>NC_141685.1:2046770906-2051570906 GCF_964263255.1 Lissotriton vulgaris
GTCTGCGCCTCCTAGTTTCCACAAACCCAGAATGCTCAAGAAGATTTTTAAGTGTCTTCTCTTCCACAGTGACTGAACAGTCAACCAGGCCCTCATCACTGGCATGGTGGACTACAGCAATGCACTGCACATCTAGGAATCCATGCCCAAATGACCAGGAGACTCCAGGCCATACAGAATTCAGCTGCCAAACTCACACTCCAACTTACGCTCACACTCACTTCACTCCATTCCTCAAAAAACACCACTAACTCCCATCCATACACTGCAATCACTTTTCAAACTCCTCAATGACACATACAAAGAATGGCAATACATTGGCCCACCTACCTCAACAATCGCCTTAAGATTCTCATTTGTACCCAACACCTATGCTCAGTCAGACTCCTACTTGCATACATCCTCCACATACACAGAACCAGATCTGGTGGCTTCTCCTACCTTTCTTTTATAATGTAGAACAGCCGACCCATAAATATCACAGCTTCCTCCACAGCTCTGGAATTTCACATGAAAAGGAAGACATGGCTCTTCAACTAGTGTCGTCCCTAGCTTGGCCCAAGCTGCTCCTGATTTTCAGTGACATAACATAACATAACCAAGACCCTCTGAACACATTTAGGGTTTATCCCATTGTGACTCATTTCCTGCCCCAGCTAAGATATCTGGGAGTTTAGTGTACCGCTGAAATCTATCACAGTACACCTAATCCCTACTGAGAATTTTCACCATCTCTGTCTAGACCTCTCCCAATGCAAGTCTGCTCCAACCCCAGATGATCAAAGAAAGCGCCATTCTCTCAGGAGCACATCTGCTGACACTCCATATCGTTAACTGTTCTTTTTTGTATGTGAGTCAAGTGCTTCGAGTCCCAAGTCCAGGCAGATGTGAATAGAAGATGTTTGTGACCTGGGCCCTTCAATGTGTGGGGGATTCTCGGAGAAGGTGTGGTGAAGGGAAACAATTACCTTTGGGAACCGGGGGCCTCTGCCACAACTTAGAAATTAATATTACCAGCACAGACTGGTCAATTTAAAGCCAGAGATGTTAACATGTCATAAAAGTCAACTTTGCAGCCTATAACATGAACAGCATATTTAATAACTATCTGCTGTGATTGATGATGTTTATGTTACTTCGCTAACTATATACTTCTAGGGTTAGTGGACAGTGGGTTTTAACATACTGCACACTTTTAATGTTGGCAGTTGGCTGCAGCCACTTATTCATAAAATGGCACTTAAACTATGTTAAATTCAGAGCTTAATTCGAGCCATTGGTTGCAGGAGGGGCCCACTGGTATGCATTTTTGGGACTGGCAATTATAAAGATGGACGCAGAATGTGGCACACATGCAAAGAGGAAGTATCACGGAAAAATAAAGATATTTCTCCTCATTACCTCAAGGCCGGTTCAGCGCAACATTTTGGCGCAAACCCAGGTTTAATGGTATTAGTAAATCAGGATTTGCATCAAAAAATGAGTGAATGTTTGGGAACACCCATATAACACTTCCCTGGTGCAGGGTAATGCAAGTTAGGGCAAGGTGCTAGTTATGTTAGTTTGTAAGTGAAAAGTGACACAAGAAAACGCAAATATAGATTTGTGTGACCTTCTAAATCCCACTTAAGCACTTGCAATGTCTTGCATTGGTTTGCATTATGCAAGGACAATGCAGTTAGATCTGGGACCTTATGTGGAGAGGCAGGATTTATTTTTCCCTTTCCCACAAACAGAACACCTCATGAAGCACAATGCTGACATTGGAAAATAAGCCTATCCCAGTGCTTGGGCCCACAGAGCTGTGGTGCATCTGTCATTGCACCTCAACTAGTAAAAGATACTCCTTAGTTTGAAGGGGTATTACAACAACATCTATTGGTCACACAGCATGCAGTCATTGCAGCCTTTTAAAATCTGAAGAAATTAGATTTTTGCTGTACATCTATAAAGTGGGAATTACATTGAAATGAGTCTTGTGGCTGAAGAATCAATAATAAAATATAAGCCCTATCAATGGGGTGTCCTTTGTTAGAGTGCCCACTGTACATATGTGTCAAACAGGCTGCATTCTGTGCCGCAAAACAGTGGGCGTGAACAGTGAGTGTGATTGTTAGTAGTTTGTAGCTGCTGTCATTTGCAGCACTGGCAGTGGGAGTGGGTGGTTCTAGTTGCAGTGGCCCTCTGACGAGGGCGTTGACACTTATTTGTTTCACAAATGTAACACTGATGCATGTTTGTGATTGTTCTTTTCTTGTCAGGATGGGGAAGCCAAAGCTCGAAAGTTCAGATTCATCACAACACCTGGCTGCATTTCCCCGGGCACAACCTACGATGGATTCTTACCTTTGTCCTTTTGTTTGTTCACGTTTGCGAAATAGCAGAGGGAATCGCTTCAGATGGGTAAGTCACCATATTTACCTACACCTGTCACCCTTGGCACACCATGTGAAGCACCACAAAAGCACATTGTGTTAATATGGATGCATTGCAAAACACACGAGACATGAGTCAACAGTTACATTTGTTTTTGGCAACACATTTCTATGTAGCAACTTGTGCAACCTCAATGTCAGCTGCCAATGATTTGTACATCTCACCAGCAAAAGTCCACAACAGCAATGCACCAATGTTTATCTGCACATTGGAAGAATCTGGTCAATTGGAACTACTACACGTTCCTCTGCAATAAACAGAAACAATGTAACATAAACGGCAACAACAATGACACAAGGAAATTACATGGTTTCTTTCCACATAAGAATGCTTTCTCAAATTAGAGAAGATGAGCAACATATGAGGACACAGTCAGAGACATATTCACACAGTAAGACCGGATCCAAAGATCCTTCATGCTCTGCCTTCTACTCCTGTAACAAATCTGTCCATTTGCAGGGATAAAACATAGGGAGCAGCGGGGAAATTGTGGCCCATATTACCAAGGTGAAGTATCGCAGCTTTTTCGGCTAATTGTGCAGAGAAAGCGGTGGAACTTCTACCGCCCTATTAACAAGGGCATGCTAACGCCTGCCTCAAGCCCACTTTGCATGTCAGCGAGAAACATCGCTAATGACATGCAAAGTGGGCGTTCCCACGTTCAACCGCATATTAATGTGGTTGGAGGTGGTAACACCCTATTACCAAGGCAGGCGTTGGGAGAAGGAGACCTGCATTAAACTCGTTTATTGCAGGTCTCCCAACGCCTGCTCTAATCAGGTGTTAGGCATTGATAACATGGGGGTGTGGATCATAAAGCTGAATCCACCCCCTCATATTATCAAGGCACACATTAGCGCGTGACAACAACGCTTGTTTTCACGCGGTAATGTTCCCTATCGCCAGCTATAATATTGGCTACGTGTTGCGCATTGATAATGACGCGCTAACACGGCGATAATATCCGGCGATAGCCAGCGATAGGGAAATGTGCGATGTGCGTTTTTTAACGCACATCTTGGTAATATGGCCCTGTGTGTCTTAGAGCCATGTCCAGCAGGGGTCGAGGCTTATTCATGTACATCAAAAGTCATGTAAGTTGCACATGGATTTCCTATGAGGAACTGTTAACCACTAACAAAGAAATGTCACAATGAGTTTGTGTGAATCTGAATTATTCTCGTATTTTCATATTTAAAAGAATCCATCTGTTTGGAGGGTCGTGAAGCCAAGGTCTACATACAGGCTTTTTTACATTGGTGGGGCATACACTTGAAAAGTTTAATACGTATCTACAGCAACCTTTATTACAATTTAGATTCCACCGACAATAAAAACATTAATCGAAACACAAGACTTTTACGTGCTGGACTCTAACTTAAAGTACAGGCTTACGACCATTATGTGCATATAAAGGACACCATCAAACAAAGACATCTCTGCTTTCTAGCCTCACAAAGGATCACTCTAGAGCCTGGTTTCAGGAACTTGCGCTGTAACTTCAGTTTCAGACTTCCTCACTAATATACCCTGGAAGTGTGAATATGAACCCACGTCCAGAATGAAAGGAGGAGGATTACAGAAAAAAGCATAGATCTGGACAAGAATCCTATTGACATCTGAGAAGGTTTGTCACGTGGTCTGAAGGTTTGGTCAAAAGGCAGGATTGGACACCTCTACCAGCCACTCCATTAGATCTTTAGTGAATCACTGCCTCAAATTAGCATACCCTCATTCACTTCTTTGAGTTTTAGATGCTTCCCTGGAAGTACAGACTCTGACTAGCTCATGGGTGACCGGCATACAACCACGAAACACAGCAGAAACAGCATGGCACACTGCAGGACAAAAAGGGGAGAGAGGTAACACAGTAAGAGCAAGTACTACCCAAAGCCCTTGACAGGAAGGGAAATGACAACAAAACATATATGCAGGAAGAAGCGAGCTGGGTTGGAACCGGGACAAATGAAAGGGAACCTTATAATACACCAGACGTTGCTGTCAAACTATCTGATGCTGATTCAGCCTATGTATCTCCCAAAACGTTCTCACTCTAACTCCTTCATGGTCTGTGTGTCTCCCGTGTTCCTCTCCCATTCTATGCCCCGTCCTCCACCTCTCCCATAGACTTATCGCTGTTCTGTTCTTGCACCTGATCCATGTCACTGGTAACACATTTATCTGTCTTTTACAAGAAGGTGTGATGGTTTGTTTTCACAATTGCACTCAAATTGTGCTGCTACTGTTGAATAACATAGTGGGCTATGGCCTCACGAGTTAAATGTTAACCTTCTGGAAAGTGGACATAACAGGACGAGGGGCATTATCAAACCCCTACAATTTCTTCACACACATAGAAACCCTCTTTTCATGGCTTCTGTACTTCTTGCAGTGTCTACTTGCATTGTGGCATGTGATCTTATCCAGATAATGTTCGAACTTCAGCAGTTGAATTGATCAAAATTCTGCGCTGCAACCTGGCGGATCCCTGCTTTGTCAAGCACCTTCTCCAGGCTCTGTACACTTGCTCTTCAATTTGCATTCCAAAGCCACACGGGACGATCTCCATAAGACATCATCAGTGGCAGCATTTCACTTTCAGCTAGAACGCGTGATGTCACAAGATTGAATCTAGCAGATCACAGGACATGTTGACACATGATGTGCCCCTGAAGAGGTTTGCCTCAGCGGCTTTGAATCTCTACATTGTTTGAGAAAGATGGACAACCACAGACCTAATGCCAGATTTATTTTTATTCTATCAGAGAAAAGCAGATTGTGGTCTCATGCAAGAGTTTCTGGCATGTGACCTTCATTGGCATGTAACAGCCGCAATTATTTACAGTCTTACACTTCGAAGTTTACCTGCCTTGATATAAGCATCTGACAGTTGAGGTTAAGCCTTGCATCTGAGTCTTCATTAAACACAACAATGGATAATGATGCCTTTTTCCCCTTTAACAAAGCAGAAGCACATATGACCTGCAGCGATGCAGCGAGTGCAAGGGAAATAGTTGTATTTATTTATTTTCTTACTTTACTCTTTGCCATCGTATGTCCTACTCCACTATCCCAAACCATGCCACCTCCCCCGCCCCGCCGCCCTGCATCACTCCCTCTGCGAGCCTCCACTGATTGGGTGTAAGCCAATGTTACCTTGTTTAAGGGAGTGAGCACACACACTTTAGCACTGGTTAAAATGGGTAAAGAGTCCTAAGGCTAACAAAAACGAGATCAGCAAAAAGGGAGGAGTAAGGCAAATGTTTTGGGTGAAGACAATCCACAGGTCTAACAACAATTCATAATTTCACTATTTTTCTCTAGTTTATTATATTTTATTGCTTTTGGAAATTACTAATGTTTGCTTTTAAATATTATGGTGGATGAAGGAGATTACAATTGTTGAGGGGTAGGCTTTTTTAGAGGATGTCTAGAATGATTCTGTATTATTTTGCATATTTATTGTTCAGTTCCATTCCTTGGTCTATAATTTTTCTGCAACTAGTGTTTTACCAGAATGTGTGCAATTTAGGAGGCAAGCTGAAAAAAACATACATCAAAGTGTTAGTGAAAGCCTAGAAGACATTCATATTTGTAATTCACTTGTTTCTCATTTCTTTTCTTAGTTATATGAAGTCTCGCCATCTCCATCTCTTTATGCCAGCAATTATGGGTTTTGTAGCAGCCACAACTTCCATTGTCTACTATCACAACATTGAAACGTCAAACTTCCCCAAATTACTTTTAGGTAAGTTCAAGATAGAGGCAGCTGGAAAAGGAAACGTGTGTCCTCCCAGTGAGTATGTATGATTTACCCTCAAATGACATCTTATTTACTCTTGAACCGACAGAAGTCTGTGGCACGCACTCATGAAAAAAGATTTGTATATTGGGGCCAAAATAAGGAAGAGTAAATATTTTACTAGTTCATTAGGACTGGGCTACCTTTTGGATATGGCAAGAAATGCTACGACATTCATTCAGAGGCGCGGGAAGATCTGACATGGGTTTGACCAGTATTTGCGGCTGAATCTACATATCAAGTTTGCTGTTATTTCACAGCACACATTTTTCTGCACACTAATTATTCCAAGTTCAAGTCCACCATGAGTCAACCTGCAGCAATTTGTGAAAGGAGGACGAATCGAAAGAAAACATATAGATTTTGGATACCATAAAACTGATTCTGCGCTTTATCTCTAATTCAGATCTGTAAATTCAGAATGTAGCAGTAAAATTGCCACAGCAAAAAAACCACAAGGGGTGGTAACAGATTTATTGCAAGGTATTTTTATTACGTCTAATCCTGTCGGTCGGAAGGAGCGGGCTGCTAATGCAAACAGTCAAAAAGAGCACGTCTCATATTTCCCTTAAAACATATTTGTCCCATTCTCCCCCCTCACCCCCCTCCTCCCCCCCCACCTAAAAAAAAATCTTAATTAGAAGCACACTTCGTCGTTTGTGTTTTCCCAATCTCTGAAAAGTTCAGTTGGTACATTCTGGGAACATCAAATATGGAGATCTGTTGAAGATTCTAAGCAGTATAACACATGGAAAGTAGGACTCGTGGCAGTTTGATTATGCTGGCTGGCATGCAAATGTCTTCTCTTTAAGGGCCCGATGTAGGTAGGGCGTTACCGATCGGTAACGGCCGAAAATACCGATTTTTGGCCCTTACCGATCGGTAAACAGCCATCGAGATGTAGGGAACCAAAAACAGAAAGAATCGGATAGAAAACCGAATCGGAATGAGTACCGAATGGGAAAGAATCCGATACGTACATACCGAAAATCGGATATGTAACGAATCGGAAAAACACCGAATCGGATGCAAAGACCGAATCGGTCCAATTACCGATTCGTTAGTGACACCGAATCGGAAAATCACCGAATCGGTCCAATTACCGATTCGTTAGTGACACCGAATCGGAAAATCACCGATTCGGTCCAATTACCGATTCGGTACAAATACCGAATCGGACATGATCCGAATCGGAAAACATGCCGATTCGTATGAATCTCCGATCGGGAAATTCCCCGATTCCGACAGTTGGGGAGATGTAGGGAGGCACAGAAACACCGAAATCGGCTCAAAATCGGTAGAATTCACTCGGTATTTACCATGGATTGCAATCAGGTGGTAACCAACTCCAACCCATATAAACAGTCCCAAAATGCATTGCAACTTGCAGGATGGCAGCTTTCTATGTCATTGCGAGGCGGCTACGGCTACAGCAGGAAGGACAGAGGGAATGGCTAAGAAATGAACAGGTCTACAGACAGAGGGTAACCCTGTTCATGCTCACTGAGGCTGAGATCCTACAGAGATACAGGCTGGACTCTGACACCATACTTGAGCTCATCAGGGACCTTAAGCCATTCTTGGACCACCACACCCCAAGGGCACACGCCATCCCTGCGCACGTCCAGGTGCTATGCAGCCTACACCTGCTTGCGTCTGGCAGCTATCAAAGTGGAGTAGCAGCAGCAGGAGGGGTGAGCCAGAGCAGCCTGTCAAGGTTCTTCCACATATTCCTTGACGCCATGATAGACAGGATGGACCAATACATCTCTTTCCCTGCAACCCACGCAGAACTGCTACAAACTAAAGCTGACTTCTACCAGATGGCACAATTTCCCCAAATCATCGGTTGCATAGATGGCACACACATTCCCATTTGCCCACCAGCGGACACCGAATACATATACCGCAATCGGAAATCTACATACACCATCAACGTGCAGGTGATCTGCAATGCCAAGTGCACCATCACAGACCTGGTAGCAAAATTTCCAGGGAGTACCCATGACTCCTATATATTCCAACAGAGCGGCATATATGCACGGCTGATGGCTGGCGAATTTGGAGAAGGATACCTCCTAGGTGAGACACATCATCAGACCCCCATAACACATAGTAGGTAGGTGGAATACATGTATGCATGTGTCTAATGTGACCCCTTTCTCTTCCAGGCGACAGTGCATATGCCCTCCGCTCATTCATACTCACCCCCTACCTCAACCCCTCCACACCCAGCCAAAGGAGGTATAACCGGGCCCACATACGCACAAGGAATGTTGTTGAACGGACCTTTGGCATCTGGAAAAGTAGATTCAGATGCCTGCACAAGAGTGGAGGTGCAAGGCAGTATACCCCCATCACCTGCTGCAAGATCATAGCTGTATGTGCAATGTTACACAACCTTGCGGTCAAGAAGGGCACTGAGGTGGAGTTGTCTGACTACGAGGACTATGACGACGACGAAGCTGTGCCACTGACACAGCCAGCTGGGGTGTGTACGCCAAGTGATGGCAGATACAGACGTGAGGAGATCACTGAGAACTATTTCTGACTGAGTACAGATGCAAAGACAGCTAAATGTTGCTTGCAAAAAACAAATTTTAATAGTGATGCACCACAGTTACAGCACTGATGTGCATCAAAAAATGGAGTATGTAAAATCAAATAAAGTCCAGGGTTCTGGTTTGCTCATCCCCCCTTGCCAGGCTATTTTTTGGCCCGCTTGCCAGACCCACTGGGGTGTCCCTCGGCCCCCTCCGAATGCCCAGCAGCATCAGCGGATCGCTTGGTGCTCCTCCGTGGCTCTGATGCAGCGCTGGCCGGGCTGCTGCGGCTGCTGCTGTCTCCAGCATCAGCCAGGTCCAGGGCAGGATTGGAGGCGGTGTTTGATATTATCATGGCCTCCATGGCCGTGGTGATCCTGGCCATCCCCCTAGTGAGCTCAGCCGTATGCTGACTGAGCACAGATTCTTGGTTGGAGCTGCGATGGCACAGTTGTGCGGTCGCCGCTGCAAGGCGGGCCATGGCCCGGTTCAGCACACGGGCATCCCTCCTGCGCGCCACCTCATGCTCCTCCTGTCTGGCAGATGAGTGGGTGATGGCAGTGGTCAGCCTGCCTAACCCTGCTGCCACCTCCTTGTTGGTTTCCACAACAGCCTGGAATCCCTTCACCAACTCCCCCATCTGCATGTTGTGCTGCAGGAGCTGGCGTTGGTAGGCCATGGTGGATCTGGCCTGTTGGCGCTGGATTTTAACCATCTGTCCCTCCAGGCCCAGGAACACACTGCCCTCCCGTGCTGGTGCAGCAGTGGTGGTGGTGGCACGGCGTCGGGCACTGCTGCTTCCGGCCTGCTGAGTGGGCTGGGGTGCCACTGGTGGGGGTGTGGAGCTGGCCGGTCCCTGAGCCCCTGCTCCCAGGACAGGTTGGACAGGTGGCAAGGCCACGGTTGTGGCAGGAGCTGGTGTAGGCGGAATGGTCTGCCTTGTAGGGGAGTTTTCTGGTGAGAATTGCAAGGGGGGTGTGCTGGGCAGTACTGGGGAGTGCACTGCTTGGAAGTCAATGACCAGGACTCCCTCCATTCCTAGCCCTGGGGTGTCTCCTTCCTCATCCTCCTCCTCCTCCTGGCCAGCCTGGCTGGTGCTCGGCCCTGCGACTGCAGTGTTTGACGTTGCTGCTCCCTCTGCTGGCACAGTTGTTCCGCCTGATGGGGCCCCTAGGTACAAAGAAGCATTTGTAAACTGAGTGCCGATGTATTACAGTCAGTACAATTATGGCATTCCACATGTCCTTGCATCTCCTTACACCGTGTCACACTGTTTCCTGTCTTGTGATTCTGCACTGACATATTTGGCTAACTTCTGCTGACTACATGTACCATGATGCTTGTCTCTTGTATGTTGGTGACAGTACAGTGCTGGTGTTTGCCTATGCATTGTGTCTAATGGGGAGGTGTCTGGTAGGGTGTGTCATGATGCGCATGCTTCTTACCTGTAGCTGTGGCTCTCGCAGAGCTGTCCAGGGTCCCGATTCCTACGACACTCTCCCTCTCAATGGTGCTGGAGACAATTTCCTCCAGCTCGGTGAGGGGTGGCGCCGGGTTGTTGCCTCCTCCAGTGAGTCCAGCCTGCCTTTGTATGTCAGCCAGCTTCCTCTTCGTGAGGCTGCGGATGTCGTAAAACCTTTTTTTCAGTTCCTCTATGGACCTGGGGGTGACACCCGCAGCATTCACCTTCTGGGCGATGTCGGCCCAGATTCTCCTCTTGGTGCTGTCTGGCACGTTGAGGGACAGCTTGCCAAACAGCTGGCGGTGCACCCTCACCACCTCCTCAACCAGCACCTGAAGTTCGGTGGTGGTGAACTTGGGCTTCCTCTTCTGGGAGGACTTCTGGCTTCCTGACTGATCTGCCATTTTCTCCTGTTCAGTTGGCAACCTCCTTCTCCCACTGCTGCTAACTGTGTGTGTTGGGCTCAGGCAGGCTTTCCAGAAACTTCTTAATTAGCTGCACCTGCCAGGGTTGCCACTCCCTGTTTGGGTGGGGGAGGGGGAGCCACCTCATTGGCTGAATCGCCTATTGCCGAATCGGCTTTTACCGATTCGGTAATATCCGAATCGGTAAAATCCGATTCGGTATTATCCGATTCGGTAAAAGCCGAATCGGTTCATTCAATGCATTCCTATGGGCTTTTTCGCCATGGGTCTGTTTTCATGCCTACGAATCTATGATTGCCGAATCGGATTTTACCGAATCGGCTTTTACCGAATCGGTATTCGCCGAATCGGGAATATCCGATTCGGTGGTAGCCGATTCGGTGATTTCCGAATCGTTGTTGGCCGATTCGGTACTTTCCGATTCGGACCGAGCAGAATCGGAACGTACCGAATCTCATTACCGATGCCGACCGAATCGGTATTCATTCGGTTTTTTTTCCCTACATCTCGTTTTCCGATTTCACAATACCGATTCGGCCCGCCTGGGTATTTTGAAATCGGAAAATCGCGTTTACCTACATCGGGCCCTAAGTGTCTGCAAGATCCTACTAAACACGATGGGTTTAGGAGTGAACCATGTCAACGTTCCAACTAGAACTTACAAACTGGGATATGGTGGAGACTTTGAATCCCTTATATCTATCATGCATTGGTGCTGAATTTGAAAGTTGACTCTCAAATATATTTGCAGATGCGTTCTATCAAGAGAATCCATGATATATCACAAAATATGCCACTGCCATTAACATATTGCATCCAAAAGAATGTGAAATCACTCAGTAATGAATAAAACAAAACTCTCACATATATCTCATAAAATCTTCTCAAATGCATCACATAATCACTGCACCATTCACATTCAGTCTCCAATCCAAACATGCATCCCGAGAATGAAATACAGGAAAATAGAAAAAAAACGTTGGCAAAGCCAATTGGCCTAAATAGTAAAAAGCTGAGATAGTGGCTTTGGCAAGCTTATTTCCGCAGACATTTGGACACATAAGCATCCTTCTTGGAATAATTTTTGTATTAAGAAAAACGAAGATGGCCTCCTATTCATATGAATGTGTGCGCAGGTGCTATAACGTATACGTGCACATGATTTATTAGGTACCAGCAGCCAATTTGTAATTTGAAGTTTACCATTCCAACAAGGTCAATGGCCTTTTTATAATGATTAAATAAAAGCAAACAATGAAAGTGCATGGGTGTGAAAAGACTGGGTATGGCTGCATCACTTTACAGCTGTCAGATCCTAATTCAAATAAATAAATACATACATGAATAAAATGAAAACAAGCAGTGGGACAAGGAGCCCTGCGGAGGCAACTAATGTGTGCGGGATAGGGAGACAGAGAGTAAAAGAATCTGAGGTGTGAGAGGGGGCAGAGATGCAGGAGGATTAAGGAAAACACTTGTAAGAAATTGGGTTACTGGTTGAGGGGGAGTGAAACCCTACACAAGTTGGAAGCCCAAATTGTGTATGGGTGAGACACAAGCAAGCCCCAAATAACCCTTGCTCCACACTCTGATAGATTGGCACAGGGCAGTGAGGCTTAACTTATAGTCAATGTGTAAAGTATTTTTGCAACACTTCAAACAGTAATTAAGTGACAACACCACACAATAAGGATTGAAAATACCAGGATAGAAACACAGAGTCATTTTAAATAAATAAGAGAAGCCCAAACAACAAAAATTCAATCTGCAGAACAAAAGATATACGGATTTGACGATTTCAGTCATTATGGTGCCAAAAAGCACAAAGTGCCAATTGTGGATATCTGGTCATGACAGACTAGGACAAAGTCACAAGTTCAGGATGACCGGTTGGAGCACAGGCCAACTACCAAGAACCAGTTGGGCCCACTATACAAAAGATACCGCGCCGAGGATGCATTGTGCAGCCGGAGTGATGCATCAGTTCCGAGGTGCTGCAGAGCTTTGATGCACCCTCCTGTTTAGTCATCGAGGATGCATCAGCATTCCAGATGATGGGTCTGTTCCAAAGAGCGGCGGTATTGCAATGCGAGAACCTGCGTCACACTCAAAGCTGCAGTCAAGAGATTTGCAATGCTGTAGTGTAGTTCCTATATTCCCAATAGGCTCTGCGCATTAGAATTGTATATCCTATAGATTTGACGTAGGACTGAAGTCTACTAGGTCTCTATCGAATATACTAGACTTAATTGTGAGTGCCAGCTAGCTCAGAGGTCACTAGAAACTTTCTCGAATGAACAAGAAGGGATTCGTTTCTGACGACCACATAAAGATGACAACTTTGTTTCCCAAGAATAAGAAATGTATCTCTACAGTCGCGGAAACAATAGATAGTTATTTCACTCACTCAATTGTGCATGCTTCGTTTCACCAGAGGTGCAGAGAAATAGAGAGACGGGTGTTTTCAATAAAAAGTTATTTATTGGACAGTCTTCTTTTTCATGCAGAGGAAATGAACTGCTACAATCGTAATACTGGTTGCAAAGTACAATGCGTACAGTACGAAGAGTATTATAAAATAATACTGTAAAAGCATGATATGGTTTCTAAGCCATAAAAACATAGAATACATACATTAATAAATAAAGACCAACAATACTCAACTGGTGCTTCTAAAATACGCCTACCCCGGTGTACCTAACCTAGGTTTAGTACAAGGGAAGAAGTAAGTAAGCTGTAGCTTAGTTTACGTATTTTTCTGCCAAGAATCTAATCCAAGAATTCTCTAAGGGTCTAATCAGCTTTAGAATGAAGGAGGTCTGGTGTCTCTCTCTTAGGACTCGATTTCCCAACAACCCACAAGGGTAGCTTGGAAACACTTGAGCTGGATTTCTTGGCAAGAGAAAAGACAGCGTCTCTCTCATTGCGTATTCTGGAGGGTCAGCTTCCTTCGGCACTTGCTGTAGCAAGGCGCGTCGGGCAAGTAGATAGTCGAACTGCTCCAAACCACCGTGTGTTTGCCTGGGCAAGTGTGGGCATATTTATACCTTGAAGGTGCCTAGTTTGACGTAAGGTTGGACATAATAATGTCATCAAAGACTTAGTTCTTTGAAAACTCCATGAGTTCTTGGATAAATCAATATTCAAGCAAGGGGAAGTCCCTGACTGCTGAAGGCGTGTTTTTCCAAGAAATCGTTGTGGATTTTCAGAACTAGTGGAAGTAGCCATGCCCTATTTGGACTGCATGGGCTAAGTCTAAATATGGTTATGATTTCTATGCTTTTATCAGGATAGGGTGATTTATGGACATGAATCAGGAAAATTACACTAGGGTCCTAAATTTGTATACAACAATGCGAGGACCTGGGATGGTGAATCTGCTCATAGAGGTGGATCCAGTGCAGGCTGCAAGGTCAATGCAGAGTCTTTGTGCAGGAAGAACCCTCACAGAAAAGGCAAAGTGCTAGTTCTGCTCGGAATCGTACCTCACAGCAGAGGAAAGGCGTCAGCTCTGCTGGATCCACAGATGGGCTGAGCAGGAGGCCAGCCAACTAGCCCTTGGAGTCAATGTGTTGGTCTTGGGTTCAAGAAGCAGGGCCAGTTCTTCTCACTAAGACAGTAGGGAAGCAGAGTAGCGGGGCAGCAGGGTAGCAGTCCTTCCTGCAGCAGAACATCACAGCAGTCCTTCCTCTGAGTCTTCCTCAGGTTCAGCAATGTACTGAACAGTTGGGTCTGAGTTTCCAATATTTCTAATTGGTGCCAAATCGGAGAAGGTTCTGGAGGTTTTCAACCCAAGAGGTGTTTGGAATTTCCTGCCTTACTACACTGCTCCAGATTTTCTGGGGACAGAAAAGACTGGTGTCAAACCCTTTGTGAGTATGCTCAGGCAGAGGCTTTGTAATGTGCAAGTGTGGTAGGTGACAGCTAAGTCCTCCTATCAAGTCAGAGATGACCCATCCTGTCAATACATGTTACCCCTTTGTCTCACTGTCCAGTGTATCCAGAAATGGGTTGGAAGAGCAGATTCAGGTCCACTTCTAAGGGTCCTGGACTGGGGTGGCACCACTTGGCCATCTGTAAGAGTCACAGATGCCAGAGTCCAAGTGTGGGATCAAGGTTATGAGAGTCTTTTGTCCCTGAAGCTCTAGCCATGACTCCAGCTTACCAAACCTTTGGAGTCACTTTGGTGTTATGGGTTCAACCGATTCAGGTCTAGTTCTTTTCACCCAGGCAAGAGAGCAGGAAACAGCAGGTAAGCACTACAGGACAGCAATTCCTTCAGAGTAGTTGTTTGCAGAGTGCAAGCCTTCAGCAGCACAGCAACCCTTCTTCCTGGCTGAGTATCTACATATCCAGAAGTGTACTGAAGATTTGGTGTCTGTGGTCCAGAATGTATACCCAATTGTGCCTTTAAGTGGGGAGAAAATGTCTAGAGGTATCCCTTTGAATTCCTCAGGCATCCTGCCTTCCCTGTTTTGTCTCCAGACTAACTACAGGGGGTACGTAGCCATGTGTGGAGATTGTTGTAGTCTATTAAAGTGTAAAAAAGGCCTGGGTCCTGCCCTGCCCTCCCATCCTGCTAGTGATGGCCAATCCAGGCACATCTAAGCTCTCTGTTGTGTGTGGCTGTTTAGGTCAAATACACAAAGCTCAACTGTCAGCTATACCCAGCCATGTGACCCAGAGACAGGCTGCAGACACTAAATTGTTAAAGAAGGAAAATGCCAACGTTATACAAGTGTCATTTTCAAAATTGTAATTTAAAATCCAACTTAACCATGTGAGACAATTTTTCCTTACAGTTAAAATGAGACCAAATTTGAATTAGTTATTTGTTCTCTTTTGGAAGCTACAGCTTATTAAATGTAATAAGGGAATTCTAATGCTATCCTATGGGAGAAGTAGGCCTTGCAGTGGTGATAAACAAATTTACGTGTTTTTCACTACCAGGACATTTAAAACTTAAAAGTACATGTTTGAAAGACATCTCACACTGCCCTGAGGTCTGTCCAAGGCCTATCCTAGAGTTGACAAACATGTATTCTCAATCAACAACTTTATTTCACATTTTAATAAATGTATAAAAAGTACATAAAATCATAAATAAAATACATCATGTAAAAACATAATTTCAACAATGTCAAATTTACAAGGGTAGCAATAAAAGTAAGGTGAGAGGTCAATAAAACCATTAAATGATCGTACCATTTAATACGCAAATAATTGGCAATGCACATTTTAAAAGTGCGCCCCCTGTGCTGTAATGTTCACCTTTGTAATTTTTAAGATGGCAAGTAAGAAGTTTGCGATCGGGAAGCATAAGTATGGGGTTTCAAGTGAACGGAAGGTCTCAAGGGCCTGATTATGCGAATCTAAGCTACATTTTGTAAGCAGGGGGATAATTAATTGTTTCCTCTCATTCTTATAAAATGTGCAAAAGAATAAAAGGTGTGAAATAGATTAACTAGAGGAGCCATCACAAGGACATAAAGACTACCGGTTTGCCAAATAAACTTGGGGTGGTTACCAGCCATTAGCAGTATGTAATTCAGTTTGAATCTGACCATTACATAGCGATGACAGCTATTTGTAACAAATGAAAGATAAGATAAGTGTTCAATACTCATGGAAGGTGATGCTTGATACATAATAACTGTGGTTTTAGTTTGATGTTTTTGACACCTGTCTTGGGTACATTTTGCAGTAAAAAGTTATTTAGTCTGGCTTTACAGAAGGATATGCACTCGGACGGTGAGATGAACAAAAACTCTAAAGCTAGTTCACTATAGGACTTTTTCACAAAGGCTAGCCAAGTCATTGAGGAATCTTGGTCCAGAGATAAAATATCCTTTAATACCATTTGGATTCTAGGGACCGATTCTCCTTTCCATATTGAAAGCCAGGCTAGAAGCTGGGCAGTTTCACGGTATCAGATATGAACGGAAAGCCTATTTCCTTGTGAACTAGAATGTTTGGACATGCGCTTGGAATGGATAGTAATCTCTTTAGGAATTTGTCCTCTAATACTTGTAGCGGATCATTATGTGCTGTTCCCCTGATTGCTGTGCCATATGACGCTATGGATATGGCTTTTGCAGAGTAGCATTTTTTTGACTGGTTTATTCCCTATTTTTGTTGCAAACTTCCAAATCCCGACTATGCTTTTGTTCATCAGTTGTGCTCTTTTCCTAACCATGGTGGAAAGCATGACAGGTAATAGTAGTGTACCTACCACTGGGACATCCTTGCATTTTTCACTCAGAAACTCAGACAATTTATCTGTATAAATGGAGAAAAGGAAGGGGGCAAGGACACAGACCTGCCTCTCCCCGTTTTTCAATCCTGAAAGGTTTAGTACACTGTATAATAAATGAGAGGGACCCCTTTCAGAACACAAAGGGAATGGGGTACTGATATTTTTTCGCTTTGTACCTGCTAAATGGAACGAGGCAGAAATATACCTGCTATCTCATCATTCAACCAAAAACTCACATGAGCATCTTCCTATTACCCACACATACACAGAAAAAGAATAGAAGTAAAACATAATTGTAGGATTTTTTTTTTAAAAAGAGGAATTTATTAATAGAGAAATAATATTAAAATACAATAAAATAAATATATTCTATAAACAAATCTTGTGACAATAGGTGCAACACAGGAGGTCAAAAAACCCTTTTATACACACAACAAAACAAACAGACTGAACATTTTGTCATTGATATGAACACATTTGTTTAAACAAGTTTATTCCGGAGTCTGATGAAGGAGAAATCCCAAAACTATCTACAGATCCAGTGGCCTTCACGAATTGCGTAAATATACAGTTGACACATTTCGATGGAGTTAAAGTTTATATCCCATCTTTCTCAAGACAAACTCATAAAAACTCTCTTTTTGTTGCACTTGTGTAGTTGCACCAAAAGTAAATCCTGCATATAAAACAAACACATTTTAGTATACACTCTAAAACTAGGATAGAAAATAATTTACAAATGCTACACATGTTCCAGACCCAATATCTACGGCCATATTGGCTCTAATACATAGTTGCAGACTAATAATACTAAACATTTGTGGATATACTGACTAACATGATATATCAAAGAAGTCACTGTTTATCTCAAACCACACGCCTCAAATAGTCCCATTTAGAATGAATTTGATGGGATAAATTCACTGTATACTAAAATTGTGCAAATCATATATGTCCTACTACTACCTATGATAGTGAATAGGATAACGGTCTCAACACATAAAAGAGAATATTAGAAAAAAGGAGAATGCTGGAAAAAGGAGGAATAACAAAGAAAACAAAAGAATCAGGTGCTCAGAGAAATCACACAGTTAATGCCTCATTGCCTCTATTGAGTGGGATTCCTCAGCTTCTCAGAGGAGCTCACTCACTTTGATTACGTTTTAATTAGGAGGAGTGTAAATATACACACATTAAAGAATATGAATTACCTGAAACACTCCGGTAAATTGCTACCCCTTGCACTCGTTGGTAGAGGGTGGAGACTAGCAGGCTTCAGGGAGCATTCAATAAAATCCACAATAGGAGAACCAACTGAATAAGCCTCCTCACATGTTTGCAAAGAGGATACTTCCTAATTCACCTGCATAATTTAATGGATGTGTCATACCTGCTTCCAGCTTGATTTATACTCAAACGATTCGATCATTCTATCCCCGATATCGTTTATACTCGGGGGGCCACAGTATTCAGAAGGCAGTTCCCTTTATAGTTTCTGGCTATAGAGAAAATATATATTTTTTCTAAAAGTTGACTTCCTCTTTTAAAATACTGATTGTGGAATACTGAATATGTCTGTAGTGATTCTCTTCCCTTTAAAAGTTTCCTCATCCTGATTTCATAATCAGCGGTGTCTAATACCACCACACCCTGCCTTTATCAGCGGGTTTTGATAGTATTTTATTCACAATTTTTTGAGTGACTTTCGTATCAAACTACCCCCTCTGCGTGGCTATAAAGGTCCCCAATAAATGAAATTACAGGCGGGTCCACGGCCAGTGACTCCATAATAGATGACAGTTTGCTATGGCTCACGCAGTCAATGGCCACGGACAGCACCATAAATGCCAAGAAAAGATGCCCTTTTTTTGCAGTAACATATTTAGCGGTAATTAAAGCAAGATTGAAGCACTGGTCTATTGTGCCTCTCCCCTTCCTAATGCCATACTGGGCTTCCGCAAGAACTCCATTTTACATTGCCCACTCTTCCATTCCATTTAGTAGCAGCATGTTCATAAATTTTGCTGTGCTGTCCAACAGAGTGATTGAACGATAATTAGTCAGGTCTGCGCCACTTCCCTTCTTGCGGATTGGGACTATAACAGTCTCCTGGACGGCAAGGGGCTGACTTTGGCTATGGTGTTAAATGCTGTGGTCAGAACTGGGGCCCACAAAGATTTGTTAGTTAAAAGAAATCCAATGGGACCCCGACAGGGCCAGGTGCCTTCAGCGCAGGATATTGAGATAAAGCAAGTTCTACTTCATTTATGGCGAAATTCAATACTGATGGAGCACTTAAATGTGAGGCTGAGGACTCTACGGCTGTGACAGACTGTTCCTAGAATATATTTTGAAAATGATTTATCCATGTGGCCTCGTCTATGTGGAGTTTCATTGATGGCCGGTTTTCGTCCTGAAACAGGGTACTGTTAACCAATTTCCAGAAAGAGCTTCTGTCTTTGGATAGTGAGGCTTGTCTCAAGTTCTCCCAGGCTTCCATCGAAATGTCCCTTTTTCTCTCTATCCTGACAGATTCATATGTAGAACTAAGGCTTCTAATAGGATTTTGGTCTCTAGGTTGCGATTTAAGTGCTTTATAGAGAGTTGTTGAGGCTTGAGAGCAGTTTTTTCAAACCATTTAGGTGAAGGGGATGCCTTTTGGGAAGCATAATGAGTTAACGAAGCCTTTAAGCAGCTTAGGACACTATTAAGGGCTTCCACAGTTTGGTTGTCATTGGACAGCATGTTTAAACATAGGCAGATCTCCTGATAGGTGGAGAATACTATTTAGAGACAACATTACGATAGGGTCAATTTTCTCCCATTTTAAAGTGTAGCCATTTTTCCTAGCTAAAATTGGTTTGGGTACGCATTTAGCACCCACTTTTTTAGGAAAATGCCAATTAAATGTTAGATACAGCTGGGACTGATCTCTAAATTCAGAGAACACAACCTCAAAATTCTTAATGTTTCTACATGAAGACATAGTGGACAAAATAAAATCAATACATGAAACGCCCCCTGACCGATAAAATGTTGCTGCTAGTTGTCCTGCGGTAGTGCATATTGGGTTAAGAATTTGCAAATCCCACACCATCAGCAAGTTATTTAGGGCATTTCCGTAGATGTGGGGAGTGAAATGAGAAGTAAAATCGTCCTTTCCGTCAGTTACCCCACATATGTTGTGGTCAGTGTGATTGCAAATATGAGTATTAAAATCACCAGCCCACATAATAAATGGCGATCTTGTATAATAAAGAAACAAACCCTCCATAGTGTGCCCCAGTTCTTCTAAAACTCCCCTAGCAACTATAATATGGAAGTAAGTTGTGCTATTCACAAAGTCCATCTTGTCAACGAAAGAGTATTAGCGACAAGTGTTGTTAAACCCCCTTGTGCCCTGCCTGAGATTGAGGGAGTGCCTGGCATAAAAAAAGAGCGATAACCATTTAGAAGAAAGGATTCTGTGCCCAGGTCTCATGTAAACAAATAATGCCGGCATCGCATACCTCAGATTCCCAGGCCAAGATGCCTATTTTCTTTTTAAAGCTGGCTTTATTCCATGAAAGGAGTGAGATTGCTCCTTCATCAAGGATAAACGGGGCCTCCCCCTATGGGCAATAAATAGGGTACTAGGTGAATCATGTGAAACCGAGCCAAAAGTATCCGAGCCACCAACCCCAGTGGGGCCGGTGGCCCCAAGTTGGACTTCCTCAACTCCGGACCCTGATGTGCTAGGTGGAAGTAATGGGTTGGGGGGGCTGAGTCAGTCACAACTGTCCAGGTCCTCAAATGCAGCATGTCTGTTTTCAAGAAGTATAATATTGTTAACCACCTGGGGGGTGCAGTGTAAGTTATTGTTTGCCTGGGGTCCTGAATTGTTGGTATTGATTTTAAGTATAGGTGGTGGTTTATAAAAAAAATTTATCGATCTGAGATTGTGTGGAAGGTGCTGTCGGTAGTTGGAATAACAAATGCCTTACCAGCCAACAGTTATCAGTTGTTATTAATTAATTTTAGCGCTAGGCCTACCCTGGGTATTCTCCTGGCAATTATCAGATGGTCTTGAATTAGATGGCCTATATAAGGGGCATGGGACAGCAAATGCTGTGCCTTCGCCATCAATTGTGCAGTAGATTTGCTTGGGATACTATGAGCGGTGGAACGTTTACCATACCTGTCAAAAAAGGACATGCAGCAGGAGGTAAATTCAAGGTCAAAGGGTCACTACTCTTTGTAGAGTTAGGAGCCTGTACACTAGCAATGTTAGCATTAGATTTAGGGGCTGTGTGCATGCCAGGGGTAATGGCTGATAGGTCTACCTGAGTCTTTAGTGGGGCAGCGGGGAGCTAAGTTCAACTGTGCTGTCACTCCTGAGATCTCAGTATTATCAGGGTGAATCCTGGTTAGGCTATGATTAGTTACTGGCATTTCTTGGCATGATTACCCCTGACTTTTTGCCTCTACCTCCTCTATTTTTGATGCTGTGATGAATTTCGTTTGACTGGTTTAGATGCTTTGGGCACTTTGCCACTGCTGATCAGTGTCAAAATGCAAGTGCTCCCTGTGTAAAGTGTAATGGTAATTGGTTGTCCATGATTGGTATGTTTGCCTTACTAGTAAAGCCCCTAATAAAGTGCACTATGTGTGCCAGGGCTGGTAATCCAACTGCTACTAGTGGGCCTGCAGCACTAATTTTGCCACCCACACAAGTAGCCTTAAAGAGAGAACTCAGGCCTGCCACTGCATGCAGTTTGTTAAACTACCATGTTGTCCTGACAAGTTCTTCCACTTGCCAGGCCTCACCCTTCCCTTTCTATGCACATCAGACACCCCTAAGGTAGGTCCAAGGTACCCCCCTGGGAGGGGTGCAGTGTATGTGAAAGGTAGGACATGTACTAAGGTGTACCGTGTCCTAACAGTGAAATACTCTCCATTGTGTTTGTCACTGGACAAAATGGGGAAGACTGTGTAATATGTTTCCAGCCTATCTTCCCAAAGGCTTAAGATGCAGAGGTGAAGTTTTGTGTGGGATGATGCAAGGTCCTGGTTCCATTTCTGTACGATTGATACTACAATCTACAGAAGGGCAGATAATTTCCTGACCAGCTGGTATGAGAGGACATGGCTGGTTGAGGTTTCCTATAAAGATGTCCAACACTGGTGCGGTGACCGAGTTGTGAACCCTGATGAATCTGCCATAAAACTTACCGGGCAGTGAAACATGTCGGTTACAGGTAGTGGTATGCGACAGTAAGCTACCAGTCTTTTTACTTCACCAGTACACACCAGAGTTAGTAATAAAGTTGTACAATTGGTGTGTCTGTTGATTTTATCTCACTCTTCGTTGTTTGTCTCACCAGGGAGCTATTTCTCTAGCTTCTTGTTCAGCACTTTTCTGTTCGCACCTTTTGCTTTTGACACTGTTTTCCTCTTGGAAAAGGAATGGCAACCGATGATGAGAAAGGGGCATAGAATTGGTAACACCTGCCAAGTTCCCCGAGGGTTGTTCGCCCGTGAGGTGCCGTCCTTTCCGCAACACATTTTTTCATTTATTTATTTTTGAAGCGTGGGTGGATGGACTGTCTGAGTGGGGCAGACATCATTGGATATGTCGAGTTGAACCTTGCCCAAAATCTCCTGTTTTAAGTAACAAACAGTGGTTTGTTGTGGACAGTAAGGCATTAGAGAATACACACCTAACCATAAATAGAGAGGGGGTGTGTCTGGAATTAAATAGTATATTTTCTAGACAATTATGTACTCATGTCTACTGGACGTATGCTAACCAACGTCCAGGGTACAGGGATCTTTTGGTATTGAATTTAATTGAGTGGAGGGTGATCCCAATGGTACCCGTTTTTCCCTCTTAGCTCCTTTTTGTTATTATAGGTGAAGTTTTGTGGGCCTAAACTCACAATTCAATAACGCATCTTTTTGTGAAAGTGGTTTTTGCTTTGGCTGTTTAGAAATCACTCTTTTAGACGTTGCTGGGTTTTGGTGCTCTAACATTTCTGTGTATCTCTGCCTTTGTTTGTGGATTGACTGTCTGGATCTGAAAGTGATAGATTCTGGTGAATGTCTTGACCCAGGGGAGGAGGTGAGACAGCAACAGTCCGACCTGCATCTGGAGTGTAGGGGAGAGAGTAGCCCCTGGGGGTGAAGAGGCCTGGGTTGCTGCCATAAAACAATGGCTCCATCTCCTTCTGAGTGATTAAGGGACCAGACCCCCACTATCAAAGGTAGGAGGTGTCACTGGCAGGGAGACACCCAGAACTAGTTTAGACAGGGGCAGTGTCCCCCTGAATACAAAGATGTAAAAAATATTTAGTGGTATACCTATGAGTGATGGAACCCCTGGACTTTGGAATGGATCTGAGCAAGACTGAATAGGAAGGGAACTGTTCAAGACTGTAAACAAATGAAACTTATTTTTGGTCAAGTGGAACGTCTGCCAAGAAAGAAACAGCTGAAGAGACTGAAGGAAAGGACTGGCCCTTGCTGTGTGTTCTGGGGCAGGTATGCAGTTTGCTGCTTTAACCAAGGAGAGGCTAGAGGTACTTTGCTGTGTGCTGTGTCCCCCTGCTTGAAAGGACTATGCTTTGCTGTGTCCTGATGTAACTTAACCCCAAGCGCCCGAGGAGAGCTGGCTCCCTTTTGTGTAAACTCCGGAACACTAAAGTTTCCAGAAGTGTCTCAGCGAC
This sequence comes from Lissotriton vulgaris, assembly GCF_964263255.1. Lineage (NCBI taxonomy): Eukaryota > Metazoa > Chordata > Amphibia > Caudata > Salamandridae > Lissotriton > Lissotriton vulgaris. The sequence continues at coordinate 2,046,794,535 of NC_141685.1, forward strand.
ATTGTGTGCATGTGCTTTGTGCAGCCGGAGACTTTCGTACGAAGTGCTCTGTGATCATGGGCACTTAAAGTCCAAGGGAGTCTCAGCGACGCTGTGTGAGTGTGCTTTTTGCAGCCTGAGACCTTCGTTAGGATTGCCCTGTGATCGTGCACACCCAGGGGCAGATTTATGTTGGTAATGCGCCACGTTTGCGTCACGCAACTGCGGCGTAAACGTGGCGCATCCCTATGACCAATTTACAACGTGAAGCATCTAGGCAGATGCGTCACGTTGTAAAGCCCTGCGCCACATGTGGGCATTCCGGCGTAGGGTGGGCGTTCCGGGGCAGGTGCGCCTCGCAAAAGTGGCTGAGTGAAATCTATAAGATTTCACTCAGTCACTTACAGGCCAATGCTGTGTCAAAACCCTGCGCCTGCTTGAAGCAGGCGTAAGGCTTGAGGCAGCATTGGACAGATAGGGCACCCCCGAGCTTTGCTGGAGCTGTGTCGCAAGCAACACAACTCCAGCAATGCGCCACCTTTATGGCACAGATGCGTCACGCATCTGTGCCGTTTTTGCACCATGGGTGGCGGAGCTGCGGCACAAAAAAGTTATCATAAATCTGCCCCCCAGAGTCCAAGTGAGTCTCAGCGATTGCCCTGTTATCGTGTGCACCCGGAATTCAAGTGAGTCTCAGCGATGCTCTGTGCGTGTGCTACGTGCAGCCTGAGACCTTCATGAGGATTGTCCTTTGACCCTGCACACCCGAGAATCGATAGGAGTCTCAGCGACAGCATGTGCGTGTGCCCTGTTCAGCCTGAGATCTTCGTTATCGCCACTGCCCGGAATCCACTAAGTCGCATCAAAGGCACGAGAACGGGAGAGGAAAGCGAGGTTGCACTAACCATGTAACATGTGTCGCTGCCTGGGGCGGGGTGTGGGCTCGATGAGAGACGCTCTTGGCCTCTCCCATTCTTTCAGCACGAGCCTCTGCTTCAGCTCGCATTGCAGCCTGTACTTGCTGAGGAGTGGCAGTACCGGAGCCAGAGTGCGGAGCTGCACTTTGGTTTACACCATACCCGTGTTGGGGGCATATGTTGGCAGAAACTGACCGCGGGTCAGTATGAGTGACAGAGAGACTGTCTAAAGCACCGTGATTGGTGCTGGAGTGTATTATGTATTGCATTATTTTTGCATTACAAACTACCTGATTGTTGCATTACCCATTGAATTATTTCTGCATTACGAACTGCCTGATTGTTGCATTACGCATTGCCTTATTTATGCATAACAAACCGCCTGATTGTTGCGTTACGCATTGCATTATTCTGGCATTAAGAACAGCTTGATTGTTGCATAACGAACTGCATTATTTTTACATTGCAAAGTGCCTGATTCTTACAATATGAACTGCATAGCATTGCATTAAGACTGCATTGGATCATCTAGAATTGCTCATTAATACCGCCAGAAACTACAAGGGCTGGCTGGCCTAATAACCGCCCAGGAGGAATATTACAAATACGCATTTGTTGGATTTTATTGTGTGGTCTCACCGTATATCTTTTTATATAAACATATACTTGTTTTTCTATGAAACTAGTGTGGAGTCCATTTGTGGTGTCATCATTGGGTCACTGAGAGCGTGGTTGCACTTACTTTACACATTTGCCTTGAAGATAAGCCTGGCTGCTCGGGTCAAGCTACCGAGGGGGTGAGCTGGGGCTATCTGAGAAGGTGTCCTTCCTTTACCTTCTGTGGAAGTGAGGGTCCCTACTCGGCCTAAGGTACCTACCTCCGCCAACTAGGGAACCCCGGTTCTAACAGCCGAATTTACCTTTTCTTGGCCCGAGGCGGGGTATGGTTTATAACACCGTGACTCAAACTAACGTTTGCTGGTACATGTGCTGGTAATGCCAAATCCCCCACCCCACCCCAGCCTGTGATGCAGGCTGTGTCCTCCAATATTTTGCCACTAAGTCAGCAAGAGTTTGTTCAATGGAATCTTTGTGAGTGACAATCAGTCCTATTAGCTTTTTGAGATTCATTTCCACGTCCTTCTAACTTAAGGTAGATCTGGCATTGTTCTGTTGAGGGGCCAGGTTAATTGTTTTGTCCTATGCAGGATTGTTCTTTCTTGGATTTTTGGTTGTGTGTAGCCTGGCCAGCTTTACGTGGGCGTCTTTTCCTTTTGTCAGTGGCAGTGATGACGACTGCCTTAGGTGGTAGCTCAGTTCCAGTGATACGGCCTGGAGAAGACGACAGAATAATAGAGGCTCACAGGGGATGATCTGAGCAGCCGTGGGGGGTGTAGCAGGCCAGCTGAGCAGGGGTAAAAAGTCAGATGGGGGTCCCCCGCTCCAGCTCCCAAAGACAGCCTCCGCTCCACAAGTGTGATTTTATTGTCCAGGGCAGTAATTAGCTTTTCCAGAAAGTTATCTAGTAAAGTGGTTGTTACCCCAGTCGTGACTGACTGGTTTGCTTTCTTCCTTCTTATTCTCATGCTGTTGGGGGGGGCCCAACTCAGCTTCTGACAGACACAGGACGGACCCGCCCTTGACGTAGGCTTTGGCCGGGCGCAGCCTCCAGGCATCCCACACCTCGGGGGCACATAGATGAATTTAAGTGCCTCCAGGTGCGGAACAGACGTCACTGGGGACCCAGGATTCTGGGGGATAAAGTCCTCACCTGGCCCGGTCCCTGGATTGCGTCACAGCCAAAATGCTGAGGCAGGCTTGCAGGAGTTTACAATGCTACGGGGACGGATAGATGAATTTAAGTGCCTCCTGGCGCAGAACAGATGTCACTGGGGACCAGTGATTCTGGGGGATAAAGTCCTCCCCTGGACCAGTTAATTTTGTCAGGTCGACATGGCAGTTTAAAACTACACACACAGGTTGCAGTGGCAGACCTGAGACACTTTGAAAGTGCAACTTAAGTGGGTGTCACATTCAGTACTACAGGCCCACTAGTAGCATTTAATTTAGGGGTCCTGGGCACAGGACGTGTCGCTTTATTAGGGACTTAAAGTAAATTAAACATGCCAATTGGGTATGAGCCAATTCCACCATATTTTAAGGAGAGAGCTTAAGCACTTTGGCACTGGTTTGCAGTGGTAAAGTGTGCACAGTCCTAAAGCCAGCAAAAACAATGTCAGCAAACCAGGAGTTCGGAAGGCAAACGTTAAGGGGAAATCGACACTGAAGATGCCACGTCTAACACATGCCCTCCAAAATAGTGCTGAAAGAAAGGGAAAACACAAACCAAAAGGAAAAGAAAAGAAGATATACAAGTGTCTCCTCAAGTCAGCAGTGGAAGGATACAACTCATTCAGCCAGAATACTTTGAGACCGAATGGATCCTTGGCAGGGTGGAATGCCATTTAATCAAGAGCAGTGGCCTCAAATAGACTACAAAGCCACCCAGTAAGGAGCAGGGGACTGACACCTAGCCCACTCTAAATATATGTCATTTATTAGAAACAATAGGTCTTAGAAATATAACTAAACCTAAAAAAGGGGCAGACAAAACCAGTGAGACACATGCTGCCAAGGCTATGATGATGCAAACAAAACTTTTTTCTGTTGTCCTTAATGTACATCTAAAGATGTATTTGTTATGTTAATCATTACACTTCAAAATTATTATGAATTATAGTACTATTTCGCAGCACAAGATCACTGTAATAGTTTCCAGTGAAATCATAATTTATGCTTATTGTTCAGACATATAGTTCATCTTGAAATGCCAGAGAAATCTCATATTGAAAAAATTATACACATTGTTAGTGAAAGTAAAAATATGATTTAAAACACACAAATGATATAGATGTCTGTGGCGTACAATAGTTTTTTACCCCAAATGTTCCACCTCATCTACAAGACCTTTGGAATCCCATGCATGTGCAGAGATGACATAAATGTAGTGTTCACAGCTTAATGGGGATTTAAAAAAGGGCTAGGTAATGTGTCAGCAATGTCTGCACTCTCTCTTACCCTTGTTACTTCACCAAGACACCAGCGTGAAGAAGTGTTCCCTTTTCCTGGGTTACTTAGGTTGAAAATTCAAATGAGGATAGTGGAATTGGGGCTCGACCAGTATTCTACAGCAAGAGAAGGCAACTTCAGGTTTATCTTCAGCTGGTTACAGATGCACAGTCCATGGAGCACTGTCAAGAACAATATAAGATCCAAAACAGTTTTTTTTCTGAGGTATCAATTAGCAAATCCTCATTTGATCTAGAGGCTTATTCACAAACAAAGTAATAGTACATTTATGGATATTGAGAAAATTTGAGTATCATTTGATATTTACTTTTCAAACAAAGAAACCTAAAAACACACTTTTGCAAAAGGGCGAGCACTCTCAGATTTCTATACACTCTTTAAAAAATCATGTGACAAAATAGGCATTGGGAATGAAGTGACATCACCCATGGCCACCTTACCGACTGTGTGAATAACCCTAGTACCACTATCACAGGGATATTAACCACTACATCTGCCACAGGAACATCAAAATGCCAAGATGGAAATAGATTAAACAGTGCAGTGGAGGGATATGCAAGAGAAATTATTCCTAACCTGGTGTCCACGATGCCTCCTCAGGGGGTCCCCGACTGTTTAGAAAATTAAATAATGGAGGCAGGATTGTGAGAAAGATTTTGATACTGGAGGATGAAAATTAAGTTTGCATCCCTATCTTAGTTTGTCTGAGCAGAACAGTACAAAAGGGAGCTAGTGCAGACAACTGCTTAGCCCATTTGAAGCACTGGTAAACACCAACGAAAAGAGAGCATGCATTTGGAGAAAAGAAGGCACGAGGATATGCTGCCATCAAGCATACCACTTTGCCGTTTAGAAATAAAACTAAATTTTGAAATGCTACAACCTTCTGATTAAAATCTCGATTTCTGCCCATGCTTTTTCATGAATTAAATAACATATTTCATAATTAGTTTATTTAATTTACTCTTGTGTCTGTATTTTTGTAATGTTTTGAGTTTCAAATGATAGAAATTGCTTAAGTGGGGATCCCAGATTCAATAGTGACCCAGTGGGGTCCATTGAAGTCAAAAGTTTAGCTGGGATATAATATTTTAAATGCAGGTTTTACTGGGGCACATGAAAGTGAAGAGGATTTATGATTGCATGCAAGTTTCACATTTCTCCTACTGTTACCGAAATTATCCATTTTGTATTCATAGTTTTCCATTCAGACTGTAAGAGGATATAACGCTGCCATATGTTTACTATGCGAAGCCATAGTGTGGGATGGCAGGGAGGCTAGCACAAACTAAGTGATGACAAGGCAGGTCCAAAAAAATATAGGAAGCGCTCTTTTATTCTTAGAGATGTGACTCATGACAAATGGCAATACCAGTCAGTTCAAGAGTCAGCTGCATATGAGAACAGAATGCATGGTAACTCTTGAACTCAGAGAAACACTCCAGATGTTGTAAAATATATTAAAGGCACAGTTATAATAAACAAACTACATAACTAGTACATTGCAATGCTACATCACCACCCTACCTACAGACAACGACAAAATAAGAATTTAAATGAATTTAAGAGAAATTATGATCCAGTAATCCCCCAAGTAGTTTGACTTCATGGGTACTGCGGTGCTGTATAACATACACCCTTGTTCTACATCCATTTTCGCTGCAAAAACATTAGCTTTAGTCCCAACAACCAATGGTTGCTGATCAAGCATCTTAGGACCATCTTGTGATACTGAAGACTCAGAAAACGCAGAGTCACCAGAGTAATTCGTTGAAACCATATCCCCACTTGGATGTGAAACTCCAAAATAAGTGACCAACATACACTCCAAGTAGAAGACTCCAAGGAGAAGTATTCAATGAAGGTTCGTTCACATCTGAGCTGGTCTTTTTAAAGATGTGAACTAGAAATGGGTAAAAGATTACACCAACCCTTTCCAAACAAAAGCACAGAACCTTTGCTTACTTTTACCATTTTTGCCAGGAGAGTAAGCCTAGATTCACTGTTTTATCTTTAAAAAGTTTCTGGATCAAAACCCTGTTTCTTAAAACAAAATACAGGTTTTTCACATTTTTACTGCATTCAAAATTATCTTTCTGTTTGCTTTGGTTGAGCCAACACTTTCCTCTATAGTTGCATCCTATTTGCTATTCTTATTTAACCAAGTCGAGATTTTGGATACCTTCCCCTTAGAAATTTGAATGGGGAAACACCTGTAGTAGAATGAGGAAAAGTCAGATAAGCCCAAACCTTCTCTTTGAGAAGATTTCCAACATCAAGTCTGCTGGCAATGCAGTTTGTACTTCCTCTTTCAATAACTGATTCGCCCTTTCAACAAGTCCATTAGCAGAAAAACTGTAGACAGCTACTTGAAGATGTTTAACATTATGCAGTCTTATAAATTGAATCATTTTATTGGAGACAAAATGAGCCTTTATCTGTAACAACCTTGTTTGGTGATACTTCTAGATTGAAAAAATCTTCTAAAAATATATCACATATTTTTGAGTTGGGAGAATCAACAAATGCAAAAAACATCTATTTGGAAAGAAGGTCTATCAAGACCATTAAATGCCTGTTTTGATTCTGAAGAAGTTGAAAAGGTTCGAAAAAATTCTAATGAAACTTTGTCCTATGAGCCATTTGGCAAAGAAAACTAATGAAGAGGTTTCTCAATGCTTGTCAGAAACAACAGACTATGGGCAAACATTAACAATGTCTCTTCCGTGATTGTCCATTATAGGTGTTAGACCTGGCACCATTGGCGTGGGTTTCCCCTGTATTTTTGCCTTTTGCCTCTTGAGTTTTGCTGTGTGTTGGACTTTGCTTTGCTAGTCTAGATGCTTTGGGTACTTTGCCACTGCTGTTCAGTGCCAAAGTGCAAGTGCTCCCTTTGTAAATTGTTGTTATGGATTGGTGATTCCATGATTGGCATATTTGATTTACTTGTCAGACCCTAGTACAGTACACTGTGTGAGCCCGGGGCCTGTAAATCAAATGCTGCTCGTGGACTGCAGCGTGGATTGTGCTACACACATACACAGCCTGTAAGTGCAAACTCTGGCCTTCCATTGCAGAGCCTGTGTGCAGTCTGGTACTGCCATGTTGACTTGGCAAGTGCACAAACTTTCCAGTCCCTAACCTTCCCTTTTCTTACATGTTATTCACCCCTATGGTAGACCCAAGGTACCCCTGTTGGCAGGGTGCATTGTATGTGAAAGGTAGGCCATGCCCTGATGTGTGTGGCATGTCCTGATAGTGAAATACTACCAATTTCGTTTTTCACTATTGCAAGTCTACCTACTCCCATACGATAGAATAGGGAGTTTGTTTATAACATCTTATAAACATAACTAACCCTGGGAACACAGTAGGAAAATAAAGTTTGATATGCCTGAACTCAGAATGTTACAATGCATCATTTAATGAGGGTGAATTTTACATTCTTTGTTTGAAAATACCACTTTTAGAAAGTAGGTGTTTTCTTACTTAGCCATCTAGTATGCCTCTGCTGGGTTTGTTTATTGCATGCCTGACTTTTGAGTCTCAGGGGCTGGGGAGGAGCAGTGCTTCCAGAAAGCCTGATGAGACTGGGCTGGGCTGAATAGGCCTGGTCTGCATTTGGACTGGTGGGAGGAGTAACACCTGCACCTGAATAGGGCTGTGCCTGTCTTCCACAATGATGGCTCTGCCCCCTGTGGTGTGTCTGGAGCCAGAGCTCACACTGACAATGGAGGTTGTTGTGCACTTGCAAAGTGCCCGACAGAACTGGTTTTGTCTGGGTACAGAAACTCTCTGCCTTCAGAGAACAAAGGAGTTTTGAGTATCAAAAGAGGTGGCCAGACCCCAGACTTTTAGATCACTTATGGGAAATCAAGAGGAACCTTTGCCAAGGAGAAGAGCCAGAGAAGCTGAGGGGGAATACTGCCCCTGTTCTGTTTGATGTCTGGGGTTGGCCTGCAGTGGCTACTTGCTGCCAAGGAAAGGTGAAAAGGGCTTTGCTGTTTGCTGTGTTCCCTGCTTGAGGACTATCTCCAAGGGCTTGAAATTGAGCTTGCCTCCTGATCTGAAGTCTCAGGGACACAAACACTTCTCCACCAGCTCCCCTGAACTTCCTTGCGGAGAGGTCTGACCTGCAAAGAGGTGCCTGCTGTTGTTTTGGACCTCTAGAGAGTGTCTTCCACTGGGAGCTGGAAGAATCCATGCATCGTCCCGGATCGTCAAATCGTGGTGCCAAGTTTGTCGCATCGTTAGGAGATGCAGTAAGAAACCAAAGCATCACCTCCCCACGCAGTAAGAAACCGACGCATCACCTCCTCTCCGGTAAGAAACTGATGCATCACCTCCACTGCACAGCAGTAAGGAACCAACACATCACCTCCCCTGGAGCAAGGACCCGACGCATCACCTTCCCCGAGTGTAAGGAACCGATAAATCACCTTCTCTGCGGCCCATTTTGTTTGTTTGAGTAATACATCCCAGGTACTTTGTGTGAAAGGTGTTGCATCTGCAAGTTGCTTTGAACTGATATATTTCTACCATCTGAAAGCCATATTTGTATTAATGTATTGTGGATTTTTGTCATTTGGTATTGTCTTGGTTTAGATAAAGATTATATATTTTTCTAAACTGGTGTGGTGTCCATTTGTAGTGTTTTCACTGTATTACCAAATGTTTTCACAAATGCTTTACACACTGCCTCTGTGATAAGCCTGCCTGCTCGTGCGAAGCTACCAAGGGGGTGAGTAGGGGTTATTTTAGAAGTGTACCCCCCTTACCCTGACTAGAAGCAAGGGTCTTTATTTGGACAAAGGTACCTACCTCTGACATCTAGAAACTCCCATTTCTAACAATAGGCTACTAGTACAATTGTCTCAATCTTTTGTAAGTTGGTGAAATGACTAAGTCTCCCTTCATGAGCAATTTTAATGATCCATTCACGTAAACCTACTGATGGTATAAAGAGGATATTTCTTAAGCAAACCGTATTCTCATCATTTAGCTCAGGAGAAACTTGTCTCAAGCTCTTCAGATCATTGCAAAGGTTTAAGGTTTGGTTTTTTGGTTGAGGCCAACCTTCACTAACATAGGTAAGTGATTAGTAGCAGACACCCAATCATCCACATAAATAGGACCCTTAGGGGCCTATTACGATCGCAGGCGGATCGCCCCCGCCGGGCCTGCGGTAGCCAAAGCTGGCCCGGCGGGGGCGATCCGCCCGCCATCCATACCTGAAAGACCCCCCGACATATTAGTATGGCTGGGGGGTCCACGGTGGACAGAAAGACCGTCCACCGCTTTTCTGCCTGTCGAGTCGTGACCGGTCGGAAAAAGTTCATGATATGGTGGCGGTGTATGCAAGACAGCGACATCCATATCATGATGTAGGTGGAGAGTAGCCTTTCCATGGCGGCGTTGCGGCCATGGAAAGGCATGCGTTTTTCGCTGTTGGGGACCCGTTGTGGGCCCCTAGGATGTTGGCAAGGTAGGGGTGCCCATGAGGGGTACCTATGGCACCCCCGCATTTGCATGCACAAGGTGGCTGCAACCGCACGGTGCCTGTCACATTTTGCGTGCAAATGCACATCATGCATTTTTTACATTGCAACAGGAGCTTACAGCACCCCCCGCCGCAATGTAAAAAATGCGGGATGCGCCCTCCAGCTTAGCGGGTGCATTCTAATTTGAATGGCAAGACCGCTGCACCTATGGCGGGCCGTCCCTTTGCCGTTGAAGTCGCGGGCGGACTTTTACAGCCATCATGCATTCATGATCATCTCATCATCATCTTGCTGCTCAGAGATATAGACGTGACAGGCCTTCTGCACTAAAATTTACGCCAGCGTCTATATATTTAACAGGTATATCATAATTTGGAAATTTAGAAAGTAGTCTAACTTACTGCGCTGTGGATTTGCCCAGTCCATTGCCACTTAACAGAGATATTAATGTTTTGTGATCTGTATGCAAATCAAACCCCCCCAATGTAAGTCTTAAATTCCCTGCACAGCCCACACACTGTTATGAGCTCCAATGTACCCCAATATAGGCCTAGCTAGTTGTACAACCATGTCCTACCTTGCTCTACATAATGGCTCTTGCGCTGACCTTTCACCAAACTTAGGTACTGAGTAAATGTTGTGTGGTTTTCTTTGAAAACTAGCCTAATTTATTATGCATGAGGATTCTTAGTATCACAGCAGGATTACCATCTCCTGCACAATAACTCTGTACAAAAGTCACCGCTATCATCATCCTTGGTCAACAGGCCCACAGTACCCTGACACATCTAGGTAGAACCCTATCGGGTATATAAGTATCACATCTTTGCTGGACAAACCAAAGGAGAAGCTTCATGCTTCCATGCTGACACGAGACGTCGTAGTCCCTACTCGCAGACACTCCAGCATGCCGTGGTCTGAAATCCTTTGTGCGGTGTTCAACTTGAGACCAAGACAGGGACCCTTTGTTCTCTCCCATCAGGTAATGGGGTTGGCTCTTTCCTAGTGGGAATCTTGGCTTTTCACCTACATACATGCTAGGTACACTTAGCTAGGGTTAACATCTTAGGAGTACTCATGATTACTGCAATTTATCCATATGCCTGCATATATTCACTATTTTAGCACCATGGTAGAATTCTACCTTTTATTCATTCTGCTGGTGCTTGTAATCATATATATCTGTTTCTGTCTAATGGTTGTTGCAGCACACGTATTTTATACTAGAATGATGCTGGCTCAATAAATGCTTATTGAAAATGTCCCCACCATTTAATTATGTGTATGTCTCTGAGACTGGTTGAAAAGTACTGTGCTATTTCCACAATCCTTGAGGGGTCAGGGTTGTGATGTTCAGTAAGTTGCCAAATATTATTCACTCCTTGGTAAGGTTGTGGGGCTTATAGTGGCATTGTGAGCTAGCTGGTCTACAGACTAACATACCCTTTGGGAGTCTCTGGAATCAGTCTGAACACCAATCCCTTAATTTACGTTGTGTAAACCTGCAGATCCTATATAAATTTGTAGGATGCTGCTGCCAACGTTTGTTTGGTTCTTATATAACGGTCAAATCTGAGTAGTTCAGTTGTGCTTTCTCAGAGACCCCTTCTCACATTTACCCAGAGAAGTCTGGAGTGGGGAGGGAAAATCCGCCGGAGCTGAGTAGGTATACCCTATGTATTGGCTGTAGGTATATTCAATCTTGAAGGATTATAGTTCCCCACATTCTGCAAAACCTGAGCTCTTTTTCTATAGAGCTTCCACCCATAATGTCTCAAAGGGCAGACACATGTGATAGTGATTCTAGTGGTCCTTGCTATATAAATAACACATTTTGGTCTCTCAGCGTTAGGCAGGTCAGTTACCTTATGGTGATTGAGGCACACGTGGCATACAGAAAAGAGGTATTCTATTAATGGGTCAAATGCCCACCTGAAGATGCATTACACTTCGGATGAAATACCAGATGAATACTCTCCATACAAGGACATAGAAGTCCTGTTAACTTACCAAGAGCCTATAAATTGGTTTAAAGGTGCCCTCCCACACACCACAGAAAAAGTGAGACTCGGTCCGCTCAGCAGCCCATAGTAATTTGGCCAGTTCTAGGTGCTCATACGCTACATCCAGAGATGGATACATTACCAGCAGCAGACTTACATCCACTTCACAAAAATAATACAACTTTACAGAAATCTTACACAGTTCTTTATGCGAACACTCACACTTAAACCTACAAGGGTCACTCAAACAGGTCAATTATGCGGTACCGCCAGAAAAATCAACCCACAAACTATGAACGTGATTATGGGAAGAATGTCAACTGAACGTGGTCAAATGCCATTCTGGATAGAACCGAAAACAGTGCAGCTTGAGGCAGTGTTTCCATACACAGACCCGCAAGAAAAACGTAGAATACTGACAATTTGCTTGCCAATGGGGATAGCTCACCCAATAGCGCATTGTACTACTTGAGGTACAGTTTTCGCTGCCATTTATACCAGAACTCATGATACCCCCTCAATAGCAGTCATACCAGAAGTATTGAAACAAATACAGAACGAGTTCAGGGCAGAACCTGCCCTGGACTTAAGGATGAAATTGATATGTAATTTTTCCCATGTATCCACAAATAGGTTAGCAAACATAAAAGGGGAGGCAGCAGTGGTGGCTATACGACAATGCCTGAGGGAATGCACTCCCACACAACAGAAGCGGGAATTACCGCAAATTATCGACAAAACCAATGCTTTGCTGGGTAGAGATAATTTGGGAGCTAGACCTTTGGAACCATAGATTATGGGTAATCCTGAAAAGGACAACTCAAAGCAAGCACCAGATTCTTCTAAAAAGAAATGGGATAATAAACAATCAAAAACCAAGAAGAATGCATCACAATTAAGGGGTGGGTCTTCACAACAAGAGCCCTCTGACAGGAAATGTAACCTTTGAAACAGTGACAATATTAAAAAAACCTGACAGTTATCAGGATATTGATACACATTCCTCTCGTTCCTTTCAGGGTTCATCAAAAAACTCAGAGAGAGAAGGACAGAAAGAACACAGATTGGAAGAGCGAGTCAAGCTGAGACACACATCACACTTCAGACTATATCATCAAACAAGAAGATAAACCAAAATTAAAACCTCAATTAAAAGGTAGCTGTTCTTAAAATAAGAAATGCCTAGGCTACTGAGGACTCAACTTCTGAAGGGGGAATGGGCTCTGCAAATGCTATACAGCACAGCAGAAGTAACAATAGCTTGCCAGAACCTGATGGAATTTCTGGTAACATCAGCGTTGAATGAATGTATCATGTACCCTTGGGTAAGCACCCCACACCAGTTACATGAAATAACGCTCCAAATGGAGGGGAACAAATCGAGGAAACTGAAAGGTACCTTTTGGGAGAACCTGACATATGGATAGGATATCCTTTTGGCTGAAAAAGATTGGCCACCTGAGTTCGTTATGGACTGCCCAAAAGGAGAAAAATGCAATTTACCAGGCTTTCTCCAACTTCATTCCAGAATCACTAAAACATTCATATGCGCAGGAGTGGGAGGTAGCACTAGCTCCTGCACTATACAGCAATCCTGTAAGGTGGGATGCTGAGTCACCTTACCATGAAATCCCAGTAAAAACTACTCCAACTCTATAGAGGCGGTACCCTATAAACCATGATGTAAAAAAACAGGTCAGGGAGATCTTAGATCAACTTGAATGCCAAGGTGTAAACCCGAATTGCACATCTTTCATGAATAATCCTTTTTTTCCTGTAATGAAACCCAACAATTCAGACTGTCTAATTTTAGACTACAGGCAGTTGAACAAATGCACAAAAACATTTGCAGTACAAAATGCACAAAGTCCCTCATTGATGAATAATATTATGCGGAAGAAATACAAAACAACAATAGATATCTCTGATAGATTCTTCTGCCAAAATATAGCATCTGAAAGCAGATATTTGACAACAGTTTTGGCCCTTGGCTCTCAACACCAATTCTGGAGATTGCCCCAAGGGTAGGGAAATAGCCCCGGGTTATTCTCCGCAAGAGTTTAGAGTTACTTCAAAATTTTGATGAGGAGGCATTGTCCAATGTAGATGTTATTTATCTAATGGATGATGAACTATTGTATCATTTGAACAGGGTGAACAGCATAATTCTGGGATTCACCTCTGAGGGCTACAATTTAAACTTAAAAAAATCAAAAATTGCCCACCTCAATGTTCTATTTTTAGCATGTGAGCTCTCAAGTGAAGGGAAAAGACTAGCAGCTAATTTTTTAGAAAACTGTGCGCTGCTCCAACCTGCAAAGACTCTGAAAAATCTACAGTCTATTTTAGGATTTTTACATTTTGGCAGAACATACATTTTGGATTACGCAGCAAAAGTAAAACCTTTTAACAACTTTATGAGACCTGCTTTTTCAGTTTGACATTGGACACAGGAACACAGAGAAATTCTCTGTTTCTTACAAGCTGACATGATAGCTTCCAAGCATTTACACACACGTGGAAACACCACGAATTTGGTGATCCGTGTGGTCGTAGGTCAATCCGCATACACTTACCTCACCTTCAATGACGGCGAAACCGTACCCATTGCATACAAATCCCATTTGTATACAAACGCTGAAATGCATTTTGCATCAACAGAAAAAATACTGGCAGCGGTATAGACTGCTGTAGTGAGAGAAAGAGTACTAGCTCAGGGGAAATGGATAACTGTCCCGACTCCGGTACCAACCTTAGAGGCTGTTACAAGAGCAAGCGCTCCAAATGCGAAAGCACAGCAACAGATGTAGACTACAAATGTGATTCTACCTTAAAAACACAAGCATTACTGCAGTACGAACAAGAATATCCACTCCCAATGAAATAATGCCTCTAGATCAGTGAGAATACATAATTTACACTGATGGATCTGCTTAGCCTCCCGTAGGAAGTAAACAGCAATACAGTGCTACATGTGCAATTGTGAAGGGATGTATGCAGGACAGCAAGTTCTGTCCTAACAATACTCAGACGCAATCTCTAGGAGATTGCATGGCACAGTTGGCAGAACTAAAAGCCCTGATAATGGCACCCAAAAATATAGATCAAGAATTTACTACACTAATTGCGTGCGATTAATTTTACTGTGTCTAGTCCTACAACGAATATCTTGACTATTGGGGCCAGAATAGGTTTAGAGAGTCCAAAGTTTGCACAATAAAGCAAGTGACAGAGCTGAAAAACGGCTCGCCATGGGCTCATGGGATTCATACATTGAGTCATCAGCATGTTGGCGTGCACATTGATGGGAATTCATTGGCTGATTAAGCCGCCAAGGCAACAGTGAGAACTGCTGCTGTTGCTACAATCACTTGTTCTAGCATGAGTCTAGACTGACAGATAATGGTATCTGTTAACGCTCTGCGTAATAAAAGCTCAACCTAACCAAGAGGCTTTGCACTCCAGTACTCTTGCAAGTTAGATGCACAAAACATACTGTATGCTCAAATTCCAGGAGTGGGGGATAGAGTAATACCACACATGGATCGCAGATAAAGTTTAATTCTAGCTGCACACGAGGGTCTGTGTTCAGCACACAAAGGTATTACTGCAACGGTTTCAATACCAAAACAACGTTATTGGTGGCCAGGTCTCACTAAACAGACCAAATGCTTTGTCCTTAAGTGCTACATCTGTCAGCAGATGAAGGATTCCACCATAGCACGTCCACCACAAACACCATTACTGATTTCAGACAGACCTCTTGCATGTGTCTCTATATGGACCACTGCAGCCCTTTATAATCTGACGGGGCTTATAAGTAAATCTTGGTGGCTGTAGATTCATGCTCTAGATTCCTGTGGGTTTGGCCCCAGTGTTTGACTGACGCTATAACTGTTATAAGGGATTTGTGAGTCTTTATAGGGACAAATGCATTTGGCACATTACATTCTCACCATGACCCTGCTTTTAGCTCTTGGGCTTACAAAGTAGCCATGGGAGGTTTGGGTGTGGTCATGGGGTACTCCTCTCCATATCATCCAGAGGGAAATTTGATTGTGGTAAGGAAAAACCAGGACTTAAAGCAATCCTTAATATCAAGGGTAGAAGGCTCATGTGGCAGTTGGGTCAGTCACCTATATAGTGTCCAGAGGTCGCTTAATAACATGCCAAGAAGTTCCCTAGGGGGGCGTACTCCATATGAGGTCCTTTTTTCCTGTTTTGAACTAGAATGCGGGTACTCAACCTCGATTGTGGCAGCACAGTGGTGGATGACAAAGCATTTGACATCAATGATCGTTTGACTGTTTTACAGGAACTTAATGAATTCAGGGCATTTCAAAACAAAATCTAAGTAAAACATACCACCATTGGGGAAGGTAAAGCTGTTTCGGCAAGACCTGCCTGGGAACAGAAGATCAGGGACCTGGTCAGAGAAAAGATTGTGGACAAAAAGAAATTTGGGCCATCTTACAGCGTGTCTGTACCTGTCCTGGCTGTCGAATGACCAAGAACAGTACTTCTTCTGCCTCTTGCCGGCCAGAAAGAAAAGAGATTCATCTCCATTGATCTGATCAAACCGCACTATGTGGCCAATACTGAATAGTAGGCCACATGGGCTCCTGGGTAGCCGCTGATCTCCTCTCACAACCATACAGAAAGTTAAGACTGAAAGATTAATACCATTTGAAGATTCAACTCTATGAAATGGAGGAGTTACCAACTATGGAATGGAACTCATGCCAGTTGAAATTGAACGAAAACAAAATACGAATGAAACGCAGATCTCAATTCAGCCTAACACTGACATCTATGTGAATTTGTCTCAACATGAGTCATCTGCCAGTTCAACAAAACCTGCTGAGCTACCAAAGATAGATTAAACAGTGTCTGGCTACTTCATCGATTTGGACACCTTGACTGTGAATCTGAGTGAACCTGAGTCACCGCCAGCTTCTGTTTCCCACAAAGTAAAAATATATGATCTCTACCTTTGGCTGAAAAAGACTAACTTTTTTACCTGTTGGCTACAGCTCTGGATTGCAATTGGTCTACTTTTCCTAGTCCTTTGGATAGATTAAGTGACTGTCATTTTCCTGCTCCTGAATGGATGCTATCGCACAGAATGCTCCACAATACAACATGTGACTTGGTCCTGAAACCACATACATCATCTCATTGTGAAAAAGAGACCTGTCCTTTATGAACATTACAACAGTTCCAGTTCCTGAAGGAATAGTTTGAGATAGGGTTTCATATGACGCACATGGTTCAACAGAACTTCTAAAAATAACACACCTGTTTAAAATTCATATGAATGATATCATCACCTCCAGTACTTTCTCTGATGATTGGGACTTTAAAACTGTAAATACCATTCTGTCTTATTTAGAACAATCTGCTGCATTCTCTAGTAATGAATTGTATGATGATACATCTGATAATGGCACCATGTATTGTTACCAATATTATGGTTATCATTTCTTTCACAAAGCAAGAATCCCACGTATTGTTTTCACTTACCATCAATGTTAACACTGCCCAACACCATCGAAAGGTAGTTCACAAACATTTGCACAGAAGTTTACCTATTTTTCTGGGTTTAATACTTCAGACACAACTTCTTATTATTATAAGGTTGCACTTACACCTGCAAAGTAAAATATGCTCCCCAACACAAAACATATATACTCTGCTTCTTTTATTTCC
Source organism: Lissotriton vulgaris (assembly GCF_964263255.1). Classification (NCBI taxonomy): domain Eukaryota; kingdom Metazoa; phylum Chordata; class Amphibia; order Caudata; family Salamandridae; genus Lissotriton; species Lissotriton vulgaris. Next base: position 2,046,811,734 of record NC_141685.1, read on the forward strand.
CAGCTGTCTTTACAGGGTTTTGACTTTTGGAGGGACACCATAGACAAACCAAATCTGTCTGGGGGACTAAAGACTAGTAAGTTCAGGGAACTGAGGCCTTATTTAGAGCATGCCTCATACCATAGCAAATTATTTTTCTGAACAACACAGTGCAACATACTTCCTGTCTTGGATTAACCAAGATAAAGGACTTGAACACACCTTGGATTCCTCACTCACACACTTTGAGGGATGACTTAACTATACACAACATAGTAAGGAGATGGTAGATGACATTTTACATGATGGTTCATACAATACATCAACCACAATTGGAAGGGATGGTTGGTTTGGCCTATCAACACTAATAGGTGTCAGTCAAGATTCATGAGTACCACAGAAGGGTTTAGTACCTATAGGCCTGACCAGTGTTACGCACAACAAGAACACTCGGGTCGTGGCATCTTACAGTGTTGGGAAATTATGCCTAGAGTGGCTAAAAATCTCAACACTTTCCTAGGTGAAACAACACGTGTCTTTACTGTCAGATGACATGGATCTTAGGAATGTTTTGTTAGGTCCCCAGAAACCACGTCAGAAGTGCTTCTTATACACTATTTATAACGAAGTATGGAAAATCTCACAAGAGGAGGTTGCTGAGAGATTGTGTGAGATTGACAACGTTGACCTAGAAAAGGCTTTGGCTGTGGTCTACAATGACGTGACCACACTGACTTGCAGGATTTATTCACTGGACAACATTGTGCCTTCTGCTATAGATATAATGGAACAGGATTTGTCTATTCTACAGCATGGGCAATCGCAATTGCGGTCCAATCTATAATTAAGCTGGACGCTACTCTCATTGTGCACTGGTCATGAGAGCTGGGGGTATGTTAACAGCACTTCTCTGTTTTCTGCTAACAATCTAATAGAAAGACAGACAACCATGGCACACAGAGATGCAAAATATACAATGCTGCCTATTGAAAAATTGGACCAATTACCTTTTACAGTGGCTGAGTCACCCTCCACTGAATGGTTAATCCATGGCCGGGATGTATGACGGTACAACGCGTACCGTCACAACGCATACCTTTACCACGCGGCCGTGACAACGCAAGTCGTTACCACGACTTGCGTTGGGGGCTCAGATTTTGAATAGTATAATTTACTATTCTAACACCAGTCCCCGTGGACCCTAGGGAAGGTATTGGGATAGTAAATTAACTATTTTTAATCCTTTAGCGCCCTCCAGCGCAAGTCGTGGTAACGACTTGCGTTGTATCGGCCGCGTGGTAAAGGTACCGTGTTGTAAAAACATCGTTGTAAACGATGTTTACCCCATGGCCGTATTACACTGCCAGTCACACCATTCCAATTTCAATATTGCCTACAGTATCACCAAGTAGGCAGGTATGAATCGTTGGGTAAGGAATACAGACATGAATCTTGGGAATTACTGTACAGATTTAGATGCAGGAATGGGGACACTGAAGTCTTTCTCAGTGGTTCAGACTGTGAAAATTCGTTAAGTGGGTCTCTAATTTGTGAGGATATTATGCTTCACGGAGCTTGTAATGCTTTGGTTGCAAACCTATCATGTCACTTGAAAGGGTCCCATGCTGCTCTTAAATGCAAGTTGTTTGATGTTGAATGATCAAGGTTGTTGTGGGATGCTGCAAGGCATTGCATATCTAGTCACAGTAAGTTCCAGGGTTACTTCTTGTATGCAAGTATTGTTACCACCGGCCCACACAGTCAGGGAGACGCCGCTAAGGTCTTCTTTGAATTTTTCCCTTACATGGTTTGATTCTCTGAGCAAACTGAAAGCCAAGCTTTTACAAAAAGATGCGGCCTTAACCTGAGAGACTTTTGATCTCTAGATTGCAAGGTCTTCAGCTGAGATACAGACACTAGTCTGTACTAACTTGCTGCTCCATTTTGGGGAAATAGTACATCGTATCTTTAACATGTCTGACACAAGTAGGATAGTACACCTATTTTAGATCATAGGTCCTGGACTATTGAGCACCTTTCAGACAAGCTTCGGAGTTATTCCATCTTTTACACACTCCGTATTAGGAAGCATTTTTAAGCGCTTCTGCTGGTCCTTCTGCTTGTAGAAGGTATCTTGGTTTAAATTTTCCTTCTATGCAATAGATGTCCCAGCCTCCATAGAGATGGAAAAAGCACTCTTAGTACGACGTTGCTGGGAACGCATGGTACTCCATCTGGGCTCACCTCAGCTTTGGGAGCTAAGCGAGCATTGGTTCCTGCCTGTCATTCAGATCAGTTGCGCCTCCGGACGTGGACATGCTGATGGACCCATCAAAGGTCCATGTAGTACTGTATCCTCAGCGCATTCCAATGTTGATGTCTGCATTCTTAGAGCCACCACGTGATGCTTCAGCTCCTGTCAAAATGAATATCAGCTCTACAATAGGTTTACAGGTGTCAAGTACTTCCTAAGCGGCTGCTGTGGGAACCGGAGAATATCACCTTTGTTCCATTGACCTGATCCAAGAGGTGTTACAGGGACTGTCATCTGCAAAGGCTAGCAACAGTGATGGTGCGTCTCCCACACAGGACACATACACATTTGGCTATCTGTGTGCTGGGCACAATTCAGTCTTTTCCCAAAACAACCCAAATTGGTTTTCGATTAAATCATTTTTGCTTTATTTTTCTCTCTTGCTTTCACTGAGCACTGTGGCTTTTGGCGTTCTCAGTTGGTCTAAAGTATATTGACTATTTAGAGGACTTATAGAGATTTTTTCTTTTTTAACTTTTGCATTGGTTTTTAAACACATACCATGTTTTAGATGTTTTTATACTCACATTTTAGCAATGTCTTTTATGCTTTTTAGACAGGCATATTTTAGCATTTGTATAATTTTGTTGTCCAGTTGGATGAGGAGTGGGTGTTATGAGCCCCATTGTAACCCCAATATAGGGCTAGGTAGTTGTACGACCTTTTACCTACATTTGTCCTACCTTGCTCTACATAACGGCTTTGGCGCTGAACTTTTATCTAGTTAGGTACCAAATAAATGTTGTATGGTTTTCTTCAACAACTAGCCTCATTTATTATGCATGAGGATTCTTAGTATCACAGCAGGAATACCATCTTATGCATAATAACTCTGTATAAAAGTTATCGCTATCGACATCTATGGCTGACAGGCTCACAGCACCATGACAAATCTAGGTAGAAGCCTTGAGGGTACCTTTCAGGTATATAAGTACCACATCTTCGCTGGGCAAACCAGAGGAGAAGCTGCTATGCTGACAGGAGATGCTGAAGTCCCTGCACGCAGACACCCCTGCAGACAGTGATCTGACATCCCTTGCGGGGTGGCCAACTTGAGATCAAGATGGGATCCTTCATTCTCTCCCATCAGGTAATGTGGTTGGCAATTTCCTAGGGGGATTCTTGGCTCCACCAACATACATGCTAGGTACACATAACTAGGGATAGCATCTTTGGAGTGCTCATGATTACGGCCATGTATCCATACGCCTACATATATTCACTGTTTTAGCACCATGGTAAAATTCTACCTTTTCATTTACTCTGTTTGTGCTTGTAGTGGTATATATCTGTTTCTGTTTAATGGTTGTTGCAGCACACGTATTTTATACTAGAACGACGCTGGCTGTGTATCTCTCTGAGACAAAGTGAGTACAAGTGACTGAGCGAAAAGTACTGTACTGTTTCCACAATCCCTGAGTGGTCAGGGTTGTCATGTTTGATAAGTTGACAGAAACTATTCACTCCTTGGTAAGGTTGGGGGGCTTTTTGTGGCACTATGAGCTAGCTCTTCTACAGACTAACATATCCTTGGGGGTTGTCTGAAATCAGTATGAACATCAGTCCCTCAGTCCCTTAGATTTGTAGGAACTACACAACACAAGTTAAGGGTTTGAGCTCAATGGTAGTGTCCTTAGCTTCTGCATTCTTCAATGTACTTGATACAAATATCACTGTAATTTATTTACATTTAACTAATAGGCCTCATACAACTCCAACTTCTTTCAAACTAGCACCTACAATGTCAGACTTCTCAGCCTTAGGGTGGTCTTCCCCTAAGTGTTTGCCTTCCTTCTCTAATTTTGCTGATCTTGTTTTTGCTGGCCTTAGCACTCTGCACACTTTACCACTGCTAACCAGTGCTAAAGTACATGTGCTCACTCCTTACAACATGGTAACATTGGCTTATCACTAGTTGGCATATCTATTTCACATTTAAGTCCCTAGTAAAGTGGAACTATATGTACCTAGGGCCTGTAAATTAAATGCTATAAGTGGGCCTGTAGCAATTATTGTGTGTCTCACTTTAGTAGCCCTTTAAACTTGTTTCATGCCTGCGATTGCAGCCTGTGTGCACAGTTTTTAGACTGTCATTTTGACTTGGCAAAATAAACCTTTTGCCAGACCAAAACCTTCCTTTTGAATACCTTTAAGTCCCCCTTAGAGTATGTCCTAAACAGCCCTCAGGCAGGGTGGAATGCATTTTAAAAATAGGACATATTAGGTTTTATATTTTCTGGTAGTGAAAAACTCTTAAATTCATTTTTCACTGCTGCGAAGCCTACCTTTCTCATAGGGTAACATTGGAGTTAACTCTTTACATTTAATATGCTGCAATTCCCAAAAGGGAATGCATAACCAATTCATGTTTGTTTTCTTTGGAATTGTAATGAAAATTCCTAGCTTATGGTGAAGTCCGATTTTTGGTTACAATTTTGAAAATACCTCTTTTAGAAAGTTGCCATTTTCCTGTCATAATCATTTAGTGCCCATAGCCTATCCCTGGGTCACATGACTGGGTGTGGATGACAGATGAACTTTCTATATTCCTCCTAGACAGCCACACACAACAGAGAACTTATGTGTGCCTGGATGGGATATCATTGGCAGGATGGGAGGGTGAGCTGGGCCCAGACCTACTTACACTTGAATAGGTTGTGCCCTCCCTCCACACAAAGGGCTGATTACCACCAGTAGTCAATCTGGAGCGTGGACAGGGAAGGCAGGATGCCTGGGGACTCAATGGGAAACCTTTAGAAGATCCTTCCCCACTTCAAAGGCACAACTAGGTATAAATACTAAACCTTAGGCACCAACTCTTTAGTACACCTCTGGAGCTGTGGATACTCTGCCAAGAAGAAGGACTATTATGCTGCTGAAGGACTGCCAATCTGCCGGACTGCTGCCCCACTAGCCAACTTCCTTGCTGTGCTGCTTCCTTGTTGTGCTGACCTGGTGCCTGGTGCCCTTTTGCCTGGGTGAGTAGGACTTGTCCTGCATCTCTTGAACCCAGAACCTCTGAGTGACTGCAAGGGCTAGTTGGCTGGCCTCCTGACTTCAGCCTCAGGGACAAAAGGCTTCAACAACCTTGACCCAGTACCTGGACTCTGCCATCCGTGAGCCTACCCTTCCGAGTGGTGCCACCCCAATACTGGACCCTTGGAATTGGGTATAAGGTACTATGCCAGACTCTACAGATCCAGTGGAACTACCACATCTCCTCTGCTGTGTGGGGCAACCCTGAGCAGAAGTGAGGCATCTTCTCTGCTGCATGGACCTTCGCGGTACAAGGACTTTGCATCGCCCTTGCAGCCTACAACCTCAATGCAGGCCCTTGTATCACAAGCCTCTCATCGACGGCAGCCTCGATGATGACACAGGGCTGCACATCGAAGACTCACAGGCCCCCGAAACCGGTGCTGTGTGGTGCATCTCCGACCCAGACCTTGCATTTCCTTGGCTGGGCGATACATCCTCGACGTGTGTCTCTGGAACTCTTCGCAACCAGGAATTAAGGTACTGCTTTTCAGCGGGTCTAGCTGGGTCCCTGTAGCTGTCCCATGCTCCATCGTGGTTGAGTGCAACCAGATATCCACAGTTGGCACTTTGTGTTTTTTTCCATTATTTTCAGTTAAAACTTTACATTTTACAATCTTACTGATTCCATTTTGTCGTTTTGGTCATGATTTATTTATTCTAATTTACTCTAGTTGTTTATATTGTTGTAGGATTTTTGTTGTGTTTTGTTTTGCAATGTTATTTTTTGAAGTGTTGCACAGATACTTACACATTGCCTCTAACTTAAGCCTGACTGCTCTGTGCCAAGCTACCAGAGAGTTAAGCACATGCTAAGTTGGGGTTTGATTGTGACTTCCCCCTGACAAGGATTTTGGTTACTGCTTGAATAGGGTTTCAACCTACTCAACTAGTAACCCAGTTTCTTTCAGTGAAAATTCAAATTTCACACCCAGGGAATTCTTTTTGCTGGTTGGATACTTTTGACGACTTCGCCCAGTCACGTTTTCCACAATAGACATGGCCTCTTTTTTTTAGATCGGATTTCTCTAGTGGGGCAAGTCTGCAATTGGTAGTTGATGAGGGCTCCACAAGACCAGATACAATCTCTGGGAGCTCTATCTGAAACAGGATTGCTGCTGCGGAAAAGCTCGGAGACGAGCGTGAGAAACATGAATCTTCAGCCCAGTGGCAACGCACCTTGGTTGGAATGACTTGGCAGGTTTGCCCCAGTCTTCCAGAGGTCTTTGAAGCCAAGCAGTTTCTAAGTCCCATGTTTTAAAGGAAGATAGAAGGAGTACATTTTGACACAGCCATGAAACCCAGGACCTCGGGAACAGCACTTGGAGGTCAATACTCACTCCAGCAGAAGTCATCAGTAGGGCGAAGGGCAGGTCCAGTTGGAACTGGTCAGCTGGGTTCTTCAGCTTCTTGTGTTCATGTAACTTAACAATGTGAGAAGTTGGCCTGGTATATGATGCTCACAGTTCTAGTGATCACCTTGTACCATGCAAAGCAGCCCTTATGGTGTGGGTTGTAAGTCAACCTTATAGACCAGCTATCCTAGTGGACAAAGCAGTCTTAGGCTAAACTCTGCATAGGCATGTGAAGCAAGCTGTTTTACCATATACAATCTCCTAGAATACCAAATGAAAGGACACCACACAAATATATATTGAAAATATATATGTATTTATTTACTAAAAGTACCCCCTATACTCTTTATGAGCACAGAAGCAAATTCGTTAAAACAAGACACTGTTTAAATATACAAAAGTTGCACAACTATGGATAGGCCCTGGTGGCCGCTCAAACCATATACTAAAATAGTGGTATAAGAACCACTATTCTGAAAAGGAAAAGGCCTAGGGCCTGGGGAATTGCTGGGACTACAAGGAGCTAACAACAGTTAGTGACCAGGAGGCCCACGGAATGCGTGTGCAGTGCTGAAAGTTACACGCGGGTGCCCATAGACTTTCAATGGGTGCGTAAAAAGTACGAAGTTACTGCAAATGGAGTATTTCGGATGGACTAGAACCTAACAACTGGGAACCTAGACACTAGAGATGTTTCTCTACACAGGAGCACCGGAGTGCCAGCGTTACCTCACCCACAGGAAGCGGGTGCATAGGTGTGGAAGTGTGTCGGGTTTCGTCGTGTAGTTCAATGGAACCTGAAGATGAAGATGCTGCAGGCGGCCAGCCCAGAAGAGTTCCGGTGGATCCAAGGGTGGATCTGAAGAGGTGAAGACCTGAAAGCAGAGGGGACAATGTTCAATGTCACTAGCCAGTGACCGGCGTGGAACCAGGAAGGAACCAGGTGATGTTGGGTGCCAACAGGTGAAAAAATGAAGCTTGTCTCTGCAGCCACGTGGACACGAAGAGGTCAGCAAACGTCCAGGAGTCGATCACGAGCTGTACCACAAAGGCTCTAGCTGATGGCGGTGTCGGCTTCTTGATTGGAGCAAACAGGCCTTGGCTAATGCAAGCCATGCAGGAATCGGAGTTGGCTTCTTACTCTGACCAGCAAGGTCAGAGGGGCTGCTTCTTTTCAGGGAAGCAAGGGCCAGTCTGGAGCAACCAGACCAGTGGTGTAGTTTCACATTTTCGTCGCCAAGATGGCCACTAGCCAACGGACCAGTGACCGGGATGACGCGTCAAGTGGCAAAAATGTAAAAAGACTCCACGCAGATCTCGTGGATGCAGGAGGGCTCACCTTCGATGCACATGCTGCTCGGTGGTGGGGCTTCTCAGACTCCAAAGCACAGCATTGAGGATGCCTCGGGTGCTGCGCAGTCAGCTTCTCATGGATCTTCCAAGATGGCCGGTCCCACGTCTCTCGGTGCCTCCACGGGTCTCTTCTTTTCAGGAACTGTGGATCGGGCTCCGAGATGTCTGGGAATCCAGGTCTTGTTGGGCTCTGGGCTTGGGCTCTGGCTGGAGGCGGCGGCAAAGCAGACGTCGAGTTGCTGGGTGGTGCCTGTGTTCACAGGGTGGTCACTCCTTGGCCACAAGGGAGATTCTCTTCAGTCTTCTGTGCAGCAGAATGTCGAGGTTCAGTTTTCTTCTTAGTTGCAAGTCGAGTTCAGGATGATCGGAAGTCTTAGGACACAGCTCCTACTCTTAAACCAAATCTAGGGGCCAGATCATCTGCTAGGTCCCTCCTTTGGGTGGGACCAGGAAGGGGGTGGTTACACCCCCTTTCCTTTGTCCAGTTTCGCGCCAGGACTGGGGCTGGAAAGCCCCAGCTCCGGTTTGAACTGGCATATGCACAGGGACACCTTGCGTGCCCCAGGCATGTCTCAATCTATTTAACCCTCCCAAACCCACTACACAAAATCCTGTCTGGGATGGTGCAAGCACCTCCCCTGACAGGAAACCCTTTGTCCAAGCTGTTCAAGCTGGAAGGACTCCCAGCAGCAGGAGGTCAGACTCGTGTCTGTGGTGGCAGCATCCATTTTGTGATGCTGAGGCTCATGTTTAACTTTACCCGGGTTTCAGGTTAGGTACATTTTGTGTCCCTCTAGAAGGGTGGAATGCTACCCCCGTCACCAGAATTGGCGAGGGGGTAGTATTCCAATTCGCATGACATCTTACTCGACATTTTTTGATAAAGCCAAACCAAAGATAGCATTTAACCGCAAGGTTCATAATGCACTTAAGAGTATATGGTATGGCAATATCATGAAACAGCTAAACGATGTGGTTCTGAAAGCTGCAGACAGGCTCAGCTCATGAAACTCTCACATAAAACCAAGCACTCTGCCTCCAGGATTGTCGAGGCCTGCCATAGGAGTGACTTATAGGTTACCATGTGTCCATATATGTTAGATATAGATATACTATATCTAAGTAAGAGGTGATTACACCAACTTACCCCAGCTGAGTGAACAGCCAGTTGTGTCAAATAGCTAGGCCAGGCCAGGGGTGGCACAATACATGCTGCAGCACCTGGTAGGCATGGGTTACACCTATGCCCTTGGTACCTAGGGTACACTGTTACAGGGGCCTATAAGGGGAACCAGTTCCAATTGGTAATGCACCTAGAGTGCATTGGTATTAATTTAGAGAGAGAACAGCAGGCTGCGGGTCTGATTAGCAGGCCCACAGCCACATTAAATCAGAAACCAGTGAAGCAAAAAGCAAAAATTTGGGGTGACCATAGGATAGCAGACCCTACTCTCCTACAAACAATATGTCAGCAAACTGGTCCTTGGAGTCCGCTTATTTGTCCTAGGTGCAAGAAGTAGCAGAGCTTGCCATTCCGATCTACTCACAGGTCTTAAAGAAAAACTGTAGTCATTCTTCTGTTTTTGCGTAGGTCCGGAGTCTTCTGAAGAGGTTGCCCAGGGATGTCACATTTATACCTGGAACTAGCTAGTGGGTGGGGGTACTCCTGGCCTCTCCTTAACCAATAGTGAAAAAAGTATCCAGTGGTAATTCTACCGATGTTTGCAGCAGTTCTTCAGTTCTCTACTGCAAAAAATCCCACAGTGCCCACTCTACCTAAATCCAAAATGGTAAACTGCTTCTCCCCTTGTGTAGGGCCTATTTACTAACCCCAGAGTTATGACAAGGAAAATGAGTAACCCCTCCTTCGTGGTCACTTCAAAGTAGATACTGCTGTTATTTGAACCTGCCTTATGGGTGAAGTGGGGGGAACTAAGGAAGAAGCTGCCCATGTGTCAGCTAATATTTTCCTGTGAGAGGGGAGGCCTCCTTGCAGTTAATCAAGTTCCTTTTGCCTGCTCAAATGCCATCCTGTCATAGGAACAGAAAAACATCATACCACCCATGCCTTTGCCTCCTGCACTGGGAGCAGTTCACACACCTCATTCATAGCTACAGACTGAGAGGGCTGCAGCTGAAGACTAATGCAAATTAGCCTTCAGATGCTTTAGGTAGGGAAATGGAAACCTCTTTAAGGTATCATATCTTTTCAATAATATTTATTAAAAAATATTTCTTCAAGAGTGAATTGGGCTTTTAATAAATATGAATAAATACTATTTAAAGCCAAGAATAGAACCTGTTTCCTACTCTGGGATAGCATTAGTAAATATAATATTGCATCAGAGTGCTTTCCAATAGAGCAATAAGCCTTGCTACGGTGAAAATAGCTTTTAGAGATTTTTTATTGTAAGAGCATATACAACATTACATTTCTACGGGGCATATGTAGGTAGGCGTTTGCGATTCGCAAACACCGAAATTCGCTGAATTTGGCGTTTGCGAATTGCAAATGCCCCTTTGGTATGTAGGTGGCACTTCGCAAAATAAGGAATAGCAAAAATTGTGATTCCTTATTTTGCTTATAGCATTTAAGGATGTGATTCCATAAATGCTATGTAGGGGTGCCTTAAAAATTGCGATTTTGGCATAAGGAATCGCAAAATACCACCTACTTCAAGTAGATAGTATTTTGTGATTTCCTTTAAAAATGCATTTTTTTTAAAAATTCAAAGTGCCATGTGGCGCACAGACTTGCCCTTAGGGCATGTATGTGCGCCACATGTACTTACAGGCACATTCCAGGAGTGCAACTGGTGTTCTTTGGACACCCTGGCACCCTTGGAATTGCGATTCTCAAATTGCGATTTTCTCACAGAAAATCGCAATTTGAGAATGTATCCCCATTCATTCCTAAGGGCCTTTTGGCCCATAGGAATGAATGGGACACTCATTCCTTAATTGCGATTCGCAATTTGCTAATCGCAAATAAGGAATGTTAGAGATTCGCAAAAAAATTGCAAATTATTACCTACATTCCATTTTGCTATTCTCAAATAGCGATTTCTTAAAAATCGCTATTTGAGAATCGCAAAATGGAAATTACCTACATATGCCCCTACATGTCCTGTTTATAAATACTATGCACCCTGCCTTAATGATAGTAAGCCCACTTAAGGGTGGACATTAATATCTGAGAAGAAGGACTAAGTCTATCTAACAGGGTTTATTTTGAATTGCAGTTTTTAAACTAGCACTAGAAGGCCACAACGGTAGGCTTGAAACCATACTTTCATTGTCACTGTAGTGGATGGCACAATAGGTGCTGCAGTTCACTTGTGACATTTAATTTACAGGATCTGGGACACTTTGAACCAGATACTAAGGACTTGTGGGTAAGTTAAATATGCCAATTAGGAGTATGAACAATGTCAACATGTTTAGGGGTCAGTCCACATGAGTTGGGACCGAGTTAGCAGCATCCCAGTGTAAAAGAGTAAAAAAAAAAACCCAGCAGGATCAGTTCACAAATAAATGGTGGTAACTACTCAAAAAAAGGCACTTTAACACAATGTTTATTTCATAAAAGAACTCCAACTAACTCAAATTATGAGGGTCTACTAAAAACACTTTCAAACTTTCGAATATGACGCTTGTGTCACTCAGTGATGCCAGGAAACCACAGACAGCTCTTGGTATTACGTTTACATTGTACTCTCTCCCAGAACATCCAAATCATCCCTTATACTGGAAAATGAGAACCCAAAACTCTGTTGATTATATAGTTTACGCAAATGCAGTGCTTTTGTGATGCTATGCAACTTCAAAAAGGTCTCCCATCACAGTTAAATGTTAGCTGACACATGGTCAGCTTCTTCCTTTGTTCCCCTGTGTATCTGTTAGTAGCCTCTAGAGCAGCGGTCTTCAGTCTGAGGGGTGCGACCCCCAGGGGGGGCGTGGAGTCCAGGGAAGGGGTAGGCCCATTTCCAGGCCTAACTTCTGCCTGGAAAACAAAACGTGCTTTTCCTTTCGACAAAGCAATGGCCCGGACCCTTCATTCCAATTGTTAAAATGCTTCAGCTGAAGTTAATTGAGTCTCATGTGCTGTAAAATGAAGAGGCCTGGCAAAACAATCATCCAAGTAAGTCTTCATGCAAGGGTGCCTGCTTGCCTGAATGACAGGCAAATGTGCGCTGGGAGTTAATCTACAAATGCAAAGGGTGCTTGGGAGTGGTTCTGGCTTTAATTGCTTGAATTACTCCAAGCATTGTGATGGCAAATATATGTTGTTTTATTGCATGGCGGTGCAAAGAGTTAACAACTTGGCTGTGAAGTACATGCTTGTAACCATAACTGTATGTACACAGTGCTTAATACCCCTGGCCTGGGGAGGTGTTGAAGGGACAGGTATGCAAACAAAATAGAAAATGCATTACTTATGGTCTTATATAACTCAAATCTACATTTTGGAAGCTCGATTTTATCCTAAAACAATTTGCACAGTTTGTAGCTGTCTATATTATAATGTGAGTAAAGCAAGTATAAAATAACGATTTACACATTAACAGTGCTTTCCGTCACAGGCTGTGACCTCATAGCACTAAAAACACACAAGTCACTATTCGCCACAGTGCCAACCAAATGTAATTCTGTCTCTATCTGGTTGCACACAGACCGCTGCAGTGCATTAAATAATGGAGGTTTCATAATGTACTACAGTGCATTTACCATTGAGTACATTTATTTTTCATTTAAGCTACCCATTATTTTATATGTAGCTAACTGATGGTCAAAGACCTAAAAACTAGCAAAATATTTTGGGACTGATTTATGAGAGGCTTGCACTGCTGGAGCGTCACTTTTTTTTTAAAGCTTTGGCGTCACAAGCGTCTAAATCATATCCATGAGGCAACGCAAAGTCACCCTGCGTGGCTTTGCATGTCCTCAGAGATATGGAGTAAGACAAAGCAGCGCAAGTCACTGCGTTTCCTTACACTATGTCATGCAGAAGTTCCATAGGCATTGCAGTGAGTGTTCCCACGCAACACCTATGGATTTTGACTCTGCCCCAGATTTGTAGAACCATTCCTGCCCTTTCACATTGCCGTAGGTCAGCGCAGCAAGAAGACTTGCGGTGCTGCCTTAAGCCAATGCCTCATAAATGAGGCCCTTTGTTTTAGCCACACCTTTAACCATGCCCCCACGCTCACTGACCTTTGGCTTGCTAAATACTGTTTAATTTATTTCCCCAACATAAAAATGATTTGCTGTCGGAATTGGGGGGTTGTTCATGGTTGTCAACAGTTAGCAATGATGAGGAGGACCAAGTTCTAGAAATTTCTGTCAGGGGGTCATTACGCTTAAACCTTTTTGACAGGGGGGTCTCGGCATCAAAAAGGTTTGAAGACCTCTGCTCTAGAGTGATGAAATCTCCAGGATGTGCAGAATTGAAAAGGTGGTAAATATGTTGTAATGTCTTTTCTAAATCTTTAAAATATTTTCTGTGTAAATGCTTCTGTAATCTTTGGCTTAGTGTGAGACTGCAATTTCCAGAGACAGCTTTGATTCTGCAAACAAGTTAAAAAGATCCCTTTGGACTGAAAACTTCTTATCACTCCATTCAATATCTATGCTATTACTCAATGTCACCTTTCATACTTGGAACACCTCCATAAGGAATACAGAAAAGTTATTTGTTAAAAAAGTACGTTTTAATAAAAAGTCTATATTGAAAATCTCAGCGTCAAATAATCAAGTTGAATATATAATAAAACATATCTAGATGGCACAGTGCCCTCTGGCACTTAAAAAGACATAATCAAAATACATAAATCCTACATAGAGAAACTCATAATTACATCAATAATCAAATGCTGAATGGAAGGATCATAGATGGGGCAAACAAACTGTGCCTTTGCAAGGTTAATTTGAAGATATTGCGAACAAAGCAAGTTACAATAAATCCTGGCCTCTGTTCTTCTTGTCGCAGTTCACATTTAGCAAAGTTGTATGCGTCGTCGCGTTTCGGTGGAACCAAATCGATAATGCCACCTTCTTCAGGACATAGAAAAATTATATTCCTTCCTTTTCTTTCTTAGTTTCAATCAGTGTATCTTTATTTAGCTCGTGCTGTCTAAGTCTATTCAGTGTATCTGATTAATCAGAGCCGGGGACCAGCTTAAATGGCATATGCCTCTGCATATGCAATGAGAACGGCCATGTTTCGATCACCTACGTTTTATATTAAAAAACAACTATATCTTTTATTAAAACGAGAGGCTGTGATGTCCAGGTCTTCTAGGGTACTATTTGTGCGTCTTATGATTTTGGCGCTGTCCTCAGTGCCGATAGCGAGAAGGTCAGTAATGATTAAGATGTTATCTGTGCTTCCTGTTGCTAAGCATGGGAGATATAGCTCCAATGCTCTACAACTTCGAGCAACCGTTCACAGTGTCTCTTTGTCGGTATGAAACGAGACGCTGTGAATGGTCAAATTTGACCTCGACCATGTCCAAGGGCCGGGTTGCTCCCCCCTGCCGCCAACAGCTCCCTCTGTTCGCGCTCTCCCCTGCTGCTCCCACCAGCAGGGTTCGAGCCTTCTGTGCCTCGACCAGCACTCTGACTGCGGTTTGTTCTGATGCTTGTTTTCTTAATCCATGCTGTAAACTTGCCAGTTGTATTTTTTGCCTACTTATTTCTCTAGTTTTTAGCCCTCCGCCACCCCCCCTCGTGCCTTCTGTGTCATTGTTTTCCCGCTGCTTCCCTCGCGGCCACGCCTCCTCGCCGCCCCGCTTCCACCTCTGTAGCTCCTCATCCCTTCCCACCTTAATGGCGACCGCCGCCCGACTGCGCAGGGGGCGCGCACAGCGGGCACGCCGCTTGTGCGCCGAAGGCTCGCCAAAGGCAAGCCCGTCTGCGCCCGTCCACGTTTTGACGGCGCACAGCACCACAACCCCTGGACCCCGAAGTCGCCACGACACCAGACTGCACTATGATTCCTGCTGAATGGATTCTAATTTCTACTATACTTGTTCATTGATGACTTTTTATTGTGGAGTGCTGGATCATTGTGTTGTATTGTAAATTGTAGGAATTTCCTTTGGAAGCTTAGGGGTATTGAGCTTCAGGTCCTCAGCACCCAGATCTTTGATTACATAAACCATATTACTGATAGGTGCAGTCATTATTGCCTTATACCCTGTGCTTTCTCTTTTGTTGTTTACACACCTGTATGTAGTTTCATGGTGGATACTGCTAACATACTTCTTGTGTGGCAGTTAACCATCAAAACCTTTAGAGACGCCAAACAAAGGCAATGGGACTTCATCCACCATGTGAAGAAGAACCCACTACAATGTTTCATTTATATGAATGTGAGTTTAGTATGGAACAGTCAATATAGTTACCGGACTTAGAGAGTGACATTTGCACAACCATTGAGAAAACATGCTTTTCACATTCAATTGCAATAACTGCATGTGCTCTACTTTTGTAGGCAGGTATGTGGTTTGGCTTTTATCTCACTCCTGAAAAAACTGCTTGGCATGAAAAATGTTGTATATTTTTGGGCAACATGGGAGTTTTGAAACCAGTCTATAGAGAGAGGGGGATGCACACCTCCATATTCTTCTTTTGACATGTTTTTTCTTTTTTGTGTCATGATTGCGTGCAGATTGCATTGGCGCTCTGCCCACAATGGCGCCATAGTACGAAAAAGTCATTTCACGTGAGGGGCGAGTTCTCACCCCCAAACAATTGCACAGCTTATATGAAGCCTCCTTGGCTTTCATTTTCTAATTACTTTTTAACCATAGTACTCCAAAGTATTCCATTTTTATCTTCTTTTATCACTCCATTTCATCAACAGTATTGTCTGTCCACACGCGGAAAGAGACATGCCATATTTTCAAGTTTCTGATGCTCATTTAGTGTCCATCCGGACCTTCTCAAAGAACACGATTTGAAGCAAACATCGTTTGTAGCAGCGTTTATTGAATTAAAAAGGCCCAATGCATTTCGGGCGCCTCGCGCCCTTCGTCAGGGGTCGCTAGAAAATAAACAGTAAAACAATTACTATCCCTTCTATTAACAACGTGTCATGCCGTAATAAGTACATGTAGAACATTACGTGAACCATTCATGTTATGCAGTATCCTGATCATTATATCTTTGTGTCCATTCATCAAACATTGCCCCCAAAATGCGCCGGTTATATTATTTGAAAAGTTTACAAAGAGCGTACATAATCTCATTCCACCACATAGTATTGTGTAACCCCCATCAATCTTCTGGTGTGACTCCGTTCTATTTAATTCCCACTTTCATATTTTCCTTCCCGCGTTTCTCTGAATCCTCTCTCCGTTCTAACCACATCTGGGATTAGAATGCTAGCAGGAATTAACAGAACGGGTGGGTGCTGGTATACAGTGAAATGCAGGTGGCCAGGAGAGGCGGGTTAAGTGAGTAAGCAGTTAAAACAGCACTACGATAGATGTGGTTAGAACGGAGAGAGGATTCAGAGAAACGCGGGAAGGAAAATATGAAAGTGGGAATTAAATAGAACGGAGTCACACCAGAAGATTGATGGGGGTTACACAATACTATGTGGTGGAATGAGATTATGTACGCTCTTTGTAAACTTTTCAAATAATATAACCGGCGCATTTTGGGGGCAATGTTTGATGAATGGACACAAAGATATAATGATCAGGATACTGCATAACATGAATGGTTCACGTAATGTTCTACATGTACTTATTACGGCATGACACGTTGTTAATAGAAGGGATAGTAATTGTTTTACTGTTTATTTTCTAGCGACCCCTGACGAAGGGCGCGAGGCGCCCGAAATGCATTGGGCCTTTTTAATTCAATAAACGCTGCTACAAACGATGTTTGCTTCAAATCGTGTTCTTTGAGAAGGTCCGGATGGATACTAAATGAGCATCAGAAACTTGAAAATATGGCATGTCTCTTTCCGCGTGTGGACAGACAATACTGTTGATGAAATGGAGTGATAAAAGAAGATAAAAATGGAATACTTTGGAGTACTATGGTTAAAAAGTAATTAGAAAATGAAAGCCAAGGAGGCTTCATATAAGCTGTGCAATTGTTTGGGGGTGAGAACTCGCCCCTCACGTGAAATGAGTTTTGAAACCAGGGCAGGACTGACCTTTTTTGCCATTCTGGCATGTTCCTATTAGGAAGCAGATCACTGACACATCAGCGTGGTAAAAAATAACGTTGACTAAAATATTGTATTGAAAATATCAATTTCCACAATATTGTTCTCCTATACTTATAATGGTAAGTATCAAAATATGTTGACATTAATATTGTCCCAAAATATAGGAAAATATCATTTTTTTAACATAAATAGAGTTTAATGTAGTAAATATTAAAAATAAAAAATTTAATATAATGTAAATTAAATTACTTTCACTAATATTTATTACTATATGCAAATATATACTTATATAAACACACACAAAATATGTATATGAGATTATATATATATGTATATATATATATTTTAACATAATTAACACAATATTTATTTTACATTACATTAATTATTTGCACCTTCTGATTGCCAAGTACACGGTGGCCAAGGAGGGGTCCCTGTATTTAGCATTTATGGACCTCTCCTCGGCCTTCGACCTGGTCAACAGATCGAAGCTTTGGGAAATTCTAATCAGCATGGGAATTGACGCAGACCTGGTGGCGTTCATAACATCTATGCATCAGGAATTATTTTCTGCTCTAAGAGTAACCAAAGAGGGAAGATGCACGTCACGTTTTAGATCCCTACGTGGCGTTAGGCAAGGATGCATACTGGCCCCCCTGTTGTTTACCATCTATATAAATGACCTAGGCAAGCATTTACTTGAGGTAGCAAGTGACGTACCGCGTGTAGGAGAAGTTAAGATCCCTGCTCTCCTATATGCGGACGATGCTGTACTCATCGCACGCACAGGGGTATGCCTCCAAAAATTGCTAGATGCATTTGGGACCTTCATGGACCGGCTGGACCTGAGGGTTAATGCCTCTAAATCGCACACTATGGTCGTAGGTACACAAGGGAAAAGGGTCTAGAGAGGAATAAAAACCTTTTTTTGTAAAGGGGAGATAGTTTCGGGAGTTCCCGTGTTCCCCTACCTTGGAGTCCTTTTTGACAGCAGGGGCACCTGGGGCCCACAGATACGTGCAAAAAGCCTAGCGGTCACAAGAACATCTATGGCCATCTTAGGTTTCGCTAAAAGGCTGGGTCATAGACCTATGAAGGCCATCATCCAGGTTTATAACAGCAAATCCCTTCCCGTGGCTTTGTATGGTGCCTCCCTATGGGGCTATGTACGCCTAGACAAAATCCAGGTAGCCGAGAACAGTTTTTTACGTTCAGTCCTGTCCCTCCCCCAATCCTCCCCGGTTTTTTCCATTCATACAGAACTTGGCATGGATCATATTCAGGACAAACTGAGACTGGCTCCATTAACATATTGTCTTAAGACCTGGTTAAACCCTGAATTATCGTTAAACCACATGATCATGAGGGATGTGATGAGTTTGGAATACAGTCACACGATACCATGGCTGGCGTATTTGCACAAATCTTTTAATGAACTAGGACGCCCAGATTTATTCACCTCTCCCTCGTGTATCACAAAGCAGGATGTGAGTTTCATAAAAAAACAGTTTATGTCTAGGGCATACATGTTGCGAGAAGAAGTTGAATTATCAAAACCATCTGTCCGAATGCATTACTTGTCACTCCAGTCACTTGCAATTGAGCCTTATTTATGTTTTGTCACAAATCCCTTCCACAGATTTTTGTTAACAAGATTCAGATTTAACATTATCCATTTTTATTTGGGCAATTTTAATACATGGACGAAACCTGAGTTAGCACCCCCTTGCACCTGTGACAATTTTCTGTTCAAGACAGTTTACATTTTGTTATGTTTTGTGATTTCTTCTCCGCCCAAAGAAAAAAATACCTGCTACCAGTCCTAAGAGAAGCGGGCTTCTCCCAGGTGAGACCAGCCATGCTATATTTAAAATCATTGCGCAACATCTGTATTACTTTCGCCATGGCCAATTTCCTTGTGGCAGCAACCAGAGCCAGAAGGAGCATGAATTTGGAAAACTGATGTACATAACGTGTGTTTTTTAAATTTTTTAAAATCCATTTTGCCAAATTAACTTGTTTACATATGAAATTGTTTAATTCTTTTTTAATTGTAAATAATACTGTTTTTATGTACTTTGTATGATTTTATCAAATCGAATAAAGTTAATTTGACTGACTGACTGACTACATTAATTATTTAATGTTTTACATTTTTATTATATGAATATATACATTAAAATCAAATAACATATAAACCATTCAATAAGAAAAAAAGAAAAATTATATAAATGAATGTACACAATAAAAAACATAAAAAATTTGCATCAGTTCTCAAACAATTTAATTTGTATTCTGTTACACACCTCCCTTTTGTAGGTAAGGAGAACAAAGTGCTTGTTATGCTGGAAAGTGAGCAGATCTACCTACTTGTACTGCTGGGTTTCTAGATACGGTATCAATACAGCAAATGTGATTTACGTTTTGGCTTACTTACAATTACCGCTGAACTATTTATGAGAAATAACAGCACTGTGGATGTCCTAATTGCATAATGGTGATTTTCTCTTTGTAGCGCTTTTCCTTTATTGGGTCATGGCATTTGTCTCAAAAACAATCAAGTTGGTGAAGTACTGGGAGCATGACGTGGGAGTGTCCGAACTTCGGTTCTGCATTACTTTTACTATGGTCATCCTTTACGGGCTGCTCATGGCGGTGGAGATCAACGTTATTCGAGTTAGGGTAAAGTACCTTTTATATTGCTCTTCTGTGTTTTTTGTTGTAAGGGTCATCAGGTGGTAGCATGCACCTCATTTTACTGTGAACTCTTTCAAGACTCAGAGTCTGGAAAACCCAAACAAAGACTGCTGACACTCAGAAATAGAGTTTCAGTGAAACTGTGGTCAGAAACAGGCAAACTAAGTACAAATGTGACCCATTAAAAGTGCTAGAGTGCTGATAAGAAGCACAAATGTGTACTTTCAAGGAAGAAATACTCAAATCTTGCAGTGGATGACCATTGAGTTACAGCCCTCAGTTCACAACACGCGACACTGTTTCAAGCTGTTTTCAAACTTTCAAGCTTTATTACAAATCACAAAAAAGATGTTAATATTTCACTTCTGTTCTTGGATTTTCGTCACAATAAAAAACACTGAATATAATCTTCACAAAAGTTATTTACAAAAGTTTAAGCTATTGCCATTACAAATTAAATAAATTATTTAACAATTAATTTAACAACAAGAAAGCCATTGTTATTTGTAATATTAATACATCTAAGTCACGTAAATAAAAAACATGTTGCATTACAAATGCTACAGGTGTCACATTTGAGAAAGTTATAACTATTGGCATTGTAAATGACAGAGCTAATAATTTAGCTATTTTAACAAACACATAAATAAAAAAAATGTAATTTATAAGACCAATAGCTCAAACTTTCCTAATGTGAGACCTATTGCATTTCCAATGCTTGTTTTTAAACAGAGCTTCATATGTGTGTGTCTCTCTCTCGAGCTAACGGATTTACAGGGAGCAGAATCACTTGCCTTCTGTCTGTCACTAGCGGCCAATTAATCCTCGGCTGGAGCTTTAGTCTGTTGACCGCTCGGCTATGCGGGAAAGGTTCGGTCCTCACTGGACGAGTGTTTATCCAAATAACTTCTGAAATTTTCCAATTTCACTCTCTTAGGTGACCTGACTTTACATCTGGATAAGATCTCTGACCCACAAGGTAGATCACTACTTGAGAGCAAGGCCTCATGGAATATCGGACAATTCGGAAATCACCCTACTCATTCTGCAGGTCATGTCCTCGACCCTATTTTTTCAATTGTCTTCATCATTCATTATGCCACGTTCCTCTAAGCAGAAGGCGTGCGCCTTCTTTACCATATAGAAACTGGTCTAAAGTTTCTAGTTTGGATTTAGCATCCATCCATGGTGACACTACTGCAACTATGAGTGGAGATATCGAGGCTGACTCTCAGACTGTCAAAGCATGGTTGCTGCTCATGGCAAACACTGTAGCTCCTGCCAAGATGCAGCAGGCTGCCAGTTACAAGAGCAGACTCTCTTCTGCTCCTTGGTTTAACGAGGAGCTTAGGGCTCTGCGTAATCAGTGTAAAAACTGGCATCAGGCTGGAAAAAGAATGATCTACTTCCAGACAAGCAACAATGTAACAAAGCACTGAATAACTATCATTGATTGACCAAGGGGGCTCAAGCTGGCTTCTTTGTCAATCAAATTTCTGAGTCAGGCAATACATTTAGAGATTTGTTAGAATTGTTAAAAAGTTTTCCCACCCTGATGCTCTCCTTAACTTTTTAGAGGCAGCTCCCAATCTGTGTGAATAGGTGTCTGATATCTTTGATAGTAATATAATGGCATTATGGAAACACCAAAGATCACAGACCCAGATGGCTCCCCAGACATTAGTTGGACGGGTGATCTGATAGCGATGTCATCCGTTTTGTTCTCTGCTGAAGTTTGTTCCTATATCTATGGAGGGGTCTGAACAGGCCTTGAAAGCATGTAAGTCTGGCTCTCCAGATGATCTTTGGCCACCTCACATTCTTACTGCCAGTCTTAGGTCTATCAAACCCATCCAATGCCCTCTCCAAAATACTTCCATTCTTTTGGCAACTGTACCTAGATGTTGGGAACAAGCTTAACTGATTCCCTTACAGAAGAAGCCATCTGCAGATAGATCTATTCTGACTAACTTCAGACCTATCTCTTTACTGCCTGCCTCCTCTAAGATATTGGAGAAGCTGATCAATCGCCAATTGTTGAATTATACAGAACAAGGCAAGCTGCTGCCCTGTCTCAGTCAGGTTCCCTCCCCCCACATTAGTACAGAATCCACCTTAGTGGAGGTCACTGACACCATCAACCTGGCTGTAGTCCAAGGGAGACAGGTTGCCTTTTTACTTCTTGATCTATCTGTGGCCTTTTATATTGTGTCACACCCCATTCGCCTGCATTGGCTGGAAAACATAGGCGTGAGTGGATCCGCATTGGCTTCGATTTGTTCGT
This sequence comes from Lissotriton vulgaris, assembly GCF_964263255.1. Lineage (NCBI taxonomy): Eukaryota > Metazoa > Chordata > Amphibia > Caudata > Salamandridae > Lissotriton > Lissotriton vulgaris. The sequence continues at coordinate 2,046,833,939 of NC_141685.1, forward strand.
TTCTATCTGACAGTAGACAATCAGTTTGGATGGCACCATTTGCCTCTAATCCCAAACCACTAAAGTTTGGGGTTACTCAAGGCTCTGCCCTGAGCCCGACGCTGCTTAATATTTATATGAGCCCCTTGGCCACATTGGTGGAGTCTTTCGGCGTCCAGATTGTGTCTTATGCCAGTGATACTCAGATTCTCCTTACTCTCGACATGAACTCACCAAATGCCTTCAGCAGGTTTAGGACCTGTTTAACTGCTGTCTTCAATTGGATGCATCACAGTAATTTACAGTGTAAGGTCAGCAAAACAGAGATCTTGCTATATGGCACACCCCCCCGCCCAGCCCCTTCCACTAGAGTGAGAAATGTAGGGAGTGAAGTTCATAATAAAAGTTTCTTTGACCCTCAGGTGGCTGATGTGGTGGGATCCTGTTTTGGACTTCTTAAGTCTATAAAGAGATTTCTGCACCTACTTCCAATACAGTCTGAGGGGAAATTTCTACATGCCCTCATCACCTGTTGGCTCGGTTATGCCATCTCTCTCTACTGGGGTCTTCCAGCATACCAGCTGAGGAGACTTCAGTTGGTACAGCATGCTGCGGCATGGCTTTTATTAAAAATTCATTGAGGGGCTGATATTCGTCAGCACCTTGAGGAGCTTCATTGGCTGTCGTTGAAGGAGAGAATATGGTTCAAAGGTCTCACACTGGCTCACAGAGCCTTTAACATGCAGTCCCTCGGTATTTGGCCAATAGGCTTACTCCATATCATCTGCATTTTCAGCGCTGTGCTGGCAGGGGTCTTGTGAAGCAAGAGGAAAAGATGGGGTGGTACCTCATTCTCTTTTCTGTCTGCCACGGTGTGGAATGCCCTCCCAGGTGATAAAAGATTAGCATGCTTCCAAAAGCAACCTTAAAACCTGGTTGTTTCAATAAGCATATCAGTAAGTTGGCTTTGGTTTGGGTGGTCAACTTGTCAGCTAGTGTCAGGACACTCTTTGAGTAGCTGCATGCTTTACAACTCTCTTGATTGATTGATTGATTGGTTCCTAGATCAGGAAAGGTGGGCAGATTGCATATGGTCACTGAGGCTCCTGCTCCAAGAAACAATATGCAATTGTGGCCTAAAGGTTGTGCCATCAAGGGAAAACATGTATTACAGTTCATAAAGTCTCCATGAACTCTAAGTAGAATAGAAGGAACATCACAATTTTTGGTGAATGATCTGCACCTGCTCAACACTAAATAATTCCCTTAGAAGTTAAGTGCCCCAGCTTCTCCCATCTTATTTTTGGGCCTAAATGTTTTCAATGTTCCACGGAAATTTCAGCAACTTCAAAATTCCAGAGAAATCGAAGAACTTTGTTTTACAGTTACAACAAAGTCATTTTAAAACCCATATATGTTTAACATTTCTTTTGGCCAGATTTTGTGCCTAAAACAAAGTCAAAATAAGAGTGTGTCAGTTTCATTTAGTAGCCTTTGAATCCCTTAGACATTCCAGAACTGTAATATATTAGCTTTAGTAATTAGAGTGACTGGGACATCCATCCCATTTTGGTGGGTGCCCCGATCCACCAACTTCTAAATACTGCTTTAGGTTTGATATTGATAAACTAATGTATGTTAATCCTGGCTATGGGTAAACAAGCTCTATTGTGCATCATTAAGTCAGAAATAATTTTAAATGGTGGCTTTTAATGGAAATGTGACCATCATTCTTTGTGACAATGACTTAATTGAATGGGTTGTTGGCCGATAGGACATTCAGATGAACACTATCCCTGAACATAGCAGCTATTTGTCCTGGACATATGTGTTACTTTCACATCATCGTCTACATTTTCTAGCTTTAATGGCTGTTTCCCTTCAGATAATTCAATACTTTACCGTCAATACGTTGTCTCAAGGAGTGCTATTTTGGATTGTACACTTGTTATTGTGTCATTGTTTCAAAATTTCCACAGTTCAGTTTGGAAAGTGATATTGCACTGAAGACTCTATGCTTGCCAGACCCACTTACAATGGAGGTCTATTAGTTTGTCTTGGTTAGAATTGATTATTGACACAACTGAAACAGTTGAAATTTTGTCTGTGTCTGCTCGATATGGACAACCTTATTTCAACGTAAATACAGTTACTAACACATTTACACTTTGGCACCAAACGGACATCATCCCTGGTCTACATCACCCTCCTCCTTACCTTATTTTAGATAACATCTTAGCCAAGCTGAAGAAGATAGTGGCCCTTCAAAATGCTAACTGAAAAGCCAACTCCAAGTGTCAGCAGCCTCCAAGAAATACATTGACCAATTATATGAGTTCAAGAAGATTATTCCTCTTCTGATGGTCAAAACTCATCCAGTGATACTTGGAGCAGTTGGAGAACATGATGGCATCCTGAAAAATTTGCTAGATATTCTCTAAATGATTTAAAACACAGTAGTTTGCCTGCCATTTGGCTTACAATACAGGACTAAGATAATTAAGATACCGCTTCTGATTAATTAGTTGTGAGTGACATCTGATTACATGCAACATACTGGGTGAAAGTGGCAAACTACTGCCGCCTGCTGCTTTTGCTATTGACACGAAGTGTGAAGTTGGAAGAGGCAGAACCCTTGGACACAACCTTTTCTAGTCATTTTCTGTTTTGCCGCATCCATGCTTGTATATAATTGTGAGTCACACACATCCTGTTGCTCGATTGCAGTTGTGGTAAGTTAAATTCCAAGTCAATGCAGCTGTAATTTCAATTAATCATTTGCTAATTTCCTTTCAGAGATATGTATTTTTGATGAACCCCCAGAAAGCGAAACCCCCAGAAGATCTGCAAGACCTAGGTGTGCGATTTCTTCAGCCGTTTGTTAATTTGCTTTCAAAGGCAACCTACTGGTGGATGAACACGCTAATCATCACAGCACATAAACGACCCATAGACCTGAAAACAATTGGAAAACTGCCCATTGCTATGAGGGCTCTTACCAACTATGTCAGCTTGAAAGATGCCTATGAAGAACAAAAGGTAAAATACCAAATGCTATTATTTAAAGTCTAAGTGAATCCAGAATCAGACCTAAGCAAGAAATGCACCTGTTGATTTATTAATGATATAAAAATCATATGATTACTAGGCTTGCAATAAAAGGGCAGTCTATGTGTTGCAACAACAACTCTATACTTGAAAAATGTGATGCGTAGTAGGAAAAGTGTGATTATCTAACTGCACTTTAAAAATATTGAATTTCCTGAAGTTTTTTGAATCCCCTGTATATGATGAACTCTGTACATTTTTAAATTTGTATAATATAATTTTATAAGATTGTAATGAAATGTTTTTACTTGTACTTTTATGATTGTTTTTAACAATCGACTAAAGATATATTTGATTTGATTTGAAAAGGGCAGTTTACATCCATCTCCATAGTATACAATTGTTTTGATTAGATCTTCTCTATACACAGGTTAAGCAGCCTGTTATCAAAGATCCATTGTCTACAATATAATAATGCACAGAGAGGGCTTTGAGTCAGCTATATTCTTCCACTTTTTACATCAACAAAAATGTTTTCCTTTGTCCTTTAGCACTCAGTGAGGAGCACATGCCTGTTAGATAGATAGATATATTTTATTTCGGCACCGAGCCATAAAACGTTTGCATAAATAAACAGTTTCAAAGATCATCATACATGCAATAATACACCTGAGGTAATACAGATAAAACCAGTTAAAAAGGGACAGAAAACAGCTAACAGATCTTTAGCATTAATGCAGTTGATCGTGGCCATGTCGATAATATATGATAAAACTGTTTCCTTGTACAAAAATGAAAATTTGGCCTTTTGTAAAACACACAATCTAAAAAAGAAAGATATCAATATTATAAATATAAAAAGCTTACATATGTCAACCTAAAAACAGACAATGAGATAGGCGTCAGACAATATCCTAGGTATAAGAGGAAGGCCTGTTCGAGTTTTACTCTGCAGTGTAGTTATCATGGTTACATTTTATCTATGGCCTTCTTCCTTAGTTTCCAGGCACATTGCAGATACCGAGAAACCGCAAAGTCTAGTTGTTCACTGGTATCGCTCTCCAAAAGTCTCAAGGCCTCCCAGTAGTGTCTTAGACCCACAAGTTTACATGCAGCACATGACTGTCATCTTTATGTTTTAATTTATTTAAATGATTTCTGCAAGGGCCCGTATACTTTTGTTTTTTAAATTTATTATTCTAAAATGGCTCTCAGCTAACGTAGAAAAGTTAATGAACGTATCAAAATAATCCATGAAGTAAAGACTTGCTTGGTAGTCCAGTTATATTCGCTTTGGAGCACAGGTCAGCACCGTTGCTTTCAGCCTTCCTCCACCCAAGGTAACCAATTGTTTTTCTACCCCTCCAACTGTTCTCTCAGAAGAAACATATCATATTCAAGGAGTCTTGTCTCACCTCAAAAACTACAGTGGATTCTGCAGTTGCCTGCATCTCTTAGGCTAAAGAAACTTTCATTGGTTCCCGTGGTGGCCGCTGCGTTTGCCGCCCCGCGGCGTGCACCTGTGGGAGCAGAGGGGATGGGGAAGGGGGATGGCAAGTCCTACATTTGCCACCAGCAACAGCCCCAGGTAAGAGCAAGGGGGAGGCCGCCGTCCACAAAACACATGCCGCCCGTGGAGGACCACCTATTTGACCACCTTGCTACGCAACTGCCTGGTTCCTACACAATTATATTGTTTTATCTTTAGCCTAAAGCATTCATGCACCATTCTGATACCCTTACACGTATGAATATGTATTTATGGCCAAATAACAACACTACTTCTTTAGGCTGGGTTTCCTTGATCACAAATCAGTCTATGGTACCACACCCAATTTACCTTGCAAAAACTGGCCAATGCAGAGGTGGAAATAGTGGCTCTGTAGGTGTGGCTAAGTCTCAGTTTAAAGAAAATTACTGCTTTGATTTGGTTATATTTGTGCTGCTATTTGATTAATCTGCATTAAATGTGACAGTCGCTTGGTCAGACCAGGTAGGTTCTAGTGTATTTAACTTCATGTAGATCCACATGGTGGCAGGTATTGAGGGCGCAGAATAAAACGTGCATGTTTCATTTGTTAAAGTACATTTTATTAGCATCTTTGCAATGAACACAAGCTGAAAAAGAATCCCCTTCCGGTGAGTACATTTCACCTCAGATGAAAATGTGCTCGTAGCAGCACCATCTGAATGTGATTGCACAAAACTTGGCATGACACTTGAACTTGTTTCAGAATGCACAAAAACAGCAGCATTCAGAGACATTGTGTGTCTGAAACACAAATCTCAGGTCTCCCAAGCAAACCGAGCACTTGACAAGCTCCTGGCCGCATCCCAGATAAGATTCCTGTTAGCCTACTGCCTTCCTGATGGAATATGAAGTCATCATAAAGGCAGTTGTAAATAGAAGTTTCTCGACTAACTGCATATTTTGCACATTCTGTCACTTTAAAAAGATGCAACTTTTAACATTTTAATAGTTGTGTGATGTGGAGGACTGTGGTTTAAGAGCAAGGAGATAATTCTTACCTGCAGCGAAGGGTGTACTTAGAGGTACCATTCGGAGCAGAGTGTGCTCTAGTTTTTCTTCAGTTTTTTCCTGACAGTCATGCTCATACTGGCTGTGCCCTATATAACACAGGCAGCAGCATGGACGCACTAGATGTAAGTGGGAGAAGATGCACAATTTTGATTCAGGCTCTGCATATTTCGCACATTTTAAAAAAATGGTACTATTTGTCATTTTAATAGCTGTGTCTTGTGAGGGACTGTGCTGTACAACATGTTTGTTATGCACTTGGTTTAAGAGCGATCCAGCCATTTTTACGTATATCTGAGAGCATATATAGAGGCCCTATTTTAGGCAGGATGTGGTCTAGTTTTTAGGTCTCGGCCTGGCGAAAAGCAGCGCATGCGCTAATCTGCAATGCAAAGGAACTTTTGGAATCAATACGATTCCAGCGTGCACGCGGGAAGACGAACAAGACAAAAGATGTGCACGCGGGGATTGGCCCCTTTACTGGCGGCTTGAGACACTGGGGACTTTTTTATTGCTGCCAGTAAAGGCAGTCCCCCGCATGCACATCTTCTGTCCGCCCTTTAAAGAGCCGTTCACGTCCCATGACGGCCCACAACAGGCAGCTGCGGTTTATTTTTGCATCGCGCTTTCAGTTGAAGTGAAAGCGCGATGCAATTATAAATAAGCGGCTCCCTTTGTGTAATGCTGAGAGCGTGTTTACATTGGCAATTCTAAAAATGCAGGTGCTGAGATAGGATCCTTTCGGGGTCTCCATTTCTGTCCTCACCCTCAAGGTGACCTGAAAATCAAGGGGATTTTCAGGTCTCTGCCTGAGCAGGAATGCACCCCATAACAGCTGGCAAGGGTCCCATGCCAAGTGTGACACAAGAGCTGTGTCTGGCCATGTGCAAGCTGGGCCCGGCACAGGGTGCCTTGCTTCAGAGGGTCGCACTGAGCTTTAAGAGAAAATTGTTTGCGAGATGTCACTGGATTGTTGACTTCACCACCTGGCTGGACCTTTAATATGCTTCTGGGTCACAACTAAATTGCATCATGCCTCAGCTTGCATTGTAACTTTCCTGTTGTGCTATCTGTCCCTGTTTACTTTGCTCCCTCCCGTTATCTGTGTTCCCTTTGCTACAGGCCACTCGCCGTGGTAGTTTGTTTTGCCTTTCCAGATCCCCACCTCCCATTGTCTGTGTTCAATTTCTTCCCCCCTCCCGTTGTTTGTGTTGTCTTTACTCCTGTACCCCTCTACCCCTCGCATTTTCCGTGTTGTCTTTGCTCCCGCCCTTCCGGTTGTCTGTGTTGTCTTTACTCCCTCTTCCTCTCGTTTTTTGTTTTGTTTTAGTTTACTCCAGAGTAGCGTCATTTAAACCCCAGCCAAGGCACAGTTGTGCTCAGTGAAAGAATAGCCCCCCCCCATCTCCTCTGCGATCCATTGAGCAGCTTTGGCCCTCCATTTGTTGGTATCGCTGGGCTTTCACTTCTGCTCTTTTCTTTTAGAGCTGCTGCCCTGGGGCAGTGACACAGATGTCCCTTGGAGACAGAGGCGTGGTTTCATCTTCAGAGCTTGTCTCTCTCTATCTACCTCTCTCTACTACTCACTCTCTACTACTCTCCCTCTACTACTCTCTCTACTGCCCTCTACTACTCTCTACTACTCTCTAATACCCACTCTCTACTATTCACACTCTACTCCTCATTCTCTACTACTCACTCTCTACTACTCTACTCTCTACTACTCACTCTCTGCTACTCTCTACTACTCACTCTCTACTACTCTCTACTACTCACTCTCTACTGCTCTCTACTCTCTATTACTCACTCTCTACTACTCACTCTCTTCTACTCACTCTCTATTACTCACTCTCTACTACTCTCACTCCCTACTGCGCTCTACTACTCTCTACTCTCTACTATACACTCTCTACTGCTCTCTACTACTCACTCTACTACTCTCTACTACACACTCTCTATCACTCTCTACTACTCACTCTCTACTACTCACTCTCTATTACTCACTCTCTACTACTCTCTGCTACTCTACCTTTACTACTCACTCTTGACTACTCACTCTTTACTACTCTCTGCTACTCACTCTCTACTCTACTAATCGCTCGCAACTACTCACTCACTACTGTCTACTACTCACTCTCTACTCTACTCTCTTCCTCTCTCTCTACCTCTCTCTCTACCTCTATCTCTACTACTCTCTATACCTCTACCTCTCTACCTCTACCTCTCTAACTCTACCTCTCTACCTCTCTACCTCTCTCTACCTATCTCTACCGCTCTCTAACTCTACCTCTACCTCTTGCTATCTCTCTCTACCTCTCTACGTGCACATATATATGTATATATATATATATGCATATGCATTTATATATATGTATGTATATATTTATATACATACATACATACATATATAAACATATATACATCTGCATATCTATATAAATACAAATAAATATATATATACATATATGCATACATTGCGGCATTCTGGGACTTGCAGTCCATCTACGTGGGATTGCACAGGAGAGCTCAATTACAACAGGGGGCGGAGCAAGGTATTTACATCTACAGCGAGGCAGGACTGCCTACGCCGCAGCAGAGGAAGCACACTGAGAGGGGCGCTGAAGAATGCAAACACGCCAAAATGCATTCACCTGGGACTTTCCTGCAATAAAGTGCTTCCTTAACCTCCCCCTTGGGTCACTGCTCTTTCTTTGTGGAGGAGGTTGTGGTCATATTTGCATGCACTAAGCCAGAGCGCATTACAGTGTACCCCCGTCGCACAAGAGGTCTGGACATCCTGGCCCGCTCTGTTGAGCATTGGTTCTGAATTGTGTCACCAATTACGCCCAGTACCCACCACAACGCCAGGAGGAGACGGCGGTTAGGAGGTATTCAAACCTCCTTCTTGGGCAACATGGATTCCTGTGCTGGCACCCGCGATGGATTTCTGGCGGAAGGGTTGCGACGGTCATAAGGGGGAACTGAGGAGGCACCGGACTGTTGGACTGCTCCACCTCCTACATTGCTTTTGATGCTTTGCCTGTCCTCGATTCCTACTCCTCAAGTGTCACCCAGCTTAGCATTTCCGGTCCTGAATGCACCACATTGCGGCATTCTGGGACTTGCAGTCCATCTACATGGGATTGCACAGGAGAGCTCAATTACAACAGGGGGCGGAGCAAGGTATTTATATCTACAGCGAGGCAGGGCTGCCTACGCCGCAGCAGAGGAAGCACACTGAGAGGGGAGCTAAAGAAGGCAGACACGCCAAAATGCAATCGCCTGGTACTTTCCTGCAATAAAGTGCTTCCTTAACCTCCCCCTTGGGTCACTGGTCTTTCTTTGTGGAGGAGGTCATGGTCATAAATGCATACATATGCATGTTATGTACATGACAGTTTGAAAAACACTAATAAAAGCAAAGCTAAAAAGCCACCTAATTGTAAACAGAATTGCTTTCACTTAAAGGAGGGCGAGACCTATTGCATTTTCAATGCTTGTTCTTCAGGTTTTCACTGAAGGTCATGCTCACACCATCCATGCCAGGCAGCAGTGGGGACACACAGCGGACATGCTGCTGGCGCGCTAAAGGAGCACCAAAGGCAAGCCTGCCTGCGCCCATTCGCGTCCAGAACTCATACAGCACTAGCCATGTTGCTCGTTGGAATATCTCCTGTCAGCAGTCAATTCAGTACAAAAGGTAAGAGCTATGTAATGTTTACAGGGTAGAGGTAGGTCAACATAGGTTGAACTGTGCTACTTTGACTAGCATAGTAGTATGCCTCAATTGCTAATATTCAGTTGTCGTTCCCGCTTGAGCCTGCACGCCCACTCATGTTTGATGTGAGCCCAATACTCACTCTGGCACAAAGCGTCTGGAACCCAAAACTCAGTCCTTCTCCGTGTGTCATATAAATGTTAGGTCTCTACCAAAAAATGTCTTAAAAAGATAGAGGGACCCTTTGACACCCAAAGGACTAGGGTTCAAACCAGAATTCAAAAGTGAGCGTCCCTCTGGGATTAACAAAAACTCCTACCACAATCTTAAATCCCACATACAACTATCATTCAATTAGTCAGGGAAGTATCCTATACCATTCAGTCAAAGCAGTCACTCTACCATACCAAAGACCTGAGTGTTGGCACAGAAACTCGCAGTAAATGCGTGGATATATTGATTTGATTAAAAATAGTGCTATAAAGTTAAAAACACTTCATTAAAACATAAGGAAAAATACCTAACACAAAAAAACACAATTAATACTCTAAGGATTGGTCCGAGATATACAATAAGACATCAACATTTTTGTCATTAATTTCCACAACCACTAGCAAAAGACTATACACAAACCAGACAATCTATCATAATTCATAAGTATTTGGGATGAGTTTGAGAGCATTGGGTTTGTGGCACACTGGCGTCGACGCGTTTTGAAGGTGTGGTATTGTTTAAACCTACTTTATCAAGACTACACTTGATTATGCTCTCGGTCATAAAACATCTACAACAACATACAACAACGTGAAACAGAAGAATTACAGGCACGCCGACTCTCTGCATGAGCTTCTGGAGGGCCCAAAGTGAGCTCTTGTTTGGGCACACAGATATATCTCCCTCAGGCTCTTCAACTGAGTTCCATGATTGTCTAACTGATCTTGTTGCCCCTTACTATGTTCAATATTCCAATTCCATTGTGCTAGGGGATTTCACCTTTATTAGTGATGACCAAATAACTTGCTGCCTCATGCACTGATTCATTTTCTACTTGCTCTGAATCTTAATGAATTACTTTTTTGACTCAAACATTCGAGCACACACTTGATCTTATATACTAAAACAGAACTTCCCACACGAAAGGCACATCCATCCCACTCACTTTATCTTATCATTTTCTTTTTATTGTAAATGTCACCCCTCATTGCTGCATTCTCACGTTAAACCCTCCTGAGCATGGAGTAAGATCAGTGAACACGTTTTCAACCAAGCATTGGCCACAAATCCCCCTCTTTAGAGGGATATTTGGAAGATATCATTAATTGTGTTAATAATTGATCTTGTCAACTCTTAATTATCGTGCAAGAGTAAACCTTTTCAGCATTATTCTATATTTTCTAAATCGTTCTCCCATGGTCTCAGGATTGAAAGACACTAGTGCAAAGCACTTGAAAGAACTTAGAAAAAGAACTGTCTCCTTCTTGATAAAGCCATCAATAAGGTGGCTCTGAAAACAATCGCAAATGTAAAATGTAAAAAGTAAAATTTATGATGCCCCCAATAGTCTTCAGGAAATTTCCAAATGTGTTAAATCATTCCTGAACAAGGTGTGTAACTGAGCCATCATACCTTAGATCTTTTGCTTTGTTCATTGCTATATTGGCCCTGTCCCCAATTGAGCTACGATTCTCTTAATGTAATTATGTCTCTCTAAAGGACTTGCCTCAAGCTTTGCTCAATTACAGGTCTAGTTTACCATCTGACCCTGGTGTCCCCCATTAATGCTCAAGTTGGCATTTCTGATCAATAACCTAAAGCTAAAGCTTCTGTTTAATCAATCACTTGCAATGGCTAGGTATAAGGACTGTTGGAAGCACACCCTAGTAGTACTACTTTAAAAAACATCTACGACAGACTCTTCCATCTACTCAAATTTCCATCTGATATCTGTACCACCAGAGGCTTCGAAGTTGCTAAAAAAGATAGTAAATCACTGGCTTGCTAACTATCTGAAATAAGACAGCCTTCTTCACATTACCCAGTTTGGCTTTCACCCAAATTACAGCATGAACTCAGCACTGCTTGAAGCTGCTGAATTTATCAAAAGATCATGGTCATCCTGCTTCTTTGGTGTTGCTGAACCTGTCTGTAGCATTCAACACAGTGTCTCGCTACGTCCTGATTGAACGACTTGAAAGTGTTGGGGTCGGTGGGCTGGCTGTCACCTGGAAAAATTCTTTCTTGCCCAAGAGACTCCAATCAATCAATCTCTCACCTTTTATGTCATCTTCTAAGAAATTCAACTTCAGATTGTCTACATGGCCACTTTGGCAGCAATCATTCAGCCCTATGACCTCAGCTTAGATTTGTGTGCTAATAACACACAGTTGTCTAACCATCACTCAAAAAAGCCTTCAGGTTTCACTTTACCCAGGTTATTCAATGGATGAAAACTACCTGTCTGAAGTTAAACTTGGATAAAACTGAGATTTTGATCTTTGGTGGATCACAGTCGATCTGGTCATCTGACTGAAGTCCCAGTGAATTGGGAGACTCCCCTTGCCCCACCAAGACAAAGAGAAATCTGCGAGTAAAATTAGGCCATGATTATTTTTCCTTCCTCAGATATTGGCCATTGCTGCCACCTCTTTCTCTTTGCTTTGATCTCTAAAATGTTTATGGACTTCCCACCTAGAGTGGATTAAAGCAATTCACTCTACCATGGATTCTCCCAGTCAAATGGTGCCAAATGCCACAGTCATGCACCACCACTTCTCCCTATTTCTAAAACAATTCTGCTTTCGCAATCTAATTTCAAGAAGCAAGTATTTAACTTCACATTCTGAATGTAAAATATACATTGAGTCTTCGTATCTGCATGGTAGTCATGTATTTTCCATGAAATTAATTTAAGCCATGTTTCCTAGTAGAACATTTATTTTACTGAAAGTTATCCCGCCTTTAAATAATATATTCTTGATTGGCATAGATAATAGCAGTTATTTGTTCAGGAAAATGAGCCCACAATTGGCATATTTAATTTACTTATAATTCTCTAGTAAAGTGCACTACATGTGCCCAGGACCTCTTAATTAAATGCTACTAGTGGGCCTGCAGCACTGATTGTGCCACCCACTTAAATACCCCTTTAAAAATGTCTCAGGTCTGCCATTGCAAAGCCTGTGTGTGCAGTTTAAATTGATATGTCGACCTGGCACGTTAGACTTCTTGCCAGGCCCGAAGGCTCTAGACAGTCACAGGGCAGGGTGCAATGTATTTAAAAAGATGGACATGTACTTTTAAGTTTTACATGTCCTGGTTGTTGTTATAAGTGTAATTTCCAACTGGGAAGTGATGACCCATTCAGGTTTGGTGTCTTCGGAATCACAATTTGAAATCCTAACTTATGGTGAAGCAGAATTTTAAATTGCAATTCTGAAAATGTCATGTTTAAAAAGTTGACACTTTCATGCTTAAGCCATTTGGTGCCTGCTGCCTGTCTCTGAGTCACATGTCTGGAGATTATGACAGCTGAGATTTGTGTATTACCCCTATACAGCCACACATAATGGGAGGTTAGGTGTGACCTGATGGGCCATCCTGGCAGGATGAGACGGAGGAGCTGGACCCAGCCACACGTTCAATTGAATAGGCTGTGCCCTGTCCCCACACAAATGGCTTCAGAACCCCTGTAGTGAGTCTGGAACCAGAGCAGGAAGGGCAAGACACCTGTGCACTTCGAAGGCTTGTCTTTGAAGTCTCCCCCACTTCAAAAACACTATTGGCTATAAATACTGGACCTCAGATGCCACCACAGTACACTTATGGACCTGTGGATACTCTGCCAGGAAGAAGGACTGCTGTGCTTCTCAAAAGAGAGGCACTCTGCTGAACTGCTTACCTGATGGACTCTTGCTTTGCTGTGCTGGCGTGCTACCTGCTGCCCTCTTGCCTGAGTGAGACGGACTGGACCAGCCTCACTTGAACCCGAAACCCAGCGTGACTCCAAGAGCTATTTGGCTGGCCTCCTGATCTGAAGTCTCAGGGACATAAAAGACTTCCAAGCATCCAGCTTCTGCAACAGGGCTCTGCCATCTGTGAGTATTGATCTGCCAAGTGGTGCCACCCCAGTTCTGGACTCGTGGAAGTGGGCTCAAGGTGTTTGCTCCAGCAGAACCAATGCATCCTCTGCAGAACCAGCCCATCCCCACTACTGCCCAGATCAGAAGCGGCATATTGGCACTGCTTCACGGATGAGCAGCAACGCATCCCTGCTGCTGCATGGATTGGACTCAATGCATCACCTTCGGATCCGTCCCTGCACAATGCTCTTCCTGGCACAAGGTTCTCACATCCCCGCCAACTGCAGCTTTAACGACGACACAGAAACTCTGCATTGCAGCTTCCCCGCTCATCAGAGCCGACGCATCGCCCTGGCTATGCATCTAGTCCTTGACACCAGTATTCGCATTGCAAGCCCCGGTGACAAGATCGCTTTGCCTCTGCTGCACGACACATCCTCGACCCAAACTCATGCAATGCTCCACGACCAGGATTTAAGTTACTTTGGTTCAGCGAGCCTCACTGGGACCTAGTATTAGATCCACGTTCCATTCTGGACTTTTGACTTTGTCCCGGTCCGGTGCCAGCAGGTATACCAAGTTAGTGCATTTTGCTTCTTAGTGCTACTTTACTTAAAACCTTTAATCAATATCTCAAGTCCTACTTATTGGATTTATTTTGGTTTGGGCTTGGTTTATTGATTAAAATATGCTTTATTTTTCGAAACTGTTGTGGGATCTTTTTGTGTGGTATTTTCACTGTTTTACGGCTTTAAATGTTGCACAACTACTTTACACATTGCCTTCAAGTTAAACCTGACTGCTCTGTGCCAAGCTACCATAGGGTGAGAACAGATTAATTGAGGGATTACTGGAGCCTTACCTTGACTAGAACTGTGGTTACTGCTTAACTAGGGCTCACACCCAATTCAACTTGAAACCCAATTTTTAGCAGTTCATCTCCCTAGGGGTAGTAGCGGTTCCTGAAGGGAGTGCTGCGGGGCGGTGAAGCGGGGAGGGGGAGGGTGGGGGATAGTAAACTCTGCATTAAGGCCAAACGGAGTTCAGTACCTAAATAAATTAATAAAACAATTACATTGCGCTCTGCATCGCCGGTTTGGCGTTGCAGCACGGACAATGTAATTTGCTTTATTTATTTATTTAGTTACTGAACTCCGTTCGGCCTTAATCTGGAGTTTACTACCCCCCACCCTGCCCCTCCCCCTCTCCCACCCCACCGCCCGCAGCACTCCCTCCAGGAGCAGTTACTGCCTATGGGGGACAGTGACCCCGGGCGATAATCGCTACATGTGGCCCTAACAAAGTACAGACAGCTGTGGTCAGGCCATCCTGTCTGTATTTACATTCCTGATCCAATATTGCTGGCTTTCGTGGGGGTAGCATTAAGGATGAGTGAATTCAGAAACCTCACTCATCTTGGTGAGGGCCTCAAAGAGGAAGAGCGTTCACAGAGGTGCTGGCAGAACCAGCTTTCTGTAAACGAATGCAAGGTCCCCGGCAGCACTGAAGATAATGGGGTATTCAGTGAGAATATGCATAGGTCATGATGAGGTCCGATTCTTTCTGCCATTTACACACAGCATGAATACCTGTGGCTATGTGTTTTTTATGCAGTATACCGCATACAGTACAACAAACAGTAGTGTTTTTGTGTTTTTTACAATATTATATGTTAATGGATTATTTTTACTTATATTATGAGAATTGCTTTCTGAAAATGCTCTGTTTTTGGGATTTGAATGTAATTTTTCTTTAACTTATGTAGAAAAAAGTGGCAGACCAGCCGAATCGGAACCCCTCCATATGGCGGGCTATGTACAGGGCCTTTGGTAGACCCATCCTACTGAGCAGCACCTTCCGGTACCTGGCTGACTTGTTGGGCTTTGCTGGTCCACTCTGCATTTCTGGGATAGTTCACAAACTTGGTAACAACAACACCAACATAAGCAGCATAGGAGTCAATGTGAGTATGACAACGCTTGTGAACTGAATAAAGCAGATCTATGTGGTTGCAGTAGGATTGAAATTGTGCACCTGTGGTATAACTGCAGTATCAGCCACAGAAACATGACTCCCTGTATGGTATATTCGAATTTTCGCCTAGGACTATCAGCCCGATTCATCAAGTTAAATTGCGCTCGCAAAGGGCCAGATTCTGAGAATCTGGCCCTTTGCGAGTGCAATTATTGCATTTGGGATTCATCATTTCAAATGCACAATTCGCTATTTAAGAACTCGCAAATTTGCGAGGAAAGCATTTAAGGAATCTCTATTAGAGATTCCTTAAATGCTATGCTTGAAACATTTACAAATTGCGAATTCGCAATTTACAACCGCTATTTACCACGAAGTCAAACCTCGTGGTAAATAGCGAAAACTTAGAAAAATGCATTTAAATGCATTTTTCTAAGTTGCATGTTACACACACACATTTCCTTTGGACATGTGTGTGTGTAACATCTGTGTGAATTTACATTTCAGGGGTATTACAGGGTGTCCTTTGGACACCCCTGCACCCTTAAAATCGCATTCTCATTTGCGATTAGCTAATTGCTAATCGCAAATAAGGAATGACTCCCCATTCATTCCTATGGGCCAAAGGCCCATAGGAATGAATGGGGAGTTGTTCCTTATTAGCTAATCGCTAATAAGGAACCTGTAGGAATCACAAAAAATATTGCGATTCCTACATGAATCCCGGTTTGCGAGTCTGGAATAGCGATTCCTTATTAATCGCTATTTCAGACTCGCAAAACTTCACAATGATGAATCGGGCTGTATATCCTTGACCATGTAAGGAAAGTGGTGACATGCCCCATTCCAGGATGATGTTCATAAAGCACTTGTCATATGTTCAAATGGCAAAAACAAATCACACCATTGCATCAACAGTTGAAACACAGCAACAAACGAAGGAGTTCATAATATAATACTTTGAAGTAGTGTAACAGTATGAATGAGTACACTACAATTTATTTAGGGTGGCTGGAATGTGCGTAGTCGCGCTATGTAAACCTCTGCGAAATGGCAAAAAATCTTCGCGAGCACGCAAAAGATCAGCGAACATGCGATATTGCTTGTTCCGCCCGTTTGCAATGCTTTTTTCCTATTCACGAATGCTGTTTGCGTGCTCGGGGAGAAATATCTTGTTAACATGCATTTTGAAAGCACAAGCAAGCAAAAGATTCCGTGAAGCCACGGATAGCGGACTTTTGGGCAATTCCGCGTTCTCCGTAGGACGCAAAATTTCCCAAATTCCGCAAGCGGAACAGAATTTACCACCCAGGCCGAAAATTTATGTGGAATGCAAATGCCTCTTCGACAAAGAAATGAACATTCTCTTTGAGCATAGGGAAGACTCATAGAGGATCAATGACCATAAGGATTTCCCTGTGTTCTTACAAAGGTGGCCTTAAAAGGAAAGATGCATTTCAAGCCACTAGCGTAACGAAACTTGAGGGGGCCCCCCTGCGAAGTACAAGGAGGGGCCCCACTCCGTACTCACTCGGGAGCTCCCAGGCCAGGGTACTGTGCTGAGGGGGCCCCCTATAGCTCACCCTCCCTCGCACTCCAGGGGCAGCAGGGGCCTTTGTTATGCCCTTGGGTCATGTGCAGAAAGCAAATCATCAGAGGTACAAATGCAATTTTGTTTACAAAAGCTCAGAAGATGTCAGTGCTTGAATTTCAAGACTTCTATGTTGTGTTGAGGGACGTGATTGAAGGAGACAAATGGGAGAATTGGAGACACTGGTAGTTTTAAAGGTATTTATTGTACGAAAGTGCAATAGTGCAAACGCCCACAGAGAAGAACGGGAACGACCTACCACCAGGGCTGCCTGGAGGGCAATAGCTGTACTGCACCCCTGATGTCAGCTGAAGCAGAAGGGAGCACCAAACTCCATGAAGTAAACGAGGATTGAAAATAGAGTACAAGAACAATATTGCACCTGAAAAACAAAATAATACATCTTTAAAATCTACACAATAAGTAATTGACATACCCTAACAGCCAACTCACAATAACTATAACGCACAATTGAGCCAGTAAGGGGGGGGGGGGGTGCTACACATATACTGCTTAATTAGTGCAGGTGTTTGTAGGTAGTGGGCAACAGCACTCATTTGTGCGGAGAGAAATGTGTTGGAGAGAAATGCATAAAGGGATAATGGAGACAGCCAGAGAAAGAAAACTAGAGACCAAGACAGATGATGTTGTTGAAAAAAAAACAGTCTATGTGATACAATGCGAAGGGAATAATACAGCAGTGGGAGCAAGAGGCATGAGGTTGAATCAAAATGAGTCCGCCTTGATAGTCAGCAACCCCTGTGATCAGCCCTGCCAGCCGCGGGATCCTGATGAAAACTTTCACCCCTTGCAATTATTTATTTACAAATTAACACTGCAAACATACACAGACACACAAAGGCAAAGAACAGTGCTTTAATCATCCCTAAATCGCTTCTATTCGAGATTCATATGATTGTTTCTGAAAAGGAGTTAATTTTCACCATTTATATTTTGTCATTAAATTAGCCATCTTCTCCTGCTACACTTCACTTCTCAGTTATGGAGGATATTAGATTTACTAACAGTGATGCTTATTGTCTGTGTAGGAAAATGCCTCTTTGTACATGATCGCCCCCATTTGTTTGAACTGAAGCTGTTGATTTTGTGACTTAGGGCACTGGGACTCTGCTAACTAGGCTTCAGTGCATATAGAGATTGACTATAATCCTAATTGGCATATTTAACTTACCTATAAATTCCTAGTATATTCAAAGTCCAGGGTCTGTAAGTTCAACGTCACTAGTGGGCTGCAGCATTGTGCTTGCTACTACAGTGACAGAGCAAACCTCACTGCAGGCCTACCATTGTACATTGCCAAAATAATCCCTTTTGATAGACCTAAACCCTCCTTTAATTATTAATTAGTCACCCCTAAGTAGGCCGTATTCCCATAGGCAGTGTGTGTATGTTATTTAAACGAAGGACATGTACAATTTTAGGGCAAAACATGTTCTTACAGGGACAATGCCCCAAATGCTATTTTTACTGCAGCAGCATTAGCTGTTCTATCGGAAAGCATTGGGACAAAATATTAAAATTAAAATATATAGTCTCCACCTAGAAAACAGCTACAAAAGTAATTATTTGACTTAAAAAAATAATTATCATTACAAGTCCAATTAATTGGTAATGTTGGATTTCTACTAAATATTATACAAAAGGTACTTTGTCACAGTATCCATTTAGTTCCCATGGTGCAAAGCACAGCTCTCTGGAATTAAATTCAACGATATAACACACCATACTTGATTTGGTGTGCAAGTGAATATGTTCCAGATTAGAAACTGGCCAAGCAGTAACATGGGACAGGGGAATTTTATAACAATCTCATAGGATTCACTGTAGTCTTAAAAACACAGTGGTAATTCATGAAGTCAGACATGTAAAAAATATTTGGAGAAATATACTTTTAAAAAGTCACCTTTTACCTGCCAAAAGCTTCTAGAATCCCATTTGCTTCAGCTTCCAACTGTCACCCAGAAGCTGATTAGCTCTTTTGATGAGGTGTGCACTTGCTTCCAGAGCTGATACAAGGGCTTAGGGTGTGGGAGGTGTTCTGTTTGTCTGACAGGATGACCATCTGGGCAGTGTCCAGGACACTAATTAACTTCGAGGAGGCCTACACTGTCACAGGCAGTTGTATCTAACACCTGGGCCTGCCCACTTCTTTGTAACTCTAGTCAAACAAGCACCAATCCCAGTGGCAGCACACCTTATTTGAGAATGTTTTTTCCTCTTGAAATCTTAGGCGATGTTTCTGATACCACCTCCACCCTTCGACACCGCCAAATAGCAGAATATTGGAACCAGATGGACTGCATGTAGTGAGACATTTGATGATTTCATAGGTACCCTTTGAAGAAGTAATTGATAGGAAAATCATTAGGTACCTAAACAATCTTGCCGGTGATGGACTGAAAGAAGTGCTGAAGCAAATATCACAAGATGGTGAAATATCATAACGTTAAATCAAGAAAGCATTGGAAACCAAGTTTATACCGATGCTGAACATCGACTACCAAAAATAAATTTTTTATCAACAAGCTGGTTAAATGATGGATGAGTTTGTTGAAAGACTTTATGTGCTTATCAAACAATGCAAGTTCAGTGAATTTACTTTTGAAGAAGCCACATGTATATGAGCCATTGGTGGCTGTCTTTCAGACTCCTTCAGAAGACACATGCTGAGAGAGACACTTAGCGTAGAGAATGTACTAGTGGCCCCCAGGGCCAAAGAAACAGCAGAACGACAAGCCACTGACATGGAAGCTGAAACAGCAAAAAGTGAGTCAGCTTTGGTCATGAAGGGTAAGAACAAACACAGAGTAGATGCATGCAAGTCCCCGTCTACAAAGAAGAAAAGGTTGGGCCTCTGATGTGGATTTTCATTTCCACATGAAAACAAATGTCTAGCCCCGGGACAAATGTGCAAAGGCTGTGGTCAGGAGAACCACTTTGTTTGAAATGGGATTCCTGGTTGGCTGAGGTATGCACCTATGCCAGGCAGGAACCATCTCTCTAGTCAGGTTAAGCTAGATACACACAAAAAATATAACCTGTTCTCACCCTCTGGTAGCTTTGCACAGAGTAGTCAGGCTTATCCAAAGAGGCAATATGTTAAGTATTTGTGCAACACACACACCCTCAGTAACACAATGAACATGCCAAAAAAAGACTCCATGCAGGTTTATAACAATAGCTAATATTTATCTGATTAAAACAAGACCAAAATGACAAACCTCCAATCAGTAGTTATCGAGATATTAATTTTTAAAGATTAAATGCAAAAACAGTGCTTAGAAGTCAATAGTGCTAAAAGGTCACTTAAGGTTGCGCTAGACCGGGGTAAATCCAAAGTTCAGGCCGACTAGAGGGCAGGCTAACTACAGGACCCACGCAGGCCCTTTGAGAAAGTACCTTGGATGAAGCAAAGTGTCAACGATGAGGGCACAATGCGTCAATCTTTTCAACGCATTCAGGTTACTGGTTCGTCATTGACCTTCACTGAGGTGAAGTAAATGAAGTCCATCCGTCATCATTAACCTTCACAAAGCGTCATCATTGGGCCACGCAGGCTGTAGAACTGCTGTATTCGAACAGCCTCTGTGTGAGCATCGAAGGGAGATGCGTCGATTCCGTTCGGCAGAAAGGTGACCATGCGTCAGTTTTGTAGCAAAACAGCTGCAGAAATGTCTTCTGAGGCTCAGAACCTGGAGAGGGCATCTCAGACAAGGGTGGGACTCATAGAAGGCAGAGTCCAGTGCAGGATGTCATTTGTGTCCCTGAGATTTCAGGAAAGGAGGAGGCAAGCCAGCACGGCCTTGTAGTCACTCAGGTTTTAAGAGCGATGGGTCCAGTCCTTGTCCTCAGCAGAGCAGAGATCAGCTGGAAGCAGGGTAGCTCAGCAAATCAGAGAAGCAGTTCCTTAGAACAGTCAATCAAGGCAAAGTGGCAATCCTTACAGCATAGCAGTCTTAACTCCAGCAGATGTCTTCCCAAGTCTAGTACTGATATAGTAGGGTCAAAGACCCAGAGTGCCTTTGATGTAAGGGATGAAATTAAAGCAGATCTCCTTTCAACCCAGTCCTGTCTGCTAGACTATCTTTAGGGGGAGTGAATCAGTGCTTTGTGTGCTGATAGGAAACTACCTATTGAAGTGTGTCAGTCCCTCCCATTTATCCCTGCCTAGGAAGAACCATCAGAATGCAGATGAGTGTTCAATAAGCAGAAGAGCTTCACCTTCCAGTGTTTGTGGCTGTCTAGAGGGAATGCACAAAGGGTAGCTGTCACCCAACCCAGACTTGTATTGGAGGCAAGCTGTGAGGTACAAAGAGTAGGAAGCACAGAGAAATTTCGACTTTCTAAAAGGGGCATTTCTAAAATGGTGATGTTAACCCCAACTTCACCAGTACAGAGAATTTGTCATTACCATTCTAAACATATGAAACATGAAAAATCGACTCCTCTATGATCAGGAAATACAGCTTAATAGTGTATTAAGGAATCCCTAATACTAACCTATGAGAGGACTAGGCCCAGCAGTGGGGAAAAAATAAATAGGCTGTTTGTCACTACCAGGACTTGAAAAGCATAACAGTACATGTCCTACCTTTTATTTACATAACACCCTGCCTTAGGGCTACCTAGGGCCTACCTTAGGGGTGACCTATATCTAATAAAAGGGGAGTTTCAAGCTTGGTAAGTAGTTTTAAATGCCAGGTTGAAGTGCCAGTAAATTCTTCATACAGGTCCTCCCATGACAGGCCTGAGAAAGGTTTGAAAGGCTACATCTGTGGGGAGCACAATCAGTGCTACAGGTCCCCTAGTAGCATTTAATGTACAGGCCCGTGCATATGGTATACCAGTTCACAAATGACAAGTAAATCAAATATGCCAAACAGGTATAAACCAATTATACAATTTTTAGAGTGGTATAATTGTGCCAGAGTCCTAAAGCAAACAAAAAGGAGGTCAGAAAAACAGGAGAAGGAAGGTAAAACTTTTGAAGTAACCCTTCAGAGAGGACCATTTTCCAACACACTTCATAACAGTTTTCAAAGCAAAAGAGAGACTAGCTATGTCACAGCAAGAAGAGAAAGTGGATGCCAGTAAGTTCCAGAATCCTTCTCGCCACTCCCAGAAAATAAAAAGGCAGCGTGAGTTACGACACGTAGAAACCAGACAAAGTCGATCATTGTCAAGTTCATGCTATAGAGCCTCATCAATGTCATCATCGAGTGCCAGTGAGGAAGATGGATGTACACTGATGGCATCAACCAACGAACTACGGGCACAGGTAGGTCTTGCTGTTTGCAAGGAAGAACCAATAACAAAAGCAAACCATCAAATTAAACAACTAAACTTATTTGGATGTTGCACCAAGATTGCAATAAAGGTCAACGGTTGCCCATAATCTTCTTTATTGACAGTGGTGCATTGATTAAGATCATGCCAGTTGAATGGTTCAATAGCCTGAATCCCGTGCTGAGTCTGAACCCGTAAAACATGAAAGTATACATGTGGGCCACTTCTAAGCCATTGCAGAGTCAAAAGTCTTTCATAGCAACTTTGTTCAATAAAGCAATATTAGTGCAGGCGGCAATTCATGTTCTTCAAGGAGATTTGTCCAGGGCTTGCCTATTCAGTTTTGCCACCACTGCTGACATGGAACTGATATCTATCATTTTCAACCTCCAGGCTCAAATTGAAGTTTTGAGTCAGTTCCCGTGGTTATTTCAAAGCCTGAACAGGCTCAAGACATTGAAAGTGCTCAGAGGAACTTTGCACTTGCAAGAAGCAGTTTAGAAAGAACTAGAAATGCTGTTGAAGCATGACGTTATAGAGTGCTCGAACGGTCCTATCCCATGGGTGTCTCACATAGTGGGTTGCCAAAAAAAGACAGTGAGGGTGCAGTGTGCATCTGTGTTGATATGCGCCAGGCCAACAAGGCAATCCAGGGAGAAAGACATCCTGGTCCACACATAGCCAACATGATCATGCAACTGAACTGTGCCAAAGTTTTCCTCTGTCTTGACCTGAACAAGGGATATCCTCAACTCGAGTTGATAGAGAATTTCAGGTACACCACTATTTTTCAACTCATGTTTTTCAAAATGTTGAGTTTTGGTGTATCGATAGCTGCAGAAATATTTCTGCATGTTATACGTTTAATAATTCAACCTGTCACAAATGCTTTTAATTTCAGCGATGACATGCTTGTATTTTGAGCAATGTGAAAGGAGCACGGCTCTCACACACATGTGCCAGTTACTTGCTGATGCAGGCATTACTCTGAACAATGCAAGTGTGAGTTTCACAAGACCAAACTTAAATTCTTTGGACGCATATTTTCTTATGGGGAATGACTCCTGACCCTGATAAAGTGAAAGCACTGTCATCTACTTGCCCCGCAAGACGTCACTATGCTGCAATACTTTCTAGATATGACCAGTTATTGGTCAAAGTACATTCATGATTTTGCTACTGTAAGTACTCCATTGAGAGAGCTGACAAAGCGAAATGTCCTGTTCCAATGGTCTGTTGAATGTGATCAAAATTTCCAAAGAATAAAACATGCGATCAAGCATCAAAAGAGTACACCTCTGTGACCTCAAGCAAATGGTGCTGTGGAACAACGTTTTGGTACACTCATAAGGGTTATTTAGTGAGCATCCATTGAGTGGATTGAATCAAAGAAAGCCCTGTTTTAAACACTCAGGGGCAGATTTATGTTAACTGGCGCATCCCCAGGGATGCGCCAGTTAACATGCGCCACAGTGCGCCACAGCTCCGCCAGCCATGGTGCGCCGCATTTATAATGCGGCGCACCATGGTGCAAAAACGAAACAGATGCGTGACGCATCTGTGCCGGAAATGTGGCGCATTGCTGGAGTTGCGTCGCAAGCGCGACACAGCTCCAGCAAGGCTCGGGGGTGCCCCATTTTAACAATGCTGCGTCAAGACCTACGCCTGCTTCAAGCAGGCGCAGGCTTTTGACGCAGCATTGGCTTAAAAGTGACTGAGTGAAATCTCATAGATTTCACTCAGCCACTTTTGCGAGGCACACCTGCCCCGGAACGCCCACCCTGCGCCGGAATGCCCAAAAGCGGCGGAGGGCTTTACAACGTGACGCATCTGCCTAGATGCGTCACGTTGTAAATCGTTCGTAGGGATGCGCCACGTTTACACCGCCTTGCGTGACGCAACAGCGGCGTAAATGTGGCGCAAGGCCTCATAAATCTGCCCCTTAATGCTTATCATTCAACTCCTTACTCCAAAATGGTTGAAAGTAACGCCATCTTGCTATTTGGTGGAATCATCAGAACCAGGCTCCCGCAATTGACAGTAGAGCGATCCTTAATCACTGAAAAGGTTGGTGTCACTGAGGCTGCTCAAAAGTGAAACATGGAGGCATACGCTGATCGGTGATGGAGAGCCCACAAGACAGTCCTCATTGAAGGTGACTTAGTCCTGCTCAGGCAGAAACAAAAGTGGAAAACAGACATTTTGCTTGCTGTCCATCCTCTGAGGGTTGTGACATGCAAAGGACACATGCTGACTGAACATCGTCCCAGACATTCCATAAGATGGAATTCATCACATTTTAACCACTTACTCCTGCGATCATCAGCTCCTCCACTTACAGATGAGGCCATCCTGCCTGATAGACCAGATCAAGCATCAGAACCTGTACTACTGATGCCTGAAAGGAGCGTATCTCAACCACTTCACACCACTCAATCTGGTCGACAAGTGCAAGCGCCTTGATGACTCTTTCAAGAAATATATTATAACTGTTGTTTGTATTTTTCATTTAACAAAACGGGAGATGTAGTGTTGTGAAACTGTGTGCTAGGACCCTTGTGGTGTTAGGGTGTGGTTATTAATGGTTATGATGTAATAAGAGAACAGAGTGTGGTTGTATGCTGAGGAATAAAGACATAAAATACAGAGCACTGTGTGTGGCATATTCATTTGCATGCTTCCAGGCTGGGAAGGATGCTACAGATGGCACCTAGCAAATAATCTTGTATACGACTGCACTGGTGTTTTTTTGGGTGAGAATGTTTCCTCTTTCTATTAATTTGATGAGTAAATGGATAAAGTAGCCTTTCCACAAGTAGCCGTCTTTATCATTACTTTTGACATATGTGTTTTATATTACCAGTTTGGAAACAAAGAGATTAAGGGATAATTACATCTCCAAAGTCTTAGTTTGTCCGCACTTACTTTCCTTTATTAGGATTCTTTGTAACATTTAGTTAACGTTTGCTTACTAAAACTTGGTTTGGACCTACATGTTCTTTATTACACGTTGTTGACTATGACAACACAAACTCCCTTTGTCCATCTATATCTCCTGTTTTGTAAAAGCAATCACAGTACCCAATAAGGGTGAGCTGTGGAATAGATGCAATAGCGGTAAACTAAAATTTGAACCTGGAAAAGGCTTAGTTTACTTATATAGAGTTTTGCATACTTTTGCATAGTGAAATTGTATTTTGATGAAGTGAGCGTATCATTTCCCAAAAAACAACTAACGTTCTCGTTGTTCATTTGCTTCCAGGCAACCAGTTCATCACTAGAAAATTACACGATTGGTGTCTATTTTCTCTCCTCGAAACAGTTCCTGGAAAATGCATATGTTTTAGCAGTGCTTCTCTTCCTTGCCCTCATACTACAAAGAACATTTTTACAAGCATCATATTATGTCACTATAGAAACTGGCATCAACCTGCGTGGTGCCCTACTGGTGAGTACAAACAGTTTTTTTTAAGGAAAACATAAAAGCATATTTCTAACCTTTTCATACCGCTATCTCTATACACAGACAAACACATATACATATGAAAAATTAATTCATTCCAGTTTATGCATACATACCTTTTAATACTCAAGTGTTAATAGAATTGTTTACGATGAAAGACGTGGTGTAGGTAAAAAACTGTTTTCCATGACGCAAAAAAACCTCCAGAACTTGCCTGCATGGAAGGTTGTTGTGAGTAGCTTTATACTTCAGAGCTGCGGCCACGCCAGAGAGCCAATACACTACTTATATTCCCAGTTAAAGTGGCTTGACTCTTAATTGAAGCATGGGACTGTTTAATTCCATGGTGTTTGCGCAATCCAGGGCCAAAGGATTTTAAAGTATTCTTAATGCATTACTAGGACATCCTTCAATCAAACATGTTCAGCTCTTTTCAATGGATTTGCGAAATTTGCATTATTTGCTTTTGCATAGTAGAGCGAAGTTACATGTAATTATTTGAAATCCGGCATTCAGCAATATATTTTAGTCTGAAATTTTTCCTTGCTGCAGTTTTTGCACAAGCATTTCACACGACAGAAAAAGCGCCAAGAACACAATTGCCACAAACTATAGCTGCTAACATTCTGATTGTTCATGTTGTTCCTGCAATTTTGTCTCAAACAGTGGCGCAATTAGGCAGTGTGGAGGAATGGTGTAATTTCTGTAATTTAGTGATTTTTTTTTAATTACGGGAATTAGGCCAACACAATTTCACCCAGGCCTTCACTTTTCTGTGTGGGACTGCCAGTCAAAATCCTTTTTTTACTTATAAAGCCACAACATTCCTGGGTGCAGTAGTCTGATTCAAGAGAGGTATATATGGTGTGATCTTATGGTGACAAATAGCATAAACAAGCATTGGCATAGCCAATCGGTCTCGCCTTTGGGACAATATAAGTGTTTAGCCATGCAGCACATTCTCCTGGATACTGTGCCACATGGAATTGAAGAACCATACAATTGCTTCACACTGTGGGGCAGATTTACAAGCCCCTTGCGACACTTTTACGCTGCTGTTGCATCACTTTTGTGACGCAGCGGCGTAAACAATGCGACTTATTTACAACGTGACGCATCAAGGCAGATGCGTCACGTTGTAAAGACCTGCGCCACATGAAACCTGTGTCAGGTTTCATGTGGGCATTCTGTCGCAGGGTGGGCGTTCCCTCGCAGGAAAGCCCCGTAAAACTGACGCAGTGAAATCTACAAGATTTCACTGAGTCAGTTTTACAACGCTGCTGCGTCAAATCCTTACGCCTGCTTGAAGCAGGCATAAGAAGTGACACACCACGTTGAGTATGGGTGGCCCCTGTGCATTGCAGAAGTAGCGTCGTGCTTGCGACGCAACTCCAGCAATGCGCGGCCCATACGCCACAAGATGCGTCATGCATCCTCCCTTCCTTGCACCATGGTGCGCCGCATTGTAAATGCAGCGCATCTGTGGTGTTGGAAGGAGGGGATTGCTTGAGGCAGCTGTTCTGGCGCATCCCTGCTGATTTGCAGAGATGCGCCAGAACATGTAAATATGCCCCTGTGTACCCTTTATAAACAGTAGCCATCTGCATCTTGTCTGAAGTACGAATGAATTTCGAGACAGGTGGTACAGTAAACCAGTATGATACACAGTCTACACACCGGACAATGACACGGGTTAGTTTGGAAGGTTCTACCCTCTCCTTTTACAAAAGGCCTCTGTAAAGGAAATACACTGTGGGAGAACCTTGAATTACAACTGTAGGATGACGTCTGCACAAATAGCCAAAAAGCTAAGTAGTTGGTATATACTATACTACAGATACATTGTTCCATAACTTAACGAGTGGCTAGAAGCTGTTCAATGGCGAATAGATAGACTATTTCAATAAGTTTTTGTGACTTTTAGGAAGAAATTACCAGTTAAACATATTTAAATTGTATGTCTATCAGTCTGTGGCTGTCTAGGAACCCACTCACCATTGAACACACCTTAACAAAGTAGATTAGACTTCTCCTGCTACCAATGCTTTTAGCTTAATTCAAGAGATTCACTGCCACAAACCACGCCCGTCCCATGACGAAGTTTATGATTCCCCCGCATGGATTAAAATTATTATTGCAAAATGTTGATATCATGTTCATATTAATAACTTACATTTTCAAAAAGAATGAATGGTGCCCATGAAGTATGCTGAAAAAGCATGATAAGAAGCTACTTAAAACTCCAAATGGTTCAGAGCCATGCCCACACGCCGTGCCCGTAGATCTGTGCATGTCCATGCTTGTTAAAGAAATGAAGGCACTTGCATGGAACAAATTACTCAGATATCACTGAATTAGAAACATTTGTTACAATCATCGGGATGTTTACCATAAAAGTAAAACACTAACACGCACTGCTATACTGCTAGTATACTGGCATTCATTTCCTTAATCTATTTTTATAACGTTTTTTACTGCGGTTGCTCCCAGATTTGCATTACATGCATACTGTGATTTTCTGGCGAACATGGTCATGGGCTTAGGCACAGAACCTGTACAGGTGTACGCAAAGTAATTATGTAATCACAAAAATGCAGGTTATGCATTAAGACCCGCCCCCAATTACATAGCAAAGCGCCCTTTAGAGGCCCTACCCCACACACACTCAATTTTCCCCCTCACTTAAAGCTCTGATTGCACAAAGAAAAATAATAGATTTTCTTTCAGACTAGTTCCTCTAGAAAGCCGGTGGACCTGGGGCAGAGTCAGCACATCAGAAATGGCAATACTATATGAGAAAATGCCCAATATCGAAAACTTCAGGTAGTTTACTCAGAAGGTGGCCTCCTGGAAATAGTGAATTTGGGGCAATAAAGAGGGTGTCTGCAAACTTTCAGTCACAAAAAGTGAAAGTATCTGGATGATATCACGGCCAGAGGTATTCGGCTTCTGACGCGATCGCTGTCTAATATCAGGAAGGGATGTATGTGTGACAGTCCCTTACCACGCAGACTCGCATCCCCAGCAAAATGAGCAGGAAGGAGCATGTGAATGTCAGGAAGACGATGATAATGACGATCAGCTGGACGTCGAAGATGAATGGC
Source organism: Lissotriton vulgaris (assembly GCF_964263255.1). NCBI lineage: Eukaryota > Metazoa > Chordata > Amphibia > Caudata > Salamandridae > Lissotriton > Lissotriton vulgaris. The sequence goes on from NC_141685.1 coordinate 2,046,862,741, forward strand.
CTCCTCCTCTGGGGGTAGAAGGGGTAGACACAGTCGAAGAGCGTCATTGTTCTGATGTTCCTCCCGACCGACCTCTGTAGTACTTTGTATTCCTGGGAGTGGAGCTCTGCCGTGATTTAGGAACTCCACTGTTTTGTTGCACATGCGTACGATGTAAGGCATCGCACGCATGCAACACAAAGAGTGCAAATTCACCCACCAATCACACCGCAAACAAGCATTGAAAATGCAATCGGACTTGGATTGTCCCAAGACCTATTGCATTTTCAATGGAAGTGCCGTTATGAAAGAAGGCACGAACGGGAGGAGGTGGGGGGGGGGGGGGGGGCGGGGGGGGGTGGGGGGGGTTGGTTGTGGTACAAGAACTTAAGGACTGCAGGAGGGAACGGGAGAGACTGGGAAACAAAGCGGTTTTACAAGTAAATGGGCTGATGGCCTCGGAAGAGCAAAAATGACGCCATGGCAGTTATGAGGCAGGACTAATTAGCCCAAAACCAATCAAAACACAAAATTTATTATTGCAGCCAATCAAATTCATGGCTGAAAAGTAGGCGGAGTTTCCCCTGCTTTACTCTATACAGCATCTCTCTACCAGACAGTGCATGCGCTGCCTAGGCGAAACCTAAAAAGGAACACGTTAAAGTTATCCTGTATGCCTTGAGACTAGCAATAGCAAAATAATTTGTTCAGCTTGTGCATTGGATATTGAGAGTTCTTGTCTTCAATTGGAATAAGGTAGATGTTCAAATTCAGACATCATGCAAACAAAATTCAAATTGTTTAGCCTACTCTAAAAACTTGCATTATTTCTAATTTCATAGTTGATGAACCGGATAAATAATATATGTTTGTTTGAACTCCCCAGCGCCTCTTAATCTAGCTCCTCAGACATTTGAAGGGCTGACTCTCCCTATCAACAGCCCTTCAAATGACAAACCCTAGGCATGTTGATTGGTCCAAGTCTTTTTTCTGTTGGGGGTGTTATCAAAGATGTTTGAATCTATCCAAATAAGAAACATGATTTCATCATCATGGAGGAAATTCATTTTGCTTTTCCTGAAAAAAAAAAACTGATGACCTATTACTACGTTCAACTTCCCTTTCATATCTGTGATCAATTCAGAGTCAAACATATTTGCACAAATCTTATTGACACGATTTGACAGAGCTGTTCAATCAAAAACTATGCAGGTTTCTTTTCTGACAGAGACATATTTAGCAATATTATAGATGCTTCGACAGTTGGAGGTTTAATAATGATTTCTATCTCTTCCATATAGCGTTTCGATTAAGTCATTTTCTCTGGGCACTGACATTATCTGTGGATCTTTCAAACAGCTTTCAGGGATTATTGCAGCTATTATATAAAAATGTTGCTACTGCTTTATATTTAAATCAAAAGACAGGTCAATATGTTTTCAAAAACTAGCAAATGAAAAGACTGTCCCTATCCTAGCATTAGTTGACAATTATGTTGAATCCCTTGTCTTCAACCTACAAATTTCATTAGTGGTGCACTTTATTATTTACTCTAAACAGTGTGAGCTCAGTTACTGTATTGCAGCTATCATTCTATTTAGAGTGAACAGTCTGATTTTTTTGTCCATCATGAAAAAGCCTGATATTAAGCAACATAAATAAAAATAGTATCCCCACATCTTGGGAGAAACCTCCCAAGGTATAAAACAAAACATTATATAAGTTTGTAGGACAGACCTCAAAACTAATGGTGGCTGTCCACCAAAATGTTTTTACATTGAAGAAAACCACAGTGACGTTGGTTCCTTTTAACTGGCAGAAATGATCACTGGACTGGCGCATATCTCTAACTAGAATGCACTACTATCTATCAGGGTGGTGCTTGATAAGTTCTTTATCATCATCCAGAGACTAAATCAGTGCCTATGTCCCATCCTACCTGACCCTGCTCCTGTATTGTCCTGAATACTTCCTACAATCAAATTACAACTCCTCAAACTAGTTACACTTTCACATTTTTATTAGTCCTTGCTCAGTAGTATTCAAATTTGGTACTCATTTATTCATTGGATTCTTTATTCGATGATTAAAAATCACCATAAAAGTGCAAACATACAGTATACATTCAGTTCATTTCTTTTTTTAAAAACAAACCACCAAATTAACATGAGTCCTAGTGTAAATACAACAGCAAAGGCCCAATGAATAAAACATTATAGTTCATTAAAAATAAAAACAATCACGAAAGTCTCACAATCCCCCCCCCTCTAGTTGCTCTTAATCAAACAGCTACTTTAATAAAATTAATACCACAGCACAGTGTAAGAGGGTCCGACGCCTGTTGTAAAAAAATCAAAGCCTCTTTAGCACGTTTTATGTTAGATTTTTTCAGGACGTCTACCAGGAATCTACGCCTGGGTTCAGCATAAAATGGACATAGCAATACAAAATGAAGGGAATCCTGCAGAGACCTATTGTCGCAGCCGCAGGTTCCCTTCTGCTCAATAGTGGATGAATACCCTAATGGTGATCCCAATAAATATGGTAAAAAATTGAGACTAAAACGGTTCAATAAAAACCTTTCCTGTGCATTATGTAATAAATATAGGTAGGGTTCCATTCCTTCTGAGGTCTTTACCAGGTTATATGCACACACCGTGGTTTTAGCCCTTTCTTGTTCAGTTCTCTGTGCGGCTTTATGTGCAAAAAACGTTTTTTTAACAATTGTCTTATGCTGGGGGATGATCACTGTCGGATCGGTGAAGAGATTCCCTAGACCCAGGGTAACCAGTACAGACTTTACATGAATGAGCCACGGGATTCGCAACCATTTATCTCTGCCCAAGCAGTCCTTCAATATTTCCCTGCTTAGGCTCGCCTCTGGGTTTATCCAGATTTTAAGCCAGGCTAAGATTGGCCTAACCTTTATCAAATCTTCAAGGTAGGGTATCCCTAGCTCCCTGTGCGCTATTTCAGCCGCTAAACTGTGGGGGGCTTTCAGGACGGAGCGTAGATGTTTGTTCTCCTCCCGCTGCAGTTGGCAGATATTTACAAAGCCCCACACCTCTGCCCCATAAATAACTTTAGAGCAGCACATTGAGTTGTACAGGATCATCACCTGTTCGGGGCACCACCTCCCCAGCCTTTGGCCATAACCAGCTATTGCCCCATTGGTGGCATTCATTTTACGACAACAATCCTCTATCAGGGCGTTACATTTTAATAACCCGTCAAATAGTAAGCCCAGATATGAGAAAGATTTGACCTTCTCCATCTTATGACTCCCTATCATGAAGGTACATTTATTAGAAGGTTTTTTACCGACAGATAAAACATAGGATTTACCCAGATTAACAGAAAGGTCTAATGAGCCCATAAAAAAACAAAACCATCAATTAAAATCTGTAAACTCTTTGGAGTGCGCCCGAGGAGGACCGCGTCATCTGCGTAAAGTAACACGTGAACATAACGCGATCCTACTCGGGGACTGTCAGAACCCAACTGTAAAAGGTACTGCTTGAGGTTATTAATATATAGGGAGAATAAGAAAGGAGCCAGGATACAACCTTGGCGTACCCCACTTTTGCATTGGAAAGAGTCAGTGCATCCACCCTCAATGTTATACCTGACTTGTGCTGAGGTGTTACTGTGCAATTCCCTTAAAATGTTAATGAGGCCAACCTCTATCCCCATGCTGGTCATCATGTTCCAAAGCTTGCCCCTGTTAACATGATCGAAAGCAGCTGCCAGATCCATGAACCCCATGTAAAGGGATTCATCACTGGCCAAGGTGTATTTGGCTGCTATCATATAGAGGTTCAAGCATTGGTCCCCCAGCGCCAGGAAGCCGCTTGGCAGCAGTGCGCTTTATTAAATATTGTTTTCATTTCATTTCATTTCATTGGTCACTCGTGGAACAACCCACCCTAAAACCATACTGTGCGTCTGAGATAATATTATTTGCTTCTGTCCACTCAGACAACCGGTTTAATATCCCCCTTCCCAGGATTTTGGCGGATACATCAATCAGGGAAATGGGACGATAACATTGAGGGTCGTCCCTGTTACCCTTTTTAAAAATAGGGACAATGGTAGCAGTAGACCAGGAGGGCGGTAAGCCACAGCGAATTGCAGTATTGATAATTCTCGTCATTATAGGAGCCCATAATTCCACCGAGCTGAGGAATAAATCAGGCGGGATTCCATCCGGGCCAGGTGCTTTATTTTTAGATAGCCCCTCAATCCCGACCTCAATTTCCTTTAGGGAAAAAAATACAAGCTGACCTTAGTCTGCATTCCCTTTTTCTTGCTATGTGTCTGTTTCATGATTGTATAGACTGCTATAGTGAGAAATCCACATATCAGGCATGATGTTTGTACCTAATTTGGGGGGGGGGCCATGTCATCCTGAAAAGTGGGTCTGTTGATAATTCTCCAAAATTCTGTCATGTCCCTCTTTTCCCTCGCTTCTCTAAGGTCCGCCCAACCTTCTGCTTGTAATGCCTTTTTCCTCCTGCTCAACTCTCTTTTATATTTTCTTCTGCAGGACGCAACCCGAGTGGCGTCCCTGGGCTTTACTTTGATATTATCTTTGAGCTCCCTCAAGGCTTTAGAGCAGTCTCTGTCGAACCATCGCGGCTGACTTCCAATCTCTTTGGCCGGGGCGCTAGTCTTTAACATCCCATTTACCAAGTATGCTATGTGTTCAAATGCTATAAGTAGCTGCCGCCCTTCAATTGTCTCGTCTAAACACGCCCCAAAAGCTGTTTACCCCTTCTCCATCAATGATTTGTAAAACATATCCCCATCAATCTTAGACCACCTTAGGCGTCTGGCCAGATCACTAACCCTCTCGGATACTGCTACATGATTTCCCCGAGTTCGGGCGAACTGGTATAGTATATCTAACACCAAAGGGTTGTGATCGCTAAACGGGTTCCATTCAATACCAACCCTAGAAATTCTGTTTGTAAAAGCCCTTGATACTTTTTGGTATTTGGTACTCCCTGAAGACAAAACTAATATGGAACAGTGTCTATGATCATTTTGATGATGAGTGCAGCTTACTGAAATCACTATTGGCTATGTCTTCTGCCATAGGTAGGCATAATCTGTGTTGTATCAAGATTAATTGGGCAAACCAGCTGTAGTCTTGTATCTATCTTATCCCATTCGTGCACATTTTTGGAAAATGAAATATTATTTGTGTGTAAATTACATGTTGATTTCTTAAAGGAAGGTAATGTAATTACAATAAAAAAGCTCCAAAAGAACATCCATTGAAAACTCTGTAGTTTATTTTTCTCAATTTCATGTTGGTTGTTAGAGTCATATTCTGACCATAGTCGTTTTTATGGCAATTGTATGTTTTATAGACTGAAGTACAACTAAGTTCAGGCTTGATTTTTATGTGCCTGCTTTGCTTTAACATTTGCTGAGCAAAGACTGTAGGCGAATAACCACAAAAAACATTTCTTTGATCAGCAACTTAGTATTCTTTTTTAGGTAACTTTTTTATTAATTTTCAAGGAATATATCTAACATACACAGATTAACCTTGTCCATATAACAAAGCCAGAAATAAGCATGCTTCACAAAATGTGAACAGTCATAGCACATTATACAATGGAATGTATATTAATCCATGTATTATATTTATCAGATTGACATATCTTGTGTAAGGTAGCATACTTCAACATTTCTGACTCTGCCATCTAACTATTTTATTTCTAGTATAGGTGCCAAAATTCTCTCCAATGGCCCCAAATCTTACCATATTATTTTGAGCCACCCCTTTGTTTGTGATCAAACACTGGTCTATATTCTTCTTCCACTCCTCCAGTAGGAGAGGGGGGGGGGGGGGGGAACATCCTGCCTGGTTAAAATGAGGCCTACTTTGCCCAGTGACTTTAAATACCTTGGAGGGGTATCTTTTAGGAGTGGGTGATAAATTCCGCCCCGCCAGCAGAGTTGGCTGAGTTTTGCATAATGCAGAGTTATGGCCAGATTCCACCAACCGCCACTTGGCAGAGTTTTGATTCACACTGTCAGATCTCCAATGGTAAGTTAGCTAGTACAAGAGAGAATTGGTGCCACCTAGCGTGCTAGAGGGGCAGCCAAAGAGATTTCTCTGTGCTGGCGATCGTGGAGGTTTAACATGCTGAGTTTATTACAAAGGGATTAGGGGATATTGAACAGTTAGATTTTAAGCTAATAGAATTACGATCAGCTTTGAAGAAAACATAGAGAGAAAAAAGTGTTGCCAGATACAATAAAGATAGGGTAACACAATATGAATTTGGGGAAAGCATAGGTAAAATACTCACATTTAAGGTTGCAGATGTCCGGCTATGGCTCATAGTAAAGAAATAAGGGGTATAGATGGCAAAAAATATGAGCAACCACAGCAGATTTAAGAACAATTCATTCTTTACTATAGAACACTCTATACTCCTACGATACAACCTACACAAGAGGATATTTGTAGCTATATTCAATATTCCTGTTAAAAAGATGGGGGAGGTGAGGAGTCTGATTTTTTGGAAGAAAATATTTCAGATAGTTAGATAGAAATAGCAATGGTGGGCTCCCTTCAGGGAAGGCTTTGGGAAAAGACGCTATACCATTCGAATTTTCTAAAGTATTTAAGGGTATTATGATGGAGCCGTTTAGCCAAGTGATAAAGGAAATTGGAGCTAAAGGAAAAACACCTGATTCATGGCACATGACCAAATAATATTCTTCCTGGACAAAGGTAAACCAGCAGAAGAATGTGGGTCATTTAGACCAATTTCACTGATAAACACGGATGCAAAAATGTATGCTACAATACCGGCCAATCGCTTAGCCCCAGTAATGCCCAACTTAGTCTCCTCCCATCAACATGGGTTTATCCAAGGAAGAGATACCACCACACATATAAATACTGCAATAAGCGCATTTGATATTGCTAATATCAATCCCACCCCACTTGGTATGTTTTTATTAGACGCAGAAAAGGCGTTTGACCGAGTGAGGTGGGAATTTCTGTGGGCTATGTTGACAGCGTTTGGAATTAAGGGACAATTTTTGCTACAGATACAAGCACTTTATGAAAAGCCCAGAGCTAAACTGGCTTACTTAGATCTTTAGTCATCTAAACTTCCTGGTACTATGTGGCACCCGTCAGGGATGCCCTTTGTCACCCTTATTATTTGCCTTATACATGGAGCCTTTTATTGTTGCATTGCAAAACGACTTGTTACTAAGGGATTTTAAATCAGGGGCAAACTCACTGAGGGTAGTCGTCTACGCAGACGACATTGCGGTCTTTTCAACAGAACCGGAGGAGGCATTAAATATAATAACTGAAGCGGCAGAACAGTTTGGATCAGTGTCTGGTTATAACTTAAATGTCAATAAGACACAAGTTCTTCTTAACCATAAACCAGAGAGACCTATACCTGGTGCTTACCCGATTGTTAGCTATCGAGGGGTTAAAATAACAGCAAGGACTGATCAAATACTAACATTAAATTACGATGAATTATTAAAAGAGACGAGAAGGTCTTTAAAAAAATGGCACATACTAACAATTGGGATAATTGGTAGAGTCTATATCATTAAAATGAAAATTCTGCCTAAGTTTCTCTATCTTTTTTGAGCCATACCCGTGTCCCAAATATATTCTTCAAAAAATTGGAAGGAGTATTAAGCAGCTTTATTTGGGGTTATAGGAAGGCAAGGCGAGCGATAGATCGGTTAAAACTTCCCTTTTGCCAAAGTGGTCTAGAGTTCCCATATTTTAAAACATATTTTTGGTCAGCTAATTTCACACGACTACGCAGTCTTATTAATCCAGCCAATACTATTTTTAGTCATAAACTTATTTTGGGGACAGAGAGTCACATGTTCTTGTACAGACTTAACGATCCTAACTACTTTAAAAGGGTCAAATTTAAAACCATAAAAGATGAGGTCTTTACCTGGCGTTCAATTGTGTTAAGCAAAAATATCTTGTTACCATAAGGAGCTACCTCTTTGGCAGAACCCAGGTTTACCTGAGATATTCCATGATCTGGCTGGAAAGAAATTGGACAATAGTGGAGTCACTTGTATGGGAGATCTATATAATTATAATGGTTTTGTTTAATTTGAAAGGTTGCAGGAAAAATATAAGTTACTGGGGTTTATGCTTTTTAAGTATTACCAGATTCGAGATTTTTTTGTGAAACAATTAAAGTTGGAGAATACAAATGACTGAGGTATGGGGCCTTTTCAACGCTGGGGAATCAAAATCTCTGATAAGCAGAGCATATACATGGCTTAGCATTGGGAGACCCGACAACTGTGATAGATTGGCGGAAAGGTGGAGTGGGATTTTGGGGATATCGGTAATGACAGGTACAATCTCTCAGGCTCTTAATACTATAGATAAGGCTGTACCTGCGATTAATTTGAGATTGCAGCAACATCGTAGGATCTGTTTGTTATATTATACTCCAGATAGAATTGTAAAATGGTCACTTGGTAACAATGTTAATAATGAGCAGACAAAATGTCAAAAATGTGAGTTACATGTGGCAGATATTAAGCACATGCTTTTGATTTGTCCAGAATTGACAACATTTCGGCGGAAAGTAGAGGATATTTTACACCAAAAATTAGGGATAGGAGTACCTTTACAGATGTCTGAGGTTATGTTGGGATATAGCTATAGAAATACAAACTGTAATAGCTTGGTTACTATCTTATTAGTAGCAGCAAGATTAACAATTGCTAGGGTGTGGACATCCCCGAAACCTCCAACTCTGACAGATTGGTTGATTTTAGTGAGGCAGATCTACGACATGGAACTCTCACTGGCTGGGTCGAGATGGATGTGGTCAATGACCAAATGTATGGCAATATGGGGAAATATTTTTGAATGAAAATACATACTGTTAAAAACCGCTAGGCAGAAAAAGGTAAAAACCCTCCATTAACTCTTCATATAGTTAGATATATATATAAATATATATAAATATATATATATATATATATATATATATATATATATATATATATATATATATATATATATATATATATATATATATATATATATATATATATATATATATTTCTTCTTTACTTTCCGGAAAGGATTATATCAAATGGTCATCTGTTTATATGTATTTTGTTGGTTCATATTGCGATGCCGTTATCAATAAAAAAAAATTAAAAACAAAGCTGCCGTCTCGAATTTAAAATCTACTCGAGCGGCAGCAAAAGCAACTCGAGATGCAGTGCCCTCTGGCGCACCGCATGGCGCAGTTCATGCTAATTTTGCAGTGTGGAGCAAGCTTCCTGCGCTAAAACTCAGCACCAGCAGGATGAAGTGTCAATTCCCACCCATTCACTGAACTCTGTGAAATTTTGCTGAGTTTTCATTTAACTTTGCGTAATTCCTGTGAGTGAAACTCTGCGAGTTCCGCCCACCCCCCAAATCCTTTCCTCCAAGACTCCCAATCTCAAAGAGTGAAGGGAGTGAAAGCAAGTCCCTAACTAGCCATACTCCCTCAAACAGTGGTCTTAACTGGACCTACCAAATTTGACCATCTGTGTTCTAGTATAGTAAATTGTGAAGAATCTTAATTTGAAATAGCCTAAGTCCTTCTAATGGCCACCTTTCTTGGCCACTGTAAGACTTTCTTGCACTACAAATCCTCCATTGCCCCAAGGACTACTACCCCTTCGTCCATGAGCATGCTCTGTGCCTCTGGCAAGTTGTTCAATACCTTCATATACATGCCTGATATTGTTAATCTATGTAGTGGCTCCATGGGGACGCCACTTTCTAAAGGGGAGCGATATTTCCGCTGTTTGTTGTTTGTTATGTGCGCTGCAAGTGCATTTCGAAGCTGTACTGTACACTTTACTGAGATCTGGTGTTTTCATTCTGAGGTGTTCAAAGGGTACCAACATAGTGCAACCTCAGATATCTACCAAATTGCTAATGCCAGTGATGTCCCCTGCATGGATTCCTTTCAGTCTCCTTGAGATCAGAATTCCAGAGGGGAGTGCATTTTTTCAGCATAGTAGCACAACCCAGGCTACATTTGCAGCCCTCCACACCTTTATCTTTGCCTGTTTGTTATGTCAATTCATTAAATCAATTCCAATACATGCAACCACGTATTGGAATTGATTTAATGAATTGACACAGCGATCGTGGGCTTCCATTGGCACGTTTAAAAATCACAATTGATGCAGGCTGCAATAATTAATCCAGTACCAACAATTTCTGAATATTACTGAGCAGCCTGCCACCATCACAAAAGACACCACCACGTTCAAGTCCTGATAAAAACCCCTTAATGGTGATTGGTTTGGAAACGCGTTGACGACAGTCTGGGAAACGTTAACCTGGAGGTCTTAGGGAGAAAGCTTAATTAATTTCCCTCCTGTGTTACCCTCTACTTGATCTAAAGGATTCCTAGAGCTGTGCCTATAGGCAGAAGTAATTACAGTGGTTTCCAAGTTTTGACTTGCCACTCCGCCTGAATGCTATTTCTGATTAATGGATTGGTGCTTTGATTACCTTTTTGTTTTCTCAATTGAAAAACAGTGCTGATGTAGTACACACACTTGTAAATAATTGTTTATATGTGTTATTTGTCTATGGATTTCATATGTTGAAAACTGTTATCAGTTTGTGTTGCCCTTAATGTTTGACATGATTTGAATGTTAATGAATTTATGGACTTCTCTCAAATAATTGTGAATTAAATCACATGAGCCTTTGAATTGATTCCACTGGCTTTGAATAACTTCTAACTAAAGCTACTGGATACTCTTGTTTATGCAATTATTGGTGGTCCCATCCAGATAGCTTAGTACCCAAGCCTTCCTCGGGTTTCACTTTTAGAATGTTGCCATTTTCAGGTCCCAACCATTTATGTCTTCTGCCAGTGTCCTGCCTACATGACTGTGAAGGGCTCTGCTGTTGGAGTCACTGTATTGATTCCAACAGTAAAACAAAGGGGTCTTAGGTGTGGACAATACAGGCCTTTGTCGCAGAACGACTGGGAGGAACTATACACTTCAAAGGTCTTTGCCTCCTGATCATACAAATGAAGCTGTCACCAGGCCTGCCCTTTCTTGTCACCACAGACAGTTTGCAGCCTTGGCAGGGGAAGGAAAATAACTACAGAACCAGATTTGTGGTTTGGACAGGGAATTTCCCTATACAAAGGCTTGCACCAGAAAAACATATTGGACCTCCAGATCCATCCTTCAGAACACCCTGGACTGGTGGATTTTATAGGAGGGCTGCCCTACCAACAGTGGACTGCCCTGCTGCTAGGGAACGGCCTTCTACTATGAGAATAAAGACTGTACCTGCTCCCTTCATTTCAGGCTAACCCGAGTGACTCCTGGTTGATCTGTCTGAGCTAGAGGGTACATACATGCTCCAGAGGCCTCCCTTCAACTTCCCAACTGACCAGCTACACTGTAAGGGCCTGGACCAGCAACTGGACCTGCCTGGGCCCTGATCGCCTCTGCTGGAGTGATTTTCTGCTCACCAAGAGGTGCCTCTCCAGTTCTTGTTTAACAACAAGGGGTGGTGATGGACAGAGTTTCTGAATTAAGCAGAATACTCTCACCCAGTCAAGAGATCAGGGCTAGATCCAACACCGTTTTTTAGCTCACTGCACCATCCCAGCTCAGAACCTGGCTATATGCAAATTAGTCTGTTCCTGTCCCAGTGCATGATGGGAACAGGGCAAACCAAACTACCAAGCCAATTCTTACACTGGGAAGGAAACAAGCTTCCGGGGACCGGTTTCTGGCATTTCAGCCGTCGTCGGCCCGGCTTGCTTGAATCCTGATGGTGCAACGAGCAAGGGACTCACATCTGAGTATACCCTTCCATGCTTAGGGTGGACAAAATATTTAACAACAAGGGGTGGTGATGGACAGAGTTTCTGAATTAAGCAGAATACTCTCACCCAGTCAAGAGATCAGGGCTAGATCCAACACCGGTTTTTAGCTCACTGCACCATCCCAGCTCAGAACCTGGCTATATGCAAATTAGTCTGTTCCTGTCCCAGTGCATGATGGGAACAGGGCAAACCAAACTACCAAGCCAATTCTTACACTGGGAAGGAAACAAGCTTCCGGGGACCGGTTTCTGGCATTTCAGCCGTCGTCAGCCCGGCTTGCTTGAATCCTGATGGTGCAATGAGCAAGGGACTCACATCTGAGTATACCCTTCCACGCTTAGGGTGGACAAAATATTTAACAACAAGGGGTGGTGATGGACAGAGTTTCTGAATTAAGCAGAATACTCTCACCCAGTCAAGAGATCAGGGCTAGATCCAACACCGTTTTTTAGCTCACTGCACCATCCCAGCTCAGAACCTGGCTATATGCAAATTAGTCTGTTCCTGTCCCAGTGCATGATGGGAACAGGGCAAACCAAACTACCGAGCCAATTCTTACACTGGGAAGGAAACAAGCTTCCGGGGACTGGTTTCTGGCATTTCAGCCGTCGTCGGCCCGGCTTGCTTGAATCCTGATGGTGCAATGAGCAAGGGACTCACATCTGAGTATACCCTTCCACGCTTAGGGTGGACAAAATATTTAACAACAAGGGGTGGGGATGGACAGAGTTTCTGAATTAAGCAGAATACTCTCACCCAGTCAAGAGATCGTTTTTAGCCACTATAGGTGTGGCAGGGTATACTCAGACATGAGTCCCTTACTCACTGCTCCATCAGGATTCAAGCAAGCCTGGCCGCCGACGGCTGAAATGCCAGAAACCGGTCCCCGGAAGCTTGTCTCCTTTCTGGTGAAGAATTGGCTTTGTAGTTTGGTCTGCCCTGTTCCCATGATGCACTGGGCCAGGGACAGACTGATTTGCATATAGCCAGGTTCTGAGCTGGGATGGGGTAGTGAGTTAAATAACGGTGATGGATCAAGCCCTGATCTTTGGACTGGGTAAGAGTGGTCTGCTTAATTCAGACACTCTGTTCATCACCACCCCCTTTCTGAATCGTTTTTGGCCACTATAGGTGTGGCAGGGTATACTCAGACATGAGTCCCTTACTCACTGCTCCATCAGGATTCAAGCAAGCCGGGCCGCCGACGGCTGAAATGCCAGAAACCGGTCCCCGGAAGCTTGTCTACTTTCTGGTGAAGAATTGGCTTGGTAGTTTGGTCTACCCTGTTCCCATGATGCACTGGGCCAGGGACAGACTGATTTGCATATAGCCAGGTTATGAGCTGAAATGGGGCAGTGAGTTAAACAACGGCGATGGATCAAGCCCTGATCTTTGGACTGGGTAAGAGTGGTCTGCTTAATTCAGACACTCTGTTCATCACCACCCCCTTTCTCCAGTTGTTGGACCCTTGGATGGTATCAGTTGAGCTTCTCCTAAAAAAAGGGTGAAATTCTGAGGGTTTGGGCTCTTCTTAACTGAGAATGGGCCAGTTTGCACTGAGGCTCTGCCACTCACAACCTGACTCTTTGCACTACAGTGATCGTCAGCGACGACCAGCAATGCAAGATTTGCACTTTGTGCTACAGCAATGGCACCCCGCAAAGACAGCCAACTTGAAGCTTCAGCAACAACCATCCGAGACACCCGACCAGCTCTTTGTACTACAATGATGACATCCTGCAACACACAGCCTGGTTTTTCGCACAAAAGTGGAGACCATGTGCTATACTCTCCCCGCTCCTAGCAGCCTTCTCCCCCACAAACAAAAGTCTTTGTTCCAGAATTTGAGAAGGTAACTTGTTTAACAGACAAACCTATTCCCTGTCAACAGTCAGCTAGCCGCCTTCCTCGAATCCAACAAATCCCTCGACCCCTCACAGTCCGGCTTCCGAGCCAAACACAGCACTGAAACCGCCCTCATCACTGCTACAGACGACATCCGAATGCTACTGGACAAAGGAGAAACAGTTGCCCTCATCCTACTTGACCTCTCCGCCGCCTTCGACACAGTCTGTCATAGCACCCTCAGCAACATCGGAATACAAGGAAAAGCTTTGTACTGGATCATCTCGTTCCTCGCCGGAATAACCCAGAGAGTCCCCCTCCCCCATTCATTCAAATCAGAGGCCACCAAAGTCATCTGCGGCGTACCACAAGGATCATCACTCAGTCCCACCCTCTTCAACGTTTACATGAGTCCCCCCGCATCCATCGCGCGACAACACAACCTCAACATCATCTCCTACGGAGACGATACCCAGCTGATCCTCTCCTTCACCAAAGACCCAAACACCGCCAAAGCCAATCTACACGAAGGAATGAAAGAAGTAGCCGAATGGATGAAAAACAACCGTTTAAAACTAAACTCAGACAAAACGGAAGTCCTAATCTTAGGCTCATTCCCCTCCGCTTGGGACGACTCATGGTGGCCACCGGCCCTGGGTACAGCACCCATACCTACAGATCACGCACATAACCTGGGCTTCATCCTAGACTCCTCCCTCTCGATGACCAGACAAGTTAACGCCGTCTCATCTTCATGCTTCAACATCCTACTCATGCTCAAAAAAATCTTCCGTTGGATCCCCACCGAAACAAGAAAGACAGTCACCCATGCACTGGTCACTAGCCGACTGGATTATGGAAATACCCTTTACGCCGGAACCACAGCCAAACTACAGAAAAAACTTCAACACATCCAAAACGCCTCAGCCAGACTCATACTGGACATCCCCCGTCAAGCTCACATTTCCGGTCACCTGAAAGACCTCCACTGGCTCCCCGTCAACAAGAGAATATCGTTCCGTCTCCTCACCCACGCACACAAAGCCCTCTACGACCTAGGACCCGAATGCCTCAACACACGACTGTCCTTCTACACACCCGCCCGACAACTACGATCATCCAATCCAGCCCTAGCCGCAATCCCGCGAATCCATAGATCCATCATGGGAGGAAGATCCTTCTCCTACTTAGCGGCCAAAACGTGGAATTCTCTCCCCACTCACCTCCGCCTTACACAGAACCACCTCTCCTTCAGAAAACAGCTAAAAACCTGGCTATTCGATAAGTAATGCACCCACCCTCCCTCAAGCGCCTTGAGACCCTCTGGGTGAGCAGTGCGCTATACAAATACTTGAACTTGAACTGTATCCGGCCCGTGCTCCAATTCTGTCTGCCTGACCTTATTACTTTCTCCCGGTCTAGTTTGACTGAGCATGGTGCTTTGTGCTTTTAGATTCTATGTTCACTAAAAACTTTACAATTTAGTATCTCCAGCTCTACTGATTGGGTTTTTGTCCTTATGGTATCATTTTATTTAATACAATTTGCTCTATTTTTCTAAAATGGTTTGTAATTTGTTTAGTGCTGTGTTTTCACTTTATTACTGTTTGTGTACTGTATAACAACTGTACACATTGCCTCTAAGTTAAGCCTGAGTGCTGTGGGCAAAGCAACCAGAGAGTTAAGCAAAGGTTAATTTGGTGATGTTTGTGATTCACCCTGACAAGGATTGTGGTTGTTGCCGCCTGAGAGAGGCTTCAATCTCCTTCAACCAATAATACAATTTCTTACCCACAGTTTTTCAGTGCATGCCATACAGATATATAGGGGCCTCAGATTCCGCTTCATTTTCCTTCTGGGTATGAACTCCAATTGGTTGAAGTGTCCAAGGTCTTGCATAACTTTACTCAAGCTGCGATTTTTGCAAGTATTTTAACCTCTGCATTAGATATAGGCCTTTATGAATATTCATTTCTGGGTTTCCCCTGTTTTTATATTATTACTACCGTGGCTGGACATCTATCTCTTTTGGTGACATTGGCAGCAACTGAGTTAATTTGCTAGCTGCTTTATTAAATACCTCTACTTGTAAACTATTCAGTCTGGGGGCTTTCCCCAACTGAAGATGAGTCAATGCTTGCACACCTTTTTCAACTGTGAGCTCACCATCTTGTAATTCTCTTTCCTGTTGCAAGCCTGACAAGTGGCCCGTCTGACACAACTCTCCCAATTCCCTATAGTTATGCTTTTGTTGTGAGGCATACCTCGACTAGAGAATATTTGCTGAAAGTGCAGGCCATGCCAGTGTTGTTCTTGGCCATTTTACCGTCATGAGTGATAATTCCCCTCACCCACTAATATTTGCATCTCTCTTCTCTAACCATGACAACAGTTTACTGGCATTATCTCCTAATTCATATAATCTTTTCTGGCTGGCCAATGACTGCAGATATCATTACATGTCTCGGCCTGGTACCATTGATGCCTCGGGGTCAAACAAGGGTCAACTACCTGCGTGGCCTAATGTATCATGATCTTTTTTAAAGCCGGGTCTTGAAATCTTACGATAATGTGACCTCCAATTTTACCAATCCTTCATTCTCTAGGAAATATTTTTCCTGTATCCAATTTAATTTGTCGATCACTGATTTGTACTATGAAATACACGTGGGCAGTTGGTGCTGGGACTCTTATCTCTGTATATAGAGGAGAGTGAGCAGAAATTCCCCAGGCCAAAAACCTGGTGATCGTATATATGTACAGATGGATAATGAGTGTTCCCTGCAAGAGGATAATCAGTTAGTCTGTGAAAATGCATTATAAGCTCCTGAGTAGTATGTGAATTGTCTAGTGCTAGGGTATTGAGCCCTCCACATGTCCACTAGTCCCAGGGCCCAGCGTAACCCCTGTAAACTGGTGTTCCCACCTTGTGGTATGACCTGTGATCTGTCAATGCTCTCTAACAGCACCATTCTAATATCGTCACCTACCAACCCCATGCTCCCTTGCACTTGTACCAAGAAGGGGCTGTTATTATCCATTATAGATGTCTGTAGTCTGGGCAGCAAGTATATAGATCATACACCAAGACTTTCCCCCTCCCATGTACCCTGTGCGATTGCATAGCAACATGGGGGTTCCCACCAGATCTGGTCTGATATGAACGTTGTTGAACCCCTCTCCATGATTGCCAATTCCCTGGAATTTGATGTAAAACCTATGTGTGCCATTAAAGTGTAGCTTCCCCATCCCAGCACTCTATAGTCCATGATCCTGACATGCATCTCCTGTAAAATAATGATAAAGGCTAAGGGCCCGAAGTAGGTAAGTTCATTTTACTACTTCTTAAATACCGAATCATACCGATTCGGTATTTAAGAAGTGGTAAAATGGAGGTGGGGGGGGGGGGGGGATGTAGGTATTTCAGATTTGGTAAATACCGAATCGTTAAGATTCGGTATTTACCGATTCTGTAAATACCGAATCGGTAAAGCCCATTGATCCTATGGGCATTGAAGCCCATAGGAATCAATGGTCATTACCGAATCGGTATTTACCGAATCGGTAATTACCGATTTTTGCAAGGGTGAAGGGGGTGTCACTTTGACACCCTCTAGCACCCCAATTCCGGACTTGTGTGCCATGTGGCACACAGACATGCCCTAAGGCCTAAGGGCATGTCTGTCTGTCACATTGCACAGGTGTGCATGCACAGATGTGCATGCACACCTGTATTCAGTATTTTACCACCCTATTGGATTGGGTGGTAAAATACCGAATCTTAAAGCCCTGTGGCACTCTGACATGTCAAAACAAAACACACAAGGTAGAGGAGGGCCTGAGGGGAATCGTGTTTTATAGACTATCTTGGTACCTTGTCCCCCAACTTAGCAATCAACAACACGAGAGGTACCAACAGTCTGCATACAGGAACCTAAATAGTGTTCACTCTGTAAAACAAAACCAAGAGGTTAGCGTACAGGTCATGACAATCTTAAATGATATGTGACCACAGGAGAAGAAACAAGATTAGAAGGGTAGCCTCAAAGGTGCTAGAAAAAATGATGGTCAGACCCAATAAAGTTTTTCCTATGACATCAAGGTAGGTATTTTTAGAACACTTGGATTTAGAGTTTTGTTTCCTTTCCTTTTTTCACAATTTTCTGAGCACTGCAACTGAACCCTGTCAGTCTACATCTCTATTGGTTGAGGGTCAACATGATGGTCCAAGTTTTGCTAGCCTTGGGTTGTTCCTAAGGAAGGGCACACTGGATACCACAATTGTCAACCATACTACCCAGATGACGATGCTCCGCTATTGAGCGGGCTGATGGGGCTTTTTTCTAGCACCTTTGAGGCTACCCTTCTAATCTTGTTTCTTCTCCTGTGGTCACATATCATTTAAGATTGTCATGACCTGTACGCTAACCTCTTGGTTTTGTTTTACAGAGTGAACACTATTTAGGTTCCTGTATGCACTCTGACATGTGCCAGCTACATCTGCATTTACAGAATCGGTATTTTACCGAGTCTGTATTTACCGAATCGATAATTTTACCGAATCGGTAAATACAGAATCGGTAAAATACCGATTCTGTAAATGCATGCCCTACATCTGTAAAACGTAATACCGGTCGGAAACGGCCGAATGCGGCCGTTTCCGACCGGTATTAGGGCACCTACATCGGGCCCTGAATCCCTTTTCACCATTTGCCTCACCACTCCTTGGTTTACCTTGCTGCCTAATCTGACATTCCAGGGGAGAATTTGTAGATTGGTGAAGTATGTGACAACCGTGTTTCTGACATATCCACTAACCATCTGCCAACTTACAGACTGCGTTTCACCCCTCACCTCCATGGACCTTCAAACTGAAATAAACTTGGTAAACAGCCATAATCGTATGAATTGTTTAGCAAACCTCTGCCATCACAGATATAAAGCTCCAGCTTTATCTTTCTACATTCAGTGTGAAGTAAGGTAAATTGAGGACTTTGATTTCTCATACTCTATGGGCCCCAGTCATCTAGCCACTTGCAAGAGGACCACTTTGTAATAAAAGAGCCTGACTATTATAACTGTGTGTCACTTCCCCAGGGTTCACTGGCAGGTCCAGAAGTCTGTGCACCTGCTATATTGCAACCAAATGAACAGGCCCCTGGGTTTCAGTTTATTAACTAACAAATGTTCCACAAACAGTTTTGTGCTGGGGCACCCTCTCCTTTTTGGACAGGCCCACTATTTATGTATTCCTTCTGGATCTATCCTCTGAATCATTTTTCTGGTCCTTTATACATTTGCTTTCTGTTTGTAGTATGGTGACTGTCTTGCAAAGATTATTAGTACTGTTGTCAATGCATGAGGGTTACTTTAGTTTGTTCCATTCTTCTTTCTGTCTTTTATTTTCATGAAATATAAACCCCTAACAAGTTTTCCTCCCTATCAGTGAATACATTTTGTTTTTAAGCACTGAATCTTTCACTGCTAATAAAATGTCCTTCATCCTAAGACTCGGCTAAGCATGGAGGGCCGGAAAGGCAGGGAGAGTCAGGCATGCCTGAGGACAGCCATTTTGCTTTGCTCCATCAGCGCCGGAACTAGAGCTGGAGTCAGTGCTCATGACACATCGCAAGGAGTAGGGAGAGAGGAGGGAGGAGCAGCAGCATGCAGAAGCTGCCAGGTTTCGGTGCTTTGACACCAGGTACTTGGCACCAGGCTCCCTGGGAAAGGCAGGACCCATCGGGGGAGGCAGGTTCTTCACCCTGGTACGGCATTCCAAGGCGTTTTCCTCAAGCGCTCAGTGCCTGCGAGTGCAGGGGACGTACTCGGCTATTGCAGAGATTGAAGCCCTGGGCGATCCATGGAGGCGTCCTGGCTAGGACCGGGTACGGCTTGCAGACAACTCGGTGTGCCCCACTCGTAGCATAGCGTGAGCGTCCATGAAAGCCTATGAAAACAAGGATGGTAGATAACACTAAGGACATCAAGGAGTGCATCAAGGAGAGCCAACAGGTAACAGCAGTTTCTAACTGGTGGTCCTAACCAAGTGCGCAACAACCCTGCCCTACCTTCCCCATAATACAGTGTTCCGATGAGACACCAACTCTGCGAGCAGCGAGTGGCGAGTGGCAAACTACTATTTGGGAGCTGCTGAGTTGTGGGCCGGGAACCAAGACCGTTCAAGAGGTCAAAAGTATGCGGCGGCCCAAAGATGTCAGTGGCCAGTGGTAAATGTGGCGGTATGTAGGGGGTTGTATTTAGAAGGTCCCAAAAGTTCTAAAGACCACCTGGCAACCAGTGGAAGCCCCTGGAAGATAAGCAGTCTGAAAGCAGCCTAGACGTAAGACGGCAGAGGATCTGATCAGAGGCAGCAAGGGTACCAAGGCCCCACCAGAGAAGAGAGGAGATGCAGCGTCCCCAAAGCTGTAAATTCAAAGTTACTCCTCTCACCATCCAGCAGAGATCTCAGCACTCCGAGGCCTCTAGAGAGCCAGGGGCTCTGAACTAGCACAGAGCAAGTCTAAGGAGGAAGGAAATGTCCGCAGTGGTTTCCCCTAGCTAACAACCAGGTCTTCCCAACCACAGAATGACCAAAAAGAAGCCCGCCTGCGTCCTGAACTCGTCCCCAAGGTGAACTCCCCCTCCATTCCAAGTGTCAACCCAAAACATAACGAGTGCACAGAACACAGCCCAGGTAGCCACCACCCCAAAGTTGATTTAAAAGACCCCAACAGCAGGCCTTATAACTCACTTTCAACACAAAGACTCCCCCAACGGCTGGAACCCCTCTGTTTTGACAGAAGCATCAGCATGTGTCAAGGCCGGCAACATGAAGGAGCACCTCAGGCAGCCTCCCTTACAACAAATCCCCTGCTATACAAGACCCACATTCACACATCGGGAGATTTCGGTCTCAATCCTGCCCCAGGCTGGGCAGCTCTTCTGGAAACGAACACACAACTGCACAGGTCCTACATGCTGACATCATTACCCCACCTCAGGAAGACGTGAGCAGGTAGTCACAGCCCAAATACATCAACATCAACAACTCACTCCACAGACCCCCACCCTGCTCTGCTCTCCAGAGCACTCAGGCTCTGGCCCAAATAAGAAAGAAGTGCCTAAGTACAAACAAGAGCTATCACCAATATTTTTTACAAAGGCTGGACTCCAAGATAGAAAGAACATTGGAGATCAACCCAAAGCTGTTTACTACGACCAGGGAAACCAGGCATTCCCCCACTCAGCCAAAGTTCTCAAAACAGTAATTCTATCAACGACCCAAGACCACTCAACCAGCAGAATTAACCATTCCACGGCAAGAGCACTACGTTGGCAATCAACCAAAATGGAGCTGCAAATTGATCTCTTGCACAACACTTTGCGGATCTAAATATCAAGGTGGACATCATCGAGAACAAACTACACCTAAACCAGGACACTAGGTCCTGTTCATGTGCAGCATTCATTGAAAAATGGGAAACTCTCCCCAAAGTTCTAGCAAACCTGGTAGCCTTGCTCAAGGGGCGGGGACAACAGGCAGCACCACTAATCTGTTGATCAACAGTAGGCCCAAGCCAACAATAACGAGAGCAGGTTCCCAAATCAATCCGACGACAAACAACCTTGACAGCCTCACAATGAAGCCTTGCAACCAAACTTCACCCTTGGCCATCAGACCTCCAGCCAGCTCACTGAGACAAATCCCCAGCCTCTGTGCTTCACACTTAGGGGAGGAAACTGAGGACAAATCCCCTATCCAGAAACAGCAAGACGTACTCCTCCTCAGGAGGACCAAGTAAAAATGAAGGAAACAGCAGAAAAAAGGTCAAAGCATCCAAAAGAGTCACCTTCCTAAAAACAATCCATAACCAAACTTCGCAATCTAACTACGACCAATTCTGGACCTATCCGATTTTTGCCAAAACGTCCGTCCCCCAAAAATCTATTTTAACAGT
This sequence comes from Lissotriton vulgaris, assembly GCF_964263255.1. Taxonomy (NCBI): domain Eukaryota; kingdom Metazoa; phylum Chordata; class Amphibia; order Caudata; family Salamandridae; genus Lissotriton; species Lissotriton vulgaris. The sequence goes on from NC_141685.1 coordinate 2,046,884,429, forward strand.
ACCAATCGCAATAGATGCAAAGGAACAAGCAACCAATGCACTATCTTGCCCAATACCCCAAATGGGGGGACTACACAGTCTAAATGGTCCGGCAACTGAAATTCAACTAGCATCCCCGCCGACCACCATGAAGCCAGAGCAAACTACCCAACAACGCATGCCTTGAGAACAGGGATCAACCATCGGGGCAACGCACTGCTCAGGGACCTCTGCCTCAGGACCCCAGATGCCCTGTACTGTAACTATCCAGCCACCCCGAAGCATGAACCTCAGCCCAGAAGTCAATCACCACGATGCTGGTTTGGGCCCCTATTCAAGCTCTGCTCAGACAGGACCCAGAGTTCCACCTAAGGAGAACCAAGTCAGTAAATCAACCCACAAAGTAATTCTCACCCCCAGATATCTCATCAAGGGCCATTATGATATCTTAAATAGGGGCAACATACTCTCTCTATTCAAGCATATGCCCACAATGACCTAGCCTGGGTCAAGTTTCTGAGCCTACCTGATGATACTCATGAGGATTCGACCTTAATAGGGCTGAGCTGCCATACCCGGGAAGGGTTAACACCAGAAGAGCTCTCTCTCATGGCATATGGGGCATAGATATTTTATTCCCCGCACCAGAGAAATACCCTCATGTGTTAAAAGTAACCCCTCTCATGAATGAAAGTTTTCCCTGTTCTAAGTGGGACGGATAGCAGTGAACTAGGGAACAACTCGACAATAAAGCCTAACTTTCACAATGCATATAGGATAACAAGTACATACGATCACAGGGCAGTATTCTCTTGTGAGCCAATGCAAACTCCTGGTCATGGAATTCGGACTCGATCAGGAGGCTTGCTCTTACGATGGCATCACTAAAGTCCCTAAGGCTGACTGCTACTGGATCAGTATCACTACACTTGGAATTAATGCACAACTATCTATTATATCCTGGAACATAGCTGGCCTTAAAAACTTCTTAGGATCAACTCAGCAACCAAATATCTAAACAAGAATGACATCCTTTACCTACAGGAGACTTGGGCCACCGAACCCTTTCTCCTTCCCGGTTTCTACGTTCTCCATACTGCAGCCATAAAACGTAACATTTTTGGGCGAGTATCCGCCGGTCTCACAATTTTCATAAGCCAGTCTTGCAGAATAGAGATTACTTCCATTGCAACTAACACCACTGACCTACAAGCAGTCCTACTGCTAATTAACTGCTATGGTAATCCTGCTTCTCACCCAAAAAGAGTTAAAAACATTGGCAACGAAAATTGACCCCTTTCTAAATAAATACATCTCAGACTTATCCAGTAATCGCAGGGGACTCAGAAGTTGGGGAATTCGCAAATCCTCTCTACACCTTCCACAGAGGCAGTCCTCCCGTAGTGCCTCTTTGGCAGGTACAACTTGGCCTCCGCGCACACAATCAAAGTGGTCAAGGATCACCTCTGGCTCCCACTCCCCTCTTCCAGGAACAAGTCAAGAATTGATTACAGTTTTATTTTAGATCATTAGGCATCACATCTCAGTTACTACGAAGTGGACAACAGGGTTGAGAGTGACCTCAGACCTCTGAGGGCAATCTTTCAACTATATTTGAAAGCCCCCCCACAACTTCAAACACTGGCAACCGTGGAAGAGCGCCACAAAGTCCTGAGCAGAATAAAATGGTCTGCAAAACTTGTCTCAAAACTCATGGAGTGATCACATCCAAAGAGTCGAACTCAACAGCAATAAATACAGTCCTGGGAAACACTCCTAGCAGACTTAACATTAGCCCTAGGGGGCAGACCCAGAACTACTCAGATGCAAGCCACCATTGCCCTTCCATTCAACCTACAGATTAAACCAAAGGAGTTACATTCAACTTAATGCAGCCTTTTAAAGGCACTGAAGGCAAGAAGAAAAGTGACCTAAAACTTGCAAACACATACAATCCCAATCCTCCATGAGGAGCACAGAAAGAAAGTCTGGCAGATAAGATCTAAGAAGATCGAGGCGGAATGGGTGAAAATCTTCACCCTCCTCAAAGAAAGGAGACACATTCAACTTTAGAAGTACATCAACCAACACAGTAACACCGGTCAGAAAAAAGAGAATGGAGTGGCAGCCGATGAGTGTATCAAACATACTAAATGTATATATTTTAAATATCATCCGCATAAAGACCAGCCAATCTACTGTATCAGCAAAGGCGGCAACCAACAACAGGCTGCGTCTTTGCCCCCCTTCTTTTTATTCTTTACACAGCGGATCTTGGCAAAGCTCTGGAAGGCGCATGTTTTCTAACACCAGGGTTTGGGAAAGTGCAGCTACAAATTCTCCAGTATGCACACAACAATGTAATAATGGATCACCGTGGACCGGTCTACAGAAGGACCTTAATGCACTCCACAGGCAGAATCAAAAGAACAATTTCATGGTGAACTAGGAGAAGACTAAGATAGTCATCTTTGGGAAGTATGCACTAAAGAAAACAGCACAATGGCACCTACGTGATCTGCAAATTAAAACATGAACAGTCTACAACTATCGTGGCGTCAGGCTATCAGATGGGGCAAGACCAGCGGCCCACCTAAAACACCTAAAAAGCAAGGGGGCTGGTATCATTTATAGTTTGAAAATCTTAAACCAGGTACTACACAGTCCAACCGTTGACCCCATTCTGAAAGTTTTGATAACCAAATATGTCCCCTCTCTTAATTAAGGCCACCTAGCCTTTCCAGGCGCATTTAACAAGTTCCTCACAAATTTCAAATTTTCTGCCTACAAGAAGGTCTTAACTCTCTCTCGGCAGGCCAGGAGAGCCAGAGTGAGATTGGAGCTGGGACTCACCCACCGGACATTATATGCTCAGGGGACATATTAAAATGCTACATCAGTACTTTACGTGCCTCAGCACCCTCGCTGAAAGCTCAAATCAAAACAACCTTCAAAGAAGTAGGCTCCCTTGGCAGGCACAGTTGGCAGCAGCTATAAGCCTACTTGAAATTGAAGTAAAAAATTAGCAAAACCAGGACATCCCAGTAACAATCTGGAAAAAGGAAGTGAACGCACAGGTTAAGAAACTATCATTTGAAAGGGACCTGGAAAGTTTAAGCCAACAACCCGATCTTTCCGCACTGGATGCTTCCTATATCCTGGGAAAGCCTCAACCTTACTTTGAGCAAGTATTGACAGTCCAGGCTTGGAAAATAATCACCCACATGAGACTACTTGAATTGCCCATCATGGACTTTAATTCATCTTGGACCCAGCTGGACAACTCAACCACTTGTTGACTATCCAGCTAGAAACGGGAATCCTGACTTCATCTGCTGTGCTGCTGCCCAAAGATGACAAGTTAGTGCATCACTTGGTGATTCCAATTTGTAGCCTCAGCCACAGCAGAGAAATCTCAGACATGTGTTTTCTCCACCAATACAGCACAAACAGTGGCCAGACTTGGAAAATTCCCAGACGCAATTCAGGCCACACTCACACATACAATTAAAGCTACCAACAACTAGCTGGCCACAAAGCTCGAACAATAACGATCAAATGGTTCGCACTACAAAATAACAGTCCTGCGCTGACAAAAAAACGAGAGTTTTGCTTCAGATCTTACCCAACACAAAACACAGGCACACAAATAAACCAACATGCTTAAGATCAGAAGATCAAACAAGCATGTCACACAAGGCAAGTCATGCACCCCGCATTTAAATTAGGAAAACATCTGTTAATGTTGTTTTGAATGCTTTTACTCAAAAACGATGTTGGGACTGTAAACATTATGGTCTTACTATTATGAAATGCATATTCTGTGGCTGCTGGTGGAGTGATGGCAATATGAGTTCCATCAATGCATCCAATCACATGGGGGAAGCGTGCAATTTTATAGAATTCCAGCTTGGTTTCCTGTAAGGCTTGTTGGGTGTTTGAGAAGTAGATGTGATGTTGAAGCCTGTTCAGCATTGCATCCAGGAACACATGAAAAAAGCGTGATAGGGCACTTTGTGACACACCACCAACCTCTGCAATTACGCTTTGAAAAGACCCTGAAGCCAAAAGGCGCAGTGAGCACAATACCTGCACATGAGTCGGAAATGATTGAGTTCTGCGTGTTGGGTTTAATGTTAAAGAAAGATCCTGTATTGGGACATTGATTCCCAATAATTGTGTATCTGTCTGGCGGAGTTCCTTTTTTAAATGTTATGACATTACATTTTTATTGTGAAGTGTATTAATTAAATGTAAATCTTTTATGTTTTTTTGAACCGAAATAAAGATCATTGAATTGTATTGAAAAAAACATTTTAATTAACATAGAGGTCATAATAAATGAGGATTTAGAACGGTATAGTTAACATGCTAGGGAATAAATTCAATATAGACTATATAAAAAGGGGGATGGAGGGGAAAGGAGAGGTGAAGAGGAAAGGGAACAATATAGTATGTTTCTGCAGGAATTGGAGATAAAAGAGGTTAAAAATTAAACACTGTAGGCATAGTAATCCATAAAATTAAATAACATAGTCTAAGTATATAAGCATAAAATAGCTTCTAATATATTAAAGAAAAGACAACACGGTAAAGTTACGGTGGCTTCCGTACATCATCTGCAACAGTTATAACTTTAACAGTAGAAGAAGTGGACAAGGATTTAATATGTGGTAAGTGGAAGCCATTGAAGATCTCTTTTAATCGCTAAAGAAATAGGGGGTAACATAATTGGTAGTAAGTCTATGATGAAAACACACAGCTTCCACCAAGCTCTAAAAGTAACTTTGTCAGTTTGTTTCCAATTTGAGGTTATTAAGTGGAAAGCCACAGCTAACAATAAATCTCACAGCTTGAAATTTGATGATAATGGAGGCCATTGGGGTGACAAGGAGCCTAAGAAAATTTTTGGTAAAGAAAAGGGAATATTAACTGTAAAAATCTTTTAAATTTGTACCAAACTAACTGCCAAAACTGGTCGATATTAGGGCAATCAAATAACATATGTTTTAAATCAGCATTAAAACAGGAACAGGACCAACATGTAGAAGGAGTATTTGGTGAGAAAGATGCTAGTGTCGCAGGGGAAAGTAATAGGCGTTGATAAACAAAATAAAGGGACTGAGTGGTATTAGCAGCTCTTGATGTCTTGTGAATTTTAACCCCTTCCCTGCTGGCCGGTTTCCGCCCCCGTGCGGTAAACAAACGAACAGGGGCGGGCCATGACGAACCCCAGCCGTCATCACCACACGAGTACCGTAGTGCATGACGGCTGGGGTTCGTCACCAGCATGGAAGGGGTTAAGCCATCAGTCCCAAATGGTAGTTGGCCAGTATTGTATTACGTTTTTTTCCTATGCTAATTCAGTCTTCGACTTGAGTCTATCTGAGGGTCATAGTAAACACTTATATATATATAGTGGATGTGGAGGGGGAAGTATCTAATATAGGAGAAAGAGTAGTGCAAGTTATAGGAGGATTGGAGGTGTTAGATACAGTGAGAAGATATTGATTTAGACAAGGGACTATAAGGTTATATTGTGAAATGAAAGTAGCAGGCAATGAACATTTTGTTTGAAGGTCCGTAAAAGATAGAGGATGATCATTAGTCAAGAGTTGAGATATCCAAAGCAAGCCTTTAGATCTCCATGATATCCAATAAATGGTATGATTCTTGACACGTAATGACTTATTGTGCCAAATGGGTTGTTGATGATGAGAAGTAACAGAAGAATAAGAAGATGGTAAAAGAGGAGCTAAAAGCTTAGGGGTATGGGAAATAATGGGAGAATGCAATAAAGAAATATTATTAGTGAAGGCAAGGATTTCCCGAAAGTCAAAAGGAGAGAAGAACATTTTCTCGATATTTATCCATACTGAGGAATGTATGAGACACTCAAAAAAGAGGCAAAGGGTAGCCTTTTTAAAGGAAAGTAGAGTGATTTGTTTTGCATTCAGGGAATTTAAGGGCCACCATTAGATTTGTCTTTTTTAAGGAGGATAAGGCTATTCAAAGAGGTTAATCATTCCAAAGAAATTTAGTTAAAAGTAAGTCAATTTTCTTAAAATAATATCCTGGAATATGAACAGGGATCATTGAAATAATATATAAAATCTGAGGGGTGAGCATCATTTTATTCGAATCCATTTGTCGCCACCAGGAAACGAAAAGAGGATGCCAACGCGCAATATCAAAGTTTTATTTGAAAGTCTCAGGGATAGTCATGAGAACCACAAGCCAAAGTAGTTTTGAGGGTTGTCAAGAAAAACTAGTGTGATGGAGTTTTTGCCTGTGACAAAGAAGCTGATAACCTGATAGCTGAGAAAAACTTGCTTGAAGAAAGGAGGGAGAGATGTAGCTGGATTAGGACAATATAATAGGATATCATCAGTGTAAACAAGCATTTTAACCTGATGTGGGCCAAATTGGAAACTAGAGATGTGAGCATCCTGTCTAATTTCAGTTAGAAAGGGTTCCAGGGCTATGACAAACAATAAAGGTGCTAAAGGACACCCTTGTCAAACCCTTCTGAAAAGAGAAAAATAGTCCGAAACGTTAGCATTTACAAAGATTTAGGCTCTTGGGGCTGAATATAATAAAGAGATTAAAGTGATCAGTTTGGGAGGAAAGCCTATTCATTTTACAGCATGAAACATAAAACCCATCTAATCCTATCAAAAGCTGTTTCTGCATCTAAAGTGATAGCAGCAGTACAATAATCTAAAGAAGAAGCCTTGCCAAGGATTTTGAAAAAGACTCTAGAATATTCAAAGGCTAACTGACCCTTTACAAAGCCGGATTGTTCTGGACCATTAAGGTCAGGAAGGATAGGGTCAATGTGTAGTGCCAAAATGTTGGCAAAGATCTTGCAGTCAGCATTGACTATGGAAATGGGACGGTAATATTTATAAAGAGAAGGGTCCTTATTACCATTTGGAGTTAAATATATCATAGCTTCTTTGAAAGTGTCTTGAGATGCACCATTGGTAGGTAAAGAATTGAATACAAGTAGAAGATTTGGAAGAAGAAGGTTAGCAAAATGTTCATAGAACTCAACAGTGAACTCATCGGGACCAAAGGCCTTCCCTCGCCGTAGCACCGAGACTGCCTGGGTAATTTCCGCTAAAGTAATATCAATTCCCAGTGAATCAAAATCAATATGGTGGGAGGGAGGAGAAATAATGGATTGAAAATATGAGGATAAATCTGATGGAACTGGTTGTGTTGTTTCTGGAGTTTATAGATCTTTATAAAAAGAAATCATTTCATTTAAAATATCATTGTCTTTAAAAAGTGAAGTTCTAGCACCACTCTGCAAAGATTCTATTCTAGTTCTTTCTCTCCTTATTTTTAAAGAATTAGCTAGTAATTCCCCCATCTTATTCTGACCTCCATAACAGCGAGTGCTGCTTTTCAATAAGTAGGAAGAAGCGGCGTTCGTGGATATTCTGTTAAAAGTGAGTTTGGCATCAATAAGGCTTGTCAAGGAAGATTTGTTGTTGGAATGATAATAAGTATATTCTAGCTATTAAGCAATTGAGTAGTTTAAATATCAAAAGATTTTTTCTTTTGTGAAACAAAATGTATTATTAAACCTCTAGGGGGTGAATTGAAATAATCCCAAATCATTACAGGAGAAGAATCTGATGTTGAATTAATAGCAAAGAATTTAGAATAGAAAAAACTGAATTGGCTATAGAATGTAGGGTCCAAAAGTAAGGAATTGTTAAAGCACCACCTACCTGCATGTGGAGCAAATGGTATTAGATCAAAGTCAACATAGACTGGGGTGTGGTCTTATATTAAAATAGACCCTATTTTTTGCTGACCTAAGGATTTACTAAAAAAGAGGTACTGATGAATGTCTATCTAATATGGGGTCATGAATTTGATTGCAATCACTATCAAATACAATATAATCATCATCGTATAAAAGTTGTTTGTCAAAAATCTTTGTCCAAAATACCTTATCAACGGAGACTGGGACATATACATTAAAAATAACCACGGGTATTTGATCAATAAGGAATTCAACAATCACCTAACGGCCCTCTGAGCCAGATTCCTGATCAACAACTGAGACATAAAGTTTTTTATGACAGAGAATCAGAACACTGCCACTTCAGTCAATGGCGTACAATCTCTTATACTAAACACATTTACCATATCCCACTCCCTGCACACACAAAACGAACCAATAGGAAGAGTTGGAAAACAAGCTATCAAGTATCCCAGTATACGCCTCTTTCTAGGACCCCGTGTGTCACCCCACCCCAACAAATTAATCAGTGATGGTGTTCACAATCCCCTCTCGCAGGTGGCAGGACATGCTGGTGTGTCTCAAAGGATAGTTGTGTAATAGGAGCATACAAGGAGAGAATAGCGAAGGCCAATCGGATAAGATAATATAAGGGAAGAATAGGAGAAGGCAAAAAGTCGGCTGAGACAGGGATAAATCGAACCAGACATAGATTAACGAACTCGGCCAGACCCTGACATCGGGTTTCTTGAACAAGGACAATAGAGTTACTTTTTACCTGAAAGGACACGTAGCAGCTGGAAAAGCAAAAGCATTGCGTTCGCCGTGCCGCCTGAGTGAGGGCAACACAAAATGGCGACAGGACACAAAATGGCGGCTAGATACGGGACAAAATCTGAAATCGCAGAACCTCAGAACCTCCTTTTGCCATTACTCAGGCAATACATCAGGGACTCAAGTCAATCGGAATTGATATCAATGGCCATGAGGTCCTCGAGCTGTTGCTGTAACATCATTCTAATGTTCTCTGTTTTTCCTGATGCAGGCTTCAGGACGCACATAGCGGCACAAAGATCGCATTTTACAGGTCCACACTGCACACAAAGGCAACAAGAGAAGATAATGGCCAAGACCATTCCAAGGAAAGTTAGTATCTTCCATCCCCATGTGGACAGTAGTCCCCAAAACCATCCCATCACAGACCAATCTTCTGTGTCCCGATGTATAGACTCGGAGATGGTATGTAACTTAGAGATAGCTTGGTATAGTCATAAGACGATCCGCCTGAAGCTTGGCTGTCACATTACTCAAGGCTCCGGAAGTTTCGTTTATGGTAGCCTTAACAACACGAGCTAGGTGTCTGATGTCTCTGCTATTGTCCATTGGGCCCCAGAAAGAAAGCAACACTTTGATAAAGTCATCTGCCTCCTGTCCTGCCGTGTCCTTCTGGTCAAAGACTGCCCTACCATGTCTCTTTTTGTGATGACTTGAAGGTGCAGTATATGTTGGTGGAAGAAGAAAAGCTGCATAACATATTCTCGAAAAGTAAGTAGGAAGCCATGTATAGGCTCTATCATGACAGATGAAATATGTGCCTTGTGATGGCACTAGTGGTGAGGGAATCTGAGGTGTATAGACATAGGTATAAGAACAGATACTCCTCTCTGGCTGATTCTTGACATTCTGACCATTAATTTGTAAGGAAAATTTCCTCGATGAGGTACAGTCCAGATTGGCGGAGAGCTCCTTAGTTTAGCCTTTTCTGTAAGGCTAGTGACATATCGTGTTATGTTCCATCCATCATATGCTCTCTTCTCATCTACAGGAATCTTGCTAATCTGAGCAATCTTAGGCATAGTCACAATTCCCTTAATCAAAGTACTATGGCTAAAGTCTGCTCCACCACCATATGGACTGCCAGGAGGATATCGCAACTGATTTTGATAGAGATTAGAAGACATAGTCAGATAAGCCCAGGCGGAACCTTCATAGGAGAATGGAAAAACCAAATATGGCATGCCTCTCTCTGTATTATGAGGCATGAGCCCACAAACCCAACAATCAGTAGTATTCATTACTAACTGGTGTTGGTGTAATAGCTGAATGAACGAATTGTTGAAGTATTTGGTCCTCCTAATCTGTTTGTGTGCTGAGAATGTATAGAACCGGTGTGGGGAGGCAGTAGCAGAAAAAGATACAGGGACAGAAGTAGGAACAGGTAACGGCTGTAGTACATAAACAATCCAGCTTCCACACGCTAATAATATACATAAGCATATTAGTATACATAAGGTTATCCCACATGGACTAACCATGAGTTTCTTAAAGCGTTGTTTCATATTTACAGTCTGATCATTAATTTCCATTTTCACATCCATTACTCTAAAGGCGTTGCTCACGATAATCTTCCTAGATCACTTAGCTGTGGTTATTAGCCGTCCTATGACACTGCAAGTCCTGTAGAACCTAGGTCACTACTCAGGTCACAGCTTAAGACTCATACTGTGACCCTGCAACTTGATGGATGGTGGAAGAAAAATACATACACAAAATGTCTTCGCAAAACAAAAAGTTATGACCAGAAAAATCGTAACAATTCAATTATCCTCGACCCTTCTCGGTCGCAAATTATATCGGGTCTTATTAGGGATCGTCTGGTCCTTAAACAAGGTTTCTGGATTCACAGTGTTCAAATGCAGATGTGTTGGGACGGCCTCCTGTAACAATTCGTCGTCTTCTTTCTCACAGTTCATGTGATCCAGGCCTGCACTACCAAATGGTAAAAATCTAGGTACTGTCTCACTTTCGTTGTCCGCTATACCCTCCCAAACCCATTGGTCAAAAGGCAAGGGCAGGGGTATCTTTTTACAGTGCACGCCGTGGACCCAGTTCTTTTTCCCAAAAAACCTCTTCACTGCCGTCCTTATGGTTAGTAGCACTTGACGTGGTGGGCCCCCAATGAGGTTCCAGATTCCCCTTCCGCTGAAAATTCTTCACGCAGACCCAGTCCCCAGGTTGGATAGAATAACCTGGGTCTGCGGAGGCCTCTCGCAAAGTGTTTTGAACCTGTTGGTGAAGAGCACGCAATTTAGTGATGAGGTCATGCAAGTAATCAATCAGCATTGGGTATGGATTGTCAGAATATTTCTTAGGTCGAGGCACTCCCCAGACATTTGCTGGTCGCCCAAAGACGAGCTCATACGGACTTAGACCTAAACAGGAGTGAGCAGTAGTTCTTGTAGACAGAAGTGCTAATGGTAAGGCATCAGGCCAGGCGAGACCTGTGCTCGCCTGAATCTTTGCCAATTTGAGCTTGAGAGTACCATTATAACACTCTACGAATCCCGCTGACTGAGGGTGGTTTGCCGCATCGAATTTCTGTTTAATACCAAGACCTGCACATACTTTCTGCATAATCTCGCCCACGAATTCACTTCCATTGTCAGACCAGACAATGCGTGGCAAACCAAACCTCGGGAAAAACTCCTTCAAAAGAACTTTAGCAGTAGATAAGGCAGTATTGTCCTTTAGGGGTTAGGCCTCTATCCATCTGGAAAAGTCACAAACCACCGCCAGAACATATTTGAGGTTATTGCAACAATCCATATGAATGAAATCGATTTGCAATACCTCAAAAGGATACGCAGGGGGAGCAAAATGACCTGCTGGAGTCGGGGTTGCCTTTCCTGGATTATGCATTAGACAAACAGTGTAATGTTTCACTACGTTTTCTGCACATTTCATAATTCCCTCATTCTGCCATACTGGAGCCAAAACTTTACAAATGCCCTTCGCACTAATATGGGTTGGACCATGTGCCATAGTAACTACAGGTAGTACATAGGCGTCTGGTAACAGCCAATGTTGATGCTCTGACAAATCCGTCCAACACCAAGTCGCGTCCAACATTCCCGTGCTTTCTCTCCCCTTACTCAACTCTTTCTCAGTAGCCTCTTCTTGAATCACTCTCACACTTTCTATTGTGTCCTCACACATTCCTCCTTCTCTGATCCATCTTGCAGGGCCCGCAACATACATCCGACTCGTGACATCTCTTGCTGTCTCTTTTGCTACCTCATCTGCAAAAGCATTCCCACAGTCCACATTATCGATAATCTTTTTGTGAGCGCTACACTTAATTATTATTGTTTGTTTAGGCAGGGCAAGTGAGTCAAGAAGATCAGTGACCAACTGGCCATGCTGTATTTTAATCCCATGGGAAGTAAAGAATATTCTTTCCTTCCACAAGCGACCGAAACTATGAGCTACACCGAAAGCATATTGGCTATCGGTGTAGATGTTTACTCTTCCTCCTTTCGCCAAAACACATGCTCTTGTTAAATCAATTAACTCAGCTGCTTGGGCTGAATTCTGTGCAATACATGCTCTCCACTACAGTATGCAAAGTAGTGACAGCATAGGCTGCAGTTGTCTCTCCATTCGGAAGCTTGAAACAAGATCCATCCACCCATAGGATCCCGTTCGGATCCACGAGTGGTGTATCTTTCAGATCTATTCTGCCTTTCGTCTCCTCCTCTGTTCGGAGAAAACAATCATGCTGTTCCTGAATGCCTTTCTCATCTAGTAGGGGCAACAATGTCACTGGGTTCAGAGTATTACACCGCTTGATATGTATATGACTAGCCAAAAGCGTTAGCTCATATCCAGACAAACGAGCACGCGTAAGATGTTGTGTCTTAGTCCTATTCAAAAGAGTATCTACTGTATGTGGTACCGTAACAACAAGGGTGTTGTCCAATACCAATCCAGCAGACTGACAAATAGAAATTGCTGCCGCTGCTGTAGCTCTGAGACAACTAGGCAATGCCTTGGCTACTGGATCCAACATAGCCGAAAAATAGGTACATGGCCGTTGTTTGTCTCCAAATTGTTGTGTTAAAACTGACAATGAACAACCTTCTTTTTCATGCACATAGAGTGTAAAAGGCTTACTGTAATTCGGAGTACCTAACACAGATGCAGAACACAAAGCATTACGTAAATCAGAAAAACTCTTTTGGCATTCATCGGTCCAAGGGAGAGGTTGTGGCGTATCTTTCAATGTAAGCGCCAGCAAGGGCTTAGCTAACAAAGAAAAATTCGGAATCCATTGCCTACAATATGAGGTAATGCCCAGTAAGGCACGTACCTCCCTCTGTTTAGTTGGCTCAGACATTTGTGCAATTGCTTGAATTCGTTCTGGGGTCAATCATCTTCCCTCCTTCAACAAGAGATGACCTAAGTAGGTAACCTCTTGGCGACAATATTGCAACTTAGAAGGGGACACTTTATGATGTAAATCAGAAAAATGACGCAAAGAAGAAACCGTCACATCCTTACAAACATCCTCTGAATCAGCAGCAATCAGCAAATCATCAACGTATTGGATCAAAGTAGCACCTGAACGCAAAGTGAACGCATCAAGCTGAGATTTCAAAGCTTGGCTGTAGATAGAGGGACTTTCACAATAACCTTGAGGAGCACGCTTGAACCGGAAGCTTCGGCCTCCAAGAGAGAAGACAAAAATATCTCTACTTTCCTCAGCAATGGGAATACTAAAGAAAGCATTATTTAGATCAATAGCAGAAAACCATGCCGCTGAGGCAGGTATCATAGTAAGCAAAGCAGTGATATCTTGAACAACAGGAAACTGGGGAACAACAATCTTGTTGATCTCCCGAAGATCAATCACAAAACGATACACAGGGAGAACAGGACTGTTACAAACATTACCTCTTGTTTCCTCAACCACGCCCTTCTGAACCAGATCATAGACAATGGCCATCAAGGCTCGCTCAACATCATTAGAGATCTTGTATTGTGGAATATGTGGCAATTTAACATTAGGCTTGATAGTTACCACATAAGGAGGAATCTGTAACAAACCAACATCGTTCGGACCTGTAGCCCAAAGCGTAGCAGGAAGAGACTGCAACTCGGGTGGAAAACTATCCTTCAATAGATATATGAAAGAAACCAGTTTTTTACCCAAAGTAAGACGCACACAGAGGGGGAACAGTACAACGTTGCATGAAGACGTTTCAACAGATCCAGACCCAACAAATTCTCTCCGCAACCAGTTGTTAAAATAAGTGGAGCTTCCAGATCGTAAGGACCAATCGAAAGAGGCAAAGGACAAGAAACTGGGTTAGCAACTGGGGCGCCAGAAAATCCTACAGAAACGTTTGTTAAGACAGACAAAGGTGCCCCAGGGAGTTTTGAATTGGAAACATCCTTTACAACGCAACTTTTACCACGCAGTGCTTTTACATCGCAACTTTTACAATGCAAACCACTACAACCCATTGCGCTGGGGGGCGCTCTAGGATAGGGAATAGATTTAATTTACTATTCAACACCTTCCCTACTATCCACAGGGACTGGAGTTGGAATAGTAAATTAAACTATTCACTATCCAGCACCCCTCAACACTATGCGTTGTAAAGGCATGCGTTGTAAAAGTTGTGATGTAAAAGCATACGATGTAAAAGCATGCATTGTGATGTCATACATCCATTTTGAATGGATCATAGAACTTCTCATTGCACCAGTATCCAAAAGAAATGGTTCTGCAACACCCAAAGCAACTACCTCAACATAAGGCCCATTCTAATCCACTGGAACTGATACGACTCCCTTTCTTTTTCCATGGTTGTCCTAACTAGAATGAAAATCCTGAGCCTCACCTTCAACACAATATTCATCATTGTAATATTGTAATATTGCGCAGACTGAGTATTCTGCTGATCAAAATAATTTGACGAGTTCTGAGGGGGAAAGGAACGCTGCCCCTGAGGCAATGCACCTCGCCCTCTACCTCTAGGTGCTGATTGAAAACCATCACGGCCTCGCGGCCCTTGAAATCCACCATTACCTTGCAATAAAACCGGACAGCTATTCTTAAAATGGCCTTCCTCTTTACAATAGGCGTACTGATTAGGACCCAGGAAAGGTCGCGGAAAAAAAGGCTCAGGTTTCTTCAGCAACCTATGAGACTCAATAGGTTGCTAAAACTGACGCTGACCGGAACGAGGAGGATAAGCGTGCTGAAGAAGAACTTTCGTTTTTAAATCCTTAGTCTTCTTCTCAGCTTTATCTTTTTACTCCGTGTCCCTATTTTCATAATATTGCGCAGTAGCCAATATTTGAGCAGATAAAGAAACAGCCCAAGAACTTTCCGAATCTTTTAACTTATGAGACAATTCAGGAAGCAAATTGAAAACAAATTTGTTCACAAATAATCGCTGTCCCCCTTCAGTACTCGCGCCGAGATAAAGAAACAGCCCAAGAACTTTCCGAATCTTTTAACTTATGAGACAATTCAGGAAGCAAATTGAAAACAAATTTGTTCACAAATAATCGCTGTCCCCCTTCAGTACTTGCGCCGGGATGCCCCCGGGTAAGCTGAGCGCATTACAAATTTCATATAATAATAATAATAATAATAATACTCAAGTCCTGACCACTATGGTCAATAAACGTCTATTCAAACCGAGTGAAGAAATCGGAAACACTCTCATCTTTCTTCTGCTTGCACACAGCCAACTTATCCCAGTTAACGCGTAAGTCGGGCATCATCGTCTTCATTAAAGTTATAATTCTACCAGGCAACTGTGTAATCAAATCATCTGGCTTAGCACCACCCACTTCTGCTGCATCTGCAGCAACTATAGCATTCCAAGTACCACCTAAAGCTTGGTCGTGGTCCTCTCTACGAATCCGAGCCCACAATGCTTGTGGAACTACATTACCCACTAGCATATCAATATAGGCAAAATTCATAAGACATGCATCAAAAGTCTGGGACAACTCTTTATAATAACCAGCAGGATTTTTACGAGGGTCCGGCAAAGACTGCTTAAGTGCTAAAACTTCAGCTCGCTTCCACGGAACATGTACCCATACACGCTGAAAATGAGCAGGGACAGCTGGAACATTACCTGCTTGGGGAACCTCTTCCCTCCAAACTGGGAGAACTTCTCTCATAGGATAATGCAGGATCAGGTTCAGGAATAGTCCGGGTAGAATATAAGGTCCTAAAAGTGACAAGTGTCTGTATGGCATCCTGAACAGCAGGACCCACTATAAGTCCCTTATCGAACTTATCCTGTATCTCCAATAAACCCTGAGGTGTTAGATCCAATTCCATATCCTCCCATCCTTTAATAAGCGTGTCACACATAACATTAAAAACATATCTTTGTGTAGGTGCATTCCATTGAAGAAAGGTACTCACTTTATCAGGTACACTATATAATGGACCATTCATCATCCACCTATGAGCAAGGGAGTCAAATACAACCCATTCCTCAGAATCTGGGAGTTGACTACGGGATTGTCTTCAGGAAAAAGCAGGAGTCCTATTAAATGAACCAAAGAGGGGGGAGAAAAGACCAGAAACAGTATCAACTAACCTATTACGAATCGGAGAAGAAGTGGGGAGTAAAACTGGAGGTGAAGTATTAAGCAAAGGCAGAGAAGGGCTACCTGTTACAAGAGATACAAAAGGCAAAGGAGACTGAGGTACAGAAGATTGTGGAAAAGGAGGTGCTGGTGGTATAACTGGAGGAGCCAAGGGTGCAGGAGCCGGAGCTCATGGGTGAACAACAGGTTGCTGCGCAGGTGTCAATAATACGGGTGCATTAGCGCCTGGCCCATAAGGCGGAGACAATTTCAGTAAATGAGACATTAAAGGATCTTCCTCAAGATCTTTAAGTTGTGGGGGTAACATAGGATAGCACCTATCTATTGCCATCCAATGCTGTCTATCCGAGACCTCAATCGCTCGATCAGTTTCATCGTCTTTAAATTGCTGGGCAGCCTGTATAACCGTCATATCTTTCATTTTCCTATCTCACTTTTCTCGTTTAATTTCTCTCTGTTTGGCTTCCTTACGCCAAAGGCGGAAAGAGTCAAACATTTCCGGCCGGGCTTTTCTTTTAAACAGAATAGACTCCAAATTATCTAATATGTCAGGCTCAAAGCTACCATTTTGTGGCCACCGTAAGACACCATCTTTCATCGTGTATCGGATCCATGCATCATTAAAAGCAATAGGACCAACACCATGCTTAGAATAGAGCTCATAAGTGGGAGTTCCAACCGGAGGAATCGGACATGAATCCTCATGCCGGGAATCCCTAAAACAGCAAAAACAACAGAGTTTCCTAAGTCCGCTCAGACCAGGCATTTCAAGCACACTGATCCGTTCACTAACTTCGAGGAGTGAAAGCAAAGAACACAGTACAAAAGTACTCACCCCTCGGCTTCGACTATTGCAACAGGCGAATAACAAAAATCAGAAACAAAACAAAGAAGTGGGCGCTACCCACGAATACTTAACTAGATGGTCTTCTCACGCCAACGGAGGTCCGTCTAACGTCTCGCGATACCAATCATCATCAGAGGGTCCAAGGCAGGGCGGTAGTCAGGGCAGCAGTAATCAGCAGCCGTCGGAAAGGAGTAGCCGCGCTGCAAAAGACCTTCGGTCCACTTTGACATAGAGGGGTCGCTTGGTGTGGCTCGCGAATCCTCCGGAATTTTCTTGCGGGGCTTCTTACGACCATCGGGCTGAACCGCTACCACTGAAACCGCCCCACGCTGGGTGCCGGTTGGAGAACCGGGCCTTATGGGCCGGGCGGCGCAGGGCACGCCTTAATCCCTGGGCTCACCTGCCTTGTTACTAACAGAGACACGAGACACTCCGTTGAGCGTGGAAGCCAGGTTTATTAGCTGCAGCTAAGCACAGTTGTCCTAGAAGTACATGCAGAGTGTAAGTTCTAAGGAGACTGCCACTTCAGTCCGTGGCGTACAATCTCTTATACTAAACACATTTACAATATCCCACTCCCCGCACACACAAAAGAACCAATAGGAAGAGTTGGAAACCAAGCTATCATGTATCCCAGTATACTCCTCTTTCTAGGACTCCGTGTGTCACCCCACCCCAACAAATTAATCAGTGATGGTGTTCACAATCCTCTCTCGCAGGTGGCAGGACATGCTGGTGTGTCTCAAAGGATAGTTGTGTAATAGGAGCATACAAGGAGAGAATAGCGAAGGCCAATCGGATAAGATAGTATAAGGGAAGAATAGGAGAAGGCAAATAGTCGGCTGAGACAGGGATGAATCGAACCAGACATAGATTAACGAACTCAGCCAGACCCTGACATCGAGTTTCATGAACAAGGACAATAGAGTTACTTTTTAACTGAAAGGACACATAGCAGCTGGAAAAGCAAAAGCATCGCATTCGCCGTGCCGCCTGAGTGAGGGCAACACAAAATGGTGACAGGACACAAAATGGCGGCTAGATACGGGACGAAATCTGAAATCGCAGAACCTCACCTCTGTCTCCCTCCTGGTTGCCTATTCCTGAGGCTTTTCCCCAGCCAACTTTGCTTCTCAGGGTCTTGGGGTGTCAGGGACCTAAAGCACCAGTTACTCTATTGTGCTATGCTGGGCCTTTGCTCCTCTCCCAAATTTGGATTTCACCTGGCCGACCACCTCTCGTATATCTCCCTAGTTGAAGGAGCTGGGATAGTACTGCTGGTCCTCCAATCAGCTGCTCCTGTCAACCCTCCTCTGCCGTTACCGGGGTGATGATGAGTCCTGGATCCATTCCCCAATTGTTGGCACTCATTTCAGCACCACTGCTTGGATCTTTGTGAGGATATTTTCAGGGCTGGGCCTCACCAAGGAGAGCCCCTCTAGGTCACAGCCATCTTGCTCAGTCGCTGATCAAGCCTCACCAACTTAGTGCCGCTGAATTTTGCATTTTTTACTTATTTGTTGTTTTTACACAACTGATTGCAGGTTTTTCCAGACTGTGACATTTTAGTGTTTATTGTTCCAATATAGCGCTGAGCTCATGATGATTTTATGAAATTGTATTGCTCTTTTTAAATTGACAATTTATGTGTTTTATGATGTGATCTACTTTGGCCCCATGTTGCTATTCAACACGTCCTTTATTTTTATTTCATAATAGTTATTCATAATGTAAATTGTTTTTTATGCATACTTTTGTGGTGGTTTCATACACACCGAATAAAGTTTATTGAATTGAATTGAGTGTTTATTGATTTTCCTTACATATTATTACAGATTTAATTAACAAATACAATAACTTGTTTTTAATAATAATTAGTATTCTTGAGGAAGCAACACATGTTTTCACCACGACTGTTACAAAATGTTATGTTCTTGATGATCATTTATTCTTAACCATCTATGATTGATTAAACCTGTCAAACATCTCTTATTTCAGGCAATGATATATAATAAAATCCTGAAACTTTCAACATCAAACTTGTCCATGGGAGAGATGACATTGGGCCAGATCAACAACTTGGTTGCCATAGAAACCAATCAACTGATGTGGTTCTTGTTTCTTTGCCCCAATCTGTGGGCAATGCCAGTTCAGGTACAACATCAAATTAAAGGAGGTCATGTTTTTGAAAACCATAATTAAAAGCTACACTTAGCCAGCAGAAATATATTTACATTTATGTGAGGATGCCAAGGAACCAGCATCGTTTCATGTTTGCAAAGCCATGCTTGGAAATACTTATTGTACTGATGTTTGAAGATGAGCTCGCTTAGGGAAATAAATTCTCTTTATAACTGAATTTCAAAGCCCACTAAAACTTAAATCAGGCCTTAAGAACGGGGTACATTTCCACTCTGGTATTTCAATTAGATATTGCTTTACACAGTATATACATTATACATTGCATCTGTGTGGTGTAGTCTGTTGTTTTCAAAATCACACCCAATTACCCCATTGAAGACCTTAATTTTGAGTGCGTCTTTAAATGTCAACACCTGTGCAAAACAGAGAATGTACCGTAATTGTAGTGAGAGTATGGTCGAACAGATGTATTAATGTGATTAACAAAAGTGAAGAAAAAACTATAAATATGTGCGGGTATATATAGGCTATTATGTGTCTACAGCAGTTCAGCTCAAGTAAATACAAATTGCATGACTTATGTAATTGTGCTTGCTTGCTTCATGAGCATTCAGAATGTCTGAGGGGTAACTGCTACTGTGCAGTAAACTCGGGAGTAGTTCTACTCGGTCTAGCCCCACACGCTGCTCCGCTGGATCACATTAATACATCTGTAAACCATTAGTGAAACGTGAGTAAGGTGGGGAAGTTGTGCCCCTGTCCTGAAGAAGGAGCTTTGCCTCCGAAACATGTCGACGCACACATGAGGTGTTGTCCATAATCACGACAATACACACCTCGCACTTCACTTCTTTTATTAGTACCAGCCCGGGGCCATGAATAAAAAAAAATTCTACTACACCCACGAGCCAGGTACTTTTTAACTACTTCACTTAAATCCCACCACTAACATAATAAACATACCCACTCACATGCACCACATATAGTCAAAAAACTAAAAGTGCTCCCGCGTAGTCGTAGGTCGCAGCACGCCGCATCCCGCTTGAGGGATGCGAAGACCCCTATGATGAAGCATGACACCAAGGGGCCTTTTGGTGTGTGAGGGGTATTTTAAGAAACAGTAAGTGCTCCCATACCACTGTGGTGAACACTTTCCTGTCATTTCAAGGAGGATTCCTTTTGTTTATACGAATTAGCTTCTGGAGTACGAATCCTTCTGAACTACTCTACCTTCCCTCTCCTGTTTGTTTACATTGGCCATGTTAAAGTACATCTTTTTTTCTCGTAGATTACAATGGGTGTGATTCTTCTCTATAAGCTGCTGGACGTCAGTGCACTTGTGGGTGCGGCTGTTATTGTACTACTTGCTCCTATTCAGTATTTCATAGCTACAAAACTGGCCGATGCTCAGAAGAGCACCCTGGTAAGTAAAATCTTCAAGCTATTAATGTGTATTAGCAATAATCTAATCCTTGTTATACTACACATATATAATGAACATAATACAAGCAGAAGTAGTTCTTCCAATATGTTTAGGATGTTACCCTGTCAAGTTTTCTCTGCAAATGTTTATATTCCCCATTCTTTTTACAAGTGATGACAGGTTTTTGCCTACCTTAAATTTGACTAAGCGTGAGTCCATAGTTCAAACACAACAGCATAGAAACTGCAACTGTAGAGATCGAAAGGTGTGAGGTTAGTTTTCAAGACTACATAAATGTTCTCCTGCATTTTTCTTTCTACAGGCCAATGAAAGTTTGGAATGCTTCTTCTAAATTCCTACATTAGTGGCCTCCAATTACCACCATGCAGCCAACTTCCACCATTTTTCCATTTTTTATTTTTACTCTAATTCATTCAGGACTTGCAAATAAAATGTAGTCAACTGTGTAATTACTGCATTTGTATTATGCAAGTACTAACTGACTGAAATTATAGAAAACCAAACCCTTTCCAAGACAATTAAAGGCAGATTGTAGTCCTGAACAATTAAAACATCGACTAGAGTATGTGCTGCAAAGCTAAGCCCAAGATGGCTGCTTGAGCTCCTCCAATGAGACTCAATTGTAGTTGGGAATAAATGGTGCTATCACTCTAACAAACACATAAAGTGGATATAGGCATATACTGATTAAAATATATATAAGACAGTGATTCAATCTTTGCGGGCTCAAAGAGAAAGAAAGCATAACATCACAAATACAAGAGGGCCAGGTCACTTCAAGAATATGTTAGACTGACAGTGGAGCATCTGGACCTCCAGTGACCTCACTACCTTGAGGGGTGACTGGTGATCCTGTGACATTAAAGGTCAAAGAAATACATATGCTCACACCCAAAACCTAATATTCCTATTGTAAGAAACTGCCCCTCAGCACACTGAAGTGAGTATGGACAGTGAAGATCCTTCTCTTCGACACCCAATCACCTATTGAAGTTTCCTGGTGCCTTAGCTTTGTTTGTGCCATCATTGATCTACCCTTGTCCTCTGCTGAAGATAAAGATATGCAACAATTATAAAACTATGCTACCGGGATGTAAACTTAGGCGTCTTTTTTTAAAATCTTTTTGTAAACTATGATTTACCAATTATGTAACAGATAAAGAAAGGATACAGGCAGGATATGTCATTGAAACAAAATACAAACATAAGAAAATTTCAATCAAATATTGAATCGCAGAAAAAGTTGTTATAATCAGGCAAGCATTGATCTGAGTGAGGTATTATCTGGTACATAAATGCAAATGAATAGAACTAGGCCTGGGCGGCAAACTCCGTTCTTCTTGGGGAGTTTGTGGAGTTTTTCCCACTACGCATAGAGCACGGAGTTCCAGAAAGCTCTGCGCAGCGGAGTGGAGTGGACTGTTTCCTCTTTCGCAGCGCCCCAATTTTAAGTTGGCGAGCAAGGAATATCCAAGGCTAGACCACATCCTGGTGAGATTTCTCAATGCGCACAGTTGCGGCTGGCCCTCGAGTAGAACATCTAATAGAGCGATCGAAAGAAGCTGCGCCCTCTTGGGCTGCATGTGGTGCCTTTCAAGCTGAATTGACAGCGTGGGACAAACGCCTGGTACTAAAAATCAGCACGAGCAGTGCAACTTAGCTCACTCCACTACCTGTGGAACTCCTTGGAGAGTGGCACAGTTTTTTTTAACTCTGCCCAGGCCGAGATAAAACTTAAAAAATCAATATTCCAATTCAAGGGTATTGCAGCAGCAGCTGGTGCAGTCTAGGTACATGTGAAGCTATCCCTCCATCTCATGTTCATTTGTTGTTGTTTGGTGTCTCTTGACTGTATTATGTTTTTCCTACCCACAAAGGACTACTCTACTGAGAGATTAAAGAAAACCAATGAGATCCTGAAAGGCATCAAACTTTTGAAATTGTATGCCTGGGAACACATTTTCTGCACCAGCGTGGAGGAAACACGAATGAAGGAACTGAAAAGTCTCAAAACCTTTGCGCTTCACACATCTCTTTCAAGTAAGAAAATATTCTATTGAGGGAATAGATTGTAAAATACCTAAAATGAGTTTACAAGAGCTTATCCAAACAGAAGGGATCATGTTCATTAAATAATATCACAGTTAGTTACCATGGAGCAATGCGGTTCTCTTATGCCAAGAATACACTGGTATAAACGACTGATTTGTAGACATTTCGCCATTGACATTTCATTACAGGGAAAATGACTACTGGCTCTTGACAATGGTGTTTACCCCACTGTGATTGCTGCTTAATTTTCTTTTTTTTATGAGGTGGTGTTCTGGCGTTGCCCCTCTCCCTTCCCATCCTGCCAACCGTAATTTCACCACCTCCACAATGCTGATGAATTAGGTACCTCAGTGAGGCAGTGAAATTCCTTTCTGCAACAATGACACAGCACAAAGTCTGAAGCCCATAAAGACTCACCAGACAACAAGCTTTACATGGATATACCTGACTGTTGATACATATGCATTATATATTTTATTTTAAACACGAAGCACATTACTGAGATGAATCAATTAAGAGTGAACCACACCAGTTTAGATGCTAGAGTTCCACATGTGTTTCTCAGAAAACCTCAACCAGTAATTGCCACAAGCAGGATATATGATCTCCACTGGGGTGACTTAGTAAAATTCACATTGGAGTGGGTGTGCCCCTGGAGTGTTATCAAAAGGTTTGTTATGGAGTTTGGCATCCGCTCGCCATGTTGAATTTATAGTTTGTGCACATGCACGTTGATTACGCTCTAATTTGAAAGGAAACAGCTCCCCAAAGCTTTTCTTTGTAATTCAAAGTCAAGTGGCTATGCTATGCTTGGTCTGGTCAATTCTGTGCCTCATACTTTGCATTTGTAATGTTAACTACTATTATATTAATTGGTAAATACCTCATGGCAGGATAGCTACTGCCTCATAGGTGGTGGGTGAGGATTAAGGGTCTAGCTATCAACCGTTAGGAAATGTAGGGGTAGATAAGGAACCGCTTCCTGTTGAGTAGTTACAATAGTGGAGAATGCCATAGAGTTTTATGTACAAAGTTAACATCAGTCACCTGTTGACACTAACGCTGTTCATGTAGCTGGAAACGATGAACGTCAGCCTCCTTAACCCCTCCGCTGCGGGGGTTATTTTCCCGCTGTGCTGGGGGGGAGGGGGGCCCGCACGGCGCCCGCATGCTCATGACGAGCTGAGCTCGTCATGAGGCACGGCGCTCCTGTCCTCATGACGAGCTCAGCTCATCATGACCACACCCGTTCCCGTGGAACTCTCAGCACAGCAGGGGAATTATCCCCGCATGCGAGCGTTCCACAGCTCATGACGAACTGAGCTCGTCATGAGCACCGGAGTGCTGTGGCTCATGACGACCTCAGCTCGTCATGAGCATGGAAGGAGTTAACAATCCACTTTTGATAATACTGCAAAGGCACACTCATCCTATGAAAATTTTGGAAACTCCCTGTGTCCTCACAAGACATCAGGGAAACACTACAGTTCTTGAATGCACAGTTTTTAATTTAATTCTGACTGGTTTTATTGGACATTTGCAAGGGCCATTATATGGATTTATTAGCCAATGTGTTGTTTCTCTTACAGAGACCTAGGAATTGCATGATAATCCAACAGAAGATGTAGCTCTAGTGCAGCAGAATGTAGCATCACTTCTGAATTAGATGGAGACTGGCACAGATCAAAAAGCATGTTTTTTCTGCATATGTACTGACAACCTCTTGTCTCTCTCTGATTAAGCACAACTGTATATTTAAAAAGCTTCTGTTATTCAATAATAACAAAGTTATTGTACTTACCCGCACAGGGGACCAACCAATACCTACACAAGAAACCTATTTGTATTAGATCCTGATGAAAGCCAAGGACCTGTAGGGGCACATATGGCGGAAACATGTCTAACACTTACGTGTGATGCAAAGGATTGGTACTGCATCTGAGCCACATCACTCTATCTATTTTATAAGCTACTCCTATCGCTTTTTCATATTAAAGTACATTTTGAGGCATAGGTGGTGATCTTATTCTTAGTGCATAGATCCCACCAGTATCTTTTCCCAGACACTTCTAGATAGAGGTGTTATTCAGCTGGAGAAGTGAGTAGCCAGGTGCAGAACCCAAAGATGATGCTATCCGCTAAGCCACCTCATTGGGGTTCATATATACCACTGGTGGTAATTACTGGTTGAGGGTTTCTGAGATAACACTCATGGAACATGGGCATCAAGACCGGTGAGGTTCACTCTTTTTCGATTTATGACAGTATGGCTAATGGGAGCTAAGTGAACCTCTCTCAGCTTCTGTCTCCCCCTTTTTTAATGCTAATGCACATTATTGAGATGTTTTTAGTAAAGATATGTATCTACTTTTCAGTCTAACTTATTTTGTGAACTTTTTTCTGCAGTTTTTATGAATGCAGCAATACCAATTGCAGCAGTCCTTGCAGTAAGTCACCTTAACTTTTGTTAAAATACATGTTACTTTATATTGTTGTGCAGAAACATTGAAACAATTCAACCACTGTAAAAAACTATGTGTTCCTGTAGCTTACTAAAAAACAATGTTCATAGGTTATGTGAAATGGTGTAGGGATAGCTTTCTGGTTGTCATTCAGATTATGTAATGGTGTGGAATGTATTTTGTTGGGTAAGGTAGAGGCAATAACAGTACCAACCATAAAATCATACTTTGACAGAGGGGAGCAAATGGAAGGGAGCCATCCCATGACAAAGAGAAGTTGCATAGAACTGCAAACTAGGGAAGATTTTTATACTGTTGTGCTAATACAACACACAAAAACCACCTAGGACAAAAGAACATGTGTGCCAATAGTTTGGCAATACTTTTGCCCCTGATTAAGTGGTTGTTGCGAAAAAGATACAATTATGGATACCTAGCATGTTTCTGTATTTTTTGTGCCTGCTATCATTGCAGTTTCAGTGTTCTGTGTTTGGTTTTGAGTCAGTTCTGTGTGTGGTGTGACTAAGTGCAGAACAGTATGTAAAAATCTCTAGCAATGTATTGTTCTCTGAATGATGTCCTATTTCAAAACTATGAATATACCTCAGCCACTCTAAGTGTTCCTAAAGTAAAAGAAGAAGGCCCTCATTATAAGTGGCTTAGGGTAAATCCTGTTATTCTCCCAACCCCAGAGTCAGGGGCGTAGCTTGGTGGTCGGTAAGACTGTGGGAGTGTGAGCTTCAGATTTTCCGACAATCAAGCTAGCATATCATGTTGATCATTATATGGGAAGCAGCTCATGAGGGGGGCTTAAGGACCAGTGGAAAGGGAAAGGAGTGTGGATTGTGAGGGGTACTTAAAACACAGCATTTTGTAAAAGAACCATGTTTTAAGACCTGCAAAACAGAGACTTGTGTGTGTTTTTGTGAGAGTGAGTATTTAAAGATCCAGGATAAAATCCAACAGACATCCTACCATACTCAACAAAAAGTTCCTGTACCCTATTATTTATTAAATAACACATTTGGGAATGGGGTGTAACACCCCCAACCCTCCCTCCGAAACTACGCCTCTCCCCAGAATTACAGTTGTCTGAGGCGTTCTGTTAGTTCTGGGGATTGGAAATAATGAGAATTAGATGTGGGAATACTGTGCAGGAATTAGTGTTTCCAT
Source organism: Lissotriton vulgaris (assembly GCF_964263255.1). Classification (NCBI taxonomy): domain Eukaryota; kingdom Metazoa; phylum Chordata; class Amphibia; order Caudata; family Salamandridae; genus Lissotriton; species Lissotriton vulgaris. The sequence goes on from NC_141685.1 coordinate 2,046,910,711, forward strand.
GACGATTTATGCATGTTTTTTCCCCAGTGTTTTAAATTAAAATTTCAGCTGCTATCCCCGTGTGAAACAAACGTAAGTTTATATTTCCAATAATCCTGTAACTCTTGGTACAGCGCATATTGAAATTATTTGCCCACTCATAAGGAGGGACATTTACAGACCCCTGAGTTTTAGGTTCTTCTAAATATAATGGTATTTTTATGTGTACAGTTGACTGACTTTTGGAATATTATTAAATATATTTTCTTTTGTTCTGCAGACATTTGTTACCCATGCCTATGTAAGCACAAAACCATTGACACCAGCAAACGCCTTTGCATCTTTGTCTCTGTTCCACATCCTGGTCACACCACTGTTCCTGCTCTCCACTGTCGTCAGATTTGCAGTCAAAGCACTAGTGAGGTACTTAAAACCAGTCCTTTTCCTGCTAGACAATACTGACAACAAAGACAATGCCTTGGGTAATAAAAAAACGTAATTGTTTTCACTCTATAATGTGCTTGTGTCTTTGGTTTTGGTGTAAGTCTCTTTACAACAGGCTGTGTTATGTGTGGATGGAAATGGAAAGTGCTACTTTTCTAATTCATACTATACTTTTTAGCAATTTATTTATTCAATTAACAAATCAATAGAAGAAAACTGTAAATTGTGACAGTGACTTAGAAAGCTGTCCAAACGCTGTGGATGTGACCAAGACCTTGGGCAATATTATCAAATGTGCCCCTTGGGGCACAACAGGCATGTATACCTGCTTTTGGCACCCCTGGGGCACTACAGTATTACAGAAGGGGATCCTTCTGTGATACAGACTAGGCTGATGCACACGTAGCAGAGTTGTGCCCTCAAAGGGACACACCGTCATAGGCATGGGACCTGCTTCTGTTCCTGCGCCATATTATAGACACAGGCTCAAAGGCAAACAGATCATCAGGAGGTCCACTAACTGTGCGCCACGAAAAGGTGACCCACAATCAGTGCTCCCTTCAAGGGTGCCCTTTGAAAGGAGATAATGGGGGTGCTATGTACCCTCCTGATGTACACTTGCAGATGAGTGCAAGAACTCACTGCTCCCACCTTTGTGGAGATCACTGCCTCACCTTTCAAAAGCAGGTTGGTTGTCACCTGCACCATGAAAAACAGACTAACAGCTTTAAACAGCCGGTCTACCTTCCACTAACGCGCTGCCATCAGGAGGGGCATGACATTGCATGGGGTGCACTGACTTGGTAACTAAAGGTGCGTTATGGCACAGACCAGGGCAGTGTGCCCTATCTGAACTCTGGAACCTGGTGGGCAAGGCAGATGGAAGGCACCTAGGCAATAAACAGTATTCAGATGTTTATAGAAGGAATGGTAATTGGTTTGGCTGTGGGTGGCAGGAGATTCCCCAGTATAACTTTTAGGGTGGGAAGGAGTGTTACAGAAACTACCACCGATGAGTGACTGGAATATTCAAAAAGTCACTTGAGAGTATGAGCTTTCCGTTATCTGGCAAAGTGAGACTGGAGGAATAAGAAGTATTTTTCATTCGATGTATGAAGCAAAAGCAGATGAGTAAACTTTTTCAAAAAAATGGTATCGGCCCTTGGCAGTTAGTGGAGTTCAAAAACATGATTCAGGACACATTTCTCAATAGGCAGACTTAGGGTAAGTCTGGTGACTGTGTTTTGGATTGTTAACAGCTGCAGCAATGGTTAATTTGATATGCCTAGGTACGCAGAATTGTTGTAGTCAAGCTGGAGGTCACCACAATCTTAGTGACTGATTTGTGGTTATACAGAAAAGCACAAGTAAGTCCTTAAGGGCTTTTGTGAGTGGAAGAGAGGTAAACCTGGTTTAGTGATTGGAGTCTTTGAAAGATTCCTGTCTAGATTGCATACAGCAGCTGATGAAACTGGGGGTGACTACCAGATGGGCCAACAGTTATCTGGCTAAAGGGATGCAGTCTACCTTAGTTAATGTCTTTTCACTTTTAAGCGTCATGAAATTTGTGTTATGACATGCCCATAATGTTGATGTTGGTTCAAACTATATATCTGGCTAAAGGAAACTAGCATGCATGGTCCTTGATTCTTCCATAAAGTCTATGGTGCTAGAGGACACCAGTGCCAGAATCTTTGAATGCCGTTATTGCATTGCTAGGGCCTAAAAGAACTTTATTAAGATTCCCACCCTTATTTCACATATGCACAAGTTGCCTATATATTTTTAAATTTTAAATGGTTTAACATGAATAATTGTTATCCTAAGGGGGATCTGTGTTGTCCAATTACAATTTCACAATTCATAACAATTGTATGTAGGTGCATTAGATGCTCACAGTATTATTTTGCAGTTTAACTAATCTTTATCAATCTCATCTAAAACCTTTAGCAAGATTGTTGAACCAATAAAGTACAATTATTTTAAAGCAACCAAATTCTTGTGCAACACAATGCTCAAATTGATCTGCCATTAAAAATATGTGTTTGATATCCTTAATACATTACAGACACTCGGCCCAGATGTACCAAAACTTTGTGGTACAATGTGTTGTATTTACCTTCCTACACAAATCCTGATTGGCTTTGCAAAGTTGGTAAAGTAGCTTTATATGCTACTTAACATCAAGGGGATATTTTATGGGTGGCACTAGGGTGTTCCACACTTGGGTTTTGACGCAAATCCCTATCTACTAACATTGTTGGACAGGAATGTGCACCACACACTTACACCTCTTGATGCAGGTGTAACAGTGGATCAAGTTTTAAAGCTCTCCACATTGCATTAACTTTACACATGTGTTGCACTGTACTGTATACATATATAGTGAGAAAAGTATTGAACATAGTTGTACATGAAGGCTACCCTTTCAGTAAAAAACCCATGCTTGACAGGAGGCACACACATATTTGCTCTATGGTGAAAGTGTGTGTGCATTGACGCAAGGAAGAAAATGCACCAGCGCAGGGCGTAGAGAAAATTAGCACCATATCTTAGTCTATACTGTTCTATTTTTGGATCTCCCTTCGATGCAAAGTAGATGACTGAGCTAATTGTGTTGTGCCCAAAGAAGTAAATCTGCCACCAGTGCTCACCTTACAAACCGACAAATGATTGCATTTATCATGATTGAAATAAAACTGAAAGTGCCTCTGAATCAATTTTTCAATGAATTTATGATTGAAAGACCTAGTGCAACTTCATCACAGAAAAAAGTGTCAAAGGATCGACTTCCTTTCATAGACCATCTTATCTGGCCACGGAAGAGCTCTAACACAGCAATTATGTTTTATGAGGTTCTTTGTTTGGCTTTTGGGTAAAGAGATACTTGCATGTTCACTATTCCCTCTACACTATTCCCTCTACACCCATTATATTTTCACAGTTACCCTGCTGCATTGTAAAGTTCAATAATGCTAGCCATACTTTAAATATGTATTACAGGGTAGAATGCTAGCTTTCAGACACTTGCATATAAAGCTATTCATGGCATGTAACCAAGCTCTCTAATAGTTTATCATACTAAACCAATTGTCTCAACCAGGTAGCCCTGTGCTTTTTAAGGTGTCATGTAACATCTTAGGACCTCTTCCCTGGAATTCTCTACCACAGGTTATTAAAAAAATTCCCTTTACTGAGTTCATTCATCCTAAATCAAGTGTAAATCTATACATACCATCTTTATTAGTTGTTTTTGTTTTATATAGCGAGAACTAGACCCAAAGGTATCAGAGCGCTTGATAGGAGCTCCAGTTCCAGATAGACCATTCATTTTTGTTAGGCACAGGAAGTTAAGTGATATGCCCAGAATCACAGGATGTTGAGTATTCCTGCCAAGACTCAAACCCGGGTCCCCAGCTCCCAGGACTTCCGCTCAAGCCATTAGGCTACATCCTCTCCCCATATGTTGTACTTGTTATAGATATGTACCTAGACATTTGACTCTCTCCATCGATCATAGCCACATAATAGCACCTACTGATCCTTGCCACACTAATTCAGTTTGCTCTGTGCTAATTATCACACCCATATTATATTATGTAAGTCTAACGTAGCTGAAGCGGGGCTGTATTCTGTGAAGTATACGAGAGTGCACAAACACTGGCCATTGTGGAAGGCACCATTTTGACTGATGTGAGTTAGAAGGGGGGTCGATCAGCACTCATCTGCTGAGTATTGGATGACACAATTATGCAGGGTTGTCACTCAATAATGGCTAAAGAAGAACTACATATTATGCATGGGCATATTTTTAACTATGGTACACTGGATCACTAAATTCCTCTTGAAAAATTATAAGAATGTGGAGTTTCTCAGTTGGATAAGTTCTTTCCTTACACTCTAAACCTACATTGTCAGTATTGCCAGAGTACTTTTGGGCATATCTGAGATTCCTCGGTAGACTGCATTTGGGGATCTTTATTGCCTTTCTGTTTCATTGATAAGGACACTTGGATAATACCTGAGTAAGCAATACCAAAACGGTTTAATATAAATGCAGATGTTACCCAGATCTGCCTCCAATTTGATAATGAAATAGTTATGCCAAGCAACATATCTGAATTCTCATATGATATCTAATTTTGAATAAAGTAATAGTAAGTATTACAACAGCCGCCACAGAGATATTGTTAGTAGAACTATTCACCCCATTTCCCTAAGATGGCAGACGAGGCCTCTGACTCGGTGAAAAAAGGCAGGAGCCGCAGTATTATGTTTGTCAAAGAGATATTGTTCACAGAAAAAAACATTGCTGTGGCCAAGGCCCCACATCACCACAAATCGCTAACTAAACATCCTGGGTAACTTTCTCATGTTAATAATGACCATAGAAACAGGGCCAGCTTTTGTGCTGGTGACACATTGTGTGACGTGTTTTTGGCGCCCCTCCATATGACCTCCTCCTTGGATTCCCTCACTACAACCCTGCAAAAGTGCCCCTCATCTCTCCATAGACCCTTTCTTACATAGGGCCCGATTCACATAACTAACTTAAGACTAAATCCTAAACTCACTACCATTTTGGTATTCACAGAAGGCACTTACTCATTTTGGTATTCACAGAAGGCACTTACTCATTTCGGTATTCACAGAAGGCGCTTACTCATTTTGGTATTCACAAAAGGCACTTACTCATTTTGGTATTCACAGAAGGCACTTACTCATTAATGAGTAAGTGCCTTCTGTGAATACCAAAATGAGTAAGTGCCTTCTGTGAATACCAAAATGAGTAAATGGTAGTAAGCTTAGGATTTTGTTTTAAGCTAATTCTGTGAATCGGGCCCATTTGTTTTAAAGTGCTGGTATAGGCTGGCTTTACTAATTCACTCAGCTATCCACATAAAATACAAATCTGCTTTTTGTAGCAGGCATATTAAACCTCTGGGCTACTTTATGGAGAGCCAAAACTGCTACTAGACAAAACTCTGATCTATCTCTCCAGCATAAACATTAATCACAAGACTTATCATGAGATTTTAATTGCTGCCTGAATCCTGGATGATCAAGGAAATCTGCAGCAGGTGTTTTTAAATCACGGCCCCTGTAAAGTCAGTGCCCCCCCACAGGTCAGCACCCAGTGCGGCTGCACCAGTTGCACTGCCTTAAAGCCTATCCTGTATAAACATGAGCTACCCTTGCCACTGTCCCTCTCATGTCTGGATGATAATATTTTTTTACATGCTGCTCTGCTCAAAAAAGAACATCAAGAATCTGCAAAGTTTGCATAAGAAAGTAACAGGGACAGACCTAAATGTGGACACTTTAATACGAATATCAAGCACTTGCTTTAAATGAGCAGGAGATAAACTTCAAGTTAGACAAACAAAAGATTCTATTACTTTGGGGACCAGGGTGTAAACACAATGATGGCCATGTACACTTTTGAATAATTTGGACTTTTAAACAATGTGCTCGTGTATAACCATTAACACAATCCCTTGAATGCTAACTCAACCTAATGACTCCTTGCTCTCTAAATAAATGGGCTTTTTGCCCACACTTCTCTCATTTCCCCTGAGGCGGAAGCCGGGTGTGGGCGAGTGATAAATATTGCGCTGATTACGAGCGGATTTTAACATTTATTTTAACCTGATTTTACCTGATGTATTGTATCTTATTTTGCTGTTGACTACTGTATTTTAGAAGCTGACTACTAGCTTTCTGTTCTGCTGCTACTCATTGCACTTTGCACTTTTTGTTTTCCTCCCAGGCACCTGAGGCGGAAAGCCGGGTGACCTTAGGCGTCTCAGCACTTTTAGATTTCTTATCTCTGATTCACCCTTGTTCGCGCTGCTCTGCCCGCAGTGTCCCTACCCTTTCAGCCGGTACATCGAGGTGCTGAAGGGTACTCTGGGACCTGCAGGCGTGCATTTCTTTGGCGGCCATCTTGGGGGTAGGCAGGCCCGTGGGGCGGCAGTCTAGTGGTGCTGACTCACCGGCCGGCCAGCGACGCCGTAAAACTAGGTGCACTCCCCTCCGTGCAGCGGACGCGTGCAGCGGAGGTGCCTAAAGAGCGCCAAAGGAAAGCCCGTCTGCGCCCGTCAGCGTCCTGGAGGCGCACGGGTGCAGGGCGGGCTGGCTCTGCAGGCTAGGATGCTTAGTTATACCCAGGAGGAGCTTTTCGCTCTCAAGGACCTTAGACCCAATTGTTGCATGGTTTTTCCCACGCCACCTAAAGGCAACAGGCGCTGCCCGGGGTGTGGCTGGCTACCTGGCAAAGGGGCCATCTCCCTCCCTAAACCCCTACCCACTAAGAGCAACTGTCTGTTACTAAACACCAGGTCCTTGGGAAAGCATGCATTGGACCTACATGACCTACTTACTGATAAAAAGCCCACATGTCTCTTCTTGACTGAAACTTGGTTGGGAGAGAACTCTGGTCCAGATATTGCCACTGCGATCCCCCCCAGCCACGTTTTTTTTAGGAAAGACAGAGCGATCGGGCGGGGGGGGGGTCGCCATGGTGGTTGACAAGCGTACGGCGTGTTCTGTCATACCTACGGATGATATTCAGGGCTGTGAGACCTTGGGATTCTCGCTTGCCCTATCGCCTAATCAATCTTGCATAGGGCTTCTGGTTTACAGGCCTCCGGGCCCTACGGGCACCTTTTTTGAAGAACTCCATTCGGTAATCTCCATGCTTTGCCTTAGGTCCAATCACTGTCTACTTGTAAGAGATTTAAATATTCACATGGACATAGAAGACGCCACTGACAGTATCAAAATGTCGGACATCACTTCCTCCTTGGGACTTACCCCCTATCTATTGGCCGCTACACATAGTAAAGGTCACACTCTGGACCAGGTATTCTCCACTATTCCGATTGAGATGTCTTTCCTTCCACCAGTCCTTTGGTCCGACCACTATTTAGTGGAATTCCAGATCACTCATTCTGGGGAAGGGCCGCCCAGCGGGCCCGCCCGCCAAGCGCAGGATGTCATTGCCTTCCATAGGGTTTCTCCCGATATGCTTGCGCAGGCCTTATGTACCCACCCTTGCTAGTTGACAGGGGTGCTTGAGACTGATCTGGAACATCTGCAGTCCCGGCTTACCCATCAATTGGATGAACTTGCTCCCCTCCGGGCCCACCAGACGAATTCTTCTAGAGCGTTTGCCCCCGCTTTTATGCCCCCTGCATAAAAGCGGAAAGAGCATGGCGGAGGCACTATGACTCTAGTTCCAAAGAAGCCTATAGAGACCTGATTAGGGAATACCACCATGACATCAATGCAGGAAAGAAGTCCTATTTTGCTATAAGAATAGATGCAGCCTCCAACTCTTGCAAAGAGATCTTTAGAGTAGTAAAGGACTTCACCTCTCCCCCTGGTGCACCCCTAGAAATACCCATTCCGAGCCTTGGATCACCGAGCTGGCCAATTTTTTCCCGAACAAAATCCAGTCCATTCAGGCCTCTTTTACGGTAGCCGGTGCACCTGCAATTCACGAAGTACATTTGTCTCCCTCTCCCTCTAACCAGATGAGCCCATCTATTTGGGACTTTCCGACTCTTACTTCTCTAACCTCTCTGGACCTTTGACTAAATTAAAATCATGTTCCCCCTTAGATCCCTGCCCTGCAAAATTTATCGCACAAGTGGCGCATGTGCTTAATCCCCTAATCAACGCTGTGCTTAACCTCTCTTTGAGCACAGGAGTGGTCCCTTTGCGATGGAAAGAAGCCCTGATTCTGCCTCTTTTAAAGAAACCCAACCTTGACCCCAGAGTCCACGCAAATTACAGACCCATCTCCCTCTTGCCCGCCTTAGCGAAAGTGGTTGAGAAGCATGTCCATCATACTCTTGCCAACTTTCTTGAGTTACACAATATCCTACACCTGTCGCAGTCAGGGTTCCGATCTAACATGAGCACCGAGACAGCGTTGCTCGAAGTCACCGAGGCCATAAGAGAAACTCTGGACGCCGGGGGTAAAGCCATGTTGGTAATGCTTGATCTTTCGGCGGGCTTTGACACCGTCCCCCATGACCGTCTCCTTTCTAGACTCTGGGAGATCGGTCTTAGGGGGTCGGTGTTAAGCTGGTTTAAATCTTTCCTTGCCAATCGCCAACAAATGGTCTGGGCTCCCCCTTTCTGTGCCAGGATGCCGCCATTGGAGGTGGGAGTGCCTCCGGGCTCTATATTGAGCCCCACTCTTTTTAACATCTATATGTCCCCACTGGCGGCTCTGGCGGAGGCTCGTGGAGCTCAGATCGTGTCATACGCTGATGACACCCAGCTTCTTTTCACGTGCGACAAGGGGTCCGACTTTGATGGTGAGAGCATCAGGGACTGCCTTGGGGCTGTTTTTAGCTGGTTTCAGCGGAACAGCCTCAAGTGCAACTCCGATAAGTCGGAAGTACTTTTTTTTGGCTGCCTACCTGACCCCAGGTGGTAGGCCTCGTGGCCTGCCGCTATGTTTCCCCCTGCTAGTGACTCAACGGTCGCTAAAAATCTCGGGATACAAATTGATAATGGCCTCACGCTCAAACTCCAGGTATCGGGCCTGGTGGGCAAATGTTTTGCCATCTTAAAGATGATTCTGAAATTTCTGCCCCTATTGTCATTTGACCATAGAAGAATTACGGTACAGGCACTGATTGGCTCCCGCCTAGATTATGCTAATGTACTGTACCTGGGCCTCCCTGAAATTCTCCTTTCTCGCCTGCAAGTTGTCCAGAACTCTGCAGCGCGTGCCATATTTGGTCTCACCAGGAGGGCCAGCGCCAGTGCTCTTCTTACAACTCTTCACTAGCTCCCGATTAAAAAGCGGATTATCTTTAAAACATTGACAATGGCCTTTAAGGCATTGCATGGACTGGGTGCTATGTATCTCCGGAAACAGATGAAGTTCTATCTGCCTTCCAGATCACTTTGATCTGCCACCCTGGCCTTGGCCGTGGTTCCTGCTACGCGGCGAGCTAGGTGCGGCGGACGTTCCTTCAAACTCCTCGCCCCTCCCTTGTCCCTAAGAACCACTGGCAATTTGCTTACCTTCAGAAAGAGTCTTAAAACCCTGCTTTTCACTCAGTAAAGTATTTCTGCTCTCCCGCCCATCTGTACAGTTGAGGATCTTAAGCGCCGGGACACTCCTCGGAGTAGCTGAGCGCTATAGAAATCCCCCATATAACATAACATACCATAACTGCAAACTATACCACTGCAAAACAACCAACCATCATCAAAGTGGAGCCTCTTTAGTCACCAAGATTTGAACTCCAATATAATTAATGCTGGTACTTTCAAAAGACATGGAGTGTAAGAAGTGCCATTTAGAGGAGGGAGAAGTTTCTGTAATACCAAAGATGGCCTACGAAAAGTTGCTGTAATGCCACATGTGAAGCTATTATAGCTTCTGCAGTGCCTCCATTGGCATTTATTATGCTCTGTTAAGATCACAAAAATCTATCATTCTACTGGTAGGCATGTTGTCGCTAAAAAGCCTTCAGTGAGCTGATGTAACTGATGCAGCTGATAGTGAAAATACATATAAGCCAATAGCTGGTGATTTAATGCCTATGTGAAATAATCGACACCCACATACTCTTACTGACTAATGCTCCTTTCGTCTATTGAAAGTGTTAATCATGGGATCCAACTGAATTAAGTAGCATACACATGACCATCTGGGTACTTTTGATCCCACTGTAAATATTTTCAATTTTTTTTCACTTGCCTGGTCGGATAACACTGGAATAATTCTCCTTTTTGGGAGAAGACTCATAACTAAAACAGGGGATATTCTCCGATTATTGGAAACCACCAGAGTCATAATTTTTTATAATTGTCAAATTAATAAGTTATATAAGCTACATAACACCTACATGTCCATGCCTTTAGATATTAATGCATGCATTATGCCTCAAGTGTACATGAAATTTACAAAATCAAGCAGAAAATATAGGAATGTCCAATACATAAGGCAAAGAGTCATTAATTGCCCCATTAATAGTCTGGCAATAAATATGCCAAACAAATTATTCAATGAAAACAAAAAACGTTCTGCACTCCTACCCTTGACCTCATTGTTCTCCAGTATCTTAATGATAGTAACACACCGCTTTATCATAAAACCATACTCAATTTAGGAGTACTAATGTGTATTATTCCTACAAAAATCATACATTGGGCATGCATGCCCTGCCTTGCATAGAGCATTTGGTCTGAGACCTGCTCTTCTCCCCGCAGCTCCGTTGTCTGCATGCTCACTGCCGACCCCGCTCACCTCCTCCTGGGAGGTGTTGTAGGATGCCCAGGGTGGCTTGTGCCCGCTTCATGCTGCCTCCGCTCCTCCGGCTGTGCGTCGTCTGATTTTCTACTTATTTTTGTTGTGTTGTTTCTTGTGTTATTCTAGGTGTACTGCCCATTGTGTTTTGCTATTTTATTTCTGTTGCACTTTAGCCTGTTTCAGCCCGCCACTGCTTCTGCTTTAGCCCCTCCCCCCTGACGGTTCCCGCTCCCGCCTCTCAGCTGCACATCCCTACCTTCTCACTTATTTCATTGCAGCTGCAGCGTGATCATGCTGCTGGTGCGCCAAAGGCAAGCCCGTCTGTGCCCGCCTGCGACCCGACCATGACCAGAGCCAGGGACCCTGGATCTCCAACCATCTAACGATACGACTCAGCTTCCCTCGTTGCACTCAACCCCTGAAGAAACTGCCAGTAGTCCACCCCATACACAAACCATGGCCAGTTCTCATGCCGCCACTTCTGCCAGACCTTCACCACTGCCCTTGCCGCCAACAACGCCGACGCCCTAAGAGGCATCCTCCTCAACGTGCATTCCAGGCACAGACATGCCTTAGAGATCTGAAACCTTCTGGGCACCCTCTTTTTTTACAGAAACCTGGACCAATGCCTCCTCGGCCCCTGACATGGTCATCCTGGACAGGTACAAGATCCAGAGGAAGGACCACCCCAACCACCCGGGAGAAGGACTCTCCACCTCAAAGAACAATTTCTACGTGACCGAACACCTGCACTTCCAGATCCAGACCAGCCCCAACTCCACACTCTGTGACACCCTCGCCTACAGACCCCCGGGCCCTCTTCCCCGACACCTTCACTGATCTCATCGCGCCCCACGCCATTGCCTCCATGGACTACATACTCATGGGAGACCTGAACTTCCATCTCAACAACCCCAGCAACCCCAACTCTACCACACTCTGGGACAATCTCACCAACATCGGATTGAAACAACTCATCACCATGTCGACACACAAGGCAGGAGACACCCTTGATCCAATCTTTGCAGGAGGGAACAGCGTCCATTTCAGCCACACCACTCAACCCCCATGGGATCAACCACCATGGGAACACTACCTCATCGACAGACCCAAGCCGCGCAAACCCGCTCTGCACCCTCCATGAAGGACATGGAGCAGAGTCACTGAGGAGCAGCTTAACTCCACCCTCACTGAGGACACCCCCACCGCGGCAACCAACACCAACCGACGCCAACCGCACAGCCAGGGAATTTCACACATGGATCTCCAGCTGTGCAGACCAGCTTGCCCGCAACTCTGACAGGCAGTGCCCCAGGATGGCTCTCTGATTCACTGTCGATCTCCAAGAAGCCAGACAAACCTGCAGACACCTGGAGAAGAACTGGAGAAACAACAAGACACCTGAAAACCATACTTCCTACAAGAACGCCATGACTGAGAACCACCAATGCATCAGATCCACCAAAAGAACCTTCATTCACATCAAAATCCTCGCCAACTGCAGCAACTCTAATGGACTTTTCAGCATCATCCAGGAATTCACTGTGAAGCCACGGATGTCTCCCCTTCCCATGTCCTCTGCGACAAGCTCAGATCCTACTTCACCTGACCAACCCACCATCTCCACAGGGACACCGGTCACGACTGAAGAGACCTCCTCGACCATGAAAGGCATCCACTCGGGGGCCCCCACAGACCCCTACCAACCTCACATCTACTACAGAGACACCAACAACATCGTGCCAGAATTACGACACACCATCAACACCACCTTCAAGACTGGCCCTTTCCCCAATGACTGGAAATGCTAAGAAGTCAGACCCCTGCTCAAGAAGCCCTCAACATATCCCATGGACATCAAGAACTACCAGCCCATCTCACTCCTCCCCTTTGCGGCAAAAGTTGCTGAGAATACCACCAATGCAGAACTAACAAGGTTCCTTGAAGACGCCATACTCGACCCCTCTCAGTCCGGATACGGCGGCAAAAACAGCACCAAGATTACCCTACTCACCGCCACAGATGACATACGCAAAACCCTCGACCAAGGCCACACCGCAGCCCTGATCCTACTAAACCTGTCAGCAGCGTTCAACACTGTCTCCCACCGCACACTCGCCGCCAGACTGCACCGCACCAGCTTCCAAGGAACCCCCCCTCGATTGGATCCGCTCGTTTCTCACTGACAGAAGCCAAAGGATCAGAGTGCTGCCCTTCCTCTCCGAATCCATGGAGATCAACTGCGGAGTGCACCAGGGATCACCGCTCAGCCCAACCCTCTTCAACTTCTACATGGCCCCCCTTGCCACTATCATCAGACAGCATGCCCTCAGCATAGTGCCCTACGCCAATGACAGCCAGCTCATCATCTCCCTCACCAAAGACCCCACCAGACTCAACTTCCAGGAATGAATGCAGTAGGTCGCATCCTGGATGAGCAACAGCTGCCTGAATCTCAACTCAGAGAAGACAGAAGTCCTCGTCCTCGGAACCACTCCATCAGCATGGAACAACACCTGGTGGCCCACAGCCCTCGGCAGCCCCCTTAACCCCTACGGACCACACCAGAAACCTTAGCATCATACTCAACTCCTCCCTCTCCATGAACCGACAGGTCAACACCGTCACTTCCAGCTGCTTCAACACCATCTGCATCCTCCGTAAGAAATTTCAAATGGGCCCCCCCCCACCGCCCAAGTCAAGGAAGACAATTACCCTCACAGTAATAACAACCAGACTGGACTACGGAAATGCACTCTGCGCTGGCATAAACAAGTCTCTGCTCCCAAGCTCCAAACAATACAGAACACCGCTGACAAACACGTCCTCGGTATCCCTTGACACAAACACACCAGCCAACACCTTCAGAATCTCCACTGGCTCCCCATCGAGAAGAGAGTGACTTTCAAGATACTCACCAACACCTACAAATGCCTCCACAACACCGGGCCCAAATACCTCAACGATAGAATCACCCTCCACGTACCCAAAAGAGACCTCCGATCCACCAACCTCGTCCTTGCCGAGACCCCACACATCAGCAGAGCAAAAGCAGAGGGAAAAGCCTTCTCCTACATCATGGCCAAGAACTGGAACAAGCTCCCGATCGACATCAGATGCGCCCCCACCCTGAAAACCTTCAGGAAGGCACTCAAGACCTGGCTTTTCGCCTGAACAGAACGTGCCCCCGCCCCCACGCCTTGAGACCCTCACGGATGAATAGCACGCTTGTAATCTCCGTGATTGAGCACTTGTCCCTCAGTGCATCCAGGGACGAGTCACTCTAGTTCTAGCACTCCAACACGGCAGAAAACCTAGACTTCAGCTTTATATGGACAACACTATGTAATGCTTTCTGTGCTTGTGTCAGGGAGCAGTGCACGAGCACTGAAGATAGGTCATGATAGTGTTACACATAATAATGTGCTTGGACTCCGCATACAACACATATGCCTATGAGTGTAAGGGAAAATAGAAATGCTTATTTAATTTCAGTTGGTGTAGTGATCAGTCAATACAGATAGGGAGGCTTACCACCCTACAATATGTTCCCTCAGCAGTTCACCAGAAGATATTGCATAGATTTGGCAGGTGTTGGTACTTTCATTTAGATTTCTGATATCACCCATTGACTGGTTCTCCATTTCAGTTAGCCTTTGAAAGCCTTGTATTTAAACACTGAAATGCGCACATCCTTTTTGAACTATAGTAAATAATAAAACCCTGCCAAATCTGTGCACAACTTGTATAAAATCAGTCAAGAGGGTAATGCATTAAGGCCTTCAGTATGAGTTTGTTGGAATAGAGTGGATTATTTACCATTTGAATGTGGCAAATATCATTAAGCCATCGTTAGGTATTTACCACATGTGGCAAATACGTCCTCTTCCAAATTTTTAAAAGGAAAATGGTGCATAACTTGAGTAAACTGTGTTTAACACACCATAGTCTGCATGTATCCACTTTTCCACGGCCTTCACCCCAATAAACGTCGGCAGGCTTGACCTGTCATTATGTATCAGGAGAAAACTGAGAGTGTATGATAATTATCACACAACTCATAATTCTGAACTTTGTGCAAACTTTTTTGCACAGGGATTGGAATTTTAGTTCTAATTTATAATGAAGGCCTAAATGTATAATGTAACCTTCCTGTTTGCATACATCTTTGAAATGAGTATATATTATGGTTCCATTGTAAGACATTGGGTTTTTGGTTAAAGAGGTAGAAACCCATTCTCAAGCAGCAACCACAATCCTTATCAGGGTTGATGACAAAAGTCTCTAAATTAACCAGTACTTAACTCTCTGGTAGCTTGGCACAATAGCAGTTAGGCTTAACTTAAAAGCAATCTATAAAGTATGTATGTAGCATACAAATAGCAATAAAGTGAAAACACAACACAAGAAAAATCTCACAACCAATTTAGAAAAATAGTGTACATTTTAATAAATAAAATGATTTCAGAATGACAAACATTGAAATCAGTAAAACCGGAGATATTGAAATGTAAAGGTTTAAGAAGATATAGCGCCAAAAAAAGGACGAAGCACCAATTATGGGTAGTGGAGTGCAGGCCGGTCACAGGACCAAGTTTGGCCTGCTGAGAGTTATACCTTATGTCCTTGGTGCGGGGTCTGCCCAGTGTCGCTTTGTGAGGCTTCACTGCATTCCGCTCCAGATCCAATTAGGCTTTCAGCAGAGGGGCAGAGCTTTGAGTTGCTCTGCATCAGTTCCAGTTAAGCTTATAGTTGTGCAGTGCGGATTCACTAGACTTTATGTTGCTTGGCATCAGGTGAAGCTTTAATCCTTGTGGTGAGGCTTTGTTCATTCAGGGATGGGTTCCGATGAAACTCTCAGCTGTGCGGTGAGGCTTTCAGGAGCTTCATTCCACTTCACACTGGATTTGATGGAAACTTCAGTTAAGCCAGGAAGAGTTCTCTCTCTGATGGCAGCCAATGATCCAGGACCTAGGAAGGAACTTCTTGGGGATAATAAACTCATTCCAGCAGAGGTCATAAGGGCTCAGGCAGGTCCTGTTGCAGGTCCGGTGCAACAGGTCAGCTAGGCAGATTGCAAGGAGCCCTCTGGAGCTTGCTTTGTCCCTTTAGCTTAGACAAGGGGGCTGCCAACTGACTTTTGGAGTTATTTAGGTAGCCGGGGAGGACGAGCATAGGTCCATTGTTCCTTCTGTAGCATCTACAAGTGCAGGAGTGTACTGATTGTATTTATTTATTTATTTGAAGAGTTTTATATAGCGCTGGCTATACCGGGAGGTATCAGAGCGCTTTACATAAGGAGTGGTTACAACAGAATATTGTTATATAGTTACATAATTTCCTAGAATAAAAATATAGCACGGAGAAAGACATTATTACAAAAATACATCTGTTACTAGAACATACGAATAAAATAGAAACAGGTCCAAGTAGCAAGGATGGTAGAGGGGTAAAAGTAAATGGTTAAGAGTACATAGCAAGTCAGGATGACCGGCAATGGAGAAGAGAACTTCTGTGGATACCAAAAGTCAGAAAACAAGTTGAACAAAACTGGAGAGGGTCCAGGGATCCAGAAACAAACAGGTGCTGGACTTCATTACTGGGTGGGGTAGAGAATTGGAAGTGGACGGGGTGTCACACCAAGCCGAAACATGAAGAGCGCAGTGAAGCTGAGCAAGAGGGGCAAAGACCAAACCAGAGACAGAGGGAACTGGCTAGTGGCAAGGAACGGTCTGGGGCCCACCCAAACAACAAGATGGAGTCACCAAGGACTCGGACCTCAAGAGTTACAAAGACAAGATGGCGGGGCTAGATGAATGCAAAAAAAATGACCAAAAAAAAACAGAGTTCAAAACCACCCCAAAAACAGAGCTGAATAAGGAAGGCAGCAGCTTGGAACGGGAGGGAGGCAAGGTCGAAAATCGCTGCTCTCTCCCCGGTAAACCACTGCAGGAGAAGAGAGCGCGGATGTACAGGCAGCAGTCCCAGGAAGTGAAGAGGCAACAGCCGCTCAGGAGGACGACCAACTCTGGAAGAAAGGAAGCAAGCTCTGTGGTGCAGGGCAGCAGTGCTTTGTGTCTTTCATTGCTGCACACGCATTGGTTCTTGTTCCAGCACAGCAGGATGACAGGCAACCTCATCTTCGTTCCGGAAAGGCAGGTGATGGCCGGAGGAAAGCGACCCCCCCCAATTGCCACCACGGAAGAAAGAAACCCCTCATCAGGGCATCATCAAGAAAATAGGGGAAGCGGGAGGCATTCAGGAGAGGCGAGGAGAGACTATGCCAGATGCCCTGCTGGGTAGGTGACGGCCATGGTGGCAAAACCAAAGCTAATCTCCCCTACAGCTGTCTGGCAGCTCCACCGGGCATCGGCCATGTTTGT
The DNA here is from genome assembly GCF_964263255.1 of Lissotriton vulgaris. NCBI lineage: Eukaryota > Metazoa > Chordata > Amphibia > Caudata > Salamandridae > Lissotriton > Lissotriton vulgaris. Next base: position 2,046,927,799 of record NC_141685.1, read on the forward strand.
TCGGGCTCCGCAGCCTGAGAACAATGATTCCGCAATCCTCAGAAGATCTCGAGCCGATGTGCGGGAGATTGGAGAGGATGAAGTCCGCTGTTGAGCAGGACCCCAGGTGAGCAAGTGCCAGCCTATGAAGTGAGGGGACCATCAATACTGCCTTCACATCTGGTTCTGGAAAGTCCTTCCCTTGCCAAGGATCCAAGTAGTTTGGGGTTATAAAAGACAGGTGACAGGTATCTTTGTGTGTATTCTGGAGGCAGATGAGTGTAACAGGCCCACTAGTAGCAGTTAATATACAGGCCCAGGGTACATGTAGTACAAATTACTATCAACTTACAGGTATATTAAATGTGTCAATTAGGTGTAGGCCAATTGTACCATGTTTAGTGAGAGAGCACATGCAATTAAGCACTGGCTAGCAGTCATAAAGCCAACATAAATTCATTCAGCAAAACAGGAGGGGTGAAGGCAAAAGGTATGGGGGTGAACCTGCAGAGAGGGATGGGTCCAGCATACATGTTTGGGAATTATCATGATAAATATATTATTATTTCTTTGGTCAATTTGACATAATTTGGCTGATAGAAAGACGAAAAAGTAGGTCAGTAAGCTATAAATATGTTTGGTTTCTCATAATCTTTAAACGTTTAACTTTGATATGCTTGAAACAGTGCTGTGAATCTCTTCTGTCAGTGAATAAGTGATGTGTCATAGCGTTTGCTCAACCACCTTCCCTTTGAGGAATCTTTGCATGTTTAGTATTTCGAGATTCAAGAGACTAGACAAAATATATTTTTGTGTCTGTATTCCACTGACAAAGCTCTTTGTGTGTAAAACAGAGTATAATTGTCCTCCAAAGGCCAGTAAACCACAAGCCAATTATCTGGAAAGGTATCTAGGTAAGGGGAAGATGTTATGCACCAATCGATTTTTCATGCTTTTCAGAATTATTATGAACATTATTGTATTTGCTTTATCAATGTATATTTTCCAAAGAGTGGGACACCATACTCAATATTTACCAAAACGTTTCATTAAAGACAAAAACATAAACATTGTCTTACTTTGGCACCTATCATAAGGTCAGAATCTTTATAAACTGTTAAATGTATAGTATTTTAAAACTCAAGATAAAGAGATAAATAATGTTTTAGGTCTGACTGTTGAATGTAGAGTGTTTGGAATCCATTAAGAAAAAACATCAAAGTTTCCTTTATGAGGCATTCTCCCGATATATACATACAGGGATGTCTGTTCTACAACTATGGTTTCCTTGGCATTAGCCTTAAGAGAAAGGATATATATTAGGTATCTTTGGTTACGTTCTACACTATTTCCTGTTCCTATAAGGAGGTGACACATTCCAGGTAATATATTTGTGTTCCCAAAGGCAATGGAATGCATCGCAGGTCCTTATTTAGATGCCCTTTTTAAAGAATAATCGAGTAGAACTATTATGGAGGGGATAAAGAGTCAAATTCTGCAACTGGAATGAAGATTGTTATCATAGTCTCAGTTTGTTAGTGCTTATCTGTAATGCAATTATCCAAATACATGTGAAATGTGTATATGAAATGCTGGTTTGTTTCTTGTTTGTTTCAGTGTACAGAAGCTAAATGAATTCTTTATCAGTGATGAAATTGGTAAAGAAGGCTGGCGGAATGGAGGTTCTTCAAGTCCCTTTGAACCATGCAGGAAACACACAGGAGTTGTAAGTTTTCAAAACACCTCAAAGTCAAGATACTTTACTCAGAGCACAAAGTATGGTTCTTAAAATATCAGTTTGTTTTAATTACAGCCACAATTTAATATTTTCTAAACCTTCTACTAGCTCATGCTTACTAGCTAATACAGGTATTTAAACTTATTTTGCTTGTTCATATAATCCAATAAATGTGTCCTCCACAGGATATTTATTTAGAATCACCTAGAACCTAGAAAGCAATTTATATGTGAAATATGAAATTATGTAATTAAGGGGACTGGGTTTTATCATGTAAAGGATAGAGAAGAAAACTGTTTCTACTTAACCCCTGAATCCAGATTTCAGTTACCTTTTCTAAGTGTAATGATGAGCAAAGGAATCCTTCCTGTCCCACTAAGTTATGTATGTGTCCTAAAGTTGTTGGGGCCTGTAAGAAACTAGGTTACTGGTCGAGGCGGTGAAACCCTCCTCAAACAGCAACTACATTCCTTCTCAAGATGAAGTCAAAAGCAACTCCCAGTTAACCTGCGTGCAACACTCTGGTAGCTTGGCAGTGAGCAGTCAGACTTTACTTAGAGTCAATGTGTAAAGTATTTGTGCAGCACTTCAAACAGTAATAAAGTGAAAAACCAACACAAGAAAAAATCCCACACCAATTTAGAAAAATAGGCTAAATGCTAATAAATAATTCACAACTAAAAATCACAAAAAAGCAATCAAGAGATCCTGAGGAATGCAAGTTTTAATGAGTTTAGTAAAAATAGAACCAAAAAGCACTGGGCGGCACCTGTGGGTTTCTGGTCGCTCTAGACCACAACAAAGTCATAAGATAAGGCCCAACGTAATGGTACATGGGCCCGCTACAGGGACCCACTTAAGTGTGCTGAACACAGAACCTTAATCCTGGTTGCGAAGAGATACAGAGTCCCGCATCAAAGATGAGTCCTGCAGCATAGGCGATGCAAGGTCTAGGTGAAGAGAGGCGTTGTGCAGAGGTGGTTCCAGGGAGCTATGGAGTGTGATGCGAAGTCAGAACCTTTGTGATGTGCAAGTGGGGTGGGTCACAGCTCTTCCCCCTCGTTAACTCAGAGTGGCCCATCCTCCCAACATCTATCTTCCCTTTGGCTCACTGTCTGGGAGAAATACACAAATACCAACTGCCAGCCACACCTAGGTATGTAACCGAGGGACAGGCTGTAGGCACCAAATGGTTAGGACAAGAAAATACCAACTTTCTAAAAGTGGCATTTTCAGAATTCTGACTTAAAACATGAATTTACCATTAAAGAGAGCTTTTAATTATAATTCTTTAGACACCATACTCAATGCCACAGCCTGCTCCAAATTGAACCTTATCATGTATTAAATATAATAAGTTATTCAAATGTTATCCTATGTGAGAGGTAGGCCTCCCAGTAGTGAAAAACAAATGTAGGAGTTTTTCACTACCAGGACATGTAAAACTTAAACTTACATGTCTAACTTGTCAGATACAGTGTGCCCTGCCCTTTGGGCTGTGTACGGCCTACCCCAGGGATTATTTATATGTATTAAACAGGGAGTTTCAGGCTGGAAACAAGTTTAACTCACTAGGTCGAAATGGCAGTTTACAATTGCACACATAAGCTGCAAAAGCAGGGCTGAGACATGTTTGTATGGGTACTTAAGTCGGTGGCACAATAAGAGCTGTAGGCCCACTAGTATCATTTAATTTACAGCCCCTCGGTACATGTAGAAACAGTTTACTACGGACATTTAAGTAAAGTAAATAAGTAAGTTTGATGTAAGCTAATTTTACTATGTTTAACGGATAGAACACAAGCACTTTAGCAAAGGTTAGCAGTGGTAAAGTGCTCAGAGTGCTCAGACCAACAAAAATGAAGTCAGCCAGAACAGGAGCCTGGTAGGCAAAATGTTGGGGGAAAACCACACCAAGGATGTTGTGTCCAACAGAGACTTTGTAATATTCGTCTTCTAGTGCGTCCAATAAAAGATTTTAATCCAGCCTGTGCGGGCCGAAGAGGTTACGGGGAAATACAGGTTATATGACTATAGACATGAAGCGTAGCTCCACCTGCTATGTTGCTGTCCCTATTTAGACCTCCAAAGAAAAGTACTGCTCAAACCGGTGTTTTTGTTCAAGCGAAGTGCCAGGAAGCATCTTCAACCTGCTTCAGGAATATTGCTCCATAGGCTCTGGCGTGGTGCGCCTAATACGTCAATGGCCTTCGGCAACTGCTCTCACCAATAATTGCGGCCGCACCTAGCCATAACCAGGGGCAAAGCACTATAACAAAGTACACGGTCTGAACTGGCCAGGACAGACAGATGGACAGTAGCAGAGACACGGTCTTAAACAGAGACTCTTGCCTCACGGGTAAATGGCTGCAGAGCATTTGTAACACGATCTAGTAGTTACCCAGAGATTTAGGACTGGTCCTAACCTAGTGAACTGGGCAGCTAGTGGCTAGCCAAAGTGGTCTCCAGTCTCTAATGGAATATTTAGCATGGGGTTGAGCCCAACTGTGGTTGACTGTAAGTACATCAATAATGTCACAGGTTTCCTCAGACAGTAACTCAGCCACGCAATATTGTCGTCCTTCTGGATGCTCACACCTTTCTACATGACTCCATGTGGTAGTAGCTGCTTTGCATATACACCTTGTCCCTTGCTTTACTATTTTTCATACACCAACACCCCCTGTATGTGAACCTCCATTTATCCCATTGCGTTGATCATGCTATCTGAGTGGGATGGGTATGCTCAGACGTGAGTCCCTTGCTCACTTTGCCACTGGATTCAAGCAAGCCGGGCTGAAGACGGCTGGAATGCCAGAAACCGGTCCTCGGAAGCTTGTTTCCAGTCCAGGGAAGGCATGGCTTGGCAGTTCGGGCTGGACTGTTCCCATGAGGCACAGGGTTAGACTGATTTGCATATGGCCATGTCTGAACTGGGGTGGTGTGGGGGGTAAAAAAACGATGGATTTAGGCCCAGATCTCTGTATTGGCGTGAATGTATGACATTGTTCTGCATTCTGTCCATCAATTGTGGTTTTTGCATCATGCTATCTGAGTGTCATACATGTTTCAAGCTATACATATGCTTCAGAAAGTTAGTTAAAGTTCAGTTTTATACAGTTGCTACGTAACACATACCAGGTACAATTACGGTATAGCAGCCTTTTGCCACATTGACAATTGGCTGAGAGATCAGCAAAAACAAGTTTGTGGAAAGAGGTTTTACATGCTGTGAGATTTGGCACATTTCACTGGTATAGCGTGTATTCTCTATTATCCAACACTGTTTTTTTTTTTTAATTATATTTTTATTGCAGAGTTATAAACCACAGGATACAATTAATCAGCCAGTACATTCGTGAGATCCCCCCGTCCAATAAGAATTCCCAGTCGTACACAGCCATTCAGCCCGCATCCCGGAGGCCGGGCGGCATATTATATTGCTCAAGAGGAACACATCACAGTGCACGTCCCATAGGGACCCTGGTTGAAAGATCGTTTTGCGTATCTGCTTTTACCCCCCCACCCACAACAACATTCCCGTCAGCCATCCCAGTGATAGTCAGTGATGTCGCCCTTGTCGGGACCTGCCCTAGGCGCTATGGGTCGTCACACCTGGCCGCTCTACCCAGCCATTCTACCCTCCACATAGTATCCACCGTCCCAGTAGATCCAAGGCCCTAACAAGCGACCATCTAATGGCTTCTGACCCTCCCCGAACACCCTACAACCAACCCCCCCAAAGCCCCCCCTCCCCCGGCAACTGCTAAGGTGTGTGCCTCGTTCTGTCGAATTGGATGGGTCCACTACAGTGCGTGATACTATACTTCTGTGTTCGCCCCGCGGTGTCCAGCGGCTTAGTTCTCGCCATCCTCATCCTCTACCAAAGAATCACGCAAAGCCTGTACCACTAACTCCCATGCACGCGCCGCATCCAATGCCTTCTCATTCCCCAACTTCACAGCTTGCTTCATCCGGAGCACACTCTCGCAGTCAGACCACCGCAGCAGCTCATTCTTCCATCTACGCAGTGAGGGTCCCCCCCTGGACTTCCAATGCCACGATATTTCCCTCTGTGCCAATATCAGGCCCAGATCTATGAATTTGCTGGTCACCCTGGTGTGCTTAGTATGCGGGAACAAGAGTAATAGGCACGCCGCCATGTCGAATTCCACCTCCCTGTCAGTCACTTCATTCAGAAGTTCCCCTACCTCCGCCCAATAGGTCCCCAGTTGTGGGCACCCCCAAAACAAGTGGTCCATGTCCGCTCCCGGGGACGAGCACCGCGGGCAACAGGCATCCGGCACCTGAAAGTACCGCTGTAATTTCTCAGGAGTTAAATAGGCCCTATGGAGCACATAGAAATGCACCTGCTGAAAATGCGCGTTTCTAGTGCCCTTCCACGTGCGTCGCAGGATGTGACCCCATGCCGTATCCGGTATGGGCCGGCCGACGCTCACCTCCCATTTAGCCTTGAGCCCTCGGAGTGGTTCCAGCCCCTCGTTCAGCATCCTATTATGGAGGCACGTCACAGCTTTGAACGTACCAGCCGCCATCACCACATATTGGCACGCCATAGTCGTCGTGGGTTCCAGGAGCCCCTCTTTCCAGTGCTTTTGTATGGCAGCCACTACTGCCGCGTGTAGGAGGAAGCCCCCAGCAGGTAGCCCGAACTGGTCCCGGAGCACTTCAAACGGTGCCAAAGCCCCATCTATGTACAAGTCGCCCACCACCTGCAGTCCCGCCTCCTCCCAATCCAGCAACGGGGACCAATCTCCTCCGTGCGGCAATGCCGTCAACATCCCAATCGGGATCTCCGGGGCATAGGGCCGCGATGCCCTCGCTCTCTGAAGGCTCCTTTGCCAGCACAGCCGGAGCGTCCGCTCTTCCATGGTGAGGGCCCGTAACTCGAGCCACTGCTGCATGATGATGTAGGACAGCACGTGGCGTTGTATTCCCCGATCCCGGTCCTCCTCCGGGCCCCGGAACACCCTGGCTACGTTCTGTGTAAGGACCTGCAACTGCGCTGCAAGATAATACAGCTCGAGGTCGGGCACAGCCGTGCCCCCTTCCAGCTTGGGGCGAAGTAGCGTGCTCAGGGCTACTCTACGGCGGCCATGCCCCCATAGAAAGCCAATTATCATTGACCGCAGTTCTCTAAACACCCCCTGGGGAATCCAGACAGGCAGCGTTCGGAAATAATAGAGGAAGCGGGGGAGCGCCACCATTTTCAACAGTGCTATCCTGCCCAGGACTGTCAGCGGGAGGGTCGACCAGAAAGACAAGCTGCCCCGCAGCGCCCGGACACAGCGGCCAATGTTACCCTCCAATAGGTCCGCAGCCGCGTGGTAAATGCGGACACCCAAATAGGTGATGCAAGAGGGTTCCCATACCACACCCAAATCGCTGCTAGGGGCTGGCGATCCCGCTCGCAGCGGGAACACACAAGTCTTCGCCCAATTGACCTTAAGGCCCGGCAGCCGGCCGAACTCAGACAACAGATCCATCGCTCCAACCAATGCCCCCGAGGTATCAGCTAGGTACAGGAGCAAGTCATCCGCGTATAGCGATATATAATGCCACTGCCCGCCACTAACTATCCCCGTGTATCGGTCACCTGACCTCGCATGGACCGCCAAGGGTTCCATCGCCAGGGCAAACAATAGGGGGGAGAGAGAACATCCCTGTCGCGTTCCCCTGCCCACCGGGTACGCCGCAGACACCAGGCCGCCCAATCGTACTCTCGCCGTCGCCGAGGTATATAAGACCCTCGTCCACCTCCGAAACCCCTCGCCCATGCCAAACCTCTCTAGCACTCCATCCAGGAAAGGCCATTCCAAGCTATCAAAGGCCTTCTCGATGTCCACAGACAGAACCGCCGGTGCTCCCTCCCTGTCCAAGATGGCGTCCATTATTCCCACTAGGCGGCGGATATTCAGCGCCGTGCTCCTCGTGGGTATAAACCCGGCCTGGTCCCTGTGTACCAGGCCCGTCATATGCGGGGCCAGCCTGGTGGCCAGGATTCGGCTCAGGATCTTATAATCCACCGTCAGCATGGACAGCGGGCGATAAGACCTCACATCCGCGGCATCCCGGCCAGGCTTGAGGAGCGGTACAATCAAGGCCTCCCGCATGGACCCAGGCAATGCCCCCGTCTCGAAGGCTTCCGTATACACCACCAGCAGCCTGGGCGCCAAGCAGTCCACATATTGTTGATAGAATTCAATTGGCAGTCCGTCCACCCCGGGCGTCTTGTTGCGGGCCATATGTTTGATGGCCACCCGTATTTCCGTGAGCGTGATCGGGCTACCCAGCTCCCTCACGTCTTCCTCGTCCTGGACCGGGAGCTGCCTCTCCCCCAGGTATTCCGCGATGTCCTGAACCCCCACTCCCAGCTGACTCCGGTATAGTTCCTCATAATACCCCCTAAATCGTTCCAATACCGCTGCCTGGGAGTACACCATCTCTCCCTGCGCATTATTAATGCTGAGAATCGGGCAGCCCCTAAGTTCCGGGTTAGCTAGTCTGGCCAAGAGGGTACCCACCTTGTCCCTTTCTGCGTGTGCCCTGATGATGTACTGCCTATAGTCATAGCACCTCAAACGTTCCGTCTCGGTGGCAACCACTTCCTTCGCCTCCAACAACTGGGCCTGTAGACCTGGCCTAGCCGGCCTGCGGCGCTCCAAGTCCCTCAATGTGTCTTCCGCTTTCATTAGGTCATTCAGCACAGTCGTACGAGCATTTGAGAACCTACCCAAACACACCCCTCTCACCACCACTTTCATTGCATCCCATTCAGTAGACCTACTCGCAGCCGTGCCCTCATTCACTCCGAAATAACTATCAATGCCTTGCCGAACCGCATCGCTGAACACAGAATCCTCTAGCGTCTCCGGCCGAAGCCGCCATGTTGGTATCACTGAGCGCTCTCTCTGCCACTGAATGTGCACCAATAGGGGGTTATGATCGGATATAGTCCTAGCCAGGTACTCCGCATGGGTAATCAATGGGGCTAGGGATCCCCCGCAAAGCACCGAATCGATCCTGACATGTAAATCATGGAGAGCGGAATAAAAGGAATAATCCCTGGCTCCCCTGTGCCGCCCCCTCCAGACATCCAGCAACCCCCATCGTTCCTGCCAGTCCTTCCTGTGCGCGGCCAGCCTGCGCACCGGAGAGTCTACTAGGGGGGATGGGACCTATCCAGAGCAACATCCGTAATCGAGTTGAAGTCCCCCCCTAACACTATCGGACCCGCCAGGAAAGAGGCCAAGGACCCCGAGAGACTATCAAAGTATCGGCCTTGGTCAGTGTTCGGTGCATAGACACAGCAGAAAACCACATCCCGTTCATATAACCTCCCCTCCACCGCCACAAACCTGCCATCCGGATCTACTACTTGGTTCAGCACTTGAAAGGGTATCCCCGCCCTCACCCAGATCAACACCCCCCTGGCATACGCTGAGTAAGTGGTGCCAAACACCTGGCCCCGCCATCTTTTCTGCAAGGCAGCGCACTCTGTTTTGGTGAGATGAGTCTCCTGGAGCATAGCAATCTGAACCCCCCTGCGGACCAGATATGCATGGACTTTGTGACGTTTCACCATGGTCCGCAGCCCCCGGACATTCCACGTTAGGCATTTCAAGTTAGGTAATGTCCCCATTCCAACTTCGTACAGTCCGAATCAAATAACAAAGGTCCATGGCCCCCCCATTGCAGTTGCCCCCCCCCCGAACATTCCCAAAACCGAAACACTTCCCAAACCCCACTCCCCAGGACAGAGCACACGAACCCAATGGCCGCCCCCATCCAAACCTTGAACCAACTTCTCACACTCTTACCCTGTGGTCTCCACCACAGTCGACCTTAAGGGCCCAAGGGGGGTGAGTCGCCGCCGACCCCAGCTTGCGGAGCCCGCACCCCGCACCTTCATCCCCTCCAAAGCACACAGCTCCCCCTCCCGGCAACCCGCCCTCCATCAACAGGATATCACCCTACCATGAGGTCCTGATCTAGTCCCAGGTCTATCTCAGCCGCAGAAAATACCATCCGATGTCTGTGGGGTTACTATCGGCCCCTTCGAGCTTTCCGCCTCCGAAAGTTCCTCTCCTGTTCTGCTGCCTTCCCCTCCCGAGTCCGTTCCTGCCCGTTCACTGTTCTGTTGCGACCCTGTAATGGCCGCCGTCGCTGAGAGCGCATCCCTCTTCTCCGCCGCCATTTGAGCCTCCCGTTTCTCCCGCTGGCGCCTGTTGCGGGATCTGATGCGTTGTGACTGCCTCACCCGGGGCTGCTTGGGTTGGTCTCGCCTACTTTGGTGTGATCTGTCCGTCCCCGCTCTATATGACTTGAGCCATTGCCAAACTTCGTCCTGAGTCTGGAAAAAGTGCGTAGTGCCGTCCATAATGATCTGCAGCTTGGCTGGGTAGAGCAAGGAGTACTGGATGCCTTCCTCCCTGAGCTCCTTCTTCACAGCGAGGAACGATGCCCTGTTCTTCTGGACCGCTTGAGTGTAATCCGGGAAGATCGTTACCTTACTGTTCTCCACCTCATACGGGCCCGACATCCTGGCCCGCTGGATGAGAAGATCCCGGTCCTTGTAGTGGAGGAGCCGCACCACCATCGGTCGGGGGGGGGGCGGCCAAGCCCCGGCGGGCGAGCAGGCACCCGGTGAGCTCGCTCCAGAGTGAAAAAAGGAGTAAGCCCCTCCGGTGCCACCACAGTGCGGAACCAGTTCTCCATGTAGGCCACCGCATCCTCCCCCTCAATCCGTTCCGGCAGGCCTACGACCCGCACGTTGTTCCGTCTATTGCGGCCTTCGGCATCCTCCGCCCTCCGCTCCAGTGAGTCCAGTCGGGCCAAAATGTCCGTGATCCTGTGCTCCGCGGTCACCACCGATGGCTTCAGGTCCAGCAACAGCTGGTCATGGTCCTTGACCCTGTCTGCCAGCTTCGCGTGATCCGCGCGTAGCAGCCCCAGGCCCGTGGCCACTTGGGCAATGTCATTGTGCAATGCTTCCTTAGTGGAGGAGATCGCATCAAGGATGGCATCCAAACGCCGGTTCAGCCGCTGTTCCTGATCAAGCTCCGGGGAGGGACTCTCACTCAGCCGAGTTGATGTCGCTGAGTCCCCCTCGCGACTCCCGGGCATCGGCCCTCCGATCGCCGCCATGCCAGGGTGCTGCGTCACAAGTCCAGTCGCCCGTTTAGCGACTACGCCCGTGGTTCCGTGCCGGTCTCCGGGCACCGGGCAGCGCAATGTCCCCGCCAACGCTCTCAGGAACAATGGCCAGGTGGACGGGCTCCGTTCCGTCACCCCCCTCCGGCCTGAGGGGGGAAGGATGAGTCTCAGGGCGGTGGCCAACGAGGGTCCCCGAGCTCCTGGGTGAATCAGGTCAGCGTCCCCTGGTCTCAGGACACAGCACCGCCAATCCTAGTGCCTCGGGCAGCCGAGTGCAGGATCTCTTGCCACTCGGCGACAACTTGGCTCAGGGCTGAAGTTCGGGACCGTCCGACCTCCTCGCCGCCATTTTCTTCTCACCCTCGGCAACACCTCGGCCGCCTCTTCTCTCGATCTTCTCGGGGCCAGCAGTCCCCCAGCGACTCTCCGATTGCGCCCAGCTGTCCCCTTACACTTCAGAGGGCAGGAATGTCGTCTTCGGGTCGCCTAGGGTCCCGAAAACAGGAGAATTAGCGGGATTCCGCGCGGAGCTGCGAGCTCACGCCGCCATCCCGATCGGCGTCCAAGCCACGCCCCCCCTCCAACACTGTTCACAATGGTGCGTGTTTTGCTAAAATGCATAGATATGATCCATGGTCACGCCATGGCCAAGCTCCCTTTCCCCTGGGTAGGTGGTCCTTGGGTGATCTAGCCCCATCTACATTTTACACATTTGTTCACTGCTTCTACATGATGTTGCAATGTGGTGGCTCTTTCCTGACTCTGTGGCCCTCCAGCTTCCAGCTTCTCCACTAACAAGGGGAGAATAGAAACTCTCCCCTTGTTAGTGAAGCTGCTTATGGTTCTTTCTATCTGTACCCAGAGTTACAGGTACAATTCGGGCATGGGGCTATTCCTAATTGCAAGGATCTTGTGCTAGTGTCTGACTAGCAGGTCCCTATCCCTCCACTTCAGGTCAATAAAGTGTTTCTTTCAATCCTCCATGTCGTGGGGTGCGAGATACCGGGGCTTTTTTTACAAGCCCTTGCGCCGCCCGTACATCACTTTTTCCATTTATAGAAGTGACGCACCAGTGGCGCAAGGGGCTTGTAAATGAGCCTCACTGTATTTAATATTTTTGTTCTGACTCAACCTGGCATGGACTGTAGAACTAGTCTTGATTGAGGTGGCTCATAAGTTTGGGCTCCTGTTCGACAGCCTCCTCCACCAGGACTGCAGCTGCCTTTCACTCAATTTCAGTTTGCTAGGTTTCTTGGACAACAGCCGCAGGAGAAGTGTGACACTAGATTGCACTGGTTCATTCTGCAGCTACTTCATCCGAAGACGACAGCTGCCTGCTTAAGGCTGTCTTCCTATAGGTCCAGGAAAGGTAGTTGGGCTCTGAAACAAATAGATCAAATGTTTATGATGTGTTTTCCTAAAAGTTGACTTTTGCATTTGTCGTATATTCATGGCGCGTTTCCTGCCTTTTCTTTCCAAAATCGCTTACAGTCGATCAGTAATTTAGAAGTTCTACCCAATTCATTTGTGTTTTCGTTCTGTACATAAAAATAGAAGCATCGCTGTTAGCTGTGCATGGTGATCTCAGATCTGCACTTGACCACAGAGGATCTGCTGCCTTGGACCTACTTGATCTCTTGGTGGTCTTCGATACTGCTTCCCGTACCATCCGATTATAACGTCTGTTCAGAAAGCCCTAAACTGGTTTTGATCTCTTCTCATGAACAGATCCCAAACTGTCCTTCTTCCTCCCTTTCAATCTAAGTTGCACTCTGTTCCTTTCGGTTTTCCACAGTGATCTTAACCAGGGGTGTAGTTTCAGGCGGGTGTTTGGGGTGTTACACCCCACTAATAAATTTTTTTCTGATAAAGACATTTTTACATACACACATAAAAAAAGCATGTTCACTTTCCTTCTCTCTTTTTTGAAAGCCTTCACAAGTGTTGTTTATTTTTTTCAAAATCTTCTGTTTGCTCTAACTTAGTAACTCTACCAATCTGTATTCCTCTCCCATTCCTCAGCACCTTGCATGCGCCCTCCCTATTGTATAATGTATTTTAACATTAAATGCCAGTGTAACTGTTGGAAAATATGAAGAAAAAACTCACTCCCCCTCCATCCTGGCTGACCGAGCTACGCACCTGATCTTTTCTCATCCCGATTCTTAATAAGATTCACATTTTCAGATACTTTGAGTTTGAAACTATGTCCTATGCTGATGAGACACAGATAATCAAGTCATTTTCGGGAAATATCTCCTTATTCAGAAATGTGGTTTTAATGCATGACAATCCAGTCATTTTCAGGAAATGTTACCTTACCCAGAAAGGTGGTTTTAATGCATGGCGGCTGTGTATTTTGGATGGGCCCCTACTTGCTTAAGCTCAAAAGCAACCAAACTGAAATACTTCTTTTTTGTCTGCTGTCCATTGGCACCCTGACAAGAGCTCACTCCCATTCCTGTGGCTTTAGTCAGGAATCTGGGTATCACCTTTTATAGTAACTCCTTTTAAAACTCATAGGGCCCGATTCACAAAAGTAATCTGAGTTAAAATCTTAACTTTGCGACTTTCGGTATTCACAAAAGGCTTTTTGTAGTAGTAAAGGTAGGATTTCTAACTTTACTACTGCTAAACTGAGACAAAATCTTAACTGTACGACTTTCGGTAGTCACAAAAGGCATTTAGTAGTAGTAAAGTTAGGATTCCTAACTTTAGTTAGGATTCCTAACTTTACTACTTCTAAACTGAGACAAAATCTTAACTGTACGACTTCGGTATTCACAAAAGGCATTTAGTAGTAGTAAAGTTAGGATTCCTAACTTTACTACTACTAAACTGAGAAAAATCCTAACTTTACGACTTTTAGAATTCACAAAAGGCAGGCATTTAGTAGTAGTAGTAAAGTTAGGATTCCTAACTTTACTACTACTAAATGTCTTTTGTGAATACCTAAAGTCGTAAAGTTAGGATTTTGTCTCAGATAACTTTTGCTAATTGGGCCCTATGTTCTCAGGTAGATCCTACCTGTTTTCAAAATCTTCACATGTTGAGAAAAATCTTCCCTCATTAACCTACCTCCCCTTTCAAATGCAATGAACCAATGGCTGGTTAGCTTTGTCATTGACTACGCCAACTCTTTACACCTCAGTCCACCTGAATATACATTGTTCATCAACTTCAGGTGGTGTAGATCACTTTAGCTCATTCAATTCTTAATGTATCCCCATTGAGTACCCATCTCGCCTCATCTCCTTAACCTCCACTGGCTCCCAGTACGGCAACGCCCAACTTTTAAAGCCCTTTGGCCCATAAGTGCCAACGAAAATATTTTGCCAAGAATAAGAAAACCTTTTGATGCATCAGATCCTTTGCCTGGTCTACAGGACTCTTCATCACATTGTCCCTGCCTATCTCAAAGATAAATGCTGTACCTACCCTCCATTCTTTGTTCTTGCAATCTTCAACTCATTCAGATTCCAAGCTTGGGTAGATACTTTTTTTCTTTTCTTGTGAAGAAATGTGAGTAGTCTCTTCCCCTTTCCTTGCTCTTGGCATTCTCCCTTAAATAGGCCTGGGTTGAGTTTGTGGATTTCAGCTACACAAAACTCTATGAACTGACCAAACAATTCCAACATGCAGTGCACTATGTCACACCGTTTACGCACATTTTTAGCGCTAGGTGTTTGTACCGTGCTGTAAAATCAGAGCAATAGGCACCACGGCCCAGAGGTGCTGCTTCTTTCTGTATCTGTAGTAGATGTTCTACTCAAGCAGCAGTTTCCTCAACGCGAACCGTATGTTTCTCAATGCAAGGGAAAATGACCATCTGCGACTGCCTGCATTGAGAAATCTCACTGGGAAGTGGTCTGGAGTAAGATTTTCCTTGCTCGTGCTTCCCATCTTAATGTTAGCAAGCGCGAGCAAGGAAAAAACCACGCTACGTGGAGTTGATTGGACCTCTGTGCTCTACGCAGAGTGCAGAGTGGGAGACACTCTGCAAACTCCGCAAGCGGAGTGTAATTTCTTGCCCAGGCCTATCCTTAACCCCTGTAGGAACTCCTTTAACCCAAGCTCTTTTCAAGTGAAATCAATGGACTGGTTTCTCCCCTCAGAAGGGATTCTGATCCCACTATCTCTAGGATGCCCTGTCGAGTTATAGTTACGCTTGTCAAAATCTAATTTTTTGATTAGTCCATTCATTCATGATAATAATGGGTGAAGCAATACGGCACCTAGTATTTTCTCATGGAAAATCAACCAGTTCCGTAAATCTGCACCTGATCAAAGCGATATTGCACGCCCGAGGCTAAAAAACACCTGTTTTATCGCTATTAGGGGATGTGGACTTACCGCTTGTTATAAAGTAGAAACATATAAGCTTCAGAATGCACATAACTCAAAGTGGTACAATAAATGCTTCCAGGCTGTATGTTCACAGGGCACCCTGGGAATGTCTGCTGATTGTACAGTCAGGATGGCTTCCCACTGACTTGTGCCATCAAGCACAGTGGCTGGCTCCTCTCCATATCTCAATGGAAGCTGCAGATACCTTTGATGTAGCACCACAGAAGACTGAGTTCCTTCACAGACCGTAAAGCCCAGAGCTGCTTTTAATGTTAGAAAGTGTAGCAAGCATGTTGTGTAATGTAGTTACAAAACAATTTATCAAAAGGTAAATCTTGTGCATTCGATTAAACACGCGGGTCCTTCTTACAAGATAAAGCCCAACACCAGTACAATCTATGCAATATAGGCAAGGTGCACTATATGCCACAGACCCCCATGCTGCGAGGAGGATGGAGAACTGTAGCTGGATTGTGAGACCTTTGAAATGCAGAGATGAGTAATTGCAAGCGTCCCACTCAGAGCTGCAGTATGGCTTTCTGTGAGACAATGGGAATCTGACAGTATTTCATGATACTGAGGTCGATAAATTCTGCACTTTCCCATTTGATAAGACTAACACCTGTTTGATAAGGGTAACAAAGGCTGCAGATGCTATTGTATGATGCAGATACATTGACTGACTGGTCTAGGTTGTCACAGTATGTTCTATATCTATACTTCATTGCCTGTTAGTCTGATGTGTTTACTGGCCCACTTCCTAGGTCTGGTTATTTTTATCTTTGAGATCTTTATGTTTGTCCCTGTATCTCTCTGTTAATTTGTCTTTTGAAACTTTTAAAAAGTATTGTTCCCTCTTTCGTCACCGGAGTGTGGTTTTTCATGGACTCTCAAGTAACTTGAGTGTGAACTGTTCTAAATGAATTGAATTATGTTTCCGAATAATATTGAAATTAGCTGTCAGAATAAAGCCCCATCATGTCCATTGTGTTTTTCAGCAAACCAAAGCCATCAACAGGAAGCAGCCGCTCAGGTATCAGCTGGAGAGCTACGAGCAGCCGTCCAGGAGGCAGCTGCGCCCCTCCGAGACCGAAGAGGTGGCTTTGAAGGTGGTTTGCGAGAGTACAGTTGGTACATTGATTATTATCGGAACTCCCTGGCGGAAATGCCTACACAAAGCACATTAAAGAGGGGTGGAAATAACTCTTGGCTCTTAGTTTTCTATAATGAATGCCAACAAGCGTTATTGCCACGGGGATAATATGTGGAAAGAAATAACACAATTACTAATTGCAATCAAATTAGATTTCACCTCACTTTTCCCCAATGTGACGCAAACTTTAACTGATCAGGGGCACCAGAGCTGATATATTAGTGTACATTTCCTCGAACTGCTTGTTTCTGATGACAGACATTTTGTTCAAATTATGCCGGTTAATAACATAAAGTAATGATGATGCTATGTCACTAGGAAACGAATCCACAACAGATTTTTTGTTTGCAATTCAATTTGCTTGCCAGTGCCTGTTTAATCAATGTATTTCAATTTATTTCCAAGAGTGCCTTTGGAACGTTATTGTTTTCATCGTGTCAGATACCTTCATTGACCTTATAGAATAAGTGGCTATGTTTTATCTCGGCTGACATAGTATTTTTTTACCACTCTAGAATGTATCAGACAAGTGGCTGTTTTTGTGCCTGGCACTCTTTTGGGAATGTAACAGTCGGCATATATGTCTATTTATACATATATATATATATAATGCATATGTATGTACATATTTAGAAATCCACTCCTACTCCTGTTCCTGTTCCATCTAGACACTTTTAAAACAGACATTGACACGGCTGGAGTTCGTTTATAAATGTTATACATTTTATTCGACAAAAAGGTAAAAATAAAGCATATATATTATGTCAATGATATATAAGTCTGCACTTTATGTTTCAGCAGCAGCCATCTAGCTCAACTATATTTCACATGCTTAATTTCTTTTCCAGAGACGTCTTTTATACTTAAATATATTTTTATTGTTTTTCTTAGACACAGGATGTACATACACATGTAACAATTATAACACTTTGTTGTAACGTTCAGCATACATCATTTTTGCAGCATTAGGTGGATCGTTATTGAATGGCTGTTCGGAGACCTTATGGGCTGGCGGCCTTTATGGTTAAAATGTGGAGGGTCTGTTGTCCTAGGTTCTTTGCCTAGTTATAACATAAAACATATCTATACTACTATTATAAAGCAAGAACTTTGAACCTTTGAGGCGGGTAAACTCGGGAACCACAGCGCCAATGCACACACTTGATACATCATTGTAATCGTCAGGGTGTGCAGATGGACATAGGCTATATAAGCTATAAAAATACGCGTTATTTAAAAAATGTACCTTAAAAAAAAAAATAGTCCCTTTGAAGTAGCGCCGGACGCGACCTGCGTGCTGACGTCAGGAATGCGGGGAGGGCGTCCAGGAGCGCGAGGAGGAGCGGGGGACATGGATCGGGAGAGGAGCGGTGACCTGCAGCGGACAGGCGGTGAGGACCAGCGGACAGGCGGGAGGAGCGGTGATGAGCGGCAAGGAGCGGCGGAGCAGTGAACTGAGGAGCGCGGGGAGGAGCGGCGGCTGAGGCAAGGCTCCGGGGGGACCCACGGACAATGTCGGGGCAGGCGGGGGACGGGGCAGGCAGCGGACGGGGCAGACTGGGGCCCAGGCTGCTGAACAACGTCGGGGCGGGCGGGTTCCTGGGCTGCTGGACAATGTCCGGGCGGGCGGGGGTCAGGGAAGCCTGATTGCTCCCGGACAAGGTCGGGACGGGCTGCTAGTAACATATAACATACACGCGTCTGGCAGGTGGTTGTGGAATGACCGCCAACCACTGTGGTTGAGTTCAGCTGTGTTGCTTTACTCGAAGTTGTGTAGGATGGTTTGTACGGGTTTAGGAAGCTATGGGGTTTTCTCCAAGGTGTGTATTTTAGTGCAGTAGTGTCGGCTGCTCTTAGGAATGTCACCCAGTTCAGCCACCCTTTGAAAGTGGCATTGGTGGTGTTTTTCCAATTTGTCAGCACTGTCTTTGTCGCACTAGTTAGGAGGAGGTCGAGGAGGTTTCTGTTGTGTTGTGAGGTGACGTCGGTGTTGAAGTGTGCTGTAGCTATGGTGCTGAATTCTTGTAGGACCTTGTTAGTGAAGTCAAAAACCTTCCCCCAGAATCTGCTGACCTTGCTGCAGTAGAAAATGAGGTGGGCTAGGTCCCCTTTTTCTTTCTCGCAGTTCCAGCAGCTGTCATTCTCTCTTAGACCCATTTTCTCTAAACATGCTGGTGTCCAGTATACCTGGTGCAGTACCCAGAATTTCGTCTGGGCCTGCACTGGGGATATCATGTTATGTGTTGGGGACTTCCACATGGTATGTAGTTCTTGTTCTGTGAGTTTCGAACCTATCTGTGTTTCCCAGTAGCTTGTACTTTTGGCGTTGATTTTTGAGTGTGCTGGGCGGAGGAGTTTGTACAGGACAGAGATTTGGTGGCCGGCTTTGTTTATGTTTTCCATGTATTGGAATATTGAGGGAGGGAACCTGTTTAGGTTCGCTTTTGTAACGGCCGATTTGATAGCCAGGATGTTGTAAAGCTCTATGTCAGGAAGGGCGTGCCTATCCCTCAAGTTGGTGAACGTGAGGGGCGTGCCTCCTTCCTCCAGCTGAGCTGAGTGCGAGAGGCCTAATTGTTTACATGTTGTTATGTCTAAGGGTCTGCCCTGTATTTGATTTTTGGGTTGTTCCAGAGTGCTACCCACTGTAAGTTTTTGATGCCTATCTCTAGTATTTGGTCTACTTTAAAAGGGGACTGTTTCATGAAGATCGTGTTCCCTTTTAGTGCCTGTTTGTTGGTGGTGAGTAGGGTTAGTGGGTTTGTGTTGTTAAGGATGGCTCTCTCTAGTAGTAGCCATGTAGGAGTGTATTGCTGATTTTGGAGTACCCATTGCATCTAAGCATGGGCGAATTTTGCGAATCTGGCGTTCGCGAATTTTGCGAATTTGCGAACTCGCAATCCGCAAAATCCGCGAATTCTCGTGAATTTGCGGATTTTTTTTGTGTTCGCAAGGATTTCTGCCAGTTCGGAAGGATTTCTGACAGTTCGCAAGGGTTTTGTAACAGTTCGCAATCGCGAACTTACATGTCGGCTCGCAACGGTCACGATTATGTTGTTTCTACGTCTGGTTCATCATCATAGGTTCCCAGCACCCTCTGTTTCACCCCTGCCACCCTCTGTTTTACCCATGCCACCCTCTGGTGCATCAATGCATTATGACACCCTCTGGTTTATCATCACTGTAGATTATGGGGGGAAAAAGCAAGCACACCTGCCTGCTTCAACTGACATGAATTAATTTGGGGTTGATTTATTAATGTGTCACTGTTTTAAAATTCCAGTCTGGCACCTGCATCCTTATCTGTAATTTGCTTTCTGTTGCAGTGCAATTTTTTTTTCCAGGACCTTTGTGGCCTACTTGTAGCTATTCTATGAGCCTGCTGTGAGGGTCAGAGCAGGGTCATACAATTGTTGCAACTAGCAACTGAACAATTGTTGCAACTAGCAACTGAACTTTGGAGGGGCCCTTGTCAGGAAGCACTACAGGGAACGGTTACTAATGATGAGTTTGAACTTTTGAACCTGCTTTCACTTTTGCAAAACTCGTTTTTCTGCAGAGCAGCATTACAGCAACTTTAATGCCCCACCAAGCTTATATGAGAAAGTTGATTTCTAATCCAAAAGTTATCCAAAGAAAATCAAAAGGCCTCAAATCTAAAAAAGTGCAGGCAAATGTCAACCTGAGGAGTTATTCTGATAAAAATAATCATTTTCAGAAGGTCTATGCTGCTTGCTAGTAGATTTCTTGTGCGGAATTGCAATTTTTGTAATTTCGCGAGTGCGAGATTGTTGCTGCCCGCCGCACCTACATGTTCGCAATTGCGAACTTACACCGCAAAGAAAAAAAATCCGCTGCGTGCGAATTTGCGGATTTTGCGGGAAATTCGCGAATCTCGCGGATTGCGAATTTACCGAAAATCCGCAAAATCCGCGAGCGTAACGGATTTTCCGCCCATGCTTAATTGCATCCCCTGCCTGGCCACAAAAGCGGTCTGAAAGGTTCTCATGCCCGCTAGTTTGAGGCCTCCTTGTTCTTTCCTCAATCTTAGTTTCGGGAGGCCTATTCTCGGCTTTTTGTCTCTCCAGATAAATTTGTTGAGTATTTGGTCTATTTTCTTGTGGAATTTCTCAGTTAGTGCTAGGGGGAGCATGCGGACTATGTAATTAACTATTGGGGTGATCATCATTTTAACTGTTTCTATTCTTCCCCACCAGGTAATAAACTTGGGCGACCAGTTCTCCAGCAGCCCTTTGATCTTGTCTAAGGTGTTCTTCTTGTTTAGTTCGAGGGTGGTTCTTAAGTTCCTCCCGATCTTGATTACTAGGTATTTGACAGATCCTTTTTGCCAAGCTAGCCCTGAGTCTCCCAGTGTCTCTTTAGTGATGTGTATATTCAGTGGCATACATTCTGACTTATCTCTGTTTAGTTTGTAGCCCGAGTGAGGTGCGTAGGTGTCGATGGTGTGCATGAGCGCAGGTATCGATTTGGTCGGGTCTTCTGTTGTGATTAGTATGTCGTCAGCGTAGGCAGCTAGTTTGGCTGTTGCGCTGTTGATGGTTATGCCCACTATGTTCTCGTTTGCTAGGATGTCCCTGATCAGTGGTCTAGCGCAAGTAGGAACAACAGTGGGGATAGTGGGCAGCCTTGTCTAGTCCCTCTTTGGAGATTAAATTGGGTCGAAGTAGTTCCATTGATCGCAATCTGAGCTTTGGGATTTTTGTAAAGGGCCATGACCTTCTGTCTGAAATTGTCACCCAGGTTGTATGCCTGCATGCATTCCTCTAGGAAGTGCCAGGAGACTCTGTCAAAGGCTTTCTCTGCATCGAGTGTGATTGCAACTGCCAAGTTGTATGAATTCGAGCGTTGTTCGATGATTTGACAGAGGAGTCTTGTGACTTCACATACGAGTTTTCATGTATCCTACTTGTGTGTTCCCTATGAGCTGTGGTAGTATTCTGTTGAGTCTAGTTGCTAGGATTTTGTTGTATAGTTTGCAGTCTAGGTTTATGAGTGATATTGGCAGATAGTTTTTGGCCATTGCGGATCTTTCCCCTCCTAAGGGATGACTATGATGTTGGCCTGTGACATTGTCTCTGTTACTGCCCCGTCTCCCCAACAGTGGTTACAAACTTTCATTAGGATCAGTGCTAGCTGGTCTTGGAAGGATTTATAGAATGGTGCTGTGCATCCGTCTGGACCTGGGGCCTTATTGTCTTTTAGGCTGCCTTGACTTCCAGAGTTTTTATGTCTTGGCCTAGCGCCAGCGCCTCCTCCTTGGATATATTTGGTAGGTTCAGGTTCTCCAGATAGATTTTTGTCCCCTCTGTGTCCAAGTTGTCATCTTTGTCATAGAGTTCCTTGTAGAAGTTCATGAAGGTGTGCAGCATGTCTTTGTGGCGGGTGTGTGTTTTGTTGTTAGTGTCTGTGATTGATGTGATATAATGCAGTCTATACTTGTGCTTAAGGTATGCCGCTAGGTTTTTCCCCGCTTTGTTGGCTTCACACAGGTTTATTTGTTTATATTTTTGTATCCACAGCTCCGCCCTTTCGCTAAGGATTCTGTTGAATTCGTATTTTCTCTTTGTGAGTTCTGTCAGTTTGTGCTGGTTTTTTGTGTCTCCGATGTGTCGTTTTTCTAGCAGTTTGATGTCTGTTTCTAGCTGTGACAGGTGGGCTTTCGCTTCTCTATCCTTCCTGGCCTTGGTTTCGATTAGGACACCTCTGATGGTTGCTTTGAGGGCCTCCCACAGTGTTTTGGGGTCTACATCCGGAGTGTCGTTTTCCTTGATGTAGTCGTCTATAGCTTTCTGGACTCTACTCTTATCTTCTTTTTAGGCAATCGTTGTGAAGTTGATTCGCCATCTACGTGTTATGTGTTCGTTGTGTCTCACTGTGAGGTGTAGGCTGATGCATGCATGGTCCGATATTGTTCTGGCAGCAATTTCCGTGTGTTCTATTAGGTGCATGCGTGTTCCTGAGATGAGAATGTAGTCTATTCTGCTGTACGAGTTGTGTGGGTTTGAATAGAAGGTGTAGTCTCTGGTGTTGGGATGTTATAGTCGCCACGGGTCCACTAGGTCGTATCGGTTGCATAGGTGCATTAGCGTCTTGTGGGACGTCGGGATACATGTTTGTGTTATTTGATAGTCTGTCTAGGGTTTGGTCTAGCGCCATGTTGAAGTCGCCCGCTACCACCATCATATTGTGAGGACTGCTGGAATCCAGCTCTTTGGCTACCTCCTCCCAAAATGGTGTGTCGTCGGTGATTGGTGCATACATTTTGGTCACTAGTATTGTCTCCTCTCCTCATTTCAGCTGCATTATCAGTAGTCTGCCTTCGTTTTCTTGCTGGACATTCTCGATTGTTATGTTTGATTTGCTATTGGTCAGGGTAATGACCCCTCTCTTTTTATCCACTGCCGGTGAGCATGCGACCTGACCTAGCCATCTGGCCCTGAGCTTGCCTGCCTCAGCTGTGGAGAGTTTTGTTTCTTGCAGCAGAATAATGTCCCCCTTGGTCTTGGCTAAGTAGTCTAGAACCTTCTTTCTCTTGATGGGGTGATTAAAACCTTTAACGTTGAGGTAGATGATCTTAAGGTCTGTTGACAGTGTCTTGTTATTAGACTGTGTAATTTTCCATACTACGATGGGCTAAGCCTGTTCTGTCAGTGGATAAGATGGCCATGACACTTCTTTGCTGTGTGCCTGGTTTGTTTCCAGGGTCTTGTGTTCCCAGTGTTGTTGCCGGTCTGTCTACAGTGTTGGTGTTGGCTGCGGCTAAGACAGTGACAGGACGTACATGACGAACGAGATAGACATGACGAACAGGATGAACGGCCCTCCCTTACCTTCGTTTCTTCCCCCCTCCCACCCTCCCTACCGCTCCCCCCCCCTCACTGCTATATTGTGCTGTGGGCGTGCGCAACAAGGTCCCACCCACATTGCTCATGTCAGTTAATGCGTGCAAAACTGAATGGATAGTGGGGTAGATAAATGAGCGAGTAAAGTGAGTGAGCCAGTGAATGAATGAGAAAATAAGTGCCTGGATAGAGTTGGCCAGGGGGTGCATGGGGTAAGCATGTGTGCATGTGTGCATGTGCACTGCTTCCGCTTTCCAAGAGATTGTTGAGCTGTTCAGGACAAAGCATTGCACAGAGTTAAAGGACAGCCATTAGGACCCAGATAGCCATCTGGACCCTTTCGATTCCTAGGTCGTCAGGGTATAATTACAATACAGGATGGAATAAATTTCAGGCCCACAGATACGTGCTTATGATGCAAAAAGCCAACTTTTAAATTTGTCTCCGACCTATATTAAAGTGGTTTCCGAAAGTGTAAACAACTAGAGCTGATTACTTAACTAAGCCGCTGCTAACTCGGGTAGGAGAATACATTTTTTGCTTAGAAAAGAGGCGCCATTGCAATCATAAATCCTGTACGTCATATACTCCGCTTTGAGTTGCACCAGCTTATGGACTGGTGACCAGGGCCGTTGTGTGAGATATGGAGAAACCAGTGGTGGTTGCTCCCCGGCAGTCATAGTTGGGTAGGGAGAGGGGTTTAAAGAAAATATAGAAAAACAAAAAAGATCACTTACCGGCAGGCTGGCTGACTGCCCAGCCGCACCCTCTCCTACGTCATCTGCTTCTGTGTGAACGAGAAGCATACAGACTCCCAGACTCCCCTAAGCCAATCAGGACTCTGCTGCCATCATGACTGTAGCGTTGTGATTGGTCTGAGCACCGTGGTTTGACTCTCAGCAGGGACTGGGAGACTGTGCATGTTCTCCACCCAGGCTGTGCATTACAGGTTGGTGGGGTACATGCTAATAGTGGGCATATCACATGCAATTCGTGCCCCGCTTTTGACCCACTGCCCCCCCTTCAATCCCCCGTTTCCACCACAAAAACACCTTACAAGTGGTTGGTCTTCACTGCGTAGCCTTTATTATTTCTCGGACAACGCCATGTTTTCTTTGTTGATAAACTGTCAACCGTTGACCAATTTTATTAAACCAAACCAACACACATTGATGCTTATAAGGGTGCAATGATATGTTTTTGTACCACAGGTTATTATGTATTTACAATTTTCATCGCCAGAACCGCACTTGAGGCGTGTAGTACCAGCAGGACACAACCAGCCCCTCTCCACTACTTCCATTTGAGATGTCTATCAGTGCCTTCCTGGCACATCCACTCTCTCACCATCTTGCTTCCTCGAAGCACCGGCTACTAGGGTAGGGCCGGCGAGTCCAGGACCACCAGCAGGACGGCCCCATGTCCTGCCAGCCCAGAGCCCCAATGACTGCATCCCTGCTCCAGGGTCAGACAGTCCATGCTAAAAGGAGACCC
Source organism: Lissotriton vulgaris (assembly GCF_964263255.1). Classification (NCBI taxonomy): domain Eukaryota; kingdom Metazoa; phylum Chordata; class Amphibia; order Caudata; family Salamandridae; genus Lissotriton; species Lissotriton vulgaris. The sequence continues at coordinate 2,046,952,550 of NC_141685.1, forward strand.
TACCCTTTTCTGTTTCCCGGGACCCCGCCACAGGACGAGGAGCCAACTGGCGCTCTCGACCTCCCCCAAAAGCCGCTCCACCTTCCAGATGTGAGGCTATGGCCCCCAATATGGTTTGGACAAACAATTCCAATCCTGCCCTGGACAAATGCACCCCATCTGCCAGAAGAAATTCTGATTTTGATGCCTGTAACAAGCTATGCCTAATGGAGCACACCTTCGAACCAAACAACAGCTTCGCCACCTCCCGATTGAGTATTCTCAACGAAGTATTGACCACACCTGGTGACGCATTGTCACTCCACACCTTTCGAGGGAGCACCTCCAACCAATATATGATGGTGTCTGGTAACGCCTTCCTTACAATGAGAGTGCAGAGAACAAAGACTCCTTCACCCCCCTCCTGTCTGCCGGAATCATGCTTTCACCCCCTGAATGAATCACCAACACGCTTGGAACGAGCATACCCTTATCCAAAGCTCCCTGCAGATGCGTTATGAGCTCCTCCAAACGTTGCCCTGGAATCCCTATCCATTGGTGATTGATTTCCTTTGCCCTTTGCGCTCTCTCTTCCTCGGATGTGTTGAACCATTGCCCTGCTCTGTGTATGACCGAATCTCCACACCAGCATACCTGCGTCCACTGCCTCGCCACCACTGCATGAGAGTCAAAATAAAGAATAGAAAGAAAGAAGATAGGGGCGTTGGTAACAGGCCATCTTCTCCTGTCCCCTGTTTAAACTAGCAACGGTCTAACATATCGTTCAAAGCAAGATGACCTCCATCTGCCCACCCTCCTGATGGCATCCGGTGAGAGGCCAGATGCCTCTCACCGGATGCATCCGGTAGCAGCTGTTGTGGCTGCCCCAATGCGGAATGAATGCGATGTTAAATGAGCAGTGTCCTCCACTAACAACAGCAGAGTGCGCTTCCATAGACGCGTGAACTAATATTGTATCAATGGTGTTCCATCATCATGTGACAAAAGTCTATGATCCCCGCCACTAGGTCTCTCCTGCATGGACTTCGCTGTTAACGCCACCGGGCAAAAGCATGCTTCCTGAACTGCCCTGAGCTGGACCCAAACACCCTTTCCTAAGGGGTCTGTTTTTGATCTCCTCACTCTAATCTGGAGCAAGTCACCAGCCATTACCATGTGCCACATGTGGATACCCACTTCCATGTCCACTTTTGAGCTTGGTATAAGCTCCGATATACGAAAGGCCCCGAAAATGGCCAATGAATACGCCAAACTGAGCAGATGCGTCTCGTATGGGGACCGCATACCCGCGGCAACACTCCCTAGATATTTACCAGCCTACCGGCATCTATGGGTCTCCTGTTATCCTTTACCCTTGGTGACAGCCGTTACCACCCCTTCATTGCCTGCTTGACACGTGTCTCCTTAGTGGGGTCAGACACACCTTGCAATCCTGCAAAGAACGCAATAGCTGACAATTGCCTCCTAACCAGCGGCAGAGACCTTCCCTCCTCTCTCTGCCGAACGATTCACACAAGCACCCCCTCTGGTGTAAATGTCTCTGTGCTCCCTGCCCCCTTGAGGACTGTTAAGTATACCTGCCAAGCCTTCTCATACATACTCTTAGTCTTGGGCGCAATAGAAGCCGCTATCAGGTCAGGAGCAATGGGTCACCAAGCTTCCACAGGCTTTCCGGGAAAACCGTCATCTGAATGTCCGCTTGCGGCCATCAGGCTCTGAATTCTGTCAACTTAAAACGAGACAGTGCATCAGCTACTGTGCTGTCCACCCCTGGGACATGCTTGGCAGTAAAGTACACATTGCGCCTAGCCGGGCACTAGTTCTTTTAGCAAACGGAGCACCCATGGACATTTTGCCCTTTAACTGTTCACTGCCCACGCTACTCACATATTGTCAGACCAGAACACAATGTCCTTGTTTTCCAGGAAACCACCTCACAAATGCAGTGCCACGATAATGGGAAATAACTCTAAAAATGTGATGTTGCGAGTCAGACCCATCTTGACCCATTCCAATGGCCAATGCTGCATACACCACTCTGATCCTAACACTGCCCCAAAAACAACTATGCCCGCTGCATCTGTATGAAGCTCCAGCTCTATGTTTGCTTGTGCTGGTTGTCTGGTTGTTGCCATATCACCGACCCATTGAAACGCACCAAGAAATCTTTCCATGTGTCCAAATCGTCCTTCACCTCAGCAGATAACCTAGTATGACGATGCTTCGCTTTTAATCCTGTTATTGCCCTGGTGATATTCCTCGAAAAGACCCTGCCAATGGGTATAACCTGTAATGCAAATTGAGCAGCCCCACCAAAACCTGCAATTGGTGCAAAGTGACCTTGCATGCCCCTAAACACTCATCTACTAACATTTGAAAAGCCCTTACTTTTTCCTGGGGAAGTCTGTATACCCCGTCAACAGTGTCTATCTCAATGCCCAGGAAAGTTATGCGAGTCGATGGCCCTTCAGTTTTTCCTGCTGCCAGGGGCACCCCCAGTGCCTCTGCCAGCTGCTGAAAACCCAGCAATACCACCCTGCAAGCTGACGAATTAGGTGGGCCCAAGAACAGGAAATCATCCAAATAATGCACCACATCATGAGTCACCAGTGCATCCTGCAATGCCCATTCCAAAAAATGACTAAACATTTCAAACACTACACATGCAAAGTAACAGCCCATCGGCATACATAAATCCATGAAGAACTTCCCCTCAAACCTAGTGTCCTCTGGGTGTACCGGCAGGAGGCGAAAAGCTGACTCAATATCTGACTTGGCCATGAGTGCTCCCTCCCCACAGCCTCTGCAATTTTTGAATAGCCGTGTCGAAAGTGGTGTAACGCACTGCACACAGTTCTGGATCCAACCCCTCATTGACTGACGACCCAGGTGGACTCGATAGATTATGAATGAGGCGATATTTGCCCTCCACCTTCTTTGGTACCAGGCCCAACAGTAAACACACTAAATCCTGCCTTGGCAATTCATGAAAGGGGCAACCACCCTCCCCAGCACTATTTATTTATTGATTTTCTCTCCTCTGGGTTTAGCAGCACTGACTGCTGATTGCGGGGGGGGGAACTGTGGTGGGCGGGGCCCTAGATGGGATATGGAAGCCATATTTAAAATTCTGATATAAAAATTGAGCTTCTGCCCGCCTCTTGTATCTATCGAGCAGGTAGGCCAGCACATGCAGGTGTATGGGCGTCAGCAAGATGTTATGATGATTGGGCAGGGCGGCCCTTAATCTGTGCATTGGCAGGGGTGCGCTGTTCCTTCAGTCTCCCCACTTTTTTGTAACACTTAGTCTCTGAGTGACCTTGTATTCTACAGAAGGAACAAATATGCCTGAATTTACAAGCCGCTTCCCTGTTACATTAATTCTTGTTGAACTGCCAGCATGCTTGCTTCTCATCCCCAACTCCCCTGTCTCCCCGAAAGGGATGCGTGGGCTTGCTGACTGGTGAAGCTGAGTAAAATTCCCCATGCCATATATTGATCTTCCGCTGATCCCAAGCCACTTCCAGCATCTCCTCCTTCATCTACCTGAATTTGGTGTCATATTGCAGCCAGGCCGTGCCCTGAAATTCTGAAGCTGCTCCATGAATCAATGGCATGTAACTTATCAACTGGGCTGCCAACGCCAGGAACCGCTCTACCATGATTGCTGCATAAATAGCGAAACAGGTCACCCAATTTTTTAACGACTATTCCACCCAAACCTTCTTCTGTTTGAATTCACCTTCTTTGCCTGCTCTGCTCTTCCCTGGAACAACCCCTGCATTTATCAGATCAAAAACATCAACATATTCACCTCTGAAAATCTTTTCCTTGCTGTCCACTGGCACGTGCCAAGTGATACTCGCTGACGGTGCCCCTGCCAGTTATGTTGAACCATACAGCACCAGGCTCTGTAAAAGGGGTGTCTGCACTGATACCACCATTGCAGGCGGTACTGACGGTGGCACTGCAGCCGTACCAGCCCCTGATGCCCCTGCATTACTCACTGGTCCTTGTGCCATAGTAGTGACTACGACTGCCGACTGTACTACTCCTCCTGACTGCACCCACACCTGTGCCACCCCACCCCCTTGTTGCGCCACTACTGGCATGGAACCTGTGAGGTAGTCGCTGACGCCTGATCAGCCATTGTTGGCACCGCCACCACCCCTCCTTGAGCTGCCGAAATTTGTGGGCTATCAGGCGCTACCGGCACTTGCATTGCGGATGGCGCCGCACTCTGTGGAAGCCTCCCTACTGCACACAACTCCACCTCCGCTGTACCCCTCTGTGCAGCAGCGCCAGAACACTGACTATTGTCCGTGCATGTCAGAGGCTGGCTCACTGCAACCGCCTCACCTTCAGCGTTCGTCAACGATTCCGTGACCTGTTTGGCCCTCGCCTGCTGTGCGTCCTTAAAACGTGCTGGTGTCCGCCTTATACGTTTAGACAAAGGAGGCTCCTGCTGCGAATTCGCTCCTGCACCCTGAGCCAGTGTCTTCAGAGCCCAGTCAATGCCACCTTTCTTCGCAACCTCCCACAATGCCGACAAAGATCGAAAATCCTCAGCTGTTGCCGGGGCCTCTTTGCCACCCTGCGTTCGCTATGGCGGCCTCCTGCCCACTAAAACAATGAAAGGAGAGTTAAACACTCACCACACCCTTTCTTCGCACCCTTCTTTGTATTCATGCCTGCGCGCTGCCATGCCCACATGCATATCGCTCCCTCATAGGCTGAGCACTAGAGATACTTACTACCCCAGTGCCCCCCTGTGCCGTGCCGCGCATGCATAACCATAGACAAACACCTCCACTATGATATACCCAGCATACTCACTAACTGGATACCCCGGATTGTCATGCTGCACCCCAAGCCATTGATTGTCCCTGCCATGCAAGCATCACACCCCTTCCCTGGAGAGCGCTCGGCCTACCTACTAACCCAGCACCCCCAGGTGCCATGCTGGCATTCATCATGCTACCATCATGCCTCCTCCCTCTTTTAAACTCCATGCCCCACCCCTAAACAAGGAAATGCAAAATGTACCTTTATTTTCATTATTATTACTTAATATTTATTTATTTATTCATTTTTAAAACGCGCCCTACCAGCCAACTACCTTAACTTTCAAAAGGAATTCAACTTCTCCTCAGCAAAATGTTTTACCTACCTGTGCTTCACCTCTTTATAGCGCTGCGAGGCCCCGCGGCCGCCTACATCACAGTGCGCCACCCTAATTAAATAGCATGCCAGACACGTGCCCTCTACCCTTTTTCCCTGCAACGTGAACCTTCTAAGGTGAACAAAGCACAGGCGGAGCCAGGAGGGTTCGAACCCTCGATTCCATGCTTGCTAATTGCGCGCTCTGTCACTGCGCTAACCCGCGCTGCCCAGCCGCGATCCCTGCCAAATGCAGTCCATGTGGCCAACGAGGTGCCCAAATTCTGCATGCTATGAGGCCCTGCGGACGAAACTGATCACCTTGCATCCTGGTCGCCATCCCTTACATCACGGCCGCACATAATTCCCTCAGGCCCCCAGCATAAACACTCTCCTGGCATACTGCAATACCTTCGCGCCCACCCCTCTTTCTTGGCCTCCCGGCAGAACTTTCTTTTAAATTTTTTTTTTTTATGTGAGCTCTAAAATTAACAGGTTACTGACACATTCTCCATTGAACCTACCCAGATGAAATGATGAGCTGCTACGCTGTGAGTCCTCTCGCCTAGGAGAATCACCGCCACCGTCTCAGACCTGCCAGCCTGCTCCAAATCGCTTCCAGCTGAGACCCTCTGGCAATCCCCGAGGCGAGAGGACAAAGAGGGCTACTCCCTCAAGATCAGCACTTTCATTAGCCTTGGAGGGATCGCAGGTGCACCTCCCTACATTCGCACATTTCTAGGTGATCCTCCTCCTACCTCATTCAGCAGAAACAAAACTTTTCTCCTCTTGCCCGAAATTCCACTAAAGGCCACCTTCCCCTAGGCGCAGGGGGTGCCTCTCATTACGCATGACTGTTTGGCCGGCCCAAGATTGCCTGCCAAATCGTCATGGGCACTTGGGAAGGGCCCCAACCACTCCTCCCCCTGCTCTGTGAGCTGCCCAGCCCCGTCCCGAAGAACTGCCTCAGTAAGGAAAAATAAAATGATAACAGCGTATTATTTTATTTTTCCTTTTTTGCAGTGCTGAAAACCAGTGTGGCTGGGCTACTCCACCTTAGTGGAGGAGCCGACCCTGGGTGAAACACTGCCCATATTACATAAATGAAAGAGAAGTCTCTCAATGGCGTTTTAACCCTTTGCCACCTGGCAACGGTTTCCTTAGACAGCCCCAGGTGAACTGTATTACAGAAGACTAGACTGCACACGTGTGTTTGCTACTTTGACACAGTTCTCTGCATGCCAATTGTCTTCCAGAAATGTGTACGCCACCAGGACAGAACCTGTGATCAGGGTTGTGCTAGTACATACGGGAAGGGCAGGTTTCAGGGCAGCCCTGATGCACAGAGGATGCTCGTGAAATCTGCGGCTGGGGCATCTATCTTCCTGTCCCAATGGCAGTCCTTAACTAGTAGAGGGTCGCTGCAGGGAGAGATGAAGTCAGACTGGTGTTAGAAATTTATTTTGCCTGAATTTCAGACCCTATTTTCCTTGGCTCATGGAATGCAGCCAGGGGAATAAAGAATCACATTCTAACAGTACATTAGGGATGATCGTGTTACTCAGGGCATTGAAATCAGGCACCATCACTCTGCCCACGCACATCATGTAGGTCAATGCATATTGTTACAGAAGTAGGTACCTTCCTTCAACTCTAATATGAAGGATTTTTGACCTGAAAATGTGAGTCCAGCATTTGCCCTCAGACACGTCTTGATTGTCAACATGGAGATGTGGACAAAGATATCCGGCTACTTTGCTCTTTGACATGTGCCATCATATTGCTGTAAATCTGGAGCTCCAGACAAAAATATAGTTTCACATTTGGGACTTCTGCTCCTCTAGCACACGTCGTAGTCTGATGCCTCTTTGTGGTGGCGCCCTAATAAGAGGCTAATATCGCCGTCATATCATGGCACTGTTACAGGCCCACAGAATCTGAAGCCATATAGAAACTTTGGGGAAAATTCCATGCTGAAAAGGGGTAAACTGGAGAATGTAGCAAAGGCAGGGTTAAGTACCTGGTGTACAGCATAGAGGATTTAATAACAACAAAAAGAATAGACTGAAATATTGGTTCAATCAAGTAACAGGAGACATCATACACACTAACATGGATTCTTGGGAAGAATCCATGGAAGACTTACTAATTGAGGTATTTTGAATGTATAGGAGTCTTTTCCTGAACTCAGAACAACCATTTCCCTCAATTTTTTAAATTATATTTCTTTCTCTTGTGAGTTAACTCTGCCAGTATATGTATAATGAGAGTTCACTATTGGCCAGTGCTACTGTAGTTTTCTCAGACGTTTCCTAGCCAACGTTTTTATTAAAACTGCAGCTTTCGTGGAATGGTACGTTAAACTGAATATTAAGCCGAAGCTCACCTTGACTCCTTGAACCCACACCTTGAACCGACACCGGTATATTTAATTGCAGTTCTGACAGACTTGTGATGAAGCCTTAGGATTCCATTAGCAGCACATCTATTTCTTATAGTTTTCTCCTTAAGTTGTATAAAGTAGGGAGTTGTGAAACTTAAATCTAGGTTGAAATATGGGGACAAAAGTCAAGGGCCTAGATGTATCAAGCCTTTTGCGATTCGTTAAGGCCGAAATTCGCAGAATTTCGGCCTTAACGAATCGCAAACGGACATTTTGCATTTTTTGGGATGTATGAGAAATTAGCAAAATAAGGAATCGCAAAAAATTGCGATTCCTTATTTTGCTTAAGCATTTAAGGAATCGCAATTTTGCGATTCCTTAAATGCCATGTATGAAGCAATTTCAAATTGCGAATTCAGGTTAAGAAATCGCAAATTAACACCAATTTGAGGTTGGTGTTAATTTGCGAATTCCATTCAAAATTCACAATTAAGCAATTTTGAAGGTGGCATGTGGCACACATACATGCCCATAGGGCATGTATGTGGGCCATATGCACACACATGTAAGTTTCAGGGGTGCAGCAGGGTGTCCATGAGACACCCCTGCACCCTTGTAATAATTCTCAAATTGCGATTAGCAAATTGCGAATTCGCAATTTGAGAATTATTTCACAATCATTCCTATGGGCCTCCTGGCCCATAGGAATGAATGGGAAATTATTCCTTATTTGCGAATTCGCACCTTGCGAATTCGCAAATTAGGAATAATAAGGAATCGCAAAAAAAAAGCGATTTTAAACATACATCCCATTTTGCGATTTCTTAATAGCGATTCGGTAAAAATCGCTATTAAGAAATCGCAAATGGGAATGATGATACATCTGGGCCAAGATCTTTATATATTTCTGTTGTCTTAACAACATTTGGAACACATTTATTACATTTCCCCCAATTTAAAGACATCGCCATATGACAGGGAGGGACTAAAAATTATTGCCATTTTGGAAGCTTACAGTGACTAGCAAATATTTCAGAAAAGGTTGCAGTTAAACATCCCTAAAACTTTGTTAACCCCCATGAATCGCTAGACATCCACCAATCAGGCATAGGAAGAATTGTCCCTTTATAGCTGTTTGGCTGAGACCGATAAGGATGAATGTATTGTTCATGACACATGTATTGACATTTTAGTAGCCTTTGAACCATGGACCACCTATTCCTGACACACATTTGGTGTTGGAAATGAGAGCTGCTGAGCTGGTCCTGAGGGGATTTAGGTCAACCTTGGAGGTGAGGGTATACTGAGTAAGTCTTGGTCCTTTACTGCCTGTCTTGACTTATTCCTGCTCACTGCTCTGGCTTACCACAGGAGTCATCTCTCTTTTATTTAATATTAATCTTTAAAGCATATTGGATCTCCTAAAATGCTGGTGTCAGGAGTTCAGATGTATTAATATGCTTGGGGCGCACTGGAGAACTGTCAAGCTGTCTCATGAAAGTTAGTAAAGGTGGCTGAGTGGTTGAGAAACAGTGGAAGTTGAACGTTGAAAATAAGAAACCATGCTGTTGGTACCTCAGTATCTGATTTTCAATCTGGTGGCATGCCTAAGGCTGCCTGGTTGCTTGTTCTTCCATCCACTTTGTGGACAGAGTATGAATCCTCATTTTTATTTGGATCTTAAACTTTATTTTAAGCTCAGATTCAGGCATTGTCTTGAAAGAGTGAAGCTTCACAGAATTCTCCCATCACAAAACATTGTGGCAGATCTTTAATAAATATCATGTTAGACAAGGGCAATGTCCTTCATTGGCACATCCATGCACAGCTGCTGTTGTTTTTCTGGATTCGGATTGATCCAAGAAGTGCTGTTTATGATCTGAGAATGGAGGGCGGTCTGCGATCTTTGATGCTCACTTCACTGGTCTGCAGCAAAAGATAGGGTCACATTTATGGCCCATGTCTTCCATTGCCACATGAAACTGAATCTTTGCTACCTGATTAAGTATGTGACTGATAATTTGTTCTTACAAATGTCACACTTTGCGTAATGAAAATGGGCTTTTTCTTACTGGTCCCTTCAATGGAATGTAAACGTCAGGAGATTCATATGCCTTCTGTCTAAGACAATGAATTCCCTTCCTGTTCTTGTCAGATACATTCATTCTTTATTGTCTCTTACACATGCAGTGAAATTAAGTTTTTAGTGAAAAAATGTGTTTAAAGATTTTAAGACTACTCCTCTGACTCTGTTGGTGGCTAAGAAGTGGTTAATCCGTAGTCTGCACAATATAAATAAAATAAATAAAACAATCAATTTAGCTTAGAATTTATAAATACATATGACATGTAAGGATTTTGCTCCAAATTAAAGATCAGAGACATGACCAGAACATCTAAAAAGTCCTACTTCTTTTATTAGGGGGACGTTTCCATAGAATGGAGGAGTTTTGAAATCTTTATAGAAAGTTCCATCTGGCAGAAGTCCAGCATTCTACAAAGCCCTGGTAGTTATTACACTAGGAACTCTATTTTATGGAGATTTGAATTCTGGGTGTTGCTAAGGTTGTTTCAAACTGAAATTTGGATTCTCAGCAGGGAGAAAAAATGGTCACGGTTCTGATACCTGGAGTTAATTCACAATCAGATGATTGACTTGTTTGGTCATTTAGCTTTGAAAGGTGACAACCATATCTTAGACCACTGAATGTCTAGTGTATTTGATGTGTGGTGTGGTAAAAGTATTACTTTTCCCCATGTCAAATTATAGAAACCATTAAAAAATATTTTATTTGTCAATTTTCTCTAGTGTCAGCAATGTATTTTTGAATATGTCTATAATGCATACAGCCTCAAGTTAAATTTCACATGCTCAAGGTCTTTGAACCATTCATTTATACCATATGTAGAATAACGTTATCTTTCCCCGCTGGCAAACAATTGTTTCATACATTTATCTTGATCTTATTCTTTGCTTTTAATATAGAGAAAACCTATAAGTTTAAATACAGTCTAATAAATGCTGAAAGCAAAACACTGCTCACAATCAAATGTATCACAAAACACACACCCCGGCCATAATAATGAACAACCTCCAAACAGACCTCCTCAAAACACATGCAGCGTAGAGCACCCCACAATTTAGACTTCAAAAAACATGAATGATAATTTAGACCTGGTATCCTAGGCGTGGTTCTCCCATAACATTTTGCATTCAACCCTCCTAATGTGCTGACTTTGTTTTTGCTGGTTTTAGGACTCTGCACGCTCTACCACTGATAACCAGTGCTAAAGTGCATATACTCACTCCTTAAAGCATGGTAGGATTGACTTACACCCAATTGGCACATTTAATTTGCTTGTAAGTTCCTCATAAAGTGGTACTGCATGTGCCCAGGGCCTGTTAATGAAACACTACAGATGGGCCTGCCACACTTATTGTGCCACCCACATAAATAGCCCTTCAAACATGACTCAGGCCTGTTATTGCAGCCTGCATGTGCAGTATTTAAACTGCTGTGTCGATTTTAAAAAATAAGCCTTTTCCCAGGCCCAAACCTTTTTAATACATAAAAGTCACCCCTAGGGTAGCCCTGAACAACCTAGAGGGCAGGGTGCAATGTATTTAAAAGGTAGGTCATATGCATTTAAGTTTTACTTGTTGTTATAGTCAAAAACTCATTTTTCACTACTGCAAGGCTTACCTCACCCACAAGATAACATTGGGGTTACCTTATTACAATCAATAAACTGTAACTTGCAATTGGGAACAGTTAGGAAGCTCTAGTTAGGTGTCTAAAGAATTATAATTAAAAGCCCACTTTAATGGTAAAGTCGGATGTTTAATCACAGTTCTAAAAATGCCACTTTTAGAAAGTTTGACATTTCTTTGTCCTTGCTATTAGGTGGCTCTCCACTAATCTTGGGTCACATGACGAGGTGTAGCTGGCAGTTTATCTTTGTGTATTTCTCCCCAACAGTGAGGCAAAGAGAAGATAGGTGTTGGCAGGATAAGTTACTGTGAGGTAACAAGGTAGGGGAGCTGTCACCTACCACACTTCTGGCTGAGTACTCTCACAAAGGGTTTTTCACTGGTACTTTGTGACCCCAGACGAGCCAGGATAGGGACAAACAAGATGCCTGACACCTCAGGGGGTGACATTCTCTAGAAGCTTCGTCCACTTCATAGTGGGCACCAGGTATAAATGTCAGTCCCTTAGATCTAACTTTTCAGTACACTTTTGGACTTGAGGAAGGACTGATGTGCTGCTGAAAGGACTGCTACTCTCCTAGACTGCTGCTGAAAGACGGCTGCCCTGCTGTGCTGTCCTGCTGCCTTCTTGTATTGGTGAGAAGGACTGGACCTGCATCTGTTGAACCAGGAACACCAGAGGGACCCCAAAGGCTAGTTGGCTGGCCTCCTGTCTAGAGCCTCAAGGACAGAAGACTCCAGCAACCCTGAACCCAGCACCTGGACTTTGCCATCTATGCCAAGTGGAGCCCCCCCCACTCCTGGACCCTTGGAAGTGGGACTGCATGTGCTCTGCCAGACCATTAGTGGTTTCAGCAGAACTGATGCATTGCCTCTGCTACATGGATTTCCCTGAAACAAGCACTTCAAATTGCAGCCCGCAGCCTCCCAGGAAGTACCGCTGTGTGACACCCTCAACACAGGCCTTCACTTTGCAAGCCTCTCGTCGATAGCATCCCTGACTACTACATAGGACTCCACATAACAAGCCCAGTAACTAGCCCTCCACCCCCCCCGCAAGCTCCTCGTCTATGGCATTCTTGAGGAAGGCATATAACCTTGCATCACGACTTCATAGCTCCTGGGAATCGCCACTGTGCAGCACATCCTCGGCGTCGGACTCCACAATGCTCTGCAATCAGGATTTTATGTACTCTTGTTCAGCAGACCTAACTGGGTCACTCTAGCTGGCACACGATTCATCCTGGTCAACCTGAACTTGTGATTTTGTCTCAGTCTAGCAAGGCCAGATATCCACAGTTGGTGCTTTGTGCTTTTTGGTGATATTTTCACTTAAATCTTAAAAATTGCTTATCTCCGGTTCTACTGATATGATTTTTGTTGTTTTAGTCATTTTTAAAGTTTATTTTATTTTTCTAATTTTATGTGGAATTTGTCTTGTGATGTATTTTCACTTTATTACTGTTTTAAGTGCTGCATAAATACCTTATACATTCCCTCTAAGTTAAGCCTGACTACTCTGTGTCAAGAAACCAGAGGGCTGAGCACAGGATAGTATGAGGATTGCTTGTGATTTCACCCTGGCAAGGATTGTGGTTGCTGCTTCAGGAGGGGTTTTCCCCCTCAACCAGTAACCCGATTTCTTACAATAAACACATCACAAATAGAATCTTGGATTAAATGTATTTTATGAGGCCCTTGAAACATGTTTGCTTCATTCCAGATTAACTGGTTAGCCAAGGTTGTGATGGGTAAAAAGTAATCACCAGCAGGATATGTATTGTTCAAAGCATCTGAGGGATCCTCCTTCCACCATTCATTGTTAATTTGAAAGAAAAAAACAAAATCAAACAATCAATGGCCGATAGCTGGTGGGCCTAAATATTCATAAGACTTAAATAAATATGCACCTGTAATAATGCAGGCAGGATACCCATCACAAATGTGATGGTGTACCCATCCCCTAAACTCTAAATCGGGTCCTAAATTTGTTTGGCACATTGGCACAGAGGTGATGGTTAGGAAGATAATATTAAACACCCACCCATTCATTCTCGTGCCAGTAAAAGTCAAATTGAAGAATTTAATGACCCTGAGATGCTGTTAATAATGACATAAACAAGAAACATACTCTCAGGGGCGTAGCTTCACGGGGGTGGTTAGGGTGTTACACCCCCCCTAAAAAAAAAAAAATCGGGTTGATAGTTGTGTACAGGTTCTTCCAGTCGGGGATGATGACGTGTTTGTCAGATTTCACCAGAAATGTTGACATACACACAGACATAAATGCATACACACTCTCCCTCTCTCTGTTTTGAACGTCTTAACAAAAAGTGGTTTGTTTACAAAATATTGTGCTTTCCCTCACTTAGTACCCCTACCAATCTGCATTCTCCTCTCTTTCCACTGCTCCCTAAACCCCTCTCATGTGCCCTGCTTGTCGTATAATGGATTTTAACATTACCATCACGTCTGCATGAATGTTGGAAAACCTGAAGCTCACCCCCTTAATCTTACTGACCAAGCTACGCCCCTATATTTTCACAAATAAAAGGTGGCACCTACCTCAGCTGCTAATGCTGTCTTACATATCAATAGAAGAGAACACATTACACCAGCACAAATTAAGTTTTCCTGGCATATCGTTGTGGCTAGACTGAAATTCAAAACCATGACCCTGGTCCACACCCTTACATTCATTCATGGCAGATTCAGTGGCAAGTATTTAATTATACTGCCAACCTTAAAAACAGCTCGAATAGGAGGCAGGTCTTTTCCAAGCAAGAAGGGGGTTTGTGGAATACGCTTTCTGAGGAAATAGCATGAAAGGAGCAGCTACTGCCTTTTGAGGGGAATAACAAACTTTTGTGGAGAAGTGTGGCTCAATGGTTAGAGCGGCAGACCCTGATGCAGAGGTCTAGCCCGGGACCAGGGTTCAATTCCCGCCTTGGTTGGTCTTGTGCTCAATTTCTGCGGACCTGACAATTCTCGCCTCGGGGCCTATTCTAATCATGGGTCCCACTCTGCAACTCTGGGCAATAGCTTGCTTAATCTCCACAACGGCCCCAACAATGCTGGGATGCCTGGCTTCACCTTGGGGGTGCCCAGGAGTGGGCACTTCACAGGGAAAAGCCCGGAAGGGTTCCACAGCGGTATGCGTACAAGCACCTGAGATACCCCTTTGGGGGTCGATTCGGTGCGCTATACAAATACTACTACATCTACATTATTTTAATGGTTAAATTCAGCAAAATTAGACATCTGCAAGGAATTGTTTTAGCACATATACAAACTTAATGAATGAATAGATGGATAGATGAGCACCTTGCAATGTCAGTGGCTCTCTTAAACCATAAAAATACCTACTTTATGAGATCTGAAAAGCAAAGTAGGAATTGTTTTCCCAAGTTGTCGATATAATATGTTCCTTTGTTTTGTTAGTGTTCCTTGTTTATTTAGACCAGAGAGAGTGTAGTTTTAGAAACTGTAATCTTTATTATATCCTCCGATGTCATGAGTCTGGGGCATACGCTTGTACACAAAGGTCTCCATTATCAACTCTTCATGAACTGAACTGGTGATGTCAGCATGGACACCCTTCCACAACACCTTTGAACCTTAAGTCCTGGTGTTCTTGCTGTTGACCCGGGAATTAGGCAATAGTTCGAATACTATGTTCTTTCAGTTTGTGCTCTCTCTTGGAAGACTACAAATGAGCGCCAGTTACAGGCAGGCAGGACGAGGGATGGGTGACGGGCTGCTGACCGTGCATGAAACTAAACCGCAATAATTTTGTGGTCCCCTGCGTTGACCTAGGGCACATTATGGCCTATGAGTAGGAGTTGATTTATGGATTCGTACTGGGGTGAGCATGACATAGATACTTAGGATCTGCTGTATCACTAGCTGGGATTTAGTATAATAAGTCTCTAGATACCCACCCAAATTCAGGGGTAGGGAATATATTTTCTGGTCCTGAAGAAATGCTAGGGATCCAATACTGGACCAACATTGTGTGAAGCATGTTGACCGAATAGTGAAACCTCAATAATTCCTTACATCACACTGACTGAGTAGTGGTGTACCATAACCTTGCACCATTACCACAGTTTTGAACCATACCGAAGGGTCTCTGAATAAAATTTGATCGCCTTTAGGCAATTTTAAGATCCGGCTCTTCACTTTACAAATTATACCCCACACACCCACATGCACCGTCACGGCTAATACAAGAAAAGATCTCTGACAAAGAGCTCTCTCACGGGGCACGTGTGACATTGCAGCGCCGGCCCCACGAGGAGCAAAACACCCGATGCTGAAGCATAACACCCATTAGGGTGTGTGAGGGCAATACTTCCATATATTCCTACCACACCTTTCTTTAACGTTTTCTATACCCTCTCCACATAGGAACAAGTACCCACACTGATTAGACGTGTCAATTATAGAGCACAGGTACTGGACCGTTATCTGGCTCCTAGTCCCCCTCTATTTGATTCATGCCAGTTACTGCCACCACTGGTTATTGGTTTTGTTCACGGAGAACTGCATTGACCTCCCCAATCAAATATATTCTTCAAAGCACACACAAGAGGCTAATGACTTGAGCTGGGTCCTGGGTATCACTTCAAGTACCTTAATCTTGCAAACATATCGTCAGATATTTCCTTGAAACCTGAAAATATTTTTTTTTAAATAAAAAATATTAAAATGCATAATTTTGCAATCTTTAAAATAGTATGTCTATGGATTTAAAGTATCCTTTTCAGCAGGCTAAAAACCTCTCTAGCCTTTCTAGGTCAGTTTCAGCTCCTTTGTCCATGTCCCACTTACTTACCACTTTCTCCATATTTTTCCAGTTTTCCCTGTGTACTTCCCATTTTATCCGTCTCCTCTTCTTCCTCAACATCTTAATCCTAAATTTGTTCACTCTCTGGTCACCTCTATTTCTTTATACATATGATTGGGAAGCTTGCTAGGGAAAAAGAAAAGTGGGCTTTAATAGAGCTTCAAGGGCTCCAATGCATATTAACTATTGTAAATAATATTTGCCTATTTAACTATCTACTGCCGACCCGTGCTTGTGCTGTAAGAACACAAAATAGCCTAAAACGGAATCGCTAGCATTAATGTTTTCAATATTCCAGTTTTTTAAAAGTTATCTTTTTTGTCTTTAGTTTTTGAGTAACTTTTCACTGGGAACCCATAGCTGGTCAAGGTGATGGGATCCTTACAAATTGTGCAATCCCCGTAGTCCGTCAGATATTCCATTTTGCTTATTATCCATTGTTAGTCAAAAGAAATGAATAACATCAGAAAAATGCCTTTTTCAGTCAATTTAAATAAAAGATTACACCGAATTTCAAAGAGAGCAAAAGAAAGGTAGATAGCAATCTTACATAAACTGTGTTAATCATGAAAACTGAACAAATTTGCCAGTTCTCTATTTCTTTTTTAATGAGATTGTCTTTTTTCCTGCAGGTCTGCAATGGTTACTTTTCATGGGGAAGTAACCTAGCTACGTTATCCAATATTGACATCAGAATTCCTACAGGTATGTAAAAATGCATGCTAACAATAGCCATATAAAATTGGCTTTTTGCTTTTCAGAAGCTCTCCTAAACCCTGGCTCTAGCAATGTGAACACATATCAGTTAACTCTACTTTCTGTGTGGAAAGTTGGCAGGGCTTTGTACGGGGGACTAGGCTGGAAGATTATAATGTAACCTTTATTAGCGATCCTGTGGATCTGTGGAGGGATTGACCGACACCAGTTCAAGAAGCTGCGGCTAATGGTCACTAAACAAGCTGGGAGAGCCCAATATCGCTTTCAGAGTAGATGTGAAAGATGGATTCATGCAGAAAAGGTGGTCTACGGAGGGATGGTGTGTCCTAATCCTGGTTAGATTGTTTTGGTCTGTGGCAAAGGGCTGAGCAAGCTAGGTAGAGTGTGATTGGGTATATGCCAAGTTAAGCTTTAATGAGGCAACTCTTTATCATGGGGAGCATTAAGGTGCAGGCAACAAAATTAATATGGGCATATTTTACTGCATATAGTTTGTGCTTTTCTGCGTAGTTTCTGCTAGGTTTCTTGCTTTTTCTTATAATGGAGTGCACACACAATATACAGAATTGGAGATTGCTATCTATCAGGTACTGAGAATTCATTATCTGAAATCGCAACTGAGATTTTTTTTGTCATCACTATTCCTTCGGCCGAACTTAAAAATTTGGATTTTGGCTACTTGCAATCTCAGTTAGTATTGGGTTCTTGATCTGCCATCAACTCCACATTTATACTATTTATGCAAATAATGCCTTTAAACTGCTACCAAACAATGCCGATTCCTTTAGCATCACTCTCAGCCAAAGACTCAAAGGCAATCGTTCACAATCTCACTGCACTCCTCCTGCCAGCTCCCTGTATATGTTGCTCTTTGCTTCTCTTAATATATTTTTGCAAAGTGACATGCTTGGCGGCTCCCTCTATCACCATCTGTACTCAATTAAATGTATTTTTTTATTTGAAGTTTTTGTTTAGTGCTAGTAACGACCTCTAGGCAGGCAATTGTATTATGTTGCCTTTAGGTTAACATCCTTGATAATTTTGGTTAAATCGTCCTTCTGTTTTCGTAATGCACATCCACATCATGCTTATTTTTGTCTTACTCGTGTTATGTTTTTTTGCAACACATACATCCCAGTCCCACGGAAAGTTTCACCCCACACTTCCTTTGTGCTGCTTCAGTGTCTCCCTCCTCAGTCCAAAAGTGAACAATTAGGATTACAAGAAGTTCACTCTCACTTCTTGTATAGATACACTTAAGGATAGCCTATTGGTTGATGAATATATTTGGGTACTTCTTCCTTAGGTGCAGGTGTCACCAGGTGTCAATGCTTGTTCTTCAAAGTTGATATTTCACTGCAGCTCCTTGGTTGCATTGAATGAGAGGTCGGTTCCATTGATATACAAGTTCTTCTGCCGGTTTGCCTCTCTTGCTGTGGATATGTGGAAGCTCCTTACTTGTTTACAGTTCCACAAGAAATGGAGTGCACTGCACTGTACGTTCTCTCTGCCTAATCATGAGCATTACGTGTGCCCATCAGGTGAACTGATCAACTTTCTGTTTAGATGAGCAGTCTCTAATACCTTATGTATTGTGTTAAAGTGTTAAAGGTTTCTGAATGTTGGGATTTAGATGGCAAAAAGATGTTTCCCCAGTGAGGTTTATAATGCAAAGGAGGCTCAGGATTGATAATTAAAATTTGAAGCATGACCCACAGCTGCCCCCAGCTGACATTTCATGTGTTTATGACTAAAAACCTGCTCTGTATCTGATAGATAGAGTATCCTGAACATCACCTGCCTCCCTTTTTAAAATGTGTGATGAACACTACTGAGCACACTGATGAAAACCTACCAGGAGTTCCCTGGCGGTTGTTTCCGTGAGGCACCTTCCCACTTTTCACACATTTTGTTACACACTTTTCATGATGAATGGGTGTTAAGAACCAGTGGTGAAGTCATAGACACAGGCAGGATTGTTGTTTTTTAGGAAGAAGATAGGAACAGCCTATAAGTACAGCAGAAGTATCGCGTGTACTATAAGTATCCTCACCAGGAAGGGAGGCAGGTGATGTTCAGGATACTCTATCTATCAGATACAGAGCGGGTTTTTTGTTATGAATAATTGTGAGTGGAGGGCAACCTGCGTCTTTTTCCTCTTAGCTCCTGTTTGTAATTGACATTTCGTGTGTACCTATGGTGTACCATCTGCGTCTTTTCTGACCGGACCACTTATATGAAGCTGCTCGTTGCCACAATTCTGTGTCGTGGGTGCTTTATCTGTTAACACACCCAGCACAGATTATCATCAGCCTTAAAGACGTCTGGTCAGACGCTAGTTGCTGACGCATTTAAAGGGAACAGGTGCCCTTTACTCGAGCCCTAATTACGTTGCCGGCGGTCGTATCCATTGTGCTATGCAACACCAAAACTTTTGGCCATGACCCCGTATCACCGAACCCGTTATACCAAACCTATAAATATATATATATTTTAAATCCCAGACTACGCTGTGAGGTCCTCTCCTTCCTCCTGTGCCACGAACCAGCCTACTTGCATCCTTTTCCCACCGATAGCGCTTCGTACACCACTTAGCGAGAAACCCACTCGATCATTGTGGCAGCACGTGGTTGAGCGCGGACGCTGATCCCACTCGTAACTTGTTGCTGGTCTGCCGCCACAGGAGCTCCTGGAAAGTACAAAGAGGGATTCCTCGTCTGGGTCTTCTCTTCGTCTGTCAGATGGCTTCTGACAGTTGTGTGTTTTGGATACCGAGGCAGTTGCCTCATTACTCCACATTCTGTTTTTATGAGTTTTATAGTTGCTGTTTTCGGTTTCCTTATTGGTCTGCGGTACTTTGTCACAGTTGAAGTTGGTTCACAAGGTCAGCTCGTGATGGGCCGCGGGAAGCAGTTAGTTGAGTTTGCAGAATTGTCTGCATGTTTCCTCAGAGAGGAGGGCTTCCTTCCCCCTCCGCCCGGCTTATATCCTTGTCGAGGGGCGGTAACGACCACCTCCCTGCCCCCTTTGATGACGCTGAAGGGTGGCCACCCACAACACTTTTCACTTCCGGCCTCCCCTCGTGTCTCTCCTACTGGAAAGGACGGAAATAATCCAGGCTCCTTCCCGTGAAGCCACTAAGGGCGCCACCCACCAAGTTGCGGGTGGCGCCGCTCATCAGCCTTAAAGAGGATAATGGTCCTCCGTGGAATGTAATAAATAGTGATGTCGGCAAGGCATTCAGTACATGACATCACATTAGAATCCATGGACTCCAATCCAACGAATGTGTCATATGATGACACACACAATCCCATGGGAATTCAGAGTATTGAAGGCCATAATGTCTGTTAAGAAATCTTCCTCTTCGTGCTATCTTATACAAAGAGAACCAGAGAGGTAGGGTGACCGAAAGAGATATACGAAGAAAGAAGGAAAGAAGGAAAAGAAGAAAGGAACAAACAAACAAAGGGAAAAAAAGACGGAGTAAAGGGGAGGGAGGGGGTGATAGAGAGAGAGAGACTCAGCATCCTTAACCATATAATTCCTTACTAGAAATCCACATATGGAGCTATGAACAGTTGCAATGTGAATGCACCACCAATTGTCCACCTCCCTTTTCAATAAAGGGAGCAACTAATACACTTTAAGCTAAGATTTGATGACCTCTCACCCATACAGAGTACATTAGTCGATATTGGTATTGTCCTTTCACCTCAAATATAATAGCATGTGCATGTCATATTCATTCTTGGCAAAACAACTCTGCCAGAGGGCAAATGCGTGCAGAGTATCATGTCCGTTTTTAAACCTGGCTGTCACTTGGAGTACAGAATATGGAACGAGACAAACATTTTGCCTGGAGGCAAATGTGAGAGCTAAACCTGAGCTAAAATAATTGACACTAACTTATGATTGGCACTAGTGCAAAAACAAAAGCAAATCGTGTTTGCATTCACCGTTTGGGTACCTCTGGTCTAATTAGTGGTACAGTTGGGTTTACTTTTTCATGCAAAACTGTTAATTAATACTGCCAATTATTCGTGATCTTAGTCCACGTTACTTCGTGGCTTACACCTGGCTTCGGTTTGGTGTTAGAACTCGAACGTCATACATTCCAAATACCAACGTATTTGCTTTTTCTTTGTTTTTAGGACAGTTAACAATGATTGTTGGTCAAGTTGGTTGTGGCAAATCGTCCCTTCTCCTTGCAATACTCGGTGAAATGCAGGCCCTGGAAGGGAAGGTTTTCTGGAGCAAGTAGGAACATATTTACCTTTCTGTAATTAATTGCTTTGCTGATTCTTGAAATGTGCTGAATACAAATGTCACCTTATATACCTCTATTCTGCATTATACCAACAATGTATTGCTGATTGATGCTTAGTTGTTGCAAAGATGTCATGGCTTTAGTAAGACAGGTAAGGTTCATTTTCTAATTCTATATTTTTAGCTAAGTTTGAGTTTTATATTATATACCGACTAATCAAGGATTGTTTTAAAAGTCACAAAATGGCACTGAAGACTGTATTGTTGTTGTGTAACTGCATAAAATATATTTCTGCTTGACCCACTACTGCTTACCCGTGAACCTTAACTTCGAGTTGAGGCAAAAGGTAATATCCCAGAGGAGTGAAAAAATAATTGTATTTTATCTTTCCTGCGTCGCCATAGCCCTGCGACATGCTAGCAGACATCAAAAAGGAACAAACAATGTGCTTCTAGAATTTATGAATAAGGATACTGAACAATTATGATCTAGTGCATTGAACTAGGAAGATTTCACTGAACCGGGGCCACGGCATCGTTTCATGCCTTGTGTTGCATATAAAAATAATAAGACGTTTCTTATACCCATTTTTTTCACATACATCAGTACTAAGGTTTTTTTGTCCTCATTTATTTTGTGACACTTAGATAGAAAGGCTATATGAGGATAGAAATGCTTAGTTGGAAGCAGGTGGGACTCTACATAAATGCAGTTGGGGGACATCAATAAAAGGAGATGTTACACGAATCCGTACCACCATCACAATGTAAAGCTAAAAAATCTGTTTGTGCTATAGGTTTGGCCCTTCCGTCCTTTAGCGGCTCAGCTGACAGCATTGGCTGATGCAGAGCGTTTAACATGTTGTGCTGTGCTACCTTTCATTTACTCTAATGAGAAAGATGGCGAAAGTGATGACAGGAAAGATAGACTTTTAGTAATGGGTATCTAAGAATAGGAAAGGTCCAGCTCATGAGGAGACTTGTGTGTTTCACTGATAGTGTAATGAGGAATGGTGACATGAGGGGGAGCCAGTGGTGAAGCAGGACATTGCTTGAGTTAGACAGCTTGAAGAAGGTTGTTGATGGTAAAAGACACTCATGCAAGCGCTAGTACAGAGGTAGAGCTAAACCGCAGACCAGAAAGTTTGTATTTTAAGGGATGATGGTGAATAATTGTTTGTACTCAAATAGGGTGGCCGAGGCACTATGGAAAATGTGGACAAAAAGAAGAAAAGGAGGAGGCTGCTGGAATAGTAAGTTTAATAGGGGTATATGTGCGGAGATTATGAGTTTAAAATGGGTCTTGTGTTTGTTGGTAGTGGGCTGTGGATGAGATGAAAGTCCAAAGTGTCAGTTTGAGGACAAAATGGACACTGAGCTTTCAAGCACAGTGGAAGAGGAGAAAGGAGTCTAGGGAAAAATCTAGGGATTGGGATTATGCTGTTGTTGGTCGATAGACAGTGCATTATCATCCTTTTCCTGGATGAGCACGTGGCAAATCATGGCCATCTTGCAATGAATGGGTGGAGAAGAAACAGTCATAGGGGAACGTTTAAAATTAGTGAGAGAAAGAGATGGCACAGATAATCGACCCACGGTGCTTCATCTTCAAAGCGTGTAAAGGTGTGTCAAATGGTCAAAAGCTTTAAACATGATAGAGATATCAGGAAGGAGCTGATTGGAGGATTGAGGATCGAGGCTATAAAGTAAGGCTTTTGTGAGAGGTAGGACACGGAAGAGAGCAATCTCAGTTATGTGGCATTGAAGAAAAAAGACTGGAAGTGGTAGATACTCAAAAAAAGAACCCTATGATGATGCACCCACACCACGTTACTTGGTGGAGAATCAAGATATACCACTTTATCGAAAACGTGCGTGTATGAGGGTTTTTAAGAAGAGCGCCCTGAATAAAAACCCTGGTGCTGTAGTCTACAAGTGATCCATTCTCCATTGATTTTATGATATGGCTGTGATAGAACTGTTCTGAGAAGCTCGAAGGCCTGGTTGCACAAAATAAGAATATGTTGGATTTTTGTGAGTGGTGTTTTATTAGACTTAACCCCTTCGAGGCTGATGACGAGCTGGGCTCGTCATGGTGTAGCCTCCTCGCACACTGATGACGAGCCCAGCTCGTCATGTAAAGTGCGTTTTTTAAAAAGTCAGCATACCAGCAGAATAAGAGCAGCGCGCATGTGGTTAATGAACATGCAGATTTCTAACAAAATATAATAAAGAATATTAAGAGGGAAAAAGTTATGAAGCAGAATATAGATTGTAGAAATATTGTTTTTTAGATACTTATTTTCTTTTTCAAATATAGTGTGTAAAATACTTTATTTAACATACTTGTATATAAAATATTTTTTAATTCGTTTTACTATTGATAGGTCTTTTGTATTATAGGCTGTTTGTATTGAAAATAAATATTTGTACTAAAATAATACTAGTGTTCAATGAATTTTCGTATAGTTTGCACGTTTTTTCATAAGATTTTAGAAATGTCTTTAAAATTTTTTTATCTTTTTGGCAGTTTTTTGAGTTTGTAGCGGATTATGATGTAGAGTTTCAAAAAAGGTAATTAATGATGTACATTACTTCATTAATTACTTGTAATTGCAATTAGCAGTTGATCTGTATTAATTGGTTGAGCAATTTATTTATCAATCAATTCAATTTGATTCTTTATTCGGATTCATAAACAAATCTATAAAAGAACAGCAATAAATGAATCATAAGTTCATAAATCTAAAATATTCAATACAAATATAAAATACAATAATTCTCATATTGTGTTAAATACTATATATATATATATATATATATATATATATATGTTATGTATATATATGTGTGTGTATATATATATATATATATATATACAGCCAGTTTTAGTTGTATTTTTCCTTTTTCTTTTAATAAGGTTACCTATTTTCTTTACCTTTATTTGTTGGTGTTCATTGTATGGTATTAGGAAGGGAAGTGTTTTAGTTGAAAATATTGTAAGTATTTTTAGAAATTTTAAATTGTTATTTTGTAACAAATTTGAATAATTTTTTTTTTTAAACATATTATTTTTTTGATCTATATTTAAATGTTTTGTGCTGGAGTGGGAATGGTACATCTAGCCCCTCCAAAGTTAAGACTTTCTCTACTTTTGTTTACAGTGAGTGGTAATAGTATATCTGAGCCCTCTAAATGTCAACACTTTCCCTACTGTAGCTGGAATTGAGCCCAGCAGAGTCAAACACTTTCTTCACTTTTGCATCAATTGGAGAGGGAATAGTACATCTGACAGCTTCAAAGTGTAAAATTGTCAGTACTTGTATTACACTGGAATTCAAATAGTAAATGTTGTACTCTCCAAAGTCCAATATTTACTATTTTGTTGTTCAGATTGGAGTGAGAACAGTAATTCTGACCTCTTCAAAGTTCAACACTTATTGTTGCTCAGGCTGGAGTGGGAGTAGTGAATTTTACCTGAGTTAAATATTTTTTTTTTAAGTTGCTTTGAATATATTTTTTAATTTTAAAAGTTATTTGAATGTCATTTTTTATTATTATTTATTTTTGAATGAATTGTTGGTAATTTAGTTTCTATTTGCATACGTTTTGTTTTTAAAAGCCAGTGTTTGATATTATAAACCATTTGTATTACTTTTTTATTTATGTTTTGATGTTAATATGATGTTTTATGCATTATGTTTGTTTTTTCTCGCAATTTTATTTAAGTGTATATATTTATGTAATGTTTGTAAGTTGACCATTTTTGACTATATTTTGTAAAACATTTTTTTTAATGGAATCATTTTTTTAACTTAATTGATGTGGCAAGCCGCCTCCTTCAATGGATATCAGAGTAGAATCAGAGACTTGATAAAGAGAGCTGTGGCTGTGGGGCTAAACCGAGCTGTGGCTGCGGGGCACCATGTTGCTGATCTGGGATGCTCCTGGATGCCCTGGGGGCTCTCAAACTGATAGACCCTGATTTGCAGCTAGAGAGAGGGGGATGGTGTTACACCTGGGCAAGCAGTCATTTTGAATTGGGATTATCCCCTTTTAATGACAGCATGATAAATAGCAGGGACCACCATATTACTTGATAGAATGAATCCTGTTTGCTGCCTTGCCCCATCTAGTAGCTCATTAAAGAGCTACACAATTAGGTCTGCTACACAGATGCGCTCAATGCTGAACAGTAGCACTATCTACAACCATACAAAAGATGTGCCAAAGTCTTAAAAGAAGAATGTATTACCTACACGCCTATAATAACTAGAAATAGTGTGAGGCTGATTAGGGAAGCTGGATGACAAATATGTAGGGAAACACTTACAGGCCTTCTAAATAGGTGTTTCTAAAGACAACATACATTGTATTAGTGTTAAAGGCAAAATGTTACACTTCTCCAAAGTTAATTACAGGCCAGTTCCATATGTCAAGAGACGAGCCATCATCCTAACTTCTGTTTTCAGAAGTAGTTTCTGGGGGCACAAAAAAGTGACAGCACCAATCCCAAGATATGACTATGGTGGCAGTGATGCTGGAGTCTTTAAAGGCAGACCTAAAGGTAATTAAGATCTCAGTGACCACTGTAGAAATATCCAAGGCTGGCACCAATATAAAGCTGAGAGCCACCCACAAAGAACTAGTGAGTTTTAAGGCAATAATGAACAGTTCCCATAAGCTACCCCCGATTGGGGAGACAGAATCTGGAACCTTAAAAGCAAGATCATTGATCCTGAAGATAGAAGAAGAAGAGATAATATACACATTTTTGGTCTCCCTGAAGGGGGTAAAGATGTGCTAAAATTTCATTCTGATTTGCTTCCCAAATTTAGAGTTATAGACTATCATAATCCACGATTTTTAAAGGCCACATTGACCCAGACAGAGGCTGTGACATTCCAAAACAAATTATAGACCTATTTTAGTCTGCCTACTGTAACACCAGCATGCCTGTCAGCTTCACCAATCCTCCAAGAACCATGGTCCATATGACTATAAAGGATGGAAAATGTATATTTTTGCAAATGGTTCCCTTGTCAGGAATCTTGTTAGGAAATGTTATTTGCTCTATGCCCTCTGCAGAAAAAATTAAATGCCTAAATGCCAGATATGGCCTACTCGATTTTGTAACATTATTGGTGACTCTTGATTAGAGAAACCAGGAAATTCTGAGACCCCACGAGTCTGAGAAATTCATATCAGAAATAAAAGAGTGTACAATAGGTAGGGAACTGTTGATCAATGTACGGAAGCTCAATATAACATGCACCGTGCAGCACAGAGACAAATAATTTTTGTAGGCAAGACGTAGCTCAAGGTGACCACTGAAACCTTAACATCATGTGAATTTGGTTAAACAGCAGTGACCAATACAAAATTGTTTATCACCACTACTCATAAGAGCTACAGGCATAGAAGGAAGCACAGCATGCCTGTTTATAGTTAGTGACATTTCACTTTTCTTTGAGTATTTTTCCACCTTCTTTTGCCATTTTCTGTTTCACATATAGAAAATTGCCTGCTCCTATTCCAAAATTGAGAAGTGCGTGACTATTGGCCACTGCAGACATTTAGGACACATTTCTATAATGTATTCTGACTATAGTTTACCACCCTGCACAACCTCTAACCTTTCAACAATCATAGCCCACTAAATAGGGTTCAATGCAAAACCCCATACCTACCTTTACCAGAGCCTTATCTATATGGTCTTTCAACGTTAATGATCTCTCAACGTTTCCTAATAGTAAAAAGATTCTGGTACATCTAGTATCTAACAAGCCAGACATTGTCCTCGTCCAGAAACCCAATTTCTCTGCAAAGGATTCAGAAAGCGTAAAGGAGAAAGGATAGATACATTTGTCTCCTCTTCAGTGCGATGTGGACAATATCAACTATCTACCCCATGATGAATACCACATAGGAAACAGGGAATGGCAATCCTAATTCACAGGTCTTTACAGAGGAGAAAACTAAAGACATGGGTTAATCCAGACAGATGATATGTGTTCACCAAACTGTCAATTCAGAAATGTACTTTCATCATGGGATCTGTGTATGTACCGAATATTCAGAAAGGAACTTTCTTTCCCTCACTTAACGAGGTATGCACTGAATTTGGTCAGTCAAAACTCCTCTTTGGAGGAGTCTGAAATCTACCAAGTGGCCCAGTGCTGGACAAGTCATGGAGAACCAGCTTACTGGGCTGGAATCTACCAATTACCCCAGTGCTGGACAAACCATGAACACCAAACTTATGTAACAATCCAGACAGAAACATGCTTAAAGACCTGATATCTGATCATGGACTGTTGGATCCATGGTGACTACACCACCTGATGAAAAAGGAATACACTTTTCTCTCCTGATGTCATGGATCAGAGACAGGAATTGACTACTTCCTGACAAACAATGTATTACTACTGAAGATCCTTGGCTGTGACATAGCAGCAGTGCTATTAGATCATTCCCTACTCATGATGTTGCTAGATCTTCAAATTTCTGTTTCAAAAACAAAGACTTGGATACCGAACATAAGTTATTATAGAGAGTCAGATGAAAGTGTACATGAGAGGGACAATGATAAAGATAATAGTGGTCTGGGGTAACAACATACAGCGCGATCAGAGAGACAAACTAGCAAAGGACATCCTAGATATACATCAAAGCTATTGAGCTGCTTCTAGTCAGTCAAGTCAAGTCAAAAAGATTTGTATAGCGCGCTACATACCCAGAGGGTCTCAAGGTGCTTGAAGAAGGGTGGGGAGTTACTTGTCGAATATCCACGTTTTGAGTTGCTTTCTGAATGCTAGGTGGTTCTGAGTAAGGCGAAGGTGAGTGGGAAGTGAGTTCCAAGTTTTAGCTGCTAGGTAGGAGAAGGATCTACCTCCCATGGTGGTTTTGTTGATACGAGGTACAGTGGCAAGGGCTTGGTTGGAGGATCGTAGTTGGCGGGAGGGGGTGTAGAAGGAAAGACGTGTGTTGAGGCATTCGGGTCCGATTTCGTAGAGTGCTTTGTGTGCGTGGGTTAGGAGCCGGAAAGTGATCCTCTTATTGACGGGGAGCCAGTGTAGGTTTTTCAGGTGATCGGAGATGTGTTCTTTGCGCGGAATGTCTAATATGAGCCTGGCTGAGGCGTTCTGGATGCGTTGTAGTTTTTTCTGGAGTTTAGCGGTGATGCCGGCGTAGAGGGTGTTTCCGTAGTCCAGTCGGCTCGTGACCAGAGCGTGGGTGACTGTTTTTCTAGTTTCGGTAGGGATCCAGCAAAATGTTTTTTTGAGCATGCGAAGAATGTTGAAGCAAGATGAAGAAACGGCGTTGACTTGTCTGTTCATCGAGAGTGAGGAATCCAGGATGACGCCCAGGTTCCGTGCGTGGTCCGTCGGGATGGGTGCTTTTCCAAGGGCCTCTGGCCACCAAGAATCGTCCCAGGCGGAGGGGGAGGTACCTAAGATGAGGACTTCTGTTTTGTCTGAGTTCAGTTTCAGACGGCTGTGCTTCATCCATTCAGCTACTTCTTTCATTCCTTCGTGTAGGTTGGTTTTGGCCGTGTTAGGGTCTCTGGTGAGTGATAGGATCAGTTGAGTGTCGTCGGCGTAGGAGATGATGTTGAGGTTGTGTTGGCGTGCGATGGCCGCGAGGGGGCTCATGTAAACGTTGAAGAGGGTGGGACTGAGTGAGGACCCTTGAGGTACGCCGCAGATGACTTCAGTAGCCTCTGACTTGAATGGTGGAAGGCGGACTCTCTGGGTTCTTCCGGAGAGGAACGAGGTGATCCAATCCAGTGCTTTTCCTTGGATTCCGATGTTTTTGAGGCGCTGTAGAAGGGTGCTATGGCAGACTGTGTCGAAGGCTGCGGAGAGGTCGAGGAGGATGAGGGCGACTGTGTCTCCATTGTCCAGTAGAGTTCGAATGTCGTCTGTTGCTGCGATAAGGGCGGTTTCAGTGCTGTGCTTGGCTCGGAAGCCGGACTGTGAGGAGTCGAGTGATTTGTTGGTTTCGAGGAATGCGGCGAGCTGGTTGTTGACAGCTTTCTCGATGACTTTGGCCGGGAATGGAAGGAGTGAGATAGGGCGATAGTTTTTGAGTTCGGTGGGGTCAGCTGTGGGTTTCTTCAGGAGGGCGCTGAGTTCGGCGTGTTTCCAGCTTTCCGGGAAGATAGCGGAGTTGAGGGAGCAGTTGATGACGTCTCGGAGGTGCGGTGCAATAATGGAGTCTGCTTTGTTAAAGATGTGGTGAGGGCAAGGGTCTGTGGGGGATCCTGAGTGGATAGAGTTCATCAGACGGATGGTGTCCTCAGTGGAGATTGGCTTCCAGTCATTGAGGATGTTCAGGGGGGGTGGGGGTCCTGCAGGGGATTGGGTGGGTTGGTCTCCGGGTTGGTTGTCGAAGCTGTTGTGGATGTCTCCAATTTTGTTGTGGAAGAATGAGGCTAGGGAGTCGCAGAGGGCTTGAGAGGGGGTGATGTCGTTGGAGTTGGCTGAGGGGTTGGTAAATTCCTTGACGATGTTGAATAATTCCTTGCTGTTGTGGGCGTTATCTAGACGGTCATTGAAGGCTGCTTTCTTGGCATTTTGGATTAGTTGGTGGTGTATGCGGGTGGCGTTTTTGAAGGCGTCTTTGGTGCTGGTGGTTGGGTCTTTTTTCCAGGCCTTCTCGAGGGAGCGACAGAGTTTCTTGGATTTCTTAAGGTCATCGTTGAACCAGGAAAAAACCAAAAAACCCAAAGTTTTAACTAGGCTAAAGTGTAAATTGAACACCATGTACTGTTCTATAACAGAAAAAGCTCTACAGCGGATATGCAGCACTCTTTATGAACATACTGAAAAAGTTTGTAGATTGACTGCAATGCAACTGAAAGAAAAATAAGCCAAACCAAGTATTGAAGTGATATGAGGTTCAAAAGGAGTTTTGATACATAACCCTTTCAACATCACCAAAGAATGTCCCTGCTATTACATGCAATTGTATACCAGAGAAGCTGTGGGAGTGATTTGTGAAGAAGACAAACTTATGGATCATTTACCAGTTCAGAAGCTGACACTGGATTTATGACCAGACCTGGCTCAGGAAATTGCAGGTAAAGAAGAGTCAGAGGTGATTAACCCCTTAAGCGCTGCGCCCGTCCACCAGCCGAAGGCACCACTACCTCGGGAGTGCTGCCGTCGGCCGTTGGACGTTCCAACTGCACCTGCGCAATGGAACGTTCAGCACTGGAGCTGGACGTTCCAAAGCAGCTAAGGTGTTAAGTCTGTGATACTGGGAAAGCAGCTGGAGAAGATGGCTTTTCTGTTGACTCCTATGAAATCACAGCCAAAACTATCACACCAATGTCGACAAAAGTTGTCCGAGAAGCTGCGAAAAAGGGTAATCTGAACACAAACTTTACCAAAGTTTATATTTTTGCTGATACTGCTACCCAGAAGGGATCTGCTTTGCTAGAAGAACTACAGACCAATATCACTGTTAAATTGTGACCTTAAAATACTAGCAAAAATGCTAACTAACAAGCTGACAAAGTGGGTTCACTCTTGATACATAAAAACCTGGTGTGCATTATGCCTGGTAGGACTTCACAGAATACCTCTGAATTCTGATGCATCTACTCTGGCAAACTAGGAGCGATAAAAACAAAAATGTGGTCCTATTACTTGATGCCGAGAAGGAATTTGATGGAAATTTGCAATGGGGTTACTTATTTAAATTCATTAGTATGGTACAAATTCTATATAATATTCCTACTGCTCATATCAACAGGTTGCCTTCTGACTGGGTACTTGTTAGCAGAGAAACCAGCCAGGGATGTCTGCTATCCCCATTATTATTTCTGCTTGCTTTCGAACCCTTGGCTATTGCTATCCAGAAGACCCATAACCCTACCATTAAGTGGTGAGAAACAGCTGCTGCAGACAATTTCTTGCTGACATTACCATCACTGGACCAGTCTATAATAGTGCTGAAGACAAATTTCACTGCTTTATCATCTTTCTTGGGTTATATTATGAGCTAGTCAGAGTGAAGCTATGACCATAAATGGAGTCGCCGCTGAAGGCTTGCTACTAGGATTCACCTTTAAGTGGATATCATATATGCTGAAGTGCCTATTCTTGGAAGTGGTGAAATTTGGCTTATAGTGCTGGAGAAAGCATCTTCAACTCTCATCATGGGTCAGGGTGTAGACTGTTAAAATAGTTGTTCCCCTCAGATTTAATTACATATTTGTCTTGTTAATAATATCCATCCACATAAGCTAGGAAAGTTAACTGGCTGATGCATCAAAACATACGTTTGAGATGGCAATAGGGCCAGACTGGCAATGTTGAAATGATATGTGGAGCCAAGTTAGCCAAGGTGCCTGTTAAGGATTTAGCGCAAAATATTGGCCCAGAGGACTGGGTCACTCATTTTGAATCAATGTATCTCTTTCACTCTGGCAGCGGTAGTGTTAACGGTGAACCTCCACCTTCTTATCCTCCTAGTACTGCCTTTGATATTGCACGGATGTCGGATGCAATTATAAAGAGCCCTAGAAATATTGGATGGGGTTTGGACCTTTATAAGGACAACATTGAGTTTAGGGCACCTCTTCTTACCAAACCTTTAAATGTTGCCTGCAACAAAGGAATACCCCACTCTTGGAAGTCTGCAACAATTGTTCTGATATATAAAAAGCGTAACTATACTGACCCACACTGGTGCACAATATGGTGTTAGGGAAGGACTTGGAACAATTAAATAGTGTTTGAATCTTTACTTACTGATTCTCAAGTACACAGTGGCCAAACGCAGCATATATTATATGGGGTTTATGGACCTTAACTGCTCCCTTAACAGGCCCATTGAATGTTTTATGTGCCCTCCACTGTAGCCCTACAGCCTCAGGGTGTTTGGTTGCAAATGGAAATGTACCAACTCCCTTGATCTGGCCCCGGGGTCCTATTTTAGCTATAGAACAATGGATTGAGGAAAGCCTTATTGGCCAAAGGAAGGCCATGCCAGTGATTAATTCTAGGCATGTGCCTGTTCTCCTAAATATGCATGATGCTGTCCTTATGGCAAGAACTACGAATGGTCTTAAGAAGTCTCTGTGTCATATGTGTGTTACATGGAAGACATACATTTTTAGATGAATTTTACTAAAACATTCACCATGGGTCGGGCCAAAAAAACCTGAAGTCTATTTCTCCTATTGTTGAAGGCAAAAGCATTAAAAAAAATCCCTTGTTTTCCATACTTAGAGATTACTTTCGACTCCAACTGTACTTTGGACCCCATTTTGCTTGCTAGAAACAATGTTTTATGGACGCTCTCTTTTACTTGGTGACAAAAAATTGGGCCTAGGTTTTGTGGAAGACACCATTAAACTTGCACCATTATTGGTATGGCTGTCTATTAGGCGTAAACAAATTCACTAGATTAAACAAGGAAATTCTTAAAGATTGCTCCATGTGATTTGGCTCAAACTATTCCTTGGCTTCTTTATGTAAAATCTACTATGATTAGCCTTGGTATACCTGCCTTGTTTACTGACCGCGAGAATGTGTCTTCTGGCTTTCAGACGTGGGTCATCACACATTTTCCTAAGGCAAGACTTGTAAACCCCACAGTTAGAGAATATATACTGAGTGAGACCATCTTAGACCTTGAACGTTATTTAGAATATGTAATTGATACATGGGAGTGTACATTACTAGCCAGGTTTAGATTAGGGACTATCGGAGTCAGCAACATTTTCAATTAAACCAATGTAACCAGAATTCAGCCTGCTAGTGTCAGTGTGACAAAGATTCACCAAAGACCCTACTTAATTTTATCTTTTTTTTGTAAATGTATTTATACCTCTCAGAGATATTTTTCGTCAATTTAAAGAAGCAAGGGTTTGTAGGCCCCCGTTTATTCATGTATGCCTCTCACAGTAGATGTATGTGTGAGTGTCACTCTTATCCTCAAATCTGCTGTCAGCTTCTGGATCAGTCTGCTTTTTTGATCTAGTCTAGCTGTTTCGCAGGTGGAGTTTTTACTGTTGTTTTATTATTGCTTTAAACCATGTTTATACTGACATTACTGAATGTATTTTAATATGAATGATTCTGTTTATTTACTTTGCTCCTTTTTGATCGTTTTGTTATTCTAATGATGAATTTTGATTGATTGATTGGTTCATATATGTGGATGACGCTTCTGGGAAGCTCTGCATTCTTGAAATTGAACAATACTTTATACTTTATCAACTGTTGCAGCTAGCATATCACGTCCAAGATGAGCTGGAAGCCCCTTTCTGTATCACCATAGAACCGCACATACAAAATGATGTGTATGAGGCACACGTTTTTTCAGGAAATGGAAAAGAACCAGCGACCCGGCCAATCCTTCAACGTTCTATTCATATTTGGACCGCACATCACAAATCTCTCCAACATAATGGATTTCTCATCCTGATACACCTATCTGGAGAAAAGCAGAACTACGTATTATCAACGCTCACTTTTATTAGGAAACCCGGGCCTCTAAAGATATTTTTAGTGTTAACCACATTTTGCCTGATGGACTAATCAAATATTTCTGTGACTTGCAAAGAGAATACAGTCTTAGAGATGATCAGATTTGTAGATATGCACAACTAAAAGGCTGCATTTCAAAGAAACTAGGGAAGCCACAATATGCAATTACATCTTCTACCATGCATGATCACCAGGTGAAATAGGGTGGCTATTTAAACTCGTGTATATATGATGTGATAATTGAAGAACTGTATTCCAGATCAACAATACAGCACCTCAGGAACACTTGGTTAGTGAAATGCCAGAAGGACTTTACTGATGAAGATTCATACAGCGTTGATTGAGGCATACGTGAAGTAAGACAGATTTGTTTTTTAAAAGGCATTACTGGCATATGACCCCTTTCAAGCTGCATAGAGTGAAACCTGCTCCAACTTCTTGCTACTGGAGATGTGGTCACCGGGGGCTATTTGATTCATATTCTTTGGTCCTGCCCTATCATTGCTAGCTACTGGACTCCAACATGCCAGACTTTGAACAATGTAAATGAGATGAACATCTAACCCTTGCTAGAGCTGCCTATATTACTCGTCAGCAGATAATGATCAGGGCCGGACTGGCTACCGGGCAGTTTGGAATGCTGCTGAGCTGGGGGCTGATTTCGTTCATG
This sequence comes from Lissotriton vulgaris, assembly GCF_964263255.1. NCBI lineage: Eukaryota > Metazoa > Chordata > Amphibia > Caudata > Salamandridae > Lissotriton > Lissotriton vulgaris. The sequence continues at coordinate 2,046,986,816 of NC_141685.1, forward strand.
GAGACCTGTGTCTGCTAAACGAAATTAGTTTTGCTTTAATTATTTCGAATCACACACGCAGGTCTCCATGAACAAAATCTGCCTCCACCGCAGTAAAATCAGCCCCCAGCTCGGCAGCATTCCAACCTAGCCGATAGCCAGTCCATTCCTGATAATGATGCACGTAATATTACAATATCATAGAACTCGATGCTCATAGAAAGAGGTGGATTCACTCTTCACTAGTGACATCTAAATTTTGTGTATTGAGAAAGAGGATATCTACTGTTTCACTGACACATTTGAGAAATCATTGCAGTTTAAGGTGGTCTTCCCCCAAACATTTTGCCTTCCCCTTCCATTTGTGCATTCTTGTTTTTGCTGGCCATAAGGCTCTGCACACTTTACCACTGCTAATCAGTGCTAAAGAGCATGTTCTCACTTCTTTAAAGCATGATAAAATTGGCTCATGCCCAATTGGCATATTTAATTTACTTGTAAGGTGGCACTACCTGTACCCAGGTACGGAAAAATGTAATGCTACTAGTCGGCTCGTAGTACTGATTGTGCCACCCACTTAAGTAGCACTTTAAACGTGTCTCAGGACTGCCATTGCAGGCTGTATGTGGTGTTGTACTCTGCCTGGTCGACCTAGCAAAGTAAACCTTTTGCCAGTCCCAAGCCTTCCTTTTGAATACATGTAAATCACCTCTAAAGTGAACCAGAGAGTGTCTAGAGGGTGTAATGTACATAAAAAGTGGGACATGTACATTTTAGTTTTACAAGTCCTAGTAGTAAAAAAAACTCTTAAATGTGTATTTTCAATGCTGTAAGGCCTACCTCTCCAAAAAGATAACATTACAGTTACCTTATTACATTCAATAGGCTGTAATTTCAAAATGGGAGCAGGTGACAAGATCATGTTTGGCATCTTTGATATTGTAATGAAAACTCCTCTTCTATGGTAAAGTCAGATTTTAATTACGATTTTGAATATGCCACTTTTAGAAAGTTGGCTTTTCGCAGCCTTAGCCATTTAATGCCTGTAGCCAGTCCCTTGTTCACATGATTGGTGTAGCTGACAGTTGGGGTTTGTGTATTTCTCCTAGACAGTAGCACACAATAGAGAGATTAAATGTGGAAAGATGAGACATTACGTGTAATAGAGGTTTCAAAAAAAGTTTCAAGCAATGAATGTAGTTGACTTTTTATTCATAAGTTTCCTTATTGTAAATCAATAGTTTTCTTCATTATTCATTTTTGTGACATAGTAGTTTTCCACATGGACATTTTAAGGCATAGATAACATTGTTGGTGTCGCATGTGGCATTGACATGAAGTTTAACTGTGGGAACTGTAACTCTATAATCCGAGGTGATACAATTAATCATCCAATGAAGGGTAACAAGATTAAACTTCATGTCAATGCCACATGCGACACCAACAATGTTATCTATGCCTTAAAATGTCCATGTGGAAAACTTTACATCGGAAAGACAGAACGCAAAATCAAGACTAGGCTCACAGAGCATAAATCAAACATCCGTTTAAAAAGTACCAAGTCAACCCTAGCAGTACATTTCAATGAAGAGAAACACAATATCTCTCAACTGAAATTCATGATACTGGAAACCATCCCCAAACTGGAGGGCAGAGACAACACCAAATTCATGCTCCAAAGAGAAAATGAATGGATCCAAAAATTGTCGACCCAGAAGCCAAACGGGCTCAATGAAAGGATTGAACTCTCTTGCTACCTGTAAAGTTGCTCTAGGACTGAGTCAGTGACTCCTGATCGATCCAAGGATCATTTGTGCATCTTTATTTCATGTTTTGCCTTAATTTCATGTATAGCTGCATGTTATTGGTTTTTCATACTTTCTCAGCTAGATTATGTTTTTTCGGTGACATTAGGTTCAATGGCCCAGCACTCCGTCCACGCGGACCCACTATGCCAACATACACCCGGTTGCATCCCACTCACCCACGCTTAACTACATAGCCCAAACTGCATCGCGCTAGATACCATTCACAGCTTACACGACCACAGCACGCTGTTGCTTTAAACCCACAGGAACACGCCCCCTTGACAAAACCACGTGATCGCGTTCCCTTAAGCTCTCGAAACGCGGTCCATGGCGTTCCGCCAGAACCTGCGTCCACGAAAGGAGGACCCTAATAACATACATCAGGTCAGTCTTAGCCCACGAACCGAGCCCATAGCACCTAACCCGGTAGACCGCTACACGGGTACTAACGTACCTCCCCGTATTTGTATTTCACAGGAACACATGTAAACCCAGCGAACCAGACACGTAAGCATACCAGCGCTGAACCAGTATACTGTTTCCTTTCACATTGGGACCAACTGGAACATTGACGGGTGTACCTTTTTAATTACCTTCACTCGCCCTACCCCTACCCACCAGGTCCACATTATGCATGCGCCAATGTAGTTTGAACCTATGATTTATATATACATGAGTTATGATTCGAATGTTTGTTTGTTTACAGTATCCTTTCCCTGATGAAGGGGTGTATCACAACCCCGAAATGCATTGGATGTATACAAAGGATGGTACTATGTCACAAAAATGAATAATGAAGAAAACTATTGATTTACAATAAGGAAACTTATGAATAAAAAGTCAACTACATTCATTGCTTGAAACTTTTTTTGAAACCTCTATTACACGTAGAGGAACAGCAGTGTGCATACAAGGATGGGGCCAGTGACCCACTGACCACACACCATGGACTGTTAATAATGATGTCGAGGGACGCCTGACATCACTTGTATAGCACCCTAAACACTCAGGAATATCTTTACAGAAAAAACGCTGTGCGCCAGCCCGACTTATTCTACTGTTTCGAAAGATGAGACATCACATTCAGAATGGGAGGGTAGGGCTGGGCCCAGCCCTACTTACAATTGCATAGGGCGCTTCCTGTGTCCGAACAAAGTGCTACAAACCCCTATAGTTAGCGTGGGCCCAGGACAGGGAGACATTGAATTCTAGAAGCTTCTCCTACCTTCGAGAGGAAGGGTACCAGATATAAATATTGGACCTCAGACTGTACCTCTTCAGTTCACTTCTGAACCTATGGATAATTGCCAGGAAGAAGGAATGCTGTGGTGCCACAAGAAATGCCATTCTGCTGTACTGCTGTCCTGCTCGGTTGAACTGCTGCTCTATTGCCTTCGGTGAGAAGCACTGGACCTACATCTTCTGAACATAGGACCCCAAAAGTGACACCAAGGGGTGGCTGGCTGGCCTCCTGACTAGAGCCATCAGGGACAGAAGTTAGTCTGGATCCAAGAGGGTGGGGCACCTGCTCACTTTAAAGGCCTGCCTCTAGAAGCATTTCCCCACTTCAAAGTCACGACTGGGTATAAATACAAGACCTCAGACACCGCCACTTCAGTACACTACTGGACCCGTGGATACTTTTCCATGAAGAAGGACTGCTGAGCCTCTCTGCTGGATTGTTGCTCCAAAGGACTGCTGACCTTCTACCTGCTGCCCCTTGCCTGGGTGATAAGGACTGGATCTGCTTCTTTTGAACCCAGAACCTCAAAGTGACTCCAATGTCTAGTTGGCCTCCTGATCTGAATTCTCAGGGACACAACAGGCTTCCAATAACCTTGAACCAGCACCTGGACACTGCTCTCTGTGAGCCTACCCTGCTAAGTGGTGTACCCCAGTCCTGGACCCTGAGAAGTGGGCGTACGTTTCTCTGCCAGCTTCTCTGGACCTGGTGGAACGGACGCATTTCCTCTGCTGTGCAGCGCTACCTTGAGCAGAACTGACACATTGCTGCTGCTGCGGGGATCGGACCAGTCACAAAGGCCCTCATTGCTGCCGCGGCCTCATCGGAACTGCAGCAGCACGATGGATCCTTGCTACAGGCCCTTGCAATGCATGTCAATGGTAACCTCGACAATGACACCAGACTCCATGCCACAGCATTGCAGCTCCTGGGAAGCAATGCATCGCCCCGATTGCACACCCCTTCCTTGATGCCAAACCTTGCATCATAAGTCCTGTCAAATGGACCCTCAACGACAACGTAGGCCCTCACACAGCAGCCCTGTATTTAAGGTACTTTATTCCATGGTCTGTGCTGCATCGACAGTTGGCGCTTTGTGCGTTTTGCGATTTTTTTCACTAAAACTTTTTACATTCTGTATCTCCTGATTGGATTTTTGGCATAGTGTCTTGTTTTTTTTCTAAATATGACTTAACTTTTCTAAGCCTGTTCAGAGATCATTTTGTGGTGTGTTTTCACTGTGTTACTGTTTGAAGTGTTGCACATATACTTTACACATTGCCTTTGAGTTAAGCCTGACTCCTCTGAGCCAAGCTACCTGAGGGTTGAGCACAGGTTAATTTTAGGTATCATTGTAATTTCACCCTGAGAAGTGTTCTGGTGGTGGCTTGAGTAGGGTTTAACCCCCCTCAACCAGTACCTCAATTTCTTTCAATAGGGCATTCAGAGTGAGGGATTTTCTGGTCCTTAGGCTGTACTCAAGACTGCATCTGTATATCTAGCTAACAAGACAAGGAGAGACAATTAATAATAAAAACAAAATTGTCCGAATGCCATGTGTTGCACAGTGAATAGTTTTGTGTCAAGTTGAAATCAACAAATACAAATGCTTCTATGAGTCAAGATATTATTACTTTGCTTGTTCAGTTATAGGCTTTCCACAAATTCAATCAATTTGTTTAATATTTAATATTTGTATTGATTTAATTTTATAAGTGTTGATACTGGTATGACCATATCTTACAGATCCTACAGACCACTACCTATTCATTGTCCAATAATGAAGCAGGCCTCTTACCTTGTGCAAAATCTAAAATGAAATAAGTCATGCAGTCATGTTTGATACTGGTTTGGCATATACATTACTGATGCTTTAAATTGGTAAATTAAGTCCCTCCAGATAATGCAGAAAAAACGATAGTGCTAAAAGATCGGACATATTCAAAATAGTAGAACTTGGAGAATGCCCTATTACTTAACAGTAATCTTCATTACTCCTAGTCCCATTGTCCTTTCCCATTCATGACAAAGTGGAGATAATCATCTCCAGACAGAAATCAAGAACAGAGAAAAGCAGGGACCCTAACCCCAACCCCTCCCCTTGGGAGTATCCAAAGCAGTACTTACCCCCCATTTCGCCTGAAATACCAAGTGCCCAACAGGAAGCCGGCCGGCCGGGATTGAGCGCAGAACGTAATGAATGGTACAAGGACAACAGGACCAGGAGTAATGACCAGGGCTTGTAGGAGGCTCTGATTTCTTTGTGTAGAATTGCTGCTAATTGGAGTGAAATTGGGGAAATACTGAACTATTTGGGGGACTCTCGTTCATTCGCTGCTATATTTGTGTATAGGAGAACTTTTAATCCTGATATGTTGTTGGGATTTTTTTTTACTTAAATACTTTATATCCTATGGGGAGATTTTCCTGTTGCTATTCTGAGTTGCACTGTGTTTGGGGTGTGTCAACTTGCCTAAACATAACATTTGTTCGGGACGCGCTCAGTCCCTGGCGGCCATTTTTTACTTTCCACGCGCTGACAGAAGTCAGCGCTCCACTCGTTGCACACCGCCCATTCACTGCCAGCATTTAAGAGCCATGGTCTTGACATGCAGCGGACACGTGCAGCTGGCGCGCCAATGTTGCGCCAAAGGCGCGACAAAGGCAAGACCGCCTGCGACCGTCCGAGACCGATCGGGACCAGAGGCCATGAATTATGCCCAAAATGTCTCCCCATTTTCGCCCATAATCTAATATTCTCCAAACCAATTGCTCAGTTTGCGTGGTAAGGTGTGAACTGATTGCAATTTACTCTGTCCGTTAGAGGCTAATTCCTTATGTTGTGGTTGCAACTACTGTTTTAATACTCATATTTTAAATATGTGTAATAGTTCCATTACAGATGGTTCTAGCGACCATGGAATTCTTGAATACCCCCAAGTAAAAATAAAATTTATAATTTTTGGAACATCAATTGTCGTTCCGCCCCCTAAACATAAGGGGGACATTTTTAACTTGTTGAACAGCGAAGAACCTGATGCTATTTCCTTGACTGAAACCTGGTTAAATGCTAGCTCAGGTCCGGACGTGGCGACTGCCCTTCCTGATAATTATACCATCGGTAGGAGAGATAGAATCCTTAGGAATGGAGGAGGAAATGCGATAATTTTTAAAAGAGGCTATTCATGCAAATTTGCGGATTTTCCTCTGGTCGACTGTGAGGCTGCCCTTTTAAAACTCACGCTTACTCCCCAGCTCACCCTATCGGGGGCACTGATCTCCCGTCCCCCTGGACCGGCTAGTTCGTGGGTGTCCTTACTCCAAGATTTGATAGCTCCTTGGCTACTTAAAATGGCTAATTTTACAGTCTTACGTGATTTAAATCTTCATTTCGAAAATAATGAATGTACTGCAAGCAGGGCATTGATTGCAGATTTTTCTGCAATGAATTCACCTCTCTGCAATAAAGTTCCTACACATATAGCTGGTCATTCATTAGACCTGACCTTTTCTAGTTTGTCCTATTGATAGAGTGCGCAGGTCACCCGGCTAGGATATTTTCACTAATTACTCACCTGGGCCCATAATATTAATTTACCTGCATTATTTACCTTGGGTAACTCACGCTCTACTATCAGTATGTCTTGAGATTCTCTATACTACACTGATTCCCACATCTACAGCCTAGCAATGTAAATACTAGGAACCTAATCACCTAGGATCAGGAAGTCTAGTCGAAATATTAGGTAGTCAAGAACATTTATAAACATTTGAGAACTATGAAATAACCACAGACTCTGGGTAGGTTCAAAACTTTATCTAATCATCTTCATCATCATATGTCATGAGCAGGAAATTAAATGTGATAAGGCTATCAATCACTAGCATCAAAAACAGTATATAGCAAAAACAGTATATAGCTATGAATAAGACAAAGTATGCTTAGCATCTAGAACTTAAAACAGAAGGATAGGAAAAACAAGAAACATGCTATATTTAGATAACAACCTCTCGCAACCTGATTAAAGGAGGGTAAAGAAAGGGAACATGCTATTAAAAAGGGCTTTAGAGCAGTCAAAGAATCCTTATTGAAATTCGACATTTAATTTAGCTCAAATGCTAAAGGGTAGGTAAGATGGGAACATTCTATTCAATTCAGCTTATCTACTAGAGGGAGGGTAAGATAAGGAACATATACTTAAGATAGACGATTTAACATTAACTAAAGGTAGGTCAAAAGTGGAACATGCTAATAGCTGAGTAATGCATGAAAATCTTATAATATAAAGGGACGGGGAGAAAAGGAACATATGCAATTATGCTTTGCAATATTCGAAAATTAGAAATGCAAATATAGATAAGCAATCACCCACACAGACTTTATATTTACCTAGGATAGAGTGAAGACCAACCCTGGCCACGGGTCAGATTGGAAAAAGACAGAAAAAGGACCCTCAAGGAATTTGGTGCCAGTAGGCGAGCAGGTACAGCTCATGGACAGTCAGGACAGGATAACCCCAGAATTTGGATCAGGACCGGGTTCACCAAAGGGTACGACCAATACCCGCAGGTTCGGTTGCAACGCCTGCGCTACTCCCTCTCTGCAAGGAATCTGCCAATAACCCCGATTGGGTTCTCGAACCTCCCAGCAAAGTGCTTCGCCAGCACTTCTAAGTCTGCATAAACCCTGAAAGGGGTTCTCGAACCTCCCAAAAGAGTGCTTCGCAGCTCTCTGAGTTCAGTCACCTATAGAGTGCGTTGGGTCACTGACAGGCCAGCTATTCGGACAAATTCTCTAGCTAAACCTACGCTAGTTATACAGTTTTTCGGGTCAGTGTACCACCCCCCAATGTTGCAAGTGTAAGGATCCCCAATTTTGATAGGACAAAGGGGGAGGTTAGGTCATCACACCACCTAAATTTTAGACTTTCTCAGGCTTAATATTCAACTTCTGTACCCACCCCTTAAATTCTATCTTCCCATGACATATGTTTTTCGGTGAACAATAGTGAATACAACATTAGTATACATTTGTTGCAATTGTAGTACAGTTCAGCTTCTTTTCGCTAGGTCGTAGGTCGGTTCCCAGGAGCATCTTCTCAGTCAATCAGCTCCTTGGCCGGATTTCAAAGGTCATCTGCTCTAGAGACTCGCTGATTATTATTATTTATTTGATTATGCAAAACAAACAGCTTTGCGAAAGCGAAAATGCAAACTCAGAGTATGTGAGAACACAGAGCGGCCATGTCAGCTGTATTGCGCATGAGCAAACACTTTCCCACCAGAACTGTGAGTACGTCACGTCACATGGGTATGACCGACACATGCGCAGTCTAAATTCCCACGTAGAAGCGGCCATTTTGTAGTGCAAGCGTGTTAAGATTAATAAACACATAAGCAAGCATCACTCGGACGCCCAAATGTCATTCAAGGGGCAAATTAATGGGACAAACAGGTTGATTAGTTAATTAGGGTTATTCGAGGTTCATGATTACAAGCAAGTCGCTTAATGTGAGAATCCTTGCACCATCTCCATATTAATTGCCCACCAGCCCTTCCTTTATGTTGGTCTGATCATTTTGCTGTTAAGTTTCAACACACAATTCCATTAAAGCCGGTTCTACCGTTACCTGGTATACATGCCCGGTCCAGGAACTGGGGGAAATTGGACATAAAAAAATTTAACCAAATATTGTTAAGCAATGCCTCTAGTCTTAACCCTATATCACTTTCTTCTTTGGAAAGTATTTACAATTGGATTGCTGCTGCAACGAATGCTTGTCTTCCACCTTCTGTGAAAAAATTGAATAACCATCGTCCCTGCTCCCTGGTTTACAGAGCAAAGCAAAATTGAAAAAAGTAAGTGTGAGGTTATGGAAAGAGGCTGGAGAAAGAACTACTCCTCTGAGTCCAAATGTATTTATAAAGCTAAGCTGAAAAAATATCAAGCCTCATGCAAAATAGCTCGAGCAGAGTATGCCTCTTCTACTATTTTGGGGGCCCAGAATTGCCCTCGTACTCTGTTCTCTATGGTCAAGATGTTAGCAGGCTCAGGCCCACAGCCTAGCTCGCCTGCTTTAGATGAATTGCAATGCAATACTCTCGCTAACTTCTTTATAAATAAAGTAGAGCCAATGTATCTGAAATTGGGAGGAAGCAGTGCAGTGACCCCTGTTCAGCCCATTCCTTTTTCACACCCACTGTGGCTGCTGAACCCTCTACTAATCTAGAGAAGAGGGTGCCTCTTGATATTAGCTCTTTTAAAAAAATTCTAGCCAGCATCAAATCGGGCTCTCCTTTTGACCCTCTTCCAGTTTCTGTGCTCTTGCAAATTGAACAGCCCTCTCTGAGAGATGTTATGAAGTTACTTAATGCCTCGCTTAGCGAGGCGGTGATGCCACTTGTTTGGAAACATGCTATGGTCCTGCCTTTGCTGAAAAAGGCAAATGCGGATCCTGCTCAGCCGACTAATTTTAGGCCTATTTCTTTACTTCCGGTGTTTTCCAAAGTTTTGGAAAACACGTGAACTCGCAACTTTCTAAGCTTGTTGAATCCTCTAATTTTCTGCAATCTTCTCAGTCGGGCTTCAGAGCAGGGTTCTCAACGGAGACAACCCTGTGGGGCGTCACTGAAATGTTACGCCAGCTTTTGGATGCAGGTAACACAGTGGCCCTTATACTACTAGACCTAAGCGCTGCATTTGATACGGTGTCTCACACCGTACTAATTTAGTCTCTACGTTCTCTAGGTAGTTCTGGATCAGCACTTGGTGGGTTGTCCTCTTTTCTATCTGAACAGACATTCCAAGTTTTTTCTCCTAGGGCCGCCTCCAAGGCTTACTCCTCCCCTGATGGGGTGCCAAAGGGATCAAATTTAGGTCCTCTTTTCTTCAACCTCTATGTACAACCATTGGCAGTGATTGCTGAAGAAGCAGGGCTGGCGCTCTTCTTGTATGCCGATGACACTCAGATTATCTTTTCCTTTTCGGCGGACAAGAAATTTGGTCCTTCCACCCAGCAATTGGGCTTGCGTTATATTGCATCTTGGTTGCAGTCTAACTTGCTCAAGCTCAATGGGGAAAAAACTGAAGTCCTCATTCTTGGGAAAAAAACATATCCTTTGGTTCCCTCAACATTGGCCCGATGAAATGGGGCCTTTACCTCTGCCCTTTTCTCAGGTCCGCAATCTAGGTTTTATCATGACAATAAATCGTCAATGAAACAACATGCAGTACAAACTGCAGCCACCTGTTTTACCATCCTCAAATGGTTAAAGAAAATCATTTGGATGCTCCCTGTTGCTACCCAAAGGACGGTAGTCCAGGCTCTTGTAACATGTCGCCTGGATTATGGAAACATTATTTTTTTGGGCGCAAACAGGGATGTGTTGTGCAAGCTCCAGGTGGTGCAGAATTCTGCAGCAAGATTGCTTTGTAGAATTCCAAGAATGTCCTCCGTTTCTAAAGCCCTGAGAGAGTTGCACTGGCTCAGGGTGGAAAAACGAACACAATTCAAAGCCCTGAGCTATATGTTTAGGATCAAGAATGGTACTTCACCCAAATACTTACAAGACTTGGTATGCCCCTATCAACCCTCTCGTCTGTTACGTTCTTCTACTGAAGAAAAATGTGAAATTCCGAGGATCAAATTTGTGAGAATGGGTGGCCGCTCCTTCTCCTATCTGGTAAGGAAACACTGTACTCTAATTTTCATAAACAACTAAAAACTTGGCTATTTAATCAATGATTCTAATCAAGGTTTTCAGAGTTTCTTTCTTGGTCTGCGCTGGGAAACCCTTCTTGGGTAGCTGTGGGCATTACACAAATAAATTAATATAACAACATAACATAACATGAAGATCACCAATAAGTAATAGGGCATTAACCCCAGGTCCCTCCTGTCCTTGTCTCATTCATGACAAAGTGGAGAATACCAAAGCAAAACCCAGTCTTCCAAACCCTCAAGCACACCCACGAAACCACACCAATGGCAGCAACCCAAGGGAAGCAAAAGGGAGAACCGCAGGAAACAACAAGAAGAGCACCCACACAGGAAAGCACTCAACCAAAGCAGGGTCGCACTCACAAAAAAAACAGGAAACGACCAAGACAAAGAAGAGTAAAACTCACAGAGGGCATCCAGCACACACCATGAGCCCTCCCAGGTGAACAAAGAAGGGGGTGAACACGCCAAACAAACAAAAAACACCAGAGGCCGCCAACAACAATAGGACAGCGAAGAGATCACACAAGGAAGAAGACCCCAAGCGGCCAAACCGACCAGCAAGCCAGAAACAGCCCAGCAGGGACACAACCAAGGACCGGGACCAAGGAAAACAGAAGGTGACAGCGACATCAAGGAGGCACCCAACCAAATAAACGAGAAACAGAGCAACTAGTCCCCAACAAAAGGGAAACCCAAAAGTGGAAGGGAACATGCTACAAAGGCGATCAGGCCAAAAAACTGCTGCAGAAAAGGAAGCACCCCAGAGTGACCCCAAAGGCAAAGCCCTAGAAGAGAAATGGGCCAAAGCAACCAACACCCCGGAACCCAGCAGACCAGAAAAGACAAAGTCACAACTGGACAGGAAAACCCTCAAGGATGCCCAACAGAAAAAGGTTGAGAAGTCCAGCATGACGAGTCAGCTACACCTGCACAGACACAGAGCGAGCCCGTGCAAGAACAGGAGGGAAGCCCCGACAGCCAAACGAACCCACAAGCAACCCCAATAAAGACAAGGGGGCGAAGGAAGGCCCCACAGCCACCAACGCAACCAGGCACGAAGGGCGAAAGGGGCCAACCACAGGACAAACCCCATCACACAGGGGCAGACCCACCAGAGCCCAAACCCAGAAAGGAAAGAGGACAGGGCCAGCCAACAGGGCAAAGGCACAAACCCAAAGGACCAACTAAGGGCAGAACCACCCAGACCAAAGCAGGAAGGGGGTAAGCATTGGCCAAGTGCCAGCCCCCCAACCAGAACAACCCAGCCCCCAGAGAGCCCAGAGAACAACACCACGACACCCCACAGAGGAGGACCAAACCCCAGGGAAGAACGGCCAACACCAACCACCAGAGCCAGCACATAGCAAACACCAAGCCCCCAGCACGGTAGATGGAGCCAGAACGAGAGCCCAGGGACAGGACGAGAGGCAAAACCAAAGGCACACACAAGAAAGCCGGGGAAACATGAACACAACCCCCAAAATGCTGCCTCAAAAAGCCCCAGCCCCAGCAGGGCGTAGGCCCGAACACCCACAGAAAACCAGCCTCCGAAAGACCAAAAGACCAACCAGGAGGACTAGACAGCCGAAACCCAACCCCAACTGAACCGAAAGGACAGTGGATGAGCCAGGAGGCCCAAAACGCCACACGTTACAAGGCCCAAACTGAACTAGGGCAAGAGCAGCAGGGTAAGGCAAGGCCAACCCTTAAGGCCACAGAGACTGGGGGAAACCAAAGAACAAAGGGGAACAAGAGGGAGACCCCGCCCCAAAGAATATAGCTCCAGGAGGACACCCAACTGCAAACCCAGAGGGGAACGGAGAAGGCACACACCGACCACCGTAAAAGAGGTACATCGAACAACTGTCTGAGTGTCAGAGGTAATAGGTTCCAGGCACATGCACCCTGCACCTGGAAGGAGTGGATGCCTGTGCGGATGTGGCAGATCTTAGGAATGGAAACCATATACAGTGTAGAAGACCTCAAGATTCTAGGAGGCACAGAATGTGTGACTCTCCTTCTGAGGTACTGCACACCGTTTCCCTGCAGGGCCTTGAAGATGAGAACTAAGGCCTTAAATTAAATTCTCTTTCTTACGGGAAGCCACTGTAGGGCCTTCAGGTGAGGTGAAATATGGGTCCTGGTTTTGAGCAGGAAGACCGCCCGTGCAGCCATGTTCTGAACCACCTGTAAGCAGATAAGCAGATATTCGGGAAGACCTAGGTACAAGACTTTGACATAGTCCAGTTTGGAAACAATCAGAGCTTAGACAACAGTCTTCCTGTGATCAAGAAGCAGGAGAGGGAGAAATTTCCTAAGCATCATAGGAGGCCAAAACAGGAGCCAGCGACTGACTGGACCTGCACTTTCATTGACAATCTTGATGCCCAGATTTTTGACTGTGCTAACAGATGAATGGGGCGGAGACATGTCTGATGGCCACCACCTTTTCCACTCATTGTATTGTATTGTATGGCATATTTGTATAGCCCTAAACTGTCACCCATAGGGTATCCTGGCGCTTGACTTGGTTAGCCATACGTAACTTTATGCTGCCTTCAAACTTTACACCAACCTTTTTTGAAGGAGGAGAGGTCCTCTTTACTTCTCAAGGACAAGGGTAAAGCATTCCATAACTTGGCTGCAGTGAACCTAAAGGAGCGCCCGCCCATCCGTGTGCTTAGGATTTTAGGGATTACCACCAAGCATGCAGAGGAGGAACGGAGAGATCTAGTAGGGGCATACCAGGAGAACATCATCTGCAAAGAGGAAGGTCCCTGGCCATGAAGGGCCCTGAAGACAAGACATAGTGCTTTAAAATCAACGCACCGGGAAATGGGCAGCCAATGGAGGTCCATGAGCGCCAGAGAGGATGAATCAAGACGTCGTCTGGAGACAGCCAGCTTAGCCGCCATGTTCTGCACTCGCTGCAGTATACCCACTAGGGCAGCAGGCGTGCCCAGAAGTAGCGCGTTGCAGTAATCAAGCCTGTTTAAGATGATACTACGCACTACTTCTGGGCGGGCATGAGCCGGGAGGAAGGATAGAATCTTCCGCAATGTTGAAGCAGCAGCATGCACGTTGCCACCGTTTTGTTGACAAACGCGTCAAGCTGTAGATTGGATTCAAATAGCACCCCCAAGTTTCGGGTGCAGACTGCTGCTGCCCCGTGTCCTGGAAGGAAGGAGGCCAAAATTCCGGTGGCAAAGGGCGAGGAATACGATCCGAGGAGAGATGCAATACCTCGGTGTTTGAACTATTAAATTGCAGTGAATTCAGACTCAGCCATTCTGCAGTAGCTGACATGCAGCGGTGATAGGTCTTCCGAGACACGGCATCCCTACCCTCAAATGAGAAGATAAGTTGCGTGTCGTCCGCATAGTTGATGACCGCAATGCCAAAGGACTTAATTAAACTGACCGGGGGGCGGAGATAAAGATTGAATAAAATAGGGCTAATCGCCGACCCTTGCGGTACGCCCTGCCCCACCCGCCTGATGTCCGAACGGTAGGGCAGCAAGGCTACCACCTGGTGTCTGTTACCAAGGTAAGAGACCAGCCAGTCGAAGACCAGGCCAGATACCCCAATCTCCTCTGGTCTCCTGATCAGAATGGCATGGTTGACTGTATCGAATGCGGCTGACATGTCGAGCAGCACAAGAAAGGCTGCTCGACCAAGGTCGACACGCGAGCGAAAGTCATCCAAAGCGGTCACCAGTGCGGGCTCAGTGCCGTGGGCTGGTCTGATTCCAAACTGAGCCTCGTCCAGGCAGGTGTTGGTCTCTAAGAAACTGGACAGATGTTTTGTCGCCAGTTTTTCCAAGATCTTAATTGGCAGAGGAAGCAATGAAATAGGCCTGTAATTTGCAGAGCAGGTTGGGTCCAGTGTGTCCTTTTTCAGAAGTGGCGATACCACTGCCAACTTCCAACACTCCGGGACTTGAGACGTACTGAGAGACTGGCAGCAGATGGAGTGAAGAGGGGGGAAAAGCTCTTCTTGAAACAGTTTCCAGTATTTACATGGCAGCGGGTCAAGGGGGGAACCCGACGTGATCCCGTTCACCACAGTGCAAAAATCCTCAAAGGATGGGAGGGGGAAACTGTTCAACCGAGCCTTCCTAGCATCCGACTCCAACAGGATCCGGGGGTGGTTCCTCTTGCCAGGTTAGACGTAGCATGAGGGGTCACCGAAGATGGAGACCCTAAATTGCTCAGAATCAGGCTGATCTTGTCCTCAAAGGCCTTTGCCAAAGAGTCACAGAGCAGTTGGGAAGCAGGTATGTCATTGGAGGCACATTCGGGGCGGGATAAATCCCTAAAAATCTTAAACAGGGCCTGAGATTTATTTGCTGCTGTCAGTAGAGTTTCCTCCAGGAAAATGGCTTTGGCGCATTTAATCTGGATTTTATAGGCCAATAGTGCCTGCTTAAAGAGAACCTTATCAGATTCAAGATACTGTCTCCTCCAGGCACGTTCCGCGCATCTGCACTGGAGTTTCAACTGGAGAAGCTCTTTAGTAAACCAAGGCATAGCCGGTCTAGCCCTGTCTCTAATTTTCCGCAGCGGGATCAGTTCATCTAATGATTTGGAAATTTTCTGACTGAGGATTACATAACTCTCCTCCGCGCTGTTTCCCAGGGAAAAGCCATCAGCTAACAGGTTTGGCAGGCTCGGCTGTTTCAGGAGCCGCGACCATTGCCTGCCCAGCTTTGAGGTGGCCCCTGTCCTGTCAATTTCCAAGGAGTTAGATGGTACTGACAGAGAGAAGTGGACAAGGGAGTGGTCAGTCCAGCATTGGGGGATGATGTTCTGTACCAACACCCGACTAGCATCTGCCAGAATCAGATCCAGAACAGGACCCTTTGAGTGAGTCGGGGAGAGTATCAGCTGCTGCAGATGAATATTGCAACATGACTGGACCAGCTCTTTATAAGCTGAATCCATCGACCCTCCTGGCCACAGAAAGCTAGTGTGAGAGTTGGAGAGCTCGTAAATCAGATCTACCAACTCAGGTATGGCCGGTAAGGCTTTAGCTGGGGGTCTATAGCAAAGCAGCCCGGAATAAAGGACCCCTTGTCCCTTTAAGGAGAAACCCATTGTTTCACATCCAGGGATTTCTCTTGTCTCTAGTTGGGAAATGTCCAAGCTTTCTCTGTAGATAAGGCCTATACCCCCACCCCTGTTCTTTACTCGAGGCTTGTGTCTGATTGTATAGCCCGGAGGGCAGGCGAGACCCAGTTCTACCGTGCTATCTGGTCTGGTCCATGTCTCTGTCATGCAGAGCATGTCTAAGTTATGTGACTCTATAAGTAATCCAATTTCATCGTGATGTTTACAAAGGGATCTAACGTTAAGCAGCCCACAGGACAAGCTCTCTAGACGAGTAGCGGTGGTGTGAGACTGACAGCTCTGTATGGAATGAGGGTCCATGATTATGAGCTCGTCTCTTGAATAGACAATAGGGGTTGAAAGCAGAGAGGCAGCATTCCCGGCGCCCGGCGCAACCTGTGCGATAACGGGCGCAGACGGGCTTACCTCTGGCGCACCTCCGGTGCGCCTACGTTGCGCCCACTGCGCGCCAACGCTGCGCGCTTGGAGTGTGTCCATCTTTTATACCGTAGAACGCGGAAGTCCAGTGAAGGCAAGCCGCTGGCCCCTCCACCAAGATGGCGCCTTAACTGTTTCGCCTCCTGGAACCCCCACCCAATATGGCAGCAAAAATACAGCGCTAAGCTGCCCCAGCCCACCCTGAAAGTCCCTCTGTCCCGTAAATGTGGGTGAAACAACGAGTAAAATGCAGGTTAGCACTATCAGAGATGCCCAGTATTTCTAGTAAGGCTGAATAACCGAAGGCGTCTGCATCCAATGTTCACGCAGCGCAGCGCGATAGAGTGAGTGCCACAGCAAAGTTACACTAATAGAATTGTTTTTAAGAACATACAAGTACAAGTCAAAGTAAAAGAATAAAACAGCGCGGTCGCGCAGGTCAGCAAGTCTACCTTTCTCGCGGCAAGTTCCTTCTACTGTAGCCTCCACCTACGATCGCGGAAGTCCCGTGAGGGCAAGCTGCTGGCCCCTCCACCAAGATGGCGCCTAAACTGTGTCGCCTCCTGGAACCCCCACCCAATATGGCGGCGAAAATACGGCGCTAAGCAGCCCCAGCCCACCCTGAACGTCCCTCGGTCCTGCAAATGCGGGTGAAACAACGATTAAAATGCCGGTAAGCACTATCAGAGATGCCCAGTATTTCTAGTAAGGCTGAATAACCGAGTGCCTCAGCAAAGTTACACTAATAGAATTGTTTTTAAGAACATACAAGTACAAGTCAAAGTAAAAGAATAAAACAGCGCGGTCTCGCAGGTCAGCAAGTCTCATCATCCATGGGTGAGGAGCGAAAAAAGATGACCTCAGATTTCTCAGGGTTGCATTTAAGCTGGTTCAACCTCAGCCAGGAAAAAACCTTTGAAAGACATAGGTTGATTGTTTCACCTTCAAAGTCTGCTTCCTTGTCACAGTGGAACGGAAGCAGCGTGTCATCTGCGTAAGAGATCACTTTAGCGCTTCACTCTTCTGCCAGAGAAGCCAGGGGAGACATGTAAAGGTTGTAAAGAGTGGGACTCAGTATCGAACCCAGAGGAACTCCCACCTTCAGGGCGGGTAGAAGCAGCGAAAGGGGGAGTCCAAACTTCATGGAGTCTATCCTCCAGGAAGGAGGAGAACCAATTCAGAACTGTGCCGCCTAGATCACAGTCCTGTAACCTATTCAGGAGTCTATCATGCAGCACGGTATCGAAAGCTGCAGAGAGATCCAACCTGGATGGGATGGACGGCCACAGGCCCATGAACGAACTAAGTCCAGCCTAGCACAACCCCAGAAGCAGACAAGAGCAGGAGCGATGAGGGAGGAAGGGCCAGAGGTCAAAAACCAGGAGTAGAAGGCAACACAGCGCTGAACATGAGCACCAGAGGCTTGACAAAAGGGCACAGACAGAGGCTCGGGGAGATGAAGGGAACTTTCCAGAACAACAGAACGACCGAGGCACCCACCAGACACGAACCTGGGACCACAACAACAAAGCCGGCCACCACAGCCACAAGCCGCAACCACTCCCCAAAGGAGGTACCAGTGACCCTATAACAGAAAATTAGGACCACAGGAGTGAACCGTGCAGCACACGATCATAGAAGAAGAAAGGCTGAGTGGATCCACTGAGATGCAAACAGTCTATGATGCTGAAAACAGAACACAATTGGGTGAAACAGCCCAACAAACATCCAAACCGGGCAGCCAAGGATAAGCAACCAAATCAACCCTGGCACAACCCACGCCGGGAACAGGCACCAACAGGGCGGCAAGTAAACATTTCTTTGTACAGGCAGTTCAACTCCTGGAGCCCAACAGCGGAGGAGGAAACACAAAGCAAAACTGCTACGTGGTACTCACCGGGAGGGGTGGCAGGCAGTTCCGAACAAGGCCCCCACCTCCACCTCCTCAGTCAGCCCAAGGCGAACTGTAGCAACCACACCAGGGCAGCAGTAGGCAGGATACAAGGCTAGAGGCACCAACAACACAGCCTGGAGGAATCGCCCAGCGAGCGTGGTGCATCATCCACCCAGCCAGGCCTCAGGAAGACGTGCCTTCCAACCCGGACTAGACCGGGAGGCCGGCGCACCAGGTGCAAAGGGTTGGCCAGCAGGCACCACAACTAGTCAGCCGAAAAATCATGCTTCCCAGCAAGCCAGGCAGGCCTAGAGGCTGAACAGCACACACCTCATCCAGAACAGCCAGGCAGCCAGAAGGGGTACCGTAGACAGTTGCCACTGAAGCCCAGCAGGAGCAGCACTAGCACCTCGTCCCATTCCTGCCAATAGACAGAAACAAATAACAGGCAGAATGTTGGGTAAGTACTACTTATGTACTCACTTGGGGTTAGGGTCCCAGCATTTCTCTGTTCTTTTTTCCTGTCGGGAGATGATTATCCCCACTTTGTCATGAATGGGACGAGGACAGGGAGGACCTGGGGGTAATGACGATTTACATACATTCTGCCATATCTTCACAGGTACTTGGAAATCTAACTTTGACCCAAAATATAAAAGCTCATTGGGATAATGTCAAAAATACTTTCCATCTGCATATTATTATACACCTTTTATTGTCGACATTTCATAATCGCAATTATGTTTACTGCTTAAATATCAAAATAAAAGTAAACCAGTGTAAAGCTCATACTTACTCCTTTTCAATGACAACTCGCGTAACTTCAGCCGATGTCAGGCCATGCGCACCATGTGGTCATCAAGCACATGACCAAAACACTTCCAACAATGGTTGCACTACACTACAGCATTTGTACAATCAAAAACACCTAAGAGTGCATGTGCTACCAGACTGCTCATGCGCTTCGGCAGCTCATTAGAGGTATTAAGCGCTAAATAAATGCAAATATATTACACAAATGAATATGGGAATTGCTATGCCATACACAACTATACAAGCGTGTTGATTGCTGCTGAATGGGCTGAAGGAGATTTATATGTGTGCAGGGATGATGAAATCAAACGAGTGGCTTTTCCCTTCAATTGCATTTTATCACCATTTTCATGCCCAGACACAGTCACTGTTGAATTCATATTCCACAGTTAGTTCAATAAAAAGTAGTATTTTAACTTCTCTCTTCCTAAGACATTTTGAATTAGTTTGTTTCAAATGTTTAACAGGTGGAAATAAGTTTTTGGGCAATGAATTTAGCAAGCCATTTCTTTCTTTTTTTTTTTTTTTTTTGAACAAGACAGTAGGAAGACATTGGTACATTAAACTCTTCATAATTAGACAAAAATTTCAAAACAATATACAAGAGACGACCCTAGAATATGCAATACCACAGCGAAAAGTGCAAAAACTGCAATAGTGTACGGCTAAATGTACCGATATTAAAGTGCTAGTACAAGATAGTGCAAGGAAAACAGACTGATATAATACATCGAAATTCCTATTGTAATTTATACAAAAGAAAACAGCCAATATAACGCAACAAGGATATCGCTGCCATTCTTAAAATGCTAATACAAAAATTTGCAAAGTTGGCTAATATAAAAACAACTGATAAAAGAAAAAAACATCAAGATTACTATACGGTTCATAAAGTGCTAATGCTATAAAATGCAAGAACCGCCGGTTTTAGAGCAGCAAAAATATTATTGCAGTTCTTAAAGTGATAATGCAGTATCGTGCGACATAGGCTAATATAAAAAGAAAACTGATAGCATCAAGATTACTATACGATTCATAAAGTGCTAGTGCAATAAAGTGCAAAAGGCGCCGATTTAAAGCAGCAAAAATATTATTGCAATTTTTCAAGTGCTAATGCAGTATCGTGCACAATTGGCTAGTATATACGATAAAGTGTACAAACTGCCGATATAATACAGCAAGTATATACTACAAATTTTTAAAGTGCCAATGCAAAAACGTGTAAAAATTGACTAAAATAAAGCAATAGTAAAGCATCAGCTTCCTTTTATCGATTCCAGCTTCTCAAAATATTTCCAATTCCTTTCAAATCTTGCAATCGCTCCCACCCTACCTGCATAAGCTCTCTCAAAATTACATGTTCTTCTCATTTTATTAAACCATTTTAATTGAGATGGGATCACCGCAGACTTCCAATTTTGTAAGATCAAGGGCCGTGCTACAACAGTGGCAATAAAAATAAATACTTCTTCTGATTTATTGAACCTATTCTTTTCTTTACAGATACCAAAAAGGGCCACCTCTGCTTCTGGTAGTAGTATTTTCCCAATTGCCAGCTCCATATCTGCGAAAATCCCTTTCCAGAAAGACTCTAGCTTTGGGCAGGAGAATAAAATATGATACCAACCTCCCTGACCCCTAGTTTTGCATCTAAAACATTTATTCTCACATTCAGGGAATATTCTCTGCAAAGCCTCCGGGGTATAGTACGCCAGCCAGCGAGAAAGAAAGGACATTCGCTTATAATTAGCTGCCCGGAGTGCTTTGTTACCTAAATAACATACTACTTCCCAGTCTTTTTCTGAAAAACGCACTGTGACGTGAGGCTTATTCTAAATGATTAACAATTACAGGAGATGATCCAGAAAGGAGTAGCTTTTCATACCAGAATCCTATTCCCATATGTTTCTCCCCATATAGAGCTGTTAACAAAACATTGGGTGTAGTATCTAAACCCCCTATCTCTTTTCTTATAAAATAAACCAGTTGTAGGTATTCAAAGAACATAAGCCGCCTAGGATATGCTCTATCTATAACCATTTGCCAACTAATTATCGTTTTTTGGATAAGTAGGTGTCTTATTTCGCAAAATCCGGCAGATTCCCATTCTATCAGTTGATTCATTGAGACCCATTTTAACGCATTCTAGCAATTTCAGATAAATAAACCCGTCTGAACCGTGTTTTTTATGTAAAAGCCGTAATCTTGATGAGTACCCTATCAATGTCTTGTATCTTGTTTTCTTAGGAAGCTTTGCAGTGTTTTTAAAAGAAAAAAATTTGAGAGCCTGATTCTTCTAGCATTCTATCTAAAAAACAATTGTCTCTTGTCTGTCTAATCCTTAATAATCCTGCCACTATATCGAAAAAAGGCTGCTTCATAGTATGTCTTAAAATGAGGAAGAGCCAGCCCACCTTGGTTTACGGAAAGTTGTACCACCGAGAGCTTAACTCTTGAGGCCTTTTTATTCCAAATAAATCTTCTCATCATGGATTCGAGTTCATTAAAAAAAGCCATATTGACTTTAATTGGGATATTACTAAACAAGAATAAAAGCAAAGGTAGTACATTCATCTTTATCAATGCCACTCTACCAATCAACGACAAGGGCAATAGGTCCTATTGTTCAAACAGGCTCTTTATTTTGTTCTTCTTTTTTTTTTAATTCAGCCAAAAAAGTTCTTGATAGACTCTGGTCCCAAAAATCCCTAAGTATCTTATTGGGCCCCGTTTTTCTGCTTGAGACTGAAGATCTAGCGGAAGAAAATCTAGATTAGAATTTAAAAAAAAGAACTTCCGTTTTTTTCTCATTGATCTTATACCCCCTGATCTTCTCATATTCCTTAAGCTCTTTCATGAGATATAAAATATTTTCTTTTTCGGGAGCCAAGTACAGGACAATATTGTCTGCAAACAGTTTTAACTTTGATATTGCAGCAATGGGGGGAAATATTGCATCATTGTTCCTTATTTTTACAACCAAAGGTTGGATAAAAAAGGTAAAAAGCAGGGGAGATAAAGGGCAGCCTTGCCTAGTACCGCGTTTTATTTTAATCTTCCCTGCTTGCCTAGCATTGACTATCACCTGAGCTGATGCCCCTTCATACATTTTCTGTAACATACAAATAATTGGGGCAGGGAATCCAAAATAATCCAAAGAAGAAAATAACGCTGACCAGTTAACTAAATAAAATGATTTCTCTACATCAATCATTAAGATGCATGCAGGAGTTGAATGAATATTAAAATAGTCTAGCTCCTGTATCAAATATTCTGTATTAGCTGCCATATAACGACCGGCTATAAAACCCGTCTGGTCTTGATGAATTACCTCCTAGGCTGCCAACACAAATCTTTGAGCCCAGATTTTCATAAGAATCTTATAGTCCGAGTTTAAAAGACTAATTGGTCTGTAGGAATTTACATCCTCTGGATTCTTATCTTTCTTGACGAAGCTAATAATTGTGGACTCTTTAAACTCAGAAGGAACCTTACCGCCTACTCTAATATAATTAAATAAATTTTTCAAGGGATCTTCTAGTTCATTTAAAAAAACCTTATAAAATTCGATCGGGAACACGTCTATACCTGAGGCTTTTGCTCCCGCTGTTGCTTTTATGCTATTTTGAATTTCCAGGGAACTTATTTCGCAACCTATTTGATTGCTCCTAGAATCGGAGATTTTGTGATGAGCGGGACAGAACTCGAAGTGGTACCCCTTCATTGCTGCCTTTTCTATTCTCCCGCAGCGGTTTCTTCATTCACCCGCATTCCATCCATGAACTTCCCCTCTCGGCTCCGGACTTCCAAGCATCAATCTGCGAACGCCATTACGGAGGCGGGGTCGTAGGTCACGAGTCACGGGAGACTACGCAGAGGCGTGGAACTCTGCAGCCTCCATCTGCCGTCACCTTTAGCAAGTCATTTCTATAGGGAGTCTTTGGGTGGATGCGTTGTGTGTGTTCGGCTTTCTTGTGGTTGCAAGCTCAGTTTTTCACGGTTTCGTTTTTCCCTTGCTTGCCAAACAGAGGCTTTTTAGCGCTGCATCTAAATTTGGAGAACATGAAAATGTTCACAGTATGCGACTACAACTTGAACTTTATTCAGTTTAATGCCTATGGTAGTTTCGTTTTTCTTTTCCTCTTCTCAATGTGAAAAAGTCATCAAACCTACTTAAACCTGAATCATTATTAGTAAGCCTTTCTAGTTATTTTCCTGGGGTAGAGGGAACCTCTCCAAAGATTGGGTGTTATGATGTATATCCTGAGATCTCTACTGTGTCGTAACAACATTTGAACATCATGGAGCACAGTTATAAATGTTTTACTTTGCCCTTGTGCCAGCCAAGGGTATGCACCTGCAACGCAAAACCTAAGTGAGATTTGTCAAGCCATGCAAGGTCACCTTGCGTTGCCCTGCATAGCTTGATACATCTGTAGTAACGCAAGGCAGCGCAAATCGCTGCCTTGTCTTACTCTGCGAAAGGGAGGTCATGACAGGGGTGAGGCCCACACATCCACCTATGGATTCTGGCTCATTCCATAGATTTACCATTAGTAGTAGAGATGGGAATGCGTCAAAATGCTACGCCGCCCAGGTGAGGTGTAACAAGAAGCAATATCTTTATTTCTCCTCATGTTTCCTCTTGCAGCACACATGCAAGGAGGAAAGCACCTCAGAGGATTGTTTTGTGCAGAAAGGCAAACCCTTCATGCACAAACAATCCTGCCTACTGCACAGGCGCTCTTGCAACATGACTCAAGGTGCCTGCTTTGGTACTAGGCAGTTAAAAGTGCACCAGCTCAAGGAAGTGACAAATGCACTGTACAATGATAAATATTGCAGATTGCTGCCCTTTCTCTTTCACTCAGGGCAGAACACCACAGCACAGCACAGTGAGGTGGCTTGCTCTGTTGTGCTACATGGAAGATTGATAAATGTGCCCCTATTTCTTTAATTATGGCAGTGAAAACTATGAATCTAATGAAAATACTGGATCCTGGCCCACATGTAAAAATACAATTTCTAGTATATATGTATTTGACTGAATGTTCGTCATATGCGTAAATAATCAGTATTCACTAATGTAACTCATCCACGCATGGTTCTGTTCTGCTGGGAATTTCAGATGGCCAGAGGCTGAGATGAATGCGGACAGATATTCAAGGTAATAACATTTGTTGTTAAAAGTCACCTTCACGTTTGTTGTTGTACCATTTTCATCATCATGTTCATGTAGAATGCATATCTGAATATTTGACATGTGACTGTGTATTCCAACACCAACTGATCGGGAGGGCGTTCACTTACCTGAGACAAAACTGTACAAGAGAGGATCTTACTAGGGCAGGGTGGTCACCTCTTTTTCTTTTGGAAATACATGTGTCTGCTTCCCCTTTGCTATTGCGGCAGATGGGACAAAAACAGCAGAAGGAAGCTAGTAGGCTGAAATCAAGATTTTTAAGAAGAAAAAGACAAAAGGGGAGATGGTATGTACACTTAAGGACTAGCATGTTATCAAGAAGTACAGTGAAAGCAACAAGTTCAGTGTGCAAGAAAAGCTACATCGCCAGGAAAGGGAGACAAGCAGAAAGAGGGTAACAAATACAAAATGGCGGAAAGCAACATTGAGAAGTGATGAATCAGTTCCGTAGGATAAACAGTCTAAAAGAAGTGCTTTAGAAGTTAGTAATGGAAGATGGAGATGTGTCACTTATACAAACATGAGTCAGCAACCCGGCTTCATTCTGTGAAGTATGTGATTTTATCTCACTATTTGACTGAAGTTAAAAAATGTGACACTTTTTGAAAAGACAAGTGCGTGATAAGATTATAAAAACTTAGGTTACAAATGTTCAAGCAATTTTCACAAAAAATGATGTCATGATGCATAATCAAGAGGCTTGTTTGGTGACTTCTGTGAACCAGTAGCCTAAACAGCTGACAACTATCACTTTTAAAATGTTTATTTATTCTTACAGAAAACGTTGTACATTTCTGTGCACTAATTGCTTTAGAATTTGAGTTTTTTTGTTGAATCCTTGGATTCCAAGGGTACAAATTAACTTGATAATTCCTTTTGCATTACTGTGACAATAGCTTTCATCAGCCATTTCGAACTGTAAAAATAAGCAGCTGGCTAGTACACTCAGAAGCCGATAACACATTGGTGTTGCCATTCTAAGGAGGATCTAAAAAATGCACTGAGGAGAGGGGACTTTCTGGAGACCTGTAGAGAGCTAATATTTGTTTCATATGACTTTTCTGCGGTAGAAACACTGCAAATGACAGTGTTTATTATTACCTAGTTCAATGGCATTCATTTTTTTTGACCGGAGGGATGGAAGCTTTGGTTGGCCTTGCTGAAAGTCTAATTTTTGAACTGCACATCACCTTCTGTTATTAGCAAACTGAGTCTCTTTTTTTCGACTTGGTAATAGTTATCTCAATTACTAAAAAAGGAACTAAGATTAAGAAGAAATTTAGATTTTTCAAAGTTTTGAACACAATACCCAGGTGATATGGGAAGGTCGTACTTTACTTCTATGTAGATTGCCGGATGATTTATACAAGAATGCGAGGGATTCAGTAATTGTACACTCAATAATCTGGTGGTTGATCATTATTTTTTACCAATGCTGATTATTACGTAATATGTATTATTGTTGAAGTACGAAGCTCCTTCAGTACCTCCAGAAATGTTTAGCTGATGGCATTGTTTCAACTCATACTTTGATTTGGAAATCGTTCTGTCGCTAGCTACAAGAATGATTCCAAGCATATGCTCGTAGTTCTCAGGCCAACTAGCTAACCATTGGATGGGTGTCAGAAAGATCAAAATAAAAATATCTTACAGATAGTTTCCAGTGATTGGTGCTTGAGAGTTCTTGGTCTCTCTTATGATCCTATATCATTCGCTATGAAGCTGGTAGCTCTAATGGACTTTGATGATCCTTGGTGGAATGATCTCTAACATTATTTTCATTTTAATGCTCTCAAGCAATTGTTCTATCTACTGATCTTCCTACACTGAATCGAAATTGTTCTAGCATTGCCCAGCACCCGGATGAATGACTTCATTAGTGTGTGTCTTTGCCTATCACAACATTTCATTTATTTTCTTCAGCCAGACACATGCTGTGTAGGGGCCATTTGCCTTTGGACCAGCACTCCCTCCAGTGGCTGCAGGTGGCCAGTAAATTGAGCTTTATGACAGGACACACAAAGCATTCAACAAAACAAATGATGTTTTGTAGAAATAAGACAACATTTCTGACCGCAGGATAAAGCAGCATATTTAAAAATACTTCACATTGAGAAAATCAGTTCATGGATATAACAAAGTGGTATGGCTATCTGGTGGGATAATTTAGTCAAGGCTCACAAGAAATACAATGCCTCCAGGATTGGTGGCAGTAGAAAGAAATGAATTAGCTTTAATTAGCTTGAAGTCCCTAAGTGTGGCCACAGATACACATACATATATAAACTTTAGTTCTTTGGAAAGTGGGGAAGATTGTCAAAGGGAGAGGAATCTTTTTTGAATACCTCCAAACTGAGCATGCAAGAAGCAGCACGCTAGCATTTTTGTTTAAAACTACTTTTCATATGTTAACATACATTGTGCATATTGTGACAAAGGTTAGAACACTTTATGTAAAAATTAGTTTAATGTTTATGTCACAAATATTTACATACTGTGTAAAGACATTGTATATATCATTTGCACAAGGGTTTATGTGCACCCTGCGAATCCACGTGACAATGACTAGTTCATACAGTATTTAAAACCCCATTTCTTTAGCTTCCAATAAACATTTGCGTGCTGCATTAATTTTTTTTTAACAGAGGGTAAATACAGCTATGTCCATTCACTGTTTTTCTGTCCTTTAATTTGCACGTGCAAAAGGAGTTTCATGGACAACGCTTCTTTTGTGCTCGGAAGAGTCACATTGAAATGTCTTTGTCCAAGGACAGACAGTTGAACCTTGACCCAATTCCAGTAAGAGTCAGTGCATGCTCCAAATATAAACGTCTAACCACTCACAAATGTTTCAGGAAAGAAAATCTTCCCAGAATGCTCTTCAGTGTTCAGTTTATATATGAAGTTGATCTGGCATTTATGAAGGGCTGATCTGGTGGAACACCTTGTGGATTGGATTCCCTCCAGACAGTCATTGAAGCACCTATGGCTCATGCAGAGATGTGTAGGGGCACCCTTGGGCGTAAAATGGTGGGGATACCAAGTTTGAACTGGCTCTCAGGGCAGCCACGTTGGGAATATCCCTTAGAATCGGAGGCAACATGCACTGTGCCCATAAAAAAAAAAACTGTTTCTTTCACAAACATAATAAAAATTGCAGTGGGGACATAGATGCACATTTTCTATGAACTTACACCCTTGAATGCATGCCCAGAATTTTGGTAATACGATTCTGGGCCTCAATCCATGCCACTTCAAGGAAGTGTTCTTTCTTATTAAATGTTCCACAATAAGACATAGACCAAAGTGAAGTTGATATCCATTGAATGGGAAACAACCCCTGCAAATGAGTGAAGTGTATATGTTAATGTACTTGAGCAATATGCACAAAAGTGTAACCATAAAGGATAGGAGCCCCAAGATATTTTCTATACTTACTTCTAAAGTGTGTTACAGGAGCACACATAGTGCAAACCCAGGTTTTCACTTCAATGTGCACATTGTGAAACACTGCCCAAGTCTAAATAAAGTACTGCAGAACTAGAAACTGAGAGGCAGATAGTCTCTTAGTGGAAATGAGGGAAAGGGCACTGCATACAATCTCATTTTTAATGGCCTTATTACAATCACAGTGGTCCACAGGACCACCGTACTGGCAGTAGCGATCCGACCACTGCCACCACTGCAGGACTGCCAGCTGCATTGTGAGTGTGGCAGTCGGACCACCAAAGGACCTCCATGTCCAACGGGATCCATGTGGTGGAACAGTGGTCAGGAGCAGTAATATGCAGGCAGTGCAGCTGCAGTGCAGCTGCAGCGCTGCGGAGCTCATTATGAGTTGCCTGTTCACCACCTATTTCATGGCAGTGAGCCCACCATGAAAAGGGTGGCAGAGAGTTAACTAAGGGGGCCCTAACAAGGCCCCCTGCTGCTCCTGGGCCTGAGTGTGCTTAAAGGGAGGCATATGTTATGTACCCCTCGAATTGCATCCCCTTTCCTGCACGGTATTGCATGAACAACATGGGTCATGCCACACCGTGTAGGAGCATGCAGTCAGCACTCTCACGACAGTGTTCTGCATGCTAGGCTCTCCTATGAGCCTAATATACCACTGCCGTGAGACCACCGCAGCACCGCCTGCCTGAACTGGATTCAACTCTGAAGCCGCGGGTGGGCGTACCACCAACTATGTGGTCCTCCTGCAGAGGGAGAAGTGGCGGTGCCTCAGGAGGGCAGCCAAAGTCATAATAGGCCCAAAGTGTTGATTGTATTGTTTCTAATGTATGTTTTTATTTATTTTTAATAGCATAAATAATTACTAATTCACACGGGTCATATTATATTTCTTTTTTTTCCCTCACAACTTTGTGTCTTGTTTTGAGATAAACAAGACTCACATTATAGCTGTGACATGTCTGAAAACATATAGCCAGGTACAATCATCACCATAAAAGCATGCAGTCCAGTACACATGCATTGTTGACCCCTCAGCTACGATTCCTCATCTCACAGAATGTGTAAGGACGTGTGCAGGGCCGGACTGGGAACCAAAACTGGCCCGGCAAAGTGCTCGTCCTGCCCCCGGGGGGAGGTCTGAGCTCTTTGCAGGGGGCCGGTTTTCGGCCGATTTTGTTGCAGGGTCGATTTTGCAGCTATGCTGCATACACGGCCCTGTAACAAAAACTGCCACCAGGGGCCCAAAACCGGCCCCTACACTTGCGGTGCACCGGGGGATTGCCCGGTGCCCGCAACGGCCAGTCCGGCCCTGGATGTGTGAGTGACTATTCCGAATGTGTAACAGGTGGCGTCTCAATCTTTGCTTTGTAAGAAGACATATCACAAATCCCTGATGCTCTCATTGTCAGCTGTATCCCCCGTGCATTCTGTGGCCTTTTTGTGTAAGCGGTAAAAGGGTGCCATATTGCATTAACTTTTGAGACCCTGTCACGAACAATGACAGTGACTTTTACCATGGCATAAATTAACCACACCTTCCCCACCACATGTTGAGGGAGGGTGCCTGGGTTTATTTCCACATCTAGGCCACATTCAAATGCTTGGCTAGAAGGAGGTAAGAGAACAGCCTCACTTGAGTAGTCATTATAAAGTCATTATGGAGTATAGCCGGCCTTCACCTGGGTCCCATAGAGGGATCATTAATAGGATGTAGAGCAATGAAACATTGGTAATGAAGCATATCCTGAGGAGAACTTCATTCCAAAATGCTTGGATCTGTGGGCAGGTCCACCTGACATATAGAAAGGTACCTCTACCCCTGCACCTCTTCCAACACAACTTTGAACGCCCAAACATCCTGTGTAGCTGCACAGGGATGCTGTACCTGTGTGACAGTATTTTTTAGGCATTCTCCTTTGTAGCGGAGGCAAATAGATGACTTGTAAGCCCTCTGCCTTATAGCCCCCCATGACTCATCATAAATGTCAGTGTCCAGTTCCCTCTCCCACATGCATGTTTTTAGTGGGGGTGAGAGCGAGAATATAGCGGCATAGCCATGAGATACCATTATGGCGAATGCTATTAGTGTATATGGATTCAATGGTTGATTTCTCTCTTTGCAGGGCTCTACAAGCCTGGTCTCCCCTCACCCAATGTAGTGCCTGGGTGTGCCTATATACATCACATTGAGTTAGTGTGTGTTCTACTAGGAGGTTCCGGGCAGTCTAAAGATCATCATTTTTGTAAAAATCCTTCAGAGAAGGTTACTGGCCATGGTGTCAAGACGAACTGGTGTCTGAAAAGCCTGTGAGAAGTTTGATTTTTTAGCTAGAGGTGTGAGGGAGTAAGGGTAGGCTGAGAATGCCTTCTCCTAACGGTTTGCAAATGGACCAAGAGAGGTTGGGTATCAGTGGCAGGGCCCATCCGAGCTGCTGCTGGCAGCCACAAAAGCCCGCCCAGGGGATCTTGTTCTACCAGCACCCATGGCTTACCCTCGGCGGCGTGACTCCAATCAAGGGAAGGACCGATCTGAACAGCTAGCATGTATGTGATTACATCAGGAAAACCCAAACCGCCTTTTGCAGGGGAATACAATAAGGACAAATTTGACACCCTTGGAGATTTAGCAAATTTAGCATTTTGTTTTGAATCAGTGTTTGGGTTGATTTAGGGATGGCTAGGGGGAGAATCTGGAGGGCATGTAGGAGCTGGGGCATGAAATTCACTTTGAGGCTATTTATCATCCCAGCCAAGAAGAAGCGTAAAGTGGAATCCCAGCATTGTGTCAGTAACTATCTCCGACATAAAAAAAAACAACCTTTGTTAGGGATCGATCGATAGGGAAGCATAGGTTTTATAAAAGGAGACAGGAAACCATTTGGGCCCGGAGTCTGGTGGGATGGGAGATTGTTAATGACAGCCAAGACTTCGCCCGGAATGATATCTTCCTCCAACAATCACAACTCAGCTTCTCTTCCAGGGACACATAGTCACAGAGGAATCCTTTTTAGAGTTTAAGGTGTGGCCTGATAGAGAGCCATATATAAGTTCTGGAAAATGGCGAGGATTTCCTCTGTCTCCTGAAGCAACTAGTCTTCCTCATCTCTGACCTCTTTGATATAGTCCTGTGTCACTCACAAGCGCAGTTTGTAGGCCAAGAGTCTGTCTGCCTTTTCCCACACTCATATTAAGTTTGATTGACATGAAGTAATTGCTTAGCTGCCTCCTTCATCAATATCTGTTCTAGTTCTCTCTCCTTCACTTTGCAGCCAAAGTCACTGAGAAGATCGTCAAATACCAGCTCACAAACTTCCTATAATCCAACTCAATCCTCAACACTTCCCCGTGCCGGATTCCGCAACAACCACAGCACGGAGACCACCCTGCTAGCCACCACAGATGACATCCCCACCCTCCTCGACCAAGGCCACATGGCTGCCCTCATCCTACTAGACCTCTCAGCAGCATTCGGCAACGTCTCCCACCACACACTAACCACCTGACTCCACGATGCTGGCATACAGGGAACTGCCCAAGACTGGATCCGCTCCTTCCTCACTGGCCGAACTCAAAGAATCAGACTCCTGCCCTTCCTCTCTGAACCCACAGAGATCAGCTGCGAAGTACCCCAAGGGTACTCACTCAGCCCCACGCTCTTCACCATCAGCTACCATTGTCCGAAAACACAGACTTAGCATATTGTCCTACACCTACAACACCCAGCTCATCCTCTCCCTTACCAAGGAACCTGACATCTCACGCCTACAAAAATCCCTCCACAACACCGGACCCCAATACTTCAATGAAAGAATCCCCTTCTACACACCCAAAAGAAACCTCCGCTCCGCTGGCCTTGCCTTGTCCGAAATCCCATGCATCTACAGAGCCAGAATGGGAGGAAGAGCCTTCTCCTACATCGGAGCCAAGACCTGGAACAAACTCCCCCTCAGCATCAAACAAACCTCCACACTGCAAGCCTTCAGGAAGAGCCTTATGACCTGGCTCTTTGTATGAGATGGAGCTGCTCGCAACCCCCCTTGATTGAGCTCTCCCGGAAGCTTGCAGAGATCTCTTATAGTTCTAATAGAGCCCCTTTCTTGTATTGTGCCTCAACCTGGGATTTTGGGTTTTTTAATTCTTGCTTACAGATTTTGGCTACTCACTGAAATGCTGTTATGTGGAGATACGTTTCCCTCTCAAAAATGCTTTCGCTGCGTCCCAAAGAGTTGCAGGGGACATCTCCCCATTGTCGTTTTCAGTGAAAGAGTTCTATGGTATCTTCAATATTGTCTTCCAGGGTTGGATCTCGGACCCCCACCTCATTCACTACCCGCAGCCTCCGGAACAGTGCCTGCGGGTCCGTGGGCTTTACAACAGCTACACATGGGCGCGATCAGAGAGGACCTTGATATTTATTTTAGAATCTATGAGCCTGGGTAGCCAGAACTGAGAGACCAGGAAACAGTCTAAGTGTAAATAGGTTTTGTGGACTTTAGAGTAGAATGTATAGTCCTGTTCCCCTGGGGTAGTGGTTATGACAAGCATCAACTAATGCCAGATCTTGCAGTCCATGGAGTAAGGCAGTAGGGGCAGTAGGGGGATGGAGCTTGCCATCTCAAGAGTGAGAGCAATCTAGCTTTGGTTCTAGGGAGTACTGAGGTCGGCGACGACCACTATATCCGTCATTACAAAGTCTGAGATCCTCTGGAATAAGTCAAAGTAAAACTCCTCGAGTTCCACATTCATCCCCTAAACAGATATTATAGTTGTGTGAGTAGAGCCTAGTTTTCCCCGAATTCCCACCTGTCTCCCCCCTTGGTCCCTGTATGTGCTGTCAAATTTGAAGGAGAGGTCCCTGTGGAGGTCGATTGCCACACCTCTAGACTTACTGGTTGATGAGGAGTGAAACTGTGTTGGATACCAATAAAAAAGCTGGGATTTGGTGTCAGCCGAGGCAGCAATGCTGAGTTGCGGTGGGGGCATAGATACTTGCTTTTAGAAAACTAAGTGATTAAAAATAAATTGGTTTTTAACTTTTTACTGGGCACATTGACTCTGACTTTACCTTCTTTTTGCACTTGGCACTAGACCCGGCATTGTCCATCTGTTAGCGCGGACATGCCTGTTTCCTGGGTCAGCACTCTAGTTTTTTTTTCCTCTTTCTGCCTATTTAAACATTGTGCTGGCGTGGGTGCTTAGCATACGTGATAATGAGGCATCAATGCTGAGTTGCGGTGGGTGCATAGATGCTTGCTTTTAGAAAACGAAGTGATCAAAAATAATTGGTTTTTAATTTTTCACTGAGGACATTGACTCTGACTTTACCTTCCTTTGCTTTTCAGGCACTAGACCCGGTGTTGTCCATCTGTTAGCGTGGACACGCCTGTTTCCTGGGTCAGCGCACTTTTTTTTTTTTCCTCTTTCTGCCTATTTAAACGTTGTGCTGGCATGGGTGCTTAGCATACGTGATAACGAGGCATCAATGCTGAGTTTCGGTGGGGACATAGATACTTGCTTTTTGAAAACGAAGTGATAAAAAATAATCGTTTTTTAACTTTTTACTGGGGACATTGACTCTGACTTTACCTTCCTTTTGCACTTGGCACTTTCAGGCAATAGACCCGGCGTTGTCCGTCTGTTAGCGCTGACACACTTGTTTCCTGGGTCAGCACTCTAGTTTTTATTCCCCTCTTTCTGCCTATTAAAACGCTGGGATGGCGTTGACGCGCAGCTGGCGCTCCAAAGACAAGCCCGTCTGCACCCGTCTCAGCGC
Source organism: Lissotriton vulgaris (assembly GCF_964263255.1). Taxonomy (NCBI): domain Eukaryota; kingdom Metazoa; phylum Chordata; class Amphibia; order Caudata; family Salamandridae; genus Lissotriton; species Lissotriton vulgaris. The sequence continues at coordinate 2,047,020,255 of NC_141685.1, forward strand.
CAGCCATGCTGCTCGTAACACAGGGACTCACTGTTATTCGAGTGAGACCCTGCGGAAGATTGGTGAAACTATGAGTTATGAGGTAGGAGTATTGAGGGAACTAGTAGCCTGAATGCTGATATTCGTAGGAGGGATGCTCTGAGCTGGGGACTATTGAATGTCCGCTCCCTCCCTAATAAATAAAACGAATTTCGTTGCAGGCACTGCATCGCATTTGGGGATGCAGTGCACTCAACCAAATTTGTTTTATTTATTTAAATGTTTACTTACCTGGGAAGCTCTGTAATCCATACATTACTACCCCCCACCCTGCCCCTCCCCCTTCCAACGTCACGGCCTTGCATGTACTCCCACTGCCGGCCGCGGCTGGCTAAAGTGGAGACAGAGGCTTTAAACCCCAGCGATATTGGATCTTATGAGTCTGAAACTGTCTGATTTCTCTGAACTCTCTCTGGTGGGGCAGCGTCTAGGCATAGATGTCTTGAAACAGTGATATATTGTCCACTCTGAACACTATTGGTTCTTCCTGCCTAGCTGCCTGAAAGATCCTCTCCATCATGTGAAAATAATGAACTCAAGTGTGAGTATCCGGGGAGAGATTCTTATGTTACTGGAAGGCTGAGTACAGCCAGTGAGTGCGATCGAGGAGGACCCGCTAACTATTGGGCAGTTGTAGTATGTGGGAAAAGAGTGCCTGTACATGGGCCTCCAGGACCACCTGGGGAACTGTGGTTGCGATGCCTCCGATCGACATACTATTCCTCCTTGAGTGATTTTCAAGGTCATCAAGCTTGTTGTGTAGCATTGCCTTATCTCATTCTAGTCTTTCTATGTGGGCTGTGTGATCCACATTGTCCTGGGTATGGTCCACCACTGTAGATTTGAGCTGTGCCAGGTGGGAGTCTGCTTGATATAGGTATTGGTCTAGATCAGTTAGGTGCCTGGTAAAGTCCCGCCAAAGTGAAGTAATATCTTTGTGAAATTCAAAGAGTTGTGGGGATGTCTTCCTTGGTCGTAGGAGCCTAGGGTCAGAGCTCCCCTTGAATCACCAGATGTGGGCTGGGAGCTCGCTCCCTGGGAGCCAGAGGCTCAGGTTTTTCAACATGTCTCTGATGGAAGAAGAGCGGGGGGCTTTCACCCTGTTGGATGCCATTGTACAAGGGACAAGCAGGTCGCAGTTCCCACAACACCCACTCCTGACTAGAGCTGTGATGCACACCTCCCTCAGGGGCCCTGAATTTAATACCTCTCCTCAGGGTGTATGTCAGTGCAAGCCTTCTAATTGGAGCTACAAGTCCTGCAGACCCCAGTCCCAATCTCCATGCCTTCCATGGTTCCCAAATGGGATCAACCAGTGTCCTCCCCCCTGCATTATGCATACCACCAGGCAGGGAAGTCCCCATGGTGTCCGAGGTCATGCCACACCGCAGTGGCCTCCCTGGGGTTTCTGTATTCCACTGGTATTGCTCTCTTGTGTGCCTTATGCCTAGGAGATGCTGTAGAGTCCCACCCTCAGGTCGGGACCCAACAATGCTCACAGGGCCCGTTATCTGCTTCCGGGCAGTGTCGATTCCCTGGGCGGGCTCTCTGCCTAATCCAGATCCGGACACTTTTTTGCCCTCAGGGGGTCGTGTGGTGTGAGCCTGCTGATGACCTGGGGCTCTCCTGCTCCATTTGCTCACTAGGTGCCTTTCCAGCTGCCACCAATTCCTTAGGCAGGCCCACCTAGGCGAACACCACTTTGAGGGCCTCCAACTAATTGGACGGGGCCCTCCCTTATTGGGGCCCGCCTGCCAACTCCAGCCTCACTCTGGGGGTCAATGCGGGCCGCATGCTGCTCTCTTAATGGGCCCACCCCCTGATCAGGGCCTGCCTTGGTCATTGTGGCCTTGGATGCTGCCTCTTATGATGCTATTGGAACTCCTTGGGAGCCCCCCTGCGAGCACAGTTGTGTTTCGCTACATGCCCAGGATCCAGATGGCCTCACCCCCAGTCCCTTCAGGGGAACCTGCTGGCATAAGGCCTCCACATCATCTGTTTGCGGCTGGCCTCGCTGGAGGCTCGGTCCCACAACCTGCAGGGTTCCAGGCCCAGTGCTCACCAGGAAAATGGCTTCCGCCTCACTGGCCACTGCATCGTTTCAGGGCCTGTCCTTCCCCTGAGCTCAGCATCTGTTTTGTGGGTCCCGTGACTTATGCCCACTTGAATGGCATAGGAGGGTCACTCCCAGGTCCATCTCTGCCGATATTCATTGCATGGGGAGGGGACATATGGGCTCTCACACCACTCTCAGGGGAGACATGTCTTGCCTGGTCTTCTCCCTGGCCATGTCTCAAGTATTCCATTTTTAAGTGTTGGATGTAGCTATAGCTTTGCTCCGTATCTTTCAAGTTCAGAAAAGGAAAATAGCTTGGAAGGCTCTCAATTTGATAAGCCATAAAATCAGTTTACAATGCTATATTACTAACAGTCTTTCTATACAGTATAATACATATGTGTCCAGTTGGTTGTCTTTTCCTACATTATATCCAAATGTTTCAGTAGCTATTTGTCTATGATAGCCCACTGTGTGGTTTTCCATCTTTTATTGTGACTCATTCCTGTGTAGAGTATTATGGACAAGTACTCTACTAGTGCAGTGCAATGAGAATGTGATATATTTCAAAGGAATATGGAGAGCAACACATACTACTAACATGACTTTGGGATGCTTATTGAACAAAGTAAAAAAAAAAAGCTTGAGTGATATAAATATTAAATAGAAAAAGTATCGATTTGATAAATGGATTAGGTAAACCAAGACTTCGAAACCTGTGCTAAGAAAAAAGATAAAAGTGAATCAAATACAGTTTAATGTTCCTAAAACTTTAAAATAGGCAGTCGTAATTCAATAACATCGTGTAACTCATTCTTTTTGCTGGTTGAACATGGTTTGCATATAGCATTGCTCACACTTTGGGTAATATGATTTCAGATTAAAACCGGTTATAAATGACTTTGTCAGCCAATTAGATCATAATAAGAAAAATGCAAACATGAAATCTTTGCCCAGACATAATTACCATGTGCAAAAGTTACAAAATTATGAAGAAATCCTATCAAAAAATGGACCACGTAATGGAGTATATTTAGCTTTTTCTTGCAAAATAATTAAGGCTCCCTGTTTTCCGTTCATAATAATTTGTACAGATAAATACAGACGTCAAACATTTATTTTCTTGTCTGCATTTATTTTTAAATGTGGATAAAAACGGAAATTGAGTTGCATTTGGAGTAATTCTAAATACAGATATTGATAGGTAAGGGGGCTAAAAGAGAAAGCAATTTTACTAAAGAGGCTTTAACAGCAGTAGATAAGTGCAAGGTTGATTCTGAAATTAGCATATTTTCATATAAGTGCATTGATTTATCTTATGTAGGTGTTTACTGCAATGAAACCTTTTAGGCATTCAAGCATATTTACCGGCTAAATAAATGTGGAAATATACTAATTTCAGCTTCATTTTTTCATAAAAACCTAAAATAAATATGAATAAATACAGATAAAAATTGCAAAAAAAAATATGGATAAATACAGATGGAAATGTCCGAAAAATAAATACCATAAAACCGGGTCCCCTAAACATAATTTTATTACCCCTGACGCATAAATTGGTGCTCCCCCTCTTTCACACTCCATACTCTTTCTCTCAGACACTTGCCCTCACCTTTCCTGCTTTCACAATCCCACATGCATGCTATTTTCTGCTATCCACCTCTCTCACTTACACTCAAGCTTTTTACTCTCTTTCACCCTTTTCAATAGGATGCTTAGCTCAACAATGCTGTATATTGAGATGGGCAAGGCTGAGCGGTGTTTCATTCTTTTCAGCTCGCTTTCTTATCTCTCTGCTTGCATGTGACTGTGCTAGCCACATATCATCCTTTCAAACTGGTGGATGTTTAGGAAATGTAAAGCAAAACTAATTTTTCTACATGTAGCATCATATGTATTACATCAAATGTAAACATAAATGCTAATTTTAAATATTGTCTATATTTCATTTGCTTTAATTACAATTTGAAATCTACAATCTATAGCCGGCATTTATTATGTTTTCTAGTAACATACATGTGTTTGCGATAATTTACAGAGTACTTGAGACTGACCCTTCTAGTGCAGCTGCTAAAAGGTACTTCTACTTTTAGAAGCCACTGCCAATGTTCTCCATTTCACTTCATCCTCTCTCCCTCCTTACCATCATTTCCTCCAATCACAACCACACCGTTAATAATTGTCCATTTAATTAACCGAAAGATGCACTTAGAAATTCTTTTAACAAAATAATTTACTTGAGTAACATATAACAGCGATTTCCTCAACCTAGCAACCTCATATGTATGCAGAGTGAAACTTTTCTAACCCAGTTGTTTTGTTAAAGGGTTCTTAACAATTTTTTAACAATGTATTTTTCTTTTCCACAGAACTGTTCTCTATCTGTCTATTATATGTGATTTTGTGTGTTGTTTGGTTTCACATGTTTAAAGATAACATTTCTGCACAAAATGTATTTGCAAGTCTGCATTATGTTAAATTTGAGTATGAACATATAAAAATAAATGTCTTGAAAGAATGCAAAACTTCAGTTTTTTCCCATCAAATCAAAAACGTACTGTGTATGCAGGTACCTTCTATATCAAAGTACTTGTCGTTACACATTAGATAGCAATAACAAAAATATGAGATAACATCAACATACCAGTATTAATTGTTGTGATATCAAAACAACTGTTTAAATACAAATCTAACTCTTGACGATGCAATTTGCGAGGTTTTCAATACCATATTGTTCATCTAGTGGTGGTGTTTAGAGTATGTAGAAGACAAATAATGTTTCTTTCTACGTAAACCTCAGTTAATGCTATATTAATGATGAAACTGTTCAGATATGTCCACGTATCATGCTCAGTATCAGTTGTGCCTTGTAAGCCCACAAGTGTGGGTGCTTATTGTATAAAATAGTAGTACACTACATACTTGAAATTGTGAACCCTAGCAGTGACTGTAGGCCAAGAAACGATTTTCACTGTGTAGATATGAGAAGCATTCTCCAAGGACATACCAAGTTATAATTAAAATCTTTAAAATGCACATCTACTTGGGTAACCACTAGAAACATAAGCCAAAGTTATTTTCCACTCAATTTTCAAAATCTAATTCACTGATGATGTCAGATTTTCCATAACCTAAGTGGAGAAGTAACTTTATAAAATATACTTTTGTTGTTTGAGTCAAAATGGGTTCTCATCTCTTCCCTAGAGGCCAATGCACATTGATGTGTACAATAACCTGGCCTCTCTGCCCAGGAAAGTGAGCTGTGATGTTTCCACAGGCAAAGACACCACTGGCTACTCCAGTGCCAAACCTTGCTTGACGGCACGCTGACTTTGGGACCGTTGGTCAAAGTACGTCAGACCAATCACCCTGTTTATGGATGTTCCAACATATGTTATGTTCCAATTTCAGAAGGTCAAGAAAAGCCTGGCCCACCACACAGGAAAACAAAGAAATCATCCCTTAGACATTTTGAGAAAACTCCCAATTAGTTTTTTGAAAAGCAAAAAAGATTCTTGTGCAGGCACTCTGATCATGGTGTTCACACAGCAATGCTTCTGAATATACATAGATCTTTCCCCAGGCCGAGATGTTTATTTAAATATGGTTGGCTGTTGTCCACCTCCTACATTCCTCCACTGCTTTGGTGGAAAGCCCCGGGATTCAGTTTACCTAGGGCTAAATCAGCCTAAAAGCGCTAAGGTTAAACATTTGACCAGCACGACTTGCACAGTGTAACTGACTATCACAGACAATGAGACTTTACTTTTTCTTGAGCTTTTTGCCCTAAAACTTTAATAATGTATAGCTATGATTCTTCTTATGCAATTTTAATCATGTTGCCTTAATGCATTTATATTTCTAGTTTAACTTGTTGTTTTCTTGAGGTTAAAACTGTTGGCACTGCTTGAACTTAACAACACTTCTCTGGGAAGTGCTGTTGCTTGTGCTACAGTGACAAAGATTGAGAAAATAATATTTAGGAACTGTGTTTTTGGCTAACCAAATTGTCTTTAGTAAGGTGATCAATGTCGCCTGTTCCGAAATGAATAACCCCATTTTAATCAGATATGCTTTAAAGACACTGATGTTAGCACCACTAATATTTAGATTTCAGGCTAGAAAAGGGAATCTATCAGGTACAGCCATTGCCTTTCAAAGTGTGAACGGCTGATATGCAACTCTCTGAAAAGTGTAGTGAATGCATTGAGTTCACTCACAATTAAAAATACTGATGATCCCCATCAGATTCTTACTCAGATTTCCAATCGTCTTATCACCCTTGTAGACACAAAAAATGTAATGAACTATCTGCTAACAAATGTATACATTGTGTCATTAAATGCTGAAATACTTTTTTTTAAGAACTTTCTTTTTCCTTCTTCAGCAAAAATAGAAACTCTGTAGCATACGCAGCTCAGAAACCCTGGCTACTGAATGCCACAGTGGAGGAAAATATAACGTTTGGAAGTCCATTCAACAAGCAGAGGTTAGTAATTTATTTCCAGAAGGCTACAGTATGAAGATTGTTTTCATTTATATCTGCAATTGTTTATGTGTATAGAATAGTGCAGCTCTTAAAACTATTAAACAAATTGGAACATTTATGGTCGTTTTTTACAATTTTGTTCCAATCGTTTTTTGAAGAAAACAGATGTTCCCGTGTACTAAGAACAGGTTTTGATAATTTTCAATGTATTTGTATACATGGCGAAAGTGCCTTTCCTGCTGAGGAGTTGCCTGTAGACATTCTGCAGGTGAGACTTCTGTAGTCAACTTGGGGTGGTAGCAGCTACTGTACAAAATTTAGATATCCTATAAAATCAGCAACACTTTTATTCTGGACATATCAATCACCGTGCTCTAGGAGGAAAGAATACCATATCTAGATGTACCACATTGGTTCATGTAATTATGTTGAAGATAAAGTGAAAGAAAAGAGATTTCTGAATACCTGTTTGGTGTCCTGCCGAATGAACCATATCACTGTCATCCCTTATCTTTAACAATCCAGACACATTAATGCCAAAGAAACCCCTCGGTTTTCCTTATTTCGCCACAATGATTTTGCTATTGAACTCTGGATATTTGTTATTTTGATTTCTTGGCAGTTGGGATCCCTGAACTGTTCCCAACAGCAGGTACCCATCCCTAAAAATGAAAAACAAGTTTGAAATAATGTAACTTATTTGATCTTTCATAAGATATTTGTAGTATATTCCTTTGTGGTGCACTGACTGAAATGGTCTAATTTCAGGTGTAAGCATGTAGGGGCTGATTCACAGAACAGACCTGAGACAAAATCCTAAACTTACTACTTTTGGTATTCACAGAAGGCATTTAGTAAGTAGTAGTAAAGTTAGTATTTTGTCTTAAGTTAGTATTTTGTCTTAAGTTAGTATTTTGTCTTGGACACAGACAGGTCCCGCTGAAGAAATACCTTGACTGGAGCAAAGTGTCGATATTAAGAGCAGGCATTGGATCCACTGTTGTCCAACAGCATTTATTTATTTATTTATTTATTTATAGGCTTGTTACGCGCCGGCATCACACCCGAAGGTGTATCTCCGCGCGGTGCTGTGAGGTGAACAGGTCGGAAAGGCTCCTCCTAGAATAGTACAGTCTTTAGACGTTTCCTGAAGGCTGTGTGGCTCTGGCATTCCCTGAGGGAAAGGGGGAGACTGTTCCATAGACGAGGACCCATGATAGATAGGGCACGGCCTCCCTGTCTGGTCTTATAATGTCTAGGAACCTGAAGCAGCTGTTGATTAGAGGACCTGAGGCTACGGGATGGACGGTGAAAAACAAATTTGTCTGTCAAGTAATGTGGTCCCAAATTGTGTAAACATTTATGTATCACACAGCTGATCTTAAATTCTATCCGTTTCCGGATAGGAAGCCAATGAAGGGCCTTAAGGAGGGGAAGGGACGGAGTTCTGGGGGGGGTGTTGGTCACCAGCCGTGCTGCGGTGTTCTGCACCACCTGCAGTTTGTTGAGCACTCCCTCATTGGCAGCTAGAAGTAAGCCATTACAATACTAGATGTCTCTGCTATTGGCCATTGGGCCCCAAAAAGGAATCAACCCTTTAATAAAGTCACCTCCTTCTTCTCCTGCTGTGTTTTTCGAATCAATAATTCCCCTGCCATATCTTTTCCTATGATGACCTGAAGGAGCAGTATATGTTGGAGGAAGAAGAAAAGCCACATAGCAAGTTTCTGAAAAGTAGGTAGGAAGCCACGAATAGGCTCTATCATGGCAGATAAAATATGTGCCTTGTGATGGCACTAATGGTGAGGAAATCTGAGGTGAATAGACATAAGTATGGGAACAGACACTCTTCTCCTGTTGATTTTTAACATTCTGACCATTAATCTGTAGACAGAAATTACCTCGATGAGGTACAGTCCAAATTGGTGGGGATCTCCTTCGCCTAGCCTTTTCTGTAAGGCTAGTAACATAACGTGTTACATTCCAGCCATCGTATGCTCTTTTCTCATCCACTGGAATCTTACTAATCTCAGCATTTCTAGCCATGGCCACTATTCCCTTTATCAAAGAGCTGTGACTAAAATCTGCTCCACCACCATATGGACTACCAGGAGGATACCGTAGTTGGTTCTGATAAACATTAGAAAACATAGCCAAATAGGCCCAAGCGGAGCCTTCATAGGAAAATGGAAGGACTAAATATGGCATCCCTCTCTCTGTATTATGGGGCATGAGCCCGCAGACCCAACAATCAGTGGTGTTCATTACCAGTTGATGCTGATGCAATAACTGAATAAATGAATTATTAAAGTATTCTGTTCTCCTAATCTGCGCATGTTCTGGGAGTGTATGAAACCGATGTGGGGAGGCAGTGGAAGGGAAAGATAAGGAAACAGAAGTTGGAACAGGTGCTTGCTGCATAGTATAAACAACCCAACTTACACACGCTAATAAAATACATGAACATAATAAAATACATAAGGACATGCCACACGGAGTAACCAATAATTTTTTACATTTACTTTTCATCTTTACATTCTGATCATTAATTTCCACTTTAGTATCCATACTCTAAAGCGTTGCTAACAGCAATCTTCCTAGATCACTTAGCTGTGATTATTAGACGTCCTATGACACTGCAAGTACTGTATACCTACTGTCACTAGTCAGGTCACAGCTTAAGACTCCTACCGTGACCCTGCCACTTGATGGATAGTGGAAAAAAGAAATGTTTCTCAAAAGAAACGTAATCAGAAAAATGGGAAAATGAAAAATTTAATTGTCTTTTATTTGTCTTGTTCTTAAATTGTACCGAGTCTTATTAGGGATTGTTTGCTCCTTAAACAAAGTTTCTGGATTCGCTGTGTTCAATCGCAGATGTGATGGTACAGCTACTTGCAACACGTCGTCGTCTTCTTTCTCAGAGTTCGTTTGATCCAGGCGTGCACTACTAAAAGGTACAAATCGAGGGACCCTTTCGCCTTCACTGTCACTCATGCCCTTACGAACCCACTGATGAAAAGGTAGAGGCAAAGGTACCCTCTTACAGTGCACGCCGTGGACCCAGTTCTTTTTCCAGACGACCTTTACTGCTGTACGTGTTGCTAACAAGACTTGCCGAGGTGGGCCCCAACGAGGTTCCAGATTCTTTTTCATCTGAAAATTCTTCAGGCAGACCCAGTCCCCGGGTTGGATGGAGTGACCTGGATCCGCAGAGGCCTCCGGTAGAGCGTTTTGAACCCGTTGATGAAGAACACGTAATTTAGTGGTGAGGTCATGCAAGTGATCAATCTACATTGGGTATGGGATGTCAGAATACTTTTTAGGTTGAGGGACTCCCCAGACATTAGCTGGGCACCCAAAAATGACCTCATATGGGCTGAGTCCTAAACGAGAATGCACAGTAGTTCTTGTAGATAAAAGTGCCAAAGGTAAGGCATCAGGCCAAGCAAGACCCATGCTGGCCTGAATCTTTGCCAATTTAAGCTTGAGAGGGCCATTATAGCACTCTACCAAACCAGCTGACTGAGGGTGGTTTGCCACATGGAATTTCTGCCTAATACCAAGACCTGTACACACTTTCTGCATGATTTGGCCTACAAATTCACTCCCAATGTCGCTCCAGACAATGCGCGGCAAACCGAACCTCGGGAAAAACTCCTTCAAAAGGACTTTGGCAGTAGACAAAGCAGTATTGTCCTTTAGGGGGTAGGCCTCTATCCATCTGGAAAAGGCACACATCACCACCAGAACATACTTTAGGTTATTGCAATGATCCAAATGAATGTAATCGATTTGCAATACCTCAAAAGGGTACGTAGAAGGAGCTAAATGACCTGCTGGAGTTGGGGTTCCTTTTCCTGTATTATGCATTAAACAAACAATGCAATGCTTCACCACATTTTCTGCATACTTAGGAATTCCTTCATTCTGCCATACTGGAGCAGGAAGTTTACATATCCCTTTCGCACTAATGTGGGCTGGACCATGCGCCATAGTAACTACAGGTAGTACATAGGCGTCTGGTAACAGCCAACGCTGATGTTCTGACGATTCCGTCCAACACCCTGTCGCGTCCAACATTCCCGTACTTTCTTTCACCTTACTCAATTCCTTCTCAGTAGCCTCTTCTTGAATCGTTCTCACACTTTCTATCGTGTCCTCACACATTCCTCCCTCTCTGACCCATCTTGCAGGGCCTGCAACACACATGCGACTCGTAGCATCTCTCGCCATTTCTTTCGCTACCTCATCTGCAAAAGCATTACTGCGACCCACATCATCAGTAATCTTCTTATGCACTACACTTGATTATTGCTATTTGGGTAGGCAACGCAAGTGATTCGAAAAGATCAGTCACCAACTGACCATGCTGTATCTTAGTCCCATGGGAAGTAAAGAATCCTCTTTCCTTCCACAAGCGACCGAAGCTATGAGCCACACCAAAGGCATATTGGCTATCAGTGTAAATATTCACTCTCTTTCCATTAGCCAACACACACGCTCTCGTTAGGGCAATTAGTTCAGCTGCTTGGGCTGAATTCTGTGCAATGCATGCTGTCTCCACTACTGTATACAAGGAGGTAACAGCATAAGCTGCAGTCGTCTCGCCATTTGGAAGTTTGAAACAAGACCCATCCACCCATATGATCCCATCCGGGTCCACAAGTGGTGGGTCTTTTAAGTCTCCTCCTCTGTTCGAAGAAAACAATCATGCTGTTCTTGAATGCCTTTCTCGTCCAGAATGGGCAACAATGCTGCTGGATTCAAGGTATTACACCGCTTGATGTGTATATGGCTAGCCAAGAGCATCAGCTCATATCCAGACAAGCGAGCACTCGTGAGATGTTGTGTTTTCGTTCTATTCAAAAGAGTATCTACTGCATGTGGTACCATGACAATAAGAGTGTTATCTAATACCAATCCAGCAGATTGGCGAATGGATATCGCTGCCGCTGCTGTAGCTCTGAGACAATTAGTCAATGCCTTGGCTACTGGATCCAACGTAGCCAAAAAATAGGCACATTGCCGTTGTTTGTCTCCAAATTGTTGTGTTAAAACTGACAACACGCAACCTTCTCTTTAATGATCGTAGAGTGTGAAAGGCTTACTGTAATCTGGAGTACCTAACACAGGGGCAGAACACAAGGCAGTACGTACGTCAGAAAAACTTTTCTGACATTCATCAGTCCAAGGAAGAGGTTGGGGTGTATCTTTCAGAGTGAGTGCCGACAGAGGTTTAGCCAACAAAGAAAAATTCGGAATCCACTGTCTACAATAAGAAGTAATACCCAGAAAGGCACTCACCTCCCTTTGTGTGGATGGCACAGACATTTGCGCAATTGCTTGAATTCATTCTGGGGTCAAACGCCTTCCCTCCTTCGACAAGAGATGACCTAAATAGGTAACCTCTTGGCGGCAATATTGTAACTTAGAGGGGGACACCTTGTGATGCAGGTTAGACAAATGACGCAACAGTGAAACAGTCACATCCTTACAAATATCCTCCGAATCAGCAGCAACTAACAAATCGTCCACATACTGAATCAGAGTGGCACCTGGAGGCAAAATGAAAGCGTCAAGCTGAGATTTCAAAGTATGACTGTAAATGGAGGGACTTTCGCAATAGCCTTGAGGTGCACGCTTGAACCGGAAACTTCGGCCTCCGAGAGAGAAGCCAAAAATGTCCCTACTTTCCTCAGCAATAGGAATACTAAAGAAAGCATTTTTGAGATCAATAACCGAGAACCATGCCGCTGAAGCGGGTATCATAGTAAGCAAGGCAGTGATGTCTGGGACAACAGGAAACTGGGGGACAACAATCTTGTTGACCTCCCGAAGATCGATCACAAAACGATATACAGGAGGCTGAGAAGGATCAGTGCGTTTAAGAACAGGTAGAACAGGGCTGTTGCAAACATTACCTCTCGTCTCTTCCACCACACCCTTCTGAAATAGATCATAGATAATAGCCAACAAAGCTCGTTCACCATCATTAGAAATCTTATACTGAGGAATTCGTGGCAATTTAGCATCAGGCTTAATAGTAACCACGTAAGGTGGAAACTGGAGCAAACCAAAATCATTCGGACCTGTAGCCCAAAGCGTAGCAGGAAGAGACTGCAATTCAGGCGGGAATCGATCTTGAGATAAATACATAAGAGAAACCAATTTCTCACCCAAGGTAAGATGCACACCAGAGGGGGAACAATACAACATTGCATGAAGACATTTCAACAAGTCCAAACCCAACGAGTTCTATCCGCAACCAGTCATTAGAATAAGCGGAGCTTCCAAATCGTAAGGACCAATCAAAAGAGGCAAAGGACAAGAAACCAGGTTAGCAACTGGGGCGCCAGAAAATCCTACAGAAACGTTTGTTAAGCCAGAATAAGGTGCCCCAGGGAGTTTAGAATGAATGATAGAACTTCTCTTTACACGAGTATCCAAAAGAAATGGCTCTGCAACACCCAATGCAACAACTTCAACATAAGGCCCATTCTGATCCACTGGACCTGATACAACTTACTTACTTTGTCCATGGCTGCCCTAACTAGAATGAAAATCCTGAACCTCACCATCAACACAATAATCGTCATTATAATATTGCTGATCAAAATAATTTAAAGAATTCTGAGGGAGAAAGTACCGCTGTCCTTGAGGCATCGCACCTCGCCCTCTACCTCTAGGTGCTGATTGAAAACCACCATGGCCTCGCGGCCCTGGAAATCCACCATTACGCTGCAATAAAACCGGACAGCTATTCTTAAAATGGCCTTCCTCTTTACAATAGGCACATTGATTAGGACCAAGCAAAGGTCGTGGAACAAAAGGTTCAGGTTTCTGTAACAACCTCTGAAGCTGGGGAGGCTGTTGAAACTGACGCCGGCCAGAACGAGGGGGATAGGCCTGTTGAAGAAGAGCCTTCGTTTTTAATTCCTTAGTCTTCTTCTTAACCTTATCCTAATTTAGCAATGCCTACATCAGGTCAAAAATGTCGGACGATGACTAAGGAGTACAATAAAAAAATAATGAGATAATAAGAAAGCTACTCTGTTTTGTACCTAACATACAAAGAATAACTCAAATCAAACTTTAAAACCAAATTCTTAGCTTAAAGTTTTAACAAATCTGTTCCCTTGTTTCCTGTTCTAAATTGTTTTGTGGGCCTTTAGGGGTATAGCCCACCTATAGGTTAGCTTTCAGGATATGTACCCCTAAGACAAAAATGTGCCTACCTCGAAGCAGAAATAAAAATATAATAAAACAATAATGGTTGGAAAGTGGATTAATAGTAGTGGTAAATAGTTCTCCACCACTGGCAATAACACAATATAGAGCTCCGAATAGGTGTCAGACAATTATTCCCATGCTCAATCCTTGGTAGCTTGGCTGCGAGCAGACAGGCTTAACTTCAAAGACAGGTTTGTAAAGCATTTAAAAACACCAATTGAGTAAATAACACAAAATAAAAATCCAACACCAATTTATAAAAATGGGAAATATTTGTATCTTTAAAATGACACCAATTTGTTTTTAAGATTTAGCATTATATAGCACATAGAAACCTATAGTGCCCATTAGGACAGCTGGTCTCGCTAGACCGGGACGGTGTATGGTCTAAATATCGATTCCAAAGTATAGACAAACCAAAATATTGAGTCCAAAATTTAGAATGGACAAAATGTAGACATCAAAAATATCGTTTTGAAGGTAAGTAATGTAATATCGACTTAAAAAATATAGACAGTCAAAATATCGAAGTACATAATATAGTTTATTAAAAATATCGAATTTTTAATAATATCGAATTTTTGAAAGTGTTTTTTATGTTAGTATATGTGTGAAAAGTGTATATATTTTTGTATTTATTTTAAGTAATTCATTTTATGCTATTTAATTATTGTGTAATTTAATTCTGTAGCGGGTTGTGGGTTTATAGGGGAATAGGGTGTGAAGTAATTTAATTATAATAATTAAATATGTTAATTAATTAATTGGTATTTATTTAGAATACATTGTTAATTAATTTTTAATTGTTAATTAATTAATTCTTAATTGATAATTCTTTTTTATGAATTGATTAATTGATAATTATGTGAATATTATTAGTTTATTTTCTGTAGCGGGTTGTGGGTTTATAGGGGAATAGGGTGGGAAGTAATTTAATTATAACTAATTCAGTATGTTAAATAATTAATTGGTATTTATTTTGATCAAATTGTTAATTACTTTTTAATTGATCATTAATTATTCTTAATTGATAATGAATGTTTATTAATTGATTAATTGGCAATTATGTGAATTATATTAATTTATTTTCACTAAAGTGGGAATAGTAAAATGTACCCCTATGCTAGCCAATGCTTTCCCTACTGTTGCACTCTCTGGAGTAGGAATTGTAATTTTTAACCCTACGCTATCCAAAGTTTTCCCTACTGTTGCACTCTCTGTAGTGGGAATAGTAATTTTTGCCCCTACGCTATCCAACGCTTTCCCTACTGTTGCACTCTCTCGAGTGGGAATAGTAATTTTTACCCCTATGCTATAAAATGCTTTCCCTACTGTTGCACTCTCTGGAGTGGGAATAGTAATTTTTACCCCTACGCTATCCAATGCTTTCCCTACTGTTGCACTCTCTGGAGTGGGAATAGTAATTTTTACCCCTACGCTATCCAACGCTTTCCCTACTGTTGCACTCTCTGGAGTGGGAATAGTAAATTTTACCCCTACGCTATCCAACGCTTTCCCTACTGTTGTACTCCCTGTTGTGGGAATAGTAATTTTTACCTCTACGCTATCCAACGCTTTCCCTACTGTTGCACTCGCTGGAGTGGGAATAGTAAATTTTACCCCTAAGCTATCCAACGCTTTCCCTACTGTTGCACTCTCTGGAGTGGGAATAGTAAGTTTTTACCCCTACGCTATCCAATGCTTTCCCTACTGTTGCACTCTCTGGAGTGGGAATAGTAATTTTTACCCCTACGCTATCCAACGCTTTCCCTACTGTTGCACTATGTGGAGTGGGAATAGTAATTTTTACCCCTACGCTATCCAACGTTTTCCCTATTGTTGCACTCTCTGGAGTGGGAATAGTAATTTTTACCCCTGCTCTATCCAACGCTTTCCCTACTGTTGCGCTCCTTGGAGTGGGAATAGTAATTTTTACCCCTACGCTATCCAATGCTTTCCCTACTGTTGCACTTCCAGGAGTGGGAATAGTAATTTTTACACCTCCGCTATCCTACGGTAATAGTATTGTGTATTTTTTATTAATATTATGTTAATATATATGTTTTAACAGATATTTATAAGTTAAATTATTTATTTAATAATTTTAAGGTAATTGAAGTATTTTTAAGTATATTTTATCTATTTATTTTTAATATTTTTTTAATTTTACATTAATTTTAAGAAATTCTATATTTTTATAATGTATAAATATATACACAATATTTTGGGGTCGATATTTTGGTACTTACCTGTTTGTAGATAGGAATTCGATATTTTGTCTATCGATATTTTGGAATCTATATTTTGGGTAGTCTATATTTTGTCCCTTGATATTTAGTCAAAATATCGAGTTCAAAATATTGAATGGACAAAATATCGAATGGACAGAATATAGACCTCAAAAATATCGTTTTGAAGGTAAGTAATGTAATATCGATTTTAAAATATAGACAGTCAAAATATCGAAGTACATAATATAGTTTATAACACCTCTAATAATATCGAATTTTTTAAAGTGTTTTTTATGTTAGTATATGTGTGAAAAGTGTATATATTTTTGTAATTTATTGTAAGTAATTAATTTTATGTTATTTAATTATTGTGTAATTTAATTCTGTAGCGGGTTGTGGGTTTATAGGGGAATAGGGTGGGAAGTAATTCAATAATAATACATTAATTATGTTAATTAATTAATTGGTATCTATTTTAATTAAATTGTTAATTAATTTTAAATTGGTAGTTAATTAATTCTTAAATGATTATTTTTTAATAATGGATTAATTGATAATTATGTGAATAATATTAATTTATTTTCTGTCGCGGGTTGTGGGTTTATAGGGGAATATGGTGGGAAGTAATTTAATTATAATTAATTCAATATGTTAATTAATTAATTGGTATTTATTTTGATTAAATTGTTAACTAATTTTAATTGGTATTTAATTAATTCTTAAATGATTATTTTTTATTAATTGATTAATTGATAATTATGTAAATTATATTAACTCTCTATATACATTCATTGAGTTTTGCTTAATTATTTCCTTTAATTTTTTTCTTTCAATATACATACATATTCTTTTTTTTCTTTATTCTTTCTATTATATATGGTTTTTTTTAAATAGCATGTTTATGTTTCACTTTTGTTTTTCAAGTTTTTGAAAAAAGAAGAAAACATGGGAAACAAGATACTAAACGCAAGGATGATGATCTCTAGTGCAACGTCATTGTTATGTACACCAAATATATTGCATTTCTCCCGACGCATCATGAGTAATTACCCTTCTTGGTTCTCACTTAGCATTTTGAGGTGTGGATTATGTAACAATAATACAGTAGATTCGAAGTGCAAATGCATTAAAGTGCAACATTCATCATGCCCGGGATTATTCATCCTATCCTAAAGGAAGCAGCATATTTAAGAGGTGGGATTTTCATTAAAGTGCAAAGTGCAATTATTGTGTCCTTCTTTAAAAGAGAGTTTCATATAAGAAAAAGTGCAAGTTGATTAAAGTGCTATGTGCAGGGCGTTTTGTCTTACCCTATCTCAACGAACTGCGTATATAACAAAGTGCTAATTAATCCACACAGCATAGTTCTATTATCATCATCATGCTCCTTAAATTATGTTTTAAATTTCAATTTGTTTGACCGATACATGATGCTAGCTATTCTCCCGTTTTTATCTAAACATTCAAGTCTCATTCCCCGAATTATACTCCGAACAATCAATTGTTTTCGTGAACATACAGTCCTGATTGATCTTGATATTATCAGAGTCATAGTTGAACAAGTAAATCAGTATCCTCATTATTCATGCTTTCGCTTTCCATGATGGATGCCAGATAGCATGCATGTATCTCATTACGTGCACACAGATGCATCATGACTCATATTCACACATCCTGAGGCACGTGAGTGCATGTGTGGTATCTATCTATCTATCTATCTATCTATCTATCTATCTATCTATCTATCTATCTATCTATCTATCTATCTATCTACCTATCTATCTATCTATTACCTATCTTTCTATCTATCTAATTCTCTCTCCCTCTCTCTCTCTCTCTCTCTCTCTCTCTCTCTCTCTCTCTCTCTCTCTCTCTCTCTATATATATATGTATTCCGCTCCACTGTCACAAAAGACCGGACCAGCACTCAGGTTAGATCAAACCTTCCTCAGGTTTATTGGGCAAAGTAACAAAAAGACGCGTTTCAGCCTTAGCCTTCGTCATATATATATATATATATATATATATATATATATATATATATATATTACGAGCAGGTTTCTCCTTCCACTTCCACCATAAAGCCTCGGCGGCGAAGAAAGAGACACGAACCACTTCTGAATTCAGGCAAGATGTTTAATGTAACCAAACAGCAGTCGACAGATGACGCGTTTCGGGCTCAGGCGCCCTTGTTCACATATATAGATATATATATATATATATATATATATACATACAACACCCATTAAAAGAACTGCCACTGGATGTAAGTAAATCACAATTTTAATGGCTGTCCCGGTCGCAACAAGAACTGCCCACTGTTGCGGGTCCTGGCAGGTTTCACATGACGCCGAGCTTCAGGGATGGAAGGTGAGCTAGCGCCAATGCAGGATGGCGTTCGCTCTGCTCACAGTGACAGCCACAAAGCAGGGCAGCGGACCGAAATCTGGTGGACCTCGAACCACTTGGGATTTTATTTATGGTACATGTGCTGAAAAACGAAGCACACCCACTGTTGACTTCATTATCTACAAGGCCGTGTTGTCGGCCATGCCCCTACAGGCAGGTGATGTTTATTAACTGTGCTTCAGTGCAGCCTAACCACACGCCATTGAAGAAGAGAGCATGGTGCTCGAAACGCGTTTGACAAAGGAACTTTTGGAGTCATTCAGCCTTCAAGGAAACTGCCAGCAGGCTCCCAACAAAATTGTGATTTACTTACCTCCAGTGGCAGTTCTTTTAATGGGTCTCTGCAAGTGTTGGATATATATATATAACAATGTTTGCACTCGGGACGCATCGTGCTGATTATGATTTTACAAAGATCGGCAGTGGGAACCAGCTTAATTTTTTGAAGGGCAGTGGAGCATTATGGGCAATGGAGTCCAGTGAGGGATATGACTTTACATACCAGACTGCAGAGAAAACTGTTCTATTGGCAACACTGTGGGGTTACTTGTGAAACCTGTAATACTCAAGTACTCGTCTCTGCTTTCTTGTCTGAAGAGTAAATGGAAGAAACACTTTACATACTGTCCCTTTAAACTGGAGTCAATGACTGTAGTCCCTCCTCACTGCCTTATGAAAATCACAACGTACCCATGGACACGACAGCTTGGCATTTGATGAAGAGTTGTGTAAACTCGAAATGCGTTATGCCTGTTTTTTTAAATAAAAAGAACTCTTGCAAGTACTGTTGGTGTGGCCCGTGCAGCGTGATGTATTGCGCACGTCTTTTCTGGATATGTATATATATATATATATATATATATATATATATATATATATATATATATATATATATATATATATATATATATATATATATATATATATATATATATATATATATATATATATATATTGGACATTAGATTCTCCAGAAAGACGCAGTCAAGGAAATCATCCGGCACTCCTAGAAAGAGAAAAGTCTTTACTTTATTTTAGACGAGTTAAAAAACATCAACGCGTTTCGGGAGTCAAGCTCCCTTGATCACGGATATATATATATATTCACTGAAAAAACCATAGGTTTCACACCAGTTATAGTTAGAAATTAGCATTTAAAAAACCTATTAAATTCACTGAAAAAACCATAGGTTTCACACCAGTTGTAGTTAGCAGGAAATTTTACTGACATAAAACCATTGAAATTCCCACGTTATAATTAGTTGGACCCATTATAACTTGCGTGCCTGCAATGCACTGCTGATGATGTCACATATTACATCACTCATGACATGGTCAGTGACATCACTCATGACATCACTCATGACACCATCCTTGTGAATGTGTCTTTCTGAAAAATAAATATTTTTTATATATGTATTTGTAAAGGTCGACGGATGAATAAATGTTTAAATAAGTGTGTAAATAGATGTGTTTTTAATAAAATATTGATTGGTTAACTGGCTTATTAAGTGTATCTTAGTAAATATATATATTAGCGAATAATTTTTAAATATTTAAATATATGTATCAGTGTTTCACTTTGTGTATAAGTGGCTGCATGTGTTGGTGACTGACTCACTGTTTGTATGTGTTTTGAAGACAGCATATGTGCAGGACTGTATGCGTGGCTGAGTGTGTATATGTGTGTGTTAGTGAGTGAATGTATGCCTCACTAGTGTCTTTATGAGTAACTACATATGTTTTAATCTTGTATATGTGAGTATTGATGTATATAAGTGAGTATATGTGAGAGTGAGAGATTGTAAGAGTTCCTGTTTAAATACGTATGTGTTTCTATAAGTGATTGTTTAAGAGAGTAAGTATGTGTAAGTTTCCTTAGAAGTAAGGTGGTAGTGTGTGTATAGTTGTATATGCTAATAAATGGATGTTCAATAGTTTATTTGCATGTGTGAGTATGTGTGTGAGTAACTTTTGGAAGACTGTCGGTGTGTAACAGGATGTATATGTGTATCACTACATATGATGAGTGAGTATATGTATGAGTGACCATATAGAACTGTTGCTGAATGAGTGGATGTGTATATAGATGGTGGTATTACTGAATTATTTGTTGTAACTGGTATGGGTATCTCCATTTTTTGAAAATGTTAGTTTTTATCTTTGAATATGTGTTTCAAGGGTTACATTACACTGAAAGGAGGTCTGTCACTCTGTCACAAGGATGGTGTCATCAGTGATGTCATGAGTGATGCCACTGACCATGTCATGAGTGATGTAATATGTGACATCATCAGCAGTGCATTGCAGGCGCGCAAGTTATAGTGATTCCAACTAACTATAAAGTGGGAATTTCAATGGTTTTATGTCAGTAAAATTTCCTGCTAACTATAACTGGTGTGAAACCTATGGTTTTTCAGTGAATTTAATAGGTTTTTTAAATGCTAATTCCTAACTATAACTGGTGTGAAACCTATGGTTTTTTCTGTGAATTTCATAGGTTTTTTAAATGCTAATTCCTAACTATATATAGGGCCTCAAACCTATGAAATGTGATATTTTTTATAATGAATCCTATATTGTATATTTATATAGTACAATTTTATTTTTTATTTTTTTGCCCTGGAGCGCTCCCGGTGCGCGCCCCGGTGAGCGCACCGGAAAGCGCAGTTTTCCGGCGCGCACCGGTGAGCGTCCCGTTAGCGCTATTGCCGCGAACGAAAACATCATTGTGACGTATCGCGTAGCCGCGTCCGCGTGATACGCGCGGCGTAAGCGCACCCGGAAGCACTCGAGCGAATTCGATGGCGCAACATAAGCATCCGACGCGCTTACGCGACGTGCTCTGGGGCGCGCCCCCTGACGCGCCTGGGGGCGCGTAGCGTAAGCGCGTCGGGTCATGTGACCTGAAAATAACACTTTTCATTGGTTCAGGACAGTTTTTTTTCCAAATGATGAAAGACCCCACCTTTTTTCCTTATTCTGACTTTGTCCTCTGACTGAGGAAGACCTGTTTGGAGATCTGTGAATAATATGTTGTACTTTAAAATGGCTACATTAGCAGCAGCAGCTGGAGCATCTGCACCACCACCACCAAGAGGACCACCACAACACCACAGTGGTGGAGATGAAGAAGAGGAGGAGGAGGAGGAGGAGGAGGGGAGTAGGAGATTCCTACCAGAAGACAATACCCCATTTAGGCCAAAGCAGCACATTGTATGGGAGTTTTTTCCATCCCAGAGGGCAAGAAGAAAGTCAATGTGCCAAAGGTGACTTGCCTAATCTGTAAGATGGAACTTTCAAGGGGTAACCCTAATAAAAAATACTCATTTGGTAATAACACCATGATTCGGCACATGCAGCGCAGGCATCCCAACAACTATGCTGCAGCAGAGGTGAGAGAACTGGCCAGCAACCCTCCCCAATCTTCACCCAGCACCTCCAAACGAAAGCAACCCACTCCATCGGGACCAGAGACAAGGGAGATGGTCCCAAACATTCAACCAAAGTTTGGGCAATACAAGATCACTTGTATTTTTTGTGGTAAGACCATCACCTATGGTGAGCAAAGCATAACGCTCATCAACCGTGCTGGTGACAACCACAAATGCCCCAAAAATCCATAATTTTTATCTGATTTTTTTTTTGCTCCAGTTGAGCCGTTTTCAATTCCCTGTTTTTTGTTTCTCCCCATAAAAATAACAAAAAAAGTATAAAATAGTTCATAAAAGCCAAAAAAACTACAAAATGTTCAAAAAACATTTAAAAAAATATAAAACAACAAAAAGAAGAAAAAAACAGTTCTTTTTAGAACTACCTCCAAATTATAAAAAAGGGTACATTTTTTGAAAACTCCATCATTCTTTTTTCCCCATGGTACGCTCCCCGGTGCGCTCCACCGGTGCGAGTGCTGGGCGCTCCCCCCACGCAATTCGAAAAAAACATAAAAAAAGTTTTGCCCCGCGGGGCCCTTTTATAGCCCCCACATCAAACCAAGGGGATCAGGGGGGAGTCTACTCTGCCCCCTTATGGTCATTTCCCCCTTCGTTTTTGCCACCTCTTGTGTCTCGATCCTACCGAAACACAAGACACCCAATCAGCTTTCCGCGCGCGAACTCGCGTAGCGCGCTGGTTAGCGCCCCGGTGCGCGTACCGGGGCGCGCTTATAGATATATATATTTTTGGAACCTAAATTACTCAAAATCCACTGGAGCACATATCTTGAGACACAGCAAAGGCACATCGGGCTACCAGTCCCTACAATTTTGCCAAGTTTGGTGGAAATCCATTCAGCCGTTCGGGCTAAAAGTGAGGTCGACCGCCCTATGGAAATTAAGATGAGGAAAACACGTTTTGGGACCCCCCTTTTTTCTCAGCCCCCGCTTGACAAATCCCCCCCAAACTTTCAGGGAAGAACCAGAGCGCCGCGAGGCAAATTTGAGGACATTTTCAGGCAGATTCTTCAACCGGCGCCAAAGTTATTCACAATAGAATGTTGAGTTTTTCTATTGAAAATAATCCTAACTATAACTACCTATATATATATATATATATATATATATATATATATATATATATATATACACACATATATATATATATATATATATATATATATATATATATATATATATATATATATATATATATATATATATATATATATATCAGCAGCAGACTCCCTCCGAAAAAGAAGCAGAAGCCCAGAGGAGAACTGTTTGGAAAGGCCTTTATTTCCTTAGAACGATTCTCGTGGCAGCGGATGCATTTCGGCATTGCGCCTTCTTCAGCGCCCAACACAAGAAAGGAAAGTCATGGTAAGTGTTCACCTTGCTGCCTCTTCAGTAGATGACGTTGGTACGCTCCTCCCACCAAAGCAATCCTGCTCACCTGTTGCAGGGCGTTACAAATGTTCGGACTACAACTCCCAGGAAGCTTAATGTTCAAAGCAGCTCGGGTCGGTGAAGTGTAGGGAGTGTGCTGGTTCAAATAACAGCAGCGGATACAAAAATGGAGCAGGATACCAAGACCCTCCACAGAGGTCCTGTGTCAATAAAGTCTCTCCTTGAGTCCCCTCGTACCACCTCAGCCCCCCCGCACAGGAAGATGAATGAGCAGGGGTCAAAGTGCACGAAGCAAAATACCCAAACAAAGGCAAAATACCTCAACTGCTCGGATCGTCCTGTTAGAGAGGCGGGTACCGGACACTATCCATCCCTGGAGGTAACGAAGTGCCGTGAAGCATGCCAGCTTATGGTCCGGACCCAATGACGAGGCGGGGGCTTCTGAACTGCACCACTGGCAGGCGCAGAAAATATCAGCAGCAGACTCCCTCCGAAAAAGAAGCAGAAGCCCAGAGGAGAACTGTTTGGAAAGGCCTTTATTTCCTTAGAACGATTCTCGTGGCAGCGGATGCATTTCGGCATTGCGCCTTCTTCAGCGCCCAACACAAGAAAGGAAAGTCATGGTAAGTGTTCACCTTGCTGCCTCTTCAGTAGATGACGTTGGTACGCTCCTCCCACCAAAGCAATCCTGCTCACCTGTTGCAGGGCGTTACAAATGTTCGGACTACAACTCCCAGGAAGCTTAATGTTCAAAGCAGCTCGGGTCGGTGAAGTGTAGGGAGTGTGCTGGTTCAAATAACAGCAGCGGATACAAAAATGGAGCAGGATACCAAGACCCTCCACAGAGGTCCTGTGTCAATAAAGTCTCTCCTTGAGTCCCCTCGTACCACCTCAGCCCCCCCGCACAGGAAGATGAATGAGCAGGGGTCAAAGTGCACGAAGCAAAATACCCAAACAAAGGCAAAATACCTCAACTGCTCGGATCGTCCTGTTAGAGAGGCGGGTACCGGACACTATCCATCCCTGGAGGTAACGAAGTGCCGTGAAGCATGCCAGCTTATGGTCCGGACCCAATGACGAGGCGGGGGCTTCTGAACTGCACCACTGGCAGGCGCAGAAAATATCAGCAGCAGACTCCCTCCGAAAAAGAAGCAGAAGCCCAGAGGAGAACTGTTTGGAAAGGCCTTTATTTCCTTAGAACGATTCTCGTGGCAGCGGATGCATTTCGGCATTGCGCCTTCTTCAGCGCCCAACACAAGAAAGGAAAGTCATGGTATATATATATATATCAAAGTCCTGGTTACACAATCCTTGCAGGAAAAAAACCAGAGTCGAAGCCCAATTCAATTTCGAGTGCTCAAAGATTTATTTTGGCAGAAAAAGCAGACAAATGTCCTCAGAATATGTAGTTTTTGTGTGTATAATAATTTTAAATGGATTCTAAATATTGTTTTTAGATCTTTGTTACACATTGCGCATTGATGCAGGAATTGTAAATATTCACAGTGACAGTTCAACATACCTGTAGATATATATGTTTTTGAGATAGTCTGTTTTCCATTGTGATGCGAGTCACGTGACTCACTGGGAAACAGAATGGTGGGCGGAGCACTTTAAGCACTTTATAAGCACTATCATTGCACTTTTGCCTTGCATGTGGACAAGGGCTGTTTAGCTCGAAACGCGTCATGTCTGGTTACTCACAGAATAATCTGGAACAATAAATCTTTTTCCTGAAAGCTGTGGTCTGTCTCCTGCTTCGCCGTTCCTGCTGGTTCGGAGGTGGTTCTTCAGGAGTGACTGTCGATAATTACAGAAGTTTGGTTTTGCTTCTGATCACAGACCCCCCCTCCGAGTGAGGCATCCATCGTTCAAAGCCAGCGGTACGTTTTTCCGGGATCGGAACTTGGTACGGATGCTTCCTATCTGCAGTACGGTGTAAGGAAGTCGGTGTTCCAGTGCGATACAGTCCCGGGCTGGGTCGGCTGACTCTGCCTTCCGGATTGGTGCACGAAAACTGACTCTAACCACACGGCATTTGATAGGTGGAGAGGTGCTTCAGTAAACTCAGCTGCACTGTTCAAACGTGAACCAACAGCCGCGTCTGCAGCAATCTCGGCAAGCGGCGTGTTTTAGTGCGGACCGGATGATTACACTATTCTGTAAACAGTAACCAGGATGTCAGCGGAGGCTTTCCGTGCCAGAGAAGCAGAAGCGGCACAATTATTTGAAAACATATCCATCACGAGTGTCACCACTAGCAAGGTCCCGGCTGGGGCGGAAAATAGTGGCGAAGGTAACATTAAGACGCTGTACAGAAATTTGGAAAAAGAACGACGCTTGGAGATCACTAAGTGGTGGGAACATTACTCATTGACCAAATATGCGGATGCTGGTCGTGTTCCGAGGGGGCTCCGCATCATGCTGGCTCCGAGTTTCGATCGCCCTAACCCCATGATGCTCAAGGAGTGGGGGCAGAGTAATTTGGCAGCCTCAATGAACTTAGTGCATATTTTAATTAAATATGCTGCCATCGACAGGGATCAAATACTGTTGAACATAAACAAAATCACTGAGGAAATCAGCAAATGCAAGGAGTCCGAGGAAATTGTAAAAAGCCTGGAAACTTCCATGACTGACCGACTCAAAAAACATGAGGACAAAATCAAGGCTAGAAAAGTCAGCAAGTTTGCCCGCGACCAAGCAGACTATGCTAACGGTCAGATTTTTACTTTTGCCCGGAAATACAGCGCCGCTAAACGCCAGCAATATAGTGGCAACGTCAAACAACAACTGGTTCCCACTGCTGCCTGCAACTATCCTGAACATGAGGAGGGGCTGCCGAATGATGAAACCGGCAGTAACATCTCATCAAGTGTCTCCAGCGAAGATCTGAGTAGGGATCAACAACAAGCGCCTATTTTGGATGTGGGTGAAGAACTTGATTTTTTAGTGGCAGAGAGACTGAGAACACTGCGCCCTCGCTTGGACAGTCAAGGGCAAGTCATAAAACAAAGAACCAAAAAAGACGAGAACGAAGGAAACACGCAAGAAAACAAAGGACCCCAACAAAAAAAGAAAGCCAAGGGGCCATGGCTGCGAAAGAAGTGAGTGGCAGCAACGCAGTCATTAATCTCTCGAATGTAGTTCTGGAGAAAGCAGAAGAACAACTTCTATCTTTAGGACTCAACTTCTGCCCGGCCCAGCCTTTTGACTATGCAGCGACGCGTATAGATGTGTACCGCTTTATACGCAAAATGAAATTGCGCAAACACTTCGCCACACAAACTTTGAAGTCTAATACCGTGATCCCGGTTCCAACTGATGTCAACACCCCGGACGGGGGGTTGGAGGTAAGAGCCGCTGATGTATCCACCTACTTAGATCTTAATGACCTTTGTCAAGCCACTGATTCTCAACCATTTATCTCTGAGTCAGAAAGTAACACTCAAACCAGACTGGCCAATATCAACATTCACCAGAAGGGTGCAGGCATCACGCCCTTTAAAAACAAATCTAAGTTTGTACCTTTAATGGCCAAAGATGGTATCGACACGTTCCATGAATGTATAACCAATGATATCAAGTCATTATACATAAAGTCTTGCAAAAGGAATAAAAGTAGATATTACCAACAACAGGCTAAGTACATAGCACTTATGAAAAAACTATCCAGTAACCCAAATATCGTTGTGAAAACAGCGGATAAAGGAGGCAATTTGGTAATCTGGGATAAAAAGGACTATGTAACTGAAGCGTTGCGGCAACTGAATACTATCACTTGCTATTGCAAAGCAACTAAGAAAGATTATCTCAACGCCAAAACTATGTTGGAAAAAATGCTCAACAGATTTCGGCGAGAGGGATTGATTTCAGGTGAGGAGTACAAATTTATGCACAAAGAGTTCCCTGTCCTCCCTGTTTTCTATCTAATCCCGAAAATACATAAAAACGTCTCGCCAACCCCTGGAAGACCTATCATCTCGGCGATCAGCAGTGCAGGGGAAAATGTTAGCCGCTATGTTGATCACTTTTTGCAGGACCTAGTCAAGAAGTTACCCAGCTATGTGCGTGACACTGGCGATTTCTTGATGAAAATGCACTTTTGCCTTGCATGTGAACAAGGGCTGTTTAGCTCGAAACGCGTCATGTCTGGTTACTCACAGAATAATCTGGAACAATAAATCTTTTTCCTGAAAGCTGTGGTCTGTCTCCTGCTTCGCCGTTCCTGCTGGTTCGGAGGTGGTTCTTCAGGAGTGACTGTCGATATATATATATATATATATATATATATATATATATATATATATATATATATATATATATATATATATATATATATATATATATATATATATATATATATATATATATATCAAAGTCCTGGTTACACAATCCTTGCAGGAAAAAAACCAGAGTCGAAGCCCAATTCAATTTCGAGTGCTCAAAGATTTATTTTGGCGGAAAAAGCAACCCTACGCGTTTCGAGGTACGCCTACCTCTTGCTCACGGGTGGAGTGTCAATTACAACGCCAAACTTTTAAAGTGACACGTTCACATTTGCACATATCACGTGGTAATTAGCATGAAGACAGACTAACAGAGATACTTTGTTACTGCCACTTTACATTTTGTTACAACGTATACCTGATAATGACATATTTATCACATAAGAAATGCGTTTTTTCATATGTTTACCAGGATGCCCCAAAATTCATTAAACATAAATATGCATTCTGACCAAAATGATGATATCTCCCAATTGGCGAATGTGTTACTATTCAGATCGAGTGTCATTCAAATTTCTTTGTCAACCTGACAGTAAAAAGTCCAAATATTTATGTGTAAAATACACAAAAAAAAGGTGCAATCAGGCGATTTTTGACCATAGTCAATAGTTATGACAAAGTCTATAACGCCCCAGTGGGCATAAACAGTGTGAAATGACGTGCAGGACATGTTTAACACATTCTTCATCAAGCCCCAGTGGGCAGGCATCCATAATCTGTAACAAAAGGACAATGTGTATATTTTAGTATGTGTGTCTTCCAAAAAACAATTATTTTTGTGATTTTCATTGTGCAAAACAAATAACTATATTAAAAGTTAGCAGATATTCTCAGCAGGTGGTGACAAGTGATATTTTCAATTAAAACGCACAGTCATATGTATCAAACGCAGGCATAGTGTGCAACATCAGTCCATAGGTTGAAGGATATATTATTGTATTCAATCATACAGATGTATTGCTAACTCTTCTCCGAGGTTATGACCCCCCGGTTGGATTGTGTTATACTTAATTATGTATTTGGACTCAAGTTTTCTCAAGTCAAGCCATCTGTTGCCACCCCTCTCCTTATTTTCTACACAATCAATTACAGCAAATGTAAGCAAATTGGGGTTTTGCTCGTGTTCTAGGGCAAAGTGCCGTGCTACCGGGTACTGCTGATTCAGGTTTTTTATGGCCCTTAGGTGTTCTAAGACCCTGAGTTTCGCTTGTTTCGTTGTACATCCAATATAAGATTTTTTGCACGGACACTGTAATGCATATATGGCATAATCAGTGAAACAGCTTAGATGCTTAACAATGGTGTGCTCGTCTTGGTCAGGAGAAAGCTTTATTGATTTGCAGTTTCTGCTAGTTTTACAAGCTTTGCACTTTTTACAAGGAAAAAATCCTTGTATTGCATTTGGTTTGGGTTGATTTTTGATCAGTGTTGTACTCAGCATGTCTTTCAGAGACCTTGCTTTTTTGTAGGTGACTGATGGAGTAGCATTTATAACTTTTTCTAGATCTTTGTCTAATCTGAGGATCTCCCAATATTTCTTCAACCCACGTCTAACCTCCCAAGATTGGCAGTTATATGTGGTAATGAACCGGATCGTTTCTTCATCTTCATGTTTTTTTGGGATTAGGAGATTTTTCCTGTCTAGTAGAGCTACTTTTTGTTCAGCCTGTTTGATCGTTTTCTTTGAATAACCCCTGTCCAGGAACCTGTTCATCATTATTCCTTTTTCTTTTTCAAAACCTTCTACTGTGCTGCAATTTCTTTTAGCCCTAATCAGCTCCCCAAATGGTATGCTGTGTATTAGTGAAGTTGGGTGGCAACTATCTGCACTAAGGAGGCTATTTCCTGCTGTTTTTTTGCGAAATAGTGAACTGACAAGTACCCCCTCCTTAATTGTCAGGCTGACATCCAGAAACTCCAGAGTGGTTTTACTCATTTGGCTCGTGAATTTCAGATTGAGATCATTGTTGTTCAAGATGGACTCAAACTCTTGTGCTTGGTTGAGTGTGCCATTCCAAACGCAAAAGATGTCGTCTATGTATCTTAACCATAGGACGGCGTGGGTACTAAAGTGGGAGATGTTGTTCACCACTAGCTCCTCCCACCAGCCCAGGTATAACCCGGCAAAACTGGGGGCAAAGCAAGTACCCATCGCCGTCCCACGGACCTGTTTGTACATCTTTTTATTGAAAATGAAATAATTGTTGCTCAGGCAAAACCACATCATATCCAATAACATGTTGGTATGTACTAGATGTGAAATGGACCGATTTTTTAAGAAGTATTTGCATGCATCAATACCTAAACTTTGTGGAATGCTTGTATATAAGCTAACCACATCAAAGCTGATTAGCCAATATTCAGGTTGCCATACAAATGTTTCAATTATTCTCAAAAAGTCAGACGTATCTCTGACGTATGATGGTAGCGCTTGTACTGAGGGTTGTAGGAAGTGGTCGATGTACCGGGAGGTATTCTCTAATAAGCTGCCAACAGAAGAGACTATGGGTCTCCCGGGTGGTGTTGTCATACTCTTGTGTAATTTTGGCAACAGATATAATGCCGGGGTCACAGGATGTTTACATAACAAGAATTTATATTCTTCATCCTCAATTGTGCCTGCCTCTTTCCAATTGTATAGTTTTTCATGATATATCTTAATCATCTCATTATAATCCTGTTTGGTAGCTGTTGTGTAACTTTCTACATCACTCAATTGTCTCTCTCCTTCATACAAATACATATCAATGGGCCAGATAACTACATTTCCCCCTTTATCGCTATTTTTTATCACAACGTCAGACCAACACGATATCTCTTGCAAAGCTCGGTGTTGATTTTTGCTAAGATTCATATTAATTTTGGGTCTTTGTCTCTCAATTTTGCGCATTGCATTCAACATTCCCTGTTCAAAAGTGTCAATATATGTATTTGCAATGTTGGGCACAAAGATAGATTTTGGTTTGAAACCACTTTTGCTACAAATATCAACCATTTCAGTTTCAACGAAATTCAAAATCGGATTCTCTGAGATGTCTTCACATCCAGCTAGTTCATGAAAAGTTTGTAAAGTCTCAGCATCATTTAAAGTTAACTTGCTGACTTTATCTTGATTATTGTCTTTTTTTAACCGTGTTCTGTTGACAAACCATTTTTTTAGCTTAAGTTTTCTGGTAAATTTGAATAAGTCTATGCGTGTGTTAGTGTAATTAAATCTTGCCGTAGGGCAAAAGGAGAGACCTCTAGACAGTACTTCTAATTGATCAGAGGATAAAGAGTGTTTTGATAAATTTACCACTGTTTTGGTCTTCATTTCTTCATCGACTTGCCCCTTGTGCGCATTCCCACGGGGCTGGCCACATTGTCCGCCTTTCCTCTTCCAGCTGCTATATTTCCTCCTTTGCCGCCTCTTCCACGATTTCTTTGAGGCGTGCCCACTTGGCCTCAACCTATGGACTGATGTTGCACACTATGCCTGCGTTTGATACATATGACTGTGCGTTTTAATTGAAAATATCACTTGTCACCACCTGCTGAGAATATCTGCTAACTTTTAATATAGTTATTTGTTTTGCACAATGAAAATCACAAAAATAATTGTTTTTTGGAAGACACACATACTAAAATATACACGTTGTCCTTTTGTTACAGATTATGGATGCCTGCCCACTGGGGCTTGATGAAGAATGTGTTAAACATGTCCTGCACGTGATTTCACACTGTTTATGCCCACTGGGGCGTTATAGACTTTGTCATAACTATTGACTATGGTCAAAAATCGCCTGATTGCACCTTTTTTTTGTGTATTTTACACATAAATATTTGGACTTTTTACTGTCAGGTTGACAAAGAAATTTGAATGACACTCGATCTGAATAGTAACACATTCGCCAATTGGGAGATATCATCATTTTGGTCAGAATGCATATTTATGTTTAATGAATTTTGGGGCATCCTGGTAAACATATGAAAAAACGCATTTCTTATGTGATAAATATGTCATTATCAGGTATACGTTGTAACAAAATGTAAAGTGGCAGTAACAAAGTATCTCTGTTAGTCTGTCTTCATGCTAATTACCACGTGATATGTGCAAATGTGAACGTGTCACTTTAAAAGTTTGGCGTTGTAATTGACACTCGACCCGTGAGCAAGAGGTAGGCGTACCTCGAAACGCGTAGGGTTGCTTTTTCTGCCAAAATAAATCTTTGAGCACTCGAAATTGAATTGGGCTTCGACTCTGGTTTTTTTCCTGCAAGGATTGTGTAACCAGGACTTTGATATATTGAGGGCTTGGCGACCCTGTCGAACGCCCGCTGTACAAGCGGCGGAAGCACGCCATCCGTGCATTTTCATTTCATATATATATATATATATATATATATATATATATATATATATATATATATATATATATATATATATATATATATATATATATATATATATATATATATATATATATATATATATATATATCCACAAACAAGGTAGCCCCAATATTGAGAACCAACTAACAGGTGAGTATTTCAATCCTTTCTTGGAAAAGAATTGCATACAGGCTGCAGCGTGATTGTCAGCATCAGCAATAAATCCCAGGCCAGACGCTTTTCGGGATTCCTCAATGGCTTGTGATGCTGGATTAAACAGGACAGTCTATCTCCGTGCACCTTTTGAATTCCAAGGACCCGCCCAAGTGGGAGTAACCATCTACATGGCGTTTCTGGTTCTTCTAGTGCAGGGCATATCATTCTCCAGTGAGTCCATCTTGTTAAAACCAAATGCAGCAGTGCTTCCCCTGTGGGTTGATGCACATACAGCCACACTGCCTGTTCTGCTTTGCAGGGATCTCCAGTTGAAAACTGCCACCCGATCACGCTGACACCTACCGGTGCCAGCTCAGGCCCGCACATCAGCAGTGGGCTTCTCTCCGCGGTTGGGCTCAGCTGCTAAAATCCACACACAAGGTAGCCCCAATGGAGAGAGCCAACTAACAGATGAGAATTTCAATCCTTTATTGGAAAAGTCTTGCATATAGGCTGTGGCGTGAATGCCAACATCAGCAATAAATCCCAGGTCAGACGCGTTTCAGGAACAGCGTTCCCTTCCTTAATGGCTAGTGTTGCTGGATTAAACAAGACAGTCTTTCTCTGTGCACCTTTTGTATTCCAAGGACCCGCCCACGTGGGCGTAACCATCTACTTGGCGTTTCTGGCTCCTGTAGTGCACGGCATATAATTCTCCAGTCAGTCCATCTTGTTAAAACCAAACGCAGCAGTGTTTCCCCTGTGGGTTGATAACATTGCATGTTTCGCTTCGCAGTGATCTCCAGTTGAAAATTCCCAACCGATCATGCTGACACCTCCTTGCGCCAGCTCAGGCCCGCACATCAGCGGTGGGCTTCTCTCCATGGCTGGGCTCAGCAGCTAAAATCCCAAAAAAAGGTAACCCCAATTGAGAGAGCCAACTAACAGGTGAGTATTTCAATCCTTTATTGGAAAAGACTCGCATACAGGCTGCAGCGTGAATGTCAGCATCAGCAATAAATCCCGGGTCAGAGGCGTTTCAGGAACAGGGTTACCTTCCTCAATGGCTCATGTTGCTGGATTAAACAATACAGTCTATCTCCGTGCACCTTTTGAATTCCAAGGACCCGCCCAAGTGGGCGTAACTATCTACATAACGTTTCTGGTTCTTGTAGTGCAAGGCATATAATTCTCCAGTGAGTCAATCTTGTTAAAACCAAATGCAGCAGTGTTTCCCCTGTGGGTAAGGCACATACAGCCACACTGTCTGTTCCACTTGGTAGTGATCTCTACTTGAAAACTGCCACAGATCACAATGACACCTCCCGGCACCAGCTCAGGCCAGCACATCAGCGGTGGGCTTCTCTCCGCGGCTTAGCTCAGCCGCTACAATCCACAAACAAGGTAGCCCCAATGGAGAGAGACAACTAACAGCTGAGTATTTCAATCCTTTATTGGAAAAGACTCGCATACAGGCTGCAGCATGAATGTCAGCATCAACAATAAATCCCCGGCCAGACACGTTTCGGGAAAAGTGTTCCCTTCCTCAATGGCTCGTGTTACTGGATTAAACAAGACAGTCTATCTCCGTGCTCCTTATGAATTCCAAGGACCCGCCCACGTGTCGTAACCATCTACATGGCGTTTCTGGTTCTTGTAGTGCAAGGCATATAATTCTCCAGTGAGTCCATCTTGTTAAAACCAAATGCAGCAGTGTTTCCCCTGTGGGTTGATGCGCATACAGCAACACTGCCTGTTTCGCTTCGCAGTGATCTCCAGTTGAAAACTGCTACCCGATCACGCTGGCACCTCCCGGCGCCAGCTCAGGCCCGCACATCAGCGGTGGGCTTCTCTCCGCGGCTGGGCTCAGCTACTAAAATCCACAAACAAGGTAGTCCCAATGGAGAGAGCCAACTAACAGGTGAGTTTTTCAATCCTTTATTGGAAAAGGCTTGCATACAGGCTGCAGCGTGAATGTATGCATCAGCAATAAATCCCAGGCCAGACACGTTCGGGAACAGCTCTCCCTTCCTCAATGGTTTGTGTTGCTGGATTAAACAAGACAGTCTATCTCTGTGCACCTTTTGAATTCCAAGGACCCGCCCACATAGGCGTAACTATCTACATGTAAGAAAAAAAAGAGAAACACAAACTCCTTTACTTAAAGTTCATCTTCCCTCCTAAACTGATCACTGGACGAGTAAGGTTGGCTCTGATCGAGTATGTTGTACAATTATATCATCATTTGAGTGAAAGTCGTTTTCAAAGTTGTGCAAAGTTCTATCTACAGTGATAGGGAGTTCATGAAGAGAATAATAGGATCAACAAAATATATATATATACATGAAATTTAGAACGGCATTATGATTCAGCTCAGCAGTTTGGTCGTATACATTTTTCGCTGTTTACAAATGAACATATAATTATGCCTCTTGGTTATGTCCATAAGGATATTCTGTTCCAATCACCAGGATAAGTCGAGATACCATTCTACGCAGCTTCAGAGTTCTGTCCCCGCCTCTTTCTGTAGGTTTCACAATTTTTATCCCAGAATATTTCAGTTGTTTACAATCACTAGAGTGGTGTTCATGAAAGTGTTTGGCTATGGGATAGCTGAAATCCTTGTTCTTTATTGCACATAGGTGCTGTAGGATTTGTGACTTCAATTTATTGATCGTGCTTCCTACGTAGTGTTTTTTGCAGGGACAGGTCAACCTGTAGACCACATATTTTGATTCACACGTAATGTGGTCCGAGATGTTTTCAGTCTTTGCATTCTGAAGTTGGTAGGTCGTAGCATTCAAGCAATGCTCACAAGCTCGACATTTTGTGCATTTCCAGAATCCTGGTGTATTGAGCCATGAGGTTGTTCTTGGTTCTTGTATCTCTAAATGGCTCTGTGTCAATATATCTCAGAGGGAAGCAGTTTTTTGGTAGGTAATGCTCGGATATGGCGTCAAAGTTTTTCTTAGTGTTTCATCTAACATTAAAATTTCCCAATTCCTGCTGATGATATGCTTTATTTTTCTGCTTTGATTGTTAAAATCCATGATCAATCGTGTTGTTGTTTCTTCCAGACCTTCTTCCTTTTGCTGTTTTCTTTTTGACGGTGTCAGGAGATCAGTCCTTACTTTCAGTTTGACTCTGGACTTGGCGTTCTCAATGACTTCCAGTGGATATCCTCTCTCCATGAAACGACAGCTCATTTTAATAATTTCACAATCCAGATCAGAGGTTTCAGCGTAGTTCCTCTTTGCTTGAAGCATTTCACCGTAGGGTATGCTCCATTTTAGATTTTGCGGGTGCCCACTATGAAGTCGGCTTTCGTTGCATTTTGGTGCATTCCCTATCTGCTCTGATGAAAACTTCAACATCCAGGAAAATGATGTTTGATTCACTGATTGTTGACTTGAAGCTTAAATTGTATACGTTCTCATTGCGAGAGTCAATGAAGGTCTTTAAGTCAACACGATCCCCATCCCATATGATGAAGAGATCCCCGATAAATCAACACCAAGTTTGTATTTTTAAATGTTCTTGTCTTCATGTATATATATATATGAATATATGTATATATATTTATATATATATATAAAATGAGATATATTTATATAGATTAAAGTGACCCTATAGTTAGGTATGGCCATAATATCTTACTTGGCATAATAAAAACACTAAAACTAATATATATATATATAAATGTATATGTATATATATACATATATATATATATATATATATATATATATATATATATATATATATATATATATATATATATATATATATATATATATATATATATATATATATATATTCAATGAAAAAACCATTGGTTTTAGGCCATATATAGTTAGGAATTAGCATTTACAAAACCTTATTTTACTCGCATAAAACCATTGAAATTCCATATATAGTTAGAAGCGCTAACTATATATCGCGCACCCGCAATCCACTGCTGATGATGTCACATATTACATCATTCATGACATGGTCAGTGACATCACTGATGACATCACTGATGACATCTCAAATGACATCACTGATGACATCACTGATCACAACATCCAGTGATTGTATGTGTCTGTAAAGTTTAAATATGTTTCACATATTGAAGAATGAGTGGATGTATAAGTGTCTGGATGAAAAATTTAGTAGGTGCATGACTGACTGTATGAGTGAGTGATTAAATGTGTCTCACTGAGTGCATGGGTTAGTGACTAAACTGTCTTAATTTGTGCATCAGTATGTTTGTTGTTGTGTAAGCTGCTGCATGTGTTGATCAGTAGCTATAAGAGTGGCCATATGGGTTATTGATTGGTTGCCC
This sequence comes from Lissotriton vulgaris, assembly GCF_964263255.1. Classification (NCBI taxonomy): domain Eukaryota; kingdom Metazoa; phylum Chordata; class Amphibia; order Caudata; family Salamandridae; genus Lissotriton; species Lissotriton vulgaris. Next base: position 2,047,056,698 of record NC_141685.1, read on the forward strand.
AAGTATTTGAATGGGAGGCTGAGTGTGTGTGTGGGTGGCTGGGAGGTGCGTGACTCTGTGCATAGATGTGTAAGCAGTTGATTCACTAGGAGTATGAGTTCAAGAGTGCATGTGGAAACAGCTATATGGGCGGTTGACTATGCATGGGTGTGTTGGTGAGTGAATGGATTTCTCATTGCTACATGTGCAAGTAAGTACGTATGTAAAACACAATACATGTGAGAGTTGAGATATATAAATAACTGAACATAAGAGCCAGTGAATGTGTGAGTGGCTGTATCGATCACTGTGAGCTTGTATCAGGGATTATATAAGAGAATAAATATGTGTTATTATATGTTTGAATAAGTAAGATGTGTATAACTTTATAGTTGAGGAAATGGAGGTGTGATTGATTCTTTGCATGACTGACTAGGTGTGTGAGTAACTCCATGGATGAGTGACAGTCTGTGAGTGTCTGTTTATACTGAGTGTATGTAAGGTTATATTAGAGTCTGAAGAGGTTCATTGTATTATCACATGAGTGATGTGATCAGTGATGACAAATGAGATGTCATCAGTGATGTCATTTGAGTTGTCATCAGTGATGTCATCAGTGATGTCATTTGAGATGTCATCAGTGATGTCATTTGAGTTGTCATCAGTGATGTCATTTGAGATGTCATCAGTGATGTCATCAGTGATGTCACTGACCATGTCATGAATGATGTAATATGTGACATCATCAGCAGTGGATTGCGGGTGCGCGATATATAGTTAGCGCTTCTAACTATATATGGAATTTCAATGGTTTTATGCGAGTAAAATAAGGTTTTGTAAATGCTAATTCCTAACTATATATGGCCTAAAACCAATGGTTTTTTCATTGAATTTTCAAGGTTTTGTAAATGCAAATTCCTAACTATATATCCACTATAACCTATGGTTTTTTCTGTGAATTTCATTGGTTTTTTAATAGCAAATATGAAAAGCTTTAAAATGTCAAGTACGTGATAGATAAAAACATTTTCGTATTTATGCACGCTGATGTGCTTTGAACGCTGCGCCCCCCCCTCCCCCCTCCCCTCTTTTGTCTTAGTAGTACTCTCTCTTTGCAGATACTGAAGGGTAGTTAACGCAGGCCTTTACCCCCGTTGTAATCCGTCGTGCCTCCTTGTCTCTCCATTTCATTGATTGTTGTCCAAGCATTTACTGTTTTAGAATTGGTTCTCTTTGGATCATTCTCTATTTACAAACAAGCACAAAGTCGCAATACTCTGTTTAGTCTTTGCAGATAGTGAAAAATCGTGTAAAAAAATAAAAGTAATCGAGCAAAATCAGTAGGCCACTAATTGGATCGCTTTTTGACCTCGCTAAAATAGAAATATTAGGAACAACCCTTCATGAGAAATACGAAAATAGTGAGATGAACTGAGCTCCACACCATGAGGGCTGCAAGACAGCTCGGCTCCATCACCCATCCCGCACAAAATAACGACAAACCCTATGCAAATATTAAAAATATAGACAACACACCAGCAAAGAAACAGGGTAAAACATTTTATTAAAAAACTATTTACATAACGTTGGTTTATAAGATGATGTCAGTAGTGGACCGATGTGTGAATAGATCGAAAACAGCACAAGGCTCCAAGATCCGGATGGCAAGCTCCTGGATGTTGGGTGCCATAGTTTAGAGTTCTGAATTTCAGCCTTTTTCAATGCCTGTGCTTTGTTGAATCAAAATGGCGGCTTGACACAAAGCTGACTCAAGCGTTGCTACTGATGCTATGCAGACCAAAACTGGTTTTCAGTTTGTACATTTTTCTAGATTTTTCAATCCAAGTTTGGTTGACTTTGTAGAACGATGGCTTCAGATTTTCAACATACGGTGTGGTGGCGCTGACTGGGAGGGGGCGCTTCGCTCCTGCCCCCTCCCCAAGTAAGATTTTCATACGTGAAAGTACGTTAATGGTTTTGGTCCCTGAGATGCTTCGATGTCACTACCATTCTCAAATAGCATAAGTTCTGGATGTTGGGTGCCATAGTTAAGAGTTCTGAGCAGTGCTTGTAACACTGTCTGAAGCTTATTTCCACCTACTGCAGCTTCACTATTCTCAAAGTAAGTGAGTGTCGTTTGTGGACCTGACTGCATTAGAAAACAATGTGATATGTTACCTTCCTAAACAGCTTGACGGAGGCCCCTGAGGGGCGGTGTGATGGCCATGGACTCGGAGAAGACGCTTGGCTCCGACACCCTCCCCAAGTCTTATAGCACTGGTGTAGCCTGAGATCGCCCCCGACATAGGCGGCCGGCTCCCGGGGTCCGGCGGAACTTTTTGCCTTTTGATGACTCTTCAATTCTGGACCTTGTCCCACAATCCGTTTGACCTGAAGACAAGCTGTAGTGGGGCGCCCCTTTATCGTTTTAGTTGCCATTCCGCCCGCTTTTGCTACACTGTGCCTCTTCCGCCATTCAGCTGTTTACCGCCCGCTCTTGCGACTACAGCGTCTCGCTCACCATGTAGTTGAGATGCGCCCGCTCTTGCGGTGCAGCGATAGGCGGCTGCCACAGGACTCTCAAAATGGCGGCCGGCTCTTCGGTTTTGGGCCTGGTCCACTAAAATGGCCCTGGGACACCTTGGAACTCGGACGCTTGTCTGCTAGGGCTTGGGTCCCATTCTCGAAAAGCGTCCCCTCAGCCGTGAAGATTCTACAAAAGTCTTGGGGGCCTCCGACTCCCGCAGGCTTCTGGTGGGGAGCGGCTGCCATGATTGCTCGTGGAATGGCCACGACGGAGCTACGAGATGGTAGTGGTCTCATGCTGACGCCAGCTTTAGTCTGAAACATCCAGAAACACTATAGACTACCAATTCGATCAGTTCCGGTAGCGCCCCAACATGACCCGGAAGAGAAGAACTTGCCCTCCCCTCTTTGACTGATGTTTCTTGTTGCCTGTCCCCTCTGTTGTCATTTAACAGAACTTTTTGGACTGCTGAAAGGGGTTGTGTTCTGAACGCTGGTTGGTGGAGACATTTAGACTATATTCTTGACCTACGTTGTCGCGTAATGCGTTTTATGACACGCCGCGTTAGCGCACCCGGAAGTGATCCGAGGCGCGGCGCGCAGCGCGTAACGTAAGCATAACAGGTCATGTGACTTGTTAATAAAACTTTTCATTGGTTCATTTTACTTTTGTTAATTTAATGATGAAAAGCTTGGTCATATGACCTAAAAATTACGCTTTTTATTATTTTCGAACAATATTTTTTTTTCAAACATATGTTATAATATTCCAGGCTAATGTACTTTCCCGGAAAATTTACAACTGTCTTGCAAGTAAAATATATTCCTTTTTCGAGAAAAAGGGCGTTTCTTCCTTCCATGACGGAGCCGTTGAGTAAAAGAGATTCGGCCTGCTGTCTTAGTCGCCGATACGCCTGATTATCAGATTCTTATCGATCACTTTATGTTGCAGACATGAAAAACACAACTGCCCTTGACCATTTATCTTTACTGCGTTCCTACATATTATACCTTTTATCCGTCATGTAATTGGACTGCTTTATTTCACTTGCCTTTTACTGATTCGAAAACAGTCACTAAAAGTAAAAACTTTACAAATGTAAATACTACTACCGTGTTTTGTTTTAAAAACCTTTATTGTGAAAATGTCAGTATACAAATACGGGCCTATAACCACGTGGGCCGGCCACGGAGCAAACTGAAATCGTATATGATGAGGAGACATTTACACTGTAGAAGAACGTAACGAGCGGGCCATTAGGTGACAAGAACAAAGGTGTCTAACAGTTGCGGAATCGGTGGACGTACATTTTGTAATTAAAATACGACAGGGCCACTTACAATAACATTTTCTAGATATACATTTGCGGGCAAGGAGTTACGAGTCCCATTTATACCGGCGCCATTTTGGGCGAGGCCGGGCAGGTCCAAGATATAGTCAAAATGTCTCCACCAACCATCGGCCAGACCAGAACCCCTTTCGGCCCTTTATGCTACAAGATGGTGTCTTCCATTCAGAAAATATTGGTGGCAGCATTTTGAAAGGAAACAGAAACAGCCGTTCTCCTAGTGAGTTTCACATTGTTACATTTAGGAAGAATGTTGAAGAGTAGTATGTGGAAAATCTGAAGCCATTTTTCTACAAACTCTCAATCAGACTTGGATGGAAAAAAAAAACCTGAAGAATGTACAAACTGAAAACCAATTTTTGTCTGTATAGCACCAACAGTAACGCTTGAGTCAGCTTTGTGTCAAGCCGCCATTTTCATTCAATCAATAGCGTCCCCCTGCACACATTCAGGGACCTGGTCGTGTCTTCAGATGAAACGCATTGTAGGAAAAGAAGCAGAAAGGAAAAGGAAAAAAGTTCCGCCGGACCTAGTGAAGCTGCAGCAGGTGCAAATAAGCTTCAGACAGTCTTACAAGCACTGCTCAGAACTCTCAACTGAGGCACTCAACATCCAGGACTTGCCATTCGGATCTTGGTGCCTTGTGCTGGTTCCGACCTATTCACACATCGGTCCACTACTGACATCACCTCATAAGCCAACGGGGCACCCCACGCCGACTTTCGGCGCAGCATTGTAGGATGGCCACACCAGTGCGGCAACTTGCTGGACACAACATCGGGGCCATCCAGATCTCGGCGCGTTCGACTCACTGTACCGCAACAGTGACCGCAACTCAGCTGGACACGCCGTCTTTCGGCGCAGCATTGTAGGATGGCCACACCAGTGCGGCAATTTGCTGGACACCACCTCGGTGCCATCCGGATCTCGGCGCGTTCGAGTCACTGTACCGCAACAGTGACCGCAATTCAGCTGGACACGCCGTCTTTCGGCGCAGCATTGTAGGATGGCCACACCAGTGCGGCAATTTGCTGGACACCACCTCGGTGCCATCCGGATCTCGGCGCGTTCGAGTCACTGTACCGCAACAGTGACCGCAATTCAGCTGGACACGCCGTCTTTCGGCGCAGCATTGTAGGATGGCCACACCAGTGCGGCAATTTGCTGGACACCACCTCGGAGCCATCCGGATCTCGGCGCGTTCGAGTCACTGTACCGCAACAGTGACCGCAACTCAGCTGGACACGCCGTCTTTCGGCGCAGCATTGTAGGATGGCCACACCAGTGCGGCAATTTGCTGGACACCACCTCGGTACCATCCGGATCTCGGCCCGTTGTGCTGCCTTCGGCCTATTCGCACATCGGTCCGCTACTGACGCCGCCTCACGTGCCAACGGATTTTCTACGCTTTTTGTAGCCCTATGCCGCATAACAGGTCATGTGACTTGTTTATAAAACTTTTCATTGGTTCATTTTACTTTTGGTTTCCTAAAGATGGAAGGCTTGGTCATATGACCTAAAAATAACACTTTTCATTGGTTTAGAACATTTTTTTTTCCCAAACGATGAAAGCCCCACCTTGTTTCTGGATCATTCAGACTGAAGCTGGCGTCAGCATGAGAGCACCACCATCTCGTGGCTCCGTCGTGGTCATTCCGCGAGCAATCATGGCAGCCGCTCCCCACCGGAAGCCTGCGGGAGTCGGGGGCCCCCAAGACTTTTATACAATCTTCACGGCTGAGGGGACGCTTTTCGAGAATGGAGCCCTAGCAGGCAAGCGTCCGAGTTCCAAAGTGTCCCAGGGCCATTTCAGTGGACCAGGCCCAAAACCGAGGAGCTGTCCGCCATTTTAAGAGCCATGTGGCAGCCGCCTATCGCTGCACTGCAAGAGTGGGAGCAACTCAACAACATGGTGAGCGAGACGCTGTGGCCGCAAGAGCGAGCGCAACTCAGCTAGATGGCCGCCACCTGGGGAGGCCCGTTCACGCCGGCTCCCCCACGCCCCCCCCCGGGCCGCCGCACGCCAATTTTCGGAGCAGCATTGTAGGATACCAAAACCAGTGCGGCAGTTTACTGGACATCACCTGGGTGCCTGTCGTACATGTTGTGTCAGCCATGTGACACTGGACACAGACCGCTACTGACGAGGCCTCCCCCCGCACCACCCGGGACGCCCCACGCTGTTTTTCTGTGCTGCATTGTAGGATCCCTAAACCAGTGCGGCACCCAGGCGACATCACCTGGGTGCCGTCCAGAACTCTGCACGTTGTGCTGCCTTGGGACTATTCACACAACAGACCGCTACTGACGAGGCCTCCCCCCGCCCCACCCGGGACGCCCCACGCCAATTTTCGGAGCAGCATTGTAGGATCCCTAAACCAGTGCGGCACCCAGGTGACATCACCTGGGTGCCGTCCAGAACTCTGCACGTTGTGCTGCCTTGGGACTATTCGCACAAAAGACAGCTTCTAACCGTTGTTGCTTTTTGTGTTGAGAAATGTTTAAATGTTTTTAGTTTTTGTTCCGTTCGTTAAAGTTAGTAGTTAATAAAGTTTTATAACCTTACTTTGTTGGAGTGTTATCTATTTTTTTAAAAACGGGTGAATGGGGCCTTGAATCGGGTTATTGTCATGTGTGGGCTTTGGAAGTGTGCTGCTGCAGGATCGGACATTTCAAACTCAAATGCACGTTCTTTTTCTTACCTTTCCGAAGCATGGAGCGCAATAGCAGGCAGAGAAAGGGTGATGCACGTGTTGAACACTACCTGACCTGGCAAGTTGCTGGCAGTGCCCCCCCGCCCGCTCCTGAAAGAGGGCACACACACACCGCCGCCCCGAGTACTTCACAAATCTTTAAAAGACCATGCGCTTGTTCATGAGGCTTAAATGGTTTATCACCTCTTCTAGAACCCCTGCATCGACCCTCTGACGTTTCATGGAAAAATTACCATGTAACACAATACCAAGCCCTGTCAGCTGAAACCCCCAAGGAATCGTGGGGCATATTATCAAGGGGGTTTATCTCCGCTTTTTTGGCTTTAAAAGCCATGAAAGCGGAGATAAAATTATTTCCCTATTACCAAGCTGTCGCTAACACCAGTTAGTGACAGCTAAAAGGAGATAGCGACCATCTTGGGCCCCGCTTTGCATGTCAGTGATACTTATCACTAATGACATGCAAAGTGGCGTGCCAAGATGTTAGCGCCTGGAAACAGTCCCTAACATCGCTACCTTCTATTACCAACTTTTGGAGATATTCGCGCTAAGCGCGAATATCTCCAAAATCTAACACCTGCCCTGAGCAGTTCTTAGCCATGTTATCCAATGGGAGGTGGATAACATGGCTAAGAGCATTAGGTCGATAATACATGAATATCGCTGACTTTTCTGCGATAATAGCAAGGTTTATCTGCGATAAAAATCGCCGATGTGCGGCGATAATTTTTGTCTCTAAACAAGTTAGAGACAAAAATTATCGCTAGTTGTTCGTAATATGCCCCCGGGTTTTTGCTTGCAGAAATCGGGAGGCGGGAGACTAGCACTGAAATCAGTAGTCACACGCCTGAATCAGGAGGATTGGCATGTCTGAATTCTCTACAGCTGGGGCCATAAACTACATCCGCAGGGTTAGGTGATAGCCTGGGACCAGCCTGGCATCTAAAATGGCTGCCGTGCACGACAAAATTGTGGCATTCGAAAAAAGGCAAGATGGCGCAGCCGCTGGAAGAGATGTATCAACATATATCAGCCTCCTCAGCCACCCTCAGGAAACATAGGGGATTAGGATACGTCTCCCGCACCCCCTTATACCTAGTACTTTAATTAACGAAGCACAAAATGGCGAATTCCCGTTTCGCTACCAGTTTGCGGCCCAGTTCGCGGCCCGTGAAGCGCTTCTACCGTGAAAAATCATTTTTTTTTTATTTTCCCCACGGGACCCTTTAATAACCCCAACAACATTCCTAGGGGGTCAAGAGGGGGATACCTTGCCCCCTTTCATTAAATTCCCCCTTAGTTTTTCACCTTTTCTTCTCTCTCGATCCTACCGAGAGACAAGATGGCGGCCGCTCCGGACTGTCACGCAGCAAAAAAAAAAAAAAGCTCACGCACAGCCGCTGGAAGAGATGTATCAACATATATCAGCCTCCTCAGCCACCCTCAGGAAACATAGGGGATTAGGATACGTCTCCCGCACCCACTTATAACTAGTAATTTAATTAACGAAGCACAAAATGGCGAATTCCCGTTTCGCTACCAGTTCGCGGCCGCGCTTCTACCGTGAAAAATCATTTTTTTTTTATTTTCCCCACGGGACCCTTTAATAACCCCAACAACATTCCTAGGGGGTCAAGAGGGGGATACCTTGCCCCCTTTCATTAAATTCCCCTTTCGTTTTTCACCTCTTCTTCTCTCTCGATCCTACCGAGAGACAAGATGGCGTCCGCTCCGGACTGTTTAGAATGTTGACAGACACCGGAGAGCCAATCAGCTTTCTGCGCGCAAAGTTCCGATAAGCGAAAAGTAAGCGGACCGGATCGCTGCCTGGAGCGCTGTTACAGATATATATCTTGATTTAAACGTTAATTTCTCAAAATCCACTGAAGCACATATATTGAGACCTAGCAAAGGCACATCGGGCTAACAGTCCCTACAATTTTGCCAAGTTTCGTGCAAATCCATTCAGCCGTTCGAGCTAAAAGTGAGTCCAACCGCCCTATGGAAAACTCAATGCAAAAAACGCGTTTTGGGACCCCCCTTTTTTCTCAGCCCCCCCTTGACGAAACCCCACCAAATTTTCAGGGGCTGCTCAGGCACAAAATGTGCCATTTTCCTGAAAATTTCAGCCGATTCCGTCCACAAACGCAAAAGTTATTAGACATAGAATTTTCAGAAATCCCATAGGGAATTAATCCTAACTATATATACCTACTGGCTATTGCCAGTAGGTAATATATATATATTTGTATATATATACAGAGAGATAGATAGATAGATAGATAGATAGATAGATAGATAGATAGATAGATAGATAGATAGATAGATAGATAGATAGATAGATAGATAGATAGATAGATAGATAGATAGATAGATAGATAGATAGATAATTTAATTTAGGAGGGCATGGCCACTGTAAAGTATTGATGGGCCACGTGCTCCCTTAGTTTGCACTTCTACTGGAGAGTACACATATATATATATATATATATAAATATTTTTTTTCACTTAAATACCAAAGATTAAAGTGAACTTATAGTTAGGTATGGCCATAATGTCTCACTTGGCATTTGAAAAAAACTAAGAAATTCACTGAAAATTTCAATAGCTAAAGGGAAGTTATATTAAGGTGAAAAAGTCAGGTGAAACATACTGTTTTAAACATACAAAACCACTGAAATGTATAAGTTATAGTTATCTCAAGAAACTGTAACTCATACCCTAAAGTAACTATTACTCACGTCCCTCCACACACAGTGTTGCTATCCATGATGTCATTTAGAATGTTGCAGCAATGTTATCAATGATGGCATTGAACATACCCTTTGTACTATGATATCAGAGGTAGTTAACAATTCATGGCAAGGGCAGGAGTTTTGGTTACTTTAATGAAAGCCTTCAAATCAAGAGAAGAGAACTGAGATAAACAAAAAAATGCATCCAGTGATTATCAAGGGGTTGACCCTAAACCCACTTGATTTAAATGTAATGAACTGGAAACAGTATGTCTGGCCAACAGACAACAAACATGGTGTGTATCTGACACCTAAAAATATGTACAGATGCATTCAGTATGATTCAAATGTATCCAAAAAAGCAGTTGTATGTTAGAAAATTATTTGTACCTTAAAATATCTGAAAGGAGCTCACAAACTTTGTTACTGCTTCATGTATGTACATTTTTTAAAAGAAAGTTGTTAGTAAAGGGTCAAATGTCTTATAGCATGAGATACTGTGTTTAAACTTGTGGGTACCTAGAATGGAAAATAACGTAAGCTCTGGAGGGAAGTGTGGATGTGGATTTGTTTTTTAAGTTTGAAAAGCTTTATTGAGTTAAAGAAAACAATGTAAAACATCAGTACAATAGCACAAATAAGGAGCAATAGGAATTAAAATATTTGTGGAGAATAGTGTGCAATAAACAAGAAAAGCCCCAAAAGGGGAAAACGCTATACAAAGAAAAAATGCTTATATAACTTTTCATTTTGTGGGGAAGAAAGAGAGAAAGAAGGAGGGAGGAAAGGGAAAAAAGGGGGGAGGGAAGGAGAACAGCAATAGAAAAATATATGGTAAGTATATTAAAGAGGTATGAAATAAAGAAAAGTACACAGTAATAATAATAGCAGTAATACTAAATATAACAATAACATGTGATCATGAGGCACTTTTAGATAAAAAGTCAGTTAAAGGGGACCAAAGTAAATCACGTTTTATCAACAATGGAATAGAAGAAGCACATGCACGATCTAATCTATGATGATGGCAGAGTAAATTCCACCAAGCATTATAAACCACATTTGTAGTGTCTTTCCAGTTAGTTGTTATAAGTTGAAAAGCGATAGCAATGCAAAGATCAATAAATTTGCGAGTATGAAGCGGGACATCCCAAACTGGGGCCAAACCACCCAGGAATATAGAAGAAATAACAAAGGGAACATTAGTAGATAAAATCTTAGTAAGTGTAGGCCAAATGTGGGACCACATAAGTTGGACCTTAGGACAAAGAAAGAACATATGAACAAAGTCACCAGAAGTGCATGAACAAGACCAACACTTCTTAGCGTCTAACAATTTAAATTTAAACAAATCACAGGAAGTATAAAATAATCTGTTATAAAAAAAGTAAAGGGTTTGTGTGGTACTAGCGGAATGAGAGGTGGAATGAAGTTTGGACCAAATAGAGTCCCAGGTAAGTGAGGGGAAAGTTTGATTGAGGTCCGATTCCCTGATAAGTTCAAGATTAGTCTTAGGCCTATCAATAAGTGAGGGAGAAAGTAGTTTATAAATAGCAGAGGCCTTAAGGAGAACCTGAAAGTTAGGTGGAGAGGGAAGGAGGGTGGTGAAGAGGATGAAGGGATGTTGTGCAGTATAATAGTGGATAGTTTGGGCAGAAGTTCGTGAAAGTATGCACAGTATTTGTTAGAGATACCAAAGGAGTCACGAAGTGCTGGAAAGGTTAATAAGGAATTGTCAGAAATGAGTTGTTGATAAGTGAGAATTCCTTTGTCAATCCATTCCTTCCAAAAGAGCGCACGATTGCGTAATTTAAGAGATTTATTATACCAAAGTGGGGTATTCATATGAAGAGTAGATGGTACAGAGAATGATCGAAAAAGGGCAAGTGTTAAAGCTTTGGAGTGTTTAAAAATAGGAGAAAGTAGCTTAGGAGGTGGTTGAGTGAGATTGGAGGCAATAAGAAAGGAGAAGGGATGAAGTTGAGCCAATTCCAGAGAGCTCCAAGCCGTAGTAGGAGGAGACGAGGTTTCAAGAAGAAAAGGCCAGATTTGCTTGAGAGTAAAAGCAGAATGAAAGCGTGAGATATTGGGGAAGTTAACACCACCAAGATGTTTAGGTTGTTGAAGACGGAGGAGAGAGACTCTAGCCTTACGCTTATTCCACAGGAATTTGAGAAAAAAGACTATTGATAGACTTAAAAAAGAAATGGGGGAGAGAGATAGGAAGCATGGAAAGACAGAAGTTCACAATAGGAAGGAGCATCGTTTTAATAGTGGAAAGACGACCCCACCAGGAAAGAAAAAGAGGGGACCAACGCTCTATAAGAGAATAGAGCTTTTCAAGGATTTCGGAGTGATTAATTTTGATAGTTTCTTTAATGGTGTTAGCATATAAAACGCCAAGACATTTAATAGAACCAGAGTTCCATTGGAAACCAGATCCTTGAAGCATGTGAGGAAGACACAATTTGTTGAGGGGAAGGACTTCTGTTTTATCAATATTTAATTTATAACCAGAAACAGAGGAATAATCATGCAATAAAGAAAAGAAACCGGGAAGGGCAACAACAGGGTTAGAAATGTAAAGCAAAATATCGTCTGCATAAGCAGTAAACTTGATCTCCACATCTTTATAAAGAAAGCCAGAATAGGAAGGGGATTGTCGAATTTTCTCAAGGAAAGGTTTGAGTGCCAAAATAAAGAGAAGGGGGGAAAGTGGACAGCCTTGTCTGATTCCTCCATGAAGGGGAAAATAATCAGATTGCATACCATTAATCCATATAGAAGTAGAAGGAGCAGAATAAAGCAACTGAACAAATTTAAGAAAAGTGGGACTGAAACCGTGCCAGCGAAGGGCGCCAAACATAAAATCCCAATTGACATGGTCAAATGCCTTCTCGGCGTCTAGAGTAATGGCCGCCAAGGGACTGTCTATTTTAGCAGAGAGATGAATGATATTAAGAAGGGTTCTAGAATTGTCTGTAATGGATCTCCCCTTAACAAAGCCAGAATGATGAATGTTAACCAAATCAGGGACAATGGAATTAATCCGTAAAGCCAGAATTTTCGCATATAATTTACAATCAGTATTAATGAGGGAGATGGGTCGGTAATTTTTACACAGGGAAGGGTCCTTATCTTTTTTGGGGAGAAGAACAAGCATAGCCTGCGTGAAAGAACGTTTGGATTCACCAGAGGAGAGAAAGTGGTTAATTAACTGGAGAAAATGAGGAATAAGTACAGATTTAAATTGGAGAAAGAAGCGAACAGTAAAGCCATCGGGGCCAGGTGTCTTATCTTTGGAGAGAAGAGAGAGGGCAGCAAGAATTTCCTTTTCTGAAATCGGGGCATCAAGAGAAGAGAAATCCACCGAAGGAGTGGGAGATTTAGGGACAGAATTAAAGAAAGAATCTAATTGCTCTGCAGAAGGGGAAGACTCAGGGGTATAAAGAGAAGAATAAAATTGAACAAAGCAATCCAGAATTTTGGCATCAGAAGACTGGGGCGAGCCTTGTGAATCTTTAATTGAGACCATTTTCGATTTCTGTTTCTTAAATTTGAGATAATTTGCCAAAGCCCTACCAGCTTTATTGCGACCACCATATATCTTCGCATTAAATTGAAGAAGCTGATTGGAGGCCGATTCCCAGGAATGTTTATTAAATTGCATTTTAGCGGAAATGAGAGAGGACAGAGAATCAGGAGAGTTTGTTGGAAGTGCTCAAGTTCTTTAATGTGTTTTAGATAGGAGGAAGCCTGGGATAGCGCTTTATTTTTTTTACGTGACACAAAATCAATATTACTACCCCGAGCAGTGGCCTTGAAAGCATCCCAAAGAAAGTGAAAGTCAGAGGAGGAGTGTAAGTTAGTAGTGAAAAAGTCATCCATGAAATGAGTGAAGTGTTCAATGAAAGTGGGATCAAGTAAAAGGGAGTTGTTAAAGCGCCATCTGAGGGCCTGAGGCGTGGGAGAGGGGTAATCCATAGCTAAAATAACTGGGGCATGATCTGAGATGAGGATAGAGCCTATTTCTGAGTTGGTCATAAATTGGAAAGCATGGTGGGAGAGAAAAATATAATCAATACGGGAGAGGGAGTTATGCACAGGAGAAAAAAAGGAAAATTCCACAGAGTCAGGGTGGGACAACCTCCATGAATCTATATGCCCTCTAGAGGAGATGGATCTGTGGAAGGACTTTTTCATTTTATTGGAAATGTAACGAGCTTGTGATTTGCGGTCCAAAAAAGGGTCCATCAATTGATTACAATCTCCCCCAACAATCAAATCTTCATTAGCATTAGAAGAGAGAAGGGAGGAGAAATCATTCCAAAAGGAAGAATCAATGCCATTCGGACCATAGACATTACAAAGAGAGAGATGAACATCATTAACAATGCAATCAAGGAGCAGCCACCTGCCATTAGTATCAACAGTTTCATTTAGAATTTGAACAGACAATGCTTTATGAAATAAAATAACCACACCATTTTTGTGATTAATAGCAGGAGAGCAAAAAACATCCCCAACCCATTGTCTACGTAACATCGATAACTCTTGAGTAGAAAGATGTGTTTCTTGTAAAAAGGCAATTTGACATTATAAACGAGCAAGATGAGATAAAACACGTTGTTTCTTGATAGGGTTCCAAACACCCTTAACATTCCAGGAAATGAGACGAAAACTTTTCATATGAGGAGATTAAAGGAAAAGTAAAAAGAGAGAGTAATACAGGTAAAAAGGGAGAATATATATAGAGAGTGGCAAGAAAAGATGGAAACAAGGTAGATGTAATAAAGAAGGAACGATGGAATTAGTAAGGAAGCCCAAGTAGAGAGAGCAAAAGGAAAAAGGAGCAAGGCCATCGTAGAAAGGTGAAATGAGAAGAGGAAAAGAGAAAAAAAATGGAGGAGAAAGGGAATAAATGACTAATACCACAGTGCCAAAAGAAAGGTGAAAAGGAGCAAAATAAGGTAGGTAAAGTAGAAAAAGCCGAATAAGGTAAAAAAGGAAAGGGAAGGAGAAGAAAGTGAAGCAAGATGGAGGAAAGAAGGAGCCTAAAGCACCCCAAAAGAAGACAGCAAAAAGAAGGATGGCAAAAAGAACCAAGGGGGTTCTAGCCATACAGAACATGTAACAGAGAAAAACAATGAGGTGAGAGCGGGAGCAGCAATAAGAGACGACCGAATAGAAGGGAATAAGTCGAAAACACAGTCCAAGGAACGAAAGAGAAAAAACCAAAGGAGAGAGGAAAAATGCAAGGAGAACCTGGGACTGAGCACAACATAAGAACAAATGAAGGAGACTTACCAAACAGATATGCAGGAAAAAACAGCATACTGGGATGACGGAGACGAACGATAAAACAAAACAATGCAGAGGAGGATTATCGAAACATCAGGAAACGCACCTAAGAAATAAAGGAAAACAAAAAAGTGAGGTGATGTGAGGAGAAACAACAAGTCATAACAGACAATAAAAGAAACACAGAGAGGAAACAAATAAATGAAGAAAAAAAAATTAGGAGCTGCTTTATTCCATGGAGTCCTCTCTGTGGGAATGGATGAATCTGCGGAGGTCAGCCGGGTCTTCGAAACTGTAGGATCGTTCCTTGTATGTAACCTTGAAAAAGCAAGGATGAATCAAACCGTATCTAGCGTTCATGATTCGAAGTGTAGGCCGCAGATCCAGGAATTCCTTACGACGCGCCGCTGTCTGTTTGGAGACATCCTGAGAGAAAAAAAGTTTATGGCCGGACCATATCAGTTGCTTGTGTTGTTTGGCTGAGTGAAGTATAGTCATAAGGTCAAAGTAGATGAGAAAATAGGCGATGATACCATGAGGTTTCGATGAAGTGGAAGAAGTTTTGGGACCCAGACGGTGCGCTCGTTGAATATTAGCATCCATATGTTTCGGCAGGCCAAGTATCGGTAAAACTTGCGTCTTCAGGAATAAGATGATGTCCGACCCTTCAGAATTTTCCGGAACACCGTAAATACGAAGGTTGTTGCGTCTATTACGATTTTCCAAATCCTCAGGCGTCTTCTTGAGGACTTGAATCTCTTTGGTGAGGGTATCCACCTTGGCAACAACATCTTGTGCGTCACTGATTTTCTGTTCAACTTCAGTGACACGTTTATCAAGGTTGGACCACTTATCGTCCAGCCTTTGCAATGTAGCAGTGGTGTCCGCTATAAAAGGGCGGATTAATTTGAGTTCCTCCATTAAATCCTCAAGGGTAACGGGAAGAGGAGATTTGGAGGGAGATGGTGGGTCCTTCTTGAGGCGTTTGCCCGCAGGAACAGAGTCTTTGCGTGAAGCGGTAGCCACATTAGAGGCCTTAGAAACGTGTCCGTGCTCCATGATGTAAAGGCCTGAGAGAGGATCAGCTTGAGGTAAAAAAGGAGCGACGGAACGTGGTGAAAGGCTGCAAAGTCCTCTGAAGAAAGTCATTGAAACTGTGAAAAATGGAGACCACCGTCAAGGAGAGTCGAACTGGATGTCAACAGAGCGCAAAAATGAAGAAATGATGCTTGCGGAGGAAGCAGAAAAGCAACAGCGCACAGACAAGTCGAAAGTTGAGGAGAGAAAAAACTGAAGCGGAGGTCCAGCAGTCCAAGGAGAAGCAAAAAGGACTCACAACGACATATTAAATGTCAAATAACCGTGGAAGCGCTGCAAAAATAAACCAGGAGACAAGAAGCATCAGGCAGGTACAAAAATAGAGTCATTGGAGAAAAAATTATCAAAAAACGAGAAAAAAACAAAATGGCGGCCGTTTCCGAGGAGAAAGCATTTATGCAAATTCTAGCCTCAAAAAACGAAGAAGGCATACAGAAACATACCCATTTGTGGAGGGGCAGTTCCGACGCACAAATCAGCCTTTTCGGCAAGAAACGCTGCCTAGAAGCGGTCCCTTCGTGTAGAAAGCGCCGCCGAAATCGCGGAGCTCAGGGGGGAGCGGCCATCTTGTTTGCCGCGTCACGCGACCTCTGGATGTGGATTTTAAAAGTTAAATGGTGCACTATTTGCAAACAATAACGTTAGTAATGTGTAGGCTGCAAGTAGTACGGTTTAAACAAGGTAAAGGCTAAACGCAGCTGGTCTAGGTCGCAGAGGCATGTTTCAAAGTAGGTTGTGGCTTAAAGGTAAAGTCTGCTACAAAAAAAAATCTGGGAGAAAAGCCAAAGCTTCTGTTGACAGTAAAATTATCAACCAGTGCATATTTCAGTATGTGCCCATGTTAAATAACTATTAGCAACTTCTATCGAAAAACGTTTTGTAAGAAGGACGTTTATAAGGCATGGGTGTTTATTTCCTAAATTTCACTGAAGATTCCGAGGCATTGCAGATTTCTGTATAATGTAGAATCTAGGGGAGAGCCATTAGGAGGTGGTCTAAATCAAACTGGGTTTGTAAGTATGACTCTAAGGTTCTATGCTATTGTGTTCATCTCAGGAATGGGTGTGGTGTATTTTAGCAAGCTGTGGACTGCTGTCCATGGGACCTGGCAGGAGGAGTCGAAATGCATACCTGTCAATTCCTTAACTTAAAATTCTGGGTCATGTGAAAACATTAATGGTGAGAACTTAAAAAGGTGAGGAAAACACATTGCTCGCTCCGTTGCCACAGCCGCCTGCGGCAGAAAGGGGCATGTTTACAAGGTGGCGCTAAGTCACGCAAAATGGCTTAGTGCCACCTTGTAAATATGGATAATGGCTCTGCGGCACCAGAGTGCCAAAAAAAGTGATGCTTTGGTGGAGGTGAGGGCTTGTATATATGCCCTTAAGCCTACTGCTGCCAAATTTAGAGATTGCCGCCAGTGCAGCGGTGTTCTCAGCACCCTCAGAGTAGCTGTTATGGCAGTACCTCTGAAGGCGCTGCAAATTTGGTTGATGGTCGTCTATTAGAAGGCAGTTCACCAAGCTTTTTAGTTTCTCAGAAGCAAATTTTAAGTTTGTTTCTGAAAAACCAAATACTAACGACCTTTCACACCCTGGGTGTTGTTACTTTTTTCTGTGACTGCCAGGATTTTCCTGGGCTTGACAGATAGAAAAAATAGACAGGCGGCCTTCTCCTCTAAAGTGGGAATTACTCCTAATGGCCCAACTCTCTCAGTCACTGGAGTACATTTTTTGTTGGTGGAGTCAGCATGGCCGCCATTGTCAAACATCTTAGGGTCCCTCTAACTCGGCCAAACTCTAAGTCAGGTCCATAATCTTTACATCTAGTGGTAATATGCGATAGTAACATGTTATTTTCAAGTTAAGTTACTTGCCTTGGATTATTGCCAAACATTAAGGCAATCCAGAGTGCTAGTAAGCAAAGCTGGTTTTCGTTCTAAGATAACTTATCATCCAAACAAACAAAGTCTGTCTACTGCCAATTAGAAGTTATCTCAGCATTTCTCTATTTTACCGAACATGCTGTGTGCTTCTTTACCCATTCTGAAATCATAGACACTAAAAGCAATACAATGTCAATAGATCGTTTTCTTTTTCTTTCTAGATATAAAGCTGTCACAGATGCCTGCTCGCTTCAGCCAGACATTGACCTGTTACCATTTGGTGATCAAACAGAAATTGGAGAAAGGGTAAAGATCTTAATCTTAGCTTTTAATTTAACTCAAAAAAGTGTAGTGTTATTTATTTGGAATATTCTTGAAAGGTTTTTACATATAATACTAGTCTACTTTTTCACGCAGCACAGTGAAAGATAGAAATTGGTGATATTGATTGGATAAAATCGAGTTGCAACAACTCTCTCCCCAAACCTAATCAAAGTACGTAAATATTAAGGTCTTATTCTGTCCAATGCGGTATTCCCTCATGTTAGAGATGAGGGTCTCTAGTTGGCAATGTTTTGCACCTGTGTCCAAATAGAGACCCTTGCTTCTAGTCAGGATAAGGGGGATACACTCCTAGCTAACCCCTTCTCAACCCCTTGGTAGCTTGGCACGAGCAGACAGGCTTATCTCAGAGGCAGTGTGTAAAGCATTTGTGAACACATACAGTAATACAGTGAAACACTACAAATGGACACCACAACTGTTTAAAATGATAAGTAATCTTTATTAGACTTCACACAAGACCAAACGACATAAATCCACAGTATAGTAATCAAAAATAAGACTTTAAAATGGTAGGAATAGCTTAGTTCAATGTTGATGGTAAATGCAACACTTTACTCTCAAAGTACCTTGGATGCGTCACACAAAACAGACAAATGGGTAGTAGTGAAAGTGATGCGTCAGTTCCTTGCTTTAGGGGAGGTGATGCGTCAGTTGCTTACTGCAGCGCAAGGGAGGTGATGCGTCGGTTCCTAACCGGAGAGGAGGTGATGCGACGGTTTCTTACTGCGTTCCGGTTACGATGCGACAAGATGGCCCTTCGATGCGAAGTGACGATCTGGTGCGATGCGACAAAATGGCGCCTTTGATGCAATGCGATGATGCGGATGCGATGCGTGCACGCCCGATGGCATTTCAGCAAAATTGATAACATTTGGAGCCATGACAGGCCATGCGACACGCTTCTCCGGTGATGCGACCGCAAGCTCTGTGGCACGCTTCTCCGGTGATGCAACACGCTTTGTCTGCAATACGACGGCAAACAGCTGAGGCAGCGGCACGCTTCTTCGGCAATGCGACAGCAACTGCTGCTGCAGCGACATGCTTCTCCTTGTTGCATCACGCTTCTAGCTCCCAGCGACACACTGTCTCTCAGAGGATCCAAACTGCAGCACGCACCTCACAGCAGGTAGAATTCCCAGCAAGGGAATTCAGGGTGAGCGGGAGCTGGTGGGGAAGTATTTGTGGCCCTGATACTCCAGAACAGGAGGCAAGCTCAACTTCAAACCCTTGGAGATCTTCCTCAAGATGATTAAAGTGCACATAAAGTTCCTTTTCTCCTTTCCTTAACAATATAATAACCACTGCAGGCTAGCCCCAAACAGTCACTATCACAGGAGCAGTCTCCTCCTTCAGCTTCCTTGGTTCGTCTCCTTGGCAAAGGTTCTTCTTGATTCCCAGAAGTGATCTAAAGTTCTGGGATCTGGGGCCCAATATTTATACTACAAAATCCTATGTTCTCCAAAGGCAGAGGGTCTCTGTACCTAGTCAAAACCAGTTCTGTCCTCCTGGGTGCAGCTTCCTGGCAAGAGGTGGAGACAGCATTGTTTGAGACTAGACCTGGCCCAGGTAACTGGATGGAAATCTCCTCCCCTTACTCTCCTTTCTATGAGGGCTCACTTCAGTGAAAGGAAATCTCCCCCACCTCTCTATTCTATGAGGGCTCATGGCAGTGAAAGGAAATCTCCTCCCCCTACTCTTTATTTAATGCAGGTCCTAATCAGTCCAGCCTTGACCCATCAGACTGCTGGAGCCAAGGCCCTCTCCAGCCCCATGTCACTCACAAACCAGACATGGAATGCACAACCTGTCAAAGACAACTGGATGGTTAGGAAAGAAAATACCTACTTTCTAAAAGTGGTAATTTCAAACACAGAATGTACAAATCACCTTCGCTAAAAGATGTATTTTAACCTTCTGAGTTCAGGCATACTAAATTCGTATTTCTACCTTGTTCCCTGGGTCAGTTAGGATTATAAGATGTTATAAAAAACTGCCCATTCTGGCCTATGGGAACAGGTAACCTTGCAATAGTGAAAAACAATATAGGCTGTAATTCACTATCAGGACATGCCACACACATCAGGCCATGTCCTACCTTTCACATACAATGCACCCTGCCCATGGGGGTACCTTGGGCCTACCTTAGGGGTGACTAACATGTAGAAAAAGGAAGGTGTAGGGACTGGCAAGTGGGTGCACTTGCCAAGCCGACATGACAGTCCCAGACTGCACACAGGCTCTGCAAGGGCAGGTCTGAGCAAGTTTTTACAAGCTGTTTCTGTGGGTGGCACAACCAGTGCTGCAAGCCCACCAGCAGCATTTAATTTACAGGCTCTGGGCACACATGGTTCATGGTACTAAGGTCTGACAAGTAAATCAAATAACCAATCATGGAGTCACTAATCCATTACAACAATTTACAATAGAGAGCATATGCATTTTAGCACTGATCAGCTGTGAAAAAGTGCCCAGAGTCATAAAACAACAGGTCAGGAAAAATACAGGAGGACGGTAAAAAGTTCATGGATGATCCAGCAAAAAGGGCCAAGTCCAACACCTCATCAAAGAGTATTTGTAATTATTTGATGTAATTTTACTGCAGAGTTACAACTTTTCGCTTCCACAGTGGAGAATTACCAGAGAAATTAGTGTTACAGTCTCAATTTTACTGGGCACTTCTTGAATTCTGTGAAGCTTTCCAGGAACAAATTCTACTACATTTTATTCTGCTGAAACATGCTCCCTGCAAATACAGGTAGTGTAATACCACATGTTAAATTACCGCTCTCCAGTGGTATAGAAAGGTGACAGGAGACTCAATGTAATCAAGAAAATCGATTCCCTTCACTAACCTATGTAGTAGAAACCAGCAATGTATACTTAGGATGCTGTCAGCCCCTCACGCTCATGGACCACAGTGCCTTTTTACCTGCTACACTATTAATAGCTACACCACTGCCACATTACTTGTGTTATAGATTTATAATCTCCTTTCTGTCAATTTGATGTGAGAAGTAAATTCAAGGTGAGGTAGAAAGAGTAAACAATGTTGCATTTTTACGCTACATCTCGTTTATTTTTCAAAATCTCTGATTGTAAACCAATACAAGTTTTAAGGACAGTTTTCATTGTTGGATTGTGTGATGCTTAATGGGTTTCACCCTACTACACTCTTCACTTTAAAGAACTAAAGTGTGCATTTGATGCTACTGCCTGCTTATTGTGTACTTCAATAACATAGGCCTCAAACAGGACAAGGCACCATGATTCACCCTAAAATGCTTACTAGCGAACGTACTCCCAGGGAGACTCTAGAAATAAAATTTCCATGCATTTGAAATACAAAGGAAGAAAAGAGTTCGTATTTTTAAGGTGGTGGCATGCCTCAGCTTTTTTTTCTTTTCCTTCTTTCAAACTTTACACTATGTCTGCTTCCCTGTCCGTCCCCCCTATTTTTTTTAGGGTTGAGTCTGCAACAGCAGTTTCTCTTGGGAGAAACTTTTATTAACAAAAAAGGCTTGGAACCACCAGTGCTTACCATTTGTTGGCTTGTATTTACAGCCTTGTAATACATCATTACAGGCCTAGCATCATTTCCGTTCTTCTCTGTGGAGCAGCGACCAAGAACAGAATGATGCAACTTAATCAGTACCTGTCCCCTGCTCCCAAAATGATTGAGGCACTATTTTTTTTTATTTAACTTTCAAGCAAACAGAATGTGCCCAGCCGGACAAACAAAATTGCAAAGATTTATTTTCTATAGTTAACTTTCTTTTAATTTGCCAAGTCTTAATTTCATACTTTGGACTCATGTTTTCTTTTGTTTTTTGCTCCTGAGCACTGTTCTCAAAAGATGGGGATTACCTTGTTCTAAATATTGCAAAGTGACATTGTGTCATGTATAATGTGTTGTGTTGCTTTACCACACAATTATAAAAAGTGCACTCTAATTAATCCAACTCCAATCCGCCCCACTCCATTTGATGCCAATCCACCCCACAGCAATCCACCCCACTTAATCCATCCACCCCAGATCAATCCAATCGACCACACTCCAATCCAAACCATTCATCCCAATCCAATTCCACTCCAATTCACCCAACCCCAACCCACTCCAATCTGCCCCACACTAAATTTCCCCACTCCAAATCAAAGCAATCTGCCACACTTCAACCCAAAACAATCTGCCCCACTCCAATCTGCCATCCTACAATCTAAAATAATATCCCCACTCCATTCCAAATCAATCTGCTCCACTCCAATATAAAACAATGTGTCCCGCTCCAATGTATCCCACTCCAATCCAAAACAATCTGCCCCACTCCAACCTGCCTAACTCCAATCTGCCCCACTCAAATCTACCCCTCTTCAATCCATCCCATTCCAATCTGTCTGACTCCAACCCACAACAATCTGTCCCACTCTAATCAACCCTAATCCAATCTGCCCCACTCTAATCCAAAACAATATCTCCCACTCTAATCTACCCCACTCCAATCCAATCCACTCACTCCATACCAATTCACCTCAATCCAATCTACACCACTCCAATCCAATTCACTGCACTTCCTCCCCAACCAACCCACCCTGTTCAATTGAAACCACCAAAATCCACACCACCTCAATCCAAAACAATCTCACTCACTGCAATCTTACCCACACCAATCAGCCCCACTCCAATCTAAAACAATCTGACCCACTCCAATCTAAAACAATCTGCCCCACTCCAATCCAAAACAATCTGCCCCACTCCTATCTAAAGCTATCCTCCCGCTGTAATCCAAAACAATCTGCCCCACTCTAATATGCCCCGCTCCAATCCACCCCACCCCACTCTAATCCATCCCACTCCAATCCGCCCAACCCCAATCCAAAAGCATCTTCCCCACTCCAATATGCCTCACTTCATTCTGCCACACTCCAATCCACTCCACTCCTATCCATCCCACTCAAAACTGCCACACTCCAATCCAAACAAATCAGCCCCACTCCAATCTGTCCGACTCTAATCCACTCCTTACGAATCTGCCGCACTCCAATCCAAAACGATTTTCCCACTCTAATTTGCCCCGCTCCTATCCAAAACAATCTGCCCCACTCCACTCCAATCCATCCCGCTCCAATCTGCTGCACTACAATTCAATATGCCTCACTCTAATCCGCCACACTCCAATCTGCCCCACTCCAATCCATCCCACTCTAATCCGTCACACTCCAATCTGCCCCAATGCAATCCAAAACAATTGGCCCTACTCCAATTCAAAACAATCTGCACCCTCCAATCTGAAATAATCTGCCTCACTCTAATCCGCTTCACTCCAATCCGCACCACTCCAATCCACCCCACTCCAATACAATCCAACCACTCTATCCCAATTTGCCCCACTCCAATCCACCCCACCCCACACCAATACAATCTAGCCCAATACAATCTACCACACTTGAATCCAATCCACCCACTTCCTCCCCAACACAACCCACCCCAATCCAATATAAACGACCACAATCCACCTCACTTCAATCTAAATCAATATGCCCTACACCAATCCAAAACAATCTGCCCCAACACCAATCCAAAACAATCTGTTCCACTTGAATCCAAAAACAATCTGCCCCACTCCAATCCAAAACAATATGCCCTACTCCAATCTGTCCAAATCCAACCTGCCCCAGTCCAATCCAAAACAATCTGCCCCACTACAGTCTACCCCAGTCCAATCCAAAACAATCTGCCAAACTCCAATCCAAAACTATCTTCCCCGCTCCAATACGCCCTCCTCCAATCCAAAAAATCTGCCCCATTCCAATCTAAAATAATCTGCCCTACTTGTATTCATTACAATCTGCCCCACTCCAATTTGCCCCACTCTAATCTGTCCTACTCCAATCTGTCTCGCTGCAATCCAAAACAATCTGCCTCACTCCATCCTGTCCCTCTTCAATCTGCCCGCTCCAATTCACACCACTCCAATCCATCCCACTCAAATCCAAAAGAATCCACACCACTCCAATTTGCCCCACTCCACTCTGCCCCACTCTAATCCGCTCCACTCCAATCTGCCCCACTCCAATCCAAAACAGCCTGCCCGACTCCAACTTAACTCACTCCAATCTGCGGCGCTCCAATCTAAAAAAATCTGCCTCACTCTAATACACCCCATTCCAATCTGCCCCACTTAAATCCAAAACAATTGGCCCCACTTCACTCCATCCTACTCCAATCTTCCCAACTCCAATCCAAAACAATCTGCCCCACTCCAATTCAAATCAATCTGCCCGTTCCAAAACAAACTGCCCCACTCGAGTCTATCCCAGTCCAATTCAAAACAATCTGCCAAACTCCACTCCAATCAATCTTTCCCACTCCAATACACCCTCCTCCAATCCAAAACAATCGGCCCCACTCCAATCCAAAATATTCTGCCCCACTTTTATCCATTACAATCTGCCCCACTCTAATCTGTCCTACTCTAATCTGTCTCACTCCAATCCAAAACAATCTGCCCCTCTTCATCAGGCCCCTGTCCAATCTGCCCACTCCAATACAGACTACTCCAATCCCAAAAAATCCACACCACTCCAGTTTGCCCCACTCCACTCTGCCCCACTCTAATCCCCTTCACTCTAATCTGCCCCACTCCAATCCAAAACAATATGCCCCACTCCAATTCAAAACAATCTTCCCCATTCCAAAACAAACTGCCCCACTACAGTCTAACCCAGTCAAATGCAAAACAATCTGCCAAACTCCAACCCAGAACAATCTTCCCCACTCCAATATGCCCCCCTCCAATCCAAAACAATCTTCCCCACTCCAATCCAAAATAATCTGCCCCCCTTTTTTCCATTACAATCTGCCCCACTCCAATTTGCCCCACACTAATGTGTCCTACTCCAATCTGTCTCACTCCATCCTTCCCCTCGACAATCTGCCCGCTCCAATACACACCACTCCAATCCATCCCACTCAAATCCAAAAGAATCCACACCACTCCAATTTGCCCCACTACGCTCAGCCCCACTCTAATCCACTCCACTCCAATCTGCCCCATTCCAATCCAAAACAATCTGCCTGACTCCAATTCAACTCACTCCAATCTGCGGCCCTCCAATACAAAACAATCTGCCTCACTCTAATCCACCCCATTATAATCAGCCCCACTTAAATCCAAAACTATTGGTCCCACTTCAATCCATCCTACTCCAATCTTTCTCACTCCAATCCAAAACAATCTGCCCCACTCCAATTCAAAACAATCTGCCCCATTCCAAAACAATCTGCCGCACTGCAATCTTCCCCTCTTCAATCCACCCAACTCCAATCCACCCCAATCCAATCCATTCCACCCACTTCATCCCAATTCACTCACTCCAATCCACCCCACACCATTCCAGCCCAAACCAATCTATCCCACTCTAATCCAGTCCACTCCACTTCCTCCCCAACTGCTACAGCCCTAATCCAAACCACAACAATCCACCCATCTTCAATCCTAAACAATCTTTCCCACACCAATCTGCCCCGCTATAATCTAAAACAATCTATCCCACACTAATCCAAAACAATCTGCCCAACTCCAATACAAAATAATCTGCCATACTCCAATTTAAAACAATCAGGCCCACTCCAATCCAAAACTATTCACCCTACTCCAATCGAAAACAATCAGCCTTACTCCAATCCAAAATAAATCTGTCCTTCTCCGCTTTGCCCCTTTCTAAGACGCCGAGACGCCTTCGGGCATTTGTTTGCGCTTTATCTAATGTCATAAATAAATAAATAAATAAATCCAGAGCAATCTACCCCACTCCAATTTGCCCCACTCCAATCTAAAACAATCCACCCCACTCCAATCGACCCCGCTCCACCCAAACCACCTCACCCCACTCCAAAAACACCACACTCCAATCCAATCCACCTCACTCCAATGCAAAAATACAATCCCCAGCAAATGCAAAATTACAGTCCATGCAAAATGTCAGTGTTGACAATCATATTTTCTTCTTTTATTGTTCTTTTCCTCTTTTTTTGTTGTTCTAATTCCTTAGCCAACACATGTTTCATCGCTCCTTGGGCACACTGTCTCTCAACTTCTTCAATGCTAAGTAAATTACTTAAAGAAAACAAACCATTGTAGCAAAGACTCAAAGTTATTTAGCGTAATTAAATCACCTCACTGTGACTTCAGTGAACGATATAAAAGGTTGGATATTTCTTTCTGTAAGAGCAAGTAGGGGAAACCCATGTGTTAACATAAGTCATCACCATACTTCATCACTAGGAGACTTATTAACTTCATATAAAATCGAACATTATACAGAGAACAGGTCGATGAACTCATTGGTATTTGAATCCATTGTGAAAATCCACATGTTTGAAATGAGCCTAATGTTAGGTTAAAAAGTACAATACACACTGAGCTCTTCACCAAGAGACATGCATATGGTGTAGAGCCAAATCATTTAAATACTTTAATCTTCTGTATGTGGAACCCAGTATCAAAACAAGATAAAAGTGTACACCTAAATGGAACTAAAATTCATTTTTAGTAATTTTTTTCAAGATTGATGCCAAAATTTAAGCCATATTACACCTACTTCTCTTTCTGTGATAATTCCCTCCCGAAGGATTTGTAAATTCCTATACCTGTCTGTATATGATTGGTGGAATCGCCATGGCTGTCTTAGCCAGTCCTCAGTAACAGTTTGTGAACCCTGTGTTTGAGGATTATTCAGAAAATAGACCTGTCCCTATAATCCCATTTTCAATTTACAGGTATCACCCATGTTACTTGGACAAAAACCCATACCATTCATCAGTAATTAGGTCATATCCTGGTTCAAGATGCTTTGGACACTAAATGTTGCTGTTGATAACTTGTGAGGACCATCTCATCACATCCAGTTTCTTACTGAAGGATCTGTGCATAGAAAATGATCCGTCCATCACACGTGGACTCAAAGAAAAATCGGAGTGGAGATGCGTTGAATACTTTTATGAAGGAGGATAGCATAGTGATAAGGGAGACTGATGAAGGGGGGAACATGGTAATGATGCATGGTACTGATTATGAACAAGATATTTTTACACAACTTAATGATTCTTACACAACTTAATGATCATGATTATTACGAAGCCCTCGCCACCAACCCAATATGGAAACTCACTGACATTGCTAACCGACTGATTGTGCTTAATTTCTGTTTTCTCAGCCCTACTCTTACCGCCATTCCCGCTGCTGCAACTGCCCGTGACCCCTGCCCCTGACCTCCCCGCTCCCACCTCCCAGCTACTCATCCCTTCCCTACATAGTGGCAGCCGCTGCGGGGGAGCGGAGTGAGACCTCAGACTTCGGTCCCAGGATCATACTCTCCCCGGCAGCTCAGCTGTGCTGCGTACCACCCGCCAGCACCTCCATGCAGGTTTCGATTCCTCCCTGATACTGGGATCAGTTTTTGCACTCATCTGTGCCTGACTGCACTTAATCCTTCACTCTTTTCACCCTTTTACTCTGCCTCTGACATACTGTTATTTTTCTATTTCTCACGTGCTCATTGTTGCCTGATTGTGCTTCATCCTTCACTGTCTATACTGTTTTACCCGTGCACTCTGCCTCTGACACACCGTGTTTATTTTGCATTGCTGTACCCCCACTCTGCCGGATTGTGCTTAATTTCATTTTTCTCTGCCCTACTCTTCCCGCCATTCCTGCTGCCGCATCCACCCATGATCCCTCCCCCTGACCTCCCCGCTCCCTCCTCCCAGCGACTCATTCCTCCTGGCCAGTGCCAGGACCCCTGGTTCTACAAGGCCTCACCGCTACGACTCAACTTACTCTCCAAGCACTCAACCCTGGATGACATGCCAACTGTGCAAAATCATCACCGGACGGCTACCAGATCCAGAGAAAGGACAGCCCACACCGCCATGGAGTAGGACTTGCCAGCGCACACAAGACCCCCTTCCGCCTCCCCACTTCCAGCACGAGCGACCCCAACTCCAACACAGAACACCTCCACTTCCAGATCCAGACAAGCCGGAGGACCTCACTATGCGGCACCCTCATCTGCAGACTGCCAGGACCTCGCACCCTCCAGGTGACTACCATTGTCGAGCTCGCCGCACCCCACACCATCACCTCCACTGACTACATTCTATTCAATTACCTGAACTTCCACCTCGACAACAGCAACAACCCCGACTCCACTGCTGTCCTCAACAACCTCACCAACCTAGGGTTGAAGAAGATCTTCAACACGCCCACCCACAGAGTGGGCCACACCCTCGACCCTATCTTCACAGGAGGAACAAAAATCCCCCTCCGACAAACCACCCAGCCCATATGGACTGACCACCACTGCGTCCACTTCACCTTCAACACCACCACCGCACCCAAACCCACCCTACGCCCGCCACATAGGAACTGGAGCAAGGTCACAGAGGAACTCCTAAACACCACCCTCCTCCAAGACCCCCCCCCCAGCGGCACAACCACCACCAACTCTGTAGCCAAGGAACTCCACAGATGGATCGCCTACTGCGCTGACAAGCCCGCACCCCTCCGCCACCCTGCCAAACAACACCCGCCGAAAGCTGCCTGGTTCACCACAGAGCTTCAAGAAGCCAGACGCAACTGCAGGCGCCTGGAGAAAACGTGGCAAAACCTGAAAACTGCAGAAGCATGTAACAACCACAAGAGCTCCCTGAAGGAATACCACCCACGCATAAGAGACACCAAATGGACCTTCTTAAGAGACAAAGTCCAGACCAACGTGACCAACACCAATGAACTGTTCAACGTCATACAGCAGTTCGCAATATCCACCTGCGAAGCCACAGACATCACACCTTCCCAGGAACTCTGCAACAAGCTCAGCACCTACTTCCATCTCAAGATCAAGGCCCTCTATGACAATTTCAGTGAACCAACGATTGCCACCACCCCCTACCCACGGCCGCTGACAGGCCAACCATCAAGTCCTGGGATCCTGCGACCATCAAAAGCATCACAGCTACTATAAAGAAAACTTACTCTGGAGCCCTTACGGACACCTGCCCCTTGCACATCGTCCATAGGGCCGCCACCGGCATCGCACCCGAACTAGGACGCACGATCAACGCCTCCCTCAAATCTGGCATTTGCCCAGACAACTGGAAACAGGCAGTGGTAAAACCCCTCCAAAAGAAACCCTCAGCCGACCCAACGGACCTGAAAAACTACCGGCTCATCTCTCTCCTCCCCTTTGTGGCCAAAGTCACAGAGAGACTCGTAAACACCCAGCTGACCCCCTTCATAGAAGAGAATTCCATCCTGGACGCCTCCCAGTCGGGATTCCGCTGCAACTACAGCACCGTGACGGCCCTCCTCACTGCCACTGACGACATCCGCATGCTACTCGACCAGGGACACACCACAGCCCACATCCTTCTAGACCTCTCCGCAGCTTTCAACACCCTTTCACATCGCACTCTTGCAGCCTGACTGCACGACGCAGGAATTCA
Organism: Lissotriton vulgaris; assembly: GCF_964263255.1. Classification (NCBI taxonomy): domain Eukaryota; kingdom Metazoa; phylum Chordata; class Amphibia; order Caudata; family Salamandridae; genus Lissotriton; species Lissotriton vulgaris. The sequence goes on from NC_141685.1 coordinate 2,047,086,133, forward strand.
AGGATCCCATCCTTACTATCCAGCAGAACCCAGAGTATCCAACTCCCTCCCTTCCGCTCCGAACTCACAGAAATCAACTGCGGAGTACACGAGGGTAAGCATGGGCGAATTTTGCGAATCTCGCGTTCGCGAATTTTGTGGATTTGCGAACTCGCAATCCGCAAAATCCGCGAATTCTCGCGAATTTGCGGATTTTTTTTTTTGTGTTTGCGCGGTTTTCTGCCAGTTCGCGAGGGTTTTGTACAATTTCGCAAAACGCGAACTTACCTGTCGGGTCGCACGTTTCGCGAACTTGTTGTTTCTACGTGTCCAGCCTGTTTGGGACACTCTTCTTCATCACTGCCACTCTCTGTCACCACTGCCACTCTCTGACTACTCATGACACCCTCTGGCCCACCCATGCCACCCTCTGTTTCATCACAGCACCCTCTGGTTGTCCAGTCAGTGTACATTATTGTGGCAAAGCAAGCACACCTTCCCTGCCTCAAGTGACCTGAATTAATTTGGGGCTGATTAATGTGTCACAGAATATTTTTTTAGCTGGCACCTGCTTCCTTAGTGCTTCCTGATTAGTGATCTTTTGCACTTGCTAAGTGCTTTCATTGTTGCAAAATTAGTTACAACACCTGCCCTGCCCCAACTGACAATAATGAATTAGGGGCTGATTAATGGATTTGAACTTCCAGCCTGGCTCCTGCTTGTCTCCCTTAGCTGTAATTCAGGACCTTTGTGGCATATGTGTAACTATTCTGAGGTTCAGAGCAGGGTCACATAATAGTTGCAACTGGCAACTGAACTCTGGAGGGGCCCCTCAGGAAGCACTACAGGAAATGGCTACTAATGATGAGCCTGAACTTTTGAACCTGGTAAGTAGTTTCAGTTTTGCTAAGATCGTATTTCTGCAATTTTGCGCTTATTCGCGGGGCGCGAAGTTGTACTGGGAAGCCGCGAACTCACGCGAACAGTGCGAGCAAGCCATAAAATCCGCTGCTCGCGGATTTGCGGATTTTGCGGGAGATTTGCGAATCTCGCGGATTGCGAATTTACCGAAAATCCGGAAAATCCGCAAAATCCGCGAGCGAAACGGATTTTCCGCCCATGCTTACACGAGGGATCCTCACTCAGCCTCACGCTCTTCAACATTTAAATGGCTCTCCTCACTGCCATCATCAGACAGCACGGGCTCTGCATCGTATGCTACGCCGACGATACCCAGCTCATCCTCTTGCTCACAAAGAATCCCAAAGACATCAAACTCTGTTTCCAGGAAGGCATGAAGAACGTGGCAGCCTGAATGGAGGACAGCTGCCTGAAGCTAAACTCATAGAAGACCAAGGTCCTCATTCTCGGTTCCTGCACCTCTCCCTGGGACAACACCTGGTGGCCCTTCCCCCTTTGGAGCCCACCCACCCCTATAGACCACACTCAGAATCTCCGCATCATCCTTGACTCCTCACTCTCCATGAACCACCAGATCAACGCCGCGGCATCCACCAGGTTCAACTGCCTTCGCATCCTCCGTAAGACCTTCAAGTGGATCCACTCCGGCTTCAGACGGACTGTCACCCACGCACATATTACCAGCAGACTAGACTACGGCAACGGCCCCTATGCTGGAATCAGCAAAACTCTGCTGCATAGATTCCAGACCCTCCAGAATGCCCCTGCCAGACTCATCCTCAGGACACCGCGCCATGAGCACATAACCCAACACCTACAATGCCTCCACTGGCTCCCTGTCAAGAAGAGGGTCACCTTCAAACTCCTCACCCACACCTAAATATCTCTCCATAACATCGGACCCAAATACCTCAACGAGAGAGTATCATTCCACGTATCCAAGAGGAACCACTGTTCCACCGACCTCGCCCTGGCAGAGGTCCCCTGCATCCGCAGACACAGAACCAGTGGGAGAGCCTTCTCCTACATCGGAGCCAAAACTTTAAACAAGCTCCCTCTGAACATCAGGCACTCCCCGGTCCTGAACACCTTCATGAAGGTCCTCAAGACCTGGCTCTTCGACTGATCCAGAGCTTCGCCCTTCCTGCCCCCCCAGCGCCTTGAGACCCTCATGGGTGAGTAGCACACTTCATAAGCCCCTGATTGATCGCATGGACAGGGATTACTAGACGATGATGAAGATGTGTACCTGAAGGTAGATTGACCTAAATATCCCTGCATATATACATTCTGAAAAATACACAAACATCTTCATTTCCCACCAGGTATACCCATTATATCAGGTAAGGGTGGATCCACAGAGAGACTTTCTGAATATGTAGATGTATTTTTTTTTTAAATATTTTTTTATTTTATTAACAGTCATCGACTGCAATGAAGATAGGGTACATTACAGTAATATATATAATTCAATCAGGCACATACAAAGTTAACCACGACATAGCACCACGTACACTAAGGGGCAAATCAAGGAGAATCCATGTCATCAAGGGCTAGTTGCAGTGGTGGGGTGCAAATGTTACCTCTGTAGTGATTCCATGGTCCCTAAATCCGCGACCACTTAAACAGTCTTTTCACGGAACATGCACCAGTCCATGTTGGTCTTCCAGTCTTTCAGCGTTGGAGGGGTGGCTGCCCCAAGCCTGTGCTATGTTCCTTTTAGCAACCATAAAACCAAGTGTGATCCATTGTGTTTGGTGTGTGTTCAGGTCAGTGGGCTCCCATATGCTGAGCAAACATCTACGCGCCTCCGGGAGCAAGGGGATTCCCAAGACCGTCCCCACCACTCTATGAATCTCCCTCCAATAGGACTGGACAAGTGAGCATTCCCAGATGATATGTAGGAACGTGCACAATTGGCCACACCGCCTATGACAGTCTCCTGTGGGCACCCTCTCATCAATACTAGTCTAGTCACCTCTCTGGGAGATGACACGGCCTCCTGCCAGTCTTCGTCGTCCAGTTCAATACCGTACACCACCCATTTTTGTTGAAGCTGTCTTCCATGTTATGTATTAACTTAGTGTAAATCAAAGAGATGGACGTCTCAGGGAGGTGTCCATCCAATATCCTACTTTCCAGTGGCGAGGACTCAGGGGGGGGCGTAACCAGTGGGGAAGGCTTAACGCAGGGCCTGTAGTATTTGTCTGTAACAGGAGTGTTCTGAATCGGCCAGGTCATGCTGCTCTTGCAGGGAAGCGAACGTTTTTATGTCTCCCTTTTCTCACATATCATGGACGCGGGAGATGCCTATTATATCCCACTTATTGAATCCCTTTGTCTGCCATAGGTGTCCCAGCTTCTCGGACTCCCATAAGGGGGTGGCCAATGTCAATTTACCTTCCAATCCCAGAGATCTGGTGGTGGTGTGCCAGGCGGTTATCGAGTGCCCGGTGGGGCTAGTTAGTGCAGGTCGAGCTGGTTTGGAATATAGTGTTCTATTATAGTCCCCCCCCCCACTCCCCTCCCGGAGTAGCCATCTCTCCATTCGATATCCAGAGTCATCAGGGGTTCTATAGGTGCCATGGTCCATGGCCGTCATACCATTTCTAGGTAAATTTACTGAGAGCTATGCGCGGCGGTCCATTCCACGGTAGTTCCCTCTGGAGTCATTCAATTTCCTTAAAATAAGCAAGGGGGACTGAGTCTAACGAATTTTGTAGGGCATAGAGGAAGCGGGGGGTGGACATCATTTTGAAGAGAGCGGCCCTCCCAATGAGGGACAAAGGGAGAGTTCTCCAACTGGCGATATCTCGCTGCAGACGATGGAGAGGGGAAGGAGATTAATGTTTATATCGGAGTATAGGATTTAAGGATATGAATATCCCTAAGTGTCTAACCCCGATGTACTAATTTGGATTGGGCAGTTGGAGGGCAAGGCAGGTATTCCCCCATAGAAGGGGTACAAATGAGATTTAGCCTAGTTAATTTGGAATCCGGAGTATCTCCCAAACACTGCCAAAATGTCCAATAAGGCAATAAAAGATTTCCGAGGGATAGTAAGGTAAAGTAGGATGTCATCAGCGTAAAGTGATACCCAATTTTTCCAGTCTGCTGACCAGCGGAATCCTCGAACATGAGATCCTGCCTAGCTAGGCTGCAAGCGGCTCTAATGCCAGGGCAAATAAAAGAATGGAGAGCGGGTAAGAGTGAAGGTGTCCGATTGCTTATTATTAATCACTACCTTAGCCAGTGGCGCAGCATATAGGAGGTGGACCCAACTGATGAATTCTGGACCAAACCCCAGCTTCTGGAGTACAGCAAAGAGATAAGCCTATTCGATCATATCAAATGCCATAGTAGCGTCTAAGGAAACCAAGACCGCTGGTCCGCGTATCGTATCTGCTCTGCCAAGCACCCCGTGAATACGGCGAAGGTTCAAAGCCGTATTCCTGTGTGGAATAAAGCCAGATTGATCTGGGTGTTTAAGAGTTGATATGACTTTAACTAGGCGATTGGCAAGAATATTTGTGAGGATTTTCGGCTCAGCATTGAGAAGAGAAATGGACCGATATAATGTTTTTGGTTTGCCTTCTTTATGGATTACAACTATGTTAGCTAGGCGTTGATCTAGCGGAAGTTCCCTAACTCCCCACTTTCCTCGAACATGACTTTAAGGTGGGCTGATATTTTGTCCGGACAAAGTTTATATAGTTCTATGGGTATCCCATTAGGGCCAGAGGCCTTACCAGATTGAAGCAATCTAAAGGTCTGGGCAATTTCATCTGTTGTCAGAGAACTATCCATTAGTTGCTTATCAGTCGAGGTGAGGGTGGGCAGGGTAATGTCGCTTAGCAGCTCGGTGGAATCTACCTCGGCATAGGACGTCCCCGCCCTATAAACTTCTTCGAAATGTGCAGCAAACTGAGAAGCTATGTCTTGGGGTTCTTCTATTTTAGTGCCAAAGGCATCATGGAGGACCGGGACCAGTATATTTGCCCATTCTCGCTTATCCAGCCGAGCTATCAATTTTCCTGCCTTGTCTCCCAAGTCATGTATTCTTCCAAGCTTTTTCTGCCCCAGAGTTTGAGCTGCATCTGTAACTAGAGCTTTATATTCAGTCTGCTTAAGCCGCAGCAGGTGGAGCATCTCAGGAGACTCTCGCTCCCTTGAGCCAAAAGATGTCTGTTTCTATATCAGACACCGCTTTCTGCTGTTCTCGTTTGTGACCTGATATTAAGGACAGGGCTTCACCCCTGATCAACGTTTTAAAAGCCTACCAGAGTGTTTGGCTAGAGATCACGGTGCCCAAATTTACAGCGAAGTAGCTATCTGTTGCGGTTAGGAGATCTCTGCGTATTTTAGGGTTACAAAGGTGCGAAGGGTTGATGGGGGTGATACCACCCACCCGCATTTGATGAACTAGCAAGTGTGTCCAAAGCAACGAGTGATCGGAGATGCCTCTAGCAAGGACCTCCCGGATGTGTGAAGTTTGAGAGCTGGGAACCAGGATCTAATCGAGACGGGAAAAACTGTGGTGGGATACGGAATGGAATGTTTATTGCTTTGTCTCAGGGTTGAACGTGCGCCAGGTATCTATTAGTCCCATGGCCTCAAGGAGGTCTGGTAATTCACTGGAAGAGGGCCCCAACTCACGAGGGGGATGCCGGTCCAGTTCACCCAAGCACACTGAATTAAAGTCACCCCCCAAACCCAACAGATCCTCTGGTAGCAAGAGAATAGTAGTACAGAGGTCTTGGAATGTAGTCAATTGGAGATCGGGTGGGATATAGATAGAAAACAGTGTGCGGATCCGTCACTCCCAGGAGCCAGATATGCCAATATAACGACCCCTGACGTCGGTCCAAGAGGAGTCTTTACCAAAAGGGAACGCATTCCTGACCAATAATGCCCACCCCTCCGGAACCAGTCATGAATCCTGCATGCGCTGCTACTTTGTATCCGTACTGGTTCATTGCCATACAGGAGTGACCCGTAAGCTGTGTCTCTTGAAGTAGCACGACATCCGGGCCCTGCTTCTTATGTAGATGTATTTTTAAAACCCTTAAACAGCAATTTGCCATCATACATACGTGACAACAGACATATTCTGGGAACGCTTGTAGACCTAAATCGGGAGGCCAATATGACATTAGTAACATTACATTTCACAGCACTATATACTAGTATTAAACGAGATTCAGGATTATATGCTGTGAGACATATTTTGAATACTAAATCGGCCAGCTCATGGGATCACACAGAAATGTTGGTCAGCATGATTGAACTGAATCTGGATAATAATGTGTTCCTCTTTAAGGACCAATGGTATCAACAGACACTGGGAGTTGCCATGGGCTCCAGGTTCTCTCCCTCGTATGCTAATCTCTTCATGGTGTGCCTGGAGGAGACTTGGATCTGGGGTGTCATGGGATCGAGGTGGAATGACTCGATACTTTACTGGGGAGGTATATAGACAATTGTCTAATGACTTGAACTACTGAAAAACTGTGGGTATTTTGAACACCTGAATAACAACCAATCAAACATCAGATTTACTTTTAAAAACAGTCACAGCAAGATTCCATTTTTGGATATGGAGCTATACAAAAGAGATAATAAGATACACAGCAGATTGTACCATAAACAAACTGCATGCAACGGTTTTACATGCCTCTAGCGCCCATCCCCTTTTTGGGAGCTTATACGAGCCAGACGTAATGGCAGTTAACACCCAGAATTTGAAGAATGTTCAAGAGTTCTTACGCTTTGAAAGAAGAGAATATGACACCAATACCTTGGTCAGAGCTAAACATAGAATATGGAATATTAACAGGCAAGAAAATTTAGGAGAACCAAGACAACTGGTCAGGATGGAAAAGTGCGCCTGGTAACTGATTACGCCAATCTATCTGGTGTACAGATTCAAAGATTAAAAAGACATTGGCACATATTGAAGTCAGACAAATCTCTTCACACAGATATATTACTGAAAGCCCGGACATTACATATCGTAATGGGAGCTGCCTAAAGAATTTGTTGAGCCCTAGCTACCCTATTTAACGAATTAATGCAAACTGGTTGATGCCACACAAATTGGGGTTTTACAAATGTGGCCATTGTGCCATATGTAAGTGGGCTTGCTACAAACAGAGGCTATTTGAGGGCCCTCAGAGGAAGACCCACACAATCACTTCTAGTATGAACTGTAATACCAAATTTGATCTTAATATTATAGAATGTAAATGTGGGAAAGAATATGTAGGAAGCACAATCAGGGCCCTTAAAGAAAGGATTGGTGAGCATATGAGAGCCATCGAACAAGGAGATATAAGATATCCCATTTTTTCACATATAGCTCATTGTCCATGCCAAGACAGGAACAGGAATGTTTCTTTCTTTGGAATTAACCATACACAAAAACACCCAAGAGGGGGAATAGGGAAATGGCCCTACATAGATGAAGGGCACTATGGATTCTAAAATTGCGCAGTGTGGAGACTGGACTAAACTTAGATCATGAGTTGCATCATTTTTTGGGCAGCAAATGGCTAGGGCTTGTGTTCTATGTCTGGCAAATAGTAACTGCCCTTACAATAAGAATGTGTGACAGTTGTGTATTTTGAAAGCACCGCATGTAGACTGTGATTTATACTATATTGTGATCCATTTTCCGAAGTTACAAATATATTTCCACAATGTTGCTGGGGGGAGGGGTTGACAGTAGCCATAATATGGAAATAAGATACTGAACTTGTAAGGTTATATATTTGTGTGTTTCTATATATTGGCACGCACCTTCTACATGTTACATGATGGCGCCCGATTGATTTTCACCAAGACATCAGTCCTATTTCGATGCTTACTTACTGCCTACTTTGCGGGAGATTCTAAAGTAAGCAGAGGAATGCCGACACTCTAATTGAGAGCCTTTTCACGGCGATAGGCTGACAGACTGCTTTTGCGTCCCGGTAAGGATTTGATTTGTTGTCTAGGTGGGGATGTTTTTTGTATTTGTGGGTTTTTACATACAGCCTTTCTTCTCTAAAAAAAATTCTGTTTGAGGGACGGGACTATTAATAAATGTATCCCCGCGTTTGGGGTAGTGCTGGGCTCCAGTATATTTTTTGAGAGGCCTCTGTCATAGTCACAGCGTACTCGCTAGATCGCTGGTAAGGAGACCTCCTTAATTATATTTATATACGTGTAAGGAGACCTCCTTAATTATATATATTTTTTTGAAAATCTGTTTATTAGCATAGTAATCAGAGCAAACACATACAGATGTGAGCGTAGCAATAATCAGGATGTTACTTGCATCTGCTTGCCCATAATGTATAGGTACATAGTATTTCTGATTTTGTTTTTTCCATAACCGATTTAACATAACAATCCCTTACTGTTCCAAAACCCTCCCCCCACCCTCAGGAATCCCTCCCGACACTCCTTTAGCATGCGTACCATCTTAGGATTTACATCTGAGTCACCCATGTCACCGTGTAATGCATTAGAGTCCATACGCACAGTCAGGCAGGGGTATAGTCAATGATAGTACGGGGTTTCTCGTACCATCTCCCAGTGCACCACAGTCTGTGACGGTACATGAAATGTCAAGGAAGGTTGGACGTGGTCATCACATGTGCAACGAGTAATTTGTGTCCCCATCATCCCCATCATTCCCAGCTTCGAACATTCCCACAATGGCAAACCAATCCAGCGAAATCAGTGTTTTCCTGAGGCCTCTGCGTTCCTCTCACTGTAGTGCTTCGCCCTCCGCTTTGCCCCACCGTATTACCTCCGCTTTCCATAGATCAGGGTCAGGCGGCCTAGATGACTTCCACCTCATCGTGATTGCTCTTTTCGCTAGCAATAGGGCCATGTCAGTAAAACGTGTTGCTACGCTTCTTGTACGTGCCGATGGTCCCAGCCCTAATAATGTTTATTCTAGAGTGAGTGGTTGGGGCAGGGTGCCAGTTCCCTCAAGCATGTCATTGATAGTGGTCCAGTAGTAACCCAGTTTGGGGCATTGCCATATCATGTGTATTAGTGATGCGTTGTCAGTGTCGCACCGGGGGCATATGCCGTCTGCATCAGGGAACATCATGTGTATGCGGTGTGGGGTCAGGTAGGCTCTATGTAGCAGCATCAGCTGAATGAACTTAAACTTGGGGTTCCTAGCTACCTTCTTGGGAAACTGGAGGACACGTTCCCATTCTTTGTCTCTCAGCGGTCTCCCAATATCCCCTTCCCATTTCGCCCTGAGAGGCGACAGAGGGATCGCCCTCCCTCTTTTGATGCTAGCAGTGAGCCATTTAGTCAGGTGGCCGCCCGTTCCCATGAGGTATTGCAATGTTATCAAGGGGTTTATATGTGGCTCTCGCCCCTCAGGTGCCCACTTATGTGTTACATAATGGCGAAGGCCTGCGTGCAGAAGGAATGAGCCCCCAGGAACACCATGTGTGGCTCTGAAGTCTTCGAAGGACAGTAGGCGCCCCTCAGCAAACAGGTCACCTATATGCGACACTCCGGAGTCATGCCAGGACATCAGTTTGTTCGTCGTAAGTGTTCCTGATTCTAGTGGGATACCTAAAAGCGGAATCGTAGGGGCGTAAGATGTCGTGGGGGACGTGTACTTCAATGCCTTCTGCCAGTATGACACTGCCAGCCGGAGAAGCGGTGGGGCATCTCCCGGTAAGTCCGATCGGGGTAAAAGCAATGTGTGTATTCCCCCTTTGGCATGATCCTCCCCCGTCATGTTGATCTCGTGAAGGTTGCGACCTGCTACCCAGTAGGCCACCCATTGCAGTTGGCACGCGTAGATGTAAGCCCTAAAGTCCAGCAGCCCTATACCACTGGATCCAGAGGGGAGCTGTAGTTTAGCGAGGCCTATGCGCCTGCGCCCGGGCCCCCACACAAGTTCCGTGAGTAGTGTGTCAAGAGTTTTAAAGGTCGCTGCAGGGATCAGTAATGGTAGGTTGGTGAAGTAGTAAATGAGGCGGGGAAGCATCACCATTTTAGAGATTGCCACTCTGCCGGCTACCGAAAGGGGCAGTGATAGCCAGAAATGAATATGCGATTTCAGCGCTCTTATGGCCCTCCCAAGATTGCCATCTATCATCATGTCAGCTTCCCTGTAGATGTGTATCCCGAGGTATCGGAAGGTGGTTCCCGCCATCTGAAATTTGTGCGGGGCGAAGGGTAGGGGAGTGGACAAGCCCGCATCCCTAAAGGTGAATCCGTAAGACTTAGGTTCGCTTATGGTGAGGCCTGAGATCGACTTGAAGTCCTCAAACATTTGGGGTATAGGGCCCAGGTTGTCCCGCAGGTCATGAAGATATAAAATGATATCATCAGCGTAAGCGGACACAACGTGTACCGTCCCATGCCTCTGAATACCACAGAGGGGGGCTGCCGTCCTAAGTTTACAGAGCAGTGGTTCGAGGGCCAGGATAAATAGGAGCGGGGAGAGTGGGCAGCCCTGTTGGGTGCCCCTCGCTATAGCTATGGGACCTAAAATGTGCCTGGAGGTACGCACCCTAGCCGTAGGGTGGGTGTATAGCAGCTTGACCCAGGCAATGTATTCAGGTGGTATCCCGAATTTCAGAAGTGTGCCGAACATGTAGTCCCATCTAAGGGAATCGAACGCTTGTTTCAGATCCAGCGAGATGCAGCCCTCTGAGCCCGCGCCCGCCTGGTTTCCGAGCATCAACTGGGCCAATCGCCTAAGATTCATGGCAGTGCTGCGGCCCGGCACAAAACCACATTGGTCGGGATGGATCAGCTGTGGTATATATTGCGCTAGTCTCGTCGCCAGTACCTTGCTCAAAATCTTGTAATCGGTGTTGAGTAGGGACAAGGGTCTGTACTCGACCAGCTGCATTCCGTCTTTGCCTGGTTTTAAGAGGGATGTGATTAACGCCTGCATGGATGATTGTGGTAGGGAGGCTGTCCGTAATGCTTCCAAGTAGATAGTGTGTAATCGTGGGGCTAGGAGATCAAGGAACGTTGCATAGAATTCGGCCGGTAGGCCATCTGTTCCAGGGGCCTTGCTCTTCGGGAGAGCTTGTATTGCCTGCCTAATCTCCGCTACCGAGTTGTTGCGCTTCAGGTCTTTGCATTGCCTATCAGTGAGTCGGGGTAGGTCCAAATCCCTCATAAAGTCCTCAAAGGCGGCCTCCGAGAGGGGTCGGGGGGGGCTGTACAGTGTGGTGTAGTAGTCTTTGAACGCAGTATTGATCCCTACTTGGGTTGAGGTCAACTTCCCTGTTTGATCCAGTATTTCCAAAATCGGGTGGCAGACTGGGGAGTCACGTATAAGACGGGCCAGTAGGGGGCAGGCTCTATCTGCTTGCGTATGCTGCCTCTTCGTGTTTTCTCTATAGTCTAATAGCCTCAGGTCTTCTAGTAGCTCTGCATGTTTTATGTGAGCGTCCTGCAGCGGCGTGAAGTGTGCATTCGTGCCTGTGGCTTCACTCTCCAGTGATGCTAGTGTACCCTCCACCTCCTTCAAATTACCAATTACCTCCCGCCTCCTGCCCACTCGAGTGGCCATCGCTTCCCCCCCGAGATAGACTTTGAAAGTGTCCCATTCTATCTGACGGGTGCTGGTTGTGTTTGTGTTCGTGGTAAAGTAGGCCTCAATTGTGTCGGACAGGGATGACCGGAAGACCGTGTCCTCAAGCAGATCTGTGGGTAGTCTCCAAGTCGGGATGGGGTCAGCAGTCTGCCCCACCGCCAAGTGAGCTCAACGGGGTTGTGGTCTGACAGGGTTTTCCCCATGTGTTGGGACTGAACAATCGAATCTGTTAGGGAGCGGGAGCAGAATATATGGTTGATTCTGGTGTGGATCTGGTGAGGCGGAGAAAAAAAGGTATATTCCCTGTCTTGTATATGCGTGCTGCGCCATGCGTCTGCTATATCCCACCCCTCAGCCCATCGTGCCAGAGCGTCCGCCTGTTTCCTGCTTTCAGTGGCCTGCAGTGGGGGGTGTGACCTATCCAGTGCAACATCAAGAACAGCGTTGAAATCCCCCCAATTATCCAGTGATGATCGGCCCAATCTGCAAGGATCCTGTTTACAGTTATCAAAAACTCCGACTGACCTGTATTTGGTGAGTACACACAACCAAGTACAATGGCATGCCCGTCCAATAATCCCCTTATAAACACATGTCGACCCTCCTTATCGATTCTCTGCTCTAACATCTTGAAGGGAACAGAGTTGCGAAGCCAAATAGCCGCCCCCCTGGAGAACGCGGAATAGGAGGTAGCGAAAAGCAGCCCTCTCCATTTTTTGCGTAATTTCACATTTTCAGCACTGTTCAAGTGTGTCTCTTGCAGGCAAGCTATCTGTATCCCTCTGCGGTTGAGTTGGGCTAGAATTCTGTGGCGTTTGTGAACCGAGCCCATGCCCTGCACGTTCCAGGTGCACAATTGGTAATCATTAAGAGGCCCCATGACCAGCTGTGCGGTGCAGTAGAGCGGAGCACATGGGCGACCATGCCAGATCTGTCTTGCTACAAGGTAGGAGTGTCTTGCGAACATGTAACCCCTTAACAATAAGGTCCCCAGGCCAACGGGCTCGGGAGCCGAACCAAGATGCCCAACGTGGGCACAAGTCTGTTAGTTCCATGTGCATACGGGGGGTAGTAGACCACCGGTGCCTGTCTCTTAATGGCCTGCGATGGCATGGTAGCCCTCCACAAAGTGGGCCCTCGTGCAACCCACCGTATATGAAGAAGGAGATCAGTTATACGTTACCACCCGGAGAGGATCAAGCGTGCTGTCGATCAGAACTCTGCTGCCATCTGGGCTGTGATCTTAGGGAACAGTTGCAGGCTGTCCACCGATCCGGATACCTCAGTGTGGGTGTCGGTGGTAACGGTGATCCTGTCTCCGGTTGCTCCTGCGTCGTGTGCGGCTAGCGCCTCCTCCGTTAGCCGTATCAATGGTGACGACTGACCTGCTGTCCGATCTCCTGTAGGTTGAGCTTTCGTCGGTGCCCCTGCTGAGGGGGAATGTCCGGTGTTGGAAGTGGTGTCCCTCCTGTCCGATGGGTTCCGGCGTCCGTCGCTGCGATTGTCTGCAAATGGGTCTTGCGAGGCTGGCGGGGTTAGTGTGACCTCCATCCATTCCTCCGCCTCCTCCGGCGAGTTGAAGAAGTGAGATTTGTTGCCATGCAGTATCTTGAGTCGTGCGGGGAACAGAAGCGCATATTTCATATCTCTGTCTCTCAATTTGCGTTTCACTCCCATGAAAGTGGATCTGGCACGTTGTACTGTGGGCCTGAAGTCGGGGTACACCGAGATATTTTTGTCCTCGAAGCGTATTGGCGCCTTCTCTCGAGCCGCTCTCAGCACAGTGTCACGATCCTTGTAATGAGAAGGCGCGCAATCAAAGGACGAGGGGGTGCTCCCGGTTGCGGGGGCCGCAATGGCATTCTGTGTGCCCGCTCCACACTGTATAGGGCAGTAAGATCCTCCGGGCCCACTAGTTTCCGCAGCCAATCTTCCACGAACTGGGTGGGGTTCCTCCCCTCGCTCCGCTCCGGAATGCCTAGGATGCGGACGTTGTTGCGGCGGGCACGTCCTTTCGCGTCGTCCACCCTGTCCCATAGTTGCTTGAGTTGTTTCTCCACGTACTCCAATTTCGTAGAATGTTCCGTTTGTTGGGGTATGAGGTCGCTCAGCGCTATCTTCTGTTCTGAGACCCGCTCCGCCAACTTGTTATGGTCGGCTCGCAGCAGGGATAGGCCAGTCGCCATACTGTCTATGCGTGATTCCAATGCCTCGCGCGTGGCTCGTATTTCGTTAAGATAAGGTCCAACTTGGCGTCCTGGGATCCCTTCCCAGTCGGCGGGAAGATGTCCGCTTTTGAGGAGGCGAGCGGGTCCTCAGAGCCCGTGGACTGCATGTCTGTCGGAGCGCCCTGGTCCTGATTTCTGCCCCTGTGTCTGCCCATTGACCTAGTAAGCAGGGTGGCGCTGTAGTAGGTGCACTCGTCGGTCTCTTCCCTTGCAAGTGTCCACTCAGAGGGCCGGACAGCGGCTGCGGCGTACCTGGATTCAACGGGAGGAAGGCAAGTGCGATGCAGGCCCCAGCGCAGGCAGGGACAGCGTTAGCCCGTTGATTACAGCGCCTCTGAAGAGTGAAGTGGTGTTCCGCTCAGGACCTTGTGTATTGCTATGGTTCCGGCCCTGCGACGTGTAGGGGGGAGGCCACAGTCCTCAGGCAGTGATGGGGAGGACCCCCTTCAGAGGCCGGGACCGTGACAGGCGCCTTGCATCCAGTTCGGCCCAGGAGCTTCGCAGATTGTGGTTCCCTCTTAGTCCGCCGAGTGGGCCGACTCCGCCCAGTTGCTTGGGGGCCCACGTCTTGGTGTAGGGTGCATGGGCCTTGTGTGTGCATCGCCGTGTGGCTTGTCCCTGTTCTCTGATCTTTGCTGCGCTATCCGAGAGTGGGCAAGGCGCCGTAGCAGTTACTCTGGGGTCCCGGTCCCGGTGAGGAGACAAAATGGCGCCAACTGGACTGTCTCAGGGTGGGGCCGCACCGTGTCCCCAGTGCGTGGCGCAGCCGGAGGATGTCAGGACACACAGTGCTGGAGATTGACCTCGCGCTCCACCCGACCCGCGCTCCTGACCCGTGTTGCTGGTTGCGTGGGTGCCTCAGATGCGTGTAGGCGGACGGCGGGCCGGTCTCGGTAGCTCCCGCATCCTCGGTGGGCCGCTCGGCAGGGTAAGCCGGTTGGGGGTTTCAGCGGCCGGGGGGAGGCAGCAAGGCGGCAGGCGGAGTGAGGACTTCCCGCTATCCGCTGGTACAGCAGCAGGTATCGTGCCCCGTCTCCAGTCTGGGTCCCGTTCAGGAGCGAGCCGGCATCCAGGGGCAGACCAGGCAGGCTGTTACTCGAGGCCGCGGCTTCACACGTCGCCACAGGCCTCAGCAGGCACCACAGCTCCGCAGCGTCTCTGGCGATGTCCGGGGGGAGCAGCACGTCTCCGCTGCACGCCGCTTACTCCCGGAGACTCTGTGCACAGGATTCAGGTGGTTTGCGATCCGGGCTGGCAGGATAAGTTGCTCGTATTCAGGGCTAAGGACGGAGCTCAGGGACTACACGTCCGCCATGATCGGCTCTTGGCCACGCCCCCCCTCCTTAATTATATTTATATACTTGTAGGTTTGCTCGACAATTTGGATCTAGTTCATCAACTGTTATTTACATGTTATCTCACATTGGATTATAGGGATAGGTCTATTATCCGAATAACCTTCCTAAACGGGGTTCACAAACTGTTACTGACGACTGGCTAAGACAGCCACGATGATTCCACCAATTATACATGGAGAGGTGTATGAATTTTTACATCCTTCAGGGCAGAATTTCCACTGAAGAGAAGTAGGTGTGATATGGCTAATTTTTGGCTTCAACCTTGAAAAGATAACGAAAAATGAATTTTAGTTCCTTTTAGGTTTACACTTTCCCCTTGTTTTGATACTAGGTTCCACATACAGAAGATTGAGGTATTTAAATTATTTGGCTCTATACCATATGCATGTCTCTCAGTGAGGAGCTCATTGTGTATTGCACTCTCTATGTTAACATTAGGTTGATATCAAACATGCAGATTTTCACAATGGAAACAAATTCATATGAGTTCATCGACCCAATCTGTGTATACATTTTCGATTTTTTATGAAGTTCATAGGCTCCTAGTAATGAAGTATGGTGATGACTTATGATAATCCATGGGTTTCCGCTGTGTTCTCTTACAGATAGCAATATCCAACCTTTTTGTATCTTTTACTGAAGTCACGGTGAGGTGATTTTAATGTGCTGCATAACTTTGAGTGTTTGCTACAATGGTTTGTTTTCTTTATAAAATTTACTTAGCCTTGAAGAAGTTGCGGGACAGTGCGCCCAACGAGCGATGAAACACGTGTTGGCAAAGGAATAAGAACAACTAAAAAAAGAGTAATAGAACAATAAAAGAAGAAAATATGATTGTTATCACTTACATTTTGATTATGTGTGGGCTGTAATTTTGCATGTGCTCGGGATAGTGTCTTTGTTGTTCTGCTCGCTTAGGCCACATTGCAGGGAGGAGGCAGGTTCTCGCTACCTTGCAGCACCACATCTAAAGATAAGGTACAGAGCATATCAGCTTGTGAATTTCCCCTAGGGGTGCCACCTCCCTATTAAATTATCACTGCAATGCACCCCAGAGCATTCCAATCTACCTCAATCCAGCAAAATGCAATCTACCCAACTCCAATCCACCCCGCTCCACCCCACCTCAATCCAATCCACTACAATCCACCCCACCCCAATCCCGTTCACCCACTTCAATCCAATCCAACTGACCCCACGCAATCCAATCCATCTCACTCCAATCTAATCCGTCCCACTGCAAACCAATCTACTCAACTCCAACACATCCCACTCCAATTCACCCCACTCTATTCCACCCCACCCCACTCTATTTCACCCCTCTTCATTCCCCCCACCAGTCCACTCACTCCAGTCTAATCCAATCCATCCCACTCAATCAATTTCCCCCACTCCAAACTATCCCACCTCAATGCAATCCATCCCATCCTAATCCAATCTACACCAACCCACTCGATTCCACTCCACCCCACCCATCCCATTTAAATCCACTCTACTTCAATTTAATCTGCCTCATCCTGTTCACCCCTCTTCAATTCACCCAACTCCAATCCACCCCAGACTACTACAGTCCATTCCACCCCACTTTACTCAAATCCATCCTACTCTACCCCAAACCAATCTACCTCACCCCAGTTCAGTTCACCCCTCTCAATCAAATCCATCTAGCCCACTACACTCCATTCCACCCCACTTCAATCCACCCCATCCAATCCATCCACTCCAATCCATTCCGATCCATTCCAATCCACTCCAGTCCATTCCACCCCACTCCAGTGCAATCAATTGCCCCACTCCAGTCCATTTGCCTCACTCCAGTCCAAGCCACTCCACTACAATCCAATCCACCCCACTGCAATCCAATCCAACCCACCCTATCCAGTCGAGTCTAATCCACCCAACACTAGTCCAGTCAAATCCAGCCCACTCCACTCTAATTCAGCCCATTCCAAACCATCCTACTGTAATTTGATCCATCCCACCCTAGTACTATCACTTAATCCACCCACCCCAAGCTAATCTAATCCACCCCACTGCAATCCACCCAATCCAATCAACTTCATCCTATTTCAATCCATCCCACTCCAATCCAATCCACCTCATCTCATTTCAATCCATCCCACTCCAATCGACCCCACTCCACCCCACTCGGTCCATCTCACTGTCCAGCTAATTCAATCCACCCCAATCTACTACAATCAAATCCACCCCACTACCTCAATCCCCTCTAACCCACTCAAACTTATTCCACCCCACTCCACTCTATGCCACTTCTCTCTACACCACTGCACTGTATGACATTGCACTCTACAGCACTGCTCTG
Organism: Lissotriton vulgaris; assembly: GCF_964263255.1. Classification (NCBI taxonomy): domain Eukaryota; kingdom Metazoa; phylum Chordata; class Amphibia; order Caudata; family Salamandridae; genus Lissotriton; species Lissotriton vulgaris. The sequence goes on from NC_141685.1 coordinate 2,047,103,518, forward strand.
TACGACACTTTCTGCCACTAAACTCTACTCCCCTCTACTCAACTCTATGACAGTCTACTCCTCCACTCAACTATACGACACTGTACTTCAACATATCCAGTCTACGACACTCTACTACCACCACACCTCTAACTTTTAGCCATGCTGAACACCAGCTACACTGGTATACAGCTTGGCAAAAACACATTGCCAAAGACAATAGCTCTTGTTTAAGCACAACCTATTGCCTTTGCTAATGCATGTTTTTCATACCTATCATTTTGAGCCTATCCCATTTTGCTCCTTCGAAAAAGATTGGCTTATTAAAACATTTTAGGGGTTTTGCAAATTTAGGGTTATGCAATCACATGTGAGTTTTTTTTTTAACATATTGCCCTTAATTTTCCTTTCATTTTCTTTCGAACTGATCACTGCTTGCAGATTCTGGGGTACTGCAATGAAAGCAGAAGAATTTAGATTTCAAATAAGACATTTCTCTTTGAACATGTCAATGCTTCTGCTCTACCAAGAATGGCCTTTTTGCTATATCAGTGGGAGGCAAAGTGGATTCAGAAATCTCCTAGAAAATAATCCACCAAAGGCACTCACTTGGTCTTTTCATAATATTTAATGTATTCAGTAAATATAATTAACATTACAATAGTAATGTGACTAGCAAAATGATACCAATAATGCTTATCCCGGAGACGCCTGGTTCCAGACATTTTTGGATGCCATATTGGAAGGGTTAGCCCTACTTGTATTTCATGTTTATGTTTTAACTTCCTCACAATGTTTCTAGCTTTTCCAGGATGCTAATCAATGAGACTAAATTCTGAGGATAAGTGGGAGCAGTTGGGCTCCAGGTTTTTTGTGTGTTATTGTTTATCCCCTCCCCTTCTCATCGATGTATCCTGTCACGTGACATTATCAGCGACAGCCCTTGACATAGCAGGCATTTTAGTCAAGATGCAAGCATGTCCGCACAGCCACAAGCTCACTACTTACCCAATTACTGGAAGCTAAACATTGGTACAGTTACTTTACTTGTACAGCACTTGTGTTGACCCTGGAGGTGCCTGGCTCCAGACCTTTTTCGGGTGCCATACTGGAGGGGTTAGCCCATCATGTATTTTATGTTTATGTTTTAACTTCCTCACAATTTCTTTGCTATATTTATATTTCCAGTACACTCAACCTCAAGGATAAGAGGGAGTAGATAGACTACAGTTTAGTTTTACGGTTTACCTCATCATGGTGTGACCAACGTGTCATATCACATGAAGGTCTCAGCCTTGCTCCTTGACTCAGTGGGATTCTTAGCAATGATGCTAGAATCGCACCACTGGTGCTCCGAATGTGCTCCAATGGCAAGCTCATCTGTGCCTTTCCTTGCCCAGACCACGCCTAGTGCTAGAACCCCTGGATCATCTCCCTGCGAAACAATTGGGTAAGCATGCTTCTCAAAGGAAATATTGCTTGCATTACAGGGTTCAGGTAATTACAAGAAATATACTTTTTTATTCCAATTGGAGCTTCAGATATATGAGGTCACACCCATTGTACTGAAGGAGTATCAGGTATAGGTCTGTCAGTACCATGGGCCAAATCCAAGTGTCATTATTATTTTTAAAAACGTTGTGCACTTCAGGTTTATTCATGGTGTGGATCCAAGTTTTGGTGGCTGCCTTTACTGCACTCACATACTCTAGAAATTGGCTAGGTGAAAGTTCACAGGACAATTCATTTATACGAATCCAGCAACTTGTTTTACACCGATCCTTGACCATTTATTTGTTTCTATTTAACAAACTTAATTAAGGAATATGAGAAGATACCACAGGGGAAGTCAATATGTATGCTTTCTGCTTTGTGGTCTGTACTTTCAGGAGTGATTTATTCTCTACATTTCCCGCACGTGCCTGCATCATTGTCAATGGTCTTATTTCACCAGTCCTAGGATGCTTGTTTCCAGTCCTGGGAGGACCTGGCTTGGCAGTTTGGGCTGGACTGTTCCCATGGGGCACAGGGTCAAGACTGATTTGCATATGGCTGAGTTTAAACTGGAATGGCATGGTGAGCAAAACGATGGATTTAGGCCCAGATCTCTGTACTGGGGTGAATGTATGATATTGTTCTGAATTCTGTCCATCAAATGTTGTTTTTGCATTTGTACTTTTAAAAAGTTGGAATTTTCTTGCTTTCGCTATTTGGTGCCTGAAGCCTGTCTCCGATCACATGACTGACAGTGTATAGTAGGCAGTTGGGCTTTGTGCATACCTCTTAGATATCAATAGTAATAAACAAAAAGGTCCAGGCAAGGGAACACTGCCGGATCTGGAGGGTTGAGAGGGCCTTTCGGCTACGAAGGAGTTGGGGGGTATGTCCTCCCAGGATAACGAAAAAGTATCCCATCAAACTTTGAGGGTTTTGTTTTCCTATAATACAGTTTATGGGGGTGGATGGTCGCCCCTTGTGGGTATTGCTAGCTCCACATGACTTGTGCAGGGAAAGAAAAATGCTTTTTATATATAACCCTCACACACCCTATGGGTGTCATGGTTTATCATCGGGTTCATGCTGACTCCAATGGGTCAGGGTGGGTCAACCGTATTTCAGCGAGCACTTACTAGATGAGTGATCAGGGGGCTTAACTAGAATTTAAAATCCCTCACCTTCTCCTAGGTATCCCTTTATTAGTGGAGCTGGTGGGGAGACTAAAATAATAAGTCACAGTAATGTGGACTATTATGGTCCTATGACACTCGTTTTTCGACCAACATGTTTCAACCCTACTCTAAGGCCTAACAAGGTCTGGGGCTTTCATCAGGGTATCAGAGCAATGCCTCCCTGGTAAATAGGTCATATTAACATCTGGCAAATTAATGTCACGCCACAGATGTTCTGTTGCATGTACCCAGAAGAACGACTGTCATTCTTTTTCCCTAGGAGTCACAATCCCCCTCATTTTCCTTGTGTTAGTTAACATGAGCATGTCTGATCTCCCCTGGAAAAGCTGCATCTTGTAGTGCTTTTGCTTGCATTATCCATGTGGGGATGCATGCAGGTTTGATACCCCATCCCAATGTGAGTTATAACCAACAATAATCAGACACTCTTCTGCAAAGATATTCAGTATTAGTCACTACGCCACAGCTTTCCAAACTGTGTGGCGCGACACGTTACTGTGTCGTGACCCATATGTAGGTGTGTCGCGCGATGCGACGCAATAACGTCTGCCGGAAGGCCGATATTAGGGGAATGCGACTCGAGTCCCCTCACTCAGTGATTGCGACGTGCAAGGGGGAAGGTGGAGCAGCTGCGGAGCGGAGCCTCGTGGTCAGGAGCTCGATCCCGGTATCCTGAGACTCAGTGTGTGTGGTGTTGCAGCGAGATCCGGATCCTACAGTGTGGGCATTGTCAGAGTCTCAGCAGCGGTGTGCAGGCCTATACAGCGAGAAGTCAGTGGGAGTATTGACCCCCCTCCGGGAGTGCTACGGAGCTGCTCACAGCCCTGAGCACGCTGCCTTGCTGGGACACAGTGATATCGGAACCGCCTCTACCCCAGCATCCCAGGCACTCACTCTTTGGTAAGCATTCGGGCAGGTAAGCTCCTTATAGTCCGCCTGAAAGTAGTGCAATAGGAGCTCCCATTGTTTAGTAAAATCTTTTGTTTTCCCCTAGCTACCTTAAAAAGCTTTTCCATCCCCAGAAGCCACCACAACATCTCGATCCATTGTGCCTCCGTAGGTGATGCAATCTGTCCCCATAGGGCCAGCACAGTCTGTTTGGCCACCAGCAGGAGGAGGGAGATGGGGCGTCCTTTTCTACATCCCAGGAGGTAGTTCTCGTCATCTGGGTTGCACAATAAAATAAATTCTGGGCAGCAGGTCTGTTTCGATCCTGTAATCTGGTGTATCGCTATCAAAATACCGGCAGAGAAAGTCTGAATCTTTCGACAGGTCCAGAGGATGTGTCTCAGAGATACATCCCCACTGCACTCCCCCCAGTGTGAAGGGCATCTCTCCCCATTCATACGGGCAAAGCACAGTGGAGTGTATTGCCACCTACATAAGATTTTGAGTGTTCGCATTCTCCCAGCTGTATGAGAGGTAAAGTTAGTCACTCGCTGGAGTATCTCTTGCCAGAGGTCTGAATCTGAGATAATGGGGAGTTCTTTCTCATAGGCCCTCTGAAACGTGAGTTTGTCATTTGTTAAGCATATGGTATATTTTGGATATTGCACGTGAGTCCTTGGGGTCCATGAGAAGGCATTACTCAAATGGTGTCAAGACCTGGCTCCTGTTTGTGGGTTTGTGTGTGGGGTTGTGTGTTTGTGGGGCTGTGTGTGGGTGGGGTTGTGTGTGTGTGGTGTGTGTGTGTGTGGGTGTGTGTGTGTGTGTGTGTGTGGTGTGTGTGTTGGTTTTGTGTGTGTGGGGTTGTGTGTGTGTGGGTGTGTGTGGGGTTGTGTGTGTGTGGGGTTGTGTGTGTGTGGGGTTGTTTGTGTGTGGGGGCTGTGTGTGGGTGTGTGTGTTGGGTTGTGTGTGTGTGTGTGTTTGGGGTTGTGTGTGTGGGGTTGTGTGTGTGGGGGTTGTGTGTGTGAGAGTGTGGGGGTTGTGTGTGTGGGGGGTTGTGTGTGTGGGGGTTGTGCAGGGTTGTGTGTGGGTGTATGTGGGGTTGTGTGTGTGTGGGGGTGTTGTGTGTGTGTGGGGTTGTGTGTGTGGGGTTGTGTGTGGGTATGTGTGTCTGGGGTTGTGTGTGTGGGGTTGTGCGTTACACAATTAGGGGCCTATTTACATGTCCCTTTGTAGTGTAGTTCCTAGTTTCCCACTAGGCCCTGCGCATTGGAATAACATAAACAGTAGTATCGACGTGGAACTGCGGATATTCCAGGCCTCCACTGACTATGCTAAACTTAATTGGGTGTGTTACCAACTAGCTCAGAGGTCACTGGAAACTTTCTTCTCTGCATGGGAAGTGATCAGCTTCCTTGGCACAGACAAGAAGGGATTCAGCTTTCCAACAACCGTGCAACATAACAACTTTGCTCCTCAGATCAAGAGTCAATCTCTAGGGTTGTGTGAAACAATAGACATGTATTTCACTCAGTCAGTTTAGTGCAGTTTACTTTCATGAGATGTAGAGAATAGAGAGACGGGCGTTTGTCAATAAAGGGTTAACATTTATTGAACAGTCTTTCTTCTCGTACAAGAGAAATGTATTGCCACAATTGCAAGACTTGTTATTATAAAAAGTATGTACAGTAAGATAAGGATTGCGAAATAGAACTGTAAAAGCATTGATATGGTTTCTTAGCCATACAATGGTTAAAAGTAATAAAACATATATACATTCATGTATACATTAGGCTAAAATACTCAACTGGTGCTTCTAACTATGCCTACCCCAGTGTGCCTGACCTAAGCCTAACACGTGGAAGGGGAGTAAGTAAGTAGCTTTAAGTTAAGTTGGTTTTGCCAAGGTTTGCTTCAAGAATTCTCGTCTAAGGGTTTAGTCAACACCATACCTCTGAATAGAATGATGGAAGTCTGGTATTTCCTTCAGGGGGGCACTCAATATCCCAGTCACCCGCGAGGGCAGACCGGAAACGCTGGAGCTGGATTTCTCTGCAGGAGAAAGGCAGCAGCTCTTCTTCAGCGCGTCGGGAGGAGGGGGCGGGGGACAGCGTCCGCGGCAGCTGGAATCTGCTGGGCTCTTCGTAGAGGGACGGCTGTTCAGCTCCTAAGCGTACTGCACCATCGTTCGCGCTTTAGCAGCGATAATGGTATCAGTAGCTTCACCACCAAGGGACAACAGCAGCAGCGTACTGCCTGCAGCAGCAATGGGATGCACAACAAAGTGCACGGCAGCTTACAGCAGCACAATAGCTTTCAGCTCACAGCTCACATTGCTTAAGGCAACGTTGGTAATATTTATACCTGACAGGTGCCGGGTTTGACGCAAGTTTGCTGGACATAAGACGTCAATTAAAGATGTCACTAGGAAGTGATAGCTATCAGTTGCTCATTAGAGTTCCATTACTAATCAAAACACAGCAAGCGGGGATTTCCAGGTTTGCTGAGTTTTTATCTTGTTGAAGAACTCGGAGTGTTAATCTAGGAATATCAGATAGTGACTTCTGCTCTGTCATTGCACTAATTGGTTGCAAAGGAAGTGGCAGAGAACTATGCTGGAATGTGGCTCTGTTCGTGTGAGGCCAGAGATGGCTTTTCTGAAAGTCGCACTTGAACGGTTATGCCAATATAGGGAATAAATGGATTTATAGCCGAATAGGGGCATAAGGTCACATATCGATCAGGAACCTAGATAAACACGCAACACCCACTCCACATATTCATGTCCATCAAATTACTAAAACTAGAGCAATTGGATGCATGTGTAACATTGCCCACCCCAAAATACATAAATGCATTCAAAATAGGCGTATTTGTAATACATGAAATTTAGGTACTGTACGTTTTTTGAAGCATAGAAATCATTCAAAAAAGTATTGCATATGAAATCAATGAACGATTATGCAAAAAGAATTACACATGAAGTATCTCTGACAGAAGAAGGGCGAGATAAATCATCACATAAAAATGCATTGTAATAACGTGCTAGAGGCTGATGTAATGTTGTTATGTCTCTAGATGTGATTTTAGAAATAGAAGTTTGAAGCTTCTGTTCTCTAAGAATAGTTTTTACGTTAAGCAAAGAATTGTTCGTGCCAAAAAAAGGTGAATATTAAAAAATTGTCCAATTCAAAAGAATTAATGCTTGAACGGGGAAAAATAGGGTTCCAAAGCTTTATGCAGTTTTTGTTGATCAAAACTGAAGGCCGAATTCAGAGTTCATGGGAACGCTGTGTGTCGGAAAGCTTCTCCAAAGTTATTGTTTCTGTATGGGTGAGAACATCGTATCAGACAGGCTCACAAAGAATTGGTCTACAAATTCAGGTGACAGTTCAACCAAATTAGATAGCGCTGTAACTTGGCAGGTGTGAGAATGATTGCTGTCATCATAGTCGGGACCAGCAATGCTCACTGAACGTTGTACCTGGATGATGTTGCTTTTGTCACTCGCTCCACTGTTACCACTTGGCTGTAGTACAGGAGTCTCCACGAATGCCGTCATCACGATTGGTAGCCGCTGGGGACAACACAATGCGTGAGCCGTTATTGGACTGAGCAAAGTATCGACGTCCATTGGTACTGCTGATGGAAGTGAAAGACAGATGTCCAACACGCATTCATCGCCGCAAAGCATACACCGTAGCACAGGTAAAATGCAATTTTGCCATATAGGTCTGAATGAAAGGAACCAGGTCATGTTTAGATCTCTCAGCCTGGCCCATCCAAGGACGTTAGTTATCCTGTCCCGGTAGCGCATTGCTAGGATTGTCTCTTCCATTCCCATGGGAGCTATGTCTGAGCCGAGGCTTGCCATAACGAAGCAGGAGGGTCAAAAATAAAATCCCTGCGACGAGTCCCAAAAATAATGGTATGCCGCCAAAAACAGAGTGTACAAAATTAGGAACGATTCCCAAAATTGCCTGGAAGGGTGTTAGAAGTCCCGTAAAGACTGTCTTAAATATGCCTGGGATGCTTGTTGCACTAGACATGTTAAGGAGTTGGCTGAACATTTCTACGAAATGCACGGGGCAATTTGTTGATAAAAGGTCATGAACTTCAGTAGCTGTCCTTGCAACTAGAAGATCATACGTCTCTTTTGATGACGTTATAGGCACTGTTGTCTGTAAAAGTACAGATATCATTTTGCTTAATGTATCAATTCGTATAGAATAGAGATTCAGACGAGGCCAGATGGGAGTCACTGTGTCTGCAGGCCCACTCGGGAACAATGCTTGCATACAGCATTTGACCATGGATGTTACTCTTACTAGATAACTTTTCCCTGGTACAAGGCCACAACATCTGTGATCCGTTCTAAGAATGTAACTCCCGTTCGCGAGTTGCATAAAGAAGGGCTCTATCTGAGTTGCAGGTGTGACTAGCTGGTGGCATGAAAGGTTGTTAGAATTTCCATCACATGCTCCGTGTAAATTAATACCCTGACACAAAAGTATACCGCTTAGTGAATGTTTACAGTTATCACCACTAAGAAATACATTTTTGTCGCTGTCACTGTAGCAAGAATGTGTGTATGGTAATTTCCATTCAGATTTTACATATCCTTTACCCAATTGTTCATACTGGCCAGCAGGTATGTACTCAAGGCACTTTTTAAATCGGAAAGTTGTTATCGGAATTGTGATAATTCCGTGTATTATCCATTCAATGACAGGACTCTCTGACATTGTCAATTTTAATCTCTCGAGTTTTTCGATGCTCAGGATTGTATAGTCTGACCTTTCTGTGCCAAACTGATCTGTTTATCAGTAAGGTTAAAACTGGAAAATAATGACGTTGTGTTGATTAAACGCTAAGGCACATAGCCTGAACGAAGATTTTGCAGCGTCCAGCCTAGTTCTATAATAGAGCGTAATTGAGACTGGCCATGTTGTAACATTAGCAAGTCTCTGTCTATCACATCAAAGGCAGAGGATACAATATTATCCAACGAATATATTCTGGAAGACAGAGTCATTAACCCATTGTCTACTACAGAAAGTGATTTCTCCAAATTAATACGATCAATTTCTCGTATTTTTTCAGCAGTTTCAATTTGCTTTACTTTCCAAGCCTCGTTGTAAGCAGCATAGATACTGGTCGCTATGAAACGCTTTTGACGCTGTTTGCGTGGTCCAAGAATGAAATCGCGCAAATCAGCACCATCTTTTAGTAAAGACAAGTGTTGCTTAATTTCAGCCAGTGTGGATGATGTTAGCCATTCAAGGCAGAGTTTCCCTACACTGTATGTTGTTATAATCCCTGGATGTTGTCTCTGGGAGTATCTCGAGTCTAATCTGGTCATTTTTAACCCCTGTGTTTTATTCAGGAATCTATCTTGACAGCTGTTTGTGTCAGTAGGCCAGATTAACCACTTTTTCCAATCAGGATGAGTTCTGTTAAAATGTAAAATTTGTGACACGTCTAACTCAATATCTGCGGTTGCATTTTCAGGTATTGGCTTTGGTATAGACAGTGTTTTAAGGTCTTTAATCTTAGCTAGGCCAAGACAAGATGTTTGGTGTATTGTGTCATTTAAAAACAACATTTGTTCTGGTATCATGCAGGTTCTAAATAGTGCTTCAATGCCTTGCACCTGCCAATCTTTTGTACCCCAAATTGTTTTATTTTCAATATTATTTTTCCAATAATCAAAACCAAATGTCATCATTTTGTCATAAAATGCTTCTGAATATATCAATTTAGAATTTGTCAGCATTGTTTTCATTCCTGTTTTATCTAACAGTTTGTAATAAAACGTTTCTGCATCACTGGTGTTAAACCCTGAGAAGTATTTGAATTTCTCAAAAAATGCTTTAGAACTGCTTTTAGGTGGTGTAGAACAATGTTCCCATTGATTATACATAAAAACATTTCTAGGCTGTGCAGATTTATGCAAGTAATGATCCCCATAGTGGGTGTAACAGAATAGCTGCTCATAACTAGATGAACCTTGTAAATAATCATGATCTGTGAATCTAGCTGACATTACTAAATCAGACATCATGTCATTAATACTGTTAAAGTCCCAATCATCAGAGAATGTACTAGGTTTTACAAAGTCACTTAAGGAAACCTTCAGTTGATGAGGATACTTCAGGATTTCGACCGGACCATATATCTCATAGTCTATTTTCTCCCATACTACCCCACCAGGTATTGGAATTGCTGTGACATTTACTGTTGACAGTTCTCTTTTCTTCACGTGGGATGATCTGTGTGGTTTCAGGACTAGGTTGATGTTCTGACTTGCTGTGTCCATTGTAATATATTTTCCTTCAATGAATTTTCCCAAACACAGTACCATGATGAGCCAAAGCAGGAGGAAAAATACACCTAGACCGAACCAGAACTCTAGCCAAGGGGAAATAAGGTAGATTTCCTTTAGTTGATGAAAGAGTTCTGTTACTTTTTCTTTAAAATTCTTTTTTCTTTCTGGCATCACTTCGGGGTCATTAAAATCTTCAGAGAAGTTGTCGAAGTTGATGAAATAACCAGAGGCAGTTCTGTCAATTGATGGGATTGTTCTTTCAATCTGTCTTTCGGTAGCACTTTCTGATGCCACATTTGTGTAGACTGGTGTTGTTTCTTGACGAACTGTTTCAATCTGTGTTTCAAGAGGCACGAGTTCCATGGCTTTATTGCATAGTCCTTCATTGTGCACTGCAGGCTGATCGAATGTGATGAGTCTTTCAGTTTGAACCTCTTGGATTGTTGCAAGTTTGGGTATTCTGTTGTTTCTTGGGAGTCCACTGGGCCTACTGTTAATTATAGGCCACATGCTTGTGGTTTTACCAGATCGATAGACACGACTCTGTTCTCCTTTTTACCAGCAAGGGGCGGTAGCACAACTGATCTTGTTCCGGTGACTGCCAAGACAGGTACTGCTTTTCTGTAAGAAGGCCCAAATTCCTTCTTAACCGCGATCTTTTCTCTGACTAGATCCCCAATCTTTGGAATCCAGACAGGCCTTGCTGGGGCTGTTGCTGGTGGTGCCTCGTCAGTGGTAGTTGGCTGTTGCTTTAACTTTATGTTGCTTAAGGATTTTCTTGTTTCATTCAGTTCCTGTAAAACAGCCAAACGATCCTTTACATCAAAGTGCGTTGTTTCTTCTTGTACCACTGACATCTGACTATCGAGGTCCTGAATACGCATTCTAATTCCGAACAATAGTTCGTATGGGCTGAAACCTTTTAGAGAATTTCTTGGCATATTATTAAGACTAGTCTGGACACTTATTAAATGTTTGACCCACCCAGCGCCTGAATCTAATACCTTCGCTGTTATAGATTGCTTTATGTCACGGTTTTTTCTTTCTACCACACTGTTCCCTTCGGGGTGCGACGGACAAGAATACCGCAACCCAATTCCCATGCTAGCCATGGCCTCCTTATAAGCTCGAGAGCTGAAAGCAGGACCCTGATCAGAATGGAACGTGGTAATTGCGTATATGCCGATATGGACTCGCAAATCTTTTATAACCGTTCTAGCGTCAGCCGAGCGCTGGAGGCCTCATTTTTTAAGTGCTTTTCGTCTTAATTATTAATAGGACGCAGGATGGGGTGTAGGCAGCGTTACGCTCTTTCTGACTGGTAGCCGGTAGCAAGGTTCGCTACTGCGATCCCTATTACAGTTTTCACAGTAGTTTGCCTATATTTGGTGTTCTACACTCATTCCCGGCCACCAGAATACTGATTGTAATTCAGTCAGTGATTCCTTGATCTCTCTGTGCCTAAGACCCAAACCCATATGTGCGTCTGCTATTAAAAATATTCTCCTATTCGTGTTTGGAATTACTCTGTCCCCCACTCCAGGGATTCGAGCAAAAGGAACGGAGTTTGCATCGATTATGTATGCATAATTGAGTGGATAGTTTACGGGTAGTGCTGCACAGTCGCCTTTTACGGTCGTTTTTACTGCCAGCATGGTTTCCCCGTCTATGTATTTTTCTGTACGCTTTTTTGTGGCTTCGGAAGCCGGTTTAGTTGCTTCCGCTATGGCTGTATTAGCCAATGAATTCCCTGCAACGTGAACGCCATCACGTTGAAGACTCTGTGCGTGAATCACGTGAGTCTTTTGTAGTTCTTTGTGTAAAAGAGCTACCTCGTTCCAGAGCAATTTATGCTTTATTGTGGCACCTGTGTCATCTTTGTAGTCGTTTTCAATCCAGCTCTGCAGTTTGTTATTGTAAGAGTTGACGCAAAAAATGAGAATCGCACACTATAAGTGTCGGGAATTCACCTTCTGCATTTTCGAGCGCCATCTTTAAAGATCTGATTTCAGTTCTCTGAACCGAACAGTTTCTTACAGATTCAGTTTTTGTTACTTTCGGTCTGAATTTACCGCACAGCCAACGACCTTTAATAATCGCACATGCTGCATTGTAGGATTTTCTCTCTACGTTGAAATGCTGTACAGAGCTATCTGTAAGATTATACAGGCATATTGTGGGAGAGGCAACATTTCGATTGGCAGAGGATATTCTTCTTCGTATTCTAAATCATTCAGTTCTTCGAATTGCGGGGCGAAATAGTATTTCACATCTTCCGCTCCTAGAGAATCTATGCACTGTATCCATTTCGGATCCAGTGACACTGTAGGCAGGTTTACTGGGCTGAATAGCGCTTCGAAGGCGGATTCCGCTGTAAGGATAATAATCCGTTTGCCGTGTGCTAGTTCTCGTTCATTTGCTAATGCGATTTGCACTGCTTTCACAGTTCTTTCTGTGTGACTGAATGTTTTTTCTGCTTGTGTGTACAAGTGAGATTTAATTGAAATTGCTAACTTTTCTCCCTCATTAGAGGTCAGGTACGTGAATCCGCATCTTCCTGGGATGACTCGGATTACAAGATCACGTGTGTTGTCACGTGTATCTAATTTTGTTTTTGCTAACATGTCTGTTTGCAGTGATCTCAAAATTTCTGTGTGTTTTTGAGTACAATTGATTTGTTTAAAATCAGGTTTAATTAGTTCGTAGAGTGGTTTAACCCTCTCTGCGTAATTTAGAATGTAAGTTCTTCCGAAATTCAGAAAACCTAGTATGGATTGTAAATTCTTCAGTGTTTTTGGAGCTTGGAGTACAGCGCACTTCTCTAAGAAGTTGTCCGCTAGGCTTTTTCCTTCACTTGATAATTCGTACCCTAAGAACAGTACTGTCAGATGGGCAATTCGGGACTTTTTAAAGTTGAATTTGTAACCCTCTGCTGCGAACCCAAGTTTAATGGTGTTCACTCTTTTCAAGTGAGTATCCAAGTCGTCGTCTGTGAGATAAATATCATCTACGTAAGACAATGCTTCATCATCATAGATTTGTAGTAACTCTGTTACCCTAGCTGAGAATAGTCCTGGGCTGTTCTTGAACCCCTGTGGGAGTCGACAGAATTTTTTCTGTGACCCAAATGCAGAGAAAGCAGTCAAATATCTGCTTTCTGGTGCAATGTTTTGACAAAAGAAACCATTAGAAATGTCTAATGTCGTTTTATATTTTTTCCTAACTATGTTATTCATTAGGGCTGCACTATGCGAGTTTTGTACTGCAACATGTATTAAGGTGTCTGTAGTCCAAAACTAGACGATATGAATTGTCTGGCTTGGAGACAGGAAACAAAGGATTGTTCATTTGAGAGGTGCATGTTTCAATCACCCCCTGGTACTCAAGTTGATCTAAGATCTCCCTGACTTGTTTTTTAGCTTCTTGCTTTATGGGATACTGCCGTTGGGCACTTGGTTCACTTTTTAACTGGATTTTGTGAGGAGGAGAGTCCTCATCCCATCCTACATGATTTTTATACAATGCAGGTGCCTGGGCCACTGCCCATTTCCTTGCATATGCATATTTTTTGTGAATCGGAATGTGATTCGAGAAGGCAGGCATAATCACTTCTTCGCCACGAGGGCACTCCCTGACAAACTCCGGGGGCCAATCTTTTTCAACTAACAGAATATCATAGCCTTTTGAGAGCTTATCCCAAAATAGACCCTTAATTTTCCTAGTCTTATCACCCTCTATACGCAATGTTATTTCGTATATTTTATGGGGCTCGCTAAGTCTGGCGTCGGCAGTTTCAACTTGAATGTATTCATTCGTGTCCACTGTCTCCAGATGACTCATCAAGATCTTGCGCGCTATACTGATTTCTGCTGCACTGTCCAACATTGTCAATGCCCACTCACCGTTTTTCAACTGTGTCCTCAGTATTCTCGGCATGTTCGATTACTCTAATACTGGCTACCTTCTTTTTCTGAAATTGAGATTTCTTATTTTGAGCAGGTTCCTTGTCTTTGGACTTGGTGTGCTCTCCTGGGTCTGACCGTCCACTTCTTTCCGAATTCTGTGAAAAAGATCGAGAGGGACGTGTATCAATACTTTGATATCTATCAGGTTTTTTCAGATTATCCCTATTTCTAAGGTTATATCTTTTCTCAGAGGGCTCCCTCTGGGGAGACTGGCGTTCTCGAGTCGGAGTTCTTTCCCTCCGTCGAGGAGACCTTCCTCTGGACTGGAAAACTTTTTCCTTGGGAGTGGATTGTTTATTTCCATCCCAGCTCTTTTTAGGAGTGTTTAAATTATTTTTAATAAATAATTTTTCAGGATTTTCGAGCAGTTGGGGCTTTACCGGTTTCCCACCCAAGCTGTCTCTACCTAATTCTTCATAGCACTTTTCTATGATTTTTGCAAGCTCAACAGGATCTTTTATATCTGTTTCCTTCAACTTCTGGCGGATCGCCACAGATGCTGCTTCTCCTTTAATGTTGGCTAATAATATAGCCGAGACCTGCTTGAAGTCTTTCAGTAATTTCATACCTAGATTTAAAGCGGGCTCTGGACCGAATTCATTTTGAATCTGTTTTAGCACCTCTGGTATTACCGCCATAGACGGAACACCGTGTGTTTTTGTGTAAATGGAAGCAAAGACTGTACCCCAAGTGTCACAGTCCTCCACGTGTGGTGCGATTCCCATAGGAAGGCAGATGGTCAAGATTCTGTGTTTCTCAATAGGGGTAGTATCAGGAAATACTGCCTCTATTTGAGTGATTTTCTGTGCTAGCCAGTAAGGAATTTGTTCCCGTTTTACGGGTGTTTTACCAAGACATGATTGTATGTTCTGTGGTGTAATTTTATTAGTGTTCCCCTGATGAGGGGTCAGCTGTGGTACATTAACAGCTGGCTGGACTGTTGCAGTCCGCATTACATATTGGACTAATTGCCTATGTATTTTTATTAGTGTTTTTAGCTGTACTAACAGCTCTTCCTTAGACATTTTTACAATGTCAGGATGTGGTGTGTAGCTGGCTAGAACCGGCCACGTTGCTCCTGGTCTACCTAGTGGACCGAGCCTGGTAATGTGATCATTGTGTTTTAGGGCGCCATTAAACCAGAGCAGGTGCTCTTGAAATTTAAGTGGAATTTCAATCTCCTCGAAAGGAGCGTACTCTTCCGGAGGTTTCTCTATTTTGTAATAGTGAAACTCTTTTGTTCTAGCGTTTACCGCTGGAAAGTTTATCCATGAATAGAATACCTCTGTCTGCCGATATTCGTGAGCCTCTATCACGAAAATTACTGTACCACCTTGAGGTGTCAGTCCGTTCTCTATAAGTTTTAAAGTTATAGATCTTCTTAAGTGGACCGGGATGTCAATAGCATCCGGGTCAATCTGTAGGAGACTAGAGTCTTCCTCTATTAGTAGGGTTGCCAGTCTAACTGCTTCCCTTTCTTCTTCACTGTCTGTCATTTTTTAGAAATGCAGGCTTTGCAGAGTAGGTCTCCAAGGAGACAAAGATTAGGTGCACAATATTTTGGAACACTGTATCCTTCAACGTTGAATAAACCAGAGCTTTACATAGGAATCTCTTCCTACTAAGGTCGGGCGGATTTTAACCTTTCACCCACTCCAGACGTCTATTGGAGTATTTACGGGAGAAAGGGGTCTGTGTGAAATATGCACGACTGAGTTACTCTAACGTCTTGCGTTAGTTTATCGCCTTACCAAACGTTTGGGCGCCATGTAGTGTAGTTCCTAGTTTCCCACTAGGCCCTGCGCATTGGATTAACATAAACAGTAGTATCGACGTGGAACTGCGGATATTCCAGGCCTCCACTGACTATGCTAAACTTAATTGGGTGTGCTACCAACTAGCTCAGAGGTCACTGGAAACTTTCTTCTCTGCATGGGAAGTGATCAGCTTCCTTGGCACAGACAAGAAGGGATTCAGCTTTCCAACAACCGTGCAACATGACAACTTTGCTCCTCAGATCAAGAGTCAATCTCTAGGGTCATGTGAAACAATAGACATGCATTTCACTCAGTCAGTTTAGTGCAGTTTACTTTCACGAGATGTAGAGAATAGAGAGACGGTCGTTTGTCAATAAAGGGTTAACATTTATTGAACAGTCTTTCTTCTCGTACAAGAGAAATGTATTGCCACAATTGCAAGACTTGTTATTATAAAAAGTACGTACAGTAAGATAAGGATTGCGAAATAGAACTGTAAAAGTATTGATATGGTTTCTTAGCCATACAATGGTTAAAAGTAATAAAACATATATACATTCATATATACATTAGGCTAAAATACTCAACTGGTGCTTCTAACTATGCCTACCCCAGTGTGCCTGACCTAAGCCTAACACGTGGAAGGGGAGTAAGTAAGTAGCTTTAAGTTAAGTTGGTTTTGCCAAGGTTTGCTTCAAGAATTCTCGTCTAAGGGTTTAGTCAACACCATACCTCTGGTATTTCCTTCAGGGGGCACTCAAAATCCCAGTCACCCGCGAGGGCAGACCGGAAACACTGGAGCTGGATTTCTCTGCAGGAGAAAGGCAGCGGCTCTTCTTCAGCGCGTCGGGAGGAGGAGGCGGGGGACAGCGTCCGCAGCAGCTGGAATCTGCTGGGCTCTTCGTAGAGGGACGGCTGTTCAGCTCCTAAGCGTACTGCACCATCGTTCGCGCTTTAGCAGCGATAATGGTATCAGTAGCTTCACCACCAAGGGACAACAGCAGCAGCGTACTGCCTGCAGCAGCAATGGGATGCACAACAAAGTGCACGGCAGCTTACAGCAGCACGATAGCTTTAAACTCACAGCTCACATTGCTTAAGGCAACGTTGGTAATATTTATACCTGACAGGTGCCGGGTTTGACGCAAGTTTGCTGGACATAAGACGTCAATTAAAGATGTCACTAGGAAGTGATAGCTATCAGTTGCTCATTAGAGTTCAATTACTAATCAAAACACAGCAAGCGGGGATTTCCAGGTTTGCTGAGTTTTTATCTTGTTGAAGAACTCGGAGTGTTAATCTAGGAATATCAGATAGTGTCTTCTGCTCTGTCATTGCACTAATTGGTTGCAAAGGAAGTGGCAGAGAACTATGCTGGAATGTGGCTCTGTTCGTGTGAGGCCAGAGATGACTTTTCTGAAAGTCGCACTTGAACGGTTATGCCAATATAGGGAATAAATGGATTTATAGCCGAATAGGGGCATAAGGTCACAGTATCGATCAGGAACCTAGATAAACACGCAACACCTTGTGCCGCCGGTGCATCAATTTAACCATGCAAACCACCCCCCTCAGGTGGTTCAGGCTATTCAGGTGTGTCACCAACATGAAAAGTTTGGAAAGCTGTGCACTACACCCACTGAATTAACTTAATTAACTTATCGCCTCTCAAAAGTGTTATATTTAGTGCCACTGTGTCTATCTTGGCGAGCAGCATAAATCCTGTGTCGAGGATAACCTGCTTTATTGCCTTCCATGCCCCCATTTGCCAAGATGACTTTGGAGCTTGGGTAAGTGTGCAATGCCAATGACAGTCCGGTGGGCTGGATTTCCCTCTGTTGTCCCTAGTGTGTTGGACTTGCAGTTTGTGCAGCAGTCAAGTGCGTATTGCTTATTTATCGTGGCAGATGGAGCGTAGAGCACTAAATTCAAACTGTCCAGTGTCACTGCTTACACATGTTGTACACTTTCCACTACATGACCAAGTGCCCTCGTCTCGTTAGTCCAACAATCCAGTCAGGCTGGCATTCCTCAGTGTAGTCTCAGGCCAGGCTTCATCTCATGCTTACTGGGGCCTTCAGTTATGCATCCTACCACTGAAGGGCAGCTTGTGCTATCGCTGTGTGCTTTCCAAGGAGGGTCTCGACTGACTCAGTCAGCAGCAAAGGCAAACTCTCCACCAGGATCCACCACTTGACTCAGCTCCAGGAAGTGTTAGTATCCAGTGACTACTAATCTTGTGTGATATAAGCATGTCCCTGCCTCAGTACTACTGATCTGCTGCCCAGGGCTCTGATGGGAGGCTTCTCTGCCGTATCTGACCTCTGCAGCTGTCTGCATCATCCTCCCATATACCAGGTGCCGCCTTTGTGCATATTAAATAGATGCACCCAATGATTGCCTCCTGTTACCACCTCATGGGTAGACGTTCACAAGGCAGACTGATGCCGATGGTGGAGGGATCAGGTATTACCTGCCACCCATCCACTAGCGCAATATTGCCAGGGGGCCATTGGCCAATATGTCTGTTTGTTGCCATTGCTGGTGTTACAAATGTGGCACCGAAATCCCTTTCACTGCAGCTGGAGTGGGTGGATGGATGGGCACTGACAACGCAAATAATTAATGGATTCCAGGGCTACATGGTCGGAGGACGCATGATTCACGTCACATTGGCGATCTTGTTGATTCTGGTACCTCCTACTTCACCTTCACCCCCACTTGGTGTGTTGGGCGCAGGTAATCACCAGCTGCGAGACTCGCTACACACTACTATTTATATCTGTGTTACTAAAAAAATTGGGAATCACGAAAGACACGTTTTTAAATTGGTAGGCAATTTTGTGAAAATCCTTTTCTAGGAAGCTTCTCTGTGCAGGTTACATAAATTAGTGAGCTTAAATCTTAAATGAACGACAATAATATATTCGAACTGATGTTGTAATACATCCCCTGCTTTTAATAACACTGAAATAATTAAGGAGTTTTGATTTTTATATGAATAATTCAATAATTGCACACGGTTCTTTATTTTTTGTAAAATACTGAAATAATGTGCACACGGTACTTTTGTTTTTGTAAGAAAACCTCTTGTATATTTTTTTAATGTGTGATATTTTTATTTTGCTATTTTCTTAGGGGATTAATCTAAGCGGCGGCCAAAGGCAGCGGATCTGTGTGGCTCGAGCGCTCTATCAGAATACCAACATTGTGTTTCTGGTAAGCATGATTCATTTCTCCCTGTGTTTGACAATGTTTTAAAGGGCAACTTGGAAAATGAGTGTAAATAGGCCCACAGACAGCCTTTACTTCATCCAGGACCTCAGCAGGAGGTATACTGTCTCTAAGTGTTCCTCTGTTAGGGGTTCAGGGGGATACGCCTGGGGATGCTCGCCGGTCGGTCATATCCTACCGCAACCGACTGTAGCACCCACACAGGTATAACTTTACTCATTTCACTTTGACAAAGAGACAAGATAACCTCAGACTCGGATACTGGGTTTAAACCGGGTGGAGTTGGACATACATTTCCTGCTAAACCTGGTTCATTTTTTTGGGTGGAGGAGTAACACTGATTTAACCTTGTTCAACATTATGATCACGAGGAGCTGGGCAGGTTGTTCATTCCTGCACAATGACCACTGCATACGGAAAACCAGGCTTTATCCAGGGGCAGGCGAGTTTCCAGGATTAGATAAGGGTTTTGTGATGGGGGAGTGTGATGTCAAAGCGTCACATCAACATACTAATGGCACATTAGCCACAATGATGCAGGCATGGCACAGTGCTGCCCTTGTCTGCACAAACTTCTCTGGGTTTGACTTCTGCACTGTGTAGGGACATTGAGACAGGGCAAAGGCAGAGCGCAGACTCCATCCAGTGCTTAATTTGTAAAACGTTAAGTGCCAGGGCCCTTCTCGGAAGGCCACTGCAGCCTGCACCATGCATTGCCCCTGCCAGCGCTGCCGATGACAGTACTAGCATAACACCTAACCTTCACACTCCATCAAGTGTGACAATTCAGACTATTTCAGGCCACACAAAGATATAATAAAGATGTGAGAGGCTGGTATTATTCATTTTCAATGCCATTTGACTTAATAAACATGGTTTACTGAGCAACCATGTGGTGGGCTGTCACTAGAGCCAGTGCTGACAATTTAGTGCCGGTGTCGAGCACCGGAAACCACTGGCTCAAATTAAGCACTGGTTCCATCACCCCATGCCATAACCACTGGCTGCCACCACACATACATGCACATGCTGCTCGTGTACTTGAAATTCAGACAAAATTGCTTCAGACTCAGAAATTTGTTAAAAAGGGTCTCAAGTGGACATAGATTTCGTACCAAAAAAGGTTTTTTTGAATAAACGCTAAACCACACATACAATAGCTTTCATTGGTAGCACCTAAAATTCTCAATCAGAGAAACATAGGCTGGGAAATTACAATGTGGCAGTCCACCTCCAAACTTACCACTCAGTTGTTTATGCATAAAGTCGTTCTTGTTGGAAACTGAACCACTGCCTATCAGAACACAGGGAAAGAATCTCCTTAAATCATGAACAATACCTTAACCGGGAAAGAATGTGACAAAATCCTACATTATAAATACTTCCTTGACAAAAGGGTTGGATAACATTACATCAACATCCAACTTTATTGCGTGTGAGGGGGCTCCATCAGAAGACAAAAACTCTAGATTGAGCACATTCATTATCCACCTTACAGAGTGCCTTAAGGAAGCAAGCATCTCAACATCTTCTTGAAGTATTCACATCAGCACTCATGGGGTCAGGAGTCTTCTAATCATGGAGCCTAGGAAGAGCAGGGCTAGCAGAAGATAAATTACAAATAAGGAAACTGAGCACTCAGCAATCACACTTGAACTGGCTGGAAAATTTGCCCAAAACCATATCTCTTTTCCAGGGATGTGTGTTACAGTGTAGAAAAAGACTCAAGTTCAAACCACATGCCATCACTCTGTCACTGAATCAAACTATGTGCCATCACCCTGTCACTGAATATGAGCCTGAAATAATAGAGAAGGAGACTGCAATGTAGTTTTGCAGGCAGTTTGCTGATGATAAATGCCAAGAATTGCATAGCGTGGCTGTCAACAAGCTCGGCCCCAGATTTACAAACATTTTGTGTTAGACTTGCATTGCAGTTTTAATGCAAACTTGACGCACAAGGTGGTGGTGGGATTTACAATCCAACCCAAATTGCGATTTACATTGGAATGTAACCCAAAGTAACGCAAAGCTGTGCAGTGCAGTTCCTGGCACTACTTTGCATTAAGGGGTCATTCCATGCAGTGCTTAATTTGTAAGAAAAAATAAGTGGCAGGGCACTCGTCAGTAAGCCAAAGCAGCTTGCACCACACATTGCCCATGCTTTGCTGACAAAGATAGTAACAACATAACTACTAACCATCACACTCTAACAAGTGTGACAATTCGGACTATTTCAGGCCTGCAAAGCTATACAAATGACTTGGGAGGCAGGAAATAGTAATGTCTACTGTATATTGAATTAATAATTACCAGTTGTTGTGGTCATTTATAAGTTAGCCAGAAACTGTTGGCAACTAAGTGCTGGTGCCAAGCACTGGAACCCACCGGCTCAAATTAAGCACTGATTCCATGGATGGTGCATAGCTGTTTCCATATAACTATACAAGGGCTTTGACGCAAGTCCCAATCTACACGGAGTAGTGCTAAAATCCTGCACCTCCTTGAGGCAGGCGTAACAAGGAGAAATGCTTTAATTTGCTGTGTGACATTGTAATAGTTGCATGTTAATCTGGGCCTACATACAGATGTCAATCTACACTGCCCTTTCCTTTAAGCTGGCTAGGGACCTACACATAGAGGCCACAATTTATGTTCAAATTGATATTTAAAAAAGATCACGAGCTGCTGAAAGGGCCACTTCTCACTGAAATAATATAGGAAATCTATCTAGGATAGCATTGGCAATAAAAAGGTGTCGGGTAAATGCTGATAAACGCAACTGCATGCAAACATCCAGGTCACACACCAAGATGTTTATCTCACTATGCTAAGATATAGCTTGACGTAAAGCAATCTTATCTGTCCTGGTTCGATGAATGCCCACCAGAAAAGATATAGCTCCAAAGCGCAGGAGTGAATATCTACTAGAAATGTTACTAAACAAGACAAGTATGTCTGTGTTGGAAATTCTAGAAGGGCACCATACTGTCTTCAACAAACCAACCACAGATATTGTAGAAAGTGGGCAGCAACCTTCTGCTCCTAAAGACCGCAGAGTCATTAGCAATCCACAGTATACTACTTTTTACGCATAATCCCTATTTTCTCAAGTTTGGCACATGAAATGAACATGCTCAGATCACCAACACTATTAACTATTAAAATATTCCTGTGCAATTGGGGTGTGTAGTAAACAGTGCTTAATTTGTAAAAAATTAAGTATCACTGCCCTTCTTAGAAGGCCACTGCAGCCTGCACCACCTATTGCCACTTCCAGCACTGCCAATAACAGTACCAACACAACTAATATCCATCACACTCCTACAAGTGTGACAATTCAGACTATTCCAAGCCATCCAAAGCTGCAAGAATAGCGTCGGTGACTGGTATTATTCATTTTAATATCTTTTTGAATCACTAAACACTGATGTTCTGCTCATCTCAAAACTAGGCAGACAGCACTACCATGTGGTGAACTGTCTTTCGTGCCGGAGTTGAGAATGAGGTGACTGTGCCAAGCACCAAAAACCACAGGCACAAATTAAGCATTCATAGCAAACGTACTCTGTGACGACTGAAGGCAAGAAAGTTTAACCCCTCTGCAGTGCAGGGAATTCTCGACCCTCCAGAGAGTCCCCATTCTGCCCTAGGCCAGTGAATATCTTTGAGATATGGAAGACTCAGGTGGCCCTCAACACACTCTACAGGGGAGCATCATTTTGAGTGATGCCACGGAGAGGGAGAGAGAGAAAAGGGGATTATCAGATTTGAAAATAGGAATATATGGCACTATTTAAGCACTACTGACAAATTATTTATTTATTTTTCGTTATCGATGATTTGCAAGAGCTGTATTTTTGTCTGTACGATGTGGAAAGCAATATGTGTTCGCTGTAGTCCATTTCTGCATTTTTATTGCATGTAACATTGGGGGACATTGTATCTGAATTTGGCTCTACTCTCCTAAACATCGCAGCTCATAATATATGTATGGCACGGCCATATTTTGTAGGTTTCCAGAATTAATCACTGAAATTATAATAATTATTCCCGAACCACTTTGCTGCAGTTCATTTAATAAGAAAGTAGTAGTTTGTCGTGTTACTGTCAAAGATAAAATGTGGTCAACCTCACTTGAGAACAACCAGTAACAAAATGCATTCAATGAAGTGACAATATTCAAATGTTGAACCAATTGAATCCTTATAAAGTAATACCGATGATTTGGAATTGCATTCGGGACCACATTGCACTGACATCTTTTTCCTTCTGCCTCAGGATGACCCATTCTCTGCACTTGATATTCACCTGAGTGACCATCTGATGCAGGAAGGAATCTTAAAGTTTCTCCAAGATGACAAGCGGACAGTTGTTCTGGTGACACATAAGTTACAATATCTCCCACATGCTGATTGGGTAAGATATCAGAATTGAACATTTGTGTAGGAGAATGTAAAGATATACGGTTTTTAGATGAAACTTGTTAGCAGAAATAAAATATTAGGTAGAGGAATTCCCAAAAATCAGCATGTAAAATAGTCTATTTTGCCAACAAAAGAAAGAAAATCAATTTTCCTAGAGCTGCTTTAAAGGTAGGGCTGAGAGGGAAGGGTACAGAGCATACCCATTTCCGCCAGGCATTACACCGGATCTACACCGGCGGATATGACTCTGGTTAACATGACCACTCATCTCCATGTACCGTCCAGGTAGGTGGATTGTGATTTTCCTTTGCAACTCCACTGCGCCTGTCTCCACAGCCTGCCAGAACAATGTGCCAGTCAAAGGATGGAACATTTTACCTAATAGGGCTTGAGTGTGTCCAATAATCATTTGATGCAAGTCCTCTTCAGTTGTTAATATTCTGCTATCATGTTGAAATCCCTTCTCAGTTCAAGAAACGTGAGAGCTCTCAGTTTGGGAGCTATGTGCTTGATGCATCACCGGTTTGACTAATCGTGTGTCTATAGGAAAAATCATTGATACATAAAGCCCTGTCTAAATTGGACCATTCAGCAAAAATCAAAGTTTGAAATAAAGGTCCATTTGCTAGCTAATCATTCCATTTTTTGATGACTCTCCCAGACATTACTCTAGCTGCCTGAAATTTGGGATTTCGTAATAAGGTGTTAGGGTACATTTTAGTAACTGCTACCAGAGCGATGCTTTGAATATTATAAGAAATACCTTTACATGAACAACTACTATAGGAGTTTGTTTTTAAAAATGTAAAGGTTTCAAAAGTTTGGTGTGAGCATCTTCCACCAATGACTGACGCACACAAAACTTGTCAATGGCTTTTTTTAACCACAATCATAACAGTTCATACAGATCTATAGAGTCCACCATCGGGTTGACGGTGAGATCTTAATTTGAAGGATGGAGTAAGGGTAAGATAACGGATGTAATTGCCTCTGCCCCCTGTCTGCTTTTAATCCCTCCACCAAATGCTAATTTGGGCCCTGAGTATTTTATTTACCAACAGCACTGTGACATTTTAACCTCTTAAGTGCTGCGCCTATACCAGCGGCCGGCGGCACCACTACCTCGGGAGTGCTGCCGTCGGCCGTTGGACGTTTCAGCTGCACCTGCGCAATGGAACGTTCAGCACTGGAGCTGACCATAGTCAGATCTTTGAGCAAAGCTAAAAATACAAATTACACAAAACAGTACTAATCAATATTTAACACCTTAGCTGCTTTGGGCCCTGAGTATTTTATTTACCAACAGCACTGTGACATTTTAACCTCTTAAGTGCTGCGCCTATACCAGCGGCACCACTACCTCGGGAGTGCTGCCGTCGGCCGTTGGACGTTTCAGCTGCACCTGCGCAATGGAACGTTCAGCACTGGAGCTCCAGTGCTGAACGTTCCATTGCGCAGGTGCAGCTGAAACGTCCAACGGCCGACGGCAGCACTCCCGAGGTAGTGGTGCCGCCGGCCGCTGGTATAGGCGCAGCACTTAAGAGGTTAAAATGTCACAGTGCTTTTGGTAAATAAAATACTCAGGGCCTAAAGCAGCTAAGGTGTTAAATATTGATTAGTACTGTTTTGTGTAATTTGTATTTTTAGCTTTGCTCAAAGATCTGACTATGGTCAACTCAATCAAATAAGCTAGATTACATATACACGTTTGGGTATCCAGAGTATCAACAGCGTACACCCTTACCAGGTAGGAATACTTTTCACAGCAATTATATCAATCGTCTGAGTTTAATCAGTAGTAAGTGCTTAGGTTGAAGGGAGAACATATGTACCCTTTGTCTCCAAATAGGAACCATTCCTGTATATAATATGAGCTGATTTTCACACAATACTATAATCGTTATAGTACTTAAATAAAATTATTTTCACAAAGTCATTTTGACAGATCTTTCTATTACAGACTTATTTTGCCATAAAACGTGTTCAATCCTGGTGTACTCGTGGATGATGATCTCATGATTTAGACATGCACAAGACTAGAGTTAGAGGGTCCTTGTGCTAAAAATCAAAGTGGTGAATATTAATCCCTATTACAAAATGCTTGATTAACAGTCTTGGGGTATGAAATACATTAGCTGAAGTGCCTGCAGAAAAGCACACACATTTCTGCCTGTAAAAAGTCTGTGCTAGCAAGAGGGATAAATACTTTTTTTTTCCCCAAGATCCTTACTCTGAATTTGTCATGGTATATCTGAAATGATATCCTTGACAGTTTCTTCAAATGAATGTGCAGGATTTTGAGTTCTGTTGTAAAGTGTTCCCAAGTGTATCGCAACTTGGATCACTTCGTGCGTGGTAGTTAAGCAGCCATGTAAATCAGTAACTAGAACGAGAAACAGAAGCAACCCTTTGGTGAATCTAACACATTTTATCTGAGGTGATACAAGGTGACAGTACAGTTATGAAAGGCTGTTAGAGAGGATACGAAAATCAAAGCCTGTGCTCTCCCTGAAGGACTACTATGAAGTCTAATACGGCTTTTATTAAGGCATTCTGTTGTTTTTGATTTAGCTGCGGTACATTGCGGATTCATATTTATTGACAAGGATTTTTGTTGGCAATGGACAAGGAAGTTATTTATTTCTGTGGTGAAAGCTCCAGTGAAGGCATGGAGATCACCGCAGGGCATGGAGTGATCTTGTATTTTGGCCAGCCATGTGGGCACCAGAAAATTAATGTTGAACTAGTTCAAAGAACATGTGCCTCTATGACCATCCATGCTTTTATACAGCTGCAAAATGCCTAAATGTGAGAGAATTGCCATATCAAAAAGCTCTTTCTTTAGCTGTCATCATTTGCAGTACAGTATTTATATCAAATCAAGTGATTCAGTTCTAACAACTTTATTTCGATTCCAAGCAGGAGTCATAAAAGTATACATGCATAGTAAAGAAATGTTTAAAACAACATTCACAGTTAATATCTACAGTTAAAACAAGATATGTTAAAAAACATTAGTCCGATAGGAAGAAATTCATCACTGGGCTCATTTCATTGACAATAAAATTTCCCCTTAACTAATATCCTATTCCATTTTTATATTTAATATCGGTTTCTAATCATAAGGGCCGATCTAATAAAATTCAGCACTGCATTACAAATGGGAGGGGTTGACAAAGATAACAAGTGCTCATAACACTCTCTATAACAACGGGATCCAAAGGAGATCAACACTGGTCTAATAAATCTGCTTCTGGGAACTTTATACAAAGCACAGAAAAGGATTAGATGCACAGTGGTCTGGGTAACTATATTATTACAGGGACATGGCGGTAGGTTCTTACACCAACCACCTTGTTTTGGAAAGGCAAAAAGAAAATGTAAAATATTAAGACGAAAACGTGTTAAATAAAAACGCCATTGTGTGTGAATAATATAAGTTTGATAAAGTGGCCTTTGTAGTTTACCCCTTACATACATTGCATGCTTGCTGCGAGTTAAAGTGCCCAAGGTATTGCGAAAAGCAATTTTGGTCTTTGTTTTTGAATCCTTGCCTATTAACCCCGGGTAATCGAAATATCACTTAAACCAATCTTATAAAAGTTATCCTTTACATATTGAATCCAAGGTATCTCCCTAGTGTGGTCCAACTTGAGGCAATCCTGTAAGATTTCATGGGTCAATTTTAATTTTTCAGATTGCCAAACTTTAATCCATAGCAATAAGGGGGCCAGATGTATAATATCACTAAGAAACTCCATGCCCACCTCCGCATGGCAAAAGGCGTTTGAAGTGCCTGTCGAAACTGCTAGGAGACGTTTAATAAATGTATTTTCCTGCAGCTGCAGTGTTTCACAATTATGTGTGCCCCACACGCCAGCACCATAAGTTGCTACCGAGACACATTTGGCGTTATATAAAGCTAAAAATGTGGGTATTAATTTTTGACCTAATTTACTCGCAAAGCGGAAAAGGCCCTCCACTATATTTGATACTTTTTGGGCCCGCAATGCAATTAATGGTTCCCAATTCATTTTTTTGTTAAAAAGGTTTCCCAAATAATTAAAATAGTCCACTTTCAGTATGATGCAGTCCTTAACCCTATAGGTACGTGTTTTTGCATTTTTAGGACCGCAGGTCATGGCGAAGGATTTAGTGAAATTAACTTTTAAATCCAAGTCCCCCATAAATAAATCAAAAGCATCCAGACAAAGCTGCATGCCATTTGCAGTAAGAGTCATTAAAACCGTATCATCCGCATATGACAGCATAGGGATCCTTCTATCATTTGCCTTTGGAAAATCAGCCCCACAGTGCAACTTAAAAAACATTTCTAGGCCATTCGTGCAAACTAAAAACATAAAGGGAGCTAAAATACATCCTTGTGTGTGGGCTATAGAGCATTACAGGAACTATATTTGGGGAACAAAGTTTATTTTAAGGACGGATCACAAGCCATTAGTGAATATACTTTCACCTGGTGGTGGTTGGAATTCCACCGCAAGAATCGCTAGATTGACTTCTAGGTTACAAGAATATTGTTTCATAACGGAATATGTTACTGGTAAAAAGAATGTCACAGCTGACTTTCTGTCACGTCATCCATGTGAAGCACATTTGAAGGATAAAGATGATGATGTGGATGTTGTCACTACTATCCAAGATGTTGTTGTTGGTGCTTTTTCCAGTATATCAGAAGAAACTTGGAAAAAAAGTGAGGAGAATGATGCTTTGTGGCAATTACTTAAGAAATTTATGGTGGAAGATTGGCCACAAAAGTATTTTGTTCCAGAAGACATTATGCCTTTGTTTAAGGTTTCAGAGGAATTGAAGTTAGATGGTGATTTTATCTATAAGGATAGAAAGTGTGTTCCACCTTTGGGTGTGAGAGAGAGATAATTCTTGAAATGGCTCTCATCAAGGGATGTTGGAGATGAAATGATTAATTAGAGGTTATTTTTGATGGCCAGGTATGGATCGCATGGCGGATCGTCTGGTTAGAGACTGTGTTGTTTGTAATGCAAGTGATAAAGTGCTGAAACTTAATCTCCCAACTCTTAAATCTGTTGAGTGGCCACAAGAACCTTGGAAGAAATTGGCGTTTGACATTTCTGGTCCTTTCCTAAATTTACCATTAGATTCTCGGTATGCTTTAGTGGACTTTCATTCCAAATGGCCGGAGGTTCAGATGGTTTCCATGGCCACCACTAATAAAGTGCTAGAGTTTTTTAAGGAAATGTTTTCAAGGGAGGGTTCTCCTGCCATTATAGTCACAGATAATGGCGTGCAACTGACTTCCAAGGAAATGGAGGAATTTCTCAAAGCTCAAGGCATTAGTCATGTTACCACGTCATTGTATGCGCCTCATGAAAATGGTTAGGTGGAACATGTTATAGGGTTTTGAAGGGTTACATAACTGAGGTCACAAAGGAAGGAGAGGATTGGAAAAATGTGTTAAGGGAGAGATTGTGGATGTATAGCATTCCAAAACATTCCACCACTGAAGTTAGCTCTTTTCGATTGTTGAAGGGCAGAGATCCTGCTTCTAAAATATGTCCGTGGTGGCTTAAAGAAAAGTCTGGTGATAACATGTACAATGAGTGGAGTAGTCAAGAGACTGGGTTAAGAGTGAAGGAATAACAAAGGGAATGTAAAGTTTGGTATGACAAGAAGTGGAAAGTTTAACAACATAATTTTAGAGTTGGTGAATGGGTAAAAATTAAAAAACCTGGTTTGGTAAGCAAGTGTGTGAGCAAGTTCTATAAACCCGTCAAATTACCAGAGTTTTCAGGAATTCTGTCATAACGCAAGATGGCAAAGTTTGGAATGTCAGGCATGTTCCTAGGTGTCCTGGAAGTTTCAAGAGTATTTGGATTTCAAACACTGATAATGTTATGATTCCAAATCCTCATGTAAACAATCCTGACTTATTACAGGATTGCAATTCCACTGATGTACAATATGATTCTGTGGCTAATAGATTCAAAGACTCCACACGTTCAAGGAGCTTACCTGCATAATAGTTAGATTATGTTAGATTGTGTTTATGCTTAAGTTTCATTTGTCTTGTTTTTTTTAAAGTTTTTATTTCTATTTTACATAAGGGAGATGTGTTACATTGCCAACAGGTTCATTCACAAGTGTTTTTATTTATTCAGTGTTCCAGTTCCTTTGGAACTCTGCCATAGAATGTTTAACTCCCTGGTAATCAGTTGCGCTGGCTCTTTGGAGATGTACAGTCTTGTTGCTGTGCTGCTAATCTTATACATTAAATTAATTTAATATAATTTGACTATTAAGTTCTTTTACCACCATACATGATCCGTGATAAGCGTGGGTTCTGTACAGAACATATGTATGTGGCAAAGTCAGAATTCTGGAACTCTATGTTTCCTTGGTCCATGGCATGAAGTCGGAAGCTTAACTAGTCCTTGGAAATTGGTAAGGAAAAGGCAAAAATGGGTGGAACGCCATAGGAAGGTAAAAGTTTGAAAGGATAGCGTGAAATGGACCTAAAACCTTTTCTCATACTAGAGAATTAAAGGAAAGTTCTTGGTAGGTTCATCCATACAAAAAGCAAACACCAGCAAATTTTATTTTCCTTAAATACAAAAAGAAATGTATTGAATTCATCAATCCTGGAAAAGGCCTTTTTTGATTTGTTTTTTTCTTACCTTCACAACTTATATAAATACGTTAAGTCAGCCTCTTGAAAGAAAAATCACTTCTTTGTGGTAAACAGATTATACTATACACCACAGAAGATTGCTAGGTTTGCTCCAAATTCAGTTCTGAAGTGCCCGAGGTGTGTTCTGAGGGAGGCCGACGACTTACATATGTTTTTTGAATGTGTACACCTAAAGGTCTTCTGGGAGAATGTTGAGAGGGCATTGGAGGGAATTTTTAAAGTTAAAATCAGTCTTACCTTGTCTTTAGTTGTATTTGGTATTGAAAATAATCCTACAAATCAACTCTCTAATAAATCAACTGAGTTACTCCTCTGCTTGATATTATCGGCCCGTAGAGAGATTTGCAGGTTTTGTAAAGACCCTGAGCCTCCGCTATATGAGATCTGGCTGAGAGCAGTATTGGGTTTGGCAAGACTGGACCAAGGGGAGGGGAACATCTGGGTACCTTTAACTAGCTGGGGTGCAGAAAAGAGGCTGCTTTAAATTCCCTATGGTACAATGATTACACCAAGCCTCGTACGAAGAAGCTAGCCTGGTCGGCCTAACAGCAATGCAAGAGCATGGATCCAGGGTGCCTGGCTTGGAAGTTGATCCTTATGCAAAATGGCAGTCGCTTAAGGTGAAATGAGGACAAAAAAAACCACAAAAAAAAAGTAAAAACAAAAAACAAAAAGAAATGAATCACTGTGAGAAGTTTTAATGATATGACGCTCAAAATAATCACGTGCTTTATAGTTTATTCTATTTGTTCATAAAATCAGCTGACACTTTAACAAAGCGCGAAAACATGATGGTTAAAGATGAATCAATTTGTGGCATGACAGTATCTGGTTGAGGTTATAGTTCTTTCATTGTGATCTGCCCTGCCCTATCTCTCCACATACAGAGTGGATATCAGGTTTATGCATCTACCACAAAAAGAATTTAAGCGGATATCCAAAGCAAGATTTTCTAACTTTGTGAAGCATGTGTATCGGAATAAAATCTTTTTTTTCCTATCTTTCCTAGATCATAGCAATGAAAGATGGAACTGTGCTGAGGGAGGGAACACTCAAAGACATTCAGAACAAAGACAACGAACTCTACGAGCACTGGAAAACTCTAATGAACCGCCAGGACCAGGAGCTGGAAAAGGTAACACAATATCACTTGCTCCTATGAACTGCAGAGGGTGAATAGACCAAGAGACAGGGCGAGGGAGGAGAGAGAAAGAGAAGGTGTTGGAGTAATAAGGCAAAAGGGGAGTGAGGGGGATAATGATTCAAGTGTATGAAGTGATAGGTTTCTAATACAGACAGCTAATTTACTAAATTCTCTCCTGACTTAACACTACCTCATTCTTTTGCTTGCAAGACTGTCTCCAGTCATTGCAGCTTTAGAAAATCATACCACAAGGGCGGATGTGTGAAGGTGCCCTAAGCAAAGTGACAAGTTTTGTACCATTTCATTTGGAGAGTGGATTTTATCATTTGGAGGTACAGTGAGACTTTAACCACTTTTGCAATTTCATTGCACGTCGCTGAATGAAAATATATTTTGTACTCTGCCCTTGCTCTTTCAACACAATGATACAATGAGCCTTTTCAATGCGGGAGG
Organism: Lissotriton vulgaris; assembly: GCF_964263255.1. Classification (NCBI taxonomy): domain Eukaryota; kingdom Metazoa; phylum Chordata; class Amphibia; order Caudata; family Salamandridae; genus Lissotriton; species Lissotriton vulgaris. The sequence goes on from NC_141685.1 coordinate 2,047,135,068, forward strand.
TGTCAAATATATTTTGGTGTCAAATATATATGGTAATGAAACCTATAAATCATGCACAAATTATATTCTGTGTCAGATTTCAAAATGACAATACTTCAAGATTCTTTACCCAAGCATGGTTGTTTCTAAAATCAGCATAACGCTTATTTTATTATGTTGCTACCATAATTTCACAATTAAAATTGCAAGAATAATAATAAAAAATGATAAAAAAAGTCTATTTTGCTCAAGAACAAAATAGTTAGAAACACAGAATACATCATAAAATATCTTTTCATCAAATATTCTAATGCCAAATCAAGCCTGATTGATTCATATTTCAAAATCTGTCTTCTAAAAAACAATTGCATCTCTTACAAAGGGGGAACATTCTGTCACAGTCTCTCAGTCGAATTGGAGTAAATATTAGCAAGAATGGGCCTGAGGTACTTTCATCGAGTCCCATCTCAGACACCATTTTTGCACAGTTTCCGCGATGTGACCCGACGATATGTTTGCACTGCAATGAATGAACTAAAACATTGCAGCATAGAGAACCCCCTCTATAGGCCATGCTGATATTCTGCCCCATGCATGTTAATGGGCAGGATTACATCTAGGAATGGATGTAGTGATGGAGTTCTGAAAGGGACACCAGTCCCCATCACTCCATTGTCATTTAATAAAATGCTGTCCCATGCTTTAATGAGACAGAAACCAAAGAAGAAAACTGGCATAGTGCCAAAGGATGTAAGGAGAAGAAAAGGAACACTGCAAAGGGTCAGAGCTATATGAGTCCAGCACCAAATGTCGCTTTTAGTAAAGGCCTGCCAGATCTACACTACATCCCTGTGCGTTGGGACTGAGATGTGACACACATACATCTCACAAACGGCGATTTAAGAAATCACAACTATCGAAAAAACAAGAATGACCCGCAACCGTTTACAGCAAATTGTATCAAATGGAAAAGTACTAGTGCATCATATCACTAGTACTTTTAGGCGGCAGGATAATTGTGTAATCTTTTAAAGGAACAAAGTGCATCTGAATAAAAGGAATAAACTAACAACCATCAAATATTGAGACCATTTGTTCATCTGAGAAGCTGCCCAATGATATATTGTGTTCCTTTGCTGTGATATGATGCAGTAGTACTTTACATTGGATATAGATTGTTGTAACCGGGTGAGGGGACATTTGGAGAAGCATGGAACAGTCTTCTGAATCAATATGTGCTCACCTAAACATACAGACCACATTCATAAGTGGAAGGTACCAAACACGAACAGCTTTCACATTGCAAATAGATACCACTCTCTTTAGGTTTCAGTATTCAATCAATAGTTTACAACCATGATTGCAGTCACAAACCATTGATACATAACCTTATGAACCACACTAAAGGGGACATCCCCCTTTCATGCCCCCTGTTCCTTGGCAATTGCTAGGAGCCCAGTATGACAATTGAATATCACAATCCCATTTGTTACCTGTGACATACCTTTAGGGCACTGCAATTGGCCATTTTTTATTTGCAAACCCCATACTTTACATACTACAACCTATGGAAGTGCAACTTCATTAAGTACATTATGCCAATAATCTTTTAAAAGGTATCCTAACAGTCATTCATTCAGTCTGCCAGATACCACTATCATCTGCTGAATGTAAATTATTACAGAACGAAGATCATTTTTCTTATTTTTTAAAATGTCTCCATAGCAGTTAATCATAGGTCAGGGGATGTGACCTGACCTGCAAACTTTGGAACTGGGGAACCTGTTTTGAGTCCCGACGTTGATATGGTGTTCCCTCTGAATATTGACGATACACAATATCGAGGAAGGAATGTTGAAAATAAAATATCAACAGGTAAGTAAGTTTAGATTCGCTATACCAAACTCCCATCTATGTACCTACGCAGTACATATATCTTCAAGGTATGTAGACTGGGAGTTAGGAATAGTAAATCTTTACTTCTCTATGTGCACTTGTGTCCCAAGATATTCTTGAACCACAATACTGTTGGTGTCAACAATATTCAATAGTACAATTGTCCTCAGCTCAACATTCTGTGATTCAGGGCAAGTCAATCAGACTTTGTGTAATGTAATCTGGTGTTGATGTAAAGTTAGGCCAAGTTCGTTCTAAATAAAACCGCAAAAATAAAACAATTAGGACCAACATTAGGAAGCTCAAGAGTGTTTCAAGTTCTTTGGAGGAACACTGTGCTGAAGTTTCTTCCTGTTCATACATAATTTTATTATAGATTTATGCTTTAGTTTAATGCGTTTATTTTGCCACTACATCCTTCGCGTACCACAAAAGTGAATTTTTACTGGCTACGATAATCATCTTGAAAGTAACAATATTAAGCAAGCACCCCGTATTTTAAATGATTACTGGAAAAACTAAACAGTTTCTTCTTCAAACTCCACCTCAGAGACTAGATTGCCCTATATGTCCTAAATAAATGAATATAAAATCTTCGAGAAAGAAAGACTAAGATAAAACTTTTGGTACAAGTTGAGAAATTATAATGTATTTGCGTAATATAAATGATTTGTACTCATGGCTATATATAAATCTCTCTCCCATGTGCCTTACTATAAAATACTATAAATAATAAAAAATAAACAACCATCTGCAATGCATAGGTCTCGCATTTATGCGAGTTTAACCCCTTCGCTGCTTTTGTCGGCCAACGACCGTCGTGAGCACTACCTCTGTAGTGCTGTGAATGTCCATTGGTCGATGCGGCCCGCCCACTCCGCTAAACCGCCGCAACGCGGCGGAATTGCCGCCACGGTTAAGTGGTTAAGCCATGGCATTGTAAATGACAATTACTTTTATTTATGTTTTGGTTTTTAAAACATAAATAAAATACAAGTCATTTACAATGCCAATAGCTTAAACTCTCTCAAAGACTTATGCAATGCAAATGCTTTTTCTTTATTATCTCATGAGAGCTCCTTCGAATACGCAAGTTCACGATTCACAAATTGTGTTTGATTTAAGAGTATAATGTTGCTCTCTTTGTTTATGATAGCCTAGACTACATACAGAGTATGTATCACAACTGACTTGCCTCTTGTGGCCAGGAGCCTATGCCCTTCTTTTCACTAAAACGATTGTGGGTAGAATTTCAAAAAGCCGAAACAAAGAAACGCCTGGCCCTAACGGACTTCCTCAATAGTATACAAGCAGGACGAAACCTATTGGGCTGGAGCATAACTACCAGTCTTTAACAATATTTTGGAAGCCGGAAGAATCCCAGATTCTTGGAAAGGATTGATCATCTCACCTATACACAAGAAAGGTAGCAAGAACGAACCAAAGAACTATAGACCCATAGCGCTAATTAACATTGAGGCCAAATTTTATTCCAGCGTACTACCCGCTGAACTAATCAAGTGGGCAGGGGAAAATGATCTAATCTCAATCAACCAAACAGGTTTTCAGAAAAACCTGGGAACTGTTACAAACATTCTTGCTCTCTCACTTTTAATTGATGCCACAAAAGCAATTAACAAACCATTATTTTTTTGTTTTGTCGACTACATAGCAGCTTTTGATGGCGTTAACAGAGGGAAATTGTGGGTTAATCTAGCTGGATGGAAAATAGCTCCATCCCTTCTGAACCAGTTAATCGAGCTCCAATCCAAGATGAGGGTCCAAAGTAAGATGGACACCGGCGACAGTCTGTTGAGGAGGTTTCCGACCACTAAGGGGTGAGAACAGGGATGTGTCCTTGCCTCAACCCTGTTTAACCTTTTTGTATCAGACCTCTCAAGGGAACTGGATAATAGTCATCACCACGCCCCGAATTCGGGTGGCCTGTCACTTTCAAACGTACTATACGCCAATGACTTGATACTGATCAGCCAAACCCCAGTTGGCCAGCAGCATTTGATAAATGTCATGAGCTACTTCGCCATAAAGAAGGAATTACGCATAAACCATGAGAAGTCCAAAGTAATGGTCTTTAACCAACGAAGTACCAAGAATGATGTCGGCTGGGGGGCAGACAACTGGAGACGGTTAAAAGTTACAAATATTTGAGAATTATCTTTGACAGCATGGGAACGTATCACCAACAAAAAGTGTCTATTCAAGGAAGAGGAACCATTCTGGTTTTTGTGCTAAAAGACATCAAGCACAAAATAACTGTCCCCAACCTTATCACTCTACTGGATGTACTCCGGGCAAAGCTTCTACCTACAATCACGTATGTCAGCGGGAATGACGAGGGAATGACGAAACTCTGGATAAAGTGGTCTCCAAAGCTGCTAGAATAATATTCAAACTCCCACAATACACTTCTCCAGCACAAAGAAGGATGGAGCGTGGCTTCCAAAAGCAGCAAATAGCAAGGAAGGGTGTTTACGCCAAATGCTGGTACATATTAACCTCATGCACGCTAGCGGAATTCCGCTCGCACGCTGAGATTTTTCAAAACGCATGTTACGTGACGAGCTGGGCTCGTCATCAGCGTGCGAGGAGGCTACGCCATGACGAGCCCAGCTCGTCATCAGCGTGGAAGGGGATAAAGAGTGCAAGTCTGGTTTTTAAACTCATACTTGTGGAAAGAGATGACTAGGAAAAATAACTGCCCGCTATGGTTCATCTTCAGTCAGGAATAAGACTGCTCGCTTTACAAGATTTTTGGAAATCCAGTCTTCCTTACAACAGTTTTAAAGCCTTGGTGAACAAGTCGGTGAAGATTATTTCCCTAGAAAAAGACAAAACAGACATAAGTATGAGGGCACACGCTTGTTCGTGATTCAGAGCTACTCAAGAAGTGCTCCTCAGCCATATTTAAATACAAGCTTCTCAAGAAGTATGAACGAAAGCCTTCTGGCAATGAGGCTGGGGATTCTACTGGTAACACCACACTTACCGTCATGGAAATACACACATCCAGCGCCCAACTGCTGACTATGCGATAACCCCAAAGAGGACGTCTCACATCTATTGTACATCTGTAAGAGTTTAGATCTTGAACGAATACAGGTTCTAAAGCTGCGCCTGAACGAAAATCGAATACGATCATGCAGACAGGCGGTGGAGGCCTGCTTCAAGGGGAGTGACGTCTGGTTAGCCTGTAGCTTTGTAAGTCTTATGAAAATCGTAAAAACAAAATTAGACTTGGCAACCTCCCAACAAATTGGCTAGCACCCTTGGTTTCTGCTAAGTAATCTGGTATCTGCTCACTAGGAAGGGCCGATTTTACACTTATCCTTAACCTTGCAAGGATTTTAAACTTAATCACACAGATACTTGAAGCAAGGCAAACATCAAGGAGGACAGTCCCCCAGCTGGCATTGTGTGCTTAAACATGATGCACATAATAATATTATATCTTCCGTACTGTATGCAAATTTTATGCTTTATTTTATGAAACCAGTGTGATTTTATTGGGTCGAGCGCTGTTTTATGTTATATGTGTTTTAATATGCAGCTGTGTTGCTAAGATTTGTATTAATCAAGCAATAAAGATTACTTACTCACTTAGTGGCATTATTATCAGGGCAGATTGGGGGCAGGAATGTTTCTAATTTAATGTTTAAAATCGATTGCTTTTAAGGCAAGGCATACTCACCGAGCATTAGCAGTTCGGTCCCGTAAGCTGAAACCTTTACTTAAGCTCTCCTGAACAATTGTAGTCGCATCCTCATTTTTTAACCTGCTATCTTTTGCACATGTTTCTAAATCTTTTACAAATATTTTTTAGTAGCTGCACCTGATTGTATTGAAATCACTGCTGGGAAATTGGGCTGGGGGAAGGAGCTGTGTTGAATGCTCCAGGAGGAAACCATTCAGGGCGGGCAACGTGGTTGACAGTTAGCGATTTAGTTGGAACGGCTTCTGCATTCGCCACTCTAAAAAAGGGCGGATGACGCGGCCGCGCAGCGAGGCAAGGCATACTCACCGAGTATTAGCGGTTCGGTCCTGTAAGCTGAAACTTTTAGTTAAGCTCTCCTGAATAATTGTAGTTGCATCCTCATTTTTTAACCTGCTATCTTTTGCACATGTTTCTAAATCTTTTTAAAATATTTTTCAGTTGCTGTACCTGATTGTATTGAAATCGCTGCTGGGGAATTGTGCTGGGGGAAGGAGCTGTGTTTAATGCTCTGGGAGGAAACCATTCAGGGCGGGCAACGTGGTTCACAGTTAGCGTTCTAGTTGGAACGGCTTCCGCATTCGCCACACTACAAAAGTGCGGATGACGCGGCCGGCACAGCGAGGCAAGGCATACTCACCGAGCATTAGCGGTTCGGACCTGTAAGCTGAAACCTTTAGTTAAGCTCTCCTGAATAATTGTAGTCGCATCCTCATTTTTTAACCTGCTATCTTTTGCACGTTTCTAAATCTTTTAAAAATATTTTTTAGTAGCTGTACCTGATTGTATTGAAATCACTGCTGGGGAATTGTGCCGGGGGAAGGAGCTGTGTTGAATGCTCCGGGAGGAAACCATTCAGCATGGGCAATGTGGTTCACAGTTAACGCTCTAGTTGGAACAGCTTCCGCATTAGCCACACTACAAAAGGGCATGCCTAAGGCAAGCACGTCTGCGCCCGTCCGCACCCAACCGGGACAAGGGGCCAGAACCCCTGGTCCGTCTTCAACCGGTAAGCTAATTTATACCATAGAACAGCTTCTCGGCCTTAGATCAAGGGTGACCTATAAATGTAGCCATGTCATTGCATCATTGAATATGGGTGAAAAATGCACCCACTGCCCGTTTGAATTTAACTACGAGCACGGGCCTATGGCCACAGCCACTAAAACCTCGATGCCTCAGGCTATTTTTAAATTGGTTGCGCTGAACTGTCGCTCAATGCCCAAACATGCCACTGAACTTTGGCTCTTGTTGGAAGAACGAGACCCAGATGCTCTATTCCTATCTGAAACATGGCTCACTAGTTCATCTGATACGGAGTACTTCTTCCCGGCTACCTGATCCAAAGACTTGATCAGGCACTTGGCGAGAAGGAGGTCTGGCGATCATTTTTAAAGATAAAATTAAATGCTGTATTGCAGGCAGTCCAATCCTTGACTGCTAAAGCCTCTCTTTCACCCATAGCCTCTCCCCGACTTGCACTTACTCTGGGATCCTAATATATCTGCCCCATGGACATTTTTGTAAAGACTTATTAGAATTCATAGCAATGTCAGCAAGTTTGATGCCTAATTTTTCCATACTGGGCGGCCTTCACATCCATTTTAATGATTTATCCTTTGCTGAGGAAGTGGTTGACAGTTTGGCTGCTATTTCTCTCATTCAAAAAGTGGCACACCCAACCAATCAGAAAGGCCATTTACTTGATCCGGTGTTTACGAACATTGATAATCTTGTGGTGGGTAAACCTATCCCTCTACCCTGGTCAGACCAACACGTAATTCGAATTATATGGACCCTCCCAGATGGCTGCCAGCCACTGGATTCAGCACAAAAATGGAGTTGGAACTGGTCCAAATTGTCCATCGAACCCTAGACACAAATTCTTGAAAACACCAGACCAGTATTAGATTGTGAACCAAATTTAGTCAACTACAAAGTTAATAAATGGCTTATGTCTTCTTGAGATGTACTGGCCCCAAAAAAATGGCTGTCAAAGAAACAAGGCCCAAAGACTATTGCATGGTACTCCCCCCAGCTTAGGGAATTGAAACAAAGCTGCAAACGCTTGGAGAGAAGTTGGAGGAGAGATTTCTCCTCCGCAAAGAAAACTGAGTATAGAGAAGCTAGAAATTAGAAAGGCTCAATCCAGTATTATGATAATAGGATCTGCTCAGCGTCTAATTCCCCCGTGAAATTTTCAGGATTGCTAAGTCCCTTTTGACCTCCCCTGCACCTCCCTTGCCTCAGTCTGATTCATTGGGACGGTGCACATCCAGTATGGCAGTGCCTGCCTCCCATGGAGGATCAGGCCCTCATCCCCAGGCCTTCATTGGAGGTAATCCCGCCTCTGGATTTGAAATCTCTTATAGGCTACCTTTTACAACTTAAATCTGGGTCCCCTAGGGATGTTGTTCCCCGTACCATCCTAGGACAAGGCATCGATACGTTGGCCCTAACTAAAAGAGATCCTATTACCATCTCACTCTCCACCGGTTCTGTTCCCCTCCTTTGGGAGCAGGCTAGTCAAAGCCCTTCTTAAAAAAACGAGTCTGGGCCCAGAAGTATATGCTAATTTTCGGCCAGTCACGCTTTTACATGGCTTTTCCAAAATTTTTGAAAAATATGTTCATTTAATAAAATTTTCTTTTATTAGTAATCCATGATCGCAAACAAAAATAAACTGAAAACAATCCCATTACAATGCATAAAACCACTTATTCCTTAAAGTCAACCTCATACATAGTACACAAAAAAAAGAGAGAGAGAGGGGAAAAGTAATACAAAAGATAAAGAAATCAGGAGGTTTATTCATCCATAAAACAGCCACTGGACCCCAAATCTCGCAGCCCAATTTCTTTTTCCAGCTGCCTTTCAAAGCATATAAGCTGTACTCTACATTAAACATTGATAAAAATCTAGCCCTCCATCATTCAAAAGATGGAACATCCTTCTGAAGCCACATTGAGGCAATACACAGTCTAGCCACAGCTGTAGCTAGGAAAATCAAATACTGAAATTTATGGAGCAATTGATCCCCATCCGATGCCACGGCAACCCCCAACAACACATGAGCTACAGATAGTCGTACAGGCCACCCAAAAGTCCCGCAAAAAATGTTTCTATATACTCAAATGGAGTATTTAAGTGCCTGCAAATGTAAAAAATATGTACCACATCAGCATCCTCTGACCCAGAGCGAAAGTACTTTCCATCATTAGATCCCCCCCATTTAGATATTGTAGCTGGGGTAAATTATAAATTAAAAGCAGTCTTCTAGTGCTGTGCACGATGAGTAGCTGACATAAACAATCTCCCAGCCAGTTCAATAGAAGTTTCGACCCGAGTACGGAGGCACCCCAGCCTGTTATCCCACTTTAAATTTTGAACCTCTAGATCATTGCCCATGGTATCTAGCAGTAAGGCATAAAGTGTACCAATCCGTGCATCTTTCCTCATGGCCTCAATAAGGGGGTTTACTTCAATTGTCCATCGAGATTTAAACAGGTAGTCGCAGATTTGCAAATATTTTAAAAAATCAGAGCGAGACAGATGGAATTTATCGATTAACATTTAAAACAACATCAGATCCCCATTGATAAATAAGTCTCCTATTTGATGAACCCCTTTAGCCCGCCAGCTGTCTACACTTCGATCCCAGAATATCGATAGGAGAAGCACTGTGGCAGTTAGTGGGGTATACCAAGATATCCTTTCTAATCTGTACTTCTTTTTAACAGCCTTCTATACTTTATAGGCCGCATTAAGAACCTTAAATCTAGTTCTCTTATAATAACTCATATCAAGATTAATAAACAGCCGATTTTTGGCATCACTGCCTAACAACATTTGATAGATAGAAGGAGCTTCAGCCATACAAGTTGGTTCTGCCCCAGTTAGTAGAATGTTCATAAGCTGCAATATACAAACATAATAATATAAAGTAAAGTCCGGGGCAGCCCATCCACCTTGCAACCGAGGTAGCGTCATGTATCGCATAGCCTTCCGGGATTTACAGTGAGCCCATAAACATCTAGCACATATAGATTGTAACAGTGCCAGATTAACACGGGAAATCTCCAATGGCATAGATCTAAATAAATATAACATTTTGGGGAGAATCAGCATCTTAAGAACATTGCACCGTCCAACCATGGACAAATGCAAACATTCGCATCGGTCCAGTTGTTTACGCACTTCATTCAACAGATGTGACTAGTTGACCGCCACCCATGCCCTTAAACAGGCCTGTAACGTGATCCCCAGGTACACCACCTCATTCAAAACCCTTTGGTCATCAAATGCCGGTATATTAGCACCCAGGATTTGTGTCCTAGTAGTATTCAGTTTGTAACCGAACACAGCCCCAAATTGTACTGCCAACCGCTCTATTTCTGACATGGCTGTTGAAGGGTTCATTGTTACCACTGCCACTTCATCTGCATATGCAAACAGCCGATATTGTTCTTGCCTCCATATTACCGATTCGATCTTTGAGCTATGCTCTAACATTTTAAAAAAAAGATCTATATATAAAGAAAACAAAAGAGGGGAGCAGGGGCATCCCTGCCTAGTCCCCTGTGTAATATGTACAGGAGTGGATTCTAAACCCATAGTACAGATCCTAGCGACAGGTTGGTGGTATAGCATTTGTAAGGCTGTGACAAACTTTTTCTTAAACCCTCGACGACCACCCATAGAAATCCCCATGTGAACCGGTCGAAAGCCCTTTCGGCATCTAATAAAATAAGACCTAACCCGTTCCCCGTGGAGTTTGCAATGTCCAACAAAGTTACCACTCTATTAACATGATTAGTTGTCCCCCATGTTGTCGGATCGAAACCAACGGTGTTATAACTTCTGCCAACCGGGTCGCAAAAATTTTAGAGTAGATCTTTCCGTCAGCATTTAAAAGAGAAATTGGACAGTATGAAGCAGGTTGTTCAGCGGGCTTATCAAAAACTATAATACTGGCCTCATCCCAAGTTGAGGGGGGCACACCTGCATGAGCTATTCTAAACGTAGCCAAGCTTTATGAATCTCAAGTGGCAGTTTATCCAGCCCAGCGGCCTTTCCCATTGCTAACTCCTTTATGGCTCTTTCCAACTCCTCGATAGTAATAGGGGCCTCCAGTAGCTCAGCGTCTTGCCCACCCAAGTTATTATTGCAAAAACGCTGAATCAAAGATTCCCCTATTTGCAGATCATAGTGTTCCCCAGTATATAGTGTTTCATAAAAATCATGGACCACTTCTAGTATCCCGGCCTGAGTTTCTATAAGGTTGCCCCTACAATCAACAATTGCACTAATCCTCTGAGCTGCCTCTTGAGATCTAATTTTCTGTGCAAAACATCGTCCATTGGTCTCCCCGTATTCGTAATTCAATTGTTTCTTAATCATATATTTTTTGGCTTACTCTTTACTCCAGTGAAGATTTATTTTAGCCTTGCACCTGTCAACTTCAGTTTGAAGATCAGTAATATGAAAGCCTCCTTGGATACCCAACATAAGCTTTTCTTCACAGTCAAAGCAGCATATAATTCCTATAGTGCAAACCGCATTTGTTTTTGCTTGTATAGACCAAAGCTTAGAGCTTCCCCTCTGAAGGCAGCTTTAAAAGTGTCCCAAACACACCCAGTCCCTGCACTATCCCGATTTATCTGAAAAAAATTCTTAATCCATTTCTTCATATGAGCTACAAACTTCATATCTAACAGCATTTTCCTATCAAAAGAAAAGGCTTGCGGTATTGTTCCAGTCCTAGTAAGCGCTAGGGTTAACACAAGCGGGCCATGGTCCGAAGTAACCCGCGGATACATCTGTATTCTTGCGCCCACCAACAAGTGACTTGATGCTAAAAAGTAGTCCAACCTTACAAGTTTCTGATGGGAACAAGAATAGAAGGTGTACCCAAGCTCCTCCCCTCTGAGAGTGGCCCACGCATCTACCAACCCATGAACACCCAGAAGAGATTGAAGTGTTTTAAATACCCTTGGCTTCCTCCCACAGTACCTATAGTTGATATCCTGTAAAACGTTGGGACCAAGGTGTATATTTAAATCACCACAAATAATTAGTGGAGTGGCCCATAGGGCCAATTCTACATTGAGTCAATCTAAATTTAGAGCCTCGTCAAAGTTTAACCCATAAATAGAGCATACCGTACATTTCTGATTTCATACATTCAACAATAGCCCACCTCCCTTGTTTATCCGCCAATGTCCTGTCTGTACTTTGAATATGTTTTTTGGCAAGAATTGAGACTCCCCGCGAAGTAATGAATTGCTTTGTACAAACCAATATAATATAACCCAAATCAACCAATAGTTTTCTTTTAGCCCAAGCTCAATGGGTTTCCGGCAAACCTATCAGGTCGCTCTGCAGCATCTGCAGCGCACTCGCAACCCGCTGCCTTTTATTACAATTATTAAGGCCCTAACATTCAAAGAGCAGAGCCGAATACCTCTGTAAATTCCACTATCCCCATCAGTTTTCCCTGTGATTTTGAGCTTATTGCCTGTGTACCAGAGACCAACCATTTTCCCACTCCTCGCAATTGTACCCTCATGGATTACAAGCCACAATAAGATGCATATTAACTTCACATTATCTTCACATTTTCTTCAAAAACTCTTGTGCAGCAATTTCTGACACAAAGTACTGGGTTTTCTCTTTATAAATCACTTTTAACTTGGCAGGGTTTAAAAGAAACGCCTGACCCCCTTTGGCCTGAAATGCTGAAGTCAACTTCTGTAATCTCCATCTTTGTTGTACTGTAGCCTGGCAAAAGTCTGGGCGTACAAAAAAATCACACCCCTTACCAGATCGCCGACTGTCCGGCCTAGCCAAATCATATAATGCTTTGCGTAGCAGATAATTATACAGGCAGATTAAAATTGCCCTTGGCCTTTCCCCAGGCTTTTCCACAGACCCAGACCCCCCTGTTCTCCCTCTCTGCACAAACGGATATCTATGTGCTCTGATAATCTCAGTCTCCCAGTTTCAGCCCTTCAGATCAGGGAAGGCTTCCTTAAACATTTTGATGACAAATTGTCTAAAATCCTTCCCCTCCTTGTCTTCGGGGACACCCAGGATGCGGAGATTGTTCTGTTTAGATCGACTTTCAAGATCAGTTAGTTTCCAATCAGTATCTTCTTTTATTTTTTATAAGGCTACAATCGTCGTCTTCTGTTGAGCCAACTGATCTTCCACCCCAGAAATCCGATCTTCTACCTCAATTATCCTTGTTGGTATTTCCGCACATAATTTGGCAATGCGAAGTACGGTGTTTTGCAGTTTGCGAACTGCACCCTGAGTTCGCAGCTCTTCAACCTTTGTTTCTTCCCTGTGCCCCATTATCACCTTATATATTGTATTCAGTGTGATTTCCCCATCCAACTCTAGAGGAAGACTGACATCAGTTTCTAAATGATCAAGCTGAGATGAGGGTGAGTGGTTCCATATAAGCTGACCTGCAGAGGTCGATGTCTCTTTAAAGAGAGGATTACCCGGATCTTGTACTTTTCGATCAGTCTCTTGATTCATTGAGTGCTCGGAACTAGGGCCATCCTTCTCTGGGTGTGATCCAATTTCATCCCCCCAATTGCCTACCGCACTCACATTATCGTTCTCTGAAAAATTTGAGAGATCAGACATAGAATACAATTTTCCACCAGAGCCAGCAGATTCCGCACCATTCAGCCTATCAGCTACAGGGTTCCCATTGTTCTGTAAGTTTTGTAAACTCAGTAAACTCTGCAGAGCCTCCCCTGCGATTAATGGGCCTGCCCCAACCATCAAATTTGAACTCCTATATGAGCCAGATTCGGAGACAATACCCCCTAACCTCTCTTGACCAGACACAGTTCCAGAATTGCTATTTGATACTGTAGCAGTAACAGTGGTACAAGGAGGAGAATTCACAGTGTTGCATGACTCTGTGCTAACCCCCACGTCTTCTTCAATAGCTACAGTTACTGATGATGCATTATTGCCGGCTGCCTCTCCCGGCGCTGGCAATGTAGGTTGATCCAGAGAACGTTCCTCCAGCTTACCTCTGAGGGCCGGTTTCTTTTGGAATATGGCGAGTACAGTTTGCTCCCTCAGGGGGCTACTTTATCGCTGGCCTCTGCTACAATGTTGCACGGTATCCTCCGCGGGCTCTGGTTCTGCTCTCAGACACTCAGAGTCTGGAGCGTCCGCTACGCGACTCGCATTCGGCCGCCCTGCTCCATCCACGGACTGTAGAGGAGCAAGTTCACACTGAATCTGAAAAGCATCTCCCTCAACAGTAGCCACAAAACCTAGTCCTCTGTTCAAAACGAGTTCCTCATCGCATGTTAAAGACCTCTTGCTGAGATTAACTAGCAGTCTGTATCCGCACTCGTCCCTGGTTGGAGTGGGTTTTTCTTCATCTGGCCGGGAGTGCCAATGTGTGAAGCAGGTTGTTGATCCCAGTGAACCTACGTTTGTGGATTTCTCTGTTTGCCTCTGGTCCTTCCTGAGCCAAACCCTAAAAGAGACTGGTTGTTAAAGTCTTGTTGATACGGTTGAAAAGGGGCCATAGGGGGTTGGAATTGCTGTTGTGGATACCCCTACTGCGTGGGTGGCCACCCCTGTTGAAACTGAGGTATGGATTGTCCCCTCCGCCATGGATTGTCCCCTCTATGGATCTGAACAAGGGTTTTTAGTCAGGTTCTAGGAAAAGGGCGCAATGCTAGGCGTTGACGCAATCTTCTTTAATAATTCTCTGTGGGATTGAGGTGCAGAAAGGGTGAGGGGATGAGCCCTATAACCCCTCAGTGAAGTGCCAGCTTAGGCTTACACTGCGTACGTTAAACAACAAAATACCCATGCACACTCTAATATTGTATAAACAGTAATGTCAGTGTCGACATATGAGGCAGAGGAGACAAAGCCTGTGATAAAAAAACAACAATAATTATATTCAAGATTCAGGCGTTGGTGTACAGTATCTTTTATGTTCTTAACACGGGAACCAGCCGACACGTGTTTCGTCGCGTATGGGACAATCTTCCCGCGACTCTTCAGGGCTGTACTAAAGTAGATTGACGTAGAAAAGTCACTCTGTCGTTGATAATTCCGACCCGACAGGGCCCTGGACTGGTGAAAAACGTTGGGTTATAACCAACTTCTAGCAACGGGTATCCTATTAAATAAACAATGGTGAGTCGTTAAGTGAGACACTTCAAGGTTTGACGGTTTTAAAATGTGGTAGTCTAATAGTATCCGAATCATGTGTATCCACGATTTAGTGTGAAAGCGTACATCACATGTCGAAACGAGGGTGTGTGATGTCGGACGGGTACATCTGAAAACTGCCTCTCATTTTGTGTACCGGGTGTTGTCCCCTCCACCATCTTAATGACATTTAAGATATGAGATACTGTGGGGCTTATTTACAAGCCCCTTACACCGCCGGTATGTCACTATTAGTGCTGCACTGGCGGCACATTTTGCTGCCACATATTTACAAGGACACATGAAGCCACCCTGGGCGGCTTTTCATGTCCTTGTAAATATGGTCCCTGTTCACAAAGCACTTTGCGTGAAAAGGGAGTGCAATGGGTTTTGCTGTGGGTGTTCTGCCTCATTCCCAGGTTAACAACCTTTTGTAAACCTGGTAATCCATCAGAATGCAGGCCTAGGGAGATGCAGCAAGGAGAAATGCTTTCAATTCTCCTTGGTTTTGCATCTTTCTATGCACGCTGCAGCACACATTGAAAGAGGAAATCACCTCTTGTGATTGTTTTTGTGCAAGAAAGTGTTCCTTCCTCAACAAAAACAATCTTCCATGAAACGCTGACACCCTTGCACCATGGTATAAGGATGCCTCCATTGGTACATGGCAGACAATTGTGCACCAGCACAGGGGAAAGCACAGAGATGCAACATATCGTAAATATGTAACATCCCTGTGCTTTGAAAGTGACAGAGCGGCACAGCCAACTGGCTTGCCGTGCAGCACTGAGTCACTTTCTTGTACATAAGCCCCTGTGTGTCTTATGCAGAACTAGAGACAACAAATGATTTGTCTTAGAACTGAAGGCATTCTCATCAGTTCACTCTAGATAACACCCATTTCTAAGAGCATGAGGAAGTCCATATTTCACAATACAATTACACAATCATTCTGGGAGCAGTGCATAGTGTTACATAAGGTCACCCATGCTTATTTGTGAGTGAATACATTTATTCATGCACAGGTTCTTTTCTTAAAGGGAACAGACTGATTCTCACGTGTCATGCAGGAAATGATGTCACATAAGTCCAGGATGAAGAGTGCAGTCACAAGCCAGTTACATACATGTGCAATTCGACATATTGATGGTGAAATGTCAAAAGAAGATCCAGGGCAGTATTGAACATGTCACAGTGCATACTAGAGAAGAAAATATTGACTCTAAATACACAAACAGAAACACACATACATGCACACACATACATAAACGCAAACTGTGCACAGATGGTATTGACTTTACCTCACATTTAGCCATCTAAACCTCCACTGAGGATGCTCCTATAGATCAGAATCTAACCTTGGATACTGCATCCGTCCTTTTGACACATCTCTTCTATGAGTGGGCTAACTAAGGTGCTAGTAGTTCTGACAGTATTTTGAAGAAAACAAGTATGTTGGCATCCATGGCAGTGGTCAGAATCCTCCCATGAACTCCCATATGCTTCACAACACCACATATGCTCTTATAAGTTCCTGTGCCATCCTTCCTTTTTCATCCCAGCAACTCATTACCAGGCTAGTGATGCTCTCCTATGCTCAATGTCTGTTCCACGGTGTTAGTGTTGTGGCAGTTGCTTGACTGCAGTATTTGTGATGGTGGTGCGGTATGGATAATCAATGATCATGCAGGATCTGTGGTCATTTGTTTATAGCAATGCTGTGAAGCATACAAAAGTCAAACGAAAATGTCTGTGCCTTAAGCGGTGCTGTGTGGGGTTTGCATGTGCCTTCAGCACCACTGTAGGGAATCAGTTCCTTAACTATGCAAGAGAAATGCCTCTGGCTTGGTATGAGCTGTGCCTCAAGCCCACAAATTCAAAACAATATAACACAAATTAGGCCCTCACTGTGCCACTCGCCCTTGGGTTGCTATTGTTCCAATTCATTGCAGTTCAGGCTGTACTGTTCCTATTGGAGCAGGATCCAAACTGAATTACATATGGCTGGGTCCAAACTGAGATGGCAGGGTGTACAAAATAATGATGGGCTGGGATGAGTAATCACCAGAGGCTGAGACTAATTTAAGCACTGCCTGTTGTCTTTCCCCATATAGTTGCAGTTAATGTACAGCAACATCTTACATGTGGAAGGCTGTTATGGACCCTAAAACATGCATTCACAAGAAGGTCAAAATGGATTAACTAAAGACACAAAGATACACAGGCCAATGTAAATGCTAAGTAGGAGCATCCTACAAATATCCTGAAAACACTTTTTTAGATTTGCAAATTGTAAAATCAAAGAAAACAGTATTAACTAGAATTGTGAACGATGCAAGAAATAGCTAAGAAATCAGTGGTAACATTTTTAAAAATAGAGCATAGCACTTTTGTTTAAATCGTGCTGTTTATTCTACAGTATCTTTAAACCTTTCAACTGGCAACTACAGTTTTTATCCAACTATCTACAAATGTTCAACAACGCTTTGGAAAACAACCCCATCCATGATTCTAATTCCTTAGCATTGTTAGATTGTGGGTAGAATATGCAGACACATGTTAACCCGTTGCCCGTTACCACAGTGTATTGACATCATTATTCCCAGTAAATGCAATATGCATTATCAAGTTATTTGCTTTGGTCTGTGACTGCAACAATGTGCATTCTATATCCAACATAAACTATTTTGAGTCACTGTTCATCTAGTATGGAGCCAAAAGAATGAAAGCACTTATGCAACTTATTACAGTTCAAATCCCATATTTTTGTGTATTCCTCCTTTTAGAGCTTCATTCTATAATGCGCTTATTGACATTTTGAAATTTGACAATGCATTTGATGCCCTTTTCACCTGGTGTGCCAAACACGTAGCAGAACAGCAAAAGTCTCCCTTTATTTTGCAAAAGTTAATTTGGGTCAATTAATATAAGTCCAAAATGTTTTTTTATTTCATTATAATAATAATTGCTATGAACCGTAGAACGTTTTGTACCAAAACATAGACTTAACCCTAGTGGTAGAAGATGCAGCACCTTATTGTCTGACAAAGCTATTTGCTCTATACTGCAATATATATGTTCCAGCAAAGTGTGAAATCCCGGTATTGTATAGAATGCCTAGGTAATGTATTGAATGCCTGATGGTTTTCGGCAAACTATGAAATATACGTTTTTTGTGAAAATGTTACACACTTTTCCTATATTAGCAAAGACGAGTTGGCTCTAATCAGTTAGGCTGAGCACCTATAACTATATAACAAAGAAAAATGCCTGAACTGATGCAACAAGTTAAATGTAAATTTTACTCAAAAAGGAAGAAATATCATTTCAACCCGAGAAATTGCCAGTAAATAGCGGTTTATTCATTCAATTTTTGAGGTTATTTTTACAAAAGATTTTTACATTTTATATACAATCAAAAGCTACACCATTATTCAATGTGACAATATTCATTCATACTTATCAGACATATCACATTCGTTCAAAATCCAAACATCCATTCATACAAAAATCTGACAATTCCTACACTTGCGGACGTGACAGAGGGGGGAATCAGTGAAAGGAGGGGGAAGGTAGACAAAGGTTGCTCAAACGATCAACGTGTAAGGTGTGGTGTAATCCACGAATGTACACTTGGAATTTAATCACAATCGGCTTAATTGATAGAAAGCAATATGTACAAAACAATCAAACAAAGTATTTATCAAAACTTGAGTTTAGTAGGAGCAACACTTTGTGCAAAGGCCTACGTGTTTCGAGTCCCAGACAGAATTTTGGAAGGGGGGACTCTCATCAGGGCCAATGGAATATCCAACTGGTCTACGAGGCCACTTGGAGGGGGTAGAGGAGCAAAAAGTCACTGTTATTGAAGAACGACGGCTGGGGACTATATCTTTAGATAGGCACTTGAGGAAAAGTCACACTCGCTGGCTTTTTTAGTCTTGGGAATCCGGTGAGAATCTACGGATACAAGGAAGCCAGGGAGGGGAGTTCCGCACGTTGTATCATCTGCACGGTAGCAGACGCCTCATTCAATTAAACAACGTGGCGAGTGGACTGGAGTTTAAAACGTCGTCCATACAGGTAACTCCTAATGGAACCTAATCGCCGGTGTACTGTGTTGGTGTCTGCGGGGCACTGCTCCTTCACGCATTGCTGGCGCACCGGCGATTAGGTTCCATTAGGAGTTACCTGTATGGACGACCTTTTAAACTCCAGTCCACTCGCCACATTGTTTAATTGAATGAGGCTTCTGCTCCCGTGCAGATGATACAACGTGCGGAACTCCCCTCCCTGGCTTCCTTGTATCCGTAGATTCTCACCGGATTCCCAGGACTAAAAAAACCAGCGAGTGTGACTTTTCCTCAAGTGCCTGTCTAAAGATATAGTCCCCAGCCGTCGCTCTTCAATAACAGTGACTTTTTGCTCCTCTACCCCCTCCAAGTGGCCTCGTAGACCAGTTGGATATTCCATTGGCCCTGATGAGAGTCCCCCCTTCCAAAATTCTGTCTGGGACTCGAAACGCGTAGGCCTTTGCACAAAGTGTTGCTCCTACTAAACTCAAGTTTTGATAAATACTTTGTTTGATTGTTTTGTACATATTGCTTTCTATCAATTAAGCCGATTGTGATTAAATTCCAGGTGTACATTCGTGGATTACACCACACCTTACACGTTGATCGTTTGAGCAACCTTTGTCTACCTTCCCCCTCCTTTCACTGATTCCCCCCTCTGTCACTTCCGCAAGTGTAGGAATTGTCAGATTTTTGTATGAATGGATGTTTGGATTTTGAACGAATGTGATATGTCTGATAAGTATGAATGAATATTGTCACATTGAATAATGGTGTAGCTTTTGATTGTATATAAAATGTAAAAATCTTTTGTAAAAATAACCTCAAAAATTGAATGAATAAACCGCTATTTACTGGCAATTTCTCGGGTTGAAATGATATTTCTTCCTTTTTGAGTAAAATTTACATTTAACTTGTTGCATCAGTTCAGGCATTTTTCTTTGTTACATACTTTTCCTAGGCATTCTATACAATTCCTAGGCATTATACAGAATGACCAGTACCATTTACGCAAAGTGTTAAAAGGCCACAAGATGAGATTCCTAGGCATTCGGCAAAGTGTGAAGTCCCGGTATTGAATAGAATGCCTAGGTAATGTATAGAATGCCTGATGGTTTAGAGGCAAACTAGGAAATATACGGTTTTTGTGAAAATGTTACATACTTTCCCTAGGCATTCTATACAATCCTAGGCATTATACAGAATGACCAGTACCATTTATGCAAAGTGTTAAAAGGGCACGAGATGAGAAGCCTTTATTAATTAATACGCATTTGAAACTGAAAGAATAAAACTACGAAATGAAGCACAGGATATTCCTACCGGAAAACAATGAACGCAGAACTGAGATTGAAGTACTTGTTACACTAAGAAAGGCTGAATTAGGTGTGTTATATACTTTTCCGGCAGACGATCCGGCAAAGTATACAATTTTTTTTATTTTTTTTTTAATGATTTTATAGAGCGCGTAGTCACCCAGTGGGTATCCCAGCGCTGAACCTTTTACTCGCAAGGCGAATGGTCAGAAAAGAGACAGTTTAGGGGAAGAGTAGGGTTTTGAGGGCTTTCCTGAACCGAAGGAGGTTTGGTTCTGCTCTAAGGCTCAGCGGGAGTGCAATCCATTTTTTTCCTGTGTTGACCGAGAAGCGGCGGCTCCCTATCCGGGCCTTCTTCACCTTGGGGATCTTGATGAAGTTTCCATGCTCCGAGCGGAGAGCTCTCGTGGGTCTATAGGGGGTGATCCAGTTGTTTAGTATAGGGGGGCCGGTGTTGTGGAGTACCTTGTGGGCAAGACAGAGGGCCTTAAAAGTGACCCTTTCCCTGATAGGGAGCCAGTGCAGCTTCCCAAGTGCGGGCTTGGCAGATGATGTAGCCGGGGTGTTCATTAGGAGTCGGGCTGCGGCGTTTTGGGCTTTTTGCAGAGTTTGGAGAGTGGATTCTGGAGAGCCCAGGTAAATGGCATTGCTATAATCTAGCCTGGATAAAATTAGGCCTTGGATCAGCATGAGACGCGACTGGAAAGGCAGCAGTGGGATTACCTTCCTGCAAGATTTAAGTAGTCCGTAGCATATGCCAGCCGTCTTTCTTGCCTGTGTCCTGAAGGTGAGGTCGGTCTCCAGCCACACTCCGAGACTCTTGACCTCCGTCTTAGGGGTGGGGGGTTCACCCATGCAGGCGGGCCAGATGTTAGAGGGGAGGTTCGTGGTTTTATGTCCTAGGAGCAGGATCTCCGTTTTGGAGCCGTTTAATTTCAAGGCAGAGCTACTCATCCACTGATGTACGTTGGAGAGGCAGTCGTGGAGATTGGAGGGCTCTAGCTTGGGGTGGGAAAGTGTCACCACCAGTTGTGTATCGTCAGCGTAGCTGACGATAGTGACTCCGAAGGGTGAGACCAGTTCCTCCAGTGGGGCCATGTACACGTTAAACAACGTGGGGCTCAAGGATGAGCCCTGTGGCAGGCCACACCGGAGGGGGATGGAGGGGGAGCGGCTTTCACCTTCCCAGACTTGGTAGGAGCGTCGGGCAAGAAAGGACGCGAGCCATTTCAATGCTCTGTCTTTAACCCCTATATTATCGAGACGTTGGATTAAGACCTGGTGACTAACCGTGTCAAAGGCCGCGCTCAGGTCTAGGAGGACCACTGCCACCGATCCTCCTGTATCGATGATTTCCCTCGTTTTTTTTACTGCTGCGAGGAGAGCAGTGTCCGTGCCCTGACCTGGTCTAAAGCCTGTCTGTGAGTCATTGAGGAGATGGTTTGACTCCAGGAAGAGTGACAGTTTTTTGTTCGCCAATTTTTCGGCGACTTTACCTATCCAGGGGAGAAGTGAGATAGGTCTATAGTTGGAAAGGTCTGCCGGGTCTAAAGACGGTTTTTTAAGAAGCGCTTTGACGACAGCCTCCTTCCAGTTTGAGGGGACCTCTCCATGCTCCAGCGAGATGTTAATGAGGGCTGTCAATTGGGGGACTATGGTCTGCGAGATGTTTTTAGCGAATCGTATGGGGACTGGGTCGCTGGGGGCTCCACTCTTGGTTGATGTAAGTATGGCCCTTACTTCCTCTTCTGTAACTGGGCCAAACGATTCTAGAGAGGGTTTGTCGGGTGGGGGCAGCTGGTCCTTAGCTCTCTCTATGGGGTCTGAGTTGGCGGCAGGGAGGGAAGTGAGGATTTTTTTGATTTTTTCGTCAAAGAAGGTGGGCAGCTTGACGCATTTTTCCTCCGCTGCTTTGGGGTCCATGGGTTTCTGCGGGGGGTCATGGACATGGAGGAGTTCTTTGAGGATGGAGAAGGTCTCCTTGGCTGAGCAAGAGGAGCCTTTTATTTTGTCCTCGTAGTAGGTCCTTTTGGCGTCATGTAAGGCTCGTTTATATGCCTTCATGGAGGATTGATAAGCACTTTTCTCTGCTATTGACTTGTTTTTCCTCCAGGTGCGTTCTAACTTTTTGCATTCTTTTTTGAGGGCAGTGAGGGCGGGTGTGTACCAGGGAGCGGGGTTGATTCTTTTTACATGTTTTAGAGTGCTGGTCAGTGGGATGAAGCTATCTAAGGGTCGGACTAGCCAATCGGTGAATTCTCTGTCCGCGGTGTTTGGGTCTGTGGACAGAGGGGCGATGGTTTCACGTAACTTGGCTTCCCATTCCTCTGGTACTAGCTTGTGCCAACGTCTGGCTAGTATCCTTGTTTTTTGTTTGAGCGCTGGTGTCGTTTTGAGTGACCAGTGCATAGGGATCAGCATATGGTCTGTCCAAGGTAGGGGAGTGGGGTCCTGAGCGTTTAGGTTCTTAATGTTGGTGAAGATAGGGTCCAGGAGTTGACCTTTCTCGTGGGTGGCTTTGGAATTTTGCAGATGGAGATCGGCTGTGGAGAGATCAGCAAGCAAGTTGGCTGCGGCATTGTCCTCGGGGTCCAGGAAGTGCAAGTTAAGGTCCCCTAGTAGGAGAAAGTTAGAGACTGAGATAGTCTTGAGTGAGATGTGGTCCATTAGAGTACTGGTGAATTCGCCTAGGGAGCCTGGTGGCCGGTACACTAACAGTCCCGAAAGGGAGGTAGATGGTGAGATCTGGATGGTGAAGTAGCAGTTCTTTCAGTCTTTAACGGTTCCACGTTCAATTCTACATTTAAGATGGTCTTTGTAGAGTATGGCAAGACCGCCACTTCTACCGACCGGTCTATTAAGGCAACAGATTTGGTAGCCGGGGGGTGTTGCATTGGCCACGTCGAAATCACTATGCGGGGTCAGCCATGTTTCAGTCAGAAACAGTAAGTCTAACATTAGATCCTGGACGAGGATGTTAATTTCGTGGGCATGTTTAACTAAGGATCTGCAATTCAGAAGCCCAAGCCGAAGTCCTTGGTGGCGTTCCGTTTCCTCAGATTTATTGCAGAGGATGCATCCTACATAGGAGGCGTCTTATTTGAGGACGTAAGTGCACTGGGGATGTTTTTTTGGGTTCCAGGCAAGCAGTGAGTCTCGGGTGTAGGAGATGCGCTTTTGCAAATTGGGCATAGTGGCTGGGCCTAGGGCCGTCTGGGCCCGTAAGGGCCCAGACGGGCTTGCCTTTGGCGCGCCTTCGGCGCGCTGACGGCGCGCCCGCTGCGCCCGTCCGCTGCGCGCCAGGTGATTGCACATCTTTTGAGGGAGAGAAAAGGGGCGTGTGGGTGTGGCCTAGGGTAGGCGTGGCCTCTATTCCTCGCTGTCAATGGCGGCAGGGAAATTTGCTTTTCAATTTGTTTGTTGCAGCGAAGATCGCTGTTTTAGGCGTTTCGATAGCCCGTTCTGGTGGAGCCAGGCAGGTAGGTGCAAATTAAAAACAAGTATTCAAGAAATGGTGACACAAGAAATACAATTTTAAAAGGGTGATCTCCCGGCTTCCGCCTCAGGAGTATGTCAAGGTTCTGTTATCGTGGCGCTGTCAGCAGCGTTTTATACTGAGTTGGGCGTGTGGGCGTGGCCTAGGGTAGGCGTGGCCTCTATTCCTCGCTGTCAATGGCGGCAGGGAAATTTGCTTTTCAATTTGTTTGTTGCAGCGAAGATCGCTGTTTTAGGCGTTTCGATAGCCCGTTCTGGTGGAGACAGGCAGGTAGGTGCAAATTAAAAACAAGTATTCAAGAAATGGTGACACAAGAAATACAATTTTAAAAGGGTGATCTCCCGGCTTCCGCCTCAGGAGTATGTCAAGGTTGCCTAGGCAATGTATAAAATATCAATCATTTCATACTTTGACGTTCGATTTTCAGGCATTCTATACATTACCTAAGCATTCTATAGAATGCCGGATTTAACACATTGCCGGGCGGGAATAAAATGGTGGGATTGGGCGGATTATATACTTTGCCGGCAGACAATCCGGCAAAGTATACAATGCCTAGGCAATGTATAAAATATCAATCATTTCATACTTTGACGTTCGATTTTCAGGCTTTCTATACATTGCCTAGGCATTCTATAGAATGCAGGATTTCACACTTTGACTGTAACATGTACATTGATGTTTTAATAAACTCTATGACAGTGAAAAAGGGCTACTACCAATGGAAACTTCTTCATATCTTATTAGTTTGTAGATGTTCTTCCAGTGTAAAGGCAATAGTAAATATCATTGTCATTTTCATTTTCAAATTAAGTGGAAGCAATGAAAACAATGTTCACTGTTGTTTTACAGGATACAGAAGCTGACCAAACAGCCATGGAAAGAAAAACTCTTCGTAGAGCAATGTATTCCAGGGAAGCAAAAGCACAAATGGAGGATGAGGATGAAGGTAGTGATTTAGACTATTTCATTGTTGAATACATGTAAACATCCTATATAATTCCAGAAAACATATTAAATGGCAGGGAACAATTGTATAAAAGAAAAGTAACAACACTGAAAGGAAACTGCGTCAACCACTGAAGTCTTACATGCTACAGCACTGTTATTTTTTTGTATTCATGTTGTTAGTCTGATTATATGTACATATATATATATATATCTATATATCTATATATATATATATATATAGATATATATATATATGTATATATATATATATATATCTATATATATATATATATATAGATATATATATATATATATACATATATATATATATAGATACATATATATATATATATATATATATATATATATATATATATATATATATATATATATATATATATATATATATATATATATATATATATATATATATATATATATATATATATATATATATATATATATATATATATATTCACTGAAAAAACCATAGGTTATAGACCATATATAGTTAGGGATTAGCATTTACAAAACCTTAATGTACTCGCACAAAACCATTGAAATTCGCATATATAGTTAGTTGCACTAACTATATATCGCGCACCCGCAATCCACTGCTGATCATGTCACATATTACATCATTCATGACATGGTCAGTGACATCACTGATGACATCATCCAGTGACTGTATGTTTCTGTAAAGTTAAAATATGTCTTACATTTTGAAGAATGAGTGGATGTATAAGTGTCTGGATGGAGGATTTAGTAGGTGCATGACTGACTGTATGAGAGAGTGATTAAATGTGTCTCACTGAGTGCATGGGTTAGTGACTAAACTGTCTTAATTTGTGCATCATTATGTCTGTTGTTCTGTAAACTGCTGCATGTGTTGATCAGTAGCTATATGAGTAACTATATGGGTTATTGATTGGTTGCCCAAGTATTTGTAAGAGAGACTGAGTATGTGTGTGGGTGGCTGGGAGGTGTATGACTCTGTGCATAGATGTGTGAGCAGTTGATTCACTAGATGTTTGGGTTCAAAAGTGCATGTGGAAACAGCTGTATGGGCAGTTGACTGTGTGCATGAGTGCATTGGGGAGTGAATGGATATCTCAGTGCTACATGTCAAAGTAAGTACATATGTAAAACACAGTACATGTGAGAGTTGACATATATAAAAATCTGTGCATAAGAGCCTGTGAATGTGTGAGTGGCTGTATGGATCATTGTGAACTTGTATCAGGGATTGTATAAGAGAGTAAATATGTGTTAGTATAGGTTTGAATAAGTAAGGTGTGTATAACTGTATAGTTGAGGAAATGGAGGTGTGATTGATTCTTTGCATGACTAACTAGGTGTGTGAGTAACTCCATGGATGAGTGACAGTCTGTGAGTGTCTGTTTACACTGAGTGTATCTAAGGTTATATTAGAGTCTGAAGAGGTTCATCGTATTATCACATGAATGATGTCATCAATGATGTGATCAGTAATGTCAAATGAGATGTCATCAGTGATGTCATTTGAGATGTCATCAGTGATGTCATCAGTGATGTCATTTGAGATGTCATCAGTGATGTCATCAGTGATGTCACTGACCATGTCATGAATGATGTAATATGTGACATGATCAGCAGTGGATTGCGGGTGCGCGATATATAGTTAGTGCTATATATGCGAATTTCAATGGTTTTGTGCGAGTAAATTAAGGTTTTGTAAATGCTAATCCCTAACTATATATGGTCTATAACCTATGGTTTTTTCAGTGAATTTTCAAGGTTTTGTAAATGCTAATTCCTAACTATATATGGTCTATAACCTATGGTTTTTTCAGTGAATTTCAATGGTTTTTTAATAGCAAATATCAAAAGCTGTAAAATGTCAAGTACGTGGTAGGTAAACACATTTTCGTATTTATGCACGCTGATGTGCTTTGAACGCTGCCCCCCCCTTTCCCCCCCTCCTCTTTTCTTTTAGGAGTATTCTCTCTTTGCAGATAGTGAAGGGTAGGTAACACAGGCCTTTGCCCCCGTTGTAATCCGTCGTGCCTGCTTCCCCTCTCCATTTGATTGATTGTTATCCTAGCATTTATTGTTTTGGAATTGGTTCTCTTTGGTTCATTCTCTATCTACAAACAAGCACAGAGTCGCAATACTCTGTTTAGTCTTTGCAGATAGTGAAAAATCGTTAAAAAAACAAAAGGAATCAAGCAAAATCAGTAGGCCACTAATGGGATCTCTTTTTGACCTCGCTAAAATAGAAACATTATGAACAACCCCTCATGACAAATACGAAACTAGTGAGAGGAACTGAGCTCGACACCATGATGGCTGCAAAACAGCTCGGCTCCGCCGCCCACCCCACCCAAAATAACAACAAACACTATGCAAATATTATAAATATATACAACACACCAGCAAAGTAACAGGCTAAAACGTTTTATTAAATAACTATTTACATGGCAGTCTGCTGCAACATCGATCCAAACAAGCCTTTGTATTTGGGACTCAAAATAAACCATCAATAGTAAGATTTTCATAGGTGAGTGTAGGTTCATGGTTTTCCATCCACAGACTAAAAGCCTGGAGTGGGAGTGAAAGAACAATAACTGGGAAAGAAGGAAGGCAGAGATTGTGGGAAGGACTCTGGATATGGTATGTTGCTTGGTCCCTGAGATGCTTCGATGTCACTGCCTTGCACAAATGGCATAAGTCCTGGATGTTGGGTGCCATTGTTAAGGGTTCCGAGCAACGCTTGTAACACTGTCTGAAGCTTATTTGCACCTGCTACAGCTTCACTATTCTCAAAGTAAATGGGGGCTGTTTGTGGACCTGACTGCATTGGAAAACAATGTGATGCGGTGCCTCCCTGAACCACTTGACGGAGGCCCCCGAGATAATTGCGCCTGCTCCACACCTTGTCCCACAATCCGTTTGACCTGAAGACACGTCCTGCGGTGCCCTGGTCCGACCATCACATATACCTGCGCCAGGAGACGGCGTGGGGTGCAGTAGAAGGGAGAGGCGGCGCGAACGAGCCTCCCCCACCTCCCCAGGTGGAGGTTTCTCAGCTACACCCCAGCGCTTCACTCGACCAGCTGACTTGCGCCCGCTCTTGCGACACAGTGCCTCGCTCAGCCAGCTGAATTGTGCCTGCTCTTGCTATTACAATGTCTCACCCGCCATCCATCGGAATGGCACCCAATCTTGCGGTACAGTGACAGGCGGCTGCTACGGAGCTCAGGAAATGGCGGTCGGCTCCACAGACTTGGGCCTGGCCTGCAAAGATGGCTCTGGGCAACCGTGGAACTCGGACGCTTGACTGCTAGGGCATGGGCCCCATTCCCAAAAGAGTCCCCTCAGCCTTGAAGATTCTACAACAGTCACCGGGACCCCCGACTCCCGTAGACTTCCGGTGGGGAGCGACTGCCATGATTGCTCGCGGAATGGCCACAACGTAGCAACGAGATGGTGGTGCTCTCATGTTGACGCCAGCTTCAGTCTGAAACATCCAGAAACACTGTAGACTACCAATTCGATCAGTTCCGGTGGAGCCCCAACGTGACCCGGTAGAGAAGAGCTTGCCCTCCCCTCTTTGACTGATGGTTCTTGTTGCCTGTCCCTTCTCTTGTCATTTAACAGAACTTTTTGGACTGCTGAAAGGGGTTGCGTTCCGACCGCTGGTTGGTGGAGACATTTTGACTATATTCTGGACCTGCGTTGTCGCGTAATGCGTCATATGACACGCCGCGTTAGCGCACCCGGAAGTGCTCCGGTGCGCAAGGCGCAGCTTCCCGGAAACGATCCAGAGCGCGGCGCAGCGCGTAACGTAAGCATAACAGGTCATGTGACTTGTTAATAAAACTTTTCATTGGTTCATTTTACTTTTGTTATTCTAATGATGAAAGGCTTGGTCATATGACCTAAAAATAACGCTTTTCATTGCTTTCGAACATTTTTTTTTCCCAAATGATGAAAGCCCCACCTTTTTTTTTCTCACTCTGACTTGTAAACCCAAGGACCCAGATGCATTTACAGTTTATCACTAACAATGTTCCAGGCTAATGTATTTTCCCGGGAAATTTACAACTGTCCTGCAAGTAAAATATTCCTTTTTCGAGAAAAAGGGCGTTTCTTCGTCCCATGAGGGAGCCGTTGAGCAAAAGAGGCTCGGCCTGCTGGCTTAGTCGCTGATAGGCATGAATATCAGATTCTTATCGATCACTTTATGTTGCAGGAGTAGAAAACACAACAGCCCTTGACCATTTATCTTTACTGCGTTCCTGCATATTATACCTTTTAACCGTCATGTAATTGGACTGCTTTATTTCACTTGCCTTTTACTGATTCGAAAACAGTGGGTATTATTCAAAACTTTACCAATGTAGGTACTACTACCATGTTTTGTTTTAAAAACCTTTATGTGAAAATGTCAGTATACAAATACGGGCCTATAACCACGTGGGCCGGCCACGGTGCAAACTGGAATCGTATATGATGAGGGGACATTTACACTGTAGAACAACGTAACGGGCGACCCATTAGGTTGCAAGAACTAAGGTGTCTAACATTTGCGGAATCGGTGGACGTACATTTTATAATTAAAGTATGACAGGGCCAGTTACAATAAAATTATCTAGATATACACTTGCGGGCAAGTACCATGGGTGACGTTAATTCGAACTTTCAATAGTACAGTAATCAATAACACATCAGAACTTAATATCAATAGGGATGTCTAAATGTTCAATCAATTCTCGTCCCCGCCCGCCATGTGCTTCAAAACTGCATACGTATCTCGTGATATCAAGGTTGGGCAACCAGTACACAACAAGGAGTTACGAGTCCCATTTATACCGGCGCCATTTTGGGCGAGGCCAGGCAGGTCCAGGATATAGTCCAAATGTCTCCACCAACCAGCGGTCGGACCAGAACCCTTTTTGGCAGTCCAAAAAGGTTCCGTTAAATGACAACAGAAGAAATAGGCAACAAGAACAATCAGTCAAAAGAGGGGACGCTTTCGTGAATGGGGCCCATGCCCTAGCAGGCAAGCGTCCGAGTTCCAAGGTGTCCCAGAGCCATTTTAGTGGACCAGGCCCAAATCCAAAGAGCTGGCCACCATTTTGAGAGTCCTGTTGCAGCCGGCTATCGCTGCACCACAAGAGTAGCCGCAATTCAGCTAGATGGCGGGTGAGTCACTGTACCGCAAAAGCGGGCGGAACTCAGCTGGAAGGCGAGTCAAACGCTAAGAGGCGCCCCACTGCAGATGAGGTGCCTCCACCTGGGGAGGAGGGAGAGGCCCGTTTGCGCTGCCTCCCCACCCCCCCCGGGCACCCCAGCCCGTCTTTCGGCGCAGCATTGTAGGATGGCCACACCAGTGAAACTTGCTGGACACCACCTCAGTGCCATCCGGATCTCCGCGCGTTCGAGTCACTGTACCGCAAGAGTGGGAGAAACTCAGCTGGATGGCGGGCGAGACGCTGTACCGCAAGAGCGGGCAGAACTCAGCTGGATGGAGGGTAAGGCACTGTGCCGCAAGAGCGGGCAAAACTCTGCTGGAAGGCAAGTGAAACGCTAAGAGGCGCCCCACTGCAGATGAGGTGCCTTCACCTGGGAAGGCGGAAGAGGTCCGTTTACGCCGCCTCTCCCCCCCCCCCCCCGGGCACCCCATGCCGTCTTTCGGCACAGCATTGTAGGATGGCCACACCAGTGAAACTGGACAGCACCTCGGTGCCATCCGGATCTCGGCGCGTTGTGCTGCCTTCGGCGTACTGTAGCAGCAAAAGTAACCGCAACTCAGCTGGACACGCCGTCTTTCGGCGCAGCATTGTAGGATGGCCACACCAGTGCGGCAACTTGCTGGACACCACCTCAGTGCCATCCGGATCTCGGCGCGTTGTGCTGCCTTCGGCCTATTCGCACATCGGTCCGCTACTGACGCCGCCTCACAGGCCAACGGATTTTGTAGGCTTTTTAAAGCCCAAAGCCGCATAACAGGTCATGTGACTTGTTTATAAAACTTTTCATTGGTTCATTTTACTTTTGGTTTCCTAATGATGAAATGCTTGATCATATGACCTAAAAATAACACTTTTCATTGGATTAAAACATTTTTTTTTCCCAAACGATGAAAGCCCCACCTTTTTTTTTCTCACTCGGCAATCCAAAAAGGTTCCGTTAGATGACAACAGAGGGGACAGGCAACAAGAACCATCACTCAAAAAAGGGGAGGGCAAGTTCTTCCCTACCGGGTCAC
Source organism: Lissotriton vulgaris (assembly GCF_964263255.1). Lineage (NCBI taxonomy): Eukaryota > Metazoa > Chordata > Amphibia > Caudata > Salamandridae > Lissotriton > Lissotriton vulgaris. The sequence goes on from NC_141685.1 coordinate 2,047,165,963, forward strand.
GTTGGGGCTCCACCGGAACTCATCGAATTGATAGTCTACAGTGTTTCTGGATGTTTCAGACTGAAGCTGGCGTCAGTATGAGAGCACCACCATCTCGTAGCTCCGTCGCGGTCATTCCGCAAGCAATCATGGCAGCCGCTCCCCACCGGAAGCCTGCGGGAGTCGGGGGCCCCCAAGACTTTTGTAGAATCTTCAAGGCTGAGGGGACGCTTTTGAGAATGGGGCCCAAGCCCTAGCAGACAAGCGTCCGAGTTCCAAGGTGTCCCAGGGCCATTTTAGTGGACCAGGCCCAAATCCGAAGAGCCAGCCGCCATTTTAAGAGTCCTGTGGCAGCCGCCTATCGCTGCACCGCAAGAGTGGGTGCAATTCAACTAGATGGTGAGCGAGATGCTGTAGCCGCAAGAGCGGGCGGTAAACAGCTGAATGGCGGATGAGGCACAGTGCAGTAAAAGCGGGCGGAAAACCGCTGAATGGCAACTGAAACAGTAAAGGGGCGCCCCACTACAGCAGACGAGCCTCCACCTGGGGAGGCCCGATCACGCCGCCTCCCCCCCCCCCCCCCACCCCCCCTGAGGCGCCCCACGCCGTTTTTCGGCGCAGCATTGTAGGATGCCAAGACCAGTGCGGCAAGTAAAGGACATCACCTGGGTGCCGTCCAGATCTCAGCGCGTTGTGCTGCCTTCGGACTATTCGCACAACAGACAGCTACTGACGAGGCACAGTGCAGCAAAAGCGGGCGGAAAACCGCTGAATGTCAAGTGAAACGCTAAAAGGGGCGCCCCACTACAGCAGACGAGCCTCCACCTGGGGAGGCCCGTTCAAGCCGCCTCCCCGCCCCCACCCTCCCAGGGCGCCCCACGCCATTTTTCGGAGCAGCATTGTAGGATGCCAAAACCAGTGCGGCAAGTAAAGGACATCACCTGGGTGCCGTCCAGATCTCAGCGCGTTGTGCTGCCTTCGGACTATTCGCACAACAGACCGCTACTGACCATTGTTGCTTCTGTTTAAAAAAATTTTTTTAACGTGTTTACTGTTTTTGGTGCGTTGTATATATTTATAAGTTATTAAAGTGTTATAATCCTACTACTTTGTTGGAGTGCTATATATTTTTAATGTGACACATAATTGTGAAGACTTTGATGTACAAAAAGGCATCCCTGGAATCTTCCGCTTCAGGCTCGGTCCCACACACCCTCACAGTGAGAATCCCCTCCCCAATCACAATACAGGATCGTTATCAGATAGTAGGAACGCGTGTGGTGTGACGGATCTCATCGGGTGGGGGCCTTGATCTACTGTAACTCCTTTGAAGAGGGGTGATTCTTTACAGTTGAGGCCATAAACTACATCCACAGGGCTAGGTGATAGCCTGGGACCGGCCTGGACAATCAGACACAAAGGAAGAGGAATGTCAAAGGGTGCAGTAGTGAATAGGGTGAAAGGGAGGTGTCGGGCGGGCACAGGGTGTGATTCTCAGGGAAGAGCAGCGCAGATGGGGGGAGGTTTATGGCCCATGCATAAGACAGAGAGCGGGGGTGACCAGTGCGTGGGGGAGATGCTTGCGAGGGTGGGGAGCCATGCTGAGGATCGGCGGCGTGCAGAGAGTGGGTCTGGTCAAGGCATCTAAAATGGCTGCCGTGCACGTCAAAAGTGTGTCATTGGAAAAAAAGCAAGATGGCGCAGACAATGTTTATCAATACGAATTAATTTATAACAATTATTTTTAACAATATATTTACTTGCAGTGTCAAAATGGCAGTCAACACTTCCTGATTTCCTTCGAATCGAACGTTAACAGACGTCACGCAGCAAAAAAAAAAAAAAACGCTCATGCGCAACCGCTGGAAGACAAGTATCAACATATATGAGCATCCTCAGCCACCCTCAGAAAACATAGGGGGTCAGGATATGTCTCCCGTACCCCCTTATACCCATTTCTCACATTGTTTTTCCTCCATCTTGTAATTTATTTAAAACGAAACACAAAATGGCGAATTCCCGTTTCGCGTCCCGGTTCGCTACCCGGTTCGCGAACCGGAAAGCGCTTCTACCGCAAAAAAACAATATTTTTTTATTTGCCCCACGGGACCCTTTAATAACCCCAACATCATTCCTAGGGGGTCAAGAAGGGTCTACCTTGCCCCCTTTCATTAAATTCCCCCTTCGTTTTTTTCTCCTCTTCTTGTCTCTCGATCCTACCGAGAGACAAGATGGCGGCCGCTCCGGACTGTTTAGAATGTTGGCAGACACCGGAGAGCCAATCAGCTTCGCTTCGCAAAGTTCCGTTACGCGAAAAGTTCGCGAACCGGAGCGCTATCCGGGACGCTGTCACAGATATATCTGTTTTTTAAAACGTTAATTTCTCAAAATCCACTGGAGCACATATATTGAGACCCAGCAAAGGCACATCGGGCTAAAACTCCCTACAATTTTGCCAAGTTTCGTGCAAATCCATTCAGCCGTTCGAGCTAAAAGTGAGGCCAAACGCCCTATGGAAAACTCAATGTTAAAAACGTGTTTTGGGACCCCCCTTTTTTCTCGGCCCCCCTTGACGAAACCCCCCTAAATTTTCAGGGGCTGCTCAGAAACAAAATTTGCCATTTTCCTGAAAATTTCAGCCGATTCCGTCCACAAACGCCAAAGTTATTAGACATAGAATTTTCAAAAGTCCCATAGAGAAAAAATCCTAACTATATATACCTACTGGCGACCTCCAGTAGGTAATATATATATATATATATATATATATATATATATATATACATACATATTGCAGTCTTTCATCCGTGACTCCACTCACAACCGGGATAGATGAAATGGGGACCCAAAGTTCTTCCTGCCAAGGTATTTTTTATTATTTATTTATTTATTTATTTATTTCGGCCAGTTTTGGCCATAAAAGACACATATACACGTTAAAAAGCAGAGGATCATAGCAACATACATACAACAACATTTTAAGTCAGTAAATTTAAAATATAGTGCAAGAAATAATTTTTACCACCTCAATTTAAAACACATTTCATTTTGGCTGCAAATTTTTGTAAACATATACAGAGGTCCTACTCAGAGTACCTGACCATGTTTCCTGCGAGTAATGTAAACAGAGTAGAGGAACCTGCTTATGCTAAATACAATGAACTGGGTTGTATTGCTTTTTATGATCCTATATGCTATAGAGCAGGATCTGGTTCCTAAAAGGGTGCACATGGGTTTTAACCATTTCTTTCGAGCCTTCATGTAGGCACTACATATAAACAGCATATGAACCTCATTCTCCATACAGGGGTTTAAGCACATGGGACAACACCCGCTTTTGACATTCAATTCTCCCAGTCTTTTCTGTGACCATCGTTCTGTATTATAGTTCAGCATGAGGATCCCATATCTAAACTTCAAATAAAGGGACTTTGCAATAGGTGGCTCTATCTCATCCAAAAATGATTCGAAGCGAAATTCATCCTTAAAGGATAGAAAATCTTGAATTGCAGACCCAACTCTACTTCCATGTACGAGCTTGTCACTCATGTGAGACCAGAAGGCTCGTTTTACTATTAATTTAGAAGAGGCCGGTAGATTATCAGGATTCTCCCACATTGAGTACAGGCCCAGGAGCGTAAACCATTTTTTAATATGTACAAGCCACTGAATGGAATTAAAAGAGTCAAGATTCAGCAATTCTTGAAGACCATTTCTGTACTCTAACAGTTCTGGGGTGGTCCATAACCTAACCCAAAACATTAATGGTCTTAAAATGGCAAAATAATCTGTTCTTTTAAAGTTCAAATCAAGCTGGAGGGGTATTAAGGGTGTACTATTTGGGACCCTTACAATGGCTCTCATGAATTTATTGTCCAAGCCCTGAAAGCTATCTCTTGCCCAAGGTCCCCATATCTCCGCTCCATACAACACAGCAGATTGGATTTTGAATTTAAAAAGTTCTAAAACAGGGGCTACACTCTTGCTTGTGCCCCTTTAATAACCCCAACAAGGGGTGGTGAGGGACAGAGTCTCTGAATTAAGCAGAAAGCTCTCACCCAGTCAAGAGATCAGGGCTAGATCCAACACCGTTTTTTAGCTCACTGCACCATCCCAGTTTCAGAACCTGGCTGTATGCAAATTAGTCTGTTCCTGTCCCAGTGCATGATGGGAACAGGGCAAACCAAACTACAAAAGCCAATTCTTACACTGGGAAGGAAACAAGCTCCCGGGGACCGGTTTCTGGCATTACAGCCGTCTTCGGCCCGGTTTGCTTGAATCCTGATGGTGCAATGAGCAAGGGTCTCACATCTGAGAATACCCTTCCACGCTTAGGGTGGACAAAAATATTTACAACAAGGGGTGGTGAGGGACAGAGTCTCTGAATTAAGCAGAAAGCTCTCACCCAGTCAAGAGATCAGGGCTAGATCCAACACCGTTTTTTAGCTCACTGCACCATCCCAGTTTCAGAACCTGGCTGTATGCAAATTAGTCTGTTCCTGTCCCAGTGCATGATGGGAACAGGACAAACCAAACTACAAAAGCCAATTCTTACACTGGGAAGGAAACAAGCTCCCGGGGACCGGTTTCTGGCATTACAGCCGTCTTCGGCCCGGTTTGCTTGAATCCTGATGGTGCAATGAGCAAGGGTCTCACATCTGAGAATACCCTTCCACGCTTAGAGTGGACAAAAATATTTACAACAAGGGGTGGTGAGGGACAGAGTCTCTGAATTAAGCAGAAAGCTCTCACCCAGTCAAGAGATCAGGGCTAGATCCAACACCGTTTTTTAGCTCACTGCACCATCCCAGTTTCAGAACCTGGCTGTATGCAAATTAGTCTGTTCCTGTCCCAGTGCATGATGGGAACAGGGCAAACCAAACTACAAAAGCCAATTCTTACACTGGGAAGGAAACAAGCTCCCGGGGACCGGTTTCTGGCATTACAGCCGTCTTCGGCCCGGTTTGCTTGAATCCTGATGGTGCAATGAGCAAGGGTCGGGCCGAAGAAGGCTGAAATGCCAGAAACCGGTCCCCGGTAGCTTGTCTCCTTTCTGGTGAAGAATTGGCTTGGTAGTTTAGTCTGCCCTGTTCCCATGATGCACTGGGCCAGGGACAGACTGATTTGCATATAGCCAGGTTCTGAGCTGGGATGGGGCAGTGAGATAAATAACGGTGATGGATCAAGCCCTGATCTTTGGACTGGGTAAGAGTGGTCTGTTTAACTCAGACACTCTGTTCATCACCACCCCCTTTTTGTAAATCGTTTTTGGCCACTATAGGTGTGGCAGGGTATACTCAGACATGAGTCCCTTTCTCACTGCTCCATCAGGATTCAAGCAAGCCGGGCCGAAGAAGGCTGAAATGCCAGAAACCGGTCCCCGGTAGCTTGTCTCCTTTCTGGTGAAGAATTGGCTTAGTAGTTTAGTCTGCCCTGTTCCCATGATGCACTGGGCCAGGGACAGACTGATTTGCATATAGCCAGGTTCTGAGCTGGGATGGGGCAGTGAGATAAATAACGGTGATGGATCAAGCCCTGATCTTTGGACTGGGTAAGAGTGGTCTGTTTAACTCAGACACTCTGTTCATCACCACCCCCTTTTTGTAAATCGTTTTTGGCCACTATAGGTGTGGCAGGGTATACTCAGACATGAGTCCCTTTCTCACTGCTCCATCAGGATTCAAGCAAGCCGGGCCGAAGAAGGCTGAAATGCCAGAAACCGGTCCCCGGTAGCTTGTCTCCTTTCTGGTGAAGAATTGGCTTGGTAGTTTAGTCTGCCCTGTTCCCATGATGCACTGGGCCAGGGACAGACTGATTTGCATATAGCCAGGTTCTGAGCTGGGATGGGGCAGTGAGATAAATAACGGTGATGGATCAAGCCCTGATCTTTGGACTGGGTAAGAGTGGTCTGTTTAACTCAGACACTCTGTTCATCACCACCCCCTTTTTGTAAATCGTTTTTGACCACTATAGGTGTGGCAGGGTATACTCAGACATGAGTCCCTTTCTCACTGCTCCATCAGGATTCAAGCAAGCCGGGCCGAAGAAGGCTGAAATGCCAGAAACCGGTCCCCGGTAGCTTGTCTCCTTTCTGGTGAAGAATTGGCTTGGTAGTTTAGTCTGCCCTGTTCCCATGATGCACTGGGCCAGGGACAGACTGATTTGCATATAGCCAGGTTCTGAGCTGGGATGGGGCAGTGAGATAAATAACGGTGATGGATCAAGCCCTGATCTTTGGACTGGGTAAGAGTGGTCTGTTTAACTCAGACACTCTGTTCATTACCACCCCCTTTTTGTAAATCGTTTTTGGCCACTATAGGTGTGGCAGGGTATACTCAGACATGAGTCCCTTTCTCACTGCTCCATCAGGATTCAAGCAAGCCGGGCCGAAAAAGGTTGAAATGCCAGAAACCGGTCCCCGGTAGCTTGTCTCCTTTCTGGTGAAGAATTGGCTTGGTAGTTTAGTCTGCCCTGTTCCCATGATGCACTGGGCCAGGGACAGACTGATTTGCATATAGCCAGGTTCTGAGCTGGGATGGGGCAGTGAGATAAATACCGGTGATGGATCAAGCCCTGATCTTTGGACTGGGTAAGAGTGGTCTGTTTAACTCAGACACTCTGTTCATCACCACCCCCTTTTTGTAAATCGTTTTTGGCCACTATAGGTGTGGCAGGGTATACTCAGACATGAGTCCCTTTCTCACTGCTCCATCAGGATTCAAGCAAGCCGGGCCGAAGAAGGCTGAAATGCAAGAAACCAGTCCCCGGTAGCTTGTCTCCTTTCTGGTGAAGAATTGGCTTGGTAGTTTAGTCTGCCCTGTTCCCATGATGCACTGGGCCAGGGACAGACTGATTTGCATATAGCCAGGTTCTGAGCTGGGATGGGGCAGTGAGATAAATAACGGTGATGGATCAAGCCCTGATCTTTGGACTGGGTAAGAGTGGTCTGTTTAACTCAGACACTCTGTTCATCACCACCCCCTTTTTGTAAATCGTTTTTGGCCACTATAGGTGTGGCAGGGTATACTCAGACATGAGTCCCTTTCTCACTGCTCCATCAGGATTCAAGCAAGCCGGGCCGAAGAAGGCTGAAATGCCAGAAACCGGTCCCCGGTAGCTTGTCTCCTTTCTGGTGAAGAATTGGCTTGGTAGTTTAGTCTGCCCTGTTCCCATGATGCACTGGGCCAGGGACAGACTGATTTGCATATAGCCAGGTTCTGAGCTGGGATGGGGCAGTGAGATAAATAACGGTGATGGATCAAGCCCTGATCTTTGGACTGGGTAAGAGTGGTCTGTTTAACTCAGACACTCTGTTCATCACCACCCCCTTTTTGTAAATCGTTTTTGGCCACTATAGGTGTGGCAGGGTATACTCAGACATGAGTCCCTTTCTCACTGCTCCATCAGGATTCAAGCAAGCCGGGCCGAAGAAGGCTGAAATGCCAGAAACCGGTCCCCGGTAGCTTGTCTCCTTTCTGGTGAAGAAGTGGCTTGGTAGTTTAGTCTGCCCTGTTCCCATGATGCACTGGGCCAGGGACAGACTGGTTTGCATATAGCCAGGTTCTGAGCTGGGATGGGGCAGTGAGATAAATAACGGTGATGGATCAAGCCCTATTCTTTGGACTGGGTAAGAGTGGTCTGTTTAACTCATACACTCTGTTCATCACCACCCCCTTTTTGTAAATCGTTTTTGGCCACTATAGGTGTGGCAGGGTATACTCAGACATGAGTCCCTTTCTCACTGCTCCATCAGGATTCAAGCAAGCCGGGCAGAAGAAGGCTGAAATGCCAGAAACCGGTCCCCGGTAGCTTGTCTCCTTTCTGGTGAAGAATTGGCTTGGTAGTTTAGTCTGCCCTGTTCCCATGATGCACTGGGCCAGGGACAGACTGATTTGCATATAGCCAGGTTCTGAGCTGGGATGGGGCAGTGAGATAAATAACGTTGATGGATCAAGCCCTGATCTTTGGACTGGGTAAGAGTGGTCTGTTTAACTCAGACACTCTGTTCATCACCACCCCCTTTTTGTAAATCGTTTTTGGCCACTATAGGTGTGGCAGGGTATACTCAGACATGAGTCCCTTTCTCACTGCTCCATCAGGATTCAAGCAAGCCGGGCCGAAGAAGGCTGAAATGCCAGAAACCGGTCCCCGGTAGCTTGTCTCCTTTCTGGTGAAGAATTGGCTTGGTAGTTTAGTCTGCCCTGTTCCCATGATGCACTGGGCCAGGGACAGACTGATTTGCATATAGCCAGGTTCTGAGCTGGGATGGGGCAGTGAGATAAATACTGGTGATGGATCAAGCCCTGATCTTTGGACTGGGTAAGAGTGGTCTGTTTAACTCAGACACTCTGTTCATCATCACCCCCTTTTTGTAAATCGTTTTTGGCCACTATAGGTGTGGCAGGGTATACTCAGACATGAGTCCCTTTCTCACTGCTCCATCAGGATTCAAGCAAGCCGGGCCGAAGAAGGCTGAAATGCAGGAAACCGGTCCCCGGTAGCTTGTCTCCTTTCTGGTGAAGAATTGGCTTGGTAGTTTAGTCTGCCCTGTTCCCATGATGCACTGGGCCAGGGACAGACTGATTTGCATATAGCCAGGTTCTGAGCTGGGATGGGGCAGTGAGATAAATAACGGTGATGGATCAAGCCCTGATCTTTGGACTGGGTAAGAGTGGTCTGTTTAACTCAGACACTCTGTTCATCACCACCCCCTTTTTGTAAATCGTTTTTGGCCACTATAGGTGTGGCAGGGTATACTCAGACATGAGTCCCTTTCTCACTGCTCCATCAGGATTCAAGCAAGCCGGGCCGAAGAAGGCTGAAATGCCAGAAACCGGTCCCCGGTAGCTTGTCTCCTTTCTGGTGAAGAATTGGCTTGGTAGTTTAGTCTGCCCTGTTCCCATGATGCACTGGGCCAGGGACAGACTGATTTGCATATAGCCAGGTTCTGAGCTGGGATGGGGCAGTGAGATAAATAACGGTGATGGATCAAGCCCTGATCTTTGGACTGGGTAAGAGTGGTCTGTTTAACTCAGACACTCTGTTCATCACCACCCCCTTTTTGTAAATCGTTTTTGGCCACTATAGGTGTGGCAGGGTATACTCAGACATGAGTCCCTTTCTCACTGCTCCATCAGGATTCAAGCAAGCCGGGCCGAAGAAGGCTGAAATGCCAGAAAACGGTCCCCGGTAGCTTGTCTCCTTTCTGGTGAAGAATTGGCTTGGTAGTTTAGTCTGCCCTGTTCCCATGATGCACTGGGCCAGGGACAGACTGATTTGCATATAGCCAGGTTCTGAGCTGGGATGGGGCAGTGAGATAAATACCGGTGATGGATCAAGCCCTGATCTTTGGACTGGGTAAGAGTGGTCTGTTTAACTCAGACACTCTGTTCATCACCACCCCCTTTTTGTAAATCGTTTTTGGCCACTATAGGTGTGGCAGGGTATACTCAGACATGAGTCCCTTTCTCACTGCTCCATCAGGATTCAAGCAAGCCGGGCCGAAGAAGGCTGAAATGCCAGAAACCGGTCCCCGGTAGCTTGTCTCCTTTCTGGTGAAGAATTGGCTTGGTAGTTTAGTCTGCCCTGTTCCCATGATGCACTGGGCCAGGGACAGACTGATTTGCATATAGCCAGGTTCTGAGCTGGGATGGGGCAGTGAGATAAATAACGGTGATAGATCAAGCCCTGATCTTTGGACTGGGTAAGAGTGGTCTGTTTAACTCAGACACTCTGTTCATCACCACCCCCTTTTTGTAAATCGTTTTTGGCCACTATAGGTGTGGCAGGGTATACTCAGACATGAGTCCCTTTCTCACTGCTCCATCAGGATTCAAGCAAGCCGGGCCGAAGAAGGCTGAAATGCCAGAAACCGGTCCCCGGTAGCTTGTCTCCTTTCTGGTGAAGAATTGGCTTGGTAGTTTAGTCTGCCCTGTTCCCATGATGCACTGGGCCAGGGACAGACTGATTTGCATATAGCCAGGTTCTGAGCTGGGATGGGGCAGTGAGATAAATAACGGTGATGGATCACGCCCTATTCTTTGGACTGGGTAAGAGTGGTCTGTTTAACTCAGACACTCTGCTCATCACCACCCCCTTTTTGTAAATCGTTTTTGGCCACTATAGGTGTGGCAGGGTATACTCAGACATGAGTCCCTTTCTCACTGCTCCATCAGGATTCAAGCAAGCCGGGCAGAAGAAGGCTGAAATGCCAGAAACCGGTCCCCGGTAGCTTGTCTCCTTTCTGGTGAAGAATTGGCTTGGTAGTTTAGTCTGCCCTGTTCCCATGATGCACTGGGCCAGGGACAGACTGATTTGCATATAGCCAGGTTCTGAGCTGGGATGGGGCAGTGAGATAAATAACGGTGATGGATCAAGCCCTGATCTTTGGACTGGGTAAGAGTGGTCTGTTTAACTCAGACACTCTGTTCATCACCACCCCCTTTTTGTAAATCGTTTTTGGCCACTATAGGTGTGGCAGGGTATACTCAGACATGAGTCCCTTTCTCACTGCTCCATCGGGATTCAAGCAAGCCGGGCCGAAGAAGGCTGAAATGCCAGAAACCGGTCCCCGGTAGCTTGTCTCCTTTCTGGTGAAGAATTGGCTTGGTAGTTTAGTCTGCCCTGTTCCCATGATGCACTGGGCCAGGGACAGACTGATTTGCATATAGCCAGGTTCTGAGCTGGGATGGGGCAGTGAGATAAATACCGGTGATGGATCAAGCCCTGATCTTGGGACTGGGTAAGAGTGGTCTGTTTAACTCAGACACTCTGTTCATCATCACCCCCTTTTTGTAAATCGTTTTTGGCCACTATAGGTGTGGCAGGGTATACTCAGACATGAGTCCCTTTCTCACTGCTCCATCAGGATTCAAGCAAGCCGGGCCGAAGAAGGCTGAAATGCCAGAAACCGGTCCCCGGTAGCTTGTCTCCTTTCTGGTGAAGAATTGGCTTGGTAGTTTAGTCTGCCCTGTTCCCATGATGCACTGGGCCAGGGACAGACTGATTTGCATATAGCCAGGTTCTGAGCTGGGATGGGGCAGTGAGATAAATAACGGTGATGGATCAAGCCCTGATCTTTGGACTGGGTAAGAGTGATCTGTTTAACTCAGACACTCTGTTCATCACCACCCCCTTTTGTAAATCGTTTTTGGCCACTATAGGTGTGGCAGGGTATACTCAGACATGAGTCCCTTTCTCACTGCTCCATCAGGATTCAAGCAAGCCGGGCCGAAGAAGGCTGAAATGCCAGAAACCGGTCCCCGGTAGCTTGTCTCCTTTCTGGTGAAGAATAGGCTTGGTAGTTTAGTCTGCCCTGTTCCCATGATGCACTGGGCCAGGGACAGACTGATTTGCATATAGCCAGGTTCTGAGCTGGGACGGGGCAGTGAGATAAATAACGGTGATGGATCAAGCCCTGATCTTTGGACTGGGTAAGAGTGGTCTGTTTAACTCAGACACTCTGTTTATCACCACCCCCTTTTTGTAAATCGTTTTTGGCCACTATAGGTGTGGCAGGGTATACTCAGACATGAGTCCCTTTCTCACTGCTCCATCAGGATTCAAGCAAGCCGGGCCGAAGAAGGCTGAAATGCCAGAAACCGGTCCCTGGTAGCTTGTCTCCTTTCTGGTGAAGAATTGGCTTGGTAGTTTAGTCTGCCCTGTTCCCATGATGCACTGGGCCAGGGACAGACTGATTTGCATATAGCCAGGTTCTGAGCTGGGATGGGGCAGTGAGATAAATAACGGTGATGGATCAAGCCCTGATCTTTGGACTGGGTAAGAGTGGTCTGTTTAACTCAGACACTCTGTTCATCACCACCCCCTTTTTGTAAATCGTTTTTGGCCACTATAGGTGTGGCAGGGTATACTCAGACATGAGTCCCTTTCTCACTGCTCCATCAGGATTCAAGCAAGCCGGGCCGAAGAAGGCTGAAATGCCAGAAACCGGTCCCCGGTAGCTTGTCTCCTTTCTGGTGATGAATTGGCTTGGTAGTTTAGTCTGCCCTGTTCCCATGATGCACTGGGCCAGGGGCAGACTGATTTGCATATAGCCAGGTTCTGAGCTGGGATGGGGCAGTGAGATAAATAACGGTGATGGATCAAGCCCTGATCTTTGGACTGGGTAAGAGTGGTCTGTTTAACTCAGACACTCTGTTCATCACCACCCCCTTTTTGTAAATCGTTTTTGGCCACTATAGGTGTGGCAGGGTATACTCAGACATGAGTCCCTTTCTCACTGCTCCATCAGGATTCAAGCAAGCCGGGCCGAAGAAGGCTGAAATGCCAGAAACCGGTCCCCGGTAGCTTGTCTCCTTTCTGGTGAAGAATTGGCTTGGTAGTTTAGTCTGCCCTGTTCCCATGATGCACTGGGCCAGGGACAGACTGATTTGCATATAGCCAGGTTCTGAGCTGGGATGGGGCAGTGAGATAAATAACGGTGATGGATCAAGCCCTGATCTTTGGACTGGGTAAGAGTGGTCTGTTTAACTCAGACACTCTGTTCATCACCACCCCCCTTTTTGTAAATCCTTTAATAACCCCAACATCATTCCTAGGGGGTCAAGAAGGGTCTACCTTGCCCCCTTTCATTAAATTACCCCTTCGTTTTTTTCTCCTCTTCTTGTCTCTCGATCCTACCGAGAGACAAGATGGCGGCCGCTCCGGACTGTTTAGAATGTTGACAGACACCGGAGAGCCAATCAGCTTCGCTTCGCAAAGTTCCGTTACGCGAAAAGTTCGCGAACCGGAGCGCTATCCGGGACGCTGTCACAGATATATCTGTTCTTTAAAACGTTAATTTCTCAAAATCGACTGGAGCACATATATTGAGACCCAGCAAAGGCACATCGGGCTAACACTCCCTACAATTTTGCCAAGTTTCGTGCAAATCCATTCAGCCGTTCGAGCTAAAAGTGAGGCCAAAAGCCCTATGGAAAACTCAATGTTAAAAACGTGTTTTGGGACCCCCCTGTTTTTCTCGGCCCCCCTTGACGAAACCCCCCCAAATTTTTAGGGGCTGCTCAGAAACAAAATGTGCCATTTTCCTGAAAATTTCAGCCGATTCCGTCCACAAACGCCAAAGTTATTAGACATAGAATTTTCAAAAGTCCCATAGAGAAAAAATCCTAACTATATATACCTACTGGCGACCTCCAGTAGGTAATATATATATATATATATATATATATATATATATATATATATATATATATATATATATATATATATATATATATATATATATATATATATATATACATATTGCAGTCTTTCATCCGTGACTCCACTCACAACCGGGATAGATGAAATGGGGACCCAAAGTTCTTCCTGCCAAGGTATTTTTTATTATTCATTCACCCTGCATCGCCGCCACAACGCGTTTCAGCCCCACCTGGGCCTTGATCGCCTGACGCATTGCGTATGTTTAGATAACTATTTATTTAAAGTCTAGTTCAAATTTCAATTACAGACAGCTGTTTCCACCATGAATAGAGAAGAAATACTTTCTCAACCATGAGCATGATACATAGACAATTACCAGTAAAATTCACACTCATATCTTACTGCTTAAATGCAAGTAAGGGACATGTTTGCTTAAAGTTATAAACAAAAGGATCAAAAAACATTACATTTGGCATTTGAAATCAATAAAAACATGAAAAATGTAAAAAAGCTAAAAATGCCACATTAAATACCACAATGTTATAAATATTTTATGCTAGATCCTGTATTTCCGAATTAAATTATTACTGAGTGCAAATCTGCTGTCAACGTTGCTATTTATGCATATTTTTACCAGTCAAGTAAAAGCAACTACATATAGATATATATGATCATCATCATGCAAAACACTATATATATATATATATATATATATATATATGTATATATATATATATATATATATATATATATATATATATATATATATATATATATATATATATATATATACATATATATATATATATATATATAAAACCTACTGGCAATTGCCGGTAGGTAGTTATAGTTAGGACCAAGTTTCCATAGGAAGAACATTTTTTGTTTTGCTAATAACTTTGGCGTTTAATGAATCTTCATGACATTTTCAAAACAAATTCTTTGTTGATATCAGCTCCCATATTGATAGTTTGGGGGTGATTCGTCAAGGGGGGCCGAGATAAAAGGGGGGTCCCAAAACGTGTTTTCTCCATGTTAATTTCCATAGGAAACTTTAGACAAGTCTACAGATCGAACGGGTGAACCGAATTACACCAAATTTGGCAGGGAGAAGGGTCTAGAAAGTATGCTTTTGTTTATTTGGTGTAAATCCGTTCAGTGGTTTTTGAGAAATATTGAAAGTTACAGATATCGATTATTGGGATTTCTGCCATCTGATTGGCTGAAGCATTACGAGCACGAGCTTGCTGCTGATTGGCTGCGAGCGGTTGCAACTAGGAAGTGTTGGCCGCCATTTTGTAATTCCGTTGAAGCGAGTAAAAAGGGCGAAAAAGTGGGAAAGAGGAGGGTAGGAGCACTGTAACCTCTGTTGGGTGTTTACAATGTGCTATAAAGGAGGTGCAAAGCGAAGTATTCACCCCTACCGGTGTGAAAGTGGTGGGCTATGGAAATTAAGTGAGGTATTGCCTAGGGTGTGATGCTGCTAAGGTGAGCTGGTGCGGTACTCTGGGATTAAAGCGTGAGCCCAAACTGTGTGTCTTATGCTGTGAAGCCATGTGCCCTGACCGCTGCACTACAGCTGTGGAAGTAGTGTCAGCATGTGTTTATACCTCCTAGGATGAACTACTGACCCGTACTGGCCTGAAAATCCTGGGGTTCAGAAAATATGTGGAGTATTGTCTAGAGTCCCGTACAACTTGGAAGTGTTGGCCGCCATTTTGTGATTCCATCGAAGTGAGTAAGGGTGACATAAGTAAGAAAGAGCAGGGTAGGAGCACTGTAACCACTGAGGGGTGTTTAGGGTGTGCTATACAGGGGGTGCAAAGCTAATTACTCATACCTACCAGTCTGAAAGTGCTGGGCTATGGAAATTAAGTGAGGTATTGCCTATAGTTTGATGCTGCTAAGGTGAGCTGGTGCTGGAGTCGGGTATTAAAGCGTGAGCCCAAATTGTGTCTCTTATGCTGTGAAGTCATGTGCTGTGGCCGCTGCACTACACTTGTGGAAGTAGTGTCAGCATGTATTTATACCTACTAGGATGAACTACTGACCCGTACTTGTCTGAAAGTCCAAGGGTACAGAAAATATGTGAGGTATTGTCTAGAGTCTCATGGTGTTTAGCTGAGCTGCTGGCGGACTAAGGGATGAAAGTGTGAGCCCAAACTGGTGTCATAAACTGTGATGTCATGTGCTCTGGCCGCTGTGCCACTTCTGTCGAAATAGTGTGAGCATGTACTTATACCTACTCGGATGAACTTCGTGTCTTTTTGCACGGCTACGGCTACTCTGCATTTCATTATCAGCACTTTAATGCAACTAAAGTTGAGATAAATCTAACACATTATTCAGAAGTTGGTGCAAACTGCAGAGATCACCAGTATTCCTGCGATAAGTGGTCCAAAATTTAACACCATGGTGGATACCGCCAAATAACAGTAATAGGAACAAGAGTCACACAACAGTTAAGAAAACAACTGAAAAGGTTAATCATTTTTTTGTCAAACTTTATTTTTAAATAAACCACAAACTATTTTTAAATTTTATTTTTTTACTATTATTATTTAAAAAAAATAAACCAATAAACAAAATTTAACAAACATAATAGAAAAAAACAATGTGGAAGACTCCTGTGGGGAGCATGGATGTCGACAACAGAGCCTGACGCCTGGAAGTTTAAAGGTAATGAATCTCCTGCTAGATGTCTCTATCAAATATTAGCACATATTAATAGGTCTGTTGTTCAATGTACATGAATGAGGAAATGGTCTGTTAATTTGGGCCCACTAGAATCATACTAAAAGGGAGAAGTTGAGGCACCCAGATCATCACAAGAAAAGCATTGGATAAGGCGGTTCAAAGTCGTTAGTTTTCTTCTGGGTACCATACCGAGACAGCAAATTTAGAGATCCAACAAGTTTTGGTTACAGTAAGGTGATGTCACTCAGGTGGTAATTGTGAGAGATTGATGAGAAGAGTTGCTCATAGCATGCTGGCTCATTATACTTCCTTTGTTTTGCTACTCCGTCTTTACACTATAGTTTGAGAAGGTCTTGATAAACATGGACCCACTCCAGGCTAAGACTAGAGTCCTACACTATGAATTAAGATGTTCGTGTGCCTTCAGCACATATCTGTTAACATAAATATGTGCAATAGCCCTTGGTTTCTTAGCAGAACACAAATAGAAGCCTGAGCCAGGTGGAGTGCTCTTCAGATAACCTGACTGTTAGAACTGGTGGTCTCTAGTTGGCTGAGGTAGGGTAAGGAGGGACACACTCTGAGATAACCCCTGCTTACCCCCTGGTAGCTTGGCATGAACAGGCAGGCTTATCTCCAAGGCAATGTGTAAAGTATTTGCAACCACACTCCCAGTAACATAGTGATCACACCACAAATGGACACCACATGGGTTTCATAAAAATAGCAGTATCTTTATAGAAAGGAATAGGATGAGGCCAACGACAGAAATCCAACATACGAGTATTTGTAATATTTCACTTGGCCGGGTATTAGGCCAGCAATCACTTGTAGGTTCTTGCGGTATTAATGAGCAATTCACAATCTCTAATGCAGACTTAATGCACTGCTATGCAGTACGTAATGCAGTTCGTAATGTAATAATAAGACAGTTCTTAATGCAAGAATCAGGCATTTAGTAAGGCAAAAATAATATGGTTTGTAATGCAAGAATCCGGCTGTTCATAATGCAAAGATAATGTGGTTCGTAATGAAGGAATCAGGCAGTTCGTAATGCAATAATCATGCGGTTCGTGATGCAAGAATCAGGCCGTTCATAATGCAAAAACAATGCGATTCGTAAGGCAGGAATTAGGCAGTTTGTAATGCAAAAATAATGCGCTAAGCCAATCTGCGCAGTCAACTCGGCCCCCACTAGGCCCCAACAGCAGAGACAGCGGTCATACGCTTAAAGGAGCGACCCGATACCGCTGGTCAGGTACAGGCCGCTCGGGTACTCAGCACATCTAATGCGGTACAGCGGGAGAGAGATCGGAGCACTCCTGCACACCTCCCCAGGACACACACGCTTGTTCATTGTGCTGCTCCCGACCGGAGTCCAAGCCTTGCCTGGCTCTCTCTCTCCGCTTGTCGTACGTCCTACTGGGCGATACCGATCACCCAGCAGTTCTGGTGCTAGGCGACGCTGTATCTGGATAAGTTACAGCTCTGCCTTCTCCTTCGTTGACCATCTTGGGCAGATTCCTGACAAGGATCACAATCCCTTTCACATTGTAGCATCCGTAGCTTCAAGAAATCCTTTAGCACGTTGTGGCTTGGGCCAGAGGTGGGGATCTTCCCTCACAGCCTCAGTTACGACAACGGCTCGGGCCACAAACAGCAATGCAGAAGCGTAGGCAATGTTTCATGCTGCGGGGGCAATGCGATCATGGGGCACCTCGTAAACAGTACCATGGACCACACGGCAGTCGCAAGAGTGCAAAAAGCACATGCACACGGCGTCGCTGAGACACACTTAGAAACTTTCATGTTCCTGACTTTTCCCAACAGGGGACCAGCTCTCCTCGGGTCCATGGAGACAAGTTACTTCAGGACACAGCACACAGCAAAGTCCTCTCAAGCAGGGGGACACAGCACACAGCAAAGTCCCTTGTCACCTCCTACGTCAAATCAGAAAACTGCAGGCCAGCCCCAAAACACAGAGCAAGGCCAGCCCTTCTCTTCAGTCTCTTCAGCTGATCTTCTTTGGCAGAGGTTCATCTTGAACACAAAGTAGTTTCAATCCTTTTACAGTATGGATTTCATTCTTGGGTTCAGGGGTTTTAGAGTGTACATTTATACCCCTAAATGCCTTTGAGTTCTTTGTGTTTAGGTAGCTCTGACCTCGGTCTAAACCATGCCTGGGTGTCTTCCTACCAGTGCACCCCCTCCTCCTTGACAGTCAGGGTCTGGGGCCCAGACGTTCAGCAGGAGGTGGAGCCAGACTCTAGTGGCAACAACACAGCCCTCTTCACATCCAGAGGGCTACTCCACCCCCACATAAAATGCAGGCCAGCCTGTTGCTGTCTCACCTACTCCTGCGTGGGGTCAGGACACTTTCCAGACCCTGTCACATCCAAACCCAAGCAGGCAATATACAACCAGGCAGAGGCACACAGGAGGGTTTAAGACAAGAAACCAGCCACTTCTAAAAGTGTGGTTTCTAAACACACAATTCAAAAACCATCTTCACAAAAAGATGTATCCTTATATTCTGAGTTCAGGCACACTAAACTCCATCTCTCCATTTTATGCCTATGCGAAGATATGCTGGAAACCCGGGACACACCATTCCCCATTCTGTCCTATGGGCAAGTTGGCCTTGCAGCAGTGAAAAACAAACTTGGCAGTATTTCACTGTTAGGGCATGGTACACACCTCATTACATGTCATACCTTTCACATAAACTGCACCCTGCCCAGTGGGGTACCTTGGGCCTACAATAGGGGTGTCTGATATGCATAAAGAGGGAAGGTAATGCCTGGCAGGTGGGTGCACTTGCCAGGACAAGGTAGCTAACACACCGTGCGCAGGCACTGCAGTGGCAGGCCTGAGATCTCTTCTTAGGGCTACTTGTGTGGGAGGCACAATTAGTGCTGCAGGCCCATGAGTAGCATTTGCATTACCAACCCTGGCACACAAAGTGCACTTTACTAGTGACTAAACTAGTAAGGCAAACATACTAATTATGGAAAACCAATTACCATAACACTTTATACAGAAGCACTTGCACTTTGACACTGATCAGCAATGGCAAAGTGCCCAAATCATCTAAATCGGCAACATAATATCAAAAAAAGGTCTAGGAGGAAGGCAAAAGGTTTAAGGAACTGTAGCCAAAAAGGGCAGAGTCTAACACTGACCTTCAGAGGTGACATTTTCCAGGATTGTAGTCATTTTGAAATGTTCGATAGAGGGAGTTAATGCCCCAATCAAAACTCTTCAAAATAACAGTCAGACTCCACAGATTAAAAATATTTAAAAAAATTTAATTGAGAGATTCAGCCTTTACAATAGTCCAACAAATTAGGTCGTACAGTCTCCAGTAGTATGTCTTTATCTTGCTGCCATTAATTTTTCTTTGAAGGTGATATTGAGCTACCAAGCAGGATTTAACCATTTCATAAGCAAGACCACTGACTCATTGTCAGTGAAATTGCTCTCCCTCCCTCGCAGCTCCACCATTAAATGAGGCCTTCCCCCGAGCCCCTGCACTCTTGAGTGTTGGTGTTCGAGGCCCTCCTCCACCCACAGGTTTCACCTGTGCCTCATCCCTGGGGGTCCAGTGAACCTGTCTCCATTCTTCTACACCACTTTTTCTCTCCTTTTTTCACTTGTTTTTTCTCTCACCCTGCTGCTGCTGCCCCTGCGGCCCCTCCCCCCCAGCACGACCCGTGCGACCAGCCCAATCCAGCTCCCCTCCCCGCTCCCGCCGCCCAGCTGCCAGCCCTCCCCAACCCCTACTTAATGGCGGCCACTGTGTGACCGCGCAGCGGCCGTGCCACCGGGGCGCCCATCCGGGACCCAAATGTGACCAGCGCTAGGAACCTGGATCTCTGGACCGCCAATGCTATGACCCAAGGGCACTCCCGCTCTCAGCCCAGGCCGAAACAACAACTGCAAGCTAGCATCACCAGCCGACACCCACAGACCCCTCAGCTGTCACCTGAAGCACCGCCAAGACCACTGACCCAGCGCAATCCGGCCGCAAGAACACAACCGAACTGAAGACCCTGCTATGCATCCTCCTCAACGTCCAATACCTCCACAAACATGCCACCAAAATCTGGGACCTCCTCGACAGCACTACCCCGGATGTAGCATTCTTTACCGAAACCTAGACCAACACCACCTCTGGACCGTACACCGCCATCGCCATTCCCCAAGGATACAAGATCTCCAGGAAGGACAGCCCTACCCGCCCTTGAGTAGGAATCGCCATCATCCACAAATCCACCCTCCGCCTGAGCACACTCCACGACGAGCCCACAGACATAATGGAAGACCTTCACTTCAAGATACTGGCCAGCCCTACCTCCACCCTCCGTGGAACCCTCATCTACCGACCCCCTGGACTCTGGGGACCTTTAGCCAACTCCATCAGGGACATCATCTCCCTACATGCCATCACGTCCACCAACTACACCCTACTGGGAGACCTCAACTTCCACCTCAACAACCAACTGGATCCCAGCACCACATCCCTCCTGTACAACCTCTACAACATTGGACTCTGCCAGATCATGACCCAACCCACGCACTCAGCAGGACACACCCTCGACCCCCTCTTCACAACAGGAAACTCCATCACCTTCAGCCACACCACCGAACACCCATGGACTGACCTTCGATGCATCCACTTCACCTTCAGAACACCCACCATCCACAGACATCAGCACCTGCTCCCACAAAGAAATTAAAGCAGAATCACCGACGACCAGCAACCTCATCACTCCACCCCAACCATTGCAGAAAACGATGACACCAACACCGCAGTCCAAACCCTGCACAGATGGCTCTCCTACAGACCAAACACCATAGCCCCCCTCAAGAAAAACAACAATACCATGTCATGAAAGCTACATGGTGAAGGACCGGGTTTTAGAAACCAGCGGCATCAGGGAAAACGCCCGATGCCTTTGAGTTCCCCTGCCTTGGCAAACAGAGACACAGGATACTTCTTGATGACGTCAAAGACCAAAGTTTATTGGCTGCAACCAGGAACAGAGGTCTACGAAGCACACTAGCGGAGCATGGTCTTTTATGCCAAAAATCAAGCCTCAGCTAGCATTCAAAATTAGCATTGGGTTCATACAAACAGACCAATGACAGCATGACATTTCAAAAGTAGCGTATGACAACAATCCCACTATCCGTTGTCCAGCCCACCAGAAATGACCAAGCAAATTCCACTTTCCTGTTCGGTCAGGCCGGACAAACCCATCATAAAACCCTCTACCCATATCAGTAATCATGTCGTAAAGGAAGGAACAGAAACAGATTGGAAGCAAGATAGAAAGGTGGGTGCAGTGTACTATAAACTCGGGCACGTCGTACTCTTTGATCTTTATCTGACCAGCTGCTTAACAAGGAACTGGCTCAACGAGGTCAGCCTCGGGCAAAGGAGTCAGTTCGGCCAGGTCATTCAAAAGTCAGCTAAGCATCCGTGTCTCAAGGACTCGTTCGGCCGCAATCATTGACCTATGTGAGGGCAACCACTCAAAATGGCTGCCACACACAAAATGGAACCCAAAGGTTCGAACGGAATTCCCAAATACAGAGTGTTCTCATTGATCGATTCATGCGAAAACACTTGTACATGCTACACTCGTCATTTGTGGTCTGCTGACACTAAAATCGTCTATTTCCGACGACCTTTATTGAACGGGTTCGGAACCACCGAACCTCACTCATAAACTCACGGAACTACAGATCCTCCTTTTACCCTTACATAGGCAACAGACCCAAACCCATGTCAATCTGAATCCGGATCTATATTCATCAGATCATTGATGTGTTGCTGTAGCATCATCCTATTACTTAGTACCTCTCTCTTGACAGGTCTCCTTGCACACGAAGTAGCACAGAGGCCACAAATAGCAGGAGCGCTGTACACAGAGACAGAACATGAAAAGGATAGCTAAGACGATCCCAATGACCATCAGAATCTTCCAATCCCAAGTGGATATTTATCCCCATAACCATCCCATCAACGAACAATCTCCTTTGTACAAATGGACAGAATCGGAGATCTTATGTAGCTTGGAAATGGCCTGGAAGACTGACGGAGCGTTGTCTGGAATGAAAACGCAGCAGCTCGATTGAATCAGTTTACAAACTCCACCTCGATCTGCTAGTATAACATCAAGGGCAACTTTATTTTGGAGTGTCATAAGTCTATTCGACTGGAGCTCAGCAGTCAAGTTACTAAGGGCACCGGCAGTTTCGACTATGGTGGACTCAACCACTCTCGTCAACTGGCGAATATTCCTACTATTAGCCATCGGTCCCCAAAATGGCAGAAAACCTTAAAGAAATCTCCCAACTCTTGCCCTGCAGTGTCTTCCTGACTAAAGACACCTCTAGCAACTCTCGTCTTATGGTAATCTGCCGCAGCTGTAAAAGTGGGAGGCAACAGGAAAGAAACAAAACATGTGCCCGAAAAATCAGGGGGCAACCATGTATACGCTTTGTCATAGCAAACAAAGTAGGTACCCTTAGCAGCTAAGAATGCTGGCGAAGACTGGGACGTAAATACGTAGGTGTCACTACAAACGCTCTTCCCTTGTTGAGCTCTCGGATTCTTGCCATTACCCTGCAGACAATAGCGACCCTGATGGGGTTAACACTCAGACTAACTCCATATCCAGTAATATCCCAACCACTATATGGTTGTCTCTCATCCATCGGAATAGTTTCAATGGCATTAGTCCCTTTAACCATGTCGACTATGCCTCTAGCAACAGCACTATTCTTCGGATTGTCCTTCGGTGAACGTAAGGGATAGACACTATGGGCATAAATAAACATCATTCTGTAAGCCCAAATCGAGCCATTTAAACTAAAAGGCAAAACTAAATACGGAATACCCTTATCAGTTGTATGGGGCATTAGATCACAGATCCAACAGTTTGTCGTGTTCATCACTAACTGGTGTTGGTGCAAAAGTTGAATAAAGGAATTATTAGCAAATTCCAATCGTCTAACTACCTCATGTTCAGGCAAAGGATGAAAAGAATGAGAAGAAATAGTCGGTGGAGGTATAGGTTGTACAGTGGGAATGAACGTTACTTTAAAAGAGAATGTCACATAACCAATTATGAATGTCATCAGGCTCAATAGCAGAAATAAACACGGTATTAAAAAACATTTCTTTGAGTTCAATTTGCATATTTTCTTTCTAAAAATCATTGTCCGTGCAGGTCTTTCCAACTCGAAGAAATCCATCCTAAACTAAATATGCTGCTCGCGATGGTAGGGTGTTCTATGCTAAGGAATGCCTCTGTCAACCCAGGGCAACTCCCTTAGGCCAACCAGAACCTTCGACCTAGTGTCTCAGGCTTGCACTCCAAAGAATTTCGGCAACCGCGACACTACAGCTGAACCTGGATGGCGGTTCAAAAAACAAAAATGAGTAGATCCTCGGTGGAAAGTTAACCTGCAAACAGAAAAATCATAAAAACTTTATTTGTGTGTCCATGACTTTCGATCGCAAATTATAGCGGCTTCTTCCAGGCAATTCTTGATCTTTAAACAATAAATCAGACTCAGTGGTGTTCAATCGATTCGAAGGAGGCACAGTTTCTTGTAAAAGATCGTCACTTTTTCTTTCAGGGTTCGTACCAATCAGACTAGCATCGCTGAATGGCAAAAATCGTGGAACACTGTCTGTTTCAGAGTCTGGAAGTCCCTCCTGGACCCACTTATCGTACGGTAAGGGCAAAGGTGCTCGCTTACAATGTACACCGTGGATCCAGTTTCGTTTGCCTTGTACTCGCACCGCAGAACGTGTAGGGCCCCGTCCACCGGGGCTGATCGTTCTTGTTCCGCTGGAAATTTCTGACGAACACCCAACTTCCAGGTTCAATAGCGTGTCCTGGATCTTCTGAAGCTTGTGGTAGGCTCTCATGCACCTCTTGGTGTAAGACACGCAATTTAGTCGTCAGTTCACGCAAGTTGTCAAGCAACACAGGGTACTCAATCTCACTAAATCTAGTCGGCCTTTGCACGCCCCAAATATTCGCAGGGCGACCAAAGACGACTTCATAAGGACTCAAACCCATTCTCGAATGCACATTCATTCTTGTGGACAGGAGCGCTAAAGGCAAAGCATCTGGCCACTGTAGACCAGTGCTCGCTTGGATTTTGGCTAACTTTAGCTTCAAGGTGCCATTATAGCACTCGACTAGACCAGCTGATTGGGGATGATTTGCAGCGTGGAACTTCTGCCGAATACCTAGTCCCTCACACACTCTCTTCATGACTTGACCCACAAATTCACTCCCATTATCACTCCAGATAATTCTTGACATTCCAAATCTAGGGAAAAACTCTTTTATCAGAACTTTTGCTGTGGACAAGGCAGTATTGTCCTTAAGAGGATAGGCTTTTACCCATCTAGAAAAAGAGCAAACAACCACTAAAACATATTTCAAGTTGTTGCATCTCTCCATATGGATAAAATCTAGCTGCAAAGCCTCGAACGGATACGTAGGAGGAGCAAAATGACCAGCTGGTGTTGGAGTTCCCTTACCAGGATTGTACATCAAACACACCATACAGTTCTTAACCAAGTTCTCTGCACATTTTAGAATTCCTGCATTCTGCCAAACCGGAGCCAACAACTTGCAAATCCCTTTCACGCTGATATGTGCCCTGCCATGAGCCATTGTAACAACCGGAAGCACATACGCGTTAGGCAACAACCATCTTTGATGCTCAGACAAATCAATCCAACAACTATTCAAGTCTAATCTACCCTTACTTTCTCTCCATTCATTCAACTCTTTTTCTGTAGATTCAGCTTGAATGGATTTCACACTCTCAATCGTATCTTCACACTTACTCTTCTCTGGAACCCATCTCGCCGAACCTGCAACATACATTCGACTCATCACATTTCTCGCAGTTTCTTTCGCAACTTCATCCGCAAACGCATTTCCGCGACCAACATCATCCGTGACTTTGTTATGGGCACTGCATTTTACGATCGCTGCTTGCAATGGCAACGTAAGAGATTCAAGAAGTTCATTCACCAACTGTCCATGCTGGATCTTCGTCCCATGCGAAGTCAGGAACCCACGTTTACGCCACAAACGTCCAAAGCTATGAGCCACACCAAAGGCATATTGGCTATCAGTATACACATTCACTCGTTTTCCTTTCGCCAACACACATGTTCTCGTTAATGCAATCAACTCTGCTGCTTGTGCTGAATTATGTGGAATACGTGCAGCTTCAACAATCGTATGCAAAGTCGTAACAGCATATGCCGCAGTCGTATCACCATTCGGCAACTTAAAGCACGAACCATCAACCCACAAAGTACCATCGCACTCTGGAAGAGGAGTGTACCTAAGGTCTACTCTCCCTTTCGTTTCTTCTTCAGTTCTCAAAAAACAGTCATGCTGTTCTTCACTATCTGTCTCAACTGAAATTGGCAACAACGTGGCTGGATTCAACGTGTTGCATCGTTTAATGTGCACATGACTCGCTAACAATGTCAACTCGTAACCCGACAACCGAGCACTAGTTAAATGCTGTGTCTTCGTACGGTTCAACAAGGTATCCACTGCATGTGGAACCATCACCACTAACGTGTTATCCATAACCAAACCAGCAGACTGTCGAATTGAAACAGCCGCTGCCGCCGTAGCTCTCAAGCAACTCGGCAATGCTCTATCTACCGGATCCAAAGTCGATGAAAAATAAGCACATGGATGCTGCTTATCGCCAAACTGTTGAGTCAACACTGACAATGCACATCCCTCTCTCTCGTGGACATACAATGTGAAAGGCTTACTGTAGTCGGGAGTACTCAACAACGGGGCCGAACACAATGCATTTCGTAATTTTGAAAAGCTCTTTTAACATTCGTCAGTCGAAGGAATAGGATTTGGAGTATCCTTAACAGTAAGAGCTATCAAAGGCTTCGCTAACAAAGAAAAATTAGGGATCCACTGTCTACAGTACGACGTAATACCCAAAAATGCACGTACTTCTCTCTGTGTCGTAGGCACACTTATTTTCGCAATAGCTTGAATTCTCTCTGGGGACAATTTCCTTCCCTCCTTTGATAAGAGGTGACCTGAGTAGGTTACTTCGTGTCGACAATATTGCAACTTGGAGAGAGAAACTTTGTGATGACAATCAGACAAGTGGCGCAACAACGACAAAGTGGCTTCCTTACAAATCTCTTCAGTATCAGCGGCAACCAGCAAATCATCAACGTACTGAATAAGGGCTGCACCATCTGGTAAAACCAACAGATCAAGTGGTATTTTCAAAGCTTGACTATAGATCAATGGACTCTAGCAATAACCTTGAGGAGCGCGCTTAAAGCGGAAACTTCGTCCTCCTAAAGAGAATCCAAAGATGTCCCTACTCTCCATGGCAATCGGGATGCTGAAGAAAGCATTCTTCAAGTCAATCACCGAAAACCATGTGGCCGTAGCCGGAATCAGAGTCAGCAAGGCAGTGATATCAGACAGGAAATTGTGGAACAACAATCTTGTTCACTTCACGAAGATCGATGACAAACCTATATACAGGAGGCTGTGAAGAATCAGTTCTCTTCAGAACAGGCAAAACAGGACTATTGCACACATTACCTCTTGTTTCCTCAATGACACCCTTGTCGATCAGGTCATAAATGATCGCTAAAAGTGCACGCTTATTATCACTCGAGATACAATACTGTGGAATGCGCGGTTACTTAGCATTCGCCTTCAGTGTCACAACAAATGGGGGAATTTCCAGTAGGCCCACATCATTCGGACCAGTAGCCCGCAATGAATCTGGTGAAGAAGACAATTCAGATGGAAGAATATCTTTCGACATGTACATCGGAGAGATCACTCTCTCACCCAAGGTAAGATGTACTCCTGACGGAGAACAATACAGCGTCGCATACAATCTCTTCAATAAATCCAATCCCAATAGATTCTCATTACAACCTGTAGTCAAAATGAGGGGTGCTTCGAACTTACGAGGACCAACAGAAAGAGACAATGAAGCAGAAATCGGATTTGTAATGGGGGTGCCAGAAAAACCTACAGAAACATTGTCAAAGCCAGACAAAGGTGCGCCAGGGAGTTTAGAGTGCATAATAGAACTCTTTGTAGCACCAGTATCTAGCAGAAAAGGCTCTGACACACCTGATGCAATCACTTCAACATAGGGTCCACTCTGATCTACTGGAACTGAAACAACTCCCTCTCTTTGTCCATGGCTGTCCTAACAATCATTACCATTTACTTTGTCACCTTCAACATAATAATCATCCATATAGTACTGTGCTGTCCTACCAGAGGAACCTCGCTGTTGATCAAAACTATTCATCGAGTTCTGTGGAGGCAAAGAAAGTACATTCTATCCTCGACCTCTACCTCTAGGCGCTTGTTGAGCACCTCTACCTCGTACACCAGAAGCACAATTCGTACGCTGTAACAAAACCGGACAAGTATTCTTGTAATGACCCTCTTCTTTGCAATACGCACACTGATTAGGCCCATACAGGAAACACTGTTGAGAAAACTCGTTCCTTTGCGAGGTTCTCGAATATTGCTGAGGTTGCTGATAATCGCGCTGACTATTAGTACGGGGTGGATAAGCTTGCTGTAGAAGAACTTTAGTCTTCAATTCCTTAGTCTTCTTATCCGCTTTCTCTAACTCATCTTTGCGCCTATTTTCATAGTACTGAGCCGTAGCTAAAATCTGCGCTGATGTGGAAACTGCCCAAGCACTCTCGGAATCCTTCAGCTTAGTGCACAACTCGGGAAGCAGATTATGCACAAATTTGTCAACTACCAATCTCTGGCCACCCTCGGTAGCCATATCCTGACCACTATGATCTACAAAAGTCTCTTCAAACCGCGTGAAAAAGTCAAACACAGTCTCGTCTTTCTTCTGCTTACATGCAGACAACTTGTCCCAATTAACACGCACTTCAGGCATCAAAGTCTTCATGAAAGTAATAATCCTGCCAGGAAGTTGAGCAATTAGATCTTCAGGCTTAGCACCTCCATCTTGTCTATCGTTTGCAGCAAACAATGTTAACCCAAGTATCACCCAATTCATTATCATGATCCGTATGTCGAATCACATTCCAGATAGGCTGTGGAACAACAGTGCCAAACAACATGTTTATGTCTGCTAAAGTCATGACGCACGAACCCACAGTTTGAGTGAGCTCTTTATAATATCCCGCCGGATTTTTGCGGGGATCAGGTAAAGTCTGCTTGATCGCTAGAACTTCAACACGCTTCCAAGGAACATGTACCCATACTCGCTGAAATTGCGCAGGCGCAGCTACAATACCCAATCCAGCATCAGCCTGTACTGCTTCCTTCCATACCGGAGGAACCTCACGCATCGGATACTGACGCGCTTTTCTCCTAACCGACGAATCAGGCTCAAACAACCGCTCAGAAGGAGCATTATTACGAAACAACAACAACGTCGACACCGCTCTCTCAATGTCGAGAAAACTCACAATCGTCCCTTTCGCAAACTCGGAATGCACTCGATACAATTCTGCGGGAGCTTTACCCACTTCGTCCATCCATTGTTCATGGAGGAAAACACACATCATTTCGAAAACGTACCGTTGCTTTGGTGCTTTCCATTGCTGAAAAACATCCATAATACCCTCAAGATCATACTGGGAGGTATACGTAACCCATCTACGTGCCATGTGATCCAAAACTACACGCTCATCCGTGTCAGGCAATTGACTACGTAATTGTCTACGCTCACTAACTGGAGACACACCCAATTGTCCCAACAAAGGAGAAAGAAAACCAGAAAAAGCAGCAGTCATTCGCTGTCTAGTAGAAGGAGAAGATGGAAGAATAAGGGAAGACGGAACAATAGTAGAAGAATCCAAAGTCGGAACAGAAGAAGTATCATAGACAGGCGTAGGAGTAGCAGACAAAGGGGGAGGCAAAGTTGGCGGCCCCTGAGGAGACTGCGCCAAAGGAACAGTAGCCAACGGAAGAGGAGCTGGCTGTGGAGGAATTACGGGTGGCACAACAATCGGAGCTTGCACAGCCACAACTGGTGGCGGTGGTGCCGTAGCACTCTGTGCATAAGGGGGTGGTGAACTCAATAGATGCGACATTAAAGGATCTTTCGCAAGTTCTTTCTTGTCTTCCTGCTCTTTAGGCCGCAAAACTGGGTAGCATCTATCTACCGCTAACTTCTTCACCCTAAACATCTGTTCACTCTCCTGCTCTTCCTCATTATCCCTATATGCAACAGCAGCTTGTACCATTGACATACCTCGTTCTCGTTTATTCTTCTTCGCTAATTTAATTTCTTTCTGTTTGGCTTCTTTGCGCCATATGCGGAAAGAGTCAAACATTGCCGGCCGGGCTTTCTTCTTGAACAGCTTCGCTTCGAGATTATCGAAAATCTCACTTTCAAAGCTACCGTAACGGGGCCTCTGTAGGACACCGTCTTTTCTCGTATATTTTACCCAGATCTCATTATAACTAATAGGACCCACACCATGCTTCACGTACAATTCATATGTAGGAGTTCCAATTGGAGGAACCAGGCACGAATCCTCTAACCGGGAATCCCTAGAACAACCACAACCAAATATCTTTCCAAGTCTGCTAAGACCAGGCATCTTGCTCACTAGTCTAGCTTCAAACAACAAGGGAAATCTCAAACGATAATCTCGCCAATACACTAGTCCCTTGGCTTTGGGGCCTGCAGGTACCAAATCAAAGCGATCCACTAAAGGGATACCAAAAACAAACTAAGGACTAGGAGACGCTCCACTCATACTTAAATGAAATGTCGATGGCGTCACCAGAAGACCCGTCAATCGTCTCGCTCTACAAACGTCTAAGGCTCCAAGACAGGGCGACAGTCAGGGCAGCAGCCCTTCGTAGCCATCGGAAAGCGGGAAACCTCGCAGCAAAGACTTTCGGACCACAGCGACATACAGGGGCCGATGAAGTGGCAGGCCTTCCTCCAGAATTTTCACACGAAGCTCCTCACGATCTTCGGGCTTGGACCGGTACCGCTGAAGTCGCCCCACCTTGGGTGCCAACTGAAGGACCTGGTTTTAGAACCCAGCGGCTTCACGGAAAACGCCCGATGCCTTCGAGTTCCCCTGCCTTGGCAAACAGAGACACAGGATACTTCTTGATGACGTCAAAGACCAAAGTTTATTGGCTGCAACCAGGAACAGAGGTCTACGAAGCACACTCAGGTGGTTCGCTGGAGACTGCACAAATTCAATGAGCAGAGCATGGTCTTTTATGCCAAAAATCAAGCCTCAGGCAGCATTCAAAATTAGCATTGGGTTCATACAAACAGACCAATGACAGCATGACATTTCAAAAGTAGCGTATGACAATAATCCCACTATCCGTTGTCCAGCCCACCAGAAATGACCAAGCAAATTCCACTTTCCTGTTCGGTCAGGCCGGACAAACCCATCATAAAACCCTCTACCCATATCAGTAATCATGTCGTGAAGGAAGGAACAGAAACAGATTGGAAGCAAGATAGAAAGGTGGGTGCAGTGTACTATAAACTCGGGCACGTCCTACTCTTTGATCTTTATCTGACCAGCTGCTTACCAAGAAACTGGCTCAACGAGGTCAGCCTTGGGCAAAGGAGTCAGTTCGGCCAGGTCATTCAAAAGTCAGCTAAGGCATACGTGTCTCAAGGACTCGTTCGGCCGCAATCATTGACCTATGTGAGGGCAACTACTCAAAATGGCTGCCACACACAAAATGGAACCCAAAGGTTCGAACGAAATTCCCAAATACAGAGTGTTCTCATTGATCGATTCATGCGAAAACACTTGTACATGCTACACTCGTCATTTGCGGTCTGCTGTCACCAAAATTGTCTATTTCCGACGACCTTTATTGAACGGGTTCGGAACCACCAAACCTCACTCATAAACTCACGGAACTACAATGGTTCACCACCGAACTTCGATAGTCCAGAAGCACTTGCCGCCGCCTCGAAAAGGCCTGGAAGAAACACCAAATCCCCTGAAGCCCACAACAACTTCAGAGCCGCCACCAACACCCACCACCAACTCATCAGAAAAACGAGGAAAAAAGCGATTGAAGACAGAATCTCCACTCATGCACTCAACAGCAAAGAACTCTTCAACATCATCAAGGAGTTCCCCCAACCCACCAGCGAGTCCACCGACCTCCCTCTCTCACAAGACCTCAGCGACAAACTCAGCACCTTTTACCACCACAAAATCAAGAGCATCTACGACAACTTGGACGAAGACAACCAACACACTGAACCCTCACTAACCACCGCCAACACCCTGAAGCCAGCGATCGACAACTGGTCAGCCCTCAACCCAAAGACACAATGAAGAGGATGAAGTCAATCCACTCCGGGGCCCCCACGGACCCTGCCCCCACCATATTTTCAACAGAGTTGCTGACACCATCGCACCCATGCTCTTCCACACCATCAACTGCTCCCTGGCAACCGCCTCATTCCCTGTCGACTGAAAACACGCTGAGATCAACCACATCCTGAAGAAACCCTTGGTGGACCCCACCAAACTCAAAAACTACAGACCCATCTCCCTGCTCCCGTTTCCAGCGAGTCATTGAGAAAGCCATAAACAGCAAATTCGCCACATTCATCGACGAGGACAACATCCTCGACTTCTCCCAATCCAGCTACAGACAAACCCACAGTGCGGAAAACGCCCTCCTTGCCGCAACAGACGACATCCGTACCTTAATGGACAAAGGAGAAACAGCAGCCCTCATCCTCCTTGACCCCTCAGTGGCGTTCAACACAGTCTCTCACCGCACCCTTATAGGCAGACTCCACAACACAGGGATCCAAGACAAGGCCCTCGACTGGATCCGCTCCTTCCTCTCTAGCAGAACGCAGTGGGTCAGACTCCCCCGTTTCCTCTCAGAACCAACACCTACAACCTGCGGAGTCCCCCAGGGGTCCTCCCTCAGCCCTACACTCTTCAACGTCTACATGGCTTTGCTCGCCCCCATCGTCTGAACCTACCGACTCAACATTGTGTCACATGCAGATGACACCAAACTCATTCTATCCCTATCCAACGAACCCAACAACGCCAGACACAACTTTCGAGAAGACATGGAAGCCGTTGCCAACTGGATGTAAAACAGCTGCCTACAAATAAACACAAATAAAACGGAAGTACTCATCATGGGCCCAAACCCAGAAGCCTGGAATGACACTTGGTGGCCCCCGCCCTCGGAAGCCCGCCCACCCCCACGAACCACGCATGCAACCTGGGAATCATCCTGGACTCAGAGCTCAAAATGGACCACCAGATCAACTCAGTCTCATCCTCCTGCTTCCACACCCTCGCCCTGCTATGTAAGACCTTCAAATGGATCCCCCTCGAACACAGAAAGACCGATACTCACGCCCTGGTCACCAGCAGGCTCGACTACGGCAATGCACTCTATGCCGAAATAAACAAAAACCTCAACCGCAAGCTACAGAACATCCACAATTCCGCAGCAAGACTGGTCTTCAACCTGTCAAGCAACTGCCACATCTCCCAGCACCTGCGCATACTCCACTGGCTCCCCATTCAAGCTAAAGTCATCTTCAAGATGCTAACACACGCTCACAAGGCCCTCCATGACACCGGACCAGCATACCTAAACAGCCGACTCAAATTCCACGCACCCCAAAGGACCCTACGATCAGCCCAGCTCTCCTACACTGTGATCCCCCACACCAGAAAGACTAGATCGGGAGGCCGCTCCTTCTACTTCCGAGCGGCCAGTGCCTGGAACGATCTTCCGCTCCACCTCAGACAGATAACATCGCTCCCCATCTTCGCAAGATACCTCAAAACTTGGTACTTCGACAGAGCCCCTTCTTGATGAACTGGAACCTGCAAACCACCCCAGCGCCTTGAGACCCTTACGGGTGAGTAGTCGCGCTTAACAAACACCTGATTTGATTTGATAGGAATACGATCTTGCACACAGAGACCAAACATATGCAGTGACGAGTACCTATTTGCCCAGTTACTTGAGAAAAGCAAAACATCCCTCATTTAAGTAATACTCACTTCAAGTCTACTTCCACAAGGTCATCCTGTCTTCATGGCATTGTCAAGAAATTGAGTGGAGATGTTAATCAGTGTTTCAGGTGGACTCTCACAATACTCTTGCGAGGCCCGGAGTATCATTGGCCTCATCCTTTTGTAGCCTTGCTTAGCAGCAGGAAGATGCTGCTGGGTGCACGCATCAACAATGAACAAAACAACTGTGTTACAAGACCTAAGAATTGCTGACTAGACAACTGTTAATTGTACTGTGTCCTTTGCCCCTGCTGAACCCCCTTCTATACCCTGGTCTAAAACTAAAAAGTAAAGGTTATTAAAATAATAAACTTCTATTACTAAATACAATTCCCAGGAAAAAACAAGACTCATCAGAACCCTTAACTATCCAATGTGTTCTGTTATTGAGGCTTCACGTCTTCCTCAGGTTCCAAAAGCTATCACTGCGAAAACACGGTGATGGTTGCTGTCTGACATTTCTGAAGCATTAAAATGTTGTTTTCAGCTACATATTGTGTATATTGTAATAAATATCCTTCAGATTTTGCACGGAATGCACAGTATTGGTGACATTTTGAGACACTGGCTTGATAACACCACAACTTTGTGGGAGCTTTAGAGTTTTTTCAGGAGGGTGACATTCGGCTGGTTTTTAAGCGTATTGACATAGTAACACTTCCTCCTTCTAGATTTTGTCAGCATCCCATGTTGAGAACATTTTGAGTGCATTTGATGAAATCATTACATCAAGAACGTTTTACTGTTTGTAAAGAAGGCCAAGAGTTTATGGTGTGTCTTGGCAGTTGGTGAAGCCCGTGGCAGGACACAAAAGCAAGTTCATTTATGCTCACAGACTTGCAGCTGCAACACTTGTTGTTTATTTCATTAACAGTTAAGTAAAGCATTGTAGTCTGTGGAGGAGGGATTATATAGGATTATGAAATAAGAACATCTTGCTGTGCATTTCTTCTTCAAACCCAGTATTAATTACATTTGTCTACCCGACATTTAACTAGCACTTTGAAAAGTATTACATACTGTACAGGAGGCAGCGTTGGCAGGTTGTTAGTGTTTGATAGAATGTACTGTGCTTGCGGATATACCCTCCACACTCTGTAGTAATCACATGTGACGCAGAATGGCCGCCGCTCAACATCTGTCTGGTGTGAGGCAAACAATGCACACTAATCAACATGTGTTCAGCGCCTTTAGCCAAATGCATGAGGCATGCACAAAGGTATGCAACACTACTTGAGCCTTGGCCTCTGCATGGGCTGGTCAGACCCGCATAGTGTGAGGTACAGTGCAGGAAGAAACCATACATTGACTATCCAAACACCAGCCACTGCCACTGGTAATGATGCCACAGGGGCACTGTATCTTTCCCAACACCCCAAAAACACAATTCATCTCCAGTGCAACAGAGCCTGAAGGGATGGAGGAAACAGCACTTTTTTAAACACCAGCCAGAATGCTTGCACAATTTCAGAAAGCATGTACGTGACCTGCTTCTAGTCTGCTTACATGTCCCCAGGCTTCGCCCTGTGCCACTACAAGTTCCAAACCTATGTTAGCAGCATCAAAGTGACAGTCATTACGCCGAGTGCACACTACACCCATGCACCTTATAGAATGCCTTTCCCACTTTGAAGAGTCCCCAAGCCTAATTAGCAACTATAAATGGGAGACTCGCTGCGCACAACCATAGTGTGGTATTATTTATGCATGATTAATGGTTGCATCGTGCTCCTGGCAATCTGGGTCCCACAATGTCACATGTGGCAAGCCTTGAACCAATGAGGGTTTCTCATCTTTGCTGGGCTATCTGAAGCAACACTAGAAAACAAGACCATCAAGATCTCAGCCACATGCTGGCATTTGCTCATATTGTAATAAAATGCCACTGGGCAAAGAGAATTACTTGTGCTCAGCACCAATACTGTGAATTCAAGAAATATCCATGCACTAGTCCAAACTCAATAAATCATCTGAATGTCATGAGAAATATTTGTAGCTCCATCGAGGGGCCTGCTTCTTGGATTACGGTTGTGGAAAGCAAGCAGGTGATGCAGTTGCATTGGATTAAAAGCCACGAACAAGCGAGCCTATTACAGAAGTGACAGGGAAACATTGAGACCCGTAATCTGCACAAGATATACTATCGGATGATGAGTGGGCCATAACATTTTTTTTAACAATTTGGATTAAAGTTGTAGTCCCAGTATCTTGGAGGGGCCATTTGGAGGGAAAGAGCCTCAAAATGACATGATCTCCTCTGCATTGAAGCATTGAACTTGCAGTGAATGAGGTATTATGAAATTCGTTATCCACTTCATCTTAGTGATTTGAAAAAAATGATTTATCTGAAACTGAGAGCAGGTGCACCGGTCAGTATAGGACCCGGTCTTTTTAATTACGAGGAGAAAACATTTACTGTCCTGAAGAAGGTGGCCCTATTGCGAATATACCACCGAAACACGTTGACAATCAGAGTATATGTTGTGTTAAATTTGGAAAAGGCAGCAATAAGTTACAGACAGGAAACCTAGACCCATGCTGCACGCTCTATGTAGATACCCAAATTAACATTTAGAAGACATAGTGAACTGTCTGTGTTATTTTCTCCTTATTTAACGGTATCTTTTTTAACTGTGTATTTTAAATTGTGGTGCTTATGAAGTATATAGGGGCATATTACCAAGGGCTAGTATCGCCGCTTTCTCGGCGAATTGTGCCGAGAAAGCGGTGATACTGCTAGAGCCCTAATAACAAGGGCACTTTAAAGCCTGGCCCAAGCCCACTTTGCATGTCGGCGATAAACATCATTAATTACATGCAAAGTGGGCGTTCCCACGTCCAACCACATGTAAAATGTGGTTGGTGGTGGGAACACCCTATTATCAAGGAAGGCGATGGGAGGAAAAGACCTGCGATAAACTCATTTATCGCAGGTCTCCCAACGCCTGCTCTGACCATGCGATAGGCATTGTTAACATGGGGGTGTGGATCATAAAGCTGAATCCACCCCCCCCATATTATCAAGGCCCATATTAGCGCATGAAAACAACGTTTGTTTTCATGGGCTAATGTGCCATATCGCAGACTATCGCCGGATTTCTATTTGCCTGCCTGATGCGCATTGATAATTGCGCGCTAAAAAGGCAATGAAATCCGGCGATACCGGAATGTGCGTTGTGCGTTTTCCAACGCACACCTCGGTAATATGCCCCATGAATTTATATGTTTTTTCGATGTGATCAAATCTTTGTGTGTAATACAGATTTTGCTCATTTTAAGACTAATTAAAGTATATGAATATTTTTTTAAGAAGTTGTAATCGACTTATATGTGCTTTAATCATTAATGAGTGTGGGTTGAGTGGATTATAAGTATGGCCGCTCTATGAATGCAAAGTGGTAACCATATAGTTGATTAAAGGGAAAATTTCTTTTAACTTCTTGTGGCACTTTGACAGAAGATACGTACACCGATAAGCTGCAACTATTTATTGCAGAAAAGGCTTCAATACAAAGAGCAACGAGAGTCCACTGTTTTTTACCTTCTGCACTTTCATGATAATTGATAAACCTCCACATTTCATTTCACACACAGCACCACAAACATCATCCATCACTGCTTCAAACATATTCTATCTCGTGCTCCCCTGCATTCTCCGACACCTACACTTTCTACAACTCTATTCCACACGCACAACCCCTTCTTACATAATCACAACAGAAAGTAATAAGAGAACAAAAAAGAAAAAGAAGAAAAAAAAGAAAAGGCAAATGAAAACACAACCTATCTGAAATGATTAGAGATGGGTCGACTATTAAACAATCTGTCTCCGTAAGAGAGTAATAGGGGTGGATCCTCAAGTATATCTTCCTAGATGCAGATAAAAAGAGAGAGAGAGAAAACAGAACATATGACACATTATTTTCTTTTTAAAAACGTTTTCTTAAGAAAAGGCAACCTGTGTATGCCTGCATATTTAGATTGTCACTTACCCTAGTCATTATGAACCACAGGCTTCATGGCAAAGTGTGGGGGCGAGTCCTACATAGTCACACACTTGGTAATGTAAAATTGTTTACAAACAAAGAGAAACAAAGCTCAGGTATCACCAATGACAATGTAGCATTCTTTTACAACAGTGTATGACGGTTAAAAAAAAAAAGAATTCAACATACCAGTCACTTAATATGGTATCCTTTATCCATCATTAATACTTGCATGATCTCATATGCATCATGGTCAAAATAAATCACGCACCTACGCTCAATCATACATACTCTCATTCTTATAAAGTATCATGCATGCATATTCCGAACATGTTGCCAGAATATCTGTATCATGGTTGTAATAAAACATGCACTTCCACTCGCCCATGAGATGTGGCCGTACATGCGCAGATGCCTTTCAATCAATCAATCAATCAGGTGAATTTGTAAAGCGCGCTACTCACCCGTTAGGGTCTCAAGGCGCTGGGAGGGATGGGATCCGCTACTGCTCGAATAGCCAGTTCTTGAGTTGTTTCCTGGGTCAGGTGGATGGGGAGGGAGTTCCATGTCTTGGCCGCCAGGTAGGAGAAGGATCATCCTCCGGCGGTGGCTCTGCGAATGCGTGGGATGGTGGCGAGGGCGAGGCTGGTCGAGTGGAGCTGGCGGGTGGGTCTGTAGAATGTGAGGCGGTTGTTGAGGTACTTGGGGCCCAAGTCGTGGAGAACCTTGTGTGCAAGGGTGAGGAGTCTGAACGTGATTCTCTTGTTGATGGGGAGCCAGTGCAGGTCTCTCAGGTGGGCAGAGATGTGGTTGTGGCGGGGGATGTCCAGGATGAGTCGTGCGGAGGCGTTCTGTATGCGCTGGAGTCTTTTCTGTAGTTTGGCTGTGGTTCCCACGTAGAGTCTGTTCCCGTAGTCCAGTCGGCTGGTGACGAGGGCCTGGGTGACCGTCTTCCTGGTTTCGGTGGGGATCCATCGGAAGATCTTTCGGAGCATGCGCAGGGTGTTGAAGCAGGATGACGAGACGGCGTTGACTTGTTTGGTCATCGTGAGTCCAGGATGGATGTACCATGTTACAACGCATACTATTACAACTACCTACCGTTACAACGCGACCATTACAATGCATACCATTACAACGCATAGCGCTTTGAGGTGCTGGATAGTGGTAAGTATAATTTACTATTCTAACTCCAGTCCCCGTGGACCCTAGGGAAGGTGTTGGATAGTAAATTATACTTATTCCCTATCCTAGAGCGCCCCCCAGCGCAATGCGTTGTAATGGTATGCGTTGTAAAAGTCGCGTTGTAATGGTAGTGCGGAGTAAAAGATGCGTTGTAACGGGTGTATACCGTCCAGGATGAAACCCAGGTTACGTGCGTGGTCCGTTGGCTTGGGGGCGGTGCCCAGGGCAGGGGGCCACCAGGAGGCTTCCCATGTGGAGGGGGATGATCCCAGGATGAGGACTTCCGTCTTGTCTGAGTTCAGTTTCAGGCGGCTGGACTTCATCCATTCTGCAACGTCTTTCATTCCTTCCTGGAGGCTGGCTCTGGCGGTGGTGGGGTCGTTGGTGAGGGAGAGGATCAGCTGGGTGTCGTCAGCGTAGGAAATTATGTTGAGGTTGTGTTGGCGTGCTATGGCTGCGAGGGGCCTCATGTAGACGTTGAAGAGGGTGGGGCTGAGCGAGGTATGCCGCAGATGACTTCGGTGGCCGCGGATCGGAACGGGGGAGGCGGACTCTCTGTATTTCTTCCGGTGAGGAACGAGACGATCCACTCCAGTGCCTTCCTTTGGAATCCGGTGTTGCTGAGGCACTGTATAAGTGTGCGGTGGCATACTGTGTCGAATGCTGCTGAGAGATCCAGGAGGATGAGGGCAGCTGTTTCCCTGTTGTCAAGCAGGGATCTGATGTCGTCGGTGGCTGCAATGAGGGCGGTCTCGGTGCTGTGGTTAGCTCGGAAACCGGACTGTGAGGGGTCGAGGGATCCGTTTGTCTCGAGGAAGGCAGCGAGTTGTTTGTTGACGGTCTTCTCGATGACTTTGGCAGGAAAAGGGAGGAGCGAGATGGGGCGGAAGTTCTTGAGGTCCGTGGGGTCCGCGGTGGGTTTCTTCAGGAGGGCGCTGAGCTCAGCATGTTTACAGTTCTCCGGGAAGGTGGCGGTGGTGAAGGAGATGTTGATGATGTCCCGGAGTTGGGGTGCGATGATGGAGTCGGCCTTGTTGAAGAAGTGGTGCGGGCAGGGGTCGGTTCGGGATCCGGAGTGGATGGTGTTCATCGTGAGGGTGGTGTCTTCGGTGCTGACCGGTGTCCAGTTGCAGAGGGTGGGGGTGGGGGGCGCTGGTTCGGTGGTTGGGTGCGTGGTCTGTGCGGCGAAGCTGTTGTGTATGTCGGCGATTTTGCGGTGGAAGAACAAGGCGAGTGAGTCGCAGAGGTCTTGCGAGGGTGTGATGTCATTGTTGCAGGCGCTGGGGTTCGTGAGCTTTGTGACGATGCTGAAGAGTTCCTTGCAGTTGTGGTTGTTGTTGTCCAGTCGTTCTTTGAATGTTGCCCTTTTGGTGGTGCGGATCAGCTGGTGGTGTATGCGGGTGGCATTCTTGAGGGCTGTCATGTTTTCTGTAGTCTGGTTGTGGCACCAGGCTTCCTCAAGGGTGCGGCAGTTTTTCTTGAAGGTTTTGAGTTTGTTGGTGAACCACGAGGCTTTCTTGTTGCCGGGGCTGCTTTAAGGTACCTTATGTTTATATTACCTGAATTCGCCTGCTCGTTGTATGGCCCTTGCATCTCTGCACCGTTTACTGGCGTCATTGTGCACGTGCGGGGTGGCCAACCAGCCTAGACAAA
Organism: Lissotriton vulgaris; assembly: GCF_964263255.1. Lineage (NCBI taxonomy): Eukaryota > Metazoa > Chordata > Amphibia > Caudata > Salamandridae > Lissotriton > Lissotriton vulgaris. Next base: position 2,047,205,755 of record NC_141685.1, read on the forward strand.
GCGTGACTCCCCCTCCCCAACACCCATCTAGCCAAAAGGCTGTTACTGCCCCTGGAGTTCTAGGAGAGACCACTTGTCCCTCCCCTTGGGCGACCCCATTCAAGAATGGCGCCGCCCTCTAAGGACCTTAAATTTACTGCTCACCAATCATGACCTTACTGCCACAGGCCAGCATAGTTGACTGACTATCTGCCTCCCCCACCCTCCTACACTGAAAGGTCATGCCCTGTCCTTAAAACTCACTAGCCAAGCCATTATATTTTCTAACAGGATTTCATTCCCTACCCTAGTCAGGTGGACTCCGTCTTTTAAGAAGCACGGCTCCCCACTGATACACCCGTGTGCGATCGTCTGTATCTGTGGAGACCTGAACAATTTCCCTATTTTATTGTTGATCCTCCTTACTGAGTGATTCAATGCTTTTACCCCTCCATTTAAATCTGGGTACCATCTGAGACCATACTATGGTGCACCACTGGCATGTCTTAGCTAACCACACCACTTCTGAGATTATGTCTTCCATCAAGCCTCTTTTACCCAGATTTACCAGATCGTTCCCACCCAAGTGTAGGATAACTACGCTGGGTAGAGCCCCATGTTTACCGAAAAGATCTGTAATGAAACCCCTAAACTGACTAAGGAAGAGACCCCTTTTCCATGGAATGATACTCTAAAACTGGCCTGCTCAACTCTGTGTCCGTAATTTCCTGAAAGAAAAACGTCTTACATATGAGTGGCCAATGATCCAAACAACATGTAATCCTGCTTCCTGTGGATGCGCTTGTCCTTGTACTGTATCTTGCTGCGGGTGCGCCGACGCCAGTTTCCCCCCTGCGTGACAGGTCTGTGAAACTGAAATGTAAGCAGAGATGGAAAATGCATCAGTGCAAGTGAGAAATACCACACTCATAGCATGTGTAACTGCACATAGCACTTACAATTGGAGGACCACCTCCCAATCCTTTTCACACTGCTGCTGTGCAAACCTCTAGCTGTTGCTTCTGTGGCAGCCCCTATTCTGAATGAGTGTGTCCCAAAGCACGTAGGATCCAAACCTGCCCTGTTTATTGCCATGCCCATGACCCTCCTAAACTGGAACCTGGTGAGCAGGGTCCCATCTGTATGTATTAGTAACGCCCCCCCCCATTCCCCCCTCCCCCCCCCCCCCCCTTGCACTATTCCTCTGTCGTAGGAATGTTTCTAAAAGAGTCACCGGGCAGCAAGGATTATCGAGTGCGCGGTGGAGTACTATTACTCCACTGGATTTTCTAACAGATATTAGTAAAGTGTCGCCCTGTACTTTTGCATGTTCAAGCTGCAGCCCTCCTTGCACATCCTGTTTATTCTGCGCCACCAACTCCCCTATCCTAAAGGCTCCATAAAAGGCCAATGAAAAGGCGGTTCTGAATAGCAACGCCTCCCCTGTTGAGCTGCAAATACCATCAAGAGCTGCTAGTACAGATGTCAGTAGTTCTATCCCAATTGGGCGTCTTGTGTCTGGTGCTGACCCCTGGAGGCGTCGCCACCCCTTCAGTGCCTTTCTTACAATGAAACAATTGATAGGATCCCTGTTGCCCTTGATTTGTGCGAAGAAAGAGATTGCTGCCACATGACGCCTGGCTGCCGCCGCAGTGCGTTCCTCCTTATTCAGAGTATCTAAATACCGCAGGAATGCCCCTGTCTCCTGCCAGCTTTCTACCCAATTCTGCCCCAAAAAAGCGCAGTAAGCCCAAATCGCCCCTTCACAAGCTTTCCTGGTCTTGGGAGCTAGGCTAGCTGCCACGAGGTTCTGTAGCTGGGAGCACCAATCTTCCGAAGTACTTCTGGGAAGAGTGTTGGTGTTGCCTCCGCAGAGGGTAGGTGTTCCCTGAAAACCTGCATCTTGAAGCAAGAGAGTGCATCAGCAGCATCATTCAAGACCACGGGGACATGTTTAGCCTTAAACTGTATGTTCAATTTCAACAACACTATTTCCTGCAACAGGAGGAGGATCATTTTACACCATGCAGCCTGTTGGTTGATGCATTCTACTACCATCATGTTGTCTGAACAGAAAATCATAGATTGATTACGCAGATGATGAGGCCAAACAGTGAGTGCCACCCAGATGGGAAAGAGTTCCAGGAAACCAATGTTGACTGTCACACCATTCTCCACCCACCATGCCGGCCAATGTTGTGACACCAATTCATTTCCAAGTATGGCGCCAAATCCCAAACTGCCTGCAGCATCAGTCCATAAACCTAACTCCGCAGAAGTAGTGGGAGGACCGGGCCACACCACCCTGCTGTTGAAACCCTCCAGAAATGCCATCCAAATACGCATGTCCTGGCGAACCTCAAACGTCAGTCTTGTGTGATGATGTTTTTCTTGGAGACCTGTCATGAGATGGAGCGGGAGAATGGTTGTGCAATAGGTATAACTCTTAGTGCAAAATTCAACTGAACCACTGTCTGTTGTAATTGATGTAAGGTTACTTTATCTTTTGCCAGGCATTGCTGTTGTGTTGTCTTGAATTTTGCGATTTTTTTCTGAGGGAACCAGAAACACCCCTGTACTAAATCTAATTCAATGCCCAGGAATTCTATTGTGGTCGCTGGACCCACCGTCTTCCCTGGCCCCAGGGGAACCCCAAAGGCACACATGAGCAATGCCCAAGCACACTCCCGGGAGCCCGCCGACCCCAGAAAAAGAAAATCATCAAGATAATGCATGACACATTGGTGCCCCGTCGCCTGTCTAAAGCCCATTCCAAAAATGAACCGAATTTTTCAAAGTAAGCGCAGGAGACGGAGCATCTCATGGGCATGCACATATCCATGTAGAATTTGTCCTGAAATTTAAACCCAGCAGGTGGTAATCAGGAGGATGGACCAGCAGCAAATGGAAGGCAGACTCAATATCTGATTTGGCCAGCAAGGCCCCGGGGCCCAGACCCCTTAGCATATCCACTGCCTGGTCAAAGGAAGCATATTTTACAAAACAGAATCACCATTGATGGTGTCATTCAATGAATGGCCTCTAGGGGCTGACAGATTATGAATCAACCCGAACTCCCCCTTCTCCTTCTTGGGTACCACTCCAAGGGGTGAGCAAACAAAATTGTGTACAGGGATGGGATCAAAAGGTCCAGCTATTCTGCCCAAGCGTAATTCTTTTGCAGTCTTTGTTGCTGCCACCCCAGGATTGGTCCTTACAGAAAGATGTTTTTTACAATCTGGTGTCCCCATGTAATCCAATTCAGGAATCCTAAAGCCATACAGAAAGCCTTCTTGTAAGGTCCTAGCCATTGCATGATCTGGGTATTTGTTTAACCAAGGAGTCATAGCCATGACGTCAATGAGTGATTGTGTTACCAGATGTGTCCTCTCCTCACTCCTGTTTCTTCTTTCCTCTATATCCTGATTTTTTGAGGCATTTTGATTCTGGGTGAGATGGGGTTGCGCACATAGAGCATGTGTGCCTGAACTTACAAGTGCCTTAGGCCCTCGTGCATGTCCGCCTATTAAAATCCTGACATGTCCCTTTCCGTCCCCCACCGCTCCCTGGTCTAGGGGACGTTGGCGAGTTTGGGGTGGCCGAAAGGGCTGAGATGATTGAAATGTGTGACCCTTGTTGAAATTTTGCACTGGGTTGCCCGGCTGCCCTGGCCCAAACTGATTCAACCATGCAATCGTGTTGCCTCGGTCCCAGGAAAGTGATGGGTCAGATGCCCTAGCCTTCCTGACATTTTTGTCATATTCCTTCCACCCTACACCCCCATATTTGTCATGAGACATAGTAATCCTGCTCTGGTAACAAGCCATCTCTGTTTGTATGTTAGGAGAACGCTCAGCTGTTATTACCATTAATACTGAAAAGGCCCTAATCCAGTTGCTTAAATTCTCCTCTACCCTGAATTTCAACAGTTCACTGCGCCACTCACTAGGAAGTATCCAATCCTTCTGTTTCCTTGAATACTCCATTTCCCTCTCTTCAACGAGTAGAGAGAACATATTAACGTAAGAACCAGACCATACCAATTCTTTCACTTCCCGTGTTACATGCCTGCCCAAATGTTCCCTTCCTGTGTGTGACTCACCCACACCCAGTAATGGCATGTCACTTTCTTACCTATTGCAACAACTCCAGCTGGCTCCATCAGCTGTCCTTCCCATGGCTGCTCACTGGCACATCTTTGTTGTTTCCTGCTAAAGGAACCCCCCCTGTTGGTTGCATGAGAGATGGAGTACCTGGCCCTTCGCCTGGCGTCCCACCTGGTGTTGCAATAATCTTTGCCACCAGGATGTATGACGTTACAACGCAGGCTATTACAACGCCTGCCTTTACAACACGGTTTTTACATCGCAATCCATTACAACGCATAGCGCTTTGGGGTGCTGGATAGTGAAAAGTTTAATTTACTATTCCAACACCAGTCCCCGTGGACACTAGGGAAGGTGTTGGATAGTAAATTAAACGTATTCCCTATCCTATCCTAGAGCGCCCCCCAGCGCAATGCGTTGTAATGGTTTGCGTTGTAATGACCGCGTTGTAATGGTAGTTCGTTGTAAAAGTTTCATTGTAAAGGTTGTTCACCTTGCCACCATCTTTTTTGCCTCAGCCAAAGGGTCCTCCCCTACCTCCTTTGCCCCCACTGAAGTTGGCAGCATCCCTTCCCTCCCTAACCAAGGGAGAACTGCCGCTATCTGCGTCACTAATTCCTGTGGGACCTGATTGATGTCTGTCGGGGTACCTGATGGGACACCACCGTGTGGCCCCACCGGGACCGTTGTGACAGGTGTAGGGACCACTGGGGCAGGTATAGGGATCACTGGACTAGGTGTGGGCACCACTGCCATAGGTGTGGGGACCACCGGGGTAGGTGTGGGGCCATCTGACACGGTGTGGGCACCACCAGGATTTGTGTGGGGGCCACTGGAATACTTGTGGGCCCCTATGGGACAGATGTGGGGACCACCGGGACCGGTGTGAATGGAACCCCTGAGGGACCTCCGCCCGAAGGAACCTCACCCAGATGATGGACTGGCATGAAGGCTTTTTCCTGATTCTTCCGCTTCCTGGGCATAGCCCGCCTGGGGAGTGGATCCAATTCACTCCTGGGGCCTTATTTATGAAGGACTTGCACCCCCGGTGCGTCACTTTTAACATGGAAAAAAGTGACACACCGGTGGCGCAAGGCTTTCATAAATGAGGCCCCTGGGTTTTAAGGGCACTTCGCTTAGGCCTCCCCACCACCTCACACTGCCCTTCCACTCTTTCCCTGAGTTCTGCAATGCTCTGCCCTATTTTTTCAACCTTTCCCCATCTCCCATCCATAGTCACCATCCTACGCATCATTGATTCCATCAAGTGCTCCATGTGGGAACGCTTCGTGCCACGTTTGCTGGCCGTAGCTCCTGACCCTAGATTGCAAGGTCACTTATAAACTGATAAGCAATAACACTGTAAACACAATGTTATCTGTACCTAAGCATCTTCTCTCACTGAGAGCCTCCCCACAATATTTGCCTGGCCTGGAAACCTGTCCAGGTCCTTACCTGAACACTGTTGGAGGTACACAAACGGGCCGTAAGCACCACGCAACTGGAGCCGCGCCGCACCAGCTAACCTGAGTGTTGGGCAAGTAATCTCAAGCCTGTGCGACCCACAGAAGCAGTGAAATGCAAGCCTGTCTGTGACCTGTGTGAATGATGTCCCTGTGACCCGTCCGATGCGTCACTGCAGAGAGTCTTTGAAATATGGAATCTGTAAGTATGACAAGGAGAACGTTATATCCCTGATAGCAGCTTAATCTGCAGCTGTATACCCTTGCACTGTCCCTTTCTGCAAAACTGCTTGCCACCTGGGCAGTATTTATCCTCATCCCTAAAGTGAGTATGCAAAAACAGTACCCCTACAGCAGTACACAATTATAGTTCAATGGGCCTGTTGCCCCCTTTAGTTCAAGATCAACTTCTATATGCACACAGCCTTTGTTATCTTTGAGTAAATGAACTAACTATGTTGTATTCACACCGCAATACTCAAAATTCTTTTAATTTAACTTCGGCTCTGCTAGTTTCCTAAGCAAAACTGAACTGCCTGAACTTATTTTTGCCTGGGTAGCCCTTTTACATACCGGAAGCGTGTGCAAGCAAAACGATTATGCCTGATCTCAAACAATTTCAATACTGAGCTCTACCGACTACCACTAGGAATATGTATTGCGCTCTTGCTCTCAAATTGGCAAGTGCTTAAAATTGCTCCTGGGAGCCCCCTACACAACGAGCTCAGCCAGCGGCCCCAGAAGCTCCCCCGATACCTTGGAGAAGCGCTGCATGCGCTCCTCGACAAACAAGAGCCTTCCGCGAAGCGGGAGGGAGGGGTGGTCTGGGCGTCCTATTCCTCGGCCGAGCTGCCCTTCCTCTGTACACGCCGCCTGCTTCTCTGGTGCCGTCACGCTATCCGGGGACCCTCTGCTACCGCTCCCTGCAGAGGAAACAACCAAAAATCAAAGCCACAGAAGATAAAGACCGATTCCTCCCGGCGAACCTGCCCGACGTCTTCAAAGATGTTCCTGACGCCGGCACCACACGCATCCGATTCCTGCAAAGGAAAGAAAAAGAAAAAGAATTACAGCCTCTCTAGAGGCTGGAAGGGGCAAGCCTTGGAGTGCGGAGTCAAAGAGGCACACTCCCGTGCTCCCCGGCCTTTTAACCCCTTGCTTGCCAGGCCGGTTCTAACCGGCCTGGCCTTTACTCCTTGGTGACCCGGAAGTGATTCTATCCCTTTCCGGTCACTGGGAGACCCAGGGCCAATCGTCATCAAGGCGCGCCTGTCACGTCATTGTAGCGCGACAGGCTTGCCTTTGCCACAGAGAGAGGGTGGGGGCCGGTGCCCCTGCCATACTTGTGGCGGGGCCGATGTCGGCCCCACCATTCTCTTGTTTTTGTTCCATAATTTTCATGTAATGAGCATTGTCTCCTGCTAGCCTATCAAAGTTAATGTCCACTGAGTATACATGTTTATGCAATACTAAGTACAGGCTGAGATAACAATAGGACTTGTGTGTGACACCCTAAATCAGATACTTCGTCTGAGGCGGAGAAAAGGGGGACAGGTTTTTAGACTCAATAGTGCACCATAATGTGATATGACTTTCAACTCTGTTAAACGCCAGCAATTGTGTGATACACAGAGTTAGCAAACCACTAAGGAATGTTATTTAGAGCCTTACTAATGTAAAGTAATGTGATGCAAGTTTCAACTCTCTTAAATGCCAGAAATCTTGATACACCGAGTTAGCAAGCCACTAGTGAATGTTAGTTAGAGGCCCCAGGATGGGTACGCAATGGTGCGGCCCTGCTATTACCCAAGTGCCAACAGTCATAGTGAGCACATCCTGATGCAGTATGCTCCTTAACAGACAGAGCATAGGTAACGTGCTCTGGCCCAAGCGTTTCAAATTGTCACTTACTCCGTCAGAAGGATGGCGTGTTAATGATACCTAGCGGAGCCCCCTCCACTGCCTATTGTGGGATGCAGGCTCTGCTATCAGACTGTTTTAGTATCCATTGGTGCTTTTGACCTGGCGTGTTTCCCTGTTCTCGAAAGGACTACAACGCTGGAGAGAGTTGTAGTCCACAAGGGAATGCTTCGAAAATACCGTTCTCCATAGCCTAGCTGGAGACTAAACCTGGAATTTAGAGGCACTGGAGGGAGGGGGGTTCCTTCAGCTCCATCTCCCCACTGAGGCAAAACTTGCACTGCCTTCAGCTACAACTCAATTGTTAACAACATCCAGGAAAAAGCAAACACTCAAGGGAATGCAAGATTAAAGTAAAGAATGTGAAATGTAAGCAGGAACAACATAGTTACCTTAATTATTTTGGACTTAATATTCAGAAATTAGCTAGTGTTTTGCCTGAAAAGTTAAGGATATGACTACACTGCCCAGAAGGGACCCGTTTCAATGTCCATTGCTTATATCCTTACAAAACGTAAGAAGCATGGTTTAAAAAGACCACATCCCTGAACACAGAGCCGCTGTACACAATTAAGCATGAAAGGCACAGTACCTCCAGGATTGGAACATTTCCCACCCAGAGAAAACAATGTTGTTTAAAGAAAGACGAAAGTAACGCTTTACAGGTAAACTTTGTAAAGTGGCACTAAAGTGTTTGTGTGTGAATAAAATAAATCTTGCCACTTTGCAACCACTTGTTCTATTTAGTTATTTTTCACATTTCAACCTTTGATGTCTCTCTGTCCCAAGGCTGCCCTTTGGAATAGGAAAATGTCAAAAAAAGACATTTCCAGTAAAACTGTTTTCCTTTTTTGGATCCATTTAATGGGAGGAACAAATAAACCAAAGGAGTCATGGTTTTCAGTAAGTGTGTAAGAGCTAGACAGAAAGAGAGGGAATAAGAGGAAAAAGGAGGGGGCAGCTGCCAGCGCAGAGCAGGAGAAGTGGACACTGTCCTTGACTTCTCTGAGAAAAAAGAAAAAGACTGAGTCCTTTTCCTTCTCTGCCAGCCCCGCCCATTCCCGAACCAAAAACCAATGCAGGGCCTTATCTATGTACCTTGGCATTTTTTGCTGTTCTGGAAAGCATTTAAAAAAAATAATAAGTAGGGGTACGGAATTGAATAAAATGAAGTAGTAGGGGCACGCCGTGCCCTGCCGATCCCGCCCAATTTGACCACTGCCCAAATTACAGTGAAACATAGAAGTTCTAATTCTAAAACTCACAGCAAGGGTATGTTGTATGTGAATCCAAATGTCTACAGCCCTTAACTTTGTTGGATGATGCAATAGAATACTCCCAACTCAATCCTATTTACTGTCAGAAAACAGAGAAAAGGGGGAAGTAGCGCCTAATGAGATACTATCACTGGTATGTTTCCTTCTCGGAAGTAAAGCATAAGCACCTAAATGAATACATCTGTGAAAGGCACTATTCTGTAACTAAGGGCCAGATGTTCGACCATGTACAAACACTATTTTGCGACTCGCAATAAATTGTGAGTCGCAAAATAGTGCTTTGCGACTCGCTATTAATAAGGGACATTCCCTTCCTAATAGTGACTCTGTAGCCACGTTTGAATGTTTTGCGGCCGCAATCACAGTCACAAAACACTTGCAATTTACCGCCCTCACCAAGAGGGTGGTAATGGGGTCGCAAATGGAAAGGGGTCTCCAGGGGACCCCTTCCTCTTTGTGACTTGCTCTAAAAATATTGTTTAAGGGCAGGCAGTGGCCCCAGGGATCACTGCCTGCCCTTAAAAAATAAAACAAAAACGTTTCATTTTTTTTTAAAATGCAGCCCGTTTTTCTTTAAAGAAAACGGGCTGCACTTTAAAAAAACTGCTTCATTGACAAGCAGTCCCAGACATGGAGGTCTGCTGAGCCCATCAGGCCACCATCCCTGAGAGGGACAGCCATTCCCAATGGGGTCGCAAATTGCGAGTGGCTCATTAATATTCACGAGCCTCGCATTTTGCGACCCCATTGGGAATCGCAATCAGTGTCTCTGACACTGTAGTACATTCCAAATTGTGACTCGCAATTTGCGACTCACAATTGAGTGCAAATTGCGAGTCACAATTTGGAATGATCGTACATCTGGGACTTGATTTGAGGTAACTTGCCCAAAATAGCGAATGCTGAATTTGATGTCCAAACGTGCTTTTGTTTGTCTATATATCTGTATGTTTGTGTTTGTATATGTTATGTTTTGTGTATTGTGTGTGCTGTGTGGTGACATTAGGTCATTCCTGACAAGAAAAGGTGTCCGTAGCGAGGCCTAAATATGTAAAACTTGTTGCATAAAGGGAATGACTATTTACACACTCTGGATCTTTGTTCCTGTATTGAGAACCCGTAAGAATCTTGCGTGGCCACTGGAACCCCAGGTAGCTATCCCTGCCTGACTAACCTGCAGTGACTAAAACAGCACTCAGAGCAGGCCCGGTTCTAGCTAGGGAGAGATGAGGGGCACTGATGGAGGATGGTAGTTAGGGAAAGCCAAGGAAATCCAAGGAAGAGGTCATGGGGTGAAGGGAGGAGCCACGGAGAGATGAGGGGCACTGATGAGGGGCCAGGCCCACCCAAACATGAGCCTGGCCCACCCAAACAGGAGCCTTGGCCCTCACAGTGAGGGCTTGAAGGGAGGCGTGCAATGCACAGGTCGTGTGTGTCCGCCCAGGCCCAGACAACTTCCCGGGCGCACACACATAGAGACAGTTTTAGAGATTATTGCAGCCGCACCGAGTACTTCACAGGTCTTTAAAGACCATTTAGATTTGTTTATTTTTTCACCCCTTCATCTCTGCATGGTGAAAGGTGACAAATCCTTTCTTTGAGAATGGTAGCCTTTGGTAACCTTTTCCTACTGTCCTGCTGCGTTGATATTTCTTTTTCTATGCAGTGCAGGAGAAAATACGTTTGTTTATTCCTAGTCACCTTTCCTGACCCCTGCAGTGGCTTATCACATCAGTCTGTGACACAAAATTTGACTAATGGAGTAGGTAAGAGAGTATGTTACTACATTTTTTTCTTTTTAAAATCTGCACAGGCCCAGCAGGGCACATACTTCGTGTGTGCTTCATTTAAACAGTTTATATCATTATCATGGCCGATGTAGGACAACAATAAAACAATACAAAATGTCCAGATAATGCTGGTGATTAATGATCCTGCTGGAGAGCAAACATTTGTCTGTTAGTAGTTTTTAAATGCAGATGAACTGTATTTTATGAGTAAAGAGCAGTGGGTTACTGCCTTTGTCACAGAGATCCTTGTGTTACTTGCAGTTCAGAAGTTTCAAACCTAACATAGGACAGTGACCAATGAACTTTCCTCAAAGAGCTGCATACAAACATGAATGGTATAGTTAGAACTTTGCTTTTTTTATTTTGTGATATAGTTAGAACTTCCCCAGTCTTTCATTATTCTAATGTTGCTAAAATGACTATGTTTGGGCAGATATATATTTTTATCAGTAAAGCTGACCCCCATGGAATACTATTTACATACTAAGGTTGTGTTTCCCCAGACCAAGCCCTCTTAAAATATACTGCCCACCAGTATGGATGACATGTGATTCCTACACCTTGTAATCCTCATTGGCTTATGTGACATTCCCTTTAGACTGATTTACATATTTGTATGATTCATTGTCTCTGTATAATGTATGCGTTGTGTAAAGTACTGACACACACTACACTGATATGAGTAACGCTATTCAACAAATGAAATGCATATGAGAGAGGGGCTACGTAAAGATGAGGAGCACTGGTGGAGGGTGGCAGTGAGGGAATCTGAGGAGGAGGAGGTAGAGGGTGGGGCTATGGAGCGATGTGGGGCACTGTTGGAGGGTGGTAGTGAGGGAATCCGAGGAAGAGGTCATGGGGTGGAGGAAGGAGCTAGGGAGAGATGAGGGGCACTGATGGAGGATGGCAGTTAGGGAAATCCAAGGAAGAGGTCATGGGGTGAAGGGAGGAGCCAGGGAGATATGAGTGGCACTAATGGAGGGTGGTAGTGAGGGAGTCTGAGGAGGAGGTCATGAGGGGGAGGGGCTACAGAGAGATGTGGCAGTGAGGGAATCCGATGAGGTTATCAATAGGGGGGCTATGGAGAGATGAGGGGCACTGGTGGAGGGTGGTAGTGAGGGAGTCTGAGGAGGAGGTCATGAGGGGGTAGTGCTATGGGGAGATGAGGGACACTCGTGGCATGTGGCAGTGAGGGAATCCGAGGAAGAGGTCAATAGGGGGACCATGGAGGGATGAGTGGCACTGTTGGAAGGTGGTAGTATTTACGGAGAAAGAGGTTATTGATGTAGCGTCAAAAAAGACTTTCGCATCAGCGCTGTAGCCGGCCCTGTCATAGCCTTTCTGTTTTTGTTTATTTAATTAGCAGTCCGGCCATAAGGGCTACTGTGGAACATACTTTAAAGTGCGTGCTAATTATATTTACTGCTATATTCAATGTCTTAAATATGAAGTTGATTTTACTAATGTTTTTAGCGAGAAAAGTTAAAGTGGAGCCCGACGGTGCCTGATATGGGGCTGTGGCCCAGGTCATCTGTGAGATAAGGTGCACTGGAGAGGAATAGTGTCTAATCAAGCCTGTAAGGGAGTGCGTTGCAGAGTCAGTGGTCAGGTGGAGGTAGTAATGAAGAGGAATTCTCCCTGAAGGCTGGGACAGAGGGAGCCCCAGGAGTGTCACTTGCCTGATACTCCCACCTCAGAAACCTCCTCTTCCCATCAAAGGAACATTACATGGAACAAACACTTTTTGAGAGTGATAACATTAAAAAGAGATTTGGAAGCGAGTGTAAGACTAAGAAGAGATAAAGGAGGGCTCTGAAGCAGGCCTACCTAGACATATATGCGACAAATCAAGCCCGCAGTGGCCCACCCAAATGCCCCATTGGCCCATCCAAATAAAAATTTCTGACTCAGAGTGGGGCATGTGTGTTTTTTTCAAATAGTTCACACTAGCCTATTTATTACTGTCAAAAATTAGAGAAAAATAAACGGGCTATCAATACATACAAATGCTAGCTGCATTTTTAGATACAATCAACAGGGCCAAATCCTAACATAAAAGATAAAGGGTATCAAAGAAATGCCATATTTCTTTATAGAGCTTTTACAGCTATATCCTCTAGGAGCTGAGAATACACATATAAAGGGATACAGGATTTGATGCTAGACACATTTTAATGGAGGTATAATAAATGTTCTCCTTTTATGTCATGAAGGTAGGTAGTTCAATATTATTAAACTAGAGCTTTTCCTGGAAATAGACATAGACATGGGAAATCCAAGGGAGTACTTAGAATTTTGACATAACTCTTTATATTGAGACTAGACATATTTCAATGCATTCTCTGATAGAAACTGAGAAAAGACTGAAGCGGAATGCATAACTTAATCCCTGATTAATAAGGTGTGAAATACCATCATTCATTTATTTATTTTTCTACTGGTTGCTATGAAAAATGTGAAGTTAAAAACAACAGATACTTTGATATGTTACTTGGAAAGATACTCATAGTGTGTGGGGTGTCGTGCTAAATGATGGAGTTTGATTGTAAGTAATTTTCTGAACTTATGAAATGAAACAGAAATTGTTCTGCATCTAGATATATATGTTTCAAACTTTATTGACTTTTTGATAGCTCTGGACTGGACTTTTTTTAATGTGTCTGACACTACTTTACATCGATGAATAATGGTATCTGGTTACAACTGACAATACAAGTCGAGGTATCCATTGCAGTAAAAAAGAGGGTGCCGCCCAAAAAATACGTTTCGATGAATAATGGTTTCTGATTACAACTGACAATACAAGTCGAGGTATCCATTGCAGTAAAAAAGAGGGTGCCGCCCAAAAAATACGTTTGGGGGGATCACTAGGGGATAACGTGCCTGGTACTAGGCTTCAGGTTGTGAGTGATGTTGTTCATATATTTACTGGAGGAATTACAGCTCCTTTTTGAATTGATAAACATTCCTTCCCCCTTTGGTTGTAGTCACAGTTATTATGTCTCGGACTAGGCAGCGCATGCGTTGTCTCATCAGAGAGATGCTGTATACACAATAGTGGGGGGAGCTCCGCCCACTTTCCCTCTATCTTTGTGATTGCCCACAATCGCAAATGCTGCATGCTGATTGGTTTTTGTAAACTTAATCCCGCCTCATGACGGCCATGTCGTCATTATTGTCCCTCCACAGCTATCAGCCCCTTTACCTTTTAAACGGTTTCGTTTCCCTGCCTCCTCCCGTTCCCTCCCGCAGTCTGTGACTTCTGAAGCCAGCAGCACCCCCACTCCCTCCTGTTCGTGCCTTTTTTAACGCGGCGCACTTCCGTATAAAATGCAACAGGGCTCGCGTAAATACAGGTCCCGTTGCATTTTAAATGCTTGTTTGGTGTGGGATTGGTGGGTGAGTTAGCACTCCTTTTTCGTTGCAGCGCAGGCTCTGCTTGTTTCTCTCTCATGTGCGCACAGGCACTAGCAGACGCTACTCAGTTGTAAACAGGAGTTCTGTCTGCAACCTCCTTTGATCAAGAAAGCGCCATCCACATGCTCGTAAACTCTGGGAATTGGAGCCGTGGTGTGTGAATCGTGCTGGAAGTGCGCTTGAGTGAGGGTGCCTGGAGCAGGAAGGGATGCTGGAGGGTCCGTCCCTTGGTGCATGGACTTGGAGAGGTTCTGGTTGCCCCAGTGCCTGGATCGGGTCCGGTGTCTCCACAGCAGATTCAGACCGAGTGCCAGGGCTCCCTCAGCAGAGGAGCTGCTCGGACAGGCCCTGTCTTTTTGCTGAAATGCCAAGTATTGCCGAACGTTGCAGGTGGCCCTGGGGGCATCAAGGTGCATGGACCGGGAGAGGTTCTGGTTGCCCCAGTGCCTGGATTGGGTCCGGTGTTTGCACAGCAGATTCAGACCGAGCGCGGGGCTCCTTCAGCAGAGGAGCTGTTCGGACAGGCCCTGTCTTTTTGCTGGAATGCCAAGTATTCCTGACGGTTGCAGGCAACCCTTGGGGCGTCAGGGGGACTGCAGGGTTCTCCAAAAAAGGAGAGTGACCAAGGCTTTGGGACAACTTTGTTTTCTTTCTGTTTTCACATTCACCCTTGCTGTCCCGTCTCTCCTGCCTTCACACCAAATGCCCACTATTCTGATGCTCTTCTTCCTCCTTCAGTGCTCCCTTCTCTTCCGTAATGACCAGTCTAGCGTCACCCACTCTTCCGTTCACCCTTGGTGCCCCTTCTCTCGTTCATTCACTGTTCATGCACCCTCCTCTGTGGCCCTTCTTTCTCTTCCGTTGATGCTTGCTGCCCCTCCTCTGATGCATTTAGTATTAATATACTCTCTTCTACTGTGCTTGCGTCCATTCCATTCACACTTGGTCCTCTCGTTTCTCGTGCATTCACTATTAATGCGCCTTCATCGGGAGCCCTTCGTTCTATTACACCCACACTTGATGTCCTCTCTTCTTGTGCATTCACTATTCATTCACCCTCCTCTGTGGCCCTTCTTTCTCTTCCGTTGACGTTTGGTGCCCCATCTCTGATGCATTTATTATTAATGTACCCTATTCTACAGCCCTTGGCTCCTTTCCATTCACCCATGGTCTCCTTGACTCTTGTGCATTCACTATTAATGCACCCTCCTCTGTGGCCCTTCTTAGTGCCCACACCGTCATCCGCTCCCACCCAACATCATACACATTTTTCCCATATAATGATTACACTGGACACATTGTTTCTGGGTGAGAACTGCTTCAGGTTTATTTTCATACAACTAGCGTATCATGTTTGATGGGTTATCTTATGGGCGATCCAAGGCAGGCAGCCCCTCGCTGTCCCGCCTGCCTAATGAGCCAGCCAGCATGGTGAGTCGACGCTCGGACAGTGCAGCACCTTGTAGATTCTTATCTTATACTCCCGCCCCCCCTTCAGGGCGGAGCGGTATGGCACACCCCTGGTCGGTTCAGGACCCCCGACCACCCGAAGGACTAACGGGGCGCCGTCGCGGTTTCCCGGAACCTCCTGCGGCTCCAGGTCCTTGGCTCAGGCACCCTTACTGTGCCAAGCAGAGGTACCCTTACTGTACCAGTCTGCCGCAGAGGTACCCTTACTGTACCCGTCTGCCTCCAGATAGCCCTGTAACTCTGCCTGCAACACAAGAAAAAACATTAAAATTATTCAACATGTCGGCGCCACCTGTCCAGCCGCTGGGTATGAGGATAGGGTGGGTGCAGCGCTCAGGCGGGTGGACAGGAACCGAAGCAGGACAGAGGCAGAGCTAGGGGCGGCCGGAGCTTAAGTACCTGGCCCGCCCCCACTGGTAAGCCCTCCCCTGGCCGTGCATCATGGAAGACCCCGGGGAGGGGCAGATGAGGCTCGCCGCGCCTCCTACGGAGCCCTTGACAGGGGGGGGACTGCGACTAGTGTCCACTAAGGTGGCTGCCCTGTTAATGTCCCCCTGCGTGAGACGCGGGCAGCGGCATTCTCTTCTTGCACCGATCCCGTCAGGTGGACATGGGCTGCTTCAGGAGTACTGATTTCTGACATCAATTTGAGCCTGATCTTCGCCGCAGCATGCAGACAAAGGAGTATTTGTCTGCAATCTGAGAGATTATCAGATGGCTAACTAAAAGTATCTCGTCACGGAGACCGTGAGCGTGAGACGACAAGTGTGACAAGTTTGGAGGCTAACTACATTTAATCAGCATTAAGGTATTGCTTGTCCTTAAGAGCTTTATCTAATGGGGTTACTGGACGCTTTTGTAAGTCTAACGTTTCCTTTTTATCATATACTTAACTTTCAAAAGCACACTTGGGGGCAGGCAGAGCATAAGGTGCTGCATAGCTCAAAACATATAAGGTTCCAAAGCTGAGACCGTTTGCATTGCAAATGCTTGTTTTTACAAAGGAAACACCTTTTGTTAATCGGCAGTAAATTATAAATATATGGGACTTATTAGAAGGGCTCTTAGAAATGCAATAAGTCTATTTAACAAATCTCTTAAGTGTCTTATAATATAAAAACATAGCTGAGAGTGCATCGGGACAAAGAGGCACTTTTCATTTGCCTGTAAACCACCTCTGTACTGCTCGGTCATCACAAATGTAACACGGCCCGAACACTCGAGTGCACAGTCTCGTCAAAAGTGGGTCATGTTGTTTCGGCTATTTCTCCTGCTGCAGCCCTTCACTGAGAAAATGGGCTTTCTTTAAAAAAAAGTCTTCTAACTATGTATCAATATATGCTATTTTGCAGTGTTCAATGTCAGAGTGCACTTTATTTCTGGAAGTCTAGAGAGAGTTTATATCTATCAAGAGCTGTCATCCTGGTCTTTCAGGTAGGAAGCACAGACCCAATCCGTTAGGACAATGTGGTTAAACAGCCAGACATGTTTTCAAAGTATTTAAAAATAGACTGTTTCCTGAATGACTGCTCAAGGGGTGGCACAGTTTACTAAACACTCTTTCCTGAAGTATGCTAATATTTATTGTACTGCTGGAGCCGAATTAATTCATTTGTCTAAATCTGCAACACAGAGGAAGAAGAAGAGGAGGATGAGGAAGACAACATGTCCACGGTGATGCGCCTCAGGACCAAGATGCCTTGGAAGACCTGCTGGAGATACCTCACTTCCGGAGGCTTCTTCCTGGTCTTCCTCATGATTTTTTCCAAACTGGTCAAACACTCGGTCATTGTGGCTATAGACTACTGGCTCGCTGATTGGACTTCCAATGCCAATGTTCCGAACAGTCCTGAGGTAAAACATTTATCATTTAATATTTTTTTATTGGCAGCACTGTATCACCTCCTCGATTCGGCACATTTTAGTCAATACACCTTTATTAAAGTAGCACTTACAACCAACACTTTTCAGGCCATTGAATGTTCATTACCATTAGGACTCCACAGACGTAACCTGTGACCTTCTTCTACTTGAAATGGCTCAGAAACTAGCTGGTAGATAGAGTGTGCCAGTTCTAAATGTTAGAACAAAAGTGGCAGAAGGTACAATGGGATAAAAGACAGGGCGTCTCCAGGATTTTGAAATTTGGGACAGCCAATGCACAGAAAAATTGTTGGGTGGTCTTCTCCTTTAAATTCATAATAGACAAACAATTAAATAAGTCACAATAGTCTTGCAAGATTGAGTGGCTTAAGCAGAGTTACATTCCCAAAACGTCATTTGATTCCTAAGACCAATGGTTTTAATGCCACCTTCACTATCGGCAACCCATTCTTTTTAATCCCCTGTGAAACATGTTTCTCTGTCTCTGTGAATTGTGTTTGTTTGCTCTTTCTCTACCTCTCTATCTACCTCTCTTTTTTATCTTCTCTCTCTCCCTTTCTCATTCTCTTGCTCTCTACATAGACCTTTTTCTCATTGTGTTCCTCTCTCAATGTATGTCTCTGCCACCCTTGTAATTTTCGCTTTCTTTCTGCCCTTTCTGTCACTCATATACTCTTTCTCTCAACGCTAACCCCTTTGTACTCTCTCTCCCTTCCTCTTGCTATTTGTCTCTTAATCCCAGCCTTCACTTAGCTTCCCTTCTCTCACACTCTTTCATCGTACTTTGTTTTTTCTCCTCCTCTCTCTAACTAATTGTATGCCAAAATAGCTATAACACAAGATTGCAGGATGTAACTATTCTGGCCTAAACATGGCTATGAAAATATTTCTCTGCTGAGTTAAATATTCTGCTGGTAAAATTTGAACATTTAACTCCGACAGGATGATTTAAAAAAAAAGGTATAATTTGGACAAAAAAAAATTGTCAGACGATATATATGCCAGAGTATTCTGGTAGAATGCCATTCAGTTTACCGTTCTTCCTCTCATTCATCACTTTTTATTTTCCTCTTTTTCACAATCCTTCTCGCTAATTTTGTCTCTCTTCCTGTTTCTCTCTCTCTCTCTCTCAGTTTCTTTTGTATTTCTTTCCCGTCTAGCTCTATGTATCTCCCATTTGAAATTCTGTCATCTATCTGTGTCGGGAAACATCCTTTACAGCGCAACCATTACATCGCACTACACTTACAACACGGTCATTACATCGCAACATCCTTTACAACGCATTTCACTACAACGCAGGCATTACAACGCATGACACTACATCGCATGACACTCGATTGCATGTCACTACATCGCAGGCATTACAACGCATACAATTACAATATACCATTACAACGCATAGTACCCCTACACTATCTAAAACCTACCCTACTGGTGCACCCCCTGGAGTTAGAATAATAATTTTTTACCCCTACACTATCCAACACCTACCCTACTGTTGAACCCCCTGGAGTTAGAATAGTAATTTTTACCCCTACACTATCCAACGCTTACCCTACTGTTGCACCCCCTGGAGTTAGAATAGTAATTTTTACCCCTACACTATCCAACACTTACCCTACTGTTGCACCCCCTGGAGTTAGAATAGTAATTTTTACCCCTACACTATCCAACACTTACCCTACTGTTGAACCCCCTGGAGTTAGAATAGTAATTTTTACCCCTACACTATCCAACGCTTACCCTACTGTTGCACCCCCTGGAGTTAGAATAGTAATTTTTACCCCTACACTATCCAACACTTACCCTACTGTTGCACCCCCTGGAGTTAGAATAGTAATTTTTACCCCTACACTATCCAACACTTACCCTACTGTTGCAACCCCTGGAGTTAGAATAGTAATTTTTACCCTTATACTATCCAATACTTACCTGGAATGCAATGTACTGGTATGCGTTGTAATGGTATGCTTTGTAAAGGTCTAATGCGATGTAATGGAATGCGTTCTAAAGGTAGTTTCTAAAAATGCGATGTACTGTCATGTGATGTAATGGAGTGCGTTGTAAAGTATGTTACGATGTAAAAACTGCGTTGTAAAGGCATGCATTGTACATATATGCGTTGTAAAGTCATATATTCATCTGTATCCTCGCTCTTGAAATGGCAATGCACATCATGGAATATGGTTCACTAATGATATCAAGAAAAAGTTGGAAATGCACATCTTACGGTGTACTCTTAAACAAAGTATAGATATAAGTATGTTCTCATTCACACAGAACTCCAGGCATAGACTCACAGATGTGCAACAACCATAGATTTTCCAAGAATATTCCAACTTTGCACAGCGTGATCTCATTGATTTTCCACTTACTAGAAAATCTGCATTACCAAATGATATGGTAATGTCGATATGCACAAACATGTTATTAATCTATAAAACAACTCTCTTTGGAGAAACTCTATTCAGTACACACTCATGATATCTGTACATTTCCCTTCTCTTTCCCATTTTGGAAAGTTATTGCCTTTCATAGAAGTACATTTCTATGTTTTTTCATGGTGGCTTTTGCATTTCTAAAGGCCACTCCCTGTAATGTGCTCTCCACTGCAGCTAACCATAAATCTACAACAGTGGATAATCTGACACACTGTGGTATGTACTATTATGCATGTGTCTTTGCAGATCTAACAAAAAAGTTTGAGAAATAAACTCCCTATACTTTCCATATGTATTTCCTTCCTGATTGTGTAACCTACCGACCGGTTCCTGCAGTTTGCCCATGTGGAGCTTGGATATGTCCTTCACCTAGATGAGAACCGGGTTCTCTTTGAGCCCATTCTTACATCCTGCCATGTAGTGGCCAATCTCTGAAGCTGGGACACGTCAGCCTCAGTTGTTCCTCTTTTGCATGTACGATAAGATCTCGAAAGGGATGACACAGAATTTTCAACTTCGATTGGCAATAATATTTTTGGGAAGGGAATAAATTCGAAACACTTTTAAACATCCTTTCATTTAGAAAATATTTGTTCGTTTTTCACTGAGTAAATCAAGTAATCGAAAGAATATCCATGATCATGTATATTCTAATGACAATTGTGTAATCTGTGTTCTCATGAACCAGGAATAGCTTTTTTTAAACTGATTTCAAATCTAAATGAATCTGAACTACATGAAGGGTTGTAATTGGTAATGTGTGGTGTTAATTTCTCCATTTTGTGGTATCCAGTTTTGTTACTGTAGTTTAGCTCATAGATCTTTTTATAGAAATATGCATGAAATAAACATAAGCATTCTGCAAGATGCTACATTGTGAAAGTGTATTTCATTCCCCACAGGATGCTCAATCAGACCGAACATATTATGTTGCTGGCTTCACCATACTATGCGGCTCTGGCATCTTCCTTTGCCTTGTGACGTCTCTGACTGTGGAGTGGATGGGGCTCACAGCTGCGAAAAATCTCCACCACAACCTCCTTAAGAAAATAATTTTAGCACCAATTAGGTATAGTATTGCGAAATAATTTAATCCAGCAAATGTTAGCATGAAAAGGAATAGCAATTAGGCCTTGGCAAAATTCAAATTACGCCAGTGTAATTCATGTCATTTCAGGACTTTCTTGTTACGATTGATACCTGAAGGTTGTATGACGAAACCCTGCATGCATTTACCACACATTCCTTCACAATGCAGTCACTACTCTGACCGACATTACCACGCATTGCTTTACCACACACAACGTCACAAAGACTTGCTTTATGGGCAATGGACTTTGGAACGGTATAAATTACCATTCCAACTACAGTCTAAGCAACAGTAGGGTAGGTGTTGCACTTAAAAATCCAACACCAGTCCAACACGGCACCCATTACAGCAAGTTGTTGTAATGACTTGCAGGTTAAAGTAACTTTTGGTAAAGTCGCAGTTAGGGTAGTTACAACATTGTAAAGTTCGTTGAGGCTGCGGGGTAAAGGATGTTTCCCTTACGTGACATTCCAGAAATTCTGCCATTCTGAGTAACTCTGCTCCATTTGTGGTGAAAAGGTATAGGGAACGCAAAGGAACAATAGAATGTTAGTAGTGTTTTTTCGTGGTGCTTTTGGTTTATTGCACTTTTTTAGGGCATGTGCATTCTCACATCAAAAACTGATGCAAGGACGCATTTCACACTAAAGGTTAATGCTGAATGATGGAGCTGCCTTTCGCATAGTACTCATAATTTCATGTAACTTTGCCAAAATTTCATGGAATTATGTGAAAGCAAATTATGCTAATTTCACACATCTCAAATAACAATATCACCACTAAAATAGGGATGCATCTCTTCTCTACTGATGCATGCACATATTGTATCTTTAAAAGGCACAGTCAGTCCAGGTCCTGAGTGTTGGTCATTATTGGGGCTATTGGGCAGTGCTACTTGTCCACAAATAGAAGATAAACATCAGAGTCACAAGCAATCAGCACGCAAGGTACATAGGGATCACTTAGCATTTAGGAACGTGGGAACTCCAACTGTAATTAGCAGACTGCTCATTCCTCCAAAACTGCATTTCCCTTACCACATTTAGAGATGCAGTGAGTGCCAGGTTTCCAGTGGTGCGGCCTCAACCAGCTCAGTTGTCGAAAACCCTCGACCTGGCAGCCTGACCACCATAGGGTCATGTAGTCAAAGTGGTGGATATCACAAACTTATTTAAAGTTGGACATCCCCCACTGATTTCCCTGCCCACTTCTGCAATGCAAAACATGGTCAATCCGGGTAGGTAAACAAAGAAATGTCCCTAAAGCACTGTGTACTGGTGACATTTCTCTTTTACTTTCCAGAAATAAATATTCAGCTTCTAAGGTTTGTTTCTGAGAACTAAAAAAACACGTCAAGCAGGCCACATTAACATGCAGCCCACTCGACATTCAGTTGTGAAAATAAGTGCATCAGTCACACATGCAGATGCTCTTTTGTCACAGAAATCTCCACCACACAGGTAGGGTCTTTCAATTGTGTGGGCAGTTTGCCACTGAGAAGTCTATAGTTTATGCTTCCACCAATCTAGCTTCCGGGCAGGCTAACTGTCAATGTTTAAATGATGCTCTTAGTCTTAAACAGAAAGTATGTGGTCACTTTAGCATTCATGACTTACTGGGCTACTATAGGTGAGGAGTCCAAGTCTTAACTCAAGAGAAGCAACAATAAAGTGTTAATCATTCTGCCAAGCATTTTGTTTTGTATATCAATCAATCAATCAGGTGACTTGTAAAGCACGACTACTCAGCCATAAGGGTTTCAAGGCGCTGGGCAACACCTTTAATACTAACTTGTATATTAAATTTAGTTACAGGCTTAACATTTCCAATCAACATTGGAAGCACACAACAACATAATACTATCAAATTCCAAACATTGGGGCTGATTAGGATGGCGGACGGATCGCCACCGCCATGCAGGCGGTGGCGATCCGTCCGCCATCCGTGCCCGTCCGCCACCTATTTACCCCGCCATATTACAATGGTGGGGGGGACCGCGGTGGACAGGAAGACCGTCCGCTGCTTTTCAGCCGCGGTCGCCTTGCGACCGCGGCGGAAAAGGTCTAATATGGTGGCGGTGTCTAATAGACATCGCCAGCCATATTATGATGTGCTGTGGGCAATGCCTTTCCGTGGCGGCAATGCCACCACGAAAAGGCATACAGTCTTTGCTTTGGGGGCCCGTTGCGGGCCCCCATGGTGAAAGGGGTGGTGGGGGGTGCACATGGGGGGTACCTATGGTACCCCCCTGCGTTTCAAAATACAGCATGGCAGGCACCGCACGCTGCCTGTCATGTTGTGCTTTGAAACGCACAACATGCATTTTTAGCATTGCGGCGGGCTGTGCTTTCAGCGCCGATCGCTGCAATGTTAAAAATGTGGGATGCACCCGCCACTGTGGCGGGGGCATCCTAATTCGAGGCACGGGACCTCCGCCCCTGTGGCGGACGGTCCCGTCCCCCGACAGGATGGCGGACGGACTTTGTCCGTCCGCCATTCTAATTGACCCCATAGTTCCCAGTCTACAGTGGTGGTACAATGAGCCACTACTTCCATTATCGGATGGGTCATTGGACACAATAAGAGCTGTTACAAAACACAATACAGCTGTAAGACTAGGCTAAAAGTACTATATTATAGTTCTAATATATACAAACGTACATGTACTCTATTCTTTGTGAACCTCAGAAAATGCATAGTACCACCTGCAAGAAATGAATGAAGTACAATGCAAATACGCACACAGCATCCGGTTGTCACAAACAGCTACTGCTTGAAAACCTTCCCAGAAGCAGTCAGTGTGGATCAGCATTATGGATATTGCTTATCTATTTAAGTTTCTTTAAGGTGTACACAAAGCAACGTGCTTGTGGATATTAGATTACAGAATCAAAAAAGCAAATTAACAGCAACTGTTCATGGGTACCTACAAGTCGAAGGGCTAGAGTCTCGGAGTTCACACACATATGAAGGATACGTATGAGGTGGTAGGACACAGAACTTGTGGGTGCCGAATGGGCACACATTAGGGTACTGCCTCAGAGCCTCTGCAGTTCTGAGTGGACAATAAATGTCCCTAAACTGAATGAACTATTAAGTCACCCAGGGTCTAGACCACTCTAGTAACAAGGAGCAACAGAGAAATGGCAAAAGATAATGAAACTTAACCCAAAGAGGGGTGTGCTTCTCAGACCGAATCACCATCATCTCAACTACGTATGTTATGTTATGTTATGTTAAGCCATTTTTATATAGCGCCGGTTCACCATCAGGTCTCTTCGCGCTTCTAGGGGGGAGTTTTACAACAAACATGAGCTGATGTGAGCGAGTTATTTCATGGTCAGTGCCTCCAAAATCAAAATGGCCTTGAGTTTTTTCCCAAATCAATTTCTCTGGCAGCTCTTCTCTGTCACTAGTGCCGAGTCTGAGAAGTTCAGTAAATGTCACTAACATTGCTGTTCATCCAGGCTGGTTTTATGGCAGCTTCCTTCGGTCTCATGGTGAGGGCTGCAGCAGCCGCGGCCCGTGGATGGAGTTCCATGGGGCAGAAAGGTGGGGTGGAGGAGGGGCAGGGTGGTGTTGCTAAACACCGGAATATGGATAATGTGAGGTCAGTAAACAATTTAATAAATAAAACTAATTTCGTAGCGTGCCCTGCATCTCAAAATGAGATGCAGGGCGTGCTTAGCACCCCCCACCCCGCCATTCTGCCCCACGGAACTCCCTCCACGGGCCGCGGCTGGGGTACAGTAGTCCGTGGTCTCCTTTGAGCACCCTTGGTATAGGGCTTCTCGTGGCTGGTCGGGGGCTCTATGCTTGGGATGAGCAGCAACAGAGAAGGCAAACAGAGCTTCAACAGAGCCTTGGCGTTTTCCCCATCAAGCTGGTTGAGTCTGTAAAAAAGAGTTCTCTCCAACCCAAGTTCTTGGAATCTTCAGTGAGCAGCAATGTTGCTCCTACTTATGCTCCCAAATGAGAGCAGCTAGTGGAGAGCCAATACCTATTCATTATAATTTCAGTGGGGCAACCAGGCAGGCTCATGTCTAGTTGGACTCACCACAAAGGAATCTGGGATACCAGTTGCCACAGCCTCCCTGCAGGAGCTCGTTTTGAATCTTCTAGGGATTCTCTTGCATGAAGGTAGGTAGATTCACTCCAGACAGCCTAAACAAAGCAACAAGACGAAAAACAAAGCATAGGGATGTCTTCTCTTGATAGCAGCAATCCTTCATCTTGCAAATACATCCTTGCATTATAACAACACTTGTGGGTAAAGCTAACTTAACCATGCTTAAGGTTATAAGCCATTGTTATGTTATGTTAAATAAATTTATTAAGCGCGACTAACACCATTAGGTTTCTTGGCGCTTTGCTGAGGGAGCAGGAAAGAGGAACGTGAGATAGCAACTAATTGTAAGACTCAGTGAAGAGGAAGGTTTTAAGAGAGGATCTGAACCTGGAGTAAGGAGAAGACAGCCTAAGAGGAAGGGGTAGGGAATTCCAGAAGGAAGGGGCTAAGAATGAAAACCTGAGGCCACCATGTTTCTTCCTCCTGAATCTGGGAACTGATAACAAGGCCATCTGAGATGACCGAAGAGTGCGAGGAGGAACATACGGGTGAAGAAGGGAGGAAATAAAAAGGGGACTGTGACCTGCAAGAGATTTGGAGATAATGCAGCCAAGCTTGAATTCAGACACTCTGTTCATCACCACTCCCTTTTCTGTATCATTTTTGTCCACCATAAGCGTGGAAGGGTATACTCAGATGTGAGTCCCTAGCTCATTGCACCATCAGGATTCAAGCAAGCCGGGCCGAAAACGGCTGAAATGCCAGAAACCGGTCCCCGGTAGCTTGTTTCCTTCCCAGTATAAGAATTGGCTTGGTAGTTTGGTCTGCCCTGTTCCCATGATGCACTGGGCCAGGGTCAGACTAATTTGCATATAGCCAAGTTCTGAGCTGGGATGGTGCAGTGAGCTAAAAAACGGTGATGGATCAAGCCCTGATCTTTGGGCTGGGTAAGAGTGGTCTGCTTAATTCAGACACTCTGTTCATCACCACCCCCTTTTCTGTATCAAGCTTGAATTTACAGCGGGCAAATACCGGGAGCCAATGGAGACTTTTTAAAAGGGGGCGAACATGTTGATCTCTGGGTTGGTGATAAATCAAGCGAGCGGCCTGATTTTGGATCAACTGGAGTCTCCTGAGTTGGTAAGCAGGAATGCCTACATACAGTGCATTTGCGTAGTCAAGCCTAGACATGACTAACGCAAGCAGGGCCAAAGTAAGGGCCTCGGTAGTAAGTAGGCGGGAGATTTCACGTATTTTCCTGAGTTGGAAGTGGCTTGAGGATACTACTGCGCTTATCTGGGGCGTCATAGAGAGGTCACTACTAATGACGACTCCCAGGCTTTTGGCTGAATTGACAGGGCAGGGAGGAGTGCCTAGGCTTGCAGGCCAGAAAGAGGGGTGCCAGGGATTGGAGGGTCCCCCGACAAGAACCAGCTCGGTCTTGTCGGGGTTGAGCTTCAGGTGGTTTGAGCTCATCCAATTACTGATGAAGCAGAGCGTATTTTGGAAGGTGGTGATAGATTCATCAGAGGAATCGATAGTAAAAACCAGTTGGATGTCATCCGCGTAATTGAACGCGGTGACATTAAACCTGCGGAGGGAACGTATTAACGTGGCCAGATACAAATTAAAAAGGAGGGGGGATAAGGAAGAGCCCTGTGGGACACCGCAGGTCAGCTCGACCTGGGTAGCGGAGAACTGGGACAGCCTGACGGCTTGATGGCGTTGAGTCAAGAAAGACCGAACCCAGTCCAAGGCGGTACCCTGGATGCCAGCCTCTCTGACACGGTCGACCAAGATATCATGGTCGACCGTGTCAAAGGCGGCTGACAAGTCCAGGAGGACCAGGGCCTGACAGGTGTTAGCGTCAGCCCCCCTGCGCAATTCCTCCATCACAGAGAGGATGACTGCTTCTGTGGAGTGCGCAGGTCTAAACCCAGCCTGCTGGGGGTCCAAGATGCACGAGTCTTCCACAAAGGTGCTGAGGGTTTGAGTAACATGCGACTCCAGAACTTTACTGAGGAAGGGGAGGAGGGAAATTGGGCGATAGTTGCTCATGATGGAAGGGTCTGCCGAAGGTTTTTTCAAAATGGCAACCACCTCGGCCTGTTTAAAGAAACCAGGAACCTCCCCAGTAGTCAGAGAGTTGTTTAAAAGGGCTAGGGGGGGTTCAGGACAGGAAGTGAAAGCTTCCCGGAGGGCCGAGGGGGGGCAGCAATCGCCAGGGGAACCAGAAGAGACTTTATGCAGAAGTGAAAGAAATTTGACCTTTTGAGATAAGGGGGATCTGGGTTAAAGTGTGAGTGTTGGAGTGACAGGAAGCACTGGACTGAGGGGGGACAGGTGAGGCTTGGGCAGAGATGCTGGTTTTAATCTTGACAATCTTGTCCACAAAAAATTGGTTCATAAGTGTCATAATGCAGACTGACTATTGTTCATTAAGGATTATGCTGGTGATGGCTGCATGCAAGAGTCCTAACCATTATATTTAATTAAAAAATGAATATGAATATTCAGAGAGGGGGCCCATCTAGCCCAAGACAATGGCCTTAATACAATATGGAGAGATCAGTAGTCTACTGTCACTAGCCTTAGCTTAGGGAACAGGGCCAAGAAGACATTGAGAATACATGGGAGATAACCAAGTAATGTTATTCCCATTATCCGAGCACACCTGAGTCTCCCTGTTGGACCTGGCCTCGTGGCGTAGTTCCCCCCGCTACTCAGTTCCCCGTTAGCCCAGCTCCATACCCAGAAACCCCTAGCTGCCCTGCCCATGTCCGACCAAACACCCACGGCCCGCATCGGCCTGTCCCCGGCCACCTTCCCAGCCCGCGCGCCCCAAACCCGCAAGGCCCTATAGGCCCACCGGCAGCCATTTTCCCTTCCCAAGATCCCTGACTCTGTGGGCCTAGCATGACCCCAGCCCCAGCGCAGCGTAGGCTCCAGACGCGCCAGCCCCTGTTGGGAGGGTGAGGGCTACCCTAGTGAGAGAAGACAAGGAGTTTCGATGGCACCTTCGGCCTCCCCTGAGAGACTGGTTTCGGTCACACCTCTGGTCTTCCCCTGGGGGCCAGTTTTGATTGCACCTCTGGCCTCCCCGATGCTGGCTCCAGACCTGCTGGGCGTCTGGGAATTCCCGGACGCATCCTCAAAGGGATCAAAGGACCAACCGCCGGACCTCACCCATGGGCCGCCCCCAGAGCCTCGGACCTCCACCTGTGAGGGTCCGGACATCAAAGGGCCACTGGACTATATCAAGGCCCGCCCTTGAACTAGCGGGCAGTTGTATCTTGGACAAGAAAGCCCTGCTGATCTGACCGCGGCTGAACTGAACCTCGTAACTCTTTGAGCCCTGCTGACGCTGACGTGGCTCGTTCTTGGAACTGAAACATCGGAGCCCTGCTGACCTCGTCGCGGCTCGAGCTTGAATCTTGAAGATCTCTACCGAACCTTCTGAGCCCTGCTGACTTGGTCGCAGCTCCCCCAGAACTTCCTCCAGAGCGAGCCCTGCTGACGTCGTCGCGGCTCGAGGAGCATTCTAGTCCGGCCGGACTATCGACGCTACCAACACGAGTTGAATCATCCTCAAATGAGTAGGATCACCAGTGCGGCTACCATCTTCCGTATCCCCCCGGCTCGAGGATTGAGAACTTTGCGCAGGGTACGCTACGTACTGGCCTATGAGACTAAGACTGTCCCGCTACCCCCTCCCTAAAGACTTGAGACTTTCTGCGATCCCTCGATCATTGTATATAAGAGAGATACTACTTTTTACGTGATTATAAAGAAGTTGATAACGAGACCCACGGTGTGGTGTCTGTTCATAAGTGTGGTGTGGTCCTCGTGTGTACGATTCGCTACTTGAGGTCTTCCCCGGTGGAGATCTCTCATAAGGCTCGGCATTCTGGTGGGAGAGGCGGGTCACGGAGGAGTCGGGTAGACATAACCTGGCCTCTGGGATCGCCCCTTCTAACACTCCCTAAAAGGAACAATAATTATAGGTAAAGGCAGCCCCAAGGAATTAAGGTCCCGAGAACTGTGATAAAAATGGAGCATCCATGGAAATGCATTTGGAACACAAGGAACATTATTGGAATGCTACACCACAGTGTTGATACTGGACTACATTATCACATACACATTTTATTTTTGATCAGTGGTTGACAGGGGTTAATACAACTTTGTGATGTCATGAAATTCTAGTGTCAAATTCTTTTTAGCATGCATTTGTTCTTTATTTCTGTGGACTTACTCATTGCTGTTCTGTGCAGTAGATTCTATGTTTAGATTATCCTTCATTCTCCTTTGTTACGTTGCTTGTATCAGTTTATCTTCTCATTACTATAATGTTGCCCTAATAAGTAGGCATAAGAAAAGTATTCTTATAGTCGGTTGAGGTGAATGTAGTAATATTGGAAAGGAAAAAATAGAAGGAAGCCACTGCTTTAATTAATCTGAACCACTAGAAATTAAACTGTGCACATTTCTTACCAATATTATGTAGATCATCTGTGTCATCACAGAATATGACCAATCATATACAAATCAGCACCGGTCCTACTAGGAACAGTTTTTGGTGAAGAGCTAAGCCATTGCCCTCTGAATATTAATAAAAGTACATACTTACTGGATACAGTCCTGCTGTGCATCTCAGTGAGATGCACAATGATTCTTTATGGCTCTGCCAACAAGGGATCAATGTCTGGGCACATTCTTAATGGTTGTATTATGGAACCCTGCATGCACTTACCCCGCATGCCTTTACAACCCAGTCACCACCCCAACTGCGATGTTACCACACATTACTTTACCATGCAATTTGTTACAACGACTTGCTTTAAGGGATGATGGACTCAATTACTATTCCAACTTCAGTCTATGCAACAGTAGGGTAGGTGTTGGACTTAATATTATACATTATTCCAACAATGCGTCCCTACAGAAAATCGTTGTAATGACTTGCGGGCGAAAGTAACACGGTATAACGTTGCAGTTGGGGTAGTGGCTGCCTTGTAAAGGCCGGTCGTTGTTGAGACTGCGAGGTAAAGTATGTTTCTCATCCTCAACATGAAGAATGGCACATTAAGAAAGCAACAA
This sequence comes from Lissotriton vulgaris, assembly GCF_964263255.1. Lineage (NCBI taxonomy): Eukaryota > Metazoa > Chordata > Amphibia > Caudata > Salamandridae > Lissotriton > Lissotriton vulgaris. The sequence goes on from NC_141685.1 coordinate 2,047,235,764, forward strand.
ATTGAGAAAGTGATTGACTTAATTAGAAGTGCTGGTAAATGCTTTTGTTGCCTTACATATCACTGTTATTTTAGCTCATCCTTGCCATTACACAAGAAGACACATCCTATTCAAATTAGGTGAGGCATTGCTCCCAAAGGAACAGTCAATCCCACACTACTCGGCCACAATCCCTCTGAAAAGGATTACATACAACCACTGATCAGATTTGGTATTGTTGGTCCTCATCATTTAGATGCAGCTTGTCACACTATAGCACAGTGATCTTTGGATACTGATCTATTGGTATTTCTATGCCTTGCAGGGTGCCTCACTAAGACAACAAAAGCTTTGAGGTTGCAGGAATGACAGTTTTAGTGGACTAAGTTACCCAACAAAAAGTATGAGTTGGCAGCATAGACAAAAAAAACCACCATGAGGTGGCAGTATGGCAAGCTCTGGTGCCATGCCCTCACTATAAGGCTCCAACCTTGCAACTCCAGGTCCTCTCTATCCAGGGAGTAAGCCACATTAGATAATAATGCAAAACCTTTTCAGTAGTTTGATGAGCTCCTACGTTTGGCTATATGTAAAGGCTTTATGGTTCTGATAGAGCAATGGGAAAAATATGATGCCTCTCCTTATGCAGACACATATACTTTTCATAAACAAATGCACAGTAGAGCCGCATATATCTTCAGTGCCAGTTACAATCATCTAATGGCGAAAATGTGGAGCGATAAACGTAAGAATGTTGCATACAGCAAGCAATGACTGAAGGGCCTGAACATTTACCTTGGTGTATGGGTGGTATAAACTCTGTGCCGAATATTAAGTTAATTTGGGAGAGGGGCACACCTACCAAATTCATAAACGCAATCTGGTTCGGCAAAAACATAGGCCTAGATGTATCATCGTTCTCATTTGCGAATTCTTAATAGCGATTTTTACCGAATCGCTATTAAGAATTAGCAAAATGGGATGTATGTAGAAAATCGCTTTTTTTTTGCGATTCCTTATGATTCCTAATTTGCGAATTCGCACGTTGCGAATTCGCAAATTAGGAATAATTTTCCATTCATTCCTATGGGCCAGGAGGCCCATAGGATTGATTTTGAAAAAATTCTCAAATTGCGATTTCGCTATTTGCTAATCGCAATTTGAGAATTATTGCAAGGGTGCAGGGGTGTCTCATGGACACCCTGCTGCACCCCTCAAACTTACATGTGTGTGCATATGGCGCACATACATGCCCTGTGGGCATGTATGTGTGTCACATGCCACACTCAAAATTGGCACATTTTGCTTTTGTAAAGGAATTCGCAAATTAACACGAACCTCAAGTTCGTGTTAATTTGCGATTCCTTAACCTGAATTCGCAAGAAAAAAAAGCTTCATACATGGCATTTAAGGAATCGCAAATTTGCGATTCCTTAAATGCTTAAGCAAAATAAGGAATCGCAATTTTTTGCGATTCCTTATTTTGCTAATTTTACATACATCTCAAAAAATGCAAAATGTCCGTTTGCGATTCCTTAAGGCCGAAATTCGCAGAATTTCGGCCTTAAGGAATCGCAAAAGGCTTGATACATCTAGGCCATAGTCCTTGGAGATTCTCTGCTCAAGCACTGACAGCTGTAGCACAAGCAGGAAGCAATTTTCTAGACAAATGTGTTAAGATCACGCAGAGCCAACAACATTTTTAAGTCAAGAATTAACTGAATAAACCTTGTTAAAATTAGAAAAATAAAAAGAATGAAAAAAAGACAACAAAATTATCATAATCAAATCAGGGGAACCAATTTCATGACTTTTTGAAAGTTTCAAGCAGCAGCGACCTGTACGAACGGACTGAGGGGTCACGCCCTGTACTTTTATCCAGGCAAGAAGAGTGTCTGTCAGGCTGAACAAAGGTCAGCCTGATAGACACTCTTCTGGTTCAGGTCAGGAAGCCAGGAGCTAGACATGCGCTAGCCTGGCAAAAGTGTTTTGAGGCTCTCCCTCCAGTGAAAAAGGATCATGTCACTGATTGCCTTGGCTTGGGCACTTCAGTTTTAACCCCTGGAGTGCCAAGGGCTGAGTGTCATTCAGTAACACTTCATTTCAGAGTGGGTGTGGTCAGCAGTCTCACTGACCCCTTCCCACTCTGTGACAAGATTGGGACTGCTGCCTTTCCAATGAGGAACGTCATCAGTCTCAATCCTCATGGGACCTCCGAGGCTTCCATGTAGTAGAGCTGCTGTTGAGGTAATTTTTATGTGTTTTTTTTTGTTTGGTGCAAGTGTTCGTATATGTATGAATGAATGCGTACTTGTTAGTGATGGAGCATGATTATTTGAAAATATTCTTGCTCGATCAAATCTGCTCATCCAGTGTGAACTAATATTTATAAATATTTACTAACCGTGTGATAAACTAAAACGTGCGAAGGTCTTCAGAAAAAGCACGATGTAAAATGTGCAAAAGTGATCTAACACATTTAGAGTTTCTTAAACCCGCAATCAAAAGAATGCAGAAGAGAAATAGGCTGTAGAAATGAGAGATGATTTTGTTATGAAGGAAGTCAAGCCATAATTAGTGAGTGTTGTGAATGGGTGTGTGTGCATGTGTGAATAAATGGGTGTGAGTGAGGTATATTTGTTCGTATATGCCCGCCCCCTTGGTAAAATTACAGGCTGACACTGGTTTTAAGGCAATAATCACCTACAAAACATAAAGCATCAATCTAAATTATCACTTCATAATAGACTGTGATTTTGAGGTGATTTCCGGCTTACTGCAAAGGTATGGCAGTCGGATAGTTTTGGGCACCAAAATGCTCCAAGTGGAATTTAGCTGCATTTGATAGCTGTCACGGATGCTTCACTGCTGATGCTGATGTGCCATCTCACTCCGGTCGAAACTTTAACATTCAGACGTAGAGCCTGATTTCATTTCTGTAGGATCTGCCACCAAATTTATAAATTACTGTATTAGATCTGTCATCCTTAGAGTGGTCTTCCCCACAATTTTCTTGCCTTTTGCATCCAATTTTTGCTGATTATTTTTGTTATCCTTAGGACTCTGAGCACTTTACCACTGCTAACTGGTGCATGTGCATGTGCTTCTCCCCTAAACAGGATGACATTGGTGTACACATGATTGGTAAATGTTACTGGTAAGTATCTTGTAAAGTGGTATACCATATACCCAGGGTCTGTACATAAAATGCTATTAGTGGACCTGCAGAAGTCAAAGTGCCACCCACAGAAGTAGACTTACAAATCTGTCGCAGGCCTGCCACTGCAGTGCCTGTGTGTGTAGTTTACTGCCACTACGACTTTGCAATTAAAACTACTTGCCAAGACTTAAACTTTTCTTTTCTAACATATAAGTCACCCTTAAGGTCGTCCCCATTTAACCCTAAGATCAGGGTGCCATGTAAGTATATCGTAGGACGTGTACCTGTATGTTTTGCATGTCCTGGTAGTGACAAACAGCCTATTTAGTTTTTCACTACTGTGAGGCATACCCCTCTCATAGGCTAGCAATGGGAATTTGTTAATGTACTTTTAACCTGTAATTCCTGATTAGAAAGGAGAAGCATTTTCATGTTTGATATGTTTAGAATGGCAATGATAAATCCTTCTAACTGGTAAAGTTGGATTAAACATGTTTTACTTACTGCTCTCTACAGTACATGCCTGGGCTGGGTGACAGCTGCAATTTGTGCATTCCCTCTAGATAGCCACAAATACAGGAAGGGCTGGTTGTGACAGAAGACTCCTCTGCATTAATCTGTATTCGGATAGCCTTCCTGGCCAGTAAATCGGAGAGGTGGCTCACACTTATGTCTGAATAGGCTATGTCCTGTGCTCGCACAAAGCACTTATGTACCCCCCCACCCTCCAGGGTTAGCCTGGCAGGCAGGTCTTGATTGAAAGGGATTCTTGTGCACTTCAGAGGGTTCCTTTGAAGTAGTCCCCTACATCAAAGGCACTTTTGGGTATAAGTACTGGATTTCTGACCCCGTAGAATAAGACACTTCTGGATTTTGAACTGAGCCTCTGTCAGAAGACTGCTCTGCTGCCTAAAGGACTCAATTGGACTACTTTTCTGGAAGAACTGCTTTTCTGCTTGTTGCCCTGCTGCCTGCTGCTCCCTGACTTTGCTGGAGGGAGAGCTGGAGCCTGCCTTCACTCCAAGTAATCTCCAAAGGCTTGCCTCCTGTTTTCTGAAGTCTCAGGGACACAAAAGACTTCCTACAATTATGCTGGTTCTGCTGGACTCTGCTTTCTGCGAGTTATGCCCTTGCCTGAGGTGCCTCCTTCAAGCGCTGGGCCTCAGAAGTGCGTTCTGCCACTGTCTTCATCACCTATTGCTCCTGGGCCCATCTTCAACTTGCTCCGGACCCCCATTCGGCACCCCTGCAGTCCTGGGTCTTTAAAAGTGCTTTATGGGCCCTTGAAATCAAGTTTTTGGGTTTTACATGACCGCAAACTGGTCTGTTCGCACTGGAACTGTCCGCTCACTTGAAGGATCAGAGTGAGCTGGCGTAATATTGTCTCTTTGCACAGCAAGCATCCCGCCCATGACCGTGAGGCCCCTTCTTTCATCGAAATGCCCTTCAGACTCTTCACACCCGCATGATCATCGCTAATGACACTCTACTTGCTCCCTGAGATCGTCTCCTCGCGAAAGGTGCTCTTGGCTCAGTTTGAGAAGGTAAAACTTCAGCAGGACCTCTTTGGTAATGTGTCTGACCCGTGCTCCTTTGCAGTCAACCTTAACTATGGATTTATGCCAGTCTTGCAAGACTCAAAGTAACCTTTTGTGCTACTGACTTTTAAGTACTGTTTTTGGTGTATTCTTAAAAAATTCATAACTCTGGTTCTAATTATTGTATTTTTGTCATTTTGGTCTTGTTCTATTTATAAAAATATGATCTGGATATGGAATCTTTTAATGGTGTATTCATTGTGTTACTCTGTGTGTGTGGTGCGCAAAAACTTTACACATTGCCTCTTTAGATAAGTCTGACTGCTCTGTGCCAGGTTACCAGAGGCTGAGCAGAGGTTATCTTATTGTGTCTCTTACTTACCCTACCTAGAGTGGTGGTTCCTGCCTGACCTGGGTGCATACCTCAGTCAACCAGGAATCCCATTTCTAACACTGGTGATCACTGGTGAGGATAGGAATTGTGTGTGTGCAATACCAAATAGTAACTCATTGTGCACTACAATTCTCTACTGAGACCAGTGTGAGCCTTTTTCAATTGTCCCTGTTCTGACATCTTTTAATTTTTCCAAAGTCCTTTTGCCCAAGTCTCACTTCTTTTGGCTACGGCACCTTTGACACGGTTGATCATTCCATCCTTCTTTCCCGTGTCGAGGCGGCCGGCATTAGGGGACATGCTCTGGCTTTGCTTACCTCTTTTCTGAGTGGCCGCACGCAGGCCGTCCATCTGGCTGACTTTTCCGCACCCCCATGTAAGGTTCAATGTGGCGTTCCTAGGGCTCTTCCCTTTCTCCTCTCCTTTTTAATTTATACATTTTTCCTCTAATTTTTGGTTTACAGCAGATGGAGGTCACGGTCTTCAATTATGCCGATGACCTCCAGCTCATCTTCAACCTTTCTTCCTCCCCTGAGTCCATTCACAATTTCCAATTGGTTATGATTTTTATCAGGGACTGGATGAACTGCAACCACCTTAAGTTAAATCCAGATAAAACTGAATTACTACTCACAGGTGGCAGCTCCAGTCCCTGGACCCCATTGTTTTGGCCTTCTTCCTTGGGTACCACTCCCTCACCTGCCTCCTCAGTCAAGACACTAGGGATCAATCTTAACAACCACCCCACTCTTCATTCCCAGATCAGCTCAGTGGTGCCATCCTGCTTTTTAGTTCTTCGCACTATTCGTAAGATATCGCAGCTCTTTTCTTTTTCCTGCTCTTAAGTTGATCCTATTGGCCATGGTCTTATCACGCCTCGACTACGGCAACATCTTGTACAATGGGGTCCCTGCCTATGATCTTCGGCGCCTTCAAATGGTCCAAAACCAGGCTGCTCGTCTCATTTATGGCCTCCCGAAAATCCAGCATGTCACTCCTTTACTTAAATCCCTGAACTGGCTCCCTATTCGGGAGCGCGCCCTTTTCATGATAGGTCGCACGACCTTCCAGGCCCGCGCTGAAACTGCTCCAGCCTTCATTAATTCGGCAATCAAAATTTATGCTCCCAGTAGGGAGCTGCGTTCCGCTACCCAGTTCCTTCTGACTGTACCCCGTTTCAGGAAGAAAAAATCTGGGGGCGTGAAGTTTTGCGTCCTTGCACCCACCTTCTGGAACACCCTTCCCTGCACTATTAGATCCACGCTCTCCTATCCTGACTTTCGTAAAGTTTTGAAGACTCTACTCTTCTCACAAGCTTTTCCGTCCTAAGCATCCACCCTTTGTCCTCCTGGGTCTGCATCCATAGCGCCTAGGAACCGCCTGGTAGTCGTGCGCTCAATAAATATTTTAACTTCAACTTCAACTCTGTGGTCCTACCTGACAAGATGAAATTCAAGCTGGCCAACCTGGAAACATACAAAGTGGCTCAGCTCAAGGGGTTCTGTCAGGAGAAAGGTGTGTTCCACAATGGAAGTGCCAAGAAGGCAGAGTTTCAAAAACCTTGAGATTATTTGCAGAGGCCCACCCAGAAGGAGAAGTGGATGAGGAGGGATCTGTGTCTGAGGGAGAAACAGAGCAGTCCCTGACAGAGTGCAAATAGAAAGAACGAAAACCCTGCCTTAGGATATAAAGGCCCTAACAAAGGGGTCCAACAGATATAGGTAAAGGGGTGATTAACCTAGGGGTTGACATAACACATAACAATCACATGGTCAAATCAAGGATAAGCGAAACAATTCATATTTGAAAATATATTTCTTTTTTTATTATAATTTTTTTCATATAAAGAATAACAGTGATATAAATATAAAGTTTCTTTTAAAGTCTCATATGTACAAAATAGATCCTCAGTAAAATAGACATGAATAAGCAAGCAATAAATAAGAAAAATTCTATCCTACCCAGTAACGGCCACACAACATACATTCAGGTTCACTCACTTCAATCACCAACAAACCTAATCTATTTGATCTCATTCACCACTCATGCTACATCCATTCATCTAGTCCTGGCGAATACAGCACAAAGATGGTTTCACGTATTGTACAGGTCGGGATGTTTTAATCCAGGGGGGTGGTTCTGACTACAGGTCCTGATGTAAAAGGGACAATAGTCATTTTCCTGGGGACATAAGCCGACGCGCGTTTCGGTGGAAGGCCAATGGGGCCACACCTTCGTCAGGGCAAAGGGCAGTATACTGGGAGGGGGGACAGGAAGGAAGACACAATCTGTATATGTGTCTTATTCATCCAGGTAAAGGATATCTGAAGGAAATCAGGGATAATTTATAGTGGGTGAACCTTCAAATCGATCCAAGCCTTTTGATTATCAGCGCTTCAACTTAATGTTTTCTTCTTTCAGGGCTCACAATTCTCAGGCAGGTTTTGGGTAGGGCAGAACATCCTTCTAGCCAGCGTTTCTGGTTAAGGTAGATAGGACTGTCTTTTAATGTGCGTCCCGTTGTTTTCCAGAGGTATATAGATTTTCATAAGCTTCAATGTAACCAGGTAGTTCCTAGACTGGGGTTCTAATGCGCAGGTCTCTTGGTTTTAATGAAGATTCTTCTTCATGGGGTCAAAGTCTATGTGCCGTCCTCCATCGGCGGTAACTGACCCAGGTGGGTGCTGGCTAGTCTTAATTCAAAAATGCTGTCTCCGTATAGCAGGGGTTCCGCCGTCCAGATATCTCGGCCAAATGACTCTCCTGACAGAGTGTCATGACATGCAGTCTACAGACGGGGGAGGTAACAATTTCCTCCCAGGACTGGCAATCCACTCTAGAGCAGGCAGCAGTGTGTCTTCAAGGAGCCTGTCTTCAGATGATCTGGCAGACAGGAGGGAGGAGAAGAAACTAAGGTTAGAGCTTGCCAAGATGGAGAAGGACAAGTAGAAGTCCCTTGCCCTTGCTAAGCTTGAGAATTAGTAGGCTCTTGAGAAGAAGAGGCTAGCAATGAAGAAAAGGAATATGGCCCATGAGCTAAGCCTCAGAGAGCTGGATATTAGAGCCCTCCAAGTGGGGTCTAGCAACAACATACCTGCAGTGTCAACACATGAATCCAGATTCCATATCCCAAAAGCTATGGTGTCGTGCCCAGTTAAAATGCGGGAGATGACATAGATAAAGGGTTGGTAGCTTGCCGCTCGTAGTTGCAAGGAGTAGCAAGGAGGCAGAACATTCCTGTGTTGTCCCCCATTTGTGGAAGGAGGCTGTGGGGTCCAGAAAGGCGGAGACATCCTCACCGGCGCAGCACCGGGACTGCGAGTCCCAGGATTCGAAGCAGCTGCTGACACGCCGCACCTGGAGACTCTTTCCGGCTGGCCGCGCCTCCCCGCCCTGAGCGGCTTAAACCCCGACTCGCGGCCCCTGCTCCGCGGGGGCCGCTCGTAGTTGCAAGGAGTAGCAAGGAGGCAGAACATTCCTGTGTTGTCCCCCATTTGTGGAAGGAGGCTGTGGGGTCCAGAAAGGCAGAGACATCCTCACCGGCGCAGCACCGGGACTGCGAGTCCCAGGATTCGAAGCGGCTGCTGACACGCCGCACCTGGAGACTCTTCCCGGCTGGCCGCGCCTCCCCGCCCTGAGCGGCTTAAACCGCGGGAGCCGCTCGTAGTTGCAAGGAGTAGCAAGGAGGCAGAACATTCCTGTGTTGTCCGCCATTTGTGGAAGGAGGCTGTGGGGTCCAGAAAGGCGGAGACATCCTCACCGGCGCAGCACCGGGACTGCGAGTCCCAGGATTCGAAGCGGCTGCTGACACGCCGCACCTGGAGACTCTTCCCGGCTGGCCGCGCCTCCCCGCCCTGAGCGGCTTAAACCGCGACTCGGGGAACCCGCTCCGCGGGTGGCGCGAGTAGTTGCAAGGAGTAGCAAGGAGGCAGAACATTCCTGTGTTGTCCCCCATTTGTGAAAGAAGGCTGTGGGGTCCAGAAAGGCGGAGACATCCTCACCGGCGCAGCACCAGGACTGCGAGTCCCAGGATTCGAAGCGGCTGCTGACACGCCGCACCTGGAGTCTCTTCCCGGCTGGCCGTGCCTCCCCGCCCTGAGCGGCTTAAACCGCGACTTGCGGCCCCCGCTCCGCGGGAGCCGCTCGTAGTTGCAAGGAGTAGCAAGGAGGCAGAACATTCCTGTGTTGTCCCCCATTTGTGGAAGGAGGCTGTGGGGTCCAGAAAGGTGGAGACATCCTCACCGGCGCAGCACCAGGACTGCGAATCCCAGGATTCGAAGCGGCTGCTGACACGCCGCACCTGGAGACTCTTCCCGGCTGGCCGCGCCTCCCCGCCCTGAGCGGCTTAAACCGCGACTCGGGGCACCCGCTCCGCGGGTGCCACGAGTAGTTGCAAGGAGTAGCAAGGAGGCAGAACATTCCTGTGTTTTCCCCCATTTGTGAAAGAAGGCTGTGGGGTCCAGAAAGGCGGAGACATCCTCACCGGCGCAGCACCAGGACTGCGAGTCCCAGGATTCGAAGTGGCTGCTGACACGCCGCACCTGGAGACTCTTCCCGGCTGGCCGCGCCTCCCCGCCCTGAGCGGCTTAAACCGCGACAAGCAAGCCCCCGCTCCGCGGGAGCCGCTCGTAGTTGCAAGGAGTAGCAAGGAGGCAGAACATTCCTGTGTTGTCCCCCATTTGTGGAAGAAGGCTGTGGGGTCCAGAAAGGCGGGGACATCCTCACCGGCGCAGCATCGGGACTGCGAGTCCGAGGATTCGAAGCGGCTGCTGACACGCCGCACCTGGAGACTCTTCCCGGCTGGCTGCGCCCCCAAGGCCAGCAGCTATAGAACTACGCCCATAGACGCGCATCGCGGGACGCGCGCGGGCGGTCGCCGGGCTAAGACCGGGCAAAGAGCGGACCTGGGCAAGGGAGAAGCACACTTTTCGGGGTTTGAGATATTTGCGATACCGGAAAAATGGGGAGGGAGGGGTCGTCCATCGGGAGGACTCGCAATCTGGGTGGCATCCCACTTGGGTTGTCTAGCCACACGCCAAGATGTGAACTAAGAAGACATACTGGCTGTCCTTTTGGAATGGCCCAGATTGCTCAAACTACTCATAATAAATGTTTATTCCAGACCACTCCCTATATCTAGTGTATCAAAGACTATAGAAGAACTGTCGTCCTTCCTGGATGCTATTCCTGGGGGTATGCCCTACGTGGTGGGGGGGATTTCAATTCGCACTTTGAACCACCACCGGGCCTACTTGATGGACCCTCCCTAGAGGAGGATTCAAGTTGGCAGGTTCCTCCCTCAGAGGCCCCCCCGCCGAGAGCATGAACACCATTAGCCGTGCAGATAAATATACTTACCCTCACCCATGGCCTCAGGGCTTGCAATGGCCGCGTCAAATCTGACATCCCGAGTAAATGTACATATAACAAAACAGGGAGAGAATCAAGACTAGACTATCTCCTGGTACAGCTATCTGCCTGGAAACGGGTTATAGACTTTAGAGTGATAGTCAGAGAAGACAGCGACCATAACGCCCTGGAACTGGAATATGCCATCCCTCGTACCGAGGACAGGGTACAGGACGACCAAAGGGTCACGGCAGGACATCTCCTAGAAAACAATAGAAAGAGAATAAGATGGCAGAAGCTGTCCGCCAGGGACGACAAGATAGCGATCCTCTATGCCAGGACTACACCGATTCTGGAAGAAGCATTTGCCTCGTAGGGGCCATCGAGTACCCAGGAAAACAGAGACCAGCTCCGGAGTATACACGAATACCTAATTAAAACCCTAGAGGTGGATCTGTTTAGTATTGGACCCTCCAGGACCAGGGGAATACACAAAGACACCTGGTTTAACACCACATGCCGAAACTCCAAACGTGACCTTGTGCTTACAATTAAAGCGGGAGGAGATTCGTGCCAGAAGGCGGGCGTATAAGACACTCGTGGCAAATGCCAAGGTGGAATGGGATCTCCAACACTGGGAGAAGCTCTCTGAGTCACTAGCAACCAGGGACTCCCGTAAATTTTGGCGTGTGGTCAACCACGGCTCTGAAAACCTCCCGTTGGCAATCGAACCAAACATTGCCCCGAGTGTGTGGCAAAACCACTATCAGTCCCTATACGCCCCGGAGGCTGAATCCTTGGATTCCCCTCCCCAAATCCCTCAAAGTAACCAGGCTCCGGAGCCTTTCACTGAAAAAGAGGTAAGGGCGGCGATTGCAGGGTTGTCCTCTGGTAAGGCACCGGGGCTGGATGGGGTGCCGGGAGATTTATTTAAACAGGAACCAGGTATCTGGGCCCCCTACCTTCTGTTGATATTCAATGCAGTTCTTGAGGGGATGGAATTACCTGATACTTGGCTGGGGGCGGAGGTGGTCCCGATATTCAAAAAGGGATCTCCCTTGCTTCCAGCCAACTATCGCCCAATAAGTCTCATTGATGTATCACAGAAGTTATTTGGCAGGTTAATACTCAATAGGCTACAGACCTGGTTGGACGAGACAGACACCCTCAGTCCACTCCAAGCAGGATTTAGAAGAGGAGTCTCCACAGTCGATCAATTATTTCAACTAAATATCATCTACTGGAAGACAGCATTGATCGAGGGCGGCACTTTGTACGCGGTCTTTGTGGACCTTCGTGTCGCATTTGATCTGGTTCCAAGGGCAAAACTGTGGGAGGTAATGGCCGAGTTGGGCGTCCCGGGAGACATCCTTGAAATCCTGATCAGACTCCACAAAGATAATTATGCACGAGTTAGGTGCGGGAAAGGTGGCAAGCTGACTGACAGGTTCCCCGTTCGCAGAGGGGTGAGGCAGGGTTGTGTGCTAGCCCCGACCCTGTTTTGCCTCTTCGTAAACGGGGTGATAGAACACCTGAGGAGGATTAGTAACATCGATGCACCAAAATTGAACGGCAGCAGGGTGCCCGCAATCATGTTTGCGGATGACACCCTGCTGCTGTCCAAATCACCAATGGGGCTACAGCGGGTGCTGGACGGATTTCTAGGTTTTTGCAACGAAAGGGGCTCGAAATCAACCCTGCAAAGACTAAATTCATGATTCTCAACCCAAAGGCCAACAATCGCCCAAACCCCCGCCTGGGCACAGCATGTTTGGAAAGGGTATATGCAATAGAATACCTTGGGATAACCCTAAACCAGAATTTAACATGGTCAGCCCACATAACAAAAGCTAGCATGAAACTATCGCAGAGGGCGGGAAGTATCACAAGAATCGCTAGTAAATCCCCAGTCCGCCCGCTCGCACCTGCCATTCAGATCTATAAAGCCCAGGCTTGGGGAGGAATCATCTATGGAGGTGAGCTGTGGGGCCACACCTCGACACACACCATCCAAAGTATAGAAAACAAATTTATTAGACAACTGGTTGCCCTCCCCCCAAGTACCCCACTTCTCCCATTGAGACTAGACCTGGCTTTGAGACCTATTACGAAAGAAGTGGGCCTCAAACCTCTGATCTACTGGCGCCGCCTCTGGAGCAGCCAGGATCTTGCCAACTACAGATCGGAGCTGCAGGAATTCCTCATGTTACCCAATGCCACCAAAATTCCTTGGCTAAAGTATATAAGGAGAATGTGTGAGACTCTTGGAGTTCCTGACTTATGGTCGGATCCCGAAAGTGCGTTGTAGGAGAGTAGGGTCTGCTATCCTATGGTCACCCCAAATTTTTGCTTTTTGCTTCACTGGTTTCTGACTTAATGTGGCTGTGGGCCTGCTAATCAGACCCACAGCCTGCTGTTCTCTCTCTAAATTGATGCCCATGCACTCTAGGTGCATTACGAATTGGAACTGGTTCACCTTATGAGCCCCTGTAATAGTGCACCCTAGGTGCCCAGGGCATAGGTGTATCCAAGGCCTACCAGGGGCTGCAGCACGTATTGTGCCACCCCTGGCCTGGCCTCCATCTTTGACACAACTGGCTGATCACTCAGCTGGGGTAAGTCGGTGTAACCACCTCTTACTTAGGTACAGTATGTCTGTGCCTAACCCTAAACTGGACACATATGCTCCTATCAGCCACTCCTATGGAAGGCCTCATCAATCCTGGAGGCAGAGTGCTTGGAAATATGTGAGATGGTGCTCTGGCATGAGCTGAGCCTGTCTGCAGCTGTCGGGAACAACTCCCTAAGCTGGTCCGGGATATTGCCATACCATATACTCTTAAGTGCATTATAATCCTCGCGGTTAAATGCTAACTTTGGTTTGGCTTTATCAAAACATGTCGAGTAAGGTGTCATACGAATTGGAATACTATCCCCTCGCCAATTCTGGCGACGGGGATAGCATTCCACCCTTCTAGAGGGACACGACATGTGCGTAGCCTTAACCCCGGTTAAAGTTAAACAGAGCCTCAGCTTCACAAAATGGACGCTGCCACCACAGACACAAGTCTGGCCTCCTGCTGCTGACCGAAACTCGGCAGATGGTGGCCTGGACAAAGGGTTTCCTGCCTTGGGAGGTGCGAGCACCACCCCAGACAGGATTTTGTGTATTGGGTAGGACAGGGCTGAATAGAATCAGACATGCCCGGGGCACACAAGGTGTCCCCGTGCATAGGCCAGCCCAAACCGGTTCTGGGGCCTTCCAGCCCCAGTCCTGGTGCGGAGCTGGACAAAGGAAAGGGGGTGTAACCGCCCCCCTTCCTGGTTCCTCCCAGAGGAGGGACCTAGTAGGTGATCCACCCCCTAGATTGGAATAAGAGGGGGAGCAGTGCCATTGCACAGCAGATCATCCCGAAATCAACTTAAACTAAGAAGAAGACTGGACTTCGACATTCTGCTGCACAGAAGACTGAAGAAGAATCTCCCTTGTGGCCAAGGAGTGACCACCCTGTGAACACAGGTACCAACCAGCAACTCGACGTCTGCTTTGCCGCCGCCTCCCGCCGGAGCCCGAGCCCAGAGCCCGACAAGAACCAGATTCCCAGACCTCTCAGAGCCCGATCCACAGTCCCTGCAAAGAAGGGACCCGTGGAGGCACCGAGTGACGTGGGACCGGACCTCTTGAAAGACACCCGAAAAGCTGACTGCGCAGCTTCTGAGGCATCCTCGACGTTGTGCTTTGGGGATTGAGAACCCCCACCACCGAGCAGCCCTTGCACCGAAGATCAGCCCTCCAGCATCTCCACGATCTGCGTGGGGCCCTTTTGCATTGTGCCACTCGACGCGCCATCCCGGCCACTAGCCACGCGGCCAGCGGCCAACTTGGCGACGAACCCGAAGATTTAAACAGCAGGTCTGGTTGCTCCAGACCTACCCAAGCTCCTGTGAAAAGGAGCACCCGCTCTGACCTTGCTGGTCCGAGTGAACAGCATCTTTCAACTTCTGCGTGGCTTGCATTTGCCAAGGCCTGTTTGCTCCGATCAGGTCGCCGACACCGCCAACAGCGAGAAGCCTACGTGGGACAGCTCGTGACCGACTCCTGGACGTCCTCGACCCCGGGTATCCACGTGGCTGCAGAAAGAAGCTACCCGACAACGCCTGTTTGCACCCGACATCGCCTGGTTCCAATCTGGTTCCACGGTAGTCACTGGCTAGTGACTTTGAACACTGTCCCCTCTGCTTTCAGGTCTTCAACTCTTCAGATCCACCCTTGGATCCACCGGAACTCTTCTCATCGAGCCGCCTGCAGCATCTTCAGCTCCAAGCACCATCGACCAGCGTGACGAAACCCGACACATCTTCGACCCTGTGCACCCGCTTCCTGTGGGTGAGGTAACTCAGCTCCGCCGGTGCTCCTGCACTGGTACACATCCCAAGGGCCTGTGTTTTAAGTTTCAGCTCCGTAGGTCACTCGGAAGGTTCCTAACTTTCTAACTTTGTGCTTTTTACGCACCATAGACTTTGTATTGAGAAGTGCGTGCACTTTGAACACTGCACCCGAGTCCCGTGGGCCTTTCCCGACTTAGTTAACTCCAGTCTCGAATAGCTCCAGCGATTCCCAAGGCCCTAGGCCTCTTCACTTTCCTTTAGGTATCTCTTATACCACTTATTTAGTATATGGTTTAGGTGGCCCCTAGGGCTCATCCATATTGTGCAACTTTTGTGTATTTTAAACTGTCTTGTGATTTAACGCTTGTGCTTCTGTGCTCATAAAGAGTCCAGGGGATTTTAATAGTTAATAAATCAATATATATTTTCAATATATATCTGTGTGGTGTCCCTTTCATTTGGTATTCAAGGGGGTTGTGTATGGTATAACAGCTGGCTTCACATGCCTTTCAGAGTTTAGCCTAAGACTGCTTTGTCCACGTTACCAATAGGATAACTGGTCTACAAGGTTGAATTACAACCATCATCATAAGGGTTGCTTGGCATGGTACAAAGTGATCACTAGAACTAGTGAGCATTATATACCAGGCCAACTTCTCACATTGGTGAGCAGCGGATTGGGATCTGAGCTTGCTGTTGTTTTACCATTACAATCTTTGAGATTATCATTTGAAAGATCATACAGGTACCTGCTAGGTACATATAAAACAAGACTAGTATACTTAAGTTCTACTGAACTTAGTTGTTGTAGAGCAAAGGGAGTAGCACACCCTAGCTACAACTACTAGATAGGTTTAGTAGGTAAACACCAGTGTAGGTAGATTGCAACACATCCACCCACACTAGAGCAATGTCTGGAACAGAGGGGTCCAGTGGACTTACTCCTGTTGAGAGTGACCCTCCAAGGGCACCATCCCAGTTTGCTATTTTTCCCTTTAAGGAATTAAGACAGCTTTGTGTCTTAAGGGGTCTGAAGACAGGGCCTACCCCTACTGCAGACCACCTAAGAGAGCTCTTGGATCAGTCTGAAGCTCTAAAGACCTCTAAAGCAAACCCCACAGGGAATGCTGAAGGAGGCCATCCTTCAGAGGATGACACTGTAGACACCCCTACCCCTATCATCCTAGTAGATGAGGAAGCCTCCACCACTGGAGCTCCTCAAGTAGATGTAGAGGAAGAGGAAGAAGAAGAGGAGGAGGAGGTGGAAAGCAGTGAGTCAGATGATGACAGAGATAGTCAGGTGCTGGTCAGTAGACTGAACCAGGCTAACTTAAGTCAACTTGGGAATGAATCAGGTAACAACCCATTCAGACCCCCAGGTGGACTTAACCAGGGCCATAGGAGGAGAAGGCATCACTCAGGTGAATCCAATACCTCCCATGTCTCTAGAGGCTCTCATGGTCACTCCAGAAAGGAGATGACTAGCCCTCAGAGAAGGGAACATGAGGCCAAGATGAGAGAGGCTGAGCTTAGGATCCAGAGGCAAGAGTTAGAGGTTGCCCTGGCTAAGGAGAAACTTGCTAGAGCAAGACAGCCTAGAGAGAGTGGGGTAATAGAACCCACTGGTGGCAGCAATATCCACAAGGATAAAGACAGGTCTTTTGATAATAGAAACCTGAGTAAGATTGTGCCCCCCTACAAAGCTGGGGATGATATCCATAAATGGATTACTGCAATGGAGAGAGCCTGCAGAGTACAGCAGATCCCTCAGGAGCAGTGGGCAGCAATCTTGTGGCTCTCCTTTGAAGGTAGAGGCCGAGACAGACTCCTCACAGTTAGTGATGGGGATTCTAGAAACTACCTGGTCCTGAAGAGTGCTCTGATTGATGGGTTAGGCTTAACCACTGAACAGTACAGGTTAATGTTCAGAGATACCCAGAAGACACAGACTCAGGACTGGTCTGAATTTGTTGAGTGTGCCACTAAGGCTCTAGAGGGATGGTTGCTGGGAAGCAAGGTTACAGACTATGAAGGATTGTATAATTTGCTGATGAGAGAACAAATTTTAAATAATTGTCAGAACCAGCAGTTGCATCAACATTTGGTTGACTCAGATTTGACCTCCCCCCAAGAATTGGGAAAGAGGGCAGATAAATGGGTAAGAACCAGAGTTAAGCAAAAGAACCAGAACCAGAACCAGGGTGGTGACCAGAAGAAAACAGACCAGAAGGGTGGGGAGCAGAAAGCTAAAGACCAGAAGTCTTCAACAGGGCCCCAAACTGAGACAGAGGGTGGGTCCCAAACTTCCAAGAAGAAGAAGAAAGAAGGTCAGAAGAAACCCTGGTGTAAAACTTGTAAGAACACCTCTCACTGGACAAGTGAGTGTAAAAAGGGTGGAGCCCCCAACACTGCAGCCCCTAAGGCACCTGCACCCACTAGTACAGTTAGCAGTGTTGGTCCTCAAGCCAAGGGTTTAGTGGGAATCACTTTGGGAACTGAAGGAGATTCTGACCTAGTCAGAACCCTTACACAGGCTGTTCTGGTTTGTGAAGGGGACATAGATTTGACCCCTGACATAAGTCCCAGTAACCTGGGCAAATACAGACAGACACCTTTGATTAACAACAAAGTGGCTCAAGCTTACAGGGACACATGTGCCAGTGTCACTATGGTGACACCTAACTTTGTGGACCCTGGACAATACATGCCAGGCGATGATTACCTGGTGACCAATGCCAGCAATGTCACTACTACACATAGTGTGGCACTTGTTAACTTTTCCTGGGGAGGGGTAACTGGCCTAAAGAAAGTTGTGGTTAGTGCTGATCTCCCAGTAGAATGTTTGTTGGGCAATGACCTGGAGAACTCTCTATGGTCAGAAGTTGAGTACAGGACTCATGCAGAGATGTTAGGGATATCATCACATGTCCTTGCTGTGACCAGGTCACAGGCCAAAAAGTGCCTCTCTGAACCTCAGGTCTTGGATCCTGGAACAATGGACCAAGTACCTCCCAAGAAGAAGAACAGGAGGGTTAAGGCTGTGCCTTCCCAACTGCCTACAAGTGAGGATCAGGCTTCACAGGAAACTGATCTAGAGACCCCTGAAGGAACTGTCCCTGAAGAACTTGAACCTGATCAGGTTGAGTTTCTGGGGACAGGGGGACCTTCTAGGGCAGACTTGGGGCAGGCTCAGTTAACCTGTCCTTCTCTTGAACCCCTCAGACAGCAGGCTGCTGCTGAGGCTGCTGGGAATGCTCAAGGTGCCCATAAAGTATATTGGGACGATGGACTCCTTTATTCAGAGGCTAGAGACCCCAAGCCTGGTGCTACCAGGAGGTTGGTTATACCTCTGCAATTTAGGGGCTTCCTACTCACCTTGGCCCATGATATTCCTTTAGCAGGACACCTAGGCCAGAACAAGACTTGGGACAGGCTTGTCCCTCACTTTCACTGGCCTCACATGTCTGAAGACACCAAGGAGTTTTGTCGCTCCTGTGAAACCTGCCAAGCCAGTGGTAAAGCAGGTGGAACAACAAAGGCCCCCCTGATACCACTACCTGTGGTGGGGGTTCCCTTTGAGAGAGTGGGGATTGATATTGTTGGTCCAATGGATCCCCCTACAGCATCTGGGCACAGATTCATACTGGTGGTAGTGGATCATGCCACCAGGTACCCAGAGGCAATTCCCCTTAGGACCACAACAGCTCCTGTTGTGGCCAGGGCCTTACTTGGAGTTTTCTCCAGAGTGGGGTTTCCTAAGGAGGTAATATCAGATAGAGGTACCAACTTCATGTCTGGATATTTGACAGCTATGTGGAAGGAATGTGGTGTAAACTACAAGTTCACCACTCCTTATCACCCACAATGCAATGGGCTTGTTGAGAGATTTAACAAGACCCTAAAGGGCATGATTAAAGGATTACCTGAAAAGCTCAGGCGAAGATGGGACATCCTTCTGCCCTGCCTTTTGTTCGCTTACAGAGAGGTCCCTCAAAAGGGGGTTGGCTTCAGCCCCTTTGAATTGTTGTTTGGGCACCCTGTAAGAGGACCCCTGTGTCTTGTGAAGGAAGGATGGGAGTTACCTCTCAAAAAGCCTAAACAGGACATAGTGGACTATGTACTTGGTCTCCGCTCCAGGATGGCAGAGTACATGGAAAAGGCATCCAAAAACCTTGAGGCTAGCCAAGAATTACAAAAAGCTTGGCATGACCAAAAGGCTGTCCTTGTTGAATTTCAGCCTGGACAGAAGGTATGGGTGTTGGAGCCAGTGGCCCCAGCAGCACTCCAAGACAAATGGTCTGGACCCCATACAATTCTGGAAAAGAAGGGAGAGGTTACCTACTTGGTGGACCTAGGAACTCCCAGGAGCCCCCATAGGGTGCTCCATGTGAACAGATTGAAGGCATATGTCAGCAGGGCAGACATGGGCTTGCTCATGGCTACAGATGAGGGACAGGAGGAAGAGAGTGACCCTCTCCCAGACCTGCTCACTCAGAACCCTGAGGATGGCTCAGTTGATGGTGTGGCCTTAGGTGGCAGCCTCACTGAACATCAGCAACATGACTGCAGACAAGTTCTACAGACATACAGGCATATGTTCTCCTTGACCCCCAGTCAGACTAACTGGTGTACCCATGTGGTGGACACTGGTGACAGTCTTCCTGTAAAGAGCAAGATTTACAGGCAACCTGACCACGTCAGGGACTGTATAAAGACTGAGGTGCAAAAGATGCTGGAATTAGGTGTCATTGAACCTTCAGAGAGCCCCTGGGCTAGCCCAGTGGTTCTGGTCCCCAAACCTCACACCAAAGATGGCAAGAGAGAGATGAGGTTCTGTGTGGATTACAGAGGACTCAATGCTGTCACCAGGACAGATGCACACCCTATTCCAAGGGCAGATGAGCTCATTGACAAGTTGGCTTCTGCCAAATATTTGAGCACATTTGACTTAACAGCTGGCTACTGGCAAATCAGGTTAGCTGAGGAGTCTAAAGCCAAGACAGCATTTTCTACCCCTAGTGGGCATTATCAGTTTGTGGTGATGCCCTTTGGTTTGAAAAATGCACCTGCCACCTTCCAAAGGTTGGTGAACCAAGTCCTCACTGGGTTGGATGACTTTTGTGCAGCTTATCTGGACGATATTGCTGTCTTTAGCTCCACCTGGGAGGATCACCTGATCCACCTGAAGGAAGTGCTTGAGGCTCTGCAGAAGGCAGGCCTCACTATCAAGGCAACAAAGTGCCAGATAGGGCAGAGCAAGGTTGTATACCTGGGCCACCTTGTAGGTGGAGGCCAAGTTCAACCACTGGAGAGTAAGATCCAGACCATCAAGGACTGGTCCCCTCCAACTACCCAGACTCAGGTCAGAGCTTTCTTGGGCCTGACTGGGTACTACAGGAAGTTTGTTAAGAACTATGGGTCCATTGTGACTCCTCTTAATGATCTGACATCCAAGAAGATGCCCAAAAAGGTTCAGTGGACAGAAATCTGTCAAAAGGCATTTGATGACCTGAAGAAGGCCATGTGCTCTGCACCTATCCTGAAGAGTCCTGACTACTCAAGAGAGTTCATTGTCCAAACAGATGCTTCTGAGTTGGGAGTGGGAGCAGTGCTTTCACAGCTTAATGTAGATGGCCAGGACCAGCCCATTGCTTTCATTAGCAGAAGGCTGACCCCCAGAGAGAAACGTTGGTCAGCTATAGAGAGGGAGGCCTTTGCTGTGGTGTGGGCCCTGAAGAAGTTGAGACCATACTTATTTGGCACTCACTTCAAGATTCAGACCGACCATAAGCCCCTCCTATGGCTTAATCAGATGAAGGGTGAAAACCCCAAACTACTCAGGTGGTCCATTTCCCTACAGGGGATGGACTTTACAGTGGAGCACCGCCCAGGGACTGACCATGGCAACGCAGATGGTCTCTCCAGGTACTTCCACTTAGAACATGAAGACACAACTGGTCAAGGTTAGTCTAATGTCCCTGCGTTTGGGGGGGGGTTATGTAGGAGAGTAGGGTCTGCTATCCTATGGTCACCCCAAATTTTTGCTTTTTGCTTCACTGGTTTCTGACTTAATGTGGCTGTGGGCCTGCTAATCAGACCCACAGCCTGCTGTTCTCTCTCTAAATTGATGCCCATGCACTCTAGGTGCATTACGAATTGGAACTGGTTCACCTTATGAGCCCCTGTAATAGTGCACCCTAGGTGCCCAGGGCATAGGTGTATCCAAGGCCTACCAGGGGCTGCAGCACGTATTGTGCCACCCCTGGCCTGGCCTCCATCTTTGACACAACTGGCTGATCACTCAGCTGGGGTAAGTCGGTGTAACCACCTCTTACTTAGGTACAGTATGTCTGTGCCTAACCCTAAACTGGACACATATGCTCCTATCAGCCACTCCTATGGAAGGCCTCATCAATCCTGGAGGCAGAGTGCTTGGAAATATGTGAGATGGTGCTCTGGCATGAGCTGAGCCTGTCTGCAGCTGTCGGGAACAACTCCCTAAGCTGGTCCGGGATATTGCCATACCATATACTCTTAAGTGCATTATAATCCTCGCGGTTAAATGCTAACTTTGGTTTGGCTTTATCAAAACATGTCGAGTAAGGTGTCATACGAATTGGAATACTATCCCCTCGCCAATTCTGGCGACGGGGATAGCATTCCACCCTTCTAGAGGGACACGACATGTGCGTAGCCTTAACCCCGGTTAAAGTTAAACAGAGCCTCAGCTTCACAAAATGGACGCTGCCACCACAGACACAAGTCTGGCCTCCTGCTGCTGACCGAAACTCGGCAGATGGTGGCCTGGACAAAGGGTTTCCTGCCTTGGGAGGTGCGAGCACCACCCCAGACAGGATTTTGTGTATTGGGTAGGACAGGGCTGAATAGAATCAGACATGCCCGGGGCACACAAGGTGTCCCCGTGCATAGGCCAGCCCAAACCGGTTCTGGGGCCTTCCAGCCCCAGTCCTGGCGCGGAGCTGGACAAAGGAAAGGGGGTGTAACCGCCCCCCTTCCTGGTTCCTCCCAGAGGAGGGACCTAGTAGGTGATCCACCCCCTAGATTGGAATAAGAGGGGGAGCAGTGCCATTGCACAGCAGATCATCCCGAAATCAACTTAAACTAAGAAGAAGACTGGACTTCGACATTCTGCTGCACAGAAGACTGAAGAAGAATCTCCCTTGTGGCCAAGGAGTGACCACCCTGTGAACACAGGTACCAACCAGCAACTCGACGTCTGCTTTGCCGCCGCCTCCCGCCGGAGCCCGAGCCCAGAGCCCGACAAGAACCAGATTCCCAGACCTCTCAGAGCCCGATCCACAGTCCCTGCAAAGAAGGGACCCGTGGAGGCACCGAGTGACGTGGGACCGGACCTCTTGAAAGACACCCGAAAAGCTGACTGCGCAGCTTCTGAGGCATCCTCGACGTTGTGCTTTGGGGATTGAGAACCCCCACCACCGAGCAGCCCTTGCACCGAAGATCAGCCCTCCAGCATCTCCACGATCTGCGTGGGGCCCTTTTGCATTGTGCCACTCGACGCGCCATCCCGGCCACTAGCCACGCGGCCAGCGGCCAACTTGGCGACGAACCCGAAGATTTAAACAGCAGGTCTGGTTGCTCCAGACCTACCCAAGCTCCTGTGAAAAGGAGCACCCGCTCTGACCTTGCTGGTCCGAGTGAACAGCATCTTTCAACTTCTGCGTGGCTTGCATTTGCCAAGGCCTGTTTGCTCCGATCAGGTCGCCGACACCGCCAACAGCGAGAAGCCTACGTGGGACAGCTCGTGACCGACTCCTGGACGTCCTCGACCCCGGGTATCCACGTGGCTGCAGAAAGAAGCTACCCGACAACGCCTGTTTGCACCCGACATCGCCTGGTTCCAATCTGGTTCCACGGTAGTCACTGGCTAGTGACTTTGAACACTGTCCCCTCTGCTTTCAGGTCTTCAACTCTTCAGATCCACCCTTGGATCCACCGGAACTCTTCTCATCGAGCCGCCTGCAGCATCTTCAGCTCCAAGCACCATCGACCAGCGTGACGAAACCCGACACATCTTCGACCCTGTGCACCCGCTTCCTGTGGGTGAGGTAACTCAGCTCCGCCGGTGCTCCTGCACTGGTACACATCCCAAGGGCCTGTGTTTTAAGTTTCAGCTCCGTAGGTCACTCGGAAGGTTCCTAACTTTCTAACTTTGTGCTTTTTACGCACCATAGACTTTGTATTGAGAAGTGCGTGCACTTTGAACACTGCACCCGAGTCCCGTGGGCCTTTCCCGACTTAGTTAACTCCAGTCTCGAATAGCTCCAGCGATTCCCAAGGCCCTAGGCCTCTTCACTTTCCTTTAGGTATCTCTTATACCACTTATTTAGTATATGGTTTAGGTGGCCCCTAGGGCTCATCCATATTGTGCAACTTTTGTGTATTTTAAACTGTCTTGTGATTTAACGCTTGTGCTTCTGTGCTCATAAAGAGTCCAGGGGATTTTAATAGTTAATAAATCAATATATATTTTCAATATATATCTGTGTGGTGTCCCTTTCATTTGGTATTCAAGGGGGTTGTGTATGGTATAACAGCTGGCTTCACATGCCTTTCAGAGTTTAGCCTAAGACTGCTTTGTCCACGTTACCAATAGGATAACTGGTCTACAAGGTTGAATTACAACCATCATCATAAGGGTTGCTTGGCATGGTACAAAGTGATCACTAGAACTAGTGAGCATTATATACCAGGCCAACTTCTCACATGCGTGCACGAGGATGTCCAGAAAAGCACTGTCTACTCTGTTCTACAATCACATGCTTCAAAAAACACTGGATACCACTCGGGAGGGGTCCTTAACAGATCTCTTCATTAAAATAAAAGACTCGTACAGCCATGAATGTGTCTTGGATGGCATGACACTGGTGCTTACAAGGAAGATCTTTCTGCAATGGAGGTATGGGTCTCTCCCTCTAAGGTCCTTCACAAAGGCTTGGGCAGGTGGATCGGAGACAGGGGCGTTCCCGGCATGTGCTTACAAATCGGAGAATGACTTGCATGTGGTCCTGTTCTGTGGAGCCTATACCAGAATTAGGAGACATTGGTTGGTCCCTCTTTAAAAAACTTGGGCTTCAGAACATATGCTCCGGCCTATAGAGTACTAAAGTCGGATCTATCTCCGCCAACAGTGTTTGCTATGGCAAAATTTCTGACTGCAATGTGGCTGGCACGTGCTCGAATAATCAAGGGCACCACAACACTGTGAACACCTCTTCTACTTCCCTTGTATTTGGGCTAACCCATTTTTCAGACTTGTATTGTATTAAGTATATCCATATACTGTTCTTCTTGGGTTTTTATATGCATTTTAATGATTACTCTATTTTGTGTATATCTTTTATGATCTTTTATGATCGAAATAAAGATTTGAAATCGCAAAAAAATCGGTAGCTAATGTAGTGGCTTTAAAAGTGCACAGGGTCCCAGAGGAGGTCTAGGGGCAGTCTTTGGAGGTGATATTTTTACTACAAATGTTAAAATTCAATATATCCAGTTCTACTAATTGGAATTTTGTGTCTCTGGTCTTGTTTTATTTATTAAGAACATCTCAATCTTTCCAATACTGCTGTGGGTTCCTTTTGTGGTGTGTTTTCACTTTTTACATGTTGAAGTGTTGTACAAATACTTAAAAAATTGCCTCCGAGATAAGCCTGATTGCTCTGTCCCAAGCTACCCAGGCGTTGAGCATACGTTTAGTTAGAGTTTGCTTTTGACTTCACCTTGAGAATAATTGTGGTTGCTGCTTGACCAGGGTTCATACCTGAGTCAACCAACAACCCAATTTCTTACAGTCCTAAACAGGAAATAGGGCAGGGTACAGTGTATTTGAAACATTGGGCATGTATTTTAAGCTTTACATGTCCTGGTATTAAAACATTTCTAAGTGTGTTTTCCCTACTGTGAGGTCTATCTCTCCCGTTGGATAGCATTGGGTAACCTTATTACATTTAAGAAGTGCTAACATTTGATTGGGAGCAAGTAGTGATGTTGACTTTAGTGTTTAAAGAAATCTAATTTAAAACCTTTAATAGTAAAGTCAGATTTTTAGGTACAATTCTAAAAATGAGACTTTTAGAAAGTTGTGTATCGTAAAGGAGAGTAATCTAGTTGAATACATTGGGGCTGGGATCAATTCATAATGTATCATCAAAAGGTTACCCCCAAGACCATCAATCTAATATTACCTAACTAGAAAAAACCAACATGTTGTTTCTCCAAACGTCAGTAACTTGACTCATTCCTCCTTGAGAAATTGTTCAATGGCGTACTATAAATAGATCACACCAATATAATTGATCTTAACAGTGACCTTAAAATAAATTAATGGGAATATAGAAGGAGTCCTGTTTCTTAATATCTTACTTTTTTTGAGCCACTTATAAACAGAACAAACATTTTACACACCTTTAAAATGGTATACACTTGTGACCACACTACATTGAAACAGAACATATACAGACATTAATCATTGAACATACAATAAGGATTAATCATAAAACATAAACAGAGAAATGAACAGATTTAAGTGTCTAGTGTCCTTTGCTGTCAGACTATTGAGGCAAATCTCAATTTACAGTCTCTTGTTTGCAGTCCAAAGTGGTACTGCTTGGTCCTATTTTGAAAGATGGGTAGAGCATAGATTATTATACAGATGAGATCATGAATTTCATCACTGGTAATACACAAATAATACGCACACAATACATTTAAAGATAGTTCTTGGCTACTTTCATAAGTATGCAGACGCGTGTTGACCTTCACGGTGGGCCTGTGGTGCGTTTCAAAGAAGGTCTTCCCCAGGGCTGTGAATTTTGTGGACACGTAAAGGCAGCTGGTTCATATTATTTTTCCTGGTGGTCTAAAATTTTTCTTTGTAAATAGGTCAGTCTGTACCTAATTTTAGAGTGTGCCCCTTAAAGCAGGCTATTTTGGGGCACAAACCGAGGCCGTAATTGCACGCCAACGAGGATGAAATAGTTTCCCGAGAGAGAAGCCCGGCGTCCTCAGTTAAGTTAAGTTAAAAAATAAAATCAAAAATCAGATGTGCCAAAAAACAGCCTGCTTTAAGGGCCACACGCTGAAATTAGGTACAGAGTGACCTATCCACAAAGAAAGTAGAAAGATCTCATCTGTATAATAATCTACACTCTGACCACCTTTCAAAATAAGACCAGGCAGTATCGTTTTGGGCTGCAAACAAGAGGGTGTAAGTAGAGATTTGCCCCAATAATCTAACTGTGTAGGACACTAGCCACCTAAATCTGTTCATTTCTTTTTTTATGTTTCATGATTAATCCTTCTTGTATATCCAATAATTAATGTGATGTATTATTTTTGGTCTGTATATGTTTTGCTTTAATGTAATGTGGTCACAAGTGTATGCCTTTTTAAAGGCATATAAACCACTAAATGTACAATGTTTGTTCTGTTTAAAAGTGGCTAAAAAAGTAATGAATTAAGTAACAGGACTCCTTGAATATTCACATTTATTTATTTTAAGATCACTGTTAAGATCTATTCTATTGGTGTGATCTATTTTAGTGTGCACCATTAAAGAATTTCTCAAGTAAGTATAAGTCAAGTCACTGATGTTTGGAGAAACAACATGTTTGTTTTTTCAAGTTAGGTAATATTAGATTTATGGTGTTAGGGTTAACTTTTGATGATACTTTTAGAAAGTTGGCATTTTCTTGTCCCAACTATTTGGTGTCTACAGCATGTATCCTGGGTCACATGACTAGGTGTAGGTGTAGCTAGCAGTTGATCTTTGTGTATTGTTCCTAGACAGTGCTAACACCTTTTCGCATAGGTATTAGTAGGAAGGGCCATTACTGACTTGAGGGAGAGAGGAGAACTGTCACCTACCACACATACACATCACATCACAAAGGCTCTGCCTGAGCACTCGCCCAAAGAGTTTAACACTAGTCTTTTGTGACCCTAGATAAGCTAGGGCCTGTGCAGGGAGGCAAGGAATTCCCAAAAACTCTGGGGGGTGGAAACCTCCAGAACCCTCTACTACTTCAAATATTGCACTAGGTGTAAATATATTGTGGCTTGCCCCTTTGAAATACAGTTCCATTAGGAAAATCCAGGTGATGGTAATTGCCATTCTATTCCAGGGCAGTTGTGCGTCATTCATTTCTACAGCTTGGAATGCATGTACGTATTGGGGTTATTAACAAAGGTCAGAGCTTTTGCCATATAAAGACGCGCAATTCTGCTATATAAACTTTGACACTGTATGTTTCATGTTTCTTTTCCATCGCCATTCTCTCCTTTTGAAGGTCTTCTGCAGTTTTCTCATTGTGAAATTCCCTAATGTATTTACCTCGCAAGACAGAAAGGTAGAAACAGCCCTGATTTTACCATGATATAAAGAATCACAGACTTAACCGTCTGTCTTCTGAGGTCGAAATTGAAAAATAATCGACCCGGACTTTATGGTTTGCCTTCTTTAGAAAAAATACGAAAAATCCACTTTCAGCCACAGTAGATCGAACAGATTCAAAAGTGATATTTGTATGCCTTTTTCGTACCTAACGTCATGATCTATGATAAACATAACCATTTTCTGTGGCAGTCTTTTTCCATAGCATTTAATATATTGTCTTGCTTCTCTTGTTTTGCAGGTTTTTTGACACTACACCACTGGGGCTAATACTAAACCGTTTCTCTGCTGACACAAACATTATTGATCAGGTAAGGTTCTGAAGTCAAGTCAATTAGAAAAGATGTTATAATTAAGATTAATATTAAATCGACAATGGAAAGTTTGGAAACCAGGACAAACAGCTTCACCCACT
Organism: Lissotriton vulgaris; assembly: GCF_964263255.1. Taxonomy (NCBI): domain Eukaryota; kingdom Metazoa; phylum Chordata; class Amphibia; order Caudata; family Salamandridae; genus Lissotriton; species Lissotriton vulgaris. The sequence continues at coordinate 2,047,263,421 of NC_141685.1, forward strand.
TATCCGCAGAATGAAATGCATATTGATTACAAAATATTCATTCTGCACCAGCACTGGGTCAGTTGCTGACCATTTCTGCAAATGTTGTTGCACTAACGCCTAACTGATCCAGATGTGCTAATAACAGACACCCCTAATATAAACTGAGCACCTGAATTGGAGGCAAAATAAATAACCAGTATTTAAAGTTAATAAGCAAAAACAAAAATTATAAGACAGAACACTTTGAACCAGCTTTATCACTGAATAAGATAACTATTTTTAGGTGGACTGGAAAAATTTGCACAGGCATGTGCAGTCATTCGAGTTGAAGGGGGTCAGTAGATAATGGGGACTACAAGGGAGTGATAGCTAAATGTGAATGCCAATTTAAAAGACGTATGGATGATGTCCACTCACCAAAGATGCTCTCTGAAAGTATATTAATCATAATTTCGTGGGGATAAACAATAGTCCAGAAATAAAAAGTTAATTAGGAGAATTGGAGATACTAATTTCTAATGTTTTAGGTACACAAAACTACAAGACACAGCAAATTGCCACTCACAGCTTGCAGGAGACACAAGTTCGATATTGTTTCTGGCACACTGAGATGGCCAGGAGTCAGGTAAATCTTGCAGGTCACACCAGTGAAAGGTTTTTCATTGAGACTTTGTCATTTTTCTGGTTCTTAAAATCCTCCAGTGGCACAACGCAGGATGCAACGAAATTCCATTAATCTCTCCCATGCTGATGACGAGCTCAGCTCGTCATCAGCCACGGTGCTCGTGTGCTGATGACGAGCTGAGCTCGTCATGGCCCGTGGAACGCTCGCACACTGGGCTAATTCCCCTGCTGGGCGTGGTCGTGACGAGCTGAGCTCGTCATCAGCACACGAGCAGCGTGCTGCATGATGAGCTGAGCTCGTCATCAGCACAGGTGTGCTGTGCGCGCCCCCCGCCCCCCAGCACAGCAGGGGAATTACCCCCGCAGCGAAGGGGTTAAAATCAGATATGCCATAATTAAGCTCCCACTGAAGCTTTCCATTTTGGTACCAACATTTCTGAGGGGTAAAGGCTGTATTTTGTAGCAACCCACGTCACTTTTCTGCCGGGATGAGTTTCTTGTCGTGCCCTGGTCCCAAGCTCAAGCACTTTAGATTTAGTGACTTTATTGTTTCTCAGATTTGTCCAGAAAGCCAAGGCAGGAGGCCATAGCCAGTGAAAACTATGGGGTAGATATATTTATGGTGGGCCTGAGCAAGCTGCAGCTAACTAGGTCGTGTCCTTGTCTGGAGGTTTGAAGCTTAGTCCTGGTTCTTCGGGAGTCAGAAACATGATGAAGCCCCAATAAATCTTTATTCTGGGAAAGTTACTCCTGGTTTCTCATATAACTCTCTGCTTCTCAAGGCAGGGTTCAGGAGTACAGGCCTCTCTCAATGTACAGGATCCAGTGCAGGGCACTGCTTCTGGACAGCTGAATGTCCTCCGAGGACGAGGATCTTCTTTATTTACAAGACACATACATTACATTACATTACATTATTCTTTTATGTCCCTGCGGCAGTGAAGAGGAGGCCAACTACTGACCATTAGAGAGAATTTTTAATTCCTGGGTGCACGTAAAAAGCAGGAGTCCATCAGGCTTCCTTTCTTAGAAGGCAAGGCAAAATCCATCTTTCTCCAAGTTCAGAAATTTTCTAAGGAAGTGGTGGTGGGGTGAAGTGCAGTTGCCCTAGGTAGGAGAGTTGGCTCAATTCTCATCAAACCTCAACCAAGGTTTTCAGAACGTCCTACTTTCCTCCACTGAAAACTTTCCAGAAGTCTCTATTCAAAATGGAAAAAGTCAGACTCCCCTCTGAGGAGAGGAGCTCTGAGTCCTCTCTCAAGTCCACCTCTGGGGAAATGATGAACAGCCCTTTGCTTCCACTCTGGGAAGGACTCCCCCTCCTCTTTGCTGCAGGTCTTTGAGATGCCATCTGTTCCTGTCCTCTCCCAAATGACCCATGCCAGATAAGCGGATGGTGTTTGCTCTACAATAGTCTTCCATGCTTTAAGATAGGCTCTATTCTCTTCTGACAGGACAATATGTGAGGCCTAATTGGAATGTAGACATTAGGAAAAGGAATTGTTCACAGGCAAACCTGCAGAACTGGATTTATTCTGTTTGGTGTGACTTCTAAAAGTTATGTTTGTACTACAGATATCACAAATATACTCCTGCCACTGAAGTAGAATTTTGATAAAAAAGAGAAAAAAACTGGCAAGCATTATTTAGTATTTTCCCATGTAAAATTATGAAAATACCTTTCATCACAATTAGGCCCTCTCCTGGGATAATGCAGCCTTGCCTACTTAGTCGCTAACTGTTTTTCTCAGTGGTACACTGTGGGGTATACTTTTCTTTCGAATCTAGCTTGCTACACCATTATACAATAACCTGCCAAACAAGGAGCTTGTAGGGTACTCTCAGGGGTGATCTAAGTAATATATAGAAGTAGAATTCTTTACCTTACAGAGCGCGTTCATCTGATATGTGGTTATTGCGTTGGTTTAAAAGTGTAGCCTTCACAGTATTGTTCTCTGGAGCTAGAAATTTTAGGCATACATGCTGGGTGTGTGACTATACACTGCAACCCACATATGCCCGTTAACTGCCTACCAAATGCTAAATTTCCATTGCCGACCTAATATGGTATTTCTGGAAAATTAAATAAGGCAATTAGGTGTAACCAATTTTACGTTATGTTTGTAGGGTCAAGGATTATGCACTGTGGCACTGAATGGTAGTTGCTGGGACACAGAATAATAATATCTGTCAAATGTTGTCCATAGAATTGCAACAAATCCGCCCCCCAGCACAGCAGGGGAATTACCCCCGCAGCGAAGGGGTTAAAATCAGATATGCCATGATTAAGCTCCCACTGAAGCTTTCCATTTTGGTACCAAAATTTCTGAGGGGTAAAGGCTGTATTTTGTAGCAACCCACGTCACTTTTCTGCCGGAATGAGCTTCTTGTCGTGCCTGGTCCCAAGCTCAAGCACTTCAGACTTAGTGACTTTATTGTTTCTCAGATTTGTCCAGAAAGCCAAGGCAGGAGGCCATAGCCAGTGAAAACCATGGGTAGATATATTTATGGTGGGCCTGAGCAAGCTGCAGCCAACTAGGTTGTGTCCTTGTCTGGAGGTTTGATGCTTATTCCTGGTTCTTCGGGAGTCAGAAACATGATGAAGTCCCAATAAATCTTTATTCTGGGAAAGCTACTCCTGGTTTCTCATATAACTCTCTGCTTCTCAAGGCAGAGTTCAGGAGTACAGGCCTCTCTCAATGTACAGGATCCAGTGCAGGGCACTGCTTCTGGACAGCTGAATGTCCTCAGAGGATGAGGATCTTCTTTATACTTTTATGTCCCTGCGGCAGTGAAGAGGAGGCCAACTACTGACCATTAGAGAGCATTTTCAATTCCTGGGTGCACGTTAAAAGCAGGAGTCCATCAGGCTTCCTTTCTTAGAAGGCAAGGCAAAATCCATCTTTCTCCAAGTTCAGAAATTTTCCAAGGAAGTTGTGGTGGGGTGAAGTGCAGTTGCCCTAGGTAAGAGAGTTGGCTCAATTCTCATCAAAACTCAACCAAGGTTTTCAGAACGTCCTACTTTCCTCCACTGAAAAACTTTCCAGAAGTCTCTATTCAAAATGGAAAAAGTCAGACTCCCCTCTGAGGAGAGGAGCTCTGAGTCCTCTCTCAAGTCCACCTTTGTGGAAATGATGAACAGCCCTTTGTTTCCACTCTGGGAAGGACTCCCCCTCCTCTTTGCTGCAGGTCTTTGAGATACCATATCTTCCTGTCCTCTCCCAAATGACCCATGCCAAATAAGCGGATGGTGTTTGCTCTACAATAGTCTTCCATGCTTTAAGATAGGCTCTATTCTCTTCTGGCAGGACAATATGTGAGGCCTAATTGGAATGTAGATATTAGCAAAAGGAATTGTTCACAGGCAAACCTGCAGAACTGGATTTATTCTGTTTGGTGTGACTTCTAAAAGTTATGTTTGTACTACAGATATCACAAATATACTCCTGCCACTGAAGTAGAATGTTGATGAAAAAGAGAAAAAAACTGGCAAGCATTATTTAGGAATGTATGACATTACAACGCATGCTTTTACATCGCATGCTTTTACATCGCAGGTTTTACAACGCATGCTGTTACAATGCATAGTGTTGAGGGGTGCTCGATAGTGAATAGTTTAATTTACTATTCCAACTCTAGTCCCCGTGGATAGTAGGGAAGGTGTTGGATAGTAAATTAAATCTATTCCCTATCATAGAGCGCCGCCCAACGCAATGCGTTGTAATGGCATGCGTTGTAAGGCTTGCGATGTAAAGGCATGCGTTGTAAAAGTTGCGTTGAAAAGGATGTTCCCCATTATTTAGTATTTTCCCATGTAAAATTATGAAAATACCTTTCATCACAATTAGGCCCTCTCCTAGGATAATGCAGCTTTGCCTACTTAGTCGCTAACTGTTTTTAGGTCTCGCCTGTCGATGCGCATGCGCATCGAGCAAGCGAGAGTATTGGGACTTATCCACTCTTTATCCACACTGCAAGGAATCGTGGTGATTCCTTGCAGTGCCCGTGACTTTTAAGCTCAATGCGCATGCGCATTGAGCTTAAAAGCGCGTGCACGTCCGTCTTGTTTTACCCGCTCCGCCCCCTCCCCTTCCCGCCGTGTCGCATTTCTCCTCCCCCCTCCCCTCTCCTCCGTCCGTCTTGTTTCTTTAATTTAACCCGCTCCGCCCCCTCCCCTTCCCGCCGTGTCGCATTTCTCCTCCCCCCTCCCCTCTCTTCCCTCCGTCTCGTTTGTTTAATTTAACCCGCTCCGCCCCCTCCCCTTCCCGCCGCCTCTCCCTACCCGTCTAAATGTATTAGCTATTTTTTGATATTTCTGGCAGCACACTAGAAAATACATTTTTTTTTTAGCAGGAATAACACATAGTAAGAAAATGCTACCGCAAACACTTTCAACAACGTTGTTGCCGCGCAGCATATGCCAAAAACAACACCGCCGCTGCTGCCGTGAGCAATTCACGTATTTACGGCTGTTTACTTCCCCACTCACTGTTCAGCGTATTGTTGTATTCTCTTCAGCTTCTTAACCAAACTACATCAGACTACCTTGAGGGAAAATTGCTTACGAGAGATATTGAATTTTCCCTGCTCCCTCCAGTATTCTATTATTTGGACAGCCTACGCCCACTGTTATTTACAGGATACAGCTAGCTATGTTAGCCTCTTCTAAGGGGCAATGTAAATACTGATACTTGTGTTCTGTCATTTTTTCTATGTACAAAATCCATTAAAAATATTTAGACCACAAAAAGTGCGTAAAATTTCAAATCAAAAACCATTTTGTTGCTTACTGGTTATTAGACGATCACCAATGTTTTTTATGCATCCTTTTTCCTGTCTAACTAGAAATCACAAACTAGACCTTGTTCACAAAATAATGTGCATGCTCATAATCATTCTTGAATTACCAGAAGGTCAATACAATATAGTATCCCGTCACAGTCTACCACCAGCAGTGAGAGGTCTAGTTACTGCTTCGGATTGGATCAATGGGGTTACACACGTCTCTGCGCGATGATGTCATTTTGTTACTCTCTTTTGATGTGGACTCTAGGAACAGTCCTATTTCAGGCTTAAACATCTGATGTCAATTCACTGAAGGTGTATGAAACACGGTGTCCAGGTAGGTAGCATCAGACCCCTTGATGAAATATGGCGGGAACAACTCTTATTTACCTTTACATTTATTGACTAGTGCTACAGTATGTTTTCTTGAGCATAGTGTTAAAGCATTTTGCAAGTAGCAACTTTTATTTTTTGCAGTTACTGATATTTGCGTGTCCACAACACTGTACGCAGAACAAGAACATCTGGGGGCGCCGCCATGCTTTCAATAATCTCCAAATTCTCCACGGACCACCCTCCGGCGTCCGCCCCCTCCCCGCCGTGTCGCATTTCTCCTCCCCCCTCCCCTCTCCTCCGTCCGTCTTGTTTGTTTAATTTAACCCGCTCCGCCCCCTCCCCTTCCCGCCGTGTCGCATTTCTCCTCCCCCCTCCCCTCTCTTCCCTCTACAGTTCTGCTTTTGCTCTGCCGGTGTTTGAGCACACGCATTCTGGGATGAATGTATTACATACATGGGGGGCTTATGTGCAAGCCTCTTGCGCCGCCGGTTCGTCACCTTTCCACACATTACAGGAGACCCACCGGCAGCGCAAGGGGCTTCTAAATAAGCCCCATAATACCTTGGCCTCGTGCGCTTGTAAACTCACTTCGCACCATTTAAGCTGCATGGGACGTCCGAGCGTTAGTGGCCTGGGGAGTTTGGTGGCAAACATACATCACCCTCAACCCCTCACTCACCCTCACTCTCACTCACCCTCACTCAGCCTCAACTACTCCCCCTCATCCTCACTCACCCTCAACCCCTCACCCACCCTCACTCACCCTCACCCTCACTCACCCTCAACCCCTCACCCTCAACCCCTCACCCTCAACCCCTCACTCACCCTCACTCTCACTCATCCTCACTCACCCTCAACCCCTCACTCACCCTCACTCACCCTCACTCACCCTCAACCCCTCACCCTCACTCACTCACCCTCAACCCCTCACCCTCAACCCCTCACTCACCCTCACTCATCCTCACTCAACCACCCTCAACCTCACTCACCCTCAACCCCTCACCCTCAACCCCTCACCCTCACTCACCCTCAACCCCTCACCCTCAACACCTCACCCTCAAACCCTCACCCTCACCCTCACTCACCCTCCCTCACCCTCAACCCCTCACCCTCAAACCCTCACTCACCCTCAACCCCTCACCCTCAACCCCTCTCACCCTCAACCCCTCACCCTCACTCACCCTCACTCACCCTCAACCCCTCACCCTCACTCACTCACCCTCAACCCCTCACCCTCACTCACTCACCCTCAACCCCTCACCCTCAACCCCTCACTCACCCTCACTCTCACCCTCACTCAGCCTCAACTACTCCCCCTCACCCTCACTCACCCAAAACCCCTCACCCTCACTCACCCTCACCCTCACTCACCCTCAACACCTCACTCACCCTCACCCTCACTCACCCTCACCCTCACTCACCCTCAACACCTCACCCTCAACCTCAACCCCTCACTCACCCTCACTCACCCTCACTCACCCTCACTCACCCTCACTCACCCTCACTCACCCTCAACACCAACCACTCACCCTCACTCACCCTCAACCTCAACCACTCACCCTCACTCACCCTCACTCACCCTCACTCACCCTCACTCACCCTCACTCACCCTCACTCACTCACCCTCACTCACCCTCACTCACTCACCCTCACTCACCCTCACTCACCCTCACTCACCCTCACTCACCCTCACTCACCCTCACTCACCCTCACCCTCACTCACCCTCAACCTCAACCCCTCAACCTCAACCCCTCACCCTCACTCACCCTCACTCACCCTCACTCACCCTCACTCACCCTCACTCACCCTCAACCCCTCACCCTCACTCACCCTCACCCTCACTCACCCTCACTCACCCTCACCCTCACTCACCCTCACCCTCACACAGTGCAATAGTTCTCAGACCATTTCAGTTAGAGCTTTTAGAAATGTTTATGGCTTTTTTTATTTGTAATACTTTAGCATTGGCTACAGGAAACAAAAATGCTAAACATTTACAAAAAAAACCCATAAACAATTCTAAAAGCACTAACTCTAATGGTGCGAGACCTATTGCATTTTCAATGCTTGTTCTCAGTGGTACACTGTGTGGTATACTTTTCTTTTGAATCTAGCTTGCTACACCTTTATACAATAACCTGCCAAACAAGGAGCTTGGAGGGTACTCTCAGGGGTGATCTAGCTAATAAATAGAAGTGGGATTCTTTACCTTACAGAGCGAAGTGGGATTCTTTACCTTACAGAGCGCGTTCATCTGATATGTGGTTATTGCGTTGGTTTAAAAGTGTAACCTTCACAGTATTGTTCTCTGGAGCTAGAAATTTTAGACATACATGCTGGGTGTGTGACTATACACTGCAACCCACATATGCCCGTTAACTGCCTTCCAAATGGTTAATTTCCATTGCCGACCTACTATGGTATTCCTAAAAAATTAAATAAAGCAACTAGGTGTAACCAATTTTACGTTATGTTTGTAGGGTCAAGGCTTATGCACTGTGGCACTGAATGGTAGTGGCTGGGACACAGAGTAATAATATCTGTCAAATGTTGTCCATAGAATTGCAACAAATCTACTGAGACCACATGTAAAGGCTAATGGCTGCAAAGGCCCCTAAAGACCTGACATTGGTTGTAACATATTGGGGACATGCCTACTACCTCCCAAGTATGGAAGGCTAGTTCACTCGCCCCTTAGTAGAGTGGTGTGGCTCACTGGTTAGAGGCGGCAGACCCAGAAGCAGAGGTTGACCCGGGACCAGGGTTCGATTCCCAAGGCGGCAAGGTCTTGGGCCATGGTCAGCGGACTCGATAATTCTCGACTCGGTGCCTACTCCAACCATGGGTCCCACTCAGCAACTCTGGGCAATAGCTTGCTTAATCTCTACTAACGGCCCCATCAGCGCCGGGGATGCTTGTCTTCACCTTGGAGATGCCCAGGAGGGACCATCTCACAGGGAAAGCCAGGATGGGTTCCCCAGCGGTATACAGCGCTGGGACGCCCCGTTGCTGGGGCAGCTGTGCGCTTTACAAGTATACGACATTTAACATTTATAACAGTCTTTTACCTCCATCATGGGACATGCATAAAGGGTAGCTGGGCATATGTCTGACAGTGTGTGTGTGTGTGTGGTGGAGTTTATAGCACTCCACATCTTATCTTATCTCATCAAAATTTTATAAAGCGCTTGCACACGCAAGGGTTTCATGGCGCTAACCAACAGGACACTAACTCTACTGTGGAGACCATCAAACATTAGGCCAAAGCCTGGGTAAACAGCCATGTCTTTAAAAGTTTCCTAAATGGAAGAAGAGCAATGCAAGAGTGAACTTCCAAGGGGAGGGAGTTCCACAGCTTGGGAGCGAGAGTAGCGAACCTGCGGCCTCCCTTCCGTGAGAGCTTATAACGGGGAACAATCAGGAGAGTTTGGGACGCAGACCGAAGGCTACGGGACGGGGTGTATCTGAGCAGAAGTTTCTGAATGAACTTCGGACTGCGAGCGTGTAGGGATTTGAAAATTATACAGGCCAGTTTGAAGGTGATACGGTGTTGAACCGGAAGCCAGTGGAGTTGCCTCGAGAGAGGTCTGGCTGACTGCCATCGCGGGAGGCGGTGTATGATTCGAGCCGCCTGATTTTGTGCCATCTGCAGACGTTTGCTGAGTGTAACGGGGAGGCCAAGATAGATGGCATTGGCATAGTGTAAATGAGACAACACCAGTGCCCTTACCACCTAGGTCAGAGCTGATTGAGTGAGCATCTGACTGATCTTTTTTATTTTCCGCAGTTGGAAAAAACAGATGGACACAACTGAATTAACCTGTGGTTTTAAAGAGAGCTCACTGTCAATAAGCACCCCCAAGCTTTTGAGTGATTTAGACGGAACAGGAGGGGGGCCCAGTTTAGATGGCCAGTAATGGGGGCCCCAGAACAGTTGACTATTGCCAAACAAAACCAGTTCCGTCTTGCCCGGATTTAACTTCCATCCACTGACAAATGTGGAGCATGGTATTCTGAAATTGGTGAATCGAGTCAGGGGAGTTATCAATTGTGAAGGTGAGTTGCTGATCATCTGCATAATTAAAAGTAGTAACTTTAAAAGATTGAAGAGATTGAATCAGAGGAAGCATATAGATATTAAACAAAATCGGTGACAGTGAAGAGCCCTGAGTGACTCCACAAGTGGTATGGAGTTTGTGAGATGAAAAAGGGGGTAGGCCGACCGCCTGAGTACGGTCGCAGAGGAAGGATCTAATCCAATCATGGGCCAGGCCGCAAATGCCTGAGAGTCTGACATGGTCGAAAGGAATGTTGTGGTCGATCGTGTCAAACGCGGCCGACAAGTCAAGCAAGACCAGCGCCTGAAGGATTCCCAAATCTGCATTAAACCGCAGAGAGTCTAGGACCGCTACGATGACTGACTCGGTCGAATGGACTGGACGGAAGCTGGCCTGAGAAGAGTGTAAGACATCAGACTGGTCGATAAAGTTTGAAAGATGCGAGGTTACATGAGCTTCCAGTACCTTGGCCAGGTACAGAAGCAAAGATATAGGCCTATAATTCGAGAGAGTAGTGGGTTCCACTCCCGGCTTTTTTAAAAGCGGCAACAAGACTGCATCCTTAAAAGATTTAGGTACTGTCCCTTGGAGCAAGGAGGTATTAAGAAGTGTTAAAGCCGGAGTAGGAAAAGCGGCAAATACCATCTTTAGTGTATGAGGGGGACAGCAGTCCCGAGGAGAACCTGATTTTACCCTATTCAGTAAGGCTATTAAAGCTGGGATGTCCAGAGAGGGAAAGTGATCCAGAGATAGGGTGTTAGTGGTGTGAGCGGGGGCAGACAAAACAGGGGTAGTGACAGGAATACTGGATTTAATTGTGGCGATTTTGTCCAGAAAATATTGATTCAGTGTGTTACAGAAATCAGCAGACGTGGACTCAGTTCTACTGGGATTCGAAAGTTTATTGACAATGGAGAAAATCTCCTTAGGATTATTATTTGACTCTTCAATTAAATTACAAAAGAACTTGGTTTTGGCTAACAGAATAGTTTTCATATAATCAGCACGTGCGGCCAGATAACTGGTCCTGTCAAGAGTGTTATAAGTTCTCTCCCATGCTCGCTCCTTTTGCCGGACGATAAACTTTTTTTCTCTCAAATCAGAAGAGAACCATTTATGTGCATTAGAATGGCGAATGGTTTTGCATTCTTTTAAAGGAGCATGATTGTCACTGGCAGCATTGAGCCAGTTGGAGACGTCAGACGCGGCTAGATTAAGGTCGATGTTTGAGACCGGTTGAGAGTTACTTAGACTTTCCAGAAAAGCTGGAGTGTCCGGAGAGCCCCATTTCCTGATGAGTTCATGCTTAGTGATCGCATTAATTTTGGGCTCCGAGATGAGAATGCTAAACTGGATTAGAAAGTGATCCGACCAGATACACACATGTGTGTGGTCTTCAGAATGCTGGCTGGCTTTGTGCATAGGCTCCATGGGACTCTGCTCACCTGGGAGCCTACATGTTGTGCATTCAATTACCTCCTGTTATTTCAGTACAGTTGTTTTTGTGGGTGGGGGAGTTAGCCCACCAGGAATTTGAAGCAGCTGCTTTGCATCTGCCATGAAAATACCAGCCCAACCCTGTTTTTCTGATCACAACTTTCCTGACCATGACCACTTGGTTTTTAGTTATAGCCTCCAGAACTTTTTCATCACCTTAAGTAGATATTGTAATGTACTGGCAGTAAATGCAGTTGTTGTCCAACTGGGAGTAGCCTAGAGACTACCCCTTTAACAGTTGCTATGTTTACCGCAGACTAGGTGGATACAGTCTAATTAGCTGTCTGAGAATTCAATGGGCTGTTCTTTGGGTCAAGAAAGGTTTCCTAGCCAATGCTTCTAAATCTTGTTAACATATCAGCATGGGTAACTGGAACTAAATCCTTGCAACCATGATACCATGAACCATTCTTTGAAATGAAGCATGAAAGCTCTTGTATTTTGAAGTGTTGCAGTGAAGAACAGAGACTTCGTTGGACTGCTGGTGGGGACTAGGTTCCGGATGTACAATGCATTTTACTAGTCACAAATGGCCCAATGGACTGGTTGTGACTGATAAAATGCATTTTAAATGTACCAACCCTATTTTGTGAGTCGGCAACGTATTACAGACTCACAAACTAGGGCTAGCATGTAACTATTAGGAAGGTGTATGCCAAGGGCTTCCCTGGTATGTAGGTATGTTTTGTGGCTGTGGATGCGGTTGCAAAACATTTGCAGTGCCTACTCTTAAAATATGAAAAGAAAACTTTTCATTTTCATTTTGAAATGGATCCCGTTTTCTTGTAAGGAAAACAGGCTGCATTTTTCTTTTTTAAAGGCTGCTTTATTTAACAATCATTTGCAATGCATTAGGTCTCGCATTTATGAGAGTTTGAGCTATTGTCATTCTAAATGACAATGCCTTTTATTTATGTGTTGTTTTTAAAACAGATAAATAAAAGACATAGGGCCAGATGTAGGTAGGCTATTACCGGTCGGTACGGCCAAAATCAGCCGTTACCGACCGGTAATAGACTTTTCCTATGTAGGGGGCAAATTTACCAATTCGGTAATTAACGAATCGGTATTTACCGATTCGGTATTTACCGAATCATCATTTACCGATTTGGTATTTACCGAATCGGTAAATGAAATGTAGGTAGCACTTCAAACAGTGCTTCTGGGCTAAAAGGATTCGTTATTTACCACCAACTATTAGTTAGTGGTAAATAACGAATTCCTATGTAAATGCAAATATGTGCATTTACACCTGTGCCATGTGACATACATACATGCCCTTAGGGTATGTATGTGTGCCACATGTGCACACCAGCACTAATCAGGGGTGCAACAGGGTGTCAAAGTGACACCCTGCCACCCTTGACTTTTTTCCTATTTTACCGATTCGGTAATTGCCATTCATTCCTATGGGCCTCCAGGCCCATAGGAATGAATGGCACTTACCGAATCGGTAAATACCGATTCGGTAATTACCGAATCTTAACGATTCGGTAATTTTTACCGAATTTTTATCTACATTGTAATTACCGATTCGAAAATACCGAATTGGTAAAATTCAGTATTTTCGAATCGGTAATTTACAATTACCTACATCTAGCCCATTGTCATTTACAATGCCAATAGCTTAAACTCTTGCAAATGGGATACCTATTACATTCCATATACGTTCTAGCAGAGGCCGGCCCCGAAGGGGGCCTCGAGGGCCAGCGCCTTAACGGACGCCGAGGCCCACAAGGAACGAAACTGGTTGGCGCCCGATGATTTATGACCATGATTTATGGCGACAGATTTAGGACAATCAGGCAGAACAATTTATTGACAACAAGATGATGACCGATTTGTGACAGAATGATTTATGATACCCGATGATTTATGACCCACGATTTATGACGTCCGAATGAGACTGAGCGATAACTATTTATGATAATGTATGATAATGATTTATGACCCCGGCCTGAGAAGGTACCCAGGGGAGTTGTACAAATATGGTGTATGTCACGAGTAATAATACTGCGGCAAACAACCACAACAAAAAGCAATGCCTGTTGGCTGTGTGTAGTTATACATATACACGGGTATAGTACAGTTCCGGGAATGGGGCAGTGCGGCCATTAAGGGCCTGTGCTATAAAAATAATTTAAAAAGCGTTAGGCGAGAGTGTGTCCGGCCTAAAACAGCAGACAGGACAAAGCTATTTGAGAAAATAGTGGTCGGAGGCCACCGAATAACAACACATGTAAAAGGGTGTGTGGCCAAGGGAGGTTGCAAATAGAGACAAGCCGGTACTAAGGAGGGACAAATAAGGCTATTGACCAATGAACAGCCACAGTTTACAGTGGATAATGACACAAGCCAATAAATCAAATGGGTGGAGAGTGGGAGGAGCGTTAAGTCCCTACCTGAGTACAGCATGCCTCGCAGAGCAGAGCATACGCTGACCAGGCTCGACCAGCCAGCCCCCATCTCATGGTTTGGAAGTTAAAAATAAAAAATAAATAACAATAAGCCGTAGAAGGGATGCAATCAGCCGCTGGTGCCACTGCATCTGCTGTACTTTGGATAGCTACACCCCTGCGCCGGTTCGGCACTATTCCAAAACAGGAAATGAGATTCCCAGGATTTTGACCGAGTAGCAGAAGAGACAGTTTTTGAAAGGAAAGTTTGCAAATCTAGAATTGTTTCTCGGGTGAGCTGGAGCCATCTGAGAATGCTACAGAACGCAAAGACCATTCATTCAGAAGTGCCGAGAGACAGTAGCATCCTTCTATGAGGCACCTTTGTGGAGCTAGGTGATTTGATTCTCAGCTTGGAAGCTGATGAAAGAGCTAAGAGAACTAGTGCAACCACTGTAGAGTAAAAACGTGATCACATAATATGTAAAGCGCTCTGATACCTTCAGGTCTAGCTAGCGCTATATAAAACTCAAAATAATACTTATAACAAGGCTCCAAATTCAGTCTTTCATCCTTCAGAAGTCGATAAAATTACTACCACTGAGTTGGGTAGTAATGTACGTCATCACTGCCTATATACCAAACAAATGGTAGAAAGCGCTATGTAAGAACAATTAATTGTGTTATTTTGATCTGCCACAGCTGTACATAAGTTGGCTCAACAATACTTTTCCCGGGCTAACTACACATTTTTCTACATTAAAAGTAGTACTTTTGGCGTACACATTCCTTGTACTGGCTGAATTTTACAACTTGAAACAGCGCAAAATATTCTCAGCCCACATGTAGTGAACTCCCCCTGAGGCTGGTGAAACGAGGTGCAAGCGGCACCGAGTGGTGAAAACCAGAGGTGAAATTGGCAACACTGAACAAAAGGCACAGCTTCTGAAGTGTTGTGACAGATTTAACACCTGAGCTGTGCAAAGGCCGGGGTGCGGATGGTGGCTGCACAAGCTACAGTAAGGTCCCCGCGAGAGGATTGCAGCAACATGTGGCAGATGAAGAGCATGAATAGCAAAAGAGAAGAGGGAACGTGAGAAGCTAAACAAGGAAGGGGCAGAAAGATCCGGGGTGCAGACACTAAGACCAGAGATCAAAAGATAGCAACACAAGAGGATCCTTCAAGTGATGAGCGCTATTTGCCTTCCTTGCAGATGGGCGTGTAAGGAAATGGAAGGAATGGCAGGCTGCAATGATGAGCATCATCTAATATGTGTGGCAGAATGGGTGAGGGACACTCACTGCAGCTGCGCTGTCGCCGTGCACCAAAAGGCTTCGCAGGTGAATAAATAAACATGTGCCCGCAGTGGAATTGCTCATGCCTGAGCTTTACTAGGAAAGTTATCAGGATAAATCACACAGGAGAGGTCGCCAAAATTAGGCAATCTTGCACACACACAATAGCAGCATGGCCACCTCCACTTTCATCTAGCGTCTACCTTGGGTACTCTCAAAAGAAAGATAAAAATAGATGTAGTGATAGAAGGCAATTGAGACGTGGTCTCCTGCCTCACGACAATTGCTTACTCAAAAAGCCAAATTGCAAAGAAGTGGCCGCCATTGTCCCGGCTGCTTGGAAAGTAAAAGCGCAAATGGCACACTGAATACTGAATGTTGTGGGAAAGCATGTTGTGCCTGCAGTAGAAGAAACTCACAAAAAAAATAGTGCTTACAGACTAAATAACACATACTGTGTAACAATAGAAGTAAAAGGGCCAGTTCTCATTGGAGGTTACAAATGATGACAAGGCGGTACTAGGGAGGGACTAACAAGCCAATTACCAAATCAAAAGCCAGCATTTACAAAGGACAAAGACACAAGCCAATAAAAAATATGGGTGGAGAGTGGGCAGAGCTTCAAATCTATACTCCAATACAGCATGCCTCACAGAGCAGCACATCCGCTGCCCAGGCTCGACTTTAAAAAAGCAGTCACGGACATGGTGGTCTGCTAACCCCAGCAGGCAGCTGCCCCTGTGAGTGACGGCCATACCAAATGATTCACATATTGTGACCTGCCTCATAAAATATTAATGAGGTAGGTTCCTGCCAACCAATTTGGGAATCACAAATAGTGTCTGAGACACTGTTGTACATCAGGTTTTGCAAATTGCAAATTGCAAGGTGCTAAAAATCACAAATTGCGAGTCGCAAACTCTGATGGCCGTACACCTGGCCGTAGATCCTTTAGTAAAGTTCATCCATGAAAGTCTGTAACTTTGCAAACTTGTGAGTTTGAGCTTTACTAAACCTTCCATTTAGTCAACATTAGTTGTAGGCCCCCATGTTAAATCTGTTGGTAGCAATTACTGCTTACTGCAATTACTAGAGCTACTACTCTTGGACAAAAATTGGACTTCGACCAGACCTCGAGCTAATCCCGCTTCCGGCTCACCCATCAAGACATAGAATACGTGAACTTGCCACCAACTGTTGAGACCTAGCTTTTTGGCTGATGCCCGGTGGAGCTACCTTGATGGCTATAGAGGAGATGGGCTGTGGACTTCCCTCTCGGCCGTCACCTACCCAGCCGAACTTTGGGCAGACTCTCTTTCATCTCTCTGCCGTTTCTCCCTCCCTCCCTTTTACCTTCACCCTTCTTCGCTCCTTTTATCTTGTCTTCTATGCTCTTTAAATGTTTTCTAGCAACCGACCTAACCTGTAACTGATGTAACGGTGTAACAATGTGGAAACTAATGTAAAGCACTCTAATACCTCCTGGTCTAGACAGCGCTATATAAAACTCATCTCCTGATGAACTAACCGTTCGGGTTGGATCTTTTTTTAAAGCGGTGGTGCGTACTCGTAACTCTATGCACCCCTGCTAGATCATATGTATCGTATTTTATGTTCCTGAGATGAATGCTTTTATCGATTGTTTAACTATGAATTATGTACTGTATTACTGTAGGCCTATTTTAAATTAATTGAATGCTCTTTTTACTTTGTACTTTTATGGATATGTTGTTTTTATCCGAATAAAGTTCAAATTGATTTATTGATTGATATAAAACTCATCAAATAAAACAAATAAATACTGCTTAAACACTGTACCAGAGCTTGGTATTGGTGCTCTTGCTAGGCAGGTAGTAGGAGCATTTGGTTTTCTGCATGTACCCTCATTTTCCTTGTAGAGTATTTTTTTATGTGTGTTAAAGTACTTTCTAAAGTGAATCACAGACTGAACACACAGTTATTATCTACTGTTATTGTGTTTACTGAGTTCTGAGTGTCTACATCCATGTCAATTTCTTTAGTAAACCTTGGACTGCTCTGTCTCGCTATTCTGTGGCAGTTAAGTGTAATTAGAGGGCACTTGGTTATCTAATGTGTGGTCCTTTGTGACAAGACTGCCATGAGGGCCTAGGGGCCAGGTCTCAGGAGAGTCTGTAGGCACCCTCTGCGACGCACAATGATGCACAGAGGCTGGAAAAAATAGGGCATGGCTCTCTCTGAATTTCAGTGTAACCAACGCATCTGCAAATAACCTAAATAAAAATGTATTGAATTTAAAGTTTCTTTACCGCCCCAGTCCTAAAATGAACACTGTAAAAACACATGAGCTGTAAAACAATGCATTCTGCTGTACATTGTCTCCAAGACACATTGCTAGGTGTGATTTGATAAGACACACATTGACAGTTAATATTTGAAGCTGTATTTCGCAGCTGTCGCTATGAAAGGCAAACCTCGAACGTCAGGTGAGATTCATTGTTGACAGGTGTTTTCATACATAAAATACAAACACAACAGGAGCCCACAGACAAACCACAGTATGATAAGTGTTGGTACATTGATAAAACTGACAATCCTTTTAGGGCAAAGTAATGGGAATATGGTGCATACCTGGGAGGTATCATTTCTCAAAGAATGTGAAGCTTTTAAACGCACTCAAGACAAGGACCAGAGGGTTCCTTGGCATCCTGCACCTGACGGCGTGGTGTTTCCAGAAGACGTTCATATATTTTTGGCACCACAAAAAATGTAAGACGTCTCCGGGAGCAATGATGTTTCTCGGCAACGTACCTTGCTGCACTTCTAAAGATTGATGACATCATGAACCAGGCATAGACAAGATATGTTAGTTTGTAAAATGGGCTCAAGCAAATATGCGCGACTGTGTTTTATCAAGCACACATGCACGCGCCTCGCTGTTGTGAAGGAGGGGAGGCTATTCCCAGAACTGAGCGCGCAACGCGTCTTTCAACAGTCGATGTCGATGTGATGGCTTGAGGTTGTGGCGTGTTTGAACTTGTCAGTGGATGACGCATGTTTAACGTATATAGCTCTGAAGGGATAACTACTCTGACATCACTATTTCTTTTACGACAATGGAAAACGTCTGATTTCTTTCACCAACGTTCAGTTAGTAGCTGATCTTTTTAAATCAGCTATTGAAAACGACCTTACACGCACGGACTCAAAGAAGTACGCATTTTTTGTAAATCAAACACTTATCTCTTGCACGGATGATGACTTCCGTAGAGTAGGCACAACACAATGCTGCATGTCATTTTTAAACTACACTAAAACAGTTATTTAACAGTTTCGCAAATTAAATATCCGTTACTCCAACCTCTGGCTTATACTATTTACCTCTCGAACTCCCCTTGCGCAGGGGACCTAAATGCAACTGAGGTCTATTTACTTGAAGTAACGTTTAATGTTTGCCCCTGCTCCAGACACTCAACAGCAATTAGAAGGGTCTTGAAGAGCAAGGGGCCAACACAGTGATGTCATCGGGTCCCAAACGTTGTGTGATGCTCACTTGTGTCAATCCTGGCGTTTTGATGCTTTGCCATCCCTGGCAATGTAAATGTGTGAAAAGTAAAGACATTATTTTTAATTAATTACATTTGATTTTCTGGAGTGCTTTGTTGTGTTTACCAGTTTTGAATCAAATGTGTTAAGGTGATTAAAACTAGTTTCGTGGGAATATTGTATCCAATAATTTTTGCTTGTGTGTGCGAGGCCACGCTGGGCCAATAAGCCGGTGGAGATCTGAGCTTTGCTAAAAGTCAGGGCCGCAGATTAATAGGCCCTTCCCTTGAGGAATATCGAGCGCAAGCCATTACAGCTGGTACCTAAGGGGCAGAGTCCTGAGGCTATAAAAAGCCTAAGAGTTTGGCAAAGATACAGAATCGCTTTTTATGCCAATTCTTCTCGCTTGGAGTGGGGAACTGAGGCTTGAGTTGGGCCTCCATTCCCTCGGGCAGCATGTAGCACAACGTCCACTCCAATACTGGACAAAACCCGAGTTGCAGAATTATTTGTATCCTATGCTGGAAGTCGGATCAATCAATCAAGAGTATTTGTAAAGCGCGCTACTCACCCGCTAGGGTCTCAAAGGGGGGGGGGGGGGGCTGCTACTGCTCGAAAAGCCAGGTCTTGAGTTGCTTCCTGAAGAAGAGATGGTCCTGAGTGAGTCGTAGGTGGGTGGGGAGGGTGTTCCAGGTCTTGGCCGCCAGGTGGGTGAAGGATCTTCCTCCGGTGGTGGTTCTGCGGATCCGTGGGACGGTGGCGAGGGCGAGACTGGCGGAGCGGAGCTGGCGGGTTGGCTTGTAGAACGTGAGGCGGTTGTTGAGGTATTCGGGGCCCAAGTTGTGGAGAGCCTTGTGTGCGTGGGTGAGGAGTCTGAACGTGATTCTTTTGCTGACGGGAAGCCAGTGCAGGTCCCTCAGGTGGGCGGAGATGTGGCTGTGTCGGGGGATGTCCAAGACGAGTCGTGCTGAGGCGTTCTGGATGCGCTGGAGTCTTTTCTGTAGTTTGGCTGTGGTCCCAGTGTAGAGGGCGTCCCCGTAGTCCAGACGGCTGGTGACGAGGGCCTGGGTGACCGTTTTTCTGGTTCCAGTGGGGATCCAGCGGAAGATCTTACGGAGCATGCGGAGAGTGTTGAAGCAGGAGGAGGTATCGGCGTTAACTTGCTTGGCCATCGTGAGGGAGGAGTCAAGGATGAAGCCCAGGTTGCGTGCGTGGTCCGTGGGCTTGGGTGAGGGGCCCAGAGCAGGGGGGCACCAGGAGTCGTCCCAGGCGGAGATGGATGGGGGATCAGATCACAGGCCGAAGTAGTAAACCCACTCTGGTACAATCATTTGGCTGCCACACTGAAAGCCATCGGCAGCCAACAATGCTGGTTCAAATTGGAAAACATGACAGCTAAAAGTGGACAGTTGATAAAGGAGAAGTTTTAGCTTTACAATCTGAACCATCTGAAAGGGAAAATGGTAGCCCAGCCCCACATCCTTAGACCCATTCCTAAATTTGAACCATACCTGGACATGCTTCATTCAGATCTGAAAAGATTCTTATACATCAGATTTAGATTAGGCACTCTGTCGGTGAAACTGTTTACTAGCACTTGTAAAAAAGGAGGCAGAAGCCCACCAACTTGCAGTTGCGAGGTTGGTGTGATAGAATCTGTAATACATTTAATGTTGTTCTGCTTCTTTTCCTTGAAGGCCTGAAGACACTACCTCTGTCTGCTTTACATTGCCCATGGCACGAGACACTGTAAGGACGCTTTGATCTTATGTATGCGTACAGTTCCGAACTAATTTTCAGTCAGGTTTATTCAAATCTATATGTAGCATGGAGGGAAGCTAGACCACTAGCCACTGTCACCTTTTTCAAAAGAATATATCATTCCCACAAGTCATCAACCATTGATTTGTTCCTGGGATTGCATTAAAAGTAACTATGTCTGATTCCAAGCCTGTTACTGCCCAGGCTTCATAGACTATGAAGACAACTCTGATCTTGCAAACATCCACCCTCTTGTGTCATATTTCTCAGGCGCTCCTATCATTGTTGTAACCACACTGCCTGAATGCCATCATTAGGTATTAGGGTTATTTGTATGTGAAATTAAGCATCAGCTAGTACTCTGAATTCAACTCACTTAAAAACATAAAATCATACCGATATATCCGAGTATAATGATAAAATCCACTACTTCTAGTTACAATGTGACTCATTCTTTCTCCTCTAAGTGACGAAAGACAGATTTGAGCATGCAGAGATTCAGCCCCCTGGACTGTGAGTTGCACATGCATTAGCTGCAGATGCCCACTACTTCAAGGTTATTTCAACAACTTCCACCTGTTTGAAAAGTGATTTATACAACAACTCCTAAAAGCAATTTACAGCAAGTATATTGATAAAAATTACAGGTTATAATGTGCGATATGGGTGAAAAACTATTAAGGGCACTATTACGATGGAGGGCGGACAAAGCCAACGTAACGGTATGCGGGCCGCCTGCCAGGGGTGCGGTGGTCCCGCTGTGCACATTATGCGGGTGTAACCGCATTGTTTACATTGCGGCAGCGGTGCTGCAAGCAGCACCCGCTGCAATGTAAAATCAGTTTGTGTGCATTTGCATGCACTACGTGACACGCACCGCGCGGGGCCTGCCACCTTGTGCATGTAAATGTCAAGGGGTACCATGGGTATCCCCCAAGTGCAGCCACCCACACCCCAACCACCTAGGGGCCCGCAACGGGCCCCCAAAGAACAGACAGCATGCCTTTCCATGGCGGCAAAACCGCCATGGAAAGGCTGACCTCCGCCATCATCATAATATGGATGGCGGTGACTTGCAGACACCGCCACCATATTATGCATGTTTTCTGCCCGGTCGACGAGTCGACTGGCGGAAAAGCAGCGGACGGCTTTACCATCCGGCGTGGACCCCCCAGACATCCTAATGTGGCAGGGGGTCTTTCTGGTATGGATGGCGGGCTGTTCGCCCCCACCTTGCCAGCGATGGCTACCGTCGGCCCGGCAGGGGCAAACCACTCGCGATCCTAATGGGCCACTAAGATAGGAAAAAAAATACAGGAAAAAGCAAAGGGTAATAAAAATAAGTCCATTATACTACTACTTTATTGTGTGACTCTTGCATTAAAAATGTTGTAAAGAGCTCCGATACCCTTGGGTCAAGCCAGCGCTATATAAAACTCCTTAATAATAATTAATTAAACAGTATAAAAGAATGGAAATCTCAGGCATTGCTGCAACATAGATTTAATATTTCCTCTGTCAGCATGCAAACCCTTACATCAATCTTTTTTCAGCGCACAGACATCAGATCAGGAGTGGTGTAGTCCCTTTCAGACTCTGGTGCTGAACCCATCTCTTTTAATAAGCAAAATAAAGAGTGGACATAAGCTTATTTCGACAACTTTCACCTGTTTGAAAAGTGATTCATACAATAACTCCTAAAAGCAAGTTACAGCAAGTATGTTGATAAAAATTACAGGTTGTAATGTGCGATATGGGTGAAAAACTATTACGGGCACTATTACGATAGCGGGAGGACAAAGTCCGCCCCACACCGTGACGGTATGTGGGGCTGCCCGCCAGGGGTGCGACGGTCCCACTGTGCACATTATGATACGCCTGCCACACTGGCGGGCGCATCCTGCATTGTTTACATTGCCGCTGACGGTGCTGCAAGCAGCACCCACCGCAATGTAAAATCAGCATGTTGTGCATTTGCATGCACAACATGGCTGGAACCGCACGGTGCCTGCCACCTTGTGCATGCAAATGTCGGGGGTACCATGGGTATCCCCCAAGTGCAGCCACCCCCCAACCCCCTGGGTGCCCACAACGGTCCCCTAATGAAAAGACAGCATGCCTTTCCATGGCGGCCGGC
The DNA here is from genome assembly GCF_964263255.1 of Lissotriton vulgaris. Lineage (NCBI taxonomy): Eukaryota > Metazoa > Chordata > Amphibia > Caudata > Salamandridae > Lissotriton > Lissotriton vulgaris. The sequence continues at coordinate 2,047,285,819 of NC_141685.1, forward strand.
AATGCCGCCATGGAAAGGCTGAACTCCACCATCATCATAATATGGATGACAGTGTCTTGCAGACACCGCCACCATATTATGCATGTTTTCTTCCTGGTCAACGAGACAACCGGCGGACGGTCTATCCGTCCGCCGTGGACCCCCCAGCCATCCTATTGTGGCGGGGGACTTTCTGGTGTGGATGGCGGGCAGTTCGCCCCCACCGGGATAGCGGTAGCTACCGCCGGCCGGGTGGGGCGTACCACCCGCCATCCTAGTGAGTCCCTAAGATAGGAACAAAAATACAGAAAAATGCAAAGGTTAATAAAAATAAGTCCATTATACTACTGATTTATTGTGTGACTCTTGCATTAAAAATGTTGTAAAGCACTCCGATACCGGCGGGTCTGGCCAGCGCTATATAAAACTCCTTAATAATAATAATAATAATTAATTAAATAGTGTAAGTGAATGGAAATCTCAGGCATTGCTGCAACATGGATTTATTATTTCCTCTGTCAGCATGTAAACCCATACATTAGATCTCTTTTCAGTGCACTGACATCAGATCAGGAGCGGTGTAGTCCCTTTCAGACTTTGGTGCTGAACCCATCTCTTTTAATAAGCAAAATAAAGAGTGGACAAAAGGCACAAAGTAAGCATTTCTGGTAAAGGACGACAGACAATGATCTCAGTTTCAAGATTTACTCAATTAATTAAGGTGCAGAATTAGTAAGCATATAGATCAACATAGAATAATGAAAGGAACTAAGTAAAGTTCTGGCATTAAATCCAACATAGATTCGCCTTCTCAGAATGGGGAAGGGTCTTCTCCTAGCATGAGGAAGCCACACTCTTATATGGTGTTTTTGACAAAAGCTTCATACATTTGCTACATTTAGTACATGGTTCACATACTCATAATCAATAGAAATCAGGCAAATAGCAACACTTGCTATTGAATAAATGCGGGGATTTTCTCAATAATTCTGAAATATGGAGCTCTAATGTTCATAACATCTGTTCTCATCACATCAAATGTTATGTTTTACATGAGTCCGTCTGAGACAGTTACACTGTCCTTCATTAAGTACAGTATGCTCAAGCAGCTACGGAAATTATCTTCTCAGCTTGATAAATCCTTTAATCTAAATTACGACATAGAAAGAACAATAATTAAAGTCACGTGTTTAGACAGCAACATCACGAAACTGAACAACGAGGCCTAAGTTGTCCTAAATTAGAAAATACATGAATTCCTAAGCAGTAAACATTGTGATTTTAAATGTCAAACAATCTACTGTAACACCTCCATTAATGTAGTCAACAATGTAGAATTCGACCAACAGAGATTACCAGCGGTAATGTTCTCGGTGGCATTCTCCAGAGATCTGCCCTGTCACTCCTGGCTTTCAAACTTCACATCAGCCTTTTAAATCAGATAATCAAGTTACACAATCCTCAGTACCAGATTTGTGCAGAAGAATCTTAGGCCCTGATTTAAGGTTTGGTGGTCGAATGATAGTACATCGGTGTGGCCAAGAGGACGAGGCGTGGCTTGGATGCCGAGGAGGTAGGCAGCGTGAGCCCGGAGCTCCGCGCCCGATCCCAGATATCATCCTGATAATCCACGCGAATTCCAACGAAAATTGGAAAATCCACTGGCTGAAGGTGCCACGGAAGCAACGGCGTTCGGAGTGGGCGACCAACGGTTGCTTATCGTCCTGAAAATCGAACTTTAGCAAGTGCCTCTTGTACGATAGACTTCAATCTAAGATAGCGCCCGGAGGCCTGGACTAGTGACGCAGTGTGCGGAGGTGACTTGTGGCCCGGTTTTCCTGATATCTCGGTGCCAGTGGTGGTTGCTGGACCGGAGGGCCTCTCTCAATCCTGTGAGGAGGCACGGGTGACCTTTTCAACGTTTTGGTGGCGATTCGACGGTGGAACGGGGCAACAGGAAAGTTCACAGAGGAAGCCCCAAAATGACGGCGGCTTTGTGAGGCGATTACCACTCTCCACGCGTGGACCTAGGTTTCGGGACCCCATCATCGACGCTTGCTTCAGAGACTCGGACCGACTCCGCGAGAGAGATCTGGACAGTGCTTAGCGTCCTGCGTGTGTTCTGGATCCCCGGCCCATTGCTCAGGGAACTCTCCGGAGGCGTGGTCCTGAACGGCACGAACTACGCGGAGATTGATCGGGCTTCTGGGGCCAGCGATTGTTGTCGCCGAGATGGGGAAACCGTAAGGAAAGGGGGATGGAGCGGCTGATCCAGAGGCGCTGGGCGGAGTGGATCATGATCACCCTGCTCTCCAATGCATGCAAGACCGCATACTAGAGGCCATCACCACCACAAAAGACACTCTCCAGCAGGACATCGCCCAGGTAGCGACAGGCCTGGGTCTCCTGAAAGCGGAACATGATAAGCTCAAAGACAGGGTCAAGAGCGTAGAGATCTCCCTACAAGAATTGACCCCGGATCACAAAATGCTGAGGGGCCAGATGGCGGATGCACTGGACAGGTTGAAAGTATTGGAGAGGAGAGCCGAGGACGGTGAAAATAGGAGTAGGCGCAACAACGTTCGTCTGGTGGGCCTTCTGGAGAAAACCGAGGGAGACAACATGGTGGGCTTCCTCGACAATTGGCTACGCACTGAAGTAGCGCCAGAGGGACTCTCTCCCTTCTTTTCGCTAGAATGGGCCCACAGAGTCCCGGCCCGACCACCAGCTCTGGGCCTGCCCCCTCGCCCTGTGGTGATTAAGCTGCTTCACTACAAAGACCGGGACTGGTTACTGCAAAGGGCAAGGGAAGCAGGGCCCTTCCAAGTTGACAATAACAGGGTCACCCTGTTCCCAGACTACACTTTCGAGACCCAGAGACTCAGGGCCAGTTTCCTATCGCTCAAGCGTGAGCTCCGTGGAGAGGGCATCAAATATTCCCTTCTCTTCCCAGCGAAGCTAAGGGTGGTGGTGGACGACAAATCGCTTTTCTTTACCACCTCGGCAGACGCTTGGGCATGGTGGGACACGTACAAGGCTGGAACGGACGGAGCCAGAGCCAGGGCAGAGGAGGCTCAAAAGAAACAGCCGACCAGGAAATCCCAACGTATTCGCAAGAATCGACGGAGAACTGGGAAACCATCGGTGTTGCAGACTGAGGAGGAACGGAAGGCTGCTCTGCAGGCGGTGGTGGATCTCTCAGGTGCGACGCGGAGCCAGTCCGGGAAGGGCACAGACTCAGAGGAACAGTGTTCGGGGACGGAAACAGAACTCTCCGAATTCGGAGGTGCCAAGGGCCACGTTGTAACGCCTCAAACATCGGGAGAGATCGTCGAGGCCTGAGACACTTGCTTTGGAGAACGGCCTGATGGTCGGACACCGGGGCGCTGTGCCCGTGAGTGCAGCTTCACGTTTTTGTGGGAGTTCGAGAGCTTTCATGGGGGGATTACGGGGCGGGTTGTGCGGGACTGATCTGGTTTGATGAACTCCTTCGGTATCGGACCGCGCCCTACTGGCCCTTAAGGTCATCGCAGTGGAAACTGCGAATTGTAGTGTTTTCTTCTAGGGTATTACTTAGTTGCAACAGTTTGGATGGGTTCTCTTCCAATTGAGGGGGGTCCTGTCCTGGGGGGGTGGGAACCGAGAGTAGTTGGGGAAGCTCAGGTTGGGGCCAGAGGGGTGCGGGGTTCATCTGTTTGGAGAGGGTGGGGGGTTCAGTATTGTGTTGGCACGAGCGCATGGTCGAAGGTTGTTATTGTTATGTCTGGGGATGCAGGGGAGTATGGCTAATACGGGGGCTCTAAAATGTGTGACCTGGAATGTGCGGGGTCTACATACCATGGTGCGCAGACACAAGGTCCATGCTTATCTGAAACGTAGGTGAGTGCATATAGCTTTTCTTCAAGAGACGCACCTCACGAAACAGGAAGGAGTGGCGCTGCAGAGAAGGTGGAGGGGCAGCTGTTTAATACGACATATTCGGCCTTTGCAAGGGTCGCCTTGATTTGGATACGGGCTGGGGTTCCCTTTCAGGTCACCAAACAAGTAATAGATCCAGAGGGCAGATTTGTGGCTGTGAAAGGGAGGCTTAGGGGCCGAATGGTGTCATTATGCAGTGTGTATGCTCCGAATGTGGATTTGCCCGCCTTCCTGACAGCGCTTTCGGGCAAACTGGCGAGTTACTTGGCGGGTCCAATGGTCATGGGAGGGGATTTTAACTCAGTAGTGGATACCATATTGGATAGGTCTCATCCCCCATTACACTCATTACCGGTGCACAGGGTAGCGAAACGGAGGTTAGACTGGCAGGAGAGTTGGGACCTGGGAGATGCCTGGAGGACACTGCACCCTACAGCGAGGGACTACTCCTTTCATTCTAGTATACACGACCTACATGTTAATGTATGATCTGCTGTGGGTTTGGTATGTACAGGTGAAGGGCGCTCAAGCGGTGCGGGTAGAGTATGGTGATGGGTGATAATAGGATAGGACGGTGCAGACAGTATAGAGGAGAACCCTATAACCTCTAACTAATATTCAAGCATGGGGTGCCAGAACATTATAGAACGTACAAACAATAACTGTGTACACGTCAGATAAACAATTTTGTATACATGTATTGTTGGACAAACGAAAATGAAGCTGTTGATTTGATGAAAACTTTATGTAATTCTCTTTGGCAGCCATACCCCGCAGGAGCGACACTGCTACCCTGTTCCACATGATTACAAACTACAGTTGTACCCGACTGTGTTTCTGTTATTTTGCATCCTGATACACCCAGAACGCGGACTACCCCCTTTTTCCATACGAACACTCTACCGTATCAGCTCATCACCCCACCACGCCATTCTCAGCCCTGATGAATCACAGGCTTCGTCCTGCTTGATGAAACACGTGTCGGCTGGCGTCTGTATACTCTCTAAAGAGAATTACATTAAGTTTTCATCAAATCAACAGCTTCATTTTCGTTTGTCCAACAATACATGTATACAAAATTGTTTATCTGACGTGTGCACAGTTATTGTTTGTACGACCTACATGTTAGGATGGATGTGTTTTTGTGCTCTTCACCCGTGCTTGCAGCGGTAGGAAGCGCGGAGTACTTGGCCCGCACATTGTCAGACCATAACCCTTTGTTATTGTCCCTGAATTGGATGGTAGATGTCTCTTGTATCCCAACTTGGCGGCTACAACCTGATACCTTGGATGATTTGCTATTTAGGGAGGCCTTGGGGGAGCGAGTGACTTGTTACTTCGAGGAGAACAGTGGCTCCACTTCCCCTAGGGCTGTGGAGTGGGATGCTTTAAGGTGGTGGTTCGGGGACACTGTATCGGGACCGTTGCGGGTGCTCGTAAGACATTATTGGACGACCTCGATCGTGCGGAGCGACGGCTGAGGGAGATAGAACGAGCGCGCCCAAATCATCCCGAGCTTCAAGAGGGGGTTAGTGAAGCCAGAGAGGCGATGGCGGTGGAGTTGGAGCGGTTGCGTAGTTTCGATCACAAGGTTTATCTGACTAGGGCGCATGCGGAGGGCGATAAGGCGGGGATAATGCTGGCCTGGCTTGCCAATCCACTTCGGCGGGGTACCCCAATCGTATCCATTCAGGAGGAGGGAGGCGGGTTTTGCCACACCCAGGCCGGGATCCTGGATAGTTTCAGGGCGTATTATGAGGGCCTGTATGAGAGCGGACCAACGAGTGGGGTGGAGGAACTGGACACCTTCCTTGGAGGGCTGCAGTTACCGCAGCTAGAACAATCGGAGGCGGAGGAGTTGGGCCGAGCTATAACGATTGGGGAAATAGGATGCGCAGTGAAACAGATGGCTAGGAATAAAACCCCGGGGCTCGACGGCCTGCCGATCGAGTTCTACAGTAAATACATGAAGTACTTAGCCCAGCAACTGCAAGCGGTCTACAATGAGGCGCAGCCGCAGGGGAGACTGCCGCACTCGATGTGTGAGGCCCTTATGGTCCCCTTGTTGAAGCCTGGTAGAGCGAGTGACGCCCTTTCCTCTTATCGCCCATTATCAATGCTCACGACGGACTACAAGATCCTGAGCAAAATCCCGGCTAATAGATTGTTAACCCACATGACAGGCCTGATCCATAGTGTCAGTCTGGTTTCATTCCAACGCGAAACACCACCCACAACATCCGCAGATTGACTAGGCTGATGGGAGCTCAGTTGCCGGAGGGGTCTACACCTTTAGTGTTCTCCATAGACATCGAGAAAGCTTTCGATAGCCTAGAGTGGGATTACTTGTATGGAGTGATGAGGCGTTTCGGACTAGGGGAGGGCTACATCAGCTGGATCAAAGTCCTGTATACTGAAGCCACAGCGAGGGTTCGTGTGGGCTCGCTGATCTCGACTCCATATCCGGTACGACGCGGTACTAGACAGGGGTGCTCACTTTCCCCCCTTTTGTTCGCGTTGGCAATGGAACCTTTTGCAGCGGAAGCCAGGTCTGGACGCTATTATCAGGGACTGGTCTATAGGGCCAGGCCACACGCCATCTCGCTGTACGCGGACGACCTGTTGATGTTTTTGGCAGAGGAGGAACTGATGGGAGCGAGGCGTTTGCTAGAATTGTTTGGGCGGTTATCGGGCCTGAAGGTCAATTGGACTAAATCTTGCCTGTTCCCGTTGAGACGGGGAGAGCCGTGCCCTCTCACCACACAGGAACTTAGATGGGAGCCTCATTGCCTGCATTATCTGGGGGTTTATGTGTATCATACACCTGCAGATATGCTGGATGGTAATATCACCCGTTGCATTAACGCCTTGAAGGGGAGCATGGACTTCTGGGCCACCCTCCCACTCTCATTGGTGGGTCGTATTTCCTTGCTGAAGATGGTGGCACTCCCTAGACTATTATATTATTTTAGAAGCCTACCGATATGGATACCCGGCTCAGTATTTCGCCGTCTGAGATCACTGATTATAGCATTTATATGGGGCACGGGTCGGCGGCGAATAGCGCTGGACACCCTCTTGCGGTCCAAGGATGACGGAGGCATGGCACTGCCTGATTTTGAGTGCTATTATCTAGCGGCACAGCTACAAACTTTCACCCAGGAGGTCGCGAGGGTGTATCGAGGCCCAGAACACAGCAGAGATGAGGACACCCCGCGGCATGTGCTTGCGTATATTACTCTTCATCAGAAAATGCTGGTCAGGGACCTGACGGTGGAGGAACAGACGTTTCGGCTCTGCTGGAACCGGGCGCGCAAACGGGCTGGAATCCGTCGAATGTATGCTCCGGAGATTCCGCTGGGCATGGTCATGGCCCTACCTCATGGTGGGGATTGGTCGAGACTGCTGGGATGGGAGGAAGCTGGGGTCCAGATGCTGGGTGACCTTTACGAGGACGGAGCCTTGCTTCCGTTCCAAGAGCTACAGGAGCGTTTTGACCTGCCGAGAGGAGATTATCTTCTGCACGCGGCAGTGACTGGCGCCATGCAAGAACACTGGGGCGACGGTCTGCAGGAACCCGCTACCTCTATGGCATGCCAATACACGATGATGGCGGCGGGAACCTTTAAGGCAGTGACCTGTCTGTATTCCCGAATGTTGCGAGAAACCTTGTAGCCGCTCACTGCCCTGAAGGCTAAGTGGGAACTGGACCTCCAAATGGAGATTCCTGAGGCCACTTGGGGCCAACTGCTGCGGAGGGCGCGGAAGAGCACGAGGAACGCCAGATTCCAACTCATACATTTCTATAGTATTCATAGGGCGTACCTTACACCAGGGAAACTGAAACAGTACTTTGGGGTGGAACAGGCGGCCTGCCCTAGATGCAGTGCACTGGAGGCGGACTTGGGACATATGCTCTGGGACTGCCCTTACCTGGGGGAGTATTGGCAGGAGGTTGGGAGGGCACTGAACAATGCCACGGATAGAGAGATACAATACACCAAAGCAGTGGGATGCTACACTGGTTTCCACACACGCCTAAAATCAAGACGACCAGCAGGTTTATAGATATGGGATTGATACAGGCGAAGAGAGAAATAACCAGGAATTGGAAGTCGAAAGTGGGGCCCACGTACAAACGTTGGTATAGTCAATGTTTGAAGTGGGCGGCATGTGAAAGTACTTTGCGATATCAGATGGCTAGGAGGACTGCAGATGAGAAAGCTCTGGAGAGGGCAACAGCGTGGGAGATGATAGTGCAGGCACTCCGGGATGGTACTGGGGAGAAGGAAGGAGAAGACACGGACTCTGATATGGTTGACCCCACTAATGCACCAGGAGCACACCCTTAGCGAATGTTTAATTCCATCTTGCACACACCAGAACTTACTTTCTCTGAAATTCCACTACAGCGCTGCCACGGGGGGGGGGTTGAGGAGTTCGGGGGGGTGGTTGATAGGGGGAGGGGCGAAAACTTAAAAGCGGTCCGCGTCCTCCTGTGCTTTCGAGAAACGGACATTGGGAGAAGAAGCAGGAGATGGACATATTATCGACGCAGCTCGGCTTTCTAGCTGGGGGTACGGGCAGCATGATAATGGTAATGGTCTAAATGTGTGCCATCACGTTGTATTGATTTATTATCCACTGTTGTAATGTCTATGCAAAATGTTGGTACTGCAATAAAAACGATGTTACAAAAAAATCGGTGTGGCCAAGAGTATCACCCCCCTCCCCCCCTGATGGACTACCATACGTGAAATTTCAAAATGACCAGCGTTCATTTCTGTACATTGAACGGCATCACTGTCACGATGGTTCCTTTCAATGTACAAAAAGTTTGGTGGACGGCTGCAATCAGTTATGACGGCAGTCCACTAATCGTTTAATTTTTTGGTTTTTCTGAAAAATAAACACTAACGACTCCCACACCTCAGGAGCTTTCTCTCAGGATGTGGGGGTCATTGGCTTTTTTTTTCTCTCAACACCAGGATCCTGGCCGTAGCAGACAGGAAAAAAAGATATGACACCGACTGCCCTCTATAGGGCGAATGGTTCAATGTTTTCTCTCCACTGGTCATTACTCCACTGGGCTGTCAGAGGAAGATTACCATTGACAGAGCCCATGGAGTCTCTGCCAACTGAAAACGTAATATTCCCATCTCTAACTGAGGCAGGCGGACCTAGGGTTTGGCAGGCAGGGAACTCTGTCACGCTTACAATGGAATACCCTGTCAGCCAAACTCTAAACCTGGCCCTTAGATGTGTGTGTGCCTTCTGGATAATAAATCAAAATGGGAGGAAGACACAAATGTTAGATTGACTTAGACGTAGATGGTAGCAGAGCCTCGGGCAAAAGGTGATTAAAGTGCCGTCTACTCACATCTGTGATCCCTCCTCTAATTTGGAATATGTGGGATAGCAGTGTTCCTTGTGCAGGGATGCTTCATTGGAATGAACAGAGAGCGGTCATGACACTACTGGGAATGTTGACCGACCATCCGTCTGATGTAAGTTTTGTCATTCCATCAACATTTTTAGGTCTGGCTTCAGACAATTTTATCTGTCTGCTGTGAGAACTTATGTCATTAATTCTTTAAACTGATACAAAAAGCAGTATGGAGACAGAGTAGGTGTGTTGCCCACCCATTGTCATTCGTGCTTTCTCCCATATTAGGCAGTACTTGAATGGTGTCATGTCGTCAGCTTTTGCCCAGTTATACATTGTGTCATTCAGGCCACATTATGGCTTTGGAGATTGGGAACATGGTTCCTTACAGTGACTGAAGCTATTATGACACAGATTAATGTTCGTGATATTGCTGTTTAATGTAGTATGGACACAGTGGTTCAGGCAGAAACATGGTGGAAAGAGAGTTCTCAAGCAGCATTTATAGTGCTTATGTCAGATCAGCATCTGAAGTGCACTCTGGCACTGAGTGCCAACTGTGAAGGACTTTTGTCACTGTCCTCGTGACAATACATTTGAGAAATCAGAGGGCAAAGACACAAGCTTGTAGTTAAGCCACATCATCAGCATTCCTATTATCGCTTCCAACCCCTTCTTCCCCACTCTGAATGGGAGCAATTTTCCAGCCCTACCTACTATTCCATTCTTTGCAACCTTTCCTCCTCCTGCTCTTCCCCATCCCGTGCTGCTGCTGTGCCACTAGGCCCTGACATCACTACATTGCCATCAGCCTTCACCCTTCCACCTTCTCCACCAGATTTCCCCAACACTGAACTGCTGCTGGGCCACAAGATGCCATCTATGGACCCATCAGCATTCAGAGGCAACAGACGCTAGAATCAGAATGGGTAAAGCATGGGTCCAGGACAGCACCAGCATGGGTTAGCAGTACAACCACCCCCACACTTTTGGAGCTGCTATGCCTGATATCCCTGCAGCACCTGAGCCATGAGCTGGCACTTCTCAAGGGCCCAAAGAGGGTATGGAGTAGCCACCAGTGGAGTTGCAGTGAGTGTCAGTGCTGGAGGATCACTGACCCCTCGCTGTGTTCCCCTTGTCAACCATTACACTCTTGTTACGGGGATTCAGCCCTCCCTCCTGCAACCCTCTTGGTACCCTCTGTAGCCCTTGAAAAGTGCCGGAGGGGCTACCCATACCTGCAGGCTCCTGCATCTGCCCTCCTGTCATCATTCCCTCAGTCACCCATCCTGCCCCCGCCCCCCCCCCCCCAACTCCTCCTCACAGGTACTGGTCTTTTTTTTTACGCTGGAGCTTCCTGAAAGATGGGCCTATTTCTGTAGCTAGGTCATCAAAATAGATAAGAATTGGTAAAGCCAATAGGTCTGGTTCATAACTGAAAACGCAAAGCTGACATTTTGGCTTTCCCAATGCTTGTTGTGGTTGTTACCTTTGAAGAGCATTCCCAATTCAACCACAGCTGTATTGCGCAGGAACCCTGCAAGAGTGCTGATATGCTGAGTGAAACTTCTCACTATGACAAGTACAACGGTATCCGAAAATTCTGTCGCTTTGTGAGTAACTGTCAGCTGCTCACAACAGTGATGGGAATTGCAGCGTGCAAGGTAGGTATTTCCCATCATTTCAGTGGGAGCTTCATTGGTGAAAAAGCACCCAGAACTACAGTGAAGATGTAAAATGTGGTGGACATCCTTTTCTCTACTTAAGTGTTGGGGGTCTTTCTTATGCCACATTGGTCGGTTAGAGGTGTAACAAAACCTCAGGGGGGCCCCCTGCAAGTTAAGGTGAGGCGCCCCCATTACCCATTCCATAACTGCTTTGCTGCTACTGAGTGTTTCATTTGTTTGCAGCTGGTCAGCTCCCTTTGAGGTGAATGGCTGTTGGGGCCTTCATTATTCACCTGTGATCGGTGGATGGTGCAACCACCAATCTTTAAATCTCCCCCAGGGATGTAGAACAAAAAAACTCCTTTTCTTAAGTGGTACCAAAACAGATCAATGTAGTGGATGGTGTCAAGCAGTCCTCTCCTGTGATAGGATATTAACACGCAGATGAGCAGCAGTGTATACACAAAAGATTACAAATCCATTCATCCTTTGTGTCCCAGAGCTTACCTTTAATATCTAATTAGGTGACGTGGTAAAACTCACTAACTTTAAGCTCTATATGATTAGAAATCGCATTCTGATGCTTGCGCTGCTTCTCACCAAATGAAACTAGCACAACCAGGCTGAGTTACTGTCCTTCAGTGTAAACTTTTCTTTCAATAAAGCTCATGATCACAGCTTAGCATGCTCCAAATTGAGGGAGTTGGTCTCAGCCTCAATAGAAATAGGAAGAGTACATGTCTCAAAAGACTAAGCGCCCGATTCACAAAAGACCTCTGCACTCTTGGCGGAGGCCGCGCAGTCATAGCAGGGATCATGCACTTGTGGCGGGACCTCTGAAATGGGTATCAGCAGTACTGAGATACCAGCCACGACTGTTAGGCCCACCCCAACGAGTGCAGTGGCCCTTTATTAATCGGGCCCCAAGATTTTCTCCCAATGGATGACATCATCAAATTCAAAATCCTGTGCACTGTGCACATGACTCACGGAAACAAAGACCTAGTGTATACACTTGTGACCCACTGCACACTAACAGAGCAATGCAATCGATGAACCTTCACACATCCACCCAAGACTCAACGAACAGGAGCTCAAAAGCATATCCACTGGGAGTTTATGGTGGAACACTCAGGGGAACATTAGGCCCCACGATGAGCCCAGCCAGGTATGAAAAGAAGGGGTTTCAATCTAACAGCGGGCAGCCACCACTGTTCTGCAATAGAAAGATTGACCCACAACAACAATCTTGGATACAATTGGGTCTTTCATATAATTGGTCTCAAACAAATACAGTGATCTAGAAGTGGAGAGGAGATTACAGAACCTATCCTGCAACCTGCCCCTCAAAGGGAGGAGCGTTTCTGTCCGAGTACACTCGGTAGCGGGGGCTATCATTTAGATTGCGCCACCAGTGATCACGTGATCTTTTGACACAGTGTTCAATGCCTTTGATGGTTGCAGGTATGCAGTAGCTGGCAGCCATCAGGTCGAGTGAATTGAGAACAGCAAAAATTGATATCAGAACCCCGAGTTTGCCCTGACGAATTTGCTGAAGTTATAGCAATGAAACATGTCGGCATCATACAAACATGGTATAATAAGAACCATTTTTAATTTGGACTACTTGCAGCAGTAGAATAAAGATATTATAGCTAGCAAGTTGCTCCATATTTTAGCAGTGGTGGCCATTTCGCCTTTTGGCTATCACAGGGGTTTTAGGTGCACACACCCACTTTGTTACTTTCAACTTAGATGAGTAGACAGATAGGTTGTTTATTTTTTTGCACAGCACCTATATTAGTTGGGAATTCATTATTGTTTCTGTGTTTTTCTCTGTTCTTTATTCACTACTAAGAGAGAGTGACCGATGATGAGAAGTGGGTAAACTGGCAATTGCGTGCCAGGAACCCCCTCGGGTGTTGCTACCGTGAGGCACTCTCTCTTTGTTCACACTTTATTTCACTTGGTTCACTATTGGGAGCGAGATCAGACCTGGGCAAAATCTTTTAGTAAACACACCACAACCCATAGATTCGTGTTAAGTAACGCATCTGGGGCAGGAGTGCGACTGATTGTGCTACTCTGCCATTGGCCATACGATGAACTGGTGTGCGGTGGAGGAGGCATTTATTGCTGAATACCCACGATGAGCCCAGCCAGGTATGAAAAGAAGGGGTTTCAATCTAACAGCGGGCAGCCCCTGTTCTGCAATAGAAAGATTTACCCACAACAACAATCTTGGATACAATTGGGTCGTTCATATAATTGGTCTCAAACAAAGACAGTGATCTAGAACTGGAGAGGGGATTACAGAACCTATCCTGCAACCTGCCCCTCAAAGGTAAAAGCCCTACATGACTGCACACGTTTGTACACACTGACTGTGACTGGTGAAGCTCGAGGAGAAAACAGCCCAGTCTACAGTCAGTACTGTATAGAGTGGCAGCTCTGTCTGTGGCAAGTACTGTGTAGAGAAGCAGCCCTGTCTGCGAGCAGTACTTTATTGAGAAGCATCCCTGTCTGCGATCAGTACTTTATAGAGAAGCATCCCTGTCTGCGATCAGTACTTTATAGAGATGCAGACCTGTCTGTGGATAGTACTTTACAGAGAAGCAGCTCTATCTGTGGCAAGTACTGTATGAAGAAGCAGCCCTGTCTGCGATCAGTACTTTATAGAGAAGCAGCCCTGTCTGTTGACAGTACTTTATAGAGAAGCAGCCCTGTCTGTTGACAGTACTTTATAGAGAAGCAGCCTTGTCTGTGGACAGTACTTTATAGAGAAGCAGCCCTGTCTTCGGTCAGTACTCTATAGAGAAGCAGCCTTGTCTGCGGTCAGTGATGTATACAGAAGCTGCCCTGTCTGAGGCCAGTACTGTATACAGAAGCCGCTGTCTGTGCAGTCAGTACTGTAGAGAGAAGCAGCCCTATCTGTGGTTTGCACTGTACAGAGAGAGCATCCCTGTCTGCGGTCAGTACTGTATAGAGAAGCAGCACTGAATGCAGTCAGTACTGCAAAGAGAAGCAGCCATGTCTATGGTTAGTACTGTATAGAGAAGCAGCCCTGTCTGTGGTTAGTACTGTGTAGAGAAGCAGCCATGTCTATGGTTAGTACTGTGTAGAGAAGCAGCCCTGTCTGTGGTTAGTACTGTGTAGAGAAGCACCCCTGTCTGCAGTGAGTACGAGTACAGTATAGAGGAGCAGCCCTGTCTGCGGTCAGTACTGTATAGAGAAGCTGCCCTGTCTATGACTAGTCCTGCATAGAGAAGCATCCCTGCCTGCGGTCACTACTGTATAGAGAGAGAAGCCCTGTCTGCGGACAGTACTTTATAGAGAAGCAGCCCTGTCTGCGGTCAGTGCTCTATAGAGAAGCAGCCTTGTCTGTGGTCAGTACTGTATACAGAAGCTGCCCTGCCTGAGGCCAGTACTGTATACAGAAGCGGCTGTCTGTGCAGTCAGTACTGTAGAGAGAAGCAGCCCTATCTGTGGTTAGTACTGTACAGAGAGAGCAGCCCTGTCTGTGGTCAGTACTGTGTAGAGAATCAGCCCTGACTGCAGTCAGTACTGCATAGAGAAGCAAGTCAAGTCAAGTCAAAGAATTTGTATAGCGCACTACATACCCAGAGGGTCTCAAGGCTGTATAGTACTGTATAGAGAGTTCTGTTCCGAGGTAGGGTGAGCGGGCGTGATGTTGGGTTTCAGAGATGGAAGCTTTTATGGGAAAAATGTAAGTGGTCACTATGGCAAAGTTAAGGGCTATGTCCAGAAGGAAAACAAATATCAAGGAGACCTAATGGACAGTAGCGGTCACTGGAATTGTGAAGTGGTAGTGATGGGGTAGGGTGAATCCAAACGAAATAAAAGAGAATTAAAAATATTAAAATTACACTTACCTGCTCCTATGGCCGCCTTGCTCCCGATCCTCACGTCCTGGTTAGGAACCTGATGCACACTGTGCAGGCTCCCAACTCGCCAATCCAAGCGCTGCTCATATGCTGGGAATGTTATTCTCAGAATGTTAGCAGCGCCTGATTGATCTGAGCACCTCGGTTCAGCACTCAGACATTTACTGGGCGTGTGTTTTGCTTTCTCCACCCAGCTATACAACACAGCTAGGTGGAGAGAGGCTAAGTGTGCATAATGGTTTGCCGACTCCAGAGGGACGGCCAAACCATCATGCGGTCTTCAAGCTGTGGGGCGTGACCCGCAGGGGGCCCCGGATCATGGGAAGGGGGTTGCCCATTTCCAGGCCTAACTTCTGCCTGGAAAACAAAATGTCCTTTTCGACAAAGTCAACCACGATCTCGTTAAAATGCTTCAGCTGAAGTTAATTGAGTGCCATGTGCTGTAAAACGAAGAGGCCTGGCAGACAGGTCAAACAATCCTTTAAATAACCCTTCATGTCAGGGTGCCTGCTTGCCTGAATGAAATGTAAATGTACACTAATAGTTAATCTGCAAAAATAAAGGATGCTTGGGATTGTTTCTGGCTTTAATTGTTCTAATCACTTCTAGCATTGTGATGGCAGAGATGTGTTTTTTTGTGTGGTGGTTAGCAACTGGGCTGGGAAGTGTGTTCTTTTAATGATAACTGTATTTACACAGTACCCCTGAGGAGGTGTTGAAGGGACAGTTATGCAAAGCAAAATGTATTACTTATGGTCTGATATTACACAAATCTACATTTCTGAAGCCCAATTTTATCCTAAAACTGTGCACATTGTGTAGCAGTCTATCCTATAATGTGTGTATTGTAAGTATAAAATAATGACACACATTCACAGTGCTTTCTGTCACTGCCTGTGATCTCATAGCACTAAAAATACACAAGTCACTATTTTCCACTGTACCAACCAAATGTAATTCTGCAGCTCTCTAGTTACACACAGACCTATTCAGTGCATCAAATAATAGGTTTTATAATGTACTTTTAAAATGTTATTTTCATTTAAGCTACTCATTATTTTATATGTAGCTACCTGATGGTGAAAGACTTAAAAACAAACAAAGTATTTTGGGGCCGATTTATGGAAGTGTGGAGCGTCAGTTCTTTTTAAGCTTAGGCGGCACAATCATCTCAATCATATCTATGAGGCGACTTGCGCCTCTTTGCATGGCCTCATAGATATGGAGTAAGACAAAACAGAGCAAGTCACTGTGTTTCCTTACTCTGTGTCAAGTAGGCGTTGTATAGGCGTTGTGGTGGGTGTTCCCATACAGCGCCCATGGATTTTGACGCTGCTCCAGATTTACAAAACCATTTAAACCTGGGGCAGTGCCAAAACCTTACAGAGAAGTTTTCATTTCTCCTCGTTTTTTCTTCTTTCTATATGGGCTCCAGTCTGCATCACAAATAGAAAGAGGAGACTCACCTTAGGATCCTGCCTGTGTTGCCTCTAGGCAGCAATGTGTGTGCCAACATAGGGGGGAAAGGACAAGAATGCACCATATTTAATAAATAAGGTGCATTCCTGCCCTTTCACATTGGCATAGGGCAGCTCAGCAATAAGACTTGCGGCGCTGCCCTGCGCCAATGCCTCATACACGAGGCTCTTTGTTTTTAGCCACACCTTTGACCACACCACCAACCACTGTCCTTTGGTTTGCTAAACACTGTTTAATTTATTTCCCCAATCGATAAATGATTTGAGTGGGAATTGGGGGCGTTTATGGTTGTCGATAGTTGGCAATGACGAGAGGCCCAAGTTCTAGACATTTTGGTCAGGAAGGGGTCCTTATGCCAAAAGGTTTTTGACAGTGCGGTCTCGTCATCAAAAAGTTTGAAGACCGCTAGTTTAGGACAACAAATAACATAATAATGAAAATGCTTTATTATCATTTTATTTTTGTTGGTGGCCTTTGTTGGCTTTCACCAGGGGGGAAAGGGGTGATGCTCCCCTGCCATAATGGAGGAGCCGCCCCTGCTAATAGAAGTTGCAATAGTATGCAATGTGAAAATACTGAAGTTAAGTGAAAACGTAATGGCATAACGGACATTTTGCCTGAAGACACAGTCACTGTTGTGAGGATCCTAATGCCACCAAATAAAAGGAAATGCTGAGGAGAAGTGAGTATGTGGGTGTTTTGGCTGTGTGAATGCAGATTTGAGCACAGATTTTACTATATTTCTTAATTGGTGAACCTGGGAGAATGTTGTGGCATTGATAGTAGATGTTTCTATATCTATAAAGTGGTTATGTCTCACCTTGAATTTTCTGTCTGAGAGCGTTGGGGTTAAAATGGCATGAAGTGAAAAGGTAGGGGAAGGGAAGCAGGTGCCGCAGAAGCCTATACACTGCTAATTTCAATATTGAATGCGTTACCATTAAGAGATTTTGTTGCCATCTAGTTTTGGGGCCCATCAGGAGAGGTGGGGGGGGGTACAGACCAACCGGAGACACAAATTAAGGTGTGACAACGGCCGCTTTATTGGAAGCAGGTGCACCCTAACAATGCCAAAAACCCTTGGCCTGTGCCGTACAAAACTAGGCCTAACTAAATATGCATTACCTAACAACCCCCCACCCCCACCCCTAAAATGGTTCCCCCCGAAGAACAACATACACATAAATGCGAACTGCACCATGCCTAGCTAACTGTTATATCCTTGTCATCTGTACACTCTCCCCCTCCTCAGTTCAGGAACACCTCAGTCCTCATATCCTGACTCCTCCCCCCACTAGACTAGGAAAAAGCGCCATCAAAACAACCATCCCACCAGCACCTGTTCCAGCGACATGAAACCCAAACCTACCACCTGCCTTTGGACACACCTGCTCCCAAGAAAGACACCCAACAGGTACCCTTCCCCTCGGAACCTGACCCCCGCTATCACCCGCCTCGAAGCCGGGGCACTATCAACCCAAGACCACCCCCCAAGGTCCTGCGATATAGGGAGGGTGGGCAAAATTCGCCCCTGCCTAAACACCGGCTGCCGTGTCACTGTCTCTAAAATGGTGGACAGTGACCTGACAAGGCCGGTTAAGTACCCCAAAGCCCAAGGAGCCCAAAAACGAGCCCAACTACCAACAAACCAGTCCAACCAGCCCAAACAGCCCAAAAGCCTAGCCCCGGTCTCCTCCTGTCAACCCCCCTCCCCTCTCCCGGGGCCCCAAAACTCCCCGGGGGGGCGAGCCTCCCTCCGGTCGGCCACCCCCCAAAGCCCCATTAAATGGCTGGGAGGAATTTTGGGATCTGTGTCTGGAGCTGAGGAGTTAAAGTGGAAATGAAAGGAGTATATGAGTATCCAGTATTTGGGTAGGAGTAGATCCCAACAGCCTCGTGGTGTTGTGTAATAGGACAGCAGCTTATTTCGAGTGCCTCTTGCCATAAGAAGTGGAAAAGAAGGTGGTTTGTAGCGCACTGGTCTCCCAACTTTTCCTCTTATAAGAGCTACGTATGTTCAATAAAAATCATCCTGAATTAATCAGTTGTAATAGTGACCACCAAAGCCAAGATTACATTAGTGGCCCCCGTATTTAAGACTGTCAGTAGTTATGACCGCTTAGTACATTAGGAAGGGTTGCCTATCAGTAATAGATTTATCGATTAGCAATGCCTCTACATGAATAATGCTTATCAGCCGTAGCTGCAATATGAGTTAAACATCCCCCCAATGCCACGCGATTTCGATATCTTAGAAATTCAACCATTTTTGTCGACACATCAGGTTATCAGTTCTGAAAATAACACGTATTTGTCTTGAATACATGCTTTTCATTTTTGGTGTGTGTATATTAATTCAACAAGCAAAAACCTCTAATTCAGTAGGCTGGGCTTCACAGAGGAGAGCTACATACAGGTACCAGGAGAGCTACCAGTAGCTCACAAGCTGCACGTTGGAGAAGCCTGTTCAAGCCTTTTCCCATATATTTGATATATTAGGCACATCAATATTGTGTGGTGTAGGGATGCTCTTGCTATATTGCCAGGCTTAACATTCCTAGATCTTTCTCCCTCGATCTTTATTGCACAGTTTGCATCTGTTTTTGCATCAAGCAGACGTTTCCTTTCTTTTGATAAAATAAGGACCCTCATGTATGACAGTAACAGTGTCTTTGGGTGAAATTTCTGTTAAACCAGTGTAATCTTCCGTAATTTCATTATTTTCATGTTACAATTGTAATGCAAAATTACCAAAATGACTCTATCACGCCACATCACGTAATTACTAGCAAACATTTAACACAAGTGTACGGTAAAAATGCAAACCACCAGAACGCCAGATGCAGCTGTTTGTAGCTCTGTACTTTTTGTAGTATTTTTCCCTCTAGTCCAAAAACGGATTTAAAAACACATTTCATGCTAAAATACAGTGCCAAAATGCTATTTTTGCATTTCACATAATTATGGAGAATTGTTTCCCAAAATTACGCAAAAGCAAATTGCCAGAATTTCTGACACACCTACTTGGCATGCCCCCCATATCTTCCTTCCTAAGTTTCTGATTTGTTGCCGCAATGTTTTCTAGTGGCAGCATTCAGTGATGTGCTTGCTGTATGTGATACTTCTGCCAAACCTTGCTACAATTAGTTTATTTCAGAGGACAGTCGGGCAAATTGTAATCATCATACCCATTTCTTTGTTGCTTCTGTCATAGCCAGTCTTGTTGCTGAGAATTTAACATAGTAAGCAGACCAGGTGCTACTTTTATGATGGGTCATGGCCTAGCAGGGGAAAGATTCCTCCAGTTACTTCCAGATTATTATTCCTGAATATATTTTCTGCTCTTTTTCATTCAATAACCATTACGTTTAAAATGCCATTGACTCAAAGCTCTTCTATATCACACAAGATGTTGGTTAAAGTCAGCAGTTACATCAACGCTCATGGAATTTAATAATGATATTAAATCATTTAGCAGAATTGGTATTTTCATGGTTTCTATTCTTGTGTGCCGCCAGTTGATGACAATAGGAACAAATATTGATTGTTGGTGTTCAAAAAATGAGAATCGGTGCTAGACAGGATTTTTTGCTGGAATTGTTTTTGCATTGTGAGCTTTCTTTTTATTTGCCTGTGAAACCAAGACTTCCTTGAATGGCCTTGCTCCTTTAGACATTCATTTTTAGCTTATTTTAACATAATCTCTAAACCCATTCATTAAGTTTAAGGTATAGCGTGCATCTGTATATGTAGATAATGACTAGAAAAAGATTGTTTTTTTCTATCGTACTAAATCCCTTCCAGAAGACTTGGTACTGGAGACAAGAAGTCTTGCTCACTCATCAATTGATAAAGCTCAGTACCGCTTGACACCTATCTCAGAAAGGCACATAATGGCAAATAATCTCATTGTATTTATTGCTTTTTTTATGGATGACATAATGTAGCCTAATAGGCTGCTGCCAAAGGTTATACTGGTTGTTAAAGGCCCTGAATCCAAATTATAGGCCCAAGACGCAGGAGAGGGCCTATAATGAGGCCTACAACTCACTTAGGAGAAGGCAGAAGGGTTATAGGGCCATTAGAACATTCCCTCCACTGAGGGTAGAATGTTGTAAATTAAAATGGAAGAAATAGGAAGAACAACATTCGAATGTGAGATTGAAGGCTTCTGCTAGCCATTATTAGTGGGGAGCCTGTTCATTGTCCTCAATGGAGCTCCAAACATTCTAATATATTAATGATTACTGTAATGTACCATGTTAGCCTAACAGATGAATATTAGGAAGGAAAGGCCTGCAGAAGTTACAAATAGGAAAGTTGTACCTATCCTATAACTTGTATAAGGATACATGAATTCATAAAGTAACTCTTACTCTGCTACAAAAGGTGTGTTTATCTTTTTAGATTCCCTTTGGATTAGATGCACTTGAGGGGAAGAATCCTACTGCTACAATCAATTTTCCCTTCCGGGGCACTACATGAATACACATAGTTAAGGGAGGAAAGGCAGTGCATTTGTCAAACACGACTTTCACTCCTTCTCATTATGCTCACCTTCACAGGAACCATGGTTGGATGCACAGAAGAAATGACAATACACATATATGTCTCTGTCATAATGTATGGATTTTCTGAATGCATAATTGCCATATTCCTTCGAGAATTATATCCATATTTAGTATTACCTCTCTGTGCCTGCATGTGTGAATAGAATGGCCATTTTAGGATAGAGCTTGTCTTGGTGTGTGACGAAAAAATTAGTCATCTGCTTCTTCAGTGCTGCTACGGAAACCTCAGCAAAGAGATTGGCATGCTGCTATCATTTAGTGTCACGTTCCACTTGTGCCCCTGTGTGTTCTGTTGGCTGAGGCACATTGATTCTCTGATCAGTTCATCAACTTTGACCTACTATGGCAAAAGCTATAGCCATGTCCAAACCAGTGAGTGTATGTGTGTATGTTGCCCTGCAGGGACAGTATGATAATAGAAACTTAAGTGTTAGGTCTCCCATTGCACTCAACAGAAGTAAACATGTTTCCTTCAGGGATTTTACACACACTACTGAGCAATGCCCAGGAAAAATGCCCAAGGTGCATTGGGTGTCAGCACAAGTTTATAGCAACCTACTCAATGAAGAAATAATTCAAAGTATAATTTAAAAAGCTAAAAACGCAATGAGAGTTAAAATAACAGATTCTCCAAGAATGCAAAAATAAAACTGTAAAAATGTTTAAAAAAAAGTCAGTAAATAAAGAAGTGATAATTAGTCAAGGATTATTAGAATATTGGAATGTGGAGCACTCCATTGAATACAATGGAGAGCTCCGCGCTTCTATGAGCCGGTAAAAGCCCGAAGAGCAACATTCCACATTGCGTTTGTTCCCAACTGTTGCTGTGAGCAAATGCCTCTCAGAGACCGAGGATATTTAAACCCCCTGGGTTTCTCAGAGAGGCCTTTGTTTTATTTGTTAGGACATTCTTCCCTCTAGTGACAGAATGTTCTAATAGCCTCATAACCCTCCATAGCTGGGCTATACCAACCATTAAAGTCCTGATCCCTTGTTAACGTTGAAGCGGGCCTTTAATGGCCGGTATAGCCCGATACGGTGGGATATAAGGCTATAATAAAATGGCAAGGCAGGAAGATGCGACAATACAGCAACAGCTTTAAGGCTTTGCAGGGGGAAATGGGTTATAATATATTGTAGGATGTATGTAGCACAACTTACCCCCATGTGGGGCACAGAAATGCGCATATGGATGGGTAGCAGTAGCACACTACACTGTGGGAACTGCATGGTTGGAAGAGTATTGTAGGAAATTGGGCTAATAGTTGTGCAGAATGTGAGGCCTGTTCAAGTTAAAGGTCTACAATTTCTTTATTACTGGTTACCAAGCACCCCATTGTAGTGCTTGACTCTCTCAGGGTAGCGAAGCAGACCAGCTCAGGCCTACTCATCTAATAATTACCATTCACTGGCACGTAATAATAACACTCAAATGATTGTCCAGTCTGTGCTTTTACTTTGGAAAATGGAAATTGCATTTATCACAAAGACACTACAAAATACTGGGTGTTAACTTTTACTTTGGAAAAGGGAAATTGCATTTATCACAAAGACACTACAAAATACTCGGTGTTAATTTACAAATACAAAACATTAGGCAGATTATAGGTGATAGTTCGTAATCACATTTGACCCTTAAATCGTCATGACCCCCAAAATCCCGGTATCCCCCTACCTATATCATAAAGCAAAACACAATATAGGGAAATATCACTTTAGATTAAAAAATGGCCTATTGGTTTATCAAGGTTTTACCATATCGCTGTAACAATAAACCACATGTTAAAACCATCAGCATAATTTTGTGAGTAAATACAATAATTTATATTAACCACGATGTTAAAAAAAAGCATATCCACCATGATCAAAAACCACTGTTAACATTATCATGCAAATAAAGCATTTTACAATGAACAAAACATGTTTCTGTGAACCTTTTATATATTTCCAAGTCACATAAAATGCAATCATAAAAACAGCTCCTAGAAAGCAACACTTTCTGATCACATAAAAAGCAATCATAGATTCAGCCCCTAAAGGATGTTAATCAACATATACCTTCTTTAGATACATTCAGGCCCAATAAAATACAGCCATATAACCAGCTCCTAAAAAGCACTACACTCCCAGCTGCATAAGAAAAGTTCCAGCCTTGCTAGCACTTTACAAAATATAAGAAAATCCTGAGTCATGGATTTCTGGACCCCACAAATAAAGGGTCAGTTGTTCAAACATTACTCCTGTCGGGCTACTGTAACTTCTACAGACCACCAAAATACTTTCTGATTAGTTGGTGGTGCCCCTGTCTTCCTTGGGTCACCACAAAAAGAGAAAAACCTAAGCAAATTAGCCCTTCAGGAGATTATGGGGCGTTCTTGCCGGGAAGCAGTGAATATTGATTAGCGGCTTGGACAGATAATTTTTTTGCTCTGCCTAACTTTCCTTTTTCTTTTTGAAATTTTCCTGGGGGTGCCTGTTCCCATCAGCTCCGGCACGACATCCTCTCTTCCTGATGCTGCCGTAGGCGACAGCTGTGTTCTCCCCTGCCCACTCCTGCGGGCAAGGCACAGGCTTGGTGGTAGCCGCCCTTTCCCCCCAGGCTCGAGCAAGGGGAGTAGGGAGGCCCATTGATAGGGACAGTGCCGCAGCACTCCCCCGTCCTCCTTTGCTGTTCAGGGGCCCGGATTTGGAGATCAGGGGCCCCTTTGCCTTCATTCAGGCGAGTGCAACAGAGCTCCCCCTGTTGCTGCCTACATATGGGCCTGGAGTTGGTGCCTCAGACCCCTTGCTGACCTCTTGGGGAGCACAACAGCGATTCACACTTCTCTGGAGATGAGGGTGGGTGCCTGGTGTGGAGTCCCGGGCCCCCCATGGATAAAACTCGACCCAGGGGTTGGGATCATCTTGCCTCTGAGCTCCTGGGTGTGCCTGCTCCCACAAGCCCCGCCAGCTCCGGCACGACATCCTCTCTTCCTGATGCTGCAGTAGGCGACAGCTGTGTTCTTCCCTGCCCGCTACTGCGGGCAAGGCACAGGCTTGGTGGTAGCCGCCGTCTCACCCCAGGCTCGTGCACAAGTAGCAGGAAGGCCCATTGATAGGCACTGTGCCGCGCACTCCCCCGTCCTCCTTTGCTGTTCAGGGGCCCGGATTTGGAGATCACGGGCCCCTTTGCCT
Source organism: Lissotriton vulgaris (assembly GCF_964263255.1). Lineage (NCBI taxonomy): Eukaryota > Metazoa > Chordata > Amphibia > Caudata > Salamandridae > Lissotriton > Lissotriton vulgaris. The sequence goes on from NC_141685.1 coordinate 2,047,309,898, forward strand.
CCATTCAGTAGAGCGCAACAGAGCTCCCCCTGTTGCTGCCTACACAGAGGGCTGGAGTTGGTGTCTCAGGCCCCTTGCTGACCTCTTGGGGAGCACAACGGCAGCCCCGCCTCTCTGAAGATGGGGGTGGGGTCCTGATGTGGGATCCTGGGTCCCCCATGGGGAAAACTCGACCCAGGGTGTGGGATCCCCGTGCCTATGAGCTCTGGGCCCCTTGTCAGTGATAAAAATATAAAATGAGCCGTGTGAGGACCCGCATGCACTCGCCCACCCCAGGGGTAATTTCAAAGACATCGGTGGAACGCCTCACCCTTGGTTTCTCTGGAGGGGCAAAGGTCATCATCCTTAAAAAAACTCGGTCCCCGTTGGGAAGATTCTGGGCTCATTGTACTCCTGGTGGTGAGCTCTAGCAGGCCTCCTGGCCTACAACGTGGTGTACATTGCAGGAAGATGTTTCCAGTGTATCCCTGCATAGTGTTCCTCCTGATCTTTGTTCTTGAGCGCAGAAGTGCAGATCTTTCTTCCAACTGGTCCTTAGAGGGTAAAGGGGGCAAGCCACATTGGCCTTTAAAGAGAACCACTGGTCCTGAGGTCAAGTGGGGGCTGAGCCCTTAGTCCTTTTGGGAATCATAGGGTTTCTCCTTCCAGATGTCTATGGCTGTTACAATGCCAGGGTACAGCAGCAAAAATCACAAACAGCACCAACAGTCTTTTTTCTACCTCCTGCAAGAGTTTTTGAAAGGCGGTGAAAGGTTCTAGAAGTTAGGCACCTCTGCCAGATCCTAGGGTGCCACATTAGCTCTCCACCCCTGCCCCAATGCTACAGCACAGCAGGCTGGGGCTGTTCAAGATGGTATCATCCAAGAGCCACTGGTCACATTTGATCCTGGGGTCTCAGCTCCTCCCCTCACTGACATCATTTCCGACCAAAACTTCATAGAGGAACTTAGTTGTCTGGACTTCCTCCTTTGTTCAGTGGGCCTGGACTGTCCCCAGCCTTGAACTTTGTGAAAAAGAATTAACAAATGCAGATTTTTATCTCCACCACTTCCTGCTCAGATGCTGAGGGAAGTGCTAATAATCACCCTAAAAGGGTGGGACGGCCTTTGTTCCTGCTGTTGGAGAGAAATGTAATTAACTTGGCACAGCAGGGTGACTAAACGCCTGGGCCTTGAATCTGAGCTGAGCCAGAGAAATATGACAATCTTGGGTTACCCATAAGTTGTACAGATTTCAGCCTGGATCTCTTATATTTGTGTTTTTTCACACATCTTCAATCTCATTGTGATATGTCATTGGGCTTGTATGTCAAAGTGAAGCGGAACTAAGACAGTTTTTCCCTTATGTGCATAGTTAAGAGTAAATGAAGATAAGATAGTAAACCACAATGACTTTGTCTATGAATGTACAGTAGCATTATAGATTTCATTTAGATTTATATAGTGCTTACTACCCCATGCAAGGTATCACAGGTCAATATCTAATCCTGGATAGTCACCTCTGCAGTAGGCTCCTGTGCGAAGTTGCTGGGATGAGCAAGACAGTAGTCTCTCACATGCAGCTCTCGTGCTTCCATAAAGTGTGTTCAAATGTGTTCACGTTTAACCAGCCAAGTGCCCTTTACCCTAGCTGCTTCGCAGAGGCTGTATCTTAAAAGGCACTACGCAAACAAATGATGGACCTAATGCTGAATAAATCATACATTCACCCCCAGTCAAGAGATCTGGTTAAAATCCATTGTTCTTTTGCTCATGTGCCACCCCACTTTAGACCCAGGTATATGCAAATCAGTCTTTACCCTGTGCCTCATGGGGAGAGTCCAGACCGAACTGCCAAGCCAGGTCCTCCCTGGACCAGAAACACGCATCCTGGTACTGGTTTCTGGGTATTACCCTTCATCAACCAGGCTACCTTGATTCCAGTGGCACAGTGAGCAAGAGACCCAAGTCTGGGCATATCCATCCCTCTTAGGGTGGAAAGTGCTACGCAAACAAATGATGGACCGAATGCTGAATAAATCATGCATTCACCTCCAGTCAAGAGATCTGGGTTAAATCCATTGTTTCTTTGCTCACCATGTTAACCCCAGTTTAGACCCAGCCATATGCAAATCAGTCTTGAACCTTTGCCTCATGGAAAGAGTCCAGACCGAACTGCCAATCCAGGTCCTCCCTGGAACGGAAACAAGAATCCTGGGACCGGGTGCTGGGTATTACCCTTCATCAGCCAGGCTAGCTAGATTCAAGTGTCACAGTGAGCAAGGGATCCACGTCTGGGCATACCCATTCCACTTAGGGTGAATGTGTTACCCAAACAAATGATGGACGGGATGCTGAATAAATCATACATTCACCCAGAGTCAAGATATCTGGGTTAAATCCATTGTTCTTTTGCTCACCATGCCACTCCAGGTTAGACCCAACCATATGCAAATCAGCCTTGACCTTGTGCCTCATGGGAACAGTCAAGACCGAACTGTTCTGCATTCTGTCCATCAATTGTTCTTTTTGCATTTGTCACCCCGAGTGGGATAGGTATGTCCAGATGTGGGTCCCGTGCTCTCCATGTTACTGAAGTCAAGCTATCCTGGCTGATGATGGCTGGAAGCCTAAAATCGGTCCTAGGATGCTTGTTTCCAGTCCAGGGAGGACCTAGCCTGGCAGTTAGGGCTGGACAGTTCCCATTGGGCACAGGGTCAAGACTGATTTGCATATGGTTGGGTCCAAACTGGAATGGCATGGTGAGCAAAAAAACGATGGATTTATGCCCAGATCTCTGAACAGGAGTGAATGTCTGACATTGTTCTGCATTCTGTCCATCAATTGTTCTTTTTGTATGTATCTTAAAAGGCGGCAGAGGCGTTAAACACGCTCAGTCCGTTTGCCATGAGATTAACATGAGTGACACACATGTAGTGAGATGCACTCATAGCAAAAAGTCCAAAACTAGGTGATCCAAAAAGCAAACAATTGGGCATTTTGAATGGGTGGAACCCAGTATGAACAAGTGTTTTATTTGATATATTGGAAGTGTTTTCATATTGTGAATAAGTGCCTAGGAGTGTGATACAGAATTTTAGTTATCCAATACTTTCCCTACTGTTGTACTCATTGGAGTGGGCTATAGTAAATTTTACTCCTCCGCTATCCAATACTTTTCCTACTGTTGCACTCACTGGAGCGGGAATAGTAATTTTTACCCTTCCGCTATCCAGCACCTTCCCTACTGTATTTCTCACTGGAGTGGGAATAGTAATTTTTACCACCCCTCGCTATTCAATATTTTCCCTACTGTTGCACTCATTGGAGTGGGAATAGTCATTTTGTTCCCTCCGCTATACAATACTTTCCCTACTGTTGCACTCACTGGAGTGGGAATAGTAATGTTTACCCCTACGCTATCCAGCACTTTCCCTACTGTTTCACTCACTGGAGCGGGAATCGTAATTTTTACCCCCTGCTATTCAATATTTTCCCTGCTGTTGAACTCACTGGTGTGGGAAGAGTTATTTTTTCCCCTCCGCAATCCAATACTTTTCCTACTGTTGCACTCACTGAAGTGGCAATAGTAAGTTTTACCCTTCCGCTATCCAGCCCTTTCCCTACTGTTGCACTTGCTGAAGTGGGAATAGTAATTTTTAACCCTCTGCTATCCAATACTTTCCCTACTGTTGCACTAACTGGAGTGGGAATAGTAATTTCTACCCCTCTGCTATTCAATACTTTTCATACTGTTGCACTCACTGGCGTGGGGATAGTAATTGTTACCCCTTTGCTATTCAGCACTTTCCCTACTGTTGCACACACTAGATTGGGAATAGTATATGTTACCGCTTCGCTAGCCAGCACTTTCCTTACTATTATACTCACTGGAGTGGGAATAGTCATTTTAACCCCTCCGCTTTCCAATACTTTCCCTACTGTTGCACTCACTGGAGTGGGAATAATCATTTTGAACCCTCCGCTATCCAACATTTTCCTTACTGTTGTATTTATTGTGTTGCAAAACGTACATTTGATTTTAGTTTTAATAGTTTAATGTTTTAATTATTTATAGACTGCTTTTTTATTTTAAACTATTGCTATATGTATATATTTTATTTTTATATAATTTAAAAGTTTAAAAATTAAATAAAGATAATGGTTGATTCATTATTTTAAAGTAAATATATGTATATGTTTGTGTGTTTATATTTTTTTAAATTAAGTTAATTTTTATATTTATTTAAAATGTATATTAAAAATAATTAATTTTGTTAAAGATAGTATTTATATTTTATATTTTTAATATATATAATTTTATTTACATTTTTAAATTGATATTTTTTACATCTATATTTTTAACTTTGATATTTTGGATTTGATATTTTTGTACTTAACTGTTTAAGTATAGGGAGTCAATATTGTTCTATCTATATTTTTACTTCGATATTTTTACTATCGATATTTTTACTATCGATATTCTATCAGTAAACCATCACAAATCAGATATATTTGAAAATGACTATGGGTCTGATTTAAATGTTGGAAGACAGGAAACTCCATTGCAACAAAGTTCCATCTCTGCCAACATTATGTTCCACCCTCCCCATTTAGTATCGGGTCAACCATAGGTATGATGGTGGCGGAGACTCCCCCATCTCCGCCGTGGTCAAATCCCTCCAACAGCCCGATAAAGTATGGGCTTTCGGAGGTTTGGCTATATGTCCGCTTACCTAATTTAGATGGGCAGACATACAGACGATTTTCAATGCCCACCACTGCTAAAAAAAAACTGGTGGTAAGGGGCATTGAAAAGTGCCCAGTGCCCTCCTTGCACTTGTGTATCCCTCTTCGCACTTGTGTATCCCTCTGTCATGTTGTTGAGCCTTCCATAGAACTCGTAATGCTTTGGCAGGAACAACAGTGACGGAGGTTACTGTCAATGCAAGACATATCCGCTGGGCCGGTGGACATTTTAAAATTTGGTGTACGGCACTGAGGGCCAACACACTGATTGGGTCCAGTAATTAAAGAAGACTGCCTTCTAATAAAAATTATTTAGAGGCACCAATCTGAACTTTTGTTTGAGACCTTCCTGCCTTTGTGATATTTCTGTTTAATTAAAGGTAAACACGATTTTCATATTTCCCTGAATTGTAATACATGTTCATTTTTACTTTCATATTAGCACATTCCACCTACTCTGGAGTCTCTCACCAGATCCAGTCTGCTATGCTTGTCTGCAATCGGAGTGATTTCATATGCAACTCCAGTATTCCTTGCTGCACTTCTTCCTCTGGGAGTAGCGTTCTATTTCATTCAAAAATACTTCAGAGTCGCCTCAAAGTAAGTATTGAAGCTCCTTTAAATATTGTTGGTTACTTTGATAAAATTGTTACTCTAATCTTTTTAGCAATTTTATATGTTACCTTGGAAATATTTTTTACGTTTAATCATGACATAGAAAATGTTGCTCCGGCTATTTTTCTGTAAAGAAGTATACACCCTATTTCAATGTACCATTATTGAAATGTTACAGTGCGAAAAACTCACCTACCACGCACAGTTCATAAGATGATAGGCACTTCCGTTTATTGAGAAAATGCTTTCACCTTTCAAGAGAGTTGGCTGCCCTCTGCCTTTATATGTTTTCACCCACAGACTTTGTTGAAACCTATTGACTACAATACAATAAACCTTAAAAATTGGTAACACTCCGTAATTTGGCATATCCATAAGATACACAACAGCTCGCAAATATGACATCAAATTAATTACAATATTTCAAGAAGATTTATTGTTAAATATTTTAAATATATCTAACACAACAATCCTTGTGATGCAGTGAAACAGCTAACTTGTGTTTCATCCTTTTATAGGACTTTTTCAAGGCAAAACGTTGTGAACATTGTCAGGGTCAAACTTGGAAAGGAAATATGCCCAGGCACCAAAAATAAAAGTGACACACCCTCCCTTAGCAAATCTGATTGCTAAAAAAAAGTGGCCCGTATTTAAAAATCAGGGTATTTGTTAACCTCGAAACACAAGCCATATAGGTATTTTACAAGGTATGGGAGACTGCATGCATTTGTGCTTGCTGCAGGCAATGTTTGTGGAAATATCAGGGAAATCACCTGTCCAACAAGACCATAAAATTAACCCTCTAAAGCCTGAAAAAGAGCTCAAAGACTGACCTGTCTGACCAGGCCAGCTCTTCGGGGCACTCCCTAATTGCCCTACATGTTACTCCAACCCTGGGACATGGTAGCTGACTTTCTTTTACTGAATTTGTTTTGTAGAAATGTGTTGTAAAATAATTTCAAACATGAAATAGGTTTGTGAAGTTAGATTAATACTTAATTGCAGGAAGAGAAGTCAAATTATTATAGGAAATACATTTTATGGGAATTGAATTCAGATTGGGCTGGGCAAATTTGTTAATTCAAATTATATCTAACAAACCTGAAAGATTTTGACCATAACTCATCTTTGTGCCCAATTCCAAACTTGTTAGGAAGGCCTCCAGAGGGGTTCCGGAATAATGGAAATATGATTAGGAGCCTATGTGTCTGACCGAAATGTTCCCCTTTCCAAACGACCAAGTACAATGCGAAGATCTCGTCTGCGCTGACTGAATTGTTTCCGTACCCGATCCTGGCAGTCCGAGTCGTTCACAACCTAATCAAGCCATGCAATGGAGTCGCTTACCGGACAATCGAGCACAATGCGCAGTTCTGCAGCCGTATCGACTCGTTTTGCTGGGACTAAACAGCTGTGGGAATTGGACTACGGGGGGCCGTGGCAGCCCCCCTTCACCCGGGGCCCTCCAAATTGGTTTCAGGGGGTACCACTGGGTTCCCCCTTTCCATTCATGCACAGTGTGGTGGGCACCATAGGGTGCCTGCCACAGGGAGCACGCTTTTCTCCGCTCACCCCTTTTTGCAATGGGAGCCTGTGTACGTGTTCGGTACACAGGCTCCCATTGAAGTTCAATGAGAATCCCACCGAACCAAGTCTGTCACTATACGGGCACATCGTAATCGGTCGTACGGACTCCCGGAGCGTGAATCGTTCGGAAAGCTCTCTTGATCCAAGTCGTACAAAAGGCTTTCCAAACATGATCGGAATCGACCCCTTTGATGGGGCTTATTATAACTCTCTGTCCTAGGGTTACTTTTGCAGTTACTTTTGCCATTTCAACAGATCCTACAAGAAATACTGGACCTTCTACAATTTCTGGAAATGTTTGCAAGTGAAAACTGTATAGAAAATAGTGTCCAGAATGTCATGCAGAAACACTAATTCCTGTACTATTTCCCCATTTCTCAGTGGCCACCTTGTAATAGTATGCTAATTTCACATGTCAGAATTACCAAACCTCACAATATTAGCAATTCCAGATGTACCAATGTGGTACTTCCAAATTATCATGCATGTAAGCATTTAGGGCCAGATGTACTGAACATTTTAACGGTCACATCCCCCTGATTTTCAAAATCTGAGGGTTTGAGACTGCTAAAAAGGTATTGTCTATGTAACAGACCCATTTTAGGAGCTGATAAACTTTGGTAACTCCTTAGTGGGCTTGGAAATGGATACAGAATCACAATTTGCATAGTGCTTGTTGTGGGCATTCCCAATTGCGATTCGGTAACCTGTGTATCAATAGTTTGTGTACAAGCAAACTGTTGAAAAGATACAGACTCTCAGGTTGGGTGGTAAGTCATTCATAAAGGGGGAATGAGTCCCTTTGAGTGCATTCCCCTTTGCTAATTGGTCTGGCAGCCTCTGGGAAGAGGTAGGGGAAGGCAGTGGTCTATTGGAGCACCCCAACTCTCTATGAAGTTTTTCAAATATAAAAACATTTTTTAAAGCAACATTGTTTCCTTTAGGGAAATCATGAGTCTTAAAATAAAAGTTTCAATTTGAAAGAACAGAAAGGAATGGTGCTCAGCTGTTGCAATCCACTTGCCCAGTCTTTGGATCCAATTAGAGTGAGTCACAATTTTCAACCTGCCTAATCAATATACATTAGGCATGTCATTCACAACACATCTCCCAAAACAACTGTGAGACTTTAAAGTTACTAATCAAGGAGTGTTTTGCCTTTCTGTCTAACATATTTAAGTAAGACTGTGCCTATAGCGCTTTTAAGCATTTCAGTCTGAAAGTATTGTGTGCTTTATAGCTCATAATATGTCTTTCTATCAATGAATGTTGAGTTATTCTCATTCATGAGGGTACACTTTATGAATGTAATGTAAATGAAAATTGATGAATACATTGTACTCTATTTATTTTTCCTGCAATATATTTTCACTAACCACATTGTTGTATTTCGGATCATTGCAGGGATCTTCAAGAACTTGATGACAGCACCCAGTTGCCATTACTTTGTCATTTTTCTGAAACAGCAGAAGGCCTTACTACAATCCGAGCATTTAGGTGCGTAATACATGTGCTAATGTTGTACAATGTGCATTTGCTTTTTTTAAAAATATCAACGGAATAAGAATAATGCGAATTACATGTATAAACAAGATTTTCTTATCAAGAATACTTAACTTAATCCAGAAGCTGTTGCATTCTTCAGCTGTAGGATTTACTACTTTTACTAAGTATTTCCTCGCTTTTGATGAATGGATCAGTTTTAATGATCTTAAGATGATTAGATCATCTTAAGCTAATTTTTGTAGGAGGGCAAATCGATTTTTTGGTATCATCTTTAGTGGCCTTCTGAATTGGGATCTGCTTTCACTCAGATCAACTCTGCAAGAAAATTGGGTGCTGTCTTGGACAACTTACTCACTTTCCATGAACATGTTCTTTTCTTCTATGATGATGCTTCCCAAGATCTTATGTCTTATTCTGCTTGAACTCGTAAGAGAGGAGTCCAAGCCATCATCCTGTCTGGCAATAACGATGAATTTCCCAAATATCTTTTGCACTGGATCTAGATTATACAGAATCTTGCCGCTAGACTCCTTCTTAGCCTCCCCTTCAGATGCTCTATCTCTGGTCACCTTAAGATTCTCCATTATCTCCCTGAGACCAGAGCTCGATATTTAAAGACCTGTGTCTCTGTCTCCCTGTACTTCAATAAATATGCCCGTACTTCGTTCACAGTCAAATAGCTGACTGTGTGCCATGCTGGGCTCTTAGGTCTACTAATGCCCACGTTAAGTCAATTCCTCAAATGAAAAAGAACTTGCTTGGCGACATCCCAGAGAAATGCATTTCTTCCTAATTTAAGAGCTGAATCCAGTCACTTCTTTTTCAAGACACATCTTAAACCAGGGCTGCTCACCTGCAAGGCTCTTAAAACATCCAGTCATCCTTCTCCTCTGGTTTCTGCAGGACAAGTGAAGAATATGGTGGTAATCATCAACAGCCAACTGATAGTGGTCCCTAAAGATTATAAAGTGGTTAACTCAATATTAGTTTATCATGAACAATCAATAGAATCTTCCCAGATTTCCATTTCACTTTTAGTGGTCAGACAATGATTATGCTTGCATGCCTTGGCCTGTCAATGACTTTATTATGAACTCTGCTGTGTCTGAAGAATACAGCTATCTACGTATTGCCTGAAGCTTAGGGATGTATACCACCTGCATTCGACTTGCCACATTAGCTTACCTGTAGTAAGGGGTTCCAATAGAAAGCTATTTGTTGTTGTTTCACAGTCACAAGATAATTATTAAATAAATGTACGCCAACTGGATATTGTCACTGAGCAACCTCAGGATTTGATACTGTTTTAACATTCGGTAAGGCTCTGCTTGGTGTCTATGCAAGTAACACAGCTGGGGCACTTTTATTCCATTGACATTAAAAGCATTAATGATAATTAACTTTCCAGAAAATGTTGTCTTAACAGAATAACTCAGCCTGTTGTAAAGATAGTTGTGGGTGTGGGGTACACTGTTTCACCAGTATCAAAAGGCCACTAAGTTAGTGATAGTTGCTAATTGATTTAGCCTAAAGACAACAATGGAAAAACGAGACCCTTCCAAAACAGAAAACGGTGTATGAAAAAGTTTCCCTGTCCTTGGGTTGTTGCTGGGCTGGTATCCCCAGTGCCATCATGAAGCACTAGTCCATGTTTTCATTGCTTGCTGAACTCACCGTCTGAATGCTAAAATAGGGAAGAGCACATCTGGTACAGTGTCTGTATCAAATGCTCTTACTGCCAAACATGACATTCTGGACAGGTAATTCAGAAAGCAATGGTGGCCTCAAAACACTTATTTAATGCTGGGCAGCTTCAGGTAGAAAGAGAATACATGTCTTTCCAGCTTGGATATTGTTTGAACACTAATACATTTTGGCTCATTACTCCTTTAACTGATTAATAGCAATCTATGCAATTCCCACAGAATGTCTCACAACATACGTTTTAAATATCCATATCCAAAAGCAGTGTTTGATCAAGTGTAGAGGAAGTACATTGACTCTTGTTAGACTTCGTAAAATGCCAACAATAAGGTATTATACCTGGGGTACTTTTATGGCTTACTTCTACTTCTAATGGTGTCTTCACTGCTGTGCCCAATTAGATCCCTTTTAAGGTCTAGGCTAGAGTCAGCATGCATGCGCTGCTTTGGAAGGCATGCCGTATTCCTTCTGTGGGCTTTGGCCATTCATACTGGTTTTTATTGGGTCCTTCCTGTGTTTTTGAACTGCATTTCTTTTGTATGTTGAATTGGTTTCATTTGTCCCTCCTTTTGCTGTGTTTGTCATGCCCATGGTGACTGGCCCAGTTACATGGGTCATTTTGCTTCAGGCCATTTCTCTTACATGTGGCTCCCTCTTTTTTAACATTTGTTTTTGGCCGAACACTAGCACTTGTGTTTTGGGTCACTGTGCACTTCACACATGCAATTGTTTTTTTGCGTGCAGGAGCAATGACATTCTCATGCAGCTGCTTCTTCACCATCATTGCTGGGGGGTCAGCACAGCACACTATGCTTCATTCTTTTCTGGCACCCTTTCCCCATTCAATCTCCAATTCGACTCCTGGCATTTCCTTGGCCAAAGCTGCCAAAATGTGGTCCTGTGGACCCTTGTGCCCCCTCATTCATCACAACACTTACGCGCACTTTTCACCTCACCACCAACCCCATCCACTGTGCTAGGACTTCCACTCAAAATGCCCTGAAGGCAAATTAAATACAAAATATACTCCACTGTAGTCTGGTCAGGGTAGGCAATCTTTCCTTCCCCTCCCCTCCACAGAGTATCATGCTGCAGCCTGCCCCCCCCAGCAACACTACTGCCCCATCCAAAGGCACTGAGCACATGCACAGTCGAAGTGACCTGTGGATATCCGCTGAAGCCTTACCAAAGCGAGATGCCGCACCACAACGGTGTCAATAGACAGCGAGGGGGACAGGGGAGAGAGAAAATATGCGTCATGCCTCCAGGTTACTCCCTCGCCAGGCTCGATAGGAAGGATGGTAGGGGCGGAGGAATAGCCATTGCTGTCAGAGCCCCTCTGGAATGTTCCTTATCTCCCCTGACTATTGATCACTGCGAAGCAGCTTCTTTTACTATCACACTGGGCCCTAAACATTCCATATCTGGCATTCTCTTATATAGACCCCCAGGCAGACTGTTTGACATTACCGCCAGCCTAATAGAGGCTACAGCACATCTCGCCCTAAGGAAATCTCGTCTCCTGGTACTTGGCGACATGAACATACATTTCGACGATGTCGGGGACAAAGACGCCGCATGCATAAAAGCAGAGCTACTTTCCTTGCAGTTAGATCTTAAAAACCAGAGCCCTACTCATAGACAAGGTCACCTGCTTGACCCTGTCTTCGGTAACTGGAACGGAGTAAAAGTGCTTCCTCCAATTCCCGTTCCCTGGTCTGACCACTATGTAATTCCCTTACATATACTAGTGCCTGAGACCGAAACTAAGAACGATAATTTGCAGACCTATCAAAGTCGCAGGTGGAAAAATTTTAACCTTGATACTTTTATCGACAAGCTTGAAACGGCGGGACCTCCTAGAGGCTCCGACTGTGAGACCGCCTATACTTGTCTAAAAAACTGTGTCCTAACTGCCCTTGACGAAACTGCTCCCATTCGCAGGTCAGTGGCTAATAAGAAATTGAGAAAATCATCTCCATGGTTCTCATCTGAACTGCAAGTCGCTAAAACTGCTTGTAAAAAATTGGAACGCGAATGGCGTGTCAATTTCTGCCCCACTGCTAAAGACCACTACAAGAAAGAGCAAGCGAGATACTACAAACTTATCCGCTCTGCTAAAGCAATTCACTACAAGACCCGTATTGGTGAAGCAGAAAACTCCTCTAAGGAGCTTTTTAAAATTTTTAAAGAAATTTCGGTGGCTACCAATGTGAGCAGCGCCCATAATGATTCTGTAGAGACATGTAATAATATTGCCAAATATTTTGCGAGTAAAATCACCACTATTTACTCTAATTTCTCCACTGAGTTGCCATCGGGCTCTGACTTCACTGGAAACTTGGAGCTTACTCATGATAAGAAATGCCTTACCAGTTTCTCTGTTCCCCATACTACAATCTTAACTAGTATCTGTAAAAACATTAAATCTGGATCACCCCGGGACCCTGCCCCCCCTAAGATACTAGCAGCTAGCCTGAAGGTCCTAGAACGACACTTCAGACACATCCTCCAACTTTCCTTTTCCACAGCTACCCTCCCTATGGATTGGAAGAAGGCCATTGTATTACCAATAAAGAAAAAACCTAACATCAGTCAAGACATCCTGGAAAACCTACGGCCCATCTCGCTACTACCTTATCTGGCGAAGGTGGCCGAGAAAATAGCTAACAGCCAACTCATGGCCCATTTAGAGTCTAATAATGCCTTCCACAACTCCCAATCTGGGTTTAGGTCAGGCTACTCCACCGAAACCGCCCTTTTGAGAGCGACTGAAACCCTACGGGCAGGCGCAGATGAAGGACAGACCATGGCATTAATAATGCTGGACCTTAGCGCTGAGTTCGACACTGTGGCACACTCCATCTTGCTACAGTGTCTGAACAAAGCCGGGGTCACTCAGGAAGCATTGGCCTGGTTGAAAGCCTTTCTCACTAATCGCTGTTTCCAGGTCCAGAGAGGCACTTATCTCTCTGAAAGCATTGCCTTAGAACAGGGGGTACCTCAGGGCTCGGCCCTGAGCCCTACCCTGTTTCAACTTATACATGGCCCCCTTGGCGGAAGTGGTCCAATCGTTCGGCATTGAATTAGTTTCATATGCCGACGATACACAACTTCTCATCTCCCTATCCCAAGCCCCCTCCATTTCTGCAAATAATTTTAAATCTTGCATGCAGGCCCTGGCAGGTTGGATGACCCAGCACTGCCTGAAGCTCAATGGCTCAAAAACAGAGGTTCTGGTAATTGGAGGCAGGGACTCGAGCTGGACCAAGGAGTGGTGGCCGTCTTGTTTGGGGCCGTTACCCACCCCCTGTGAAGCAGCCAAGAATCTGGGGATCTGGGTTGATCCCAAACTCACCTATGACTGCCACGTGAACAAAGTGGTCGGAAAATGTTTTGGGGTCTTGAAGACCCTGAACCGTACCCTTGATCTCCTTCCTCTTGAAGCCAGACGCACTATGACACAAGCTCTAGTGACCTCAAGAATAGACTACGGCAATGTGCTTCTGCTCGGAACAACTCAGAACAACATCAGGAGGCTTCAGGTACTCCAAAATACAGCAGCACGCCTAGTCCTCAGACTTCCCAAGAGAGCTCCATCCAAGCCAGCTTTGGACACTCTTCACTGGCTACCTATAAAAAAAAGAGTTCTCTTCAAAGCACTCTTAATGTGCTATAGGATCATATCCCAAAAAGCTCCTCCCTACATGAATGATCTAGCCATTCCCTATGAGCCCTACAGAACCCTTCGCTCTGGGGGAACTGGCCTGCTCAAAATTCCCCGCATTAGGAAAGCCAGAATGGGTGGTCGTTCCTTCCGGGTAATGGCCGCCAGGGAATGGAACGCTCTCCCTATGGGTATCAGACTAGCGGACTCTGAGACCACCTTCAGGAAAAGCTTAAAAACCCATCTGTTTTCCCTGTAACCCCCTCTATTGGCTTTTTGACTCTTCTCCACAGCGCGGGGACACGCCGGGATGGCGTCACCATGCGCTTTACAAGCCCCTTTATTATTATTATTATTATTATTAAATGTCCCTCTTGAAAAAGAATTTCTGTAACACCGGGGAACTGCATCTGGCTTCACCTATGTCCATGCAGTGCATCCGTTACACACTCGAGAGACAACTGGCACCCGCATCCCCCAAAGCAAAACCTGCTCTGCTATCCATTCTCCGTCACAAAGCTGCCGGTGAAAGTGTGATGCATAAGGAATGTGTACATTGACATGGGCCATGCTCCTTCAGGCTCCCCAAGGTCCCCCAAACACATCCAGCTCTGCACTGCTGGCCATCCCCATCACCACAGCCGCAAACCACACATCCTTGATGGCCTTCCTTCCATGAAGTGGAAGTAAGGCAAACACCAGTGAACCACATCAAACCCCGTCAATGCCACTGCATAAAGCAACTGGCCCACTCTGCACTCCAGTACCACCCCATCCTTTTCCCGTGCCAGCAAGGCTTTGCGGTGCTGCTGTGTCACTAGAAAAGCCAAAATGTGTTCTCCTCCAAAACCAGGCAACCTCTACTTGAACAGCAGCTACCCTCTTCTGATCTCGGGAATGAACAATAGCCAAGTTGATGTCCTTGGGCATCCTGGCCCTAGCTCCTGCCTAAGCGTGCATTAATGGGCTAATGAATTCATTTGCCTCAAAATTAACCAGTGCAAGACATTTGTCACATGCTACACAATTAGTTTTATAATTATTTTTTATATTCTCTTTTTAATAATGCATTTATTTGAATATACTTGCCCACTTTACTATTCCAACACACCCACACCTTAGCCTATGCACACACTGAAACCCAACTCGACACCCCCTGCGTTAACTACCTCAGAACTATATCGCACATATATCCCACCATCCTTCGTATGCACTGTTGCCATGTATCTGCGAATGCTCCATGTTACTGCTTTTATTTCATATGTAACTAGCACTACTATCACTGTTTATAGTATTCTCTTATGTGTACTGTTACTATTTCTTTGTACCTACTCCATGTACTGTACTTACCCCATATGTAACTCAGGTAACTGTTTCCATGCCAACTATGTAAAAAGCTCTGATACTTTTGGTTCGAGTTCATGCCATACCAAACTCTATAAATAAAATACTTGTTCCTCCAATTTATGTTGTCTTTATTGCACTGACCAAAAAGGCAGTTCCTGTATCCTGAAGGGCCCCCACTTGAACCTCGCCTGTAGATAACCCATACAGCGCCTGCACATTCTCACCACAGTAAGGCTAGAAAGCTATCAAGCACCATTACCAATCACCGACCACTCGCTCCCACTCCCCCATCCAGGGCAAAATTACCTTCCAGCCCCAAGCACACGGGCAAAGCATAAACACTTATAAAGTCCCAAAGGCGAGACCTTTTGACTTTGCCAATGCTTTTAGTTAATCTATGCTGCAAATTTCCCAGTTTGAATGCATTTATTTCAGAATTTTCTTGTGGGGGAGACCCCCCCACCAACATTTTTATGTTTATGCTCGCTCCTTGCGCTTGCACTTTATTTTTATATTTGGGTATACATTTTCCACCCACCACTTTTAAAATCCACCAGTTGTCACTGGCAATTAGGAGTAGCAGGTGCTTCCTTTTGCTTGCCCTCTGGTACCCATGGCGCTCATCTTGCAGTCAATCTCTAGCCTCAGTGGTCATTCATTCAGTCGCAGTATGAACCAAACATTGGAAAGGCAATGGTCAGAGGCATTGGCATTGCCAATATTATAGGTCACAAAGGAGCTCCAGAAAACATCACATGTTTCTTTCCATTTCACTGTAGAGAAGTACATATGTGATCACCCCAACACAGCCTATTCGGGCAAGCATGCTGTTGGCAGCAGGATATTCGCCAGGCCACGCTGTTATTGTTGTGGTTGTCACTTACCGCTGTAGATGGTGATGTAAGGCTGAAGGACACTCTGGGTTGATACAGCATGTCTCTGTGAGACAGTGCATGCACGATGTCCATAGCTGAGACCTAAAAACTGTGGATACGATTGTAGCACAGCATGGAGATACCAGACAATGTTGCCTGAGTAGCAAAACATGTTTACCTGGTAGTTAACTGATTGAGGGTGATCCAGCGGGCCAAAGGAAATTCAGTCTCAAATGAACATCTCTACACCAAGATACTCACCATAATTCATAAATCTAACACTAGGCCCATAAATAACTGAGACATGAATTGACCAACTGAATCATATGACCTAATTAATCAAAACACTTTATAAACATTTAATTAAGTCAAAATCATAGGCAATGGATTAACTAATGGTAACTTAAACGAAACAAACAAGACCAGCTTGTCATTTCAAAATCTATTTTATTAACTTTATTATCAAGCAAAGAGCATTTTAAGAATTAAATTCTCTTATTTGCATTTTAACTTAAACAGCATTATTTTATTAGAAAGGCACATTAGACAGTCAGCTTAAATCAAAATCAGCATGAGAAATGCTTAAACATTTAGGAACTCATTTCCCCAAACCCTATTTCCCTAACTTAACTAAAGAAGACCTAAAGGGAGAAAGTAAAGTTCGGAGTATCTTACGTGAGTCAAAAGTCCAACAGCATCTCTGGAGCACAGGAACAAGCAAACAGTGCTCTTTCCAAGGGGGCAATTTTTATACCTTTTCTCTATCTAAAACTAACTAAAAGAATACAAATAACCTACCAACACCAAGCATGATTGGTCAAAAAATGTCACTCCATGAAGTCATTCGCCTTTCACACTGTAAGAATCACGTTCTTTAAGAGCGGTATTGTCCTTTGACTACGTGTGTCAGGCTCTTCCGAAGCTGGCAACATTTAATAAAAAATGTTCCTTGCTTCCTCCGTCCAAGCTTTTCCGCCACTACACATCCTGTCCTTGGCAATGAAAGTTTATACAATGATTATCTCAATGTTCTGCTCAGCCTTGCTTCCGCGTTTGTTTTTCAAAGAATTATGAAGAAAATATTTTCCTTTCATTCACTGCTGTGCAATGCCCAACTCGACAGGACTTTGGACATCCATTTTAGAAATAGGCCACAGGCCTCTTTTAGCATGACTCTAGTATGCAAGGAAGCACAAGACATCAATTAATTCGAGAAATGATAATTATTCTGTTACCCACCCCCTTTGCTAATGTTAACCCATTAGTCTATGTTACCTAGCTTTGTACACAGAAGACGAACAAAACACAGACACATAAAATGACACAACATAAACAAAAGCATATTTAAAAGAAAGCACATCCTATTATTTAAAACAGCCGCAGTTAATGTTTGACAAAACAAAAGACAAGGTAAATATATTATTTAAACGTGAAGACAAACATGACTAGAGCACATATTATTAGACCCATGTGTTCGTGTAGGTGCACATTTTTCTAGGTTGAATCAGTACAAAAACATGCATCACTCGTTAATGAATTAAAAATTATGGGAGTTTAAATCAGCGTACTGAATCTAAACTTATCTCTAAAGTCCGCTTCATCAACTCCCTCATCTGGTGATTTTTAAATCACCAAATAAAACCCAAAAATGTACTATTTTTACTTTTAGAAATGTCATATAATGATCTCTCTCTGTGTTAGTAAATCTAAACTCCTGTTTTATCAGTCTGTCTGGAACTCTCATATTGAGCCCTGCGAAATTCATCTATTTCTATCTCCTTCTCCTGAGCTTTTCTGAGTTTGCATATACGCTTCTTTTCCCTCACATGCTTCTTTCTCTTGTGAATCATGCAACCAATTTTTAACAGAAGTGTCACTATAAAAATGATTATTACAGGATAAAGCACTTTGCCAATGATTGAACTGCCAATTTCAGCAAACCATTCCCTGATTGCCCCAAATCTTTTAGCCAAACGTTCAGAAAAACTGTCACTTTGCATGGGCTCTATTTCAGAGTGAAATTCAGTGATATTCTTAATCAGCAATTCTATGTTCTGACTCTTGTCTGGGATATATGTGCAGCAGTGCTGAACATGCAAAATCCCACAGACTCCTCCCTCTTTTGCTAGGAGAATGTCTAACGCAAGCCTATTCTGCATAACCATGCTTCTGGTGGCAATGAGCTCAGTATTGACCAATTGGAAACCACTTGCAGTATCAGTAGATAACCTGTCAACAATTGTGGAAACCTTTCTGATTTTGATTGCATTCAGAGTTATAACCTACCATAGGAATTATCGCACCAAATATATCTCCCATGATCTCAGAGAAGCTTTCTCTTTTATATCTATTCAGGTGTTTGCCAATTGCAAATGAACCTTCCCCATTTCTGTCAACATGGAAAATTTTAGGAAAGACAAGGCCAAGGTTACATGTACCATACCAATGGTCAGGAAGACCAAAATATGCTTTGTTCCCACAGACAAAATAAATTCCTGGGAAAATTGGGTCCTTACCACCTTTAAATCCCCAAGCCCCTACACTTCGATAAGTGTCCTCACATTGGCTTGCACCGACAAAATAATTGTCGTAAAGCATGTTATCTCTTCTAATGCAGAACTTTCCACTAACTGGATCATCTATGTGAATAGCAGCAAATCTATTTTCACCATTAAGCTTATCATCTTCGAGCTGCCAAAACTTAGATTTAGTCTGTTTCAGCATTTCATTCCTTTTGTAAATCGCCCTCCTCTCCTCAACCAAATTGAGAAAAGATCTTTGTTCATCTCTCATTTTGCAGGTTAGATTATTTTTGTAAGCATACTCATATGTGAGTTCATTAGTTACCAGGAATAATTCCCTCATCTGTTTGGCAGGCCTAACTTTGTTAAGACTATGTACAACCTTCAGGTTAGCGAATGTCTCATCGAAGTCTGAGTAATAGTACTTCAGACGACCTGTTTGATAGAACAAGCTAGATATAACACTGCATGTTATTCCATAAGTAAGAGGAAGCATATTATACTTGACCCCTTCAGAAACTGAAGTAGGAAGCTTAACACACACATAACAATCTTTGACATCCATGACTCTAACATACTCTGATAAGAGTCTTGAAAAGGAATTAGTAGAAAAATCACCAACAGATCTGTCCTGATGGATCTCTGGTTTATGCTCAATAATCCTGTTAGTTTTGCCTGCAACATCATGAGCAGCTTGTTTAGATTCAGCTTTGCTCGTCATATTCACCTTGTAATCCTCTTTGTCTATGCCAAGAGGAAAGATGACTTCTAAAATTAACCAAACTAGAATGATTGGAATCACACAAATGGAAGACATTTTACAAAATCTTCTGAGGATAGCACACCTTGAATTGTCAGTATTGGGCATTTTTACTTCTTTACCTAAAACAAAAATTTTAAAATTAGTATTTAATAATTAAAATAATAATACCCCCCCTTTTTAATTTTTTTTTTAGTAACCTTCTACCAGCTTTTCTGCGACATTGCGTCCATAAAAAGTGTTTCCAGCTAACACAATTTCTTTGACCTTGTGTCACCTAACACAATTCTTCAGCCTTATGCCAAAAATAAACCTCAACTTAAAGAAAGCTAAACCTAATCGTTGTCACTATTTTCTTCCAAGTCTTCCTGACTGCTACTGCTGATCTCAACTACTGGTGGGATTATTATATAAGCCCACTCTGGCGACTTGTATTTCTAATTTGGCTTCAATGGTCTTTTGCTTTTTCTGCTAATTACTTCAATCTTCTTTCCAACTTGCTCTTTTTTGTCTGATTCGCTCTTCTGACTTTATATCTCATTAATCTGTTCTTTAGATTTTTTCACCAACTTGAACTTCAAGTCTTCTTTTGGCCAGACATCACCTTTTCTCAAGAATTGTTTCTTAGGCTCGATTTCATTACATTCAGTTTTCCAAGCCCTTTTTCAGAATTTTCTTATTTTAGACTCTTCATCATTGTCATCTGAGTCAGTTTCAGAGATTTCAATACTGTATCTAGGAACTTCTTTACTCTACAGCTTCACTCCGTTAGGAACAACATCTCTGTAGCTGGTACTTGGCAATTCGTCCTCTTCTTCTGGAATTAGTTCTAACTTCCCAGTTCCAGAATTTCCGTTCCTGCTTTCAGAGCTTCCAGTCTGCTTTTCAATACTCTCCTGATCTTGAATCTCTTCTGACACAGTTTCTTTTCAGATCTTTTTTCTAGAACATCTTCATCATTTTCTGAATCAACAACGACAATGTCTAGATCTTTTTCATTTGATGCTTGATCTGCATCAGAATTCTCCAGATGTCGACTTCCCTGTCGACCTTCAGAATCTGGATCTTCAGGTTCTTCTTCTGAGTCTGTATCAGCTGTAGTGTTGTCACTATCTTCATCAGGATTATCAGGAGGTGGTACACAAATGGTGTGGCTTGCATGCACCCACCTTTTTAGACCCTTACATTTAACAGCATTTGTTGTGACTAGTATCACCTGTCTTGCTTTTTGCCACCTGGGTACTAAACAGTTCCTCCTCCGATGAACCTTTGTCCTGACCCAGTCTCCTGGCAATAGATCATGAGCCGGCTCCTTTTCTTTTGAAATCACATCTGTTCCCACCTGATGGAATACAGAAGTTACCACGTCAGACAGCTGCTTACAGTAGTCTAAAATTGCCCTATCATTTATTGCTAACAATTTTCCAACAGGAACAAAAGCCTGTCTCATAACCCTTCCCATGAGTATGTCATGAGGGCTAAGACCTGTTCTTTTATCTGGAGTGCTCCTCAAAGACAGCAAAACAAGTGGAAGTGCGTCTGTCCACTTTACTCCTGTAGCTAGGCACATTTTTGAAATTCTGTTTTTAATTGTGCCATTAATCTGTTCAACAACACCTGATGTTTCTGGTCTATAAGCACAGTGCAACTTTTGTTTTATGCCAAAGGCCTCAAAAATTAATTCAAGCAGTCTGTTTTCAAAGTGTGTGCCACGATCACTTTCACTGGAAATCCATATCTAGGTATTATCTCCCTTAAAAGCAATTTTGCCACAGTAACTGAGTCATTGTGACGTGTTGGGAACGCTTCCACCCATCTCGAAAACAGACAGACAATAACAAGGACGTATTTCAACTTGTTATGTGGTGGCATGTCAATGAAATCCATTTGCAACCTAGTAAAAGGACCACCCTCCCGTCCTATGGTTCCCATGCTTACAACTGTTTTTCTGTTTGGATTGATTTGTTGGCAGATCAAACAACGCTGGCAAAGTGACTCTGCAATAACCCTAAACTTTGGTTTATACCAAGTTTCCCTGAACAGTCAGATCATTGTGTCTCTTCCTAAATGACCTGGACCATGGTACATCCGTGCCATGTCAGCAATCATGCAATTGGGCATAACAGATCTGCCATCTTTGCAAACCCAAATCTCATCTTCCTCTTGCTGTCTGCAACCTTTTTTGAGCCATGTGTTTTTCTCCTCATCATTTGCCTCATCTTGTAAGTCTTTTACTCCCTGCCATGTTTCTACCACAGATATTAGCATGAGAGAGTTAATTATATGGTCATTATCCTTTTCCCGATTAAGTGAAAGATTATTTTTTGCACAGTAACGTGCAGTTTCATCTGCAAAGGCATTTCCTTTAGTTATATAGTCTTCTCCTTTCTTGTGCGCTCCACATTTGATAACAGCAATCTTTTCTGGTAACTGAATGCCATCAATCAGTCTTTTGATCAATTTTGCATTCCTGATCGGAGTTCCCGCAGAGGTCAAATAACCTCTTTGAGACCAGAGCTGGCCATAGTTGTGGACTACGCCATATCCATACTGGCTATCAGTCACTATGGTAACCTTTTTCCCAGCTGCTTTTTCGCAGGCACAAATTAAACCAACTAATTCTGCTACTTGTGCTGAACGAATTCCTTCAAGAGTTGAACCCTCAATTATTTCAGAAACTGTGCTGACTGAATATGCTGCTCTCAGAATGTCTTCATCTGTTCTTAAACAGGAGCCATCAACAAAGTAAACAATGTCTGACTCTGGTAAAGGCACATCGTTGATGTCTTTTATGGGTTTAGTACAGTATTCCAAAACATCCAAACACTCATGATCAACGTCATCAGTTTCATTGTCAATTTCAGAAACCACACTATCTGGTAAAAGTGTAGCGGGATTAAGATTAACACATCTCGCAATGGATACATTATCTGATCCCAGAATAACCTTTTCATATTTGGTCAATCTGTTACTTGACAGATGCTGTGTCTTACTTCTGGTAAGAAGTGTCTCAACTGAATGAGGTACATACAGTTTTACTGGAAACCCCATTATGATTCATTCACTCTGCTCAAGGCTTACACTTGTTGCAGCCACTGCTTTTAAACAACCTGGCAATGCTTTTGCAACAGGATCAAGAACAGCTGAAAAGTATGCTATAGGTTTTCTCATCTTTCCATGTTTCTGAATGAGAACTGATAATGCACAACCTTCCCTTTCACTGCAGTATAGCTCAAATTCTTTGTCGTAATCAGGCATCCCCAATGCTGCTGCTTCACAGAGACCTTTCTTTAGCTTTTCAAAAGCCTACAATTCTGTTTTTGTCAAAACAATCGGGTCTTTTATGTCTGCCTTTGTTAATCTTTGCAGTGGTTTCGCAATTACCGAAAACCCACAAATCCATTGGCGACAATAACCAACCATTCCTAGAAACATCCTAATCTGTCCTTGTGTTGTCGGTGGTTGTATTGCTCGAATCATTTTATTCTCTCAATTGTCACTTGTCTGATCCCTTTTGCAATTCTGTGACCAAGGTATTTAAACTCTTGTTTGCAAAACTGTAATTTTGCAGGTGACACTTTATGTCCCTCTTCTGCCAATCGATTCAAAAGTGTAATGGTGTCAGTTACACAACTTTCTCTTGTTTTTCCTGCAATAAGGAGGTCATCTATGTACTGGACCAATGTTGACTCTCCAGGCAATTTTAAATTTTCCAGGGATTTCTTTAACAACTGATTAAAGATAGATGGACTCTTAGTATCCCCTTGAGGAATACGACACCATGCTAATATGCGATCCTGAAACCGGAACGCAAAACTTTGTTGGCTATCTGGATGCAGTGGAACTGTAAAGAAGGCATTACATAGGTCAATAACCGTATACCATTCTGCATCATGTGGAATCTGGTATAGGATTACCGCTGGGTTTGGTACAACTGGACAGCAAGGAACAACTATTTTATTAACCTTTCTCAGGTCCTGAACTATCCTGTAAGTTCCGTTTGGCTTTTTGATTCCCTTAATTGGTGAATTACATGGGCTGCTTTCAATCTCTTTCAAAACACCTTGCTTAATGAATGTTTCAATCACAGGAATGACACACTCAATAGTTTCAGGATTCATTGTGTACTGGGGAATGTTTGGAAAATCTATTCCCTGTCTCACAGTATTTTTTACTGGGTCCACATGTTTCATTAAACCCATTTCATCACCAGTTAAATCCCAAATTTTCGGATTAACTGCCTCTTTCAATTCTTCAGGTAAATTGTTTTTATCAAAAGCAGGGAACATTTTATTTTCTTCGTCAACCATTAGCAATGTCAATTTATACAGACCATCTTCTTCTAAAGTTTGAAGCTCAATACCTTCCGGTGAGCAATACATTTAGCAATTCATCTTGCACAACAGATCACGTCCTAAAAGATTAACAGGACTGCTGTTACAGACAACAAATCTGTGCTTGTCTTTGTAGTTTCCAATTTCTACATCAACTGGTTTTGTCAAGTCTGTCTTTATCTGCTGATTAGCTACGCCAACTACCTGGATGGTTTCACCTGAGAGAGGAAGATTTTCAATTTCCACTGATCTAACAGTAGAACGGGTAGCACCAGTGCCCACAAGAAAAGTGATATCTTTGTCATTCACTTTACCATTTACAAATGGACCTGACTGATCTACCTCAAGAGTGGCTCCAAGCACACACTCTTCTTCCTCTCTCAGGCACCGTCATGAGTAATCTTCTGAGTCACTGCTCTCATTTTCTTTTAGCCAAAATTGTTGAGAGACATTTGACACATTTACTTTTTGTGATCTTTTTACCTGTTCAGCTCCGCAGAAACTCATCTCTGGACTGTATCTCTGTGTATTCATGCAATTTGGCAAGGGTGGCTGTGGAATTTGGCTCTGCTGATTCAATTGGCTCTGCTGATTCACTAACTGTCGCTGTAGCTGGTGCTGCTGACTTATTTCATTTAACTGTTGCTGTAGCTGTTGCTGCTGATTTATCTCATTCTGCATCTGTGGATTTAACGATGAATTTTTTTAATTTCTGGGCGGATGTTTACACTCACGCTTCCAGTGTCCAATTTCGCCGCAATTAAAACAAGGTAGCTTTTGTTTTAGCTCTTCAATATTTATATTAAATTTAGGCTTATTCGTAAAGTTCCCTTTGAACTTTCCTGGATTCTGCTGAAATTTTTTATTTTCTAAGTTTGCTATCTGCTGTTCAGCTACCTTCATTTGTGCCCACATTGCCTTCTCCTTGAGTTTCTTTTGTTTCGCATCTAACTCATCACTGTAGTATTTTGCCTTCTTCAGAATATCATCGACTGAAAGTGATTGCCAACCGACAATCCCGTTTCTAATCATTTCCCCAATTTCAGGTCTCAGGCCATAAACGAATCTGTAAATGAAGTGGCTCATGTCACTTTCGCTTAATTTTTCATAGCCACTGTACTGTTTAAATACCAGGAGTAATCTTTCATAAAAGGAATTAACTGATTCCTTTTGTTCTTGGTTTGTCCTGTCTATTTTAACCCAATCCACTTCTTTAGCAGGAATCTTGTCTTTCAGCCAGACAATTACTTTGTCATAGAAATCCATGACAACGTCTGAAGGAGCACCTGTTACTTTATGTCGAGGCGGTTCCTCTTTGGGCCAACTAATAGAAATTTTACATTCTGTCCAAAGATCTGATGGGACAACAATATCAAAGAAACCATCAAGATCAATCCACAGAACTTTTGAGACCTTAATGAATCTGTCAACCTGACGGTACCATTCTACTGGCTTTTTTTTCAGCCGAGGAAAATCATTTGTAAAGAGCAGAATGTCCTGTCTTGTCCATGGAACATGAACATAACCCCCACCAGCTATTTCCCTCATAGGAAATTCACCAAAGACTTCTCCTCTTTCTCTCTTTTCTTCTTCTCTTTTCTTTGTCCATTTAACTCTCCATTTACTGAAATCACCTAATCTTTTTAGAAACACAATTAATTCTTTTACATGGGTTATTCTGCCTGTGGTATTTAGATTCTCAATATCTTTCACAGAAAAATCCACACTGTAATGTTTTTGCAATTGTTTCTGGCGACTCAAATCTATTTCTAATTCAGCAGCCACTTCTTCAAATTGGTTATAGGAAGGGGTCCCAGTTACATAGGAACAATAAGCAAGAAAAGTAAAAATATAAGTCAACCAAACAACAAATTAGTCCACACTGTTTTAATCACAATGGGAGCGTATATTAAATATACAGTATATTCGAACAATAAATTAGTGGTTTGACAGTGCCCCAAATTGGGAGAGGAGGTAAAAAGGGGGAGGTGGTGGGTGATCGTGTGAGGATGAAGTGAAGGAAAGAAGGAAAATTCTTAAGTGACAGTATAATCAACAAATATAGATCATTTGTCAATGTTACATAATATGTACAGAGACCAGGACCATCAGGTCAAAACAATCATTTCAAAGGAAAGCATACTCCACATAGTTCAATGAATGAAAACAATAGGGCGTGGAGTTGATATTCAAAGGCAAGTAGTTGTCGACTTTTCGACCCTCATATATGCAGGTACTAGTGCTATCCTTGCTCCGGGGTCTTCCTCAGGACTGGAAAGTGGGACACATAACCTATTTGATATATAAATATATGATTTAGGCACTGGAAAAAGTATCCCTCGATATATCATAACATGGTGGCACATCGATCCCATGACAGGATTGGTAGGGGTTGCAGGTTACAATGGTGCTCGAAATAATTTCAGGATCAATATCAATTAAATGCTATAATAGTATGAACAGAGTACAGTAACTTGGATTGCGCTAAATAGTCACAACGACTTGTTATACATTGAGGAATAAATGGATAAATGAGGACAAGAGCCGTTGGAGATAAACCAGCCCGACGTGGGTGGATACGGCCAAAAAATCCCTAGATCTTAGAGATAACTGCTCAGTGGGACGTGGTAATACACCTGGAGCCCGATGGGTCAGGATCATAGTGCAATCACCGAGTCTAGTGATAATCGTACCAGAACATGTCTGGTATAAGTGTGGGCTGTTGATTCAGGTCATAATGTCATAGGCTTATAAACTTACCACAAGGTGGTATGTACAAAACCAGAGGTTGACAGAGTTTTGGTGTTGTTCACGGTCCACCGGACCGAGATTGAGGTAGAATCTATCAGGTGAGAATAATACGGACATTAAGAAGGCAAGTTTACAAAGAAAGGGCGTCATAAAACTAAATTCCGATTGGGAACTATCTCGAAGCATCTGAAAGAAAGGGCGAGGTGGAATTATAAACAGAGCCACCAATGGAGGATAGCCAGCAATGGCTAACTGATTGGTGCCGTGAGAGTGTTGGGGTAGTACTTACCAGGCACGGAATGAATCTCGTCCTGGACAACGCTCGAATTCGCAATGGCGAAGTGAGGTTCCGGGTTTGGTAATATCACCATGGAAATGTAATCGCGTGGTGCGTTTCACCCGTATAGACATGATAGAAAGACTAGTTAGGTTGCCAGGTTGCAGTAAACATTGAAGTTCAATCGTACACTCGGGCTGAACTTCGTGTTGCACGGATAATATATAGGTTTCATGAAATATTAGGTGCGATTTCCAATTTATAAAAACAGGTAAGTTTGGAACCACTTGTATCAAGGAGGTGGCGTAATTAGATAACAATAAGGACGTACCCTTTAAAAGCGATACATTTTTGAATACCATAACATGATTGGCATTAGAGTGACAGACAGCCATGACATTCAATGCAAAAAACGTCCTAGTAGATAACATCGTTTGAACAGGGAGTGGCGTACCTCTCACAAGAGGGTAAAGGCCACACATCATTGCCGTCAATTGAGTATTATACATGAGGTATTGACATCTAATCA
Source organism: Lissotriton vulgaris (assembly GCF_964263255.1). Lineage (NCBI taxonomy): Eukaryota > Metazoa > Chordata > Amphibia > Caudata > Salamandridae > Lissotriton > Lissotriton vulgaris. The sequence continues at coordinate 2,047,337,099 of NC_141685.1, forward strand.
CCCAATGATTCGTGCGTTTGGTAACATCATACAAAATGTGGTGTACCCCTCATGGAGACGGGGAAAGTCATGTAGCATCATTGAAAATATGGCGTACCTCTCACATGAGGGTAAAGGCCACGTAGAGTATGACTCAGATTGTAATCAAGATAAAGTAGCTAATTGAGAAAAAGAGCTATCATGCTCATTGAGACCCGTCTCAATAGAGTCGAACACGAACATCCATTTTAACTCACGAGTATTCAAGATATTGGCGATATTACCACCCCGGGGTCCTAATGTGGCTTTTTCAATAATTACCCATTTAAGACTTTCAGGTGGATGACCAGCCACAGAGAAATGCTCAACCATTGGTGCGCCCTGTGTCTGACATCTGATTCTACTCATGTGTTGAAGAATCCTCACTTTGGCTTTTTGCTGTGTTTGACCTATGTATATCATTTGACACGGACATAGGATGGCATATATGATATTTGAGGAATTGCAGTTAGTATGTGTCTTGAGGGAAATTTTGTGGTGGCGATGTACAAATTCCTTGGTCTGAATTGCACTATCACATGCTTTACAATTGCCGCATCTGAAGTGGCCCACCACCGGAGGTAAGTTCCAGAGAGTGGTGACGGTGGGGTCCTCAGGGGTCATTAGGAAGGAACGAACCACATGGTCTTTGACACTTCTTGCTTTTTTGAAAGCATGTAAAGGCGGAGCAGGTTGCTTGATATCACGTGATATTAATTCCCAATGATGGTTAATTATGCGTTTTATTTTATTACTTTTGGTGTTAAAGGTGGTAACGCATACAATTCTGCTTTCTTGTGGATCCTTGTCAGGCTTTGGGGTGAGTAATTCATCACAGGGATAAAACCAAGCCCTCTTCCTAGCTCGCTTTATCAGTTTTCTAGGATATCCTCTGGTTAGAAGTCGATTTTTCAGTTCTTCCGACTCCGTGAAATAATGGTCCTTATTGGAACAGTTCCTGCGAATTCGCAGGAACTGCCCAAATGGCAAATTGTCTCGCAGAGCTCTCGGATGGTGGCTATTGTAATGTAAAAGCGAATTCCTCTCAGCAGGTTTGCGGTACAGCGTGGTGAGTAAGTGTCCCGAGTTCTCATAGATGGTAAGGTCCAAGAAGTTTATTGTGTGATTGTCAGATTGAATGGTAAATTTGAGAAATTCTGATTGGTCATTAAGCCAACTGAAAAACGACATTAGTTCTTCCAAATCGCCGTTCCAAATCAGTAGAATGTCGTCTATGTATCTCATCCAGAGACCGAGGTGGTCTCTGAATGGATTAACTGGATTGAGCACAGTGTCCTGCTCGAAGGCTGCCATGTACAGGATGGCTACATCAGGAGCAAAGGGAGCCCCCATGGCTACTCCTGATGTTTGGATGTAGAATTTGTCTTTGAATATAAAGAAATTTTTGGTCATGGCTATACGGAGTAAAGCCACAATGAATTCAGTCGGAACTTGGACTGGTGCCGGTCGCTGATGCAGGCAGCGTGTGATAACCGTTAATGCTTCTTGTTGGGGAATACATGTATACAATGATACTACGTCGCAGGTGGCCAATCGTTGGTGATGTGAGTCAAAGGCTGAATTCTCGATGATATTGATAGTGTGCATGGTGTCACGCAAATAAGCAGGAGTGGCCTCAGCCAATGGTTTTAGAAAGAAATCAATATATTTTCCGAGGGGCTCGAGAATGGAGCCACATCCCGAAACGATCGGACGACCAGGAGGGTCTGCCATGGATTTATGGATCTTTGGTATAGTGTAAATTGTTGCAAGTCGTGGATGCTTCTTATTCAGAAAATGAAACTCCAATTCCGATAGAAAACCTTGATCACGACCAGCTTGGGTTTCTCCAAGATTTCGAGAGCAATTGCTTTGGAGGGGTCCGATCGGAGTTGTTGGTAACTAGTTCCATCGTTCAGTTGACAGAGGATTTCGGACTCATAGGTAGTTACGTCCTGCACCACTATAGCACCGCCTTTGTCTGCGGGTTTGATAACAAGTTAATCATTGCGGGCAAGCGATTGTAGAGCCATTTTTTCTTTTTTGCTGGTGTTGTATTTGATAAATGACTTTGTTCCCAAAAGCTGTAGTACATCTCTCCAAACTACTGATTCACAGGCCAGAATTTTATGTGTCATTGTACTGTTAAACGGGACAAAGGTGGAGGGGGGTCTCAACCCAGTAGCAGATGATTGGAGTGTGGGTTCAGAGTTATGAAAGAAGTATTTCAACCCTATTTTTCGAAAAAATTGAAACAATTCAGTGCGGATAATGAAAGTATCCGGGTTGTTGGTGGGGACGTATGATAGTCCTTTCCCTAGTACTCTGATTTCGTCATCATTCAAAGTTTGTTTCGATATGTTCAAATTGTTCATATTTATTTTTAGTTTTCCACTGAATGCTCTTACAGATAACAACAATTCATCATCCTGATATTGCTTCAAACAGTCAGTACCAATTGTGCCAATAATTAATTCTTCTAAATCTGCTTTTAATTTTGCAACATCAAGTTGTTTAGACTCGGGAACTTGTTGAGGAATCTGTGGTAAATCTGTTTTATTTATGGTCTTTTCTAAAGAACCAGAATCAGAATCTGCAGCTGATGGTGTGACATCATTTGACAAACTTTGATTTAAAGTTAGATTTGGCATTGTTTTATCCCTGTGCATTTCTGTTAACTCTGAATAAAGATTTTCAGTCACTTTTTGAATTTCTGCATTTAATGGATTCGTTACGACAGAATGTCTATTTTCACTTTGCTCAAAAACTGGTACAACAGGACCAATTGTAACTGGAACTGTTACCGCTTCCATGCCTTTTGTTAACTGCTGAATTAATTCTCCCTTCGCTTTTAAATATTCTGTAATGTTTGGTATATTTCCAGGTAACTCTGTCTTTTTGTAATTTTTCGGGAATTCTTTCTCGAATTCGAACTTTCTCTTGGAGTATTTGATTTACTTCTCGATCTCGCCCTTTCAGGTAATCTCATAAATCTGGGTGAATTATCATCAATCTCTCTAGGAGGTGCACTAGGAGAAATTCCTGAAAGACTTCTCGGGGTAGAATGTGAACAACTTGGCTGATAAGGTGGTGGATTAATAAAAATTTCTTCTAAAACTGCATCATCTAATTCTTCATCAAGATGACCTTTTTTCTGGGAATTCTTTTGAGCTGATGTTTCTACAACCATTTCTAAAACCGGATACAAACCTTCATACATGTCCCCTTTTCTCCAACGACGCACTTTATCTTGGTGGGTTTCCCTATTTATGCCTCTTGGTGATCCCCAATTTTCTCGTTCAAGCTCCATCATTTCAACTTCCCATTAAACTAAAGCTTCAAATTGAGTGGGTCTGGGCCTTGGTGAAAGAGCCATCATTTTATCTCTTAAGTTTCTTAAAACTTTAACATTAAACGATCCATCTTCTGGCCAGGCTAAAACACCATCATTTTTAGTATATTGCATCCAATTTTCAAACCAGAGTATATTGGATGCAATATACTAAAAATGATGGTGTATGATAACCATATTCTCCTTCTATATATGCTGCGGGTGTTTTGTACTTATGAAGTAATTTTCCACCTCGCGCTTCAATTTTCTTGTCAGGATTGAATACATTTTTAATTTTCTGAAACCATGAAGGGTTCTTTTCTTCTTTATACCAATAACTCATGATTTTAAAAACTGTTCCGTTTAATTTAGAAAAGATCAGAAGTATTTCCTGTTGTTCCGCTACTCTAACGAATCCGTGCGCGAAACTCACCAACAAGCCAATCAGGTTAAGCCACGTCACTACCTTGCTCAACCAATGAGAATCCTGTTTTCAGAAAGGACCAATCAGCTAACAGCTCGTTTTGGTCACATGAGCCAATCAGCGCGCTTGCTGTGATGTTTGTTAACCAATCGCAGCGCGAACCCTGTGAGGTATACTGCCGCTGCAGCGAAGCTGCGCGTGTCAGTATCACTCCATAAACTCACCCCTCCTTTACAAAATATTTTCACAGCGCCATTTTAAAACAATCCTTTTCAATGGTTTTCAGTTAATAACTACATAAAAACAAACCATTTGTCCGTTTCACTAAACCAAGTGATAGTTTTATCAGACATTCAAGATTTCACTCTCGTGAAATAGACAACGCTATTTTCACAAAAACAGTTTTACACATTCATACGGGAAAACCTATTCATGTATACATGAAATCTTCGGCAGGACCAACCAATAGAAATCCACAAACACCAGTAAGAATAGACGACGCTACCTTACCCTTCACACAAGCTCGGAAAAATCCTATTACTCTTTTTGCAATGAGTTTTAAAACAGGCTCCTAGTCCCTATACTCAGAGCTACGATTTCATAGGTAAACCTCACTATACAAACAACCTGACATGTTGCGTGCTTATCTAGGTTCCTGATCGATACTGTGACCTTATGCCCCTATTCGGCTATAAATCCATTTATTCCCTATATTGGCATAACCGTTCAAGTGCGATTTTCTGAAAAGTCATCTCTGGCCTCACACGAACAGAGCCACATTCCAGCATGACTCTCTGCTACTTCCTTTGCGACCAATTAGTGCAATGACAGAGCAGCAGTCACTATCTGATATTCCTAGATAACACTCCGAGTTCTTCAACAAGATAAAAACTTAGCAAACCTGGAAATCCCCGCTTGCTATGTTTTGATTATGAATGGAACTCTAATGAGCAACTGATAACTGTCACTTCCTAGTGACATCTTTAATTGACGTCTTATGTCCAGCAAACTTGCGTCAAACCCGGCACCTGTCAGGTATAAATATTACCAACGTTGCCTTAAGCAATGAGAGAGATACGAGCTGTGAGTTCGTTGCCTGTTGCTGATGCCAGCTGCCTGCATGACCCTGTGTTGGTAAAAACTAGCACTCTGTCGCTGCAGCCTGCTATCCTGTGGTGGTGAAGCTGCTGATTACCATTATCGCCGCTACAGCGCGAACTATGGTGCAGTACGCTTGAGGAGCCGAGCAGCCGTCCTCTGCGAAGACATCCAGCCGATTCCAGCTGCCCGCGGACGCTGTCACCCCTCCTTCCTCGACGCGCTGAGAGAAGCCGCTGCCTTTCTCGTGCAGAGAAATCCAGTCCCGGTGCTTCCGGTCTACCCTCGCAGGTGACTGGGATATCGAGAGAGACCCCTGAAGGAGATACCAATCCTCCATCATTCTATTCAGAGGTATGGTGTTGACTAAACCCTTAGACGAGAATTCTTGAAACAAACCTTGGCAAAACCAACTTAACTTAAAGCTACTTACTTACTCCCCTTCTCACGTGTTAGGCTTAGGTCAGGCACACTGGGGTAGGCTTAGTTAGAAGCACCAGTTGAGTACGTTAGCCAAATGTATATATGACTGTATATATGTTTTATTACTTTTAAACCATTGTATGGCTAAGAAACCATATCAATGCTTTTACAGTTCTATTTCGCAATACTTATCTTACTGTACGTACTTTTTATAATAACAATTATTGCAATTGTGGCAATACATTTCTCTTGTACGAGAAGAAAGACTGTTCAATAAATGTTAACCCTTTATTGACTAACGCCCGTCTCTCTATTCTCTACATCTTGTGAAAGTAAACTGCACTAGACTGACTGAGTGAAATACATGTCTATTGTTTCACACGACCCTAGAGATCGACTCTTGATCTGAGGAGCAAAGTTGTCATGTTGCACGGTTGTTGGAAAACTGAATCCCTTCTTGTCTGTGCCAAGGAAGCTGATCACTTCCTATGCAGAGAAGAAAGTTTCCAGTGACCTCTGAGCTAGTTGGTAACACAACCCAATTAAGTTTAGCATAGTCAGTGGAGGCCTGGAATATCCGCAGTTCCACGTCGATACTACTGTTTATGTTATTCCAATGCGCAGGGCCTAGTGGGAAACTAGGAACTACACTACATGGCGCCCAAACGTTTGGTAAGGCGATAAACTAACGCAAGACTTATAGAGTAACTCAGTCGTGCATATTTCACAGACCCCTTTCTCCCGTAAATACTCCAATAGACGTCTGGAGTGGGTGAAAGGTTAAAATCCGCCCGACCTTAGTAGGAAGAGATTCCTATGTAAAGCTCTGGTTTATAAAACGTTGAAGGATACAGTGTTCCAAAATATTGTGCACCTAATCTTTGTCTCCTTGGAGACCTACTCTGCAAAACCTGCATTTATACAATGTCAGTAGAAAATAACGGAACCACTGGGGCCGCAGCAGATGCGACTCAGCAAGGTCCCGAACAGGCAGACCCGGATGCTATTATCATCCCGGTCCACTTAAGAAGATCTATAACTTTAAAACTTATAGAAAACGGACTGACACCACAAGGTGGTACAGTAATTTTCGTGATAGAGGCTCACGAGTATCGGCAGACAGAGGTATTCTATTCATGGATAAACTTTCCAGCGGTAAACGCTAGAACAAAAGAGTTTCACTATTACAAAATAGAGGAACCTCCGGGAGAGTACGCTCCTTTCGAGGAGATTGAAATTCCACTTAAATTTCAAGAGCACCTGCTCTGGTTTAATGGCGCCCTAAAACACAATGATCACATAACCAGGCTCGGTCCACTAGGTAGACCAGGAGCCACGTGGCCGGTTTTAGCCAGCTACACACCACATCCTGACATTGCAAGAATGTCTAGAGAAGAGCTGTTAGCACAGCTAAACACATTAATAAAAATACATAGGCAATTAGTCCAATATGTAATGCGGACTGCAACAGTCCAGCCAGCTGTTAATGTACCACAGCTGACCCCTCATCAGGGGAACACAAATAAAATTACACCACAGAACATACAGTCATGTCTTGGTAAAACACCCGCAAAACGGGAACAAATTCCTTTCTGGTTAGCCCAGAAAATCACTCAAATAGAGGCAGTATTTCCTGATACTACCCCTATTGAGAAACACAGAATCTTGACCATCTGCCTTCCTATGGGAATCGCACCACACATGGAGGACTGCGACACTTGGGGTACAGTCTTTGCTTCTATTTACACAAAAACACACGGTGTTCCGTCTATGGCGGTAATACCAGAAGTGCTAAAACAGATTCAAAATGAATTCGGTCCAGAGCCCGCTTTAAATCTAGGTATGAAATTACTGAAAGACTTCAAGCAGGTCACGGCTATATTATTAGCCAACATTAAAGGAGAAGCAGCATCTGTGGCGATCCGCCAGAAGTTGAGGGAAACAGATATAAAAGATCCTGTTGAGCTTGCAAAAATCATAGAAAAATGCTATGAAGAATTAGGTAGAGACAGCTTGGGTGGGAAACAGGTAAAGCTCCAACTGCTCAAAAATCCTGAAAAATTATTTATTAAAAATAATTTAAACACTCCTAAAAAGAGCTGGGATGGAAATAAACAATCCACTCCCAAGGAAAAAGTTTTCCAGTCCAGAGGAAGGTCTCCTCGACGGAGGGAGAGAACTCCGACTCGAGAACGCCAGTCTCCCCAACGGGAGCCCTCTGAGAAAAGATATAACCTTAGAAATAGGGATAATATAAAAAAACCTGATAGATATCAAAGTATTGATACACGTCCCTCTCGATCTTTTCCACAGAATTCGGAAAGAAGAGGACGGTCAGACCCAGGAGAGCACACCAAGTCCAAAGACAAGGAACCTGCTCAGAGTAAAAAATCTCAATTTCAGAAAAAGAAGGTAGCCAGTATTAGAGTAATCAACCATGCCGAGAATACTGAGGACACAGTTGAAAAACGGGGAGTGGGCATTGACAATGTTGGACAGTGCAGCAGAAATCAGTATAGCGCGCAAGATCTTGATGAGTCATCTGGAGACAGTGGACACGAGTGAATTCATTCAGGTTGAAACTGCCGACGCCAGACTTAGCGAGCCCCATAAAATATACGAAATAACATTGCGTATAGAGGGTGATAAGACTAGGAAAATTAAGGGTCTATTTTGGGATAAGCTCTCAAAAGGCTATGATATTCTGTTAGCTGAAAAAGATTGGCCCCCAGAGTTTGTCAGGGAGTGCCCTCGTGGCGAAGAAGTGATTATGCCTGCCTTCTCGAATCACATACCGATTCATAAAAAATATACATATGCAAGGAAATGGGCAGTGGCCCAGGCACCTGCATTATATAAAAATCATGTAGGATGGGATGAGGATTCTCCTCCTCACAAAATCCAACTAAAAAGTGAACCAACTGCCCAACGGCAGTATCCCATAAAGCAAGAAGCTAAAAAACAAGTCAGGGAGATCTTAGATCAACTTGAGTACCAGGGGGTGATTGAAACATGCACCTCTCAAATGAACAATCCTTTGTTTCCTGTCTCCAAGCCAGACAATTCATATCGTCTAGTTTTGGACTACAGACATCTTAATACGTGTTGCAAAACTTTTGCAGTACAAAACTCGCATAGTGCAGCCCTAAGGAATAACATAGTTAGGAAAAAATATAAGACGACATTAGACATTTCTAATGGTTTCTTTTGTCAAAACATTGCACCAGAAAGCAGATATTTGACCGCTTTCTCCGCATTTGGGTCACAGAAAAAATTCTGTCGACTCCCACAGGGGTTCAAGAACAGCCCAGGACTATTCTCAGCTAGGGTAACAGAGTTACTACAAATCTATGATGATGAAGCATTATCTTACGTAGATGATATTTATCTCACAGACGACGACTTGGATACTCACTTGAAAAGAGTGAACACCATTATACTTGGGTTCGCAGCAGAGGGTTACAAATTCAACTTTAAAAAGTCCCGAATTGCCCATCTGACAGTACTGTTCTTAGGGTACGAATTATCAAGTGAAGGGAAAAGCCTAGCGGACAACTTCTTAGAGAAGTGCGCTGTACTCCAAGCTCCAAAAACGCTGAAGAATTTACAATCAATACTAGGTTTTCTGAATTTCGGAAGAACTTACATACTAAATTACGCAGAAAGGGTTAAACCTCTCTACGAACTAATAAAACCTGATTTAAAACAAATCAATTGGACTCAAAAACACACAGAAATTTTGAGATCACTGCAAACAGACATGTTAGCAAAAACAAAATTAGATACACGTGACAACACACGTGATCTTGTAATCCGAGTCATCCCAGGAAGAAGCGGATTTACGTACCTAACCTCTAATGAGGGAGAAAAGGTACCAATTTCAATTAAATCTCACTTGTACACACAAGCAGAAAAAGCATTCAGTCGCACAGAAAGAACTGTGAACGCAGTGCAAATCGCATTAGCAAATGAACGAGAACTAGCACACGGCAAACGGATTAATATCCTTACAGCGGAATCCGCTTTCGAGGCGCTATTCAGCCCAGTAAAACCTGCCTACAGTGTCACTGGATCCGAAATGGATACAGTGTATAGATTCTCTAGGAGCGGAAGATGTGAAATACTATTTCGCCCCGCAATTTGAAGAACTGAATGATTTAGAATATGAAGAAGAATATCCTCTGCCAATCGGAATTCTGCCTCTCCCACAATATGCCTGTATAATCTATACAGATAGCTTTGTACAGCATTTCAACGTAGAGAGAAAATCCTACGATGCAGCATGTGCGATCATTAAAGGTCGTTGGCTGTGCGGTAAATTCAGACCGAAAGTAACAAAAACTGAATCTGTAAGAAACTGTTCGGTTCAAAGAACTGAAATCAGATCTTTAAAGATGGCGCTAGAAAATGCAGAACGTGAATTCCCGACACTTATAGTGTGCGATTCTCATTTTTGCGTCAACTCTTACAACAATAAACTGCAGAGTTGGATCGAAAACGACTACAAAGATGACACAGGTGCCACAATAAAGCATAAATTGCTCTGGAACGAGGTAGCTCTTTTACACAAAGAACTACAAAAGACTCACGTGATTCACGCACAGAGTCTTCAACGTGATGGCGTTCACGTTGCAGGGAATTCATTGGCTAATACAGCCAAAGCGGAAGCAACTAACCCGGCTTCCGTAGCCACAAAAAAGCGTACAGATAAATACATAGACGGGGAAACCATGCTGGCAGTAAAAACGACCGTAAAAGGCGACTGTGCAGCACTACCCGTAAACTATCCACTCAATTATGCATACATAATCGATGCAAACTCCGTTCCTTTTGCTCGAATCCCTGGAGTGGGGGACAGAGTAATTCCAAACAGGAGCAGGAGGGGCTTCCTCTTACTGGAAGCACACATGGGGTTGGGTCTGAAACACCAAACAATCAAAGCCTCTCTGAAAGAATTACAATCAGAGTACTGGTGGCCAGGAATGAGTATAGATATTCAATGTTTTGCTCAAAAATGTGAAAACTGCAACCGAGATCGCAGAAATGAACAGGCCAGTGTAGTTTCAGGATCCCTTCTAGACAGCATAAGGCGGTCTATCTGCGCAATCAAAGAAGAGAAGCGCGTCCCAGTGTACACAGTTAAGGCGAAAAGCACTTAAAAAATGAGGTCCCCAGCGCTCGGCTGACGCTAGAACGGTTATAAAAGATTTGCGAGTCTTTATCGGCACATACGCAATTACCACGTTCCATTCTGACCAGGGTCCTGCTTTCAGCTCTCGAGCTTATAAGGAGGCCATTGCTAGCATGGGAATTGGGTTGCGGTATTCTTGTCCGTCATACCCCGGAAGGGAATAGTGTGGTAGAAAGAAAAAACCGTGACATAAAGCAATCTATAACAGCGAAGGTATTAGGTTCAGGCGCTGGGTGGGTCAAACATTTAATAAGTGTCCAGACTAGTCTTAACAACATGCCAAGAAATTCTCTAAAAGGTTTCAGCCCATACGAACTATTGTTCGGAATTAGAATGCGAGTTCAGGACATCGATAGTCAGATGTCAGTGGTACAAGAAAAAACAACAGACTCTGATGTAAAAGATCGTTTGGCTGTTTTACAGGAACTGAATGAAACAAGAAAATCATTAAGCAACATAAAGTTAAAGCAACAGCCAAGTACCACTGACGAGGCACCACCCGCAACAGCCCCAGCAAGGCCTGTCTGGATTCCAAAGATTGGGGATCTAGTCAGAGAAAAGATCGCGGTTAAGAAGGAATTTGGGCCTTCTTACAGAAAAGCAGTACCTGTCTTAGCAGTCACTGGAACAAGATCAGTTGTGCTACCGCCCCTTGCTGGTAAAAAGGAGAACAGAGTCGTGTCTATCGATCTGGTAAAACCACAAGCATGTGGCCTATAATCAACAGTAGGCCCAGTGGACTCCCAAGAAACAACAGAATACCCAAACTTGCAACAATCCAAGAGGTTCAAACTGAAAGACTCATCACATTCGATCAGCCTGCAGTGCACAATGAAGGACTATGCAATAATGCCATGGAACTCGTGCCTCTTGAAACACAGATTGAAACGGTTCGTCAAGAAACAACACCAGTCTACACTAATGTGGCATCAGAAAGTGCTACCGAGAGACAGATTGAAAAAACAATCCCATCAATTGACAGAACTGCCTCTGGTTATTTCATCAACTTCGACAACTTCTCTGAAGATTTTAATGACCCCGAAGTGATGCCAGAAACAAAAAAGTATTCTAAAGAAAATACAACAGGACTCCTTCAACAAATCAAAGAACTATATCTGGATTCACCGTTGATTGAGCATTGGATCATCTCAGGGGTATTCATACTCCTACTATGCCTAATTTTAGTTTTAATTTTAGGGAAGTTCATTACAATTGAATGGACACAGCAAGTCAGAACATCAACCTAGTCCTGAAACCACACAGATCATCCCATGTGAAGAAAAGAGAACTGTCAACAGTAAATGTCACAGCAATTCCAATACCTGGTGGGGTAGTATGGGAGAAAACAGACTATGAGATCTATGGTCCGGTCGAAATCCTGAAGTATCCTCATCAACTAAAGGTTTCCTTAAGTGACTTTGTGACACCAAGTACATTCTCTGATGATTGGGACTTTAACAGTATTAATGACATGATGTCTGATTTAGTAATGTCAGCTAGATTCACAGATCATGATTATTTACAAGGTTCATCTAGTTATGAGCAGTTATTCTGTTACACCCATTATGGGGATCATTACTTGCATAAATCTGCACAGCCTAGAAATGTTTTTATGTATAATCAATGGGAACATTGTGCTACACCACCTAAAAGCAGTTCTAAAGCATTTTTTGAGAAATTCAAATACTTCTCAGGGTTTAACACCAGTGATGCAGAAACGTTTTATTATAAACTGTTAGATAAAACAGGAATGAAAACAATGCTGACAAATTCTAAATTGATATATTCAGAAGCATTTTATGACAAAATGATGACATTTGGTTTTGATTATTGGAAAAATAATATTGAAACGAAAACAATTTGGGGTACAAAAGATTGGCAGGTGCAAGGCATAGAAGCACTATTTAGAACCTGCATGATACCAGAACAAATGTTATTTTTAAATGACACTGTACACCAAACATCTTGTCTTGGCCTAGCTAAGATCAAAGACCTTAAAACACCGTCTATTCCAAAGCCAATACCTGAGAATACAACAGCTGATATTGAGTTAGACGTGTCACAAATTTTACATTTCAACAGAACGAATCCTGATTGGAAAAAGTGGTTAATCTGGCCTACAGACACAAATAGCTGTCAGGATAGATTCCTGAATAAAACACAGGGGTTAAAAATGACCAGATTAGACCCTAGATATTCCCAGAGACAACATCCAGGGATTATAACAACATACAGTGTAGGGAAACTCTGCCTAGAATGGCTAACTACGTCCACACTGGCTGAAATTAAGCAACATTTGTCTTTACTAAAAGATGGTGCTGATTTGCGCGATTTCATTCTTGGACCACGCAAACAGCGTCAAAAGCGCTTCATAGCGACCAGTATCTATGCTGCTTACAACGAGGCTTGGAAAGTAAAGCAAATTGAAACTGCTGAAAAAATACGAGAAATTGATCGTATTAATTTGGAGAAATCACTTTCTGTGGTAGACAATGGGTTAATGACTCTGTCTTCCAGAATATATTCGTTGGACAATATTGTATCCTCTGCCTTTGATGTGATAGACAGAGATTTGCTAATGTTACAACATGGCCAATCTCAATTACGCTCTATTATAGAATTAGGCTGGACGCTGCAAAATCTTCGTTCAGGCTATGTGCCTTGGCGTTTAATCAACACAACGTCATTATTTTCCAGTTTTAACCTTACTGATAAACAGATCAGTTTGGCACAGAAAGGAGCAGACTATACAATCCTGAGCATCGAAAAACTCGAGAGATTATCATTGACAATGTCAGAGAGTCCTGTCATTGAATGGATAATACACGGAATTATCACAATTCCGATAACAACTTTCCGATTTAAAAAGTGCCTTGAGTACATACCTGCTGGCCAATATGAACAATTGGGTAAGGGATATGTAAAATCCGAATGGAAATTACCATACACTCATTCTTGCTATAGTGACAGTGACAAAAATGTATTTCTTAGTGGTGACAACTGTAAACACTCACTAAGCGGTATACTTTTGTGTCAGGGTATTAATTTACACGGAGCATGTGATGGAATTTCAAACAACCTTTCATGCCACCAGCTAGTCACACCTGCAACTCAGATAGAGCCCTTCTTTATGCAACTCGCAAACGGGAGTTACATTCTTAGAACGGATCACAGATGTTGTGGCCTGACGCCAGGGAAAAGTTATCTAATACAAGTAACGTCCATGGTCAAATGTTGTATGCAAGCATTGTTTCCGAGCGGGCCTCCAGACATAGTGACTCCCCTCTGGCCTCGTCTGAATCTCTATTCTATACGAATTGATACATTAAGCAAAATGAAATCTGTACTTTTACAGACAACAGTGCCGATAACGTCATCTAAAGAGACGTATGATCTTCTAGTCGCAAGGACGGCTACTGAAGTTCATGACCTTTTATCAACAAATTGCCCCGTGCATTTCGTAGAAATGTTCAGCCAACTCCTTAACATGTCTAGTGCATATTTAAGACAGTCTTTACGGGACTGCTAACACCCTTTCAGGCAATTTTGGGAATCTTTCCTAATTTTGTGCACTCCATTTTTGGCGGCATTCCACTATTTTTGGGACTCGTTGCAGGGATTCTATTTTTGACCATCCTGCTACGTTATGGCAAGCCTCGGCTCAGACATAGCTCCCATGGGAATGGAAGAGACAATCCTAGCAATGCGCTACAAGGACAGGATAACTAACGTCCTCGGATTGGCCAGGCTGAGAGATCTAAACATGACCTGGTTCCTTTCATTCAGACCGATATGGCAAAATTGCATTTTACCTGTGCTACGGTGTATGCTTTGCGGCGATGAATGCGTGTTGGACATCTGTCTTTCACTTCCATCAGCAGTACCAATGGACGTCGATACTTTGCTCAGTCCAATAACGGCTCACGCATTGTGTTGTCCCCAGCGGCTACCAATCCTGATGACGGCATTCGTGGAGACTCCTGTACTACAGCCAAGTGGTAACAGTGGAGCGAGTGACAAAAGCAACATCATCCAGGTACAACGTTCTGTGAGCATTGCTGGTCCTGCCTTCGATGACAGCAATCATTCTCACACCTGCCAAGTTACAGCGCTATCTAATTTGGTTGAACTATCACCTGAATTTGTAGACCAATTCTTTGAGAGCCTGTCTGATACGATGTTCTCACCCACAGAGAAACAATAACTTTTGAGAAGCTTTCCGACACACAGCGTTCCCATGAACTCTGAATTCGGCCTTCAGTTTTGATCAACAAAAACTGCCAGGAGCTTTGGAAATCTATTTTCTTTGAATTGGACAATTTTTTTAAATATTGACCCTTTTTGGCACGAACAATTCTTTGCTTAACGTAAAAACTATTCTTAGAGAACAGAAGCTTCACACTTCTATTTCTAGACACATCTAGAGATATAACAACATAACACCAGCCTCTAGCACACATGTTATTACAATGCATTTTTATATGATGATTTATCTCGCATTTCTTCTGTCAGAGATACTTCATGTGTAATTCTTTTTGCATAATCGTTCATTGATTTCATATGCAATACCTTTTGAATGATTACTATGCTTTAAAAAACGTACAGTACCTAAATTCCATGTATTACAAGTACGCCTATTTCGAATGCATTTATGTATTTTGGGGTGGGCAATGTTACACATGCATCTTATTGCTTAGTTTTAGTAATTTTGATGGACATGAAAACGTGGAGTGGGTGTTGCGTGCTTATCTAGGTTCCTGATCGATACTGTGACCTTATGCCCCTATTCGGCTATAAATCCATTTATTCCCTATATTGGCATAACCGTTCAAGTGCGATTTTCTGAAAAGTCATCTCTGGCCTCACACGAACAGAGCCACATTCCAGCATGACTCTCTGCTACTTCCTTTGCGACCAATTAGTGCAATGACAGAGCAGCAGTCACTATCTGATATTCCTAGATAACACTCCGAGTTCTTCAACAAGATAAAAACTTAGCAAACCTGGAAATCCCCGCTTGCTATGTTTTGATTAGTAATGGAACTCTAATGAGCAACTGATAACTGTCACTTCCTAGTGACATCTTTAATTGACGTCTTATGTCCAGCAAACTTGCGTCAAACCCGGCACCTGTCAGGTATAAATATTACCAACGTTGCCTTAAGCAATGAGAGAGATACGAGCTGTGAGTTCGTTGCCTGTTGCTGATGCCAGCTGCCTGCATGACCCTGTGTTGGTAAAAACTAGCACTCTGTCGCTGCAGCCTGCTATCCTGTGGTGGTGAAGCTGCTGATTACCATTATCGCCGCTACAGCGCGAACTATGGTGCAGTACGCTTGAGGAGCCGAGCAGCCGTCCTCTGCGAAGACATCCAACCGATTCCAGCTGCCCGCGGACGCTGTCACCCCTCCTTCCTCGACGCGCTGAGAGAAGCCGCTGCCTTTCTCGTGCAGAGAAATCCAGTCCCGGCGCTTCCGGTCTACCCTCGCAGGTGACTGGGATATCGAGAGAGACCCCTGAAGGAGATACCAATCCTCCATCATTCTATTCAGAGGTATGGTGTTGACTAAACCCTTAGACGAGAATTCTTGAAACAAACCTTGGCAAAACCAACTTAACTTAAAGCTACTTACTTACTCCCCTTCTCACGTGTTAGGCTTAGGTCAGGCACACTGGGGTAGGCTTAGTTAGAAGCACCAGTTGAGTACGTTAGCCAAATGTATATATGACTGTATATATGTTTTATTACTTTTAAACCATTGTATGGCTAAGAAACCATATCAATGCTTTTACAGTTCTATTTCGCAATACTTATCTTACTGTACGTACTTTTTATAATAACAATTATTGCAATTGTGGCAATACATTTCTCTTGTACGAGAAGAAAGACTGTTCAATAAATGTTAACCCTTTATTGACTAACGCCCGTCTCTCTATTCTCTACATCTTGTGAAAGTAAACTGCACTAGACTGACTGAGTAAAATACATGTCTATTGTTTCACACGACCCTAGAGATCGACTCTTGATCTGAGGAGCAAAGTTGTCATGTTGCACGGTTGTTGGAAAACTGAATCCCTTCTTGTCTGTGCCAAGGAAGCTGATCACTTCCTATGCAGAGAAGAAAGTTTCCAGTGACCTCTGAGCTAGTTGGTAACACAACCCAATTAAGTTTAGCATAGTCAGTGGAGGCCTGGAATATCCGCAGTTCCACGTCGATACTACTGTTTATGTTATTCCAATGCGCAGGGCCTAGTGGGAAACTAGGAACTACACTACAGACATACCTAAAAATCCCTAAACTTGTGTTGTACGTCCACAACCCTTAGTGATATTTCAGTATCACTAATTTGAAACAGAACAACTGAACTGTGTAACTTCACCTGTCACACTACTCTGCCGGCACATAAGATTTTTCTCACTGCTGGAAAAACCTTTCAACAACATATAACAACTAGACAAAACTCAACATGTGTTAAACATGTATCCTATGTAATTACCATGTAACATGTCAGTTACCATAGTAACCGAACTCTGCTACCAGAGATTTGATCCAGCGGGCCAAAGGAAATTCAGTCTCAAATGAACATCTCTACACCAAGATACTCACCATAATTCATAAATCTAACAATAGGCCCATAAATAACTGAGACATGAATTGACCAACTGAATCATATGACCTAATTAATCAAAACACTTTATAAACATTTAATTAAGTCAAAATCATAGGCAATGGATTAACTAATGGTAACTTATACGAAACAAACAAGACCAGCTTGTCATTTCAAAATCTATTTTATTAACTTTATTATCAAGCAAAGAACATTTTAAGAATTAAATTATTTTATTTGCATTTTAACTCAAACAGCATTATTTTATTAGAAAGGCACATTAGACTGTCAGCTTAAATCAAAATCAGCATGAGAAATGCTTAAACATTTAGGAACTAATTTCCCTAAACCCTATTTCCCTAACTTAACTAAAGAAAACCTAAAGGGAAAAAGTAAAGTTCGGAGTATCTTACGTGAGTCAAAAGTCCGACAGCATCTCTGGAGCACAGGAACAAGCCAACAGTGCTCTTTCCAAGGGGGCAATTTTTATAACTTTTCTCTATCTAAAACTAACTAAAAGAATACAAATAACCGACCAACACGAAGCATGATTGGTCGAGAAATGTCACTCCATGAAGTCATTCGCCTTTCACACTGTAAGAATCACGTTCTTTAAGAGCGGCATTGTCCTTTGACTACGTGTGTCACAGGCTCTTCCGAAGCTTGCAACATTTAATAAAAAATTTTCTTTGCTTCCTCCGTCCAAGCTTTTCCGCTGCTACACATCCTGTCCTAGGCAATGAAAGTTTATACAATGATTATCTCAATGTTCTGCACAGCCTTGCTTCCGCGTTTGTTTTTCAAAGAATTATGAAGAAAATATTTTCTTTTCATTCACTGCTGTTGAAAGCCCAACTCGACAGGACTTTGGACATCCATTTTAGAAATAGGCCACAGGCCTCTTTTAGCATGACTCTAGTATGCAAGGAAACACAAGACATAAATTAATTCGAGAAATGATAATTATTCTGTTACCCACCCCCTTTGCTAATGTTAACCCATTAGTCTATGTTACCTAGCTTTGTACACAGAAGACGAACAAAACACAGACACATAAAATGACACGACATAAACAAAATCACATTTAAAAGAAAGCACATGCTATTATTTAAAACAGCCGCAGTTAATGTTTGACAAAACAAAAGACAAGGTAAATATATTATTTAAACGTGATGACAAACATGACAAGAGCACATTTTATTAGACTCATGTGTTCGTGTAGGTGCACATTATTCTAGGTTGAATCAGTACATAAACATGCAACACTCGTTAATGAATTAAAAATTATGGGAGTTTAAATCAGCTAACTGAATCTAAACTTATCCCTAAAGTCCGCTTTATCAAGGGCCATTGGAATTTGAGATCCATTGGGTACTTTGATGACAAGGAAAGCGTGGAGGGAAAACTTCACCACAGAAGCAGTAATCATTTTGTTGAAACTGGGGTTTCCAATACAGGGTGAAGCAGTCACTCGTGCTGCATTAAAAATCAAAAACCGTGAGTGTTCATGCACTCCCAAACAGACAAGATACTTTTTTTGATGGCAAAGTCTTCAGTTTCACATGGAAAAGAAGATGGAAAAAGCGGTAACCACTTTATGCTTCCTTCAGCTACATTGCCGGCCATACCTCACAATTACTTTTTGTGCAAACTTTGTGGTAAAATGTATTTTTCATTTTTCTCTACCATCGCAATATAATGCTTTTGAAATGAACAAGGTAATATTAAACTTAGACAGTGTCTCTATGCATGGCGAAAATATATAGTTAAGAACAATCATGCATTCTGTAAGAAGACTCTACGGTGACGGGGAAAAGCTATAAGATTAACAGGCAGCAACAAGACGCCTGTAGCACGTATCGTCTCATTTGTTATATTCAGAAATATTTTGAGAAATACTACAACGAATACAAAGTGGATATACTAAATTTTGTACTAACTTGACCAGCACTGGGGCAATAAGTAGTACTACCTTAAGAAGGCACTGGAAACATTTAAACTTCTGCTTCCAATACAATCGTGTAATTTCAGAGAGTATGAATTGATTTGTCTTTAGAAAGATGGTGAAACAATTTTAATCCATCGAAACGCGTCGACGCCCATTTTTATACATAATCTGTAATCATCGAGTCATCGAGTACTGGGTACCAAGATTTACGCCATAATTACTGTTGCAACACAGATATGTAACAAACAAGGGGCATATTGAATTTGCCTGTGTTATGTACTCTCTTTTTTAATGATTTTTATGTATTTCTCTTTAAGTGTACTGTTTATTAACTTGTGATTGTATATTTGAGCTGATGCGTTTATTCTTAATTTGATATTATGATATTTGGTATGTGTTAGGTACAGGGTTTTTCCCTGGTTTTAATTAGTATCTTTTATTACTTGTTTTTTATCAATAAATCGATTTATACTTTTGTAACTCTGATGGTTAATGATTTTCTGTGGGAGATGTATGGTACATTTCTCTCAAGTGTATATGTGATTATGTATGAAGAGTGAGTATACACAAACTAGACTGTAAGGCATAGATGAATGGTCAATAAAAAATTGCTATAAAATCCAAGGGATACTTTCCTTTTTCTACTGTATAGTGCCCTAATCCTTTTGGTTTTTAAGGGGCTCCTCTTTGTTTTTATTGCTTTCTTATCCAGGGCCACGGCTGTGGCGCCCCCTCCTCTTCCTGCTCCCTGGCTCGGGAGGTGGCTCTTGCACCCCCATCCTGTTCATGCTTCTCCATGCTGACTGGCTTCATGGGTCTGCCCACGGCCGCTCTGGTTTTCACCGATTGTGGGTTGTTGGGCTCCCTTGCTCGTGTCCGAAGTACTGTGGCTCCTTGGTTGGTCTGCTGGGGTTCGTTTTTTTGGCTATCTCTCTGGTCCTTCTCCGACGGGTCCTGTTTCTCTGGTTCTGGTTTGCCGATGGGGTGTTGGTGTTTTTCCCTTCCAGTTTCTGGTTTTCCTTGTTTTTGGTTGCCTTCCTCCTTTTGCCTGTCCCCCTTCGGCGGGTAGTAATCGCTATATAATTCCTGTATAATACAATCACCAACAAAAACACTGCGAATAGCTTTGTCTGGCTTACATCTTTTCAGTTAAGTAAACCACATTTTGCCCATTGAAGAGCTGCTCATATGTATGTGCTAATATTTGCAGAAGCATAACTGCAAAGAATTCAGATTGACTAATCACAGTATATAAATAGGAAGGATGCTTAGAAATGCTAACAAATGATGATGTATTTGTAGGAATAGCATGAAAGGCAGTGAACTTAAGTTGCAATATGAAATGAAATGAAATGAAATGAAATGAATGAAATGAAAACAATATTTAATAAAGCGCACTGCTGCCAAGCGGCTTCCTGGCGCTGGGGGACCTGGGTCAGAACTCACAGAGGGGGACACAAGGGAACCTAAGAAGGGAAAGCCAAAGAAAAAAGAAAAGTTTTTAAGGCTTTACGGAAATGGCTAAGAATAGGAATGGAGCGAAGATGAAGTGGGAGACTATTCCAGAACTGGGGAGCCAAGACGGAAAGACGAGTGCCCCCGGATCTGGATTTGCGGAAGCGGGGAATGTGAAGAAGGGAGAGAGAGGAAGACCGGAGGGTGCGACTGGGAACATAGGAAGAAATGAGGGAAGTGATGTAAGCAGGGGCAGAGCGAGAGTGGGCACGAAAGGCAAAGCAAGCTAGTTTGAAAAGGGATCTGAAGCGGATGGGGAGCCAGTGAAGGGATTTCAAAGCCGGGGTGATGTGAGAGGATTTAGGGAGGGAGAGAATGAGACGGGCAGCTTGGTTTTGAATGGCCTGTAAACGTCGGGATTCGTGGGAGGGGATGCCCACGTACAGGCCATTGCCGTAGTCGAGGCGAGAGATGACTAAAGCCAAGACTATGGTTTTAAGCGTCGATGGTGAAAAAGCGAGAAATTTTCCGAATAAGAAGGAGGGAAAGGAAACATGAAGACACAACAGAGCTGATCTGGCTGTGCATGGTTAAGTCAGAGCTGACTTTAATGCCAAGGGTACGAACAGAGGAAGAGGGCGTGGGGGGGGGAAAAGAAGGGGGCCAATGTGCAGGGGACCAAGGGTTAGAAGGGCCACCCGTGAGGACAAGTTCCGTCTTATCGGAGTTGAGCTTAAGATGGTTGGCGCTCATCCACTCAGAGATAAAAATAAGGGTGGAACTGAACTTGGGAATAGAATCGGGAGAAGAAGACAGATCAAAGACAAGCTGGAGGTCATCTGCGTAATTATATACAGAGACCCCCAGCTTGAGAAGAGAAGAAACAAGGGGACAGATGTACAGATTAAAGAGGAGAGGGGAAAGAGAGGAGCCCTGAGGAACACCACAGGTGACCCGACAGGAGGGGGCAGAGAAACCAGAGAGATGAACGGCCTGATGCCAATCCTGAAGAAAGGATGCTAGCCACGAGAAGGCCGCGCCCCGAATGCCCGCTGCGCAGACACGGTCGAGAAGAATGGAATGGTCGACCGTGTCAAACGCAGCGGACAAGTCGAGAAGCACCAAGGCTTGGGGAAGGTTAACATCTGCCTTGCCCTTGAGTTCATCCAAGACCGCGAGAACCACCGCTTCTGTAGAATGGCCAGGGCGGAAGCCCGCCTGGTGGGAAGCTAAAAGGCCATTGTCCTCGATGTATGAGGAGAGGCAGGAGGTGACGTGGGTCTCTAGGATCTTACCCAGGTAGGGGAGAAGGGAAATGGGACGGAAATTAGAGGGGAGGGAAGGATCTAGACCAGGTTTTTTTAGAATAGGGAGAACAACAGCAGATTTAGAGGAAGTGGGGACAGCACCGGAGGCCAATGAGGAGTTGAGAAGAGTGAGGGGAGGACCAGGACAATTGGTGAAAAGGGTTTTGAGGATACGCGCAGGAGCGCCGTCCAAAGGAGAACCAGATTTAACTTTAGACAGGTAATTGTGAAACAAGTCAGGGGAGATAGGGGGGAAAGTGTCGAGGGAAGAGGAAGGGGGAGTGGCAGGGCTGGTGAGGATAGGCTGAGGCACAGTAGGAATGTTAGTTTTAATTTTCGCAATCTTGTCGATAAAAAAGTTATTGAGTGAAAGACAGAGGGGTTGGGAGGGAACCAAGCCGGGGGAGGAGCGATCAGAAGTGGCAAGATTGCGGACCAAAGAGAAGATTTCGCGGGGTTTATTCACGGAGAGCGATACTCTCTCCGTGAAATAAGAAGTTTTGGCATTAAGGACTGCTTTTTTGAAGTTGGTAAGGAGTTGTCTGTACTGAACGCGCAGAGGAGGTGAATACTGACGTCTCCAGAGGCGTTCCGCCCGCCTGAGATCAAGTTTTAGTGCTTTGAGCTCAGTGGAGAACCATTTGTGCGCTTCGTATGGACGAACCGCTTTGATCTTTTTAAGCGGGGCCACACTGTCACACGAAGCAGCAAGCCATGTACTTAAGGCTTTGGCCTGGGATTCAAGGGGGAGACAAGTAAGATCAGGAGCGGAAGAAACCAAAGAGAGTGAAAGGGAATCAAGGTCGGTTTGATTCCAGTTTCGGGCTAGAAAGTTTTTAGGGGGAGAGGGTTTGTCAACCACACCTAAGTGAACAGAAAAGGAAATAATAGAGTTATCGGACCAGACACAAGGAGAGATGGAGGGAGGTAAGGCAAGGGGACAAGACGACCAGATTTGGTCAAGTATATGGCCATGCACGTGGGTCGGGGCTGTGACGTGAGAGGTAAGGTTCAGACAGTGAAGAGTGGCAGAGAAGTCTTTGGAAGAAAGATCTTCCTTAGGGTCTCCTGGCCAGAAGTTAAAGTCACCAAGAAGGAGCACAGAGGAGTTGTTGACCACCAGGGTGGCCAGCAACTCCTGGATGGAGGCTACAAAAGAAGGCATCGATTGAGGGGGGCGATAGACAAGAACCACAGTGAGGGGGGAAGGAAGGTTGAGGGAACGGGCCACCAGGTAGTGCACGTTAGAAATGGGGGGGTGAGGAAGGAGCTGAAATTTAAGTGGCGACCGGACAATCATCGCCACCCCCCCGCCGGCCTTGCCATCCGGGCGGTCAGCTCGGAGGGCATAGTAGGTGTCAGGGAGGATGGCTAGAAGATCAGGGAGAGAGTCAATAGTGAACCAGGTTTCGGTCAGAAATAAAAAGTCTGGAAAATCAGTGGTTAAAAGATTAAAAAGTGCTGTCTGGTGTTTAACTGCGGACCGGGTGTTAAGTAGGTAGGCAGAGGCAACCGTAGGGGCCGAAGGGGAACGAGGAACCGGAGGTGAAATAGAGGGGAGAGGAGGAGAGTCGGAAGAGAAAAGGGTCGGGTGAAGTAGGGGAGAAGAGAGAATACCAAGTGATTTTAGGTGATGAAGGGGGAGAGGGGCAAGAGAGGGAAAGACAGATAGTGCAGTAAGTTGGGCAGCAGTGTAAACTAAGCAAGAGGCATCCAGTGAGGCTGCTGTGGGAGCAATGAACATCACTGCATGCTTGCCTTGTGAACAGAAACAGTAGTAATAAGAGATAACAATCCTTGTTGTTTTACCTTCTGTGAATATTTTCACAGCGTCAGGAAATTAACTGCACATGAGAGTGATAATAATCCTTGACCGTCTGCCCTGTGTGAATATTTCATCGTATGAGACGCACTTCGAGGAGCGTTAGATAATTAACTGATGATCTTCGTTCAACTATTACTCAAGAGTTGGAAGAGTGAGCACAGAGTATTTCTTGACAGAAGCTTTACATTCCACATGCCCCATGAATACTAAAATTAGCTTTGGCAGAAGAATGGCACGACAGGCAGAACAGACGGGTAGCAATGATTACCTTTCAACCGTCCTCAAGTGATGACAGAGTGCTCGAAAGTATTTCCAGGCGGAAGGCTTACTTTAAAAAAATATATATATATATTTATTGATTTTATATGTGCCATGATACATCATACAGTGCTGGAATATTTCCATAATTACAAATCAGCTTGAACAGTCGTAATGATCATTGCACATTCTGTCAACATGCTACAATTCGAAACACAGGGGCATATTACCAACAACTAGCAATAATTATCGCTCTGTTGGTTTAGCGGCGATATTTTAATCGCCGAGCTGTGGCGATTTTTATCGCTTAGGAACCTTGAGGCATATTATCAAGGGGGTTTAACTCCGCTTTAAAAGCAAAGAAAGCGGAGATAAAATGATCTCCCTATTACCTAGCTGTGGCTAACACCAGTTAGCGACAGCTAGTAGGAGATAGCGACCATCTTGGGACCCACTTTGCATGTCAGTGATATTTATCACTAATGACATGCAAAGTGGGCGTGCCAAGATGTTAGCAACTGGAAACAGTCGCTAACATCGCTATCTCCTATTACCAACTTTTGGAGATATTCGCGGTAAGCGCGAATATCTCCAAATGCTAACACCTGCCCTGAGCAGTTCTTAGCCATGTTATCCAATGGGAGGTGGATAACATGGCTAAGAGCATTAGCTCGGTAATGCATGAATATCGCTGACTTTTCAGCAATATTCATGCATTGTGGCCGATAGGTTTATTTGCAATAAAAATCGCCGCAGCTCAGCGGTAAATTTTTGTCTCTAACCAAGCAATAGCGATAATTATTGCTATTGCTTGGTAATATGCCCCCTTGCTATTATCAAGATTTATCTCGTAAGCGATAAAAATCGGCCAAAATGCATGAATAGCGCTGAAAGTTCAGCGATATTCATGCATTACCGAGCTGATGCTCTTAGCCATGTTATCCACCTACCATTGGATAACGTGGCTAAGAACTGCTCAGGGGCAGGTGTTAGCTTTTGGAGATAGCGCGAATATCTCCAAAAGTTGGCAATAGGAGATAGCGATGTTAGCGACTGTTTCCAGTCGCTAACATCTTGGCACGCCCACTTTGCATGTCATTAGTGATAAATATCACTGACATGCAAAGCGGGGCCCAAGATGGTCGCTATATCCTACTAACTGTCGCTAACTGGTGTTAGCGACAGCTAGGTAATAGGGAGATAATTTTTCTCTGCTTTCTTGGCTTTTAAAGCCAAAAAAGTGGAGATAAACCCCCTTACAGACTGTTACACTTTTAACTTAACTACGAAGAATAACGCCCCCTCCCTCCCCATGAACCTTCATGAAATCACATGTATCCAGTATAAAGATACACACTCAGACAAAGTTCAGACGAGCAGCAACTCCCTTGCATATAAAACATTTCTTACATGATTTAAGTCTAAGTATCACATCTTAGACACCTCCTGCATAGTTGGTCACGTAGAAGTGCAGGACCCCATTACCTCCAGACCCCGATTACATCTCCTTTACAATTCTTTCGCCTTAAAGTCTTCCAGTATCGCATTCCACTCTAAAGAGATAGGCTTTTTGCGCAATCCCCGGTCTTCCTCCCTCCTAAGTACAGCACTGTCTGCTTTGCCCCATCTCACCACCTCGCCATACAACTCCGTCACCAACGGCGCCATAGTGGCTTTCCAATGTTTTTTGATTCCCCGCCTGGCCAGTATTAGGGCTAAGTTAACAAATCTGATTGTGGGGTTGCTACTTTTGGATTTCGTACCCAACCCCAGTAGGGAATGTTCTGCCAGTACACCTCACCGTCCCGGCACCACTTCCCTGAGGACCTTGTGCACTTCCACCCAATAATGTTATAAGCGCGGACACGTCCACAGCATATGGAGCAGGTCAGCACTAGGGTTTCCTGCATCTTGGGCATGCGTCCGACGCAGTCGGATACATTGCGTGTAACCTGCGGGGGGTCAAGTAAGCACGATGTAAAATCATAAGTTGGATAAATTTAAACTTCGCATTCAGGGATACCTTTCTGGGATATTCTAATAAAGCATCCCATTCCTTATCAGTAAATACCCTATTCACGTCTGCTGACCACCTATCTCGGAGTGCCTGCAGTGACATTCCCGCATGTGACCGAATACCTTGGTATAACCACTTAGTCAGATGGCGACCATTCCCCATTAAGTTTTGTAAGTGTACCAGTGTGTCGGAGGTTCTTCACCATTAGGAGCCCACGGTGTTCTAATACATAGCAGTATGGTAGCGTGTAGGAGGAACAGAGTGTTCGGCACTTCCCTTTTCTCTACAAAAGTATCATGATTCATCAGTGTGTGATCTGTGAACAACAGCCCAACAGTGTCTACACCCGCCTCCGCCCATGTAGAAATTTGTCTCTGCGAAACTGTTCCCAGCTGTGTAGGTATACCACGTAGTGGTATATTAGGTGCGTATGAGGTACGCGTCTTCGTATAAGCTAATACCCTTTTCCAGTATATTATTGCCACCTTCAGTAACGGGGAGGCGGATGGCGCAACCACTCCACCGGGCAGCAGCAGTGCATGTAAGTTGCCTCTATTCCATTCTCCCAATGACATTTCTATTTCCTGGAGGTTGCTCCCCACAATCCAATATGACAACCATTATAGTTCTCCTGCGTAACAATATACCCTGAAATCCTGTGTGCTCATACCCCCATCCCTGCTGGACAGTTGCAGTTTGGCCAGTCCTACTCTGCGCCGACCCGGGCCCCAGATCAGCTCCACCAAGAGCGTATCCAGCAACTTGAACATGCTCTTTGGAAGCACAACTAGTAGATTCATGAAATAATAAAGTAACAGTGGGAGCATCACCATTTTGGCAATGGCCACTCTACTGGCCACCGAGAGGGGAAGGGACGTCCATAACTTTACTTGACCTCTCAGTGAGTTTGTCGCATGGGATACGTTGCCCTCTATAACATCTACTGATTCACTATATATGTTGATACCGAGATACTTAATCGTGGTCGGCGCTACCCGGGATGACCACTGCCCAAATTGTATGGTATCCTGCATCAACTCCTCCGTAAACGTGACTAGTGAGAATTTCTTACCCGATCCATCCTAGAAAACCATATCATGTACTTGCGGGACAGTTTTAGACCTGGAATTGTGGGTGGTACAATGGGTGTTCCCTGGAAGTTCCTGGACATTGCAAATGTGGACAACACTCACAATTCTTTTTAACTGGGTATGAACAAACAGCCCCCAATGGCTTTGGGAGACTGGAAGTAAACGGTTCAGACGCAGGAAAATGCAAATGTGCACTTCCGTCATTCTACTACAACTGTCGACACTGTATGCAATTCTGCCATAAATCAACAATGTAGATTTGTTAAATGTATTTAAAAATAAGTGTCATGCATAAGGCGATTTCAACATTCTGTATCGTAGTTTGCATTTACATTGATCAGTATGCACAATATGAACTCTTGCCCCAGTCACATGTTGACACCTGTTAAAATCAGAGGTCGCTTGGCTACTGAAATTTTTATAGTTAATGCACACAGAAAACAGTGTGAGTGTTAAGGTGTTTTCTCTCTGGTTTCTTGCTTTAAGATACATAAATAAATAACAATGAATGTAGGAAAAAAGTCCACATGATGAGAAACTAGGCTTTGAGTGCATCATCAGCTAAAGACAGCATAACATTGGGTGTTTTCAAGGGCATAAAGTAGCAAACCAAAATACATTTCACCTAACCCTGATGTAAAATATTTAGAAATGACTATACGGATACTGTCTACATCCTCCTGGGGGACCTCAACTTCCACCTGGAGAACAACAACGACCGCAACACCATCACCCTGCTCGACAACCTCGCCAACCTCGGACTCAAGCAGCTGGTGTCCACCCCCACCCACCTCGCCGGACACACACTCGACGCCGTCTTCTCATCCAGCAAAGACATCGCCTTCAGCCACGCCAATGGACTCCACTGGACGGACCACAGCTGCGTCCTCTTCACCTTCAGAAAAACGACGATCCACCACCACCAGCAACCGGTTGCTCGAAGAAGCTGGAACAAGATCACAGCCGACCAGCTCGCCGCTTCCCTGAGCCAGCACCCCCTCGCCAGCTCAGCGAACCCCAGCCAGGCCGCCGACAACCTCACGAAGTGGATCAACAACTGCGCGGACGAACTCGCCCCACTGAGGACCCCGCCCAGCAGACCCGGCAGCAAGAAGGCCCCATGGTTCACCGACGAACTCAAGAGCTCCAAGAAGAACTGCCGAGCCCTCGAGAAAGCCTGGAGAAGGTAACCAACACCGGACAACATGACCGCCCTCAAGCTTGCCACCCGGAAGAACCACCAACTGATCCGCGCCACCAAGAAAACTGCATTCAAGGACCGGCTGGACAACAACGCACACAATTGCAAGGAACTCTTCAACATCATCAAAGAGCTCTCCAACCCCAACGCCGGAAACAACGACATCACCCCATCGCAAGACCTCTGCAATTCCCTCGCCTCCTACTTCCACAACAAGATTGCGGACATACACAACAGCTTCAGCACTCAACCAACGCACGCCACAACCGAACCACCGCCCCCCACCACCACCCTCAGCGCCTGGACTCCGATCAGCACCGAAGACACCATCCGCTTGATGAACTCCATCCACTCCGGATCTCCGACCGACCCCTGCCCTCACCACGTCTTCAACAAGGCCGACGCTGTCATCGCACCCCACCTGCGGGACATCATCAACACCTCCTTCGACACCGCCACCTTCCCGGAGAGCTGGAAGCATGCCGAACTCAGCGCCCTACTAAAGAAACCTACAGCGGAGCCCACCGAACTCAAGAATTACCGCCCCATCTCGCTCCTCCCGTTCCCAGCCAAAGTCATCGAGAAGACCGCCAACAAACAGCTGGCCGCCTTCCTCGAGACGAATGGATCCCTCGACCCCTCACAGTCTGGCTTCCGAGCCAACCACAGCACCGAGACCGCCCTCATCGCTGCCACCGATGACATCCGAGCCCTGATGGACAACGGAGAAACAGCGGCCCTCATCCTCCTAGACCTCTCCGCGGCATTCGACACTGTCTGCCACCGCACCCTAGTGCAGCGCCTCAGCAACGTCGGAATCCAGGAGAAGGCACTGGAATGGATCATTTCCTTCCTCGACGGAAGAACACAGAGAGTCCATCTACCACCGTACAAGTCAGAGGCCACCGAAGTCATCTGCGGCGTCCCTCAAGGATCCTCGCTGAGCCCCACCCTCTTCAACGTCTACATGAGCCCCCTCGCGGCCATCGCACGCCAACACAACCTCAACATCATCTCCTACGCTGACGACACCCAGCTGATCCTTTCCCTGACCAACGACCCCGCCGCCGCCAGAGCCAACCTTCACGAAGGGATGAAAGACGTAGCCGAGTGGATGACGACCAGCCGCCTGAAACTGAACTCAGACAAGACGGAAGTCCTCATCCTGGGTTCCTCGCCCTCCGCCTGGGACGACTCCTGGTGGCCCCCCGCCCTGGGCAGCGCACCCAAACCGACAGACCACGCACGCAACCTGGGCTTCCTCTTGGACTCCTCCCTCACCATGACCAGACAAGTCAACGCCGTCTCCTCGTCATGCTTCAACATCCTGCGCATGCTACGGAAGATCTTCCGGTGGATCCCCACCGAGACCAGGAAGACGGTCACCCAGGCCCTCGTCACCAGCCGACTGGACTACGGCAACGCCCTCTACGCCGGAACCACCGCCAAGCTCCAGAAGAGACTCCAGCGGATCCAGAACGCCTCAGCCAGACTCATCCTCGACATCCCACGACACAGCCACATCTCCGGACATCTGAGAGACCTGCATTGGCTCCCCGTCAACAAAAGAATCACCTTCCGCCTCCTCACCCACGCACACAATGCCCTACACGATCAAGGCCCGAGCTACCTCAACAACCGCATCAACTTCTATGCTCCCAAACGACATCTCCGATCAGCCAGCCACGCCCTCGCCGCCGTCCCCCGCATCCGAAGAACGACAACAGGAGGAAGATCCTTCTCCTACCTGGCCGCCAAGACCTGGAACTCCCTCCCGACCGACCTGCGCCTGACCCAAGACCACCTCTCCTTCAGGAAGAAGCTCAAGACCTGGCTATTCGAGCAGTAGCAGCACTCCCCCCCCCCCCAAGCGCCTTGAGACCCTCCGGGTAAGTAGTGCGCTCTATAAATGTCTGTGATTGATTGATTGATTGACTGAAAAGCATCACAATAGTCTATGACACAGTGCCTCTTGGAATGGATGGTAAGGCTGAACCTAAGTTCGCCCAACACTGAAGCTTGGCTCTACAGGGACATCTAGATTCATCCAGCGCTAGAGCCGGGCTATACATCTACATCTAGTCAAGGACTGCAACACTGCATGCACATTCCCCCAGCACCTGGCTCTGCAGGGACATCTAGTCATTGACTGCAATATTGGATCCTGGTTCACCCAGTGCTGAAGCTCAACTCTCAAGGAATCTCTTATAATGGCCTCTAGTACTGCATCCCATTTTATGGGACTGTTAGATTTGGGGGTCTCTAGTTGGCAGAGGTAGGTACCTTTGACCAACTAGGGACCCTGGTGTATAGTCAGGGTAAGGGGGTACACTCCTAAAATAACCCCTCCTCGCCCCCTTGGTAGCTTGGCACAAGCAGAAAGGCTTATCTCAGAGGCTGTGTGTAAAGCATGTGAACACATACAGTAACCCAGTGACAACACTACAGATGGACACCACACAAGTTGTAGACTTAACACAAGACCACAAATGACAAAAATCCACAATACTGTACTTTAAAAAAAAACTTTAAGTCCTTCCATGCTAGTGACGGAACCACTCCGTCACAAGCCACGAGTGGCGTGTGCTCATGATGGAGTGGTTCCATCATGCCGCAGCCGCTCCACCCACGCAGCCCTGCTTCCCCGCCTGTGGGGGCGAATTAGTGAGTGGGCGGAGCCATGACAGAACTACTCCGTCATAAGTACAGCGCGCCCGTGGTTCGTGATGGAGTGGTTCCGTCACAAGCATGGCGGCACCGTGCGACCCCCCTCTCCCCTAGCGCCGCGGCGGAGTTACCACCACGGCCAAAGGGTTAAGTACAATGTACCTTTGGATGCGTAACGCTATACAACGAAAGTGTTGCAGGGAAGGTGATGCGTCAGTTCCTTACACGCAAGAACGGTGATGTATCGGTCCCCTACTGCTGCGTAGGTGATGCTTGGTTCTTCTCCGCGTGGGTAGGGTGATGTGTCGGTTTCTTAATGCACTTCCATGGTGATGCCACCAGCAGCACCGTGATGCGATGAAGATCTGGTGGAATGAAACAAAAGTGGGGTCTTCTCCTTGGTATGACATGATGCGTGCACGCCCAACGGCTGTGCGGTGACTCAACGATTCTTCTGAGCCACAACAGGCCCAGTGATGTGCCTCTCCGGTGTTGTGAGACACTTCGGCAATGCGACAGCGGCACCGGCGACACCCTTCTTAAGTGATGCGACGACACTGGCTGTGGTGGCGACACGCTTCTGCGATGATGTAACGGCATCTGATGCAATAGTGACACTCTTCTCCTCTGATGTGAGGCGCTTCTGCAAGGCGAAGCGGCCAACACCCTTCACCCGTGATGCAACGACAGCCGCTGCGGCGGCGACACGCTTCGACTTCGTGAGTCACGCTTCCAGCTCCTTGCGACACGCAGTCCCACAGATGGCCCAACACACCAGCGGGCACTTCCAAAGAATTCTTGCGGAGCTGGGTGGTGAAGTCTGTTGACCCTGAGACTTCAGCAGGAGGCAAGCTCTATCTCAAACCCTTGGAGATCCTTTACAAGTTGATTTGAAAGTAGCACAAAGTCCTTTCTCCTTTCTTTGGCAGTCAGGCAACCACTGCAGGGCAATCCCCCAAACAGCACTCTGCTTAGGGATAGTCTCCTACTCAATTCCTCTGGTTCCTCTCCTAAGCAAAGGTTCTTCTTGTTTCCCAAAGTGATCTAAAGTTTTGGGGTTTGGGTCCCCTCTTTTATACTCATTTTCCCTTTGTTCTCTGAAGGCAGATTGGCCTTTGCCTAGTCCAAACTAGTTCTGGTCAGTCTTGGAGCACTTTGTTGACAAGACTCCTTCTTTCCTTTCACAGTGTAGGCAAGGGACATCAGACGCACCACAGGAGGTGGAGCCAGCATTGTGGAGGGAAGGCACAGCCCTATTCAGGTCCCAGGTGCAACTCGTCCCACCCATCTACATGCAGATCTCTCTATTCAGCCCTGTGCTGACTCACCCTGTCTCCTGGAATCCCCCAGCCCCTGTCACTCAAACTCCAGACAAGGAATACACAACCTAGCAGAGGAAGACTTGGATAGTTAGGCAAGAAAGTACCTACTTTCTAGAAGTGGTATTTTCAAACACTTAGGGGCCGATTCCGATCCGGGTCAAGCCGAAGTTGCCGGCTCGCAAAATGTCTGGGATGTTGCCTTTGAGGGACCGCGTCGGACCCCCTGTCACCTGCAGCCTTACGACTCGGACACAAGGGGAGACCCAAGGGTCTCCTGAACACAGGTGTGTACAGTGCAGATGACACTGATGCGTACCCACTGTGGGGGGCGCCTTTGTGCCAGCCGTACCCATTCAGTCAATGGGAGCCTATGTACGCACCGTACGACCGACTCACATTGACTTCTATTGGAATCCGACCGAACCGAGTCCGGCATCATGCGGCTGCATCGTACTCGTAAGGTCGGACTGCAGGAGTCAGGCTTGGTCGGAAAACACTCCGGATCTGGCTCGGGCAGAGAGCTTTCCAACCCTGATCGGAATCGGGCCCAGAATGTTAAAACTAATTTCACTTAAAGATGCATTTTATCATTCTGAGTTCAGGCATACTAAACTCGAATTTCTACCTAGTTTCCTGAGTCAGTTAGGATTATAAGATGTTATAATCAAACTATCCATTCTGGCCTATTGGGAACAGGTAGCCTTGCAATAGTGAAAGTTTATGGACTGAACTATCATATAGTTCTCTAATGGGTGGTTAAATTCTGAGCTGGTTCACCCCACACTACTTCTCTGAAAAGTCTGTGACTCCTTGCATTGCACCAACTCAGAGTCGTAGTGAAAGGCTTATACTTGTCCCAGGTTGCAAAACCATACTAGAATGGGCCCATGGCATTTTGATGGTTTTTTCGTTTTTGATGTAAAAATTGCTTCTGATGGCCACTTTTGCTAATGCACATAAACTTCATTGATTTATACACCACCATCATTTATTATAAGTGATTTGATTTTTAAAATGTAAAAATGATTATCTCTTTACTCAGTCGTCACCATTTTTGTGTGATCGAACTCCATCAATGTTTTCTCTGTTTTTTAGGTCTGTTTAAAAGCACAGCTCTCAAGCAAGTCTTTTACTTACTACAAGCACTTTGCACCCGATTCACAAACTGCATTGTGTAGTAAAGAAAGTAGTCCTACAGTAGTACTACTTACTACACAGTGCAATTCACAAACCTACAAGTGTAAATCTCCAGATCCACCTCTACCATCTATTCTATGAGGAGACCCTCACACATGCAAACTTACTACTTAGAGGCCCATTACGATGCCGTAGGAAACAGCCCGACCCTGGGTCGGAGCCGTTCCTAAGGCATCATAATCTCCTGTTTGGATTAATTTCTGACCAACCCATTTTGATGGAGTCAGTTGGAAATTAATCCAATCAGGATTTCTGAATGTCTTACTACGGGCTCATTGAGCATGTCTGCCTTTCAGAAACCCTCCTGTAATCCCACGGGTGGCTCTTTCTGCTTGAGGGATTACTATGTCGGATTCTGACCGCCTTTCTGTGCCGGCGTTTCTGACATAGAAAGGCTGTTGGAAGTTGACATGTACCCATGGGGGCCACAGCGGGGCCCCAATGGGTACATAGCATCCGGATGGTGGCCAAAGTGGCACCAATGGTGTCCTCCTGTTGCTCCCTGCAACCTGTGGCAGGTACCTTTAGGTGCCTGCCACAGTTTGTAGGGATGAACTGCACCTCAGCACTTTAGAAGGAGAGCAGGCATTTCGGTTGGAATGCATGCTCTCATTGTAAAGAATAGGAGTGTGACCGAACAGTGTTGGTCGCATCCTAATTGCTGGTTTGGGACCATGGACAGGAGGTCGATCGGTCCCAGTTCCAGATCGATGTCGGAAGGACTTTGGTCCGTCCGACATCGAAATTGCCCCTTAGTAGTAAATGTCAAAGGGACCAGTGGGAGAAACTGGAGGGGCAGAATAAAGGGCTGTACTTACTTTTAAGTGGGAGAGATTTATAGAGCAGTAAGGGGGTAAGTAAGGTTAAGGCAGGGTTTAGAGAAGGACAAACACCCACCCACAAAAGATTAAGTGCATTGTTATTCACAAACTGCACTTCTACAGTTACTACAGCAAAGGGACCCAAAACAGTAGTAAATTTACTCCTGCTCAGACATGGAAGAGGTCCAGCTCTACACCTGGCCAACCTTTGGTACTGCATGACTCTCCCATACAAAATAATGGAAAGAGGGCCTTAAATTAGAACCCCATATGAAATAATATTACAATTTATTATTTTGACTTAAAAAATATATATGCAATTATTTTAATGTTAAAAAACTTACTCATAATTAAAAAAATACTTTATGATAAAATAATGAAATTATGTTTCAAATTTAAAAATAAATGTAATTTTCTTTTTAAATTAATCACATTCATTTAAACACTTTTATGCATAACGTTTCGCAATATTTGATAGCTAATTAGTAAAAAAAGAAAATTTGCATGAGGTGGGTTTTGTTTAATAAGTGTTTGCAAAAATTATTTTCTTTGATTTAGTATATTTAAATTAATTGAATGATTATGTCAAAAGAGGTAAATAGTGCCATAGCATTTTTTCTAAAAATTTCTTTCTACTTTTAAAATACATGGAACATGGAACATAAAAATATTGCTTCTTATATTTTTAAAGCTTAATAAACATTTTAAATGTTCTGTATACTCTAGAATACGGAGAGCTCCTCCTTAGTAGTGACACCTCCGCCTATGTGATAGTGATATCTTCACACTTTCAACTTAATTTTTAATAAAATAATGTATTCATTTGAATATATTAGAGAAAAATAAATGATAATTAGTTTTAAAGATTAATTTGTAAAAAATCCCATCTAAATTAAATTTGTTATATGAACTTATCATGTATTAAAAATTACAAAGAGTTATTTATGTAATGTTGAATACGCTGTATAGCATCTACAATAGTCATGTGTGGCGGGTGATCATTCACCTTTCTAGCGTCTAAACTCTGGAATGTTCTCCCACCTGTATTCAGAAAAAATAAGGTGGAACTTAGCTTCAGGAAACAATTGAATACTTCCTAGTAACTAGTTCTCCTCTTTTGAGCATTAAGAATATGCAACTGGCAGGTGGTTCACAATAACTGGGACGTTGGGTATCCATGCACTTTAGAAATGCCAAGGAATAAATTGAATAGAATACGTTTTCAGACTTTTTTTTCAATCTGTTTATTTTTTAATTAAAAATGGTTATTAAAATATTTTTTTATAAAATAATATTTATTTTTTATGGATGTATATTTTTTTAACATTAAATTTGGAAAAGTGGAAATTAATGTATTTTCACATATTTTCCTATAGAGTATTTAAAGGCCCTATTTCATTTATGTCATGTGGGAGGTGTGCTGCAGTTTAGTTTAGTTTAGTTTAAATAATTTTTAGTAGTTTCAATAAATAAACATTAGTGCAATAGTGACAGGCACATAATGCAGATCATAAATTATGTGCACTACATATACAGTAACTTGCATTAAAAAGGTACGCAGATAATTATAATAAATCGATTCAAATATAGGTTAAAAAGGGGAAATACCCAGGTAACTATAATTTACAGATTAAAGTGATAATCAATATATCTCAAATGACATGCTTCAGCAAGCATTCAAGCATATTCCAACTACTGTAAATTTCATACATATCTTAGGTCTAACTAAATGTGTACAATAAAACTATAACATCAATGTCCCTACCCACAGTGACCCCGAATCAAGAAAAGCATTCATAAATAAAGTAACAAAATATTCCACATGGACAGGTATATCACAGTAGTACCCATTATCACCCAATTTATCAGTATTAAACTAGGGGCCATATTATCAATCAAGGGCGATACATTATCGCTGCTTTTATCGTCAGAAAACTGCCGCTAAAGCGGCGATAATGGGCTTCATAATATGCCCTTGTAAATTCCCATAGAAGCCTAGGTTATGGTGTTAACCTGGGCTTCTATGGGAATGCACAAGGGCATATTATCAAGCCCATTATCGCCGCTTTAGCGGCAGTTTCCTGCCGATAAAAGCAACGATAATGTATCGCCCTTGCTTGAAAATATGGCCCAAGATTTCCCTTCCTTTACGCACACGGACTCTGGAGCTATTCGACGAATCTGTGTGGAGGGGTGCTGCAGTACCAGTGATTAACCAAGTTTGGGCAGAATATCTGGATGCACAATTTCCTGCAGCCAGATATCCTGCCCACAATGAGTGGGCCACCCTTTAGTATGGAATCTTTACTGCAGAACATCATGCATACAGAACCGAAGACTGTTAAATAGAGACATGCTAGAGGGGTCATGGTGCAGCATCATATAATTTACCTAATGCCCCAGAGGTTAGATGAACAGCCAGATTTTCAACAGCATTGCCATAGAGTTATTAGCTGGTCACTAGCATTTTGTTTCTGGTTGCGGTAGAACTGGACAAAGTCAAAGTTTCAGGCTGATCGATGGAGCCCTGTGCAGCTACCCATTGCGGTAGATCTCGGTCAAAGTTTTTACCTTTGGACTTAGAAACTTTTCTGAATTTTTCTTCCTCGGGTCCATCGAAGCTGTCAGCCAGGCCGTATTCAGTGACTGTTCACAGGCTTGCATTGCAGCGAGCTCCTGGTCAAACTTGTGGAAGTCCGACTTCCGGAGCATTTCAGCGAGACAAACCAGGGAAGGTGGGCGGCTTCGCCCCAGTGGTTGGTCCCAGTCACCTTTTCTATGTTTGGACTTAGAAACATTTGCAGAGCTCTTTATTCAGGAGTGCCTTGCTACTCTTCACCAGGCCAGTTTTGGTGAGGGGTTGCTGGCTTGGGTTTTAGCTTACTCCCGGTCAAACTCTGGAAGTCGGGCTTCTGGAGCTTTTCAGCGGGTTGAACCTGGACGGCAGGATGGCTCACCAGTTGAGGTTTCCCAGATTGACCACTCGGTTCACTTTTTCCAAAGTTGCTCCAAACTTTTCCAAGCTTCTGGAACTTCTTCCTGAGTTCCTTTGAGGGTCACACAGTGTCCAAATCTCCAAGATGGTCTTTCAAAGCTTGGGACTGCAATTCCCACAATCCTGTGGACAAAACGCTTACAAATCCACTGGTAGTACTCCAGGCTGAGGATTCTTGGTGGTGATGTTCCTGGTGAGCTCTGTTAACCTGTAGCTTGCAGGGAGTACACCATTTAGTCCTTTTGAAGCAGGTTTGATCCACAGGGCTGTAGTTCCAGATTGTGCAGTAGACGCAGTCAGTCAGAGTGCAGGGCCTGGATGTTGCAAACCAAACTTCTAACATGGACCCATCAGCTTCCTTGAGTTTCATGCATCAGATCTGAGATGCTCTGTCCCTCTCAGATACTTATTCCAAGATCTCTGGGTAAAGTGGGAGACCACTCCTGTCCAGTAAGGTGCAGAGCAACACCCCAGGGTATGACCACATCCTCCAAAGTGTGGCACTATTTTCTCCCAGAGAGTACCATTTCTCCGACATTCATCATGTGAGGTTCCGTGACAATTGTAAGTGGTGTTTTCGACTCGCACGAATATGGGCGAGTCTAGTATCTATGAACCGCAAATGACGAGTTTAGTAAGTGTGCGCAGTTTCGCTGTGCTAACTTAAACCGTTCGTTTGTTACGTGGGTTTTTCATCTGTACCCACGGGTTCCATCTTAGATACGGCATCCATTTTGTCTCTTGCCCTCAAGTAGCCAGCGAACGGACGCTGTCCGCTTCGCGACCCTGGGACTCCCAAGATATTTGCGGAAGACACATGTTCTTTGAAAGTGTCTTTATGACGAGGGGGTTGCTGCTGTAAGGCAGATGACGCCGCTCGAGGCTCATCTTGCCGCACGGACTTATTGTCTCAGCCGTGCATCTCATTAGGCACGTCCCTTTGATGCCTGTATCTCGTGCTTCTCGATACCTCCCCTTTTTACACCCTTTCCGATCTCCCTACTGTCTCCGTCTTCCTCTGCACCTGTCTTCGTTCCTATTTCGATCTACTTTACTGCTGATTGGAATTTGCTAATGGTGAGAAGATGGGTTTTTACAGTTGGGAACCGCCAAATGTTTCCGCACTTATGTTCCGGACCTTGTGTGTTTCAAAGTGACCAAAGCGACCCCTCTGAGAGCGACTTGTGGGAACCAGGTTGTAAACTATTGTGTATCATGTTATCCTATGGATAAAAACTGTATAAAAGGAGCGATCCACAAATACAATTTGAAGCAGTCTCCCCGAACTACACTCGATGTACTTCCTGTGACTTCTGTGTTCCCTGCAGTAAATAAACCTTGACTCTTCGACGCCGAAGGAAGTGTCCCGTGTCTCTGTGACTTGTACGCCGGAGCAGGTTACCCACGAAGGTTTCAGGTGTTGTGCCCTGGCACCGCTGGGTCCAAAAGAACCCAGTCCTTCAGTTGGCGCCCAACGTGGGGCTGCATCAGTGGTACCGGTCCAAGCCCGACGATCGTGAGGAACTTCGTGTGAAATCTCCGAGGGAAGGTGCACCCCGCTTCATCGATCCTGTTGTCGAAATAAGTGGCCCGAAGACTTTTCCCGCGAAGATTCCCGCCTCCTAACGGCTGCGACGGACTGCTGCCCTGACTGTAGACCTGTTTTGGCGCCTGGCGTAGACCTTGGTATAGCGAGACGATTGACGGGCCTTCCTGAGGACGCCATTGATCTTTGAGTTAAGTATTTGTGGGTCGCTCCCAGAGTTCTTGGTTGTAGACACTTTAGCGAGTGTCTTTGTTGTAAACACTTTAGCGAGTGTTTTTGTTGTAGACACTTTAGCGGGTGTCTTTGTTGTACACGCTGTGTGAGTGTTTTTGTCGGTGACACTTTGCTAGCGTACTTTGTTGTTGTTGTATTTGTTTGACGACTGCAGCCGCCAAAGACCGAGGGTTTAGTTCTTTGCTGGGACTTGGTAAATCCCGAAATCCCGTAACCCTTGAAGTTTGTGAAACTCGGCTAGTGTGCAAGATGCCTGGTCGTAGTACTTTGTTCAGTTGCTTTAGACCTTGTGGTGCGGATTCCCTGCTGGAGGACTCGTGTCCGATACCTCCGGTTGGAACTCCTACTTATGATTTATATAGCAAACATGGGCTAGGCCCGATTGCTTTTAACGATTATTGGATAAAATATACAAAGAAAGACGGCGATCTTCGTTGGCCACCTCACGGTAGCTTCGAAGCGTCGATCTTAGATAATTTGGAAATAAAGTTGTTCGAACGCAAATCTAGGCCGGCCATGTTTGATGCCTTTCGGTTCTGGCGCAAAGAAGCCCGACAGAAAGAGATCAGACAAAATAAACGTAGTCAGCGAGATACTGTTGCTACTATAGTGAAGAAAGCTGAGCAGTTTCAGCGTGATAAGGAGGATAAGGATACGGAAGTGTTTGAGAGATTACAGCGTATGTCCATAGACAAATGCTATCCTGCTTTGCCTACGGAGTCGGATAAGAAGGAAGAGGCAGTTGAGGATTCTTTAATGTCTTATCTTATGAAGTCGCCACCTCCGTACGTACAGGGTACCGCAGCTCCTGTGGTCCCTGCCGTACCTGTTCTTCCACCTGTTATTCCTCCACCAGTTCCTCAACCTGCTCCTCCGCTTCCACATACTCCTGTTCCCGCTACTGCTCCTGTGTTGTTAACCCCTGTTGCTGCTAATGTCTCTACTCCTTCTCTTGTTAGTCCTGTGTCTTATTCTTCTCCCTCTACTCGTAATCGTAATTCTCCCCTTGCGACAAACTTCTTCCAGTCGCTCGGACCTGTTTTTGGGTCTGCTGGTTCTGATGGTCCTCAGAGACGTAGCCAGCTTCCTGGTAATAGAGAACGTGTTGCGCTATACAATATGGCGATGGGTTGGATGATAAACCCTGTTAGAAATCCACCTCGTGTTGTCCTCGAAACGTTTGATCAATTCAACATACCAACTCAGAGATATGTGTTTGATGAAATGTGCAAGTTCTTACATGATCAGATAATGGTTAATGCGCCTGACGAGGTGCTGACCGCCCTGTCTGAACTTCGGCTCCAGTTCGCAACTGGACTGATAGTCGACACTAATGTTCGACGTGCTGTTGAGCACTTACTATCTCTTCGTCCCGCTCCTATTCCTCATGCATTGTTCGTTGAGGACATTGAAAAACAAACCGAGTCTGGCCAATATCCTATGCGTGAAGTTCCGCCAGTTTGGATACCAATTGATAATACTGGTGCCCAGCCAGTTCCGGCACATTTCCAGAGAGTGTGGATACACCTCCCATGGAAACGATCGGAAGTGCTTCAGGTGAAACAAACTTTGCCCGATCCTCGCAAAAATCCTGCTGGGTATTACAAGGAATTATCGCAGCTCGTAGACGCTACGATAATGAATCTTGCCGATATCGACATGTTGTTCGGTAATATCGTACCACAACCGGTATGGGCGAAGATTCGTCACCAAGATCACGCAAATGAATTAGGTGGTGATTGGAATGCCATTACAGCGGCAGACGCTGGACAAGTGGCTGCCACTAAACCCGATCAGTTGATTGCTGAACTTCCTCAGCGAATCATTACATTAATGAAAACGCTTATGCCAGCTATGAAGGTAAATTGGGATAAGTTGTCAGCCTGTAAGCAAAAGAAAGATGAGAGTGTCTCGGACTTCTTTACGAGGTTCGAGGAAGCATTCGTTGATCATAGTGGACAGGATATGGGTACTGAGGGTGGACAGAGGTTGTTTGTGGATAAGTTTGTGTCAAACTTATTGCCCGACTTGAGCCATAAATTAAGGAATTCTGAAAGTGCGTGGGCCGTTTCTACCTCAGCTCAGATATTGGCTACGGCACAATATTACGAAAATAGAGAAAAAGAGGAAAATGACCGTGCCGATAAAAAAACGAAAGAGCTAAAAACTAAAGTGTTGTTACAACAAGTATATCCGCCGCGTTCTAATCAGAATGCGCCTCAGCAGAATAGATCGCAGTCGCAATCGAATCGATCGCAGCCGCGTAATGATTCTTCTTTCCAAAGATCTTCATTAGGGTACAACCAATGTGCTTATTGTAGA
Organism: Lissotriton vulgaris; assembly: GCF_964263255.1. Classification (NCBI taxonomy): domain Eukaryota; kingdom Metazoa; phylum Chordata; class Amphibia; order Caudata; family Salamandridae; genus Lissotriton; species Lissotriton vulgaris. The sequence goes on from NC_141685.1 coordinate 2,047,378,399, forward strand.
CAGGAGGGACACATTAAATTCAATTGTCCTGCTTTAAATGACCGTAGTGGTGGTAATTCGTCTAGAGGAGGCCGTGGTGGTGCACTGCACGCATCACGTGGTAGAGGTCGTGGTGCTCAGAATGATCGCTCTGACCATTCATCAAATTCTAATAACTGTTTCGATCACCGTGGATCATCGCAAGGACGATCTGCGCAGTACAATGTAGACGATTATTACGTCGATCAGGGAACTGACGATAGTACTTACTAGGACAGCCAAAGACAAGGAGAGGGAGTGGTATCAGTTCCGGTTGATCAGAGAGGGCCTTACGTCGCAGTTGCTACATCGGGCGTCGTTGAGCCTTTTCTGTTGGACACTGGTGCAGCGAAAAGTTCTATCATGCATTCGAAACTCCCTGGCGCACCTTTGTCTGGCTTAACAAATGTTTCCGTTGGATTCTCTGGCGCCCCCGTTAGCAATCCAGTTTCGCGCCCTTTGCCCCTTAAAATTGGGCCTCGTGAGCTCGAAGCTCCATTGATTTTGTCTACTGGTTGTGGCGAAAATCTTTTGGGTCTGGATTTGCTTAAACGCTTGTATGCAACTTTGTATTGTTCTCCTGCGGGTGTAAAGCTTACGTTAGGAGAGAGAGTAGTCTCTCCCATGTACTTGTCTCTCGATAAGCTTCCACCGGAATTGGATTCTCTTCCTGCGTCTTTGTGGGCGACGGGTCCAAATGATGTGGGCCTACTTGATATCTCCCCTTATGTTGTTCAGTTGAAATCTAATGTGCGCTTGCCACGTATTCCCCAATACCGTATCTCCCTTGATGGTGAACGAGCTTTGTTAACGATCATCTATGATTTGATCGAGAAAGATGTCATTGAAGAAACTCGGGGAAACGTGTGCAATAGTCCTGTACTGCCCATTCTTAAACGTACTGATCCTACCAAACCGCCTGTTTATCGTTTTGTTATCGATTTACGGGAGGTAAATAAAATTGTGGTTCCTCAATTCCCTGTTGTGCCTGACATCACGGCGCTACTGACTCTGATTCCAGCTACTGCTTCATGGTTTTCGGTGATTGATTTGAAAAATGCATTTTTCAGCATCCCGATTGCCGAAGAGAGTAGGGACCTTTTCGGTTTCTCTCTTGGTGGACGTAGCTTCCGGTTCAAACGCGCTCCTCAGGGCTACTGTGAAAGTCCATCGATTTACAGTCAAGCTTTGAAGGGTCAACTAGATGCGTTTAGGTTGCCGGTTGGTGCGGCTTTAATCCAATACGTCGACGACTTATTGGTGGCTGCTGATACTCAGGACATCTGCAAAATCGCTACAGTGTCGTTGCTGCAACATCTCTGTGAGTTAAATCACAAGGTGTCACCTTCTAAACTCCAATATTGTTGTCAAGAAGTAACCTACCTAGGTCACTTATTGTCAAAGGAGGGAAGGAGATTGACCCCAGAGAGAATTGCAGCGATTGCACGCATGGCTGTGCCACAAACCCAAAGAGATGTGCGTGCCTTTTTAGGTATCACGTCGTACTGCAGGCAGTGGATTCCTAATTTTTCATTGCTAGCGAAACCATTGGTGGCTCTTACGTGCAAGGATGTTTCGACTCCTTTACCATGGACGGAAGAATGCCAGAAAAGTTTTTCTGAATTACGTGATTCATTGTGTTCGGCTCCTGTGTTAGGTACCCCTGATTACAGTAAACCGTTCACGTTATATGTTTACGAGAGGGAAGGTTGTGCTTTGAGTGTCTTAACGCAACCTTTTGGTGGTAAACAACGTCCATGTGCATATTTTTCCTCGACCTTAGACCCAGTAGCTAGAGCATTGCCGAGTTGTTTGAGAGCAACTGCGGCAGCTGCGGTCTCCATCCGACAATCAGCAGGATTGGTCATGGATAATATGCTTACGGTGATGGTTCCGCATGCAGTCGATACTCTTTTGAATCGTACGAAAACTCAGCACTTGACGAGTGCGAGGTTGTCTGGGTACGAATTGACGCTTTTGGCAAGCCACATTCAGATAAAACGTTGTAATGTCCTAAATCCGGCAACTTTGTTACCAGTTAGTGCAGAGTCAGATGACGTAGCAGACCATGACTGTTACTTGCGGACAGAAGAGGAAACAAAAGGTCGTGTGGACCTTAAAAACACCCCATTGGAAGACCCGGATGGCACCCTGTATGTGGATGGGTCATGTTTTAAGTTGCCGAATGGTGATGTGACTACTGCTTATGCTGTGGTGACATTGAATACTGTTGTTGAGACTGCGAGATTGAATCAGAATTCTGCCCAAGCTGCAGAGCTGATTGCTCTCACTAGAGCATGTGTATTAGCAAAAGGTAAACGTGTGAATGTGTACACCGATAGTCAGTATGCTTTCGGTGTAGCGTATAGTTTTGGACGGTTGTGGCGAGAGCGTGGTTTCTTGACGTCGCATGGCACGAAAATACAGCATGGCCAGCTTGTGAACGATCTTTTGGATGCATTGACTTTGCCTGCTCAAATTGCAATTATTAAGTGTAGTGCGCATCGTAAAGTGACGGATGATGTTGGTCGTGGTAATGCGTTTGCAGATGAGATTGCTAAGGAGACTGCTCGGAACCTTAGCACTCGAATGTATGTGACAAGTTCGGTTAGGTGGCCTACAGAATCAAGTATGTGTGAAAATACCATAGAGAGTGTGAAAGCTATTCAGAATGAGGCCACCGACACTGAAAAGATGAAGTGGAAAGAAAGTACGGGAAGGTTGGATGTGAATGGTTGCTGGATTGATTTGTCGGATCAGAAAAGATGGATGTTGCCTGATGCGTATGTACTGGCCGTTGTGCAAATGGCACATGGGTTAGCACATATTAGCGCGAAAGGTATTTGCAAGTTGCTGGCTGATGTGTGGAAGAATGATGGAATTACTAAGTGTGCTGAACGTTTGGTGAAGAATTGTATGGTGTGTATAATGTACAATCCTGGCAAAGGAACCCCAACTCCTCCTGGCAGTTTTGCTCCTCCTTCGTATCCCTTTGAGGTGATCCAATTGGACTTCGTCCATATGGAGTGATGCAATAACCTGAAATACGTTTTGGTTGTGGTTTGCGCATTCTCCCGATGGATTGAGGCCTATCCCCTCAAAGACAATACTGCTTTGTCTACTGCGAAAATCCTACTGAAGGAATACTTTCCTCGGTATGGAATGCCTAGAGTCGTGTGGTCAGATAACGGAAGTGAGTTTGTTGGAAGTGTGATGAAGAGTGTGTGTAAGGGCCTTGGAATCAATCAGAAATTCCATAGCGCCAATCATCCTCAGTCAGCTGGATTGGTTGAAGGGTACAATGGCACCCTTAAACTAAAATTAGCGAAGATTCAAGCTACGACTGGACTTTCGTGGCCTGATGCTTTGCCCCTAGCATTACTGTCAACTAGGGCGACTGTACACTCCCGAATAGGGCTTAGTCCCTATGAAATAGTGTTCGGCCGTCCTGCGAATGTGTGGGGGGTTCCTAGGCCAGGAATATTCTCTGATCTTGAGTTTCCGATGTTGATCGATTACTTACATGACTTGACTGCTAAACTGAGGTTAATTCATCAACAGGTTTACGACGCCTTGCCGACGCAGACGGAGGGTCCAGGCCACCAGCTCCAGCCCGGGAACTGGGTGGTTACTCGTAACTTCTCACGAAAAAACAATCTGGACCCCCGATTCACCGGACCTTACCAGGTGCTCCTGGCCACGAGGACTGCCGTTCGTCTTGAGGGGCGGAAAAATTGGGTACATGCTACCCATTGTAAGCGAGTCCCTATTCCTCTGCCGGCAGACCCGTGGATAAGGAAAGGCATCGCGTCAACAGAAACAGAAACATTGCCGGCGTTTGTACCTTTTAGCGACGCACAGCTTGTTGGAGAACCCTCAGCGCAGCAGAAAGCCACTGTTGAACATTTGTCAGCAAAAGACTCAAGACCAGATCAACGAACTGATCAGCAGGACGCTGTCTCTTCAACAGATCCTTTGTTCGACGAGCAGACACGTCCAGGGAAACATCGATATTCTTTGCGATCTCACACTAAGGACAAATAAAATTTGCTTGCTTTGCTGAGATTGATAACTGCAATATCCTCGTTTCCCATGATCAATTTTGAACATTCGTATCATTGAAAGTTTTTGTATATATATCAAGCTTCTTCCTTGTATCTTTTTCCTTCCACAGCTGAGAAATATTGTGCTAAATAAATACATATTGTGTATTGAGGGCCGTAGGGCCGCGCGCGTACTTCCTTCTGGACAGTAGGTCTTGACGCTAGGTTAAAGACCGTCGGTTCCTAGGAACTCCTGGGGATTGACTATTGCTGCACAGAACGAAGTGCGTCAAGAAACGTTGCGGACGGTCGTAGGGAAATGGCATTTTTGAAGCTGAATGATTTGGAAGGAGCTCAGGCGTATAGAGTCAAGCTGCAGAAACTTAGTCGTACGAAATGTTTTGTATCCCAATTGTTTGTTTTGTTTTTGACTGCTTCTGCATTTTTGGCGGGTGGGGTGTATTACACTATGTCTTACTTTTTCCTTGCTACTCCTACTCCTACTCCTTACCCTAACCTTACTTCTACTGCTTCTCCTCATTCCTTTCATATGTTACCAGAACACGAACAGGCTAGACGTGTAGAATTCCGCAATAATTCCTTTATCCAGCTCCTCCATCAGCATCAGTTAGTGGTTAACACTACTAATTGTTGGGTGTGTGGGTTGATGCCACATACTACGGGTAAGGGAATTCCATATCTGGTGTTACCGTATAGTTCCCAAGGGTCAGCTCGAGCATTCCAAACAATGTTTCGAAGCGCACTGGGTTCCCACCCCACACAAGAACAACGTTCCCCCAACTTTGGTCCTACCTCGTATCAGAGGCTGCTATCGATGGCTATAGAGGATATGGAAGATGAGATCCATGATCCTTTTCTTATCCCTAGAGAAGAGGTACAAGCCTATAGGGTCCTAAGTAGAGGGGAATATAGTATGTTCACTAATGAAAAGCAGCTTAAAAGCTCGTCTCCAATATGGGTCGTACCCCACACTGGTAATCTTTGTCTTGTGGGTCGTGGCTCGCAAGCCTCACTTGGAGTAAGTGCTTGCACTGAAAGTTACGTTCTGCCAATGTCCCCGTCCCCTGTGTTTCTGGCTGCCAAGGGTACATACTTTATCTGTCATGATCGTGCATACACATGGTTGCCCGCAGACTTCATGGGCTCATGTTTCGTTGCAAATCTGTTGCCTCCGACGTTTACTGTAGATGCCGATTATCATAAGACTAGAGTTGTACGAGGCGTAATTAGCGAAGAGGATACTGCCGGTCAAGAGGCAGGAGACTTTTTCAAGGGTTTCCTCCCGTTTTGGGGACCTATGGTTAATAGTAGGAACCTGAGACATTTGACTCAAGTGGTAGAATCGACAGCTAATATTACTGCCAGTGCCCTTGGTAATATCACCACAGAACTTCAGGCGGAGAGACTTATGACATTACAAAACCGTATGGTTTTAGATGTTGTCCTAGCAGATCGCGGTGGGGTGTGTAAAGTGATCCATTCGAGCTGTTGCATTTTCATTCCAGATAATGCTCCTACTGTCTATCAAGCCATCTCGAAGTTGCATAAAATCTCCGAATCCATACACGTGGATGTAGGGGATTGGACGCTACTTGGTTGGTTTTGGGGCCTGGTGTCGGCTTGGGGTTGGAAGATTCTGACGATCATCGGGGTTGTGGTAGTGTTCCTGTTCACGTGTTGCCTTTGTGTGCAGTGTGGTCCTGCCTTATGTGGCCTCTGTGCTACAACGTGTATGAGACAACCATCTGTTACCAAGGGGACTCGATCGGACAGAGCTATGCTACAACGACATCTTGATGGTCTGATGAATATCGAATATGATTCCGACTAGTGCTTGCCTACATGAGGGCAAAAGGAGCGTCTGAGGTTCCGTGACAATTGTAAGTGGTGTTTTCGACTCGCACGAATATGGGCGAGTCTAGTATCTATGAACCGCAAATGACGAGTTTAGTAAGTGTGCGCAGTTTCGCTGTGCTAACTTAAACCGTTCGTTTGTTACGTGGGTTTTTCATCTGTACCCACGGGTTCCATCTTAGATACGGCATCCATTTTGTCTCTTGCCCTCAAGTAGCCAGCGAACGGACGCTGTCCGCTTCGCGACCCTGGGACTCCCAAGATATTTGCGGAAGACACATGTTCTTTGAAAGTGTCTTTATGACGAGGGGGTTGCTGCTGTAAGGCAGATGACGCCGCTCGAGGCTCATCTTGCCGCACGGACTTATTGTCTCAGCCGTGCATCTCATTAGGCACGTCCCTTTGATGCCTGTATCTCGTGCTTCTCGATACCTCCCCTTTTTACACCCTTTCCGATCTCCCTACTGTCTCCGTCTTCCTCTGCACCTGTCTTCGTTCCTATTTCGATCTACTTTACTGCTGATTGGAATTTGCTAATGGTGAGAAGATGGGTTTTTACAGTTGGGAACCGCCAAATGTTTCCGCACTTATGTTCCGGACCTTGTGTGTTTCAAAGTGACCAAAGCGACCCCTCTGAGAGCGACTTGTGGGAACCAGGTTGTAAACTATTGTGTATCATGTTATCCTATGGATAAAAACTGTATAAAAGGAGCGATCCACAAATACAATTTGAAGCAGTCTCCCCGAACTACACTCGATGTACTTCCTGTGACTTCTGTGTTCCCTGCAGTAAATAAACCTTGACTCTTCGACGCCGAAGGAAGTGTCCCGTGTCTCTGTGACTTGTACGCCGGAGCAGGTTACCCACGAAGGTTTCAGGTGTTGTGCCCTGGCACCGCTGGGTCCAAAAGAACCCAGTCCTTCACATGGCTGATTTTCCAGCAGAGAGAGAAGAGCTAGATAAACACACCTCCAGGATGGTTAATCTCCATAGACTATCCCTATTGCATTTGCTTATTCCTTCCATAATCCCATCATCTGACTGGGTTCAATAAGTAAAGGTGTAAATAAAACTGGGCTTTCCTGCCTGTCTCCTCCTTCCATTGAAGAATATCATTTGCAACCCCTGCTCTTGCATTCCTTTGTAGCAGACCCCTGCTCTCCCAGAAGTGCTTTCTAACCCTAGGGGCTATTTATCACCTCATCAAACGAGCCTGCCTAATCCAATTAACTCTGATCAATCAGTACAGAACAAGGTAATGCTGAATTTTAGCTTACAGACAAGAAGGTCTTATAACTTCTTGTCTGTACATTTTACGCTAAATTTAACAATACCATATTGTTGGATTTATCAATACCATTCTAGAAAGTCCTTGAATTATATGTTAATCAGTTAGTTAGCATTTAATAACTTCTTGCCACGTTATTGCATGTAGCTGGAGATTTGCAGTGGGAAGAGTGACTTGGGCCATTTTTCCAACACCAGGGTTATAAACATCTTTTATAAGGGCCCTGCCTATGTCTACAGAACCCCACAATACTGAGATTCCTAGGGGAGACTTTAGGGGTTCTGAATATGTAAGAATATTGAAGATCGTCACTCAACAGTGCTCTTAGAACAAAACTCACTTTTGAAAGCACTTTACCACAGTATTGTGAGTGAAAAGTACAATTTCACTTAACTCAGGGCATCTAAACCTAATTTTATAAGGGTCTTCCTTATAAATACCGGACCCCCCAAACAGGGACACCTTGGGGAGACCCTGGGAGTACCCAATATGCCCAAACATTGTAGTTTGTCAATTTGCAAATGCCCCAAACATCAAAGTCGAGTTTGGACAAAATTTGTATTTTAAAAGCAGTACTGCAACACAGGGCTGCCCTTGAAATATTATCAGGCTTCAACAGTGCACACATGCAAGTGCAGAAAGGGCTGCTGGCCTCTAAATCGCCAGGCACTATCATATACTAGGGAATCAAAGATACTTTCAATACCCTGCCATATTATGTACTAGAGACTTACAGGGGAGGTCCTACCAATCATAGGGGTACCATAACCCTAGTGAATGTAGGTTTTTCACTGTTTTCTAAGTTTATCTTGCAGCGTAGCACTGGCCCTGGGCCTGGTTAGTATTTTGGAACAAGGGAACCCGTATAGGTAGCAAAGGACCCCGGGTGGTACTAGTTTTTTGTTAAACAATGGTCCTTTAGCTTAAACAAATTGGATTTAGAATAGGCACAGACTAAAAATAAAGACTGTGTTTTTTCAATGTCCAGCCGGACAAGGAAGCTTTTATTTAGAAGAATTTAGAGAATTAACACATATAAGGTGAAGCAAGTCACACAAAAATAGTAACTGGGCACAAGCCTGTACCAAGTCAAGAGAACACAATACATGGGGGAAGAAATAATAACAGGCAAACAAGACAGGAGAAATGGTGGCTTACAATGCAATGAAATTATAAGTAAGCTCTATCCCACAGTAACTGCAACATAAATCATAAATCGAAAAAGCAGCAGTACTATGTAAAACAGTCGACGAACGTTTCGATCCCTATCTCCAGGGGTTACAATGGGATCATCATCAGGACTAAATTAGATTGAGCTTTGCCTGATTAATTTATATTGGTAGGCCTGCGGGGTTAAAACAGGAGGAAGGGAAGATAAAACAACAATTGTCTTTAAAATTCACAATTTTGTAGAAAGACATGTCAGACATACCTCTTTAGTTCAGACTGTGAAAGGTTACTTAGTGAAAAATTGGAGTTGTGCACATGCATAGTGTGTGCACTGAGCCTTAGGTGCTTGTATCCAAAGGGCACAGTTGTCATTGTGCTCATATTTGGGTGCACTGTCATGCAGATATGTGACAGAATTCTGAAGTGGGTAATTAAATAGTGACGAAATTAGGGGAAACATTAGTGAGTCAAGTTAGGGCAGTGACTCGGCATGGCATTTAGGTATAGTGCTAGTGGATCTCAGAGATTAAGGGGTTGGTCAATCGTGACAAATTGAGGCCAAACTAGAATTGCAGAGAGTACCTAGAAGGCCAGGCTAATGGGCGGCCGGGGGATCCCGATAACCTGCAGAGCCGGGTGCTGGATCGCGTGTTACTGTTGGTAAAAAAAGGGGGGGGTGATTTAAAAATTGGACCGCTGAAAAGGGTATCCGTGCGGGGCGTAATATTGACTGTGATAGAAGGAAGGGGTCTTACTTAGTTTACTGGAAAACACGCATATAAGCGTGGGATATCCGAGTCCTGTAGGGAGACATAGAGATTGGACCAGCTTAATATAATTCAATCCCTCACCCTGGTTCTGTTTGGTAGTTTAGATTACGTGAGCGACAAATGAAATGATGTGAAAAATGGATTACAACTGTCGAAAACTGTGTGCCTTTAGCCAACTTGTAATTTCACTAGCACTATACCTAAATGCCATGCCGAGTCACTGCCCTCACTTGACTCACTAATGTTTCCCCTAATTTTGTCACTATTTAATTACCCACTTCAGAATTCTGTCACATATCTGCATGACAGTGCACCCAAATATGAGCACAATGACAACTGTGCCCTTTGGATACAAGCACCTAAGGCTCAGTGCACACACTATGCATGTGCACAACTCCAATTTTTCACTAAGTAACCTTTCACAGTCTGAACTAAAGAGGTATGCCTGACATGTCTTTCTACAAAATTGTGAATTTTAAAGACAATTGTTGTTTTTTCTTCCCTTCCTCCTGTTTTAACCCCGCAGGCCTACCAATATAAATTAATCAGGCAAAGCTCAATCTAATTTAGTCCTGATGATGATCCCATTGTAACCCCTGGAGATAGGGATCGAAACGTTCGTCGACTGTTTTACATAGTACTGCTGCTTTTTCGATTTATGATTTATGTTGCAGTTACTGTGGGATAGAGCTTACTTATAATTTCATTGCATTGTAAGCCGCCATTTCTCCTGTCTTGTTTGCCTGTTATTATTTCTTCCCCCATGCATTGTGTTCTCTTGACTTGGTACAGGCTTGTGCCCAGTTACTATTTTTGTGTGACTTGCTTCACCTTATATGTGTTAATTCTCTAAATTCTTCTAAATAAAAGCTTCCTTGTCCGGCTGGACATTGAAAAAACACAGTCTTTATTTTTAGTCTGTGCCTATTCTAAATCCAATTTGTTTAAGCTAAAGGACCATTGTTTAACAAAAAACCTGGGCCTGTTTAGGCAGAGCCCAGGCTGAGTCAGAGTCAGTTACTACCAGTACCAGTCAGCAAAAAAATTGGGGGTGCCCAGGGCACAGGATGACTTTGCAACAACTGGTTATGCTGCATTATAAAAACAAGAAATGTAACATACTTAGGTTCCACTTTCATATTTACAGAGTGATCTAGTTCTCTATTATGTGAACACAGTGAAAAAATGCAAATTCATATTCACCATATCTGTCTTCCGGGCAGAAATATTTTTGTTTTCATGGACCGGAACAACCCTTGTTTGACAATTAACAATGTGCAAAAAGTGAGCGAAAAGAACTTTTGCTACATATCTGTAGAGTTGCAAATTATCTTTGTGTCTGTGCAACCTGTGCTTTAAGTATTGCTTTTAACATTGGCTGTGGATTAATAGGTCATGATTTTTTTCTAGACACGAAGCCAGATTTAAACAACGAATGCTGGAGCTGACAGACACTAACAACATTGCCTACTTGTTTTTGTCTGCTGCCAACAGATGGCTGGAGGTCAGAACGGTACGTACTGCTTAGACTGTGATGCGGTTCAGAGTCTGTGAAAGAAGACAAACCTGATCAGATCCATACGAGCATGTCATAGAGTAAATTCTATAAAAGGATTTATTACCGCGAAGTGTTTAAAACAGTTGAGGCTGTTGTATTACAGTGTAAATAACGGGTTGCTTGTGAATGTATGAATGTATGTTAAGTGTACACGCCTACTGCAACCCATACGTGAGTATGTAATGGATAATTGGAAGGGATGAGTTTGCTGAACAGAAATTATCATTGGAAATAAGTAGCTGCACTTTCGAAAATGTTTTTGTTATTTAAGCTCTATCTTATTTTGCCGAGAAGGCATCATAGTTTAATTCATTAAACCACGCGGGGTGGCCCTAGATAAAAAACGTTTGCCAAGCATGCTATGAAATTACAATATATGAAAGTATATTTGCATGTTTTGCTTCAACTTTCGATTCAGATAAAAAATACCCAAGCACTTGCATATTATCTGAAATTTAATGAAAATACAATTTCCAAGGAGCACAATTTCCCAGGGGCATCTAGGCGCTAACCATACTAAGGAGAACTGAGCGTGATACACCAGGGGGCCAGGAAATATGCCTTACTAGTTAGATAGACTTTTAGACTTTTTCTGAATTCGAGCAGATTTGATTTATTCTTAAACTGTAGGGGAAAAGAGTTCCATAACCTGGCAGTACTTTGCAAAGCATCTCCCACCCCATTAATCTCTTTTGAATTTGAGGACCATCAGGTTTCCACAAAAGGATGAGGGTATACCGTTAAAAGCATTGTGCCAGCAGTACAGGACCAAAATCATGTAAGGATTTAAAAGCTATACAGTGTGCTTTAAAGTTAATTCACTCTCCAATGTGAGCCAGGGTAAATGGACCATGGCTTGGGTTATGGGCCTATATTTGGGAATGCACAGAAGCAATTGTGCTGGCACTCATTGAAGGGTCTGTAACTTGTTCAGGGAACATTTTTGGATGTTGGTAAACAACTGCTAGGCCGGCATGATGTAGGGGAGGACCCTCCTAAGAATTTTCTTAGGAGGGTCTCTTCTGTTTTAAATTTCTTTGTGAAGGAACAGCGGAATAGCTATCTTCGGTGCAGCAGGTAAAAGCGAACTGGGACAGAGGTAGGGGCAGGAGGTCTTTTTTCCTGGCTTGAATTGGGGTCCATTGAACTCTTGCTACATGGTGGACTTAGTCCTTTCTACAGGGTCATCCCCAAACTTTTTGCCTTCCTCCTCCTATTTTTTAGGTCTCGCCTAGACGAAAGCAAAAGCAAAGCGAGTGCGAGACAACTTATGTTGTTACTTTTGGGGGAATGTGGACAGCAGACTGTCACAAGCTTTTTCTGGCAGATTCCCTGAACACACACATGCACCCTCAGGCAGGAAGGCACACACATACACACACACGCGCGCACCCCCCTACTTCACCCCACTCACCGGCACCCCCCGCCGCACACACACAGGAGCACACCTACACACACACACATACTGAGCCCCCCCAGCCGCCGCCGCCGCATACATAGAAGCGCCCCCCCCCGCCGCCGCCGCTGCATACATAGAAGGCCCCCTCCCTCCGCCGCCGCATACATAGAAGCGCCCCCCCCCCCAGCCGCCGCCGCCGCATACATAGAAGACCCCCCCCCCCGGTCACCGCCGCATACATACAAGGCCCCCTCCCCACCAGCCACCGCATACATACAATGCCCCCTCCCCCCCAGCCGCCGCATACATACAAGCCCCCCCCCGCCCCAGTTACCGTCATTCTAAAGTCTTGCAGACTCCGCGGGGCTCTCCCTCGGGCATGGGAGCCCCGCGTCACCAGCACTGCTTCTCTCCGTGCCGTGGGCGCGTGCGCGGGCTTCCAAAGACGGAAGTCCCACCCCATGGAAGGTTTCGGTTTCGCTGTCGGAGCTGGTTTTGCTGGGAGGAGGGGGAAGGAGCCAGGTGCTGGTCCCGCGTTGGCACACTTCTTTATTTAGCTTTACCTTGTAAAGAAGCAAAAAGAATCTTAACACATCTGTGTCACATTTCCACGCATGGGGGAGGTAGAGAGCAGTAGGCGAGATCTTGCCGAGACAATCGCAGGAACTGCAGCAGCAGCGCGGGCGACCATGCAGTCAGATCTGAAAGGTATGTGGGTGTTCTATCCAAATACACCCCTCGAGGGATTCCAAGATTTGTAGTGAGTCCGTCTAGTGCTGGTTTTTGTGTGAGGTTGGGTTTTTATGTTTGAAAATGTATGTTTATTTCTGTGTGCTTTTCTGACAACCCAGTATGAACGGTAGGCATTCGCTTGTGATGTAATTTCTGGCAAACTGGGAACAAGTTGCTCTCTTGAGATGTTTACGCTAGGCTCGGTGTGCTGAGGATTACCATTGGACTGTGCACATCTGCATGTGAGCATGCGCCATTCATCTAGGTCTTCTCTGGTATACTGCGACAAAGCCGACCCAGTGAGGTGGTTGGTGATGTGCCACGCCAGTCCAGAGCGGAAATTGAATTAGGGTCTTCCGAAGAGGGGGGCGGGCCGGATGGCTGTACACTGGCCCTGATGAACGCTAAAAGCACTTCAGCATCGCGCAGCCGGGCCCCAACACGCCCGGGCTGCTAGGACTCGGTACCCTCTCGGCCTTTTGCTTCCTCTTGCAGGAAGTTATTAATACAGAGTGGCTTTGCATGTGGAGCAACTGCAAGGGCTCGGTGTGTCCAGAAGATTCCAAGCAGCCGCTGGGGTGCTTCATTTTGTCTATCCCTCACAGCTGGCGCCAGGGGGCCTACGGCTCGGAGCCCTCAGTGGGTGCGGATCTCAGGCATGTAGCAATAAATAGAATAATAGCACCAAACGTTTGTATTGTCCGCAGATAAACATAGCTGACTATGCTTAACTATACACACTTATCTACTTCGGAACTATGAAAGTCCGATACAGTCCTGCAGAGAATCAAACTTATGGTGCCCACTCCACAGTCGCACACCATCGCTGCTGATCAAATTTGTTTTCTTTTTCACTGTGGAGGTGCCACCCAACAATAAAGCATATTGCATTGAAAGACTCAAAAACTCAGTCTACACTTGGATGCGTTGAAAACATTGATATTATTACCTCAATTGAATATATGTAGTACGTTCTCACAAAAAGACCATTCGTTCAAAAGCAAGTATATGGCATTGCATTGAAACATACCTTATTTTTTATTTTTTACAAAGTTTTATATAACGCAAACTTGACCGAAAGGTATCTAGTATCAGAGTGCTTTACAGAGCCCCAATTGCTTTACATGAGGACACATTCTTTTTTTGTTCAGCATGGGGAGATTAAGTGATTTGCCCAGAATCATCTTTAATGAGTTTTGTCCTACCGCAGACATGACATGCTGTCCTGCAACATTCAGTGCACAATGCGCATTTTCACTTTCCAAGCAGCCCGGGACAATGGTGGTTTCTTGTTTGCAATGCAATCAGTCTCGCATGAATGAGAGTTTGAGTTATTGGCATTTAAAATGACAATGGCTTTTATTTATGTGTTCATTTTCAAAACAGATAAAAGGCATTGCCATTTACAATGCCAATAGCTTTAACTCTCAGATATGCGAGACCTATTGCATTGCAAATGCTTGTTTTGTATTTGTTTTTGTTGGCCTTAGGACTCGACTGTGCACTTTACCACTGCGAGCCAGTATGTTAAAGTGATTGTGCTCTCCCCTCTAAATATGGTAACATTGGCCTATATCAAATTGTCATATTTAATTTGATTCTAAGTCCCTGGTAAAGTGCCACTGCATGTGCCAAGGGCCTGTAAATTAAATGCTACTTCTGGGTCTGCAGCACTGATTGTTCCACCCATTTAAGTGGGCCTTTAAACATGTCTCAGGCATGCCATTGAAGCCTGTGTGGAGAACTGTTGTTTTGACCTGTAAAGTAAAGCTTTTGCCAGTCCGAAACCTTCCTTATTATTAGTCACTCCTAGGGTAGGCCCTGGACAGCCCAGAGAACAGGGTGTAAATGTATTTAAAAAGTAGGACATGTATGTATGTTTTTATGTTTTACATCTCCTTGTAGTGAAAATCTTTTAAATGTTTTTTTTCAGTACTGCAAGGCCTACCTTTTCAATATGACAGCACTGTAGTTACCTTGTTATATTTTATAAGTAAAATTTCCAAATGGGAACAGGTAGCCAGTTCATGTTTGGTGTCTCTGGAATTGAAATAAAAAATCCTACCTTATTGCAAAGCTGGATTTCAAATTACAATTTTGAAAATGCCACTAGAGTTGTGGTGCCTGCAGCGTGTCTCTAGGTCACATGATTGGGTGTAGTTGACAGTTAGGCTTTATGTATTCCTCCTAGACAGCACACAAAATGGAGAGCTTTGGTGTAACCGGATGGGCCATCACTGCCAGGATGGGAGGGATGAACTGGGACTAGCCCCCTTAAACTTCAATAGGATGTGTCCTGTCTCGATACAAAGGGTTGCGTACATATTGCAGTGAGTCTGGAGCCAGGGCCAGGAAGGCAAAGCACTTCAAAGGAATGCCTATAGAAGCTTCTCCCCACTTCAAAGGCACACTGGGTAGAAATACTGGACCTCAGCCACCAATTGTTCAGTATACTTCTTTACCTGTGGATACTCTGCTAGGAAGAAGGACTTCTGTGCTGCTGGAAGGACTGCCACTCTTCTGGAAGGACTGCCACAATGCTGGACTGCTGATCTGAAGGAACTGCTGCCCTGTTTTGCTGACCTGCTGCCTTTTTGCCTGTGGAAAGAGAACTGGACCTGCAATTTCATCTTAAACCCAGTACTCAAGAGTGACTCCAAGGGCTAGTCTGCTGGCTTCCTGATCTGAACCTCAGGGTCTTAAAAGGCTCCCCAACATCCTGTTCCAGCCCTTGGACCCAACTGCAGCGAGTTCCAGACCTCCAAGTGGTGCCTCTCAGGTCCTGCTTCCTTGATGTGGCTCAAGGGTGCTGAAATAAAGCTCCAGGGCTCTTCACAACCGCAAACTGGCCAGTTCACACAAATACCTCACTCCTCGCAACACAAATTAGTTCCACTCTTCGCACTCCAGCATCGAACATTCAAGGAGATTGCTAACACGAAGCACCAGCAATGCCCGGCCACTATGTCGACCGGATCTCCGCGTTTTGCTGACAGTCTTCTGCACCGCTCTCCCTGTTCCTCAGGCCCACTTTAATGTGAATGGAACTGTTGGCACAAACTTGAACAGGTAAAATCTAGTGGTACTGATCTGGTGACTGTATCCCACATACGCTCCATCACGATTGGCCTGAAAGAGCGACTTGGACTCAGTCCAGAAAGATCAAATATCCCGAGTTCGTGCCATGTACTTTTTAATGCCATTTTTACTACATTGTTTACAAATTCATATCTCTGGTTCTACTGATTGCATTTTTGTCATTTAGGTCTTGTTTTATTTACTAAATTCAGCCCTATTTTCCAAACATGATGTGGGTTTCTTTTTGTATAGTGTTACTGTTTAAAGATTTGCACAAATACAAATGCATCATAAGTTAGGACTTCAAATTTGGATTCCAGAGAAACCAAACTTGAATCACTTATATCCTTCCATTCGAAAATTACACTTATAAAATATTATTATGTAATCCCAGTCTTATTCTACGGCATATATAGGTCTTATAGTAGTGAAAAATTAATTTAAGAGTTTTTCACTACCGTATTTAAATACATTGCGTCATGCCCTCTGCGTTATCCAAATGACCTTAGGGGGGATTTATGTATAAAAAAGAGAAGGGTTGGGCATGCCAAAAGGTTTATTTTTCCAGGTTGACATGGCAGTGTAAACGGCGCACCCAAGCTCTGCAATCGCAAATGAGAGGCATGGTTAGAAGACTCCTGACATGGGTGGCAGAATCAGTGTTGCAGGCCCACTAATAGCATTTAATTTACAGGCCATGGGTACATGTAGTGCACCTTATTAGGGATGTATAGGTAAATTAGTTATGCCAATTGGATATGAGCCCATGTTACCATGTTTAGAGGAGAGAGCACAAACACTGTAGCACTGGTTAGCAGTGGTAAAGCGCACAAAGTCCTAATACCAGCAACGTCAGAAAAGTGGAGGAGGATGGCCAGAAAGTTGGAGAGCAAGCCCACCCTAATGCTGTCAGGTCTAACATACATCTTTATTATTATGAGATTATTGTTGTTTGCAGTGTGTTTTTGATCCTGGGCATTGTGTAAATGTTTGTTGTTGTTCATCTTTGCTCTGCAATGCTTGAGAAGGTTGACAGCAGAATCTGGAGAGGATAGCTGTGGTTCTCTTTTATGCTTTATGAGCTTTATCAAGCGTTCATGGCCCTTGAGTGTCATGTTTATCCATTTAATAAGAATTATCATATTTCATCATTTGTTTTTAATTTACAAAATTACATTTTTGATGTTAATCACTTTCCTAAACAGTAACAGTTAATAAGTGGATTATTGGTAGTATTAATGGCGCTATTCATGACTAGGTCCAGTTAGTTCACAATAATTTAAATCTGAGCTCAACCCTTGGGAGCTATAGCACAGAGCAGAGATGCTTACAATAGGAGAAATCTGCTAAGCATTTATCGTACCAAAAGAATTAAAAGTAGATAAAACAACACAGTAGAAATCCCACTCCAGTTCATAAAAATAGAGCAAAATAAAATATAGCAAATAGACACCAAAATGATAAATTCAGATGTAGGGGTCTGGAGATATGATTTTTTAAAGATGTTAATAATACTAAAAGCTGCAATACTCATGGGACAAGGCAGCAGGCTTTGGCTTAGATTATGTGGTAGAAGATCTCTACCTTCTGACTTATAAATGTTTTTGAATGTCTAATTTTTTCCAGTTGGGCATGCTACCAAGTTGAAATCGAACGGCAATGTGAGGTCAGGAGCTTGGTGCTGTCCAGTGGTAGCCTCTGGTTCCTTTGGCAAAAATCCTTGGAAAGGTTTCCAATTCCCAGCTTTTGGGGTTAGGCAGAAGGAATACCGTCTGAAACTTATCTAAGGACCCCAAGACCTTAGGGACACCACTTGGCATCAGGACTCACTCTTGGGGCAGTCACCAGCAAGGTCCAGGACAATTCCAATTGGACGTGGTCAGGTGGGCTCTTCAAGAAGGTATGCTTCTTGCAACGTTTTGTGACCTGGCAGCTTAACAAGAGGCTAGCCATCTAGCCCTTGTAGCCCACTCTTCTGTTCTGTGTTCAAGTAGGGGTAGGCCTAGCCCTTTGGTTTTTCTCTACAGGTTATAGAAGGTGCAGCCCTCTTTCTGAAGTCAGGATTCATTCGGTTAAGTCCTCCTTAAGTCAATAAATGTTCTGAAAAAGGTAGTCATGGATGCCACTTTTTCTGCCTGGCACTAGCTTGTTGTTGGGGATGACTAATCGGTTAGGGAGTCATGGGGTTTGACCATAAACACTCCCACAGTGGCCTGCTGTGCTGAATGCTGGCCTGGCATAATTTTCTTCCCTTGGTCAGGGATCATTCGGGACACATCCTTGAGTTGTGTCTATGGAATTGAAGAACTCCTCTGATTGGTGCCACTCTAGCGCTTTGGACAATGGCAGGGGCAACCCTAAGTATGAATTACATCTGCCTGTGACAGGATCTGTGCCTTTGAAGCTTGTACAGTCAGTGGCGACCTCCCCCAGGCCAACCTGTCATGAGGAGGTCACATCTCCCAGCCATGGCACTTTTGTTCCCTATCTTGAGAGCAATTCACACCTCGCTGCAGGCTGCCAAGTGACAGCCGATGATTATCTCTGAAAGGGCTACTAGAGCCTTTAGGCAAGAAATGCCAACCTTTTAAAGGAGCATTTTCAAATTAGTAAAATTAAATCCAACTTTATCATCAGACTAGATTTTATTTTCATATTAATTTGAGTCCTTGAATCGTGGTTCTAGTTGTTCATAAATTAAAGTTATAAATTATGCTGTGTTATAATGTAAACTGTGCAATTTTATGGGAGAGCCGCAATGTCTCCTTATTAGGGGCTAAGGGGCATAACCCTGTGTCCTGTTAGGCAACACTCTCTGATCCTCATCTCTACTGCTAAAACGTTAACTGAATAGTATTTATGAAACACGAGTTTCATATTTTCATGAACACTGTCAGTGCAGCAGGTCAACCCTCTTAGCCTCCTCTCCGGGCTCCAGATGATAGGAGGAGAAGGAGGAGGGGGGCTAAAGCACATTCCTGCTACAGTGTTATTTCAAAATTAAACCCTCTGTAACAGGATGCCTGGATTGCGCATGTCTGAGGGCGTAGTCACACTGGCACAATCCATTTTATTTAGCAGACATACTGCGCATGCCTCAGTCAGCCCAGTATATCTGCAAAATTGTGGCTGTTAGGGTACATCCCTGAGACTAATGAGGAGCCGCACAGTGCAGCAGGGTAAATATCTCAAGCTCGATCTCAGCAATTTATTGGGCAGTGCTTCCACTCATATCAAGAACATGAAAGAGGGACTAATTTGGGCCTTCCCTTGTTTCAAACTTGCCCTTGCTGCTCCATCCATCTGCTCCTTTATGGGAATCATGGCTTGCTGGTTCTAATGCCCAGCACCAGATTTCTGATCTTCAGCTGCCAAAGAGCCTCTAAGTTGCCATCTAAGGAAACAAGGTAAGTAAAAAAAATGTTGTTGCTCTGTACATGTGTTTGTATATGTGAGTGTGGCCAAGAAGAGTGTGCGTGAATGTATTTGAGTGTATCAATGAGAGAAAGTGAATGGAAATCTGAATTTAAAAGAGTGTATGAATAACAGTAAGTTAGTGCGAGGGAGTGGGTGAGTGGAGTGTGAGTGCATTATAATGAGTGAGTGACTGGAGATTGTGAGAGAGCATAGAAGGACATTAAATGTGTTGCTATCAGTGGTGCAGCAGGTGCAGTTGCACCAGGACCCATAGTGTGAAAAAGTGAGCATCTATATAAGTAACTGTGAGTGAGGGAAATTGAGTGAGTCTGAGTCTGTTTTTTGCCTATTTATGATTGTGAGTCTCAATATAATCATGTGCTTATGGCGGCACCCAAGGCATATTGGAGATAATTCACATCATAAGAAAGGGCACCAGGCCATAAAATAAAAGAAGTTATTTTCGGCATGGCCCCTGTGGAAAAATGCTGGTACTTGCATACTCGTCAAAATACTTGGCATGGGGCACCCATGGCAAAAAGCTTTCACTGGGACTATGGAGGAAACTCTTGGCATGTGGAGGGCGCCCCAGGTGAAATGCAAACCCTGGAATACTTGAAGAAATACTTAACATAAAGAGACACCTATTGCAAAATACTTGTGATGGCATCGTGGAGAGAATACTTTGCCTAGAAATGGCAGCCTTTGGCATATTGGGGATGAGTGGGAGGGTTGAGGGAAGCAAACCATGATTCAAATGCTATCTCCATGGTATTTGGGCCAATTATAGCCTTTTACATCGCATTCATTTACAACCCACGTGATTACAACGCGGTCATTACAACGACCTGGTTGATACCTCGCAGTACCATTACAACTCAAGTTGTTACAATGACTTGCTCTAGGGGGCGCGCTGGACTTAGGAACAGAATAATTTACTATTTCAACTCCAGTGTGTGCAGCAGTAAGGAAGGTGTTGGAATAGTGAATTATACTATTCCTTAGTTTAGATCTCCCCCTAGAGCAAGCCGTTGTAATGACTTTGCGTTGTAATGGTACTGCGATGTAACAATGCTGTCGTTGTAACAACCGCTTTGTAATCGCATGCGTTGTAACGCATGCAATGTGATGGCTGTTTCCCATTTGGGCATTACCAGTGACAAATTTCTGCTACTGGAGTATGTTATGTAATGAATTCCATGGAGGGTAATCATAATAGGATGCTGGCCTTGGCATTATGAAGGTAATTCCTAATATATGAGCAATTCTGAATGAAAATTTGGAAAAAATGGGATGAACTCCTAGCATGTATTACGCCATTTTTAAACTAAACCCTATTTGGTACAGACACTTTGCACTCTCTACATATGCCCCAGGTAAATAATACATGGCTTCCACTCCCTCAAGAACGCTTGCTTCACATCAGCTATGTGTGGTAGGCGGCCTGTTTGCCACTGGCACCCTAAAGCTCAGCCTAACTATGCCGGATGGGGAGACTCAACTCATATGGATAACTTTATATTCCACCCCTTACAAGGCACACTAGGGGATACCTTTTGTAAGAGATTTCACCCTTGTTCTACTTTAGTATACTGCTGAATGATATCTAGACTCTATCCCATCTCTTTGCAACTGCGGCCAGCTGGTGCAGTGAAATTGAGAGCTGTCTAGGAGCGTGACTTAGGATATTCCATTCCTGACAGAACCTGTGGTTATTGCTGTACACAAACTAAACTCACCTCTAATAACCACTTCCCCAAATGTAAAGCAGAGCAAGGGATTTTGCTCATTATTTGCACAGGGATCCAATCCGATTAGGGGGAGGTTTACTCTATGATGTCTCTCATGTCTTGTCATGATAGAATGAACAATCGACCCAGACCCACTTTTGGCCTAACTGGGTCATGTTAAACCCATACCCTTTGCAGTACAACACTTCACTGCCATTGTGCTACTTCTGCTCAAAAGACAGGTGGCGTTACATTGGGGCAGTAATACCCTCCACACTATTCCCACATAGCTGAATAATATGTCATAATATGAAGTCGCTAGTTAATTCTGCGCTTCTCTACAGCCCATCACTTCCAGACCGAAGGACATATGGCAGCCACTTAGAGACTATCTCTTAAACATGGACTAAGCTGGGGAACAGGAAGATGAGACTGAACCTTTCCTTCCACAGCTGGTGCTCTGGATACTGCGTAGACTGTTCCCCATCTGAATTGTGTCTCTCTGATGTGATGTATTTCTTTACCGTCCCTTGCTTTTAATGAGTATTTGCCCCCCCTTTTTTATTTTCCTTCTTATTTCTACACCCCTCCCCCCCCTGTTTAGTTTGTGTGTTTTTTGAGAGTGTCAAGTATTATTTTTACTGGCAATGTGCTGCTTTTGTTTTTCTTTTTTTCTTGCAAAATAATGACGTTAAAAAATCACCTACCACTACTGTAGGAGAGCCAACCTTGCACTGGGAAAAACGAATTTGGAGATTTTTCCCTGCCAGGAAATGTAAAACATAAGTACACGTCCTACTTTTAAATGCCATGCACTCTTCCCTATGGATATTTGCTACCTACTTTACGGATGACTTATAAGTATTAAAAATAAAGGCTTAGACCTGCCGAAATATTAATTTTGCCAGGCTGAATTAACAGTTTTAAAACTGCACACTCAGGCTGCAGGCGCATGCCTGAAGACATGCTATGCACTGTCATTTTAGTGGTAGCACAATACATGTGCAGCCCCTCAGTGACATTTTACTTACAGGCACCAGATACACAGAGTACTACATAGGAACCTGCAGGAAAGTTAAATATGCCAATCTGGGATTACTCATTTCTACATGTGTTTAGAGATCAGAGCACATATAGTGGTCTGGACGGCAGCGCCCCAGTGTTCAAAAAATCCAGGCACCAGCAATCCAAAGCTTAGGGGTTGAGTATCCAAAAAAAGGATCCTTCCTTACAATAACTGACTTTAGAAATAGTTATGATGCCATTTCTTTGCTAGTTTAGATGAATTTGACTTTTAATATAATAGCTGCATTTCTTCTAGAACGAAGTCTTGTGTGCAATATTTAAATTCCTCAAATTTAAGTACGGTCTTTGATCATTGTTAACCACAATTTGGAGCGAGTGTTAAAACCTCAAGGTTTTTTTAGTTTCTGGAAACTTATGTTTAACTGTACCTTTTCTAGGAATTATTAAGAATGATGTCCCTCTTAGGACAAACTGTTCTCGGGCAATATTGCAGGTCAGAGTTGAAAACCTTGGACTCAGAAAACGTACGCTGAAGATAGAAAGAAACAAAATCGCGCATGGATGTTCTTGTATTCCTTCGAATAATTTTGCTGTACATGTTTTGCTTAACATTATAACTTGTTACTTACTGCTTTAATTTTCCATGTTTTTAAAGGTTTCCCCCACATTATATCGAATTCAGATGATTTGCCGTGTCAACCGTGTATTCCCAGCCATAAACTTGACCAAAGTCCTTAAAGATCACTTTATTATCAACGACATTAATTCAAATTACAATAAGAATCTTAATGGATAAAACGTTGTTCCTGACGGCCCGCGGTTCCACATTCCACCCTTCTTACCACCCCGTTCGCCTCCTTCTACTCTCATAGCTCTGCCCACCATCAGTTCAATGGCCCGCTGTGAGCTCTTTCACTTTTGTGTGCCTCACACCGCCTGGAGTAGTTTACATGAACGTGCTGTGTTATTTCAAATGAATTAATAAGTAATTAATTCACCGGGAGAGGTCAACATTCACACTGCATCCTTTAATGCATGTTAAAATGAGAGACATAATTCTTCGGTGTATGTTTTATATGAAGATAGGTTTAAAGTGATGGGGAAGAAAATAAATACATGCATAACAGCCCTTTTGCATTTTAACATAATTCCACGCACATCTTACTGAGCAATGTTCCTCCCTCTTTCCTGATGATATGAATACTTTTGTGAACACAAAAAGACAACAAATACCCTGCAAAGAGGATCGTATGATTCTGTGAACCAGGTCCACCAGTAGCAGTCGATGTTCATATTGCATGGGTGCAGAGTAGCGTACGTCAGCCACAAAACTATACGTGCCAAACTCATGCGTGCCTAAGTGCTAGCGCTCAGTTCAAGCTAGGCAGAACACCTACCATTCTGCACGTGCAGTAAGATTATTTCGAGGGCACAGGCACGTTTGCTGCTAGAAAAAGAATAGTGTATCTTATTCTGCGCTTCAGACTGTCTTATGCAGGCAGGGCTCTATAAATCAGTTTATTTACAACTAAAAGGCAGTCTTTGGTTTTGATTAGAGAGGAAAGAGGTCAGTGAAGGTATCTTTCAGTAACTTCAGTGTACAAGACGGCAATGTCACGAGACTCACGACTGGACATCAGAATTATTCAGTCGGAGAAATAAATTATGCCCGGTAGCGTTGGAAGGATGTAGGTTCTATCAGTGCCACCGTAAAAGACTTTTCTTAAAATGAATAGTATTATTGCAAGAAATTAGGTCTATGAAGAAGCAGCCAGCAGGCTTTGAAAACAGACAGTATTCGAAGACAAAGATGGAAATGTTCTCACAGTTTTATACTAGTGTGTGTTATTTGTACTGGGCTTATTATCTAGGCTCGATTAGATGTTTGTGGTAAAAAGTAAGGCTCATATTCACGATTCCTCTGTGCCACCAATGCATCACTTTTTGTGATGCAACAAAGGAGCCAGTGGCGGTTTCTCAAATGCTGCTGGGAGGTGGGCGAGGGATGGGTAGGGTCAGGAGTAGTAAACTCTGGCATACAGCCGAACGGAGTTAAGGAAATAAATAAAACTAATTACATTGCACGAGCTGCATCGCCATATGTTGTTAATATCATTTACAAAAATATCTATGTTGTTAATATCGTTCACAAAAAGATCTTTTTTAATAATATAATTTTGTCATTTTTAATCTATTTTTGTATGTGTTTTAATTGTATATGTTTTAAATTATTTGTATAATTATTGTTAATGTTTTTTAATATAGTTTGTAAATCTTTTGCGCTTGTTAAATTTAATTTAATAGTTTATTGTAATTTTTAGTGCCGTCACGGGTTGTGTTTTTTTTAAAAAAAAAATGTTTTCCTTCAAACATTTATTAATTTATTTATTAATAACATTTTTAGAGCGCGAACAATGGCCCATGGGCGTCTCGGCGCTAGGATATCTGCAGAATTAACCTGTGAGGGGAAGAGTGGGTCTACTGATTAAAAAGCCAGGTCTTGAGTTGTTTACGGAAAGACCAGAGAGAATGGCTTGATTTGATCGAGGGAGGCAGTGTATTCCAAAGTTTGGGGGCTGAAACAAGAAATCTTCTGTCTCCCCATAAAACAGATTTACTGCGAGGAACCACGAGATCATTTAGACTGCAGGAACGTAAAGTTCTAGAAGGGCAGTAAGGAATCAAATTTTGGGTGAAGAAAGCAGGTCCCATGTTGTGCAAGGCCTTGAACACTATACAGAGAGCTTTGAATTTTATCCTATTCCTGATAGGTAGCCAGTGTAATTCTCTAATGGTTGCAGAAGCAGAATGGTATTTGGGGATTCTGCCCAGAAGCCTAGCTGCTGAATTTTGGATTATTTGCATTTTATTCAGAGCTCTTTCTTGTGCGTTCAAGAACAGAGCATTGCAGTAATCCAGGGTCGACAGTACCAGTGAGGTGACCAATGTTTTGAAACATAGTTTTATGTTTCATGTTTCTTTTTTTTAAGTTTGATTTTATTGAAGAGATAAAGCAAGGGGGAAGGAGGGAAAGGAAAGAAAAAACAGGAAATGGATACAACAATATCATATAACAAAATGAGGAATATTAGCTAAAGTAAATACAAACCTAAAATCAGGAATATAATAAAAACTTTCATGAAAGGCATATATAACAAGCATGAAGGATATATGAACATAACATATGTATATGGAATGGAAATACAATATAATACAATGAACTGTAAATCGTAATATTATAATGGAAAGGCAAAAGGAAATCAAGGAGGTTTTCGTACCTCAACAGTATTAAGGTCTGGAGAGGCGTGTGTTGGGGCAGAAGAAGAAAGATATGCAACCAAGGGGAGCCAAATCAGGTCACGTTTAATTGCCTGGGAGATGGGGGAAACATAACTGGTATCAAGCCTATGATGAAAGCAAACTGCATTCCACCAGGAATGATAGGAGTCATTCGCACCTTGTTTCCAGTTAGAGGTAATGGTATGAAAAGCCACAGCAATCAAAAAGTCAAGGAGAAGGTAATGACGAGGAGACTGGGGAAGATCTGGTGATAGGGAACCTAGAAAAATTAGTGAAGGGGAGAAGGGGACTTGGAATTGAAAAATCGTCTGGATTTTCCCCCTGAGAAGATTCCAAAATTTGGAGATAGGGGGGCAATCATACAGCATGTGTTTGAGATCAGCAGAGGGACACGCGCATGACCAACAGGTAGGAGGGGAATCCGAAGAATAACTGGATAAGGTAAGAGGAGTAAATAAAGTCCTGTGATAAATAAAATATAAAGTTTGAGTAGTATTAGCAGCTCTAGAGGTTTTATGAAGTTTATTCCAAAGTTTGTCCCAGAGAAGTACCGACCAATCATGAGAAAGGTCAGATTCCCAAGCAGTTTCGATCCTAGATTTGACCCTATCAGAAGAAAAACGAAGAGAATCATAAAGAGCAGAGGCGGAAGGAGAGGATTCTAAAAGAAGGTGAGTGGGCTTGCGATCTGGAGTAATATCATTTGAAGATGGTAAAGAGTGGAGATAAGGTATCAGGACCGGGTAAAGAGCATTGTATTGTGATCGAGTGGAATGTGGTAGCGAGAAAGAGGAGGGAAGATCTGTAAAGGAGAGAGGAGAGCCTTGGGAAATTAATTGAGAGACCCAACATAATCCTCGAGAGTGCCAGGACTTCCAAAAGATGGTGCGATTACGAATTTTGAGAAGAGAATTATTCCAAATCGGTTGTTCAGGAGTGGAAACAAGAGAGGAATAAGAGGAGGTCATATAGGGAAGAGGAGATTGCGAGAGAAAGAGAGAACAGGAGTAAGAAGATGGGCTGGGGGGAGATGAGAAAGACAAGAATTCGCGAAAACTAAAAGGGGAGATAAAGGAGGATTCCATAGTTAGCCAAACAGGGGGGTAATAAGGAAGGTCCTGAAAGAACCAGCGCTCAGATTGGTTCATAGAGAAAGCACAATGGTACTCCTTAAAGTCCGGAAAGCACACACCAGAAAGAGATTTGTCTTTACGTAATGAAGCAAGAGCTATCCGAGGGCGCTTACCATTCCACAAAAATTTCAATATTAAAGAATCAATCTTTTTGAAGAAAGAAATCGGAATGCGCAAAGGAAGCATAGAAATGGTGTAAAGAAGAAGGAGGGATAACATCATTTTAATGGAATTAAGTCTACCCCACCAGAACAGAAAGAGTGGATGCCAACGTGAAATAGCGGCATCCATTTTCTTGTAGATGTAATCAAAGTTTAGTTTTAGAGTGTCAGATATGAGAGGAGCAAACCAAACACCCAGATATTTGATTTTGGAAGGCTGCCAGGAGAAACCAGTTTGAGAAAAAAGATGCTTCTGGCATGAAGAGTTTAGGGGGAGGATTTCGCACTTATCGGCATTGAGGCGATAACCAGAAACCCCAGAAAAAGATGAAACTTGCTGAAGAAAGGAAGGAATGGAGGAAAGGGGGTCAGAACAATAAAAAAGGATATCGTCAGCATAAACTGAGAGTTTGACCTGATGAGAACCAAATTGAAATCCCTTTATACTGTTATCCAAACAAATCTTAGTAAGAAAGGGCTCCAAGGCTAAAACAAAAAGCAAGGGGGATAAAGGGCAACCTTGTCGAACGCCTCTGTGCAAAGAGAAATAATCCGATGCCATCCCGTTAACAAAAATGGAAGCCTGAGGGTTAGAATAGAGTAAAGAGATGATAGAGATGAATTTGGGAGGGATGCCAATCCAACGTAAAGCCTGAAACATAAAATCCCATCCAATCCGATCAAAAGCTTTCTCTGCATCCAAGGAAATAGCTGCAAAGGGATGGACCAGAGAAGAGGCTTTACTAAGAATGTTAAGGAAAACACATGAATTGTTGGATGAAAGACGACCTTTTACAAACCCTGATTGTTCAGGTCCAACTAGGTCAGGTAGAAGGGGATCCATACTTAATGCTAGAATCTTGGCAAGTATCTTATAGTCGGTATTAACCAGGGATATCGGTCTGTAGTTTTTGCAGAGAGAGTGATCTTTGTCCTCTTTGGGGATTAGGCATATTAGGGCTTGTTGGAAGGAACCATGGGAGGAGAGAAAAGATTGAAATAAGTGTAAACGTTTTGGAAGAAGAAAAGAGGCGAAGTGGCTATAAAATTCGATAGTGAATCCGTCAGGACCCGGAGCCTTACAGTGACGTAATTTAGAGACGGCGAGGGAGATTTCAGAAACCGAAATGTCCTGTTCTAAAGAAGTAAAATCAACATGAGAAGTCGGAGAAGAGGGAAGAGAATGAAAGTAAGAGAGAAGGTCCGAAGATTCCGGGATTCTTTCGGGAGTATAGAGGGTGTCATAAAATTGGACAAATTCAGAGAGAATATCTTTATCTTTAAATCTAGATTCTCCAGAAGGAGTCTTAATGGAAGCAATCTTCGTACGTTCTTTTCTGATTTTTTAAGTAATTGGCTAGGAGTATCCCTATTTTATTTTTACCACCATAATATCAGAATTTCATTTTAACAAAAGGTTGGAGGCAGCTTCGGTAGTGAATTTATTAAATGAGATTTTTGCATCAATAAGTTTTTTTAGGGAGAGGTCAGATTTAGAAGAATAGTAGGTTTGTTCTAAATGTTTAATATCCACTAAAATTTTATTAGATTTGAGCTCCCTGAGTTTTTTCCTTCGAGCCACAAAATTAATAATAAAACCTCTAGAAGCTGCTTTAAAAGAATCCCAAACCGTAACAAAAGAGGAATCAGGGGTATGATTAAGGAGAAAAAATTCAGTGGCAAAAGCAGTACATTCAGAACAAAAAGTAGGTTCCAAAAGTAAGGCGTTGTTGAAACGCCATCTGCCAGAGTGAGGGGAGAACGGAAGTAGGTCGAGGTCTACAAAAACCGGAGCATGGTCAGAAAGTAGAATGGAACCAATTTCAGATCGAATGGCATGTTGGGACAGGGATTTGCTAAGGAAAATATGGTCAATACTGGTTTGAGATTGATGAGGGGGGGGAGAAAAAACTGTACTCCCTCAAGTCTGGGTTACACAACCCCCAAATATCTACCAGAGCATTGTTTTGAGAAGTGTTAACAAATTGGGTGTGCATTTTGGAAGGAATAAATTTGACTTTTGAGTTACGGTCAAGGAAGGGGTCCATGACTTGGTTGCAATCCCCTCCAAGAAGGATGTAATCACCGGAGAGGGAGGACAACTTGGCAGAGATAGAGGGCCAAAAGGATCGGTAAATTCCGGTAGGGGCATGTACATTAAAAAGGGTGAGGGGAATATTGTCAATAAGAAGTGTAACAATAACCCATCGACCATCAACATCACATTCGTGAGAGATTGAGGAAACATTTAACTTTTTATGCAACAAAATCACAACACCATTCTTCTTGTTAATTGTGGGGGAGCAAAGAACATGACCCACCCAACAACGTTTAAGTTTCAAAGCTTCTGACTCTGAAAGATGAGTCTCCTGGAGGAGAGCAACATCCGTCTTGAGCCTTGCCAAATGTGATAAAACCCTTTGCCTTTTAATAGGATTGTTTAATCCTTTAACATTCCATGTTGTAACACGGAAGGGAACGGCATAAAGAAACAGCTAACAGCAACATGCTTGTTTAATGCAATTAAATAAGCTGAGAGAACTAAGAAGAAACTTAAACCTAGTAGTGAGAAAGAAAGGGTATGAGAAGAAGAAAAGAAGGAAAAGATAGAAGAGTCAAGGATGAGAACAATACTAAGACCAAAATGGAAGAAAAAGAAGTAGTGGAGAATAGAACAAAGAAGAAAAGAAGACAAAAAGAAGAAAAGGTGAGAAAAGTCCAAGAAAAGAGGAGAAGGAAAGAGGACAGCAACAGTAACAATCAAGAAGACAGTACACATCCAAAACGAACGACTGAGAGACATACTTACGAAAACGAAAAAACCCAAAACAGAAATGGGGGATGGTGGTGGCAGGAGACGACAGCGACAACATCCAGAGCGAACACCAAACCTCAATTGCTATGACATCAAAAGGACAGCACGAGGAATAGTAAGGTAAAACAGGATGACGAGGAGAAGGGGAGTACCTGCCGAAGGAAGAGAAACATTAGGATAGATGCATGGGAATTAAATAAACAAGATGAGAGATGGGTTGAACAGTAGGAGCACAAAAGAGGACAGGCAAACATAATGACAACAGTAGGTACATCAAAAACATCATCAGAACGAACGATGAGGAAACCAGAACCATATTATAATGAGATCAAAATAAAAGCTAACAAGTCCAGTCAACCGGGCTTGGACATATCCATGACATCAGGACCATGTTGGTGAAGAAAAGCTTGCAGGGCCTCAGGATCCTCGTAGGTGGTTGTTTTGTATTTATAAGTAACCTTGAAGAGGCAAGGATGCAAAAGACCATATCTAGCATTAAGGGCTCTGAGCTGCGGTCTCATGTCCAAAAACTTCTTCCTGCGCTCCGCGGTGGCCTTGGAGACATCCTGTGATATGTAGAGACGGTAGCCCTCCCAAATGATCTGCTTCTTGAGCTTGGCGGCTGAGAGGACCTGTAGAAGGTCAGTATATTGGAGAAAAAGTATGATAACACCCCTAGGCTTGGTAGCGACCTTAGGACCTAGACGATGAGCTCGTTGAATGTTAATGGAAGACAGGGCCGGAGCGTCTAGGATCTTGGCAAGGAAGGACTGGAAGAAAGTGGTAGGATTAGACCCTTCTGAAAGTTCCGGAAGGCCGTATAAGCGTAGATTGTTCCTACGATTCCTGTTTTCCAACTCCTCTGTCTGTCGTTTAAGTAGTAGTATTTCCGCTTCTATGGACGGAATACGGGAATAAGAAGACCGCAAGGATTCTGTGGATTGTTCCAAGGTGTGAACACGCGTATCCAGAGACGACCATTTCTCCTGCATAGCCTGCATATTTTTGGTGGTGGCCTCCATAAATGGCTTGAATGCGCGTAGCTCCTCCAAGATGAGATCCATAGAGGAGGGAGAAGAGGTACTCCCAGGCGAAGGAGGATCCTTTTTCAGACGCTTGGAAGAAACTAAAGAGGATGGCATTTTATTCCCAGTGGAAGCGTTAGGAATGGCTCCAGGAGCGGAGTCAGATTTTGATGACTGACCCTCTTCCATGTCTTGAATAGGTGAGTCGGAGTCTGAACCAACCGGCACTTTAGATGTGGAGTTGAGCTTCAAATTGCACAGTTTCCCCATGAACTCCAGAGAAGCAGTTGAGAGGGAGAAATGAGTCAAATGAAAATAAGCAGGAGTTTAGGCACTGTGTAGAAAGAGCAAAATGCAGGCATTAAATAGTAAAAAAGATAATGAGTAGTAATATTCCATGGAAGCCTGAGAGAAATAAAAGATCCGCAATGTCATGAGGTAAACATAAGAGGGCAGTTGCACAGCCGGAAAAACAAAGCTGAGCGAGCCATAGCGTGAATGGGGAAGACACATGAATACCTTTGCGCAATATAGAAGGAACGCAGTGTAGGCAATGAGCAATGATGAAGATTTAGAAAGTATGGTAAAAACAGCAAGCTGCGTTGATCAAAGAGACTTTGTAGAGATATGAGGAAGTCCACAAAATGGCGGGCGGGACCACAAATGCCAGGTCTCTCCAAGCGCAAAGGAAAGGAAATGTCCATAAGCCACACCAGGCTGGAAAGAGGGCTCACCTCTCAATCAGGGCTGCATTCAGGATGTTGGCAGTACATGCGGCATATCAGGAACTGCTCAGCCGGCCGCCGTGAGGAAACGCGGCCGGCGCACAAAATGGCGGCCGCGATCGAGGGTTGTGGTGTTTTTAAAGAGTGCAGGGTAGGAAGAAAAAGCATTATAATGAATTAATAATTTATATGAATTATTTACTTGATTATTAATTATGATAATTGTGTCTTTTTTTAAATAAACATTTTAGGGTGTGGGTCGTGAGGTTTGTAGGGGTCTATGGTGGGAAGTAATTTAATTATAATTAATCACTAAATATGTTTATTCACATTTAATTATTATGAAATATTTAATTGATAATTAATTAGGTCAATTGTGTAATTAAAAAATGTTTACATTATATATCAGGTGCACAGTTGTTGGGTTTGTAGGGGGAAAGAGCAGGAAGTTAATTAAATATATTCAATGTATTTTAAGGTAATTATTATTAATTGTTTACGTTTTAATTAATTATGCAATGAGCAATTACATATTTTTGGATTAATATATTAGGTGTGGGTCGTTGGGTTTGTGGTGATAAAGGGTGGGAAGTTAATTAAATATAATCATTTTATTATTAGTTACTATTAATTGTTCAATTGATTATTAATTATGTAAAATGTATAAATAATATAATTTTAAAGATACATTTTAGGTGTGTTTTGTTTCGTTTGTAGCGGTATAGGGTAGGAAGTTTTTTAAGTAATAATACATGTCAAAATGGTTATTCCTGCATTACAAATTGTGTTATTTATTTTGTGATGTGCTGATTGTGTTTTTTAATTGCAAATAACATTATTAAACATTGTAATACATATGTAATTTAAAAACAAATATATATATATATATATATATATATATATATATTTTATATTTGAATATTTATGTTTCTTGTTATTCAATATAGTTGTTAAAATATTTTATTTGTTTGAAGTGTACTACTCTCTCTCTACTGTTTCACAGCCTGGAGTCAGAATTGTACATTTTACCCCTCAGCAATCTACTGCTTTCCCTACTGATACACAGACTGGACTGGGAATAGTACATGTTACCCCTCTTGAGTCCAAAGCTTTCCCTACTGTTGCACAGCTCTGGAGTGTGAATAGTACATTTTACCTTTATGCAACCCAACACTTTCCCTACTTTTGCACTGACTCGAGTGGGAATAGTAAATTGTACCTCTCCTGAGTCTAATGATTTCTTTACTGTTGCAGAGACTGGAGTGGGAATAGTACATTTTACACCTCACAAGTCCACCCATGCACCATACCTGCTCTTCTTTTAATCTCTTTGCGCAAATAAATCAATTCTTGCTTTTATACTCTTCAATATGTTCGAATTCCAAACAACCCCTTATTATTTCCTCCATCTTCACCTTCAATTTAGAAATGTCTAGAGGCTTTTCTTTTTCAGTATCAAATTCTGTCCGCTGCCTCTGTGCTTTCCACTTTCTTAATGCCTGCCTCCTCCTCTAACCAGGCTGGAATATACCCCTCTTCAGCTGAACCTATGTCACCAGGAGCTATTGGAGTTGTGAAAACTGGTGTTACCCCTTCTGTTAGTGCTTATACTGTTTGTAAAGGTTTCCACACAACAATTTGAGAATTTTGTGAAGTCGGAACATATTCTGTTGGAGGTGTGCCTTCATCAATCTGTTGAGTTATTGAGCAGTAATTAGGCAATGGGAGGTGCACTTTTAACAACCGTAGGTACTGCCTGGATGTTCATAGGAGTTATTGGAGCAATGCCATGAACTGCAATAATGTTAGTTCCACTAGGAACCATAACTAGTGGTTGAGTCAGAACTGGTGAATTCATTTGGAGTACTTGCAAAGGTCATTTAATTTGCACTTTACCTGGGTCTACAAGAGCCGTAGCTACTGTACCACTGGTACTGACACTCAACTCACTTTGATCAGTAAATATTTCACATTGTGGAGGTCTTGATGCCAACATCTGTTCTAAAATCTCAACCCCTGAATCGGTATCAGTCTCATCCTCACCCCTCTCCTTGTTGTCTTTCTTGTTTCCTGCCTTAATCACTTCTGTAGTAATAACTGGATACACTCTGGTTCCCACTATAAGCCTTTCTCCATCTACACTGTCCATTATCCCATTTAGGATCAGCATAATTACACACTGCTCTTTTGGTTCCCCTCTGGTATTTTTCTGTCTCCTTTGCCCTTGCTACCTTTTCCCTTTTCCCATACATTCAGAGTTTTGTACTGAACTGGTGTAGGTGGTGGCTTCATTTTGTACAATTTTCCCTTCAAATTATTGAGAGTTCTGGTGTTAAAGGTTCCATATCTAGGGAAACTCAAATCTCATTGTTTCTCAGTGATCCTAGCCCTCTGGTAAAGCCAAACACAAGTGCTGAAGCTATGCTCTGTTATCATAAAGTATGCAGAAGTTCCTTAAGGAGGTGATTCTTCATTCTTTTGTACGGGAAAGATAACATCTCTCATTATCAAATTTTTCAATTCTTTAAAACATTTCGTAATTGCAATTTAATGTGAATCAATAAAATGTAAATGTAATATTATGATTCTGTTCCGTATACGTCAATTGTTCACAATCCAATCATATTGCGGCTTCTGATTTCTCAACTTTATTCAATAGATCCAAATACGATATTATCTTTTCTTCTATCCAGTCTCAGCATGGCACAATGACAAAACCAACCAATCCATGGGCTGCAGCACACCAACGAACCAATCTCAGCATGAAACAATTTGACATATAGCCTTACTTTTGCAGTGGTTTACTCTCCTTTACAATTTCTCTTATACAGTCATACACTTCACCAAAAATCTACAATTAACTTTAACAAAACATCCTATTTGCTCTACTAAAGAAAATACCACGATTACAATCACTCAAGGATATTTTCCACAACCGCAAGTTAAATATTGACCAGCGTGAAATCAGCCAAATCAATGTGTTTGCGCAATTAAGTTTCACTAACATCAATCAATTTTAAAGAATCATGACAATGCTTAGTATATTATCTTAATAGTATAGGTGATGGTACCTCACACTCTACACCTCAAATCATGCAAACAAGACATCTATTTATTTATTTGGTACCCCGGGATCTATCGGCTACAGCAAGACTGAAAGCATCATCCACTTTTCTTCAACAACTTCTCTCGCTCACTCACCCATTTACCCTCAAAAATGTTTTATCTCAATTAAAACACAATTATCATAGGCGATACACCCAATTATACTCACACCTTCAAGACCACAAATGCCTTTCAGTACCGCCTCGTCAGATCTTCAAGTTCTGGACATTGCATTGAGGATCAGGAGTTTTCGTCTAACTTTGTAAAACTCCATTCACGGTGTGAACCTTTACTCTGCTACCAGAAACAGATAGCACTGAATGGCAATATTTTACACAGTTCAACCCATCACTTACAAAGGTGGACTCTGCTTTCGTGCCTTTCTTCTTCTCCAGGTCAATAAATCTTTGTCACTGTTTTAGAATGGAGCATATATCATATCATCTAAATAGACATCACCAATTTCAGTAATTCGCTCAGTCAATAATGACAGTTTTAGGATCAGTCTAAAAACCTTTATTTATCATTTAAGATTTTAGTAAGTTTGTTTTTTCTTTTATTTAGTTAATAAATCAAATTAATCCATTCATAGAAATATCAAGAAAGCATAGTCTGAATCAATAAATGCAAATTATATATTTATTTTCGATTAAATATATGATCATTTACATCATAGATATCCAAAACACATTATATAAGTACAACAGTCAGTAAAATGCATCATTTTACAATAAAATTGCATTAAAACATCCCATAACATAGGTAGCAGCATTATAAGTTTAAAAAAAACAATCAGTATTTTATCATATTTAGAATAATTCATGGCACAATTCCATAGGATTCGTTTGTTATTCATTGTCATGAGTGGTTCACAGAGACATTTTTGGTTATTTTTTAGCTCTTCCACCAAGCAAACAATAAGTAACTTGAAATAGCAAAAAGCAGCCATCTGGTAGTATCAGACATAAATATTCTTAATGCATCATTTGGGCGTGTAAAAGATAATAAACGACATTCAGGCATAACCCAATTTTTCCGATGATCAGCATAGGTCGGACAGAAAAGAGAAAATGTACAAGGGTCTCTGGGCAGTGCAACAGGTGGGGCATACTGGCAGTATAGATGCATTTTCTCAGGTACTTCTTCCTGAATTTAGGGGCAAGGATCCATACCTAAAATGGATATATAGGGTTCTTGCCTGGGGTGGTTCATTAGCATCCATAAACGATTCAAAATCAACCCATCCTTTGAAGTCCAGAAAACTAGAGGTTAAAGTGCCATGTGTGTAACTTTCTATACTTTGCGAGTCTGTAAACTTCCATAACCTTTTTTTAAGTAGGAGAACCACTGATTTTTTTATAGACCCTGGATCCTCCCATAGGGGCCCCACCCCTAGTTTTAAAAACCAATCCTTAATCATATTAACCCATTTAATGCGACCTGTTTGTCTTTGCAGAACAATTAGATCTTCCAGGGCCTTCCTCAACAGGACCTGAGTGTCGCTAGTCTAAATCCTAACCCAGAACATAAGCGCCCTGAGAGTAGCAAAATGGCTGATAGGTCTGAGGCCAAGATCGAGTCTAAGTGGCAGGAGGGGAGTATTTACAGGAAGGTTCAGTATTGCCCTAATGAATTTGTTTTCCGCAAGGACCAGATCTTTCAGATTTTCCAGCCTCCATAGCTCGGCCCCATAGAGGGCTGCTCCAAAACCTTTTGCTCTATGAAGTTCTAAAATGGGTGAAAGTGGCCAGAACGGGGAAGCTCTAGCCCTCCGAACTATTGCACAGTCGGCATGTTGGAGGGTCAAGGTGCTCTTTTCGATTTGTGGTGACCAAGCCAGTTTATCACTAATGTGTACTCCTAGCCTTAATTTACCTTTGTGTGATTTATATGGATTAAATGTCATATATTTGGTCCTCAAACAATTTATGACTAACCCCTGTCTTTGCAGGCTTTATCAAATTTGTTCAGGAGGTTCTGAATCCCTTTTGGTGTTCTGGCTATGAGTAGGGTGTCATCCGCGAAAACCAGACAGGGCAATGCACACCACTCATCTTTACCTATTCACAAACTGTTTGCAGGTAGGTGGGCGTGCTTCCTTTTCAGACCCCAGGGAAGGGGTAGTTGTGTGGGGTGGAAATTCTAAACCAGGCGGCCCAAATAAATAACTAAATAAATAAATGCAAATAATAACAAGCGTGTCCCATAAAGGAATCTATCCTTAATCTATGAAAGGTACAGTCCAATGTACTAAGTAGAGCTCATAAAGAGTTCTGTAAAAGAGCGAGATCTTTGGAGTATTAAAAAAGTCAAACTCCCCATAAAGAGCAGTTAAGGAAAACTCAGCCACATCTCTCTATGCGACAATGAGTACTGCAGTAGCTACACCTGAGGATTCATTAGGATATAGGAAATAAATCAAAAGAGTCACTTCCCAAGTGGCAAGCAACTAACGCTGTCAGCAATAGCTCTCAGTTAAGGTCTGTAAAATGGGGTAACAAGAGTCATGAAAAGAACTCCTCATGAAGAGTAGTTCTGTGAAAATCTGCCTTACTACCTAAGAAAAACACAAATTAATATGAAGGCACAAACCATGTATCAATATGTTCTGGTATTCGGTCATCTTAAACCAATGGAAAGCGGTGTTCCGATCATCTTTCATTTCTGCCTTCATTCCCAAGGTAAACACTCAGAGTAGATAGAACACTATTCAAATGTATCAGTTAGTTAAGAAACAATCGCACTTGTTGCGTCCAATACAGTTTGCCCATGAGAAACTCCGCAGCCTTTACCTATAAGCTTGTTCAGGTTCCGCTATGTAACAATGAACTGTTCTAAAGACAGAAACATTCTAATTGTATGAATATGTAGCAACTAGAAACTATCTAAATGCAATGAGAACATGTAGCTTGGAAACAAGAAATAATTGTTTTTAGAAAGTTAGTACATTCTACAGTAATGACAGTGTAAGCAAGTCAAATACATGTCAGCTACCATGGTTTAGTATTTCATAAAACATTTATTTATTAAAAAATTAAAGAAAAAGTTTAAAAAGGCCTAGTCTGGTCTTTAGTAATAGAAATACATAGAAATGATTGATTTGTGCATTTTCACCATTAGTTTTTGTGTCATTTCAAAAACAAACTATACACATTATTCTATACTCAAGCATACATAAAGGCACATTTTTGTTGTGCTTCATTTCTGCAAAGTGGCTTCACTTAATGTCATTCTCTGCTCTTTCACACCACATATATAGAAAGGCTGTTAAAAAAATGTAAGCAAAAATGTAGGCTTGTGCATTTTAAATGGGGGTGCAGGACACAAAGAGGTGGGGAACGGACCACATCAGACCCCCATGCTACAATTTCCAGAAAAAGAACATAGTCTCACAGACACGTGGTCATAACACACTGCATCTGAAGTACATGTGATTGAATCTTTATTAAACTGACATAAACCATTCTGACACAACCTGTTCTCCTTTCGTGCGAGTTAAAATAGACAAGAAACCCTCACCCAGATGAGTTCCTGAAGTAAAGGACAATCACAGTGAAGATGCCACTTGATTGGACTGTTGTTATGAAAAGTATCAACATACTTTATCTAAAAAACAATTCTACTTGCAGCCAGAGCTTTAGCCACACTAATGTGAATAGATATAAACTTAAGACATTGTGACCTGTGATCTATTACTTTTTGGGATAGGATGGGACAAGCACAAGAACAGATCTCTTTGCTGCATTATTGCAACATCAAAGAAAGAGCAGTGTATTCCAGGTCAAGAGGGAAGAATCAGCAACCACTGACCACCCAGTAATAATTAATTGATATTAGTCATTAAGGGCTTTCTAAGAGCGCGTCTTTGAACCGCTTAACCATTCACTTTTGTAAAGATGCACTGGCAAGTTAAAGGCCTGAGACCAGGCACAACCAAAGGTGAGAACTGCCAGTATCACCCTTTTGGCCTTTTAAACATTTTTGAGAATAGTTCTGTGAAATATGCACCCTTTTGCCACCGTTTTTCAAAATTTCTTAGGGAGATGAAAATGCAATACTCCTGGGTCTTCTTTTGGGGAAATTTATAGAAAACGGTGCAGTAAAACGCTTTATTTTGCTACTTTTAAAAAGGAACTACTGAAATGGAGGGCTAACTAAAATTCACAGTGAGTAGAGCACCCCACTAGGTAAGAACACCAGCCATCACTGACGCACACCAAGAAAGTTTGAATTTCCTAAAATGGTCGCCTCTTACCAGCAGCCTTACTTGCCCAAACTCAACCTGGTGTGTACCTGCACTTATTTTTTACTCTTTAAAGCACTTGGTAGAGCAAAGTAATCACATATTTTATTTATGAAAAGAAAACATGCTATTCTCTCAGGGTTCCTTCACTCTCTTCCCCTTTGCGGTACGCACAATTAGTTGTGTTCTCTTCTTTCATTCTTCTCAGACATAATTTTTGTGGATGCATGTGGAAAACAGGAAATAGCCTAATAAAAAGCCGCAAAACAAACAATGTTACTTGTTAAGCAAATACTGCAGTCATATCATTGGAAGTAAAATCCGCGCACATCCAGCTTTATCTGCAATCTAAGAGGGAGGAGTACTTATTGTTTTTTTCTGTTGTCAACCACAGGTCAGTTTGGGTGCCCTTTTGGGTCAGGCTACAGAACATTCTGTTCCGTGATGATCCTAGTTTTTCACCTTTTCACACTCCAGTCTTTTGAGAGCAGTTCACCAGTAGACCAATTAGTGCCGGTATCGGCAACCCACTCCCACACATAGAAATCCTCAAATATTCTTAAAATATGCAGTGTAAGCACAAATAATACACATGTAGGTGGATGCTTTTCTTGTTTCTTTTATTGTCAAGTTCTTCAAACAGCCGACATGTGTTTCATCGCTTACATGGGAAATCGTCCCGCTACTTTATCAAGGCTAAGTCTTCTGTGATGTAATCTGTTATTTGTGGTGATAATTCCGACCCACAAAGGGTTTCTGTATCTTAAGATGTCCAAAAGCAGCCGTGTGTATATCAGAGGGATCCCTCGGAGTACATGGAGAACGACGTTGAGACATTCAGCGCATATAATCACACTGGAGACTGTGGGGACATATTGGGATCCCTTGATAAAGTCGCGGGACGATTACCCATGTAAGCGACGAAACACGAGTCGGCTGTTTGAAGACCTTGAGAATAAAAGAAACAAGAAAAAGATTCACCTACTTGTGTACTATTTGTGCTTACACTGCGTATTTTAAGAATATTTGAGACACCCTTGACGTGTGCTGAGGATTTCTGTTAATATGTATTTAGTTGGCTCAGGTCACTAGTTTTGGGGAGGTCAGTGGTTCTCCTTACATTGCAGCACCGTTACTAAAGATTAGAACATTATAAAAAGACATGTGCTACTGTTCTGTGTGGAGCCATTGATCCTAACAGTATACCACAGCCCATTAACCTCCCGCACACATAGTAAGGTATTTAGTACACACTGCATTAAAAAATCATGCCATACAAAATGTGTTGGAAAACAGTTTGCTGCTGGTTTATTTCATACATGAACTATCCCAACATGGTGGGTTAACTTACGGGCGATCCAAGGGCAGGCAGCTATAAGTAACAAAACTGCCCACCCACTGTGGCCAACCCAATTGGTGCCACTGTTTTATCTGGGGATTTTCTCCCTTAAATACCATGGACCACCAGTCCATGACTATACTCATGCCTTTTTAGGGGTGAGGACTTGCAAGCCAAGACCCCAGTTTCTCAGGCTTACAACCACCCAAAAGACTAGCGGAGCACTGACATTTCTTCCATTGGACTTAAAAGACACAACAGCTGTCTTGTTTTCGGTTTTTGTGTGGCAAAATATTTGTTACCTCTTTGTCCTCCCAGTACACTTGGGGTCAGTCACATGTGGGGGGGCAACCTTCTGGGGGCACCATTCAGTGAGATATGGGAGACGGAATAGCCCCTTATCACCTTCTACAGGAGGACCCCATCATTTGCGTTACGCCATGTGACTATACCAATTTACAGACCATGGGTATGAAAAATGACTAGTTCTAAGTTCTTGTCAGACTGCTCTCTGCAATTGTGGGCTTTATTGATGTAGACTCTCTCTGAGGGATGTGGCATGAATAATTGACTGGGAGAGCCTTCTTTCTGAGCGCTCACAAGTCCGGAGCCTGCATGGTGAAGTCGGGCCGCTCGCGGTGTATGCGGCAGCACGTGGTGGTGCAGACTCTCTCTGTTGAGCATTGCTGCTGGTTCATTCCAGTGATCGGAGATGCCCTCAGTTGGCAGACACAAAGGTAACTTGCTCTTCCCCCTGACACAGGGGGTGGGGTGTGCTGGTGTGATCCTGTGACTCTCAACTTGGAGCTATAGCGAGGGTATGACATCCTCAGTGGCATCTGGTGATTCTTGGGGAATCTGCCTGGTGTAGATTACAGCTTGTGGGCTCGTCACAGCAATAGTCCTTTGATCCGTGTGATTACCTGAACCCTTGACCAAAGTGGTACCGGCAACCCCTCCTTATATATGGCGTTGCAGCTGTACTCATTATCAGGGCATTGACTCTCTCTATGTGATCACCCTTACTACAACAGCCCCTCCCTGCATATGGGGCCCCTGATTTCGGTAGTCACAATTCCTGAGCTCCTTATCTCAAAATCAGTACACTGGTGATCCCATCTGGCATACAGGTTTACCATAGAGCAGGGTTGCGGCCTGGTGCTTCTGATACGGCTCTGAACAAGGCAGCCCTCTCCTCGCATATGGAAGTCGCCCAGACAATCATGCACAAGGGCAATGGCCCGATTGGTGCACATCCTCATGCCTCGCTCACGAAATCCTTTAGCATGCCTTCACACTGGACCATGCTCCTTGCAAACCTCTCCTCTCCCTCACAGGGCACACTGGTCTTGGCAAGCAGGTAGGAGAGGGTGCTCCAGGGCAGGTGAACTCAGTGTCCTGGGAGATACCCCCTCAACCAGCAGGGAGACTAGCAAGCCTTGGCCACCAGGCCTATTCAAAGGTAAAAGTCTTGCAGAGATTATCTTCCCTTCCTCATACAGCCCATCTGGCTGCTTGGCAGATGTCACATTTATGAGGACTCAACCTCCCCTTCTTGTAGCCCTTTTCCAGACACCAAATGGGATTTAGGGTCTGAGTCTTTCAAGTTTTATGTTGGAGTTCTTCTTCTTTAAAAGTAGACACTTCTCTCTTCTTTCCTCATGAAATATGTCTGTCACAGCAGGCAAGACTCGAAGGTTTATTGCCCCACAACACCAGTCATGGGAATGACCAGAGGTCACAACCTAGATATCAGCCACAATGATATGTGCATCAAAAGGTTAGTCCCAGACCCCCACCCCCCCCCTAGTCATCATGATTTTCTCATCAGCCACATCTCTCTTCCCGAGATGTGTCCAGGCCCCTTTCGTGTTTTCTATCACTGGTCTTTTGAAGTGCAAAGGGAGTCTCCTCATTTTCCCTCCAGTGTGTGTCTCATGCAGTTCTCTGGAATGCAGCAATACACAAATCAGTCTGGGGGGATTTCTCTCCTCATTTATTCCGAGGCGGGCCTGGGCTTCCCAAAATGGAACACATTTTTGTACATTATTAAACCTTACTGTATTTCACAAAATATCACTTTTGATATGTAGCTCTATGTTCACTTGGGACACAAACCCTTTTCTTCATCAACTGTATAACATACCTGCAATATTTGCATAAACAGCAAATGTACTCTTTTTCCTTGTGTGTAATTCTTATTCTCTATTGCACATACCATTACCCATGAGTATTGCCATTGAGCGTAACCATTATCAAATATCCCATACAATGTCAGCAGGAACCACTGTTCCTTGTTATATAATGTTTTCCTCTCAGGCATACATTCACTCAGCACAGTCCTGTGCTACCCCTGCACTGTATCCTTCCCAGGCACACATACAACCATCGCAGAGTCACTACTCCAGCACTACGCAACACTCCACATCTGCATGATGTAGGCCATGGGTGAGTTAAGATCAGCAGAACTTTTAAGAAGGTAAGTGAACCGGTAGGCCTCTCTCTAGTGACATAGGGTAAAAAGGTCCTGTTCACTACTACTGATAACTGCAGAGTAAGCCCCCACACCCATGCTTGTGCTGTTTTGCTCCTTGTGAAGGAGGTAGCCTTCCACCAGTATGAGAGTAGTACTTTGGGCGCCCATCCCAGTCCAACAAGACCACAATCTGTTAGACAGACCTATGTTATGGTGCACACACATCATCCGTGTTTGCCTAGGACAAAAAAGATCAGCATTAGAGATCCAAACAGCGGTACAGGTGGGCACTCTGGTCAGGAGTACATGTCTTTGCCAAGCAGAGAACTTTACTGTCCCAACAATACAAAATGCAGTTTGTAAATCAGACCTGTAGGGTTTATAATCATCTTCTCTGTGCTTCTGTTATGGTTGTTTTTGTGGTTTCTGAACCATCTTTTTGTCTTTCTGATGAGAAATATTTCACAATCCACTCCTAAATTGTTCCTAAAGAATAACTTAGTTTTAAGCTTCTTCAATATCAGTTCCTGGTAATTCTGTGTCTGATGCAGAAGCACTGGCTTTGTTTTATGGGATGGTTTGTTTGCAGAGTAAATATTATCATAGTTCTAGGAAAGAGGTCAAACTCTGCAATGTTGATAATCCAGTAGATCCGTCCTAGATTTTCAATGTTTTCACTTAATTAGAACTCCGTAGGCAGCAATAACTTTGCTCAAAATGTAATAATCTGTCTTGCTGTTGTCACCCCAATCATTTTGCTCTACTTGTTTTGCCCTGGTATTCAATTCCTGTTTGCCTCATTTTTCATTGCTTTTCACAAACACTGGACATTAAAGGAATCACACTAATCGTCTACAATCTTTATTACCATACGCAGAATATAAGGTTTGATTGTGTGCATCTGGAACCCTTCAAAGGCAGGTGCTCTTCTGATGGTTACTATTGCTCCACAAGTTTACTATACTTTGAACTTTGTCTGCTTGAGAAAAACCACAGATTTCCACACCTTTGGCAGTATGTCTGTATATATGCTTCCTCAACAAAATATATGCTTGGTCCATTATGTCAATAAAACAGTGAGTGTGCAGGAAGAGCAAAGCACATAAGCGAGCTTCCTTCCAGTTTGCATGTACATGAACTTCGAGCTTGGAAGAAAAGATATTTTGAGAGAGACAAGACTGACAACTACTCTCCCAGTGAGTATTGTGACAACTCAAGGGGTAGAAAGTACTATGATTGCATAGTAGAACAGTGGAGGAAGAAAAGAATATGTTGCGGGAGAGTCAAGAACATTGTGAGCAGAGGGCATACAGAACCAAGGGGCTCATTCCACAAACCATAGTTGGTAGTGTTCTCCTGTGTCTACTTTCAGAGTACATTTCTAACTATCATGTAGTGCATTAAGGAACCCAGGAATTCTCCCTGAAATCTCTGCCAGTTGCAAATTCCCATGAAATTGATGTTACTCCTTTGTGTAAATCCCTTCAAACTTTCTCAGATATTTTATGCATGTGCATTTGCACTCCTTAACTAACTAATATTTTCTTTTTCTTTCTATAAACTCATTCAACTACAATCCTAAGAATATTTGGGGTGTTTTCTACCTTTTGCCTACTTGAAAACAGATGTACATCTAGCCTTGACAATAGCAAGTAACCAGCTAATTGTGTAAGAATACCCACATGCCTGTGAGTATTCCCCGGTTAAATACAAAGTGGTTCTGTTGGGTAGTGAGAAATTACTTTAAAGGAAGGCTAGATCAGCTCAATATACATTGAAAGAACCTCTCTGAAAACAAGCAACTGGAAATAAAGTCTTTATGTTAGTAAAAAGCAATCACTATACACAAGGATAACTTCATTCTGTGATGCCACAGGTTTCAATAAATGGTAAAACCGTTACGAAAACATGTGATGAACGTGACTGTTGGTGAACAAAGTGATCAGTGCATTAAATCCAGTGACACATATATACAATTTATACATGGGGAATTAAAATGGCCAGAGTGTTGAGTTAATGCTCCAAGGAGACAAGGGGTAAATGTACAAGCTCCTGGAGTTATCTTGACCAGTGGTAAGCGTCGACGTTTTGACCTCATCGCTTGCTCTAATCGCATGCGGACACACAGCCCATTCCTTCGCGGTTCTGCTTAACTTCATCACGAGGTTGGACCTTTTGGCCACCCACCAGGCTGTGATATCTGTACCTGCCC
Source organism: Lissotriton vulgaris (assembly GCF_964263255.1). Classification (NCBI taxonomy): domain Eukaryota; kingdom Metazoa; phylum Chordata; class Amphibia; order Caudata; family Salamandridae; genus Lissotriton; species Lissotriton vulgaris. Next base: position 2,047,423,038 of record NC_141685.1, read on the forward strand.
CTTTGGAGAAGTCTTTTGGACAATCCTTTAAAGCAGGGCTTTCAAGTAGAGCTTTTAGAAGGAGATGTTGATAGAGTTTTGTAATGTGGTTCTGGATGGGCAATTAAAGAGGTGGAGTAAATGGTGTCTTGTGTGAGGTCTGTATTGAGCTTTCTGGGGGATAGTTAGGTAAGAATTTTTCAGAGTGAGTTTTGGTGGAAATTTGCAAGTTATTAAGATAGGACTTAGCAGAGAGGATGACTCTTTGGAGAAGATACCTGAATGAGCGTTAAGGAGGGGACTTGAATTGCACTTTTGCTCCAGTGCAATTTCCAATGGGCAACCGATTTTTTGAGCCTCCTTACTTCCTCTGCCCCTTTTGAAAGTTTGGGGAATCTACTCCAGTGTAGTTTGCTCAGGGGCACTTGGCATAATAACGTTTAGAGACCACTGAAAAAACCTATTTGAGGGTGAAGTTATTTATACCTTTTGGAATGCTGCTGTATCGCCTAACTTTACTACTACTAAATGCCTTCTGTGAATATCAAAAGTAGTAAGTTTAACCAAAAGTAGTAAGTGGATTCTGTGAATACCAAAATAAGTAAGTGCCTTCTGTGAATACCAAAAGCAGTACGTTTAGGATTTTGTCTCAGATTAGTTCTGTGAAACGGGCCCTAAATAGTTTAGAGTGAAAGATAACAGAGATGCCTATTATCGAGCTCCTAAATATACCGCTGTGGGTGGTAAAAGTGCTTATGTGCAGGATAAGGGAGAGGGTGTAAGTACTGTGCTAAGTGGAAAAGGGGTATCAGCAAGATCAGGTACTTATATACAAAACAGGTCTTTATTAAAATGCCAATGTGCAAGGCAAGAGGCCAGGTAGAGAAATTTAACCTAGGCAGGCCGGGATAGGGAACCACCAATAAGGAGGGCCCTAGCAGCCGGGCTCCAGGAGTTTTGCCCATCCTCCATTTTGGTATGAGGTCTAACGTTGGAATCTCTCCAAATCTGAGAGCCAGAAATGACTGTTTCACCTTCCGGTCTTAAGGCACTGCAAGCAGGAGCGCTTCCCTCAGGACCGAATAATGCTCTCGTAGATTTCAGATCATGACCTTTAATGGATCTAGCCAATGTTGAGAATCCATAATTAATGGCCTGGAGTTTTTGCCCTGATCACCTTCCTATGGGATGCAAAGGTGCTGTTTGCATCAATTTTGAGCTCTAATTATACGTAGGAGGGAACTTCATTCAAAATATTGCCATTGAAATGCCATTTTTGACTTTTGTTGGGACCCCGATTGCAAGCCATCATGCTAGTTTTTTTAAAGTTCACTTCCAGAACGTTCTTTTCTGTATACATACCAAGACAATTAAGCAGCCTTTGGAGCACTATTTGATTACTACTAAATAACAGTAAATTGTCAGCATGTAAATTTGAGACATTGGTCCCCCTCCTACACTCAGTGCATGAGCAATCTGCCCATCAATCTCTGCTGAGAGATCCCTCAAATATAAATTAAAAAGAAGGGGGGCTAACACGCAACCCTGTTTTACGCCATTTGTTGTTTGCACTTTCCTTGATACATGCGTGCCATCACCAATTTTCATCTTGACCCAAGTGTCCAAATAAACCAGCATAGTTGCTCGGAGAATGTTGGATGGAAAGGCCCATCGTGGAAGTTTAGCCCAAAGTTTGGCTCAAGGTACAGAATCAAAAGCTGCCTTAAAGCCTACAAAACACATGTAGAGAGATGTTCCTGGAGCATTTGCTCAATTAGTAATTAGGCTCAGGGCCATAAGGTTGGTAATAGTACCTTGACCGCCTACAAACCCTGCTTGATTTAAGGTTAGTATTCCACTTTCATTCGACCAAGATTCCAAGTCATATAATAGTAGTGTGGAGAAGTATTTCAGTTCAGCGTCAATCAGTGCAAGTAGCTTGTAGTTTCTTGGCGAACTAGTCTGACCCTTTTAAAAATGGGATGAAGTATTGAGTCCCTTGAAATGTCAGGGACTACACCGTTTTCCAAGATGTAATTGAACATTGATGCTAGGAAGCCTGTCCAGTGTGATATAAAGTACTTGAACAGCGCTTGGGGCAACCCGTTTGGGCCAGGGGCGCAATCATTTTTTAATGACGCCCTAAACCTCATCCCATGTCATTATCAATGATGCAAGTTTTTCGGAGCTGAGATAACTAGTTGTAACCGTTGAGTCTTCCTTAAAATGTAATTTCAAGTATTGAACTCAATCCATTTTGCTAATATTTGCATTATTAGCTGCCGCAGCGCCTTTCTTGCTCCTATTAATTATTTGCCATAGCTTGTCTGTGCGCCCAAATCTCCTTTTTTTCTAGGCGCTGTCTTTCACTACGGAATTGTTGCAGTGCTTCTAAATCTACTGGATTTTGATTAAGTTGTTAAAAATGTTTGCCTACTTGCTTCCATGTTTTTCAAATATGGGCAGGCATAATTGTCGTTTTACAGTAGGCAAGTCGTGATCTCTTATTGTGGCTATTTACTTTCTGGCTTTTGGTCATGGTGTCGGAGAGTGTTTTCCAAACCACTATTGGATTAGGACCAATTGGAGCTAGGTTCTGTAGGCTAAGGCTTGCAACTGACACCTCGGCTATGGCATTAATGGAGCATGAGGTCCATTTGAGACGTTTGAGATTTTCTGTGCAAGTCTCCCCCTGAATCATACATGCCTCATGTTTACACATAATTGCATTCACCATAGTAACTTGAGGATTATGGTCCCTCTCTTCACGATGGACCATAATATATTTGCAAACCATATTATATAAGGGAGTTGAACCAGTGTATAATCTAAAATTGAAGCCGCGTTGACCCTGACTCTTGTCCAGATAGGAGGGTGTCAGCTGGCGTCGGAACATTCAAAGCCATCAAGTCTATTAGCTTACAAGCCTTTATAAGCTATTCTCCGAGTTTATCCCTCCGAGATATCGGAAGCATTGTTTGCTCAGGGAGGGGCCCAACTGCATCTATATGTTCCTCTGATGACTGTTGGAATAAAGTGAGATTGAAATCTACTGTGACGAGTCAGTGCGACATAAAGTAACTTTCTTTCAACTGGGCTACCATTCGTTTAGATAAAATTGCTCTTTTCTTTGTATAGATTTATAAGTAAAATAGATTCTTTACAGTTTTTAGATCAACATTCCATTTTCAAAACCAGCATGTTTGAATCGTCTACGTGCACAGCAACAGTTTTACCCACTAAGGAAGTGTTTATGTAAGTTGCCTGGGAGCCTTTTGCTCTTCCGTAGGAACTCGCTCCTTCTGCCGCATTAAAATGCTCTTTTAATCCATTAAGTGGGATACTAGTTTGCGCCCAAGTCTCTTTGAACATTAAGATGTCAAATGAGTCCAGAAATCAAGTAAGTGCTGGCTCTAAGGCTTTTGTCTGTAGGCCGCTGATGTTACAAGAACAGACTGAGAGGCCACCCTGATCCGTTACTGGTGCCACCCCTCCACTCAATCCAGATTACTCCCAGTTCGAGATAGGGCTTGGAATTGGGAAAACAGCTATTTTCCTCAAATATGACAACAGAGCTGAGGTCATGCAAAAGTTCTGCTTTGCATGCATGTACAACCACATTTCTGCGATTATTAAGAAAACCCTTTTGTTATTAAAGAGACCCCATTCATTACAGCGGTAACACTAACAAGTTAGAACACAAGCTGCATAATGTTTCTAGTGATTCTGAGCTGTACTGTTTGTAGCTCATGTTCTATTTCGTCGTCTGTCACCTTATTATTGAGTTTGAAAATGAGCTGGAAATAGGAGGTTTTGCTCAGACCTTTCAGGAGTGTTTGCATGGGCCTGGGTAAAAACCTTAATGCAGGGCCTGCAGGATGCTTTTTCCCTAATGCAAGATTCCAGAAACATCTCTTTCTGGGTAATATAAAACCAAGTACTCCAGGGAAAGAGATATTGCTAATGAAGACAAGAAGGTTGCTTTTTCATGTAAAACTCTTTCAATACCTTTTGCTGAAGCAGTGTGGGACTTGAAAGGCACCGGGTCTGGGGCATAAGGCTCTCTGCTCCCATTTGTCCCAGCCCAGATTTCATTAAAGCTGAGCGCTCAGATCATTTCTTTTCCTAAACACAGGCTCAAAACGTGTTCATGACATGGTACCAGACTTGTACCTGGGGGTGCTTTCACAAAAAAGGAACCACACAACATTAGACTGAAACAATTTAGGGGAAGGTGATGACATAGCAATCTTAAGTGTGCTTTATAAGTGGTGGAATTACTGCTTTTCAATATCTTTTGATTTGCTCACAATTAATCGTTGGTGGCATCATTTTCTTTGGGGGTGAAAAGCACTGCCTTTCATTTTCGGGCATTGTTTCAGCTAGTTTTCTTTTCTTAATGGGTTTTAGAAAAGTGTATTTATGTCTAATGATGCACGTCTGGACCATTAAGCCTGGGGAAATATGTGGGTTCAATCCAAGTGTCTCCTCCCTAGAATCCCAACATGTATGTCTTCTATAAAATGTGCTTAGAACACATCTGGGTGAGAAGCGGCATGCTGGTATCTGTTAGAAAAATAGGTATATAACTTTTCTAATTCCACACAGTTTTCTAAACTTGGGCAATCCCATGCCCTTTCGATGAAAATAATATTTTCATAGGTCAAAGGAGATAGCCAGATGTCCGAATATTTTTTTTGCTGTAAGTGGTTGCAATTTACACACTAATTCTTTAGCTCATCCAATGATTTTTTGCAAACTAACTTAGCAATATTATTAGGTCAGGTCGCAAAATACTGAATTGGCTCACAGTTAGTTGCAACTAGGTCACAAAATATGACCCACTACGATTCACTAGTATCCCTTGGATAGTGGCCTCCTGGGGTCAACAGAAAACCATGCCTGTGATTGCTTTTAAATAAATGTATGCTGCTTCCCTTAAAAGAGAACAGGATGCATTTGTAAAAAAATGAAATGTTTTTCCAACTTTTTTATAGACTAAGCAGGACTGCTGCCTTTTTGTAACTGTTCACAAAGGTAAGGGGTTCCTTGGGGACACCTACCTGTTTGCAAATGAGCTACATAGACAGTTAAATATTAATGTTTTGGATCAAGATCTTGTTGCAAAACTTTAATACATCTCATTGCAAATCTCTAGAAGAGAGGTACGCCCTAAACATTGCAAACACAGGGAGATGATGGACGGGGTGCTGAAACTTTTCAGCAACTCACCCACAGTCACAGATCTGGGTTGAATCCATCATCGTTCTTTAGCTCACTTCGCCACCCCAGTTCAGACATAGCTATATGCAATTCCGTCTTGACCCTGTGCCTATAGCTGTGTCTGAACTGGGGTGGCGAAGTGAGCTAAAGAAAGATGATGGATTCAAGCCAGATTGTGACTTGAGGTGAGTGTCTGAAAAGTTTCAGCACTCCGTCTATCATCTCCTTGTGTTTGCTACATTCCCCTCAAAATAACGATTTAGTATGTACTCGGAAGCCAAAATTGCATTTCAGTAACATGTTCCCAAATCGCTGTTTTGGTTTTATATCTGCCAAAAGGCCATTTGCAGTTGCAAAGGCTCTGATTTTGCTAATCAGAGCCTATAGAACCGCAACATCCTTCAGTAGTCTGGCCAATCAAACTGTTAATCGAGTTGAATCTTGTTGAATATCTGACAGCAGTCAACAGAAGAATGGAGGTATGGCTTAGAAAAAACTTGGCATTGCATTGCTGCTGGCACCCACAGTTGTATGTTGTTAATATTCCTGTAATCAGTTCAGATTTTGATTACATTGAAATGAGTATGGCCGTTTCGAACGTTGTCCTGTCTGTTACTGTGAACGGCACAATAATGTGCTTAACTTTAAACTGGTGCGTACATCTTAAAAAAAGTTGGCAATAATGCAATTTTTTAATTCTGAAGCACGAGTTTTGAAAATATGGAAAAATCAGAAAAGAACCAGGGACTAAAGCTAAAGATTCAGTATCAAATTCAAGAAATATTAGCACCTAGTCATACATCGGCAAATTACATTTTGCTCTTTTTTATGTATTTTGCTTGAAGTTTAGCATTTTTGCCTTGTCTAGAAACTGGATACAAACATCTGCTTGATTTCCTATTTCTTGAACAGAAACATTGTGTGAAACTAACTTTCAGCATTTGCTAGCGTCTCAATGCTGTATTATGAATGGCGCCTACTTCTCTTCCAGTGTGCGAGCAGTTTGATTCTTCTGAAAATAAAATCTGACTCTGTTTGAAGATTTGATGAACTGTTTGCTCCAGCTACAGAGTTGTTTAGTTTCGTAAGACCCGAATGACAACGATTCTACCATGAGTGGGTGTCCCTTGCTGTTGTCGCTTTCTCCTGAATTCAGGACTAAACCACGATTAAGTACATTACAGAACGAAGCTTTGTGAATTAGACCCACTGTGTTGCCGAGTCCATGCGTCTCAGGCAGCCAGGCTCAAGATGGCGAGGTCTCACTCTACACACAGAGGTGCATTTAGCCTACATCCCATATGGCAATAATTTGCCCGAATGGAAAACAGGAGGAAAAGTCGCTTCGTTCTCTGAGCCAGTGGGAATGCACCTATGCTTTGTGTGATATTTTATTGCCTCTTATGTGATCACAACCGATGGAAAAATACTCTCCTCCGATCAATCCCAAGAATGATGAAACGTCACAAATTCTTTTATCACTAGCTTGTTTGCAGAACTGCTGAAGAGTGAGTGACTAGTACAGCATGTCCAGCGTTTGTTCCACCCCGTTGAAATGCCATGATACAGAATTGCCCAATGCGTGCCTTGGCTCCGTTGCCCTGCGGTGCGTGGCGTGCTTGTTAAATAGAATAGATGCAAAGGCGTCTGATACTAACACCGTGATAGCGGTGAGCAAGGGGAGACGAACGGCTTCCTTTGGGCACTTCATCAGGCTCAAGGCTGCGCTACGTAAGAGAGAGCCCTCCTCATGACAAGAGTGGTGGCCATACAGACACAGAGGCTCCGCGCTATCGCCCGCAGCCTTGGGTCTGAGCTCCAGTTTTAAGAAGGGTGAGCTCATGAAAATATCCAGAAGGAACTGTGAAAGATTAGAGCAAGTGGTTTGTTCTGACTCATGCTGCCAAGTCTTTTCTCCTTGGGATGAAACGTAACTACAGTTCTTGTTGACATTACAGATATGAATTGCTCTTTTAAAGCATAATTGCTCATAATTGCACATTAGTACTGATAAAGCACGTCGGCATTGGAATAAGAGTTCTCATCACTGCTCCACCAGTTCTTGATTAAATAAATCAAGGTCTGGATGAATATAGGAGTGTTACAAAAAGTGAGAATTGAGTGTATCTTTTGACAACGGAATTTAAAAAAAAATCACTTCTACGGGGCAGCCAGCATGATCATCGTTAACACAATTACACATTTAGCAAATAACAACCTGAGATCACAGCAAATTATGCCCGTTGGGTATCAGGGTCGCGGTTTCCATGCATCATATAAACAACCCTTCATTGTAGGGGGTCCATGTGGTAGGCACCGGGGCTCATGTATCACTGTCCATTCACATCCGTGGTACTGGAAGAGGAGGAGATTTCACTAGCTGCGATTTGTGAAGTAGTTGCAGCTTGGACGTAGCATTCATGTGCCTGTTTTTTTTTGTTTTTTTTTTTACAAGTATATCTTTTGGTACATTTTAAAAATATAAAGCAAAATATAGGCCCTTGGCCCAGAATATCGATAGGGAAATGTGATCACCCATACATAGATTCACAGAGAGTACCTCAAGTGTGCAACAGGATGTGGAGAAGTCCAGTGAGCCTCCCACAGCATGTGTGATGCCGTGTGGTCTGTTTCAGTTTTCAACATCAAACAAAAGAAGGGGACACGAGAATGGAGGTCCATTTCTTTTCCCATCTGGCTCCTAAAACTACGATGGGGTGGGGTCAGGCATCTTACAGAAACAGGGGGGAAGTTTCCCAAGCTCAATGAAGCCAGAGGGCTGGAGGATTTCAGCAGGTCTGACGTTGATGGTGGTGGGAGGTTCCCAGAATCACTATTGGTGGTCAGACGGAGAGCTCCGAAAGTTCTGGTAGCCCAGAATTTAGCTGCCTGCTAAAACGTGACAGGCAGCAAAGTATAAGTGCATGTTCATCAGTTAAATAAATGTGGAATTATTCTGTTTTACAACTCCATTTACTTTCAAAACCCAAAATAAATATGTATAAATACCAATAAGATGGTATAAAAAAATAACATGGATAAATACAGACGGAAATGTAAAAAAAAAAGAATACAGTTGAACTGGGAGCCCAAATTGTGAAGCAGGACCACTAGATGTGAAAAACCTGCCTGTAGCTTGGTAGCAGCACCAGCATGTCATGGGAGATACAGGATAGCCTGGAGGTTGGGTGTGGTCTTATGCATTACAAACATCTCCCTCCAGCGACACTTCCATTGTTTGTCCACTACTGGTTGTCTAAGAAAAATTCTGCCAGTGTCGTTTTGATATTATGCCTTTCTGGTTTAAGATAAAGGATAATATCGTTCTACTCTCCACAATCTTTCCCTCCATGATTCTGCTCATATTTTTGCCACCCACACCCACATCCACTTACCCCTGTGCCATACCAAACCACCACACCCACCGTGAGATAGGGAATGGCCCACACTACTGTTAGACCTGACATCATTGGCTTGAGTCTCTCCTCCATTTTTTTCTTTTTGCCTCCTCTGTTTACAATGTTTTTGCTGGTATATTGCTTTGGGCACTGTGCCACTGCTGATCAGTGCCACAGTGCAAGTGCTCCCTATGTAAAATTGATGTATTGATTGATTTCCATGTTTGGCTTATTTGGTTTACTGTCAGTCCCTAGTCTAGTGCACCAGGAGTGCCAGGGCTTGTAAATATAAATGCTGCTCGTGGGCTTGCAGCACATGTTGTGCCACCCACAAGAGCGGCCTACCATTGCTAGACCTACGTGCAGTCTGGTACTGTCACGCTGACTGTGCAAGTACACCTACTTGCCAGTCCCTAAACCTTCCCTTAACTTCATGTTAGTCACCCCTATGGTAGGCCCACGGGCAGGGTGCATTGTAAGTATAAGGTAGGACAGGCCTGACCAAGTTGGCATGTCCTAATAGTGAATTACAGCCATAATCGTTTTTCACTATTGTAGGGTAACCTGCTCTCCATTAGTTAGAATGGGCTGCCAGGATTATTAATGCTATAATCCTAGCTGGCTCGGGGAGCATGGTGCAATGTCGAGTTTGGTATCCCTGAACTCGGGGTTTAATCACGCATCCGTTTGTATGGATGGTTTTTGAACTCTGGATTTGAAAATAGCACTTTTTAGAAAGTGGCTATTTTCTTGTCTAACTATTTCTGGGTTCTGCAGGTTTGGTGTGTGTGTGACAGGAGCTGGGTGGCTCCAGACGTCTGAATGAGTCAGTGTGGGATGAGTGGGACATTTGCATTGAGAGTAGGGTAAGAGTAGCTCCTGATAGCCTGCCCTGCCTGATACAATGCTGGCTCCACCTCCTGCCAGGCGACTGATGGCTCTGTGCCTGCCATGGACGATCCTGGCCCCACCTCCTACCAGGAGGCCGATAGCTCTGCTCCTGCCAGTGACAATGCTGGCTCCACCTCCTGCTGGGCGTCTGAGGACCCAGCCCTGCACAGTGAATAAGCCAGGTGCCTCTGCCTGGCTACACCCACAACAAACCCAGGATGTGGGGAAATTCCCCTGCATGGACAAAGGGATCAAAGCCAAAAAGGGGTATAAGAGAAGGACCCCTGAACCAAGAATTTAGATCACTTCTGACAAGGAACCCTGAACCAAGGACAAGAAGCCTGCTGATCCAAGGACTTGCCTACCCCTTCTGCCAGTGTGCTGTTTACTGGGGGGAATCTTGCGGTACTTCTTTATTTTTGCCAAGGAACCAGGAGAGAGGAACTGAGTGTGTACTCTCAAGCTTTGCTAAAGAAAATCTCCAAGGGCTGGAAGAGTGCCAGCCTCCTGTTGAAGTCACAGGGCTAAAGGACTTCATCTGCTAAAAGTGCTTGTTGCTGGAACTTTAGAATCCAGCACCTTTGAATGAATCCAGCAATCTCGACGCCGACGGACGCCGCCGAATCCAGCTCGACATCGTGAGTAATGGCTCCAGTGTCCCGCTTCCTCGACGCCGGCCGCCGGGCCCGATCGACGCCAGCAGCAACGCCAGCGAGCAGCGAGTTCGGCTCCAGCTCCAAGTGACGCCGTGTCTCCACCACTGCTGATCGCATCGACTTCGAGCCCTCTCAACGCCATGAGCGCTGCTCACTCTTGCAACATCATCATCGACATCGACGACGACGCCGTATCCTGCTTCACCTCGTGAGCGCTGCTCCTGCCTGACATCTGTCGACGCCGCTGCAGGTCGCCCAGACTCCGAGGCCGGATCGACGTCGAAGACGTGACGCCGGACGTCTCGACGCCGCTGATCATCGTGTGCTTCGCTTTTCCAAGGTACTGTGTTGTGGGGGTCTGTGCGACTCCGGGCTCGACGTAGCGCTCCTCGTGGTCGACGTCGAACCTTTGGATTAACTTTGCCTCGACGTCGTGTGACTCCTGTGTGGGTTACATTGTTGCCAAGAACTGTGATTTAAAGAAGAAGAGTTACTTTTGATACTAAAGACTTTGTGATAAGAAGAAACTACACTTGAACTATTATTTTTCCTTCCAAGAGTATTTATTAAGATTGTGGTATATTTTTGTCGTTCTTTGATTTGGGTTAAGCCTTCTATAAAAATCCTTATTTTTATAATACTACTGTGTCGTGTCCATTTGTAGTGTATTCACTTTATTACTGTATGTGGTCATAAATGCTTAACGCACTGCCTCTGAGATAAGCCTGTCTGCTTTGCCAAGCTACCAAGGGGGTGAGCAGGGGTTATCTAAGTGTGTGATCCCCTTGCCCTGACTAGAGGAGGTGAGTCCCTATTTGTCAGAAGTACATACCTCTGCCAACTAGAGACAGCCAAGTCTAACAACTACCCTTCTGCTTCCTACCCAGATTAACACCCCTACTGGGTACCATGCTAGTGCAATCTGAGTGAGCAATCCCCCGACCCTGTCTTTAACCATATTGCTGTATTCTATTTAATGCTTCTTTTCTACTTTGCGGTGGAAATTTCTTTCATCAGTTCCTGAGCGTCTTCTATATTGGCAAACATGTGGAAATTGCCTCTCACTAGGACCCTTAACTTTGACAGCTGTGCTATTGCAGCTTCCGCTCCCTGTCCCCTAAAAGGATACAGTAATTTAACAAACTCCTTTCGCCGGCGTGTCGCTGCTACTGACATATCAGAAAAAATCCAGCAGCTAGATGGTTCATTGATCACAAATCATTTCTTCTGAATAGCTTTTGTTAATATCTGCTCTTTGATACAATAGTCAGCAAAGTTCACAAGAATTGTTTGAGGCAGGTTTGAGTTGGGAAATGGCTGTGACAATACCCTATGGGCTCTTGTAATGGAAAGGTCTCCTGCAAACTCTGGCAAACACTTTTTTAAATAAAAGTCTCAACCCATTGAAGGGTTTCTGCTGCTTCACATCCTTCTGGGACCCCAACCAGATGCAGATTAGATCGTCAAAAGTGTTTTTCAAGCTTCTCCAGTTAGTTTACTTTCTAATGAGGATTTTTCCTTCCGAGCCAAGTTTGCCTGTTGCTGCAAAATGTTCATCTGGTCCTCAAGCTGCGAGATCCTGGACTCTGCCTCTTGGATTCTAGCTGGAAAGCTATCCACTGCCTCCTCGATTTTTGGCAAACAGTGATGAAGGGATGCTATCTCATTTGCTTGTGTTGTCTTGAGCTCCCTGATTTCATCTAAAATAGGATTCAACATGTCTTTTATGTTGCATTGTCGCAACTTCCCCTCATCTTGCAGTTGTTCATCCTGTTTGCCTATGGGCCCGCCAATATCTTTCTGAGCCCGTACTTGCTGCCCTATGGCTACTCCTTCTCTATTCAAGGACTGAGGCTTTGACTGCGGCTGTCCTGATGGCTGCAGCAGTGGTTGAACACCCGCAGTGACCCCATTCTTCTTTTGAAGAGATTTTTGTCTGCTCCTATTCTCTACGGGAGCCGGACGTACTGCATAGGGCTGATTGCTTACCCGAGACCAAATTGTGTTTCAGCAAGAGGCCTTTGCAATGCAATTGGTGCAGCTAGCGATGACTTAACTTTAAAGAATAGTGGCAAATCCTTTATTTCCCCACTGGTTTGTTTAACTGTAATTTCTTTTGTGTGCTCTTTTGGAGAACAGATTTCTTTTCCTCTTTGAATTGTCCCTATAGGCTGCCCCTCTTCTTTACTTTCTCTGCCCTCTGGTGCCCGACTAGTTCATTTAACTCCTTCCATGCTCATGACGAGCTCAGCTTGTCATGCAGCACAGTGCTCGTGTGCTCATGACGAGCCCACTTGTGGCCCTCTTGAGAGCTTCCAGGCGCTCTTACGGTGGTGCAACGAGAAGCGGCTGTGCTGGATGCTGTTAATAAACGAAGAACATTCTGGTTTGGGAGATCATGTGGACATCTCTTTAATTAAGTACCAGGGAGTGCGCGAGAGAACAAACACCCTTCGGGGCACACAGTACATATATATATGACCAAAATAAAGAAAAAGAGCAAAAAGAGTAACTGGATGGCAAGAAAAGATGGATTCCTTAAATGCAGTAAATGCAAAGCGTGTGAACATGGGAAGAATGTAAGTACATACAAACCAGGTCTCTCCAATAGGATCAAAAAGATAAAGGGACAATATGATTGCAAAACAGATTATGCTATCTATGTTTTGAAATGTAAATGTAACCTGCAATATGTGGGGAGCACGATTAAACCCATCCACCAACGGGTATTACAACTTCTGAGGGCGATAAAAAATGCAGATCGATCATACCCGTCGCCCGGCATTTTGAAAGATTTCATGATAAAGATGCTAGCAGTCTGTCCTACTTTGTTATTGATTCAATACCTGTTAATGAGAGAGGGGGTGACAGGATCAAGAAGCTACGCAAGCTTGAATCATGGTACATTGTGGAATTAAATTCTAAAAGCCCATATGGATTAAATATTGAAGAGGATCTGTATACGCACCTATGAATATGAATTAGTATTGAATTGATGAATAATTTTTGTATCTCTGCTTCCTAGGTAGTGGCATCCGTTTCTTAATTTTAAAGTTTTTTGTTATATCACAATTTCAATTTTGCTTTTTTCACTTTCAGATGAATTGAACGATTTGCCCACTGGGGCAGTACTGATATGCTTATTAAGCCCTTTTTGTTGTTGTTATTCCACACTACATCACTGAGAATGTAATTCAGCATTGAATGGAATGAGAGAGCAAAATGTATTCCTTGAGAATGAAAACCATTTATGCTATTTAAGCTTGTATTTGCACATTAATGTGACAATAAGATAAGTACACGAAAGGGGTTAGATGCCATTATACAATCGTATTCCAGGAAAGGATTGGCATAAAAGAAGGGACTTAATCAAGTCCTGATCTGTCTAGTGTGTTTATGCCCACTTGGGCTCAATTGTTTACATGAATGGGTATAATTAACCTTTTTTCCAGGATATTGTGCTATAATAATGAACACGACTATTTGCGTTCAATACAAAATAATTTCTGTTGGAATTTAAATTGCTCTTTATTTTATTGGAAATGGTTTTGTAATCATTCACCAAATTAGCGCTCTCAATGCAAATGAATTTTGTCTGTATTATGGAATTTAACATCACGAACATTACTAATGAGTCTGTTGTTCAGTTCTATGGATTTTACGGGCCATGTGATGAGTCACATGATACCATTGCACTTTAAATGTATGTCATCTAGAAACTTTATTCGTGAACAAGCCTGCTGGGTCAGGCGAAACGCGTTGAAAAGCGGCGATAAAGAAAAATAAAAAAGTTTTCACCACATTTGACGTCGTCTCCTCTTCGTATCCTGTGTTGAGTTCGCAATATATATATATATATATATATATATACACAGACACAAAACGTAACAAAGTCACGTCGATGCACTCCAATCCGGGATCAATTACCACAGTAAATCAAATGTGGTCCAAGGATTCTTTATTCAGTTCATTGCAGCATGAAATCAGGCATCTGGAACCATAGTCCCAACGCGTTTCGGCGATACACCCGCCTTGTTCACGGGTGATTCATACAATCAAAAAGAGCTATAAATAAAGTTAATTTGAACACAAATCTCGTGAGATCTCCGATTGTGCAAAAGTGAAAATAAATAAAGGACTGAGTACACCTTTTTCTTGACAGCCATCTTATAGTGGTAAATACACTGTTGGTAAATATTGGCTAACATACTTCTATTAGCATTTTCCACCTTGAGCAAATACTCGAGAACTACACCATGTTCTATTTTATATACGGTGTGACTGCATAGTGAATTATTCATAGATCGCAATTATCGACACTGTTATACTCTGATCTAGCGTAACTTCATAGATAACGAATTATCAGTGCAACTTCATGCGTACAGTCATTACCAATACAAATGTGCTTAGAGCTAAACAATGTAACCCCTATGGGTATATAAAAATACAGTTTCCGAATCAGAATGTATTTGTCAAGTGACCAAAAATATAGTTGTCTATATAAACACCAATATGGATATTTAGGGCTTACTAGTTTACTACCCCTATGTGGGGAGCTAAAATGCTTGCCTTCAGGGGTAGCTCGCTACACTGTTTAGGGTGTTTGGTTGGAAATGTGTTTGTTTGTTTTTGTCCTTTATGCAAAGTGTTTCTGTGTTGTGTATGAGGACCACAAAGGTGCGGTTATCATGTTAAGGGACGCAGAAGTGTTAGAGACGGGCATACAGTTTATGGTTTTAAGAAAGCTAGCAGCTGGAGCAGCTCCACAGGTCCCTTTTGGTGTTTTTTTATGTTCATAGTCCACTTAGCTGGTTACTGCACTGTCCATTCTAAGATATTTCGTTTACATTTTATGGTCCTAACCAGGCATAGCTTAAAGAGGGAAATGGTGGCGAGACAGTAGAAAGCTGGCACTTTATATAGTGTACCAAAACTAGATAGACTGTATAAAGAGTCCAGGCATCCCTTATTGGTCTCCAAAGGCAAAAATGTCAACACTAAATGTTTCCTTTTGTGATAGTGTGGTGAGCAGTGTAGACTTTTTGGAGGGTAGTGCTAAGCATATGTTGCATGCACAGAGACAATAAATGAGATACATACTGGAGAATAAATCTAAGCCCAATGAAAAAAATAACTTGTATCTTTATGTAAATGTTGATACCAAGAGCTTCGTTATCAAGTAAGTATTGTTTTAAATATGTGTTTTTACAGGTAACTAAATAGATAGTTCGCTTAGATGCTTCTTTACGCAGCAATGGTTCCCGATGGGCGAAAAGATATCTTACATACGGTTTCTTGCGATCGGTTTTTGGGGGGTCTCCTTCAGGACTTAGGGCCATAGGGGGCCAAGGTCCAAAGTACCATCAGCAGTTACTAATTACCTGCCCTGGGGTATCCGGGTGTGGTGGTGCTGGGCAGGCTGGTAGCTGGGAGCTCTACTCCAGTGGAAAGAAGGGGGGCCAGCTAGAAAAAGACTATAGAAAGAGACTTGAGGACAAGTCCTAGAGCTCCCAAAGGGGGGGTCGGGTCACAAGAGTCCTGGGAATAAGGAGCAACAGCTGGTTCATCTGTACCTGGACTGGGATGCTTGAGTACAAGGTGGAAAGGTAGGGTGGGCTCTGTGTGACCTAGGGCCTGGTGGTTGACAGTCTCGCAGGTTGAGGGTGCAAAATCAGTCAGCTGGGCTACTCTGGAGGTGGGCCACTGTAGGGTTGACATCCCTTGAGGGCAACCCAGTCTCATTGTAGTAGGAGTCCTGATTGGACACTTACGGGCTCTGTGTGCTGCAAAGGGTCCGGTACCCCAGGTATTGATCCTGTGTAACTCGGGTCGGTCGTGATGTCCTCCAACTCAGTGGAGGGGGGCGATCTGATCTTCAGAAGCACAGGCACTTCTTCTTGTGATGCTGCTGAGTTGAGATGGCAAGGGAGCGGCAACTTGGTGAACCAAACTTTGCTTCTTCAGTGCCTGCAGACTGCAGGGGATTAGCTACTCTACTCCAAGGAAGATTGCTGGCAATTTGTGATGGGCTGGCCTTCTCCTGGAGTTCTTGGAAGCTGGTCAGCTGCAGGATGAAGCACTGGTCATGATTATTGAGACTGGTGCAGACAGGCAAGTTTTGGTCCCAAAAGTCCAAAGCAGTCTTCAGTTCTCCCTTTTCTCACAGCTCGTCTTTGTTCTCTTCTTGATCCATCAAATCTAGTTCCTGTTGTCCGGGGTGACACCTAAATACTCAATTTAGGGGCATTAGGGAAAGTGACAGGTAGTAGCAAAGGGCTACTTACCTTTGAGGTGCCTGCACTCTCTATATGACTACTTCCGTGGGAAGTGGGCATAACTCTGACTCAAAGAGCCTAATTCTGCCAAAACTAAGATGAAGGAATTCTAAAAGTCGATATCCACATCATGTAGCCCACCTTAGGGGTGGAACTAGCCTGAGAGGGGGACACGTCTCATGACTAGCTAATTTTCCCACCTGTCCTGGTGCCAAATGGGCCCGGGGTATGGTGTGGCATTTCCCCCTTTCTGGGAAAGCCTTGGGTTGCATATAAAAGGCAGCAGAGGCCTTTGAAGCCTCCTGCCTTGCTAGGCTGGTCTCTTAGCCATCCTACTTGGAGGCGGTGACAACACCCCTGTCCGGAGCAGGCATTGCTTCTGCCCTCAGAGAGCGCAGGCTCTCACCTCCAGGGGGCAGAAACCTGTCTGTGGTGGCAGAGTGATCTTCACCAGTCAGCCAGCACACTAGTAGTCAGTAAGTTTTCAGGGGGTACCTCTAAGGTGCCCTCTCGGTACATGTATTATTAAATAAACTTAGACATCACAGGGGCAAATCCGCACATGCAGATATGTCTACGCATGTAGTATAGTGTACCCTGCCTTAGGGCTGTAAGGCCTACTGCAGGGCTGATTTATCTATACCTCATTCAGTGTCCATAGGCATGGCACACAGAAGGTGTGCCATGTTGTATCTTCACTATTCTCTGCACCATGGCATGCAGCCTGTAAAGGCAGTCTGCATGTTGTTGCTGAGGGGTCTAGTAGGGTGGCACCATACATGTTTCAGCCCATAGGGACCCCCTTTAGCCTCCTTGCTCTAGGTACCAGAGGCACCATTTCCTAGGGACTTGCAGAGGGTGCCAGTGGTATTGCTAATTGAGGGAACAATTGTACATTTTAAAGGAAAGAGATCTGACACTGGGGACTTGGATAGCTGGAACACAGTGCACTTCTGTCAAAATTTAATAAGATAGCATGCCAAAGGAGGAGTGACTATTTCAAAAAGGGCACTTTCCTAAAGAGAACTGTTGGGAAGGACTTTGTTAATACCATCCTAAATCTGAATGTTATTGTGAGATGTCAAGTAGTGACTGGAGTGTGTAGGAAGACGGGACTGGCCAGCGGTATAGGATAGATCTCTTCTGTTATTTTATGCCTGTTAATGGGTGGTTTATTGCTGTGGACTTGAAAAGTACTGGGTAATGGTATGTCCCCAAGCAGTTGTGACGTATATGTGTGTAAGAGTGTCAAGCTATAAAAGAGAATCATTTGGCAGACTGTATGAATTACAATCGACTGCCTGATCTATGAGTATTATGGTATTAGTTGTAGTGTTAGTGTGGGTTATATTGTGTATTGCATTACAATTCTATTTACATAGCACTTACAGCCCCTGAAGAGGCATTGCTGTGCTTTAGGTAGGGCACCACAATGCTCCGGATTCCAGGGATAGTGTTGTTTTGTGGTTATTGCTGCTTATTGGCATTAGACTTGAACGCTACAGGAAACAATACCAATATTTTATTGTGGAGGCTTTATGCGATAGTATGAAAAACTGTAGAAGGAAACAACATTATTTTCATATCTGACATTACCACTGTACACTGTACAGTGGAGTGGCGTGGCTCACTGGTTAGAGGTGGCAGACCCGAGAGCAGAGAACGGCCCGGGACCAGGGTTCGATTCCCGACGCGGCAGGGTCTTGGACCAGGATCAGCGGACTCGATAATTCTCGCATCGGTGCCTACTCCAACCAGAGATCACACTCGGCAACTCTGGGCATTAGCTTGCCTCATCTCCACAACGGCCCCTCACAAACGCCGGGGATGCCTGGTTTCACCTTGGAGACTCCCAGGAGGGACTATCTCACAGGGAAAGCCAGGACGGGTTCCCCAGCGGTCTATAGCGCTACGAGGCCTGCGGTGCGGGTAGCAGTGCGCTTTACAAGACACACAATTTACACCACAAGAACCTCAACTTGCATATACCACCATCACCCCTGGGGTAAATACACTTGAATAAATATGGTTTCATTTTCCAATAAAATCTAATGGAAGGAAATCACAGCAACAGGAATGTTGTTTTTGAAATGTGATAGTTTTGCTAGAGCTGTTCCTACCTTTCACTCTGATGCTCAGGGTAGAACAAAGAAGAAGAGAGTCTGTGTTAATGAATTTTTGTAAAGGATTGCTTCTCAGGGCAGGTAGCAATAGGATTCTCTCCAATCTGGAGCAACCACAACCTAGGCACAATAAATAGCGAGAGTATACACCTGACTGTTAATCAGCCTTCCTGCAGCAGTAATCAAACACACAAAAAAGCCCTGCCTAGAAACTTCCCGACCTGAGCAATAGAAACTGCAGTCCCACCATCACACTTCACATCTTCCAAAGCTGCAGTACTCAGGAAGAACGTATAATCAGAAACTCCTGCCTAGCATAGCCCTCATTGACTTTCCAAGGGAAGCTCTGTCTTCATTCTTTCCACCCCAGTGATTGGTCTCCATTTTCAAGCAAAAAAAATGCAGGGAGATTCAGTGGCAGCTGGCATGGATCAGGAGTGGCAGGAGTCAGAGAAGGGGAATGTTAAAAAAAGAATAATAAAACGTACTTTATCACTGCTGCCTCTCTCCAATCTCTCCTCCGTGTCAGGACTCGGCTGGAACAGGAACCAAGAAGCATCCAGGCTCCCCTGACCAATCACAACACTTCAGCACTGCATTGTGATTGCTCTGAGAGATGTGGTTCGGCCTTCAGCCAAGATAGGGGGCCTGGGCATGTTCTTCACACAAGCTGTAATGCAGCCTGCGTGAACAACATGCAAAGTGCGCATGAATGTTTGGCTGTCCCGAGATGTGCACTTTCTTGTTTAACCATCCTGTGTGTCTCTGGTCTGATGTGTATTCCATGACTGGGTTTGGGGTGACAGGAGCTGGGGATGTGCATTCACTCTAGATAGTCACTGAGGTGGGTTGAGGTGAGCCCAGCCTTGCCTAGGTGACTCATCTCTAGGCTGAATAGAAGTAGTCTGCATTTAGAGTGGTGGGAGGAGTTTCACTTGCATCTGAATAGGCTGTGTCTTCTTTCCCGCAATGCTATCATGCTGGACCAAGGAGGTCAGGACTGATTTGGATTAGGTTCATAGACCCTTGCCGCAAAGAGAACAATTACAAAATGGGGTACGAGTTTTGGACATCAACCCCCAGGTCTTTAGATTACTTCTAGGAACAAGAGGACCCTGCCAAGAAGAAGAGCGGAAGGACTGTGTGAGGAGCACTGCCTTTTCTAAGTGAGGGGTAGGTTGGCCTGCAGTTGCTGCTTCTATCTTTGGTGGAGGAAAAGGACTAACTCTTTTTACGCAGGTGTAATCTTGCTGTGAAGGAGTCTCCAAGGACCTGTGTTTGCTGGCCTCCTGTTCTGTGATACTCAGGGTTATCAAAGTATCCACTGTGTCTTCATGTTGCTAAAAAGGACTAGGGGTTGTGTTTCTGAAAAGCCTACCTGTGTCTTATCTTGGAAAGGCTCACTTATGTGGTGAAAGAGTTACTGGGTGCTGCTTACCAGCTGGAAGAGCCTCCTGCATCTCGCTCCTTGAACCTCCAGGGAGTGGCAACCTTGTTGAAGAATTCTGGGTTTAGCCCCCACCCTGTGATGTGCAGAGCCAGAGGTCAGGATGGAGCTGCATGTGCTAGCCCGGCTGCTCGTCAGCTAAACAATGCAAGGGAGTCTGCAGCATTGCCAGGCAACTGGCGAGGTCGACCGGAGTTCCTGACATTGTCCAGCAAAATGCCCAAGAAGCCAATATGGACGCAGCGTCATCGGCAGACACCCAGCCAGCCGGCCCCGCCAAGAGGAGTCCCCGAGGCATAGCTGAGCTGGATGCTCGTTGGCCAAGGACCTCAATGAAGAGCCCCACCCTTGCCAAACGTGCTGCTTGAGGCCGACGTTTCACGGACTGGAGCAGGAGCGGCACCCTGCGCCTCCCCGGTACAAGTTTAATGGGGGCACTTTTCTTTGGCCGCTCTTACTATGGTGTGTGGGCTGACGGCCTGATTGCCTGCCACAGTGAGCTTGAACCGGAGCAGTGCTGACCATGATGCAACACTCCTGGGTGGTTCCCTCCCTACCTGTGTCAGTCCAGAAGGATATTAGCCGACATTTCTTTCTTTTTCTTCTCTTCCGTAATGGCGGAACCAGCGCTCTGGTTACAGGGCCTTACTGTATTGCCACAGATGTTTACCAGGTGACCTAGGTGCATGGGTATGTGATGTTTGTCTAATCGACAATGTTAATTCTTTACAAAGTGATCTAGGTGCTGCTCAGATATTTACAAAAATATGCACACAAATGCATGTAATGGCACCAGTGCACTGCAAGTGATATGTTTGCCTAATTGGCAACATCATTTCTTTACAAAGTGATTTATATGCAAAGCAAGTATTAATTTATGTGGTTTTGTTGTATAATACAAAAGATATTTTTACATAACAATGTGTGGAGTCACTTTTGTGGTGAACTTGTGTGTCACATGTGTGTGTTGCGCAAATGCTTTACACATTGTCTCTGCCAAGCTACCAAGTGGTTGAGCAAGGATTATCTTGGGGGGTGTAACTCCCTTATCCTCAATAGAGTGATGAGTTCTGCTTGTCTGAGGTACATACCCTAGCCAACCAGAAACCACATGTCTAACACTATGCCTCTGTGCTGGCTTTCCTCGCAGTGAAATGACATACTTAAATGCTCAGTGAAATGTTTCTCCTACAGTGCTATGAAGCCCTTAGGCATGTATTAGTACACAAAACTGCTCTTCTGGTATCAGAAGGACAAGCATCTGTCTAATACCAGCTGACAGTGACATTTCGCACTGATACTGAAGTTTAGTACAGTAGTGCAGTGTGAATAAATTGTTCAGTAATAAAAAGGCACACAGAACACCAACATGCTAACTGCTGTAATGTTCACATAAGTTTGCTAAACCACCAAAAATGTCTAGTATATTGGCAGTGCTGTGCAACACTGTTCAGGGAGATCTGGTAATGCGGGATTACAGATCAGTTTGGTGAGTTCTGCTATAGTTGTGTCATTCGTTGTTGCAGAATAGGCTGCTGTGCTATATATACATCTGGGGAGTGAAATCTGGCATTGCACTGTCATGGTTAAGTCCAATATCTTACACCAGCAATGTGTGATCTGGCAGCTCAGTTTCCTCCATCAGTGTAGTTTCACACATCCATTAAGTGTGATCTAGAATCACAATCCCATACATCATCATAGGCTGCCCCTATACCACATAATCTTAGTATGATCAGAGCAGGGTGATCTAGCAGTGCAGGGCAGGTACAGGGTAATTGGACAAGACAAAGTCTTGCAACAATGCCGAGTGACCAGGGAGTGTAATGTCATAGAACAGTGCAGTATAAAAGAAATGTGATCAAGTAGTGCAATATCATTGTTATGTGACAGGACTGTTCATCAGTGATGTGCGACCTGCCAATGATGTATTTTAAATAAGCGGTGCTCTAGCAGTGTTGTATGTCAGTGCTTCATCATACAACATGTAAGTGTGATCCTCAGCATTATGTGTGGTATTCTGATGGCGCAGTTTGATTCAGCAGTGAAATATCCCATATAAGTATTTTCTTGGATTACACTTGTAGTACTGGACCATACATCCAGGGGGTGTGAGCTCATGGTACAAGGGTGGAAGCACATTTAAAAGGCAAAAGGACCTGCATGTTCCAACGGGCAGTGCTGACTATATATGAGTTCCACAACCCAAAGGAGGAAGCACACAAGGCCCCACACCTTGTGATTCTCACATAATTGTCTGGCGACAGCTGCACTGTGAAACCAGACCATAAAAAAGAAGACACATTGGAGGCAGAATGAGGTAGAAGAATTGAGAACTAGAGGGAGTGTGTGCAAGGTATAAATTGTACAGAAAAGGAGAGCGAATGATAAGAGGGAAGATTATCGATTCACCAAAAAGTTAGAGGTGGAAGTGACATCACATACTCCCCACACATGACATCACAGGAAGCAACATCATATGATTTGTCTTCTCTGGAAATTATGTCACATACATAACCTTTGAACATGATAACATCTTAGGAGTTAAATCAATAAACTCTTCAATGAAAGCATGATTACTAAAATATCGTAAGAGTTACTAAAGTATGTGTGTTTTTATTACCATGTATATTTTTTCGCTTGGGTCATTATCAACGCTTCGAAATAACAGCGGTATTATTATAAGTTATGAGTTTTGTCGCAGAGTGTAAAATGTAATTAATTTATTTCATGCAGTAAAATTGGTTTATGGACTTGTGTCCCTGTTCTGTCTCCTTGTTAGGCCACACTTTATAATGGGTGTGTTCTGGAGTGATCACATATATATTGTCATCAAGTCAATGCACTATATTAAACCACTACTAGTTAAACCACCAGAGTGGCAAGTATGAAGGGCAGAATGTTCTGGCAGCTGTTCAGATAGACATTCTGCTGGGTTCCACAGGCATATTTCATGGGAAGGACACAAGCAGTCAACTGGAAAAAGGAGGTGCTGAAAAAGGTACTAGCTGTCTTGTAGAGAAAGCAGCCAGTAATAAAGTAATAAATGGCATGCCATTTATTTTCTCATGATGCCATCATCTGGGTCAGATGCCACATGGTTATTTTCATTGATATGGACCCCATACAGTATATGATTTCCTGTATGGTTATAATTGGGCTAAAATGTATGTGATTTCTTTTCTGCCTGTTACTTACACATTAAATACCTTTAACCCCTTCCATGCTCATGACAAGCTGAGCTCGTCATGACTGCGGCGACACGCCCACGCATGATTGATTCCCCGCCTGTGCGGGACAATTAATCAGTGGGCGTGACTGTTTGAAGAGCCCAGCTCGTTATGAGCACATCTCTACTGTGACTCATGACGAGCTGGGCTGGTCACCAACAACGCGGCACTGCGGCCACCCTCCCCTGCGCCGTGGGAGAATTACCCCTGCAGCACAGGGGTTAAAGAAACAAGAGAAAAGAGGCATTTGGCAAAACAGGAAGAGTGGCCAAGAGAACAGTTACAGGCACAGGGTCTGAGGATTGTCTCAATTTACAATCAGTCTGTGGCTTTCTTTTATACAATTCATTGTAGGTAATAAATATTTTCTGTTATTCATGTATGGTGAGGAATGTAAGCTGTTGCCTTTAGAGTCATACATTTTGTAAATGAAAATACAGGTGGGCCTCAACCTTGCATGGACACAATGTGGCCAGTTTGTAAAGTGTCCAGATGTCCGAAATGGGGAGTCCCTGATCACTGTGTATGCTGTGTCCTGATTGACCATATGTTCCTAACTCATTTGGCATCTGGCTTTATGGAGTTATATGAGCATGCGTACCTCCTCCACCCATGTATCTATTGTTGGGGCCAATCTACCTTGGCCATTGTAATGACCATGCACCTATCTGTGGGATTGATCTAAGGTTTTCTTTTCGTACATGTGTCTGCTGGCTACATGCGACCCCACCTGTGACCTGTCAATCAGTGACCTCTGGCCTAGGTCTCAGATCTTGGCTGACTACGATTTTCCAGTAGGGGTTGATGTGGCGTTCACATCAGGTGAATTTGTCAATAGACGCGATTTCAGTCTCATACATTTTTTCATATTAGCATCGTTTTTGCCTATGTTAACATGCCAATTGATGGTTTTAAAAATGGGAATTTCCTACCTCTTTTTGGCCACAGAAAGTTGGCAGGTATGTAGCCCTCTAACCCGTCGCAGGAAAACCACACCATTGAAGACTTGCTGTCTTGCTGAAATTGGTTTTCTTCCAGGATGGAGGAGCCTTTCATTGGCATATAGGAATTTCAGCAGCAGAAGAGTACTTGAAAAAAATCTCTGTTGCTGTTTCCAAACCTGAAAATAACTGGGTTTGTTTGTAATTCACCAGCAGAAAATAACCATTTTATATTTCATAGTAGTCTGCATTGTACACACTTCCGAATGTATCAATCTGCAAAATAAAAGCATTCTGAAGTGTGACACATATGCAAATTATGTACTTCCCAAAAGTTTTTAAATCACACCAATTTCTCCCTCTGCTCTGGATTCATAATATGTCCACAAATGTCTACCATCCTTGTTTCAACGCCTCCATTTCAGAATTTAGGGATGACCTGAGCAGTTCACCTCAAGCCACTACCACATATTCCATCACACTCACCCCTCTGTCCCCTCCCAATCTCTCTATATTTTTCATACACCCCCAGGCATAATACATTTCTTTTTCCTTCACCTTACATAAGTCCATTCCTGTCTCCCAGTTACTATGTGTTGGGGGTCTACGAACCCCACCTCCACACAATATCACATTTAGCCACCACACATCCCATGTTTATCAGTATTTTTTGTATCTTGTGCAGCCAGTTGGGTCCCACACCCCCAAGATTACTAGCTTTTTGTCAGTTCCAAATAAACCCATCTGGCTTCCACCAGGGATTTGGCTACCGCTTCCCAGTATATTTGAATGCAGGGGTAGTTTCAGAGTGTGTGGGAGAAGGCACCCTCCAAACCACATCCCCTAAGGCAGTCCGCACTGTCTGTTCGGGTAATCTTGTGTAGCAGAGTGCATGTGTAATATACCCCATGTAGGATTTTTATTTGAATCTACATAAAACTGGCCTTTTTTTGCCAACCTTTGGACATTCCAGCACCACCCACAAGTCTTCCTCCTCCAGACCTCCCAGGTCCCTCTACCATTTACCGTGCAGAGTCATTAGGGAAGGCTGGGTGTTCCTCATTAGTGTACTGTATGTCAGTGAAATCAGTTTATTATCCACCCACCCGTCTAAGAGCCTAGTCTCCACAGATAAGTCCTCATGTGGTTCCTCCTCTAATGATACGCAGCCTCAAAGGGCGTGGCACAGCCTTGCATAATTCAGCCAGTGTTTTTATGGCATTTGGTACTCTTGCCTTCGTTGGAGGTAGGGTATCTCCCCATTTGTGTCTGATACATTTGCCAAAGTAGATAAGCCTATTATATCCCAGCCAGAAAACCCCTGCCGGGCTGTCACTGGCTTAAGTCTAGAACCCTCTCATAGCGGTAATTTGGGAGTCAATCAGTGTTGCCACCTCATTTCCCTAGTCAAAGTTTTCCACGCATTCACTACCACCCATGTTAGAGGGCACACATGGAGCATATTTACAAGCCCCTATCGACACCACTGCATCACTTTTAGTGACGTTGTGATGGCGGTAGGAGATAAGTCTTATTTACAAGGCAGCGTTAAGCCACTTAACAGGTCTTAACACAGTCTTGTAAATATGGCTCCCTTTCACGATACACTTAGTGTGAAAGGGGCGGACAATGGGTGTTGTGGTGGGAGTTCCACCAGAACACTCATTGATTTTGATGCTGACCCCTATTTACAAGAGTAGTGTGAATAGAAGGCAGCGTCAAAATTAAGACTTGGGCAGCACACATAGAACAGCGAAATGCCAAAGATTGTTTTAAACAACCATTTTAAAAAAAAATGCTGTTTTGCAACTTCTATGTATACTATATTATGCAGCACACAAAGAAGCTACAAAAAGCATTTAAAGATTGTTAATGTGCAGGAAGGGGGAGCTTCCTGCACATAAACAATCTTCAACTCAACGCAGGCACCTTGATACAATGCTGCACGGTTGCCTGCGTTGGTGCTAGACAGCTACATTTTGTGCCAGTGCAGGGGGAAACCGAGGGATGCACCATATTCTAGTAAACATAGTGCAGCCCTGAATTTTTAAACTGACGAAGAGTGTCATTAGCCTTCACGGATTAACAACACACTTTGTCACTTTCTTGTAAATATGCCCCTGTGGGTGATACTTTGCCTCCGTACAGTGCATTTAGTGGCTCTTCCCTCCCATTACTGCCCTATCTCGTCTGAACGCCAGGTTTTCCCAGTCTAGGTACGCCCAGTAATTTACTACACCCACTTGCACCACCTCGTATTATTACCGTAATTTGGGCTGGGCAGTACCCCCTTTGTATTTTGACCGTTGGAGTATCCTTAAGGCTATCCGGGATTGACCACCCACCCAGAGCACATACCAGACCAGCGAGTCTAGCCTTGCAAAGCATCCCTCCTGAATCTTATATGGCCTATTTTGAATAATATATATAGTACTACCATCTTGAACATTGAACATTGCCGACTTGCCCAAACCTAACCATTATAACTAACTTATGTAATCTTCCCTGGGCCTTGGCTTTCCACCTCTCTTGTGTTGCCATTCTCACAGCAATGTCCATTCACATGCAGACCCTTTCGTAAGAGCTGTGTACCAGTCTTGCCCCCAGCGCAAGGCCTAGTTCTTCCTGACAAGACTCTGCCATCCATCATGAGCCGCATCACACCAATTGGTCCGACATCATAGGCGTCACCTGCGGCATCTGGTCGTCCTCCGTCTCATGCTCGGTCTCCATGTGCTCTCATCCACTGCCAACCCCTTCCGGGGTATTGCTGCAGCTCCTTGACTGTTTGTTCCTGTGCTACCTCCAGTTGTGCCTTTGTTGGGGAGGCAGCAGTGTTTTGACACCCCCCATTGTGTTTTTCCATCTACTCAGTGCAGGCCTCAGTCTTCTTTTCCCTCGTGGTGGGCCCGATCATAGCCCCCGGTGCTCAAGCAGGGACCAAGCATCCTGCACAGTTGGTAAGAAATGAGACTTCCCCTTGTGTTCAACTCCCAGCTTGGCCAGATAAAGGAGTGAGTATTGTAGTCCTTTTTGTCTTAGCACTCTTTTGACAGGCATATAGCCCAGGTATAAATGTACTTCTATAGACCCGGAGCCATGTTTTCTTGCAGCTTGGAGGATAACATCTCTATCCCTGAAGTTCATAAGTCACACAATGATGAACCGTGGGGGGCGGCCCCAGCCACAGCAGGTGGTACAGAACTCTAAGCGCCAGCTCCGCAGGGAAGACCTGTCCCTCCAATTTCTCCAGCACCCGCACAATTC
This sequence comes from Lissotriton vulgaris, assembly GCF_964263255.1. Taxonomy (NCBI): domain Eukaryota; kingdom Metazoa; phylum Chordata; class Amphibia; order Caudata; family Salamandridae; genus Lissotriton; species Lissotriton vulgaris. The sequence continues at coordinate 2,047,450,468 of NC_141685.1, forward strand.
GAACATTGCGGTGGTGGGACCCTTCTTCTACATTTTCCATTCTATTCGTTATCTGTTTAATCTCCTTAGCCATGTCAAGGCACTTCCTGGTAAATTCTTGCACTTGTGGCATGTTGGTGCCTAGTTGGGCCTCTGATTCCTTCACCTGATTGGTCAGTTTCCTGTGATCTTCTCTCAGCAGTCCCACCTCACTCCCCACTGCTGCAATTCATGGCTCCAGTGATGTTTTGGTTTCTATAAAGGCTTGTAAGATGGTGGCTGTGTGTTCTGCCAATGATGTTCCATCGCCTGCCATCCGACTGGCCCCTCCTCCCGAGCAGACCTCTTTTGGCTGTTCGGAACGCAACATACTCATGGCTGGCCCTCTCCCTCTGTTCATGTGTCATTCTTACTATTCAAGTGGATAGCCCCGCTGCTGAGGGGCCCAGAAGGGAGGCCGGAGTGAAGGGAGTTTTCTCAGATTAAGGGGGGATGGGATCCACCTCTTTTGCCAAGGCAGTCTACATACTGTCAAGTCCAGCTACTGCAGCTGTGTCCCTGTCCTCCACACCTGGCTTGTATCCTCTCAGGGCTCACTGTATGCACACCAACTCCTTGCTGGAGCCATTCCCCCCAAAGCAGCAGCTCACAGGCAGTCCACGTAATTCCCCTGGGCCAGAATATTTGAACCTTTCCTCTCTCTATGTGTGGAGGGGAAACCTCCCACCGTCTCTGCTAAACGTCTGGCTCCCCCAAACACTGTTGCACACCCCCACAGCTGTCTCCTCTTGCCCCTCCCCACAGCGGTCACCCAGCCAGCCTTGTCGCCTCTCGGTGCATTTGCAGAGTCCTAGGAGTCTCTGAGGCCCCACCGGCACCAACTCACCGCTGATGTGTTACTCCAGCTGCATCAGAATCAGCATGGGTCTGCTTCGGTCTCCCTCCAGCACTGTAGCCCGGGTGGCTCCACCAATCATCAATCCAGTTTGTGCCTGTTCCCGGGACCACGTCTTACGGGCCCTCTCTCATGAGAGTGTTGGCAGCTGGTGATCCCACAGCTTGAGTTTGTAAGCACCAGGCCTGCAATCCTCCGTCTCTGATATGGGGGAGAGGCTGGGGGGCCAGGAAGCGCCCAGCTGCCCCTAGGGCCAAAACAAAGGCTCCGGTTGCTTCCAGACACCATCTACCATTGCTATGTACTCCGGCCGTGGCCGAATCACCGTTTCAGGCGGGTACCATGTTTCTGGTCCCTGCAGTTACGAGGACTCGTCTCACCCCCACCACTGCCATGGGGGCCAACAGACCACAAGTCCTCCTTCCACCAGGTCGCAGGGGTCTATCTCTTCGCGGCCCGGGCCCAGTGCTTTAAATGGGCCGGTACTCACCGGTACTGAGTACCGGCACTTCCGAATTTTCTTGCCGTCAGTACCGGCACTTCTCTGTAGCCAGGGAGAGTACCAGTACCCTGATCATCGGCACGGCAGGCGCAGGTTAGGCAACTCCTCAAGCTCAGGGCAGTCGCTGCTGAAGATTCCAGCAGGGCCTCCTTGAATGTCCCAAGACTGCAGGGTGTTGAGAGGGCTTACATAAAGCTGTGATTAACAGTGCAGGTTCTAGACCAGAGTTCTTCAAACTGTGGGGTGCGTCCCCCCAGGGGGGGCGCGACACCATCTCAGGGGGGGCGCGCACTCCACGCGAAAATCTTACCTTTGTTGTCTTTCACTAGAGAACTCTGGTAGAGTGGAGGGAGGGGAAATCATCGGCCCGACCAGTCCATGCTTCTGTCTGTTAATCACCGTCCCAGGAGGGGGTTAATTGTTCGAGCTGAAGCTTCAGCTGCAGTGGGAGGCAGGCAGTTTCCTCTGCTAAAACCGAAGCAAAGGAAGACACAGTCCTGTTCCTTCGCCTTCGGTTTCAGAGGAGACTCCTTGCCTCCCACTGCAGCTGAAGCATTTCAGTTCAAGCTCTGCCCAGTTCAAAATTTGTTATCCATCAAGCTTCATGTCTGCGCCGCTACACGGCTTTCAGATTATTATCTGAACGGGGCCCTGGCTGCAGCCCCCACGCTGATCTGGTGGTGTCTAGCCTTCCGTGTAAAAGCTGGCAAGGCACCCCAGTCACTACTATGCACTAGTAGTGTAGACATTCCAGGCGAAAACTGGCCATTTTATTTTTTACCGGGCTGCCTTACTAAGGCTGTCCCTGATTCTAAACTTGAGTGGTGTTGGCAGGATGTTTTTCCCCTCACTGTTGCAATTACCAAAGGGCCTCCTGGCAGTTGATGGAACGCTCCCTCCAGCCCTCAAACACAATTTCGGTCCCAGTTGCCGGTGTGACTCAGAGAGCAGATCATTGCCCACGGAGGCCAGTCCACTCTGCAGCAAAACCAGCAGAGTGGCTACTGTGACTGGCAGTGGACGTTCTCTAAGCATGCTAAACGATTGCTCAAGAAAACCTAGCACCCTAAATGAAGGCAATCCACAACACCCACGCTGCGCCAGCTTACATTTCCGATGGTTTACTCTATATTGCATTCCTGAAGACTATTCTATTTCTTTTTACCAACTGTTATGTTTCTGTAGAGTTTTACAACAGTTAGACATGATGTGCTTATGGATACATTCAGAGACATGTTGAGAGTGAAAGAATGAAAGTGTACAAAATGAGAAAATGCAGAAGACAGTATGAAGGAAAAAAACGTGATAGATTGAAGCACTCCGAAGACTGCTTCCCTTCCACACGCCTTAGTAATGTTTAAATCATAGTCTAACATTTTTAGAATTCCATCAGTTTGAACTCTAATTCACAACAAAATATGTATTAATTACTCATTCACCTCGTACAACCAACAAGCTTAAGTTACACCAACAGGACTGGCGCGTTTTAAGGTATGTTGGTTATTGTGTTGTATATCTGGCTATAGTAATTGTTCTCTGGGGTGGGAGAGATACAGGAGGGATAGGGTTGTGAGGGTAGTTTCAATAACAAGCTGACCAATGCTATAAAATGTGCTTTTTAGGCTAGTGTGTGGTCATGAATGATCAGATCATCTTCTGAGCAGCAGCAGTGCCTGCCTGTCCTTGGTTACTGAGAACTGCAGTCACGCAGTGTGTTTCAGATTAGCATTGTTCCATTTCTGGTGCTTTCCAGGAGTTGTAAGATCTTCTTAGAGTTTATTGTTGCTCAAATGGATGTAATTTCTGATATTTATATGTTTCTCTCATCTTCATTGCTTGATTTTTGCTCCCGAGAAAGTGTCACTCTCAGTTGTTGAAATGTCACTCATAATTAAACTCAAATTATGAAAATGTCACACATAGCAAACTGAAACCATGGCAGCTATGAGCTCTGCCAATTTAACCCCGTCCTGGGAAGCTTAGCTCTTAGCAGAAAGTGTGACAAGGTTTCTTTTAAAAGTACAGAGGCAGGCGTACAACGCCCAGAGGGCCAAAAGGGCTTCAAGTTGTGTTGTTTAAACAGCCTATAAATTGCTGGTCCTGTCACTAAATATGGTTATAAATAAAGAAGTATGTCTCCATTTGTAATGTGACTTTTTTGCCTTTGTCCCCTTTTATCATCAATCATGGATCATTCAGGAAGCCATAGAACACAAGCAAAAGTGCTTTCTATTTATATTTGAGGTTCAAGGTATGCACAGACAAGTGCTGGCAATGCATCTTTAGGTGACTGCTCATTTTTGTACCGCCTGGGACATCAAAATAATGAGCTGGCAACCCTAATCCTAAAACTGGAAGTTTATTGCAAGATCAGCACATTTATTTCCTCCACCCTGATCCCTGGTTAATGCCATTATAACAAAAGATTAACTTATATCTGAAATCCTACGCCGCCGTCCACAACATGCTGAGTTACTTCAAGTGTCTGGGAATGCATCCTGCATTCAGACAACTCGCTCCCCATTCTCTCCCTTCAGTTTCACACTCACCCTGCACACACAGAGATCACAATGCCCTCACACTAATCCGGGTGCTATTGCTATTGTTAATGCATTCTAAAGAAGAATTGTTTCTCGTGACTGAGCTAGGGAGTGCTCGAAAAATCTGATAACACTGTCTCCCTTATAGTCACCGTTTTGGCTGAAAAAGTCTGAAGAGTATTCAGGTTTGAGAGAAACTGCTATCAAAACTCTCTTGCCTTTCAGCTCGTCCTATGTATGTGAGATTGGGTTCTCAGCCCTTGCGGTATTAGAGACTGAGTACAGTTTAAGACTAGATGTGGAGCACAACCTGAGGATGGCAGTAGCAAAAATCCATCCACAGATTGACCGTCTGTGGTGAAAAACATGCACACCCGTCACATTTATGTTGTGGTGTTATTATTAATCTATGTCATGTGTGGAACAAAGCATCCTAGTAAAAACAATTTGCACACATTTTATCTTGGAAAATTGTGTTTTGAACTGTATAATAAGCCTCTTTCATTTCACCACACCCACTCACAAACCTGTAGTTTACTAAACATTCTTGTTGTGTAAAACATTATTTGATGGTTATGGCTCGTGATCTGCGTGTGGCAGTCGATTATGTAGTGTCCCAGATTCCAGAAATTTTTGTCAGGTGGTGGGGGGGCCCAGCATCTAAAAAAATTCAGCTGGGGGGGCTCAACCTACAAAAGTTTGAAGACCTCTGGTCTAGACAGACCCTGCACAATTCATCAGATGCGCAACGACCATTTGGCTAAAAGCGTTTTCTTCCGCCCCCTCCCCATTAGGTGAATGAAATGGGCTGGGACTGCCAGACAGTCATCCAGTCCCATTTAGTGTATTTCACTGGCCCTACTGAAACATGTGGCAGCGCAATCCAATCTTCAACCAAAAACGTTTTTCTTTTCATCTTTATGTTTAGCACAGGAGCTGCTTCCCTTTGTGTGCCCCTCACACCCCCCACCCCAAACATTAATTGCTGCATTTAGCATTTACAAGATAACATGGACTGGGCAGCAGGGTACTGGGACAATGGGTGTGAATTCAGCCCTGCCCATAGGGCAATGCACAGCAGGGAATGTTGGAACACTCCGAGGAATTAGCTCCAATGACAACTGTTGATGCATTTGGTTGGGGGAAAGACGAGAGGAACATAGAAGGACGAGGGAGAGAGGAATGTAACGTGAGTTGACAGGTGAAGTTTTGCCGCTTTTTCAGATAAAAATGACCGATATTTTTTGGGGAGAGTTTTATATAGCTCGAACTTATTTGCTGAGTTCTGAAATCATTAATGGACTTAAGTGTGAGTGTTTGCTAATGTCTGTGTTCTTGCCTGCTTGTGTGTGCCTGCTTTTGAGCAAGAAAGAGGCAGAGTATCAGGACACTCTCAGGAGATATATTAAAGGGAATGTGTGGAATGCTTTTGTGTACGTCTACTTGTTTCTATCTGTGTGCGAGATTGAGAATTATTATGCCAAACAACATTAAATAACAGTAGGGCATTAAGGAAAAGCAAATGTTATAAAACAAGAACGTTTTAACATCTCCTGTTTGGCTTTCGTTTTGTGTAATGAGTTAACCTGTTTCATTTACATAAATGCATTTTATGTGTTATGATATGTGCTGCAACTGGTACAGAAGCCATTATGTATCCTACCTTGCCCTTAGCCCCGCCCCTAGCTCCGCCCACTTGCCACACCTCTAGCTTATTTTAATGAGTACCTGCACTTATTTTTTCCCATTTAAAGCACTGCTCGGGCCACTTTCAGGCAGAATTCAGGATTTTTAAAGGCCTCAGAAGTCCGAGATGCACACCCTACACTATGCACGCTTAGGCCACACCCCCGGTTTGTCACATAATTCACTTTACTTTTCTTTCTCTGACTGTTTGTAAACACCAATCCCGATAATAAAATAGAAACTAGTGATTTGTCAGAAAACATAGCCTGACATTGAACCTGTCTTTGAATCGCAACAAATGTGACAATTTAAATACAGAGTTTAAAGGCATCTTTATTAATTTCTTGGAGTTTTGAGACCCACCAAGTTCCCAACTTTGGGAAACACTGCTCTAATGAATTAAAATATTCCAGTTCTTGCCACGCAACAGAAAGTAATAAAACGTGCTCCTAAATGTTGCGTAGGATAGTGGTCCTTACAAAAAGGGTCTTCTTCAGGACAGAACGGTTGTGGGTGGGCAACCTCCTATCGCACAGGAAAGACAAGTTGTTGTTCCTTAGTTGTTATAGGCCTTGTAATTAGTTCCTCACAGGTGCTTGTGTGTGCTAATCAAAACTCTCAGGAGGCAGGGTTCTTGACGTGTTTACGATGTAACCTCAGGTGGTTTTGGACTAGCAGGCACCAGGAAAAATCAATTGACTTGCTCTCAGGGTCGCAAACCTATTTCCTTCACAAGGATGAAGGGACAAATGAATCAAAAAAGTCACTATCACTTGCGTCAAAATGAGAAACACAGGGCAGTCTCCTTCAGAACCTCTGTGTAGTTATTCTCAATGAAGGGGGGTCTGATTTACACCATTCGAGCCCTCCTGAACCGCCAGTACAGGAGACACTGTAGTAAGGGACACCTCCTTCAAAACGCTCCCGTATTATTACTCTCGAAAGAAGGGGGGATCTGTTTCACACCCTTAAGTGGAATAAATGAAAAGGAACCCTCCTGAAGCGCTCGTACAGGACTCGATGTAGTAAAGCACCCGAGTCTCTTTGTAAGGACCACTATCCTACGCAACATTTTGGGTCGAAACGTAGACTGTACATACTTCACCAACTCCTACCCCCAAGCTAGACCAAAGCAGCTGAAGGACAGTTAGGTGGTCTACATCACTGGATTTCTGGACTCTACATGAGCATGACACTGTGGCCCTTGGTCCAAGGCACCACATGAATATTATAGTTTGGAGTTATGATTAATACTTGTCACGAATGACTCTGACTATTCCCCTCAATCCCACTTTACCTTTGACACTTTCCTTCACTTCACCCCCCTTCCCCGTTGTGTATGTGGGCACATATACAATAAGTTTGTTGATTTGTTGATGAAATGTAACCAATGAAAGGTAATAATGCAATTTTGAAATAAATCTTTTTGCATCGAATAATTTGTCTGTTTTGAAACGAGTACACTAAATTGCGATTATTGGTTCTTTGTCTAGGGACCCCTTTCCCTTATACCTCATAACTACCCAGGTCCCCTGACTTTACTGGGTTTAACCCTTTCTGTGCAACTTTGACAAAGTTAGAGCGATTGGCATTGTCAATGACAAATGTTTTATTTATGTGTTGGTTTTGAAAACAGATAAATTAATGCCATTGTCATTTACAATGCAAATAGCGTAATCTCACGCAAATGGACGATGGTTACAAAAAATTTTGAAAAGTGTTCTATAGAATCAGGAGGAGTCGGGGAGGGATAATGAATAGAGATAGAGCCAAGAAGGAAAAACAAATTAGGGTGAGAGAGAGTGGTGCATTGGAGAGAGTTAGCAGTGTGTTGAAGGGAGAGTGAGTGACGGGATGAGAGTATGAGCAGAAGAGAGAGAAGCAGTGAGAGAAGGAGAGTGTGGTGAAAGGGAAGAGTGAGTGACGGGATGAGAGTAAGAGCAGAAGAGAGAGAGGCAGTAAGAGAAGGAAAGTGTGGTGAAAGGGAAGAGTGAGTGACGGGATGAGAGTATGAGCAGAAGAGAGAGAAGCAGTGAGAGAAGGAGAGTGTGGTGAAAGGGAAGAGTGAGTGACGGGATGAGAGTAAGAGCAGAAGAGAGAGGCGGTGAGAGAAGGAGAGTGTGGTGAAAGGGAAGAGTGAGTGACGGGATGAGAGTAAGAGCAGAAGAGAGAGAGGCAGTGAGAGAAGGAGAGTGTGGTGAAAGGGAAGAGTGAGTGATGGGATGAGAGTATGAGCAGAGGAGAGAGAGTCGGTGAGAGAAGGAGAGTGTGGTGAAAGGGAAGAGTGAGTGACGGGATGAGAGTATGAGCAGAAGAGAGAGAGTCGGTGAGAGAAGGAGAGTGTGGTGAAAGGGAAGAGTGAGTGACGGGATGAGAGTATGAGCAGAGGAGAGAGAGGCGGTGAGAGAAGGAGAGTGTGGTGAAAGGGAAGAGTGAGTGACGGGATGAGAGTATGAGCAGAGGAGAGAGAGTCGGTGAGAGAAGGAGAGTGGTGAAAGGGAAGAGTGAGTGACGGGATGAGAGTATGAGCAGAAGTCCTGCATCCTGGGAGCTGCATGACTGCAGAGCCAGGACCTGCCGGTGGCACCGCTGACCCCTTGCCACTCCTCGGGTTCCCCGCAAAGCTCAGCCTGGGATGCGGCCCCACCGGTCGGCACTGCTGCTGCTGGCAGCGATGTTCCTGCATTGCGAGGCAAAGTTCAGAGAGAGGAGCGAGTCCCGAGGGAGGAGACGGTGTAATACTTGACTTGACTGGGCAATGGAAGGGACAAACTCAAGCTGAACAGTCCAAATAAAAGCAAGAAAATGTGAGGTACAAAGCCACTGGCAATCAATGGGTAAAATGCATTCTCATGGACGCTTTCCGAAGGTCCAAAAGATGTAGGCTTCGACCAAAAAAACCAACAAAAAAACACAATAGGTACGCCTGTCAAAGACACTTACCTAGCCAACAGAAAGCGTGTGGGGCCACAACACACAGGGCCTCTTGGTAGTTGTGTGACTACTGTTCGAAACAGAATGAGGGCATTCACACCCACCTTTCACTGCTGCTCTCTTCCTTTGAGCCTGTACACTGCTCTGCTGTCTTTTGGGAATGTTTGCGCTATGCAAACACAACACATGTACACACAGTAAAAGTGGCACACGGTAATGTACTCCATTTAGGGTTGAATTTATAAATAAGTGCAGGGGCCTAAAGATTTTTTAAGAGCCCGCCACTGGCACTTACAAATGCCATGTTAGAAAAATACCAAGGCTGTCTAAACTGGATTCCACCTCACACCTTTCTTCCAGCAAGCCACACTGCCTGTCTCTTCATCTCACTTCGCAGTTTCTTTTCCATCCATGCTTTCTCATTTATCACAATTTCCCTATTTTTTCTCTTCCTCCTTTCTTCCTCTCCTTCCGGTCTCTCCTACTCTAGATGAAGTCCGAGGATGAAAAACAAGCCTTGGTCCTTAAAAATGAGGGACAGTGTCCACCACCCGTTTTAAAAAAAAAAAAACACCTGCACAAACTCCTTCTTTTGAAATAGTGGGTTCAACTTGCTGCTGCTTAAGCCCTGCCGATAGCCTCACAGTGCACGAGACAGCGCTCCACATAATTATTACATTCATTGTCTAGGACTTTCTATTGTACTCACCCTGCATCAAAGGTCAGCCAACAAGTGGTAACTGGGTGTCCCAACCTCCAGCCTTACTGTCTACTCTGCCAACACATTTGGCAACTATTTACTTTGGCACAAGTGAATCAGGTGAAAGGCAACCCGATTCTCTTATACACTCATTCCTACTATTGAAATGCAGAAACAAATATACAGGATAGCTCTATAGATACATGATCGATCCTTAGTTCTTTTTTTTGTATATTGAGAGGAACCTTAAAACGAATCTTCTGTGTATAGTATATTTAAGAGCACCTGCCTAACTTTCTTCACGCAACAGCCGGCTTGGCTTGAATACCTTATTTCGAGAACTGAGAAATTGATAATTTGAAGTTAACTCAATTAGATGGGATGTATGATATTGTCTTTACGGTTGCTAGGCTTTGTGGCCACCCACAAACTGTGGAAAGGCATGACCAATCGGAACAGAAAACATGGCGCATAGTGTATACCCCGGGGGACCGCACAGTGCATTCCGATAGAGAAGCACTCTAGTAGGCCCCTGCTTGTGCCCCAGGGGCACTTAAAGGTCACGCAATGGAAACAAAGTGAAGCGAGGAGAGGTGGCGTAACACATAAAGCTGCCGACCTTGGAGGTGGAGAGCAGAGTTCGATCCTCAGCTTAGGCTGTATTAGTTCTAAATAATTAAAAGAAGATCCCTGGCTGGGCTGTATATTAAATAAACCCATCAGTAAAATTTCTGTCTAGCAGACTTACACTATAACCAGACCAAAGAGCCTTATCTATCATAGGCACTCTGCCCCACAAGTTCTCACGTTATCCCTGTGGCCCAAAGAAGAAGAGAGTGGGGCTTTTAATTAATATGTAATGCTTCAACCTAGCAGTGCCACTCATGAACACAAATAGGCACTTTTGAATAAACACCTCGGTAAAATTACTAAATAGTAGGCCCGAGACTAGAACCCTGGTCTGCAGAACTAGAGAGGCCGAGCACTGCCCAGGTGAGCTACGGAGCTTCTCCCACATGGTGGAGTTAATAGGGGCGTGAAGAGTATGCTGCCACCCGTCCGCCGGAGGGCCCCCCCCCCCGCTCCCGATGCCACTGCTAGGCAGTACACATTAAAGCTTTTAAAAACAGGCATTTACAATGCAATGGTCTCGTCAATATTATAGGTAGAGCTATTAGAATTGCTCATTATTTTTTTATCTTTTTTGTATCCCTAAATAAATGGCATTGTCATTTGTATTGGCATTAGCTTTGTTTTTTGCATATGTGATACCTATTGCATTAGCAGAGAGAGAGTGAGGTAGTGAGATAGAGAGAGCGAGTGAGGTATTGAAATAGAGAGAGAGTGAGGTAGTGAGAGAGAGTGAGGTAGTGAGATAGGGAGTGAGGTAGTAAAGAGTGAGGTAGTGAGGGAGAGGGATGTTGTGAGGTAGTGAGATATAAGCATAGAGTGATGTTGTGATGTAGTGAGATAGAGAAAGAGGTAGTGAAAGAGAGAGTGAAAGTGAGTTAGTGAGATAGAAAGAGTGAGGTAGTGAGATAGAGAGTGATTGAGGTAGTGAGTTAGAGAAAGAGAGTGAAGTTGTGAGGTTGTGAGCTAGAGAGTGAGGTAGTGAGAGAGTGAGCTAGTGATGTTTTGAGAGAGAGAAGTTGTGAGGTAGTGAGATAGAGTGGAGTAGTGAGGTAGAGAGTGATGTAGTGAGAGATAGGTAGATAGAGAGTGAGGTAGTGAGAGACAGAGAAAGTGAGGTAGTGAAAGAGTGAGGTAGAGGGATGTTCTGAGGTAGTGAGATAGAAACAGTGAGTGAGTTTGTGAGGTAGTGAGATAGAGAGAGAGTGAGGCAGTGAAAGAGAGTGAAAGTGACTTAGTGAGATAGAAATAGAGAGAGTGAGGTAGTGAGAGAGAGAGTGAGGTAGATAGAGTGAGAGAGAGTGAGGTAGTGAAAGAGTGAGTTAGTGATGGAGAGTGATTTTTGGTGGTAGTGAGATAGAAACAATGAGTGATGTTGTGACGTAGTGAGATAGAGAAGGATTGAGGTAGTTTAAGAGAGAGTGAAAGTGACTTAGTGAGATAGAAAGAGAGAGAGTGAGTTAGTGAGATACAGAGTGACGTAGTGAGTTGGAGAGAGAGAGTGAACTTGTGAGCTAATGAGATAGAGAGTGAGTCAGCGAGAGAGTGTTGTATTTATTTTTTGAGTGAGTGACTTGTGTTATAGTTAGGTAGTGAGAGTGATATCGAAATAGAGTGATGTTATGGAGAGAGTTAGTGAGAGAGAGAGTGAGATAGTGTTATAGATTTAACTTGAGTAGTGATGTAGTTATTTTTGTTTTGTGGGAGAGTGAAGTAGATATAGAGTGAGGTAGTGAGAGATCGAGAGAGTGAGGTAGTGAAAGAATGAGGTAGTGAGGGTGAGAGTTCTTGTGCTGTATTGAGATAGAAACAGAGCGATGTTGTGAAGTAGTGAGCTAGAGTGAGGTAGTGTATGAGAGAGTAAAAGTGAGTTAGTGTATTTGAGAGAGAGAGAGTGCGGTAGTGAGATAGAGAGAGAGAGTGAAGTTGTGGGGTAGTGAGAGAGTGATGTAGTGAACTTTAGAGAGAGTGTGTCGTGATATAGTGAGAGAGAGATAGTGAGATAAAAATAGAGTGAGGTAGTATATAGAGAGAGTGTGAGGTAGTGAGATAGAGAGAGTGAAGCAGTGAGTTAGAGAGAGAGAGTGAAGTTGTGAGGTAGTGAGAGAGTGTTGTGAATTTTTGAGAGAGTGTGTCGTGATATAGTGAGGCAGTGAGAATGAGATAGTGAGATAGTAATAGATAGAGTTAGGTAATGATGTAGAGAGAGTGAGGTAGTGAGATAGAGAGAGTTAAGTTGTGAAGTAGTGTGTTAGAGAGATAGTTCCTGTGGTAGTGATATTGTGATGCTTTGAGAAAGAGAGAGTTGAGTAGTGAGGTAGAGATTGAGGTAGAGAGAGAGTGAATGAGAGATAGTGTAGTAGTCTGAGAGATAGTGAGGTAGTGAGAGAGATAGTGAGTCAGTGAAAGAGAGAGTGAGGTAGTGATAGAGAGAGTGAGGTAGTGAGAGAGTTCGAAGGGACGGTATAGTGGAGCTGAGGAGAGAGTGAAGGTATGGTGCAGTGAGAGGCTGAGGAGAGTGCATCAGTGAAGGGACGGTACCATAAGAGGCTGAGGAGAAAGTGCAGCAGTGAGTGATGGTGCAGTGGAGGAGTGAGGGCTGCAGCCTGGATGGGGGGCGGGGCTGAGCAGAGAGTGCAGCAATGAAGGGACAATGCAATGGGGGGCTGAGCAGAGAGTGCATCAGTGAATGGATGGTGCAGGGAGAGGCTGAGGAGAGTGCAGCAGTGAAGGGACGATGCAATGGGGGGCTGAGCAGAGAGTGCATCAGTGAAGGGACGGTGCAAGGAGAGGCTGAGGAGAGTGCAGCAGTGAAGGGACAGTGCAGGGACAGTGCAGGGAGAGGCTGAGGAGAGAGTGCATCAGTGAAGGGACAGTGCAGGGAGAGGCTGAGCAGAGAGTGCAGCAGTGAAGGGACGGTGCAGGGAGAAGCTGAGGAGAGTGCAGCAGTAAAAGGACGGTGCAGTGGGGGGCTGAGCAGAGAGTGCAGCAGTAAAAGGACGGTGCAGTGGGGGGCTGAGCATAGAGTGCAGAAGTGAAGGGACGGTGCAGTGGGACTGAGGAGAGAGTGTAGCAGTGAAGGGATAATGCAGTGAGAGGCTGAGGAGAGTGCAGCAGTGAAGGGACGGTGCAAGGAGAGGCTAAGGAGAGAGTGCAGCAATAAAGGGCCGGTGCAGGGAGAGGCTGAGGAGAGAGTGCATCAATGAAGGGCCGGTGCAGGGAGAGGCTGAGGAGAGAGTGCATCAGTAAAGGGATGGTGCAGGGAGAGGCTGAGGAGAGAGTGCAGCAGTGAAGGGATGGTGCAGTGAGAGACTGAGGAGAGTGCACCAGTGAAGGGACGGTGCAGGGAGAGGCTGAAGAGAGTGCAGCAGTGAAGGGACGATGCAATGGGAGGCTGAGCAGAGAGTGCATCAGTGAATGGACGGTGCAGGTAGAGGCTGAGCAGAGAGTGCAGCAGTGAAGGGACGGTGCAGGGAGGGGCTGTGGAGAGAGTGCATCAGTGAAGGGACGGTGCAGGGAGAGGCTGAGGAGAGAGTGCAGCAGTGAAGGGATGGTGCAGTGAGAGACTGAAGAGAGTGCAGCAGTGAAGGGATGGTGCAGTGAGAGACTGAGGAGAGTGCACCAGTGAAGGGACGGTGAAGGGAGAGGCTGAGGAGAGTGCAGCAGTGAAGGGACGATGCAATGGGGGGGCTGAGCAGAGTGCATGAGTGAAGGGACAGTGCAGGGAGAGGCTGAGGAGAGTGCAGCAGTGAAGGGACGATGCAATGGGAGGCTGAGCAGAGAGTGCATCAGTGAATGGACGGTGCAGGGAGAGGCTGAGCAGAGAGTGCAGCAGTGAAGGGAGGGGGCAGAGTGCAGCAGTGAAGGGACGGTATAGTGAGGCTGAGGAGAGAGTGAAGGGATGGTGCATCAGTGAGAGGCTGAGGAGAGTGCATCAGTGAAGGGACGGTACCGTAAGAGGCTGAGGAGAGAGTGCTGCAGTGAGTGATGGTGCAGTGGAGGAGTGAGGGCTGCAGCCTGGATGGGGGGGCTGAGCAGAGAGTGCAGCAATGAAGGGACGATGTAATGGGGGGCTGAGCAGAGAGTGCTTCAGTGAAGGGATGGTGCAGGAAGAGGCTGAGGAGAGTGCAGCAGTGAAGGGACGATGCAATGGGGGCTGAGCAGAGAGTGCATCAGTGAAGGGACGGTGCAAGGAGAGGCTGAGGAGAGTGCAGCAGTGAAGGGACAGTGCAGGGACAGTGCAGGGAGAGGCTGAGGAGAGAGTGCATCAGTGAAGGGACAGTACAGGGAGAGGCTGAGCAGAGAGTGCAGCAGTGAAGGGACGGTGCAGGGAGAGGCTGAGGAGAGTGCAGCAGTAAAAGGACGGTGCAGTGGGGGGCTGAGCAGAGAGTGCAGCAGTAAAAGGACAGTGCAGTGGGGGGCTGAGCATAGAGTGCAGCAGTGAATGGACGGTGCAGTGGGACTGAGGAGAGAGTGTAGCAGTGAAGGGATAATGCAGTGAGAGGCTGAGGAGAGTGCAGCAGTGAAGGGACGGTGCAGTGGGGAGGAGGAGTGAGTGCAGCAGTGAAGTGATGGTGCAGTGAGAGGCTGAGGAGAGTGCAGCAGTGAAGGGACGGTGCAAGGAGAGGCTAAGGAGAGAGTGCAGCAATAAAGGGACGGTGCAGGGAGAGTCTGAGGAGAGAGTGCATCAGTGAAGGGCCGGTGCGGGGAGAGGCTGAGGAGAGAGTGCATCAGTAAAGGGATGGTGCAGGGAGAGGCTGAGGAGAGAGTGCAGCAGTGAAGGGATGGTGCAGTAAGAGACTGAGGAGAGTGCACCAGTGAAGGGACGGTGCAGGGAGAGGCTGAAGAGAGTGCAGCAGTGAAGGGACGATGCAATGGGAGGCTGAGCAGAGAGTGCATCAGTGAATGGACGGTGCAGGGAGAGGCTGAGCAGAGAGTGCAGCAGTGAAGGGACTGTACAGTGGGACTGAGGAGAGAGCGTAGCAGTGAAGGGATAATGCAGTGAGAGGCTGAGGAGAGTGCACCAGTGAAGGGACGGTGCAATGGGGGGCTGAGCAGAGAGTGCATGAGTGAAGGGACGGTGCAGGGAGAGGCTGAGGAGAGTGCAGCAGTGAAGGGACAATGCAATGGGGGGCTGAGCAGAGAGTGCATCAGTGAATGGACGGTGCAGGGAGAGGCTGTAGAGAGAGTGCATCAGTGAAGGGACGGTGCAGGGAGAGGCTGTGGAGAGAGTGCATCAGTGAAGGGACGGTGCAGGGAGAGGCTGAGGAGAGAGTGCAGCAGTGAAGGGATGGTGCAGTGAGAGACTGAAGAGAGTGCAGCAGTGAAGGGATAGTACCGTGAGAGGCTGAGAGAGAGTGCAGCAGTGAGTGATGGTGCAGTGGAGGAGTGAGGGCTGCAGCCTGGATGGGGGGCTGAGCAGAGAGTGCAGCAGTGAAGCGATGGCGCAGGAAGAGGCTGAGGAGAGAGTGCTGCAGTGAAGGGATGGTGCAGTGAGAGGTTGAGGAGAGTGCAGCAGTGAAGGGATGGTGCAGTGAGAGGCTGAGGAAAGTGCAGCAGTGAAGGGACGATGCAATGGGGGGCTGAACAGAGTGCATCAGTGAAGGGACGGTGCAGGGAGAGGCTGAGGAGAGTGCATCAGTGAAGGGACGGTGCAGGGAGAGGCTGAGGAGAGAGTGCAGCAGTGAAGGGATGGTGCAGTGAGAGACTGAAGAGAGTGCAGCAGTGAAGGGATAGTACCGTGAGAGGCTGAGAGAGAGTGCAGCAGTGAGTGATGGTGCAGTGGAGGAGTGAGGGCTGCAGCCTGGATGGGGGGCTGAGCAGAGAGTGCAGCAGTGAAGCGATGGCGCAGGAAGAGGCTGAGGAGAGAGTGCTGCAGTGAAGGGATGGTGCAGTGAGAGGTTGAGGAGAGTGCAGCAGTGAAGGGATGGTGCAGTGAGAGGCTGAGGAAAGTGCAGCAGTGAAGGGACGATGCAATGGGGGGCTGAACAGAGTGCATCAGTGAAGGGACGGTGCAGGGAGAGGCTGAGGAGAGTGCATCAGTGAAGGGACAGTGGAGGGAGAGGCTGAGGAGAGAGTGCATCAGTGAAAGGATGGTGCAGGGAGAGGCTGTGGAGAGAGTGCAGCAGTGAAAGGATGGTGCAGTGAGAGACTGAGGAGAGTGCAACAGTGAAGAGACGATACAGTGGAGCTGAGGAGAGAGTGAAGGGATGGTGCAGTAAGAGGCTGAGGAGAGAGTGCAGCAGTGAGTGATAGAAATAAACATAAGATTAGCAAAATAAACCAAATGCCTTACCTTAACTGAAAAACAGCAGCATACATACCTGTCTGAACCACTTTGTGCACAGCAGTGCACACAGCTGCACGGAGACGCCACGGGCCATATTGGACCTGAAAAACAAAGAAATAAACATAAGATTAGCAAAATAAACAAAATGCCTTACCTCCAACAGCAAAAGAGCAGCATACATACCTGTCTGAACCACTTCGTGCACAGCAGTGCACACAGCTGCACGGAGACGCCGCGGGCCATATTGTATCTAGAAAAGAGAGAAAAAAACCTAAGATTAGCAAAATCAAAAATATAGATTACCTCGAACATCAAAAGAGCAGCATATCGGAACCAGTTCGTGCACAACGGTGCACACAGCTGCACGGAGACGCCACGGGCCATATTGGACCTGAAAAACAAAGAAATAAACATAAGATTAGCAAAATAAACCAAATGCCTTACCTTAACTGAAAAACAGCAGCATACATACCTGTCTGAACCACTTCGTGCATAGCAGTGCACACAGCTGCACGGAGACGCCACGGGCCATATTGGACCTGAAAAACAAAGAAATAAACATAAGATTAGCAAAATAAACAAAATGCCTTACCTTAACTGAAAAACAGCAGCATACATGCCTGTCTGAACCACTTCGTGCACAGCAGTGCACACAGCTGCAGGGAGACGCCACGGGCCATATTGGACCTGAAAAACAAAGAAATAAACATAAGATTAGCAAAATAAACAAAATGCCTTACCTTAACTGAAAAACAGCAGCATACATACCTGTCTGAACCACTTTGTGCACAGCAGTGCACACAGCTGCACGGAGACACCACTGGCCATATTGGACCTGAAAAACAAAGAAATAAACATAAGATTAGCAAAATAAACAAAATGCCTTACCTTAACTGAAAAACAGCAGCATACATACCTGTATGAACCACTTTGTGCACAGCAGTGCACACAGCTGCAGGGAGACGCCACGGGCCATATTGGACCTGAAAAACAAAGAAATAAACACAAGATTAGCAAAATAAACCAAATGCCTTACCTTAACTGAAAAACAGCAGCATACATACCCATCTGAACCACTTCGTGCACAGCCGCGGAAATGCGAAGTACCTTCAGAACGGCCTGCCTAACCCACAAGGCCCTCCACACCGGCAAACCAGAATACCTGGCTAACAAGCTCAAAAAAGCAGGCCAAGCCAGAAATCTGAGAAGCTCTAACTCCCTGCTGCTCATCCTACCAAAAACCAGAAGAAAGAGAACTGCGGACTGCTCTTTCTCAGGAAATGCCCCCAAAATATGGAACGCCATCCCCCCGCACATCAGAACTCTACCGTCCTATGCAGAATTCAAGAGCCAACTTAAATCCTTGTGCCTTATCCGCTCCCTTGGTTGTGGATAACTTGGAGCTGCAAACATCTCAGAATCCTTGCGGTAATGTTGAATCCAGCACCAAGAAGCCCTGCTGTCCGAACTTTTCTTCTTTCCAAATTGTCTCTCGCCGATTGCTTTTATTGGGTTTGTCTCATGCTGTTCTCTTTTTCTTGTCCTCTACTGTGAAGCGCTCTGATACCTTCGGGTCCTGTTAGCGCTATAGAAAACTTCTAAATAAATAAAAAATAAATAAATAACTGAAAAACAGCAGCATACATACCTGTCTGAACCACTTCGTGCACAGCAGTGCATACAGCTGCACGGAGACGCCACGGGCCATATTGGACCTGAAAAACAAAGAAATAAACATAAGATTAGCAAAATAAACAAAATGCCTTACCTTAACTGAAAAACAGCAGCATACATACCTGTCTGAACCACTTTGTGCACAGCAGTGCACACAGCTGCACGGAGACGCCACGGGCCATATTGGACCTGAAAAACAAAGAAATAAACATAAGATTAGCAAAATAAACACAATGCCTTACCTTAACTGAAAAACAGCAGCATACATACCTGTCTGAACCACTTTGTGCACAGCAGTGCACACAGCTGCAGGGAGACGCCACGGGCCATATTGGACCTGAAAAACAAAGAAATAAACATAAGATTAGCAAAATAAACCAAATGCCTTACCTTAACTGAAAAACAGCAGCATACATACCCGTCTGAACCACTTCGTGCACAGCCGTGCACACAGCTGCACGGAGACGCCACGGGCCATATTGGACCTGAAAAACAAAGAAATAAACATAAGATTAGCAAAATAAACAAAATGCCTTACCTTAACTGAAAAACAGCAGCATACATACCTGTCTGAACCACTTCGTGCACAGTAGTGCACACAGCTGCACGGAGACGCCACGGGCCATATTGGACCTGAAAAGCAAAGAAATAAACATAAGATTAGCAAAATAAACCAAATGCCTTACCTTAACTGAAAAACAGCAGCATGCATGCCTGTCTGAACCACTTCGTGCAC
The DNA here is from genome assembly GCF_964263255.1 of Lissotriton vulgaris. NCBI lineage: Eukaryota > Metazoa > Chordata > Amphibia > Caudata > Salamandridae > Lissotriton > Lissotriton vulgaris. The sequence goes on from NC_141685.1 coordinate 2,047,469,033, forward strand.
AGCAGTGCACACAGCTGCAGGGAGACGCCACGGGCCATATTGGACCTGAAAAACAAAGAAATAAACATAAGATTAGCAAAATAAACAAAATGCCTTACCTTAACTGAAAAACAGCAGCATACATACCTGTCTGAACCACTTTGGGCACAGCAGTGCACACAGCTGCACGGAGACGCCACGGGCCATATTGGACCTGAAAAACAAAGAAATAAACATAAGATTAGCAAAATAAACAAAATGCCTTACCTCCAACAGCAAAACAGCAGCATACATACCTTTCTGAACCACTTCGTGCACAGCAGTGCACACAGCTGCACGGAGACGCCACGGGCCATATTGGACCTGAAAAACAAAGAAATAAACATAAGATTAGCAAAATAAACCAAATGCCTTACCTTAACTGAAAAACAGCATTATACATACCTGTCTGAACCACTTCGTGCACAGCAGTGCACACAGCTGCAGGGAGACGCCACGGGCCATATTGGACCTGAAAAACAAAGAAATAAACATAAGATTAGCAAAATAAACCAAATGCCTTACCTTAACTGAAAAACAGCAGCATACATATCTGTCTGAACCACTTCGTGCACAGCAGTACACACCGCTGCACGGAGACGACACGGGCCATGTTGTATCTAGAAAAGAGAGAAAAAAACCTAAGATTAGCAAAATGAAAAAGATAGATTACCTCGAACATCAAAAGAGCAGCATATCGGAACCAGTTCGTGCACAACGGTGCACACAGCTGCACGGAGACGCCACGGGCCATATTGGACCTGAAAAACAAAGAAATAAACATAAGATTAGGAAAATAAACCAAATGCCTTACCTTAACTGAAAAACAGCAGCATACATATCTGTCTGAACCACTTCGTGCACAGCAGTACACACAGCTGCACGGAGACGTCACGGGCCATATTGGACCTGAAAAACAAAGAAATAAACATAAGATTAGCAAAATAAACCAAATGCCTTACCTTAACTGGAAAACAGCAGCATACATACCCGTCTGAACCACTTCGTGCACAGCCGTGCACATAGCTGCACGGAGACGCCACGGGCCATATTGGACCTGAAAAACAAAGAAATAAACATAAGATTAGCAAAATAAACAAAATGCCTTACCTTAAGTGAAAAACAGCAGCATACATACCTGTCTGAACCACTTCGTGCACAGCAGTGCACACAGCTGCACGGAGATGCCACGGGCCATATTGGACCTGAAAAACAAAGAAATAAACATAAGATTAGCAAAATAAACCAAATGCCTTACCTTAACTGAAAAACAGCATTATACATACCTGTCTGAACCACTTCGTGCACAGCAGTGCACACAGCTGCAGGGAGACGCCACGGGCCATATTGGACCTGAAAAACAAAGAAATAAACATAAGATTAGCAAAATAAACCAAATGCCTTACCTTAACTGAAAAACAGCAGCATACATACCCGTCTGAACCACTTCGTGCACAGCCATGCACTCAGCTGCACGGAGACGCCACGGGCTATATTGGACCTGAAAAACAAAGAAATAAACATAAGATTAGCAAAATAAACAAAATGCCTTACCTTAACTGAAAAACAGCAGCATACATACCTATCTGAACCACTTCGTGCACAGCAGTGCACACAGCTGCACGGAGACGCCACGGGCCATATTGGACCTGAAAAACAAAGAAATAAACATAAGATTAGCAAAATAAACAAAATGGCTTACCTCCAACAGCAAAACAGCAGCATACATACCTGTCTGAACCACTTCGTGCACAGCAGTGCACGGAGACGCCACGGGCCATATTGCACCTGAAAAACAAAGAAATAAACATAAGATTAGCAAAATAAACAAAATGCCTTACCTTAACTGAAAAACAGCAGCATACATACCTGTCTGAACCACTTTGTGCACAGCAGTGCACACAGCTGCAGGGAGACGCCACGGGCCACATTGGACCTGAAAAACAAAGAAATAAAGATAAGATTAGCGAAATAAACCAAATGCCTTACCTTAACTGAAAAACAGCAGCATACATACCTGTCTGAACCACTTCGTGCACAGCCTCCACTGTCAGTGCCTGAGTTTCGCAGGCTGTGCTGCCACCCGTCCGCCGGAGGGAACCCGGTTTCCCAGCCTCCACTGTCAGTGCCTGAGTTTCGCAGGCTGTGCTTAATGAAGGTGGGTGCCGGATCAATGCCGGACCAGATTCGGGGGCGTTCCCGAGAACAGGCTCTCGGCTGACGTAGCCAAAAGCCAAAAATTCTCTGGAACGCCCCCGAATCTGGTCCTGGATTGAGGGACAGAGCCTTCTCCCAATGGCTAGCCTCCATTTATGGAGCTAGCCAATGGGAGCAGGGGGCGAGTCCCTGTTCCCCACTGCAAAACATAAGATTTTTCCTAGCGCATGCGTACTTCGTACGCATTGGCTAGGCAAAACCTAAAAAGGCAGATTCTGATGAGGCTCAATGGAATAATAAAGATTTTTTAATAGTTCAAATGTCTAAGAACTACCATGTGATATGTGTTTTTGACCCTTCAACAATAGATTTTACCATGATAAAGTTTCTGTAAGGAACACAACCTGATGGCAAGGCTAATTCCTGTTTGTTTTTTTTAAATATATTGAGTCTATCGAATAAAGCATTATACTATTGAACGAAGATTGGTTTCGGGTGACAGTATCGCCATTTTAGAACTGATGCATTTTCAATATTAAAGGAAGACATGATTGCTGCTTTTTTATTTTATGCAACTAGCAACCATTGACAAAGCCAATAGTTCTGGCTTGTTGCAGGTATAACGTTACTTGTTGTGTTATATGGATACAATGACAGAAGACGCAAAATACCAGTCAGGCGGTACACTATACTAAGCACAGATTTTTAGCTTAGGTGTTTAAAGCCATGCCCTTAATTACATCAAACATCCACTTTGAAAAAAAAAACCCGCCCCCGTATTTTCATCCCACTTAAAGTCCTGGAAACAACACCATGTCACAGTCACCTCATGGCCTGGCACTGTGCATCATGCGTGACTCAGATTGCCTATGTGCAGGGGCATAGTGAACCCTTCCCCGCCCCACCTCTTGCTTTAGGAACTAGAGCAAGGGTGACGTTCTTGATGGGCCTCTTCTGTCTGCAACTCTGCAGACAAAGGCTCAGTTCATAATTAAAATCAAACTGTGGGTGAGTGAGTAGGTGAAGGGATGGCTGGATGGCTGCATAGATTAGTGAAAGGGTGAATGGATGAATGAGAGGGTGAATGGATGGATAATGAAAGAAAGGATGATGGATGAATGAGTAGAAGGATGGATAAGACAAAATGTATAAAGATAGATGTATGGGTGGAAGGGTAGAAGGATTGGTAAAATGGTGGATGGATGAGTGAAAGGATGGAGGGATGAGTTAAAGGGTGGAGGATGGGCGAGTGAATGGGTGGATGGATAAGTAAAATGATCGATGGATTCATGAATTGATAAGTGAAAGGGTGAATGGATGGACCGATGAGTGAAAGGGTGGATGTAAGGATGGATGAGTGAGTGAAAGGGAGGGTAGATGGACAAAAGGATGGATAGATGAGTGAAGGAGTGAAAGGGTGGATGGATGACTGATAGGGTTAATGGATGGATTCATGAGTGGATGAGTAGATGGATGGGTGGAAGGAAGGATGGCTACGTGAAAGGGTCGATGGAGAGAGAAAGGGAGGATGGATGACTGGCAGGGTGAATGGGTGGAAGGATGAGTGACTGGGTGAATGGATGAGTAAGTGAAAGGATAGATGGATGGGTGAAAGACTAAAAGGCTGGATGGATGAGTGAGTGGATGGATGGATGGAAGAGTGGATGGATGAGTGTACCGATGGATAGGGTGAAAGGGTGGATGATGAATGAATGAGTGAAAGGGGGGATGGAGGGATGGATGAGTGAATTGATTGATGGAAGGATACATGATGGATATGTTTGCAAATGGTTGAATATGTTTGGATATGTATGGACTTAATTATATATTATTGCGCGACCTCCTCTAATGTGTCTGTAAAACGTACCTTTTGTCCCGAAGTTTTGTCCTGAATTTTGACCTCCTGTCCTGAATTTTTGTCCTGAATTTTGACCCTTTGTCCTGAATTTATACACTCACCGTCCTGAATTTGGACCCATGCCAGTTGGTCGCCCTAGAGACGAAATGTAATGGGAAATGCATCTTCTAATAAAGTGTCAACAACAACAACAAAAAAACGTATATGAATAATTGCAGTCGGATCTTGAAAAGGGTAGACAAACTTACAGCCGATACCTTTTAAGGATATAGCATGTTTGTGTGATGCTAACATGGTAAGACCCGTTTCTCAGTTTCTGTGAGGATGGTAATCTTTTTATGCATATAAGGAGAATTTAGTTAAGATGGAATATGGAAACATTTCAAACAAGAACAATCGGAGAAGCAATGGTTCAGATTTTTAACATCTGAGCTCATTCAACAAAAATAGCTGTTATTAATTATCCAGTGCAGACAGTACGTAAAATCGAGTTCCTGGAAAAGAAAGGGTGTAGAATGCACATCTAAAAGTTCCATAATTTAAACACAGAAGGGAAGCTACAACATAGCTGTAAGGCAACCAGCTGGGCCTTATTCTGCCACGGATAAAACTATTGCATTTTTAAACAATTTATAGTTAAAAAGCAATTGTATCATGGATTTGTAACACGTTATTTGAAATATTCAAATACCTTCATCTTCATTGTTTAGTTACAATTCGATGGCTTTCCTATAACTACAATTGTTAGAAGTTAATAAAATGCACATATAGATTGCAATTGCAATTTTTCATCTACATTTCAACAATCCTAGAACATTCACTATAACCTCATTTTTAAAAACATATTCCACCTTTGAAACCAGTGTTGTCATATTTTATTTCTTTTCAAACAGCATTATTATTACCAGGGGCGGCTCCTTCACTATGGCAGAGGAGCGTCGCACCACAGCTTTTAAGCAGTTAGAAACATAAAATGACAATAACTTAAAGTTATTGTCTTTTTATGTTTCCTGTCCTGCTTCTTTATGGTGAGCGAGTGGGTGGGGCTGCTCGGCTCAACGAGCAGGCTGGGCGGAGTGGTTTGCCCACTCCTAAGTGGGCAATGAATGTTTGGTCGGACCTCTCGGGCCGCCCAAACAGCCATGCGCACTCCCTTGTTCTCCATGCAGGCTGAATTACAGCCTGCATAGAGAACATGCCCACCCGTATAGCCCAGCCCCGCATTGTGATTGGCTTAGGGGAGGGAACCTGGCTGCCAGCTTCCTGTTCCTGTCAGAGGCAGGAGAGCAAGAGCGATGATGACGCAGGACCCAGCCTCGAGGTTAGATTTATTTTTTTAATTCCGATCCCTCCTCGCACTACCCCTCCTGCGTGACACCCGCATCCCTCCTGCGAACACTTCCCCACCCCGCGCCCACCCTCTCACCGTGAGCCATGCCAGCCACGACTGATTATTACCAAGTAGTCACGTAAATCCACTGAGCATTAGCAAAAGACAGAAACAGAAGTGATAGACTGTACGGTTGCCGTAGGATACAGTTTGATTCTTATTACCTCTAGGTGCTTGCCGCCCCAATGATAACATGTTATTCAAAGACAGTGGTCTCAGACAATTATTTCTACTCAATCCTAATCAAGTAAATAATAACCTTCTCTTAGTCATGGGGCATGTCCAGTGGATCAGCCCAGGTACATTCAATGATTATTTGTATACAATCAAACCAAAGAGCAACAGCAATAATTATGAATCCAGGGCAATTTTAATTCATTGCAATCATGGCTATCTCAATGTATAAAAAGAGAATTTTGGTCGCCCAAACGGAGTATGTGCAGGAAACTGAATATAGAGTGCTAGAATAGAAAAGTATAGAAAGAACATAGAGTGAAGAGTACTTCAATTTTTATATACATGCAGTAGATTCGCACAATATACAATTTACAGATGGCCTGGCGTGTGATAAATTCAAACCACTTTCTTATGGAGACATTGCTTCCAAATTTGTATTGCACACGAAAGTGTATGACAACATCCAGGGCTAAGATTATATGGCGTCGACGTTTCGACTCGTCTTTAAGGCCTTATGGCAGATTAAACCTTGGCCATGCAAGTCTTCATCAGGACTATTAATATGGGCAGCCAGAAGAGTAGCACAAGCCCAGAAACAGATTGAATATATGTATAAGGCTGTTGCATAACCATAGTGATCGTACAAGTCTCACAAACTAGCCATTAATGAGAATTTGGCTTACCTAATCAATGCAGTTGACAAGGGGGTGATGTTTTCACTCTCACACACAGGGGTAGGGAATTAATACCTAAAAATATAACAAAAATGGTCACTAGACCAATCCTACAGTAATTGTAATTCACTGGTAGTGCCTCCTAAGTACATGAAATTACCTTTTTCACAAGGTGGGCCTGGGTTGTATGTTAAATCCGGTATTGCAGGCACTAAATCTCTGCTTCTTCAATGCTCATGGGAATTGATCAGATCCTATTTACAAAGGGAGGTATTCTAGCACTCTATATTCAGTTTCCTGCACATACTCCGTTTGGGCAACCAAAATTCTCTTTTTATACATTGAGATAGCCATGATTGCAATGAATTAAAATTGCAATGGATTCATAATTATTGCTGTTGCTCTTTGGTTTGATTGTATACAAATAATCATTGAATGTACCTGGGCTGATCCACTGGACATGCCCCATGACTAAGAGAAGGTTATTATTTACTTGATTAGGATTGAGTAGAAATAATTGTCTGAGACCACTGTCTTTGAATAACATTTATTACCCGGGTCTCTTTGACGTTCTGGGTCACCCCATTGTCTTAATGGTTACCAATGATAACATGGGCTGATAGCTACCATGTTGTGATAATGTTGAGCTGGTGTTATCTACCACGGCTTGTATCATCATCATGACCCCACATACAAGCTCTTAAGAGTTTTTGGGTCACAATTTGGGATTAGCTGCTGGAAGGGGGGGTTGGGGGCATTGCTTACTGCTTGGTACTGGATAAGTGCGGAGAATGATACTTGAAACCTGCTTGTGCCGAGGTGTTTTCGGGGAAGAAAAGGCTGGTGCTCCGTATGGAGTGACAACACTGACTGGACTGAGGCCCTTCTCGTCCCGACAATGAACTACAATTCTGAGCAGCTCCTTTGGATCACATCCTTCATTGACTGCTTTCAGTCCGTCTCTCTGTCGCCATTTCATATTACCTCTGTGTACAACTGGTCTCCAACCTCCTTAATTTCTTGCAATCCGAGCTGTCTATTGTTGGTGTTTATACTCTCTCACCTTGCTCTCAATGTTTTTCACCTCCCTGTTCTTTGCTATATTTAGTGGGGAACTGAAGGCAAGGGAGAACAGGGGCAAAGCTGTGAAGGCTCTGTCGCTCATAGTCATGTAAAGGGGAAATTCCCTCTACATTGCATGATGCCTTATACAATCATTTTTGGTTAGCCTCAGGTCTGTCTGTTATTCATAGCTACCCACCCTCCTGTTCATGTTCAGTCTAAGCAGTGCTTTCCTTTGAGCTTCTGTCCATTTAGAAATCCCCTGTATGCCAATGTGACATTTGTGGTGCACCTTTGCTTTTCCTAAACATTGCGAGATGCCTCTTGGCCAGTAAGAGGTGTAAGTTAGCAATCCTGTATGCATTTTGCATCATTTGGACATCTACTAGAGACCCAATAAGCACATCTTGGTAGTTCACCCCTCCCTGATTTCCACAAGTGACATCACATCCACCCACTATGTATTTATGGTAGGGCTTTGCCAGACTATGTGTAACAGGGAAGATTCTGCTGTCCGGCATCTCATAAATGCACTTGACACTTAGGGGAATGCCTTTTGTAGTTGGCTAAGTGTTAAAAAAATACAGTGTAAGATATTGTATTGTCTGCGAGTAAATCTTGCACCCCACTAAACCAGCTTAATGTACTACGTACACTTTTATGTACTCCGTACTTTATATCTATCAACTTAACCTTCTACATCATCTGCCCACCTTGCTGAAGCATCATTAAATCTGTCTTGATCAATTGAGAAACCGCTCTTCTGCCATTGCTCAGACGAAGCATGATGGACATATCTGCATGTTTCCTAAGCATCTCCTGGTCACTGCTCCATGTCTGTCAGAATGCGGCCACCAATATGCTCAAATGTCAGAAACTACTCCATTGGGATATGACATGCCTGTCTGAGGCTCTGGAACGTGTGTAGTCTCTTGCCATCTACCAGGCCTGTCAGTGTCTGTATGAATCTTTGTGAATCAGGCCCTGAGCCTCCTTTTTGTTTGCGTGCTTAAGGGCTCTGTCCCAACATTGCTTGGCTACATATAGTAATCCTGGCAGTTTTTTGCATTTATGTTTAATTGTGAAAAGTCTCGTTAGCACCCAGGTAGCCAGTGACATCCTATTGCTATAGCAGCTTTCTATAGGGTTTTGTTCTTCCAGCCACCGGGCTTTCCTTTGGATCTGGTTCACCAAATAGTTCAGTCTAATATCCCAGGCTCTAAGATCCCTCTCTGCAATACAGAGTTGCAGTTTATGGAGCTAAGTATTGTGTTTACACATACCCTAGATAAGGTGTGTAAGCATACTGTTGATCTCCCCAAAGTGACCTCTGGGTAGGCGTAATGGAAGGACTGACAAAAAATATTGCAAGTTTGAAAGTATTACCATTTTAGTCAGAGGAATCTTTTCTCAATGCTGAGAGTGGCTAGCACATCCAGAAACTTAAGGACTCCCAGGTGCTTCACTAGGTTACTGGACACGAGGTCTGAGTCCAAGTGATGAATTTGGGCTCCGATATATTGGAAAGTCACAATATTCCACTGAAAATGCAAAGCTGACAGACATGATTCCTCCTGCTCTGCTACTGGCCAGAAATGTTACCAAACTTCTCCAGAGTTTGCAAAATATGATTCAAGCCTCTACTCATACCCTTGAGGCACATCAGGGCAGCACAAAGGGAGACCACAGGTGTGTAATGATCCTCCTATCATCACCTCAACATTAGGACTACTGCAAGCGGCTCCCTGGTCAGGGCGAACAGGGGCAGCTAACATGGGCAGTCTTGCCTTGTGCCCCTGTACATGAGCCATGCATAGGTGATCATCCGCACTCACACTGGGGATGCATCAATCACAATGTAATCTATTTCAGAATTACCTTGTCAAACTGCATCTCCTGCAGGACAAATATTAAGGGGCTCATTATGGTGTTGGGCTTACGTCTGGCCGACACTTTAGCGGTCTGGAACCGCCCGACCTTAGGTCAGAAGTTCCGAACTCACTATTAGGATGAAACCACACTATGGGGGTCATTAGGATCGCGGACGGACTTGAGTCCATCCGCGACCCCAGAGTATGAGGGAACGTCCGCATGGGCTTCGGCGTTCCCTCTGTGCAGATTAGGATGTGACCGCCAGGGTGGCGGTCACATCCTCAATCTTTAACATTGCGGCGGGTGCAGCTTCAAGCTGCACCTGCCGCAATGTTAAAATGCATGCTCAGCATTTGCGTGCACAAAGCGGCAGGCACAGCGCGGTGCCTGCTGCATTGTGCACGCAAATGCAGGGGGGTACCATAGGTACCCCCCATCTGCACCCCCCACCACCCCTTCACCCAGGGGGCCCGCAATGGGCCCCCGAAGTGAAGGTCCGTATGCTTTTCCACGGCGGAAAAGCCGCCGTGGAAAAGCATAGAATTGCAGACATCCTAATATGCCTGGCGGGGTCTGATAGACACCGCCAGACATGTCAGAGCTTTTCCGCCGCGGTTGGAAGGCGACTGCGGCAGAAAAGCTGCGGACAGAAAATCAGACCCACCAGCCATCCTAATTTGGCGGTGGGTCTGTGGAGGCTCCGCAGCGGTTTTCCCACATCCTCCGGGCCGGCGGTGGCTTCCGCCAGCCCGGAGGATGTGGGAAATCCGCAATCATAATTAGCCCCTAAGGGTGGTCAGAAACATCCACTTTATAATGGCAGCTTGTGCGGCGGGCGGAAAAGGTCCACAGCACAAGTTGCCATTGTAAATTGGATGTTTTGAAACATCTCTACATTGTGTGACAGGCACCTACTGGGGCCCCTAAACATCCCTGCACCATGTGGCAAGCACCGTGAGGTGCCTGCCACACAGTGCAGGGATGTTTAGGGGCCCCTGGCCCCATAGCGGATGGCCAGGGGGGAAGATAGTCCTGCTTGGTCACCCCACAGTCCTTTTCCAACAGCCTTTCCATGTCAGAAAGGCCGACATAGAAAGGCTGTTGGAAAATCGCATCATAATCCCGACGCCGGAGCCGAGGCTGTCTCCACCATCATTAAGGAATCATGATCATTTCCGATGCTCTGACGGTCTCAGGGAGTCCATTGGAACAGCAGCCGATAGTCCCTCTGCCCGATGCCTCTGCCCACCGCATCGTAATGCAGCTGGCGGACCATCGGGACAGTTGTCGGGTAGAACGCAACAGACGGTTGGTCAGGTGCGGTCCCTTTGACATCATAATCAGCCCCAAAATATCTAACGCTTTTTCCATATCAACTTTTTGCTCCAAATACAGTGGGCCTTCCCTACGGACATGAGATGTCTAATATATTTGGCCTGTTTCTTATTGGAACAAACAGATTGCTCCATGTGGACTAGACTCAGTATCAATGGAGAAATCCTATTTGCTAAGATCTTAAAGCCCACGTTGAGCATAGAGAGAGGCTAATAAGACGAAGTCTGAGGTTCCCTAATATGGTTTTGGCAATGCCACGTTTATAAATTGCCTGCTGAAGTCCCCAAAATTCCATGCTCATATGCCTCCAATTACGTGGACAGCAGTAGGTTTATTTTGGTGCACCTTACTGCTCAAAAACAATCCTTAGAGGCATATTCCTTTTACAGTGTGTTCAGCAAAATTAGCACATGTGGAAAGAGAAAGTAACGAGCAGAAATAAAGATATTTCTCCTTGTTCTGCCTCTGTCGGTTAGGACGACTATTTTGGTATAAACCCAGATTTACAAGTCTTTGTAAATCTAGGTTTGCATCAAAATACAGAGGTGACTGCAGGGATACGCCCATGCTCCTTCCATGTTACTCCTACCAGACACAAAGTAATGCAAAGCAGTGGTATGCGGTGCGTAAAATTTACTATGCAACAAAAAGCCATTCAAAAATGGCTTTGTGTAGCTTAGTAAATCCTAGTTACGGACTTGCGTTGCCTTGCGACAACTTGCGTCATGCTGGAACAGCGCAAGTTCCTAGTAAATCTGTCTCTAAATTCTTTCCTCGTTGCATCCCAGGGGATTGTTGAACTTTTTCTCGGTGGAGAAGGCACAGAGAGGATCACTACCTAAGTCACCATACAGGGGCAACACAAAGATTGAGTAAACCCACATCTTTAACCACCTGGACAGAGAAGTGATAATTCATGCCGTCAGGAAACAATGACAACTACTATACATGAATACCAATTTCTGGATCTTTACTGACTTTACCATGCTGATGCAGAAAAAAGGATGCTCTAGTGCCAGAACACCCCCTCCTCGGGAATGTGCATACTTTACATACTAATTTTTATTCATTTAGACCATAAATTCAGGAACGACTGTCATCTTGGTTATCTGGAGATTGCTTCATTCATGGTCCTTGGAGTCTTTGTTCAGCGTTTGTCATACTATGTTGCTGCTGCGAAAACCTTGCTACAAGGATTTCGATTGTCCTTTTTCAAGACCCATTTGTTTTCCTATGGATATGTAGGGAAGGATTTTAGGAATTCAGAAAAGTACTACAGAAATTTGTGTTGTTGGTGAAAACAAACTTTTAACTATCAATTTAAAATGTATATGAGCTCTTCTAAGTCTGAGAGCTGTTCTATTTACTTGTAATGGAACAGGAAAGTATCTTGGCTTGGACCATGTTGTTGATGCTATGTATGAATGTCAAACTATATGCTATTAGAGTTCTAGTATGTACAAACAAAATTTAGCTTTAAGGTCTATGTGGCATTTTTTCATAAGCTACAAGTTATCATTAAATATACAGAAATCATTTTTACTCGATCACCCACAAACCACAACCACACCAAACCTGGCACAAAGCAAGGGCTTTACTCAACTTTAACTCAGTACTTTGTGAGAAACCTAGAGTTGAAATTGAGAGACTCAATATAGCACGTCTTCTATCCTTCCAGAGGAATGTGAACCCGGCTGAGTGTAAGTTAAAGTCTGTTTGGCTGAAGACAAATATATGTGGGGTGCAAAATAAAGCTTCCTTTGGCAATGGTTGTAAATAGAATAATTATTCTGCCATGAGTGGATCTCAATATATAGATTCTATGAATATGGGCCCAGTTGTATTCTTCTAAAAATGTTTGTAATAGCTATTTCTATTATACTACGGTAATAACATGGTATTTGACTTTGACAGTGTAGTAATTAGTTTGAGTGTATAAGTATATTAGTAAAGTTACTCCTAGTAACATATTTTGTTGAGCCACATTCATTTTCAAGGTTATGGGATACATTACAGCAAAGCCTTAAACATTTCAGAATCGAAACCTTACGCAATCCCATGGCAATATGATCTAAAACCCACAGTGGGCACACATAAATTAACTGCTTGCTACCTCTGTATTTATCAGCTGCATTTGACACTGTCCACGACCACACACTTCTGCAAAGACTCCATGATCTTGGAATCAGTGGAAATGCTCTAAAATGGACTGCTTTTTATCTCACTGTGGTAAATATTTGATTTACCGTCTTAATTTCTATGCAGGTAAGTACTTAATCAATAATAACTCAATCGGAAAGAAAAAGGCAGAGTCCGTGGTGTTAGAGTTCTTAGGGGTTTTATTCCTTAAAAAGGAATGGTCATGACCTGGATATCATGTTCCTGCAACCACAGGGGTTCAGGAAGGGATAGAGCCATATTTTATTGACAATACATAGCTTATATACTTGACTTGCATTATAGAAATCTATGCAGTAGGCGTAACAGCTGAGAGAAACAAGATAACAGCATCCACGTGATAGTGGTACGTAATTAGAAGGCGTGAACTGGGCGTGCACATGGAGGTGTGTACTAGAAACGTCACAGATAGGTGTCACAGTGGGTGGCAACGAAGCAGAATTTTGTAATGTCAGCAGAAATCTGAAGCATGGGTGCGCGCGCAGCTGCATGACGTATGATTGACGTGAAACAGACGGGTGCAGGGGACTTGACATTTACACTGGCGGAAAGAGACAGAAGTCTGGCATGTCAGATCAACTCGTACTTCTATCATATCTGATATCTGATGTTTGGGAACCATACTATCTAGAGGGAAAGGTCTCTGGGGCAGAAGCTATTCTATACTGACTGTGAGTGCGTGTGTAAGCGCCTAAGTGTCTGCACGGGATGCGAGGGGCATGGGCCTTCCATGGTAACAGAGACTATGAATTACTTGCATGGAGACAGGGGGGCCGGGCCCTTCGCTCTGCAGCTGGGGGGATGTTTACTTAAACTAGTAGGCAGGAATGCAGTTTCGAGGAGCGGAACAGATAATTCGAAGGTTGAATACAGTCTTGGCAGGCAGCAGGCTGAGCTAAGCGCCATGGGCCGCACAGGGAGTAGGACAGAGGTCACGAATATAGAGGCTGCCTGGGCTGAGGCTTTCAGAGTCAGAAAGCAGAAGAAAAAGGCTCGATGGCAGAATTCAGGGCCTAGTTTGCCAGAGCTGAAAAACGTGTGAAGTACACCATAAAAAGACGTTGGCAAGGCATACTTGGAAACGGAATATTCAACCCATTCAGGGTGGGTCTGAAAGAGGACATGTTAACGGTGGACGCAAATGTATTTGCGTCTTCATAGCTGGCACAGGAGGGAAATTACATGCACTTCAAGCTGGTACATGGAGACGGTGGGGACACGCTAGGGAACATTACTTGACCATAAAATTTATATTTCCTCATTCCCTCCTTGTTCCCTACGGACCCTTCATGATATATTGATCCTCATGAATCGATCAGTCTGTTCTTGTAACATCATTCGCTCATCTTTCTTTCTTTCACGTTTTGAGAGAAAACTGGAATGTTCAATGCACGATGTGGCACACAGTCCACATATTGCTGGCCCACACTGTAGGCACAGACAACAACTGAATACTATGACGAGAGCAATGCCTAGGAAGGATAGGATCTTCCATCCCCAAGCGGTTAACGTTGTCCAGAACCAACCGGACCAAGTCCAGGTGCCTGGATTCTGATGTATCAGATTTGCAATTTTATGAAGACGTGTAATGGCTTGATATACTGTTGGCGCGTTTTCTGGAATGAAAACACAGCAACTTGACCCGATGACCTTACAAGCTCCGCCTCTGTCTGCCAAGATGACGTCAATAACAAGACGATTCTGAAGGACAACAACCCGCATGGCGGACTGCTCCTCTGTTAAGTTACCCAGGGCGGAGGCAGTTTCATTCACTACTGCTTCAAGTGTTCTAGTTAATCTGCGGATTAGCTTACTATTTTGGACGGGGCCTGTGAAGAAAAAGAATCCTTTATTGAAATCTGTGTACTGCTCCCATGCCGTTTCAGTATAGTCGACAATCGGGAGACCTCTTCGGAGTCTATTCTTTACTAGATTCGTATTTCTGTGATAATCAGGAGGAGCTAGAAAAACAGGTGGCAGAAGGAATGCAATGTAACAGGTACCATCCCAATCTGGAGGTAAGCGTATGTATGCGGTATGACCACAAACAAAGTAGGAATGACGAGTAGCTTTAAAAGAAGATTTACCTTGGTCACTGAATTCGACCACAGTAGTACATTTGCTATGACCTAAGTGTACTGAACCCTTCTTACTGACACATAATTCACCTGTGACGGGTAATACTGACATAGCAGGGAGAACTGGAGCGGCTTCTGATTCAACAGTAAGAATCATAAGGTTAATTGTATAATTTCCTAATCCATATACTTCATTTTCTAGATCAGTTCCTATTCTAATGGGAAGTCCCTTCTTGTCTGGATAACAGGCATTAAGCAGAACTAAGTTCAAGTTTCCCCAAACCCAGCTCCCTTTAAAAACAGCAATATCAGGATCTACGGAATTAATTATTCTAAACCAGGCGCCACAGGAGCCATTGTGTGTGAACGGGTACGGAAAGAGGGGCAGAACTCCCTTGTATTTCTGGTAGGGAGGGAGTCGGCCACATATCCAGCAGTTTGTAGCGTTGTGAGTCTGATGGGAGTGATGTAACATACTAATGAATGTGTTGTTGCGCAGCGCAAGTCTGTAAGAAAGTTCATGAGGAGGTAATTCACTAAAGGAATGTTCAGCAGTGTCATTATAAGCAGATTGTTCACGCTTGAAAATAGGATAATATATAGAAAGCAATATACTGGTAACAATAATCAGAAGGCTTAGAAAAAACATAATCAGTAATGTTACTATACAGTTACTACGGAGCGATTTACAGTATGTACGCTTCTTGAGTTGTCTCTCTCTCTCTCTATCTCGATCTAGGGGATACATGTCAGAAACTATTTAACCGATTCACCTAGGGGAGGACTTAAACAATTAAACTGTCTGACTTGCTAGATCGGAGTTTCAGTTTATACTCTTCTTGGGGAGTTTTCTCTTGTTTCGGGATTTTAAAGTCACTAGATTCGATACAGTCTTTGGGAGGGGTGGACGAGTCTTTTCCTGGCATTAGTTCATTGCATTTTTTTACATGGCTTGTGTGGATCCACCCCTTTCTCCCTTCGATTTTTATAGCGGTCCTCGTTGTGAGAAGGACGGTCTTCGGTTCTTTCCAGCGGGGTTCCAGCGGACTTTTCCTATCGAAGTTCCTAACCAGGATCAGGTCTCCTGGACGGACATCATGCGGCTTTACATCTGTGTTGTCAGGAAAGGCTGCGGCAACCTGTGAACGACATGATTGGAGTGCAGACATCAAGGAGGCAAGGTAATCTGTCAGCATATTACAATCAACATCGGTAATTTTCTTCGGTATGGGCGTCCCCCACATATTCGGTGGTCTGCCAAAAACCACTTCATACGGGGATAGTCCTGATCGCGAGTGGGCGACCATCCTCATGTAGAACAATGCAACTGGCAGGGCCACTATCCAGTCGACCCCTTTTTCTTTACAAACTTTAGCAAGACGGGTCTTTAATGTCTGGTTATGCCTCTCTACAAGGCCTGCGGCTTCGGGATGTCGGACACAATGGAATCTCCACTGATACCCGAGCAGAAGGGAAACCTGCTTCATTAATTCGGATGAGAATGGCTGTCCGTTATCTGAGTACACAACACGAGGCAAGCCGTATCCTGGGAAGAATTCACGAACCAGCTGCCTGGCAGTGGTCGGAGCAGTGTAATCTGGGACTGGATATGCTTCGGTCCAACGGGAAAGTGCACAAACAATTACGAGGACATATTTGAATCCTCGACAACGGTCCATCTGGATATAATCCATCTGGAGGACTTCAAAAGGGTGATCGGGAGGATGAAATCCACCTTGCTCTAAAGGGACGCTTTTACCTGGATTGAACTGACAACAGATCATGCAAGTACGCACTTTCTGTTTTGCTGCTGCTCGTAAGTGTTTGTTATACCAGAGATTCTGTAAACTGTCTAACATCGCTTTCTCTCCTAGATGTGCTGGACTATGTGCTGTATTGATTATAACTTGAACCATAGAGTCGGGGAGAAACCATGTAGATTTTCCCTTCGTCATCCATCCTTGATCTGTCTGGACCCCTCCTAGTTCGGTCCATTTCTTTATTTCATCTGCAGTAGCATGTGTCTGAATATCGATTACATCTAGGGCGGGATCCCTAACTGTCATACAATGTGTCGGTACTATTGTCTTTGTCACATCAGTTGTCTGAGTGTGAGTCAGTGCTGTATGTTTTGCTGTCTGGTCTGCCAGGTCGTTACCCTGGGAAACAGAATCTGTAACTTTAGTATGTGCTTTACACTTCATGACGGATATGCCTGAAGGCAGATGTATTGCTTCTAACAGTGCTTGAATGAGGGGACCATGTTGGATCTTGGTACCGTGAGAGGTCAAGAAACCTCGTTCTTGCCACAACATTCCGAAGTCGTGTACGACTCCGAACGCATAACGGGAATCTGTGTATATGTTAACATTTCTGTTATTGGCTAGTATACAGGCTCGGGTCAGAGCAATGAGCTCTGCCGCTTGAGCAGACAGTGTATCAATACGATATGTTTCTTTAACTTCAGTTTCAGTGGTCACTGCATATGCGGCCACTAATTCTCCTGTACTTGTTCTCATACACGAACCATCCACATAAAGTGTCAGGTCTGGATTTGTCAATGGAACATCTGTTAAGTCTCGTCTGGGCTTTGTTACTGCATTAATGATCTCTATACAATCATGCGGGGCTGGATCTGTCATTATTGAAGGTAATAATGTAGCGGGGTTCAGAATGCTGCAGCGTCTGATTTCTATGTGTGGCTGGAATAGTGTTAATTCATAACCTGTCAGTCGTGCTATAGTCAAGTGTTGAGTCTGGGTTCTGTTTAAAAGAACCTCTACAGAATGTGGAACTTGTACTGTTAATTGATGTCCTAAAACAATTGAGTCGCTCTGTCTGATTGCTAGTGCTGTTGCTGCTACTGACTTTAAGCACGCAGGGAGTGCCTGGGCTACTGAATCCAATGTACTTGAAAAATAAGCGCAAGGCTTATGTGAACCTGCTTGATCTTGAGTGAGGACAGACAACGCTGTACCATCACGTTCTGTAACAAAAAGTGTAAAAGGTTTGTTGTAACATGGTGTCGCTAAAACTGGTGCTTGACATAAAGCTTTCTTTAATTCTTCAAAGGCTTGTGTATGTTCCTGAGTCCACGGAAGGGCAGTCGAAGTTGCTGCCTCCTGCGTTGTCAACTGAATGAGTGGTTTAGCTAGAAATGCATACTGAGGAATCCATTGTCTACAGTACGAGGTGAGGCCTATAAAGGCCCGCACTTCCTTTTGTGTCTGGGGTTGTGGCATATTTACAATTAACTGGATGCGATCAGGATTGAGCTGTCTCCCCACTTTGGACAGCAAGTGACCCAAGTACACAACTTGCTGAACACAGAATTGTAGCTTCGAAGGAGACACCTTGTGTCCCTTGTCGGCCAGAAAGTGTAAAACTGTCAGTGATGCTTGTTCACATTCGGGTTCACTTCGTGCGGTGATCAACAGATCATCGACGTATTGCAGTAAGGCGGTATTAACTGGCATGTGAATACAATCTAGTTGTCTTTTCAGTGCTTGACTATAGATGCTGGGGCTTTCTGTGAATCCTTGAGGTGCGCGTGAAAATTTGAAACTTCGTCCATTTAAACTGAATCCGAATAGATATTGGCTCTCTGGATCAATAGGCACACTAAAGAAGGCGTTCTTGAGGTCAATTACAGTAAAGAACGTTGCTTCTGAATCAATAGCAGTCAATAGGGAAGAGATGTCGGGAACCACAGGGTACTGTGGAACTATGCATTTATTCAGTTCTCGTAAATCAATCACCAGCCGGTATACTGGCGGTGCATTGGGATCAGTACGTTTAAGAATCGGAATGATAGGTGAATTACAGATATTGGAGTCGGTCTCTACGACCACTCCTTGGGCAATGAGCTCTTCAATGATTTTCAGTAAAGCCACTACAGCATCAGGCGGTAATTTGTATTGTCTGATTCTCGGTAAAACAACACCTGGTTTCAGTGTAACACTGTATGGAGTAATATGCATGCAGCCTACATCGGTTGGGCCTTGTGCCCACAAGTGATCTGGTACATTCTTCAATCTGATATCAAACTCTCGTAATACATAGTGACCCTTGAAATCTCGCAGAAAGAGTCTAACTCCTTCCGGAGAACAGCATATCACTGCTCCTAGAGCCTTCAATGTCTTTATTCCTAACAGATTTTCTGGACATGATTTTGTAAGTAATAGGTCTGTAACACGTGATAATGGACCCACAGCCAGGGGAACTGGTTCTGATACCTCATTTACAATAGGCTGTCCTGAAAAACCAAGGGAAACATTCTGTGAGCCTGAGAGGGGTGCCCCTGGAACTTCATCATGACTGATTGTTGTGCGGCTTGCCCCTGTGTCAATTAAAAATTTTCTGTCTTTTCCCAATACTTGACTGTGTACATAAGGACCTTCTTGATCTACAGGAATCTCAATAAGAGGCAAGCCAACTTCCCTCTCTAGGCTGTTTCATGTGTATCGTGGATAATCGGGGTAAGCAGATTGGGCATACTGGTACATCTGTCGTGAAACTTGCTGAGTCGCGGCAATGGGCTGTGGCTGTGGTACCGCTACTGTCTGAGCTGTATGAGATGAAACATGCGTAGGCTGTGTATTCTGTGAAGTCTGTTGCTGGACCTGGTCTTGTCTAGGTGGATGCGGTCTTTCCTTAGTTTTACCTGTTTCTATATTATGTTTCAGGACTGGGCATTCATGTACATAGTGACCTGGCTGCTTACAATAGTTGCATGTCCCTTTAACGGGAGCTGCGGCGTGACCTGTCTGGGTCGTACCCTTTCTCTGGCTGTCGGCTGGAACTGATTGGGCCACTAACATTTTCATTTTCGTGTCTTTCATGCGTTTCTGTTCATGATCCTGTTCTTCTCTGATTCTGTTCTGATGGTATTGTAACATTTGTAACATCTGTGATGGCGTATTTGCTTGCCATGTACTCTCAACCTTGTATACACGGTTTTTAACTGCTAAAAGAGAATTCTCGACCAACTTTGATACAAAAAGATGCGGGTACGACTCGCTACTTGGTTTAAGACCACTATTAATAATGAAACATTTCTCGAATCTTGAATAAAAGTCGCTAGTATCTTCATCTGGCTTCTGTTTACAGGCCGAAATTGCGTCCCAATCTTCCTTTCTAGTTGTCAGTAATCTAGGCAGAACCTGTACTATTAAACCTGGTAATGCTTTAGTTTTCTCCCCAAGGCCTAGCCCTGGGGTACGCTTTTCTTCCTCGTCTTCTATTTCTGCCCATACAATCTTTTTGTCTCCTACCTCCCATTCTTTTTCCTTGAGTTTCTCGTAGATGCCTGTGGGCAGCAGTACCTTTAACATTTTCATGATATCTTCATATGTGTAATCTCCCATCAGTAACATATCTTTAAGTTCTCTGTGAAAACCTGCAGGGTCTTTATCATGACAGGGTACTAGTTTCTTCATTTCCAATAATTCTAACTTGGTCAGAGGCGTGTGTACATACACACGTTTCAGGTGATTATCGGTTCCCATAACTGGATGTACTTCCCGTAAGGGGTTCTGACTTTCAATGCCATGCAGACGCTCCATATGATACATTTTTCTTTCTGGGGGCGGAGCGGGAACATATTCTGTACTTAAGAAAGCGTTATATCTATGTCGTTGTTCTAGAATTATTTGTATTAACTTGGTACTTAGACCTCTCCATCTGTCCATGAGTAATGCTTCTAATGTATCGTGTAAGGGACCTGGATCAGAATGTTGGTTTCTGTATAACGTAAGGAGGTGCTGAATCATGTATACACCTGCTAATTTCTGTTCGTCTGGGGAGAGGTTCAGAAATGTCTGTGCTACTGTGTCATCATTATATATGTTCGGATTGTCAGCCCATAGTACTGCTGACCGGGCTAGTTCTTGTTCATCCATAGAATTGAGTACATGGTACCCCATTCGTTCTCGAAGCTTTTTATCAGTCTCTTGGAACTGATGTTCCGGAGAATTCGGTTTTGTTATGCCAGAGAGAAAAACTCTCTTGCTTTCTGGACGAATGCCTTTCCTAAGGTAAGTTCCCTTACCTACATACGCTATTGTGTCTGTAGTCTTTTCTTGTTCTTCAGATTCTTCCTCCTCCTCGGAGGAAGCTTTTTCTTTCTCTTTTCGTGTATTTCTATCACTGCTTTTCTTATTCTCTTGTACATACTGGCTATGCAACCCCCTTTATCATGTTTTCCTTCGGATATATTTTGACCCCACTTGTTGAGTGCCTCTATTTCATCCTGTTCTGTCTCAGGCCTGTCTCGTTCTCTTATTAGACAATTTATGAAAAAACGTAATATATATGCTTGAGTGTCAACTTTCTGATGTGCCATGGCCTCTTTAATACTTTCAGGGTCTTCCCCAGTCTGGACAAAATGGTATATTCTATCTAAGTGTTCTTTCATTCCTGAGAACAATATTAGGTAATCTGTAGCTTGTCGCAATCGTAGTGATGCTATCAACATCCTATCGTCTTTGCCGGGTACTGGATCATATCTGCAAACTGGAAGCGGTTCTTTGAGCATGTCGAGACGGGGTGATTGGAACGGGAACGGATTCTGTATGTCCCTAAGGTGTAATCTGTGTGTTGCTGGTGGGGTCCGGTAACCCCAGGTCGCACCTCCGGAGGCGGAAGCTTGGACATTATCTCTTTGTGGAGTCTGTATGTGTACTTGAACTTGTCTTTTAGTAGGATCAGGTTTCGGTATATCAATCTTAGGTACGGGAAGTGGTGGAGGTACCGGAACGGAGGGCTGTCGAACAGGGAAACCTTGTTGCGGTATTGGTGGGATAGGGTCTGGAGGCGGGTTGCCACCTCCGTCACCGTCGGTGGGCGGGACGCGGACAGGCAGATTGGTGTAAGCGGGTACTCCATCCTCTAGATAGGAATTCAGGAATATGTCTTTAGTAGGTCTGTGATTTACTTTAGTTGGAATCAGTGGTGGCGGCAGATTTTTCGGTATTTCTGAAATGACCTCAGGCGAACCCTCGGCCACTAGATACATGCTATTTACGAGATTATTTCGTGCACGGTCTATTTGCTCTGATTTTACTCGGATCCCTTCAGTAACTAATTCATTTTCTTGGGCCTTATCTGATTCTTTAAGTCTGTCTTCTCTACGGAGTGCTTTCTCAGCACGCTTATGTGATTCTTTACGCCAAAATTCTATGGCGTCTTTCTGAGATTGTCTGGCTTTCTTTTTCCATAGTGCTTCTTCTACTTTCA
This sequence comes from Lissotriton vulgaris, assembly GCF_964263255.1. Taxonomy (NCBI): domain Eukaryota; kingdom Metazoa; phylum Chordata; class Amphibia; order Caudata; family Salamandridae; genus Lissotriton; species Lissotriton vulgaris. The sequence continues at coordinate 2,047,491,068 of NC_141685.1, forward strand.
TGATCCCATGTTCCGGTAACAGGCCATCTATGTCTTTCGTCTAGATGCTTAGTATAATCGGCCCATAAATCTAGGTACAATATGGCATCTAAGCCATGCTTGTGGTACATAAAATTTCCAGGAGTGTCCCTAGGCTTCTGTTTCTGACCACCCTTAGGGGCTAATTATGATTGCGGATTTCCCACATCCTCCGGGCTGGCGGAAGCCACCGCCGGCCCGGAGGATGTGGGAAAACCGCTGCGGAGCCTCCACAGACCCACCGCCAAATTAGGATGGCTGGTGGGTCTGATTTTCTGTCCGCAGCTTTTCTGCCGCAGTCGCCTTCCAACCGCGGCGGAAAAGCTCTGACATGTCTGGCGGTGTCTATCAGACCCCGCCAGGCATATTAGGATGTCTGCAATTCTATGCTTTTCCACGGTGGCTTTTCCGCCGTGGAAAAGCATACGGACCTTCACTTCGGGGGCCCGTTGCGGGCCCCCTGGGTGAAGGGGTGGTGGGGGGTGCAGATGGGGGGTACCTATGGTACCCCCCTGCATTTGCGTGCACAATGCAGCAGGCACCGCGCGGTGCCTGCCGCTTTGTGCACGCAAATGCTGAGCATGCATTTTTAACATTGCGGCAGGTGCAGCTTGAAAATATCTAACGCTTTTTCCATATCAACTTTTTGCTCCAAATACAGTGGGCCTTCCCTACGGACATGAGATGTCTAATATATTTGGCCTGTTTCTTATTGGAACAAACAGATTGCTCCATGTGGACTAGACTCAGTATCAATGGAGAAATCCTATTTGCTAAGATCTTAAAGCCCACGTTGAGCATAGAGAGAGGCTAATAAGACGAAGTCTGAGGTTCCCTAATATGGTTTTGGCAATGCCACGTTTATAAATTGCCTGCTGAAGTCCCCAAAATTCCATGCTCATATGCCTCCAATTACGTGGACAGCAGTAGGTTTATTTTGGTGCACCTTACTGCTCAAAAACAATCCTTAGAGGCATATTCCTTTTACAGTGTGTTCAGCAAAATTAGCACATGTGGAAAGAGAAAGTAACGAGCAGAAATAAAGATATTTCTCCTTGTTCTGCCTCTGTCGGTTAGGACGACTATTTTGGTATAAACCCAGATTTACAAGTCTTTGTAAATCTAGGTTTGCATCAAAATACAGAGGTGAATGCAGGGATACGCCCATGCTCCTTCCATGTTACTCCTACCAGACACAAAGTAATGCAAAGCAGTGGTATGCGGTGCGTAAAATTTACTATGCAACAAAAAGCCATTCAAAAATGGCTTTGTGTAGCTTAGTAAATCCTAGTTACGGACTTGCGTTGCCTTGCGACAACTTGCGTCATGCTGGAACAGCGCAAGTTCCTAGTAAATCTGTCTCTAAATTCTTTCCTCGTTGCATCCCAGGGGATTGTTGAACTTTTTCTCGGTGGAGAAGGCACAGAGAGGATCACTACCTAAGTCACCATACAGGGGCAACACAAAGATTGAGTAAACCCACATCTTTAACCACCTGGACAGAGAAGTGATAATTCATGCCGTCAGGAAACAATGACAACTACTATACATGAATACCAATTTCTGGATCTTTACTGACTTTACCATGCTGATGCAGAAAGAAGGATGCTCTAGTGCCAGAACACCCCCTCCTCGGGAATGTGCATACTTTACATACTAATTTTTATTCATTTAGACCATAAATTCAGGAACGACTGTCATCTTGGTTATCTGGCGATTGCTTCATTCATGGTCCTTGGAGACTTTGTTCAGCGTTTGTCATACTATGTTGCTGCTGCGAAAACCTTGCTACAAGGATTTCGATTGTCCTTTGTCAAGACCCATTTGTTTTCCTATGGATATGTAGGGAAGGATTTTAGGAATTCAGAAAAGTACTACAGAAATTTGTGTTGTTGGTGAAAACAAACTTTTAACTATCAATTTAAAATGTATATGAGCTCTTCTAAGTCTGAGAGCTGTTCTATTTACTTGTAATGGAACAGGAAAGTATCTTGGCTTGGACCATGTTGTTGATGCTATGTATGAATGTCAAACTATATGCTATTAGAGTTCTAGTATGTACAAACAAAATTTAGCTTTAAGGTCTATGTGGCATTTTTTCATAAGCTACAAGTTATCATTAAATATACAGAAATCATTTTTACTCGATCACCCACAAACCACAACCACACCAAACCTGGCACAAAGCAAGGGCTTTACTCAACTTTAACTCAGTACTTTGTGAGAAACCTAGAGTTGAAATTGAGAGACTCAATATAGCACGTCTTCTATCCTTCCAGAGGAATGTGAACCCGGCTGAGTGTAAGTTAAAGTCTGTTTGGCTGAAGACAGATATATGTGGGGTGCAAAATAAAGCTTCCTTTGGCAATGGTTGTAAATAGAATAATTATTCTGCCATGAGTGGATCTCAATATATAGATTCTATGAATATGGGCCCAGTTGTATTCTTCTAAAAATGTTTGTAATAGCTATTTCTATTATACTAGGGTAATAACATGGTATTTGACTTTGACAGTGTAGTAATTAGTTTGAGTGTATAAGTATATTAGTAAAGTTACTCCTAGTAACATATTTTGTTGAGCCACATTCATTTTCAAGGTTATGGGATACATTACAGCAAAGCCTTAAACATTTCAGAATCGAAACCTTACGCAATCCCATGGCAATATGATCTAAAACCCACAGTGGGCACACATAAATTAACTGCTTGCTACCTCTGTATTTATCAGCTGCATTTGACACTGTCCACGACCACACACTTCTGCAAAGACTCCATGATCTTGGAATCAGTGGAAATGCTCTAAAATGGACTGCTTTTTATCTCACAGATAGACAAATTGTAGTCTACCTACCCTCTTTCACACCATCAATACTGTGATTATCCTCAGGGATCAATCATATTTCCTCTATTATTGAACATCTACTTAACCCCTTACCAAATCTGATTTGATTAACTTATAAACCCTCACCTGTTCCAATTATGCAGATGACATTCAAATCATTTTTATACGATAGCCCTGAAAACCTCTGCAATTCAGAGTTTGATGACTGCCTCTGTGCTATAAATACATGGATGATGAATAACAGTCTAAAGCTCAGTACTGCAAAGGCGTAGAGTATGACCTGCAGACAACAAATACCAGCCAACTGCCATATGGCTCAACGAAGCTCCCTCAACAACCTCAAGAGAAGTTAGAATCCTAGGAGTTACCATGGATTAAAACCTTTTCCTGGTGTTGCATGCTAGCAACATCACAAAGAGTGCCTTCTTCACAATAAAAACACAATGTCACTTTTTCCCATATATGTATAATAATTAGAGGTAGTATCACTCATTAGTAATGCACCCAGTATACTAAACTAACTTTTGTAGTAGGTTAATATGTATCTTTAACACTCATAAACTCTTAGAAAATACGGATTCATGTCATTTGAGATGTCATGAGTGATGTCATTGACCAATTTATGTTATCTTATGTTATGTTATGTTATGGAAGCTAATAACGTGCACTTATACCCATGGGTGTCGTGGCGCTACACACTGACTCATTGGAACAAGGGGTGCCTAAACTGTAAATAACCAAGTCTTCAGCCCCTTTCTAAAAGAAAGGAGCTCCAAGGCATTCCTAAGATGCACTGGCAAGCTGTTCCAGGCTTTTGCTGCACACATTGAAAAGCTTTTGCCTCCCCAACTGGCCATTTTTATTCGGGGGCGGCTACCAGCCTTCCATCGGTGGAGCACAAGGCTCTACCCGGAACATACCATTCAAAGCAGCTGGTCAGAAATTCTGCGCCAATGCCCAATAGTGCCTTAAAAACCGTGCACAGTGCTTTGAATTGAGCTCATCTTGAAACTGGCAGCAAGTGCAATTGCCCGAGTCCATCTCGATCAGATGCAAACCTAGGTATACCGGTTAGCAGTCTCGCCGCTGCATTTTGTACTGTCTGTAGTATGTACAGATGTTTTTTTTCAGATTCAGATACACACTATTACAGTAATCAAGGCGCGACAGAATGAGGGCTGAGACTGCTGTCCTGAAACCATCTACTGGAATGAAAATTTAAATTTTTCTCAGTATTCTAAGGAGATGGAAGCAGGTTGATACCACACCACTCCCCAAAATCAAGTTTATGATCTATGATCACACCCAGGTCATTAGCTTTGCCTACGGGAGCTGGTATATTTCCATTTACCACAGACCACATGTCAGAAGTCCATATATTGGGATTATTGCCAAATATAATGACATCGGTCTTGCCCGCATTCAGTTTCAGGCAATTAGAGGCTATCCAACCGTAGATATCTTTCAGACAATCATGACATCTCAAGGTCATCATATCTTTGGTCCCTCGTTGTATGGACAGCACAATTTGTGAGCCGTCTGCATAGGATGTTAATTGCAGACCAAAAGATCTTGTCAATGCCGCCAACGGGCTGACATAAACGTTAATGGCGTTTAAGTATCAAGGACCCCCTGAGCAAATAGATACTACAAGTCCTAGGTCAGGGATTAACAGAGTGAAAAGTAACAGCCAAGGCACTTGAACTACAGACGAATTCTGTTTCAATGAACTAAACAAAGGAAAAGGGATGTAAGTAGGTCTAAAATCAATTTTTATTATTTACCAAATTCAAAGGGGACACAGACAGATATGCAATTCAATTCATATATTTTTAAAAGAAGAATTTAAGAAATCAGCAAAATATCAACAGAAAACATTCAATACACAATTTAAAACATTAAGTGAAAAGACATATTAAAAAAGTGGCATCAACAAATTAATTCTTTACGCGCGTTTCGGCGACCAGCGCCTTCTTCTGGAGTAGCCACGTGTATCCTGTACAATGGAAGAAAAAAGGAAGAGAACCAAACTTGAAAATAGTAATAATCTACAATATATTTTAAAAAAGGGGTTCATAACTAAGCACATTATATTATCATTAACAGATTTGACCTACAATTTACATCACCTTCATTATATCAAACAAGTATACATTTTTAATCTTGGCCCTCAATAAGGGCTTTCACTTCTTTGTGTATTTCAAACATAACTAGACCAGGGGACATGGAGATAGGTGGGGTGACTCAAGAATTAAAATTCATGATAGTTAACGAAGCAGTACACATGGTGTGTAACACATATTTAAACACTTTTCAAGGGCGCCAAGGGAGGAAAACAATCTCCAGGATATACTTACACAATTTAGCAAAGGCACCGAGAAGTAAAGAATTCATCAAATGCAGTCTTGTCTTTTATGCAACAGTAATCTGAATGAGAAACAGAAACAGAACGCCACAATTCTATTATTATAGACTAGATATTAGGTATAACAACCTAAGTAGATAGTCAAATTAATAATTATTTTTCTTTACCTAATAGTTGTTCAAAAAGGTCATGAAGCCGTGGATCGTTACTTCAAATTAATGGCAGTGGCGCTTTTGTTACTACATAGAAAGAGAGGGATATTGTAGGCGGGATTTTTTTATTACATGTTTACACAACAGCTGATATAGGAAATTTAGGGGTAATACCTCATCAAAAGTCATCCATGGCATATCATATGTTCTTATTAGAGAGTTGACATAACGATCTCATCTGAAGGATGTATTGTTAAGTCTGAATTCAGTCTATAGCCAAAGAAAGATGGTAATATTACCAATTGGTTGGATATTATATCAATATTAATACAGTCAACAGAGGGATGTAGCTTATTTATTAAAGAGCTGGTAATCACGTTAATACCTGGATAAAAAGAAAAAGCCGTCGTATTTTATGTTCTTTATTAATGATACCTGTTTATTTTGAGGCCAGTCAGAGTCCTGGGGACAAGAAATAACATGTGGCTAATTAAACTCAGGGTTCAAGAACTTTACAACTCACAGAGTAAGATTTCTTTTAAATAAGTACCTGATCTGGTTTATTGGGTATCAGCACTCGCTCATCGAGTCGTTTTATAGAAATCTATGAATGAGGAAGTGAAGGATTAATAGAACTTCTTCCTTAATATTGCAGAGTGAATACTGGTTTATAGCGTATTTAGATAGGCATTAGACATACCTCATAAAGTTAAAATTCGTTCACGGAAATTAATCAGCAAGGAAGCCTTCTTAATACGAAGATCTCCCTTTGGCAGCCTTCCATCGGTGGAGCACAAGGCTCTACCCGGAACATACCATTCAAAGCAGCTGGTCAGAAATTCTGCGCCAATGCCCCTTAGTGCCTTAAAAACCGTGCACAGTGCTTTGAATTGAGCTCATCTTGAAACTGGCAGCAAGTGCAATTGCCATAGTCCATCTCGATCAGATGCAAACATAGGTATACCAGTTAGCAGTCTCGCCGCTGCATTTTGTACTGTCTGTAGTCTGTACAGATGTTTTTTTTTCAGATTCAGATACACACTATTACAGTAATCAAGGCGCGACAGAATGAGGGCTGAGACTGCTGTCCTGAAACCATCTACTGGAATGAAAATGTTAATTTTTCTCAGTATTCTAAGGAGATAGAAGCAGGTTGATACCACACCACTCCCCAAAATCAAGTTTATGATCTATGATCACACCCAGGTCATTAGCTTTGCCTACGGGAGCTGGTATATTTCCATTTACCACAGACCACATGTCAGAAGTCCATATATTGGGATTATTGCCAAATATAATGATATCGGTCTTGCCCGCATTCAGTTTCAGGCAATTAGAGTTTATCCAACCGTAGATATCGTTCAGACAATCATGACATCTCAAGGTCATCATATCTTTGGTCCCTCGTTGTATGGACAGCACAATTTGTGAGCCGTCTGCATAGGATGTTAATTGCAGAGCAAAAGAAATTGTCAATGCCGCCAACGGGCTGACATAAACGTTAATGAGCCTGGGGCTCAGGGAGGACCCCTGCAGTACCCTGCATGGGAGGGCAAAAGGCTTGGATTTGTCCCGCCCCAGCTCAACTGTTTGGATTCTGTCCACCAGGAAAGATATCAGGAGGTGCTAAGCCCTACCTTCCACCCCCACCTTCGAGAAACGGTCCATCAGCACCTGCTAATGGACCATATCCAAAGCCGCGGATAGATCCAGTAGGATAAGGACCGCCACCCCTCCCTGATCAACCGCCACTCTGACCTTCTCCGTGGCCTTGATTAGGGCCAGCTGTGTGCTGTGACCTGCCCGGAACCCAAACTGCGTGGGGTCAAGAGCTTTCGTGCTTTGGAAGAAAGCGCTGAACTGCCTATTAATGGCTTTCTCCAGCAACTTGGCCCGGCAGCGGGAGTCGATATATGGGTCTGCAGTTGTTGGGATCGATTTTTTAACCAAGTTAGGTTTTTTTATTAATGGGAGTATTGAGGCAGTTTTCCACAACCTAGGATATTCGCCTACCTCTATAATGTTATTAAACAAGGGCGTGAGGGTAGAAGCCACTACCTCAGGAATATTTTTAAGTACCGCAGAAGGGCAGGGCTCCTTGGGAGAACCAGACCGCGAAGCCAGCAGAAGGCTTGTGAACTCTGAAATCTGAAGCGGGTTAAAACCCTCTAATCTATCAGATGCCGACATCACCGCTGAAAAACGGCTAACTGCCGCATCGCCCATCTCCCCTTGCACCTTAGAAAAGGAAGAGAAGATGGCTTCAACCTTGTTCTGGAAAAAAGAGGCAAGTGATTCACAAAGAGCAGTGCTGCTGTGTGAAATAGTTTTTGCAGGGATTCATCAGATTAGAGATAGTCCTAAACAGTTCTTTGGAGGATGAGTTGGCCTCCATTATTTGCTCTGCATAGTACACTTTCTTAGTCTCTAGGAGTAGTTTCTTGTATTTGCTAAGGCTTTCTTTATACTTTCCCTAATTTTTAAGCTATACCCCTTCCTCCAAGCCCTCTCAAGCCTCTTTCACTCTGTTTTATGTTCTTGCCAGTTCGTAGAGAACCAAGGAGCTGAGGGCTGGGCTCTCCTGGGGGTGCATAGCTTAATTGGCGCAAACTTGTCACAGACGCTCTTGATCCACCTAGAGTCCAGTTCCAGCTGCTGTGTCTACATTAGCTGGGATAATTGGCGTGTTTAAGGACAGAAAATTCCCCATCTCAGAGCTGTCTATATTTTTCAAGGCCCGAATGGAGCTACTCTCCCTGGGCTTGTGATTAGACTGGTTTAGAGGGGTTTGACGGAGCGTAAAGATAATGGCCGCATGGTCCAACCATGGGTGCACCATCATTTCGGATATGACCAGACCGTCTTTATTACAAAAAATGCCATCCAGGGTGTGCCCTGCAACATGTGAAGGGCCACCTACACGTTGTTTTAAACCTCCTCCCGTCATAATTTCCATATGTCTCCTATTATCTAGGTCTAATGCATCCTCCAAATAGAAATTGAAGTCCCCCATGACAGTAAAGGATTTGTCACACAGCCCCTTCTCTAAAATTGAACCAATCGAATCCAAAAATAGGCTTCTGCTCCCTGGTGGATGATAAATTAGCATTGCCTTAAAGGTGTCTTGGGGGAGAAACGTACATTAATAGACAAAGCTGCACAGGCTTGGTTGGAGGCTATCGAGAAAGTGGGCTCAAGACTACTATGATATATGACGGCCAACCCTCAACCTCTTCTTAAAGGCCTGTCCAGAGTGTGGCACAGAAAATTCGCTGTCAGGGCCTTAACAATATCAGAACGTGAGGTGTTGTCCATCCAGGCCTCCGTTATAAAGGCCATCATAATCCGCTGTTCTTCGATAAATAGATTGCATTCCAAGCTATGTTTTACCAGCGACCTGGCATTTAACAGTAGACACTTAAGGTGGGCCGCTGGGCATAGCTTTTGTGGACTCTCCACCTTTTTAAAATCCAAAATGTGGGGGAGGGGACGGTGGCACTGAGAGCAAGCCGCTGCTAACTCTCCAGGACTTATACTGAGCATAAACCTCGGGCAATATGTGTTCCCACCATCTGGATCCAGACTTCTAACCAAGTTGGATGAATAAGTTAGAAAGTCTGGCGTGTGGGAACCAGGGGAACTGGCAATGAGCCCAGTCCGAGTGCGGATGGGCGCAGACAGTCTTGCCTTAGGCGCGGTCGCGCCAGTGTGTGCCTTAAATCAGCTGACAAGCCCGCCCGCCCGTCCAATCAGAGGAGAGTTCTCCACCCCGTCCAATCAGAGATCCAGTAAAAATGTGCAAATTTTTAAAACATCAAATGCGGCTTTTATAAAATCACAGGCAAAACAATGGCAGATTAAAACTGCACTGATTAGTAGCATGGGAAACCTGGCGGGTATTGAACACAACCCAGCACCAGGAGTCAGCGATGTGACCATTTCATGAGTGATGTGATATGTGAAGTCATAAGCAGTGCATTGCGGGACGTAAGTTATAGCTAGCTCAGTTAACTATAACTGCTGAATTTCACTGGTTTTATATGGGTGAAATGTGAGTCTCATTATATTTCCGTGTAACAGTTGTTTTTTTTCAGTGAATTTCTAAGGTTTTTTAAATTCAATTTCCTATCTAGACCATCACTGCAACCTCTGATTTTTTTCAGTGAATTCCTAAGCGTTTTTAAATGTTATTTCTTAACTATAATGTCCCTGGTACCTATGTTTTGAGGTGAATTTCTAACCTTGTTTTCATTTTATTTCTACTAACCTTTGACAGTGAGTGTGTGAGTGAGTGCATGAGTGTCTCAGTAAGTCTGTGAGTGGGTGTTGGAGTGTCTGAGTGGGTCTGTCAGTGGGTGAGTGAATATATAGGAGTATATTGGTGGGTGGGTGTGTGAGTGTCAAAGTGGGTCTTTGAGGGGGTGAGTGAGTGGGTCAACGAGCGAGTACACGAGTCTCTGAGTGGGTCTGTGAGTGCATGAGTCTCTGAGTGGGTCTGTCAGTAAATGTATGTGTCTCTGAGTGGGTCTGTGCCTCGATGTGTGAATGTCTTAGTGGATCTGTGAGTGGGTGCATAAGTGTCTGAGTGGATCTTTGAGTCGGTACACGAGTTTCTGAGTGGGTCTGTGAGTGGGTGTATGAGTGTCTGAGTAGGTCTGTGAGTCAGTGATGAGGCTCTTACTGGGTCTATGAGTGGGTGTCTGAGTGTCTTTGAAGGTCTGTGAGTAGCTGGATTAGTCTCGACGGTGTTGAGTGAGTGGGTGAGTGAGTTAGTGGGTCTGTGAGTGGTTCTGTGAATGGGAACATGAGTGGGTTGGTGAGTCTGTAAGTGGGTGGATGCGTGTCTCAGTGGATCTATAAGTGAAAGCATGAGTGTCTCAGTGGGCCTGTGAGTGGGTGTGTGAGTTTGAGTGGGTCTATGAGTGGATGCATGAGTGTGTGAGTGAGTCTGTGAGTGCATCTGTAGGTGTGTGTGTGTGTGCGAGTCTCTCAGTGAGTCTGTGAGCGACTGAATGAGCTTGCATCCATTCCACTACACTCTGCTGCCTTCTGTTTTGTGTCTCCTCTGTTCATATTCTCCTTGTTTTTCTGCCTCTTCTCTCCTCGCTCATACCCTCTATGTCGCCTCTTTCTGCTCATTCTGCCTTTTATTTTGCCTCTTTCTGCTCAATCCTGACCTTTATTCTGCCTCTTTCTGATCATTTTCACCTTTATTTGACCTCTTCCTGCTCCCTTCTGACCTTTGTTTTGCCTCTTTCTGTTAGTTTTTCATCTGTATTTTACCTCTTTTTGCTCATTGTTGATCTTTATTTTACCTCTTTCTGCTCATTGCGGACATTTATTTTCTGGCTCTTTCTGCTCATTGCTCACCTTTCTTCTCCCTCTCTCTGATCATTTCTCATCTTTAGTTTGTCTGTTTCTGCTCTTTTCCCCACTCAAGGCCCCTACGATGCGAGCCAGCTCCCTGCCTCTTGAGGGAGCCAGCATTTCTGCTGCACGGAGGGAGCTTCTGGAAAGGCAGCTCCCTCCATGCAGGAGCAACCATTTCATCTCTTGGCCTGCTGGGAACCTCCGTTTCCAGTGGGGGGAAGAGCTTTGACAGCTTCTTCCCACTGGATCCGGAATTTTTGCTTTTGCTTGGTGGGAGCTGTCACAGATTATTAAAATTAAGCCCCTGGAGATTGGTGGCCCCCAAAGCATAAATAAGGCAATGGAGAAGGGCCCATGCACCCCCATCATTTAAAATAAAAAGCCCACATGCCCCTGGGAACTTGCCCACCCGGGGGCTATAATGTAAACAAGCATGGGAGACTGCAGATGTTTCTTTTAAAATTTACTACAGATTCGTGGGTCTGTCATGTTCAGCCACAATTTTTTAAGTACTTTTTGGCCCTGTGGGGTTCACAGGGGGACACCAGTACCACAGTTATGGGGTCAGGGTATCCTTACCCTGCCTCCTTTTCATTTTGTTAAACTTCTTTGTGAGCCTCGGTTGGAGTTGAGTCCCAAGATGGCAGCCAACACTTCCTGGGGCTGTATTACACAAAGTTCCACAAGGGTGCAACAGGTGTTTTTATTTGCTTTACTCACTCCCATGGGACTTTGATTTTACAGACGGGGCTGCAGATGCTTGTGCGGCCCATTCTATAATATTCAAGAGGATGTTCCCTCATTTGCATGGGGGCGTGGCCCCATGCAAATGAGGGGATTCCTTTGCCTCTGTGCTCAGGCCGTATTATAGACACGGGCACAGAGGCAAAGAAGCTGTCAGGGGCGTACTGACAGTGCGACACGCTCCAGACATCCCCTTGCAGCACGGGCTTTTGTGCTTCTGTAATGTTTAGCTCCCAAGTTGGCCAGGTCCAGAGGGCATGAGCAATTATATAAAAGACGGGGATAGCACAAGCCCTCTCTGCATGGGCTTATGAAAGCCCCTGGGACTGTGATCTCCTGGAGGTGCTTTAAAATATGTTTGCAGGTGGTCCCAGTGGGCCCACCCCCACCCAGGGGACTGCTGCCTCCCTGGGACAAATCAACCTAAATTCAGTCCACAGCTCCAGGGGCTGACACTTTCCCGGGGCACTAAAAAATATATATGCAAATGGGCGGGCTTGTGCCCCAGGGACCACGACCTCCCCGGGGCAAAACAAATAAAAATAATACAGGGGGCCCGCACTGTCCCCCTACAGCCACTGGGACTGCCACCTCCCTGGAGCTGAAATAAATTAATGTCGGGGTCCGTCGCGGATCGCTGTCCCCGGGGACCAGCTCATCCCCGTGGACCACCTCCTCCCCCAGGGCAAAGTTTTATGATGGCTCACCTCGTGGATCCATTTATGGCCCTGTGGACCCTCCCCCCCCCCCCCCACAGGACCAACTCCCAAAGTGCCCACCCTTGGGAGGTAGCTGTTTGCTTTTGCTTGGTGGGAGCTGGCAGCTCCCTCCAAGCAAAAGCAAGCATAACAATGCTTTCGGCAAACCGGAGCTGTCAAACTGCTCTGGCTTGCAGAAAGCAGAGTTTTCAGATGTTTTCCTGAATGCAAATATGCGTGCAGGGAAACAGATGAAAACTTTGCTTCCACAAGCAGGAAGCTGCTATTTCAAGCAGCTCCCTGCTTGAGTGGGCAATGCTGGCTCCTGTTGGTAACTAACAGCGCACTCGCTTAGACCACTCTAAACAAAATCGTCAGTCTTACAGAGTCAAAATCTGTGTAGCTAATCGCAACTGACAAAAGATTAGTCTGCTTTTTACCTCACATACAGAAAATGTGGGAACTGGGATGGAATTGAAACCGGCTCAAAGGAAAGCCTATCGCAACTTAAAAACAGACCTGAGGAAGTCGCTGGTACTTTCCTTTGGCGACGAAACACGTGTTGGCTAAAGACCAAGGTCTCTAAGAACAAATTAAAGAATACCAGAAAAACAAAAAACTGGAGATTTTGTTATTTAATGTTATTACACGAATATGTTTCTGCATGATAATTTTAGCGTGTGCTTGAGGATAAAATAGTCAATATTATTGTCGTTCTTATTGGGGAATGGGTGATCTCCCTACCTCAGAGCACCGCAAATGAACAAGCGATAACAATATTTTTGTGTATAGACCTTTTGAGTACCACACACCTTCAAGTTAACTTCACCCACCACAATTTTACCTGTAGGAGTCAGGACCCTTGCTGGCCAGGTCACTCCCCCACTGCCGCACAACTGTACCTGAGTGTCTGCAGCTCCTTTGCTGCTGCCGCCACTCCGCCGTGAGTTCGTCCCCGCAGTCTGCCTTGCATTGGTATTACTTTGCTTCCTGTATTTTGTGCCTGTATTTTCTTTTGTTGCGCCTCTAGGGTTCCGTTGCCCCCGCTTCGGCCCGTTCCCCCCTACCCCCTCTCCTCTTCTGTTTTAGCCCCTCTGCCTGTTCCCTGTCGCTGCTCCCCTATGGCCCCGCCCCCCTCGATGCCCATTTGCCGCCCGGCTCCCACCTCCCAGCTGCTCCTCCCTCCCTCCACACCTTAAATGGCGGCCACTGCGGGGCTGCACTCCGGCGCGCCAGAGGCAAGCCCGTCTGCGCTCGTCCGCGCCTGGACCGCTCGCAGCACCAGAACCCCTGGACCCCGCGAACACCACGACACCAGAATCCGCTACGACGCCAGCACCCTCCTCGCACACAACACCGGCCGAAACCACACCTGCTTCCAGGCCACCCCGAAACTGCCCCACGGACCCTTCTCCTGCCGCACCTGCAGCTTCACCTGCGACAGAACCACCAAACCTCCAAGGACTGGACCCAACCACCTCCGCTGCATACTCCTCAACACCCGCTCTGCACGCAAACACGTCGTCGAGCTCTGGGATCTGCTCGACACCTCCGCTCCAGACGTGGCCTTCCTGACCAAGACCTGGTGGAACGACTCCTCGGCACCCGACATCGCCATAGCCATCCCAGACAGCTACAAGATCACCCGTAGGGATCGGCCCAACGGAGTCGGAGGAGGAATAGCCATCCTGCACAAGTCCACCCTCAAGTTTGCCACCCACGCAGATGACACCCTCCACACTTCCGAACACCTGCACTTCCGGATCCACACAGACCCCAACACCACCCTCAGAGGAACACTCATCTACAGACTCCCCGGGCTCAGTTCAGCGACTCCATCCCCGACCTCGCCAGCACCCACGCACTCGCCTCCACGGACTACATCCTCCTCGGGGACCTGAACTTCCACCTCGAGAACAACAACAACACCAACTCTGCCACCCTGATCGCCTGAGACACCACAGCCCGCAACCTCAGACAGTGGATCAACGACTGCGCCAACACTCTCGCCCGCTCAAGAAACACCCCAACAACCACGCCAGGAAGAGAGCCACCTGGTTCACCCACGAGTTCCAGACCTCCAAACGCTCATGCCGGAAACTGGAGAAGACATGGCTCCACGAACGCACACCAGACAACCACGCAGCCCACAAGGACGCCACCAGCAGACATCACCACCTCATCTGACTAGCCAAGAGATCCTCCTTCAAAAACCGCCTGGACAACAACGCACACGACAGCAAAGAGCTCTTCAGCATCGTACAGGAACTCTCCAACCCCAGGGCCAACACCAACGACATCCCGCCCTCACAAGAACTGTGTGACTCACTAGCCATCTTCTTCTACCGCTAGATCGCTGACATCCATGACAGCTTCAACACTACGACCGCCCCGACTAAGCCAGACGCCACCTCCCGTATGAACACCACCAGCGCCAACCGCCTGACCTCCGGGTCGCAACGTCAACTACGACAAGACACATAAGATCATGAACTCCATCCACTCAGGATCTCCGTCAGACCCATGTCCACACCACACAATCAACAAAGCAGACACAGCCATCGCACCCCAACTACGGAAGGTCATCAATATCTCCTTCGAAACAGCGACATTCCCGGAAATGCGGAAGCACGCTGGAATCAATGCCCTCCTCACAAAAGCCCAAAGCGGACCACAAGGACCTCAAGAACTTCTGGCACATCTCCCTGCTCCTGTTCCCGGCAAAGGTCATCAAGAAAATCGTCAACATGCAACTGGCCCGCTACCTGGAAGACAACAACATCTTGGACACGTCTGAGTCCGGATTCAGACGCAACCACAGCACGAAACAGCCCTCATCGTCTCCACAGACGACATCAGGTGCCAACTAGACAACGGCGAAACATCAGCCCTCATCCTCCTGGACCTGTCAGCCGCCTTCGACACGGTATGCCATCGAACTCAAAAGACACGCCTCCTAGAAGCCGGAATCCAAGAGAAGGTCCTTGACTGGACCACGTCCTTCCTCTCAGGCAGAACCCAGAGAGTCCGCCTCCCACACTTCCGATACGAAGCCACCGACATCATCTGCGACGCCCCACAAGGCTCATCCCTCAGCCCGATGCTGTTCAACGACTACATGGCCCCCTCGCACATGTGGCCCAACATCATGACCTCAACATCATCTCCTACGCCTACGACACCCAGCTCATCATCTCCCTCACCAAGGACCCACACACCGACAAAAACAACCTTCACGAGGTAACGAAGGCCGTCGCCGACTGGATGAGGAGCAACCGTCTGAAGCTGAACTCGGACAAGACGGAGGTCCTCATCCTAGGATCCACCCCCTCAGCCTGGGACATCTCCTGGTGGCCTACAACGATGGGAACAGCTCCAACACCCAACGACCATGCACGCAACCTAGGATTCATCCTCAACTCCTTCCTCTCCATGTCCAAACAGGTCAACGCTGTCTCCTCCTCCTGCTACAACACCCTCCGCATGCTCCGCAGGATCTACAAGTGGATCCCGCCCGCAACATAAAGAACGGTGGCACATGCCCTCATCAGCAGCAGACTGGACTACAGCAACGCACTCTACGCAGGAATCCCAGCCAAGCACCTACAACGACTACAACCCATCCAAAACGCCTCCCCTCGACTGATCGTCAACGCCTCCCGCCGCAGCCACATCACCCCCACCTGAGAAACCTACACTGGCTCCCCATCGACAAGAGGATCACCTTCAAGCTCCTCACCCACGCACACAAAGCACTCCACAACACCGGACCAGCCTACCTGAACAGCAGACTCAGCTTCCACACCCCCACCCGCCAGTTCCGCTCAGCCAGCCTCACCTTCGCCACTGTCCCACGCATCCAACATGCGATCTCCGGCACCAGATCCTTCTCCTACCTCACCCCCAAGACCTGGAACACCCACCCCACCCACATACTGCAGACCCAAGACCTACTCGCCTTCAGAAGACTCCTCAAGACCTGGCTCTTCGAACAGTAGCAGCACCACCCCTCCCCTCCACTCAGCGCCTAGAGACCCTAACGGGTAAGTAACATTGCCTTATACGTACTCTGATTGATTGATTGACCCTGCTGGAACTGCTGGTGCCTTAAGGCTCCCCCCACAGTCCCATAGCACACTGGGTGCACTCAGGAGACATGGCTTGGCTTGGCTCTGCAGGATGGGGTCCACAGTGCCGAAATCGGCCCAGGGAGGGCCCCCTCCCTTTAAAAAAAAAATACATTTTAAAGTTGGACCCTGGGGGATGAAAACCTCTGGGGGAAGTGGGCGCTCGGCACTCCTCATCTGTTTGTGGCCAGGACTCTGGGGATGGGGTCCCTAGGGCCAAATGAGTCCAGGGAGGAGGCTGCACTCCCCTCCGACATTAATAGATATATTTTGCCTGGAGAGGTGGTGGACTCTGGGACCCACGGAGGGCCGCACACCCACCTCACATTTAAAAAATAAAAGCGCAGTGGAGATGGAGGTCCCTGGGGCCCGGGCATTGTCTGGGTGGCCACAGGGTTGGCCGCAGGGCCTGGTTGCCTTATGGTCAACCCCGCCGCACACGACCTAAGACCATGCGTGTGCGATGATGGTTGCATTAACATACGGTAATTACATATTATTTTATGTTTAAAAAACATAGAAATTCACAGAAAAAAAACCCAGAGGTTACAGGGACGTTATACTTAAGTTGACATTGTACCCCTTGAAATTCAGCAATATATTTATTTATTTATTTATTTATTTATTCAAAGTTTTATATAGCGCGAACAAGATCCTTACAGATATCAGAGCGCTTCACAATGGCAGGGTAGGGGCAGTAGGAAAGAACAGAGGTAATGGGAGCAATGTAGTAGTCACTAACATGAAAGGATAATAATAAAATAAAATACATAAAACATATCAATATACAGTCAGGTGAACAGGTAATAAAACGGCACAAGTCATGGATCCCATTACATAGGTGTTCAGGTACACCTTGGGTGTGTGGCAGGCTTATACCAGTGTTTTAGTATAGAGAGCGCACTGAGTGAGGGCATCGGGAGGGTGAATCAGTGACCCAATGTGTCTCATATATTGGTCGGTAGGACGAAAGAGGCGTAGTAGTGTCACCATCAAGTAGAGGTATAATGCCAAAGGACAAGGTGAGCATTGATACAAGGCAATGTAGAGTCTCTGATCCACTACCTATAAGGTTCAGGAGATCTTGGCCAGAAGGATGGTTTTCACCTCTTTCTTGAAGAGTGCAGCGGAGGAGATACGCCTAGTTTCAGGCGGGAGCGCATTCCAGATCCTGGGTGCCATTCCTGAGAAGGAGCGCTTGTAGGTTTTCTCTTTCCTGAATCTACGGGGTTTCAGGAGTAGATTTTTTGAGCTTCTATTGGACCTCGAACCTCCTGATATGGACAATTTTTGAGCGAGGTAGTTGGGTGCATTGTGGTGCACGGCCGCGTGTGTCATAACTGCAATTTTTAGTTGTATTCTGGCTTCAAACGGCAGCCATTTTAGGGACTTTAAATCTGGGGAAATATGGGAATGTTTTCTTGAGCCAGTAATGAGTCTTGCGGCAGCGTTCAGAGAGGCTCTTAAGGGTGCTGTTGTGGATAGCGGGAGTCCGCTGAGGGTCACAATTCCGTAGTCGATTCGAGGGATGACTAACGCTTGTACAGCAGTTCGGAAGTCTTCAGTCGGAAGGAAGGGTTTGATTTTCCTCAGTGTGTTTATTTGGAAATTAGCTGCTTTTGTGGCTTTGCTGATGTGTTGCTGCATGTTGAGCTTGGCGTCCAGTGTGATGCCTAGGGATTTCGCTGAGTCCACGATGGTGGGTTGGACATTGAGTGCTGTTAGGTTGTTGAGCCATGTTTGGGTGGTGGAAATTTTCGCCGGGGGTGAGATGAGAAGGAACTCAGTTTTCAGAGCATTTAGTTTGAGGTGATTATCGGCTAGCCAAGATTGAGTGTTAATAAGCGTGGAGTTCAGATGTTTGATATCTTCCGGAGATTGAAGCTTTAGGTACAGTTGTGTGTCGTCGGCGTACATATGGAATTGGACATTAGAAGCTTGGAGCAAGGTGGCGAGCGGTTCCATGACGAGGTTGAACAAAGTGGGGGAGAGGGAGGATCCTTGTGGAACACCTAGATCCGCAGGCACAGGTGAAGATAGCACATTATCGATCTTGAACTTCTGAGATCGGTTGTGTAGGAAGGACGAAAACCATTTGAGAACCGTTCCTGATAGACCCATTCTAGTGCTTAGCAGTTCCAGCAGGTTCTCATGTTTGACCGTGTCAAATGCTGACGAGAGGTCAAGAAGGATGAGGAGACAGGATTCATTGCGATCAAGAATTTGGAGGGCGTCATCAATTATGTGTGTCATAGCTGTTTCCGTGCTATGTTTCGCTCGGAATCCTGATTGATGAGAATTGAGGAGGTCAAATTGGTCAATGTGTCTTGTTAGTTGGAGTTGGACACATTTCTCCAGCAGTTTGGCCAGGGTGGGGATATTGGTGATGGGTCGGTAATTGTTTAGGTCAGTCGGATCAGCTGTAGGTTTCTTGAGTATAGGTGTGACTTGCCCCACCTTGAGGGAGTCCGGAATGAGGCCTTGTTGCAGGGAGCAGTTGATGATTTTGGTCCAGAGAGGGAGGAGCAAGGGGATGAAGTCTTTTACAGCATTAGCAGGTAGAGGGTCTGTGTGGTGGTTAGAGGGCTTCAAGGTGCAGAGCAGTTTGTGTATTGCTTCTTCCGAGTAAGTATCGAAGTACTGCCAGGAAGCCATGTTTTTAGGTTGAGTGTTAGCCATTCTTGTGTGGTTGGGGAATCGGCTTACATCCATGATGAGGTCATTTCTTATGTTGTCAGTCTTTAGCTTAAAGAAAGCAGAGAAGTCTTCACAGTGTGGGGTGTCGCTTGTTGTGCTACTTGATTGTAGGGGTTGTGCCTTTGTTTGAGTTTTGATTAGTTCGAAGAGTTTTCTTGGCCTGTTTTTTGCTTGGTCCAATTGGCGGCTGAAGAAGTCCAATTTTGTGCGCTTTATTTTCCTGAAGTAGGCATTTCTCTTGTTTTTGAGCCTTTTGAGGTGCAGTGCTGAGGGGTCCGCTCTCCAATTGCGCTCTGCCATTCGCATCGAACGCCTGTCGTCGTTGAGTCTGTCGTCATACCAGGGGTTAGAAGTTTTGGTGGAGACTCTCTTCAGTTGCAGTGGGGCGACTTCATTGACTAATGTATTCATAGATTCAAGGTAGTGGTCAGTCAGTGATTGAACATCCGTGGCACCTGAAGGGGGAAGGAGCAGATTGCCGATGTGGGGAGGCAGAGTAGAGGCGTTGAGATTCTTCATGTCCCTTTTCCATGTTTTGGATTTGATTGGTTGAGTTGGGTTAGGTTTAACTTTTTCATTGATAAAGAAGGTGATAATGTGGTGATCTGACCAGTCGCAGGGTAGAATCGTCTCCAGTTGTGTAGAATTCTCTTTGGCAATGATGAGATCAAGTATCGCGCCTTTGTCGTGTGTTGGTCTATCGCATATTTGGGTGAGGTCAAGTGCATTAAGGAAAGTTTTGAGACTGTTTACCACTGTGTCTTTCTGGTCGTTCCAGTGGAGATTGAAGTCACCCAGGTAGACTTGGGTGGTCTGCCGACCGGCATTGGAAGTGATCATGTCCATGAGTTGTTGGGTGAATATGAGATTGTCACCAGGCGGGTGATAGATGAGATGTAGAGCACAAACTTGTTTGCCCTCGCTGGTAATGTCGAGGCAGAGGAGTTCACAGGAGGAGAGGGAGGGGGAGGTGACTTTAGTAACGGAGAGGTTGCTTTTAAAAATGCATGCAATTCCCCCGCCCGTCTTGTCTGAAGACCTGTCTAACCTAATGATGTGATAGTTGGGGGGGACTAGTATGTCCATAATCGGAGTAGAGGCTTCAGTGAGCCAAGTTTCTGTTAGAATGGCTAGGTCCAGATCCCTATCTGAGACGAGATCTGCGATGTCGGAGGAGTGTATCTGGGCCGATCTGCAGTTGAGTAGGATGCATTTGAGTTTGGGAGAGAGAGGGGTGGTCAAGCTTTCTAGAGTGAGGGGAACTTTTCTGAGGTTGTTAGGGACGGAACCTCTGTTGTTGAGTGTTGGGAGCCTCAGAGGGTTTGTAAGAATAGTGGGTATGGGGATGTGTGTGCTGGGTATGTGTTTTACCGGACCCGAGCCATAAGAGCGTAGTAGTGAGCATAGGTCGCGGTCCGACAGTGGGTTGGGGACACGGCGGGGGCGGTGGGAGTTGTTGCGAACGGGGATAGTCGGCCAGCGCGGGTGTCGTTGGAGGCGAGGGTATGTAGGGCGGGTGCGTCCTTTGTAGGGTAGAGGGATGATGGGAGGAGGACTGGGCTGTGATGAGAGCAGGTCTTTGATTGCGCGGACATCTTTTTTGATTTGTAGAATATCCTCTTTGACTTGTTGGAGGGTGGGTAAAGTCTGGTCAGGGGGAGCATTGGGGATGGCGAAGGTGGTGTGTAGTGAACTAGAAAGCGGGCAGGGAATCGAAGGGGGGGATATAATGGCGTTGTTGGCGGGGGGTGTAAGTGAAGCAGGCGGTGATGGCGGTGGGTGGGAGGCATAGGTAGTGCTGCCAGTGGGAGAGGGAGCCGGTGAGTGGAAGAGTGAGTGAAGGCCGAAGACAGTGGGGGAGACCGGAGGGTAGTGAGGGCTGAGAGTAGGCAGTGGGAGAGAGGGGGATGCTAAGGTAGGAGAGGTGGTATGTTCTGTGTGTGTTGTTGGGAGGGTGTGAGTGTCGTGGGTGGGAGTAGGGAGGGGGCTGGGGGGCAAAAGGTGTTCGCCGTAGGGGGTATGGGAGGGGGGGTGGATAGGCTTAGAGTGGTGATGTTATCAGATGGTGGCGTGTTGTGGGTGAGAGTTATTTTGTCAGGTGTGGGAGTGTCGCGGGTGAGAGTGGGGAGGGAGCTGGGGAGGGGGTGGCGTCTGTCGTGGGGGGGATGGGAGGGGAGGGTGGATAAACTCCGAGCGGTGGTGTGTACAGGTGGCGTGTTGCGGGTGTGGGTTGTTATGTCAGGGAGGAGAGGGATAGAGGGGATGTGAGTGGGGGGGCCATTTACTGGGGTGCTGGGGGAGTCTGTCCTTGGGGAATGTGGGGTGTTAACAGCGGGTGGGCTATTTACTGGGGTGCTGGGGGTAGAGGTGTTGTAGGTGGGGGCTGCGAAGTCAGGGGTGATGGTGCTGGTGGAGATCAGGGTGGGGGTCCGCGGATTGGAGAGGTGCTCTTTGAACTTGGGGAATAGGTTGTCTAGTAGTTCCAGGTTCTTGTCCGTGGATTGAATAAGGACAATCCCGTTGTTATAGATAGTAATGGTAGTCCTGCCAGGGAATAGGTGGGAAGGTGTGATAGAGAGAGTTAGGCCATGAGTTGTTTTCCTGGTGGAGGAGACGGTAAGTAGGGTTAGGAACGCTTTTTTCCATTGGGCTCTGCGTGAAGTGTGGAAGATGATATCTGTTTTCATGGCTCCATTGCCCGGTGAAAAGTAGGTGTCGGCAAAGGGTGTTTCAGGGTGCGACCTCATGAAGTTATGTTTAAAACGTTTAATGGCTTTTTTGGTGAGGGTGGAGGGGTAGTTAATTCTAAAAGTGTGCTTGCCGCTGCGCTCCATTTTAGAGGCTGTAGAGTTGGGTGTAGGAGCTAGGGCGTTATAAGTGACACTAGAGAGCATCCAAAAGGGATATGAGGTAGCGTCTAAGAAAAGATATGAGGTAGCATGTATCTAAGTCTAAATCACTGTATCTAAATACAATAATCACTATCAGATTCAGCAGTCGTTGTAAAACATGGTCAAAATCAAAATCTAAATACAATAAACACAATCAGACTCAAAATACAACGAAAACAGGAAGTAGGAGGTGTTAATTGGTGCAGTCCAAGGAGCGGAGTGGAATGGGTTCACCTTACCGCACAGGATGGAGACAGAAATATGCGAAGGGAGACGATGTAGCATAGATATAAACACACTAATAGTAATAATAATATGTGAAGGGAGACGACGTAGCATAGATATAAACACACTAATAGTAAAAATACAAGTATGAGGTAGCATAGTAATAGTAATGATAAGAGTATGAGGTAGCAGTCGGTGCAGTACTGGGATAGAGGAAGAAGGGTACAGCTTATAACAGTGGATAGTCTAGAGGTGTAATATTAGTGCTACACTGGAACAAGATACACGTGTACAGAGTGAGGAGATATGTAGTTTTTTTTTTTTTAGAGATATGAGGTAGTTAACAGTGCAATACTATATTGAAAGTGCGAGGGGTGTAATATATATAAAGGAGTATAATATTAATGATATACTAGGTCAGAGTATATATACATAATAGATGTGCAAAGGAAAAGCAGCAGGAGTCAGAGAAGCCCCTAGTGAGCAGCCAAAAGTATATGAGGTATCCGTTAGTGCATTAAGTACATGTGGAGGTATAATACTGCAATAAACGGTAGCTACTCGGTAATTGAGATTAGGAGAGATGGGAGATAGGGTCAGACCACTCCAAAATGGCCGCCAAAGTAGAGGAGATAGCTACGGCAGTCCTCTGTTAGTTTCTGTTGCTTTAGGCACAAGGAGGGTGGAGTCAGATTCTAGACTCTGTTTGAGCCAGACCAGATCCTCTCTTGCTGGGAGGGAGTCTTATCTGTAATATGGTATGTGTGGGGGAGTCAGAGTCAGACCTGGGAGCCTCGTGGGCCTCTTCGGATGCTCAATATAGTTATACTTATATTTATACTTATCTGAATAAACTATAATGTGTGCTGTTAAGTAACTTTAGGCCACAAGTTATAGTTTCTTAGCATAGGTATAACTATCACTGCGGAATTTCTTTGGTTTTCTGTGGGCCTTCTTACAGGTTAACATCAGTTTCTCAAAATGGAATATACCATTATTCAAAATATACCACTCTCTCGGAATGATCTATTTGATTTTGTTGGCCATAGTGTCAAAATTTGACACACAATCAACTGAAGTGTCTTTTTCACAGGTTGAACTTGAAGCAGAGCCTGGTGATCATTGTACCAAGCACACAACCACAATCTCTTGTGCAGCCTGTACGGGTAACTTTTAGCATGAAGTTCCGGCATTCCTAAAGTTGTCTTTTAGTACAATTTGGAAAACGTCTTGTGATAGTTCAACGTAAAAACGAGATTAGAGTTTTTTTAATTAAGCCAGTCAAAGTATTTACATTGTTCATCGTTCCCTCTGGATATCATACACACCTAGGAAATCAATTTCAAAATATTGTATTTAAAAGGGTTACTGTCATGATATATGAAATGGTCCTCAAAATCTGCAACATACCGGTTCACTATATTTGGACCAAAAATTGCTTTCAATGCATTGGCCTTGGGTGCGAACCCTTGATTCATGGTTGGTGTGGGAAGTGTGAACCTCATTCTGGGGAAAATGAGTGGAATGTTTACAATGCCCCTGCGGCACTTTTGTTTGCCACCGGAGCATCACTTTAGGTGGCACAGTGTGCTGGCCCATATTTACAAGACCACGCAAAGCCACTCATGTGTGGCTTTTCATGGCCTTGTATATAAGGAGTTAGGCAATGCCTTACTCTGCATGGAAGGGGGGTTTCATGGGTGTTGCTGTAGGTGTTCCAATGCAACACCAATGGCTTTTAACAATGTCCCAGATTTACAACAGAGCCTAAATCTGGGGAAGCACAACAACTAACGCCTTTCCAAAAGAGACATAATGAGAAAGAATGTATATTTTTCTCCTCGTTCTGCAGCACACATAGAATCCTTTGATTGCTTTTGTGCAGGAAACAATCATGCCAACAACACAGACACCCCTGTACCAATGTGGAAGGGTATCTGCATTGGCGCTTTAATGCAGTTTGTGTGCTAGTAGAAAGGTCAGGAATGCACCATAGTTTGTAGATACAAACTGTGCAGCTAGAAGGCTTGCGGCGCTGCCCTATGCCAAAATATTGTAAATATGTCCATGAGTGTATAGGTTCCCAATGTCTATTATGAGAAGCAAATATGTATTAATGTGAAAAGAATGACTCTCTAGATTATTAATCACTGATGTGCTATCACTGACACAAAAGGTTTGATAAAAGAGTCAACTCGTTTGTTCAGCGGCTGGAGAATAGACACAGCTTGCAACTAAGAGGCAGCAGGAGGGTTGGTGTCATTTTTAGGTGTTTTAGGGAGGGTGTAGATGGCAGCAATGCTGGAATCTCAATTATTTGAATAAGCAAATTATTTTCCACTTCTCACTATTGTAGTCAGCAAGCTCTTTAGCTACATCCATAAGTTTCTGTAAAGTGTGCAGTGCCTGACACTGTTATTTAAATATATTGAATTTCACAAATCTCTTCTGATTAATGAAAGTTATCAACCTCTGAGAGGACCACATTGCCAAAGTTAATGATATCTTTGCACATTTCAGTATTTGGTGCGAAAAATGTAGAAGGACCAGTAGCACTTTACACATAGAAGGGGAGAGGGTCTAAAATAAACTCTACCACCCGAACCCCCATAAAGTCTCAAGTAAACACACAACGTGGAGGTAGAGAGCGCGAGACTTAACATATAACAAACTAGACAAACTCATCTGTTTGAAAAAACTGCCCTCACTCACACACCGAAGTGTGTGACATGCTTCATCATAGGGCCTGCTTACAATAGGCCCTGGTGTAGCCACAATCAGGACGGAGCATAAGGGAGGGGGAAAAATAATAAATTCCACACAAAACAAAGTAGAACCACAGAACTCAACACATAATACACGTGTACATACAAAAGTGATGAAGCAGTGCAAATCACCAAGTGACTGAAAGTAGTGATGCGACAAAAAGTGCAGTTAATGGGAAATAATTAAAACCGGTTTAAGGATACCAACCCACACATTTTATTCAAAGGTTCCTCCACCAGGATTAAAAAGAACAAGGATGGGTAATGTCTTGATAAGAAGATAAGGCTTCTCAAGACTTCCCTCCTGGTACTGCTATGGTCAACATGTTTCAACCGACTTACTGTGTCTCAAAAGGTCACCCTGGTCTTCTTCAGGACTGATGTCGCTTTCAGTACCACTTCTGGCCCCACCGTATTTCGGTTAGTGTGCCCCGAAGTCAGAGCCAGTCTAATAGGATCCTGGCCCTTCTCGTCACGTGAAGTGAATGTTCCCAATAGTCAGGGAGAACATTAACTAGAAAGGAAAGGAGATGGTATAGACATGCTACACTCCCAGGTAATCTCCTTTCCTCCTTATACATTAAAAATATCTCTTTGAGTTCACTGTGTGGTCAGAGGCGTATAAATGCACCCTCTCAACTCTCTACCCGGGTTTGCAAATGGTCCCTTGAGTATCCGAGTTAAAAACACGTTTTAAATGGTATTACTTCTGTTTGTTTTAGAAGGACCACCACTGCTGCATATGTACACACACACACTCCAGGTATCACCTCGTCTCTTCCCTTAGTCACACCCCTCCCTCTCTCGTTATTAAAAATCGGGCGTGGTCAACTATGCCCACATTAGTACTCACCGAGTTATATGGTATATAAACTCGAACTGGTGTCCGTCAGGAGGGTATCCCGGGAACACAATCTGCATCACAAAGAAAGAAAAAGGAAAAGGAAATGGCCATAGACCCCTCTCCATCAATGTCGGACTGATAGTGTAATCCGTGTTCCTCGCAACAACATAATGCCGCGGCGCCCTCTGGCGTCGCTCGTAGTTCACAGAGGTGCCCCTTCCCCCTATATCTCATTTCCTTACTGTTCCGTGGGCCTGCCCTGCCGTATCTGCCTGTTGTCCGGATCACCATGAAGACGGCGTCCGAGACATCTTCTGGCTCTTAAGAAGGCTGTTTACTTCCTGAAACGGGCTGGCTCGCACCACACGTGATCTGACGGTCCCGCCCAGGACATCATCACGCACCGTCGGGAAACGCCTCAGGATGATGGAACGTGTAGTTTCGCCATAGCATTCCTTGCATTCCCCTTGTGTGTCAGCGGTGTAATTATGGTAAAGCGCACATGATGGGGTGATAGAATGAGCTTATACACAAACTTCCACCATAGTATACTGATGTTAGTGCGCTTGTGTGTTGGCGGAATAATTATAGTAACGCGCAAATGATAGGGTGATAGAATATGTTTATACCCAAAATTCCACCATAGTATACTGTTGTTAGTGCGAATCCGAATTCGGTTTCATCAAAAAATAATAGGAAACCTGTTTTTGGTTGGTGCCTAAGAATAATACTGTTATAGGTGGAGGAGGGTGGCACAAGACGTACCGGTCATCACGCACCATGAGGAAGCACCTAAGTGTGGTGAAAAGTGTAATTAGGCCATAGTGGTCCTTTTCATTCCCCTTGTGTGCCAGATGTGTAATCATTGCAACGCACACATGAAGGCATGATCGCAGGTGTTTATACCTCAAATTACACCATAGTATGCTGATGTTGGTGCAATTCCGTCATTAAAACCCCACCGTTGGTTTCATAAAAATCGTTTGTGACTGGTATCTAAGGAAATAGCATTCAGAGCAGGAGATTTTGGAGGACGGGTAGTGCACGTAAAAGATGTACTGTGGGTACCTATTATATCTAAGTCCCCTCAAGAGTAAGTCTCTACTGTCTGCCCAATGACTGCCACAGGATCTCATCGTTCAGCCTCATTAGGCTCTATCACTAGGTCCAGGAAGCGGAGGCTGGTTTTAGTGATGGTCGAGTTGAAATGGAGGAATGGATTTTTGTCATTTAACCACTCTAAATACCGGTCGACTGATGTTCTGTCGCCTCTCCAGATCACCAAGACGTCATCAATATAACGTCGCGCCATCCTCAGTTGTGGAGTCCAAGGGCAGTCCGTATCCAAAACTGTCACGTTTTCAAAGGCCCCTACGTATAACCCAGCCAAACTGGGGGCAAACACACTCCCCATTGATGTTCCATGGGTTTGGAGGTACATGCCCCCCTCAAATTCAAAAAAGTTTTTAGTGAGGGCTATCTCAGCTAGTTGTAGAATAAGGGCTTGTGGTGTTTTATAGGGCCATTCTCCCTCAAATAGCAGTGTCTCCAACATCCTGAGTGTTTCCAATTGAGAGATGTTGGTATATAGGGCCTCTATATAAAGCCCTATAAGGAATTCAGTGCCTGGGTCAAACGGGACATCCTTTAACAGATTCAAGATGTCCAAGGTGTCCATCAGATAGGTGGGAAATTTCTGAACCATAGGTTTCTGGAAAAAATCGCAGAACTGCGAAAAGGGCTCCAGTAGGGACCTCATCCCGGAGACAATTGGTCTTCCAGGAGGGGGTCTCACTGCTTTGTGAATTTTTGGCAGCATATAAAAATACGGAGTCTTCAGTTGTTTGTTGATTAAAAACTCCACTTCATGTCCCGTGATCCAATCGTTTATTCTGGCTTCTTCCACCACAGTCGTGATCTCCCTTGTGACCGAGTCGGTGAGGTCCTCTGTCAATTTTCGATAGGTCCTCGGATCGGATAGTAAGCTGATACACCCCAACCGGTAAGTCTCTGAGTCCAGAATTACCGTGGCCCCGCCCTTATCTGCTGGTTTCAAGATAATTCATTCCAAACCTGGACAGAGGTTGATGTAGATAGAATATTGTCTTACTGGGTGTATGTATAATTACAGCCGTACATCTGAGGCAAGGCCCAGCCTAAGATGGCAATACTTTGACATACAGTGGCTGTAGCTGGCATACAATGGCTGTACCTGACCTAGGATGTCAGTGCTTGCTTATATTAGACTGTAATTGGATATATATGATGGCTGCAGCTATGTAAAACACAGAGCTCTATATGGATTTACTATTAAAACAGGTATAAGAAACACTAGCGGCTTGTCCGCTGCCAAAGTATCGGGGCGGGCCAGAGGAGGGAGGTGAGGAGGGGTGGGGAATTCGGCGACAAAAAAAAAAAGATTAAATAAATAACTAATCTGAATGCTGCCACCCACCGTATTGCGCTCTTCCATTCTTCTTCCCAGACTGCAGTGTGGATGATCCTGAAGCAGCATTAAAGCAGTGTCAGGATTGGCCTGAGCACTGTCAACTTGCACTCCCAGGCAGGCTGAAAGCCTGTGCCTGCCCTCTCCAGCCCCAGCAACACGTTTGGACGGTCTGTAACAGTGCCCATCATTCCCCTACCAGCAGTGTCCTTCCCCTGGACCTGCCCCCAAGACTCGTCAGAGTCCTGGGGGCACTTCCAGGGGGATTCAAAGAAAACAATAGTAAAACGGGTTGAAAACCTGTTTTATTATCTTTTTATTCGAGGGATTTCGTGGGGAGGCGACGGTCCTCCGCCCTAATGGATGGGCCGCCGCTGAATTAAGAAAGCAGTAACTGTATATGTGATGTATAAGGAGGTACATAGCATGTGGTGTCTGTACCTGCTATCTAAAGTTGTGTTAGGGCTCTGATGGCTCTGCAACGAGGTATGGAGCCGTTGTAAAATGTATAATCTGAAGTGGGAATTTATGGGCTGTAGATGCACATGTAGGAATAAACCTGGCATTTTGAGAAATACAAAAGAATTTGAAATTGCGCACCTGGCAGATAATGACAGTACCTTGGTCCACCGTGCTTTACCTGGCATTTGAGGACAGTATCTGGATATACAGCATTCTACCCGAAAATGTTTTGGGAGTATTGTAGAGTCTGAATTTTTCAAATGGCCAGGTCAGGGCTCTTGCCTTGCATCTTTCAGACCATTTCTCGTCCTTGACAGCTCTGACAAAAATATATTGGTAGCTTTTATTGTTTCTGTTTATGGTCAACATTCTTAGAACTATAATATTAATAGTAGTATAATGAATCCACAATATATTTAGACATTTGTTAAATATTGTTTCATCACATGAGAGTGCTTTGAAAAGAGGGGAACTGGTAAGGATCAAAAAGCATATGGCCATTCGGCGATCTAGGGCAGAGCAGCCATTCATGTTTAGGAGTCAAGGTTTACGGAATTAACTGGTTGAAAATGGGTTTAATAGATGAACTTCACAAACTGGAGGATTTTATATATCTTATCATTGGATCTTATTATATTGTTATTCATTTAATTAATCAACAGTAAACCTTGGATGCCTATACTTTTGATAATTAGGTAGTGAATTCAAATATAAAGCATAAAAAAGAGGGTGGTTTTAAATGGTTCCTAGTGCTGCCTTCTGGTAGCAATGCGTGGGGGCCAGCCTCTTTCTTTAGGCCTCTGACAGCTGTGTGGAGTGATGACTGTTTCATAGAGAAGTTGGCACGTTACTAGCATAAGGAGTACTACCAGGCTGCTTTTATTCTTTATGCTAAAGAGGTTAGGCTCCATTTACTATATTTTGATGCATGACAGAGCAGCAAGCCTTCCTACTGCGCTGCCGTGTGTCGAAATAAAAGGGTAGGATTGTACTGTATCTACAAGATACAGCGCATTGCTGTCCTCCATTTCGCCGGCACACAAACTGCAGCCGGGCGCCAACCCAGACACACTTGCTCCATGTTGCAAGGGTGCCTGTGTTACAGGGATGTTTTTTTGTTTTTTTAATCTATTTGTGTTTTATTTTGCATATTCAAACAGTAACAGGCTTGAGAAATCAACATAGCAATTGGAAAAAATAATTTTTCTTTTATACATTTCTCTACATTGGTAGTAATAATTCAGTATGTAGTAGCGTATGGAGGCTGGTGGGTTAGTTGCACCATTGCAAGAGTGTGTTCAGGGATGATTGTTATTGTGCAGGAACAAGCATTAATGGTGTTTTGCTCCTTCTATGTGTGCTGCAGCATGCAGCACACGAAGAAAGAGCAAAAAATGAGAGGAAATAAAAGTATTTCTCCTGGTTGCGCTTACGACACTTTGTAAATCTGGGAATGTGTCAGGTGCCATGCATGTTGCGTGGGAACACCCACAGCAGCACCCATGGAATGTCCCTTTCACGCAGAGTAATGCCTGAAAGAGGTCCATATTTACAAGGCCTTGAAATGTCACACAGGGTGACTTTACATGGCTTTGTAAATATGGGAAGGCACACTGCTCCATCGGTGCATCTAAAAAAGTGATGTGCCGGCGGGGAAATGGGCTTATAAATGAGCCCCCCCCCATGGATGTTGCGTGGGAACTCGTCCAGTTACATCCATGAACCGGTGTTGCGTGGTAAACATCTACAGCAACACCCATAGAACGCCCGTTTCACGCAGAGTAATGCATGAAAATGGCCCATATTTAAAAGGTCCTTCAAAGTCAGGCAGGGTGACATTACGTGGCCTTGTAAGTATGGGCTGGCACACTGCGCTGCCAGTGCCTCTAAAAAAGTGCCGCACCGGCAGCGCAATGGGCTTGTAAATGAGCCCCTTTGTTTCCTAGCCTCTTATTTTAACGGTTCTTTGCAAATCTGTGGAATAGGAGGGCATTGCACTATAATTTTTAACTTGCATGGGCAGATCGGGGTTAGGAATAAGTCGGGGTCTTCCACCTGTATCCGGATGCGGCTGCTACGTTCACAGGTTGCCACGCACTTCAGGGACCTGCTATATTCATTGGAGTTATTGTCTCCGTTGTCTCAAACTCAGGATATTGAAATTGAAATGGAGAATTTTCACTTCAAAGACAACGCTACTACTTTGTTGGGGGCCGGTTGTTGACATTAATTATTAACTTGGAATACTTTACGTTACTGGTTGGTATTGGGATATAATATTTCGAGAGTACCTTATTCAAAGACACAGATCTGGAAGAATTTATAAGCCCTGAGGAATTCATAGGGTCATACCCATAAACGACGAAATGCGTTGGCTTAAGGGAGCGGAAGACCCTCTTACATTAAAGAAGAAACAAAAGCCCAATCTACTACTTTTCTTTTTCTTTTACACTATTGTATTGACTTTGTTATAAGATGCCTGTGCTTCAGAAATTGTTAATTGTTTGCTCAATCTCTGATTGAATCTCGGGGAATTAGGGTGGATTGTCCCACTTTTGGATGCACCGCATGATAGTTGTAATTGCTATTTAAGGAGTTGTGAATACTATATGAGCGCCTGATTACCCTATTCGTCTAACTGAGTTAATTAGGTATAAGTCGGCAAATCTTCATGTTTATGCATAGAGCAAAAAAAATCTGTTGCTATACAACTCATCCTCTTATGACTCTGACCACAGTCGCAGAAAACATTGCAATTATAGGTTTATTTTACACCTGACAAAATATACTTTATTTCTTGGGGAGCACTTTGGCATAGAGATAGGGTGACACTCCATGTGTTATCTATGTAAAATAAAATAAAATTAACAGTTAAATAAATGCACGAGTGGCAGATGTCCTGGCGCTGGTAAAAGCCTAGAATTTTTAAGTGTTGAATCTAAAGTTATTTGTTAATCCTGTTTGTCAATGTTGATATTTTAAGGTAAATTGATAGTAAACAGAAAGTTTATTTTCAGTACCTAATGCATTTGTTATTTTTTTTTTATCTCCATAGGATTATTTAGGAGCATGCATAGTTCTCACAGCTGCTGTTGCATCAATACGGAATGACCTCAGCTCTGGGCTTGTGGGATTGGGTCTTACCTATGCCCTGACGGTATGTAATTAGTTTTATTAATTCATTATTACATGCTTGCGATCCATCTTACTTGCCTCTGCAATGGGAGGGCATGCATGGCAGCCAATGTTTTAACCAATGGTTTCAGTCAGTAAACGATGTGGAAATCACTTGCAGAAGAACACTTTGGATGCATACTGGTACTTTTACAGCGCTCTATTTAGAATCAAGATCTCTCTCTTAAAGAGTATTAAAGAAGATTTATGGAATTGGCCCAGTACTTCTGAATAACTCCATTATTCAGTCGTGGACAGGCAGCTTTCCAGAAGAAGGTGCTCATTTTTCTTGTTGTTGTCGCATAGATAGTGTTGTATGTCACTAGAATTATATGACAGGAGTCTAAGACAAGATTGTGTTTGACAGTGGTCTTTGGAAGGAGACAGATGCACATGCTGAAGAGCAAGGCGAAACCACAGCCCTTATCCTACTGGACCTCTCGGCCGCCTTCAATACTGTCTTCCAATTCAAACTAATCACGAGACTCCTCAACGCCAGCACCCTGAACAAGGCCCTGGACTGGATCCACTTCTTCCTTACTGGCTGAAACCAGAACCTACAGAGATCAGCTGTGAAGTGCCTCAGGGCTCCTCCCTGAGCCCAAACCTCTTTAAAGTCTACATGACCCCCTTGCGGCCATAGTCAGTAACCACGGACTCAACATCGTCCACTACGCCGAACATACCCAGCTGATACTCTCTCTCTCCAACGCATCCACAGCTGCTAGAATCAACTTTCACAGCGGGATAAAGGTTGTTGCCACTTGGATGAAAGATAACTGCCTCAAGCTCTACTCAGACTACACCAAAGTATTCATCCTGGGACCCACCCCCTCAACCTGGGATGACTCCTGATGGCCACCACACTGGGAACCCCTCCTATACCCACAGACATTGCATGTAACCTTGGCATCATACTGGATTCCTCACTCACAATGAACCACCAGATCAACACCTTATCCTCATCCTGCTTACACATGCTCTGCATGCTTTGAAAGACATTCAGATGGATACCCACAGGATCACAAAAGACGGTCACCCACGCACCAATCACCAACAGACTCAACAATAGCATCGCACTGTACTCCGGTGTCACCCATAAAACAGCTCAGGAAACTACAGAACATTCAAAACGCTGCAGCCAGACTAGCCCTTGGCATACCCCACTGTAGCCACATCACAGATCCCCACAGGATCACAAAAGACGGTCACCCACGCACTAATCACCAACAGACTCAACAATAGCAACGCACTGTACTCCGGTGTCACCCATAAAACAGCTCAGGAAACTACAGAACATTCAAAACGCCACAGCCAGACTAGCCCTTGACATACCCCACTGCAGCCACATCACAGAATACCTTCAATAACTCCATTGGCTCCCAGTCAACAAGATAATCACCTTCAAGCTCCTCACATATCTACAAAGCCCTCCCTGATGTAGGACCAGCATATCTGAACCACTGCCTCTCAATCTATGTACCTGCTAGACAACGGTGCTCTGCCAAACTTGCCCTGGCCACCGTCCCATAGATCCACAAGACCAGAAGTGTAGGAAGATCTTTCTCTTAGGTCGCCAGCAGGACCTAAAATACCCTGCCCCTCCACCTCAGGCAATCCCCATCTCTGACCCAATGAAGGAAGGATCTCAAGACCTGGCTTTTCGATTGAACCTCCACTACCAGATGGATCAGCATCCCTCTTACCCCTTTAGCACCTTGAGACCCTCACCGGTAAGTAGCCATGCTATACAAACTCATGATTGATTTATGTGTGAAAAAGGATGCTTCTTCTGGGGCTCTACTCAAGACATGAAAAGGGTTGTTCTTGAATGGTCCTACTTTGAGTTACTGAGAGTGGTTGAAGAGGAAGGATATAAATGAGAAGCAGGGGGAGCAATAGACTTGATAGGAAAGACATTTTGAAGCAAGGATGTGACCAAAGTGTTCAATGGACTGTGATGTGGTATGTGCTGATTTTACATCATATTGTCTTAAGGAACAATAATCGTACCTTTATAACCAAATAATAAATAAAAAACAAATGGCTTCTTTGCCAACACACGCTGTTTCGACGTTTTAAGTCCTTCTTTCACCATGTCTGAGTATGGCATACACCTTAATGTGTGTCATGATATAAATAGCTGTAATGATCTATCAAAATGCTAGGAGTTTCATTTTTGTGGTGTCACACTCATCCTTCATACCTGATGCTTTTCTTCCATTTCTCGAAATCTGCCTAAACTTCTGATAACGCCTAACCTCCAATACTAATCAGTCTGAGGAACTCTCTTCTATTTATTTATTGTTATCATGGTCTTCTGCCCAGGGGGCACTGATTTTGAGAATTTTGTTAAGTGATGCAGGCGAGGGGCTCATGGCAAAGGCACCAATATAAGCAAACGTGCCAAGAGACTGTATTTACCAGCAAGGTGCTCCCTGCCTCACCAACAGAAGCAAACAGGCAAGCAAGGTGTTCAGAAACAGAAATAATTGTGAAGCATATCAATATTGCTATTTTCAGCAAAGATGCTAAAACATCAGCATTTTTATCAGGCTAGCAAATGGGTACCCTGATTTCTAATGTGGAATCTGTCTGACCACTGTTTCTTCACAGTTTTTTCCTCATTAAGATAATATGATTCAGGTTAGATGCATAGGATAGATGGCACTTTTCTATTTTCCAAGTCTAAATTAGTTGGCTGATGTTACCCTGTTTTTTTAGACTGTATTTACCAAGAACAACTTAGATACACAACAGGTCAGTATTCATTCTATTTCATTTTGGTATTTATTGGAGGCGGCTACTTAATGCAGCGGGGAAGGAATACTTTTAGTACATACATGTGCCTTATGACTATATGCTGTGGCATTGATCCATTTAGTTACCTCTCATGGGAGATCTTGCCCTCTTTTGTGCTCCCATCTGGATTTATGGGGACTGATTTGAGGGTGAATGTGGTTCACAACAGCCCTCAAGTTTTAAATCACTATATGTCCTTGGGCTTTGACAGAAGAGTAATTAATAGCAAGAATAACACTGCAAACGCCATGAGGAGAGCAGTTACTATTCTCATCCATATAGAGTGAAAAACTGTTTATCACACTGAAAGGATTTTTGCGCTCAGTAAAGAGTTGTCTTATCAAAATGGATTGAGCATCAGCCATATCCTTTATCAGTCTGGCACAATATTTACTAATCATTTGTATCCTCAATAAAAGCAGTTTTGGATGATACCCTTAACCTTTTGTGGGCTTTTCCTGTCCTTACCCTACTAAGAAGATTAAAAACACATAAAAGAACTAAGGGATTGGCAGTGAGACAGAGAAAACCAAAAGACAAAGCATACCCACTATGTCACAACATAATATGCAAATTGCCCATTACGAATGCAAAAACACTCCATTAATTAATTGGAATATCCAGTACAAAACATCACCCCAAGGTGCTACATAGCATCATCTTGGAATTCCACAACCTGGAGATCACCTCCATCAAACTCCCACTCAAAGTACCTCACAAATCTTCTGTAATAATATTATGAACAAATATGTCTCCAAAATAAAGAAAGTAGAACACTGCTGAAGAGTTTGATGGCCAGCATCCCACCTATTAAGATCATAAGTAATCGGAAGGGCACAAACTACATTCTAGACTCTATCAAACAACTTTAAATTCAAGGAACTAGTCACGAGCCAGCAGGCTTCCTTTCAAGTAAAGACAATGAATCTGCCATGATAGCCATCTGAAATAACCTTAAAATTATGGTGGTCAGAAATAGAGTGGCTGCTCCACTATGGCTGCATGCATCTGTTGGACTTGGTCCTCTCTACAGTCATCCACAAACATTTTGCCTTCACCCTCCTGTTTTCTGAACCCATTTTTGATGGCTGTTAGGACTCTGTGCACTTTACCACTGCCAACCAATGCTAAAGTGCTTGGGCTGTCTCCTCTGAATATGGTAGAATTGGCTTACACCCAATTAGCATATTTAATTTACTTGTAAATCCCTAGTAAAGTGGTACTACATGTGCCCAGGCCTGTCCATTAAATGCTACTAGTGGGTCTGAATCACTGATTGTGCCACCCACGAAGTAGCCATTCAAACATGTCGCAGGCATGCCATTGCAGCCTGTGTGAGCACCTTTAAACTGTCATTTCGATCTGGTTTGGCAAAATAAATGTTTTGCCCGGCTAATTCTTCCTTTCTAATGCATATCGTCATCCCTTAGGTAGACCCTAATCTGGTGCAAAGTATATGAAAAGTAGTACATGTACTTTTAAGTTTTACATGTCCTGGTAGTAAAACACTATTAACGTTTTTTTTCACTACTGCAAGGTCTCCCTCTCCCATAGGATAACATTGAAGTTACCTTATTACATTCAATAAGCTGTAACTTCCAGATAGGAGCAGGTAGAAATATTTACTTTGGTGTCTATGGACTTGTAAATAAAAGCCCTCACTAATGGTAAACTTGGGTTTTCAATCACTATTTTTAAAAAGCAACTTGTAAAAAGTTGCTACTTTCTTGTCCTAACCATTTGCTGCCTGTAGCCGGATACTGGGTCATATGACGTGGGTTATCTGGCACTCATCCGTATTGATTACTGGATAAGTCAAGGACTAGATATATTGCTCTTTCTCCCGAAGTACTACAATTGGGAGAAGGGGGCCTGGAAAGAATTGGCCTCGTTCCCTTTAAAAAATATATGATGCGCTAATTAATATTTGCCTTTGAACGAGAAAACAAATCTAGAAAAGATGAGAAAACAAATCTAGAAAAGATGAGCCCCACCAATTCTTACCCTGCTCGATATTTCTTTTCGAGTGTGATGTTCAGTAACAGTGGACGTGGAATAGAGATTTCACCTCGTTCTCTGTGGAAACATATATAGGACTATTAGGTAAAGTCCTGTCCTCGAGGAAATGAATCAACAGAGACTCGTCCGGTAAAAACTTACCTTACTTCAGCATCTCGAGTCCACATGTGTTCTCTACGCCATTCTGCTCTACCAACGTGTAAGTTATCACGTGGTACGGAAGCAGATATAGTCCTGACCTCTCGGGTCTTGAAAATAAACAAAGGACTATTGACCCTTCTAGTAAAGCGACATATATAAATTACAGAATATCACTGACCCTGAAAGTAAATAAATCTTATTTCTAAAGGCTAAACTCAAAATACAAGTGTATTAATCAATTCTATTTTGTTTCTCCAAACTGATATGACCTGTTGAGGGGGCTAATTAACAGTGCACCTAATTACATAGTGTTAGCTTATCAAATATGTATATATAGGAAACCTTATAGAAAAAAAGAATAATATATACAATATGAAAACAATAAATGCCTTATAAACCAAAGTTGTGCCAATACTCCTTACAATCTAGAAATGTCTGTAAGTTGATATGTAAAAAAGATGTATCATATGCAGTTTAAAAAAAGAGATCATTGTAACAGCGCCCAAATTTCATCTCTATCATTAAGGCCAGATACCGCAGTATGGTATTTTTCGATTAGTCTAGCTTCTAGTCGATTCAATTTGGTTTCTGCTTCCTCGAAATTTGTCTTACCCAAAGTACATAAAACTGTCCATTCCATGTCATTTTCTGAATGATTCAAAGTTTGAAAGTGATGTACCAGTGGGTCTCCTTGCACTTTACATTTACCCGTGATTTGTGTTGTAGGATACGTTTCTTAACAATCTGTGTAGTTTGTCCTGTATAAAACTTATTACATGGACTTTTGATGCAGTAAACTGTATTTTTTTAGTTACAGTTTGAAAAAGTTCTCTGAGGGTGTAGCTGATCATTTATATCAATCTCTTTGGAGTCCTTCGTTAAACTGCATGCTACACAGTTCTGACATCTATAGTGGCCTACTACTGGAGGTAACTTGAGTAACCCTCTTAGATCTTTTTGGTCAAATTCTTCTTTCTTCGCCGTTCTCTCTAGTTGTTGCCTCACAATTTTCACCCATTTTGAAAGCGAAGAGGGCTTTGGAATACCTAGATGTTCAATTAGTTTCCAATTTGTTTGAATCAATTTTTGACTCTGTTTGCTCTGGGGTCATATGTGAGAACACATTTTATTGAAGTTTCTTTCTCTTGGACTTTTGGAACTAGTAGCACCTCTCTCGGTGTATACCATGCTCTTTTAAGAGCAACTTTTACCAATCTTTTTGGGTAACCACGGGCCACGAGTTTGTCTTTGAGTTTCTCTGCATTTTCGAAATAGTCCTCTTTATTACTACAATTTCTCCTCACCAGGAGAAATCGACCATATGGCAAATTCTCTTTCAACGTGCGAGGGTGACTGCTCGAGAAGTGTAAAAGTGCATTCGGGTCTGTAGGTTTTGTGTACAGACTAACGTGTAGTTGACCATTTTCGTGTTTAATATATACATCCAAAAAGTTAAGTCTATTTCGGTCACTGGATAAGGTGAAATTACATTTCTGGGTTCTTGATTTAAGCCAATTATGAAAATCTTTTAGAAGTGACTCGTCTCCATTCCAAATCATGAAGATGTTGTCTATATAGCAACACCAAAAATTCACCTGGTTCTCAAAGGGATTGGTGTCGCCATATATCCATTTCTTCTCAAACTCTGCCATCACTAAATTGGCTATCTCAGGTGAAAAACAACAACCCATAGCCACTCCAGATATTTGCAAATATAGATTGTCTTTAAAGTTGAAGAAATTATTCTTCAAGCAGATGGTCGCTAGAAATATTAAAAATATTACAAATCTGTCTGTACCCGATGTGGACGTTCTCGTAAGTCCAAAATATGTCTCATCACTGCCAAGGCTTCGTCTTGGGGTATGTTCGTATAAAGTGATTCGATATCAAAGGATACCAATAGTTGGTTCTCAATGTTGTATGGTAAATTTTCTACATTTGATATCAAATCCATTGTGTCTTTAATATATGATTGGGTATCTTTTACCAGGGTAATTAGAAAAGTATCTATGTATTTGGCAAGTGGGTCTAAAATAGAGCCACAAGCTGATACTATAGGACTGCTTCCCAGAAGCACTGTTGCCTGCTGTGCTGACCTGCTGCCTGCTGCCCTCTTGACTGGGTGAGGACTTGACCTTAAACCTGTACTCAGGACCACCAGTGGGACTCCAAAGTCACTGGTGAGTTCTACTCTGACCAGTGGTGCCATCCCAGTCCTTGACCCTGGGAAGTAGACCTGAAGGTGCTCTGCCAGCCCAACTGTGGACCCAGCAGACTCAACACATCTCCTCTGCTGTGGCGCACAACCCTGAGCAGATTCAACACATCTTGCAGCTGAAGAACTTTGCATCGAACTTGCAGCCGGCAGCCTCATCGGAACTGCCACTGTGCGAGGGATCCCCAACCGAGGCCTTCACATCGCAAGCCCTTGTCGCCGCCAGTCTTGATGGCAAGGCAGGACTTTGCATCGCAAGCACCTCAGTCTCTTTGGAACAAGCTGGTGCACAACACATCTTCAATGCAGAACTTCACAT
The DNA here is from genome assembly GCF_964263255.1 of Lissotriton vulgaris. Classification (NCBI taxonomy): domain Eukaryota; kingdom Metazoa; phylum Chordata; class Amphibia; order Caudata; family Salamandridae; genus Lissotriton; species Lissotriton vulgaris. Next base: position 2,047,530,385 of record NC_141685.1, read on the forward strand.
CACAAGCTTCCATCATCAATGGCCTCCTTAACAGAAATGCAGGACCTCGGATCACTACATCATAGCTCCACGGAACTGACGCTGTGTGGCGTATCTCCGACCTGACCTAGCATCACCTCAGCAGCATGACACATCTTCGACATGGACCCTGCAACACCCACAGCTAGAATCTAGGGTGAACTTGTTTAGCAGGCCTAATTGGGACCCTGTCTTGCCTGTTCTTCATCGCAGTTGGCCTGAGCTTGTAATTTTGTCCCAGTCCGATGTGACCAGACATCCACAGTCGGCATGTTGTGCTTTTTGGAGGTATTTTCACTGACATTGTTAAACCCTTGGCGCACACCCCGCTCGACAGGAAAGTCGTTGGTAACCTGCCCATATCCCCCCCACTGGATTTTTGCATGGTTTCCCTTGTGCAATCTCATCACGAGTGATAAAGTTTCCAGCGGCATACCCATCTGGCTTAAAACTTCCCACAACTTTGACCGAGGTACCAGGTCAAATGCTGCTCGCAAATCTATAAAGGCAGCATAAAAGCTGCCTTTCCCGAGCAGGACCGTCTTCCAATGAAGTAAGGTGAAACGAAATATCTGGTCTGTGGTGCTGGTTAACCTACGGAGGCCTGCTTGAAAAGGGGACAGGATTTTTTCTTCTTCTGCCCAGACCATTATTTTCTCTAAGGTCAATTTCCCTATCACCTTTTGGACTGTGTCTACTAGGCTAATAGGCCTATAATTCCCGGGCAGCGCTTTATCGCCCTTCTTATACACGGGAATTATAACAGCCCCTTGCCAAGACTTCGGAACCGGGGCCCCTAACACCACTGCATTGGCCAACTTCATTATGTAGTTGCCCCAACGGGCTTTATCATGGAGGAAAACATTTGCTGGGACCCCGTCGGGTCCGGGTGCCTTCCCCCGTGAGGTTGAATTAGGGCCACTTCTACATCGCTCATATTAAAGGGAGGAGCTGAATGGAAAATAATGGCTGGGGCATCTCCGGACTTGTCCTCAGGTCGGCATGCATATTGGGGGCCAAGTATTCTATCCCACTACTCTGGGTTACATGATTAGTTGGTGGTTCAGGGTGACCTCCTATCCCCCACTTAACTATATTCCAGAAAAGTCTGGAATCCTTCGCAGCACTGGCACTTTTTAGGTCTTGCCAGTGTTGCTCGTCCCATTGTTTTTTAGCCCTCAAAATACAGGTCTAATACTCCAACCTTGCTTCCCTGACAGCAGACAGATCTCATTTTTTAATAGCCAGACCTAGAAGTGATCTTGCAGACCTGCAAGCCTCATTGTACCAACCCTTTCTTTAAGGCCTCTTGTTATTGTCTACTGGTTTGGGTACTACCCTGTAGAAATGTCCCTTTACGTTTTCAAAGAAGAAGTCGTGCAACTTTGTAATTTCTTTCAAGTAATTGGCAATCTCTGTTCCAACCTCCACCCTGGCATCCACGGCGTTAGTGGTTTTATCTAGTTCCTCGCTAATGCTCTTGAGCACTTCCCCTTTGGTCATAACTAGGGCCCATCTTACCCGCCTCATGTTATTTGATGGGACGATTACCCCAAGGGCCTCTTCACAATCGTTTAGCCCCTGTGGATTTCCTCCCCATAGGAAATGTGTAATGCATAAGGGATTGTGGTCACTCTCCTGCCTATCCACAACCTTCATATCCTTGATCAAGTGCCAGATAGCCATACTACAGACAGCATAATCAATCCTGCTCTGTGAGCGACCATTGTCAAAAGTGACTGCTCCTTGGACGTCACTCACAGTTCTTCCATTGAGTGCTCTGAGCCCTCTTTCGCTACACAAAGCATTGAACTGTAATATGCTGTCTGACCATTTCTTTACTGGTTCGAGGTCCAGCTTGGGGATCCCCCACTGGGATTCCTCGTCCTCCCCTACATGTCAATCATCTACTTTGAGAGGCTCAAAGGTCATATTTAGATCCCCTGCCACTATTATATTATTCTCAACGGGCTGGGTATCAATCAGCTGATCTAGAGCAACCAGTACCTTAGACTTCCTGCCTCCTGTCCCACTAGCATACAGATTGTAAAAATCCCAAAAACTCCCTGCTTCAGTCATGATCCTTATCAGCTGGATGTCGCTGCTACCAGTCGGGAGCTCTAGCACTCTAACAAAGAGTGCTTGTTGCACCCAAATGGTTAACCCCCCTTTTGGGCGACCCTTGGGACCCTTGACAGCCGGGACAAAAAAATTCAAAACCCAGAAGAAACTGGGGCTCGCAGGCCCAGGTCTCTTGGAATATACAGACATCAAAGTTGCTTATAAAAGAAACCCACTCTGGTGATTGTAGTCTAGTACCCAATCCAGCTATATTCCATGATACTACACTTCCTCCTTCCCTAGAGACTTCATGCACCGGTGGTGGGTTAGCTAGATCACATATACTTATACCCTTTTCATTTGAGAATTCCAGACCTGTATTTAATGATGGACCGAAGTCACCAGATACCACCCGACTATATCCTGTTCTACCCCATCATTTGGTTGGCAACTCCCCGCCGGTTCTATATGAACCGACACATTAGCCAAACTACAATTGGGGCCATGGTCACCATCGGTAGCCCACACTTGATCATTAACGACCCCTATTCCACTACTGGGTAGTCAATCAATGGAATCCAGCCTGGAATTCCAAATCCTAGGCCTAATTTCCCCCTGAGACATAGCTGGAACCAATGAGAACGGGAACGGGGGCATCTTCCTCAGCTGGATACCAATGTGAACCGGAGGGCTGGATCTAAATTCCATCTGGAATAGGTTCTCAGCTAGATCATTGGAGGACAGGGTTAATTCGATAACATCATGGGTAGCCCCAGGGTGACTTATTCTCCTTGCTTTGAGAATGTCATCCCTTATGACCGATCTGCACCCTCTGACGTACCGTAGCCAGTGAATCGCCTTGTTCGTCAGAGAGTCAACCTCTTCTCTCGGGCACCCGGCCCTCCTAACTTGCTTGGGGACGCTGGTCATAAATATTTTGTTTTTCGGTAAGTCACCCTTGTTGTTAGTCTGGCCCCCGTTTAGCACTGTACTAAGATTTGAAGCCACTTGAATCTGAATTCTGGGGGTGCTGGAGTAGGTTACCCCTGCCTTCGATCTTATCACATTAGGTCGGGGAACTCCATCTAAACCAATAGCCCCACTAGGGCCCTTCTGCTTGCTTAAACCGCTCTGTGTTGCTACCTTTTTTGCCCCCTCAGGTCCAGATCTCTTTATGCTATTAGTTCTAGAGAGACTAGCAGAGCTATTCTCTGTCACTGTTACAGAACTTGCCTGAGATGCCTTACTACTCTTGGGATCGCTTTTCGCCGTAGGCTGGTGGACACTTTGGTTTGGTTTGGTTGGATAGGCAGCTGCTACCTTTGCAGGACCCCCAATCGGGGGCCAAGAATTGTTGTGGTGTAATGGGGTGGCTACAGTTAGATTAATAATTAGTTTTTTCATTGCAACAATCTCGTCCCTGAGTAGAGAGACTACTTTAACAAGATCCCCTATAGTTTCTGGGCACTCATTGGTGCTAGTAACAGAGTCAGCATTGTCTACATCAATACGTAAGGGGGAATTGTCTACGCACGCAACATTAGAATTTGACTCCCCAGGCAGGACCTCTCCTAAAACCAAGTATCTGTTGGAGCAGGGAATTGGATCAATGTCAATGTCAATATCAATAGCAGCTTTGTGTGAGGTTTTACCAGTCTCCACTTCTCCCTCTAGAATACCCGGTTGGCTTTGTGGTAAAGATGTAGCAATTGAAGTGAGCGGCCTAGCCGCATGAGGTTTAGCCTGGGTTCGAAACATTTCTGGGATAGTAATAGGTGGGTCTATTGCCTCAAGTGTAACAGGCTTCCGTGGTCCCTCCCTGGCAGATGGAACAAGCGCCTCCGCTGGCCCCAAATCAGCAGACAGAATTTCTTGGCAGTCATTCACAATGGCGTCAAGAACATCTATACGGTCCATAACACAATTCATGGCGGCGTGCTTAGTCACTTCCTTTGTTTTCTTGTTCTTGGACTGTTTCGGACGATTGGCTGCCTCGATGTCCCCCCTCCCTCCTTCCATAGATTTGTGTTTCCCCATACCTTCAGATAGTTTTTATGGACCAAAGCTTTATGTTGGTGATTTTATAAGTGTAAGCAGGCCACAAGCTGTTTCAGAGCCCAATAAGTCTCCCTTGAGATCATACTGTCCGTGGGTTAGGTCAAGGTGAATATAGCGTGGCCCGGCCCATCGTCCACGGAGTGCCACAGAGGGCCCGCCCTTTGTCCGGGCTTCGTCCGGCACGTCCCGCGCACGTCCCGCTCTGCGGAGGCCGGATGTTGATTTATAACCGAGGTTCCGGTGGTTGCGGGGGCGTGGTTCCGCACAGGTGTACTCACGCACGGGCTCCTGGGCAATGGATTCCCGTGTGGCGTGCAGATTGACCCCTCCTCAGCGGTAACAACGCTGAATGGTGATGCTGGCAGGTGGATTCCAAGCCCCTCCGGGGGCAGAAGAAGGTCGGGTGTCAGATGCAGGGGACACACGAAGCGGGACCCACGCCAGCGGGTCCAGCGAGGAGCTTTGTAGGGCTGGTAATTGCGGGGGCGTGGCTGCGCACAGGTGTACTCATGCACGGGCTCCTGGGCAATGGAGTCCCGTGCGGCGTGCAGATTGACCCCTCCTCAGTGGTAACAACGCTGAATGGTGATGCTGACTGGTGGATTCCAAGCCCCTCCGGGGGCGGCAGAAGTTCGGGTGTCAGATGCAGAGGACACACTAAGCGGGACCTGCGCCAGCGGGTCCGGTGAGGAGCTTTGTAGTGCTGGTAATGGCGGGGGTGTGGCTCCACACAGGTGTACTCACGCACGGGCTCCTGGGCAATGGAGTCCCGTGCGGCATGCAGATTGACCCCTCCTCAGCAGTAACAACGCTGAATGGTGATGCTGGCAGGTGGATTCCAAGCCCCTCCGGGGGCAGAAGAAGGTCGGGTGTCAGATGCAGGGGACACACGAAGCAGGACCCACGCCAGCGGGTCCAGCGAGGAGCTTTGTAGGGCTGGTAATTGCGGGGGCGTGGCTCCGCACAGGTGTACTCATGCACAGGCTCCTGGGCAATGGAGTCCCGTGCGGCGTGCAGATTGACCCCTCCTCAGTGGTAACAACGCTGAATGGTGATGCTGGCTGGTGGATTCCAAGCCCCTCCGGGGGCGGCAGAAGGTCGGGTGTCAGATGCAGGGGACACACGAAGCGGGACCCGCGCCAGCGGGTCCGGCGAGGAGCATTGTAGTGCTGGTAATTGCGGGCGCATGGCTCTGCACAGGTGTACTCACGCACGGGCTCCTGGGCAATGGAGTCCTGTGCAGCGTGCAGATTGACCCCTCCTCAGCGGTACCAACGCTGAATGGTGATGCTGGCTGGTGGATTCCAAGCCCCTCCGGGGGCAGCAGAAGGTCGGGTGTCAATTGCAGGGGACACACGAAGCGGGACCCGCGCCAACGGGTACGGCGAGGAGCTTTGTAGTGCTGGTAATTGCGGGTGCGTGGCTCCGCACAGGTGTACTCACGCACGGGCTCCTGGGCAATGGAGTCCTATGCGGCGTGCAGATTGACCCCTCCTCAGCGGTAACAACGCTGAATGGTGATGCTGGCTGGTGGGTTCCAAGCCCCTCCGGGGGCGGCAGAAGGTCGAGGTGTCAGATGCAGGGGACACACGAAGCGAATGCATCAACTTCTACGGCCTGTTATAAGTTATTGGTTGCGCTGAAGGTTTGATCAGTTTTGAACTAATCCACATGAAACTTCAACCCTTTTAAAAAACAATGAATTCTGTGAAATAGTATGATGAACTGTTGTCCCCTGGAATTAGTTCTCTCAGATATAACTCGTAAATTATCTTGTATTTGAAACTTAATCTTTTACCAGTTCACCTCAAGGGATGACGTTCATATCAATGAGGAGATCTTTTACTATGCAGACTTCCTTTACCCTCGACAGTTCTGAAATGAGGACACAACATAGTTTATTAAAGACAGAAATATCCAATTGCTACTCATTGTTTTTGTTACACAAAAATAAGCAACAATTGCAATCATATGTGCTATGCCTTGCCTAATCCTGCACCCCAGCGGGTAAATTATAGATTGCAATGCATTCATCATTTGCCTCAGGTATATAGCGAGGCACTATTAATATAATAAAGGAAATGTAGAGGATCATGAGTTTTAAAATGTAGATAATGGGACACATACCCTACACTGAAAATATAATTGTCCATTCATTGAAAAAATGTGATCATGAAATTTCTCTGGTGCAATTTTTCGAGTTAATATCATTTTTTTTAATTAATTCTATATTGTGTGATAAATTAAAATCTTACAATATTGTACCAATCATTCCTTCCATAAAAAGATCCAGTTCTAAAAATTGATAAAAACATGAGTAGACAGATTTTTAATTGTACGTATGTGTCACAAAAACAATATTTGCTGGTGCATGGGCAATACTTGATATAATATTGTCTCATATTTTGCGATGCAGGTGACCAATTACTTGAACTGGGTGGTACGGAATCTTGCAGATTTGGAAGTGCAAATGGGAGCTGTGAAGAAAGTGAACAGCTTCCTGAACATTGACTCTGAAGACTACGAAGGGTCCATTGGTAAAACTCCTGTTTTTTTATATAATATCTAAGAAAATAATTACATACTTTTTTTAAACACGAAAAATCAACTATTGTTTGGGCCACCTCAATGCTTGGGTAAGGCCACCGGAAAAAGGCATTTGTGCAGCTGTTGGGGATTTCTCCATTACTATGAATTTGCAGCACTTGCCACATAAATCATCTGGCACACAATTTCTGTTTCAGGTATTGATACCTGTAGTTAGCCATTTAAAAATGTTGCAATGTTGGTCGGGCAGTATAAACCGCCCTATTTCATAGAAAACCTCTTTATTTCATGGATATGTTTAACAATATTTGGCTGCATCAGGTAACAAAATCTTAAATCCATAAATGTAGTTTAAACAGGGTGGATAGAATGATTTCCCATGTGTCACTGGTTCTGTTTCACTATAAACACAAATTCATGTTCACATCACAGACACTGTCCTCAAAGATGTGTTTACTTCAGTCTGCCATACAGACGTCAGAAGAATTAACAATATGTTGATTCTATTTAGGGACTTTTGTCTTGAATCCAAAAATAACTCCGAGTGAGAAATTGAAATTTACTATTCTGTTCTGCAAAACTATGTTTTAATCTAAAGATTTGTCATCGAGGTACCACATAATCTGTACTCAATATAACCCTACCACATAATCTGGTCCTGCACTGTCTCATAATTCCAGTGACCCTGCGTGTATGTGTAGATGCACAAAAAGTTGGGCTATTTACATGAGGCCAAAAATTACGACTACAAGTAATATTACACTACAAAATGAAATTAGTTGATTTTATGATGCGGATTGTTTTTACACAGGGTTTAAAACACATTTTAAACAATTGTCTGCTTTATTTTCCTAGTGAGAAAAAGACCAATAAATGTGAGAATACATATATCTAGACATATATAGTATGTGGATTAACATTTCAACCAGATGACTTGTTGAGCCAATTAATTGCAAAATGTTGAGGAAGTTAAACTAAATAACCCTTCTACTAATCCATACATAGTTAGAGGAAACCTGAGAAGGTGACGAATAGTCAATAGACGCAGCATATGAAGCCAGTGTATTTTAGAGTCCAGTCGTGGGATATACACTATGATAAATATAGGAAGCTATTCAATTCGATTTTTTTTATCGCAGATCTTCGGTCTCTACTTCACTCTATGGAAATTCAGCGTTGGAAAAGTTAAAGAATACAAACCCAAATAAAAAATAATCAGCTTGTACATTTGAAAAGTAACTCGTCTGCAAACGTGTTCTTCGAGACATGTAACTCAACTGTGCAAAACTCTCCTAAAATCTGATCAGTGTTACTGGGATTGTAGGTCATTGGGTACAGAAAAACCAGTCTCTACTAACGGCACCAGGGACTAGGGGTATGAGGAGCCCAATCGAACCCTGTTTATGTTGTTTTTTTACCGCCAAACCAGGGAATGAGGATGCCATAATCCTTGCTTGCATTGTCGTCTGTGCACACGTGCCACGCCGCTGCTGACGTCATATCCTTCCTAGATCTCAAGATATGAGGCAGATGCGCATCTTTTCTATGTGTAGCACTCACTGAATGTCAAAGTCACCATTAAATGGTCCTGCATAATGGTTGTTGTGATCTGGAAAGATTTCGGCATGAAGTCTTATTAGTTACATTGTTTTAGAGTGCCAGGGGTGTTAGTGTAAATAAAACAAGAGGTGAATTGTAATTATGCCCTTTAAATGTACCAAGCTGCCATGACTCAGAGGAATACCGTCCCCTGTGGCCCTTCGTGACAGTGGAAATGGTTTACCACTTCAGAGAAAGGCCACTGAATCGTGTGAAGTATATAACAAGCATTTACAATGCAATGGTTTCACCTTTGGAAAAGTTAGAGCTATTGGCATTATAAATGACAAAATTTGTATTTATGTGTTGGTTTTGAAAACAGATAAATAAATGGCATTGTCATTTACATTGCTGCCATTAGCTTAATCTCTACAGTCACTCTGCAGTCACTCTGCACTCCCTAGTCACTCTGCACTCCCTAGCACTCCCTAGTCACTCTGCACTCCCTAGCATTCTGCAGTCACTCTGCACTCCCTAGCATTCTGCAGTCACTCTGCACTCCCTAGCACTCCCTAGTCACCCTGCACTCCCTAGCACTCCCTAGTCACTCCTGGCTCCTTTGGACAGAATTTAGGTTAAGAAACAATGGCACATGGCAACACTTCACCAGTGAATGCGGAAAAAGTAAGGAAGTGTTCCGGCTGGAGAAATTTAAAGAAATATAGTCCCCACAATATGAAATGAAAAGCAACAAGGTGAAACAGTTCAATCCTTTTGCACAAGAAAAAAATGGCAATGCAATTACAGCAGAAGACACAGGAACTTTAGAAGCTCTGACATGCCCTGTGATAAAGTATACCAGATTAACTTGAGGTCTCATTTTCCAGTTATAAACTCAATTGACGAATGATCACATATGGAGTAAACACGTACACACATCTAGTACCCACACACGTGGAAAATAAACAGAGACTACACATGTGCCAAGTAATAGTGGACGTGCACACATGCTCCAATCAGCATGTCAGCTATACACTAACAGGATATTAAAAGGCAGACAACTACTACTCACTAGAATGGTACAGACTTCAATGAGGGTTTAAAGCCGTGAGGGGGTGATTTGCGGATAGGGAGAGCACCAGGAGGTGCAAGGGAGCAAGCAGAGGGAGGAGAAGGTGGGGGAAAAGGAAAGCAGCAATGAAAGGAAAAGCAGTGACTGGGAGTAGAATAGGGCTAATCCAAAATCCCTGTATGTATATATACACACATACACCAGTATGTATTTCTACAGTATTTTTTTGATTACATGAGACTACAGAAACGTTAATCTACATCTGGGCGAGACCTAACAAAAAGAGCACATCTCTTGTATTTGTCTCCCTGATATGGGTGGTACCTCTCTGATGTTCACAAACAGTCCAATAGGCCAGGACGGAATTTAAATTACACTGCCTTAATTTCGAGAATTTCATGCTACCCTTGTTACACAAAATTCTCTAAATTACGCCACTTTACATATTTATATGCTGTTTGCTATAAAAATGTACCTTAGCAGAGAACACATGAGGCTGGGCCCAACGTAGCTGTACCCAGCTTGAGCCGGTAACTCAGTAGCCAGGAATTCCATATACCGGGGATAAGAGATAACGCTGGGGGGTACAATTTCTGGTTGTTACACAGAAGAACCATGAGGGTTCTCTTATAAATAAGGAATCATTAGAAGAACTGGGTATTCTAGTTCCACACTCCTCATTTTCAACCACCGTGCAGCAGATGAACCCTCCATGCAGCAGATGAACCTTCAATTGAAACAGATCCCCGGTTACAGCAGATCTCCTAATTCCAGTGAAGCAAGAAACTCACATTACTAGCCCCACTGGAACTAAGAGGTCGCTCCTAATGAAGGCAATATTTAATTTTCTCTGGAACAATAGGTTGTTGTGAGAAGCACAAAGAAGCAGCTAAGATGTGACCTAAATTTGGAGGGCCGGCACACACAGTGAAGCCCTTCTGTTTCAGGGCATGTCATTAGAAGGTTAAAATGTTTTGCTACATTTGTCAGCAAAAAATCCATACAATTGTAATTTACCAGTATTCACAAAGCTAAATAATAACTGATATACGATTCCCAATTGTGAATTTAGTTTGTTCTATATATTCTAAGAAATAATATTTACAAAACTAGCAATAGAAATACCTGCATGACAAAATTATTAACGAGTATTTTCCGTGCTCTAAAATTCCAAAAAGATCAGAACAAAAAGAAGAAGTGGGAAAGTTCCTCTTTAAAGCTATTTAGGTCCCCAACATACTAAACTCCGTTCTCGAGTCCATTTGTTTATATATAATAGTGCCCATCTCATAACTTTTGTTATCTTTTCTCTTTCTTGATTTCTACGGCAAGTCGTCCAGGAAATTAACTGTCCACTTTTCCCTTTCACCGCCATCTTCAAAGTGGCTTCGGAGGCCAATTATTTTCTTAGTACTTACAGACTGTGGCGTTCCTTTTCTTATGTGTTCATAAGTTTGTGTTTTGGGGTCTAAACGAGGTGAACAGACTTTTGGTCGAATTTTGTAAGATTATCGTCTTCACTTTGTAGCCATTAGTCTGCACACCTTGCTCTCCTCTGTGTTCCCAATGTAAAACGGGATACATTTGCTAACCAGGCTTTCACAGTAGCAGTTGCAAGGGTTTGGAATTCACACCCTCTTATGGAGTCTGTGCTGAATCCTCCATACAGAATTTCCATTAACTTCCATAGTCACCATTAGCGGTGGCACGGGCAAGATTGAGGAGCGTTTGTTTAGCAAACACAGGAACCTGGAGCCATGCTAGGGGAGGATGTCACCCTCACTTCTACCATAAAAATATGTGGACGGGTTTCACGATAGGAGGGTTTGCAGGCCATTGATTCCTCTGATCTGCAGCATTGCTTTCAACGTTGTCATCATATGGCTAAGACGCAGACAGACAATCAGATCTATGAACCCTGAAAGGGCGAAGGATACTAAGCGCATTTTTCAATCAAACAAATAATACACAGCAGAAAAAATACTTTGATCACATCAGCCTTTCTTTATCCAACACTGGCTCCATCCCAATCCACAATTCATTTTTAAAATGGCATTGCTATGTAAAGAAATCAAACAGAAAAACGGGCAACCCAAAAAAAAACCCTTGTGGGCTTTGATAATAAAGTAAGAGAGGTAAAGGTGCCTACAAGGGATTCACTTGAAAGATATACTTTTGAATCATTTTATCTTGCATAAAAAGAGACCTCTAATGACACTTGTGAAAATAACTCAAAACAACTCGAACATACTTAAACAATAAACTAATTACACTCCGGTGTATCAAAAATGATAATTAAGTTTATATTTCAAAAAGATATAAAAGTAAGGGTCCAGAAAAAAACAGTACAAATAAAACATACCATGACAACAGACAACCTAAGTTAAACATACAATGGCATCCTGATTGTCAGTGTATAGCTGTACATCTTCAATGGGATGAGTCTGTTCTAAACTCAGGGTTCAGAACTCAAGACAGGACTAATGAACAAGAACTACAAACGAAGAATAGGATAGGCGTCGAGGTTTCAGTCTCTGTTCTGTCAGATCAGTGATCTTCAGGACAAATGTTAATCTTGAGTAATTTATTGACCCCTTTGTTAAAGGATCGAGTGAGAAATTATACTCTCCCAGTGGATTTCTTCAGAAGGCAGATTAGGGCAAATCTTTTACAGAAATTGGCCTCATGTGTACCAAAGGAAATGAATTCCTTGTTCTACAACTCGGTGGCGTCTGTCTCACAAACCGAGCAGGATCCAAACGAGGTTGAAAGCGGTCACTTTTTATGAAAGATAAAATTATTCAAAAGTAGATCTTTCATATGAATCCCTTGTGGGCACCTTTACTTCTCTTAATGCAAAAAATCTAGTCACCATCGCAACCCATGTGCCTGGCAGAAAGGCTCTGCCTGTCAAAGAGGACATAGTGACTGAGAGGAGAACAAAAGCAACCTTTGCCTTAAAATGTCCCAAGCCACAAGGCTGGCCTTGGCAGACCGTGGAAAGGTCTTTCATGGGGAATGCGCTAGCTACTGGTCCACCACCCGTCTCCTATCTCTCATTTCTTCAAGACACACCTGACCAACACACAATCCCCGCCCACTCCTAATTTCACTCTCGGTCCACCTTGTGAACACCTACAATCAAGGAAGCCCTGTGATTGTGGTGGAAATTATCATCATCATCATTGTCTACACAACTCAAGCACATTTATTCTTGTGAAAGAAATGTGAAGTGTCCCAGTGCCGCGCAAGGCTTGCTTCAAGGAAGAAGAAACTTTAAGCACATAAAATAAAGTCCCGGCAACGAGCACTGGCAGATCTTCAGCACCTGTTGCAAAACCAGAGAAGATTGTAGGACATTTAATCATAATCACTCACAGGGTGTGTACAGCACGATATATAAGGAAACTGATATGACACATAAAATTGGCTAAGGAAATGGACACTATAGAGTATCTGTGGTGAGATGTCATAGTCCTCGTGACTTTCCTTAGTGGTGGAGACATGCTGCTAATATACCCTGAAGGTAAACACTGAGACAAATCACGGTAAAGGTAGTGAAAGACATTGCAGTAAAATGCGCATCACTCAACAGATTAGAGGGAATGGAATTAAAAGAATTATTCATACCGTTGACATATGGACAATGACACTAAGGGAGAAGGGCGCTCAATGACATCTCTCATCCCAGAGAGACACGGAAACAGGAAAGAAAGCCTCGCCATAAGGGACACGAATCTACAGAAGGGGTCCAGTGTGGTCCTAAGAGGGTTGGACTCTAAGGGCACACGGGGGGCAACAGCAGGAACAGCAACACCCAATACCTGCGCCCAAACTTGCAATACCGTGCCTTCCGCGAGACCCCACAGTTCTGGGAATGACCCCTTGGTTCTCAAGGCTCCTCAATCCCTCGGTCTGATTGCATCATCCCCTCCAGCTGGTCTACTTTTTCCTCTCATTCAAGAGTTCTGTGCCAGGGTCTCGCTCTGTGATTCAGTAGGCGGTCCATGGTCCCGGTCCACCGTTTACGAGTTTTGTGTTTAAACCTGCATATACATCGTGTTTCTCTACCCGGTTCATTGAACAGTTCAATAGTTCTGCTGCAGTTTCGCCCCAATTCTGTACGAGGTTCTCGGTTCCATACACGGTCCGTGCTTCTTTACCCGGTTTTGTGTTCAAGTCGCGACAGCCCCCTCCCCCTCTTGAAATGTATAGGGAGATTTGCGGTTCTGTGTACGATTCTGTATCCAACTCCTAACTCCTGGATAAACCTACCGCTCAACAGGTCCCGCGTCCCCTCGGTGTCAACGCAGCGCCAGGACTGGGTGCAAAGTCACAGATAAACCGATCTAGTCATGTGGCATCTGTCTTTCCCTGTGCGGACTCCCGTCCCGAAGCCCCGACTTTTACACTTTGAATATTTTCTTTTTTTAGAACAGCAAGGTTTAAAAGAAAGCCTTTTTTTGTACTGATTCCCAAAACGTTCAAAGTACATTTCATGCCCACAAACAGTAGTGGAAGCAACAGCCAATCTAGGTTTTCACTTTTCCACACTGCGATCAGAGACAGAGCCCATCCCTCCCCCCCCGAACAATCTGTAGAGAATCCTAAACCTTTGCATTGCGAGATGTACTTACGGCAGTTCAGCTGCTGCTGAGTCGCACTACAGCCCCGGCTCCGCAGGCGTGGTGTCCCGATGCCAGCCTCCGAGGAGTTTCAGACAGAAGGTACAGTCAGCGGGAGCCACAGACACGTCATGTGATCCCGACACACGCCGCTTCTCATTTACTGCACTTCCTGCGACACGGCCCTCTGGCTTTTAACTGCTTCGGTGTCTCCAGGCGGAGCGGGCGTGGGGCACAAGAGCTGCCTTACACCGAGAGGGAAGTGAAGCTGCCGTCTCTGCCTCTCCTTCCGCCGAGTCCCGGCGCCCAAGCAGGTTTGTGCACTCTTATGCAAGTCAATCAAAGTCAGGGTTCCCACGTGACGTCCCCGATCATAGCAACTGCAAACACTGAGTTTGGAGGCACAAAGTTACACAACGATGCAATCTCACGAGTGGCTCTGTGCTTCAGCGGGCCTCCCATGTTACAATAAGACACATTCTGGGAGTTGTAGTCCTCGTTTAACATCAAATGATCTACAGTAATTAAAACACTCCAAAACAATCATTTCTAAAAGAAAACTCCAGGACTGGAAAATAAAGGGCTTGTGATATGGGGTCATATAGTAACGTTAGCCAGGGATCAAAAGTCTCACCAAGTCTGCCCCTTTTCTGCCTACCCTCCACACACAGAACACAACATGGTCTCCAGCGTCGTCACCGTGTTCTCTCAACTATTGCCCTCTCATTGGACCACCTTCCTTCAAAAGCTGTTCAAATCTGTAAAGTGTTTCTTTCATGTTTTTTCCGAACCTTTGCAAATGCCTAAAAGATTGAAAAAAAATAACGATAAAAATCAGGAAAAGGTAGGTTTTAATGAAGCAAATATAAACTAAAAATAGCTTTTGGTGAGGATTTTTTGCTAAAATTGTTTAAGTTAATTCTGCAAATCTTTGTTTCATGAGTTTTCGACCGCAGTTAATATTTTGACACGTTTTCAAAACTTCACAACATTCAAAGTGTGAAGTATGACAACATTTGAAGAAGTCTGTAGGGGGAGGGGGTTACATTTCGCCCACTCTTACTTAATACTGTTTGGAATTTGCATTGTGCAACTGACAAGGGCGTCTTGGCGCTATGAAATATAATGGGCCTATATAGGAGGCGAGGTGGCAACACAACCTTCCAGCGCTACAGTGGGAGAGACAGGCTTTGGCGGCTCCCTACACTTTATTGGATTGCATTCACCTCTCATAAGATATGGAAGGAAATATCAGGATATTGCGACTTGAACCCGAAAGCAATATCCTGCTGGAAAAAATATACCTGCCGGAATTTTTGATTCATGAATTTAGGGTAATCGATGGGGCCAACTTTACAACACAAAGCTGGGGCCAGAATGGTGAGGGCTCTATGAACTATGCCTAAGTGGCATGTAAACTTATTTTCTTGTGCAAAGGAAATTACTGGAGTGACAATGTATTTATTTTGGAGTTTTATGAAGAGCTGGGAGTGACCTTCTTTACTCCTGAGTGAGGTAAAAAAAACAGCAGAATCGGCGGCGTGAGCCGGCCGGTCCCATCAGAAAGAGTGGGTGCCGGCAGCTGATGGTCTGTGATCACAACCCCGAGAGTCCGAAAGTTAATTTAACAAGTCGCTGAGCCGCTGTATGTTGATAGGCGCTTCCGGCTGCAGGCTGCCCACCACCGTTTGCGGACTCCCGGCCATATCTGGGGGGGCTCCTGCAGGGTCTCGCCTCGCAGTCTGCAGCGGAAGCACGGCGTTGGGGCAAGAGAGAGGCTCCGAAGCGATTCTCGCACCCGTGTCCCACTCGATGAGCATGGACTGCTTCTTTCGACGCGGTGGCGGGATCGGAGCTTGCTTTTTCGCCGGGCGCTGCGGGGGGCGGGAAAGGCACGGACAGTTAAAGGCACGGACAGCGGGAGGGGGGGCGGGAAAAGCACGGACAGCGGGAGGGGGGTGCGGGAACGGGCACACGGACAGCGGGAGGGGGGGCGGCGGGAACGGCCAGCACTCACCTGGACCTGGACTTCCTCCGGCGGCGGTCGGCCGCGGAATGACCAAAAAAACCTGGACGAACAAAGAAATAAACCCCCCCCACCACCGCACTGACGTGATAAAAGGGGCTGGATGAGAAAAAATCTCAGGAACGCCCACGAGTCGCCTCGCAGAATGACGGACGCCTCTCTCTTCCAATGGCTAGCCTCCATTTATGGAGCTAGCCAATGGAACAGAGAGGCGGGACTTTTGTCCATACTGGTAAACAAAAGTTTTCGCCTGCGCGAAACGCTGCTTGCGCAGCTGTTCACCAGGGGAAACCTAAAAAACTATGAGAATTTGTGAGGTGCTTGCCTCAGCAACGTCAGCTCCCCTGACTGAAAGCCAAGCACCTCCTACATTTGGACGTTCACCCTCAGGGGGGCACCAAGGTCGAGCAGATAAGATTTATTCCAAGAGGGTGATGTGAGTTTAGAATAACGCTCAATACATCCAAATATGCAAGTAGTTTATATTGTTGTATAAAGACGTGTTAAAACTTAACGAAAGGTGACATCGTTTTGGTCCTCCTTTTTGTTATGTTGACTCTTTAACTTCAGGATCTATAATTTAAATAATATATAAAAGTTGTTTTTAAAAATCGTGACTGCATTCTCACAATGTTTTGCGTGTTGCACGACGAGTAAGGCAACACTTGCACAAGAGATTACGAATGATCGAAAAGAGAAGAGGTTTTAGGTATACTTTGTAGCATTTCATTTGCCCTGATGAACCTCGAGGATGGATCTGTTAGCACCCAGCTTCGACCCTGCTGCCTGTGCCGGTCAGAATGCGGAAGGCACGTGCACTAGTTCTCCGAAGTCTAACGTAGTGTGCTATGGGGGGACTTTTCACTTACTCGTGCAGTTTAAAGCACGCATCTGCCATCTTTTAAGCAGCAAGTGGGTGCATGTCTCTGCAGCGCAGCTCTGGGCGACCTTAGAAGAAAGGATCTATCTTAGCCTAGCCATAGGCATCGAACCCCGACATATCCATATATATAAATATGTGTGTGCATTAAACACGATAAGCAAACATTGATGACGTAGTGCATAAAAAACGATCCTTGTGGTCCGGTTCAGTTCTTTGAGCCCTGAAGTGACCGAGGTTTAAGCTAAGCGGGTGTTGCTTGGGTAGCACCGGGCTCTCTGATTCCCAGGAGTGGCTGTTTCCGGACTCACAGCGTTTGGGAAAATTCCATCATGCTGAGATAAGGTATCGGAGGCCTGTCTGTGAGCAATTAGCACACTCCTAAGAGGCCTTGAGTGATATGTCCAAAATCGAATCTCCTCCTCTTTCTGCGGACAATAAAGATGGAATGTGGTACTCGTGACGGACTTGGAGTTCAGATCATTGACAGCCTTACCAGACGGGCTTCACAATGCCTGCCTGATTTAAAACGTTTAAAATTGCTGGCTGAAGTAAAATTGACCTTTTGCTGCGGTGGTACTCTGTTGTTGCAATGACGCACTATTTTATTCTGCACCTCTCTTCTTGATTAAGTATTGTGCAAACACTTTCCGCAGATCTATTTGTATTGTTACATTTCAGCCAACTTCAGGTTAAACATATTTGCACAGTTTTACCCAGAGTCCCGTGCTTCTTGTTTTTGGTTCAAAGGACACCATAATCTTGTGAAGTTTCCAACCCTTCAATCTGGTTCAAACACCAACAAAGCTAATAAATGTGGCTTTAGGAGAGTAAAATGTGATTTGTGTTCACAAACAGCGGGAAGCTCTTGTTGACATAGTGGGAACAGGTCAAGCAAAGAGCCAAAGAAAGGACAAAGATAAACACAACTGTGTGAATTGTAGTCAAACATAGGGTCGAAGGTAATAGGGGAAAAGGGGTGAGTGCCATGGAGGGAGGGTTGGGAGGGCAGGCGTTTGGGAGTGAGTGCCAGAGGCAGGCACGGCTCTAGGATGTACGAGGCCCATCTAAAGGCTGTTTGCATCTCAATAGATTAACACCCAACTACTCCCGCCACACATGAAGCTGCTTTATGCAGACCCCTCATGGGCTTCCACCTACAAGCACCTCTTTTACAGCTCACAATGGACTGAAGGAGTAAGGGTTGCTTATTTTCTGAAAGGGAAAACTGCGGGGCCACTAAAGGGTGGGAAGAAGGGCATACCCTGGTACCTCTTTATAGGAAGCAGGACAGGACAAACCTGCAGAATGTGTCTCCTTTCAACCGGGCCCAGAGGAGGGGCACCCTCTCCTAGGTCTTGCTGCCCTACACCATGTCTAGAGGGGGAGCCTCCCGTGGCCACAACTGCAATGAGTCACCTCTGTTAGACCTGTCAGCCTTAGTGTGGCCTTCCCTAAAACGTTTTACCTACCTACTCCATTTTGCTGATCACGTTTTCGCTGGTCTCAAAACTCTGCAAAATTTACCACTGCTGACCAGTGTTAAAGTGCATGCACTCACTCTTTAAAACACGGTAACATTGCCTTATCCCCAATCGGCATATTTGATTTACTTATAAGTCTCTAGTAAAGTGGTACTATATGTACCCAGGGCATGTAAATGAAATGCTACTAGTGAGCCTGCACCACTAGTTGTGGAATCCACTTAAGTAGCACTTTTAAAAATGTCTCAGGTCTGCCATTTCAGCCTGTATCTGCAGTTTTTAAAGTGCCATTTCTACCTGGCAGAATAAACCTTTTGCCAAGCTCAAACTTTCCTTTTCAATATATGTAAGTCAGCGTTGTGATTGGCTTTGAACGTCCTGGTTGGACGCTCAACCATGGAAGGGGACCCTGGGCTTGTTTCCATGCGGGCTGTAACGCAGCCTGCATAGAGAACAGGAAAAGTGTGCATGATTAGTTTGGGTGGCCCGAGAGTGCTGACCAAACCATCACTGTCCACTTAGGAGTGGACAAACCACTCCTCTCCCCTGCCCTACTCAGAGAGCAGAGCAGCCCCACCCACCTGCCCACCCACAAAGCTGCAGAAAGCATAAATGATAATACCTTAAAGTTATTATCATATTATGCTTCTTCTTCGCACTGCTTAAAAGCAGTGGGATGATGCTCCTCTGCCATAGTGGAGGAGCAGGCCACTTTTAGAATGTTGCCATTTTCCTGGATTAGCCATTTAGTGTCTTTAGCCTCTCGCTGGGTCACATGACTGAGTGTAGCTGACAGTTGGGCTTTCTGTATTCCTCCTAGACTCCCACACCCAACAGGGAGCTTCAGTGTGCCTGATTGAGGGACAACATTGCCTTTGCAATTGAGAAAAGTTCACAAGAACAATTGTGAGCCCCCTCAATTTTATCAACATAGATCATGCAATGTGTGACCCTAATGTGCCTATGATAAACCTTCAGAGCCTATCGATAGTTACCTTTATTAGGGGTGTCAACTGGTGGTCGATATAACAGGATGTCAGGATATCAGTAGCTCAAGATAAGGTGATGCCACTAACCTCAGAAGATCGTCAGCAGGAACGATGACAAGCAGAAAGGCCTCCCTATTCCCCTGGGTGCAACCCCACATAGAGTGAAGCAGACACTACTATGCACAAATGCACCCCGGGGATAAGGGAAGTGGATAATACAATAAACCCTGCAGACCAAATGGCTCTTCCTAGTCCCGCATCTCTCTTCAGAAATACAACGTTCATTACAGAAGCGTAGGAGTTCTTTTGAGGTAACTAGATATATAAATGAGATAAGAAGCCAGGGATTAGGAAAAGACATAAAAGGAACCAATCATACCAGGCTGTTATTGGGTAACTCTCTCCACTTATAAACGAAACACTGCAGTCCCCTTAATAGAGGCAAAAGGCACTCTGTGGAAAGGAAATCCTGAAACCCCAAACCGACTCTATACGGGGTTAAATGAAGTTACATGGATTGAGAATTGTCAAAGGAATCAGCAATAAACATAAACCAAATATGCTGTTTATTCACAGCATATACGTTTAAATGAAGAACCAAAATCATCAAGGGTTAAAACAAGAACACCAAAAAGAAGTTTCCAAGAAAAGCACTCCTGCGCTGACTTCTCCTTCGGCACACCTAAATCCCCGAAATTTTTGCGCGTTGCAAGACGCCTTGGTAATGCGGGAAAGAGAACACGTCCTTCCCAGTAGCTCACTGGTAACTGCACTTGGGACTCTCGCGATGCAAGGATAGGGAAAGGAAAAAGGATCCGTCCGCTCGACGGTTGCAGCCTGGAATAAGAACACGGATACTCGGCAAATCCAGCAGGGATCACCTTCTGCTATGCCGAGCTCCGTCACAGAAAATCATTTGGCGATGGCAAACAGGAATCAGAACTCGGAGACTTCAGCAATCCGCGGGGAATACCTTCCGCTTGCTGGAGCTCCGGACACGTATAGGAAGTTTGTCAAGCCCCGAGCCTCTGTAGAGGAGGTGCTTTGTAGCCTCTGTTTGGGCAGTAACGTCGGAGTCTGCTTCCGGTGTGCCGAGCACAAGGCTTTTGGGAGTTGCAGCACCTTGTGTTCCATGTGCCCCCCAGTGGTCGGATATGTAATGCGCTTTTATACCCATGCATTCTTTTGGTAGATATGGAAGGGGGAAGCGTGTCCAGTATTCTTCGCCCTTGTACATTGCCCGTGATCGCTACAGAACCCCCTCTTAAGGACCGCCGTCTCAGCGGTTGACCTGGCTTACCGGGATACTTAGCATGAAAGCGTTCCCTCAAAAGAGGGCAATGCAGGTTGCCGGAGGGTTCCCAGGTTCTGTCCTCCACCCCATACCCCTTCCAGTCCACTAGGTACTGCACTCGACCTCTGATTAATCAGGAGTCTAGTATTTCTTTGACTTTACTCTTCCTGCCCGTCTATTTCAAGGGGAATGGGTCTAGAGGGTAATCTCATATTTATGGGACAAGGTTGGAGCAGTGATATGTGGAACACAGGGTGTATGTGCCAAGAGAGAGTTAGATATAAACATACTGCCACATGGTTGATAATCTCCTCAATTCCATAAGACACAATGTATTTGGGAGCCAATTTGCCCACCCCTTTTAGATGCAAATTTTTCGAGGACAACCATACCTTATCTCCCACTTGATATATGGGTTCCAAAGCCCTCTTTGTGTCTGGAAAACGCTTTTGTGCTGTTTGGGATATGGCTAATTGGTTTTTAGCATCGATAAGCTCTGCTTTTAAATGGGCATGGTGTTCCTGTATGGTGGGGTGTTTGGACACAAAGGGCCACTCGAATAGGAGCATGTTTTGATGAAACCCATAGAGACAAAAGAAGGGTGAACATCCCAACGTGGAGTGTTCAGCGTTGTTGTATGCGAATTCTGCCATCCAGATTAGGGGATACCAGTCCAAGGTGTTTTGAAGAGGGAAACATCGTAGGTATTGCTCCAAGGTTTGATTGAGCCTCTCTGTTTTCCCATCGGTCTAGGGATGATAACTGGTGGACAAACGGGCCTCGATGTGCATAGTAGTGCAAAGCGCTCTCCAAAAACATGAAGTGAACTGTGTTCCTCGGTCTGTGATAAGGATTCTTGGGATTCCATGAGCTCTCACTACATGCTGTAGGAAAACCACTGCTAGTTTGGAAGAGGTAGGTAGTCATTTTAGCGGAATGAAATGCCCCATTTTAGTCAAATGGTCAATGGTTACCAGGATGGTGGTATATCCTTCACAGGGGGGCATTTCAACAATAAAATCCATGGATACCGTGTGCCACAAAAAAGGAGGTATTGGTATAGGTTGCAGTAAGCCCACTCTTTTAGAATGACTGGTTTTTCCCTAGGCACAAATGGCGCAGTTCTTTAGATATTCTTTAGTGTCCTTTCGCTGCGTTGGCCTCCAAAAGGATCTCTCTACATTGGCAATGGCTTTGTATTCCCCTAAGTGTCCTCCTAGCTTAGAGTCATGAGCCCAAACCAGCACTTGTAGCTGAAGAGCTGCTTGTGGCACATACAGAGTATGGTAATGGTATAGAAGGTACTCCGATGTTCAGGGTTTTCTTGTATCCATGTATGGCAATCCACGTTAGCTAGAGATACTTTAACGTCCTCGAGGAAGTCCTGAGAGATGAAGAAGGCAAGGGTCTTTTCCGGGAAGGTAGAAGCAGGGAGGATGGCAGGAGGTTCCACTGTTTCATCCATGAGATGTTCTGTGGGTTCCTCCCATCGAGATATTGCATCTGCCTTACCGTTCTGCGGTCCGGGTCTTTACTTAATAACAAAATCTTAGTCAGAGAAAAACAGAGACCATCATAGCTGGCGTGGAGTTAAGGCTCTAGCAGTTTTCTGGAACAGGAGGTTCAGATGGTCAGTGTATATTTCGACGGTGTAATGTGCTGCAAGGAGGTAATGCCTTCACTCCTCACATGCTCGTTTAATGGCCAGCAGCTCTTTATCGGAGGTAGAATAATTCACCTCACAGGGGTAAGCTTCTTGGAGTAGAATGCAACCGGGTGCAGTTGTCCTGTATCCGGGTGCCGTTGAGATAACACTCTTCCCAATGTGTACTGTGAGGCATCCGTTTCTACCACAAACGGCAAGCAGGGGTCAGGGTGATGTAAGATGGGAGCCTGGGTAAATCATTCCTTCAATGCTTCAAATGCCTGATCTGCCTCTGCTCCAAACAAAAGGGGTGTTTTTCTACAGTAGACTGGATATGGGGTGTATTATTTTGGAAAAATCTTTGACAAAACGTCTGTAGTAGTTAGCGCACCCCAGAAAGCCCTGTACATATTTTACATGATGGGGTGCCTTCCATTGTGTTATTGCTGCCACCTTACCCATTACCATTTGAAGCCTCGAGCATTGATGACATATCCCAAAAAGGCAACTTCCTTGACATGGAACAGGCATTTTTTCAATTTGGCGAACAACAAGTGTATTTTTAGTCTGTCCAACACTGTTTTCACGTGAAGAATATGTTCTTGAAGGTTGGCTGAATAGAGAAGAATATCGTTGATGGAGGCAATGCAAATGGTTTCCAACAGCCCTCATAACACTTCATCCATAAAGAATTGGAACGCCGCAGGGGCGTTACACAACCGGAAAGTCATCACCTGGTACTCATAAAGCCCGAATTTGGTTCTGAAGGCTGTCTTCCACTCGTCACCTGTCTTGACTCATACCAGGTGATAAGCACCTCGCAGGTATAGCTTGGTGTAGATTCGTGCACCTTTCAATTGGTAAAGCAACACCGGTATCAGGGGCAAAGAGAATCTGTTTTTCACAGTGACCTTGTTGACTGCTCTGTAGTCAATGCATGACCTTAGCTCATCACAGTCCTTCTTCGAGATAAAAAAAAGTGGAGAGGATGCTGGGGGATTTGAGTGTCTGATAAAACCAGAAGCAAGGTTCTCTTCCAGGTAGGACTTAAGGTAGTTTGCCTCTGGTTCTGTCAGGGCGTACACCCGGCTACAGGGGATGTTGGCTCCTGGGAAGAGATCAATGCGACAGTCGTAGGGTCTATGGGGTGGCAACTGGGTGGCTTTTTGTTTGTCAAAAACCGCCTGATAGTCACCATACACATCAGGTAGTAAGGTAGAGCAGCAGTACCCAACTTCTTCACATCCTGTGGTGATCAGCTCAGCCTGGTTTTCGGTTGTGTCTTCCTGGCTCAGGTACTGCCTGGTACAATGCTCCGTACAAAATGCGGACGTCAATGAGACGGTGTGTTCCATCCATCGAATAACAGGGTCATGCAAGGTCAACCAGGGCATCCCTAGGATAAGGCAAACGTAGGGAGCATCTATGAGGTAAAAGTGTATGATTTTGTAATGGTCTTTACCAAATCGCATAGATAGAAGAACTGTGTGATATCTGACAGGTCCAGAAGTCAGCGATATCCCGTCTACTGCTTTCACGATTTCAGGAGTTTTCTTTCTTTCATACACGACTCCAATGTTCTAAGCTTACTGCTGATCGATGACATTCCCGGTGGCTCCAGAATCCAGTAAAGCAGACACATTGGCTGAGGTAACCAATAAGGTTACACTCACATTCATGTGTGCCACTGATGGCTGAATGGTGTTGGCTAGAACTGAAGGGATCGTATTTGATCCTGAACCCAAGGCAGAGATTCCGTCCGTACTTGAGCTCTTTAGTTTTTCGCCCCCTGTTGGGCTGTTGCTTGCGTTCTAGAAACAACTCCTCTTTCCGGACCCCTA
Organism: Lissotriton vulgaris; assembly: GCF_964263255.1. Lineage (NCBI taxonomy): Eukaryota > Metazoa > Chordata > Amphibia > Caudata > Salamandridae > Lissotriton > Lissotriton vulgaris. The sequence goes on from NC_141685.1 coordinate 2,047,554,464, forward strand.
GCCCAGGCTCGGCACTCTCTGATGAAATGCCTGCTTTTTCCACAATATAGACAGAGCTTCTGCTGTTGCCTTTTTTCTCTCTCCTCTATGGTAAGGGGACCTGGGATTCCACCAATTTGCATGGGCTCAGACCCATCCGACGTCTTGGTGTGCATCATCGAGGGTCGATTGAGGCCTGGGGACGATGAAACGTGATTCTCCTCGGCTTCGGTCCCCTTTTCTTTCTTGTACTCGATGGGCTAGTTGAACAGTGAGTTCAATCAATTCCTCACAAGTCTGAGGCAGTTGTGCGACTTGAGAGAGGACATCCTTCAGTTCACTACATAGCCCTTGATAGAAGAGAGTTGTGTGGCCAGTCAGTTTCCACCAAGAGGCGGTTGAAGGAAGTGATGTAGGTCAGTAAGTCCTGTGACCCTTAATGAAGGGTGACCAGTTTCCAGTCCAGAGACATCATATGTGTTTTTCTATCTAATAACTTTTGCATCTCTACACAGAAATCCTTGAAGTTGTGGAGTACGGTATCATTCCGCTCCATCAGTGGAATAGTCCAGCTAGCCGGGTTGCCCCCATGTATGACATCATGAAGGACGTCTTTGTTGCATCATCTTGAAATATTGCTGGTTTACAAAGGAAGTGGAGTCTGCTTTGATTAAGGAAGGTTTCGAATTTCTTTAGATCCCCATAGAAACGTCCTGGATGTGCCAAAGGAAAACCAGGGCTCTGTATAACATGAACTGTGGGGGTAGTTCCTTGGGAAGGAGGATTTGCTGCAGGTGTGGAAAATAAACCTGTGCCCAGTGAACCAACCCCTGGGGATGATACAGGTGGGGTAAGAGTCCATTCTTTAATATATGAGCCCTTTCTAGAAGTGTAGGTTTTGCCATTTCTTGAGATGCCCGCTACCTCTCTACATAGGTTTCCCATCTCATTTCTTAACTCTTGGGTTTCCTGACGTGAGGTATGTACTTCCTGCAGCAGAGCGGAAAGGCTCTCCAACAGCGAGGCTAAAACCACCTTAGTATCCATCGCTCAGTCTGACAATAGTCGTGGGCTTGACAATCTGTCGGGATGTCAGTAGCTCAAGATAGGATGATGCCACTAACCTTGGAAGATCGTCAGCAGGAACTATGATAAGCAGAAAGGCCTCCCTACTCCCCTGGGCGCAACCCCACATAGAGTGAAGCAGACACTACAATGCACAAATGCACCCCGGGGAAAAGGGAAGTGGATAAAACAATAAACACTGCAGATCAAACAGCTCTTCCTAGTCCTGCTTCTCCCTTCAGAAATACAATGTTCAGTACAGAATAAGTGCTGTTGGTCTGCATTAGACTTTACAGAGGCGCTGAAATGGACTGTTTGATAAAGGAATACAATGTTTGGACAGAAATGTGAGACGGATGTGGTGCAGCGGCCAGAGCATCTGACTCCGAAGCGCAGGCCTTTGGGTTCGATCCCCAGAGGCAGCTCAGCTCAGTACCATGTGACTCTGGGCAATAGCTTACATGGTCTACATGACGGCCCCCAGTGTCTTGATACCCTTATGGCTGGTAAGTCACGCTTTAAAACTATGAGATTTAGAGTTTTGATTTTTTGTGGAACTATAATGATTGCAGTCTTCTGGCTGTTGGAGTCCCAGATAATGAAGGTAGGGAGGATGAGAATAGATTATCTATAAAAATTCAGTGTGGTCCTTTTTAGCAAAGGGTCCTGAGCATCCTGAGCAACATTTGTTAGATGCTAGGAGTGAAGGGTAAGTCAGATGTTTCTATTGTTCAAAGGTGAGGACGTTACTAAGCAGGACCAGCCCTTTTGTTTTTACCTGTTGACATCTTCAGGAAGGCTGATGATAGCCAGGTGCAAAGATCTTATGCTTCATTGTGCTCTTGTTTTAGATACTTCTAACTGGAGTCAGCACTGCTGCTACCTACTGTGAGATCCATCACTTTGCACAACGGCTGTGTCTGACTTACTATCAAAAAATTACATTAGATAGAGTACCACCAAAACCTGGTTCTGAAACTTGTGTATCCATATTCCATGTATGGAAAATTATTATTAAGTGGGACTGCTAAATAATTGCTATACAGGTCAGAAGAATAGAGGTAATAAAAAGTATCTGTTTATTATCAGTGTCTTAAAATATTTATAATAAGTCAATCTCAGTTTCATTTGGTCTTTCTCTCTGGTGCCTGTTTGTCTGTAAGAAATCGGTATATTGGTAAAGAGGGGATGGAAGTCAAACTCAGGCAACAACCACAATCCCAGCCCTGCCAAGTTAGACTGATGTATTTCAGTGTGGTGGTCCGCATAACTGCACTGAAATGAATTGTCATGCATTTAACCTCCTCAGCGAGCTTAAGACTGATGAGTGTTGCTGCCTACACGTGGTATTTAGCGCCATGCAAAGTGCACGAGTGACCATTACGTTTTAATAACCTACCACTATTGTGCTTGAAAGCCCCCACCCTTGTGGCCATATATATTTAAAAAACTGTAGCAAATATTAAAAACCCTAAACAGCACATCACTTCTGTGTCTGTTATTAAGATGCATAGAATCATCCACATGGTTGTTTCTGAAGGGGGATCATTCAGGCCTTTTTGAAAAGCCATCTCACTCTATTGAAAATACTCCAGCGCACAGCGGAAAACAATTAAACAATAATTATAATTGGCCCTCCAAGCTTTAAAAAACCACAGTCCTTCAAATTGCATCCATCATCCAGGATGGTGAGGATGATTTAGGAAGAGATGGCAGGGGTCGGCATTGAAGCAAGCATGTAAGTGCAACAACCAGTGGCGGCTCCTCTATAGGGGCGTTTGGGTGCTGCCCCCCTGCTTTCTCGCCATGCAAGAAGGCAGAAACATAAATGGTAATACCTACCATTTGTTTCTGCCTTCTGGCACGGCGAGAAAGCAGAAGTTTGGGGTTGGGGGTGGGCGGTCCTGCTCGAGGGCAGGGGGGAGTGGCTTGCCCACTGTTCTGAGGCCGCCCAAACAGGCACTATAAACAACTGTGGGCAAGCCACTCCCCCCTGCCCTCGAGCAACTTTGCCCACTATCCCTGTTCTCTATGTATGCTGCAGCATACATAGAGAAAACGACCCGTGTGGGGTGATAGACTCACCAATCACAGTGCTGGCATTGCAGCGTTTATATTTTCCTTAAATCCCTCCCACCTCCTCCCCATCCCCTCCGCGGCGCGACAATCCCATTTGCAAACCCCCACCGCCCGTAATGCCGGCTGCAACTGGTGCCCCGTAGCAATAGAAAAGGGGATGACGGCGAGTTGGCTTTTCTGTGACATCCTATTTCCTGGAGACACCCATCCCTTGCCTATCTGTAGCCTGACACTACCTGCTGTAAAGATTCACTCTCCCAGTGTCATATGGGCACTGAGTAGTGGTGGCACATGTTTAGCGCAGGCAGACGCACCATATTGTGCCTGTAGCCAGGATTTATTCTATTCGAATGTGCCAAGCAGGTTTCATGTAGCATACAAATGTGAGGCTTTAAACCCCTGTACACTCGGCAAAGGCTTGTAGAAGCGCCTCTTAGCAACCGCAGAAATCATTGCTGTTATCTAGGGGTCAGCGGTTTGAAAGGACACGTATAAAGAGACATACGTGTCATATTAAATAGTGTGGCATGACGTAACAAACAGAAAAAATTCTGCTGCATTTGAGGCAGTGTCTTGTCATTTCAGACCACAGCTATGACTGGGTTGGTGTTTGATGGGTAAGGCACACAGCTACATTTTGGACCATGCATTCTGTGAAGACACTGCAATGGTATGTGATTGGCAATTTGCTATTTGTTTTATTAATCCTTACCCCCACATCCACTCTCACTCAACCGAGTAGGAAGTGAGTGTTTACACACCTCGGAGGCTGCCGGAGTATCGAGCGGCCATCTTCGAGGTATTAAGGGTAGCGGGCTAGTGGTTGGGACGCGACCTGCATCACTATAAAAAAGGGGTTTCCTTGCACGGGCGCAAGACCTAGTCACTCCTGAGGCGGAAGCCGGGAGTTGAGTTGCTTTGTGCGTACTTGTACTTTTAACTTAACATTATTTTGGCAATTTGTTATTTTGTTTTAATAATCCTTACCCCCACATCCACCCTCACTCAACCGAGTAGGTATTGAGTGTTTACACGCCTCGGAGGCTGCCGGAGTATCGAGGGATTACGGGTAGCGGGCTAGTGGTTGGGACGTGACCTGCATCACTATAAAAATAGACGGTCATGCATCCGCGCAGCAGACGCGAACAGCGGATGCGCCGTTATCGCGCCAAAGGAGAGCCCGTCTGCGCCCGTCCGCGCCAGGACGGGCCCAGGGGCCAGCATCCATGCACAATCCCTTACAGGGATTTGGAGGTACAACAAGGAACATCTTTTGGCTCTCCGGGGAAAGGGAAACGCCATATGTGCTAATACCATATTACTCGATAAGGGACAAAGTTCTTGCTCCCGTTGTAAATATGACCTTTCTTCCTTTGAACCCCCCATGTCATCTATTGGTACTACTATGGTATATTCCCTAGCATTACTTAATTGCCGCTCCCCCCCCCAAACATGCAACTGAACTATGCATGTTACTAGAAGAAAGATGCCCCGATGTTCTTTTCTCAACGGAAACCTGAACGAATGCCTCCTCGGATCCCGATGTTGTCAGGGCTCTACCCCCAAATTATGCCATCATGAGACAAGATCTAGATAAAGGTCAGGGCGGGGGAATTGCAATTATTTATAAAAATACCTACTGTTGTAGATCAACCTGCTACACTATGTCTGATTGTGAGAGCATTTTGTTTTCTATCAACTTTTCTTTCACATGTACCTTATCAGGGATTCTCTTATATCGCCCCCTAGGAGCACAATCTAACTTTTGCAGTGATCTCCCTAATATTGTTATAAACCACGCAAATCCCAATTTTTTTATTTTGGGCGATTTTAACATCCATCTTGATGAACCCAACGCTCCTGCCTCTCAAAATCTCATGGCGAGTTTAGACTTGCTTCAACTGAAACAAATCATCACTGGACCTACCCACAGAGCAGGTCACCTGCTAGACATTTTTTTCCCCAACCTGCATAACATCAGCCTGAGGGAGTCCACTGTGGTTCGTTGGTCAGATCATGCTCTCCTTTCCTTTTCATGGTCCCCTCCCTAGCTGGCACCTCCGGCTATAAGAAGAAACAAACTGAGTTGCGTCTGGTCTAAGTTGCCATTGGTGGAATGGGCTACGAACCTTAGTCGGTCCGTTCCAGCTTTTAGCGCGAACCCTATAATGGCAAACGCATCCTTACATAACTGGCTGGAATCCTCTTTGGACCTTACTCTACCGAAAACAGAACTTTGTCACCGCATTGGTGCCAATAAAAAAGCATGGTACACTCCGGAATTAAAAACTCTCACGCAATCCTGCAAACAGTTAGAAAGGAAGTGGAGGAAGGACTTCTCAGAAGTCTGCAAAAGCAATTATAGATCAGCCCTTCAGACCTATAAAAATAAAATAAAAGCAACACAATCTAGTTACTACCTAGACAAGATTACCTCTGCCTCTAATTCCCCTAGGGACATTTTTAAAATTTTTAAATCACTGGTTTCTAATGCCGGTCCTCTTATAGAACCATCTAATGCACAGAAGCGCTGTGATGAGTTAGCAAACTTTTTTGCTGCTAACGTTTCCAACATTTACTCGCGGTTTCATCAGGTGGAACCTCCAGTACCCTGGCCCTCGCCCCTACGGATGGATTGGTGAGATTGGAGGAATTAGTCCCCCTTGACCTACACACTCTCCAGCGACTACTGGGGAACCTTAAATCTGGATCCCCGGCCGATGCTGCACCCCCCACCATTCTTAAGAAAGTCTCGGAAACTGTTTCCCCAGTTTTACGAGACGTAATTAACTGCTCCCTTGCAGCTGGCTGGTACCTCCCCCCTGGAAACAGGCAAGAGTCAAGGCACTCCTAAAGAAACCCTATCTAGATCCGGAAGACTGGGCAAACTATCGTCCTATCTCCTTGTTACCTGACATAGGTAAATTGGCCGAAAAGCATGTCAACTCCCTATTATCCACCTTTCTGGAAAATAATAGTGTCTTACATCCCACCCAGACGGGTTTTAGATGTAAGCAAGGCACGGAGACGGCCCTTATTGCCGTAGTTGAAGAAGCAAGGAAAATAGTGGATTCTGGAAGCTGCGCTGCTATTATTTTATTAAATCTAAGCGCGGTATTCGACACGGTCAATCACTTGATAATGCTGCAGAGGTTGACTAAGGTTGGGGTATCAGGGATGGCCTTTAATTGGCTTCAGTCCTTTCTCACGGACAGAACTTGTGCTGTCTTTGAGGATGAGGCAATTTCAAAGCAGATTCCCTTGCAGTACGGCGTCCCCCAGGGATCCTCATTAAGCCCTACCATGTTCAACATCTATATGAGGCCATTGGCTCAGATGGTTCTTCCCTGGGGGGTTCAGCTGGTCACCTACGCCAACGATATCCAGTTGGTAGTCTCCCTCTCCAGACATGACACCTCTGGCATTAATCTTTCCGCATGCCTTAGTAAAGTCCTGGAATGGATGGATACATCGTTTTTGAAACTTAATGGCTCAAAGACCGAAATAATGATGCTGGGGCATATGGCCCTCAACGATTTAGATCCTTGGTGGCCTAGTTGCCTTGGGCTACCCTCCTCCCCCAAGAAGCAAATTAAGAGTCTGGGTGTCTGGTTAGATCCCAACCTTAATTTCTTGGTATATGCGTGCAAGGTTGCGGCAACCTGCTATGGTCTTATTAGACTCCTAAGAAAGATCTTAAATCTCCTTCCTTCTGTAGCTAGGCGTCTGTTGGTCCAGTCACTTATTTTGTCACATCTTGACTACGCGAATACAGTATACTTGGGTGCTCCTCAGGGTACTATTAAAGTCCTGCAAACAGTACAAAATTGTGCTGCTCGCGTGCTTATGGATGTGCCTAAACGTAGTTCGGCCAAATCTGCATTACATCAGTTGCACTGGCTGCCAGTGCAGCAAAGGATTTGGTTCAAGTCTATGTGCATCGTCCACAAGTCCATCTCTGACTCTGGACCTGCCTTGCTCCAACCTATGTTTCAGCTCCATCATATCCCACGGACCCTCAGATCAAACCACAAGAAGCTTCTGACAATCCCCAGGATTAAAAGGACACGGATGGGTGGCCGTTGCTTCTCTCTTCATGCTGCTAAATTTTGAAACTAGCTCCCCGATGCTATCCGACTGGAACCAAATCACCTTATATTCTGAAAACTGCTTAAAACTTTTCTGTTTCCTTGAGCTGGAGGAATGACTGGATACTTAATGCGCTGGGATGCCTAAGGGTAGCCATGCGCTATATAAATGCGTAATCATTCATTCACTCATTCATCAAAAAGTTTATAAAGTAAGGGGAAGTAGGAAATGCTGAATCTTCGATCTCATACGAGGTTTATACCTAAAAAGTATGTGTTGCCGTTCACTACAGGATTTGTAGCCTTGTATGCCAGTAAATAAATTAATCCTGCATTGCACCTTCTCCCTTCACTTGCCTGTCTGTATGCCTTCTCTCTCAGACTTAAGGTGCCTTTTCAAAAAAAAAACAGGAAAGAGACTTCATTTTAGAAACATGTGAAGACGTCTACATCTACACATTTCAAGTGGGTACATTTTTGTGAGGTATTGGTAGAAAATTGCCACTATTGATAAAAATTGTATGTTATTTGAGTAGCGCCTAATGCTGTATTTTTAAAATTGCTGAAATGAACATCTGTTTGCTGGTATTTATAAGGTTATCAGTATTCAGTTTAACTCACCCCACTTTTACGCCTCACTACTTTAAAAGTCACCAGCTGCCACTGGCAACAACGTCTGCATTTTACAGTGCTATTTCCTTGTGATTTCAAATCAGGAGTACAACATACTTGCCAAACCATAATCTGTTACTGCAATTGTGTTTTTAACCGCATTGCTGCGGCGGCTTTTCCCGCTGTGTGCGGCAATTTTCAAAAAGCCGCGTTACATGACAAGCTCAGCTCGTCATCAGCACACGACCGCCGTAGCTGATGACGAGCTGAGCTCATCATCAGCAGCGAAGAGGTTAACAAGAAGTCTCCCAATAGGGTATTTGCAATCCAGGCATATTTTACAAAATGTATTTTAAAAGTATGTGTGTCAGTCTCATACATGAGCGCAGCAGAGTTACCACTAATCTTTGATTTATATCATGTTTTATGATGAGTAGTGCCTGATTTGGAAACTTCTCAGCTGAGTCCCACCAATTGCATACATATTTCTCTAAAATAGATACCTCTAAGAAGAGTTATTCCAGGTCGCTTTACACTTCACAGACCCTGGTCTATCTTTTGTGTCTGATGTTAGTGCTTAGAAGCAGGCACTCTAGGTCATGTGCATTGTTCATGCTGTTCAGTCTTTCCACCAGGGAGGTCGGGTACTTCTCCCCACTCAGCATGCCCTTTGACACCCCTTTGCTTCGTAAGAGCCCTTTCATTTCTGGAGCTTTGTAGAAGTTATAAATCTTCTTAGAGTTCTTTGATGCTCAAATGGGTGTAATTTATGTTTCCCTTGTCTTCATTGTGTGATCTTGCTTGTGGAAAAGTTTCATTTATTGTCGCTGAAATGTCACTCATAATTACACTGAAATTATGAGAGTGTCACACATATCAATCTGAAACCTTGACAGCTATGCAATCCTTTTCAAGGTGAACCACAAAAGTCACCAAACTAACCTGTGCCTAACCCTCTGGTAGCTAGGTACAAAAGTAGTTAGGCTTAACTTAGAGGTAAGTTGTAAAGTATTTATACAGCACACAAGCAGGTATAAAGTGAAAACATAACATAAGAAAACTCCCAAATCACTTTAAAAATAAATAGAATGATACCAGGACATTAAAAATCATATCAGTTGAACCGGATATATTAATTTTAAAGGTTTTAGTGAAATTAGTACTTAAAAAGGAAAAATTACCACTTGTGGTCATCTGGTAACGCTATCCCAGAAGAAAGTCAAAAGTTCAGGCTGTCCACGGTGGAGCGGGGGTCAGATACAGGAGCCAGGTCAGTCCCGCTAAAGCGTTACCTTCAAAGTCAAGCACAAAGGGTTCTGTTTCAGTTGGAGGAGACCAGGAAAAGTAGGCTGAGCTTTGCAGATTGTCAATGTTGTAGCACAAAGAGAAATTCAGGAGCCCCGATGCTCATCATTGCAGCGTTAAGAACCAGCCAAGCATCATGGACAGTCGTTGCTGTAGCTTCATGCTAGTGGTCATCACAGGCTGTTGCTGCTGTAGTGTGATATGCTGATCTCACGTGGCTGTTGTTGCTGGTGGTCTCTATCAACACGAAGAGCAGGTCTCACAGGAACTTTGCATTGCAGTCGTAGTGGGCAGCAGAATCTTGGCACATATGAGCCCATTCACAGTCCTAAACCTCAGGTTTTTCACCTTTTCTTTCAAAAGGAGTGTGCTTTGATGTCAGCAAAGGATACATGAAATGCCAAAACACCTCTCAGCAATCAGGGACTCACAACAGCAAAAGCCAGCAGGGCTCAGGCAGGCCCAGTTGCATGTCCTGGCATGTACCAGTTGCAGTATGTCAGCTGGGCAGTTGCAGGAAAACCTCTGAAACTTGTTGTGTCCATGTAGCTCACACTGGAGGTTAGCCAACTGACCCTTGGAGTCACTTTTGTTAGCCTTGATGAAGGCAAGCAGGTCTAATCTTCCTTCTGAGACAGCAAGGCAGTCCTTCAGGCAGCAGGGCAGTTATCTAGCAGAAGGGTAGTCCTTATTCTGTAACTTCCACGTGTCCAAGAGTGTCTGAAGAGTGACCATGGAGCTTCAATATTTATATCAGGTGACAACATTTGTGTAGGTGGCTTCCCTCTCCTACCCCCACTGGACGGTCCTTCAACTAACCCTATCAAGGCTCCAAATTGCCTGGTTTGACAAATGAAATGACAGGCCTGGTTTCAGATTCGTTTGTGGGTGCTGGAGGCAAAGCCCTTTGACATATAGTTGGGGCTGGGTACACCCTCTCCAAGTCATCCTGCCAGGATGGTCCATCCTGTTCACATGTAAGTCCTTTCTGTGTCACTGTCTGTAAGCAATACTCAATCCCTAAAAGTACAGCCATTCCCAGGCATGTGACTGAGGACACTGGCATAAGGCAAAAATGGTTAGGACAAGAAAAAGTGAACTTTCGAAAAGTGGCATTTTCAAAATTGAGACTTAAAACCTGACCTCACCATCAAAGAAGGTTCAATTAGGTTGCAATTAGTTTGAGTGTAAACAGCATCTCTCTATCTGCTCCCAAGCCAAAGTTATCACTTGTTAAATGTAAGGTGTTCCATTAGGCAAGTGCTATTCAATGGGAAAAACAGGCCTTGCAAACAGTGAAAAATAATTTTAGGAGATTTTCACTGCTAGGACATGTAAAACTTAAACCCACATGTCCTACTTTTTACATACAGTGCACCCTGCCCTATAAGCCTCTAGGGCCTACCTTAGGGGTGACCTATGTGTATTAAAAGGAAGGTTTAGGCATGGCAAAAGGTTAATTTAGCCAAGTCTAAGATGCATTTCAAAGCTGCACTACAGGCCAAAATGGCAGGACAGATACCCTGACCCTTGAGACCCAATGGGTGTGACCCAGAGGGACTACCCTGGGCCCAAAAAAATAAAGGCAAAAATGCCAGAGTCCCACAAATCTCATGCAGGATCAAAAAAACGGACAAAATAGCAGCCATGCTGCATTTAATTTTATTATGCCCCAGGGAGCCTATCACCTGGGGCCAAAAACAATTTTTATGGCGAGGTATGTCCGGGGAAGCTCACCCCCACGACACAGCTGTTTCCCTGCGGCGCAGGCAGGGAAACTTGTGTTTGCTCTTGCTTGGCTAGAGCATTTTTAAATTTCCCACTAAGCAGGAGCAAACACCAAGTCCCGGCTGGCAGAAACTTCAACAATGCTCCTGCCCACTGTCCACCTCCCCCTTCATTATGCTGTCAGGCCCCAGGGGATGGGATCCTCCGGGCGGATATGGCCCAGGGATAGGGAACCACGTGGAATTAGCCTCTCCTTTTAGTTGGTGCCGGGCTTGAGCGTTGATGTCTCATGGTCCAAAATTGGCCAGGAGAGGGGGGCTGTATTCCCCCTTTAATTTAATGTCAGTTCCCTGGGCACTGAGGCCGACACTGGCCAAGGAAGGGGGGCCATGAGACTCCTAACCCTAATATTGATGCCTGGCCTTTGTGGATTTGGTCCTCAGGGTCAAAATCTGAGTGGGGCTGTGTGCCTCCCCTTAAAGTGGTGCCGGGCCTTGGGGATTTGGCCCTAGGGACTGAAATTGGCCTGGGAAGGGAAGCACATACCCCCTCACCATTTTAAATGGTGCCAGGCCCCAGGGGATAGGGTCCTCGGGCCTGAAATTGACCCGGGGGCCTCGCGCACCTCCTTCCCTAAAAAATACAGCAGAGCCCGGGGGGCTGCCTCAGTGGGCCAAAACCAGCCCTCACTTTGAGAAGTGCACTGGGCCCCGGAGGTTAGGGTCTCTGGGGCCAAATTCAGCCCTGGAAGGTAGGGCCAAGTGCCCCATCCCTATGAAAATTACACGAGACCTAGGGGATGGGGTCCATGGGGCAATATTGTCCCAGGGAGAGGTGCCATGCAAGGATGTTTCTCCTCCTACAATCCTCTGGATTCTGATTGGGCTGTCAGGTGTAAAAGTACTCCTCACTTCATCCTTTTAAAACCTGACCTGATCCACTTCTCTTTTGCGGTTCCACCATCACTGGCAAAGGGCTCAGAGAATAACAGTTTACTAGTGGTTTATCGCAGTCCGCTATGTCATTCCTTGAGTAAAGTGGATTGTCATCATAGTCAACTCCCTCTCCAACCTTAAGCCACAGCCTGTGGAGTAGACTGCAACGCCAAAGTTCTGGGTTTTGCCCAGTACTGGGATGTTGCACCAAGGCAGCGACAGTGTATTCTCTTGGCTTCCACCCTAACCCTACGTTATACATGCTATATCTTGCCCTGGGGTTGGCTTTATCTACTTTTTTTTTTGTTAAAGAAATTTTTATTAAAGTTTACAAGAAATAGTACAATGGAATACAGGTACTAATTTGAGAATGAAAAAACAAAATACAGAAAATATCTAATAATAAAAATTAGTACAGAAAGAGAATCAAATGCATACTAAAACACTAGAGTGAGAAAGGAATGAAATAAATGGAAGTGAGAGAAATGAAGAAAGGGGAAGAGGAAGGAAGAAAGAAAGAGAGAAGAAGATAGAGAGAAGGGAGAAAGGAAAAGGGAGGAGAAAAAGAAAAGAGAGGAGGGGACTAAAAGAAGAGCAAAAGAAAGGCAGCTATGGAGCAGGAGGAAAATTGGAAAGATAAGTAGTAAAAGGTAACCATAGAAGGTCAGATTTGATTTTACTAGAAAGTGAAAGAGAAGAGACAGTAGAAAGCCTATGTTCATCACAAACAAAATTCCACCAAGTTGCACTTGAAATGCTTGACGTATCTTTCCAAGAAGACAGAATAACTTTAAAAGCAAGTGCAATAAAGAGGTCAAATAACAAGGAGATAGGGGATGTAGCAGTAATATCAGGTGATAAGGAAAACATTTTGAAAAGACAATGGGATAGTACATTGAAATACTTTCATACAAATATCCCAAACTTATATCCAAAACAAGGAAACATTAGAACAGTCATATAGTTGATGCAATAGGGAACCTTTAAAAGTGGAACATGACCAACACATCTGAGATGAAGATGGGGAAAATTTAGAAATGCAAACAGGAGTAATAACAGCTCTATTATAGATAAAAATACAGGGATTGCGTAATACGTGCAGCAAGTTTTGAATACTTTAGACCACAGCTTATCCCAGGTAGAAATTGAAAGGGAAATAGATAAGTCAGTTTCCCAGGCAAGCTCAATAGGGGATTTCGGGCGCTCAGCAATATTGGACAACAATACCTTATAAACATGAGCTGCCTTAGGTCTATGAGATGGGAAAAGCGAAAATAAAGGAGAGGAAGGAGTAAGTGAAGGTGTATCTGCAGGGAAGTCATGGGTGGAGAGATGAGATTGTAAAACATTGGAAATAATGGTATATTGAGCCATGAAGGAATCAGGTAATTGGTAGGAAACTTGAAGGGTAGGAAAAGGGATAAGAGATTAATTAATTAATTAATTGTGGGTTTGTAATGCACTAGAATCGACTCCCGAAGGAGTATCTCTGCGCAGTAGACCGCTGGGGAACCCGTCCTGGCTTTCCCTGTGAGATGGTCCCTACTGGGTATCTCCAAGGTGAAACCAGGCATCCCCGTCGTATGTGGGAGGCCGTTGTGGAGATGAGGCAACCTAATGCCCAGAGTTGCCAAGTGTGATCCCTAGTTAGAGTAGGCACCGAAATGAGAATTATCGAGTCCGCTGACTCTGGTCCACGACCCTGCCGCGTCAGGAATTGAACCCTGGTCCCGGGCCGTTCTCTGCTCTCGGGTCTGCCGCCTCTAACCAGTGAGCCACACCACTCCACAAAGATCAAAGATGTGCCAATTGATGAACATGAAGAATACCCTTTTCCCTCCAATATTTGAAGTAAAAAGATTTATCCTTATATTTAAGGAACTTATTAAACCAGAGAGATGATAACAGAAAATATTGTAGTGGAGTGAAGCCATCAGAAAAGATGTTATATAACAGGTATTTTAAGTATTTTAAAGTTGGAATAGCAGACAAAAAGGTACTGTTGGACATGAAAATTACATCCTGAAATGAAAAATCTTTAAGGAGGGAGCATTCATAACTAACCCAGGACGGAATGGGAATGTCTCCAAAATAAAAAGCTAAAGCAAAAGATTGCTTGAGTAAAAAAGCAGAATGATACAATTTAAAATTAGGAAAACATACCCCACCTTCTCCCTTAGGACGAATAAGCTTGGCAAGGGCAATACGTGGGTGTTTGTTGTTCCACAGGAACTTTGAGCAAATGGAGTTGAGTTGGGAAAAGTAAGAAAGGGGAATTTTTACAGGAAGCATGGAGAGTGTGTATAAAACAGTCGAGCCTGCCCCACCATGATAAAAACAAGGGAGACCAATTAAGTACAAGTGACTTGAGCTTAGAAAGGAGAGCAGCAAAAGTGAGCTTAGTTGTATCTTGTATGGAGGGGGTGAACCAAATGCCAAGATATTTAATTTTGGAGGGACACCAAGCAAATTCAGTATCATCAAACATGTATTGATAACAAGAGGAATTCAGGGGCAACACTTCAGTTTTGGACAGTTTCAATTTATAACCAGATATACTAGAGTAGAGCCGAACTTCCTCCAGGAAGGGTGGAAGAAAATTAATGGGATCAGACATGTATATTAATACATCATCAGCATAAGCAGATAGCTTCGTAGCATGGGATTTATGCTGAAAACCTTTTATTTGTGTATTAACACGGATACGCTCTAAAAAGGGTTCAAGGCAGAAGATGAAGAGCAGTGGGAAAAGAGGGCAGCCCTGTCTGGTACCCCTTGCTAAGGAAAAAAATCTGGAAAAATGATTATTAACAAAGATACTAGCTCTGGGACAGGAGTATAACAATTTAACAAAGGAAATAAAAGAGGGCCCAAAACCAAACCACTGAAGAGTTGCAAAAATAAATTGCCAATTGGTGCGGTCAAAGGCCTTCTCGGCATCTAAAGAGAGGGCGGCAAGGGGGGATTTGTGTTTTTTGGCAGTGCAATGCATTTCATGAAGGAAAACAATACAGGAATTAATTTTGGATAAATGAGACAGTACCTTTTGACGCTTAATCGGGTTTCCAATACCACGAACATTCCAGGATACAAGTTTACACATAATGGAGGGTAAGGAAGGAAGTATACGAAGGGATGTGAAACACTTCGGGATAACACCTGAAAGAAAAAACAAACACTCACAAGGAGAGAAAAGGCAAAAAGACAACGAATACCAGAACTGCCAAAAATTTTATAAAATAACCAAGAGGGAGAGACATTGCAGAGCGAGAACAAGTACAAGAAAGACAGTTCCAACCAGAAGAGGGATACACCTGAAGAGGAGATACGCACAAAAAGAGAGCTAAAAACGTAGAGCAGACATAGAGGAAGAGGAGAAAGAGAGGAAGAAGAGGGAAGAAAGAGTAGAAGAAAAGCAAAAGAAATGTGAACAGATCAAGGCAACGGTGCCTGGTCTGGGGAGAGAAGAGAAATCGATATGACAGGAGCATGGATACGCCGAAGAGAAAGCGAACCCCCACGAGCAACACAGAAGATACATGTGAAATCAGAACCTCAAGAAAGCGAAGAATACAGAAGGATAGAGGAATGTAGAAGAAGAATTAAAAACATAAAACACAAGACTATCCAAACCGGAAAAGTGACAAGAAGAAAGAGAAAAATTAATCGTTAGTGTCCATGCCAGAAGAGGGCACATTTTTCAAAAATGACTGGAGTTTCTGCGGATCATCAAATGAGCGAGTGCGACCATTATGCGTGATTTTACAAAAACATGGGTGAAGGATGCCATACTGAATGTTCAATTGTCTCATTTGAGGACGAAGATTTAGAAATTCTTTGCGCCGAGCATTCGTTGCATTGGAGAGATCTTGAGAAATAAAAATATTGTGGCCAGACCATATAAGACGCCTTTTAAGTTTAGCAGCCTTCAACACTTGCATTAATTCAGTAAACTCAAGAAAAAGCATAATAATACCACGGGGTTTAGAGGCATTAGGTTAAAGACGGCCTAAACGATGTGCTCTTTGGATAATGAGAGGCTGCGCTGAAGGTTGGAGATCAAGAAGGTCCATCAGGAATTTTTGTAGAAAGGACACCAAGTCGGACTCCTCCACTTTTTCTGGTAGACCATACAGGTGAAGATTATTCCTCCGATTACGGTTTTCAAGGTCCTCGGTGTGGAGTTTAAATCTCTGAATTTCCTGTTCCACGCAGGGATCTTGGAGGATACATCTTGGACGTCACTAACCCGTTGCTCCAACTCCAGAACCTTACTATCCATAAGAGCCAGTTTTACCTCAATTTGAGTAAGTTTAGCATTGGAAGCAGACATAAAAGGTTGAAGACCGCGCACTTCTTCTAGGATAGAATCCAGAACAGGATTTGGCGAAGAAATGGGAGATGGTGGATCATTTTTTGGTCTCTTAACTTTAGCTCCAGATGCAGAATACTTTGCAGTGGCAGACTCAAGAGACATGTTGAAAACTTCAATTAGATGTATACAGCACAGCTATTCTCGCTCAAAACAACGCAATAAGAAGATATATGCGTAAAAAATGGAACACGCATAAAAAATAAAAAATAAAAAAAATGGCAGAGGTCCATCAGAGACAGTTAGATGAGATACCGTTCAGTGCAGGCCAACTGATAAATGAACAGAGTAGAAAGCAGTAACTGGGATAGAAATTACTTCCAAGGGACAGGTGAAAGCATTGAAGAAGAAGAGGCAGTCAAGATGAAATAATGAACATATTGTGCCATAAAACATCAAAGCAGGCAGCTCAAAAAGGTGAAAGAGATGCGAGGATGACAAGGCGTAAATTAGTAACTGGTAGCAAGGCACTTAGATTGCAAGGACTGCCATGTGCCAATTCGCCATTTGCAGGAGCACAATAACATTACACGTTACACCACAGTGCAGGAGATAAGAGAGAAGGTGGACTCCAAAAATGCTTTTTTGAAACTAGGCACTAACAATGCCCATAATAGCCAGCAGCAAAATGAACTTGACATCGGTCAGAATAGAAATAACTGGTATGTAGGTGCAGCAAAATAGGTAAAAAGAGGCTTATCCAGCAGTATACAAAATGGCAGTCATTGATACTATATTGCTGAGAGCAGGGACAGCAGAGAAGCAGTTTTCTTCACACCACCATTAAAAGAACTGTAAAAACGGATATAAGCCACATGAATGATATGGAGAGTCAGAAAAAAAATGTGGCAGTTCAATCCTGAGGCGCTGTGAATTCCAGCATATTCATAGCGTTTATGAGGTAAAAGTATGCGTGCACGGCGGCACAAAATGGCGGCCGCCCGCGTCCCAAAATGCAGAAAGTTACCGGGAGATAATTAATGCTTCCCAGGCTCAGCCGGATCTTGTCCTTGACGTCTGCTGCTTCCCGGGATCGTCCGACATCTATGTGCGGCAACAGGAGCCTCTAAGAGCCGGTAAGAGGTTCAGTATATTGGCCGAAGGGTCGCTGGTTTTCGGAGCTCACCGGAGATGCACCATTCCCCGCCGGCGCGTAAGCCACGCCCCCGGCTTTATCTACTTTGATACTTGAAACAAAGGCCTAAACCTTCCCGCAATATTGAAGCTCTAATTTCTTTATCATTAAGAAAGTGAGTGCTCTTCAGGATACTTGAAGAACTGCTGTGTGTGAAAGGCGGGCATCTTTATGACAGGCAGTCTCCCGAAGGTAAGCTGCCATCATTTGAAGACTGCACTTCCTGCTGCAGCAACTAAGGGTCTGCTTAGTACCTAGAAGCCTGCCTGTCATCTCTTATACAGAAGAGGAATGACCATGAGGAGAAGCCAATGATTTTCTAGCATTTAAAACACCCAACGAAATCTAACTGTCAGAGGGGGTGAAGCCAGAAGTCGATCCGTGTCATGAGGGGTCTTCTGCTTTCCCTGGACAGTTCCCATAGTGAACAACACCAAGACATTGAACTAAAGAGCAGCACTTTGTCATCTGGCATCCATTCCATGTGCTAAGAGCAGTGCTTAATTTGCAATACCATAAGTGCCAGGGTTCTCAGCAGGAGGCCACTGCAGCTTGCATCACCCATTGCCTTGGACTTTAATTTGAGGTCGCCAGGGGTAGCAGCTGCTACCCCTTGCCTACTGTTTGCAACCCCTGCCAGCAACCTTGCGATCCCTAGCTTCAATAGGACACAATCAGAAAGGGCTCACTGATTTAAGTTTGCTTTTTGGGAAAAAAATGCAAGGCAGATTGTCTTAAAATGCCTAAAACATTCAATAAAGTCTTGTGGGTTTTGTTCTCTGCCTCTCATTTGTACGAAGACAGAGCTTGAATAAATGCCTGCCTTGCTTTCAGTTTTGTTCATCTGATATTATCAAAGCAGTCAATTGAGAGAGGTCACAAGTTCTTACCATGTATTAGTCCTTTTATTTCCTGTCTCTACATGTACCCCAGTAATAAATCTAGCTTTGCACTACCCAGCACTCTGAACATTTTCAATTTGGGACTAATAGAGGTAAATGCTTTGAAAGGACCTAAACATAGTACAAGTGGCAGCAATAACATGGCTGTGACTTTGTCTTTGCCTGTATTAGTGGCTGAAAGCCACACGCTGTATCTGTGCAGCTTGAGCCAGAGTCTTCAACAGACAAACCAATGGGTCTTGAGCAGGTCAGTCGTTGCTCCCTTCTGCCTCTATTCAGTATGATAGACTGTTAAAGGAAATGCAAGTTGACACATGATGATTTACTTCATTTTTACACGCATTAAATAGCAATTGTTGCTCCACAGCTTAAGGTTTAAATGTATGTAATTAGTGTTGGCAAGAAGAGTTCTCACATATATATGAAAATGGAGTTAGTAAATAAAAAATGTAGGGGTGGGTGGACACTCAAAATATTAAGACTAATAGTGTTGTCACATCTTTCTTAAAGTCAGAGTCAAGGAGGACATCCCATCTGGAAAATGATAAATGATTTTCGTTCGGCATGGCATTGGATGATTTTTTTTAAAAATCAAGTATATTTCTAGAAATAGATTTGTGTATCTCTGTACACAGTTTGGCTCCTTTTCCTGCCTTTTTTATGAAAACCTTTTTGAATTATCTATGAATTTCATATGAAGGGGACTACAGTTAGAGAAGAACCAGTCTATTTCCTACAGTGCAAAGCAACTGGGGTACAATGTTTCTTCTTAAAGCACATAGACACTTCACATTGTTTACATTAATTCAGATGAACATACCATCTATCTCAAGCCCGTTAGGCACTATAATAAAAAATCTCTCAAAAAACATATTTAACTTTTCAATCCGTGCAATGCCGCTGCACCCAATTGATCAATATTTCCAATTTAGATAAATCTGAGTCTGAAAATTTTCATTTATAGTCCGAGAACCGTATTCTGATAACATTTCTATAACTTTATAGGTGGTACAATAGCTCCACATGCTAAATGCTTGCCGCAGATGCCTTGAAAAAGGCATGCAGTCATAGCTGCAATTACCCTGAGAAAAGGCACAGGATCTCACTCATCAAAAACTACTTTTATTACTAAATCCAAACACTGATATTGAGTGTACTATATACATTTCAAGTACAAGTATATGTAAAACAAAGGTATCACAATTATTAGAATACTTTGTGTGTACGTCTATGCTACACAACACAGTCAACTCAGGCAATCACCGTCACTGCCCCATTTCAGGGAGGACCTCAAGACCTGGCTCTTCGACTAAACCATAGCGCCTCGAAGGACCAGTAGCTCTCCCCCACCTGGTGCCTTGAGACCCTTACGGGTAGATAGTCATGCTTTGCAAGCCATTGATTGATTGAATGATTAAACTAAGCATAATGTTGCTAGAATAGACACCCCACTGTCTTCAGTACAAACTCATTTATTAGAAGCAGAATTCACAGGATTTGGCATGCTTTGTGACCTGAATGGATCTGCAACTTGTGTAAAGACTAATCTTGAGTAGGAGAGCCTGCACAGATATTCCTATGAAGATGTAATAGGGATTGTGAGACTATATGTGCGAATATAATGATTTTGCCTGAGCAGATGTTAGTGCTGTACTGATGGACTATGATTACTTTGCCCTGGTCAACCACGTTTACACATCTTCATTACCCTGGCAGCAACTTATTTAACTTATGGTTGGTAACTCGAGTTGAGTTTACTTGCTCTAGTATTTGTTCTGTATATTTAGTTATTCTTGCTTTTATTGTTGGTTCCAGGACACCCTATTTAGGATTGCGCAGCGGGCACTCCGGCATTGCGCCGAAGGCGCGCCAAAGGCAAGCCCTTCTGCGCCCGTCCGCGCCTGTACGCCGCCAGATGCCAGACATGCTGACGGTTTGAAAGAAGGGGTGCTTACATACACTAGGGAGCATGGGATGTTCGTTGGCCAACAGGTCAGGCCTTGTGGACAGTATCAGGGGGACGTGATGGATGGACCTTTCTGTTGTCCCGATTGTGGCTTTAAATCCTGCCCCGCTTATCTCCCTATTTCCTCCAGACCCATTTTGAAAATCCTCCATCTTAACTTCCGGTCTTGGTCAAACACTATATGGAGATCCATGATCTCATTGAGGACGAATCTCCTGATGTATTTTTTATAACTGAATCTTGGCTGACTGATGCCCAAGAGGCTGAGCCTGGCCTCACTCTCCCCCAGGGTTCAGTATCCTGACACTTAATAGGGAAACTAGAGGCGGGGGCATAGCTGTTATTTTTAAAACCTGCTACTGCTGCTCACTGGTTAGGGAGGATGTGGCCGGGGTGCGAATGCGCTCGTTTTGTGATCTTGTTTAATGGCCACTCCTCTTTCTCAGATCTATTAGTCTATCGCCCCCCGGAGCTATCTTGGAATTTAAGTCAGCCATCATTGAGGTTGCGAGTCCCCTGGCACTGAAAGCTAAGAATTTTAGCCTCGTTGGTGACCTCAATTTTGACTTTGATTACCCATATGACCCTGAAGTCAGCAGTTTACTTGCTGACTTGCAGGGCATTTACTTGACCCGTTTTTTCCAATATTTCCTCTCTTTTGGTCAAGATACCTAGCCCAGTGTGTTGGACCGACCACTTCTTAAATACTATCCTCTTTCCACTCTCTGAGCCTCTATTTAGAACTAACCCCAAGGCCACTTTTAGGCGTTGCTGGCACAAACTTGAAATAGAGGATTTTCTTTCTATTCTGGCTTCCTCTTCGCCCTTCTTAGTCACAGAACCTGAGAAAGTGTATAAACCATTCTGTGACTGGATATTACAGGCCTTAGACACTTTGATACCTGCCAAATGGTCCTTAGGCTGCAGCTCTAACTCCAACCCTTGGTATGATGATTCTCTGACTGCCCTGCATAGCATTTGTAAGAAACTAGAACGGGCCTGGAGAAAGGTATACGACCTTGGGGCAAAAAATATGTATCAGGATGCTATTAAACACTACCATAAGGCCATACATCGAGCTCGATCAGCCATATCACTAATGAGATCAAGTCAAGTAAAAAACCAGTGAAAAGCATCTTCAAAATACTCAACGTTTTCAAAACTAGGAAGGATCCTTCCATGGCGTGGATTACGTCTGAGCAACAATGTGAGGATTTGGCCACTTTCTGCATGCAGAAAGTTGAAGCCGTTTATAAATCCTTCCCTATCTGCCCTCTGGGTCCCATGTCTACATCAGACCCTTGGCCCATCAATACCCTGGTCGTCATCCCCTCCATCTCCCAGGATGAGTTTCTCACTCTGAGCAAAAAGGTTAAATCAGGCTCCCCTATAGATCCCATGAGGCCAGCCCAATTCAGGGATACACTACCCGTTCTAATGATGCCTCTGTGTCTGATCATCAATGCCTCTTTCACTACGGTGGTGGTGCCCCTGGCATGGAAACAAGCTAGAGTGGTCCTCTTGCTGAAAAAAACGTCACTTGATCCTACTTAACCCGGAAAATTTTCGACCCATATCCCTTCTGCCCTGGGTCGCCAAAATTGCTGAGGCCCACATTAGTACCATCCTCACAGGCTATCTGAACAACACAGGTGCCTTGGACCGCTCCCAGAATGGTTTCCGCCCGGGTCATAGTACCTAGACCGCGCTGTTAGCAGTGAGTGAACATCTTCGGACCATCCTGGATGAGGGTCAAACTGCGGTCCTTATGTTACCCGATCTTAGTGCCGCGTTTGACACAGTCTCCCATCAGATCCTCCTGCGCCTGCTAGAGGAGGCAGGGTCTGACCTTGGAGTGGTTTTGCTCTTTTCTATCTGACAGGTCATTCCAGGTTTTGGCCCCTCCCTTCCTCTCACATGCTCATGTCTTCAAGCAGGGGGTTCCCCAGGGCTAGGCCTTAAGCCGGTGTTGTTCAATCTCTATGTTCAACCCCTGGCGGCAGTGGTGAGGGATCATGGCTCGACCATGGTCTCGTACGCCGATGATACGCAACTAGTGGTGGCCCTCTCGTATGACCATCCTCGGAGTGCCGTACAATTCTGGGATGGCCAAGCGGCAGTCGCGCATTGCATGACGGCAAACTGCCTGCAACTTAATGCCAACAAGTAAGAAGTGCTGTTGGTGGGGAGGGATAGGGGGCTCTGGAGTAAGCATTGGTGGCCGGCTTCTCTGGGTACTGCCTCTACCCCAGGCAGTAAACAATCTAGGGATCTGGTTTGATTCCCCCTCGGGTTCCAGGAGCATACCAAGAAGACCGCTGGTACTTGCTTCGGACTCCTGCAGGGTTTAAGGCCCATGCAAGGCTTCTTTGATCCTTCTACCCAACAGTTGATAGTCCAGGCTACCATTCTTTCTAGATTAGATTATGCTAATTCACTTATGTTTGGTGCCAATAAGGCTGAAGTCACTCGCCTGCTGCGGGTACAGAACGCGGCTGCTGGAGTTCTGTTGAGGATCTATGCCTGACCTTTAAAACCTTAAAGCTGTCTTCCCCCGAGATCCTGACTAATCTGCTAGTCCCCTATGTCCCTACTCACCAGCTACGCCAGAGCAATCCCTTGCAACGGTCCCCCGAGTGAAGCGCCTTAGAGTGGGGGGCCTGTCAGTCCGATTTCTTGCCGCTAAATTATGGAACTCTCTCCCTGTTCAGATTCAGCAGTTAGATTGCCTGCTATCCTTCTGTAAGGCCATTAAGACCTACCTATTCCAGACGATCTAGCCCTAGCTTTCCACTTACACTGCTGCAAGCACCGGGACGCCCCTTCACTGAGGCAGCGGCGCGCTATATAAAATACCTAAAAATAACAATAACAAGGTGTTTTTTAAGTTAAGTGATGTCAATTACTATATCATGTGTCCCAGGTCAAATGACATGACTTCATGTTATGTCATCAGGTTCAAAGGTCATATATGGTTGCTTCCTGTGAAGTCCTGAGGGAAGGGATCAAAGAGTGTGATGTTACTTCCACTACCCCTGGCATTTTGTTGAATCGATGTCCATGCCCATTGCCCCTGCCAGCGCTGCTAATGACAGTACCTATGCAAATACCAGCCATCGCACTGCAACAAATGTGAGAATTCAGGCAATTCCAGTCCCCCAAAGCTATAACTGCAGCTGGGCGGCAGGTATTAGTAACTTTTAATGTGTATTGAATTCATAAATAACTGTTATCATACTAGTCACTGAATGAGACAACAATGCCACCTTGTGGCAGAATGTAATAAATGCTGGTGTTGGCAAGTAAGTGCCAGTTCCGAGCACCGGAAACCAGCAGCTCAAATTAAGCGCTGGCTAAGAGGCAAGTGCATCACTACCTGATGATGGGTCTGCCAAGCATGAGGAGCAGATATGCCACTTACAAGAAAGCCCTGAACCTTCCTGAAAGTCTGTAACTGCTGAAGACGAACACCCACTGGATATCCAGTCTGTGGATTGCAACTGCAGACATCAAGAATCTGTGTTCAGTCTGGAAAGCTGCACCTGTCAAAGACAAACCCCCACCATGAAGGCCTGCTACATCAATCATACCCATATCCAATGAAAACGCTCCCTCAAGGCCTATATTTCTTATATCACTGAAACTAAATTTGACATGGGCTCAGAAACCAGTTAAATCATTTAAAAAAAGCTAACATAGTTGATTTTATCATCATTATTTATTTGATTTCTTTATATATTTCATTACATTCATTTTCTTTCTTGTTTCACCTTTAAAACTTTTTTTGTATATATATATTTCAATAAAAGACGACAGTATTTTCACAAAAAATTCCAAAGTACATACGATATACTGTCGAATAAGAACCCCCCGGAGAAAAGCACAACTAAATGCCTAAAAGACAAAATACAAAACTCATTCAGACACAGTCAGACTCATACAACATTCACACAGAACGCATCTGCCGAGCTCATGTTCAATCTTTCTCGGAAATAAGACTGATGTACAATGTCTATCAAAGTTATTTGCATTTAAGTATACAAACTGCGCATGTCAATTTGTGTTTGTTTGAAATTACAGTATTAATAATCACAATAAAAATGTTATATTTAAAACAATGTTTTCTGGCTGGTGATGGCCTAGTTGGAAGATTAGTCTGAAAACATTCAAAATGTTTCTATGAGTTTTCCCAATACATTCTTTGTTAATACCGCAAGTTCCTAAACACCAGCATAAAGACGGGACAATCATTTCATTAACCATCTCTTGGATACAAAAAAGAGGCCCATTGGAAGACTTACAAAAAACATTCACTGACTTTTAGGTAGGTACATAGATTCTATTCCTTAAACAATATAACGTTTTTTTCCTTCTGTCATGAGATAAGAATGAAACCTCTCAATTACACTTTGTTGATGACTATCCAATTGTTTCTCTTTTGAAAAGATAACCCTAATCATCAGATGGCACAATGTCACTGGGATACAGCTTTTCCAGTTCTAGCCTTTGCTTTTAAAAATCATTGTTTTTAGTTGGTTTGGAGTGATTTGGTTTAATTTAACTAAACCAGAATTACTTGTACCAGTAAGCACTGTTTTGTTGCACGACATCTCCAGGCTGGAAAAGAGGTGTTATGATAACTTAGAGCCTTTTTTAATACTATATATTGCCCTAGGACATTCTCATGACTTTGTGAGTAAGCAAGAGTACACAGCTGTGATTTGGTAAAAAACATCCCCTATTCTTGGAAAGAACCTAATGATGTTTATCATTGTCTCCTCTTGAGGTTAACATAAAGGAGCAGATGCAGTTGTGGAGTATGTGACAACTCCATAGTGGGCATCCAAATTCATTTTATCTTGGCCCTTGATAAAATGGAGTGTCATTCCAAATTAACTTGGAAACATTCAAACATTCTCTTTATTGGCTATTAGGACCTCTAGACCCATCAGTTAGTGCTACGTGGGTTCAAATTGTATTTAAGCCCGTTTAAACACTAATTTGCAGAAGGAGATTGGTGCCAATTGTGTTCACTACTTGATTGCAGTTCTACCTGGTGGTAAGCACCTGATGAAATCTGTTACAGGTATTAAAATATGCAATTAAAGTTATTTAGGCAGTACCTGGGTAAACAGTGACATTTGTTTGCCATTTACACGGCTACTTCCCAAATTGAACGCAAGGAGATGATGGACGGAGTGCTGAAACTTTTCAGGCACTCACCCCCAGTCAGAGATCTGGGTTGAATCCATCATCATTCTTTAGCTCAATTCTCCACCTCAGTTCAGACCCAGCTGTAAATCAGTCTTGACCCTGTGCCTCATGGGAACAGTCCAGCCCGAAATGCCAAGACAGTTCTTACCTGAACCGGAAACAAGCATCCTGGACTGGTTTCTGGGTAACACCCTTCATCAGCCAGGCTAGCTTGAATCCAGTGGCAAAGTGAACAAGGGACCCATGTCTGGGCATACCCTGCCAACTTAGGGCAAATAAAGTAAACACAAGGTGATGATGGACGGAGCACTGAAACTTTTCAGGCACTCACCCCCAGTCAGAGATCTGGGTTGAATCCATCATCATTCTTTAGCTCAATTCTCCACCTCAGTTCAGACCCAGCTATATGCAAATCAGTGTTGACCCTGTGCCTCATGGGAACCGTCCAGCCTGAACTGCCAAGCCAGGTCTCCCCAGTACCGCAAACAAACATCCTGGGACCGGTTTCTGGGTAAAGCCCTTTCTCAGCCAGGCTAGTTTGAATCCAGTGGCAAAGGATAAGCAAACACACTTGGTGATAGTTAATTTTTATAACAATTTACAAGAAATTAACCTGATGGAAACACTGAAGGAAATCTGCTACTTTCTTCGAGATTACATCAATATCAATCAAGGGAAAAATCCCACTATTATATGGGACGGTGATTTTAATCTAGTACTATGTGAGAAAAATAATAATATCACTTGCGGCTTTCTAGATTACAACGACAACAACATTACACATTTCCCCCACTCCACAAAAGGGGCGTACATGAATGAGACAATGTCACTTCTACAATTGACTTTTGCCAACGAGCTGCTAACACCTGCCATTAGCTTAACTCCTACGTATAATGGCAGAGGAGCGTCAAGCTGTATTGATTTCATCCTCACGGCAATCAGTGCTTCTAATCTTATCACTAATTTTACCACGCATGACTGTGCATTTAGTGACCACTTCCCTATTTCTGTCACCATGCAACTGATAGGGGCACATAAAAAGCCAAAAACACTGGTTCAGGATGAAAACCTCACGGTGAACAGACCAAACGGCTACGCAATAAAGTGGACCTGCATTGATCCTGACATAAAAGGAAAAGATCATTAGAGGGTCCAAGACAGCACTTAGTGTATGCCTGGCAGAATGTTCGTCTCCCCTGGAGATTATAGATCATTTTAAAATAATAACCAAAAATGTTAACAAAGCTTTAACCATCACTTCTAAAGGGAAAAGAAAACCTAAGACCAGCTTGTTTAATTCATCTTGTTCTAAAGCTTACTTCACCCTTAAAGCAGCCCTTAAAAAATCCCCAAGAGACAGAACCAAGGTCACCCAACTAAGGAAAACATATAACAAAACACTCGGGCAGCAAAGGAAAGAACTAAAAGAGGAACACTGGGCTGCCCTGCATAATAGCTGTAAAACTAAAGATCCTACAGCATTCTGGGAGGTTATCAATTCATCATTTCTCTCAGGCCCAAGAGAGACCGGCAACATAGAGGCTACAATTACTGAAAGGGAATGGATAACTTATTTTTCCCTGATGTTTAGTCTTACTGAGGTTCCCATACAAACTCCTGGGAGTCCCGGGGAAGGACCTGCAAACCTAAGTGACCCCCCCTAGCCCACCGGCTTCGGAATTCTCACTGGCCGAAATCGAGCTAGCCTTGAAAGCTAGCAGAGGAGGGAAGGCCCCGGCCTGGACGGGGTTCCCGTGGACCTATATAAATTTAATATGAACCTATGGGCACCTTTATTATTTAGGGCCCTAAAAGCTACCGGCAAGGTTGGTCTCCTGGACTCTTGGTCGGAGTCCCTTTTGGTTCCGATTTTTAAAAAGGGGAACCGTAACAGTCCAACGTGTTACCGCCTTATTTCTCTACTTGACTCGCTGGGAAAGGTGGTGGGCCGAATCCTGTTAGAATGCCTACAGTGCTGGATGGAAGATAACAACATCATATCTGACCTCCAATACGGCTTTAGGGAAGGCCATGGCACCACTGAACAGGTCCTAAACCTGTTGTTACTGAGAGGCAGGTATGTGGATAGGAAGGGCGGTAGATTATGCATGGCATACGTCGATCTCACCGCGGCATTTGACTGCGTGGCACATGCGAAACTTTGGGCCATTTTGATAGAAATGGGGGTTGACGAGCTTCTGGTTAATTATTTGAGAGAAATCTACACAAATGCAACAGCAAGAGTAAGATATAGTACGGGGGCAGTTATCTTCCCCATTTAATGTGGAGCGGGGAGTAAGACAGGGCTGTGTCCTGGCTCCCTTCCTCTTCAGTCTATACACAAATGGTTTGGAAACAGCCATGTTGTAAGGAAGCCAGGACCTCCCCTTAGTCAAGAATCGCCCAATCCTCGCACTTTTATACGCAGACGATGCGGTCATCATCACCCGCACCCCCCTCGAACTGCAGCGTTCCTTAAAACAATATAATACATTTGTGTCACCTTTATAATGACCTCTGGTAAAAAATTACGAAAGGGTAATGATATTTACATAAACAATTCCAGGATTGACCACACACCAACGTATCCTTATTTGGGAGTGGTCATAGATGAGAAGGGCACCTGGAAAAGGGCAATAGAGGTCAGAAAGTTGCAGTTCTTGAAAGCCACTATGGCACTAGTAGCATTTACCCAGAGGCTTGGAAAAAGACCGCCCAAAGAAATGCTCGAAATCTATCACCCCAAATGTGTGAGTACAGCCATCTATGGGGCTGGGGTTTGGGGGTACGCGCAAGTCGAATCCATCCAAAAGGTCAAAAATAACTTTCTAAGATTCCTACTTGCTGTACCTCAATCCACATAAACATACAGTTGTCATCTATAACTGGGTTTACCCTATATTTCCGACACCATCCGGATGCAACCAGTTCTGCTATCGCACCGTATATGGACATCAAACAAATTAAAGTTTACTCAAGCCATTGTAACGGATTGCCTAAAGCTACAACACGTTCATAAATCCTATGGCTACAATATGTTAAGAAGTTCCTCAGTGATTTCGGCCTGCAGAACTACTATTTTAATCCTCAGGAAATGGCCAGGATCTCACGAAAGTTGTTAAGGAACGAATGTTTAAAACACCTAGCTGATCTCCAACTGTCTGTTGAAGCAAACAAAATTTCTGTACAGCATTCACTGTCAATTTAAACAACTGACACGATTGAGCCGTATCTAATCTTGAAGGTATCTAACTACGAAACCTTCTTACTCATTAGATTTAGACTAAATGTTTTCCATCGTTTTATAACTTTTCCATCTACAAATGACTGGTCGAAGCATCTAATCCAATGCCCGTGTGATGGCATCTCAGCGCAGTCCCTTCTCCATGTAACCCTTTTCTGCAAATTTTACTCCTAACCGAGAAAACGTTGGCTTATCCCGTTATTAAAACTGATGGGTTTACTTCAATGCCGGCCAGCTTTTTTGGCTCTTCAAATGCTGGACTCAGAGTTTATAGTTACAAACATGGCAAGGTTTTTAAAATTTTGTATTCAGCATCGTACCAACCTGTAGCTTGTGTTTAGTTATGGTTTTACATTTAGATAAGAAACATTTTAAGAAAGCAGGTTGTGATCGCGATTTGTATTCTATGTTCTAACAGGGAACTTCCTGTTGTATTTTATTTGGTCACTAAAGAAATTATCCAGAGAAATATATATATCATAGTATACATTATAAGCGAGGCACTGATGACGCAACTACTGTTAATTGCACTTTCAGCAGGCACGTAAAAGCGTAATATGCAAATTTTTGAGCCCAGCATTAAGTACTGTATTCCTCTATTTTAAGGTGACGTTCATCGCTAAGAAGAATTGTGTTTTATGCAACTTTTTGGAATTTTAAACTGTTTTTTAGACTTTTATTTTGTACTACCCGAAAGCACTTAAAAGCGAAATTTGCACACTGCTGAGCCTAGATTAATGCACTTTATTGCTATTTGCACATTAGGCTCCCGGATAAGAATATCCCTCATTTTTGCAACTGAAATGAAACTAGAAATAATCTTATCTTTTTATTAGTGATAACATGCATTTTAAGCTTCAAGAGATAGACGTTCTGTCTTCCCATCTCCTAACTTGGCAGTATTTTCAATATTTATGTATTTTTGATGCTTTTAATATGTGTATTTTTGTTTGCTTATATGGTTGTGCATTGCATATTGAATAAAGCATTTTGAGTGTCAGTGGCAAAGTGAGCAAGGGACCCACGTCTGGTTATAACCTGCCAATTTAGGGCAAACAAAGCAAACACAAGGAGATGATGGAAGGAGCGCTAACATTTTTCAGACACTCACCTTTCAGACACTCACCCCAGTCACAGATCAGGTTTGAATCCATCATCATTCTTTAGCTCACTTTGCCACCTCAGTTCAGATCCAGCTATATGTAAATCAGTCTAGACCCTGTGCCTCATGGGAGCAGTCCAGCCCGAATGCCAAGCCAGGTCTTCCCTGAACCGGAAACAAGTATCCTGGGACTGGCTTCTGAGTAGTAACACCCTTCATCAGTCATGCTAGCTTGAATCCAGTGGCAAAGTGATCAAGGGACCCATGTCTGGGCATATCCTGCCACCTTAAGGCGAGCAAAGCAAACACAAGGAGATGTTGGACAGAGCACTGAAATTTTTCAGACACTCACCCCCAGTCACAGATCTGGGTTGAACCCATAATCATTATTTAGCTCACTTCACCACCAAAGTTCAGACCCAGCTATATGCAAACCAGTCTTGACTCTGTGCCTCATGGGAACAGTCCAGCCTGAACTGCCAAGCCAGGTCTTCACTGAACTGGAAACAAGTTCCCAGGACTGGTTTCTGGGTAACAACCTTCATCAGCCAGGCTAGCTTGAATCCAGTGGCAAAGTGTATTTAAGCCAGTTTTAAACCTAATTCACAGAAGGGAATTTGTGCCAATTGTGTCCACTACTTGATTGCAGTTCTACCTGGTGGTAGGCACCTGTTGAAATCTGTGACAGGCATAAATGCAATTCAAGCTATCAAGACAGTAGCTGGGTAAGTAGTGACGTTTATTTGCTATTTACATGGCTACTTCCCAAATTGTGCATACTGTCTGCTAATTAAGCCAGCTACATGGTGAATAAGGAAGTTTGTTTGCTCATTGCAAGACTGCCATTCAAATAGTACATGGTGTCTGCTATTAAGCCAGCAACCAGGTAAATAGTGACATTTCTATGCTATTTGCACAGCTGCTGTCCTATCGAGCTCCTTCATTCTTGCAGAACTCAATGTGCAATAGGATGCAGTTCATCGTGCAGGCACACGTTTGAACCACTGGAAGAGGTGATGACTGATGGTTACGTCACCCACTAGTAGAATTTAAGACCACATATTGCAGCAGTGGAGTCAGATCTGGCTCATATCTGCGCTGGCATTGAGGGGAATGGGTTTGACCTTTCATGCACCACCAATAGGCTGTATGATTTGTCATTTCAGACTTATAACCTGTAGTGGCAGCATTCAATCTATGAAGATATGGTAAAACACTCCTAAAAAGTAACATCTGGCTGCCAGTGGTCATTCCAGGGTTATGCTTTTAGGCAATTAGATCAGGTTCCCGACCAACTTGGAGAATCTGATTCATATCATTTGTCTAAAGTTACTTTCAGTCCCCGAGGCAACGCTCCCACACCCAAGGTCAATAGCTTCTCCACATATGGTATCCCTCGTCTTCTTCCTCTGTATTACTAGTTGTAGTTGTGGATCTTCTGCTGGAGTGCTTCCCCAATCTGTGTGGGAGTTGCAATCACAAGCTGAGACATTTGTCATGTGGTTTGGACCCTCATTTGCACAGATGTGTTTATTAGTTCCACTGGTGACAGGGTCTAAAGGGTCTAAAGCAATGCAATAGTCGTGGTAAAAAACTTGTATTTTTCATGCCCTCAATTTAGTGGTCTATCTTTACCACAATAGTGTCTGTCTGAACTTGTTAGGACCGAACTGCATAAATATTAATTGCTGCACAGACCCATTTTTATTCACATTTTACTATCCAAATCTGGATAGATATTTTTTTTAATTCTGTCCTTAATTGCTATAGCTCGCCCTACATTTTAGTAAGCTTTCTCCTTTCTCACTCAGATGGGAGTTTTAGGTGCTTACAGAAAATGTTACAAAACAAAGATCATAAGTCTTGCCAAATTTAATGCTGTAATTATGTGACTTATGAGTGTCAACTTTCGTTTTGATTTCAGACCTTTCACAAGTTCCGGAAGACTGGCCGCAAAATGGTGAAATAAAAATTCATGATTTGTGCGTCCGCTATGAAAGTAACCTGAAGCCAGTCCTTAAGCATGTCAAGGCTTACATTAAACCAGGACAGAAGGTAAAGTACACAGTGTTACCCTGCTGCTGCCTTGTTTTGTGATGTGTTTATCTGACGAGTGTGGTAAAAGTAGAATAGCCGATAAGTCCAGCCACGATGGTGCAAGCGTGCCTGTGTTGGCACATGGCAGCTTATTTGTTTTATATTGTAAAATTATGACACATCCCTGTGCCTTTAAAAAGATGCACGTCGGTGCAGCAAAATGGCTTTGTTGTAAATGAGGCCCCATATAGTTTTAACTCACCTGATATATACTAAATATGGGCGTAGTTCGCGAAGTAGCGCTACGCGAAGCTACGCGAAGTGCACTTCGCACTACGTGAACTTCACGTAGCACTACGCGAGCTGCGTAGTAGCATGTTCGCACTGTGCAAGATGTGTTTTCAATGATTGCACAGTGCGGACAAGCATCCGGCACTGTGCAATCATTGAAAACGGCATCTTGCACAGTGCGAGCTGTAGTTTTCTGCTGCTCGAGTAGATTATTACTCGAGCTGCAGCTTTCTCAACGCAAACTGGTAGTTTCTCATTGAGAGCGGTCGCGAGCATGCGCAACCACTCACAATGAGAAACCTTACCTCCCCGCTTTGAGAATCTCGCCGGGATGTCATTTTGCTTGCTCGCGGTCGCGAACATGATGTTCAGGACCGCGAACAAGCAAAAAAAGAGCGCTGCACTACGCTACGCTGCACTACGCGTGTTCGCACTGTGCTATGTGCAGCTCGTGTAGTGCGAAGTTGCGCAAACTCCGCGAGCGTAGCGTAGTGCTTCGCCCAGGCCTAATATATACTCCCATTTTCTTTGTAAAGGTATGAGTGGTGAAGGTATGCATTGTAAAGGCACATGTGTGGTAAAGACTTGTGTTGTAAAGGCAATGCGTGGTAGAAAGATTGTGTGGTTAATATCTGTGTGGTAATGGCATGCATGGTAGTAGCATGTGTGGTTCTGTCATACATCCCTTTGTATGACTAAACAGTCATTTTGGTGCCACCATTTCCTCTAAAGAGACATATGAATAGTTACCAAAAACACCAGGGTGGGGAATCTAAAAAAAATATCTCATATTTTTACTAGAAATCAATTATTTGACCATCTATGTTGTAACTTCTGGTGACCGGGGTCTTTCCTTCATCCAATTTATTTCAGAATTATTTCTCAAATTTTCAAATGATTCGACTGCAACCACACAATATAGAAATATTTTCGAAGAGTGCGTGAAATTTGTAGCTGTATACAACGCGTAGTGCAGAGTAAAAAAGTTTCAGGGACATTGATTTCCTATAAGCATCATATATATTGATTGTCTTTATTAACAATAAAGAAAAAACGTTGTTGATAGATATGCACATCATTTAAACTAAAGACAGTACTTTGCAATACTATTCCTGTACTCTCAAAACTACTCAGCAGATTCTGAAAGAAAATACTCCAAGCAGGCGATCAAAGCCGATACTGGCCACTGGCCATTTCTTTAGTTCACCGAGTAGATCACTAGTGGATGACCAAGGCCCATGTGACGAGTGGCCCCTTAGTTCTGGTGGGACTGGAAACAGTCACTACCAGCCCCTTGCAATTCCGAGATCTGTGGTGTTTCCACTGTTTCTCCTGGCACTTCCTCATTGCATTGAGGACTTTCAGGGTACAACTTGTAATGGCCTGGATTTTCTCCACCCCTGAAGTCACCGATACCCCCAGAGGAAATAGGAGCCATTCGTGGGCCCCTCGAAATGAGTGGCTTTGTTATGAACACACAGGCGAAGGTCAGCAGGCAACGAAGAGCAGTAAGTCAATTCCCAAATTAAACACCAGGCAAAAAAAAATCCTGTTAATATAAATGAGCAACGGGTATAGTATGAATATTGCTGTCCCCTACCCTCTAACACATCTGTATGCATGCTCTTCCTGCTGCCACTGAGCCCAAACATAGCTTTGATAAAAAAAACACATCTGCATCCTTCCTGTAAGATCGAGCCTCTTAGAAAGAACACCTTTTCAAGGAACATACCCTTATATTTGCCAGACAAGGGCCTCCGTGAGCCTGGAAGACTAAATCGCTTGACTGAAATAGTGAAGGTTTTCATGTTCAGCCTCGTGCCCCAGGCTGCGCTCAGCCATATTAAAACTCACGGTCACTGCGAGTGGGATGAAGGTAGCAGAAAGGGTGCAACAGCTCTTTCTCACATTGTTAATCCTATCACAGAACATATTTCCCCTCGATCCCAAGGGAAGGGCTCTCTGACCTCGGGGAAATGACCTGCACTCTCCCCTGGCCGCCAAGTCAGTTTCAGACTTGAATGGATATTTCGACTAACAACAAAAATGCTTTTAATTCTCGGCTGCTTGGATAACATAGCACTGCCCACAAACCCGGTCATATACGGTGCTCCTCATAGACAAGTGTTGTCCGACAATTCAACGTAATGGTTTAAATTGGGCTCTGTGGCACCTCTCCAAATAAAACTGACTGTTCCAGATCCCGTATGCATGCACGTATATCCAAAGACATTTGCTTTCCAATGCTTCTCTCTTTAGACTTCAGCTGGGTCAAAACTCATTGCAGAGGTTATCAAGGCAAGCATACTTCCCTGTGACTATCATGTGCACCAAGGAAACTGTGAGAGGGCGACCATCCCTATGCATCATAGGTTTAGGATCACTGTTCACAAGTTTTACGCCGGCACATAACATAAGAACCTGCTCTGCCCTGCAATGACATTACTGAACCTGATTATGCTTTCCCTTCTGACTATTATTTTTAATGTGTACATCTGAGGGGTCCAGTTCAGCAGTAATGA
Source organism: Lissotriton vulgaris (assembly GCF_964263255.1). Taxonomy (NCBI): domain Eukaryota; kingdom Metazoa; phylum Chordata; class Amphibia; order Caudata; family Salamandridae; genus Lissotriton; species Lissotriton vulgaris. The sequence goes on from NC_141685.1 coordinate 2,047,589,040, forward strand.
TATATTTCACAGCCTAATCTAGTTGTGTCCAAGACTAAGCCATCTGAATATATGCTTTACTCAAATTAAATTGAATCACACCCATTCCAAAAATCGATTTGTAATCCAGTTTCCAAGCATCAAGAGGAGGGCAGCAACTAAATAGTGTTGGGCGCCTCAACCTACTTTATCCTACTTGATCAACAAAGGACTGCCTCAGTTTTTCACCTTAACCATTTTAGCGAAAAACATGCTCTATAGAACAGTGGGGTATTCACTAAGCATTTTACATCCCTTTGAAATTTGGTAGGTTCGCTGTTGAAAGGGAGTTCAGGTTAAACCAAGCAACAGTAGTTTGTGGACATTCCAAAAGGCCTTGCTATGCCTTCTTGGTCCTTGAACATATTGTTAGAGCAATGCACTCTAGGAAAACTGAGTACCAACCTTCCGTAGATCGAGCGGGAATGGCCGTGGCCTTGGCACTGTCAGGGTCCAAGTGTTGGTTGGATCTGACATAATCCTAACCCACTCCACCATTGTGAGAGACACTTATATACAGTTATGCACTGTGAACATTAAGCAAACAGCTGTGCAGAAGGCTCTTCGAGTCTCAGATGGAGGTAAATATGAAGGTTAGCATCCTACTGGAGCACTTCTGTTTGCCAAATAAATTTATGGTTTTTCATGGAAATCCCTCACTCCTAAAACAACATACAAACAAAATGTTGGTACTCATGGGAGAAGAATAAAACAATGTTACTGCTTTAGGAACTAGACAATTATTTTGCATACTAGTACACTTACAAAGGACAATGCAAAGATTTCTACGTAAGACTAGAAAACAGTTTTGCAATTAAGTAGGAGAACAGGAGAAGGACGCCTTACTGACCCGAAGGAGGATACAGGCACAGCACCAAACAAATACCCCTGAACAAACTAAGGGCTTAAGGTTTCGACTGAGAGGGAATTCCGAGGGAAAACCAATATGAGTGAATGCAAATACTGGAGGACATACTCTAGCGGGAGCTGAAATCCACACCAAGAGCACAAATTGCCAGGCACCCAACACATGACTGTTGCACATTACAGTACTTCCAAACCTAAGTCGACACAGATGGAGAGTTAATAAAACCAGTGAACACTGTTGTATTCTTAAACACTAGCACACTAATTTAACGGGCTAATCCCCATTTCCAGCATGCCATAACCTCTAAGACCTCAACCTTAGTTTCCTTTTTGGCAACGTTCATGAATGTGTGAATGTGAAAAATTATCAGCATGTTCTCAACTCTCTCCCAATCCTAAAACTCCTTACAATTACATTGTTTCTTTAAAGGAGACATGGCCTCTGCTATTATTTCTTATTCCAAGGATATGCTGAAGACTGCATTTTAATTAAGATAACTTAAAATCAATCCTTTAAACAATTAAAGCATGAACAAGCTTTGGGTACTCTGGTTGATGAAGCACTGACATTCTCTCAGACCAAAATATGATTCTCTGGGCAATCATTCAGCCTTGCCAAATCTTCATTACCTCCAGAATCCAAACAGTTCTAGCAGGTAACATTCCTTGTGATCAAATAGTTGGCACACTATTTATGATAATACTTCATAAACTATGTTTTGAAAATAGATTCAGGACCAAGACTCCATCCTACATCATTTAGCATTGTCACTTTGGAGGCATAGACAGGAGGCAAAGGATTTTAGAATTTCCAATTAAAGAATATTATGAAAGGCAGCAATAAATTATGTTGTTCTGTACTTGGCTAGTCAAACAAGTTAGTGTTTTTTTTATTGTTTTCAGATATTGACCTGGCAATGTTCTGAAAAAATAACTTAATTCACCCTTTGTTTTCCTCTCTAGATACAATTTGGCGATTTGCAACTGATTGAGTTTGAGCTTTGCTGGATACTGGGATAAAAATGTCCTTTTTTGTGTGATCACACCAATTGTTTTGCAGAATTTATTTTATTGCTGTTTTTTAAACTTTGCTACTGTAATACTGTCTAGTGTCCTATGCATGTGATTTGACTACTAAAACATGTAGAAATTGGTTCATCCATGGTTGGCTTATTTAACTTCTTATAAGCCATAGTACATGGTTAAAAAAATACACCTATGGCATAAAAAGTTAAAATGTCACCTGTGGACTGCAGCACTTCTTGTGCCATCCACTAGTGAGACACAGGAAACATGGCTTCTGGCCTACCACTGTATCCCAACTGCTGCAGTGCAACCTGATAAAAAAAAGAACCCTTTATAAAAGGTAAAAACTTTCCTTTTAAACATTAGTAAGTCACCCCATATAAGTGTTGCAGCCCACAAGGTAGGGTGTATGGTGTTTAAAAGTGGAACACAGAAAATGTATGTTACCACGTCCCTAGAGTCACACGACCCTAAAAGCTATCTTCACCGTGGAAAGTAAAGCTGTCCTATGTAAAAAAACTAAGTACAGATTAAAATATTAATACTGCGTATCTGGAATAGAGCCAGATAGTTCACCACTACTTTTATTAGTTATTAAAAATGCAATTTAATGTTAAATGTGCGTTGTAATAAATATTAAGGAAAAGTATGTTTTAGAAAGTTAACGTTTCCCTGCATGAACTGCAAGAAGGCTACTTAGCATTAGCCACTGCCACCTCCCAGCATGTGCTCAGCCTATGAAGAGGTGTAAAATTCCACCCTGAAGCAAACAATAGACTGAGATGAATGGGCTGACTCCACTGAGCTCCATATGATATGCAGGGAGAGGGCTGGGTTTCAAATCCTGCATGACAGATCTGTCTGAAACACATGTAAAAGTTTATCAACATTCATAGGGAGTAAACATGTTGCCAGGACAATTCTAGTTTATCCCTTTTCTGGTTGCTGAAGGACAGAATATCACTCATGGATGTCCAGGAGAGAATTACCAAACTACTAAACATGATCTCCTAAATATAACACAAACACAGTAGCTGTTTGTGTTCTAAAGTCTCTATGGCACCTAGAACAGTATTGGGGTTATGTCTAATGTGTTTATGCTAATTTAAGCCCTCACCCACCCTTAGATGACAAGCTTCATCATAGGGCCTATTCTCAGACTGCCTGAAAGTAGCAGGGTAGCAGGCTGCACTCCTGTTTGAGAGAAAGTGGAGTACTTAGACAGATGATTAAGTAGGCAGACATACTATGAAGGGGTAGATGTAGGTGTATGCGGCAGAGAGCAGAGTCCAAGCTACTGTTAAAACTACCTCTTGGTGAGTTTCTAAAACAGTTTATTCATTTTCAAATCCCTCCCTCACCAGAATATAATCCATTTAGTGTAGTTGTTTACTGAAGTTAAACACTAAGAAAAGTGCTTATATGTAAACAAGATTTTTTGAATAGCAAAACATTGGAGAGGAAATACTTATCACAACTTTGTTTTCGCTTACAAAATACATAATTGTGAGAGGGTGTGAGAAAGTCACCCTTTTAGCCATGATCACTCCCATTATTTGATTGACACCGAAGGTAACTGACTCTGACTGTGCCCTGGGCTCTGCTTACCAGACCCAGGCCAAGATAAATGGTAATTAGGTCTAGTTACAATTGGTACTAATAGCCTAGCTGTAAGTCCATACTACATGATAGGACAAGTAGGGCTATACAGCCAGTAGACTAATTACACTTAATTGTGTACTACTGTACTGCCTTCTGTCATTTTAAAGACAGCTCTGTCTTTCAGACTGCCTTTACATTATAAATATATGCAAATTCGACTTTGTAATGAAAAGTACTTCCAAAGTGTCAAATATCTTATTTTTACATATGTCACCCCTAATGTCTCCCCTAGGTGCCACAGGTGTGGGGTTCTTTGTAACTATAGGAAGGGACATTATAACATATGTTTTATATGCCCTGGTGTTAGACAGCCTGCCAATTGTGTCTATCACCATAGCAGCACAATGGCTACATAGGAAAACATGGGAATGTTTTATAAGGTATAACCATTGAAAGAAAGGAGCTAAAAAAATACTTCAAAGTATCAAAATGATAGTTACAATACATTCAACAATTTTCCATTGTTAGATTTAATATAACTATCCCAGTAAAGAAGTTATAGAGCTTTCCTTTCTGTAAGCCAAAATCCAGCCTTCCAGCTGCCCTTTCCTGATTGGCCAGCTTCTGCCAGGCTGAGCCAAGCTGTCTTAATGATGTGTGAATTGACCTGATTGGAGACAAAGGATTCCCTGTGGGAGGAGAACTGCAACCTACAGAGTACAAGGCAAGATGGGGGTGGAGTAGCCAAACTGGTCTTCAAAGGGAGAATGACAGTTTAGGGCAGCACAACATTCACCCCCAGCCAGACAGGAGCCCCTGTAGTGAGATTAGTAAAGGGGATGAAAAGGGAGTGTTAGGAATCTTAGCCATACCAGTGGGTTGGCTTAGCCAGAACTACCCATCCTGAAGAAAGTTCCTCAATTTTTTGATTTTGGAAGAATAGTGCTTTCTGGGCCGAGACTATGGAGGTAGTGGTTATACCTGAGGGTGTAACTCTGCATCCCATAGGTCAGGGATGACCCTGTTCTTGTGCCTAGGAACAATGAATACATATGATAGAGCTGCTTGGCAACTCAAATCCCCTGCATGAAACAACAACGAGAAGAACTGCACTGCTGGAACCCTGATCGGCACCCAAAGGGCTGCACACTGAAGGACTGCACCTGCTGCACAATCTGGAACTGCAGCCCTAAAGACTTTGCCTGGTTTTGTAAAGAGTAGATTCCCTGAAGCAACAGGTTAACAGAGCTCACCTGCACCATCTCCACAAAGAAGTCCCCAGCCTGCAGTACGTCCTGTGGACTTTTAAGGATTTGGCCAGGTGCAATTTGCAAAACGTAGTCCCATCATCCCAAAGACCATCTCAAAGCTTCTTGACTGTTGTATTTGTGTTGTGGGCAACTTGGAATCCCAAAAGGACCATCTGGAAGGAGGTCCAGAGGTTTGGAGAAGATTGGAGAATTTTTGTTATAAAGCTCCATAAGGTGACCGACTCATTGATGTGTGTCAAGCCAAGGACGTCGAACTGTAACCCAGAATGGATTTCAGGTTTGTTAGGCTGAAAGCTCCAGAGCTTCAGACTTCCAGGATTTCATCAAAGCCTTGTTGTGACACAAGCTGGTGTCGTCGACTCGAAACCTGGCCTGACGAGGAGCCTGACTTGATGTTGAGAGTAAAGGCTTCAGAAAAACGACGGAGGGTCCATTAATAGTGTCATTAGGAAAGGTACCGGATGGGATCCGGTATTGCACAATCTGATTCAGAACACTTTTCTTGAACAAATCGTACAGATTTCTCAACCACCGATTATGATGCCCGGAAGCCATGCAGGCAGTCCAAGTTGGTTCAGAAAGGCATTGGGACAGCCTGAGTCTTTTGGAGTAAAATCGTACAGCTCTATGGACACGGTTTCCGGACGTGCAATTACGATGACCAATCGGGCAGCCGTTCCGATTCTGTTTGCCCGAGACAAAATGGCTGCCAGAATCTGTCTTTGCGGGACCGTTGTGCCCCCCTCCCCTCACCTGGAGATGTACGAATGTATCCAGTGGGGGTACCCAAGGAACCCCTCTTTCCAACCATGCACAATGTTGGCAGCATCATGGGGTGTCTGCCAAAGGGTGCTGGGTTATCCCCAACCACCCCTTTTTTTAATGTGAGCCTATGTTCTCGTTCAGAATACAGACTCCCATTCAAGTCAATGCGAGTCCAACCGAACGATGTTGGTAAGCATCATAATTGGTCGTCTGGACTTGCAGGACCAATTTGTTCAGAAACTAGTCTGGAACCAATTCATTTGAGACAGTTTCTTAACAACATCATATTCGTAATCGGGCACTAGGAGCAAAGTAAAAATGTTACTACAGCCTCTCACTTAGTGTATCCGACCAGGGCTCCATCACAGTCAGCCTCAAACTTTGCCTTTGTCCCATTCAAGCATGACCAGATGTTCAAAGTTGGTGCTTTTGCTTCTTAAGCACTAAAAAATGTTTATTCTTTAGAAACTTATTTCTCTGGTTCCTTACATTGGATGTTTGTTGTTTTAGTGTCTATTTGTTCATAATAATATAGCATGTTTTTATAAAGTGGGGTTGGATTTTTATTGTGGGTTGTGTCCTACTTATTTATTGTATTTGTGTTATTAAATGGTTTACATACCTTTCTCCTGAATTAAGCCTGCCTGCACATTGCCAGCCACATAGGTTTGAGCATGGGAATCATTTTTTAAGACCTTCACTGAACCTTTTATTGTGTTTGTGGCCTTATTACTAGTGGTACATCCCTACTTATCATCCAATATTAATCCACTTTTGAACAGAGGGACACTTGCACTGAGAGAAACATTATAATCAACTAATTCAGTCAGTTCCACCGAGGTGAACACCATTTCATCCCACAACGCTGAATAACAGACATATCAGCACCGATAAAGACTGGCTGGTGAAAACAATCTTTCCTTAATCCTGCTATAGTAGAGCAGTAGATTAGAAACCAGGTGTGTGCTTGTGAACATGATAAAAATTCAGGCAAAGATTCCAAGAAAGTTTTCACCGCACTTCTATTCAGTCAGACGCCTCCCCTGGCCGAGAAGTAAGGTTCAACATGACTCAGAGAGGGTTCCTGGCAATTTCATAAAAGGCCTGCTACCTCCTTGAGTATCTAACCCAAACCTCAGAGTGGGTTCCTCATTCCAGTGGTCCAACCACTGAGGACCCTACAGACATCTTCCTGTTCTCAGCCAGACATGGTCTTCTTACACTTGGCTTTGTTGGACAGTGGTTGCTCTTCTCTGCAAAGAAAAGGGCAGCAGCATCACAGTTGCTGAGAGTAGCAGAAAGTAGGACAATGTAGGGGCCATGATGAAACCTGTCGAGACAGAGGCACAAGCTTTAGGTAGCTCTATGCTGGCAATCCTTCTTCCTGACAAACTGCAATGGCCTTTACATGTACTGAATCTCTTAGCAGCCAGCCAGAACCAGATACTCTGTCTTTATATATTTGTGGAAATACTGACTGGAGTCATTGACTGGCATTAATATTAGCAGCTCTCACATTGCTCATACACCTAACTTGCTACTGCCTTGCTCCACCGTGGTCTAAATCAAGGCCTGCATGTTGTATGGCCATTAGATTGACATTACTTTAGCAGACTCTTCTGTTCTTGAAATAATGAAGTACTAGCTGCCACAGCCTACATGTTTTACATTTTGAGCATGTTAATATTCACAGACATTTGCCAACTTGACGTATCCTTTGTGCACAATGCTGCGCAAAGTCAATATTTGTCACTAGCAAGCTACTGTCTTGTTGGAATAAGAAACAATGTTAATGAGCATTTTTCTGATAGAAGCGTCATTGTCTTGCAGGTTGGAATTTGCGGTCGCACTGGAAGTGGAAAGTCATCCTTGTCTCTGGCATTCTTCAGGATGGTGGACATGTTTGAAGGTCAGCTCTAGAGATGATTCACTGAGCATGTTCAATCTCACTGTCTTAACTTGCCTTTGAAGTACAGTTTACTGCTTACGGTACCTACAGCACATTGTATATCTTAATGCTGCTTGCGATGAGTCTGGGCTGAAACATTGTGGCTTACTTGAAACGCATGTGGAATGGAAGCCCACACTCCATTGTGTGAGAAGCTACTCACATGCCTGACCACACAGAATTGCACCCAAATTAGGTATGCTGAAGTGGTTTAAAATAATATTTGGAATATCAGTTTTCTTGAGGGTAGTAGTGATGTATACATACACCTTTTAAAAATAAGAGATAAAGAACACGTCAAATTAGCACCGCTGTACTTTGTAATGGAAGTTTCTTGCATACCAATATAACGTATTTAATGTATAATTTACAAGAAGTCTTTCACAAATGCATTTTCTGATTCAATTGCAAAAACGGAGTCCTAATTGTTCAAGAGGAGAACTGTTAATTGCTTGTTTGCAAGTGACCTACCTTAATGAATTAGTTGGTTCCTTTTCAGCTACTTAGTTCTTCTACACGATTTCTATTGTCCTGTTAAACAGTTATTTCTCAGAGTCCACAGAAAAACTAATTGGAACAATAGCTTATATCCTTAATATTCTGGTGCAGTACAGGAGGATCTATGTTGGACGGGGAGGTTGTATGAAGCTCTGGTAAAAAGGGTCATGCTTGGCTATTTAGTGCATGATGCCATTTGGGTTGTTTCAGCTGTTTACCAAAATGACAAACAAGGCAGTGAGGGGGCGATTCACAAATGCAAACTTACATGTGAATACATTTACACATGAAAGTCTAAGTAACTTGACTACTTTTGGCTAGTCACTATCTGCAAGGGCAAAGTTATTCGAAAGTGTAGACTGACACATCCCTGCGCCTTTAAACAGGGGATGAAGTCAATAAATCTGTTACAATTGACTGTAAATTTACTATGACCAACTCCTCCCTAAAATTAAACGGAGAAAAGACAGAGCTCATGCTCCTAGGCCCTACCTCCCCCGTGTCCTTCACCTCCCTGTGGCCCAGTGCTCTAGGCCCCCCCCACCCCTAAGGATAGTGTCAAAAGCTTGGGAGTGTGGCTGGACAACAAACTCTCCTTCTCTACCCAGGCCAAAAAACTGTCCGCCACTTGCTTTGGCCTACTGAGAATCTTGAGGAAGGTTCTCCCGCTACTTCCCCTAGAAGCCAAAAAGGTGGAGGTACAAGGTCTCATCCAGTCTCGCCTGGACTCGAACAATGCCCTATACGTGGGGGCACCCGAGATGACCCTCCGAAAATTGCAGGTCGTTCAAAACTGTGCAGCACGCACCTTGCTGAAAATCTCTTGCACTCACTCGGCCAGACCCGCTCTAAAAAGTCTCCACTGGCTGCCAGTGAGGCAGAGAGTGACCTTTAAGGCGCTGTGCTTGGCGCACCGCGCCTTCTGGAAAACGGCCCCAGGAATCAACACCAACCTCATCATCCCTTACCACCCTAACAGGAACCTTCGGTCGACGGAGGCGTTCCTCGCTGTTGTTCCCAAAGTAAAGCGAGCCAGGTCTGGGGGTAGGCTGTTGTCTTTGAACACCGCCAAGCTTTGGAATGCTCTCCCCATCTCACTCCGGTCCAACCCAGACCTCCTCTCATTCCGTAAAAACCTAAAGACACTGCTGTTTGCCAAATCTGACGCCCCCTAGCTCCCCTCCAGTCACTTCCTGCTTCTACTCAGCGCTTGGACGCCTACGGGCAGCAACCGCGCTTAACAAGTACTTTTATAATTACAATTACTACTAGTGGTGACTTTATTACTGTCTGCACATTTGCTGGAGGCCCCCAAAATCGGGGCAGAGATCTCCCTGTGTTAAAATATACAATTATAAAAGTGTATTACAGTTTAAAACATTATTTCAAGTATTTGTATGTTAAATTCTAAAGTTAATTCATTATATATATTTGTTTTAAATGTAGTACAAATACAAACATGTTATAGTCCTATTCATCTAATTTTAACTTAAATATTTCAATTATTTAAGTATTTTAAAAGCATTTCCCTCCCTAAAGTTCTCTTTAACCCTTCGTTCACCCCTCCTTACTCCTCAGCCAATTTCTCCACTTACATTCATATTAAATAGAATAAAAATCCTGACATTAAGACAGCAGTTGAGGAAAAGAGATCTGAAATTAAGTCTCCTTGAGCCAGCCTTGATGATTGCTACTGTTGACTGGATGGTCACGGAGTTCCCAGAACTAGATGGCATTGAAATATTCTTATATTCTAGGGAAACCAGTGGATCTAAATGTAGAAGCAAAATTATGACAGCAACAGACTCCCAACAAGTCATCACCACCATATGAAGCAGAATCAATAGAGAGCCAGGCAATTCGACAAAGAAGGCCTATTAAAGGTGGTAGACAATTTGGCCCTTATTACAAGTTTTTTGGAATAGGGCAAGCTATTTAACGAATGTGGTAAATATCATAACCCCTATTCCCAGTTTTGAACTGGAAAATGAGGCATAACGTGCTGAATCAGTTTTTAACTTATCAAATTCTACATCTTTTTTACTATTTTCTGAGGCTTTTCCACTGATTACTTTTAGCAGATCTTCCCTGTCGGAATTTATAAGGGGAAACTGCACACAACTTTTAATTCCAACCCCTGTGTGAACACATGTTTGTACAGGGATCTAATTCAGCTGTAATGAGAGCCATAAAATAGAGGCAGGGACAAATTAAGGTCGCACATAACAGTGGAGTAAAATCATCAGGAAGCAGTTGGGACAGCAATCTAATTTAATGCTTTGTTTAATCAATGGCAACCGGCACAGATGGAGTAATGTGGGGGTGGGGAGGGGGTAAATAAAAAATTATAATAAACGTATCTCCTCGCCATGTTCTCCTCGCCCTGCACCCTCCTCGTCCTGTATCTCATCCTTGTTCCTCTGGCCGGAACACAAAACAGGAAGCACACATAAAGCACCCAGGGGCCCCAGAGCCAATTACAATGATGCAATGCAGCTTTGTGATTGGTCTGAGCACTGTGGTTTGGCGCCAGATGGGACTGGGAGCCAAGGCATGTTCTTCACCCAGGCTCTAATGCATCCTGGGTGGAGCATGTGCTCTAAGTGCACATGAAGGTTTGGCAAGCCCAGAGCAGCTCTGTCTGCCATGTAAAACTGTCACACCCACAACAGGAAAAAATAAAATGATAATAACTTTGAGTTATTATAAATTTATTTTTCCTTACACTGCTGAAAAAGTAGTGGGGTGATGCTCCTCCTTCTCAGCGGAGGAGCCGTCACTTTTTGTAATGATGCTGACACCATGACTCCTAACCATCTGCTTTTTCTACCCTTCTCTCTGATCACCTTATTAACTCTGGTTGATATACTATGCCCTTCAAGAGTACATGTTCCACCAATCTGTCTGACAGAACAGGTACAAAGTGTCTGCCAGTATTGAAGAGATAATCATGGTGAGGCTATTACCAAATTTGATATACAGCTGCCTCCAATAAATGATAATTTGACTGCAATACACATGTCTGATCCTAACAAATACAAGTGGAAAAATTAGAATGTTGCATAATACACAAAACTGTGATAACTTCCTGAACCCTCCTTGAGGTGTTAAAGTCTCTCCTTGAAAACTGAAAAGTGAAAAATGCAAACTGTAATTTCTTTCCCATAAGCCCCTGTTGCTTGTTACTCTTTGTTGGTTGTAATACCATCATGTAATTTGGGCCCTACGAATGGCCCCATGTGCAGAGGATGCTACTAAATTGCCAGCGATCCTTCTGCCACCTGCTAAATGCTGACTCTCTGTAAGTGAAGGTACGCCCACTGGTTTAAGTAGACAAACAACTCTACCGCAGACGTAGACCACTGTGTCCTTTGATGATAATTTGCATGGGGTGAACATGAAATCACCACTACATACCATTTGAATAGGGAGTTTCCCCACATCCTTTATCCTGCTCCCCTCTCTCAAGGGACCAATCAGTCTTTCACATACCTTTTTCATCAGATGACATAGATTGCAAGGAGCCCCTCCCCCATTACAAACTATTACAAATAACTGTTTTTTGTGTGGTACCACCCCAGATTTGTGCCTTGACTGTTTTTACTTACGGTAGAACTGTGTACATTTTACTCATGCCAACCAGTGGTAGGGTGCCTGTTCTTCCCCTTGCAACATGATTAAATTGGCATACCCTAATTGACATATTTAACACTAGCATCCCGTCCCGACCTTGTCCGGGAGCAACAGGCTTCCCCGACCCCCGCCCGCCCCGACATTGTCCAGCAGCCCGGGCCCCCGCCCAGCCCGTCCCCCGCCTGCCCCGACCCCCGCCTGCCCCGACAAGGGTCCCCTTACCTGAGCCGCCGCTCCTCCCGCCTGTCCGCTGCTCGCACCGGCGCTGGCCTGTCCGCTGCTCCTCACGTCACTGCTCCTCCCCCGCGCCATGTCCGCCGCTCCCTTACCTCAGCCGCCGCTCCTCCCGCCTGTCAGCTGCTCGCACCGCCGCTGGTCTGTCCGCTGCTCCTCAATCACCGCTCCTCCCCCGCGCCATGTCTGCCGCTCCCTTACCTCAGCCGCCGCTCCTCCAGCCTGTCCGCTGCTCGCACCGCCCCTGGCCTGTCCGCTGCTCCTCACGTCACTGCTCCTCCCCCGCGCCATGTCCGCCGTTCCTCGTCGCGCATCTTGGCGCTGCTTCTCCCCGCGCTCCTGATGTGAGCACGCACGTTGCGGCCGGCGCTACTTCGGAGGGACTACTTTTTTTTTTACTTTAAATTTTTTAAATAACTTTAAAAAAAACATTTATATAGCCTATAACCATCTACACACCCTGACGATTCCAACGGTGTATCGGGTGTGTGGATTGGCGCTGTGGTTCCCGAGTTTACCCGCCTCAAAGGCTGAAAGTTCTTCCTTTATTATAGTAGTATAGATACCTATAAGTCCCTAGTATGTAGCGTTCAAAGTGTACCAATGTCTTGTAAATTAAATGTCACCCGTGGGCTTCAGCATTCATTGTGCCTCCCACTGCGGTGACAATGCAACAATGACTGCAGAGCTGCCACGAGTAGCCTGGCTGCGTAGGTCTGAACCTCAAATTCGACTTGTCAAAATAACACCTTTTGACAGGTCTAATACTCTACTTCAAAATATTTATGTCACCCCTGATTAGAGCCATGGTGCTCAATAAGGCAAGGTGCGTAATATTTTAAAGTAGGGCATGTAAGAGTTTAATGTTAAACGTGTCATTATAAAGTTTAGGCCCTAAAAGCCATTTTCACTACAGCAAGCTTAGCTGTTCCATATGAAAGTACAACAGTAAATTTAATATTGCTACCGCAGCCTAGGAAAAAGCTACCAAGTTATTCGTAGACTTTAAAAAAATATATAAGATTTGTAACAAATATTTTAGAACAGGTCCCTTTAAAATGTTGGTTGTTACCTACCCAAAGCCTTTAGAAGCCCAGTTGTATGAGCTTTCAACTATCACCTAGGAGCTGAATAGCCACTTTAATAAGGTGTGAACCTGCTCCTAGAGTTGAGACAAAGACCTTGGATGTGGAAAGGTGTTTTTTTCTCTGGCAGGCTGATCATCTGTACTGTGCCCAGTAACTTAATTAACTCCAAAGGGACCTACTGATTCACAGGCAGATGTAGCTAGCATCTGGGCCTGTCCCTTTCCTTTGTCCCCTAGGCAGCCAGGCACCAGACCCAGTGGAAGAGGAGATGCCCCCAGAACTAGTTTTGAGTGACGGCAAAGAAGGGGGTGATCATTTACCTGGTCACACCTCTAGGGTGGGTGCAGGGGCTCTGCACAAAGGAAGAAAGGTTCTGCCATGTTGGTTTTAGTCAGAGAGTGGCAATGTGGGACCGTTTACCAAAAAACACACATGAAGTGCTGTAAAAGTGGGAACTTCCGTTGAGGCATCTCCTACTGTCTGCCACGCAGATTGTTTTTCAGCTTTGGAGGCAGGCATTGCGGAAGATGGGCGGGTGGAATAGATCGACTCGGGAGACTCCTCTATGGTGCTATTGGTGAGTCTCTCCAGGTTTCGTGATTGGGACAATATTGGGATTGCTACCCTGGGGGACGTCATGCAGGGCACGATTTTAAAATCCTTTCAAGATATCCAGAAGAATTTCCAGATGCCAAAGACTCAATTCTTCAAATATTTTCAATTTAGGCATACCATCTCCCCCAGCTTGGAGAGTCTGGACTCACTGCCGGAGTTCAACACAGTAGAGGCTAAGGTATTTATGGGGGACCCCCTAGACCATAAGATCTCTAAAATTTATCAATCCCTGGCTACACATTGTTTCCACTCATTGCATCATCTGAGGGAGGCCTGGGAGGGAGATGTGGGTCAGATGGAGGAAGAGGACTGGATAGAAGCTTTGGCTTCCCTGTGCGGGGCGGCTATTGCGGTGAGCCTGTGGCTTATTCAATTTAAATACCTCCACAGGGTATATTTTACCAGGCTTAGGCTCTAAAGGGCGGGCTTGGTGGCATCCCTGGTGCGTCTCCGTTGCGGGCACGAGGAGGGGACCCTGCTACACACTATTTGGCACTGAACAGCGCTCGCACGATTCTGGAGGGGGGTTGTGGCCTGTCTCTCTGAAGTATTGGGGTGGGAGCTCCCTAATTCACTGAAGCTTGTCCTCCCCCATGTGATTGAGGGGATCAGGAGCAACATCTATAAGCGCCATCTTATGCTCCTAGGCTTTACCTTAGCAGAGAGAGATATAGCTAGAGCCTGGAAGAGTCTTGATTTGGAAAAAAGGTCTGGACTTTTGTATGGGCCTCGAGATCCCCATCTTTGAAGATGGAGGGTGCCCCCGGAAGCACTATAAGATCTCGAGGCGCTGGGCCAATTATCATTGGATGGTGCTCGGTATCGACACAGCAATAGAACATAGCAAACAGGAACTTGAACAAATAAGGATTTTGGAACAGGCAATAAGAGACCTTGATTCCCTGGCAGACGCAAAAACCTGCCTAGAAAAAATTGATCGTACTATAAAAGACTTTGAGGCCTTTGAGATTCATAAAAAAACAACGAAAGTCACCAAAGACATTAAGAATTATAATAAAGATAAAACCTATCCCTACCTCCAGGAGGATTTTTTCACCACAGGTGCCGCGGATCAACAACAAAAGTTTCCATCAGGCACCTGGGGTAGGTTTAAGAACAGGGCTCCTGTAACTTTTTCCGTTTCCTCAGCTGAATCAGACGGCTCTGACGGCTTAGAGGGCCCCAGCACCTTAAATTATAACAACCCTCATTTTTTAGGCAGAGGCCAACAGAGGAATCAGGATCCCCCGAGGGGCAGAGGGCGAGGGAGAGGGAGACCCAAACCGAGGTACAATTTCAACCCGGGAGAGCGTCAGACCAGGAATCGCTTTTACCAATGGGGCAACCAATATTAGATAATGTACCCCCAATCCAACCAAATATGGAAACTATACCCATATTCAACCTCTCTAGTCACCAATTAAACCCTACAGATGTCTCTCTGCTGAGTAGGGGACTTTCTTTTGTCCCAACTGAGAAACCGAACTGGTTTAATATTCAATCTGAAATGTTTTCTTTTTTTCGTAAAATAAGACTACAAACTTTCTTTAAAGATAGAGAAGCTGCCCAAAAACAGAGCATTACTGGCTTACGACCGCCTTCTTCTTTTAATCCTACCAGCAGTGCTATGCCACCTGAGGTTTTAACTTTTGAGCACTTAATCCTCAGGGATCTGGAAAACATTAAAAAAGATTACAGGTTCACACCTTTTAACATCAGTAAAGAAGAACGGGACAGCCTCATTGAACTTAAAAAGAATGATAAAATCGTGATAAAACCATGCGATAAAGGAGGCGGTATTGCTATTCAAGACCGTACCTCCTATGAAGCGGAAATTTTCCGCCAAATAAATAACAGTCTTCATTATGAAAAACTAAGACAAAATCCCACTAAAGAAATTGGTGACTTAATCCAGCAGATCACCAAAGAAGCACTAGAGGAGGGATACCTAAGTAAAAACGAGTTTTTGTTCCTTAACAATAAGCAACCCCGAATCCCAGTGTTATATACACTCCCTAAAATTCATAAAAATCAGGAAGCACCACCGGGAAGACCAATCCTTTCAGGATGTGGTTCGGTCGTGGAACCTTTGGGCAAATATATTGATTTTTTTATAAAGGATTTGGTGAAAGACACAGCCACATATGTTAAGGATACCACGCATTTAATAAGTCTTGTGGAATCATACCCATACGATCCTGACTCACAAATTTTGGTAACTCTAGATATAGAGTCATTATATACTAATATACCTCAGCAAAAAGGAATGGACGTGATTCGCAGACATCTGAATAACCGTCCCGCTCCACATCAGGTCCCCACTGATTTTATAATGACTCTATTAGAGATTGCCCTAACCAAAAATTACTTCATTTTTAAAGATTCCTACTACAGACAATGTAAAGGGACCTCTATGGGAGCCATTTTTGCTCCAAATTTTGCTATATTGTTTGTAGATGACTTGGAAACCAATGTGGTATTGAGTACTACTAACCCTTACCGAGAAAATGTTGTTAATTGGCACAGATACATCGATGATGTACTAATGATTTGGAAAGGTGAGGAGGAGACATTGGAGGAATACTGCTTGTGGTTAAACAACAGCCAATCAGATCTCAAATTTACTTACAATTTTGATAGATACCAAATTGATTACTTGGATGTAACAATCAAATGTCACGAGCAACAACTGTACACTACCTTATTTAGGAAGCCCACTGAGCGGAACACGCTGCTACAGTATCAAAGTGCACACCCAAGGGCACTTAGGGACGGCCTACCTTATGGCCAGTTCCTTCGAATCAGACGAAATTGTAAATTTAAAAAGGATTTTTTTCAAGAAGCAGAAATGTTATGCTCTAAATTGATGACCAGAGGCTACCCCAGGAAGTTGGTACGGAGAGCTATGAAGCGTGCGTGGTACACGCATAGGGAATATCTGTTTGAGTCTAAAAAGAGAGAGCCCTTAAACAGGATAACTTGTGTAACAACTTTCAATACTGTCAGTCATAAGATCTGTAAAGCCATTAAAAAACACTGGCCTGTTCTAGCCCCTCTTGAACTTGAGACTGGTATCCCTTTATTTTCCTTTAAAAGGGGTAATAACTTAAAAGATCATTTAGTGAGAGCTGCATGTTGTGAAAAAAATAAAACTACAACTATAGAGACCTATCTAAATTTACCACCAATTATAGGGCACTATAAGTGCAACAATTGTACTGCATGCCTGTTCACGAGCAATACGAAATGTTTTGAGTATGAAAACTGCAAGTATAATTTAAAATCTTTTACAAATTGCAACTCCAAAAATGTTGTGTATTGTATTCAATGCCCCTGCAAAAAATTGTATATCGGTCAGACTACGCAACAAATCAGGATGAGAATTTCTCAACATCGGAGCCGAATACGATGCAAGGTACTTACTGCGCCCCTTGTTGAACACTATGTGGAACTTGGACATTCAGAAAATGATGTTCTATGGCAAGTGATTGATCATGTTGTACCAAATGTGAGAGGAGGAAATCAGCAGACAATCTTGAACCGTCTTGAGTGTAAATGGATTTTTCTATGTAAAAGTTTTGAAAAAGGACTTAACACTCTGGATCAATGGAATAGCTCGGGCTAAAGAAATAATTAACAGTTTAATCTTTATGTTTAAAATTTTTTTTATCAAACTGTAAATTTTGATGACGGCTGCTATTGTATACTGTGTGTGTATATATATATAGATTTTTTTAAAATATAAAGTACACTTATGTATACAAGACATTATATGTTGGTATATTCTGTTCTTGTTTTCAGGCTAAAATGAATTAGCGGGACAGAAGAATTGTAACAATATGTGGCCCGCTCCGCTAATGGGACAATAATCTATCCGCCAGCCTGACAGACTGATAAAACAGATTCTGCGCGAATGACACCACCAGCTTACCCACATGTATCATTATGATACTACCGCGCTTGCGTGCAGCCAAATTTGGTTAACGCATGCGCTTCACAAACATCAAGGAGCAAGAGAGTAGTGCGCGTAGAATACTAGTACGCATGCGCGAGCTTAAACCTAACTGACGCATGCGTCTTAAAAACGTCAAAGAAATAAGAGATCAGTGCTTGAAAGAACGCCAGATCGTAGAAGCTATCTGTGGCGCCGGAGGGGACAGAACGTAGCGGTGTTTAAGTAAGTGCTGGAACCAACAGTAAGATAGATACGTCTAGTCCATGCATTTCTAAACGTAACTGTCAGAAGACATGAATTTAACCGCCCTGTAATGTTTTTGATTAGCTCCCGCTTTTTCCGAAGCCCGTGATCCACCGATGCGAGCAAATTGAATCCTCACATCTAATAACGTTTTCCTGCCACGGAAATCACACCTGGCCCAGGGAACACACGGGCTCTGCAACGCTAAAACATATAGAGGTAAAAATGCCCTATGATTGAATGCTAAGGTTTTGCTTCACCTCAAAAATATAAGTTACCAAAAATGGTTTTCTGTCTCTTCTAGACAACGTTGTGGAAGCGAAGACCCTAAATAACAACATTAAACTGTGCAATTTGTGGCGCTTACTGCATAAATCATGTGTAAGTGCTGAGTCTAAACTAATTTATGTGGGCCATTCACTGTACCCTCCACAAACTGTAATTATTCCCTTTTTAATTTTAGAAAGGCAGTTTTACGACATCGGCCTGATTTATTTTTCCTGCCGCCTAGGAACTAAAGTGTTTTTTCTCGAAGTAAGTCCAAAAGCAAAGCAAAGCAAAGCGCGTAATCTAGCCTACAATAAAAACTGGGTCTAGTACACTCGATTTCTATGCCTTCTAGAAATCAAAGACTTAAATAAGTCTTTAAGTAAATAAAAGCGCGTCAATGAGTCTGTGACTGTCAATGCCAGCACGGCACACTTCTGTGTGCAGTTATATTAAAAAAGGTTTTTCTAAGTAAGCGAGGGCCAATTAATAATGCCACACTTCTAGAATCATTGCCTGGAGAATTTCAAAGTAATTTCTTGGTCTTGTGTACAATACCTTAGGACTAAATTTAATTTTATTATTAGTTTCAGGGAAGCTCACGTCCTGATGATGATCTAAACCAACCTAGATCGAAACGCCGTCGACAAACTCAAGGAAAAACTCCCCCATTTTTCATTGTATATAATTTGTGTGGGAATACCCTTGTGGTGACATCTTTGTATATAAATGTATATAAATGTTTTTTAATTCACTAAAGTCACTTTGAGCACTTTTTGTCACATATGTGAGCACCTGATAAGAAATTTATTATCGCTATTACAAACTTTTTATATATTTTCTGTTTAAATTCTAATAAAATTGACCTATATGGTATTCAACCGAGACCTTCTCCCAGACTCAATTTTATGAATTAACTTCATAATTTACAATATCCCCTTAGGACCTCGTTGAGGCCACCAAAACCATTGTAATATTTACAAGGGCCAATTATCAAGGCCTGGAGCTGGAGCCGCCGTGGGGGGGCTGGGGCCGAGACCCAGAATAACCTGCTGGCCTCTCCCATTCCCTGCACTTCCTTATGGGTTGCTCGCAATTCCACAGCAGGATATGGTATTGTGGACATTGAGCTTATGCGTGGAGCAATGGCAGTCTGGCTTAGCTATATGTTGTTTCGGAATAAGGAGACGGCGCACTGGGGGGTGGGGCGAGAGTAGGGGATGTTGGGTGTTTGCAGGGATCAATTTTATTTGTATTGCCTTTCATATTCTCCTGTTTTAAATGAGTAAAATGGTCAAAGTCACTTTTGTGTATCTTACATTTGGCAGCTGTCTCTGGGATTCAGAGGTCTGCATTCTATATGTGCTATTTTGACAAATAAAATCTGTTTAAAAAAAAAGTGGGAACTTATACCCTATTGATTAGGAAGTGGCCAGGGCTTTGCCCAACTCCCAGTATGTTACTGGGCATAGATAAAGCTTCCTTAGCACCATCCTCAGAAAGCTGCTGGACCTGTGGAAGATTCAGAAGCAGGACTGCCCTACTGTCTGAAGACCTGAAGAAGAAGGTGTCCTGAATGATTAGCTCTCAAGGTAGAATTCAACAGAGTTTTCAAATGTCAGACTTCAGTATAGCTGGAACACCCCTTCTTTCAATGGTGCTGTTTAGTTTTTTGATGACTCACTCTTGAGTTCTAGATAAAAGATCTTCAACCAGCTTGGGACACGGGAAGCAGGTCTTAGCTTCTGTAATAAATAGGAACCTGGGCTAAATAAAATATATACTGTTTGAAAAACGCTAGTTGCAGTTTGCAAGCAGTATTTTTGCGACCAGTAAAAAATGTACAAACCAATCTATTAGTGCATATGTCAGTACATAACATTCTTAGTCAGAGTGAATTACAATACAACCTACCTCCCAAATATTAATGATGCAGATCACAAATTGGTGACCTTCAAACTAGAGCAGACATGATCTCTGATCTCGATTTTCAGCAATGTAAACTTTATTTTTTATGTATAGCCCTTTCCTTAAAGGTAATGGGCTGCGTTTTAAAAAAGAAAAAATACTTTCTTTTTCAAATTTGTTCGAGAGTTTTCAGTGTTCCCCTGGACTTCTTCAGTTTTGCAAAAGTCTTACCACTCCAAGCCAGGAGTCAGTAACTTTTCAAAGTTCTGCTACCAGATTTCAGTCACAAAATATTGATACATTGCATACCAAATCAGTATTTGGAAGGGACAGCATCCCTTCCCAAATTTCAAATCAGTATAGGATTACGATCCAATTGTAGGAATCAATAAAAGTTTACTAATTCCTAAAATGGGATTAGTTAACTGTTGCAACTCTGAACCAGAAAACCTGCAACTGTGAAAATAATTTGATCATCTGGCCCTTAGGTTTTTAAAAGATTAGCTTCAAATGACTTTGTTACATGGTGCATGCATTTTTTCGAGGGGCTACGTCTTTGTATATATATATATATTCACTGTACAAAACATAGGTTTCAGGGACGTTATAGTTAGTAATTAGCATTTAAAAAACCTTAGAAACTCACTGAAAAAACAATAGGTTTCTGGGAGGTTATATAGTTAGTTGGACATTTCACTCTTACAAAACCAGAGAAATTCGGCTGTTATAGTTAGTTGAACTAACTATAACCCATGCATTCGCAATGCACTGCTGATGACGTTACATATTAAATCACTCATGGCATGGCCAGTGACATCACTGCTGACATTAGTGCCCCAGGGAGGTGGAAGTCCCTGGGGCAGTGTGGTGGGCCCATGATTAGCCCCCATAATTAGGTAAAGCCCCAGGGAGGTGGCGGTCCCTGAAGCTTGGGGTGCCTGAGAGGCCTCCCCTAAATAAATGAATGCCCCGGGGAGGTGGCGTTCCCCATGGCTTGGGGTGCCCTTGAGGCCCCCATAAATAATCAAGTAAAGCCCCGAGAAGGTGGTGGTCCCTGGGGCTTGGGTGGGCCCATGAAGCCCCCCACCTATAATTGTTTAAGACCCTGGGGAGGTGGTGGTCCCCTGGGCTGCAGGGGTCCGGGCGGCTCCCATATATATTTTGCCCATTGCCCTAGGGACCTGCCCACCCAGGGGCTTATTAAAACAAAACATGGGAGACTGTGCTTCATTTCTAAAAAAGTTTTCAGCCAGGTTCGAGCACCCAGTGCGAATCCCTCCGAATTAAAAAAAAAAAATGTGTGACCCCCGAGTATGCCTAGGGGGTCAGGGTGTTCCTACCCTGCCCCCTTTTTCTTTATTAAACCTTTTTTCCTGTAACTCGGTTCTACCGAGTCACAAGATGGCTGTCAACACTTCTTGGTTTGAAGTGTTGACAGTCAATCAAAATGAAGCTTGTGCTCCGCAGGGTTTGCAAATCCTCCTCGGTCACCAGAACAAAAGTTCCTGAGGAAATTAACATGGAGAAAATACGTTTTGGGACTCCCCTGTTTTTTCTCGGCCCCTGCTTGGCAAATCACCACGAAACAGGAGCTGACTGGAGTGGGTCATTCGTTTTGAAAATGTTGTGAACACCATGAAGGACTTATAGCTGACAAGACATTGATGAACGCTTTTCCTATGGAAACTAGGTCCTAACTATAACTACCTACTGGCGACTGCCAGTAGGTAATATATATATATATCTATATATATATAAATATATATATATAGATATATATATATATATATAGATGTATATATATATATATATATCTGCTACTCCAATTTTAGTTGTTTTCTTAGTCAGAACAAAGACAGGCACAGCCCCATTAACTCGTGCTGATACGTTTGTTCCAGACTGTCCTCCATTATGCGTTTCGGCCTTCCGCAGCCTTGTCACATGACAGTGCTGCATTGTGGGTACAAAATATTTAAAGTGACTAGTGCTTTAACCCAACCAATAGACACTGAAAACAGACTGTTTACACATGTACATCGATATTTTGTTACAGTAATGATCAAATCTGGTTCAAAATCACGCTAAAATACCTGTTAAAACCTACGTTATCAAAAATTCATAATCACATTTTTATCAGCATCCTATGTTTTTACATTTGCAAAGATTTTCTTCACATTGACAATGCTGGCTTAAATGCTCATTTGTCTATTTACCGTGTGTAATCTACAATTGTCACTAAGCAGTCTGAAAGGAAACCCCTTAAAAAAAGTACTTAAAGAATATAGTGCAAAAGTGCATCACCCTTCTACCAAAGTAATAACTCAATTTAAAGTGCCTACGTGCATAAATAAACCCAATTAAACAGTTATTTTTTATAAGAAGCAGCCACAATTCATAGAAAATATCATAAAATCTTTTTTCCTTTACTCGGCAGTTTTCAATTCCCTCTACAATCATGATGTATCCTTCAATATTGAATAAATTACTTCATTTATCCATGATATACCTGTTCATTGGTTAACAGTTATCATATTCAACGGTAGGATATAGTTTGTATCCACCTATAGTAGCACATGCATGATGACCAATTGACAATCCATTATCAGTAGTAGAGACAGGTAAAGCGATCATCGCTGGTATTCAGGCCCCCTGGGATTTTGGTATAAAATTCTAATACATAGCGTGTTTACAAACTTCTTAACATGGAATCATCTCTATTGCCCTCTCTCCTGAGAATCGGAACTGCTACCAATAAATAGTACTTAAGATGTTTCAAATTATTGTTAGGTTTGTCTTTAAAATGGCAGGCTACCGGATAGGTTGGATCTGAATTTGTGATTGCACTAATGTTCTGTAACATGCATTTGTGGGCCTGTAATTTGGTGCTCATAATATATTGGAGTCCACAGAAACATTCCAGCCAACTAGCCTTCCTACAGTGAAACTAGCTTTTGGGTGCTAATCACGGTAAGGATGTGTTAACTTTAAGTTTCTACATGTCCAACTTATAAATACCATGCACAATGTCTTGTCGGCTATAAGTCCTTCATCGGGTGACTTATTCATTTTTAAGGCGGGGGTCTTCTGTTAAAAGGTGACATTTTGACAGATTGGGCTGCAGTTTTAAAACTGCAGCAGTTGTGCTACAGTGGTAGACCTGGAGGAATGTTGGTCTTGTAACAGAAGTGAATGACATAGTAGTGCTGTATTCCATAACTCTTACTTAACTTTCCATGCCATGTGCGTATTTTGGGGCACCATATATTATGGCTAATGGGAAAATGAAATATGCCAATTTGGAGTGAGATAATTTTGACATTTGTAGGGATCAGACCACATGCACTGAGGCCTGGTTAGCAGTGTCAAAAACACAGCAGCATAAGTCCACAAAAAATTGAATTGACCATGCAAAAAGAGGTATATTCTCACATAATCTTTTTTAAGAAAGCCAATTTTTTCTTTGGAAAACAAAAAAGTTAAACCAGAAGAAACATCAAAGGTAAGCCCAAAACAACTTCACTCAGGGGATGTTAAACTTCCCACCTATAACGAGGCACCAAAAATGCTGCAGTTGAATTGTCTGTTCAGAAAAGGAATTAAAATAATATATCAAGGTATTTTGTCATTTATTTTATAAAAGTTTTTGATACAGTGCACATTTGTATAAAAACTGTAATGACGTACAGTATATGATATTAGAATAAGAACATAGTCAGTAATAGCAAAAACATTGAATATATGTAAGAAAAGGTACTCATTATGAAAACCCACATAAATTGTTTGTAAACCTTTAGTGCAGGTAAAAGGTGCTTTAAGAGGTGAGTATGGTGTGGAAAGGATAACCATATGTGCACCCAGGAAATTCGAAGGGGAAAGAAGTAGGGGATAGAGAACTGGGGAGTAATCATAAGAAATGGGGGGCTCAGGTGGGAGGATGCATCCACTAAATGTAAAAGATGGGGGTAGTAGGAGTGGAAGGGGGGATGAGTCTAAGGTTGCGATGGAATATGAAGGACCGGGTTTTAGAACCCAGTGGCGTCAGGGAAAATGCCTGATGCCTTCGAGTTCCCCTGCCTTGGCAAACAGAGACACAGGACACTTCTTGATGACGTCAAAGACCAAAGTTTATTGGCTGCAACCAGGAACAGAGGTCTACGAAGCACAACACAGGTGGTTCGCTAGAGACTGCACAAATTCAATGAGCGGAGCATGGTCTTTTATGCCAAAAATCAAGCCTCAGGCAACATTCCAAATTAGCATTGGGTTCATACAAACTGACCAATAGAAATGTGACATTTTGAAAGTAGCGTATGACGACAATCCCATTTTCCGTTGTCCAGCCCACCAGAAATGACCAAGCACATTCCAATATTCTTGTTCGCTCAGGCCGGACAAACCCATCATAAAACCCTCAACCCAAATCAGTGATTATGTCGTAAAGGAAGGAGCAGAAACAGATTGGAAGCAAGATAGAAAGGTGGGTGCAGTGTACCATAAACTCTGGCATGTCCTGCTCTTTGATCTTTATCTGACCAGCTGCTTAACAAGTAACTGGCTCAACGAGGTCAGCCTCGGGCAAGGGAGTGAGTTCGGCCAGGTCATTCAGAAGTCAACTAAGGTGTACGTGTCCCAAAGACTCGTTCGGCCGCAGTTATCGGCCTATGTGAGGGCAACCACACAAAATGGCTGCCGTACATAAAATGGAACCCAAGGGTTTGAACGAAATCTCTAAATACGTAGTGTTCTCATTGATCGATTAATGCGAAAACACTCGTACATACAGCACTCGTGATTTGCGGTCCGTTGACACCAAAATCGTCTATTTCCGACGACCTTTATTGAACGGATTCGGACCACCGAACCATGGACCCTCAAACCACGGAACTACAAATAGATTGTAGCTCCAGGTGCTAAACAACCAACTTCTGCATCAAATATGGAGTTAGACTTGTCATCCTTAGGGTGGTCTTTCCCCCACCCTCTTTACCTCTCCGTTTTGCGGATTATTTTTGTCGGTCTTAGGACTGCTAACCAGTGCTAAAATGCACGTTTTTCTCTCCTAACGATGATGATATTGGTGTATACCTGATTGACATATTTGTTGTACTGGCAACCCCCATGTAAATTGGAATACCTTATACCCAGTGCCTGTATATCAAATGCTACTAGTGGGCCTGCAGCACTCATTGTGCCACTCACATAAGTAGCCTTTCAAACCTGTCTCAGACCTCCCACTGAAGTGCTTGTGTGTGCAATTTACTGTCATTTGGTCTTATTTATCTAATAATCTATATTTCTAAACCTGTGTGTAGTCTTTTTGTGGTGTATTCATTGTATTACAGTGTGGGTGTGTTGCACAAATACTTTACACATTGCCTCTTTTGATTAACCTGCCTGCTCTTTGCCAAGCTGCCAGAGGGTGAGCACATGTTAGCTCAGTTGTGTATCTAGCTTACCCTGACTAGAGTGTTGAGTTTTGCCTGGCCAGGGGGTATACCTAAGCTAACCAGAAACCCCATTTGTTAAATATGGGACTAATCATTCCTTGTATATTCTACTCTCCGTCAGTACCAATCCTTGAATGCTATCCAGCAAATCACTTTCTTCATTCACTAAATGTACTTTTGCTTTACTGTTCCCATTAGAATACACCTCTGAAAAATGTCTCTGCCTCCACAGTTGTTGCACACATATTTACAGCTAGACAAAACTTAGAGCTTGCCAGAGATCCAAATAGCTAGCATTCATCATTTACTTCTCTCCCAACAGTTTGTCAGTGTGTATTGCACACAACATGGTCCTTGGTTTTCTGCTCAGTACTTAAGCATCACCATTATGTTGGACATGAACAAGCTAAATGTTTCTCTTGGATTTTCCGAATGCATCCCAAAACAAGCCAGGCTCTAATTAATTGCTTAGGCACGTTTTCAAATTCTCCCAAAGATCCCAAGTTTCTTAACTTAGTTAATATAGTGTACAGCTTTATGTAACATTTATACATCCATAAAATAACTCACTCCTCAGTCAGTTCAGAAATTACGTAAGATGAGACATTTTTATTAAAGTGCAGTAGCAAACCGATTAATTTTTTAGACAAAGGGCCTGTTTTAGGCTTTAATGAACAGAGTAAAGACAGAATAAAGACAGACAGGGTAGCAGAGGACTTTACGTCCACCACCCTGCTGTTTCGCCACCCAGCAAATTTAGAGATATCGGTGGGCACTGCAGACATCTCCATACATTGGCATGATCTGCCTTCATGGTAGTTCTTGTCTATGCAGGAAAGATTTCACAGAAGGCTCCGTAAAACATGGTGGCGAGCTGTCAAACATTTCCATTTTTTTTCCAAAAATCAACTTCCAAAAGAGTTTGCTTTCGAAAATTAAAAACCTAATGACTCAAACACCATAGGAGTTTTCTCCCATGGTGTGGGATTCATGTTTATTTTGTGTACTGCCCTCACCACCAGGATATACCTTGCAGTGATGGGCAGTAAGAAGATGCAATTCGACTGTCCACTCTAAATAAGGCGTCTGTTTGGATGGCTTACTTCCAGTGATCCCTATTCCCTCAGGCTGTTGGAGAAATGTTTTTACATTGACAGAGTACATTTTACTAAATCAGTGTAAATCTGGTGGTCTGTCCACCTCTATTGGGGCAGGTGGACCAAGAGTTTGGCGGAGAGTATACTTTGTCGCCATTGTGATGAACAACCCTTTTCACAAAACTCTACATTAGCCACAAAATACCTAAAATAGTGTTTTCAGTTTCTTATATTTCTTACATATAAGTACTATGGAATTTTTATAGACATACTACAGCCAATATACAGTTTGTTTTTAAAGAAATTGAATAATGGATGCATTTGTCATTTCCCAGAATATCTTTCTGATTATTTAATTTGTTGCCTTTGGACTACATTTTCTATGCCTACAACCCTCCATCCCTACTCCTACACGTACATTAGTCATCCTCACGGTTTTTATTATACTAATGTGAAAATATCTTCTTCCATGAGCAAATATTAATTATACATTTGTCTTTCATTTTGACAGGAAAAATTGTAATTGACGGGATTGACATTGCCAAACTTCCTTTACACACTCTACGTTCCAGGCTTTCAATCATTCTGCAAGACCCAATACTTTTCAGTGGCTCTATTCGGTAAGCAGCCGCACTCTACATTTAGGCTGTACCAAAACATAAAGGTTTAATTTTGTGTGCATGTGTGTCTCACTGTTTTAAATATTTGCTCTTTAAAAACAAATAAAAAATACAATGTTCTCAACGAAGGAGCGTGAAACATGCCTCTCTCTTTTCTATTGTCTTATACTCGGTCATTGAAACTATTATATTTCATCAAACAACTTGAATATATAATAAATGATATTACAGAGCTCTGTCAAAAATAATGTATCTTTGTAGAATTGTGTTACCTAAAATCTACCTTATTGAAAAGTGTTGATAAATACTTGGAACAAATACATAAAACTACCATTTTGTAACATTTTGTCATACATTAGAACTTTTTATTAGGTCCGTCCTTAACTAAACAATATTAGTGAAATAATTAAAACTTATTTTCTCAATGGCTTAAGTGTAGAATTTGGAGGGGTGCACATATTTATGTTTAATGTGATACAAACAAATAGACGGCACATTTGGCAGGTTTTATCTGTATTCAACTGACTATGCAAGGACTTCTCTTTACAGTGCAAGATGTAGGATTCCTCCAATGAGAACGTTTTGAACTCTACAATGACTGAAGTCAATTTATGTAGAAAACATACGGTCCAGTTTAACTCAGACACTAAACCACATCTGCTCAAAATGCAAAAATTATGTGAGACATATTTTGACCTTTCTGAACCTCATCAGTAAAGTACCTCTGGAGTACCAAGGAAACATTGACATAAAGGACCCTAAGCAGCATTTATATGTCTCTTAGTGTGATTCAATCAGAAAAACAAAAACTGGTTACTGGAAATGCTTCAGTTATTGTTACTATTTTTGTGCTCACTCTGGCATTACAGACAGGGAATAGTTATACACATATCAGTCTGAACCTGCCCAAAACGTATCAAGCCAGTTAGAATTGCTAGGCATGCCCACTCTAAATTAGTATTCAAGCATTCACAGATGTTTTGTAGTTTTTGTGTCATTTGAGATTACTACTTCAGAACAGTTGGTTATTCAGACTGGGTAGGATGTATTCAACTGTTCAAAAATGGACTGAAAGCGATTTTATCAGGTGAAGGTCTAGTTTCAGGTGAACTCACTCACTTGACAGAGCTGTAATTCAAGCGATTAAGACCTTGCTTATAATTAAAACTGATTGTGTCATGATTAAATCCTTGTATATGGGACACTGAGCAGAAGCCATACAACTGACCCAGTTTAATGAGCATCACTGGAGGAAATTAGGATCCGATATTAATATTTTGACCTATGAGATAAAAAGTATTGCTTTCCACCAGATTATTTGCATTTCCAAAAAAACCCAATGACAAGCAAAATCTTTAGTGCTCCCTTTATGAATGAGGAGCTTTTCGTGGTCTCATTGTAGATAAATACTCTGGCCTTTCTAAACTGTCACCGCCAACAGTGAGAGAGATAAAAAAAAAAGGAAACGTCATGGCATCAGTTGGACACATTACAACATTGTTTTTATTTTTAAACTTTATTTTTGAGATTTTATGCTGTTTAACATACATCATCCATACATCAAATGTATCCATAACATTGCGTCGTGCACATAGTTATTGAGCATCAGAAAACAAAGTACAATACAAGTGATAACAAGGCAACGGGACGAGAACAAGTGCATCCAGTCAGCAGCTTCCATAAAAGGAGAAAAAAAGAGCAGTCCATCCCGTGAGGGAGGGTCACAATTTTCCAGCGTTAGTAATATCAATTGAGCATCAACTACATTACAACATTGTTCACAGATAACAGCACCTCCTTTTTTTAAGACATATAAAAGACACATTTTCTAGCTATGTGTTTGACAGTAAATTATACAAATATTACAAATAATTGGAACAGGAATTGGAATATCACGGAAAAGAAACAAAATATCAACTCAAATGGCAAAATAGCTGTTGCAGTCTTACTATAAGATATATCTTCTAGTCTCTGAGTCCTTCCTTCATTGCTCTTTCATATTATTTCAGTGCTCTCAACAATTCTCATTGACCTTGGTACATTAACGTGATACTGGAATAGATAGACAGGCATTGTTCTCTCTTTTACTTCACTTACTAACAAAATTGTCCTCACATGCTTCTTTTGGCCTCTATAACAGTCCAGGCCTCTGACTGTCAGAATATCATGTGAGACATGTTCAGAAGGTCCAAAGTGCTATAAGTTGGACTTTTGACTAGTACCCAGCATGCTTGCTCTCGTATGCCACGTTCAGGTTAAACCCCTCTGTCTTATTTTTAGGGGTATTGTGTGACCAATTTTTATCATTTTCAGTACTTGTTTGCACCAAACTAGCCCATTGATTCTTTTTCAATGGCCAGTAACCCATTGGTCATGCCTGTTCACCATAAGACCCATAATTTGACCAGCTACGCCTTTCATTGTTCAGCTGGCACCTTAATACAATGCCATTCATTTGAACCAATAGTTTAAGTTGAACCAAATTCCCTTTTACAACCTAGTTCCGTGAGTAAACCCTGACTCATGTTACTGTTGTATTCACTTGTCTGCAAGAGCACTGCGGCATTGAATTGCGTGTGGAGATGTTGCAAAGCCTTACATTTCTTGAACATTGAAATCAGAGAAATTGTTTCTTTGAAACTTCCTCCAATCACTCTTCATTCTTTATGCATGGGTAAATGCTGTGTGGATCTAGGGCCAGATTTGCAAGCCCTTTGCGTCTCTTTTACGCCGCTGTTGCGTCACTTTTGTGACGCAGCGGTGGCGCAAAAGATGCGCCATGGTACGGGGTATTTACAACGTGGCCCATCTGGGAGATGCGTCACGTTGTAAAGCCCTGTGCCAGAAGGAGGCATTCCTGCGCAGGGGGGTCGATCCGACGCAGGAACGCCTCCTAAAAGTGGCTGAGTGGCATTCAGTCACTTTGGGGCTCATGCTGCGTCAAAACCCTGTGCCTGCTTGAAGCAGGCATAAGGATTGACGTAAGATTAACAAGATAGGGCACCCCGAGCATTGCTGAAGCTGCGTCGTGCTTGCGACGCAACTCCAGCAATGCGCAGCCTTTACGGCACAGATGCATCACGCATCTGTGCCGTTTTTGCTCCATTGTGCGCCGCATTTTCAATGCGGCGCATCAATGGTGGCAGAGGCATGGCGCATAATAAGTGGCTCATCCCTGCTGATATGCAGGGATAAGCCACTTGTTGTAAATCTGCCCCCATATATTCTTTCTTACTCTACATAAGCTCTAATAAAGCAGTGTTCTTACTTCAAGAAGATCAATCCTACAATTGTACTGTGTTAAAAATCATCTTGCAAGATGGGGTATGCATCACAATATTTTAGTCCTCTGCTAAATTCAGACACTCTTGCTTGCCGTCTTCTGTTTTCAATTAAAGTTAATGTTTTGGCTGTGTTATTTTCAATGTGTAATAATCACAATTCGTATCTCTCATCTCCTTTCTTGTGTGATGTGGCTGTCACATTTGACTTTCATGAAAATGATTTGAATACTACATTAAATCTTGTATTTAGGAAATAATTAGCTATTCGAAATCTTTATAACATTTGTTCATGTTCCCTGAAGAAACATGGAAGAATGGTGTTTATTTGATGTTTACTTAACATGGTCTTTGAAACTCCAGCAGCATGTTCCAAAATGAAATAATCAACACAATGACCAGTAAACGATGTTTTTGTACATTTGACGGTGAAGTGGGTGACGCTGGTACTTAGTTTCTTTTCTTGTTATGCCCAGTTTTAACTTGGATCCAGAGTGTACTTGCACTGACGACAGGCTTTGGGAAGCACTTGAAATTGCTCAACTGAAGAATATGGTGAAAGCACTGCCAGGAGGCCTAGGTAGGTGTTGTGTGAATTGTAAACGAGTTTTTTAAACATGCCTATGGCATACATGTCATAAAAATGTTAGTTGCAAGTAGCAAGTGTTCCAAAATGATTTTGAAATCAAATTTCCAACTTTTATTTCTATGACTGCGTCAAACGAGGCACAAATCTGGGGGGTTGTATGAGAAAATTTCAACCACATACTCTTCTAACTCAGGTCTAATGATCATTGTGGAAACTGCACATACTAGTTGTGGGAGGTCAGATGTACTATTCTAACCACAGTCTAACAAACATTGGGGAAAGTGCATACATGGGGCAGGGTTGTCATATTTACTATTATAACTGCAGGAGAAGTCCTCAGCCAACCAATGGACTGCATGAATCAAGAAATAGCACCTACAAGCCTTCTATGACACTCATCTGAGACCACAGAAGAGTGTTATAAGAAACTGGAAATATAGATACAGATTACCTGGCAATCACATTTGCTTTTACATTTTCATTACTAGAAACATTATTATGCTTTTGTTTTGTAGCACTAACATATTGTTTCTTCTTCTTCATGTTTCCTCCTGTTTTGTGTGGATTACCAATGCAGGTTTGGGTTTTGAAGCATGTACCAGTGCTAACGTGCATGCACTCCCTCCCCTAAAAACATGGTTTAATTGATGCATCCATAATTAGCACATTTAATGTACTAATAAGCCCATAGTACAATACACTACATGTGTCCAGGGCATGTAAAATAAATGTTACTAGTGGGACTGCAGGACTTCGGGTGGCACCCACTCAAGAAGCCCTTAAACATGTCTCAACCTGCCATTGCAGAGACTGTATATGCAGTTTACATTGCCATGCCGTCCTGGCATTTAAAATCATCCTGCCAAGGATTAAACTCCCCATTTATTATATATAAGTCTCCCCTAAGGTATGCCCTAGGTAGCGGGCAGGGTGCTATGTGACTAAAAGGTAGGACATGTACGTTTACATTTTACATGTCCTTGTTGTGAATAACTAATTTTTCACTACTGTGAGGCCTACCCTTCTCATAGGATAACATTGGAGATTCCGTATTCTATTCAATGAGCTGTAATTCCTAATAGAAGGTAGATCTGTCATGTTTAGAACCTATGGAATGGTATATGTTAGACCTGTCATCATTGGCATGGGTTTCCCCTGTATTTTGCCTCCTGTGCTTGTTGTTGTGTGTTGGACTTCGTTTTTGCTGGTCTAGATGCTTTGCGCACTTTGCCACTGCTGTTCAGTGACAAAGTGCAAAGGCAAGTGCTTCCTGTAAATTGTTGTTATACATTGGTGATTCCATGACTGGCATATTTGATTTACTAGTCAGTCCCTAGTACAGTTCACTGAGTGTGTCCAGGGCCTGTAAATCAAATGCTGTTAGTGGGCCTACAGCACAGCACTGATGGTGCCACCCACATAAGCAGCCTGTAAAGGTAACTCAGACCTTCCACTGCAGTGACTGTGTGCAGTTTGGTACTACCATGTCGACCTGGCAAGTGCACCCACCTAAGAGAGACAATTTCTCTCTTTCACTAGTGTTAACACGTATGAATGACACATGTTATGCACTTAGAAACCACCACGTGCGCTTTAAAGTGTGGTGATGAATGATATTCTGCAAAATCTACATATCCTGTGTGTGTTTGTATTTCTTTTTTTCTACAGCCATTTCTTTGGAGTACTATACCGACGGGGATAGTGATATTTACACAACCCCCCTTTATTGGTTGATCTTTATTTATTCACTTTCCATATAAAGACTCAGCCCTTTAAATACATGCTATGTACCCTCCGGGGACCCTTAGCAATAACAAGTTGACCACATCTAATACGGTGAAGGGATAGTCAGTTCCCAAATCACCGCTCACTTCTTTTAATACCATACAGTTGCCCAATTAATTAAAAGTAAGTCTTTACGACAACTGTAATGGTTTTTAAATCCCTTTCACTACTCACGTGCCCCCACTTAGTTTAGAAGTGCATCCCTGTCTTCAGGTGTATGCACGCCCTCTATCAAACCAAGTTTGTTAGAGGGCAAGGACGGCCTATGATGAAGCATGACACCAGGTGGTGTGTGAGTCCAGTCCTCCACTTTTTGTGAGATGCCCCCACTTCACGTGCATCTTTAAAAGTCCTGTAGCAATCCCAACTAGGGGCAGCCCCTTTTGTGTTTACATCTAGTGTACCCACTTGCCAGGCCCTAACCTTCCCTTTTCTTACATGTTAGTCACCCCTAAGGTAGGCCAAAGGTGCCCCTGTGGGCAGGGTGCAGTGTATGTGAAAAGTTGGACATGCACTGATGTGTTTGGTATGTCCTGATAGTGAAATATAGCCAATTATGTTTTTTCACTATTGTAGGGCTATCTGTCCCATAGGATAGAATGGGGAGTTGCTTATAAGCATAACTGCCCATGGTAACAAGATAGGAAAATACAATTTGATATGCCTTAACTCAAAATGTTGAAATGCATCTTTTAGAGCGGGTGATTTTTACATTCTGTGTTTGAAAATTCCACTGTCAGAAAGCAGGTATTTTCTTGCCTAACCATTCAGTGTGCCTCTGCTAGGTTGTGTAATAACTGTCTGGATTTGGAGTGACAAGGGCTGGGTATGTGCATTCTGTTCAGACAGTACATGGGGCGGGGGGTTGAGGCATATCCTGCCTTTCCAGGGTGAGTCACGGCTGGGCTGAATAGACCTAGGCTGCATTCAGAGTAGGGGGATGAGATTTCTTTCACACCTGAAGAGGCCTGGTCTGCCTTAGACAATGCTGTCTCCACCTCCTGCCAGGAAGCTGCACTAGAGAGGAAAGAATGGGTTTTGGCTGGGCAAAGAGTTTCTCTGCAAATGAGAACAAAGGATTATGTTTTATAAAAAGAGGGGCCCAGACCCCAGACTTTTAGATCACTTCTGGAATTCATGAGGAACCTTTGTCAAGGAGAAGAGCTGGAGAAACAGAGGAGAAGCACTGCTTATTTGCTGTGTGCTGTCTGGGGTTGGTCTACAGTGACTGTTTCTGGCAAGGAAAGGTCAAGGATGTTGCTGTGTGCTGTGTCCCCTGCATGAGGAAGATCTCCAAGGGCTTTACGTGGCGCTTTCCTCCTGTTTCTGAAGTCTAAGGAATACAAAGACTTCACCCCCAGCTCTCCTAAACTCTGTTGCTGAGAGAGTTCTGACCTGCCAAGAAGTGCCTGCGGCTGTTTTGGGCCTCTGGGGTTGTTCCTCTTGTTGGGAGCTGGAAAGCATTGCCGCAGTGGTGAAGAATTTCCACTCATCGTCATCATGCTGCTGAAGAAACCAATGCAGCGACCCCCCGCGGCTTTAGAAATTGCCACACACCACATCGAGTGCACCAATCTCCGAAGGCCAAGATCACCGCACTGATTCCGATGCAGGCCCTGCTCTGTGGCTAAAAGAACCAACGCTACATGGGACCGTGCCTGAAGAAATCAACAAATGTTCCGTTGACGCCACCAAATCAAGAACCAACACATCCCCAATCATCATGCATCACACAGGGACACCAAGTCTACAAGGATGCTGGGTCCGCAGTAAGAAACCAATGCATCACCTCCCTGCAGAGTAAGAACCCAACGCATCACCTCCCCTACAGTACAGAACCAATGCATCACCTTCCCTGCATGGCAGTAAGAAACCAATGCATCACCTCCCCTGGAATAAGGAACCTCTACATCACCTTCCCTGCGCGTAAGGAACCAATGCATCCCCTTCCCTACAGCTGATCTTCCTTTTGATTTTGACACATCCAAAGTAATTTGTGTTGAAAGTGTTCCAACTGCCAATTTGTTTTGAACAGAACTGTTTCTACCTTTTGAAAGTCATATTTTTACTACTGTGTTGTGGATTTTTGTTGTTTTGGTCTTGTTTGGTTTAGATAAAGATTATCTATTTTTCTAAACTGGTGTGGTGTCCTTTTGTAATGTCTTCACTGTATTACTGTATGTGTGAACAAAGGATTTACACACTGCCTCTGTGCTAAACCTGTCTGCTTGTGCCAAGCTACTAAGGGGGCGAGCAGGGGATATTTTAGACATGTAACCCCCTTACCATGACTAGGAAGAAGGGTCCCTACTTTGACAAATGTACTTATCAACTAGAGACCCCCGTTTTTACAGTAATGCTAAAACCTCTTTAATGGCAAAGTTGGATTTATTGTTACTATTTTGAAAATAGCACTTTTAGAAAGTTAGGCATTTTCTTGCTCTAACCCATTTGGTGTCTGCTGCCTGTCTCTAATCACTAGCTGGGCTGGGTGACAGCTGGACTTCAAGTATTCCCTCTAGAAAGCCACACACAAAGGGAACTTTGGTGTGACTTGATGGATCTTCCTGGGAGGATGTAAGGGAGGAGCAGGGCACAGCCTCACACCTAAACCTGAGTAGGCTGTGTCCTGTCCACACTAAAAGGACTGCATTCCCCCATAGTAATTCTTGAGCCAGGACAGGAATAAAGGACCTCTGTTAACTTCAAAGACCATTCTTTAAAGTCACTCCCACTTCAAAGGCACAACTGGTTGTAAGTACTGGACCCCTGGAACTACCAACTCAGTACACTTCTGGACCTGAAACTACTCTGCCAGGAAGAGGAACTGCTGTGCATAAGGACTGTCACTCTGCTGGACTGCTGTTTAGGAATAGTGCAGCCTTGCTGTGCTGCACTGCTGCCTGCTGCTCTCTCTGACTGTGTAAAGATTGACTGTCCATCACTTGCATCCAGAGTGCCGCTAAGGGCTAGCTGACTAGCCTCCTGATTCGTAGACTCAGAGTTATAAAAGTATTCCGCCCTGCTCCTGTGCCTGGCCCATTGGAAGTGGACCCAGGTATTTGCTGCAGTGGAGCCAATGCATCCTTTGCAGCAAGAGCAGAATCAACGCACCACCACCATTGAAGGAGCAGAACTATTTATTTATTTCTGAGTTTTATATAGTGCTAGCCAGACCCGAAGGTAACAGAGCGCTTTACAACACTTATTAGAGGAGAACACAATATTACAGCACTGTTAAAACAAACAGATGTTATAGCGGTGGTCACAACACAAAAGCCTCAAGGTGCAGAGGTGGACTTAGCACGATTGAGTGATGCTAGAAGCCGTGAAGTTGCATAGTCTCGTAGTAGAGAGCACCGTATTTCAAGCTGCGCATCCTTCCGAACAAGGGGCTAGTGGGACGGAGTCGGCCTAGACGTGAGGTAGAGGATTTAGTTTCAAAGTGTCATTGTGCCAGAGTGTGCACCCTCAGGAGTTTTAGTGGCACTCTATCCATTTGGGAGAGTGCACTTAAGGAACAGCTCTTTGAGCTGCCTTTTGAACTTTGTAAAGGAAGGGATGGTCCTGATATGTACTGGGATGGAGTAACAGATTTTGGGCGGATTTCCAGAGAAGGATCGTGTTGCGGTTTTTTGTTCACGGAATTTTGGCGGTATGAGGAGTAGAATGTTTGAATTCCTGAGGTTCCTTGTCTGACCGTCCTTCGTGAGTTTGGAAGCCAGGTATGTAGGTTTCCCTCTATGAAGGGCTTTGAAAGTGAGGCAGGCAGTTCTGCAATTTGCACGCATTTAAACTGGGAGCCATTTCAGCTCTCTGAGTGCAGGTGAGATGTGGTCATATTTTTTTAGTACGGTGACCATTCTTGCAGCTGCGTTCAGGTTGATCGGAGGGGAGCTAGGTGTGATTTTGATGTGCCTGTGTGGGTTGCATTTCCGTAATCCAGTCTTGAGAGTACCAAGGATTGTGTTGCTTGTTTGAGGTCATTGTTCTGGATGAAGGGTTTTTTCTTGCTTAGAAGTTTTAGGTTGAGGAAGGCACTCTTTGCTGAGTTCTTGATGTGTTTAACCATGCTTAGTTTGGGGTCCAAGGTGATTCCAGCGATTTGACGGAGTCAGCCATGTAGAGATTGTGATTGAGAGCCTCAATTATTTTTAGCCATTCTGTGACTTGGGGGTTTTTGTTTTGTTAGAAATGAGGAGGATTTCCGGTTTGTCTTGATTCAATTTTAAGTGGTTAGAGGAGAGCTAGAGTTGGACTTCTCTGAAAGTGTTGTTGAATCTTTGGATGTCTTCAATGGAGGAGGTATTGAGATAAACCTGGGTGTCGTCCGCATAGAGGTGGAAGGGAATGGTGGATCTTTTGAGAATGGTAGTGAGGGGTTCCATGTTTATGTTGAATAGTTGCGGGTAGAGGACTGATCCTTGGGGAATGCCTCTGCTGACAGGGTGAAAGTCCAACGTGAAGTTGTTAATATTTACTCTTTTGGACCGATTTTGGAGAAAGGAGCGAAACCAGTGTAAGACTGCATCTTCATCCCCTAACCTTTCTTGGAGTGCCTTAATGAGTAGTTGGTGATCAACCATATCGAAGGCTGCTGATAGGTTCAGAAGGATGAGTAGGGAGCATTGATCGGAATCGAGGGACTTGTGTAGATCATCCATGATATTAAGGATCGCTGTCTCTGTGCTACACCCTTTTCTGAAGCCTGATTGGTGGGGGTCCAGGAGGTTAATGCTGTCCATGTGTTCTGTCATGTGTAGGAGAACGTACTTTTCCAACGTTTTAGCCAAGAGAGGAAGATTGGGACAGGTCTGTAGTTATTCAAATCATTGGTGTCCAGGCCTGGTTTTTTCAGCAGTGGAGTGACTTTGCCATCTTTGAGGCAGTCCGGAATGACTCCGTTGCTCAGGGATCTGTTTATGATCCTGGACCAGAGCGGTGCTAGGGAGAGTTTTAGTTTTTGGGCCAGTTAGGCAGGATTAGGGTCCAAGGCGTGAGAGGAGGGTTTAGAGGTGGAGATCAGTTTGACTATCTCTGATTCCGAGACGAGGTTGAATGATTTCCATTGGTTAGGAAGGTGCTTGGATGTGCTATCATCTGCTTCTGTGGCTGTGCTCCTATGGATGGTGTCAGGGTTGATGTCTAGGTAGAGCTCAATCTTGGCAATTTTGTAGTTGAACAAGTTGGCAAAGTTCTCACACAGGGCATTAGAAGGCTGTGTTTGGACACAGGAGCTTGGAAGTTTGTTGCCTGATGAAGGTGAAGAGCTAGTTAAGTCTGTGTTTTGCATTTTTGAGGGCATTGCGAAAGAAGGATTTTTTCACGCTTAATGTGGTTTTTGTACTTCTCGCGTGTTGCTTTGAGTTGGTCCAGGAGGATTGGGGATGGATTGTTCTGCGAGAATATTTCCGTTGCTCTGAGTTGTCTTCTTTCTGCGTTTATGTCTGAGTTAAACCAGGATCTGGAGTGGTGCATTGCACTGGGAATCAGTGCATCACCATCAGAACTAATGCATTGGAACCATTGCATCGCCTCCACAGCAGAGCAACAATGGGCACATCCTCTCGACTGTGTGGGCTTCAGAACCTTTGCATCTCAGACCCAGTGCTTCATCTTCCAAACAGAAGCATCGCCATCATTGCGTGGAGAAAATCCAAGCATCCCCTCGACTCTGGGATCAACACTGATGCATCACTTGCCTGCACCATGCATTTCACTGTTTGCGACCAGGATCAAGGTACATTTGTTCATTGTGCCTTGCGGGGTCCCTGTTTCTAGCCTGCCCTCCATCACGGTCGACCTGGACTTTTTTCGCTGTGCCCAAGTCCAGCACAACCAGATAAGCTTAAAATCACTTCTTGCTTCTAAGCGCTATTTTCAAATTTAATCTTTTAATATACATAACTTGACTTCTGCTTATTTGATTTTTGTCATTCATTTTAATCTTGTTTTGTTTATTAAATTATGATCTATTTTTCTAACTTGGTGTGGAATCTTTTTGCTTTGTGTGGTGTTATCGCTGTGTTACTGTTTAATGTGTTGCACAAATACTTTACACATTACCTCTTAAGTTAAGCCTGACTGCTCAGTGCCAAGTTACCAGAGGGTGAGCGCAGGTTAATTTAGGATGTGTTTGTGACTTACCATGACTAGAATTGTGGTTCATGATTGGGAAGGGTGCATACCTCTGCCAACCAGATATCCAATTTCTAACAACAGGTGCGAAGAGTGCTGTCACCATGTACATGGGCTAGTGGTGAAAACATGATTCAAGAATTCCCACATACCACCAAAAGTCACATCTATAAGATGTCCTATTGATATGAGTGATATTTTCAGCTAATCATGGCTTTTTACCCAACTGCAATTTAATTCAGGGGTTTAGAGCCAATAGGTTACAATAAGTTACAATATTAACTGCCACATTTCAAGTTCCAAAAGCCAACGTGTTGTATTTTGGGACTTGAGTGTCCCCATGGTAAATGAGACATTTGCCATAGGGACATTCTGTAGTTAAAAAATATCGACAGAATAGCAGTACCATCTTAATGTAGTCTGGTAAAAGAGTGCACAAAAGCAGTGGCAAGCATGCTGAAGCATAACGTTTCAGGGGCCTTAGAATGCAGAGCTACAAATGAATGTGGTGTAACTAGAACTGTTCAATGTTTCACAAGGTACTATGCTGTTAGTTGAGTTGACCAACCCTACACAGTCATAATATTCAGTATTGAGCATGCAAATGACCCCCAACTGTATCCAGGAATTTGTATATTAAACACTCAAATGTAGCACTTTAAAAGAAAATCTAATAATAGACCTGTATAGCAGGCAGAGTCCTGCACAGTGTCTGTGAGAGGTAATAAGATGTGAAAGAGGATAATGAGGGGTGACTTTCTTATGCTTAAAACAGTCTAACATAAGTCCATTGAACACACTCCCAACGGAAAGACACTACTTACCCTACATACCATCTCTTTTAAATTAAATGGTTGCTTTAAAACAGTCAATGTAAAAACATGGCTTTCAAACACTGTAAAAACACATTTTTGACTGTTGTGAGATTCAGGAAGATACATAAACACTGATAAGCATGGATTTCAGAAGGTTTGGAAAACACTAAGAAAACACCAGTGAACGCTGCAAAAAAATTAAACACTGAAATCAGGGCGACCTGCACATCAGGAGCTAGCGCATTTATTGCCTGCAGCCCGCTTGACAGCAGAGCCCCGGTTACGGCCCACTGCCCTGATTAAGTCAGGCCTCGCCAGTATTACTCGCTGCCCAGACGGAAGAAGCATTCAGTAACTTTGGACCCTCGAGTCTCTAAAACAGGATTTCAACTACGCCTTCCTGCCTGAGCTTAAGTCACTGTTCCCATCGACAACCCCGTCCTGATGACGATCCCGACTAAAGGGGATCGAAACGCCGTCGACTAGACAGCTTGAATTTTACGACGCATTTCACGTCTTGTGCTCCCATATAAATAATTGTGTTTCAAGTGATTGTTACTTGTCTCTGTTGGGGCCATTATTTGATGTTTATACCCTAACTAATGCGTCGCCTTTGCTGTTGTTTTTAACACTTGCACACCCACTTGTCACTGATTGTATATAGCACTTGCACCAAGTGTCACCGGGTTGTCACAAGATCCACTCTGTACAGTGCTGCTTTAACTGTATTGACCCTTGAAAGCTTTTTCCTGTTGCTTTTGAAAATAAGATTATCCTTTCTGAAAAACATTTGACTCCTTGGTTTTCCTTTCTTTGTAATGCATGTTGCATACATTTCCAAAACTGTCTTCGCATAATACCTGTTGGGAACTGTCTTTACTCACATGATACACCCATCCCAACGAGGTTTATGGGTCTTCTCCTGTTGTTCTCACACTGCACATAAGTCAGGCATTCACCGGTTCAGAATTATTTAAAAAGTCTTTCTAAATAGCATTGATTCCTAACCTGGGGAGAACTCTCTGAAATATTTCCCAGAGGCAGGAGCGTCAAGCATTTCCCTACCAATTTAACCAAGAAAATTGGCAGCTCTGTGAACCCTCAGGATTCCACACTACAACCCTAGTCTTTGACATTGATTTATAAAGTATAATTTTGACATGGATGCCATGGTCTCTGCAAAGGTGTGGAACTTCCCCAAGATCCATTCTCAAGTGAAAAACGTCTCACCACTTCATTACCAATGTACTCATTGATGGAAAGCGGGTAATTGCCTATCAGGGCTCCTTTTCGGGTGGATCTCATTGCTACCTATATGATTATGAGCAGGGTATAGTTACTGCTGCACTGCTTACAGCCAGATTTGCAGATTCCAGAAAATTCTACCAACAGTCATCATCTTGAAGGTAAGAAAACTGTGGCGGTTAAGGTAGGAGTGTGAGATAATCTCACAATGAGCTGTCTCTTAGGTGACCTGATCAGGTTTGGCTGTCTCTTTAGTAATGATTTCATAGAGATGGGAGGGAAGTAAGCTGATTTACTACATGCACCTGCAGGCTGTTGAAGCATTTTGATAGACCTAGTCCTGTACCAATAGTCCTAGAAAGCCAAGATACACTGCATTTGCACCCTGCCATTGTTGAGTCTGTTGGGGAGCACTTAGATAACTTAATGCCACCAGGTACACATTCTGAGGAATCCCTTGTGTCATAGTGTCTGCCCTAAAATGGAATCCATGAATTGTATGAGCTGATTCAGGAGAATAGTCCTGACACAAACAATTCTAGAAATCTTCATGCCAAGCTGAGACCTAACTGTAGGTAAAGT
Source organism: Lissotriton vulgaris (assembly GCF_964263255.1). Classification (NCBI taxonomy): domain Eukaryota; kingdom Metazoa; phylum Chordata; class Amphibia; order Caudata; family Salamandridae; genus Lissotriton; species Lissotriton vulgaris. The sequence continues at coordinate 2,047,630,577 of NC_141685.1, forward strand.
GAACAAGTGTTTCAGGGTCTTCTGGAACAGTAGATTTATTTGCACTGAGCCAAGGCCGAACTAGCTGTACCAGACATCTGAATTTTCTCCGGGAGGCTGGAAGGGGGAGCTTTTGTTACTGAGAGTGGGTTTTGTAGCAATGCAGCAGTTTTAAAAGCACTTCAGAGTTCCTTATATATACAGCCGTTTTCAGGCAACAATAAAAGTGCCAAGATAACTCTTGGAGTTTTGTCTTGTGGCAGGTTTTAACTCATCGAAGGTGTCACAGAGGCTTACTATGCCTGCTTCAAAGAGAGTGTACTATGCAGATCACAGAACAGTATCTTGAATGCATAGCTCAGTGGGTTACTGCTTTTGTGAAAGAGATCCTTTTGTTACTGTGCAGTTCCTAAGATACAATTATAAACTAGGTTAGAAAGTTGTGTTTTTTCCCAGTCTTTCATAATCTTAATTTGGCTAAAAAGTATTTTTTGTAGAAATACATTGTTATTAGTAAAGCCAACCCTAACCACTATGTTTGAATTCTGAGTTTCTGCATTTCGAGGCCAAGCATTCTTACAAAATGCCTACTGGTATGCATGATATGTGAATTCTACACCTTGCAGTCAACTTTGTCTTGTGTAACATTTTCTATACACTGATTTACAAATGTATGACTCATTGTCTCTGTATGTGTGTGATGTAAAATGCTCCGACACCCTACACTGATATGAGGGGCATTATAAAACATATTAAATTCATGTGAGAGAGGGGCTATGTAAAGCTGAGAAGCACTGTTGGAGGATGATAGGGAGGGAATATTGAAGAGCCCCCAATAAAGATTGCAATATCCTGGTGCACTGTAAGGTCATCATTTACTATGCTTTAAAAACGAATGCAATCTATATAAATAAAAACGAAAGTATGTCTGTCTGTCTGTTTGTCTTTTATGCATTACTACAGCATTCATCCGATCCCCATGAAACCTTGGGAAGTTGTTGAGTACACTCCCGTGAAGGTTTCTGTCAATTTATTTTATTTTAAATCGGCCCCCCAGGACCCTCATAATCTTTTGAATACTGAAATAGACAGCGAATTTGCGAGCATCGTCAACAGTTACAACCCACAAACGGAACTCGATTGGTCAATCTACATCAGAAGCACGAAAGAAAAAGGCATTACGAGCTTCAGAATCAGAAGAGCAACAGGAAGCAAGATTAGAAGCGGTTTGAATACAAACTGCTCAAGCCCGTGATTCTCAAACGAACGAGCAACGAGAATCTGCATTGGAAGCCGATCGAGTACTCACTGCTCAAGCCCGTTCTTTTCAAACGAACAAGCAATGAGAATCAAGATTGGAAACAGATCGATTATGCACTGCTCAAGCCTGCTCAAATGAAACAGGAGAGCAACGAGAATCAATATTGGAAAACGATCAATTACGCACTGCTCAAGCCCGCTCGAATGAAACAGGAGAGCAACCAGAATCAAGATTGGAAGCCAATCGAGGACGCACTGCTCAAGCCACACTTAGAAATGTTTTCAAAAATAAAATGAATAAGTTTCAATAACAATGACACAATGTAAATTTAATGTTATCATAATGAGTTTCCTTTAATTTCCTTTCTTATGAGATCGCAGCAACGCGCGACGGGTAAGCTAGTTGAATATATAATGAAATATGCCTTGTAGAATGCACTATGTTTGCCATTTTCCCCAGATTGCCTTGGAGGAGAACCCCTCCTAGCCCATTTGTAGTGGTCAGGCTCGCACACAGCACTCACTTGCTATGCACCGTATGGGGGCTGGTCTGACAAAATATGCCAGGGCTGTTCTGGATTCCCAATCTGGCCCTGCATTGAGCCAGTAACCTCACACATTATGCCAGCTAAACTGGTGGTGCCAGAGTGTCACAGTAAGGTCGCAATGACCCTAGACCATCAGTGTCCCTCTTACAGATCACCCTGATGTCTAAAAGATTCAGAAAGCATGCTTTCCAAACTTCTGTTGGTCACTGTGCTCCATGTGGCAGAAGAGTGGTCAAACCGAGGCTCCCCTGTTGCCATTTCATACTATCATAGATTGCTGTGAGCGGATGGGAATTGACATTATGGGTCTTTAGGATGTTTCTAGCACTTCAAGAAAAAGGTACCTGCTTGTTGTGTTTGACGTTGGTACAAGGTACCCTGACTGAGTGCCCTGACTGAGTGCCTCTCAATTGTGTGTCCCTGTGGTGACTCCTGTAAGAGAAATTTTACCTGGATTGACTGTAAAAGGATTTTTTTCGGATCAGGGAACCTTCTTCAAGAAGAAGAAGGTCTTCTTTGAGGGCCAAGTGTGGTAAGAAGCAGAGATGCAGAGGCTCCCAGGTTTCCCACTAATGGAGGGGGCTCTCGGTCCCCTCTGTAACTGGAGTGCCACCGCGAGACTGTCAACGCCAGTCCAAATACAGATTAGCAATTTCTGTCTTGCTACAGCCTGCTGTTTCAGAAAAGAGAATATCCCTGGAGAAAGAAAGACATTTGCAAATTATATTTTCTGTTGCCTGTGGTGTAGAGAAGAAGCCTCAGCTTGAGTGGAGAAAGAGGTGGGAAGGGGTTCAACAGAGGTCCAAGGGAGGATGTGAAAAGGGAGGGGAAAAGACTGCTTCAGAGAGAGGGGTTTTGAAGAAAAGGTGAGAGACAGATGGCGTGTCTTTGTGTGAGACAACGGTGTGTGTGCCCGCCACTGGCGGTTTATGGTCAAGGGCGCTGGGGCTCCGCCCCCTTTACTTTCCTGCCAGGGCATACCATTGACAAAATAAAGAAAAGTGTTTCAATCTGCTTCTTTAAAAAAACTATTTAAATAAAAAACTGACACACGTTTCATGCTTGTGGCCGGTACTGCTGCACAGTGTTACTCACCTGCATGTTTGTTTTTTGCACTGATGAGTCGAGTGACACACTGCCTTCTACGTCCAAAGTCAACAACATTTGCCGTGCTGACGATCTCACAGTCTTGAGGCCTGTGAGGTCATCAGCTCGGCAAAAACATCGCCTCGAGGATCAGACTCCACCCCCTGAAGGCATGGGGGTAAAGAAAGCCCTGGGCGCAGCGCCAGGGTCTTCATGTCAATCATGGTGTGGCGATTATGGTCACCACACCCTTTCCCAACTCGTCGCAGAGTGGGGTGTGTCCCACCCTGTGATGAGCTGGGGAAGGGTGGAGTAGAGCATGCAGACGGGAAGCTGAGAAATCGAGTCTGTGGGGTATGTCATCAGTACTTTTGAAAACACTGCGCAGATTCGAGGTGTCTGCTTCCCGCATTGCAGGACCGTGGGGGCCATTTGAACTCCAGTTTGTGTAGTTTCACTGGAAGCCGGGAGCTGAGCAGCAGACAAAGTAGTGCACATTAGAGGTGCGTGTGTCTGTTAAAGCTTCCATCCAGTCACAACAGTGCCCTACAGCCCCTAAGCCTTCCGTGGTAAATAAAGGAAAAAATGTATTAACTGGCCTCGCTAGCCCCCAAAATGTTGAAAACAATAATCCAGGTGATCAGGTCAATATAAATGTATTAGTCGACCTGGAAGGTTGATGGCTAAATGTGTATTATCGGCATAATAAACAGTTTTCAGCAAATCCCCATAGCTCCCTACACCTGATTGAGAGCGTGCACATTGGCAATGTGTTATGCCTATTATATTTTTTTCAAGTTTTCAGCAGGGCTCGCTCGATTGCTGCTCTCTGCTTCCCTGTGCATTTATCTTTTGCGCCTCTCTGTTGTTGAACCTCGCTGTCCATTAATCACTCAAAGTTGGCCAGCTTGGCATCAGCTTCGGGCGAATGTAAAGGTCTGCATTGAGGATGTACACAGATTGTGGAGCAAAGGGTTTGTAAACGCACTATCTAGACGGACACACTAGGCCTGGGATTGGTTCTGTTTAGGTGAATTTGAAGGCATGGCTGAACTGTTGGGAGCAGTTTGGGGGCAGCAGTTTCTCTAAATCAAACATATCAATATTGCCAGTGATTATCCTCAATATCTGACATGCATTTTATTTAGCCATCTTGCATCTACGTTGGGCAGCCCTGTTCTGGAGCAGCTGCAAAAACCCTTGCTAAACAAGCTCAAAACACACAAGAAATCGTCACCAATATGACGGAGCAAGCAGGGTGTGTGACATGAATAAAGCAATTGAATGTCACGACCTCTGCAAAACTCATGCCCTCCCACGCTTTGTTTTTGGTCAGTTTTTCCATTATGCTGGCTGCTTTTTGCACCTTTAGAGTGTTGGTGTGCTAACACCTACCTTCTTTAAAAATAAGCTTTTCTTAACATTTTCCCGATGGTCCGTGAGTCCTAGGGTCACGTCTCTTTTATAAATTTGATTCTAATGGACAGGTCCACTAAAACTCGTCTTTACGGCTTGCAAGACTAGTGTTGGCTAGAGATAGGTTATTACTTCATGGAAAATTCTCTGCACTTAATTCTTTGTAGAGTAGGACCTTTACTCACTGGGGTCATACGGCCAGGTTATGCCTATTATCTAAGTTTAGTGTTTAATTTAGGGCATCACTAGTATAACATGTTACTACTGCTGTGGTCACATTTTAAGAACATTGTTCTGACACACCATATTCTCTTGTAGGCTATACTCTGTGAGAATCCTCCTCCTACTGGAGAACTTTCCCATAAAAAACAAATGTTCTTAATCAGGTACATTTGATGGACTGACTCCTAAGTATCTGAGTGCACCTAAGGGTACAGCTTTGCTGATATACCCTTACATTTCTTTTTTAGAACTTACAATTGTCACCGTTAAATAGACGGCCATTGAAGGATCGTATCTACCATTAAAAAATTTTGGTAAGCCAGCCACTTTTTACTCTTATGCCACTCAGCCCGGGCCTGGTGTCGATACAACTCACGGGTGACTCACTGATCCTTTTGGATACTGTGAGCACTAGTTATGATTTCACAGCACATGTTTTGCTAATGTTTCTCACCAATTATTTTCATGTTTGTCCTTTCTCATCCTTTTTCCTCTTTTCACCTCTGCTATTCACCATACCACTCCTTAATTGTCCACACTGGCTTTCTATGACCCTAGATTTTCCTCTTTCTTCATGGTCACTTGGTGTCTTTCCGTTAATATTCGCTGTTATAGTTGTAACATGTATTTTGTGACATATACATGTAGTTCTTGTCAATACACTAAAGTTTGGTCAATATTGTATGCCATTACAGCCCTGAAGAAGCCCATGTTTGAGTGAAACGCGTTGGCTGGTTTCATCATCTGCATACTTTGCACAGCTGAAAATAAAAGACGAATAACAGCATTTGAATATGTTGTCTCATTGAATGTTTACGCGTTGTTCTGTTTCTATATGTTGCCTCTCATCCAATTTGTTTGTGATTCTTTTTCATGGTCTATAAGTAGCAGGCCACTTGAGGTGGGCAATATACTACTTTAATTTTGTGACAAGCCCTGGTAGTGCAGTCCTCAAAGACTCAGCTGCTTAGTGCTGCGTTAATCCAGTTTTGGTCCTACTCTAATAGGAACTGTAAAATGTACACTGTACAAGCAAACCAAGGCCAGGTTTGCCCTGATGGCGGCCATCAGCCGGGTGCGAAAGCGGTCTTGGACTATTTAGGTTTAGGGAGGACCTGGCTGTGCATTTCTGGCCAGGCTGTTACTATTAGAGCAAGGTCAACACTGATTTAGATATGGCTGGGAGCAAATTAGGTGGCATGGTGGGCAAAGAAAAGATGGATTAGAATGCAACCATTCCTCTCATTACTTTTTGTATGTTTGATGTAATGCACATGAAGATTAGCTCTGTAGTCTAAATTCAGAGCTTGAGGGACTGTGTAATCTGTGGGAAAGCTCTGACCCATATGGACTGATGAAGACAGGAGACCATGTTGAAGCAAGATGTGGCGGGGTTGCCTTCAAAACCACATTAAAGAGGAAGAGATGCATCTTTTTATTGTCTAAAGGAAGGTGCTACAGAAAGGCACTGGATTCAATCTCTTTGTGGGATTCTCACACTTGTCACAGAGGAGTGGGAAGGAAATCCAAGATCTTTCAGAGGTGATGGCATTAGCACTTTGAAGGCAAATGTCCCCGTTCATGCACAAGGCACAGAGTTACCTCTAAGAGAGCCAGGAACTCATGAGAGAGATTAGGATGATCTAATCATGGAACCCATAAAGCTGTATGCTTTAAAGAAAAAGTAGCAGGTCACTCTGTTATTTTAAAGAACATCAGTAATGCGTTCCTTGAATGATCGTACTAAAAGATGAACAATATTTATTTGAAAGTGGTGTACTGCTTTTATCGTATATTTTTCATTTAAAATATTTGGCTTCTTTTGTATTCCAATATTTTGTTGAAAAGTGAGGGAATTTACAATGAGCAAAGATGTATATCATTATTTAGGTTTTGGCAAGAATGCCATGGGTCTACCGATGAGGTGAAAAAAAACCACTCCACTAAAGTTGTGGCACAGAGTCAGGCTCATTAAGCATACTGCATCATGGAGGAAGAGGCTACTTCTGGTAAATAATCAATTGTGGGAGGTGGTGAATTGCACAGCGACTCCAGCCCCCACTAATAACTCCACCACTTTTCACCCACCGACGGTGACTCATCCTCATGTCTGCTGACAGCTCCTGTCCCACTTGTAGGCAGTTTGTAGGTATTTGAAATGTACTGCTTGTCCAGGTGTAGATTTCCATTACTCTCATGAGACCTGTTTCTGATGTTCTGGGGATTTCCTCAGCTGCATTTTATGTATGGATTTTTGACAGCCCATACTGGTCTACAAGGAGGTCTGTCGCATATAGGAGGCAACATTGAAAAGGGTTGCAGATTCTGCAGGTAGGTCTTCCCACATCTTTAGCAGTCCTTCACATGCAGAAATGGTATTCATGATGGCAGAGCTGATGGCACCTTTTCTTGTCCTCTAACTTGGTAAAGAAACACTTATGTGGGTGGACAACACATCTGACACTTTTTGGCAAATGCCCCCTATCATCCACCTTTAAATCAAGCCCTAAAAGTATGAAGTGACTATGGATCTGCGTGGTTCTTCTTTTAAACCTGTAAATGTATGTGTGAATGTAGTGTACATGTGTACACCACCCTATTTGTGTTATACAAATACTATTGAAATTCTTAACGAAATAACACAATCATCCCTATTAAAGGTTATTAGAACTTACCCCAGTATTGGCACTTTCATAGATTCCCATGCTTTGTATCATTCCCCGTCGTTGGAATGGGAGTCTCAGTAACAAAAATACCATAGCTGTAGGTACAAAAGACAATGGAAAAAAGGCCTAGGCCTCATTCCCTTTTGTAGCATATCACCCTCTTTGTATAAAAGAGACCAAACTTTGGCATGAGCCAATAAGAAGTGCCTCACCACTTAGAACCTTCCTGAAGGAACCTCAGAGCCTCAGGTTTTCTACCGCACGTTGTGCTAGGGAGTCTCCTTTGAGCTCTGCTCAACTTCTACTCTTCAAAAGGATTACTTCAGGATTTTCTTCAGAATCTTCCAGATTCACTTCAGGATTGTTGCTGCCTTCCAGGATGTCGGAAATTGAGAAGAAAAAAGCCCTTTTCAAGCCTTGTTCCACCTGTGTCAAGAAAAGGCTTTTTGTGGAGGATAAGCATAAGGACTGCATTTATTGCCTCTATCCTGACCACCAGGCTGCTGACTGTAAGATCTGTCGCACCTTTTCCACCAAAACCCTCCGGGACCGTGAGGGTAGGCTCCTGACATGGCTTCAAAAGCTTAAATCAAGGAAGGATACTGTCTCAAGTGACAGTGAGGATGCAGAATCGATGTCCTCTACAAGAAGGTCAGTGAAGAGGGGTAGTGGTTCCCCTTCTCCTTCTTTGGGAAGATCTTCAAAGGCCTCTAAAAAGACCCCCAGTGAGTCTGATAGCCCAGGTCCCAGCAAATCTCTTCACAAAAGTGTAAAGGAGAGGAATGGACCTTCTACGCCTTCTACAGGTGAGAAGACTGCAACAGCCTTCAAAACACCTTCATCCCAGTCTTCTAAGAGGGGTTCTAAGTCCTCGACGACGAAGACGTCGACGGCGGAAGGCCCGTCGACGAAGACACCTAAATCATTTTCGACGTCGTCGAAGACTCCGTCGACAGGGGGTTCGTCTACGACGCTACCGTCGACGGCAGAGTCCTCTCCGTCGACGGAGAAACCAAAGACGCCGACGAAGAAGGTACCAGCAACAAAGGTGTCGACGAAGGAGTCGTCGACGACGAAGGTCCCGTCGACGATGAAGGTTCCGTCAATGACGAAAGTCCCGTCAACGACGAAGGTCCCGTCGATGACAAAAGTCCCGTCGACGACGAAAGCCCCGTCGACGACAAAAGTCCTGTCGACCACAAAAGTCCCGTCGACGATGAAGGCTGCGATGGTGCCGACGACGATGTTACCGACGGCGACGATGACGACGATGTCCACGACTACGGTCTCGTCAACGAGGGCGTCGACGACTACTATGGTGACTATGACAACGGCTGGCGTGTCGACAGTTTCATCGTCGATGACGTCCACGACGCCTATCTCGATGGCGCACATACAACCGTCGACTACGGAACCGACAATATTATCCACAGAAAAGAGGATTACCATTTCTGTGACGCGGATCACGCCAGAAATGACTTCTCCGAGGACTGTGTCCCCTCTGTTACCAACCATGCTCCTTCAAGAGGAAGAGTCAGAGGAGGATGAACAAGATGCATATAGCTATGCCAATAGTCCCTCCCAGCTTTTTGTCAAATGCCAGGACACTGACTCAGAGGGCGAATACGGCCACGAGGCGAGTGGTCATCTTCAGCTGCAGCAGCAGCAACCTGAACAGGAAATGGTTACAGTGCCAGCATCTTTCCTTCAAGATCTGCATAAGATGCTACAGGACTATAAATCTAAGGCAAGTAGGCCTCGTCCAGTTACGTCAACGCCTGCTACGCCTTCAAGGACTCCGGCTTCATTGGTGCCACCTACTTTTCCGGCTTAAGCTTCCCCTCAGCCTCAAGCGTCCTTCCAACAGGATTCCTCTGGATTGCCCGGGACCCATGACGTTGATGATTCCTCGGATGAGGACCAGCAGTCAGATCATGTCTCTAATCCCGACACGGAATATGATGAATATGTTATTGAGCATCCCGCATCTCCAATTCCGGACCCGGCGGACTCCCCGCCAGCGGACATTGGTGGCTTCCATCAGCTGATGGAGAGAGCTGCTGCAAGATTTAAATTGGCAATGCCTAAGGTTACCACAGATTGTTTCTTATATGATTTTAAGGAACCCTTTCGGAAAACTGCCAGGTCCATTCCTATTGTGGATCACCTATGGAAAGAGGGCATAAAGGCAATGAAACACCCGGCGATGGTGGTCCCGGTGCTACCGCGTCTCGATAAAAAGTACAAGGCGACCGATGATGCTCCTGCGGCCTTGACAGGTCACCCAAGACCAGACTCTGTGATCTCGCAGGCGGCGCAGAGGAAATCACGTAACCCTTCTGCACCACTAACAACTCCTCCGGACAAGGAAGGGTGGAGGTTGGATAATGTGGGAAAAGATTCTCATCGATGGCAAGTTTGCTGGTTCGAGCGGCTAATGCCTTAGCGATCCTGGGTAGGTGCGACCGCCAACTCTGGTGCGATGTTGCCCCGTACCTTGACCAGCTGCCTCCGGAATCTACGTCTGAGGCAAAGAAGATTTTGCAGGAAGGAGAGGCGACGTCGATGGAAATCATCGATTATGCAATAGATATTGCAACTACTGCATTCCGTTCATTGGCTGGAGCGGCAGTACTCCGTCGCCAAGGATGGCTTAAGGCTACTTGGTTCCGGCCCGAGATCCAGAATAAGGTCTTGGATCTCCCCTTTGATGGAGAAGCATTGTTCGGCAAACTCATTGACGACACCCTGCAACATATAAAAAAGGACACAGAGACTGCCAGGTCCTTGGGGACCCTTCAATACAGGAAGTCTTCTTTCAAGGGATCCAGAGGCAGGGGTGGTAATTACAGAGGATCCTTCCAACAACAACGCTATTCCACCACAGGCTCAGGTTCCCAGCAATACCGTCAGCCTTACCAGCAGCGGCAGGGCCAGTCTTCCAATTACTCCAGACCTTACAATAAAGGAAAGCAGGGGGCACGAGGACGAGATTCGTCCAAGCGCCAATAGCGGCCTCCTGGCTCTTCCTACTGGACCCTCCTTCAGGAAGTCATCAGTTGGAGGCAGGGTCAACAAACACCTTCAGAACTGGTCCAAGATAACATCGGACCGTTGGGTGCTCAACATCATTCGGAAAGGGCATACCTTGGAATTCACACAAGTCCCTCCACCCAAGCCCCCGGCAGACACTCCATCACCGGCGTCTCCTTCGGCTCGAAGTTCAACAGATGCTCCGGAAAGGAGCGATAGAGCCAAACCAAATCAAACCAAAGAGGTCAAGGATTTTATTCCAGGTTCTTCTTGGTGAAGAAGACGCTCGACAAGTGGCGCCCCATTTTAGACCTCAGGGGGCTAAACACCTATCTCATTTCTCTGTCCTTCCGGATGGTGTCCCTCCAGGACATCTTGAAGCTGATCAGCCCGGGGGATTTCATGGCCACACTCGATCTCGAGGATGCCTATTTCCACGTTCCGATTCACCCAGCGCACAGAAGGTTTCTGCGATTCACAGTAGCCAAGAGCCATTACTTTGGACTCCGCTCAGCCCCAAGAATTTTCACAAAGGTGCTGGCAGCAGTAGCAGCTTTCCTGCGAAAACACAAGTTTCAGGTCTTCCCCTATCTGGACGACTGGTTACTGAAAGCTCCGTCCAGAGAAGCAGCGCTGAAGGCGGTTCAAGCTTGTACCAATTTGTTTCAGAACCCAGGACTCACTCTGAACAACGAGAAGTCTTGCCAGGTCCCGTCCAGAAGGGCTCGTTTTCTGGGAGCCATCTTGGATTCGAAGCTATCAAGAGCTTTTCCTACTCCGGAAAGGAGGCAGAAATTACAAACCATGGCCCAAGACTTACAAACAAGAAAGTCTCTTTCAGTACGCCGCTACAAGTCTCTACTGGGAGTGATATCGTCGTGTATCCCACTAATTCCCTATTGCAGACTGAAGATGCGTCCCTTGCAGGAGCAACTAGACAATCAGTGGAAGCAAGTCCACGGTTCATTCAAGGACAGGGTGACAATCACTCTAGAGATGAAGGAAGCGGCCTTATGGTGGACAGATCAAAACAACTTGTCCCAAGGTATATCCTTCGCAAACGACCCGTCTCCACAAGTGATAACGACGAACGCGTCATTGGAGGGTTGGGGAGCAGTGATGCAGGACCGACATGTCAGCGGTCATTGGTCACCCCAGGAAAAACGCCTCCACATCAACCTGTTGGAACTTAGGGCGATACGACTGGCTCTACAAGCGTTTCTTCTTCACCTGGAAGGTTCACAAGTGCTTATCAGGACGGACAACACCACGGCCATGCACTATGTGAACAAGGAAGGAGGAACCAGATCGCGCCCATTGTCGCAAGAGGCTCAGCAGGTCTGGGAATGGGCGATCCAGCACATGATGTCACTCACAGCAGAACACTTGCCAGGCGTCCTAAACGAAAACGCCGACAGACTGAGCAGGTCATCCTCGGTCAGCCACGAATGGGAGTTGAATCAGAAGGTCTTGGAACAAGTTTTCAGCCTGTGGGGCAGGCCGGACATCGACCTTTTTGCCACTCCGACCAACAAGAAATGCCGGTCTTACGCAAGCAGGCTTCCCCATCAAGATTCACTGGGAAATGCCCTTTCGATAGCCTGGTCGAAGACATTTGTCTACGCTTTTCCTCCCATTCCTCTGATACTCAAGGTGGAACCGTGCAGGATGATCCTGATAGCCCCGGCTTGGTCGAGGCATTTCTGGTACACGGAGCTCCATCTGTTGTCGATAGCTCCTCCCTTACCTTTGAGGATTCTGCTGGATCTTCTCACGATGTCCGGCGGACAAATTTTGCACCTAGATCCTCAGTCGTTACACCTGACTGCATGGCTCCTGAACAGCGAGAATTTATGAACCTGCCATTGTCAAGGGAGGTTAAGGAAGTTCTCTCCCAAGCAAGGGCTCCTTCAACGAACAAAACTTACCGCCTTAAGTGGAAAAGATTTTGTTGTTGGTGTCGAAAACAAAGCATTGATCCATTCAATTCCAAGCCTCATCAGATCCTACCTTACCTGCTGTCTTTGGCCAAATCTGGACTAGCCCATTCATCAATTAAGGTCCATTTGGCTGCTTTGTCACGGTTCAGAAGGACAGAATCCGGGCCTTCCTTGTGGTCTTCCAGGATAATCAAGCAATTTCTTAAGGGCTTGTTCAGGGTCTATCCACCGGTGAGACCGCCTCCTCCTACATGGCATTTGAATCTGGTCCTTTCTCAACTTATGAAGGGTCCATTTGAACCAGTCCATTGTTCTGACATCAAATATCTTTCGTGGAAATTGGCTCTCCTCCTTGCTCTCACGTCGGCTCGGCGTGTAGGAGAATTACAAGCTTTGACCATCCAAGAACCTTTCCTTCAATTCAAGAGGAACACTGTGATCATGAGGACTAACCCTAGGTTCATGCCAAAGGTTCCCTCGGATTTCCACTTGAATGAACCGGTCATTCTGAAGGAGTTCTTCCCTCAACCTTCTACGCCAGCAGAGAAAGCATTGCATTCGTTGGATAGGCAGCGATGCTTGAAATTCTATTTGGAACGTACTAGAGGTTTTCGAAAATCTTCTTCAACTGTTTGTGGCCTTTGGGGGACCGAGTAAGGGCCTTCCACTATCCAAACAGGGTGTTTCGAGATGGATCACGACTGCCATTTTACATTGTCACAAGGCTGCAGGAAAACCTCTGACTGGGAAGATACGAGCACATTCCCAAGATCTGTGGCTTCTTCAACAGCCCTCTTCGCGGGGGTGCAAATTAAGGATATCTGCAGAGCTGCTACCTGGAGAAGCGTTCACACCTTTACCTAGCATTACTGCTTGGAATCTCTGCAACAAGATGATGCAGCAGAGGTCCTGAGGAACCTCTTCCACTAACGGTGAGCTTTCCTTTCTTTCCCACCTTCCATTTTTCACATTTTGTATCTAATGTCATGTTGTCTGTTGCTATAATTTACGATGCAAAATGTGATTATCTTGCCAACTGCTTGCTACTGTTATACAAAGCATGGGAATCTATGAAAGTTCCAATACTGGGGTAAGAAAACAAGTTACTTACCTGTAACTTTAGTTCCCGAGTATTGGTAACTTTCATAGATTCCCATGCGCCCACCCACCTCCCCGGGGAAAGCTCAGCCTACAACAGATATGGTATCTAAGTACACAAGGGCTACGTAAATCTGAGGCTCTGAGGTTCCTTCAGGAAGGTTCTAAGTGGTGAGGCACTTCTGATTGGCTGATGCCAAAGTTTGGTCTCTTTTATACAAAGAGGGTGATATGCTACAAAAGGGAATGAGGCCTAGGCCTTTTTTCCATTGTCTTTGTACCTACAGCTATGGTATTTTTGTTACCGAGACTCCCATTCCGACGACGGGGAATGATACAAAGCATGGGAATCTATGAAAGTTACCAATACTGGGGAACTAAAGTTACAGGTAAGTAACTTGTTTTCATTGGAATGATGAGAGCTCCTTTGAAAACCATGGAGTGCTTTGGCTTTTAATCGCCGGTAGAAGCTTAGATCATCAACATTCCAATGTTTAACAAAGGCCTCCTGGAGCCCAAGGGGTGTGAGCCCTTTTGATTTACAAATTAGATCATTCTGCCCACTAGGGGCAGAATGTTCTAATAGCCTTAGCGCCCTCTGTATGCTGGAGCGGGCCTTTAATGGCCGGTAGAGCCCACTGAAGTGGCCTCTAAAGCTATAATAAAATGGCTTGACCATTGTTTAAATAATTTACACTGCCCTAACTGCACATGCAAAAACCGCTGGACTGTGAAGTATAGTACATTCATTTGCTGTGTATGGCACCATTAAAGGCAACAAAAAATGACAAGCTACATCCTCTACCGTAACCCACAGACTCACAAGTGACTCTCATAATCTAAACTTTCTTATAGATGCCATAGTAACTGAAGGTGGAGAAAATTTCAGTGTTGGCCAGAGACAGCTCTTCTGCTTGGCAAGGGCATTTGTTCGCAAAAGCAGCATACTTATCATGGATGAAGCTACAGCCTCTATTGACATGGCCACCGTGAGTAAACATTTTGTTTTATTGCACAATTATCTGTTTTTGTTAGTAGTAGGACATCTTATCTCATGGCCCGTAAAAATCAGTTTAAAAACGTATAAAAAATAACAAAAAAAGTCATTTGTACAGTGTAGTAGATGGCATGGTTTGCTTATAGCAAAATGTTTTTAATGAACATAACTAAATAGTTCATTTGTAGCTTGCAACCCCATCGACTCAAAAACAGAACAAGGATTTCAGGAAGTGACAGCACTTGCACCATATTAAACATGTCTCTCTTGACGTCCCTCCACTTGCACCATATTAAACATGTCTTGACGTCCCCCCACTAGCGCTCAGTGAAATCAAGAATTTAGTTAAAAAGTCAATTTTTGCCTATTCGGGTTACTGAAAACAAAGGGCAGGATACCTGTATAAACCTGCTCCTCATTACACACTTGCAGTTTTCTACACCAAGCCCTTTGCCACAATGAATCCAGCAACACTGTCTCCATTTGATAAAGCAAAGTCGCAGATTTCTGGAGATCTTCAGAACGCTGTAGATCTGTCTCGATTTAGAAAAATTGTAATTCTTACTTGTTTAGGCACTTAAGTGAGCATTCACTGACTGCCATCACAGGCCAGCATCTGATGATTGCTGGACCATGCTCACAGTCAAAGGCCCTTTAACAGCCTTCTAATATGTTCTACACCTGTTTTCAGCATAGTTATGCTGTGTTACAGCAATATAAGGCCCTGAGCAACATATATAAATAGATTAACTCAGAAATAACTATTTCTAGAGCAACTGCTCTGTCTTCCTTGTCAAAGACCAGTAAAATAGTGGTAAAGAACACGTTTGTGAGAAGCAGAGGCAAAAACTGGCATAAACAAGGTAAATCCTGTTAGACTGCAGTCATATACAGGTAATAACAAAAATGTATTTTGCTAATAGTCCCTATTGTTGACAACGTTTTGATTCTACCAAAGGTAGGGAATCATCATCAGGACCAGAAAGAGGAAGAAGTCACTTGCAGTTTATTGTTGTACCAAACAATCGATGATCATCTTCTGGGAATCTAGAAAGTAGAGAAAATACACCTCTTCCTCAGCCCCATGAGACTAATGAACAACACATATAGCCAAGGCTTACTTGTTCATGATTCTATCCCTTTAGTAAGATGTGAGGTCCATGTTCAAAGTGATTTCAGACAATTAAGTTTGTAGTGGCACTTTATAAAATGCAAACATAAATAAATTGAGCATGAAATTTATGGTAAGTGTTATGAATGCTCTATAGTTTCCCATAAATATAAGTGCTAGCCCTAGATATTATTCAAGAGCTGGTAGTTGTTACCATTATTTAAGGAGTTCAAGTTGCATGCAGTAATGGGTTATGCCAATTACAATACTATCTAGGGCTACCCATTCATTTTTTATTTCATAAATGCATAAATTTGTTTGCAATGTATTTCTAGGTGTGAACTTAAAATGAGTATTTTGTGCTTCCTAAACAAATCTGATCATTTGTATTTTGGATTTAATTTTAGGAAAATATTTTGCAGAAGGTGGTTATGACGGCCTTTTCTGACCGAACAGTGGTTACAATAGCAGTAAGTATGACTCTACAGTATTGTGAGAATTCCACCTGGCAGACTTAATACTAAGGGTCTGAATGTGAACCGCCAGAGTCTTGGTGGCAGTTCGCGCACCGCCGTACTGGAGGTCCGACCTCTGTATTATAAGTGTGCCGGTTGGACCACCACAGGACCTCTGCAACTGCTGGGGATCCGTGATCCCGCTGTGGTGGCGCAGTGGTCAGAGGCTGCAATATGCTGGTGGTGCCACGGCATCACCACCAAGCATGCTATCAGTTTCCTTAAAGCAACCCTTTTCATGGCAGTAAGGCCGCCATGAAAAGGGTTGTGTTGAGGAAACTGGTAATATGCTTTGTCTGTGGGTGCAAGTAGGAGGGCACACAATGTGCCCACTGTCAGTATGCACACCTAGTTCCTACATGGCATGGACTGCACAGTCCACGCCATGCAGGAACGTGCTTCAGTGCACCCATGGCACTGCCTTTCTAAGGCTCACATATGAGCCTCTGAAAGACACCGCCTTGGGATCGCCTAAGCAGGACCACTTGACCTAGATTCCAGTTGTAATCCGACAGGCAGTCGGACTACAGGTTTGGCAGTGAGCAACGAGGCGCTGGTGTGGCGGCCTGCTGCACACCGCCAAACTTGTAATCAGGCCCTGAGAGTGGCCAAAGATTCTTGGCTAGGGTGTATTTTCAGGAGCACAGCTCACAGACATTATCCAAAGAACCTCAACTGTTATTTTCACACATATAAGAAGTTTTAACTTGTTGACTTGTTGTATCGTAAAGTGGGTTGTGGGCAGTGCTTAATTTGTGCCGGAGCTTTCCGGTGCTTAGCACCGGCACTTATTTCTTAGGGCCGGGTCTACACTCCATTTTGACCTCTTTATGTTCACACAGGAAAACGGCGTAAAAAATTCAATTTGGATGCGGCATAGGCGCATGCTTTATTATGAGGCACATTCCGCCACTGGGACTGCCCGGGAGCAAACAGCTGAGCAGTGCATATCAATGCTCCTGCCTAAGGCCAATAATGGAATATACATTGTTCTCCCTGGCTGCTGGCTCTAATCACGTCCCTTTTCCCTCCTGCTTGAAAAGCTGCGCAGCCCCCGGAGCAGGTCAGCATTCTGGAAAAGGCACCTCCCCCCATTCTCTAACTTCCGCCCGCCCGCCTCTCCGCTTCTGCCTCCTGCCCCTACAGTGATCCTGACGTCAATACGATAGCGGAAATAGGCGGGCATTTTTATTTCTAGAGGGAACATTTGAAAATAAATTATACCGTGGCCCCCGGCCTGCACCTCTAATCCTGAACCCTGTCTGCCACGGTGCCACCGGACTGCCCTTGCAAGCCCCGGGAGCAACCACTGTAAGAAGCGGGGCAAGTGCAAGGTGCAGCACCTTCTATATCCTGTTTCCTGTGCCTTTTCAAGACTCGGCTACACAGGGCTGAGGGCTCCGAAGATCGTGGGTTTGAGGCTGAACAGTTGGCTGCTTCTCTGGGTGGCTGAGGGGCTCCTGGGCTCTCTCTGTGTGTCTCCGTCACTGAGAGCAGTATGGCCCGCCACGCAGCACTCCACATCGCTGGTTTCCAATGTTACTGCTCCCGCTGCTCTTCCTGGCACTGTAGGGCCTCCAGGCTTAACATCCCGAGGGTGCTGCTTCCCTACTCTGCGGCAGTGGTATGAGAATCAGCTTCACGCTGGATGATGGAGGCCATTGAGGGCAACTACTGATGGTGAGTGCTGAGGTTTCTATCCATACACAGCTCTACCAATCACCGATCACAGGGATCCTTCCTACCAGCGCACTTGAGACTACACTCAGCGTGGGTAATAATGCACCTTTACAACGACCCTCTTCCCCACCCCCTCTAACGCAGCGCTGGCCGCACACACAGTGCTCACAGGCTCCTTTCACGGTCACCGTTAAATTGCCACTGGCGACCAATTTGCTCCAATGCACCTCAATCTTTGCCCCCAGGCACCCTTTTCTAATCAGGAAACTACACACAAACCTGCCTGTGCCCCCCACTTCTTGTCTGCTATGCCGCGTTATTTTAGTGCCCAAGCTTAGACCCACCAATGTACCTCCACCCTGCCCCAGAGGCCCTCGGTTTATTCCATTACTAAATTCAGAGGTAACTGTAATGTATAAAAAAAAAGCATATCAGTACCCAGATAACCTGGGTCTTCCGCTAATGCGCAATTAGGCCCTAAATCACCCCGTGGATAATGTGCAATCCCAAACGTAATCACTTACAGACCTTCGCCAAAGTTAAAAATGAATAAAATGACAAACTCGTGATTAGTGAAAACCTAATGTGCTCCATGCAAAATCATTTTTTACTGTGCAAAGTACTCCATGCTGCCAACTGAATCAAAAACATACACAGCATACCTAAAATTGTGCCCCATGCAAAACCATACTACTACATGCTCCAAAGTCCAATAAAAACTCATGAAAACAAACTTTCTACCATGTGCTCTATAACTCTCATAGTGCATAAATTGCACGTGCAGCGCTCTGCCTAGTCGCCTTAACCGTATCTTTCTGGTGTCTTGCCCTGGATATTCCTGTCTTAAGTCCAAATGATAGCTCTGCCGATGCACCTCATTCCTGGCTATCTGCATTCCATTATGCAGCACGGGGGCAAGCCGCAGCTGTGTCAGAACCCGCTCAGCCCCTTTAGCAGAGTACAGTGAAGTACAATTGCTTTTAGATGACAGTCCCGGGACACGGTGTGTGCTGGGGGTGGGGGTCGGAGGGAGACACCGGCCACATTGTACATGGAGAGCAGCAATTTGCCGATCATTAACGCATTAGTAAGCTACTCATTTGTCTGGGTGGGGGAGGGACATGTCTGCTGTGAAACGTGGGATGGGGAAGTAATGGTTACTGCACTCTTGAGATAGTATGCTTAATGTTCTGGTATGTTTCAATGGTGCTGTTGGTCCACAGTTTTTTGTCCTTATTTCCCGTTTGTTGTACGTCACCCGATGTCTCTTAGTGTAATATTAATTATTTACTACAGCAGCCCCCCCCGCCCTTCTACTTAATACATGTATATGCCTCGGCATCACTACTTCCTCTAGTGCACACAAGTTTTTATTTTACCCTCTCGTCGGTGCAATAGACCTGTTAGTGTTTCCACCCTTTCCCTGAATTGTTACTAACAGGTGTTTGTACCTCATATTACATCTGACTTTTAGCATAGGGTGACCAGACGTCCCCGTTTTCCCAGGACGGTCCCTGTTTTTGGAGAAGTGTTCCCGTGTCCCGACACTTTTCTCCAAGTGACTCAAATGTCCCCGTTTTCAACCAGTGTCCCAGGTAAACACAGAAATGTCCCTATTTTTCATTGTTCCAGTTGAGCATGCACGTGCATGCTCTTTGCACTGGCATTTGCTAGCCTGTGATGTTTTATTGATTTTTGGCAAATATATGCTGTAGTCCTTAAAAGTGTAAATGAAATAAGAAGTACTAATGTTGATGTGTAAAGGAGAGGGGTGCCAATAAAAGACCTCAGATTTGTTGTCCGTAATGCTTCATCTTGGTCTGTGGAGGGAGCTGTCGTTGTTGTCCTTTTTCTATGTCTATGACAGCTGTCAAATAATCCTACTTTAATGTCGTTGGTTACTGAAAACCGTAGGCCTACTTCTATGTCTATGACCTGTCCCCGTTTTTTGTTTTGAGAATCTGGTCACCCTATTTTAGCAGTGCCAGTTGAGGATGTGGGAAGCTAATAAAGTGGGCGGAGCCAGTGGCGAAAATGGGTGGAGCTGGAGAAAAGTAGGTGTGGTCGCCAACAAACATTTGAGCACCTGCACTTCATATTTTACAAATTAAGCACTGGTTGTGGGTACCAATAGCTGATAGTAAACTCATTTAAATAATGTTTGATCCAAGCCAAATTCATGGAAAGGAAATGATTATTAGATGAAAAGTTGCAAATGGCAGTGTCATATGTGTGCAGCAGTATATTCCCAAATTGTTTGTGCATTACCGCAAATTACCAATATATTGTTTAAAAAATATCATGGTATAGCAATATTGTGTCAAAAATATTGATCAGTCAAAAATATCAGATAGAATGTAGAATGTAAGAATATATTTTTTGTAAAAAAGAATACAATTTGCTAAATACAATTGTATATAATGTCTTTTACTTTCATGTAGCTTTATTAAATATTGTTTAATTAATTGAATATATTTACTTTATTATATTATGTTTAGGTACTACTTTTAATATAGTAATAGTTTTTTAATATGTATTGTAAATGTTTATGTATAATTGATTTTTTTTAATGTTTAATTAAGTAATTTAATATAGATGTCGTTTGTTGGGTTTGTAGGGGAATAGGTGGGAATGTATTTAAATTATATATATTTTTTATTGTAAAGTAATTTTTTGCTAAAAAAATATTTAATTAGCAATTATGTACATTATTTAATTGCTTCATTGTTATTTCGATTATCTTTAATAGTTTGCCATTTTTAAAGTGTAATTTAAATAAAAACAATTATTTGCACTGTTCAATTTTGGAGCTCCTGATGGGTTTGCAGGTAGAGAAAGATATATGTCTAGAGGTATTTATTTTTGATAT
Organism: Lissotriton vulgaris; assembly: GCF_964263255.1. NCBI lineage: Eukaryota > Metazoa > Chordata > Amphibia > Caudata > Salamandridae > Lissotriton > Lissotriton vulgaris. Next base: position 2,047,650,997 of record NC_141685.1, read on the forward strand.
GATTGTTTTTGATTTTTATAAAATATGTGTATATTAAGTAATTATTGTAGCAAAATATGTTAATTGTTATTTAATTATTTAATTATATTTTGTGTTTTAAAATATGTTTGCAATGTTCTATATTTTAATTGTTCATTTATAATTTAGTTGAGGGTGTTGGGTTTTTAGTGGATTATGGTGGGACCTTAATGAACATATAAGTTATTGCTTTTTGTTTGCAATGAGAATTGTAGTTTAATTAAAAGATTGGTTGATAATGATGTACATTATTTAATTAATTATTTATGACAACAAATTGTTGTATTTTAATTAAAGGTTAATTTGCTGATAAGTGCATTTAAATTATTCTTTTAATGAAAGTCTTACTTACTATTTATCTTAGCTTTATTTGTTTCATTTAATTATTAATTTAATGTTAATATATTATTTAAAATGTCAGTTATTTTTTGTTTGTGTTTGCCTGGTTAGTAGGGAGGGAAGTGTGCTTAATAAAATTTTGTTAATTTTGGTTGGTTACTGTTTAATTATTTTTGTATTGCTGCTTTATCTATTATATATTTTTTAATGTATTTATAATGCATATGTTTCATATTTTAAAATTTGTTTTAATATTTTTATTTTGTCATGTATTGCAATGTTTTTTAAATGATTAGAAACTGGAATTATATATTTAACCCCTCCAAAGACTCAAACTTCCACTGCTTTTATTTAAGTTGTAGTGAAAATGGTAAATGTAACCCCTACAAAGGCCTACACTTTCCTGCTTTTCATTACCTGCGTGATTGGTATATCTAATCTCTCTAAAGCTCAGCATGTATCATGGATCATACTGTTGCTTAGACTGGGGTGGGAATGGTAAATATAACCCCTCGAAAGCCCAGCACTTTCACTGCTGTTGATTAGATTTCAGTAGGAACTGTAAATGTAACCATTTCAAAGTCTAACACTTTTTCTACTGTTCCTTAGATTGGAATGGAAATAATACACTTAACCCTTCCAAAGTCCAACAATTTCCCTAATGTTGCTTAGAGAGAAGTGGAAATTATAAATCAAACCCTTCCAAAGTCCAACACTTTCTCCACTGTTGCTTGGATTGGAATGAGAATAGACCTTGGCAGAATGACTAAACTGCCTCCTGATCATTGCCAGATCACTCTGCAAACATAATGCCGAAGTCTGGGACACCATGTGCGCCCTCTCCCCCGACGTGACCTTCGTCACATAGACCTGGCTCACCCCAGCATCTGCTCTGGTCGATGCCACCGCAACCCCAATTGGCTACAAGATGAAACACTGTGACCACACCAACTGACACGGGGACAGCAGTGCCATTGTACACAATCGATCACCTACACCATGACCAATGACAAGACCAGGCCGTTCATGGAACACATGAACATCCAGCTGCGCAAGAACGGCAAAACCACCATCAAAGGTAGCCTCACCTACAGGTCCTGAGGACCACAAACTGGCCTCAGTAATGCTATCCTAGACTTTATCACCCCACTCGCCATCGAATCTGAACACTTCATATTCCTAGGTGACCTCAAATTCCACCTGGACAACCCCACCCACACCAACTCCCCGACTTCCTACAATGATTGGACAACATTGACCTCAAGCGGCTGTTCATAGACCCCATGCACAAAGTAGGACATACACAGGAACCTGTCTTCATGTCCATCAACAGAATCAGATACAGCCACACCACGGAACTCACCTGGTTGGACCACTTCATTGTACACTTCACCATCGCCGGACCTCCCTGCACCACCCCCAGTTGCCACAGTGCCCCTTTCCGCAGCTGGACCAAGGTCACTCAGCACCAATGGACATTTGCCCTCAGCATCACCCAGCCTATCGTTACCACCAACTTGAACCAGGCAGTGGAGAATTACAATACCTGGATTATGAGTACCACTGACAGAGGCACTTACACCAAACCAGCCAGAATACACAGATCCACCAAACAAGCCAGTTGGAACACTCCAGAACTCAGCACAGCAAAACGCAGATCAAAGCAACTGGAAAGAAAGTGACAAACCAGCAGGAACAACATGGACAGAGGCACTTTTGAGTCAGCCCTCAAAAACTATCAGCGCCAGCTCAAAGCCGCGAAAAAGAGGGCACTGACACACTGGATCAACACCAGCGCCAACAAAACCAAGGAACTCTTCACCATAGTCAGAGAGTTTACCTGCCTGTTAACCACTGAAATCTCGATTCCTTCATCACAGGAACTCTGCAAAGCTCTCACCGACCACTTCCACAACAAGATAGCAACCATTTACAGAAACTTTAATTCCCAACCCACCGACCTCCTCAACATCCCATCAACCACTGCTGCGGACCACACACTCAACACATGGGAACAGCTGAGCACACCGAACACCAACACTCTAATGAACTCTAACTACACAGGAGCACCCAACGACCCATGCCACCACCGACTTTTCAACCTCAGAAGATATTAGATCAACCCCCTGCTCACCAACATCCTTAACACCTCCATCGCCACAGTTCCCAATGCCTGGAAACACAGAGAGATCAGACAACTCCTCAAGAAACCCTCTGCAGACCCTAGAAAGCTGCAGAACTACATCCCATGTCATTGCTCCTGTTTCCCGCCAAAGTACTGAAGAAGACCATCAACACCAACTCACTGAACACCTGGAGAAAAACAACCTGCTTGGACCATTCCCAATTAGGATTCAGAGCCAATCACAGCACAGAGACAGCCCTGATCGCCGGAACAGACGACATCCAGAACCTATTCAACAGAGAAGAATCAGTCACCCTTATCCTACTTGACCTCTTCGCAGCCTCTGACAGCATCTCCCACCACACACTCATCAATTGACCTCACCAGGTCGGAATCACAAACGACATGCTCAAATGGATGGCTTCCTTTCTCACGGGGAGCACCCAGAGAATCTGTCTCCCTCCCTTCACCTCTCAGCCCAAGCATACCATTTGCGGCTTCCCTCACAGCTCATCCCTCAGTCCATCCCTCTTCAACATCTACATGACACCACTCGCGTACATCTTAAGAACCCACAACATTGACATTGTCTCCTATGCCGACGACACCCAGCTTGTCTTCTTGCTCTCAGTGGACCCCACCATAACAAAGACCAACTTCCACAACAGGATGAAAAGTGTATCACCCTGGATGAAGAACAACTGCCTGAAGCTCAACACAGACAAACTGATGTACTGATCTTCTCCAGACACACCTCCCTCTGGAACGACTCCTGGTGGCCATCGGAATACGGACCCACCCCCACTCCACAACCTCTGCATCATCCTGGACATCGAACTCTGCATGAAATGTCAGGTTAATGCTGTCTCCTCAACCTGCTTCCACACTCTCCCCATGCTCCGCAAAGTCTTCATGTGGCTCCCCATCAGCACCAGGAAAACTGTGACACAGGCCCTCATCAACAGATGGCTGAACTTCGGCAACGCACTCTATTCAGGCCCAACCACCAAACTCATGAAGAGACTCCAGATGACCCAGAATGCAGAACCCAGACTGATCCTCAATATGACAAAGAGGACCCACATCATCCAGTACCTGAAAGGGCTCCATTAGCTCCCAATCCAAAAAAAATACAAATTCAAAACACTGAACCACATCTACAAAGTCCTCCATGACCAAGAACCGCCTACATGAACCATCCCCTGAATTTCCACCTACCTCCCAGGAACCTCCGCTCTGCTCACCTTGCCCTGGCACAGGTACCACACTTCTGTTGCTGTCGGACCAGAGGAAGCTCCTTCTCACTCCTCATTGCCAAGTCCTGGAACACCCTCACCCCCCCCCTAACTCCACATCTCACCCTCTCATACCCTCTTCAGAAAGGGATCAAGATCTGGCTCTTCGACTGACTCCACAGCACAGCACCTTAATACCCTCGCAGGTGATAAGCAGTGCTTCATAACTCCCATAAGATGGATTGACTGACCTTGTTTGATAATATTCTGTTCCACACTATTTTTACACTAATATTTTTGTAGTGTACATACAAAGTATGCAAGTTCAATATTTTAGTAAATTATATTTTTGACACAATATTCTTGTATCTCGATATTGTTCTTAATTGTCTGTAATACTACCTGCATTGTTATTATCCACATCACAAGGGTTCCTAACATGCCGGAATTTTTCTCCTACCTTGTGATGGACAAATTATGGGTCTTCTTTTAAAGATCGCTATGATTTGCATGAGGGTCAAGGAGCATGTGCTACAGGAAATGTTTGCAGATTTGCCCATAGGGGCTGCACAGCTTTCTTCTGTCTTCAGTGACGTTCAGTTAAGCTGCTATGCCAACTGCTGTATGACATAAATAACACTCTGGTAGCAGGGGCAGTGAAAAGTTGTTCCCTACATCGTTCATGCATGCATTTTTCAGCTCCTAACCGTACCTGGGCTCTCTTCTATCTGGTTACTGCACATCAACTGAGACCCTGAATTACTTTGTAGGCCTTTGTGTCGACCCATTTGTGGCGTATTTGCAGCACACTTCTAACGGAAAAGTAAAACAGTTGCCTTATTGCCTTCCAATTGCAATGACAGTGATGCGTTAAGGTTAGGAGATAGGGCGCTTGACTTTTCAAGTGCCCCCCCTTATTCAAGATTTGTAATAGTCCCAGACTGTAGAGAGTTTTCAAATAATCAGTTTATTCACTTACTTGTTTTGCTTTGGCCAGCTCAGGCTGACTGAAGCGAGATTGAGCAAGCATTTAGCCCCAGTTAAACTGCACAGGTCTTTGCTTTAGCGCAGAAGAATGTAATGGGCCCTAGTGCAAGCCAGGAAAATGGCCCCTTTGACTGCTGTTGCAGTAGTAAAATACAACATTTATCAGGGATCACTGGCCCCCTTGGGGCTCTAGAACCCAGTGTACTGCACCAGCTGCGACACTAGTTGCTACGTCCCTGGGCCTTTCCCTTTATGCAGCATACTCCACCTAATGTGCAGTGGAAATTGCCATTTTATGAACCCTTTATGACTGCATTGACCTTGAAGAGCGGCTGCCAGACTGATGTGATTGCAGTCTAGTGCTAGCTGACTCTGAACACCAGCCCCACGTAGCTCAGGCAGAGCAGCAAACAAAGTCACTGATCAGCACTCTGTGCCCGAATGGTTCTAACAGACGAGCTACACCACACATTGTTGGTAGAAGACTTGCTCGGATCACTAGTATGTTTGATTTTCTGGTGCAATCCTGCTGGAGACCACTTTAGCAAGTTGGGTCTGAGCTCAGGCCAAGTATCAAGGTGCAGTGAGGAGCAACATTACATGCTCCATCTATGGCTGCAATGTCCATCTGGCTCAACTGCTGAGTCTTTGCGATCACAGTATAGTGCCATCTGGCTCAGAGTTCCTGTTCCTCATAGAGCCGAAACAGGAGTGCAGTTAACATACTTAAACCTCTGTATGGACAGGCCCAAAATTCAGGCAAGAGTCCACTTGCTGCTACCTTGTTCGCTCATCTAGGCCCAGATGTAGGTAATAGCAAATTACCGAATGGTAAACACCGAATTTTACCGATTCGGTATTCATTATTCGGTAATTGCTATGTAGGTAAAATATTCAGTAAAAATACCGAATCGGTAAGATTCGGTAATTACCGATTTATTTGCCATTGATTCCTATGGGTCTTGAAGCCCATAGGATTCCATAGCAAATACCGATTCGGTAATTACCGAATCGGTAATTTTACCGATTTTACAAGGGGGACAGGGTGTCACTTTGACACCCTGTTTCACCCATGTTTCTGGCTTGTGTGCCATGTGACACACAGACATGCCCTTACACATGCCCTTACTGTGCATGTACACAGGTGTACATGCACAGATGTGCATGTACACTGGAATTCGTTATTTACCATGGAATAGTATTCCATGGTAAATAACGATTCGGTAAGGGCCTTTGGCACTGATTACAGTGCCACCTACATATGGATTTACAGAATTGGTAAAGTTACTGATTCAGTATTTTACCGATTCTGTAAATTTACCGAATCGGTAAATATACCGATTCTGTAAATATGAGGCCCCCTACATGTCAAATCCCAAATACCGGTCGGTAACGGCCGAAATCGGCCGTTACCGACCGGTATTTGGCAACCTACATCTGGCCCCTAGTCTTTTGGCTTCTCTGTTGTCAGCCAGACAGAGAGACTATTTGTTCCAAGGTTGGTCTCAAATGGAGCCTAGCCAAGGAAAAGGGTTGCCATTGATATGACCAAAGATGCTGAGTGCACAAATGAACTGAACATGGATAATTAATTCTTAGTTTTTCGGTGGAGGGAGCCCCATTGATGTTTGGCCCTGAGCCCCTAAAATACTTTGGATTTAGCCTATGACTAATATTGAACAGTAAGAGTCAGGGTGCAAGAGAAAATGAACTTTTCGGCAACTAGTATTGTTGTGGGTGCTCCACTAAAGGAAAGGCTTGATGGTCTTTTTTCCATTGCCTTTTATAAACCTATGTAAATATGGGTGTACTTGTAAAGCGCACTGTGACTCCATCGGAGTGTCCTGGCACTGAAGACCGCTGGGGAACTCGTCCTGGTTTTCCCTGTGAGATGGTCCCTTTCTGGATATCTCCAAGGTGAAACCAGGCATCCCCAGCGTCTGTGGTGGGCCGTTGTAGAGATGAGGTAAGCTTAATGCCCAGAGTTGCCGAGTATATTCCCTGGTTAGAGTAGGCACCAAGGCAAGAATTATCGAGCCCGTTTGACCCTGGTCCACGACCCTGCCGCGTCGGGAATTGAACCCTGGTCCTGGGCCGTTCTCTGCTTACAGGTCTGCCGCCTCTAACAAGTGAGCCACACCACTCCACTGTAAATGAGACAGATAGCTGAGCACATTGCAATGCACAACCTAGTAGAATATCTGCTTGCATCCATGTCTGTATGGTTAAAGAACCTAAGTGCGAGGGGGGCGTGGCTTAGCCGGGTGCAAGATGGTTGCACTCCAAGCCGCATAATCCATAACAATCCAGCTGACCTGAGGTGGTTTCACCCCCCTCATAATAGCGTGGGGTTTCCTGCACACCAGTGTGCTGAACTCTGGCCTCCGTGCCCCCACACGATGCACAGAGGCAGAGTGACCAAAGCCGGAGGCCGCGAGGACAAAGATCCAACATGGCGGGCCACCGCGCAACGCTGTGAGTTGGTCCTGTGGGCGAGTCTTGGACAAGGCGATGGTGGCGCTTCAGTGAGGAGTACCCGGGGGTCTGGGGGGCCATGGCTATTATTTCCTGGCATTGCTTGGCGCACTCTTGCGGGTGGAAGCTGTGGGCAGGATGGGGGTGCCTGCGCCGTACTGCAGGTGTGGTGCGGCGCAACTCAGAGCAGGGAGGGAGCTCTCCCTTCATGCGCTTGTAGCTTGGCAGGCCCTGCGATTGGGGTGCTGCACCTCCCTAGATTGCCTGCTCAAGGTGCACCCCACTGTTGCGTGCGGTGCCTGCCTGGGCCTCTCTTCCATCGGTGCTTGCCCGCGACCCCTGGGACTTATGAGAGGGCATTGATCAAGCTGGGACCTCTTCCTTCATGCTGACTTCTGCTGCAATTCCCGCTATATGGCATACAGACCCTGGGACAATCCTGACGCATCGGGTGCCGCTCCTGCCGCTCTGCATTCCCTGTTAAAACATGCTAGGCGGACTGTGTGGTGCATTTTCAGGCCTGGGGCTTTTCACAACACCCGCTCCTCGTTCCTGGGACCGCTTATTATACCTCTCGCAGTATGAGACAGTGTCCTCCAGCCCTTCCTTACGACTAAAAGATGCATCTGCCTGCTGCTGTTCAGAGCGACGGGGGCCTCTAAGTGGGCCCTTTCCACTTCTCCCTATGAGGAGATGCTCCTTTGCCCCCCATCTTGGCCTTCATCTTCACCAGGCTCTCCTGCCCGGCACGCTGCATACGCCTTCGCCTGCTCTCACTTCTCTGCTTCCCTTGGACCTCTGGTGGTCCGACACCTCATCACCTTCAAAATGCCTTTGTGCAACCGCTCAAGTATCAGGGCTGTTGCTGTCTCCTTGTGCATATCCTGACCCTGTTGGCCTGTGCCTCCTGATTGGTGCTCTCCTCTATCCGCCTCTCCCTTGGGGGCAGTGCTCCCGGCCCGATCCACTTCGCTGGCACCTGGCCCTCTATACGTCTCCTCCCTCAGCTCTTCGGCTGTCCCTTTGGTATGCCTGTGTTGGGGCAGTGATCCAGCCATGGGGAAGTCTGACCCTAAACAACCCAAATTGGTCTTTGATTAGCGTAGGCAAACACGCCAGGATGGGGTGACCATTGACACGGGAGAGTCTGCAACCCAGACTGATGCTGGCCCGACTTGTGAGGACGACCTCAAAGCCATCATGTTGGATGTCAAAGCTGCTGTAACGAGCATTGCCACCCGGCTCGACCCCTTGTCTGCCCGAATGGATACCGTTAAAGCCCAGGTTGACTCGCATGGTGCACAGCTGACTCAGATGGAGGCGAGAGTTTCTGATGTTGAGGACACCGCAACCTGCGATCACCACAAACTGCTCAAAATGGACAAAGCTCTAGTGGTGATAAAGAATAAAAACGAGGGTTTGGAGACGCGCTCCTGCAAGAGTAACCTTTGCAGTACGGGCGCGCCCGAATCATCCAACATCTCCAAAATGGAGGACTTTGTTGGGCAACTTCTCCGTGACCTGTTTGGCAACGTTCTCTCCCCTATTTTTACCATAGAGCATGCCCATCGTTCTCTGGGCCCCCGCCCTGGTCCTGGTCTGCCGGCCCGTTCGATTGTCGGCAAGTTGCTAAATTTTAGGGACCACGATGCTGTGTTATGCGCAGCCAGGGAGAAAGGTGAAATTCGGCACCAAAGGAACTCTCTTGCCTTTTATCCTGATTACACCATGGCGGTTTAGGCTGCTCGCCGTGAGTTCCTCCCGGCCAAGCGCCTTCTCCAACAACACGAGGTCTCCTACTTGCTGGCCTATGCTGCGAGTCAAACAAGGCGCCCATGTTCATGTATTCACGGAGCCCAAAGCGGCATTGGCCTTTGCAAAAAAACTTGGCAAGTCGCAGCGATCAACTCCATTCAACTCCCAGGCGGCTGCCGATGGCAATCTTAGTGACAATGATTGACTCCTGCCTCTACTACACATTTTTTGCTATTCGTATTTTCTGACTGGATGTTTTTTGCTTTGGCTTGCCTCTCACCTGCTCCTGTAGCCGCACAGGCTCCTATCTCAATTTGCTTGTTCTTAACTTTGTTGACCATTGGATCCGGGGTATTTCTGGGCAAAGGCTGTCTTCTTGCCCTGGTCAGTTTATGTCCTGTATAATGCAGCTGCCCATACTCCCTTTCTCCTTAGCTGCTTCCCCACTCGCTGGCCTAGGGTCCCAGGGGCTCTCATTGTATGGTGGGGTGCCCATCATTTTTAAGTAGTAGCCTTTCTCTTTGCATCTTCCCTCATGCCCTCTCTGCTGGCCCGCTCCCTGGGTCACCTGTCACTTCACTAATCTCCCTGCCAGGTGCTCCTGCCCCGCAGGTACCCTTATTGCTCTCCTCTGTTATGCTTCCAATGTCCACAATAACTCACAGCTTAGCCACCCTGTCCGTATGACAGGGGTGTTTGCTGAACTGAACCATGCCTCCGCGGGATAATTCCCTTCCTGTTCTCTAATCTCCTTCTTCCCAGTTGGGTAGTCCTTGGGTGGGTGGAGATGGGTTTTCAACCTGATTGAGGGGTTGGAATGGGTAGTGGAGGGGTGGGTTCCTTGGAAATGTTGCCTCTTATTCAATGCCTGCTGATTGTCTTGTTATTTGGTTTCTTTTTTGATATGGGGGACCCGCGGTTGGGTTCTCTGGGATTGTTGCCTCTTCCGAGGCCTTGTTGTTGGTTTTGTTTATTGTCCTTTCCTGTAACACTACACTGCGTTTTGCACTGCACTTCTCTTATTTACTGCGCATGGTCCCCATTGCACATCTGTCCCAACTCGTCATTCACTCCCCTGGCACACCACTCTCTTTACCTGGAATGTCCGCAGTCTTAATGACCACCGCAAGGCTCGATTGGTGCATGCCCACCTCATCTGGCATAAGGTTGACATTTGTTTCCTCCGGGAGACCCATCTGCTGCCCGCCAACTCTGCCAGGCTTCTCTATAGGCATTGGGGGGAAACTCACTCCTCCCTATAATCCAATTACTCTTGCGGGGTGTCCATCCTATTGCACAGAGGGCTTCCCTGGCACACTTCTCAGGTGATTATAGATCCGGGGTGGGGGGTGCTTAGCAATCCTGGGCGTCACCCTCCTGGCCCAACCATTGATCCACATGGTGCTATATGGTCCCAATTCTGATGACCCTGATCTTTTTGGCACAGGTATGGCTTTACTCAATCAGCCGCTCTGGACCGCTCTGGGCCACACGCTCTTCACCCTCGCGCAACCTCTCTTCTGCACTCCATACTAATCAATAATTCACTGTTCAATGCGTGGCGGCACACCCACCCGAGACACGCGAGGGCACTTGCGTGGCAGGCTCCAGAGGATGCTGGTCCTGATTGGACCTCTGGATTACCACTCTGGACGCCTTTGAGTGGCTTACCTCTGTGGAACATATAGCGCATACCCTCCCCGACCACACTCCCTTTCGTCTCTGTTTGCAGCTCCCACACTCCCCGTGGCACATGTTCTCATGACGGCTCACCCCAAATGCGCTCCGGGACTCGATGTTTTGCGATGGGATTCAAACCACAATCACAAACTACTTTGACCTTAATGTAGACTCTGTTGTTGACTCCCCCTCCATGCTCTGGGAGTGGTTTAAGGTGGTAATTCGAGGTTAATGCGTCTCCAAAAAATCCGGTGTGCTCTGATTCATTTGCGGCACTCTTGACAGGTTGTGGGGAGATCAAGGCTCTGGACTCCTTGCATTCTCTTGACCCTAACCCTGACATTCTCTCGCAGCTGCGGGGAAAACCCACTGATTTCATTGATGAGGCCAATAGAGAGCTCTCGTTTTTGGCTAGAGAAGCGAGGGGGATCACCCTGGCAAGACTCTGGCCAACCTCTTATGACAGCCTTACGCTGCCTTCTGTATTACTGCGCTCCAGGATGGAGGCCCAGACAGATCAACTACTCCAGAGGAAATAAGGGCTCGATTCACTACATTTTATAACCAACTCTAGAAAGCCGGGGCTGTGCCACCCTTCTGCTCCTCTGGCTTGGCAATTCCCATCGGGAATACCTCAACGAGACCTTCCCCAAGAAGGAAATCCTTGCTGCAATTAACAGTCTGCCCGGAGACAAGGCCCCCGGTTCTGATGGCTTGCCAGCATCCTTTTTTAAGGCTTTCGCGTCCCTTCTGGTCCCACTCCTTCCTGCCATGTGTAGCAAATCATTTGAGAGTGGCCAATTCCCCCCCACGTGCCACGAGGCTATGCTCACACTTTTCCTGAAACGGGACAAGCCCCATGAGATTTGCAACTGTTATCGTCCCCTATCTCTAATTAATACGGATAATAAGATCTTTGCCAAATTATTAGCCTCCCGCCTTCCTTCCCTCAATGCGCTTATTGCTCGGCCAGACCAGTCAAGCTTCATCTCCGGCCGCGCCACATCTCACAATCTCTGGACCATTTTTTCCGCCCTTCACCAAATCAATCCCGCCGCCCTTTTGGATGCCACCAAAGCTTTCAATACTCTTGAGTGGACCTTCCTTTTTTACCTACTCCCTCGCTTAGGCTTTAGCCCAGTTTTTCAGGGCGAGGTTCAGCTTCCTTATACCCTTCCCACAGCCCACCTTCGGATTATTGGCCACATTTCTGAGCCCATTCCCATCGCTAGGGGCACCAGGCAGCAGTGCCCACTCTCACTCATGGTATTCGCCATCACCATGGAGCCCCTCGCAACCAGGCTCAGACAACATCATACCCAGAGGGGTCTCGGTTTCGCGGCTCGAGCCCTTGTCATCTCCATGTATGCGGATGATGTGTCACACTCTATGTCGGCAACAGAATCTCGGCCCTAAGGTCCGTGAGGTGGTACGTTTTAGGGGCCTTTCTGGCATCTAATTCAACTGGGGATGGTCCATTCATTTTCCCCTCACAGATGCCACTGTCCCTTTCACTCCGGATTACCCTTTTGTATGTGCGTCGGGCCCTACTAGATATTTAGGCATATGGCTCAGGAAGGATATGTATGAGCTCTAGAAGGCCGATTTTGGCCATGCTGTGGATTGGCTTGAGTCTAAGATTTATCTCTGGCGACAGTTACCCCTGTCCCTGGCGGGCCGCATAGCCATCACCAAGATGGTGGTGCTATTGAAGTTTTTGTATTTATTTGTGAATGTCCAAATCCCCCTCACAGCGCATTTCTTCTGCAGACTCCGCTCACTCATAATCACCCTTGTCTGGGCCGGTCGGCAGCCTAGAATCGCATATAATATACTCACCCTCCATGTGTTGCGCAGCGGATTGGGAGCCCCGGATTTTGAACTATACTCCCTTCGCGCATAAGCCAGCTTACTCCACTTTTGGCTCCACCCGACATCTTTTCAACCACATGTCGTGGTAGAGGCTGATCTCGCTGTCCCCTGGCCGCTTCTGACTGCTTTCTTTGCCCCAGCAAAGCCCCCGCGTGGCGTGATCAAATAAGTGGAGACTTTGCGATGGGCCTGGGATGGGCTTCGGAGATATTCTGGCTCTAGCATGCGCTCGCAAATACCACATCCATTGGACATAACCCAACATTCCCCCCTCAACAAAACGGCGGAGTGGTCAAACACGTGGGACCCTACACGGTGTTGGAGCTCTACCCTAGCGACACTTTCTTCTCTCTCTCAGCCCAGTCCAGCCCCATGGACACTCTGCTTTATTATCAACTCAGGGCTCTCTGTAGGGAGTGTCATCCCATGTTTCCTGAGACTACCCCCCGTCAATGACCACCCTCAATTTTCTTGACAAGTACCCCTCTCCCCACAAGTACCCCTCCCCCCACTTGTCACCAAAATCTACGCCCTTATGCTCGCTGGCTCCCCCATATCCACTGACCATGCACGTGCGACGTGGAGTAAAGATCTGAGCGCCGACGCCTCTCAGGAGCTCTGGCTTTACTGCTGTAATCAGACCAAGCGTTTATCTCCAAACTACTGCCTGCGCCTCATTCATTTTAAATATTTGCATAGGCTGTACCGCTCCCCTGCTCAGTTGCACAAAAAGGGCCTCATTCCCAGCGACAGATGTTTGCGATGCTCCGCTCCTGCGGCAGACTTCTCCCACCTTGCCTGGCTGTGTCCCAAAGTCGCTGCATACTGGCGCGAGGTGCGCACCGCTATTACTAAGATAACCTCAACGCTGGTCCAGCCGGACCCTCTGCTTTGCCTCCTAGGCTTTGTGAAATTCTTCCCAGATGCTACAAGTTGTCTGACAGTGATGCTTCTTCTTCTCATGCAGTGCAGGGTTTCCATGTGATGGGGTCGAAGGTCTGTGCCCAAGGTTAGAGCTTGGCTCGAGGACGCTTTGTGCTGTCAGACACTCCTATCCGTATTCTGGGACTTGTTGCTGGCTACTTCCCGCCCAATAGATATTTGGGGTCCCCTTGTCTCCTATCTCCGGTGCCAGGACTCTCTACCCTCTGCGACCTCTCCCACACTCCCTGCCGGCACTCCAGTGTTGGCCCGTGAGGTGCTGCTTCCCCACCCACACACCCCTTTGATCTCCTGAGACCTCTTTCATCTGCGTTGGGCTTCTCCAGGGAGCTCTCACCCACTCCCCCTTTTTGTATACAATGTTACATTTGATTTATGCAACAGAAGTGGCTCTCATCATTGATTGCAGACCCTCCGCCTGCATATACTGTAACCTTGAATTTCAATTTTGTTTTTCAATAAAGATGTTTGAAAAATTCAAAAAAAGAACCTAAGTGCTAGGGAAGTGACATCAAGGCACTATACAAACATTTAAAACACATAGGTTGAAATTGTAGCCTTGCCTATGTTCGTGCCATAAATAAATAAGAAGTAGCACAATTTAGTGGGGCACATATTTTGCACTAATTATGATTATGAGGGAATGTACAGTTTGTCTTATGAATTCTCCATTTCAAATTAGTTTCAGAGATGGGGCTTTGGCCCACCGTCCCAGACTTACGAGGTCTCCCTACCTAAAGCCCTGCTGCCTGAAGTCTGAGTATTTATTATTTTTCTAACCTGAGAGTTCACCCAGATGTCAAAGGTCTGAGCCTGTAAGGTCATCTGAGGGAGAACTTTACTTCCTCACACTTGAGACTGCAGATCACCTGTCACCTGAAGGATAGCTCTGGGGTAGTATGCTTGCTATAATTAGGTCTTTTTAAAGATAATTTTGCTCTCAGACACCTGAGAACTTATAACCTGAATGACAGCTCAGCTGTCATGGGCCTGAGCCTGTAACTTCTGTGTAATGTTTGGAATATAGTTTCCGACAGATGCATGAGCCTGTCAGAGCAATTAATCCTGATGTATACCTCTGTGATCAAATGTCAGTTCTCTGTAACGTAAGTGACTGTTTATAGGTTTTCATAGGCCTCAACTTCTAGAGCAGTGGTCTCCAACCTTTTATGTAGTGAGAAGTACTTCTGCTCAAGGAAAGTCCGCCAGAGCTGCTACCAAATTGTATAACTATAAAACAGTGACAAATTGTGTTAACATTACACTATGGCCACCGTAAGCAGCATTATCAGTAGTGACTGCCTAAATATTCCAGATGACGTTACCAGCAGAAGTGCCAGGGAAAAAGTTATTCAATAGGAAACGCCTCCACCTGACTAATAAAGTACTATTCAAATCTTGGCATTCCCTTTGATCAAAGAAAATAAGAAATGAAAGAAGTGCCTCCAATGAATATCGAAAGCATCCCCTGGAGCTCCACTCTGTGGTCAATTTAAATAGATTTAAAGGAAAAAATTCATACAACGTTTTGTTTGAATAAAGTCTTATTCTGTATTTGTAAATTCAAGTTTCAAAACATCTCTTGTTCAATTATAAAGTTAATTGAGCGATGTTAACAGTAGAAATAACACATATTTGAGTCCGATGCATTTCGGGCTACTTGCCCTTCATTCTTCAGGCGTCTGGCGCGAAAATGATCATTTTCGCGCCAGACGCGAGCAAGAACCCGTTCGAAGCACAGAAGAAACGCTACCGCGTATTCTAACTATTGTCCCGGATGAAGGGCAAGTAGCCCGAAATGCAAGGCGTCCCCCCTTAAAAAAGGCTCATAGAAGTGGTGCAGTGAAATTTGAATTTGAATTTGAATTTAAAAATATTTATATAGCGCTCTTATACCACGCGGTTTCTTGGCGCTTTAGGACTGCAAGGGGTGACAGGAGCGAAGAGATTTCACTGCGCAACTTCTACGATTTCACTACGTCAAATTCTTACGCCTGCTTCACAGCAGGTGAAAGTACTGATGCAGGCCCTTTTACAAGGGACTCGCCCATGTGTTATGACACATTGCGGGAGTTGCGTCTGTTTTGCGACACACTCCAGGAATGCGTCATTACTGCGCCACAAGATGCGTCAGGATTCCTGATATATCTGGTCAATCCTTGCAACATGAGCGCTGTACTGTAAATAAGGTGCATCCAAAGTTTCGCAAGGAGGGCCCAATGAAAAGTGTTGCATCGCTGTTTTGAACCAGAATGCAACGCTTTTCATAAATGAGGCCCTTAATCTCCCCGTGCCAACAAAAAATAAACGTGTTCTTGCGTAACGTAACTGGTGCGCATGTAAAGGGCTCCAATACCTTTGGCTCGAGTTCGCTCTATATTAAACTGCAAAAAATACAATAAAAACATTTGAGGCTCCAGAATAGTATTTTGCCTAGAGCCCTATAAATCCTTAAAATAGCAATGATTCATGTATAATCTTAGAAGGAAGAACAACGATTTATAAATGCACAGCAAACCAAGACATTCACGAGTTAAAGTTCAACTTACATGCACGGATGACTATTTTAAATTCCTTAGGGCCCGATGTAGGTCGGTCGGTAATAGCCGAATATCGGTATTTTCGGCCGTTACCGATCGGTAAATAGGTAAATGGTATTTAGGGGGCATTATTTTACCGAATCGGTAAAATTACCGATTCGGTAATGTTACCGATTCGGTAAAATAAAAAATCGGTAAATTTACCGATTCTGAGCCACCCATATGTAGGTGGGACTCTTCAGAGTCTCAGGAGCCTTAACGAATCGGTATTTTACCATCAAATCCAATTTGATGGTAAAATACCGATTCTGGTGTGCATGCACATGTTTGCATGCACACCTATGCCATGTGACAGGCAGACCTGCCCTTAGGGCATGTATGCCTGCCACATGGCACCCGAGCCTGTTTTGGGGGTGCCAGAGGGTGTCAAAGTGACACCCCCTGCACCCTTGTGTAAATCGGTATTTACCGATTCGGTAAATACCGAATCGGTAATGCCCATTCATTCCTATGGGCTTCAAAGCCCATAGGAATGAATGGGCATTACCGATTCGGTATTTACCAAATTGGTAAATACCGAAATCATCCGATTCGGTATTCCAGCACATCTGGAATACCTACATGTCGACTCCATAGATTTACTGATTTTTAATTACCGAATGGGTAAAATTCGGTAATTAAAAATCGGTAAATCTAATTTACCTACATCTGGCCCCTAGTGTTTAATTTGTGATGTTTGTTTGACAGTTCATGACAGAAGTATACGATCTTTACAAAGGTTTTCCAAAAGGCAGCCAAAGTAAAGATTAGCCACATCTGGCGCTGTCTGTCCCAATTTCAGTGACACGGGCTTAAATTCCCTGAATATGGCTATAATTAGGGTCATCAAATCATTAGAAACGCATTGAAGCGGTATGCAAATCCACTTTCTAATAGCTTAAAAAGCACAATACCCTTGACTATCTTCCAGTTTTTCTGTGGCAAGACACTCTTGCGTATTTTTTTACATATGCCTGTTTCATTAAGTTAATATTAAAGGGGTAAAGATTTATGAATGACTTTTATTGCTTTGTGTTAATATCGCAAAGGATCTAATTGTGTAAAATTGTAGATATTTTCATTATCTTTCTGGTTACTCCTACAGAATTTACAAATAAAATGGACCATCCTGTCCCTTCACATTGCTTAATTTACTTTTTCAATTTTCCCACTTTACCTTATCTATTTGCATCTGCTTAGCGCACCCCTTCTTCTGTTTTTTTACATTCCTCTAATAATGTATGTCTATTAAAACATCATTTTCTCTTTCACGTGAACTTAACTTTCACTCTCATTTCTTTTTCTGCTCTGTCTTCTTTCCAGCACCGTGTGTCTTCTATCTTGGATGCAGACTGTGTACTTGTCTTTTCCGAGGGCATTTTAATGGAGAGTGATACTGCCTCAAACCTGCTCTTACACGAGGATGGCATATTCACCAATTTAGTGAAAAGTCACAAATAGACTCCAAAGTATGATTGGTCACAAATCCTCTTTCTCTATGGTTGGTAGCTCAGCATCTCTTTTCTTTTTGATATACGATCTATCTTTTGTGTGCAAGTTTCTAAAAATCAGTTTCGTGTAATACTTAGCCCTATGTGTCATATGGCCACGGATAGTATGCAAAAAAGTCTACATTACATTAGATAATAAATGGAAATTATCAATATCTATTGAATTCTTCCTATAGTACGCTAACTTGTCTTGCTCATTTACGTTTAGCTTAAACCAACACACCATACTGACCAAAACTGTAGACTTATTAGTGATACAAATCACTAAGTTTTTACTGGGTAAGAATCCCCAAATTGAAACATATAGGATTTTTGTTCGGTAAACAGAATATTAGTTCAAAAGGCACTGCTGTGCTCCTCAAATCTTGAACATGAAAGATGTATAATGTAATAGTGTGTAACTTTCTTTCATACTTTTGTTTAGATATGTGCAAGTGGCTGGTAAAATATTGTGATATTGGCTTTATAATGACAATGTATATCAGTGTGTGTTTGTGTGTGTGTGTGTGTGTGTGTATATATATATATATATTCGAACAGGTTTTTGCTCTCCCCACTTCCCAGCCAGCGAAGAGAGAGTGACAGACTCCGATATAGCGTGGCAGATTCAGGTCTTTATTGAAATTCACATAGCCATATGACGCGTTTCGTCAAAAAGGTGTCCTTGTTCATATATCTATACTAATATAATAAAGAGAGAGCCCAATTCTTTGAGGCGGGTAATCTCAGGAACCACAGCACCAATCACAGCACCCAATACAGCGTTGGAAAGGGCAGTTGCAGCAGAAGGACATAGGCTATGCAGACGCCCACCATATACATTTAAAAGGTAAAAGAACCGTGCCAGCAAAGTAGTCCCTTGTGGGCGTGTCTGCGTTGTGCTGTGGGCGTGACAAACGCTGGGGGCGTGTGGTACTTTCGGCCCTTCATGCCATGTCTCATATCATGTGCTAATCCCACCCTGCTCCCTTTAAATACCCCTGCACCCCATAATCATAACCTACCCGTACTCCTTAAAATACCCCAACACCCTTAAACACTAACCCATCTTAACCCTATAAATATCCAAACCTATCCCTAAACTCTAAAAATACCCCTGTACCCCAAAACCCAAACCTAGCCTGAACCCTATAAATACCCCTGTATCTCAAAACCCAAACCTACCCCTGAACCCTAAAAATACCCCTGTACCCCAAAACCCAAACCTAGCCCTGAATCCTATAAATACCTCTGTACCCCAAAACCCAAACCGACCCCTGAACCCTAAAATACCCCTGTACCCCAAAGCCCAAACCTAGCTCTGAACCCTTAAAATACCCCTGTACCCCAAAACCCAAACCTACCCCTAAACCCTAAAAATACCCCTGTACCCCAAAACCCAAACCTAGCCCTGAACCCTAAAAATACCCCTGTACCCCAAAACCCAAACCGACCCCTGAACCCTAAAATACTGCTGTACCCCAAAACCCAAACCTAGCCCTGAACCCTAAAAATACCCCTGTACCCCATAACCCAACACTATATCTGAACCCTTAAAATACCCAAACACCCCAAAACATATACCTCAGTACCCCAAAACATATACCCATACTTACCTTATCCAAACATTAAAAAAAACATGCTTTTTCCATTCATGCATTTACAACGAATTTCGTTGTAAATGTATGTGTGGTAAAAGCATATAAAATGTAATGCCATGCGTTATAATGGCATTGCAGAGTCATGGTACTTTCGTAATGAAAGTATGCGGAGTGATGGTATGCGGAAAGAAAGTTGCGGAATAATGGGTGTTTTCCCTCCCACGGTAAGTACATTGGTGGCACGGCGGCCCACATCTCCAGCATCATACTCATATTTTTTCACCACCCATTTGAAAAATGCACGGGTCTCTCTCATTGTTGGCCAGCACCGACATACACTTTTAGACACACCTCCCGCCACAAGTTCTAGAATTGCGAACTTTAGAGCTGGGGAGCTATGTTCGAATCTCAGCATCAGCTCAACATCCTGTGATTCCAGGCAAATAGCTTTGTCTCCCCGTGCCTACCACAACTGAATGTGTTCTTCTGTGATGTAAATTGTGCTCATGCCATGTTGTCGAGTTCGCGCTATATAATATTGCAATGAAAAATAAAGTAGGGAAACTCGAGTTCACACACTACTGAACAAGCACTCTTAAGTGCATCAGCAGTGCACTGTGAATCGGAGCGTTTCACAGGCCTGTCACAGATAAGAAATGCTATCAAAACGAAATCCTACAAAACAATATACTACTGACCGGCAGCAATTCATACCCAGACAACGTCGGGAATGGCTGCTAGTATATATATATATATATATATATATATATATATATATATATATATATATATATATATATATATATATATATATATATATATATATATATATATATATATATATATATATATATAGCTTGTGCCACTAGCTTCTGGAAACGTTAGGACGGGTTCCCTTAGCGTGCAGTGGCCGCACGCATATTATCCAATAAGATTGCCACAATAATGAACAACAGGGATTCCTGTTGTTCATTATTGTGGCAATCTTGTTGGATATATATATATATATATATAAACAACTCTGTCTCTCACACACTGTAGCCTTGATTCCGACCAGCGTACAGGAACAGACACGGACCCGGTATAGTAGATGCCAATTATTTATTTAGAGTGCTGCCGCCATATATATATAAACCCAACTGGCGGTCGTCAGTACATAGTTATAGTTAGGACCAAAGTTTCCATAGGAAAATAATTTTTTGTTTTGAAAATAACTTTGGCGCTGCTGGTGAGATCTTTGTGAAATTTCTGCAACATTTCTTCTTTGTACTGCAGCTGCGGTGTCGAAGGTTATGGGGTGATCCATCAAGCGGGGCTGAGAAAAAAAAGAAGGTCTCAAAACATGTTTTCCCCATTGTATGTCTATGGAGATTTTTCATTTTTTTAACATGACTACAGCCCAAACTGCTGAATGGAATTACACTAAATTTGGTCCAGAAGGCATGCTTTTTGTAATTTGGTGTAAACCGATTCAGTAGTTTCAGAGATATTAAAGTTTAAAAATTTGAGATATCTGGGAGCTCAACAGCCTACTGAAACCCTACTGAAATGTGATTGGCTGCCAACACTTCAACCAGGAAGTGTTGGCAGCCATCTTGGGACTCAAATGAACCTAATCCCACAAAAAATGTAAACAAAAAGAAAAGGGGGCAGTATAGAATCACGCTGACCCCTTAGACCTGTTAGGGGGCCCCAAGGGGACTATCCAGGGCAAAGAAAGAGCATCTTAATTTAAAAATTCCCATAGGATCCGCAGATCTTCTGATAATAAAAAGAAAAATGAAGTGTGGCTCCCGTGCTTCGTTTATTATCTGCCTCCGGGTAGGCCAGGTCCTGGAGGCATTGTTTCAATAAAGGAGGTGGGGCCGCACGGGTCCCCCTCCCCAAGCTTACTATTGCCCCAGGGACCACCGCCGGGGATTAGAGTTTTATAAATGGGGGCTCTTGGAGCCCCTAAGCCCCGGGGACTGCCACATCTCTGGGGCTTCATCTATAAATAAAGCGTGGGTGGCACAGATCCCCCACAGTACCGGGGCCGCCAACAGCACAGGGCAGTTAATTTAAATAATAGACCTCCTGCAGCCCTGAGGAGGTCCCACCTCCCCAGGGCTTTAGGCAAAAAGTAATGCGGGTGCCACCACCTGCACAGGGCAAATTTAAGCAAAGGAGGGGGCCGCAGGGATCCCTTCTTGAGCCAAAAATGGCCCTGGGGAATGCCACCCCCTCAAGAGCTGGCTCCTGCAATGTTCCAGGGTGCCCATCCCAGGATATCGCTGTTTGCTATGGCTTTGCTGGAGCATGCTGCATGCCAAGCCTTAGAAAAACTGCTCCGCTTAGTGCAAGCAAGAGCAGAAAATGCTCTTGTTTGCATTAAGTGAAGCAGAACTGCTTTTGGATAAAGGGAGCTGCATGAGAACAGCTCCCTCTGTCCAAAAGCAATGCCAGCTCCTGCAGGACAGGCTTCCCCCACGAACCCCACCATTTAAAAAGTGGGTGCCCTGGGTGGGTCCAGGGCACCCACACTACAGGCCAGGTCCTGGGTGATGGCGTCCCTGGGGCCAAAATCATCCCGGAGTGAGCCACACAGCCGCTCCCTTTTTCTATTATTTTTTTTTAAAGGGGGAGGCCCCTGGGGATGGGTTCTGCAGTGCCAGGAGTGGCCTGGGAGGGAGGCAGCTTGGACCCCCCCCTTCAAAATAAAACATAAATAATATTATGGAAAGGCCGGGCGATGGAGTCTACAATTGGCCCAAGAGGGGAGCTGTGCCGAGCCACTTCCTTTAATTTAACACAAGTCATTTAAACAAGAAAGAAATGCCGGGCCCCTGGGGATGGGGTCCCCTGGGACATAATCGGCCAGGAGGAGGCAATGCACCCCCTCCTCATTCTAAAAGATGCCTGGCCCCAGAGTCAGGAGGTCCCAGGGGCCAAATAAGCCCCAGGTAAAGGGGGGCAACACAGCCCTCCTTCCTTTATAATTAATAAAATAATTATTAATTTTAATTATAATTAAAAAAATGCTACAGGCACAACTTCCAGAAAGCAAGATGTTGGTCAACAAAGCATGCTTTTTGTGATTTGATGTAAATCTGTTCAGCAGATATTGAAATATCTAACTTTAAAAAATATAGATATCTGCGGACGTGAGTCCAAACAGTGGACCAGCAGATCCTACTAAAATATGATTGGCCTTCAATACTTTGGACTTGGCTTGAAGCTGAGTCCCAGATAAAGTCCTTCGGGACCGGACCTTAAAGTAAAGAGAACAGGGCAGTAATACCTTGACCCCCCAGATATGGTGGGGGGTCCCTCAGGCACCCCCACCAAGGGTCAAAAGTATTTTTTAATTTTGACGCAAACTCGGGGTGGATATGCAAATCTGTGGCAAAAACTTTTTTTAAAAGCAAGTGCAGGTCAGGTGGGACAGGTCCCAGGGGCATATGCTAAATATAGAAGAGAGCGCACTGCCCCCCCCCCCCATGGTTTATCAAATCTCTCTGGACTACCATCTCCCCGGGGTTTTTTCCAAATATGTGGGGGCCCTTGCGGACCCCGATGCCTTGGGGACGGCCACATCCCCGGGGAAAATTACATCAATATTGCTGGGCATCGCAGAACCCCGTGTCACAGTGACTGCCACCTCCCCAGGACAAATGTTAATAATATGGGAGAACTCACAGACCCCCCCCCCCTGCCCCAGGGACTACCACCTCTCTGGGTCACACAGTTTTTTTTTATTATGCAGGGAAAGCAAGAGGGCGTCTCCCGCTGCCCCAGGGACAATCACCTCCCCGGGGCACATATTTTATTACAAAAAAAAGTGGGGGAGGCCCTATGGCCTCCATAGTAGCCCCAGAGAATGCTATCCTCCCAGGGGCACAAATACAATAATTCAGGGGGTCTGTTGCAGACCACCGGCCCTGGGGACCATTACCTTCCCGGGGCAAATTTGAACAAAGGAGGGGGGCGTGCGTCCTTCCACCAGGCCATGGGGGCCGCCACCACCCACGGCTGGCCCTCAGCAATGTCCTGGAGTACCCAGCCCGGGAACACTGCAGTTTGTTCTGGATTGGCAAGGCATAGCAAACAGGTGGTCTGCTTTCAGCAAGCAAGAGCACAAAATGCTCTCCCTTGCTGAAAGCGGATAAAGTGTCTGTTTCCCAGCCCTCTTTCTAGCGTGCAGGGAAATAGACACATTGCTTTGGGATCTAGGGAGCTGCATATTCAGAAACTCCCTGGTTCTCAAAGCAATGCCAGCTCCTGCAGAAGATGGGGAGCCGGCAGGGACAGCAGGGACCTTCAGGCTCCGAACGCAGTCCCCAATAAAGTGGCCAGGCCTTGAGGGTTGGGGTCCCCAGGCCAATATTGGCCCGAAGAGGAGGGTTGTGTGCCTCCCTCCCCTTTTTAAAAACAAATTATAAAGGCCTGTCCTGGGGAAGGGGTCCCAGTGGCCAAAATCGGCCTCTGGATGGCAGCCACGCAGCCCCCCTCTCTTTGAATTCTAAATAAATGAAAAAAAAGCCTGGTCCCAGAGGATGGGGTCCCTGGGGCCAAAATTGGCCTGGGGTTGGGGCAGCACAGGGCCCCCTCTCCTGTTTACATACATAATATAAAGCTGTGCCCCAGAGGATGGGGTCCTCGGGGTAAAAATCAGCCTCGGAAGGGCAGCCACTTGGCCCCCTCTCTTTGGATTGTAAAAAAATAAATAAAGGACGGATCCCAGTGGATGGGGTACCCAGGGCCGAAATCAGCCTCTGGAGGGCAGCCACGCAGCCTCCCTCTCTTTGACTTACTAAAAAATAAGTAAAGGCCTGGTCCCAAGGGATGGGGTCCCCGAGCCCTAAATCGACCTGTGGAGGAGGGCCCTTCTTCTTTTTAAAAACATGCTATAAAGACATGGCCCCGGGGATTGGGTCCCGGGGCCGTAATCAGCCTTGGGAGGGCAGCCATGTGGCCCCATCTATTTGAATTATAAAAAAACAAAAATAAAGGCTGGCCCTGGGGGATATGGTCCCTGGGGGATATGGTCCCTGGGGCTGAAATTAGCCTAGGAGGGTGGCCGCGCAGCACCTCCTATTCTTTTTTATTACAAAAATAAAAAAAGAGTCAAGAACTGGGGGATGGAGTCTCCGGGACCCAATATGTTCCAAGGAAGGTGGGCCATAATGCCTCCCTTCCTAAAAAAAATACAAAAAAATAGAAAATTTATATGGCAACTTGCCGCCGGGGGACCTGCTCCCTTTTTCCACTACTCTACAAACGCACCTCCTGGCAACCACATGGCAATCTGAGAGCTATTGGCATTGTCAATATCATTGTGGAGAAGTGTGGCTCACTGGTTAGAGCAGGCAGACCCTGAAGCAGAGGTCTGACCCGGGACCATGGTTCAATACTCGACGCGGCAGGGTCTTGAGCTCAAATGTCCATGGACTCGATAACTCTCGCTTCGGTGCCTGACCTAATCATGGGTTCACACTCTGCAACTCTGGGCATTAAGCTTGCTTAATCTCCACAACGGCCCCCCCGTGGTGGGATGCCTGGCTTTCACCTTGGGGATGCCCTGTAGGGGCTATCTCACAGGGAAAAGCCAGGACGGGTTCCCAAGGCAAGCGCGGAGATACGTCTTCGGGGGTCGATTCAGGCGCTATATAAGAAACGTAATAATAATAATTGTGCAGCTGAGAACTATACATGTATTTTAGAGCAGCCCACTGCTGTTTGTAGTGAGCTTTTAACTAAACATCAGCCATACACCAAATTGAGGGAAAATAGACGCCTAGATGTAGTGCACACTTTCACAGAAGAAAAGGAAAATGCTATTTTTGTGCATAAACAACCTCGCAGCATGACACCACTGGAACCACAACAGACTTTACATTAAGGGTATAGAGCAACACACAGAACATTGAACCACAACACTTTAATATACTCACACCATCCTAGTGGAAATAGTCTCTGAACAACACAAAAGTTCTCAAAATCGCCGGTTACTTTCCCTTTTCGCCATAGTTTAGTGCAACATATGCATTCAGACTCAGAAATAAATATAAACAGAATTCTCTCAGTCATAATATCATTAAAACAAATGATTTTTAATGTTGTCTACCTGCCGGTTTGCAAGTTCCCCTCCCCGCAGTCTTGGTTTTCACATTTACAGCTCATCCCTCAATTGGAATCGGATGTTACTTCAAGGACCCGCGCCATGTCTGTAGGGCATGAGCTTTCCCAAAAAAAGAAGAAAAAAAGATTT
The DNA here is from genome assembly GCF_964263255.1 of Lissotriton vulgaris. Classification (NCBI taxonomy): domain Eukaryota; kingdom Metazoa; phylum Chordata; class Amphibia; order Caudata; family Salamandridae; genus Lissotriton; species Lissotriton vulgaris. Next base: position 2,047,676,345 of record NC_141685.1, read on the forward strand.
AAAAAAAACAAGCAGTGAAGGGTGAGCCTGTAGGAGGGGCAGCGACTCTGTTCAAAAGTCTGACAAAACATATTGAAGAGTACCAGAAGACTGAGCCAAGAAGGCATCGGCTAAAGTAATGTTGACTGCCTAAGCAACAAGGTGGGAGCAGCTGGGCAAAGGCGAAGTGACCGAAAACATCAGCACTCGATAAAAGGCTCATTGTGCTTGCTTTTCTGTTGATTAAAGAATGTTTTGATTTCTTTGAGCATGACATATGTATTTGTTTTTGCCTTGAAAGTGGATCTGCATTTGAGAAGAAGCAATATGGTTGAGAGGATACAGAGCGACAAAAACACAAGAGCATTTGTGTTGAGTGCTCAAAATGGGAGCAGTGGATGGACACAAGTACTTGGTACATTCTCTGTGGGAAGGCCAAATACAAGAAGAGGTATATGCGTGCATTCTATATTCAAATGGAAGCATCTCAAGACCTGGCTGTTCGAGCAGTAGCAGACCCCCCCTGACCACCCCCCCCCCCCCTCCTCCCCAAGCACCTTGAGACCCTCTGGGTGAGTAGCGTGCTATATAAATGCCTTGATTGATTGATTGATTGATTGATTGATAAAGTATTTCAGAGCGACGATGGAGTGTGCAAATCGTAAGTTTGAACACAACATGTCTCTTAGAGACAGTGCATGCACTGTCTAGCAGAGACCTAAAAACCCTAAAGTTAATAAATATTCACTGATTCATCAAGGAGCACTCCATAATGCCCTGGGAGGACTACATACATACATTTTGTTTTTGGTGATGTCCCTAGAAGAGGCAGGGACACCAGCAGCATTTTTTAATGTTGTGGGGTGGGTTAGGGAGATTTAAAGCCCCCCCAGCAACACTAGAAACAAAACATGTCTCCTGCATTGAAACCATGTCCCCGTTTTTCTAAATCATTCCCAGGCAGGAGCTTTTATACTACAGCTTGGATTGAAGTGCCACCTAGGGGTCAATTTAATTTAATGTGTTAAAAATATATCAAATAAAATACAATCCTTTTATGTGGGTATATTTACCACTGCATTTTTTGCAGTGTAACATATGAAAATGTGAAACGAGATAGATTTGTATTTTTTTGGTAAAGAAAAAATATATACCTCTAAATATTTAGTTTCACATATTTCATCCCCACAATGTATTAATGAAAACTATGGGAAAAAAAAAGAGTTACAGACATGTAATTCAAAAAGACTTTGTTACATTTTTTCAAAGTCATTGCTGAAATATAGATTTGAATAAAATATTGTTAATTTTTGGAGAAAGAGGACAGATCTGCTTTACATATAGGGGTGTTATATATAGGGTGGGTGTTTGGCTGCCTGTTGGGATTTGCCATGGGGGTTGGCTGCAGAGCATGGCTACAGGCCAGGCCCTTTGCCAACACTCTGCTGCACACGCAGTGTGGGGTTGGCTGCCTGTGGGGGATTGGCCACAGGGCCTTGCCGTTGGCAGGGCACGGAAAGAAGTTGGCTTTCTGTATGCTAATAAAATATTACTTTACCGTAAAATAATCCCTAAAAATTCAGTGAACAAAACTAAGCATGGGCGAATTTTGCAGATCTGCGTCCGCGAATTTGCACGAAAACTAATCTAATCAGTAAGTGCTACCTCGTTGGGTAAATATATAGTGCTTTTCTTACACTGCTGCTGCATAAAGGGCCAGAAGATTTGTCTCCACTGACCATGTGTGCCTGTAACTTTGCCACCGTGCCAAAAGGCGCTGAGGTCCCTTGAGTGAGCTGTCCATCATAGTGGGGAAAGGGCGTGAAGACGTTTCATACCGCTAGTGTGTGGTGCGGGGCCGAACGGGTGGGGCTGCTATGCGTGTTCACATGCCTTTTGTGCACAAATTATTAAATCGTATATCTCTGATTATTTGAGCCAATCTTATAAGGACAGATGATAAATATTGAATTAACGTTCTAAAGATAACTTCCCATCACCCAAGTTATGTTTCTGGCTGACAGTGGGTCCTTATACCAGCAAAGTGCTTATGGTAATGCCCTACAGAAAAGTCAATAATGCTATCAAACACGAATTAGCTCATTTTGAGACTTGAATAAAAAAAAAAGCATATTCATAAGCTGTGTGCTATTGATGCATGTATTTGTGAGGCTATATCGAGTACCAGCCAAGGTGGAGTGACAGGTCAATTAATATCTTGAGATGAGCTAACCAGCAGTGGCATGCAAAACTATGGGAGTCGTATTCCGTTTGGCTGGTGGAGCATCATTGCATCCGATTCTGAGTTGTGGAAAGAAGGCCTAATTTAATGCCAGTTGGGGCTTCTTTCTGAGTCAGCAGATGAGCTGGTACAGCTGTTTGGATCCACTGACTATTCTAATAAGTAGCACCCTCTGGAATGCCAACTTTGGCTCAGCTATGGCTTACAGCACAGATACAAACAAACTAATTATGTTTATTGGCATTATCAGCAGGATTCTGCCACTTTGCAATTTTATAATAGTTTGCAGGCTTCACACTCAGTGACTCTAACAGATTCAGAGGCCCTTCCTAGTAGCAGAACACTGTTCCGATGTCACCAAAGGCTCTGGATGGGCCGGAGACACTAGGGAGCCTTCACGCATCAGAGCTGTTACATTTCATAGGTCGGGCTTCCTGCAACGTGAATACTTCATGGGGTAAAGTTAAAACACAGTGTGCCTTAGCCAAGCACACTTTTCAAATTTAGCCTACTTTGTATGCAAAGCTTGTATCTTTGCTCGACCCGAATGGCAACATCAGTGAAAGATTATTAGGTATCTGGAGCAGATGGAGAGTGCTGTTACTGTTAATTAGCAATTTGCCCTGCCTCGACCGTGCTCACTAATATTTTGGGCTGATTAAAACGTTACTGAATTTGAGCTTCAACTCAGGCACCTGCTTTATTTATATCTGTAAGTGCTTCCTGTTGAGGTTTAATTTTTGTGACAGGAGCCTCGTGTCATACTTGTAACTATTCTCTGACCCTGCTTCGAGGGTCAGAGCAGGGTCAGAGAATAGTTGCAAGTAGGCAACGAACTCTGGAGGCGCCACTCAGGAAGCCCTTAAAGGGTTACAGCAGGTGCCCAAGTTGAAGTTAATTTCTTTGTAACCATTTTGTAAATGGTTACAAAGAAATTAGCTTAAACTTGGGCACCTGCTGTAACCCTGTAAGTGCTTCATGGAAAATTAGTTCCGCTCGCGGATTAGCAGATTTTTCAGCAATTTCGCAAGATTTGCAGATTGCGAAATTGCAGAAAATCTGCAAATTCCGCGAGCGGAAAGAATTTTCGGCCCACACTTAAACAAAACAAAGGTTGAAGTAATGTTATAGTTAGGGGAAATGTTCAGTGACAATGTAACATTTTAAACTCTAAAAATCACAGAAATTCACCAGTCATTGTTATTAGAAGTAACTAGAACTAATGCCCTAGAATAACTTTAACTTGCAACCTGGCCATGCACTGCTGATTCTGCTAACATCAATTATGATGTCTTCTATGAAATCATTGATAATATAACAACAACAATTGCAATTAAATTATTGATGACAAAACTGTGAATGCTGAAGGCACGAGTTATAGTTACATTAGGGCACAATCTACAGCTATGGAAGATAAATATAACTGGTGATTTTCTGTGGTTTTTAGATTTTAAAATGTTTCGTAGTCACTGAATATTTCCCTTAACTATAACATTGCTTTAAACTTTGTTTTTTCAGTGACTATATAGATATTATTTGGGATTTTGAGTTTCAGAATAAGATCTTAAAATGTGCTATATTTAGAAGAGTTCAAATTAGTCTATGAGAAAGACTGATTTATTATTTACTAATATTAGTGCATCAAGTGTTGATACTAAAGCTAACCTATGAAATGAAAATTGGCTAGAACATATTGTTGGTTACCTTCTGTATCACCAAAAGTTCCCACTGAATGTTCCTGAGTATTTGATACAGTTTGCCTTTCATTGCCTCTCTCAACAGACTGAGGCAGAAGGTGCAAATATGGCACTTTCTGTAGGTGCTGTGCTACTTAAATTTCCCTACCTTTCACTTGGGTATCATCATTTACATATTCGCACCATTTTCAACTAGTATTGAAATATCCTATACAACTAGGTTGCATATTTTGTTGTAAGCCAGACTAATAGTTATTGCCAACGATTATTAGCAGCATCCTGACAGCAGGATGAAATTGAGAAGTCGGACATTTAGAGAGAAGCCAGTAGTGCCCCCCAGGTACTTTAATGCACGCCCTAGCATAGTTGTGCAGTGGATGCGCTTAAGGCGCACCAGAGGCAAGCCAAGCCAGGCACTATGCCCATTTGACCCACCCATAGGTTAGTCTATTCGCGTGAGACGTTGCTTGCCGCACAAAGAAGCAACCCCCCATGTGGGAACCATACTTGGTCTCCCGCTGCTGGCTCTCTACATTTTGGCCAGTGCAATTTCATGGTCTTTATACATTGTTATATGGTGACTGGGGCACCAACAGACATAGAGATAGACCTGCCAGTTCTGCCAGCGATTTGCCAGCGACCTCCTAGGTTCTTGTGTGTTATTCAATTTCATGGTCGACCACTGTTCAAGCGTCCTTTTATGTAGGAAAGAGTACACCATTGACTGTCCAAACTGCCTTTCGTTAGCTAAACATCATGCAGAAGTATTAGATTTACTATCTGAACTGTCGTTCGATATTGTATTCCTGACTGAGACTTGGCTCTCCCATGACTCTGTCGCCATACTTGTCCTGGTCATGCCCTTAGGCCACGCCATGAGAAATGTGAATAGAGGGACAGGGAGAGGCGGGGGCATTGCAGTGATTCATAAAGCTATCTATACTTTTAGCTTTATCTAGGTAAATCTCCAGGACTGCGAAAGCGCTATTTTTAAAATGATAATTTCACGCTTTCTGGAATATCACCGCCCAGCGAACCGTTCTGGTGTGAACATGGGCTTCTAGTGGAATTCTCAAGGTCATATCATCAAGCCTATTATCGCTGCTTTAGCGGCAGTTTCCTGCTGCTAAAGCAGCGATAATTTTAAAGCCGTTCTTGATAATATGTCCCTTAGAGAGGCAGTAGTTAATGCTGCCACTGCACTAGCGCTTACATTAGCCAAGGTTACCATCATTGGAGATCTAGCTCTCATAAGTCTCATAATGACCCTGACATTCACAACTTCTTAGGTGACATGGCAGCTTGCCAACTACTTCAACTGGTTCCAGGGCCCATACACAAGGCTGGCCACCTACTTGACCCCGTTTTTTTCTAACATCCCACTCCGTGAGGTTCGGCCAACTCTACCCATGTCATGGACTGACCACAATCTCGTCCTTTTCTCAATATACTTAGCAGATTCTAAATCCCAGGCTCTTTGTAACCCTATATACAAATGCCCTAAGCATAAACTAGCACACTCAACCCTCTAAGACACTCTTGGCCCCTTAAAACCGGCATTACCTGACAATATCGAGATGGCTAATGACTGCTTCAGGGGGTGGGTCAATCAGGCTCTATACAAATGTGTTCCTGCCAAATGGACTCATCCCAAGAAAGCACAGTCCAATGTCTGGTTTGATGAATCACTTATCACAGCCAGGAAGAACTGTTAAGGGTTGGAACATGCCTGGAGATGTTCATATAGTTCCACTGCTAAACTTGAATGTAGAACAGCAATCAAAGCCTATCATAAATTGGGCCGGAAATCCTGTGCTGCCTACTTTGCCAGTAAAATCAATACTAGCAATACCATCTCCAAAATGTTCTTCTCTCTCTTAAAGAAGATGTTGAAATCCCCTTTGGCCCCCGAAAATACCATAACATCCTATGCCCAATGTGAGGTACTGGCCACCTATTTTATTAACAAGGTGGAAAGCATTTATAATAGCTTCCATTCTAAGAGCAGGGCTCTGGACTCCTTGGAAGGCTACCTCACTGGCACTGAGACTTACTCCCTTCCAGCCCTCCCTTAAATTTCCATTGAAGGCCTCCAGGCCTTTTTCAGTAAGATAAAATATGGATCTCCAGATGACACCCTTAAACCGGAACTTTTCCTTGAGCTCCAAAACGACCACCTACCTAGGTGCCTGGAACTCATCAACCTATCCATATCATCTGCAGCGCTCCGCAATCCTGGAAACATGCAAAAGTAATTCCACTATTGGAAAGGCCATCTCTAGATGCTTCTATTCCAGAGAACTATCGTCCAATTTCTCTTCTCCCTGTTTTAGCTAATATCACGGAATCCCTTGTGAACACCATTCTGACCCAGTACCTTGAATCCTGTTCCATACCAGAGATCCCTCTCAAAATGGCTTTAGGCCTAGTCACAGTACTGAGTTAGCTCTACTGGCGGTCACTGAGCAACTCAGAGCATCTCTGAATGAGGGCAGAACTTCAGCACTGATTCTACTTGATCTCAGTACCGCTTTTGACACGGTCTCCCATAACATCTTGCTTTTTCGCCTCTGGGAGATCAGTATCACTGATAAAGCCCTCGCCTGGTTCACATAGTTTCTAACTAGCATGTGATTTCAAGTTAATACCCCCCCTTTTCATTCCCACACTCAGTCCCTTCGCTGTGGTGTTTTCCAGGGTTCAGCATTGAGGCCTACCCTGTTCAATGTTTACATTCGGCTGTTGGCCCTGCTGGCCAAAGCCCGCAACATCTATTTGTGTCATATGCAGATGATACGCAGCTGATACTCTCCTTCACTAAGGATTTGAGACAGGATGCTGCTAAATTTCAGGAGGAACTGACCACCATCTCCGTGTGCATGGAGGCTAGCTGCCTCCAACTGAACTCCACTAAATCTGAAATCCTCCTACTAAGTGGAGACTCTCATCTTTGGCGCAATAATTGGTGGCCTTCAAAGCATGGCGCTTCCCCTCTGCCGAAAACAGTTTAAAAAAATCGAGGCAATTGGGTCAATAGTGCTCTTACCTATGAAGACCTTGCCAAGCCTGTTGCAGGTACCTGTTTTGGCTTGCTGCACTGTCTCAAACCATTATTGGTGCTTTTTACCCCCACACCCGCAAGCTGATTGTTCAAGTCACTGTTCTATCCAGGTTGGACTATTGCAATGGTCTGCTCCTTGGCTCCAATAAATCTGTGATTAAAAGTCTGCAGCGCACTCTGAACGCCGCAGCCTGCACACTGTTTGCTCTGCCTAGGCATTGCTTGGTCTCTGGCCTTTTGTGTCACCTTCATTGGCTGCCTATGGAGCAGAGAATCCATTTAAAAATGTTTTGCTTTACCTACAAAATTCTTGCAGGCTCTGGCGAAACGATTTTGAGTGATCTTTGCCGTCCCTACATCCTGACATGTGCTTTACGCTCGGCGGATCTCCACCTGGCATGAGTCCCTCGGTTTCACAGAACCAGAGCGGGAGGGCATTCATTTAAGGGCGGACCCTCTGGAATTCTCTGCCTCATTCCATCAGCACCATTTCTAACCTTCTTGCCTTCAGAAATTCGGTGAAGACCTGGCTCTTTTGCTGATTGGTAGCTTCCTTTCCCATCCTCTCTTCCTGGCAGTCAGCACTGGAACGTCCCTTTGCTGGGGCAGCCATGCACTTTACAAATCCTATAGCATAACATCACATAACCCATGCTGAAACATAGCAATGGCAGCAGCCAGATGAAACAGACTCTCTGAGTGTTCTGAACATGAGCTGCAGTCTGGTATGAGGATGACAGGGAGCAAATGGGTGGGCTGACGGTGTGTATAAGGTCCAAAAGCAGCAGAAGAGTCCCCCAGTACACACAAATGCCATGTGGCAAGATATGGTTGTGGTACAAGTAAAAAAACTAAAAAACCATTGATAACAGGTCATGCAGTCTGATCTCGAGGCGGCAGGGCAAAGTCTTTGAAGATTGGATAACCATTTTAAGTTCATGTTATTCCAATATGAGAAAGAAGAAGCTAGTAAGGGTAGCCATCTTAAGGTCTGACTTGCATGCGTATCCTAAGAGACACATTTAAGAACATGGTGTTGCAGTTATAAATTGTACCAAAATGATCCCTTAAGTATAGAATGTGTGTATGACAAATAATTGAATGTATGCAGAACTAATGTATTTGATAGGCGTAAAATAGTCCCTCATGCCATGTAATAGAAGTACCCCATAACAGGCAGACATATAATTGCATATGGCAAGAGAGTAATCATCCCTGTTTTCAGTGCTTAATTTGTAAAGAAATAAGTTCCAGGACCCTTCTCAAGAAGCCACTGCAGCTCACACCACACATTGCCCCTGCCATACTGCCAATGATAATAACAACACAACTAAGACCCATCACACTCCTACAAGTCTAAAAATTTGGACTGTTCCAAACCCCCAAAGTTTTAGGAATGGCTTTGGCAGCATGTAATAGTCATTTTTCATGCATCTTAAAATAATAATGAACTGTTGTTGTGGTCATCTCGAAATTAGCCAGACAGCACCACCTTTCGCCAGACTGTCACAAGTGCCGGTGTTGACAATTAAGTGCCGGTGCTGAGCTCCATAAACCACCCACTCAAATTAAGCACTGCCAGTATTTCTTTTAGAATCAAAACTTAATCTGTTATACTTAGCAAAAGCCAGCATAAAAAGACAGTCAAAGCCCTATGTGCAAACAATGGTACAAGTGAAGGGACACATGATAATATGAGGAGGTGGCCACTACATGAATTGGCCTATAAGGATATCCATTATTTCCAGATATTTTCACAATATGTTACATACACTGTATTTGGCTTGAAGGGAAGGGTAGAAAAAACTGGATAGGGTCTGATGCAATCTTTAAAGACCTGACCTGGATACCTTGCCCCAAGGCACAGCACAATCGATTGAATCATGGTGGGAAATGAATGAAGTGCATAATAATAAGGTGAGATGTGAATTTAAAATCGAACTATGAGAAACCCTACCTTTATTAATGTCTCTCACAGTCCAAACTAAAAACAGCGCAAATGACAGTCTGTAACAAATAACTGTCTGGTATTTGAAAAAGAGGTCAACATGTTTCAGCACATACGGACAACTTTATATCCAATGCCTTCTGTAGGACGGTCATCCACGGCTTGGATGACCGTCAGAGGTTTCGACGGATAGAGCAGTGCCTTCTTTTCCCCTGAGCCGGTGCCAGGTGAGGTGAGGTATCCTCCTCATGCATATCGGATACCGTCAGCTGTACAGGTTTTGCAGAGGAAGGATTGTACATTCCTGATTACAGGTGATTTGGTTGTATCGTTTCCAACCGTTTCCGATGTACTTGTATTTATCATTATAAGTATTTACTTTTTTATTTTTCACATTTGCAGTAGCAATACAGTAGTGGTCCTGAAGAAGGCATTGGATATAAAGTTGTCTGTATGTGCTGAAACATGTTAACCTCTTTTTCAAATACCAGACAGTTATTTGTTACAGACTGTGGTTTGAACTGGTTTTAGTTTGGACTGTGAGAGACATTAATAAAGGTAGGGTTTCTCATAGTTTGATTTTAAATTCACATCTCACCTTATTATTATACACTGCATTTTTTTCCACATAATTCAATCAATCTCATCTGGTAATTTAGACAGGAGTACAGTTTCTCTCTCTGGCTACTATAAAAAAAATATCCTCTGGCTTCCCCATTCTTCTTATGGGGTCGTAGCCCTTAGTGTCACTAGCGTGACATCGAGAGGAGACCCAGATGATGAAGCATGTCACTTATTGGTGAGTGATGGGAATCCGTTCACTTAAATAGGACTTTCCTTTGCAGTGGTCTTAATCTAGGCATTTGGGGTACACACAAAAATATCTGTTTTCCAGAGTTCATAGTGTTCAGAGTATTACTTTTAGACCCTTGGATATTCGTGTTGTATAATTGAAGGGAAGGGTGCCAGACATGTAGGGATAAGTAGTAACTCCTACCCGGGTGACTGTAACAAGCATTATACTGGTGTCCATCTTATCAATAGGCTCCATTTGGCGCAAAATGCCACCATGTTTTTGAGTAAAAGAATGTAGGGGTGCAACTTCCATGCTAGGGACAACTTGCACGGGTCCCTGCAATTAATACAACTAGGTTTTGTACAAACTGAATAGCCTAGAAGTGTCTGCACAACACCCTTCCAGTTTGCTTGCCCTCTCACAACCTGAGGTGTTCCAATGCTAAACAGCTGCACCATAGGCGGTGAACAGTTATGGGCTGTAGACACCAAAGCTTTGAATAGACTTTTCACTGAGCCACTTGCTTGAGACATGCCTCCTCACTATTTGGGTTCAAGGTTTCCCTTTTTGCTCTCCCTTTCTGCCCTCCCCAAGTCCGACTGACCAGATTCTTAATATGTTGTCATAAACATGCTATCTAATTGCCATTATCATTATTAGTTGTAACACACCTATTGGATGTCTCATTTTTTTCTGGTCAGAATGCAAAATAAGTAACAATGAAAAATGCAAATGAATGGCAAAACGCACAAGTGAGATGTGCCTTGTGTAAATGACTACCGTCGGGTATGGGTGTAAATTATGCTCTGTGCTTAATGCACATGTATGTAAATTGTGCCTGGAAAACAAAAACTTTAAATTGTCTCTGTTCTCTGGATTCTGAGCTGCGAAATTTATAACAAAAGTGTTAAATAAAGTGCAAACCACCAAACAAATTTAATGAGGATGTTGGGTGTTGTTGCCCCACTAGCAAGACCATGTAAGGGCAATGGACAGCTTGTCATTTACAATCTGCTGACAGACAGCACCGTGTGTTACATACATGTCGTGCTCCGTAATACTAGAACCACGTAAAATGTTGATGCACACCTATTCGTGGAATAACCACTAGCGAAGTAAAGGATGCCCTTTGAGATTCATTGTACCTGAATGTATTTTATGTATCTATATTCTAAAAAATGGAATGGAACTGACCCTCCTAGGCGTACTTTGGACACCCTGGTCTTGCATTTGTGGCTGCTCTTTTCAGACATTTCGTGACATGATGTGTTGTGTCTTCCATTGTCCCCAGCATCGGGTACACACGATCCTGACGGCGGACGTGGTGATCGTCATGAGGAGGGGGATCATCTTAGAATACGACACGCCAGAGAGTCTGCTCGCGCAGGAGGATGGGATCTTTGCATCCTTTGTTCGCGCTGACATGTAATAGATTCCTCCCACTTGTATTTTTGTAACCTTTATAAAACGAAGCTTTTATATTTTCTATTAAAAAAGACTTTCAAGTAGGTTCATGAAAAAACATTCTCCTGCTGCTCCGGGGTCTTCTGTTTTTTAAAATATTGCGATGTTTGTATCATAGCAATGAAAGCTTTTAATTAACGAATGCATAAATTTGTACTTTGCATGTTCACATCACTTGTACACTGCAATATTTTCTATTATCTGCATTCAAAACTTTCCAGGGCTGGAGTTTCAAAAAGTGTATAACTCATGCAAAAAAACTGTTTCGCTTTTTATATGTTATGTTCTGAAATATTTTTATAATGCCGGGTCAAATATATGACGGACCCTTTTAAACAGATAATGCAGCATGACCCTTTTTGGTGGCTGACAAGGTCTTAAATATGTTTTTTTGGTTTACATTGTGTCGCAAGTTGTAGAAATGCCGTAACTTCCTCCACAACACACTCAGGTATGTTTTAAAGGGTTTCCTCCTGAAGAGAAAGGCCAGTATCTGTCAGTTATTATAATTGTAATAAGACAAGTGGGGAATCTTTTGGACTCTCTTCAGGTACTTGTTTGCTTTGTAACATGATTATTTCCAAAACGAAATGCATTATGCCAGATCACATCAATAGGAGTGTGGCCTGTTCTGGCTTAGAAAGTAGTGATAGATCCACAACTGGTCAAAGAGAGCATGTGACACTCTAAACCCCTCCTAAAAGAAAAAATGAGCAATAAAATAAATGCATTGATTTCACTCAAAGTTTACATGTACTTGTTTTTACTCCTGCCTGTGTGCCAATTTGTCAAAAATCTGAAATAAAGAGATGTTCATGTTTACTTATTCTCTATTCTGTCGTAGTTCAAGCTTGTATGACTTTTTCACGTGGGAACACAGTGATTGCAAATATTAACACAGTCATTAGTGGTCTAAACATCGTACAAATCATAGACACCCGTAATATTATATACCCATTCAACAGGTATTGCAACAGTGTTGATATTTCCACATCGAATGTCACAATGCGACTACCAGACCCTCCTAAGTCATATTTTCACATTGCCCTCTGCCCACTACATTTATTTCTCCCTTTTTCAACCCTATTGATTGTTTCAACGCTTTCTACACCATTGATTTGTTTAGAATACCCATCCTTGGCTGTCCACCCTTATGATCTCACTTCAGCTGGAAAATTCCCCTGCTATAGTGTAGGTTACCTTTAATAAATTAGGTCTTAGACCAATGTGTTAAGTCTGCAATGAACATTTTATTATAACCTGCCTATCTACAATAACGTTCTTTCAGTAATATTTTTGCCTCTGGTGTTCACTTATCCTTCAAAAATATACCCTAGATGCCTTCCAATTGCTGTAGACCATCATTTTATTTACACATGGGCTTTCCTGTTTTCCGTTTCTATTTTTGATAAATTCTGGTGTTTTTTTTTCAGCGATTTCAATACCTTAAAAAACAGTGGTTATCAGTGGTTCTGTGCCATTAAAAACAGCAGAAACATTGTTTTTCCAGTGTTTATGGAATTCTTTCTTTTATTATTTGCTTTCTGAACTGATAGTGCATGGTATATAGACAGTGTACGCAAAATGTATATGAGGTCCAAATACGTTTTTACAAATCAAACTTATTGAACTACACCATACAATATTTCTTCAGTGAGTCTTTGGTCATGCGCAATAACTCTTTCCTTCCCATGTAAACTTTTATCTGTGATAAGGCCCTCTCAACATTGGCTCTTGAGACGGGCAATGCCAAAACAGCCAGTACTCAATTTGCTAACTCTGGCTAAATGACACAGTTGGGATGAATCTTTCTTTGATGCCACACAAAGCACAAAATAAGAAATATTTGCATTTTTGTTCCTACGCATAACTAAATTAGGCACAAGAATGGACTACAAAGTCAATAGCATTCTTCAGTAACTCTGAAGATTTCAAATATGCTTTCAGCACACCATATAGCAAGTGGCAATTATCTCTTACAGGGAAACACTTCAGCTCAGGTGTCGATTTTGACGGATCAGGCACAACTTTTTCATATACGTAGCTGATTCACTGCAAATACAAACAACAACACTCTGATCTTTGTGGAATTTGGTAAGAACTTTGAGCAGTAGCATTCTAAGTGACAGTGTGTTCCATGTTTTCTAAAAGTCTGGTGCTATGTTTTCACAAATATCCCAGATGCTTGGTGACAGCACTCTTTTAAAATATACCTGTCACTGCGCCTTGCATTGAATGTTTAAAGCCAGGGGTGTTTGGAAATTCACCTACTATCAATACTGACTCGCTATAATAGTGGACTGATGTATAAAAGGGTTTCATCCATTCTCTGTCTGTGGATAAATGTGATGGTACATATTGGGAATATCCTCATGAACCCAGTCATTTTACCTATCAGTGAAAGAATCAAATGTAGCCAAAATATCAAATATGATTTTAATATTTCTTGATTCTGTACAAATTTATAAAATAATCAAATATGACCTAAAACATGCAACTTTAGATCAAAGACAACAAAACTGAAAAAATCAATTGTGACCTCCCTAAAAAGCAAACCTCTAGCAGAATAATTTTAGCCCAGCCTTTCTTGTTTCTACCTTGTAGAAGAAATTAATATTGTATTGGCCCATTCAGGGAGAAATAAAAATTACTCTTTTACTCTCCTTTTCCTTTCTTTGAATGCCATTTAGTTTTTGGTTCTGCAGGGTTTTTTTTCAGTGTTTATGTTTCCACCAGTGAAGGATGTTTCCCTTTTGGTGAGGTTTTATCAGTTATTATAGGTTTAAACCTAAAACACAAAGCCTATTTAAGGATGATTTTGTCATATTCTGCCGTATTCCTCTCTGCCAACGAGTTTTCATTGATTGGATAGTGCTGGGTTACTTTTTTAGCACAGCTGGACAGTGCAGGTAATTCTGCCATATCATGCATAAAGACTAGTTTCATAGATCTGGATTGGTGTTCATGAATTTCTTTTTCAAAGTGCCAATGTCAACCTCGGGTAAAATGGTAAGATGGTGCCACGGATGCTCTACTTTACTACAGCCAAAGGGTGAATCCAGTCAAATTAGTTAATCCATGAATTTAGACCAAAGAAACTCTTGTGTTTATTATTTGAAAATATATTCTTCATTGTGTTCACATAAAAAAATCATTATCATTCATGTCCACCAATATACATTTCTGTGCCAATGCATTTTGGTCAGTGCCCTTCGTCAGGGGGTATATTATCTTTGCAATTGATTACCATAACAGTTTCTGGGAATTCTGTATACATTCTTGTCATGTCACAAGCCTCCAAGAACTGTTCCAGTTCTACTTGCTCACTGTGTTCTTTGGTTTTTCAGTCTACAGTTATTAGCATCCTTGCAGTCTCCAAAAGCCAATACCTTATCCTCTCTGATGTTAGTTGAGGTCTGAGAGTTACAAATTTCTTACTTTTTATGTTTATTTCGTAAGAGAAGTCTGGTGAAAAGGAGAATAGAGAGTTGTCCAGGTGGTATTGTCCAAGTTTCTTAGTTGCACTAATGATCTGGAGTACTTGTGATGACACAGAAAGCACACTATCAATTCAACAGGGGTCAAAAAACAATTTCAGTAGGTCAAGGTGGAGGGTCCAAAGGAAAGCAAATGCCAGTTTGGCAGGAATACCCAGCCTCGGGTCTGCACAGAGTAAGGAAAAAAGACATGTCATGAGCACACAGCCGTGAGCCCTTATGTTTGCGCACCCTACATGGCCCTCTGAATGTCATACAAAAGAAGAAGAAGCCAAAGAAGCAGTCAGATCTAGCCACATAGTCCTGCACTCCAAGACCCCCAGATGCGTGAGCAGGTGAAAGTTTAGCAAGTGGAGGCCATCCTTCTGCTTTAAGAATGCTTTCCCTGTCAGACACTGACAGAGGATGGGGAATAACCCTGGTCAAAAAACAGCCAAAGAAATAATAATGGTAGTGTCCGACCCCGAATGGTGGTCACAGGGCCGGCACTTTACCCTCAGTTGTAGTGAGTCTAGCAGCCCAAGACTTTGTTGGGAAATAGTGTGGGGACAGAGGCTTACAACCACACATGTCATGCAAAAGGCACAATAATTACTTACCAGCCCACTACTTATTTTTGTGAAAAAGAGCACTTTTATACATTCCAAAATGCAATACTACACAGTAATAATAAAGGTATAGGTTCTTAACAAAACAGTCATGTTTAAACTAAGCACTGGCTCACTATCAGGTGTGGGTGGAGCTTCCCTAGTTCTGTGACCCACCTGTCAGTCCTTACAAATGTCCCAACACTGAGTCTTTAAAGTTATTGTTTTTTCCTAATCCTTTTTAATTCATTGTGTGAGGCATTCACTAGTTTTCAACAGTTCCTGGCTTTACCTGGGGTATAGATGCTTGATGTAATTGGTGCTTTTCTCCAGGTCCTGAGTTAGGGGTGGGATGAGCCCACTCTTTTTTGAGTTCTATCAGTGTGTGAGTGTGCTGGTTGGCAGCTTACAGGCTACCTATGATTTGCCCGGGATTCAGCTGGAGTGTGACCGTGTTGTGTGGAGATCACAGGTGACTTGAGGTTTGGTCAGGAAGGCCGAGAGACTCCCATCTCAGTCTGGGCTGATTACACTTCCCACAGAAGTCTAATTTCTGAGCATGCCCCATTGTTCCTGGGCAAAGTGTATGGGCTTCTTCTTGTTAGTCATTTCCCTGCAGAGTCCAGGCATTCCTTCTCCTCCATCATCACTCCTACAAGTTCCAGGTCACACAGTTCTTCTTAGCAATATTGCAGGATTCAGGTAATGTCTCTTCATCTTCCGTAGATGGGCTGTACAAGACACCAGCCTCTGATCGCAAGATTTCTTCAAGTACACCCCCCACCCCCGATTAACCATTAACCCCTGTTTTGCTCAATGGAGGAACTGGAAACAAGTGGAAAAGTTTGGGTCTGACTTTCATAGTAATTTGCAACATAGTGCATATGGACTGCACTGTCTTAGGCCTGTAACTGGTTTGGGGCAATTCCTCTTCTTTGTGAATTCTAACTCTGGATAGAACACACAGGGCAACATTTATGAGAAGTGTTGCATTGCTGCGACAAAGCAGTGATGCAACTACTTGTCCCAGAAGTAATGTAGAGCAACATGGAGCATTATTTACGTAGAAATCCATGGGAGTTGCATGGGAACACTCATGTTACGCTCATGGGACACCTTTTTCATGGCAGAATAACTCAAAGCAGTGATTCGTGCTGCTTTACCCCAGATTTCTGGAGCAAACCACAGCCAGGCAAAGTGACATTGCATTGCTTCAAAAATCTGTCTTACGGTCCGCATCGCTATTGCACCATGTTGCTTTGTGAACGCAAATGACCTCATAAATAAGCCCCTTAATATTTGAGAGCCACTAAACCAATGTGGCCTCGGCCCGGGTCATGCTTTCCCAGCACTTTGTTCTTGACACTGACAGAGGACCTAGATGTCCTTCCTCCCCCTACCTACTTCTGGCTCACGAATCACAAAAAAAAAAAAAACTAACAGCCCAACATGGAATTACACATATTTTTGGGTGCGCCCTCAGGCATTGGGAGCACTACTATAAGTGTTTGCTGTTTTTGGCAGACTGCCAGGAGCACAGTCCCTTCTCTATCCCATCAGTATCCAACATGCAAAAAATAAGTGGCTCCATAAGTCTCCCTAGCTATTGCATTAGTGACCCAGGAAGAAAAGCTTGGCTCAAGTGATTTTAAGATAGACCTTTTGGTGTTCCTTGGCAGTTTAGGGGACCTATGAAAGTCTGTTTCCTCAGTGATTGCTACCAAGTCTTGTTCAATGGTAAAAATGATTCCCTGCTTTGCAAAGTTTTCTCTTGAAAAAAAGCAAAATTCAATAGGTTGTGGTTTCTGAATTGTTAATGATAAATACATGCAGGATTATGGTAGGATCTTGCAATGTGTGTACAATGACAAAAACACATTTTCTCATTGATGATTGTATGATGAACACTTTGACAAAGTGTAGTATTCTCATGTTATTCTGTAATGTTCCCTTTCACCTTGTCCCTAGCTTCTCAGCCAGAGTGAGTGTTCCATGTAGAATGATAGCGTGAGTAGCATGAGTGGAATGTTTGGGTGCCTGGTGTGTGAGTGCTGTCAGTTTGAAATGAGCTGAGCAGCTGGTGGAGCTTGCTGTAACTTCTACTACATTTTGGTGACAATATTCATGGGATTTATCCTCGCTCTACGTGCCAACCAAGAGGAGTTAAGCTAAAGCCGATGGGTCTAAGAAGGAATTTCAAACAAGTAACAAGAAATCAAGATAAAGAATCTGTCCACTACACCGTACAACCCCAGCCTAGGGGTTCTGTGCTCTGATTCTGCTTTTTTCATCTCCTGGAAATGTGTTACTAAAGCAACGTACATCATGTTGGACATTTTACGCTTCATGAATTGTCTTTAGTTCCTCAAGAAGCAAGGTAATGTGTTGCTGCCTCTGTGTTACTCTCTACATCATGAACCAGTAGTGTGTCCCGACAGGGAGACGTCCCCTAGTCACAGCTCATATTTCCCAGCTAGGCTATTCAATTAATGATAAGTAATACCGTTGTTTACTTCACATCCATCTTTAATGTTTCAATATTTTTAAGAATTTCTTCATTCTTCATATTTATACATCCAATCAATTGTTATTAGTTCTCCTTATTCAAATATATCCATAATCCATGCATTTCGGCTAAAGTAAAGCCTTCATCAGGGATAAGGGTCTATAATTGAAAGAAAATTGATGCATGAGGAAACAGAATCTCGAATTCGACATGTAGTGATATCATAGGAAAAGAAAGTGAAAAGGTGAGCAGGCCAACGCCCCCAGATTCAGATATTCGAAACAAGTCTTACATCTCAAAACAATATAAGTCAAAAAATAGGATAAAGCCTACTCCACCCGTGTATATGAAGAACTAAATGTAAAAACAGAATTACACTGTGCATATCCAGCATTTCTCGTAAACCTAGAGAATGAGCACTTAAGTCTAAATAAACTGACAACAGTAAAAATAAGCACCAACTAAAGAGTAACTTCTCATCAACAAGGTAGACGATAACAACTCAGAAATCGTTCCCAATAAAAGTAGCCACATGTTGTTTTCATAGCTATACAACGATTCAATAATAAAACAAAATCTGCTCTTGTATGAAACCGGAACAAAACGCTCGCGGTCTAACCCAGTAAACTTACTTGGAAACAAGAAAATGCGGCTCCGTGTTAGTTGCTCGCGTTTGAGGACCGCGGGAAATGGTGCCGGTTCAACTATCAATAAACAAAATAAACAAAGGACTACTTTACGTAAGGGAAAAGTAAGTGCCATCTTGGAACAGTAACATGAGACTTCACATTATGCTCGTGTAAAACGAAATGATCGTGTCAAAGATAAAAAGTTCTGATTTAACATAATAATCGCAATATTAGTGAAGACCAGTAAAGTCATAGTGTCAAAAAAACTAAATGCAATTTGAATTTTTTTTTTTTTTAAACAAATATCGTGGTTAAGAGAGTAAATTAACAGAGAACATTCAATGGCATCTCAAGCACACATAAATTCAGTATAGTGGTTCTAAAGGTAACAGCTAAATTCTACTCTATCGTTCATCCCATTTGGCTTAAGGGTATCAAGTTTATAAATCCAAATGTTTTCACGTTTCAAGAGGAGTTTATTGTTGTCAACCCCTTCTTGTTTAGAAACCAGTTCCAAAATCTGAAACCTCAGTTGGCTGATGTTGTGTGAGGCTTCTTGAAAATGTGTGGCTACTGTGGATTTGACAGATTTATTACGGATATTCGACTTATGTTCATTTAGGCGAACCTTCATTTTTCTTTCGGTTTTGCCCGCATATCCTTGCCCACATGGGCATTTTAGGAGATAAATGATGTTTGAACTGTCACAAGTTGCTGTTACTTTAAGTGAAAAAACATTGGATTTTGCTATCCCAGGAACCTGATTTTAATCTCATATTCAATGAATTTCCACTCTTTGCTTACCAACGAGCTCCTAACTTAGGTAATCTAATTAAAACCAGAGAATCTAGTACAACCTTAAATTTTAGAGGAACTTTGCCCTGTATGAATTGCAGTCATTGCAACTGCATAATAAAAGGAAACATCATGACTCATCCGAGTAAAGGATTCAACATAAAACTTAAAGTAACAGCAACTTGTGACAGTTCAAACATCATTTATCTCCTAAAATGCCCATGTGGGCAAGGATATGTGGGCAAAACCGAAAGAGCAGTAGCAGCCCACCCTCCCCGTAGCGCCTTGAGACCCTTGCAGGTAAGTAGCGTGCTTTACAAATCCTATGATTGATTGATTGATTGACTGTTAACAACTAGGAATTGACCAGAGACAATAAGGGGTAGTGGAGAGTTGGAAGGGCTAGAACCTGCTGTACAACCTGGCGTTGTGGATGACAGCACGGATTTTACCACTTTCAAAGGACCAAAGAGAGAGAGAAAGGCAAATCAAAAATGCTCAGGTCTGGATTCGATATACTTTGCAAAAATTGATCTTGAATCTGACAACTGCTTGACTGTTATTGACGAATCTCCCTGAAGCAAAGATAACTCAAACAAAGAACTCATTGTGTAAATCACTGACAAATGAGCAAAGGATGATAAGAGAGCTAGCGAAACTTTCAAAGGACATTAATGCCTCAAAACACCAGCTGATGCAGAATAAAGGTCCCTGTAGCTCTTGAGATAGCGTAATGGTGATAGAGTAGAAGAACAGAAGACTAATTGCTTCATTTTGTTCTTATTTAAGGTGAAGTAGCACAGCAACACTGCTAATTCTTTCTTGTATCTTTGGCAGTTGCCATTTCTATTTCTATGATTGGGTGGATGTCTATCCGTTGGGTGGTGATGTCTCTCATACTCTGGTAAACACTATGAATAAACATATTGTCAGTAAACCAGTGCATGAAGCTAAAGGTCACATCTTACAGCATGAGCGTGTCTATATCTATAATGTCTATTTTATAATGTTAGCTGAATATGTGAAAGTTATACAGGTAGAAGATTGCTTAGTGTGTTCCTACCTTCCAGCCTCTGCAGCTGAAGGGGCAATATATTTTAATTTGCCTCTGTCTTGCTCATGTTCTTGTTCTGTCTGTCTAAATCTATACTACTAGCAGAATTCTATTAAGAAGTCTGCTTAAGCCTTTGGAGAATGTACCACCAGGGTTCAATTCCCGACGAGGCAGGGTCGTGGGCCAGGGTCAGCGGACTCAATAATTCTCCCCTCGGTGCCTACTCTAACCAGGGATCACACTCAGCAACTCTGGGCATTAGCTTGCCTCATCTCTACAACGGCCCCCCACATTCACCGGGGATGCCTGGTTTCACCTTGGAGATACCCAGTAGGGACCATCTCACAGGGATAGCCAGGACGGGATCCCCAGCGGTCTACAGCGCCACGACGCCTCAGGGCAGCAGTGCGCTTTACAAGACACATACATGCATACATACATACATACATACAATGAGAGAATTTTCATAGATGAATTGAACAAGAGGATGAGAATAGTTGCAGAGAAAGGGGAAGGGAAAGTTGAGTCAGAACACATTATTTGGAAAGGCAAATAGATTTTAAAGCAAACACCCCCAAGATGGAGCATTGATATTGCCAAGAAGGGTTTGTTGTGTATGATAAGGAAACAAGAAGGAAATGAAACTTTTGAGGTATTGGACAGGAGCCAACGCGAGCATAGTTAGGTCAAAGGGAGGACCTTTACCAAATTAGAGGTGAGTATTAAGGGCATCTATTATGTGTGTGGTGCGAGAAAGTGCCTCTTTTCACATGGTTTACCCCCACTTCATGCCTGCTATTTGATATAGTTTGATCGTAGTGCACAGTGTCCCTGCCAACCAGGCCCCCTGTGCCAGTGCTTCTTTCCTGAACTTTCTTTGACCGTGTTTGCCTGCTGCCTGCAGTTTTCTGTGCCACGAACCCTCTGCTGCCTTAAAGAATCCACTGCGGACCCGCCCGCCTGTCTCCCGCCGCCCAACTGCTCACCTGTCATCTGGAGTGGGGGCCGCCGAGAGGAGACGAGCGAGGGGCGGACTTCAACATCCATCAGCCCTTGCGGTGCTCCGCGTCATGGGGAAGCGCCTGGAGGCGCTTAAAATCGGCATCAGCCCCATCGAGTGGGGGAACTTTCTTTGACCGTGTTTGCCTGCTGCCTGCAGTTTTCTGTGCCACAAACCCTCTGCTGCCTTAAAGAATCCACTGCGGACCCGCCCGCCTGTCTCCCGCCGCCCGACTGCTCACCTGTCATCTGGAGAGGGGGACGCCGAGAGGAGACGGGCGAGGGGCGGACTTCAACATCCATCAGCCCTTGCGGTGCTCCGCGTCACCGGGAAGCGCCAGGAGGCGCTTAAAATCGGCATCAGCCCCATCGAGTGGGGGAACTTTCTTTGACCGTTTTTGCCTGCTGCCTGCGGTTTTCTGTGCCACGAACCCTCTGCTGCCTTAAAGAATCCACTGCGGACCCGCCCGCCTGTCTCCCGCCGCCCGACTGCTCACCTGTCATCTGGAGCGGGGGCCGCCGAGAGGAGATGGGCGAGGGGCGGACTTCAACATCCATCAGCCCTTGCGGTGCTCCGCGTCACCGGGAAGCGCCAGGAGGCGCTTAAAATCGGCATCAGCTCCATCGAGTGGGGGAACTTTCTTTGACCGTGTTTGCCTGCTGCCTGCAGTTGTCTGTGCCACGAACCCTCTGCTGCCTTAAAGAATCCACTGCGGACCCACCCGCCTGTCTCCCGCCGCCCGACTGCTCACCTGTCATCTGGAGCGGGGGCCGCCGAGAGGAGACGGGCGAGGGGCGAACTTCAACATCCATCAGCCCTTGCGGTGCTCCACGTTCCCGGGAAGCGCCAGAAGGCGCTTAAAATCGGCATCAGACCCGTCTCGCGGGACGCCGGGCGAAGCTCGGGCCATGGGCGGGCCCGTTTAAGCCCGTTCAAGACCGGGTAAGACTGGACTGGGCCCCCCATCTAACATCTTGCCCCCGAGATCTAGCTAATTCCACCATTTAAGCTCTAAATCGTGCTTCATATCGTAAAACATGAGCACAAGGGGAAGTAGGAGCAAGACTGCCCAGGGGTTAGGCCAGATCACTGGCCCGATAGATCAATTTATCACAAGGGCAAATGAAGCGATCGATCAAGGGATTATTCTCCTAGAAAGAAGAGTTTCACAGGATCTGGCTATAGCTCGAAGGTCGTCAAAGGGCCTATTGGCCCTAGCTACAACTCCCATACAGTCAGGAGCAAGTGCCCCACTATTGCTTGAAGTCCCTGTCGACATTCATACTATCCCAAGTAATGTCGATCTTTCTGCTTCACATCTGTCCTTGGAGCCAGATACTATGGAAGAACTTGAGAAAACCCAGATTCTGCTCATAAGTCCCACCCAAATCGTGCCCCCAACTTTAATAGAACCTTTGAATACACATGAAAAGGGGAAGAGGGAGGGAGCTATCCCTAAACAAAATGGCGCTAGGTCCAAAAAGAACCATAAACGTCAACATGTTAAAAATTCTAAAAAGATCAGTAAAGCTCGACAAGTGCCTCCTAGTACCAACGCTGCAAACTCGCCATCTGCACATATAGACGATCCCTCCTCAACATCTTTAGTTCTAGATGTTGTAGAAAGGGGGGAGGGTGCGGGCACAAAAAGTAATTCAGAATCAAACAAACAACTGTTGGCTACCATTGGGGAACTAATTAAGACGCATTTACTCCCAATTGAACGAGCCATTTAAACAATCCGACCAGACAAAACACATTAGTTGTTCCAAAGGCGAGTGGCATCAAGGATAACACCGCACAGAAACCCCCAGATCCATCTATACCACCCAAAAACCCTATAATTACATCTAACTTGCAAGTAAAAGAAAAAGAGACTAAGGGTCCGACACAGCTAACTCAGGACAAGCCTGGAGCACCTACTGAAATAGATAAACTAAAGCCATCGCCACCTAAGACCCCAGTTACACAACAGGAAGGAGATAATAACAAAAAGGGAGGAAGATTCAAGAGGCCGATTCATCTCCCTCCAGAGGCAAGCCCTTTTACTGTAATCCTCACGGTGGTTCCAGAACTCCCAGAAAACTCGAGAGAATCCACCTGGCCCCTAACAAATAAAGTGCAGCAATGGCTTAGTCTAAATCGACCTCTCTCCCCTAATTGTAACAGTAGATTCTCTATGGTACGCAGGGTCTCCTGGATTGGGGAAACAAGGAAAAAATACAGGGGGACTGTGTTATTATAAATTTTGACGATCCAGGTACGGTTAGGTATATATGCTCATGGTCAGCATTGGAGAAAAAAGGAGGTATTGACGCTAACGGCCTGTCCTTCTTTTATCCTCCAATGCACAACTATGACCAAGAAGGTCTCTTTAATTGGAACCAACGCCCTGACTGGAACTGGTCTCAATTAGATACACGAAATAGGAGAAGGGACTGGGAGCCATGGACCTGGAATCCTCGAAGTGAGCAACCCTATATGGAAGGATGGAGGGGGATACCAACCAGTAATCGTTACTCTGCCTTAGAAATGGTAGACTGACCACCATCTACCCATAGACCTCTGGAGTATGAATTGATATATCCCTCGCCGTCTATAGGTTTTAGGGAACCCCAAACCCAAATAAAAGATACAACTCATTATCGGGTTAAACAAAAAACAGGGGAAATTAATAAAGTTTTACACAATCAAGAAAAAAAACCTAGTTTGCATCTAACAATAAACGATTCACACGAAGGAACCAATAACACACTTAGTTTTAGGGTAGATGATGAACCTACATTGGAAGGTATTCAAGATAAGCTCATAGTCCAGTGTGCCAGCGAATCAAGAGAAGGGAATCCAAGAATACCCCTAAAAGTAGAGCCAGATACATCTCAGGCAAATCGATACAACACAAGGCAAAACATGTCTATAGTAACATGGAATATTGCCGGACTCTCTAAAAAAGCGACAGACCCAACTTTTTTGAATTAGATTAACAATTTCGATATAATATCCCTACAGGAATGCTGGGATCTGGAACCTACTAATATAGATGGTTTCAGCACTAACTTTACTTTACTTTACTTTACTTTACTTTACTCCAGCTATCCAGACTAGTAAGGGCAGATGCTCAGGTGGGCTCTGTATATATGCCTCAAACAGGGCTAATATAGTACTAGAGAGAATAGATCTGCCTTAAGATAGTCTCAAGAATAAAAAAATTGGACATTCTCTGCAGGCATTTTTAGTGAAGGGCAAAGAGGCCGCCAGCTTTCTTATAATTAATTTATATAATAACATAGCGAGGGACGAGCAACCAGAATTTATAGATCAATTGTTAAAACTCCTGAGGAGGGGAACGGGAGGGGACAAACTAGAAAGATGCATTATAATAATGGGAGATTTTAATTGTCATTTATGCCCATATAGTGGAACAAGTGTTTGTGATATAAGAAGCCTCAATGGCGACTTTACCACCCATTTTGAGCATACACCCACTGGAAACCTAATGAATAAATTGTTACACGAATGGGACTTAGGCTTTTTCAATGAGTTAACTGACCCAATGACCGATTTCCAACCAACATTTCATGGAAGGGGGTTTCTCTCGACAATAGATTTTATATTGATGTCAAATAGTCATCATTGCGATGCTCTGGAATCTAAAAGAGAAGATATAGTGATGAGCGATCACTATCCGATTAGTGCTAAATTCTATATTGCCCCTAGTATGAATCAGTCTGTGGGTATAACGGAAAGTCTTTACTGTCATTCAGTATCCTTGGCACGTATAAACGGCTACGCCATAAAATGGTCCAAAGTAAACAAAGAAACTTTTCTGAAAAATCTGATCATGAACGACCCTGGACTTTTTGTGACATGTCTTGAATATCCTCCAAATCCACCAGCAATAAAAACTGCCTTTGAAAAAATAGCAATTATAATTAGGAAAAACCTAACCAGAAAACAAAAAGAAAGTTCCAGGGCCAAGACTTCAGGCTGGTTTAATTCAGAATGCTCAAAAGCCCATAACATACTTAAAGACACACTAAAAAAATCACCTAAAAATCAAATAGAAATTAGAACTGCTCGATTAGCCTATAAACAGTCAATCAAGAAAAGAAAAAGGGAACTTAAAAACGCAGCCTGGGAGGCACTAATAAAAGCGAGTACCGTAAGGGATAATACGGTATTCTGGAGGGAAGTGAAAGCACCTTTTTTCAGGGATAGGACGTCCGATCTCATAGAAATTGCCATTATGGAGGATGAGTGGATTGACTATTTTACAGAGCTATATAAATTAGATGAGCTGATTGAACCATATAACCCCGAAGTAAAGAGCTCACAGGAGAATGATTCCCAAAGAACCCAGACAGAGTCATTTCCGCTCCATACTCATTTTACTTATTCAGAAATAGAACAGGCTATATTGGAAAGCGCAAATTCAAAAGCCCTAGGACCAGATGGAATCCCAATTGATATATTCAAAGACAATATGCATCTATGGGCCCCCATCCTCACAAATGTCCTCAATTCTTATGCATCGGAGGGTTTCCCTACAAAATGGCAAGAAGCAATAATAATCCCAATTTTTAAAAAGGGCGATAGAATGGATCCGAAATGTTACAGACCAATGTCTCTGCTGGACTCCATGATGAAGGTAGCCGGAAGAGTATTGCTAAATCAATTACAAGCCTGGGCCGTGGAAAATGATGTCCTCTCCAAATTTCAATATGGATTTGTTTCTGGCCTTGGCATGGTGGAACAATGCCTCAACTTAGCTCTGATCACAGATAAATATCTAATGGCCAAGAAAAGCAACTTATATTTGACTTTTGTTGATTTAAGTTCAGCATTTGACTGCCTTAATCACAGCATACTCTGGTCTACCCTCATAGATTTAGGAGTTGATACAAACATACTTGCTTTTATAAAGTAGCTATACCGAGGAGCAGGGGCCAAGGTCCGCTATGAAAAGAATGGAAATTGTACCAAAAAGTTCCCCATAAAAAAAGGCGTTAGACAGGGATGTATCCTCGCCCCGCTCCTGTTTAATCTTTATATAAATAGTGTCGCAAACTACCTGGCTAAGCTAGACGTGGATTATCCAAAAATTAATGGTATGGCAGTCCCAATCCTACTATATGCGGACGACGCTGTCATCATGTCCAGAACACAGTTAGGTCTCCAGAAAGCACTGTCAGTTTTCTCCGTATTCATGGGTATGAGAGGACTCAAGATAAACATGGGCAAAACCTTTACTATGTGCTGTAGTACAAAAAACGTACCCTGATTTTCTGAATCTACAATCAGAGCTAATGGGCTTCTTTCGTAAATTACGATTGAAGGCATTCTTTGAACTCTACCCTTCAGAACCTAAGCCTACGATTACCCCATTTAGGCCTCCTTCCACTTTCTTTCCCAGTGCTAATATAATCCCCAAAGTGATTGTTACATTCGAGAAAGTCATTTTAAAAGAAATATCCAAACTGGAGAAAACACACTTATTTGTACCTTACAACATATCACTAGAAGAAAAAACTGCCATTTCTAATCTAAAAAACAATACTAACATGATTATCAAGCCAGCGGACAAGGGTGGTGGCATAGTTCTACAAGACATTGAGAATTACAAAAATTAACTTTTACGCCAGGTCTCCAATACGGACCACTATTGCAAACTTCCCAACAATCCTACCAAGGACATACAAACCTTGGTACATCAACTAACCTCAGAAGCTATGGATAAGGGCTTCTTAAGTAAACATGAATATGATTTTCTTAATGTGACTAACCCCAGAACTCCTGTTATTTACACATTGCCCAAAATCCATAAAAGACTGGTTGACCCACCAGGGAGACCAATCGTCTCTGGATGTGGCTCCATTCTTGAGCCATTGGGCCATTATGTTAATTTCTTCCTGCGAGACTTTGTGCCTAATACCACATGCTACATCAGGGATAGTATGCATATGATCAATCTCTTTCAGAATCATCCCTACCACCCTGAAAATGAGACACTATGCACATTAGACGTGGAGTCTCTTTATACTAACATTCCGCAGAGAGACTCACTCCTCGTGATGGAAGGTATACTAGAGAAAAGAGCACGTCCCCATAGGGTCCCTACTCTATTCATAGTACAACTCTTAGAGATCTGCCTGACACAGAATTTCTTTTTGTATGACTCACAATACTACCAGCAGGTACGCGGAACATCCATGGGAGCAATTTTTGCTCCTACCCTGGCGATCCTCTACATGGATTGGATGGAATGTAACACCATCCTTTCTGACAGCAATCCATTCCATCAAGGGTTGATTACATGGAAACGTTATATAGATGACATCTTTCTCATTTGGGGTGGATCTACCGACGACTTCCCAGGACTTCTACATTGGCTCAACAATAATTGCAATGGCCTCACTTTTACCTTGACACACAGTAAGATCAGTATCCCCTTTCTTGACCTCATAATTCAACATCATGAAGGTCTACTATACACATCCCTCTTCCGTAAATCAACTGAAAGGAACACTCTGCTGAGCTATGATAGCTGTCACCCTAGGGCCCTAAGGGACAGTTTACCGTACTCGCAATTCCTCAGACTCAGAAGGAATTGCTTTAGAAAAGAGGACTATTTTAGTGAAGCTAATATACTGCTCGACAAACTCAAAACCAGGGGCTACCCAAGGCGTCTCATTAAAAACGCAATGAAAAGGGCTTGGTATTGCCCTCGAGAGACACTTCTCGAGCCCAAGCATAAACAAACCTCGGAAGCTACAGTATGTGTCACCACCTTTTCCACTGTCTCTAACCGTGTTAAAAAGAGCATTAAAAAAAACTGGCACATTGTGAACTCTGGTCCTTTTGAATGGAAATCTCCTCTATTTGCTTTTAATAAAAATAAAAATCTGAGAAATCATCTAGTCAGAGCTGCGTTACCAACCAAGGACTTAAAGAAGTCCACTCTTCACGATCTTTGGTCACTGCCCCCTCTCACTGGTCATTCCAGATGTGGTTTATGTGTGGTATGTGATTTCTCAATTGACTCCAAAGAATTTGTATATAAGGATGTAAAACATGAATTGCGTACGTTTACTAACTGTAATAGCTGCAATATCATTTATGCCATTTTTTGTCCATGTAACCTAATTTATGTTGGCCAGACCAAGCAGAAAATAAAGCTTTGAATTTCCCAACATCGAAGCCGGATAAGGTGTAAAACACCCAATGCCCCCTTAGTGGAACATTTTGGGAACAAAGGACACACGGAAAATGACATACGTTGGACTGTAATTACACAAGTGATCATTCCATCCAGGGGTGGAGACCTCTCCAGAATGCTTGACAGAGAGGAACTACGTTGGATACTTAAAACAGACAGCCTGAACTCTGGCCTGAATGTCCAGGAGGAAGGGACTGCGCTTATCTGAACCCCTAATTTTCTGCTCTCATTTACTTCTGTACTAATTTTGAATGCTCTGTTTTTAATTGTTTCCCATATTCAGCTGTTTTGCACTGTATTGGTTGTTTCATGTATGTAATTCCCAAGTGCACCGCTGCACTTTCCTGGTTCTTTACAATCACTGCCCTGCACATTCCAACATGGCCCCCGTGTCTCTTGTCCTTCTCTTATTTTTACTGAGCACTGCGGCATGCCCCCAACCAATCGGCATCACTCTTATTGCTGCAAGTTTCATTGCCAAGCACGCCAGGCAGACCCATTTCTCCGAATCTACCGGTAAGCATTGCTTGGCCCGATCTTCCTTTTATCCAACATCCTTGAGCCCTTAATTCTTATGGTTCATATTTCTCGACAGGCAGATCCCTGGCGGCGTCGGATTTGGTAATTACCACGACCCGCCTAGCACCCATCCCGGTAAGAGCTGGCTCAATCTTTGACCCCTTCACAGGTTATGTCTACACCCCCTCCTAACCACCCTTGTTCTCCCCTAGGGTTACAGCATTTATATCCGGTTGCCTCCTCCTCTCGCGGGTATTTTACATTGCCCTGATAAGACTGTACGCTAATCGCGCCACCGGCAATTGCTCACCGGCATGCACTGAATCCGTGGCGCCTAATAATAATTTTTTCATAAATTGTTCGCACCAGCCACGATTACGTGCACTTGCTAGGCACTCGGGTACTGTTTCAGATACTCCCTTGAATTCGGCATGTCTCATAGCTTCGCACACCCCGTCGGTCACCTCGGCCAACAGCCCCCATGAGCCCAAATTAATAATGTGCACTAGATAGGCACTGGCACAATACCCTACGCATGGCCAGGATTATGATGCTGTACAGGAACTACCGGTTCGTCCTCACAGTATGATTGCCTTCTAAAAGTCGCCTTGTGTACTCAATAGGCACTCGCTAGCACTCCATCTATTTCTGGCATGTTAGGCACCTTCGGATCACGGCCTCCACCATTACTCCCACCTGATCATCCCTTCTTACCAGCACACAGATGCTTGTTAGCCTTGTACTAGCAAGCCCACATTCAGTCCATCACTAGGCCCACTACTTGTATCACCACTATCTTCACGCCAGTCACAGTCACGACCATGACTGTTGGAATCCTTGCGTTATTCACAATAAGTGGCACAATTTCACTCAGTCACCCACCATTAAATATGTAAGCCCTACCTTAAATAAATGTTATTCCTTCTCTTATCTCCTTCCCAGGTAATTAGAGGCTAACAAAGTTAAGGCATTATTCTAAGTCCTGATGATGGTCCCCATATCTAACTGGGGGGACCGAAACGCCGTCGACCTCTGTGACACCATATGCTAAACGTGATTACTATGTAATGTAATGGTGTTCTTGTGATTTCTCTGTACAACTGCATTGACTATACAGAAAACGTTTGTTTGCCTTAAAAAGCCTTTTTCCTTGTTTGTATATCTACCTTCTGTATTAAGACCTGTTAGTGTTGGGCACAGGCTTGTGTACCACACAGGTGATCAGTAGAAGGTATTTTGTTGGATTTGAAGTGTATACTCAGTAATTATAGACCTCTGTCCGACTGGACATGTCCCTCAAAATATAGAACGGATTCTCTCTATATTCATTACTTGTCTCTTTATTTTTGAATGCATGGGACCACTGTTGTTTGAAAGATATAAGTTCCCCGAGGTCCCCTGTTGACTTAATTGGGGCCCCTTATTGCTATAAATATATATGTAGTACAAAAAAGAACATAGTCTGCAACACTTTTTTAAATTCAACAAAGATAAGCTTAACAAAAACTTTTAGCTATTTGGGTGTTCTTTTTAACAATAAGGGAACGTGGAATACAGCCATTAATACACGCAACTTGGCTTTTTCTAGACAAATTGGTGCCCTAAAAAAGTTTGCCAAAAAATTAGGCGGAAAGCCGGTTCAGATACTGCTTAATATCTACGCAGCAAAATGCGTTTCCACAGCGGCGTATGGCGCAGGAATCTGGGGTATGGTGGATTGTTGTGAGATACAAACTAGTGAGAACGCCTTGCTCAGATACTTGCTAGCAGTACCGGGATCCATCTCTACCACCATCTGTCGCAATGAGCTTGCCCGGGTCCATATTACAGACATAATTAAGACAAGCCCAATTCTGCTGTGGCATAAAATATGGACCTCGAATAAAACAGACTTTAGCAAAGATGTGATCACAGATTGTATGGCCTTAGCTGCCTCACGGAAAATACCCTGGCTTTCCTGCGTCAGAACATTTTTTAAACTCTTTAGGGCTTTCTGACTTGTATGAAAATCCCATTTCATGTTCTTCAATTTCAAAAAAAGCACTCAAGGCATGCTGCCTAGGTTTGCTTGAAGACAGACGCTCTTACTTAGAGGGCAACAAACCAACAATTGTTTATCATCATCTTTTGTTGCATGGTACACGTATTCCGTCTTATTTGTCCCCTACATATTCTGTTTATACAAGATTTCTTCTAACTAGAATGAGGACTGACTGTCTTTTCCGATTGTTAACATTTCCTACTATAATGACTGGTCTCCTAATCTGATGAATTGTCCTTGTGATAACATCTCCAAAAAATCAAATATCCATGTTATATTATTTTGTAAATATTATGAATGGGGAAGAAAGAGACACCTACTCCCACTGTTAAAATTATGGGGTTTAAGACAATGCAGACCAGCCTTACTGAAACTAAACATGTTTCAGGATGAAATTACAGTGGCTGCAGTAGCTATGTTCTTGAAATATGCAGTAAACTGCAGAGCGCCCATGAACTGATTGATGCTACAAGTCTAATGTAAACATTATTGTAAATAGTTTTCCCTTTTTTTAAACAATCAAAACTGTGTTTTTTTTTATCCTTTTTAATATTATTGTGTAATGAAATGTGCTTTTATGGTTTTTTACTGCCAAAAATCGAATAAAGCTATCTTTGAATTGAATTGATCTTATTTAAGGTGAAGTAGCACATCAACACTGTTAATTCTTTCTTGTATCTTTGGCAGTTGCCATTTCTATTTCTATGATTGGGTGAATGTCTACCCGTTGGGTGGTGATGTCTCTCATACTCTGGTAAACACTATGAATAAACATATTGTCAGTAAACCAGTGCATGAAGCTAAAGGTCACATCTTACAGCATGAGCGTGTCTATATCTATAATGTCTATTTTCAGATGTTAGCTGAATATGTGAAAGTTATACAGGTAGAAGATTGCTTAGTGTGTTCCTACCTTCCAGCCTCTGCAGCTGAAGGGGCAATATATTTTAATTTGCCTCTGTCTTGCTCATGTTCTTGTTCTGTCTGTCTAAATCTATACTACTAGCAGAATTCTATTAAGAAGTCTGCTTAAGCCTTTGGAGAATGTACCACCAGGGTTCAATTCCCGACGCGGCAGGGTCGTGGACCAGGGACAGCGGACTCGATCATTCTCGCCTCAGTGCCTACTCTAACCAGGGATCACACTGAGCAACTCTGGGCATTAGCTTGCTTCATCTCTACAATGGCCCCACACATTCGCCGGGGATGCCTGGTTTCACCTTGGAGATACCCAGTAGGGACCATCTCACAGGGATAGCCAGGACAGGTTCCCCAGCGGTCTACAGCGCCACAACAATTTCAATCTCAGCGCCAGGAAACCTCCGGTGTCAGTGCGCTTTATAAATGCAGCCTAACATTAACATTAACATTAACACAACGCCTCAGGGCAGGAGTGGGCTTTACAAGACACATACATACATACATACATACAATGAGAGAATTTTCATAGATGAATTGAACAAGAGGATGAGAATAGTTGAAGAGAAAGGGGAAGGGAAAGTTGAGTCAGAACACATTATTTGGAAAGGCAAATAGATTTTAAAACAAACACCCCCAAGACTGAGCATTGATATTGCCAAGAAGGGTTTGTTGTGTATGATAAGGAAACAAGAAGGAAATGAAACTTTTGAGATATTGGACAGGAGCCAACGCGAGCATAGTTAGGTCAAAGGGAGGACCTTTACCAAATTAGAGGTGAGTAATAAGGGCATCTATTATGTTTGTGTTGCGAGAAAGTGCCTCTTTTCACATGGTTTACCCCCACTTCATGCCTGCTATTTGATATAGTTTGATCGTAGTGCACAGTGTCCCTGCCAACCAGGCCCCCTGTGCCAGTGCTTCTTTCCTGAAACATATCCACAATTAGTACTTCTGTCCACTGTAAGCCCCTAGTAAGTGGGACCCTGGCTACATAGAGCCTGAAAGCTGAAGAAGGGCCCCTGGCACCATTCTTATGATCATTCCACTGCCCTGCAGCTTCCATACCCATGTGAGCTGAAAAACGACAAAGTCAAAATGGCACCCAGCCTGGGTGCCATGCCAGTCAGCATTGCCTATAGGGATAGGGAAGTCAACCCTCTAGCACACCTTACAGGCCAAAAGCAGGGTGCCCTGTACCACAGGTGAGGGTATAGCTGCATTAGTAGATATGACCCCGCAATACTTAAGCCAATTCTAAAATATTGTAAGTGCCAGGGATGCCATAAGGAGTACATGAGCTGCAAACTCGACATCTCAAGTTCCCTAGCACCATGATGGCTTCACTGAAACCAGGAATGTTTGGTACCAAATAGCTCCATGTAATAAATCCACACTGATGTCATTGTGAGATTTATTGAAACGTACTAAGAGGGCACCTCAAAACCTACCAACCCTGTTGTGGGCAGTGACTGGCTTTAGGTAGGCTGCCACATACAGACATGTTTCTGGAGCCCTGTTTGGAAAGCCTCTGCTCTCTGGGACCTGAAATAATGCACATCATGGGCAGAGGTGTCCCACCTCCTCCCCCAGGATGGGCCAGTTCTCAAAGGGGAAGCTTCAAAGGCCTGCCACTTTTGTAATGCAACCCCCAGCCTCTGCTGTTAGCAGAAGATAGCAGCCCCAGTTTACACCTCCACTTTAGGCAGAAAAAACGACGGGAAAGCTCAGAAAGACTAGGAGGTGTGCCCACCTTTGTCAACTCCACCCCGCATATGGTATAACCACCTAGTGGCATACCATATACAGAGCCAGCTTCCTAAATTGGTGGTTCAGCTGTGGGGTGCAAGACTTTGACATTTGTTGTACCACTTGATTAATAACTGATTTCACAAGAGGAAATCCAAAATTGTCTTTAGTTAGAATTTTTTATCAATTTTCTACTTTTCCCCCCAAATCTATTTAAAAGAGTGTTAGGGCCTTGGCAAAGTCCCCCACTGCTTAGAAAATTAAAAAGCCTGTAAAGTAGTTAGGCCTTAGAGTTATTTCTATTCTCTAAAAGACCCAACTACTTTAAAAACCATATCTGAAACTATAGGGACCTGCCAGGAGCTCAACCTGGCCCCATATGCACTTCTAAAAGTTACCAAACTAAAACATCTGTGCACATCATGGAACATTGCCATGGGCTCTAGACCCACAAAAGACCATCTCCAGCTGTTGCTGGCAGAAAATGATATGACCATGGGAAATAAAACTTCCCCCAATGAGGAAGAGGAGGCCGAGCCCCAAGAAGAAGAAAAAGGGGGGTCTGAGTCCTGACTTTCCTCAGATACCAACACCACTGGGAGTGACTCCAGTGGTATCTTATATGAGGTTAAACTGAAAATGAAATCTTCAGAAACTGTCTAGGAGAATATCCATAAAGGCTACACTCCAGGCCATAGAAAAGAATGAGCTGAGTTGGGCCTAGGACCCATCTCTGGTGACAGCAAAATAATTACTAGGGAGGTAGACTTTATTGACTCCCAAATTCCCAAAGGTATTGTCCCTAAATTATGTGTGGGTGATGATATCACTAAGTGGTTCATTGCATTTGAGAAAGCCTGTCTTGATAGACAGGTCCACATGAAGCTGTGGAGTGCTATCCTGTGGGAATTGTTCTCAGGGAAGTGCAGGGATAGACTCCTGAAACTCAATGAGAAAGATGCTACTCCTATGACCTCATGAAGGGTACCCTGATTGAGGGATTTGAATTCAGCACTGAGGAGCAAAGGGTCAGATTCAGGAAGGCTACGAAAACCCAAAGCCAAACCTAGATGGACTTTGTAGATTTCTCAGTGAAAACGCTAGGAGGTTGGTTAGATGGTAACAATGTACATTAGTTTAAAGGGATGTATAATTTGATGATGAAGGAGCACCTTTTGAGTAATTGTCACCTAGAGAAACAACATCAGTTCCTGGTACACCTAGGTCCACTTTCTCCTCAATAATTGGGGAAGAAGGCAGTTCACTGAGTCAAAACAAGAGTGACGAAGACTACCAGTGGTGTGGGAGACCAAAAGAATGAGGCCAAACAGTGTCTCAAGGGAAAGATGGTAAAACTAAAAATAACAGAGTCTTCTACATGCCCACTGTTAGAAACGGGACCCTGGCCGGCCAAGAATCGCGTCGAGGTCAGTCAGGGATCACCATTTCTAAAGTCAGGGCAGGGGAGTCACACACCAAGGCAACCCCCACTCGCCCTCTAGGTAGCGTGGCGCGAGCAGTCTAGGCTAGACTTGGAGGCGGTATGAGTTAAGTATTTGCGCACGCACCCCAGCAACAACACCCAAGGCCCACCACAAAGAAAAGACTCCACACAAGGATATATAAAAAATAGCCTTTGTATTTATAATAAACAAAACACATGAGATAACACACGCAAACTGTACAATGTGCCAGAGGCACGGGCAGAATTTACAAGGGGAATTATGTACAGGACAGGGCCACATGGACCACTGTCAGGGGTAGGCACTTGTCAGAAAATAATACTGGTAGATATACACTTATGTCGTAAACATAGAATGAGTAGCACCAAAATTATAAATGCAACACACATCCAGTAATCACTGGAAAAGTAAGGACCTCCTACGCAACCCTAAAACACTGTAGGAAATCACGTAGGTAACTAGGACCTAACACCTAAGCAGTTCACTCTTAGCAAAGGGAAGGAAACCTAAACATAAAATTAAACATCAGCAATCCTCTATGCAGGTCATATTTAGCAAAAGGGGATAAACATAAAATACCTAATCAGGGCACTTTTAGAAAAGGTAAGCGGACATAAACAATTCACTATGCAGGTCACATTTAGCATAATGGATAAACCTAAACAATCCTCTATGCAGGTCATATTTAGCAAAAGGGGATAACCATAAGAATACCTAATCAGGTCACTTTTAGAAAAGGTAAGCGGAATCAACATTCCTCTATGCAGGTTACTTTTAGCAAAGAGGTGCAGGTTAGAACACATGCGCAAGAATTACATAACAAGAAATTACAATGCGCGGGGTGCACAAAGCACAACACTCAAAAGGTCCCTCAGGCCAACTGGCCTCGAAAGGGGCGGAATGCCCTGAGTCTCAGTGTCAGGGAGGTCTGCGCAGGCAGCACAGAACACAAAACCTAAACGTGGCAACTGTCCACTACGTGCTGGACAGTTGTTAAATACAGATGCACAACGTTGGAGCCAGGAGGGCTCAAGAACAAAGTGGGCAAGGAGCCTCTCAGGGCTTCGCTAAACAACTGTGGCACCATAGAGCTCAGCGCTCTAAATCAATGCAAATGATGAAAAATGCCCCAGAGCCTCTCTCAGGGCTCTACATACGATGTGGCAATGAGCCTCGCCGGGCTCTCAACGAACAAATGGCCCCCAGGAGCCTCGCGGCTCCAATCTCAATACTCTGGCCACGTTGGAGTCCCTCACGGGGGACTCAAAGATAGATAATGCCCCCAGAGCCTCGGGGCTCAACACACGCAACTTGCCCCTGGAGCCTCGGGGCTCCCAATCTTTACGAGCGCGAGGTCGCGCTACGGGGGAGGGGCGGACACCGGCAATGTGTCCCGACGCCCCTCTCCCTCTCCAGGCACTCACCGGGTCTCTTGGGCTGGAGGCGTCTCCTCGGCGGCCGGCGCGGGGCTCTCCTCCACTCGGGGAGCCTCGAGGACAGAGCCGGCTGCTCCTCTCGCCTCCCGCCTGGCCTTGTTTCCTTTCCCTCCGCCTGACTTCCGACGGGGCCGCCAATGGCAGCGCGGCCCTGGGGGTCAGGAGGCGGGACTTCCGGGTCGCTCTTGGCAGCGGCCCGGCAACAGCTTTCAGGGCTCCCGGGCTGCGGCGGTGAACACGGGGCAATGCCGGGTGGGCACCGGCTTGAAATAAAATCAGCACAACGGGGCAATGCCGGGTGGCACCGGCCTTCAAATTAAAAATAAAGCGAGGTGGGCACTCGCTCGCTCCAAAAATTGGCAAATCGGCGCCAATGCCGGGTAGGCACCGGCAATATCGACAAAGCGCTCCCAAGCGCTCTGGGAGCACAGGATCAGCGCGCTCAGCGCTGGAAAGACAAGCAAAGCGCTATTGAGCGCTGGGGCACCAGGGAAGCGCTCCTAGCGCTACAAATCAAAATCAGGGTGCCTCCAGGCACAGGAAAGCTCCAGCAGAGTCTGGAGGCAGGCAGAGGGGCAAGGCAGGGCCAGAGCCAGCACACTGGGTCTCCAAGCAGGGAGACAGCCAAGTGGCGGTCCTCTTGGCCCCTGCAGCAGCAGCAGCCCCCTCTGGCAAGATCCTAGGCAGAACCAAGAACAGGACAAATTGTATGGGGACACAGCCCCTTCTTATACAGAAAAACCCCTTTGTCTCAGGGTGCAGGGTGGGGGAAAACCAGTCGCAGCTGGTTCTGAAGTACTCTGTTTACCTCAACCACCCTCTCTATTCACTGGCAGGGCTAGGGCCATCAGTCGCACTCAGCCCAGGCCCAGCAGGGACCAAGTGCACTCCTCCCAAGCCATCAAGCATGCTGATCTCACACTCACCACCGGGCAGACCCATCCAGCCTTCCTGGAGCCAGGCTCACCAGCCAGCTCCAGCCAATCACACTGCAGGCATATTTTCCATTAATATGCCAAGTACTAGAAATGGCATTTCTACTCATGACACACACATGCCACATACACCATTGCAAAGCATTCATTCCCACGAACACGCACATACCAAACTCGAGCATGCACTCCCCACACATCAGGAATTATTAGGGACACAGACATTCCCCATGCATCCCTATGGGAGAGCAGGCCAGCCTAACTACATGCACACACTTTACTCTGGGGCACAGAGAAAAAGTGCGCACAGACCAGAAAATCATACATACATATCACAGATTAAAAGCAAAAAGATTAGGGGTGAACCTGCCATAAGGGCCAAGTCCAACACAACCCCCTACCAGCCAAAACGCAGGGCAGACCAATCACCACCGTGATGGACTTACCTGCTTGGGGCGATAAAACACGGACGCGGGCCCGCAACTGCAGGGACACCCTCCTGTTTTACGCCACTGTGAACCCCTAGGGTTCTTTCTAAAGCTACTGTAGGGACTCACTGGATTACCCCACTGGTAATCTCCAGCTGCCCTCGGCGAGGACCAGGCCCTAGGCCACCCAGGTGCCACTGGTTCCTGCCAACTCACCAAGTGGGGGGTAGTAACCCCTGGCACATAACAGCCATGCTCCACTCTTCCTGTCTGCAAGACAGGGCTAGACTGCCACTGGTTCTCCAGCCTAGGGTCTACAACCTTAGGTGGACCAGGAGTCTCAGGGAAGGCTCTCCTCCCCTTACCTCTTCTCCAAGGGTTCCTCCTCCTCCTGCGAGGGGTACCCTCTAAACACCACTCTCCCAACCTAGGGTTTAACCCCTCAGGTGGTACCGGGGTCAGAGGTGGGCTTTCCCACCCTCTGCACCCCCTTCCAGAGTCCTGCTCCCTCCCAACCGGGGCGGTACCTCTGGAGAAAGAACCGGTTAGGACACTGCTTACAGTATTCCCACCCTTCAGGTCAGGCAAACCCTGAACCTGGACCTCCAACCTCCGGTCTAGAACCTTTGGTGGAATTACTGCCTGGCACTCCAGGACTTCTGAGGACTCACAGGTCACTCCCAAATCACTCATCTCACTGGACTTCTGTACTCTCCCCACTGGAGCAGTACTGCCAGACTCCACAACTACAGAAGCTTCGCTCACAGATGCTCCAGGTCCTCCACACACTAGGAGATCTCCCTCAAGTGGACTAACAGGTAAGCATAGGTCCCCACCCTGGTGTTCCCTAAAGAAACCATCCAGGCTCTGAGGCAGGGCTTCGGGCATCTGGGGACTCTCGGTCTCACACTCACTTCCGCTCCACTGAGACAGACAGCAAGCCCCTACACCCTCCTCACTATACTGAGACCTAGCTGGGCTACTCTCACCCTCCTCCACTACGCTGGGTTGGAGAAAACCTGACCCACTATTATTGGAATCACTCACTAGCGGTGCTAAGGAACCTCTTGCACTCTCCCATCGGTCTGCTTCCTCTGCAAGCTCACATGCACTAAATGATCCAAACTTCAACAGGTGCTGGCGCAACTCTGGCACACAATAACTGAGCAGGTGCTCTGTGACAACCATGCAAAACAATCCGCCAGACTTGTCGTTCGCGTGAGCCTTTTCCCAATCAAACAGTGCTCCACAACACTCATCTTCAAAGTCTTCCCAAGACTGATGAGGCAGTTTCCTAAGTCTCCTGAACTTCAACCCAAACTCTTCTGCGGGGGAAACAGGCAACATACTCGGGGAACTGGGAGTGGGACTGTCTACAGCAACACTTAAAAAGCTGCCACCACTGGACTCCACCCTCCCTGGGGAATCCAGACAATTACACATGCACTCAGGGGGTAACCTACTCTCTTGGGCTACCTTCTCCCTGAACAAGGCCCTCTCTTCCTTCCTATCCAACCACTCCTCTGGGGACAGGGAAAGGGATGGGGCGCTGGTACTGACACTGGACCCAGCAAGGGACTCCCTATCTAGGGGGTCATCACTCTCCACTGACATCCATCCACTGTCATCACCATCCAACTCACATTCATCAACAGAATCTTCAGGGCTCCCCACAGACTCACCACCCTCATGGCGTGCGGCCCGGGCCCTATCTCTCTCTCTGTGCTCGAGATCCCACTGATCCTTTTGCCACCGGATCAGGCTGTCCCTAAGCTGGGACTGAGTAACCAACTCACTCACCTCTATGCCTCCCTTTTCGCAGAATCTGACCAGCTCTAACCTACTGTACCTAAACAGACTACAGAGATCAAAAACTGGCTCCATTTTGACGGATGTTCTCGGGAAAAGTTTGACACAGGGAACCTGGGGGTCTGAGCTAAACAGGAGATTACAATCACAAAATTCAGCAAGATTCCTATCAGAGAA
This sequence comes from Lissotriton vulgaris, assembly GCF_964263255.1. Lineage (NCBI taxonomy): Eukaryota > Metazoa > Chordata > Amphibia > Caudata > Salamandridae > Lissotriton > Lissotriton vulgaris. The sequence continues at coordinate 2,047,716,288 of NC_141685.1, forward strand.
CTTGCACTCCACTGTCCAGCGTAACACACACTCATTCACACACAACCCTCCCCTCGGACTGGTAAGGCAGTTTCTACCACCCCTGATTCTCTCAACCTGACCACTAGCGACACAGGTACCAAACTCTGGGAGCAGGGCGGCGAACAAGGTACTGGACAAAATACAAAATGCCACCTTTCAGGAGAAGCCAAACTGAACTTCCCTAAAAAACAATAATCCCCAAAATGCGGTTATCTAAAAAATGCAGAGCTTTGAAGTGTGGCCTGTCGCCACTGTGGTACAGCGCAAACACAAATTCTTATCCCACCGCTTGCCGCCAATGTTAGAAACGGGACCCTGGCCGGCCAAGACTCGCGTCGAGGTCAGTCAGGGATCACCATTTCTAAAGTCAGGGCAGGGGAGTCACACACCAAGGCAACCCCCACTCACCCTCTAGGTAGCGTGGCGCGAGCAGTCTAGGCTAGACTTGGAGGCGGTATGAGTTAAGTATTTGCGCACGCACCCCAGCAACAACACCCAAGGCCCACCACAAAGAAAAGACTCCACACAAGGATATATAAAAAATAGCCTTTGTATTTATAATAAACAAAACACATGAGATAACACACGCAAACTGTACAATGTGCCAGAGGCACGGGCAGAATTTACAAGGGGAATTATGTACAGGACAGGGCCACATGGACCACTGTCAGGGGTAGGCACTTGTCAGAAAATAATACTGGTAGATATACACTTATGTCGTAAACATAGAATGAGTAGCCCCAAAATTATAAATGCAACACACATCCAGTAATCACTGGAAAAGTAAGGACCTCCTACGCAACCCTAAAACACTGTAGGAAATCACGTAGGTAACTAGGACCTAAGGAAGGAATACCAACACCTAAGCAGTTCACTCTTAGCAAAGGGAAGGAAACCTAAACATAAAATGAAACATCAGCAATCCTCTATGCAGGTCATATTTAGCAAAAGGGGATAAACATAAAATACCTAATCAGGTCACTTTTAGAAAAGGTAAGCGGACATAAACAATTCACTATGCAGGTCACATTTAGCATAATGGATAAACCTAAACAATCCTCTATGCAGGTCATATTTAGCAAAAGGGGATAACCATAAGAATACCTAATCAGGTCACTTTTAGAAAAGGTAAGCGGAATCAACATTCCTCTATGTAGGTTACTTTTAGCAAAGAGGTGCAGGTTAGAACACATGCGCAAGAATTACATAACAAGAAATTACAATGCGCGGGGTGCACAAAGCACAACACTCAAAAGGTCCCTCAGGCCAACTGGCCTCGAAAGGGGCGGAATGCCCTGAGTCTCAGTGTCAGGGAGGTCTGCGCAGGCAGCACAGAACACAAAGCCTAAACGTGGCAACTGTCCACTACGTGCTGGACAGTTGTTAAATACAGATGCACAACGTTGGAGCCAGGAGGGCTCAAGAACAAAGTGGGCAAGGAGCCTCTCAGGGCTTCGCTAAACAACTGTGGCACCGTAGAGCTCAGCGCTCTAAATCAATGCAAATGATGAAAAATGCCCCAGAGCCTCTCTCAGGGCTCTACATACGATGTGGCAATGAGCCTCGCCGGGCTCTCAACGAACAAATGGCCCCCAGGAGCCTCGGGGCTCCAATCTCAATACTCTGGCCACGTTGGAGTCCCTCACGGGGGACTCGAAGATAGATAATGCCCCCAGAGCCTCGGGGCTCAACACACGCAACTTGCCCCTGGAGCTTCGGGGCTCCCAATCTTTACGAGCGCGAGGTCGCGCTACGGGGGAGGGGCGGACACCGGCAATGTGTCCCGACGCCCCTCTCCCTCTCCAGGCACTCACCGGGTCTCTTGGGCTGGAGGCGTCTCCTCGGCGGCCGGCGCGGGGCTCTCCTCCACTCGGGGAGCCTCAAGGACAGAGCCGGCTGCTCCTCTCGCCTCCCGCCTGGCCTTGTCTCCTTTCCCTCCGCCTGACTTCCGACGGGGCCGCCAATGGCAGCGCGGCCCTGGGGGTCAGGAGGCGGGACTTCCGGGTCGCTCTAGGCAGCGGCCAGGCAACAGCTTTCAGGGCTCCCGGGCTGCGGCGGTGAACACGGGGCAATGCCGGGTGGGCACCGGCTTGAAATAAAATCAGCACAACGGGGCAATGCCGGGTGGCACCGGCCTTCAAATTAAAAATAAAGCGAGGTGGGCACTCGCTCGCTCCAAAAATCGGCAAATCGGCGCCAATGCCGGGTTGGCACCGGCAATATCGACAAAGCGCTCCCAAGCGCTCTGGGAGCACAGGATCAGCGCGCTCAGCTCTGGAAAGACAAGCAAAGCGCTATTGAGCGCTGGGGCACCAGGGAAGCGCTCCTAGAGCTACAAATCAAAATCAGGGTGCCTCCAGGCACAGGAAAGCTCCAGCAGAGTCTGGAGGCAGTCAGAGGGGCAAGGCAGGGCCAGAGCCAGCACACTGGGTCTCCAAGCAGGGAGACAGCCAAGTGGCGGTCCTCTTGGCCCCTGCAGCAGCAGCAGCCCCCTCTGGCAAGATCCTAGGCAGAACCAAGAACAGGACAAATTGTATGGGGACACAGCCCCTTCTTATACAGAAAAACCCCTTTGTCTCAGGGTGCAGGGTGGGGGAAAACCAGTCGCAGCTGGTTCTGAAGTACTCTGTTTACCTCAACCACCCTCTCTATTCACTGGCAGGGCTAGGGCCATCAGTCGCACTACAGGGGGTGGAGTCAGCATTGTCTGGGGAAAGTCCAGGCCCAGCAGGGACCAAGTGCACTCCTCCCAAGCCATCAAGCATGCTGATCTCACACTCACCACCGGGCAGACCCATCCAGCCTTCCTGGAGCCAGGCTCACCAGCCAGCTCCAGCCAATCACACTGCAGGCATATTTTCCATTAATATGCCAAGTACTAGAAATGGCATTTCTACTCATGACACACACATGCCACATACACCATTGCAAAGCATTCATTCCCACGAACACGCACATACCAAACTCGAGCATGCACTCCCCACACATCAGGAATTACTAGGGACACAGACATTCCCCATGCATCCCTATGGGAGAGCAGGCCAGCCTAACTACATGCACACACTTTACTCTGGGGCACAGAGAAAAAGTGCGCACAGACCAGAAAATCATACATACATATCACAGATTAAAAGCAAAAAGATTAGGGGTGAACCTGCCATAAGGGCCAAGTCCAACACCCACAAAAACGTGCTCAGGAGGGTGGGCTGAGACTCGCTTCACAGTCTAAGGGCAGGTACCAGCGGAAGAACTGGAATCGCAGGAAGGCCTGGTGTCATAACTGTCAGGAATTAGTACACCGAACTGGAGAGCCTAGCTGTAAAAATAAGACAAGCATTGGCATAGCCAATAGGTCTCGCCTTTGGGACCTTATATGTGTTTAGTTTTCCAGCACAATATCCTTGGTGCAACAACATCAGCTGTTGCTTGGCTAAACACTTATAAGGTCCTCATAGCCGAGACCTATTGGCTATGCCAATGCTGGTTTCATTTTCTGCTCTCCTCTGACTTTAATTGCTACAAAAATCAATAAAATGAATACATCCTATGGCTATCCCTGCCACTGAACTTTATCCAAATATTTCCCTTTTCAAACAAATCAGTGCGGGGTCTGGATGGACTAATGCATCCACTGTAGCGGCCAGAACTTAACTTCATGGTCACAGGTTCAAATTCCAGCACCTCCACTCAGCATTTCGTTCCTTCTGAGGTAGATAAAAGGAGAACCATGAAGTTTGGCAACAATAAACATCTGTTATTCAGCGCCAAGATACCCTTGTGTGAACGTGCGCTTTACAAATACACGTTATGTTAAATGTAGTGTGGTGAAACCCAAGAGCATGCATATTTGTACATTTGAGCTTCGCTTTAAAAAAAAAAAAAAAACTTTCTTAAATCTTTCTTAAATTGTTTTTAAAATAATCACTGTGTCTGCCTTAATGTTCTGGCTGCTGACTGTCCTCATGGTGCCTGCCTGCTAGTGTGGAGCCGCTGTCCTTGAGGGTCAGCAGTCTAGTCTTTTCTTTGCCCAATACCTACATAAGTTGCACGCTGGCGTGGCCACGCAGCATAGCTATGTGATTAGAACGATGTGGTGGGGTGATTGCCAATTTGTACATTTGCGCTCTGCTTTTTTCTAAAAAAAATAAACCTTTCTTAAATCCAGTGGCGGCTGGTGACATTTGAAGGTGATAGGGCGTAAAATGATAATCATACTGCACACCTTAGCGAGCAAGCGTGGAAACCAGGCTGTATCATGCCCTCCACCACCGACCCAGTACTACCAAGGGGCACCGTGACCAGGAGGATACTCCATGCCTGCCAGGCCACAGCGGGATGCCACCCATGAACCCACATTACCAGGGCTACTCCCCGCTCTACGGTGACGACCAGAGGGCCCCCATCGACGTCACGGTCACCCGCACCACCGTCATCGCCCAACACCACGGTGGTGTTCGCCAATCAGCCAGACTATGAACCCACCACATTACGGCTACTCCCCGCTATGGCGACGACCAGAGAGGCCTCCACCATAGCCCTGTCTAACCCTGTGACGACTATGTGGGGTTTGTGAGGTGCAGAAGATGCCCACCACGGCATTGGTCCATGCCCACTCCAACGCTCAGCTTGAAGGAACCATGATGATGATGAGAACACTGCGTTGCACTTTTTTGCGTAGTGTAGTACAGCAAGGGGCCTAGCTAGCAGTTAACACATTTGAAAACACCCTGACCCTCGTGACCCTCCATTTATAGACAGCCAGTCAGCCTGGAAGGTGGAAGCCACACACGACACTCGATCACTTAAGTGTCACAAACATTACATGCATCCGACTTCTTAGTTTACTAGGTTCGTTCGTTAGCGCTGCGACTATCAAATGCCAAGTAACATATCTATTGCTCCACCATTTGAGTGCCACTGGATCAACAAGATCTGGTATAACGTTGGCCGAATAGAACTTCCCCCCACCAAGAGGGTCTTCGCAGGGTCGTGCCCCAGTTGTCTCAAGAGTGTACCAGTGCCCGGGAGCAACAATCAATGCCCTAATAGAACCTAGCACTGTCCCACTTATAGCGGCATATGTAAACCACAGTTACCTGTTTAGATTTGGCCCGCACTACATATAGAGAAAACAAAGAGCCCAACCGAGGCAAAGGCAGGGACCAGCACGCTGGCACACTCAACAGTCTCCTTCACGCTGCTCTACACATGACATGGGTGTCCATAAGAGCCGAGCCCCCATCATGCACGTTCATCAGCCACACGCTGCACTGCAGTGCCAAATGGAGCCCAGCTCATGCTCACCCCTAAGCCAAGTATGACACCGGCCAGGGAAGGGTGGTCAGACACAAGCAGCAACACAAATATTGGTGTCAACCACGCCGCAGGGGCAAGGCCGGGGCAGAACTGGGCATATTAGCTTGTCTTTACTTTATCAAAGCATTCCAATCCGGGCCCATGCGCAGCAATCAAGATGACGCCCATTACCCCCAGTCGAATACGTGTCGTGTGTTGCCTCCCTTGTTGTCTGGTGTTGTAATCCGAGTCGGATTAACACCAGACAAGGGAGTCACAAGTAGTACACCATGCAGCGGTGGCATCCCTCAGTGGAGGCAGTTTGCAGCAACATGCGCCAGGCGGCCCCCATATATACAATAGCGCTCGCTGTGGTAGTTCTCCAAGCTTCCAGGTGCTAGCCTGAGGTCACCATGTGTACCCTCTAATAAAACGAGCAGGAGTGGGAAGGGCCGGGCAGGGGATCAAAGAGCAATTTAGGGATGAGTAGCAGCTGTCTACCGTGGTGATACGAATGGCGTGCTTTTATTGTACATGTTGTCTATTATTGATGCAATTTTATAAAGCGCCTACCCTGCACAAAAGCGTTAGAGAGCTTTACAAAGGAAGCAGCGAGTCACATACAAAAAAAAGCTACAGACGCTTTACATAAGAACGGTTACATTGCAAGATGATAAAGTTACGAGTCGACCAATGAGGATGACGCTCGCAGGCATCAATGAGGGTGAGACTTAAGTGCGTGCGTAGAAACAGACAGCACAGAGCATAGGAAATTGCTGATGTTCAACACATTCAGTGGATAATTCACTTTGAAGGGGGGGCAGCGCAATGCCAATGCAGCCAGTAATATATTATTACAGTGTGTCGGATTGGTCAACACTTACTACTCAACTCAACAACAACCACCAGTTTAACTTACGTGGACGCGGTAGCTCGCATGGATGTCTTCCGGCCCGGCCGACGCACTCGCAGCACAGTCACAGACTCAGTCTCAGTGCACAGTGCACACTAGTGTCAGTCACTGTGCACCAGTACACAAAGCAAACTTAAAGCAGGTCCACTGGTCCAGGCAGGCGGTCCTACTAGGCTGCAGCTGCAGCACACATACAACATGGCTCACTGGTCATGACGAGGAGTCGTCACGAAGATGAGTAGGCACGTCACACACAGTGTGGTCCTGGAGAACTAAGACTGACTTTCTCTCACACAGTGTGACTCATCCGCGACTATACTTCTAGAAGTTCTACTTTCAGTTTCAGACTTACTCTTAGTTGTTGTTGTGGTGCACACGCTGTGACGTCCCGACTGATGACCAACAGCGTAGGGAAATGGCCAATCACCGACTACATGGCTGGATATAGCCATATGTGATTGGCCATTACTGTGCGAGCAGCCATCACCCACGCGCGGCACCATCCTGCTGCAGCAGCCAATCCTGGTGCAGCGTGAACAGCGCCACTGCGCCAGGATTGGCATACGGGCAGGCTACTATCTGCCCTAAATGAGACCGGGTCCCGGGTCCCTGGGAGGGGGGGGGGGGGGGGCCTACACTATACGCATGCGCGGGCCAGTCAAAAAATTGACTACTCTGGGATTTAGCATGCACAGTCAGCACCCCGCTGCCTGTCTGTGTGCGCTGCCTGCCTGTCACTCTGCCGCAGCCCCGCCCCCCACGGCCCACTTCATTATGATGCCCGATTCGGTCGGGCTTTTCCCGGGACAGGTAGCGCGCAGTGCGCTCGGCTCAGATTTAATTTTAAAAAGTCAGATTAATTTTTTTAAAGTCATTCTTCATTGCCAGTGCGGTCGTCCATGGCTAGTGGGGCAACGCCCCAACGCACCCAAAGGACGCACTGCCGAATTGTCTTAAAATTATCACTGTTTTTGCCTTACTGTTCGGGCTGCTGACTGTCCTTGCAGTGCCCGCCTGTTAGAGCGGATTCGCCGTCCTTTGAGAGTCAGCAGTCTAGTATTTTCTTTGCCCAATATTTACTTAAGTAGCACGCTGGCGTGGTGGCGCAGCGGACGCATGCAGTGGACACGCGCAGCCGGCGCGCTGCTGGCGCACCGAAGGTGTGCCTAGGCAGGCCTGTCTGCTCCCGTCCATGCACCGGCCGCACGGCGCCGGCAATGCTGCTCGTTTTGATATAGAAGATGATTCCATTCAAAAGATCTGCTACTCCAGCAAAGTACTTAAACGGATTCGTAAGTCTGTGTGTGGTAGGATCTCTACACTTCATTTTGAGGAGACGGCGGGCCCTGTGGCTGATTTTGTAAGGAAGAGTGTTTTGATGGGAGGGCTGCTTAATGTTAGATCCTTACCCAAACATCGTGTGGAGATCAAGTTATTGATTGACTCGCATTGCCTAGACGTCCTTTTCATGACGGAAACCTGGACACTTCCGGGATTGGACGTGGACTTAGGCCTGGCCTGCCCTTATGGGTATAAAATTTTACACAAACCTCGAGCCAGGGGACGAGGAGGTGGGGTTAGGATTATATTTAGGGAAACCTGAATTTCGCCCAATTGGATATTGATAAAGTTGAAGGGTTCGAACTTTTGAGTTTCTCATTAAAAGATCATAAAGGTTGTTCACTGGTGGGTATTATTTGTTATAGATCCCCAGGAGCCGCCAGCTCATCTCATATGCAAGGACTGATAGATGTTGTCTGCAATATGGCCCTTACTCATTGTAACTTAATGATCCTGGGCGATTTTAACTTGTGGCTGTATGGAAATATGGACTCGGGCTACAGTAATCTGATTCAACCCTGCGAGAGCCTGCGCCAAGGCCAATGCATTAACAAAGCCACCCATAAGGGGGGGAATACATTGGATCTGATCTTCTCTGAAGCATAGGCTTTGGGAGTAGTTGAAATTGTTCCGGTCAGCTGGTCCGACCATTATTTGGTCACATTTCAGATACTGGACCCTTGAAAGGTACGCTCAACCACTAGGGAGGGAAGGACGTTTAAGAGTAGAGATTGGAAGGGACTTTTAAAGAATAATATCTCCTCATCCTTGTTTTTTTTCATTTGGCAAGGATTTTAATAATGGGGGGGTCAGTGGAGTACAACTATATAGACTTTTGTGACCAGATTGAAACTAGGTTAGACCAGATCGCCCCCATGAAAACTTTTAAGAAGACTGGCAGGCCATCGGCCTGCTGGTATAATGATCATCTTAAATCCTTAAAACTGATCTGCCGACAGGCAGCGAGGAAATGGAGGAAGGCTTACTCAGATGTGGATACATTTATATGGAAGGCTGCAATAGTGGACTATAAGAAGGGATTTGACTTAGAAAATTCAGAATATTTCGCTAATACTATCTTAAATTCTAAAAATCAATCTAGAACAATTTTTCAAATAGTTAAGGATATGACGGTCCCTGAATGTACACAATCCACATTTCCGCCAACTCAAGCTTTGTTTGACAACTTAGTGACTTTCTTTATGGAAAAAATAAGCAATAATATTGATGGCCTTAGGGCGACTAGTTTTTCTAGGTAATAAGGCCTTAGATTGAAACTGATGGGCCACAAGATAGAGGGAAGGTAAATGGGGCTGAGTCAGATTTTCCCACCTCCCTGAACCATTTTGAGCCTTTCTCGCCGGAGATCTTCAACAGAACTGCTTTAGGTGTGTCATCAGGTTCCCCTTTAGATCGTCTCCCACACACAATTTGGAAGGATTTGGGTTCTGAGCTCGCTCCCATTTTGTGTCAGATTTATAACAGTTCTCTAACTGAATTAGTACCAGCATGTTGGAAAAGGGTGGTGGTTACTCGGCTCTTAAAAAAGCGACACTCGACCCGACCTGTGCTGGTAAATATAGACCAATTTCTCTCTTACCCTATCCAATTAAAATCATCGAAAGACTCGTCAGCAGAACTTTGTCTCAATTCCTGGAATCTAACTCTAGGTTAGATGATGTCCAGTTTGGCTTCCGTCCTGGTCACAAAATGAAAACTGCTTTGGTGAACGTGTTAGATGACCTTCGATTGTGGGCAGACAGGGGACAATCTGGTATTCTTATTTTACTCGACCTGTCCCCCGCTTTCGACATGGTCAACCATGACATCTTGCTGACCAGACTAAAAGAGGTTGGGGTGTCAGGAACGGCACTAGAATGGTTCAGTTCATATCTTTTCGGCAGGTGTCAAGTGGTCTCTCTTCCACCGGTTCAATCTAAATTCTCCAATGTCCACCATGGTGTTCTTTGGGGATTGGCAATTAGCACTATTCTCTTTAACATCCATATGAGACCCTTGATTGAAATCATAAAGGTACATGGTGCGAATCTGGTTAACGACGCTGAAGACATTCAGCTCTTCTTCTCCTTAGAGGGGAATCAGTCCATTTCTCTGGCGATTTTTCATGATTGTATGCATGATACTGTTCATTGGCTAAGAGCCAACTCGCTTCAGTTCAATTCAGATAAGACTGAAGTCTTATACTGTACGGTAGGGAAAGTTCCTCCACTTTTTCCTGACAATTTTTGACCTTCAATTTAAGCAACAGGAGAGAAAGGGTCAAACAAACCCTCTCATACCCCTTATAGATACATATATCAATCAACAAAATAGTGTCACTCAATGTAGGAATAAGATGCTACAATAAGAATTTTTCAAAGAAATTATAGAATTTCAAGCATCAGAGGAAACTGTTAATACAGTAGGAAAATAGAGTGCACGTGCTCAGAGAGAACTAACTAATAGGACCCTCAGGCCCCAGCTGAAAGCTGGTAGCCAGTTGTCTTCATCGGGTCCCCGTTAGTTACAGAGAAAGTGAAAAGTGTATTAAAAAGAGTATGGACTACTCCTCAAAACTATTTTAATGAGAGGGTAGCTCTAACTCTGTTAAAACCAATGTGAAAAAAAGTTTTTTCAGGACTGCTAAGTGGTTGTGTAAGTTTGAACCAGTAAGTCCTATTAGTAGTGCAAGAAAGAATAATGGTAAAATATAGTCAACATGTTTCTGCTAATCGAGCATTGAATCAGCTCAGCATTCGTCAGGACCAGAAAAACACACACACTTCTACTCACTGGTGGACACCCCCTAAAGTGTCCAGACCTGTGAAGTAGAAAAGAGAACAGATACGACCTGAATTGTCGAAGTTCTTCATGGAAACTTCTTCCCAAAGTGTCTCCTCATTGTGGGAGAATCGTAAAAATATGATATCGTAGTGTAGTGAACCCCCTGGGCTTGGCGGCAGGAGGAAATCTTCACGTTCAGAATTAATTCTTACTGAACGGCTCCCCGCTCGAGAACCTACAGCAGCCACATCCGCCGCCCGTATCCACTTGACCTTCTTCAGCTGCCCCGACTTTGGTTCCAGCCAAAACAGTACGCAATTTGGGAGTTATGCTTGATGATAACTTAACCCTGGAAACACATGTAAATAAGGTGGTGGGGAACTGTTTTTCCCTGATCAGAGCCTTGAGAAAAATCCTTCCGCTGGTGCCTAAGATGGCCAGAGCGTTGGTCGTTGGAAGTATCATTCTCAGTAGGGTGGACTATAGTAACCCTCTACTATTGGAGGCCCCAACATTTTTGGTTGAACATCTCCAAAGAGTCCAGACCTTTGCGGCAAAACTAGCACTGGCGAAACCGCGGTGGTCATTAGGCTCTTTGGCTCTTGCAGAGCTTCACTGGTTACCAATAAGGCAGAGGATTCAGTTTAAGTCCCTCTGCTTGGTTTTCAAGGCTCTGCATGGGGTTGGATCTAAACCCTCTAGGTGACCTTTGTGCGGTATACTCCATTAAGGTGTCTCCGTTCCTCCACAGCCTGTCTGGTGAGCGCTCCGAAAATTCATAAAGTCAAATCAGGAGGCAGGACGTTCACCTCTGCCAAACTTTGGCACAGCCTTCCTTTGGAAGTCATGCAGTTTCAAGACCTTCTGCAGTTTAGGAAAAAGGTTAAAACATGGCTGTTCCCTAGAATCTGACAGTTAGGAGGGCTCCTCTCTCTGAAACTCTTTTTGTCATCTTCCATTGACTGATCATTCACGTTCTATAGCGCCAAGACACCCGTAGGGTGATAGCCGCACTTTATAAATATCACATACAATACAATACATTATAATACAAGAGGTGTGGGGTCCAGGAAAATATGAGAAATCAGAGGGAGGGGCCAGGCTGGGAGAAGGATGGAAGAACAGGCCTTTCAAACCAACTTTAAATGGGGGAGGCGGAATTACCCCATGGAGGGAGGGGCCTGAAGTGAGGGGCTGAGTGAGATTTGGGTTGAATAACAGTAAACCAACATCCTGCAAAGGGAGATGAGCAGCTGTCATGCAAAGCACTCAACCTGAGAACTGGTCATTCAGATCTGGAGCCTGCAGGTTCAATTCTGACAGAAGAGAAAGAGGGAGGGAATGGGGAGGAGGGGTGGGTTTCTGCCAAAGAGAGCGGAAGCATTGGGTTCTGCAGCACAGTGCTTGAGTAGTGCCTGTACACTTAAAGTGCCTATTACATAGCGTTCAGACAGCAGAACTAGCACTCAGACTGAACAGACAAGCAGCACTCTTTTGGTTACTCAGACTATTGAAGAATAGACAACAGAGACAGTCATTATGCTACAGAGATTTTACAGACAGTTGTATCTGCAAGCTTGTTTTCACGTTTCTCACTTTTGGAGGGCTGTCTGAAAGACATGTGTTCCCTTCATGGTAAGAGCTGGGAGTTTGACCGCACTGCGCGCTGTGGGTCACTCTGGCATGTAGCAACAGTACTGCTCTGTACTGAGCTTCACAGCACTGACACTGAGCGCTATCTACGCATTGCGGGTGGTCCCTGATTTAAAAGCGGCCATTTGTGAGATTTTAAAACTTCCCGATTTTGTATTTGATTTAATTTCTTTTTTAAACAGTATTCCATGTTTTTAGTTCCTAGCCCCTCCACTTGCACTATAAATGTTTGAAACCCACCGCTGTTGGGCGGGCCCTCTTCCCGGCCTCTGATCGTTCCGTGGCGGCCATATTGGGCGAACCTGGGGACGCCTGCCAGTGCCATTTGGAACCTCGCTCGTTCTAGTCGTCATAAGGACGCTAGAAGGCTTTACAAGGAGGGAAAATTAGGCGCTCTCTCTTTCTAGCTGACACTGAGCGCTATCTACGCATTGCGGGTGGTCCCTGATTTAAAAGCGGCCATTTGCGAGATTTTAAAACTTCCCGATTTTGTATTTGATTTAATTTCTTTTTTAAACATTATTCCCTGTTTTTAATTCCTAGCCCCCCCCCACTTGCACTATAAATGTTTGAAACCCACCGCTGTTGGGCGGGCCCTCTTCCCGGCTTCTGATCGTTCGGTGGCGGCCATATTGGGCGAACCTGGGGACGCCTGCCTGTGCCATTTGGGACCTTGCTCGTCCTAGTCGTCATAAGGACGCTAGAAGGCTTTAAAAGGAGGTCATGCTGACGCGCAGCGGTCACGTGCAGCGGGGATGCCGGATTTCCGCCGGAGTTACGCCTGAGTTCAGCCCGTCTGTGCCCGTCCGCGCTGAGGACGGGCTGGACGCTGGACACTCTCATTTACTACCGCAGGTAACCTATCATTACTCCCTCTTGGAGATATTAGCTCTTAAACCATCTCACCTGCCCTGTACCCACAGGTTTTCTCCGGAGGGTATAATACATTCCCCTTTTTGTCACACCTGTAAATCGGCTCTTCTACCATCTGTTTCTCCTAAAAGGAGTTCTTTGAATGCCTTAATATCATCTGGGGACACGACTGCTAAAATGGGATTCCTGGTTAACGCTAGGTCTCTCATCAAAAACAATATCGCGTTTCATGAGTTCGTGTCGGACAGACAACCGGAATGGATGTTTGTGACCGAAACATGGGCCTCTGAGTCATCGGGTCACGATTTACTGCTGGCCATTCCCGAAGGCTTCAAATTGGTCAGGCAGGATAGATCTAAACATAGAGGGGGGGGGACTTGCCGTTTATGTAAATCTTCTTTGCCCTGTACGATAAAATCCTTGTCAGTGGCCTCGGATCCGTTCGAGGCACTTTATTTTTCTATCTTATGTGCCCCTTCGGTTTCTTTTTCTGGAATCCTTATGTATAGACCTCCTGGTCCTAGAGCTGCCTTCAGGGGGGACCTTCTGAGGATTCTTGAACCTTATTTTGGTAAACCCCATCTGACAATACTAGGGGATTTTAATTTTCATTTGGAAAACTTAAGGGACACTGACACCGCTATATTGGTGGACTCACTTGGAGCCTGTGCGTGTACCCAACTGGTGAATAGCCCGACCCATCGAGCGGGTCACATCTTAGACGGCGTATTCACTAATGATTCTAGACTTTCAGTGGGTACTCCGGTGCCTCTAGTTTGGTCAGATCATATGGCCGTACCTCTTTCACTAGTATATTGCCCGGCAGAACTATCTGTCCTAACCACCATCACCAGAGGTCCGAAAAGGAGCTTCAGGAACATTACCAATGAAGCCCTTGTTCCATATATAGAGACCAGTACGTACTCTCCTTTGAGAGATGTGGACGAGGTGGCTGATGGGCTTGCTAATTCCATCACCAAAGCTGTTGATGAACTGGCCCCTTTATCTTATCGATACTTGGCTCGTCGCAAACCTTCTGCCCCATGGTTCACAGAATCACTTAGAGTTCTGAGACAAAGTTGTAGAAGACAAGAAAGAAGATGGAGGAAGACCTGGGATCCTACCGAAAGGGAGGCACACAAGTGTTTGTTAAGAGATTACAAAGCCAGTGTCATCAGGGAAAAACAGGAGTTTTTCTCTAATCTCACCACCTCCCTTACCTCTTCTAGGGAGCTCTTCAAGATCGTGGACTCCCTCTGCTCCCTTCAGGTGCCTGATCCAGTCGTAGGCTCGCAGGAGCTATGTAACAATATCTCTGAGTTTTTCCATAAGAAAATTGAAGATATATATCTTGCTTTGGAAACTCAGAGGAACACCTTGGGGGATCTCTCTTTCCAAACTCTGGTCAATCTAGAATCTTGGCCGAGAGACCCCTCCAAGAATCTTACCTATTTCCCGCCACTTACCCTTGAAGGGCTTGAGCTCCTGTTGGATCGGACTAAATCGTCCTCGCCTCCCCCCCAGGCGACCCATGTCCTCTGAAGACTCTGAAGGACTGTAGGCTTACACTTCTTCCACCCCTCCTTGAATTGATGAATGGGGCCATAACTCAAGGCATCTTTCCTTCAGCTTGGAAAAGGGCGATAGTGAAGCCTCTTCTGAAGAAGCCCACCCTGGACCCGGAACAGCTGAAGAACTTTAAACCCATTTCCCTGTTACCCGCTCCCGCAAAAATGCTCGAATCTCACCTGAATTTACATCTCTCTACCTTTCTGGACTTGTCTGGGTTCCTAGATAGTTCCCAGCATGGATTCAGAAAGGCCCATAGTACGGAGTCAGCACTCACTATGGTGGTGAACAACATACGCCTGAAGGTGGATTCGGGTCAAACCACGGTGTTGGTCTTACTGGACCTCACAGCAGCGTTTGACACCCTGTCTCCCTCTACGCTAACATCACGCTTGAGGGAGGCAGGGATTGCGGGTCCGGCCTTGAACCTTCTGCACTCTTTTTTACATCTTAGAGAGCAGAGAGTCATGCTTGGCGAGTTCCTCTCCCCTGCTAAATCCCTGCAGTATGGGGTGCCACAAGGGTCGGCCTTGAGTCCAACCCTATTTAACATCTATGTGGCCCCCCTTGCGAGGCTAGTAAAATCGCAGGGGATGGAGGTTGTGTCATACGCCGATGACACCCAAATCATGGTGTCTCTGGCCCACTCTGTTTCCACCTCCGCCACCAACTTTAGGATCTGCATGCAGACAGTCTCCGACTGGATGATCCAGAACTCCCTAAAGTTGAATGGCGATAAAACTGAGATTCTGGTCTTTGGCAAAGACCAGGATATTTGGTCTAGTGAGTGGTGGCCCTCAGCTTTGGGAACTTGTCTATCTCCTTCCCAGTCAGCCAGAAACCTCAGCGTAATATTTGACACATCATTGTCCATGACTCTACAGGTCAATCGAACAGTGGCCACTTGTTGGGGGGTCATTAAAATCCTCAAAAGAATTCTTCACTATCTCTCTCCTATAGCACGCAAGCAGACGGTGGTTGCATTAGTGGGTTCCAGGTTGGACTACTGCAATGCACTTTATGCAGACTCCAACAAGGGACTCATTCAACGACTCCAGGTCGTACAGAATGCGGCTGCACGATTTGTTTTGGCTCTTCCGAATGCATCCTCTGCCACAATGGCCAGAAGGAGCCTGCACTGGTTCCCCATACAACTGAGGATCTCTTTTAAGATCTTATGCTTGGCCTACAGAGCTCTTGCAGATGGTCCTTTGGACCCCCTAGGTGCCCTTCTAACTTGCTACATGCCTAATAGATCCCTCAGATCATCGGAGATGAATCTGCTTGTGGTTCCTCGTGCTAGAAAGGTACGCTGGGGTAGTAGAGCATTTTCCATTGTTGCCCCCAGACTGTGGAATTCTCTCCCTCTGGAGATTAAGATTCAACCTTCTTTGTCCCTTTTTAAAAAAGCGCTCAAAACCTGGTGCTTTATCAAGGCCTACCCACAGTGAGAATATATTTGTAACAGCAAGATTCTTTTGGTTAGGCGCCTTGACGCCCACTGGGCTTAGTAGCGCTATATAAATTTATTTTCATTTCATTTCATTTCATGTACTGGTAGAGTGCAAGGAGTGGCTGTCCTGTGCCATCGACCACCCATGATGCTTCTGTATATTAATGTGCACACGGGCAGCATCACCTCTAAAGAAAAGTAGCCAGTTTGAAAACTGCCACCAGAATTGAAACCGAAAGTGCTTTTAAAATACCACAGTTAATCTTAGTCAAATGGCGGAGCTGCGACTCGAAGCACCCTTCAAATGCGCCCAGCGACCTGCAAAGTGGCTGCTGTCTTAAGAATGCATTCCCAACTGTTAGGGTCTGTAGTGAAAACCCTGCTGAATCACCAAGCAAGCTTTACATTAATGTAGGGGAGTTAGTCCAAAAAAGAGTGTGTTCACCAAGTGAAAATTCACACACTGAAGTTACATAACTCATATTTCACATATTTACAAATTCTTTTAAATGAGAAAAAAAAGTTAAAAAATCAACTTTCGGAATAGAGAAATAAAGGTATTTGTTCAATCCCACGATTTTCAGTCAAATGCTCGGTCCCCCGGTTTCAATCTCTTCAGCTTAACTGCTCCACCACTGTATGCGCTCCAAGATGAAAGCGAAAATCCCAAAAAGTAAAAGGCTTCCCTGCTCTGATTACCTTGCTTTTTCCTGCATTATAAATACCCCCATGCAGGAACCATGCAAGGGATTTCAAAGTACCAAGCACATTTTTTTTAAATTGTGTTTTGGAGATCCCAATCCCCTTGGAACAAGGCCAAGTTTTAGGCTTTATTAATAATCTGGCAGCTCATTATTGTTCCGTCATAATAGGGCTCCCTGGTATTGGCTTTAAGTGGCGTTGGAATGGCATAACCAATAAATATAATTATGTGGGTAGGGCTGTGGTGTGTGCACGCTGTGTAGCTAGCAGGGCAACTGAAGTCCTAAATAGACATCAATTTACCCCCCAGTCAGAAAATGTGCTGTGCTGGCAGGCAACACAAGTGGAAACTGCTCAGTAACGCCTACCTGAACGAGCCCACACAGGAAACGGGGGATGCAATAAAGGAGCCAACAGCGGGAGGGGCTGATATTGGATCCGCTATGGCCGCAACCCACAAACTGAGCATGAGAGGGCGGGCGCACTCATGGCAGATGGGATGCACAACACAAGAGGAGCTACAGGAGGAGCAGCGCCGCAGGCACTAGAGTCGCTGCTGAGGCTCCTGTCCCTCTCACTTTGACACGCACACAGTGAACCACCACGGTCATGGCAGAACAAAGCACGGGGATGGGGAATTAGCAGAAGGGGCACAGAGCACAAGAGCAGGGAAGAAAGTTGCAGTGCAGTATGCACAAAGACAGGGCGGGCACACACTAGTGCTCATTAAAAGTGACTTTAGGAAAGAGATGCAGCAACAATAGCGCGTGCCTCACGCTCAAAGAGGAGGAGGCGGCATAGGAAAGAGATGCAGCAACAACAGTGCCCGCCTCATGCTCAAAGAGTAGGAGGCAGGAGGGGGTCTGCACCTGTTTCCCTTGCGGGAGTGAGCAGGAACCATATGTTAATTAAAACCAGATGGTTTTAAAGCTCGCTCCCACAAGGGAATCGTCAAACGTGCACGCATTGCCATTGAAAGCAATGCAATGCGTGAACGTTTTTGGCAGCAAAGCTGAAGCGATTGCTAAAGGTCTTTTTCCTATGTAGCGAGCATGCCGTAGCTGTAGTTGCTAATATCCAGATGGGATCCAAGGTGTGGCGTGACGATGGCAGTGACAGCACTGAGGCAACATTAGTGTTTGAGGAAGGGGTACACTTAGTCTGTGTTGCCTGGGCCACTAATATGAACAAATACAAACAGTTTCCCAAGATTAATGGATCTAGAATAGAGGCCTTGAGATATACTTGGGCTAGTGTCACCATGGTGGCCCAGCAACTAGTTCACTCAGATCAGTAACTGATTGGAAAGTTCTATCCAGTCACCAATGCTAGCAGTATCACCACAGTCCATTCCATGGCTATGGTCACTTTAGACTGGGGGAGTAGCTGGACAAAAGGAAATGGTTGTGCCGCCAACTGTCCCTGTAGATTGTCTGCTTGGAAATTATTTGGAGACTTCCCCTTGGGCTGAAGTCAAACTGAGGACTCATGTCAGAATGGTAGGTTTCTCAGGATGGGGTTGTGTCACAACCAGAGCACAGAGTAGAGCTCTGAGTAAAAAAGAGGAGCTGGATCATGGAAGAATCGACCAGGCCTCTATGAGAAAGGGCAACAAGAGTGGGGGCTACTTTCTAAACAGATCCCAAGTCAGGACCCCTATTCTCGGGAACAGGACTTGTTATGTTCAGAGAGACCTGAACCTGAAAAGGTTGGGCCTTATCAGACAGATCTCTTAGGCCCAGGGGGACCCTCTAGGATGGATCTGTGCCATGGACAAGGAACCTGTTCCACTCTTGAGAACCTGAGGCAGTGAGCTGCTGCCCAGGAAAAGGGTGTTAGTCACAGGGTCTAATGGGAGGCGGAATTCCTATACACTGAGGCCAGCGACCCCAAACTTGGTGCAACCAAGAGAGTGGTAGTACCTTAGAGGTTTAGAGAGTTTCTTCTAACTTTGCCCCATGATATTCCCCTAGCTGGGCACCTTGGCCAGGCTAAAACTTGGAGTAGATTGGTCAATCATGTCTACTGTCCAGGGACCTCTCAGAAGGTGAAGAACTTTTATCAGTTTTGTGTTACCTGCCAAGCTAGTGGCAAAGCAGGAGGCCATTTGAAGCCCCCCTTAATTCCAATGCCAGTGGTTGGGGTACCCGTTGAAAGGGTAGGGTTTGACATTGTTGCCCCCTGGACCCTCCAACAGCCTCAGAGAATACATATATTCTAGTGGTAGTGGATCATGCCACCCTGAGG
This sequence comes from Lissotriton vulgaris, assembly GCF_964263255.1. Taxonomy (NCBI): domain Eukaryota; kingdom Metazoa; phylum Chordata; class Amphibia; order Caudata; family Salamandridae; genus Lissotriton; species Lissotriton vulgaris. The sequence continues at coordinate 2,047,735,139 of NC_141685.1, forward strand.
GCCACTACTGCTCCAGTAGTGGCAAAGGCCCTCATTTGTGTTTTTACCAGTATGGTTTTCCAAAGGATGGAGTATCAGACAGATGTACCAAATTCATGTCTGCATACTTAAAACACATGTGGCGAATTGTGGAGTGACTTACAGGTTCATAACACCATACCACCCACAAATCAATGGCTTGGTGGAGAGATGCAACCATACATTGAAAGGCATTATTGGTAGACTCCCTGAAAAACTCACAAGAAGATGGGATGTCTTACTTCCATGCCTGTTTTTTGCTTACAGGGAAGTGCTGCAGCAGGAAGTGTGGTTTGCACCCATTGTAATTCTGTTTGAGCACCCTGTTAGAGGTCCTCCGAGTCTTAAAGAGAAGGTTGGAAGAAAACTCTCAAAGAACCAAAACTAGACATGGTGGACTATATGCGTGGCCTTTGTTTCAGGATGACTGAGTACATGAAAAAAACAAGCCAAAACACACACTGCTTGGCTTCTTGGCTTTTGAAGCTCTTCAGGCCAGTGAAGAGCTTCAAAAGCAGTGGTATGACCAGAAGGTTGCATGATTGAATTGAAACCGAGGCAGAAGGTATGGGTATTGGAGTCTGTGGCCCCTAGGGGCTCTCCAAGATAGAGTCGGACTTACTTTGTCTTTGAGAGAAAAGGGGAGGTCACATATTTGGTGGACCTTGGTAGCTGCAACCACCCCAAAAGGGTGATACATATCAACCGTCTGAAGCCCTATTATGACAGAGCTGATGTGACCATGCTCATGGTTACAGATGAGGGACTGGAAGCTGAGAGTGAACCTCTCCCTGATCTCCTCTCCAGCAATCCCAAAGTGGGTCTGTTGATGGAGTGGTCTTATTAGACACCCTCACTGACCCACAGCAGGCTGACTCTAGGCAAGTCCTAAGTCAGTATGCTGAGCTCTTCTCTCTGACTCTTGTTCAGACCAGCTGGTGTACCCATGATGTGGACACTGGTGATAGCCTACCTGTCAAAAACAAAATGTACAGGCAGCCTGATCATGTCAAAGAGAACATCCAAGCTGAAGTAAGCAAGATGCTGGAATTAAGTGTCATTGAACCCACAGAAAGCCCGTGGGCCAGCCCAGTTGTCTTAGCCCCCAAAACTCCCTCCAAGGGTGAAAAGAAACAAATTAGGTTTTGTGTAGACTATAAGGATCTCAATGCTGTGACAAAGACTGATGCTCATACAATTCCTAGGGCAGATAAGTTAATTGTCAGGTTAGGGGCAGCCAAATATCTGAGTACCTTTGATCTCACATCAGGGCAGTAGCAGCTATTCTAGGGAGTGCTGTGGGACGGTGGGGAGGTGTGGGGAAGGGCAGGGTGGGGGATAGTAAACTACGCCATATGGCCTAATGTAGGTAAGTAAAGAAATAAATAAATAAAATGAATTACATTGCATGCGCTGCAGCGTCAAATGGTGTAGTTACTATCCACTAGCCTGCCCCTCCCCCACCTCACCACCCACAGCACTCCCTTGAGGAGCCGTTACTGAATCAGGGTACTGGCAGATAGGTCTGACCCCAGCAGCAAAAGAAAAATTTGAGTTCTCCAATCCAAACAGGCACTTCCAGTTCACTGTGATGCCCTTTGAATCAAAGAATGCCCCTGCTACATTTCAGATGTTGGTGAACAAAGTCCTTGCTGGGCTGGAATCCTATAGTGCAGCTTATCTAGATGATATTGCTGTCTATAGCTCACCCAGGCATGGTAACCTGATCCACCTTGGAAATGTCCTTGAGGATCTGAGAAGTGCAGACCTCACTATCAAGGCAAGCAATTTCCAGATAGGGCAGGTAAAGGCTGTATAATTGGGCCATCCGGTAGGTGGAGGCCAAATTCAGCCGATCCAACCCAAGTTCCATACAATTCTGGACTGGGAAGCTCCAAAAAACCCAGACCCAAGTCAGGAAATCCTTGGCTTAGCTGGGAATTACATGAGGCTTGTGAAGGACTATGGGTCAATAGTGACTCCCTCACATGACTTATCTCCATCCAAAAGATGCTCAAGAAAGTGTACTGGACAGTGAGCTGTCAAAACACTTTTGACACTTTTGAGGAAATAGAAATTTTTAGGTAATCAATGTGTCCCCCACTCGCACCCTATCCATGCACCCATGTTCCATGTATGTCGTGTAATTCCTTTCCCGTGCCTGCCATGAATACGCATATGCATTTGCGTCCAACGTTAACATGTCATCTACCAAGCCCTCCATGAATGAAACTATAATTCAGCTTCAAAGCCTATGTTTCCAATGCATTTACATGGTACACTTTTAAATAACGCGAAGCACACGTTTTCCAAGTTTTTCTGGCTCAGTCGAGCCAGGCCCTTAATTGAGGCTCCGAGTCTCTTCTGTCTCAGAAAGCTGTAGTTTAGGTATGCATCCCTGACCTCTGCCTTACTTCCTGCCCAGCGAAGCGGTGCCCGGCTCGGCCTGGCCTGCCTGCCAAGACAGTATTTTGCCTACAATTATCTGCTCAGCCTCCTCGAAAACACATTCCAGTCTAGTGAAATAGGTAAACATGTTCCCGGCTGCAGAGCAAAGGGCCCGGCTTTCCTGTCTCCTTGCAAGTGATTTACCGAACCCGTTACCATGGTAGGCCCATGGCCCCGCGCATTGCACCAAGACACATATGCACCCACTAGCATTCAATATTGGACGGCCTCTGCCCGAGAGACCTTTAGCTTCAGACAACACATCCTCCAAACACACGATATCAGATATGCTATAGGTGCAGGTCGTTCTGACATCCCAGACACCAAGACTCTTCTACTAGAGCTAAAGTCAAGCCCCCCAGCTCTCCCCAGTTACACGTCATGTTCAGTTGCGCACGCACACAGGGTAAAGGTTTCTGCTGACCCTGCAGAATTTCTCTATGCATCCACCCACCTATGACACTTCTGTGACGTTTCCAGTACACACATCCGTGTACGCCCCCTTACACGCCTTCTTTTACGCCCATGTGTTCTTATCTCTCTCTTTTCACTTGTTACGCCTACTGTATTCATTTCAATTATACAGTTTTACTATATATAATGTGTGATGTTAATAAAATGTTGAATATCCCTTCCTGAACCTTAGTGGTGATGGAATCCGATGTCCAGTATCTCGAGATGCTTAATTAAAGCCCGTATGACTCAGATATCACGGACTCTGCCTCTCATTTTATTGAGCTATCCTTATTGTCATTTAATGTATAGAAAAATAGTCCGGGTAATTTTATTTACCACATAATCTGGCGCCCGAATAGGGACCCCTCCCCTTCATCACGCGCCGGCGATGTAATGCAGGCCCCTGACCCCTTCTACAGCCGTGACGGACCCCTTTCTGTGCACACCTGCGGGTTTTCCTGCTAACTCCCTCAGGCCCACGGAGGAGACGGAGACTGCGGTCCGGCATCCAGACGAGGCGGTGAGGAATGCGGAGAGTCCCGACCAGAGCCCAAGCCGAGAGAGAGCAAGGTCCGAGGTATCCGGAGGCCCACCTGTTCCGAAGCGCATGCGTAGCAGTAGTAGCAGCCAGACGCCGTAGCAGTCCAATCCAGTCCAGTATCAAGTTTCCGAGGCCTTCAGTTTTGCTTCCCGGTGAGTACCGTTGTTGGGAACGCATCTAGACGGGTTCATTAATTTGTGCCCGGTCAAGACGGGTCTGGGTACACAGACCCGGTCCAGACGTGTTCACTTAGGTGGATACGGTATGACGTGTCTCTTTATGGGACCGGTATGTCTGTACTGTTTTAGCAGTGCATCTAGTAATCCAGTATTCTAGTATTGTATCGCGAGATTTCAGAATTTGTGTTTTCTATGTACCAGGTAGTATCTGTCTGAAATGTTTTAATGAGTTTTATGTCGTGGTATGAATAATTGTTTGCTATTCATTACTGTGTTTATTGTATCAAGTAAGTTCAAATATGCGGCTGTTTTCGAAATTACGTCAGATAGGAACTAGGAAAGGGATACTCGAAGAAGCAGTTCCCGTCCCGCCTAGGGACACTCCTGGACATTTTATGTACCATAAACATGGCTTAGATGCCATACTGTACTTAGACTTATGGGTTGATTATACCAAGGATCTGGAAGAGAAATATAGATGGCCTGTTTCAGGGACATGGGATGCTGAATGCATCATGAGAGTAGAAGAAGCATTGTGGAAAAAGAAAGCCAGACAATCCCATAAAGATGCCATAGAATTGTGGCGTAAAGAAGCGCATAGAAGAACAGAGAAAGAAATTAGGAAAGCAGAGAAAAGTAGAGAAGAATCTGAAAAAGCTAGAGAAAGAGAGCTACTAGAAGAAGGTGAACGAGTTAGAGCAGAACAGTTAGACAGACAAAGAAATGCCCTTATTACAGGTCTGTATCCTGTTCTCGCCGAGGGCCTACCCAAGGCGACCCCGGAAGTACCCCGTAACTTGCCGCCACCATTGGTCCCGACTAAACTCCGTCATAAACAGACCGCAGCGGATATTTTCCTTTCTTCCTACCTAGATGACACTGTTCCAGAATATGCAAACAGAACTCCTCCTCCAAATATTAATCCTCACATCCCTGTTCAAGACTCAATTCCCCACACTGTCTCTCCTGCCACTGCTCCTGCCACTGGTCCTGGCAATCCTTTTACTACACCTGTAACCCAGGACCAACCTACATTACCTACACCTACTTTGCCAGCTACATTACCACCAGTAACAACACAGCCAGTAATGGTTGACGATCACACTTCAGGAGGAGCAGTAGGAGGTCTCCCTATCACCCTGCCTCAAGTAAAACGAACCACACTCAGAGAAGCAGCATTACAACGCACACCAAAAGTAACTACATACGCAGCCCTTAAACAGCACCTTACTGATTGCAGATATGATCCAGTACCTGGCGAAGACCAGATGATCCTATATTCAATACGTTTACGACGGGTTACAAACTATTTGACTATTTTTCCAGATATGAGAGAACATTTAGATAACATATATCATTTTATCAGAACTGGAGAGAGACCAGAAAGTATTCACGAGGCCATGGCACAAAACAAGGTGGAGACGCAAAATATGATCTTACAGTTTTTGATAAATTGTTTGATAAGGGAACAAGATCAGCCAGGTAAAAACAAAGAAGAGATGAAAGTCCTGATAAAATGGAGTGACAACATAGCTGATGGTAAACATAGTAAACAAGGTTGTATAGAATCCATGTACAGAAAGATTCGTAAAGAAATTCTAGACATACACGCAAGGGAAAAAGCAGCAAGAGAAGCCGAGAAAGCGGATGAAGAGGTCTCAGAAGACGATGATATAGAAACTGCAAGTGCAGATAGAATAGCGTATGTAGGTAGGGCGAACCCCTTTGACAGACCCATACGCCCAGAATGCAAGAAACGTTTTCTTTCTCCCATACCAGAACAATGTTCTCTTGAGCATCTATTCCAAGCCACCGATAAAGTACTGAAACAACGAATAGGTTATAGTGAACTTAGTACCATGCATGAACAGGAACTAGCCCGGTCAGCAGTACAATGGGCTAGCAATACTAGCGTATATAAAGATGACTCAGTAGCGCAAACATTTTTGAGTCTTTCCCCAGACGAACAGCGATTAGCTGGTATGTACATGATTCAACATCTCATTACATTGTATGAGAATCAGCATTCTGATCCAGGTCCCTTATATAATATATTGGAAGAGTTACTCCTAAAGAGATGGAGAGGCCTAGGTACCGATTTAATTAATATCATTCTAGAACAACGACACAAATACAGAACTTTCCTGACTACACATTTTGTTCCCGTTCCACCCCCAGTAAGGAAAACTTTTTACATAGACAGACAGAATCCCTTACGAGAAGTTCATCCCGTCCGGAAGACAGACGGTACACTTGAACGAGTATTTGTCTACACCCCCTTAACCAAAATGGAATTATTGGAAATGAAAACATTTGTGCCCTGTCACGATAAAGATCCAGCAGGGTTTCACCGTGAATTAAAAGACATGCTCCGTATGGGGGAGTATACGTATCCCGATATTATTAAAATGTTGAAAGTTCTGTTGCCTGCAGGGATTTATGAAAAACTTAAAGAAAAAGAATGGGAGGTGGGAGAGAAAAAGATTGATTGGGCAGAATTAGAAAACGAAGAAAATACGCGAATCCCTGGTACTGGTCTTGGGGAAAAAGCTAAAGGATTACCAGAATTATTAGTACAGGTCCTGCCGAGGTTATTGACAACTAAAAAGGAAGACTGGGATGCTATCTCAGCCTGCAAACAGAAACAAGACGAAGACACTAGTGATTTTTATTCAAGATTCGAGAAATGTTTCATTATTAATAGCGGCCTCAAGACAAGTAGTGAATCATATCCACATCTTTTTGTGACCAAATTAGTAGAGAATTCCTTACCACAAGTTAAAAATAGCGTACTGAAAGTCGAGAGTACATGGCAAGCAAATAGCCCTTCTCAGATGTTACAAATGTTACAGTACCACCAGAACCGAATTAGAGAGGAACACGAACACGAACAGAGACGTATTAAAGACACGAAAATGAAAGTACTAGTTGCTCAATCCGTCCCAGCTGACGGTCAGAAGAAGGGTATGGCACCGTCAGGTCATTCTGCAGCTCCTGTTAAAGGGAACTGCAACTACTGTAAACAGCCAGGTCACTATATAAACGAATGTGCTGTTCTAAAATACATTATTGCTACAGGCAGGACGAAAGAAAGACCGCGTCCACCTAGACAAGAACATGTTCCACAACATAGTCCACAGAACACGCAACTTCCAGAGAATGCACAACAGACAGTGGCTGTACCCCAGCCCCAACCCATTGCGGCCACGCAACATGTCACGCAACAAATGTACCAGTATGCACAGTCAGATTACCCCGATTATCAGCAGTACTCATGAAACAGCCTAGAGAGGGAGGTTGGCTTGCCCCTTATCAAGGTTCCTGTAGATCAAGAGGGTCCCTATGTACATAGTCAGGTATTAGGGAAAGACAGAAAAATTTTGATTGACACAGGGGCGAGCAGAACTACCATCAGTCATGACGAGGTTCCAGGGGCACCCCTCTCAGGCTCACAGAATGTTTCCCTGGGATTTTCAGGAAAGCCTATTGTTAACGAAGTGTCAAAGCCAGTTTCCCTAGAAGTTGGTCCATTGTCTCGTACTACAGACTTGTTACTTACGAAATCATGTCCGGAAAACTTGCTTGGCATAAAAACGTTGAAAGCACTAGGAGCAGTGATTTGTTGTTCTCCGGAAGGAGTGAGATTGTTTTTACGTGATTTTAAAGGACATTATGTGTTAAGAGATTTTGATCCACGATTACAGAATGTACCACAGCATTTATGGGCGCAAGGTCCAACTGATGTAGGTTGCATGCATATTACACCTTATCGTGTTACTCTCAAACAAGGAGTTGTACTGCCTCGAATCCGACAATACAAGTTGCCACCTGAGGCTGTAGCAGCCTTACTGAAAATTATTGACAAGCTCATTGCTCAAGGAGTGGTTGTAGAAACTGACTCCAATGTGTGTAATTCTCCAATTATCCCGATTCTTAAACAAACTGACCCAAATGCACCTCCGGTCTACAGACTGGTGATAGACCTTCGAGAACTAAATCAATGCATCATACCCCAGTACCCAGTGGTCCCAGACATTTCTTCCTTATTGACTGCCATTGATTCCAAAGCAGCGTTCTTTACTGTTATCGATCTCAAGAACGCCTTCTTTAGTGTCCCCATTCATCCGGAAAGCCAGTACCTTTTCGGATTCTGTTTAAATGGCCGAAGCTTCAAATTTGCACGTGCACCTCAAGGGTTCACGGAAAGTCCTAGTATCTACAGCCAAGCCCTGAAACGACAACTAGACAGTATTCACATGCCAACTGACACTGCCCTACTCCAATATGTTGACGATCTGTTAATTACAGCACGAACAGAACGTGATTGCGAAAGTGCATCACTGACAGTCTTGTATTTTCTGGCCGAAAAGGGACATAAAGTGTCCCCTTCGAAGCTACAATTCTGTGCCCAGCAAGTGGTATACCTTGGACACTTGCTGTCCAAGAGGGGTAGACAGTTGACACCAGACCGCATCCAGTTAATTGCACATCTTCCACAGCCCAAGACACAAAAGGAAGTACGGGCCTTCATTGGCCTCACTTCTTACTGTAGAAATGGATTCCCCAGTATGCATATCTAGCCAAGCCACTCATACAGTTGACAACACAGGAGGCAGCGACTTCGACTGTCCTCCCTTGGACTCAAGAACATACACTTGGTTTTGACGAATTGAAGAAAGCCCTATGTCAAGCACCAGTTTTAGCGACACCATGTTACAGCAAACCTTTTACACTTTTTGTCACTGAACGCGATGGCACAGCATTATCTGTTCTTACACAAGATCAAGCAGGAAAACACAAGCCTTGTGCTTATTTTTCTAGTACATTGGATCCAGTAGCCCAGGCTTTGCCTGCGTGCCTAAAATCAGTAGCAGCAACAGCTAGCTATCAGACAAAGCGATTCCGTAGTATTAGGACATCCCTTGACAGTACAGGTTCCACACTCCGTGGAAGTTCTCTTAAACATAACACAGACTCAGCACTTGACCATAGCGAGACTGACAGGTTATGAACTGACACTGTTTCAGCCACACATAGAGATCAGACGTTGCAACACCTTAAACCCTGCCACATTGTTACCCTCAAGTACAACTGACCCTACACCACATGACTGCGTGGAAGTCATTAATACCGTAACAAAACCCAGACAAGACTTGACAGACATTGCATTGCCCGACCCAGACCTGACACTTTACGTGGATGGTTCATGTATGAGAACAAGTACAGGAGAGTTAGTGGCTGCATATGCAGTGACCACTGAAACTGAAGTCATAGAAACACATTGTATTGACACACTGTCTGCTCAAGCAGCAGAGCTCATCGCTCTGACCCAAGCCTGCATACGAGCCAAGAACCTGAAAGTAAACATATACACAGATTCACAGTACGCATTCGGAGTCGTTCACGACTTCGGTATCCTCTGGCAAGAAAGAGGTTTTTTAACTTCTCACGGCACCAAGATACAGCATGGTCCCCTCATTCAAGCTCTATTAGAAGCAATACACTTGCCTACAGCCATAGCCATCATGAAGTGCAAAGCACATACTAAAGTTACTGACACTATTTCCCAGGGTAACGACCTGGCAGATCGAACAGCTAAACTCACAGCTCAGACTCAAACAGACAATCCGACTAACACGACAAAGACTGAAGTAGCTCCACTGACGCATTGCATGACAGTTAAGGATCCCACACTAGATGTACTCGACATACAGACACATGCAACTCCAGATGAAATCAAGAAATGGACTGAACAAGGAGGGATCCAGACAGATCAGGGATGGATGACGAAGGGAAGAGCCACATGGTTTCTCCCCGACTCTATGGTTCAAGTTATCATTAATACAGCACATAGTCCAGCACACTTAGGAGAAAAAGCAATGCTAGACAGCATCCAGAATATTTGGTTCAACAAGCATTTACGTGCAGCAGCAAAACAGAAAGTACGTACCTGCATGATCTGTTGTCAGTTCAATCCAGGCAAAGGCATTCCCGTGGAACAAGGTGGATTTCATCCTCCTGACCATCCTTTCGAAGTCCTCCAGATGGATTATATCCAGATGGACAGATGCCGAGGATTCAAGTATGTCCTCGTAGTTGTATGTGCCCTTTCCCGATGGACAGAAGCTTACCCAGTCCCAGATTACACTGCCGTGACCACTGCCAAACAGTTGGTCCGTGAATTCTTCCCGCGATACGGCTTGCCCCGTGTCGTGTACTCTGATAATGGACAGCCATTCTCGTCCGAACTCATGAAACAGGTATCACTCCTGTTAGGATACCAGTGGAAATTTCACTGTGTACGACACCCCAAAGCAGCTGGTCTCGTTGAGAGACATAATCAAACTCTGAAAACACGGTTAGCGAAGGTCTGTGCAGAAAAAGGTGTAGATTGGATGGTAGCCCTGCCGGTTGCCCTCTTTTACATGCGGATGGTAGCCCATTCGAGAACCGGATTGTCTCCTTATGAGATTGTTTTCGGTCGACCCCCCAATATGTGGTGTACGCCTATGCCTCGTAAGATTACTGATGTTGATAGTAACATGCTGACAGATTACCTGGCTTCCTTGATGTCTGCACTACTCTCTTGTCGTTCACAGGTCGCGGCTGCCTTCCCGGACAACACCCAGGTGAAACCGCATGAAATTGTTCCCGGAGACCTGGTGTTGGTCCGCAACTTTGACCGCTCAAGCCCTCTGGAGCCCAGGTGGAAGGAACCGAAACTGGTGTTGATGACGACGCGGACCGCTGTGAAGATTGAGGGAAGAAAAGGGTGGCTACATTCCAGCCACATCAAGCGATTTCATGGACTGTGTCCAAAGACATTTCCCAAGGACTGCCCCGATACTGACTCTAAACTCCCCCTGTTAGAGAAAACTCCACAACAGGAGTATAAAACCAAGTTGAGGTCTAGTAAGTCAGACAGCGTTTAATTGTTTTTTAAGTCCCCCTCGGGTGAAGCGGTTAGACAGGTTTCTGACATGTATAAGATAGACCCAAATAGTCAGAGAGATAGGCGAATCGAAAAGAGAGAAAAATATTGCAAAAACCTGCACAGCAGATGCGTCATTACTTTAATTTTTATGTTTGTTCTGAGTATATCGATTGTATGCATTAGTTTAATGCTACATGTTTTCTTTCCTCCTCTTGGTTCCCATGTACATACTTCCTCTAATGACACTGTAGAGCACACTTTCAGTGACCTGCCCCCTCACGAGCTGTCCTATCGATTAGCAATGCGCAACAACACTTTCATTCGTATGTTACACCATACTCATCAGACCAGCAATGCCACAAATTGCTGGGTATGTGGCCGACTCCCACCCTATCAGAAATACAAGGGAGCTCTGCCCCTCTTTCCCTACCCGTTTACACATAATGGTTCGTGCGGAGCATGGTTTACTTTAATGTCCTCATTAGACAGTGAATCTACAGTTTCCCAATGCAATTGGATATGGGGAAACCTGAATACAGTTATGAATAAAGCATGTTTCCCAGACAAGGAAGGTCTTCCCCAAAGGGCAGGGACCGATCTAGAAAATGAAGTGTATGGATTAGGTAATTTTTCCCTCAATTTCATGATTCTGAACGTCCAGTCCGAGACTAATTCGGACTTGCCGTTTATAACAGTTTTACCAGTGAAAGGCGAATTATGCGTTAGAAAGAATGGTTCAGTACATCTAGGACACAGTGATTGTAATACTGTAGTCGAATTCAGTGATAAAGGAAAGTCTACTTCCAAAGCCTCTTGCCATTCCTATTTTATTTGTGGTCAGACAGCCTATGTACATCTGCCCTTGGATTGGGATGGAACGTGTTATATCACGTTCCTATTACCACCTGTTTTTCTAGCCCCACCTTATTATCATCGAAATTCACATCGTGTGCATGTAAGACATAGAAGGGAGATCAAGACCCCGATTGTCGATCAGACTGAAAGAACATTGGAGCAATATACAGATTTCAATAAAGGATTCTTTTTCTTCATAGGCCCCATTCAAAATAGTAAATTAATACGTAGATTAACCAGAACTTTGGAAGCAGTAGTGAATGAGACTACTTCTGCTTTGGGTAACCTGACCGAAGAGCAGTCTGCTATGAGACTTGTTGTTCTTCAAAACCGCCTTGTTCTTGACGTCATCTTGGCCGATAGGGGTGGGGCTTGTAGAGTGATCGGATCCAGTTGTTGCGTGTTTATTCCTAATAACGCGCCATCAGTGTATAAAGCGATCACAAGGCTTCATGAGATAGCTCACCTGATACATCAGAATCCTGGCACCTGGACTTGGTCCGGTTGGCTCTGGAGTGTGATATCCGCCTGGGGATGGAAAGTACTGTCATTCCTAGGAATAATACTGCTTATTCTATTCAGTTGTTGTCTCTGTCTACAATGTGGGCCAGCGATTTGCGGCTTGTGCGCCACAGCTTGTATTCCCCGTCCAAGTTCACGTTTCCGTTCCAGAATGAAAAAAGACGAGCAAATTATGTTATACGAACAGATAGATGGTCTCATGAAAATAGACATATCCTAAAGGGTGTAGTAGGGGCCAAGGAGGGAATGAGGAAATAGAAATTTTTAGGTAATCAATGTGTCCCCCACTCGCACCCTATCCATGCACCCATGTTCCATGTATGTCGTGTAATTCCTTTCCCGTGCCTGCCATGAAGACGCATATGCATTTGCGTCCAACGTTAACATGTCATCTACCAAGCCCTCCATGAATGAAACTATAATTCAGCTTCAAAGCCTATGTTTCCAATGCATTTACATGGTACACTTTTAAATAACGCGAAGCACACGTTTTCCACGTTTTTCTGGCTCAGTCGAGCCAGGCCCTTAATTGAGGCTCCGAGTCTCTTCTGTCTCAGAAAGCTGTAGTTTAGGTATGCATCCCTGACCTCTGCCTTACTTCCTGCCCAGCGAAGCGGTGCCCGGCTCGGCCTGGCCTGCCTGCCAAGACAGTATTTTGCCTACAATTATCTGCTCAGCCTCCTCGAAAACACATTCCAGTCTAGTGAAATAGGTAAACATGTTCCCGGCTGCAGAGCAAAGGGCCCGGCTTTCCTGTCTCCTTGCAAGTGATTTACCGAACCCGTTACCATGGTAGGCCCATGGCCCCGCGCATTGCACCAAGACACATATGCACCCACTAGCATTCAGTATTGGACGGCCTCTGCCCGAGAGACCTTTAGCTTCAGACAACACATCCTCCAAACACACGATATCAGATATGCTATAGGTGCAGGTCGTTCTGACATCCCAGACACCAAGACTCTTCTACTAGAGCTAAAGTCAAGCCCCCCAGCTCTCCCCAGTTACACGTCATGTTCAGTTGCGCACGCACACAGGGTAAAGGTTTCTGCTGACCCTGCAGAATTTCTTTATGCATCCACCCACCTATGACACTTCTGTGACGTTTCCAGTACACACCTCCGTGTACGCCCCCTTACACGCCTTCTTTTACGCCCATGTGTTCTTATCTCTCTCTTTTCACTTGTTACGCCTACTGTATTCATTTCAATTATACAGTTTTACTATATATATAATGTGTGATGTTAATAAAATGTTGAATATCCCTTCCTGAACCTTAGTGGTGATGGAATCCGATGTCCAGTATCTCGAGATGCTTAATTAAAGCCCGTATGACTCAGATATCACGGACTCTGCCTCTTATTTTATTGAGCTATCCTTATTGTCATTTAATGTATAGAAAAATAGTCCCGGTAATTTTATTTACCACACTTTGAACAATGTAATGTGCTCTGCCCCAGTTCTAAAATCTCCAGATTACTCTGAGCAGTTCCTTGTACAGACAGATGCCTCTGAGCACAGGATAGGTGCAGTCTTAGCCCAAACAAATGATGAGGGGCATGACCATCTGTTGCTTTCATAAGCAGTAGACTACTCCCCAGTGAGCAGCGTTTGGAGTGCCATAGACAGGGAAACCTTTTTTGTGGTTTGGGCCCTAAATAAGTTCAGGCCATACTTGTTTGGCACTCACTTCCTAATTCAGACAGACCACAGGTTTCTAAGGGGATTACAACAGATGAAAGGTGAAAATCCCAAACTGCTAATCCGGCCCATATTTCTACAGGGAATGGACGTTACAGTGGAACACAGCTCTGGCACTGCTAATTTCAATGCAGATGGCCTTTCTAGGTTCTTCCACTTGGAAGATGAAGTCGCTCCAAGGCAAGGTTAGCTTCATTCTCTTTTGTTTGGGGTTGGGGGTCATGTAAGAAAGTACCTCTTTTTACATGGTTAGCTCCCACTTTTTGCCTGGTATTTGATGCAGTTTCAACTGTAGTGCACAGAGTCCCTGCCAACCAGGTCCCCCGTGCCAGTGCTTATTCCCTGAAACATACCCATAATTCGTATTTCTGCCCCTGGAAGTCCCTAGTAAGTGGTGCCCTGGGTACCTAGGGCCTGGAAGCTGAAGAGGGTCCCCTGTAATCCCCTAACTAGGACCAAGCCACAGACCTTACAGCTTGCAAGTCCTTGTGAGGTGAAAAATGACAAAGTTGACATAGCACCCTACCTGCCAACTCCAGGAGGCAAAGTTAAGCACACTTTTCAGTCCCTCTCCATCTTGAAGATGAGGGGCCTCTTCCAATCAGGGCTAGATCTATTCCCCCTCCCACAGGAGGGTGGCATCAACTTTAGCAGATTGGTTTGCAACAAATACTGCTGGAGCTTTAACAGTTACAAATAAAGATTTGCTTGCTATAAGAGCCATGATCATGCAGAACGACCATACATTAGATTTACTGCTTATGAAGGAAGGTGGAGGATGCAAGGTTATTCATATGAGGGAATGTTGTGCATATGTCCCCAAACAATGATAATTCTATTACTAGCATTACAAATATTAAGCATGAACTAACTGAATTAAAACAAACAGTGCCAGGGAAGAAATAGGTTCTGTGTTTGGGTTTATTGGGACAGGCTTTGCTAACATAGGAGAGTGGAATGGTAGTGTAGGTGAAGGAATAGTGAAACTGCTTTTAAATCCTCTTTTCAGTCTACTTACCGGCGGTGCATGTGTGTTTCTCTTCCTGAAAATTTGCAGAGGAATTTTGTTAGAAAGCCGGGCAGAAACCACCACTCTAGTCAGGGAAAGGGGGTTACACGCCAAAGATAACCCCTGCTCACTCCCTTGGTAAAGGCACGAGCATTCAGGCTTATCCCGGAGGCAATGTGTAAAGCATTTACGCACGCACACAGCAACACATCCCAGGTACACTACAAAAGGAACTCCACACAAGGTTATGTAACAATAGACTTTGTATTCTCAAAACAAGTCAGATAGTAATCACACAATATACATTGTGCCAACTGGCATGGGCAATATTCACAAGGGATTATTTACACAGGACAGGGCTAGGTGGGCTTTTGTCAGGATCAACACTTAGCAGAAATTGGTACAAGTAAAAATAGATCATAAACCTACAACCAGTAGCCACTGGTAATCACTGTACTCTACCACAACCTGTATCATAACTTTACATTATGAACAGTCACATCAGGCACGAACTACATCCTGCACCAACCTCACCGGCATTATGCAAACTCCTCACTAGTCTAAACACATTAGACCCTACCTCCTAAGTATAACTCACATTAGGGGCGTAAATCACAGAGTGAAGAATAATCTCACTAACACAAACGAAAATAGGTAAAACAAACTCATAAGCCTAAACCATATCTAGGGGTATCAATCAGGGTGCGTAAAACATACTAACTGCATTACATTTCCTAGCACCACATTGCGTGAGCACATCAATCACATTAGGGCCTTGTGCACTATACTTCTTCTAGTCCCCCTGGCCAACTGGCCATCTCCAAAGGGGCTCAAATACCCTATGTCCGAATTGTCAGGGCGCGCTGCCAATGCAGCGCCAGTCAGGGGTGCGCCATCTGCGCAAACCTAAACGTTGCAGCTGCCCACTACTTGCTGGCCAGCTGGGAACAAAAACCTGGGGCCTAAACGCTGCAGCTGGCACTATGTGTTTCGCAGCTGTGGAAGGCCAAGGTAGGGGCGAAGGAGTGCAACTCACTCCTAGATTCACCAAGAACAGGTCCCCTGAAAGAAAAGCCTAAACGGTGCAGCTGCGGACTACTTGCTGGGCAGCTGTAAATCAGCAAATCTGAGACATGGGCTCTCACTGGCCCTCAGAACAACTTGCAACACGTTGGAGCCCTCTAGGTTCTAGAACAAATAATGCGCACATTGAAGCCCTCTAGGCTCTGAAAACAAATGTGTCCAGTGTTGGAGTCACACAGGGCTTTTAAAATACACATGCCCCCTTGAACTGGGGTCCTCAGGGGCAAGAGCATGGGCCCCTCTGGCCCTCGAGGCCCCCACTGGGGCCTTTTAGATAAATAGGCCCATCGTTGGAGCCCTCGGGTTCGGGAAATAACTGGGGGCCTGACACTGCCCTTGGGCCACTCTGGTCCGCTAGGTAAAAGAACTGCCCTCTCGTTGGAGCCACGCATGGGCTCGGTAAAAACGTTGGGGCGGCCCACTGCCATCCGGGGCCGCCCTAAATGCACCCCTGTCACTTTGCCTTTCTCAGGCACCAACACATGCCCGGAGCCCCCAGCCCATATCCTCTTTCCTGGCTGCTCTCCTTCAGCGGGGCTCCTCCGGGCAGGCGGCAGCACGTCTCTTGCGGGGCTCCCTCGACTTAAGGAAGCCCGGCACCTCCGATGGTAACCTCGGCCACCTGCTTCGCTTCACCCGGGCCCCCTCCTCGGACCCGGGGATTTCTTCTCTTTTGAAGCCATCGCAGGGCTCTCCCCAGAGCATTGGAGCCCCGCGGTCATAGCTCATGCCAACCCCTTCCGGCTTCGGTGCAGGCCCCGCCTACGTCCCGGGCGGGCCTGCATGACTTCCGGTTCTCTGCCTGGCCGCAGCGGTGACTTCTCGAGGCAAACGAGGGGTAGGCTCCCTCAGTGGGCAAAATAAAAGTAGAAGCGGTGTGGGCACCCGCTTGAGCTCCTATAAACGGGTTGGCACCCATAATATAAATAATTAAATAAGTGGGGTGGGCACACTCAGTGGAGCAATTTTGGGGGAATCCCTACGCCGGGGATTCCCTCAAGGCAAGGGGCAGCTCAGCGCTGCCAAGCTAAAATAAAGCACTCCCAGAGGGGGATAAAGTGCAGAAAGAGCCAGGGACATTGAAAATAAAAGCCAGCACTCCCAAAGTGCTGGGGCAGCCCCAAAGTCTCTTCAGGGTCCTGAAAATACTCCAGCAATGCAGAAGGGTCCCACAGAAGTCCTCCAGGCATCCAGGGGCTGGGCAGGGCCCAGGGAGGCAAGCCTTCCCTTGTGCCCCAGCAACAGCAGACCTCGGGTAGATTGCAGTCCAAGAACAAGAACATTTTTCATGGGGTCACAGCCCCTTTTTATACCCTTGAAATCCTTTGCCTAGGGCTGTAGGGCAGTGGGAGAACCAGTTGCAACTGGTTCTTGAGCACTTTGTTTTGCTCAGCCCCTCTCCCTATTCACAGGACAGGCCAGGGACATCAGACAGACCACAGGGGGTGGAGCCAGCATTGTGAAGGGAAGGCCCTGCCCTTTTCAGGTCCCAGGTGCAACTCCTCACTGCCATCAACATGCAGATCTCCCCATTCAACACCGGGAGGCAAGCCTTCCCTTGTGCCCCAGCAACAGCAGACCTCGGGTAGATTGCAGTCCAAGAACAAGAACATTTTTCATGGGGTCACAGCCCCTTTTTATACCCTTGAAATCCTTTGCCTAGGGCTGTAGGGCAGTGGGAGAACCAGTTGCAACTGGTTCTTGAGCACTTTGTTTTGCTCAGCCCCTCTCCATATTCACAGGACAGGCCAGGGACATCAGACACACCACAGGGGGTGGAGCCAGCATTGTGAAGGCAAGGCCCTGCCCTTTTCAGGTCCCAGGTGCAACTCCTCACTGCCATCAACATGCAGATCTCCCCATTCAACACCGGGAGGCAAGCCTTCCCTTGTGCCCCAGCAACAGCAGACCTCGGGTAGATTGCAGTCCAAGAACAAGAACATTTTTCATGGGGTCACAGCCCCTTTTTATACCCTTGAAATCCTTTGCCTAGGGCTGTAGGGCAGTGGGAGAACCAGTTGCAACTGGTTCTTGAGCACTTTGTTTTGCTCAGCCCCTCTCCCTATTCACAGGACAGGCCAGGGACATCAGACACACCACAGGGGGTGGAGCCAGCATTGTGAAGGGAAGGCCCTGCCCTTTTCAGGTCCCAGGTGCAACTCCTCACTGCCATCAACATGCAGATCTCCCCATTCAACACCGGGCAGACCCATCCTGACTCCTGGAGCCAGCACACCAGCCAGCTCTAGCCAATCACAAGCCAGACAGTCAATTCACATTCATTGCACAGACATGCCAACTACTAAAAGTGGCACTTCTCCACTAGCACAATAAATCCGCGCACATCATCGTACAGCATTTCATCTCACGAGTTTGCACATACCAAACTCGACCCTGCACTCCCCACACATCTGGTCTACCATGGGCACACATATCTCCATGCATTCCTACGGGAGGGCAGGCCACTCTCACCACACATACACAGAGAGCGCACACACTTTACATTGGACCACAGTGAAAAGTGTGCAGAGGCCTAAAATCACCAACACCAGGTTACAGAAACGGGCTAGGAGAATGCAAAAAGTTTCGGGGTGAACCTGCCAAAAGGGCCAAGTCCAATAAATTTCATCAAGTAATGGGATGAACTATGGGCATACGAAACTGTTAGTAATGAGAGGAAGCAAAAGAAAGATGATATATAGGTCAAAGAGATGCAAAGCGATCTCTATGACACCCTGGAGGACCTGATGAGATTCTTATGAAAATAACCCAAAGTTAATGAATGGTGGACTGTAGTTGTTGGCGTGCTCTCTGTAAGCTTATGAAAGACTGGCTTGCATGCTGACACTTATTTTGTTCCATTCTGAAACCATCTTACCTCTGCTAAAAAAGAGGGAGATCCACAAGGCCACGGTCGGACTGGGAACTGAAACCAGCCCTGGCAATCAGCTTGACTGGATGGGGAGGATATGGGGAGGGCTCCGGGGTGGGGGGAAGCACCACTCCCTCTGCCCATTTTGTTAAAGGCGGCCAATATTGCAGTGTTGTGTGTCAATTTAGATACCGTACATAGATTTCCAGATGTATGCCCTTATATAGGTACAATTCACATTGCCCTTATTTAGGCATATAAATCCAGACTTATTTAGGCATTGCTCATGCTAACCAAATACAGGCATGGTCAACTACATCCGTTCAACTTCGTCACATTGAGTTCTAAGAAAACCAGACTCTTAAGCCTTCAGGACTTCCCGTTGCCTGGATATTGATTTCTCCAAGAACTCATTTATTATGCATGAACATCTATTCCTTAGGGGTTCATTAATGACGTTCTTATGCCCGACTTGTACGTCAATACTGGCATTCCTAAACACCTTCAAGGTATAGATATAACTTCACTTCCCATGGCAAACTACGGTTCTGCTGCCTACTTGCACAACGCGGCTCACCACGGCAAGTTCGGAAGGAAGTCAAGTGCCCGCCAGATGCACTGACCAGACGCTGTCAATTCAGCTCCAGTGTTTCTGATCGAGACCCGAAAAGAGATTCCAACCTCACTCATTCTAAGGTATGGAGTGGACTAGAACCTAGAGAAACTTTTGGCAACTCTTGGTTAAACTAGACTATAGCTAAACAGCACCTACTTCTTCCCTTGTACTAGTTCAAGTTCAAAAGACCTTTATTCGAATTTCATAAAATTCTTAAAAGTACCACATAAAAACAATTCATTTACATAACACATCAAGAATACATGGTTAAAAATATAATACAGTTTTAATGAAGCTAATTTCAGTGGTTTTCCATCATTTTGCTCACTCGTGTTATCAGTCTCAAGAAAGTGCTAGTGCGAAAGGTTAGTTCTTCTGAGTCCAGGGACACCATCAATAGATAAGACTCCCCCAACGAGAGGGGTCTTTGTTTCGTAAAATATTGGGTCAAAAGCCAGTTGATATATTTTAAATAAAATTTACAGAAGAATAGGAAGTGCAAATCATCTTCTGTGCTAACACCGTCACACGGACATGGGTTATATTCTGTGCTATGTTGATAGCCCAGAGGGAAGGCCAACAGATATTTCACAGAACCCGCTCTTAGGCGAAACAAGAGTGATCTCTCCCAGTTGGTCATAGGTAGGGTAAGATAGTGCTGGAGTGGTTGCCTACATAGTTCATTCCCCATGTACTTTACGACAGTTGATTTTGATGATTCTCTTCCCATTCGTTCGGAATTATAAAGTGCGTACAGTGCGTGTTTAACCTCAATTTTATCCTTTAGCTCCATCCTGGTAGGGTCGGAGAAGAGGCTACCTCTGTCCACGGCGCTCAATGTTTTTAACACTCCAGAAAGCCATGGAATCGCCATGCCGTTATCACTTTTTAAACAGTCCTTTATAATATTTTGTATGAGAGTGGCTGAATTATTCCTCCAAATCCTGACCCAGAATAGAGCTGGTCTAGATCTGATGAAGTCACATACATAGGGGAGGTTTAATTCATTATGGCAGATAAATTCAGAAGATGAGATTGGGGCGCCCAATATTTTCCTGCAAAATCGACTTTCTTCCCGCTGGATACCTGGGCTTCTTCCCAACCCCCAAACCTCAGCTCCATATGTGGCTACCGGTAAGCACTGTAGTCTAAAATATTTTAAAATAGCTCTAGTGGCACCTATTTTCTTTGGGCGCGGCAAGCCCAAAACTGAATTGGTGGCTTTCGAGAACTTGCCCATGGTGTGGGCCAAATGCCCACTCCATGTGTCGTTCGCAGCGAAAACCAAACCTAAGTATGGAAATGTAGGCACAGATTCAAGTTTATCTGTCCCTATGTGTATTGTATTGAGCTTCCGTTTCCCAGGGCCACATGGCATGATAAAAGATTTTTAAAAATGTACGCGCAGATCTAATCCCTCCATGTATTGAACAAAGCTTTGGACAAGTAGGCGGAGGGCATTTGGTGTGCGGCCCATAAGCACTGCATCGTCTGCGTATAATAACACTGGTAGTGGTTGCCCCAGAATTGTTGGTACATCATTAGTCACTTCTTTCAGGCTTTTTGCAAGGCCATTAATATAAATGATGAACAACAGGGGTGCTAAAATGCACTCCTGTCTCACCCCCCTGCCGATGTTAATAGCTCTAGAGACTTCTCCACCCATCCCGATCCTGACATGTGATTTGAGATCCGTGTGAAGGTAGGCCAGGAAATTAACAAGCGCCTCGTCTAGTCCATAGTTTAAAAGGATAGCCCAGAGTTTGGATCTATTCACTAGATCAAAGGCGGATGAAAGATCCATAAATGCAAGGTAAATGGGAGACGATCGAGCAACGCTGTACTTGTCGAATATCAATTTTAGGTTCAGACATTGCTCCACCGTCCCTACCCTGCTACTAAATCCCATCTGACACGAGTCCAATAGGTCTATGTCTTCAGTCCATTCTAGCAACCTATTATAAATAACTCGCCCCAGGATTTTTAAAGTATTATCCAAAAGGGAGATTGGACGATAGTTAACTGGGTCCGATCTATCACCCTTTTTAAAAATTGGGATGATAGTGCTGGTTGCCCAGGTAGTGGGCATGGGCACTGTTGGCAAGCTGTTAAAGACGTTAAGAAGGATTGGTGCTCATAGATCCGGGTTGTGCTTAATAATATCAATGGGCAATCCATCGGGGCCTGTTGCCTTGTTTCCAAGGCTCTCTTTTATGGCTATTTTTACCTCATGGAGATCAATCTGTAGACCGCACATCTGTCCTGGGGTAAAAGTTACCAAGTCCTTGGTTGGTGAGGTGTAAATTTTAGAGAAGTGAGCCTCCCAAACGCTGCTAGTTATGTTGCAACTAATTGGTGTTAACTGTTTCCCCATTTCCCGCGTTTTCCTGACCGCAGACCAGAATGGGCCGCTGCCCCCCAGATTGGCACTGGCGACCAGCGACTCCCACTGCTCAGTCAGTAGTGCGGACTTTCTTCTAGCTATTTCAAATTTATAGAGTTTCCTGGCTGTCTGAACCACCGCTGTGCACCTGGGTTTGGTGGTTAGTGCCCTGCGTAGTTCCCTATTTGCCAGTGAACAGGCGGAATCAAACCACCTTGGTTCTGTCCCTTCTTTTGGTAATGGTACTGACAAAAGAGTTTTATAATGAGACACAATTCACCAAAATCAGCAATAAATCTGTGGTAGTTCCCATCCACGGATAAGCAGGAATTAATTAGCTGCGGGTGTTTCATTTTTACACTTTCTAAAATTGCCCCACCATCAACCCCCCTCCATTTTAATCGCAAGCCATCAACTGAAGGTGTGATGTCCCTTGCACCATTTAAGTTGGTATAGACCGGAGAAGGGGCTAAGTGCAGAGTTACTACGAGTGGGTTGTGATCTCCAAACGATATCTCCATCACTGTGGACTTTGTAACACAATCTATTAAGTGTGGGGACATAAAAATAAAATCAATGGTGGAACTGCAGTCCCTGCCTCTGAACGTAGGAGCATGAGGGGCACTAAGATTGTGGCTAGTTTTCATGGCATCACCTAGGTTGAACTCGGTTAGTATATTGGCGAGTTCCATACCCCTGCGTTCGGGTTGGTCTAAGCAGTTCCTATCCTTGATCCCATGGTTCTTTAATATTTTTGCGTTGAAGTCACCCCCAATTAAAATCCCTGTCCCATCATCAACCTGTAGACTGATTTCCAGATTATGTAAAGTTTTGGAAAGTGCCTCAAAGTTCTTATTAGGTACACAATAAAAGTCATTACTAGAAAAATTAATTAAATAAATCCAGGTCTTTCACTTGAATTCGAGAATTTGTATATTCGGATTCCCTCTAGATAGGTCTCTGATAGTACCGCCAGGCAGTATCTTAATCCCGATGAATAAACCTCCGACTGCACAACCAGAAATTAGTTTCAGTGCAGTCACACTAAAACAATGGTAGCCCTCTATATGAGAATTCCCAACAGCCCAGGTCTCTTGAAACATTATAATGTCTATACCATCCAATGTCTTGGCCCATTGGGGGTCAGAGAGCCTTGAACCCTGCCACATTCCAACTAAGGATTGACAAGTCACAGCTGGTGGAGTGACTGGTTAGCTTGTTCCTTGTACTCGTGACTATGTTCATATTAGTTTTAGGTGATATGGGAATTATATGGACATGTATGGCCATAAGTGTGACAGTACAATCGAGCATTGCTTTTCCCTGTGTAGCATTGGCTTGTAATGATGGTAGATATTCCTCAGTAATATTGCTTAACACTGGGCGACCACTATTGCCTTCGCTATCACCAACTAATGTTCCCTGAGTTATACTTGCTTCTACTGGTACTGGATATTCCTTGTTGTCATTACTTATATCTTCACATCCATTGATGATGCCTTCCCTGTTGCCCAGTCAATCCTGCTCGTCTAGGCTTGAGAAGGCTTGTTCAAACCGATTATAGGTTGGGATGTTATATATGGACCTTACCTCATTCTGAGGCAAATACCTATTTTGGTTAATCATTGGATGTAACCTCTCCATATGGTCTTACTGTTTCATTATGCGGGGTATGGGTAGTGCAACGGATTTGGTAGGGATGGGGCCTGATAACACTGCGCAGGTCCCTTCGGGTAAGTAAGCCTTTGGTCCTGGTGAAAGAATGGAAACTTAATCCCAGTACCCAAATTAGGGTCCTGATAACCCACAACAGAGTTATTCATCATATTAGCATTGGGGGAAATCAGGTGTCTATAAAAATAACCCAGGGGGAGCAAAGTAGTACTGAATTCCCAAGGTGAGGGTGGTGGGGCACTAGCCAAAGTTTTTTGGGCCCATTGGGGGGACTTGAAATTTATTATTATGCAGTCCCCCTCAAACTTTTTCCTCAGTGGGCCTGCCCATCCTACTCTTTGGGTGTGAATAATCTCCCTTGCCCCTACCATTGGAAAGTTACAGTTTGCAACTAACCAGTGAAGGGTCCTGTTCTTATGGGATGTAGAGTTTTCTTCTTGATCCCTCTTTAATTTGGTTACATTACCTAGGACCAGCACATACGCCCCGCATTCAGGCGGTAGGCTGATGCGGGGGGGGGGGTATCTGTCTCCTATTGATTGCCATATTTTGGTCGGGCTGAGCCCCTAAAGCATTCTGAGCCTTGTTATTAGTTGGTCTAATTCGGGTCTCCTTGCTTTTATCAACATTTTGCACCTTGCCTTCCTGTGTGGCGTCCTTGGTCGTATTATGATTTGCGGTAGTTTTTGTTAATGGTTGATTGTCAGCTATTCCTTTGCCTGGCACTTGTGGAGTTTTGGGCTTTGTGGTTAGGATTGGGGCAGTGGGATTCTTAGCTTTAGTGCATGTAGATTTAGAGGAACTCGGTTTGGGTCCCACAGTCATTGGAGGCCCCTGACTGGCGATATTTTTAATGGAAGAACTCAATTCAGCTAATTGCTTTTCAATACGTGTATGTCTAGATTCTATCTGGGACAAATAGATGCTAAGTAGTTTGTCCATTCTTTCCAGAAGTTGGTCATTAGCTTCAAGATTATCCCCTTTAGCCATCTGGATCCCCTGTGACTCCTCACTTTCTATGTCTATAGGTGCATTTGTTTCGTCTACATTTTGGTTTGGATTAGTATCCTTCCTATGCTTTCGCTTAGGCAAGCTATGCTTTATTACCTTAGGCATGCTCAACTGTCTTGTGTGTGTTTTGTGTTCCCATATAACACCCTCCCGCCTGCCCCTTAATTGCCTTGTGCTAGCTTCAACTACCTCATCTGGTGTGTGATTGATGAGCAGTTCTGGTGTTCTTTCTAAATCCATACTAGGATCTGAATCCGAATCTATCAAGGGATTAGATGCTGATAAGTTGACCTCATTCGGTATGCTGTAAATTTCAGCGTGGGCGTCAATTATAAGACCAGTGTTGATGTTTCTAGTCTGAACTGGAGTTCTGGCTGATGCAATAAGTCCAAGGGATGATCGTTTTACTAGGGCTAGGTCTTGTGAAATCCTGCGCTCCAAGAGTAGAATACCCTGGTCTATGGCATCATTGGCCCTTATTATGAAGTTATCTATTGGGCCTATTATTGGGGCCCCACCCGCTGCCGTTTTACTTCTACTACCTCTGGTAGACATAATGTTAGATAAGAGTATATGTTTTATCACAGCCTAGCTTTGCACAAAATACACGGGGTGAAAATGCAGGAAATAAGGTGCGAAGAGGCAGGATTGAGTCAATCCACACCCAGCGCACTTCTACTATACAGCTCAATTTCCATGCAGAGATGTTGTAATAATCTTAATCCCTCACACTCTCCCCCTGCTGAATAAAGATGGTAATAGATAAATACCTCGTAATACAACTACAGTTAGCAAATGCAATAATAGAAAAACGGCCCAAAGCAAAACTAGGCGCTACAAGTGCAATACAGTAAGTATAGCTCACTCGATAGTAGCATTCAGCTTCAATAAAAATAATGAGGAGATGCAATAAGCCATGCAGTAGAGTTCGCTTGGAAGGGAGCGATGTTTATAAGTTCTCATATGCAGCGAAAATTCCCTCAGATGGTGGATGTTGAATGGAGTCTATAGCAACCCGGCAAAGAAACCAAATACACAACTCAGTCAGTTTGTAGCAATGATGACGTACCTAATGATAGTTCACAATGTCAGTGTTAGGGGGGTGCGTCCAGCCCGAATTCCTCGACCTCTGAGGGCCTCAGAGGGCCCGCCCTTTTCCCGGGCTCCTCCCGGCGCTGCCCGCGCGCGTCCCGCGTCGCGGACAGTGTTGGGAGTTTATTATTAGGAGGAGGAGGGGCTAACTGGCCACAGGTGCTCCTGGCTCACCGATTAGCGCTGGGCTGCTGGGAGTGGTAGTCCGTGTTCTTCCAGGTACACAGAGGGTGACAGGGAACAGGTTAGCTTTTCTTCCCGTTTTCAACCCCCAGAAGTACGCCCTCAGTCCACGAGCAGCACAGGTTCCTTAATGCAGGCAGGACAGGCAAGGAAAAGCGCCGGCAAGAAAGCTTCACGCAGCGGCACCCGCGCCAACGGGTGCGGCAAGTTGTGATGTACTGCGAGGCTAACTGGCCACAGGTGCTCCTGGCTCACTGATTAGCGCTGGGCTGCTGGGAGTGGTAGTCCGTGTTCTTCCAGGTACACAGAGGGTGGCAGGGAACAGGTTAGCTTTTCTTCCCGTTTTCAACCCCCAGAAGTATGCCCTCAGTCCACGAGACGCACAGGTTCCTTAATGCAAGCAGGACAGGCAAGGAAAAGCGCCGGCAATAAAGCTTCACGCAGCGGCACTACACTTTGGTTAGGTACACTGGGGTAGGATTATTTTAGAAGCACCAGCTGAGTATTTTATCCTGTGTTATTTATGTATGTATTTTTCTGAATATATGTCATAGCTACAAGTCATACTAGTGCAGTATTATTTTATCTTACTGCTAACGCTGTATGTATTATACGTCACATTCTGTCTTACGATTGTAGCAGTTCTGTTCAATAAACACTTTTTATTGAAACGCCTGTCTCTCTATTTCTGTGCAATCTCTGTAAAAATGAAGCATGCATGATTGACTGAGTGAAACTGTTATCTATTGTTTCCACGATTCTGAGACTGTTCCGATTCTAAGGGAAACAAAGTTGTCATGTTTATGCGGTTGTCAAAAACGAATCCCTTCTTGTTTATTCAAGAAGTTTCTAGTGACCTCTGAGTTAGCTGACACACACAAGTAATTAAGTTTAATGTACTCGATAGAGACATACTGACCTCACTCCTATGTCAAAACTATAGTGTATATTATTCCAATGCACAGAGCCTATTAGGGATATAGGAACTACACTACAGCAGCTGTAAAACCGAACCCCTGTAACAAAATCGGTCCCCAGGAGTCCAAACCGTCCTCCCTTCCGGCCCACCCGGAAAACGCTAGGTGCCCGCTACGGCCAGTCAGGCCCTGCACAAGGCTGCCTGGTCAGTTGTTCACCTGTACTTGAAGCTGGTTAATTAATCGATGAAAGATGTGAACTACTATCCCCACAAACTTCTGTCTTTCTTTGCACCTCGAATTTATATACTACATGTAAAGAGAAAATAAAACATGGGTTTACCCTATATATATTAAACATTTGATAGTTGCATCTCCATTTCTTACATTATTTTTTCTGTGTTGTTAGTGTAGAGGGTTAGCAGATGGATGTTTTCAAATGTGAATAATTCAAGTGAAAGGGCCTCGAGGTGCGGTGTGGCACGTCAGCTGTCTGTTTGCAAGGACGGAATGAAGCTCAGGTGAATCCCAACACGCCGAACTTACTATTACATATTTCCGAGGTCAGCAAATGTAGTTCAGTTGAATTATGTATTTATAAAAATCTGTTACTTACAGTGCATACAAAGTGCACATGTGTAATGTGAAGAGCTTTATAAAAAAGTTATTCAACAGCCCTGCCGTTGGTTATCTGGAGATTTTAAACCGGGCAGACGCACGTGCACAAGATGCGGCTCTGCAAACTGTCAAGGGTCTCTGTAAACGTCTACGCTGACCCTTGAACTGCCCTTTTCAAAGAGTGGCCCAGCTCTTCACGGAAACGCACCTACCGCTCCCTGCCAGGCTGCCCTGAGCTGCTTTTCTTCCTTTGAACATGATGCTATAATCAGGTCTGCGCTGGCACGGACGTGAAGGCGAGTCTTCCCTTAAAAGGCACCTTCGGCTTAAAGTCGACTGCACCCGCACAGAGACAGTAAACGACTGCTCTGGAGACCCGTATCCTCACATTCTCGCCCCGAATACGGTGGGCGGACACCCTGTGACTCTCGGGGGCAGCGTCGAGTTCCAGGGTACAGGAAAAACAAACAGTCGAGAGTGTATTTGAGCTTTATCTTGAACCAGGCGGCGTCTTAAAGAACCCAGGGCCAGCTGAAGTGAGCGCGCCATAAATATCCGCCGCCAAGCGAGTTTCCAGCGACCTCACTATGTTGAGTTTAGCTCAGACATAAGTAATAAATAAAATGAGGCATTAATCAAAACATACTTTCCGAAAATGGACTGGCATCTACGCAGTTTTTTTGTGCTTATCCGGTCAGAGACCTGATAGGCAGTTTTCATTATGTAATCGCACACACCGCATGTAAACGCAGAATGTAAACTTGAGAGACGTAGAGATGACGCACACTGCTTAAAACTTTTCTTTGTATGATCATATGATTACTCGTGTCAGAACGAAATGTCCAAAATTGCGAACCCGTGCACTGTGATGCATACACAGATAATAGCGTGAGACAGTTACGTGAATGCAACGCTGTGTTTTTTTCTCCTCGTTTGTACTGTGTTGTCCGAGCACAGTCCGTCTCTCTCTGGGACATCCATCATTACAGATTTATGCATCAGAGATAAAAAACGGGAAAAATCCTCCCTCTTACGTCACCGTTTTGAGGCTCAAGAAAAAGGCGACTCATGATATTTCCCACACTGCAAGCATGAACGTGTGAACCATCCCAGCACGATACTTGCACTTGGCACCGTGGAAGCCCCCGCCTGGAAAGCAGCACGTCCCAAAACAGCAGTGCAGGACCCGAGTAGAGAGCGCAGCTCCTCTCCTCCAAGCAAGAGCAGAAATGACCCATCTGTGAGCTTTCGGCAGCACCGCCCCGCTCCTGGACACTAGCGAGTAAAAGAGTGAATTATTTACAAGTGCCATGTGGAAGACTGAAGGATATATTCGCAAGATTTTATGATTTCCATAAAAAAACGGAAAAGCAATCTGGTATTTTATTTTCCAGGACATGCTCATTAAATTGGGTTTCCTTTACTAGAATCCGGTATCTGGAGGGTACCTCAAGCGGACACTGGTTCGGCTTGCCCAGTAAG
Organism: Lissotriton vulgaris; assembly: GCF_964263255.1. NCBI lineage: Eukaryota > Metazoa > Chordata > Amphibia > Caudata > Salamandridae > Lissotriton > Lissotriton vulgaris. The sequence goes on from NC_141685.1 coordinate 2,047,763,733, forward strand.
TTTTGACTTTGTTGCTACTTAAGAAAACCCGACTCCCTGTGTGTGAAAGGCAGGCATGCTGTTTGAATGGTAACCTCTGATACGTTCCCGCGTTTTCGAAACGCCTGTGTTTCTGAGAGTTTCTGGCAATGCTTCCTTGTAAGAAGTAGCCATCATGTCTGAGTGTCCCGCTGTTGTCCTCGTGCAGGTGTTTTAAGGGTCTGCCGGAATAACATAACATGCGAATGTTCTCAATGTGCAGTGTTCCATCATTTTCGGCTTGGAGATAAAATATGGTTTGATTTGTAATGTGATTTCAAAAAGATTCTCATTTAAGATAGGCTGTTTCTTCCAAGTTGACAAATGAATTTCACAATATACTACATACATATATTTATATACAAGCCTGATTTTAGCACAATTAGCTTTAACACACTGTTGTCTTTAAAGTTAACTTAACAATGCCCTGATTGGAATTAGAATGTGTAGGATTTGTTTACTATTTTTGCAGAAGTTAATAAAACAACGGGCAACGGACGGTGAGCTTCAGTGGAATTTAGTGAATCCCTGGATGCAGCGCTTACTACATAATTATAGATATACTACATCTGTCACCCAATTTGAAAAATCAACAGTCTTTACCAAAAGTGTTTTTCCTATCTTAAATGGTCAAAAAATGATACTGACAGTGAATGTGCTGCAATAATTTTCATTTTGCTGCATAATTTAGATATCCTTTCTGCATAATTTGTTCCTTCATTCGACGTATTCCTGCCAGCCCTGACAATGTTAAAGCTTTGCAGAAAGATTGGGGGACGTCATTATGATGATGTAATCCGTAATTCACAAGAAACTGTAAAAGATTTCCCACATTACACAGTTCTCTGTGAAATATGGGTTTTATACCACTTTATTTTGTGTAACAACAGCACCAAAACATAGTATAAGAACGTGTGTGATTTTCCATAATTCATGTTTTACTGTGCTACATATATCGTTTTTTTGCTAATAGTTAAATGTGAACTGCTATTACCAAAATACCAGAGACATAGTTGAAATAAGCAGCTGACCACCACCACTTCACAGCACATACCAGAATGACTAATGTGAGATTACCTGTTTTAGGGTCAACCGTGAAGTCTAATAAAATTAACCCACCTTTGACAGAAAAGAATGATCTCTCTGAAAAATGCAAAACATATTGATAAGAAGTGCATGCTGAAGATAAAATAAATATATTAAAAAGCCACCTTTCTGTGAATCAAACAGATAACTACAATGTTCCTTCGTTAACATACAATGGGAGGGGTTACACAGTTTTTTTTAACACATTGTTAACATTTACAAGATTCTGAAATTCAAATTGGGCCCTTTAAAACAGTTACTTAGTATTTTTAATTTAACGTGTATGTTTAGTCATTTAGATCGGTATTTTGCTACCCAAAGGCTTGCCAGCTCTAAGCAAGTTCGCAGTGGTGAATCCACTATGGTCGCCCAGTCAGGGTTTTGTCTATTCAGTGGTGCAGTGGATGGCGGGACTCCTAAGTGATGCCACAAGTCACTTAGCCTAACCATCAGGAATGATACAGGATTGTTCCATACAAAGGGCCCGACCCCTGATTGAGGAGAAGTATCCATGTGCTCAATGTTTGTCCAAATCCTCCAATAATCTGTGAAACATAGAAATGTTGTCTCATTGTATAACTTTTCAAACAACAAAGAGAACTGTCCAAATACTGCTCCTCTCAATCGCAGATAAGGCAGGGTGACTCACCCAGCATTCTCAGAGTTGAGCAAGTCATATTGTGCAATAGGTGAAGTCCAGTTTACTGTGTCTAAACACGTGCCTGGACACTGTTGCCCATGAACAGTGGAGAAAAGAGAGCTCTGGAAACTTCACGACCTTTTCCACTGTGGCAGAATCACTTGATGCTCATTCATTTCTTGGCCTCTCTGACAGGGCTGGAAGTTAACGTCCCAGACAATTGCAACACTAGTAGTGGTCTGGTAATTAGGAGTCACGCCCACTAAGGGGCAATTTAAGGGATACCTAGAGCACTAAGAGGCAGATTTACAATCCTGGTGCGCTACTTTTGCGTAATTTTAGCATAGGAAAAGTGACTCAAAAGTGGCGCAAGGGGCTTGTAAATCTGCCCCTGGTTTGGGACAGCAATAGACAAATGTTAGAATAGAAGAAAGGTGACAGCTGAACCGGTAGAGCCTGGTTGCCAAATGCTAACGATCCATACTGAAAATATTTAAAGGGTTATACAAAAAAAGCTCGAAGAAGTGCTAACATTTGAACATTGGTATTATACTGTCTCTGGTGCACCTGATGGCTCTGTCCGGCACGAATATGTGCATTGGATAGGGACGGTTAACGGATTGTGTTGAGTCATATATTTATGTGCTGCAAAATATAACAAGCTTGAACTATGTATTCTTATTTAACCAAATGTCACTATTTTTTTTTCTCACGAAAAAAATGAAATCTGATTTCAGAGTGGAGAGGAGCCAAGGCAGAAAGACGCTCATTTAATCCGCATTCCCAGGACTGCCCCCAGATTATGGTGGCAGGAGGAGGATGCTTGCCCGGAAGAGCATCATCCCAGATGAGTATGTGCTCGCTCGAATTGCCGCAGAGAACCTACGAAAGCCTCGCGTCCATGACCGACCCAACAAAGCCCGCTTCATTAAAAAGAATGGCGCGTGCAATGTGGCGCACAAGAACATCCGGGAGCAGGGGCGGTTTCTTCAAGATGTCTTCACAACCCTTGTGGACCTAAAATGGCGCCACACGCTGGTCATCTTTACTATGTCCTTCCTGTGCAGCTGGCTTCTCTTCGCAATGATGTGGTGGCTGGTGGCCTTCGCCCATGGAGACTTAGATATGATTGGGCGGAATACAGGGATTCTGGAGCCATGTGTTACAAGCGTAAGGTAAATTATTTTGGAGACTGCTTTAAATATCTAGTCCAAGATCATAACAGCAGTTTCAAATTGTTTGTTTCAGAGCTTTACATTGAATGACATGGTGCACTTCGATATATACGTCATTTTGATTATCTGAAGCATGTTTGGAAAGAGTAAACTAACACATTAGCTCATTAAATGCAACCCTTCAATAAACTTATCTTTTTCATTTAACCATTTTATTCAATCTAAGAAATGTTCAGCATCATGCACAGCATTGATGTGGTTCCCTTTTATTTATGTCAAAAAATCAAGAAAGACTAGCTAGGTTTATGCAGGATAGACTCAGTGGAGTACGTATGTCACGGGAAACCAGTGGGTTTCTTTAAAAAGCCCTCACCCACCAACCTAGTTGGTGGCATGCTTCATCATCGGGCCCACCACAGTGGCACCTAGCGTGCCCCGGGTGTGCTTCGACGCCAGATTACTGCGGAGCTGGTATAATTGCTGAGTGTGCAATGTGGTGAGTGTGAAGGTGAAACTTAAAAAACCATACAGAAATCCCAGCACCCGAGGGTAGAAAATATTTTAATAAAACTGGGTATCTGTTGGTACGTTAAAAGGCAAGTAGACACGTTGGAGTATGGATTATGACCTCCAGTGTCCTGTGTGGTCTACATGTTTCAGCCTGGCCTTTCTTAATTTGAAACAGGCTTTCCTCAGGACCAAGTGAGTATGTGTGGGGTTATTAAAACTAATTTACAGTGAGTGTTTTAAGGTTTTATGTGTAGCACGCGATAAGGTGCTATATGGGAGAGAAGGGGGTTCCCTCTCGCTTTGCTACATATAACATAAAAGGGAGACATACAGACGTACAGGGAAGAGTCATATTAGCATATTATTGCAGAAACAGTCGTCATTCCACCGTCTTATAAGGTGAGTGAGCGAACTATGTATGGCTAAAGTGTGGTCTTGTCGGTGGCAAGACTCATGTGATCGTTATCTAGACGCCGGTTGTAGTGGTGGGCTAGAAAACGAAAATGCCAGTGTGATGTTCAGGTGAGTGAAAGAAAATTATAATTGTTATCCTCACACAGTATTTATCTGTTCAAAGCCTCCTTGGGTCGCCTGGCAGAGAAACAGACCCTAAAGGAAGGTAGTATGGGTTTTAGAAAGGTATCCGACCTGTAAGGGAAAAACCTCAACACCTTACCCCCATTGTTGCTGTAGTGCGCAGCCTCTTTACTCACGCAACTGTCGATCTGGTTCCTCCTTGGACCTCTAATCCTTCTGCGGCGCCCGGTTTGTGAAAGACAGGCTGGCCGAGCATGTTATTTAAACCCTCCGTAATTGTCTGCACCTGGGTCGGAGTAGAAATAGAGGGAGGGGTGCCGCGCTGAAAGCGCCATGTCATGTGCGCTGTGCGCATGCGTGCCGTGCGCTAAGCGCATGCGTGCCAGAGTAGTGATCATTTCTCGGCGCGCGCGGTCTATTTTTATGCGACTCAGCGCATGCGCGGATGGAAGAGACTGCCGCGCATGCGTGGAAAGGAGTGTTAGCGGTCGCGTTTACAGTAATAGGCATTATTCCTCTGGGAAGGAGTTAAACAAGGCCAAATAATGGGCATTATTCCTCTGGGAAGGAGTTAAATAGTGAGAACAAGGCCAAATATCCTTGCAAAAGATGGGAAATTAAGAGATTGAAATACAGTTTGAACAGTGTGAAACTGAATGGGCTATGCACAGATTTAGAGAAGAGAAGGAGATGTCATTCATTAATTGTTAAGTGAATTCCATGGTATGGAATCATTTAACCCATCAATGTGGGTGGACAGACGATAAATCCAGCGTTGCTCTTTTTGGAGGAGAAATCTTTCATTATTTTCAGTAATGTGGAATTGTTCAATCACAGTCCAAGAAAAATCATTTGGGGTGTGATTGTGGGACAGAAAGTGGTCTGTAAGTCTGCTTATGTTTTTTCCACATCGGATGGTGCTGCGATGTTCCGTCATTCTTGTCCTTACTTTGCGGGTGGTCATGCCCACATATCGTAGGCCACATCTGCAAGTCATGAGGTACACCAGGTTGGATGAATTACAGTTGGTAAACTGGCGTTGTGTCCATACCTTGCCAGGTTCTAGGACCAGAGTTTTAGAAGGGGATGTAAGGTGGCATACACTGCAATTATTGCACGGTTGGTGTCCCGTAATTTTTGGTAAGCCCCAAGCATTGAGGACGGTGTTGTCGGGAGTGGCATTACTTGGTCTGGGTCTGGTGTGTACTAGGGAGTCTTTCAGATTCCTCGCCCTTTTATATGCGAATCTTGTTTTTTCCCAATTTCGGTTGCCTGAGTTAATGATCTTCCAGTTCCTATTGATTATATTGGAGACCTGGTTTGATACAGTATTGTAAGTAGTGACGCATGTCAAAGTTGGTTCCTCAGGAGGCCTGGTTGTTACCTCAAGGAGTGCCTCTCTATTCTGGTTGCGCGCCCTCTTACAGGTGGTGTTCAGGATCCTGGTGGGGTATCCCCTGTCTTCCAATTTATGAATCAAAGTGGCTGATTGTTGTTTGAAGTCCTGGATCCGGCTGCAGTTACGTCTTAATCGTAAGAACTGTCCATAAGGGAGATTTTCCCGTAGAGGTCTGGGGTGGAAGCTGTCAAACCTCAAAAGTGAGTTCTTAGATGTGGGTTTGTGGTGGGTCGTAGTTGTCAGGCCATCCATGTCCGCCTTGATGTTAAGATCCAGGAAAGCCAGTTCCGAGGTACTGCTCATACAGGTGAATCTTAGGTAGTTGTCACAGGTATTGATCCATGTGAGGAATTGGTCCAGGGATTCTTGATTTCCTTCCCAGATGACCAGAATGTCGTCGATGTATCGACGCCACATTTTGATGTTACTTGTGTACGGATTGTTCAAGGATTGTATATGTATTTTTTCAAAATGGGCTACATACAGACCAGCTATGCTGGGGGCGTAAACGCTCCCCATGCTTGTCCCATTAGTCTGTAAGTACAGCTTGCCCTCGTACTCAAAATAGTTGTCTTTTAATGCCAGGGTGGCACATTCCATTACAAAGCTGCGAGGAATGTGATGGTTCCAAGTAGTACCCATTAGGACTTCCTCCAGTACTTCTAGTGTGGCGTCCTGGGGTAAGCTAGTATAAAGGCTCTCAATGTCTAAACCGACAAGGATTTGGGTTGTCGGGTTGTAGTTGATTTCTTTGATTACATTGAGGAGATGTTTAGTGTCCTTGACGTATGATGGTGTGAGTTGTACCAAAGGGTTCAGGAAGAAGTCCCTTTTATTTATGTCATATAAGTTATTACATGTTCACTGCAGTTCATCGTTTGCTTCAAATGGTGATTTTCTAATATTTGTTAGTAGTTTGGTCAAAGTGATCAGGCATGAGCATAAAACACATTACAAGAATAATACACAATCCAGGAGTGTGGTGTTAGAATGTTGTCTGGGAATTTAAAATTGGAAAAATGCTGTTCTTGAGATGGAAAATCAAGTATCAGAATCTTCATTATTTCTCAAAGTAAGTGTGATAAACCACTTGGCGGCAACCAGGTGTTTGGATATTAGACAAATGAATTATTTCAAATATATAATTTCAACATGCATTGAAACAGACAGTTAAGCAATAACCGATTGATGTTTGATTAGGTACTGATTCTGTCTTTGGTGGTGTGGGAGCGGGCCACCACACAAGTGCCCCACTCCCGCACCACCAAAGTCGACCATTCCCGCCCGCCTGATTATGAATCATTTCATGGTCTGGCGGGCAGGAGGAGAGGAGTCCAGCGGTGGTAAATTTCAAAGGCTCATATGTGAGCTCTTGAACTGCAGTGCTGAAGGAGCACCAAAGCAAGTTCCTACACATCACAGACTTTGCAATCCATGGAGTGCCGGAACTGGAATGCATGCACACAGGGGGGCACCACATGCCCCCCTGCATGTACACCAAGGCCCTGAGGTAACAGTTTCCTCACCACCACCATTTTCATGGTGTGAGCCCCACCATGAGACTGCTGGCGGTAAGGAAACTCGTAATATGCTTGTCGGTGTCGCAGCAGTACCACCAAGCATATTGCAGCCTCAGACCGCAGATCCCTGTCGGTTGAGGATGGTCCGACTACAGTAGTGGTAATACAGGGGTCGCTGGTGCGGTGTTCCCTGACTGTTACCACACCTCCACTGCAGGTTTGGTGATCGCCAAACTTGTGATTAGGCCTTGGACTTCTTTCCTGGTGGGTTCTCCCACATATAAATATTTTGTCTGTTTCTATGTAGGGCCTATGTAAAAACAGGCATTGGTAAATGCATTAGGTTTCATCCACAGGATTAATAATACGAGGTGTGGGAGCAGTGTAAGAGTGCACGGAGAATGGTGTGAGTGTGTTTTGTTTAGGATGGGTGGTGCATGAATGAAGACTGATAAGTGTTAGAGTGCAGGGGGAAAGTACCTAAATGCATGGTGATTGATGTGTGTTCAGTGCAGAATGAGAAGAGCTGTGCAAGTGTGGTAGGTGATAGCTTATTCCCTTCATCAAGTCAGAGGTGGCCCATCCGGCCCACACCTATTCTCCCTTTGTCTTACTGCCTGGGAGCAATACGCTAAGACCAACTGCAAGCTAACCTAGTCATGTGACCAGGGATCAGGCTGCAGAAACCAAATGGCTGGTAAAATAACTGCAAAACTTTCTAAAAGTGGCATTTTCAGAATTGTGATTTAAAAATCCAACTTTACCATTAAAGAGGGTTTTAAATTACAATTCTTACACAACATTCCTATCTGCTCCCAACTGAATGTTACTACTTATCAATTGTAATAAATAGGGAAAAACGAATATATAGGTTTGTTGCTACCTGGAGATCTAAAACATTAAAGTATATGCCCGATTTATAAATATACTGCACCCTGCCCTATGGGATGTTTAGGGCCTACCCTAGGGGTGACTTAAATGTATTAAAATGGAGGGGTTAAGCCTGGCAAAAAGGTTTATCTTGCTGTGTTGAAATGGCAGTTTAAACTGCCCATTCAGGCTGCAATGGCAGGCCGGAGATATGTTAAAAGGCTTCTTTAGTGGGTGGCACAATGAGTTCTGCAGGTCCACTAGTAGCACTTAACTTACAGGCCCTGGGTAAAGGTTTTACCACTTTAATAGGGAGTTACAAGTAAATTAAATGTGCCAAATAAGTGTGAGCCAATTTTACCATGTTTAAAAGAGAGAGCGCAAGCTTTTTAGCATTGGTAAAATGGACAGAGTCCTAAAGCCTACAAAAACAAATTAAGCAAAAACAGGAAAAGGAAGGCACAAAGTATGGGGGGACCCCACCATTAGGCTGACAGATCTAACAGACTTCTATTCCTTCTATTTTGTGAGTGTGTGGCAAAGACCTGACTGAACAAAACAACGGAGTAAAGAAAAGTTTTGTTGGCATCCTCCACTGTAATACTGTAACTGGGGACTGAACCACAAATTCGATGTTACCAGATATACCTTCCATTCACTCCATTGAGATGTCTTCGTTGTCACAAGATGCCTTTACCAAAGGAAAATATAAGCCTTGTGGTGTGTGGCAACAGAATTTCTACTCCACAACCCTGTTCCCTGCCTCTGCTTAAGTGTTCCTTTATTATCCCCACAGCTCCATTTAAACATAAGGGGAATCAAAGCTGTCTTAAGAGGTTTAAAACGTTTGAGAGTTGAACCACTTATACCTTATAGAGTGTAACAATTAACACACTCTTCTGCATGACGTCCTTAGGAGCGGGAAAGCTAAACTTTCAGTTAAACATACATTGATCAATGGCTGTAAAACAAGTTTTAGTCATTCAGTACATTGCCCTCGATAAGGTATAATATTTTAGTGTGGTTAGTATGCCTGGAACTCACTAGTATAGTATATCGCATTGCGTAGCAACATTAGCCTTGTTAAGACATTACAGCAAAAATGAATATGTTCAATATTCTATGCACATTGCAATGCATAAGCAATGTGGGTCAGAGTAAAATGTTTATCCTATTTCCTTTTGCACCTTAAGGAATGGCCTAGCTTCAGGATGTCATTACAGTGAGCCCGATTCACAGAACTAACTTAAGACAAAATCCAAAACTTACAGCCATTTACTCATTTTGATATTCACAGAAGGCACTTACTCATTTTGGTATTTACAGAAGGCACTTACTCATTGATGAGTAAGTGCCATCTGTGAATACCAAAATGAGTAAGTGCCTTATGTGAATACTAAAATGGTAGTAAGTTTAGGATTTTGTCTTAAGTTAGTTCTGTGAATTGGGCCCTCAGTTACAAAATATATGAAATGTGGGTCAGACAGAGACAAAATAGGAGAAAACAAATATTACCATTTTTTAGGTGTAGCCTGAGACAGCACATGCACTGTCATTTGCAAGACATTTTGCTTACTTACAGGGTGCTTAGAGTACACTCGTTGTTTACCATTGGTTTGCTATATCGTCACTCTCATTTACTTGCTCTTCTTTGGTCAGCGTGTGCCAGCTAGACTTCCTATTTTTATGTTTGGTCCTCCCTGGAGCATGGCCAAAGCACTGTTTCCTTGCTCAGTGTCCACCCACTGCTTTTGCTTTCAGAGCAACGTTTTTTCTTCTTTTGGAAGCACTCCCCAAAAGTGCATCTGTTTACTTTGTCCTTCATGTTACTTGTCTCCTTCAGCCCTCGTCCCACTGTCCTTTGTGTTGCTTGCTCCCACCCACATTCCTCCCACTGCCTGTCATGCTGATTGATCACTCCTGCCATCTTCCCGCTGTCCATTGTGTTCCTTGCTCCCTCCCGATATTCTTCCACTGTCCATTGTGTTGCTTGTCCTCCTACTCTCCTCCCTCTGTCCATTGTGTTAATTAACCACTCCAGACCTCCTACTGTTATGTTATGTTATGTTATGTTATGTTATGTTATGTTATAGAGCTTTTATATAGCGTGCAGCTACTCACAGGGAGTGTCCCGACGCTTTCCACCCTCAACTCATATTGAAATAACACAACACAGCTAAAAACAGGCAACAGAACGGAACAGAAAAGACGATGGGCAGTAAAAACAGACTAAGAGTTAAAAAGCCAGGTCTTCAGGCCCCTCCTAAACTGGAGTAAATTAACAGTACTCCGCAAAGAAAATGGAAGCTGATTCCAAAGCTGGGGGGCTCTGCAGCCAAAAGACCGCCCTCCCGCACGGGCCTTCCTCACCCGTGGAACCACTGCTCTGCAAAGAGCTTCCGAACGGAGGGAACGAGCTGGACGATAAAAAGTCAGTCTCCTCTGCAGATATCCCGCTCCTGAACCATGCAGAGCTTTGTGCATCAGGGTCAAGGATTTAAACTGGATCCTCTTCCTAATGGGGAGCCAATGGAGCGACTGGAGCAACCCAGACGCTCGAGCTCGTCTCCCTAGACCAAAGATCGCCCGGGCAGCAGAGTTCTGCACCACCTGAAGGCGCTGGACCAGATAATCGGGAAGGCCAAGAAAAAGAGCATTGGCATAATCTAGCCTCGAACCGACTAGAGCCTGCACTGTAATCCTCCTATGCTCCTCAGATAACAAAGGCAAAAATTTGCGGAGCATTTTCAATAATCCGTAGCAGGTGCCGGCCAGGCCAAGGATGTGAGTGCGGAGCGACAGCTGATTGTCTAGCTTGACGCCCAGGTTTTTGGCCACCACTGAGGACTGTACAGGAGGACTCATGTCGGACGGCCACCAATGCTGCCACTCAGGATCGGCAACGCAACCAAAAAATAGAATCTCAGACTTTCCCGAGTTGGCCCTCAGACCGTTCCGCTGGAACCAGTCGAAGACCAGCGCAAGGCAGTCCCGGATTCTCTCTCCCACAAACTCTTGATCTTTCCCGCATGTGAAGAGGAGTTGCGTGTCGTCGGCATAAGAGACGATCTGGGCCCCATACGCCTCTACCAAGGCCGCCAGAGGGGACATAAAGATGTTAAATAATGTGGGGCTCAACACAGAACCCTGTGGAACCCCAACTCCCAATGGCGGCATCTCGGCGGAGCTCTGGGAAACCCAGACCATCTGGCGGCGGCCTTCCAGGAAAGAAGTAAACCACCTCAGCACCGTCCCCCTCAGGCCGATGTCATAAAGCCTGGTTAGAAGCGTCTTGTGGGGGACGGTGTCAAAAGCCGCCGAGAGATCTAACATGACCAACATGGCCCTGCCGCCGGCATGTTGCTTTCCCCTACATACCCTCCTCCCACTGTGCAAGTTGACCTGCCCCTCCTCCCGCAATATGTCGCTTTCCCCATCCGCCCACCCACTACCTGTGTTGTGATGCTTGCCCCATCCCCAGCTCCTTTCCTGTCTCGTGTTGCTTGCCCTGTAACCCGCCTGCATTGCATTGCTTGTCCCAACCCTCCAGCATTGTGTTGTTTGCTCCTCCCCTCCTATGTTGAGTTGCTAGCTCTGTTTCCCTCCTGCATTGTGTTGCTTGCCCCATTCCTTGTGCGTTGTATTGCTTGCCCCATCACTTCTACCTGAAAAAAAAACGCTACAATGTGGCCAGTGCTGTCCATGTCTTAGCTCTTTTTTCTAACTTTCAGCTATGCTGCACAGTAGTCGCATTGCAGCACAACATGTCTAAAATACACTGACAAAGCGAATAGCATAGAAGCAACATGTTGGCTTTCCCAGTGCTAATTTGTTTTGCTATGAACGGCCTGCTTAATAAAGTGGAGTTTACTTAAGCACAAACTAATGTAAATTAGATGATCTTCTAGACATCATGCAATTAAGATATGGTCTGACTTGTGTAAAAAAGGTTTCCAAAGACTGATAAGGCCAATTGTCTGCTGCAAGCATTGTAAATAGCCTTCTAGAAATGCTGTCTGGGCCATTCAATCAATCAATCAATCAGTGACACTTATAAAGCGCGCTACATACCCGTAGGGTCTCAAGGCGCTGGGGGGGGGGGGGGGGGGGGTTCGGGGGAGCCGCTACTGCTCGAACAGCCAGGTCTTCAGCTTCTTCCTGAAGGAGAGGTGGTCTTGGGTCAGGCACAGGTCGGTCGGGAGGGAGTTCCAGGTCTTGGCGGCCAGGTAGGAGAAGGACCTTCCTCCTGTAGTCGCTCTTCGGATGCGGGGGACGGCGGCGAGGGCGTGGTTGGGTGATCGGAGGTGGCGTTTGGGAGCGTAGAAGTTGACTCGGCTGTTGAGGTAGCTCGGGCCTTGGTCGTGTAGGGCTTTGTGTGCGTGGGTGAGGAGGCGGAAGGTGATTCTTTTGTTGACGGGGAGCCAGTGAAGGTCTCTCAGATGTCCGGAGATGTGGCTGGTTCGTGGGATGTCGAGGATGAGTCTGGCTGAGGCGTTCTGGATCCGCTGAAGTCTCTTCTGGAGCTTGGCGGTGGTACCGGCGTAGAGGGCGTTGCCGTAGTCCAGTCGGCTGGTGACGAGGGCCTGGGTGACGGTCTTCCTGGTCTCGGTGGGGATCCACCAGAAGATCTTCCGTAGCATGCGTAGGATGTTGAAGCATGCCGAGGAGACGTTGTTGACTTGCCTGGTCATGGAGAGGGAGGAGTCCAGGATGAAGCCCAGGTTGCGTGCATGGTCTGTCGGTTTGGGTGCGGTGCCCAGGGCGGGAGGCCACCAGGAGTCGTCCCAGGCGGAGGGAGAGGAGCCCAGGATGAGGACCTCCGTCTTGTCCGAGTTCAGTTTCAGGCGGCTGGTCGTTATCCACTCGGCTACCTCTTTCATCCCTTCGTGCAGGTTGGCTCTGGCGGCGGCGGGGTCGTTGGTCAGGGAGAGGATCAGCTGGGTGTCGTCGGCGTAGGAGATTATGCTGAGGTTGTGTTTGCGTACGATGGCTGCGAGGGGGCTCATGTAGACGTTGAAGAGGGTGGGGCTCAGAGATGATCCTTGGGGGACGCCGCAGATGACTTCGGTGGCCTCTGACTTGTACGGTGGTAGGCGGACTCTCTGTGTTCTTCCGTCGAGGAAGGAGATGATCCATTCCAGCGCCTTGTCCTGGATTCCGACGTTGCTGAGGCGCCGTACTAGGGTGCGGTGGCAGACCGTGTCGAATGCCGCAGAGAGGTCTAGGAGGATGAGGGCCGCTGTTTCTCCGTTGTCCATCAGGGCTCGGATGTCATCGGTGGCGGCGATGAGGGCGGTCTCGGTGCTGTGGTTGGCTCGGAAGCCGGACTGTGAGGGGTCGAGGGATCCGTTCGTCTCGAGGAAAGCGGCCATCTGCTTGTTGACGGTCTTCTCGATGACTTTGGCTGGAAACGGGAGGAGCGAGATGGGGCGGTAATTCTTGAGGTCGGTGGGGTCCGCTGTTGGTTTCTTGAGTAGAGCGCTGAGTTCGGCGTGTTTCCAGCTCTCAGGGAAGATGGTGTTGTCGAAGGATGTGTTGATGATGTATCGCAGGTGGGGTGCGATGACAGCGTCAGCCTTGTTGAAGACGTGGTGAGGGCAGGGGTCGGTCGGTGATCCGGAGTGGATGGAGTTCATCGTGCGGATGGTGTCTTCGGTGCTGATCGGGGTCCAGGCGTGGAGGGTGGTGGTGGGGGGTGGTTGTTCGGTCATGGTGTGCGTTGGTTGGTTGTTGAAGCCATTTTGACCTCATCTCACCATTTTTGTATTACACTGACACAAAGGGCCTGATTATGATGTCGGACAGAGGCATCATCACGGATCTGGGACCAAGCAACATCCGCTCCGCGGTCCCAGCCGCATAATTATGATGCAACTGCATATGTGCGGTCACATACTCCCACTTCCCCATGGGAGCTTGTGCTATGGCCATAAATCTGCCGTAGCACAATCTCCCATAGAGAAGTGGTAGTTTGTACAAATCCCTGCACCATGTGGTAGGTACCTCACCATGCCTGACACGCAGTGCAGGGATTTACAGGGAGGCACCATAGGGGCTCCCTTGGCCCCCAACCTGAAGCCACCGGGAGAAGGGAACCGTGCTAGGGGCCCTCAACGGCATTTTCCGACAGGCTTCCCATTTCGGAAAGTTCGGGATGAAAAGCCTGTTAGAAACTGATATTGCTATACTGACGGCGGAAACACCGTCCAGAGGGATCACGGTGAAGTCTCCGACTGGCCGACGGATTCCTTGAGCCCGTCATTATCCAGCCAAAATGACCCGTCGGTTTCACTTTCAACCTCCTGCATTGTAATGAGACGGTTGGTAGTGAAGCCTACAATGTGACTCGGACAGCCTCTGACCTGTGGTCAGTGGCTTTTCTGAGTCACATCGTAATCAGGCTCCAAATGTTTAGTCTTCAACCACTCACAGAAATATTTAACTCAAACTTTATTGCAATTCTTTGCATTCGAAATGTATGCATTGTTGTATTTTCTTTTTTACTAAAATGCCAGTTTACCCTATAGTGAAACAAGAAAATAATGTGTAGAGCAAATCAAGGGAGAACCCCATATTCTGAACTTTAAATATGAGAATGAGAAGCTCTGTGCTTCAGCAAGTCGAAGGGCTACATATTGCTAATTTTCAACAGCGTAATTTCACCAGAAGCACAGGGGTGGTTCTGGATTAGATTACAAAAGATGACATCACAATAATTTTTACTCTATTTGATCCGAGAGGAAGTTGATACATGATCCTGCGAGAAATGTGTACAAAAATATACCATAATAGACTTATTAAAACATTTTAAAGACACACATAAGAAGTGAAGACAAAGCAGAGCTGTAACCTTCTGTAACCTTCGACTGGCACCACTTTAGACCCTAATTACGAATGGCCATACATTTAGAAGGACTTGCTAACTGCAGTAATCCATTGGCATTCTAAAAGTATGGGGCATATTCTCATGGATGTATCGCCGAGTTATCAGCACTTTATCGTAGCCAAAGTGGTGATAAAACTATCGCCCCATTCACAAGCTGGTGATAACAGCCCATATCACCAGTTTACCAGCCATAGCAGCCTCAAAAACATTGCCACAGATGACCCCGGCAACTATTGCTAATGAGATGCAGAGTAGGTGTTCCCGTGCAAAAATCCGAGACAATACCACTCCACAACATTCTCAATGACCAGCCAGATCGGTGATAAGATCCCAAAACGTGTGATCAGGTGCATTAGCAGCAGGAAAATAACACCTGGTCTGACCGGGTCCAAAGCTGGATTACAGCCTGTACCAGAAAAGGGAGCCCAGCCCAGAGCCACACCTGAAGAACAACAGATGCCATGGAGCCACTGTACATGCAGCTGGGAGCCCCAACAGGGCCACAACACCCAAAGACACCAACTCCAGGCCCCCCGCAGACAAAGACATATCACATCAACTTCCTGAAATCATGTACAAAGACATTCGCCTGATGTCGCACAATCACAATAGGTAACATGCATGTGTCGGCACAAAAATGAGCATCACACATTCACCTTTGAATTACCAAACAGAAATGTATGAAAAAAAACATTAGTGAAGACTCATGGCGGGTCTCCTTGGGACAATCTGTAGGTAACAGCCTGCAAGACAAAAATCCAGGTAAGAATGCGTGTCCTACGCTCATCAAAGGACAGGGAGAGAGCAAAGTAGAGAGAAAGATACAGAGAGGGAGAAAGAGAGGGAGAGAGAGAGGAAGACAGAAAGAGAGTGGAAGAGATAGGAAGACAGAAAGAGAGGGAGGGAGAGAGGAAGACAGAAAGAGAGGGAGAGAGAGAGGAAGCCGGAAAGAGAGGGAGAGAGAGAGAGGAAAATGGAAAGAGAGCGAGAGAGAGAGAGAGAGAGGAAGATGGAAAGAGAGGGAGAGAGAGACAGAGGAAGACGGAAAGAGAGGGAGAGAGAGACACAGAGAAAAGAAGAGAGGGATAGGGAGGGAGAGTGCCGACACCGCTCACCCAGGTCTCACTGCTCACCTGTTGCCACCGGTGTGTCTCCAACCACGTGCCAGTATGTACTGCAGTTCACCAGGTCCCTCATCTGAAATAGATCCCTCATCTGAAACAGAGTCCAAATACAAGAATGGCACAGTACATACAATTGCACACGCCATCATCACCTGTCCGCCCCTGAGCACCCAGGCAGCTGCACCCCAGCCCCTCTCACCACCCAGCGGGGCATGCCCCCCAGCGTACCCAAGCCTCACTGCTCACCTTCCACCACCGGTGTGTCACAAAGAGGGCCCACCCCGTGCCAGTGCAAACCCCAAGCCCGGGGCCCGCGAACATGGCTCCCTCCACATCATGCAGCCCCACTCTGCAGGCCTCCAGGTCTCACATTTGATTCTGGGTCTTGATTTCGCTATGGCAGAGGACATACCAGGGCACACAGTATCATCACAGGCTGCACACCCACTCAGCCCTTGAGGTGCCACTAACTCTGTGACCCGCGAGGCAACCCCACTTGGCGGTAGGCACGCACTGCCTGCTGGCTCAGGCCTACACTGCAGTCTAGTAGGGCTCACAACGGTCGTTACCTCTCCGGACCGCCAGGACAGGGCATCATCGCAGGCTGCACACCCGCTCAGCACTTAAGGTGCCCGACCTCAGTGCACCGAAAGTCACCGTCCCGTGGCAGTGTGCCTTGCCGGACGCAGTGTATGCGGTGCTACCAAGTCTATGCCCGCAAGTCAGGGACCCTCTATGATTGAGTACCGTGGTCCGGACAACTTCCGGCCCTGGAGAATGTGATGTTGTAGGGCCCTAGGCCCTCATGCCTACATTGACACTACACGGATACACCCAGATAGAGAGTGGAAATGGCTTCGAGCACGTGCGCCAGGCCCTTTATATTGGCAGGGTCACATGTCCTGTGACGCGTGTGTACTGGATGGGTGTGGTGTGGATGGAAACCAGCCTTGAGGGAGTGGCTTTGGAATGCTGACAACTAGACCTGTGATCTGCAGAACAATACAGGGTAGACCTGGAACATGTAGCGTTGAGTCACCCCCTGTAAGCGCAAGTGGAGTGGGCTGGCCCGGCGTATGATAGTCCAGTGTAAGGGTTTGAACAATGACCTGGGGGCTCTGGCCGTTGTTCCGTACTGGGCTGAAACAAGGAAGTAACTAATGTGTGTGTATCTTGTTGTGTCAGCACCACCCGGACCGCAATCGGCAATGTGTCACCCTGTGACCCAAGTCCAATGTCATAAGCAACATGGACATAAGGGGGAATCTATGACCCTACATTCATCCATACTTCCTCACTTGAAAGATCATAGACATGACACATCTGTGTGATTATGAATGTTTAATGCATATTCAGTGGAGTGTTGTAGCTGGAGCAGTACAAGGCCATGCAAACCCCACTTTACAATGGTGGCCCGTGGAGGGCCAGCCAGAGTCCTTCAGGGAAAGACAAGTCCAAAGATGAGGAAGAGTTCAGTCAGCAGTCTGATTGCTGTGTCATTGGCGATCAAATAGTATATGGCAGTCCATGTCGAGGTCCAGGGTGAGTGTCGCAGAGTGTATCGGGGGACAGTTGAAGGTGATGATGCAAAGGGCAGAACCAAGCAGAAATAGGCCCTATGGCAGAGATGCATGCTACTGCGTCCTTCGTATCACAAAGGCAATTTCATCTGCATCTTTGTCCACTGCTGTTTCATGTGCCTCATGTGTGGGTGGTGGTGTTCTGTCTCCATCACTGTGTGGCAGTGACACATTAGTGGCCAGAGGAGGAATATCTGCTGCACTGTGTGGCACTGACAATTCAGGGGGGGAGAGGTGGATGTAGTGATAGCAGCAGCATGCATCAGCGCCAGGTCTTGTGGCAGCAATGCCATGAGGATGGTCCTGAGGTCATTGAGAAACCCAGCTACCTCTCACTGGTGTGCAGCCGTGGCAGCCACTCTTTCCACCTAGGCCCGCTCCATGGCCTCCATTAACCTCCGCATGTGTCCCAACTTCTGTGTGACATCTCTAGAGCCCTCTGACTGGACAGTTGTTCTAGTCTCTGAGTCAGGGCTCCAGCAATGTCAGCCATGGTCCATTGGAGAGCATAAAGCGGACTGTGGGTGTCCGTCAGGGACTGTGAGTGGTCCCTGATAATACTTAGACACCCATGTATGGCATCTAGTTTGGCTGCCATGCGGTCGACCCCACCCGCACCTGTTCAGCCAGCTTCTCCTGGCACCGCAACACATGGTGTTGGAAGGCCATGTGTTCTTCGTGAGGGTCCTGGGAGGCAGCCGTGGTGGTGGGTGCTGCCTGCTGCGTGGTCTGTGTAGAGGGTGGGGTCACCTCGTGGCAGCTGGGCTGCCCTGCACCTGGAGGTGCGGTGCGGTGGCACTCCTCGAGCTGTTGGAGGGCTTCAGAATCGTAGCTTTGGTGGTCCTCCTCGTCATCAGAGAAGAGAGGTTCGGGCTGCTCTACAAGAGGTGTTGGATTTCCCTCTGCAAAGTGAAGGGGAGATGCAGTTTAACAGTTTGTTCACATGTATGTTGTCGCATTGTACATGTTTTTATACAGGCTACATCACTGTGTACATTGTGGCTGTTTGGAAGGAGCTGCCTATTTGATGCGGGACAGTGGACATTTCGACAAAATGACGGATGTGTGTTTCTACTTGTACATTATCAACTCACATTTCACTGCACTGCCGAATGTGATTGGCCAGTTTCTACACACAAGCGACATCAATTGTGTCCGGTGTTCTGCTGTGGACGTGTTGCGATTTGTACCATATTGTTGTCTATGTTGAAGTGCTCTGCATGTTATGTGTGTGTGTGTGCTGCGTTTCGGGGAGTCACACCTGCAGCTCTGATTTTGCTGCCCCTTATCCCTTTCATGCGGTGTGCCTTTGACTTCTGTGCTTGTACAGTGCTGAGATGTTGCATACTTGGCTACATTGGTCTCTTGGTGGGAGTTGGGGGCTGGGGCATGGTTTGTCCACAGATATGCTCTACTCAATTGTACATGTGTGCCCATCTCCCCCTGTCCCCCCAGTCCCTGGTCGTTACTCACCCTGGTACTGTTGTCCCGGTCATGTTGAGCAGTGTCTGGTCCCCCAACTCCTGCCACCGTCTCCTCACTGATGACTGTGGACACCATTTCCTCCATCTCGTCCAGCTCCTCTTGTGGTGCGGGACTCCCACCTCCAGTCTGCATTGCCGCCTTCCGGTTGTTGGCGAGTTTCAGCTTCTTCCTACTCTTCTTCTCCTTGGCCTTCCCAGACCCCGAGGTCCCAGGCTGGTCCTCGGGGGGCTTGTGGGGTACTGGTTGTCCTCCGTACTTGCTCGGGCAATATCCATTGTCCTTCGCTGTTGTTTTTCATTTGTTTGTCTGTTTTTTCCTACTTTTATGGTGATTTTTCCATCCTGATGTGTGTGCATTGCAGGCCTGTCGCAGGTTTTCGCAGATTTTTAGATCGTAATTGGCCTCATCGCAACTTTTTTTGCGTTCGTGTTTCGCATTTTTGCGGCATCGCGTTGACTTTATCACGGACATTTGACGCGTTATTGTGTGTCTTTTGCATGGTATCGCCGTGTTGAGAATACCACGCTAACACAGCGTTATTTTCCCGCGATAGACTGCGATGTTGAAAGTTGCATTAAGCTAATTTTGCGATAGTTATCCTGTGAATATCCCCCAATATTTTCACAGGAAGATTTCAGCTGATGAAAGCAGCAGATATAACTCTGTGTGAAATTTCATGAAAATACAGGTAGTAATCGGCATGGAAACACTGATTCCAGCATGCTTTCCATTTTCATATGAAAACACCAGCTCCTGAATACAGCTGAAATATTTGTGTGGAACTCCAGGGGAATTGAGGAATTATCTTGGGTACGCATCAGACCCAGAATTGCTCATTGGCTCAGCAATTCATCATTTCTCAGTGGACCCTGTGGGTCCAAATCATAATTGACCAGATTTTCCCTTCCCCTGGAGTTACCGGTTACTCTCACTATCTGTAACGCCAGAGATAGAGGCAATATGTGCCAATATGTGCCACCCGTAGTCCCGCCTTAGCGAGTCACAGACGGCCAGATCATCAGTTGCTCCTTGCTTCAGGGAAAGTTGGAAAGGGTTTATGCCCCCAAAACACCTGTGTCTTCACAGCCACTTGAACTAGAAACCCAGGGCACAGCTCATGTCAAGGTTCAGACTCAAAAGTATATCTAGTAGTCTTGTCAAACGGAGTCCTTTTCAAATATGTCCCTAGTTACTCGTGATTCATTTTACATAATGATTTACATACACTGGGACTCATCTGCAAGAAAATTACGCCTCGCGGCGCCCAAGCTATTTGGGTGCGCCGTGCAGTGTCATTTTCAAAGCACAGGGAGGCATTGTATTAACAACATGCATCACTCTGCTTTTCCCTGCACTGGCGCACAATTGGCTGCCATGTGCCAGGGCAGGCACCCTTGAGTCATTTTGCAAGGGTGCCTGCGCTGCGGGATGATTGTTTTTGTGCAGGAAAAAACAATCATTAGTGGCATTTTCCTCTTTCTGTCCATGCTGAAGAAAACAGCATGCATAGAAAGAGGTAAAAACAAGAAGTAAATGTTACTTTTTACATGGTGACTTTACTTGGCCTTGTAAATATGGGCAATCCCTTTGCTCCTCCGCTGCGTCAAAAAAAGTGACGCACCGGTGGCTCAATGGGCTTGTAAATACACCCTTCTGTCTTTAAGGATATAATGTCACCATTGGTTTGAAAATAGAATCCCACGGTGACCTGCTATGTCTCATCTGTTCGCCAACTTTCTCTCGCCCTCTTTATTTCACGTTCTCTCTCCTTGTCTCTCTGTTTTATCCACCCCGCTCCTTCTCTCTCTCTCCTTCGTCCCAGTCTCCCTCTCCTTTCCCCACCCCTCTAGCATGTCTTTAACCTCTTTCCCCACGAATCATTCACACAGTTCTTTCTTATAACAATGCCAAGCTGCCAGGGGATTTAGAGGTCTCAGCAGACAGCGAGTTTCTGCCAAAGAATGCCTGAACGCCAGAACTCCCAAACAATCTTAATACCGAAGAGCTATTTCGAGCACTGATGTCTTTGGCTCATAAAGAGCGGAAAAAGACATTTCTCAGAAAGTAGGAACTAACAGGTAACACTCCTCACAACATCTCAAAGTAAAATAAGAACTTTTGTCCGAGGAGACTTTATATCACGATGATGTTTTGTCATTACATTTAAAACATGACTTGCTTCCTCAAATCATAAGCCGGTCAGTGGAGTAAGAGAACAGGATCAGGGAGACTGAGTGTGTTTGGTGGTAATAAAGTGTGAGCAGTAAGTTGGTTAGGACTGGTAGTGTATGTGTGCGCTTGTTTATGTTTACAGAGTTGTGCTTAGGGAGTTGTGGATCTTTGCTGTTCATCTCTGCAAATCAGCTGATGTTCTATAAGAGTATAATCAGTAGTATTTTGAATATAATTTAGCATAACTTTAACAAATAATGAAGTTTATTGTTTCAGCTGAAAAGCCATACAAATAAGACATTCCACAAAAGATACTTCATTGGTTACATTAAAACTGCATACTCAGGGGGAGTTTATTCCGTCAAGAGTGCGTTAGGGTGCCAGAGTCACCTGTAGTCAATTGACCCATAGCTTTAAAAAAAGTTTAAATCGAATAAGTATACACATTTAAAAATGTAGATGTTGAAAAGGACAACAGCTAGTTAAGCTTGAAGCCAGAAAAATATAGGAGTCAACCAACATAAAAATGGCGCCGGAGTCCATCCGATAGGATAGTGGCATTGCCTGTGCTTCTTGAAGAATGGATGGAAAAACTGCCTTTTTGCCAGCTGAAATTTAGTGCAGAAAGTGGAACAATAGTTGGTGTGGATTGTATTCCACCACAAGTAATAATGAGTGCTATTTTTGTTGGGTCCACTGCAGGTTTCAGTAATTTAAACTGGAGCTCAATCTCTGGTAGCTATGGCACAGAGCAGAATAGCTCAATTTAAGAAAATGTCTAAAACACTTCTAAGTACCAAAACACTTACAAAGTCAAAAACACAACACATTATAACCCGACTCCAATTTTGTAAATAATAGAGAATATTTAAAGAACAAAATGACACCAAAACAACAAAAAAGATTTTAAATAATATTAGTGCCAAAAAGCTCAAAGCGCCAACTACTGGCAACCAGTCATGCAAGACCGGGACAGGGGTAAGGTTTGGGGCTGACTAGGATAGAGTGGGGATCGGATATGAGGACCAGGTTGGTCCCTGTTCGAGTTACCTTTAGACTTAAAAACTTTAATGGAGAAAAAATTGTTGGCAGCGGGCGTTGACGGTCTTGGGATATAGGAGAAATAGGGCTTGGGTGCCTTCCTTTTCCCTCCCCTTCATTTTTCCCGTATGATTGCCTGCATGATTGAGTGCAAATGGGAATTTGTAGGCAGTCCCTTAGGTTTCCATAAAAAGACCTACCACCAGGATGTCAGCGCTTGGTTTCTTTTACGGTCCCTTGCCTCGGGACTTCCGGTTCCTGTTTTTGATGTCCTTGCACCTTGTTGGTGGATTCTTGCCCGTAGGGCTGTTGTGTACCTATTTGGATTCTTTCTCCCCGGATTCCAGCTCAAGAGGAGTCATTAGTTCGGACTCTCGGAGAAGAAAAAGAAAACGGAAAGACGCGGCTGTGTGTCTCCACGTTTCCTGACTTGGACTTCCTGGATTATCGTAGCCTATCCGCCTTGCTTTGTTTGTTTGGGCGGAATCACGAAGGAGCTGAAGATCGGCCGTTTTTTCAGTGCTCCTTTCATTGTTTTGTGCTGGGTTTTTTTAAAATCTGTTCCTCACATTTCCTTGTGAGTTATTTCAGAGCCTTTTTTCTCCCCCCTCCCTCTTTTCTTTTTGGGTCTACCTAGAAGGTGTGTTTTGTTCTACGAGAGAAAAGAAACTGTATTTCTGTATTATTGCAGTTCCCTTTCCCCCACCCCTGTTAGTTGCTTATTGAATACTCCTCAACTCACTCAGGACAAGTGGAGTCTATCATCAGGAGAACTTATTCCTCATCATATCAAGAGCATCTTTCTCCACATGACTGGGGAAGCCAGGGGTTCTGTGAGTTCTTATGTGCACTTAATTATGCCGGTAGTATAATATTAGCATGTTGTGTGTTCCCAGAGTAACATCTTGTTGTCCCTTCTTGTTTTAAGGTCACGGCTGTGGTCTGTCGAGTGCTGATTGGGTGATAGACAACAAAGTAAACTGCAGCACCTGAGAAACCTCTGAGGTCTTCACTCCCTGTTTTTGTTCCCCCACCTTCTCCCTGCATCGGGGTCGCCCGTCACCCTGATTATTTAGTCGGGTGTGGGGTGTCCGCGGTGGGGGTAGTGCACTGGGTAATTCTTCACTCCTGCAGAGCCTGGCGGGTTGGCAAACAGAGCAGGCGGGACAAGCTGGATCCAGAGCGGCACTTGATAACAACATATTGCTGAAGCATGGGGTTCAGGAGCTGTCATAGATAACGGCGGGAAAGCTCAGTGCAGGCAAGGTCCAAATTCCACGCCCAAGAAGTACTCAAAATCACTCTGATGTTGCTTGACTTCCGTCCTAGTGATGCCTTCTATGTTTAGTCTTCGAAACATTTCTGGAAGTCGGGTCACCTTCAGTGAGGCAAGCCAGCAAGTGGAGGCCGACTGGTGATCCAACTTTGACCCTGGCCTACATCATTTCCCCAAGCAAAAGTGTGTGCAGTTGGGGACAGGAGGAGTACACTCTTAACACCAGAGAAGGAGCCAGGACCTGGGCAGCACCACCTTGGGTTTAGGACTCATTCCAAAAGAAGCCATCAGAAGCTTACCGGGCAGGTCAATTTGAAATGGGTCAGCTGAGTTCTGTCAGGAAGGTGGACTTCTTGTAGCTTTTGTGTCCCTGTAGCTTAACAGGAGGCCAGCAGACTGACCCTTGGAGTCCACTTCTCAGTCCTAGGTACAAGTGGGAGCAGGTCGAGTCCCTTGGGCTCTTCTCACAGGTCTCAACAGAAAGTGCAGTCCTTATTCTGTGTTTCAAAGGGCCAGTTATGTTCCGAAGAAGGTACCCAAAGTTGCCACATTTATGCTTGGTGCTAGCCTGTGAGTGAAGAAGTGTCAGACAAGTGGTTATTAGTTGATGGGGGTGAGGGGCGATAACTCACCTCAAATATTGATTACAATTCTTGGCAGAGTGACCACAAAAGTCACTAAATAACTTATGCTTAACTCTCCAGGAGCTTGGCCCCAGAGAAGTCGGGCTTAACTTGGAGACAATATGTAACGTATTTATATAGCTCTTAAAGAGTAGTAAAGGGATAACACAATGCAAGAAACATCTCTTACCATTTTAGTAAAACAGAGAACATTTCAATGTATAAAATGACACCAAAACCAGAAAAATCTAGTCAGTAGAACCAGAGATATGATTCTTTAAAATTCTCAGTAGAAGTAGTGACAAAAAACACAAAGTGACAATCATGGTTATCTGGTTGCATTAAACAGGTAGGGCCGACTGCAATAAAGTGCTGGTCAGGTACAGGGACCAGGTTTCTCCGAGTGGAAATTTTCCCTTCTAACTTAATCCAGATTCATGCAAGAAGCATTTGTTAATTAGATAGTTGGTAGCCTGGATGCAAGTAGAATTTGGAGACAGTGGGTTGCTGAAGTCCCATGTCTCGATTAGAGCTTCGCATTGGCAGTGCACAAAGAGTTAGTCAACTATCAGAATTTCACATCGGTGAGAAACATGGGGTGGTCAATGTTGATGTGAAGAGCTCTACATGGTGAAGTCTGGGCTCTATATCCTGGAACGTTTTGTAGGTAGTCGAAGGCATTTCCCACATTGGCCTCGATGAAGTCCACTCACATTCTCGAGGAGACTGGGGACAGTTCTTTTCGGTGTGAAGAGCCTCTAGTTTTTACCTGTGCTCCATTTCTTGCAGTTTAAGTGTTGTAGGAGTACACTCTAACACCAGTCAACACCAGGTCATACAAGAAATGCTTTTAAATAGATTTTCAGCACCAGGTTTGTCCATACCCAGACACAATACAAAACTGGTTTTATGGAGACCACAGCTTCGATGATGTGTTGGCTGAGCTTTGCCCTTCGTCCCTCCATTGGCGTGCCAGGCCCAGTAAGTGCCAAGGAAAAGAGTTATGAATTTTTTGCAGCTCTCACGCTTCCCTAAATCCCTATAGGTCAGCCCCATATGTACCAGCGGTCAAAACTTTCATTCTGAAAGCTTGGAGAGCAGGCTCCAATACCCTTCTGCCACATTTGTTAAAAAAGCATAGAACAGCACTTATATCCTGGCTGATAGCAAACTCACGCTTTGCAACTTGTTCTACCAGGACAGTTTATCTCAGAGCGTTTTACCGGTTAATCCGAGCAGTTGACGCACTTCAGGGAGCACCATAAATTTGCCATACTGACTTCAGGTTCTCTTTTGAATTCAGGATCATGACTTTAGTTGTAGTGATGAAAATGATAGGATGCTTGCACTGCAGATGTTTCATACCCTCTTCATAAGCGATACATTTCCAACTCAGTTCATGCCATGAGCACAGCATCATCAGTGAATAGCATTAGTGGTATTTCCTCTTCTCTCATTACTGGTACATCGTGGATTAGATAAAGAAGCAATTTTCCAACAACGTTTGCAAACAAATTGAATAAAATAGGTGCAGTACACAGCTTTTCCTGACTCCAGTTTTGATCCCGAAGTTGGGCATGTATTCAGATCTTGACTCGTCCCTGTCCCTAGCTGTGTTCTACCAATGAAGCCAATGTAGGATAGTGAGTTGTTTTTCTGCTAGTCCTTGGTACTTTCATGCAAACCACATACATGCAAACCATAGCATATTTTGACCTTTGATTTGATTAAATGCTGATTTTAATTTTTGTATATGCTCCCTTCTTCACTGCAGGTGTTTTAAATACATATGGCAACTGTTAAAAATTGGGCTTCTGGTTGTCAGAGTATGCACCCTGTACAAACAAGAACCAACACTCTAGTCAGAGTAAGCTAGATACACATTATAAGACAATCTGTGCTCGCCCTCTGGTAGCTTTGTATAGAGCAGTCAGGCTTATCTAAAGCAGGGGAGGCTCCTCCGCTAAGGTGGAGGAGCGTTTCCCCACTGCTCTTTGAGCAGGAAAAATAAAATGATAATAACATAGGTATTATAATTTTATTTCTTGCAAGGTCGGGGTTAGGTTAGGGTAGGGCAGGGGCTGGAGGCACAGGGAGCGGAGTGGTTTGCACACCCCAAATGTGCATTACTGCTTGGCCGGCTGTCTTGGTCCGGCCAAGCAGTCATGCATAATTTGCATGTTCCCCACCGGGAGCGCATTACACAACCTAGTGGGTATCATGCCCAGGCCCCCGTCCCCATCTGAGCACTGATCCATGGTGCTCAGACCAAACACAATGCTGCATTGCAGCGTTGTGATTGGCTATGGCGAGCCTGTGTGCTTCCTTGATCTGGGACTAGCCGGAGATTGAAGTGGAGGGGAAACCCATCCGATAGAAATGGTACGTAGTATTTCTTTTAATATTTTCCCCCATCCCTCCTACTATCCCCTCCTCCTCCACCCTCATTTCCTGCCAGTCTCTACTAATCTAAAAAGGCAATGTGTAAAGTATTTGTGCAACAAGTACACACAGTACCACAATGAAAACACCACAAAAATACTCCCCACTGGGTAAGAAAACTAGATTATATTTTTATGAGTAGAACAAGACCAAAATGACAAAAATCCAATAAGTAGAACCGAGGTTATGAATTTTTAAAGAATAAATAAAAAGCAGTGCTTAGAAGCAAACAGTGTTTAGGCATTACTTGAGGTTGCGCTGGACCAAATTCAAAGTTTAGACTGACCAAGATGAAGTGCTACACAAACAAATTATGGACGGAATGCTGAATAAATCATACATTCACCCCCAGTCATAAGATCTGATTTAAATCCATCGTTCTTTTGCTCACCATGCCACCCCAGTTTAGACCAAGCCATATGCAAATTGACCCAACTGCCAAGCCAGGTCCTCCCTGAACCATAAACAAGCATCCGGGGAGCGATTTCTGGGTATTAAACTGAACTGGTCCCAGGATGCTTGTTTCCGGTCCAGGGAAGACATGGCTTGGCAGTTCGGTCTGCACTATTCTCATGAGGCACAGGGTCAAGACTGATTTGCATACGGCTGGGGATGAATGCATGATTAATTCAGCATTTCCTCCATCATTTGTTTGCATGGTACTTTTCACCCTAAGTGGAATGGGTACGGCCAGACGTGGGTCCCTTGCTCACTGTGCCACTGGATGCAAGCTAGCCTGGCTGATAAAGGGTAATACCCAGAAACCAGTCCCAGGATGCTTGTTTCCGGTCCAGGGAGAACCTGGCTTGGCAGTTCGGTCTAGATTGTTCCCATGAGGCACAGGATCAAGACTGATTTGCATATGGCTGGGTCTAAACTGGGGTGGCATGATGAGCAAAAGAACAATGGGTTTACCCCTGATCTCTTGACTGGGGGTGAATGTATGATTTATTCTGCATTCCGTCCATCATTTGGTTGCGTAGCATTTTTTACCCTAAGTGGGATGGGTATGCCCAGACATGGGTCCCTTGCTCACTGTGCCACTGGATGCAAGCTAGCCTGGCTGATGAAGGGTAATACCCACAAACCGGTCCCAGGATGCTTGTTTCCAGTCCAGGGAGAACCCGGCTTGGCATTACGGTCTGGACTGTTCCCATGAAACCCTTGGAGTCACTCTGAGGTCAAGTGAGCTGGGCCAGTCCTTGTCCTCTGCAGGGCAGAGATCAGTAAGCAGCACAGCAGCACAGCAAAGCAGAAAACCGGTTATTCTAGAGCAGCAGTCAAGCAGAGGGGCAATCCTTGTATCACAGCAGTCTTTACACCTGGCAGAGTTTGTCATAGGTCCAGCAGTGTACTGTCTTGGTAGGGTCAGAGCCCCAGTACTTATACTCAGTAATGCCTTTGAAGTGGGGGTGACTTCAAAGCTGGCCCTGGAAGTGCACATGTCTCCTTTCTTCCCAGCCCTGGTTCCAGACTATCAGTAGGGGGCAATCAGCCCCTTGTGTGGGAAACAGGACACTGCCTATTCAGGTGTAAGTGTCAGCTTCCCTCTCTCTTCCAGCCCACAAAGAGCTATCAGAATGCAGATGAATGCAGATGAGTTCTCTGTCACACCCACCCGTCCTGTGTTTGTGGCTGTCTACAGGGAATGCACAAAGTATAACTGTCTCCCACACTAGATGTGCATTGGGGATCACTGACATAATATCGATAACAATAATATAGAATTACACAAATATCGAAGTTAAAATATCGAATACAAAAATATCGAATTCCTATCTACAAACAGGTAAGTACAAAAATATCGAATCAAAAATATCGTTTAAAAAATATAGTTAGTCAAAATATCGATTTTTCAAAAAAAATCTTTAAAATAATTTAAAATTAATAAAATATTAAAAATAATTAACTAAAATATACTTAAAAATACTTAAATAACCTTAAAATTATTAAATAATTAATTTAAGTTATAAAAAAAATCAATTTTATTTTTTAAAACATATATATTTATATTAATATAATATTAAGAAAAAAATATACAATATCTTTACCGTAGGATAGGGTAGGGGTAAAAATTACTATTCCCACTCCAGTGAGTGCAACAGTAGGGAAAGTGTTGGATAGCGTAAGGGTAAATATTACTATTCCAACTCCAGAGAGTGCAACAGTAGGGAAAGCGTTGGATAGCGTAGGGGTAAAAATTACTATTCCCACTCCAGTGAGTGCAACAGTAGGGAAAGCATTGGATAGCGTAGGAGTAAAAATTACTATTTCCACTCCAGAGAGTGCAACAGTAGGTAAAGCGTTGGGTAGCGTAGGGGCAAAAATTACTATTACCACTCCAGTGAGTGCAACAGTAGGGAAAGCGTTGGATAGTGTAGGGGTAAAAATTACTATTCCCACTCCAGAGAGTGCAACAGTAGAGAAAGCGTTGGATAGCGTAGGGGTAAAAATCACTATTCCCACTCCAGTGAGTGCAACAGTAGGGAAAGCGTTGGATAGCATAGGGGCAAAAATTACTATTCCCAATCCAGTGACTGCAACACTAGGGAAAGCGTTGGATAGCGTAGGGATAAAAATTACTATTCCCACTCCAGAGAGTGCAACATTAGGGAAAGCGTTGGCTAGCGTAGAGGTAAAAATTACTATTCCCACTCCAGAGAGTGCAACAGTAGGGAAAGCGTGGGATAGCGTAGGGGTAAAAATTACTATTCCCACTCCAGTGAGTGCAACAGTAGGGAAAGTAAATACTTCACATATTAATTAAAAAAAAATTAATACCAATTAAAAATTAATTAAAAATAATTACCAAATTAATATAATATAATGATGAATCAATTAAACATACAAATAAAAATTAATTATTAAAAATCATTACCTATTAATACAAATGATTTACCAAATACCAATTAATTAATTAGCAATTGAAAAATAATTAACAATTAATTCAAAATAAATACCAATAAATATATTACACAAATGTAATTAATTACAATTAAATTACTTCCCACCCTATTCCCCTATAAACTCACAACCCGCTACAGAAAATAAATTAATAAAATTAACATAATTATCAATTAATCAATTATTAAAAATGAATTACCAAATATAATTTAATTAATTACTAATTATAAATTAATTAACAATGAATTCAAGATAAATACCAATAAATAAATTAAAACATTTAATTAATTATAATTAAATTACTTCCCTCCCTATAAACCCACAACCTGCTACAGAAAATAAATTAATAAAATTAAAATAATGATCAATTAATCAATGAATACAAATTAATTACCAATTATAATTTAATTAATTACCAATTAAAAATTAATGAACAATTAATTCACGATAAATACCAATAAATAAATTAAAATATTTAATTAATTATAATTAAATTACTTCCCACCCTATCCCCCTATAAACCCACAACCCGCTACAGAATTAAATTACGCAAAAATGAAGTACCATAAAATTAATTACTTAAAATAAATTACAAAATAAATATACACTTTTCACACATATACTAACATAAAAAACTTTAAAAAATTTGATATTATTAAAAATTCGATATATTTAATACCTATATTATATACTTCGATATTTTGACTTTCTATATTTATGTAAATCGATATTAACTTACTTACCTCAAATTCGATATTTTTGTTGACTATATTCTGTCCATTCGATATTTTGTCCATTCTATATTTTGAATTCGATATTACTGCAATTCAACATTTTTGGCTCGATATTTTGACTGTATACCGTGCATTGGAGATGGGCTGCAAGGCACACAGAGCAGTAAGAGCAGAGATATGTCTGTTTTCTAAAAGTGATTCAAAAACAAAAGGGGTTGGGCAAATTGAATAGGCAGCAAGGCTAGGCCACTGAAAACTTTTAAACAAACATGTGCTAATACTGACTGTACTTTTAAACAATCTTAATTACCTACATAATCACACAATTCAATTACTGTGATCATTTATTTTCTTCTTTGTCAACAAAACACTTATTCATTCAGACAAATGGTTGTAAACAGAAGAAAGATAACATATAATGAACATACTTTCTTGATATATATCTCACCAACAAAGCATCATGACAGAACAAAATCAAACCACTTAGACAGATTTAATAAAAACTCATTGTTGACATCAAAAACTCAAATGAACCCCAGTTCTGGAATCAACTAAAATATCTTTTAGCCATCCATTCAAGATCTCAATAATTGGGCAAAGAACTAAACAGTGCCAAGCTGGCTATCACCAAGGGTATATCAATGCCATTAATCGATCAATGTATTCCCTGAAAACCAGCAACAAGTCTTTTGAATGCACTCATTATTTGTTAGAACTTGTCAAAGCGTTTTGAACCCTCAACCATTCACTCTTCTCCTCAGGATTCAGAACTGCTGAATACTTGTGTCTACTTTCAACGTGAAACTTCCAGTCAATTTAATTTTGCACTTAATTTCGGAAGTGACTGCAGAGCTAATTGGCATTCTGAAATTAAGTGAAAGTTCCTGCGAACCTTTCACAAGAAAGGTGACTCCTATTCACAAAAAAGGTGACCACTCCAACCCCGCCAACTACAGGTTTGTGGCACTGTTGGACGTTGAAGCCAAAGCCTATGCCAAATTACTATTGAGATAATTAGAGGACTGGGCTAATAACAACGAAATACTACCATTCTATCAGACCGGCTTCAGGGCTAACAGTGCAACCACAGATAACATCATGACCCTGGCCTATCTCTCAAAAAGAGCGGTGAAAGACAGGCATCTGCCACTGTTTTGCTGCTTTATCGACTACAGCACAGCTTTTGATAGAGTGGATACAGGCAAACTCTGGGGAAAACTGTCAGGCTGGGGAGTTCCATCAAAGCTACTGAAAACCATTACATCCCTTTATGAGGGGACCTGGGTACAAGTCAAGATAAGCCCCACAGCGTTATCTGCAAGAATAGAAACCAACAACGGACTGAAGCAGGGCTGCGCTCTGGCCCCCCTATTATTTAATCTTTATAAGGCCGATATGGGGGGAGCTTTGAAAGAGGCAAATCTAGTTCCACCCAAACTGGGTTATACAAGACTGGCAATTCTTCAGTACGCAGACGACACTGTAGTGATGGATCACACAAATGTGGGCCTCCAAAGAGCACTAAAAGAGCCGGGGAAGTACAATGAGAAAAATCACTTGACTGTTAACCAAAGCAAAATAAAGATAATGGTATTCGGCAGATATCCTCACAAAAAACATGCCCGCTGGTCCTTGGGAGATCTCCAAATTGACACCACCACAGCCTATAATTATCTTGGGGTTTGACTACATGAGAGTGCACCATTGGCAACTCATACAAAACATTTAATTGCCAAAACCAAGAGTGTAATCCTATCAATGAAACGCCTGAGCCAATGCTTGACCAGCCCCACAGCGGAGCCCATGCTGAAGGTCCTGAAGGCAAAACTAATCCCGGCCATCAGCGATGGTCATCTGGCATTCCCAGGAGATTTAGACAAATTCCTATCAGCAGCGCAGGTCAAAGCCAATAAAATCGTGCTGCAAATACCCAGGTATGCAAGGAACATCAGGCTACGGCTGGAATTAGGGCTCAGCAGACCTGAACTGGCCCTCCAGGAGGACCTAAGTAAGTATTATATCAGAGTCCTGAAAGCACCCCATGACTCTCTAAAACATCACTTGGTAACAATCTTTAGAGAAGAGGACTCCCCCTGTTACATCAAGCTGGGCACAGCAATAGAGAACCTCAACATTAAACCACAAAGCCTGCACCTAACAGACATCCCGCACAAGACCTGGTCAAACATCATGAGACGGCAGGTCCGCTCCATTTCGTACGAACTGGATCTAATCGCACTTCGCCATAACACCCTCAACGAGGCATTGAATGAATCTTACATTATGGGGAAAGCTCAACCGTACCTAAGTGAAGCACTAGGGGCCCAGGCCCGCAGGAAAATCATTTTTATGAGTCTAGTGGCCCTAAGAACAGCAGACTTCAAACCAGAATGGGCACGTGCAGATTGTGCTACCTTTTGCCGCCTATGCAACTGCCAAAAGGAATCCCGGCTCCACTCACTATGTTGCTGCTCCAAACTAACCAGTGAGCGACAAAGTATGCTCCGCCCCATCTTAAGAGACCTTGGCATCAGATCATGCAGGGAGGCATCAGATTGGTGCTTCTCTGAAACAATAACCCACTTCCTTGCAAGAGCAGCAAAATTTACCCACCATATTAGACTGGCCTTAGACGCTAGCGCTTTACCATAAGCATGTAAAACACAGAGACTGATAACAGGCAAACAAGGTGCTTCAGTAACAATTTATGGGTAATAAAGAGCCAGCCCGATTGAACCATTGTCGAAGCACAGTTAAGTTCCCGGACTTGAACGAGTCCCTATCACGGGGAATAGTCCCTAATTCGTTCAAAAACGCCGCGTTGGTCCCATTAATTGAAAAACCCGGCGCCGACCCTTCCAACCTCTCAAACTACTGACCCATATTGCTTCTCCCTTTCGGTGCAAAGATCTTAGAAGCCCATGTGGCTAGCTGCATCTCGAGCTTCATAGAGACATCCGACTTTCTAGAGCCCAATCAAGCCGGCTTTCACCAGTCGCACTCTACCGAGTCGGTGATCCTAGCGGTCCTGGACACTATGAGGTCTAATGCCGACAAGGGCATACATCAGGCCTTGGTGCTCCTGGACTTGTCGGCAGCGTTCGTCACGGTGGATCATACCATCCTATTACACCGTGTCGAACAGGCCGGCCTGCGAGGCACGGCTCTTGGTTGGGTCAAGTCCTTTTTGAATGACCGTTTCCAGGCTGTCAAGATTGAGAACTTTACGGCGCCCAAACTCCCCACCACCTGCGGCGTTCCGTAGGGCTCATCGCTGTCCCCCCTCCTGTTCAATCTGTACCTCAAACCGCTGCTGCACTCGTTAAAAAACAGGAAGGTTACTATATACAACTATGCGGACGATCTGCAGCTTATATTCCCACTAAATTACTCAGACTCCGTTGAAGAATTTCAGGCCACTATGTTGCACATCCAAAGGTGGATGGAGACGAACCATCTAAAACTCAATCCCAGACAGACCGAGCTGGTACTCCCGGGTAAAAGTGCAACCAGCTGGGGCCCTCATTTTTGGCCGCCCTCTATGGGATCTCCACCGTCTCCCTCTCCATCAGTAAAAAGTCTTGGGATCACCCTTAACACCGATCTATCATTAAAAAGTCAGGTGGGAACTGTGATCTCCTCATGCTTCTTCCAGCTACGGAAGATCAAGAAAATTGCTCATCTGCTCACGCACTCCGCGCTCATCCAGGTGGTAATTGCCTTGGTCCTTTCCCGCCTTGACTTCTCCAACCCCATCTATTTGGGCATCCCCTTGGCTCTTTCCAATCGGTTGCAGATTGTACAAAATCAAGCGGCCAGACTAACATTTAAATGCAATGGCAGGAGCTCGGAGAAACCACTGCTAGCCACCCTTCATTGGCTACCTATAGCCCAACGGGTAACCTTCAAGGTAGGCTGCCTGACCTTCAAGGCTCTTCATGGAAAAAGCCCCAAGTTTAAAAACCATCTCATAAACAAACACGAACCGACTCATAATCTCCGCTCTGCCCACCTGTCCCTCCTCACCTTGCCCCTCTTTAAAAAGAAACGCCTCGGTGGATGCCGATTTGCTTATTTGGCCCCAAAGATCTGGAACTCGCTTCCCCTTTCACTTTGGAGCTGCACCAATTTAATGCAATTCAGGGGTGCACTGAAGACCTGGTTATTCAAACAAGCACACGGTTAGGATACTGCTCACCATCTTTCCTTTTCTCTAGCGCCATGAAACCTCTGGGTGCCCGTGCGCTATACAAATTACGAATAACATAACATAACATAACCTAACATAACATAACATAACTTAACGGCAAAAGGGACTTTGCAA
This sequence comes from Lissotriton vulgaris, assembly GCF_964263255.1. NCBI lineage: Eukaryota > Metazoa > Chordata > Amphibia > Caudata > Salamandridae > Lissotriton > Lissotriton vulgaris. The sequence continues at coordinate 2,047,798,079 of NC_141685.1, forward strand.
CACAGGATTTGACTGTCGGAAACAGGGCTCTAAAGACTTGCAGTTCGGCAGGGGAGGGGGGCGGCAGGGGTGGGCGAGAAAGGGGGGGGATGGGCTTCAATTTCAGCTTTGTTTTTTTTTTACTGTAATGATTTTAAATAAAAACCTAAACCCATACTGCGAAGAATTTCCTTCCCAGCATTTAAAACGCGTGTTTGATCGAGTATCAAAGACCAAATCAATGCATTTTAACGTGAGAAATTGAATTCCCCCTTTACAGCTGGAAGTTTCACATTGAAAGTGGACCCGAGTATTCACCAGTTCTGAGGAGAACCCATAAATGCTGGAGGGTTCGAAACATAGAAGCAATTAATTTACAGGCACTGGGTATATAATACACCACTTGACAAGTGACTTACAAATAAATAAAAATATTTCAAATAGGTGTAACCCAATTGTGCATTTAGAGAGGAGAGCACATGCACTTTAGCACTGGTTAGCAGTGCTAAAGTGCTCAGATTCCTAAAGTCAACAAAAGAGTCAGAAAAAGAGGAGGAGGAAGGCAAAAAGTTTGAGGTGACCTTTCTAAGAGGACCATTTCCAACAGCAACAATTCTTACGCTATCAACATTGCACTGATCGGTACACCTCCCTCTAATTTATGCACACTGCTTACATTGTTATTATATATGAAAACTAGAGCAAAGGTATGCCAGCTACTCTGATGTAAGACCAATTTTTATGTGTGCGTATTGTAGCACACACTAGGCACATGCATGGTATAATAGTTGTCTTTGCTAAACATTTGGTCATAGAGCACAGTTTATCATGCTTGATTTATAATTGCAGTTGCTGTTTCTGTGGGATATGTGCCCCATTGGGATTTGCTTTGGTGGCCTCTAGAGGCAGACTGTGGCCAGGGGAACAACTGCCGGCTCCCCTCGAAGCGTTCCCATATAAGAAACCTTTTTTTTTTTAAAGAAATTCATGTCCCCTAATGGGATTGGTCTGCTATTAAAACTCTGTTTACTACAGTGAAAGTAAATGCAGGGATGGCGGTTTACTGTTCCTTGAAAGCCTCCATCTCTGCATTTACATCCGATCACAGTGGAACACAAGCCATTTTGAGACACCCTAAATGCACAGCTTGCAATGCGAAATGTCAATCTGCAAATTGCATGCCTGTGGTTTGCAAAAAAAGAATAAAGAATAGAATATGAGACCCAGAATCTGCTATTATGAAATTCTCTTGGTCTCCCATTTCGATCTTTCTGTCTATCCTACTCTCTGTGGTACCCTCTGCCATGCTTTGCTGTTCTTGTAGCAACTATCATGTTTGAACAACCCTCATTAGGCAGTTTGTGATCTTACCCATACTCTGGATGCTGTCTCGTTCAAAGCATTCCACATTTTCTAAGGTGTGGTAGATCTGGGGTGCGATGATAGTTGCCTAGCCCTTGTTCTATGTTCTTCAAGATTTCGAAATGGTTCATGGGGTCAAGGACTACGACATGAAGGCAAGATTGTTTTATATCTTCAAAGTCTTGGACTGGTGTAGAGAAGAAACTTTTGATGTATGATTTATGACATGTAAGTTCATTGGTGGCTATTACGTACCTTGAAAGAAGAAATGGACGGTAAACTATTGGGTTCGATTATGACCTGCGGTAATTCTTTCAACAATGAACTACTTTGGGGCAGATTTATGTCGGACTTGCTCTAAGTTTACGCCGCCGTTGCATGACGCAACGGCACGGAAACGTGGTGTATCCCTGCGGCCTATTTACAACGTGACGCATCTAGGCAGATGCGTCACGTTGTAAAGCCCTGCGCCACATGGAACTTGCGTCAGGTTTCATGTGGGCGTTCTGTCGCAGGGTGGGCGTTCCCTCGTAGGAAAGCCCCGTAAAACTGACGCAGTGAAATCTACAAGATTTCACTGAGTCAGTTTTACGACGCTGCTGCGTCAAATCCTTACGCCTGCTTGAAGCAGGCGTAAGGAGTGGCGCACCACGTTATGTATGGGTGGCCTCTGTACATTGCAGGAGTTGCGTCGCACTTGCGACGCTACTCCAGCAATGCGCCGCCCGTACACCACAAGATGCGTCACGCATCTGCCCTTCCTTGCACCATGGTGCACCGCATTGTAAATGCGGCGCATCTGTGGTGCCGCAACGAGGGAATTGCGTGACGCATCAGTTCTGGCACATCCCTGCTGATTTGCAGAGATGCGCCAGAACTCATAAATCTGCCCCTCTATTCTCATTGGAAGCCTGACGGAATCGGAAATGACCCGGCTGGCAGCATGCGCACCAGTCACACCCACAGGGCTGAAGGGAGAGCACGTCGGCCTGTAGTGTTGGAATGCATATTTTATAGGTATTCCTTGTCTCATCAAATAATTTTGCACATTTGCCTAAAGAGATGATAAGGAGTCTTTCCAGTATTGTTGTTGACTTGTCTTGCATATGGAATGTTTTTATGGTCGGTAAATTATGCATCGTGTAGAAAAACCTCAGCATTTCCTCCCACTGGTTAGGTGCATGTTTGCTTTTGGCTGGGATATGTAATGCTTCTTCTTGTCTCCTGATTAGTCAAGTTTTGAAAAAAAGTAACACATCTCTTCTGTATGGTTTGTTGTTTAATATTTCTGAAAAGTGTAACTTGGTCCTTTTGCAATTACGAATGCTTTATGATACTACATCCTGAAAAAAATACTGGTCTGCCCTACTAAAAATAATAGTTTAAAACATTTTCACAGGAATGTGTGACATTTCGAAGTTAATTGAACAAGGCTGTCTAGTTTCATCGAAGAAACAGTTCAGAAAAACCGTACATTTATGTCCAAAAAGAATGCTAATTATGATTAATAAGAGGGGGCATAACTAAGCGCTACTATTTAATCTTGTTTTTTATGTCTGTTTAACGAAACATGCTTTTCATATGCTTTATTTAGCTTGTAACATGCTTTTAATGAGATTCCTTCTGCTTTTTCTCTCAGGTCGTTCACCTCAGCTTTTCTTTTTTCCATCGAAGTTCAAGTGACCATTGGCTTTGGAGGGAGAATGATGACTGAGGAATGTCCTTTCGCAATCACTGTCTTAATTGTGCAGAACATTGTGGGTTTAATCATCAATGCGGTCATGTTGGGCTGCATCTTCATGAAAACAGCGCAATCCCACAGACGGGCGGAAACGCTGATCTTCAGCCGGCACGCGGTCATTGCCGTGCGAAACGGCAGGCTTTGTTTCATGTTCCGGGTTGGAGATCTGCGGAAGAGCATGATCATTAGCGCTTCAGTGCGCATTCAGGCAGTGAGGAAAACCACCACACCTGAGGGAGAGGTCATCCCCACTCACCAGGTAGACATCCCGGTGGAGAATCCCATTGAAAGCAACAATATCTTCCTGGTGGCCCCACTGATCATCTGCCATGTCATAGACAAGCGCAGCCCTTTGTATGAGATTTCAGCTTCTGACCTCATCAACCAGGACTTAGAAATTATAGTCATACTCGAAGGGGTGGTGGAAACCACAGGTATCACAACTCAAGCAAGAACCTCATACATTACAGAGGAAATTCGGTGGGGCCACAGATTTGTGCCAATTGTAACAGAAGAAGAAGGGATATACTCAGTAGACTACTCGAAATTTGGGAACACAGTCAAAGTGGCAGCGCCGCGCTGCAGCGCCAGGGAGCTGGACGAAAAACCCTCAATACTCATCCAAACCCTGCAGAAGAGTGAACTGTCTCACCAGAACTCACTGAGAAAGCGAAACTCTATGAGGAGGAATAATTCCATGAGGCGCAACAACTCCATGAGGAGGAACAACTCCTCCCTCCTAGTACCCAAGGTGCAATTTATAACACCAGATGGAAGTCAGAATACCGACACATAGACAATAAAAAGCATTTTTTGCTCAGAACTACAAACTAAACTTATGAAACTTTTTATGAAACTGAAAAATGCTAAACTGCTGAAAATATTTATTTTCCACATTACTTCAGAGGAAATCCTTGTGAACAACAATAGGAATAACAAATTTGATCACGTTTTCACTAGAGACGATAATATTAATGACGCAGGGAAGTTTATTTCACAGAGATATACTCTGCAATGACGAACATGTTAATGATTTATTAATAAGAAAAGGAAAGCTGCTCAATTTGGAATTAATTGAAAGTCTTTAAGATATGTAAATAGTGTGCATTATTTTGTTTTGTCTTTCACAATTAATGGATGAGCGTCCACAGTTATGTAAAGCCATCAGGACGAAAAAATCTCCTAAGTGAACTTTATGCTTCAGTCCTTTTTCTATGTGTGAAACATAATGTTGGCAGAAGTCATTGGAGAAACTTAGAGCGATTCTGATCTTTTTATGGGCCTTCGCTAAAATTTTCGGATTTTATGTGCAAATCATACCCTATGGATTTCCAGTGAAAGTTCAGGAAAGTTGAAGAAATTTGGAAAGTTCTGGAGATTTGAGCACTAATGCCAGAGAGTTTTAACTAAAACATTTTTAAATATAATTTGAAAAGAGGAAAGCTACAATAAAGTCACACAAAATAAGGCTCATGATGCAGTGTAAGAAAGGTATCAGTAAGGAAAGGAGTATAGAAGATCTGTGTTTCATCACTGTGAATGCAGAAATTGGAAATTTGGCACTTTATATTTTAGAAGTCGATCAAATAAGTACTGAAGTTGATAATCGGGGAGTTGATATAATTTCAGGACAGAACTCCACTTCTGTAGGACTGTGGCAGTGTCAATGCAATTAAAGTATTCATACGGTAGCCTTTCACCCTTATTAGGTTACTACAGAAAGTACACCAGAGGCTTGTAAATTTACACTAAGTATTAGTGTTCACAACCGGGCTCCTATGGCATAGCTGCCAGTGCCCTGGCTCTGTTGGCTTACTTAGGGAACTGTGAATATAAATCTGCAAAGCGTTTGGGTAGCATTGAAAGAAGGTGTCAAAAACGTATGGCTTGTTTAGCAGCTATAAAGAGCCTGTACATTCAGTGCCTGCAATGAGTGCCTACCTTTTTTGAATGACATATTTCTTGTCAAAAATTAAAACGAATGGTTAGTTTTGCTTTTGCTGGAGATAAACAACCACAGAGGCTGAAAGCAATTAGCCCTATAAGTAAGCTATTGTTTCTATTTACTATCCTCAGGCAGGAAGTACTCTGATGTTATACCACAGATAATAAATACTAATACCACCATGTGTGACATTTAACAAGTACACTGTTATCTCTCCATTTTAAGTTCTGCAGCACCTGATTTTCAAAAATGCACATTTGGAGTTGAAAAAACACAACATGCAATGCATTTTTCCAGCAAACATTTAACAGCTTTGTCTGGAAAACATTGCACGGGTAAAAGTGATGTCTTCTGACCTAGTCCTGGGATTTTGTGAAGGAAATGAGAGACAGCAGGCAATTTGCACTAACATTTTGTTTACATAGAGTTTGAAACAGATTATGTTGTCCAAAGGAAATGCAAACCTAGTACAACATGTTTTGCAGTTCTTCATATTGGACATGATGGGCCTGTTTACGAGGTCGGGGGCTCTGGAACCGCCTGATCTTAGGTTGGTGGTTCCGAACTCGGTCACAAACATGCACTTTATGACGAAAGCTTGCATGGTGGGCAGAAAAAAAGGCCCACAGCGTAATCTTCACTTGTAAACTGCATGTTTGGAAACATCCCTGCACCGTGTGGCAGGCACTTTATGGTGCCTGCCAAACGGTGGATGGATGATTAGGGGGGCACCCTAGGTGATCGCATAGCAGAGGGCCAGGGGAAAAGGTGGCCCTGCTAGGGGCCCCCAAAAACACTTTCCAACAGCCTTCCCATGTCAGAAAGACCGACATGAAAGGACTGTCAGAAACTGTTTTTATAATCCTGACAGCGGAGCCGAGCCTGGCTCCACCGTCATTAGAGTATTATGGTGCTTTCCGACAGGCTCCTTGAGCACATCGGAAGCGCTGCAGTCAGTGCAGCCACCCAATGCCTCCACCCACCGCACCCGCCGCATCATAATGTGGCGGGAAGATCACAATGTCGGACGGATCGCATCCGGCATTTGATCGGTTGCGGTCTGCCCGCCATCGTAATCGGGCCTTATGTCTCAAAGGGGTTTCCCCATTGTGAGTCTCTGAGAAAATGCATTCGTCCACATAAGCCAATGTTCTGTACAAATAACAATCACTAAATGATGGCAACCATCCTGACACATGTTTGCTTCTCTATGACGTCAATGATCTTCTTAATCAACCCTCTCTTTTGTCTTTTGTTTGTTTTTGCTTATTTTCTAATTTTTCTACTTTTTTTGCAATAGAGCGTTTGTATGCTCTTAGGTCTCGCCAGGCGAAAGCAGCGCATGCGCTGACCTTGCACTGAACGCTGCTTTCGCCATGGAGAGGAACTGTTGCAATTGATTCTGCCAAAGCTAAATGCACGCACGTGCAGATGTACAAAGATGGCTGCTCTCGCCATTCACAAAGATAAACACGCACCTGTACGGACAAAAAAAGCACACGCATGTGGACAGCCCGACAACATCTTTCTTTACTTTAATTTTGTCCGTATGCGTGCATGTTTACTTTTCTGAATGGTGTGAGCAGTCATTTTTGTACATCTCCATGCGCGTGCATTCAGCTTTGGCTGTGGTGGCGTGTCCACATGCACATAGTTCGTGATGGCGTGCTTTTGCTTAGAACTTCCTCTGAGCCCTATCTACACACTGCCCGAGGGCAGCCACCAGGATGGATCAGTTTTATAATGCATTGAGCATTGGGAGGGAGGGGTGGGGGGGGAAGCAGACCACAAACCGTTCTTTGTGTGAAAAAGGCTGCTTTATTGAAACAGGTGCACATTAGCAATTATAAACCCTTGGCAAAACACCTTACAAAACTACGCCTCACTAAATAACAATTCCTCAACCCCCATTGCCCTCCCCCACAACTAAAACGTCATTGACCCCACCCCACCCATACATTACAAAAATGCATAATACCAACAATGCAAATTCTTATATAATCATTTAAACTTTAACAAATCCCCAGAAACCAATATCCAAAAACTCCCCGGCTTGTACCTCAACCAATGTTGTTCCCCCACCCACATAAATCACCCCAACAGCTTATCCTGCTCAAATCACCCTGACCATGACCCAACCTAACAAACAACAAAATCCTGCCAATTCTGGCAAAAACACCATTGACCCCCGCACCAGCACCTGTTCCAAGTGACAATACAAACAGACCAAAACCCAATGAGCACCTGTTCCAACAAACCACCAAATAAAATTATTACCCAAACACAAACCAGAAAAAACAAAATTAATAGGGGGGGAGGGAGGGAGGGACAAAAAACCTATAGCCCCGGCCACCAGTCCCACAGAAGACTAAAATGGTGGCCGGGGGAGGAGTCAGGGGACCCTTATAGTAAGAAAATTGGGCGCTACTAGGAAGCAGCCCAAAATATAAAAAAACGCCCAATGGACTGCCCATACCAATCCCCCCCCCCTCCCAAACTACCCCGGGAGGGGACCTGCCTGCGGTCGGCAGCCTCCCCCAAGCCCCCTTTGGGATGGAGGGGTGGGGGGAAGCAGACCACAAACCGTTCTTTGTGTGAAAAAGGCCGCTTTATTGAAACAGGTGCACATTAACAATTATAAACCCTCAGCAAAACGCCTTACAAAACTATGCCTCACTAAATAACAATGCCTCAACCCCCATTCCCCTCCCCCACCCCTAAAATGTCATTGACCCCACCCCCACCCATACATTACAAAAATACATAATACCAACAATGCAAATTCTTATATAATCATTTAAACTTTAACAAATCCCCAGAAACCAATATCCAAAAACTCCACGGCTTGTACCTCAACCGATGTTCCCTCAACCACATAAATCACCCCAACAGCTTATCCTGCCCAAGTCACCCTGACCATGACCCAACCTAACAAACAAACCACAAAATCCTGCCAATCCTGGCAAAAACACCATTGACCCCCGCCACCCAGAAAGTGGGGGGGGGGGAATACTACCCTCCCTCTTTCTGCCCCCACAATAGCAAAGTAACGGAAACACTAACTAAAGTTTAAACAGCAAATTCCCGAACCTTGAGACAACGCGAAATAACCTCTCTGAGCTTCAAAAGATACAACTCCATGCCTATCTTCGATAAATGCACACCATCACCCCGAAAGAATTATACTGCATCAAATCGGATGTCACTATGAAGCACCCTACTAAAACCCAAACCTCTACAAAATCTGAACACCTCCAAATTAATCTTCTTGCCTGCCCTATCAATTGCCTTAGGCTTGATAGCCCCCCGCCAAACCCTGCGTGGAACCAGTTCTGTCCATAACACATAACATCCTGACCATTGTTCCTTCAAAAGCGTAAGATCTCGCTTAATGGCCCTCAATAAAACCACACCCTTTACCCCACATAGATCATTCTCGCCCAAATGTATTAACAAAACATCGGGACACTGACCCTCAACCAACCAGGAATTCAGGGCAGGAATCAACTCCCTCCACAGCATCCCACCTTTACCTTTCCAGTTACCTTAATCAAACGATCATTAAAACCTAAGGAAGAACTAAAATAACTTTGACAAACTTGAACATGAGCCCATTCAATAAAGGAATGCCCAACAATCCAGATGGATAACTCTGCCACACGGGGACCAGCTACAGAACCTGAAACGAGAAAAGCAGTATCAGACTTATGACAAAAAAGATGACGCAAGCGCCTCCCCAAGGTACTGGGTTTTCTCGGAACCGATACTATTACAATAACCCAGCGGTGTCAGGGCAACACCCAAAGACCCCGGATTCCCCTGTCTTGGCAAACAGAGACACGGGATACTTCTCGATGACATCAAAGACCAAAGTTTATTGGTTGCAACCAGGGACAGAGGTCTACCAAGTACACACGGGTAGTTCGACAGAGACTGCACCACATCAATGAACAAAACTCGGTCTTTTATGCGGAAAATGATGCCTCTGGCAACATCACAATTTACATTTGGTGCATTCAAAACTGACCAATGAACAAGTAGCATTTCAAAAAGTAGCGAATCACGACAGTCAAAGTTAATCCGACTTTCCGTTGTCCAGCCCACCAAAACGATCGCACATATGCTAAGTTTCCTGTTCGATCAGGCCGGACAAACCCATCATAAAACCTTCAACCCAGATCGATGAACATGTCGTAAAGGAAAGGCAGAAACAGATGGAAAGGAGATAGAGGAGTGGGCATGGTGGGCCATAAAATCGGACCACGTCCTGTTCTTTGATCTTTATCAGTGCAGCTGCTGAACAAGGAACTGGCTCAGCGGGATTCGCCCCAGGCGAGGAGTCAGTTCGGCCAGGTCATCCAGAAGTCAGCTAAGGCGTACGTGTCAAGGATTCGTTCGGCCATAGTCATAGGGCCTATGTTAGGGCAACCATACAAGATGGCTGCCACATACAAAATGGAACCCGAGGGTTCAAACTAAATCCTCAAATGCAGAGTGTTCTCCTATATCGATTCATACGAAAACACTCAGACACGTAACACTCGCCATTTGCGGTCTGCTGACACCAAGATCGTCCATTTCCGACAATCTTTATAAATCGGGTTTCGGAACTATCGAACCCAATTCGGGACCACGAAACCACAGACCCTCCTTTTGCCCTATCATAGGCAATAAACCCAGACCCATTTTAATCTGAATCTGGATCTATATTCATCAAGTCATCGATATGCTGCTGTAGCATAATCTTATTACTATGCATCTCTCTCCGGGCAGGTTTCCGTACGCACAAAGTAGCACAAAGGCCACAAATAGCCGGAGCACACTGTACACAGAGACAAAACATGAACAGAATCGCTAAGACCATACCAATAACCATCAAAATCTTCCAACCCCAAGTGGATATCAATCCCCATAACCATCCCATCAAAGACCAATCCCCTTTGTCCAGATAGACAGAATCGGAGATTTTGTGCAATTTGGAAATGGCCTGGAGGACTGACGGAGCATTGTCTGGAATAAAAACACAGCAGCTCGATTGAATCAATCTACAAACTCCACCTCGATCTGCTAGAATAACGTCTAGGGCAACTCTATTCTGAAGTGTCATAAGTCTATCCGACTGGAGCTCAGCAGTCAAGTTACCAAGGGCACCGGCGGTCTCAACTATGGTGGACTCAACCACTCTCGTAAGCTGATGAATATTCCTATTGTTAGCCATAGGTCCCCAGAACGGCAGAAAACCCTTGAAGAAATCACCCAATTCTTGTCCTGCAGTGTCTTCTTGGCTAAAGACACCTCTAGCAATTCTCGTCTTGTGATAATCTGCTGCAGCTGTAAAAGTGGGGGGTAACAGAAAGGAAACAAAACATGTGCCCGAGAAGTCAGAGGGCAACCATGTATACGCTTTGTCATAGCAAACAAAGTAGGTACCCTTAGCAACTAAGAACGCTGGGGAAGACTGAGACGGAAAAACGTAAGTCTCAGCGCAAACGGACTCTTACTGTTTCCCTGCAGACAATAGTAGCCTTTATGGGGCACTATACAGATCAGTAGATGACTTTTCGCACACTGGTTAATACTCAGACTTACTCCATATCCAGTAACGTTCCAACCACTATACGGTTGCCTCTCATCTTTCGGAATAGTCTCTACTGCATTTGTCCCTTTAATCATGTCGACTATGCCTCTAGCTATAGGACTATTCTTCGGATTATCTCTCGGTGACCTGAAGGGGTCAACACTGTGGGCATATATGAACATGGTTCTGTAAGCTCGAATCGAACCATTCAAACTAAAGGGCAAGACCAAATAAGGAATTCCTTTATCGGTTGTATGAGGCATCAAACCACAGATCCAGCAGTTCGTTGTATTGATCACTAACTGATGCTGGTGCAAAAGCTGTATGAAGGAATTATCAGAGAATTCCCTACGTCTGACCACCTCATATTCAAGCAAAGGGTGGAAAGAATGAGAGGAAATAGTAGGTGAAGGTGTAGGTTGCACAGTGGAATTAGACGTCATTTTTAAAACAAATGCTACATAACCAACTATGAAAATTACGAAACTCAGTAGCAAAAGTATGCATGGTATCAAAAAACATTTCTTCGACATTATTTTGCAAATGCGTTTTCTAATAGTCAATGTCTGCACAGGTCTCTCCAACTCAAACAAATCTATCCTAAACTAAGGGTGCTGCCCGCGGTGGTTGGTTGATTCTGCTTGAGAGTGCCTCTGCTGCACCCAGGAAGACTGCCTCGGACCAACAGAACCCAAGACCTAGTGTATCAGACTTACACTCCCAAGACTGGTAGCAACCGCGACCATAGCAGCAAGAACCGGATGGCAGTTCAGAAAAACAAAAATACGTAGATCCTTGGTGGAGAGTTAACCTGCAAACAGTAAAAAAATCAACTTTATTATTTTTTTATTTGTCCTTAGTTCTCGTTCTCAAATTGTATCTGTCTCTTCCAGGTAATTCTTGATCAGCAAACAAAAGATGAGGCTCAGTAGTGTCCAATCGATCTGCAGGAGGTATTGATGCTTGCAAAAGACGATCACTCTCCAGTTCTGAGCTAGTCCCAATCAAACGAGCATCACTGAACGTTACAAATTTCGGGATTGTCTCAGTTTCAGAGTCTGCAAGACCATCCTGAACCCACTTATCATAAGGCAAAGGTAAGGGTGCTTTCTTCGTGTGGGAGCCGTGGATCCAGTGGCGTTTTCCACATACTCGCACCGCAGATCTCGTAGAAAGTAGGACCTGGAAAGGTCCAGTCCAGCGGGGCTGATCGTTCTTCGTACGCTGGAAATTCCTAATGAAGCCAGGTTCTATGGCGTGGCCTGGATCTTCTGTAGCTTGTGGAAGAGAATCGTGTACCTGTTGGCGTAAAACACTCATTTTAGTTGTCAATTCACGCAAATAATCAAGCAAAACAGGGTATTCGAGGTCACTAAACCTCGTTGGTCTTGGTACGCCCCAAATATTCGCCGGGCGACCAAACACAACCTCATATGGACTCAAACCCATTCGTGAATGCAGTCATTCGGGTGGACAAAAGTGCATCTGGCCATTGTAAACCAGTGCTCTCCTGAATTTTGGCCAACTTAAGTTTAAGAGTGCCATTATAGCACTCGACTAAACCAGCTGATTGGGGATGATTTGCAACGTGGAATTTCTGCTTAATTCCAAGACCATCACACACTCTCTTCATCACTTGACCCACAAAGTCACTTCCGTTATCACTCCAAATGATTCTCGGCAAACCGAACCTCGGAAAAAACTCTTTGATCAAAGCTTTCGCGGTGGACAAAGCAGTGTTGTCCTTGAGGGGGTAAGCTTCTACCCATCTAGAAAAAGAGCAAACAACCACTAACACATACTTTAAGTTGTTGCATCTTTCCATATGGATAAAATCTAGCTGCAAAGCCTCGAACGGATACGTAGGAGGCCAAAATGACCAGCTGGTGTTGGAGTTCCCTTGCCAGGATTATGCATCAAACACACCATACAATTCTTGACCAAATTCTCTGCACATCTGGGTATTCCTACATTCTGCCAAACCGGAGCCAACAACTTGCAAATCCCTGTCACACTAATATGTGCCAATCCATACGCCATTGTAACAACTGGAAGCACATACGCGTGTGGCAGCAACCATCTCTGATATTCGGACAAATCAGTCCAACAAACACTCGAATCTAACCTACCCTTACTCTCTCTCCATTCATCCAACTCTTTCTCTGTGGCCTCACTCTGGATAATCTTCACGCTCTCAATAGTGTCTTCACACATACTCTTCTCTGGAACCCATCTCGCTGGACCCACAACATACATTCGACTCGTCACATTCCTAGCAGTTTCTTTTGCAACTTCATCCGCAAACGCATTACCACGACCAACATCACCCGTAATCTTTCTATGGGCACTGCATTTCACAATCGCTATTTGCAAAGGTAGTGTAAGAGATTCAAGAAGTTCATTCACCAGCTGCCGATGCTGGATTTTTGTCCCATGCGATGTCAAAAGTCCACGTTCACGCCACAATCGTCCAAAGCTATGAGCCACTCCAAAAGCATACCGACTATCAGTATACACATTCACTCTTTTCCCTTTCGCCAACATACATGCTCTCGTAAGTGCAATTAATTCCGCCGCTTGAGCAGAATTGTGTGGGATACGTGCATCTTCGACAACTGTATGTAAAGTCGTCACGGCATATGCTGCAGTGGTATCGCCATTTGGTAATTTAAAACACGAGCCGTCAACCCACAAAGCGTCATTACAATCAGGAAGAGGAGTATCTCTTAAATCTATCCTCCCTTTCGTCTCTTCTTCTGTTCTCAAGAAACAATCGTGTTGCTCTTCGCTATTTTCGTCTATCTCAAGCGAAATCGGGAACAACGTAGCCGGATTTAGGGTATTGCACCTCTTGATGTGCACATGGCTCGCTAACAAGGTAAGCTCATACCCTGACAACCGAGCACTAGTCAAGTGCTGTGTCTTCGTCCGATTCAACAAGGTATCCACTGCATGTGGAACCATAACAACTAGCGTATTGTCCATAATTAAACCAGCAGATTGTCGAATCGAAACAGCCACTGCTGCAGTTGCTCTCAAGCAACTCGGCAACGCTCTAGCCACAGGATCTAATGTTGACGAAAAGTACGCACATGGGCGTTGCTTCCCGCCAAATTGTTGAGTCAAAACCGAAAATGCACATCCATCTCTTTCATGGACATACAACGTAAAAGGCTTGCTGTAGTCGGGAGTACCCAACACAGGAGCCGAACACAACGCGTTGCGTAGTTCAGAGAAACTCTTTTGGCATTCCTCAGTCCAAGGAATCGGATTGGGAGTATCCTTAACCATAAGAGCTATCAAAGGTTTCGCTAACAGAGAAAAATTCGGGATCCACTGTCTGCAGTACGACGTAATACCCAAAAACGCACGTACTTCTCTCTGTGTCGTAGGGACACTCATTCTCGCAATAGTCTGTATTCTTTCTGGGGTCAGTTTCCTTCCCTCCTTCGATAAGAGGTGACCTAGGTAGGTAACTTCTTGGCAACAGAATTGTAATTTCGAAAGAGAAACTTTATGATGGCATTCAGACAAATGAGACAACAAGGACACAGTGGCATCCTTACATATGTCTTCAGTATCGGCAGCAACCAACATATCGTCAACATACTGGATAAGGGCTGCACCTTCAGGTAAGGCCAACAAGTCAAGTTGCGTCTTCAAAGCTTGACTGTAAATTGATGGACTCTCACAATAACCTTGAGGAGCGCGCTTAAAGCGGAAACTTCGTCCTCCTAAAGAGAATCCAAAGATATCTCTACTCTCTATGGCAATCGGGATGCTGAAGAAAGCATTCTTCAAGTCAATCACCGAAAACCAGGTAGCAGAAGCTGGAATCAATGTCAGTAACGCAGTAATGTCGGGTACAACAGGGAATTGCGGAACAACAATCTTGTTCACTTCACGGAGGTCGATAACAAACCTATATACAGGAGGCTGTGAAGAATCAGTTCTCTTCAAGACAGGCAAAACCGGACTATTACACACATTACCTTGAGTCTCTTCAATAACGTCTTTGTCAATCAAATCATAAATGATCGCCAAAAGCGCTCGTTCACCACCGCTTGAAATACGATATTGCGGAATGCGCGGTAACTGAGCATTCGCTTTCAACGTCACAACATATGGGGGAATGTCTAACAGGCCCACATCATTTGGACCCGTAGCCCATAACGAATCTGGTAAGGAAGACAATTCAGGTGGAAGACAATCTTTCGAAACATATATCGGAGAAATCACGTTCTCACCTAAAGTAAGATGTACTCCTGACGGAGAACAGTACAAAGTCGCATACAATCTCTTCAACAAGTCAAGGCCTAGTAAGTTCTCATTACAACCTGTAGTCAAAAGAAGGGGTGCTTCAAACCTACGAGGACCAACAGAAAGAGGCAATGGAACGGAAATCGGATTCATAACGGGGGCGCCAGAAAAACCTATAGAAACATTATTAAAGCCAGACAAAGGTGCGCCAGGGAGTTTAGAATGCATAATAGAACTCTTCGTAGCACCAGTGTCTAGCAGAAAAGGCTCTGACACACCTGATGCAATCACTTCCACGTAAGGCCCACTCTGATCTACCGGAACTGAAACAACTCCCTCTCTTTGTCCATGGCTGTCCTAACAATCATTACCTTGCTCTCCATCGCCTTCAGCATAGTAATTGTCTACGTAGTACTGTGTAGACCTACCAGAAGAATTTTGCTGTTGATCAAAACTGTTCATTGAATTCTGCGGAGGCAAATGGCGCGCGTTCTGTCCGCGACCTCTACCTCTAGGCGCTTGTTGAGCACCTCTACCTCTAACACCAGGAGCACTATTTGCACATTGCAACAAAACCAGACAACTACTCTTATAATGGCCTTCTTCTCTACAATATGCACACTGATTAGGCCCATACTGAATACGCTGTTGTTGAGGAGTCTCGTCTCTTTGCGAGTTCCTCAAATACTGTTGAGGCTGCTGATAATCACGTTGATTATTAACACGTGGTGGATAAGCTTGTTGTAGAAGAACTTTAGTCTTCAATTCCTTAGTCTTCTTATCCGCTCTCTCTAACTCATCCTTACGCCTATTCTCGTAGTATTGAGCCGTAGCAAGAATCTGCGCCGAAGTAGAAACAGGCCAAGCACTCTCAGAATCCTTCAACTTAGTACACAACTCAGGAAGAAGATTGTGCACGAATTTATCAACGAATAATCTCTGGCCACCCTCAGTAGCCATATCCTGACCACTATGATCAACAAAAGTTTCCTCGAAACGCGAGAAAAAGTCTGAAACAGACTCATCTTTCTTCTGCTTACAAGCTGACAATTTATCCCAATTAACAGGGACTTCAGGCATTAAAGTCTTCATGAAAGTGATAATTCTACCAGGAAGTTCAGCAATAACATCCTCAGGCTTAGCACCTCCAACTTGTCTATCATTTGCTGCAACAAGATTCACCCACGATTCGCCCAATTCATTATCATGATCTGTATGTCGAATGACATTCCAGATGGACTGTGGAACAACATTCCCAAACAGCATATCTATATCCGCCAAATTCATGACACACGAACTCACAGTTTGCGTAAGTTCTTTATAATATCCTGCCGGATTCTTCCGCGGATCTGGTAAAGTCTGCTTAAGCGCTAGAACTTCCGCTCGCTTCCATGGTACATGAACCCACACACGTTGAAAGTGCGCTTGAACAGGTGGAATAGCAGCAGCATCAGCAGGTCTCCATACTGGAGGAACCTCTCGCATCGGATACTGACGCGCATGTCTCCTAACTGATGAATCTGGCTCAAACAGCCGTTCAGTAGGGACATCGCTACGAAGCGACAGTAACGTCGATACCGCTTTCTCAACATCATGTATATTCACAATCAATCCTTTAGCAAACTCCGAACGCAATCGAGACAATTCTACAGGAACTCTACCCAATTCGTCCATCCATTGTTTAAGGAGGAATGCACACATAAGCTCAAAAACATAACGCTGCTTTGGTGCTTCCCATTGTCGGAAAACATCCATAATACCTTCTAGATCATACTGGGACTTATACGTCACCCATCTACGTGCCATATGGTCCAAAACCACTCGCTCATCTGTTTCGGGCAATTGGCTACGCGATTGTCTACGCTCACTCACAGGAGACATACCCATTTGTCCCAACAAAGGAGTTAGAAAATTAGAAAAGGCAGCGGTCACCCGCTGTCTAGGAGAAGGAACAGTCGGAAGGACAAGAGGAGACTAAGCAGTAATAGTAGTAGGATCCATAGTCGGAACAGGCATAGAAACAGTAGTAGCAGGAAAAAGCAAAGTTGGCAACCCTTGAGAAGGCTGCGCATAAGGAACAACAGCCAACGAAGAAGCTGACTGCGGAGGAATAACAGGAGGCAAAGCAATAGGTGCTTGCGCGGCCACAACAGGTTGCATTCTGCACATAAGGTGGTGGTGAATTTAGCAAATGCGACATCAAAGGGTCTTTCACAAGATCCTTCTCGTCTTTCTGCTCTTTAGCCGGCTAGACTGGGTAGCATCTGTCTACCGCTAACTTCCTCACTCTAAGCATCTGCTCACTGTCTTTCTCTTCTTCATTATCTCTGTATGCAACGGCAGCTTGCACCATTGACATACCCTTTCTATTCTTCTTTGCTAACTTAATTTCTTTCTGTTTGGCTTCCTTACGCCATATGCGGAAACAGTCAAACATCGCCGGCCGGGCTTTCTTCTTGAACAACTTCACTTCAAGATTATCTAAGACTTCTGTCTCAAAACTACCATAACGGGGCCACTGTAGGACGCCGTTATTCTTCGTATATCTAATCCAGACCTCATTATAGCTAATAGGACCCACAACTTGCTTCACATACAAGTCGTACGTAGGAGTTCCGATCGGAGGAACCGGACACGAATCCTCTAACCGGGAATCCCTCATAGTACCACAACTAAACAACTTCCTAAGACTGCTAAAACCAGGCATCTTGCTCACTAGTCTAGCTTCAAACAACAAGGGTAATCTAAAATCGATAAGCTTGTGAATACATGAATCCCTTGGCTTTGGGGCCTGCAGGTACCAAATCAAAGCTATCCACTAAAGGATACAAAACAAACTAAGAACTAGGAGACGCTCCCTTTATACTTAACTGAGTTGTCGATGGCGTCACCAGAAGACCCGTCAATCGTCTCGCTCTACAAACGTCTAAGGCTCCAAAACAGGGCGACAGTCAGGGCAGCAGTCCTTCGTAGCCGTCGGGACGCGGGAAACCTCGCAGCAAAGACCTTCGGAACAACGTCGACATACAGGGGTCGCTGAAGTGGCTGGCCAACCTCTGGAATTTTCACACTAAGCTCCTCACGAACCTCTGGCTTGGACCGGTACCGCTGAAGTCGCCCCACGTTGGGCGCCAATTGAGGTACTGGGTTTTCTCGGAACCAATACTATTACAATAACCCAGCGGTGTCAGGGCAACACCCAAAGACCCCGGATTCCCCTGTCTTGGCAAACAGAGACACGGGATACTTCTCGATGACGTCAAAGACCAAAGTTTATTGGTTGCAACCAGGGACAGAGGTCTAGGAAGTACACACGGGTAGTTCGACAGAGACTGCACCACATCAATGAACAAAACTCGGTCTTTTATGCCGAAAATTACGCCTCTGGCAACATCACAATTTACATTTGGTGCATTCAAAACTGACCAATGAACAAGTAGCATTTCAAAAAGTAGCGAATCACGACAGTCAAAGTTAATCCCACTTTCCGTTGTCCAGCCCACCAAAACGATCGCACATATGCTAAGTTTCCTGTTCGATCAGGCCGGACAAACCCATCATAAAACCTTCAACCCAGATCGATGAACATGTCGTAAAGGAAAGGCAGAAACAGATGGAAAGGAGATAGAGGAGTGGGAACGGTGGGCCATAAAATCGGACCACGTCCTGTTCTTTGATATTTATCAGTGCAGCTGCTGAACAAGGAACTGGCTCAGCGGGATTCGCCCCAGGTGAGGAGTCAGTTCGGCCAGGTCAACCAGAAGTCAGCTAAGGCGTACGTGTCAAGGACTCGTTCGGCCATAGTCATAGGGCCTATGTTAGGGCAACCATACAAGAAGGCTGCCACATACAAAATGGAACCCGAGGGTTCAAACTAAATCCTCAAATGCAGAGTGTTCTCCTATATCGATTCATACGAAAACACTCAGACACGTAACACTCGCCATTTGCGGTCTGCTGACACCAAGATCGTCCATTTCCGACAATCTTTATAAATCTGGTTTCAGAACTATCGAACCCAATTCGGGACCACGGAACCACACCCCCCATCATTCCTCACATAGCGCTGAAAGCAATTTGATGACCATTGCCCTAAACGCATGATATCTTGTCTAGACCAGCCCCGATGATGCGCTTCAGTTGCAGCTCCAATCCTAAAAGAGTGAGTGCTATATTTAGAGTCATCTAAACCCAAACTCCGCAAAGCTTTCCAAAGAACCATGCAAAGCTGGTAGTCGGTGACCTGAGACCCATCAGCCTGTTGAAAAACACAGTATTGTGCAGCCCCATCGGACAATATCCACCAACGCCGTGCCCACAGTAGCGGGCATGTTCCCTTGGAGGAGGACGTAACTAACCAAATGCATTTTCTTTTGCGTCTCTGATCCATTTTTGACCGGTATAACCAAATGTGGACACCCTTGTCAGATAAATGAACATCCTGCCATAGCAAACCCTGTAAAAACTTAGAACCCAACAGTTCAGAAACACGAAAAGCCCCAAAAAACATCCACACCATGAGCGTAGAAAAAAGGTAAGCTTCAAAAGCATCTCTGCACACTAATGGCACCGCCTCAACCACCCTCGCTAAAGTCTGCCAAGACAAAGGGAAACGAGCAAGCTGACCTGGACCCTGTTCTCTAGCCCAAACCTCTATCATCCTCCTCCCCACCTCACCTGCAGAAGGAATGTAACCCCAGAGGAGTTTCTCCATGAAAGCTACACCCGCTAACTTCCCCGCTATCGTCACTCTAGACAGGCCTTTGTCCATTAAATCCAGTATAAACTGAACTACATCTTCCGACCTCCTCCAACCAGATTCTCGTCTGCAAGCACCTGATGGTAAAAATTCATTCCAAGCCAGTGTGTAAACTGCTCGAGTAAAGACTGCCAAAGAACCTACCACCAATTGTATGACCCTATGTTGTCTACATACCACAGATGTTCCGGCATGGGGGTCGGCATCCTGTCCGCGTCCTTGGCAAGCCCATGGAATCTCTCCCACTGTGAACAAGACAAAGCATCCGCAATGTAATTGTTCACACCAGGTATGTGTAAGGCCCTAAAACTGATGTCACATCTCAAGCAACCCAACACAAAAACTCGGAGGAGTTTCAGAATCTGTTCCTCTCTGGCTGACTGTCTGTTAAAGATGTCAACCACAGCCATGTTGTCAATTCGAAAAAGCACTTTCTTATGGGCCAAATCTGGACCCCACAATGTCAGAACCACTAGTACCGGAAAAGTTCTAAAAAGGTAATTGACCTCCCACCATCTTTTCACTCATCCGGCCACTGCTCAGCACACCACTTGCCTTGCCAATAAAGACCAAAACCTTCACTGCCTGCTGCGTCGGAAAAAATTTGAACATCCCAGACCCAATCTTCCTCCCTGACCAAAGGCACTCCATGAAAAGACTGCAAAAAGACTGACCACATTCAAAGATCTTCTTTGATTCCGGCTGACAAACAGACATGATGGTGGGGCAAATGCTGACCAGACATTGCTCGACCCAGGAGTCTGCAAAAAGTTTGCCCTGCCCTGGCCACCCGACATGCAAAGTTAAGATGGCCCAACAGAATTTGCACCTCCCTCACGGACACTTTCTGTTTCTGTAACATGTTCACTAGGAGTTCCAGCATTTTCACTTTTTTGTGCACAGGCAGGCGAGCTTGCATCGTTACTGAGTCAAGTTCAATGCCTAAAAAAGACATGGTCGCGCAAGGACCCATTGTCTTTTCTGGCGCCAAGGGCACACCAAGTAATTCCATGAGGCCTTGAAAGGTATCCAGAGCGGTTTGACATTCATTTAAACCAGAGGAACCCACAAAAAAGAAGTCATCTAAATAGTGCGTTACCAGCTCATGTCCACTGCGCTGAATGAAAAACCATTGCAAAAAGGTACTGAATGCTTCAAAAAGGGAACAAGACATGGAACCACCCATCGGCAATGCTTTGTCCACGTACCATTTACCAGCAAAATGGATCCCAAGAAGATTCCAATCTTCCGGATGGACTGGAAGCAATCGAAATGCAGATTTAATATCACATTTTGCCATTTCAGCAGTTGCGCCCGCCGTCACTACTAGTGACATAGCAACGTCAACCGAAGAATATGACACAGAGGCCGCCTCCTCATCAATAAAATCATTGACTGAAGACCCCTCTGGCCATGATAGGTGTTGAATCAACCTAAATTGACCTGCCTCCTTCTTGGGAACTACCCCAATAGGCGACACAATCAAATCTTGCAATGGCCAATCATCAAAAGGACCTGCCATTCGCCCTTCCCGTACCTCCTTATCCAGTTTGTCCTGCACTATTTCTTTGTGTTCCTCAGCTGATTTCAAGTTCTTTGACCAATTCCGCAGCTGCGGTCCGTTGTAACCCAGTCGAAAACCTACTGCAAAACCCTCAAGTAACATCTGCTTCACCCTCAAATCCTTGTACCCCTGAAGTGCCACCGCCAGCTGCTCCAGATTAACCGGAGTATGAGCCTTTGGGCCCAGCACCCTGTGAACCTTTTCCCCCTCTAGGCGGCTGAACCTGCTGTGATGTACCTGGGGCGCTAGCCATTGGCCGGGGCCACTGCTGACTACCTTGAATCCCTGCTCCCCAACACTTGGCCAACGGATGTTTCCTACCACACTGTAAACATTCATGGCGGAATCTACAGTATTCCCTGGTGCACAAACCCTTGTTGAAGTCCCAGCAGGCCCCCACTCCTGCCTGTGTTGTTTCAGTACTTCCCACCCCTCCCCGGGTGGGCTTCCCCTGAAAGGGCCGATAAACTAAAGGCAAACCACTAGCTGTAAAAATCGCCTTGCCCCCAGCGGATGTTCCCATTGTGTGCTGCCATAAATCAGTATCCAATTCCCCCCAATTTGCTTCTGGATCCCAAGCCAAACGAGCTCTAAACTCCTCGTCATCCTGAGCCCATGCAAAACCACTACCAGTAATTTGAGCTTTCCGTATGACATCCATGTATTTAAAAATGGCAACGCAGCGCTCTGGGAACTTTTCGCAATATACGCTGGCATAAATCAAAAACGCTGCAGTCCAATTCTCAATAGTTAAAGGAACTTTCGGGCGCTTGGCTAGCTCATATTCTTCCTCCTTGGAACCTTTTTTAGAGCGCACTTCCCTACGCAGCAATTTTAAAATTTACACATATTCACCTTTCCATATTCTCTCCTTCGTGGCTAACATCAAATGAGCACCTAAAGGTTTCGTGACGCCCATGTAAGGCAGCTTTTTTATCTTTAATTCCTTGCTATGTAATGGGCCTTTGCCCAGTGCAGCTTCCTCAGTGTTCACACCACATTCCACCTTTTTGCCCAAACCTCCTTCCTCCTCCCACGTACCAACCCCTTGATCCTTAACATAACAACCCTTGTGCAGCTTACCATCAAACTCTCTTTCAACCACCCCTTCACCTGTCCCCACAGACACCATTTTTGGTTTTGCCCGTGGTGCAGATTTCTCACCCAGCTCTAACAAGGGGGGGCTGACCAGGCACTGATCGCCATTACACGTGTTCCACAGTATCCACCCGTCGAGTAACCCTCACTGAGGGGCCGCACTCTCTTCTGGGTCCAGACGCTGTAGCCCCCTTGGGCGGTAACACAGCTGGTGCCTGCAAAAAACTATAAGAAGGGTGAGAAGGACCCCCCCTAACCTCAACATCACGCAATTCCCCTTCCTCAGGGCTATCCTCGTCGTAATCCAAAACCAACGGCTCCTCCATCTGTGAAGTGCCAGCAATTCTTCTCATACCATGGGCCTTACGGGACCCTTCATTACCAAAATGGGCCTGACCTGACCCTTGCGGAATACCATGAGGAGGAGCCGACTGTACCCGCCGGTACTCCTCCAAACATTGACCAATATCCGAAACATGTCCTGCAGACTGATCCGTCTGTCGTGAAGAAATTAAAGTTGGGGCTAGCGAAGTCGCGCCGGACTTGCGCTTGCTAACCGCTCCGGGATCCCCCGACGGTACGTGATGTGCCCACCAGGCTCCACCCTCCCTTCTCCTCGGCCCTACCAAGTCCACTGCTCCACGAAACTCCCTAACCTGTGGAGAAAAAATTCGGACTGATGTGAAGAATGACTGCCTCTCTCCTATCTTGACCACCAATATGCTGCGCACCTGCCTACTCACTCCTGACCGACTCCAAGTGGCCAAAACCTGCAACCTCTGGCCTGCGTGAAACTGCCACCGAAGGGGGGGAAACCTCAACCTCATCTTCACTATTCCAGTCTAACATGGCTTGAACCATAGAGGACGCCGGGCCCAACCTCCGACCTACTTGTACCTCAGTGCCCTCTGCACCACACCCTTGGACCGAGAACGCCGCATCTGCGGCCTTATGTGATTGACTGGAAGACACCTTAACACCTCCTAAAGACTGGAGACAGCTTGTAACTGTCTCCACATGTGTTGCCGCAGCTTCCTTCAGACCCTCTGACCATACCAGAAAAATGTCTAACCCTCCCAAGATCTAGTCTCACCACCCTTCTGCCATACCTCAGCTTGCCCTCCCACATACCTATGAGACACACTCGAGTCCCCAAAAACCTGACCCCCCAAATCCCCAACACAGGAGCACTTCCCCTTCCCCCTACTTGTGCCCACTCCCCTTCCCCCACCGACCCACTATGTACCAAAACAACCTCCCCCCTAGGAGAGTCTTGAGGGGAAAAAAGGAGGAGGCTATAATGGGGGGCCACCTCCATTGCGCTATCAAATCCCGCCAAAAGTGGATGTGTGCTCACCCCCCCAGAAGAACAAGGACGGAAAGCAGGAAGAGGGGGGGCAGTAAAAGTAACCCCAACCCCACTCAGTACTGTTACCCAACAAATGCCCCTTATTATCATGAGGGGGAGGGCTGACCGGGCCTTGCCACCTCCCCCCCCCTGTGAGCCAGACAACAAATGCAACGGATCAGGAGAGCGAACGTTGTGCTCTCCCCCCAACCGTCACTCTCCGCAAACTGCACCACCGGCACTGCAGACACGGAAGCGGAACGCTTCTTCGAGCCCCTCCGCCCAGCTCACTTTACCCGTTGAGCGGGGGCTGATGCAGCTGCTCCAGAAACGCCGGAGCTAAGGGAATCTCCGACGGTCCAAAGCGCGACTCCTCCGCAGCCAACAAAGTCCCTCTAACCTCCGGCTGCGGTGGGAGCTTGGCACCCGCCTCCCGATCCGCAGCCGGACGAATTTTTGACACTGAGGCCGCCTTGCGAGAACGCGGGCGGCCTCTCTCACTCACTGCCTCAAATTTCGGGCGCTTCGGCGTCATACACGCAACCACAACCGCTGCGACACCTGCCGAGGCCTGACGCTGAGGCCGAGAAGGCCCCACCGCATCGCCAATAACAAGGTCCAACCGACCTGCTTCGCTGAGGAGCCGGATGGCTTCGAGTACGCGATAATCCTCCGCCGCCATCGAATTAACTGTCAATAAAATACTGACAAACACTAACTGACAGAATTAATTTGACACAAAAAACCTATAGCCCCGGCCACCAGGTCACCGACCACTAAAATGGTGGCGGGGCAGGAGTCAGGGGACCCTTATAGTAAGAAAATTGGGCGCTACTAGGAAGCAGCCCAAAATATAAAAACGCCCAATGGACTGCCCATACCAACCCCCCCCCCCCCCCCCCCCCTCCCCCCCCGCCCCTCCCAAACTGCCCTGGGGGGGAACCTCCCTGCGGTCGGCAGCCCCCCCAAACCCCTCTTGCAGAAAAAAAAATGCGTTTTTGACACGGATCATTTAAAACAAGCGTTTTCCTACCTCACCGAGTTGCTACTAATTAAATAGCACACAAACAAGTATCTCAGCAAGGTGGTTCTTTAACAATTCCTCCTGCAGACAGGACTGATTTAATGTTTCTTGTTTATTCTTCCCCTGTTGTTTCTCGTCCCTCCCTACCCTGTCATTGCTTATTTTTACTTGGGTAACTGCCTCTTCCTAGGGCAGCTCCTCAAATGTCTCCTTTTGGGGAAAATAAATGAAAATATCCACGCCTCGACTTTTACGGGAATTCTTTTCCAATGCTTTGCCCCGCTCCCACCAGAATTTTAGTTCAGTCCCTCGTCCGTCACTAGAGCACTCCCAAAAGCTCAATCTTTCATGTGATGGGAAAAAGGCTGCCATGAAAGAAGTATGCAATATTTGGAAGTCTTAGTGAGGTTAAAGTGCTATACAAATGATATCGCTTGCTGGTAAACCCCACAAGCATGTGCCTGGGGATTTCACTAGTACCCCAGTCATTCTCACAACTATCATGTTCACATCCAGCCAGATTCATTTAAGCTTTAAGTTTGGCAGAGAGTGACATATTAAGAAAAACAGATATACGACGTTGAGCATGGACTAAGACTGTCACTCGCGATCCGTGCTCCGGAGTCTGTAATAGTAATACTTTTTTGGTGTGTAGTACTTCAAAAAGCACTCCTGCCGCTTCTAATCACTGTAATTTGCAGACATTACTGCCACCAAGTATTTTTATATTAAGTGCCCCGCATATCATTGTAGATATTAGGGGAGTGTAGTAAGTCACTGATACATAATTCTCAATAACCTTAGACAAACTTGACTATTTCTGTGATCCAGGGTCCTTCTCGTGATATTATTTCTTATTATAGCAATTCATGAGCTTTCTGAGGGAGGCATCAAGGTGGTCCTCAGTAGTAACCGGCCTCATGACACAAAACTGGAAGCACAGTTCCCTGCCTAGTGCGAGCAGCCGCTGAGGGTATCCCAGGGGCCTCATTTATGAAAAGTGACGCATCGCTGCGTGAAAACAGCGATGCGTCACTTTTCACTGCGCACTCCTTGCGACACCAATGATGCGTCATATTTAATGTATGACGCATCATGTCGCAAGGACTTACAGATATGTCAGTATTTCTGACGCATCTGTAAGCGCATAAGTGACGCATTGCTGGAGTGTGTCACAAAAGTGATGCAACTCCAGCAATGCGTCCTTTCACATGGGGAAAGCCCCATGTGAAAGGGCTTGCGTCAGTCTTACGCCTGCTGTGAGGCAGGCGCAAGATTTTGACGCAACAGCATCCTAAAAGTGACGCAGTGAAATCTCATAGATTTCACTGCGTCACTATTACGAGGCTTTTTGCGGGGGAACGCCCCCTCTGCATACATTATACCTGACGCTGGTATAATGTGGCGCAGGGGTTTAAAAAATGACGCATCTACCTAGATGCGTCACTTTTTAAATATGGCGCAACAAGGCGCATTTAGTACGCCGCTGGTGCGTCACAAAAAGTGACGCACCGGCGGCGCAAAACTGACGCAAGGCCTCATAAATAAGGGCCCTGGTACCTACAGACAATGATGAGATAATGTGCGCTATTAACACCTCTAGTGGTGACAAGTGAGTGGGCCGCACACGTGCAGTGCTGCCAGGCATAACACATATACCCTCTTCCTGAATCCATACTAGTTTACCACACTACATGCACACTCCCACGGTGCTAGCATCCAGTTTGCCGCTCCCGAAACACCGCTATAAAATAGACCCAGGCCCCCAGCACTCCATTATCTATGTAGAGAAGTAATGCATTAGCCAATAACGAGAAACATATTCTGGTTAATAAAATAAATATGCATTAGGTAACTGAGTAGCAGGATGACAAGCTCCCCAATGCAAACAAGCATTGAAAATGCAATAGATCTCGCCTTTTATTAAGTTAAAGCCATTCGCTTTGCTATTCAATACCATTAGCAAAGCAAATGGCTTTAACTTAAGTAAAGGCGAGACCTATTGCATTTTCAGTGCTTTTTAAAATTAGTTATAATTGAGGTAGAGCCTTCTAAAGACATCAGACGAAGACAACGTAATTGGTGCTTATTGATGGTAGTGTTGAATTAAAGTAAAGAAATGCAACATACTTGCCACTAGCATGCTTGTTTAAATGCACATGTTATGGTCATTTGAGATGCAAGTTGAGCAGAGATCGAATGTGCTGTTCTCATTCCTGAGCTTGTATTTATCTTTTTACCTCAAATTACCAGCAATGTTTGACAGCTTCTCAGCACACCAGTCTAACGTCAGGGCCGGCTCTAGGCATGTGCAAGCTGTGCACCTGCACAGGGCCACCAAACCCCAGGGGCCACCACGCCAATCTATATCCTTAATATATTAATCCTCTGAGGATGGATACATATTTGCGTGGTGGCCCCTGGCAGGGATTTGGCGGCCTCTGGCTCTGTTCCACTTCTAAACTCCCTGACCCCCTCCCCTCTTTACTGGCCTGCGCGCTCCGCCCCGCCCGAACCCCCTCTTCCGGGCCCCCTACCTACGCTCCATGCCCAGGGCCACCATGAGCTTTGAGCCGGCCCTGCTAACGTCCAGCTACCATAAAGGGTAGATCTGTTAAGAGTGGTGGTTTTGTTAAATAGCCTGCTAGGTTATAATGACAAGTAGTCTCAGAGATGTTTAAAATGTTGTCGATCATATACACACTTCATGGCATACTTTTTGCTCAATAGTAACGTCTGCCGCAGGAAGGTTATTTAGGAACAAATGGGCTTTTTTAAAAATCTGTGCCACCTATGATGACAACCATTTCTGCTTGATTGGGGTGCAATCCTTAAGTGCCACTTACATGTTGCCTATATTTGTATATGCATGAATAGATCTGGGCTTATAACCTGGGAGCAGACCGAGCTAAGTGAGGAGTTCTTTCCTAGTTTTTCTCAGGGGCTACAAGAAGACTGACGTTCTTTTTTTATAGTAGATGTTGTGCTGATGGAAGAGATGCATTTGATTTCCTTTCTGAAATGAAGTGAATGAGTGTAGTCTTATGGGTGGCGGAATGATATTCAGTCATCTTGGGCATAATTTGAAAACACTTGTTTCTGGGTCTTTACTTTTAGGTGCCTCCTGATTTCCAGGTTTGAGATTCCACAGTTTTGAAGCTTGAGTGGGTACCTTTTGCAAATACCTGAAAGTCATAGGGTCGTGGTTGCATTTTTTGTTTTTCCTTTGAATGGAACCTAGTGGACAGTGGCATTTCCGGTGAGTACGGCATTCGGACAGTCTAGGTACAAGCTTGATTCTGGAATTGGCTTTTGGGCAGTATGGTTTGATTATTTTTCTTTGCAAATGGGATCTGTCCACACAGATGTACACTAACGCCCCTGTTATATTACCGGGCTCTTCTAGTTTTAAAATTTTGAAAATACATTGTTTCTGTAAATCCATAGTTGAAAGCTGTTCTTTTTCCCATCTTGCTCCTTTACTGGTTCTCAGTAAGGCCCTCAATTACGGTTTTTCGTAAAGAAATGTATTTTTGTTCACCCTTTAGCACATTTCTTCATTTTCCATGCATTGGTCAAATGGAGTGCCTTTTTCCTGTTGCCAAGAAACCCATATATGAATGAGCATTTCTGCAAAACATTGCTAGGATAAAATACCATAACACAACACAAATGAGAGACACACTATGTGGAATCTAAAGATTCTACTTGTGGATGATGACATATAGGCCAACATGTAACCACTAGTGATATATGAGCTCCATACAAGACAAGCTCATGTAAATCTGATGTACACAAAACGTAAAGTATCGCAGCTAAAAGTGTGCTTTCTAGAATAATGTTTTTTACACTAAGCGATAAAGAGAATATTTTTTGGTACTAAGTATTATTCGCATGTCCCTTAAACATCGAGAAGCACATTATTAAATGAGTTATTGTTGCGTTAGTCGCACTTTTGTGCCGCTAACGTGTAATTTATTGTCGCCTTATTTACAAGCTTGCGCTAAGCAGTGTAATCTCTAAATTCCGTGAGTTAGCTACCATTTTTTTATCGCCATGCATGCCATCGCTAATGACATGCAAAGTAGGCGTTCCGGAGCAAAACAACATGCAAATAGTCAATAACACGGTTTCGCAGTATTAACAAGCCTGCAGCAGACCCACGAAGCGACAAGAAAAATCGCGCTATGCACCCTTCATCGCATGTATTTAACGTCAGCAAAATTTTTGGCTTGGCCATACATATAATGGGAGGTGGATTGTACGGCTGAGTCCACATCTTCCTATCACCAAGGATTAGCTTATCGCTGCCATTTTTACGCTGGATTTCCAGAGATGTGCGCGGAAATTGCCGCTATCGCAGGATTTATTATCGCCGTGGAGATATGCGTTGATAATAACGCAATATCTCGGTGATAAGATCCTGCGATATGCGGCATTAAACAAAATTGCGCTAAGCGTGCTCTGCGATATTTTACGCAGAACGTTGATAATATACCCCCTAGATATGAGTTTAAGAGTTTAAATGAAACCAGGACAGAACTGGAGGGGAAGATAGGAGAGGTGGGCACGGAGGTGACGCTCCTGAAGCAGGATCTACACAACCTGGCGGCCATGGTCATGGAATCGGAGACCAGATTGGGAGAGGCGGAGGACTCCCTTCAGGATCTCTGTAAAGGAATGGCAGAGCTCCAGTCCTCGTACAAAGACCTTCAGTAGCACTTTAATGACACTGAAAACAGTGCAAGGAGCAACAACCTTTGCTTTGCGGGTTTTAGGAAAGGCATTGAGGGGCCAAACGTGTCGGCTTCGTTCACTCCTGGCTCCAGCGCTCATTCCTAACAGATAAATTATTTGCCTGCTTCGTCATAGAAGAGGCACGCAGGGCACTGCTGGCGTGACCTCCCCCGGGAGCGCAACCGCGTCCCATCATGGCCCGTTTCCTGAACTTTCTAGATAGGGACATGATCCTTCAAGAGGCAAGGAACCTTGGAGAGATAAGGCACGAGAATATCCACATAATGATCTTCTTGGATTACTGCAGGGAGATCCAGAAGCAAAGGATCACTTTTGACTCTGTGAAGGCGAAACTCAGGGAGCGTCAGATTTAGTACGTGCTTATATTTCCAGCAAAACTGAAGGTCCTATTCATAGGGAAGACACATTTCTTCCAAACACTGGAGGAAGTGTGGCATTGCATTGAGGAACTGCCAGTAATTAAGACGCTGGAGGTCCACAGCCAGCCATCGGCAAGAAACAATCCAAAGCCCTCTGGTTCCCAAATAACACTTAGATCTCAGGGAAACCGGAGAGACCATTTACAGGGGGCAATGCCATATGCAACAGGGGGCAGTGGCAGGGTCCAAAGGCGGAGTGGACACTCCTTAGATTCCCGCCTGTCAGCGGGCTCGTACACCCTCCGGCCGAGTTTGTTGACTGGAGCTTTGCCCCCAATACAACATCTACTAGTCCTGCAGAGCAACTGAAGAGCTCTGTTCCATCGCAGGCGACAGGCCAGGACTGGCCACAGACTTGGGCATTGGACAGCCCTTTCTCTTTCTCTTTCCTGCTTTTCTTCTCCCCTTTCTGTCCTCCCCTGCACCCCCTTCTGGTATCTTCCATTCTTCGTCTTTGCTTTGTCTCTCTCCTTCTTTGGTTGGTTCTTTTATTGGAGTTCTTTGGGGTGCCTCAGGAGTTTGAACTTGTAGCATAAGCTTGGGGCCGGGGAACGCGACAGACCTCTACTACCCTTATACGCAATCTCGACTGTTTGGCAGAGGGTGCGACACTGGGGGATGGGGATGTGGGGTGGAGGGAAGAGGGTGACGTTTTTCAACCAGTTGTATTGTTGTTTTGGTTAATTATATTTTCGTTAGGGTACAGTCACAGATTCGGTAGAGCGTATGCTCTCCACCAAAATCCCCATACAGGGCATCATCTCAATGCACATACATGCACGTCCCACCACTATTCCTTGGCCTGTCGTGATAGGTTCAGAAGATAGCCCATTCACGGTGCTTACTGGGAATGGTAACGGCCTTAGTGACAAAATGAAAAGGGGGCTGGTGTTGTGTTCATAAAACAAACTCACCCGGATGTGGTGCTTCTGCAGGAGACCCATCTTAAAGGTACAAAATGTGGGTTCCTTGCAAGGGGGGCGTATACTGTCCTGGCACATGCATAATACACCTCAGGCTCTAGAGGAGTTGCCATCCTGATTAAAAAGTCACCTCCCTTCATGGTAAAGCGTACATGAATAGACCCCCAGAAAACCTATGTGGGAATGACAGGCGCATGGGGTATGAGGAATGTCACCATCTTATGGATTTATGGCCCACCAAATTTTAGATCAGTACTCTACTCGGGGTGACAGATATACTACTGGGGACAACGGGATCGACGCACATCATCGGGGGGACTTTAACAACGTTATGTGCATTCCTACAGACCACTCAGGCGAA
This sequence comes from Lissotriton vulgaris, assembly GCF_964263255.1. Classification (NCBI taxonomy): domain Eukaryota; kingdom Metazoa; phylum Chordata; class Amphibia; order Caudata; family Salamandridae; genus Lissotriton; species Lissotriton vulgaris. Next base: position 2,047,829,198 of record NC_141685.1, read on the forward strand.
CATGTTCATCCGCCCCCGGTTACACAATTGGCCTGCCTTGCCGACACTCCTAGGCCTCCGCGCAGACACAAAAGTCTTCTTTGCAGAAAACTTGGGTTCGGTGCGGTCTGGAGTGATAATCTGGGAAGCATATAAAACAGTATTACAGGACAGGGCCCAGAACCGGATAGCCTGGGAAAAAAAGAAGGCTCAGGAAGAACTTGCCACACTATAGGCCCTAATTCTTACCCTATAAAGATGGCACCTCACGCAGGGAGACCCTCTGGCTCTGAGACGGTGAACAGATGTACAGCATCGCTACATGGCTCTGGCCAAGCAAGCGGCTTAGGCACAGGCCCAGGCGACTCTGCATAGGCTGTATGATGTAAGGGACAAGTCGGCCAATCTCCTGGCATGGCTTAGCCATAGAAAGGTAGAGGCTCGATGGGTGGCGAGTGTTGTGGATCCCCAGGGAATATCTCAGACGCAGATAGTACAGACATTAGCGTCCTACTATCAACACTTTTACGTAGTCAGGAACCTGAAGGCACCCACGGACATAAGAGATTACCTGGCGGACATTCATACCCCGCTATTAGATGAGGATAGTAGAGAGGGGCTAGACGTTGATATTATGATGGACGAAATCAAACTGGCTATAACCAGATTACGTCCTGGGAAGACTTTGGGCCCCAAAGGCCTCCCTGCAGAATTATATAAGAAGTGTGCAGAACTTTTAGGCCCTCACCTGTTGAAGCTTTTTCAAGATGAGTCTCAAGAGGGAATTCTGCCCCCAGATCTGCGCATGGCCATGATTATTCCTATCCATAAACAGGGGAAACCCCACATTGACTGCGCTTCATACCACGCCATATCCCTCCTCAATATAGAGGTGAAAATACTGGCACTATCCTTGCCAGGTAATCCCTGCTCCGGTGCATCAGGACCGGACAGGTTTTTTTGCCCGGACGGGGGACCCAGCTAAATCTGTGAAGGACCCACAATTGGTTCATGCGAGGTCTAGGACTGAGGAGACCCATATGTGCTCCTGTCTTTGGATGCGAAAAAGGCATTCAACGAGGTACATTGACCCTTTTTGTAGGCTACCCTGGTCAAATTTGGTATCAGCCCCCGGTTTCGGCACTGGGTGGATGTCCTGTATAGAGACCCCAGGGCAAGGGTTAAGGTCAATGCTCAGCTCTCTGGATACTTCCCCATCAGACAAGGCACCCAACAGGGCTGTCTTCTTTCCCAACTGCTCTTTGCCCTTACAATCAAGACAGTGGCCTGTAGGATCAGGCATTGTCTGGAGATTCAGGGGTTCCGAATCAAACCAACAGATACTGGGGAAGAAAAGGTCTCGCTCTACAAGGATGACATTTTGCTCTATATCACTCACCCAACTGCCACGAGTCCCACCTTATTCGATGTCATGGATGTCTACAGGACCTACTCCGGTTACACCATAAACTGGCACAAGTCGATCATCTACAGTCCACATGCTCTGGGAGTCTGGCCTACTCTCCCTGGGCCCTCCAGATGGCACACACCAGGTTCACCTACCTGAGGATTTACCTCACCACAGATACGAGGCTCTCATACCAGAGAAACATCCAACGGGTAATAATCAATTTTGTAGATGACACACAGAGATGGAAATACCTACCGCTCACAATTCTAGGCTGAGCTGCCATCTTTAAGATGATCACCTTGCCCGCTTCCTTTACGCCCTTCAGAATGAGTACTTCCTCCTCCTAAGACAAACCTTCCGAGCTGTGGATGCGGAACTGTGCTCCCTTCTATGGCTCAGGAAACAACCAAGGATTGCTCTGATGACACTACCACGTAATAAGTACAATGGGGGATCTCGCTGCCAGATAGAGGCCTACCACTGGGCAGAACATCTAACTCCAGTGAATGACTGGATACACGCCAAGGCAGACCACCCCACCTATAGGCTGGAAAGGAACACTATGGCGTATTGTACTTGTATGTATTAACTTTATGGGGGACGGGCTAGGGGCCGACTTCTCCCAGTCACCCAAGTCACATTAGAAGTGTGGGACAGAGCGTCGAAGGCATTGGGATGGGCTTGCAAACCTACTAAACAGACGCCTCTCTGGAATTGTCCCTGGTTAAAAGAAATCCATAAGCTGAAGGGCTTTACGAGGTGGGACGCCTTAGGCATATCTGCCATAGGGGACATTGTAGCTAAAGATAAACCTAAAAGTTTCCGCATGTTGCAGACAGATTTCGGGTTGCACACAGACACTTTTTTTAAGTATGCGCAATTACAACATGCCTGGCAGGCGGAGAGCTCCCTATCCTCCTCGCTGCCGGAATATGCACCACAGGGGGGGGGGCTTCTGCTGCAGAAACAACTGCTTACTTAGGCAGTATCACTCACATACCGCACCTTGAATAATAACGCACCACACAGGTTGGGTAGGCTGCGGGAGACATGGGAAATTAACTTAGATACACTCGAAAATATTGACTGGGAAGCAGCCTTGATGCATCATCGGAGGTGGCCATTAAATCTCGTCTCCGCCTTATCCTAAATAAGATACTTCACAGAGTCTAATGTGATAAGGTCCAACAACACTGCATGGACCCTGCTAGTGACCCTAGTTGCCTCATATGTGTACGTGAACAGGGAGATTTCTATCATACCCTCTGGGACTGTACCAAAATACAGACCTAATGGGGGAAGGTGTTGGGGGAATTGAGCAAAGTTCTAGAAACAACACTACCACTGGACACTAAATTCATACTGCTGGGCATACCAGGGGACATAGATTTGGGACGCCCGCAGCTAACTTTCGTTCTGCTAGTCCTGGTGGTGGTGAAACAGGATTTAGCACGAACATGGGGAGCGGCACTGGCACCCCAGCTCCACGAGTGGAAGGCAGGAATGGACATGTATGTGGCAGCAGAAAGAGTCACCTAAAAGGCAAGAGGCTGTCTGAGAAAGTTCAGCAGGGTATGGGGCAAATGGAGGACATACTATGGGTTTGATAGTGGTTTGGGTGATGGTTAGTGGGCTTTTTGGGGGTCCCTCCTTCAACCATAAACATGAGTACCAGATCTCTTCTTTCCAGGGAGCCCAGAAGGGGAAGGAACATGAGATACTACCACAAAGTATTTGGAGGTTCGAGTTCCTTAAGGGATAATGATGTGGGACTATTTGTGATATGGACGGTATATGAATGTCTCTGTACGACTGTACCTGATCTTGTTATGCTTTCTTTTGGTTCGTGTTTTCGTGAAACAAAAATAGAAACATTTAAAAAAAAAGAGTTTAAATGAAACGTCATTAAACCTTTGTGAATCGTCAGGTGTGACCTGACAGAACAACAATGGTGAGAGAAATGGGCAACCCAAACTACCTTTCAGGGCTCGGGCAAAGTAGGAGGGATGGGTAAATGTGCCTTGAAGGGATTTTTTCAATTGAGTGATTATTTTATTTTAAGATAACATTTGGGAGCAAGATGGAAGATATGCTTGCTAATTGATTTCTTTCAGCTGGTCAAATATTTTAGGCAATTTTTTGTAAATGGGTACAACTCCGTTCAAGAACGAACAATCATATGGAGTAAATCTCAAAAAGTTGTATAGAACAGACAAAAAAGGGTGTATATATGAAAGTATTACATTTTATATTATAGCTTTTCAGGGTACTTGTATACAATAGATGCAATGAAACAAGAAGGTAATTATTATGTATTAGAACTTTATGGCGTGTTAGTTGCAACTTTGAGCCGGCACAAGGTATCACATATTGAAATTGTGGATGCCCCAGTTATTTTAACAGTCTAAAGAGAATTAGATTTTATTTAGACCAATTTAAGTTCAAGGGTTTATATTTACATAGTGTTGCTCAAGGTGTAAGGGAGAGAAATTACACATCGTGTCTCACCTTATTTAAAGTGACCAGCACTTTACGGGGGACATCAGAGATAAGAAATTCAAGACTGCACTCCAAAATATTATTATTCAAATGGAGTGCTTGACAGATAGATCAAATCAATTCTGTAATTCTGTAAAGTAAAAAAGAATTGAATAAGGTTTAAGTTAAATTAAACTGGAGGCATGATTCTAACTATAGGAAAGATCTCCCCTGGTGAATAGGTGTACATACCTCCAGTCAAATCAATGGCGACCGACAGTACAGCAGGGCAGAAAGAAAACCACATCAAGTTGGGCATGTCAGTCGAATTGGGTTTGTTTTAAATGTTTGGAGATGGAAAGAGGACTGCTAAAGACATTACTAGAACTGCAGCGGCCATTTTGGACTGCAAGCTTGTGTGTCGGTCATCTTTAAAGGTGGTTATTCTGGCTAACCCCCTATGCGCTGATGGTATATGTTTAGCCTCAAAGATGATTTATTTATTTAGCTTATGGCAATGATTAAATTGCTCAAGTATTACCATATAAAGTACATTAATGGTGTCAACATTCGTCTATCGGGTTGGAAGATGGCGGCCTTCTTTGCATGTTGCAGTTGGGGCGTTCGCGGCTGGAATGGGAAAAGCATAAATGTATTCGAAAATATTCTCGCACTAATTGGGTGTTCAGTAGAATATGTCCTTAATGCTTAATTTGAATGCTATTTTATTCTGCTATACGTGTTTTCTGGTTATTACCGTCCATCAAAGGACATGAATGCATTACACACAGTTACTATCACATATGTGTATATATGACATCTAAATACATAACACTTATATTATAAAGTTGTCATCACAGTTTCTTATAAATACAGTAATCTTGTTACCAACCACAAAAAGGGAGATACAAACATTACACACAGTTGCTGTGCAATAAGTGTATATATGACATCTAAATACATAACACTGATCTTGTGAATTGTCATCACAATCTCTTCTGAATACAGTAATCTTGCAAGAAGAGGAGATATACATCGTAACTATGACCATCTGGATAATGTATTTTTTAAAAAACAGTTCAAACATGTCACAACAAAAAAGTTGTTGTATATCAGGACTTAAACCACATTGTCTAAATCGGTTCAGAGCACATTTTTGTTAAAATTCTAGTTCCTCATTTATATGTGTTATAAACGTATGCCTGGCTAGCTTTGATAAATTACAAATTCACCAATTTAACCGATCAATATCGTAGATGGCACTCTTAGAGGTCAAACTTTAAAACAGTGTCTGGCATTACTTTAGTATAGAATTATAATTCTAGTTTATCTAGAAACAACACATAATCCTGTACATGAACAAAATAATTATATCATCAAAACAAATACAGTTACCTGACACATATATTCCAATATATAGAACTAAGGTGTTCCTATTTTGCATACTGAAATGTGAACCATATGTAGCAGTGTGTCACAAAAGATATAGTTGTAATGAATAAAACTTTCAACAAAAGACTTTACTTAATTGAATGAGAGTTCAGTACAGACACCCAAGGGTATGCCACTCTGTTGCAGAATCAAGCCCTCGCCTTACGGTATCAGCCTGGCAGATCATTCTACCTTCTTTAACCATAAGGACTTTATCAATATTGTTCTGTCTTTTAATGGACTTGATGACATCAATCACCCACCAACGCATTTCATGTTCCATATGGCCGCGTTGTTGGTAGTGTTCAACCAAAGGAGCATTTTCCTTCTTGCATCTGATGCGAGACTGGTGTTGAAGGATACGTTTTTTAATAGCCTGGATAGTATTGCCTAAGTAATGTAAGCCACAAGGACTTTGTATACAGTATACTACATTTGTAGTGTTGCAGTTGGAAAAGGCTTTCATTGTGAAAGTTACATCATTGATTTTGCAGGACTTCATTGTTTGAGTTGTATTACAAGCAAAACACATGTTACACTTGTGATGGCCAATCAAAGGCTGCAACTGTTTCAATTTTTCAACAGTACAGTGGCTATTAAAATCCCTCTCCCTTGTTAAAGGCCCTCGCCTTCAGTTTGGGCCTTTAGTGCTGGAGAGGGTCTTTAATAGCTGGTATAGCCTGCAATGGCGGGCAATAAGGCTATAGTATACTTGGTTGAAGACATTTTTTTAGATGAGTTATTAGTTTAGTACAAATACCAAATTCATCTTGCATGTCGAAAGTAACAGTGAATAGAGTAGACTGTGGACAGATGAAATCCCAATTCGAATTGTTTTTATTTATTGTAGAGTTTTATGCAATTTATGTTTTTGTATTTTGTAAAGAGGGAGTCAGAAAAAGTATTGATGGTTGTGTGTGTGAGTACTGCCTTCAATTAACAATGCAGACAGTAGTGTTCACAATTCAGATTGAGTCGCTATTGTAGATGATGCAGTCCTGTAGGAGAAGAGATTTCAGTAGTTTGCTATGTTTGCACCACTTATACGCATCATTGAAGGCTCCGCACACGTTTTGTTTGCTTCGTGTATTGCAAACTGTAGGTCTCAAGTCAATGCCACGTGGCTGTGGGCCCTTGCTGTATGCTCTCCCTGGCCTGTACTGTAGAATTCAGTTTTCACATTTGCAATTGAGTCGGCATTGTAGATGATTCAGTCCTGTGGGAAAAAACATTGCTCCAGCGTGCTCTGTCTGCACCACTCATACGGATCATTGCAGGCTTTGCACACGTTTTTTTATATTCACGTACTGCAAACTGTAGAGATCAAGTCAATGCCATGTGGCTGTGGGTCCTTGCTGACTGCTCTCCGTGGCCTACACTGCAGACAGCAGTGTTCACATTGAGATTGAGTCGTTATTGTAGATGAGGTAGTCCTGTAGGGAAAGACATTGCTTCAGTGCGTACTGTCTGCACCACTCATATGCATCATTGCAGGCTCTGCACACGTTTTTTTTGCTTCGTGAATTGGAAACTGTAAAGCTCAAGTCAATGCCATGTGGCTATGGGTCCTTGCTGACTGCTCTCCATGGCCTACACTGCGGACAGCAGTGTTCACAATTGAGATTGAGTCGTTATTGTAGATGAGGTAGTCCTGTAGGGAAAGACATTGCTCAAGTGCGTACTGTCTGCACCACTCATACGCATCATTGCAGGCTCTGCACATGTTTATTTTGGTTTGCGTATTGCAAACTGTAGAGCTCAAGTCAATGCCACGTGGTTGTGGGCCTTTGCTGTACGCTTTCTCAGGCCTGTACGACAGATTTCAGCTTTCACATTTGACATTGAGTTGGTATTGTAGATGATGCAGTCCTGTAGGAAACAACATTTCTCCAGTGCGCTCTGTCTGCACCACTCATATGCATCATTGCAGGCTCTGCACACATTTTTTTTGCTTCGCGTTTTGCAAACTGTAGAGCTCAAGTCAATGCCACTTGGCTGTGGGCCCTTGCTGAACTGTACTGCAGAATTCAGTATTCACATTTGCAATTGAGTCGGTATTGTAGATGATGCTGTCCTGTAGAAAAAGACATTGCTCTAGTGCACTCTGTCTGCACCACTCGTATGCATCATTGCAGGCTCTGCACACGTTTTTTTTGCTTCGCGTATTGCAAACTGTAGAGCTCAAGTCAATGCGATGTGGCTGTGGGGCCTAGCTGACTACTCTCACTGGCCTACACTGCAGATAGCAGTGTTCATAATTGAGATCGAGTTGCTATTGTAGATGAGGTAGTCCTGTAGAAAAAGACCTTGCTGCAGTACGTACTGTTTGCACCACTCATACGCATCTTTGCAGACTCTGCACACGTTTTTTTTGGTTTGCGTATTGCAAACTGTAGAGCACAAGTCAATGTCACGTGGCTGTGGGCCCTTGCTGAACGCTCTCTCAGGCCTGTACGTCAGACTTCAGTTTTCACATTTGACATTGAGTTGGTATTGTAGATGATGCAGTCCTGTAGGAAAAGACATTGCTCCAGTGCGCTCAGTCTGCACCACTCATATGTATCATAGCAGGCTCTGCATACGTTTTTTTTCCTTTGCGTATTGTAAACTGTAGAGCTCAAGTCAATGCTATTTGGCTGTGGGCTCTTGATGGCTGCTCTATCAGGCCTACACTGCAGATAGCAGTGTTCACAATTGAGATGGAGTTGATATTGTAGGTGAGGTAGTCTTGTAGGAAAAGACAGTGCTCAAGTGCGTACTGTCTGCACCATTTATATGCATCATTGTTGGCACTGTAAACGTTTTCTTTTGCTTAACGTATTGTAAACTGTAGAGCTCAAGTCAATGCCATGTCGCTGTGGGCCCTTGCTGAACGTTTTTTCTGACCTATACTGCAGACCTCAGTGTTCACATTTGACATTGCGTCGGTATTGTAGATGATGCTGTCCTGTAGGAAAACAGACGTGTCCACAGGACAACAACATCAATTATGTATCAAGGATAAAGCACACGGAAAGTCCTATTTATATAAAAATACTTTATATATTTTTTGTATGTCAAAAATTAATTCAAGGGGATACAACAAGACAAATCAATAAACAGCAAAAAATGTCATGAAAAGATGTGTAAATCAATTAAACAAACAGTTCATACCAACCATCAACTCCTAGAGTAAAGGAAGAGCAACTGTAAACCAGCCGTGAATAAACGATACTCTTCTGACAATATATTTCTTTGGAGATGACGGAGAAGTCGACGTTTTGGTCTTTGTAGCAGTAGTCTATAAGACCATCATCAGGACAAATTGATTTTTGCAGAAAAAGCCCTTTCTATTGGGATAGAGGTAGATGTACAAGAGTCTATTAGGCGTTAGTTGCAAGAAGGCAGGCAGGACCGCAGAGCTGCCACTGTCGATCTAAAAGAATGGATTTTCTTCAAGGAGAGAAAGACCCAGCATCAACGTTGGAGGGGTTATGGAGTACTTAGTTACTAGAGATTATTTCCAGAGAGCGAAATACGTGGTCTGGCAGTACGAGGTGCACTTGACTAATTGATTTGTTAAAAACCATGATTGATCCATAAACAAATTCCCTTGTAGACTACTTTTACACTGAATTGTTCATTGCCCAAGCCTACAAGGCTATATTGGGTTTCCCTGATCTCTTAAGAGTCCAGTAGGAAAAGACATTGCTCCAGTGCGCTCTGTGTGCACCACTCATACGCACCATTGCAGGCTCTGCACACGTTTGTTTGCTTCTCCTATTGCAAACTGTAGAGCTCAAGTCAATGCCACGTGGCTGTGGGCCCTTGCTGAACCCCTCTCTGGCCTGTACTGCAGACAGCAGTGTTCACAACTGAGATTGAGTCGCTATTGTAGATGAAGTAGTCCCGTAGGAAAAGACATTGCTCTAGTGTGTACTGTCGGCACCGTGCATATGTATCATTGCATGCTCCTCACACGCTTTTTTGTTGCTTCGCTTATGACACACTGGGCAGCTCAAGTCACCTTATGTAGGTGTGGGTCTTTGCTGACCGCTCTCTGAGGCCAACACTGCAGACAGCATTGTTCCCAATTCAGATTGAGTTGCTATTGCAGATGATGCAGTGTTGATGGCAACAGATATTGCTCCTAGTACAGTCTGTCTACAACACGCATTATTGCTGGCTGTGCGCATGCTGAATGCTTTTGATGTGGCTATGTGAGTAGACTAGAACTGATGGAGTGTATAATATAATAATCTTTTTGTGTATTATTTCAGATCTAATGATTGTGTGTCAGTATACATGTACTGTCCCCACCTTACTGCAGCACAAATTATTGATTCTTTTAATATTGAATCTCTGTGTGTGATGCAATGATTACTGTTGTATTTTATGCTAGCCGCAACTATTCCCTGAGGGCTGCTTTACACTTACCCTACATGCATCCAGCACAGACGTCACTGGATATGTGACCCTGGTAATAAAAAGGAGTCAAGCGCACGTGCCCGTACCCACTTCCACTATCTAACTGTGTTTGTGTGTTCATTATCTATGCATGATATTGTCTCTGGGCCATACTATATTACGTTGTGCTGTGGACAGTGTATGCAACCACGTTACCTCTGGTATTGGAGAACATTTTGGTAATGTAACTTTTAGGTGTATGGCTCTCACAGGTGAAAGGCTGCTTTACAGAGCATGAATATTGATGAAAATGATGGCTGCATGTTGTGTGTAGTGTAAGATATGTGTTTATTGCAAAAAGTTTAGAACAAAGCTCTCTAAGCAGAAGAGGTGTGTTTCATGAAATGCAGTACAGATATTGACCATAATGGATGGCATTTTCTAACTGGTGCAATGGGAAATGTTATGAACTAATTAAAAAAAATGTTTATTGTCACATGGCAATCGCGCAGCTAGTGCGCAATGACATCGCACCCGATGTGATTTTGAGAAAATATATTTTACGTTTATTACAGTTAGAAATATATAACTGTTTAAAATATTTATAATTATCGCTTGTTCTCATATACACTTTAGTTATTTAGATATAGTTTTGAGACAAAAAAAATGAGGGAATGGCGTATGTGGTGTGATATCGTACGTCTATGACGTAACACAGGACGTGGCAGCGTACATTCGTCGCATTTGGAACGCGCAGCGAGTGCCACCCCATAAGTACTTGATGTAATGCACCGCTTGGCAGTGCGTACCGGTCGCTACCCACAGTAGCAGCTGGCGCGATCTCATACGTACATGTTGTTACGCGGTACACTGTGTCACAAACCTGTTAGATACGAAATATGCATCATTTAAAAGTGGTGGATAGGACTCCCGTGCTAATCGAGCTTGGTAGACTACTGGTATGGGACTGTAGTTTTATTTTAAAAAAAATAATAATAATATACATATTTTTGGGGGAAGATATAAAACATTATATAATTTTTTAAGTTAAAAAAGGGATAATAGAGGTACAAAATATTAAAAAACAATTAGAAAAGATATAGGTTTTATAAATAATAAAATATGAAATTAACATTTAAAAAACCTTTGAAATTCACTGAAAAAAACATAGGTTTTACAGATGTTATAGTTAGGAATTAGCATTTAAAAAACCTTGGAAATTCACTGAAAAAACCATAGGTTTCAGGGACGTTATAGTTAGTTGGACATTTGACTCATATAAAAGCAGAGAAATTCACCAGTTATAGTTAGTTGAGCTAACCATAACTCACGCGCCCGCAATGCACTGCTGCTGACGTCACATATTACATCACTCATGACATGGTCAGTGACATCACTCATAACATCTCAAAGGACATCAGTGATGACATCACTGATTACATCATCCATGTGATAATCTGATGAACATACTTATGCCCTAATATAAACTATGATGCATGCATTCTAAAATACAGAGTACTATTTTTGAAACCATACACACAAGAATGCCAGAATCTACATAGCACCTACTATTTCCTAGGTCTATACACACATCCAGTGTCTTACACATACAGTTACTCATCAATACAGTACTATGTTATCTACTGATGCACCTATACATACAGTCACACTCTACCTCTCATCCATAGAGTTAGTCACACACCTAGTCAGCAATGCAAAGAATGAAATACAAACTCATTTACTCATGTACACAGTTATATACACCAACTGAATTATTTATGCACACACCACATCACTTATTTATGCAGATACTAAGACATACTTATTGTCTTATACAATCACTGACACAAGCAGAAAGTGATTTATACACCCACTCTTCAAATAGCTTACTCTCATGTATACTCATTTATATACTCCAACACTGACATATACTGCCTTAAAACATATGTAGTTACTTACACACATAACACTGAGACATGCCTTCACTCACCAACACACCCATACACACACTAAGTCGTCCATACAGCCCTTTACAGTTGCACTTTTGAATCCATACAACTAGTGAATCAACCACTCAGACAACACACCCCACACCTGTAGCGTAGTTCCTATTTTCCCAATAGGCCCTGCGCATTGGAATAACATAAACAGTAGTATCGACGTAGAAGCGCGGATCTTCCAGGCCTCTACTGACTATGCTAAACTTAATTGGGTTTGTTACCAACTAGCTCAAAGGTCACTGGAAACTTTCTTGACTGAAATAGGAAGTGATCAGCTTCCCTGGCACAGACAAGAAGGGATTCAGTTTTCCAACAACCGTGCAACATGACAACTTTGCTCCTCAGATCAAGAGTCAATCTCTAGGGTCGTGTGAAACAATAGACAGGTATTTTACTCAGTCAGTGGTTGTGCAGTTTACTTTCACAATATGTAGAGAATAGAGAGACGGGCGTTTTGTCAATGAAAGGTTAACATTTATTGAACAGTCTTTCTTCTGGTACAAGAGAAATGAATTGCCGCAATTGCAAGACTTGTTATTATAAAAAGTACGTACAGTAAGATAAGTATTGCGAAATAATACTGTACGGTTTCTTAGCCATACAATGGTTTAAAAGTAATAAAACATATATACATTCATATATACATTAGGCTAAAATACTCAACTGGTGCTTCTATCTACGCCTACCCCAGTGTACCTGACCTAAGCCTAATACTTGGGAGGGGAGTAAGTAAGTAGCATTAAGTTAAGTTGGTTTTGCCAAGGTTTGCTTCAAGAATTCTCACTAAGGGTTTAGTCAACACCATACCTCTGAATAGAATGATGGAGGTCTGGTATCTCCTTCAGGGAAACTCGGTATCCCAGTCACCCGCAAGGGTAGACCAGAAACGCTGGAGCTGGATTTCTCGGCAGGAGAAAGGCAGCGTCTCTCTTCAGCGCATCGAGGATGAGGAGGGGGGACAGCGTCCGCGGGCAGCTTGCATCTGCTGGGCTCTTGCAGAGGGACGGCTGTTCAGCTCCTAAGTTCACCACACCATCGTTCGTGCTTTAGCAGCGATAATGGTATCAGCAGCTTGCAGTGAATAACAGCATACGGGCAGACAGCAGCAAGCATACAGCAGCGAGACAGCGTTTGCTTAGGGCAACGTTGGCAATATTTATACCTGAAAGGTGCCTTGTTTGACGTAAGTTTGCTGGACATAAGACGTCAATAAAGATGTCACTTAGGAAGTGATCGCTTATCAGTTGCTCATTAGAGTTCTATTACTAATCAAAACACAGCAAGGGGGATTTCCAGGTTTGCTGAGTTTTTATCTTGTTGAAGAACTCGGAGTGTTAATCTAGGAATCTCAGATAGTGACTTCTGCTATGTCATTGCACTAATTGGTTGCAAAGGAAGTGGCAGAGAAAACTATTCTGAAATGTGGCTCTGTTCGTGTGAGGCCAGAGATGAGTTTCTGAATATCGCACTTCAACGGTTATGCCAATATAGGGAATAAATGGATTTATAGCCGAATAGGGGCATAAGGTCACAGTATCGATCAGGATACTAGATAAGCACGCAACACCCACTCCACGGATTCATGTCCATCAAATTACTAAAACTAGAGCAATAAGATGTATGTGTAACATTGCCCACCCCAAAATACATATATGCATTTGAAATAGGCGTATATTGTAATAAGTGAACATTTAGGTACTGTACGTTTTTGAAGCATAAAAATCATTCAAAAATTATAGCATATGAAATCAATGAACGATTATGCAAAAGAATTACACATGAAATATCTCTGAAACAGAAAAAGGGCGAGATAAATCATCACATATAAATGCATTGCAATAAATGTGCTAGAGGCTGGTGTAAAGTTATTATGTCTCTAGATGTGTTTAGAAATAGAAGTTTGAAGCTTCTGTTCTCTAAGAATAGTTTTTACTTTAAGCAAAGAATTGTTCGTGCCAAAAAGGGTGAATATTAAAAGTGTTCAATTCAAAAGAATTATTGCTTGAACAGGGAAATAGAGTTCCAACGCTTTTAGCAGATTTTGTTGTTCAAAACTGAAGGCCGAATTCAGAGTTCATGGGAACGCTGTGTGTCGGAATGCTTCTATAAAGTTATTGTTTCTGTTCGGGTGAGAACATCATATCAGACAGGCTCTCAAAGAATTGGTCTACAAAATCAGGTGACAGTTCGACCAAATTCGATAGTGCTGTAACTTGGCAGGTGTGAGAATGATTGCTGTCATCATAGTCGGGATCAGCAATGCTCACAGAAGGTCGTACCTGGGTGATGTTGCTTTTGTCACTCGCTCCACTGTTACCACCTAGTCGTAGCACAGGAGTCTCAACGAATGCCGTCATCAGGATTGGTAGCCGCTGGGGACAACACAATGCGTGAGCCGTTATCGGACTGAGCAAAGTATCGACGTCCATTGGTACTGCTGATGGAAGTGAAAGACAGATGTCCAACACGCACTCATCTCCGCATAGCATACATCGAAGTACCGGTAAGATACAGTTCTGCCATATAGGTCTGAATGAAAGGAACCAGGTCATGTTTAGATCTCTCAGCCTGGCCAATCCAAGGACGTTAGTTATCCTGTCCTGGTAGCGCATTGCTAGGATTGTCTCTTCCATTCCCATGGGAGCTATGTCTGAGCTTTGGCTAGCCATAACGAAGCAGGACGGTCAAAAATAAAATCCCTGCTACAAGTCCCAAAAATAAGGGTATGCCGCCAAAAACAGAGTGGACAAAATTAGGAACGATTCCCAGAATTGCTTGAAATGGTGTTAGCAGTCCCGTAAAAATCATCTTAAATATGCCTGGGATGCCTGTGGCACTAGACATGTTAAGGAGTTGGCTCAACATTTCTACGAAATGCACGGGGCAATTTGTTGATAAAAGGTCATGAACCTCCGTAGCTGTCCTTGCAACTAGGAGATCATACGTCTCTTTTGATGACGTTATGGGCACTGTTGTCTGCAAAAGCACAGACTTCATTTTGCTTAAAGTATCAATTCGTATAGAATAGAGATTCAGACGAGGCCAAATGGGAGTCTCTGTGTCTACAGGCCCGCTCGGAAACAATGCTTGCATACAGCATTTGACCATGGGTGTTACTCTTACTAGATAACTTTTCCCTGGAACAAGGCCACAACATCTGTGATCCGTTCTAAGAATGTAACTCCCGTTTGCAAGTTGCATAAAGAAGGGCTCTATCTGAGTTGCAGGTGTGACTAGCTGGTGGCATGAAAGGTTGTTAGAATTTCCATCACAAGCTCCGTGTAAATTAATACCCTGGCAAAAAAGTATACCGCTTAGTGAATGTTTACAGTTTTCACCACTAAGAAATACATTTTTGTCACTGTCACTGTAGCATGAATGTGTGTATGGTAATTTCCATTCTGATTTTACATAACCTTTACCCAATCGTTCATACTGGCCAGTAGGTATGTACTCAAGGCACTTTTTAAATCGGAAAGTTGTTATCGGAATAGTGATAATTCCGTGTATTATCCATTCAATGACAGGACTCTCTGACATTGTCAATGGTAATCTCTCAAGTTTTTCGATGCTCAGGATTGTATAGTCTGCTCCTTTCTGTGCCAAACTGATTTGTTTATCAGTAAGGTTAAAAATGGAAAATAATGACGTTGTGTTTATTAAACGCCAAGGCACATAGCCTGAACGAAGATTTTGCAGCGTCCAGCCTAATTGTATAATAGAACGTAATTGTGACTGGCCATGTTGTAACATTAGCAAGTCTCTGTCTATTACATCAAAGGCAGAGGATACAATATTGTCCAACGAATATATTCTGGAAGACAGAGTCATTAACCCATTGTCCACTACAGAAAGTGATTTTTCCAAATTAATACGATCAATTTCTCGTATTTTTTCAGCTGTTTCAATTTGTGTGAGTTTCCAAGCCTCGTTGTACGCAGCATAGATACTGGTCGCTATGAAACGCTTTTGACGCTGTTTGCGTGGTCCAAGAATGAAATTGCGCAAATCAGCACCATCTTTTAGTAAAGACAAGTGTTGCTTAATTTCAGCCAGTGTGGATGTTCCTAGCCATTCGAGGCAGAGTTTCCCTACACTGTATGTTGTTACTATCCCTGGATGTTGTCTCTGGGAGTATCTAGGGTCTTGTCTGGTCATCTTTAACCCCTGTGTTTTGTTCAGGAATCTATCTTGACAGCTGTTTGTGTCAGTAGGCCAGATTAACCACTTTTTCCAATCAGGATGGGTTCTGTTAAAATGTAAAATTTGTGATACGTCTATCTCAATACCTGTTGTTGTATTCTCAGGTATTGGCTTCAGAACAGACGGTTTGTTAAGGTCTTTGATCTTAGCTAGGCCAAGACAGGATGTTTGCTGTATTGTGTCATTTAAAAACATCATTTGTTCTGGTATCATGCAGGTTCTGAATAGTGCTTCAAGGCCTTGTACCTGCCAATCTTTTGTACCCCAAATTGTTTTTGTTTCAATGTTATTTTTCCAATAATCAAAACCAAATGTCATCATTTTGTCATAAAATGCTTCTGAATATATCAATTTAGAATTTGTTAGCATTGTTTTAATTCCTGTTTTATCTAACAGTTTGTAATAAAACGTTTCTGCATCACTGGTGTTAAACCCTGAGAAGTATTTGAATTTCTCCAAAAATGATTTAGAACTGCTTTTAGGTGGTGTAGCACAATGTTCCCATTGATTATACTTAAAAACATTTCTAGGCTGTGCAGATTTATGCAAATAATGATCACCATAATGTGTGTAGCAGAATAATTGCTCATAACTAGATGAACCTTGTAAATAATCATGTTCTGTAAATCTAGCTGACATTACTAAATCAGACATCATGTCATTAATACTGTTAAAGTCCAATCATCAGAGAATGTACTAGGTTTTACAAAGTCACTTAAGGAAACCTTCAGTTGATGAGGATACTTCAGGATCTCGACCGGACCATAGATCTCATAGTCAGTTTTCTCCCATACTACCCCACCAGATATTGGAATTGCTGTGACATTTACTGTTGACAGTTCTCTTTTCTTCACGTGGGATGGTCTGTGTGGTTTGAGGACTAGGTTGATGTTCTGACTTGCTGTGTCCATTGTACTATATTCTCCTAAAATTAAAATTAAAATTAGGCATAGTAGGAGTATGAATACCCCTGAAATAATCCAATGCTCAATCAACAGTGAATCCAGATATAATTATTTGATTTGTTGAAGGAGTCCTGTTGTATTTTCTTTAGAATACTTTTTTGTTTCTGGCATCACTTCGGGTTCGTTTTGATCTTCAGAGAAGTTGTCGAAGTTGATGAAATAACCAGAGGCAGTTCTGTCAATTGTTGGGATTGTTCTTTCAATCTGTCTCTCGGTAGCACTTTCTGATGCCACATTATTGTAGACTGGTGTTTCTTGACGAACTGTTTCAATCTGTGTCTCAAGAGGCACGAGTTCCATGGCATTATTGCATAGTCCTTCTCTGTGCACTGCAGGCTGATCGAATGTGATTAGTCTTTCAGTTTGAACCTCTTGGATTGTTGCAAGTTTGGGTATTCTGTTGTTTCTTGGGAGTCCACTGGGCCTACTGTTGATTATATGCCACATGGTTGTGCTTTTACCATGTCGATAGACACGACTCTGTTCTCCTTTTTACCAGCAAGGGGCGGTAGTACAACTGATCTTGTTCCGGTGACTGCCAAGACAGGTACTGCTTTTCTGTAAGAAGGCCCAAATTCCTTCTTCACCGCAATTTTTTCTCTGACTAGATCCCCAATCTTTGGAATCCAGACAGGCCTTGCTGGGGCTGTTGCTTGTGGTGCCTCGTCAGTGGTATCTGGCTGTTGCTTTAACTTTATGTTGCTTAAGGATTTTCTTGTTTCATTCAGTTCCTGTAAAATAGCCAAACGATCTTTGATGTCAAAGTCTGTTGTTTTTTCTTGTACCACTGACATCTGACTATCGAGGTCCTGAATGTTCATTCTAATTCCGAACAATAGTTCGTATGGGCTGAAACCTTTTAAAGAATTTCTTGGCAAATTGTTAAGACTGGACTGGACACTTATTAAATGTTTGACCCACCCAGCGCCTGAACCTAATACCTTCGCTGTTATAGATTGCTTTATGTCCCGGTTTTTTCTTTCTACCACACTATTCCCTTCGGGGTGCGATG
The DNA here is from genome assembly GCF_964263255.1 of Lissotriton vulgaris. Lineage (NCBI taxonomy): Eukaryota > Metazoa > Chordata > Amphibia > Caudata > Salamandridae > Lissotriton > Lissotriton vulgaris. Next base: position 2,047,847,063 of record NC_141685.1, read on the forward strand.
GACAAGAATACCGCAACACAATTCCCATGCCGGCCATGGCCTCCTTATAAGCTCGAGAGCTGAAAGCAGGACCCTGGTCAGAATGGAACGTGGTAATTGCGTATGTGCCGATAAAGACTCGCAAATCTTTTATAACCGTTCTAGCGTCACCCGAGCGCTGGAGGCCACATTTTTTAAGTGTGTTTAGCCTTAAGGATGTACAATGGGACGCGCTTCTCTTCTTTGATTGCGCAGATAGACCGCCTTATGCTGTCTAGCAGGGTTCCTGAAACTACACTGGCCTGTTCATCACTGCGATCTCTGTTGTAGTTTTCACAATTTTGAGCAAAACATTGAATATCTATGCTCATTCCTGGCCACCAGTACTCTGATTGTAATACTTTCAGAGAATCCTTAATTGTTTGATGTCTCAGACCCAACCCCATGTGTGCTTCCAGTAAGAGGAAGCCCCTCCTGCTCCTGTTTGGAATTACTCTGTCCCCCACTCCAGGGATTCGAGCAAAAGGAACGAAGTTTGCATCGATTACGTATGCATAATTGAGTGGATAGTTCACGGGTAGTGCTGCACAGTCGCCTTTTATGGTCGTTTTTACTGCCAGCATGGTTTCCCCGTCTATGTATTTTTCTGTACGCTTTTTTGTGGCTACGGAAGCCAGTTTAGTTGCTTCCGCTGTGGCTGTAATAGCCAATGAATTCCCTGCAACGTGAACGCCATCACGTTGAAGACTCTGTGCATGTACCACGTGAGTCTTTTGTAGTTCTTTATGTAAAAGAGCTACCTGTTTCCAGAGCAATTTATGCTTTATTGTGGCACCTGTGACATCTTTGTAATCGTTTTCAATCCAACTCTGCAGTTTATTATTGTAAGAGTTGACGCAAAAATGAGAATCGCACACGATAAGTGTCGGGAATTCACGTTCTGCATTTTCGAGCGCCATCTTTAAACATCTGATTTCAGCTCTTTGAGCCGAACAGTTTCTCAATGATTCAGTTTTTGTTACTTTCGGTCTAAATTTACCGCACAGCCAACGACCTTTAATAATCGCACATGCTGCATCTTAGGATTTGCTCTCTACGTTGAAATGCTGTACAAATCTATCTGTATAGATTATACAGGCGTATTGTGGGAGAGGCAGAAGTTCGATTGGCAGAGGATATTCTTCTTCATATTCTAAATGATTCAGTTCTTCGAATTGCGGGGCAAAATAGTATTTCACATCTTCCGCACCTAGAGAATCTACACACTGTATCCATTTCGGATCCAGTGACACTGTAGGCAGGTTTATTGGGCTGAATAGCGCCTCGAAGGCGGATTCCGCTGTGAGGATATTAATCCTTTTGCCGTGTGCTAGTTCTCTTTCATTTGCTAATGCAATTTGCACTGCTTTCACAGTTCTTTCTGTGAGACTGAATGCTTTTTCTGCTTGTGTGTACAAGGGAGATTTAATTGAAATTGGTACCTTTTCTCCCTCATTAGAGGTCAGGTACGTGAATCTGCATCTTCCTGGGATGACTCGGATTACAAGACCGCGTGTGTTGTCACGTGTATCTAATTTAGTTTTAGCTAACATGTCTGTTTGCAGTGATCTCAAAATTTCTGTGTGTTTTTGAGTCCAATTGATTTGTTTAAAATCAGGTTTAATTAGTTCGTAGAGAGGTTTAACCCTCTCTGCGTAATTTAGGATGTATGTTCTTCCGAAATTCAGAAAACCTAGCATGAATTGTAAATTCTTCAGCGTTTTTGGAGCTTGGAGTACTGCGCACTTCTCTAAGAAGTTGCCCGCTAGGCTTTTTCCTTCATTTGATAATTCGTACCCTAAAAATAGTACTGTCAGATGGGCAATTCGAGACTTTTTAAAGTTGAATTTGTAACCCTCTGCTGCGAACCCAAGTATAATGGTGTTCACTCTTTTCAAGTGAGTATCCAAGTCGTCGTCTGTGAGATAGATATCATCTACGTAAGATAATGCCTCATCATCATATATTTGTAGTAACTCTGTTACCCTAGCTGATAATAGTCCTGGGCTGTTCTTGAACCCCTGTGGGAGTCGACAGAATTTTTTCTGTGACCCAAATGCTGAGAAAGCGGTCAAATATCTGCTTTCTGGTGCAATGTTTTGACAAAAGAAATCATTCGATATGGTATACACCCGTTACAACGCATCTTTTACTCCGCACTACCATTACAACGCGACTTTTACAACGCATACCATTACAACGCATTGCGCTGGGGGGCGCTCTAGGATAGGGAATAAGTATAATTTACTATCCAACACCTTCCCTAGGGTCCACGGGGACTGGAGTTAGAATAGTAAATTATACTTACCACTATCCAGCACCTCAAAGCGCTATGCGTTGTAATGGTATGCGTTGTAATGGTCGCGTTGTAACGGTAGGTAGTTGTAATAGTATGCGTTGTAACGTCATACATCCATTAGATATGTCTAATGTTGTTTTACATTTTTTCCTAACTATGTTATTCATTAGGGCTGCACTATGCGAGTTTTGTACTGCAAATGTTTTGCAACATGCATTAAGGTGTCTGTAATCCAAAACTAGACGATATGAATTGTCTTGCTTGGAGACAGGAAACAAAGGATTGTTCATTTGAGAGGTGCATGTTTCAATCACCCCCTGGTATTCAAGTTGATCTAAGATCTCCCTGACCTGTTTTTTAGCTTCTTGCTTAATGGGATACTGCCGTTGGGCAGCTGGTTCACTTTTTAGTTGGATTTTGTGAGGAGGAGAGTCCTCATCCCATCCTACATGATTTTTATACAATGCCGGTGCCTGGGCTACTGCCCATTTCCTTGCATATGTATATTTTTTGTGAATCGGAATGTGATTCGAGAAGGCAGGCATAATCACTTCTTCGCCGCGAGGGCACTCCCTGACAAACTCTGGGGGCCAATCTTTTTCAGCTAACAGAATATCATAGCCTTTTGAGAGCTTATCCCAAAATAGACCCCTTATTTTCCTAGTCTTATCACCCTCTATACGCAATGTTATTTCGTATATTTTATGGGGCTCGCTAAGTCTGGTGTCGGCAGTTTCAACCTGAATGTATTCATTCGTGTCCACTGTCTCCAGATGACTCATCAAGATCTTGCGGGCTATACTGATTTCTGCTGCACTGTCCAACATTGTCAATGCCCACTCCCCGTTTTTCAACTGTGTCCTCAGTATTCTCGGCATGGTTGATTACTCTAATACTGGCTACCTTCTTTTTTGGAAATTGAGATTTTTTACTCTGAGCAGGTTCCTTGTCTTTGGACTTGGTGTGCTCTCCTGGGTCTGACCGTCCTCTTCTTTCCGATTTCTGCGAAAAAGATCGAGAGGGACGTGTATCAATACTTTGATATCTATCAGGTTTTTTCAGATTATCCCTATTTCTAAGGTTATATCTTTTCTCAGAGGGCTCCCTCTGGGGAGACTGGTGTTCTCAAGTCGGAGTTCTTTCCCTCCGTCGAGGAGACCTTCCTCTGGACTGGAAAACTTTTTCCTTGGGAGTGGATTGTTTATTTCCATCCCAGCTCTTTTTAGGAGTGTTTGAATTATTCTTAATAAATAATTTTTCAGGATTTTCGAGCAGTTGGGGCTTTACTGGTTTTCCACCCAAGCTGTCTCTACCTAATTCTTCATAGCATTTTTCTATGATTCTGGCAAGCTCAACTGGCTGCTCTGTTATATCTGTTTCCTTCAACTTCTGGCGGATCGCCACAGATGCTGCTTCTCCCTTTATGTTGGCTAATAATATAGCCGAGACCTGCTTAAAGTCTTTCAGTAATTTCATACCAAGATTTAAAGCGGGCTCTGGACCGTATTCATTTTGAATCTGTTTTAGCACTTCTGGTAATACCGCCATAGACGGAACACTGTGTGTTTTTGTGTAAATGGAAGCAAAGACTGTACCCCAAGTGTCGCAGTCCTCCACGTGTGGTGCGATTCCCATAGGAAGGCAGATTGTCAAGATTCTGTGTTTCTCTATAGGGGTAGTATCAGGAAATACTGCCTCTATTTGAGTGATTTTCTGTGCTAACCAGAAAGGAATTTGTTCCCGTTTTACGGGTGTTTTACCAAGACATGACTGTATGTTCTGTGGTGTAATTTTATTAGTGTTCCCCTGATGAGGAGTCAGCTGTGGTACATTAACAGCTGGTTGGACTGTTGCAGTCCGCATTACATATTGGACTAATTGCCTATGTATTTTAATTAATGTTTTTAGCTGTACTAACAGCTCTTCTTTAGACATTTTTGCAATGTCAGGATGTGGTGTGTAGCTGGCTAGAACCGGCCACGTTGCTCCTGGTCTACCTAGTGGATCGAGCCTGGTAATATGATCATTATGTTTTAGGGCGCCATTAAACCAGAGCAGGTGCTCTTGGAATTTTAGTGGGATTTCAGTCTCCTCGAAAGGAGCGTACTCTTCCGGAGGTTCCTCTATTTTGTAATAGTGAAACTCTTTTGTTCTAGCGTTTGCCGCTGGAAAGTTTATCCATGAATAGAATACCTCTGTCTGCCGATATTCGTGTGCCTCTATCACGAAAATTACTGTACCACCTTGTGGTGTCAGTCCGTTTTCTATAAGTTTTAACGTTATAGACTTTCTTAAGTGGACCGGGATGTCGATAGCATCCGGGTCTGTCTGTAGGAGACTCGAGTCTTCCTCTATTAATAGGGTTGCCAGCCTAGCTGCTTCCCTTTCTTCTTCACTGTCTGTCATTTTATAAATGCAGGCTTTGCAGAGTAGGTCTCCAAGGAGACAAAGATTAGGTGCATAATATTTTGGAACACTGTATCCTTCAACGTGGAATAAACCAGAGCTTTACATAGGAATCTCTTCCTACTGAGTTCGGGCGGATTTTAACTTTTCACCCACTCCAGACGTCTATTGGAGTATTTACGGGAGAAAGGGGTCTGTGTGAAATATGCACGACTGAGTTACTCTAACGTCTTGCGTTAGTTTATCGCCTTACCAAACGTTGGGCGCCATGTTGCGTAGTTCCTATTTTCCCAATAGGCCCTGCGCATTGGAATAACATAAACAGTAGTATCGACGTAGAAGTGCGGATCTTCCAGGCCTCTACTGACTATGCTAAACTTAATTGGGTTTGTTACCAACTAGCTCAGAGGTCACTGGAAACTTTCTTGACTGAAATAGGAAGTGATCAGCTTCCCTGCCACAGACAAGAAGGGATTCAGTTTTCCAACAACCGTGCAACATGACAACTTTGCTCCTCAGATCAAGAGTCAATCTCCAGGGTTGTGTGAAACAATAGACAGTTATTTTACTCAGTCAGTGGTTGTGCAGTTTACTTTCACAATATGTAGAGAATAGAGAGACGGGCGTTTGTCAATAAAAGGTTAACATTTATTGAACAGTCTTTCTTCTCGTACAAGAGAAATGAATTGCCACAATTGCAAGACTTGTTATTATAAAAAGTACGTACAGTAAGATAAGTATTGCGAAATAATACTGTAAAAGCATTGATATGGTTTCCTAGCCATACAATGGTTTAAAAGTAATTAAACATATATACATTCATATATACATTAGGCTAAAATACTCAACTAGTGCTTCTATCTACGCCTACCCCAGTGTACCTGACCTAAGCCTAATACTTGGGAGGGGAGTAAGTAAGTAGCATTAAGTTAAGTTGGTTTTGCCAAGGTTTGCTTCAATAATTCTCACTAAGGGTTTAGTCAACACCATACCTCTGAATAGAATGATGGAGGTCTGGTATCTCCTTCAGGGAAACTCGGTATCCCAGTCACCCGCAAGGGTAGACCAGAAACGCTGGAGCTGGATTTCTCGGCAGGAGAAAGGCAGCGTCTCTCTTCAGCGCGTCGAGGAGGAGGAGGGGGGACAGCGTCCGCGGGCAGCTTGCATCTGCTGGGCTCTTGCAGAGGGACGGCTGTTCAGCTCCTAAGTTCACCACACCATCGTTCGCGCTTTAGCAGCGATAATGGTATCAGCAGCTTGCAGTGAATAACAGCATACGGGCAGACAGCAGCAAGCATACAGCAGCGAGACAGCGTTTGCTTAAGGCAACGTTGGTAATGTTTATACCCGAAAGGTGCCTTGTTTGACGTAAGTTTGCTGGACATAAGACGTCAATAAAGATGTCACTTAGGAAGTGATCGCTTATCAGTTGCTCATTAGAGTTCTATTACTAATCAAAACACAGCAAGGGGGATTTCCAGGTTTGCTGAGGGCCAGAGTCACAGAATGAACTTAAGACTCAATCCTAAACTTACTACTATTTTGGTATTCACAGAATGCACTTACTACTTTTGGCATTCACAGAATGAACTTACTACTTTTGGTATTCACAGAAGTTAGGATTTTGTCCTAAGTTTGTCTTAAGACAAACTTAAGACAGACTTAAGACAGACTTAAGACAAAATCCTAACTTCTGTGAATACCAAATGTAGTAAGTTCATTCTGTGAATGCCAAAAGTAGTAAGTGCATTCTGTGAATACCAAAATAGTAGTAAGTTTAGGATTGAGTCTTAGGTGCATTCTGTGAATCGGGCCCTGAGTTTTTATCTTGTTGAAGAACTCGGAGTGTTAATCTAGGAATCTCAGATAGTGACTTCTGCTATGTCATTGCACTACTTGGTTGCAAAGGAAGTGGCAGAGAAAACTATTCTGAAATGTGGCTCTGTTCGTGTGAGGCCAGAGATGAGTTTCTGAATATCGCACTTGAACGGTTATGCCAATATAGGGAATAAATGGATTTATAGCCGAATAGGGGCATAAGGTCACAGTATCGATCAGGATCCTAGATAAGCACGCAACACACCCACCTACAAAGAAACTCAAGCACTCATACAGATACTCAGACAAGAAATCAATAACCCATATAGAGTCCTATGTAGCTACTCACCACCCCCTGCAGCCGCTTACACACCAACTAAGAGACTAATACAGAGTTTCACACAGTTTAGTCACTAACCCTGTTCCGATGAACTGCGATTGGGTGAGCTAACATCATAAGGGGGCGGAGCGGATCCCCACCAATGGGAAAGAGGCAGGACATACTTATAGAGGTGTTTTTAATGACTCCTGATTATCAAAGGCATCTGAGGAAGGCCGACTGAAGGCCGAAATGCATTATGCCGCTAACTTGAAATAAATGTGTTTCCAAGCTGCTCCCTGTGTGGCCTCTACTCTTTTCTTGGGAGAGGTATGTGGATATTGTTCACGCTTGGCCAGTAGCGTGATACAGAGGCCCCCGCATCACAAGTTGGCCACGGACTCAGCTGGCTGCTGCTGCTTCGGTGGGTTGTTTCTTTTCCGAGGAATCGGATGTTCCATGGCCCGCCTCTGTAATCCTGGATGTCAGTGGGCTGCGAAACGTAAGGCAGGCTGTATTCACTTCCCTTCCTCTGCCTACACGGACGCCTGGAGCGAGGAGCTGATGCGGTATACGGGGACGCGAGGAGACGCCACAAGAATCATCACTGCAGGAATTTGACATTGCGAACACTATGGTGAGCCCTGCACTCCGCTGTTCCACTGTGAGCACAATTTTCCCTCAGTAGCACCTACCTGGACATTGCATTCTGGGACCAGTAGTTCTGATGAATTGTGGTTGGGTGAGCTAACATCATAAGGGGGCGGAGCGGATTCCCACCAATGGGGAAGAGGCAGGAGATACTTACATAGGTATTAATACCTAACCCCCTCCTGCCAGGTGAGAACGGGCTCCGCCCCCCGAACAGCGCAAGTTCGCATTCGCTGTGAGTTCGAGCATGTAGGACACCCAGTGCATCCGTACTACATGCCCCAGAATGCTGCGTGCTGGTCTGACATAACAATGGGAGTAGTTGAAAATTTGTGGGCAAATGTCACCTGAGTGTAGCAAAGCTGGTGCCTCCTCTGCTCCCCAGACCGCACCAACCACGAAGTCCCGGCAATCCAATCAGCAGGGGCAAGTCCGGAAATCCAGCTCGCCCGGCGTGGTGTACAGTGACTCCAACACTGCCTCTTTACTTACCGAGTCCAGGGGTGGGCCCCAGACTTCCCAATCACTTGGGTACGAACACTTCCACCGGAGCAGATGCCAGCATGACCAGGGCCAACTTGTAGTGCGGGGGCCTCTTGCAGCGCGCTTCTGGCAAACGTGCTAATTATATCCAAGTAACCTTCTCCATAGGCAAGAAGAAGAGGCCACAATAGGGGAAACAGAGGAGGATCCTTTACTGCCAACAAAACCAAGATTGAGGCGGATGCATTTCGGCTGTAGTTTAGCCTTCTTCAGCGCCAAATGGTTTCAGCAGGATGCGGGCGATTCCACTGGTAATAATACCTAGTCCCCTCCTTCCAGGTGAGAACGGGCTCCGCCCCCCGAGCAGCGCAAGTTCGCATTCGCTGTGAGTTCGAGCATGTAGGACGCCCAGTGCGTTAGTACTACATGCTCCAGAATGCTGCGTGCTGGTCTGACACAACAACGGGGGTAGTTGAAAATTTGCGGGCAAATGTCATCTGAGTGTAGCAAAGCTGGTGCCTCCTCCGCTCCCCAGACCGCACCAACCACGAAGTCCCGACAATCCAATCAGCAGGGGCAAGCCCGGAAATCCAGCTCGCCCGGCGTGGGGTACAGTGACTCCAACATATATATACATTTCCAGGAAAGTACAATATAGCATATAATATAGCATATGGATTGAGGAAAGTACAATGATATAATTATGTAAGTAAATATACCAAAAGAGAGGGCTCCTGTGGTAAGAATGCTCAGGCAGGAAATCAGGGGGAAATAACATTACAATGATTAATGTGCTGCTTGCAGACTACTTTGATAACCAGGAAGTAAACTCGCCTTTTGATTGTGCTCAACAAGAGTCACACATGAGCCAGACAGGGACTTTGCTCACTAAACACACATTTATTATTAATGAACATTGCACGACTTTTGGCATTGTTTTCATTAACGGCCGTATTCATTGTGCTGTGATTTTAGTTTTTAGTGCAGATTATTGTGATACTTATCATAAAAATAAGAATGTATTAGCTCTCTGTCTAATTAATGTAATTTATCAATGCAATGCATGAGACAGAATATTTTCATTAATAATAAAAGTGTGTTTAGTGAGCCAAGTCTCTGTCTGGCTCATATGTGACTCTTGTTGAGCACAATAAAAGGCAGGTTTACTTCCCACGAAGCAATTTAGTCTGCAGGCAGGACATTATTCATTGTAATATAATTATGCACGTATTATGGTTTGTTTCCCACACGTTGACTTTTCCACAAAATAAATGACAGACACAAAATAGTGCACTCAGTATTATCTGTCACCCTTGACTATATCTTTAGTTTAATAAATTCTTCTTCACAAACATGTCCACACACAAAATCAGTACCTTACTTCAACAATTCTCTCATTTCTTTGCTTTTTTCAGCAAAAATTTGGAACGTTTCCTTATGTTGATGATTGTTGAATGACCTTGCATGTCAATCGTCTTTCAACCATAATGTTTTGGCCTTATGTAAGACTTGTATAATTTCACTTTTCTTCTTCATTTGTCCTCAAAGCAATACTTAGAAATCCAAGTTATATTTGCCTTTGAGTCGAACAACATTTTGATATTTCAATCCTTACCTCCTCAAATGGTCCTGCATCATTATTTTCCTTGATTTGCAAAATCACTTCTGCACAATCATCCTCAATAAAATATATAACATTCTTCTTGTTGCAATGTCATTCACAACTATTTGTATAAGGGCCTTTCTTCACACAAGCTTTGCAAATAGCTTTCCAAACATGACCTTCCTTAGAATTTGACATGTGATCTATGCTTCCATATCTAAAGCATTACCCTTGGAACTCTTTTGAGCTTTTTAACTCTTTGTTCTAACTGTTCTTTGCTGATTGTTTTACAATCAGTTCTTTCTCATTTCCCATCTGTCATACTGAACTTGGAAACATTGACAACCCTTCTATAACTTTTGATCTTAACCAAATCACTCACCAGCAAATCGGGGCACTAATCAGATTACCTCTAAGTAAGCCTAAGTGGTGAACTCCGCTCCGTTTGTGAAGTTTGCAGAGTTTTTCACACTCCACAATCCACAGAATTAGCAGAGTTTTGAAAAATCCCGAGTTAAACCACTTCCCTGCGATTTTTCTCAATGCAGGCGGTTGTGGATGGCCGTCACCGCTTGTGCTGAAACACCTTCAGTTCGCTTTGAGGAAGCTGTCGTTCGAGTAGAACTTCTACTCGAGCGGCATAAAGAAGTAACATCCTTTTGCACTGTGTGAGATGCCATTTGGGAGACATCATTTACATGAATTCACTACAACGAATTCCAAAACAAGGCAGCTGTGACAACAACAGCGTTGTTACAACGTTAACCATTACATCGCAAGTCATTACAACGACTTGCTGTAGGGGGCAGAAGGTGTTGGATTTACAATCCAGCATCTTCCCTGCTGTAGCACAAACTGGATTCCTAAGTCCAGCGCGCCCCCTACAGCAAGTCGTTGTAACAACTTGAGATGTAATGGTTCATGCCTTGTAATGGAATTTGTTGTAGCGCATTCAATGTAAACGATGTCTCCGAAATGGCATCTCACACAGTGCAAAAGTATGCTGCTTCTTTATGCCGTTCGAGTAGACTGCGTTGTAACAACGCGGTCGTTGTAATGACTGCATTGTTAATGGGCTGAAACGCGTCAACATTTTTGGATACTGGACACCTTATGAATTTATATTCTTTTTCGATTAAATTTTCAGCGGTGATTAAAGGATTAGGACCAAATAAGGATTTCTTAAATACTGCGTCATTTAGGTGTACCTGTGCAATTAGGAATGCTCTTGAGATAACAAGAGATAGAGCATCCATTCAAACAATAAGGGCTATGAGAAATAATGAGCGAATGTTTAACCTATTATTTCCAATGCTTTGTAGATATTGATGTATGTGCATTATATTCACTTGTAAATAGTGTAATATATGTGTTTATATCATATAAAAGAACGTGAATCAAAAAAATGAATATATAACAAAATTTGGAAAATAAAACTAATTTTCTTAAAAGAAAGACATATCCGGTGGATGTAATTGATTTATTGAAGGACTAACGGGTAACTGACATATTAAAACTGTATAGATTTATTTCACAATAAGCAATAGAATTAGACAGGTAATTTATAAACTTGTCTTAGGATTTAGTTGACTTAATTGGTCCCTTATCATCAGATTTTGTGCTTATTTTTATTGTTCCCAGATTTATTTTGGGTTATAGAGGGAATACCCCGATTTTTTCTTGGGCTTTGCATCTAAAGCCTCACAGTCTCTTCGGACTCAGCCTGTGTACAATGCATCATCAACATGGGGCTCAGCATTGCAAGCTTTCTTTGTCAACTTCCTCCTTGACAATGATGCAGGACCTCGCATTGTGGCTTCGCAGCTCCCTCGGAACCCATGCTGTGTGATGCATCTCCAACCCAGACTTCATATCGCCTCAACTATGTGATGCATCCTCAATCCTTGATACGGGACCTCACAATGCTCTTGAACCAGGATCTAAGGTACTCTTGTTCAGGTACTGTTTGTTCAGGTACAAGATTGTGGTTGCTGCTTGAGTAAGGTCTCACAACATCTCACCCTCCCTCCCCCTTTCCTCAACTAGTGTCCCAATGTCTTACATCTGGAATCCTGCAAATAAACTACCTGAGTCCAGTAAACTCCGAGTAAAGAGTCAGAACAGACAATGCCTCACAGACGGGTTAACATGGAACCGAGTGATGGTCTTGAATATTGATACGTTCTTTCACTACACAGTGTTTTATGTGGCTGAGGAAAATGTATAGGGACAATGAAAGCAAACAACATAAAGGAATTCATACAAAATCTATGCTCATTGAAACTTGGAGCCGGATTTAAAGTTTGCCAGATGGATTACTGTGACAAATGTGGCAGGTATCAGTACCATAGGAAACACTGTACTTGTAATAAGGTAGACTAATATCTGTCACATTTGTGATGAGGTATACCGTCGCCAAACTCTAAATCAGACCCATAATTTAAGAGGAGGGGCCTCTCGATATATCCTCACAAATATCCACAAGAGATTTAAAACGTAATTTGAATGTACGCCATTTAAGTTAATAACGCAAATATGATGATCACCGCTTAAAATGAAAAAGATGATTTGAGCGTATTGAGTCTGGATGTTCTATTCACACACTTTGGGAAGTGCAGAGCGAGGGAGCGGATGCACTAATTGTGTAATCCGGAGACATCGCCTCTCTTAACCTCTGCTGGCTTGGTCACATAGCTCTCATTAGTGCTACACTTGAATATTCCAGTAGTTTTTCAGCAGCAAACAAATGTTGACAGGACATGAAACAACTGTTCTGGCAGCGAGACGGGTAGCCTAACCACAGTGGCCAAGCCTAATTCTTAAGGGACACTTGAACTGTGAGTAAACTTTCAAAATGTATCTTTACAGGATGTATACTGTTAGGGTGACAAAGCTTTCTCACGACCTGTGCAGTAACCTTGCACAGTGACCACAGCTGGTGTGTATTAGGAACTAAAAGCATTTATGAGAACGGTTCTGACTGGCTGCTATTAAAGTCAAGCAAAAGAAAAATATCACTGAAAGAGATGGGTCAAAATTAGAAGAATACAACGTCTCAATACTTATGCTGAACTTGTGATAAGAAATATTTTTGATATCACTAATAATAAGAAAGTTTACTATATTATATAGTGAAGCACATTTCATATTTACATTAAGGAGTTTATACCGGTATGCGAGTATGTATCACGTTAGAAAAGTAAACGTCCATCCTCAAATGAAAAAAAGAATAAACAGATGATTGTCAGAAGACGTAGCATGCTACTTGGCCTCTGTCCTTAAAGGCACAGCAATTGGGACAAGTTAAGAACATCTAGAGGCATCTTTATTGCCCCCCCCCCCCTCCTTCTAAACCCCAGCATGGTTATTTTGGGGTGCAGCAGCACCTCCCACGGTCCTACTTACAGCGTCAATAGGACAATGAAGGCAGGCCACTGGGCAAGGCAGTTGACACCTGGCACAGGACGGTGGCATCAGCAGAGACTAACACCGTTGGCTCTGGGGTCAATGCCAGCGGCAAAATGCTGAGAACAGTATTCAGAGCATATTTCACACCTGAAGTGCTTCGGATGTAAACGTCAGCACCTATTTCCAAATAAGTACCACTTGCTGAATGGAGGAGCTCAAACAAAAATGCAATACTAGCAAAATGTTTTCTGTTGCACATTAACCCATGACTAGAGGTATAATTAGCATGAAAAAGCTTGTGGAAACCCAAGCCCTACACCCGGGCTCATACTGTGGCTTGAAAAAGATGAGTCCATCTTACATGAAACCAAGTCTTAGTTGTGCTTTATTTTGTTACAACTGTGCGGTTACACTCACCAATCATTCCTAGAAGACATCGACTGGAAAGCGTAACTCCGCTAACAGTGTCTGGAGATAGAAGAGATATATTAGGATGATAGTACAGCTTCTATCTATATTCTTCTTGGCATCCCTGCCCTCACCAGGAAACTACACCTGAATGCAAGGTTGTGTAGTTTATCATGATTCATAATATGATTTATAATTTGATAGCTTCATTAAACGCTATGTTCTTTTAGGAACGATCTTGCCGTTCCCATGAACACTCGGCACTCATGAACTTAAGTGCAAGATTCCCTGGGGCCAAAAACCTTCAGCGACGGCCTCTCGGTATGCGCACAAGTCTTCCGGTGTTACTGGGTAAACACAGAAACGCCGCGGAGAACCCCATTTATTAGGCATGCTGTTGGTTTTCACAGAAGCACCGATGATGTGCATTCCGGCATCACATAATTTCGCACGGAGAAGCTTTCAACTTATCTTCGAGAGGTTTACTAATGAACGCTTTATGAACAGGGACATATTACATCGGCAGCTTCAAACAGATACAAGCGAAATAATCAGCATGTACATTTCGAAGAGAGCATTTTAATTGGAAAATCTTTTTTGACTGATGCAATTCAAAGGGGCAGATTTATGAGGCCCTTGCGCCACGTTTACGCCGCTGTTGCGTCACGCAAGGCGGCGTAAACGTGGCGCATCCCTACGAACGATTTATAACGTGACCCATCTAGGCAGATGCGTCACGTTGTAAAGCCCTGCGCCGCTTGTGGGCGTTCCGGCGCAGGATGGGCGTTCTAGGGCAGGTGCGCCTCGCAAAAGTGGCTGAGTGAAATCTATGAGATTTCACTCAGTCACTTTTAAGCCAATGCTGCGTCAAAAGCCTGCGCCTGCTTGAAGCAGGCGTAGGTCTTGACGCAGCATTGTTAAAATGGGGCACCCGCGAGCCTTGCTGGAGCTGCGTCGCGCTTGCGACGCAACTCCAGCAATGCTCCACATTTCTGGCACAGATGCGTCACGCATCTGTGCCGTTTTTGCACCATGGTGCGCCGCATTGTAAATGCGGCGCACCATGGCTGTCGGAGCTGTGGCGCATGTTAACTGGCGCATCCCTGGGGATGCGCCAGTTAACATAAATCTGCCCCAAAGTCTTCAAACCGGTCAATGAAAAAACGAGAGATAAAAAAGCTTTCTTTGTAAACACTGTGGCCCACATTTATTATTTCGGCTTTTACTAGGTGCGTAATTGCTGCTCAGGTAATACCAGTACAGTGGGTCAGTTCTGTACCTGCCGCACAATATTACATATTGGATTTGCCCCCATATTGGATTAGACCCTTTCTGGCAACCTGCCCCTGGACGCCATTATCTCCCTTTTATAAGCAGCAGCTGGAGGAGCCCATCAAAGCAACGGAACTTCAAAAAGCATCGAAGAGCATGCCAATGGGAAAATCACCAGGCGCAAATGGCCTAACGCTGGCATTTTATCACCTCTTTCTTCTAGAGCTCCAGGCCCCTTTGCTGTGCCTCTTTAATTCTTTTGCAGAGACCGGGGAGCAGATTTACAAGCCCCTTGCGCCACTTTTGCATCACTTTTAACATAGGAAAAGTGACGCAAAACTGGTGCAAGGGGCTTGTAAATCTGCCCCCGGGTCTGTAACTCTGACGATTGCGAAGGCTGAGATCGTGCTT
Source organism: Lissotriton vulgaris (assembly GCF_964263255.1). Classification (NCBI taxonomy): domain Eukaryota; kingdom Metazoa; phylum Chordata; class Amphibia; order Caudata; family Salamandridae; genus Lissotriton; species Lissotriton vulgaris. The sequence goes on from NC_141685.1 coordinate 2,047,862,159, forward strand.
ATTCTCAAACCAGGAAAGGACCCCACTGCATGCACATCATATAGTCCTATTTCTCTATTGAATGTAGATGATAAACTGTACACCACAATCCTCGCCCGGCGCCTTGTTCCCCATCTCCCAGGCCTAATTGAGCCAGGCCAGGTAGGCTTCATACAGGAGCATCAGCGAGCTGACAATATTTGCAGAGTAGCTCATCTAGTGCAAAAGGCTCAACAAAACAATATACCTGCCTTCCTCCTCTCCCTTGATGCAGATAAGTCCTTCGACCAGGTTGACTGGTCCTTTCTCCAGGTGGTCCTCCATCGTATAGGTCTTGGGCCGGTTATGATCGCACAAATTATGGCCCCATACGCAGCACCTTCAGCACACATCCATGTTAATGGTCTCCTTACCTCATCCTTCTCCATTCACAGGGGCATGAGCCACGGGTACCCGCTCTCACCTCTACTTTTTGCTCTTTCTGTGGAACCCCTTGCGATCGCCATCCAGCAATCGGAGAACATCCGGGGCATTCGAATGGGGGGAACCGAACACAAGATCGCCCTCTTCACTGACGACCTTCTCTTGGAGCTTGTGGATCCTGTGAGCTCTCTCCCCGCACTCTCAGACATACTCTCCCAATTTGAATTAGTGTCTATTAGTGTCTAGCCTTAAGATTAATCTCCCCAAATCACATATGCTCAACCTCACCCTTCCCCCCCAACAATTGGATGATCTGAGGGATGTTAATCCCTTCCAATGGGCCCTACTTTCAATCCGATATCTCAGTATTAATGTTACGGCTACCCTAGACACATGGACACAGGCGAACTGGTCGGCCTGCAAAGCTTCAATACGAGCAGAACTCCGTCGCTGGAAATCACTCCCCATCTCTTGGCTAGGTCGCCTTAATGCAGTCAAAATGACAATTTTACAGAAAGTCCTGTATTTCTTTCAGGTGCTCCCTACACCAATCCCCCATAGGGATATTCTGGGCCTCCAGCGGGAGGTAACCACCTTCATTTGGGTAGGGGGAAGACCGCGTTTTCTCACTAGGGTTCTAATGCTGCCGCACGACAGGGAAAGATTGGCCTGCCCTGACTTGCTCGTCTATTATTGGGCGTCACACCTTCACTACGTATTGGAATGGGTGGTTCGCGAAAGCGAAAAACACTTGTTCCATATGGATAGGCCCGTGGCCTGCTCTCCACTGTGGGACTTGGCCTAGTTGCAGAGAAGCGCTCGTCATCGTAGTGCCTATATCGCCATGCCAACAAAGACGGTTTTGGAAATTTGGGATAGAGTCGTGGTGCCTTGCGGCCTTACTCCATTCCCCTGTCCTAATACACCATTAGCACTTAACCCGGAATTTCCTCTGGCCTTGCACCTAGCATCCTTCCCAGCGTGGGCAGCCGGTGAGTGCCGTATCATAGAGCAACTGTTTGAGAAAGGAAGTCCTAAACCATTTGACCAGTGCAGGAAAGATTTTAATCTCCCCAAAAGCACGCGCCTAGAATACTTCCAAATTCGACACTGGCTCCGTGCCACCTCGCACACGGAAGGCGCTACATGCCAGCTTACACGGTTCGTGTCCCTGGTCTGCTCCTTTGATGGAACCTGAGGGCTGATATGCCGGACCTTTAAGGTACTCCAACATTCACACACAGTGCTCCCACATACCTACCAACACCAGTGGCAGCTAGACCTCGAGAGGGATATTCTCCCTGACCAATGGGAGCAGCTATGGCGGGATATCCCGCAAATGTTTAGAAGCATAACGCAGCAAGAATCAGCATACAAAATCATGGCTCCCCTTAGACTCCAGAGGATGTTCCCGGGTTTCACCGCTCTTTGCTGGCAATGTCAGGCGGCTCAGGGCTCTTTCCTACATATATGGTGGACATGCCCTCTCATTCTTCCTTCCTGGTGTGAGGTACTGGGTCACATTAGGGAGGCGGTCGAATTCCCTCTACCAAGCGACCCGGGGATAATCATTCTAGGGCTCCATCCAACATCTCTTAAAGCAATGACTCACGCGGACTGACGCTTGATTTTCCACACACTCACTGCTGAAAAACAGATCATTGCACTCCATTGGAAGACAGCTTGCAAGCTGCCGCCATTGGTTTGGCTTACACGTCTCTTGCATGTCTTGGCGATGGAACTTCTTTCCCACAGATTGGCACACACTGATGCTAAATTTGAATGCACCTGGCGGCCCTTGGTCTCACACCTCTCTCAGTTGGAACACTCTCGATCTGTCCCTCTTCGCTTGAGCGCTCTTCAACTTTTTGCCGATCCTATACTCCCAAGGGGGGAAACCTATGGAGACGAAACAGGCTGAAGGAGGAGGGAATTTGCACCACTCTTGTTACCCATTACGATACAGCCACAGATTCATCACTTCAGGCCCCCCCGAGCTCCCTCTGGTCCAAGAAGCTGACACCATGCTCTTTGCCCTTCCCTCCTCTTCACTCTCTCCTCTTCTCTTTCCTCCACCTGACCTTTGACTGGGGAGGTGCTACTTCCTCTACTATTCTCTCTTCTCCCTTTCTTTTCTTTGTTCTCTGCAGGCCAGCAGTTCTGAGGCTTCCTATGTCACTTAGTTGCAGGCACCACAGACACCCTTATGCACAGTTGGTTTTAGACAGGGCAAGTATAGCTGAAAAATGCTACCCTTAGACGAATCTCTAGCAAGGAAGAAAACAGTATCTGGGCTCCCAGGCCTACATGCAACTTGAGTGAACCCAACGGGAACATTGAGTGGTGTCCCACAAGATACCTTGTTGCACCTAACATGCTTGCCTCCTTAGGACCTCTTGAGTAATATACCTGTTCCCAACCTGCACGCCTTGCTATCCGAGATTTCCCTAGCTCTGATACAGTGGCCACCAGGTTAGTCCAGCCGCAGACATCTGCACGACGCATTCAGCCTGATCCTCTCTGCTGTTAAGTCACTGACTAATCACTTTCAGCCTAACTTCTGTTAGGATATATATGCTTGATCTCGGGCAATATATCCCATTGCCCGGCCATGTATAATGACCTTTGCAGCCTGCCTTTTCTGAACCATCGAAGTGCATGATATCATCTGCTCCCCCTGTAATGCCTTATAATGCCTATTGTCTGGTAACTGCTATGTTGAATTTTCTTGTTGTGTATAAATTCAATAAAAGAGATTTCAACAACAAAAATATATATATATACCTCTTCAAGGCAGGAGTAAGGTTGGAGAAAAGTTTTTTTTCCTCCAAACCTTTCATCATCATCATAACTTTATTTTGATCGCAAAGATCTTAAAAAGTACATGGAGAAAACAGTTAAAAATATCATAAAAGAGGGGGTGGCCAAGATGGTGGCCAAGTAGGACGTGCCTGCGCGCGACTCCAGCCCTTTGCCGGTTCCCAGCATCACAACTTCGTATGGCGATCCAGTACAGCGCCGGACAACACCGGAACCCTTCCTCCGTCCAGTGCTGGAGGCTGTTTCCCCCGTAATTGAGGGCAGATGCGCTGTCCATGCATCATCATCGGATACCGCCCTACCCGCACGACCAGGCCAAGTCCCGGGCCTTGCGTGGATCGGAGTGGCCGACGGCGATGGAGGGTGCGTTCCACGTGCCCGGCTGGATTGGTGGAGCGGATCATCACATCGAAGCCGTGCTGCAGGCGGTGACTCGACATGGAGGTGTGCATGCTGGCCCTGCAAGCTTGCCAGGTGGAGGGGACCGTGGAGTTGGCCGGCGGAGCCACTCTGGGGGCCTTCAGAGAGGTGGAGGACTGGACGGCATTGAGGAGCTGCTGGACCTGACATACACCGGAGCCGTTACCCTTTTTGCTGGCTTTTATCCCCCCCATCCCACCAGAGGATTCCCCAAGCCACGTGGTGAGTGCTTCGGGGGAGTAGGGAAGGTCGCTCTTTGTGCTTAGGCCGGGAGCAGAGTCTGGGACTTGGAACACTGGCCCTCCACAGCGGAGGGACAGACGAGGATACTGCTTCTAAAAGGTGCTGGGAGACCATGTTGCCGGGTGAGCGGACACCCTCTCCTCAGACACATTGAATTTGTCACGGCTTCCCTGCATTTGCAGCATACTACAATAACGGGCTCGGCCTGCGGGGGCAAGAGTTGTGGCAGATGCAGGACGGCTGCTGTGGGGGCCATCAGGGACGGTGCCTCAAAGATTGTTAACCCAGCCTGCATAGCGGTGCGGCAGTGTCACTATTGGTGGCCTGTACCCCAGGAAGCGGGAATGCTGGATGGAGCTCAGGTCTGATGGGATTGATGCCTGCCTCTCCTCTGAGGGGTCTTCAGGCCTACTTGACTACTGAAGAGATCACAGAGGGGAGCGGACGGCTTGGTTGTGCCTTCCTTCTCCCTGGGTCTCTTGGCCAAGCACCTACTCACTACACGTTAAGCCTTCTCGCTACCGGGACACAAGTCGGTCCCCTCGTGCCCCACCATGGCCTCCACTAAGCTCAAGAAGGAGCGGTTGGTGAAGGACTTCCTCCACAAGGTTGGCGCTGGTGCGGCTGAAATGGCAAAGCCATCCGGGGGAGCCTCAGCAGAACGGGATCCTGCAGAGGCAGAAGGACCGGTCACCAGTAGCATCCTTGAGTCTCTATTTGCGACTCTGACCGAGGGATTCCACGCCATGAAGAAAGAGATCACCTAGGAGCTCTGTGAGATGCGTCGGGACATAGACTCAATCGGCGAGAGAGTGGACGCCTTGGAGACCCACGAGTCTTTGCAAGATAAGGAGATCCACCAGCTTCAACAGGAAGTCCTCCGCCTTAAGGATCAGCAACTAGACCTCCAGGCCCACATGGAAGACCTAGAGAACCGCTAGCCGGAGACATAACATCAGAATCTGGGTGGTCCCTCTGGGCATTGAGGGGCAAGACATTGAATCTTTAGTTGAGGAACTTTTTGCCACATCTTGGAGGCCCCTCCGGAGCAGAAGATCAAGCTGGACCGGACTCATGGGGTGGGGCCTAAGAGGTCGGCGACGGCAGCCCCATGACATCTTAACTTGCGTCCATGACTTCCAGCTCAAGGAACGGAACCTTCGGGAGACGCGAGCTAAGAATCCCCTTGAATTTCATTCAACTCGGTCACAGACTTCCTGCGTTCAAAGGACTTCTCCTATTCTTGGGGTCATCCTTTTAGACTCATCTTCAAGTGGGAAGGCAGACTCTGTCAGATTCGTTCGCTGCAGGAGGCCACATCGCTTCTTAATTTGACAGAGGAGAGGCAGAGTTCCCCAGAGTGGGCGACTCTGGAGGCTAGCAGTCCAGGTCAGCACGTTGGAGCCTAACGCGCTGACCCTAACGCGCTGTGACCGTTCTGCTTCCTGCGGACTCGGACGCTCCCTACGCTGCTCCCTGACTCACCTTGCTTCCCTGCTGGGTATCGTTACGCAGCTCCGCTGCTCGCTTTGGCCGCCACTACATTGCTGCCTGATTTATTTGCATCGCGCTAATCCGCATACTATTGCCTATTTACAATTACCGATTTTCATTCATTTAATTAATCTGCGCCGCTCCGCTGCTTGCCCTGGCCGCTGCTGCCTGCCTGGCATCACATTTCCTCTTGCCGCTCTGCGCTGCGTGTCACTGAGGTCACAATCGATTTCTGCAGGTAAAGTGCAGCTGATCGATCCTGCGAGGCCACCGGCCATTTTGTTGTTGTTGTTGTTGGTCGCCCTGCCCTAGTCTCCACCCCGCTCCCGCCTTCCCAGCTGACCCGCCCTCGCCCCTCCCCCCCCTATCCATATATGACAGGAGTTCCCGCGCGCAGCGTCCACACGCAGCGACCGCGCCCAACCCGCGCCGAAGGTGCGCCAAAGGTAAGCCCGTCTATGCCCGTCCGCGCCTGGACCGCGCCCAGCGCCTGTCCCCCTGGCCCCCGTCCCTCCCACCCCCCCGCCTTACCTACGATGCCGCCACCCTCCTAGCCCTTAACCCCGGTCGCGCCCCCAACTGCGTCCAAGCCGCCCCTGGACAAACCCATGGACCTTTCTCCTGCTACTCCTGCAAATTCAGCGGCACCGACAACATCTCCGCTACGACCACACCACTGACTCCCGACCCCAACCACCTACAATGCATCCTTCTCAACACCCGTTCGGTCCACAGGCACGCCATTGACCTATGGAATCTACTTGACACCATTTCCCCAGATATCGCCTTCCTAACGGAAACATGGATGAATGCTTCCTCCGCACCAGACATCACCATTGCCATCCCTGAAGACTATAAGATCACTCGCAAAGACCGTACCGGCCACACAGGAGGAGGAATCGCTATCGTCCATAAGAAATCACTCCGCATCTCAACCAGCTCTGACGCCAACCTCGCCAACTCCGAACACCTTCACTTCCAGATCCACATCGACCCCAAAACCACACTCAGAGGCACCCTCCTCTACAGACCACCAGGACCCCGTGCAAAATTCAGTGAAGACATCACGGACTTCATCACTCCACACGCGCTCCCCTCCAAAGAATACATCCTTCTGGGAGACCTCAACTTTCACCTTGAAAAGATCAACGACCGCAACACCACCACCCTCTTGGACAACCTCGCCAACCTCGGACTTAAACAACTTGTCACTTCCCCCACCCACATCGCAGGTCACACACTCGACCCCATCTTCACCTCCAGCAATCATGTCTCCTTCAGCCACACTACGGATCTCCTCTGGACTGACCACAGCTGCGTTCACTTCACCTACAACAAGCCCAAACCCACCAACCACCTCCAACCAACTCTGCAAAGAAACTGGAACAAAATCACCACCGACCAGATCTCCTCATCGCTCCTTCTAAACACCCCAGCCCACTCCTCGGACCCAAACCTAGCCGCCGCCAACTTCACCCTATGGTTATCCAACACCGCCGACACCTTAGCACCACTGAAAAAACGTCAAAGCAAACCTGGCAACAAGAAGGCCTCATGGTTCAACGATGATCTTAAGAAGTCCAAGAAACTCTGCCGCACCCTTGAAAAAGCTTGGAAAAAAGACCCAACCACCAGCACCAAGGACGCCTTCAAAAACGCCACCCGCACTCACCACCAACTAATCCGAAAGGCCAAGAAAACAGCTTTCAAGGATCGACTTGACAACAACGCCCACAACAGCAAGGAACTTTTCAACATCGTCAAGGAGTTTTCCAATCCCTCGGCCAACTCCAACGACATCACCCCCTCTCAAGCCCTCTGCGACTCCCTAGCCTCATTCTTCCACAACAAGATTGCAGACATCCACAACAGCTTCGACAACCAACCCGGAGCCCAACCCACCCAACCACACGCTGAACACTCTCCCCCCGCGATCACCCTTAACGACTGGAACCCAATCTCCACTGAGGACACCATCCGCCTGATGAACTCCATCCACTCAGGATCCCCCACAGACCCATGCCCTCACCACATCTTCAACAAAGCAGACTCCGTCATAGCACCGCACCTCCGAGACGTCATCAACTGCTCCTTCAACTCCGCCACCTTTCCGGAAAACTGGAAACACGCTGAACTCACCGCCCTTCTGAAAAAACCCACAGCGGACCCCACCGAACTCAAAAATTACCGCCCCATCTCGCTCCTTCCATTCCCGGCCAAAGTAATCGAGAAAGCTGTCAACAACCAGCTCGCCGCTTTCCTCGAAGCCAACAAATCCCTCGACTCCTCACAATCCGGCTTCCGAGCCAAGCACAGCACTGAAACCGCCCTCATCGCAGCAACAGACGATATCCGATCTCTACTGGACAATGGAGATACAGTCGCCCTCATCCTCCTCGACCTCTCTGCAGCATTCGACACAGTCTGTCACAGCACCCTTTTACAACGCCTCAGCAACATCGGAATTAATGGAAAAGCACTTGAATGGATCACCTCGTTCCTCACCGGAAGAACCCAGAGAGTCCGCCTTCCACCATTCAAGTCCGATGCCACCGAAGTCATCTGTGGCGTACCACAAGGATCCTCTCTCAGCCCCACCCTCTTCAACGTATACATGAGCCCCCTCGCGACCATCGCCCGCCAACACAACCTCAACATCATCTCTTACGCGGATGACACTCAACTGATCCTTTCTCTCACCAAGGACCCCAGCACCGCCAAAACTAACCTACACGAAGGAATGAAAGAAGTTGCTGAATGGATGAAACACAGCCGTCTGAAACTGAACTCAGACAAAACAGAAGTCCTCATCCTAGGTACATCCCCCTCTGCATGGGACGACTCTTGGTGGCCGGAAGCCCTTGGAAAAGCACCCATCCCGACAGACCACGCACGGAACCTAGGCGTTATCCTGGATTCTTCACTTTCAATGAACAGACAAGTCAGCGCCGTATCCTCATCCTGCTTTAACATCCTTCGCATGCTCAAAAAAACATTTCGCTGGATCCCCACAGATACCAGGAAAACAGTCACCCATGCTCTGGTCACGAGCCGACTGGACTACGGAAACACCCTCTACGCAGGCACTACCGCTAAACTCCAAAAGAAACTCCAACGAATCCAAAACGCCTCAGCCAGAATCATATTAGACATCCCACGCAACGAACACATCTCTGATCACCTGAAAGACCTCCACTGGCTACCCGTCAATAAGAGAATCACTTTCCGACTGCTAACCCACGCACACAAATCACTCTACGACATCGGACCAGAATGCCTCAACTCAAGACTGTCCTTCTACACCCCCTCCCGCCAACTACGTTCCTCCAGCCAAGCCCTCGCCACTGTACCTCGCATTAACAAGACCACCATGGGAGGCAGATCCTTCTCTTACCTGGCTGCTAAAACATGGAACTCACTCCCCACTTACCTTCGCCTTACCCAGAACCACCTAGCTTTCAGAAAGCAACTTAAAACGTGGATATTTGACAAGTAATCCTCCTCCCCCTCCTTAGCGCCTTGAGACCCTCTGGGTATGTAGTGCGCTATATAAATTATCTGACTTGACTTGACTTGACATGTCGGGGGGACTCCGTCCTGCCTGCGCCCCGATCCAGCGACAATGGCAAAAGAGCACAAAGCTGTTCTTGATATTCTGGTGGAGGGTAACACAGACGAAGACTGATGGCTTGTAGATCCGGTAAATGGAGACATTTGGCTAATGGACACCTGCACCCTGCAGGGATGGGTGCTGGCCGAGGTAGGGTGTGGGGGCAGCAGGAGATTCCTGATGAACATCTCACATCTCACCATGGGGCTGATAGCCCAGGACACTGATGGACATTTCCTATGGTTGTTATTATTAGTCTGTTTTTCGTTAAGGGTAATGGGGTCCTCTCCTCCTCCTTCTAGGGTATACAGCTCATTGGTATTTGGAAGTAGAATGGATTTGTTGTTCCTGCAGGCGGAGGCGAGCTTAGCGGGCAATAGGTCGGTACCCACCCTGGGCCTGCCTTCTTCTTTATGGCATTCTTTTTTCCACCGCCAGGATGTCTGATATCAAGTTCCATCCCTTAACGTTTAGGGCCTTAATAATCTTATTAATCAGCGTGCTGTTTTGTCCTTTTTAGAAAATTCAGATGCTCAGATATGCCTCCTCCAAGAGACGCATCTTTTGGCGCAAGACACCTACAGATTACAGTCCAGAGCATTCCCTTACCAAATGTATTCCTCTCAGACCTCTAAAAAGGTGGGCGTGGCTACATTAGTCTCTGCTTGGTTTAGGGGACAGATTGGCTCAAAGCAGGTCGAGATTTGGGGCCGACTCCAAGCCTACTCCCTGACATTGTGGGAGCACACCTTCACAGTAGCCACAGCTTATGTCCCCAATGAAGGGCAGGAGGGGTTCCTCCGAGAAAACACCTTTTACTCCCATTCCCACAAAACCAATGCCAGGATTGATTATATATTGACAACAGACACCTTAACACAGCAGATTCAAGAGGCGGTGATTGTCCCATGCCCCATATTGGACCATTCCTCAGTGCGGGTTTCCCTGTCCTTGAGCTGTCAACGACCTACACACCGCTTTTGGAGACTGCGGGAGACGATGTTACAGCGTCCTTCAGTGATAACGCACATTTTTAAAACCATTACTGACTATCATGCCATAAAGTGGAGAAGTGTGGCTCACCGGTTAGAGAAGGCCGTCCCTGATGCAGAGGTCAGACCCGGGACCAGGGTTCAATCCCCGACGCGGCAGGGCCTTGAGCTCAAAATGTCCACGGACTCGATAATTCTCGCTTTGGTGCCTACTTGAATCGTGGGTTCAAACTCTGCAACTCTGGGCAATAGCTTGCTTAATCTCCACTACGGCCCCACCGCGATGGGATGCCTGGTCTTCACCTTGGGGATTCCCAGTAGGGGTAATCTGGCAGGGAAAGGCCAGGACGGGTTCCCAAAGCAAGCGCCTTGAGACCTTACGGTGAAAGGCGCTATATAAGAACGTATGATTTGATTTACGATTTAAACTACTCCTCCGATATCTCGGTAGCCATTCTACGGGATGCACTAAAAGATTCTTTTTGCCCAATTTCTCTTTTGAAATTGGATTTTAAGATGTTTACTGGAATACTGGTGCAGAGACTCTCTTCTCATCTTCCTGGCTTGATTGACCCGGATCAATCTTAGTTAGTCCCCGGCCATCAGTGCTCCGATAATACGAAACGACTCGTTCATCCGGTGGATGGGTCCAACCGATTCCCTGCTGAGAGAAAGATATTCTCTGTCGACGCTGAGAAAGCGTTCGAGAGGGTTCATTGGCCATATCTTAAGGCGACGCTATCTCATTTCGCCATACACTCCTGATTTATAGATTGGATATTTAGAAGTTATACCAACCCCAACAACTCAGTACACTTGAAGGGCACTGTTTTGCAGCTGTTTTCCATACAACGAGGCACACAGCAGGGGTGTCCCCTCTCCCCGCTTTTATTTGCCCTCTATATGGAGCCTATGGCTCAAAGGGTCCAAGATGACCCCTGTATCACAGGGGTGCAATTTGGAGGGTCTGCACACAAACTTTGTCTTTATGCGGATGATGTGGTTGCTACATTGGAGTGGCCTAGTGAGTCTCTTCGTGCCCTGCTGGCGAAACTGGATATGTTTGCCTTCGTTTCAGGTTTTAAGATCAATGTGCATAAGTCACAAGCTCTTAATCTCTCTCTTGATCCCGCAACATTAGATCTCCTGCAGTGGTCTTACCACATTCACTGGGCTTCGTTCTCCGCCCTCTACATAGGACTGCAACTCTCTGAAAACCTACAGGTCACTAATACGATGAATTACACATCACTACTGCAGCAAGTTCGGAACTGCCTATGGCGCTGGAGGCCGCACTCATTGTTGTGGTTGGGCCGCATTGCCGCCATACAGATGATGATTCTCCCTAAAATCCTCTACATATTCCAATTGCTCCCTCTGGTGCCACCGACGGGAGTCATAATTTCCCTACAGAGAGATATAGAGCGCTTCATTTGGTGTGATCAGAGAGCTCAACTACATAGAGACTTGGCTTACAGGAGCCCTGTGGAGGACGGCCTAGGGGTCTCGAATCTATTGGTGGGCGACACAATTACGAGTTCTGGTCAAATGGTCCCGCCCAGAGTCCGAAAAGCACTGGCTTTTCATGGATCGGTCTCTGGCCGGACAACCGCTGTCGGGTGTCCCCTTCCTTTCTCAACATGCATATCCCCGAAATTTATACTTGTCTAAGGACACCCACCCTATTGTTTTAGCTTGGGATAAGGTTGCTACCTCACAAGAGCTCACCACATTCTCGTCCCCGATTATGCCTATAGTTAAAAACTCAGACTTTATCCCCATGATCGGATCATGTGGGGATTAGGCAATGGACTAGGGAGGGGCCCGCTCCATAGGGCATTTTTTTGATATCACAGGGTCCTGAATTTTCTCTGACTTCCGAGAGGACCGCGACTTTCCAGAGGCTGAATGGTATCATTACCTACAGATTTGCCATTGAGTGCTGAACACTGTGGTACGGGGGGCTGAGAGGCACCTTACAACATTTGAGAAGTGGACACACAGACTCACACCTGACTTCAGATCTATACAAATTTATCAATCACTCTCACAAGACTGGGAAGACTCTTGGTCAGATACGGTGGGAAAGGGAACAAGGTCGAACACTAACACAGAAAGAATGTTTTCTTCAGGGCCCGGCATTCAGCACGCAATGTCGCCTCCATCGAAACAGCTACCAACATAGTTATGTATTGGTATCTTACTCCTTCTCGGCTCCAAATAAGCAACCCCTCTCGTAGTCCACACTGCTGGAGAGCCTGTGGTTTGGTGGGTACACTCACCCATTTATTACGGGACTGTCCCTCCTTCACGAGTTATTGGACACAGATTTTAGACAACATTGATTCTCACCTCAATACACAAATCCCTTGATTTCCAACGTATGCACTTCTGAGCCTCCCAAATCCTATAACTTTTCCACTTAGGTCCTGGAGAGGTAAACAGATGCCCTTAGTCTTAGGGGCAACCTCTCCCATTGGGGTACTCCGACAATTCCTACCCGGTTGGGATGGCTCCACAGTCTCTGGGGTATTTTAGGGTTGGAGAAAATGTCACTATCACTTACACACCCTGGCGCCTCCTTTCATGACTTGTGGGAACTCCTGCTTACTTTGTTACCTACTGATTTCATGGAACTCACACTCCCCAAATATTTGCAACTTTTGAGACTCGCAGACCCACCTCTCCAGCAAGCCTCGACTGATCAAACTCCCACATAGCCCTTCATTTCTTAGACCACCTCTTGCTGGGACAGAAAGAGAGTAAATTCACCTTCTTATGATTTCGTTTTTCATTTGGAGGAGGAGAGGGGTGGGAGGGGAGTTTTTGTTTCATTCTGTTGTCACGATTTCCGGATGGTAACCTGCTGAATATTATGCTTGATAGCAGTGTATGTTGTTTTGCTAATTGAAACTATAAAAGAAATCTAAACATTAAAATATCATAAAATAAAAAGAACCATATAAAAAATACATCTCTTCCATACAATTGAAATACAGTAAAAAATTATTATCGTATACAATTTGAGCGTTTGATCCATAAAGTTAACAGAAATTTTGCTAATCCAAAAACTATTACTCTACGGGTGTTTGTAGAAAGAATTCTGACCACATCAATATAGTGTCCAGGACTGATAAGCTTACACAAGGGGGTTATCAACTTGCCCCTCAAGTTCTTGTAATGTGGGCAGAAAAATAACAGATCGACTAGGAATTCAGGGTTTCCTTTACAAGCTGTACATTTATCATCAGGGAATTCATTAGTTCACCACTTACTGCAGAATAATTTAGAGAAAAGGGTCTTATATCTGAATTGGAGGAATAGTTTACGTGCAAGAGATGGGACAATATCATCAATTGTTTCCTCAAACAGCGGGAGGGGTTTAAAATTCATAAACCCCTGTGGTATGAGAACCCACAGAATGTGTTACATCATTCACCAGGGTAGACTACCAATAGAGGATTTTAACCCTACTCTTCTGAATTGAACACAGCTCCTCTGGTCTTGACCTATAAACTTCCTTCCCCAATTTCCTCAACAGTTCTCTCGGAGTACTAAACCAGGGAATTGTAATTCACTTGGGCTGTATCAGAAGATCCCTAATCGCCACTTGATAGGGGGCAAGCTCCTCCATTGTCCATATGCAATTCCAGAACATTAAAAGCTGATAGTCCAGCTTGCAGGCCAGTTTTCTTTGGGGCAGATCAAGGAAAATTGGGGTCAGGGGAGTGCTGGATGGTAGATTAACAAGTACTGGCAAAGCCAACAGGGTCTCACCTATAAGATAAAGAGGAAAAAAGCTTATGACATGGCTAGCAGTGTCATTTTCTTGGGCGTAGAACAAGCATGTGCTGGCTTAAAAAATGATTGAAAACATTTTTTTTATTTTACCGATCAATAGGGCAAACCTTTTGTGCCTCATTACAAATTGTAGTCTAGGTGATACAGCTCCATAAAATTACTTCTTGGATTGGAGTTGCTCATTGCCCAGTTGTCATGATTCTGCTGTTCATGCTCCACTACATCAATGAAATCTCCTAGTAATTATTAAAAGGAGATCTTCTTTTAAAGAAACCCGCCCCTGTCCCGTGCATCCTGCACTCCTTATGTGTATAAGTATGATTGGTGTATTCTGTGATTCATGACGATATTGTTAAAATGCCAATGTTTATTTATAATTGCACTCAGTTATTATGTAGATACTTCTTTTTCAATTGTACCATTATTTATGCCAATGCTTGTTTAACAATCGCGCTATCTCCGGTATTCAATGAGGTAAAGATAAACTATAGTTAGAAGTAACAGCGCAAGAAGGTATTGCAAAAGGAAAGACTTTCAGGGAGCGCCTAATCTGCACGCATCAATGGCAGTTATCCCCTCACGCTGTGTTCAGTTCTGAGCACAACGTGAGGGTAAGGTTCACGCAGACGGCAGAACGGACGTCCTAGGGTGTGGCAAGACTATAAAAGCCACACCCGGACTTCCTGAAGATGCTTAGGGCTCCATTACGATGTTGGGCGGAAAATGCCCGCCGCCACCCTTTTCCCCCCGCCACATTGCAATGGCGGGGGGGAACCACAACGGAGAGAAACACCGCCCGCCACTTTTCCACCCCGGTCGCCTTGCGGCCGGGGCGGAAAAGGAATAATATGGTGGCGGTGTCTAATAGACACCGCCAGGCATATTAAGATGAGTGGTGTGCAGTGCCTTTCCGCGGCGGCGATGCCGCCACGGAAAGGCATGCGGTCTTCCCTCTGGGGGCCCCCTGCGGGCCCCCAGAGTGAAGTACAGGTGGGGGGTGCACATGAGGGGTACCTGTGGTACCCCCCTTCATTGTCATTTGCAAAGCGGCAGGCACCGCGCGGTGCCTGCCGCTTTGCATATGACAATGTTAAAGTGCATTTTCAGCATTGTGGCGGGCGGTGCAGAGAGCATCGCCCGCCACAATGCTGAAAATACAGGATGTGCCCACCACTGTCGCGGGCACATCCTAATGGCACCCCCGGGACCCCCGCCCTTATGGCAGGCGGTCCTGATTTACGACTTTGCCCGCCCGTCATCCTAATGGGGCCCTTAGTCTTCCTGAAAGCTTCAGAGGAACATCGCGCTTTACTGTATACTCACCTGAGATCTCCAGAAGTATCTTTGGGGGCTTTTAGGAACTTCGGTAAAGCATACCAGCCAGAGTCTTCAGGAACCCACGATGCACCTGCAAAAGAAAGAAGAAAGCTAAGTACAATTTCTTTTCTTTAAGGCGCCCACCGCTAGCTAAAGACTTCACTTCAAAGAAAGAATAATTTTTGGACACTCTTTTGAAATAAAGAGATAAGAAGATTCACAGAAGAAAAGACAGAGTTCACTAAATACAATGTGTACAATAGAAGACTGTAGAATGTTTCTGTTGTTGTTTTGATTTTATTGTGATTTAGATTTAAAGTGCGAAGTCGAATTGAACATCAAGCAGGGGGATACTAAGTAAGTAGAAATCAGGAAAGGTGTGATAACTAAGAAAAGTTGTAATAGTAAAATGCACTAAATTAATGTCATTATTTCACACAGAATATTCGAGTCACATTCCAATGAAAAAGATCAAGGGGTGACAACTCAACAAACACAAGCCTCAAAGGATCCCGCCATCTATAAGAAAACAACTTCCTGCCAACCCGATTTTGCTTCACCAAGACATCTTCGACTTTCTGGACGCGAAGCCTAATATAGTAGATTGCAGGTAGGAACCTTAGAAAAACACCATTCAGATCAATGCTAGATGTTCTTAAAACCAATGGTTAAAGAATAGGACAAAAGTTAAAGAGAGTTTCTTGTTGCTTCGCAGGTAGACTATAAGAAAAACCCTAGCGCCCGATTCCGGCCTTCCTCGCTGACTGTTATCTTTCATCCTAGTGTTATAAAAGAATCACAAGTTGTAGGATAGGGTTTCTGGGAGTTTGGCACATAACGTCTCTGTAAAACCAATTAAGCACCTTACAGCTAAGTGTTCAAGAACACACAGGTAAGAGTGCTTGATATATCTGACACCTGTGCTTAGTTTTTCTTTTTTGACTGCCTTTTACTTTTACCAGCAAAACCAAGCTTCCAAACAGGGGGTTACAAAAGTACAACTATTCAATTGTAATTCCAATCAAACACTCTAAATGAATAAGACAACTCTATTATCTAGGTACTACTGCTTTCTTCCCCATGCTTTTTAAAAAAAAAACCAGTTGTTTCTTCTATTCCATGCACTATTGTCCATGTCATTATCTCAAGGACAGGAACTTTTCTACTTTTGCCATTTCCTTAGGCCCTGTGGAACAATACCCTTTTCCATTCTTCAGATCTACTGCTTATTGTTATTATTAAATCTACAACTTCCTCTTTAAGACAGTTTGTGCCAGAGTACTAATTTCTCTTTAAAGAGAGTGGGCCAAGGGTGCCGGTATTGGCATTTAAACATCCTCTTTGGTGATGGCAATATTAAGTCAGTACCATTAGTAAACTGTTTTTTGTGTTCAGTGATTAAACTATGCTTTTAAATCATTGCTGTTGGGTCTCCTAAATGACAGCTAAACACAAGCAAGACAGCGCAGGACATACACGTGGACAGAGAGTAGGCCCAATTAGCAACGCGGAACGGTGGGAGAGCTGAAAGGAAACAATTATTTGCACAAGGTCGGTGGATAAAGACATCAAAATGAGGTAGGCACTGTCTACAGGGTAACCATTGGTTTGGAGCTGGAAGAGAGACAGCCATTGTTTTGGAACCAGAAGAGTGACCGCCATTAGTTCGGAACTGGAAGAGAGACTGCCATTGGTTTGGAACCGGAAGAGGGGCAGCAGTGTTTGTCGCTAGGGCACTCGTTCAGGTTTTCAAATAAGAGAAATAAGTACGTTTGACCTAAAAATGCAAAAACAGATTCCTTTTAGTACAAGGGCTGGGCAGAGATGCCCAGCTCTGTGGATTGTCACAGAATGCTGGCCTCTGCGGAATGGCTGGCAGTACCACAGGAGGCTGTGGAGAAGGGTAAGAAGCTGGTGGGACTGATCCGTGCTAAACCACTGTCTGGGAACATTCCAGGTCAGGTCCTAGAAGGAATTTGTAAGATTTGGAGTGCCTTTAAAAACGTGAACTCAAAAGGGGACTTCAGAGAAGAACAAACTAGAACTTTTTTGTCTGGTGTGCACGGGCGTTGCTAACTAACAACATAAAGACATGTTCCAGCTTAAAATTCAATCGAAGCACATTTCGCTTTAAGGAAGACCTTTCTTTGAGCAATAAGCCAATAGCACATTTACACCCCATTTACGTCATTTGTTTTTAGCACTGTAAGTGATGGGCAGCTAACAGAAAGTTTAACAAGCATTTGCAATGCAATAGGTCTCGCATTAGGAACGTTTCACTTATTTGTCCTGTACATGACAAATTTGTTATTTTTGTGTTATTTTTGAAAATTGTGAAATTAATATCTTTGTCATTTACAAGGGTAATACTTGTATTTTTTGACAATGTGACACCTATAGCATTTTTAATGCAACATGTTTTGTATTTACGTGACTTAGAAGTATTGATTTTACAAATAACAATGTTTAAAAAAAGAAAAATAATAATACTTAAATAAAAGTTATTGTAATTTATAATGGCAATAGCTTAAACTTTTGTAAATAACTTTTGTGAAGATTATGTTCAGTGTATTTTATCGTGACTAAAATATAAGAACATAAGTGAAATATCAACATTTTTTTGTGACATTTGTAATAAAGCTTGAAAAATTGAGAGAACATATTTGAACCAGTTGCTGTTGAATGTTTGCACAGATTGATACTGTGGTGGTGCTGAGTGATGTTGTGTTGGCGACAAGTGATGCAGTGGCATTCAGTGATGCAGTGGTAGCGCATAGTGATGTTGTGGTGCCCCTGAGTGATGCTGTTGTTGTGCGATAGATAGATAGAGTGAGGGCAATAGATAGATGGAGTGAGGGCGATAGATAGATGGAGTGAGGGAGATGGATAGATGGAGTGAGGGCGATAGATAGATGGAGTGAGGGTGATAGATGGAGTGAGGGTGGTAGATAGATGAGTGAGGGCAATAGATAGATAGAGTGAGGGCGATAGATAGAGTGAGGGCGATAGATAGAGTGAGGGCGATAGATAGAGTGAGGGCGATAGATAGAGTGAGGGCGATAGATAGATGTGTGTGGTTGTGTATGTGTGGTTCTATGTGTGTTGTATGTGTGTGCATGCATGGGTGTATGTATGTGAGTGTGAGGTTACAGAAGGATGTATTTGGAAGAGAGCAGCAGATCAGAATATTATAAGAGAACCGGGAGTTAAAGAAGGATGCGTGTTAAAGAGATTTGGAGGGTGGAGTTGGATTTGGAGGGTGGATTTGGAGGGTTGAGTTTGAGGGTGGAATTTGAGGCTGGAGTTGTAGTTGGAGGGTGGAGTTAGAGGGGGGAGTTGAAAGCTGGAGTTGGAGGCTGGAGTTGGAGTTGGAGGGTGGATTTGGAGGGTGAATTTGGAGGGTGGAGTTGGGGGGTGGAGTTGGAGGGTGGAGTTGGAGGGTGGAGTTGGACGGTGGAGTTGGAGGTTGGATTTGGAGGGTGGAGTTGGATCTGGAGGGTGGATTTGGAGGGTGAATTTGGAGGGTGGATTTGGAGGGTGGAGGGTGGAGTTGGAGGGTGGAGTTGGAGGGTGGAGTTGGATGGTGAATTTGGAGTGTTGAGTTGGAGGTTGGAGTTAGAGGGAGTAGTCTGAGGGTGGATTTGGAGGGTACTTGGATTGTGGTTTTGGTTGGTGGATTTGGAGGGTGGAGTTGGAGTGTGGAGTTGGAGGGTGGATTTTGAGGGTGGAGTTGGAGGGTGGATTAGGAGGGTGGGTTTGGAGGGTGGAGTTGTAGGGTGGTGTTGGAGGGTGGGTTTGGAGGATGGAGTTGTAGGGTGGTGTTGGAGGGTGGTTTTGGAGTTGGAGGGTGGATTTGGATCGAGTGGTGGGCGGATCGAGCAGTGGGTGGATCGAGCGGTGGGCGGATCAAGTGGTGGCGGATCGAGTGGTGGCAGATCAAGTGGTGGTGGATCGAGTGGTGGCGCTAGAGTGGTGGCACTAGAGTGTTGGTGCTAGAGTGGTGGCGCTAGAGTGTGTGCGCTCGAGTGTGTGCGCTAGAGTGTGTGCACTAGAGTGTGTGCGCTAGAGTGGTGGTGCATAGAGTGGTGGATAGGGTGGTGGATAGGGTGGTGGCGGATAGAGTGGTAGAGTGTTGGTGGTAGAAGGCTGTACTGTGTGTGAGAGAGAGAGAGAGTGTGTGTGTGTGAGAGAGAGTGTGTGTGTGTGAGAGAGAGAGAGTGTGTGTGTGTGAGAGAGAGAGTGTGAGAGAGTGTGTGAGAGAGTGTGTGAGAGAGTGTGAGAGAGTGTGTGAGAGAGTGGGAGAGAGTGCCATAGAGTGTGTGTGAGAGAGTATGTGAAAGAGTGTGTGTGAGAGAGTGTGTGAGAGAGTGTGTGAGAGAGAGTGTGTGAGAGAGAGTTTGAGAGAGTGTGAGACAGAGTGTGAGAGAGAGTGTGAGAGAGAGAGTGAGAGAGAGTGTGAGAGAGAGAGTGTCAGAGAGAGAGTGTGTGAGAGAGAGTGTGAGTGAGATAGTGTGTGTGAGTGAGAGAGTGTGTGTGAGTGAGAGAGTGTGTGTGAGAAAGAGTGTGCATGAGAGAGTGTGTGTGAGAGAGTGTGTGTGAGAGAGTTTGTGCGAGAGAGTGTGTTTGAGAGAGTGTGTGTGTGAGAGAGAGAGTGTGAGAGAGAGAGTGTGAGTGAGTGTGTGAGAGAGAGTGACTGTGTGTGAGAGAGAGAGTGTGTGCATGTGAGAGAGAGTGTATGTGTGTGAGAGAGAGAGTGTTTGTGTGTGTAATAGAGAGAGAGTGTGTGTGTGAGAGAGCGAGAGTGTGTGTGTGAGAGAGCGAGAGTGTGTGTGTGTGAGAGAGAGAGTGTGTGTGTGTGAGAGAGAAAAAGTGAGTGTGTGTGAGAGAGAGTGTGTGTGTGTGAGAGAAAGAGTGTGTGTGAGAGAGAGTGTGAGAGAGTGTGAGAGAGAGAGAGTTTGTGTGAGAGAGAGTGTGAGAGAGTTTGTGAGAGAGAGTGTGTGAGTGAAAGAGCGTGAGAGAGTGTGTGAGAGAGAGTGAGTGTGTGTGAGAGAGAGAGTGTGAGAGAGAGAGCGAGAGAGTGTGAGAGAGCGTGTGAGAGAGAGAGAGAGTGTGTGAGGAATAGAACTGGGGTACGATATCGGGCACTGGTTGAAGCCAACGAAACCTAAAAATCTTTATATACTCTTTTAACATGAAGATAAACAAATAACTATTAGGTTTCATGAACACAACCCACTTTAAAAAATTCTGCGGTACTTGAGGTCCTAGGATAAAATCAAAGTCATGTTATAATCCCTGTAAACTTGAAATTTGACATCATGAGGATTGCCATCATTACACAGGGAGGTATAAATAAAAAGATTCATTGAATAACGTGATCGCCTGGAATGAGGAAACTGAGAATATTTGACATATTTATTTCCTTATAGGAAAGGGTGCACGAATTGTTCATATTAGCCGTATTTGAACAAAAAATACTTTATTTAGGTGCTTGAAGCAAATGGAGGACAAAGAACTAACTGTGACTCTCAAGGTGCATTTCATTAGTGCGCACTGTGATCTTTTTGAGAGAAATATTTTGTCAAAAGTCTGTGAATCTCGACATCTGCAATGCGCAAGCGCATTGGCCGAGGTCGAGACCTAAAAAAACGGGTATATAGCATACCATTGAGAGTAAGTGAACGTGAATTTGAAAACATAAGCAAAGTTCACGCACGCAAATGACATTTATTACATGGCATCCACGGCGTATTATTTATTGGGAATGAAAGTGCATAAAAACATAAACAAGTATTGCCTATAAAAAGAAACAGGCTTCTAAATAAAAACGTTTAGTTTTCTGAAAATGCACTGCCATGCGACATGTGAACACATGTTACACGTGCTAATTCTTCTAATTTCTTTAAATATTTACAACACTTAATTCACCCTAGTAGCCTAACAAAGTCAGTACATGATGTGCCATTTTAGATGATTTCATAGAAGGACAGGGAAGAACTGTAATAACTGCATAATGTGCGGCACCGATGTCCACCATAACATAAGTGTTTTTAAACCGGGTGCATACAACGCGCACTCAGCCACTTTGCATTACCCTTCTATTAGGAATAATATGTTAAAGATTGAAAAAAACAAGAAGACAGAAAGTCTGGTACACTGTGGAGTGTCAGCTTGACATGCCAGCTGAGAAACAAAACCAGGCAAAGATAATTAAGTGCTTGAAGATCGGCACTAAAGATAGTAATCTCTTCGTTCCCAGCATCAATGAGATGCAAATAAGCAAACAGTATGACGCAAAATCTCTTGTTTCATTTGTTTAAAAAAAAAAGTCTATGCGACAGTGAAATGAACTTCCCAAAAAATAACCTTTAAGACGACCAACTTTTACATACATACTACATCTACTAACTCTGCTAACCTTGCACAGTCAACATTTTATGCCAAAGTATCCAAAACGTGCAATTTATTCTAAATTTACTCAAAGCAGAAATTACAAGTATAAAAGAGACTATAAACCTGCGCCCATATAAAATAGAAACAATGCATATCGTCGACGAGCAGTTTGTGCTGTTCAGCTTCCATCTTAAGTTTCAGCACACGCCCAAGAATGTCTTTTGGTAGATAGAAAGAAATGCAATAGAACGTAAATATGTCAACGCGCAACATGGTGAAAGACATTTAAATGCGCTATGAAACAAAGCCAGTAACACGACAGAACATCAGTTAAAATGTATTTAAACGCAATAGAAAGTAAATATGTCAACGCGCAACACAAAAAGAAATATATGTCAAACCGCAACACGGAACATATATTTAAATGCACTACAAAGGGAGCAGACCCCATTCGGGACTGTCGACGAGCAGTTTGTGCTGCTCAGCTTCCACGGTTCCACCTTACGTTTCAATAAGTAAGGAAAGGGGACCCCCTCTGGGAATTGCTTTCAGGTCAGGGAGTAGAGGGGAAGGCAATAACAAGAACAAGAAAAGAACTCCCTCTTGACCTATAACTACTTAAACCATAGGAGTAACCTCTCAAACATAGGGCATATACCAACAATGTCTACACAAGATGAAAAGTTTTTTTCATTTTATTTCATTTTAGCAGTTTAAAAAGTCATTTTTTTCTCCTCTTTTTTTTATTACTCCTTTTTTATATCATATTTTTCAAAATTCATCAGTTATAAAAAATATATACATTTTACACAATAGCTACAAAAAAACATTTTACAACACAATCAAATTGTCCTTATTTCTTCAAATTTATGCAAAACATGAAATCAATTAAATAAGCACACCAGGTAAAGAGCCACGCACACACCACAGACATCCTCCTAAACATCCATTCCATCACAAAGACAGCAAAATAGGAGATTTCCTATAACATTGAGACTGTAGTCCAGTAAATGACCAAAGTCATTTAGATTTCAAAAGGAGAAGAAAGGTCGACGCGTTTCGGTGGAAATGCCGCATAAGGGACCACCTTCATCAGGACCAAACAGACAGTATGGTATAGGATCTCTCAACCTGGGGTGCAGATCTGGAACGATATGCACAAGAAAGAAGTAATTTACTAATATGCCCTACAATACATAGTCTGTTTTAAATCACATTTGAGACAACAGAGTGGACCATTGTACATACTCAAAAGTTCATCCAACTTGACACTAACAAACGTAACCTTATAACCCATAAGCCACAGTGTGATATCCAATAACACAAGCGAAAGAGCAATTTATTTTTATTTTTATGATGCAGTTGATATACATATCATCTAGCACAAAGAAGGAACCTCTTCAGTATGTACCTTTCTAGGACACGTACAGGCATTTAAGGGTGTTTCTACTCGTTTCCAAACACTTAAGCCCGATCTAATGCAAGGAGAGCATGGAAATTATTTTAATCTTTCAGCTTGTATACAGAACCTTACATTTTACTGTATACTGGACAAGCATGGACACTCATAGTTACCTGGAGATATGTAGATGTTCACCAGGCCAGATTTATATTCCTTTTTTATTAATGGATAAGGCAGCTGTTTTATTAAGAACCTATAACAATAACGAAAGTTGCTGTTCAACCCTGATAACATCCTAGCACATCTTTAAACTATATGCCTACCAAAGAAAAAACCTTTTTACCTGAACTGTATACAAGGGGACAGAGCCCGGCAGAGGACGGCTTATTACTATCTCTAAGGTCGACTTATTTTTCGTTGGGGTTGTGGAGGGGACGCCACATGTCAAACCGCAACACGGAACATATATTTAAATGCACTACAAAGGGAGCAGACCCCATTCGGGACTGTCGACAAGCAGTTTGTGCTGCTCAGCTTCCACGGTTCCACCTTAAGTTTCAGCACACGCCCAGGAATGTCTTTTGCTAGATAGAAAGAAATGCGATAGAACGTAAATATGTCAACGCGCAACAGAAAAAGAAATATATGTCAAAGCGCACCACGGAAAATATCTTTAAACGTACTACAAAGGGAATTTATGTAAATGCGCAACGAGTTAAAATTTATGTAAACGCGAGAGAAAGTAAGTATCTGTCAACGCACAACACGGTGAAAGACATTTAAACGCGCTAGGAAACAAAGACAGTAACACGACAGAACATCAAGCAATAGCCACACAATTACAAGCAGAGAAAGGTTGACAGGCCAAGTGAGAGAGGAAGGGGAGGGAAGAGAAGAGAAGCCGCGTAA
Organism: Lissotriton vulgaris; assembly: GCF_964263255.1. Taxonomy (NCBI): domain Eukaryota; kingdom Metazoa; phylum Chordata; class Amphibia; order Caudata; family Salamandridae; genus Lissotriton; species Lissotriton vulgaris. Next base: position 2,047,885,962 of record NC_141685.1, read on the forward strand.
ATGGGATGGGGAGACAGAGCGAGAGATCGGAGCACACAGTGAGCAATACCCAGAAAGGATTGGCAGTTAGTAAAAGGCACCGCATGACTTAAAAGTGAGTGGGAGCCAACAAGAAAAGTCAGGGAGTGATAGGGATGAAAGCGCTAGCGGCCGCAAATGGTGACCTGCAGAGCGCGTGAAAAACAATCACTTCAGAGCATTCAGCGCATTGCTTTGAAGTCTCATGGCAGGGGCGGGGGAGCAGCTTGGTGGATGGTATGTGAGGCCAAGCGTGCGCCTGGCGAAGAGTCACGCTTCAGTAGACACCATGCATTGGGAGGAATCCACTTGTTCAAGAGTGTTGTTTCCCCTGCAATAGTTCAGAGCTATAAATAGCTCGACCTAAAAATGTTTGCTATGCAATAGGTCTCGCATTTAAATACAAGACTTATTGCAGTTCAAAGAAGCGCCCGCCATTGTCCAAGCTTCTTCAAAAGAGAAAGAAGGCATGGTGCGCTGAACATAAGTTAAGCACGTCGTGCCTGCAGAAAGAGACACTCAATGAAGAAAATAGTGCTTACACACTTAAGAAAACATACTGTGTAACAACCAAAGTAAAGGGGCCAGTCGACATGGGAGGTTACAGATGAAGACAAGGCGGTAGTAAGGAGGGCCTTAAAGCCTCTTTAAGAATCAGAAGCCAGCATTTAGGAATGACACTGACATAAGCCAATGACAAACATGGGGGAGAGTGGGTTTGGCTTCTCCTTCGTACTCCCCTACAGCAGTCTCGCTGAGCAGTGCATGCGCGCTTACTCAGGTTCGACCTAAAAAGGGATCTTGTAAAACAATGTTCGGTAGCAGTAAGACGAACAGTGCTCCCACTGTTCCACAATACTGCTCCATATAAAACTCCTCCTAAGGGTTTGATGTTATATATTTCTAATTCTGGAGCCTCTTTCTTTTATGTGTCTTGCTTATGTGGCAGTTTGCTGATTTAAGGACAACTGTGTTTTTTCTATATGGGGTACCTAGCATAGATTTAGAGTTAGACAAATCCACAAATAATCAAACACAGTTCTATTGTACAGCCCCCTACATCCATACTTATCTTAGATGTCTTCGAAGTCCCCTTAGCATCATGTACTTTGTTTTTGCCTCATTGAGTTCCAAACCACACTCATCACAGAAAAGTTTAAAATCATTTAATAACTGTTGGAGCCCTTGTGGGGAGTTAGATATTAATAACGTGTCTTCAGCGAAGAGAAGTGCAGGGACTCTTCTCTCCCTGGCTTTACAGGCATCGCACCCATCTCTATCGAGGAAGCCTACTGTGCGGTTAATAAAAAGCGAGAACAGGGTGGGCACTAAAACGCATCACTGTCTCACCCCACGATTTATCGTGAAGGGCTCAGTTAATTGACCATTATCTCCTCACCTAACTTGGGCTTTATTTCCTGAATGCAGACAAATTAGAATATCTAGCAGACTTCGAGAGAGTCCCAGCTCTGCCACCACTCTCCAGAGTTTAGCTCGAGGGACAGGTCATAGGCAATGCACAGATTTCTAAAGGCTACATAAAGCTTCCCCATTTTGATGACAACTTCTCTCCAATGAATGCAGGGCAAGCAGAAGACCTGGTACAGGGTACTGATATTGGAAAAAGAGCCCGCCAGAAAATCAGACAGGATATTTTTCTCTAGGGTCCAATCCTGAATATGGGCCAATAGCTGCTTACAGAAAACTTTTTGCACAGAGTCAATTAGACTAATAGGTCTAAAGCTGACAGGGTTTGGCCTTTCTCCTTTCTTATAAATAGGTATGATCTCAGCTAATTTTCTGGGAAGTAGGAATTTCCATACCTGAAAGGATAGCATTGGTTAACTATATGGGCCCAGATTTCTAAATCCTCTCGGTATAGGTCATTGGGAATTTAATCGGGGCCAGGAACTCTGGCTAGGATATAGGAGCTAATGGCTACTTGGGATTCCTTCAGGGATATTTCTAGGGCTTCCACAATGGCAGATGGAACTTTCTCTCTCATGCCTACTAGCTCCTCCTCCTCCATGTTCCCTACAGCATATAGGCCCCCAAAGTGGGATACCCACTCTTCCGGCTGGACTGTAAACTCCCTAGCAGACTTCGGTCCATTCAGACAGTGGGCGGCTTTCCACCAAAAATACTTATTATATTTGGTTACCAGTGTACTATGTAGAAAGGACCATAAGGAACATTTCCATTGTTTCTTAGTATACTCTGAAGCCTGTCTGTATCTCACCCTACATCCCAACCATATCAGTGTGGATCTTGGATTTTACTGCATGTAAGAGCTCACCCTTTGCTTTCCTACATTCCTGGTTATACCAGTCTGCCACTGGGGCCCTCCTTTTCCCTCCTTTTTTTCCATGGCAATCCTTCCCTTTTTTAAATTGGCCCAGTGTTTCCCTGATCTGTCTATAAAGTATCTCAGAGTACTCAGCTTCTCAATTATTTCTACTTTGGGGAGTTTAGACAGCACCTCCACCTCCTTGAGGACTTTGGATTTAACTACTTCCAACCCCCCTGTATTTTCTTCCACCCAATCCCATCTAATTGTTCTCAAGTTATAAGTTATGGATAGCTTACCCAAATTGGTCCAGCCGCTAATATCGGGTTCACTCTCTCCATGATTTGTTAGGGAAAGGGTCAGAGCATTGTGGTCACTTTTAGATCTTTTAACCACTATCATGTGGGACACAAAAGGCCATAGGCTAAGGTCAGCTAAGCAGTAGTCAATTCTGCTGGCATAGCCAGATCGATTAAAGGTCATTTCACCATTCGGATCAGATTTTGTCCTTCCATTTGTGGCCTTCAAATTGTTCTGCAACGTAAAGGACAGGTCTACCTGCGGGATTTGTCAGGAGTTGTCCCACTCCTCAGTCAAGTCTAAAAAGGCATTTAATGAACTTTTACATTTTTGAGTAACTTTAATACTTTTCGTTATTTATAAAATCCGACCATAAAGTTACTCATAAGTATAGATTTACATATCTCCACCCCTTTAAAAAGAGCAGTTGAGCTAAAATTATAAGTGTTAGGGCCAGATGTAGGTAAAATAGATTTACCGATTTTTAATTACCGAATTTTACCGATTCGGTCATTAAAAATCGGTAAATCTAAGGGGTGGATATGTAGGTATTCCAGATGTGCTGGAATACTGATTCGGAAGAATTCGGTATTTACCGATTCGGTAAATACCAAATCGGTAATGCCCATTCATTCCTATGGGCTTTGAAGCCCATAGGAATGAATGGGCATTACCGATTCGGTATTTACCGAATCGGTAAATACCAATTTTCACAAGGGTGCAGGGGGTGTCACTTTGACACCCTCTGGCACCCACAAAACAGGCTCAGGTGCCATGTGGCAGGCATACATGCCCTAAGGGCAGGTCTGCCTGTCACATGGCATAGGTGTGCATGCACACATGTGTATGCCAACCGGAATTGGTATCTTACCATCAAATTGGATTTGATGGTAAAATACCGATTTGGTAAGGCCTCTGGGACTCTGAAGAGTCCCACCTACATCTGGGTGCCTCAGAATCGGCAAAATTACCGAATTTTTATTTTACCTAATCGGTAAAATTACCAGTTCGGTAATTTTACCGATTCAGTAAAATAATGCCCCCTAGATACCTGTCACCCATTTACCGATCGGAAACGGCCAAAATCGGCCGTTACCGATCGGTAAATGGCCTGAAACGGCCACCTACATCTGGCCCCTAGTTACTATTGTCAAAAGAATAAACAGTAATAATTTCAACACCAAACCTAACCAACCACTGACACAGCAACACCCCCCCCCCCCATAGAAAATAACAGAGGTTCTTTGCTCTCTGGGATGATTAGGGCCCAACCAAGGGGGACTTATAAGTTTAAAAAGGAGGGTTTATACCTGGCAAAACGTTTATCCTGCCAGGGCCAAATGGGTGTTTAAACTGCACATACAGGCTGCAATGGCAAGCCTGAGACATATTTTAAAGGCCTCATAAATGGGTGGCACAATGAGTGGTACAGTAGCATTTAATTTACAGGCCTTGGGTAGATGTAATACAACTTTTACCAGGTATGTACAAGTAAATATAGTATTCCAATAGTGTGGGAGCCAATTCTATTTTGTTAAAAGGAGAGAGCACAATCACTTTAGCACTGCTTAGCAGAGGTAAAGTGTGCAGAGTCTCAAGCCAGCAAAAATGAATTCAACAAGAACAGGTGGTAACAGTTGCAGCCCGTGGTGGGAGTGCTGCCGGGCGCTCACGTGGGGCGGGCAGGGTGGGGGGTAGTAAACTACAGATTACAGCCGATTAGAGGTAAGTGAAAAAATAAATAAATAAAACTAATTTGGGTGAGCGTTTTGCATCGCCAAATACGATACAGCGAGCACAACAAAATTTGTTTTTTTATTTATATGTTTACTCACCTCTATTGGCCGTAATCCGTAGTTTACTACCCCCAGCCTGCCCCTCTCCCGTCCCACATCAGCGCCCGGCAGCACTCCCACCACGGGCCGCTATTGGGTGGTAGGAAAGCAAAAAGTAGTAGGAAAACCATGCCAATGATAACAGGTTGAACAATAATGTTAGTGCTCTAATTTATATTAGAACAGTGTGGGAGGCTGCAGTAGAACAGGGGAGAATCAACTGAAAGGCTTCTGCGTCTGATGGACGTACATGTTTTACTTAGACATTTTTTTTTTCTTTTACGTTTTTCAAATATCTTTATTGAGAGAAATCAAGGCAGACACAGTACATCATGCGGTATCGCAGTGCATATATGCAAAAAACAAAGAGCAGGTCATTCCCTGTGTTATATATATATATCAGCTGTCGGTACTTGCAAGCATGCATGATGGTAGTACCACTACTCCACTCCATCGAGGAACCCTCCCTCATGTGGAAACATCCCGGGACAGTAGCAGCATGGAAGGGCAGATGGAAGGAGGGTGAAAGTGCACGCTGCAGGGTGGGAGGCAGTCACTGACCATTGCCGACGGCCACCGTGGACCCAAGGCCGGAGGGGGGCGCGGGGGAGGTAGTGCCACTGGAACGGGGACGGGAAAGAAGGTAGGTGACCAAAGGGCCCCAGATGTCAACAGGGCGGGACCTAGCGGGTATTAAGTCCCAGACTCTGAAAGAAGAGTCTGGCGTCGAGAGGTGTCCTCCAGCCAATGCTCAACCTTAGGAGCAGTGTGGCGACCCCAGAAAATTGCCACTCTGCGCCTAACAAGGACCAGCAGCATCGCAATCAGATGGCGAGAGGCGGCAGGGCAGAATTTGACGAAACTGAGCAGACACAAGGGAGGATCCGGGCGCACCGTGGCGCCAGTAATGTCGGAAAATTGCAGCGCACACAACCTGCCAGAGCTCCAAAACCCGAGGGCAGAGCCAAGCAAGATGAGCAAAATCTGCAGCGCAACGCAGACAATTGTCTCCAGGGTTAAGCCCCAGCCTATGGAGATGCGCCGGGTGCAGTATAGCCTATGCAAATATTTAAAATGGATCAACCGGAGACGGTAGCTCGGCGACAGCCTCTTTGTCTGAGCACAACAGTAAAGCCAGTCAGCTGGCGAAATGTCGATACCTAGATCGGCACCCCATGTCTCTCGAGCACAGTCAGAAGAGATGGAGGTAGACACCAGGGTAAGAGCATCCAGTCTGGTAACTAATTTATGCGGGGTCAAGGAGGTGTATATGAAATCCAGAGCCGGCATGGTGGGCGGGGACTGAGGGAAGGTGAGGCATCAGGGAGTGTATAAAAGGCGTTCCCCGAGTGGAGATCCGCAACCGTCGCCAGGCTCAAACGCTCCGCACTCCTGGACATGCTGGAGGCCTGAAGTGAAGGAAACTCTGGGTGGTTCACTATGGGCATGGAATTGGCAGAGAGCAGGGGAACACAAGAGAACCAGAGCAGGCCCAACCAGGCCTATCGCAGCGTCTCAACTGTGTCGACCTCAGCCCGAGGGCGTACTGCGGGTGCAAACAAAGCTGTGGACAGGGGCCAGGGAGATGCCACATCAGCCTCTACTGCGACATGAGGCTGAAAAGGGGAGGGGTGAATCCAGAAGTGCAGGAAGCTGGCCTGAGCACATAAAGCATAGAGCCTGAAATCATTCCCCCGGCGGACATGGGTAGAGTGAGGATGTCATAAGCCACTCTGGGCTGTTTACCCACCCAGACAAGCGAAATGATTAGGGAGCGTAATTTACGAAAGAAGTGGGAAGTGAGGGGGATAGGAATATTTAAAAACAAATAGAGGAATTTAGGAAGTATCACCATTTTAGCAATTGCGATGCGGCCCGCCAAGGATAGTGGAAGTCGGCTCCACAATGGAATCCTGGATTCCAGCCAATCCACCGCACATTCAAAATTTACTCTCCATAGTTCATCCAGGTCCCTACTAAGGCAAATGCCCAGATAGAGCGTGTGACCGGAGGCCCACACAAAAGGAAAATCGGGTGGGAATGGCACTGTGGCGTCAGTCAGAGGGAAAAGGACCGACTTGTTCCAGTTCACCTGGATGCCCGACAGCCCACCAAAGCGAATGATTTCCTGGACCAAAGGGCTAAGGTTCTCTTGGGGATGGCAGACATACAGCGTGCCGTCATCCGCATACATTGAGACTAGCAGGGAACGGGACGAGAAGCCGATACCCCTATGAGTATGGTGCTGCCGCAATCTTGCGGCTAGGGGCTCCATCACTATAGCAGAAAGCATAGGCGATAGCGGACAGCCCTGTCGTGTGCCACGGGCAATCAGGACTGGGTCGGAGACCTGGCCGTTGACTCGGAGACATGCCGTGGGGCCGGTGTAGAGGAGTCGGACCTTGAGAAGAAAGATGTCACTGAAGCCCATACGCGGTAAGGTGTAGGATAAGAAAAGCCACTCCAGCGTATCGAATGCCTTTGTGGCGTCCAGCAAGGCAGCGACGGCCGGTAGTGTGGGATTCATTTGGTGCAGAACTGAAAAAATCGTGCAGAGGTTGTGCGAGGTAGCCCTACCAGGAATAAAACCTGATTTGTCAGGGAGTGCAATGGTGGGCATAAGGAGTAGGAGGCGGGAGGCAATCAGTTTGGCAAAGATTTTGTTGTCAATGTTGATTAAGGAGAGGGGGCAGTATGAGTCGCGACGGTCAGCAGGGTTGTCGGATTTAAGAAGCAGGGTAATCAGTGCCTCGCAGAGCGAAGGCGGGAAAGAGACTTGTCAAACGAGTCGTTATACATTGCAGCCAGATGTGGCTCCAAGATATGGGCGTATGGTTTGTAAAACGATGCGGGCAGGCCGTCAAGTCCAGGAGCCTTATCGCCGGGTAAACTACTAACGGCAGCCAGTATTTCCTCCCTAGAGAACGGTTCATCAAGGAATTTATGGTGGTAGTGCTCCAACCAGACCAGCACGATACAGTCAAAATATTCATTGAAATCTTCCCGCGGCAGAGGAATGCCAGCGGAGTAGAGCTGAGAGTAGAAGTCTAGAAAGCGAGATTGTATATCTATCGGGGAGGTAGTCCTGTCAGGACAACCATCACTCAGTGCCGTGACATAGGAGGCAGCAGGCGGGGGAAGTAGTAGGTTGGCAAGAGTACGGCCCGGGCGATCTCCCTCTCCAAAGCGATGTGCCCAGCCCTCCCTGGCCAAGAAGGACACCTCGCGTCCAGCCTCTTCAGAGAATTCAGTGTGTTTTTGGCGGGGAAGCGCCAGCGACTCAGGACTGGGGTGTGCCGGCTGCGCGGCTTCAAGATCTTTGATTTCTCCTTCAAGTTTAGCCAGAGTGGCACGAATAGATCGGAGGACGCCAGCCTACTTAGAGATACATTCGCCACGGATAACGGCCTTAAACCCCTTCCAAAGAGTAGAAGCAGAGTCCACAGAGCCTACATTGAGATCAAAATAATTAGTGATCGCGACCTGGATGTCCACTCGCGGGTTCGACGAGGAAGAGCACGATAGATCTAAAGACGAGGATAAAGCAACATTAAAGTCACCCCCTTAAGGATAGCAGCGGGACCACAGGAGGTAATTAGGTGCCAGACGTGAGTAAAAAATTCTGCATTATCACAGTTGGGGCCATAAACCGCAGCGATAGTAACAGGCTGTGCAAATATGGAACCATGAAGAATCACGTACCTACCTTCCAGATCTAGGAGCACCCGAGCGGTCTGCCATGGGAGGCCCCGCCGGAACAGAATGGAGACGCCCCTAGCATACGACGAATAAGTGGTGGAGTTGGTTTCCCTCCAATACCGGGAATTAAATTTAGAGACGGTCCCTGGCAGCAGATGCGTCTCCTGCAGGAGACATATATCAACTTTGTGCCTTTGTAAATGTGAAAGAATCAGTCGGGCCTTACGGTGGTCATTCATGCGCCGGATATTCCAGGACCAGCACACTAAATCAGCCATGAAGTAGTATAGTTAAAGGACAACAGAAAGCAGAGCTGGCGGGGGGCTAGCAGAGGGGTGCAGCGCGCATGGGGAGGGGAGAAAGAGGAGGGCGGTGACCTGCCAACAAAGCGGGGGCGGGGAGCAGACATCCCAGGTCAGAGCCACGGGGAAAAGCCCGAGCCCGAACAGTGCAATAAAGGCATGCAACGAATAGGCAGGACTCGGAGCTCGGGGTCCCATTAAGATCAGGAAGGGCACAACAGGGGATAAACCGCAGGAAGGGAAACATATTGGAGGAGGGAGGGAACGGTGGAGCGACCAGATGACCCACAGTCAAGGACCAGCAGACAGAAGCAGAGCATGCTGAAAAAACACAGAGGACCACATATTGCAAAATTTAGCACAATGGACCAAAACAAGAAGCACAGTACAGTGTCAGTGGAGAAACAGCGAAGAACAGTAATAAACCACAAAAGGACGGCAAACTGAAATCGCCACCTCAGTAGAGGAGCAGAGTACTCCGCAACCCCCCCTCCCTCACCCCATCTCTGCACAGCAACCCAAAACCTAACAAACCCGACCACCCCGCACCCACTCCAACCCCCCTAAAAGGCTGAGCTAACCTCCCACACCACCCCAGGGACCAACAACTGGGAAAGGGGAAGAACAATGAACGATAAGGGAATCATACCGTGGGGGCATGGCAGGGCTAGGCATACACCCCTGCAAAGAAGCAGGGTGGCCAAGGAGTGGAGTAGTCCAACCTCGTACAGTTACCAAGGAGAGTCACATGGTCGAAAAAACATTTGCACTACTCAGTCATTGTCACTAAGGCGGCCGGACCTATGAGGTTGAGAGGTGGAAGGAGATGAACGAGCACCCTTCTCCAGCTTCTTAGCAAATGCCAGAGCCTCTCTAGGATCAAGAAAGACCAATGTTTTTGTGCCCTGGCGAACCCTCAACTTCGCCGGATAGGCTAAAGAGTACGGCACCTCGTGCTTTAGGAGAATACGTTTAGCAGGAAGAAATTCTCTCCGCGCAGCCTGGACAGCCTAGGTGTAGTCTGGTAAAAAAGAGAGTGCATTACCCTGGTGGGTGATGGAGGCCCTGTCTCGTGCGGCCTTGAGAATGGCGTCCCGGTACCGGTAGTTCAAAATCTTAGCAATAAAGGGGCGTGGGGGCAGGCCAGGACGTGGACCAAGCGAGCGATGTGCGTATTCAACAATGAAAACAGGGGACAGGACGTCACCAAATAGCTCCCTAAGTAACTTTTCCAAAAAGTCCTCCATCTTGGTGATGTTTGTGGATTCTGGAAGGCCCGTAATGCGGAGGTTGCTCCGCCGGGAGCGGGCCTCCAAGTCCTCGTTCTTATCCCGGATAACAGCTAGGATCTTGTCCATCTGCAATAGTTTTTGGCAATTCTGGGTGGCAGCAACCTCGGCGTCCGAGACCCTGGGCTCGACGTGAAGGAGCCGATTATCATGGGAGTTGACGCGGGATTTCACGGTATCCAAGAGGGCCGAGAGCTGATCCAACTAGGTGGCTATACCCGTAACGTGGATTTGACGTCCACCATGATTGACTTAAGGTCATCCTGGTGACTAGGGGGGGCCTCCATAGTGACAGCGGAATCTGTACCTTCGGTGCCCGCACCCTCCGGACGGGAAGATCTCCGGAGTTCGAACGCTATCTTGGGCTGCTTGGGATCGTTTTTCCCCATGGTGGGAGGCCCCAACAGCAGGATTTCCAGCAGGCTACGGGACTGATCAGAGCAAGTAGCCAACACGTGTGCATCCGCACGTGGGAAGTTAGGCTAGCAGGGACACCACCGAATCCAGGAGTCCAGGAGCCACAATGAAGAACAAAGAGGGCGGCAGCCCGCTCACCCAGCCACCCGGCAAGACCGCCACACTCCAAAAGCAGGGACACCACCGGGGTGCGTCCAGTAAGGCGAAGTCGGAACAGCCTGGCTCGACCAGGCACTTGATGAGACGGATGGTCAAGAAGTGGGAGGAAAGCAGCCACTGCGGGCCCACTGACGCGACACCGCCAAGTAGCCAGAAAGCCAAAGGAGCAGCCGCGATGAAGGTCCAGCGGCGGCAGGTAGAAGAGAGCAAATAGGAAGGCCGGAGGGGCCACAGCGGGCGTAAGGTCTGACCCAGCGCCGCGGTGGCCAGGCGGGGTGCGATCCCAGAAGCAGGGACAGGCAGGGCCCAGAGAGCAGAGGACGGCTCCCCCGCGACTCTGGAGGTAGATAGTGTTCCAGAGGGGGGCACCCGACTGTGGCAAAAGTGGACGGGGAGGCGCGGGAGGCCTGCCACTCGCAGCCCGAGCCTGTGCACTCACGGTGGCAACACAGGGCGGTCAGGAGACGACCAAAGGACTGGCGCGCCCCGCAATGCACCTTGCAGGGAGAGTGGTCTACAAGTCCCCAAACCCACCCGCAATGCCCCAGGGGACGCTCCCACTCACCCGCCGTCCCAGAAGATGTCCCGCGGCGACCAGGAATGCGACCTCTGCAGCCGGGATAATGGGCCTGCCTCACGACCCAGGAGGTGCAGGCGTTATGGTGCAGGTAGTGACACAGCCCTGCCGGGGCACACAGCTCTCCAAAGATCAGCTGGGGGTGGACACAGGAAGGACGTATCAGCAGTGGCAGGCCCACAGAAGGCTCGGGCCCGTCCCAGGCAGCGCTGCCCACCAGGAGTGACAGCAGGCCAAATCAGGGAACAGGAGAAAGCAAAGGGAGCAGCGGGAGGCGCCCGCACCGGCAGATGAGACAGGAAGGCTGCCGAGGTAGGGTCGCGCACTAGCGACCGCAGCGGAGTCGCAGGGGGCCCGCCGCAAACCTAGCCAAGCCCAGGCGCCGGCGGCAGCCACACAAGGCAGCTCGGAGCGTCCCAGAGATCAGGCGCACACCACACAGCGTGCCGGGCTCAGTGAGACAGAACAGCTTCCAGCCCTGCCCGGAGCACCGCAGCAGTGGCCCCCACTCACCAACGGCCGACCAGCAGCTCCCAGCCCCTCTGGGCAGTATCCAGCGGGAAAGGCCCGACCACGCGGTCCAGAGGTCGTAGGCCCGGCGTCCCGGAAGAAGTGTTGCAGCACCGCCACAGGACCGGGCAGGAGGCAATGGTGTGATAGTTCGGAGCCGCACCAGGTCAGAAGCCAAAGTTTATTCTTGAAGTGCGACGATGGTGAGGTTTTAGACAGGATAATGGTGGATCTTTATGCTTGGCCGGCAGAGCCCACTCAATGTGCGCCATCTTGCAGCCGGCCAAGCCACGCCCCATCATGTTTTACTTAGACTTGATTTTCACATGGATGAGTAAGGAGCACATTCCATATATACATTTGTGGCATCTTGCGTGTGCCTATGTCATGGGAACACTTTCAGGTTCCATGTGATTTACTAATCTGGATCTCACTTCGGCATATCATCAGGTTATACTCACAGAGATATCAAAGGCTTTCACTTCATTCATTACACCTTTTGGTACATTCAGGTTTATTTGCATGCCTTTTGGTCAATGTTCTGCAGACGTGGTATTTCAAAGATTGATAAGAAGGATGTTTGGTGACATGGCTGAGTCCTATTTTTCTAGGATGATATTTTGATATTTGGATGTGGCGGAGAGCAGCATTTGGGAAGGAGAGTACTTGCAATCTTGAATGAGAATGATGTTACGCTCAAGGCTAAGAATTGCAGGTTTGTCCAAGAGAAGATTGAGTACTTGGGACATGTTATATCAGTCAAAGGTTTAAGACCTAGAGATAATTTGGTGACTATCATCTGTCAAAACCAGAAAAGAAGGAAGCTTTACAATCTTTTTGGAAATTGCAAAGTATTTTATCAGTTTTCTGCCAAATTTTGCAAATAGGATGTCACAACTGCCGGTCCCGCTACATCGAGCAAGTGAGGACCGGCAAATGAGTAGAAAACGTCTAAGATCTCACACTGGAACGCTTCACATTGAAGTGTTCGAGATCAGTATTGCTTCCGTGTCACTTACCTTATGGTTCGCCGTCTGGAGGCTGCTTTCCGGTTCCTGTCTTTGTCACTTCTCCCTCTCGTGGCTGCTGGCGTCTTGCTTTTGTGCCCCGGTGTTTCCATGGCATTTCTGTTCTTTAGCTCGCGCTGCAGCCCAGACTCCTCTGCAGACCTGCAACTAAAGAAAGAGTCAGCCATTACTTCACATAATATGGTAACGTTGCGGTTGCGCTGCTCATAAGTATAAGAGTATTTGGAAATCCTTATACTTATCTGATTGGGACCCCTGTCCCTGGAGATTTGTTTTTCTTCTTTTCCTTTATGTGTCTTTTGGTACAAGGTTATTCCTGAAAGACATAGGAATGTCCTGTTATATCTTCCTGACGTTAAGGAGGACATTAGTATTACTCAAATACTGAGCTTTCTTTTGTTTGCTCTACTGGATATTAGGGAAGTAGTGTTCCTATCAGTATTCCTGTTACCAAGGGTTCTTACTAGCATTCTAGGTGACTGTCAATGTGCTCTCCCTTTTATTTCCAGTCTCTTACACAATTGTGCGACTTTATTGATATCCTTCCTTTCACTTCTAACAGACAAATAAGTCCACTTGAATGAACCTGTCGACATCTAGTGGAAGAAGGGAATTATTTAGGTACTTTTCAGAAGCATATGTGTTTCCCAATATTATATTTTAAACTTAACATTTTCCTTCATACTTACAAATTCTGTATCTATTTTGGTAGGGATTTCTCCTGGCTGCCTGGTCCTGTCCATGAGTGTGGGACATTGTGGGACATATTCTTCTTTTATCCCAGTTTTCCCTTCTTCCCTGGTTTACTGTTGTTGCTTTGACTCTGTTGGGTATATCAGTAGCCGGGGGATAATGGGACCTTTCATCCTTGCATGGCGTTCCTGTGGAAACATAAGTAGGAATCTGATATAGGACTTGTGGTGAGGTTTGTTGAAGAAGGTTGTAGATTTTAGTTGGAGTGATCAATGTGAAGGAGATTTCTCAGATATTAAGGCGAGCCTCAAGGAACAACATCATTTAAGTAAATTTGTCCCAGGAATGTTATGTTCAATCTCCACAGATGCCAGTGATAGAGACGTTGGAGCCGTTTTGAGGCAGGTCCAGGATGGTGGAGAGGTTATTATCGCCTTGGCCTCTAGGTGTCTGAAAGGATCAGAGCAACGGTATTTCACCATTGAAAAAGACTCTGGTTGTGTGTATTAGTCTATAAAGAAATGTAAGAAATTCTTGTAGGGACAAAGATTTAATGTATTTACCGATCATAAACCATTACATTAGATTTCTTTTTAAAGGGTCTGATTTTACATTAGATTTATTTTTTAAAGGGTCTGATTTCAGTATCAAGTCGCATTTGCAAGTGGGTTGTGTGATTGCTAGATTTTGAAATAGTCAAATGAAGCAGTTGATTGTCTTTATAGCTTGGCAGTGCAGGAAAGTAAGAGATTCTTGATAGAAGATTGGTGGGTAGAGGAAGACATTGAGGTGTGAAAGGTGACAGAGGGTGCATAATAGAAACTGAGTGGGTAGGGGAATTAGACAAGGCCAGGTTGTCATAAAGCGTATGAGATTGAATTCTTAGAAGAGGTCCCTGGTGAGATGGTATTTTTCAGGTTGCAGGAGGAATTATCTGTGAATAATGGATTGGTTATTAGGAATTCAAGGTTAGTAACTCCAGAGACCTTGAGGAGACGATTGACAGACTTAGCCTGTGTTGGGCATCTCTGAATGTGCACGACACAAAGGTTGAGGGGTGATTACTGATAGCCAGGGATAGATCAGCGGGTTGAACGAATTGTAAGACATTGTGTGGCGTGCTCTTTAAGTGATAAGACCAAGCAAGTAAGAACACACCCAATGGTTTGTAGAGCTGTTACAGTAGCACCTTGGGAGGAAGTTGCTCTTGACATATTGGGGCCTATGAGTGTGGGGTCGAGATCTTGTTATTTGCTTGTGCTAAGTTACATGTTCTCTTGGTGGCCTGAGGTAGCAGTTGTGTCAGAGATTCCATTGGCATCAGTGATTAAGTTCTTAGAGGAAGAATCCAGCCAGGGGCAATACTTATGGTCAATGGTGTTCAGTTTACATCAAGTACTATGGAAAGATTTTTGTGTAAGAGGGGTATGCTGCACAAAAAGTGTTCACTTTACAATTTACAAACAAATAATATGGTGGTAAAATTCAATAGAACTTTGAAGGAGGGTATACAACTGGCAAAAATGAGTGGGAGAGATTGGAAGGAGGAGTTATGGAGAAATATTGAGTCCTATTACTTCCCCTTCCCAAGCTAACACTGGCCAGATTCCCTTTCAGTTATTTTGCAAAAGACCACCCAACTCTATGGGCTGTCCCTTTCGGGTGAAACAAAAATGTTGGTCAGAATGAATTGTAGTGGTTGGAACACAATTGCAAGTTGTTGGATGAGAGTGTGTTAAAGAAAAAGAATAAACAGGTGCAAAGAAAACAGACATATGACCTTTGTAAAGGATTCTTGGATATGAAGGTACTGATGGTCAAGTACCCAAGCACATGTCCTAACATGCCTTCCAAGTTCTCCAGAGCTCTTAAGTTTGTGAATTATTTTTAAAATGCTGTAAGGTTGCAAGATGGTCGCATTTGGAATATCAGATGGATGGTTGTTGTCACATAATCTCATATTGAGAATTATTGTATTTATATTCTCATTTGCTTTGTTAGGGTTACGACAAGTTCTTGCTGGTTGTCAATAAATGTTTTTTGCCATTGTTGTAAGTGTGGACACCTTTGTGTCCTCCATGCTTTGCTGTATTTCAATTTTGTATAATTGAAAATGTTTTTTACTTTCTGTTGTTTCTTTTTTTGTGTAGTAATGAAATGTTCAATTTCTTGTTCATTTGTTACCTGTATTCCTGGTCTCTTTCCAAACCTTCTGTGTTGCTGTAGGCAATATTTGTGGGGGAGGATTTGTGGTATGCTGCTTGAGCCTGTGTCATGGATTTTCTATGTTCCAAGTTCCAGAAGGGTGGTTAACAGTTTGTAGTGGTACTGTTAGTGAGACAGAGGCTGGAGTTCTGTTATCTGAATAAATATTTATCTTTTGGAACACAGCTGTGACGTCTTTGTGAGTTACTTTGAATTCCCTACCTCAATTTTCCAATAATATTAATAGCCAAACAAAAAGCATTGACTTTTGCGTGGGTACACAAAACTACAGTTGGTACACAATAATCACAGTTCAGCAACAAACCACGATCCAACATAACCTTCAAATCATCCATTGAAGCTGTCAGCAACAAAATATGGAACTTGAAAAAAGGATGAAGTGCAAATAGATTGTTGCGGTTTATTTCAAATTGTAGTGCATAGTGATGTTACTTCCTTCCTCCCTGGGGCTGCTGCCAAAACCTCTGTAATCTGTGCTGAAGCCCCCACCACAATTGCTTGACGTTCTCCAGCCACATCTGCTGACTCTACAGTTGCTACAGCAGTAATACAAGAGGATTTTTTTATCCTACAAATGGACAAAATGGAGACCAGCTTGTCCTTCTCCTGAAGGTGTAGTGTAGTTCCTATAACCCTGATAGGCTCTGCACATTGGAGTAATATACACTATATTTTTGACATAGGACTGAGGTCAGTATGTCTCTATCGAGAACATTAAACCTAATTACTTGTGTGTGCCAGCTTACTCAGAGGCCACTAGAAACTTCTCAAATAAAGAAGAAGGCATTAGTTTCTGACAACCGCATAAACATGACAACTTTGTTTCTCTTAGAGTCGGAACAATCTCAGAATCGTGGAAACAGTGGATAACCGTTTCACTCAGTCAATCGTGCATGCTTCGTTTCTACAGAGTTGCACAGAAATAGATAGACCGGCATTTCAATTAATAGGGTTTATTGAACAGTCTTATTTATCATGCAAGGGATATGAACTGCTACAATCGTAAGACAGAATGCGAAGTACAATACGTATAGCATTTGCAGTAAGATAAAATAATACTGTAATAGCATGGTTTGTAGCTATGACATATATTCATAAAAATGCATACATAAATAACACAGGCTAAAATACTCATCTGGTTCTTCTACAATAATCCTACCCCAGTATACCTAACCTAAGTGTATTACGAGGGAAGAAGTAAGTGCTGTTTAGTAATAGTCTAGTTTAGCTATAGTTGTCAAGAGTCCATCTAGGTTCTAGCCTGCTCCATACCTTAGAATGAGAGACGTTGGAATCTTTTTCCCGGGTCTTGATCTCTTAACACCCCGCAAGGGGAGTCAGAAACACTGGAGCTGTATTCTCTGCGAGGAGGATGGCAGCATCTGGTCTTTAGGGACTTGACTTCCTTCCGAACTTGCCGTGTCGAGCCGCTTCGTGCAAGTAGGCAGTCGAGCCGTGGACCGAACCGTGGTTTGCCAAGGCAAGTGAAGGTATATTTATACCTTGAAGGTGTTTAGGAATGCCAGTATTGACGTAAAAGTTGGGCATAAGAACGTCATGAACGAACCCCGAAGGAATAGATGTTCATGCATAATAAATGAGTTCTTGGAGAAATCAATAACCAAGCAAAGGGAAGTCCTAAAGGCTTAAGAGTCTGGTTTTCCAAGAACTCGTTGTGATGCAGATGAGCGGATGTAGGTGGCCATGCCTGACTTTGGTTAGCATGAGCAATGCCTAAATGCTGGATTTCTATGCCTAAGTAAGGGCAATGTGAATTTTACCTATATAAGGGCATACATCGGGAGATCTATACAGAATCTAAATCGTATGAACAACATTACTAAATCCTAAACATATTAACCCCTTCCATGCTGATGACGGAATCGCTCCGTCATCAGCTACAGTTGAGCTGTGCTGATGACGGAGCGGTTCCGTCATGGCCCGGCCGCCGCGCCTGCGCGGCGCTGATTTCGCGCCTGCGCGGGCGTTCTAAAGAGCGGGGCGGGTCATGACGGAACCGCTCCGTCACCAGCACAGCTCAACTGTAGCTGGTGACGGAGCGGTTCTGTCACCAGCATGCGGCGGCCGCGCGGCCGCCCCGCCCCTTTAGCGCTGCGGCGGAATAGCCGCCGCAGCGAAGGGGTTAAACATATCTAAAACATAGTTTCACATGATTTGCTAAAACATGTCAAAAACATATTTCAAAAAAATCCATTTAAAGGTATTGCGATGCATAAAATGCAATGGTGCTGTAAATATTAAAGCAATGTTTCATTCTAAGCATAAGTTGGCAATGAATGCTCATTGAATGAATATACATATATACATCTATGAAATGGCTCGTGAATACAGAATAAAAAGGGCCGAAACCATTTCATTTCAAATTACATAATCATTTAGTTGTGGACAAGGTCATATATTGTCTCTGGAAGTATTCAAAGAATTCTTGTTCTCTATGAATAGTTCTGTAAGCAGTTGACTTGTGCAAAAAATTAAAAATACAAATTTGGAAAAAAAATGTATCATAGGATAAAAGTTCCAAAGTTAGTCCCTTGTTTTTAAAAAATGAAGGTCAAATTCAAAGTCTCTCAGAACACTGCTTGCCAAAATCAAAAGTCAGTGTTAGGGCTGGGGAGAAAACATGAAATCTTCTATGTCTGTAGACACAAATTTGTCTACCATTGTAGGTAAAAGTTGGATTACCTCATTTAGAAGACTAAACGCACATAGATGAGAAGAATGCCTTCAGCATTGGTCGCATCAGTAATGTTCGTATTGGATGTTACCTGCATGCCTGTTGTTTCCTCTCATACCGCAGCAGTAGCATTTTGCGTCTGTGAGATCTCAATGAATGCCGTCATCAGGATTGGTAGCCCCTGGGGACAACACAGAGCATGGACCGTTACCGGGTCCAGCAGAGTATCGTTATCCGTAGGTATGACTAATGGGAGTGTTAGACAGATGTCTAGCACAGATTCTTTACCACAAAGCAGGCAGCGTAGAACAGGTAAGATGCAATCTTGCCAGATTGGTCTGAATGACAGAAACCATGTGGTATTTAATTCTCGTAGACGAGGTAAACCTCGAATTTGGACGATGCGCTCACAACACTTCATCTCCAATAGAGCACTCCCTATGGTGCTTGGAGTGGCGTTGGTAATTTGGCTTGCCATATCATAGCAGTAGGAGCAAAAATAGGATACCTGCAATGAGTCCAAAAAGTAGTGGCAGTCTGCCAAACACAGAGTGCACGAAGTTGGGAAGTATTACGAGGACTGCTTAAAAACGTGCTTACAGTCCTGAACACACGGTCTTAAATACATGTACAATACCACTCGTATCAGACATGTTTAAGATATGCTCCAACATTTCTGAGAGATGTATAGGGCAGTTTGTATTCAAAAGGGCATGTATCTCTGCAGAAGTCCTTGCAACTTGTAGATCATTGGTTTCTTTGGCCGAGGTCAGTGGCACAGTTTGTTGCAAAAGAATGGCTTTCATTCTGCTTAAAGTATCAATTCCTGTAGAAAAGATGTTCAGTGAAGGCCATAAAGGCGACTCCCTGGCTGTCTTGGTTTGTTGAAACAATGCTTGCATACAGCAACTGACCCTGTATGAAAAAGTCACTAGATATGGGACACCTGGCAACATGCCACAGCAGCTGTGATCATTCAACATGAGGTACCTTCCATTAGAAAGTAGTACAAAAATTGAATTAATCACTGCAGCTGGTGAGTCTTGCTGGTGACAGTTACAGTTTGTAGTGGAACCGGCGCACGCTCCGTGTAAGTTAATACCCTGACAAAGTAGAGAACTGTTTAGTGCATTTTCACAGTTAGAACCGCTAAGAAACATTTCACGCCCCCCACTCCCACATCTGTGTGTGTATGGTAAATCCCAGGATGTCTTGATGTATTCTTTACCCAACCTTTCATATTTACATGCTGGTGTATGTTTTAGGCAATACTGAAAATGGAAAGTTGAAACAGGCAGAGTCATTTTACCATGTATGATCTACTCAGTAGCTGGTTTCTCTGCCACTGTGAATGGTAATTTTTCCAGTTGTTCAATGCTCAGCACCGTATAGTCTGCTCCCCTTTGTGCCAGTTTGTTCTGTTTATCAGTGAGATTGAATTCTGAAAACAGTGACGTAGTATTGATTAAATGCCAAGGCACATAACCTGCACGCAAGTTTTGAAGCGTCCAGCCTAATAGCATGATAGAACGTAATTGAGACTGACCATGTTGCAATGTGACCAAATCTTGTTCCATGATGTCCATGGCAGAAGACACAATGCTGTCCAATGAATATATCCTGGACGACAGTTGTTAACCCATTGCCTACTACAGAGAGAGATTTCTCGAAATTAATACGATTAATTTCTCGTATTTGTTCTGCAGTCTCTGTTTGGGTAGTCTTCCATATTTTGTTACCGGAATATATGAAACGTTTTAACGCGGTGTTCTTGGTCGTAAAAATAATTCTCTAAGATCTGCGCCATCTTAAAGTAAAGATAAGTGTTGTTTTACATCCTCAAGTGTAGATTTCTGGCATAGTTTCCCTACACTGTATGTTGTTACTAATCCAGGATCCTGTGTTTGAACATATCTTGGGTCTGGCCTATTGATAGTGAAACCCTGTGTTTTGTTCAGGAATCAATCTTGACAGTTGTTTGTGTCTGTGGGCCAGAGCAACCATTTTCTACATTCTGGATCTGATCTGTTGTGGTGCAAAATATTATGTACGTCGATCTCCCCCCTTGTAGTGCTATTACTTGCAGGTGTAGGTATGGTTGCTGTGTTCATGTCTTTGATCTTGGCTAACCCAAGGCAAGACGTTTGTTGGACAGTGTCATTCAAGAACATAATTTGCTCAGGGATGATATAGGCTCTAAACAAAGCTTCTACCCCTGCACTTGTCAATCTTTTGTACCCCAGACAGTTTTTGTCTCATTGTTGTCTTTCCAAAAGTTGAAACCCTGTCTAGACAGTTGGGCAATAAAGGTTGCAGAATAAATCTGTTTCGTATTTGTTAACATATTTTTCATTCCTGTCTTGTTCACATTTTTAAAATAAAATGATTCAGCATTGGATAAATTGAACCCTGAAAAATATGGAAATTTCATAGTAAAAGTTTTTGAGCTACCCTTTGGAGGTGTAGGATAATGTTCCCATTGGTTATACCTATATACATTTCTAGGTATTGCAAATATGTGCAAGAAATGATGACCATAATGGTTATAACAATACATTTATTCATAGTCTGATGACCCCTCTAAAGATTCATGATATGTGAATACTGCAGACATTTCTAGATCAGACATCATGCTATTAACAGTCTCAAAGTCCCAATATATAGGTATAGGAACGGCTGTGATGTTCACTGCTTACAAGTTTCTTTGTTTACGATGGGATGATTTGTGTGGCTGGAAAAGTAAGTTAACTTTTTTACTTGCTATGTCCATTTGAATATATCCTCAGTTTATCAGCATGCCCAGAGTTATTACCAGAGCTAACCAAAGTAGAAAGAAGAATATTCCAAAAACAATCCATAGTGCAATCCATGGGGAAACCAGATAGGTCTTTTTCAGGAGAGGAAAAAAGTCTGTCGCTTGTTCTTTGAAAGTTCTTTGTGCTGGCGTCGTTTCAGTTTCGCTGGGATCCTTAGAAAACGTATCAAAGTTAATGAAATAGCCAGAGGCAGTTCTGTCAATGGTTGGAATTGGATCATGATTGATTGAAATCGCTGGAACCACTTGATCACTTGTTACTTCGTTGTAGACAGGTGCATCAGGACGAACTGTTATTTGGGTCTCAAGAGGTAGGAGTTCCAAAGCTTTATTGCATTGTCCTTCTTTTCTCACTATAGCATCTTCAAAGGTGATGAGTCTATCAAGTTGAACCTCTTGGATTATAGCTAGCAGAGTGCGTCTGCTACATTGTCGGAGTCCACTGGGCCTAGTGCTTAGTATCGGCAACATAGTGTGCTTTGATCAGGTCAATGGACACAAATCTTTTCTCTTTTTTACCAGAAAGGGGCGGCAGTAAAACTGTGCCGTGGATTGCTAGGATAGGTACTGGTTGTCTATATGAAGACCCAAATTCCTTCCTGTCCGCGATCTTTTCTCTGACTAGATCACCAAGCTTTGGGAACCAGACAGGCCTTGCTGGGACGGTTGTTTTTTCCCCAGTGGCGCTTGGCTTCAGGAACACATTGCTTTGTTTCAATCTTAGTTCATTTAAGCCCTGTAAAACAGCCAAATGATCTTTGATATCAAATTTCTTATTTTCTACCACTGTTCCATGACAATCAAGATATGGAATCAGCATTCTTGTCCCAAATAGGACCTCATATGGAGTGACAACCCCTATAGATCTTCTTGGCAAATTGTTTAAACTATGTTGGACCCCATAAAGATGTTTGACCCACCCATCAACTGAACCTAATACCCTAGCTGTTATAGACTGCTTTATGTCCCGTTTTTTTTCTTTTCACAACAGAATTTCCCACAGGATGGAATGGAGAAGAATACTGCATTTCAATGCCCAAACTGGCCATGGCTTCTTTGTAAGCTCGAGAGCTAAACGCAGGGCCCTGGTCAGAGTGTAGTTTGCCTATGGCGTATGTGCCGATAAAGACTTGCAAATCTTTCATAACAATTCGAGCATCAGCCGAGCGCTGAGGCCACATCCAATGGAACATTGAACACGAGTCTACTGCGACCATGATATATTTTGAGTTACCATCCCTTTGTAAGTGACCGCAGTGGTCCACACAAGCTAATGGTTTATCTGAAATTAAGAAGCACGTCTGCTCAGGACATTTCACAGTAGAGACTTTCATCTTTTGGCATATTTCACAGTCCAAGACGTAGTTTCTGGTCTGTTTCCTAATGCCGGGCCACCAATATTGCTGTTTTAATAATACAGTGGCGGAAACACCTGCATGAGCAGAGGGGAGCCCTTCATGTGCTGTTAGGATTAGTCCTAATCTATGTTCCATGTTTGGTATTACCCTATCCCCCACTCCAGGGATTTGTGCAAACGGAACATTGTTCTCATCAATTAAATATGAGTATTTGACTGGAAACTTTTTAGGTAACGCTGCACTGCTACCTTTGCTTGAAGCATTGACAGCCAGTATTATTTCACTGTCTATTTTCATTTTTGAATGAGTGATTGCAGCAACGGAAGCTATTTGCACAGCCCCCTTCTTGGCTTCATCAGCCAATGAATTCCCTTCAACGTGAGCGCCATCACGTTGATGACTCAATGTGTGCATTGTTCGTTTTGTAGTCCATTTGGCAACGGAACTACTTGTTCCCAAAGCGTTGTGTGCTTGATTGGGCCACCTTTTGCATCTCTGACACCATTTTGAAGCAAATTCTGTAAATATTCATTGTAAGATTGTACACAGTAAAAGGAATCGTACACTATGAGTGTGGGGAATTTGCGATCCGTATTTTCAAGTGCCATTATGAAAGCTTGTAGTTCAGCTCCCTAAACTGTACAACCTCCCAGAGATTGCGTTTTTGTGACCATAGGTCTAAATTTGCCATAGCGCATACGAATTTTAACAATTGTACACAGTAAAAGGAATCGTACAATATGAGTGTGGGGAATTTGCAACCGTATTTTCAAGTGCAATTATGAATGCTTGTAGTTCAGCTCGCTGAGCTGTACAATCTCCTAGAGATTGCGTTTTTGTGACCATAGGTCTAAATTTGCCATAGCGCATACGAACTTTAACGATTGCGCATTCAGCACTATAAGCTTGCTTACCCCCGGTAGCGGGTTTTGCTTATCCGTCAGTATGAATTATACATTTATACTGGTCTAGAGGTAGAATTTAATTAGGCAGAAGACATTCATGTTCGTATTGCCGGAATGCTTGTGTTTTCAAATGTGGATCAAAAACGTATTCAACATCAGTTGCAGCAAGAGAATTAACCCATTGTATCCATCTCGGATGTGAAGCTTTTGCATTCAGAATGCTAGCTTTTGTGACTGCCTCTTAGGCAGGTACAGGAGTTCTGACCATAATGTGTTTCCCCTGTGCTAGGGCTCTTTCATTTGCTACAGCGGTTTAAACTGATGTCAGAATTTTTTCTGTTGATGTCAATTTCATTTCTGCTTGCGTGTACGAATGTGATTTGTATGCAATTGGTACCTTTTCACCTTCATTAAGTAGGTGAATCCGCATTGACCTGGAATGATTCGGATTACTAAGTTGCATACGTTTGCGCGTTTGTAAGTGTTTTGTTGCTAACATGTGTGTTTGAAGTGAACACACAATTTCTATGTGTTCTTTTGTTCAATGTGTGATTTTAAAATCAGGTTTGATTAATTCGTAGAGAGGTTTAACCTTTTCTGCGTAGTTTAGAATGTAAGTTCTTCCGAAATTCAGGAAACCTACAATCAAATGTAAGTTTTTCAGAGTTTTTGGAGGTTGGACCATCGCACACTTTTCTAAAAAAGTTAGCTGCCAGGCTTTTGCCTTCACTTGATAGTTTATATCCTAGAAAAAAGACAATGAAATGGTCAATTCTTGATTTTTTTAAATTGAATTTATACCCTTCAGAGACGAAGCCCAATATAATGGTGTTCACCCTGTTCAAGTACCTGTTCTGGTCATCGACTGTCAGATAGATATCATCGGCATATGACAATTCCTCGTCATCATAAGTTTGTTGTAACTCTGTTACCCTTGCTGAGAATAACCCCAGACTATTATTGAATCCTTGACTGAGGTGACAGAAGTGACGCTGGATCCCCATTATTGAGAAAGCGGTCAAATACCTACTTTCAGGTGCAATATTTTGACAAAAGAAACCTTATAAATATCTAATGTGGTTTAATATTTTTTATGCACAATGTTATTCATTAAAGCTGTACTGTGTGCATTTTGCACAGCAAATGTTTTACAACAAGAGTTTAGGTGTCTGTAATCCAAAACTAGACGGTATGTATTGTCTGGTTTGGAAAAAGGAAACAAAGAATTGTTCATTGATGAGGTACATGTTTCAATCACCCCTTGGTATTCAAGTTGATCTAAGATCTCCCTGACCTGTTTTATAGCTTCTTGCTTAATTGGATACTACCTTTGTGCAGTTGGTTGATTTTTTTAACTGGATTTTGTGGTGAGGTGAGTCCTCATCCCATCCTACATGATTTTTGTATAATGTTGGAGCTTGGGCAACTGTCCATTTCCTGGCATAAATATATTTTAAATGTACTGGAACATGGTTGGAGAAGGCTGGTATAATTATGTCTTCGCCATGTAGGCACTCTCTGACAAGTTCCGGTGCCAGTCCCGTTCTGCTAGAAGTATATCATATCCCTTCGAAAGATGCTCCCAAAAGAGTGCTTTCATTTTTCTTGGTCTGTCTCCTTCCATCCGGAGTGTTATTTCATACAAACCTATGTGGAGAGCTAACCCTGGTATCTGCAGTTTCAACTTGAATGTCTTCATTCAGGTCCACTGCTCCAGAAGTCCCTTCAGGTTCTGGCAAGCTATTGATACTTCTGCTGCGCTGTCCAACATTGTCTGAGTCCATTCTCCGTTCTTGAGCTGGGTTCTCAGAATCCTCGGCATGTCTGATCTTTAGACCTGCTACCAGAGATTATGCTCCTGGTATGTGAGTGGAATTTTAATATCCTCAAATTGAATATATTCCTCAGGTGGTTCATCTTTTTTGTAGAACAGAAACATATATCTTACTGGATTTTATTCTGGGAATACTATCCATGAATAGAATACCTCTGTCTGGTGATATTCATGTGCCTCTATCACAAAAACTGCTCTACCACCTCTTGATGTTAGGCCATGTTTTATACGTTTTAAAGTGATGGCTCTCCTTAAATTTGGTGGAATGATTATAGCATTCTCATCGGTTTCATTAAAACCTGTATTGTCCAAAGCTACTGTGACTTTGTTGAGTACAGCTTCGGTGTTATTATCCCCATTTAGGGACATTGTTTAATTAAAGTTGCTGAGCAAGTTTCAAGGGAACAAAGATAAGGTGCACAATATTTTGGAACACTGTGGGCTAGATGTATGAAGCTCAAATGGGTTCGCAAACTCCGAACTCATTTGAGCAAAATGGTATGTATGTAGCAAATTTTTGTGCAAAATAAGGACTCGCAAATTTGCGATTCCTTATTTTGCGATTGCATGTAAGGAATCGCAAAATTTGTGATTCCTTAAATGCAATGTATGATGCAAAAAAAAAAATGCTATTTGTCCCTAAGGAATCGCAAATTACCACCAACTTCAAGTTGGTGGTAATTTGTGAATTTCTTGAAAAATGCCCATTTTTGCATTTTTCAAAGTGCCATGTGATGCACATACATGCCCTTAGGGCATCTATGTGCACCACATGTGCACCCATGCTTATTTCAGGGGTGCAACAGGGTGTCCTTTGGACACCCTTGCACCCTCGAAATTATTCTCAATTTGCGATTAACAAATTGCGAATCGCAAATTGAGAATAATTTGACATTCATTCCTATGGTCCTCCTGGCCCATAGAAATGAATAAGAAATTATTCCTTAATTGCGATTAGCAATTTGCTAATCGCAATTAAGGAATTTTAAGAAATCGCTAAAAATAGCGAATTTCTACATACATACCATTTTGCAATTCTGAAATAGCGATTCCTGAAAAATCGCTATTTGAGAATCGCAAAAGTGTATCTTGATACATTTAGCCCTGTATCTTTATACATTGAACAAACCAAACAGCTAATACATAGGATTTTCATCCTACTCAGCTATGGCGGATACTATCCCTACCCACTCCAGACGTTTTATGGAGTATTATGAGTAGGGGTCTCTGAAAAAAGCACGACTGAGTTACTTCAGTATCTAGCGTTAAATTAGTGCCTTACCAAACCGATTGGGCACCATGTAGTGTACTTCCTATATCCCTGATAGGCTCTGCACATTGGAATAATATGAACTATAGTTTTGACATAGAACTGAAGTCAGTATGTCTCTTTCGAGAACATTAAACCTAATTACTTGTGTGTGCCAGCTAACTCAGAGGTCACCAGAAACTTCTCGAATAAACAAAAAGGGATTAATTTCTGACAACCGCATAAACATGACAATTTTGTTTCCCTTAGAGTCGGAGCAATCTCTGAATCGTGGAAACAATAGATAACCGTTTCACTCAATCAATCATGCATGCTTCGTTTTTGAACAGAAATAGATAAATAGGCGTATCAATAAAAAGGGTTTATTTAACAGTCTTATTTCTCAAGCAAGAGATATGAACTGCTACAATCGTAAGACAGAATGCAAATTCAATTCGTACAGCGTTTGCAGTAAAATAAAATAATACTGTGATAGCATGGTTTGCAGCTATGCCATATATTCATAAAAATACATACATAAATAACACAGGCTAAAATGCTCATCTGGTGCTTCTACATTAATCTGACCCCAGTGTACCTAACCTAAGTGTAGTACGAGGGAAGAAGTAGGTGCTGTTTAGTTATAGTCTAGTTTAGCTATAGTTGCCAAGAGTCCCTCCAGGTTCTAGCCTGCTCCACACCTTAGAATGAGAGAGGTTGGAATCTCCCTTCCCCGGTCTCGATCTCTAACACCCCGCAAGGGGAGTCAGAAACACTGGAGCTGGATTTTCTGTGAGGAGGATGGCAGCATCTGGTCAGTGCGTCAGTTGGGGACTTGTCTTCCTTCCGAACTTGCCGTTGCGAGCCGCATCGTGCAAGTAGGCAGTCGAACGGTGGACCGAACTGTGGTTTGCCATGGCAAGTGAAGGTATATCTGTACCTTGAAGGTGTTTAGGGATGCCAGTATTGACGTACAAGTCGGCCATAAGAACGTCATGAAAGAACACCTAAGGAATAGATGTTCAAGCATAATAAATTAGTTTTTGGAGAAATCAATATCCAAGTAAGGGGTAGTCCTAAAGGCTTAAGAGTCTGGTGTTTCAAGAACTCATTGTAAAGTAGATGAACGGATGTAGGTGGCCATGCCTGTATTTGGTTAGCATGAGCAATGTCTAAATAAGGGCTGGATTTCTATGACTTAAAAAGGGCAATGTGAAATATACCTATATAAGGGCATAAATCGGGAAATCTATACGGAATCTAAATCGACTAACAACAAAGGGTTCAATTTGTGGCATGGAGCCCAACTTCAAACCTTCAGCAAAGGGAGAGATTAGGCTTTCTACTGCAGTAAGACAGCCAACAGGCGAAAAAGCCACGGCACCAATTGCACTGTCAATACCAACAAAGGTAAAGAGAAGAGAAAACTACTGATTACATTCTTCTAAGGTAAAATAATTCATAAATGCATAGGGTAAACGAAAATCAAGGAAAACATGGAGTGTTGTGTAAGGTAGAATGTATTCGGGCAGCCTCACTGCATGCTGTCATTCTTTAAAAAGGACAACAATCTTTGGAGGGGGCTTCACTCTGTATGCAGTGCTTCCTACCCCACCCAACATACAGAGGTCTCGGCCCACATATAGGGTGAAGACCTCCACATGAGGGGTGCAACCTCCCCTGTTTTTTGGAAGAGAATCTCCACCTACCATTACAAACAAGAAATTAGATACAGGTATAGGCTATTCAGCAAATTTCTGGTCTTTCTGAGCCATCCTCTAACTACAAAATCCTCCTCCATCCTGCTGATCCTTTCATTTTAGAAACCCCTAAAAACATGGCTGAAAAATAGGAAAAAAGGGACTTCAGAGATGAAGAGCTTAATATAATTAATTTGCAAGGAGGTCCCCTAAAATTACCTGCCACTTTAAGGGGGGTCTTCAGACCCATGTGAATATAAATTATTCCAGTATTTGTAAAGCGCGAACAACTACCCCTAAGGGTGTCAAGGCGCTGGAGGCCGTCGGGAAGATTAAGCAAGCTATTGCCCAGAGTCACATGGTGCTGGGCTAATCTGCCGCCGGCGCCAGTGATCGAACTCTGAGCCACATGTCCCAGAGTCTGCCACCCTTGGCACTGCACCACACCTCTTCCTATAGTAGGATGTGAACAAAATTGGAGACATATGCACATTCTACAGTGCTGTGTGTATCCACACCTCAGGTGGAAACAAGTGCCACAAGTTCTGGGAGGACCCTAGGTGCTAGGTCAGGATTAAGACTGAGGACATTCTTGGTAAGTCCTCCCTGTGACATTCTCCGCAGCCTTAGATGGCACCATTGTATGAGAGGGCCCTGTGAACAGCCTAGCTGACCATTAACGCTCAGCTGGAAGGGCTTGAGCAACATAGAGGCACTAAGGCCCAGATGTAGGTAATTGCAAATTACCGAATGGTAAATACCAAATTTTACCGATTCAGTATTCACTATTCGGTAATTGCTATGTAGGTAAAATATTCGGTAAAAATACTGAATCGGTAAGATTCGGTAATTACCGATTCGGTAATTACCGAATCTGTATTTGCCATTGATTCCTATGGGCCTTGAAGCCCATAGGATTCCATAGCAAATACCGATTCGGTAATTACCGAATCGGTAATTTTACTGATTTTACAAGGGGGACAGGGTGTCACTTTGACACCCTGTTTCACCCCTGTTTCTGGCTTGTGTGCCATGTGACATACATACATGCCCTTAGAGCATGTCTGTGTGCCACATGGCACAGGTGTACATGCACAGATGTGCATGTACACAGGAATTCGTTATTTACCACGGAATAGTATTCCATGGTATATAACGATTCGGTAAGGGCCTGTGGCACTGATTACAGTGCCACCTACATATGGATTTACAGAATCGGTAAATATACCGATTCTGTAAATATGAGGCCCCCTACATGTCAAATCCCAAATACCGGTCGGTAACGGCCGAAATCGTCTGTTACCGACCGGTATTTGGCGACCTACATCTGGCTCTAAGTGTATTAATATAAGAGGGATGACTTTTGAAATTATTGTTATGTGTCCAGTCTAAAACCTTCCGTATGTGACATTTTCATTCTGGCAAAGTGTGTGTATGTAAGG
Source organism: Lissotriton vulgaris (assembly GCF_964263255.1). NCBI lineage: Eukaryota > Metazoa > Chordata > Amphibia > Caudata > Salamandridae > Lissotriton > Lissotriton vulgaris. The sequence goes on from NC_141685.1 coordinate 2,047,915,300, forward strand.
CTGATATTGTGCAACTTTTTTAAATAGATAGTTCCTTTTTTACATTTAACAATTATATTTTCATTGAAGAATGTACTAAAACAAATCCTCATTTGTGAGCTAGACATCATTCCAAACTTTTGCAAATTTCTCTATTAATTTTTTCAAAAAATTTATATGTAGGCATTTAATGTGACTAAGCTAAAATATTTGGTCTGTGATGAAGGCCGGGTATACATTAAAAATGTTCAGCAAAATACTCTGAAAAAAGTGAATATATTTCTTGAAATAAATTACCATGCTAAACGTTTTGAAAGCCTTGACAATGTCATTCTTTCTTGAATTCAAGGATCTAATTAGGGATATGGGAAATGCGCTGAATTTGCGTAAATATGCAAAATTAAAGGAAAAATATGCAAAATTACATATAATTACGAACATATATATATACTATATTTGAGTGAATGTGTTCTCATGACAATTTTGAATGCTAGGCTGTATTTTATACTAAAGAAAAGTGCAAAAAAACAAAAGCACCAGGAACAATAGCTGCTCGCATTCTGTTGTTACTGCGCATCCAGGTTAACTATTTACTGTAATTGATGCATTTGTGGAGCCTTACCTTGTTTTCTGTATTTTATGGCCACTGCTAATCCTCGCTTTTGGGGCACATTCATCGCTCTGCCTGCCGCATTCCTCTCGCAGGTGCAGCTCCTGCCAGGACCTCCGCATATCGCGCCACTGGGGCGCTGAACTACACCTTCCAGAAGCCCAAGCGCCAAGAAAGGCGAGCAGGAAGAGGAGGCGCCCGGAGTTGCTCTAAAGGCCGCGAGGGCCCACGCAGTGTGGGGGCCTTACCTTGTTTGCTGTAATTTCTGGCCCACTGCTAATCCTCGCTTTTGGGGCACATTCATCGTTCTGCACGCCACATTCCTCTCGCGGCTGCAGCTCCTGCCAGGACCTCTGCATATCGCGCCACTGGGTCGCTGAACTACACTTCCCAGAAGCCCAAGCGCCAGGAAGCGCTACCAGGAAGCGTAGGCACCCGGAGGCGCTCTAAAGGCTGCGAGGGCTCATGCAGCATGGGCCAAGTGCGGGCCCGTCCGAGCCCGTCAGAGACTGGAAGAGACTGTGCTGGGCCACCCCCCTTTCATCAATCCTTCTAAAGGCTGGTCAGCGTTCTATATCTTTCTTAGTTTATAATTGTATAACTGTAGTGCTTGTGTGTGCTGTTATCCTGCGACCCAGATAGTATGAGCAAGTGCAAGCGTAAGGAGGGAGGGAGGGGGGGCCTAGTGTTGTAGGGACACTCAATGCTTTCCTGACACAGGCAGAGTCAGTCTTAATTCACGAAATTGAGCTGACCGAGAGGAGACTTTCGCTAGATCCTCTCAGGGTCCCCCTAGAAGCTACTACATGTTCTAACATGTTTCGAGGGAGCCCCAACACCCAAGAACACCAAACAAATGGGCCATATGATACAGTTAGCACTCTGTCATCACTGCCCACAACCCCTGTAAAAGTACTCACCTGCCAACAGAGGTCCCAGCAGGTTTTAGGAGAGAAAGTCACTAATAAGAAACGGAAGGAACGCAGTTTACCTAAAAACGTGCACCAGGCGTGTAAAATGGCGAAACGGAAAGTGACAGGCCCAGGTAGTGAGGGGGGGCTCCAAGGCTGTTATAACCTCTGAAAGTAGGGGGGATGGAGACGTTAAAACTAAGGCTAGTGATACACAGTCGCCCAGTAGGCTGCACTCCTAATAAAGTTTGAAGAAATGTTCACTGCCATGCTTGATCCCCTGTTACTTAAACTGTCTGGAATAGACAGGAGATTAGCAATAATCAAGCAACACCTTCTCACCTCACTTCACTTAGTGAGAGAGGGTGCGCCAGACAGATCTAATGTACCTGCCCAAGCACGATTGAACCTAGACCTTCTACTAGTGTGGAGGAATGCCCTTCACATCATCAAGAAAATGCCCCTATCATAAACCCACAGAGCACACTTTCTACCACTGTAAATGCATCATTGCGAGGGGAAGTAGTAGGCTGCCAAGCCCGGGCTTTTTCACAAGGAGGGTCTGTGAGTATTGGTAGGTCTCTCCATCTCCCCCCTGGAGCTACTCCCTACACTGTTATTCTAGCGAATGTGCCAGTGCTTCCTTTAGGTGGCAACGAACACTGGTTATCACTTAAGAACAAAGCACTTCACCTGTTGAATTCAAGATCTGGTGTGGGTAATGCTCTATTCACGGAATTCAAAATGATACGCAGAATTCCGTGGGTTGGGAAATCTGCGAAAACTTTTAGAGGAGACTGCGTGGTCATAAGTACTGGGTACCCGCGCCTTGTCCAAACCATTGTGAATAGAGCGGGGTCCAGGCACCCAAGCAAGGATAATATTAACATTCTGCCACTAGGTTTCTTCTACTGTAATACTCCAGCTCAAGCAAGTGGAAGGGCAGGCCCAAGGGATATAGACCGGCTTCCTGGCCCCTATGACTATGTAATCCCCACACACAACAGATACGAAATTCTCTCTAATTTAGAGGACATAGAATGACCAAATTAATTCCAAGCAATAGCACAGTCCCCCCTCTAAATGTTGTGCTGGTTGAGGTTGGATGTGCTCCTGGCTCTACTACCCTAGTAGGTCTTCCATCAATTAGTGTTTCCTGTCTCACAGGTGATAATGCTCAGACTGCAACTGGGACGGCCGAGGCAGGGGACCGCGGTTTGGTATCTGCAGGTATTTCCCCTTATGTAGGGGCTATAGGTGTAGTCGAAGTAACTAGTCCATGTCATCTTCCATGTAGCAGTAATAACTCAGGCCCTGTGGCAGGTCTCACACTGGCCTCCTGGAACAGAGCAGGGCTCTTACCAAAAAATGCTTCAGTAAATTGGTCCCTCTTTATTGAGGGCCACGATATACTGATTTTTCAAGAAACCTGGGCACTCGAATATGTACATCTCCAGGGATATCTAAATTGTTCTAAGAGAGCGGAGGGGGCCAGAGAGGAAGCCCAAGGGGGGGGGGTGACAACCTGGGTTAAACAGACTAATCAATATAGGGTGGAAGAGTTGGGACATTTTAATAATTAGGATTCAGCAGGATAAAGTACCTGATTTGATACTTATCAATGTCTATGCACGGGGTGTGCTTGGGGGAAAGCTTCTCCCATTGATTATCTTTTAGATTGATTCTTAATAGAATATAGAGACAAAAGTAATTTGATAATAGCTGGCAATTTCAACTGTACTTTTGAACCCCTGGACCTTTATGATGTAAATCTCAGCACAATGGAGAAACGGAAAGTGACAGCCCCAGGTAGTGAGGGGGGCTCTAAGGCTGTTATAACCTCTGAAAGTAGGGGGGTGGAGATGATAGAACTAAGGCTAGTGATACACAGTCGCCCAGTACCTTTGAGGCTGCACTCCTAATAAAGTTTGAAGAAAAGTTCACTGCCATACTTGATCCCCTATTACTTAAGCTGTCTGGAATAGGCAGGAGACTAGCTATAATCGAGCAGCACCTTCTCACCTCACCTCACTTAATGAGAGAGGGTGCACCAGACAGATCTAACGTACCTGCCCAAGCACGATTGAACCTATACCTTTTACTAGTGTGGAGGGTTGCCCTTCACATCATCAAGAAAATGCCCCTATCATAAACCCACTGAGCACACTTTCTACTACTGTAAATGCATCATTGCGAGGGGAACTAGTAGGCTGCCAAGCCCCGAGGAGGATGTTGACTGGTCTATTCTTTCCCTCGATCTACCTCCTATAAAAAAATGGACAGGGGCTGCCCTCCAATTAAAGGTGTTTTGTATGAAACAGGGAGTTAGGATAACAGCTTCAGATAAGCAGGGTGCGCATACTTTTGACACCAGTGCCCGTAGGAGTCGCATTGACTACTACCTGTTAAATAAAGAATTTTAGCCCAATTTAATTGACTTGGTGGTCTGTCAACGTACCGAAAGCGATCATAACCAGTTGGTGTTCTCCCAGTACCCTGCATGCACTCCCCTTGGTGTTTGTTTGGCACCACGTATTGATCATGTGGAAGCATACTTGACCAACGACACCAGGAGAGTGAAATGGTCAAATGTGATCAATAAAGAAGAGCACCTAAATCAAATGATCGCTTTGATGGCAAGAGCACTGGGTAAGCTCCAGGCATGTGCTAGCCAAGCTGAGATTAGTTCCATCATTCTAATGATCCACTGGGAATTGTTTGACCAGCTTAAGTTTTTTTTTATAACTAAACACAAAAAAATTTCGATTCACTCCGGTTTTAAGGCAGCTGCCTGGTACGTCCAATCGTGCCGCGTGGCGTATAGAATCCTGGCTAGGGCAATTAGGTCCAAGAATAGGGATGATATATGTATGGCAATGTCAGCCTATTAGGCAGCCCAACATCGAGCCAAAAGGGACTGGGATGAGCAGCACTGGGTCGAGTTGCATAAGGCATGCTCGGGGAGAAGCATGTCTACCTTCTGGCACTTGGTAAAATGGGGCAGTGGTGCGCCAACTATAGTACTGGTGAATCATGTAGCCCCAGACCAGTGGGTATTTCATTTTAAAGCCCAGTTTGCACTTCCAGAGGAGGCTCACGAGTCATTTGATCTCCCCCCTCCCACTTCCACTCTGTATTTGACTAAGAAAGAGGTGGAAAGTGCACTACTGTCCGTCCCAAGAGGTAGGGCGCCAGGGCCAGACTGTATCCCCGCAGACCTGTTTCTCCAAGATGTAACTAACTGGGCATCCTATATTCAGCTCATTGTGAATTCCATAGCAAGTGGAGCACCTATGCCAGGCACATGGGCAGGTGCAGAAATACTCCCTATTTATAAGAAAGGAGACCGTTCCCAGCCAGGCAACTATAGGCCAATAAGCGTTATCGATTGTATCCAAAAAGTTGCTGCTAGGCTGGTACTGAGCCGAATCCAGGCATGGATTGCGGAGCACGATATTTTGTCTCCACTCCAGGCGGGTTTCCGCTCCTGTACCAGTACCATTGACCAGGTGTTCAGGTTTATATTAATCTACTGGCGCACTGTAGTGTTAGGGGGAGGTACAATATATCCAGCTTTCGTCGACCTTAAATCAGCTTTTGATCTTGTACCCCGCTCCAAAATGTGGAAAACCTTTTTAAAACTAGGTATGCCACATGATATCCTGGCCTTCCTCTTCACGTTACATGATGCCAAAACATTACGTTACATGTTACACATTCCAATGGTGGCCTTCTCTCCATAAAGTCCAGCGCCCCAAAATCCATTGCATGTGTGCCTTATGTAGAGGCCACGTAATGTATACAAAACAACATAATGCTTACATTGTGCCACTCAAAGACGCATGGTAGCCTATGGGAATAGAAAGGAAACAGTGAAAAGGAGTTAAATATGCATTTGAGAAACTTACCTGTTCCTCTGGTAAGCCAGAGAGCTGAGTATACAAGGGAAGGACCTCCTCTACAAGGGTATCCAGCTTCTCTGGAGTGAAGGGACGGGCCCTTTCCCGTGTAGACCATGTGTTAGACTAGGCATCTTTTGGTGCACTGGATTGTGCCACCTACACAAACAGCCCATAAATGTAACTCTGGTCTGCCATTGCAGAGCCTGTGTGCAGTCTGGTACTGCCATGTCAACTTGGCAAGTGCACCCACTTTCCGGGCCCAAACCTTCCTTTTTCCTACATGTCAGTCACCCCTATGGTAAGCCCAAGATACCCCTGTGGGCAGGGTGCAGTGTATGTGAAAGGAAGGTCATCACCTGGTGTGTGTAGCATGTCCTGATAGTGAACTACTGCTAATTTTGTTTTTCACTATTGCAAGGCTACCTGTTCCCCTTAGGACAGAATGGGGATTTTGTTTATAACATCTTATAAACATAACTGGCCCTGGGAACTAGGTAGGAAGATAAAGTTTAGTATGCCTGAACTCAGAATCTAAAGATGGATCTTTTAGTGAAGGTGATTTTTACATTCTGTGTTTCAAAATACCCCTTTGGAAAGTAGGCATTTTCTTGACCAGGCATCCAGCAGGCCTCTGCTGGGTTTGTGGATTGACTGTTTGGGATTTGGATGACAGGGGCTGGCGAGCAGCAGAGGCTCCAGATAGTCTAGGTGAGTCAGGAAAGGGCTAAATAGACCTGGGCTGCATTTAGATTAGAAGGAAGAGTTTTCCTTGTACCTGAATGGACCTGGTCTGCCTCTGACAATGCTTTCTCCACCTCCTGCTAGAAAGCCACACTAGAGAGGGCAGAACTGGTTCTGGCTGACCTCAGACACTCTCTGCCGGAGGATTTTGGGCTATAAAGAGTGGAGCCCAAGCCCCTCAACTTCAGAACTCTTTTGAACCAAGAAGACTGCCAAGAGGAAGATCTGGAGAAGCTGGGAGGAAGAACTACTACTTTGCTGTGTGCTTTGCTGTGTTGGCCAGCAGTGGCTGCTTCTGTCTTGGGCTGTGAAAGGTTTGGACTGAACTTTCTGCAATCTACTTTTGTGAGTTTCTCCTAGGGATTGAGGTAGAGCTTGCCCCCTGTTCAAGAAATCTCTGGAACATCAAAGACTTCTAGTTCTTCTGCCCTCAGCACAGGGGACTGTGTGTTTTGTGCTGCAACAGAAGAAAAAGCAACCCAACGCAGCTTACGGCACCACTGCTGACTCCGTGCTCTGAAGGCACCACAGAGGGCACGGCCGCAATACCCCACCAGAACCATGACACCTGACACCACCACTGACCTGTGGGCACCACACTCCGCATCGCTTTACTTCACGACACAGCATTGGTATCCCCGACGATGACGCTCTATGCCAACATTGACGCCACTGCTTGCAATGTGCTTCGAGGGCATTGCTCATAAAGTTACACAAAGAACCACCCTCATCCCACACTTCAGCCTTAGCCTACCGACGCAGGTGCCATTGACTCCAGTTCATCAGCCAACGACAGCACTTCAGCAACGATGACGCCGCTGCCTGCACTTTGACATGCCATCACCACGACCAGCACGGCATCACTTCGCATCGCGACCCTGGTCTCACTGCTGATGCCATCTGACGCCACCAATTAGCAGCTGCTCGCACCACTACTTGAAGGCATCGCACGCCGCACTTCTCACTACAGCAACCAATGCCTGTCGACGCCAGCGCTCATGACCACGACTGCGAGGAGTTCGATCTGCAATGCGTGTACCTTCAAAGGCCCTGCACCAACCTCCGGAAGGGACTCCGCAGACGCCTTGCATTCGGAAGCTCAACAAGTTGTCGCCGGTGACCTGCATTTCTAAAGGGTACTGTTTTGCGGGTCCTCCTGACACGGTAGCTGCCTTGGGACACAGCGGTCAGCCAGAACTGTTTGGATTTGTTTGTTCACGACGCTGTGATAGCCTCACTGGGAGCTACTGACTTCAAGGAACTGTTTTCCGAGGTTATTTTGATAATTGAAGATTTCTAAGCACAGTATTGTGGATTTTTATCATTTTTGGTCTTGTCTATGTTGGATATTTTTCTAAACTGGTGTGGTGTCCTTTTGTAGGGCTTACACTGTATTACTGTTGGTTATGTGCAAAACTTTACACACTGCCTCTAAGATAAGCCTGACTGCTCCTGCCAAGCTACAAAGGGGTTGAGCAGGGGTTATTTTAGGAGTGTAACTCCCTTATCCTGACTAGGAATAAGGGTCCCTATTTGGACAAAGGTACCTAACTCTGCCAGCGGACAAAGCCTTTGGCCCTCAATCATCACTATCCCCAAGGTTAGCTTATTGCTGTGACGACTGTGCATGCGACCGCCCACTGCGTGGTTGACTACTACAGGAGGCATGCATTCGACATGTCTTATTAGCAAGGTCAGGCATTTACCATGTTAGCAGTTGAAAAAACTATACATAGGCAAACTGTGTGGGGCGCACTGTTCCTTCTGGTTAGCAGTAATACATGTTATGCTACCCTCACTATAGTGGCAATTTAAATTCTTCAAATTACTGATGTGCCCAGTTTTGTTACAGACCTGTGAAGGACAGCTTTAGGATGACAGGCCGATATTCAAGATCTGACAATGATGATGTAAAATGTGTAGTGCTTCATGAAGCATTGATGCTCATACACATGACTTTAGCATTACTCTTCACATATGTTTCTCTGCACACTGTGACCAAGATTTATTTTGTGTTACTCCTTACATAGGAAACCTGAGAGAAGAAGGAGATGCCAGCCTCCAGTTTACAGCCTATTTTTAGACCTACACACCATGGAAGTACAACATACGATCATGAAGTTCTGTTTAAATAGGCCAACAATCCTGTATCTATGTCATCAGTTGGAGCCTGACTTCCTACCTCACCTCAATTATGGCACATCAATACCACCAGTAGCTAAACTCATGTCAATTTAGCATTTTTTGCCCACCGGCTCATTCCTATTCACTGTTGCTATTTCTGATGGAATGTTGCAACCTATGTTCAGTCGGGTCCTCACAGAGATGCTAGCTGCACTTTTGAGACACGCGGGCAGCTACATCTGATTGCCCAGACATCAGGATTTAGCCATTGTAAAGGCGGATTTCTATGGATCCAGTCACATCCCACATGTAATTGGATCTATTGATGGCACCCATATCACCCGAGTACTATCACACAGCAGGGAGCATGTCTACTTGAACAGGAAGAACGTCCATTCTATCAATGTGCAAGTTGTCTGCTTACCACATTTGTACATCTCAATCGTCTGTGCCCTGCTCCCAGTATTTTTACCTGATTCCTTCAACAGCACCATATCCCAGCTGATGTCACAACTACTATCGGAGAGGGCCTGGCTTGGAGTGTGATCTGTCCTAACTTTGTGTGGTTAGCATCAGGTATTATGGTCTAAAAGTCTGTAACTAAATGTTACCCTTCTGTCTATCTTCCATTAAGGAAACTCAGCATATCCCAACCGGCCTTGGTTGTTGGCACCGCTGAGAAATCCTACAACGCCAGGTAAGTGCTCTTCAATGCTGCCAAAGGAAGAACACAGTGGCCAGGGGAGTAGGCTTTTGGGCTCCTGGTAGCAAGATTCAGATGTCTGGACAAAACTGATAGAGCCCTCCTCTACTCACCTGGGAAAGTGTAAGATCACCGTGGCCTGCTGCATACTCCACAACATTGCTCTGTGACGGAATATACCTTACATCATAAAGGAAGTAGGCCACGAATACACACTGGGTGGGGACCATGAAATTCCAAATGAAGATGATGATAGTGGTGAAGAGGAAGGAGCTGAGTGCATCAGTATCTCATCCAATGCTACTTCTCCTGAGTGCAAGTATGGTGTGAGATGTGATGACTTTGACTAGTCTTGCAACTCTTGTAGTGATGTAGTGAGGAAGATGTTATTGCTACATACTTGGAATATATGGGTCTGGAAATATCTGCGAAAGGTAATTGTATTCTAATTGTAACTTTATTCAACTATAAATGTTGTTTTGGACTGTGTTCTCTAGAAGTGAACAATGTGATGTGTGTCATATGTATGGTTTCTTAGTTCATCTCTATGTCTTCATCAGCTTTAGGTACCTTCACCAATGCATCTTCAATTGGACATTCCAGAGTTGTGATATTAGCAGGATATGATGCTGTTCAGATGAACTAAGTGGACATGGATTGGTCCTTGGAATATTTGTCGCAGAGATTGGGTGTCCATAGCCGGTACCAAGTCAGCTTGCACAGCTATAGAATGGAAATTACCTGGCTTCCATTAGACTTGTTCCTTGTGGTGCTTTTGTCCTAATCCAATATGTGTGCTATCATGAGATCCAAGACAATATATGTTGTGACCAAGTCATTTTATCCTGGCTAGTACCTTATTGTGTACTAACTGGATTTAGCTGTTGATGTGTCTCCTCATTGTAGTCCAAGGTGCTTGTAGCACTTCATGACATGTATTTGTGACATTCCACCAGATGCAATCAACACTGGATTAAAATGTCCCAGTGGTCAGAAACTGTTCTACCTATGTGCAAGCTGATGATGTAGACCTAATTGATTGTTGCCCATTGATTGTTTCCATGCTGAGAAGTTCTGCAAGGGATGATGTGATCATGTACCCAGAATAATTGAGTCATGTTAATTTGCTATGTTTCTGACATCAAATCAGCCTGTCATTTGAACAATGGAATAAAGATGTTCTCAGCCCATACACTTGTAGTATGTATTGTTGTGACATGGTAGTTATCCTGAGTTGAACATTATTTACATACAACATATCCAAGCTTCCAGAAGTCCCCAGTATTGACATTGCAAAGTTCACCTGTTAGTACATTCCCATTGCTATATGTGAGAATTACAACAGGAGACAATGTTTTGGTAACGTGTGTTTTAAATTAAGTGTACAAGGATAGGATAAAGAAATTAACTTAAAATTCGACAGTGCAAACAAAAAGAGCAGTCTTCAGTCATGGTGGATAAAACCATTGTAGTAGAGGCCAAATGATCAGGAGTCCAAAGTCCAATATACTCCTCCCATCAGATATTGTGAAGTGGGCAGGAATAGTCCAACAAAGTGAATGTGTATCACATGCAGCAGGACAATAGGATTGTGATCTCTTATTGGTGGAGGTGGGTGACTTGCCATCTTGAGCTCCTGGGTTTTTGCGTGGGCGTCACCTCTTTTTGTCAGAGGAGGGATCTGTAGTTGATGAGACAGGGGCACATGCAGGCATGCCATTCTCTGACAGGGCTTTCCTTGCTGTGGGTCACAGATGTTGATGGTGTGGATGTACTTGGACCACAGGATGGGGTAGATGCAGGTGGAAAAGCCTTACCCCATCCAGGGAGGCCACCTCGGTGAGGATGACAGCCACCTCAGTGTGGATGATTGCCACTTCAGTGTTGATACCAACAACCTACTGTTATGTGTCCCTCTGCAGTTCCTTTATTTCCTTGATTTGGGCCATTACCTTGCACATTACACTTTTGGAGTTTTCACAAAATCTTTAAAACGTATACTTTAGTTGCTTCAGCTAACTGTGTTGAATGTTTTCTAGTGATTTGTCAAACAGGGACCCAGTAAAGGGGGGGGTCCCCATAAACACTTTTTCCCTTGCAAATTCCTACCGAGATTTTGAACATGACTACAGCCCAAACCTGCTGGACGGAATGACACAAAATCTGAGAATTAAGCTAGGTCTTGGTCCAGAAAGCACGCTTTTTGTGATTTGGTGTGAATCCATTCAGTATTTTTAGAGATATGAAAGTTAAAACATTATAGATATATAGGGACACAAATTATCCATGGATCCACTGTGGGTGGATCTGCGGATCCACACACCGAAGAGAAAATCTGATTGGCTGGCTTCAACCTGACAGAGAAGTTGAATCTGCCATTTTCTTTTATCGGGAAGCGGTCCCCAGGGCTAAAATTTAATCTGTAATGTTGATGAAGGAGTCATTGAACATAAGGGGTATATAAGTGGGCTTTAAATATAAATTGTTAAGTTAAAATGTGTGTAAATATTTTTTTAATGATTTAATAAATCTGTGGATCCACCCACGGTGCTCAGCGTGACCCCTGGTGTAAGTCAGTCGGTGGACCCGTGGAGTTGTGGCAAGCATCAAAAAAATAACCCAGAGAAACACTCTCACACCCATTTCTACAGCAAGAGACAATCTGACACTCAGTGTGACCCCCATGCACACCCTCTGACACCTGCTCTCACACCCATAAAAACACTCTTCCACCCACTCTCACACAGAGACACAAACTCTCATTATACAGAGTCTGCGATAGATACTCACACCTGGACACACACTTATGGTCCCTGTGGCTTACATTTGAGGGTATTGAAGACTATGAGTGTGTTCGAAATGGGAGTTTCTAGTTGACTAGAATAAACACCTAAGCCAGACAGAAACCCACCACTCTAGCCAGGGAGAGTAAGTTACACACCAAAGATAACCTGCACTCACTCCTGGTAGCTTTGCAGAGAGCAGTCAGTCTTATCTCCAAAGGCAATGTTTAAAGCATTTGCGCAACCCACACACATCAGTGACACAATGAGTACACCACAAAAGAGACACTGTAGTGTATAAAAATATCCTTTGTGATATGCATAAAACCACATTAGTCCATAATCACATAAATCACTGTGCCCGTAGGCACTTGTCAAAACTCACATAGAGCATAACATGCTATGTTATTTAAATTTGTAGTGCGCTCGGATACTCATGAGTGTCCTGGCACAATTCCTAGCAAAGGTGAGAAGATCCATTAAGGCGAAGAGATATGTTTTCAAGTTTTTCTTGAATACTGTTGGATCTTGAATGTTACGTAGAGCAGGGGGCAGTTCATTCCAAGCCATAGAGGCTTTCCTTGTCAGCGAACTACCACCTAGTCTCTGGTATTTAAAACAGAGGACCTGAGCAAGGCGAGAGTATGAGGAGCATAGCTGTCTGGGTGGAGCATGAAAGGAAAAGTGTTTTTGTAGGTAGGATGGGCCGAGACCATGCAAGGCTCGGTGAGCCTATACTAGCGATTGAAATTTCACCCGTTCTGCCACGGGCAAACAATGCAGAGAGCGCAGGTGGTGGCGTACGCTATTCCGAGAGGAAATGTCCAGCAAAAGTCTGGCAGCCGCGTTCTGGACCACTTGAATCCTTTTCAGCAGGAATCCCGGGATGCCCACAAAAAGAGCATTCGCGTAATCTAGCCGGGACAAAATGAGTGCACAGGTGATAGTTGCTTTTGCTGACTGGGGAAAGAAATAAAAAAAACTTCCTCAGAGTTTTAAGAAGACCGAAACAGTTACCAGTCAGTTTCCTAATGTGGGTGGAAAAAGAAAGGTTCTCGTCGAACCACACCCCCAAATTCTTGGCCGGCCTCCCAGCAGAAGTCGGCACAGGGAACTCAGGCGGTGAAAGAGATTCCCGAAAGTTAGGAGGAAACTTTCCATAGAGAAGGATCTCCGACTTCTCCTCATTACATTTTAAATGTGCCGCTGCTAGCCAGTTAAAAATGGATGTGAGACAGTGATGAACCGAGGAGACTGAATCATCACCATTGTCCCATGTAAATAGCAGCTGAGTGTCATCGACGTAGGCCATTACTTTAGCCAACAAACTCTCGGCCAGCTAGATTAAAGGTGTCATATAAATATGAAGGGACTAAGGGACGACCCCTAGGGAACTCCTGTAGTCACAGGCTGCAGAGCGGAGGTGGATGGAGGAATCCAGATTTGTTGGGTCCAATCTTCAAGTAAGGATCTGAGCCAATTCCATACTGCACCTGACACCCCGACCCTAGTGAGGCGAGAGAGAAGAAGAGAGTGTGGGACTGTATCAAATGCTGCCGAGAGGTCAAGCAGAATCAATACTGCCTGGCCACCAGACACCCCTGAATAGCCTAGGCGACCTCCACTAGGACGGATTCGGTGCTGTGGGTAGCCCGGAACCAAGACTGAGCTGGATGCAGAATACTTTCCTCCTCCACAAATGCTGTGAGTTGTTTATTAACAACCTTCTTGCATACCTTGTCAAGGCCAGGCAGCAGAGAGATAGGCCGGTAGTTCCCCGGATCGACAGGATCTAGATGCAGTTTTTTTAGAAGTGGCAAAATCCTGGCCTGCTTCCAGGCTGCTGGGACACTAGCTGTCTGGAGGGAGAAGTTAATGATACAATTCACCTCTTCATTAACTGTCTCCACTGCTGTTGCTAGCAATCTAACAGGGCAGGGATCAGAAGGAGAGCCAGATTTTAGACTCCTTAGAATTTTAAGAGAGTCAGGCAAGTCCACTGGTTTAAAGACATCCAAGCGATGTTCGGTGCTAGCAGAAGGAGATGGATGGAATATATCTGACCCAGTGTCGCATGCAGAAAGAGCCGCCTGAATAGTGCGGATCTTATCCCCCAAAAATTCAAGAGAGTATCACAGAAAATTGCTGTGTTAGATGACACACTAGCTTGAGCCAAAGGGGACGTGAAGCTTTGAACAATCTCAAAGATTTCTTTGTGCGTTTTTTGCGCAATCAATATGATCTGAGTAAAATTGCCTGTTGGCGGAAGTTATGGCCCCATAATAAACCTTCTGTTTGGTTCAGAGCTTCTGCTTGGCTATAGGGCAGTAATCATTGCAGCACCATGCTCGCTCAAGAATCTTAAATTCGTGTTTGAGTGCTTTAAGTTCAGGGCTGAACTAGGGTTTAGAAGGTGATTCCCTAGTCAGCTTAGAAGAGCACTGTGGGGTAAGTATATCAAGTGCATTAGTCACCCCACATTAGTGGGAAATTCTCCCAAAGGCAGGTTTGCAAGATGAGTGCACCAAAGGCTCAGCATTCCTCACGTCCCATGAAAAGTAGGTCACAAAATGGACAGACCGGGCAAGGGTCTCTGATCGAGATAAGGAAGTTGGAGCAGATGGGGTCCAGAATATGGCCAGCCTGATGGGTGGGGAGACTAACTCACTGGACCAACTCGGCCAGCTGAAAAATATCCCGAAAATTACATGTCTTTAGCCTCAGCCTGGTCAAGATGGATATTGAGATCCCTTAGAACAATAAAATGGGAGAATATTAGCGCCCTAGAGGAAATAGCCTCTCCACAGGCCAGAATAAAAGGTCCTACTGGACCAGGGGGCCTATGGAGCAAGGAGCCTTCCAACGTAAACTGGTCTTTAAAAGCGTATGCTGAAGTTGAGGGCCTTGCAACCTCCCCGTATGGTCACATCCCTCTGCGGAGATCCCAGTTATTCTTATAAAAGATGGCCACTACACCCCCCTACCTTCTGGGCGGTCGGCTCTAACAATGTTCTATCCCTCCGGTGTAGCGAGGGTGACAACGGGGTTTGACGTGGAGTCAAGCCAGGACTCTGTGATGAACAGCAGATCGAAGGAACCGTCCTCAAGGATATCAAAGACCTCCGTGTGGTGTTTCTTAAGGGACCGGACGATAATCAAGGCAGCAGAAATGAGGGGGGCGTCATTGGACGGCGAGAAGCTGTACTAACGTGATTGGGAATAGTGAGACCCAAGCCCAACCTAAACTCACTTGACACGCATCCATTGTTACAGCAAATAGAAAGATTTAAAGGACCTCCTAGGGGATATGAGTTGGAGTTCCAATTCCGTAGAGCATCCACCTAGCAACAATGTCTAACATCACTTTGCCACTGGACCAATTGTTCTAACATTGCAAGCTGGACGCTATAGTGAACATCTTATAGGTGGCATACATTCTAAAAACAGTAGGCATGACATCATTTTACACCATCCCTGTATACATAATATACCTTCTGATGGAATGCCCATTATCCTGGGAATTGCGAGGCATACATGACATAACTCATAACATCAGGGCTTAAATGCAGTTCACATCATACGTAAGTCATTACTGCTGGGCAACCTATGCAGCCCTGGCATCGTAAGACAAGAAATCGACATGACAGAAATTGTAATATCAGAGCACGAGCCTAAAAACACATGATTCATTACAAGCATAAATGTTGTCAAGTAGTTTGGATTAGGGGTAAAACTTATGAATCACTAAACATCACAGTAAGGACTAGAATCACCCAATATCCCCATAATAATACAGGCCTAGATGCCTTCCTACTAGTTGGTATATGGTAATTTAGCAATAGGAAAATGGCTCAGAGGCACCTGAGTGCCTTGTACACATAATACTGTAATTACTGCTTCCAGGGTGTACTGGACTGTCAAGGAATGCCCGAAGTACAAGGGCTCTCAGCATGTCTCGAAGGAGTTAGAATGCAGTGAAGTGGCTTTCTTCCTAGCTGTCAGCAACCAGCCTGCTATGTTCACTATCAGCGGGTCCACACAGGAAATCAAAGTAGGTGTTCTCCCTAAATTGGCCCTCAACAACAGTGAGACAATGAGGTGCTCAGCACACTTTTTTGGGGCACTGGTTTACACAGTAAAGCGCTCACCACACGCTGGGAATACCAGCGGTGCACAACGCAGGCAGGCCAGCGCATCCAGCAACAAATAAGACAGGGATGGCGGTTCCTCCACACCTCACCCCAGTGCCTGAGGGGATCCAAAGTCAGGGAGCAGCTAACAGCAGAGCAACAAGCAAGAAAGAAATCCAGTGAGTCCTTTAGGCCACCCAGCCAGTAGCAGGTGCAGGGCAACAGCAGAAGAGCAGTCCAGTTGAGTTCTTAGTGCACCTTCTGACAGAGATTCAGTCCCAGTCCCCAAAGTGCTCAAAAGTATGGGGCCAGAGCTCCTGTGTTTATACTCTGAGGCCTGGCTTTTAGAAGGTGGGAGAAGATTCCGGCAAGATCTGGTAAGGCCCAGGAATTTCCCTCCACTCTTGCACTGGCTCCAGACATCAGTAGGGAGTAAACAAGTCCTTTGCGTGAGGGCAGGACAGAGTCTATACAAATGTTAAGTGTTAACGCATCTCACTCTCCCAGCCCAGGAAGACCATTCAAAATGCAGATGCTACCTTGTTACACCCAGCCCTCCCCCTGTGATGGCTGCCTGGAAAGTATGCACATTGAACAAGGGGGGTTTACCCAATAAAGTCACTAGGGACCTGGGTGCTGTACGATACAAAATGAGGGGTCACAGGGAGAAAGTATCAATACTACATAAGCGAACACTTTCAAAACGTATTTTTTAAATCAAGAACAAATCTCAAACAAGTACTTCAACACTCTGTTATTTAATCACAATGTGCTTATTCAAGTTACATGTACCAAATTGATAACACAGTTGTCATAGTGCCCCAGGGAGAAGAAGGGTAAGGAATTGTGATTGTGTGAGGAGAGAGGGATGTGCAAGGTAGGTCAAAGTGCAAACAATAATATCAATACATAATTCATAAACAGACGACACAGCTGGCTTCAGAGCACTGAGCCAGTAACATAGGGGAGCAACTAATGCTCTGTAATTATAGGAAAACCATGCTAACAACACTAATATTTAATATTTAAAATGAAGATTGCGCCAACTGGTGTGCAATAGTAGCCATCGACGTTTCGACCCCAAAACTACAGTGGTAGGTGTACGTCGCACCTTATAGAGGTGTCTTCATCAGGACAAAAAGAAGCCCAGGGGAACTGGTTTCTATGTGAAAGTTTAAGATAGAATGTGTATTACTATATACTGTGTTAAATTGGTTAAAAACGCGGTAAAAGAGTGCCAAAACACAATCAAAATCAATATCAAAATCAAATGAGAAATAAATCACCATGGAAAGTTGGGCTGTTAGGCTCGCAACACGGACAGGAGAACGCAGAAGGGGAACATCAAAGTATCCAAATGGAATTCCAGGGGTCAATATTTACTGGAACCATTCATTCATTTGTAAAATCGGTATGTTGCCAAACTGGTCATCAAAGTTCTAAAGAGGAAGACAGAGGCCAAGAGGGACATATAAATTGTACCCTTTAAAACACGAGCTACAGAGACATTGTCAACACTTGGCTGCAACAAACTGCAACTTACATATTTGCAAGGTAGGCAGCTCATCCCTTGACATCGTCCTGTTTGACCTAAAGCGGACAGCGTTACTTTTATCTGCATTTTCGAGCGTAGGAGCTACCCTACTCAGCTAGCATAGTGCGTGGATTTAGTCGCGCGTTTTTTTAACCGAGTGTCCCGTTTTTTATAAAATATAATTTTATTTAATTTGCTGTTAGACCCTGGTTTTAAAGTGTTTTCCTAGAGTAGCACTTACTTGCATAAATTGTGTCCCTCACCGCGCTTTTCGAGGGTCTTTAGGCTGGTGAATTCGATCTCCGCCATCTTGGGGGTAGTTTAGGGACTTTCTACAGGCGCCACTTCTGCGAGCGCTCTAGTCTTAGGCACAGGAGGCGCGGCCCCTATTTAAAGCCACCATGGAGACGCGCAGCGGTGACGCGCAGCGGAAGCGCCGTTTCAGCGCCGGAGTCACGCCAGAGTCCAGCCCGTCTGTGCCCGTCCGGGCCCAGACGGGCTCAGGGCCTGACACTCTGCCAAAATGTTTTGCTATGAGGCGGTCTTACGATCGTGATGAACTCATGGCTCTTCGCTATATGGTGACCGACAGCGGCGAGTCCTCTATTCAACGCCCTCCTCACCCCATAGTCGGTGGGGCAGGGGTGAACAATCTCTCTAATAAAGGTAAGAACACCTTGGTGGTAGGTCTACTGAATTGTAGATCTCTTCCACGTCATTCGGCAGAAGTCAATTTACTTATTCAAGACTCTGCTTTAGATATCTTGTTTCTAAACGGAAACGTGGATAACTTCCAGTTCCGACGCGGACATTGTGCAGGCTCTTCCGCCGGGCTACCTTATCTATCATCTGGACAGACCTGAGGGGCGAGGGGGCGGCCTCGCTATTTTATACAGGAACTCGTTTGTATGCAGGGCGCAGAACGGCTCACTCCTGGACTGTGACAGCTGCCACTTCGCCTTGCGGATATTCCCCACAGTTTCGATATCAGGTTTACTGATTTATCGGCCTCCGGGCGTTCTGGGTAACTTTGTGGGCTCCCTTGTGGAATCAGTGACGACCTTGGCCTCATCTACGGCTAATTTCGTGGTGCTGGGTGATCTTAATCTCCACTTTAACGACCCCACTGACCCAGCAGCCCAAGATCTCCAGGGCGACTTAAAAGAGTGTGAGCTGGTCCTAATTAATCCCGGGGCCACGCACGAAAAGGGACACCTACTTGATCCAATGTTCTCCAACATTCCCCGTTTCATAGCTAGGCCTGCCCATCCCCTCCCGTGGTCCGACCACTTCTTGGTATCAGCACTTTGGCAAATTGATTCACCGCCTACCAAGCAGGTGTTTCTGGTCGACAGAGCCTGGTCCAGATTAACGGTTAACGACTGGACCTCCAAGCTGGAAGATATGCCCCTTCCTTCTGAGTCGGACCCAGTTAAGGCTGATGCCAACATTAACAATTGGTTATCTGCTTCTTTGGACGCTCTCATTCCCAAAAAGAGAGTTCAAAAGAGGGAGAAAAGAGTAGGCTCTGCTCCGTGGTACTCTGTAGAACTTCGTACCCTCAGGAAGGGATGTAAAAAGCTGGAGAGGTTATCGAGGAAGAAACAGGAATTATCTAGGAGAGAAGAATATCGTGTCGCAATGAGGGGCTATAAGTCCGCTCTTCGACAGGCGAAAGCCCTATTTTTTGAAGATCGTATTAAATCTGCCTCTAGTTCTTCTAGGGAGAGTTTCAAAGTGGTTAAAGAACTGCTCAAAGTTCCCGAGCCGGCTGTCACTTATGACAAACAAAAATGCACGGAGCTCGCCAAGTTCTTCCACACAAAAATTGCGAAGATCTTAAACACCCTGCCCCAGCCCATGCTGTCTCAGGATATTGGGAAGCAGATTTTAGGAACTCAGGTCAGAGAGACAGCTTTCCACCTTGACTCCTTTGGCCCAGTATCAGTGAGTGAGGTATCCAAAACCTTAGCATCCTTGAAAAGTGGTTCCCCTAGGGACCCGGTCCCCATGAAGTTCCTTAAACAAGCAGCAGCATCCATTGTGGCTCCTGTGACAGACCTAATGAATGCTTCCTTTGTCCAGGGTTTGGTGCCAACTACCTGGAAAACTGCTGTTGTTAAGGCTCTTTTAAAAAAGCCCAATTTGGATCCCTCGGACCTGTCCAACTTTAGGCCCAGTCTCTCTGTTGCCGGGCCTCGGCCAAATTGCTGAACGGCTGGTCAACAAACAATTGTCAGCCTTCTTGGAGTCGAATGGACTGCTCCGAGTTTCGCAAACCGGCTTTCACCCAGGTCAGGGCACCGACACGACCCTCTTGGCGGTCGTCGATGAAACTAGACGTATTCTTGATTCAGGAGGGTCAGTGGCAGTGATCCTCCTGGACCTCAGTGCAGCGTTTGATACCGTGAACCATCAGGTGTTGATTCGGCGGCTGGCTGAGGTAGGGGTGTCTGGGGTGGCCCTGCAGTGGCTGAGATCTTTTCTTACAGGACGAACTTATCAGGTCTGGGATGGCTGTGAGAGTTCAAAATCGATCCCCCTCCAGTGTGGAGTGCCACAGGGCTCCTCCCTGAGCCCTACATTATTTAATGTTTATATGGCCCCCCTGGAGGACATAGTGTCCCCATATGACATCAAAATCGTCAGCTATGCTGACGACACGCAGCTGGTGGTTTCTTTATCCCAACTGGCTGACAATCCGGACACTCTGCACTCCTGTCTGTCGGACATTCATACTTGGATGGAAGAATCTGCCCTCAAGTTGAACGGCTCAAAGACGGAAATAATGCTGCTTGGGAGTAAAACTCCTCTTCTCCCTTCGATTAGCTGGCCGAGCTGCATGGGAGACCTCCCGGTCCCCAAAGAGGTGATTAAGAGCTTGGGAGTCTGGCTAGAACCAGACTTGTCATTTCGCACCCAAGCTAAGAAAACCGCAGGAGTGTGTTACGCCCTGCTACGGTTGGTTTGTAAAATCTTCCCTCTCCTACCGGTTACATCGAGGAAGCTATTGATTCAGGGTCTGATAACATCTAGACTGGATTACAGCAACGCCATTTTTCTGGGCGCCCCTGAATCCACCTTCAAGACTCTTCAGCAGGTCCAAAATGCAGTGGCAAGGCTGCTTATGGATGTTCCGAGGACACAATCAGCGAAACCGGCATTGAAGGCGCTGCATTGGCTTCCAGTGCGGTAGAGAGTGATTTTTAAGGCACTCTGTACTGCCCATAAAATCCTCTTAGGGAAAGGCCCCCTCATCTTAAAGAACTTAGTGACCCCATACAAAGCAAGCAGAACGCTGCGATCTCATCGGAAACATCTCCTGCTAGTCCCCAGAGTCAAAAAGGCCCGCACGGGCGGGAGAAGATTCTCATTCAACACGGCAAAGCTGTGGAACTCGCTCCCTTTAAAATTACGCGCCGAGACTTGCACACTGCGTTTTCGCAAAGGTCTTAAAACCTTTTTGTTTCCTGCTTGAGTGCGTTAATCTTGCCGTCTGTACCATCTGATGTTGTCTGGAAAAGCGCTGGGATGCCCAAGGGTAACTGCGCGCTATATAAAATTTTAAATAATAATAATAATAATAAGGTGGAATAGGACCATAACACCATGGGAGGTAGTTATTCCATCCAAGGTATTCCATCAATATAAAAACAAATGAGACAGAGGGGGACTGCCTCATAATCTCATTGTATAAATGTTATCAATTCACAACTTACATGCACGGGTCAGATGAAAAGTATCCGTGCCTCATCAAATTAGGTTAACACCAGCCGTGATATTCATACGCTGCAATACAGCAATAATGGGGGCATCAGGGTCATAAATAACCCAGAGTATGTTAGCTACACCATAAAAGAGTGCCCAGTTCGTAACTAACTGCTTCGGTGTATAGAAATCTCCGTTGTTCAACTGTGCAACTTCAATTGCAGAGGAGACTGTCATTACAACCGTAATGTTCGTGCTCTACAACCAATAATAAGGGAAAGTAAATAGAAAAGCCCAATTATGTTGGTGTACAGCAACAGTTCAGTTATTAGGAGCGTCAACTAGTGCCTTGTACATACCTAACTGCACACAAAAATCCTTCCGCTGTTTTCTGGTGCCATCTCAAAACCGGATAACAATCTCCATTGTTCAACTGTGCAACTTCAATTGCAGAGGAGACTGTAAATAACACTGTAGTGTTAGTGCTCTACAACCATTAAGAAGGGTAAGTAAGTGGAAAAGCCCAATTACACTGATGTACATCAACAGCTCTGTAATCAGGACCGCCAACTAGTGCCTTGTACATACCTAAATGTGTAAATGTAAATGTATTGGCATTTATATAGCGCACTACTTACCCGTCGGGTCCCAAGGCGCTTCGACCGCTGCGAAACCCTTCCTGGCTTCCCTGAGAGATGGTCCCTTAATGGGTATCTCCAGGGTGAGACCAGGCATCCCCGGCGGTCTGGTGGGGCCGTTAGTGAAGATGAGGCAAGCTAATGCCCAGAGTTGCCGAGTGTGATCGCTGATCAGAGTGGGCACCGAGGCGAGAGAATTATCGAGTCCGCTGACCCTGGTCCAGAAACCTGCCGCGCCGGGAATCGAACCCTGGTCCCGGGCCGTCCTCGACTGCACAAAAACACTTCCGCTGTTTTCTGGTGCCAAATCAAAACCGGAGAAGATGCGTCCGTCCCTCAGCCGGCAAATTCGTACCCTAGGGACACAATATTGCCCGTGACGAGGGATACAATCTTCTTTAACACAATGTGTAGTATTCTGTCTCTGAGCTAGCCAAAATCGTGACCAAGTATCCAGGTCTTACCTTAAGTGCGCTATAGAATCGCACAGTGCCCGATCCTCGTCTCACAACACAGAAACCCAAACCGGCATTTAATTGACCGGAAGAGACGCGTGCACTGGCGTCACGTAACTAGACATAGAAGACGGGCCGTAGTGAACCCGGAACAGCTTGGCTACGTTACTCTTTGATTGTCATGACAACGTGCTCACTGACGTCACGTAACTAAACGGCCTCTTGGCCTCTGTCTTCCTCTTTAGAACTTTGATGACCAGTTTGTCAACATACCGATTTTCCAAATGCATTAATGGTTCCTGTTGGACCCGGCCCATTAGGCAGGTTCACCCCTAGACTTTTTGCTTTTTCCTAGCCTGTTTCTGGAACCTGGTGTTGGTGATTTTAGGCCTCTGCGCACTTTTTCACTGTGGTACAGTGTAAAGTGCTTGAGCTTTCTGTGAATGAATGGTGAGTGACCTGCCCTCCCATAGGAATGAATGGGGAATATGTATGCCCATGGTAGTTCCTGTTGTGTGGGGAGTGCAGGGGCGAGTTTGGTATGTATGAACTCGTGAGAATGAATGTGTCATGATTCCACCCCCCTCATCTGAACATACATCACCTGAACATACATGCACACCCCCCTCACCTGAACATACACGCACACACATACAAATGTAGACTTCCCATTCTTGAAACCCACCCCTGTCCCGTGCAGCCAGCACGCCAATGTGTAAATATGTGATTGTGCAAGAACTTAGGAACTGATTATACTTTATTTCAGGTCTTTCTTTCGTGTATTTAACTGTAATGTTATTTGTCTTTACCAAGGGTTGTTGGATTCATGGCACGAGTTTCTTGTTGTAAGCCTAATACTCGTATTGAAGCGTGATTGCCAGGGTATTGTAGATATCTTTGCAGGAAGGGTTTTGAACTCGCCTCGCAGGAGGAACAGAGAGCTGAGAGTGGAGCTGCCGTTTTCAGCGCGCACGCTGAAAAACGGCACGCATGGATTTGGCGCGCGATGCGTCAACCTTCCTTGGGTGTGGCTGGGTGTGGTTCCCCTATAAAAGGCCACACCCAGCGCAAACTGACGCTTTGCCTTCAGTCTCCATGCTTCACCGAAGGATGTTCCTTGGCTCCCTCCACGACGGCCTGCATTCCGGATAGGACAGCGTTCAGCTTGAAGGTCTGCTGTCTTTTTGAAGGTCTTCTTTCACCGCGCACAGCACCTGGAAGAAAGAAGATAACATTTAAAGCTAAGTTACCGTCTTTTCTTTCTGTTTGGATTATTGGCGCCCCACGCAAGCAAGCATCCAGAAAAAGCTAAAGACTTACCTGGAAAGACTTAGAACTTATAGAAATCCCGAGGATAAGAACAATTACCAGGACTTTGGAAAAGTAATAGAGACTTTGAGAATTATCAAAGAGAGAATGTTGATGATGTTTTATACTTAAGTTTGCTTGCCATTTTCTTGTCTTTTGTTTTAATTTGATTCTTATTAGTGAAGTGAAGGTGAAGAACAGCATGGTGTTAATTCAGAGTAAGTTAAAGAGAGTTTGAAGGGACGTATGAAGAATGCAAACATTATAGTAAAGCAGTAACTCATCATTCCCTTTTGAATATTCCCCTTACAGAGAACTAACGCAGAACAAGCCATCTTCTACACATCTCGACATCTTGCCTAACCCTCCCTTCACGACGACAACACGGACGCGACGCCAAATCTTAACCAGTCGCAGGTAGGACTCGTTAAAGCCCATAGTCACTCATAGAAACCAGTTAGGACTAGACAGATTGAGTAGTAATCAGTAATTACAAAAGTTCTCCTTATTGCTTCGCAGGTCGACAATCAAGGAAGCAGGTAGCGTCCACGATCCGGCCTACCTCCCTGATTTCTATTTAATTACCTTTGTGTGAATTTACAGTCACTAGGTGTTGCCTAGAATTTGGGGAAGTTGGTCCATAACGTCTCTGCGAAATCATCTACAGGCATCCTACAGGTAAGGCTGCTTGTAATCTTGTCAGAATGCTGCAAAATTATATATGCGGCATGACTGTGTCTAGTCTAGAAGTACTACTTTTGGAAGTTGGCATATTTGTGTAAGGTGGTGCTAGCGTGTGATTGGCTGGTGAGTCTGCCCAGGAGTGCCTGGGCCTGCTGGTGGATGGACTATCTGGTTTGAGTAGGACAGGGTCTGCAGGGTCTGCAAGGCCCCGGAGGAGGGGGGTCTGAGTCAGCCGTAGATGAGAGGCCCCATCTGCTGTCAAGGATGGGAGGGAAGAGCGTCTGGTGGTGCCAGGCCGTGCCTGCCGCCCACCCGGCTGGCTCTCCATCCTGACGGCCCACTGTCACCTCTGGCCCTGAAGCTGTCAGGAAGACGAAAACCAGAAACATTCCAGTACTCAGGGCCCCTTGCACGAAGACTTCCAAGTACTTCAAAGGCATTTCTGTGTATAAGAAGGGGCTGTTTCTCCTTCCAAGTCGTTCTAGTTTTGGACTTGAATCTACCAGGGGCTGTTGCTGCTTGGGCTCGGGGGAATCCCTGGGCTCTGCCCAGCCCTGGGCACCTGATGGACCTTCCTGGACTCCTGGGGGACCCTCTGCCTTGCCTGGGCTGATGGGGGGGACTTTGCTTTGCCCCCTGGGACTCTCTGGGACCTTTGTGCAGCATGGTGAAGCTGCATTGCTGGAAGGACCTTGATACTTTGTGTTCTAGCGCCTTGGAAGCGCTTGGGTGCTTGAAGCCCTGGAAGAGCGCTTTATTTTGATGATAGCGCTGAGGAGCGCTTTGCCCGCCTGGCGAGTGACCACCTCGCTTATTCTTAATTTTATTTAACTTCAGCTGCCCACGCCGTGATTGCCGCTGCCCGGGGGCCGGAAGATGCCCAGAAGTTGCCGTTAGTCCGCGGCGAAGATCGAGCCCGCCGCGCTCTGATTGGGTGAGAGAGCCGAGCCCCCTCACCAGAGCTGCGACGGGATTGGCCGGTGGATCGTCTCGTCATCGGCGAGGCCGCGCTGCCATTGGTTGGCGGCCTCGCGTCATGAGGGGCTCGTCGCAGGAGCCGCGACGTGATTGGCTGGGCCGCCCCTGAGGCCGAGGAAGAAAGGAGAAGGCGCGAGAGATGGCGGCCGTTCGCGGGGCTCCTCTCGGCTGAAGGAGCCCTGAGGAGACGAGGCGGCCGGTTAGCAGGGCTCCCGTGTGCCGAGGGGGCCCTGCAGAGGGAGAGAAGCTCGAAGGCCCCCGCCGCGAGGCCTCCAAGCTGCAGGAAGAGCCCCGCAGACCAGCGTCCCCCACGGGCAGTCCGGTGAGTGGAGCTACCAGGTGGAGAGGGGGGCGCGAGAGCGAGGCACAGCGTAGGAGTCCCTGGCTATAGCGGGACTCCCACGCGAAGAGAGGACGCTGATGTTGGTGCCGGTCGAGGCACTGAGGAAGGGCGGCCCCGAATGGCAGTGGGTCGCCCCACCGTGGTTGTAGAGCCCGCGAGGGGCTCTTGAGGGCCCGCAGTTGTGCAGAAGTCCCTGTAAGGGGCTTGGGGGCCAGTCTTTGTGTTGAGCCCTGCAAGGCTCCAACGAGGGGGGCAGAAGAGAGGAGGGACGCCGGGACACGTTGTCGGTGTCCGCCCCCCCCCCCCCTAGTGGCGCGAGAGCGCGCCTGTTGCCAGTGCAAAGCCACGAGGGCTTCAAGGGCGGCCCCAGTTGACAGTGGGTCGCCCCAACGTGTCAGAGTCCGGTGAGGCTCATGGGGGCACCATTGTTTTAAGAGCCGGTGTGGCTCCAACGTTTGGCTATTTGCAGTAGCAGAGCCTCTGTGGCTCCAACGTCCAGGGCATGTGCGATATGCCCAGAGCCTGTGTGGCTCCAGCAGTGGTGCAGTTGGCGCCTAAGGGCCAGTGAGGGCCCTGGCGCAATTTTGTTGTTCCTCAGTTGCCCAGCACTTTGTGGGCAGCTGCCACGTTTAGGCTTTTTGTACTTTGAGACTGGCACCCTGACATTGAGACTCAGGGCGTCTGAGCCCCAACAAGGCCGTTGGCCTAGGGACTGCCACAGGTAGTGGCTTATGTGAGTTGCTGCGCAAGTATATGGTTATTGCACCTCTGAATGTGATCTCTTGCATCATGTGTTATTCCTGCACCTCTGAAGGTTTTTAGGCCTCATGTGATTTTTGCGCTATTGTATTACTGTGACACCTCTGGATGTTTTATGCATTATGTGTCTTTCTTTTCATGCGCTGCACCTCTGAATGTTTTAGTCATCATGTGTCCCCTTGCGCTGCACCCCTGAATGTATTTTATTGCATCATGTGCTCTGTTCTTAAACACCGCTGAATGTGTAGGTTTATGCGTCATGTGTTTCCTGTTATTACTCCTCTGAATGTATATTTATGCATCATGGGTAATGTGTTCTTTCCTAGACCCCTAAATGCTGTGTGATACTTAGGTGGTTGTCCTTTTTAGTACAGGTGGTCCTAGTGAGGTCCTGGTTCCCTGCGTGACATGCTCCTAAGGGGTTTAGGGTTGCGTAGTGTGTACTTACCTGTTCCCAGTAGTTACTGGATGTGATTCATAACTGTTACTTTGTGCTACAGTGATTTTTATATTCTTTTATTCTAATTTCTGACAAGTATTTATATTTCGGAAAGCGTTGATTATGACAGTGGCCCATGTGGCCTGTCTTGTAAATAATCCCTTATGAATGTTGCCATGCCAATGGGCACAATGTACATGTGTGATGTTTATCTGATATGTGTTTTTACAATACAAAAGTTATTTTTATAATAACCTTGTGTGGAGTCTCTTTTGTGGTGTACCTAGTATGTTGTTGCTATTGTGCGCTGACGCAAATGCTTTACACATTGCCTCCGAGTTTAGCCTAGACTGCTCGTGCCAAGCTACCAAGGGGGTGAGCAGGGGTTATCTTGGCGTGTGACTTCCTTGCCCTGACTAGATTGGTGGTTTCTGCCTGGCTTTGGCGTCAGCCTTAGCCTACCAGAAATAGCCAGTTCTAACATTGGTGGGGCAGCGGTGCGGATTTTGACTGGTGTTTGCGCAGTGCCATAGCGACAACTGGCTACATTACAAAACTCTGCAATTGTTTTTTTTCAGATAGTCACATGTTTGGGATTATTGTTTTTGATTTTTTTTTTCCTCAAGAGTGTCATTTTCAAATGTGGTCCTGCGCTTTATGTTTAGTGGCAGATGAGAGAAAGTGACAGGGCGGGACGCCAGTAGAGGGGGAGGTTCCCATAGATTAGGAATCCCTTGCTGGGTCCAGTGTCCAATCCCAAATCCTATCCCCATGTGTGTGTGTGGGTAGATAGGAGAGAGAAGGAGTGTGAGGAGAAAAGACTAGCTCAGGGGGGTGGTTATTCCCTGAGTGTAGTGTGTGTGTCTGGATTACCCAGTGGGGTAGGATCCAGTGGTGGCAGCTTTAATGTGTCCAGTGTGCTACTTCCCATTCCCCGCTCCCAGAGTTTGGTACCTGTGTCACGTGTGGTCAGGTTGAGTGATCAGGGGTGGTGGAAACTGCCTTACCAGTCCGAGGGGGGGGGGAGTGTGCGAATGAGTTACGTGCTGAACTGGAGGAGTTGGTGTGAGTTTTCTTTTTGTTAAAGAGCTTGCATGAGAGGTGTACCTCTGGTGGTGTGCAGGAGGTCCTGCAGAGGAACTGGACACGAAGGTGGATGTCTGGCGATGTACTAGATGTCTTGCAAAGGCATTAGGAGGTGAGTCTAAAAGGAGTGGCTTGAGTATCTGATGATCCTGGGTAGGAGAAGAGGTTACTGTGTAGCCCAGCTAGATCCCAGTAGAAAGGGTAGGGTGTAGGGGCTCACGTCCTGTCTCAGTGGAGGTGGAGTGAGTGTGGGACGGTGTGTCCCACGTTGGCCTGAAACCCTATCTCAGGGCCTGGAGGGTTCCCTAAGGGAGCGCCAGGTCAGGGGCCTAAGCTGTACATAGGTCATTTGAGGAGGATCTTCCTGTGTCTAGAGGACGGGGAGTGTCTAACCAGAACTCCGGCGGTCCTAGTGTTGGGCAGTACTGCTACTAAGTGGAGTGTGCAGAAGTCCTGGCTCGCTGAGCATTTGACCGTCTAGAGTGCTTGACCATTTGTGGGGCCTCTGGAGGTCGTTCCCCGAGGACGGGGGAAAGCCAGGTTGGGGTGTGGCCTGACCTGGGAGGAGTACTGGAGGGAAGTGTGTCACTGATACGCCGCTGGCGTGTGCTCTGTCTAGCCTGGGACATACTGAGAATCACCCTGTGATAAGGAGTACTGGAGGAGAGTGTGTCGCTGATACGCCGCTGGTGTGTGCTCTGTCTAGCCTGAGACATACTGGGCCTGTAGTCATGATACCTAAAGGGGGTGCAGAGGGACGGTGTCCTTACTTCTGACCCCGGTGCAACCTGAGGGTTTAGATCTTAGGTTGGGAGATTAGGAAACTTCTAGGTCAAGAGGAATCTCGGCCAAAGTGGATCAGCTGAAGAGACTGAGGGGGGCTGCCCTTGCCGTGTGATGGGGGGCTCACCTGCAGTTTGTTGTTTTCACTAAGGTAGAGGAAAGGGGGCTTTGCTGTGGACTGTCCCCCCCCACCTGCTTGAAGAGGGACTGTGCTGTGTGCTTTGTACCTCAGGAGTGAAATAGTTTCCAGGTGGTAGACCAGTGATGGAGTGAAGTCCTGATCTGGTAAGAATTGTGTTCTGGTGAGTGCTTCTCTGTGAGGGTGCGGGAACCCAGAAGTAGAGGTAGGGTGGGGCATTCTTGCCCGTGACATCTGGTCAGCCTGGGGGGTGTGGACCCTAGGTTTTTGGATCAGTGGTAGTTGTAGCTACACTGAGAGAGAGAGTGGAGAATGGCTATGGTGTGCCAAGGGTTATTGCCCCCGCTCTGTGGATTGGTTAGGACCTGTGATATTTGGATGGTCTTGGCTGTGGATGACTAGTGTGTACCAGTGGGGTACCCTAGTTGTGTCAGAGAGTTATTGTTTGGAGGTAACCAGGTAGGTTCAGAGTGGCGAAAAACTGGACGCTGTCCCTGCTGTGCGGGGCCGTGTCCGTGTTTTTTGTCGCCCAAAGCAGTGAAGCCCATCAGTGGTGTGATTGGTCTACCCTGCGTTTTGGCTGGAAGGGGGTCGTGTTGGACCCGGCCGATTAGGCAGGTTCACCCCTAGACTTTTTGCTTTTTCCTAGCCTGTTTCTGGAACCTGGTGTTGGTGATTTTAGGCCTCTGCGCACTTTTTCACTGTGGTACAGTGTAAAGTGCTTGAGCTTTCTGTGAATGAATGGTGAGTGACCTGCCCTCCCATAGGAATGAATGGGAAATATGTATGCCCATGGTAGTTCCTGTTGTGTGGGGAGTGAAGGGGCGAGTTTGGTATGCATGAACTCGTGAGAATGAATGCTGCTAAATTATATATGCGGCATGACTGTGTCTAGTCTAGAAGTACTACTTTTGGAAGTGGGCATATTTGTGTAAGGTGGTGCTAGCGTGTGATTGGCTGGTGAGTCTGCCCAGGAGTGCCTGGGCCTGCAGGTGGATGGACTATCTGGTTTGAGTAGGACAGGGTCTGCAGGGTCTGCAAGGCCCCGGAGGAGGGGGGTCTGAGTCAGCCGTAGATGAGAGGCCCCATCTGCTGTCAAGGATGGGAGGGAAGAGCGTCTGGTGGTGCCGGGCCGTGCCTGCCGCCCACCCGGCTGGCTCTCCATCCTGACGGCCCACTGTCACCTCTGGCCCTGAAGCTGTCAGGAAGACGAAAACCAGAAACATTCCAGTACTCAGGGCCCCTTGCACGAAGACTTCCAAGTACTTCAAAGGCATTTCTGTGTATAAGAAGGGGCTGTTTCTCCTTCCAAGTCGTTCTAGTTTTGGACTTGAATCTACCAGGGGCTGCTGCTGCTTGGGCTCTGGGGAATCCCTGGGCTCTGCCCAGCCCTGGGCACCTGATGGACCTTCCTGGACTCCTGGGGGACCCTCTGCCTTGCCTGGGCTGATGGGGGGGACTTTGCTTTGCCCCCTGGGACTCTCTGGGACCTTTGTGCAGCATGGTGAAGCTGCATTGCTGGAAAGACCTTGATACTTTGTGTTCTAGCGCCTTGGAAGCGCTTTGGTGCTTGCAGCCCTGGAAGAGCGCTTTATTTTGATGATAGCGCTGAGGAGCGCTTTGCCCGCCTGGCGAGTGCCCACCTCGCTTATTCTTAATTTTTTTTTTACTTCGGCTGCCCACGCCGTGATTGCCGCTGCCCGGGGGCCGGAAGATGCCCAGAAGTTGCCGTTAGTCCGCGGCGAAGATCGAGCCCGCCGCGCTCTGATTGGGTGAGAGAGCCGAGCCCCCTCAGCAGAGCTGTGACGGGATTGGCCGGTGGATCGTCGCGTCATCGGCGAGGCCGCGCTGCCATTCGTTGGCGGCCTCGCGTCATGAGGGGCTCGTCGCAGGAGCCGCGACGTGATTGGCTGGGCCGCCCCTGAGGCCGAGGAAGAAAGGAGAAGGCGCGAGAGATGGCGGCCGTTCGCGGGGCTCCTCTCGGCTGAAGGAGCCCTGAGGAGACGAGGCAGCCGGTTAGCAGGGCTCCCGTGTGCCGAGGGGGCCCTGCAGAGGGAGAGAAGCTCGAAGGCCCCCGCCGCGAGGCCTCCAAGCTGCAGGAAGAGCCCCGCAGACCAGCGTCCCCCACGGGCAGTCCGGTGAGTGGAGCTACCAGGTGGAGAGGGGGGCGCGAGAGCGAGGCACAGCGTAGGAGTCCCTGGCTATAGCGGGACTCCAACGCGAAGAGAGGACGCTGATGTTGGTGCCGGTCAAGGCACTGAGGAAGGGCAGCCCCGAATGGCAGTGGGTCGCCCCACCGTGGTTGTAGAGCCCGCGAGGGGCTCTTGAGGGCCCGCAGTTGTGCAGAAGTCCCTGTAAGGGGCTTGGGAGCCAGTCTTTGTGTTGAGCCCTGCAAGGCTCCAACGAGGGGGGCAGAAGAGAGGAGGGACGCCGGGACACGTTGTCGGTGTCCGCCCCCCCCCCCCCCCTAGTGGCGCGAGAGCGCGCCTGTTGCCAGTGCGAAGCCACAAGGGCTTCAAGGGCGGCCCCAGTTGACAGTGGGTCGCCCCAACGTGTCAGAGTCCGGTTAGGCTCATGGGGGCACCATTGTTTTAAGAGCCGGTGTGGCTCCAACGTTTGGCTATTTGCAGTAGCAGAGCCTCTGTGGCTCCAACGTCCGGGGCATGTGCGATATGCCCAGAGCCTGTGTGGCTCCAGCAGTGGTGCAGTTGGCGCCTAAGGGCCAGTGAGGGCCCTGGCACAATTTTGTTGTTCCTCAGTTGCCCAGCACTTTGTGGGCAGCTGCCACGTTTAGGCTTTTTGTACTTTGAGACTGGCACCCTGACATTGAGACTCAGGGCGTCTGAGCCCCAACAAGGCCGTTGGCCTAGGGACTGCCACAGGTAGTGGCTTATGTGAGTTGCTGCGCAAGTATATGGTTATTGCACCTCTGAATGTGATCTCTTGCATCATGTGTTATTCCTGCACCTCTTAAGGTTTTTAGGCCTCATGTGATTTTTGCGCTATTGTATTACTGTGACACCTCTGGATGTTTTATGCATTATGTGTCTTTCTTTTCATGTGCTGCACCTCTGAATGTTTTAGTCATCATGTGTCCCCTTGCGCTGCACCCCTGAATGTATTTTATTGCATCATGTGCTCTGTTCTTAAACACCGCTGAATGTGCAGGTTTATGCGTCATGTGTTTCCCGTTATTACTCCTCTGAATGTATATTTATGCATCATGGGTAATGTGTTCTTTCCTAGACCCCTAAATGCTGTGTGATACTTAGGTGGTTGTCCTTTTTAGTACAGGTGGTCCTAGTGAGGTCCTGGTTCCCTGCGTGACATGCTCCTAAGGGGTTTAGGGTTGCGTAGTGTGTACTTACCTGTTCCCAGTAGTTACTGGATGTGATTCATAACTGTTACTTTGTGCTACAGTGATTTTTATATTCTTTTATTCTAATTTCCGACAAGTATTTCTATTTCGGAAAGCGTTGATTATGACAGTGGCCCATGTGGCCTGTCTTGTAAATAATCCCTTATGAATGTTGCTGTGCCAATGGACACAATGTACATGTGTGATGTTTATCTGATATGTGTTTTTACAATACAAAAGTTATTTTTATAATAACCTTGTGTGGAGTCTCTTTTGTGGTGTACCTAGTATATTGTTGCTATTGTGCGCTGACGCAAATGCTTTACACATTGCCTCCGAGTTTAGCCTAGACTGCTCGTGCCAAGCTACCAAGGGGGTGAGCAGGGGTTATCTTGGCGTGTGACTTCCTTGCCCTGACTAGATTGGTGGTTTCTGCCTGGCTTTGGCGTCAGCCTTAGCCTACCAGAAATAGCCAGTTCTAACAGTTCCAGTAAATATTGACCCCTGGAATTCAATTTGCATACTTTGATGTACCCCTTCTGCATTTTCCTGTCCGTGTTGCGAGCCTAACAGCCCAACTTTCCATGGCGATTTAATTCTCTTTTGATTTTGATTTTGATTGTGTTGTGGCGCTCTTCTAGCGCGTTAACGAATTTAACACTGTGTATAGTAATACACATTTTATCTTAAACTTTCACAGAGAAATCAGTTCCCCTGGGCTTCTTTTTGTCCTGATGAAGACCCCTCTTTAAGGTGCGACGTACACCTACCACTGTAGTTTTGGGGTCGTAAAGTTCGACGGCTACTATTACACACCAGTTGGCGCAATCTTCATTTTAAATATTAAATATTAGCGTTGTTAGCATGGTTTTCCTATAATTACAGAGCATTAGTTGCTCCCCCATGTTACTGGCTCAGTGCTCTGAAGCCAGCTGTATCGTCTGTTTATGACTTATGTATTGATATTATTGTTTGCACTTTGACCTACCTTGCACATCCCTCTCTCCTCACACAATCACAGTTCCTTACCCTTCTTCTCCCTGGGGCACTATGACAACTGTATTATCAATTTGGTACAGGTAACTTAATTAAGCACATTGTGATTAAATAACAGTGTGTTGAAGTACTTTGAGATTTGTTCTTGATTTAAAAAATACTTTTGAAAGTGTTTGCTTATGTATCCATTTAGACATTTATTTACCCATTTATTCTTCCATCAACCTTTAGATATACATATATAAAAAATATTTATTTTTCAGAAAGATACACATTCACTGGATGATGTCATCAGTGATGTCATTTGAGATGTCATCAGTGATGTCATGAGTGATGTCACTGACCATGTCATGAGTGATGTAATATGTGACTTCATCAGCAGTGCATTGCACACGCAAGTTATAGTAAGTCCAACTAACTACTACATGGGAATTTCAATGGTTTTATGCGAGTAAAATTTCCACCTAACTATAACTGGTGTGAAACCTATGGTTTTTTCAGTGAATATATATATATATATATATATATATATATATATATATATATATATATATATATATATATATATATATCCTACTGGCGGTCGCCAGTAGGTAGTTATAGTTAGGACCTAGTTTCCATAGTAAATCCTCAACATTCTATTTGGATTAACTTTGGCCCTGGTGGATGAATCTTTGTAAATTTCTCAAAGAAGATGGCTCAGTCCGCTGCACTCCTTCCCTGAAAGTTTGGGGGGGATTCGTCAAGTGGGGGCTGAGATAAAAGGGGGGTCCCAAAACGTGTTTTCTTCATGTTATTTTCCATAGGACGTTTAGACACGGCTACAGGTCGAACGGGTGAATGGATTTATAAGAAATTTGGCAAAACGGTAGAGTCCGGCTCGCAGATTACGCTTTTTTTGGAATGGTGTAAATCCGTTCAGTAGTTGCTGAGAAAATTAAAGTTGAAGTCAATTATATATCTATACGCGCGCACGGGTACGCGCACTCAAGCGGCTGCGCGTGAGCGGAATTTTTTTTGCTGTGTGACATCTGTTAACGTTCGATTGGAAGGAAATCAGGAAGTGTTCACCGCCATTTTGTCACTGCAAGTGAATATATTGTTCATTTCAAAGCGTTGGAACATGGAAAGGGGAGAAGGTAGAGATTGTCTGGCCGCGTAGGTTTTCTCAGGGTGTGCAGTAAGGCCCTTAAATGCGAAAATATATATATATTTTTTTTTTAAGTTGCGGGTGCGCGCACCAGGTCGCACACACCTATTTACAAGAGTGTGAAAATGGAGATAAATCAGAAGTTTGAGTGCTTAGATATAAGGTGGCTCTGAAAAGAGCCCTTGTGTTAATTGAGTTTTTTCTGCATTTATAAGTAAGTACCGATGTAGAGTCTCATGTTACAGAGGAAGATTCTGTTTCCCTCATCCGTGAAATGAATACCATCTCTCCTATAGATGCCTTGCATGTTGTAACGCAAGTTGTTGTGGTAAATAGAACCCATGCTATAATCTCTGAGGAAAGCAGAAAAAGATTTATTTACATGTTTCCTTGCTTTCTCAATTTGTGCACAATGTTGATTGGACCAATTCCATTTCTGTCTTTGGCATATATTGGAATATACCAAGGCAGTTTGAGGAAAAAGTGTCATCAATTGTCGAAAGGTGTCTTTTAGAAGCATTTCCAGACCTACCCCAGTCAATGTGCCTAGATCGTTCCCACCACAGTGCACAATTATAAGGTCTGGTTCTGGGAGATGCATAAAAGTTTTCACCAATGGTATCAATTGGTGACATCTCAATCCTCTTTGGCCAATCCCCGTTATCTGCACATTTGGTAAATCAAGGTTGGAAATTCGTCTGTTTGCTGCATATTTTCCACTCCAGTGAATATAACTGTGTCCTAAAAGCCAAACCTTCATTTTCAAGGCAGATGCACTCGTACTCCGATGGGTTCTGGAAGTGGAATGGTAGTTAGAAGCTGAAAGTCAGGATAAAAAAATGGATGAGGCTTGGTGTGGTTGAAAAAATAAAAATGATTGGTTGATTGTAATACCTCAAGATTGAAGACTACGTTGCATGTTAATGTTTATGTAAAACGAAAAGTACTATTGGGTGTGAAAAAAATGACATGTAACAGAGCTGTGGATAGGCAGGTGTTTCTGGAGAGAAAACAGTCTTCTTAGTTTGCTGTAGAACGTTGAGATATGAACTTTTGACCTGTGCCTTCAGCCAGGTGCAGAATGAGGTGTTACCATGGAAACAGCCAGAGATGGCAGTGGGTGATGGGTGACTTTTATGTGACATTAAAAATATTGTGAGGGACAACCAACTGAAATGTTAATTTGATTTCAAAATTTTGCAGGAAGAAATATGATTGGTTGAAGAGACATATATGAGTCTGTATTGACAGGATATCTGTGCCATTGAATTTTGGTTGCAGTGATAGAAGCATTATTGAGAGTTCCGTCAAACGAATATCTGTTTTGTGACCGTCACTGTTCTACATCGTACAAAGCATTGGTAAAGGTAAGTCTGTAACTTTTTGTTTTGTCATGTACCGTAAAATGTGGTTTAGTCACAAACATTGATTGATTTTCCTCACAGTCTGAAAGTAAACTCATTTTTGGCTGTCATAATGTCTTGTATTTTTAAAACTATTTTTCCATTTCGTTTGATTACTCTTTATTGACATTATTTGTTTAAAAATTATTAGTTTTACATTTTGGATAATAAATTTCAATAAGCTAAATGGTGTTCAGTCATATTCTTATGTAATCTTTTACTGTTAGTTTTTTAAAATCACTGTGAGTCAGAGACAAAACTGGAACGAAATTTTTTGGGGGGGGCAAATTAAAAAAGTGTTGTTAGGCGAACTTGAAGGTTTAATTAGTTGGCAGAGTTAAGGTGCAGGGGCTTTTAGGAGGGGTAAAATAATTGCAAGGCCTATTTAACATTCAAATGGATGTTTATAGAGATGTGAAACGTTGAGGTGCGGCGGTGTGTGTACCTAGAATATATATGTTACCTTAGGCTGCTACACCAGATGGGAGGGGGTGTGGGGGTCTGAAGTCCTGTGAATTTAATGGGGGTTGCACGCCTTTTCTTCACATTCTTTCAAGTGTAAATTATAGTTTTGTTTATAATTTTGGTGAACAGTAAAAAATGGAGTATAAAATATGTTTAATATAGAGAGTAATTATTTGTGTGATTTTGAAGCGTTTACATATAATGAGAGAAGTTGTTTTTGAAGTGAAAAAATGGTATTAGCAGAGATACAGATAATGCAGATAGAGAGAGAAATGGTACTTTACATGTGATACCGTCATCAAAAAGTGCTAATGGTTAATGAATTCCTAAACTTTCTGTCAGACGACAAAATTACAGTGTGGTTTGTGGCCGTGGCCTGCACTGGTGGGGGTGGGGTGAGAGGGGGAGGAGGCCAAGTAAAATAAAATGAAAAGTTGGTACATTACATGTGATACCATCTTCAAAAAGTGGTAATGTTTAATGAATTCCTAAACTTTATGTCAGACTACAAAATTACAGTGTGGTTTGTGGCCGTGGCCTGCACTGGTGGGGGTGGGGTGAGAGGGGAGGTGGTCGAGTAAAATAAAATGAAAAGTTGTGATCATGAGGTTGTACACAGGTTCGTGTACTAGAAATGTGAAATTGTCGACAAAAAGTGGTAATGATTAAGGTATTCATAAACTTTCTGTCAGACGACAAAATTACACTGTGGTTTGTGGCTGCGGCCTGCACTGGTGGGGGTGGGGTGAGAGGGGAGGTGGTCGAGTAAAATAAAATGAAAATTTCTGGCCATGAGGTTGTACACAGGTTTGTGCAGTACATGTCTTCATACATTGAGGTAGCAAACCGAGTATACAAATATCTCTCTCCCTCCTGCCATTTGACTCTATCTTAATCTCCCTTCTGCTTTCCGTCTCCGTTGCCCTGTGTTATCTTACTGTGTGTGTGTCTGTCTGTGTCTGCCTTCCGTCCGGGCTGAGGAAGTTTGCTGTGGAGGCACACACAGATAGTCGCATCAAAGTAGTTGGAACGTTTTCAAAAAAATATTTATATAATTGAGATGCTTTTTTGAAGCGCTAGTTAATGTCTACTTTCACAATTACCGCTCGGTTGCTTCCATAGAGCAGAGGGTATGTCGTATTTCACTACTTAGTGCCTCTGCATCTGCACTCTGTTCTCTGGTGGCTGGCGGAGAAGTGTTTGTTATTGTGGAGATGAAAGCGTGATAAGTAGTGAAATACGACATAGCGTCTGGTCTGTAGAAGCGGGGGAGCAGTGATTAACACTGAGTCAAGCGGAACTGCGGCGGTGCTTGGTGACAGTAATAAATTATTTTTTTACAGAGGTACAACTGTTTGCATGGTGCGCGACCCACTAAGAAAGGGTTGACGGGCCGTCATAGGCCCGCGGGTTCTAGTATGAGTAAGTCAGGTCGACAAAAGAAAACATGAAGTTAGTACAGTTGAGGTTACGTGGAACACATGAATATTTTTTTAGTATACAATTATTTCAGTTGAGATTATAGATTAAAAGAGAGAACGTGTATATTTGAAATGTTTATTCAGAAATGCACTGTTTTCAAGGCACGTCTCTTATCTAATACGAGTACAAACATTGCAAGAAACAAAGTAATTGGTATAGTCACTAGTAAATAGAATACAAACAGTATAGTTGATGTAAAATGAATATGGTTTAGCAAAATTAATTGTACACTGTTATGAGGAAGTACATTATATTTTATTAAATCTAAGAAGGTCTCTGGCCTTTCAGTTTAGGAACGATACATGAAAATGCTAGTGGTTAGACATCAGCTCATTAACAATCGGCTCTCTGTATGCGAAGCACTATCAGGTTTGTGTTATGCTATTGTGTAAGGAAAAAAAAAGGCGCCAAAAGCGACAAGTTGGCTGTAGGTGTATGTATGTAATCTATTGGAACGTTCGGAAATCAGTGTTGAGAAGAACTACTGTATTGACATATCTTTTGAAGGTTTCAGTATTGCATTTAAAATACAGCACGAAAAGCAATGGAAATATTAGTGAAAGAACATATTTTTCTCTTATGCATTATATTTTAGTTCATGGAAAAGTAAAGAAGCAGAGGTATGTGAGGCGGAAATAAGCAGTTCAAAGGAGAAATGGCGTTTACAGTTATTAAAAACTCATGCTATCTTTACACAATAATCAGGGCACATGTAGCATATATTAGCCAGTTTTGCTCCGAGTACGTTTGAAATAACATAAGAGAAGATATGCAACAGAATTGTTGAGATTAGAGTTTAATAAAAACTTAAGTTCGAAATCGAGTAGCTGAGGAAAACAAATTTAGTCCACATAAAAGACAAAAATCTGACCAGCAGGAAATTGTAATGTCCACTGTTAGTAAAGCCAATAGGTCTGTTGATGTAAAAAAATATCCAAGAAAAGGTGAAAAAGATAGGGAGGCAAAACGAAATGTGGATGTCAATGGCTTGCATAAGAGTCATCCTACAATTGTGTAGGCGAAGTAGGCAGCTACCGCTTCTAAAAGGAAGTCACTGTTATGATCCGAAAACATGTCAGCCATCCAATTTAAAAGAGGAAAACAGCATTCATGGTCTTTTTTTTCCGGAGCCTCTAGTACCATCAGAGGGCAGCTCGGTTAGTTTTCAATGTAGCTGTGTGCCAGGAAATCTTGCGCCGCTGCGAATATATTCCAATGACCCAGAACTATTTGTATCGCTGCAAAGGCCATAATCCCTCTGTTGCAACAAAGTTGTTCATGATCAATTAACGGATTCATGAGATGATTGTAATTCACTTCAGGAGGTACCAAGTTGCAGAGACATAAGTCCAGGGCCCACATGAAATCACAGCTCAGGCAATGAAATACAGGCGAGAGTGGTAAGATGCCGTAGTAGTCAAGCATACTCTGGCGAAATAGTTTTAAGTGTTTCGGCTTGTTTGCGAAGACAGGAGGGACATCCATTTTGAAATAAACAAGATAGGAACACAAAAGTCGCAGCACTGGTAGTTTAACAGGAAGTCCAGAAAAATAAGTCGCCGACTATGGAGTGAAGAGTAGCAGAATGACTTGATATAATTTCTGGCAGACCAGTCACTAAACCATTGCTTAGTAGTTATAAAAAAATAGCCTGTCCTGAAGTGGAGGATGCGTTAAAAATTAAGGGAGTCACCTCAGCAAATTGTAAACGAAGGTCACTATTTTATAAGGAATGCTCTTCTCTGTGAATATTAGCTAAGTGAAAGATATGTGTGCGAACAGATGGTAGGGTAACTTGTTTTTGTGACAATAAGACTGTTGTTCATGTCTTGTGATTCAAGGCCGGAATTCGCGGCCAGATGGAAACATCAAGGTTCCCATGCGGGGGTAGATAAACTAAATTCTTAAAGGGAAGCATATGCAGAGTGATTATTACCGCGTAAGCTTTGCCATTTAACAAGTCATAGTAATTTTCATTACATGAAAAAAAAATTACCACAGATGAAGAATAAAGAAAAAGTCGGCATAATAGCAGGCACTAGTGTATCTTTGAAAAGACATGCAACATTACAGGGATTCTAGTTAAATAAGTTATGTGATTGAAAGTGCCTGCATGTGGACGACTAATTACATGTTTGAGTACAGTCATTTCTATAAAGATTTAGGGGCAGATTAACATGCTCCGTGCGGCAGTTTTGCTTCACTTGTCACATGTTAAAAGTGATGCTAAAGTGGCGTAAGGGGATTGTAAATCTGCCCTACATTTTTCTCCCATCTCAAAGGCATTTGTAGGTGAAAGGGAGTGACATAGTTTTATGACTGTAGGAGGTACTGAGCCGCTGGTATCTATTTATGTGAAGAAATGTATAGAATTTAAAGAGTGAAAAAACGGGAAAGGTACACTAATTAATTCGTGCATTAGCCATGTTGCAGTTGTGGCTTCGGATTCTAAAAAGGGAAAAGTGTTTAGGCGTTCAATGTGGAGCCTTGAAAAAAAACGTGTGTATGGTTTGGAAATGAAACGTAAAGGTTTAAAGCAGGGGTTTCCAAAGGGGTCCTGGAGGGCCAGATGCATGGCAGATTTTAAAAATTACTACATGTTTTTCAATGGGGTTATCCAAAAAATATGTTTTTTTGTCTACTGTGCAGTTTTTCTGCACGTTGCCTATTCTTTGATTTTTACCGTTGCTGTGTCTTATACATTTTCTCTCTATGCAGTTGTTGTTCTCCCTCACATGGGCCTTTAATTATGAAGGCCTTGTGCCGCTGGTGCATCACTTTTAACATGGGAAAAAGTGACGTATCTGTGGCGCAAGCCCTTCATAAATGAGACGTTTTGTATCATATTCTTTTTGTTTCTCTTGGTCTCTTTGTGTTGGTTGTGGTTTTCACTATATTCATTCATTTCTGAGATTGTTTTATTTTTGGCCTGAAAGCACTCTTAACTTCACTGCCCCTTCTGATATCTCTGTTCTTCTCTTGCTCTTTTTGTATGCTTCTCTGTCTCCTGTTCTCAGTCTTCCTCCTAGATTGTCTGTATGGTGGTGTATATCTCTTTTCCTCTTCTTCACTCTTCTTCTGTCCATCTTTCTCTCTCTTCTGCTTTGTTTGTCCATCTCTGTGTTCCTTCTGATCTCTCTCATCCTATTGTAGTGTTTGCTTGCTGTCCTCTCTTTGTCTGCACCTCCTGTTTTTTGTCTTCTTTGTTCTTTGTCTGTTATTTCTACTTTGTCACTCCATCTGTATGGTCATCTTTTTCTTTATTATACCTTCCATTTGTTTCTTGAGTTTTTAGTGGTGGTGTTATTTTTCTGCCTATCTGTTTGTGCTTTGAATGCTAGTTTCTCTCTTTATGTTCCTCTTCCTGCTACTGTCTCTCTCTTTCCTGTAGTTTGTATCTCTCCTGTCCTGTATCTATTTTGTACTCTATATTTGATATTTTATTTTTTATTTAGTTATGGTATGTGTTAAATAAACAATTATTGAACTTAGTTAGGCATTAGGATATCTAATGGTGGAGAATCTTGGGGCATTTATCTGTTATGCTTGTTCTTTGCTACAATGGCTCTATGTTGTGTAATAAATAAGTCTGTAATATGTTAATTAAATTGTATTATTTTCTTTTTTATAGTGTTTGGTGCTGAAAAGCAACAACCTGCCTTCCATATCACAGAATTCCAGGAATTATATTATTTTTTTCAGGTGAGTTGGTATTTTTGCAAAGGCAATTTTTTTGGGTGCACATTGAAATAATAAAGAAGATTTTTTTAAATATTTGTAAAATTTCGGTTTGGAACATGATTTTATCTTCTATTTTTCCCATGTCTGTATCTGCTTATACTAGATATGTATTTTGAGATATTTTTCCACTGACAGTTGAAATTATCTTTTTATAGGCCTGGTGCATGTGTTCTTTTTGATGGAGTTCAGATTTACGTATCATTTGAGTATAATTCTTTCCGGTTTCCATTAAATAATTCTTGCGAAGTGTTGATTATTTTTTAAATCATGCTGTATTATGTTTGGCAGTCTTTTTTCTTCATTTACAGAGGGGTATTATGATACGGTTCTTGGTGTGATGGGCATCTTTCCTGCATATCTGTGATTGTACTATCTATAGGCACTGTTTTACATATATTTGCAGAGCTTTATTATGATGTGGTTCTTCATGGTTAGCATGACATTTTGTATATGTTATGAAATTCACATGCTGAGTATGCTGTTCAAACATAAAAGCAACTGTCTCTGTGGGAAGTAGTAATCTGCTAAGTGAATGTTATGGTTTGTAAAATGTGAGCCTTCTCTTTAGAGTGTATATAGTTTGAATAGCACTTTGTAGTGGTGAACTCAGAAAATGGATCTCTAAAAATTAATTTTAAAGTTTATCAATATTTCTGATATCTAGAAAATCTAAAAACAAATTTTACAGTAAAATGTCTTTTTACAGCAGTAATTATTTAATGCAAAAAAAAGGATCAGTGTTAATGTTTAGGGTTATACTGCCAATTTGTTTTCAAAACAAGAGTAAGGCGCTATCTTAATATATGTAGTTAATAAGTTAGAAATTATAAAAATATATGTAGTTTAAAAATTAGTAAAGGTACTTTTAAGTTATATATTTATGAAAAAAGATATAATTTAGTCTCTATATTTTTTTTAAAGGATACAGAAGATCAAACAGAATATAGAGATGGAGAATTGTTCTCAAGAGAAAGAAATTCATGTAGAAATTATAAATGAAGTGATGGACGAAATATTAGAAGGTGTGTTTCAGGAGGAAATACAAAATGAGAAAGATGATTTCATGGACATTTCCTTGGACTCTGCCTATTTAGAGATAGTGGAAGGGGATGAGGACTATGAATTAGAAGAAGTCCCTGATGATGTTATGCTGGAAGTTCTATTAAATTATGAACTTTTAAATGAATAAAATTATTTTTACTAGTAAAGCATTCTTGAAGACAGTTTTCTTGTCCTATTCGTTGTTCATCTGCTTTACGAGAGTGATAAGACATGTTCTCATGAAGTGTAAAAGAGATTGTAGTAAAAAAAGATTAAAGCACTAGGATGACCGATAGTTCTTGAAAAAAGTGTACTGTTTGTATGCTTTAAAAAATTAGAATTAGAAAATACGTCTATAATGTTAATACAGCTATGGACTGTCATAAATTTAGAACCAACATTCACTACATGATTTCCTACACTGCTCAGAGACTTTTTCTTTGTCTTTATTCTACTTAGAAAATGAATCTGTGGTTTTAATTTGTACGTTATATGCTAGTAGCCAACTATAATATTTGTTATGTTTGTGTTTTACAGGTTGTCATTTTCATCAAAATCCTAAATTAATATGCTGACCAGAAGTGAAAAAAGAAAGCTCTATAAACGGACTTACAATTTGAAGAAGAAAGAAATTCAAGAATTATCAAAAGAACAAAGGACGGATAAAAAGAAGAGTGCTCCTGGTAAGAAAACCAAAAGTTTTTTGAAAAGATTATGTCAAAGGAAAACTGTTAGCGCTAACGTCCAAAAGGAAAAAGAGTTATCGAGAAAGAGAAATGGAACCAAACATAAAAATGTTTCTGGAATCAGCAGAGAGGAAAATCTTTACAGTAAAACGCGGACGAATCAGTTTACCCAAATCAGGAAGCGTATATTTTATAACAGAGTAGTTTAGAATTTATTAAAAAAGGAGCAAGTTTGTAAAAGAAGATCTGCTTTTTATAAGAAGAAACAACATATAGAGGGTATTGTTCAGCGCGCGTTTGAGACAAAAAGAAAATTATTTATTTTAGTACTTAATAGAATAAATACACTAAATTAGGCAATCCGAGTTTTAAAAGCTAAAAGTAAATGGAAGAGACACATAAATAGGAGTAATTTTTGTAAAGTGTTTTCTGGGAAGTGGATGCATACTTCAACTTCTGAACCATTTTTTAATGAAGAGAGTTACTTTCAAAGTAACGATTTGTTGCATGCAGTTGACACCAGTGGTCGAGCATATGGGGTGAAGGATGGTTGTGTAATTGAGAAAGAGAAAATTGTGGTTAGAAATGCAGAAGAGGTGATGGCTGGAGAAGCTTTAGAGGGACGTCCTAATGTTCCTGTTTACAGTTGGAATTGTAGTAGCATTTGTAGTGTACGACAGGATTCAATTGATTTCTTTCGCAATTTCTTACGTAAGTACACTAAAGAAAGTCTTAAAAAAAAATGGTAATGTTGCAAGAATTAGATCATTGCAGAGTGCGAGAAAAAATAGGTCTGCAAGGTCATTCTCTGGCTTGTCTTTCTAAAAAAATATGCCAGAGTGTGTTTCATCACTTCAGGATGTTAGCAGTGCATCATACCAAAATGAGAAAATGAGTGAGAAAGTTGTATTATGCGAAAAGTCCAGCACTTAAACTTAAACAGTTAAATAGTGCTCTTTTGCATGGATGTGAATTAGATGTTAAGAAGATTTGTGCAGAAATTGAGGTAAGTTATTTTGGTCCAGAGGAAGATAATGCAGAAACTGATATAATTATAGAAGGAAATGTGTTAGAAAATGTTGTAAATGTTAATATTGAAAATTTTGAACAGGAAATAACAAAGTTTAAGGTTATTGCAGGTGAGAAACCAAATTTTTCTTGTGTGTGTTGTCGACACATTCATTACAAAAGTCAAACTAGGTTAGTTGATTTATATTTAAAAAGTGAAGATGAAAGTAATAGTCAATGGAAAGATTTTGCAACTTATTTGTTGGTGGAAAACTATTTTGATTTGGGTTTTGAGCAACGTATTTGTAAATATTGTTATAATAAATTAAATTAAAATAGAATGCCTGCTAGAGCTGTCCATAATAATCTAGAGTTGATAAATATTCCATCAGAACTGATGGATTTAAATACTTATGAGACTATT
Source organism: Lissotriton vulgaris (assembly GCF_964263255.1). Classification (NCBI taxonomy): domain Eukaryota; kingdom Metazoa; phylum Chordata; class Amphibia; order Caudata; family Salamandridae; genus Lissotriton; species Lissotriton vulgaris. The sequence goes on from NC_141685.1 coordinate 2,047,959,791, forward strand.
CTGATTCAATGTGTACATCCTTTTCAGGCTATTGTTCGTATGGAGCCTAAGACTGGCAAATTAAATCCTTCAGATTTACAAAGAGGATTAAAGGGTAGAGTTGTATATTTGCCACTTGATTTAAAAAAAATATGGAAACAATTGGTGTTGAAAATGTAGAAGAGGAACCTCTAGTTATTCTAGTAAATGGTGTACCTACAAAGAGTAAGAAAATCTGGCAAGATTTAGTGGATGTTAGAAAAGTCAAAAAGGCAACGTTGTATTTAGTCCAAAACAATAAGTACTATAAAGATGTATACGTAGAAGAAGTAAGTGAAGAAGAGGACAATGATTTGTCTATTGGACAAATTGAAAAAGTTGACTTATCCAGAAGTGAAGAAATTTATGAGCATTACAGTGTTCATCCACTGCATTCCAAAGAAGCAATAGGGAATGCTATTGAATTATTTCAGAAGAAAAAAGCAAAAGGAAATCCTATTAGCGTATGGGAAGAAAGTTTGGAAGGTTGTTGTTTTCCACAGTTATTCCCTACAGGTGAAGGTACACGATATGATGATCGACCTATGCAGATTCCTGCATCTGAGTACCGGACAACAAGATTATATGCAGAAGATCCGAGGTTTCGCCAATGCATTCCATATTTGTTTCATCTTCTGTTTGAGAGTGACTTATCTGGTCTTTCTTATGCAGTAAACCATATCTTAAAAAGTGGAGTTCATCTGCAAAATATTTCAGCAAAGGAATTTATGGATAAAGTGCAACAGAAAGATAGTGTTTTGGATTCACACCTAATTAATTTAATGGCTTGTCAGTGTGGTACTAATGAGTATTGGTACCGTCGTCATGGAGATTTGAAGTGCATGCTTAGAAACTTAGGAGCACCTACATGGTTTTTAACTCTAAGCTGTGCAGAGTATGCTTGGGAAGATTTACTTGAATTTCTTCGGGAGGCGAATGCAAACATAGAAAATATAAACTACAAGACACCTGGATAACTGTGTTCGTTAGATCCGGTTAATGTTTGCAGATATTTTAATCATAGATTTGAAGCTATGATGTCTTTTATTACAAACAAGAAAAATCTGCCTCTTGGTGAAGTACTGGATTTCTTTTGGAGAAAAGAATATTAAGTAAGAGGTGCTCCTCATATTCATATGCTGTTATGGATCAAGGATGCTCCTAAATTTGGAACAGACTCGGATGAGACTGTACTGTCCTTTATTGAACAGTATGCCACTTGTGACATACCTAATAGTACAACTGATAAGGACTTAAGAGGAAAAGTGTTACGTTTTCAAAGTCATCGTTGTGGAAAATATTGTCGGCGAAAACTCAAATCAAAGAATAAATTCTACACCAAATGTCGTTTTGGATTTGCACGACCGGTACTTTCAAAAGGAAGAGTCAACAATTTGATGTCATCTTTGCGACATAACATCAGAAGAAGGTCACCTAAAAATACGTACAATTTAAGAAGAGGTGAAGAATCCAAATATATAAATGACTATAACCCAGTCATTTTGTCCATGTTGAATGCTAACATGGACATACAATATGTTGCAGACAACTCTATTGCTGTGGCTCGATATGTAACGTCTTACATCACGAAATCTGAAAAGACGGAACTGAAGGAGATGTGGGAAGACATTTCTCATGAAAAGAGCCTAAGCAAGAAATTGTATACGTACAGTTTGAAGATGTTGTCTCATCGAGAAATTGGAGCATATGAATGTTGTGATCGGTTATCATCAGCAAGTCTTTATGCAAAATCAAGGACTATTCTCTGGGTGAGTTTGGGTCTTGCAGAAACACGAAACCGTGTTCTGAAACCTGTGCAAGAAATTGAATATTTAGCTCAGAAAGAACCAAATAGTACAGACATTCTGAAAACAAATATGTTGGATACATACTATCCAAATAGAAGTACTCTGCTTGAAAACATTTGTCTGTATGAAATACTTCAAAACTACACTTTTAAAAGGAATATTACAGAGAATATTGATAAAGGTGTACACGCTGTTTTGGACATGAAGGATGTCTGGTGAAACAAAGAAAAGGACACTTGATTAATCATCGAAAACTGAGTTGCGATACACCTGGCAAAAGAGAATTTTACTATTTTGCTATTTTGCAACTCTTTAAACCATGGCGTACAGAAGAGGAACTACTTGGTGACTTTGATAGTTATGAAGATTCATTCAACGCATCTAAAAGTAGTATCGAATGTCCTGTTTTTAGTAATTATCTCCAAATGTTGAATGATGAAATAGAGCAAGAAGCAACAATTGCAGCGGAGATTGCTAGAAATAGTTCACAAGGTAGTCAAAGTTCAGCTTCATTAAGTCAAGATCCACTGGGACAACCAATTATCCAAAATGAAGCAGCCACTGCCATGGATGAGGTAGAAAGAGCAATACAGCAAGGTCAAGAGGAAGTAAAGAAGCAATTTAATCGTGAGCAAAGACAGTTATATGATGAAGTGACAGAGCACATTGAGCATGGCTTTCGTCATGAGAAAAAAGATTGCTCATGTATGTCATTTGAACCTATTGGACTATATGTAAGTGGAGAAGCTGGAACTCGTAAAAGTTTCTTAAGGAATTACTACATATCTACAGCAAAGAACTCAGTCAACAATGTTGTGTGTTGTTACTACTCCAACTGGATTGGCAGCACATAATATTAAAGGTATTACTTTACATCGTTTACTGATGGTGCCAGTTGAACATGAAAATAAATTACAATATCACAAGCTATCTGGAGAAGCTTGTTTTGAAGTTTCTAGAGTCCTTAATAAATGAAACTTCTTATTATTGATGAGGTAAGCATGGTATCCAATTTAAAGCTTGCGTTTGTGCATTTAAGAATGTAACAGATACTTAAGACAGAGTATGATGTGTTATTTGGAGGTAAACAGGTCATAGTTTTTGGAGATCTACTGCAGCTAACTCCTGTGAAAGCACAACCTGTATTTGAAACGGTTACGCATGAGGAGACCAGAAAGTGCCTTGGCAGTATTGGAAATGTTAATATATGGTCACATTTCAAATATACTGAACTGATTCAAAATATGCGACAGGCAAAGGATACTAAATATGGAAATATTCTTCAAGATATAAGGATTGGAAAACTAACTGAAGATGCGAAAGACACTCTACGAACACGATTACTTTCCAAGCTGTTTCCTAATGAAGATAATGTACCTGAGAAAATATATAGTAAAGAGGTAGCAGATAAGTCAGTGACATGCTTGATGCCAACTCTCAAAGAATGTTCAGTTTTTAATGAGAAAATGTTGAATTTAGAAAATCAAGAAATTAAGAAACTGGAAGCTAAAGATAGAATAGAGCATGAAGGTAGTACTATTGTTTTGTCTGAAAAGTTGAAGTTAAAATTGGATTCTCTTCAGTAAACTATATCTAAAACTGCTGGTTTAGAGAAAAATCTGTATGTATGTTTAAATTGTCGGATAATTTTAAGGAGAAATTTACATGTAGAAAGAGGATTGGTAAATGGAGCAATGGGTAATGTTGTTGGTTTTGTCAATTACACAAATAGAGATGAGATTGAATTTTTATGAATAAAATTTGATGGAATTGAGGAAGTTCAACAAATTAGTCGCTGTTCAACTCGTTTTTTGCTTGTGAAAGACTTATATGTCCGTCGGAAGCAATTTCCAATTTGTTTGGCATATGCAGTGACTATTCACAAATCTCAAGGTTTAAGTGTAGATTGTGCTTTGGTAAATATTGGAAGCACTGTATTCAAAGAGGGTATGGCGTATGTTGCTTTATCGCGAGTTAGAACTTTATTTGGACTTTATCTAATTGATTATGATGAGACAAGGATTAGTGCAGATTTAAATTGTGTGAAGGACTATCATAGGTTATGAAGAGAATATGCTCCAAGTTTACTTCAATATCCTTTAATTGAAAGGCGTATGGTTGGTCAGAAAAGGAGAAATTAGGAAAAATGTGCTGAAGTAGTCGAGAAACGAAGAAAAAAAGATGTAGCTGTCGTTGGTAGGTGTCAGACAAAGCTTAGTATTGAAGAGATTGTTGGATTTAAGTTTGAAAACAGGTCTGGTGTCAACTGCTATGCAAATGTAGTAGTTAATGTTGTTTTTTTTCTAAAAAATGTTAAGCAACAGATTGTACAAAATCAGGAGCAAACATTTTGTTGTTCATTAAATTCTGGATTTGAAAAATATAGTAGTGGTGATAGTGAAGTAGCAAGTGTTTCAGAACTAAGGAATGTTTTAGACATATGTGCAGGACTAAATCAATTTTCTCAGAATATTCAGCAAGTTTGCCAGGAATTTATTATGTATATGTTTACAGTTTTGGAAGATGAAGGTGTAGATATTGATAGTCTTTTTGGCCTTTCTTATAAATGGGAACATAAGTGTGATAATTGCTCATTTTCAAGTATTACTGATATACACAGTGAAAGATTTATATATTTAACATTACCAGACTGTAAAGAAGTGTCTTTTAATAAACTAGTTAAAGATGCGCATCAGAACATGGTCTGTTCTCAATGTAAGTCTGAAATGTCATCAACTTTATTTATCCACAGATATGGACAATATGTAATTTTAATGTTTCAACGATGCAGAGCTGATGGGAGTAAATTGTCAACTTTTAATAAAAATTTGGTGGCTTCTCAAGTATCTATTTCTAGAAGAACATTTGTAACTGTAGCCATTATTTTTCATGAAGGGCCTTCAACGTCATCAGGACATTTTACAGCTTATTTGAAGTGTGCAAGAGGCTGGACGCTTTGCAATGATAGTCAATTGACTTTTAAGAAACATTTGCCTTTTGCCTTAACTAACTCCTATCTGCTATTTTTGCAACCCAAATTTCAGTAAAATGACTTGGTGTAGGAAGATTAATACTGCAAAGATATGAAACTCTGTTGTTTCCAAAGATCATGTGACTGAGGGTGTGCAAATCTAGAAATGAAATTTGTAGTTTGCATAGTGATAGCATCAGGTACAAGTTTACTTAATGTTTGATGGTATAGAACACGTTACAAACTTTAACTGGAAAGATTCAGAAAAGAATAGATAAGACTAAGATTAAGAAATTTCAGAAAAAACACTACTTAACTCATAGTATTTGGCCATGCGGAAAAATATGAGACAACAAAATGAGTACTTCAGATAATTATTTTAGAACATATATGGACGCAAGTTTTTGGAGAGGTATTTAAAAGATAACAAGTTAACTTATACAATTTGGCCACGCGGAAAGGTATGAGAGAAGAAAATGTGTACTTAAGATAGATTTTTATAGAAGATACTTGCACGGGGCTTTGTTGAGATATATTTAAAAATAGGTTGTATAGTTTAATTAGTTTGTAACTGTGTAAGATGTAGTGTGCTTACTCAAGAAATTGCGAATTAGAGAAAAACATTAAAGACATCTTTTTGTCAGGTATTTATATTATGTATGGAGATTTTGTATGGGTTTTTTAAACACAATCATTTTGATTGTGTTTTTTTTCCCCGCTGTTATATGATGATTAATATTGAAATCACTGTTTATAGTGAAAATCAATGTATTCTGAGGACAGCAAAAATAAACCATGTAATATGTTGTTTAAGTTATTTTGTTACATTGAATTTAGAAATATGTATTATAACAGATTTTTTTACTGTTTTCCACAGATATTACATTTATAAGGTAAGTACAACTAATAACATCCGAGACTTTTGTCTGCCTCTCTCTTATTCTTATTGTTTTGATCTCCTTCCTTTCTCAGTACTGTTTAGTCACACTTATTCCGTTTAACTCATTCACATTTTGTGTTGTTTAATTTTTTCTCTATTTCTGTAACACCTTTTCTGTCACTATCTTATTCAGTCTATCTATCTCTTCAGTTTTTTTCTACTGTTGTCTCATGGTGACTCACCTTTATTGACTTAAATGTAAAGGGGCTCACTTATGAAAGCCTTGCGCCACCGATGCACCAATTTTCCCATGTTAAAAGTGACGCATTGGCGGTGCAAGGCCTTCATAAATAAGGCCCATAATTTACTTCTCTTACCCTACTTTATTTCAATTCATATGTGTCTTGCAGTGCTTGTCTATTTGTACCCCGTTTACTTTCTGTTACTCATCCTTTTTCACTCTGTTTCTCTTACTGTTTTTCCTTTATTTTATTTATCTTATTAAGATATTCCTGTACTCTTACTGTGTTTCTGTAAGAGACTGTTTAGTTTGTGTATTATCACTGAGCATACTTTTTTTTTCTCTTACTTTAGTTTCGTTTAGACACTCATTCTTTCAGTGCTATTATGTCTTTCAATTAATTAAGTTATTTATTGATTCATATAGTAGACATTCTGTCTCTGTCTCTTTCTCTCTCCCTTGGTCTTTTTTTCTTTTACTTTCTGTTTCATTGACTCCTACTTTTTTTTCTTTTATGAAATGTACATTATAATCTAATTTTTACTTTTCTTCCACAGATACTATGTTTTTAAAAGAAATTTACTTTTACTTTTTTACTATTTCTTAGGTAAGTACAAAAAATAAAGAAACTATTCTAATACTGTGTCATTTCTTTGTCTATCCTGGTTATAGCAATGTTATGTTTAATATAAGCACTTCCACATAGGATTGGGTGCATTGTCCTGGACCTCTCTGCTGCGTTCGACACGGTCGACTATACCATCTTGGTCGACCGTGTCGAGCAGGCAGGTCTCAGGGGCCCTGCGCTGAGCTGGATTCACTCATTTATCACTGGCCGTACTCAATCTGTTAGATTGGGACCCTTCACTGCTCCTACCATACCTACCACCTGCGGAGTCCCCCAGGGCTCCTCGTTATCACCTTTGCTTTTTAATTTGTACCTACGTCCCCTCCTGTACTCCCTCAGAAAGGCCAAAGTTACCATCTTCAACTATGCAGATGATTTGCAGCTCATCTTCCCTTTGAACACCAAGGACTCTGTGGTCGAATTCCAAAATACCATGTCCCACATCTTGAGTTGGATGAACTACAATCATTTGAAACTTAACCCAGGCAAGACGGAACTGGTCTTGCCTGGACAGAGTGCACTCAGTTGGAACCCCAGCTTTTGGCCTTCCAGTATGGGAGCCCCTCCTTCCAAAACTTCCTCGGTTAAGAGCCTGGGAATTTATATTAGCGAGGACCTCACCCTAAAAAAACAAGTAGGAGCAGTTGTATCAGCTAGCTTTTTCCAGCTGAAGAAAATCAAGAAAATTGCCTGCTTCTTCTCTCCGGCTGCCCTTACTCAGATTGTCATCTCCCTGGTTTTGTCCAGATTAGATTTCTCCAACAGCCTCTTGGGCTTCAAACTGGAGAGCTAAAACGCCTTCAGCTGGTCCAGAATCAGGCAGCTAGACTTCTCTTGAATCTCTCTAAGAGGCAGTCTGTTAGACTTGGCTTGAAACAGCTACACTGGCTTCCTGTGGAGCAGCGTGTGGCTTTTAAAACTGGGTGCATTTTATTTAAATCTCTGCATGACTCTGGCCCTCTATTCATTAGAGACATGTTTAAGAGGTACATCCCTTCCCGCAACTTCCAGTCCACTCACAAATCCCTTTTGACCGTCCCATCCTACAAGAGGAAACGTCTCGGAGGCAGCTGTTTTGACCATCTGGCGGCTGGCTTCTGGAACTCTCTTCCCCTTCATCTGAAACTGAATGACAATATCCTCAGTTTTAGACACTCCCTGAAAACCTGGCTCTTTTCTCAGGTGCACTGCTGAGCTGCTTATTCTCTACTGTGACCTATACGCTTCGTTCCTTCCTACAGCGCCATGAAGCCCCCGGGCGTACGAGCGATTACAAATACATATTAACATTAACATTAACATTGTCATAAGGCGTGCTTTAAAAGTGATTTAATGAAATGAGCGACATTTCACTGAGTGAGTTCAGCAACACTGATATATGAAAACATTGGTGGTAAATGATATTAAATGTTAAATGGTGTTCTTTCCAGGACTTTAAGTCCTTTGCTGCAGTAGCAATTCTGCCTCAGCATTAGGGGGCGGGGGGCTGAGTGGTGCTCGCATGCTCATGATGGAGACACTCCTTCAGGAGCCACGGTTGAGCTGTGCTCATGACAGAGCAGTTCCGTCATGGCCCCGCTCAGTCAATAGAACGCGCCGCGCAGGCGCAAAATCAGTGCTGCGCAAGCACAGTGGCAAGGCCATGACAAAACCGGTCCGTCATGAGGACAGCTCAGGCGATGCTCGTGACGGAGCGGCTCTGTCATCAGCATGGGAGGAGTTAAGAGGTGTTAAAAAAAACTGGGGGGTCTCTTCCAAGAGAGTGTTGGTTGTAATTTAGAGGGCACTTTAAAACACATAGGGGCAGATTTATGATGACCTTGTGTCTCTTTGCTCCACAATTTTGTCACTTTATTTATTACAATGACGGTGCAAATAATGCACCATATTTACAACGTTATGGATCTAGGAGATATGTCACATTCTAAAGCCCTGCACCATAAGGAAGTGTTCCTCTGAAGGGGGGCGTTCCTGTGCAGGAAAGCGTCTTGAAAGTGGCTGAGTGAAATCCATGAGATTTCACTCAGTCACTTTCAGGCCCATGCTGTTTTAAAACTCTGCATGTGCTTGAAGCAGGCGTAGGTATTGACGCAGCATTGTGAATATAGTGCACTGCTGAGCCTTGCTGGAGCTGCATCACACTTGCGACGCAACTCTAGCAATGTATTACCTTTCCGGCACAGATGCGTTACACATCTGTGCTGTTTTTGCACCATGGTGCGCCACATTATAAATGTGGCACACCATGGGTGACGAGCAGTGGCATACTGTGGCGCACATTAACTGGTGCACCTGTGGGGATGAACCAGTTAACATAAATCTGCCCCATAGGTTAAAAATCTGCATTTAGTAGAGTGTTGGGCCTTTGTAGTGTTATGTTTTTTCTGTTATTCTATGTAGATATGTAATATTGCAAGTTTTTTGTCACGAAAAAGAAGCCATGACTATTGGCTTTGCAAATGATTGCAAGATTCTTAAAATTAAAAAGCAGCAACCATGGCATTGTTCACTATAGTATTGTAAATACTTATGTTTAAGAATGATGAGAGAGTAAAAGAAGGTTAACCTGATCTTTTAAACTTATTCACAGGCTTCTTTAAAGGAAGTGTTCTATATGATTGTAGCGTGGGTGTTTCACTTTTTTATACCTAACACAATGCATTCTGTATGCTGTAGCAGGAGGAGTACTACATACTTGAATATTCTTCAGTGCTTATTTTCATTTACTAAGTGGTAATGAAACCGACACAGAACTCCAATGGGTAGGAGGGGCTGTTCCTGTGCTCCTGGAGGACTGTGAGGGCGCTGCAGCAGTGGGAGTGAGGCCTCTCAGAGGGGAGCAGCGCAGTTCCTTTTGATGGCCACAATTACAGATAACAAGGTATGGATGTCTGTGGAATTTATGGATGGTTAGTCACTCTAGAGTGTGCGCGGCGCCCCTGGCACCTCATTACGGCACACAGGGGAGCCGCGTTGCACAGTTTGAGAATCAGAGACTTAGGAGATAAACCTTCATAATAGGAAGGCCCCTAAGCGATAAAAATCGCCGCTGCTGGGCGTTAAAAATATCGTCGCTATCGGTGGAATTTTCCACGGTGTTAGTGCTTTAATATCAATGGGAACACATATGTGATAGTAAATCCTGCAACAGCCGCTGTACTTAACATTATCCAGTGAAAACAAACGTTGTTTTCACACAGTAATGTGTACCTTGTAATTAGGGGACGGGGTGGATTTAGTTTTATTTACTACACTCTTATGTTAACGATGTCGAATGTTTGATTAGAGCAGGCTTTAATAGTTCTGCGATAAACTAGTTTATTCCACCTCTTTTTCTCGCAACGCCTCTTTTTGTGATAGGGTCTTTTGCCCTCGAACCACATTTTGAATGTGCTTTGACCTACGCCCACTTTGCATGTCAGTAACTTACTATACGCAACATATGCAAAGTGGTCTTACGGCAGGCGATGTAATGCCGTTTTCAAAGAGGTGCAGCAGAATATATTCAAGGATAGGTAAAACATTAACGCCGCTTTTATCGGCAGAAAACTGCAGATATAGTGGCGATAATGGCGTTGATAATATGCTCTATGAATTGCAATCGAATCTAATGTTAGATGTAAAGACAAGTAACGTAGGTTTAGGTTGCAATTCATAGATCATATTATGAAGGCTATTATCATTGTTTTATCGGCAGTGTCCTGTGGATGAATCGACGATAATGTATATGAAATTCATAGGAGGGGCATATAGCCGCCTCCTCCCCTGGGAGGGGCCTAGGGCCGTCTCCCCTTAGGCGACCCATACTTAGTGGGTGCCGCCTCCCAGTGGGAGGGGCCAATGGCCACCTCCCCCCGGGCGCTCCCATCCATAGTGGGTGGCGCCCCCCTCTAGGGACCTTGAAATTACTGCTCACCGATCATGACCTTACCGCCACAGGCCGGATAGTTGACCGGCTATCCGGCCCCCCCAAACCCTCCTAAAGGTCATGCTTCCTCAAACCCCTTAGCCATGCTATGAAGTCTCCTATGAGTAAAACATTCCCCTCCCGGGACAGGTGAACCCCATCATTCAGATACATGTGATCCCCCCGAATACACCCATGCGGAATGCTATGCAACTGCGCCGAGCGAAACAATCTACCTATTTTGTTATTAACCTTCTTCACTGAATGGTTCAGTGCTGACACCGAAAGGCCCCCCCGCCACACCTTTCTGGGAACCATGTGGGACCAGGCAATCGTGCACCCCGGGATTCTTTTTGCCAACCAGCTAACGGCTGACAATACTTGCTCGAGCAATACTCGTCTACCCAGAGTCACCAAGTCGTTGCCCCCCAGGTGTACTATGACTACAGATGGCGGTGACCTCTGCCGCCCTAAGAGACCCTCCATAAATGATTCAAATTGGTCAACACAGAGCCCGCCCCTTCCGTGGAAGGTCACTCTGTACCCGTATTCCCCAGCTGCGCGAGTCGCATCACCTGCTTTGAATACGTCCCCGGCCCGCCTCACGTATGAGTGGCCCACGACCCAAACCACTCTCTCCTCAGACGGTGTTCCACGACCGCTGGTCCCCTGGTACTGGGTCGACTGCAAATTCCGCCTCGCATGACATGCTCGCGAAACTGTAAATTAAACAGAAGACAAGAAGCGTGAGTGCATGTAACTTGACTTCACAACATGTGCAATCGCACATACCTTTTAAAACAATTTGAGGACCATCGTCCTAACTGTTTCTGAACTCTGACCCCTGGCTGTAGCCTCAGTAGCAGCCCCTATCCTAAAGGAGTGGGTCCCGAAATCACACGGGTCCATGCCCGCCACAGCAATTGTCAGTGCTAGCACCCTCTGGAACTGAAACCACGTCAGTGGGGTGGCATTGATGTGCCTCAGCAGACTCCCCCCCCATGTATCCGCCCTCAGTGCCAAGTAATCCTCTATACACAATATCGGGCACGTGGGGGACCCTCGCATGCACTGGACAACAACACTGTTTCCCATCGCTCCCTGGTCAGTTTTGGACTTAGCTATCGTGACTATCATCGAATCACCCCTAATTAGGATGTGATCCCTGCACAAGCCACCCTCCACATCTTTCTTATTTCTTGCGACCAGTTCGCTCACCCGCATAGCCCCATGGAACGCTAATGCGAAAGCTGCTCGGAACAGCACTGCCTCGAATTGGGAGGAGCATGTCGTGCCTAGTTTTGCCATGAGCAGGGATAACCTGTCTAAGCCAATCGGGCGCCTCACGTCTTGCTTGCGACCCTCGAGGCGCTGCCAGCCGCGAAGGGCTTTTTTCGCCAAAAAGGAACCTGTTGGGTCTTCGATGCCATGCACCTGCGCCATGAATGAGATGGCCGCCCTGTGTCTATTGGCCATAGCCGCTGATCGGCCCCCTCTGTGCAGTGCTACCAGGAACCCAAGGAAGGCATCCTCCCGACCCCAGTTCTGACTCCCCGTCGGACCCAAAAATGCCCAATAGGAACGAAACGCTCCTTCGTATGCTTTCCTCGTCCTGGGGGCTAAGCTTGCTGCCACGAGGTCTTGTAATCCGGGGCACCGATTAGCCAGAGTGCTTCGGGGAATGGTGCAGCTACTAGGTCCGCTGTAGGTACCCTGAACGCCTGCATATGTGAACGAGAGAGTGCATCAGCCGCATGATTCAGTACACACGGCACATGTTTCGCCCTGAACTGTACATTTAGTCTCATGCAAAGCAGCACAATTTCCTTCAACAATCTCAAGATCCATTTGCAGCGTGCTGCCTGTTGGTTGATGCATTCGACAACAGTCATATTATCAGACCAAAATACCACCGAGCGGTCTCGGAATTCATTCGGCCATGCCATTAAAGCAACAAAAATAGGGAATAGCTCGAGGAACCCTATGTTACCTGTGAGACCGCTGGTGTGCCACCACGTCGGCCACGTTTGCGCCGACCATCGATTTCCAAAGATGGCGCCAAATCCCACGCTTCCCGCTGAGTCGGTCCACAAACCCAGCTCGTCCGAGGACGCTGGCGGCTTGTTCCACACCACTCGACCGTTGAAGTCCGCCAAGAATGCCAACCAAATGCGCATGTCCTGGCGAACCTCTGCAGACAGTCTTGTGCGGTGGTGTCCTTCTTTGAGACCAACCATAGCCTGTGCAATAGAGCGTGAGAAGGGGCGGGCCATTGGTATCACTCTCAAGGCAAAGTTAAGCTGACCCACTGCTTGCTGTAACTGGTGCAGGGTCACTTTCGCCTTACTAAGGCAAAGTTCCAGGGAAGCCCTAAATTTAGATACCTTTCCCACTGGCAAACGGAAACATCCCTCCACAGAATCGAGCTCAATTCCCAAAAACTCGAGTGAAGTAGATGATCCAACCGTCTTACCTGGTGCCAATGGCACTCCAAACTCCCTCATAAGGATGCAAAAGTTGTGTAGCGCCTGCACACATTTTGTGTCGCCGGCCGCTCCCAAGAACAGAAAGTCATCTAAGTAATGCATAACATGCCCATGCCCCGTGGCCTCGGTGAATGCCCACTCTAAGAAACAGCTGAATTTTTCAAAATAGGCACAGGAAATGGAGCAACCCATCGGCATGCATTTATCCATGTAATAACTTCCTTGGAACGCAAAACCCAGCAAACGCTGATCCTGTGGGTGTACCGGGAGCAACCGGAACGCCGATTCAATATCGGATTTCGCCATCAGCGCTCCAGGGCCCAGGCGATTTAACATGGTGACGGCATCATCGAACGATGCGTACCGCACCGAACAGACTTCTGGGTCAATAGCATCATTTACTGAGAAGCCCCTTGGAGCAGACAAATTATGGATCAGCCTAAACTCCCCCGGGTCCTTCTTGGGGACCACCCCTAACGGGGAACAGACAAAATCCGCCACTGGCGGAAGCCGAAACGGCCCAGCCACTCGGCCCAGTCTCACTTCTTTATCGATTTTCCTTTCCACAACACCTGGATTCTGTTGTGCGGAAAGCTGGTTTTTGCAAAAAGGTTCCCCATGAAAATCCCCCGCCGGGATGTGGAAGCCATATAAGAATCCCTTCCTTAACACCCCAGCGGAGACATAATCCGGGTATTTGTTTAACCAAGGAGTCATAGCCATGAGATCAACAGGAGTAGGCAATTGTACCCAACAATCCACCTCAGTCCTGCTTGGACCCTCCTTTACCTCCCGCCCGCTATTTCTTGATCTGCATGAACTCTCCGTGTGAGAGGGATTCCCACAACCCGCACACACATGCTTGAACCTACATGTACCTTGCGGTCTGTTGCAATTGCCTCTGTTGAAGCCCCAACGGACCCCCCGCTTTCCACCATTCCCGCCGGATTTCGGCTGGTGATCGTCGCCGGTGCCTGCTCGAAAGGGCACCACGGACTTCTGGCAGGAAACCCCCGACCCATTCCCCCCTGCCGAAGAAGTTTTTGCCGCCCCAGGCAGGAGCTGTTTATGCCAAGAAATGGAGTCGAGGCAATCCCATGTCAGAGAGGCATCATACTCTTTTGCTTTGAGGAACTTCATGTCGTAACCTTTCCATTCACCCCCCTCATACGTTTCATAAAAATCCATTATACGTGCCTGATAACAAGACAGCTCGGGCAATACCTCGGGCTTACGTTCCCAAATGATCGCAGTAAACATTGCAAAGGCCTTAGCTCAATTTGTTATCGTCTCTTCCACCCTGAACTCTGCCATCTTGGCGCGCCAAACGCTCGGGTGCCACAAATCTTTCTGTGTTTTAGCATACTCCATCTCGCGATGGTCAGTCAACAACGAAAACATATTGACATATTTGTCTGCCCAGATCAACTCTTTTGTAGCCAACGGTATATGTTGAACCACCTTCTCCCTCCTTGAGGGTAATGAGCCCTCCCCTGCCACTGGCAAGGCGAGCTTACCTGGTGCGGTCGATGTTCCCGCCGTTTTCTCGAGACCTGCTGCCGGCCCTTCTGGTGTCGCCTGTGGGGAGACAAGAGGGAGATTCGCCTTCGCGGCATCTCGCGACTGCCGCAACTGCTGGATTAGTAATTTGGCCTCTTCGGCCCTGTCTCCTGGCGCCATAGCAATTCCTGCCTTCTTACTGAGCCATGCGGCCAACTGTGTGGCCAATTCAGAAGGCATATCCTCCTCATTAGCGGGCGTAATCACAATCGGAATCGGTTGACCCGCGTCTGGGGTTGGTACTGGGTCATCGACTGGTACGGCAGGGCTGACCGGGGGCACCTCCAGGACCGGATCCTCCCCTGCCGCCGCCCTCCTCTTGACCCGTTTCCCTCTACCCTCGGGGACGACTCCCGGCAATGCCGGGCCTATTACCTTCTTCGGGTTACCAGGCTTGTTCATTGCGGCCAGTTGTTTCCTGATGCCCGCCATATCCCGACCAAGCGCTGGGACCTGTCCGATGCTCCGTTCTATTCTCGTCATCCTGTTCACCAACATGCGAAGCTCCTGGTCTGTCTCGGAACCCTTTCCTGCCTTCTTGCCGGACATGGGTGCAGCCTTCCAAGCACAGGAACAGGAGAACGCTTCTTCGGATTCCCGCTCTCTTTATTCTTCTTCGGGAGGGCGTGTACCCGCCCCAGGTACGCCTACTGGGCGTGGTCATCGGTGTGAGTGTCTAGGACAACCTCTCTTGGGCGGGAAAGAGGCGCGCCCCGGCTACGCCGCTTCGGGCATACCAGCCGAGACACGCCCCCCGCCCAAAATGGTTTCCCGGGAGGATCAGGGCACCCGATCATACGTTCGGGGGGACCGAGTGGTCGCCCCTTTCCATTACGTCTCCTTCATAATATTCCGAAGTATCGTTGCTTTTTTGCATAATTGTCCTGAAAAAAAGCGTAGATACTTCAGCTTGTGAATAGAGCTCTTTTTGGTACAATGAGTTAGTTCTGAAAATAACTTTTTTTTTTTTAAAAACAAGTGTTATGTTGTTTTTGATTTTTTAAACTTGCACCGACATTTTCAACTGTGACACAGGATCAAGATGAAATGAAAAAATGTATCTTTTCTCGGAGCATTCATGACTCTCAATTTTTAGTTTAATAAGATTGAGGCTCTGCTCTCCGTACAGAAGAATTTCTCCACAGTCGTTGCATTTCATGTGCACCTTCGCTAAATATGGTGTCACGTCCATCTCTGCACTCGATGGAGATACAGGTCGTCGACCAGAAGATGTGCTGGCCACCTCTAATGGTAATAGCGTGGCCAGGGCTCTTGTCGATGCCTTTGCAAATTGCATAGGGTGCACTTGTTTGGCATGCCGGATCATGGTATGTATGGAAAAGGAATATTTTTTGGACGGATTTCCTCTTGAGAGAACCGAGTCACATATCGTGCAGGTTACTTTTGGCGCATTCACTTTCTTTTGATCTTGAGGATAAGTGAAAAATTGCCAGATGAAAGATTCTTTTTTTCTTCTTAAAGGTAGTTGATCATTTTGTTCAGATTCGGAAGATGAATGCGAAGTGGCAGCCATTTCAGCAAAGATGTAGGACCTTGTTCTCTCTTGAGAGTACAAAAGATAGTGAGGGAAGTGGGTGGAGTGCTCCGTGAAAATTCCAGAATAGAAACTACTAAGAACCAATTGGAAGTGTTGTTTTCACGTCACATGACTTCACATGCGCGTCTCAGGACGTGTACGCGGTGACAGTATCTGGTCACGTACGTAATTTGGAAGTAGCGGTCTAATTCAGCGAAGTTTCAAAACGTGAAAAGGAGTAAACCTAAACACATCCTGATTTTGTATATCTTCTGAGGTGGATTCAAGCATACAATTGTTAAAGTATAAAACCTTTTATGTTTTTGAAAAAATACCGGGGTGTGTGCATCCGGTCACGCACAAAAGTTTAAAAAGACATTCGGCTCCATTTACTGAAAAGTTTCATAACAATAAAAAAGAAGCCTAGGTACAGTCTCTTCGACGTACTATAAGTTCTTTGAGGGGTCTATGAAGAAACTCAATGAGTTTGAATTGCAATGTTTTCTCGAAATATATAGGAGGGTGCGCGCACTCGGTCGCGCACGAAAGTTTAGAAAGGCGATCTCCATTTATTGACAACTGGTGCAGAGGGTGCGCGCACCGGGTCGCGCACGAAAGTTTACAAAGGCGATTTCCATTTACTGACAAATTTCAATGCGTTAAAAATAAGGCAAGGTAGAGACTTTCTAATCCAGTACCGCTTTACAAGGAGTCTCTATACAACTCTAACAGTCAAGAAAACGGTTTCTTTCCGAAAAAAATATTGGCAGAACTTCATTGACAAAACTATAGGTTGCATTCATGATATAGTTCTGAATTAGCATTTTAAAAACCTATAAAATTCACTGAAAAAACCATAGGTTTTACACACGTTATAGTTAGGAAGTAGCATTAACAAAACCTATGAAATTCACTGAAAAAACCATAGGTTGGACACATGTTATAGTTAGCTGGACATTTCACTCATATAAAACCAATGAAATTCCCCCGTTATAGTTACTTCAGCTAACTATAACTCGCGCGCCCGCAATGCACTGCTGATGATGTTACATATTACATCACTCATCACATGGTCAGTGACACCACTCTTGACATCACTGATAACATCTAATATCTCACATATGTTGCGTCCAACATATAGGAATAGTATGTCACTGATTCAGGCATGTATGCAATATGTAAAAACTCTTAATGTACCATATAATGTATCAGTGATATAGCTACTCATCAACATATTGAGCCACTAAAATAGAAACTGATAGACAGACACAGATATGTATATATTTAAATACTACTCAGTAACCCATGCTCATTAAGATATATTTAATAAGTCAGTTATAGAATCTATTTTTCACCAAAAAAGCAACCGGTTATACACTTATATACTACATTTTTGTTCAACCAACTTTCAGATCTACATATATAAAATATATGTAATTTTCAAAACTAACCCATTTAATAGATGATGTCATGAGTGATGTGATGTGTGACATCATCAGCAGTGCATTGCGGGCGCGTGAGTTATAGTTAGCTGAAGTAACTATAACAGGGGAATTTCATTGGTTTTATATTACTGAAATGTCCAGCTAACTATAACATGTTTCAAACCTATGGTTTTTTCAGTGAATATTTTTCAGTGAATATATATATATACATATATATATATATATATATATATATATATATATATATATATATATATATATATATATATATATATTCGAATACTTTCACTCCAATACGGCTGAAATTAGGCCAGCACACAGGTCTCCGATTTTGTAAATTTTATTGTAACCCCGTCACCCTTAACAGACGTGTTAAAAAAAATATATATATAGGTATATATAGTTAGGATTTTTTCCCTATGGGATTTCTGAAAATTCTATGTCTAATAACTTTGGCGTATGTGGATGGAATTGGCTGAAATTTTCTGGGAAATGGCACATTCTGTTTCTGAGCAGCTCCTGGAAATTTGGGGGGTGTTCGGCAAGGGGGGGCTGAGATAAAAGGGGGGTCCCAAAACACGTTTTTCCCATGTTAATTTCCATAGGGCGGTTGGTCTCACTTTTAGCCCGAACGGCTGAATGGATTTCCACCAAACTTGGCAAAATTGTAGGGACTGTTAGCCTGATGTGCCTTTGCTAGGTCTCAATATATGTGCTTCAGTGGATTTTGAGAAATTAACGTTTAAAACAAGATATATATCTGTAACAGCGCTCCGGGCAGCGATCCGGTTAGCGAACTTTTCGCGTATCGGAACTTTGCGAAGCGAAGCTGATTGGCTCTCCGGTGTCTGTCAACATTCTAAACAGTCCGGAGCGGCTGCCATCTTGTCTCTCGGTAGGATCGAGAGACAAGAGGAGGCCAAAACAAAGGGGGAAATTACCAAAAGGGGGCATAGTAGATCCTCGTTGACCCCCTAGGTTTTATGTGGAGGTTTTAAAAGGGCCCAGGAGGGTCAAAAAAAAAATTTTTTTTTTTTTGCGTGGTAAGCGCCAAGTTCGCGAACCGGAAAGCGTTCTGGGCAGCGTACTATAAGGATAAAAGAATGATAGACTTTTCTAATACTGTATGTTAATTATTTGTTGTTTTTTTTTGTTTTCTTTATTTTAATTTTTTTTATTATTTTGATTGTGTGTCATAATTCATTAAACTTTTAACATTCAATAAACATATAAAAATAAATAATGTGTCAAACAATTTTTGAATTAAGAAATTAAAATTTATTTTTCATTTTGTTTTTCAAAATTTAAAAGAAAATCTAAAAAATCGTGATCATTTTTTTCTTCTTTTTTTAGTAGAAAATCTACTGCATCTACGCATTGGACAAGTTCATTATTTATTGTGTCGTCGTAGAAATCCATGTCATCTTGTGTCTGAATTTTTTCTTCTGTTTCAGTTTTCATGTTGTTTTGTTGTTCTTCCATTTTCAATTCTGAAAAATGAATTTTTGAAAAATATATCAGTACAGAAAGGGCATTGTTGGGTTTCAGTACAGATTGGCAGTTTGGTTATTTATATAGTGTTTTTTTCACAAAGAAAGGTGTCGCCTGCAATTAAGGTCTATTGCAGGGGGCCCCCTCCTTGGGCCTCCCATGGATGGTGTCAGGAGGTATAGGGGAGGGAGAAGGAGACGCTCCCTCAATTGCAAGGAGACCATTCACAGGCACTGAGGGGGCCCATTGTCCAGCATTTTTGCGCACCCACAGTTTTAACTTTTAGACCACAATCAATTCTCACACCTATGAAGGTGTGAGATATGCGTGTGGATTTAAAGTTAAAACTGTGGGGGCGTCAAAATGCTGGACAATGGGGCCCCCTCAGTGCCTGTGAATGGTCTCCTTGCAAGGGGCCACTTATGTAAATTGGAGGGGGCTTCGCGCACGTTCCTTTTTAGCCTATGGTCTTGCAAATTCTTGGAATTGCTCTGCCATAACTAAAACAGAGTAGTCTATTTTTTTCTATAAGTATTACAGAGTGATAGAATATAATTCTCAGAAAATGTTTTTCTAATTAGGTTTCAGTACAGAACATACTTAAGTTTTATAAATAATATCTTACCTTTCAAATATAAGTTGAAGTTATCAGTTGATTTTTTGTTGTGCACTTCACGAAGTAGCAGTCAAAATGGCTGTGTTTCCTTCTCTTCCTTTATATATATTCAGGTATATAACCAATCAAATGTCAGGTAATAAAAGTAGAAAATGAAAGTAACATTTTCATTGGTTGTCAATTCCAACACTTCAGATGTGTTTTGTGAAGTAATTTACCTCATGGTACTTAGAGAGGTCTACAGGCTAAATGGCTAAATGAAATTTCAATCAAATTTGTGAAAATGAAAGGGATTGTTATGTAGTATGAGCTAATCTATATTTGGTGAGAGTGTCTCTAGTCGTTTTTCTGTAAATTACTTTCCCACTTTTTTTAGGACCGCTTCCCGGAAAGCGGCTCGGTTAGCGAACCTTAAGCGTCACGGGAGTCCACCATTTTGTGTTTCGGTCGCATTAAGATACAAGATGGAGGGCAAATAATGTTTAGAATGGGTAGAAGGGGTCATGGTAGACTTATCTTGACCCCCTAGGTTTTCTGAGGGTGGCTGAGGAGGCTTATATGTGCGGAAAAAAAACATTTTAAAAAAAAATTCCGCGAGGTTAGCTTTCGGTTAGCGAACCGGATAGCGCCCCGGGGAGCGTATTTTGTGGAAAATTAGTGAAAAAATTAAAAAAAATAATAATTGTGAGTGATCAGATGAAGGGTAGCTCTGAGAAGAGCTTTTGGGTTTATGGTACATTTTGGTACTTATAAGTAGGTACCAATGCACAGTCTTAAATTCAGAATGAAAATTCTGTTGCCCTCATCTGAGAAGTGAACTCCATCTCCTCTGTAGATATCTTGCATGTAGTAACGCAAGTTATTGTTGTACAAGGAGCCCATTCCATGGTCTCTCATGAAAGCTGAAACAGATTTGTTTACATGCTTCCTCGCTTTCTCAATTTGTGGACAAAATTGGTTGGACCACCTTCCATTTCTGTCTTTGGCATATATTGGAATATACCAAGGCAGTTTGAGGGAAAAGTGCCATTAATTGCTCAAAGGTGTCTTTTAAAAGCATTTCCAGACCTACCCCAGTCAAAGTGCCCAAATCATTACCTCCACAGTGCACAATTAACAGGTCAGGTTTTGGCAAATGCATAAAGGTTTTCACCAATGGTATCAATTGGTGACATTTTAATCCTCTTTGGCCCAACCACTTAATTTTTGGGATTTAAAGAAGAATACATTTTACAGCTACAGATGTTAGCTTTTAAAAAACCAATGAAATTCACAGAAAAAAACATAGGTTATAGACCATATATAGTTAGGAATTTGCATTTACAAAACCTTGAAAATTCACTGAAAAAACCATAGGTTATAGACCATATATAGTTAGGGATTAGCATTTACAAAACCTTATTTTACTCGCATAAAACCATTGAAATTTCATATATAGTTAGTTTGGCTAACTATATATTGCGCACCCGCAATCCACTGCTGATGATGTCACATATTACATCATTCATGACATGGTCAGTGACATCACTGATGACATCACTGATGACATCTCAAATGACATCACTGATGACATCACTGATGACAACATCCAGTGACTGTATGTTTCTGTAAAGTTAAAATATGTCTTACATATTGAAGAATGAGTGGATGTATAAGTGTCTGGATGAAGGATTTAGTAGGTGCATGACTGACTGTATGAGTGAGTGATTAAATGTGTCTCACTGAGTGCATGGGTTAGTGACTAAACTGTCTTAATTTGTGCATCATTATGTCTGTTGTTCTGTAAACTGTTGCATGTGTTGATAAGTAGCTATATGAGTAACTATATGGGTTATTGATTGGTTGCCCAAGTATTTGTATGGGAGACTGAGTGTGTGTGTGGGTGGCTGGGAGGTGTATGACTGTGCATAGATGTGTGACCAGTTGATTCACTAGATGTATGGTTTCAAAAGTGCATGTGGAAACAGCTGTATGGGCGGTTGACTGTGTGCATGAGTGTATTGGTGAGTGAATGGATATCTCAGTGCTACATGTCAAAGTAAGTACATATGTAAAACACAGTACATGTGAGAGTTGACATATATAAATAACTGTGCATAAGAGCCAGTGAATGTGTGAGTGGCTGTATGGATCATTGTGAACTTGTATCAGGGATTGTATAAGAGAGTAAATATGTGTTAGTATATGTTTGAATAAGTAAAGTTTGTGTAACTGTATAGTTGAGGAAATGGAGGTGTGATTGATTCTTTGCATGACTGACTAGGTGTGTGAGTAACTCCATGGATGAGTGACAGTCTGTGAGTGTCTGTTTACACTGATTGTATCTAAGGTCATATTGGAGTCTGAAGAGGTTCATCGTATTATCACATGAATGATATCATCAGTGATGTGATCAGTAATGTCAAATGAGATGTCATCAGTGATGTCATCAGTGATGTCACTGACCATGTCATGAATGATGTAATATGTGACATCATCAGCAGTGGATTGCAGGTGCGCGATATATAGTTAGCGCAACTAACTATATATGAAATTTCAATGGTTTTATGCGAGTAAAATAAGGTTTTGTAAATGCTAATCCCTAACTATATATGGTCTATAACCTATGGTTTTTTCAGTGAATATATACATATATATATATATATATATATATATATATATATATATATATATATATATATATAACATTTCTATCTATGGCAAAATGAAACCCCTCAGTTTGTTCCTTTTCAAATTAAATGTATTAAGTGTTACCACTTTATTCCAATCAAGATGACTTCAGGTGTGCCATACTTTTGTCATTAGTAAGACTGTTAGCGTTCTAGTTGTTCTTAAGAACACTCTGGGACATTCTGTCATTAGGCTATAGTTGGGCTACACCTGGCTGATATTTGGGCTACATTTGGGCTCTTTTGTCTCTGGTGGCCATCTAAGGAGACTGCATATCAGAATTCTTTTAATGAAATATAAGAGGATTTGAGAAGTCACTCAAAATGTGCCCTAATTTTTCTTTCTTCAGCACTAATCATAATTTCTGTGACAAAATGAACCCCCTCATTTTGTTCCTTTGCAAATTAAATAGTTTAAGTGTTAACACTTTATTCCAATCAAGATGACTTCAGGTGTGCCATACTTTTGTCATAAGTAAGACTGTTAGCGCTCTAGTTGTTCTTTAGAACACTCTGGGACATTCTGTCATTGGGCTATAGTTAGGCTACATCTGGCTGATATTTGGGCTACATTTGTTTTTTTTTTGCCTCTGGTGGCCATCTTTGGGCTACATTGGGCTACATTTGGGCTCTAACATATATATAGCCCAATATAGCCCAATATATATTTTTTCAAAGTTAATTTTCGTAAAAACCACTGGAGCATATATCTTGAGACATAGCAAAGGCACATCGGGCTACCAGTCCCTACAATTTTGCCAAGTTTCGTGGAAATCCATTCAGCCGTTCGGGCTAAAAGTGAGGTCGACCGCCCTATGGAAATTAACATGGGGAAAACACATTTTGGGACCCCCCTTTTATCTCGCCCCCGCTTGACGAATCCCCCCCCCAAACTTTCAGGAAAGG
This sequence comes from Lissotriton vulgaris, assembly GCF_964263255.1. NCBI lineage: Eukaryota > Metazoa > Chordata > Amphibia > Caudata > Salamandridae > Lissotriton > Lissotriton vulgaris. The sequence continues at coordinate 2,047,982,954 of NC_141685.1, forward strand.
ACCGGAGCGCCGCGAGGCAAATTTGAGGAAATTTTCAGGCAGATTCCTCAACCGGCGCCAAAGTTATTCCCAATAGAATGCCCTCCAACATGTGTTCGGGGGTCCTCTGCACAGCCAAGCTAACCATCCTGTGTTTAGAAAACATTTTCGAAGCTGAAAATATTCAGGTGGATGAAGCTGATGGCTTTATCCGAAGAGGGCTTCGCAGAGGCGAATACCTTTGCTGGGAGGTTCCTCTGAACAGAATTTGCAGCTGCAGTAACATAAAGTGAACTACCACAATATCCGACTTACTGAAGATTCACCTTAGGCAGATCAGCTGGTAGGAAGGTCCGGGTTTTCTGGTGGTTCTTCAGAAAGCTTTATATAGAAAATGCATTTGGAGTACTAAAAACAACACTAACAAGGGTCCAAGACCTGGACCCCTTGTGGGCTTTGGACCAATTCCAGCAGAGTCCAGCAGGGTTTAAATCCTTATCAACGTATGTCCCTGTAGCCCCCCAAGGAGGCCAAACAACTAGCCACTTATTGCAAGGATCCCAGGCAAAAGACAAACCCCTACGTACCAGATAGTAGGGGCAGTGTCATGGAACAGGAAGAAGAGGAGCCCCAGTTTTTACCGTTCCCAGAGGGAGCTAAAAAACTTATCATGGACCGCATTGGTGTGATTGTGGTTTTCTAAGATGCCATCACTAACTTTCAAGAGTTAGTGCTCCAGTCTTCCTGCTTGGAGCGCGAGGATAGGAGAACAGTGCGCATTTCACTCCAATCCAGTCAGGAGAGTAGTGGTGTTTCTTTGTTCCCGAGTACCTGAGATAGAGTAATGTAGTTTAGTGTTCATTCTGCTTGCTTGTCAGAAGCGATAGAGTTCCGTCGCTCATCGAGCGTGTTTTCAGCTTTAAGGAGGAGTTTACAGAAGACAAAGAAATAAGAAGAAAACCAAAGAGGTTACTATTCGTTTAGTTCTTCACCTCAGAATTCCAAGCAGCAGATTGATACTTCACAGCGTCTCCTTGTGCAGACACACAAGTACCTGAGGAAAAGAGAAAAAGGAATAGAATTATTGCATTGTCTATTGAACATGTTTTCACTACAAGTCAAGAAAATAAATGTTTGATAATTTCATTTGAAAAGTTGCTTTACATACTTACCTGAAGCAGTAGAAGGATATTATTTTCTCCATAATGGTATTTCCATTCTCACTCCTTAAAGACTAAAAAGCTATATTTAAGAGATACTTACTTTACATAATCCAATACATACAAATAGAAGGGAAGCAATAGCCAGTCTAATTAAGGGTATGTTTATCTTAGGGGTAAAATACTTCACATAATAGTGTAAAGAAAAGTCAGGCATCAGTCGTGTGTAAATTTGTTTTGCAGTGTTATACCCATGTCTACTTTGCAAAGAAGTTCTAACAGTAGCAGTAGAAGTAGAAGGCACCTTAGAAAAAGATGAGGCAGTCTCTTTTCTATCCCCATCCCCTTTCCCCACTGGGAAATCCTTCACTCCTCTTGAAGTACTCTATTGGTGTGTTGAGAGAATATCAGAGAGGCATTGGGAAAAGGCGTCATTCTGTTCCTTTGAAGTGTTCAGGAACTTCAAGTAAGACTCTGACAGAGTGAAGTGCCCATGAATTTATTACTCACCTGAGCAGAATGGCAGAAGGATTCGACCTAAAAAATATAGAGGGTGGTGTTTTGGAAGCAATTCAATAGGAGTTGCGAGCTGTAAGGGAACAGAATAGAAGTTTGAGACAGGACTTATTCGCTTCTAGAAGAGAAACTACAGACTTAGCTAGTAAAATGGATGGTTATTTCTCTCAAACCAGTTTTGCTGCGATATCTAATGAGTCTCAGGCTTCGAGTTCCACCTCAATTCCCCACCCTAGAAGCACCATTCAGGTTGTTCACTCCTTGGAAGCAGTTATTCCACTACCCCTTCCAAAGCAGTTATTCCACTACCCCTTCCAGAATGTTTTAGAGGAGACCTTCAAAAGGCCCAAATTTTTCTTACTAAGTGCTCTCTTCATTTTATGTGCTGGCCGGCAATTTTCCCTAATGCACAGACCCGGGTAGCCTTGGTATTGTCCTATCTAAGTGGGGATGCTGCTGCTTGGTTTTTGCCACTGGTTTTCAAAGACTCCGCTATTCTGTATGACTTCGATGAATTCAAGAAGACATTTTTGAGAATCTTCCATAGGGGGAAGGTTGCACAAGCTACAGACAATGAGTTGTTGGAGTTGAAACAAGGAAACATAGAATTAGTCGCATACCTTGCCCAATTCAACAAACTGATTGTAGAGACTGACTGACCTGAAAATCAGAGAGCAGCATTGTTTTAAAGAGGCTTAAAGGATGAACTGAAGGACGCCTTGTCGCAAATACCCAATAGACCCTCCGAAGTTTCAGCCTTTATTGATTTAGTCCTGGAACTGGATTATCGGTATATGGAAAGAAAAGGAGCAAAAAGTAGGGAATTTTGCTCAAATGTGTCTAGGTTTGACAGGATGAGACCAGAAGGGGTAAAGACTGTGGAGAATAATCAATCTGAGGAGCCAATGCAATCGGAGTGGTGCGAAGTCCTCTTACAAGAGAAGAAAAAAAAAAGAGGAGGCTAAAGAGGAGGCTAAATATTCTCTGTCTGTATTATGGAATTAGCGGCCATATCGTTAAAGCCTATCCAAAGAAACCGAAAAACTCGCCGAAGGAAAACTTGCGTCACCTCAAGTAGGAGGGGTTGGACTGGTGGATACTAAAGATATTACAACTCCAGACTCTCATTTATTGGCAAATACTGTGCAATCGTCCGCTCCACACTTGACCTTATCGGTTTAATTAAAGTTCCAAACATCGGTTCAGCCTGACATTCTTGTCATGATTGACTCGGAAGTAAGCATGGGCGAATTTTGCGGATTCGCAATCAGTGAATTTGCGGATTTGCGAATTCGCAAATTTGCGTGAATTAGCGGATTTTTTTATTTTTGCGTGTTCGCGGGGCGCTTTGTGTGTTCGCACGTGTTCGCGAGGCGCTTTGCTTTTCGCGGGTTTTTTTTTTTGCCTGGTTAATCACTGCCACTCTCTCGTTTTTTATGCCCATCTGCCCTCTGTACCACTCGTTTCTGTGCCCTTATGCCCTCTGTCCCACTCATTTTTTGTCCCCTTCTGCCCTCTGTCCCACTTTTGTGCCCTTCTGCCCTCAGCCCCACTTAGAATGGCGCCGGCAAGATGCCAGCGCCCTTCTAAAATAGCTACAAATAGCTTCAACAGGAAGCACTAATAGATAAAGTAAAGCAGGTGCTCGAGTTGAAGGTCAAATTAAGTTACACAATCATTAATCACCCCAAGTTTGGGGTGATTAATGATTGTGTAACTGAATTTGAGCAGCACCTGCTTTACTTTATCTATTACAGCTTCCTGTTGAAGCTGACTTTTGTAACTATTTTAGAATGGCTCTGGCAGCTTGCCGGTGCCATTCTAAAAGAGTTACAAAAGTCAGTTTGAACTTTTGACCCAATCCGTTCCGCTCGCGGATTTTGCGGGAAATTCGCGAATCTCGCGGATTGCGAATTTACCAAAAATCCGCGAGCAGAACGGATTTTCCGCCCATGCTTACTCGGAAGCCACCAGAAACATTTCTGACCTGAAGTTCGCTGCAATAATTGGATGACAGGCAATTCAGAAGAATAAAAGTGAGGCTGTGAGAGGAGTGGATGGCAAAAATCTTTCTTCTGGTCCAATCGTGAGTCACACTGAAAAGGTAGAACTTATTTTACCAGATGGACACCAGGAATGCCTGCAGTTTAACCTGATTGATGCACCACAGTTTCAGTTAATTCTTGGTCTCCCTTGGATAACTGAACACATTCAGATTGATTGGGAGAAAAGATCAATCAAGATGAATTCCGAATATTGTAAGGAGTCTTGTTATCATGGAGAGAACCAAGTTAAAGAGTCTAATCTGGCCATCTGTTTGAGTGAAAACGGTGCTTCTGTGTGTGTTATACGTACAGAAGAAGTTCCAGAGATGTGGCAGGGTTATAAGGATGTCTTTAGCGAAGTTGAGGCTGGGGGACTTCCCCCTCATCGACCCTATGATTTTGCAATAGAGCTAGAACCTGGGGCAAATCTTCCATGCAGCAGAATCTATGCCTTAAGGGAAAAAGAAGATCAATTCTTGAAATAATATATTTAGACATAATCAAAAAATATTCATCAGACCAACCCAGTCCCCAGTCTCATCCCTGTTGTTTTTTTGTGCCCAAGAAAGAAGAGAGAGAATTAAGGACCTGTATAGATTACCAGACCTTGAACCAAATAACTATCGAAAACGGGTACCCTTCACCCCTGATCTCTGTGCCTTTAGACCAGGTCAAAGGAGCTCAAATGTATAAGAAGCTGGATCTAAGAGGGGCCTATTACCTTGCAAAACCAGAGGGATGATGGACGGAGTGTTGAACATTGCAAGCACTCACCCCCAGTGACCTGGGTTTAATCCATCATCAGTCTTTAGCTCACTCCGCCACCCCAGTTCATGGGAACAGTCCAGCCCGAACTGCCAAGCCATGTCTTCCTTGGACCAGAAACAAGCATCCTGGGACCAGTTTTGGGCTAATCAGCCGTCATCAGCCAGGCTAACTTCAATCCAGTGGCAAAGTAAGCAAGGGACCGACATCTGGGCATACCGTGCCAACTTAGGGTGAACAAAGCAAAACGAAAGGGGATAATGGACGGAGTGTTAAACATTGCAAGCACTCACCCCCAGTCAACTGATCTAGGTTTAATCCATCATCATATTACCTTGCCCGAATCAGAGAAGGAGATGAATGGAAGACCTCTTCAGAAATAAGCTTCTTTTCAACACTTTCTAAATAATGTGCTGAATCAATATATTGACAAGTTTCCCATTGTCTATATTGATGATATATTAATTTACTCCATGTCAGAAAAGTAATATTAAGAACACGTCAAGGGAACCCTGAAAAAGCTACAGGAAAACAGTTTATTTCTGAAACTAGAGAAGTGTGATTTAACGTTCGCTCTGTGGATTTCCTCTGTTTTATCCTATCTCCAGAAGGAGTTACTACGGATGAAAACGAGCTTATGGCAGTTTTCGAATGGCCTTCTCCTACGACCATCAAAGAAATACAAAGTTTCATTGGGTTTGCACATTTTTACAGGAGATTCATTAAAGAGGTCTCTCAAAATGTGATTCCATTTACTCGTTTGTTAAAAAAAGGAGTTCCATTCATTTGGTCTCGGGAAGCTGAAACAGCCTTCCAGTCACTAAAAGAGAGTTTTACTTCGGCCCCAATTCTGCTTCATGCAACTCCGACAGACACAAAGAAACTGGTCAGTTGCACCCAGGTTCTTACTGCTCTCAGAAACTGCTCCCAGCTAAAATCAAATATACCATCACTGTAAAACAATTACCAGCTACTAAGGATGCCTTCAAAGAGTGAAGACATTATGTAATGGGAGCCAGACATACTGTGACAGTATTTACGAACCATAAAAATCTGCAGTTCCCTAAGTCGGCAGGACCCCTTACACCTCAACAATTCAGGTGGTCTCTATACTTTGCGGATTACAATTTTGTAATTACTTACCGACCCAGAAATAAGAACAGAAAAGCAGAGGCCTTGTCCAGAATACATACTGAAGGGCAAAGGGTGGCTACTGAAAATCAGAAGATCTTCCCTGAATCCAAAATAGTGGTGATCATAGCCAGTGAAATCCTAGATGAGAAGATAAAAGAAGCTTTAACACAAGAAAAAATGCAACAATTGGTCCAGTAAGATACTTCTAGAGCAGAGGTCTTCAAACTGTGGGCGCGCTCCCCTGGGGGTCCCGACTTTGTACCTAGGGGGGGCGCAAATGATTGTGTAAATACTTGTAAATGAAGATGGCCTGGAAGTGCGACTTTCTTTATTTATCACGTTTCCAGGCTGTCTTTATTTACATCCAGGAGGTAAAGGGCATACAAAACGATGGCAACTGTTATTCTGCATGCCATGATGGCGGGTTCAAAGACGTGCCTAAAGATTTCCTGGAAGTATTTGGTGGTTATTTAACAATTAGCCAGCTGCATATAAAATAATGCACACCTCTTAAACGAAAAATACATGCAAATTAAAGTAGTCCTTGGAAACGTTTTCTTTAATATTAGCAATCCTCAATTCATTACTGTGATCCCTACAGTTGTCTGTGATACCAGGGAATCAGACAATTGAATCATGCTTGGCATAGTGTGGAATCCTGACTTTTGTATTTACAATTCTGTAAAGTCCCAGCCTGTAACATAAAGCACTGTGAATAAGCAAATTATTATTTACATTGTTTTTAAACACTGTATAAGCAAGGCTGCAGGATATATGTGCCGGAGAGGATGAAATTATGTGGCAGGGTTGACTAAATTATGCGGTGGGAAAAAAGCCAACACAAGTGGCTTAACACAGTACTTTTTGTGATTGTGTTTATTCATTATTTTATCAATTTTACATATGCTGGCACTGTGTGGGCAGATGTTTCACCTCATTAATGCCAGATCAACACCCAAATTCAGCAATAAGCACCAGAAAGCTGACTGTCAACCTTTGCGATGAGTCTTTCACTGCGTGGCAACATGCGTTGTTGTCTTTTTAGTAACTTTTGATCCATTTGAGCTAGAAACAGATTTTTGTTTCTTAAAATCTATAGAATTTGCAGCAGATGGTCAATAATGCGGCATGTGGATTTTAAATGACCATCACTACAATTAGTATATCTGTATACATGTGGACCAGTGTTACATTAACCACAAAAGTACAAACCCAAATGGACATTAAAGTATAAATTCATAGTTTATTAATACAAAAATATATTTTATTTCCTTTTTGTTTTTATAAATATAGAAATGTGAAACAGTGGCACCATATATATATAGGTATATCGGTACAATCATTAAACTGCAATCAGTATCATGTATTTTTAGTCAGTAACTATTTGGCATCTTAATTCATTAGATTCATGGATCGCCAAATGTACAATGATGCTCTTACATATTCTGAAAAAATCATTCTATTATGAAAAAAGGACACTGAAACACAACTAATACAGTCAATTAACACCACATATTTAGATCATCACAAAATTTCATCAGGTAGCCATGTATTTTTGGTATATAATAGGTACCTGTAGCACCTAAAGATACAGAACCATGATGGAGATCGCCCTTCTTTAGACTGTGTATAAATTGGTATCTTGTAAATCCCCCTATGCAGACTCCGGAGGGTTATGAAAAGGACAATAGATGATATCCCCGCTGGCACATATCCTTATGTGGGGTACAATGGCGAGTGCGGTGCTTGCTCTGACCTGCACCGCTAGTTGGAGCGACGTCGGTTTACCCTGATATAGGAACCGTTATTAGAGGTACCCCTCCTTTGTTACAAATTCATCACTACAATTACTGCAGCAGGTGCAGTGGCACCAGAGCAGTACACACCAATTGTGTCTGTGTTACTAGCATAATGGTGGATGGGAAGTCTTTTTGCCTGTTAAGCATTAGGGCCCTATTATCCTTGCAGCGCAGGGAACAGGCCCAAAGCAACCAGTGGCAAGATGTGGGATTTACTCCCTTTTCTTTTCAACACAAAGGAGCAGACAGCCTCCCCACGTCTAGGAGTGATGGGACAGTGGAGAGAGTGGGCATATTATTAGGTATCATTTGTACCACAGATGCAGTTGCATTTGGGCCAGGGATGTGATGCATCAGATAAACCCCAATTAGGTTTGTTTTACTGTCTTTTCTTGATTATGTTCGGCCCACTAATATTGCCATTGTTTAGCAAGTGTTGCTTTTGGCCTCGGACCAATGGCCCAAGATAAGGGAAAATGTAATCAGGGGAGACACATTAGCTTAGGCTTCAGAGACATGACAGAGTAGAGAAAGGGGCAAGATGGAGGCCCATTTTTTCAATAAGGGGCAAAGAAGAAAGCCACTTCACAAAGCAGTTGATCTCATTACTAAAGTAGAAGCAGTGGCCCTCGGGCGCCGGATTGACAGGTCCACTGCATAAAAATTATGACTGCCTTCATTTATAAAAGATGATTGTAGGCTTTTCTTCCTAGCATTAGAGGTGGGGGCACCCTTGCTGCAAAGTGGTGGACAACATGCCAGAGCTCATTTTATTCTGAAAGGGATAGCGAATCTGTTCCAAGATTGGAGTGATGGCCATGCATAGTGACGAAGAGGTGAACAAGGCACATCACACAGTCTGTTACTCAAGGCTACAGTTATCATTTGTGCTGCATGTGTAGTTGCATTGTGTCTCAGGAGTGTGAGGGGCTCACAACACCCCAAGTATCAGAAGTTGTGTTATTGCTTCATATATTTGCTCTTTTACAATGGTAACATTAAGGGGCCGATTATGATCGCGGACGGACTTGCGTCCATCCGCGATCATTGAGGAGGAGGGGATGTCCGCATGGGCTGCGGAGTCCCCTCCTGTGCGATTAGGATGTGACCGTCAGGGTGGCGGTCACATCCTCTATTTTTAACATTGCGGCGGGTGCAGCTTCAAGCTGCACCCGCGGCAATGTTAAAAATGCACGCATTGCATTTGCATGCAGAAAGAGGTAGGCACCGCGCGGTGCCTGCCGCTTTCTGCATACAAATGCAGGGGGGTACCATAGGTACCCCCCCATGTGCACCCCCCACCCCCCTTCACCTAGGGGGCCCGCAGCGGGCCCCCACAGTGAAGTTACACATGCTTTTCCACGGCGGAAAAGCCGCAGCGGAAAAGCATGTTTGCAGGCACATAATAATCTGGCGGAGGGTCTCTGAGAGACACCGTCACCAGATTAGTGCTTTTCCTCCGTGGTTGTAAGCCAACCGCGGAGGAAAAGCTGCGGACGGAAACCAGGACCCACCAGCCATCCTAATGTGGCGGTGGGTCTTTGGTGGGTCCGCTGCGGATTTTCCGCATCCTCCGGGCCGGCGGTGGCTTCCGCTGGCCCGGAGGATGCGGAAAATCCGCAATCATAATGAGCCCCTTAGTGTGGATCATCAGTTACAGAAAAAGTACTCCTGAAATGGTAATCCCTCCTCCTGCACTTGTCCTGGATATTTCCACTACCCCAAGTACTGACAACATTTTGTAGGGGGGCCTGTCTTGAAAACATTTTGCTATGGGGGGCTCACAGCAAAAAAGTTTTAAGACCTCTGTTCTAGAGAAATCCGTGATGGATTACCATACCACGATAGAGGTTTATTTGTAACAACTTCCGAACTACAAAAGAGAGTTCTGTATGATCATCCAATGGCCGGACATAAAGGAATAAATGAAACAGAAGATTTGACTAAGATACATTTTTAGTGGCCCAATCTGAATAAGGATATTAAACATTATGTATTGGACTGTGGGATCTGTGCTCAGGGAAAATCAACTCGGCAATCCCCTCAGGGTTTTTAACAGCCGTTCCCAACTCCCTCTCAACCTTAGCACACAGTGACAATGGATTTGATTGTAGACCTGACATCTATTCAGGGTTTCAACATGATTTTTGTCATCGTCCAATTAAAGAGCATTCCTATTGCAAAAGAATTGGCTACTCAGTTCAATTTTCATTTAGTAAAGATACACAGAATTCCAAAGGGTCTCATTTCTGATCGTGGTACTCAGTTTCTGTCTCATTTTTGGAAGGCTTTTATGAATGGTCTGAGAATAGAAACCAGGTTTTCCAATAGCTTTCACCATGAGATAGACAGACAGACAGAGAGGGCTAATCAGAAATTAGAGCAGTATTTGAGACTTTTTAGAAAGGACCAGGAAAGAGATTAGCCAGATCTCCTTTGGGCCGCAAAATTTGCACACAATACCTCTCTGCATAGTTCTACAGGCCAGTCACCAGTCTCTCTAAATTATGGGCACCATCCTATTTTAATATTCTGCACCAGTGAAATTACCGTCCCTGCAGTTAAGGTCTTACTTCAACATTTGAGTGAAACTCATGAGACAGCTAGGGAAAAATTACAAAAAACTAAAGAAATGTACAAACAGTATGTTGATAGAAATAGATGACAGGAAGACACGTATTCAATAGGGAGTAAGGTTTGGCTCAGCACAAGACATTTGAGACTGAGAGGAAATCGGAAATTGCAACATTGTTTCATTGGCCCTTTTGTAGTCGAGAAAACGATAAGCCCAGTAAAATTACCACCATAGTTAAAGGTTTACCCAGTGTTTCAAGTCTCATTATTCAAAAGATCTTTCCTTAATCTCAGGAAAAAGACACCTCCAAAGATTATTCAAACAGAGGCAGGAGAGGAGGTCGAAGTTAAAAGAATCCTAGACTCGAAGTAGAAGAATGGTAAGTTATTCTACCTTTTTCCCCTTCCGTTTCTCTTTAGAGGCTGAAAAGATTGCAGGAATATTCTGTTATCCCCCACATTTGTTTTACCTTTAACCATCTCGACATCTGAATTTTTAGTGCTGGTGGAGCTTTTAATAGCTTTCTCCGTCTCTGTCTCGCCAGTATCACCCTCCTGACCTCAAGGTCTGCCGCCGGTTCCCTACGGCGGCATGGCTGCGTTGGCGTTCCTTCCAGCAGAGTAAGCCCAGATGGAAACACTCACAGCCTCCCACGCATCCTCTCCCAGCCGTGCAGCAGCAGCGGTACCCGCCCACCAAGTGCGCCGGCACCTGGTGATTCCGATCGCGAAAGCCGAGAATGCTTCCAGCATCAGCCGTCTCTTCCTCAAAACAAACAGCAGAAGCAGCCTTTTCAGCGCACTGGCGCAAAATCCTTTTCAGCTTTTACAGCTTTTTACAGCTTTAAAAGTTATATCTTTCGAGGTTCATTACCCTCGTTTCTGAATGACCGTCCTTGCTCCTCTAGCAGCTTCTCCAGCAGCAGGATTGAATGTCAATATAGCAGAGCTGCAGAACTCGGTGCGACGTCTGGTTAAATCTCAGGCAGATTCAAGGTTTACCGAGGCAGAGTCGAGGATTTCAAACTTGGAAGATGAATTGGCTCAACAGAAGGCAATTACAGAATCATTACGGAATATTAAAGATGATACACAATGGAAAATAGCTGACTTTGAAAATCGTGCTCAACGCAATAATTAGAGATTGATGCAGATTCCAGAAGGAAAAGAGGGACAGGATCCTCGCAAGCTTATAGTTGAACTTTTTAAAAATGCCTTTCCAGAACTGTCTAAATGGGACTGGGATAGGGAAATTGAAAGAGCACATAGATTTCCGTTTAATATCCGTCTTCGGGCAGGACAAGCTGAGGCTAAACCTAGACAATTTTTGATTTCTTTCAATGGCTTTTTAGCAAGAGGGGATGTTTTTTGCTGGCCCGTCCCAATGAATGAATGAATGAATGAACCGGTTCTTGTATATGCGCGGACTTAGCCGGATGGGCGTCAAGGCGCCTAATTCAAATACGGAAGACAGAATAACTACCAGGTCCTATTTGCTCATGGGTAGGCCCTCTTAAAAAAGTGGGTTTTGAGAGCCTTTTTAAAAGATTTGATGGTCGATGGTGGGGTTTGAGTTATTTGCTATCCCTGATTTTTGTCGTAATACAATGGAGAGCCACTGGCAAATCCGCTGATTACTCATTTTCAGGCTAAGGGAGCACAAGCTTACTTATTTAACCCTGCCAAGCTAAAAGTTACTTTTCAGGAACGTATTCGGTTTTTCACAAGTGACGTGCCCGCAAAAGAGCTTTTGAATTCTATTTAGGTCTCTATGCTATATTGGAGCAGCTAGAGGGTATTGTTTAGATTGTTTTGTGCTTCTCCTAAATCTGTAAATTTTAATATGTTTTCTTTGAATGTATATTCTTGTGAGAGAAGGTAGGGGAACACGGGAAGCTTTACACCTACAGGACCATAAGTCCTAAAGCCTCTATAAGGGGAAGGGGAGGGGGGGGAGTTAGGGTGGATATGGGGAGGAGGGGTTCGGGGGCTAGGGGCACTGAGGTGGGGTGAAAATGGGTTAAAAAACCACAGTTGGAGCAAGAGAGAGATGTGATAGAATGGATAAAACGCTTCCAAACAACAAGAAAGTTTATGGTAAAATGTTAATTCTCAGTCGTCTATGTCATTTATTCTTTATTATGGTGCTTTGAGGGATTAAAATATGCTCTTTAAATGTCTCGGGTCTTAATAACATTAATAAAAGGAAGAGGGTAGCTATAGAGCTAAGGCATATACAACCTGATGTTTTATATCTCCAGGAGACACATTTGCCCTGGAGTAATCGCCACTATGTAGCAGATCTGGGGTACTCCTTAATTGCCGCCTCACAACAGTCATCTATGACCCGAGGAGTCATGATATTAATCAAATCAAATGTCTGTTCAATCGGACGATGTCTAACAGACAAATGGGGCCGTTGAGCCATAGTAGAATTATGGATGGGTGGTTTTCAAATTACTTTATGTTCCATTTATGGATCTAATTTGGATGAGGCAGTGACTCTGGAGGGTCTGAACTTAGAATTGGCGGCATGGGCAACTCACCTGGTTGTATGCGGAGACATCAATTTCAATTTAACCCCTCAAGAAATTATAAGAGGACCTATAAATTATAAAGGACGTAAACCACGGGTCTTTAAGGCTCTCTATAATTTTTTAGAAGATCATGGTTTCGTGGATGTATGGAGCAGTTTGTACCCCACAAACTCAGGTTATACCTACTATTCCTTTCCCCATAAAAAAATGGAACAATCGGACTACATTTTTATGCCTTCATCTTTGTTAACCGGGGCAAAGATGCAATTATTCCCTAGGATCTCTTCTGATTATGCTCCTGTTATGTTAGAAATACCCACTTTACGGATAGATTACAGAAGTAGAGGGCTCACCTTTGATCGGAAATTATGTGCGGATGATCAATTTAAGAGGTACATGTCAAAATGGATCACAGAATTTTTTGGTATTAATGCACATTCTGCACGTATAGATATTGTATGGGACTCATTCAAGGCATGCTGTAGAGGTGAAATCTTGAGCTATGGCATCTCTCATCAAAAAAACATAAAGCAGAAATGCGAGACCTTTATTCCACACTAAGAGTAGCGGAGGAGAGATTGACTCAAGAAATTCAAGGGATGACAAATCGGGGGAATATTTCAGATTTTGAAGATGCAGTTGCTCGGGATCCTGCTAAAATTACTGGGGTTTGGAATATTGAGACTGCGAAGAAATATCTGGCATATAAAAAACAATGTCACGAGTATAAGGAAGTAACAGGGAGGTGCCTTGCGCTAAGATTTCGCATCAGGAAACCTTGCGACGTATTGAGCGTTTATTAGATTCCACAGGAGAATTGTGCCAGGACCCCGAGAAGATTTTTACAATTTTTCATCAGTTTTACACAGAGTTATATACACAACAAAGACGGGATGAGGAAGTTGATTTAGTAATACCAAGGGGGAGCTCTCATCAATTAGACCCTAATGAGATAGAATGGTTGGATAGTCCTCTTACGATGGAAGAACTAGAAAATGCAGTACAAAGCTTAGCATCAGGGAAGGCGGCCGGTCCCGATTTTATCCCAGTAGAGATTTATAAGCTTTTCTTTGGTCAGCTGAAATATGTAATGCTTGAAAAATTTAAGGCAGCACAAAAAGGGTGTGCACCTAAATCATGGGATGAAGCCACTATAGTGGTTTTTAATAAGAAGGGTAAGCATTCAGAGCTGCCAGGTTCATATCGCCCGATCTCTTTACTTAATTGCGATAGTAAAATGTATTCAAAGATTTTGGCCAATCGCATTGCAAAAGTTATAACCTCATTAGTTTCAATAAATCAACACAGATTTATTCCTGATAGAGGAACCGTTACTCATATAAATAAAGTTATTACTCTTTTTGATATTGCGCAAGTTGAAAAACCCAAACTTGGGTTAATTTTACTAGACGCTGAGAAAGCGTTCGACCGCGTGGAGTGGCATTATCTTTGGGAAGTGATGAACCGGGCAGAGTTTGGGAAAGGTTTTATGACGTCAATTCAGGTGCTGTATGCTTCTCCAAGCGCTAGAATTGCTGCCATGTGTATGAGATCTGAGGTGATTAAAATAACACAAGGCAAAAGGCAAGGGTTCCCTTTACTCGCCTTTACTTTTTGCGCTGTATATAAATCCTTTTATTGAAATGTTATCTAATAGTCAGTTAATAAGACGTTTCTTTGTTCAGGATATTCGCATTCAGTCTTCGCGTATGCGGATGACGTAGCGGTGACGTCTGTTGATCCGGCCATGGCCCTCTTATAGATCGAGCGACTGGCACTTGAGTTCGGCCAGGTTTCTGGGTACAAACTTAGGGGCTCATTAGGATGACCGCACCGCAGATATTCCGCGGTTCCGATCAGGATAATATTGTCAAGAAACTCCGACCGCAGCGGACGGATAACATGAAACACCGTCCGCGGCGGACGGAGCACACCAAAGACCGCTGCAAGCGGACGGTACCAAAGAAACACCCTCCGCCACGAACGAACATGACCGCAGGAACAGGCACAACCGCCGCCATACCTGCGGAGGCTCCGGCCGCGCGGTTAGGATGACGCCGTCATTCCAACTGAACTCACCAGCTTCCTCTACCGCTGCGGAAACAATGCATCGAGAAACGGAGCATGACTGCAGAAGGACCACACGAACACCATCCCTGCCGTCAAACCGATTACAAAATGGCAGACGGAAGTAAATAGAAAACACACCAAACACGACACCCACCCACCTGAAACACCCACCCCCAGCAACTACACGCCCCAATGACACCCCCCCAAGCACTGAAAAATGCACCAAAATCACCACACCCACAGAACACCTGACTACCAACAACCATTGGGACACAACCATCACACAGAGTATAAAATGGATCCCTCCCACAACCACAATCCTTTGCATCACAGCATAGCTGCTAGCCAGAGGCATAATAACACACACAAAAACACACATACAACCTGCACACAAACACACCCACCACACAAACACCCACAACACCACCCCTACATACCACACACCTGCATATCCCACCCCACCCCACCAACACCTTGCACATCACACACCATGGCACCAAAGAAAAATCCCAAATTCATAGACTGTGAGTTGAAGGTCATGGTGGATGAAATCATCCATGTCGAGCCACACATCTTCGGTACACTAGTCCAGCAGATCACCGTGGCAACCAAAAACAACATGTGGGATAGGATAGTGACCAGAGTGAATGCGTCAGGGACCGTGCCACGCGCCAAGCACGATATCCAGAGGCGGTGGCACGACCTCAAGACCAGGGTGAAAGGCATCAGGGCAAAGAACCACCTGCGGGCACACCACACTGGCGGCGGCACTCCCCCGGAGTCCATACCATATGCAGAATGGGAGGAGAAGGTGCTGGGCACACTGCACCCTGAGAGCCTTGAAGGAATTGAAGAGGGACGAGGGCTGGTAAGTACAAATCAATGACCACCATCCCACTGCCATGTTCTGTCGTGCATAACTGCCAAGACACATCTCCCAGGTCCCAAACCATGCATGTGGGCCACATAGTCACCCAAATGTGAAGTCCTGGGCTCAAATGCACCCACCATGACCAAACACTAATGTTGGCTCCTATGTTCCCAGCCTTGCATGTTCACAAAGCAGCCAGCACTACAACTCCACAGAGGCCCCCATGTCCACAGGAAGGTTGGTGGTGTGTGTGTGATAGGTGGGTGGGGTGTGTGAGAGACCAGCACTACAACTCCACAGAGGCCCCCATGTCCACAGGGAGGGTGGTGGGTGTTGGAGGGGGGGAGAGACCAGCACTACAACTCCACAGAGGCCCCCATGTCCACAGGGAGGGTGGTGGGTGTTGGAGGGGGGGGAGAGACCAGCACTACAACTCCACAGAGGCCCCCATGTCCACAGGGAGGGTGGTGGGTGTTGGGGGGGAGAGACCAGCGCTACAACTCCACAGAGGCCCCCATGTCTACAGGGAAGGTGGTGGTGTGTGTGTGTGATAGGTGGGTGGGGTGTGTGAGACACCAGCACTACAACTCCACAGAGGCCCCCATGTCCACAGGGAGGGTGGTGGTGTTTGTGTGATAGGTGGGTGGGGTGTGTGAGCGACCAGCACTACAACTCCACAGAGGCCCCCATGTCTACAGGGAGGGTGGTGGGTGTTGGGGGGGGGGGAGAGACCAGCACTACAACTCCACAGAGGCCCCCATGTCCACAGGGAGGGTGGTGGTGTGTGTGTGATAGGTGGGTGGGGTGTGTGAGAGACCAGCACTACAACTCCACAGAGGCCCCCATGTCCACAGGGAGGGTGGTGGTGTGTGTATGATAGGTAGGTGGGGTGTGTGAGAGACCAGCACTACAACTCCACAGAGGCCCCCATGTCCACAGGGAGGGTGGTGGGTGTTTGGGGGGGGAGGGAGAGACCAGCACTACAACTCCACAGAGGCCCCTATGTCCACAGGGAGGGTGGTGGTGTGTGTGTGATAGGTGGGTGCGGTGTGTGAGAGACCAGCACTACAACTCCACAGAGGCCCCCATGTCCTCAGGGAGGGTGGTGGGTGTTGGGGGGGAGAGACCAGCACTACAACTCCACAGAGGCCCCCATATCTACAAGGAGGGTGGTGGGTGTTGGGGGCGGTGAGAGACCAGCACTACAACTCCATAGAGGCCCCCATGTCCACAGGGAGGGTAGTGGGTGTTGGGGGGGGGGGGAGACACCAGCACTACAACTCCACAGAGGCCCCCATGTGTCATACCAGAGCAAGATTGAGTCATCATACCATTTGACGACCACGGCATCTCCTCCTGCAAACTGTCATGTACATATACATCTTCACAGGGGGAACATGCAATAGCAGGACAGGACCACACATATCCAAGTATTGCCTTCCCACTTCCACATCACCATATTTGCCTGTACTGTCACCAAAACAACATGATGACAACAACAACCATGTCCTGATTACATAGTGATTTCGAAAGTTGTTACCAAAAACATGTCATGTCCACAACATTGATTCTGAAAATCTTTTCCCTCAGGTGATCCCAACTTGACCGGCGAAAGCAGCATCCGCCAGCAACAGTCGCCCCCCTCACAGCACGAACTCTCTGGGGACGATCCTATTGGCAGCTCTGGTGCAGAGGACGAAGTGGACCCAAGCAGACTCCCAGGGCCATCAGTTTCCCAGGACATCCCTGCCTCCACCGCCTTGGCCTGTGTCACTACACCAATACCTGCCATTGTGAGCTGTGCAGCCACCACCACCACCACTCCTGCCTGTGCCACCCTGCCTGACCCATTGGCCGATGATGGCCCATCGACATCCCAGGCAAGCAGGGAGAGTGGACAGGTGAGGCCACAGCTCAGACCAGGAGTGCAGTTGTCTGGAGAGGTGGTGAAGGACACCCACCCCATCCTGGTACCGAAACCCTGGCAGCCATCGCCAGAGTCCATGCCTCCTATGAGCGGTCACAGGCACAGTCCGAACGGGCACACCAAGACTCGCAAGGGAGCAGCCAGGTGCTGTGTTCCATTGACACTCGCCTTGGCCAAATTGTGGACCTCATGGGCCAGCAAACTGCTCTGTGGAGGGATTGGTTATCCCGCGCCCCACCCCCCCTCACCCAAGTGCCCAGCGGGACAGGTCACCAACATCACCGCCACCCACACCTGAGCTCACGGACAGGGAGGTGGCCCCTGACCAACTTGCCCCCACAGCTGTCTTAGCTCCGGCTCCAAGACGGAGGGGCCGTCCGAAGCTGGATGCAGCTGAGAGCAGTGGAAATGCCTCATCTACCCGCTCTAAGAGGGGCCGCAAATTACTTCACCCATCCTTGAGCCTGCCATTCTCCCTGTCAACTATCCTGTCCCACAATGCCAAGCATTGGCACACGTCTGTTGGACTAGGTGGACATAACACAATGTGGTGCCCACACGTTGATTTCATCTGCCATGACCTTCAACTCTCACTTCCCCCACAACACCTAATTATAAATATGCACCAACATCAATTCACTACCTGTTAATAAACACGACGTAAACACTCAATGCTGTGTGACCTCCATGTTTTAATCACATGATTGTATTAGGAATTCTCATTACCAGGTGCAGGTATCAATGTCCTTGAGAATCATGCCTCTGTGGGAGTGACCTAGGGATAATGAGAGAACAACAAAAACAGGTCAGGAAAGTGATTCACACCCATCACAACACACTGTACTGCCACATCCCACAAACCACACTCATCAACAATTAAGTGGATCACAGGACACACATCAGGGAGCATTGCATGTACACCATCTACCACACAGATTTCTAAACAGCACAAACCAGAACAGGCAGCATACTCACACCACATCCACACACCACCAGCAAACATACATCACGCATTGTCTAGCTGCACAAGAGGTAGTTACTCACATTCAAGGAAAATAGCGATCAATGAGCTGACGCCTCTGCTCCACACCTTCTTCCTCACCACTATCTTCATCAGTGGACATGGGTAGGATGGGAGGCGGGGCAACCTGTTGGTCTTCAGGGTCCATGATTAGTGCTAAGTTGTTGCACAATGCCAGGTTGTGGAGCATGCAGCATGCAATCACGATCTTACAAACTTTGGCCGGTGAGTAAGGCAGGGCCCCTCCGGTTTTATCCAGGCAGCGAAACCTAGACTTCAACAGTCCAAAAGTACGTTCCACCACTCGACGTGTCCTCCCTTGGGCATCATTGTAAAGCATTTCACCAGGGGTAGTAGGATTCCATATGGGGCTCAGCAGCCACGGCCGGTTTGGGTACGCAGAGGTGGGTGGAAGACAGACACAAATATCATTACCAGGATTAGTGGGAACAGCATGCCATACATACAACACAATTGTCCTCACAGCATACTCACCTACAAGCCACGGACGTACTGGACGCAGATTAGCCATCAGTTGTGGGACAATGCTGCTCCGTAGAATGTGTGAGTCATGTGCGGAGCCTGGAAATCTGGCACACACATGGGAGATTATGTTGTCAGCCAAGCCCACCACTTGCACGTGGATCGAATGGTAGTGCTTTGGATTGCGATATACAGGTTCATGTGCCTGGGGTGGAATGAGAGCAATATGTGTTCCATCAATTGAACCCACTAGGTGTGGTATCTTGGCCAGGGCATAGAAGTTCCCTTTGACTGCTGGAACTCTACTGGGCGTGGAAAATGGATGTAATCATCCTTGTAAAGCATCATGGCATTCAGTACATCCCACAGTACCATGCTGAACATGGATTGTGACATCCCCCCAGCATGTCCAACTGTGTACTGGAAAGTGCCAGTTGCAAAGAAGTGAAGTGCCGCCATCACCTTTGCTGTGTGTGTAATAGCTCCTGGATAAGTTCTGCGTGGCTGCAGATGAGGTGACAATTGGGCTACAAGCTCAAACAATCTACGTCGATCAAGCTGGAATTTTCGGATCACCTCCTTCTCAACCATGTCCTCCAGCACAGTGTATGGTCGATGCACATTTGGAGCCCTCCTGTGTGGGAGTAGATGGGAGCAGATGTCAATTGACCAACAATGCATAGCAGTTCCACACTATCACATGTTGACAAACACAATGGTAATAAGACATGTTGCAGACAATGAACACATGTGTGACGTGACCAATATTCAATGCAATACTGATAACTACACACACAATGTACACGCACAAACTACAACATGTGTACAAACATGTACAATGTAAGGTGCACACATGTAGAATGAACTGCTAACAACACATGACTGAGGGCCCAAATGTTCCTGGCTAATATGAGATTACACCCATATTATGTTTAATAAAGCAAGTCAATCATGTGTAGTGGTTTGTCGTTGTCATTCATGACACTCCCCCTCCCAACTTCACAGCCCTTGCAGGTACTCCCCTTCCAACACCAATTGGTGTGCTGGCGTACCTGCGTCATCGTCGGTGATGGTCCATGACTTGCTGGTGGTGGAGCACGAAGAGTATCGGAAATGTGTGTAGCGCTGGGTCCATGACGGCGAGCAGATTATGGTGGGTATCCCTGCAATGTGTTGTATCTTTGCTGTGGGAAATCCGCCGTGTTCAGGCAGGTTGTTTTTCCCCAGCGATTTGATGTGTGTTTTCCGCCATCGTGATTTGGAGGACGGTCGGAGACGTCATTACGTACGGCGGTGTCTCTGGATTGGTTACGTCCGCCGCGGGGTCGTGTGTAGTACCGCGGCGGTGCATGCTCTTCCGCCGCGTACGGACTTTTGACAGTGTTTCACATCCTAATATGGCGGACGGACTGACCGCGGCATGCGGAATGGAAAAAGGCTTTTTCCGCCTACTCCAGCCCGGTGGTCGTCCTTCTGTCCGCCATACTAATCGACCCCTTAATGTTTTAAAAACATAAGCCCTATGTACTGATAATATTTTAATATAGGATACTAGAGTAGTCTCTGAAGTCACATATTTGGGTATTAAAATTAAAACATCAATGAAAGACATAGAAGAAGTAAACTGGTCGTCTTTATTACAGAATTTAAGACAATCCTTTGATAGATGGTTACGTCTTCATTTTACTATATTGGAAGAGGTATTATTATAAAAATGAGTATTCTATTTAAAGTACTATACTTATTAAGATCTATTCCTCTGGAGATACCCCCAAGTCATCTGCAACAGCTGCAATCTTTATCTTCTAAATTTGTTTGGGCTCCTGGTAAACCGCGCCGGGCTATGAGATTGATGACACTTCCAATTGAAAGAGGCGGTCGGGCTATACCAGATTTTATCCTTTATTACTATGTTTGTTTTTTGCAGAGAATGTGTATAATATTGACTGGGAAACAGATTGGTAATATAGCTGAAGCACCATCTATATTTCAATTAATTTTCAGGGACTGAGGCTAATAGATGTCCATTTAGAGAACTAGAAGGCAATTACTATAAATGGACTTGGTTTAAAGTTCTGGAAGCAGCATTCAAAGTTTGGAGGAGGGTACGAAAAATATTGCTCTTGGACGGATTAACCAAAATGCTAGTAAATTGCTCCCCTCAATATTTTTCGACAGGGTAGCTGGAGATTGGTCGGGTAAGGGCATTGTGCAAATTGGGGATTTTTATGAAGCTGGGGGTTTGATACCGCTTTATGAAAACCTTGTGAGGAAATACGATTTACCCAATAACCAGTTTTTTAAATACCTCCAGATTCACAACTTTCTTAGGTGAAAACATATGGCCCTTGCACTGAATGATTTGGTGAGGCGATTCGACGCCAGGAGAAAATTGGGGGATTATATAAAATATTATTATCAACTAGACCAGATGATATTGCGAAACATAATATATATTGGCAAACAATGTTGGGGGAGCAAGGTATTTCATTAGAAAATGCCATTATTTTTTCCTCCTCTCGGCTAATGTAAAAGCACAGTTTTTTTTAAACAGTGTTTAAGTTGTATTATACTCTGGATCGTATGCTTGAGTGGGGAGCCCGATATGACGGCAAATGTTTTCACTGTGGGAGTGATAACGCAGATAGTCTGCATATACTTTATAGATGTGTTAAATGGTCTCTTTTTTTGCATGGTATTAAAAAGTTCTTATCAAGAATGTTACGGACTATGCTCAGGATTACTCCCGCTCTTATGCTATTGGGGATTGGGCAAGTTGTCGAAAAGGGGACTCCACTGTATAAACATAGGTATTTTTTATTTGTTGCAATGACTGCTGCACGCTTATGCATCGCAACAGATTGGCTGCAATCGGAGCCCCCAGCATTTGAATTTTGGCGGGCCAAACTGTATAATCTGTTTAATTTGAGTCTTTATTCTGTTAAGGGAGCAAGCAAGCGAAAAATGGGCATGCTTATTTGGGGGTCTCTTCATGATTGTATGTTTGAAGTATTCTTTTTTTTCTCTTTTTTTTGTTGCTTTCCTTTCTCTCTTCTTCACATTTAATGATTTTGTGCTTTTTTGTATATGCTCCAACTGTGGAATAATAAAAATATTTTTGAAAAAAGGAAGTTATTCTACCTAAATGACTGGAAGGGTTATGGTCATGAATAGTGGTCTTGGGAGTCACATACAAATGTACATGCACCAAGGTAAGTAAAATCCTTCCATGATCAATATCCCCACAAGGCAAGACTTATGGACCTCCCCTTGTGGAGGGGTATTTATTTATAGTTATTCAAAATTGTAACGCGCAACGGCTACCCGCAGTGGGTTTCCCGGCGCCAGGGACAGACTCAAGAAGGAAAAAGGATAGGCATACTGAAGCTAGCTGATAGCGACATCTCATTGATTGAAAAACAGAGGTTAGAGTCCTTGCGGAAACGAAACAAATTTGTTTCAGATTTGAAATCCGTGGGTAAGGCATTCCAAAATTTTGGACCTAGATGGGAAAAGGACCAACCACCCATCTTTACAAGTTTAAATCTTGGAATAGTAAAGTCATCATTCATTAAAGATCTCAAAGTGCGACTTGGCTTATACGGTTGTACTAAGCTCTGTAGATATTTTGGGGCCGAGCCTTGTCTAATTTTAAAAAGATGACACATGGCTTTAAACTTGACCCGGCTTGGGATCCTGAGCCAATGCAAGTCACGTAGTGCATGTGAGGCCGATGTTCTCCTTGGAACGTTGCGGAGAAGTCGAGCAGCCGCGTTTTGTACAACTTGCAATTTGTTAATAGTTGAAGAGTCAGCTCCGAGATAGAGAACATTTCCATAGTCCAGGCGGGATACCACAGACGCCTGGACTACAGTTCTTTGAGTAGAAGGGGGTAGCATCCACCAAATTTTTTGGAGCCATCTCAGAATGGCAAAACAGATGGAGGCCACCTTAGTGGCCTGCTGCCTCATTGAGATCTTGTCATCAATGAGAAAGCCGAGGTTACGAACTACGGCGACAGGCTGGGGGGTAGGCCCCATGTCACTGGGCCAATGCTGGGGACCCCAAAGATCTTTATTCTTTCCCAGTATCACCACCTTGGTCTTGTCCCCATTGAGTTTAAGGAGATTGCTCTGCATCCACTCAGCCACACGAGACAGGCCAAGCTTCAAGGCAGAAGTCTTGTTGCAGTCACTGTTAGAAAGGGAGAAAACAATTTGGGTATCATCGGTGTAAAAAATAGCGTCAGCCCAGCGTCCTCCACAATAGTGACCAGGGGTCTAACATAGATGTTGAATAAAAGAGGACTAAGTATAGACCCCTGGGGGACGCCGTACGCCGATGAACAGACTGCAGATTCAGCTTTCGCAGAAAAGACCTGGAAGGTACGCCCGCTTAAACAGGAGGCGATCCAGGCCAGCGCCGGACCATCCACACCCAGGGAGTGGAGAGTTCCCAAAAGAATAGAATGGGACACGGTATCAAACGCAGCACTCAGATCCAAAAGGATGATTGCAGATGTTTCGCCGCGATCGATACCGTGCCGCAAACTCTCCGTCACTCCAAGGAGTGTGGTCTTGGCGGAATAGTGTGCTCGAAAGCCTGACTGGGATGGATGGAGAAACCCTAAACTCTCAACAAAATGACTAAACTAAATATTAACGTGCCTTTCCAGGATTTTAGAAAACATGGGCAGCAGGGAAATAGGTCTAAAATTGGACAAGTTGGAAACAACCGCCCCAGCCTTTTTTAGGAGGGCAACAACCATTGCGTGTTTCCATTCCTGTGGGACACAAGACTCAGCTAACGATGCATTAAGAAGGTTCATGATTACTAAGCATGGGCGAATTTTGCAAATTCGCGATCCGCGAATTCGCGGATTTGCGAATTCGCGATCCGCAAAATTCACAAATTTGTGCGAATTTTTGTTTTTTTGCATGTTCGCGGGTTTTTTGCGTGTTCGCAGGGTTTTTTGCGTGTTCGCGGGGATTTTTGCGTGTTCGGGGGGATTTTTGCGTCTTCGCGAGCCGCTTGCATAGCGAAGTTACACATGCAGTCGTTTATGGGAGAGGGAGAGAGAAATAGATAGATAGATAGATAGATAGATAGATAGATAGAGAGAGAAAGAGAGGGAAAGAGAGAGGGAGAGAGAGAACGAGAGAAAGAAAGAGGCCGCATCTCTGAAGGGCCAGATTCCTGAGTTGCCCCTACAGAACATACAGCTTTTTATTTTTAGCAAAATGCATATGAAAATTGTGCTGTAAAGGTCTCTTTTAGTTTAACCCCTCCTGACAACTCAAAATGGGTGTATTTGCCATCCTCTCCCTTCTTCCTGTTTTTTATATCTGTAAGTGCTTCCTGATGAGGTTTAATTCCTTGGACAGGTGCCTCGTTGCCTACTTGTAACTATTCTCTGACCCTGCTTCAAGGGTCAGAGCAGGGTCAGAGAATAGTTGCAAGTAGGCAATGAGGCGCCAGGAAGCAATTAGCAGCAGGTGTCCAAGTTGAATTTAATTTGTTTGTAACCATTTTATAAAAGGTTACAAAGAAATTAGGTTCAACTTTTGCACCTGCTGCTGTAACCCTTGCTTGGCTGAAAATTCGTCCCCGTTGATTCGCAGATTTTACCGCGATTTCGCGAGATTCGCGGATCGCGAAATCGCGGAAAATCCGCAAATTCGCCCGCGAAACGGATTTTACGCCCACCCTTAATGATTACACGACGAGAACTCAGATCCAATAGTTTCAGAACTTTGGCCGGCAAAGGATCTCGGGGTGAGCCTGATCTGACACTGTTCAAGCAAGAAAGAAAAGAAACATCATCAAACAGCTGACAATCCATAAGCTTCACCGATGAAAAAGATGTTTCCTCCAAGCACGGTATTGATCCTGACTGGGGTTTGTCCGCCATAGTCAAGGAGCTCAGGGAATTATGAATACGTTCCACCTTGGCAATGAAAAATTCCGATAAGGATCAAGAATCCAGGCAAAAGACAGAACCATACGTACCTTATAGTAGGGGAAGTGTCATGGAACAGGATGAAGATGAGCCCCAGTTTCTACCATTCACAGTGGGAGCTTAAAAATGTATCAAGGGCCACGTTGGTGGGATGGCGGTTTTCTAAGATGGCCGTCACTAACTTTCAAGAGTTAGCACTCCAGTCTTCCTGCTCGGAGCGCGAGTACAAGAGAACAGTGTGAGGCTCGCGCACACCCTCCCAACTGAGCACTTCACCTAATCCAGTCATGAGAGTAGCAGTGTTTCTTTGTTCCTCCGTACTTGAGATATAGTAGTAGTGTAGTTCAGTGTTTGCTGTGCATGCTGGTCGGTAGCGATATAGTTCCGTTGCTCATCTGGTATGTTTTCAGCTTTAAGGAGGAGTCTACAGAAGAAAACCAAAACGTTTACTATTTGTTTCATTCTTCACCTCAGAATTCCAAGCAGCAGATTGATACTTACCGTCTCTTCACAGTGTCTCCTTGTGCAGTCACACTAGTACCTGAGAAAAAGAGAAAAAGGAATAGATTTATTGCTTTGTCTATTGAACATGTTTTCACTATAAGTCAAGGAAATGAAAATTTGATAATTTTATTTGAAAAGTTACCTTATATACTTTTTTTTTAAACCTTTATTTATCAGTTTTTTAGTTAACAAGAAACAGTCAGATAGGTTACATTCATTCGAGTTACAATCACTGAACAATAACATTTTCCGAGCTATTGATCTGAGTAGGCAAGAAATATACGTATGTGGGTCCCCTCTCATCTCAGTAATACACATTCTTTATAGGGCCAAACAGCAAAATCACAGGGACACAGAAATCAATGACTGCAAGCAAAGTTTATTAACGGTCTATAAGGGGATCATCCTTAAGTCTTTAACAGTTCTCCACATTATACAGTAAAAGGTCTATCGGTGTATCCCCTTCGATGTTAGGAGATAGAGCTATGGAAAGTTGCTATCTACTGCTCATACACTTGGCTGCCATTGTCTGACTCTTCATGTGGTGTTGCAGTTTTCGATAGGTATACCTGCAGCGGACCCCAGATATCTTTTGGCCTGCTCCGAACAGGTAACAGATCAGCATAAATATTGTGTTGATCCAGACAATAGACTACATCATCTAGCGATTCCTTAAACTTAGGGGCTCTCCCCCTACCCCAACGACAAGCAACCCTCCTTTTTGCAAGCAGCAGAACAACGTTCATAAACCTCCGAATTGACTTAGGTATATTCAGTGTATATCCCAATAGCATAATTAGTGGGTCTCTATCGATCACCCCCTCCGTCATGATCTGCAATGCATCATGTACCTGTGACCAGTATTCGTACACTCCAGGACACTCCCATGCCAGGTGGATGAATCCCGCCCCCTCCGCTTGGCATCAATCACATCTATCGTTATCTGCCAACCGAAATCGCAGCTTTCGAGCTGGCGTATAATAAAATCGTTGTAAGAATTTGAAGTGAATAATTTTTAGCCTACAGCTAGAAGATATATTGGCTGTGATGGCACAACAATAGTTCCATTGCTCTTCAGTAATTTCGTGGCCCATATCTGCACTCCACAACTGGCGTGCCGGACTCTCATGTCCCACGCGCTGCAACCTGATATTATTATACAATCTAGAGACAAGGTGGCGGCCATCCGACAGCAGCAGGGCATGCAATGGTAGAACTACCTCTGGTTCATCCGGAAAGTGTATCAAAACGTCCTTCAACCCCTGTCTCAGTCTGATATAATAAAATACCTCCAGAGGAGTAGGCTGTACTCCCTGAAACAGCTGTTCCCTGGTACGAAATTGCCCATTGAGGAACAGGTCACCCCACGTGGCAATCTTAATACGCTTGCACATTAACTGAAATCCCGTCTCCTGCAGGAGAGATAAACGGGGGTGGTATGTGAGTGGCATTACGGGGGAATACAACTGCGGAGCCTTAAGGACTTACGCCAATCTACCCCACGCATCTATGGTACATGTTACCGTGGTGGACGGTGTATCTATAACTTCCACCGTGCCCTGTATCATGCCACTGAGGGGAAGAGGTCACGCAACCCAATCTTCTGCTGCAATGTGTGGCATAAAAGGTGTAGGATTTATCCAATGGTATGCATATTGCGCCTGGGCACTGATATAATAGACTTCGAAGTCCGGCACATCAAAACCTCCCTTCTCATAAGGCTGAGTTAAAATGGACCACCTCAACCGCGGCTGTTTCCCCCCCCCCAAAAGAGGCGAAGAAGTTCCGACCTCAGCCGTTTAAAAAAGATAAGTGCCAGGGTAATAAGGAACATTTTGAAATAGATATAGAAACCGCGGCAGTACCAGCATCTTTATAAGTGATGCCCTACCTGCCATAGACAACGGCAACGACATCCAGCGTGTGACATTGTCAGCTAGCTTTGTGATGGCCACACCATAATTAAGTCTGAGCGTCTTTTCCTTATTCAGGGATACCACAATACCCAGGTAGCGAAGATCCGCGTCGCACCATTCGAGTGGGTAATCCAGCTAGAATTTCGTCACCGCACACGTGAGCGGGAAAAATTGAGATTTTTTCCAGTTTATTTGCACAACCGAGAGCCTCGCAAAGACAAGGAACTCACGCAAAATAGAATTAAGGTTGACCTGAGGGTCTTTCACATATAACGTTATGTCTTCTGCATATAATGACACCCCTATCTGGCGCTAAAAACAGTTGAAGGCACTAGCCCTGTGCAATTGTCGAATTCGACATGCTAGCGGTTCTATCGCTATAGCAAAAAGTAAAGGGGAAAGAGGGCATCCCTGTCTGGTGCCCCTTGTTATTGGCATCTGAGACGACAGCACGCCATTAACAACCACTCTAGCAGCTGGTCTGGTATAAAGCAGCTCTATCCATGCCACAAACAATTTCGGAAAACCCATCCTGTGTAATATTGCAAAAAGGTATTTCCATGCAACCGAATCTAGCGCTTTTGTTGCGTCGAGGAATACGGCAGAGACTGGGAGCTCTGGGGCGATAGTTGGTATCAAGGAGAACAGCGTGCGAAGATTTTGAGTAGTGGCAGGTCCTGGCACAAAGCCAGCCTGATTTGGCAATACTATCTTATTCATAATTAGTGATAGGTGCGTTGCGAGTACCTTAGCAAGGATCTTTGCATCGCAATTGATGAGAGATAGTGGCCGATATGAATCAGTGTCCATCGGGTCCTTGCCCGGTTTCAACAGGGAAGTTATCACTACCTCCCTCATCGATCCCGGCAATTCCCCGACTTCCAACGACTCTTCATAGACTTCCTTTAGGACCGGCGCCATAATATCTATATAATACTTCTAAAACTCTGTGGGCAGGCCATCTAGACCCGCCGCCTTGCCATTAGCAGGTGTCATAATTGCCTCTTTTATCTCATCCAGCTCTAGTGGAGCACTAAGAAACAACCTGTGTCCATCACTTAACCAGCACAACGCAATATCATCCAGGAAGTTCCCTACGTCCACTCAGTCTGTTTGTTGTGAGGTATACATCTGCCCATAGTGTGCCAAAAACTCCTCCTGAATCCTCTGCGTGTCCTGACAACGCATACCCCCTGGTGTGACAATCTCCAGTATATTGGTACTGAAGGGCGGTTTCCTCGTTGCTGCCAGTACTTTACCCGGTCGTTCCCCTTCGCAGTACCTCCGTGCAGTCCAGTATTTTCCCCTATATTTTACTTCTCTCGCTGCCTCCTCCTCATACTCTGAAAGCTTGTCTCTAAAGTTCTTGTGTACCCCTGGATCATTCCCCCTTGTCATTGCAGTTCCCACTCCCATCAGATGTCCCCAAAGTGTCGTGAAGAAGTCCGGAGTGTCCACATTAGGAGCATAACAACTCACTATCACAACAATATCAGTGCCCAGTCTGCCCCACAATATCACATAGCGCCCATTAGGGTCCAGGATCTCCCCCAACACCTGAAATTCAAGTGCCTTCTTAATCAACACTGCAGTCCCTCTAGCATACGAGGAATATGATGAGAAATTCCTAATCATCGCCCATTTACTCGCACACTTGGGGTCAGATCGTGGATGTATATGCGTCTCCTGTAATAAGGCTATATGCACACTGTGCCTGTCCAGGTATGCAATCACATTCCTACCCTT
Source organism: Lissotriton vulgaris (assembly GCF_964263255.1). Lineage (NCBI taxonomy): Eukaryota > Metazoa > Chordata > Amphibia > Caudata > Salamandridae > Lissotriton > Lissotriton vulgaris. The sequence continues at coordinate 2,048,011,960 of NC_141685.1, forward strand.
TCTAGCATCGTTTAGGCCTCGTACATTCCATGACATTATTGATAGGGTACTCACTACACCATCAGCCATTTTTCCTAGTAGCGACATTGCCAATATCTTTTCCTACCTGCCCCAACCACCGCTCATCTGTACCATAGCAAAACTTCCAATGAATTTGTAATCTCATTCGTAACCATAATCCACTGCAGCCACACTCCCTGTCCCCTCCCCACACCCACTGACATCCCTCAACCATGTCAGACATTCCCCATTCCACCCCCCCTCCTCCCATCACTTACATCAACACTCACCCATAACAAACTCCACCCCACAATTATCAAGGCTATTACAACCTGCATATGGCCTACCCCCACCCAGCACTCTCACCCTGTAGCATCCCCAACCTGCCAGTGCCACGATCAACCCACCCACCCTGTAAAGAAACAACCCACAGTACAATAGCAAGTCAATAGTTCTATATCAGGGGGAATACTCGTTGAGGGAACGATCTAGTGGGTCACACTTCCACCTCCCCCCCTCCCATTGACATTCCCCAACTTTGTCAGACATTCTCCCCCAAGTCATTGTTTCCCCCCTAAACGATCCCAGTTCAGTTGTAACCATTAGTAAACCAGTGTCACAATGCTCATGAGCACTGCTTCTTTGCGCTCCCATTCTGCCCTCCCTACCCCCCTCCCACTGTAGCATCCCCAACTTGCCAGCTTTCATGACCAGCCCCCTACCCTGCAAACCCATCAACACCCGTGTCGTCATTCAGTACAACATTAACAATTATTGGGGAACACCCTCTGTGGAACAACTCTAGTTGTTCACACTGCCACCTCTTCCTCCCCGGCCCTGCGACCTCGGGACCCTCCGGGCACTTTCGGGGAGGGGAGGTGTGGCCTGGAATACTTTACCACCAGCGTTTCCGGAACCAGGCGTCTGGATAGTCTGCTAGTGCATCCAGCACTCGTTAAAGGAGTCAAAAAACCTCATACTGTCAGTTATATAATGCCTAAGTAAGGCATTTCGCTGCTTCCGGTGATGAGTCCTAGGATTCCTTGTCAGTCTCTGGTGCGCGGGTCCGATCCGGCTGTTCCCGACCTGCCGGTCCCCGTTGCGTCGTCTTCAGGGAACGTAAATAGTCTTCCATCAGCTGTGGATTAGTGAAGAACCTTTGCTTGCCCTGGTGGGTCACTCTGAGCCGGGCTGGGTACAGCAGTGCATAGTCTATTTGTGCCGCCCTGAGTTTTTTCTTCACCGCTATGAATTTACGCCTCTCTTCCTGGACCATCGGGGTGAAGTCCGGATAAATGGAAAACGTGACTCCTTCATAGCTCAGATTTTGTTTAGTACGAGCCGCCTGAAGTGCCACATCTCGATCCCTATAATTCAACAAGCGTGCAATGATAGGTCTGGGTGGGGCCCCAGGTTTTGGTACTGGACCTAGAGATCGATGGGCTCGTTCAACTATGAATTGGGCGGAGAAGGCGTCGGCTCTAATAGCGGATGAGAGCATTTTTTCAACATATGCTTCCATCCGACCAGTATTTGTCGATTCCGGCACACCTGTGACGCGTATGTTATTGCGCCTGCTGCGCGCTTCTAAATGCTCATTTTTGGCTGCTATAACCCTCAGCAAATTATCCATTCGCGCCAGCTGTGTCGTGTGCCCCGCTGTGACATCATTGTTAGCAGATATACGCCGCTCCGTTTCCCCTATGCGTTCTTCATGCTGATCCATTTTGTGGACAATGGCGTCCAGCCGGGACGACATTCTGTCCACCTTATCCACCACTGTAGAAAACCCCTGCCTGATTTCCTGTATGGTGTTGAGTTTCAATGGGGTATACCCTAAGAACTCTCTGACCTGGGTCAGTTAAGGTAGATACAAAAACAATGGTCAGAGTCTATCGATTCGCTGCAACATCCAATGTAATACATGCGTTTAATTGGGTATGAATCAACAATATTTCATCCATAGTGTGCATGTATTTTTATTCATTATTTTGGCACATCGTTAGCTAGGTACTCAATATTAATCATAAGTACCAGGGTTACTGAATTACCAAGTCATTGAGAAAATCACGCTGGGTGCCAGCAGGGGATGTGATTTGAACTCTATTATGAATTTAAGAGAGTGTAAGTGGATGCAGTCCTTTGACTCAGTCCAAAACGGTTTAAATGAACTGGATGCCACTTTCTCCGAAATGGCTTTGATCAGTTGAAATGGACCTAACATATGAGACCATACAGTAATGTAAAACCAACATGGCCTATATGTCTTTATGATGTTACCCCAGGCGAAACTTGTGCCACTGGTACAGATGTATGAACACACTGAAAATACTCTCCACCAACCTGTCTCCTTGTTTGCCTAAGATACTTGATGTGTAATATAACTTGATACTACAATCTTACATGCATTGATGCGTGAACGAGGGATGTATTTTTCTATATGTATACTATATTGCCCCAGGCGGGGCCTTTGACCGCCTTGGTTACAACTAAATTGTTTGTTAATTATGTGATATTGTATAATATAATGGACTGTTTGTCTTCCTTCATGTGACCAATAATCTGAGACATTCCTTCACCTTTAATTATGTACTAACGATTGGCCACTATATTGCCACACACTTGCAAGCATAGTATTATAATTGCGGACATTAAAGTTCGACTCGCCCCATTCCGACTTGTCCCGAGTCACTTATATCTAAACGTTGTGCAATCATCCTCTCCAATACCCACCACCGCCAAGCTCGGTTTAAAGGTTTTCATACGCTCCCTTAGCCACAGTCCCATCTGATTGGCTAGGAGACGGCGAGCCTCCAGGAAGTATCAAGCGGCTGCACCTCGCGGCCGATCATTCACGGCTTTTCAAGCGAGGATGCAGTAACTCGCCTCGGAGCTACATTTAACGGTGAGAGACTTGAGAATCTAGATTTTGCACGGAAACGTCCCCGCTATACTAGAGAGTACCTAGACAGGATTGATTTGCGTAATTCACTGCGACATGAACGCGGTTTCCCCGCGTTTTTTCAAATTAACTTATATGTGATTAGTGCCGTCTTTCGGCATTCACCAATATATATACGAACTGTACTGAACCTAACTCAATATAACTTCTAAATTAACATCTGGGGCTCTTCTTCCCCCTTTTGATCGACACTTCCCTTGCCAGATTAAGTAATTGATAAGTACAGAACTTTTTCCTAATCACGGTTTTCTGTACAACTATAGATAATTGAGAACCTAACAACCCTCTTTAGCAATGCACCCGTCATTAACACCAGGCCATTTTCCATTTGTCCTCCAGAACCCCGAGGGTTGCGTGATTCTTCACCGCACCAACGTCGATCCTTGTGGGACTAATGAATAACCAGAACTACTAATGATCGGATTGGAAAGCCCTATGCCCTAGTAAGTACCCCTTTAGGATGCCTTGACAATACAAGCGTTTGTATGGTGCCCACGGTACCCGACAGTAATACAAACTCCTTTTTGATGAATGCAGGGATTTTCTTTTGAAAAAGGAACCAATGACGGTCCAACCACAATGGCCACTGAATGGCCGTTTACAAAGTAAGAATTTTCTAACTCCCATGTCCCATCCATGTGCAACTTTGAGCATGTTTAAAACTGGATACACTCATTTTAAATTATTATTCATAGGCGCTCCTGTCTCTCCTTGTCCTGAAGAACACCCCAGCATGAGGATTCAACCAACCCTTTATTCAGGGGGTCGAAACGTAGACCAGAACGTACCTATTCTCTAAACATAGGACTAAATAACGGAGCAAAACAGATCCTATGCAAAAGAGTGTATTGGAACTACTGATCAAAATACAGACTGTAAAGGGCGTATTTTATATCACTGTGATTGTTTCATGGTCACAACAACCTTCACTTCCTTCCCATCACACCTATCCCACCTAACTACTTCCTTTTTCCATCACTTTGAGCGCGTTGAAATGTTATTATACGGATATTATTTGTGATGTTTTCTGCATATGAAGTTTTATATTTATGCATCCGAATGAGAACTGTGTCCTCAGGCATTTATGTGATTCAATGAAGTAATTGAGTTACTTACCTTTTTGTTTGAATAATTGGTAATTCAGTAACCCTGGTACTTATTGATTAATATTGAGTACCTAGCTAACGATGTGCCAAAATAATGAATACAAATACATGCACACTATGGATGAAATATTGTTGATTCATACCCAATTAAACGCATGTATTACATTGGATGTTGCAGCGAATCAATAGACTCTGACCATTGTTTTTGTATCTACCTGATTTCCTGTAGGAGCTGCTGGTTATGCGTATCCACGGTCGGTGGTCTGTCTGTCGCTCTCTCATCCCTGCGTGGCGATGTAGTGGCTTGACTGGAGCTCAAGCCTTTTTTCGTATTATCAAATGTGAGTTTCGGCTGGCGGGAGTCAGGCTGCCCCATGATTGCGTTTCTCTGTGCCCAGCAGAGTCCAGGCTCGTCCTATCCCGTTGCAATGGCCTTTGCAGGGTCGTGTCACAGGACTCCACTAGTCTGTCCGAGGATGGTAGGAGAAAGCGTCACGATCCTCTGTGGATCCAATAAAGGAGTGAGTGTCCAGACCAAGCAGAAGGGGGTGGCCTTGCGTATGTTCTGTGCCTCTTTCTTCCTTGTACTGCCACTGCCACAGCCTATCCAGACGCTGGTCCAGCCGTATTAGTAAGCGCCACACTCGGACACCCAGCTCAGTCTCTCCGACCCGTGGGTAAGGGGGGGCTCAGCCAGCTGCACTTATGCCCAAGTCAGTTGTGAATACTGCCAGTCGTACGCAACTCTCACGTATTATATCAATTGTCCAAACTCCCCCAGGGTCAAGCAATGTAGGCACCCTTCAGTTTGCGTTATGCTCCTGTATGCCAAAAGGCTTCTGGGCTTGTATATGGCAGGTCCACTGTCTGTTGTCGAGACTAAGGTTGGCACCCGTCACTATCCCCGCACGTTCCAGGCTCGGTCCGGGCTATCCTCCCTATCCTCCTCAGCTGTGGTAATCGGAGTTCAACAACGCAGCAGCTCCAGCGCCTGTGAGGTGCGTTGTACCTTAACTTCGCTCGCGCTGCACTTTCTAACCGTGCACCCCCGCCGATGCACAATCTGCCGCTCTGTCCTCCAACGCTATCTGCGCTGCCACGTATGTGCCCTCCAAGTAGCCGACCTCTCAGTGCTGGGTCGCGAACAAAGCTGGTGGTGTGCCTCCGAGTGTGCGGTGCCGCGTAAGAACACTACTATGGCCGCAGTCCAGGTCTGGCATTTGATATCGTCGCGGGTTCCTCTCACCTCTGTCTTGCTGCAGCCCTGAATGTTTCATGCGCGCATTAACCGATTATGGTGTAGGCATCTCTCCGGTCCACAGCGCCGACGTGTCACACGCATTTCGCGGTCTGTCCCACCAGTTCTCTTCCGTCCTCCGACCCAGCGGCCTGTACCACACGTGTGCAGCCGCGGCCTTTCCTGAATCCTCTCCCCGCACACGGCGGACCCACGACCTCCAGTGTTAATCCCGGTTGACTTTCAGGGGCTCACCGGAGCGGCATCCGTGTTCCGATCATCACCATATTTTCACCGAGGGAGGGTATTAGCGTTAGCTTTAGGTTCGTGAGGTTTGCATCCGAGTCCGTTGCTGGTGTTTTAGGATAAATGCCGGATTTTCTTCCAGGCTACAGGAGCCTCACCCTCAGGCGGCCCTCAGGAGGCCATTCAGTAGTGCGCCCTCTAGCGCCCCCAAGTTACCTTATATACTTACCTGAAGCAGTAGAAGGATATTATTTTCTCCAGAATGGTATTTCCATTATTACTTACATAATCAAATACTTACCCATAGGAGAGAAGCAATAGCCAGTCTTATTAAGGGTACGGTTATCATAAGAGTAAAATACTTAACATAATAGTGTAAAGAAATTTCAGGCATCAGTAATGTGTCAATTTGTTTTGCAGTGTTATACCCATGTCTACTGGGCAAAGAAGTTCTAGAAGTAGCAGTATAAGTAGAAGACACCTTAGAAAAAGACGAGGCAGACTCTTCTCTAACCCCATCCCCTTTCACCCCTGGGAAATCCTTCACTCCCCATGAAGTACTCTTTCAGATCGTGGAGAGAATCTCAGAGAGGCATTGGGAAAATGCTTCATTCTGCTCCTGTGAAGTTTTCGGGAACTTCGAGTAAGACTCCAACACTTATGGGGGTCATGGGTTCGCCTTCAAGAAGCAGAACAGTCCTTTTGAGGTCTTCCACAGGTCCAGGAGTGTACATAAGAGGTGCTCTAAGGGTCCATTATTCATCCCTGTCTGCCTGGTAAAGTTCTTACCTTCCCCTCTCAAGGCTCCAAATGAGTGAACAAAAGTCTGGGGTGAAGTCCATTTGTGTGTGCCGAAGGCAAGCCCTATGAAGTGTAAGTGGGCATGGTGCCACTTTACCCCCAGCCGACCTAGACCCCTTCTTGTCACTGTCTGGCAGGAATATGCAAACCCTAACAGCAGAGCGATTCACAGTCCTATGGCCCAGGATTCTGGCAGAAGGCACAAATGTTTGGGACAAGAAAATGCAAACTTTCTAAAATCAGACCTTACCATTGCAGAGGATTTTAGATTATAAATCATTTGAGCCTAAACAGTATATCTGCACCTGATCTCAATCCAAAGTTAGCTCTTATTAAGTGTAATAGAGTAACACAGTGTTAGTTAGTCAATGTAGAGATAGGTCTTACAACAGTGAAAAACAACTTTAAGAGTCTTTCACTCCCAGGACATGTCAAGTTTACATAGACATGTCCCACTTTTTAAATGGAAAGCTCCCTGCCCTATGAGCTGTTATATGGCCCCTAGGGACATTGTCAATGTTGCTAAGTTAGCATGAGCTCTGCTGCCATGATGCTGCTTTTGCGCACGTTACTACATGACTTTATTTTTGCAAGACTCTGATTATGCCTTTCACATGACAACTATCTGCTTTTCACATTCTCTGCTGAGTTCCAGGAGTTTAGTCTGAACATGTTGTTCAAGGTGGATAAACAATGCCCCTTTTTATTCTGTTCTGGTCAGTCCCTAGCACCTAGACATTACATGCTATACACGGCTGCAATGCTGGAGACTCGTGCTTTAATATTACGGGGATGCATGTTGTTTTAATACACACTTGAAGAAAGCCTTTCCATTGAGAAGAGCTATGCTATTTCCAATGATGTAAACCTTACATCTAGGCTTTAAGGTATGGGGCTACAGTCAAAGTCCGGAGACCTTCTTTTATATAAATAAACTTCTTCCAGTCAAGGGGAGGGGGGTCAGGCCTTCTGGTCCTTATTTCTATGGCTTTATAAAATGACTCCCCCCTCTGTAGTCAATGGAATTGTAACAATGCTAAATGTTCTGAGTTTATGCATTTTGCTGCTGGTAGTGGCTCTTATACTGTATTGTAGAGCACAATAGTTAAAATAAACATTTTGAACTATTACAGTGACTCTGCCAATTCTTACTGTGGACAAGCATGAGTGAGCGAGCGGAAGGGTATGTCTTGATACAGTGATTCCTAAAAGAGTCGGGAGTGTTGTGTTCTGGGTTGTCTAACCATTTGTAGCTTCTTGGTTTTTGGAGAAGAACAAATGAGACACTATAGCCTGTTGATTTTGGGTACTAAGGTTATAGGTTGGTACACCCCTATCCACGGAGGTCCTGTTTTCCTGCACAGAGTTCTGAGTAGGTGCAGAATCCCCGCAACAGAGCCTTTAATTTCTTTCTTAGGAGTAACTTATAAGTATTGAAATGGAAGGTTTATGCCTGGCAAAAGGTTTATTTTGGTCGGTTGAAATTGCATGTTAAAACAGGCCTGGGACATGTTTTAAAAGGTGACTTTAGTGGCTAGCACAATGAGTGTTGGGGGCGACTTGTAGCATTTGACTCACAGGGCTGGGTACCTGTTGTACCATGTAATAGGGACTTACAAGTACATGAAATGTGGCAATCAGGTATAGGTCATTTTTACCATGTTTTTGTGAGAGAGCATTTTAGTACTGTTTAGCCATGGTAAAGTGCCCAGAGTCCTAAGGCCAACAAAAACTAATTCAGCAATATGGGAGGGGTGAAGGCAAAGAGTCTGGGGGTTACCCTGTAAAGGTGGTCAGGTTCAACAGCATTTAACAGAAACTTTTCACAATAAGTCAGGCCTATTTGATTTGTAATAACTTTTCATTATAACAGATCACACCAAGGAATCCAATATAACCTTTCCTAGTGAATTGATAAGGGCTCTTGCTTTTACCAATGGTTTTACACTATATGCAACCCAGGCATACACAAGTGCACAGAAGCTAGCAACCATCAGGCATACATTTATAAAATTGTAAATAGGTAAAATATCACATCACACAAAACAATATTTAGCTCCTATCAACAGGTCCCAATAAGAATCTTCGCAGTGAAATTTTACTTCCAGGGTTTCTCAGAGTGAGTGGCCAACACCAAAGCCCTTGCCTATGATGGTGATCTTCCTACAGCCTGTAACATAATGTGACAATAATCCACTTTTAGAGGTCAACTGGCTTTATTATATGGTTTTCCCAATACATAAGCCAGGCCTACTGCCTTTGTAATAACTTTTCCAGAACTTTGGCATCAAGCATAGCATTCTCCTTCATGCTTATTATTCCTTTAGCTGTTATTATTAACTTGTCACTATGTCAAACTCAGGCCTACTGTACTAAGTGTAAGTTTTCCGACAAGGCAACCATTAGGCATACAATCTTACAATTCATAGTTGTAGCGGGTAAAACAATATATTATGTCTCTTAACTGTGGCATTACAAGAATTCTCACAGTGCACGTTTTCTATACTCATGGTTTTTAGGTAACCAACACCAAAATCCTTGTCTACTAAGGTCATTTATAGTATTCAATGTAACAAAAAACTATCTTCATGCTTTAATTCAAAGTGATAACAAATCAATCTTAAATGCCTGTTGACTTGAGCATGTGCTTTTTACAATCAATAAGTCAAATCTACTGCCTTTATCATAACTTTTCATAATAAGCAATCAGTGATATAGCTGTTTTCATTGGCATGTCACCATACCCATCTAAAGCTTATTGCACTGAGTGCAAACTCTCCAAAAAGCAAATGTTAGAAACTGATTTGTTGGGAGGAGGGGTTGGTGAAAACCTACTCAAGCAAAAGCCATAATCCCTGTCGGGGTGAACCACAAAAGTCACTTGATTAACCTGTACTTAACACTCTGGTAGCTCAACACAAAAGCAGTCAGACTTAACTGAGAGGCAGTGTGTAAAGTATTTATGTAACACTTAAACAGTAATAAACTGAAAACCCAACACTGAAAAATCGCACACCAATTAAAACAAAAAAACTGAGTAAAATGTAATGCATAGTTTCACAACAAAATGAAAAGAATCCAATAGGTAGAAACAGAGTTATGATTTTTTAAAGTTTAAAGTGAAAAATAGCACTTATAACATCAGGCGCCAAAAGTGGACATCTACCAGGGCAAAGTCTAAAGTCATGGCAAACCACAATGGAGCAGGGTTCGGATACACAAAGCAGATTAGGCCTGCTTTCATTCGGACTTCGGAGATTTTTTTTAAGACAATGTCTACGTCGGTAGAGTTCAGCGGTGCAAGGAAGCTGTCAGTGTCTGAAGAGGAGGCATCATTGTCAGGGAGCTGCTAAACACAATGAAGATTTCTATGTTTGGACTTAGTCTCGTTTTCGGCAGTCAAAAATCTCCAGATGGACAAAACTGCAGGCTGTAGTCTATGAGGGCTCCACAAGGCCGGAGAGCTATTCCAAACTCAGACTGACCAGTAATGCACTGTTAGATTTGGAGGTCTCTAGTTGGCACAGGTAGGAACTTGTGACAAATAGGGACCCTTGTCTCTAGTCAGGGTAAGGGGGTACACTCCTAAAATAGCCCCTGCTCACCCCCTTGGTAGCTTGGCACGAGCAGACAGACTTATCTCAGAGGCAGTATGTAAAACATTTGTGAAAACATACAGTAATCCAGTGACAACACTACAGAGGGACACCACACAGGTTTTATATAATAAATAAGTATTCTTTATATAAACGTATCACAAGACCACAAACGACAAAAATCCACAATACTGACCTTAAGATGGTAGAATTAGCTTAGTTCTCTTTAGTTCTTTAGGCCTAGTGCTTGTGGCCTCTTGTAAAGTCAGTTCCCCTGCTGGTCAGCGCCATGAAACCTTTGGGTGTGCGAGCGCTTTATAAAATTTTGATAAGATAAGATAAGATAAGATAAGATCTTTAAATGCGACACTTTGAGTCAATGTACCTTAAGATGCAACACATAGGGCAACAAAAGTGTTGCAGGAAAGGTGATGCGGTAGTCTCTTACACGCAAGGACGGTGATGCGTTAAAGATCTGGTGCAAAGAAATAAAGATGGCGCTTTCTCCTTGATGCGACATGCTTCCCAGTGATGCGGCGGCATCTGCTGCAACGTCGATCCTCTCTCCTGGCGAAGCGAGTTGCTTCCACAATGATGCGAGCCGCGACAGACCCTGCAACACTTTTACCGGTGATGCAGCGGCGTCTGTGGCTACGGCGATCCTCTTCTCCGACAATGAGCCGCGACAGGCCCTGCCACATGTTTCTCGTAGATGCAGCGGTGTCTGAGCAACGTCAATCCTCTTTTCCTGCAACACACTCCACGGTGATGCGGCAGATTCTGCTGCAACGTTGATCCTCTTATTCGGCGCGTGAGGTGCTTCGTGTGGGGCAGCGGCAGTTCGGCGACACGCTTCCTGTTCTTGAGACACGCTTCCAGCTCCTTGCGACACGCATGTTCTCAAAAAGTCCAGCACAACTGCAGGCACTTCAAGAAAAATCTTGGGAAGCTGGTGGGTGAAGTCTGTTGTCCCTGAGATTTCAGCAGGAGGCACGCTCTGTTCCAAGCCCTTGGAGATCCTTACAAGTTGATGAAAAGTACACAAAGTTCCTTTCTCTTTCTTTTCTTTGGCAGTCAAGGAACCGCTGCAGGACAATTCCCCAACCAGCACTTCAGCTTAGGGGTAGTCTCTCCTCAGTCTCTCTGGTGCCACTCCTCAGCAAAGGTTTCTTCTTGTTGTCCAAAGTGATCTAATTTCTTGGGATCAGGGTCCCAATACTTATGCCCCAAACACCTTTGTCCTCTTAGGCCAGAGGGGCCTTTGTCTAGTCCAAACCAGTTCTGGTCGGTCCTGGAGCGCTTTGTTTACCTGACTCCTTCTCTCCTTTCACAGTGCAGGGCAGAGACATCAGACTCACCACATGAGGTGGAGCCAGCATTGTGGCGGGAAGGCACAGTCCTATTTAGGTTCCAGGTGAAACTCCTCCCTCCCATCTAGATTCAGATCTCTCTATTCACCACAGGGCTGACTCACCCTGTGTCCTGGAATCCCCCAGCCCCTGTCACTAAAACTCTAGACAAGGAATACACAACCTAGCAGAGGCAGGCTTAGACAGTTAGACAAGAAAATACCTACTTTCTAAAAGTGGTATTTTCAAACGCAGAATGTTAAAACCAACTTTACTAAAAGATGCATTTTATCATTCTGAGTTCAAGCATACTAAACTCGAATTTCTACCTAGTTCCCTGAGTCAGTTAGGATTATAAGATGTAATAATCTAACTGCCCATTCTGGCCTATGGGGAATAGGTAGCCTTGCAATAGTGAAAAACAAAAATGGCTATAATTCACTATTAGGAGATGCCACACACATCAGGGCTTGTCCTACCTTACACTTACAATGCAGCCTGCCCTTGGGCCTACCATAGGGGCATCTGATATGAAGAAAAGGGAAGGGTCAGGGACTGGCAAGTGGGTGCACTTGCCAAGTCACCATGGCAGTACAAGACTGCACGCAGGCTCTACAATGGCAGACCTGAGACACACTTTTACAGACTGCTTCTGTGGATGGCACAACCAGTGCTGCAAGCCCACTAGCAGCATTTGGTTTACCAGCCCTGGGCACACTCAGTGCACTGTACTAGAGTCTGACCAGTAAACCAAATCAGCCAATCATGGAATCACTAATCCATACATCAATTTACCAATCGAGAGCACTTGCTCTGTGGTATTGGACAGCAGTGGCACAGTGCCCAAAGCATCGAACACCAGCAAAAACACATGAGGCAACTGCTTAAATGGAAGGGAGACCCATGCCAAGGTGCCAGGTCTAACATGCACCTTAGGTGGATTGGCAAGCAGGTAGACCCCAGTCTCCTTTTGGTTCCTAGGGCACTTTTTGGGTGAAAATGTAAGGCCCAAGTTTTGGATTTGGGCTATCTGGGTACCTTTAACACCACTTTCAAAGGCCCAATGCTGGAGGGGCACCACATGAAGGGTCAGGATTCACTCAAACTGTGCCCAGGTGAGCGTTCAAGATGGTTGGAATATATTCTGTAAAAATAACAGTTGATGGACAGAATCAATCAATTAATCAATCAGTACATTTAGAGAGCGCTACTCACCCGTGAGGGTCTCAAGGCGCTGGGGGGGAGGAGGGTGGTGCTACTGCTCGAAGAGCCAGGTCTTGGCTGCCAGGTAGGAGAACGATCTTCCTCCGGTGGTGGTTCTGCGGATCCGTGGGACGGTGGCGAGGGCGAGGCTGACAGAGCATAGCTGGCGGGTGGGGGTGTAGAACGTGAGGCGGTTGTTGAGGTATTCGGGGCCATTGTCGTGGAGTGCTTTGTGTGCGTGGGTGAGGAGCCTGAACGTGATCCTCTTGTTGACGGGGAGCCAGTGAAGGTTTCTCAGGTGACCGGATATGTGGCTGTGGCGGGGGATGTTGAGGATGAGTCATGCAGAGGCATTCTGTATGCGCTGGAGTCGTTTCTGAAGTTTGGCTGTGGTTCCTGCTTATAGGGCGTTTCCGTAGTCCAGTCGGCTGGTGACGAGGGCATGGGTGACGGTTTTCCTGGTTTCGGTGGGGATCCACCGAAAGATCTTACGGAGCATGCGCGGGGTGTTGAAGCAAGATGTCGAGACGGCGTTGTCTTGCTTGGGCATCATGAGGGAGGAGTCCAGGATTAATCCCAGGTTGCGTGCGTGGTACGTGGGTTTTTGGTGCGGAGCCCCGCGCAGTGGGCCACCAGGAGTCGTCCCAGGCAGAAGGGGATTGTCCATGGATGAGGACCTCCGTCTTGTCTGAATTCAACTTCAGGTGACTGAGTTTCATCCATTCTGAGACATCTTTCATTCCTTCCTGGAGGTTGGTTTTGGCAGTGGCTGGGTCTTTGGTGAGGGAGAGTATCAGTTGGGTGTCGTCAGCGTAGGAGATGATGTTGATGTTGTGTTTGCGTGCGATGGCGGCGAGGGGGCTCATGTAGATATTGAAGAGGGTTGGGCTGAGCGAGGAGCCTTGGGGTACGCCGCAGATGATCTCAGTGGCCGCTGAGAGGAAAGGAGGTAGGCGGACTCTCTGGTTTCTGTCGGACAGGAACAAGGTGATCCAGTCCAGGGCCTTTCCTTGGATCCCTGTGTTGAAGATGCCGGATATCAGGGTTCGGTGGCATACAGTGTTGTAGGCGGCCGAGAGGTCTAGGAGGATGAGAGCGGTTGTTTCTCCGTTGTCCATCAGGGTTCTGATGTCGTCGGTGACTGTGATGAGGGCGGTCTCGGTGCTGTGGTTGGCTCGAAATCCAGACTGGGACTGGTCGAGTGAGTTGTTTGCTTCGAGAAAAGCAGTCAGCTGTTTATTGATGGTCTTCTCAATGACTTTAGCTGGGAAGGGAAGAAGAGAGATGGGGCGGAAGTTCTTGAGGTCTTCGGGGTCCGCTGTGGGTTTCTTCAGAAGGGCGTTGATTTCTGCGTGCTTCCAGCTCTCAGGGAAGGTGGCTGACTTGAAAGAGTTGTTGAAGATGTGGTGGGGGCAGGGGTCAGAGGGGGAGACCGAGTGGATGGTGTTCATGACATGGGTGGTGTCTTCAATGCTGATGGGGGTCCAGGCGCTGAGGATGGTGGTGGGGGTCAGTGGTTCAGTGTCTGGCGGCAGAGTCTGGGGTCCGAAGCTGTCGTGTTGTCTGTGATTTTGCGGTGGAAGAACGTGGCAAAGGAGTTGCAGAGGTCTTGTGATGATGTGATGTTGTTGTTGCTGGCACTGGGTTTGGAGAGTTCTTTGACGATGCTGAAGAGTTCCTTGCTGTTGTGGGTGTTGCTGTCTAGCAGCTCTTTGAACGATGCCCTTTTGGTGGTACGGATCAGCTGGTGGTGTTCGCGAGTGGCGTTCTTGAGGGCAGTCATGTTTTCGGTGGTCTTATCGTGGCGCCAGGTTTTTTCGAGGGTTTGGCAGGATTTCTTTGAGTTTTTGTGGGCGTCGGTGAACCATGAGGTTTTCCTGTTGCGGGACTCGCCTGGGGTTTCTTCAGTGGAGCGAGGTTGTCAGTGCAGTTGGTGATCCACTGAGTGAGGTTGCGGGCCGCGTTGTTGGTGTCTGCAGTGTCGACTGGCGGGTTCTGGCTCAGTGATGACAGGAGCTGGTCTGTGGTGATTTTGCTCCAGCATCTGCATGGAATTTGTTGCGTTCGGAGGTGGGATGTAGTCTTTTTGAAGGTGAAGTGGATGCATCTGTGGTCGGTCCAGTGTAGCCCAGTGGAGTGGCTGAAGGAGACGTGGTTGCTGGCGGAGAAGATGGGGTCGAGCGTGTGGCCAGCTAGGTGGGTGCGGGTGTTCACCAGTTGCTTGAGTCTGAGGTTGGCGAGGTTGTCGAGCAGGGTGGTTGTGTTGCTGTCGTTGTTTTTTCTCCAGGTGGAAGTTCAGGTCTCCTAGGAAGATGTATTCTGGTGAGGCTAGGGCGTGCGGGCTGAAGAAGTCGGCGATGGTTTTGCTGAATTGTGTGTGCGGGCACCATCGTCTAAACTGGGGTTGTGTGGAGTGCAAAAAAACAATGGATTTAGGCCCAGATCTCTGTACTGGGGTGAATGTACGACATTGTTGTGCATTCTGTCCATCAACTGTTGTTTTTGCATTCGTCACCCCGAGTGGGACAGGTATGCTCAGACATGAGTCCTTTGCTCTCCACGCCATTGGAGTCAAGCTATCCTGGCTGAAGACGGCTGATACCCAGAAACCGGTCCTAGGATGCTTGATTCCGGTCCAGGGAAGACATGGCTTGGCAGTTTAAGCTGGACTGTTCCCATGAGGCACAGGGTCATGGCTGATTTGCATATGGCCATGTCTGAACTGGGGTGGTGTGGAGTGCAAGAAAATGATGGATTTAGGCCCAGATCTCTGTACTGGGGTGAATGTATGACATTGTTCTGCATTCTGTCCATCAACTATTGTTTTTGCATTTGTCACCCCGAGTGGGACGGGTATGTTCAAACGTGAGTCCTGTGCTCTCCACGCCACTGGAGTCAAGCTATCCTGGCTGAAGACGGCTGATAGCCAGAAACCAGTCCTAGGATGCTGGATTCTGGTCCAGGGAAGACATGGCTTGGCAGTTTGGGCTGGACTGTTCCCATGAGGCACAGGGTCAAGGCTGATTTGCATATGGCCATGTCTTAATTGGGGTGGTGTGGAGTGCAAAGAAACGATGGATTTAGGCCCAGATCTCTGTACTGGGGTGAATGTATGACCTTGTTTTGCATTCTGTCCATCAACTGTTGTTTTTGCATTTGTCACCCAGAGTGGGACGGGTATGCTCAGACGTGAGTCCCGTGCTCTCCACTCCACTGGAGTCAAGCTATCCTGGCTGATAGCCAGAAACCGGTCCTAGGAAGCATGATTCCGGTCGAGGGTAGACATTGTTTGTCAGTTCAGGTTGGACTGTTCCCATGAGGCACAGGGTAAAGGCTGATTTGCATATGGCCATGTCTGAACTGGGGTGGTGTGTAGTGCAAAAAACGATGGATTTAGGCCCAGATCTCTGTACTGGGGTGAATGTATGACATTGTTCTGCATTCTGTCCATCAACTGTTGTTTTTGCATTTGTCACCCCGAGTGGGACGGGTATGCTCAGACGTGAGTCCCGTGCTCTCCACGCCACTGGAGTCAAGCTATCCTGGCTGAAGAATGCTGATAGCCAGAAATCGGTCCTAGGATGCTTGATTCCGGTCCAGGGAAGACATGGCTTGGCACTTCGGGCTGGACTGTTCCCATGAAGCACAGGGTCAAGGCTGATTTGCATATGGCCTTGTCTGAACTGGGGTGGTGGGACTGCAAAAAATGATGGATTTCAGCCCAGATCTCTGTACTGGGGTGAATGTATGACATTGTTCTGCATTCTGTCCCTCAACTGTTGTTTTTGCATTTGTCACCCCAAGTGGGACGGGTATGCTCAGACGTGAGTCCCGTGCTCGCCACGCCACTGGAGTCAAGCTATCCTGGCTGAAGACGGCTGATAGCCAGAAACCGGTCCTAGGATGCTTGATTCCAGTCGAGAGAAGACATGGCTTGGCAGTTCGGGCAGGACTGTTCCCATGAGGCACAGGGTCAAGGCTGATTTGCATATGGCCATGTCTGAACTGGGGTGGTGTGGAGTGCAAAACAACGATGGATTTAGGCCCAGATCTCTGTACTGGGGTGAATTTATGACATTGTTCTGCATTCTGTCCATCAACTGTTGTTTTTGCATTTGTCACCCCGAGTGGGACGGGTATGCTCAGACGTGAGTCCCGTGCTCTCCACGCCACTGGAGTCAAGCTATCCTGGCTGAAAACGGCTGATAGCCAGAAACTGGTCCTAGGATGCTTGATTCCGTCCAGGGAAGACATGGCTTGGCAGTTTGGGCTGGACTGTTCCCATGAGGCACAGGGTCAAGGCTGATTTGCATATGGCCATGTCTGAACTGGGGTGGTGTGGAGTGCAAAAAAACGATGGATTTAGGATCAGATCTCTGTACTGGGGTGAATTTATGACATTGTTCTGCATTCTGTCCCTCAACTGTTGTTTTTGCATTTGTCACCCCAAGTGGGACGGGTATGCTCAGACGTGAGTCCCGTGCTCTCCACGCCACTGGAGTCAAGCTATCCTGGCTGAAAATGGCTAATAGCCAGAAACCGTTGCTAGGATGCTTGATTCCAGTCCAGGGAAGACATGGCTTGGCAGTTCGGGCTGGACTGTCCCCATGAGGCACAGGGTCAAGGCTGATTTGCATATGGCCATGTCTGAACTGGGGTGATGTGGAGTGCAAAACAATGATGGATTTAGGCCCAGACCTTTGTACTGGGGTGAATTTATGACATTGTTCTGCATTCTGTCTATCAACTGTTGTTTTTGCATTTGTCACCCCGAGTGGGACAGGTATGCTCAGATGTGAGTCCCGTGCTCTCCAAGCCACTGGAGTCAAGCTATCCTGGCTGAAGATGGCTGATAGCCAGAAACCAGTCCTAGGATGCTTGATTCTGATCCAGGGAAGACATGGTTTGGCAGTCCAGGCAGGACTGTTCCCATGAGGCACAGGGTCAAGGCTGATTTTCATATGGCCATGTCTGAACTGGGGTGGTGGGAGTGCAAAACAACTATGGATTTAGGCCAGGATCTCTGTACTGGAGTGAATGTATGACATTGTTTTGCATTCTGTTCATCAACTGTTGTTTTTGCATTTGTCACCCCAAGTGGGACGGGTATGCTCAGACGAGAGTCCCGTGCTCTCCACGCCACTGGAGTCAAGCTATCCTGGCTGAAGACGGCTGATAGCCAGAAACCGGTGCTAGGATGCTTGATTCCGGTCCAGGGAAGACATGGCTTGGCAGTTCGGGCTCGACTGTTCATATGAGGCACAGGGTCAAGGCTAATTTGCATATGGCCATGTCTGAACTGGGGTGGTGTGGAGTGCAAAACAATGATGGATTTAGGCCCAGATCTCTGTACTGGGGTGAATGTATGACATTGTTCTGCATTCTGTCCATCAACTGTTGTTTTTGCATTTGTCACCCCGAGTGGTACGGGTATGCTCAGACGTGAGTTCTGTGCTCTCCACGCCACTGGAATCAAGCTATCCTGGCTGAAGATGGCTGATAGCCAGAAACCGGTCCTAGGATGCTTGATTCCGGTTCAGGGAAGACATGGCTTGGCAGTTTGGGCTGGACTGTTCCCATGAGGCACAGGGACAAGGCTGATTTGCATATGGCCATGTCTGAACTGGGGTGGTGTGAAGTGCAAAAAAACTATGGATTTAGGCCCAGATCTCTGTACTGGGGTGAATGTATGACATTGTTCTGCATTATGTCCATCAACTGTTGTTTTTGCATTTGTCACCCAGAGTGGGATGGGTATGCTCAGACGTGAGTCCCGTACTCTCCACGCCACAGGAGTCAAGCTGTCCTGGCTGAAGACGGCTGATAGCCAGAAACCTATCCTAGGATGCTTGATTCCGGTCCAGGGAAGACGTGGCTTGGCAGTTCGGCGGAATGTTCCCATGAGGCACAGGGTCAAGACTGATTTGCATATGGCCATGTCTGAACTGGGGTGGTGTGGAGTGCAAAAAAACGATGGATTGAGGCCCAGATCTTTGTACTGGGGTGAATGGATGACATTGTTCTGCATTCTGTCCATCAACTGTTGTTTTTGCATTTGTCACCCAGAGTGGGACGGGTATGCTCAGACGTGAGTCCCGTACTCTCCACGCCACAGGAGTCAAGCTGTCCTGGCTGAAGACGGCTGATAGCCAGAAACCTATCCTAGGATGCTTGATTCCGGTCCAGGGAAGACGTGGCTTGGCAGTTCGGCGGAATGTTCCCATGAGGCACAGGGTCAAGACTGATTTGCATATGGCCATGTCTGAACTGGGGTGGTGTGGAGTGCAAAAAAACGATGGATTGAGGCCCAGATCTTTGTACTGGGGTGAATGGATGACATTGTTCTGCATTCTGTCCATCAACTGTTGTTTTTGGAATATATTCTGTCCCTGAAGTTCTGATCAGGAAGTCATCAAACTAGCCCTTGGAGTCTTGTTCAAGCAGAGAAGCAGGTCTCTAGCAACAGGGTAGTTCTATGAGGGCCCAGGGCAGACTCCAGCCAGCAGTACAGTACTCTTGGTGCAGCAGGGCAGTTCCGTAAAGTGAAAAGCAGGACACTGGCAGGCCCATTCTCCAAGAGTCCTCCACAGGTTCAGAAGTGATCTGAAGAGTTGGCCTGAGGGTCCTAATAATATACCTGGTACCAGCTTGGAGGTGGAATAAATGTCTGGGGTTTCTCTTCCTCCACCCTTAGAAGTGACTTGAATCTCCTCTCTCCCTACTCTGGTCCCAGGCTATCTTCAGGCACAATAGGCAGTGTGAAGTTAACATGTGTGAGCTGAGGGAGTACATTTCAAGTGCAAGTGGGTTGCAGTGGTGAAAAAGGAATGTGAGAGTTTTTCACTCCCAGGACATGTAAAACCTAAAAGGACATGTCCCACTTTTTAGGTACACAGTACCCACCCTATGTGCTGTTTTGGTCATACCTTTGAGGTGACCCATATGCATTAAAAGGGGGGGTTTAGGCCTGGCAAGGAGTTTATTTTGCCAGTTCCAATTGCCAGTTTAAAACTGCAGATAGTCTGCAATTGCAAGCCTGGGCCCTGTTATAAGGAGCTACCTAAGTGGGTGTTGCAATAAGTGCTGCAGTCCCACTAGCAGCAATTATTGTACCAGCCCTGGCTATATTGTATACCACCTTACAAAGAACTTGCTAGTACATTAAATATGGCAAGACGTAAAAGCCAATTTTACCATGTTTTCGGAGCTTAGCAGAAGTACTTTAGTACTAGTTAGCAGTGTTAAAGGGCACAGAGTCCTAAGGCCAACAAACACGTGTTCAGAAAACATGAGGGAAAAATGCATACATTTTGGGGGTGATGCTCCAGAGGGGGACCAGTCCAACAGCAACCATTTGCCACACAATCATGAAAGTACAAATGTAAACACAGTTACAGTTGGCAGAGCATAATAATATCTTTTCTAAGAGAACCTAATAAGGATAATTTTTTTTTCTTTGTCCTTAATCACCTTAGAAGGTTCCTATGTCCAGTTTTATCAGCCCTTTAACTGCGAGAGATACTGACTACTGTTGGGCTTACTACGATGGGCATATTCCTTCAAGCGGCTATATCTCTCACTCGGCGTAAGGGCATACACCGGCGCTCCTTTAGGATTCGGTATATCGAGGAAGTAGATCTTTAGCAGACCAGAGTAGAAATGCCGGTGTAATCATTGGACATAACTATGTTCTTGATCCACCATACCCTTCAAATTCTATACCGTCCTATCTGGGGACTCCATCCATGCCAACAACAATTCTTAGTTTTGTTTCGTAATAGATCCATTCTGGGCACAAGGGATTCCAACCATTCAGAGTCCTGCGGGGATATATTGCTTACGCATTTACGACAGATCTATCTTCTTGCAAGTAGCATAGCATAAAACAGCAGATTTCTTGAGTTGCCCGTAAAAGCATCCCCTACTCCAAATATAGCCAAGGACAGGCTTACCTTTCTTTGCTGGTTCAAAATACCTGACGATGATGACTCCACTTTGTCCCAAAAACCTCTGATCTCAGGACATTGATAGAACATGTGCACGTCCGTTGCTTTTTCCAAACCACATTTACCAGAACATGTTCGACTCCCGTTCCCCATCTTTGATAGTTTTTCAGGTGATATATAAGCCCTGTGGAGCGAAAAAAGGTGGTCCCTTCTTAAAAAGGCAGGTTTAACAGTGAGGTAAAGTGTGCACATAGATACTTGCTAAATATTCTGCAGTTGCTCTTTCGACAAGTATGTTCCCCACAATTCCTTAGCCAGCCTGAACTCTCCGTCCATGTTCTCCATAAGGTGCCAGTGCTACCTCCTTGATTCAAATGGGTTTTGTTACCAGTTGCTCCTCTAATATGTTGCTGACGCCGAGTGCCTGTTTTCTACTTTGCTGCCAGCTTCTTAATTAAAGATATTTAAACTTTGAGAGAGTGTTTTTCGTCAGCCCATTGAGATCTTGCCAGGGCAGCAAGTCCCCTTCCCTGGCCAGGTCCCCCCAAACATTAAGGTTGGTGTTTTTGATGGGTACCACCAGTATATCATCTAGGCACTCAGGAGTCCCTGGTGATTCCCAAACTGGAGCAAAGTAAGAGTAGTAATTTAGTTTTGAAAGGTGTCTTATGTGATACCACATTTTAGCCATCGATTGAAGCACCTTTAGTTTGATTTTTTTTAAGAATTTGGGGTCGCCAAATTTAAAAAGGAATTCTACTGTATATACTCTAGATAGTTTCAACATTGCTAAAAACATTGATCCTATTATAGAACCATCTGGTGTCTTTGCTAACATTCTTGAATTTTTCAGCTGGAAGGCCCATGCATAGTATTGTATGTCTGGTAATGTTAAGCCTCCCTTCTCCCTCCTCCTCCGCAAATATTTCCAGGAAATCCTTATCCCTTTGTTCGCGCAAATAAATGTATTTATCGCCTGCTGAATTTTATGTATGGTCATTTTATTGGAGTGTAATGGTATGGAGTTAAACAAAAAGGTTATCTTTGGCAATATGGTCATTTTAACCAGACTGACTCATCCTAGGATCGTTAACGGAAGATGTACCCAGCTCTTCATTCAATTCAATTCAATAGAAAGCTTTATTCGATTTTGTTTTTTTTAAATCATAAAAGCGTACAAAAAATGACAGTCATTAAAAATAAATATGTGCATTCAAGAATAACATAACTTCAATTTAAAAAAAAACATAACCTCAACCTCAGAGTTCAGTGGTGTGACATGTTATTCAAGGGGTTTATCCCTATCTGGAGCAAGATACACGGGTTTGTCCTTTAAGGTGAGTAGACTCAAAAATTACGACAGATGTACAATGGATCAAATCTGTTAGAAACACAGAAACTAATACCACTGGGTACCTGGACTTCCCCACCCAACGGGTGGTGGTAGGCTATTGTTGGTCCTAACCGGGGGATATTTGGCATACAGGGATAAAAGTCAAGTAGATCCCAAATATGTATTGGGCCATCCCCTTCTCGGGGTGGACAAGATCTTAAGTATGGTGCGATGTTCCGGTTCCTGAATCTAACCAGTACCAAGTCCCCTGAAATGTTTTTTGGTAGTGGGCCCAACCAGCCCACCCTTCTCACACTCAGGATTCCGCCGTCTTTGTCCGGTGGTAGGGGTCTATTTCTTACCATCCAGAATATAACTTTGTTCAATAGGTCCTGCTGTCTTTCAGCTTTTCCCATCGCAAGTGCTGGAACTCCTGAGAGGACGGACACATATGGCGCGGCTTCTGGCGGGAGGTGTATGTATGGTGCTTTGCGTACTGTCTTGCCTCTGAGGGCCTTGATATAACAGATTTGAAAGGAGCTTTGGAAGTAGTTGAATCTGGGATTGTGGGGGATTGTAGGGTGACTTGCATGCTTTTGTGGATGGCAGTTCGCTTAGCTGTTGGGACAGTGGTAGTTGGCTGGGGTCGGTTCGATGTTACTGGATTATCGATGGGTTTCAGGATAGCCGTGATTTTGTTCTCTAGACCCGAGAGCCTTTCCCCTATAGCGTTGATTTTTTTCTGTTAGTGGGGAAATGATGGTTTTAACAAGTTGTTCAATATGAGTCAGAAGAGAGATCTGGGAATAAGATATTGATTCATCCAGTTTGACATCAGTCTCCATGGTGGTAGGGAGATTATGAACAGACAATGCAGGGCTTACAGATGGTTTATGGGATTTGGATTGAGTCCTTTCGGCATGGTCGCCATCATGCTTTCTATTGACGGGTAATAACCATGAGAGTACAGAGGCTTGTGTGTTGACTTTGTTCAATAAAAAGGGGGGATTCCTGTGTACTGCCTTTAGTATTTGTAGTACAGGTGCCTTTGGCGAGAGAGGGTGCATCCACACTAACATACTTTGTTTTGCATAGACTGTTTAGTTCATCCCACTGGGACAGGTTATGCATTCTTGGGGAGTTTAGTGGAGGAGATAGCGTACTAGATGGAGAGTAACAAGGACAGTTTATGTCTGTCACATGAACAGTAGGCAGGGAGCTTGTGGTAATCGTTTGCTGCATTTGCACCACTTGACCTGGACACCCCTGCACAGATGAGCTTGTTCCCCTCTTACAGGGCATGATCAAAGTGTAAATAGTGATGTTACAGAAAAAAGTTAAAAGTAATGTGTGTACACTATACCTCCTTTAGCAGAAGTTACAAGGGGAGTGGCCCGTCCCGTCCTAATCGGTCCACTGAGGGCCACAGAGGGCCCGCCCTTTGCCCGGGCTTAGCTCGGCGTCCCGCGAAGCGGGGCAGAGCGCCGTTTATGGCGCCTCCTGGCGCTACGGTGCGTCACTCAAGCTGCGCCGCCGCTGTGGCAGCCGGGAGTTGTGGTCCCGGGGCGGCGGCGCTGATCCCAGCAGCTGGTGACTCGTGGCGGTGGCGGCTTCGTTGCAGGGCTTCCTCTCCCTGCCCCCGGTGAGTGCTTGGCTGTCCCAGCTCTTCATTAATTGCATGATCTCTTTAAAGACCCTCCTCAAATTAGTTTCCGCAATTTCATTAATATCCTGAACTATCCTTAGCCCAAGATATCGCATTTCCCTTTTAACCTGGGGGTTGGTGCTTATTTGGTTCCATACCATGATTTCTGTTTTATGCTCATTGACTGAGTACCCAGACACTTCTCCAAAATCTTGCGCTATTTTTAGAATAGTGGGTAGGGTAGTGCTCAGATCTGATGTGTACACAATTAAATCGTCGGCGTAAAGTGCAACCTTTCTAGACCAATCTCCTTGTTGGAATGGAGGGATGTCAGATGCACTTCTCTGTCTGAATGCAAAAGGTTCCATATAATAGTTAAAAAGTAGCGGTGAGAGGGGGCAGACCTGTCTTGTGCCCCTAAGTATCTTAAAAGGTGAGGATAACATCCCATTTAGCAACACCTTTGCTACAGGCTCCTGATATATTAACTGCATAGCTCTACAAAATGTATCGCCAAGTTTATATCTTTCTAATACAGCTAATAAGTAAGACCATCTCACCTTGTCAAAAGCTTTTTGAGGCATCTAATGTTGTTATTGCTAGGGGAGTATTGAAAGATGTTGCAGTATCAATAGCTCCGATTAATTCATAAGTGAGTTCGTGCAAGTGCCTCCACTTCACAAACCCACTCTGATCTTCATTTATTGTGCCGCCTGACAGTTTGGCTAGTCTGCTATCCAATATTTTTCAAAAGATTTTGTAGCCTGAATTCAAAAGTTATATCGGTCTGTACGACTCACAAACCTTCAGGTCTTTATCTGTTTGCGGGATCAGAGTAACTGTAGCCTCATTCCAAGATTTTGGTAACTGCATGCCTTTTTCTAGTACTTCACCCATAACTATTGTCAATATAGGTGATAGTACTTCTGCTAGCGTTTTATAGAGCTCCATGGGAATGCCATTGGGCCCGGCTGCTTTACCCTCCTTACTTAAGTGAATAGCCCTGCTTACTTCCTCCTGAGCAATCGCTTGGTTTAAATGATATTGTTGGTTCAGATCTATTGGGTGGATTGAGTCCGCTAGCCAGCCCTCTATCTCGACATCCGATGATCCTTCTTTCTCTTCCATGTATAGGGTACGATAAAACTCTTTAAAGGATTCCCAAATGTCCGTACCTCTGTTTAGAACAATAGAACAATATTAAATTGGTCTTTTTTAATCTCCCCAATCCTATTCCTATTCAGATCTGTCTTGACCTTCCAGGCAAGAAGTTTGCTTGCTCCCTCTCCATATTCAAAGTGGGCTAATTTACTAGCTTTCCACCTATTTTTAACCCTTGTTTGGAGAACCTCTGATAGTTGGTTTTTCAGTGCTAGCTGCTTCTTCTCTAGATATGCATTTTGCTCCCCTGAGACTATACCTTTAAACTCTATATTCAAAAGCTCAATTTTTTCCTCTAGCCCTGTGATTTCCCTTTTGTACTGTTTATTTCTATAGCAGGTTGCACTGGAGATCTGTCCTCTAATGAATGCTTTTAAGGTGTCCCAGACTATTGCATTTGCAGCTGACCACTATTAATTGCGATAAACTCCCGAACCTCCTTTTTCAATGTACCCATTATCTCAGTGTCGGTCAATATTGTGCGATCTACGGTCCACCTCTTTCCCTGACAGCTGGTATTATTTTCTAATGTTAATAAAACTGCTGAATGGTCTGAAAGGTGTGCTGGCTTATACTCAATATATGGGATATCTTCCCTAAGGCTCCAGTCTACTAAAAAGTAGTCTATTCTGGACATACTACGATATTTTTTATTATAAAGATACGCCCTGTTGGTTGCTTACCCTTTACCTCCAAAGATCACAGAGGTTGTGCTCGGCCATCATGGTTTTTAAGAATGCACGCATATTAGGTGTCGGTGTTGTTCTTGTCCTACTTGACTTATCTATTTTAAGTCTAAAACCACATTAAAATCTCCTCCCAGTATAATTGAGGCAGGGAATTCTAACAAATTAGTACAGAGAATTTTTAAAGGTTCAAAGTCATCCTGGTTTGGACTATAGTAGCCTACTAGCCTTAATGGGTTATCCTTGATTTTTACTTCTACTATAACCCACCTACCTACTTTATCCACCCTTGATTTAGTCACACATAATTTTGTTCAACACATTCCTTCATTATTAAGTGTGTCTCCTGTAAGATAAGGATTTGAGCAGAGGAGTCTCTAAGATACTGTAGTATCCTATCCCTAGGGCCCTTTACGCGCAGCCCATTGACATTCCAGGTCAAAATTTGAATGGAAATGCATTTACTGTATTTGAACTCTTTTCTCCATCCATGGTGTTGGAGGACTTTATTTTTCCCATATGCTCCCCACCCCGTGCTGACCTGCTTCCCAACCCTCCCACCCAGTGCCCTGGAGTACCCACCCCTGCTTCTTCTTCTTGGACCTGATCTTAGTTCAAATTCTTTTCTTTGCTCTGCTGTTCCCAATAGACTAAAAAACATATTGTGTGTCTATCAATAAATGCACACCAATGTGTTTCAATGTGTTTCTAACACTAACTTCCTCCTTTGCCACTCCCACTCCCTCCAGCACCAACACCCTTAATGTGTTCTAACATCTCATCTGCCTCCCTTATGCTCCTTATCATGTGCATTCTATTGTTATACATTATTCGAAGCGAGGCCAGGAATGTAAGTTTTTACTGTTGCCCCTAATTTCCGAAAATCATCCATACGCTTACCCAGCTCCCACTGCCTGTCTAAGGTTGCTCGTGATAGGTCTGATCTTATTTCAAATGTATAATCTGGGCCTTTCAATGATTTTAACTTTAATGCGGATGTGAGGATTGTTTCTTTCAATGCATATGTCTGAAAGTTGATATGGATCTTTCTTGGCTTCACTCTACCTGGCGTTTTTTGAAATCGGTCTCTGTGTATTCTTTGTATGTCTTTTAGGATATCGTCCTCGCTCTCATCTAGCTGAACTGCAGCCTTGATAAGAGACGCCACATGAAGTTTTAAATCATCCCTCTCACTTCCTTCCGGGATATTTAGAATCCTCAAATTGTTCCGTCTCGAGTTATTCTCCAATTCTTCCAGTTTTTCCTGGAGACCCTGCTCCTCTCTACGCAGAGCTTGGAGCTCCATTTTATTAGTTGCAAGATCCTTTTTTAATTCCTCCACAGTGTTCGAGTACTTCAGTTCTCTCTGTTAAGGAATCCAACTTTTTATCCAGTGTCTCACAGAACCTACGTATTTCATGTTGATTAGCTTCTGAAACAGAGAACCCCTTTTTGATATCTAGCGGTAATGATCCTACCAATGCTTCCAAAGCGCTATACTGTACCTCACTCGGGGTTCTACTATCCAAATTTATATTTCTATATGTATTTTGGGCAGCTGTGAGGCCTTCATGACCGATGGAGTCATTAGTGAGGGAGTATACCAGAGACTCCACTCCGTTCTTACTCAAAGTTCTATCTAACTTTGTAGCCATACTACTCTCTTGAATTTTGTCCTGAACACCTACACCAGTAGCATTAAAAAAGGGGGTAATGAGTGTGTTTAGCACCAATTCTTGATGTCCTTAGGCTGAATCCTTGTTCATATAGTCAGAGTCAGAAGTCCATATTGTGTAGAAAAATTGATCTTTATTAATTTAGATAAAAACATGAACAGCCGACACGTGTTTCGCCCCTTTGGAACGCAAAAGCAGAAGGAACACCCAGCAGGCTGCCGACGACGCATATTAGGGATTCTACCCTCACAAATTCACTTTTTGAAAAAACGGATTCTGTTTTGGAAACTAGCACAAATTATGAAGAAATGTAAAGAACAAACTATATTGTAAATAGCCTTGAAAAAGCCCTGGCGCAAATCGCCACAGGGGCGAAACACGTGTCGGCTGTTCATGTTTTTATCTAAATTAATAAAGAGCAATTTTTCTACACAATATGGACTTCTGACTCTGACTATATGAACAAGGATTCAGCCTAAGGACATCAAGAATTGGTGCTAAACACACTCATTACCCCCTTTTTTAACTTTACTGTTCAAAAACTCAAGAGGTCCAGAGTTTTTTTGAGTGTGTTTTCATTACAAAAACTATGTGAAAATTGATATGGACTTGGACTTTCCTGTGGACCACTTTCTCTCTCTAGAAACCTACACCAGTAGCTCCGCTGGTAACTCTTATATCTATATTCGCTGATTCAACTTGAGGGCTCAGGACCTATTTATGCAATGGTCTCTTTAGTGCTAAAAATGCCGGTTGCACTTTAAAGAAAGTGCGTAGAGAAGGTGTAATTTTCGATTTGGTGCCCGGTAGTGTTTTTTTGTGTTTCTGTTTTTTGCCCCTTTTTTTACTTTTCTCTTAGACTCCTTCCTAGATTTTTGTAAAGGGGAACTTTTTTGGTCTTTTTGAGTGCTTGTTGTGGGAATGGGAATGGGAGTGGGAGAGGGAGATGCAGGATTCGCTGGAAGCACTAGATCCTGCCTCTGTGGCAAGCTATGATTATCTGACGCCCCTCCAGCAGCCTCTGCAACTCTCTGCCCTTCTAAAACACCACAAAAGACCCTGCACTGACCCTCATACCTCTTGCGTCTTGGACCTCACTTCTGTCAATGGCGTTGGTAGGCAGCTCCTCTATGCCGGCTCCTTGTGTTGTAGGCCGGGCTGGTGCAGTGCTTGTGCTGACACTGCCACTGCCCGATCTAAGGAAACCTCATGCGGCACCCCTGCGGTTCTTCCTTAACTCCAGGGCGTCCAAAAAAAAACGCGAACCGGCGTCCGATACTGAGGGTGAAAGCAGCGGCTCCGAAGCAGACTCAGAGGTAAGACACATTAGTTGACGTTTTTCCCTTTCTTCTAATTGAAAATACAGCGGTCGGAGTCTATCTCCTTTAATTACCAGACACACCGCACTACGCACAGGGAACAGCAGAGCTTGCGACCTGCTTACTACTCGGCCGCCATGTTCTCCGTCCATAATAAGGATTATTGTAGTGCATATCTTCTATCCCCACAGTTTGGTTGGGTAGATCACCAACACCAAAACCCTTGCCTACTACAATAATCTGTGAAATTCCATGTAACAAAGTACCTGCCTACAGGCTTTGGCACAGTGTAATATCAAAATACTTTAAAGCCAACTGTAGTTTATGCATAGTTTTTACAATAAGTAGGTCAAGCCTAATGGCTCTGCCATAACATTTCATGATTAACAGACCAAACCAATGAAATTTGGCATGTTTTTCAAAATTAATTGATGAAGCCTTTACCCTTCAACATAGACTTTACACTTTACCCAAAACCGGCCTTTTTAAGCACACACAAACTGGCGAACATCATGTATACAGTTATAAAATTACAAATATGTAGCAAAATACAGCATAGAAACAGTATACAAATCCCCCTAACAGGGCTTAACAAGAATCATCACAATGAAACCCTTGGGTTTGTCTGAGGCACTGGCCATCATTAAAACCCCTACCATAGTAACCTGTGAGATTTCATGCAACAAAATACCTATCTGTATGCTATAATATAGAGCAATTACAATGCACACCTAAATGCCTATTGACTCTAACATATGCACTTCACAATTAAAATGCCAGGCCTAGTGCCGCTTTCATAATATTTTGTATTAAACAATCCAGACCTATAGACATGATCACAGGTTTGCCACTGTAACCAACCCAGTCCTGCTGCACCAAGTATAAACGTTGTCACAAGCCAAATAGTGCAATATTTGTAGTCTATTAGAGGAAGCACAAAATATGGTCTAATCAAATCCTGTACTCAATGGGACAAAGTATATTGGGTGGAGCCTAGGCCCCACTCTCAACATAAATCAGAAAGCACATTTGTGTTGATCACATCAGGTCAGGAGACAGTTGCATTTTCAAACCAGACCTACAAATCGTTGTGCTGCTGCCACAGAAAAACACAGTAAATTATCTAGGTATCTAGGACACTTTAAATCATTACGTTGTCATGTGTGTGACCCTAAACGTTCAAGCTCTGAATAAATAAAGAATAAATAAAGAATATAATTACAGGTGGGAAAACACGTCTTCTGCCCCAATCAAAACTTGTACTTTGACTCTGAACATGTGGGCGGAGCCAAAGCTCTTCTCCTTGTGATTCTCACATAGTTGTTGGCGACAAGTGCGCTGTCAATCCAGACCATAAAAACGATTTCCTGAGTCTACGTATCTCCTTAACTTAGGAACAAGCAGACATTCTGGACAGAAGCCGACCAAAGTGTTGTTAAGCCAAGTCAAGAAAAATAACTTTAGGAGGCTTCTTACCATTACAATATTCACATATTCTGAAAATGGTAGTCTATTTAGATTTTTTTTTCATTCCGATACATCTGTCAAACTCAATATAAGGTCATACAACATTCAACTTTTAATGCTTACTGTCCTTACTCAACCGAAGTGTAACATAATTAACACATTTATGTAATTTTGTCTGGGTTCCATATTTTAAACTTCCAGTCAGTGTGGATTTGTATTGTGATCTTCCAATCTCTCCTGCAAAAGGCTTAAACTAGAGCTACAAAACCAGAAATGTTAGGTAAGTTTGAAAATACCCATTTTCTTTTATCTGGTGTATTTTACTCTGTTTTGCATCTCAATTCTGATTTGTGGTGCAGTAAATGCCAGATACGGAGGAGAGTGGTAACGCAGCAACCACAAAAAAAATCAAATTTGCAGCCTGCTCTTTGTCTTTCCTCATCTCATTTGGGTAATGAGAAAAGAAAGTGTTGCTGAAGCGGGATCCACCGCGGACTTTGCCACGTGTAAAACATTGGCTACACAACAAAGACATTAATTGACAAAGCCAATGGATCTCGGCTTTAGAAGACCAAGCTGATAGTTTTGCCAATGTTTTTTCAATTTCCAATTGCAGGTTACACATGCAGCATAACACATGTACACACACAGCCAGCAGTCTTGCAATGTTTTTTTGGAAGTTGGCCACCGGAGTGAATTTATGGATCACAATGAATTTGTGAGCATGTGTTACGATGCACTCCTGCGCATGCAGTTACATGTTCAATGTACCCTGAAGATATATATGGCATTACAATATGTATATATAAAGTTTTTGAAAGTAAACCTATACTCACTCATATATACTTAGCTTCACAATATTTTCATACTCGATATTCAGACCTTGATATTTTGGCCACATGAACTTTTGTGGTTGTTTTTTTAGCAGAATACCACACATGCATCACAACGGATGGATAATGTCATCATTGCAGATGGCCAATTTAGAATGGTAAATTAAAAGTGAAATAGTGAAAAACACAGTGTACACCAGTGGTAAACAAGGACGCAGTGGTGCAGTAGCTTTTTGCAGCTGCCGGACCCTCTATAAAAACACAAAGAGAGCATTGTTGAGGAATGGAACAATTGGGGGAAAGCTCCATGAAACACAGGCACTCCCATGGAGTACTAAATGATAAAGATGCTAGCATTGGAAGGATACAACACTGTGGGACAAAAATGCTCCTAGGTAGGACAAATGCAAGAATTGGAAGGGAAAGACATTGAATCAAGATCAGACACCTACAGTAGTCATCAAAGCCATCCACTCTTGAGCAAGGACCTGACCTAAAGTCCACTTTAAATATGTGTTACGTTTTGGAACGATAGGTACGTTTTGGAACAATAGGTCTGCCTGCAGACAGTTAAGGATGCCTGGAACCAAGACATAAACATTACTCTGACTAGCCATCCAATTTATAGTGGTTCATTCATTGGCATTTTGCTGGTGTCCCTTCTGATTAGGCTGCTATGAAAACCATGTCAGCCTTGTAAAGAAGCATATGAAAAAGTGCCTGTTATTCTGGTTCAGTCACAAAATTTTTAACAAACATTAGTTGGCAGTAGAAGGCAGTAGATCAAGTGGGGGGCGTGGAGGGTAGTAGGTCTAGGTTCAGGGAGAGCTGCATGCTAGAGCGTGGTCTGGGGTCAGAGTAACAGGAACAAGCATTAGTAAATGCATCAGGCTTCATCTATGTGATTATAAGGAAGCTCTTTTGTTAGCTTGCCAAGTCGTTGTTCAATATAAGTCACAGAAAGTATGTTAAAGTGTTATGACTTGTTTATCAATCAATCAATCATAGCATTTGTATAGCGCACTACTCACCCGGAGGGTCTCAAGGCGCTTTGGGAGGGGGGGTCCGCTACTGCTCGAACAGCCAGGTCTTGAGCTGCTTCCTGAAGGCGAGGTGGTTTTGGGTCAGGCGGAGGTGGGTCAGGAGGGAGTTCCAGGTCTTGGCGGCCAGGTAGGAGAAGGACCTTCCACCTGTTGTGGCTCTTCGGATGCGGGGGACGGTGGCGAGGGCGTGGCTGGTCGATCGGAGCTGGCGTGTGGGAGCGTAGAAGTTGAGGCGGCTGTTGAGGTATCTCAGGCCTTGGTTGTGTAGGGCTTTGTGTGCGTGGGTGAGGAGCTGGAAGGTGATTCTCTTGTTGACCGGGAGCCAGTGCAGGTCTCTCAGGTGTCCAGAGATGTGGCTGTGTCGGGGGATGTCGAGGATGAGTCTCGCTGAGGCGTTCTGGATTTGCTGGAGTCTCTTCTGGAGCTTGGCGGTGGTTCCGGCATTGAGGGCGTTGCGGTAGTCCAGTCGGCTGGTGACGAGGGCCTGGGTGACCGTCTTCCTGGTCTCGGTGGGGATCCACCGGAAGATCTTACGTTTTATGTACAAAAGGCAAACTATTGTGCATTTTCTAGTGGCATTATAAAGTGGAGAGATAAGGTAAATGGTGTAGGACAAAGATTAACAAACATGTACCGGATAGGCTTGAATGTGGTGCAACAATGAGTAGAATAGGTAAAGGGTAGATGAAAAACCATACACTTACAGCGTAAGAGCTGTTTTTGCAAATCCCACAAACAAGATTACCAAAACTAGATGAAAGGTACAGCACCTTTTCATCTAGTGCTGTTTGGCTACTGTCCTTTATTAGGATAAAAACTAACTTAAAGGTTTTCAACACAGCATTTGAGCAGTTGTGCAATATAAGTGAAAGTGATATTATTGGTTTATTGAGATGGGTACGTTTTTTTTTACTACGGATTTCTCTTACAAAGTTTTTTTTTGCACTGCAATTTTTAAAAAAAATTGTCAAAAAGGTTACACATGGACATAAACTCTGAAACAGTAATGAGCACATACTAAATATTTGCACTTGCATTGTCATTGGCATTGTGTTAATTATGGTCTACAATTTTTCTTTATTTTAAACAGTGCATTTTAAATTATTGTTCTATATGAAGTTTGTATGTTGTAACACACACTGTATTTTTTTCAAAGCATTTGTTATAATACGTTCCGGTGCCACTGCACCTCCTACACCATTAAAATCATGGTTCTAGTGCCTGCTAGATAACTGCACTTTGACTGTTTTAAGAATGTGCAGTTTGTGCAGTTGATGTTCTTTATAATATATTAAAAATAAAGTACAAGAGGCTGTTTAAATTCCTTTGGAGAACTCAAACCCTTTTTAGCAAACTATTAAGCTAAAATTACTTTGGAGAACTCAAGCTCTTTTTAGCAAATTATTAAGCTACAATACCACGTTTTAAAAGTATGCAAATAAATATGAAAGCTTTTTTACATCCATGAATGGCAAAATCCTTACTATTAGGAAATAACTCCTGCTTTAGAGTACAGAGTTTTGCTCAATTATCACGTTGCTTATTCATATGGGCAACGGAAAATACAGCAAACGTTGCAAATGTTTTTTGGTGCTAGAACAATACAATCTGCACAGTAAATACCAGTCCGTAAAAAGGCAGGCTTACCCATCTACCTGCTTACTAAGCCGAACTAAGGGGCATATTACCAAGCAATAGCGATAATTATCGCTATTGCTTGGTATTATTGGTTAGAGACAAAAATGTATCGCCGACCTGCGGCGATTTTTATCGCAGATAAACCTTGTTATTACCAAGGTTTATTGCAATTGCGATAAAAATCGGCCGCAATGCATGAATATCGCTGAAAAGTCAGCGATATTCAGGCATTACCGAGCTAATGCTCTTAGCCATGTTATTCACTTCCCATTGGATAACATGGCTAAGAACTGCTCAGGGCAGGTTTTAGCTTTTGGAGATATTCGCGCTTAGCACGAATAGCTCCAAAAGTTGGTAATAGGAGATAGCGATGTTAGCAACTGTTTCCAGTCGCTAACATCTTGGCACGCCCACTTTGCATGCCATTAGTGATACATTTCTCTGACATGCAAAGTGGGGCCCAAGATGGTAGCTATCTCCTACTAGCTGTCGCTAACTTGTGTTAGCGACAGCTAGGTAATAGGGAGATAATATTATCTCCCCTTTCTTGGCTTTTAAAGCCAAAAAAGTGGAGATAAACCCCCTTGATAAAATGCCCAGCAGCTAGAATTTTCAAATGCATTGCACCTGACACAATACAGCATCCCATCCCGGCTGGTAGACGTAACAGGCCGCAACTACAAAACTCGAGTAATACTTTTAGAACAGGCACATGACCGTGTATAAAATCCAAGACTCTGCAGCAGGTGTCTGACGCTGTAATGTAATACTGAAACTGCCCAAATGGATAATGGTGGTTAAAGCATCCCTTCAGCGCACAACAGAGCATGCTTATGTAAAGCACTGACATCACTTTGTTTGGGTTTAGGCTACACAATGCGTCAACAAAAAAAACACAACACAGAAAAAAGTAAATTTTATTAGCAACAAGCACACGACACAGAACAAAAAAATGCAATTTATTAGTGGACAATATCTTAAATAATTTGAAAATTAGATAAAAGTTCCATCCATGAAAGCAGAGTTAAACAAGCATGTTTTAAATTCATTCAGCCAGGGAAAGATAAGTATTGGTAAACAGCATACGCCTTGTAGCCTTAATGTACAAAAAACTGTTCCACAACTTTTGTGCCCAGCGCCACTGCACCATTCAAATCATGACCCCAGTGTCTGCTAGATAACTGCACTTATGACTGCCTGCTTAGTAGTACAACATAGCAATGTTTGGTGTTTAGAGGAGTTATAATAACTTTTGGCCTCGGTGGCACTGCACCTGCTTCACCATTCAAATCATAACCCTATAACCTGCAAGGTAACTGCACTTGTGACTGCCTGTTTAGTATTAAAATACAGCAATATTCGGTGTTAAGTGGTGTGCCTAGTGCTTTTGGCCCCAGTGTTCACTGCATCTGCTGCACCATTGTAATCATGATCCTAGTGCCTGCTAGATAACTGCATGTGTGGCTGTCTGTTTAGTGGAAACATTTAGCAATAATCTGTGTTTAGTGGGGTCCCTAAAGCATTTTGTCCCAGTGCCACTGCTCTTACTGCACCATTTAAATCAAGCCCCTTTTAACTACATGATAACTGCAACTGTGATTGCCTGTTCAGTAGTAAATTATAGCAAAATGAGGTGTTTAGAGGGAAAGATAACAAAATGTAAATAGTAACGGGTATTCACTATTAACCACAAAAAAAGTTAGGTCACAGCAAACTGATAAGAGAAACGCAGAAAGGAGAACAGGCTACAACCAATAGAAACGGAGCTAAGTAAATTGGCAAGCATACAGATCAATAAACACTGTAAGCGTCTTTTAAGATATATTAAAAACAATAGATTTCCCCGCTCTGTGGGTGAAACCTAAAAATGGAGACATGACATGATGGGGACTTTAAAACAAGCGTGCAAGACATGGGGCAAGTCCCTTCAGGTGCCACAGTTAATTGATCTAATGTCAACTCATGTCGAACCAAGTAAAAAAAAAACAGCTTGATTGTGGGTGACGAAGGCCAAATTTAACAGGTGTGTGGGAGGTGTAAACCCTGGCACACCACCATGACATTTGTAGCATGAAAACCAAAATCAGGCCTTCAAAGTCCTATGTTTTTGCTAGCGCAAGAAAAAAATCATACATAATCACTATTGTAAACATAGCAGATTAACATATTAGCTGCTTTTAAATGGCAACACTTAAAAGTATTTTTTTCATATTGTATTGTGATTTTAACTGACGAGTTTGTTCATATTATTTGTTAATATTATTAATATGTGATGGAAATCACATATTAATAAACATCAACAGTTTATCGAATGAACAACAGTGACCGATACTGCAGGGGACAACAATTGAATTCATATCATTTTTTACACAAATTAGAGCGTTCTCAAACTGCGAGATGTTAAAAGTGAAATTTCCGGATGTACGTTGTTACAACGCATGCTTTTACCACGCATGCCTTTACAACACATGTTTTTCAACGCAAGTCTTTGGGGGGTGCTGGATAGTGAATAGTTTAATTTATTATTCCAACTCCAGTCCCCGTGGATAGTAGGGAAGGTGTTGGATAGTAAATTAAACTATTACCTATCCTACAGCGCCCCCAGCGCAATTCGTTGTAATGACTTGCGTTGAAAAACCTGCGTTGTAAAGGCACTGCGTGGTAAAGTTGTGTCGTAAAGTATTTTTCCCGAAATTTCCTAAACCAAGCTGTGCTTCAGCTTCTGTAAAAGTCGTATCTCTGCAACATTGTAAAATAACCCGAGAAACATATTTGTCTTCTTGCGGCACTAAAACATAATTTTACACATTCTTGGCACGTGCTGATCTTGTATTCGGAGGAACAAAACCCAGCTGAGTTTAGAAAATATTTCAAGAGCAGAAGTGAGTAAGGGCTGACAGTTGCCTGAACACACTTATAAAAGGGGAATGCAAGCTGTTTTTTCCCTTTCACAGATGACCAAGAGACACCACTACAGAGATCATGCTGCTTCCTGTTTCTGAGGTACAGAAACTGTTGATGTGATGTAATCACCAAGGGCCTCATTTATGAGAAGTGATGCATCGCTACGTGAAAGCAGTGATGCGTCACTTCTCAGTATGCACTCCTTGCGACAGTCCTGATGCGTCATATTTATAGTATGACGCATCATGTCGCAAGGAGTTACAGATACGTCAGCATTTCTGACGTATCTGTATGGCGCAAAAGTGAGGCATTGCTGGAGTGTGTCACAAAAGTGATGCAACTCCAGCAATGCGTCCTTTCACATGGGGCAGGCCCCATGTGAAAGGGCCTGCGTCAGTCTTACGCCTGCCTCACAGCATTTGCGTCCTAGAAGTGACGCAGTGATATCTCATAGATTTCACTGCGTCCCTTTCTTGTCCTCAATATGCCCCCCTTGCATACGTTATACCTGGCGCAGGTATAATGTGACGCAAGGGTTTGCAAAGTGAAGCATCTACCTAGATGCGTCACTTTGTAAATATGGCGCAACAAGGCACATTTTTTACGCCACTGGTGCGTCAGAAAAAAGTGACGCACCTGCGGCGTAAAAGTGACGCACAGCCTCATAAATGAGGCTTTAAGTTTTCCGTGTGTCACTCCTTACAATGGCGAGCGCTTGGTTCTTTAATTCTCTCTTGTTTATGCCTTCCTGATGAAAATGCTTTAAAAGCTATTTCTTTTTAAATTAAAGTTGCATTCGATTTTCATACAAGTAGTAGAAAGTGCAGCAAAATTCTATGCAAAAGTGTAAAACTTCAATAGCAAGATAATGTATTGCTAAAATCAATCAATCAATCAAGGTGTGTAAGCGCAACTACTCACCCGTAAGGGTCTCAAGGTTCTGGGGGCCGGGGGGGGCGGTGGGGGGTGTGGTGAGGATTGCAAGTTCCAGTCTGTCAAGGAGGGGGTCTGTTGAAGAGCCAGGTTTTGAGGTTTTTAGCGAAGATGGGGAGTGATGTCTGTCTGAGGTGGAGCGGAAGGTCGTTCCAGGCTCTGGCCGCGAGGAAGGAGCGGGAGCGGCTTCCCGAGCTGGTCTTTCTGGTGCGGGGGACGGCAGCGAAAGAGAGTTGGGCTGTTTTTTGTACCACTTGGCTAGTTAATATTTCTGGCTACAGCACAGCCTCCAGTCTTTCTTCCCTTGAAGAGCGCATTTTGTTGCACAGCTTGATGAAAGCGCGGCACCCAACCCCTTGGTTGACTAGAAGGCCGAACTCAGTCTTATCTGTGCTGGGGATGAGCATTTTGGTAGACTCCATACTCGCTTGAAGATTCTTGTTGCTAACCTATTCGCCATGCAGGAGTCTTTCCCCAGCATAATCTCCTGGCGGTATTATAAATAATTGGAGGTCTTGGCTTTCATGACGGTTAGAGGAGAGGTCAGGCTTGGGCTGGATAACTGTCTTGCAAGCTTTGTTAATGCTACCTCCATTGGCAAAGTCTTTGCCCGTACTACTTCCTTCTGTTTAGAGAAGGTGTCCCTTGAGTCCATATAAACCCCCCAGATATGTATAAGAGGCAACACTTTCAATGCTTTTCTCATTGAATTGCCACCCTCCACTTAGCTGCTTCCTTTTCTCATAGGTAATTGTCTTTGTCTTTGATATGTTTAATTCTAGCTCATTGTAAATTGTGTAAGTGATCGAGAAGCCTCTGTAAGCCTCTGTAAGCCAACCCTTGTGTGGGTAAACAAGAAGCGATCGTCTGCATACCTCAAATTGCTTACGCGGGTACCGCCTAGTTTTGAAGGGTGGGAATTAACATCATCAATTAGCGTTGGTCCATCTGGGATAAAAAGGGTAAAAAGAAGGGGTGCCAGCACACACCCTTGTTTTACACCACACAACGTTCTATTTACCATGAAATATGGGATCAATCTTCCAATTATCCATGGATCCAGGTGTTAGAGTGAAGCTGAATTATGGCCTTTTGAAGAGCAAAAGAGATTCCCCATTTCTGCAGTTTCGAACCATAGAAGACCTCTAGGCAGTAGGCACATGATTGAAGGGCGCCTTGAAGTCAACAAAGCACCAATGGAGTAGCATTCCTAAGGCAGATGCTTTCTCCATCAGTACAGATAGTGCAAGCAGATTTGTTGTTCCGGAGTTTGCCATAAAGCCGGTCTGATTGAAGGGTAAGAGGTGATTGTTGCACGCCGACGATGGCAACTCTTTGATCAACAGACTAGCATAATTTTAGGAGTCATCAACCTGTAGTTTTTTGGGTCAGCTCTCCTACCCACTTTAAAAATTGGATGGATGATGGCTCCATGGCAGGACCAACAATAGCAGAATAAGAGTGCCTGATGTTTAGCCCGCAACTCGATGTCCAAGTTGTACAGGGCCTGAGGGAAGCGATTTGGCCGAGGGGGCCCCTTCTGACCGGCCTTTGCTTATAATTCGTGCTATTCTAGTTATCAGTACTTCAGGTGCCTTTGATGCCTGGAACAGAAGCTCATCTTGCTGGTGTGGAGATTTGGTAGTGTTTGCGACTTGAATCTAGGTAGCCGTATTGGATAGTTGCTCTGGCATTCCAGGGCGTATTATGTGAAAGAGGAACTGCAAATTGCTGCAGATGGGTGAAAGGGCAGGTGGTATAGGGTAAGCAGATCATCCCTCTTCATTTTTTGACACTTAGAAATGGTCTATTAAGAAGGATGCCCATTCCTTTTCACATTCATTAGCACTACTTTGCCCTCTACGGCCTTGTGTTTTCCTGTTCACAAGAGATCAGAATTAGGCTTTTTACTTGCATGAACTAGCTTTAGCCAAAACTGGTCTTTTTTTGTGTATCTCAAAATATTGCTCGCCCAAATCCATTTTGAGCTTGCTTGTAAATGATGAATAGCTGGGTGTCCCCTGGGTGCTTCCGGGCATGTCGAATAGCTTAATTGATGGGCTTTTTAGTTTTTTGGTCTCAGCAAAAATGAATAGTAGATTCCAGGTTGAGATTTTTCAAGAGGTGGACAGGAATTTATTGAGTAATTAAGTTGAAAAAGACTGGAGTGGGTGCCGTATTGACAGGGCTCCTTGCACCCAACAGGCCTCTGCAATTTCTCATTATAGAGTGTATGAAGGTGTATAACCATTTTAACCTTTTGAGTTTCTCTGTATAGATTACGCTAGTTGTAAAACTTGTTGAGCGTGCCGGGTGACACTGGAAGACCGAGTAATTACTTCGGGTGGTGGTCACTCTCTCCTCATGACACAATGGTCGAATTTTCTGTCAAAGGGAGCATTTTGCTGTTACATATAGTATAAACTAAGAATAATTGAGTATTTCAGTTTGTTCTTGTCCAGTTTGGGGGTATATCCAGGGGGAAACAGCTGTTCAGTGTTATGTAACCCAAACTGCTGAATTGTTGGACCATGTATTCTCCTACTTTACTGTATCTGCTGCCAATGGGCTTTGTTTGATCCATGATGTATTGATTACCCTCCGGATATATGTCGTCAAGTTCCTCTGGAGCTTTTTGGAAAAGGTTTATATTAAAGTCACCTGAAATTGGAAAGGGTGTGCTTCTGTATTCACTTATTAGGTCTCACATAATTCGGATCAGGTGTTCCAATTTGGCCTTTTTCTCTCTGTCATTTGGGGAGATGTATACATTGATCAGGAGCATTTGTTTGATGGAATTAAAGTTCCTGATCCTGATGCTGGTGATCTGGTCTTCTTCAAATTCAAGCTGGTTGATATTTATATTTAGCTTGCTGGCTACAGATAACGAAAGCCCACCCTTGGGTCTACCATGCTTGTGCAGTCTTAAGGCAGGGGACTGAAATTCCACATAAATCTTTAATGGAATACTTACCTCCAACCATGTTTCCTGGAGGAATATAATCTCATAGTTTTTTAAAAACATTATTGTACCAGGAGATTGGGATTTCACAATAAAACCGTTAATGTTCCAGGAACATACTGTGAGGCCAAAATGGGTGCTATTTTATTCATGAGAAACTCCAGACAATGCGGCTGGCAGCCAGGTCCAATTCACCATCATCGTGACTGAATTCTCTGGTTCTAATTGAACGTTTCCATTGTGAACTCTATTTTGGGCCGATTTTAGTTTTGAAAAAGGTGTACTGCCAGAGTTGAAGGGGATTTTGCAAGTACTGACGGGTACTGTGGTCCAATTGGGAGGTATATTTTAATGTCCCAGCTATTAAATTGATCAGCCATTGATAGAACTAGTTCAGTTGTTGCCTCTGATACTAATGTAAGTTGTCTTTTTTCAATTACTTAATTGCCTTCACTGGGTATGAATTCAATAGAGGTTATATCATTAAATTCCAGGTTACACAATTCTGGAATAAATATAAATAGTTTGAGGATATTCCCTCTGTTTAAAATGTTGTGCGGGCCTTGAGTGCCATACTCTGGAGTATTTAACAGTATAGGGGAGGCTTATTGCGGAGGGACATGTCCTGGAGTGATGAGAGTGCTTGGTTTACTGGTTCTGGTTTCTTTACCAATGTTATCCGAATTCTTTCCTTGGCTACTGAATTTGATTTGTCATTGCGTTGCTCTGTGAGTACCATTCGCTGTTTTAACCTAGTCTCGCTTACTGAAGTGGGGAAGAGCTGGAACTTCAAATACGATTGATAGGGGATTCGAATAAAAAACTGGCTTGTGGTCTATGTCCTGCTCCACTGGGCACTGAAGGTGTGGATTCTTTAATACAGCTTCCCAACCACGTCGGGTGATTGCCTGTGCTCATTATGAGAGGGTATTGCAGGTGGCATGTTGCTTATAGGCACAACTGCTTGTTTTGGAGATAATTGTTGTAGCAGAGACAGACTGCTGTTGGTACTAGTTGTACACGTTGAGCCTGATGGTCAGTTGCTTTTGTGTCTTGAAAAATAATTGCAAATTGTATTTTGAGTCTTGGCACTGCGCTTATTATGCTTTTTTTGTAATCTTTTTTTCTCTGTTTTGCTCAACTGTTCTATTTGTGGTGCGTTATTCATTGTACCATTGTCCGGTCTCGTGCACGCTGGACCTCCACTGACCAATGAGAGTGTGCTCTGCTGATCTATCCTGAGTACCATTTGGTGACCATTATCTGATTTTTCTTGATGGTTAGATCTACTCTTCGATATGGGAGCTTGATGATCGGGCAATGGATCGGCTGCTGTGGCGGCTGTTTGTGTAGCAGATCTAATCACATCAGAGTTTGTATTGCATGTGTTGCATCCTTGTTTTTTACATTATGCCCTTTGGTGACTGTCAGCACACCTGAAGCTGGTGAATAGAAATACTGTTGCTAAGGTTGGTCCGGTCTGGATGCTGATGAATTCATAATTTCTGGGAAAACTGTAGTGAGAAACTGAAGAAAAGAGGACAGACTGTCTATGGAAGAGTGGAAGAGGTGTGGCGCCGCGGCTAGGGTGACTGGGGATCACGGTTCAATCCCTGGCACCGGCGGCACATTAGCCCAGCACCATGTGACTCTGGGCAGTAGCTTGTTTAATCTTCCTGACGGCCCCCAGCGCCTAGAGACCCTTACGGGTGATTGTGCGCTTTACAAATGTGGATTATTAATAATATTATTATCTATTATTGGGGAGCAGCAATGTACTGCTTGTAGTAGCTTGGCATTAGATTGTGCTTTTGTAATCAGTTTGTTGAGGGCTTCCAGTTTGTGGTCAGTCCCTGCAGTGTACACAGCAAGTGTGTTTAAAAGGGCGACTTGGAGGTCTAGTTTATCCGAATGTTGATTTAGCACAGTTACAGTGGATTGAAGAGTTTGCAAAAGTTGAGGCAAGAGTGCATTAGGTTCGGTCACAGCAGAGTCACAACCTACATGTGGATGCGAATTCCTATTTGGATCATCCTGAAAGAAGGATAGATCCAGTGGGGAGTGGCCATTATGCTCACGGTGATGGATCAAGCCCTGATCTTTGGACTGGGTAAGAGTGGTCTGCTTAATTCAGACACTCTGTTCATCACCACCCCCTTTTCTGAATCGTTTTTGGCCACTATAGGTGTGGCAGGGTATACTCAGACATGAGTCCCTTTCTCACTGCACCATCAGGATTCAAGCAAGCCGGGCCGAAGACGGCTGAAATGCCAGAAACCGGTCCCCGGTAGCTTGTCTCCTTTCTGGTGAAGAATTGGCTTGGTAGTTTGGTCTGCCCTGTTCCCATGATGCACTGGGCCAGGGTCAGACTAATTTGCATATAGCCAAGTTCTGAGCTGGGATGGTGCAATGAGCTAAAAAACGGTGATGGATCAAGCCCTGATCTTTGGACTGGGTAAGAGTGGTCTGCTTAATTCAGACACTCTGTTCATCACCACCCCCTTTTCTGAATCATTTTTGTCCACCATAAGCGTGGAAGGGTATACTCAGATGTGAGTCCCTAGCTCATTGCACCATCAGGATTCAAGCAAGCCGGGCCGAAGACGGCTGAAATGCCAGAAACCGGTCCCCGGTAGCTTGTTTCCTTCCCAGTATAAGAATTGGCTTGGTAGTTTGGTCTGCCCTGTTCCCATGATGCACTGGGTCAGGGTCAGACTAATTTGCATATTGCCAAGTTCTGAGCTGGGATGGTGCAGTGAGCTAAAAAACGGTGATGGATCAAGCCCTGATCTTTGGACTGGGTAAGAGTGGTCTGCTTAATTCAGACACTCTGTTCATCACCACCCCCTTTTCTGAATCATTTTTGTCCACCATAAGCG
Source organism: Lissotriton vulgaris (assembly GCF_964263255.1). Lineage (NCBI taxonomy): Eukaryota > Metazoa > Chordata > Amphibia > Caudata > Salamandridae > Lissotriton > Lissotriton vulgaris. Next base: position 2,048,054,885 of record NC_141685.1, read on the forward strand.
TGGAAGGGTATACTCAGATGTGAGTCCCTAGCTCATTGCACCATCAGGATTCAAGCAAGCCGGGCCGAAGACGGCTGAAATGCCAGAAACCGGTCCCCGGTAGCTTGTTTCCTTCCCAGTATAAGAATTGGCTTGGTAGTTTGGTCTGCCCTGTTCCCATGATGCACTGGGCCAGGGTCAGACTAATTTGCATATAGCCAAGTTCTGAGCTGGGATGGTGCAGTGAGCTAAAAAACGGTGATGGATCAAGCCCTGATCTATTTATTACAAGCCCAATTCACTGGTCAGATTTTTAACAAATAATAAGGAAGAAAAAGGTACTTTCAGATAGTTACATTTTCACTGTCTAAAGCCTATGGGGACAAATTTGTGTTAGACTTTAGCTGCAGCCCTCTGAGTGTTAAACCCTGAATAAGGTGTGAAAATCGCTACCAGAGCAGGGAGACAAAGGCCTGGATATGGGGAGATATTTCTGTTTCTCTGGTAGGAAGTCCTTTTGGGATGTGCCCAGGAACTTAATTATCTTCAAAGAGACCTCTCCTGTGACATGCATCTTCTTTGATCAGTCAGGCTCCAATCACAGTGGGGAGGGAGCCACAGAAGTGTTTTGAAGTGAGCATAGAGGAGGGGTTGCTCATTTCGCTGGCCTCACCTCTGAGGTGGGTACACAGGCTCCGCAGAAGAAGAGAAGGTGTTTCCCATCTTGGTTTTAGGTGGAAAGGGGCATTGTGGGATTGTGTGCAGTAAGGCACGCAAGAAAAGTTGCAAAGATGGTTAGGGAAACCCCTTTGAAATTTTACCCCATTTTTTAGGGAGACGTCAGGAGTCATTCAAAACCTACAGGCTAGTGGCAAGCATACATGTGGCACCCTCAGTACCCTCCTCCAAAACTGCTGGACCTGTGTAATATCAGAACAGTAATGAGCTTGCTATTTGAGACCTGAGAAGAGCCCTGAAGAACTAGAACTACTCTCCCTCTTGTACCCAAGAAGTGTACTCCAATGATCATAAGGCTGACCTCCTGTTCACAACAAGCTACAAAATGCATTTCCTATAACTGCCCAACTGACCAGTTCCTACTGAGCCTGTCCTCGACCCTGCTGTTGGCATCTGCTAGAGTGAGTATTGACTCCCAAGCAAGGCTGGCTGGCATACCAGGCATTTTTCTGGGAGGCTGCAAGGGTGGGGGCCGGTTTTGATATTGGAGGGGGCTTTTGTAGCAGTGAAGCAGTTTTGAAAGCACCCGCTGCAGAGTTCCTTGCATATTCAGTAGTTTTCAGGCAACATTAAAAGTTTCAAGATAATCCTGGTGACTAATGTACATGCTGGCGAGAGATTTGAGTTTTGTCTAGTGGCAGTTTTGACTCATCTAATCTAGCTCTGAGGGTTAATATGCCAGTTGTAAACCATGTGTGCAATGCAGATCATAGTATTTTAAGCGCGCGCCTCACCTGAATCACCGCACATGCGATTCTGCCAAACACTAGACCGCATCTCTACTGTGAACTTTAGCGGCCATCTTAGAATTCCAGTTATGATTCAAATTCTGCCACTTATTGTTCTGGGGGCATTTTCTCTGGTTCCAAACATTTGATCTGCTTCATATAATAGAGACCACTTGTCTTACTTGCCTAGGAGTTCTGACAGTACTCCCCAACAAAGAAGATTGTTCCATTCTTGGTTTGGTCGGAAATTTTCGATGGAAGGATTTTACCAGTCTGGGAGCGTGAACATCTAAACAGTTTTCCCAAGATCTTTCTTCTGGTCCATAACCTTTCCAATCCACCAAATAATACAATTGTCCTTTTATTCTTTTGGAGTCCAAAATTTATTTTACTTCATATTCAATTCCAGATTCAAAATGAATCGGTTTTGGGGGGGAACCCTTCTGTAAATCAGTTGCAGTCTTTTTTAGCAAGGAAATATGAAAGACAGGATGAATTCTATAATTACTAGGTAGTTTTAATTGATAAGTTACTGGGTTAGTCTGTTTCTCAATCAGATAGCGACCTACGAACCTAGGTAAAAACTTCCTGTTGCCTTTTAACCTTAGATTCCTTGTGCTTAGCCAAAAACTATCTCCAATTTGAAAATTAGGACCTTCTCTTCTCTTTTTATCTGCATAACTCTTGTACTTTTGTTTAGCCTGTTCTAAATTTTGTGTTGCAGACTGATGCACCTCTTTCAAATGTGTTACAAGATCTTTTACTGCTAGGACAGAGATTTCTGCATTTGTTATGGTAGAATTAGGATGCCTGCCATAATTCAAGTAGAATGAAGAATAGCCTGTCGAAACGTTCTTAGCATTATTGTGAGCAAATTCAGCTGCCCAAAGAAAGTCCGACCACTCCCCATCCTGTTTCAAAAGGAACAACCTCAAATATTGCTCCAGTTCTTGGTTCACCCTTTCTGTCTGTCCGTCTGTCTCAGGACAGTAAGTGGTGGAGTATCGAGCCTCAATTCCCAATCCCACTAAAAAGGCCTTCCAGAAATGGGACAAGAACTGTGAACCTCTATCCAAAATGATTACCTTGGGAATTCCGGGAATTCTGACTATGTGTGTACTAAAATAACTAGCAAGTTGTTTAGCAGTTGGAACCCCTTTTAAGGCCAAAAAATGGGTCATTTTGGAAAATGAACTACTACCACTAGAATTGTATTATACCCATGACTAGAAGGCAAATCCACTACTAAGTCTAATGTGATTGTATGCCAAGGACCAGGAGGGGTAGGGGTAGGTAGCGGTTGCAACAACCCTTTCGGAGCCAAACGTTCCATTTTCCCTGAACGCAGATTTTGCATGTTTTGACATAATTTTCAATGTCCATAGTCATTCGAGGCCACCAGTAAAGTCTTTTGACTAGCTCCTTATTTTTTGCTTCTCCTTTATGACCTGCTAGAAGGTTGTCATGACATTAATACATCACTTGACGCTGTAGTTCTTGGGTGGGTAAGTACAGAGCTCCTTTGTGATATGGACGCTGGCACCGAATCTCCCTGTCAGGTTCTTCTTCTACCCAATCTTGCATTTCCTTTAAACTCATGGCTTGGACTATTTGTTCATTCAAGGTAGCAGGTACAGTTGAACAAATTATTTTTGAAATGGGTATTATGGCTTGATCTTTCTCTAAGGGCTTTTGACTTTCAGTTCCTAACCGAGACAGGGCATCTGCTTTTCCATTCCGAGTTCCTGGTCTGTAGGTGATGACAAAATCATATTCTGCAAAATATAATGACCACTTAAGTTGTCTGGGTGTTAAGGTTTTAGCAGAACCGTCACTTGATGTATCGCTCCCATGAGATAATGACCCCATTCCTTGAACGCGTCTTTTATCGCCAGCAGCTCTTTTCCGGTTATAGTGTAATTCATCTCTGCTGGAGTCAGTTTCCTAGATCTATAAGCCACTGGATGAAGTTGTCCGGTTTTCTTATGTCTTTGGGATAACACTCCTCCAATAGCTTGATATGAGGCATCTGTTTCTACATAAAATGGTTCTGACGTATCCGGATGCAACAATACAGGGGCGGAAGTAAAACTTTTCTTCAGTAATCTAAAAGCCTCTTCAGTTTCCTCTGTCCATTCGAAACAAACTCCTTTTCTTAACAACTTAATAAGTGGTAGAATCTTCTGTGAAAATTCACTGATCAACCTCCTGTAAAAATTCGCAAATCCAATAAATCTCTGTACCTCTTTTACACTAGTTGGGTATTTCCAATCTACCACTGCCTGGATTTTACGCTGATCCATATTCATTCTAGCAGGTGATAAAATGAATCCCAAAATTTCTACTTCAGTGACGCCGAATGCACATTTCTCTAGTTTCACAAAAAGTCTATTCTCTCGGAGCCTTTGTAAAATTCCTCTAACTTACTCTGGGTGCTTACTCAAGTCATCAGAATAAATGAGAATATCGTCAATATAAACTATTGCACATTGGTCTATGTAACCTCGGAGGATGTCATTTATAAAATGCTGAAACGTTGCCGGAGCATTGTACAGACCGTACGGCATATCTTGGTATTCGAACAATCAAAATTTTGTTCTAAAAGCCGTCTTCCACTCGTCACCCTCCCAAATTCTGACTAAATGATAAGCACCTCTTAAATCCAACTTGGTGTATATTTGCGCTCCTTTGACTTGATCCAAGAGGACAGAAATGAGAGGGAGTGGGTAACGATTTTTCTGGGTGATCTTATTTATTGCACGATAATCTATACAGATTCTCAAATCTCCTTCCTTCTTCGGTATGAAAAACAGAGGTTATGACACAGGAGATTGTGACGGCCGTATGAAACCATTCGCCAAATACTTATCTAAGTATTCTCTCAGATGTTGGTGTTCCTTCTCAGTTAATGCATATACTCTGCTGCATGGCAAATTAGCACCAGCTTCCAAGTTGATTTTACAGTCACATACACGGTGGGGGGTCAATTGTTCAGCTTCCTTCTCTTCAAAAACATCAGCAAAATCTTGGTATTCCAGAGGAATTTCTTGTGAGTTGATAACACATACTGATGCATCTGCCATACATAAAGAATGAGCAGGGTTGGTCTTGCAATTCTGGTCAGTTTCTTTAAAGCAATTCTGTTTACAATACATAGAATTCATAGTTATAGTTTGTGTACTCCAATCGATAGTTGGGTTATGCTCTTTTAGCCAAGGCAATCCCAATATCAGCTGAAACTGCGGTGCATCAATCAGATTCAACTGAATTATCTCTTGATGCCCATCATGGAATATCATCTGCATCAGCTCTGTGTGACTCACAATTGGCCCAGATGAAAGGTTAGTGCCATCCACAGCCCGCACCGGTTCACTCTTGATCTTCTGTATAGCCTTCAAGCCTATTCTAGCTGCTAATTTCAAATCACAAAAGTTCCCTGTTGCGCCAGAGACTACCATCACAGAAACCTCAGCCAGAGTTATTTGTCAAAACTTAATTGTCATTGACAAAATCAAATGAGGGGATGAGGACTGCAAGGTATTTGCCAACTGGTGTTCTTTCGGAGTTGAATATAATTTAGCACCCACTTGTCCAACTCCTCCTACAAGAGCTGCTGCGAGTTTTCCTTTGGCTTATAGGTTGATTTCGGTTTCTTGGTACATTTCCTTACAAAGTGACCGTTGGAGCCACAATACATACACACACTTCCTGCTCTCCTTTTCTCTTTCGCCTCCTTTGTTAGTGGTCCCCTGATGGTTCCAATCCGCATGGGCTCAGTGCTGGCTGGTATTTTAATTTCCCATCCTGAATAAAAATTTGGAAACCTGCCTAAAGCCGATATTCTTTTGCCCTTTTCCAGGGATAATTCAAACAGTAAATGTGAAAAAAACACATTAAAATATGCTCTACACCTGCTTTCATGAGATTAGACTGATAATAAAGTAAATAAAAGAAATCCCATGTTCAAAATCAATACAGACGATCTCATGTGGAGTTCTACTTAAGAATCATGTCCAAACCCCTGCAAAATCTTAAAACATTGAACTAATGGCTGATATTTTGCTCTGTGACTCGACCCATTTGCATGGAGGTAGAGACAAATAATAATGTGGAAAGAGGGCACATTAGGCCTTAGACTGGTAAAAATGTAATGCAACAACTGTAGCAGCCAACAGTGGTAGTGTCCGCTTGTTTTGTGAAACCTGCTGAGGACTCTGTAAAGCCATCAGCATCTTGGAAAAATCAGTCAGGCAAGGATATTTTGTAGAATTACCTTTCCGTGATCTCAATCAGTGACTTGCATGTATGTTAAGTTGTATGTATGTCAATGGTATTTCGATAGTGCAAACCTAGCTAAAAGGCAGCTGAGCACTGTAGATGGTCATATCTGTAAGTTTTCTGACCTACAAATGCAACTGGGCCAGTGCAGATCCCTCTCAGTCTCATTGTTTTTGTTTATGTTTGAAAAGCTTTATTTAACAATCAATAAAAATATAACATACCAGCAATACAAAGATTGGATGTAAGAGTAGAAATATTACAAAAGAATTGGCTAGTACATTGAAAAGAAGAATATAAGCAATTTTTGGAATTTTTATATAAGGTAGGGAAAGAGAGGAAGGGAAGGAGGAGGGGGAATTCTAACACTCCGGTATAACAAGAAAATTATACATTACATTGCATATTGTATATAGATAAGAATGAGTTATTGATTAATTAGATCCATATATCAAGTCAACATGGGCAAGAAATAGAGAACAATAATAATAACATTGAAGGGGGTTTGAAATATTTAGAGGTTAGAGCCTAATTATTTTTTTAAACAATCCGGTTTAAATAGGTAGTAAGGGGCAACCAGAAGAGATCTCTAGTGATCATTGGTTCACAGGAGGAGGCGAAAGCAGCTTTCAGTCTATGAAAATGACAAAGTCTATTCCACCAGGGTTGAATGTAGAGTTTTGTGAGTGTTTTCCAATTAAAAGAGATATGTTGGAAGGCTAGAGCAAGCATGAGATCAAAAAGACCATGACTATGTGAGGGGAGATCTAACGAATCAGAGAGGCTGCCAGAGAAGAGGAGGGGTAAAGAATAAGAAATGGAAATCTTAAACAGTCTGGAGACATATGACCAAACCTTCCCCCAAAAGTCGGAAACCAAAGGACAGAGAAAGAACAGATGAATGAGATCCGCATTAGAGGAACCACAAGTCCTACAGTTAGGGTCAGTAGAAGAGAAAAAACGGGCTACAGAGGCAGGGGTAAGATAAAGTCTGCGATAAAGAAAGAACATACATTGGGTAAGGGAGGCAGAACAAGAGATTTTTAAAGATCTGGACCATTGTTTATCCCAGAAGATGTTAGACCATTCGCATCCCAGATCCGATTTCCAAGAGAGTTCCAATTTAGATTTAGTTTGGTCTGGATTGGGGCTGAGAAGTATTTGTATATAAGGGAGGCTTTGGGTGGAGAGAGGAGTATTTTAAGAAGAGGATTTTGGACGCCAGTTGGGGTTGAAGAGGGAAGGGAACAGTAAAGGTCAAGAATGATCACCATAAGAGTAGTAAACGTCTATAAAAAGGAACAGGGACAATCAAATAAAGCCTGAAATTGAGGAAGGAACATGGTAAAAGTCCATTAAAAAGATGCTTAACCCAAATAATACCTTTTAATCTCCACGCTTTCCAAAAAATGGGTCTGTTATTAAGGAGAATAAGTGAGTAATGCCAAATTGAGGAATCTAAGAAGGATTCACGAGAGACAGAATTGAGTTGGACTAAGGGTTTCAAAAGGGAACAGGTGTGTCTAAATCAGGGAAGGAAGGTATGAGAAGTTTTGGCAGAAAAAGATATAATTTCCTTGAAAGAAAAGGGTAATAATAAAATGTGTTCAATTGAGAGCCAAAGGGGGGTAAAGGGGGAGGGATCAGATATGAGCCATTTGGAGGCATGACGAAGGGAAAATCATTTGTAGTAGAGACGAAAATCTGGGAAGTTCACGCCGCCATTAGACTTTGGCTTGCGAAGAAAAGATAAAGCGATTCTTGGTTTTTTATTTTTCCAGAGAAATTTAGAGAGGCATGAATCAATCTGTTTTAAATAAAGGACGGGAATATGAATGGGGAGCATGGGGAGTGTATACATTAAAATTGGAGCAATCATCATTTTAATTGAATCTAATCGACTACACCAAGAAAGAAAAAAAGAGGTTCCAGGAAGAGAGTATTTTTCAATTTGGGATAAAACTGCAGACATATTCCATTTTATTGAAGAGGCAATGGAATTGGAAAACAATATGCCTAGATATTTAATTTTTGAACTAATCCAGGCAAACTCAGTGGAGGAAAAGTAATGGGGAAGACAAAATTTTGTGAGAGGGAGAATTTTGTTCTTATCTGAATTAATTTTGTAGCCAGAGACCTGCAAAAAAAATCTAATTTAAGTAAAAAGGGGAATAGAGGTTTCAGGACCAGAAATAAATAAAAGAATATCTTGTGCATAAGCAGAAAGTTTCAGTTGATGGTCACCGTAAGAAAAACCGAAGATGGAATCGTTATTACGAATAGATGCCAAAAAGGGTTCAAGAGCTAGAACGAAAAGAAGAGGGGATAAAAGGCAACCTTGACGAATGCCTCATTGAAAAGGAAAATAAGATGATCCTCGACCATTGACTAATGCCGAAGCTTTGGGAGCAGAGTATAGTAAGATCAATTTAGGACCAAAACTGTGCCATTGCAATGAGGCAAATAGAAAGCACCAATCTACTCCATCAAAAGCTTTCTCTGCATCGACAGAGATAGCCGCCAGGGAAGTGGAAAGGGAGTGAACTTTATTAAAGACATTGAGGAAAAGACGGGAATTGTCGAAGGTAAGTCTCCCTTTGACAAAACAGCATTGCTCCTTACCTATAAGATGAGGCATGAGGGGATCTAAATGTAGAGCAAGAGATTTAGCAAATCATTTATAATCAACATTAACCAGGGAGATCGGGCGATAATTCGTACAAAAAAAAGGTGCCTTCTGTCTTACCAGTCAAGTAAAATGAATGGAAAAGGGTTAAGAGTTTCAGGAGTAATAACTCAGAAAAATGTAAATAAAATTCAACAGAAAATCCATCTGGGCCAGTGGTTTTCCCTTTAATGAGAGTATTTAAAGCAGTAAAAAAGCTCATTAAGGGATAGATCAGTTCCAAGATCAAAAAGATTAAGATGGGGGTTAGAAGACGCAGAGATTTTATCAAGGTAGGCCTTAATGAGAAAAGAGGAGGGAGGAGACTCTGGAGTATAAAGATTTTGATAAAAAAGTTCAAATTCATTGAGTATTTCTTGATCTTTATGCAAAAGGGAATTATTAGAGGAGTAAATAGAGTCTATGAGGGTGCGATCTTTGTGTGTTTTGAGGTAATTTGCGAAAGGTTTTCCTGTTTTATTACGGCCACCATAGTAACAGGCACTACTATGAAGGAGTAGAGAGAACACATTTTCAGTGGTGGCTTTGTTTATAGCGAGTTTAGCTCCTATCAACTCTGGTGATATGGAGTCTATCGAAGAAGTATAAAATTCATGTTCTAGAAGCTTAATATGCGCTAAAGTATCTATTTGTTCTTGAAGAAAACGTTTCTTTTATTAGATGAAGTCTATGATAAAACCTCTTGCAGTAGCCTTAAAAGAGTCCCAAATGATATGGGGGGAGGAATTGGGGTCACAGTTAAGTTCAAAGAATTCAGTAGCCACGGAACGAAAGGAGAAAGAGAAAAGGCGGTCTGAGAGAAGAGACTTATTAAAACGCCATCAAGAGGATTTGGGATGCGGAGGGAGTAAATCAAGATCTGTTATAATTGGGGCATGATCCGAAATAACTATAGGTTCAATAGAGGAAGATAGTACATTTTGAGACAATGATTGGGAAAGAAAGATATAGTCTAGGCGAGAAAGAGAAGCATGAGGAGGAGAGAAAAAGGAGAAATCCAAAGTGTCAGGGTGAGAAAGTCTGCAAGAGTCAATGAGATGTGTCTGAGAGATAGTATCAAGAAAGTGTTTGTGTGTCTTATGTGGGACAAAGCGGACCTTAGATTGATGGTCCAGTAATGGATCTACAACTTGATTGCAGTCACCTCCTAGTATGAAGAAATCATCTTGAAATTGGATACATTTTTGCGTAATCAGAGGCCAAAAAGAACAGTCAGGATGTGTAGGACCATAAACATTAAAAACAGTTAAAGGAGCAGTATTAATTACCAATTTAGCTAGTATCCATCTACCTTTTGTATCAATTTCTTGTGATAATACTTTACAATTCAACTTCTTATGACATAAAATTATAACACCATTTTTTTTATTAGCAGATGGAGAGAATAAAACCATACCCACCCAGTTTCATTTTAATTTTAGTGCCTCAATTTCTGTAAGATGGGTCTCTTGCAAAAGAACCAGATCAGGGTTATAAGAGGCAAGGTGGGAACAGATTCTCTGTCTTTTAATAGGATTCATAAAGTCTTTTACATTCCAGGAAATAACTCTGGATGTAAAAACATTAAAGGTTCAAACAAACAAAATATGCAGTGATAGAAAAATGAAAAAAGATACCAATAGATAACGGGAAAAAAGAGGTAAAAAAAGGAAGAGGGAAAGAGAGAAGGAGAAGGAAAAATATAAGGAGAGACAGTACATATCCAAAGAGGAAGACTGAAAAAACGTACCAGAGGGGGAAAAGGACAAAATAGGACTAGGGTAGTGGCGACGCGCGGAAGATGAACTATCCGATCCAGGAAGTCCAGACCACACCAGAACAAATAGAAGTTTGTAGATGGACCAACTATATTTAAAAATGAAAGGGGCATACGAAACCGGAGAAGTATAAAAAAGGGAATTAGAGAGTTTAGAAAAGGAAAAAAATAAGAACATTTAGAAGATACACATTTGACAGAATAAGAACAAAAAAACAGATATGAATTGAAGGGATAACAATCTAAAACAGATAGAGGGAGATATATAACAATTAATGTTGATAATAACTATATTGTAGTTGAGAGAAAGTGAGAGTAAATGTTTCTTATTCAGTAAATACAAAATAGCTAGAGAGGATAAAAAACAGGAGTAGAGATAAACATATTCAAATCATACATTAACAGTATGAAGACTATAGGCAAAATACAAGGATGAATACAACATGTCAACCATTAGGAGGACCAGCAGTATCCATGTTGGTTGAAGAGTGAGAGTGTATAAACTTCCTAAGTTTCTCAGGATCTTCAAATGATAGGGTACGATTTTGGAAAATGCAGGGATGAAAGAGTCTGTAGCGGGCTCCCAATGTCCGGAGCGGTAGTCAAAGGCTATTGAACTCTTTGCGTCTGGCTGCTGTAACGTTGGAGACATCTTGAGATAGAAAAACCCTCTGACCAATCCAAGAAAGTTTCCATTTTGCCCTGGCTGCAGAAAGGACTGAGAGTAAGTCAGTAAATTCCAAGAAGAGGATAATGACTCCTCTGGGTCTAACCAAAGTTGAAGACAGTGAAGGACGAGGACCAAGCATATGGGCCCTTTGAATATTGAGAGAGGTTGAGGTAGGCATATCCAGTAGTTTTGGTAGAAAGGAAGTGAAAAAAGCAACAGAATCTTCAACTTCCAAAGCTTCAGGTAGTCCATAAATTTGTAGGTTGTTACTCCTGTTGCGATTTTCCAAATCTTCAGTGTGTTGTGGGAGTTTACGAACCTCATTCTCCAGAGAGGAAAGTCTTTGAGAATCAGCCTGAACAGTCGAGAGTTGTTGCTCCATTGTAGAGACTCTACCCTCAATTGAAGACAACTTTTCTTCCGAAAATTGCATTTTATTGTTCTCCTCCTCCACAAACGGGCATAAAGCGCGTATTTCCTCTAGTAGCAACTCCAAGGAGATGTCTTATCTGGAGATGGAGGGTCCTGTTTCAGTCATTTAGGTGTTGAAGTAGGCGGAGAAGATTTATGCAGAGTTGATTGTGATGACTGGCTACAAGCAGAAGTCACTCCAGCAATGTCTGTAGTGAGTGATGAGGTACTATGTGTATATAATACAGGAGGCGTAGGTGTCGCAATGGAGGAAGTTTTAGAGACAAAGACAAATTGGGGTTTGCGTATTCTGCCCATATACAAGTATCAATCCCGTAAAACAATGTAGAATGTAATACAGGAGAAAAGGCAGCTGTGGGAGTAATGTTCCTTCAAAAGTTGGAGAACGTAGAAATAAGAAAAATATCCTAGAGACCACAAAACAATTATGCAGTTTTAAGCAGATGAATGGCCTATATAAAGAAGCAAAATCCCCGAAAAAATAGTCCAAAGGTGTGAGTTAAGTAGAGGAGTAGCTTAGTTACTAGAATTGATACGTAGGTTTCATGAAGAAAATCACCATAGAAATATGTCAGCATGAGAATATTGTTAAAATGATGAAAAAGGATAATTTTATGTAGAAAAACACATAGGCAAGCCATAAAGTACTCTTCCAGGTTCAAAAATAGTAATGAAGTTCAGCGGCCAGTAGCAGAAAGCATATTCAGCAGCTGCTATGAGGAGAAAGTATGAGGCATCTGGAAGCAAAATACTGGCCGCTCTGAGGCGCGATTAATTTCGTCAAAAAGTTTATGGAAGCACAACGTGCATCAAAACAAAAAACGGCTCACCATGTTCTTGAGGTGTTCTGCCGTTGTTTTCGTGAAGGTCTGTATGGCGAAGGTGTGCAGAGCTAGAGGATTATAGCACGGCATTCAAGATGACGGGCGTGCTGAGGAGATTGCAATGATGGCAGGAATGACGACAAGCGCGATACGCTTTGTATTTAAAAACCCCTCACCAGGCTCACGGCTTCTTCCGGTTCACAAAAAGATGGAGTCCGCTTGTGAGGGATGCGAAATAACACACCTGCGGCTCATTGTATATCCCGGTGTGGGAGGGCCTCAGCTCAGGTGGCCATCTTGCGTGGCGCTGAGACCACGCCCATCTCTTTCAGTTTCATTGTATCTTTTTATGAGATGGCATACACCAGTTGAGAAGATAGCACAGGGAAAATGCCACTGGCTCAAAGAGAGAGTGGCTCAGGAGCATTGGTTTTCACGATCTTCAAGTCTTGAATTATCAGATCCCATTTGGGTTTGAGTGCATCTATGATATTTTGAACTTTTATAAGCTTTAGGATAATATAGGGAATCAAATCTCAAATGAGCCATGCGTTCTGTTACATACACAGACTTAAAAGATGCATACACTATGAGACACTATTTTTACATGGGCAGACCAACAGTTCCGAAATATACCTTCAAATGCTTGCTTGTTCAAACTGTGCTGGAGGTCAATGCATGGAGCATACCCTTTGGTAATAGTTACTATAGTCATTACCTCATACAAGCACATATTAGCTTGTGCAAGGCAAAGAAGAGTCTTTTTTTGCGTGGTCCAGGGAGTGTGGTGGATCAGTATAAATCCCACCTTTGTGACTGAAGTACCTATGTCCGATGTAAAGGAGAATTTGAAAACCTTAACCCACCTTTCATCATTAATAATTACAGTTAGGTTTAAATCTTTTGTACCGTTTTCTTTTGATTATGTTGGTGAGGGTTAGATGTGGCTTGCTTTTGAGTTTGAAAATAAATGTGAGGATGCATGACCTTTGTTATTAGGAAGGATTAGAGGGCTCAGAAGGACTGGCAATGGGTATAGGAGTCTCATCTTTGGCCAAGGCAATGTTTTCATTTGGAAAAGCTGTAGAGTTCAGTTTAAAGGAAACTGTGTTTTATTTAAACACTGGAAAACTACATTGGCTGGCGAGATTCAAAGAGGTCTTCCATTTAATTTTATTCACATTGCATTTAGTTTTGTTCAGTAATCTCAATGCTATAGTGGTCATTTTTTCTTCTACAAGTCTTTATTGGTTATTGCAGAACAAAACAGTAAAACAACTACAAAGAGGAATTATTCTATGTAACAGGCTGAAGAAATGATATCAACAATCATGTAGATCATTAAACAAGTAGAACCATTGTCGATGTGCATGAAATGTGGCATTTCATTACAACTCATGCTCTTTATAAAATGGGAAATGCAAAGGCGTGAGTTTTGGACTCCGTATGTGTATATTTGGTGGACTAAAAGCACCACTAGGAAATTTTAGATAGAGGGTATTTTCATTGTATCAGTGATGCAGTAGAGCAGATTGGTGTTGTGGGACGTCTTTGTTCATGGTGTTTTCAAAGCGTCACTGTTGGCATCAAGTAATTGCCTAATCAATATGCACGTTGTGTTTCAAATGGAGTGTGATATTTGCACCTCTCAGACATGAAAGCCGTTTATTCCGTGCTTATAGTAATCCTTTCAATTAGTAAGGATGATTTTGCATCCTGATGAGAGTATAAGATCTAATAGATAAAACAGTGTATGAATTCAGCCAATGCTTTCAAGGTTAACTTTTACATCCCTCATGAAGGTCCTTTCTGCTAACGAATCTTATCCCCTTCGTGTATAAGAGTTCAGTCAGCGTGGATGCCTCGGACGGTGTACTCATGTGTTAGGCTGTAAACAGATAAGAAGCAAATGTAACAAGCGTTTTTAAGTGCTTACGACCGCCACTGCGGTTTCCTACTGTACAACTAGAGCATAAGTCTTACCCATTTTCTTAATGGCGTTTCAACTCGACAATAAATCTGTGGTCGATTTGCCCGCCAAACCATTTCCGGACAATAATATCGATATTAGCTAAAGGATTAAAAAGGACAAGCCTCCGTGAGTATAATTGCCTACAACGCAAATGTTGAAAAGTGCTTGAAAGGAGCCCGTTTCGTCACGTACCTCACCACCCCGTGTGTGTGTCCAGTGTGCTCCGACTTCCGCCGCAATACTGCTTCCGGCGTAAACATCCGTTCCGTTCCGCGGCCTTGTTTTAAATGCAGTGAATTCAATAAACTTTATTTACAAAAGCGGTTTGCCCGTGTCCTGAGCATCCTGTCAAATGTGGAGATACCCCAATTTAATGATGCCCACTGTTTGATTCTGAGATTAGGGTTAAAGTGTGTAAGGAAGCTAAAAGATGTTTTTAAATTTGAAAAACAAAACGAGAGGGAAAGCAGCAACAATACAAAAGAAACTCCATATGTGCGAATCCTTTACAATCACAGGAGAAGTGTGGCTCACTGGTCAGAGGAGGCATACCCTGAAGCAGAGGTCATACCCAGGACCAGGGTTCAATTCCCGACGCGGCAGGGTCTTGAGCCCAATTGTCCACGGACTCGATAATTCTTGCTTCGGTGCCCACTCTAATCATGGGTTCACACTCTGCAACTCTGGGCACTAGCTTGTTTAATCTGCACAACGGCCCCCGTGGCGGGATGCTCAGTACGGGTTGTCTCACAGGGAAAAGCCAGGATGGGTTCCCAAGGCAAGCGCCGAGATGCCCTAGGGTAAGTCGAGCGCTATATAAGAACACACTTACATACATACATACATACATGCGTATATTCAACTTTGATGTATGAAAATATCTGCTTTTAACTGCTATAGTCATGAATGAAACTCAATACACGATAGTCATTTCTGTGCCATTCAAGGAATGCTTGTGTGTCAGTTTTTAGAACAAATGACTTTGGGGTGTTTCAATCTCCAATTACAGAAAACAAAGAAGCTCATATTGATCATTGAGGCCACCAGGGATCATGGTGCCGAGAAACTTTATCCAAAATGTTTCTCTCCGAGAGAGTTGTGTTTGATGGTCTTTACCACTGATAGGATCTACTTTTTCTAAAACAGTAAATCTCACTTGGGGGATATTATGTGAAGCTTTTAGCAATGTGTTGCTAAACTAGATGACATGTGGCGATTGTGTATTATGCTTTTGTGTTCTATGGTTCGCCATTTCCTTCGTAAGCGGTCTCCCTCTGGGGCCGTTAAGTGTGTTTCCTGTAAAAAGGCTAATTGCGCGTTCTGACTTTTGATATATGAATAAACAGCATATCTTTTGCGCGCTGTGTGCATGTCGCGGTGATGTAGTAGTTTCAGCAAGAATGGTCTGGGCCGGGTGCCTGGGGGCGTTCTGAGGGCCGGGACGTGACGCGCCCTATCCACTGAGCCGAATTGGGTCAGATCCATTAAGTGGGTTCCGTGCTCACTAAGACACTGAAGGCAAGCTATCCTGGCTGAAGACGGCTGATAGCCAGAAACCGGTCCTAGGATGCTTGATTCCAGTCCAGGGAAGGCACAGCTTTGCAGTTTGGGTTGGACTGTTCCCATGAGACTGATTTGCATATGGTGAGACAGTGACATAGCGTGAACTCACTAGAATACGGGTACAGGTATGCCCGCACAGGGCTCTGTTCTGGTAAATACTTAAGATATGCTGCGGTTTTTATACTAGGTTCTATATAGTAGAACTATGAATTTATGCCAACGGTAAATGTTGTGTTGTTTCACTATTGTGTTCCCATAGGATTCATAAAACGAGAATTGGAGTGGAGCAGGGTGGAACAATAACCCACGCCATGAGGAAATTGCAGTGAGTTGATTCCTGGGCAATAAAACATGTCAGCTTTTTAAGAGGGCAGACACACAGCACTGAATAAAGTAGTGAAGCTAGTGTGTCATAGCCCGGTTTTAATAGTGGGGTTATTTTAGTAAGTTCTTACACCTGAGCACCAGCTTTCACCTTTACAATTCATTTTTGCTGTATGGGTTTTTGCACTACAAATTTTCATTTAGGTTGGAGGTTGCTGATGATGAGAACCTGAGGTGGTAGACGAGTACCTTCCTACTTACCCCCATGATGTTACTTCTGTGAGGCACCTCCTTCCAATTTCACACTTTTTACTTCTTCCTTTTCTCTTCCTTTCTCCTTTTAAGGAAGCTTTCCGACACATTAGCCCCACCTTTGGGGAGGGAGAGCTGGGATAACACATATTTAGGAAACAACACAACTAAGTACAAAATATCAGTAAATAATTTTTAAAGAGGTGACCCAGATGTGGTAAATATAGACGGTACTGATTGAAACTGCTGTCCCTAGGAGCATTCCGATATGGGGTTCAGATCTTCGGATGAAGTTCACTATGTGAGCAGGTTCTGTTGTTGTGTATAAGACTTTGAGAGGGGATGACCTGCTCACTACCCCAATAGCTCCTTTGTGTAGAAGGTTATGAGAATGGCAGCCTAGCCGTGAGAGCTTTAAGATTGACAAAAACTGTCTATCCGCATAAACACTGTAGAGCACACAGAGTTCAACTTAGCAGTTGGCATAGTTTTTAAATAGTTTTTAAGGCGTAGGTCCCTCGGGCCACAATCCACAACTGTCTTAAGTATTAGAGCATGGACAAATTCTGTCGAGCCTTTACTGATAACCATATAGCTTCCATCTTGTCGGGCCCTTCCTTCTTACCCAATGCCCCACTAAGTGGGATGTCAACAGCACGGGATGAATGGGAATGATTATCTAACTCTAGGAAGAAACAGGTCAGAATAGCGCTCCATGGAGCACTTACGACCGAGTATGTATGAGCAGGAGCAGCACCCGCCAGTCTCTTGGTCCGTATTGAGCCAAAAAATGTTCTTGAGGACAGGAAGTTCTGGGTGGATTGGAGCTACATCGCCAACAAGTGCACCCAGGACTGGCTAGTCCTCATTATAAGCACGGCCAAGCGACTTAGCGAGGAACCCCTAAAGGAGATCTTAGAAATAGAGGAAACAATTAAAGCAGATACCACAATAGTGGATACTAAAGAACAATTAGCGAGGTTCCAGAGTAAACTAGGAGAGTACCAGGCATATATGGTCAATCAAAAAATTAAAAGGCTCAGAAGAAATTTGGACAGGTTTAGTCACAAGTGGGCTTTCCCATATACGGAAGATCATTATTACCAACAAGCCCCGGAACAGGTATTACCCCCGCAGGGCCAGAGAGGAGGGCGAAGACAAGGGAGAAGGACTCCTAATAATTGGGTGTTTGAGAACACTGGCAGTGAGGATGAGGAATACACTGCCCAACAACCAACATCTAATCAGAGGGTTAAGTTCAACCACCAAAAAAGATCGAACAAGGATTCGGGGGCCCTGTTTAGTTTTTTTTTAGGACAACAGCCCCCGCATCCACCAGATCAAAGAGGGGCCAGTCTCAGAGGCAGAGGGCGAGGACGTGCACGCCAGAATTTAAGCACAACATGGCAACAGTACTCCCTCCGAATAACACACAGTCGAGGCAGGGCCCCCCTGTAGGTGGTATTGATAACAACATCGTAGTCAATCTCTCCGAACATATACTGATGGAAGACGAACTGAGAGTCCTCAATAAGGGCCTGGGATATTTCCCCACTCCAAGACATGATGGTTTTAAATTACAAGGGGAAATCTTTGGCCTTATGAGGAAAATAAAACGTAAACATTTTTTTGAAGGGAAGGAACTCGATACTTTGCCCAACCAACTTGAGATGCCCATCCACCTTTTGTCCCCTACTAATGCCGTAGGCCCAGAGATTCTAGTTTTTGACCAGAAAGTATTACAAAAGGACGCCACATACCAACATGAGTCACAGAGACTGGAAAGCCTTAAAAGACCTACACACGAACTTGCCCATCACCATCAAACTGGCCGACAAGGGCGGGGAGGTGGTGGTGATGGACACTGCAAATTATGAGGCCAAAGTAACTAGACTTTTACAGAATCGCCAGAATTATAGACCACTGACTAGGGACCCCACAAATGAATTGCAGACCACCACAATCAACCTGGTCACACAAGCTAAGGAGAACAAATGGGTGACATATAAGGAAGCAGAATTTTTAATCAACCTCAAACCGCGGATGCCGGCATTCTACATAGTGACCAAAATCACTACAGCCCAATGACCTCCGCCTGGGCGGCCTATAGTTGCTGGCATCCTATCATTATCGGAACCACTCTCACAATTCTCTGATTATTTTCTGAGAGAGTGTGTAGTGACCCAACCATCCTATGTGCAAGATACCACCGATGTACTGCAAATATTGGACAAAGTGACCTATGATGAGCAAAACCAATTCTTGGTCACTATAGACATTGAGTCCCTTTACACAAGCATCCCCCAGGAAGCCACGCTGGCGGCAGCAGCGCGCGCCCTGGGGGAATGCGAGTGGTTCTAGGACACTCCACAAACATTTGTATTACAATGTATAGAACTAGCATGACGCAGAATTTTTTCGGTTTTAAGGATCAGATGTATCTACAGGTATCTGGGACCTCGATGGGGGTAACATTTGCTCCTAGTCTGGCCTGCATTTATGTAGGCCAGTTTGAGGCTCATTACATCAACCATGACACTAATCTCTTCCAGAGGAACATTGGCCTCTGGAAGAGGTATATTGATGATGTGCTCTGCATATGGTCCGGCACCAAATCCCGTTTACAAGAGTTCTTGGAATGGTTGAACAATTTGGACCAATGTTTCAAATTCACATGGACGATTAGTAGAACCACGGCCACGTACTTAGAGCTTGACATTCGAGTGGTCAATAATAAATTAGAGACAAGCGTACACCAAAAACCAACAGATAAAAATTTGCTCCTCTATTACCGGTCCTATCACACGAGGGCCCTCCGGGACAATTTGCTGGTAGGTCAATTGTTTAGATACCGCCGCAATTGTACATCCGTCCATGAATTCACGGAACAGGCTCAGGAGCTTTCCATGAAATTGGAAGCCCGAGCTTACCTGAGAAAGGTGATCAAACAGGCCAGAAAGCGGGTACTTAACACCCCACAGGCGGCCCTACTTGAAAGAACATCTAAGACTCAGAGTTACTGTATCCCAGTGGTCACTACCTTCGGACCTCTGTCGACCAAAATAAGGCAGATTATTAGAAGGCATTGGCATCTGTTGAGTACAAAGCACATGAAGATGCTGCAACCTCGTTTCGCTTTCAAGCGGTCTGCCAATTTACGAGACAGTTTCGTCCATTCACGACCAAAGCTGGAAGTACGAGAGACCAACTTGCCACACGGACATTTTCCGTGTGGCAACTGCTCGGTGTGTGAGCTAACAGAAACAACTAAAAGTGTGACCCTTGTAGGGAACAAGGTGTGGCGTCTAAACAAATTCAGTAATTGCAACACCACCAACGTTATTTATAGACTAACGTGCCCATGTCAGTTGCATTACATAGGCCTTACCACTCGCAAAGTAAAAACTAGAATTCAGGAACATCTGAGCACTATTCGCACTGGCAGATTGACAATGAAACTGGTACAACACTTCCTAGAGATCAAACACCAAACCCCGCAACATCCATTGGGTAGTGCTTGGAAAGGTACTAGGTGCTAAATTCAACACGGACAGCAGACTTAGTACAAGGGAGGCACGCTAGATCTATCAAGAGAGAGTGGACCAGGAAGGGCTGAACGACCTCATCGAATGGGGACGAGTTGCTCTATGAACTCAGCGTGCATGCCATGGAATCCCCATCACTCCGATCTGTAGAAAGTAGTCCTACAGTTATTGTGAGATAGCGCCACCGCATATGAAATTGCCACATAATTTTTGTAGATAAAGATGTAGCACTATTACCCATTTGGCCCCTATGGTAGGGTAGTACCCATCATACACTTTTTGTTCCCTCTTTGGTACTTGCCACGTCCCGTTAAGGAAATTAATATCATATACACAGGATGGTGTCTATACTTGATTCAATAAAGTTCTAACGCCAACACATCACTTACTGTGAGACGTTCCAGGGGGGTGGGAGATTGAATATCCTGCCCCTATTGACTCTATGCATTATTCAATATGCAGTTAGGATCTCGGCGATAGGACTGTGTTCACATATGACTCAATAAAGTTGTGTGAATACACTTTCCACCGCTGAAGTTACCCCGTGTGTATAGATACCTATGCGTGCACCGAGCCGAGTCTATATCCCATACAGCATGCTGGATGTAGGGTTTTAACATCAATGAGAAAAATTCACTCGTGTTTGTATATTTGTGGATCCGTGTAACAACAACAGGAACGTTATAGCCTTAATGTCTAAATATTTTTTAAAAAAATCGAAATCTGTTTAAATTTTTTTTTGCTCCAGGTTTAGCTACTTGTTT
Organism: Lissotriton vulgaris; assembly: GCF_964263255.1. Lineage (NCBI taxonomy): Eukaryota > Metazoa > Chordata > Amphibia > Caudata > Salamandridae > Lissotriton > Lissotriton vulgaris. Next base: position 2,048,075,396 of record NC_141685.1, read on the forward strand.
ATCAGGGCAAGAAAAGTTTTGAGTATGTGTGTAGAGAAATTAACTCCACGCCAAGATGGCGCTCCGCTTTAACTTCCTGACATCAATAGAAGGCGGGCCTCTCTACTGACGCCGTCACGTAGGAGAGTATAACTGCGCCCTTTTTTGCCGGCCCTCTGTACGGGCTGAGTCACTACGAGGTGCCGGCGGTACCACGGTAAGCGTGCTATTTTCACACAAACAGTCAGAAGCGAGGCGTGTAGATTACTTGATTGTAATTCAGGTTACTCATTGGGATACTCCTATGGGCAAAGGGGCTCGAAACTCGGGGGGGGGGGGCAGCTGCTTGACGAATAGAGGCTTCTTTACCGAGTAGAGGCACGGGCTGCATAAACAAGCAGGCAGCATCATCCGTGCAAATTTACTGACTCATAAAACATGGTCATTTACAAATACGTGTCTGCACTTAATCACAAGGATAATTTATTAAGACTCGGGATATATACAGACATGGGCTAGTCATCCGTATCAGTACTCAACATCCCTGTAACGGAGGAACCAGGGAAGGGGGAGTTGACTGTATATGATTGAAGGATGTGACAGTCGTTCACAGAGGAGATGTAAATTAATGATCAAGTCTATCTAGGTAGAAATGGGCTCACCTATAGGTTACTAAATAGTTCCCAATAGAGTTTTTTTTACCAGTTCTAAATGTGCCACGAACCGCACTTTTTGTAAAAAACCAGGTGGTTGTGATCCAAAATATGTTCTCTAACCAGTGAACTATTACATTTTCTTCCAGACTGACGGTGGCAGTTGATGCGATTTTTAGTGAGACAGTGACATAGCGTGAACTCACTAGAATACGGGTACAGGTATGCCCGCACAGGGCTCCGTTCTGGTAAATACGTAAGATATGCGGCGGTTTTTATACTAGGTTCTATATAGTATAACTATGAATGTATGCCAACCGTAAATGTTGTATTTTTTCACTATTGTGTTCCCATAGGATTCACAAAACGAGAATTGGAATGGTGCAGGGTGGAAAAATAACCCACGCCCTAATGAAATTGCCGTGAGTTGATTCCTGGGCAATGAAACATGTCAGCTTTTTAAGAGGGCAGACACACAGCACTGAATAAAGTAGTGAAGCTAGGGTGTCATAGCCCAGTTTTAATAGTGGGGTTATATTAGTAATTTCTTACACCTGAGCACCAGCGTTCACCTTTACATTTCATTTTTGCTGTATGGGTTTTTGCACTACACATTTTCATTTAGGTTGGAGGTTGCTGACGATGAGAACCTGAGGTAGTAGGCGAGTACCTTCCTACTTACCCCCATGTTGTTACTTCCGTGAGGCACCTCCTTCCATTTTCACACTTTTTACTTCTTCCTTTTCTCTTCCTTTCTCCTTTTTAGGAAGCTTTCTGACACTTTAGCCCCATCTTTAGGGAGGGAGAGCTGGGATAACACATATTTAGGTAACAACACAACTAAGTACAAAATATCAGTAAATAATGTTTAAAGAGGTGACCCAGATCTGGTAAATATAGACGGTATTCAATTCAATTCAATCTTTATTATGTTTTGGAACTCCGTGGAGGTCCACATAAAAGAAACATACAATACAAAATTCCATTCATTACCAAAAAGAAAAAAAGACAATTTACAACAGTTACTGCAATACAAAACAATTCATAGATACATACTTCATAAGCAAGCCTTCAATAAATAGCTAAAAAGCATTTAAAAAAGCTAAAGATGTTAAAACAGAATCTCTCATTCGGAGGGTTATAAAGGGCAGACATAAAAGAATTAGCATTTAAAATACCCATTTGTAAACATATTTGCCTTAACCATTTACGGCGAAAGGGACGCAGTACTGGACATATAAAAAGTACATGCATTCGGTCTTGGGTAGACAAATGACAAAGGTCACAGATTGCGGGGACTCCATACCATTTAAACAAGAGGTTATTTAGAGGAAGCAAATCCTGCCTCAAGAGCAACCAGAATCTCCGAACACTATGGGGCAAATTCCAAGTGACATAGGGTTGCACAAATTTTCTTGCAAAAGAGTCAGTAAGGGGATTAACACCTTTTTTAGCAAGAATCGAGGCACAATCCAATCTATAGCTAAGGTCCCAGGAGGCCTCTTTTAAGACAGACTTTAGCTGGGGTGCGGATAAGGAAAAGAGGATATCCTCCTCCAGCTGCAGAAGCGATACAGCCTTTCTAAAGTTTTTAACAATTAAGGAATATTCTCTTAAACTTCCCAATAATTCCGCCTTTAGGAGAATTCTCATAGTCCCCGCTTCCCCTCTGGCTAAGCTTGCAACCCAACGTATTACCGCTGCCAGGCCCTGCACCCAACTGCTGCGCAAGCCGAACTCAAGTCTGCAAGTGGCCACAGAACAAGCGGAATTAGTGGAGGTTACGCTTCTTAATAATTTCCCTTCGACCACATTTAAAAAATCCCAATGCCTTAGGTCGACTAATTCCAATCCATATAGGAGGGTAGAAGGAATTTTTGCCCTGAAGACCTCCAATAGATAAGAAAAATGCCTTCTTCCCATTGCCGAATACAGTGCACTTAAGCTTTTCCCTTGGGATAGGGCCTTCCGGGTATTGTTATCAATATGGGGTTTATCACTTAAAGAGTCTGAAATTATTTTTCCTAAGAACACATAACTCTTTACTACCTCAAGTTTGTCGCCTCCCACGGACCAGACAAAGTTCTCAAACTTATGTTTTTTTCGGCCTGAAATACACATTATTTTACTCTTTGCTGCATTGATTTTTAGATAGTGGGTTTCTGCATACAAATGTAAAGCGTGGAGGCGTTTAGCAAGACCTTTAGGCATGAGATCCATTATTAAAATATCATCCGCATATAGCAGACATGAGATGTGTTTTCCACCCAAGACTGGAGCTATGCCGTCGCAAGAGGAGAGTGAGGCAGGTAGGTCTGCAATATACAGAGAGAAGAGCAGTGGAGCAAGGAGGCAACCCTGCTTAAGGCCATTAATTGAGGGAATAATCTTAGACAATCCTCTATCTCCTCCTTGGAGAACTTGACACCATGTGTCTGTATGCAGCGCTTGGATCATATCTAACAATTGAGGGGGCATACCCAGAACAAATAGCTTTCTCCACAGCAGAGGGCGATCAACCTTATCAAATGCTGTGGAGAAGTCTATGAAAGCCACATACACTCTTCCGCCGCGTACCCTTATGTATTTGTCAGTAATAATCTGAAGGGCGGAGAGATTATCCAGGGTTCCATGCCCCTTGCGAAAACCTGTTTGTTCTAGTGGCAAAATTTGATTTAGAGTCACCCACTCATTAATTAAGGACAATAAGCATTTAGAAAAAACCTTCCCGATAGCATCTAGAAGGGCTATTTGTCGATAATTATTGGGAAGATTTCTATCGCCCTTTTTAAACATGGGCACCAAGATGCTCCCCTTCCAAGAGGAAGGTATAATTTTTTTAATGAAGCAGATCCTGAATAAAGGGAATAAAATTTTGCTCCAAGATACTGGATCTTGTTTTAGAACAGATATCGGGAGTTCGTCCGGTCCCATAGCTCCTGATGGTCGCATATCCTTAATGGCCAATTCTATGGATAGTTCAGAAGGGGACTCAATTGTGGAAATGATGTCTTCACCAATTCTCCTAAGTTCCACTCGCCGGTCATTTCTGGCATATAAATTTGAAATGTAATCTACCCAGCATTGTTCCGAGATAGGAATTGGGAGGGGACGCACTCTTGTACCGCAACCCTCCCCAATGAGAGTCCAAAACTGTCTAGATTTTCCTTGGACAGCAGCCTCCCGCAAGCCAATCCATAAGGAGTCCTCCTTTTCTTTTTTAATTTTTTTCTTTACCCTGATTCTCCTTCTTTTGAGGAGAGATATTTTCTTAAGCCTCTCTGCTGATCTACAGACATATTGCTCCCTTACCAACTTATTTATTTCCTTGTTAAGGGTAACAACTGCTTTAGGGAAGGAAATCTTTCTTATGATTGAATTAGATTTAATTACTGTAGAGATAATCTCCTTCATAAAAGCCTCAAAAGAGGGAAGTTCCAACCCCTGCCAGTTAGCTAAGTTATTTAAAGTTTTTTCAAGGATTGGCTCCAAACCCTTCATGGCTTTAAAATCCCAGAAGCATCTGCCTGTTTTTTTTTGAAAGGAGACCACATCACCATTGAGCGACCAAGGATCGGAGTTAGGAGGATCCACTGACAGTGTTAATATAATAACATTATGATCGCTGTGATTTGATTCTATAACAACCAAATCCTTTAAGAGAGAGAAAATACAGTGGTCAACAATTACATAGTCCAAAATTGATTTGCTTTGAGAGGAACTATGTGTATAATTAGCGGGGACATCAGACGGTAACCTACCATTAGCTATGAACCCCTCAGTAATGTACAATTCTTCTAGGAGTAGTTTCCCCCGTTTGTTTGTTTTTATATTCCCTGGAAAAAGGGCTTGGGGGATCTGCAGGGCCTCCTCTTTTGCTTTATTTCTAAAAAGCTCTAGGCTAAGGTTGGAAACTTTACAATTTAAATCTCCTACTAACAAAAAGTTAGGAGAAGGAACTGTCTCCTTAATTTGTCTAATAAAAACAAAAACTTGTTTTAATAAAGTATTAAAATAGGCGTCTGGCGGTATATAGGCGTTTATTATCACGAAGGGATGCTTTTCTCCCGTACTATCTAAATTAAAAAGAGTCACGGCCTGAAAAAGATTACTGGGATCTACGTAGTGGGAGAAATTCCACTTTATTTTATTAGTCAGTAGGCACGCAATTCCCCCCTTTGCATGTCCTCTATTTGAAGGGGTGGCTGCCACCTCCAACACAAAGTAGTCACTCCCTGCATCTAATTTGTCAACACACCATGTTTCCTGGATGCAAATTACACTGGCATTCAAAGCGATAAGATATTGTAGTTTTTCAGGGTTGTTGTTAATGCCAGCGGCATTCCAGGAAAGGACAGTGAAAAAGCTGCTAAAGGTGCGAAAACAATTTTGGGTTGTCCGTCACCTTAGTCGACAGGGCACCGGGTAACCAGTTCCATTGCTGTTCATTCTCAGTTATACCCCTATTTATTATCATTGGAACGGGGATAACATGTGTAACAAGCCTTTTCGTTTTTAAGACGCAAATCTTTAAATCTTCGAAAGGCTGGGAAGAACCGGCTTGACCCAGGACCCGTTGATAGCCGTTGTCATGGTGGTTATTAACACTTGTAGCTAAAAAGGGCACCACATCAATCCCTTGACTCTGAAAGATTTCTGCTTGATTTAATATTAGATTCACTATCAACTTGGAATGGAACCTTACCCTAATAAATGACATGGCCCTAGTTCCTAATATCGTTACTAAGTCAATATCACTTGATTGAAGCAGTTTCAGACACTCTATATCCTTAAAACATTTCAGCAATAAAGATCTATTCAATACCAAATCAAGATCAAATAGTGGGAGAAAATCCAAAATCAATGAATCTGTATGGGTTTCCACCATATTATTATAAGAGTTTTGAACAGGAACTACCCCTTCTGGCAATGTATGGAAAGAGGGGGCAGTAGGGTTAAGAATGGTTGATACCACGGGAACAAATTTTCTCATTTCCACTACAGGAGAGTGGACCATAGCCCTTTCGTATTCTACGTCCAAATCTCCAGAAATTGTATTAGAACAATTAGTAGCAATTTCATTGATTTTAGCAGGAGGGGCCACAGTATTGAATAATGAAATATTTGAATCATGCCTCAAGATCCCATTGTCGATCTCAACCTTTACAGGGGGAGAGTTTTGGCAAACTTGGGAATCCTCAAACATTATTCGTCTCTGCCTCCTCTTTTTAAATCTACGGAGAGGCTTCCTCTTTTTTCCTTTACTCTTTTTTTGATTTCCCGCTTTCTCCTCAACCTCCATCCCCTTAAATTCTGCATCAAAGATGGGAAAAAGTGCCTTTTCTGCATTGGTGTCTGACAATACAACGCTTTTCTCATCTATAATGATGCCTGGTTCTAAATCTTTTATACAGTTATAAGCAGCCGTTTTGGAAACTGGGTATAATTCCTTTATAGCTGAGGCCACAGGAACATTCTCGGAAGATAAACACGATGCTTTAGCTGGTGTTTTTTCAGGGAGTGGAGTAGTACAAGGAACCAGGCAGGATTTCTTTTCTGGAGTTTTTAATAATAAAACCTTTAGGATTTGAGTGACAGATTCTAATACACAATCTGAACTACCCACACATTTCCTCAATAACGTTAAAATTGAGGATAATAAATGTTCCAAGGAAATCAGAGATTCTGATATAGGTTTCTCAGGTGGATTTGTACTAGGAGCATCATTGGCCTCAATCCCCGTTATATTGAGCATCGGACTCTTTGACATATTAGTCTGAAAAGATAAATCTTGGGATTTGAGGGATGGAGTGCTACTGTAAAGAAGTAAACCAGAGGGGGTAGCACCAGTTGGAGTCTTTATAACCTCTAGTAGTTTCCTTGACTCATCTACCAAGTAGCGACCACACAACTCTAAGTCAATATCCAACGGCTGAGAGTCCCCATGAATGACCTCTCGTGATTTGGAATGTCCTAACGAAACATTAGGAGTAAAATGTTCAGATATTAATAAATCCTTGGATAGATGTAAAGTGTCCAGGTTGGGGGCTGAACCCTTATCATTCCCAGAAAGAATTGGAGGAGGTGGTAATACACCCAAAGTGGAATGTAAGCTTAAATTTAAATTTTCCAATTCCGTCCCCTTCTTCACCTGATCAGATACTGAGCTATTCAAGGGAGTTGAACAGGTGCCCTTATTATAAGCAGGCATTTCTGAGGGTACCTTGTCCACCGTTTTCTCCCACAACAGAAATATCTGGCTTTGCCCCTTCAATTGGTGAGTAGGATCATCCTTGTTTCGCAGGGGGTTGGATCTTGTCTTTGCACAGGATTTTCCCCCCAACAATCTCCCAGATCGAAGCTTTTTTGCAGTCATGTTTCAAACTATGCTTAGAGCACTAGTAGTACAATACACAATGCCAAAAGACGCTTTTAAGAGTACTCAACGTTTTAAAAACGGCAAAGCAAAAGAAGCATATCTATCAAATTGCAATTGTTGAGGCAAATGTCGAAGTCTATAAAGGCTTGAATGGATACAAGATAAAATAAAAGTAAATATTAATATGTAGGCCCTGCCCAGCCTACTTCGGCCGCTGAGGGCCGATGTGATGTCGGTGTTTGAAGGCGCCTCCTGGCGCGTGCCTGACGTTACTGCCGCTCTGCCTGCTGGGAGAGGTAGTCCCCCACTCGGCGGCCGCTTGGTTGTGATAGTGGCGGCGGGGGGACTACAGGGCAGGAGCAGCGGTGAATAGGCAGGGTTTTAACTCTCCTGAGTTTGCAGGCAACAAAGGTCAGTTTTCAGCGGAGCGCCCTGCTCCAACGCTGTGATAAGGGCAGAATAGCGTGATACCCGCTCCACCGGCGATGTCGGTGTTTGAAGGCGCCTCCTAGCGCGTGCCTGACGTCACTGCTGCTCTGCCTGCTGGAAGAGGTAGTCCCCCACTCGGCGGCCGCTTGGTTGTGATAGTGGCGGCGGGGGGACTACAGGGCAAGAGCAGCGGTGACTAGGCAGAGTTTTAACTCTCCTGAGTTTGCAGGCAACAAAGGTCAGTTTCAGCGGAGCGCCCTGCTCCAACGCTGTGATAAGGGCAGAACAGCGTGATCCTTGTCACCTTCTCCCTTGCAAATAGTGGTCAAATGCTGCACTCCTCGTCATGCACCTCCTTGGTTTCAGGCTCTGGTCACCAACACCAAACCCACCAAGCCGGTGTTGCAGCCGTTATTTCACCACGCTAGGGCCCCTGGTGCAGTGCAGTGCAGATGCAGTGAAGATGCTAGACGCTCAACACAGGCGTTCACCGCTTGCCGCTGCTGTAGTCGATACAGCTGGAACGGCTGCCACAAGCGCGGGGTATGCAGGTGCGGGTAATGCAGGAGCGGCCCCTGTGCTCGACCCCCGCTGCACGCCGTTTACAGCCGGCGTTCCCACCGCCGTTTTCCTGCTGCTGCCTTCTCTGCCCCTCGGCGCTGCGGGACTGCGGCCGCGGCTACAGCTATGGCTACGGGTTTGGGTAAACGTGCCGCTCCGCTCCGCTCTCTATCCCCGCTCTCAAGCCTTGCTCAGCTGCTTCGCTCTCGCGTCGCTCCTCCTCTTCCACTTCCGAGCTTCACGAGGAAACTCTGGTAATAAAGTTAAAATTGAAACCATAAAGGTTTGAAATGTCGACGCGTTTCGGGGATCCTGCTCTCGCACCACCTTCCTCAGGACAATTAAAACCAAAGAAATCCGTTTATAAGTAGTGTGGTTTCATATTCCTAAAATATTTGGTATTTGTACACAGTTCCTGCGTGGTGTTGGATTCACCTTCCTTACAACAATGTTGGAGTTAATCAATTATCCCAAAGTTGATTGTTCTCGTGCAGCCGTGTTTGCGCTGTTCCTGACGCTCGAATCACCGGATAAAATAAAATATAGACGGTACAGATTGCAACCGATGTCCCTAGGAAAATTCCGATATGCGGCTCTGATCTTTGAAGGAAGTTCACTATGTGAGCAGGTTCTGTTGTGTATAAGACTTTAAGAGGGGGATGACCTTCTCGCTACCCCTATTGCTCCTTTGTGTGGATGCTTTCTCTGAGCCCCTTGCCTAACTTAGCAGTTGATAATATTTGAATTTTGATAAACTGCCCTCCGTAATTTCCACTTGGTACTCCCAGGATATCACGTGGGAATCTTCTAAGAGTTGGCCCCATTTATTTACTCCCCTTTCAATCAAGGGGGAGGCAAGTTTATCCAGGAGACAGGGTGGTGTACTAAAGAAATGCCTAATCGTGTCAGAACTACAATAATAAGGAACCCGAGTAGCCATCTAGTTTGGTACCAATGCTAACAGGCATCGTCAAGGATCTTGAGTCTCACTTTCTTAAAAAACTTTGTATGACCAAAATTAAAATGACAGATGTTCACATTCATCGCCAAATCAGCAGTCAAAGCACTAAAAAACGGGGGAAAAGTGGAACTGTCCGAAAGCAATCATCTTTTATTCTTTAAATGGAAGGTGCCCTAATATAGGAGAATATCTGGGTTTCCTATGCCACCATGTTCCTTCTTCCTACGACGCTTCCTTCAAGCAGTTCTCACCCCTTTAGCCCTCCATATAAAGCTGTTTAAGTGTCCCTGCAGCTTCTTGTGCCAGGGCATCAACGCTTTGTGGCAAGCATCTATGTCTTTTTTGTGGCTATCTATCAGTTCACAAGGCTTATTGGACGCCAAGGAAAATGTCAAAGCTGGGAACCTGTGAGGCAAGGAAGTGTCCTAAATGTGACAAAGTAAAAGCTATTGATGCCTACATGTTCTTCCAATGCCCCTACATTGTGATCTTTTGAAAAGAAGTGTGCAAGGTCCTTGCAGAAATAATGGCCGAAGAGATTAAATTAAGCCTGTCTTTGGTTATTTTTGCCGTGGTTAATGAGGGGGCTATCCACTGAATCTGTTGAAGTCACGAAAATTGCTTATCTTCGTGCTGATAATATTGACACAAAGAGAGATCTGTTTAAAGTGGATTTTTCCCTTCCCACACTCCCCCTCTTTCTGGAATGGACGGCTACTGTACGAAGAATCTACAAACTAGATCAAATTGGCCCCCCTTCTAGAAGTATAGAGTTTTGGGATATCAGGGAAGAATGGTTTAGAGCTGGCCCTAGATTTACTATCAGCCAGTTCATTAACGTTACACGTCCCATGATTATAACATCTACTCAGTGGTGGTCAAAGGGGAACCAGATTTTGTAGATGCCATTAGAATTCCCCAACTTTTGACCCTATTTGAGGTTATAGTCCAGGCTTTGTGTTTAGTTAATCAAGCGCCTGTAATTCCTTTCAAGCCCCGGGGGGTGGGGGGGCAGGCATTTTTACAGAGTCTTAGAGCTTCTTTGGCCTTTCCAGATGAATAATGAGGACAAAAATTGTTTTATTGTTTAAAAAAAAGTTGAGTTTAGTGATTCTATTTTTAAAGTTTCTCTGTTCCAGTCCTCACACCACATCTTTATTAGGACTGAGAGTCATGAACAGTGTCAGAAGTAGAGCTATTATTTTAAAGATTGTTAAAGTTAAGGACACTCAAATGCAAAATCAAGTTGGATATTTGAAATAAAACACAGGAAGTGAAAGCTATTTTTGTTCCATTTTTAGCTTTCACCCTTGTGAAAACCAGATGTTCATCCAAATTCGGAAGGCTTGTATTATAATTCCTAAAATAACTTAAAATTTGTTGTCAGAACAACTCTATGATTTTAGTTGAATGTTCATACATTGAGAATTCCTTAAGACTGCTTATTTCTGCATCTTTATATTTTTACATAGTGAGTCAAAACAATGCTTAAAGGGGCTAATTACTATACAATTGTCTCAACATAGCTGACCTCTAATTTTTCCTCTTGTACATCCTCAAATCAGGTACGAAGGTTTCTCACTATTTGGCACTGTCGGTTTGCCTTGTCAGTGGAATCTGGTGAATTTTCTAACTGGTGCAAGGTGTCTTGTTTTGCTATACAGCACCGACCGAGATAGTAAAGCGATTAGTTCAATCTCCTTCCATGGAATTAAAGTGATCGGATTTTCACTTCAAAGCAAATGAGGAAACAATTGTTAGACCTGAAGCCTTAGGGTGGTCTTCCTCCCAACGTTATATCTTCTTCTTCCACTTTTCTTTGACCTTGTTTTTGAAGGTATTAGAACTCTGCGCAAGTTACCACTGCTAACCAGTGCTAACGTGTTTGTGCTCTCTCCTCTAAACATGGTAATATTGGTTCATTTCCACTTGGCATATTTAATGTACCTATAGGATCTTAGTATATTACAGTGCATATGCCCAGGGACTGTAAGTTAAATACTACTCTAGGGCCTGCAGTACTTAATGTGCCACTCACTTAAGTTGTCCTCTAACCATGCCTCATGCCAGTCATTGCAGAGCATGTGTGTGCATTTTACACTGCCAGTTCGACCAAGCAAAGTAAACTTTTGTCAGGTCCAAACCATCCCTTTTTATACATATAAGTTATCCCTAAGGTAGGGCCTTGCCAACCCAGAGGGCGCAATGCAACATCTTTAAAAGGCAGGACATGTGTCTTTAAGTATTATATGTTCTGGTAGTGACAAACTCCCAAAGTCCACTTTCACTACAGTCAGTCCTTTGTCTTGCATGGAATAACATTGGGATTACCTTATTCCATTTTATAAGGGTAATTCCAAATTGTGAAGAAACAGACTTTTCAAGTTTGGTGTCTCTGAAATCACAATTTTAATTCCAAACTTCTGTGAAGTTGGATTTTAAATTGCAATCCTGAAAATGCCACTTTTAGAAAGTTGACAAAGTATCTAGTTGTCATACATACAACATGCATTGCAAATAGAAAGCACAACACAAGTGGTGGATTTGTACACTGAGCAAACACCATTTGGATGAATTACAAGCATGTGAAATCAACGTGCCTCTAACAAATGGATTTCATTTCCTAGGCATACTGTCGAACAAGGTAGGCTCAAAGGAGTAAGAATAACGTTCTCTGAATCAAAAGGTGAGTGCAATAGAAACACTGGTAATGGTCAAAGAAATGCCACATACTTGATGTTGTTATTATGTACAAGAATATGTTGGTTTGGCATTATATGTTGTTTGGCAATTGATGTATATACATATGTGGTTTAATGTATGCTTGTACTTTGTATTTCACAAACTAAGTGTTGCCCTTGAAAAAGACATGCCTTAATGTAAAAAACATTATTCTCGGAAAAAAAACGTCAAATAAACCACAAGGGCTGATGAAATCAGAACATTGGTACCTGTATTTTTGAGCAGCAAAAAGAAAAGATCGCAACTAGATACTTTGTCAGTTTATACAATAGAAGTGGTCCAATGTAGTTTGCGCAAGTACCCAAGCCTCCCTTTAGCAACAACTATCATAAAGTTACTTTAGTTATTTAGTGCCTGCAACATGTTTCTGATAACATGTCTGGGTTGGGTCACAGTTGGGCTTTGTTTATTCCCCTAGATTACCATATACAATGGGGGCTTAGGTTTTACTTGATGAGCCATTGTGGCAGGATTGGTGGGAGGAGCTGGATCTAGCCTCACCAATACTTCAATAGGCTGTGTCATAACCCCTTGTAGTGAGCCTGGAGGCAGGGCAGAAAGGGAAGACCTCTTTGCACTTCAAAGGCTTGTCATTGAAGTCCCCCCCACTATAAATGGACAACTGGGTATAAGTACCAGACCTCAGACACCACCACTTCAGTACACTACTTCTGCACCTGTGAAAGCTCTGCCAGGAAGAAGGACTACTGTGCTGCTGAAGGAACTAAAACTCTGCTGGACTGCTGCTTTGCTGTGCTGACCTTATGCCCTACTGCCCTCCTGCCTTCCTGCCTGGTTGAGAAGGACTGGGCCTGCATCACTTAAACCCAGAGTGACTCCAAGGGCTAGCTAGCTGGCCTCTTCATCTGAAGTCACAGGGACATAAAAGACTTCCAACTAACCTGGTTTTGCACCTAGACTCTGCCATCTGTGAATTTCCCTCGGTCCTGGACCCTTTTTTAAGCTGGCTTAAGTTCTATCTCCAACGGAACTGATGTATCCTTTATTGACCAATGCATCTCAGAGCAGAAGCGATGCATCTCCTCGGTTGCGCAGTGCATCTTGGAGCAGAAGCAATGCATCATGGCTTTTCAGTGGATTGGGCCCATGGCAAAAGACTTGCATTGCAGCAGCCTTCCGCATCTGGTACCCACACATTACCTTTGGAACTGCCGCTACTCGCCACTTTATCTTGCGCAGGTGCCTCGTATCCCTTGTCAACTGCAGTTTCAACGTCGACGCCAGACCTCAGCAGCAAATATTGACCACTCAGCGAAACCAATACATCGCCTCAGCTATCCCTCACATTCTCAACACTGGCCTTCGCTTAGCAAGCTCTGTAGACAGGATCTTTGGCATAGACACATCGTGGCCTTGTACCACAGCCTCAGTGCATCGCAGAACCAAAAGTTCTGCCTCAGCTGCACAACGCAACTTCGACGCGGATCCAAGTGTGCTCCACAACCAGGATTACCGTTCTTTGGTTCGGCAATCTTAACTGGACTTCTGCAGCCGGTCAACGCTCCATCATGCTCGCCTTGAACTTTTGACTATGCCCCAGTCTGGCATGACCAGATATCTCAAATTACAATTTTTGCTTGCTGGTGCTATTTTTCTTAAAAACTTTTACATTCAATATCTCCAGTTCTACTTATTGAATTTTTGTCGTTTTGGTCTTATTTTAGTTTATTAAATGAAGCTCTATTTTTCACACCTAGGGCCCCATTATGATAGCGGGCGGGCTTTGCCCGCCCGCCATCCTATCGGAAATTGGGACCGCCCGCCCTAAGGGCGGGGGTCCCGCACGCACCATTAGGATGTGCCCGCCACAGTGGCGGGCACATCCTGTATTTATAGTATTGTGGCGGGTGGAGCTCTGTGCTCCACCCGCCACAATACTAAAAATGCTTTGCAGCATTTACATAATCAAAGCGGCAGGCACCGCGCGGTGCCTACCGCTTTGATTATGTAAATGCAGGGGGGTACCAACGGTAGCCCCCCCGTGTGCCACCCCCCTTTGACCTTCACTCCGGGGGCCCACAGTGGGCCCCCAGAGTGAACACCGCCTGCCTTGCCACCGCGGAAAGGCATTGCACTTGTGCCATTGTAATATGGCTGGCGGTGTCTCATAGACACTGCCACCTTATTAATCATTTTCCGCCCCGGCCGCAATACGACCGGGGCGGAAAAGTGGCGGGCGGTGTTTCCCTACGTTGCGGTCCCCCCCGCCATTGTAATGTGGCGGGGTAAAAGGATGGTGGGCGGTCATTTCTGTCGAGCGGATTGCCACCGCCACCATGGCGGTGGCTATCTGCCCGACATCCTAATGGAGCCCCTAGTTTGGAATCTTTTTCTGTGATTTTTTTTACGCTGTTTTACTGTTTGAAATTTTGCACAAATACTTTGCACATCTCTAAGTTAAGCCTGACGTCTCTGTGTCAAGCTACCAGATGGTAAGCACAGACTAATTTAGGGTTTACTTGCTTCTCACCCTGACTGGGATTGTGGTTGCTGCTTATCTAGGTTTCATAACCGAGTCAACCAAAAATTCAATTTCTAACAGATAATGTCAAATTATGCATTTTAGAGCACAATTTTCCAAATAAATAACAAGCAAGCTTGACCCTTCGCATTGAGTACTGGAGTGCCTGTACCTTCCCAAGCTTTGAAAACATTAAGCACACCGGGCTCGATTCACAGAATGAACTCATTTTGGTATTCACAGAAGGCACTTACTCAATTTGGTATTCACAGAAGTTAGGAGTCCTAACTTTAGGACTCCTAAATACCTTCTGTGAATACCGAAAGTCTTAAAGTTAGGATTTTTCTCAGTTTAGGAGTAGCAAAGTTAAGACTCCTAACTTTAGGACTCCTAAATGCCTTCTATGTATACTGAAAGCCTTAAAGTTAGGATGTTTCTCAGTTTAGGAGTAGTAAAGTTAGGACTCCTAACTTTAGGACTCCTAAATGCCTTCTGTGAATACCGAAAGTCTTAAAGTTAGGATTTTTCTCAGTTTAGGAGTAGTAAAGTTAGTACTCCTAACTTTACTATTCCTAAAATGAGAAAAATACTAACTTTAAGACTTTCGGTCTTCACAGAAGGAATTTAGGAGTGCTAAAGTTAAGACTCCTGACTTCTGTGAATACCGAAATGAGGAAGTGCCTTCTGTGAATAACAAAATGAGTAAGGGCCTTCTGTGAATACCAAAATGGTAGTAAGTTTAGGATTTTATCTTAAGTTTGTTCTGTGAATCGGGCCCACTGTGTACATCTCAGCGCAATTTTCTTAAAAATGGCTAAAATACAATGGGGCTCATTTATGAGCTCTTGCGTCACTTTTACGCCGCTGGTTCGTCACTTTTTGTGACGCACCAGCGGAGTAAAAAATGTGCCTTGTTTCACCATATTTGCAAAGTGACGCATCTAGGTAGATGCGTCACTTTTTAAACCCCTGCGCCACATTATACCTGCTCCAGGTATAATATGCACAAGGGGGCGTTTTAACGCAAGAAAGAGTCACAGAAGTGACGCAGTGAAATCTATAAGATTTCACTGCGCTATTTCTTGGATGCTAATGCGTCAAAATCTTACGCCTGCCTCATGGCAGGCGTAAGACTGACGCAGGCACTAACAACATGGGACTTGCCCATGTGAAAGTACACATTGCTGGATTTGCGTCACTTTTGTGACACACTCCAGCAATGCGTCACTTTTGCACCTACAGATATGTCAGAAATACTGACGTATCTGTAACTCCTTGCGACATGATGCTTCATACTGTAAATATGACGCATCGTTAGTGTGGCAGGGAGAGCGCAGTGAAAAGTGATGCATCGCTGTTTTCACGCAGCGATGCGTCACTTTTCATATAAATGAGGCCCAATATGTATTACGAGCAAAAGTACAAAATATAACTGGCACGAACCCGACACTCATATTGTAAAATATTATCTTGTCACTTCTGCTTCCTTTTATTTACTCTTTCTCCTTTACAATTAGCTTCTTTGTCACATTAATATGGTCGAGATTTTACTTGGAAGGGCTGGTTCAGGAAATTGTGCAGGTGTGAACAATTTAAGGTCATGCAGAGCAAAGCTTTAGACAAATGTTAAAAATCCCCTGGGTTGCTGCATAAGAGCAACCATTTATTACAGACGTCAGCCCTACATTTGTCTTGGGAACCGTCAATCTTACACTTATGTCTCAGATATAAGCACTATAGATAACTAAATAAACAATAGCGGACAAAATATCTTCATCTGACACAAATAAAAAATGCGACATTAGGAAGTACATGACCACTCAAATATGAGCTTCAACTATTTTACCCAAAAAATAAAAAACACTACGCATGTGCGAAATCGCAAATTTATTTTGCATGAAATTCCACAAAAATAATATGGAATTACACAACAGTATGCACATGGCATGAAATTATGTTAATTCGTAAGCTATAGCATGCTTCGCATATGAAAAACAAATAATGTGAGAAAAAGGCTGGAAAAAATAGCTCCTGGTGAGACATTTTCTGACAAACCAGTCTCATGCAAGCAAATATTGACCAAAAAAATTATGTAGCGTGAAATTCCATGAATTTTACATACAAAAGACAATGCCACATTCTGAGTTTTTAAAGTTCATTAACTCACATGGCCTATAAAAACGTAATTGTTTTTTCAAATATGCACATCCTCAATTGATACTTTTACATTTTTGTTAACTAATCCCTTTTTCCCCCTGAATAAATATAATTTTCTTAAGTATCAAGCACTAATGCGTTCGCAAACGCAGAAATAATGCGAATTTCGGCGTTTACGAACGCATTTTTGCTAAATGGTATGTAGCAACGAAATCTGCGTGCAAAAAAAGGAATCGCAAAATTTGCGATTCCTTATTTTGCGATTGCGTTTAAGAAATCGCAAATTTTGCGATTTCTTAAATGCAATGTAAGAAATGCAAATGCAAATTGACCTTAAGGAATCGCAAATTACCACCAACTTCACGTTGGTGGTAATTTGCGAATTCCTTGAAGAATTCACTTTTTCGCCTTTTTCAAAGTGCAATATGAAGCACATACATGCCCTTAGGGCATGTATGTGCGCCACATGCACACCCATGCTTCTTTCAGGGGTGCAACAGGATGTCCTTTGGACACCCCTGCACCCTTGAAATTGCATTTTCAATTAGCGATTCGCTAATTGCTAATTGCAAATTGAGAATGTCTTTCCATTTATTCCTATGGGCGAGGCCCATAGGAATGAATGGGGAGGTATTCCTTAATAAGGAATATGTAGGATTCTCAAAATTTATTGCAAATCCTACATACATAGCATTTTGCGATTCTCAAATAGCGATACACAAAAAATCGCCATTTGAGAATCGCAAAATGATTTATTGATACATATGGTCCCAAGTCCTTATCTAACAACTGTGTCCTCAAATATCATTATATTGTTTTGATTAGGTGCAAAAAATGTATTACTGACCCACAGACATAAACTCTGCCTCACCTGCCCCTGTGTGACTAGAAAGCCATCTTGTTGCAGATTTTCGCCAGTTTATTTTTGCTTTGGACATCTATTAATTGAATTTAATAGCCCATGATTGAGTGGCCTAATCTCAGACTAATTTACACCTATAAACAGAACTATACAAGATTGCCTTTATTCGCTGTTTCTCTTCCTGATCACTCTTAACCTCTTATCAGAGTTTTTCAACGTGAGAAACGATATAGGACTGCAATGAAAACAGTTTTCTGCAAAATGGTTACGGATGGTGTACCATCATTCGCGTATAGTTAATATCTAAAACTCTGTCAGTCCTAAAAGTTATAAAGTGGACCCCCTAATGTAATGGTATCAATTGTATTTATTTATTTACTTGTATGCTACATCCCATCGGTGGAGCCCAATCTAAGATGCTGGCCACAAGGGGCACTATGATTAAATGCGCTCCTTTGATCTCAAGATTTACTCTAGAAAGCAGGGTTCTCTTCTAAATCTGTGTTTGCCCTATAAAATAAATATATGACAGTAATCCTAATAGAAAGTCATCACATGAGTGCAACTTCGATATACTATATAACTGCATCCTTATCCTACATTTCGCCAAACCAAGATGGCAAATATATAATCATTCAGCCTCAGTGTCAGAGATGTCATCCAGATTCTTTATAACTCTAGAGGTTCAAAGTCAGGTACACTGCTAAGCTCGATCTTCCCTCTTTAGGGACAACTGATTCTAATCCAATCATTCCAGCGAAGTCCACTATTTTACTCTGATTCCTGCTGTTCAGATCCATGCTTATTTCTAACCATAGCAGACAAAGAAACTAAGGGTGATATGTACAAGGAAGTGGCTTAGCGTGTCATTAGCCTCTTTGGCTTAACGACAAGCTCCGCGACTTCTGAAAAGCAAGGCTGCACCATATTTACAAGAATGTGGTGCAGATTTGCGTTTCTCTTTGTGATGGCGCTAAGTTTTAAACTTAGCACCAACGCAAGCACCCTTCATCAGAGTGCAAGGGTGTCTGCGTGCATGGAAGTGTTGTTCATGTGTAGGAAGGTGTCCCTTCCTGCACATAAATATTCCTAAAATGCATTTCTGTCACTTTCATGTGTGCTGCTTCATGCAGCACACATGAAAGTGACAAAATGACATTATTTTTAAAGGTTTGTTTATGTACAGGAAGGGACACCTTCCTGTGAATATTTGATGTTACAACGCAATCATTTAGATCGTGGTACGTTACACTGCATTTATTACAACACAAATCGTAACAAAGACTTGCGCTAGAGGTGCTGGACTTAGGAATAGCATGATTTACCATTCCATCTCCAGTGTGTGTAACAGTAGGGAAGGTGTTGGAATAGTAAATTATAATATTCCTTAGTGTAAGCCCATCCAGCACAAGTCGTTGTAACGGCTTGTGTTGTAATGACCACGGTGTAAATGCATCTCAATGTAACAACGCATTGTAAAAGTCGTTCTCCCCTTCATGTACATAAACAAACCATGGCATTTTTCTTCTCTTCATTTTGGAGCTGCCTACTATGTACACCACCCTTGTACGTAGGGGGCAGCGTCAAATACAATGGGTGTTGCTGTGGAACGCCCACCACAACACCCACTGCAAGCCCCTTTTATGCTAACCATAGCGTGAAGCGGTGCCTTATATCCAAGGCAGCATGGCTTAATGCTCCACTGTACATAAGGCGCAGCCCTTATCGCCACCACAAAGTCCGTAAAAGTGACGTTGTGGTGGTGATAGGGGCTTGTAAATATGCCCCTAAGACTTGCCTCAAACACTTGAAGGCAGAACCTCCCAATCCTGCCTCTTCAGTCAAAGGGAAATCAGATATAACCAGCACAATAGATACAATTCTTTTAAAAGTATCTTAAGTGCTCTTGTTTGAAATGTTGCAGTACACTCTTTTCTCCTTCTTGTAGCAAGGCACAGTCCCTAGGGCTGTAGTAACAAATTGTGCTGCAGGGGCAATCATTCAGAGTGCAGGCCTTTGGGTAAAATTCTGATTCCATCAGGATATTCATGAGGCATGTCGCAATTTGAGACCCCATTGGGAATAGTCAGCACTCAGAGGGAGGGTGGCCTGATGGGATCAGCAGACCACCATGTTTATGAATGCTTTTCAAATAAATCATTTTTTGTAAAATGCAGCCCGTTGTCCCTTAAAGGAAAACGGGATGCATTTAAAAAAGAAAAATGAAACGTTTCTGTTTTATTTTGTAAGAGTAGGGACCACTGCCTCCTCTTAAAAAATATGTTTGCTGCCAGTCACAAAGAGGAAGGGGTCACCTGGAACCCCTACCAGATTGCGAGTGGCTTACCACCAATTTGAAGTAGGTGGTAAACTGCAAGTTTTTTGCGACTGCAGTTTCGGTCGCAAAACAATCGTACATAGAAGTGCAACTAGTTATTAGAAAGGGACGGCCTTCGAATGCTCCTTCCAAATAGCGAGTCGCAAACCATATTTTGCAAGTCGGTAATTGGTTACCGTCTCGCAAAATAGGGCTTATGTAGGGCACATACCTATTTGGGGTCGCAAACAAGGTGATTTCCCTTTTGGAATTCAGAAAATGGGTGCACATCTGGCCCTTGATGACAGTCATTGGTACAGAGATATTATATGCTTACCCGAGAAAAAGAAACATAATAGTGCCATTACATAAATTTCTTGAAAATCGAACTACATCCTCCTCTTCTGATCCATAGACAAAAAAATGAACATAGTCAATTGCCAAACTCCAAAAAGGCCATGATATAATATATAAGCCGATTGTCTATGGCCCAAACAAAAACGACACTGTGGTTTGGTCCGATATATCAAATAAAATTAAATCAATCCCTGACTATTCATTGATCTCAAGTGAGGGGATTTTAAACTCCCAATGGATTGCATTCTATCTAGACAGACAGTCAAACTGTAAGTGTTGCTCCCCATCAGCACACAATGAAATGAAAAAATATGCAAAACGTTCTGCTTAAATGACGCTTGGAGGCTACAACATCCGAACACCAAATTCTTTAACTTTTTCCCCCATCGCCACAATTCTTATGCTTAGGTTCAATTGTATCTTCATCTTCAATAATCCTACTCATTCCATAGACACATCTACAATTGATCCCCAACATCTGTCAGATCATGCCTGCATAATCCTATCTTTATTGGGTGCCTTAAATGCTCACCTTTAGAACTTGAAAACCGAGGGCCAGATATACGACTCACCAATTGGCGAGTCGCTAATTACATCACATTTGAAACTCGCAATTTGGAATGTTCAACAGTGACTGTTTGCAATTCCTAATGGGGTCTCAAATTGCATGCCTCATATGGATCAATGAAATAATATCGAGAGACAAAATATTGACCTGCAAGAATATCGTTGGGAAAATATCGACTGACAAAATATTGAGTTTCTATCTACAAACAGGTAAGTACAATAATATTGAGTTAAAAATATCGTTTACAAAAATATAGTTTTAAATAATATCGACTTTACTAAAAACAATGTAAAATTAAATTAATATTAAAAACTAAGTACCACAATATACTTAAAAATACTTAAATTAAATTATAATAATAAAATAATTAATGAAAGTAAAAATAAAAAATAAAATCATATTTCTTAAAACATATATATATATTAACAAAATATAATTAAGTAAAAGCCAATATTATTAACGTACAATAACAAAATAGTAAATATTTCTATTCGCACTCCAGTGGGTGCAACAGTAGGGAAAGCGGTGGATAGCGTAGGGGTTAAAATTACTATTCCCACTTCCAGTGGGTGCAACAGTAGGGAAAGCGTTGGATAGCGTAGGGGTTAAAATTACTATTCCCACTCCATAGAGTGCAACAGTAGGGAAAGCGTTGGATAGCGTAGGGGTTAAAATTACTATTCCCACTCCAGTGGGTGCAACAGTAGGGAAAGTGTTGGATAGCGTAGCGGTTAAAATTACTATTCCCACTCCAAATAGTGCAACAGTAGGGAAAGCGTTGGATAGCGTAGGGGTTAAAATTATTATTCCCACTCCAGTGGGTGCAAAAGTAGGAAAAGCGTTGGATAGTGTAGGGGTAAAAATTACTATTCCCACTCCAAAGAGTACAACAGTAGTGAAAGCGTTGGATAGCGTAGGGGTTAAAATTACTATTCCCACTCCAGTGGGTGCAACAGTAGGGAAAGTGTTGGATAGCGTAGGGGTTAAAAATACTATTCCCACTCCAGTGAGTGCAACAGTAGGGAAAGCGTTGGTATAGCGTAGGGGTAAAAATTACTATTCCCACTCCAAAGAGTGCAACAGTAGGGAAAGCGTTGGATAGCGTAGGGGTTAAAATTACTATTCCCACTCCTGTGGGTGCAACAGTAGGGAAGGTGTTGGATAGCGTAGCGGTTAGAATTACTATTCCCACTCCAAAGAGTGCAACTGTAGGGAAAGCGTTGGATAGCGTAGGGGTTCAAATTACTATTCCCACTTCAGTGAGTGCAACAGTTAGGAAAGTGTTGGATAGCGTAGGGGTTAAAATTATTATTCCCACTCCAGTGGGTGCAAAAGTAGGGAAAGCGTTGGATAGTGTAGGGTTAAAAATTACTATTCCCACTCCAAAGAGTGCAACAGTAGGGAAAGCGTTGGATAGCGTAGGGGTTAAAATTACTATTCCTACTCCAGTGGGTGCGACAGTAGGGAAAGTGTTGGATAGCGTAGGGGTTAAAATTACTATTCCCACTCCAGTGGGTGCAACAGTAGGGAAAGCGTTGGATAGCGTAGGGGTAAAAATGACTATTCCCACTCCAAAGAGTGCAATAGTAGGGAAGGCGTTGGCTAGCGTAGGGGTTCAAATTACTATTCCCACTTCAGTGAGTGCTCAGTAGGGAAAGTGTTGGATAGCGTAGGGGTTAAAATTACTATTCCCACTCTATAGAGTGCAACAGTAGGGAAAGCGTTGGATAGCGTAGCGGTTAAAATTACTATTCCCACTCCAGTGGGTGCAACAGTAGGGAAAGTGTTGGATAGCGTAGCGGTTAAAATTACTATTCCTACTCCAAAGAGTGCAACAATAGGGAAAGCGTTGGATAGCGTAGGGGTTACAATTACTATTCCCACTCCAGAGAATACAACATTAGGGAAAGTTAATATTTCATATATTATTCAATTATCTAAAAATGAATATCTATTAATAATTTAAAAAACTAAACTAATTAACAATAATTATTTCAATTAATCACCTATTAATACAAATTAATTAAATATTAACAATTAATTATTTTATAATTTAATATTATTTTACAAATATTTCCAAATAAATAAATTTCAATTAGTTTTATAATTTAAATAATTATTAATAAATTACTTTCCACCCTATGCCCCTATAAACCCACAACCCGCTACAGAAATTAAATTACTAAAATTTACATAATTACCAATTAATCTATTATTATTAATTATTTAACAATTTTAATTAAATTAATTAACAAATATAAATGAATTAACAATTAATTACTATTTACTATCAATAAATACATTTACATATTTAATTAATTATAATTAAATTACTTCCCACCCTATTCCCCTATAAACCCACAACCCGCTACAGAATTAAATTAGTAAAATTTACATAATTACCAAATAATCATTTAATAATAATTGTTTTCCAATTACAATAAAATTATTTAACACATATAAATTGATTAATAAGTAATTACAAATTACTATCAATAATTAAATTTACATATTTAATTAATTATAATTAAATTACTTCCCACCCTATTCCCCTATAAACCCACAACCCGCTACAGAATTAAATTACACAATAATTATAAAAACAAAATGCATTAATATAATTATTTAAAACATAAAAACACACTTTTCATACATATTATAACATTAAAATACAATATAAAAAAATATATATTATTAAAAAATCGATATTTTTAACTATCTATATTATATACTTCGATATTTTAACTATCTATATTTTTAACAGTCGATATTAATTCACTTACCTTAAAAATGATATTTTTGTAGTCTATATTCTGTCCTGTCGATATTTTGTCCAGTCTATATTAAAAAAACGATATTATGTCCAATCGATATTTTGGACTCGATATTATGTCTGTGCACTGCCTCATGCATATTAATGAGGCTGTTGCAATTTATGACCCAAATTTGGAATGGGTGGTACACCCAGGGATGGCGGCCTGCTGAGGTCAGCAGAGCACCATGTCTGGGACTGCTTTCAAATAAAGCAATTTTTGTTTATTAAATGCAGCCTGTTTTCCTTAAAGGAAAATGGGAGGCATTTAAAAAATAAAAGTTAAACTTTTCAGTTTCGTTTTTTAAGGGCAGGCAGTGGTTTACCATCCTACGGTCGCAAAACAGTCATACATAGCTTCAAGAGTCGCTATTAGGAAGGGACGCCCTTGGAACGCCCCTTCCTAATAGCAAGTTGCTAATCCTATTATGCGAGTTGCAAATTGATTTGCGACTCACAAAATAGGTTTAGGACATAGGGCCACACATTTTTTGCGGCCGCAAACGGGGCTAAAACCCATTTGCATCCATAAAAAACATTAATACATCTGGCCCTAATTGACGAAAGCCTGCAAAAAATTATATATTGGATTGGTTTTTTCAGCCATGAACAATTATTTAAGCAATAACTTCAATTGCAACTTTTCCACCTTGCTTATATGGGAAGCATTAAACATTACCATTAAAGGTAATTTAATTATCATTAGATCTAAGATGAACAAACTAGCCAATGACACTCTCAAGAAACTAGAAATTGATATCATATACCTAGCAATTCAGCTTATCCGCTCTAAAGACATTACCCTCCTCACTCTTAGAAAAAAAAATACTAATCCAACAAAAGCAATAGAGCTGGTGTATGGATCAACAAACAAAAAAGTTTGAAGTTGTGACACCAATTGTTAGATCTGGGGGTCTCTTGTTGGCAATGGTATTCACCTTTGTCCAAATAGGGACCCTTACTTCTAAGTCAGGATAAGGGGATTACACTCCTTAATAAACCCTGCTCACCCCCTTGGTAGCTTGGCACGAGCAGACAGGCTTATCTCAGAGGCAGTGTGTTAAGCATTTGTGAATATACACAGTAATACAGTGATAACACTACAGATGGACACAACACAGGTTTAAGTATTCTTTATATAGACTTAACACAAGACCACAAATGACAAAAATCCACAATACTACACTTAAGGTTGCTTAAAAGATGAATAAAGTCTCTTAGTTCAAGTTGTTGGTAAATGCGACAAAGTTCTCAACAAAGTACCTGGATGCGTAACGCAAAGTGAACAAAAGGCTCGCAAAAGGGGAGATGCGTCGGTTCCATGACCCGGGGGGACGGTTGCGTCCTTCCTCAATGCTTGCGCAGAGTAGGGGACTCGTCGTGAGCCTTACCGGTGCGGAGGTGATGCGTAGATTCTCGGTTTGTGGGCCCGTTGCGGTGCGCAAGATGGCGCCTTGATGGGATGCGATGATCCAGTTGTGTTGCAAGAAGATGGCGTCCTTGATGTGGCGATGCGATGACGATGCGAAGACGCCCTGGCAGCCTTGCGACGACTCTGTACTTTGGAGCCGTGACTGGCCCTGCGGTGCGCATCTCCAGTGATGGGTTGGCGACTCTCACGATGGCGTCACGCTTCTCCGGTGATGCGACAGCAGACAGCTTCGATGAACACACGCTTCCAGGGAGATACGGTGAAGGCTCGCTTCTCCGGCGTCGCGATGATTTCAGCTGCGCGGCGACACACTTCTCCTCGATGCGTCACGCTTCCAGCTCCCAGCGTCACGCAAGTGACTGGAGTCAGGATTCCCAGCAAGGAAATTCAAGAGGGAGGTGAAGTATTTTGTCCCTGAGACTTCAGCAGGAGGCAAGCACAGTTCAAGCCCTTGGAGAATATTCTGTAGATGAAAGTCCTTACAAAGTTCCTTCTCCTTTCCCTTGGCAATGAAGCAACCACTGCAGGCCAACCCAGCAAACTGCACACTGACAGAGGAGCAGTCCAAACTCCTGAAGCTTCCTTGGTTCTTCTCCTTGTCAGAAAGGTTTCTTGTTCCAGAAGTGATCAAGGGCCAGATGTAGGTTGCCAAATACCGGTCAGTAACGACCGATTTCGTCCGTTACCGACTGGTATTTGGAGATTGAGATGTAGGGGCTTTAAATTTTACTGATTCAGTAAATTTACCGATTC
Source organism: Lissotriton vulgaris (assembly GCF_964263255.1). Taxonomy (NCBI): domain Eukaryota; kingdom Metazoa; phylum Chordata; class Amphibia; order Caudata; family Salamandridae; genus Lissotriton; species Lissotriton vulgaris. Next base: position 2,048,100,840 of record NC_141685.1, read on the forward strand.
GGTAAAATACAGAATCGGTAAATTTACCGAATCGGTAAATCTAGATGTAGGTGGCACTGAAAACAGTGCCACAGGCCCTTAAGAATTTGTTATTTACCATGAAATAATATTTTGTGGTAAATAACAAATTCCAGTGTACATGCACATTTGTGCATGTACACCTGTGCCATGTGGCACACAGACATGCCCTAAAGGCATGTATGTGTGTCACATGGCACACAAGCCAGAATCAGGGGTGCAACAGGGTGTCAAAGTGACACCCTGTCCCCCTTGACAATTCGGTAATTTTACCAAATCAGTATTTACCGATTCGGTAATTGACATTGATTGCTATGGGCCTCAAGGCCCATAGGAATCAATGGCAATTACCGAATCGGTAATTAGTGAATCATACCGATTCGGTAAAAATTACTGATTTATTACCTACATCTCATTTACCGAATCTAGAATACCGAATCGGTAAAATTCGGAGTCCATAAATGAGATTTACCTACATCGGGCCCCAAGTTTATTGGGAGCAGGGTCCCAATATTTATACCCCAAAATCCTTTGTTCTCTGAAGGCAGAGTTGCCTCTGCCTAGTCCAAACCAGTTCCTGAGCACTTTGTTTACATGACTCTCTTCTTCTTTTCACTGTGCAGGGCAGAGACATCAGACGCCCCACAGGAGGTAGAGCCAGCACAGGGGAGGGAAGATACAGCTCTGGAGCACACTGTTGGCATGATTCCTTCTCTCCTTTCACAGTGCAGGGCAGAGACATCAGAAAAGCCACAGGGGATGGAGCCAGCATTGTAGAGGGAAGGCCCAACCCTATTCAGGTCCCAGGTGAAGTCCTCCCTCCCATCTGGATGTAAATCTCTCTATTCACCCCTGGGCTGTCCCAGCCTGTCTCCTGGAATTCCCCAGCCCTGTCACACACAAACCCAGACAAGGAATACACAACCCAGCAGAGGCAGGCGCAAATGGTTAGGCAAGCAAATACCTGCTTTCTAAAAGTGGTATTTGCAAACACAGAATATTAAAATAAACTTACCTAAAAGATGTATTTTATTATTCTGAGTTCAGGCATACTAAATTCAAATTTCTACCGTTTTCCCTGAGTCAGTTAGGATTATAAGGATGTAATAATCTTAACTGCCCATTCTGGCCTATGAGAACAGGTAGCCTTCAATAGTGAAAAACGAAAATGGTTGTCATTCACTATTAGAACATGCTACACAAATCAGAGCATGTCCTACCATACACTTACAATGCACCCTGCCCTTGGGCCTACCATCGGGGTGTCTAATATGAATCAAAGGGAAGGTTTCGGGACTGGCAAGTGGGTGCACTTGCCCAAGTCGACATGGCAGTGCTAGACTGCACACAGGCCTAGCAATGGCAGGCCTGAGACACATTTTACAAGCTGCTTCTTTGGGTGGCACAACCAGTGCTGCAAGCCCACCAGCAGCATTTGACTTACAAGCCCTGGGCACACATCCTGCACTGTACTAGGGGCTGACAGATAAATCTAATAACCCAATCATGGAATCCAATCAGTATATCAATTTAACATGGGGAGCACTTGCAGTGTGGCACTGATTAGCAGTGGCACAGTGCCCAAAGCATACATCTAGCAAAAACATATCAAAACAGAGGAGGCAATCCATCAAAAATGGAAGGGAGACTCATGCCAATGATGCCAGGTCTAACACCAATAAAGCAGGGAAAATGTTAGCATCATACCTAAAATTCAAACAACGTTAAAATAAAATCTCGGCAATTTAAGATTTTTCTGGATTGATTCAAATTGTCCCCTTATTAATAGCAGAAAATTTTCAAGAATTGTACAAAAATATTTAATCCAACGACCTGCAGGACAATATATTTTATTGGGAACAATATTTATGAAAACTAAAACTCCCTATTCTTTCAGAAACTGACAAAAGTAAATTAAATTCTCCCATTTCCATCTAAGAAGTCACAGAGACTTTAAACAATGTAAAAACAGTGGAAGCCCCAGGCCAGATGTGCTTTCTGCAGCATTTTATTAAAAACAACTAACTTACCCGTCCCGCGTTGCTGCGATCTCAGAAGAAAGGAAATTTAAGGAAACTTGTCATGATAACATTCAATTTACATTGTGTCATTTTTATTGAAACTTATTCATTTTAAAATGGAAAACATTTTAAAGTGTTGTTTTAATTCCGTTTATTCATTTGAATGCTTGTGGATACACAGTATTTTTTGTTTTTCCGTCTGGTGCGTACACAAATAAATCAGAAGGTTTTCCGACACGTGAGCTGGTCACATACAGTTGTCCATGTGAGAAGCACGTATTCTCCAAATCTAGTCCACACACTTGCAGCAATTGTCCTTGTGCTTTGTTGATGGTCATTGCAAAAGCGAGTCGCACCGGAAACTGTAAACGTTCAGTATTGGAAAGATTATGAGGGCTCTGGGGGCCCGGGGGCCGATATTTAACAAATTGTATTTTTTTTAATTTTTTTGCCAGAAACCTTCGCAGGAGTGTACTCAACAACTTTTAACAAATGTTGTTTTTTTTTTTGCCAGAAACCTTCTCGGGAGTGTACTCAACAACTTCCAAAGTTTCATGCTGATCGGCTGAATGGTGTAGTAATGCATAAAGGACAAACAGGCAGACATACATTCGTTTTTATATATATATATAGATTGTGAATTAAGTAAACCTCTCCTTAACCCCTTTGCTGCTAGGCCTTTCCCCCCCTGTGCTAAGCCTTTTTTTGGCTATTTGGGGTAGTTTGCGTTTAGGCCCCTGTAACGTTTTGACCACATAAGGTATCCCTGCCAAATTTGCGTCCTTTTATTCCAACATCATGGGGATTCTAAAGGTACCGAGGGTTTGTGGATTCCCCTGGAGGGGACCCAGATATTAGCCAAAATACAGCTAAATTTAGTTTTTTTTGTAACAAATGGGAAAAAAGTGCTGCAAATGAAAACGTCTGGGGTTTTCCCTGAAAATGGTATCAAAAAAGGGTTTGTGGGGCTGAAATCACAATTTTCCCAGATGTTAGGGAATTACATCCTTTGGTCAGAAAACCAAATTGTGTACACAGTTTTGGGATTTTTCTGGGACATAGCCAATTTGAGCAATTTTTGGTGCTTTCAACCATCTTCCAGTTAATGGTAGAAATGGGTATGCAAGCAATAATGGATCCTGAAAAGCTATACTTTTTAGTAAAGTATACAACATTGTGAATTCAGCAAGGGGTCGTTTGTGTAGATCCTTCAAGGTTTCTTTATAGAAACTAATATTTAAATATAGGAAAAAAGTTAAAGTAGTTGAAAAAAACAGCCTTTTATGTCAACCTTTTCACCTGTAACTTTTTCTAATTATGACAGCTTTTTGAAAGCAATATACCTTTACATCCGTGGGACCTTACTGGTTGTGGGGATATATAGAACTTTGAGGTTCACCAAGAACCCGATGAACCCAGAGCCAAAAACTGAGCAGCGACTTGCAATGGTTTTTTATTATGTACCGAGAATATAGCAATTAATCTGGGAAAATGGATACAGGAAAAAGTTGGTATGAAAGACAGCTATGTATTTCTGAATTGAGAACAAAATGCAGAGTTTAGAAACAGATATTTGCACATTTCGTAATTGGGACTACTCATAATAGCATGAGAATTATCGGTCAAAATGACTTATTTTTACACATTGTCTTTCATTTAGAAGGCAGTAATGCATCAAAAGTCAATAGGTAATAATAGCTGCTTTACAAATCTGAATTACCCTAAGTCTCCCAATAAAAATGGTACCTCACTTGTGTGGGTAGGCATAGTGCCCACGACAGGAAACTGCCAAATCCAAATGTGGACACACCACATTCTCACAGTGAAAATAACCCTTTTTTTGAAAAGTGTCTACCTGTAGTTTTTGAATCCTAGCTCTGCCAGCACCTAGGGAAACCTATCAAACCTAAATATTTCTGAAAAGTAGACACCCAGGGAAATCCAGGATGGGTTAACTTGACTGGCTCCCACCCGGTTCTATTACCCAGAATCCCTTACAAACCTAAATAATTGTAAAAAAAAACAAAATTGCCTAACATCAAATGTTTTGGGCCCTTGGATGTCACTGGTACTTGGGTCTCTCACAAGAGTGAGGCACCATTTTTATCGGGAGACCCGTGGGAATGCTGGGTGGTAGGAAATTTGTGTCAACCCCGTGATGCCACAACTTTCCCATACAAAATTGTGTGAAGGAAGTGATTTCTTTCTGCTGAATTTGAGGTTTGCAGGGGACTCTCGGTAAGAAAACGTTGAGGGATCCACGCAAGCCATACCTCCCTGAAATCCCCAGGGTGTCTAGTTTTCAGAAATGCATGGGTTTGGTAGGTTTCCCTAGATGGCCACCGAGCACGTGCCAAAAACCCAGATGACCCCACTTGCAAAACCAGGTCATTTTGAGAGGGGCAATTTTGATGTCGCCTCAAAACGTTTTGGGCCCTTGCCTGTTGCGGGTACTTGGGCCTTGCACACGAGGGAGGCACAATTTTTATTAGGTGACCCGGGGGAATGCTGGGTGGTAGGAAATTTGTGTCAGCCCGGTGATGCCACAACTTTCCCACACAAAAATGTATGAAAAAAGTGATCTGATTTTTGCAGCTAAATTTGAGGTTTTCAGGAGATTCTGGGTTAAGAAACGTTGGGGGATCCATGCAAGCCATACCTCCCTGGAATCCCCTGGGTGTCTAGTTTTCAGAAATTGGTGAGTTTGGCAGATTTCCCTCGCTCGCCACCGAGCAAGGGGCCAAAACCCAGGTGACCCCCGTGCAAAATCAGGTTGTTTTGTGATAGGCAATTTTGATGTCGCCTCAGAAGGTTTTGGGCCCTTGCCTATCTCAGGTCCTTGACCCACCCACGCGAGTGAGGTACCATTTCTATTGGGATACTTGGAAAAAGGCAAAGGGGTAGAAAATGTGTTGCTTCTTTCTGTAGCATGAACATTTTGGCACAATAATGCAAGGAAAATGAGACAGACATGTTGAGGTTTGCAGGACATTGTGGGTAAGATAACTTGTTGGGATCCACAAGAGAGACATCACCATATACTCCAATGGGTGTTTAGTTTACGACAATATCTACAGTTGGTAGGTTATTCTTAGATGTAAGGTACACCTTGGCAGAGAGACTAAAAAGACAAAGATTACTGGACAGCCATCTATTCCTCAAGCACACATACATAGTGGTTAGATTTGGCATGAGGGCGAGTGATTATTAATAAGAGATTTCACAAAAATGAAATGCGCTGTCAATAATTGAAAAGGACAAAAAACTGAACCAGTGACTTGCAGCTTGTGAGCTTTAAAGCCACGTCAAGGCCCCAACCGCTTTACAGGCCATTCACATACCTTTCATACGTAATACAAAAAAGACCATTCACACCACTAGGCACAAAACCAACACATTACAACATTCACAAAAAGGCACAAGGTACACCCTGCTTGAGAAAGACAGAAAAGGCAAATATTTCTGCACAACTACCTATTCTTCAAGCACAAAGACACATTGGTTGGATTTGGCATGAGGGTGAGTGATGGTTCAGTATATACAGTTGTATTAACCAGAGATTTCACAAAAATAAAATGCACTGTTAATAATTGAAAGGACGAGAAACTGAACCATTGACTCACAACTCGTGAGCTGTAAAGTCACGACAAGGCACCAACCGCTTTACAGACCATTCATACACCTTTCATAAGTATGACACATACAAAACCATTCACACCACCAGCCGTGGGCCCAGCACATTACAACACTCAAACCAGCAGACAGCGCCATTCAAGGGCTGTCTGCTGACTTTCACACCCCAAATTCCTGACACAGCAACCACACCAGCTCACGGATTGCGTGGAGTGGCATTTAGCTAGCAGTTGTGTAGTGACCAGCAGCAACTTACAACTTATACACCGCCAGCCAAGCACCCATCCACGCATACCGCAAGCCAAGCCCCAGTCCACGCACACCACCAGCCAAGCACCAATCCATGCACACCACCAGCCAAGCGCCAATCCATGCACACTGCCAGCCCTGTGCCAGTCCACTCACCGCCAGCCAAGCACCAATCTACGCACACCAACAGCCAAGCACCAATCCACGCACACAGGCAGCCAAGCGCCAATCCACGCACACCGCCAGCCAAGCACCAATCCACACACACCGCCAGCCAATTGCCAATCCAGGCACACCGCCAGCCAAGCGCCAATCCATGCACACTGCCAGCCAAGCGCCAGTCCACTCACCGCCAGGCAAGCACAAGTCCACGCACACCGCTAGCCAAGCACCATTCCATGCACACCACCAGCCAAGCGCCAATCCACACACACTGCCAGCCAAGCACCAATCCACGCAAACCGCCAACCAAGCGCCAATCCACGCACACCGCCAGCCGAGCACCAATTCACGCACACCACCAGCCAAGCACCAATCCACGCACACCGCCAGCCAAGCACCAATCCATGTAAACCGCCAGCCAAGCGCCAATCCACGCACACTGCTAGCCAAGCGCCAATCCACACACACCGTCAGCCAAGTGCCAATCCACTCACCGCCAGCCAAGCTCCAGTCCACTCACTGCCAGCCAAGGGCCAGTCCATGCACACCGCCAGCCAAGCTCCAGTCCACTCACACCGACAGCCAAGCGCCATTAAGTGCACAACGTCATAAATGTTTTTCAAACAAGAAAGAAAACAAAAACACATTGCAACTAAATACAAAACTATAACTACAAAAAAGCAGTAACTAAAGACATCATTCTATTGACAAACGTTAAACTGAACAACTATATAAAACCATACAGACCAGGCAGTACACTATTACACTCATGGTTGCTCCCAAAAACTCTTTTGAGTCTGATACAATCTGAAACATGTGGGCACACACAGCCCAGGATTAGAAGGACAAGCGGCACAGTGCATACAACTCTCCTTCCGCACACCTCTTCCCAAGCATACTCTATATCTCTTACAGGGATTGTTTTTTTGGGCATGGGAGGAATTAAATCAGGAAAGTTTCGATCTTTCAATCTAGCCACATCCTCCACCACTCCAACTCTAGGAAAACTTCCACAACAACAAGGCTGCCGATCACAGACTCCTGAACAAAAGTCAACATTGACGCAGGAAAACACTCCTTGAACAAAACAAAAGCATTGAAAGTTGCTAAATTGAAGAGATGGATGGCCAAGTTCTTATACCCAATGTAAGCCTTACGAATAGTAGTGTAAGGTTCCAACCTCTGATCTACTCTATCAACACCACCCATGTGCTTAGTGTAGTCTAAAATCCACACAGGTTTGAGCACTTTAGCAATCTGACCCCAAACAGCCACAGGTGAAGTACTCTCATCATGGATGTTAGTCAGCATGTACACATCCCTCCTGAACACAAATTTCACAGCTAATAGTTCATCACTACGCAAGGAACTGCACTATCCCCTCTGAAGTTTTGTGCAAATAAGCTCTTTTATATAATCTCTACGGTTAGAGCGGATTGTGCCCCAAGCAAAAGTGTCCACTTTGAACAATTCTTTAAAAAATTGCACAGCAGTGTAGAAATTATCAAGGTACAAATGGTGGCCTTTGTTAAACAGTCCTCTAGCAGTCCTTTAGTAATGTAGTTGATTCCTAATGTGCTTAATTATTTTGACAGAACTATGGCACCTTTCGAAATGAATTTGCTCTGTGACTCGCTTTCACCCTTGATCGCTTTGACTCGCTGCGATCCCCCCCACCCTTCCTCGACTTCCAATCTATGGTTGTCTTGCCCCTCTGTCCCCTTTCCCTCATAGAAGGTTTTCCATCAGTCACGTCGCGCTCCGCGTCGCGTGCACTTCTTCCTCCGACCTCCCTTTTGGACTGCCTTGTGGGCTCTGCCTAACGTGTGGACTGTCCCTATCTCGCGCCTCCCGCGGGATACCACTTCTACCCTCCCACGGGATACCGCTTCTACTCCTCGGTCTCCTGAAGCCCGCCATCGCCTCTTCGTTGCTTTGGAACTGGAGGAATGGACCTTGGCTACAGCAGTGCAACCCTGTGTACCTGCTAAGGTCCATTCCTCCACTTAGTTCATTTGGCAGCTCGAGCGCATCGGTTGCCGTTTCAAGGCTTTACCGACTGCGCTCTTACCAGAATCAGCTGTTCCCTGCCTTTTAAGTGCACCCATCGATTTTGGACCCCTTTGACTCCCCCAAAAAAATAAGACATTAATACTGGTTAGGTTAGGTTAGGTTCTTAAAATAAAAAATATATATAAAAAAAGTGATTTACTACCTTACTTTTCTTAAATTAATAGTTAAATTACCATAACCCCCTTTAAACTTTATCCTTACTCAAAATATTTAATCTATTTCATAATAAAGAATAATAAATAATAAGAAATAACTCTCTTAACACCTCACCTTATATTATTTTACTTACCTGCCATGTCTGATTTAGAATCAGATGACGCTATGGCAAGCTCGCCCAATCATAACAGCGATGCTTTCAAATCTTTCCTTCAGAGGGAAATGAGGTCCTGCATGTTAGATACATTGCGTGAGGTCATGTCTAATAAAAGGTCCCTTTTACTTGACAAAAACACTTCCGATCCGGAAGTTGAGCACTGTAAGGCTATTAAAAAAACTAAACATTGCCTAAGCATTGATGGAGGTCGTGCTACCTCAAATGAGATGGGAGGTCCAAGCACCTCAAAAGGCATGGGAGGCCCAAGCGCCCCAAAAGGTAAGGTTGCCCCTCGCGGCACGCATGGTTTGGGTGTCCCTAGCGGCACGAATTTGGTGAGCGCCCTCAGCGGCGCAACTAGTGTCAGTGCTCGTGTCGATCCCAGCTCAGAGAAAGACGAGTTCTTCGACGATCCCAACGACAAATTCGTCCTGGATCTTGATGAGCAAGACACTGATGACTGGGACCTTAACACTTTCTCGTAGGCGGATTCCTCCCTCTCGTCGAAGGACGCGATCCTTGATCCTCTTGTTGGGGAAATGTTCTCCCCAGAAAACATCTCCCACGTTAACAGTAAAAAGTGGTATCCTCACGATCACGTAGCTAAATTTGTCACCAAATGGCTGAGGAACTCTCTAGAAAGAGAATCGCGTAACACCATGAGGTCCGAGTGTCCTCACCCATTCATAGAGGGTAAAGTCTGTCAGACACCTAACTTAGACCCCGACCTGATTAAGTTCTTGTTTAAGTTAGGCAAGGATCCAAGAAAAGGCCTAGAAAGGGCCCTTAAAGCCTGTCAAGATCGTCTTCTTGACCTACTAGGCCCCCTTACTAGGATCCTCGACCTTGCTGAGGAATCTCATATTTCCAACACACCCCTGGATATAGACCTAATAAAAGGTTGGAGTCAGAGAGCCATAGTACTCCTTGGGAATGCTAATTCCTCGCTTAATGTTGAAAGGAGAAAATCTATGCTCAATAGAATCAACCCGAAACTCGGGGATCTTGCAGAAAAAGAGCCATCTTGCAAGCCAAACGGCCTCCTCTTCGGAGAGGATATGATTAAAACTATTGGCAAATACGTGGCAACATTTACAGCTTTGGACAAAGCCCAAAACAATATGAAACGTGTTCTTGGTCAGGCCGGTAGAAGGGGCCGTTTTTCCGGCCGAGGGAATTTCCGGCCCTTCACTTACGGAAGAGGAAGAGGTTCATCTGGTAGAGGCTTCTACCCCTCTAACACCAGACAGTACTTCCCACAGAGAGGAAGAGGTTCACACGGAAGAGGCTTCCCCGCTCGTGGTGCTTCCAACAACACCACCCAAACTAAGTGTTTCTCTTTCTTCTCCCCCTCCAAGGGTCGGGGGCAGGCTCAAACACTTGATTCACGTCTGGGAATCTTTGATTTAAGACCCCTGGGTTCTCGAAACAGTTCAGGGTTTCAAGATAGATTTCACAGAGATTCCTTTCCAATCTATCACTCCCAATCCTCTGGTTCTTTCTTCAGAACATCTTGAGATCGTCAAAGAAGAGGTTTCTTCTATGTTGAAGAAGGGCGCAATAATAGAAGTTCCTTGGTCTCAAAAGAATTTTGTAAGCACCCTTTTTCTAGTCAAAAAGAAAGACAAGGGTTGGCGTCCAGTAATAAACCTCCGGGAGGTAAACAAGTACCTCGTCTACCGTCATTTCAAGATGGAAGGCATACATCTACTCAACGACCTTCTACTCAAAGGAGATTGGCTGGTCAAACTGGACTTAAAAGATGCCTATTTTACCATACCCATGGCAATAGAACATCAACCTTTTCTCCAATTTATATGGGACAATCGCCTTTTTTCAATTTCAGGCCCTCCCTTTCGGTCTTTCATCCGCCCCTTGGTGTTTCACCAAGATCATGAGAATGATGGTCTTCGTCCTAAGAGCCAGAGGTATTCGTCTCATCTATTTAGACGATATCTTGATAATGTACCAATCTCACTCACAGATTCTAGAAGATCTACAAACCTCCATGAACCTCATAGAGAGCCTTGGGTTCATTATAAACAGGGAAAAATCCATCCTTTTACCCTCCAAATCTCTGGAGTTCCTAGGCTTCACTGTGGACACGTCCAGTTGTCTCCTCCTACTCCCCAAAAAGAAAATTGCCAAAATTTGGAAGGAGATCAGATTTGTCCTCAAACATCAGTCTCTCTCCCTGAGAGAGTTGGCCAGACTTCTTGGTCTTCTTTCTTCCTCGATCCAAGCTATTTTCCCTGGTCCCCTGAACTACCATGCTCTTCAGAGAGTGAAAGCCAAAGCTCTCAGATCCGGTCTTTGGTACGGAGACCAAGTTTCTCTGGACGAAGAAGCCAGGCTAAAACTTTCTTGGTGGCTGGATAATTTGGACGCCTGGAATGGAAGAGCTATCTTTGGTTCAACTCCAGATTTCATTCTAGAGTCAGACGCCAGCCTTCATGGTTGTGGTGCTCGTCTCCTTGACCAGGACACTGGTGGTGTATGGACCCCTTCGGAGTCTTCTCACCATATAAATTTCTTAGAAATGACGGCCGGCCTCTATGCATTGATGAGCTTCAGACAATCTCTTCAAGGCAGATCCGTTCTCCTGAAGGTGGACGTTTCCGCAGTCTCGTATATCAACTGTCTTGGTGGTACGAAATATACCGACCTATCAGATCTGGCCAAGAAACTCTGAATGTTCGGTCTGGAACACAAGATCTCCCTAAGGGCAGAGTACCTCCCCGGGAAATTCAATCTCTCAGCGGATTGGAACTCGAGATTCCTTGTAGATTTCAGAGACTGGAAACTCAATCTGACTGTTTTCAATTCTCTGGCTCACTATTTGGGCCCTTTCGATGTGGATATTTTCGCAAGCCGTTTGTCCTTCCAACTTCCACAATATTTCAGCTGGATGCCAGACCCGGGTGCTCTCGCTGTCCATGCTTTCCTCCAACCCTGGGCTCCTCTCCGCCCCTACGCCTTTCCCCCTTTGCTATGAACCAAAGGGTTCTGCAGAAAGTGAGATTGGAACAGTGCTCCCTAGTCCTGATGACCCCTTTCTGGCCGTCTCAAGCTTGGTTCCCCATAGCTCTGGAACTTACTTGCGATGTTCCCCTCCTAATTCCGGCCTCTCAAGGACTTCTCCTAAACGCAAACGGAGAAGATCACCACCTGGTTCTTCAGGGAACCTGAACCTTCTTGCCTGGAAAGTGTCAGGCAATCTAACCAATTGTCTGGACTTTCGTCATCTGCTCTCACACTCCTGGGAGAATCTTGGGCACCTGGAACACACTACAGATATATTAACATCTGGAAAAAATGGTCTAGTTGGTGCTTGGAAAGGGACTTGGATCCCGAGGAAGCTCCTATCACTAATATAGTCAATTTCCTTGTGGAACTTTTTGACAATGGTCTCTCCTATAGATCTATTAACTGTTATAGGTCTGCCATTTCTGCAGGACACTCTATTGTCAACGGTAAGACTGTAGGTAAAAATGTTATTATTTGTAGAGTCCTCAAAAGTATCAGACTTAAAAGACCCCCTAGGCCTAAATATCAATCTCTTTGGGATGTTAAACTATTGCTTGATCTTTTTTGCTCCTGGCCTGATAACTCCTTTCTTAACAGAAAATGTCTTTCAATCAAACTTGCCTCTCTCCTATGTCTGGTTTCTTGTCGCAGAGTATCTGACATTAAGGCCCTAGATATCTCTTATAGGACTTATGACATGTTTGGTGTTAAATTTGAAACTTATAGAAGAACTAAAACTATGTCTGATTTCATTTTTTACCCTCGTTTTGATCTCTGCAAAAAGCTTTGTGCAGTTGATTGCATGAAGGAATATGACTCAAGAATGAAAGACTTTCGTCCTCCTGATGCAAATCAACTTCTGGTTTCCTATGTCAAACCCTTTAAACCCAACTCTTCCTGCTCTATTGCTAGGTGGGTTAAGTTGGCTAGGAGCTTTGCTGGTATTGATCTCTCTAAGTTTCAAACTCATTCTCTAAGAAGTGCTATGGCCAGCAAATATTTTTGGTCCGGTGGTAAGTTGGATGTTATCCTTAAGTGTGCAGATTGGTCTAATGCTTCTACCTTTGCGCATCACTACTGCAAACCAATTGAACATGCCTTTGATGCTGTTATTCATGGCTACCAACATGCATAATGTAGCCTCCTTGTCTTGTAATGAAATTGCGATTCTCCTATTAACATGACCAGAGAATCTGGATTTCATTAAAGACACAGAGGCTAACATTATCCCTCCCATCCCTCCCTGGACGGAGTATTTATTTGGAGTTATTTTCTTGATGTGTTCTCATTTATCAATCTTTAGTATGCTTACATCGATTGTTATTGACTCTCTTCTGTTTTTCTTCAGACTCTTGACATTCTTCATTTTATTTTCAGATAATTCAAATTATTGGATCTCCAACATCCTTACTTCACTTCCTTCCTTGGATTTCAACCCGGGTTTTAACCCCTTCACCTTCCTTATACCAAGCTGCTATCCTGATTTCTCATCTTTCCTTCGCATTTAAAAGAGGCAGCTCTACTCCTCCTCATGCCTTATATTGTTGCCGTGATGTCATCTAATTCTTTGTTTTACCTTTGTGATGTAACGGCTGAGTTAGCATTAAAGGATTAATGCATAAGGTTAGCCTCTGTGTCTTTAATGAAATCCAGATTCTCTGGTCATGTTAATAGGAGAATCACAATTATCAAGGTCCAAATGGTGGCCTCTGTTAAACAGTCCTCTAGTAAGATCCCACACAATTTTCTCTGAAACTCCAAAAAAGTGGAAGGACAACCATGGGGGTCAATAGTGGAATACATACCAGTGTATTCATGGAAATTAAAAACATATCCTGTCCTACTCTCAGACAACATATACATCCTAATTCCTTAATGTGCCCTCTTGCTGGAATATACATCCTAAAACCAAAATGGACCTTGAACAGGACCACAGACTCATCAATAGATATTTCTTTCCCTATAGTACAGATCTCTGAAAATCGATCTACAAAGTGATCAAGAAAATGCAGAATCTTAAAAAGATAGTCACAGTCAGGGTGATCTTGTGGCAACGCCAAAGCATTATCAACAAAATGCAGCATCCGAAGCAAAAGTAAATACCGATCATGAGTCATAATTGCAGGAAATATGGCTCTTGCCATCAAGGGACTGGTAGTCAATATGAAGCCATGGACAGCTTCCTTATCAAGCCCATCAACAAAGTCAAACCCAAAAACTTCATAATCTCTTCCAGATTTGTGGGAGTCCACCGGTTAGCTCTAGAGTGGGGCATAAGTCTGGCACTGTTGTCCTCAAAAAGTGTTCAACATACAAATTTGTCTGGTAATCAATCTCACCCAAAAATTCATAATCCGTAAACAATTGAAAAAACTATATAGGCAAACAATGTTGACAATCCACTCTACACCCTGCATCACCACTAAAGGCAGGCAACACCGACTGCACCATGTTTGGATCCACCCAGAGTCCAGCACTTCCAATGGGAAGCCTTAAAGCCCCAGGCTGCAATCCAGATGCCTCTTACACCATCTGTACAGCAGTGTCCTCCTCTAAAACAGGCACTTCATCCGCACTGAGAGTAGCTTCATTCACACCAAAATTAACTTCATCCGCACTGAGGGTTGCTGCATCATTTGATGATTCTATGTGGAGATAAAACTCACTGCCTGAATCTTCCCCTCCCTCCTCTCCCTCAGACGCACTGTCAGTCCCATAATCCTGCTCAGAGGAAGATTCAAGAAGCATTCCAACCACCTGCAGAGCAGTAAGTCTACGGCTAGTGATAATGCTTACTAATAAAGGTAACTTATCAAACAAGTCAACAACAACAAACCCTTTGTAAAAAAAATAAACAAATTGTAGCTTTATCTCAAAGACCTATATACCCCAACACTATACCACTCACTTTACAAAAGGAGCTAGACTCACCACCACCTACTCTGCACAGACACAGTAAGGATCAACAATATCCCACTAAAAAAGAAAAAAGAAAATTACACATAAGACAATGCAAAACACATCACAAAGAATTTCATGCTCAGAACACTAACAAATATGCTGCCCTTATGACACCACTTACAAAAAAATTAATTCATGCATGACAATAATACTCATTTGGAGTAAACACAACAAAAACATTTTTCTTACCAAATAAATGCAATTACGCAAAACTACAGAATTGCAGAACAACCACTGCCAAACCGCAAACAAGAATCAAAAGCTTTACACTATCATAAAAAGGAGAAAAAAACAATTCAATCACATATTTAAATAATGCAATAGTCCACACACAATCCTAAAGCTAAAGCTAAAGCTAAAGGGTAAGTGGGCCTAAGAGTATAAATAAAATATTCACCCCTGTAAAATGGGAGCAACCCTTGCCCTTGAGGCCGCTCTCCAACACAAAAATGTAAAAACTGTTGTTGTCTAGTGGTTTCTGCCCCCGGGGGGCAGATAGCCCTAAAAACCATACTGCTGATCAGCCACCCAAAGAGCACAGAAATGGCCACAATCATCCTCCCATGAAGGGGAGCGACCCTTGTGTAAGGGGCCACTCCCCAACATAAAAGGAAAATAACCCTGGTAGCATAGTGGCCATACAAAAAAAAGAAATCAGCCAATCTGCCCCTCAAGGGTGCAGGAACGGCCAAATGAATACTCCCAAATGGGAGCGACCCTTGCCCAAGGGGTCACTACCCACAAATAAATCCCTGGTGGCCTAGTGGCCATACAAAATATAGAATATGCTGATCTGCCCCCCAGGGGTGCAGAAACTGCCAAATTAATGCTCCCCAAAGGGGAGCAACCCTTGCCCAAGGAGCCACTCCCCCAAAACTTGGTGGCCTATTGGGTCCTAGACTTAAAAAATATTCGAAATTTACCCCCCGCCCATGGGGGCAGACAAAACTAAAAAACAGTGCCCCTATAAGGGGAGAGACCCTTGCCCAAGGACCCAATCTCCACAAAGAAATCCCTGGTGGTCTAGTGGGCCAAATATGGGGAGACACAGCCCCCAAAGGAGACCGACCCTTGCCCAAGGGTCACTCCCCCAAAAACAAATTTATTGTGGCCTATTTTGCCTTAGATAAAAAAGGCGAGACATGCCCCCCCACGGGGGGCAGACATCAAAAACATAGCCCTCAAAGGGAAGAGACCCTCTCCCAAGGGGCTACTCACCACAAAGTATTCCCTGGTGGTCCAGTGGGCCACTTTTTAAAAAAGTGGTGAAATATGCCCTCCAGGGGGGCAGATAAAGTAAAAAAAACATTGCCCCCATAAGGGGAGCGTCCCTTACTCAAGGGGCCATGCCCCACAAACAAATCCCTGGTGATCTAGTGGGCCAAGTATGGGGAGAGACAGCCCCCAAAGGAGAGTGACCCTTCCCCAAGGGGTCACTCTCCCCCCAAAAAATCCCTGTTGGTCTAGTGGGCCCTAGATTAAAATAAAGGTGAGATCAGTCCCCCCATGGGGGCAAACAGCCAAAAACATATCCCCAAATGGACGTGACCCTTGCCCAAGTGGCCACTCCCCACAAAGTGTTCCCTACTGGTCCAGTGGGCCAATTTCTTTAAAAAATAATGAGAAATCTGCCCCCCAAGGGGGCAAACAAAGCCAATAAATATTGCACCCATAAGGGGAGTGACCCTTGCCTAGGTGGCCGCTCCCCAAACAGTAAATCAATTTCAAATAAAAAAAAATTAAATACCTGGGTCTAGTGGGCATTTCTGCTGCACGATCGCACAATCGTGCAGCAAGAATGCACAAAAGAAGCATCAGAGGAAAGGAAAACCCTTTCCTTTCCCCCGATGCCTCTTTAGTTGAAGTCCCTCCCTCCCCAGAAGAGAAACTATTCTCTTTGATCCCCGACGCGCTGGAAGCAAATGGCATCCAGCACGCCGGGAAACCTCCAATGATGTCAGCGCGCCTCACGTGCTGATGTCATTGATGAGGTGGAGGGGGGTGCGGGGGAGGCAGGGGAAGGGCTTCCCCTGCCTTCGCCGGTGAGGGCACGAAGATCGGCGTCCCACGGGGGAGCCCCAGGGTTTCCCCTGTGGGTGGGTGCATGGACGGCCGGGAGCCGTCGAGAGCACACGCCCACTGTGTCTCATGACGGCTCCCGGTCACCGTCAGCACAGAAGGGGTTAAACTATTTGAACATTATGCCAGGACTGGAAAGGTTTCTAGAACACCAGCAGAAATAAACATTACAGTAATACCAAAGAATGCAGCAATTTGCTAACACCCAAGAACTACAGACCCATCTAGCTTATCAATTTAGATTGCAAAATGTATTCCAAAATTCTAGTGAAATATTTGACCCTATCCTATCCTCTCACATACACCCTTCCCAAGTAGGATTTCTGAAAAACAGCCTATCTAGCAACAATGCTAAATTGGGCTGTCATATTATTGATAAAGCACAATAACTTAGCTCTCTAACAGCAGCCATAGCACTTGATATTAAAAAAAAGAATGTTCCTGACTCGTTTGTAAGGCAACATTACACAAATTTGAACCAGGTGAGAGTTTTATGAATATGGTAATGTCCCTTTATACAAGATATAGGGCTAAGGTCAAAGTATCAGGCATATTTTGGATTCCTTCATTCATTCTCATGGCACTCTTCAAGTATGTCTGCGTTCCCCTGCTCTATTCCTACTCTTCCTAGAACCCCTTGTAGAAAACATATGAACAAGTTCAATTATATTCTGGACTTCTATTCATGGACCTAACAATCAAATCTGCATCTTATTTGAACGACATTTTAGTTGTCACAAGAGTGCAGAAAGTTCCATCATGGCAATGATGAACACCATTGATAACTATGCGTCGGTCTCGGGCTACATATTGAACAGAGACAAGATAGAAATCAAATCTCTTAATTTCATAACCTCAAAAGAAGCAATAGGTAATTCTGACCTTCCTTGGCAACCCAAACAGTTAAAATTCTTTGGAATTGAATTTGAAGATAACTTACTAGATACCTTGAAACATATTAAAACCATGACTCTGAAAGAGATTTCAGACATCCTAGATTTCTCTCCTAGTTGGGTAGGGTAGAAACACTGAAAATAATGATCCCCTCTAAAGTCAATTACCTAATTAGTGTGATCCCCTTATCACCATTAGATTATTTCTTACACAAATTATGCCAAACATTCAATGAGTTTCAACAACAAGGCAAATGTCCAATAATTCCTAAAAAAACTACAACTTCCAAATAATCAAGTGGATGTTGATCTTCCTAACTTAAAAAACTTTCAAATGCCCTTCCTCTACAAACAAGGTATGATATGAATATCCCAACCAGATGATTTCTGCCCAGTGTGGCCAAAAGATGAAGAATCTCATTTCAATCTTTATTCGGTTTAAAAAACCTTGTAAGATGCAATACATTAAATCATAATACATCATATTACAGTTCATGGTAATAAAATAGCAGTGGGTAAAAATATCATCACATCTCCTTTGCATAAAATACATAAAATTCAATTCATTTTCCAAATCATCTACATTGGGGTTGTCTAGATCTTGATCGGTACCTCTTCTATACAGAACACTAGATAAATATATAAAGTAATAAAATAATAAATTAGACGTCTGTTTTTGTTAAAAAATGGTATACACCATAACAGTAGAGCAGGCAGCACTATAGCAGCTAATAAATGACTCAATAACATGGTAAAATGGCCTATTTCATTAGGTTTTTTGATTTTTCATCCTCCTGATCAAGGCTACACATAGGAGAAAACGACTTAGGCTGAACACAATCGGTTGTGCAGTGTCTCCTTTGAATATTCTAAGTCCAACCTTAATTTGTCTGAGGCCTAACCTTTTACAGGTTGGCTTAAGCCATTTTTTCCTTGCTTTAAGGTATGCTGGGCATATAAATAAAACATGGGACTCATCCTCTTTCATCCCCATCTCGCAAAGCTCACATATATCAGAGCCCGCGGCCCCGGTCAACCCCTTATTACAGGTTCAGCTAGTTGTTCTTTCTTTTAATTGCAAAATGCTATACCGGAACTTTAAATATAGGCTTTTGGCCAGTGGAGGGTAAATTTCATCCATAAGGGGCTCTAATTGCATATTCATTTTGATTTCAAAAAATTTCGAGGTTAGGGTCCCTGTTCTGGGATTTGATAGCACTGAATCTCTAATATAGTCCCAGTACCTTTGCTTCAAGATCTTTTTTGAGCTGTTTGTAAGAGAATCAGGGTCAAACCAAAAGTCACTTAACCCTAGTTTTTCAAACAATTTTTTGACGTACTCTAACCATGGCAAGTGCGTGGTATTCCTTATAGCCAATATCTCTTTCAATGCTTCTCTATAATCAGCCAGCTCTTCAACGGACCATAAACGGACCCAATAGAGCAGCGGACGAAGAGAAGCATAGTCGTCAGTACGTCTGAAGTTAAGATCCCATAATACGGGTGTCAGTGGTGTTGACCCAGGTATCCCTAAAAGTTGCCTAATGAAGGAGTTTTCCCTCACTCGGAAAGTGTCCTTTAAAGCATAGGCCCAAAGGTCCGCACCATAAAGTGAAGATGATTGCACTTTATATTTAAATAATTCAATGGCTGGTGAGACTGCTTTGAAATGGCTATTCTTATGCTTCTTTAAAATCGGGCCCTGGTTTTGGATCAGCCTTAGTTTTGAGTTCTCCAGTTGTGTTTTCCATGTAACATCACTGTCTAAAATAATACCCAGGTATTTAAAATTGGGGACTTCTTCAATAGGTTCATTGTTTATCTTAAAAACCTTATTAAAACCTTTATGGGGGTTGATTGTCATAACTTTTGTTTTTTAGGAATTAATTTCTAGTTCCTTGTCATGGCAATATAGACTGAATGTATTTAAAAGGTTTTGGAGCCCCCTGGGTGTCTGTGAAATTAAAATTGTGTCGTCTGCAAACAATAATGCCCGGAACGGCTTGCCCGCTCAATTTGGGAGAGTCATGCTCGCAACCCAAAAGAGTATCGGGGATGTCATTGACGTTTAAAGAGAATAAGGTAGGTGCCATTACGCACCCTTGCCTTACCCCTTTTGCTATTTTTATTTTCTCACTGACTTCTCCATTCGGTCCCCATCTAACTCGTGCGTAATTATTCTCGTGGAGTCTGATTAAAATTTGAAGGATATTTCCAGGGACACCCATTTTGTTTAGTGTCTTCCATAGGGCTGCCCTTGGAACCATATCGAAAGCTGCCTTCAAATCAACAAAGGCCACGTATATATGGGAACTCCTTATAATCGTATATTTCCAGACTAAACATAAAAATCTAAAAACCTGGTCTACAGTGCTTATCTTGCATCTAAAACCTGCCTGGTATTTTGTATAAATAGAGTGCTCTTCAATCCAAGAGGAGAGCCGACCAAGAACTTGTCGGGCAAAAATTTTTTGCAACACGTCAATTAGGCTGATAGGCCGATAGTGCGAAGGATTTGACCTATCACCCTTCTTGAACAGTGTTACAATCTCTGCTCCCTTCCAGGTTTCTGGAACAGGAGCTCCTCGGGCAATATCATTAGATAATAAATTGATATAGGGAGCCCAAATATAATTTTCGTGTTACCAAAGATCACCTGGTATTCTGTCAGGGCCTGGCGCTTTCCCTGACTTGACTGCCTTGATTGCTGAAATTGTTTCTGTTAAAGAAAAGACGAGGGGTGTGTCATGCGCAGCCAAGGGAGCCTGCAAACTATTCCAACCTCCGCTCTCACCTGAGCTTTCACAAGAATAAAGCAAAGTAAAATGCTCGACCCATGTTTTCTCCTCTAAAAATTTGTCTTTGCATTCAGTCGCCCCCCTGGTGCCTCTAGCAATGAGGCTCCAGAAAGAAGTCTGATCTTTGCACTTACATGCGTCCAACAAATCGGACCAAACCCTTTCATCCCACTATTTCTTGGCCTTTAATAAAGTTATTTTATACTGGGCTCTCTTAGTTCTCACAATATCCGCTGAATCTCCCCTGACCACTGTAATTAGGTCTGTTTTGGCTTTCCGGCAATCCTGGTTATACCAGGTGATCCCAGTTTGTTTACTCTTTTGGGCGTTATGTGATCTTTTTACCGCCCTAGTCAGGATCTCGCCAAGTTGGTTGATTAGATGTTCATGGGATTC
The DNA here is from genome assembly GCF_964263255.1 of Lissotriton vulgaris. Classification (NCBI taxonomy): domain Eukaryota; kingdom Metazoa; phylum Chordata; class Amphibia; order Caudata; family Salamandridae; genus Lissotriton; species Lissotriton vulgaris. The sequence goes on from NC_141685.1 coordinate 2,048,121,463, forward strand.
TATCAGACAAGGATTTTGGATGACAGTACTATTCCCTAAGAGAGAAGACATATGCCTCACAAATACATTATATATTTGACTGATGATTTTTGAGTTGTCTAATACCACTGGCCACTTCAGGGATCTACGGTTGTTTGCCACTAGAGGGTCCTGTGGCAAGGACACTGTACTGTTAACACTTTTGTCGAGGGTTCTAAAAATCTGAGTTTGGACAGATAAGGTCAAAGGATAGTGGTCGCTTTCTGTGCGATCATCCACCATTAGGTCGATGGTCATGGGCCACAAGTTCAGGGAAACTAGTAAATAGTCTAGATGGCTGGAATTTGCCCCTCTGGTAAATGTTGGTTTGCTAGGGCAGTCTGATGGCAACCGCCCATTACAGGCACGCAGGCCTGATTCTATAGTCAGATTCAATAGTTGTAAGGCACTCACTGTGCAAGGTGCTTTATAGTTGGTGTCTACTAAGGGAATATTGTTGGCACTATCCTCATCCTTATAGATGTCTTCTAGACCTATTATGGGTTCAAAACCTCTATTAAAATCACCACCTATAATCATTTGTGCATTTTGATCAAACCCCGCCACAATATTACTCAGGTGGGTTACAACTGTTGATTCTTTACATGATCGATGTGGTCTACTATAAATATTGATCACGTAAATGCTACAACCCTTAGTGTTTTTTAGCTCAAGTAATAAGAGGTCGGGATTATTTGTATCAATTTGCTTAAAGGACAGGCCTCCTGTGATTTTCACCCAAATTGTTAGGCCGCCAGAGGGTCTCCCCCCATTTGTATTTACTGCGGGGATGAAAAAAGATCTATAATCAACCTTAAAATAGTTTTCAAGCCCCCAGGTTTCCTGGAACATAATTAAATCCCCACTAGCCAGATAATCATGCCAGGACGGATCTGAAAGATTTTTTTTCAGACCTGCAATGTTCCAGCAAATGGTTTTTGTACTTCCTAGAACACCTAGTTTCTCTGTTACCTAGTGTGGTGTAGTTGACCCAGTTATATCTAAATGCGGTGTTCGTGCCATTGTGTCAGCAAAATGCAGTGGCTGTTGAGAAGTTTTAACAAGTGCAATCTGCTTTGGTTCAACTTCAGGATGCAAACCAGGATATATGTGATTTATACTGCATGACATTGTCGAAGCCCCTCCATCAAGTCAGTCGCAATCAGCTAAGCCAGCTAAAGCCTCAAACCTATTTGAGGTGCTGACTCCCCAGTTATAAGATGGGGCCCCAAAGCCCCAACCATTTACAGGAGCATTCCATCTAGGTGCAGGGGTAATAGGAAAGGGTGGATTCTGGTGAGTACCCAGCCATCCTCCATTATAGTTAACATTGCCTATGGGTGCTGGGGTATTAGGATACAATACATTCTGCTGCATGCCTGGCCATCTTCCATTTTAATTGACATTTCCTAAGGGCCCACAATTGTTAGCTAATATACCAAGCCCTCGTCTGCCCATTTGGTTCCAGTTTTGCCCTGAGGTAATGTGACGAGGGGTATTGTGTTGGTTGACTTGCCATGGACCTGTCCTGTTTTTGGGAGCATAGTTTGTGTCAAACGCTGACAGTCCCCCACCCCATCCATTATCTCTCGCTAACCAAGCTGGCTTCGGGGGCTTTTGATTGTTGGCTTTTTGTGACTCATTATAGAAAAATTCTAATGTAAGGGGGATTATAGAATTACTTCTTTTTGTGGTGGAAGGATATTTGATAGAATATCGGGAAGAGCAGCTGGGGTTGAGAAGTTTAATATCACACAGTCGCTCTTCCATTTTTTTTGCTTATTTCCTATCCATCCAACCCTCCTTGCCGTTTTAATTTCGTCAGCCAACCGTTGTTTACCCCCCTGTGCTATCCGCATGTTATTTGACAGCCAGTATAGTGCCTTGCTTTTTAGTGACGAGGCTGACTCAGTTTGGCCCGGTGATAGGGTTGGTGTATTAGCTAGCACTAACACCAGCGGTGCTGCTTCAACTACAAATTGTATTGGATTTTCTTCAAAACTAGGGGGCGCTGTGACATGTGGTGGATCAATTAATTGAACAGTTGGGGCTTCTAGTGGCAAGTCGTTGGTAATATGGCCAGTTTGTGGGCATTCTGGAGGAATTGGGCCTAGTGGGGTAGCATCTGATGTTACCCTGGATTCATTATCTTCCTTTGGGGAGTCACGGCCTTTATTGATATTACTTAAAACATTGCCTATTGCATCTGCTAAGACATTTTGTGCACTTCCAAGTTTCTTTATCTCTGCAGAAAGTTTATCAATCTTGCTGATAAGTGGCTTAATGATTGTCTGAATTTTTATTTCTAACAGCTCCGCTATTCTAGACATTAGGTCCTCATCCAATGTTTCCCTCAGATTGTTCTCCTCATTGTTCTGGCAAGTACTTTTTGACTTTAGCGGTGATGTAACCTTGTTTTTTCCTGAACGTGCCCCCCCCCCACGTTTGCTTTGCAATCTGCGACAGGCTCTAACTGCCCTTGAGGACTGCTTTGCAGGTGGTTCGTCCTCCACATCTTCTTTTTCATCATTTCCTTCAACCTCAATGACAACCTGTGCATCTGAGTCATTATCCGCATGTGGCTCAATATCCGCCACATTGACTGTGCTGGCATCAATATTGACAGTTACTGGGGAAGCTGTTGCATGGGCATCATTGTTAGAGTCTAATAGCAGAGACTCATTAGTTTGCGAGGAAGTGGGTGGGCTCATGGGAGGGAGAATAGGTGATTGAGACAGACCCAACGATTGTCTGCGTTCACTGTTTATTTTACTAACCACTTGGACAAGGTAGTTTTCAATGGTGTTCTTTGGTGTTTCGGATGCCATGTGATGATTTCTTTTAGGCATAATTGTACAAAGGTGTGTGATAGTCTTACGCCCACAGCTCGATAAAATGACAAGGTATAACTCTCAAAGTTAAAACAAATGTCTTACTTCAATGACGTGTGCAGATGTCCAGCGGGCTCGTTTCCTGATTCGTAGGTGTGTTTATCTGCTATCAGCTTATCCGCGTAGGCCCCCTCCTTTTTCCGGGCTCCTGGGCGATTCGATAATAGCTATACAGCCTGCTTACCGACCCCCGTCTGGATAACTAGGACTTAGGAGGCGGTCAACCAGCGACAGTAACACCACCACTCACAATGAGCTGACAGGAACAAATTCCTGGTGCACAAAGAAGAATTTTAGGGAGGTGGCCTAGCCTGGCCTACTCGTGCCGATGAGGGCCGTAGAGGGCCCGCCCTTTGCCCGGGCTTAGCCCCGGGCGTCCCGCTTGCGTCCCGCGACGTGGGTCTTTCCCCTGCTTTAAGGGTCCTTCGCGCTCTCAAAGCGCGTCACGCAGCGCGCCGCCGCGAGGCCTGCCGGGTATTGTAGTTCCCGGAGCGGCGGAGCGGCGGCGCGGGTCTCGGTGGCAGGATGACTCGTGGCGGCTTCTCTATCTGCTGTGCGGCGTGGCGGCGTGGCAGGTAAGTCACAAGCGGTCCCCCCGCTCTGCCGGTCTTTCCCCTGCTTTAAGGGTCCTTCGCGCTCTCAAAGCGCGCCACGCAGCGCGCCGCCGTGAGGCCTGCCGGGTATTGTAGTTCCCGGAGCGGCGGAGCGGCGGCGCGGGTCTCGGTGGCAGGATGACTCTTGGCGGTGGCGGCTTCTCTATCTGCTGTGCGGCGTGGCGGCGTGGCAGGTAAGTCACAAGCGGTCCCCCCGCTCTGCCGGTCTTTCCCCTGCTTTAAGGGTCCTTCGCGCTCTCAAAGCACATCACGCAGCGCGCCGCCGCGAGGCCTGCCGGGTATTGTAGTTCCCGGAGCGGTGGCGTGGGTCTCGGTGGCAGGATGACTCTTGGCGGTGGCGGCTTCTCTATCTGCTGTGCGGCGTGGCGGCGTGGCAGGTAAGTGACAAGCGGTCCCCCCGCTCTGCCGGTCTTTCCCCTGCTTTAAGGGTCCTTCGCGCTCTCAAAGCGCGTCACGCAGCGCGCCGCCGCGAGGCCTGCCGGGTATTGTAGTTCCCGGAGCGGCGGCGCGGGTCTCGGTGGCAGGATGACTCTTGGCGGTGGCGGCTTCTCTATCTGCTGTGCTCTCTGGCATTCCGGACCATGTCTGGACTACTATTATTGCGAGAATCAAGAGGGAGAGAGAGGACCAGAAAGCTAGTCCAGATCCCCGGTTTATATGTATGGATATCAAAAGGAGACTAGCTCTAGATTGGGTTTAATCTGACATTAATATGATAGATTACTGTTAATTACATAGCGACTCAGTAGTGTCTTGCCAAGTGGCAGTGGCACCTGTTGGGTGTCTTTAGAAAGCCCTCACCCACCAACCTAGTTGGTGGCATGCTTCATCATCGGGCCCACCCAGTGACACCTAGCGTGTCCCGGGTGTGCTTCGACGCCTGATTACAGCGGGGCAGGTATGTCACTGTGTGTGCGGTGTGGGGTGTTAAGGTATGTGAAATTAAAACGGCTTGGCGGATGGTCCCTGGGGTGAGGATACTTTATTAAAAGGGCCTCCGTCAGCGGTTAAAAATAAGGCTGTGGGACGTTAGAGGCGGGTTACGACCTCCTACGTCCTTAAGTTGTCAACATGTTTCAGCCAGTGCCTTATACTAATCTGGCTTTCTTCAGGACAATAAGATTATGTGTAGGTTAAAATAGGGGTTGTGTAGTGTAGTCTATGTGTCTACACGCCCTAAAGTGTATCTAACTGTGAGAGGGGGGATTCCCTTCTCAAGATCACCTGTACATTTAACATTGAGGACAGGTACAAGACAAACATAGGAAAAACAGAGTCACTAGAAGGTATTGTTCATATGTTATGACAGCCGACTTAAATAGCGGATAGTGCAGGCTATAAGCGGCTCAAGTGAAATGATACTGGTGGTATCATTAATGTGGAATCGCACTAGAACTTCGAGGGTGAAGTGATTAAAACAGCGGTAAAAATTTACTGCAGTGAAAGGTGAAGAATAGTGGCGCAAGGAACATTTCTTACGCTTTCAATGCTTGTTTTTAGCTCCAAGGTTATTGAGGTGGCAGGGTGGAGCCCTAGTAGGGGGAGAGAGAGGTAGGACCATAGGGATTAGGGAACCTGTAGGAGAAAAGTAGGGAGCGCTTACCCATTGTAGTGGTACTCAGCATACTCACAGGATTTCTGGCCAGCACCAGCGTGGGACCTGTTGTGCCTCCTTCGCAAAACCGGTAGTGAATGGCTGCTGTTGCCGGTTTTTATACTGTCATAGATAGGATAATTGATGGCACCTGTTGGAAGAGCAATGGTAGAGAGACTCGCTAGGCGGGTCTGGATAGCGCTCAGGTGTGTTGTTAATGAGCGCGCTGCAATGCCCGTCTGAAGCGCCTGTGTGGGCGTATATGGCTGCCGGGTGCCGGGGCGGCTGTGTATTGCGCATGCGCGGCCGGGAAGTGGTCCGCGCATGCGTGGAGCTCATGCGCGGCCGAGAAGTGGTCCGCGCATGCGCCGAAGGTAGTGTTCCGGTGCGCGAATGGGAGAGTATCCCTGGTCGCGTTACCGATCAACTGCCTATTATACTAGCTCAAGTTGTAGCTATTGGCCATACGTGGAGCGGTTAAGCCCCAGGGTGTTACAGTATGTGGAAAATTAAAAATAAAGATAAAAGGGGGTAAATAACCTCTCCTTTACCTACTGTCCTGGCTCATGTGGGAGGGCATTATAGTGGGACATAAAGGATAGCGCTTGTTGCCCTGGGTGATGGTATATACATGTGGCAAAGGGAAATACCGCTATGGACACCAGATAGGTCACAAGTGCCAGGTTGGCACAATGTCATGCGGTGTGACCTTCCAGGGGGGTGGTAGAGACCAGAGGACGTTGTATCCTGGGTGGTAGGTGGACAGGTCCATATGGATATATGGCCGGGGGATGTGAATGTCATCATAGGGTCAAGGAGTTCCAGGGGATAGTATCATTAAGCCCATCAGTGGCTGTGGATAGACGGTATATCCATCTTTGTTCTTTGTTTAGTAGTTTTTTATCATTGTTGATGGGACTGACTGGTATTTGCTCAATGACTGTCCAGGTGAAGTCATTGGGGGTGTGCCCGTGGGTAATGAAATGGTTTGTCAGCTTGCTAATGTTTTTCTTGCATCGCATTGTGCTGCGGTGCTCTGTGATCCTAGTTCTCACTTTGCGAGTGGTCATGCCCACATATCTGAGTCCACAACTGCAGGTTATTAAGTAGATCACATTCTGCGAATTGCAATTAGTGTGGCTCCTTTGGGACCACACTTTGTTTGGTTCCAAGTTCAGGGTTTTCGTGTGGGATGTCAAATGACAGACACTACAGTCATTGCATGGGTAGTGTCCGGTTACTTTGGGCATTCCCCACGCATTGAGGATGGTATTGTCGGGTTTGGGTGGTGGTTTAGGTCTGGTACTGACCAGTTGGTCTCTGAGGTTATGACACCTTTTGTAGGCGAACCTAGGGGGTTCCCATTTCCTTTGCCCTGAATTAATGATTCTCCAATGCTTTTTTATTATTTTAGCCACGTCATTGGAGGCAGTATTGAAGGTAGTCACACATGTAGTGGGTTGTGTGTCGCTTTCTTTGGTGACGTCTTCAAGTAGTGCGTCACGGTTCTGGTTTCTAGCCCTTTTCTGGGTTTTTTTGATGATCGCCTTAGGGTAACCCCGGTTCTCTAGTTTTTGGGCTAGGTCCGCTGATTGTGTTTTGTAGTCGTTTACATCCGAGCAGTTCCTTCTGATGCGGAGAAACTGGCCAAAGGGTAAGTTCTCTTTTAAGGGTCGGGGATGGAAACTGTTGAAATGCAGCAGTGAGTTTCTTGCCGTGGGTTTGTAATACGTTGTTGTTGTCAAGGTTCCGCCTTTAGCTGTTATTTGTAGGTCCAGGAAGGCGAGTTGCTGGTTACTGGCCGTGCAGGTGAACTTGAGGTATGGATCCCTGTTGTTGAGCCATTGCAGGAAGTTGTCTAGTTCAGGTTGTTGCCCGTTCCAGATGACCAATATATCATCTATATATCGGTGCCATTTTTGTATGTGGTTCTTGAACGGGTTGGCTTCCGTACTTATGTGTGTGCTCTCAAAGTGGTGGACGTAGAGTCCAGCTACACTCGGCGCAAAAACACTGCCCATTGAGGTTCCGTTGGTTTGTAGGTAAAAGGTGCCCTCATATTCAAAGTAGTTTTCTTTAAGGGCAAGGGCTGCACAATTCATGACAAAACTTCTGGGTGTCTGGTATGGCCAGGGGGATTCTTCCAAGATGTCATGTAGGACCTGTAGGGTGGCATCTTGTGGAAGGCTGGTGTATAGGCTTTCCACATCCAGTCCTACCAGTAGCTGGGTCTCGGGGTCAAAGGGGATGTTGTCAATGACCTGCAAAAGGTGTTTGGTGTCCCTAATGTAAGTGGGGGTTTTTTGTACCAGGGGGTTTAGGTAGAAGTCACAATATCTTGAGAGTGGCTCTAGAACGGAATTGATGCCCGATACTATTGGTCTGCCCGGTGGTGGAATTACCCCTTTATGTACCTTGGGTACTGTGTAGAAGTATGGGGTTCTGGTATTGTCCGGGCAGAGATATTCGGCCTCCTGTTTTGAGATGTGTTCGTCATCTGCTGCCCTTTTGACAAGGTTGTGCACTGTGTTGCGTAGTTGTTCTGTGGGATCCTGCTCCAGTTTGCGGTAGTTCCGGCCGTCGCTGAGTAATCTCCGACATTCCGCATCGTAGTCTGTCTTGTCCAATAGCACGATGCCACCCCCTTTGTCTGCTGGTTTGATTACCAAAGTGGGGTTATTTTGCAGGCGTTGTATCGTCTGCCTATCTTCCCATGACATGTTGTTGTAGTGGTTGGTCGGGTTGAGTTTTTCGATGTCATTGTAAACCGCTTGCTCGAAGGTCGTTATTTCTGCTGGCACGGTGGATGGTGGAGGGACAAAGGTAGATTTCACTCTGAGTCCTGTGGTGTTGGGGTTCTCATCTGGTTGGGGGGCATCTTGGTTTGCCTTCTCAAAGAAGGACTTGAGTTTCAATTTCCTGAAGAATTGGGCTAATTCCGCTTGTAATTTAAACTTGTCCAGTCGTGTGGTGGGTACAAATGACAGGCCTTTCTCCAGTACAGCAACTTCTTTGTTGGATAATGGGGTGCTGGACAAGTTGAATACCAGTGAAGGCTGGTTAGTAGAACTGTCTACCTGCTTGTTCCCGGAGTTGCTTCCTTCGCCTTCTGGCGTGTGTTGGAACTGACCGGGTTGTCGTCTTCCCAGTGTACCTGTGCGTTGTTGTGTTGGGTTGTTCTCCTGCGGCCCCGGGGTCTCTGGCCCCGTCCTAAAAAAGGAAAGGTGTTACCCTGGTTGCCCCCAAAGAACGGCATTGGCCCCTGGGGGTACATGTTCGGGAAACCAAAGTATGGGTTTTGCATATGGCCTAAGTTAGGTGGGAAACCAAAGTATTGGTTAGGTTGTCCTCCTTGCCAGTGGTTGGGCCATCGTTGTCCTCTTCGTCCTCTGCCGCCTCGTTTTTGTGATCCGCCACTGGAGTCGCTGGAGACGGAGCTGTCGTCCCCTGAAGAGTTGGGTGTATTGGTTTCCTTGGTTGGAGGGGTGTAGTTCTCCTCTGAGTATGGATATACTTTAGCGTAGGAGAATTTTTTGAGATCTTTCTCAAATTTTTTAAATTTTGCCTGGGTCAGGTAGTCTTTGTACTCGTTTATCTCCCGGTTCTGATCATCAAGTTTCTTCTTGAAGGATGTTATAGTGGCTTTGAAATGTCTTTCTGTCTCTTCTATCTCGATGGATAGGATGTCTGACAAGCGTTTGGCGGTTTTTAAGATAAGAATCATCCAGTCTCTGGTACAGTGCCATGCGATCTGTGACCAGTCCTTCCTGAACGTGGGGTCGTCAAGGAAGATCCTAGGTGCATTCGATACCAGTAGTCCCCTTGGTGCAGAGTTGGTTCGTAGGTATTGGGCTAGTATGGTGCCGTGGAGGATGGTGCGTATCCTGTTGCGCTTCTTTTCTGTTAAGGTTTCCCAATCCGAGGTCTGTGCGATTGTGTTGGAGATGTTAAAATCAGTTTGGAATGACGGGTCAGACAGTATGTCTGTCAAGTCACTCTCAGAGAAAGTCAGTCCATGGTTTTCGGCCATGGTCGTGTATTCTCTCACAGCTGCGCGCTGCCAATAATTGCGAGAATCAAGAGGGAGAGAGAGGACCAGAAAGCTAGTCCAGATCCCCGGTTTATATGTATGGATATCAAAAGGAGACTAGCTCTAGATTGGGTTTAATCTGACATTAATATGATAGATTACTGTTAATTACATAGCGACTCAGTAGTGTCTTGCCAAGTGGCAGTGGCACCTGTTGGGTGTCTTTAGAAAGCCCTCACCCACCAACCTAGTTGGTGGCATGCTTCATCATCGGGCCCACCCAGTGACACCTAGCGTGTCCCGGGTGTGCTTCGACGCCTGATTACAGCGGAGCAGGTATGTCACTGTGTGTGCGGTGTGGGGTGTTAAGGTATGTGAAATTAAAACGGCTTGGCGGATGGTCCCTGGGGTGAGGATACTTTATTAAAAGGGCCTCCGTCAGCGGTTAAAAATAAGGCTGTGGGACGTTAGAGGCGGGTTACGACCTCCTACGTCCTTAAGTTGTCAACATGTTTCAGCCAGTGCCTTATACTAATCTGGCTTTCTTCAGGACAATAATATTATGTGTAGGTTAAAATAGGGGTTGTGTAGTGTAGTCTATGTGTCTACACGCCCTAAAGTGTATCTAACTGTGAGAGGGGGGATTCCCTTCTCAAGATCACCTGTACATTTAACATTGAGGACAGGTACAAGACAAACATAGGAAAAACAGAGTCACTAGAAGGTATTGTTCATATGTTATGACAGCCGACTTAAATAGCGGATAGTGCAGGCTATAAGCGGCTCAAGTGAAATGATACTGGTGGTATCATTAATGTGGAATCGCACTAGAACTTTGAGGGTGAAGTGATTAAAACAGCGGTAAAAATTTACTGCAGTGAAAGGTGAAGAATAGTGGCGCAAGGAACATTTCTTACGCTTTCAATGCTTGTTTTTAGCTCCAAGGTTATTGAGGTGGCAGGGTGGAGCCCTAGTAGGGGGAGAGAGAGGTAGGACCATAGGGATTAGGGAACCTGTAGGAGAAAAGTAGGGAGCGCTTACCCATTGTAGTGGTACTCAGCATACTCACAGGATTTCTGGCCAGCACCAGCGTGGGACCTGTTGTGCCTCCTTCGCAAAACCGGTAGTGAATGGCTGCTGTTGCCGGTTTTTATACTGTCATAGATAGGATAATTGATGGCACCTGTTGGAAGAGCAATGGTAGAGAGACTCGCTAGGCGGGTCTGGATAGCGCTCAGGTGTGTTGTTAATGAGCGCGCTGCAATGCCCGTCTGAAGCGCCTGTGTGGGCGTATATGGCTGCCGGGTGCCGGGGCGGCTGTGTATTGCGCATGCGCGGCCGGGAGCTAAAAACAAGCATTGAAAGCGTAAGAAATGTTCCTTGCGCCACTATTCTTCACCTTTCACTGCAGTAAATTTTTACCGCTGTTTTAATCACTTCACCCTCGAAGTTCTAGTGCGATTCCACATTAATGATACCACCAGTATCATTTCACTTGAGCCGCTTATAGCCTGCACTATCCGCTATTTAAGTCGGCTGTCATAACATATGAACAATACCTTCTAGTGACTCTGTTTTTCCTATGTTTGTCTTGTACCTGTCCTCAATGTTAAATGTACAGGTGATCTTGAGAAGGGAATCCCCCCTCTCACAGTTAGATACACTTTAGGGCGTGTAGACACATAGACTACACTACACAACCCCTATTTTAACCTACACATAATCTTATTGTCCTGAAGAAAGCCAGATTAGTATAAGGCACTGGCTGAAACATGTTGACAACTTAAGGACGTAGGAGGTCGTAACCCGCCTCTAACGTCCCACAGCCTTATTTTTAACCGCTGACGGAGGCCCTTTTAATAAAGTATCCTCACCCCAGGGACCATCCGCCAAGCCGTTTTAATTTCACATACCTTAACACCCCACACCGCACACACAGTGACATACCTGCTCCGCTGTAATCAGGCGTCGAAGCACACCCGGGACACGCTAGGTGTCACTGGGTGGGCCCGATGATGAAGCATGCCACCAACTAGGTTGGTGGGTGAGGGCTTTCTAAAGACACCCAACAGGTGCCACTGCCACTTGGCAAGACACTACTGAGTCGCTATGTAATTAACAGTAATCTATCATATTAATGTCAGATTAAACCCAATCTAGAGCTAGTCTCCTTTTGATATCCATACATATAAACCGGGGATCTGGACTAGCTTTCTGGTCCTCTCTCTCCCTCTTGATTCTCGCAATTATTGGCAGCGCGCAGCTGTGAGAGAATACACGACCATGGCCGAAAACCATGGACTGACTTTCTCTGAGAGTGACTTGACAGACATACTGTCTGACCCGTCATTCCAAACTGATTTTAACATCTCCAACACAATCGCACAGACCTCGGATTGGGAAAACTTAACAGAAAAGAAGCGCAACAGGATACGCACCATCCTCCACGGCACCATACTAGCCCAATACCTACGAACCAACTCTGCACCAAGGGGACTACTGGTATCGAATGCACCTAGGATCTTCCTTGACGACCCCACGTTCAGGAAGGACTGGGCACAGATCGCATGGCACTGTACCAGAGACTGGATGATTCTTATCTTAAAAACCGCCAAACGCTTGTCAGACATCCTATCCATCGAGATAGAAGAGACAGAAAGACATTTCAAAGCCACTATAACATCCTTCAAGAAGAAACTTGATGATCAGAACCGGGAGATAAACGAGTACAAAGACTACCTGACCCAGGCAAAATTTAAAAAATTTGAGAAAGATCTCAAAAAATTCTCCTACGCTAAAGTATATCCATACTCAGAGGAGAACTACACCCCTCCAACCAAGGAAACCAATACACCCAACTCTTCAGGGGACGACAGCTCCGTCTCCAGCGACTCCAGTGGCGGATCACAAAAACGAGGCGGCAGAGGACGAAGAGGACAACGATGGCCCAACCACTGGCAAGGAGGACAACCTAACCAATACTTTGGTTTCCCACCTAACTTAGGCCATATGCAAAACCCATACTTTGGTTTCCCGAACATGTACCCCCAGGGGCCAATGCCGTTCTTTGGGGGCAACCAGGGTAACACCTTTCCTTTTTTAGGACGGGGCCAGAGACCCCGGGGCCGCAGGAGAACAACCCAACACAACAACGCACAGGTACACTGGGAAGACGACAACCCGGTCAGTTCCAACACACGCCAGAAGGCGAAGGAAGCAACTCCGGGAACAAGCAGGTAGACAGTTCTACTAACCAGCCTTCACTGGTATTCAACTTGTCCAGCACCCCATTATCCAACAAAGAAGTTGCTGTACTGGAGAAAGGCCTGTCATTTGTACCCACCACACGACTGGACAAGTTTAAATTACAAGCGGAATTAGCCCAATTCTTCAGGAAATTGAAACTCAAGTCCTTCTTTGAGAAGGCAAACCAAGATGCCCCCCAACCAGATGAGAACCCCAACACCACAGGACTCAGAGTGAAATCTACCTTTGTCCCTCCACCATCCACCGTGCCAGCAGAAATAACGACCTTCGAGCAAGCGGTTTACAATGACATCGAAAAACTCAACCCGACCAACCACTACAACAACATGTCATGGGAAGATAGGCAGACGATACAACGCCTGCAAAATAACCCCACTTTGGTAATCAAACCAGCAGACAAAGGGGGTGGCATCGTGCTATTGGACAAGACAGACTACGATGCGGAATGTCGGAGATTACTCAGCGACGGCCGGAACTACCGCAAACTGGAGCAGGATCCCACAGAACAACTACGCAACACAGTGCACAACCTTGTCAAAAGGGCAGCAGATGACGAACACATCTCAAAACAGGAGGCCGAATATCTCTGCCCGGACAATACCAGAACCCCATACTTCTACACAGTACCCAAGGTACATAAAGGGGTAATTCCACCACCGGGCAGACCAATAGTATCGGGCATCAATTCCGTTCTAGAGCCACTCTCAAGATATTGTGACTTCTACCTAAACCCCCTGGTACAAAAAACCCCCACTTACATTAGGGACACCAAACACCTTTTGCAGGTCATTGACAACATCCCCTTTGACCCCGAGACCCAGCTACTGGTAGGACTGGATGTGGAAAGCCTATACACCAGCCTTCCACAAGATGCCACCCTACAGGTCCTACATGACATCTTGGAAGAATCCCCCTGGCCATACCAGACACCCAGAAGTTTTGTCATGAATTGTGCAGCCCTTGCCCTTAAAGAAAACTACTTTGAATATGAGGGCACCTTTTACCTACAAACCAACGGAACCTCAATGGGCAGTGTTTTTGCGCCGAGTGTAGCTGGACTCTACGTCCACCACTTTGAGAGCACACACATAAGTACGGAAGCCAACCCGTTCAAGAACCACATACAAAAATGGCACCGATATATAGATGATATATTGGTCATCTGGAACGGGCAACAACCTGAACTAGACAACTTCCTGCAATGGCTCAACAACAGGGATCCATACCTCAAGTTCACCTGCACGGCCAGTAACCAGCAACTCGCCTTCCTGGACCTACAAATAACAGCTAAAGGCGGAACCTTGACAACAACAACGTATTACAAACCCACGGCAAGAAACTCACTGCTGCATTTCAACAGTTTCCATCCCCGACCCTTAAAAGAGAACTTACCCTTTGGCCAGTTTCTCCGCATCAGAAGGAACTGCTCGGATGTAAACGACTACAAAACACAATCAGCGGACCTAGCCCAAAAACTAGAGAACCGGGGTTACCCTAAGGCGATCATCAAAAAAACCCAGAAAAGGGCTAGAAACCAGAACCGTGACGCACTACTTGAAGACGTCACCAAAGAAAGCGACACACAACCCACTACATGTGTGACTACCTTCAATACTGCCTCCAATGACGTGGCTAAAATAATAAAAAAGCATTGGAGAATCATTAATTCAGGGCAAAGGAAATGGGAACCCCCTAGGTTCGCCTACAAAAGGTGTCATAACCTCAGAGACCAACTGGTCAGTACCAGACCTAAACCACCACCCAAACCCGACAATACCATCCTCAATGCGTGGGGAATGCCCAAAGTAACCGGACACTACCCATGCAATGACTGTAGTGTCTGTCATTTGACATCCCACACGAAAACCCTGAACTTGGAACCAAACAAAGTGAGGTCCCAAAGGAGCCACACTAATTGCAATTCGCAGAATGTGATCTACTTAATAACCTGCAGTTGTGGACTCAGATATGTGGGCATGACCACTCGCAAAGTGAGAACTAGGATCACAGAGCACCGCAGCACAATGCGATGCAAGAAAAACATTAGCAAGCTGACAAACCATTTCATTACCCACGGGCACACCCCCAATGACTTCACCTGGACAGTCATTGAGCAAATACCAGTCAGTCCCATCAACAATGATAAAAAACTACTAAACAAAGAACAAAGATGGATATACCGTCTATCCACAGCCACTGATGGGCTTAATGATACTATCCCCTGGAACTCCTTGACCCTATGATGACATTCACATCCCCCGGCCATATATCCATATGGACCTGTCCACCTACCACCCAGGATACAACGTCCTCTGGTCTCTACCACCCCCCTGGAAGGTCACACCGCATGACATTGTGCCAACCTGGCACTTGTGACCTATCTGGTGTCCATAGCGGTATTTCCCTTTGCCACATGTATATACCATCACCCAGGGCAACAAGCGCTATCCTTTATGTCCCACTATAATGCCCTCCCACATGAGCCAGGACAGTAGGTAAAGGAGAGGTTATTTACCCCCTTTTATCTTTATTTTTAATTTTCCACATACTGTAACACCCTGGGGCTTAACCGCTCCACGTATGGCCAATAGCTACAACTTGAGCTAGTATAATAGGCAGTTGATCGGTAACGCGACCAGGGATACTCTCCCATTCGCGCACCGGAACACTACCTTCGGCGCATGCGCGGACCACTTCTCGGCCGCGCATGAGCTCCACGCATGCGCGGACCACTTCCCGGCCGCGCATGCGCAATACACAGCCGCCCCGGCACCCGGCAGCCATATACGCCCACACAGGCGCTTCAGACGGGCATTGCAGCGCGCTCATTAACAACACACCTGAGCGCTATCCAGACCCGCCTAGCGAGTCTCTCTACCATTGCTCTTCCAACAGGTGCCATCAATTATCCTATCTATGACAGTATAAAAACCGGCAACAGCAGCCATTCACTACCGGTTTTGCGAAGGAGGCACAACAGGTCCCACGCTGGTGCTGGCCAGAAATCCTGTGAGTATGCTGAGTACCACTACAATGGGTAAGCGCTCCCTACTTTTCTCCTACAGGTTCCCTAATCCCTATGGTCCTACCTCTCTCTCCCCCTACTAGGGCTCCACCCTGCCACCTCAATAACCTTGGAGCTAAAAACAAGCATTGAAAGCGTAAGAAATGTTCCTTGCGCCACTATTCTTCACCTTTCACTGCAGTAAATTTTTACCGCTGTTTTAATCACTTCACCCTCGAAGTTCTAGTGCGATTCCACATTAATGATACCACCAGTATCATTTCACTTGAGCCGCTTATAGCCTGCACTATCCGCTATTTAAGTCGGCTGTCATAACATATGAACAATACCTTCTAGTGACTCTGTTTTTCCTATGTTTGTCTTGTACCTGTCCTCAATGTTAAATGTACAGGTGATCTTGAGAAGGGAATCCCCCCTCTCACAGTTAGATACACTTTAGGGCGTGTAGACACATAGACTACACTACACAACCCCTATTTTAACCTACACATAAACTTATTGTCCTGAAGAAAGCCAGATTAGTATAAGGCACTGGCTGAAACATGTTGACAACTTAAGGACGTAGGAGGTCGTAACCCGCCTCTAACGTCCCACAGCCTTATTTTTAACCGCTGACGGAGGCCCTTTTAATAAAGTATCCTCACCCCAGGGACCATCCGCCAAGCCGTTTTAATTTCACATACCTTAACACCCCACACCGCACACACAGTGACATACCTGCTCCGCTGTAATCAGGCATCGAAGCACACCCGGGACACGCTAGGTGTCACTGGGTGGGCCCGATGATGAAGCATGCCACCAACTAGGTTGGTGGGTGAGGGCTTTCTAAAGACACCCAACAGGTGCCACTGCCACTTGGCAAGACACTACTGAGTCGCTATGTAATTAACAGTAATCTATCATATTAATGTCAGATTAAACCCAATCTAGAGCTAGTCTCCTTTTGATATCCATGGACTACTATTATCTCACTCAAAACTTATGTTTGGGTTACATAAAAACAGCAATTATAAGAGTTGACTCCAAATTAGAAACTAAACTAGGAAATTCAAGCCTAGCCTCATTATTGCACAAAATCACAAGGCAATTGGAAACACTCTCATTGACCAATCTTCAAGAAGGATATGATTGACTGAATATCAAATTCTATGACTTCTTAAAATTGAAATCCCGTCTGAATAAGCTAAAACCGCAGTACAAAGACCCTTTCATCCTTCAGTAAAAATTAAATCCAAATAAAACTGGACATCTCCTATCTAAAACAAAGAAATCTATTAAACCTACACATTTTAGATTATTATGCCACCTCCAAGCCAAATGGAAAGAAGAGTGTCCCCATCTACACATCTGGACTGGATGGAAACATTTAAACAAAAAATCACTTCCATACTAATGCAATCTAAATTAATGATACTCCACAAATACCAAAACATAAGTATCTGTAAAGCGCACATTCACACAAGGGTATCTTGGCACTGGATAACGGATGTCTATTATTACCCAACTCAATGGTACTCATTTTATCAATCTCAGAAAGCTCAAAAGCTGAATGGACCTGCCTGGATTTGAACCTGTGACCAGAAGGTCAAACACAGGGCCATACAGTGGACACATTAGTTCACTAATCCTCCAGACTTGGCCTGATCTGTTTACATAAAATGGGACTCAGAGATCATACCACCTTTTGGAATTGTAACTTTTTCCCTAGAGAACTTTCTCAAATTCTTTTAATTATACTTTTAATAGATACTGTTAGTCTCAAATGCACGCTTTTATCAAATCAGTACTGCAGATAAACATACCAAAAGATTTCTCATCCGTAATTTTTGAACTTTTCATCTCAAACATAGGAAAGGAGGAAGACAAATATCTATTAGATCTTATACTCTCATTAGGATGCAAAATCATCCTTACTAATTGGAAGGATTACAATAAGGTTTCCTATTCAGCACGGAATAAACGGCTTTCATTTCTAATATCCTTGCCTGACTGATGTATTCAAGATACTGATGGCTTTACAGTGTCCTCAGCAGGTTTTACAAAACAAACTGACACTACCAATGTTGGCTGCTACGGTTGTTGCATTACATTTTTACCAGTTTAAGGCCTAATTTGCCATTTTTCCACATTATTTTTTATCTCAAGCTCCAGGCAAATGGGTCAAATCCCAGAGCAAAATACCAGCCATCTGTTCAATGCTTTAAGATTCTGCAGGGGTTTCGACATGATACTTAAGTAGATCTCCACATGAGATCAATCAGAAAAGATCATCTGTATTGATTTCGAACATGGGATTTCCTTTAGTTACTTTAATTAACAGTCTAAACTCAATAAAGCCGCTGTAAAAGACATTTTAATGTGATTTTTTTCTCACGTTTACTGTTTAAATTATGGATGGAAAAGGGGAACACAATATCGGCATTAGGCGGTTTTCCAAATTTTTATTCTGGATGGGACATTAAAATACCAGTCATGCCGGTATAAAACAGCGCCAGGTGGCCCTGTAGCTACATGATAAGATATAGTCATATCAGTCATGTCAGTATAGCCAACACCTCATACTGCCAATCCCCACAATCATACCCAGACCTACCAAACCCACTCATGCATATAGAAGTCACACAATACATGGAGTGAAACTCGTACACCTCCCACTAACGCCCTTACCCCCTCCAGAACAAACATTCCAACTTGCATGCTCTTTATTGCCTTCTGTATAGTACTCCACACACCAGATTTTGCAGGCCTCATTACCTATCACAAACTTGTTCACCCTCTCCTTCACAGAAATATGATTTATGCCTATAGCCTTTCACATACTAGACGTCAAATGATGGGGAATGTATTCAAAGTAAGGCTTGCACAAGGTATTTCATCTATTCCAAGTATGAGTTGGGTTCTAACGAAATACCTTATTTTAATCTATTCTCCCATTCTATTTGGGCACATTCAATGTGTATTAACCACACTGCAACAATTGTGAGCTGATTCACATTACTGGACGAGGGAGTGTTCCATGCAGATGAAGGGCTTGATTACGAGAGCCACACCAGTGGTGGCAGTCCATGGACCGCCAGACTGGTGAGCCACCTGCTGTATTACCACTACGGCAGTGGGACCGCCAGAGGACCGCAGCGACCATCAGGATCCTTGATCTCAAAGGCCACAATAATCTGGCAGTGCAGCCGCTGCACCACCAAGCATATTATGAGTTTCCTCACTGTTAGAGTTTTCATGGTGAATCCTCAAGGACTGGGAATGCATGCAAGGGGGGACACATGGTGTGCCCCTCTGTCTACATGCACCCTCTGTTCCTGTACGGCATGGACTTTACAGTCACTTATGAGCCATAGAAAGGCAATGCCTTGGGACAGCCAAAGGACCACGCACCAGACCAGGAGAAAACTCCTAATCAGTCAGGAGGTTGGCGGTCGAATTCGGCAGTGTGGGAGTGTAGCGGTGGTGTGGTGGCCCGCTCCCACACTGCCAATGTTGTACTAAGGCCCTAAGTTGAGTTCATGAATATTCTAGATAGATAAGACGAGATTAGACACATGAAACAGTCCAACAATGGACATCCCCTTAGTTCACTAGAGCAATCCAAAGCTTCCTAGGCTTCACAAATATCTAATGACGATTATTAATCACTTCCCATGTTATTGGCTCTTTCTGATGAATGCCAAGGCATCAGCAGTGCCTTTTGGAAGACTAACTATGTGGTTGCTGATCGGGATATACCCCTTTCAGGGTTGCTTTTGAGGAATGATTTCACCATGTTCTTGGAACATTTCACACTGTTGCATTTGCGATAAACAACAAAAGTGTAAGTTTGCCTTTGTGAATCAGGCTGTCTGTCGCCTGCCTCATTTAGAAACAGACGGACAATGCATTTTCTATTGACAGAGCCCCTATTGGTTCTGTCGACGGACATTTCTTTGATAGCCCAACAGAGTTGGAGGCATTGGATGATGAACATTACACTGTCTGGTGAACCATGTATAATCTTTTCTTTTCCTGTCCATCACTGTGAGGAAACTGCTTGCCTTGGGAGTTTCTTGTAAAAAAACAAAATCTTTAGAAAAGGGTGGTGAATGGTTGTCACAACTGACCACCGCTGGGCCGGTGGTCATCTCTAAATTTGAAGGATGGTAGCACCTGTCATACTAAAAATCAGGCCCTTACTCAGAACAGAACACCTCAAGATCATACAAAACAATTCTCAGGCCAGCCTAAGAGATGGTACGAGGTATAAGAAATATGGGGACAATTGTTGTCTGCTTACTCCTATGTTTTAACCCACAAACCAAATGCAGCTGGCAAACAAAAACATTCATCAATCCATTTGTGGTCAAGTATGGTCTCCAATACTCAATTGACCTAATGATTGTGTGTAGGGAAGGTACAAAATTCACTACACCTCCATCTCCCATGCTCATAGATGGGCACCCGGAAAATGTAGTCTGAGCGGTCCTGCACTTCATAAAGCTTAGGGAAGGCTCATGGATCTTATGAATTGGAAAGGGCACAGCTCTACAGACTTTAGAATGGAATCCATACACCTTCTCCTTCCATAACAGTAATGGACAATCTTACCATTGCTACTGGGCAAGTGAAACTTGTGGGAGGGTAATATCTGGGCTGTATTATTGTGGACGATCACTACCTACACAGGCCCCTATCACACGATTCTAACAAACTCCTGACCATGAGACACTCTGAGCCTCATAAGAACAATGTTAGTATGCTAACCAAATATTGAACAAAAAATCGCTGCATATAACCATTGATGAAATAATTGCACAGAAAAATGTATACAATGCAGGAAAATAAAGGAAAACTGTTAAGAATATTAATCGTGTTTAAAGGCAGACATGAATAAATACTCTTATTAAGCATGCTGCCAATTATCAGGAGAAGTGTGGCTCACTGGTTGGAAACGGCAGACCCTGAAGCAGAGGTCGGCCCGGGACCAGGGTTCAATTCCCGACGCGGCAGGTTCTTTGGTCAATGTCCGCGGACTCGATAATTTTCGTTGAGGTGCCTACGCTAACCATGGTCCCACTCTGCAACTCTGGGCAATAGCTTGCTTAATCTTCACAACGGCCCTATCAGCACCGGGGATGCCTGGCTTCACCTTGTGGGTGTCCAGGTGGGACCATCTCACAGGGAAAGCCACGACGGGTTCCCCAGCGGTATACAGCGCCAGGATGCCCCGAGTGATGGGGTAACAGTGCGCTTTACAAGTATACATACATTTACATTTACATTCATGTAGCATATTGTTGGATAGGTAGTAGAACATTGTGTAATTTACTGATTTGCAACCCCATTGAGAATCGCAAACAGTATTCCTGTCACTGTTGTACATGTCATTTTGTGAGTCGCAAATTGCGACTCGTAACTGAGCGCAATTTGCGACCCGCAAACTAACATTGTCGTACATCTGGCCGTGAGTTGTTTCCGCTAACTGATTAGAGAAACTAGATCTAATGTGTCTAAATCAGTTAAAATAGAGAACTTGTTAGCGGAAGGGACGTGCACAGTTATTGATTACATTTACATTTACATTACTTCTCCACTGGATTGTTGGTTACACTCACTGTTTAGAGCCATCTGGATGTCTGTATGCTGACCCAAAGTTGGATTTGCTTTCCCACCTAAAAAGACAACTTAGTTTGTTTAAGTTTCAGAACAATGAGCCACATGTACAAAGCCATTTTGAGTTCGCAAACAGGTCCATTCGCAGAATTGGCCCGTTTGCTAATGGAAAAGGCATTTTGTCATGTACCAAACCCTAATAGAGATTCGTTAACCTGTTACCCCAATGTAGCTTTGCGATTCGGTATTAGGAAGTGGCATGTTGAGGGCGTCCCTTCCTAAAACCGAATAGCATTGGTATGTGTGAATGTTTTGCAACCCAAATGTAGTTGCAAAACATTTATAATTTACCACCAAATTCAATTTTTTTTTTTTTTTTTTTTTATTGAAAGTTCATGACAATAGTATATCCAATAAATACAAGAAAAACACATTAATACATAGAGACAAAATAAGTATACATCAAAGATATTAAAAACAGGTAAGAAAAACCGATAATGTAGGAAGAGTGATAATATATCTGTGGAGGACAGGAGGGAATTTCTACATAGGTACTAAGAACTGAGGCACGTAATTTTCGACCGCCTCCATGCTGCAACGGGCGACCACAACCTTAGCCCCATATCCCTGGATTTCACTCCCTTCAGTGCATACAGCTCCGATTCGATGTTATGAATCCCGAGCAGCCTGCAGATCCACATCTGAAAGGATGGGGCATCAGAGTCTTTCCATGCAGCAGCAATTAATATTCTAAAAACAGCTATTGCTAAAAACACAAGTGCCTCAGCCTCGATGCTTAAACCCTGTTTGGCGTCAAACCCGAATATTAAAAGTGTAGGGGATAGGTCGATCTTGACAGCTAGCAGCCCCTCTAAAAACTTTGCAATTTCGTTCTTAATTGGCCCTAGCTTTTCACAGCTGCAAAACATGTGAGGCAGATCCGCAGGGCCCTTACCACATCTAGGACAGTTGTTATCCACTCTCTTACCCCAATCATACAGTTTTGCCGGTGTATAGTATAAGTTAAATAGGGTTTTAAAATGCTGTGCTCTTAGGTTTGATGAGCGTAAAAACCTTTTATCCATAAGGATGGCTCTATCCAGATCAATATCGGGATCGTTCAGTTTCCCAGCCCAGGTAGCCTCTGTCTTGAGCATATCATCCGGCAGAGTTCCCAAGAATATTGCATATATTTTCCTTATACGGCGACCGCCACCCTTCAAATAATCTAATAGTATACATTCTTTTGATATATCTATCACAGGTCTTTTGGATTTAATTGTGTTAGTCAATTGTATATATTTGAAATCTTGAGGGCCTTGAAGTGAATATCGTGTCTTTAGGAGTTCAAGAGGCCTCAGAACATTCTTTACCATAACTTGACCCAATGTAGTGATTCCCTGCATTTCCCAATGTCTCCAAGAACCATCTCTGCTTAAATGCGGGAATAACCCTGATTTCCAAAGAAGAGTATGTTTATTGAACTTAGGAATACTCTGGTTCTTTTGTATTGCCAGCCATACCACCCGGATATCTTCCAATATTTTGTAGCCTGGGGATTTGAAAAAACGTTTATCATAGTTCCTTAACAGTATACCATACGCCTCATTTCCTAGTACTAACTGGTATATGGATGGGATAGTACACTGGGAATGTATCGTATCAGCAGGGAAAAAAAAGTATAGCCATATCAGTGAGGAGACAAGACCAGTGATATAATTTTAAGTTAGGTATACCCAATCCTCCCTGTTCCTGGGGTAGAGACATAAATTTAATTGATCTCCTCACCTTACCGTATTGCCAAAGGAAGTTCATAAAAATAGCCTCCATCTCCCTGATCAGGACATCATCTATTTTGAAGGGGATTGACCTAAACTTATATAGGATTTTTGGGAACATTGCCATTTTAATGACATTGGCCCTACCTATAATTGATAAGTGTAGAGTATCGATTCTTTTTAGGTCCTGTTTCATTTTCAACAGTAGTGGTGAGAAGTTATCTTTAATGATTTCCTGTATCTGGGCATTAATTGTGATTCCCAGATATACTACCGAATCCACATATCTATCATCCAATTTAGCTATTTGGTTTGAGCATAATACCTGTGTTTTTGCCACATTAAGTCTATATCCAGAGACATTCCCAAAATCAAAGGTGATGTTGATTATTTCTCTCATAGCACTAGCTGGATCGACAGTGGTGATAGCTATGTCGTCCGCATATGCGAGGATTTTGGTTTCAAGACCATTGATGATAATTGGTTTAATATTAATATTGCTCATAATGCGGCAAATCAGGGGATCGATATAAAGTGCAAATAGGATGGGTGAACACGGACACCCTTGTCTCGTCCCTCTTGAAATCTGAATAGGGTTGGAGGCCTCGCCCATTGACTGAATGCTAGCTATTGGATTGTGATACATGGCCTTAATACCCTGAAGAAAACGGGGACCAAATCCTTTGCCGACCAATACTTCCCAGAGAAAGCTCCACCTGACCCGGTCGAACGCTTTCTCTGCGTCGAGGAGGATCATCGCGATCCCCCCCTGCCCCCGAGCATGCAAGTCAAACAAAGTTATGGCTCTTTTGATATGGTCGGTGGTACCTCTGCCAGGGATAAAGCCATGCTGCCAGGGAGAGACAAGGCCCGCAATGATCCTACCCATCCGTGAGGCCAATATTTTAGCGTAAAGTTTATTATCGCTATTAATTAGTGATATAGGCCGATAGGAGCCCGGGCTCTCCTTGGGTTTGCCCTTTTTATGAAAGACAACGATATTGGTTTTAGTCCAGGATTCAGGTATAATACCTGTGTTGATAACCCCATTAAATAGATCTAGCAAGAGAGGGGCCGTTTCTTCCCTCAGGCATTTATAAACTTCAAGAGGTATAAAATCGGGCCCTGCTGCCTTACCAGCAGAAAGATCTTTTAGTGCCTGGAGAAGCTCCTCCATAGAAATTTCCTGTTCTAAGGATTCCCTCTCATTGGACGTCAGATTAAGACCTGTATCCTGCCAATTAATACCAGGATGTGCTGTATCTGCCTCCTCCTTATAGAGGACCTGATAGAATCGCCTAAAGACCTCAATAATTTCTATTGGTTTTGTATACATCTGCTCGCCCTCTTTGATCTCAGTAATAATATTTTTTGAGGTGGCCTGTCTTATCCGAAGCGCTAGAGCCCTGCCAGCATTCTCGCCTGTTTCATACATGCCTAATCTACGGGTCTGATATTCTGCTGCAGCCTTCTTTGCTAAATGTCGCTGAATATCTGCTTTTATAGTATTTAGACTCTCTAGGCTTTGTGACCCCTGGCTCCCATGACAGACATCCCTCCTGTGTTGCTCCTCTGCCTTCGCCAGTTTAACCAAAAGACATTCCCTATCCTCCAAATTCAATATGATGGTAACCCAGTCACAAATGGGAAGGTGTCCCCAAAGGACCCCTTCTTCTTTGTGTATGTTTGTAAAAGCATTTGAAATAACGATTTCCTCATCGCGATTTGCAGGAAATTGCAATTAGAAACTCGCTATTTCAAAGATTCGTAAATGTGGCCCTGTTTCTCTACTCCTTTTATGTTCTTTAGGGTTACTAAGATTCAATCTCACCTATCCATTTATCAGTCTCAGGGAATGTGGATATTGATTGGGCGATTCCTTTCTCTTCACAAAGGAACATGGTTGTCCTAATACTTTCCATTTTTCCCAGCTTAATTCAGCAGTGCTATCACCAATGTATACAAACTGTCCAAAAACTGGGACGATCAATCTAGGAAGTAGATGCAGCCTAGCCTCAGTGAACTTCTGATGAGCTGTGGGCGGCCCTGCAATTGAACTACTAATTCCCTGTGTGGGCATCCTGCACTTAAGGGATTCCATGGCTCCTTTGTCTCTGCACAATGGTGTTGAGCTGGGTCACCAAATGCCATAATACCTCAGTCCTGGCCCCCTCTAATGTAGCATGTAAAGATATTTTGTACTATTATTATTTAATTTTGTAGTTTTTTGTACAGCATAGCTGTGTTACTGCAACAGTGCGAGTAAAATTCGAATATGTTGACACAGTTCAAGCATAACATACGTTAACGACACAGCTTTACATCACATTACGGCGGCCAAATGTCTGTGGGGTGCGAGCGCAGTGGCATTAGTACCCAATATGCGCTCAACTCTGCCTGGCAATATATCACATCTTGCAGCCAGTTCCTCTGCCAGGACGCTGGACGTCTCCCCCAAGGCAACATGTCTTTTAACCAAGAGGCAACAGTACTCCAGCCAGGCACCTAACCCCTACCCAGACATCCTACACATTACCCAAAAGGGCCACGAAGGGAGTGCTCCCAGGTCTGTGGTCTTTAGTGCAGTCGAAAACATGGTAGACCTGAGCCCAGATCTGGGCCACAGGGGTAAATTCCCAAGGCAGGTGCAAGAAGACTGCATCAGGGGTTGCACGTCTCTGACATGTTCCATCCTCCTGTGCCATGCAGCTGTGCTGGCGCGCGGTATGCTCTGTTTAAAAATGTAACATGCAGAAGCCGCAGCCTGTAATTGGATGATAGAGCACGAGTCTGAGTCAGCAATATGGCTACTGCTCCATTGACAAAGGGGAGCTCAGATCCATTCCCCCTGCATCTCTGGCTTTCGGGACAATCAGTCTCCTGTATGAGGGCAGAAAGGCAAGAGATCAATGTATGTGGGGATGACTGGGCATTCAGTGCGCGCAGGGTTGGAAGGGTCTCTGGGAAATGGTTGTGCTTTTGACTCATTTCTGCGTATAGTCTGCGATATAGGAAGACATCTAGGGATGTGTGGTGTGGGTGAGCCAGTATATATTGCACAGTGATAAAGTCGTCCTCTGGATTGAGGTCCACCAGTGTAGAAAGCTGCAATGTCTTCAATTGGCAGCAAGCGCCCACAATCTGCCAAGCCAGGATCATAGGGTTCTTCGCAAGCAGGACGTTTGGTGCATAGAGGCTATTCAGGCGTGCTCGGTATGTAGTCTGTTCAATGACAGCACCGTCAAGGCCACAGTGTTGCTCTCCATTCGAGGCTTTTTAACGAGGAGCCAGAGAGCTACATTCAGGCGGGATTAGGTCACACTCTCCGCCCCGATTGTTGCATGCAGCTGGAACAGGGAAGGGTGGAACCAGAAGTGCACAAACTGTACTTGCACCCAATAGTGATATACGTTTATAGAAGAGAGTGTTTCCCATGCAATTCTCGGTTGTTTACCAGCACACGCCAGTGTGGTGAGGTTAGAACATAGCTGTGTAAGGAAGACTGTTATAAGAGCAATTGGAAAATTAGGAAAAAGATACAAAAGTTTTGGAAGGATCACCATTTTGGCGATTGGGATCCTCCCCGCCATTGAGACAGGACGTTTGATCCAGCCCATAAGCCGTTCCTATAGCCGTTCCATCAGAATACTCTAGTTTGCGCACCACAGTCCATCACTGTCCCTCCTTATCCATTCAACCAGGTAGTCAACCGGCTCAGTAGCCCATTGTGATTTCAAAGAGAGGGGTGACAGTGGGCACCCCTGTTTAGTGCCCCTGGTAGCAGGAAAGGGGGGAGTAACTTTCCATTAATGCGTGCACAGGAAAGCGTGTAGAGAAGTTTGATCCAAATAATGAACCCCGGACCTAGTTCAAGGCACTCCAGAAGCTAGAATAATTATGGCAACTCCTATAAATCAACCGCTTTTGTGGTGTCACTGAGTTCCACCATCATGCCAAGACAAGGGTCTATTGAATGCAGTAGTGCAACCATTGTGCTCAAAATATGCATGGTAGCAATGGCTGTAAACTGGTAGCAATCAGTTTTGCATGCCTTTTATTATTGACATTTATTAACTAGTAAGGTCTGTATGAGTCACAGCGGTTCAATGGCGTCCCAGCTTTAAGGATGGTAACAATAATCACTTCTCACAGTGAAGGTGGCAGTTGCCCAGCCCGCAAAGTCTCCTCATAATCCCTCTTAAGGCAGGTGGTCAGCAGCTATGCTCATTCTTTATAAAAAGCTGTGGGCAACTGTCCTGTAGTTCCTACTAATCCATAGGATCTATGCATTCTTTGAACAACATAAACTAGAGGCTTGGTGTCAAGACTGATTCCGGACACACCGTAGGATATGTTGGCCTTTAGACCAGCTACCTCACAGTGCCACCGAAACCCCCCTAACTGAGCGAATGGTTTCTAGCAACTACTGAACATGACAACTCTGACCCCTCAGGGATTGTGGAAACAGTGCAGAACCTTTCGCTCAGCCACTCATACTCGCTTATTCTCAGAGAAGTATGCAGAATACACAGTGGGACGTTTTCAATATATTTTTTGAACCGATGTTCTTCTTGTATAGAATACATGTGCTGCAATGATTAATAGACAGAAGCAGATAAAAGTGATTACAAGCACTAAAAGTGTGAATAGTAGATATAGTACTACCATAGTGCTAAAACAATGTATACATGCAGGCATATAAAACAAGGCAGTAATCGAGCGTACTTCTACTATGCGAACCCTACTCTAAGTGTACCTAGCGTGTATGTAGGTGTCGATCCAAGATTCCCCCAAAGAGACAATCAGACCCCATTACCTGATGGGAGGGAATGAAGGATCCCGTCTTGGTCATGAACTGGACACCCCTCATGAGATGTCAGCATGCGAGAGCCTCTGGTGTTAGCTGGAGTGACTCCTCTGCTAACTTATCAGGATGCTCATCTTTTATAATAGAAAGCAGCTTTGCCGTGTGCGTCTATATTAGTGATATTATGGATATGTAGATAGCCCTGTCGCTCTGCAGATGAAGATAGAGATGGCATTTGTATATAGTGCAAAAAGAGACTTTGTACACAGTATTCATGGCATTGTGATAATGTTGTGTGAAGCTAGATGTATACACAAGTTTAGTTTCAGGGAAACTAATCCAACATTGTCTTGCACACAAATATGTGTAAAAGGTCACAGCAAAAAATTATATTTGTGAGGACAATGTAAGAAATAAGCTGCTTCGCTACATCGGCCTGAGTCTGGAATATAACTTATGCTTAGGATGAACTGTACTATCTCTTCAAGCATGAAAGGCACATTGAAGTATTGTAGTTATGAGTCCTCTTGCCACGGCAGTTGCATGGATTCGAGACACTCTAGTAATGAAGATGTATTGTCTGGCATTGTGGAGTGATGTAGTTCAGTGTAAAAGATGGCCATGGTGCATGGAATACCATCTGTGTCAGTGTGATCATTCTGCTGATCCTAATTGTGTGGTCCCTGGCCCAAGGCTCACACGGGAGCCATGCCAGTGCCATGCCAGTGTTCTCCCTGCCCGATCTCCCTCTCTGTATCTCTTTGCGTAGGTAGTGCAGCTCTCACTGTGCCTCCTCCTCAAACTCTGATGGCCTCCGTTTTATGAGAGGAAGTGTCTGCAGATCTCCTAACTCGAACTGTGCAGCGCAAGCGCACATATGTCTTGTTTAAGTCAGGCTATTTGGTCATGTATCGCTCTGAATACCCCAGCCTGTTTGGCAATATACTCCCCCCCGTATGATGACCGTAAATGCCTCCACAATTGTCATGGCGGGTGAGACCAAGTGTTCATTGCAAGTAAAGTGATCAAGTATGACCTCATGGGTTTCATTTCTAATACACTGAAGGATTCTGTCAGTGCATTTGGAGGGGGATCCCAGGTAAAGGCCCTTGGGCGAGCAAAAGCAGGGGTGATCTCCAGCATCTATGGGCATGATCAGACAGAGTCCACAGGAGATGTTCAACACTAGTAGCCCACAGCACTGTGGTCTTAGACAACAATTAGTAGACAATTTTCCCCCATTAATTATGCATCAAAGGTACACATGTACCTTCAGTTTTTTGCAAATGTGTAAGTCTCCACATATCTGATAGGCAACTGTCATGTATGATTAAGTGGAGCAGTGCAGCATCTCTCGGGTGCTGACCTCTTTTAGTACTGGGTTTGTTCATCTGGAGATCAAAGATAACATTAAAATCCAGTCCCCAGAGTACTGCCCCTGACCCCTCTCCCATTATCAGATGCTACACTTCTGTGAAGAGATCTGGACAGTCCATGTTAGGCCTATGTATAGAGGCTAGAGTGGCAGGGTTGCCATGTATGGTCCCTTCAAGGATCACAAATCTACCTTCTCTGTCACATATTGCTTTGTGTGTGTGCCAATGTGTCCCCCTACGGACGATGATATCAATGCCGTTGGCATAACTGAAGAAGACAGCAGTATGCTCCTCCACCAAGCAGCCAACATGGAAACATGAGCAAGTGGCGTCAGTCAGGCGGAGCTCCTGGAGGAAGAAAATATCAATTTGGTGTCTGTTTAAATGGCGAGCACATGTCTTGGACTGCGGCTTTCATTGATGCTCTGAATATTCGAGGTCAGACACCTAGTCACGGCAACAGGCTGTGAAGATGGAAAAATGCTGTTAGTGTAGAGAGTGGTATTCTCTGTAGCTAAAATAAGTGTTGCATGTGTGTCTGAAGTGCACAATGAACCTATACTGTGTCAAAGTAACACTCATCAAACTCCCCAAGTCCCACCACCCACCCATTTCAGCATACCCAACACATTAAAATCCCACTAGCCAACCCCCACTCCACCTCACATACTCATATTCAACACACATGACTGGAATCTCCCTAGGAGTACACCAGTAGTCAAGCATACTACCCAGGACTGTGGGTGGCCAAGGAGGAGAAACAATATCAAAGGCAATTACATCAGGCATTGTTCAAAAGAATTGAGGATACCTGCCAATTGTACATATGTTTAATGCAATAATGTCTCAACTTGTATTATTTAGTTGACAGTTTTACTTATCAAAAAGCATGCATATAGCAAGTTGCGGGGGAGGGGGCAAAAGGGAGACAAGAAACTAGAGAACACTACAAACTATTCACCCAGTTCTCATCTGGGTTTATGGGTATCCTCCTTAAGTTTATTACTGCAATTGTACATATGTGGCGTGCCTGACGGAACTGCACATTCAAAGGAATAGTGGCACACCATGAGGAGGCAAGCAGTCCAGTCTTAGTGCAATTCAATCCATAGAGGAACTGGCAAGAGTCATCATGGCATAGAAGCGAGCACTTCTTGAGGTTACCTGGAACTGCTGCCATGAAGGGATGGTTATTAATTATCCCTGTGGTGTCTACTCCAGTTAGATCACGGTCATGGCAGATTCCCCTGTCGGGGGAAGGGGTCTTCAATGCATGCAAGAACTTTATTGCTGCCTTTGGGTCTGTGAAGATGTAATTTCTGCCTTTATGGCAGGGTAAATAAAGGAGTAGGTGGCCTCAACGTTCTGTAGGATGAGCTTTATCGGCAAGAACTCCATGTGGGCTGACTGAACCTCCAGAGTAAAATCAGGATAAAAAGAGATGGCATTGCCCTTATATTGTCGCTCTAGAGCTAGTCTCAAAATGTTACCCCTGTTGTTCAATAATGGGTCACAATAGGCCACGCCAGTGCCCCCGCAGGGGCTGCTGACCCAGGGACCTGTGTGCATGCTATATGATGAAGACCAACTAGATGGCATCTCCGAGCAGGGTGAAAAGCATGGTCACCACGTAGACTTCCATTTTATCCATGGTGGTGGACTTAAAGTCCTCCAAAATGCAGAAACCGTTGCGATGGGAGCCCGCGCCTAGCTCCGCGTTTTTGTTTTAATCACCTTAAGTACCTTTGTGATCTGTAACAACACTCCTAGTAGTCGCCTCAAGTTTAGAGTCAATGATGTGGAGGCTGTCTTTAATCTCCTTCAGTATTGTTCTGATGTCCTGATGAAGGTCTTCATTGAGGGTGGGAAAGGGCTTTCCCTCCCCGGACCTCATGCGCCCACTCCACCCCTCTAGTTTCTGTTTGGAATCAAACGATAACTTGGGCTGCTTAGTATCCTGTTTGCCCATTGTGCTCTGATCGGGGTCTCTCTCAACCCACCTGTAGAGTGAACCACAGTCAGGAGAAGTCTAGTTGGGACTGCTATAAAGGCCTGTCTATTGTCTGCATTCACCACATTTAGGAGCCGATTAGGATCGTGGACGGAAACGGGTTCCGTTCGCCAAGGAAGCGGCCAAGATATTCCGGACCACTCCGTGGATAAACCGCCGTAGCGATTAGGATAATAATGGAACGAAACTCCGACCGCGACGGACGGACCACATCAAACTCCGTCCGCGGCGGACGGAGTACACCTGAGACCGCCGCAAGCGGACGGAACCTAAGAAACACCGACCGCCGCGGACGAACATGACCGCGGGAACAGCCACAGCCACCGCAATACCTGCGGAGGCTCCGTGCCCGCGATTAGGATAACGCCGCCAGTCCTACGGAACACACCTCCATCCACGGCCGCAGCGGAAGCAATGCAACGATAAACGGTGCATCCCAGCGGAAGGCCAGCACGAACACCATCCCTACCGTCAAACCAATCTCAAAAGGGCTGACAGAAGTAAATACAAAACACACGAAACAGGACAACCACCCACCTGAAACACCTACACCAATCACAAGCCACAATGACCCCCCCAAGCACCTACAAATCCACACAAGTCAACACACCCACCTAGCACCTGACTGGCAACAACCATTGGGAAACAACCACGACACAGAGTATAAAATGATTCCCACCCACTACCACAATCCTTTGCATCACAGCATAGCTGCTAGCAAGAGGCCCAATACGACGGACAGCAGACACAAATTTCACACATACAACCAGCACACAAACACACCCACCACACAAACACCCACCACACCATTCCTACACACCACACACCTGCACCTCCCAACCCACTCCACCCACACCTTGATCAGCACACACCATGGCACCTAAGAAAAACCCTAAATTCACTGAGACAGAGTTGAAGGTCATGGTGGATGAAATCATCCGTGTTGAACCCCACATATTCGGCAACCTAGTCCAGCAGACCACCGTGGCAACCAAAAACCACATGTGGGACAGGATAGTAAGTCGGGTGAATGCGTCAGGGACCGTGCCAAGGACAAAGCACGAGATCCAGAGGCGGTGGCATGACCTAAAAACCAGGGTCAAAGGCATCCGTGCCAAAAACCACCTGCGAGCACACCACACTGGCGGCGGCACACCCCCGGAGCCCATACCGTATACTGATTGGGAGGAAAAGGTGCTGGGCATATTGCACCCAGAGAGCCTGGAAGGAATTGGCGAAGGAGAAGAGGCTGGTAAGTACAAACCAAGCACCACTCTCACACCGACATGGTCTGCCTTACACAACTGAGAACACACATCTTCCAGGCCCAAACCCATGCATGTGGGCCACATACTCACTAAAATGTGAACGACTCCCAACAGGCCCCCATGTCCACAGGGAGGGTGGAGGTGGGTGGGGTGTGTGAGAGGTCACTACTACAACTCCCAACAGGCCCCCATGTCCACAGGGAGGGTGGAGGTGGGTGGGGTGTGTGAGAGGTCACTACTACAACTCCCAACAGTCCCCCATGTCCACAGGGAGGGTGGAGGTAGGTGGGGTGTGTGAGAGGTCACTACTACAGCTCCCAACAGGCCCCAATGTCCACAGGGTGGGTGGAGGTGGGTGGGGTGTGTGAGAGGTCACCACTACAACTCCCAACAGGACCCCATGTCCACAGGGAGGGTGGAGGTGGGTGGGGTGTGTGAGATGTCACTACTACAACTCCCAACAGGCCCCCATGCCCACGGGGAGGGTGGACGTGGGTGGGGTGTGTGAGAGGTCACCACTACAACTCCCAACAGGCCCTCATGTCCACAGGGAGGGTGGAGGTGGGTGGGGTGTTTGAGAGGTCACTACTACAACTTCCAACAGGCCCCTATGTCCACAGGGAGGGTGGAGGTGGTGTGTGTCGAGAGGTGTGTGGGGTGTGTGAGAGGTCACCACTACAACTCCAAACAGGCCCCCATGTCCACAGGGAGGGTGGAGGTGGGTGGGGTGTGTGAGAGGTCACTACTACAACTTCCAACAGGCCCCCATGTCCACAGCGAGGGTGGAGGTGGGTGGGGTGTGTGAGAGGTCACCACTACAACTCCCAACAGGCCCCCATGTCCACAGGGAGGGTGGAGGTGGGTGGGGTGTGTGAGAGGTCACCACTACAACTCCCAACAGGCCCCCATGTCCACAGGGAGGGTGGAGGTGGGTGAGGTGTGTGAGAGGTCACTACTACAACTCCCAACAGGCCCCCATGTCCACAGGGAGGGTGTAGGTGGTGTGTGTCGAGAGGTGGGTGGGGTGTGTGAGAGGTCACTACTACAACTCCCAACAGGCGACCATGTCCACAGGGAGGGTGGAGGTGGTGTGCGTCGAGAGGTGGGTGGGGTGTGTGAGAGGTCACTACTATAACTCCCAACAGGCCCCCAAGTCCACAGGGAGGGTGGAGGTGGGTGGGGTGTGTGAGAGGTCAGTGAAATGTAATGTATGAAAAATAAAACATGTCATGCCCACAGTATTGATCATGAAAATCTTGTCCCTCAGGTGATCGCAACTTGACTGGTGAAACCAGCAACCGGCCGCAACACTCGCCTCACTCACATCCAGGACTCTCTGGGGACGATCCCACAGCCAGCTCCAGTACGGAGGACGGAGCGGGCCCAAGCACACTCCCAGGGCCATCAGGCTCACTGGACATCCCTGCCTCCACAACCTTGGCCTGTGTCACTCCAGCAACACCTGCCACAGAGAGCTGTACAGCCACCACCACCACCTCCACCACCACCAGTACCACCATTCCTGCCTGTGCCACCCTGCCTGACCAACCGCACAACGCAGGGCCATCTACTTCCCAGCCAAGCAGGGAGAGTGGACGGGAAAGGAGAGAGCTGAGGCCACATCACCCAAGCAGGAGTGCTTCTCACCGGCGAGCTGGGGAAGGACACCACCCCATCCTGGTGCAGATTCACTGGAAGCCCTAGCCAGAGTCAAGGCCTCCTATGAGCGTGGCCAGGAACAGGCTGATCGTGCCCACCAGGACTCAGTTGAGAACACTAATCTGTTGCGGTCCATAGACAGCCGCATAGGGCAAATAGTGGACCTCATGGGCCAGCAAACAGCACTGTGGAGGCAATGGTTATCCCGCAACACACCACCCCCCCTCAACCAAGTGCCCAGCTGCCACGGTCACCAACACCACCGCCACCGCCACCTGTGGCCATGGACACAGATGTGGCCCCTGACCAACCTGCCCCCCCAGATGCCTCCGTTCCGGCTCCAAGACGGAGGGGCCGTCCGAGGCTGGAAGTAGGTGAGAGCAGTGGGGATGCTCCATCTACTCGCTCAAAGAGGGGCCGCCAATGACTCTAACACTGCCTGAGGCTGCCATCCACCTGCAAACTATCCTGTCCCACTACGCCAAATATTGGCACAGGTCTGCTGGACTAGCTGGACATCACCCAATGTGGTGTCACCACAGTCGTTTCATCTACCATGACCTTCAACTCACACCACCCCACCCAACACTTACTTGTAAATATCCACCAGCATCAATTCACAACATGTAAATAAATTTCACTTAAACACTCAATGATGTGTTGCCTCCATGTTTTAATCACATTATTGACTCAGAAACAGACGTCACCAGGTGCAGGGATCTATGTCAGTGAGAATCATGCCTCTGTGGGAGTGACCTAGGGAAAAAGAGAGACAAGAAACACACGTCAGGAAACCGATTCACACCCATCACAACACACTGCAGTGCAACATCCCACAAACCACACTCATCACCAAATCAGTGGATGAGAGGACACACATCATGGAGATTTCCATGTACACAAAAATTATCACACACACATGCAAACATGACATACCAGAACAGCCAGCAAATGAACACCACATCCACACACCACCAGCAAACATACATAACGCATTGTCAACCCGCACAACGAGGTAGTTACTCACATTCAAGGGAAATAGCGATCAATGAGCTGACGCCTCTGGTCCACACCTTCCTCCTCACCACTATCCTCATCAGTCGACATGGGTGGGATGGGAGGCAGAGGAACTTATTGGTCTTCAGGGTCCAAAATCAATATGTCATTGCACAAGGCCAGGTTGTGCAGCATGCAGCAGGCAATCACGATCCTGCATACTTTGCCTGGTGAGTAAGGCAGGGCCCCTCCGGTCTTATCCAGGCACCGAAACCTAGACTTTAGCAGTCCAAAAGTAAGTTCCACCACTCTACGTGTCCGTCCATGGGCATCATTGTATCGCATTTCACCCGCTGTTGTTGGATTACGTGTGGGACTCAGCAGCAAGGGCCGGTTTGGGTACGCAGAGTCGCCTATGTAAGGGGATAACAGACACAAATATCACAACCAGAATTGGTGGGTACCCCATGCCACACAGAAAACACAACTGTCCCCAGTGCATACTCACCAACAAGCCACGCACGTTCTGGACACAGATTTGCCATCAGTTGGGGGACAATACTGCTCCGCATGATGTGGGAGTCAGTGCGGAGCCTGGAAATCTTGCACACACATGGGATATGATGTTGTCGGCCTGGCACACCACCTACACGTTGAGCGAATGAAAGTGCTTCCGATTTCTATATACCGGCTCACGTGCTCGTGGTGGAATGAGACCGATATGGGTGCCATCAATGGAACCCACTCCGTGTGGTATCTGGCCCAGTGCATAGACGTCTGCTTTGACTGCTGCCAACTCCGCCTGCTGTGGAAAATGGATGTATTCATCCTTGTAAAGCATCATGGCTTTTAGAGCATCCCGCAGTACCATGCTGAACATGGACTGTGACATCCTCCCGGCATGTCCAACTGTGTACTGAAAGGTGCCAGTTGCAAAAAAGTGTAGTGCCGCCATCACCTTTGCTGTGGGTGTAATGGAACCAGGATATGTTCTTCGTGGCTGCAGATGAGGAGACAATTGGTCTACAAGCTCCAGCAATCTACGTCGATCAAGCCGGAATTTCCTGATCACCTCCTCGTCAACCATATCCTGCAGCACAGTGAATGGGCGATACACATTTGGAGCCCTCCTGTGTGGGAGTAGATGTAGTAGATGTCAATTTACCAACAACACATAGCTGTGCAACTCCATCACATGTAGGCCAACACTAGCAAAATAAAAAAAATGTAGACGACAATTGTCATATGTGTGACATCTCTGAAATTACCTACAATACGGAGTAGCGTAAAAACAATGTTCAGCCACTAGCAACATGATGTGTGTCAACATGTACAATGCAACTTACTCTCATGTCAAAATTACTGCCAACAAGACATGCTTAAGGACCCAAATGTGGACAAGCTTCATCACAGACACACATGACCCGTGCAAACACTATACGATAATACTACACACACTCCATGTCATCATGCACCAATGACCACACCGACAATGGTGAGCATCCTCTAATGACATGCATTGTCACACAAGAGGCAACACACATACGCATACACAGAATGCATGTGTACCCCCACCATTGTTACTTGCACACACAAACCACACACTGACAACAGATTCTGAATGTGGCCAGACAGCCTTGATGTACTGTGTAGATGTGAAGAAGTTGAAACGTGTGTAGGGAAATTCAAGACGTCAACACGTCGACATGCACATGTGTAGCCGGTGGTGGGTGACTGGCCTGGCACGGCGGTTGTGGACCGGCCTGGCACGGTGGTGGGTGACTGGCCTGGCACAGCGGTTGTGGACCGGCCTAGCACGGCGGTTGTGGACCGGCCGTGGCCGGCCGTAGCACGGTGGATGATGCAATGTGACTTTAAGGGGGGTCATGAACTGCCATAACGTATTTCTTCATCACAAGGATGTGTTGGCCTGCACCTCCCCTGCGGAATGCGTGCCATGGTGGCGCCACTGATTGAACATTGTTGCAAAAGAAGCATCCGTCCCGGAAGCGCGCACATGCGGTTGCTGATGTGTGACCGTGACGGTCTGTGCACATGCAGCCAATGGGAAGAGCTAACGTGGGGCGCGTATGCCCAATCGAAAATAGCGGAAGCAGTGCACCGCCACACCAGGGCCAGTCATTGGCCCTTTTTGAAAGAGGCATCCAGGGGGAACCAATTGCTGCCGACGTATGCCACTCACATGGTCTCAGGGCCCTATATATGTGTGATTTCCAAAATCACACATTCACTGCTGTGATCCAGTGCTGCCTGTGACCATCACCTCGACCTGCTGCTGCTGAGCTGACCAACGACTGCTGCCTGTGACCATCACCTCAACCTGCTGCTGCTGAGCTGACCAACGACTGCTGACTGTGACCATCACCTCGACCTGCTGCTGCTGAGCTGATCAACGACTGCTGCTGTAGTGCAACAGTCCAGGACCTTGCCATGCAGACAGTGCGAGAGATCCGGTCTCGTCCCTTCACCGCAGCGGAACTAGATGTTCTTGTGGGCGGTGTGCTCAGCCACTACGAACAGCTCTACGGTGCACCCGAACAGGTGGTAAGTGCAGTGGTGTACATGTTGTTGGCCCTGAGGTGGTCAGTGGCTCCTGTCTTCTGTAAGCCTGCCGGTGTGCTGTGGGACCTTCACATGTGTTGTGCAGAGCATGGCTGCATGTAGATACGTGTTTCTACGTAGTTTGTGCTTGTCATACTGTCCACTTACGTTACCCTCTTGTCTCCCATCATGGTAGGTAAAGCTGCACCTTCGCAAGGCCGTGTGGAGGACCATAGCACGTGATGTACGGGCAGTGGGGGTGTGCAATAGACGACACACACACTGCCACAAGCGCTGGGACGGCATATCCAGGCTTAGCAAGAATGTAGCGGAGATGACACTGGGGATGATTCCAAGAACGACACGTCTGGCCCGACGCACCATGACCCCTCTTATGCACCGTAGCATTGCTGTGACGCATCCTGACCTGTCCTGAGTGTGGATCAACTGCAAACTAGCGGTAAGCAGACTGTATGTGTATGTTACTTGGGATTGCAATGCATGTATTGGTGCTCAGACACAGTAGTGACTTCCGTGGTGCGTATGTTTTGCAGGAATACCATGTTGGTGCCATTAGCGGAGTGTAATTTCGCATCCATGTCCGCCATGTTGACACGCCACTTGCTTAGTAGTTGAGGGTTCAAAGACATGCCGTAGAGGTCTGTGGTCCCATGGCAAGACATGTGTGCAGATCTACATGCACTTGCCCTGTTCGTATGATGTACTTGTTTCACGGCCACCACCGGTTCTTTCATGTGAGGATGACTGGTAGGGGTTGGACGTGTGCAGGATGGGGGCTACATGTTCTTTGTCTGAAATGGAATTAGAGATTTGTTGTCCTTCTGTACGTGAGTGTGGCACTTACTGACACCTCTTTTCTCTCTATTTCAGCTTTGGCAGAGGGCACTGAGCCACAGACGATGGAGATGAGTGGTGGCAATGCATCCGGATCCGACATCACACACACGCAGAATGACACAGAAGAGGGCAGCCCCGGAGAGGGGGACAGGACCGTCCCTGAGGACTCGCATGTCGAGACACCATCGTCCTCATCTTCTGACAGTGCTGGTGAGTCAGCACTGTTGTCACAGACAGGGAGTGGGCAATCAACACCTTTGGTTGGGACACAGC
The DNA here is from genome assembly GCF_964263255.1 of Lissotriton vulgaris. Lineage (NCBI taxonomy): Eukaryota > Metazoa > Chordata > Amphibia > Caudata > Salamandridae > Lissotriton > Lissotriton vulgaris. Next base: position 2,048,160,088 of record NC_141685.1, read on the forward strand.
ACACAGGGCCCACACTGCCGCCAACTGCATCATGTACTGTTCGTGCACGCAGAAGTAGGGGGAGCAGAGTGGTGTTCGGTGCAGGCACCGCTGCCCCTGCCCCAGTGACCCAAAGTGCACTTTGTGCTGAGGCTGTTGATCTGCTGCGACAGCTGTGTGTGGCGCAGACCAACATGATCAATGCATTCCAAGACCACGATAGGAAGTTGGGGCAGGTGGTGGCATTCATGGAAGGGATGCATGGCGATGTTGCTGGTCTACACAGGACAGTTCAGTCATTGGCAAACACTGTGTCTTCTGCCATTGTACAGTCGCATAGACAGAGTGCTACTTCTGTTCCCCTATCTACACCACTTGATGTCTCAGGGGGAGTGAATATTCTGACCAGGACTCTTTTACAGGTTATTGCACTAGAAGCAGCCACAAGCAGCACGGCAGGGCACGAAGGGCACAGACACCATCCCCTAGGACAGGAAAATCTGTTACCAAAGACGACGTGGGATACACTGGAGTTCACATACAGGATCCCCAAGGGGTGTTGGGGAAAATGGCTTCACATGCTACACAGGCATCCCACACAAAAGGTACTCCCAAGGCAAGGGATACTCCCAAGTCCAGGGACACTCCCTTGGACAAGGACACAACAAAGACAAAGGCACCTCAAAAGAGCAGGGACACTCCCAAGGACAAAGACACTACTAAGGAAGGGGCGACTCCCAAGAGCAGAGACAAGGACACTACAAAGACAAAGGCACCTCAAAAGAGAAGGGACACTCACAAGGACAAGGACACTACTAAGGAAGGGTCGACTCCTAAGAGCAGGGGCAAGGACACTAAATGACAAAGGCACCTCAAAAGAGCAGGGACACTCCCAAGGACAAGGACACTACTAAGGAAGGGGCGACTCCCAAGAGCAGGGACAAGGACACTACAAAGGCAAAGGCACCTCATAAGAGCAGGGGCACTCCCAGGGACAGGCACACTACAGAGGAAGGGGCATCTCCCAAGAGCAGGGACACACCCAGGGACAAGGTCGCTTCTAGAGACAGGTACACTACAAAGGACAAGTCTGCTGCCAGGGACAGGGCACCGTCCAGGGAACAGGGAAAGTCCAGAGACAAGACTACTCCTACGGCCAAGGCACCTCCAAGCGACAAGGCTACTCCCATAGACACTAGCTCCATCAAGGACAGGCATACATCACCCCTGGCTGCACTGAGGCTGATGTTGTTGAAGGAACGGAAAACAGATGTCTCCGCGGCGGAGTACCCCCATACCTCCACTCCCATCCAGGCCCGTCAGAAGCTGAGGAAGGAGTAACCTGTTGTTGCATCCCCCATTGCACATGATGCAGAGGCCAGAAGGCAGGCAGACAGTAAATGACAAGCAGGGTCCAGCACGTCCCCAGAGAGCAGACCCCCAGCAGCAGATGCTCCACCTTTGGTGGGTGATATTACATTAGAGTCCGCACCACTTGCCAGTCCTGTCATGTCCAGGGTGCCCTCACATATCCCTAAGAAACGTAGACACACACCATCGACACCTGACCTCCCCGATGTCGATCCAGTACAGCTATCCCCAGCTAACAGAGCCACCCTGCCTCCTGGCCCATACAGCCCTGTGGCTCATCATTTCGGTGTTCCCAGTGGCGCATCAGAGGTTCACTTTCAGTTGTCAGATAGTGGCACTGTGTCTGTTGTTTGCTGTCATGCATAATGTAGTGGCACTGTCTCAGTTGTGCCCTCTCCTGTTTGTGGTGCTGGCAGTGTGTCTGGGTCTATGGCTCATTTGTCAGTCACTAGAGCTGTGGCTGTGTCTCACACTCCAATGTCTGGTGCTGGCAGTGTGCCTGGGTCGATGGCTCATGTGTCAGTCACTAGAGCTGTGGCTGTGTCTCACACTCCCGTTTCGGGTGCTGGCAGTGTGTCTGGGTCTATGGCTCATGTGTCAGTCACTAGAGCTGTGGCTGTGTCTCACACTCCAATGTCTGGTGCTGGCAGTGTGTCTGGGCCGATGGCTCATGTGTCAGTCACTAGAGCTGTGGCTGTATCGCACATTCCAGTTTCTGGTGCTACCAGTGTGTCAGAGGCAAGTACTTCAGGCAGTCCACCAGTTCCGTGATGTGAGGTGTATTTACTCACATGTAATTTGACTTGGTGTGTAGATTGTCCATTGTAACCAGACTTGCATTGTTCTTGTCCTTGGGACGGGTACCTTGCACCACGTACTTGTGCTGCCTCTGATGTACCTGTTCGATGCAATGGACCGTTGATGCACTTTGCCCCTCTCATGTGTTGCCTCTGATGTACCTGTTCGATGCAATGGACTGTTGATGCACTTTGCCCCTCTCATGTGCTGCCTCTGATGTACCTGTTCGATGCAATGGACGGTTGATGCACTTTGTCCCTCTCATGTGCTGCCTCTGATGTACCTGCTCTGTTGGCCACAATGCCCTGTTGGTGTTCTGATACTGCAGTCTGCCCTCTCATGTGCTGCCTCTGATGTACCTGCTCTGTTGGCCACAATGCCCTATTGGTGTTCTGATACTGCAGTCTGCCCTCTCATGTGCTGCCTCTGATGTACCTGCTCTGTTGTACCCAGTGCCCATGCTCTTCAATACTCAGTGATTATACCCCTATTATGTATAATAAAGCAAGTCAATCATGTGTCGTGGTTTGTCGTTGTCATTCCTGCTTGTGTACTCCAATTGTGGATTTCTATTTGCGATGTGATGTGGTTTCTCAAACATGACACTCCCCCTCCCAACGTCACGACCCTGCCAGGTGCTCCCCTTCAGACAGCAAATGGTGCGTTGCGTACCTGCGTCATCGTCGATGATGGTCCATGACTTGCAGGTGGTGGATCGCGAAGAGTATCGGAAAAGCGTGTAGAGCTGGGTCCATGACGGCGAGCAGCTTGTGGTGGGTATCTCTGCTATATGTGGTTTCTTCGCTGTGGGGAATCCGCCGGGTTCAGGCAGGTTGTTTTTCCGCTGCGGTTTTATGTGTGTTTTCTGCCATCTTGATTTGGGGGACGGTAGTTGATGTCAGTCCGTACGGCGGTGTCTCTGGATTGGTTACGTCCGCCGCGGGATCGGGTGTAGTTAGGCGGCGGTGCGTGCTCTTCCGTCGCGCACGGACTTTTGACACTCTTTACTATCCTGATATGGCGGACGGAGTGACCGCGGCAGGCGGACACGGAAAAGGCCTTTTCCGCCTACTCCAGGACTGCGGTCGCACTTTCGTCTCCCATCCTAATGAGCCCCTTAGTGTGGTCAAGAAGGATAGAAGGAGACATTTTAAGTGGGTGAGCTGAGAAAGGCAGGCAACGCAGAAACTCGAGAGTTAAAGGAAAGTAATTGGTCATCTAGTTGACGTGCATGAGTATTGTTTCCCCAAGTCATCGGTATTTAAATATTTTTGCCACACATGTTTAACTGGAAAGAAGGAGACTTACTTCCTGTTTTTAGATCAGGAAATTAGACGAAATAATAAAATTTTTCATGAAATGTGAGAATTTACATTTATGTTTTTAAACCTTCAAACGTTTTAGAAATTGTCGATGCAAGAGCAGAATGGCGGACCCTGAAGCAATCTTAATAAAAATCTAGCTAAAGTGTAAAAAGTCAAAATGGAACAACTAAAGAGAGTTCATTGAAGCAGATTCTGAATTTTGACCGTCATTATTAAGTATCTTTCAGCACAGTTCGATAAATCCCTTTGTGCTCTTTTTGGTCACATTTAGCACTCTTTGAGAACAGTTGTTTACTAAAGCTAATTGTAAGCACTTAATACCACTTCATGTATCTTTGCACAAATTAAAGAGAATCCAGGGGCATATGCACAAGCCCCTATCTCCACCACATCGTGACTTTTACCAACGTTGGGGTGTCGATAGGGGGCGTGCCTTATTTACAAGGCGGCGTTAAGCCACTTAACGTAGCTTAACGCTGCCTTGTAAATAAGGCCCCCTTTCACGCTATGGTAAGCATGAAAGGGGTAGGCAGTGGGTGTCGTCGTGGGCCTTCCACCGCAAACCCATTTGGGAATATGTACAAGGAAGTGGCTGAGCGCTGCGTTAGCCTCCATGGCTTAATGACGCACTCCGCCACTTCTGAAATGCAAGGTTGCACCATATTTACAAGAAAGTGGTGCAGCCCTGCATTTCCCCCTCGGATGGCACTAAGTTAATAACTTAGCATCAATGCAAGCACTCTTGCACCAGAGTGCAAGGGTGTCTGCATGTAGGGGAGGACTAATTAAGTGTAGGCACACCTTCCTGTACGTAAACAAACCATGGCATTTTGCTTTTTCCATGTGTGCTGTCTTGTGCAGTACACATGGAAAAAGCAAAATGCCATTTGCCAAATTAAGACCAGGTAAATCCTGGTCTTAAGTTGGTGAAACAAGGAGAAATTAAGTATTTATCCTCGTTTTTGCTTTTTCCATGTGTGGTGCCTTGTCCAGCACAAATGGAAAAAGCAGAATGTCATGGTTTGTTTATATACAGGAAGGTGTCCCTTACTGTACATAAATAATCTTTGAAGCAGCACACATGAAAGTGACAGAATGGCATTTTAGAATTGTTTATGTGCAAGAAGGGACACCTTACTACACATAAACAATCCTCCCCTGCACGCAGACACCCTTGCACTATGGTGCAAGAGTGCCTGTGTTGATGCTAAGTTGCTAAACCTAACGCATCGCAGGACAGTGGCGGACAGAGGCGTTAAGACAGGTTCGCAAACGCCTCTCTCCGCCACTTCCTTGTACATATCTCCCCCCCAATGTACCTTATACATTATATGCTTCTGTACTATTAATGTGTTTCTTTTTATGATTCCCACAGAATGAACCATTTCTTACCATGTATACAACTGTTTATTGATTCGAATCGCTGCAATGTGTAGTTTTATGCTGAAATATAGGATATGTTTTTAATGATGTACAAGCAATGTGGAAAATGGGGCAGTATTGACAACAAGGATAGAGACCTGTGCACTCCTATGTTTTGTCGTATTTACCAAACTCAGCTGTATTGCTCTGTGCTTATAGGATTTCACCATTCAATCCTGGGTGCGAATCATGAATGTCTGTGCACAAGTCGTGCTGGGGACTGGGGGGCATATTTATGAGCCCTTGCGTCAGTTTTGCGCTGCTGGTGCGTCACTTTTTGTGATGCACCAGCAGGGTAAAAAATGCACCATGTTGCATCATATTTACAAGGTGACGCATCTAGGTAGATGCTTCACTTTGTAAACCCCTGCGCCACATTATACCTGCGCTAGGTATAATATATGCAGGGTGGGTGTTCTGATGCAAGTAAGCCTTGTAGAAGTGACGCAGTGAAATCTATGAAATTTCGCTGTGTCACTTCTAGGATGCAAATGCGTCAATATCTTACGCCTGCCTGACAGCAGTAGTAAGACCGATGCTGGCACATTTGAAATGGGTCTTGGCCATATGAAATGACCCATTGATGGAGTTGCGTCACTTTCGTGACACACTCCAGCAATGCGTAATTTTTGTACCTACAGATATGTCAGAAATACTGACGTATCTGTAACTCCTTGCGACATGATGCGTCATACTGTAAATATGACACATCCAGCATGTCGCAGGGAGCGCGCAATGAAAAGTGACACATGGCTGTTTTCACGCAGCGGTGTGTCGCTTTTCATAAATGAGGCCCGGTGTCTCCCTGATAGCACTATTCATGTGGTACCCCACTGGTTTTCTTCTTCAATCCACTTTTGTCAAAAAGAAATAGTACTCGTATTAACCGACGTTAAAAAGGGCCCTCAATTCGTTCACTTGCGCATGTCTCTCGCAAAGAAACTAATGTTCCCCAAACGTCATTCTCATCCGGATCCTTTCATCAAGCCTTCTCATTTGAGCGAGTTATTTCCTCTAATAGTTATAAATCCACTGCAGAAAATTCTGATGCTATTCACGATTTTGCAATAACAAGCCTTATAATCCAGCCGTTTGCAGAAGCTTTAAAAACATTTAAAATGTTGACTATCCCTCTGCTTATTCTTGTGTGGCAACTACACTCATCGGAACAAATAATACAGAACGTGAATTCTTTGACACCACTTTTTTTTCTCTAACTTGACATTGTAGTCTGATCGTTTTGAAAGATTTCCTATTTTTAAATCCGGTGGTAGACAAGCAGTCTATGAGCTCATGCCTGTGTGCCTACGCAGGGTCGTGTGCCTGTGTGCCCACGGCAGAGATGGCTGCTATTAACTTCAAGGATACAGTGGGTGTTTATTCAGTCATTTTATTTTGCGGCTTAGATTGACTCAAGAATGTTTGTTTACAAGGTATATTGCAAAATGGTAAATAGTTACTGCTACTAAGTGTGGACAGTTTTCAGTCTTTTTTTTTTTTACTTTTCAGTGGGCTGAATGTTGTTTCCATGCATCCATGCACTCACCCTTTAACAAAGAATTTTGTTCAGTTTAACTAAAGCTTAATGACAGCATGCCGCGAACCTTACCTCGCAGAAACCAGCTCAATAGAAGGAACACATCAAATACTATTTAAATCGAACGAGTATACACAGGAAACGCAGACAAGATCAAATGATTTGCGCATATATGTGTGTATGTGTTTATCCGCTACACCTAAGATCCTCCTTCTCTGTTGTATGATAGAGGAACGCATGGCTAAAGCACACACGCCTCTACCATGCAGCCCAAACCACAAATGCGTCTTAACCATGCATTCCTTTACCACCCATGCCATTACCACGCAATTTCTGGGTAAAGGCATGCGTGGATGGTTATGGGGTATGTGTGGCAAAGGTCGCAACCCTCCTTCCCGCCCTACCCTACAAACCTCTTACCTGCCTCCTCGCCCGAAGGTCTAAATACCCTAAACCCCTCCCACCCTGCACACCGTCCCTAACCTACAATGTAGACTACGCTGACCCTCCCCCAACGCCCTTCCTGTCCCTAATACTACCCCAACCCTTTCCACTGCCCTTAGGCCTAAAACCCTAACCTCTATTTTAAAAAACTACCCCGTCCCCCACTACACCCCTGAGCCCTAAGAAAATGTCCCCGCCGTCCCCTAAACCCTAAAAACTACCCTTACTACCCATTCTCCTCCCCTTGTCCTGATGCATAAAACCCTCTCCCTTAACATACACTACCTTGACCCCTCTCTTCCAGCGCTGTCCCTAAAACAACCCCAACCTTTTCCACTGCCCTTAGGCCTAAATCCCTAACCTCTATTTTAAAAAACGACCTCATCCCCCACTACACCCTGACCCCTAGAAAAATGTTCCCGCCCTCCCCTAAACCCTAAAAACTACTCTCTGTACCCATTCCCCTCCCCTTGCCCTGGCGCCTAAAACCCTCTCCCTTAACATACGCTACCCTGACCACCTCTCAACCCCGCGTTGCCCCTAAAACTTCCCCAACCTCTTCCTCTGCACTTAGGCCTAAAAACCTAATCCCTAATTTAACAAACTACCCATCACTCCCCTAGCCCTGAAAACTACTCCGACTCTCCCCCAGCGCTGAAAACTACCTTCCACCCTCTCAGCCCTGACAATTACCCGACCTCCCTCCCCAGTCCTGAAAATGACCCCTGGCCCTCCTCAGCCCTGAAAACGAGCCCGAACCCCCAACCCTAAAAATGTCCCGAACCCCCCCCAGCTCTAAAACTGACCTGAACCCCCCCCAGCCCTATCCCACTAGGCCTTATGTGTGCCTAAACTCACACCTGCTCATTACCAGGATACGCTTCCGGGTGATAGTGTGCTCTACAAGTCTACATAACACAAGTTTAATTCAAAAACATTTTAGTATTTCTAAAATATAATTTTATATAAGTTAATATTAACTATACTTTGATCAAATGAAGTGATTAATTCCCTCAATGCCCTTTAATGGACAACATATCCGAGCTGTGTTCATATTGATGTTTTCAATACTATTATACTGGATAGGCTGGTATTGGGAAAATATTGTTACCACACATTGTTTCGACCTTCTTCACAACTTGATTTGAAATATAGGGGTACACAAACTGCTTCTTTATGGACTGTTTGTGTGTGTGTGTGTGGTCGATGAATGTGAGAATGAGTCAACATGTCCGATGAGTCAGTGCCTTGATGGATTAATGAGTGAACAAGTGAGTGCATGGCTAGGTGAGTGCATGTGGAAATTGTTGAAAAGTAGATGTTTGAACGGGTGAGTGTATGAACAGATGAGTGAGTTGACATATGGGTGCACGCAGGTTACAGCAACCTTACAGACAGATACACAGACAGAAATAGCGCTAATGTTATTTTATTGTTGTTTAATTGATCCATTGAATGTGTTTGTAAAGCGCACAACACCAAATAGCTGTTCCACACAGTCTATAAGCTTGGATCTGTCCAGTGTGATATTTACGGTTTGAAGAGGCAGGTTTTTATTTTTTTTCTTAAAGTTACAATAGGTTAATGTTCGCCACAACTCTATAGGGAGAGCTCCAAACTACAGCTCCAACAGCAGCACTTCCTGATCTTAGGTGTTTTTAGTAGGAAGGCCAAGGAGGAGCATAGGGTCTGTACAGGTACATACCTGTAGAACATGAGTTAAATAAAAAGAGGGGCTTAGTTGCATCGGACTAAAAATCAAATACAGGGGATTTTGAACAGTTGGTGTTTGCCACGGGCAGCCAATGTAAAGCAATGGAGTGCTGCTTAAGAAAAAACTGAGCAACTGCATTCTGCATCAGTTGGAGTTGGTGGGTGGTGTAAAAAGAAAGCCACACATAAAGAACATTTGCATAGTCAATTCCAGAGCCAACCACTGAATGAAGTGAAAGATAGTATATGTTTGTAGGAAACTGTGTTATTAGTTTGGATGGGTGAGAGTTGCTCTCATATAATAAACAAAATCTTTGTCAGGGTGAACTACAAGAGTCACTAAATAAACCTGTTTTTAACCCTCTGGTAGCTCAGCGCAAATACATTCAGGCTTAACTTAGAGGCAATGTGTGAAGTATTTGTGCATCATTAACACAGTAAGTAAGTGAAAACACAAAACAAGAAAAATCCTAAACCAATTTAGGAAAATAGAGTAAGCGTTAATAATAAAAATTGAAACCAAAATTACAATAATCCAATAGGTGGAACTGGAGTTATGAATTTATAAAGTTTGAGTAGAAAATATCTCCAAAAACAAAAGCACACCACTCATGGGTATCCGGTTAGATTGGACTGTGACAATGTCACAAGTCCATGCCAACCACAATAGAGTACTGGTCGGATACAGGGACCAGGTTCGCCAACGTGAAACGTTTGTCTTGTTTGAGTCCTGTTCAACACGGGGAGTTTCAGCTGGAACTTCATGTTGGTGAGGGACACGAGGAGTTCAGTGCTGGTGTGAGGATCAGGTCTAAGCTGGAGCTTTGTATTGACGAGAGATGCAGACAGTTGCTATTTGGTAGGGAGAGCAGTTTGTGGTCAAAACTTAGCATTGGCAGGTAATGGAGCTATCAGGGCTGACTCGAGGAGCCCTCATGTGGTCACACAGATCCTCAAACGTCTGGATTTTCACCTGGGATACAGTTCTGAACCAGGAGGAGTACACTCCAATACTGTCTAAGGGTCCAGGACCTGGGGGATACCTCTTGGGAAACAGTATTCACTCCAGCAGAGCCCAGCACTAGGGCTCAGGCAGGTCCAAGTGGTGTTGCTCAGAGCTCGGCAGTTGCAGGGAGGCCTCAGGAAGCTTGTTGTGTCCCTGCGAATATGTGACGTTACAACGCGATGATTTAAATCAAGGTACGCAGTTATTACAACGCAAGTCGTTACAACGACTTGCGCTAGCGGGCGCTGGACTTAAGAATAGTATGATTTACAATTCCAACTCCAGCCTACATAACAGTAGGGAAGGTGTTGGAATAGTAAATCATACTATTCCTTAGTGTATAGCGCCATCCAGTGCAAGTCGTAAGGATTTGCTCTGTAATTACCGTAATCTAAATGTATTGCGGTGTAACAACGGCTTTGTAAAGGTCGTTCACTGTCCCTGCAGCTCAAACAGGAGGTGGAACAACTGACCCTTGGAGTCACTTTTGGGGATCCTAGGTTCTACACAACCCTGTCCAGTCTTCTTTCATCAGACATCAGATCTTTCCTTCTCCTGAATCTTCCACAGATCCAGGAGTGTTCTCATGAGAAGTTCTGATGGTGCCTTATTTCGACCTAGTGCTAGCCTTTGTGAGGTGGGCAATCACTGACCTACTCCAGAACTGGTTGTGAGCAGTTCTTCTCTTTCTTCTAGGGTTGGCTCCAAACTGTTTTTTGAGGGACAAGGGCTAGGGCAGGCATGGTGTCAGGCTCCTTTGTGTGTGCTGCTGGATGGTTCCTTTGAAGTATAATCAAGGGAGGCCACAAGTCATCCCCAGCCATTCTGTCAGGAAGTCTCACTTCCCCTACACTTAAGCCCCCCCTTGTCCCCTTGTCGGGCAGGAACACACAACACACTACAGGAGAGCAATTCACAGTCATGTGATCTTGAAAGCTATCAGAAAGTCACATTTAGTTCAGGCAGAAAAATGGAAACGTTCTAAAAGTGGCATTTTCAAGATAGTACCTTAAAATCCTACTATACAGTTAAAGAGGATTTTAAATCATAACTTAAACGAGAGGAAGAGGCATTTCGCTATCTGTTCCCAAACTGACATTATCACTTAATAAGTGTAATGTGATAACCAGTGTTAGTCTAAGGGTGAAATAACCTTGCTACAGTGAAATAGACTAAAGTGGAGTGGTGTGGCTCACTGGTTAGAGGCGGCAGACCCAGAGCAGAGGACGGCCCGGGACCAGGGTTTAATTCCCGATGCGGCAGGGTTGTGGACCAGGGTCAACGGACTCGATAATTCTCGCCTCGGTGCCTACTCTAACCAGGGATCACACTTGGCAACTCTGGGCATTAGCTTGCCTCATCTCCACAACAGCCCCCCACATACGCTGGGGATGCCTGGTTTCACCTTGGAGACACCCAGTAGGGACCATCTCACAGGGAAAGCCAGGACGGGTTCCCCAGCAGTCTGCAGCGCGGAGATACCCCATGTGGGGTGATTCATGCGCTTTACAAGACATCATTACATTACATTACATTACTGTTGGGACATGTAAAATTTAAATACATATGTCCTACTTTTTAAATACATGGCACCCTACACTATGAGATTTTTGGAGTGACTTTTAAGTATTAAAAAGAAGACTGCAGTGGCAGGACTGAGACATGTTTGACAGTGCTACGTTTGTGGGTGGCACAATGAATACTGCATTGCACTCGTCACATTTAATTTACTGGCCATGGGTACATGTAGTAGTATTTATTAGAGACTTACAAGTAAATTAAATGCACCAATATGGTTTAGGCCAATTTTACCATGCTTTCAAAGGGACTCCTTCACGCCAAACAAAATGGTTTTAGCAAAGGGTGTAAAAAATATGAGTTGACCCTCTTGAAGGGGCCCGGTTCAACAGTCCCTTCCAGGGAAACATCTGGAACTTTACTCAGCACTCTAAGATTAAAGAAGCAGGATGGTGAGGTTGTTGCTATCTGTGTTTTAAAGGAGAGTAAATCATGGAATAGTATTTCATGACGCTTTACAGCTCTTGTTGAAAGAGAACATTGGCCAAATCTGGCCACCAGCTGGATGTTCAAGTTGAGTGTGGCCCCCCCATGACCTAGTGTTATCTGAGTTAGGTTTGAGGCAATTGTCGATATCCAGTCTGACACTACCTTGAAACCTGAGTAGAATTGTGTTACCATCAAGCCCAATCCTGATCAGATGTTGCATCCAATAAAGCTTGCAAGAGGGGCCACCTACACATTGAAAACCCTGTGCCTCAGAGATGAACATTGAGATACCCTGCAAGAAACAACACATATTGATGACCAGAAAGTAGGCGCAAAGACCATTTGGCTGCGACCTAATGGAAAGGAAAAGCTCCAGTCCAGTGGCTTTCCCCTTATTCTAGCCACTCTCAGCCTCCCCACAAGTATGTCAAGAATATAGAGATGTCCTGAAAAATCAAGGTAAGAAGTCCTCTGTTGTCCAAGATCATCTGCAGCCGATTTTGTTTGGCAATAAGGGCCACTTTAGTTCCATCAAGATGAATTCTTAGTTGGGGTGGCTGAAGGAGAGAATCAAATATTTTTGCAGCGAACTTCACACTGAGAGGAATCAAGGAAACTCATCTGCCAATATCTAAAACTTTATTGTCCAAAGAATGATTCATTAAGTAAAGAACAATACAGGCGTTTTCCCATTTCAAGGAAGCAGGCCAGAGGAACAAAGGCAAATTCATCAGTTTACACAGAGTTGGTAGCACCATGTGTATTATTTTGCCGAAAATGTGGGCCAGAAAAGTATGAAAATGTGGTGGAATTTGAAAAACAGATTGTATAAGCTTAAATACTTACCTTACTCTCAAGTTAGACAAAGTACATATAGCATCTGAGGTTTCCTCTACTTTATTGGGTGTGGGAGCTTTGAGTATTGTCAGATATATATAAGGAAAGACTGAGAGATAATACAGATCTTATTTTTAGGAGTTAAGGATGCACAGATCTTATCTTAGAGAAGTAATGATTTGCATAGAGGGAGGAACAGAGATGAAAGAAGTTGAGGATATACTTGTTTTCTAAATTATTTTACAATATTAGAAATTTGCTGCAAAATGTTACCAGCTCTGAGAAACTGAGAGGAGTGAACTTGGTAAGTTCCTCTATGGATTTTCTGTTTAACAATATTGGAGTGCCCCTAATTAGGTGGTTCCAGGCTCCAGTTTATGTTCCAAACACCATGCCTCCATAAGCTGTTAACATGATTGCTTCACTGCTGATAACGTTGTGGTGAACCAAGGAGCTGAGAGTTATTTATGATAAGAACCATGAGATCACAATTAAATCCATGGTAGGGAGAATCCAGAAGTTGAAATTATCACATTACATTGAGCATTATCCGTGAGGCCACAGACAGAGAGTTTAATATAATCATTGAGATTATCCTCATTTATATTAGAAAACGTAAGCTTCACTTTAGTGGGGAGGTGGAAAAGTTATGCAGTCCTTATTCTGAGGCAGTGGTCCCAGGTAGCGCACACTGGCACTCACTTCTGGGGTTCAGCATTAACTTTCGTCAACAGATTTTGACCCAAAGCAAATGGAAGAAAAATACAAAAAGAGGGAAAGGAGTGATGTAAAGACCCTAAGGTCCAATTCCTTCCTATATAAACCCCAACTCCATCTTGACTAATGGAGGCCGCCATCTTCCATCTCCTAAACAAGGGAAGTCACCATCCTTCCTGATTTATGGGGAGTAATTGGCATGTCTGCTATTAGACATAGATGTCACCTGACCGTATCTTTCTAAGAACTGTAAAAGCGTCAAGCCATTTGATTGATGGCACAGATTCAACAATCAATGCAACATTTTTCTTGGTCAAATGTCTACTTTTAACCATGACAAGGTTCAGTAAGACACATAACAAAACTAGTGTTGTCTGCATTTACTTCCTTTTACCTTACATGTTCATAAAAAAACATCTGGAATGCACACCTTGATGCATGTAAACCATATCAGACATTCCTAAACTTTTGCATAGTGGGTATATACAAAAGGATAGGTGATTACCACTCCTTGACAATTTAAGCCAGCCCACCTTTTGTCTATTAGTACGTACTTTAACAAGATTCGATATTGTGAAACATGTGGAAGCCTTAATTGATGTGCATCTGAGCCAAAAACATGTTTTTTTTCCACCCCAAAAAGGTTGCTATTATTATTTTGAGGGTGAAAATATTGTGAGTGTACCACAATATCACATGTGAGGGAGTCACCACAGAAAGCTAAGCAAACTTTGTGTTGTTTTATAGTTTTTTCTTTTACTGGAATCCAAGAGGGGAACCTGATTAAAATAAGGGCACTATTGTCCTTCCTGCAGCCAGATATCTGTTGCGTGTTGTGTCCTCACCGAATTAGTTAGGTTAAATGACAGGCAAAGAGTTCATTCTGGGGCATAGGCGCTAAGTCCTGATGAAAGCCCTGGAGCCAATGGACACCTTGATGTTTGATGAAGCATGTTGAAGCTCATAGATAGGTTGTAGAACCATCATCTACCTAGACACTCCCTATTTTCATTTTAATCATATCAGGAACATCATGAATAAAAGGGATACCATGGTGTTTTCAACGTATTTTTAGCCCAAGACATCGGGGGAAAAATTATCCAAAGTGCTCCGTGGAATATTGTCAAGTCCAACCTGGTTTTTAGGGACCAGAATGACACCAGAGGATGAATTAAGCATGACACCAATAGAGTTTGTGTGGACCTATATAATAATACAGTGTGATGTCATATTATGAATATAACATCACTCCATATGCATCATTGATCCTTCATTATCAGCAGGAGGAACAGTTAAGCATATAGGATACCTTGTTGTGGAGATATTTGTAGTAGGGGGATGCATCCTATGCTTCCTACCTCTCATTCTCTCAGAGACTCCAGATCATATTCCAGGGATCTGCCGTTTGTGTATTACTATTCCTAAACCTATGTCAGGAATTCCAATTTCAGATAATATTTAGTATATAAGGACTACCACTTAATCACTTGTCAGGAGAGGTCCTTCATCCAGATTATCGCCTGATATTCTGTCAGAGATGGTCTCACCTTCAGCCTGCACATTTCGCACTCTACAATGTGCTGCATTTCGCCTGGAGCTGATAAAGGTAGAAACAGACCTACTGGTAACGCAGTGTGTGTTTGCCCTTCACGGGGAACACTGTCTTCACACCTCCAATTATAAAGACAGCCTTTACTATCAGCTCGGTATTCAGTGCATCTCTTCTCCATATGAAACTCTAGACTGCAAGTAGCTCTGCCTTCCATGCCCTCTTAATATAGTGTACAGAAGTAGGCATTAGGTTATTAGCTTTTAGATAGCATTTTAAAACATGCAAAAAAATAAATGTTTTCATGTAATTTATAATGTGCCTTTCCACTGCTCTTATAATATTCTGTGTAGTTATTTTCGATATACTGAGAAACAGATTGTTCCTTTAGTAATAAATACTTATTACTCATAAGTGTTTGCTCTTATTACAGTGTGTGTGATAGTGGTCCGAAGAATAATGCTTTTTCAGGCATCCCACACCCAACCCCATCACCAGTAGCAGCCTTGCACAAGGCTGTGCACAGATTAGGGTTGGTGGAGGCCAAGTCTTGTACTCAACCCACTACATGCAGCTAACCACCCACTGCACATTGTATAGTCACAGGATCTGCACCCATCCCCCATTGGAAACTATCTTCCAGCGGACACCCAACTTATATTTCATAGTACATATGTATATGTTTTTTGTGGGTACCAAAGTACATGCCACTCAAGTTGAACCCCATGGTACAGCAGTAGCTTGGAAGCATCCATCAGTGAATCTTGAACTGAGGGGGTGAACCTATGGGGGTGAAGGTTGTATGGTAGGTCCTCAGAGAGTACCACAATACATCATAGGAAGGTCAGTCTAGCTACCTCAGGAGTACCATAGTACCCACTGAATGCTTCTTTTTAATTCAGACCTGGGAGGATGGTCCCTCTCGATCATACCCCCCTATAAGTACCTGGGGGTCAGGGTGTTTCATACATTATTGTTTTTATGCTCAGGACCCACCTCAAGCATCTCTTTAAAAGACAATTTCTCAAAAACAGCTAAGCGCATTTACACTAAATACCATTATAATGTTTTGCCTAATTTGCTGTAATTCAACTCAACAATTGTTTCTGTATCAGTGAGAAAAGTTTCATGTAGACTTAACATGGGAAATCAGTACTTTGGCTCCCCACAGTTTTGCTCAGGCCCTGTTTGAGACTGGAGCTAAACTTTCCTGGAAGGAACCTTTTTTCTGTAAAGGATTCTGGAGATTCAACAAACATCTTAAATTATCAAAAACAAAAAATCCCTCTTCCTATGGCAAATCTGACCTAACTATAAGTACAGACTGTGTTTTATAAATAAATATATATGAACACATATACACACACACACATTTATATATATATTCAATGAAAAAAACAAAGGTTACAAGGACGTTATAGTTAGTGTCAAATTTTACACACACAAAACCATAGACATTCAGCAGTTATAGTGATCTCAAGTGACTATAACTCATGTCCTAAGGTAACTGTAACTGGCGCACACGCCATGTAAAGTTTTCTGATCAATAACTTCACTGAAAATGTTGCAGCGATATTATTAATGATGTCACAGAAGATGCCATGAATGATGTACTATCTGGGCTAATTAGTAGTACGTTGTGATGGCGTGAATTATAGCTAACAGGGCATGAGTTACAGTTACTTCAAATAACTATAACCCCTGAATTTCTATGGTTTCGTGTTTACTAAATCTGAACCTTACTATAACGTCCATGTAACCTTAGCTTATTTCAGTACATTTCTAATGTTTTGTTAAGTCTACTTCATAACTATAACGTCCCTGTAATCTTTGGTTGTGTTGGTGTGTAACTGGGTATGTATGTGTGTGGTGGGTGCCTAAATGAGTGTGTTAGTGGCTGTGTGGGTCTGTGAGTGAGTGTGTCATTAGCTGTGCGAGTATGTATGTGGGTATGTGAGTGTCAGTGCTGGTGTATGAGTGTCTGTGTGTGTCTGTGATTGCATGTATGAGGGGTTCTCTGGTTCTGTAAGTGGTCAAACAGCAATCTGTTTCCACGCCAATCCTCTCTGATTCGAATGGCAATCCTCCCTCCTGCGAGGAATTTGACACTTTCTTCACAGAGAAATCTTGACTCAACTCCACTGACCTCGCATCTAAGAAGACTCTTTTGCCCCCTTGCTTAGCTGCCTCCCTCCCCGACCTGCTTGACAAGGGTATCCCTACCATCGATTACGCTAAGAACAATGCTTCATGTGGCTCCTTCTCCTCTTTTAGTGAAAATGACATTGAAAATATTCTCAAGACTATCAACCCATCTAACCACTTCGCTGACCCACTGTCTCCGGCCATCTTCAAAGAGATCAAGAGCGCTCTCATCCCCACTTGGACCAATATTGTAAATGCTCCATATCTCAAGGCTTGATCCCTGATTGCCTAAAAGCAGCTCAGGTTTTACCTATTCTAAAAAAATTAAATGTCGACAATTCGTTTCTCAATAACTTTTGTCCCATCTCCAATATCTCCACCCTAGCGAAACTTCTCGAAAAATGTGACCAATCCCAGCTCTGTGCTCACATTGAGAATTACCAACTCTTAGACCATCATCAATCTGGTTTCAGGAGGGGTCACAACACTGAATCGGCCCTCATACACATTTTTTATACCATCCAGAAAATGCTCTACAAAAACGAATCCTGCCTCTTGATCAACCTTGACCTCTCCTCTGCTTTCAATACGGTCTCTTATGACATTCTCCTATCCATCCTACACAACAGAATGGGTTTCTCGGATCTGGTGCTCCGCTGGTTCCTTCACGACAGATCTCAAACATTCAAGTCAAATCACTCTCTCTCTCAGCCCTCCCCAGTACTCATGGTGGTCCCCCAAGGATCCACCCTTTCTCCTATCCTCTTCAATCTTTTCTTGGAACCTCTTACTAACCTACTTAACTCTATGAATATTCTCTTCCACATATATGCAGATTACACACAACTCATCTGAAAATTTCATCCCCGGACAACATCATATCTATCCTTACGTCAACCCAAAATTGGTTAACAGAGAATCATCTCCTGCTCAACGCTTCCAAAACGGAATTCTTGCTCATCTCCCTGCTGAGCCACACCCCAAGATCGATCTCTGGTTACCTCACCTCACGACTCTCAACTGCACTCCGATCATCATAGATTCAGCCAAATCGCTTGGAGTCACAGTGGACAAGCACCTGAGTATGAAGGCTCATATCAGCAACGTTTGTAAGGGAGCAAACCACCTGATGAGGACACTCAGAATGATCAAACCCTTCCCTGCGATCAGGCACGACGGACATTGCACCGACCCTCGATTCCTCATATTGGCCAACTACCTCGGGACAAACTTCTTGGTTCACGGAGCGAACCATTCATACTGCAGATTCTGGCAATGCTTAAACCCGTGTTCACTCTGAACGGAACAGAACTCACCACTGCAACAGCCACACATGGCTACTAAGGCTATCTTTAGGCATAATACATGTCCTGATGATGATTCGCATGATTCAGAAAGCGAATCGAAAGGCCGTCAACACCCTTCTAACACCTTATACTGAACAAGCATTTGTATTAGAATTGTAAAGGTGTTATGATTCATTGTTGTGCTGTACTTTGCCACTATTCGATTGGAAGTGCTGCTAACCTTCAGCTTTTGCCTAAAAAGCCCATTTGTTCTTGTTTCCCCTTGTTTATATGTTATTGTGTGACTTTTGGGACACAGGCTTGTGCCCCGCTTTGTACATTCATTGAAACATTTTGTGTAATTGATTTATAGTAAATATTAGACCCTCGCAGGGCTGGGCAGGTCAAGAAACCAAATATAACCACGATTACATCTATATTTCATTTTTGCCTTTTGAATTTACTTTGCCTATGGACCACTGTTGTTTATAAAGTTGGCTCCACTTAGGGCCTTGCTGAACTCTGCAGCAAGACTGATTACAGGCTCAAACGAAACGAGCACATCTCCCCAGTCCTGAAATCTCTCAGCTGGCTACCCTTTGAAGCACGACTCCAGCTAAAGATTGCAATCCTGGCGCACAAAGCCCTGCAATTCAATACTCCCACTTAACTACCCGCGCCAGAGGAACTTTACTAGCGCTAACTGCTAATCGGAATTACACTATTTTAAACTTTTATAAACGTAGCCAGGAATTTCTGTTTCATTTTTAATTACCTGAACTCCTTACACTTACTTTGTTTTCCGCTCGCTCCCCGGTCCACCACGGGTCCGCACGCTTGTTGTGGAGGGAGTGGCGGTATTGGTTGCCTCGTGAGGAGGCAGGGAGTCAGTGCGTCATCGTCCGCAATCAGCTGATTGCCAACCTTTTAAAACTCATGGCATTTCTCAGTGCAGCGGAGGCGCGCCAGAGGACCTTTACTAGCGCTAGCTGCTAACCGGAATGACACTATCCTAAACTTTTATAAATGTAGCCGGGAATTGCTGCTTCATTTTTAATTATCTGAACTCCTTACACTTACTTTGTTTTCCGCTCGCTCCCCGGTCCACCACGGGTCCGCCCGCTTATTGTGGAGGGAGCGGCGGTATTGGTTGTCACGGAGGAGGCGGGGGAGTCAGTGCGTCATCTTCAGCAGTTAGCTGATTGCCGACCTTTTAAAACTCATGCCCATTTCTCCGCGCAGCAGACGCGCGCAGCCGTTGCACCAAAGGCAAGACCGTCTGCGCCCATCCGCGCCCGACCAGGCGCAGGGGCCACAACCCCTGTTCCTTTTGACAGAAATACTAGGAAATATTCACCTGAATTCTTACTGAAACTGCAAAAAAGCCTGAATGTCGATTGCACTATCTTTCAACCAGGTAGTTCCTGCTGGAATTTTACCTACACTTCTCTTTTAGACAGGAAACAGGCACCTATAAAAGTTGGTAATCTAAACTCTATCACCCCGCTTACAACTGAGGGTAAACGTAGGACAGATTAGGGTACTGAGTTTACGTTCTTTAATTTAAATTGTAGATTCTTAGCAAAACATAAAGAGGATACCTTTGACCTGCTGCACAAATCCCAATGCCAACCAGACGCTATTTTCCTCACTGAGACCTGGTTACATGAATACTCAGGGCCTGATATTGCAATAGCCCTTCCTCCTGACTACTCTATCGTTAGGAAAGACCGATTGGTTAGATCGGGGGGGAGGCATTGCTATAATTTTAAAAAAAAAGTACTCCTGTAAATGGGAAGAGAGTGGTTTGGAAGGCTGTGAAGCCGGTCTTTTCAAGCTTCTCCTTACTCCCAAATTTACGCTCACTGGCCTCTTAGTTTATCGGCCTCCTGGCCCAAGGGGCCACTGGGCAACTCATTTTCCTGAAGCCATTTCCCCGTTTTTACTTTAAGTTGCAAATGTAACTTTTTTAGGAGACCTTAATATTTACCTCAATGACGATGCAAATAAAATCGGTTCTACTTTTATCAATGATCTAGAAGCTTTAAATCTACACCTTTGTAACTCGGGCCCTACGCACAGAGCTGGCCATCCACTTGATCCTGTTTTCTCTAACTTACCAAACATATTATGTCAGACAGCTCTCCCTCTGACCTGGTCGGACCATTACCCGGTAGAGTTTAAGATAACACTTGAGACCAGACTGATGGATTTTCCAGGCTCACTATCCAATGTGAAACATAGAAACTGGAACAAACTGAACATCGATTCCATGAATTACCAGCTGGCATCGACTTTGCCTGTGATTCCTTCTTTGGGTATATCGGCTGCCAATACCATACAACCCTGGATCATGGACTTTGTAAATATTTGTTTGCCTTTATCTTCTAAAAAACTGAATAACCACTTTCCGCCTGCCCCTTGGTTCACGGAAAATCTAAAGGCGGAAAAAATAAGTGTAAAGCCTTGGAAAGACAATGGCGCAAAGATTACACCTCACAATCCAGGACTACCAATAAAGTAGCCAAAATAATCTATAACTCTCTATGTAAAAATGCATGCGCACGTATATTAATGATACCGTACTATCTGCCCAGAGCAATGCTAAAGTATTGATTAAACTAGTGGGCGAGCTTTCGGGAGTCTCTTGCCAGCAGTTACCACAGGCGCTTATTGAAGCTCAATGTGACACTGTGGCCAAATTTTTTATTGAGAAGGTTGAAAAAATGTATACAGAACTATCAATTAATAAGCGGGAACTCAAAACGAACACCCCATTCTCTAACATTGAAGATACGAAAGCAGAGGTGACATTAGATCTTGCGCCCTGCCATAAAATTAGGAACTGGCTGCCACTTGACTTGATGTCTTTTGATGACATTCTGAACGGTCTTAAATCAGGCTCGCCGAAAGACCCACTACCAGTTCAGATTCTTCAAAAAAATAAAGTATAGTTCCCTACAGCCCATGATGGAAATACTTAATGCCTCATTGGAAAAAGCTGTTCTGCCAGCAGAGTGGAAACGTGCGATGGTAGTTCCCCTACTGAAAAAATACAATGCAGATCCAGCAGAACCATCTAATTTTCGACCGATCTCTCTGCTCCAGGTTTTTACTAAAATATTAGAAAAACATGTCAATAGACAGTTAGTTCAATTTGTGGAAACAAATGAGATCTTACATGGATTTCAATCAGGTTTCAGGGCCAAGTACTCGACAGAAACAACTCTTGTTGGGGTTACTGAAACTATCCGTCGATTACTTGATAAAGGAGAAACGGCTGTACTTATTTTGTTAGACCTAAGTGCCGCCTTTGATACGGTGTGAAAATTGCAAAAAACACAGTTGATGGACAGAATGTAGAACAATGTCATACATTCACCCCAGTACAAGGATCTGGGCCTAAATCCATCGTTTTTTTGCACTCCACACCACCCTGGGTTAGACACTGGCTATATGCAAATCAGCTCTGACCCTGTGCCTCATGGGAACAGTCCAGTCCAAACTACCAAGCCATGTCTTTCCCAGACCGGAATCAAGCATCCAAGGACCGGTTTCTGGCTATCAGCCTTCATCAGTCTGGATAGCTTGACTCCAGTGGTGTGGAGAGCCTGGGACTCACGTCTGAGTATATCCAGCACACTCGGGGTGAAAATTGCAAAAAACACAGTTGATGGACAGAATGTAGAACAATGTCATACATTCACCCCAGTACAAGGATCTGGGCCTAAATCCATCGTTTGTTTGCACTCCACACCACCCTGGGTTAGACACTGGCTATATGCAAATCAGCTCTGACCCTGTGCCTCATGGGAACAGTCCAGTCCGAACTACCAAGCCATGTCTTTCCCAGACCGGAATCAAGCATCCAAGGACCGGTTTCTGGCTATCAGCCTTCATCAGTCTGGATAGCTTGACTCCAGTGGTGTGGAGAGCCTGGGACTCACGTCTGAGTATATCCAGCACACTCGGGGTGAAAATTGCAAAAAACACAGTTGATGGACAGAATGTAGAACAATGTCATACATTCACCCCAGTACAAGGATCTGGGCCTAAATCCATCGGTTTTTTGCACTCCACACCACCCTGCGTTAGACACTGGCTATATGCAAATCAGCTCTGACCCTGTGCCTCATGGGAACAGTCCAGTCCGAACTACCAAGCCATGTCTTTCCCAGACCGGAATCAAGCATCCAAGGACCGGTTTCTGGCTATCAGCCTTCATCAGCCTGGAGAGCTTGACTCCAGTGGTGTGGAGAGCCTGGGACTCACGTCTGAGTATACCCAGCACACTCGGGGTGAAAATTGCAAAAAACACAGTTGATGGACAGAATGTAGAACAATGTCATACATTAACCCCAGTACAAGGACCTGGGCCTAAATCCATCGTTTTTTTGCACTCCACACCACCCTGGGTTAGACACTGGCTATATGCAAATCAGCTCTGACCCTGTGCCTCATGGGAACAGTCCAGTCCGAACTACCAAGCCATGTCTTTCCCAGACCGGAATCAAGCATCCAAGGACCGGTTTCTGGCTATCAGCTTTCATCAGCCTGGATAGCTTGACTCCAGTGGTGTGGAGAGCCTGGGACTCACGTCTGAGTATACCCAGCACACTCGGGGTGAAAATTGCAAAAAACACAGTTGATGGACAGAATGTAGAACAATGTCATACATTCACCCCAGTACAAGGATCTGGGCCTAAATCCATCGTTTTTTTGCACTCCACACCTCCCTGGGTTAGACACTGGCTATATGCAAATCAGCTCTGGCCCTGTGCCTCATGGGAACAGTCCAGTCCGAACTACCAAGCCATGTCTTTCCCAGACCGGAATCAAGCATCCAAGGACCGGTTTCTGGCTATCAGCCTTCATCAGCCTGGATAGCTTGACTCCAGTGGTGTGGAGAGCCTGGGACTCACGTCTGAGTATACCCGGCACACTCGGGGTGAAAATTGCAAAAAACACAGTTGATGGACAGAATGTAGAACAATGTCATACATTCACGCCAGTACAAGGATCTGGGCCTAAATCCATCGTATTTTTGCACTCCACACCACCCTGGGTTAGACACTGGCTATATGCAAATCAGCTCTGTCCCTGTGCCTCATGGAAACAGTCCAGTCCGAACTACCAAGCCATGTCTTTCCCAGACCGGAATCAAGCATCCAAGGACCGGTTTCTGGCTATCAGCCTTCATCAGCCTGGATAGCTTGACTCCAGTGGTGTGGAGAGCCTGGGACTCACGTCTGAGTATACCCAGCACACTCGGGGTGAAAATTGCAAAAAACACAGTTGATGGACAGAATGTAGAACAATGTCATACATTCACCCCAGTACAAGGATCTGGGCCTAAATCCATCGTTTTTTTGCGCTCCACACCACCCTGGGTTAGACACTGGCTATATGCAAATCAGCTCTGACCCTGTGCCTCATGGGAACAGTCCAGTCCGAACTACCAAGCCATGTCTTTCCCAGACCAGTCTGGGAAAGACATGGCTTGGTAGCCCGAGTGTGCTGAGTGTGCTGGGTATACTCAGACGTGAGTCCCAGGCTCTCCACACCACTGGAGTCAAGCTATCCAGGCTGATGAAGGCTGATAGCCAGAAACCGGTCCTTGGATGCTTGATTCCGGTCTGGGAAAGACATGGCTTGGTAGTTCGGACTGGACTGTTCCCATGAGGCACAGGGTCAGAGCTGATTTGCATATAGCCAGTGTCTAACCCAGGGTGGTGTGGAGTGCAAACAAACAATGGATTTAGGCCCAGATACTTGTACTGGGGTGAATGTATGACATTGTTCTACATTCTGTCCATCAACTGTGTTTTTTGCCTTTGATACGGTGTCACACCATACTCTCATTAAAGTTCTACAATCACGAGGTATCGGGGGCCTTGCGCTGGAAAGGATTGAGAACTTTCTCACTGAAAGAACCTTCCAGGTATTCTCCACTTCAGCCTGCTCTAAGATTTATGAATCCCCTTTTGGTGTACCACAGGGCTCGGTTCTGAGCCCGTGTTATTCAATCTCTATGTTGGCCCACTAGCCACCATAGAGGAAGAAGCTGGGCCATCTATTTTTTCGTACGCTGATGACACCCAGCTTCTTCTCTCCCTATCCGCCAATAAAACTTCTAAAACTTCCTCCCCACAAACTGGACTATCCAAAGTAGCCAGTTGGATGAATAACAATTGGCTAAAATTAAAAAGTGAGAAAACAGAAATCCTGATAATAGGAAAAAATAAAGACCTGTGGGGCCCCCGCCATTGGCCCCCAGAAATGGGTCCAGTTCCCCAGCCTGTCCAATCTGCCCGTAATTTGGGTATAATGATTGATGATCAACTTTCCATGAGGCAACAAGCTATAAAAACTGCTTCCACATGTTTTACCATCCTGAGGTGGCTTAAAAATATATTATGGATGCTACCTAGTTCGACTCAGAGGACAGTAATTCAAGCATTGATAGTCTCTAGATTGGACTATGGCAACATCCTGTATCTGGGAGCCAACAAAGAGGTAATCCGGAAATTACAATTGGTACAGAACGCTGCGGCAAGGTTGCTGTGTCATGTCCCGAAAACATCATCCGTCTCAGGCACTCTTCGGGACCTTCACTGGCTGAGAATTGAAAACCGAACCAAATTTAAAGCCATTTGCTTTATGCATGAAATTAAATTCGGTACAGCTCCTCACTATTTAGGTTCCCTAGTCCAGACATATCTCCCTGCAAGCTCGCTTAGATCATCTTCCCAGTCCAAATACTCAGTCCCAAGATTTAAATCTGTCCGCATGGGGGCCGCTCTTTCTCTTATCTGGCACCGTACTGTGGAACACCCTTCCTATTTCTCTTCGTCATGAAACTAATCATGTTATATTCCGTAAAAGCCTTAAGACCTGGTTATTTAACCAGTAATTCTGCCTGTTGACGCATCTGTCCTTGGCACCGGGAAACTTCCGGCTAGCTGTGCGCCTTACAAATCTAATTTAATAATGATAATAATAATAATCTAAAGCAAAAACTTGAATTATCCTTTGGGGAGAGGGCTTTCAGAAGTGCCTTTTCTCTCCTCCTGAAACCTATCATCCTTAGCAAAAAGAGAACCTGTCACGAGCTTTTTCTGGTGCTGCCCCTAAAATATGGAACTTTCTTCCTCCGGATATACGGAGACTCGCCTCGACGACGACTTTCAAACTGGAAGCCAAGAGATTCTTAATGAGCAAATTCCTACCATAAGGGGCTGTGATACTCATAAGGTGGCTATCTCTTGGTTCCTAGCACCATAGTACAACTAACAGTTACGGTCCATATCGTCTGCTTAATGTTGTACCTTTTATGTGTACCATTGTTTACTGTTTAACATTGTGTTTTTTTTTTCTTCACAATTGCTGTGTATATTTCATTTTGTCCTCTCCACCAACTTATTGTAAAGCGCTCTGATATCCTTCGGGATATTGCTCCCGCTATATAAAACTTTATAAATAAAAATAAGTTGGAGTTTCTGCCTCAGCTCGACATTCTGTGATTCTGGTCAAATCACTTAATCTCCCAATGCCTTCAACCAAAATGAGTTTGTCCTTGTATGATGTAACCAATGCTCATGTAAAGTAATCCAATATCTGACCAACCTGCACTATATAAAACTGCAAAAAAAACAAAGGATAAAAAGTGTTTTCCACACTTCTGCCATTGGGCTATATGTCGGCTACATGTGGGTGATATTTGTGCTACATTTGGGCTCCTTTTTCTCCGGTGGCCATCTTGGGAGACTTCAATTAAATTCATTAAACTTTATTTGATCTGATTTAGAAACATAGATCATAAAAGTGTACATCAAAACAGTAAATCCTCTTTCTTAATACAATACAGTGAGAATTAATTTAAACCAGTAGTTAAAAACAGGTGTTACAAAAGCCAGTTCAAAGCTACTTCAGGTTAACAGAATAGTAAAGTTCAATGTTTCGCAGGATCAATCTCATGTACTTCGTGCAAAATACACAATAAGGGGTGCAAGTAAGATGCAATGCTCCTGACCAGTTTGCATGATATAAAAAAGCAACAAAAAAAATGTGTTTCGCACACTTCCGTCATTGGGCTATATGTGGGCTACATCTAGGTGATATTTGTGCTATATTTGGGCTCTTTTTTCTCTGGTGGCCATCTTGGGAGACTTATTTGTTATGAAGTTTCCTAATTTCCTCATTTACTGCAGTCTCCTCAGTAGGAAATGCTTTCAGTTTTTTACTTTGATTCCATCAAGAAGGCATTCAGATTTGTCACACATTTGCTGGAAACTCTAGTTGCTCATTAGATTATTGTTGTAAAGCTACTACTCACCAGGGAACTGGAAGTCTACTGCTGGTATTGAAAGTTCAAGTTTCAGTCAGCATGTCAGAATTTTTTAATGCAATAGAAGAGGATTTTTTGAAGTCACTCAAAATGTGCCCTAATTTTTCATTCTGCAGCACTAATCATAATTTCTATGGCAAAATTAACCACCTCATTCTGTTCCTTTTTAAATTAAATGTTTAATCCAGTAAAGTCAAAGAAGTCTTTATTCGATATTTCATCATAAAAGACATAGTACACAAATCAACCATAAAAACAATTCATCCCATATAAGTGACCAATTAAAATGGGTACATTACCCTACAGTGCAAATTCGCGGATGTGATTAAAAATGTGTACAATGGTTTAAAACAATAAATTAATATGCATTAAGAACAGACTAAAAATAGCATTAAATGTTTAATGTGTTACAAGTTTATTCCAATCAAGATGGCTTCTGGTGGGCCATAAATTTGTCATAAGTAAACTGTTAGCTCTCTGGTTGTTCTTTAGAACACTCTGGAAGGCTGCAGTAAAACACAAAGGAATCAACTGACAGGCTGCTCTGGTTGAAATGTAACAGGAAGATATTTGAGATCTCACTAAGAACATGTCCTATTTTTTCTTTCTACAGCACTAACCATAATTTCTATGACAAAATGAACCCCCTCATTTTGTTCCATCCTAAATTAAATGATTTAAGTGTTATCAATTTATTCCAATCAAGATGGCTTCAAGTGTGCCATACTTTTGTCATATGAAAGACTGTTAGCGCTCTAGTTGCTCTTTAGAACACTCTGGGAAGCTGCAGTAGAACACAAAGGAATCAGCTGACAGTCTCTGCCCTTGTTGGATGTACATGATTTACTGAGAATGTCAGACTTCATTCTCACATGACTGAGAAAGATAATGTGATTATAAAAAAATATGCTCTCACTTAAGCTTCTGGAGCACCTTCCAAACCTTTATGGGACAATCATGATAAAATAGTTTTCTCTCAAACATGATTCATGATATCAGGGGGGCGTGGCTTGGATGCTGAAGAGGTAGGCAGCGTGAGCCCGGAGCTCCGCGCCCGATCCCGAATATCATCCTGATTATTTGAACAAATCCCGGCGAAACTGGGAAAAACCAAAATCTGAAGTCATTGCGGAAGGTGCGGTGCTCGAAGTGGACGACCTGAAGCTGTTCCTGACCCTGAAATCTGACTTGAAAGTTGGCACCGAGCGTAAGGCCATCGAGCTAAGATGGCGCCCTGAGCCCAAGACAAAGAAACGACAGGAGCACGAGGCCGGACTCATCTACTAGCCTGCTACCAGTGGTGCTGGATGGGTTGACAGGCCCCTCCTGACCACCTCGGCGGGCACGGGCGAACTTTCTTCAAGTTGATGTGAGCAGTTGGGCATTGTAACCACAATTACGGCCACTGGAGGAGCGATAAAATGGCGGAGGCCCTGTGACGACGGTCCCGGCTATCTGAGCACAGACTGGCATCAGAAGGCTCGACGGCGGCAGTGGACCCTAGAGTGAGGCCCCGTCTAGAGTGATTGGAGCGGAGCCCACAGAGCTAAGCGCATCCAAACTATCTGATCCTATTGCCCGGGGAATTTCCTAGTGGTGGAGCCCTGCAGTGTGGAGTGGGGGTGACGAGGTGACCCTAAAGGCCGATACCATTTGCAGCCGTCATGGTGAAATCGAAAGGGAAGGGGGAAGGAGCGCCCGACACAGAGGCTGCGGAAGGAGCGGATCGTGATCAGTCTGCTCTTCAACGCATGCAAGATCGTATATTGGAGGCCATCGCGACCACAAAAGACGCCCTACAGCAGGACATAGCCCAGGTGGCGACGGGCTTAGGTCTCCTGAAAGCAGATCATGACAAGCTTAAGGATAGAGTGAAGTCTGTGGAGATCGCTGTTCAGGAATTGGCTCCGGACCACGCAGCAGTGAAAGCGCAGGTGGCAGATGCCCTAGACCGGCTGAAGGTGCTGGAGAGGAGGGCCGAAGATGCGGAAAATAGGAGTAGGCGCAATAATGTTCGCCTCGTGGGCCTACCGGAAAAAATTGAGGGCGACGATATGGTGGGCTACCTCGACAACTGGCTACGCACCGAAGTGGCGCCGGAGGGATTGTCTCCTTTCTTCTCCCTAGAGCGGGCCCACAGGGTACCGGCTCGACCACCGGCCCCAGGCCTTCCGCCTCGCCCGGTGGTGTTCAAGTTGCTCCATTACAGAGACCGAGACTGGCTGCTACAGAAGGCGAGAGAAGCGGGACCTTTTCAAGTGGATAATAACAGAGTCACCATGTTCCCGGACTACACGTTTGAGACTCAGAGACTCAGGGCCAATTCTTGTCCCTTAAGCGTGAGCTCCGTGGTGAGGGCATAAAATATTCCCTGCTCTTCCCGGCGAAGCTGAGAGTGGTGGTGGATGAAAAGTCGCTTTTTTTTTACGACCTCGGCGGATGCCTGGGCCTGGTGGGACACTTATAAAGCTGGAACGGATGGAGCTAGAGCCAGGGCGGAGGAAGCTAGAGTGGTGCAGCCGATCAGGAAGTCCCAGCGGATTTGAAAGAATTGTCGGAGAACTGGTAAACCATCCGTGTCGCAGACAGAGACAGAGAGGAAGGCGGCTCTGCAGGCAGTTGCAGACTTATCTAGCGTGACCAGGAGCCAGTCCGGGAAGGGCACGGACTCTGATGAGCAGGGCACGGGATCGGAAACAGGGCTCTCAGAATTTGGTGGAGCCAAAGGCCCTGTAGTAACACCGCAGACTTCAGGGGAGATCCTTGAGGCGTGACTCGATGGACAGGAGGAGCGGCCTACTGGTCAGACACTGGGGCGCTGTGCCCGTGAGCGCAGTACAATGTTATATGGGGTTTCGTGACTCTGTAACGAGGGGGTTGTGGGGCAGAATGTGCGGGATTGATTTGCTTAGACAAACCTTTCGACATCGATCCGCGCCCTACTGGCCCTTATGGTCATCGCAGTGGAGACTGCGAACACTAGTGCCTTCTTCTGAGGGGTAGTTGGGTGTGACAGTTTGGATGGGGTCACTTCAGATTGTGGGGGGGCCTGTCCTGGGGGGGTGGGAGCTGAGAGTAGTTGGGGTTGCTCCGGTTGTTTTGGGAAAGGGGGGGTTTCATTTGTTTGGAGTGGGAAGGATGGGCAGCAAGTGGTTGGCAAACGCGCATGGTCGATGACTTCTATTGTTCTATCTGTCTGTGCGGAGGGATATGGCTAGCACGGGGGCTCTGAAATGTGTGACCTGGAACATGCAGGGATTGCAGACTATGACGAGAAGGCACAAAGTTCAAGCGTACCTGAAGCGTAGGGGTGTGCATATAGCGTTCCTACAAGAGACGCATCTCAACAAACAGGAGGGGATTGCGCTACAAAGGAGGTGGAGG
The DNA here is from genome assembly GCF_964263255.1 of Lissotriton vulgaris. NCBI lineage: Eukaryota > Metazoa > Chordata > Amphibia > Caudata > Salamandridae > Lissotriton > Lissotriton vulgaris. Next base: position 2,048,189,955 of record NC_141685.1, read on the forward strand.
GGACAACTGTTTAACACAACATATTTGGCCTTTGCAAGAGGGACGTTGATTTGAGTACGTGCGGGGGTCCCTTTCCAGGTCACTAAGACGCTGGTAGACCCGGAGGGTAGGTATGTAGCGGTGGAGGGGAGATTGCGGGGCAGGGTGGTATCCCTCTGCAGCGTGTACGCCCCCAATGTGGATTTGCCCGCTTTCATAACAACACTCTCGGGCAAGCTGGCGGGATATCTAGCGGGCCCAGTGCTTATGGGGGGGGATTTTAACTCGGTGGTTGATGTTGATTTGGATAGATCCCATCCCCCGCTGTGCGTGTCCCCGGCACACAGGGTGGCCAAACGCAGGCTGGAGTGGCAGGAGAGCTGGGCCTTGGGAGACGCCTGGAGGACACTGCACCCCACCACTAGGGATTATTCCTTTCACTCGCATTTGCATGATCTGCATGTTAGGTTGGATGCTTTTCTGTGCTCATCACATATGCTCTCCACGGTGGGTGGCGCAGAGTATTTGGCTAGAACGATGTCGGACCACAATCCTTTGTTGTTGTCCCTGAACTGGATGGTGGAAGTTAACTGTGTACCAACATGGCGACTGCAACCTGATACCTTGGATGACTTGCTTTTCAGGGAGGCCCTAGGGGAGCGAATAGAGCGCTACTTTGAGGAAAATAGTGGCTCCGCCTCTACTAGGGCGGTGGAGTGGGACGCATTTAAGGTGGTGGTCAGGGGACACTGTATTGGGAGCGCTGCAGGGGCTCGTAGGACTCTGTTGGATGATCTTGAGAAGGCGGAGAAGCGGCTGAGGGAGAAGGAGAGGGAGCGCCCGAATCACCCCGAGTTACAGAAGGGGCTTAGTGGCGCCAGGGAAGCACTAGCGGTAGAATTGGAATGACTGCGTAGCTTTGACCATAAAACGTACATGACTAAGGCGCATGCGGAAGGTGATAAGGCGGGGTCGATGCTGGCGTGGCTTGCCAACCCGATCAGGCGGGGCATGCCGATCGTGGCGATTCAGACGGTGGGGGAGGAGCTATGCCACACCCAAGCCGGGATTCTGGATAGGTTCAGGGCGTATTACGAATGTCTGTACGATAGCGGAGAGACGGGAGGGGCGGATGAGCTGGGCACCTTTCTAGAAGGATTACAGCTTCCGCAATTGGAGGAATCGGAGGCAGAGGAATTGGGTCGGCCCATTACGATCGGGGAGATAGGGAGCGCAGTGAAGCAAATGGCTAGGAATAAGACTCCGGGGCTTGATGGTCTCCCGATCGAGTTCTATAGTAAATATTTGGAATACCTAGCTCCGCAACTGCAATTGTTTTATAATGAAGCGCAATCGCGTGGGCGGCTCCCGAGCTCAATGTGTGAGGCCCTCATGATCCCATTGTTAAAACCTGGCAGGGAGGGCACTGCCCTACCCTCCTACCGTCCATTGTCCATGCTTACAACGGATTACAAGATCCTGAGTAAAATCCTGGCGAATAGACTACTGGCCCACATGACCGGCCTGGTTCACAAGGATCAGTGCAGCTTTATCCCTACGCGTAACACTACCCACAATATCCGCAGGCTTACAGGATTGATGGGGGCCGACTGGTCGGACACCATCACTCCGTTTGTGCTCTCCATAGACATCGAGAAGGCCTTTGATAGTCTTGAGTGGGATTATCTGTACGAGGTGATGCGGCGTTTCGGGCTGGGAGACGGGTACATCAACTGGACCAAAGTCCTGTATACGGAAGCCGTAGCTAGAGTCAGGGTCGGATCCCTGATCTCGAAGCAGTACCCCGTGCGGCGAGGCACCAGGCAAGGGTGCTCCCTCTCTCCCCTCCTGTTTGCTTTGGCAATGGAACCCTTTGCAATGGAGGCCAGAACGGGCCGCCACTATGCAGGACTGATGTACAGGGACAGGCCGCATCTCATTTCGCTGTACGCGGATGACCTACTGATGTTCCTGGCTGATGTGGAAGCAGAGCTAGTGGGAGCGAGGCGTCTGTTGGAGCGGTTTGGGCGACTGTCGGGCCTGAAGGTCAATTGGCCCAAATCCTGTCTATTCCCACTGAAACACGGAGAGCCGTGCCCTCTCACGGCACAGGAACTCCGGTGGGAACCGCATTGTCTACACTATCTTGGCGTTTACGTCTACCATACCCCGACGGATATGCTGGATGGTAATATTAACCGTTGCATTACCGCCCTGAGAGGAAGTATGGATTTTTGGTCCACTCTTCCACTGTCACTGGCTGGTCGGATCTCCCTACTTAAGATGGTGGCTCTGCCCAGGCTGTTATACTACTTTAGGACGCTCCCGGTATGGATCCCGGGCTCTGTTTTCCAACGCCTGAGGTCACTGACCATAGCGTTTCTTTGGGGCACAGGTAGGCGACGGATCGCGCTGGATACCCTCTTGCGGCCCAAGGATGAGGGAGGCATGGGGGTGCCTGATTTTGAAGGTTATTATCTGGCGGCTCAGTTGCAGGCTTTCACTCAGGAGGTCGCTAGGGTATATTGAGGCCCGGAACATGCTAGAGATGAGGGCACCCCGCGGCATGTGCTGGCATATATCACTCTACATCAGAGACTCTTGGTTAGGGACCTGACAGCGGAGGAACAGACATTTCGACTCTGCTGGAATCGAGCGCGCAAGCGAGCGGGGGTCCGCCTTATGTATGCTCCCAAAATTCCGCTGGGAATGGTTACAGCCCTTGCTCATGGAGGGGACTGGTCGCGTCTACTTGGTTTGGGAAGAAGCTGGGGTCCAAATGCTGGGCGACTTGTACGAGGATGGGGTGCTGCTCCCGTTTCAGGACCTGCAGGAGCGATTCGACCTCCCACGAGGCGACTACTTGTTGCATGCGGCGGTAACAGGCGCTATGCAGGACCACTGGTGAGAGGGGTTGCAGGAACCGGTGATCTCCATGGCGTGTCAATATACGATGATGGCAGCCGGGACCTTTAAGGCAGTAACCTGCCTCTACTCCAGAATGTTGCGGGAGGCTCTGCAGCCGCTCGCGGCTTTGAAGGCTAAGTGGAAGTTGGACCTCCAAATGGAGATCCCTGATGCGACTTGGGGTTAGCTGCTACGACGGGCACAGAAAAGCTCGAGAAACGCCAGGTTCCAGCTAATACATTTCTACATTATTCATCGGGCATACCTCACACCTGGGAAAATACGGCAATACTTTGGGGTGGAACAAGCAGCCTGCCCCAGATGTAACACAGTTGGGGCGGAGTTGGGTCACATGTTGTGGGACTGCCTTGCCTTGGGGGATTACTGGCAGGAGATTGGGAGGGCTCTGAACAATGCAACGGATCGGAAATACAGTACACCAAGGCAGTGGGGGTCCTACACTGGTTTCCGCACACGTCCAAGAATAAAAATACCAGTTGGTTTATCGATTTGGGGTTGATCCTAGCAAAGCGGGAAATCACGAGGAATTGGAAGTCGAAAGCGGGACCCACATATAAGCGATGGTACGGTGAATGTTTGCGATGGGCAGTGTGTGAAAGCACTTTGAGGTACCAGATGGCTTGGAGAACGAATGATGAGAAGGCTATGTAGAGGGCGACAGCATGGGAAGTGATGGTACAGGCGCTCCGAGATGATGTTGATGAGGGGGATGAGGAGACGGAGGAGTTAAGGGCAGCTAACCCCGCTAACACACCTGGGGACACACCTTAGCGAATGTATAAGGCCTTCCTTCAACACACCAGACTTCACACTAACTAAGATTCTGCACAGCGCGGCCACGGGGAGGGGGGGGGGAGTTCGAAACTGTTGGGGCGTTGGAGGGGGGGGTTTGATAGGGGTGGGGGAGGGGCAAAAATTACAAAAGCAACCCACTTTTTCTTGCTAATGAGACGTCGGACGTTGAATTATGCAGCGAGATTTGACCTAAGCGATAAGGCAGAACGGTCTTCTTACTGGGGACATGCCAATCATGATGGGGAAGGAAAATCAATGCTATGTCTTCTTGCCATGCTTCACGATGAGATGTGTCGTTAGGCTCAGCCCATCTATCAATATTTTTTTGTTTTTGAATTTCTTAGAAACGATCAGTGATGTCACTGATCATGTCATGAATGATGTAATATGTGACATGATCAGCAGTGTATTGCGGGTGCGCGATATATAGTTAGTGCAACTAACTATATATGAAATTTCAATGGTTTTGTGTGAGTAAAATAAGGTTTTGTAAATGCTAATTCCTAACTATATATGGTCTATAACCCATGGTTTTTTCAGTGAATTTTCAAGGTTTTGTAAATGCTAATTCCTAACTATATATGGTCTATAACCTATGGTTTTTTCAGTGAATTTCAACGGTTTTTTAATGGCAAATATCAAAAGCTTTAAAATGTCAAGTACGTGGTAGGTAAAAACATTTTCGTGTTTATGCACGCTGATGTGCTTTGAACGCTGCCCCCCCCCCCTCTTTTCTTTTAGGAGTATTCTCTCTTTGCAGATAGTGAAGGGTAGGTAACGCAGGCCTTTGCCCCCGTTGTAATCCGTCGTGCCTGCTTCCCTCTACATTTGATTGATTGTTATCCTAGCATTTATTGTTTTGGAATTAGTTCTCTTTGGTTCATTCTCTATTTACAAACAAACACAGAGTCGCAATACTCTGTTTAGTCTTTGCAGATAGTGAAAAATCGTTAAAAAAACAAAAGGAATCAAGCAAAATCAGTAGTCCACTAATGGGATCTCTTTTTGACCTCGCTAAAATAGAAACATTATGAACAACCCCTCATGAGAAATACGAAACTAGTGAGAGGAACTGAGCTCGACACCATGATGGCTGCAAGATAGCTCGGCTCCGCCGCCCACCCCACCCAAAATAACGACAAACCCTATGCAAATATTATAAATATATACAACACACCAGCAAAGTAACAGGGTAAAACGTTTTATTAAATAACTATTCACATGGCAGCCTGCTGCAACATCGATCCAAACAAGCCTTTGTATTTGGGGCTCAAAATCAACAAGTAAAAGGGTAAAACGTTTTATTAAATAACTTTTAGATGGCTTCAGATTTTCAACATACGGTGTGGTGACGCGGACTGGGAGGGGGCGCTTTGCTCCTGCCGCCTCCCCAAGTCTTGTTGCCCTGGTGTGGCCTAAGATCGCCCCCGACATAGGCGGCCGGCTCCTGGGGTCAAGCAGAACTTTTTGCCTTTTGGTGACTCTTCCATTCTGGACCTTGTCCCACAATCCGTTCGACCTGAAGACACGTCCTGCGGTGCCCTAGTCCGACCATCACATATTCCTGCGCCAGGAGACGGCGTGGGGTGCACTAGAAGGGAGAGGCGGCGCGAACGAGCCTCCCCCACCTCCCCAGGTGGAGGTTTCTCAGCTACACCCCAGCGCTTCACGCAACCAGCTGACTTGCGCCCGCTCTTGCGGAACAGTGCCTCCCTCGGCCAGCTGAATTGCGCTTGCTCCACACCTTGTCCCACAATCCGTTTGACCTGAAGACACGTCCTGCGGTACCGTGATCTGACCATCACATATACCTGCGCCAGGAGACGGCGTGGGGTGCACTAGAAGGGAGAGGCGGCGCGAACGAGCCTCCCCCACCTCCCCAGGTGGAGGTTTCTCAGCTACACCCCAGCGCTTCACTCGACCAGCTGACTTGCGCCCGCTCTTGCGACACAGTGCCTCGCTCGGCCAGCTGAATTGCGCCTGCTCTTGCTATTACAGCGTCTCACCCGCCATCCAACGGAATTGCACCCAATCTTGCGGTACAGCGACAGGCGGCTGCCACAGAGCTCACGAAATGGCGGTCGGCTCCAAAGACTTGGGCCTGGCCTGCAAGGATGGCTCTGGGCAACGCTGGAACTTGGACGCTTGACTGCTAGGGCATAGGCGCCATTCCCAAAAGCGTCCCCTCAGCCTTGAAGATTCTACAAAAGTCACCGGGGCCCCCGACTCCCGCAGACTTCGGGTGGGGAGAGACTGCCATGATTGCTCGCGGAATGGCCACGACGTGGCCACGGGGTGCTCTCATGCTGACGCCAGCTTCAGTCTGAAACATCCAGAAACACTGTAGACTACCAATTCGATCAGTTCCGGTGGAGCCCCAACGTGACCCGGTAGAGAAGAACTTGCCCTCCCCTCTTTGACTGATGTTTCTTGTTGCCTGTCCCTTCTGTTGTCATTTAACAGAACTTTTTGGACTGCTGAAAGGGGTTGTGTTCCGACCGCTGGTTGGTGGAGACATTTTGACTATATTCTGGACCTACGTTGTCGCGTAATGCGTCATATGACGCGCCGCGTTAGCGCACCTGGAAGTGCTCTGGTGCGCGAGGCGCGAAGCGCAGCTTCCCGTAAGCGATCCGGGGCGCGGCGCGGAGCTCGTAATGTAAGCATAACAGGTCATGTGACTTGTCAATAAAACTTTTCATTGGTTCATTTCACTTTTGGGTTCCTAATTATGTAAGGCTAGGTCATGTGACCTAAAAATAACACTTTTCATTGGTTTAGAACTATTTTTTGTCCCAAATGATGAAAACCCCTCCTTGTTTCCTCACTCTGACTTTCATCTTTGTGAGAGGAAGACCTTTTTTCATCACTTAGCAATAGCAAGTGTTGTAGCTTCAACTGGAGCATCCCCACCACCACCACCTCCTCCTAGGAAGAGAGGACCACCTCCTCAGATCATCCTACAACAAGAGGAGGAAGAAGAGGAAGAGGAGCAAGGGACAGGGAGGTTTTTACCTGAACAGCCAAGGAGGTCCCATGGCAAAGAAAGTGACTGGGAGGGGGCGCTTGGCTCCTGCCCCCTCCCCAAGTCTCGCTCGGCCAGCTGAGTTGCGCCCACTCTTGCGGCCTACAACATGGAGAGGCCGGGGAGTTGACTAGGCGGAGCCTCCGGCCGCAACCACAGCACGAACGATTGCTGCTGACGGAGGGGAGCCTTGCCGGTGAGAGCCACTGATCTGAAGAACCGCTGCCTGCGGTGCCTCCCTGAAGAGCTTGACGGAGGCCCCCGAGAGGCGGTGTGGTGGTCGCGGACTGGGAGGGGGCGCTTGGCTCCTGCCCCCTCCCCAAGTCTTGTTGCCCTAGTGTGGCCTGAGATCGCCCCCGACATAGGCGGCCGGCTCCCGGGGTCCGGCGGAACTTTTTGCCTTTTGGTGACTCTTCCATTCTGGACCTTGTCCCACAATCCGTTTGACCTGAAGACACGTCCTGCGGCCTGGTCCCTGAATGTGTGCTAGGGGACGGTATTGATTGAATCAAGATGGCGGCTTCACACAAAGCTGACTCAAGTGCTGCTGCTGATGCTATGCAGACAAAAACTGGTTTTCAGTTTGTACATTCTTCAGAATTTTTCCATCCAAGGCTGGTTGAGAGTTTGTAGAACAATGGCTTCAGATTTTCAACATACGGTGTGGTGACGCGGACTGGGAGGGGGCGCTTGGCTCCTGCCCCCTCCCCAAGTCTTGTTGCCCTGGTGTGGCCTAAGATCGCCCCCGACATAGGCGGCCGGCTCCCGGGGTCCGGTGGAACTTTTTTCCTCTTCCTTTCTGCATCTTGTCCCACAATCCGTTTGACCTGAAGACACGAGCAGGTCCCTGAATGCGTGCAGGGGGACGCTAATGATTGAATCAAGATGGCTGCTTCACACAAAGCTGACTCAAGTGTTGCTGCTGATGCTATGCAGACAAAAACTGGTTTTCAGTTTGTACATTCTTCAGGATTTTTCCATCCAAGGCTGGTTGAGAGTTTGTAGAACAAGATCGCCCCCGACATAGGCGGCCGGCTCCCGGGGTAAGGCGGAACTTTTTGCCTTTTGGTGACTCTTCCATTCTGGACCTTGTCCCACAATCCGTTTGACCTGAAGACACGTCCTGAGGCCTGGTCCCTGAATGTGTGCAAGGGGACGGTATTGATTGAATCAAGATGGCGGCTTCACACAAAGCTGACTCAAGTGTTGCTGCTGATGCTATGCCGACAAAAACTGGTTTTCAGTTTGTACATTCTTCAGAATTTTTCCATCCAAGGCTGGTTGAGAGTTTGTAGAACGATGGCTTCAGATTTTCAACATACGGTGTGGTGACGCGGACTGGGAGGGGGCGCTTGGCTCCTGCCCCCTCCCCAAGTCTTGTTGCCCTGGTGTGGCCTAAGATCGCCCCCGACATAGACGGCCGGCTCCCGGGGTCCGGCTGAACTTTTTTCCTCTTCCTTTCTGCATCTTGTCCCACAATCCGTTTGACCTGAAGACACGAGCAGGTCCCTGAATGTGTGCAGGGGACGCTAATGATTGAATCAAGATGGAGGCTTCACACAAAGCTGACTCAAGTGTTGCTGCTGATGCTATGCAGACAAAAACTGGTTTTCAGTTTGTACATTCTTCAGAATTTTTCCATCCAAGGCTGGTTGAGAGTTTGTAGAACAAGATCGCCCCCGACATAGGCGGCCGGCTCCCGGGGTCCGGCGGAACTTTTTGCCTTTTGGTGACTCTTCCATTCTGGACCTTGTCCCACAATCCGTTTGACCTTAAGACACGTCCTGCGGCCTGGTCCCTGAATGTGTGCAAGGGGACGGTATTGATTGAATCAAGATGACGGCTTCACACAAAGCTGACTCAAGTGTTGCTGCTGATGCTATGCAGACAAAAACTGGTTTTCAGTTTGTACATTCTTCAGAATTTTTCCATCCAAGGCTGGTTGAGAGTTTGTAGAACGATGGCTTCAGATTTTCAACATACGGTGTGGTGACGCGGACTGGGAGGGGGCGCTTGGCTCCTACCCCCTCCCCAAGTCTTGTTGCCCTGGTGTGGCCTAAGATCGCCCCCGACATAGGCGGCCGGCTCCCGGGGTCCGGCGGAACTTTTTTCCTCTTCCTTTCTGCATCTTGTCCCACAATCCGTTTGACCTGAAGACACGACCAGGTCCCTGAATGTGTGCAGGGGGACGCTAATGATTGAATCAAGATGGCGGCTTCACACAAAGCTGACTCAAGTGTTGCTGCTGATGCTATGCAGACAAAGACTGGTTTTCAGTTTGTACATTCTTCAGGATTTTTCCATCCAAGGCTGGTTGACAGTTTGTAGAACAATATTTACAACAAGGGGTGGTGAGGGACAGAGTCTCTGAATAAAGCAGAAAACTCTCACCCAGTCAAGAGATCAGGGCTAGATCCAACACCGTTTTTTAGCTCACTGCACCATCCCAGTTTCAGAACCTGGCTGTATGCAAATTAGTCTGTTCCTGTCCCAGTGCATGATGGGAACAGGGCAAACCAAACTACAAAAGCCAATTCTTACACTGGGAAGGAAACAAGCTCCCGGGGACCGGTTTCTGGCATTACAGCCGTCTTCGGCCCGGTTTGCTTGAATCCTGATGGTGCAATGAGCAAGGGACTCACGTCTGAGTACACCCTTCCACGCTTAGGGTGGACAAAAATATTTACAACAAGGGGTGGTGAGGGACAGAGTCTCTGAATAAAGCAGAAAACTCTCACCCAGTCAAGAGATCAGGGCTAGATCCAACACCGTTTTTTAGCTCACTGCACCATCCCAGTTTCAGAACCTGGCTGTATGCAAATTAGTCTGTTCCTGTCCCAGTGCATGATGGGAACAGGGCAAACCAAACTACAAAAGCCAATTCTTACACTGGGAAGGAAACAAGCTCCCGGGGACCGGTTTCTGGCATTACAGCCGTCTTCGGCCCGGTTTGCTTGAATCCTGATGGTGCAATGAGCAAGGGACTCACGTCTGAGTATACCCTTCCACGCTTAGGGTGGACAAAAATATTTACAACAAGGGGTGGTGAGGGACAGAGTCTCTGAATAAAGCAGAAAACTCTCACCCAGTCAAGAGATCAGGGCTAGATCCAACACTGTTTTTTAGCTCACTGCACCATCCCAGTTTCAGAACCTGGCTGTATGCAAATTAGTCTGTTCCTGTCCCAGTGCATGATGGGAACAGGGCAAACCAAACTACAAAAGCCAATTCTTACACTGGGAAGGAAACAAGCTCCCGGGGACCGGTTTCTGGCATTACAGCCGTCTTCGGCCCGGTTTGCTTGAATCCTGATGGTGCAATGAGCAAGGGACTCATGTCTGAGTATACCCTTCCACGCTTAGGGTGGACAAAAATATTTACAACAAGGGGTGGTGAGGGACAGAGTCTTTGAATAAAGCAGAAAACTCTCACCCAGTCAAGAGATCAGGGCTAGATCCAACACCGTTTTTTAGCTCACTGCACCATCCCAGTTTCAGAACCTGGCTGTATGCAAATTAGTCTGTTCCTGTCCCAGTGCATGATGGGAACAGGGCAAACCAAACTACAAAAGCCAATTCTTACACTGGGAAGGAAACAAGCTCCCGGGGACCGGTTTCTGGCATTACAGCCGTCTTCGGCCCGGTTTGCTTGAATCCTGATGGTGCAATGAGCAAGGGACTCACGTCTGAGTATACCCTTCCACGCTTAGGGTGGACAAAAATATTTACAACAAGGGGTGGTGAGGGACAGAGTCTCTGAATAAAGCAGAAAACTCTCACCCAGTCAAGAGATCAGGGCTAGATCCAACACCGTTTTTTAGCTCACTGCACCATCCCAGTTTCAGAACCTGGCTGTATGCAAATTAGTCTGTTCCTGTCCCAGTGCATGATGGGAACAGGGCAAACCAAACTACAAAAGCCAATTCTTACACTGGGAAGGAAACAAGCTCCCGGGGACCGGTTTCTGGCATTACAGCCGTCTTCGGCCCGGTTTGCTTGAATCCTGATGGTGCAATGAGCAAGGGACTCACGTCTGAGTATACCCTTCCACGCTTAGGGTGGACAAAAATATTTACAACAAGGGGTGGTGAGGGACAGAGTCTCTGAATAAAGCAGAAAACTCTCACCCAGTCAAGAGATCAGGGCTAGATCCAACACCGTTTTTTAGCTCACTGCACCATCCCAGTTTCAGAACCTGGCTGTATGCAAATTAGTCTGTTCCTGTCCCAGTGCATGATGGGAACAGGGCAAACCAAACTACAAAAGCCAATTCTTACACTGGGAAGGAAACAAGCTCCCGGGGACCGGTTCCTGGCATTACAGCCGTCTTCGGCCCGGTTTGCTTGAATCCTGATGGTGCAATGAGCAAGGGACTCACGTCTGAGTATACCCTTCCACGCTTAGGGTGGACAAAAATATTTACAACAAGGGGTGGTGAGGGACAGAGTCTCTGAATAAAGCAGAAAACTCTCACCCAGTCAAGAGATCAGGGCTAGATCCAACACCGTTTTTTAGCTCACTGCACCATCCCAGTTTCAGAACCTGGCTGTATGCAAATTAGTCTGTTCCTGTCCCAGTGCATGATGGGAACAGGGCAAACCAAACTACAAAAGCCAATTCTTACACTGGGAAAGAAACAAGCTCCCGGGGACCGGTTTCTGGCATTACAGCCGTCTTCGGCCCGGTTTGCTTGAATCCTGATGGTGCAATGAGCAAGGGACTCACGTCTGAGTATACCCTTCCACGCTTAGGGTGGACAAAAATATTTACAACAAGGGGTGGTGAGGGACAGAGTCTCTGAATAAAGCAGAAAACTCTCACCCAGTCAAGAGATCAGGGCTAGATCCAACACCGTTTTTTAGCTCACTGCACCATCCCAGTTTCAGAACCTGGCTGTATGCAAATTAGTCTGTTCCTGTCCCAGTGCATGATGGGAACAGGGCAAACCAAACTACAAAAGCCAATTCTTACACTGGGAAGGAAACAAGCTCCCGGGGACCGGTTTCTGGCATTACAGCCGTCTTCGGCCCGGTTTGCTTGAATCCTGATGGTGCAATGAGCAAGGGACTCACGTCTGAGTATACCCTTCCACGCTTAGGGTGGACAAAAATATTTACAACAAGGGGTGGTGAGGGACAGAGTCTCTGAATAAAGCAGAAAACTCTCACCCAGTCAAGAGATCAGGGCTAGATCCAACACCGTTTTTTAGCTCACTGCACCATCCCAGTTTCAGAACCTGGCTGTATGCAAATTAGTCTGTTCCTGTCCCAGTGCATGATGGGAACAGGGCAAACCAAACTACAAAAGCCAATTCTTACACTGGGAAGGAAACAAGCTCCCGGGGACCGGTTTCTGGCATTACAGCCGTCTTCGGCCCGGTTTGCTTGAATCCTGATGGTGCAATGAGCAAGGGACTCACGTCTGAGTATACCCTTCCACGCTTAGGGTGGACAAAAATATTTACAACAAGGGGTGGTGAGGGACAGAGTCTCTGAATAAAGCAGAAAACTCTCACCCAGTCAAGAGATCATGGCTAGATCCAACACCGTTTTTTAGCTCACTGCACCATCCCAGTTTCAGAACCTGGCTGTATGCAAATTAGTCTGTTCCTGTCCCAGTGCATGATGGGAACAGGGCAAACCAAACTACAAAAGCCAATTATTACACTGGGAAGGAAACAAGCTCCCGGGGACCGGTTTCTGGCATTACAGCCGTCTTCGGCCCGGTTTGCTTGAATCCTGATGGTGCAATGAGCAAGGGACTCACGTCTGAGTATACCCTTCCACGCTTAGGGTGGACAAAAATATTTACAACAAGGGGTGGTGAGGGACAGAGTCTCTGAATAAAGCAGAAAACTCTCACCCAGTCAAGAGATCAGGGCTAGATCCAACACCGTTTTTTAGCTCACTGCACCATCCCAGTTTCAGAACCTGGCTGTATGCAAATTAGTCTGTTCCTGTCCCAGTGCATGATGGGAACAGGGCAAACCAAACTACAAAAGCCAATTCTTACACTGGGAAGGAAACAAGCTCCCGGGGACCGGTTTCTGGCATTACAGCCGTCTTCGGCCCGGTTTGCTTGAATCCTGATGGTGCAATGAGCAAGGGACTCACGTCATGTGTGACATTGATCCACATTCGGTCCATCACCTGTTTTGTTTGCAAATTCCGCCCTAAGTGTGCTGGGGATGCCCAGACGTGGGTCCCAGGCACTCCACACCACTGGAGTCAAGCTAGCCGGGCTGATGAGAGGTGTTACCTCGAAACCGGTCCGGTCCTCGGATGCTTGATTCCGTTCTGGGAAGGACATGGCTTTTGTTGTTCGGACTGGACTGTTCCCATGGGGCACAGGGTCAGAGCTGATTTGCATATCGCCATTGTCTAACCCAGGGTGGTGTGGAGTGCAAAAAAACGATGGATTTGGGCCCAGATCTTCGGACTGGGGTGAATGTGTGACATTGATCCACATTCGGTCCATCACCTGTTTTGTTTGCAAAGTCCGCCCTAAGTGCGCTGGGGATGCCCAGACGTGGGTCCTAGGCACTCCACACCACTGGAGTCAAGCTAGCCGGGCTGATGAGAGGTGTTACCTCGAAACCGGTCCGGTCCTCGGATGCTTGATTCCGTTCTGGGAAGGACATGGCTTTTGTAGTTCGGACTGGACTGTTCCCATGGGGCACAGGGTCAGAGCTGATTTGCATATCGCCATTGTCTAACCCAGGGTGGTGTGGAGTGCAAAAAAACGATGGATTTGGGCCCAGATCTTCGGACTGGGGTGAATGTGTGACATTGATCCACATTCGGTCCATCACCTGTTTTGTTTGCAAATTCCGCCCTAAGTGCGCTGGGGATGCCCAGACGTGGGTCCCAGGCACTCCACACCACTGGAGTCAAGCTAGCCGGGCTGATGAGAGGTGTTACCTCGAAACCGGTCCGGTCCTCGGATGCTTGATTCCGTTCTGGGAAGGACATGGCTTTTGTAGTTCAGACTGGACTGTTCCCATGGGGCACAAGGTCAGAGCTGATTTGCATATCGCCATTGTCTAACCCAGGGTGGTGTGGAGTGCAAAAAAACGATGGATTTGGGCCCAGATCTTCGGACTGGGGTGAATGTGTGACATTGATCCACATTCGGTCCATCACCTGTTTTGTTTGCAAATTCCGCCCTAAGTGCGCTGGGGATGCCCAGACGTGGGTCCCAGGCACTCCACACCACTGGAGTCAAGCTAGCCGGGCTGATGAGAGGTGCTACCTCGAAACCGGTCCGGTCCTCGGATGCTTGATTCCGTTCTGGGAAGGACATGGCTTTTGTAGTTCGGACTGGACTGTTCCCATGGGGCACAGGGTCAGAGCTGATTTGCATATCGCCATTGTCTAACCCAGGGTGGTGTGGAGTGCAAAAAAACGATGGATTTGGGCCCAGATCTTCGGACTGGGGTGAATGTGTGACATTGATCCACATTCGGTCCATCACCTGTTTTGTTTGCAAATTCCGCCCTAAGTGCGCTGGGGATGCCCAGACGTGGGTCCCAGGCACTCCACACCACTGGAGTCAAGCTAGCCGGGCTGATGAGAGGTGTTACCTCGAAACCGGTCCGGTCCTCGGATGCTTGATTCCGTTCTGGGAAGGACATGGCTTTTGTAGTTCGGACTGGACTGCTCCCATGGGGCACAGGGTCAGAGCTGATTTGCATATCGCCATTGTCTAACCCAGGGTGGTGTGGAGTGCAAAAAAACAATGGATTTGGGCCCAGATCTTCGGACTGGGGTGAATGTGTGACATTGATCCACATTCGGTCCATCACCTGTTTTGTTTGCAAATTCCGCCCTAAGTGCGCTGGGGATGCCCAGACGTGGGTCCCAGGCACTCCACACCACTGGAGTCAAGCTAGCCGGGCTGATGAGAGGTGTTACCTCGAAACCGGTCCGGTCCTCGGATGCTTGATTCCGTTCTGGGAAGGACATGGCTTTTGTAGTTCGGACTGGACTGTTCCCATGGGGCACAGGGTCAGAGCTGATTTGCATATCGTCATTGTCTAACCCAGGGTGGTGTGGAGTGCAAAAAAACGATGGATTTGGGCCCAGATCTTCGGACTGGGGTGAATGTGTGACATTGATCCACATTCGGTCCATCACCTGTTTTGTTTGCAAATTCCGCCCTAAGTGCGCTGGGGATGCCCAGACGTGGGTCCCAGGCACTCCACACCACTGGAGTCAAGCTAGCCGGGCTGATGAGAGGTGTTACCTCGAAACCGGTCCGGTCCTCGGATGCTTGATTCCGTTCTGGGAAGGACATGGCTTTTGTAGTTCGGACTGGACTGTTCCCATGGGGCACAGGGTCAGAGCTGATTTGCATATCGCCATTGTCTAACCCAGGGTGGTGTGGAGTGCAAAAAAACGATGGATTTGGGCCCAGATCTTCGGACTGGGGTGAATGTGTGACATTGATCCACATTCGGTCCATCACCTGTTTTGTTTGCAAATTCCGCCCTAAGTGCGCTGGGGATGCCCAGACGTGGGTCCCAGGCACTCCACACCACTGGAGTCAAGCTAGCCGGGCTGATGAGAGGTGTTACCTCGAAACCGGTCCGGTCCTTGGATGCTTGATTCCGTTCTGGGAAGGACATGGCTTTTGTAGTTCGGACTGGACTGTTCCCATGGGGCACAGGGTCAGAGCTGATTTGCATATCGCCATTGTCTAACCCAGGGTGGTGTGGAGTGCAAAAAAACGATGGATTTGGGCCCAGATCTTCGGACTGGGGTGAATGTGTGACATTGATCCACATTCGGTCCATCACCTGTTTTGTTTGCAAATTCCGCCCTAAGTGCGCTGGGGATGCCCAGACGTGGGTCCCAGGCACTCCACACCACTGGAGTCAAGCTAGCCGGGCTGATGAGAGGTGTTACCTCGAAACCGGTCCGGTCCTCAGATGCTTGATTCCGTTCTGGGAAGGACATGGCTTTTGTAGTTTGGACTGGACTGTTCCCTTGGGGCACAGGGTCAGAGCTGATTTGCATATCGCCATTGTCTAACCCAGGGTGGTGTGGAGTGCAAAAAAACGATGGATTTGGGCCCAGATCTTCGGACTGGGGTGAATGTGTGACATTGATCCACATTCGGTCCATCACCTGTTTTGTTTGCAAATTCCGCCCTAAGTGCGCTGGGGATGCCCAGACGTGGGTCCCAGGCACTCCACACCACTGGAGTCAAGCTAGCCGGGCTGATGAGAGGTGTTACCTCGAAACCGGTCCGGTCCTCGGATGCTTGATTCCGTTCTGGGAAGGACATGGCTTTTGTAGTTCGGACTGGACTGTTCCCATGGGGCACAGGGTCAGAGCTGATTTGCATATCGCCATTGTCTAACCCAGGGTGGTGTGGAGTGCAAAAAAACGATGGATTTGGGCCCAGATCTTCGGACTGGGGTGATTGTGTTACATTGATCCACATTCGGTCCATCACCTGTTTTGTTTGCAAATTCCGCCCTAAGTGCGCTGGGGATGCCCAGACGTGGGTCCCAGGCACTCCACACCACTGGAGTCAAGCTAGCCGGGCTGATGAGAGGTGTTACCTCGAAACCGGTGCGGTCCTCGGATGCTTGATTCCGTTCTGGGAAGGACATGGCTTTTGTAGTTCGGACTGGACTGTTCCCATGGGGCACAGGGTCAGAGCTGATTTGCATATCGCCATTGTCTAACCCAGGGTGGTGTGGAGTGCAAAAAAACGATGGATTTGGGCCCAGATCTTCGGACTGGGGTGAATGTGTGACATTGATCCACATTCGGTCCATCACCTGTTTTGTTTGCAAATTCCGCCCTAAGTGCGCTGGGGATGCCCAGACGTGGGTCCCAGGCACTCCACACCACTGGAGTCAAGCTAGCCGGGCTGATGAGAGGTGTTACCTCGAAACCGGTCCGGTCCTCGGATGCTTGATTCCGTTCTGGGAAGGACATGGCTTTTGTAGTTCGGACTGGACTGTTCCCATGGGGCACAGGGTCAGAGCTGATTTGCATATCGCCATTGTCTAACCCAGGGTGGTGTGGAGTGCAAAAAAACGATGGATTTGGGCCCAGATCTTCGGACTGGGGTGAATGTGTGACATTGATCCACATTCGGTCCATCACCTGTTTTGTTTGCAAATTCCGCCCTAAGTGCGCTGGGGATGCCCAGACGTGGGTCCCAGGCACTCCACACCACTGGAGTCAAGCTAGCCGGGCTGATGAGAGGTGTTACCTCGAAACCGGTCCGGTCCTCGGATGCTTGATTCCGTTCTGGGAAGGACATGGCTTTTGTAGTTCGGACTGGACTGTTCCCATGGGGCACAGGGTCAGAGCTGATTTGCATATCGCCATTGTCAAACCCAGGGTGGTGTGGAGTGCAAAAAAACGATGGATTTGGGCCCAGATCTTCGGACTGGGGTGAATGTGTGACATTGATCCACATTCGGTCCATCACCTGTTTTGTTTGCAAATTCCGCCCTAAGTGCGCTGGGGATGCCCAGACGTGGGTCCCAGGCACTCCACACCACTGGAGTCAAGCTAGCCGGGCTGATGAGAGGTGTTACCTCGAAACCGGTCCGGTCCTCAGATGCTTGATTCCGTTCTGGGAAGGACATGGCTTTTGTAGTTCGGACTGGACTGTTCCCATGGGGCACAGGGTCAGAGCTGATTTGCATATCGCCATTGTCTAACCCAGGGTGGTGTGGAGTGCAAAAAAACGATGGATTTGGGCCCAGATCTTCGGACTGGGGTGAATGTGTGACATTGATCCACATTCGGTCCATCACCTGTTTTGTTTGCAAATTCCGCCCTAAGTGCGCTGGGGATGCCCAGACGTGGGTCCCAGGCACTCCACACCACTGGAGTCAAGCTAGCCGGGCTGATGAGAGGTGTTACCTCGAAACCGGTCCGGTCCTCGGATGCTTGATTCCGTTCTGGGAAGGACATGGCTTTTGTAGTTCGGACTGGACTGTTCCCATGGGGCACAGGGTCAGAGCTGATTTGCATATCGCCATTGTCTAACCCAGGGTGGTGTGGAGTGCAAAAAAACGATGGATTTGGGCCCAGATCTTCGGACTGGAGTGAATGTGTGACATTGATCCACATTCGGTCCATCACCTGTTTTGTTTGCAAATTCCGCCCTAATTGCGCTGGGGATGCCCAGACGTGGGTCCCAGGCACTCCACACCACTGGAGTCAAGCTAGCCGGGCTGATGAGAGGTGTTACCTCGAAACCGGTCCGGTCCTCGGATGCTTGATTCCGTTCTGGGAAGGACATGGCTTTTGTAGTTCGGACTGGACTGTTCCCATGGGGCACAGGGTCAGAGCTGATTTGCATATCGCCATTGTCTAACCCAGGGTGGTGTGGAGTGCAAAAAAACGATGGATTTGGGCCCAGATCTTCGGACTGGGGTGAATGTGTGACATTGATCCACATTCGGTCCATCACCTGTTTTGTTTGCAAATTCCGCCCTAAGTGCGCTGGGGATGCCCAGACGTGGGTCCCAGGCACTCCACACCACTGGAGTCAAGCTAGCCGGGCTGATGAGAGGTGTTACCTCGAAACCGGTCCGGTCCTCGGATGCTTGATTCCGTTCTGGGAAGGACATGGCTTTTGTAGTTCGGACTGGACTGTTCCCATGGGGCACAGGGTCAGAGCTGATTTGCATATCGCCATTGTCTAACCCAGGGTGGTGTGGAGTGCAAAAAAACAATGGATTTGGGCCCAGATCTTCGGACTGGGGTGAATGTGTGACATTGATCCACATTCGGTCTATCACCTGTTTTGTTTGCAAATTCCGCCCTAAGTGCGCTGGGGATGCCCAGACGTGCGTCCCAGGCACTCCACACCACTGGAGTCAAGCTAGCCGGGCCGATGAGAGGTGTTACCTCGAAACCGGTCCGGTCCTCGGATGCTTGATTCCGTTCTGGGAAGGACATGGCTTTTTTTAGTTTGGACTGGACTGTTCCCATGGGGCACAGGGTCAGAGCTGATTTGCATATCGCCATTGTCTAACCCAGGGTGGTGTGGAGTGCAAAAAAACGATGGATTTGGGCCCAGATCTTCGGACTGGGGTGAATGTGTGACATTGATCCACATTCGGTCCATCACCTGTTTTGTTTGCAAATTCCGCCCTAAGTGCGCTGGGGATGCCCAGACGTGGGTCCCAGGCACTCCACACCACTGGAGTCAAGCTAGCCGGGCTGATGAGAGGTGTTACCTCGAAACCGGTCCGGTCCTCGGATGCTTGTTTCCGTTCTGGGAAGGACATGGCTTTTGTAGTTCGGACTGGACTGTTCCCATGGGGCACAGGGTCAGAGCTGATTTGCATATCGCCATTGTCTAACCCAGGGTGGTGTGGAGTGCAAAAAAACGATGGATTTGGGCCCAGATCTTCGGACTGGGGTGAATGTGTGACATTGATCCACATTCGGTCCATCACCTGTTTTGTTTGCAAATTCCGCCCTAAGTGCGCTGGGGATGCCCAGACGTGGTCCCAGGCACTCCACACCACTGGAGTCAAGCTAGCCGGGCTGATGAGAGGTGTTACCTCGAAACCGGTCCGGTCCTCGGATGCTTGATTCTGTTCTGGGAAGGACATGGCTTTTGTAGTTCGGACTGGACTGTTCCCATGGGGCACAGGGTCAGAGCTGATTTGCATATCGCCATTGTCTAACCCAGGGTGGTGTGGAGTGCAAAAAAACGATGGATTTGGGCCTAGATCTTCGGACTGGGGTGAATGTGTGACATTGATCCACATTCGGTCCATCACCTGTTTTGTTTGCAAATTCCGCCCTAAGTGCGCTGGGGATGCCCAGACGTGGGTCCCAGGCACTCCACACCACTGGAGTCAAGCTAGCCGGGCTGATGAGAGGTGTTACCTCGAAACCGGTCCGGTCCTCGGATGCTTGATTCCGTTCTGGGAAGGACATGGCTTTTGTAGTTCGGACTGGACTGTTCCCATGGGGCACAGGGTCAGAGCTGATTTGCATATCGCCATTGTCTAACCCAGGGTGGTGTGGAGTGCAAAAAAACGATGGATTTGGGCCCAGATCTTCGGACTGGGGTGAATGTGTGACATTGATCCACATTCGGTCCATCACCTGTTTTGTTTGCAAATTCCGCCCTAAGTGCGCTGGGGATGCCCAGACGTGGGTCCCAGGCACTCCACACCACTGGAGTCAAGCTAGCCGGGCTGATGAGAGGTGTTACCTCGAAACCGGTCCGGTCCTCGGATGCTTGATTCCGTTCTGGGAAGGACATGGCTTTTGTAGTTCGGACTGGACTGTTCCCATGGGGCACAGGGTCAGAGCTGATTTGCATATCGCCATTGTCTAACCCAGGGTGGTGTGGAGTGCAAAAAAACGATGGATTTGGGCCCAGATCTTCGGACTGGGGTGAATGTGTGACATTGATCCACATTCGGTCCATCACCTGTTTTGTTTGCAAATTCCGCCCTAAGTGCGCTGGGGATGCCCAGACGTGGGTCCCAGGCACTCCACACCACTGGAGTCAAGCTAGCCGGGCTGATGAGAGGTGTTACCTCGAAACCGGTCCGGTCCTCGGATGCTTGATTCCGTTCTGGGAAGGACATGGCTTTTGTAGTTCGGACTGGACTGTTCCCATGGGGCACAGGGTCAGAGCTGATTTGCATATCGCCATTGTCTAACCCAGGGTGGTGTGGAGTGCAAAAAAACGATGGATTTGGGCCCAGATCTTCGGACTGGGGTGAATGTGTGACATTGATCCACATTCGGTCCATCACCTGTTTTGTTTGCAAATTCTGCCCTAAGTGCGCTGGGGATGCCCAGACGTGGGTCCCAGGCACTCCACACCACTGGAGTCAAGCTAGCCGGGCTGATGAGAGGTGTTACCTCAAAACCGGTCCGGTCCTCGGATGCTTGATTCCGTTCTGGGAAGGACATGGCTTTTGTAGTTCGGACTGGACTGTTCCCATGGGGCACAGGGTCAGAGCTGATTTGCATATCGCCATTGTCTAACCCAGGGTGGTGTGGAGTGCAAAAAAACGATGGATTTGGGCCCAGATCTTCGGACTGGGGTGATGTGTGACATTGATCCACATTCGGTCCATCACCTGTTTTGTTTGCAAATTCCGCCCTAAGTGCGCTGGGGATGCCCAGACGTGGGTCCCAGGCACTCCACACCACTGGAGTCAAGCTAGCCGGGCTGATGAGAGGTGTTACCTCGAAACCGGTCCGGTCCTCGGATGCTTGATTCCGTTCTGGGAAGGACATGGCTTTTGTAGTTCGGACTGGACTGTTCCCATGGGGCACAGGGTCAGAGCTGATTTGCATATCGCCATTGTCTAACCCAGGGTGGTGTGGAGTGCAAAAAAACGATGGATTTGGGCCCAGATCTTCGGACTGGGGTGAATGTGTGACATTGATCCATATTCGGTCCATCACCTGTTTTATTTGCAAATTCCGCCCTAAGTGCGCTGGGGATGCCCAGACGTGGGTCCCAGGCACTCCACACCACTGGAGTCAAGCTAGCCGGGCTGATGAGAGGTGTTACCTCGAAACCGGTCCGGTCCTCGGATGCTTGATTCCGTTCTGGGAAGGACATGGCTTTTGTAGTTCGGACTGGACTGTTCCCATGGGGCACAGGGTCAGAGCTGATTTGCATATCGCCATTGTCTAACCCAGGGTGGTGTGGAGTGCAAAAAAACGATGGATTTGGGCCGAGATCTTCGGACTGGGGTGAATGTGTGACATTGATCCACATTCGGTCCATCACCTGTTTTGTTTGCAAATTCCGCCCTAAGTGCGCTGGGGATGCCCAGACGTGGGTCCCAGGCACTCCACACCACTGGAGTCAAGCTAGCCGGGCTGATGAGAGGTGTTACCTCGAAACCGGTCCGGTCCTCGGATGCTTGATTCCGTTCTGGGAAGGACATGGCTTTTGTAGTTCGGACTGGACTGTTCCCATGGGGCACAGGGTCAGAGCTGATTTGCATATCGCCATTGTCTAACCCAGGGTGGTGTGGAGTGCAAAAAAACGATGGATTTGGGCCCAGATCTTCGGACTGGGGTGAATGTGTGACATTGATCCACATTCGGTCCATCACCTGTTTTGTTTGCAAATTCCGCCCTAAGTGCGCTGGGGATGCCCAGACGTGGGTCCCAGGCACTCCACACCACTGGAGTCAAGCTAGCCGGGCTGATGAGAGGTGTTATCTCGAAACCGGTCCGGTCCTCGGATGCTTGATTCCGTTCTGGGAAGGACATGGCTTTTGTAGTTCGGACTGGACTGTTCCCATGGGGCACAGGGTCAGAGCTGATTTTCATATCGCCATTGTCTAACCCAGGGTGGTGTGGAGTGCAAAAAAACGATGGATTTGGGCCCAGATCTTCGGACTGGGGTGAATGTGTGACATTGATCCACATTCGGTCCATCACCTGTTTTGTTTGCAAATTCCGCCCTAAGTGCGCTGGGGATGCCCAGACGTGGGTCCCAGGCACTCCATACCACTGGAGTCAAGCTAGCCGGGCTGATGAGAGGTGTTACCTCGAAACCGGTCCGGTCCTCGGATGCTTGATTCCGTTCTGGGAAGGACATGGCTTTTGTAGTTCGGACTGGACTGTTCCCATGGGGCACAGGGTCAGAGCTGATTTGCATATCGCCATTGTCTAACCCAGGGTGGTGTGGAGTGCAAAAAAACGATGGATTTGGGCCCAGATCTTCGGACTGGGGTGAATGTGTGACATTGATCCACATTCGGTCCATCACCTGTTTTGTATGCAAATTCCGCCCTAAGTGCGCTGGGGATGCCCAGACGTGGGTCCCAGGCACTCCACACCACTGGAGTCAAGCTAGCCGGGCTGATGAGAGGTGTTACCTCGAAACCGGTCCGGTCCTCGGATGCTTGATTCCGTTCTGGGAAGGACATGGCTTTTGTAGTTTGGACTGGACTGTTCCCATGGGGCACAGGGTCAGAGCTGATTTGCATATCGCCATTGTCTAACCCAGGGTGGTGTGGAGTGCAAAAAAACGATGGATTTGGGCCCAGATCTTCGGACTGGGGTGAATGTGTGACATTGATCCACATTCGGTCCATCACCTGTTTTGTTTGCAAATTCCGCCCTAAGTGCGCTGGGGATGCCCAGACGTGGGTCCCAGGCACTCCACACCACTGGAGTCAAGCTAGCCGGGCTGATGAGAGGTGTTACCTCGAAACCGGTCCGGTCCTCGGATGCTTGATTCCATTCTGGGAAGGACATGGCTTTTGTAGTTCGGACTGGACTGTTCCCATGGGGCACAGGGTCAGAGCTGATTTGCATATCGCCATTGTCTAACCCAGGGTGGTGTGGAGTGCAAAAAAACGATGGATTTGGGCCCAGATCTTCGGACTGGGGTGAATGTGTGACATTGATCCACATTCGGTCCATCACCTGTTTTGTTTGCAAATTCCGCCCTAAGTGCGCTGGGGATGCCCAGACGTGGGTCCCAGGCACTCCACACCACTGGAGTCAAGCTAGCCGGGCTGATGAGAGGTGTTATCTCGAAACCGGTCCGGTCCTCGGATGCTTGATTCCGTTCTGGGAAGGACATGGCTTTTGTAGTTCGGACTGGACTGTTCCCATGGGGCACAGGGTCAGAGCTGATTTTCATATCGCCATTGTCTAACCCAGGGTGGTGTGGAGTGCAAAAAAACGATGGATTTGGGCCCAGATCTTCGGACTGGGGTGAATGTGTGACATTGATCCACATTCGGTCCATCACCTGTTTTGTTTGCAAATTCCGCCCTAAGTGCGCTGGGGATGCCCAGACGTGGGTCCCAGGCACTCCATACCACTGGAGTCAAGCTAGCCGGGCTGATGAGAGGTGTTACCTCGAAACCGGTCCGGTCCTCGGATGCTTGATTCCGTTCTGGGAAGGACATGGCTTTTGTAGTTCGGACTGGACTGTTCCCATGGGGCACAGGGTCAGAGCTGATTTGCATATCGCCATTGTCTAACCCAGGGTGGTGTGGAGTGCAAAAAAATGATGGATTTGGGCCCAGATCTTCGGACTGGGGTGAATGTGTGACATTGATCCACATTCGGTCCATCACCTGTTTTGTATGCAAATTCCGCCCTAAGTGCGCTGGGGATGCCCAGACGTGGGTCCCAGGCACTCCACACCACTGGAGTCAAGCTAGCCGGGCTGATGAGAGGTGTTACCTCGAAACCGGTCCGGTCCTCGGATGCTTGATTCCGTTCTGGGAAGGACATGGCTTTTGTAGTTTGGACTGGACTGTTCCCATGGGGCACAGGGTCAGAGCTGATTTGCATATCGCCATTGTCTAACCCAGGGTGGTGTGGAGTGCAAAAAAACGATGGATTTGGGCCCAGATCTTCGGACTGGGGTGAATGTGTGACATTGATCCACATTCGGTCCATCACCTGTTTTGTTTGCAAATTCCGCCCTAAGTGCGCTGGGGATGCCCAGACGTGGGTCCCAGGCACTCCACACCACTGGAGTCAAGCTAGCCGGGCTGATGAGAGGTGTTACCTCGAAACCGGTCCGGTCCTCGGATGCTTGATTCCGTTCTGGGAAGGACATGGCTTTTGTAGTTCGGACTGGACTGTTCCCATGGGGCACAGGGTCAGAGCTGATTTGCATATCGCCATTGTCTAACCCAGGGTGGTGTGGAGTGCAAAAAAACGATGGATTTGGGCCCAGATCTTCGGACTGGGGTGAATGTGTGACATTGATCCACATTCGGTCCATCACCTGTTTTGTTTGCAAATTCCGCCCTAAGTGCGCTGCGGATGCCCAGACGTGGGTCCCAGGCACTCCACACCACTGGAGTCAAGCTAGCCGGGCTGATGAGAGGTGTTACCTCGAAACCGGTCCGGTCCTCGGATGCTTGATTCCGTTCTGGGAAGGACATGGCTTTTGTAGTTCGGACTGGACTGTTCCCATGGGGCACAGGGTCAGAGCTGATTTGCATATCGCCATTGTCTAACCCAGGGTGGTGTGGAGTGCAAAAAAACAATGGATTTGGGCCCAGATCTTCGGACTGGGGTGAATGTGTGACATTGATCCACATTCGGTCCATCACCTGTTTTGTTTGCAAATTCTGCCCTAAGTGCGCTGGGGATGCCCAGACGTGGGTCCCAGGCACTCCACACCACTGGAGTCAAGCTAGCCGGGCTGATGAGAGGTGTTATCTCGAAACCGGTCCGGTCCTCGGATGCTTGATTCCGTTCTGGGAAGGACATGGCTTTTGTAGTTCGGACTGGACTGTTCCCATGGGGCACAGGGTCAGAGCTGATTTGCATATCGCCATTGTCTAACCCAGGGTGGTGTGGAGTGCAAAAAAACGATGGATTTGGGCCCAGATCTTCGGACTGGGGTGAATGTGTGACATTGATCCACATTCGGTCCATCACCTGTTTTGTTTGCAAATTCCGCCCTAAGTGCGCTGGGGATGCCCAGACGTGGGTCCCAGGCACTCCACACCACTGGAGTCAAGCTAGCCGGGCTGATGAGAGGTGTTACCTCGAAACCGGTCCGGTCCTCGGATGCTTGATTCCGTTCTGGGAAGGACATGGCTTTTGTAGTTCGGACTGGACTGTTCCCATGGGGCACAGGGTCAGAGCTGATTTGCATATCGCCATTGTCTAACCCAGGGTGGTGTGGAGTGCAAAAAAACGATGGATTTGGGCCCAGATCTTCGGACTGGGGTGAATGTGTGACATTGATCCACATTCGGTCCATCACCTGTTTTGTTTGCAAATTCCGCCCTAAGTGCGCTGGGGATGCCCAGACGTGGGTCCCAGGCACTCCACACCACTGGAGTCAAGCTAGCCGGGCTGATGAGAGGTGTTACCTCGAAACCGGTCCGGTCCTCGGATGCTTGATTCCGTTCTGGGAAGGACATGGCTTTTGTAGTTCGGACTGGACTGTTCCCATGGGGCACAGGGTCAGAGCTGATTTGCATATCGCCATTGTCTAACCCAGGGTGGTGTGGAGTGCAAAAAAACGATGGATTTGGGCCCAGATCTTCGGACTGGGGTGAATGTGTGACATTGATCCACATTCGGTCCATCACCTGTTTTGTTTGCAAATTCCGCCCTAAGTGCGCTGGGGATGCCCAGACGTGGGTCCCAGGCACTCCACACCACTGGAGTCAAGCTAGCCGGGCTGATGAGAGGTGTTACCTCGAAACCGGTCCGGTCCTCGGATGCTTGATTCCGTTCTGGGAAGGACATGGCTTTTGTAGTTTGGACTGGACTGTTCCCATGGGGCACAGGGTCAGAGCTGATTTGCATATCGCCATTGTCTAACCCAGGGTGGTGTGGAGTGCAAAAAAACGATGGATTTGGGCCCAGATCTTCGGACTGGGGTGAATGTGTGACATTGATCCACATTCGGTCCATCACCTGTTTTGTTTGCAAATTCCGCCCTAAGTGCGCTGGGGATGCCCAGACGTGGGTCCCAGGCACTCCACACCACTGGAGTCAAGCTAGCCGGGCTGATGAGAGGTGTTACCTCGAAACCGGTCCGGTCCTCGGATGCTTGATTCCATTCTGGGAAGGACATGGCTTTTGTAGTTCGGACTGGACTGTTCCCATGGGGCACAGGGTCAGAGCTGATTTGCATATCGCCATTGTCTAACCCAGGGTGGTGTGGAGTGCAAAAAAACGATGGATTTGGGCCCAGATCTTCGGACTGGGGTGAATGTGTGACATTGATCCACATTCGGTCCATCACCTGTTTTGTTTGCAAATTCCGCCCTAAGTGCGCTGGGGATGCCCAGACGTGGGTCCCAGGCACTCCACACCACTGGAGTCAAGCTAGCCGGGCTGATGAGAGGTGTTATCTCGAAACCGGTCCGGTCCTCGGATGCTTGATTCCGTTCTGGGAAGGACATGGCTTTTGTAGTTCGGACTGGACTGTTCCCATGGGGCACAGGGTCAGAGCTGATTTTCATATCGCCATTGTCTAACCCAGGGTGGTGTGGAGTGCAAAAAAACGATGGATTTGGGCCCAGATCTTCGGACTGGGGTGAATGTGTGACATTGATCCACATTCGGTCCATCACCTGTTTTGTTTGCAAATTCCGCCCTAAGTGCGCTGGGGATGCCCAGACGTGGGTCCCAGGCACTCCATACCACTGGAGTCAAGCTAGCCGGGCTGATGAGAGGTGTTACCTCGAAACCGGTCCGGTCCTCGGATGCTTGATTCCGTTCTGGGAAGGACATGGCTTTTGTAGTTCGGACTGGACTGTTCCCATGGGGCACAGGGTCAGAGCTGATTTGCATATCGCCATTGTCTAACCCAGGGTGGTGTGGAGTGCAAAAAAATGATGGATTTGGGCCCAGATCTTCGGACTGGGGTGAATGTGTGACATTGATCCACATTCGGTCCATCACCTGTTTTGTATGCAAATTCCGCCCTAAGTGCGCTGGGGATGCCCAGACGTGGGTCCCAGGCACTCCACACCACTGGAGTCAAGCTAGCCGGGCTGATGAGAGGTGTTACCTCGAAACCGGTCCGGTCCTCGGATGCTTGATTCCGTTCTGGGAAGGACATGGCTTTTGTAGTTTGGACTGGACTGTTCCCATGGGGCACAGGGTCAGAGCTGATTTGCATATCGCCATTGTCTAACCCAGGGTGGTGTGGAGTGCAAAAAAACGATGGATTTGGGCCCAGATCTTCGGACTGGGGTGAATGTGTGACATTGATCCACATTCGGTCCATCACCTGTTTTGTTTGCAAATTCCGCCCTAAGTGCGCTGGGGATGCCCAGACGTGGGTCCCAGGCACTCCACACCACTGGAGTCAAGCTAGCCGGGCTGATGAGAGGTGTTACCTCGAAACCGGTCCGGTCCTCGGATGCTTGATTCCGTTCTGGGAAGGACATGGCTTTTGTAGTTCGGACTGGACTGTTCCCATGGGGCACAGGGTCAGAGCTGATTTGCATATCGCCATTGTCTAACCCAGGGTGGTGTGGAGTGCAAAAAAACGATGGATTTGGGCCCAGATCTTCGGACTGGGGTGAATGTGTGACATTGATCCACATTCGGTCCATCACCTGTTTTGTTTGCAAATTCCGCCCTAAGTGCGCTGCGGATGCCCAGACGTGGGTCCCAGGCACTCCACACCACTGGAGTCAAGCTAGCCGGGCTGATGAGAGGTGTTACCTCGAAACCGGTCCGGTCCTCGGATGCTTGATTCCGTTCTGGGAAGGACATGGCTTTTGTAGTGCGGACTGGACTGTTCCCATGGGGCACAGGGTCAGAGCTGATTTGCATATCGCCATTGTCTAACCCAGGGTGGTGTGGAGTGCAAAAAAACAATGGATTTGGGCCCAGATCTTCGGACTGGGGTGAATGTGTGACATTGATCCACATTCGGTCCATCACCTGTTTTGTTTGCAAATTCTGCCCTAAGTGCGCTGGGGATGCCCAGACGTGGGTCCCAGGCACTCCACACCACTGGAGTCAAGCTAGCCGGGCTGATGAGAGGTGTTATCTCGAAACCGGTCCGGTCCTCGGATGCTTGATTCCGTTCTGGGAAGGACATGGCTTTTGTAGTTCGGACTGGACTGTTCCCATGGGGCACAGGGTCAGAGCTGATTTGCATATCGCCATTGTCTAACCCAGGGTGGTGTGGAGTGCAAAAAAACGATGGATTTGGGCCCAGATCTTCGGACTGGGGTGAATGTGTGACATTGATCCACATTCGGTCCATCACCTGTTTTGTTTGCAAATTCCGCCCTAAGTGCGCTGGGGATGCCCAGACGTGGGTCCCAGGCACTCCACACCACTGGAGTCAAGCTAGCCGGGCTGATGAGAGGTGTTACCTCGAAACCGGTCCGGTCCTTGGATGCTTGATTCCGTTCTGGGAAGGACATGGCTTTTGTAGTTCGGACTGGACTGTTCCCATGGGGCACAGGGTCAGAGCTGATTTGCATATCGCCATTGTCTAACCCAGGGTGGTGTGGAGTGCAAAAAAACGATGGATTTGGGCCGAGATCTTCGGACTGGGGTGAATGTGTGACATTGATCCACATTCGGTCCATCACCTGTTTTGTTTGCAAATTCCGCCCTAAGTGCGCTGGGGATGCCCAGACGTGGGTCCCAGGCACTCCACACCACTGGAGTCAAGCTAGCCGGGCTGATGAGAGGTGTTACCTCGAAACCGGTCCGGTCCTCGGATGCTTGATTCCGTTCTGGGAAGGACATGGCTTTTGTAGTTCGGACTGGACTGTTCCCATGGGGCACAGGGTCAGAGCTGATTTGCATATCGCCATTGTCTAACCCAGGGTGGTGTGGAGTGCAAAAAAACGATGGATTTGGGCCCAGATCTTCGGACTGGGGTGAATGTGTGACATTGATCCACATTCGGTCCATCACCTGTTTTGTTTGCAAATTCCGCCCTAAGTGCGCTGGGGATGCCCAGACGTGGGTCCCAGGCACTCCACACCACTGGAGTCAAGCTAGCCGGGCTGATGAGAGGTGTTATCTCGAAACCGGTCCGGTCCTCGGATGCTTGATTCCGTTCTGGGAAGGACATGGCTTTTGTAGTTCGGACTGGACTGTTCCCATGGGGCACAGGGTCAGAGCTGATTTTCATATCGCCATTGTCTAACCCAGGGTGGTGTGGAGTGCAAAAAAACGATGGATTTGGGCCCAGATCTTCGGACTGGGGTGAATGTGTGACATTGATCCACATTCGGTCCATCACCTGTTTTGTTTGCAAATTCCGCCCTAAGTGCGCTGGGGATGCCCAGACGTGGGTCCCAGGCACTCCATACCACTGGAGTCAAGCTAGCCGGGCTGATGAGAGGTGTTACCTCGAAACCGGTCCGGTCCTCGGATGCTTGATTCCGTTCTGGGAAGGACATGGCTTTTGTAGTTCGGACTGGACTGTTCCCATGGGGCACAGGGTCAGAGCTGATTTGCATATCGCCATTGTCTAACCCAGGGTGGTGTGGAGTGCAAAAAAACGATGGATTTGGGCCCAGATCTTCGGACTGGGGTGAATGTGTGACATTGATCCACATTCGGTCCATCACCTGTTTTGTATGCAAATTCCGCCCTAAGTGCGCTGGGGATGCCCAGACGTGGGTCCCAGGCACTCCACACCACTGGAGTCAAGCTAGCCGGGCTGATGAGAGGTGTTACCTCGAAACCGGTCCGGTCCTCGGATGCTTGATTCCGTTCTGGGAAGGACATGGCTTTTGTAGTTTGGACTGGACTGTTCCCATGGGGCACAGGGTCAGAGCTGATTTGCATATCGCCATTGTCTAACCCAGGGTGGTGTGGAGTGCAAAAAAACGATGGATTTGGGCCCAGATCTTCGGACTGGGGTGAATGTGTGACATTGATCCACATTCGGTCCATCACCTGTTTTGTTTGCAAATTCCGCCCTAAGTGCGCTGGGGATGCCCAGACGTGGGTCCCAGGCACTCCACACCACTGGAGTCAAGCTAGCCGGGCTGATGAGAGGTGTTACCTCGAAACCGGTCCGGTCCTCGGATGCTTGATTCCATTCTGGGAAGGACATGGCTTTTGTAGTTCGGACTGGACTGTTCCCATGGGGCACAGGGTCAGAGCTGATTTTCATATCGCCATTGTCTAACCCAGGGTGGTGTGGAGTGCAAAAAAACGATGGATTTGGGCCCAGATCTTCGGACTGGGGTGAATGTGTGACATTGATCCACATTCGGTCCATCACCTGTTTTGTTTGCAAATTCCGCCCTAAGTGCGCTGGGGATGCCCAGACGTGGGTCCCAGGCACTCCATACCACTGGAGTCAAGCTAGCCGGGCTGATGAGAGGTGTTACCTCGAAACCGGTCCGGTCCTCGGATGCTTGATTCCGTTCTGGGAAGGACATGGCTTTTGTAGTTCGGACTGGACTGTTCCCATGGGGCACAGGGTCAGAGCTGATTTGCATATCGCCATTGTCTAACCCAGGGTGGTGTGGAGTGCAAAAAAATGATGGATTTGGGCCCAGATCTTCGGACTGGGGTGAATGTGTGACATTGATCCACATTCGGTCCATCACCTGTTTTGTATGCAAATTCCGCCCTAAGTGCGCTGGGGATGCCCAGACGTGGGTCCCAGGCACTCCACACCACTGGAGTCAAGCTAGCCGGGCTGATGAGAGGTGTTACCTCGAAACCGGTCCGGTCCTCGGATGCTTGATTCCGTTCTGGGAAGGACATGGCTTTTGTAGTTTGGACTGGACTGTTCCCATGGGGCACAGGGTCAGAGCTGATTTGCATATCGCCATTGTCTAACCCAGGGTGGTGTGGAGTGCAAAAAAACGATGGATTTGGGCCCAGATCTTCGGACTGGGGTGAATGTGTGACATTGATCCACATTCGGTCCATCACCTGTTTTGTTTGCAAATTCCGCCCTAAGTGCGCTGGGGATGCCCAGACGTGGGTCCCAGGCACTCCACACCACTGGAGTCAAGCTAGCCGGGCTGATGAGAGGTGTTACCTCGAAACCGGTCCGGTCCTCGGATGCTTGATTCCGTTCTGGGAAGGACATGGCTTTTGTAGTTCGGACTGGACTGTTCCCATGGGGCACAGGGTCAGAGCTGATTTGCATATCGCCATTGTCTAACCCAGGGTGGTGTGGAGTGCAAAAAAACGATGGATTTGGGCCCAGATCTTCGGACTGGGGTGAATGTGTGACATTGATCCACATTCGGTCCATCACCTGTTTTGTTTGCAAATTCCGCCCTAAGTGCGCTGCGGATGCCCAGACGTGGGTCCCAGGCACTCCACACCACTGGAGTCAAGCTAGCCGGGCTGATGAGAGGTGTTACCTCGAAACCGGTCCGGTCCTCGGATGCTTGATTCCGTTCTGGGAAGGACATGGCTTTTGTAGTTCGGACTGGACTGTTCCCATGGGGCACAGGGTCAGAGCTGATTTGCATATCGCCATTGTCTAACCCAGGGTGGTGTGGAGTGCAAAAAAACAATGGATTTGGGCCCAGATCTTCGGACTGGGGTGAATGTGTGACATTGATCCACATTCGGTCCATCACCTGTTTTGTTTGCAAATTCTGCCCTAAGTGCGCTGGGGATGCCCAGACGTGGGTCCCAGGCACTCCACACCACTGGAGTCAAGCTAGCCGGGCTGATGAGAGGTGTTATCTCGAAACCGGTCCGGTCCTCGGATGCTTGATTCCGTTCTGGGAAGGACATGGCTTTTGTAGTTCGGACTGGACTGTTCCCATGGGGCACAGGGTCAGAGCTGATTTGCATATCGCCATTGTCTAACCCAGGGTGGTGTGGAGTGCAAAAAAACGATGGATTTGGGCCCAGATCTTCGGACTGGGGTGAATGTGTGACATTGATCCACATTCGGTCCATCACCTGTTTTGTTTGCAAATTCCGCCCTAAGTGCGCTGGGGATGCCCAGACGTGGGTCCCAGGCACTCCACACCACTGGAGTCAAGCTAGCCGGGCTGATGAGAGGTGTTACCTCGAAACCGGTCCGGTCCTCGGATGCTTGATTCCGTTCTGGGAAGGACATGGCTTTTGTAGTTCGGACTGGACTGTTCCCATGGGGCACAGGGTCAGAGCTGATTTGCATATCGCCATTGTCTAACCCAGGGTGGTGTGGAGTGCAAAAAAACGATGGATTTGGGCCCAGATCTTCGGACTGGGGTGAATGTGTGACATTGATCCACATTCGGTCCATCACCTGTTTTGTTTGCAAATTCCGCCCTAAGTGCGCTGGGGATGCCCAGACGTGGGTCCCAGGCACTCCACACCACTGGAGTCAAGCTAGCCGGGCTGATGAGAGGTGTTACCTCGAAACCGGTCCGGTCCTCGGATGCTTGATTCCGTTCTGGGAAGGACATGGCTTTTGTAGTTCGGACTGGACTGTTCCCATGGGGCACAGGGTCAGAGCTGATTTGCATATCGCCATTGTCTAACCCAGGGTGGTGTGGAGTGCAAAAAAACGATGGATTTGGGCCCAGATCTTCGGACTGGGGTGAATGTGTGACATTGATCCACATTCGGTCCATCACCTGTTTTGTTTGCAAATTCCGCCCTAAGTGCGCTGGGGATGCCCAGACGTGGGTCCCAGGCACTCCACACCACTGGAGTCAAGCTAGCCGGGCTGATGAGAGGTGTTACCTCGAAACCGGTCCGGTCCTCGGATGCTTGATTCCGTTCTGGGAAGGACATGGCTTTTGTAGTTTGGACTGGACTGTTCCCATGGGGCACAGGGTCAGAGCTGATTTGCATATCGCCATTGTCTAACCCAGGGTGGTGTGGAGTGCAAAAAAACGATGGATTTGGGCCCAGATCTTCGGACTGGGGTGAATGTGTGACATTGATCCACATTCGGTCCATCACCTGTTTTGTTTGCAAATTCCGCCCTAAGTGCGCTGGGGATGCCCAGACGTGGGTCCCAGGCACTCCACACCACTGGAGTCAAGCTAGCCGGGCTGATGAGAGGTGTTACCTCGAAACCGGTCCGGTCCTCGGATGCTTGATTCCATTCTGGGAAGGACATGGCTTTTGTAGTTCGGACTGGACTGTTCCCATGGGGCACAGGGTCAGAGCTGATTTGCATATCGCCATTGTCTAACCCAGGGTGGTGTGGAGTGCAAAAAAACGATGGATTTGGGCCCAGATCTTCGGACTGGGGTGAATGTGTGACATTGATCCACATTCGGTCCATCACCTGTTTTGTTTGCAAATTCCGCCCTAAGTGCGCTGGGGATGCCCAGACGTGGGTCCCAGGCACTCCACACCACTGGAGTCAAGCTAGCCGGGCTGATGAGAGGTGTTATCTCGAAACCGGTCCGGTCCTCGGATGCTTGATTCCGTTCTGGGAAGGACATGGCTTTTGTAGTTCGGACTGGACTGTTCCCATGGGGCACAGGGTCAGAGCTGATTTTCATATCGCCATTGTCTAACCCAGGGTGGTGTGGAGTGCAAAAAAACGATGGATTTGGGCCCAGATCTTCGGACTGGGGTGAATGTGTGACATTGATCCACATTCGGTCCATCACCTGTTTTGTTTGCAAATTCCGCCCTAAGTGCGCTGGGGATGCCCAGACGTGGGTCCCAGGCACTCCATACCACTGGAGTCAAGCTAGCCGGGCTGATGAGAGGTGTTACCTCGAAACCGGTCCGGTCCTCGGATGCTTGATTCCGTTCTGGGAAGGACATGGCTTTTGTAGTTCGGACTGGACTGTTCCCATGGGGCACAGGGTCAGAGCTGATTTGCATATCGCCATTGTCTAACCCAGGGTGGTGTGGAGTGCAAAAAAATGATGGATTTGGGCCCAGATCTTCGGACTGGGGTGAATGTGTGACATTGATCCACATTCGGTCCATCACCTGTTTTGTATGCAAATTCCGCCCTAAGTGCGCTGGGGATGCCCAGACGTGGGTCCCAGGCACTCCACACCACTGGAGTCAAGCTAGCCGGGCTGATGAGAGGTGTTACCTCGAAACCGGTCCGGTCCTCGGATGCTTGATTCCGTTCTGGGAAGGACATGGCTTTTGTAGTTTGGACTGGACTGTTCCCATGGGGCACAGGGTCAGAGCTGATTTGCATATCGCCATTGTCTAACCCAGGGTGGTGTGGAGTGCAAAAAAACGATGGATTTGGGCCCAGATCTTCGGACTGGGGTGAATGTGTGACATTGATCCACATTCGGTCCATCACCTGTTTTGTTTGCAAATTCCGCCCTAAGTGCGCTGGGGATGCCCAGACGTGGGTCCCAGGCACTCCACACCACTGGAGTCAAGCTAGCCGGGCTGATGAGAGGTGTTACCTCGAAACCGGTCCGGTCCTCGGATGCTTGATTCCGTTCTGGGAAGGACATGGCTTTTGTAGTTCGGACTGGACTGTTCCCATGGGGCACAGGGTCAGAGCTGATTTGCATATCGCCATTGTCTAACCCAGGGTGGTGTGGAGTGCAAAAAAACGATGGATTTGGGCCCAGATCTTCGGACTGGGGTGAATGTGTGACATTGATCCACATTCGGTCCATCACCTGTTTTGTTTGCAAATTCCGCCCTAAGTGCGCTGCGGATGCCCAGACGTGGGTCCCAGGCACTCCACACCACTGGAGTCAAGCTAGCCGGGCTGATGAGAGGTGTTACCTCGAAACCGGTCCGGTCCTCGGATGCTTGATTCCGTTCTGGGAAGGACATGGCTTTTGTAGTTCGGACTGGACTGTTCCCATGGGGCACAGGGTCAGAGCTGATTTGCATATCGCCATTGTCTAACCCAGGGTGGTGTGGAGTGCAAAAAAACAATGGATTTGGGCCCAGATCTTCGGACTGGGGTGAATGTGTGACATTGATCCACATTCGGTCCATCACCTGTTTTGTTTGCAAATTCTGCCCTAAGTGCGCTGGGGATGCCCAGACGTGGGTCCCAGGCACTCCACACCACTGGAGTCAAGCTAGCCGGGCTGATGAGAGGTGTTATCTCGAAACCGGTCCGGTCCTCGGATGCTTGATTCCGTTCTGGGAAGGACATGGCTTTTGTAGTTCGGACTGGACTGTTCCCATGGGGCACAGGGTCAGAGCTGATTTGCATATCGCCATTGTCTAACCCAGGGTGGTGTGGAGTGCAAAAAAACGATGGATTTGGGCCCAGATCTTCGGACTGGGGTGAATGTGTGACATTGATCCACATTCGGTCCATCACCTGTTTTGTTTGCAAATTCCGCCCTAAGTGCGCTGGGGATGCCCAGACGTGGGTCCCAGGCACTCCACACCACTGGAGTCAAGCTAGCCGGGCTGATGAGAGGTGTTACCTCGAAACCGGTCCGGTCCTCGGATGCTTGATTCCGTTCTGGGAAGGACATGGCTTTTGTAGTTCGGACTGGACTGTTCCCATGGGGCACAGGGTCAGAGCTGATTTGCATATCGCCATTGTCTAACCCAGGGTGGTGTGGAGTGCAAAAAAACGATGGATTTGGGCCCAGATCTTCGGACTGGGGTGAATGTGTGACATTGATCCACATTCGGTCCATCACCTGTTTTGTTTGCAAATTCCGCCCTAAGTGCGCTGGGGATGCCCAGACGTGGGTCCCAGGCACTCCACACCACTGGAGTCAAGCTAGCCGGGCTGATGAGAGGTGTTACCTCGAAACCGGTCCGGTCCTCGGATGCTTGATTCCGTTCTGGGAAGGACATGGCTTTTGTAGTTCGGACTGGACTGTTCCCATGGGGCACAGGGTCAGAGCTGATTTGCATATCGCCATTGTCTAACCCAGGGTGGTGTGGAGTGCAAAAAAACGATGGATTTGGGCCCAGATCTTCGGACTGGGGTGAATGTGTGACATTGATCCACATTCGGTCCATCACCTGTTTTGTTTGCAAATTCCGCCCTAAGTGCGCTGGGGATGCCCAGACGTGGGTCCCAGGCACTCCACACCACTGGAGTCAAGCTAGCCGGGCTGATGAGAGGTGTTACCTCGAAACCGGTCCGGTCCTTGGATGCTTGATTCCGTTCTGGGAAGGACATGGCTTTTGTAGTTCGGACTGGACTGTTCCCATGGGGCACAGGGTCAGAGCTGATTTGCATATCGCCATTGTCTAACCCAGGGTGGTGTGGAGTGCAAAAAAACGATGGATTTGGGCCCAGATCTTCGGACTGGGGTGAATGTGTGACATTGATCCACATTCGGTCCATCACCTGTTTTGTTTGCAAATTCCGCCCTAAGTGCGCTGGGGATGCCCAGACGTGGGTCCCAGGCACTCCACACCACTGGAGTCAAGCTAGCCGGGCTGATGAGAGGTGTTACCTCGAAACCGGTCCGGTCCTCGGATGCTTGATTCCGTTCTGGGAAGGACATGGCTTTTGTAGTTCGGACTGGACTGTTCCCATGGGGCACAGGGTCAGAGCTGATTTTCATATCGCCATTGTCTAACCCAGGGTGGTGTGGAGTGCAAAAAAACGATGGATTTGGGCCCAGATCTTCGGACTGGGGTGAATGTGTGACATTGATCCACATTCGGTCCATCACCTGTTTTGTTTGCAAATTCCGCCCTAAGTGCGCGGGGGATGCCCAGACGTGGGTCCCAGGCACTCCATACCACTGGAGTCAAGCTAGCCGGGCTGATGAGAGGTGTTACCTCGAAACCGGTCCGGTCCTCGGATGCTTGATTCCGTTCTGGGAAGGACATGGCTTTTGTAGTTCGGACTGGACTGTTCCCATGGGGCACAGGGTCAGAGCTGATTTGCATATCGCCATTGTCTAACCCAGGGTGGTGTGGAGTGCAAAAAAACGATGGATTTGGGCCCAGATCTTCGGACTGGGGTGAATGTGTGACATTGATCCACATTCGGTCCATCTCCTGTTTTGTATGCAAATTCCGCCCTAAGTGCGCTGGGGATGCCCAGACGTGGGTCCCAGGCACTCCACACCACTGGAGTCAAGCTAGCCGGGCTGATGAGAGGTGTTACCTCGAAACCGGTCCGGTCCTCGGATGCTTGATTCCGTTCTGGGAAGGACATGGCTTTTGTAGTTTGGACTGGACTGTTCCCATGGGGCACAGGGTCAGAGCTGATTTGCATATCGCCATTGTCTAACCCAGGGTGGTGTGGAGTGCAAAAAAACGATGGATTTGGGCCCAGATCTTCGGACTGGGGTGAATGTGTGACATTGATCCACATTCGGTCCATCACCTGTTTTGTTTGCAAATTCCGCCCTAAGTGCGCTGGGGATGCCCAGACGTGGGTCCCAGGCACTCCACACCACTGGAGTCAAGCTAGCCGGGCTGATGAGAGGTGTTACCTCGAAACCGGTCCGGTCCTCGGATGCTTGATTCCGTTCTGGGAAGGACATGGCTTTTGTAGTTCGGACTGGACTGTTCCCATGGGGCACAGGGTCAGAGCTGATTTGCATAACGCCATTGTCTAACCCAGGGTGGTGTGGAGTGCAAAAAAACGATGGATTTGGGCCCAGATCTTCGGACTGGGGTGAATGTGTGACATTGATCCACATTCGGTCCATCACCTGTTTTGTTTGCAAATTCCACCCTAAGTGCGCTGGGGATGTCCAGACGTGGGTCCCAGGCACTCCACACCACTGGAGTCAAGCTAGCCGGGCTGATGAGAGGTGTTACCTCGAAACCGGTCCGGTCCTCGTATGCTTGATTCCGTTCTGGGAAGGACATGGCTTTTGTAGTTCGGACTGGACTGTTCCCATGGGGCACAGGGTCAGAGCTGATTTGCATATCGCCATTGTCTAACCCAGGGTGGTGTGGAGTGCAAAAAAACGATGGATTTGGGCCCAGATCTTCGGACTGGGGTGAATGTGTGACATTGATCCACATTCGGTCCATCACCTGTTTTGTTTGCAAATTCCGCCCTAAGTGCGCTGGGGATGCCCAGACGTGGGTCCCAGGCACTCCACACCACTGGAGTCAAGCTAGCCGGGCTGATGAGAGGTGTTACCTCGAAACCGGTCCGGTCCTCGGATGCTTGATTCCGTTCTGGGAAGGACATGGCTTTTGTAGTTCGGACTGGACTGTTCCCATGGGGCACAGGGTCAGAGCTGATTTGCATATCGCCATTGTCTAACCCAGGGTGGTGTGGAGTGCAAAAAAACGATGGATTTGGGCCCAGATCTTCGGACTGGGGTGAATGTGTGACATTGATCCACATTCGGTCCATCACCTGTTTTGTTTGCAAATTCCGCCCTAAGTGCGCTGGGGATGCCCAGACGTGGGTCCCAGGCACTCCACACCACTGGAGTCAAGCTAGCCGGGCTGATGAGAGGTGTTACCTCGAAACCGGTCCGGTCCTCGGATGCTTGATTCCGTTCTGGGAAGGACATGGCTTTTGTAGTTCGGACTGGACTGTTCCCATGGGGCACAGGGTCAGAGCTGATTTGCATATCGCCATTGTCTAACCCAGGGTGGTGTGGAGTGCAAAAAAACGATGGATTTGGGCCCAGATCTTCGGACTGGGGTGAATGTGTGACATTGATCCACATTCGGTCCATCACCTGTTTTGTTTGCAAATTCCGCCCTAAGTGCGCTGGGGATGCCCAGACGTGGGTCCCAGGCACTCCACACCACTGGAGTCAAGCTAGCCGGGCTGATGAGAGGTGTTACCTCGAAACCGGTCCGGTCCTCGGATGCTTGATTCCGTTCTGGGAAGGACATGGCTTTTGTAGTTCGGACTGGACTGTTCCCATGGGGCACAGGGTCAGAGCTGATTTGCATATCGCCATTGTCTAACCCAGGGTGGTGTGGAGTGCAAAAAAACGATGGATTTGGGCCCAGATCTTCGGACTGGGGTGAATGTGTGACATTGATCCACATTCGGTCCATCACCTGTTTTGTTTGCAAATTCCGCCCTAAGTGCGCTGGGGATGCCCAGACGTGGGTCCCAGGCACTCCACACCACTGGAGTCAAGCTAGCCGGGCTGATGAGAGGTGTTACCTCGAAACCGGTCCGGTCCTCGGATGCTTGATTCCGTTCTGGGAAGGACATGGCTTTTGTAGTTCGGACTGGACTGTTCCCATGGGGCACAGGGTCAGAGCTGATTTGCATATCGCCATTGTCTAACCCAGGGTGGTGTGGAGTGCAAAAAAACGATGGATTTGGGCCCAGATCTTCGGACTGGGGTGAATGTGTGACATTGATCCACATTCGGTCCATCACCTGTTTTGTTTGCAAATTCCGCCCTAAGTGCGCTGGGGATGCCCAGACGTGGGTCCCAGGCACTCCACACCACTGGAGTCAAGCTAGCCGGGCTGATGAGAGGTGTTACCTCGAAACCGGTCCGGTCCTCGGATGCTTGATTCCGTTCTGGGAAGGACATGGCTTTTGTAGTTCGGACTGGACTGTTCCCATGGGGCACAGGGTCAGAGCTGATTTGCATATCGCCATTGTCTAACCCAGGGTGGTGTGGAGTGCAAAAAAACGATGGATTTGGGCCCAGATCTTCGGACTGGGGTGAATGTGTGACATTGATCCACATTCGGTCCATCACCTGTTTTGTTTGCAAATTCCGCCCTAAGTGCGCTGGGGATGCCCAGACGTGGGTCCCAGGCACTCCACACCACTGGAGTCAAGCTAGCCGGGCTGATGAGAGGTGTTACCTCGAAACCGGTCCGGTCCTCGGATGCTTGATTCCGTTCTGGGAAGGACATGGCTTTTGTAGTTCGGACTGGACTGTTCCCATGGGGCACAGGGTCAGAGCTGATTTGCATATCGCCGTTGTCTAACCCAGGGTGGTGTGGAGTGCAAAAAAACGATGGATTTGGGCCCAGATCTTCGGACTGGGGTGAATGTGTGACATTGATCCACATTCGGTCCATCCCCTGTTTTGTTTGCAGTTTGTAGAACAATGGCTTCAGATTTTCAACATACTACTCTTCAACATTCTTCATAAATGTAACAATGTGAGACTCACTAGGAGAACGTCCGTTTATCTTTCCTTTCAAAATGCTACCAACAATATTTTCTGAATGGAAGACACCATCTTGTAGCATAAAGAGCTACGTCAAGGGTGGTATTGCCCAGAATGTCTTGTTTTCTAGTGCTCGTAATGACGAAGCCAGAACTGCCGAAAGGGATTCTGGTCCTGCCGCTACTTATTTGAGACATTGAACTATACTCTGGACCTGCCTGGCCTCGACCAAAATGGCGCCAGTATGGGAGCTACTTGCAACTCCTTATGACGTTCTAGTTACTTAGCCTTGACGTTATGGGGGATGTATGCGGTCTTTGTGCACATGGCGGGCGGGGAAGGGTACTGACTGGGAATACGGACAACCCTATTGATGTCGATTCTTCATTATTGATTATTGTATTAATAAAGCTTCGAAATAATGTTACCCATGATACTCGCCCATGGTGTGCGTATGGACGATTTTATTGTAACTGATCCTGTTATACTTTCAATTAAAAAATCAACCTTCACTGATCCTGCAACCGTTTGTCACGTTTAGTTTTTTCAATTAAATGGCTCGCTTGTTACATACTCCTATACCCCTGGCTTTTGAAAGACACTATCTTGTAGAATAAAGGGCTGCGTCAAGGGTGGTATTGCCCAGAATGTCTTGTTTTCTAGTGCTCGTAATGACAAAACCAGAACTGCTGAAAGGGATTCTGGTCCTGCCGCTACTTATTGGAGACATTGAACTATGCTCTGGACCTGCCTGGCCTCGACCAAAATGGCGGCAGTATGGGAGCGACTTGCAACTCCTTATGACGTTCTAGTTACTTAGCCTTGACGTTATGGGGGATGTATGCGGTCTTTGTGCACATGGCGGGCGGGGAAGGGTACTGACTGGGAATACGGACAACCCTATTGATGTCGATTTTTCATTATTGGGTATTGTATTAATAAAGCTTCGAAATAATGTTACCCATGATACTCGCCCATGGTGTGCGTATGAAGGATTTTATTGTAACTGATCCTGTTATACTTTCAATTAAAAAATCAACCTTCACTGATCCTACAACCGTTTGTCACGTTTAGTTTTTTCAATTAAATGGCTCGCTTGTTACATACTCCTATACCCCTGGCTTTTGAAAGACACCTTCTTGTACAATAAAGGGTTGCGTCAAGGTTGATACTGCCCAGAATGTCTTGTTTTCTAGTGCTCGTAATGACGAAGCCAGAACTGCCAATCTCTACCTTCTCCCTTTTCCATGTTCCAACGCTTTGAAATAAACAATATATTTACCCGCAGTGACAAAATGGCGGTCAACACTTCGTGATTTCCTTCGAATCGAACGTTAACAGACGTCACGCAGCAAAAAAAAAAAATCCGCTCACGCGCAG
Source organism: Lissotriton vulgaris (assembly GCF_964263255.1). NCBI lineage: Eukaryota > Metazoa > Chordata > Amphibia > Caudata > Salamandridae > Lissotriton > Lissotriton vulgaris. The sequence goes on from NC_141685.1 coordinate 2,048,231,440, forward strand.
CCGCTGGAAGACATGTATCAACATATATGAGCATCCTCAGCCACCCTCAGAAAACATAGGGGTTGAGGATATGTCTCCCGTACCCCTTTATACCCATTTCCCACATTGTTTTTCCTCCATCTTGTAATTTAATTAAAACGAAACACAAAATGGCGAATTCCCGTATCGCTACCCGTTCGCGACCCGGTTCGCGAACCGGGAAGCGCTTCTACCGCGAAAAATCAATTTTTTTTTATTTGCCCCACAGGACCCTTTAATAACCCCAACATCATTCCTAGGGGGTCAAGAGGGGTCTACCTTGCCCCCTTTCTTTAAATTCCCCCTTCGTTTTTATCCTCCTCTTGTCTCTCGATCCTACCGAGAGACAAGATGGTGGCCGTTCCGGACTGTTTAGAATGTTGACAGACACCGGAGAGCCAATCAGCTTCGCTTCGCAAAGTTCCGTTACACGAAAAGTACGCGAACCGGAGCGCTACCCGGGACGCTGTCACAGATATATCTGTTTTTTAAAACGTTAATTTCTCAAAATCCACTGGAGCACATATATTGAGACCTAGCAAAGGCACATCGGGCTAACAGTCCCTACAATTTTGCCAAGTTTCGTGCAAATCCATTCAGCCGTTCGAGCTAAAAGTGAGGCCAACCGCCCTATGGAAAAATGAATGGGAAAAACGCGTTTTGGGACCCACTTTTTTCTCGGCCCCCCCTTGACGAAACCCCCCCAAATTTTCAGGGGCTGCTCAAAAACATAATGTGCCATTTTCCTGAAAATTTCAGCCGATTCCGTCCAGAAACGCCAAAGTTATTAGACATAGAATTTTCAAAAGTCCCATAGAGAAAAAAATCCTAACTATATATACCTACTGGCGACCGCCAGTAGGTAATATATATATATTTATATATATATATATATATATATATATATATATATATATATATATATATATATATATATATATATATATACATGACCCACTTTGAGGCCGGCGCTCTCAGTTTAGCGTGGTGCGTTTTCTCGACAGAGCCAAACCGATAATTCATCAACAAAGTCCAATCATAGATTGGTAAATGAAAACGCACTCACTCGAGTATTCTTTTAAAAAATTACAGTGGCTTTATTTTCAAGCTTGTGGCCAAGCCCAACGCGTTTCACCTCGAACTGAGGCTTGTTCCTGGGATGTTGTGTTAATGGTTAAGCTTTCTTTTATCTTTAGTGCACAGTGACTACCTGTATTTACAACTGGTGCATTCTGGTTAATGTAGTTATATCATTTTAACATTCAACCATTCATAAACAAATATATGCTCAACGTGCAAATTAAACATAATAAGTAATAATAGTGCAAGGTTGTGGATTTTTAGGAATTTGCAATGTCCCAGTTTGACAAATGTTGTGTCACAATACAGTCTCTCTAGTGAGTATTTTTGTGGGACTTCTTATTGTTCGTGTCACCTTGATTTTTCCAGAAGGTCAAACAGTTTCTCCCTCTGTTAAATCTAGGATGGTTCATTGGGGTACTTGTAGCTCACCGGTGAGTTTAATTAATTTTATTACTTCCCATTTTTTGTTTTTCCATCTCAATATGCTCATTTCATGTTTATAAATAGACATATAATTCTTCATTTTGGTTAAGACCTCTCGGGTCTAGGGTCCTGAAGGTGATGATATTGGATTCTTTTTGTCTGGGTGTTTTTATTCGATTGCCTCCTCTTTCTGATGCGGGTACTTGATCAATGGCACAGTATCGTAGGGTTTCCCAGTTGTTGTCATGATATTTTTCCATGTGTTTGGCAATGGCATTCGTGCGGTCTTTATGGGTAGTGGCTCGTGCAGGTTCGAGGATTCTCTTTTTCACTTCAAATATAGTGCTGTATATGTATCTTTATTGGCAGATGACAAATGAGCTTTTGCAAGTTAAATGTTGACGTATTGCCCATTTCTTTCCCTTGCTGATTTCAAGATGTCTAGTTGGTGAGGCTATTTTGCACACTTTACAGTGCTTGCATGGCCAGAACCCTTCTCTTTGCAGCCAGATCTTATATTGAGGTTCACTGAAGTGACTATGGACTAACCTGATCTCCTATGTTTTTTGCCCTTCAATAGGTTATGTTTGAATGGTCTCCAATTAGTTTTGCCAGTGTTTGATCGGATTTCAAAATTCCTCAATGTTTCCGAATTATCCTTGTTAGTTGCTTATTTTCAGCACTGTCTGTGGTGATTAGTCTGATGGTATTGTCCTGTGTTTTATCCTCTTTCTTTGTATAGGATCTCTTTGCGATCTTGGTCAGTTACTTTTGTCAAGCATTTTTCAACCACTTTTGCTGGGTATTTTCTTGTGAGGAATCTATTAGTGGCTTTGTTGTTGTGTTCTTGAAACTTCTGATCATTGGAACAGTTCCTTTTTAGTCGTACAAACTCCCCATGTGGGATGCTCCACTTTAATTTCTCATTATGGAAGCTCTTCCCATGAAAGGTGGCATTCATTGCCGTTGCTTTTCTGTGTAAGGTGGTCTGTAGGTAGTTGTGATCGATGTAGATTTCTGTATCCAAGAACACTACTCTTTCCGAGCTAATTTCATAGTTGAATTTGATTTTTGTTAGGCTGTTGCTTTTTTTCTTCATAATATTGTTCAAATTCTACCGTGGTACCATTCCAGATAATTAATAAATCGTCTATGAATCTCATCCATAGTATGATTTTTGTGTCCATTCATAGTTCTCTGTGTTCCCTTAGTTTTGTTCGAACCACCCCATTGTGAGGTTCGCATAATTGGATGAGAAAGAAAAACCCATTGCGCAGCCTTGTATTTGTTTATAGATTTTCTTGTTAAAAAGAAAGATATTGTTATTCAGGCACAATGAGATCCTTTCATTTAACAGTCTGTTATGTTCTCTGTATCTGATGTTTCTCTTGCCCAGATAGTGTTTACAAGCGTCGATTCCAGTTTGATGTTCAATGTTACTATATAGCGAAACCACATCCATGGTTATCAGTTTATATGTTGGTTGCCAAACAACATTTTCAAGCTTCTTCAAGAGGTCTGTGGTGTCTTTCAGATATGATTTGAGATCTTTTACTAAGGGAGCAAGGAAGTGATCGATATAATTTGATATCGGTTCTAACAGTGAATTGTTGGCAGACACAATCGGTCTTCCTGGAGGTTTTTCTCGGCTCTTGTGGAAGGCAGTAGAAGGTAGGTGTAGTTGGATATTTGTTCTCCAAGTATTTGTATTCGTCTTCATTTATTAGGCCTTGTTGGTGCCATTCTGCAAGATGGTTTGACATTGTTATTTGCAATTCTTTTGTGGGATCTTTGTTTAACAGTTGGTAACAATTTTTGTCCATTAGCTGGCATTCAGCCTCTATCACATAGTCTTTCTTGTTTACAATGACTATATTTCCGCCTTTCTCAGCCAACTTTATCTCAATTGTTTTGTCATCCTCTAGTTTTTGTAAAATGTCTGCTTCCTTTCTTGTTAGATTATTGTTGCCTTTGGTGTAATTTTGCACAACTCTTCCACTATTAATTTGTGGAATGTGTCTATCTTATTACCCGATGGTAGATTTGGATAGAATTTAGACTTTGGCTTCAGGCCACTTTCTCCTTCACCTTCCATTTGTAAGTTTCCCCAATTTCTAATAGGGCTTGCTCTTCTTGGGACAAACATGTTGTGCCCATCGTCATTAGTGCAGTTATTCCCGGGTTGGGCCAAATGAGCGGACATTGAAGGTGATTTTGGGTGATTTGGGGCATTTGCATAATCTAGTAATTAAAAGAGACAACCAGGGTTACTGCTCTCAAAATAAGAAAGAAACCACTCATCACAGTCACTACAGATCAGATTATAATTTAATAGATCAATGATGCATTGACCTCCATTTCGGATTTCAGCTTGTTTTTCAACATTGAATTCAAGAAGAAATATACGTGCTTTGACTTCGCCACGCCAAAGAATTTAGGATATTTTGTGCTTTACAGAAGTGGCACTTCAAATGGGGCACCTGCTTGGTTTATATTTATAAAAGGTTCCCATTGAGGTTTAATTGTGTAAAACGAACATCAGGGCCATAACAGAAGCTCATTCCTTTTATGAAGTTACCACAGTTTTGCCAGAAAAGTCTACCTAACTGGAATACTTTCTAATGAGTAATTTAAATAGTGCTACCTCATTGGGTAACTGTCTAGTGCATATTCTACACTGCAGCTGCATAAAGGACCATGAGATAATCTCTCCAGTGACCTTGTTTGCATCTAATTTGGGCCTTGAGTGTCTTCAACCAGAAATCTGTGAGAACATCATTAATGAGAAGATGACAAGACTGTAAAGAGGTGAATCTCCACCAAACGGGGGTACTTCCTCTTCACTTTATGAAGTAAAGTAGAGGGGGCCGTGCAGCTCCCCTCTCCCTGGGGCTATTATGGTTCTGGGGAGGCCTGGCCTCTTGATGCTGGATGCCCTGTAGACCACCCATGGCACTCAGTGTGAAGCATAGAGGACCATGGGTGGAGCGTCAATGCCCCTACGGTCCCTGCCAGTTCCCCATCTCCAGCGGGAGGTGACATTGCTCTAACATGCTTGAGCAACAAACAATGCTGCTCCGTGTACATGGTAGTGATTTTTTCATCTGTTTTTCTGCCAGCTTCACAGCGGGTAGGAAAACATAGAAAAAGTTCACTCCCATTGGGCGGGAGCAGTTTTCCAGCTCCAGCCAGCTGGAAGTGAAGTTACAGTTTTCCCTCGGTTGGTGAGAGCTGTCAAAGCTCCCTCCAGGTGAAAGCAAATTGCTATCTCCCGAGGGTGGGTACCTCGGGAGATAGGGAGTTGGCCCCAGGACTGGTGGTCTCCAGGGCCATTAATGGCTCTGGATGAGGGGCTTTGTGGCCACTCTCCGTTAGTTTGCACAGGGCCAACCCTGGGGAGGTGTTAGTCCCCAGGGCAAAAATGGCCCAAAAGGGGGGAGTGGCTGTGTGGCCCTCCCTACTTTACTCCAAGCCATGCCACCAGCATTTATTTGTCCCTGGGGCTAAATATGGCGCAGGAGTGGACCAGGGGGCCAGGGGGCTGCGCAACCCTCTCCCCCTGGTCACTAATTTGTGCCCAATGGAGGTTTGGTCCACTGAGCAATTTTAAACATAGGACAGGGGTCTGCACGGCCCCCCCTTTTTTTATGTTCACATGCATCAGGAAGGTGGAGGACTCCAGAATCTTTAAAGGCCAAAGGCCCCGACCATTAATTGTAAAAATATACCCCAAGGAGTTGGGAGTTCCTGGGGCTTAAATTGCCCTTGGAGAGAGAGAGAGGGACCGCTTACAATCCCCTCCGCTTTTATTTAAAAAACAGAAATTGCACAATTCTTTCATTTTTGCTGAGATTCACTGCTCTGCCATGATTTTAGCCAAATTGTTATTTTTTATTTTTTTTGTATTCAAATTTCTTTATTTTTCTTTTTTCACCATACAATAAAAAACAGAGCAGTGAGGTACAAGGTCCACTCCCCCACACCCTAGCCCTCCCTGTCCGACATGTGCCCAAGGAAAAAAACAGAAAATCCCATTTTGCATCTTAACCATTTCCCCCGTTTTAGGCCATCAAGAACATAAAAAGCGATACTCATAAAGCAATCCTTCTGACCCCAATTCAAAAAGTACATAACATGCAGAACTATAATTCGTCAGTTTCCAAATATGCATTCATTAAAGATAAAGTGACCCATGCAAAAGTGCAAAGTGCGAAATACATGAAGAAAATCGCAAAAAGTGCCCAAAAATGACATGGTGGGCTAAGCCATTCTTCTAGACTTCAACTAAATGGGTTATCTATCCCTCTAGCGATTTGCCAGACAAGCACAGGAAACAGGGAACATTTCCTCCCTCCCTAAGTTTGTTGAGGGTTTGTCTGGCAAAGCCAGCTGGACAAAGCTTACAAAATAACCAAGCCTTTCTTTTTCGGCCGGATACTCTTCTTAGAGTGAATGGCTTTTTCAAGGTTACATATTGTATAAGGCCGGGCCAACCACTGTGAAAATAAAGGGGGATTGGTAGATACCCAAGCAGATGTTATACAAGCCTATATATTGGCATAGCGATAAAGATGAGGGCCCCGCCACTTTTTCTGTCTACAGAGTCTAACATATGGACACAGTCTACACTATATTTGGAGCATCAAGGGAAATTAGGGCCTCTGCCGGTTCCCCATTTAGCAATTCTACTTGGTGTATAGTACAGAAAAGGCAAGTTTTGTAGAATTGTGCTTGTTAATTAGCTGCTAATACGTCACTTTGGGCAAATTTGGAGAGTCAGACCGAATACATTATTGGTGATATCCAATTTCTGTTGCCATTTCCTAGAAATTTTGGCCAGGTCATGAGGCATTAGGCTGGTAAGAGTATCGTATATGCCCAATTCGGGGAGTTGTGGGATCCAACAATCTCTCAATAAGTTCACATTTCATAAACCCCAAGGGCCCGCCTGCTGTGCATGAGAAAAAGTTCCTGATGGATAGATATTTAAAAGCCTCATTGTGGCTCAGATCAAATGGAATTTTAAGATCCTCAAATGCCAAGACACTCTCGATCTAATACAGGGCCCCCAGTTTGTCAATGCCAGAGTTGAACCAATTTTGAAAATAAGATTCCCCCAAATATGTCTGGAAGATTTTTATTCTTTTTATTAAGGGTGTAGTAATTCAATTTGCCAATTCTTAGTAGCTTGCGGAAGGCGGTGAAGACCTTATAGATTCTCATTAGGGTCATGAACGTAAGCTTCTTGTAATACCCAAATTCGTGCTGGCGCCAAAAGCAACCCCAAAAATCGGACCCAAGTATAAGTTTGAAGGAAGACAGGAGTTCCATAATATGTACTAAAGGTTGGTCTTGTTCCAAAATGGGGCATATCTACAGGACTGTGACCCAGTAATATAATTGTAAATTTGGAGGTGCCCAGCCACCTCTCTCCCGGGTAAGGGATAAGTATTTAAGAGATCTCCTTGGCTGAGAATAGGCCCATATAAATTGTGAAAAAAGACCATTAAATGTCTTTAGTATTGTTTTAGTAAATTCAACAGGGATAGCTCTTAGAAAATATAACATTTTAGGAAAAAATATCATTTTGAGGACATTGCACCAGCCCACCTTTGACAAATGTAAGTTATTAAGTGATTCAATGCCTTCTTTGTCTCTGAATATTTACAACAAGGGGTGGTGAGGGACAGAGTCTCTGAATTAAGCAGAAAGCTCTCACCCAGTCAAGAGATCAGGGCTAGATCCAACACCGTTTTTTAGCTCACTGCACCATCCCAGTTTCAGAACCTGGCTGTATGCAAATTAGTCTGTTCCTGTCCCAGTGCATGATGGGAACAGGGCAAACCAAACTACAAAAGCCAATTCTTACACTGGGAAGGAAACAAGCTCCCGGGGACCGGTTTCTGGCATTACAGCCGTCTTCGGCCCGGTTTGCTTGAATCCTGATGGTGCAATGAGCAAGGGTCTCACATCTGAGAATACCCTTCCACGCTTAGGGTGGACAAAAATATTTACAACAAGGGGTGGTGAGGGACAGAGTCTCTGAATTAAGCAGAAAGCTCTCACCCAGTCAAGAGATCAGGGCTAGATCCAACACCGTTTTTTAGCTCACTGCACCATCCCAGTTTCAGAACCTGGCTGTATGCAAATTAGTCTGTTCCTGTCCCAGTCCCCGGTAGCTTGTCTCCTTTCTGGTGAAGAATTGGCTTGGTAGTTTGGTCTGCCCTGTTCCCATGATGCACTGGGCCAGGGACAGACTAATTTGCATATAGCCAGGTTCTAAGCTGGGATGGGGCAGTGAGATAAATAACGGTGATGGATCAAGCCCTGATCTTTGGACTGGGTAAGAGTGGTCTGCTTAACTCAGACACTCTGTTCATCACCACCCCCTTTTCTAAATCGTTTTTGGCCACTATAGGTGTGGCAGGGTATACTCAGACATGAGTCCCTTTCTCACTGCTCCATCAGGATTCAAGCAAGCCGGGCCGAAGAAGGCTGAAATGCCAGAAACCGGTCCCCGGTAGCTTGTCTCCTTTCTGGTGAAGAATTGGCTTGGTAGTTTGGTCTGCCCTGTTCCCATGATGCACTGGGCCAGGGACAGACTAATTTGCATATAGCCAGGTTCTAAGCTGGGATGGGGCAGTGAGATAAATAACGGTGATGGATCAAGCCCTGATCTTTGGACTGGGTAAGAGTGGTCTGCTTAACTCAGACACTCTGTTCATCACCACCCCCTTTTCTAAATCGTTTTTGGCCACTATAGGTGTGGCAGGGTATACTCAGACATGAGTCCCTTACTCACTGCTCCATCAGGATTCAAGAAAGCCGGGCCGAAGAAGGCTGAAATGCCAGAAACCGGTCCCCGGTAGCTTGTCTCCTTTCTGGTGAAGAATTGGCTTGGTAGTTTGGTCTGCCCTGTTCCCATGATGCACTGGGCCAGGGACAGACTAATTTGCATATAGCCAGGTTCTAAGATGGGATGGGGCAGTGAGATAAATAACGGTGATGGATCAAGCCCTGATCTTTGGACTGGGTAAGAGTGGTCTGCTTAACTCAGACACTCTGTTCATCACCACCCCCTTTTCTAAATCGTTCTTTGTCTCTGAAGCAAGCAGAACTAGATTGATATACATTGCAAAAAGCAACAGGGATCAGGGACATCTCTCGCAGGTCCCGCATATATTTCAAATTGCTCTGTTAGTTGCCTGTTGATCGAAACCCTAGCAGTAGGAGTTAAATATAAGGCCGTAATGGCATGAATAGCCCCGGGTCTGATACCGATTCTCTGTATGACGCTCCAAAGAAACAGTCAGGAGACCCGATCGAATGATTTTTCAGCATCAAGACGCATTAGCACCATCGGGTCCGGTGTGGTCTGTGCGGCATCAAAGTAATGGTCCTCTGGATATGGTCAGTGGTGCTTTATTGAGGGGATAAACCCATGTTGCCATTTGAAACAAGGTTTTCAATTCTGAGAGAGAGCCGGGAAGCAAAGATCCCGGAGTAGATTTTTTAATCTCCAATGATAAGCGTTATTGGACGATAGTAACCCATTTCCAGTGGAGATTTATCCTTTTTAGGAAGCATAATAATTTTGGCTGTCGACCATGATGGAGATGGGTTCGTGCTGTCTAACATTTAGAACACAAGGAATTTAAAAATATCTTTAATTTGTTAAGAGAAAACTCCAGTTGATCATGATCCTCTTGGCTAAGGCCTGATAACAAGACCGTATCAAGAAAGTTGTCAAACGCTTTCTGCCTGGCATCTTGCGATCCAGCATCTTCTTCGGTATATAGGCCTTGGTAAAATTCACGGAAGGCTGTTTGAATTTTACTCAGATCGCAAGTGATCCCCCCTGCCGGAACTCAAATGGGATGTATACTGGTATTTGTGAGATGTTGCCTAGTTCTCAGGGCTAACTGGTGGCTGATCCCTACATACATAGATCATTTTGCGTGCAGCGACCCACTTAGCGGCAGATTTCTCAGTCAAGATTGTACCAACTTCTGCTCTAATTGAAAACTCTAGTGTCTCCCCTCGATTGCACACTTTCAGGGTGTCCCAAGCAACCATAACAGGAGCAGAGTCAGTATTCCTTTTAAGAAAGTCCTGAAGCAAAACTCTTCATGTGATCAAAACTCAAAGACGGAATTTCCTTGCAGAAAGACGTACCGTTAATATTTAAAATTAAAGGATTGTGGTCTGACAAGAACCATGGAGTAATGTCAATACTGCTATCCTGAATCAAGGAAGGGGAAGCCATAAAATAATCAAGTCTTGCAAATGATTGTTGGCGTCAGAATAATAAGTATACCCTGGTTGGTCCGGTTTTAAGCGGGACCAGACATCAACCAGCCCATGTATATGCAGTAAGTTCCTTGTAGGTATCAAGGACCCCCTGATGTGGATAAGAGTCCTGGGTCAGGGACAACAATTTTTATGTAAAGGCATACACCCAGGCAGACTTTTAGTACAAAAGCTGGCTATTTAAGGAGACATATTTATATATACACAATAAATGATAAAAAATTAATGCAATGGACTGGAATGATATCAAAAAAGATAATTTTTAATTTAAATATAAAAGATGATTAGATACACATAATTGACAGACTACATAAAAAAGCAGATTTTTCTCTTAAGATTTATGTGGCATTTTTTTCAAATATATTAAAAAAACATCACGATATGTAAAAAAAAGACTTTTTCTTTCAATTATATTCTCTGGTTATGGAGAATAGGGCTGTGTGTATGGAGTAAGTTCCTCAAGGTCTGTAAAACCTTTGGTTTCCGAAACTGACCTGTATACCGCTATTGGGTATCCATCCCCCAATTGCTGAATAAGTTGATGTTGAGGTCCCCGTATATTAAAACAGGGAGAGGCCAGTGGGCTAGCTCCCTGGAAAGCTAATTAATTACTCCAGGATCATCGGCTATTCTCTTATTTATGGAACATAGGGTAAAAGAAAATGTTGATGTTAGTCAACATTCTGCTAAAACTTATTCTCCGATGTGAATCAGATTTAATTTGTATGGGCTGGAGCAGACGATTACGCTTGGGTAAAAATGGCTACGCCTCTTGTGCTTACACCCTGTGATGTCCCCCCAATCAGAGTATATCCCCTCATTTTTAAGAGATGTGTCAGTGATCCTTCAATATGTGTTTCCTGGTGGCTGATTATGTCAGCACCCAGCAGGCGTAAACCTTGAGAGACCTTCTGTCTCTTTCGTGCATCATTTAGACCGCAAACTTTCAAAGAAACAATTCTAAAATGCATTAAATTTGCCATATTAACTCAGTACTAATTACGTTGATAAAGTACCATACATAAGAACATACATCAAGGCAATACCAATACCACAAGAGGAGCCCCTGCCTGACAGTAAGAAACTATCTGTCTAAAAATACAGAAGCATCACATTTTGCACTTTCTAACTCATCATGACAAAAAATACATTCTGATAATAGCACCATGGCAAAAAACATAAAGAACCCATCCTTCTCCACCCTCTCCCCCGCCCCAAACCCCCCCTCATCCTTCTCCTCCCCCACATATTAGAGCAATAAGGATTAACCTGAATGATTGTTGGTTTTTGTAAATGCTTTTTGTGCCCTTGGTTGGACCTTATCACTAGGCGAAGGCGGTCACAGTATTCCTACCCTACCCCTTTTCTTTATTTGTTACTTCTTTGGCAGGATTTGGCTGAGTTGTAGTACCAAAATGGCTGCCAACACTTCCTGGTTGAAGTGTTGGCAGCCAATCAGATCATTGCACAAGATTGGTTGAAGTCGCGGAAGGTCCCTGTCTCTAAATATGCACATTTTGTTTTCCTTTTATATCTTCAAAACGGCTGAGGGATTTACCTCAAATCACAAAAAAGTCTATTTCAGGGTCCAGTTTACTAAATTTAGTGTAAATATGTCCAGTAGTTTGGGCTGCAGTCGTGTTCGAAATCCCTGTTGGAAATTGCATGGGAAACACTTTTTCCACTTGACGGACCACCCAGAATCTTTCCAGGCACAACTAGACACAGAAGGGCACCTTTTATTTTTAGTTTGTGCATATTCTTCAAATAGTCCCGTGCAGTTGGGACCAAAAACTTGGGGCATGAGATATAGTTGCGTTAGTAATGTTAGTTCCCATAAGAACCTTTAGCCATACCTAGAGCTTGAACCGTTGAACTGACTTACTCCAAATTTGGCAGGGAGATAGATGTCGGTTAAAGGAAGTGCCTTTTTCTCATGTGACGTAAATCCATTCAGTAGTTGTTGAGAAATTTATTATAGTGAGATCTCTGGCTGAGGATATTTTGCTGAGGTTTCACGATGAATACAGAATGCAAATGCCAACAGGAAGGCTCTGATTGGCTATTCGTAGCCTGAACAGAAAGTTGCAACTGCCGTTTTATCTATCAGGAACGGTTCCTGGGGCCGATAATTGGTGTGAAAGCCCACATAAGATGTCAGGGTGGATATAAAGTGAGAAATGGGGCTGCTAGTGGCACAAGGTATTTGTCCAAATTTTTTATTTTTTTTAATTGCTTCCGATATTCGCACTAATGCTGCAACTGCCCCCACTTTGTATCATCCCGGGGAAATCTCGACCACCGACTTCATCGCAAATATTGGTAGAAATATAAAAAAATATATCAGTGAATCATTAATTCGCATTGTTATAGAGATATTGAGATTCTGATAAATGTTATTATAGAGTTATTTAGATAGTGAGTTATCTACCGTGATGGTTGGAATTAATTATATAGTTATAATATGTTATATTAATTATTATTATATCATTATTTAGTTATGAATTTTTTTATGTGGTGATGGCTATTGAATTCCTGCTTTTGTTTTCTGTTTTTGAGACGTGTCCTGTGTATCGCTATTACCGACTTCATTGCACTCTCCGGATTAACCTGGAAAATATCAAATAGGTTTTAGAGATTTTTTATAGAAACTCTCTAGAAAAACATGAGTGTAAAGATTAATGTAAGAAACCCTTTGTAGGTAAAATTCTGAAGTATCTGTGTATATATGTATTTTACACATTATGGAAAAGGAGCGATCGTCGCTGATCATGATGCCAGAGCAATGTCATGAATAACCCCAGAAACAGAAAATAGTGCAACGTTCAGAATTGATTTTTCTGCACTGTATTTTTTGATCTGTTGGTAGCCTTTTAATTTCTGCTTTTGTTTTACGCTTTCGCAACGTGTCCAGAGGAATCGCAACTACTGACGGTATTGCGGTCTCCGGAGTCACCGGGAAAACAGAAAATAGGTTTTGGAGATGGTTGTTCTACAAATACACTAGAAAGACATAAGTTTGAAGTGTACAGTAATAAACCCGTGGTGTTTAACATACTATAATATGAGTGCATATATTTGTTTTCCTTTTATGGAAATGGCACAATCGTTGCAACATCCCGAATAACCGTGAAAACAAAACATAGGTCTGAAAGATGGTTTTGAAATTAAATATGCTTTGAAAGAAGTATGTATATAGTAAAATGTGTAGGGCAATGTTTAGACTGGATTATTTTACATATTGTTTTCGGATTTGTTGGAGGTCTTTGAATGTCTGCTTTTATTTTCTATTTTCACGACATGTCCATGGGGATTGTGACATTATCAAACATTTTAAAACGTAAAGAAAAAAACATTACTTATTAATCCACTGAAGAAAATACAAGCCTATAAAAATACCCCTTACAGAGCCATTTTAGATAGGAAAATACAATGTAAAAACCTTAACAATTCGATAAAAAAATCATAGTTTACATAGACTTTCTAGCTGAGAAATAGAATTTGAAAAACCTTAGAAATTCACTGAAAAAAACAAAGGTTATAGGAACGTCATAGTCAGAATTTAGCATTACAAAAACCTTAGAAATTCACTGAAAAAAACAAAGGTTACAGGGGCATTACAGTTAGGAAATAGATTTTTTTTTAAATAGAAATTCTGTGGAAAAAAACAAAAGTTGCAGGGACATTGTAGTTAGGCTGATATTTCACTCATACAAAACCTGAAAAATTCAGAGGTTATAGTAAGCTAAGCAAACTATAACTAATGCCCCTGCAATGCACTGCTTATGACTTCACATATTACATCACTCATGACATAATCAGCGACATCACTGATGACATCACTGATGGTATCAGCCACAGGATCTCTGATGCACCCACTCACACCCCATATATCCTTTCATACACACACTCCAACTTCTACACTTCCATTCTCAAAACCATTGACACACCCATACCAGTACTTACACACCCACTTTCTGATTCATAATCTGCGCACACATCCACTCAGTCACCCATTCAGTCACTCATACATTAACTTGCTCGCTAATGCTGCCACTGATATGTCCATGCATACACCCATACAGCCACTCACACATTGTCAGTCACTCATAGAGCTACCAACACACCTACTCACTCACCTAGAGCGTCACTCACACAGCCATGTACTCACATTTACAGTTATACACACTCATTCACTTATTATTACAGATACTATCACATTCTCACTCACCTATACATTCACTGATGCAAGCACATACTCACCCACATAGCCTATATCTCAATCCCTTACTCACACATACAGTCACTCAAATACTCCAACACTCAACTACACTGCCATTCACAGATCCAGTTACTCACCCATACACTACTGAATGTAAATGTAAATGTCCAGTATTTGTAAAGCGCAAACAATAACCCGAGGGTGTCAAGGCGCTGGGGGCCATCAGGAAGATTAAGTGAGTCATTGCCCAGACTCACATGGTGATGGGCTGATCTGCCACCGGCGCTGGGGATCGAACTCCATCCATGGAATCGGCCCTCTCTATCTGAGAAAGCGTCTTATGATCTCTTCATCAGTTAGACACCTAAGATCTAATAGTTTGTGTCTTCTGAAGGTGCCAAGATTTCGGCTTTCTCGTAGTGGCGGCAGATCGTTTACCGTTACTGCTGCTAAGCTCTGGAACAGCCTTCCGCTTGATCTCAGGTTGTTGGACTCTGAGCTAGCCTTCCGTCGCCAACTTAAGACCTGGCTGTTTACTATTCATTAGAGCTGCAGTTCTTTAGGTCTAGTATTTTCTTTCTGGATTTGATGTATGCTTGGTTTGCTCCTTTGGGGACTCTCTTGTAATCTCAGCTCCGGGACACTTCCGTTGGAGGTAGCCGCGCGCTTTATAAGCTTCAAATAATAATAATAATAATAATAACTGTGTTTTGGGTTCCGGAGTCAGTTGTCCTGGCCACTGCACCACACTTCTTCCCGAAACATTCATTCACTCACTGACACACCCATACACACACTCAGTAACTTATGCTGCCCTTTTCTTAATCGCTCACTAACCCATATAGCCACTCACTCACCCACTCACTCATCCATGCAGGCAGTCACACACCCTCTCACCCAGCCACACAGACACTCATATATTCATACAGGTACTCAGATACCCAATCCATTGCCCATATAGATAATCACTTACCCACTCATACCCGTACCCATCTGATAGACTGATACAGTAATTCACAAAACCTAGTCACTCACTCATACATTCACTGAGACACCTAATCACTCACTTATACAGTTAGCCATGCACCCACTGAACCATCCATACAGGCACTCATACAGTCACTGATTCAACACTCATAAACATTTTTAAAACACTCACAGTCACTGGATGATGTCATCAGTGATTTAAGAAGTGATATCATTTGAGAGGTCATCAGTGATGTCATGAGTGAAGTCACTGACCATGTCATGAGTGATATAATATGTGAGGTCACAAGTGCGCATTGCAGGGTCGGGAGTTATTGTCAGCTCATCTAACTGTAACTGCTGAATTTCTCTGGTTTCTACAAGTAAAATATCAGCCTAACTATAATGTCCCATTAACCTTTGTTTTTTTCACTAAATATATATATCCCATGATCCCATGTGTCTCCCATTTTTCAGCAGACCTTCATTTTAAATATTAGTCTGCCACCCATGTAGGCCATTTAGGCCACAAGGCAGGGTGCATGGTATTTAAGAGTGGGACAAGCAGAAAATTAATATTACCATGTCCCTATAGTCACAAGGCCTAAAAAGCGTGTTTTCATTGTTGTAGGCTTAACTGTCCAGTGTAGGAAATCAGAGTACAGGTTAAAAATACTATACGTTGGGAAATGACCCGCTAGAACAATAGCTAAACAACTATAATTAATAGGTATTAAAAATCCAATTCAATGGTGAAGCCTGATTATTTTTTTATATTAAGGAAAAGTAACTTTTACAAAGTAACCGTTTCCTTGGCTGAAGTTCATGGAGGATAATTTGTGTTAACTTTCTAGCAACACCTAGCCTATGCCCAACACCGGCACAGTTCTGAAAGAGGTGTGAAATTCCTCCCAGGAACACACAAAATGCTGACCTGGATGAGCAGAGATGACTCCTCTGAGCTAAATGTAATGTGCAAGGTGGAGTCTGTGGACATTCTGTTGACACCACCATGTCACATCCTGCTTCACCGATCTGTTGAGATACATGTAACATGTAGGTATAATTAGAAGGGAGAGAACAGGATTCCACGACAATTCTGGTCTATCCCTCTGTGTGGCTGTTCAAGGAGGCTGCTTTTGTATTACCAGACATCTGTCACCGAGTTTATTGTAGGTACAGCACCTGCTTCCAACTGGATTTCAGTGTTAGATGTGGGAAGACATGAATGATTTCATACCATTTTGAAAATGCACAGACACACGGTATTGTGCTTTAAAGCAAACTGGAGGAACTGCTGAAAAAGTGGCCAGGGTTACCCCTAGGAACCTTTTCCCCAAGTAATTTAAGGAGTGTCCAGGAGTCATTCCACCCACTAGCTGGTGATATTCACAAATATGGATGTGCCAAGCTACTAGGACATAACACTTCCTGCAGCTCTGGAAGAAATGAAGTGGACTGAGCTTGCTGTCTGTGACCTGGGAGGAGGCCTGAAAGACTGGGCCTTCCCCCATTCTCAGAACAGAGAAGAGGACTCCAAGTGTAAATTGGCTGACCTCCTATGTAGCTTAAGGGGCACAGCAAGCTGCTAGTGACTTTTTCCCTAGTGTGTCAAGCTGAACCAAAGCAACTGACCTGGACTTCACCTTACAAATGTGATTGTTGAGGCAGTTTGAAATGTGCAGTTTTGTGTATGGGGAAATAGCGGAGCTCCTCAAAGTGTTGTGGGATTTTAGTATAGTGTGGGAGACTGAGAGTGATTTTGCCTGCTGAGTTCTAAATTGTTTGCATTCTTCTGGTGAGTTTTTTGTTGATCCCCCGTAGAGGGTGTTCCCATAGTCCAGCTTTCTTGAGAGCAGGGTGTGTGTGAGATGGTTTCCTGAGTACTTTGGAGCCATTTGAAAATCTTCTTCAGCTTGTTCAGGGTTTAGAAGCATAAGACATTGATGTAGGTAGTCATGTTACCTTTGCTGTTCATGATGATCTTGAAGTTCTTGGCAAAGGTGGTGGGGGTCAGTCCTAGCTCTGTTGGTCACCATGTGGAGTCCAAATCTGAAGAGTTTTTATTGAAGATCATGATTTAAGCCTTGCCGGCGTTCAGCTCTAGACAGCTGATCTTCATCCAGTGAGCAATTTCAGTAATGCAGGTATTGAACTTAATCCAGGTACTGAGCATCTTGTCCATGAGGGAGAGAATGAGTTGTGTGTTGTCATAGTAGGAGAGGGCGTTGATGTTGTTGAGAGAGGATGATGCTCGTTAGAGGGATCTTGTATGCGTTGAAGAAGGGCAGGCTCGGGGAGGATCCTTGCTCAGCTCCACAGATGAGGTTGGGGGCATCTGAATTGTACGGTGCAAGGCTAACTGATTGGGTCCTTCCAGTAAGGAAGGAGCAAATCCATCAGAGTGGGTGTCCTTGGATTGTAATTTTGTGTAGACATTGGGTGAGGCTGAGGTGGGAGATCCTGTCAAATGCTGCGGAGAGGTTCAGGGGGATGATGGCTGCCATTTCCAGTCATGCGAATGTCATCTGTGGCATAGATGATGGCTTTTGTTTGTTGTGGTTTGGTCTGAAACCAGACTGATTGGTGCTGAGGAATTGGTGGTTATTAATATATTTGGTGAAATGTGGGTTGATGATTTTTCTCTAAGACCTTGCCCGGGAGATCGGTCTGGAGTGCTGAAGGGTCAGCGAAGGGTTACTTTAGCTGTGGGAAAACAGTTGCATGTTTCCAAGCTTCTTGGAAGGTTGTGAAAGAGGTGGAGGCATTCAGAATAGGTGTGAGCATGGAGCAGATGGGTTGTAGTCCTCTGGAGAAGGCGTGGTCGGCGCAGGGGTTTGATGGGGCCCAGGAGTGGATGGAATGCATGGTGGTGGCTGTGACAGTTTCCTTGCATGTGAAGATGGGACATGTGGTTAACATTGGTTCTTTGAATAAAATCTGAAGGCATTTGGCAATATCTGCTAAATCCTGTTGTAGGCTGAAGTTGCTGTAAATGGAAGTAATTTTTTTGGCTGAAGAATTGAGAGAGATCGCTGCGGAGGTCCTGCAAGAGGGTGATCGAGATAGAGGCGGCCACTGGAGAGGCCTCACAATGGTGAAGAATAATTTGCTACTCTTGGTGCTGGCACACAGTGCATTTGGTGGTCCGGATCATTTGGTGATAGTGTCTCATGGTGGATTTGAGCGTTCTCCTTTCTGTATTGCTCTAACTCATTTTTCATTTACTTTCCACTTCTTTGCTGTGATGTTTCATCCATCTGAGTTCCTCCATGTACCAACTGATATGGGATCTACAACTTGTTATGTTTCTGGGTTTGAGAGGGCCACGGAGTATGCAAAGGAGGTGAACCAATTTTTTTAACTCTTGATGGCTTTGTGAGGCTGTTGCAGTGTTTGTGTGGGTAGACACATTGAGAGCAGTGTTCCAGCCCTTGACAGTGATGCTCCTCCAGGTTAAGCAGCATGGTCTTGGGGTTGTGCGTGTGCATGCAACTAGGATGTGGTCTGTCCAGGAGACAGGTGCGGGCTTGTCATCAATCATGTTGTTGAAGGTAGTAAAAATAGGGTACAGGAGGTGCCTGGCAACATGTGTT
The DNA here is from genome assembly GCF_964263255.1 of Lissotriton vulgaris. Classification (NCBI taxonomy): domain Eukaryota; kingdom Metazoa; phylum Chordata; class Amphibia; order Caudata; family Salamandridae; genus Lissotriton; species Lissotriton vulgaris. The sequence goes on from NC_141685.1 coordinate 2,048,250,058, forward strand.
TGTTCCTTTATTCATTGGATAAAGTCTAGGCTTCCAAAATCTTTGAGGAATGCTTTTGAGTTGAGGTCGGCGTGGTCTTCGAGACAGAAGTTCCAGACTCCTATTAGGGTTTTATTAATCTGTGTCAATTTGTGTGATGAGATCCGTGATGTGTCAGTGAAGCTGGTGCTTGGTCTTAGCGGTCTGTAGATGAGAGAGCCTCTTAATATGAAGTTGGGTGTGATGTGGAGCTTGAACTACAGGTGTTACATGTTGGAGGATGACATGTTAATGGAGGTGGTACAGTATATTGTGTTTTTGTAGATAATGGCAGTTCCGCCTTTGGGCTTGCCCGACCATCTTATAGCAAGAGACGGTGCCTGTGGCAATGCTAGTTGCTGCTGCAGGGTTTAGCCAGGTTTCTGTGAGTAAAAGGAGGTCTGGGGCATTGTCGTACAGCAGGTCCCAGATCTCTGTGCCATAACCATTGAGTGAACAGTTTTTGAGGTATGAAGTGTCGGTGGGTATTTTCATGGACTGTGAGAGTCTGATAGAGTGGGGTGTTGGGTGCTGTTAGTGCTGGTGGGGTGAGTGTTGGTTATGGGTAAATGCATGAAAACATGCGAAAAAAGTATGAGAACACTCCATCAGTCCCTCAGTGTTGAGAGGTGCAGCAAGGTAGCAGTGGGTGTAGCAGCGGCTGGTCTTGGGGGTGCAGAGAGTAGCACTCAGAGGGGGACGACCAGGGTTCCTGGTGCTGGACACAGCCCAGGTGCAAATGACCTTACCTTTGGAGTACGTTCATCTCTGCGCGTCCGCACTGTGATCACCATTAAGTCGGCCCTGGCATACGTAAAGGCAATGACTGCACAATGATTTATTCAGTGCTGTTGCTGCATACTAGCAAGCTAGGCGTAATAGCTAGGGGTGTGCAAAATTCACGTAATTTGCTTTAACATAAGTGCATGTAATTTTTGGTGAAATAAGGAATAATTATGTGAAATGTAAAAACTTCCGCTTTAAGTTATATTTTAGTGCAAAATGTATCGTAACTTCAATTTTTGGCACAAGCTAGCCTTTAAACATAAGCATTATGAGCTACAGCAGTTTGTGTTCTGTTGTTCTTGTACGTTTTCAGTAAACATTTACTGTGAATGGTGCATTTGCAGTAAACCTTTACCGTGAATGGCATGTAATTACGCAAAATTGTGTAACTTTGTTAATTTTAAATAACACAAAATTGCCAAATTATGCAAACTACGCTGACATGATTTAAATTTCGCCTTGGTCGTACCAGCCCACATCCCTCCCCCGAGTAAGCCTTAGACTGCACTGCTTTGCTACACTGAGAGTTGAGTGCTATAATGAGGTACTTGATTTCCAGAAAAGAGAAAGTTGTACAATTATTACTAGTGAAGGTCTCACATACGTAGTAATTATTACCTCAATTTCTTACAGAAAGGGTCATACTTGTGTTGTGATGCCTATCATAACATTTACACCGTGCCTTAAATCTTTTCAGGCCAAACTTGCTGGAATTTGAAGGGGCAAAAGCCCCAGCATTTAGGGAGACATGTGGACCAAATTCTACATATTTCTGGGAAAATATTAATAATACATGCTGATTATCACACCCGATAAATTCCACACTTGGAGGCTTTAAGGAAGCAATACTATTAGGTAGAATGCAAGGTTTTTTAGATTTTAAATATTTGTATTTTTTTCCAATTTTGGTCCCGGCCACAAATTGTTCACGGATGGAAATACATATTCGACTCAACAAAGTTTTATGAAAGGCTGTGGAACGTAAAATATGTCATTACTGGAGTGTAGAGTATTTCACAAGGACTGATAATTTCTTCAAATTCTATGTGTGAATGTTGAAAATATTGTATTTCTTGGTGGTTAAATAATTAAACAGGGAGAAAGATAGAAAGTAATCAAAAAATGAGAAGCTGGGGCTAGCAAAGTCATTATCTGTCTTCGAGCCTGAGGTTGACCCTTTTCTGTGTTTATTTTTGGCAGCAAAGAGAAAGAAGAATCTCAAGCCCTGAGCGCCACCGGACGTACATTTTTTTTTATGCTCCGGTGGCAGCGCCATTTCCCATAGTTCAGTTTATTTGGCCCTTAATCTACTGGCGCTGTCAGGGTGACAAACCACTTGCAAAATATTTGTAAGTGATCATGAATGTTTGAGTTTTTTCGTGCCCACCTGCATTTGTAGTCCCTGATTTGGGAAACCCCCCAAAACGTTTTTTCAATCCTGCTAATCTTCTTCTGGCCGAATCGGACCACTGGGACTATTGCGCCATGACGCCTACATGCATTGGCTGCGCTTTTTTTGACGCCCAAATCAAATCCCTCAGGAGAACTCATAAACCCACCGTAAATAATAGGGGGCAGATTTACAAGCCTCTTGCGCCACTTTTGCGTCACTTTTCCATGTTAAAAGTGATGCAGAAGTGGCGCAAAGGGGCTTGTAAATCTGCTCCTAGATTTGCTCACAAGAGGGCAGATTTACAAGCCCCCTGCACCACCAGTACGTCACTTTTTGTGGCGTACTGGTGTCGCAGGGGGCTCCTTCATATTTACAAGGACAGGAAAAGCCACCCTGCGTGACTTTTCCTCTCCTTGTAAATATGGCCCCTTCCCACGCAGCACTTTGCGTTGAAGGGGCATTCCATGGGTGTTGCTGTGGGTGTTCCCACACAACACCCATGGAACAAGATACATCTCCAGATTTACGAGAAATCGTAAATCTGGAGATGCGTCAGAATGCTACGCCACCCTAGAGGTGGCGTAGTGAAGCGCAATGAGGAGAAATGTTTTCATTTCTCTTCGTTTTTTCCTCTTTCAATGCATGCTGCATTCTACAGCACGGATTGAAAGAGGACAATGCCTGTAGTGATTGTTTTTGTGCAGTAAGGTGCCTATTCCTGCACAAAAACAATCTCCCCATGACGTAGGCATCCTTGCACCATGGTGCAAGGGTGCCTGCGCCAGCGCATGGCTGCAGGTTGTGCGTCAGCGCAGGGGGAAGCACAGAGATGCAACATATTCTTGTAAATATGTTGCATTCCGCGGCTTCGGAAGTGCCGCAGCATGGCACAGCCAAAGGGCTTGCGGTGCCACGCTGCAGCACTTCCTTGTAGATCTGCCCCATGGAGTTTTTCCATACTAAGTGTGACGGTCCAGGCGACCTCAGATTTGGTCGCTCTGCAGACGCTGTAGCGCAGTACATAAGACACAGATACCAGTGGCAGGTCGTATGGGCCGGAAGTCCCGTGCGACCTCAGGCCCCTTCATTTAAGCTCTATGGCCTCGCCTGGCCAGAGAGTGCTACATTGTGTGCGTGTTCTTCCGGGGTGTCATCTTTACTGACCCAAGTGAATGTAGACTAGACCACTATACTAAGGAATGTCACCAACTTGTAAAGACTAATGCCCACATGCATCAAACTCCCGTTTTGCGATTCCAAATTTGCGATTTTTACCGAATAGCAAATAAGGAATCGCAAAACGGGATGCATTATTGAAAGTGCATAATATTTGCGATTCGGTAAAAATCGCAATTTTTACCGAATCACAAATATTATGCGAATTCCAATTTGCGATTTCGCAATTCCCATTGATTCCTATGGGCCAAAAGGCCCATAGGAATCAATGGTAATTGCGAATTCGCAAATTGGAATTCGCAAAATGTTGATGCATTCCATGGGTGCGGGGGGGGGTCCAAAGGCCCCCCCCCTGCACCCCTGAAATGTATTTTAAAATGGATGTTTCACACACACATGTCCTAAGGACATGTGTGTCTGTAACATGACAGTGTTTAAAATGCTAATTTGAGCATTTTAAACATTTTTCGCAAATTACCACGAGGTTCAACCTCGTGGTAATTTGCACTTGCAATCTTTAAATTCACAATTTTTGAAAAAATGATGCATTGCATTTAAGGAATCGCAAAATTGCGATTCCTTAAATGCAATCGCATTTTAGAAAATCGCAAAATTAGCGATTTTCAACAAAAACAAATGATGCATCTCAAAAAGCATTTTTGGAATCGCAAACGGCCGATTTTAAGGAATCGCACCGTTTGCGACTCCAAAAATGCTTGATGCATGTGGGCAAAAATCTCCCCATTATTGTTTCTGGGATTTACTGATAGGATATTACTCCAGTCAATGCATTTCTTTCCAAGGTTAAAATGCATCCAGGGATTTCCACTCTTTTTTAAACCCTAACTTATTTTTTTATTTATCTTCACTTTTCAGAGGGGAAATGTGATAGTCTCTATTTTTAAACACAGTAGACATCTATACTGTCAGCTTACTAAAGTTGATCATGCATGTGTGCCTAGACCTTTTTCGTTGCTCTTTAAAGCAAAATCGTGTTCGTGCCCACAGAAACAAGATATCTTTTTTATTAATCTCTGAGCTAAAGTGGGTGTTTCGTCAGTTATTTTTTTTTCACAACCAACTTCAAATGCATCATGTATGTTTACAGTTTGACTTGTAAAATTGTTATATCAATACTGCCATCTACTGCTTACAATGTGCATATTTCATTTGGAAAGAATTTTTGAATGTTGTGTTAGAATACACGTTGATTTTGATCCACGGACAAGAGGACCCAGTTAGTATAAAAAAAACATATTCCACGAGATCCCAGGAAACATTTAAATAATTTCACACACCACTCTTAAATTGTAAATTGTTCAATTAGCATTCATGACTAAAAGATAAACGAAATGTGTCCATTCTAATTCCAATGAGACCATTCTCATTTCAGTTTCCAACCATTGTCCAAAAACCTATCCAACTATCCTTTCCACAGACATCAAACAGAACAGTCAAATCTTCCACTTACTATTTTCAATAAGCGTTTCCGTATCTGAAAAACACTTTGGCCAAGCTAACAGACCCAAATAAAAATGCACAGTAAACAACATTGCAAGACCCATCTTATGGTCTACAATGTTTCCAGAACCATTTGATGGCAATAAAGGACTTTTTGATATAGATATGCTTAATATATTTTGCTCTTTCTCTCGAGGTAGCCGTTCTCTCATTATGTTATAACTTAGTCTCGATTGCAAATACAGTAATTTATATTGGCTATTTGAACTGGGGGCTTATTCTGCCTTGCTACTTTTTCTTCCTGGTAGTTTCCTTTGAGGGCATACTCTAGCTTCATGTTTGTTTCACTGACTGGCAAGGTGACTGCCAGATATGATTGTCCCAGCGTCAGACCACATACCATCCAATCCAGAAACCTGCCTTGCGTCCAACCCGACATTCATGACCGCGACATTGTAATGTTGCAGGGGCCTATGCGTTCAGGCATAAGTAATCAGGACACAGACGCCGATAATTAGTTGGTAGAACTGGCCCAGGGCACGTGCGCCCGGACTCTTTTGTTTGACAGGGTTACTGTCCAATGATGCATGTGGTGGGTGGGTGTGGGGTGGGGTGGGGTGTAAGCCGGCCCTCTGGTACATTAGAACAAATAGAACAGTGAGCAGCAGGACACTACAGACATCACCTCTATCGCAGCACAGGAGGCTTCTGGCTGCTTGTCTCCCTTGGTGTCTCAGGACCCTCCTGTTGATGGTGCACCATTGAAACTAGGTAATACGCTGGACTCAGCGGTTATGGATTGATTTATTTGTTGCAGAAGGTGAGGCATGCTGCCCAGGACACCTCCTAGTGGTCAGGGTACAGGCAGAGGTTACAGACTTGGTGGAGTTCTGTCCTCAGATATTTTGAGTGACAGCTTCGGCAAAAATGAATTTTAGTCCTTTCCATCACTCAGACATTCTCCAGCATTGAGGAGGCGATGGAGGCAGGAAATGGGTCAGGCCCCGAAAGGGGTGTCTGAACTGCGTCAAAGGGGATACGTGGTAGGTAAAACTTTGATGAGAAGTACGATTCTAACCTCTTCTGACTAGGAGCAAATCCAAGCATACTGAGTGAGAACACCACTTGGCATCGAATCAGAGCTCAGAGGGACACGTCTGAACCAGACAGGGGAGAAAAACAGTCTAACAATGGAGCTGGTATTCATGCGCATTACCAGCATTGCTAAAGACATTCAGACCCACATTTCCTTACTATTCTAAAAGGCCTTGGGCCTTATTTATGAAGGACTTGCGTCAGTTTTGCGCCGCCGGTGCGTCACCTTTTGTGACGCACCAGCAGTGTAAAAAATGTGCCTCGTTGCGCCATATTTAAAAAGTGACGCATCTAGGTAGATGCCTCACTTTTTAAACCCCTGCGCCACATTATACCTGCGTCAGGTATAATATATGCAGAGGGGGCTTTCCCCCGCAAAAAGCCTTGTAATAGTGACGCAGTGAAATCTATGAGATTTCACTGCGTCACTTTTAGGACGCTGTTGCGTCAAAATCTTGCGCCTGCCTCACAGCAGGCGTAAGACTGACGCAAGCCCTTTCACATGGGGTTTTCCCCATGTGAAAGGACGCATTGCTGGAGTTGCGTCACTTTTGTGACACACTCCAGCAATGCGTCACTTTTGCGCTTACAGATACATCAGAAATACTGACGTATCTGTAACTCCTTGCGACATGATGCGGCATACATTAAATATGACGCATCAAGAATGTCGTAAGGAGTGCGCAATGAAAAGTGATGCATCGCTGTTTTCACGCAGCGATGCGTCACTTTTCATAAATGAGGCTCCTTGTTGGGAGCTTGGAGGATTCAGTAAGCAATGAACAGTATTCTTTGCACTGCACTGTATTGCACGAGTTTCCGAGCAGAGATTTAGCTAAAGTGGGCCTCTGCCCGAAGGGAGAGGAAACTGTTGAAGCTAGCAAGATGCCCTGATTGGAGTAAAAAAGTTCAGGTTTTGTTTACCTTTTATGTATAGAATACTGACTAAAAGATGGGGAAAACCTTTGCCGAGTGGCGTGGGGCCATCATTTTGATGATGAAACCTATATCTTAAGGACCTAAAAAATATTTTTTGAATTGTAGGATCACTGTGAAAGATATGTTTCTATACCATCACAGTGTGTGCTACAACAGCAAACAAACATGTATTATTTAGATGCATTTAGAGTAATATGATATTTATTACCAGGGCTGAAAGTAAGAAGAGACCATGATTCAGAAGAGGTGAAGCCTCAAGATGGTCCTTTTGCCACTCTCCTAACTCAACAACTAAGTGAGAATTATGGAGAATGAACTTTACTGGTTCCGCTTTTTCTATATGATTTTATGCAAGCAGTGTCCCTGCCCTTCTGTTTATTTGCCCTTTGACATATGTCTTCTGGTGTCATAACAGCTCCACTAATACATCCCCTCTTTTTAATTTCTACTTGATACATCTTCCCTTCTTAATGCCATCCTATGGCCTTACCTGCTTTACCTTCCCCAACAACATTCAGTTTATCCTGAACATGCTGAGGAGGAACTTCAAATGTCTCCCAAGAAGCACTAGAAGCAGCAGGTTGGATTTTGAGAACACCTGTAGGAGCATAAATGTAATATTGAGCAACTATTCTATCATGTTGTCTTTTGGCCATGACTTAATGAGCCATGCACCTGCACAAACTGTGGCTTCGGCACATGGCAGGAGGAGGGGTGGGTAAAAGTCCATGAGCTGTTGTGTAGTTCCTAAAAATATATAGGATCAGTGCATTTATAGGTAACATAAACGGAGGGATTGGTGCCTAGACTGATTCCAGACACCCCCAAAGGATATGTCACCCTATAGACCAGCTAGTTCACAGTGCTACTATAAGCCATCTAACCTAACTAAAGATCGAATAGTTTCTGGCAACCATTGAATATGACAACCCTTGACCCTCCAGGGTCGTGGGATCGTGGAAACAGTACAGTACTTTTCGCTCAGTCAATCGCGATCACTTAATCTCAGAGAAATATTCAGAATAAACATTGGGGATGTTTTCAATAGACATTTATTGAACCAGCATAATTCTAGTATAAAACATGTTTGCTGTGACAATCATTAGACAGAGGCCAATGTAAAAGATTACAGGCACCAATAAAGTGAACAGAAGGTAGAATTCTCCCATGGTGCTAAAAACAGTGAATATAAACATGACAGTAATCAAGCGTACTCCTGCAATGCAGACCCTACCTAAGTGTACCTAACATGTATGTGGGTGTAAGACCAAGAATCCCCTAGGGAAGAGTCAACCCCATTACTTGATGGTAGAGAATAAAGGACCTCATCTTGGCCACGAATTGGAGAGCCCGCAAGGCTACAGCATACCAGGACCTCAGTGACTTGTGTCAGCGTGGAAGCATCACCTCTGTTTATCTAGTGAAGGTATGGTTCTTTTATACAATAAAGATAGCCCAATCGATATGTTGTGAGTATGATTATGTAAATGAGCCTGAATCAATACTTGAATTATGCAAATTAGTTCTGTTGCCGTAGGATGAAGATGACCATGTCTTTTATACAGAGTATGTTAACCCTGTTATGTACATCATGTGCAGGGGACTTTTCTAAGAATTCTTGTGCATAATAAATGAGGCTAGTTTTAAGGAAACCAATCGACATTTATTCAGCATAACTCGGTAAAAGGTCAGTCCTAGAATTGTTATGCAGAGCAAGGTAGGACAAATGTAGGTGAAAGGTCGTTTTGCTACTTAAGCCCTGGGTGGTGTACATAACACCCAGTCCTCATGCAAAGGTAGATAATAGCTACTAATACTAATATTAACCTACTAATAAAGTCATTAAACCATTGTCATAAACCCAGTGTCTAAAAACATCTAAGAACATGGTTATGTAAAAAGTATGCTAATAAAAAGTCCACTAAAGAGTCAATATATGATCAGACTGACTGAGTACATTGTAAGCCAGGGTGCTCAGTGAGAGCAGAAAAAAAATACAACAAAACAATGTTTTTCATTCCAATTTGGTCTTGTTTTTGGAAAAAAGACCAAATTGTTCCCTTCGCATGGAGAGCCAAATGTTTATATGTCCTGTGTGGGAGAAACAACATCACTGTCACTCGAATTTGCAGACGACAGTCCCTGTAACACCTCTTGTATCAGGTCAATGGAGCAAAGGGGATTTTCTTTAGATCAGACAGCAGCCTATTGAGGAAACACTCGATTCCAGTGAGCCTGTTGTAGAGCCGTTGTTTATTCCAGCAGGAGCTGAAGCATACTGCAAAGGCTCTAACAATGCCTTCATCAACGTGGGAATATGCTGAGGACACTGACACACGTGGAAATTCAAGGGGTCCAGTAGTATGTCTATGTCCGGTGGCACAACCGAAGGAAGGGTCAGACAGATTTTCAACACAAATTCATATCCCCAGAATAGGCAGCAGAACACAGGCAAGATGCAGTCAAGCCAGACTGGTCTGAACAATAGGACCAATGCTTGCTTGAGCTCCCGAAGCTGAGGTGTTCCCAGATGGAGTACCATGCATTCACAACAGCGTCACACCAGCAGTACTTTTTCCATCTCTCGATGACCTAGCCCATCCATTGCGTAGCAGGAAAATTAAAACCAGGATACTAACTATAAGTAGTAGGACCAGCGAAAGCCATCCAAAAACACTTCCCAGCATGGAGTGTATGAATGCTGGAATATCTCCCAAGATTGTCTGAAAGGTACTCAAAAGTCCAAAACCTATACATGTAAATAGGTGCAAAATCCCCCTTGTATTAGACATGTTAACCCTTTGTGTGTTTTGGACAGCCCCTGGCAGTCCGACGTCACGGTGGGCGTGTCCTAACGACGGCCGGGGGACGTCCAAATCCCACCTACTCAATAAAACCCCCACACAGCGTGAAAATTCACGCAGCGCAGAAGGGCTTAAAGATATGATGAACCATTTCACCAAAATGGAGCGGCCATTTTTTGGGACTAGTGCCTGTATCTCAGATGAATACCTTGCAACCTGGAGATCAAAAGTCACTTGGACTTGGTTAAGGACATATCCTTCTGAAAAACCATGGCTTTCAGTCTGCTCAAAGAATTAAACTGTATGAAGGAAACATTTAATGAAGGTCATAGCATTGCCTCCCTAACTGTGTGAGTCGGTGGTAACAACACTTGCATACAACAAGTAACCCTGGAACTTAGTGCAACCAGATATGCAATACCTGGTACCAATTCACAATGGCCTTGTTCATTCAGCATCAAATCGCTCCCATTAGAGAGCAGCTTGAAGACTAGATGAATCTTAGCAGCTGGGGAACCCTTAAAGTGACAGTTAAAGCACTTTCACAGTTTGAACCGCTGAGAAAAACATCACTGTCCCCATTCCTACATCAAAATCTGTACGGTTAATCCTAGTACTCTTGTATGTATCCTTATCCGAGCGCTTCATATCTGCCAACCTGGTAATACTAGAAACAGTATTGAAATTGGAATTTCATGACTGGCAGTGCAATGGCAATGGATTAACCATTCTGTGGAAGGTGGAAGGTGACTCAGCCACGGTGAAAGGTAATTGGACCAATTTTTCAATGTGCAACTTAGTATACTTTGCATCTCCACATGCCGTAACCATCTGTCTCTCCATTAGATTGTTTGCAGAGAACAGACTTGTGCTGTTGATGTTAGGCCAGGGCACATAGCCAAAACACAAGAATTATAACCTCCAGCTCAATAACAGAATGGATCGCAACTGTGATTGTCCATATTGTAGATTAGACAAATCCTGTTCCATTATATCTATTGCAGAAGACACAATGTTGCCCAGTGAATAAATGGTGGATGATAGGGTGGTCATACCATTGTCAACCACAGCCAAAGCCTTTTCTATATTAACCCTATCAATCTCACATAGACTCTCAGCAGCCTCCTGTTGAGTGATTTTCCATAACTCATTGTAAATAGCATAAAAAAATGCTTGTGACATGGCTCCTGGGGCCTAACAACAAATCCCTAAGATCCATATCATTCAATAGAAGAGATAAGTGTTGTTTCACCTGCACAGTGTCAAGATCTTTAGTCACTCTAGGCATGCCTTCCCAAAACTGTAAGATGTCACCACCCTGATTGTCCATAACGCTGACCAGGCCTATGGATACTACACCCTTCGGTCGTACCCGTGAATCTTGACTGACACCTATTTGTGTCGAAAAGCCAAACCAACTATCCCTTCTAATAGGGGTCTGGTGAATTGTATGGACCATTGTGCAATATGACATCTAATGTATCCTCACTTTGTAGTGTATAGTTTTGCCAACCCTCGAAGTGTGTAAATGAAGGTTCTGAGGTGTGTTCAAATCCTTGATCCTAGCTGGTCCAAGACAGGAAGTCTGTTGCACTGTGTCATTCAGAACAATCATTTGATGTGGTATGAAACATACTCCAAATAAGGCTTCAGTTCCCTGAAGTTGCCAATCTTTAGTCCTCCAGTAAGAATTTGTGTCTATGGTGCCCCTTCAAAATTTGAACCATGTACACCAGCTGTGCAATAAAGGCAGCAGAGTTTATCAGCTGAGTGTTAGTGAGGATATTTTTCTTTGCAGGTGTAGGTGCAAGCCTATAGTAATATGAGGTCATGTCTGATGTGTTAAACCCAGAAAATAAGAGAACTTCTGTGAAAATGTGGTTGAACTAACTTTTGGCATTGTTGAACAGTGTTTCCATTGATATTAAGTGAAAACAGAATGTGGGATTCTTGCTTTATGCAAAAAATGGTGACCCTATTGTTGGTAACAAAACATGGTGTCACAACTAGATACACATCATACTTTTCATCATTTGAAAATGCAGCAGATTGCCTTAACTCAGATAGCATAGTATGCATAGTTTCAATATACCAATCATCATAGAGAGTACTAGAGGTGATGCTATCACTAGGAGACATTTTAAATAAATGTGGTATTCTTAATAGCTCAGTAGGACCATACACATCATAAGAAACTCCGTCCCATACTATTCCTTCAGGAACTGGAACTGCTGTAATATTCACTAAGGTCAGGCCCCTCTGATCACAGTGTGATGATGCATTTGATTTCAGGACCAAGTTCACTTGTTGTACTGCAGAACGTTCTGGGAGAAAATGTCCATTCAGGACTAAGAAAAAGACAGTCACTATACCAAGCCAAATGACTATAACAATAGACCAATTGCAATCCAGAGCTGCATCCATGGAGAAATAAAGACCAATTGCAATCCAGAGCTGCATCCATGGAGAAATAAAGTAATTCTTCTTCAGCCAAAAACAGAAATCATGAATTTGTTGTTTGTGGGGAACAGGCGGTGGTGGTAACTTGGGTTCACTTGGATCTGATGAAAAATCGTCAAAATCGATGATGTAGCCAGATGCATTTTGATCTCTCTTTGGTAGCTCAGTAGGTTTCCTGGAACTAGCAGATGTCTTTGCCCTATATATATTCACATAGACGCCAGTGTTAGGCCGAATTGAGATCTGTGTTTCATTTGTAGTTTGATGTTGTTCGCTTTCAACACGTACAATTTGCATACCATTGTTTGTAGCTCCTTCACTTCGCGAAGTGGAGTCTTCAAAGGTTATTCATCTTTCCATCTGAACTTCCTGTATGATAGCAAGAGAAGATCGGTTGCTACCCAGGAGCCCATGCACATAGACACATGTGTATGGTCAGTGTGATATCAGTAGTGGTGTTTGAAGTGGACGTGCTATGGGGGAACCTTTCATCTGCTGACAGATGTCGCTCTTCAGGACATGACCCTAGGCCTGTTTAGTGAGACCTGGCCACCAATAGCACAGCTTTAATAGTGAAAGCATCATAGCAATACCTGCGTGTGCTGAACTCAGACTCTTGTGTTCAGCCAGAATCAATCCTAATCTGCTGTCCATGTTTGGTATTACTTTGTCCCCCCACTCCTGGAATTTGAGCATACAGAATGTTTTGCGCATCTAACTTGTTGAAGTACTTGAGTGGAAAACCTTTTGGCAAGGCTGAGCTGTTGCACGTAGTGTTCACAGCTGTCTATCCTCATGCTAGAACGAATGATAGCAGCAACAACAGCAGTTTGCACTGCCTTGGTCGCTTCAGCCCCCAATGAATTCCCTTCAGTGTGCAAGCCAACACACTGATGAATCAATGTGTGAATTACATGAGCCAGTGGCAAGCATTTTTTCAACTCTGCCACCTTTTACCAAAGCAGCTTGGACTTTATTGTACAACCTTTGGAATCTCTAAACCCATTCTTGCCCCAATAGTGAATATATTCATTGTATGACTGGACACAATAAAACTAATCGCACAAAATGAGAGTGGGAAATTCCTGATCTGTATTTCTCAGTGCCAATATCAGGGCTTTTAATTCTGCCAGTTGTGCCGAGTAGTCTCCTAGAGACTGAGTCTGTGTATTGCTAGGACGGAACTTGCTGTCCTGCATATATCCTTTCACAATCATACATGCTGCACTGTATTGCTGTTTACTTACTACGGCAGTATGGGCAGATCCATTGGCATAAGCGATATTTTCATACGGGTCTAGTGACATTTTTTAGTTAGGGAGAGGATATTTTTCTTCATACTGCAGAAAAGCTGGCGTTTTACTGTAGAATCGAATTTGTAGTCTACATCTGTTGCAGTAAGAGAATTAGCCCATTATATCCATTGTGAATGCAATGCTTTTGCATTTGGAACACTTGCTTTGGTAACAGCCTCTAATGTTGGTACTGGAGCCACAACAATTATGCGTTTTCCCTGTGCTACTGTTCTTTCTCTCACTACAGTTTGTTTTCCGTGTATGCAAAATGTATCTCAGCGTGTGTATACAAATGTGATGTGCATGCTATGGGTGCCATTTCTCCTTCATTGAAGGTGAGGTAAGAGTACCCTTGTGGACGTGCGACTACACGAATCACCAAATTAGTGGTATTTACACGTAGGTGTAAGTGTTTGGAAGTTATCATGTCAGCTTGTATAGAAGTTCTATGTGTTCCTATATCCAATACTGGACTGAAAAATCAGGTCTGATTAGGTCGTAAAATGGTTTAACCCTTTCAGCGTAATCCAAAATGTATGTTCTACCAAAATTTAGGAATCCTAAAATGGATTATACATCTTTCCGAGCCTTTGGAGGTTGGAACAGTGCACATTTTCCTAAACACGTAGCTGCCAGGCTTTTCCCTTCATTTGATAGCGATTATCTCAAAAATAGGACAATGAGGTGGGCAACTTATGATTTTGTAAAGTTACTTTTCTAGCCGACAGTGGCGAACCTCAGAATTATGTTGTTCAACCTGTTCAAGTGTTCCAAAAGCTCAATGTCTGTCAAATAAATACCATCTACGTAGGTCAATGCCTCCTGAGAACAACCCAGGGCTATTCTTTTACCCTTGGGGCAGACTACTGAATTGGCATTGAGAGCCGAGAATGTTGTCAAATATCTGCTTCCAGAAGTTATATTTTGGCAGAAAAATTCATTTGAGGTATCTAGTGTTGTTTTGTATTTTTTCTGTACAATGTTATTTTGCACTGCAAATGTTCGTGTGGATGTGTTCAAATGCCTGTAGTCTAAGACTAAACAGGAGGAATTGTTGGGCTTCATTACGGGAAATAAAGGATTATTCATTGAAGAGGTGCAGTTTTCACACGTCTTGGTATTCAAGTTGATCCAAGAGCTCCCTCACATGTTCCTTTGTGTAATGTTTTATTGGGTACTGCCTTTGTGGAATAGGAGTAGATTTTATTGTGATATCAAGGTGAGTTGACTCAGCAAGTGCTAATGCTCACTACTGCGAATATGAATGTTTTAGTGACTCTGGAACAAGGTCAAAGAAAGCTGTCAAAATTACATCTTCACACTTTGGGCACTCCATAATGAACTCATGCGACCAATATTTTTCAGCCAAAAGGATATTGTATCCATATGTCAACTTTTCTCAAAAGAGACCTTTCACTTTCTTGAGTACGCCCCCCTCTATTTGGAGTGCAATTTCATGTAACAATATGAGAAACTTACCCTTGTATCCGGAGTGATATGTTCATTCAACACTGCTGCCACCAAAAATTCCTTTGCTACTTCTGCTGCCGTGTCTAACATCATCAGAGCCCAGTCCCTGTTCAGTAGCAGAGTCCTCAGCAGCCTTGGCATTTCTTATTTTAAGGCCAGTTGCATTCTTCTTTTTAAATTGAGGTTTTCTGATCCTTGTTCTGACCGCCCTACACTCTCGAAGTTTTTTGATGAACACTGAAAGGAATGACAGAAACATGTATCAGTATCCTGATACCTGTCAAGTAGTTTAATATTATCACAGTTCCTAAAATTTTATTTTCTCTCAGAGGGCTCCTGTTGAGGAAATCCATCCTGTGATAGTGATGCATTCTGCTTATTAGTTTTTCTATTGTTTGTTATCCCATTTCTTTTTAGAAGAATTGGGTGCTTGCTTTGAGTTATCCTTTTCAGAATTGCTTGTTATTTGTGGTTTCCCAGATCTATCTCCCAGGTTACCTCTACCCAGTGAAGCATGTGTTTCTTCGATAATCCTAGGTAGTTGTTGCTCCTGTTGTGCAGGAGTAACTTCCCTCAGGTGTTGGCATAAAGCCACCGCTGATGCCTCCCCTTTTATGTTACCTAACATAATTGTTAATGCCTGGGCAAAATTGCCTATCAGTTTTATACTGAAGTCCAGGGCAGGTTCTTTCCCATATTCATTCTGTATTTACTTCTGGTATGCCTGCTTTTGAAGGTGTACCATGAGTTCTGGTATAAACGGCAGCAAAAACTGTACCCCAAGTGGTACAATCCTCTATTGAGGGATATCCCTTTTGGCAAAAAAATAGTTAGTAGTCTGTGTTTTTCCTGCGGGCCCATATGGGGAAATACTTCTTCAAGCTGTGGTTTTTTATGTGCTATTCAGAATGGCATTTGCTCATGTTTGGTGGGCATTCTTCCCATAATCGC
Organism: Lissotriton vulgaris; assembly: GCF_964263255.1. NCBI lineage: Eukaryota > Metazoa > Chordata > Amphibia > Caudata > Salamandridae > Lissotriton > Lissotriton vulgaris. The sequence continues at coordinate 2,048,265,906 of NC_141685.1, forward strand.
GTTGTGGGCTGATAATTGTTGTAGTCATTTGAGGTTGACCAGCTTGAGTAGCCCTCGCAGGTTGAATTGAAGTGATCGCATTATGAACTGTGCAAGGTGTCTGTATTGTTTTATTATATCTCTGTAAAGTGTTCATAATTCTGCTGATTGCAATTTATCGATCTCTGAATGTGGTATGTTAGCAAATAGGACCGGCCAGGTTGCTCCTTCTCTGCTGAGCGGATGTGTCTCACATTTACGGTGGTGTGGGAGAGGGCACCTTTAAACCAAATAATATGCTCTTGGTAAGTTAATGAGACTTCTACGTCCACATAAGGAGAGTATTCTTCAGGTATCTCATCTGCAATGTAAGCGTGAAACAACTTTGTATGTGCATTTGCGGGTGGTAGTCTGACCTAAGAATAGAATACCTCTATTCCGAATGCCTTGTGTGCCTCAATCACGATGGTTACACTACCACCCATTGCCAGGAGGCCGTATTCAACTAATTTCATAGTAGCTCAATGTTTGCAATTTTCAGTAATGTTAAGCTCAACTTCTTGATCTTCTTCCACTGTATTCGCAACACTCTCTTCAGGGACAGACATTGTGGGAGGAAGTAGTAAGGAAAATAGATAAGGTTTTTCACAATGTGGGGAACTATAAGCCTTCAAGCTTGAAAAACCTAGAGCCAATGCATAGGGTCTACCTACTCAGCTGAGGGGGATTTCCTTTCCCACTCCAGACGTCTCTGGTTAAATATGAGTGCGGTCTCTGAGAAAGCACAACTGAACTACTCAGATATGATCATTAAATAAGAACCAAACCAATGTTGGTGGTGCCATGTCATGTAGTTCCTAACAATATATAGGATCTGCATGTTTGTAGGTAACATGAACTGAAGGATTGGTGTCTAGACTGATTCTGGACAACCCCAAACAAAATATCAGCCTATAGACCATCTAGCTGACAGTGCCACTATAAGCCCACGAACCTTACTAAGGAGTGAATAGTTTCTGGCAACCATCGAGCATGTCATCCCTTGACCCTTCAGGGATCATGAAACAGTACAGTACTTTTTGCTCAGTCAATCGTGCACACTTAGTCTCAGAGAGATACACAGAATAAACATTGAGGACGTTTTCAATAGACATTTATTGAACCAGCACCATTCTAGTATAAACCATGTTTGCTGTGACAGTCATTAAACAGAAGCAAATGTAAAAAGATTACAAGCACCAATAGAGCGAACAGAAGGTAGGATTCTACCATGGTGCTAAAGCAGTGAATATATGCAGGCATTTAAACATGACAGTAATCAAGCGCACTTCTACGAAATAGACAGTACCTAAGTGTACCTAAGTGCACCTAGCATGTATGTGGTGTAAAGTCAAAAATCCCATAGGAAAGAGCTAACCCCATTACTTGATAGGAGAGAATGAAGCACCCCGTCTTGATCACGAGTTGGACACCCCGCAAGGGATGTAAGACAGCTGCTTGTTGAAGCTTCAGCAGGCCGGGACCTCAGTGTTTTGTGTCAGCATGGCAGCGTCTCTTCTGTTTCTCCAGTGAAGATATGTTTTTTTATACCATAAAGATAACCCAGGGGTTCCTACCACAATTGATATGTTGTGAGTACAATTATGTAAAAGAGCCTAAATCAATACTTCCAATTAAGCAAAGTAGTTCTGTCGCCCTAGGATGAAGATGACAATAACTGTTAAACAGAGTATGTTAATCCTGTTATATGTATGTCATGTTCAGGGGACTTTCTAAAAATCCTCATGCATAATAAATTAGGCTAGTTTCAAGAAAACCAATCAACGTTTATTCAGCATATAACTGAGTAAAATGTCAGTGCTATAACCATTATGCAGAGCAAGGTAGGTGAAAGTTTGTTTGCTACTTAGGCCTAGGTTGGGGTACATAACAGAACTGTTCATGCTTGTTAGCTCTTGTTTGTTTTAATGAACTGAATGAGCAGGTAGATAAGAAGTAGAAAAGAACAATAACAGCAGATGTTGGAACTGCACCTGTCTTTGCACTGGGAGAATGTGTTTAACTTTGATAAGATTTCAGTTTGCATTTGTATAAAGGTTCATTTACGAAATCCACCATATGCACACAGGTGTGACTCAGCTATTTCAGTGTATATCTTATTTAAATATTTTTATTGATATGCAGGATGACATATTAAGACAAAAAAGGCAACAAATATTCATATACGAGTTCATATACATAAAAGAAAACCAAAAGAGAACAAAAATATATATAGAGAAAACGGAGTACATTTGACAACCAATGGATTATAGTTACTATGGCAAAATAGTTATGAGAACAAGAAAGCACAAAAATAGTTCCATTTGTAAGATTGATTGAACGAAAGGGGCTTAAAAATCATGCAAATTTATAGAATTACAGCGATGTAGAATTCTCAGTCTAGAAAAGTGCCCCAAATTCTATCGAACTTAATCAGTGAGCGTGTTCCCCTAAGATTTGCTAGAGCTAGCTCCATAGCGTGTATTTCTGTTACTAAGATCCACCATTTCCAAACCGTCGGTGGTTCTGGGTCTATCCAAGCCCTAGCCAGAGTTAATTTAGCACATGAAAAGAGTATGGTGACCAAAGATGATTGTGATGATAAAGAGGTATTAAGATCTAGTAGGACCGAAGCAGCCGTCGTGACGGGATATGAAATATTTTTTAGTCTCAATACACTCAATATATTGGCCCAGAAGTTCTTTAATTTGGGGCAAGAGTACAACATGTGCGTTAGATTGGCTGCTTCCAGCAGGCATTTGGGGCATTTAGTACGACTGCTACAAGAGGGGTTTGACGACCATTTAGTAATTCTTTCTGGTGTGTAATATAACATACAGGTCGTTCTGTATTGTTGTAGCCGAAGGCTGGATGATCGTACAAGATTGTTTATGTTGATAAAGGAGTGCTCTATCTGATTAGGAGTAATGTTTAGGCTTAACTGAGTGCTCCATTTCATAGCCAGTTTGTCGCTGTCGTTGGTTCTGAATAAGCTGAGTATTTTATAGGATTCGCTGATGACTGATTTATTCTTGTTTGAGTAAAGGCAAGTCCAAATATCGCAGTCAGAGATATTTTGTATCTTTTTATAATTAATCAGATAGTCATGAATTTGCATGTATTTGAACCTTGAAGATTCCGGTAGGTCATATAGTTGCTTGAGTGTATTGAATTCTAGAAACCCCTGCGAACCGTATAAATCCTCCAGCGTCTTAATCCCAAAAGAGGCCCAGCTATTAGTGATAGAATCTGTAAAAATAGTAGAAAGACCTGGGTTGCCCCACAGCGGAAGTTTTGAATGATAAAAGTTTGTTTTACAAAATTTTAGTATATTATTCCATATCTTAACAATGTCTCTGGCGGTCTTGAATTTTACCCTTTTGTAGTAGTTCGGGTCATTGATTCTGAACAGAAAAAATAGGGAATCTTGTTTAAGCATGAAAGAATGGAAGAAAAAAGTTCTATCTCCATGTAATAGTGAGCGTATGCGGGTAAAAAATGAGGACCAAAAATATAGTTTGAAATCTGGGACATTCAACCCTCCTTTGTTTAAATTGTTTTTCATTATTTTTAATGATCTTCTAGCCTTTTTATAGCCCCATATAAAGCTGCTCAGGAGCCCGTCTAGGTGTTGAAAAAATGTATTATTTAGTGCCAGCGGAATGGAACGAAATAAGTATACAAATTTTGGTAGGACTTTCATTTTAATGAGGTTAACTCTGCTAATCATATTTAGGGGCAGTTTGTTCCATTTTTTCAAAATGAGAGTGGTTTTTTTTGTCAAGTCATTATAGTTTATATTATTAATATTTTGTAGTCTAGCTGTTAATTTAACCCCTAGATATGTGGCCTCTCTGCAAATCTCGGGTATGGGGACAGTTGGGGAATAATTCGATATAACTTGCGTCTTCTGGACGTTGAGCTTGTAGCCTGACACCTTCCCAAATTTCTCAGCCTCAAGATAAATTCCTTTTAGTGCTTTGGCGATGTCCATGGTATATACGGCAATGTCATCAGCGTAGGCTGTCATTTTCAGCTCCTCTGAGCTGTAGCTAAATGGAGTAATCAAGTTTTGAAAATGGAGGGCAAGTAAAAAAGGTTCAAGTGAAAGGGCAAACAAAAGAGGTGAAAGAGGACAGCCTTGCCGGGTCCCGCGCATAATAGGGAATTCTGATGAGGTCAAGCCCCCGTAGCTGATGCAGGCAGTGGGGTTGTCGTAAAGTGCTTTTATGCCCTTCAGAAAGTTTCCCCCGAAACCCATTTTAGATAGTACTCGCCAGAGATAGGTCCACCCCACTCGGTCAAAAGCCTTTTCGGCATCCAATAATATCATGCCGAGTGGAGTGGATTTAACTTCCGCGATATCAAACGCTGTGATTGCCATATTTACGTGCGCAGTTGTGTCACGCCCAAATATAAAGCCATGTTGTTGTGGATTCACAATTGTGGGCATTAATGGGGCTAATCTGTTTGCCATGATTTTAGCGAATATTTTCGCGTCAGTATTTATCAGAGAGATGGGTCGGTATGACCCTCTCTCTTCCTTAGGTTTCCCTTTCTTTAGAAAAAAAACTATTTTTGTCCTGTTCCAGGATTCAGGGGCCGTTCCGTTTGGTCCGATCGATTGCATTACTTCCAGTAATAACTGTTCCAATTCTGGGCCACAGACTTTATAGAGTTCCAGGGGTATTGTGTCCTCTCCTGCCGCTTTCCCTATTGGTAGTGAGTTAATAGCCTGTTGTAGTTCATTCAATAGTATAGCATTAGAGAGTGCGCCCAAGTCTGATGGGTTCCCTGTACCCACTTGGTGCTCTTCTACATATTCCTCAATTAACTCTATATCAGGAGGGTTTTCTGGGGTATATAGGTTTCTGTAATATTCAGCGAATTGATTAAGTATGTCTTGAGGATGGTTATATATTCTGTTCCCTTGTCCTCGTATTTTGGAGATTAAGGTATCTGCTTTATCTTCTGCTACTTTGTAGGCGAGGACTTTGCCGATTTTGTCCCCACCCTCATATTGAGCTATTTTAAATTTGTGGATCCTAGCACTGTTTTTCCTATGAGGTTAGATTTTATATCGGATTTCAGTGTGTTGAGTTTTAGGTTAATTTCCATTACTGCTGCGGTATTCTGCTGTAGTGCTTTGATAAGTGTATCTTCGAGTTTGGTTATACTATCTAGTAATGTGAGCTTCTGTTGCTTCTGTTCTGCATTTTGCCTAAAAACATAGGCTTGAGTGAACCCCCTGATACTTGCCTTGCAAGAGTCCCATACCATGCAGCACCCAGTTGAGTTTCTATTAATGATTATATATTCATTGAGGTGAGTTTTGAGCTGTGTTACATATTTTGAATCAGAAAGTAAGTGTCTTGGAAAAGAAAAAGGCCTAGGTGGTGTCCACGTGCTTCGTGTATCGAATGTTATTATGATTGCGTTGTGATCGGATGTTATCCGAGGACAGAGAATCATAGAGCCGGCTTGTAATAATTTATCGCTAATTAGAGCCAGATCTATTCTAGTACAAGTCTTGTGGGGTGCAGAGTAGTATGTGAAGCCCGGCACAGATGGGTGCAAGTGTCTCCAAGCATCTTTTATATTATGTGTCCGACATATGTCCATTATGGACAGCCTGGTCTTGTGCATCCTTTGATGAGCATTTGATTTGGTAGTGTCAATTTTGTAGTCCATTATACAGTTAAAATCCCCCATTATAATGATTTCCCCCTCCCAGCCCAAAAGTTTCACATTTAATTGATCAAAATGTTTTGGATCATCTGCGTTAGGGCCGTAAACTGCGCATAAAACGTACTTAGTATTAGCGTAATTGATTTGCGCTATGGCCCATCTGCCATCCTTGTCATGAGCCGTCTGAAGTAACTCTGTTCTGAGTCGTTTATCCTTAAGAATGGCCACTCCTCTTGTAGGATTCCCAAAAGTGGAACAGGCCAAGACTTCATACCCCAATTGATTTAGCATTTTCCTATCTTTCCATATGATATGGGTTTCTGATAATAAACAAAAATGGGGGTTATGTAGTCTCAGTTCCTCTGATACTAGGGATCTTTTGTTTTTGCTGTTAAGCCCTGCCACGTTCCAAGCTAGACATTTGATTGCATACATTTAGCTGTCTGTTGGAATAATACGCCCCTCTTCAGATAACCGAATAATAAAGCTAAAGCTAGTACTCTTAAGCCTCTAAAACATACAATAATACCACAAAAAAACCATAGGTTGCGAGTTTTATCGAATAGTTTCCACTTGTCATCCTGCACACAAATTTTATTATATTTCCCCCCCCTCGCTCCCCTAGTCCCCATCTTGCGGAGATGTAGTCCCTCCCCCCTCCCCCCCCCCTTGATTCTAACCCCGGCCGGGGAAGAACCACCCCCCAGTGGATGCTGCCGTTAGTGAGGCAGCGCGTGTGGTGACACACCCTGTGTCTTAACCCCCCTCCACCCCCACCCCCACCCCCCTCCTCAAGCAAGCTTCGTTATACGTGCTAAAATAGGTGTCATAGATCTTTTTCTTCTCCTTTTGTTTTTTTCTCATCATTTTTCCCCCCCCTCCCCCCCATTTCCCCCCCCCCCCCCCTCTAACTGCGTGTACTTATGAAGTTGTGCGCCCGCATACTCCCATTAGATAACTTGTTCTGGTATCAGTCTTTAATTCTGATGTTAGATTGTTTCTGTGTCTAGCACTGGCTAGATGCAATACTGGAAAGATAATTCTCTGCTTCCTTAACATCATTGAAGAAGTGGGTACGCCCATTTCTTATAACCTTTAGACGGGCAGGTTCTTGGAGAAATACTTGCCCACCGTGGGTCTTAATTGGATCCATCAGTTTGCGAAGCTGCCACCTCTGGTCCATAGTATCCCTGCTGAGATCAGAACGTGCAAACAGCGAGAGTTCTCCGATCACTACTGGAGAGTTAGGGCGGGCCCTCTGCCAGACCGCTTGACGTAGAAGGAAGTTGCCGAAGTAGATTAGGAAGGGACGTGGGAATTGATTCTCTCTATTCTTCTGAAACAGAGGTAAGCGGTGAGCCCTTTGAATTTGTGAGTCCAAGTCCCAGTCTGACAAGTCCGGAAAAGCCTTCTGAAGGACCCCTACAATGTACGCTCTGGGGTCTGCGCCCTCTGATCTCTCTGGAATGCCAAAAAGTCTTAGGTTGGAGCGCCTTTGGCGGTTCTCCAAATCCTCGACCTTTAGCTGTAGTACCTTTAATTGATCGTCATGTTTTTCCACTGTTTTTACCATTTTGGTGTTTGTCTCCTCCACCTGTACAACCCGTTCCTGTAATTCAATAGTTTCTTTAGAAACCCCCCCAATTTTAGCAGCAAGATCCTGTAAAACAGATTGCGTCTTATTATTGTCTTCTCTGAGTTGGAGAAAATATTCTTGCGCTTCTGCCCGCTGATTGTTCAGTTGTTTGCTCAGGATCGTGAGTATTTCATCTAGTGAGGAAGGAGTATCAGCTTCTGTACTACTTGTATCCGTCATAGGAGAAACTAAAACAGGGCCCAAAGATGTCTCCATTGAAGAAGAGGGGCTTGCTGCTGCCTGAGAGGACGGTTGGATAGCTGTTGACAAATTATTTGCTTCATCTAATAATGTTGGCTCCAAGTTATAGGATGACCCGTTAGCTTGCTCTTGAGGTTGTGGCTCTTCTGACTTGTCTCCCGGAGGCATGATACCTGGACTGATCAGAGTTCTTTTCTCCGGGGAGATCGTGACTGGTAGAGGGTCAGTGGGGCACCCGCCTGATAGCCTCAATGTCATGGTTTTAACCAGACCCTTTGCTACAATCCAGTTTCTGAGCGGACTTTTTTCTAAGGCATGTTTCTTCAGGGCAGAGTTATTGCTTGTCTTTTGTTTGGGTCGTTTGGAGATAGCACCAGTCTTGCTACTTTTTTTTGTTTTTGGTTTCCCCTTAGTTTTGTTCTTTGGAGCACACCCCCCTGTTAATAGCTCTGCTGACCTATCATCTTCTGTCTCTGATTCAGCCTCATAGTCCTCGTAAGAGTCCAACTCGGCATCAGCTGGAAGCAGCATATTTACTGAATTCTCATTTGACCCCCCGAGTTCATTACCCCCATCTTCTAGTATCACCTCTAAATCGCTTGTAGTGAGATCAGCGAAGGTCACTTTGGGTAAGTTAGGTGGTGGCTCTGGGAGCATCTGTGGTGTTTCAACCATATTGGGTGCTGATGCTTCTGACGTCATGGCTCTCGCGTGCGTGGGGTCGGGTTCAGCGCCTTGATTATTTAAGGTCCTAAGGGGTTTTTTAAGGTCTTGTGGAACAGACCCTTCTACCACCCCCCCCTGCTTTTGCCTGTATTTTTATGCCAGTTTTATCCATTTTAGATCCCTTAATCTGTGACCCGGCTGAAGGAATTGAAGGCTTTGTTACCTGTTTGGCTGTGACCATTGGGGTTTTCCTTTCTGCTGCTGCTGGGGTCGAAACTGCTGGAGCAGAGACTGTAGCTGTAGCAGGAGGCTCGTTATTTTCCATCAGGGTGCAGTTAGAAACGGTCTCAGCAGTTTGCAGAAAGGAGGCAGCTGCCGTTGGAGCTGCCGATGAAGAGACAGAAGTGGTTGCAGCTGAAGGAGAAGCAGCGGTAGAAAATGAAGTGGTCACTGCCGTTGCTGCCGCCGTAGTCATAGCCGCCACCGCCACCGCCTGTTTGCTGTTTCGTGTCTGGCGTGGCGGCATCTGTGAAGGGTTCTTTGGGGACATCCTTCTGGTCCCGCGTGCGCTGGCAATCGCTCGCCGGTAGATGGAGAGACCAGAACAGCTGAGCCCGGAGTTACTGATCCGCGCTCCGATCAGCTGTCGTAACAGCCAGGCAGCTTCAAAGAGCAGAAGCATCGGTCGGTTGTTGCAGAAATACCGGTCGGTTGTGGCAGAGATACCGCCGTTGTATGCCTGCTCTGTAGCCTCGGTAAGTTTTCGTTTTCAGTGCGGCATTCGTTCCGAGCGAACTCTGGGAGGGGGAGTGAAGGGTAGAGAGTGGAGCTCACAGGAGTGTCAGCCGGCACGGACCCTCACTCCGCCATTTTGGGTCCAGGACAAAAGCTATTTCAGTGTATATCAATGTAGTTCAAACAGTACATAGAACATGGAAGGTGCACTCCAATGAAGTCAATTGCGGAGAAGGATATTTTGAAAGTTTCTTCTCTTTATTTATATTCCTTCCTTTTCTTAAAGAAGGGGCACAGCCAACGCGTTTCGTTCCCCTAGTGCCACAGGAACTTCGTCAGGGCTTACGTAGAGAACACCTAAATATAGTGATCTATGTCAGGTGAACAAGAATCCTCACAAAAAAGCCTCATCATGGTTGTATCATCTCATGTATTCACGTTCTCGAGCTTGTCAAAACCAATGACGTTTCCAACGGGAGTAATCCTATTCATCGGTCGATACCTACTATCTCCCTGTATGGAGGGTCCTCCTGGCGATAACCACTAGTTTTCAAGACCCCAAATAATGATCCAAATTCATATCCAAACTCTATATGTGCTCCATATTCAATTAGGGACAGCAGGATTTGTGGATAATATACCTCAATATAAATAAATCGTATCTCAAGCTATTTGCCCAATATGTTTGATAGAAATCAATGAACGTCCCTCACAATCCTCGGCATCATGGAAATGTCATATCATCGTATCCTAATTCGAGCACCATTCCCAAAGAGAGAAGAGACGCAAGTTTTCCGTACCGCCGATAGCCAGCAGTGTCTTTGCTGACTTTCGGAGGTACGGGAAACTTGCGCCATATCACAGGTGCTGGGGATTTGTTTCATCCCCATTACGGGTGAAATCCTGACGGAATACACATCGGATCATATTGAAGGGAAGTGCATCTTGCATATACAGTCCCCGTCTCTTTCTCTTTGGGAATGGTACTAGGGGAACGAAAAGCGTTAGCTTTCAAAATATTCTTCTGCGCAATTGACTTCAGTGGGGTGCACCTTCCATTTTCTATGTACATTTTGTCACTTATACATCCTTTGGCAGCGGATGTCGGGAGTAGTTGCACCAACATATAATAGAAACAGACGGAATTAATGTGCTTGACTTTGTTCTGCTGCTGCGTTTTTTTTGGTACCTAGTTCAAACAGTGTATACAGATTGCGCCAACTGCATCAGGCAGAGCATACTTGGAAGCCAACAGCTTTGTATGCCTCCATGACTGTGTTTGATTGCTTTCTCTCATTAACAGGCAAGTGTACCTGATTTGTGGGTTCACAAACTAGGGACTTGTTCAGGATCCACCAAGTCAATGCAGACGGACTATAAGAAGCCTCAGTCAAAGGGACGGTTGGAGAACTGCCTGACTTTGAAGTACATACCTGCAAAGGTATTGTATTTCCTGCTGTAGCAGTCTGAGCCGATCACTAGTACACAGAAACACAAGGTTGACTCAGCTGGATCCAAAGAATTCAGGGGTGACACAGTCATTGACAACTTGTAAGATGTACAATGGATATGTGTAATTATGTGAAATGATATGAGATAAGGTACAATGATAAATATGGCCATAGGGACAATACAGTGTGTTGTACCTTGTTATGTAATAGTCCCTGTATGATTTTTAGTGGTGGTAGTGTGACGGGAAGCATTTGCAGGTGAGACAAAGAATATTCACCATTACTGCACTAAAAGAACTGTCTTATAGAAGTAGGGAAAAATGGGCAGTTGTTGTAGCAAATTGTGTTGTTTAAATAAACATTACGTAGAGGAAGTACAGACATGTCCAGTGGAAGTTAACTCCAGCATCTGATATGATGACTAAACAAGTGATAGGTATGGAGACTGGACTGTTTTTGCATTTATGGCATTAGTATACTAAAAAAGATCCCTCATTACAGTTTCCATTGAATATCACTTTTGATTATAATAAATATTATTATCTAAGGGAATATATGATTAAGAAAGGAAAGAGAAAAGTGAGATTGTTAAGTTTGATGTGCTTAATAGGTGGGAAACATAAGTCAGGCAAAAACATATGAAAGAAGAAATAAAGACTGAAAGGAGAAAGCAATGGAATAAGATAGAAAGAAAAGGGTTGATGGATTTGCTGAGGAGATGAGGGAACATCATATGAAGTGTATAAACCAAAACAGATGGCCTTGGCTCTTTCCCCTTTAGAGGACCCATCAATTGAAAACGTTTTCACTAAAGAGTGCTTCCCCCTCCCTATCAAGTGGCCACTGACCAGTCAAGGCAGACACAGGCTAGAGCAGAGACCCCTGGTTCCAATATGCCTGCATTAGAAGAACAGGGAGACCCAAGGAAAGATGTCTCACCTTTTTCTCCTCCTCCTCCCCCTCCAATAGCTGCCTATAGGGGGACATGCTCCCAGTACTTAACTATTAAGAAGCCCAGAACTTCATGAAACATGGAACTAAGCAATATGCAGGCAAGGAGGATAGGAATTTGAACACTTGTGAAAATGCAGCGCAAAACTCTATTAAACAAGAAATGGGAAAGGTTATACATCCCTTGTGTGCTAGTTATAATTCAGTAAGGTTTAGACAGGGTCAGCCACAGGAGCTGATGCTGTCCAGAAATTTCACCTATTATGACAGCGAATCTGAGACATTTAGCATGACGTATGCTGAATGTAACACTGCATTTGCCCTGTATCTTGACTGGATTGACAAGTACCAATCCTTATGTGCCTCTATGATAGCCCCTATGGATGAAGTACCAGGTTTTGATGCCAATAACCCTAATAATAATATTTATGGCCCCTGGATTAAACCTGAATTAATTGTCTTTTCCAAAGACTATCCCGATAAAAGGGAAAGCCCAGTTGAATGGTATACTGGGACCGAAAATATATTACATAGTTAATTCAGTTAACATTGAATGACTTAGGCTAAATGCTTTCCTGCATCCACCCACCTGATATTTAGTAGAAATACAGGAAAGAAAACCTTTGAGATGTCGACTGAACCAAAACTAATACCACAAGAGATGCCCAGAAGCTGATGGTCAAGTGACTGATGAAAGAGCAGCCCTGCCAGGCAAATTAATAGTTAGATTGCAAGAATAAGTGCGCTAGAGAGATAGGCACATGAAGAACTGAATAAGGATATGAAACACAAGGAGTTAAAGAGTAAAGTGTTGCTCCAGCAACCACAGCAAGGGAGAGCCAGGTCCAAATTATAGGGACAATGGGGGGGGCGAGGGGGGAGGGGGGACAAAGGGATACTCTGCACCAACTTACAGACCCCAGAATGACCAAATACATAATGGGTGCCAAAATTGGAAAGGTCCTAGTAGTTGGATTAGAGAGTGCCTGTTACTACAGACAACCAACAGAGGGTGCTCAATGACACGAGGACGTGCCCAGAGGGGATACAGAAATTCTTATAACAGAGGTTAAAAACAACATATTGATTTTCCCAATAATGGCCCTCGTGCGGTATATTATGCTAATGATACCACTTATTGGGAACACCAACAAAACTACATAAACAGACAGCTAACGAATCCCAGATGGTATCTGTCACCGTGCCTGATTATGACTTTACCCAAAAGGGTGGCCTGGGCAGGAAAGACGTACTGGTAGAAATTCCAGTGGACCATTTAGTTGAAGCAATGGTACAAGGACAGACAGTGAAATTTCTCCTGGACACTGGGTTTGCTAATTCCTACATTTATCAAAAATCTATCCCACATGCACCCCTCTCAGGAAAATATAATGCATCTGTGGGATTTTGTAATGTGTCTGTGCACAGTCCCATCTCTGTCCCACGGACATATACTACTGGCCCAATAACTGGTAAACATTGTTTTGTATTGACAGACACATGTGCCCTTAACTTGTTGGGCATAGACTTACTTAAACAATTACATCAATAAAATACACCACAGATCACATATATCTTGAATGTACCAAAAACTCCCCTTTTCCCACTAATGACTACTTCACCAGAGCCCAAACTATAGGAACTGAATGAGTGTTTGACAAAGTAAACCACAATGTTCTGGCCTCTAGTAAGAAGGATGTGAGACGTATGACAATAGCACCTGTACAAATACGTGTGAAACCAAATGTTTCTCTTCCCCAAGTGCCACAGTACAAACTATCACCAAAAGGAGAAAAGGGAATTAAAATAGTGACACAGAACCTAATTAGGAATAGGGTGATAAGAGAGATACAAGGTTTCACATGTAATAGCCCCATGCTCCCTGTATAAAAAAGGAGAGACAACCCCACAACAGGAGATGTCGGGAGGTTTGTGGTTTTGTTGTTGACCACCGCGAGAATAACAAAATACTGGAACCACATTTTCCTGTGGTACCCAAAATATCCTGTGTTAGCTGACATTCGGATCACTGAAATAATATCGAGGGACAAAATATCGACTTGCCAAAATATCGTGGACAAAATATCGACAGTCAAAATATCGAGTTTGTATCTACAAACAGGTAAGTACAAAAATATCGAGTACAAAATATCGTTAACAAAAATATAGATGTAAAAAATATCGACTTTATTAAAAACAGTGTTAAATTAAATTAATATTAAATTTTAATTACTAAAATATACTTAAACGACTCAAATTAAATTATAATAATTAAATAATAAATGAAAATAATAAAAATAATTATTTAAAATCTTATTTGTTGACCCTGAACCCTAAAAATACCCCTTTACCCAAAAACCCAAAACTGACCCTGAACCCTAAAAATACCCCTTTACCCAAAAACCCAAAACTGACCCTGAACCCTAAAAATACCCCTTTACCCAAAAACTGAAAACTGACCCTGAACCCTAAAAATACCCCTTTACCCAAAAACTGAAAACTGACCCTGAACCCTAAAAATACCCCTTTACCCATGAACTGAAAACTGACCCTGAACCCTAAAAATACCCCTTTACCCATGAACTGAAAACTGACCCTGAACCCTAAAAATACCCCTTTACCCATGAACTGAAAACTGACCCTGAACCCTAAAAATACCCCTTTACCCATGAACTGAAAACTGACCCTGAACCCTAAAAATACCCCTTTACCCATGAACTGAAAACTGACCCTGAACCCTAAAAATACCCCTTTACCCATGAACTGAAAACTGACCCTGAACCCTAAAAATGCTCCTTTACCCAAAATTTATCAATATTATTTAATTACCAATTCATTATTAATTAACAATAACAATAAAGTAAATATATTAGAACATTAGCTGTAATTATTTTAATAATTAATATTATTTTTTCAAAATTAATTACTTAAAAATACCACAAAATTATATATATTAAAAATGTACTCTAATTAATGTAATTAACTAATTACAATTAATTAATTAACAATTATTTACTAATACAAAATATATTCAAAATTATATTAATTAATTAACTAATTAATATTAATTAATTATCAATTAATTATTAATTAAAAATATTAACAAACATATATTAATTAATTAATTATTATTAAATTACTTCCCACCCTATTCCCCTATAAACCCACAACCCGCTACAGAATTACATTACGCAATTATTATAAAAACAAAATTCATGTAATAAAATATTTTATAACATTAATACACACTATTCACACATATTATTACATAAAAATACACTATAAAATATTATATATTATTAAAAAATCAATATTTTTGCAATCTATATTTTATACAGTCGATATTACTTCACTTACCTGAAAAACGATATTTTTGTAGTCGATATTATGTCCAGTCGATATTTTGTCCAGTCTATATTTAAAACTCGATATTATGTCCAGTCGATATTTTGGAGTCGATATTTTGTCTCTATACCCTGACATTCGTCTTGATGCATGTAACTTTTTTGTCATTGATTTGAAAAGTGCTTTCTTTTCTATTCCCCTGCATGAAGACTCAGAATACCTTTTCAGTTTTTAATTTAAAAATCACTCTTACTGTTTTACACGTATCCATCAGAGCTTTCCGGAAAGCCACTCCATTTATTTATAGGCACTAAACGAGCAGCTAGACAACTTTCAGTTGACACCAGCCACCACAATATATCAATGAAATCTTATTGGCCATCACCAATGAAATAGGCTGCACTTCTGACACTTTTCTCTTCTTTCCAAACTCCTGCTAAACCTCATGAATAAAGACACCACAAAACCCTTACCATGGTTAACCTAACACCATAATAGTTTTCAGCAAACAAATAAGCACTTTGTGGCGTTCATAACTTTAGAATGCCTGACTATACTAGAGAATTTCATCCTTTGCGTACATGAACAGATGGATGTGCACTTGCTATTCTTACACAACATCAGGGTGACAGGAAAAGACCCAGCGCTTATTTTTCCACCACCTGAGACATGGTTGCTCAAGGCTAACAAGGATGCGTGCATAAAATTGCAGCAACAGTTGCTTCCCTAAAACAAGCAGACATACTGATTCATGGACAAAAGTGCATCTGTACATACCGCTCTCTCTATAGATATACTGTTTAACAAAACACAAAATCAACATTTGACAAATGCCAGACTAGCACATTATGAGTTATGTTTGTTCAGTCCTCATGTTACCATACATCGATGTAACACACTTAATCCAGCGACTATCCTGCCCCTTCCCCAGAACGATACTGAAACGCAACATTATTGTATGCTAATCACAGCAGAATAGACCAAATAGAGAATAGAGTTAAAGGACACACCGATGGAAGAAAGAGATGGTGACATATGGGTTGATGGCTATTGCTTTAGGCTCAAGGATGGGACAACTACTGCAGCCAATGCTGTTAACACTTTACACAAAGTCAATGCAACTTGTTGGCTATTAAAACTATTGACACAAGCAGCTGAATTTTCAGCATTCAGAAAAGTTTGTGAGCTGAGCACTGAATTAACTTAATATTTATTTACTGATAGCCAGTATGTGTTCAGAGTTGTTCATAACTTTGGCAGGTTTTAGTAGAAAGAGGTTTCCTCATGTCTAATGGAAAATAAATACAACCTGGGCCACATATTGTTAAATTACTTTATCATTGCCAAAAATAGTGGCTATCATCAAATGTAATGCATAGCAGAAGATAGTAGATAGCGAAGGGAATGCTTTTGCTGACAAGATAATCAAAGAGGGGAAATATCCTTTACCACACAGTCGAAACAAAGACCTGCCTGTACAACGCAGTGCTTGACAACCCCAAATTAACCTTTGCTGAACTCTCTTGTAGCTCAAAAGTAGTCAGGCTCAACTTAGAGGCAACGAATAAAGCATTTATGCAGCACGTCAGACAGTAATGAAGAGAAGCACTTTGCAAGATAAATCCAACAACAAATTAAGAAAATTGGCAATAATTTAATACATAATTTAGAACAAAAACAACAAAAATCCAATCAGAAGAACCAGAGATATGCAATTGCAATGATTTAAGTCAAAATACCACAAAAAAGTGCATAGCGAAAGCTGTGTTAATCTGGTTGCTCCAGAGTTGGACAATATCACAAGTTCAGGCCAACTGCAATAGAGCACGAGATAGCTATAGGGACCCAGATGGGCCAGAGGAACAAGATCACCTTAAATCATGGTTGTGGAGAGTTACGGAGCCCCACATTGAGGATGTGTTTAAGGACATGATATGATTTCTTCCTATTTAGGAGATGAAATTTGTGATTTTTGCATTATTCTGTATTAGAGAATTCTTGTTGCATATGAGTTTGTGATTTCTTATTTGTGATTCCGTAATACATAATCGCTCATACAGAATCAGAGATTAAGAAATCGCAAATTTAGCGAAAAGTAAGGTTTTTTGCGGATTTGCTTAATACATTGGAAGAAGCTCTTTTACGATCGCAAACAACATTTTTATGTGATTTGCAACGTTTACGATCACAAATTAGCTTGATGCATTTGGGCCATTGTGAGCAATCTGAATTAGTACCGGGGAGGCCCGGGGAATCCAGTAAATGAGAGTGGCGCCGGGAGTTGTCAAAGCACAGGAAGCTAGCCGGGATGTGAGGGGCTAGTCCAGGTCCGGTCAAAGCTCATGGGGGGGTCTAGTCAGGGTGAATTAAAATTGCCTTAGTGGGGTATGTGGGGACAGCCAATGAGGCCCATTGGGGATAGTCAAAATACCACAAAAAAGTGCATAGCGAAAGCTGTGGTAATCTGGTTGCGCCAGAGTTGGACAATATCACAAGTTCAGGCCAATCACAATGGAGCACGGGACAGCTATAGGGACCGAGCTGGGCCAGCGGAACAAGAACACCTTAAATCATGGTTGTGGACAGTTACGGAGCCCCACATTGAACATGTGTTTAAGGACATGATATGATTTCTTCCTATTTTGGAGATGCAATTTGCGATTCTTGCATTATTCTGTATTAGCGAATTGTTGTTGCATATGAGTTTGCTATTTCGCTTTTGTGATTCCGTAATACAGAATCGCTCTTACAGAATTGGAGATTAAGAAATTGCAAATTTAGCGAAAAGTAAGGTTTTCTGCTTCATGCATTGGAAGAAGCTCTTTTGCGATTGCAAATTAGCTTGCTGCATTTGGGCCATTGTGAAAAATCTGAATTAGTACCGGGAAGGCCCGGGGAACTCCAGTAAATGAGAGTGGCGCCGGGAGTTGTCAAAGCACAGGAAGCTAGCCGGGATGCGAGGAGCCAGTCAGGTCCAGACAAATTACGTGGGGGGGTCTAGTCAGGGTGAATTCAAATTGCCTTAGTCGGCATGGGGGGACAGCTGATGAGTCCCATTGCAGATAGGATCCGGCTGCATGCCCAATTAATTCTGGTACCACAGTGTCAGACTTAATTACTGGGGACTAATTACTCCAATTTGGTTCCACAGCCGGACGCTGACAGAAGGCTGGGGGTAGTACAATCCCCAGGCAATAGAAAGATGAAATCGAATTGGAGCACTGGGTTAGTAAATAATTTTCAATCCCAAGACGTGGATCCGAGTAACACCAGCCGCTGCAGAGGATGCGCTGAGACACTTTGTCATGACACGCTTTCTGTCACTTTTATGTGTGAGCACCTGACTACTATAATAACTACCTATTATTTCTATAAAATAAATAACGATTCTACATGACCTATATGTTGCCTTGTACATTACTTGAAACTCCCAGTGAGATTAATTAGCACCAAAAAGTTTCTCATAGTGTCCCCCTTGGGGACCACTACTTGTCTACCAGGACCTTTTTGGCCATCACTGAACCATTGTTGACCTTAAACATATATTCACCCCAGGTTCACATATCGGGGTACCCTTGTTTTCCTACACTACCACCTTGAGGATGTGTCATGCAGCAGCGATTCCAAGGAGCTGCAATGTGAGGTGCCATCAACGAGGAGATTGCACTGCAAAGTCCTGCAGTGAAGGTGTGTTGCGCAGCAGTGGTGTCTGGAAGGATGCAAGTGGCAATTCAAAGTCCTGCGCTGGAGATGAAATATGAAACAGTCCTGATGTGGAGGCTGGTGAGGCACTGAGTCAGACAGTGGCCCCAATATGAAGTTTCTGAGCCGTAAAGCATAGCGCTACTGCTCGGATGTGTTGGTTCTGCTGGTACCACAGTTGAACTGGCAGAGCACCTTCAGGCTCACTTCTAAGGGTCCAGGACTCAGTGGCACCACTCAGAAAGGTAGGACTTGCAGCAGGCAGAGTCCAGGTGCTGGGTTCAAGGTGGTTGGAGCCTTCTGTCTCTCGGGGAAGAGGTGTGGTGCCGCGGCTAGGGTGACTGACTCCGGAATCTGGGGATCACAGTTCGATCCCTGGCACCGGCGGCAGATTAGCCCAGCACCATGTGACTCTGCGCAATAGCTTGCTTAATCTTCCCGACAGCCCCCAGCGCCTGGAGACCCTTACGGGTGATTGCGCGCTTTACAAATGTGGATTATTATTATATATTAGTTTCTGTACAGGAAGCCAGCCATCCAGTCCTTGGAGTTGCATGGTGGTCCTGGATTCAAGAAGCAGGTCAGTCCTTCACTCAGGTAGCAGCAGTAGAGTGGCAGTCCTTCTTGAAGAGCTGCACAGCAGTCCTTCTTCTGATTTCCCCAAAGGTCCAGGTGTGCACTTAAAGACCTGGGTTTAAGGGTCTCATATGTGTACCTTGTGCCCACTTTGATGTAGGGGAACCTTCTACAAGGTTGCACCCCCCTGAGGTGTCAGGCATCTGCTTCCTCCCTGTCCTGGCTCCAGACTGTCTGATGCACTGGGCCAGGGACAGACTGATTTGCATATAGCCAGGTTCTGAGCTGGGATGGTGCAGTGAGATAAATAACGGTGAAGGATCAAGCCCTGATCTTTGGACTGGGTAAGAGTGGTCTGCTTAATTCAGACACTCTGTTCATCACCACCCCCTTTTCTGAATCGTTTTTGGCCACTATAGGTGTGGCAGGGTATACTCAGACATGAGTCCCTTTCTCACTGCACCATCAGGATTCAAGCAAGCCGGGCCGAAGACGGCTGAAATGCCAGAAACCGGTCCCCGGTAGCTTGTCTCCTTTCTGGTGAAGAATTGGCTTGGTAGTTTAGTCTGCCCTGTTCCCATGATGCACTGGGCCAGGGACAGACTGATTTGCATATAGCCAGGTTCTGAGCTGGGATGGTGCAGTGAGATAAATAACGGTGATGGATCAAGCCCTGATCTTTGGACTGGGTAAGAGTGGTCTGCTTAATTCAGACACTCTGTTCATCACCACCCCCTTTTCTGAATCGTTTTTGGCCACTATAGGTGTGGCAGGGTATACTCAGACATGAGTCCCTTTCTCACTGCACCATCAGGATTCAAGCAAGCCGGGCCGAAGACGGCTGAAATGCCAGAAACCGGTCCCCGGTAGCTTGTCTCCTTTCTGGTGAAGAATTGGCTTGGTAGTTTAGTCTGCCCTGTTCCCATGATGCACTGGGCCAGGGACAGACTGATTTGCATATAGCCAGGTTCTGAGCTGGGATGGTGCAGTGAGATAAATAACGGTGATGGATCAAGCCCTGATCTTTGGACTGGGTAAGAGTGGTCTGCTTAATTCATACACTCTGTTCATCACCACCCCCTTTTCTGAATCAATTTTCTAAAAGTGGCATTTTCAGAATTGTGTTTGGAAATCTGACTTTACCTTTAAAGATGGTGTTTAATGATAACCCTCTAGACACCAAACTCGGCATCTACACCTGCTCCCAATTGAACGTTATAATTTATTAAATGTAATAAAGTAATGCAATGTTATCTTATGGGAATATGGCATTCTCAGAATTGTTCCTTAAAATACAACCTTGCCATTGAAGAGGAATTTAAATTTCACTTACTCAGATCCCAATCATCTCTTTCCTACCTGCTCGAGATTAACAGTTAACCATTAAAGTTAATGGGGTAACCCTGTGTACGTCAGAATCTGGGTACAAGTAGTATAGTCTACAATGTGTTCTGTTGGGTCATACAATTGCTTAGTGTAAATGACAATTAATCAAAATAAATAAATATTAAGCCTAACAGTATTTGATCAATCTATTTTGAAACAAAAATGTAAGCCAAAACACATCACACGAAAGACATACTCAGTATGTAATATACATACATTTTATTTAAATGTCTCCTATTATATATGGCTTTTACAAAAATGAATCACAGAAAAAAAAAAATTAAGTGACTAACGAGACATAAAGTGCAACAATATTCTGTACAAATTTACAAACAAACACAAAATTCATCAAAACATATATAATACATGTAAATAGATATTTGTCTTCATTAAATATAAAGAGTTCAACAGCCACCCTTTTTAAACATTGGCATTGATTAAAAGGTGAAGAGACTCAAGCTGTGGACTGATTAAGCGAAGACGTTTCGACCCCAGGTGTGTGTGTTAATGAATGGACATAATAAATTATAATAATAACCCATATTTGTAAAGCACAAACATTTCACCCCTAAAGGCACTGGTGGCCATCGGGGAGATTAAGTGAGCTATTACCCAGAGTCACATGATGCCGAGCTGCCGCCAGGGATCGAACCGTGATCCCCACTCTCCAGAGTCAGCCACTCTGGCCACTCTGCCACACTTCTCACGACATCATGTTGGGTCTTCTTCAGGACAGGTTCTAAATTATGTAGACAGCCTATGTAAGAGAGTATAATCTATAATGAGTAAGTTGTGTCTGGACATAATACTCTCTATGCTATTATCAAAAAATGGGGGATCATGTGGTGACTCACCATAATGTAAGAGTTAATGAAAGACACTCCTCCTTGCCTGGATGGAGTTCACATATAAGCATTAGCCAAAGCCAGAAGTATATCATGGTTGCCAACCAAATTGTTCTATTAATTAAAATAAATGCAGTAACATAAAAGTATAGAGCAGTCGTTTCCTGGAGTGAAATGGGAGAGATCCACAGATCAGGGACACACCCTTAATCTAAAGCCGAACAAATGTTTCTATTTCTTAAAAGTGGCACATATTCCAATGTCCATCCTCCGAGTCAAAATCTAAAGAGAGACATGCATTAACATCATAGGATTGAGAGGTCATTTCCTGAAGTAAAATGTGAGTGATCCACAAGGGATCCGGAATGCCCCGCTTAATCCAGAAAAAAAAAACCTTTTCTATGTCTTAAAAATGGCACAAGTCCTATCTTCATCCTCTGAGTAATGCAGAGAGTACCAGGAGGGAGAAATGAGTGGAAACGACTTCTGCATGACCGCAGTAAATCAAGGAGCGCAGCCAGGACTGTCTCGCCCTTATGGCATGTTGCAATGAATGCAGCGAAATACCGGGCAGACAGAGATGAGTGCTCCGGGGAAATAAACCATTAAGTAGGATGGCTGCTGCATAAGCGTTCACGTCCAAGCAGGATTCATAAGAATACAAGGCTGACAATGCCAGCTGAAGCCAGGCAAGCAACAGCAAGCATGCTTTCTGCACGTCTGAATATTCGCTCAGAATCCTTAAAAACATTTGCAATGCAATCGGTCTCTCCTTTGGGACCTTATATGTATTTAGCTATGCAGCACATTAGCTTGGGTGCTGAAACATCTATGTTTCTTTACCATAGAGGGAAAGTAAGCACCAAACTGTATGACATACCAGGTATGGTAACACATGGAGAGAAATATTGCCTTTCAACAGGAAATGGTATAGTCCGAAACTTAGTTTATAATATAAAATCAGGCCCCTCGGTGTTCGTATCACTGAAAATACAAGATTTGAAGATAATATATTCTATGGGTGCTCGTGGAAGACAATTACTATGGACTGAAATCTAGAGAATGCTAAAGTGATTCTGGTATTTTACTGACCTCTCCTGGTCGTTTTCTATCACGAAAGTTAACATGAGGCAGTTGCCAGAAAAATTTCAAAAAGAAAGTCGCTCAGTAGGAAGCAATTTCGGTATTTTACTGACCTCTACCGGTCGTTTTCTATCAAGACAGTTAAATGAAGACAGTTGAACAAGCAGAACGCATTTCTGGTATTTTACTGACATCTGCTGATCGTTTTCTATCAAGACAGTTAAATAGAGGCAGTTGAACAGAAAAAAAGTCCCTAAGCGGAAGCAGACAAGTCCTAGGGCTGATCTCCAGAGCCAACAAAGTACATATGATAGAGCGCGCGGGTCACCCGGCTCACCAAACTTTTCCACGCACTGGGCCCCTTTGCGTGATTATTTCCAATGTTAACGTTTTACTGAGGTGAACCAGGCGATTTCACGCACGCTCTTATGAGTAATCGGTTGGGTGACTCTTACACCACATACTATTCATGTACCTGACTTACCACAGGCACATTACTCCTGACAGATCAGGAGCTAGCAGTGGATAGGTGATAAGGGTTTTCCTAAAAGGGAGAAGATTCTACTTTACACATTTGATACCTTTAATATTTCTTTAATGTATAATGACCACAGACACCTTGATGGTTTTAAGGGTTTTATATAGTATAAGTTTAGGACGAAAATGCCATTACAAGGAGGCAAATGCAAAGTAATACATCAATGATCAGTATTAAGACCAGAATGTAGCTCTGGATCAAAGTGAGTATCATAGAGTAAAAGGGAACACTATAGGGCATAAATCATATGGACATTTATCTAATTCAGTTTAATCTAGGGCAAGGACGTGAGGAAAACCTAATGTTTGACTTAATAATTTAATACTATTTCCTAAACCTTATGCTATCTTACTAACTTCACGGCAATCTTACTAAGGGAAAGGGAATAAGTGGAACAAGCTAGATAAACAGTCGGGTTTAACGATGCCCTATAGGAAGGGTAAAAGTGGAACATTTACTAATAATCAATTGCATAAAATTACATTCAAAGGAGATATGGAGAATATCACAGGCAAGATTGCTTTAATCAGAGGAGGAAAAGTTGAGGGTATAGTATAGACAGACACCTATGTCAATAGTTACCTAGGTGAGAATGAGGACTAACCCTGGCCACGGGTCAGTTGGGAAAGAACGGGACAAGGACCCTCAAGGATTCAGGGAATACCAGAAGGCGAGCAGGTACAGCTCATGGACAGTCAGGACAGGATACCCCTCAGGTCTGGGTCAGGACTGGGTTCACCAAGGCACGACCAACCCCTTACAGCATCGGATGCAACGCCAGCGTTACCCCCTCTTCTGCACGGAATCCGCCAATAACCCCGATTGGGTTTTCGAATCTCCCAGCAAAGTGCTTCGCTTAGCACTTAGGACTAATTTCCACCCCTTGGAGTTTGTGGAAAGTTTCAGGCAGAATGCTCCGCAGCACTCTGTATCAGGCACCTATAGAGTTCGTAGGGTCAGTGACAGGTCTGCTAGTCGGACAAGTCGGACAATTTCTCTAAGCTAAGCTAGGCTATTTATACAGGTTTAGATTCCCAAGACCACCCATAAATGTTGCAAAATGACAAAGTCCCATCTTCTGATTGGTCAAGGGAGGTGGTTTGGTCATAGGTACCACCTATACTGCACGTGACATTATCCCTCCCCCTAACACCTGGTTCCCAGGCCTACGTGTGGGAAAGTACAATAGTGAAGAAAAGGTTTGCAACATTGTTGCGCATTACAGAATAAAAATAGAAAGTCTTCAAGGGCAAAGGTGCGCCTGGAAAGGACAGTCCCCTTTTCAATGGCCAATCTGGTCAGGTTCCATTGCTGCACGTCCCAGATCTTAGGTCATGTGATGTGTGATACGTCAGCATCAAGATGGATCCCATCCCTAGTTCAAGGCCCTCATTTACGCGGTACATGAAAAGTAAGCGAAAACAAATTAATAACACAGAATAAAATGAATACACTGTACACCATGACCAACTACTCTTAATCCCTTATTTTATAATACTTATAGCATTAAGAGTTAGTGCAGAAAGGATGCATAGATAAAAGCGGCTTAAGATAGCATGAAGCATGATTAGTGACAAGCGGCCATTTTAACACCACTGCGCATGTGCGAACTTTTCCCTCCAGATTGCGAGTGCGTCACGTCACATGGGTATGACCGACGCATGCGCAGACTGAATTTCTGCAAAGCGGCCATTTTATTAATGTGCAAGCTTGATTATGATGAAAAACACATAGGCAAGCCTCCTAGGGACACCCGTGTGTTGGGGAAATACAAATAAATGACAAACAATCAGAGTTAGTACAGCCGAGGTTCATGAAGAGAGCAAGTCGCGTTACGTGCGAATCCTTGCTCCATCAATCCCCTCTTTGATGATATTTACTATCATCACTACACATGAAAACAGATGCCAACTTCATTCATCAAATTCATCCATCTCAACCTCAATGAACTTATTGTTGAGTTTTCTCTCCGCCTCTCTGTGTGTATGATTGTTCTTTATTTTCTTATATATCTGGTTTCTTAATTCTTCTAATTCTAAGTCTTCAGCTTTTCGCTTTCCTCTTTTATTCACTACATATTTTCTGCATTTCTGGCATTTGCAACAGATGAATATGATCAGAACAATCACACCTATTCCAACTATTGGCATCAGTATTTTCCATAAAAGGCTTTTACCTAAGTTAGAGAACCAACTACCTACAGAGGAGAGACCATCAGTCAGTCTCTTCCAGGCACTGTCAACCTCTAATGGTTTGAGCTCTTTTTCCAAATTAGTAATGTTTCTTATATACTTCTTAATTTCGACACTTTTATCAGGAATATAAGTGCAACAATGTTGTGCCCTCAGCATCCTGCAGACTCCGCCCTCTTTTGCCAATAAGGTATCAAGAGCAAGGCGATTCTGTAAAACCATTGATCTGATCGCAACCATTTCGGTATTGATCATCAGAAATCCAGTAGCAGTGTCAGTTGATAACCGATCCACTACTGTAGATAATTTACAGATTCTATGAGTATTCAGAGCTACCCCCATTCCAGGTATCAGTGCGCTAAAAATATCCCCTATAATTTCTCCTACACTTTCACGTTTTCTACGCACTAAGCCATTAGTAATCTCATTGCTTCCAGCTGCATTGTTCACATGGTATATTTTCGGAAAGACAATGCCAAAGTAGCAGCTTCCATACCAGTGATCCGGCAATTTGAAATAAGCCTTGTTTCCACATATATAATAAATTCCTGGAAACACAGGTTCTGACCCATTTTTGAAACCCCAACCTCCAATTACCTTGTAATTATGTTCACACTCGCTGGAACCAATGAATACATTGTTATAATAACTAGTCTTTTCCCTATGAAGACAGAGTTTCCTTTTCCGTTCAAAATCCAGCAACAGAGCAGGAGTAACTTCGCTTTGTGAGGTGTTATCCATGTTTTCTGCCCATCTAGGGGTTCTGTTCTGTTCGTCATTTGCCTTTTTCTGAAACTTTTCCCTTCTCTTCTCTGCCATTTTAAAGAACATTTTATCTTGTGCATGTAAGGCACACGTCAAGTTATCTCTACGAGCTTCATTCAGATCTATGTCACCTATAGTCAGGAAATATTCCCCCATGTAGCGAGTCACTCCACCAAGGGTATGTACAAGGTTCAGATTCCCTCTAATAGGAAGTTCTGAAAAGATAACGTCAGTGTTTGAGTAATAATACTGTAAAGTGCTTCTATAAAATAAACTAGCTAAAATACTACAGGAAATTCCATAGGTCAGGGGTAAATGGTGGTATGTCACACCTTCAGCTACTGAAGTAGGTAGCATCATGCAGACATAGCAATCTTCTATTTCCATAGCTTCTACATAGTGCACTAAAAGGTTTGCGAAAACATTTAAGTGTGTCCTGTTCTTCATTTGGGGATAATGTAGTTCTCCCTCATCTGATGCTTCTAAGTCAGGTTGTGTATGTCTCAGACTCATTGCATTGTCATGTCTTTCTACACTTCGTGGTGTTTCTTCAGTATGTACAACTTCTGCGTCTTGTGTCGTCAAGTCTGTAGGATACATGTTAGGGTCTTTGCTTATCATAAAAGGGATAAACACTGTTAATCCTATCCATATTATTACTAGTACCACTACACTACAGATGCATATTTTACAGCATGTCTTGCAACAGCTAAATCTGGACCTTCCAGTGACATTTGAATCAGACATTTTATCTTACAGGTGGCTTTCTCAGCCCCTCTCCGTTTCTTCTCAGCTGAGGTTTTTACTTCGCTTCACCTCAAGGAGGGTCTTCGTCCGAACTCCGATCAGCAATGGACCCTTCGTCGCTTTTGCCACAAGCTTCGGGCTCATCAATTTCTTCCAACACCAGATAGGTCCACTCAGGGCTCCGATACAGTTTGTTCTGTTTCTTTACTCTGCCGCCCTTTCGGATGGACTTTCCTCGGGCTTCTTTCCTTTCCCTTTCAGCCCGTTGTTGGTCCTTTAGTTTTTCTTCGACTGTTTTTATTCTTATTCTTAGTCTTTTCACATATCGGCGTTCATCCTTCTTTTCGATCCTGTTTGTAGTCGAGGAAACTTGCTCTTCCTCGTGAACCCTTTTGCTTTTTCTTCTTTGTCGCACTATTGCTTCAGCAGTGTCTTTTTCCCTACCTGTCTGGCTAGTTCCAGGTCTTTTATCTATTTCTTCTGCCTGGTCCTTAATCTGACCTAGTTCAGGGGTAGACTGTTTTTGATCTTCGTGTGTCAGTGATTCACTGGACTCTTCTTCCTGAACACGTTCATCTATTACTAACTGGCCTGGTTCATGCTCTTCGATCTCTTGATTTTCTTCCGCATGAACTTCTGCTTTGACTACTATCTGTCCCTTTCCAGTCTCCTCTGGCTCAGGAGGAGGAGTGTCGATGACTTGATCAGTCCCTACTTGGCCTATTCCCTGATCAGATGTTATGATGGCTTTGATGATCTGACCTTCTCCTTCTTGTTCTGACTCACCTGCACTGTCCCACTCACTACCTAGGTAAGAGTATTTTCGGGTTCTTATTGGATCAAGAACCTGGTCATCAACAGGAAACCATTCAACTTCTTGACTTGTGCCTGGTAGTTCGATGTCAGCGGGATCCGGACCCTCTTCTGGAGTCTCCTCAGCTGGACCACCTTCGGCTTCAGTCGCGTTTTCTCCAGTCACCTTCTTCGTGTGACTTGCATGGATCCACTTTGGTACACCAGCACACTTCACAGCAGTTGTGGTGACAAGGATCACTTGTCGAGGCTTGCCCCACTTCGGTTTAAGGCAACTCTTCCGGGTATGTTTCTTCAACACCACCCAATCACCTGGTTTCAGCTTGTGTGCTGGGGTGGTAGGCCATTCGACAGCAGTCTCTCCAATCTGGTGAGAGATAGAACGCACTTGGTCACCCAACTGCCTGCAGTATTCTAGCACCATATCATCAGAAATACTTAGCAGTTTGTGTCCAGGTACCCATGCCTGTCGCATCATTCTTCCCATCAGCACTTCATGGGGGCTCAAGCCTGTCTTTCTGTTTGGAATACTTCTCAAGCTCATCAGCACCATGGGCAAAGCTTCTATCCAATTCATTTTTGTGGAGTCACACAGTTTTGCCAGCCTGGACTTGAGAGTGCCGTTTATCTGCTCGACTATTCCAGAAGCCTCTGGATGATAGGCACAGTGCAGTCTTTGCTCCATTTTGAATGCTTTGCAGAGTTCTTTTAGGACTTCGTTTGAAAAATGTCCACCTTGGTCTGTTTCAATTGTCTCAGGAATTCCAAAGCGTGGTATCAGTTCCCTAAGTAATAATTTAGCTACAGTCAAGGCATCATTCTTCTTTGTTGGATAAGCCTCCACCCACCGGGAAAACAAACCAACTATGACCAGGACATATTGATATCCTTTGCACAGGGGCAATTTTATGAAGTCTGCCTGCATCCTTATGAAGGGACCTTCTGCTCTCCCAATGGTACTTTGTTCCACTACTGTCTTCTTTCCTGCATTGAATTGTTGACACACTAAACACCTCTGACAAAGTTTGTCCGCTGTGCTCCTGAATTTTGAACTGTAGAACACCTTTTCAAACATACGGCACATGGCATCCCTCCCAATATGTGTTGGTTCATGTATTATCCGTGCCATTGCGGTAACCAGTCGTTCAGGTAGTACAGGCCTACCAGTCACGTGGACCACAACACCATCTCCTTTCCTGGGTTGACATTCATCCTGCCTCCACATGTCCCTTTCTTTCTTGTCTGATGTCTGTTGTAATTCTCTCAATTCATCCCATGTTCCCAATCTTTCAAACAACATCAGTTGGCAGCTGCTTTCACCTCCCCATAATTTAATTAGGAGGGACATTTTGTGTCGGGCGCAGTACTGGGCAATTTGGTCAGCATATCTGTTTCCGGCTGTCACCTCGTCATTTCCAGATCGGTGAGCCGCACACTTGACCACAGCCAATTCTTTGGGCAATTGGATGGCTTCTAGTAAGTTTTGTACTGGTTTTCCATTTCGGATAGGAGAACCTGAGGAAGTCATGAATTCTCTTTGCAACCAGAGCTGGCCGAAGTCATGAACAACCCCATAACAGTACTGACTGTCAGTATAAACGGTTACCCTCTTGTTTTTCCCAATTTTACAAGCTCTTGTCAGGGCAATGAGCTCCGCTACTTGAGCAGATTTAACCTCGAAAAGATAGGAAGCTTCCAGGGTCTTTTCCAAAGTGACTACAGCATAGGCAGCACTCAAACCTCCATTCTCATGTCTCAAGCATGAAACATCCACAAACATTTTGAGGTCTTCATCAACTAAGGCCACTTCTCTGATATCAGGACGGGGTTTTGTGCTAAATTCAGTCAAGTCTATGCAGTTATGGTCAATTTCACCTCCTGCCTCTACATCAATGGGAAGGGGCAATAGAGTGGCAGGGTTTAAGATATTACATCGGGAGATTATTACATTTTCTGCACCAATGAGAATCCTCTCATACTTAGTCAGCCGACTAGGGGTGAGATACTGTGTCTTGGTTCG
Source organism: Lissotriton vulgaris (assembly GCF_964263255.1). Taxonomy (NCBI): domain Eukaryota; kingdom Metazoa; phylum Chordata; class Amphibia; order Caudata; family Salamandridae; genus Lissotriton; species Lissotriton vulgaris. The sequence continues at coordinate 2,048,295,264 of NC_141685.1, forward strand.
GGTGAGCAAGATCACAACTGAATGTGGAACAAATACAGTGACAGGATGTCCCATCACAATGTTCTCACTCTGCTCTAGGCTTGTACAGGTAGCAGCTACTGCTTTCAGGCACCCAGGTAATCCAGCAGCCACTGGATCTAGGGCGGCCGAAAAGTAGGCCACGGGACGTCTAATCAGACCATGTTCCTGGGTTAAGACCGAGAGCGCACAATTGTCTCTCGTGTCACAGAACAGTTCAAAGTTCTTAGAATAGTCAGGCATTCCTAAGGCTGGAGCTGTGCACAGACAATTTCGCAATGTTACCCAAGCAGTCATGCATTCATCATTCCAACAAACTGGGTCTTCCGCTCCTTTCTTTGTCATGTTAATCAAGGGTTTAGCTATAGTCGCGAAACCCACGATCCATTGTCTGCAGTACCCAACAACTCCTAGGAACATTCTTACTTCTTTCTGCGTTACTGGTAGTGACATTTCTCGAATTATTTTAATTCTTTCTGTAGTGACTTTCCTGATCCCTTTCTCTATCTGGTGCCCCAGATATTTTACTGAGGTTTTGCAGAACTGTAATTTGTCTGGTGAGACCTTATGTCCTCCTTTTCCTAGATGATTCAGCAAGGCAATGGTATCAGTGACACAGTCGTCTTGACTTCTAGATGCCACCAGTACGTCATCTATGTACTGTACCAGGACAGACTCTTTAGGCAGTACTAAGGATTCAAGACATTTCTTTAGGATCTGGTTGAAAATCGAGGGACTTTCGGTGTACCCCTGGGGGACACGATTCCAGACATAGACCTGGCTGTTGAATTCAAAACTGAAAAGGAATTTGCTTTCTGGATGTAATGGGATGGAAAAGAACGCATGGCACAAGTCTATGACAGTGAACCATTCCGCCTCCCAAGGAATTTGATACAGTATTACTGCGGGGTTTGGCACTATGGGACAGCAAGGTACTACAATTTGGTTTACCTTGCGCAGGTCCTGCACTACCCTATACTTTCCGCTAGGCTTCTTAATTCCAAGTATGGGTGAATTACAGGGACTACTCATCACTTCCTGAATGATGTTTGCTTTGAGCAATCTGTTTAATTCCTTTGCGACTCCTTCTTTCACTTCTGCACTCATTTTATACTGTTTGGTATTTGGGTATACAGCATTTGCTTTTATAGTTATTTTAACTGGGTCTACATTTGCCATTAAGCCTACATCTTTTCCAGTAAAATCCCAAACTTCAGGTGTTACGCTCGATTGCAGTTCTTCAGGTAGACTTTCAATGGACATGGGCTTAATGTCGGTGTCAGGCCTTAACAACATTAATTTATACAGGCCATCTTCATCTGGGGTCTGGATTTCAACACCATTTGGTGAGCAAAAGATGGTGCAACGCATTTTGCACAACAGATCTCGTCCCAATAGGTTTACGGGACTAGAATCACAGACCACAAATCTGTGCATTTCCTTGAAATTTCCTATGGAAATTTCCATAGGTTCTGTTACCGGAGTACTGATTATCTGATTTGAAACTCCCACTACTTGGATAGCTTCTCCCGAGAGGGGTAGGTTAGGAACGTCCGCTGTTCTCACAGTGGAACGGGTAGCACCAGTGTCCAACAGAAAGGTGACATCTGTCCCTTCAACCTTTCCTTCAATGTATGGTCCAGTCTGGTCTACCGGTAAGGAGGCACCAAGCACGCACTCCTTGTCCTCCCCTCTCAGGCCCCGTCAGTATTGATCATCGCAGAGAAAAGTATCATTTAACAGGTACTGCGGAATGGGTGCATTTCTTTCATTCTCTCCTTCCCACACTTCGACCCTTTCATTCTGTTGACCCTGATTCCTATAATTCTGTCTAGGTGCGCGTGGCACCGGGGGTTGATTTACCTGCTGTTGGGTCTTTCGGATCCCCTCTTTCTGCACCTGTGGATTTAAACCATTTACGGGGGCATTACCAGCCTGCAATTGCGGACATTTATCTCTCCAATGTCCCATGTGACCACATCCGTGACAGGGGAATTTTTCCATAGCCTCTTCTCTACTCATCTTTACCCGGGGCCTGCCTCCACCCCCAGCATTTGGATTTTGAGCATTATTACTGTTAGTCATTTTACTTAACTGTTTTTCTTGTTGTTCAGCTAATTTCACCTGAGCCCACATAACCTTCTCCTTTAGGGCTTTCTTTTTGTTCTCGATTTCATCTTCACAGTATTTGGCGTATTTGAGAACATCATCAATGGGTTTCCCTTGCCAACTGATTTTGTTATCCCTAATCCACTGGGATATTTCAGGTCTCAATCCTAACACGAATCGATAACAGAAATGTGTCATATCCTTTAGGTCCACATTATCGATTCCACTGTAAGTTTTGAAGACCTGCAGTAACCTTTCATAATAGGAGTGGACTGATTCATCACGCTCTTGGGTAGTTCTATCTATACGGGTCCAATCAGTTTCTTTTGCGGGTACCTTTTTCTTGAGGTACTGTATGACTTGTTCATACTTTCTCATTACTTCCGGTGCGGGAGCTCCTGTTATCTCGTCTCTCGCGTATTCTTCGCTAGGCCAATCAATTTCAATTTTGCAGTCGGTCCACAAATCTACAGGGACCACAATGTCGAAGAACCCATCCAGGTCTTTCAGAAGACATTTCTGAACTTTTATGAAGCGTTCGACCTGTCGGTACCAATCGACTGGTTTCTCCCGTAATTTTGGAAAGTCATTGGTAAATGATACTATATCTTGTCTGGACCAAGGGACATGGACATATTTTCCCCCTGGGACTTCTCTCATGGGACATAACTTTTCTGGTTTGTCAGCTTCTTGTAAGACGTACTCAGCAGTCCGTGGTCTCTCCTTGCTATCCTCCTTTTTCTTTGCCCATCTGGCTTTCCACTTGTCTAGATCTCCCCATTTCTGTGCTAAGTTTATCAGTTCTTTAATCTGCGTCTTCTTCCCTGCGGTATTCAGGTTTTCTAGATCTTTGTCTGAAAATTCTACTCTGTACGATTTCTGTAGTACCTTGGATCTGCTGATTTCTATTCCAATACAAACTGCCGTGTCCATTAATTTGTCATAGTATATTTTTGCGTTCCGAGTAAGGTGTTTGCACATGAACAACAACTCATCTTCCTCTCGGACGTTCAATCGTTCTAAACCCACATTTCCTGCGCTTAGTTCCTCTAGCTCTATTCTTAGTTTATAAATATCTAGTGGTTTTGGATGAGGGGTTCCCTTTTCTAATTCTCGGGTCCATCTTTCTATTTCCTCGGGAGTTACCACTGTTGCCCTCTGAATTCCTGATGAAGACTCTATTAGTACGTCTTTGTTCCTAGTCTGAGTTCCCATTCGAGACATGCTAGGTCCCTGCTCCCTATTAGGCAGATCCATCAAGGAAGCCATGGACTCACATTCACTTGCTTGGTCATCAATAATGAGTGGTTCCTTTCTGGGCGGGGGCATCATCGGGGTTATGACTGGAGTTTTAGGAGTATTCATTCTGTCCCCATATAAGGGAAAAACTGGACCAATGGTTACTGGAATCGTCAGGGCTTCAGGATTTGGATTTATCTGAGCTATGGCATGTATGAGATCATTCTGCTGTCCTCTCAGGGCATCCCTTTCCTGCTCGTGTAATACTCGATTCATGGGGGGATCCTGTATCATTTGGGGTACTAGAGAAGGATATAGATTCGGAGCTGATGGAGTGGACAAAACTAGTCCTTCACCAAAAGGGTTGTAATTCGGGACCACGGGGTCGGGTCTACTAAATCCCTCTCCTCCCGCTCTTCTCTGTTCTATCCCTGTGGAATCGGCTTCACTAGTACTTCTTCTTCCTGAAGGTCTCAATGGAGTAGTTGAGCTCTGAGATCTGGCTTCTTCATTATAAGGCGGGGGACCTTTCATAAATAAGTCCTCTAAAAACTCATCTTCCGATTCACCCAGGGGCATCATGTGCCGGGTTTTCTCAGTACATTTCTTCCCTCCCGCCATTTCATTAGCTCCGAACATGGGGAATAACCCTTCTGCCATCATATTTTGTCTCCACTGTTTTAATTTCTGCTCCTTGGTTTCCTTTACCATTTTTGGATACCATCGGGTCACTCCCTTGTCCATCCGGGGTCTGTCTCGCTCTAGAGCTTCAATTTCCCATTCCTCTAAAGCTTCATACTGAGTTAATCTAGGTCTGGGATGTAATTCATTCATTCGGGTCCTCAGGTTAAATAGGACTCTCCCGTTAAACGTACCATCAATGGGAAAGGCTAAAACTCCATCCTCCGCAGTGTACTTTACCCAGTTCTCTAACCATACACAGGTATGATACCCTTTTTCTAACATCATGAAAGAGGCTGGAGTATTTGGCGGAGGAATGATCACACCCTCCCTAGTTCGTACGGGTTTGTCAGTTTTGAAGAAATTCTTTATTTTGCTGACAAATGACATTTTTCTCTTTCCTCCGTACATGTTGTGAGGTCTGCCTTTGCTCATCAACTCTTTATGACACCCTAGATTTCGTGGATCAGGTAGAAAATCAGGGTACCACATACACCGCTCGTAACAACCTATAAGCTCGGTGCGGAAAATGTTTACTTCGTTTGTGCTTCCAATGCTAGCGCGACTCCAATTTCTCAACAACCAATCAGTGCAGAGGTTGCAAAAGTTCTCGACCAATGGGTGTGCGGCCTTTTCGCGAGACGCGTTCTCACGCTCAGGCACTCACCCCTCCCTTACAATTTCGGCTTCACTACACACCCGCTGGTTTAACCAATACCAGCGCGGCACGGAGTGACGTCAGAGCAGCCCTTCGACTGACTCCCTCCTTCACAAGGTAACGGAAACTTTGTATTTTCTCTAAGGTGCTATTGTTAATTTTAGTCAACAACGTATAACATTCGCCATTGTGTAGGAGTGTTCTAAAGAGATAGAAAGTTCTTCTTTTACTACAAGTAAACCACTTCTGTCTACTTTTCATACACTTCGGATAGACTTCTCTTGCCTACCCTCACGCAAGCATTAGAAAACCTGCTATTACCCAGTCTCATCCACTTCTTCTCGGGATATATACTAAGCCTGGGGTTCGTCAGCGTTTCCCTTTGCTATCATACAAGCTCCGATGACTCTATTACTCCCTTAGTGTGACCCTTACTAGGTGATATCAGACCAAGGTTTCTATCAGAATCCCGTTACTTTCATTCATACAGTTTTCCGAAAAGACCTAATTAGTGCTTCCAGTTCCACTTGAACCATGCACTAATCTTTCCTCCCTACAAATGACCTCTGAACGTGATGGATTCTACTCACCATCCGTTTTACAATTCCCCGGGGATTTCAGACAACACTCAACAATCACACACAATTGGTTAACAAAACATATAATATTTAGCAGCAATACATATATAAATCATTTAAAACAGTTTTGAAATCGATTTCTTTTGCAATAAAATATTAAGTAACACAGTCAATATTAAAAAAAAAACAATTTTAGCAGCACATTTATTTTTCACGGTTTATTTTCTAACTATCTTATCTACCTATCTTACTAGTCCTAACCATTCCTCTGCTTACCAGAAATTACTGATAGAGCACGCGGGTCACCCGGCTCACCAAACTTTTCCACGCACTGGGCCCCTTTGCGTGATTATTTCCAATGTTAACGTTTTACTGAGGTGAACCAGGCGATTTCACGCACGCTCTTATGAGTAATCGGTTGGGTGACTCTTACACCACATACTATTCATGTACCTGACTTACCACAGGCACATTACTCCTGACAGATCAGGAGCTAGCAGTGGATAGGTGATAAGGGTTTTCCTAAAAGGGAGAAGATTCTACTTTACACATTTGATACCTTTAATATTTCTTTAATGTATAATGACCACAGACACCTTGATGGTTTTAAGGGTTTTATATAGTATAAGTTTAGGACGAAAATGCCATTACAAGGAGGCAAATGCAAAGTAATACATCAATGATCAGTATTAAGACCAGAATGTAGCTCTGGATCAAAGTGAGTATCATAGAGTAAAAGGGAACACTATAGGGCATAAATCATATGGACATTTATCTAATACAGTTTAATCTAGGGCAAGGACGTGAGGAAAACCTAATGTTTGACTTAATAATTTAATACTATTTCCTAAACCTTATGCTATCTTACTAACTTCACGGCAATCTTACTAAGGGAAAGGGAATAAGTGGAACAAGCTAGATAAACAGTCGGGTTTAACGATGCCCTATAGGAAGGGTAAAAGTGGAACATTTACTAATAATCAATTGCATAAAATTACATTCAAAGGAGATATGGAGAATATCACAGGCAAGATTGCTTTAATCAGAGGAGGAAAAGTTGAGGGTATAGTATAGACAACCACCTATGTCAATAGTTACCTAGGTGAGAATGAGGACTAACCCTGGCCACGGGTCAGTTGGGAAAGAACGGGACAAGGACCCTCAAGGATTCAGGGAATACCAGAAGGCGAGCAGGTACAGCTCATGGACAGTCAGGACAGGATACCCCTCAGGTCTGGGTCAGGACTGGGTTCACCAAGGCACGACCAACCCCTTACAGCATCGGATGCAACGCCAGCGTTACCCCCTCTTCTGCACGGAATCCGCCAATAACCCCGATTGGGTTTTCGAATCTCCCAGCAAAGTGCTTCGCTTAGCACTTAGGACTAATTTCCACCCCTTGGAGTTTGTGGAAAGTTTCAGGCAGAATGCTCCGCAGCACTCTGTATCAGGCACCTATAGAGTTCGTAGGGTCAGTGACAGGTCTGCTAGTCGGACAAGTCGGACAATTTCTCTAAGCTAAGCTAGGCTATTTATACAGGTTTAGATTCCCAAGACCACCCATAAATGTTGCAAAATGACAAAGTCCCATCTTCTGATTGGTCAAGGGAGGTGGTTTGGTCATAGGTACCACCTATACTGCACGTGACATTATCCCTCCCCCTAACACCTGGTTCCCAGGCCTACGTGTGGGAAAGTACAATAGTGAAGAAAAGGTTTGCAACATTGTTGCGCATTACAGAATAAAAATAGAAAGTCTTCAAGGGCAAAGGTGCGCCTGGAAAGGACAGTCCCCTTTTCAATGGCCAATCTGGTCAGGTTCCATTGCTGCACGTCCCAGATCTTAGGTCATGTGATGTGTGATACGTCAGCATCAAGATGGATCCCATCCCTAGTTCAAGGCTCTCATTTACGCGGTACATGAAAAGTAAGCGAAAACAAATTAATAACACAGAATAAAATGAATACACTGTACACCATGACCAACTACTCTTAATCCCTTATTTTATAATACTTTTAGCATTAAGAGTTAGTGCAGAAAGGATGCATAGATAAAAGCGGCTTAAGATAGCATGAAGCATGATTAGTGACAAGCGGCCATTTTAACACCACTGCGCATGTGCGAACTTTTCCCTCCAGATTGCGAGTGCGTCACGTCACATGGGTATGACCGACGCATGCGCAGACTGAATTTCTGCAAAGCGGCCATTTTATTAATGTGCAAGCTTGATTATGATGAAAAACACATAGGCAAGCCTCCTAGGGACACCCGTGTGCTGGGGAAATACAAATAAATGACAAACAATCAGAGTTAGTACAGTTATGATTTAAGCCGAGGTTCATGAAGAGAGCAAGTCGCGTTACGTGCGAATCCTTGCTCCATCACATACACATATAAGTATATACTAAAGTATATACAAGAGTTCTTGAATGCTTGACCTAAAAACAAAGCGTCACCTTCAGGATTGTGGCGAGAACCTGCTTAACGACAGCCAGTGTGCCTATCACTGCTTGAGCCCTGTATTTGACTAATGGTGCATGTCAACTGAAACAGCCGAATCAGGATTGTGATGAGAACCTGCTTAAAGACAGCCAGCATGGCTAGAGCTCTGTAACTGACTAATGGTGCACATGTAGTGAAAGAAAACCTAGTTAAGCCGCTGATTGCATTCAAAACAAAAGGGATGAGTAAAGATTCCCATTGCGTTTAAATAAACAGCAATTTTTCAAGATCTATGGAGAGGAAGTCCTCAATTGTTTAAAGTGTCCAATTTTCATTGTGTGAAAACATTCATATATTATCCTCGTTCTCTCTAGCAACAGTAAAACAAACAAGTCAATGCATTATGACCAGTGTTTGAAAACATTGTACATTCAAGGTACAAAAATATTAATGTCAATAGCGCATTATGCAATGTTAACAATTTATAGTGAGCAAACATCGGCTCATACAGTTATAACCAACATTTTCTAAATTGCATAGGTTTTGATAAAGGATGAGACTTTAGGAGAGAAAAGGCTATCGAGTAATAGAGCATACAAGTCATTGTTAAAACAAATTACATGGCAATGGTGTTGGTTGACATCTGGAAAGTACACCGTACTCTCCAACCGAGAAATAAACATATGAACATGCATGATAATCCCTCATTTGATGGTAACAGTTTAAGCACTTAAGCCCACACTTGAGAGAAGGCTTTTTATATACTGCACGTCCATAATACAGAGCAATGTTTATTAAAAAGCAAGGAGTCACTGGATGTCACATGTTTTATGGAGAAATCAGGCAGCTATGGTGCTAACATTATTTACAAGTGTACAGTAGATCCTTGCAGGAAACATATTTTAGTCCAAACAGAAATCATGAAAGTGATATTTGCCGTGTATGCTAATTTCAAATCATTTGAATTTTGAAAAGCCATTCAACACACTGCTCTCTGTATTCTACATTTGGGAGTGGGTAAATATCTTCGGTGGACAGTCCTTGTGGAATGTTAATTTCTATGTCCATTTAATCGAAGTTCCTTAGAAACACAATATTAACAAATATACTGTCAATAAATAACCTGTTTTACCATTGTTTTCATTTTCTATTTTTACCGTTTCAGCTGCATGTTGTGCTCCTATTTTAAAACGCAATAGACATGTAAACGTGAGCGTAAAAGTGAGCAGATTGACTTAGCTTATTGTAAGGATATCGTGTGCGTGTGTGCCCACGGAAGAAAAACCTTACCTTAACCACTAACCTATGGTGGGAGATAATTCAGTCATTTTATATCTTAGACTGACTCATAAATGTTTGTTTACAGTCTGTGAGTAAAACTCAGTTTTATCACCTTCAATGGCATTCTTTGTTCATGGTACAAAGAGATCAGATAAGGTTTCTCAATGTAATTAATAATGCCATTCTGCAGAACAACTCTACAATTATAAATGATGAAGAACGTTGAACTTGGCGTCATTAATAAGGAATTGAAATCTTTGTATTTGCACTTTTCAGCTAACATACATAAACAAAGTTGAAATATAAGAATAAACTACAGTGTCTGTACGTATCTGGTATTGTGAAAGCACAACGAATACAAAATGTGGCTGTTGCCTAGCGATGTCGTCTGATCATCTTTGAAAGAGGTGAGCTATGGCGAGGCTTCACAAAACCTCCTGATTTACTTCGAATGGCACAAAGACTTTCTCAGCATGACAAAATCATGTTCACTGTAAATATATCTAGGCAAAGCTAGAAAATGTATGGTTGCACACGGCTTCCCTGCAGGTTTAACTTTTGCAGAGTATTTCTTTACACAATGGCAACTGTTTGTAGAATGCTTCACTGTCATGTTTTGTTCGACTGAGGTTGTCAGTGCACCATGGCACCGCACCACAAAACAAACCCACAAAAACATAGGCACTCACTATGGAGAGTTTAAGTACTCCTGATACCCCATTATTACAGTACTGAAACCTGAGGGAGAGGTGTGGCAGATGGGCCAGAGCGGCTGACCCTTGAGTGCAGGGCTTGCTGATCGACCGCCGGTGCAGCTCAACTCAGCATCATGTGATTTTGAGCAAAAGCTCACTTCATCTCCCCAACAGCCCCCAGCTCCTTGAGACCCTTAGGGTGATTAGTTCGTGCTTTACAAATACCGTATTTATTTATTTATTTATTTATTTAGAGACCCGAATCCCTTTAGGTGTGGCAATGTGTGGTGCAATAGTATCGAACCATTCTAGCGCAGAATTATCACATATCTTTAAATCTCACTTTGGAACTTAACATCTGTCACCAGGCGAATTGGGAATTCCAAGAAACTCTGAAAGAAGGCCTTATACTCTTTTCTTTGAAGTATTCCTTACACTTATCAATTGTGTTTTTGTTGAATAAGGGTTCTTCTTGTAAAAATAGTGGTTTTAACCAATAATGTGCAATACAAACAGTTCCGACATGTAAAATATTCTATTGCCCTTTCAGAATATTGCTGAAAATGATTAGCAGAGTTTTTAAAGGTTTTTTCTCTGTTTTCTTGTGACTCAGTTACTGAGCTACAAGATGGCTGCCAACACTTCCTGGTTTGGAGTGTTGCCATCCAATCAGAAGTCAGCTCATGCACGGGAGGAGTCGCGACTCCTCCTCGCTCAGATATTGATTTTTTTTTTTTTTTAATTGCTCGGCAACTACTAAACAGATTTACACCATTTTAAAAAGGGTCGCTTTCTGGACCAATACCTTCCATTTTGCCAAATTTGGTGTAATTTCGTTGAGCAGTTCGGGCTGTAGCCTGTTCCAATTTTTCCTATGGAAATGAACATGGGAAAATGATACTACTCTGGTGTACTTTAACCCGTTGAGCTTTCCGTAGATGCAAGTCCAGGTGGCTTGGGGGCTGTACTTTCTCAGCGGCAGAGGAATGGTGAGTTGGCTCCAGTGGCGTATGCTGCCGTGCTTTGACTGCCACCGAACAGCGATATTCCCATATCGAGAAGGAGGCCATTCCTGTGCATTGGGGATGTCGTCATTTTCATTTGTATTTCTATGGCCAGCCTTTTGTTGTGTATACTGTCCATAAGCCACTCATTCCTTTCTTTATGGGTTCATCTTCTAAACCCCCTCCTCGCATTGAAAGTGGATTTTACAGCTGCAGGATTACTGTTTTACAGTTGTCTTTCGTCCTGGGGTTTTGAATCCCGCTGATTACTTTTCCCTGCATTTTTGTCCCGCTACTGTTGCTGAGGAGAATGATGCTGAGGACGTTGAGGAATATGTGCGGCTGATGGTGGAGCGTTCCAGGCCTCTCCCTATTTCTATGGAGGAGATTGTGGATTCCACGGCTCAGGATGGGTGTCTTCAAGTGTGCCTGTACGCTGTTGGTACTGGGAATTGGAACAAGATCATAAGTTCCCCCAAAAGTCGTACTGAGGACGCTAGATCAATCTTGGCATCTTTCTTTCAGGTGCAGGATGAACTATCTTGTTCCCGGAGGGGTGTCTCATGAGAGGTCCACGGTTGGTTATTCCTGCCTGTCTTCAACAGCGTGTGGTGGATTTGACTCACTTAGTCCATCAAGGGGTTGTGAAGACCAAGTCCCGTTTGAGATCTAAGGTATTGGACGCTCTGGTGGAGAATACAGTGTTGGGTTGTGCGCTGTATCAGGCTGCTGGGGGTGGGGATGCTCCAGTTCCCATCATTACAGAAGGCATCCCCTCGTTTCCTTGGCAGAGGGCAAGTGCTGATTTTGAATGTTTACCTGATGGGCGGCACATGCTGGTGGTGATTGATGACTTTTCTAAGTATCCTGAAGTGGAAATAATGGACACTACCACAGCATGTTGCAGTCTGCCGCTATTTGATAAAATCATGGCAACGCATGGTTTGATTTCTGAATTGTGTACTGATAACGGACCTCCTTTTTCCAGTCATGAATTCTCGACTTATCTGCAAGCTAGTGGTATTGTCCATCATAAAGTGGAGTGGTGTGGCTCACTGGTTAGAGGTGGCAGACCCGGCGGCAGACCCGGAAGCAGAGGTCGGCCCGGGACCAGGGTTCGATTCCTGACGCGGCAGGGACTTGGGCCATGGTCAGCGAACTCGATAATTCTCACCTCGGTGCCTACTCCAACCATGGGTCCCACTCAGCAACTCTGGGCAATAGCTTGCTTAATCTCTACTAACGGCCCCATCAGCGCCGGGGATGCTTGTCTTTACCTTGGAGATGCCCAGGAGGGACCATCTCACAGGGAAAGACAGGATGGATTCCCCAGCGGTATACAGCGCAGGGATGCCCCTTTGCTGGGGCAGCTGTGCGCTTTACAAGTATACAACATTTATTTATTTTATTTAAAGTCACCCCTTTATGGCCTCAGGCCAATGGAGAAGCAAAACATTTCATGCGTACCCTTAACAAAGCTATCAGGATTGCAGTCACTGACCGTCAGGATTTGGACTGTACTATATTTATGTTTTTGAAGGAATATCGGATAACTCCTCATTCAACTACAGAAGTCAGTCTGATGTCTCTATGTATGAATCGTCCTATGAGTGATTTTGTGCCTCAGATGGAGGCGGTTCCTGCGAGCTATGCTGTTGTGGCTGGGGAGTTGAAGAATCAGCAAGCGATGAATGATAAAGTGGCATTCAGACGTGGGGCTAAGCCCCGGACTTTTTCTGTTGGTGATATTGTAATGGTAAAGAATCGGCACCATAGGGGGAAGTTTAGTTTACCGTTTGAGCCTGAGCCTTGGGTTGTGCAGTCCGTTCATGGGACAAAAGTTACTGCCGTGAGGGATGGGTTGGTCAAATCACGGAATATGTATTTCTTTAAATTGTACCGGGCTCCTGTTGTTGTTCAAAAGTATGGACATGTGGTACCATCTGATGCTGATTCCTTGGGTTCCGATGACGAATATAATTATATGGATTCAATGCCTCCTTTTGTTCCATTGGCGGAGAACGTGGCACCTGGACACTACGGTGGATTTTCATCTATGTCACCGTCAGGTGTGGCTGTGGAGTCTGAGCCCCCTAGAGAGTGTTTGATGCCCGAGTCTGACTCCCAATGACGGGGTGTGGGGAGATATCAGTTACTGCCATGTCCTGCTCGATCCACACGTTTGAAGAATTATGTAACATGTTTGAAATGAATTTGTGTTTTTTTCATTTTCTTTGTTGTATTTGTAGAGGAATGTGATGTGGTTGTTGCTCTTACCTTTCTATGACTGGCACCTGGAGGGATAGCGGTGTCTCACCTGTGGGATGTTAATTAGCTTATTGGGGGTGGGGCTTTACTATCAAATAAAAGGGTTCTGGTGTGGCCAGGACGACGGACAGTCTTACCTGTGTGGGGTTGTGCTTACTTCTGTTTTTTCAGTGAATTTCAAAGGTTTTTTAAATGCTAATTCCTAACTATAACTGGTGTGAAACCTATGGTTTTTTCAGTGAATTTCAAAGGTTTTTTTAATGCTAATTCCTAACTATATAAGACCTGAAAGCCCACCAGGAATCTCCAGTATGCGCCAGGGGACTGCATTGCAGAGAGGTGTAATGAAGCCACAACCCTTTTTACACCTCTCTGCAACGCAGCCCCCGTGCATGTTTGAAGAGGGGGAACTAATTCCCCTTGCATACTGGGGGCCCCTGGGGGCCAATTAGCCCACCTGGAACCTCCAGTATGCGCCAGGGGCTGCATTGCAGAGGTGTAATGAGACTATGCCCCTTGTTACACCTCTCTGCAACGCAGCCCACTGCCGCGTTTGCAGAGGGGGAACTAATTCCCCTTGCATACTGGGGGTCCCTGGGGTCAACTGGTCCACCAGGAGCCTCCAGTATGCGCGAGGGAGCTGCATTGCAGAGAAGTGTAATGAGGCCACACCCTTGTTACACCTCTCTGCAATGCAGGCCACTGGCGCGTTTGTAGAGGGGGGACTAATTCCCCTTGCATACTGAGGGTCCCTGGATCATATCTGCCCAAACACCGATATTCCGAACGATTGTAAATTACTTTTACTACTCTCTACTACTCACTCTACTATTCACTCTACTACTCTCTACTACTCACTCTCTGCTACTCTCTCTACTGCTCTCTACTACTCTCTACTACTCACTCTCTACTCTCTATTACTCACTCACTACTCTCTACCTCTCTACCTCTCTCTTCTTCTCTCTCTACTAATCTCTACCTCTCTACCGCTACCTCTCTACCTCTCTACCTCTACACCTCTACCTCTCTACCTCTCTCTACACGCACACATATACACATATATGCATATATATATATATGCATATGCATTTATATATATATGTATGTGTATGTATAAAAAAAACAACAAAACATTTTTTTTTTAAACAGCTACTTTTAAAACTGTCATTCTTTTTCCCCATGGTAAGCTCCCCGGTACGCTTACCGGTGCGCGTACCAGGCGCTCACCCCGCGAAAATCAAACTTTTTTTTAATTTTTTTTTTGCTCCGCGGGGCCCTTTTATGGCCCCCACATCAAACCTAGGGGGTCAAGGGGGGTCTACTCTGCCCCCTTATGGTCATTTCCCTCTTTGTTTTGGCCACCTCTCGTGTCTCGATCCTACCGAGACACAAGATGGCGGCCGCTCCGGACTGTTTAGAATGTTTACAGACACCCCAGAGCCAATCAGCTTTCTGCGCGCAAGTCGCGGTAAGCGCCCGGTGCGCGTACCGGTGCGCGTACCGGAGCGCGGCTATAGATATATATATTTTTTTGAACCTTAATTACTCAAAATCCACTGGAGCACATATCTTGAGACATAGCAAAGGCACATCGGGCTACCAGTCCCTACAATTTTGCCAAGTTTGGTGGAAATCCATTCAGCCGTTCGGGCTAAAAGTGAAATCGACCGCCCTATGGAAATTAACATGGGGAAAACGCGTTTTGGGACCCCCCTTTTATCTCGGCCCCGCTTGACGAATCCCCCCCAAACTTTCAGGGAAGGACCGGAACGCCGCGAGGCCATTTTGAGGAAATTTTGAGGCAGATTCGTCAACCGGCGCCAAAGTTATTCCAAATAGAATTTTGAGATTTAACATTGAAAAAAATCCTAACTATAACTACCTACTGGCGACCGCCAGTAGGTAATATATATATATATATATATATATATATATATATATATATATATATATATATATACATCCATTATAGGATTATTCGTTTTATAGAAATAATCATTCGGCACGCCAAGGAAAGTTTCAACACTTGGTCTGTTTATTTAAGAAGAAGTTAACATCTACGCATTTCAGCAGACTCCTGCTGCCTTGTTCACAATGCCTGAGCGCCATTACTTTGTTAATAAAATACACAAAAGTAGTGAACGACATTAACAAGGGATTCAACACATTGTATTCAAAGCTCTACTGCTTGCAATCTGGCTGCCATTTTATAACATGTTCATTCTTTATCAAGAAGCATGTTTATACTTCATACTCTCTTCATTTATTGCTTTTAAATCCTCTCTCATGGAATTTAAACAAAATAATGACATACATTTGTAAGAATCAAAATGGATTTTTTTTACAATTCGCAGGAACTTCAGTTCCTTACATTTCTATATCCAATAATTGTAATTGATCACATTTAAATAGTTTGTTAAGATAAGGACGCTCTCCACACACCCGCACTCATCTGACAGCTGTTCTCTTTAAAATATCTCTTTAAAAGCGAACCTTCGGGGGACCCGTAGGGCATTCCAGCCCGGCCCGACGAGGAGCACCGCCCGATGATGAAGCAAGACATCCTTCGGGTTGTGTGAGGGCAACAAGAGACAAAGAGTGTTCTTCCTCTCCCTCCCCCTCATCTCACTGTGAGAGTTCCTTAGACTCAACCTAGCTTCCTTTCCTTCTCTAGGATTTCTCGCTCTACCCTTCTCTTTATCTGAGTGTGAGCGTGACTCCACGGCACGTACTCCGATGGAACAGTGACCCCCCCGACTTGGTTAAAATAGAATTTAAACTCATCCCAGCTCAGCAAGCCTTCCTCCTTCCAGACATCCAACCATGTAAAAATTGTTCTTTCACTTTATCATATTCCTTTACACTGATCCAGGTGTAGCAATTATGATTGTTCAATTGGCTGTGTGCTTCCTTCTTATACAGTTCCCGGCCCCACAGCACAATATTTCCTCCCTTATCTGAAGGTGTTTTCAGTACTCCATCCTCTTTTTGTAGTTTGTGCACCGTTTTACGAAAAAGCGCTTTCTTTGGATACATTTTCTTTTTCTTTTGATTTGCTACACGGTACAGTCGTTTCAATCATTAGCTACATTCTCCCCAAAAATATCCAGGTTATCCCTTAATAATTGGGGCAGAAATCTAGATGATGGTCGAAATGGGGTGTGATCCTCTCTTTCCATCCCCGTAGTTGTAGATACATTTTGTTCCTCACTTACAAGTAGACTATCATCATTCAACAATGAAATCAAATCTGTCATGGCAGGTGCATTGTTTACATTCAGAAAATTCTGATCATTTGAGGAGTCTAAAGCTCGTTCCTGGGATGGTCGGTTAACACAATTTTGATTTAAATGCATTTTAGACAATTTGAGTTTGCTCGTGATTCGAAACAAGTCCATTCTGCTATAAGGATAATTGCATTCATTATCATCACAGGAAGACAGTCCTATTTTCGTATACATATATACACATTGTTAACAGAGCATGAAATGTGATAGATTGTCTGATTAACATAATAAAAAATGTCTCACTTGAAAAAGAAATACTTACAAAATTATGAATTCATTCTGAGAGCTCTAAACAAATATAATGGACATTGTCAATTGAAAAAGAAAAACACTTATTGAATAAAAGTGTATTAATAATTGTGTGCCTGAGCAGTCAAAGCTCAGCTAATTATTTCACTGATGTTTGAATCTAATTTAAAAACCTATAAATATTTGCTACAAAGACTGTACTGCCCGTAGTATAGTAAGACAACATACTTTCAACAGCAGCAATCCAATCGAGTGGTTGCAATTCAGGACAAGCAGGCAGATCCAGCTTAAGGGTCCCGAGACATAGTGGGGCAGCCACAGATGCAGTCACAGGAGTATAACAAATGTCAAGTAACTACTTTTGTGCCACATTGAATTCACAGCTGGCCTGCACCACCAGCCTCCTCCCAAACTTGTCCCGTTGTTTTTACTACACCACTGTCACATTCCTTTGTCGACAAAAGTCCAGGCTGTCACAGCTTGAGGGCATGGGCACCCGCTGGTTGTGTACCTAACAAATGTTCATGCCTTAGTGTCTCTCTTTGTTTGGAGTAGTGCAGTGAAGATTGGTGTGAATGCAAAGATAGCCAGCAGAAGGCAAGAGTAGCCTCATATGTTTCGCCGACTAGCACTTTGAGGTCTGAGCAAACTTCATTTAAAGCCAAAAACTTGACTTCTCTTGATTAGCTAGTCAAAATGTACCTGCCTCCTGCAGCACAAAAGAAAAAGCAGCATACTGGTTTTCATTTAAAATTTAAAATATGGGGATTGAGTTAAAATAGCTTTTCCATTTCCGCAAACCTTTTAGACACAAACACATGTGAAAGAAACACCGTATCTAACCAACCTTTGGAACACTTTCATGTTTGGTGAAACTATAGCAACTGTGCTGTTTTTTTATTCTTTCTTTGTATCATCTTAAGTGTACCTCTGTAGTACTAATGTTCAAATAAAAGAACAAGTCACAGAATACAAAGACTTACAGGACATGGGGGCATATTTACAAGAACTTAACACTGAAGTAGCGTACATTTTTTGACGTTACGGCGGCTTTTTTTAATCTCCTTATTTACAAGCTGCCACTAACTGCAGTTAGCAGCACTTTTCCACCGTAAACTTTAATTTTCAAGATTTCCACTTCTGTTAGCGGGACTTAACAAAAATGAGATGCAAGGTGGGGGTTTACGTGAAAAAACTTTTGCTAATCCCACTTTGCTATATTAGCAATGAAATTCCTGTCCGGTGACAATCCCCCAAAACTGCTGCTAAGTCCTGTTAGCAGCAGGTTTTTAAGGCCAGGAAATAGCTGGTCTAAATAAGGGTGCAACCACACACCTGTTTATAAGGGAGACAATACCGACCATCACTGGCACTCTCTCTGATGCCATTGAGGTACTAGCCTTGCAGCTTGGAGCTCCAAGAAGATCACTACCACCACCACTACCACTACCCCTGCCACCAGCACCACCACAAAGGCAGCGCTGCAGAAGAGAGCGGGTCTACCGGAAACAGATCACCTGATGCATGTATGGCCAGAGGAGGTGATAGCCCAATATAAGCTTTAAAGGACCTCCATCCTACGCCTACTCACTCAGATAGAGCTAAGCCTTTAGGCACCATCCCAGCACTGCACGAAAATCCCTCCACAGATAAAGCTACTTGCAGTGCTGCACATGTTGGCCTCTGGTACCTTCCAACCAACCACTGTCAGAGTGGGTGGAGTCTCACAGTCATCCTTCTCCAGGTTATTCCCAGCTGTCTTGGATGCCATCATCAGCAGCACCTACGCTTCTCCAACACTGCCCTAGAACAACTTGACAAAAAGCAAGGCTTCCATGCCATTGCTAGTTTTCTTCATGTGTTAGGGGCAATTGGCTGTACCCATGTGCACCTTGTACCTCCTGTGGACACTGCTCATATATACAGGAACAGGAAGCACACACACTCAGGGAATGTGGAGGCAATTGTTCACCACCTGGGCCTCTTCATCAACGTTGTTGCCAGGTTTCCAGGAAGTTAGCATGACTCCTACATCTTCCGCACATTGGTCATTAACCAGCTTGATTGAGAACGGCACCTATAGAAATGGACTGATCGTTGGTAAGTACAAACTAAACACACCACACACCTCAAGTCACAATCAACTAGCTCAACCATGTGAGAATGCACATGTATCAAATTGAACCCAACATCCATTGTAACTGGGCCAACTTCTATATACAAACACCCAATGCCAAAGAACCACACATATGTAAGAAGACCCTAAAAGGGAGTAGGCCAGTAATACATTTACAAACCACCAAATCACTCTCGGAATATAGATCTTGCAGAACTCATCAGACAAATTTTGAAAGGAATCAATGCATCACGTGCCACAGGACATATGCCTGCACTGGGCTGCATTCATTCTGAAACAAAGTCATGTGCCATATGCAACAACAAGATGACAGATCACCCTGCGATCCCCTGCGTTGGTGCACAATTAGCTGACATGCACAAGCACAAGCACCCATGCACCATGCTGCAAGGGTGCCTGCATCATGGGGAGGAAAGTATTTCTGCATGCAGAGACACCTAACCGCACACAAACCATCACAAAGTCTGGGTCGTGTCGCAATGTAGTATGCATAGAAAGAGCATACAAACAAGAGAATTGTAAGTCTCATTACATGTTGTGCATTCCTATGCCTCAAATGGTGAGGTGTAGCAATCTGATGCATTCCCTGCTGGAAAACGTATCCCAGATGCACAAATTTAGTCAAATAAATGTGTCCTGAGTGGAAACACACACACAGCAATATCTATGGGCATGATCCCAGCAAGCATACAAGCAGATTCAAAGTTAAAATATCCCCTGAAGATGTTTCGAGCAACCCAGACATCCTGACAGGTTCAACATGGAGGTAATACACATGAGCTGGCCAATGATATCACGGTGATATGTAGGTTGTAAAGTACAGGCAATTCTATATCAGTGATGCAGGTCAATTATATATACCACAACATCACGAAGCAGAAAGTACAAAGCTGCACAATGGACACAAAATAAAAAAAAAACACTCTGCAAACACAGCAGACACAAATACTAATGGACACTTATCTCCATTTCTTGTTTCAGGTGATCAAGGATATGCACTGTCACAATGGCTGATGACCCCCATCAAAGTGACCCACACTCATACTGAAATGTTGCTCTGTGATGCACAAGGGCCATCATGGAATGGACCTTTGGAGTACTTAAATCAAGGTTACGGTACCTTGATATTTCAGGGGGAGACTCCTGTACAAGCCTGAACTGGTCAGCAAAATCATACTGGCTTGTTGCATTTTGCACAACATCTTTGTAGGGACAAACACACCATTGCCAGAAGACCAGGAGGAGCAGAACAATCCGGAGGATGGCCAGGACGAAGAAGCTGATCCAAGAGACACTACAGCTTCTGCTGCTGCAACAGCAAGGAGGGATGCCATCATCCACAAGTTATTCACCCAATCAACATCAACAAATGTCCTGTCACAAGCCTTACTTAAAACCAAAGTCCACAGATTGTTATTTTGAAAAATAAAATATCACTCCAACAATGTCTTGTGTGCTTGGTTTGTGACTTCAGAAGGTGATCAATCATGTAAAGTCATGTTTACAAAACAACAGTGCCACACAGATTTCTCACCCAGCAGGGGATATGAGACCAATCAAAGAAAGAGTGGGAAGGGGACAATGTATTGGGCACCTGAACTTGTTACTGTGTATGGTCCCTGAGTGAGAATCAATAACAGTGTGTTGTGTCTTCACTGGTGCACCATCAGGTATGTTTTCACACAAGAGCGTAGTCCAACATGCTCTGTGTGTGTGATGCATCATTGTAGCTGTGACCACTTAGTTCTAAATCATCATAAAAGTTGAAACACAACGCATTTGTTAATTTCATGCCACAGGAAAGAAGGTAACTGACAAAAGTCACAAGTATACATGACAAATGTCTACTGCATCCACTTGTGGGTGTGGAGGATGTAGCTACAGAGGATAGAAGACCTAGAAGAACAGATGTATCAATACAGATACAGGGAGTGATTCAAACACCAAGCATACTGCTTTCATTCAACATAATCAAGTGACACTACCTCCCAATATGATGCATGTGTCACTGGAATGACCAATAAGCACGTCTTGCATCACTAACACTGCATGAATTATCCATTAACACTGTACTGATCTAACAATGCTATAGTTCCATAAGCACAAACAATGACACATAGGTTAGCCATGGGACAAATGACAAGGAATCAACAATCAACAACGTGTAAGAAGGACTATGGAATTGGCAATGCAATGGCAAGTAAGTATTAATGTCACATGCACAACAACATGAGTGTGGCATGGCAATGAAGGTGGAGAATGGGCTACATCTTCATCAAATAATGCTTACTTTGTGGTGACACCCCCAGATAGAGAACAGGCATACACATGAGTGAAGTGCAACAGGGAAACCAATAAGTACAGCCAAAACATGCAAGCCACATACAACCTATTACATCAGGAATGGACATTGTATTGGGTCAGACGGAC
The DNA here is from genome assembly GCF_964263255.1 of Lissotriton vulgaris. Taxonomy (NCBI): domain Eukaryota; kingdom Metazoa; phylum Chordata; class Amphibia; order Caudata; family Salamandridae; genus Lissotriton; species Lissotriton vulgaris. The sequence goes on from NC_141685.1 coordinate 2,048,316,341, forward strand.
TTGAAAAAAAATTGTTGCACCATGAAGTTGCATCACCTATTTCTGGATGGTCACTACAAGTTTACTCATGTCATTGCAAGCTGTGTGTAATTATGTTCTTCATCACGACTATACAAATCAAAATACCCACACATCTGCAGCCACATTTGAACACATAAACAAACATGCATCTAAAAATAATTGTCAATGTCACACATTGTATTATTTCTCAAGCAATGTACAGCATACTCTTCTTATAAACATTATTGTGCAAGATGGCCAGCCATCATGTTTGGCAAGTGTCGCAGTCTAGTGTGGCCAACCATCCCCTCAACTCCAGTTAGGTGAATGCCAGACAGACATCTCTGTCCTGATAGCACCAATGGAAATCCACTGTACACCCAAGAGCTAAATAACATGGGGAGAGGACAGGCTGCACCACCCAGTTGCTTCATGAATGGCAAATATGGCAAGCAGATCAAATGTTCCGCATTGCCCATGGAAATCTGGGTGGTACAAGCAGTGTGCTCTCAGCTAATGGGCAGATTCCACACCTAGGCCTCCTCAGCTTCAAGCCCATCCATCTCTCAAACTGGAAAATTACACCAGGCCTCAAACTGCCCCACCCTCACCAAATCACTGACTCCAGCTTAATCCTCTGTCTGTTCAGATTTCACAAGCCTGGGTACAGCAGTGTACTCTGAGTATGCAGGGGAACCTACAGATGCAGGAGATACAAGTTAACCCTCTTGGTTGCATAGTCACAGGTCACCTGCATCACGCATTTTGTCCAGCTTAGGGGCCTCACCCTCCACTGTAAACAAAATGCGCCTTACCTATAATCAATACATCCAACTTTATAGACCAACAGGGATAATCTGGTGAACCATCTAGATTATCCTAAGTGTGTTAAATAACACTAATCTCATAGGTCAAGGATGTGGCTTTAAAGAAAGAATAGATACAGGTTCCCACAAACACGAGGAAAAATTGTGTGGAAACAGAGAGAGTGCCTCACGGACGTAACTCCTGAGGGGGTTCCTGGTTAACAGTATCCAGTATACCCACTTCTCATCATCGGTCACTCTCTCTGTGTGCAGTGTATAAAGATGACCGACAAATAACGACAACCAAGTGTGTAAATCTTAATGGTGGTATGTAAAAATTAGCTAATACCAAAATGCACAGAAAAGTGTACCAGTGCACCTCTAACCCCAACAAAAATAAATAAACCAATATATAAAGTGCAACCAAAGCTGGATAAAAACGATTTATGGTAAGGGTTGCTAGCTCTCAACCTTTATTCTGGTGCTGCAAGCCTTCCAGATTAAAAATGGGTTTTCATATACCATACAAGTTCAAAGTGACAACATATTTCATTGCTCTTATTTCAGCAATTTCACCAGGGCAGTTTGGGGTTCTTGGTTCATAATCATCACACATATAAATGTATTGGACCTGTATCAAAAATAAAACAGAACACAGAGGTAAAGTCAAAAGCACCCCGAAAACGGGGGTTCATGATAGCAGTCACTCACAGCTAACCCATCGATGTTGAGACCAAATCTTTACCTTATGATTGCCACATCCGGACGTACCGGCAATCATACACGGGACCCCGTGTCCTCCGATCACGTGTCCTTCAGTAACTTGGTACAACAACTCAAGCCCGCTAAGAAAAACAAGTGTATAAAACGGGGAAGAGCAGTCGTTATTGAGCCAGAGGGTACTAGTAACACTTTCGTACACACCCCTGTGTTTAACGTACAGGATATCTCGTTACACACAGCGTGTTCGCTTTATGCCATGTGTTTATGAAAGTACTAATATAGGTACTGCCCCGTTCTTGTAATAAACAATTTGGAGAAAATTATGTCGAACTCGAAATGGAAGAACTCGATACTCCCCGACCCAGTATGCTTCCGACAGGATGGAATGGCGGGCTCGCCTCGATTGACCATAACACATTATAAAAGGGGCGGGGGGACTAAATCATGCAAAACACAAACGATCACAAGTATCTCACACAAGCCTCCAGCCCCCAAGTTTCATACAGAGTCCTTACTTGTGTCGCGTCCCTCCGGCGCTTGCGACGGTCTCTCGGCCATCTGCCCGTCTCAACGCGGAATTACCCGTTGCTCCAAGCCCCGCCCCACATGTTGCGTTACGCATTGCGTCAGTGGTAACTACGGCGGCCATATTGGATAGGGTTACGTATTAACTGATCGAAAAGCTCCCACATCGTCTCCATCAATAATTGTAAATAAACGGAGTGATGTAGTGGCCACCTCAATAGATTTATAAATAAATAAATCCCCATCATCGGACGGTGAGATAATAAAATTAGGAGGTACTTGGTTCTAAGGAACGTGACTGCACGACATAAATAGTGCTGGTGTGAATGCCACATATAGCTTCACTGTGATACTATTACGCCTTCACAATATGTGGATGGTCAGTCAGTCAAGGACATTGGGGTTAGTGACACAAATGTTCACCTGTCACGAGGGTTTTCATATATTAGCAACACTGCAAAAGCCGAGTGGGCTCAAGTAAATCAAGAGTAGGCTCAAAAAATGGATGTATATACAAAGAATCAATCAACTCATACCCTATCTTTTGAGCCGCTACAGAAAGTAAAGACAATAAGGGGTCCTTACAAAGGAGAGGAGGGGTAGCTGTAATTACCTCCTACTCACTTTATTCAACTCAATGTTCTCATTCAGCCCCTCCCGGTCAGCCCTTTCTGAAAAAATCCATTTTGCCTCTTTGCGTGCCAGGATGAGATCTAGGTTGTGTGTGTCTCCCATTACTTTCTCTAGGACAGTCCATGTCAGGTCTTTCTGGTCATGACCCTTCTCCGTGAAATGTTGTACTAAACGAGTGGTCATCTTTTTCGCTCTTATTGTGCTTAAATGCTCTTGAACGCAAATTTTTACTTTGTGGGAGGTAAGGCCAATGTAGTGTAGCCCACAACTGCAAGTCAGCCTGTAAATAACATGTGTTGTATTACAGTTGCTGAAGCGGTTAAGCAACCATGTCCTACCACTTTGCAGAACAACGCTTTTCGGAGCTGTAGTATAGCTGCAAACAAAGCAGCTGCCACATGGATAATGTCCATTGGGGACTGTGCTAGACTGAGCTGTCACAGGGCAGCGTGTATGAACCAGCTTAACCCGAAGGTTAGAGGCTCTTTTGAAAGTGAACCTGGGTGTAGGCATCTTGCTGGTTGGAGTGTCTAAAATAGACCAGTGCTTTCTAATGATTTGCCTCATCTTGGTGGACAAAGGGTCAAAGGTGGTAACCACTGGAAGACAGGTCTGTTTCTCTTTAACATTTCTCTCCAGCAGAGCTTCACGTGGGGTGTTTAATGCCCTCTTTTGTGCATGTTTTATGACTCTCGCAGGGTACTCTCTATTCTTGAGTTTGATGGCAAGCTCCTCCGATTGACTTAAAAAGGTCTCAGTGGTGGAGCAGTTACGTTGATATCTCAAAAACTGCCCCACTGGGAGGTTGTCCCTGAGTGCTCGAGGGTGGAAAGATTGGTAATGGAGGAGGGAGTTCCTATTAGTGCTCTTGTGATGTACACTCACCCTCCACATCGTCGGACAGCACAACCTACTCCGGCATAACGATGTTGCGAGGCACAGCCTAAAATAGGATGTCATCCCAGTGTCCTCTTGGTGCGCGTCATGCAATGCAGACCATCCTCTGTTCCTGATCAGACGCACCTTGAATGATCACCACACCCAGTTGCACCATGCAGACTTCTAATGTCAGCAATGTGTAAACATTTAACGTACTAGGCCTTGACACTAGGTAATAGTCATTGCTGACACATCAATGTCAACAGCCAGGGCCCACTGCCTCGTGCACAACACAGGTACTGATGTAAACGTCAATTTACCTTGTTACACCAGGTAGGTCCTACTTTTGAATGGTATTGCCTGAATCTGTTATTACTGGGCTGAGGTGAAGAGTTCGAGGCACTGGACCTTTTCAGCCTAATTTATTTAAAGTACGGAGAAGGAATGAGCAGGTGCTCCTCCTTGAATAATGCGTATCTTTAGATTGTATTTGGTTACTCCCTTTGTAGCTCTAGAATAATTGGTTGTTGAAGAAAACAGTTGGCTTAGGTTGTCTTGAGAAAGTATTTTGTTGATTACATCCTGTTAGTTCCAAAGTATTATTATACTGTAATTGGTACAACAGCAGACACATGTTTCTTCCTAGGCGGTCAATAGACCAGGGCTTTCTCAAGGCTTTACAATTTTTCAGATGTTCAGAAAAAATTATATACAACACAGTCTTCAAAATGATATCAGATATTCAGATGATGATATTTTAAAACTGTGTAAGTGGTAAAGTCCCTGGGTAATCCCTCTTCTTTGTACGAGCGTACTGGCAGTCCGATGTAAACATCAGTCTGCAGTAACTCTGCAGCATCTGTGTCTTGCCCTCTGCGTCTCATACAAAAGCAAAGCTTGGTCTCTAGTCCATGAGGACTGCCTTCGTAATAGGCATCAGATGCTTTGCTGTTGCAAGGATTGCGCTGTGCAAAGTGCTGCGTTGCTGTTCCAAGAAACAATGTCATGTTCAGCTGTGAATCTGGGTCTACAACATGTTTGTACATGGCTCATGGGTCTTGTTGACCTATGCATAATTGGGACATGGCCGCTCCATTCTGCAATATGGCGCACATATTTATCTATGCACTATCAGAGTTATCCCTGTAATCTCTTACAGCTCTTAGAGGCTGAAAATTCAGGGAGGGCTCACTAACACCAATACATGTGTCTGCTATCTTTCTGGCCATCACATTCTTGTCTCTACTAGCTCCAAGATGCGTAACGATGTCATGATAGACTGATGTGTAAATGTGGTTGGCAAAAGAAGATCCTTACGCCAGTGGTTCCCACACATTTGACTCATGAGGACCCCCACTAAATCACTACTGGAAGCCGGGGACCCCCAAGCAATTTGTACAATTCAAATTTCTTTTTAAAAACGCCTTTTGAAGTAGAGGCAATTTCAAGAGGGGGACAGCCTGAATTGGGGTTATTGGCATGGACATGTATGCATACAGCAGTGTATTATTTAGTGGTACAAGTCTCCTGCTCTCAGCCATAGCAGCACCTCTACATTCTCATTCCAGAGCCTTGGAGTGGTGACCCTTCCTTACAGCAACAGGTTGAATGATTTTGAATTATTAGCATTTTTACCAATTCACAGTTTAAGAAGGTCTAAAATATTATACAATTATGAAGCATTTTATCATAAAGACATGCCCCAAGGAGCAAAGAATATTGTGAAAAGTCTAACAAGATAGTGCACAAAGCGATGCGTCCAGTGTACAGAGCAAATTCAAGGTCTATATTAGAAGTTCATCATGGAAGTGCAAGATATGGCAGGAAGGTATCTGCACAGGAGGCATATTGTTTCAGCGAGATCATGGAACAATGCCATGCCAATTACCATAAACCCCTGTTAGACATAATCTTTAGTCACAGACAGCAGAACATTTTACCACCAATGGGTGAGCAGTGCAGTTAAGGCATATTTCATGGCACCTGACATGACCCACTCCTGTTAGGATACCCACTGCCTCATCCCTTGCCAACAACAAACTGCAAAGGCTACACAGAATAAGAGCTTGATATGTCTGATATATGAAAGCTTGACAGCACACATAATTCACCCAAGGGCTTGTGGAAAGTGAGCAATCAGACAGCAGCACGAAAATCCTACTGCTGATCCTGGCTGCATCTATTTTTATCTGACTGCCAAGTAACGGTAACCTATACACATGTGCCTTTCAATGCTTTATTGCTTTTATTGTATTGCGTGTATTTTCATTGTTGTGTCTGTGACTGCTTTTGTCTGTCTTCCCGCACAGCCTGTACGTGGTCCGCGCCCCTTTTTCTTCCCTCTGTTCCCCTCGCTGTCCCCGTGCTCTCTCTGCCTGGTGTTTCCTTCTGTACCCCTTGCTGCCACGTGTCTCTGCCCAGTTTTCCCTTCTGTTCCCCTCGCTGCCCTCAGAGCCTCTCTTCCCATTCTGCCTTCTGTTCTTAGCTGCCCCTGTATTTCTGTATTCTGTATTTTGCCTCTATGCCACTCGTTTTTTGTCCCCTTCTGCACTCAGGGGCACTCATTTTTCCCTCGTTTTTGTGCCCCTTTTGCCTTCTGTTCCACTTGTTTTTTGTGCCCTTATGCCTTTTGTTCCACTCGTTTTTCCCTCATGTTTTGTGCCTTTCTGCCCTCTGTTTCACTCGTTTTTTGTGCCTTTCTGCCCTTTGTTCCACTCGTTTTTGTGCCTTTCCGCCCTCAGTGCCACTCGTTTGTCCCTAATTTTTTGTGCCTTTCGGCCCTCTGTTCCACTTGTTTTTCCCTCATTTTTTGTGCCCTTCTGCCCTCTGTTCCACTCGTTTTTTTGTGCCCTTCTGCGCCACTCATTTTTTCCATGTTTTTGTGCCCCATTTGCTTTCCGTTCCACTAGTTTCCCTAGCCGCTGTGCCCCCTGCGGCACCGGCACCTTGACTGCCCATTCGCTGCCCCCGCCTCCCGATTGTATTGTTGTGGTCTAGCTGCCCCTGCGCCAACATTCAAGCTCTTGTGTGCTGTGAGGACGCATGGGCATTTTCATTTTTCACTACGACAACAGGCACTCGAGTCCTGCTGACCCCCTGGGAATGTCTCACGGACCCCTGGGGGTCCGCGGACCACAGTTTGGGAAACACTGCCTTACGCCATGTAACATCCAATTGTGCATGTTCTGAAAAGGTGACAATAAATCTAGTCGATAGACACAAGTAAAAATCATGTCATGCATTGCAGACTCTAAAATGTGTAGCACAATCTCTTAAAATAATGGCCAAGAATGACTCCAACTAATAAAATACTCAAATGTGAATCTGTAGTGATAGCTTCGCATTGTATGCTGCATCACAAATCTCATATACAAGTAGTGACTGCCTGTTGTTCAAGTACATGTGTGTTGCAAGCCCAATAAACTGGCACAGACATCCTGGCAATGTGTGATTTAACAGTCTCACATGTAGTGTCACATTCAACCAGTGCTAACCATAATGACTACCACTGATCCATGCATTTTCTTACAGACATGACTAGTCATAGATAGGCATCAATGTGAGGAACAAGTGCCTCTTGACAGCTCTGGATCACTGATATCAAGAAAATCGTTTGTGTTAACGACAACATTACCCCCGCAAGAAGATCGTATCACCATGTAGCGATGTATTGTACATACATCGGTCCCATGACGATAGTTTTTGGCGCTACACAGTGGTAAGAAAATTGCCACTTACTAAGGCTAACCCTAGTTAATGGCAATTCTTGTAAATATACCTCATGGTGAGCTAGCCATCTCATCTGTGGACACATGAGACCTTTGGTGATAGCATGTTGCCGTGCTCTCCGGTGTGCTGAAATGCTACCTCCACTATAGCACACATATGCTCATGACAACCATTTTAGGTTATTTAATCAATGTTTGCCAGTGCCTTGTGACATCTGTTGTTTGGCAATTATTACAGCTTAATTAAAACAGCTCCATTGCCTAAACAAAAAGCATATGGCACGATCACCTTCTTAATTCAAACAAGGAATTAGGGGCGCTGTGTAGCTGCCTTTCCTCTATTCCTGATAGATGTTGGGCACCCCTGATATGTAATATGTATTCCTGATCTATTTTATTTGCTCATTGCTTTCATTTTAGCACATACCTCGACACTTGGGAAGCACACCTAGCCAAAAAATTGCAACATCACTTAACTTACATCATGAACGGAAATGATAATGCTTACGATGGCCGTTCCTGAAATCTGATGGTCATCTCTGGCAAAAGTAGGCCATCACTGGCCGAAAGGCAGCCTTGGCATCTGGTTGGTATCCCTGGTGTTTTGTGGCCTTTTCTGGAACATGGTTGCCATAAGTGTGGACGGGAGTTATGAGGGACGGTGTTCCGTTGGTATCTGAGGTTTGGCATGGATAATTTGGGACAGTTTTAGTCCATCTGTACTAAATGCTGAAAATGTTAGGCTGACGTTTTGGAGCAAAATAGGTGAATTTCAGAAAAATAAAGTGTGGCAAATTGTAAACAAAATGATTATGTTTTTAGAATATTGCAACATGATATTACAGAAGAAAATGAGTTTGCTGACTAAAATTAATAATGGTTATAGAGGGCAAGAACATATGGAATTTTCATTAGTAAATCAACCTAAAGTTAGGAAAAATAAACACATTTGCCATAACTGAAGGGCCATTGGGAGAAAATGATTGATTTTTAGAAAAGGCAAAAATATGTTTTGACGAAAATAATTATATTTGACTACATGATAAGCTGATGCTTAAGGGAATGGGGAATGTTACCAGAAATTATAAATCACTGTTTGAAATCAAAATTGGTGCATTTTCCTGCTACCATGATCTGATGCTTGGGAACAAGAGTTGTTTACTAAATGAATAGTAATCCAAGCAGAGATGTGAGCACATATTATCGATGTTGTGGCATTATTTTCTTGGTAATGCAAGGCACTTATGAATTGCCAAGGTGTTTTATGTAGCGCTTCCTTGTGCATCAGCTATATTGGCTGCTTTTATGGCTTATTGCCATCATCAACAATTAATATTTGAGGATGGAACCTGTGAGGTCTCTCCCCCTGAACGATTCCTCTTGTAGCTGACCATACGAAATCCTTTTAACTGCAGGCTGATCTTTGAAATATGTTTAAAGTTTCTTGGTCCCATCCTGCCCCTGACTGTTCCAAATAGATTCTTTGTCATAGTATAGTATTGATAATAGGGAGTATTGGACTTGCACTTTCTGCACAGTCATCCACAAACGTTTTGCCTTCACTCTCCTGTGCCCTGAACCAGCTTTTGTTAGCTTTTAGGACTCTGCACTCTTTATCACTGCTAATCAGTGCTAAAGTGCTTGTGCTCTCTCCTTAAAACATGGTAGAATTGGCTTATACCAATTGACATAGTCAATTTATTTGTAAGCCCCTAGTAAAATGGCACTACCTGTACCCAGGGCATGTAAATTAAATGCTACCAGTGGGCCTGTAGCACTGATAGTGCCGCACACCTAGGTAGCACTTTAAACTTGCCTCATGTCTGCAGTTGCAGCCTGTGTGTGCAGTTTTAAACTGTCATGTCAACCTGGCAAAATAATCATTTTGCCAAGCCCAAACCTTCTTTTTTAATATGTGTCAGTCATCCTTACGGTAGGCCCTGGACAGTCCAGAGGGCAGGGTGGAGTGTATTTAAAACGTTGGACATGAACGTGTCAGTTTTACATGTCTAGGCAGTGAAATACTCTTAATTGTTTTTCACTACTGCAAGACCAATCTCTCCCGTAGGATAATATTAGAATCACCTTACTACATTTAAGGAGCTGTAATTTCCAAATGGAGCCGGTGACAAGTTCAGGTTTGGTTTCTTTGGAATTGTAATAAAAAATGCATCAGCAAATCCAAGGGCCTTCAATGAGAGGAGATTTCGCTCCCAATGTTTCCATTTTGTTCATGAATGATTTGGAATCTGAGGTTATCTATCTAATCATAATCTTTTCTGCAAGCACATTGTAATGTGGAAGCGATATATTGATAACATATTCTTTACACAGCAGAGAGAAGAAGGCAGACTTGTTGAATTCCTTCACTGGTTAAGCATTGAATGCAAGGGTCTCAAATGTACCCTCCACTATAACAAATCTGAAGTAGAATTCCTGGATTTACTGATCAAAACTGAGAATGTGGAATAAAATACTGCTTTATATCACAAACTCACAGAGAGAAACACTCTTTTATTTAATTCTAGTGATCCTCCCAGGGCATTATGGGATTCCCTTCCTTATTCCCAATTTTTGAGCAATAACAAGAAAGTGAATGTATAAAAATTTCTTTGATAATGCAGAAAAATAATGGCAGAAACTCCTGTTTAGAGGGTACCCTGGGCGATTAGTGAGAAGAACCATGAAAATTGCTTGGTATTGCCCTAGAGAGGCGTTGCTTACCTCCAAATGAGAAAAGGGATTCTGATAGACTAGCACGTGTAGCAACATTTTCACCCATCTCAGACAGAGTTATGACATGTATTTTGAGACACTGGAGCATTTCAAATGCAGGGGACATTGCACTTGAGAGACCTATATTTCATAAGAATAAAAGTATTAAGGATCATTTAGTGAGAGCAGCCCTCCCATATCAAAATACTACTCGCACATTTAGCCATTTATGCAGTCTACCACCTATGATAAGCCACTTTAAATGTGGCCAGTGCAGTGTCTGTGCTTTTACCATTGAAGCAAAATAATCTACCTATAAGAATGTTAAGATCATCTTAAAACATTTTTCTATTTGTAATACGACTTACATGGCCTCTGCCATAATGTGCCCATATGATTTAGTATACATCAAAGAGACTACACAAAAAAATGTATCAATTCAATTCAATGTAGTCTTTATTTAATCGTTCAGATCATAAAAGACACATAAAAATATACAATACCACAATAAAAAAGTCTTAGATTTAGACATGATCATTAAAATAATAAAACATAAAGCATCATAATAAATAACAGCTCATAAATATAATACCATGGTAAAAAACAGGCAATTAAAAAAACATGTAGATCATTATAAGAGTCTAATCTCCATAGGATAATATACTAACCCCAGGAATAGTTAACTTTATGCTTTTCATTCATACATCATACTCGACCACCAACAATAGCAGCAACAGTAGGTTAGAGCTGGGTATCATAATATGCCGCCATAGGAGCTACCTTAGGTGTTTAAGGATCGACTCGACAACAACGCCCACAACAGCAAGGAACTTTTCAACATCGTCAAGGAATTTTCCAACCCCTCGGCCAACTCCAACGACATCACCCCCTCTCAAACCCTCTGCGACTCCCTAGCCTCTTTTTTCCACAACAAGATTGCTGACATCCACAACAGCTTTGACAACCAACCCGGAAGCCAACCCACCCTTCCATCAGCTGACTATCCTCCCCCCGTTAACACCCTTAACGCCTGGAACCCAATCTCCACTGAGGACACCATCCGCCTGATGAATTCCATCCACTCTGGATCCCCCACAGACCCATGTCCTCATCACATCTTCAACAAAGCAGACTCCGTCATAGCTCCGCACCTCCGAGACGTCATCAACTGCTCCTTCAACTCCGCTACCTTCCCAGAAGACTGGAAACACGCGGAACTCACCGCCCTTCTGAAAAAACCAACAGCAGACCCCACCGAACTCAAAAACTACCGCCCCATCTCGCTTCTTCCATTCCCGGCCAAAGTCATCGAGAAAGCTGTCAACAACCAGCTCGCCGCCTTCCTCGAAGCCAACAAATCACTCGACCCCTCACAATCTGGCTTCCGAGCCAAACACAGCACTGAGACCGCCCTCATCGCAGCAACAGACGACATTCGAACTCTACTGGACAATGGAGACACAGTCGCACTCATCCTCCTCGACCTCTCTGCAGCCTTCGACACAGTATGCCACAGCACCCTTTTACAACGCCTCAGAAACATCGGAATCCAAGGAAAGGCACTGGAATGGATCACCTCGTTCCTCACCGGAAGAACCCAGAGAGTCCGCCTCCCACCATTCAAGTCCGAGGCCTCTGAAATCATCTGCGGCGTACCACAAGGATCCTCACTCAGCCCCACCCTCTTCAACGTATACATGAGCCCCCTCGCGGCCATCGCCCGCCAACACAACCTCAGCATCATCTCTTACGCGGATGACACCCAACTGATCCTATCTCTCACCAAGGACCCCAGCACCGCCAAAACTAACCTACACGAAGGAATGAAAGAAGTCACCGAATGGATGAAACAAAGCCGTCTGAAACTGAACTCAGACAAAACAGAAGTCCTCATCTTAGGTAAATCCCCCTCTGCATGGGACGACTCCTGGTGGCCGGATGCCCTCGGAAATGCACCCATACCGACAGACCACGCACGGAACCTTGGCGTCATCCTGGATTCTTCACTCTCAATGAACAGACAAGTCAGCGCCGTATCCTCTTCCTGCTTTAACATCCTTCGCATGCTCAGAAAAACATTTCGCTGGATCCCCTCCGAAACAAGGAAAACAGTCACCCACGCTCTAGTCACGAGCCGACTGGACTACGGAAACACCCTCTACGCAGGTACCACCGCTAAACTCCAGAAGAAACTACAACGAATCCAAAACGCCTCAGCCAGGCTCATATTAGACATCCCACGCAACGAACACATCTCTGGTCACCTTAAAGACCTCCACTGGCTACCCGTCAATAAGAGGATTACTTTCCGACTGCTTACCCACGCACACAAATCACTCTACGACATCGGACCAGATTGCCTCAACTCTCGATTGTCCTTCTACACCCCCTCCCGCCATCTTCGCTCTTCCAGCCAAGCCCTCGCCACTGTCCCTCGCATCAACAATACCTCCATGGGAGGCAGATCCTTCTCATACCTGGCTGCCAAAACATGGAACTCACTTCCCGCTTACCTTCGCCTCACCCAGAATCACCTAGCGTTCAGAAAGCAACTTAAAACGTGGATATTTGACAAATAATCCTCCTCCCCTCCCTAAGCGCCTTGAAACCCTCTGGGTATGTAGTGCGCTATATAAATTTTATGACTTATGACTTATGACTTATGACCAAGCAGAGGTGAAAGTATTTCTTCTCTTCTAATAAAGCATAACTGAAATAGATTCTACGCACAGACAGCCTGAACACTGAACTTAACAAACTGGAAGACTTTACCTCTTTTATTTGTGCTGGAAACTCTTCTAAAAAGAATAAATGGACTTTGTACAGTACAAGGGGTTGATTTGCAGACATGCGACAGAAATGCTGGACTTAATGTGTATGTTTCTCCAAATCCTAAGATTATATGCTATACACCAAGACTACCAGCTGGTTGACACTTGTAGGTTTGAGTATGTGTGTATAATTAATATAAATGTTGGGGTCAAAGGTAATATGCTAACTTCTAACATTTTCCACTGAATGGCATTTTTCCTTTTTCTTTTTGGGTCCCCACACAGAGCTTTTTCTTCCTTTCCATTTTGTACAATTTGAACAGATGTTAGGTGGTCCTTTTCTATTTTCTCCCAGTAATTCTGTAATTTTTGACCTTAGTTTAGTCCATATTGGTCACTATTTGATTACCACCTTATATTAATAATTGTTCTTTGTGTAGATTTGTGTTGGATAAGACCCCTTTTGAGTACATTTTTCATTTTGACACATCTTTATGAGCACCAGAGCCTTTGTTAGATGCTGGTTCCCTGTCCTTAAGACCTTCATTTATTTTTAGTTTATATTGACTTATGCAGCTCCATAGCCATGCCTGCATAATTTGGATTGTTATGGCAAGTGAGATTCGCCCATGTACTGATATCCACAGAGGTGATCCTCTCTAGATGCATTTTGACGCTGTACTGCTCCCCATGGTGGGACCTTTTGGTTATCCCTTCGCATTAGTGGACATCATATGGGTGACTACTTTTCAAGTTGCGTATTTTTAAGGGACCACACTGGGTTGTTCCTAAACATGTGCCTTCACATTTTTTTGCAAATCACTACATCCTAGTAGCCACGTCTATATACAGACTTGTTTTGACAGCAGGCATGTGCTACCTGTGCTCGCGTATCAGCATCCCTTGCAGACCCATTCTCAGGCTTCCTCATGTTTTCACTTGCGGTTTATTGACTATCCCTTCCCTATTAGCAGGGAAGATATTGAAGGTTGTTACATTTTTGTCCATTAATGTATGTTTACTTCCTTTTCAGTTATTAATCTTCAAGCACCCTTCTGTATTGATTCTTTTTTTAAGTTCAAAAAGTGTTTATTAAGCAATAAGAGGTGTCAATACAATATACATAAATGATACAGGAAAGAAGTAAAACAATCTAGGGAAACATTGCATACATAATAAAAGGTACAATGATTATTAAGATAGGATGAGGCTATACAATAGAAGGAAAAAAGAAAAAGAAGACAATAGTGAAATCTGTTAGGCAGGGAAATACAGAGGAACAATAAGGTCAATCAAGGGGGTTTGGAGACTTCTTGCTGAATGGGTGACAAATGGAATGAATTTTTAGCACAAGCATCAAGGTACAATGTTATGGGGAGCCATAAATTGGTGCGCTTCATTGCCATATGAAGAGGAAAAACAAAGGCAGTATCTAATCTATGGTTATGACAAACATTATACCACCATGCTTTAACCGATATATTAGCAAAATTCTTCCAGTTAACAGTGATTTGTTGGAATGCAACTGCTATAAGTAAATCAATAATCCGTACATCAAAAGTAACTTGATCCCAACAAGGGGAAAGACTACCTAAAAAAATATGAATAAAAGAAAAAGGGATTTGAGTATGAAAAATTTCATTAATTTGGGTCTAAATTTTTTTTCAAGAAGTTGTGTACGATTGTGCAGGAGAAAAGCATGTGGAATAAAGTTGCATTGGGTGTAGAGCAAGACCAACATAAATCAGGGGTAGAGGAAAACCTCTTGTTGAGCAAACATGGTGTAAAAAGAAGTCGTTTATAAATGAAAAATAATGTTTGTGTTAAGGTTCAAATCTAGAGGATTTGCGGATCTTGACCCACAACCTATCCCACAAGGAAATAGGCCAAGATGTAGCAAAGTCGCATTCCCACTGCTCCTCTACCTTAGATTTTAGACGAGGAGAAGGAGTGGAGCGAAGAAATGCGTAAATGAGAGAAGCTTTAGAAGAAACATCAAAAAAGGAGTGAAGTTATGAGGTGGGGTTAGGAGACGAAGAATGATTGTGAGAGTGCTGGATCTGGGAGTAAGCAGACATGACCACTTCCTTAAGTATAAGATATTTACGAGCAAAGGAAGCTGGAAAATCAAAAGAATGGCATAATGTTGAAAAAGGTAAAAAAGTGGAGTGAGAAAAAAGTTGAGAAACCCAAATTAAACCCTTTTGCCTCCAAGATTTCCAAAAGAAAGGTTTGTTATTGATAAGGAGATTTTTATTATGCTAAATGGTAGTGGATAAAAAATCGGCTACAGAGGAGGGAGGGGTCGGGGAAGAGGCTAGGAGTAGTTTGACTGTGAATTTATGTATGGGGATGGATGGTAGCTGTGGTTTACAGGAGAAAGATAGAAACTCAGCAAAAGTAAAGGGAGAGAGAGAGAGACGTTCTACAGTAACCCATAAAGGACATGGTTCATCAGGGTCCCGCAGCCAAAAGGAGGCCTGGCGTAAAAGGAAAGCCTTCTGATAGGTTGGAAAGTCAGGAAAATTGACACCTCCCTCAGATTTAGGACGTGTGAGTCTGAAGAGAGACATATGGGATTTTTTGCCTGACCAGAGAAAAGATGAAAGAATGGTGTTGATTTTCTTGAAAAACTTCATGGAAATAGGAACAGGAATATTAGAAATAGTGTATAAAACAATAGGGGATAACATCATTTTAATAGTATCAAGGTATCCCCACCATGAGAGATATAGTGGATGTCATTTTGTGGTAAGATCGGAGAGTTTCTGGATACATTTGCTGAGACAAAGTGAGACCGTATCTGTAATGGAGGGAGTGACATGTAAACCTAGGTATTTGATGTGAGAGGAATTCCAAGTGAAATTAGAGTCAACAAAATGAGGTTTGAAAGTATATTTCGTAAGGGGTAAAATTTTGCACTTGTCATTGTTCAACTTATATCCAGAAATCTGCGAATACTCACGAACTTCAGCAAGGAAGGCAGGAATAGAGACAGTAGGATTGGAAATAAAAAGTAAAATGTCATCTGCATAAGCAGCAAGTTTAATGTGAGAGTGCAAAGTCTGTAAGCCGTGTATGTCAGGGTTTTGCCTAAGTTTGGAGAGAAAGGGTTCCAAAGCTAAGTTAAAAAGAAAAGGGGATAAAGGACAACCTTGCCGGACATCTCTACCCAACTCAAAAAATGAGGAAACCAGACCATTTGCACAGACCGCTGCTCTGGGATTGGAATAAAGAAAGGAAATTAAGGACACAAACTTGGGACCAAAACCGAACCATTTGAGGGCATAGAAAAGATAAGTCCATTCTACCCTGTCAAACGCCTTCTCCACGACCAGGGCAATGGCCGCCAGAGAGTCTTGAAAGCGTGGAGATTTAGACAAAACATTAAAAAGAAGTCTAGTATTATCCGTAATAAAACGTCCCTTAACAAAACCAGATTGCTCAGGGCCAAGTAATTCAGGTAGGAATGGGTCTAAACAAGCTGCAAGAGATTTGGCAAAAATCTTATAATCAATGTTGACAAGGGAAATTGGTCTATAATTTTTGCAGTACCGACAATCTTTCCCTTCCTTAGGGATTATACAAATGTGAGCATCAGAAAAGGTACCTGAAGAGCTGCCAAGGGTAACAAAAGAATCAATAAGAGAGTGCAATTTGGGAATGAGCAATCTGGAGAAATGAAGATAAAACTCAACAGTGAAGCCATCCGGTCCTGGAGCTTTATCTTTTTTGGGAGAATTAAGGGCGGAAAGTAATTCTTGCTGGGAGATGTCCAATTCCAAAGAGGTTAAGTCAATTGTAAGATGGTCTGGTTGCTGAATGGTAGAGAAAAAGTCAGAGAGAGATTGAGGAGTAGAATGAGTTTCAGAGGAAAAAAGGGTAGAATAGAAGCAGGAGAATTCATAAAGGATTTCAGTATCTTTATGTCTAAGAACAGCATTATCATCAAGTACAGATTCAATATTTAATTTGTTGTGTTTGATTTTCAAATAATTAGCTAGAATTTTCCCTGCTTTGTTTTTCCCACCATAAAACTTCGAACTAGATTTCAATAGGTAGAGAGAGGCGTCTTCTGTAGATTTTTTATTAAATTTCAACTTGGCGTCAATAAGTGCAGTCAAGCTTTCCTTTGAGTGAGAGGTATAATAGGTGTGCTCCAGATCCTTGATTTTGTGAAGAAGGTCACTAGTATATTTACGTGCGATCTTTCGCTTTTTAGCCACATATTGGATAATAAAATCCCTAGCAGTGGCCTTGAACGCATCCCAAATGGTGTGAGTAGGAATAGAAGGGGTATCATTAAAGGTAAAATATTCATTAGCAAATTCAGTAAAGGAGGTGGTAAATTTGGGATCTAAAAGTAAGGAATTATTGAAACGCCACATCTTTGGTCCAGTGACTTTGGGTAGAATATCAATATTGATAGAAACTGGGGCGTGATCGGACAATAGAATGGGGCCAATCTCTGCATGAGTAAGAGATTGTGCGAGGTGGTGGGAAACAAAAATATAATCAATGCGTGATTGGGAATGGTGAGAGGGAGAATAAAAGGTAAACTCTTTAGCCGTCGGACTACAAAGACGCCAAGCATCAATAAGTTTATGCTGTGACACTGCATGAGTAAAGAGTTTGTGAGGCTTGTTTGGGACGAAGGAAGCTTTGGAGTTCCGGTCCAAGAAAGGATCAAGAGGCTGGTTACAGTCCCCTGCCAAAATGAAATTATCGTCAATGAGGCTAGTGATGCGAGTGGCCATCTCATGCCAAAAAGTTGGAGCACCGCCTGTAGGGGCATAAACATTGAGAAGGGAGAGTGCAGCACCCCTCAAGGAAAGCTTGACATACAACCATCTACCATCAGAATCCGATTCATTAGCCAAAATGGAGTAAGTAAGCGATTTACGGATAACTATAACGACACCATTGCGCTTACCATCTCCAGGAGCGAAACATACCTCTCCCATCCAACCTCTTTTAAGCTTAACAGATTCTGCTTCAGATAAGTGAGTCTCTTGCAGGAAGGCAAAATCTACATTTAATTTGGCAAGGCTAGAAAGAATTTGTTGTCTCTTAATTGGAGAGTTAAGACCTTTAACGTTCCATGAAACAATACGTACTGACATTAAAAAGATTTTAAAAGAAGATAGCGACTATAGTGAAATAAAGCCTCAGAGCAAAGAAAAACAAGGAAAGATGAATGGTACAGAAGCAAAAGAGAAGATGAAATAGGAATTGGATGAGAAGAGAGAAATTGAAAACTGAAAGGAAAAAGTGACACCTTTAAGAAGAGAACAATAAGAAAGAGTAACAGGGAAGAGGAGGTATGAACAGAAACAGAAATTATCATTTCAATAAGGTAAGGAAACGTACTTACAGGAAGTGGAGGTAAGGGATCACAACCAGGAAAGGAGACCATACTTATGAGGAGGGGGGGCAGAACCAACTAGAGGAGAAAAGACGGTCAGGGCCAGCGAACCGCCCAGCCGGGGAAACACGGAACATGGTATATGATCTGTGGAAACAAGAGGAAAGCGTTAGGAGAAAAAACAAGAAAAGACTCCAAAACCACGAGGAAATCATTTCATCAGAAGCAACAAGCAGAAACAGTGAATATGAACAACAAGATCAACATGGAAAAGATGACTGTTACAGAAAGTATGGGAAACTATGGTGGTGAAAGTAAACTCAAGTGTGTAACACGAGAGACAAAAGTGAAAAAGACAACATTAGTCAGAAGAATCAAGGAGGGAATGAAGAAGAGGGACCAGAAGTATCGATGTTAGCTCCTCGACAGGAATTTAGAAAGCTCTGGAGACGCACAGGATCTTCGTAAGTTGTCGTCTTATTGTTATATGTGACCCTAAAAAGACAAGGATGAAAAAGTCCATATCTAGCAGCTAAGGAACGAAGTTCAGGTCTCATATCCAAAAAGGCTCTGCGTCGACTGGCCGTGGCTTTAGCATAATCCTGCGTGAAAAACACAGGGGATCCAGACCATGTAAGTCGTGGAGAGGCTCTAGCTGCCGAGAGGACCTTTAGAAGATCAGTATACTGCAAGAAATAGATGATCACACCCCTGGGTCTTGTCGAGGTAGAAGTAGACAAGGGGGCTCGACCAAGCCTGTGGGCTCTTTGAATGTTGAGCATGGTATCCCCTGGAAGATGCAAGACCTTAGGAAGAAAGGATTTAAAGAAAGCAATGGGATCACTCCCCTTGCAGCCCTCCACCAGGCCGTAGAAGCGTAGATTTCTGTTTTCAAGGTCCTCGACCTGTTTCAGGAGAGAAGAAATCTGAGAGTGCATATTGGAAACGTTGGCAGAGGACTCCTGAAGAGAAGAAGCACTGCGTTCCACCGACGTGACTCTTGCCTCCATTTGTGTCCAATTGTCAGTTAGAACCTGCAATTTAGCATTACTATCTTTCATAAAAGGGCCCTAATTTCCTCCAATAACAACTCAATAGATGCAGATGGAGCGGAAGCAGATGGTGAGGGGGGGTCCTTTTTTAGTCGCTTAACAGTGGTCTTCCCGTTGGGCTGAGTAGAGGGCTCCATGACCGGCTTCGACATAAGAGCAGGAGGATCCTTTGAGTCTTCCAACTGAGCCAGTGCTGAAAAAAGCTTTGAATTTTTGATGAAAGTGCGCTTTGAGGATTTGTTGGCGCAACTTGCTGTGAGTCTGCCCATATGGAGGACAATCTTTACCAGGTGCACAGCTTAAGCGATAAGCAAAAGAGAAAAAGAAAAGACCCCTTAGCTTCCAGGACGAGTGGTCAGCATTGTACAGAAAAAAAAAGAAAAAAAATGTGATAGGAATGAAGGATCGATTCCAGGTTGCACATACAGAGCAAAGAGAAAATGACAAAGTCAGTAGTCAAAGCAAGGGCTGCTGAGGGCTAAGGCAAAAAAAGCAGCAACAAGGTGAGAGCCTTGATGAAGACCTAAAGACCGCAATTCACATAATATGCTTTAAATAAGTAGGAAGAAAATAGCTGCCAGAAGGAGAACGGTCAAATAATCCATTTAGCAGAGCCATAAGCAGTCTTTGGTGCTAGAAAAAGAAACAAAGAAGGCAAAACCAGAGAGAAAAAAGTAGCAACATTGGTGAAATGTAATTAGTTGAGGCAGCGTAGGCACAATATGATCAAATGACTCATAATCTGTTGAGTCACAAAATGGCCGCTCATAGGAAATATGAGAGAAGGCAGCGCTGAAAACATATGCGATAGGCTGTTGAAGACAAGAAAGTCATGTATCAAAAATAAAAAGGTCCACTATGAAGAAAGGAGAAGTTGTCAGGCAATTCGAAAGTCCATTGTTGATCCGGTAAATCCGACGAGTCTTCGCCCGTGTGGAGCGTCACGCTGAAGAGCTGCGCAAAATTGCGGCCGTCATAGAGCTGCGTTCAGGAGAGCGCCGCTCGAGAATGATGGCAAACGGCCCCAAAAGCTACCACAAGATGTCACAGCATTATCCAGAAGTCTTCTGACTACGAAATCTGCCGTCTGTGGGGATGAAGTTAAACGCGGTCCGTTGATAAGCCCCAGCCGCGATGGAGCGCTCATGCCAGCACCGCCATCTCCTCCGGGTGCTAAGCCACGCCCCCCCTTCTGTATTGATTCTTAACATCATTCCATGACATTTTTTCACAGATTACTACAACTTTTTGTACACCTGGATGCTCTTGCCACTTGCTGTACAGCTATTTTATGATTCAAAGATTTTTCTGATTATTTTGTCCCCATTCAGTTGCTTTGTTTCTGATATATGTTAATTACATACATAGATGCTTAATTTTTGCCTTTTGTAAATTACTATTGCGACATCAGCATGCAATGATGAATGATGCTGATGATGATGATGATGTGATGATGATGATTATGATGGCTTGTAAGGTGCACAGCTACTCCAAGAAGTGTCTAGAGCAAAGCACAGGTCACAAGTGAAAGTAAATCCTGTTGTTTCAATCCTGGACAAAAAGCCAGGTTGTCAACCTATTTTTAAACATTGTCACATTGCTAACAACACAGAGCTCAAGAGGAACTTTGTTCCAAGCTGTAGGTCTGAGGTGGGTGAGAGACCTTCTTCCAGCTTTTGCAGATGAAATTATGGTTGTCTCTGCTAAAAGTTTTTAGGCGACTTCAGGCTTCTTGATGGAACATGAAAATTGAGCCTAGTTCTGAAGTAGACTGCACTGATCTGATACAGGGCTCCGTGAACTCGCCGCAGATCCTTAACCCCTTTGCCGTGGGGGTAATTCCCCCACTGTGCTGGGGAGAGGGGGGTGCGCACAGCACCCCGGTGCTCGTGATGAGCTCAGCTCGTCATGAGCCACGGTGGCCGTGTGCTCATGACGAGCTGAGCTCGTCACGCCCACACCCGTTTCTTTAGAACGCTCAGCACAGCGGGGGAATTATCCCCGCGTGCGAGCTTTGTGGCCGTTATGACAAGCTCAGCTCGTTATGAGCACACGGCCACCGTGGGAGCATGCAAGAGGTTAAATAGGATTTTTTTCCTGATAGCGAGCCAATGAAGAGAGCGCAGATGAGAGGTCATACGTGTTCTAACTGACAACTCAAATGAAAGCAAGCTGCTGCCTTTTGGATCACCTAAAGCTTCTCCAACAGACACTCTGGCAGACCAAAGTAGAGGTCATTCCCATAGCTCAAACTCAAGGTTATCAAAGCCTGTCAAAAACTGTCAAGGACAAATAGAGAAGGAACTTTTTCATGGACCTTAGTACACCAAAGCAAGTGCCCACCAAAGACTTCATTTGTGGCCTGAAAGACAGGCAATCGTCGAATTTGACCCCCTAAGTCCTTGAGTATGCCTCCCTGAGGGCCGTGGGGAAGGGCATGGGGGGCATTCTTTGGGCAAAAAGCCTGCCAGATTTCTGGAGAAGCATTGGCATAAAAGAATCTCAGTTTCTTCAGTGTTGCACTTCAGTTGATGTATGGCCATCCAGTGAGACTGCCATTAGGCAGGTTTGAATCAGCCACTCTGCAAACAAAGGATATAATTTTTGCTTCCAGGGCTTCTGCTATCTTAGTGAATGGGGTGAAATATGAATTAATTAATGGTGGGCTCAGGGCAGAGCCCTGGAGTACTCCCACTGACAGCTCATGCAGTTCTGTGGAGAAGGCAGGAATCCAAACCTATTAACTTTTGCCTTCCAAGAAGGTGGCAAGCCAGTACAAGGCTGGACACACCATACCGATGGACAGCAGATGCACCAGGAGTCTAGAGTGGGGGACCGTAACAAAGGCTGCTGATAGGTCTAACATGATCAAAACAGCCTTACCCTTCACATCTAATGTGACTTTGACTTATTCTGAGATATCCATCAGTGCTGTGTCCATACTAAAGTGGGGTGTAAAGCCGGATTGGCTAAGATGGAGCAAGTTATTGGATACCAGATATACCGAGATCTGCTGATTTACATGCTTCTCTATCATTTTTGATAGTGCTGGAAGCAGGGAAATTGGCCTATAATTAGACTGTAATCCTGGATCCGCAGATGGTTTCTTCAGCAAGGGCAGATGTTTTGCTTGTTTCCAAGATCTTGGTACCGTAGCTGTTTCTAATGATGTGTTTAGCACCTTATTTGCCAAAGGGTTCATGACCCTAAAGATAGCAAATTAGGCGGGCAGGTTTCAGATGGAAAACCAGTTTTAATGTTTGTTAAGGCTCGCAGAGAACTCTGCAATTAGAGAGCTAAATACTGCGCTACATTGATATATTGTAGTAATAAATTAGGAAACCTTCTTTCCTTTTGCTTTAAAATAAGGGAATTTGTGTACTTGTGAGAGTTAGAAGATATATCATTGTTTATAAATATTTGATCTGTGTTCGTATATGGATTTAATTGACAATGTTTGTCTTTTTCTCCCTTTCTTTTCTTTTGTCGACAGCTTATATATTGATGTATTTATGCATGTAGCTGTGTCTCAGGGATTTATTCTTAAGTGGCCTGATGATGATCCTTACACTTTTGAAGGATCAAAAAGTCATCGACTTTCCACGCAGACCCTTAGCTGTGTTATTAAACTGAAAGGGCTGTTCCGTGGTTATTTGAATTGTGATATAATTAGGTTATTTTTGTATTTGTAACTTCTGTTTGCCTGAGCACATTAATTTGTCTTTTCTTTTGGTATTACCTACCATTATAATTGTGAATATAAGTTGCATATGTAATTTTACATATTAACATATTGTGTCATAACTAAATTATTTTCTGTTATTCTAAACAAATAGTTTCCCTGTAGGGACTGTTGTTCCTTTAAAATATCATACTCCTTTGGCCCCTATGTACCTATGGCTTTCCCTTGTTTTCTATTAAAAAAATTAAACGTTTAGAAAGTTGGCATTTTCCTGCCTTACAAATTTAGTGCCTGTAGCCTGTCCTAGGTCACATGACTGGGTGCAGTTGACAGTTGGACTTTGTGTATTCCATTTAGATAGCCACACTCTATAGGCAGTTTAGGTGCACCTAGATAGGCCATCCCTCGCAGGATGGGAGGTAGGAGCTGGGCACAGCCCCACTTACATATAAGTAGGCTGTGCCCTGCTTCCACAAAAAGTCAAGGAAGGCAGGGAACCTGTGCACTTTAAAGGAAGCTCATCCCTACTTCAGAGGTGCAACTGGGTATAAATACTGGACCTCAGACACTAACTCTTCAGGACACTTCTGGACCTGTGGATGCCCTGCCATTCTGCTGTGCTGCTGAA
Source organism: Lissotriton vulgaris (assembly GCF_964263255.1). Taxonomy (NCBI): domain Eukaryota; kingdom Metazoa; phylum Chordata; class Amphibia; order Caudata; family Salamandridae; genus Lissotriton; species Lissotriton vulgaris. The sequence goes on from NC_141685.1 coordinate 2,048,339,848, forward strand.
AGGACTGTCACTCTGCTGGACTGCTGCTCTGAAGGTCTGCTGCTCTAAAGGACTGCTGCCCTGCCTGTGGGTGGGACATTGACAAGCGGTTTGGAGCTTATAAGTTGGATCTACAGATGCATAGGATCCCTGAGGAAGACTGGGGGGGGGCAAGCCTCTGGATACATGTCCATATTGTCCATGTCCCAACTGGACCTAGAGAAGGGGACAGGATGTGGTATCCCCATGAAGGAACCCCTTGTAAGGAAGCATGGCCTTGCTCTGGAGAAGTACAAGCAGAGGTTTAGAGACAGACATACAATGGACCAGCTGTCCGGAGTGAATTGCATGGACTGCTTTTAGAAAGTTACTAGATGGTTGGGTGAGAAGGGCAGTAATGTAAATTATTTTCATTGGTTGTACAGTTTGATGGCAAGAGAGCACATGTTCAGTCTTTGTGTTTCAGATTTGCACCAAAACATGATTGATAGTAGGCTAACTGATCCCTAGGAGTTGCTAAGGAGGCCGACCACTGGCTCAGCAGCAGGTTCTATGAGAAGATACCTGGGAGGGACCCCAAGAATGCAGGTTCAGGTTCCCCCCAGCAGAATGAGGGGAAGGTCAAGGAAGATACAGACAGGTCCCAGAATAAGATAAGGAGGGAGGAAAGGAGGTTCTGGTGGGCGTTGGCCCATGGCACCAATCTCTAATCCCATTGTTTTGATTATTCTTAACTAGGACTCAAGCAGAGGAACTGTGTCTGTCCTAAGAAATCACCCACTAGTGGGACCTCTTCAGGGGTGGATAATATGGGAACATTCTCCACACAGCTCAACCTACACTTGGATAGGTTGTGTCCTGTCTCCACACAGAGGGCTACCTGCCCCTTTGTGGCTAGTCGGAGCTAGAGCAAGGATGGCAGGGCACCTGTGCACTTCAAAGGCAAGCCTCTAGAGGCTTCTCCCCATTTCAGAGGCAAAACCGTGTATAAATACTGGACCTCAGGCACCGACTCTTCAGTACACTTCTGAACCTCTAGATACTCTGCTATGAAGAAGGATTGCTGTGCTGCTGAAAGTAAACTGCTACTCTGCTGCTGGACTGTTGTTCTGAAGGACTCCAGCCCTGCTGTCCTGTCCTGTTGCCTGCTGCCCCCTTTCTTAAGTGAGAAGGATTGGACCTGCAACTCTGAACCCATGACCCCAGAGTGACTCCCAGGGCTAGTTGGTTGGCCTCCTGATCAGAAGCTTCAGGGATACAACAGACTTCCAACAACTTTGAAAACAGCACCTAGAATCTGCCATCTTTGAGTGCTGTTCTCCCAAGTGGTTCCATTCCAGTCCTGGAACCTTGGAAGCAGGCCTGAAGGTGCTCCACCAAGCCCTGCTGCTAGCTCCATTGGAACCAACGTAAAACAATGCAAAGGTCTGCCACATTTCGGCACAGAGCTCACTAGAACCAATTTGAAGTGACACCAAGCCCAAAAAAGCCTCACACAGTTCCCTTGGAACTGAGGCCGGGTGCAGCAAAGTCTTGCAAAGCAACGCTGCATAGATCGCACACAGGATTTAAGGTACTTTGTTGAGCAGGCCTAACTGGGACCCTGTAGCCAGTCTGCTTTCCATCATGGTCGGCCTGAAATTGTGATTTTATCCTGGTTTGACGTGACAAGATTGCCACAGTTGGCGCTTTTAGTGCTATTTTGACTAAAACATTTAAAATTGTATATCTCTAGTTCAACTGATAAGATGTTTGTCATTTTGGCCTTAATTTGTTTAATTAAAGTAACTACATTTCTCTAACTTGTTGTGGGATCCTTTTTATTTGGTGTTTTCTCTTCCTTACTGTTTGAAGAGTTGACCAAATGTATTACACATTTCTCTCAGTTAAGCGTGACTGCTCTGTGCCAAGCAACCAGAGGGTTGAGCACTGTTTCATCTAGGGTTGGCGCATGTCTCATCCTGACAAGGATTGTGGTCGCTGTTTGACCAAGGCTCTCCCTTATCCCCCTACCCCAATCAACCTACAATCTAATTTCTTGCAAGGAGAATCCTGGTAAAAGGAAAGAAAGTGGAAGATATAAATTAAGGAAGTGCTTTCTGCATTGTGCAAAATATTAGCTGTCATGTCAAATTGTATATTTAGAATATTTCATTTGCCTATAAATGCAGTGGATTTTCAGCCACATATTTTCGGAAATGGTGTATAGAATGCACTATTTGCCCAATTTCTTCAAGGAAGCAATCTTTATACTTCAAAATGCCCTTAAAATAATTTGGGCCAATTAGATCGTGTATCATGTAATATCTCATAACAGTGAAACCTTAAAAAATTGCTTCCAATTTCATAGAAAGTTGTGGTATAGTATTCACTATTTGGTTGCCTTGCTTTCTTTGAGTCCTCATACGAGGTGTAATGTAAACCTGCTTCACAACCAATGCATGCTAATCATACATTAAAATACTTTCTATGTCTACATAAAGTCTATCACATAGTACCAAAAAATAGGCATGTTAAACATTCAAATTGCCTTCTCAGTCAGGGGACAGAAAAAGGAGCATGGCATTAAAAAATGGTGGACATCAGTTGGTAAATAAAATGCTTCAAAGGGCGTGAGGTAGGTATGGAGTTTCTGGTATCCATCCGTGAATGTTTCATGGGTTCTTATAACATTTCATGGGCTCTGTTAACAAATTATTTTGAGGCGTAACATTTCCTTATACTCACAATGCAAGAATGTTGTGGTGTGCTTTAGCGTTTTTCATCTGCAACTCTCATGGGTCGACTACCATCTTCTTCTGAATGACCTGCTGTTGCTTCTCCTCATACTTTTCTTGCTAGAGCAGAACCTGAATTTTCTCAACAGCAACTGCTGCAGAACATCTAAGATATCCCTTTGCTCTCATGTAGGCAATCTACTTCATCACCTGAGTTTTACAACAGATGTAAAAGTGTTCTTCCCACACCACATCTTCCTCCTGACTGTTGATGGTGGTAAGTTCTGGCACTGAGATTCCTGAAGGCTTGTGGTGATTCTATTTTGTGTACAGTGGCCATGATGGCTTTTTCAGTGCTGTAGGCATTAACCAGTCTCCACCATCTCAACTGCTTAAAGAGGCTCCAAAGTGCTAGACTATATGTCATTACTTTGTTACCTTTTCTACCTTCAGGTTCCCTTCTGGTTCTCAATGTTGAATTCCCAGTTTAGACGAGGAAACCTCATATGCCATTTTCATGGGAGCAGTTGCCTCCATCGCTCTTATTGCTCAGCAACATTGGAGTGGGTCGGCAAATCTTGAGGCATTCTTTCCGTGGGTTTCCATGTCCAAAATGCCTTCTTCAGTATCTTATGGTGCCTGGAGAAGTTGAATATAAACAGACTTACCCCCCTGTCCAGCTTGTATTAAAATGTCAATGGAAGCAAGAAGCAAGAAGCATATCCCCATCTTCAGCTAATCGCATGGATTGTTTGGCAGTCCCAAGCCGTGTCTGGAATTGCTGAGGCACAATGATAGGGTCCATCAGAGCCATTAAATGAATTCATATGCAGTATCAGGAATTTGCCCACTCACCTCTCTTGCTCGGTGTCTACATGAACCCCTGGGACTGTATTTTTGCCAGACATATGTAATACTAATGGCTGAAAGTTCAGAACACATTAATTAATTACTACTTCTCTACAGCAGATAGACTATAAATGTCATACTTATTTGTGTCTCAATGTAAGAAAAACTGATCTTACTATTGGGTACTGCTTGGCAGTTCTCATCAGGACTTAAATTGCTTATTGCTTTAAGCCTCAGCCCCTTTGTCTGTATAATCAATGTTAGAAATGGAAGTCTCTAGTTGGCAGAGGCTTGCACCATTGACCAAGTAGGGATCCTTCTTCCTAGTCAGGGTAAGGGGGATACACTTCAAAATAACCCCTGATCACACCCTTGGAAGCTAGGCACGAGCAGACAGGCTAATCTCAGAGGCAGTGTGTAAAGCACTTGTGCATGCATACAGTAACACAGGGAAAATACTACAAATGGACACCACACCAGTTTAGAAAACTAAGCAAATTTTATCTAAACCAACAAGCCCAATAGCTACAGAAATCCAACATACAATACTCTTAAAAATAGTTACTGTGCAAATTAACCTCTAAATTGCAGGAAGAACATGAAAATACAGTTCCTCTGACTCGTTAGCTCCGTCCGAGGCTACAGCGATACTGAATACGACAGAGTCTAAAAATTCCAGCCAAAAACTCCAACTCCGTGGCGCTCCGCATAGCCCCGCTACATGGACTATGCCCATGGTTATCTTTTGTTGTTGTGGCAGACACGATGGTATGAGCCGGTCTTGGGCAACCGTCGCAATTGCGATGTGAGATGGAAGTGTTGCAGCGTGGGGTGTCATCTTTGGCTCGGTGCAGAGAGCGGCTCGTTGACAGAGTCGTTGAGACCAAGGCTTGCATGGCAGGGTGAAATGGTGCTCGATGCAATGCTGACAGATCACAATGCAGCGACAGAGCCAGCCCATGTTCAAGTCTGGCATTGACGGAGTCGATGACATCAGTGCAGCATGTAATGAAGCGTTGCGAAGTGCGATGCCCACAGGACGCAGTGCAAGCAGCGGCTCGTTGACGGAGTTGGTGACACATGGGTTGCGTTGTGAAATGAGGCAGTGCTCTCTACGGTGCCTTCAATACACAGAATTTTGCGACGGCCTCAGTGACAGAGTCGGTTATCCTTTTCTTCTGTGGAAACTCAAACCAGTGGTTTCAGAGACAATACCCAGAAGCATGGTGGGGTCTTTGATGTTCCTGAGAACAGAGGGCAAGCTCCACTTCAAGCCCTTGGAGATCTTCCTAAAGCAGGGGAAACAGCACACAGCAAAGTCCTTCTACTTTTCTTGGCAGAAACCGCCATTGCAGGCCAACCCCAGACAGCACACAGCAAATGGGCAGTACTCCTCCTCCAGTTTCTTCACCTCTTCTGTTTGGCAAAGGTTCCTCTTGATTTCCCAGAAGTGATCTGAAGTTCAGGGGTCTGGGACCCAATATTTATACGACAAAATCTTTTGTTCTCTGGTGACAGAGAAGCCCTGTGCTCAGTCAAAACCATTTCTGTCCTCTCTGGTGCAGCTTCCTGGCAGGAGGAGGAGACAGCACTGTGTAAGGCAGACCAGGCCTATTTAGGGAAAGAACATCTCTTCCCCCTACTCTAAATGCAGCCCAGGTCTATTCAGCCCAGCCCTGACTCACTCAAACTCTCTGGAGCCACTGCTCATCCCCAGCCCATGTGAATCCAAAGCCAGACAGTCAATTCACATCCTAGCAGAGGCACACTGGATGGCTAACCAACAAAAAGACCTACTTTCTAAAAGTGGTATTTTAAAAATAAGAATGTAAAAAACACCTTCACTAAAAGATGCATTTTAACATTCTGAGTTCACACATACTAAACTTTATTTTCCTACCTTGTTTCCCAAGGGTAGTTATGTTTAAATGATGTTATAATCAAACTCTTTACTCTATCCTATGGTAACAGATACCCTTGCAATAGTAAAACAATGACATTGCACACACCAGGGCATGTCCTAGCTTTTACATGCACTGCACCCTGTCCACAGGGGTACCTTGGGCCTACCTTAGGGGTGACTACAATGTAAGAAAACGGAAGGGTAGGGCCTGGCAAGTGGGTGCACTTGCCATGTCGACATGGCAGTACCTGACTGCACACAGCGGGCCTGAGTCACATTTTACAGGCTGCTTATGTGGGTGGCACAATGAGTGCTGCAGGCCTACTTAGCAGCATTTGATTTACAGGTGTTCGGCACACACAGTGCACTCTGCTAGGGGCTGACTAGTAAATCAAAAATGCCAATCATGGATTCACTAATCCACAATAACCCCCTGACCTTGGGTCAGGGACCTGCTTTCTCTCCAGTAGCAACTCCATTCTTCCGCTGCCACTGACAGGGAACTGGTAGGGTTCGAGCCTGACTCATTGTCCCTCATTGTGCCTACTTTTTCCTGCCTTGTGTTGCCTGTTTTTTCCTGTTGTCCTGTAGGTATTGTTGTGTTAGTGTAAATCCTGTCAATTGTTGTTTTTGTAGGTCTTGTTGTTTTTAGTTAATCCTGCCAATTGTGGTCACTGTTTTCTCTTCTCACTGGTTTCTGTGTATTACTCATTCGCGCCGCTGCTCCTCCGCAGCCCCTCCCCCTGCCCCTCTCGCTCCCAGCTGACCTTTCCCTCCCTCCCCCCTATTTAATGGCGGCCGGAGGCAAACCAAAGGCACGCCAAAGGCAAGTCTTTCTGTGCCCATCAGCGACCCGACCCACACAAGGGACCCTAGATCTCCAACAGCCCATGACTCAACTACCCTCCTCGCACTCAACCCCGGGAGGAACAACTGCCAGCTATCCACGCTGAGCACCACCCACGGACAGTTCTCCTGCAGTCACTGCCACCAGACCTTCAACAACATCAGCACTCCCACGGCCACCACCCCCACACCGGATGCCAACACCTCAGAAACCCTGAGGTGCATCCTCCTCAACATGGGCTCCCTGCACAGACATGCCGTTGAGATCTGGGATGTCCTCGACACCCTCTCACCAGACGTCACCTTCTTTGCAGAAACCAAAATCTCCTCCACCCTACATCACCACCAACATATACAAGATCCAGAAGAAATACCACCCACATCGCCCAGGAGGACTCGCGATCGTACACAAGAACTCCCTCTGACTCTCCATCCCCACCACTTCCAAATCCAGACCAGCCTGAGAATCACACCTTTGGCACCCTCGCTTATAGACCCCCTGGACCTCACGCCTCGTTCACCACGACCATCGCCAACCTTATCGTACCCCACACCATCGCCTCCATGGACTACATACTTATTGGAGACCTGAACTTCTACCTCAACAACCCCGTTGACCTTAACTCCACCACCCTCCTGTATTACCTCACCAACATCGGCCTGAAGCAACTCATCACCAAGTCCACCCACAAGGGGGGACACAACCTTGACCCATCTTCCCTGGAGGTAACAGCATCCACTTCAGCCACACCACACAACACCCCTGGATGGACAAGCACTACATACACTTCGTTGTCGACAAACCCACCACCCCAAACCTGAACCGCGCCATCCCAGAAGGAACTGGAGCAAAATCACTGAGGAATAGCTCGACTTCTCCCTCAACTGCGACCCCTCATCACCTCGACCAACGCCAACCTCGCAGCCAAAGAACTCTGTAGATGGCTCTCCAACTACGCAGACGAACTTGCATCGGTACGCAACTCCGACAGACAACGCCCCAGGAAGGCCACCGGGTTCAACACCTACCTTCAAGAATCCAGACGCACCTGCAGACGTCTCAAGAAGAATTGGAGAAAAAGCAAAAAGCCAGAAGATCACACCACCTACAAGAACGCCATGCCGAAATACCACCAATGCATCAGGTCCACCAAAAGGACCTTTATCCAAAACAAGATCCTTGCCAACTCAAGCAACTCCAAGGAACTCTTCAACATCATCCAGGAATTCACCAACCGCCCCAGGGAAACCACGGACATCACCCCTTCCCAGGACCTCTGTCACAAGCTAGGATCCTACTTCCATGGGAAAATCAAGGGCCCCTATGACCTCTTCAACGACCAGACACCTGCCTCTGATACCACTCCCTACCAAGCAATGCCAGCCAGCCCACTGTCTCCTCCTGGACCAAAGACACCACCGAAGACACCGCCTCAACCAGGAAAGACATCCACCTAGGGGCCCCACAGACCCCTGCCTGCCACACATCTACCACAGAGCCACCACTGCCATCGCTCCAGAACTATGATGCACCATCAAAACTACCTTCAAGATGGGCACCTTTCCCAAAAAAGACTGGAAATGCGCCGAAGTCAGACCCCTGCTCCAGAAACTTGCAGCAGACCCCACAGACTTCAAGAGCTACTGCCCTATTTCCCTCCTCTCCGTCACTAAGAAGATCGTCAATGCCCAGCTAACAAAATTCATCGAAGGAAACTCCATCGTCTACACCTCCCAATCCGGATTCTGCAGCAACCACAGAATCAAGACCACCCTACTCACTGCCACAGATGTCATCCACACCCTCCTCGACCAAGGGCACACCACAGCAGTGATCCTACTAGACCTCTCTTCAGCATTTGACACCGTCTCCCACTGCACACTCACCACCAGACTCCACGATACCTGTATATAGGGAGCTATCCTCAACTGGATCCAATCCTTCCTCACCGGCAGAACCCAAAGGATCAGACTGCCACCCTTCCTCTCTGAACCCACTGAAATCAACTGCGCAGTACCCCAAGGATCATCGCTCAGCCCTACGCTCTTCAATATCTTCATGGCCCCCCTTGCCGCCATCGTCAGACAGCACAGACTCAGCATAGTATCCTACGCTGATGACACCCAGCTCATCCTCTGCCTCACAGAGGACCCCGTCACTACCAGACTCAACTTTCAGGGAGGAATGAAGGATATCATATCCTGGATGAGCAGCAGCTGCCTGAAGCTCAATTTGAAGAAGACAGAGGTCCTCGTCCTCGGACCCTCCACCTCTGCTTGGGACAACCCCTGGTGGCCCACCACTCTTGGCAGCCCTCCCACCCCCACAGACCACACCGAAACCTCTGCATCTTACTCGACTCCTCCCTCTCCATGACCCGGCAGGTCAACGCTGTCACCTTCAGCTATTTCAACACCCTCCGAAAACCTTCAAATGGATCTCCCTGAATCAAGAAAGACCATCACCCACGCACTCATAAAGAGCAGTCTGGACTACGGAAACGCCCTCTACGCCGGCATCATCAGTTCTCTGCCCCACAAACTCCAGACCACACAGAACACCGCAGCAAGACTCGTCCTCTGCATCCCTCGACACAAACACCTCACCCAGCACCTGCGTAACCTCCACTGGCTCCCTGTTGAGAAGAGAGTCACTTTCAATATACTCACCACACCCACAAACGCCTCCAAAACACCAGATCCCAATACCTCAATGAAAGAATGTTCTTCCACGTACCCAAGAGAAACCTCCGATCCCCTTTGCTGAAACCCTGTGCATCCGCAGAGCCAGAACTGTCGAGTTCTAATCTAGGACCCCGATCAATATTGTGACCTTATGCCCCTATACGGCTATAATCAATCCATACCCCTATAATGGCATAAACGATCAGAGCCATATTTCAGAAACTCGTCTCTGGCAAAAACGATCAGAGCCATATTTCAGAACCTCGCCTCTGCAGCTCATTACAGTAGATGACACAGCAGAAGCCACTATCTTAGATTCCTAGATTACACTCCGAGTTCTTCAACAAGATAAAACCCCCAGCAACCTGGGAAAGCCCCGCTTGCTTTGTTTTTATTAGTAATAGAATTCTAATGAGCACTGTAAGAATGACCAGTTCCGAGTGACATCTTTATTGACGTCTTATGTCCAAAAACCTACGTCAAACAAGGCACCTTTCAGGTATAAATATTACCAATGTTGCCTTAGGCAGATGCGATGGTGTGGTGAATACAGGAGCAGAACAGCTGTCCCTTGCAGAGCCCCGCAGATGCGAGAAGCCCACGGACGCTGCCCCTCCTCCTCCTTGACGCGCTGAGAAAGACGCTGTCTTTTCTCCTGCCGAGAAAATCCAGCTCTGGCGTTTCCAGCCTACCCTTGCGGGTGACTGGAATATCGAGTCCTGAAAGGAGATACCAGCCCTCCAACATTCTATTCCAGAGGTATGGTGTTGACTAAACCCTTAGAGAGAATTCTTGAAGCAAACCCTTGGCAAAACCAACTTAATTAAACTGCTACTTACTTACTCCCTTCCAAGTATTAGGCTTAGGTCAGGTACACTGGGGTAGGCGTAGTTAGAAGCACCAGTTGAGTACGTTAGTCAAATGTATATATGAATGTATATATTTTATTCATTTTAAACCATTATATGGCTAAGAAACCATATCAATGCTTTTACAGTATTATTTCGCAATCCTCCTTTTACTGTACGCACTTTTTATAATAACAAGTCTTGCAATTGTGGCAATTCATTTCTCTTGCATGAGAAGAAAGACTGTTCAATAAATAATACCTTTTATTGAAAACGCCCGTCTCTCTAATCTCTGCATCTTGGTGAAAGTAATCTGCACAACTGACTGAGTGAAATAGCTGTCTATTGTTTCACACGACTCTAGAGATTGACTCTTATTCTAAGGAGCAAAGTTGTCATGTTTATGCGGTTGTTGGAAAACTAAATCCCTTCTTGTCTGTACCAGGGAAGCTGATCACTTCCTATTTCAGTCAAGAAAGTTTCCAGTGACCTCTGAGCCAGTTGGTACAAACCCAATTAAGTTTAGCATAGTCAGTAGAGACCTGGAAGACCGCACTTCTACGTCTACACTGCTGTTTATGTTATTCCAATGCGCAGGGCCTATAGGGAAAATAGGAACTACACTACATGGCGCCCAACGTTAAAACTAACGCAAGACGTTAGAGTAACTCAGTCGTGCTTTTTCACACAGACCCTTTCTACCGTAAATACTCAAATAGACGTCTGGAGTGGGTGAAAGGTTAAAATCCGCCCGAACTTAGTAGGAAGAGATTCCTATGTAAAGCTCTGGTTTATTCAACGTTGAAGGATACAGTGTTCCAAAATATTGTGCACCTAATCTTTGTCTCCGTGGAGACCTGCTCTGAAAAACTTTCATTTATACAATGTCAGTACTAGACAACGGGACCGCTGAAGCCGCAGTAGATGCGAATCAACGGGACGCCGGTGTTAATGAACCGGGTGCGATGATCATCCCGGTCAACATAAGAAAAACTATAACGTTAAAACTTATAGAAAATGGCCTGACCACACAAGGTGGCACAGTCGTCTTCGTGATAGAGGCACACGAATATCGGCAGACAGAGGTATTCTATTCATGGATAAAATTTCTGCAACAAACGAGTTCCACTATTACAAAATAGGGGATCCACCGGATGAGTACGCTCCTTTCGAGGAGATTGAAATCTCATTAAAATACCAAGAGCATTTGCTCTGGTTTAACGGCACCCTAAAACACAATGATCATATTACCAGGCTCGGTCCACTAGGTAGACCAGGAGCAACGTGGCGGGTTCTAGCCAGCTACACACCACACCCGGACATTGCAAAAATGTCGAAAGAAGAACTTTTAGCACAGCTAAAAACATTAATTAAAATACATAGACAATTAGTCCAATATGTAATGCGGACTGCAACAGTCCAAACAGCTGTTAATGTCCCACAGCTGACCCCTCATCAGGGGATCACAAATAAAATTACACCACAGAACATACAATCATGTCTTGGTAAAACACCCATAAAACGGGAACAAATTCCTTTCTGGTTAGCGCAGAAAATTACTCAAATAGAGGCAGTATTTCCGAATACTACCCCTATTGAGAAACACAGAATCCTGACCATCTGCCTTCCAATGGAGGTCGCACCACACGTGGAGGACTGTGACACTTGGGGTACAGTCTTTGCTTCCATTTATACAAAAACACATGGTGTTCCGTCAATGGCGGTAATACCAGATGTGCTAAAACAGATTCAGAATGAATACGGTCCAGAACCTGCTTTAACTCTTGGTATGAAATTACTGAAAGACTTCAAGCAGGTCTCGGCTATATTACTAGCTAATATAAAAAGAGAAGCAGCATCTGTGGCGATCCGCCAGAAATTGAAGGAAACAGATATAACAGATCAACCAATTGAGCTTGCCAGAATTATAGAAAAATGTTATGAAGAATTAGGTAGAGACAGCTTGGGTGGGAAACCAGTAAAACCCTAACTACTCGAAAATCCTGAAAAAATATTTATTAAAAATAATTCAAACACTCCTAAAAAGAATTGGGATGGAAATAAACAATCCACTTCCAAGGAAAAAGTTTTCCAGTCCAGAGGTAGGTCTCCTCGACGGAGGGAAAGAACTCCGACTCAAGAACACCAGTCTCTCAAAAGGGTGCCCTCTGAGAAAAGATATAACCTTAGAAATAGGGATAACTTGAAGAAGCCTGATAGATATCAAAGTATTGATACACGTCCCTCTCGATCTTTTTCACAGAAATCGGAAAGAAGAGGACGGTCAGACCCAGGAGAGCACACCAAGTCCAAAGACAAGGAACCTGCTCAAAGTAAAAAGTTACAATTTTCAAAGAAGAAGGTAGCCAGTTTTAGAGTAATCGAACATGCCGAGAATACTGAGGACACAGCTGAAAAACGGGGAGTGGACACAGACAATGCTAGACAGTGGAGCAGAAATCACCATAGCTCGCAAGATCCTGATGAGTCATCTGGAGACAGTGGACACGAATGAATACATTCAAGTAGAAACTGCCGACACCATAGTTAGCGAACCTCATAAGATATACGAAATAACACTGCGTATAGAGGGAGATAAGACTAGGAAAATAAGGGGTCTATTTTGGGATAAACTCTCAAAAGGCTATGACATCCTGTTAGCTGAAAAGGATTGGCCCCCGGAGTTTGTCAGGGAGTGCCCTCGTGGCGAAAAATGATTATGCCTGCCTTCTCGAATCACATTCAGATTCACACTAAATATATATATGCGAGGAAATGGGCAGGGGCCGAGGCACCAGCATTATATAAAAATCATGTAGGATGGGATGAGGACTCTCCTCCTCACAAAATCCAGTTAAAAAGTCAACCGACTGCACAAAGGCAGTATCCAATTAAGCAAGAAGCTAAAAAACAAGTCAGGGAGATTTTAGATCAACTTGAATACCAGGGGGTGATTGAAACATGCACCTCTCAAATGAGAGGTGTCTTGGACTACAGACACCTAAACTCATGTTGCAAAACATTTGCAGTACAAAATTCGCATAGTGCTGCACTAATGAATAACATAGTTCGTAAAAAATATAAAACGACATTAGATATATCTAATGGTTTCTTTTGTCAAAATATTGCACCAGAAAGCAGATACTTGACCGCTTTCTCAGTAATGGGATCTCAGAAAAATTTCTGTAGGCTCCCACAGGGATTCAAGAACAGCCCAGGATTATTTTCAGCCAGAGTAACGGAGTTACTACAAATATATCATGATGAGGCATTATCTTACGTCGATGATATTTATCTCACAGACAACGACTTGGAGACTCACTTGAAAAGGGTGAACACCATAATACTTGGGTTCGCAGCAGAGGTTTACAAATTCAACTTTAAAAAGTCTTGAATTGCCCATCTGAAAGTATTATTTTTAGGATGCAAATTATCAAGTGAAGGGAAAAGCCTAGCGGACAACTTCTTAGAGAAGTGCGCTGTGCTCCAAGCACCAAAAACGCTGAAGAACTTACAATCGAGTCTAGGCTTCCTGAATTTTGGAAGAACTTACATTCTAAATTATGCGGAAAGGGTTAAGCCTCTCTACGAACTAATTAAACCTGATTTTAAACCAATCAACTGGACTCAAAAACACACAGAAATTTTGAGATCACTGCAACAGACATGTTAGCAAAAACAAAATTAGATACACGTGACAATACACGCGACATTGTAATCCGAGTCATCCCAGGAAGATGCGGATTCACGTACCTGACCTCTAATGATGGAGAAACGGTACCTATTGCTTACAAATCACACTTGTACACACAAGCAGAAAAAACAATCAGTCTCACAGAAAATACTGTGAAAGCAGTAGAAACTGCATTAGCGAATGAACGAGAACTAGCACATGGTAAAAGGATCAATGTCCTCACAGCGGAATCCGCCTTCGAGGCGCTATTCAGCCCAGTAAACCTGCCTACAGTGTCACTGGATCTGAAATGGATACAGTGTGTAAATTCTCTTGGCGCGGAAGATGTGAAATACTATTTCTCCCCGCACATGAAAAAACTGAATGATTTGACTTATGAACAAGAATATCCTCTGCCAATCGAAATTCTTCCTCTACAACAATACTCCTGTATAATCTACACAGACAGATTTGTACAGCACTACAATGTAGAAAATAAATCCTACGATGCAGCCTGTGCGATTGTTAAAGGTCGCTGGCTGTGCGGTAAATTCAGACCGAAAATAACAAAAACTGAATCAGTGAGAAACTGTTCGGCTCAGCGAGCTGAAATCAGATCTTTAAAGATGGCGCTTGAAAATGCAGAACGTGAATTCCCAACACTAATCGTGTGCGATTCGCATTTTTGCGTCAACTCTTACAATAACAAGTTACAGAGCTGGGTTCAAAATGATTACAAAGATGACACAGGTGCCACAATCAAGCATAAAATGCTTTGGAAACAGGTAGTTCTTTTACAGAAAGAACTACAAAAGACTCACGTGATACACACTATGAGTCATCAATGTGATGGCGTTCATGTTGCAGGGAATTCATTGGCTATTACAGCCACAGCGGAAGCAACTAAACCGGCTTCCGTAGCCACAAAAAAGCGTTCAGAAAAATACATAGACAGGGAAACCATGCTGGCAGTAAAAACGTCCTTAAAAGGCGACTGTGCAGCACTACCCGTGAACTATCCACTCAGTTATGCATACGTAATTGATGCAAACTCCGTTCCTTTTGCTCGAATCCCTGGAGTGGGGGATAGGGTAATTCCAAACACGAACAGGAGAAAGTTATTAATAGCTGACGCACACATGGGTGAAGGTCCAAGGCACATACAGATGAAGGAATCTCTGACTGAATTACAGTCAGAGTACTGGTGGCCGCAGATGAGCCTGCACCACTATAAATATGTAAAGAACTGTCCGGACTGCGACAGAGATCGCAGCAGCGAGTCAAGCGCAGTAATGCCATGGCCTGGTATGTATGTAGTGTAATGCTGTCTATATACAAACCCGCGTCCTATTATTATTTAAGACTACATTCATTTAGAAAATGTGGCCCCAGCGCTCGGCTGACGCCAAAACTGTTATAAAAGATCTGCGAGTCTTTATCGGCATATACGCAATTGCCATGTTTCATTCTGACCAGGGTCCTGCTTTCAGCTCTCGAGCTTATAAGGAGGCCATGGCCAGCATGGGCGTTGGGTTGCGATACTCTTGTCCATCACACCCTGAGGGGAACAGTGTAGTGGAAAGAAAAAACCGAGACATAAAGCAATCTATAACAGCGAAGGTATTAGGTTCGGGTGATGGGTGGGTCGAACATTTAATAAGTGTCCAACTTAGTCTAAACAATTTGCCAAGAAATTCTCTAAAAGGTTTCAGCCCGTACGAACTATTGTTCGGAACTAGAATGCATGTTCAGGACCTTGATAGTCATGCATCAGTGGTAAAAGATAAGAATAAAGACTTTGACATCAAAGATCGTTTGGCTGTTTTACAGGACTTGAATGAAACAAGAAAATCCTTAAGCAACATAAAAATAAAGCAACAGCCTACTACCACTGAAGAGGCACCACCAGCCCCAGCAAGACCTGTCTGGATTCCAAAGATTGGGGATCTAGTCAGAGAAAAAATAGCGGTGAAGAAGGAATTTGGGCCTTCTTATAGACAAGCAGTACCTGTCTTAGCAATCAACGGAACAAGATCAGTAGTACTGTCGCCCCTTGCTGGTAAAAAGGAGAACAGAGTTGTATCAATCGACCTGATAAAACCACAATCATGTGTCCTATAATCCACAGTAGGCCAAGAGGACTCCCAAGAAATAACAGAATACCCAAATTTACAACAATCCAAGAGGTTCAAACTGAAAGACTAATCACATTTGATAAACCTGCAGTGCACAGAGAGGGACTATGCAATGATGCCATGGAACTCGTGCCTCTTGAAACACAGATTGAAACAGTTCGTAATGAAACACCAGTCTACAATGATGAGGCATCAGAATGTGCTACCAAAAGACAAATTGAGAAAACAATTCCAACAATTGACAGAACTGCCTCTGGCTACTTCATCAACTTCGATACCTGTTCTGAAGATCAAAACGACCCTGAAGTGACACCAGTAACAAAGACTTTTAAAGAAAAAGCAACAGAACTCTTTCATCAACTCAAGGAAACTTACCTTATTTCTCCATGGTTAGAGTTTTGGTTTGGGCTAGGCATATTTATCCTCCTGCTTTGGCTCATCATGATACTTTGTTTGGGAAAATTCTTTGAAGGGAAATATAGTTTAATGGACACAGCAAGTCAGAACATCAACTTAGTTCTAAAACCTCACAAATCATCCCACGTGAAGAAAAGAGGACTCTCATCAGTAAATGTCACAGCCATTCCAATACCCGGCGGGGTAGTATGGGACAAGACTGACTATGAAGTATATGGCCCAGTCGAAATCCTGAAATATCCTCACCAGTTCAAGGTTTCATTAAGTGACTTTGTAAAACCAAGTACATTTTCTGATGATTGGGATCATAGTATAAATAGTATGATGTCAGATTTAGTGTTGTCAGCAAGATTTACAGAACATGATTATTTACAAGGTTCGTCTAATTATGAACAGATGTACTGCTTCTCACATTACGGAGACCATTACTTACATAAATCTGCACAACCTAGAAATGTTTTAAAGTATAACCAATGGGAACATTGTGCTACTCCACCTAAAAGCAGTTTGAAAACATTCTATGAAAAATTCCAGTACTTCTCAGGGTTTAATGCATGTGATGCAGAAACGATTTATTATAAACTGTTGGATAAAACAGGGTTGAAAACTATGCTGACAAATACTAAATTGATATATTCAGAAGCATTTTATGAAAAAATTATGACATTTGGTTTTGATTTTTGGAAAAATAACATTGAAACAAAAACCATCTGGGGTACAAAAGAATGGCAGGTACAAGGCCTAGAAGCATTATTTCGAGCCTGCATGATCCCAGAATAAATAATGTTCTTAAATGACACAATTCACCAAACATCCTGTCTTGGCCTAGCTAAGATTAAAGACCTTAACAAACCGTCTATTCCAAAGCCAATTCCTGATAATGCAACAACAGAAGTTGAAATAGACGTATCTAAAATTTTATATCTAAACAGAACACATCCTGATTGGAAAAAGTAGTTAATCTGGCCTACTGACATGACATGAATAACTGTCAAGATAGATTCCTGAACAAAACACAGGGGTTAAAAATGACCAGACAAGACCCTAGATACTCCCAGAGACAACATCCAGGGATAGTAACAACATCAGTGTAGGGAAGCTGTGCCTTGAATGGCTAGAATCATCCACACTGGCAGAAATTAAGCAACACTTAACTTTACTTAAAGATGGTGCTGACTTGCGTGATTTCATTATGGGACCACGCAAACAGCGTCAGAAACGCTTCATAGCGGCCAGCATCTATGCGGCATACAACGAGGCTTGGAAAGTAACACAAATTGAAACAGCTGAAAAAATACGAGAAATTGATCGTATTAATTTGGAAAAATCACTTTCTGTTGTGGACAATGGGTTAATGACTCTGTCCTCCAGAATATATTCACTGGACAGTATTGTATCATCTGCCATCGATATAATAGACAAAGACTTGCTAATGTTACAGCATGGCCAGTCGCAATTGCGTTCTATTGTACAGCTAGGCTGGATGCTGCAAAATCTTCGTTCAGGCTATGTGCCATGGCGTTTAATCAACACAACGTCATTGTTTTCCATCTTTAACCTTACTGATAAACAAATCAGCTTGGCACAGAAAGGAGCAGACTATACAATCCTGAGCATCGAAAAACTTGAGAGATTACCATTGACAATGTCAGAAAGACCTGTCATTGAATGGAAAATACACAGGATTATCACAATTCCGATAACAACTTTCCAATTTAAAAATTGCCTTGAATATATACCGACTGGCCAGTATGAACGATTGGGTAAAGGGTACATTAAGTCAGCATGGAAATTACCATATACACACAAATGCTATAGTGACAGCAACATAAATGTATTTCTTAGTGGTGAAAATTGCAAACATTCACTGAGCGGTACACTTTTGTTCCAGGGTATTAATTCACACGGGGCATGTGAAGGAACTTCAAACAACCTTTCATGCAACCAACATGTCACACCTGCAACTCAGATAGAGCCTTTCTTTAAGCAACTCTCTAACGGGAGTTACATTCTAATAACGGATCACAGCTGTTGTGGCTTGATGCCAGGGAAAGCATATCTCGTAAGCGTAACTTCCATGGTCACTTACTGTATGCAAGCATTGTTTCCAAACATTCCTGGAGACTCCGAGACTCCCATTTGGCCTCGTTTGAATGTCTCTTCTATACGAATTGATACTTTAAGCAGAATGAAGTCTGTGCTTTTACAGACAACAGTGCCCATAACGTCATCTAAAGAGACGTATGATCTCCAAGTTGCAAGGACAGTTTCCGAGATACATGACCTTTTATCAACAAATTTCCCCGTGCATTTCACAGAAATGCTTAGCCAAATTCTAAATATGTCAGATGCCGTAGGTATCCCAGGCGTATTTAAGACGATTTTTTCGGGACTGTTAACACCATTCAAAGCAATCCTAGGAATTATTCCTAATTTTGTCCATTCAGTCTTTGGCGGCATACCCCTAATTTTGGGACTTGTAGCAGGCATTTTATTTTTGACCCTCCTGCTCTGATATGGCAAGCCAAAACACAGACATGACTCCGGCAAGGATGGAAGAAACGATCCTAGCAGTACGCTACCGGGACCGCATAACTAGAGTCCTTGGATTGGCCAGACTGAGAGATCTGAACATGACCTGGTTTCTTTCATTCAGACCTATATGGCAGACCTGCATCTTAGCTGTGCTTCGATGTATGCTTTGCGGAGAAGAATGCGCGTTGGACTCCTGTATTGCACTTCCATCAGCAGTACCAATGGATATCGATACTTTGCTAAGTCCTGTAACGGCTCACGCATTGTGTTGTCCCCAGCGGCTATCAATCCTGATGACGGCATTCGTTGAGACTCCTGTGCTACGACTAGGTGACGACAGTGGAGCAAGAAATAAAAGCAACATCACCCAGGTACGACCTTCTGTGAGCATTGCTGATCCAAACATTGATGATAGCAATCATTCTCACACCTGCCAAGTTACAGCATTATCGAACTTGGTCGAACTGTCACCTGATTTTGTAGACCAATTCTTTGAGAGCCTGTCTGATATGATGTTCTCCCCTGAACAGAAACAATGATTTTTGAAAAACATTCCGACACACAGCGTTCCCATGAACTCTGAATTCGGCCTTTAGTTTTGATCAACAAAAACTACTGAAAGGCGTTGGAACTCTATTCCCCCGTTCACCATGAAAATTTTTTTTTTTTAATTGAACACTTTTTCAAAATATTTACCTTTTTTCTGGCATGAAATACCTTTGCTTAAAGTAGAACTATTCATAAAGAACAGAACTTCTATTTTTAGTACATCTAGAGACATGATAACCTCACCTCAGCCTCTAGCACATGTTGCAGCGATTGCATTTATATGTGATGAAATAATCTCGCTCTTCTTTTCTGTATAAAGAGATATTTCATGTGTAATTCCTTTTTGTCTCGCAAAATCGTTCAACTGTTTACATATGCTATAATTTTTGAATGATTACTATGCTTAAAGACGTACAGTACATATATTTACATGTATTTCAAATACTCCATTTCAAATGCAATATGTATTTTGGGGTGGGTAATGTTACACGCGCATCTATGGCCGGGATGCCCACCACCCCCTCCCAACACCAATTCCCCATGGGAGAAGACAGACACAGGTTTGAACTTTTGGAAGGCGGGGGGGAGTTACCCCCCCCGGCCGTATTTATTAAAATATGAAACAAAATTTAAAACATTAAATAAAACGTTTCATGTATTATGTACAATTTTACTTTCATTACATTTTGATGAAGACATGTTCTTTGGCTAACTTTAACAGATCTCTAATACAAAGGTTTCCTAGCCGAGTCTAGCATCCTGAAAATGCATACATTCTAAATTAAAATTGTACATCCTAGCATTAAGGGCCAACGGCAAGGTCTTAACCGGTGTCAGATCCCTAGTACCAAAATCCCGCCCTCACGGTGTGAGTGGCGCATGCGCAGAGGACTTTACCCTCATTGCCAACTGTAACTTCCCTTGTCGTGGGGGCCCCCTTTCACTCGACGCCATCTTAAAGGTCGTCCGAGTTCCCGTGTGAGGTATCTGTAGGAAGGACAGCGTGGACTCCCCCCCATCCCCACACTCTCTTCCGCCAGAGCGGATATCCGGCCCCCGGGAAATTCGTAGGAGGGGCATCTAGCCGTCTCCCCCGTGGGAGGGGCCTATGGCCGTCTCCCCCTAGGCGACCCATCCTTAGTGGGTGCCGCCTCCCCGTGGAAGGGGCCAATGGCCGCCTCCCCCCGGGCGCTCCCATCCATTCTGGGTGGCGCCCCCCTCTAGGGACCTTGAAATTACTGCTCACCGATCATGACCTTACCGCCACAGGCCGAATAGTTGACCGACTATCCGGACTCCCCACTCCTCTTAAAGGTCATGCTTCCTCAAACCCCTTAACCATGCTATGAAGTCTCCTATGAGTAAATTATTCCCCTCCCTGGACAGGTGAACCCCATCATTCAGATACATGTGATCACCCAGAATACACCCGTGAGGAATGCTATGCAACTGCGCTGAGCGAAACAATTTCCCAATTTTATTGTTGACCCTCTTCACTGAGTGGTTCAACGCTGACACTGAGAGACCCCCCCGCCAAATCTTCCTGGGGATCATGTGTGACCAGGCAATCGTGCACCCCGGGAGTTTCTTAGCCAACCAGCTAACTGCCCAGTGGCGGTGCGTCCATTGGGGGCGTTGGGGCGTTGCCCCACTAGCCATGGACGCACCTGCCAACAACAACATGATGGCATGCATAATTTATAAAAAGTCAGGAACGGGATAATATATGAGCAGCGCGCTACCATCTCCGGCCGGGAGAAGCCCGACAGAATCGGGCAGCGCATACGGGAGTGGGCCAGTGGGCCGTGCAGGGGGCGGTGCAAGCAGAATAGCGTTGGCCAGTAACTGCGCGCGGGCCAGTCAAAATAATAAGGACTCATTATGGATTTCACATGCGCAGTGTGTACTACACTAACTACACACTGCGCAAGTGAAATCCAGGAGGCCTCGATATTTTGACTGGCCTGCGCATGCGTACTGTGGTCCGTCCACCCCCCCCACCCCATGGCACTCGGAGACTAGACAGGCATGGGACCCGGGCCCCGGTCTCATTATGGGCAAATAGCAGTCTGCTCGTGAGCCAATCCTGGCGCAGTGGCGCTGTTAACGCTGCGCCAGGATTGGCTGCTGCAGCAGGATGGTGCCACGCGTGGTGTTGGCTGCTCGACTGCGGTCCGCACTGCATGGCCCAATCATTATCTAGCAAAGTCGAGGTGATTGGCCATTACCACGCGTGGCGCACCAACACAACTAATAATGAAACTAACAACAAGTGAAAGTAGAAGTAGACTCATATAGTCATAGAGTACCACTACCAGAGTCACTACAAGGAGTCCGGCGTCGTTGTGACTCGTCGTCATCGTTCTGCTGCCCTGGCCTGGTTGACTGCTGGACTTATTAGAGTGAGTGACATTCCAAGTGTGTGTGCCCCTACGGTCCGGACCTCACTGTCACCACCACCGCGACACAGCACCGCGTCCAGCGTCCACGTAAGTTTTTTTAAGACTCGACTAATAACGATATTTGTCAATGGTGGTGTGACAGTACTGTGTGCGAGGGGTGCAGACTGCACCAGAGAGGCCGCTTTTGAAACCCGCTGGGGCCTCGTGTCATCGGCTCTCTGGGATCGATATGTGAGTGATTGGTGACGGTGTTATCTTATGTGCGTTGTGCAGCCCGGGTCCGAAGGATCGACACAAAGTGAGGGTTGAAGTCTCCGTACCGCGAGTGCGCGCTGGGCTGCTGAATTATCGATGGGGCAGGGGGTGAGGCCTCAGCACAGCACACCACTGTTTCAAAATTCAACTCTCTCTCTGGTTGAGACTGAGAGCAGTACTGGTTGAGACTGAGGCTTCACCCACCCGAGCAGTAGTACCTGCATGTTACAGCCGCCCCCTGCGCTTGCCTACAGTTAGCATCAGCATGTGTTGTGCACATTGTTCGTTTTTGTTAACAGATCCCGACCCAGACACAGACTACTGCCGTCGGTTTCATCTTTGGTTTACACTACAGTAACACAATACACATACACTGCACAACACATGCTGATGCCAAATCTTCGTTGTGGCTACTGTGGTCCCGACTCGGTATTCTATTGTAGTGCCCAGTTATGCTGTTAGCAGCAGTGTGTGTGAGTGTCAGTGCCGTGACTGGTGGCCGGTCTGACTCTTAACAACACAAAGTCGGACTTGGACGCGCCGCTGTGAGCGCTTCTCACTCAGCCTGGTCAGCCATGACAGCCAAGCACGGCAGGGACCGTCCGGGATGAGTGGGGCCCGGCCTGGGCCTGCCAGCCTGAGGTCCGACTCCGAGGGTGAGAACTTGAAGGTCTGATGTCCGGGGGTTAGAGTAGAGGGCTGCACACTTATGGGAAATGAGGATGCTTTAGTTAGTTTATTTATTTATTTGTGCGTTTTTATATAGCGCGGCCTCTACCCGAAGGTGTCAGTCAGTCAGAGCGCTTCACAATAGGAACAGAACAGACAACAGAGAACATTACAAGTGAACAAAATACAAAAGCAAAGCAAACGTTACATTAAATGAAGCATGACAATCAACAAAATACAAGAGGTAGGCAGGTAGCAAGTGACAATCGTGAACCAACAAAATACAAGAGGTAGCAAACGGTGCATTACAGGGGGAAAAAGTGACGTGTGCAGGATACAAAAGCGTACAAAGTAAACATGTCAGAGGTATATAATACTGCAATATATGGAGGGTACTCGAGCATAAGAACAAACGTTACCTAGGCAACGGTGGCACTAGTGCATACAGACAGGTTGGCTGGGGGTTGGCCAACTTCCATCTCAATTTAAAATATTACACTGCACAGGATGTATTATACATACAATAGGCAGAGCAGCAGACATACGATACCTACTGCGTTGTGGTCAGAGGGGTACTTTCTTTTACATATTGTGGAGCTATCTAAAGCTGAACCCCTTCTGGCAAGGAGTGACGTCGTCCCTGGCAGTGGCCGCTGCCTTACCCTTGCCACTAACTGCTTCAAGGTATAAATGGGGATCTGGACGGACTCAGGTCACGTCATACACTAAGCTCCTGATCAGCTTGGGCAATATTGTTGCCATGGGAGATATTACAAAACACTGGGACAGTCCACCTTGCCCGGGGCTGGCAGAATCACAAGAAGAGATAGAATTGTGCAGGGTCAGGGAAAGAATGATATACGAGTGCTGGGGTTATATGCATAAATATGAGAAAATCTGGGGGAACTGGGTAGGGACTGAGCTTGGCATAGGTCAGAGGAGGAGGGTTGATTGAGGGACAGAGGGGATCAGATGGGGGGGGGTGCAGGTTGAGTGATTGTGTTGCTATCAGCTTGTGAGAGAGAGAAGGGGAGGACCCAGGTTTCCGTTGTGCTATGATGACTGCGAAGTTTGTTTGTTAGGATATTTAATGTTTGTTGTTCTGGCTTGCAAAAAATTAATAAAACATTTTGGGGGAAAGAAAGGCATACTAGTGTTTTGAAAGACTTACGAAGTACATCAAGAACATATGCACCACATAATTTGTCTTGTGAACCCACATATTATGAGTTTGAGAAGGAATACACTCAGTACATCAAGTTTATATTGAATACCTCTAGTCTTTCTATGGAGCGCCTAAGAAAATGTCAGCTATTTTGAACTGACCTTCACCTACTAATGGTCAGGAGACTAAAATGTTCCTTGTATCCACAATTTTCTAATCATCAATTCATCACGAATTTTGCTGAGATAACTTGCAACATTTCGCTTGTTTTAAAAATCTAAATTATGAAGAAAGAAAAAGATCTTAATATGTGTAAGCAATTGTTTACTTAAGTACCAAAATGACGTCATCCTGACACTTCAAATAAATGTATTGCTGAAAGAGACACTTCTCAGTATTTTCGTTATCCCATGTTTTGTCAGAATCTGAACAGAACTATTGAGTATTTAAAGCCATGATCCTGGTGGGAAATATCTGTGGCTTGTGACTAAAAAAAACATTTAAAAACGGAACCAATTATTAACAAGCATTAGGAATGCATTAGGGCTCGGGTTTGTTTTAAGTTAGAGATAATGGCATTGTAAATGGAAATGTGTTTTAGGCACTCTGCACTACCACTCTGCACTACCAATCTGCACTCTGCACTCTTAATCCGCACTCTGCACTCTCAATCTGCACTCTGCACTCTGCACTCTCAATCTGCACTACCACTCTGCACTCTGCACTACCACTCTGCACTACCACTCTGCACTACCACTCTGCACTACCACTCTGCACTACCACTCTGCACTCTGCACTACCAATCTGCACTACCACTCTGCACTCTGCACTACCAATCTGCACTACCAATCTGCACTCTGCACTCTCAATCTGCACTCTGCACTACCAATCTGCACTCTGCACTACCAATCTGCACTCTGCACTACCAATCTGCACTCTGCACTACCACTCTGCACTACCACTCTGCACTACCACTCTGCACTACCACTCTGCACTCTGCACTACCACTCTGCACTACCACTCTGCACTACCACTCTGCACTACCCCTCTGCACTACCCCTCTGCACTACCACTCTGCACTACCACTCTGCACTACCACTCTGCACCCTGCACTACCACTCTGCACTACCAAGCTGCACTCTGCACATAACGTCGTCACCCGAAGGCCATCTCCTGCTCCCAACCATCGTTGTTCACAATGTTCCTATCCTTCACCACAGCACAGAGCAGAACAGCACCTTCCCTCATAGACTGACATACAGCATGGTGCCCAGTAGGACTGCGCCAGATTTATATTTAGCTGGTGTCGCAGCCGCCCAAACTCACACTGTGAACCCGAAGTAGGGCATGAAAAGCGCACTCTTTACCTCTTACTGAACTCGCCACCCGTAACCCTCAAATGTTCACAATAAGCCTGAAAGTTAAAATCTTTTTAAATGCATAATTTTTGGAATGAGTGAATGTTCAATATCATCCGAAATTGCACTTTCCCACTTATTTTTATCGCAGCTAAGAGTGACAGTGAAATATACAGCTGGTACCGTGTTCTTCCCTCGTTATTCCACTTACCATGTCAGCCGCTTAAATAAACAAACTGGCAAGCCAGCCCGAAGCACACACCACATCGACCCTGAAGTATCACCTCACAGGGCTATCAGTGCTCTAAAACAAACTCGCTTTACATTCCGTGTTCAAACAAGGAGGTGCAAGCTGGCTGAAAACTGTAAACCTTTTATTCCAAACAAACATTTTAAATTTCGGTAAAAGCATTTCAGCTATTCAAACATTTAAATTAGCCGAGTAAACCCGAGATGAAAGGAGCAACAAAATAATGCATGGCGCGCGCCCACCAAAACGCACTGCAGAATGGTGAACGCGCCCACAGCATCTGGATTCCATTACAGCACCTCCCTGACAGCTCCTAATTGATATTTATGGACGGCCGTGCTCGTAACCACACAGAAAATGCCACAAATGGCGGACGAAAATTACATTTAGCCTATCGTGTCAAGGCTACTAAAAGGACAGCACAGCGAAGACAAATCACTATGCAGATGCCATAACACAAGCACGCGCACTAAGGAATCTATCTGGCCCGAGCCCTAAAGAAACCTTTTTTTTTTTCTTCTTTAACATAAGAGCTCGAAGCTCCGCTCCACTTCGTGGTGACGTAGGCCGAGCCCTAAAAAGTACAGCTTTAGCAAAATCGCCAAGTAGTAATACTCATTCTACCAGATATGCGTTTTTCTTTGTGTAATAGGATTTCCCTATCACCTATATTCCTGATTCAAAGAGAGTGTTGGTGGATTCTTTGTCTCCCCGTTAACCTGTATCATCATTTATTTTTAACCAGCCAGTAATTATTCATCATCAGTGAGTTGCTGGTGCAGTTTAGACTTTTGTAGATAAAGTCAAGATGGCTCAATAAGAGATAGATCGACAGTTACTGGAAGACTTTATTTTAAAGACTCCCCTTGTTGGATGATTTACCAACAAGCCATTTTTTTCAACAATGCAATTGAAACTGGATGTTACTAAAATGTGTCATAACCTAGACATTTCTGATCATGGGGAAATACACATTTCTTTGACTTTAGGTTGCTATCTTTTTGGTAGCCATTTGTTCATTGTCACATTCAAGAATATGCTCTTGCCTGTCCTATTTGCTCCAACCTAATTTTCCATGTTCTAAAGCGTTAAGATAGTTACAGCTGTCACCACCAGTAGCTCCTGAAACTTGCCATATGATTTCTACAGAATTTATAATAGATCTTCAACTTAAGAAGGATATATTGTGATAGTGGTTACTCTAGACACAGTTTCAAAGATGGCTCAAGTTTCTTCTTTTCTATGGTTAAGAGGTCCGGGGTGAGAGGGCTGCAGAGTGTGAGGGTCTGTGTTCCAGGATGAGTGGGCCTGGATCTTCGGTTTGAGGGCTTGAGCCCAGAGGCCTGGATACAGCAGGCAGCAGAGTGTGAGGTCCTGGGGTACAGCAGTGTGAGGGTCCATGGCCCTGGGGTGACAGAGGGTCAGCGGTGGGGGGTACTCACCAGGAAGCAGGCTTCGAGGCCTGGTTGTGCTCGTGCCCCCTGAATATTGAAACCTCAATATTGAGGACAGGATTTCGATTATAATGTTGACAGGTACGCTTAAATTTCCTATCCCTAGCTCCACACATACTTAGGCGCTACATATATCTTCGGAGCACGTAGACTGGCACTGCTGTGCTCCCTTACACCTGTGCGCCTTTTAATATTCCCAGTATTCTCGTCCCAGGATGTTGGCGGTGTGATATCAGGGGTTCAATCCTAGGGGTGAGGGGCAGCTGTCACTGGTGCAGCAGGTGCAGTGGCACAGGGGCTCACGGTGTCAAGGCCCCTCCCCTACACTCCACATATGACTGTGTCCTTATCTTCTATGTAAAGCACAGCCTGTGTGAACGAGGATTTGTGCCTTTTGACCTGTGTGTGTTAGTATGTCAGTAGTAATTGTGTGGTCCATTGTTAGGGCAATTCCACATCCATTAAACAATGTTTTGGTCCACCGTCTAAAGCATTTGAATTTTCCAGCACTATTACATGTGGCTTGTAAATATATTTGGGCAGCCGCTATTCGAATTTGTCAGCCATAACAGCGGGTAGCAGCCAGTATTTTCATTGGCATAGCCTACAGGTCGTGCCTTTGGGACCTTATGATTGTTTAGCCATGCAACACTTGTTGTTGCACCAAGGATATTGTTAATGTTTTTCCTAGAGAGAGATCAGACTTTTGTGTAGTGGAAGTTTTGACTCATGGAAAGGTAGCAGAGAAGGTTAATGTGCCTGCTGCAAAGAACATGTACCTGATGCAGATCACAAAATGCTGTAAATAGGTCAGTGAGTCACTGCATTTCTCAGATAAATCATTTTGTCACGTGCAGTTCGTAAGTAAAAATCCTAACATACAACAGTGAACTATTGAAAACTGCAAGGTTAAAATTGTACCATTATGTCCCCCCCTAGTCTTTGTTTGATTACCCTAATGTCTCAAAAATAAATTGTTATATTTTTATTTCCAGCACCTGGTAAAGCCTGACAACCTGAACCTCTCCCTAATCTGTGAGGTTCTCAGCATTGTATCTTGAAGTCTGTGATGAAGCTCTGTTGTTATACTGAATAAGCAGCTACCTAGTATGTTATATGACAGCTCTTTAATAATGTAATCCCTGCACTTTCACAATTGCTTTATTAACCTTCCTGCTTTCTCAGATTTGCTTGGAAATGCACCATTTTTCCACTATTTTTTCAAAATTTTCTCGGGGGGAATTCCCCCCGAACCCTCCTTAGGGGGGCCGGGCTCGCTCGCTACGCTCGCTCGCTACGGTGCAGTGTGATTATCAGTTGCCGCCTCACCACTTTCAAATGTCACCAGCCGCCACTGTAACTGCCGACAGGATGTGTTCTAATAACACTCGTCTTCCCAACTTCACCAAGTCATTGCCCCCCAAGTGTACTATGACTACAGATGGCGGTGACCTTTGCCGCCCTAAAAGACCCTCCAAAAACGATTGAAATTGGTCAAAACAGAGGCCGCGCTTCCCATGAAAGGTCACTCTGTACCCGTATTCCCCAGATGCGTGAATCGCGTCACCTGCCTTGAATACGTCTCCGGCGCGCCTCACATATGAGTGGCCCACGACCCATACCACTCTCTCTCCAGTCGGTGATCCTTGACCGCTGGTCTCCTGGTGTTGGGTCGACTCCCAATTCGGCCCCGCGTGACAGGCTTGCGAAACTGTAATTCAAACAAAAGACAAGAAGCGTGAGTGCATGTCAATTGACTTTTACAACATGTGCAATCGCACATTTATTTATTTACTGGCTTGTATAGCGCTGGTATCGACTCCCATGGGAGCATCTCCGCGCTTTTGACATCTGCCACAGTGCAATCGGGAGAACGTGAGCTGTCTAGGAGCTGAAAAGGAAGGTCTTTAGCATCTTCCTAAAAGGAAGGTATTCTGTGCAGAGCCTTAAGGAATTAGGAAGGCTGTTCCAAAGAGACGGTCCAGCTATTGAGAGAGCTTTACTGCCCTGTCTTGCCTTCCTTGCCCTAGGCACTACTAGAAGGCCTTGTTCGCTCGAGCGAAGAGGGCGGGAGGGCTGATAGGGGACAAATTTGGTGGCCAGGTATGTCGGACCCATACCTTTGAGACTCTTATGTATGGTACAGCATACCTTGAATTTAGCCCTCTGTCTGATGGGTAGCCAATGAAGCTTTTCCAGTAGGGGCTTAGAAGGGGAGCGAGGGGGCGCATTTAGGACTAGCCGGGCAGCCGTATTCTGGACTACCTGCAGTCTTGCCATGACTCCCTCATTGGCAGCTAGCAACAGGCCGTTACAATAGTCAAGGCGACTTATGACTAGTGCCTGTACCAATGTTCTTCTGCTGGCATCTGGCAGGAGGGGGAAGATTTTGCGTAGCATACCAATTATGTGGAGGCAGGATCCCACCACCTGGTTGGCGTGTTGCTTGAGGGAAAGTTCCTGGTCCAGCCGGACCCCCAGATTTTTTACAGATGGTTTCGGTTCTGGTACTGGGCCAAGGTCTTGTGGCCACCAGTCCGGAGTCCAGAGTTGTCTTACCCCCCCAAACAACATGACTTCCGTCTTTCCAACATTGCATTGTAAAAAGTTGGAAGACATCCAGTGCGCTACCGCTTTCATTCCCAAGGAGAAGGAGTTCCTGACTTCGGGTGTTAAGGTTTTAAAGGGAAAGAGGAGTTGAGTATCATCAGCATAGGATATAGGAACAAATCCATATGCTCTCAAGATGTTAGCCAGGGGTGCCACATATATGTTGAAAAGAGTTGGGCTCAAGCATGAGCCCTGTGGCACCCCCTTGGTGATCTCAACTTCCTCTGACCGAAAATTGCCCATGATTACCTGTTGGGTCCGATTGGTTAGGAAACTCCTTACCCATTCGAGGGCTTCATCTTTTAGGCCGATGTTTTCCAGCCTGGTCATGAGAATGGGGTGAGATACGGTGTCAAACGCCGCAGACAGATCTAGTAGTACCAGGATGACGGAGAACCCCCCATCCTGGTACATATGCAAATCGTCTGCGACTGACATTAAAGTGGTCTCCGTACTGTGTTTGGGCCTAAAGCCCGATTGCGATGGATCCAGTACTCCTGCAGACTCAATGTATCTCGACAGATGTTTATTCACATGTTTTTCTGTGATTTTGCCCAAGAAGGGGAGTAAGGATATTGGTCTGAGATTGTTAAGCTCACTCCAGGAAATGGTGGTATTTTTCCTGAGAGGTTTAACCAATGCCTTTTTCCATCCAAGTGGGACCTGCCCCGTACTAAGTGAGAGGTTTATTAGTCTCTGGATGGTAGGTCCTAGGGCTTTGGCTAGAGTGGGCATAATCCGTGCTGGGATGGTGTCTGTGGGGGAGCCACTCTTTATCTGGGACGTAAGCGCCAGTACTTCCTCAATCTGGATAGGGGGGAATACAGAGAGGGAGTTCTCAGAAGGGGGAGGGCTAGCAGGGTTTGTTATGAGGTTGTTTGTAGTGCTGTATATCAAGTTGGAAAGTAGAATTTTGTCATAAATGGCATCGATTTTATTTGTAAAGAAGTGGGAAATATTGTCGCATAATTGTTGCGATGCCACTTCCGGACTTTCACAAGCAGTAGGTTTAGTGAAGGTCAGTAAAATCTGATACAGAGTCTTAGAGTTATTACCGGCCGCCAAAAGCTGTGAGGCTATATGGCTCTTCCGTGCTGATCGGATTTCTTTGTGGTAGGCTTTCAAAGACTCTTTGTAAATATGTTTGTCGCTGTCTAGGCGGGAGACCCTCCATTTCTTTTCTAACTTCCGTGTGGCTTGTTTGGATAGTCTCAGGCTTTCTGAGAACCATATCTCCTGTTTAGGAGTGGGTTTAGGTTTAAAAGTTCTCAGAGGGATGGTCTTATCAATTGTATGTGACAGCATTTCTTCATATTCTTGTAAGGCTTTATCTATGTTGTCATTTCCACTCATTGTGGGCTTCCCAAATGCTTTACAGAAGTTTTCCTGAGTTAATCTGTGCCAGGGTCTTCTTTTACAGGGTAAGGTCTGATGTTTTTGGGTGTGAGGGGTGGGAAAGAGGGTGGAGAATTCCAGAACGTAGTGATCTGTCCAGTCTACTTGGTAAGGGAGGGAGCATTCAATAGATAAAGAATTAGTAAAAATTAGGTCCAACGTGTGTCCCGCCGTGTGGGTGGGGCCGTTGTTGATCTGTTTTAAACCTAGTGAGCTTAGATCACTAATAAAAGTTTTAACTTCGGAGCTGTTTACGACCTCACTGTGAATGTTGAAGTCCCCTAGGAGAAGGAAGTCTGAATTGTCACATACATAGGGCGCCAGAGCTTCCATTAATGTCACAGAGGTGTTTTTACATGGACCAGGGGGGCGGTATATTAACGCTCCTTTCCTGCTAGATTTTGTAGAGAAGTTAAGATTAAAAATCATAAGTTCTAACTCAGGGGTACATATTTCATCCAGAATGTTTACACTGATTTCCTCCTTGTGTACTATCGCTATCCCGCCACCGATTTTCAATGGCCGATCCATCCTGGCTATTTTGTAGCCTATAGGGATTCCCAGTGTTATAACGGGTGTTAAATGGGGTTTAAGCCAGGTTTCTGTCAAGAAGCATAGGTCCGGCTCCCTACTGGAGATCAGATCCCATACTTCGACGGAATGTTTTGATAGTGACCTGATATTGCAAAGTATGTTTTTACTGGTGGTCTTAGTCTTAATATTGGTTGAGTCATCAGATGGATCCCTTGTATCATGTTGATCAATGTGAAAGCGAGGATTGGAAATATGTACTGTGCTCGTGGGGGCCTCGAATTGAGTTTTACAGTGACGACAGGAAAATGGACCCTCAATATTGTCCATCATCCTGTTAGAGCAGTCGCTGGCGGAGTTACGCAATATATTTAGTAGTACCTGTGAGGTATAACGTAGTTGGTGTGCTCGTTGATCGGACATGGTTGCCGGCCCCCGGCCACGTCCTGTCGCGGACGGGCGCAGACGGGCCTCTCTCTGGCTTGTCTCAGGCGCGTCACTGGCGCTTCCCTGCGCGCGATCGCTGCGCGCTCAGGGCGACGAGAGGGCTAAGTAGCCCCTCCTAACAGCAGGCTAGAGCGCTAACCACTCCGCTAATGTGGTAAGCGGAAGTGGTGTAGTGCCGGTAAAACGCGACCCAGTGTTCCCCCAACAAATGTGTGCAGGTAGCAGCAAAACAGGCTGATTTAGTTCAGGTAGTGTGCAGCAGGTAAACAGCAATTTAAAAATGAGCGAGTACAATTTTATCAAGTACGATTTTTAAAAGTGAAAATTTCACAATTCTCTGTTAAAATTTACAACTATGCTTGGAGCACTGGCAGGCGTCAAGTAGCTCGGTCGACACTGCCACTGTCTCCCTTACCACCGTCGGCGGCCGGCTCCTCGCTGCCTAAGTAGCCCCTCCTAACAGCAGGCTAGAGCGCTAACCACTCCGCTAATGTGGAAAGCGGAAGTGGTGTAGTGCCGGTAAAACGCGACCCAGTGTTCCCCCAACAAATGTGTGCAGGTAGCAGCAAAACAGGCTGATTTAGTTCAGGTAGTGTGCAGCAGGTAAACAGCAATTTAAAAATGAGCGAGTACAATTTTATCAAGTACGATTTTTAAAAGTGAAAATTTCACGATTCTCTGTTAAAATTTACAACTATGCTTGGAGCACTGGCAGGCGTCAAGTAGCTCGGTCGACACTGCCACTGTCTCCCTTACCACCGTCGGCGGCCGGCTCCTCGCTGCCTAAGTAGCCCCTCCTAACAGCAGGCTAGAGCGCTAACCACTCCGCTAATGTGGAAAGCGGAAGTGGTGTAGTGCCGGTAAAACGCGACCCAGTGTTCCCCCAACAAATGTGTGCAGGTAGCAGCAAAACAGGCTGATTTAGTTCAGGTAGTGTGCAGCAGGTAAACAGCAATTTAAAAATGAGCGAGTACAATTTTATCAAGTACGATTTTTACAAGTGAAAATTTCACAATTCTCTGTTAAAATTTACAACTATGCTTGGAGCACTGGCAGGCGTCAAGTAGCTCGGTCGACACTGCCACTGTCTCCCTTACCACCGTCGGCGGCCGGCTCCTCGCTGCCTAAGTAGCCCCTCCTAACAGCAGGCTAGAGCGCTAACCACTCCGCTAATGTGGAAAGCGGAAGTGGTGTAGTGCCGGTAAAACGCGACCCAGTGTTCCCCCAACAAATGTGTGCAGGTAGCAGCAAAAACAGGCTGATTTAGTTCAGGTAGTGTGCAGCAGGTAAACAGCAATTTAAAAATGAGCGAGTACAATTTTATCAAGTACGATTTTTAAAAGTGAAAATTTCACAATTCTCTGTTAAAATTTACAACTATGCTTGGAGCACTGGCAGGCGTCAAGTAGCTCGGTCGACACTGCCACTGTCTCCCTTATCTCCCTTACATACCTTTTGAAGCAATTTGAGGACCAACGGCCCAGCTGTTTTACTTCCTCCGCGCTCTGACCCTGGGCCGTAGCCTCAGTAGCAGCCCCTATCCTTAATGAGTGGGTCCCAAAATCGCACGGGTCCATGCCCGCGGCAGCGATTGTCAGTGCTAGCACCCTCTGAAACTGAAATCTCGTCAGTGGGGTGCCATCATTGTGCCTAAGCAGGCTTCCCCCCATGTAGCTGTCCTCTGTGCCAAGTATTCCTCTAAACACTTTATCGGACAGGTGGGGGACCCTCGTGCGCGCTGCACGACAACACTATCTCCCATAGCTTCCTGGTCTGTCTTGGACCAGGCTATCGAGATTACCATCGAATCACCCCTTATTTGTACGTGATCCCTGCACAAGCCTCCCTCCGTATCCTTCTTGTTCCTCGCCACGAGTTCGCTTACCCGCATAGCCCCATGGAATGCCAAGGCGAAGGCTGCCCGGAACAGAACTGCTTCGAAAGGGGAGGAGCACGTCTCATCCAGCTTTGCTAACAGCAGAGACAATCTGTCTAAGCCAATCGGGCGCCTCGTATCTTGCTTGCGACCCTCAAGGTATTGCCAGCCGCGGAGTGCCTTCCTAACCAAAAAGGAACCCGTCGGGTCACTTATGCCGTGCAGCTGTGCCATGAACGAAATGGCCGAACTATGTCTATTGGCCGTTGCCGCTGATCGGCCTTCTCTGTCCAGCGCTACCAGGAACCCCAGGAAGGATTCCTCTTGACCCCAGCTCTGTCTCCCTGAATGACCCAAAAATGTGCAGTAGGAACGAAACGCTCCTTCGTAAGCCTTCCTTGTCCTGGGAGCTAAGCTGGCTGCCACGAGGTCTTGTAATCCGGGGCACCGATTAGCCATAGCGCTTCGGGGAACGGTGCCGCCACTAGGTCCGCTGTGGGTAGATAGCCCCTGAAAGCCTGCATGTGTGAACGAGAGAGTGCATCAGCTGCATTATTCAGTACACCTGGCACATGTTTTGCCCTGAATTGTACATTCAATTTCATGCAACGTAAAACAATTTCTTTTAACAATCTCAAGATCCACTTGCAGCGGGCTGCCTGCTGATTAATGCACTCAACCACAGTCATATTGTCGGACCAAAACACCACTGATCGGTCCCTAAAGTCGTCTGGCCATGCCATCAGAGCAACCCAAATGGGAAATAGCTCCAAGAACCCAATGTTACCTGTTAAACCGCTGGAGTGCCACCACGTCGGCCATACTTGCGCCGACCATCGGTTACCAAAGATGGCGCCAAATCCCACGCTCCCAGCTGAATCGGTCCACAAACCTAGTTCATCCAATGATGCTGGTGGTTTGTTCCACACAACTCGACCGTTGAAGTCCGCCAGAAATGCCAACCAAATGCGCATATCCTGGCCAACCTCTGCCGACAGTCTCGTAAGGTGGTGTCCCTCATTGAGGCCAACCATAGCTTGTGCAATAGAGCGTGAGAAGGGGCGGGCCATTGGTTTCACCCTTAAGGCAAAGTTAAGCTGACCCACTGTTTGCTGTAACTGGTGCAGGGTCACTTTCTCCTTGCCCAGGCTTCACGTCAAGGAAGCCCTAAACTTGGCCACCTTTTCCATTGGTAAACGGAAACATCCTTCCACAGAATCGAGCTCAATTCCCAGAAACTCCAGTGAAGTAGATGGTCCAACCGTCTTACCTGGTGCCAATGGGACTCCGAATTCCCGCATGAGGATGCAGAAGTCCTGCAGCGCCTGTGCACATTTCGCATTGCCGGCCGCTCCCAAGAACAGGAAGTCATCTAGATAGTGCATAACGTGCCTATGCCCTGTGGCCTCAGTGAATGCCCACTCTAAAAAACAGCTGAACATTTCAAAA
The DNA here is from genome assembly GCF_964263255.1 of Lissotriton vulgaris. Lineage (NCBI taxonomy): Eukaryota > Metazoa > Chordata > Amphibia > Caudata > Salamandridae > Lissotriton > Lissotriton vulgaris. The sequence continues at coordinate 2,048,374,845 of NC_141685.1, forward strand.
TAGGCACAAGAAATGGAGCAACCCATAGGCATGCATTTATCCATGTAATAACTCCCTTGAAACGCAAAACCTAGCAAGCGCTGGTCCCGCGGGTGTACCGGGAGCAACCTGAATGCCGATTCGATGTCCGATTTCGCCATCAGTGCTCCGGGGCCCAGATGATTTAATATGGCAACGGCATCGTCGAACGATGCGTTCCAAACCGAACAAATATCCGGGTTAATGGCTTCGTTCACCGAGGATCCCCTTGGGGCAGACAAGTTGTGAATGAGTCTAAACTCCCCTGGGTCTTTCTTTGGAACCACCCCTAGCGGTGAACACACAAAATCTGCCACCGGCGGGCATTCAAAAGGCCCCGCCACCCGCCCCAAGCTGACTTCTTTGGAAATTTTCTTTGCTGCTACGCTTGGGTTATGTTGGACAGATAACTGATTTTTACAAACGGAATCCCCCCGAAAATCCCCCGCCGGGATGTTGAAGCCATATAGAAATTCATTCCTCAAAACCCCGGCGGATACATGATCAGGGTATTTGTTCAACCAAGGAGTCAGAGCCATGATGTCGACAGGTGTAGGCAAGCGGTTCCCAAGCATCACCTCACTCTTGCTTAGACCCCCCTTTTCCTCCCGTTCCGCTGTTCTTTGATCTACAGCTACTCTCCAGGTGTGAGGAGTTCCCACAGCCCGCACACGCATGCCTGAACCTACATGTTCCCTGGGGCCTGTTACAGTTGCCTCTATTGAAGCCCCAACAAACCCCCCGCTTGCCGCCATTTCCGCCGGTCTTGGGCTGAAATTCCCCACCGGCGCCTGCTCGAAAGGGCAACGCAGGCTTTTGGCGAACTGACCCCGGCCCGCTCCCGCCCCGCGAGGACGTACCCGCCACACCAGGCAAGAGCTGCTTGTGCCATGACACTGAGTCGAGGCAGTCCCAGGTCAAAGTTGCATCAAACTCTTTCGCTTTTCGGAATTTCATGTCATATCCTTTCCACTCGTCCCCCCCATACATGGTATAAAAATCCATAATCCTATTTTGGTAACAAGACAACTCGGTCATCACTTCTGGCTTTCGTTCACCCATGATTGCCGTAAATATCGAAAAGGCCTTCACCCAGTTCACTACGGTCTCATCGACCCTAAATTCCGCCATCTTGGCCCGCCATACACTGGGGTGCCAAAGATCTTTCTGGGATTTTGCATATTCCATCTCGCGATGGTCAGTCAACAATGAAAACACATTCACATATTTTTCCCCCCATATCATTTCCTTTGTGGCCGCTGGGATGTGCTGGGCCACCCTTTCGCGCCTTGAAGGTAAGGAACCTTCCCCTGCCATTGGCAATGGTTGCTTACCGGGTTCAACCGTCGTGTCTGCTGCCTTTTCCCGGCTAACCGTTGGTACTCCTGGCGGTACCTGTGGGGGAACAAAAGGAACATTCGCCGTCCCGGCTTCTCTCGACTGCCGTAACTGCTCGATTATTAATCTAGCCTCCTTGGCCGGGTCCCCCACGGCCACTGCCCCCCCCGCTTTCTTCTTGAGCCAGGGTAACACTGCCGCTAACTGAATGGCCAGTTCCGGGGGCATTTGATCATCATTAACCGGGGTGATTACCACAGGAATTGGCAAGCCTATATTCGGAACCGGTACCGGGATGTCCGCCGGCGTGATGGGGGCGGATGGGGGCACCTCAGGAACCGGATCCTCCCCGGAAACCGCCCTCCTCTTAATACGCTTCTCCCTACGCTCAGGGACCACTCCCGGCAAGGCCGGGCCTATTACCTTCTTAGGGCGGCCTGAGGGGTTGTTCTGGGCCGCTAACTGCTTTTTAACTTCGGCCAAACCTCGACCGATCGAATCAACTTTACCGAGTTTTCGGTCCATGATTGCCATTCGGTTCGACAAGGTGCGCAGTACCTTCTCCAGCTCGGAGCTCTTTCCTGCTTTTTTGCCGGCCATAGCTTCGTTTACTCCACTCAAGTCGATCAACGAGGTCCCAGATCCTTCGAACTCTTGATAACTGAAAGAGAAAAAACAAGATTACAAGTTCTCAAAATTGCCGCTTGTTCCGTCGAGGGCTCACGAGCGATGAGTGGTGCAGCCTTCAGAGCACAGGAACAAGACAATGCTTCTTCGGATTCCCGCTCTATTTATCCGTCTGTGGGAGGGCGGGGACCCTCCTCAGGTACGCCCACTGGGCGCGGTCTTCCGTGCGGGTGTCTAGGACAACCCCTCCTGGGCGGGAAAGGGCGCGCCCTGGCTACGCCACTTTGGGCATACCTGCCGAGCCACGCCTCCCGCCCAAAATGGTTTCCCGGGGGGATCGGGGCACCCATCCATACGTTTGGGGGGACCGAGTGGTCGCCCCTTTAAATTATTGCTTTTGTTTTTAGTAATTTGATGGACATAAATTCGTGGAGTGGGTGTTATGTTCTAATCTAGGACCCCGATCAATATTGTGACCTTATACCCCTATAGGGCTATAATCCATCCATACCCCTATAATGGCATAAACGATCAGAGCCATATTTCAGAAACTCGTCTCTGGCATAAACGATCAGAGCCATATTTCAGAACCTCGCCTCTGCAGCTCATTACAGTAGATGACACAGCAGAAGCCACTATCTTAGATTCCTAGATCACACTCCGAGTTCTTCAACAAGATAAAACCCCCAGCAACCTGGGAAAGCCCCGCTTGCTTTGTTTTTATTAGTAAATGAACTCTAATGAGCACTGTAAGAACGACCAGTTCCGAGTGACATCTTTATTGATGCCTTATGTCCAAAAACGTACGTCAAACAAGGCACCTTTCAGGTATAAATATTATCAACATTGCCTTAGGCAGATGCGATGGTGTGGTGAATACAGGAGCAGAACAGCTGTCCCTTGCAGAGCCCAGCAGATGCGAGAAGCCCACGGACGCTGCCCCTCCTCCTCCTTGACGCGCTGAGAAAGACGCTGTCTTTTCTCCTGCCGAGAAAATCCAGCTCCGGCGTTTCCAGCCTACCCTAGCGGGTGACTGGAATATCGAGTCCTGAAAGGAGATACCAGCCCTCCAACATTCTATTCCAGAGGTATGGTGTTGACTAAACCCTTAGAGAGAATTCTTGAAGCAAACCCTTGGCAAAACCAACTTAACTAAACTGCTACTTACTTACTCCCTTCCAAGTATTAGGCTTAGGTCAGGTACACTGGGGTAGGCGTAGTTAGAAGCACCGGTTGAGTACGTTAGTCAAATGTATATATGAATGTATATATTTTATTAATTTTAAACCATTATATGGCTAAGAAACCATATCAATGCTTTTACAGTATTATTTCGCAATCCTCCTTTTACTGTACGCACTTTTTATAATAACAAGTCTTGCAATTGTGGCAATTCATTTCTCTTGCATGCGAAGAAAGACTGTTCAATAAATAATACCTTTTATTGAAAACGCCCGTCTCTCTAATCTCTGCATCTTGGTGAAAGTAACCTGCACAACTGACTTTCACACAACTCTAGAGATTGACTCTTATTCTAAGGAGCAAAGTTGTCATGTTTATGCGGTTGTTGGAAAACTGAATCCCTTCTTGTCTGTACCAGGGAAGCTGATCACTTCCTATTTCAGTCAAGAAAGTTTCCAGTGACCTCTGAGCTAGTTGGTACAATCCCAATTATGTTTAGCATAGTCAGTAGAGACCTGGAAGACCGCACTTCTACGTCTACACTGCTGTTTATGTTATTCCAATGCGCAGGGCCTATAGGGAAAATAGGAACTACACTACAGAACAGGTGGAAGAGCCTTCTCCTAAGTCGCGGCCAAGACCTCCAACGAGCTCCCATTGCCATCAGACGTGCCCCCTCCCTGAACATCTTGACACTCAAGACCTGGCTTTCCGTCTGAGTGGAGTTGCTCAACCCCCCCCCCCCCCCCCACAGCACCTTGAGGCCCTCATGGGTGAGTAGCGCTCTCAATTCCCCTGATTGATTGATAATTTTAATTTGCAAAGGGAGCACTTGCATTTTGGCACTGAAAAGCAGTGTCAAAGTACCTAAAGCATCTAGACCAGCAAAAACGAAGTACAACACATAGAAAACCACAGGAGGCAGAGCCAAAAATGCAGGGGAAACACCACGCCCATCGTACCAGGTCTAACAATCTTTCTGAAATTTAGTAGCCATGTTCGTACCTAATTTGCCTTTTGTTTACAAATATTTTCAATAGTGAAGGCTGTGCAACTCCATGCTTCTTTCGTCATAGGTAGTACTTTTCTCTTCTACCAACAGCAAACTAGAACTAGTGCAATCTATTGCATTATCAAGAAGTATTTTATTATTCCATAGTCTACCTAAACTTGTCTCAGCATTCTCCTGATAGTCTCCAGGTCCTCTAAAATTGAGGCATTTTTGTGATTATTAAGCTAAAAGATTATGGATTTGAATAACAATACAGGAAGGTTAATCTTTTAGATGAAATTTTGGGTACTATTAGACCTGGCCCTTTTATCCCCAAACATTTTGCCTTCTATTTTTCTGGCCCTGTTTTCATTGGCTATAGGATTCTGGGGACTTTACCCCTGCTGATCAGTGCGAAAGTGCACATGCTCTCTGTGTACATTATGATATGGTTGGTTATCCATGATTGGACTATTTGATTTACTGGTAAGTCCCTAGTAAAGTGTACAGTGTGTGCCAGGGCCTGTAAATAAAATGCGAATAGAGTGCTTTCAGCACTGGTTGTGCCACCCCATGATTAGCTAGGTAAATGTATCTTAGACCAGAGATGTAGTGTCTGTGCACACAGTTGTAAACTGCCATGTTGACCTAGCAAGTGCACCCACTTGCCAAGCCCAAACCTTCCTTCTCCTTACATGTAATGTACCCCTAAATAAGGCCCATGGTACCCTCATGAGCAGGGTGTAGTGTATTTGAAAGGTAGGGCATGTACTGGTGTGTGTGACATGTCCTGATAGTGAAATACTGTGTAATTAATCTTTCACTGTTGAAAGGCTATCTGTCCCATAGGCTATAATTATGGTTTACCTGTAACCAGTTTACACGTGTAGCTTTTAATAGAAATAGGATGGAAAATGGAGTTTAGTCTCTCTGAACTCAAAATTTATTAACTCAAATTTTAGTAAAGGTGGTCCTTAAACTGTGCATTTGAAAACGTCACTTTGGGAAAATTGATATTTTCTTGCTTTATTATTCTGTGTGCCTCTGGCTGTTTGTGTATTCGTCTGGTGTTGGAGTGACTGGCGCTGGGCAGGGGTTGGCCTGCAGTTGTTGCTTCTGTCTGTGGTGGAGGAAAAAGACTAGTTATTTTCGCCCTGCTGTGATATCCTACTTGTGAAGAATCTCCAAGGCCTTACGTGTGCTTGCCTCCTGTTGGAAGTATCAGGGAGATCAAAGATTTCTGGAAAGATCCTTGTTGATTTATGACCTGTGCAACTTATAAGTATTTATGTTATTCCACTATTCAAGCTAATGACAATAGTCTAGTTGGCAAACTGCTTCTGAGTTATGTGATTGTGGTCTAATGTGTTTTATGTTTATGTTTATGTGCTTGTATAGCGCTCGTGGCGTCTTGGTGCTGAGTGTGTGGACAGGAAAGGTGCACTATGCTTGATGGAGGCCTATGCAAACAACAAGGTTTCAAGCTCTACCTGAAAAGCTGTAAGTTGGGTTGGAGCTTCATAGGTAGTGGCAGTTTGTTCCAGAGTTTTGCCGCACATTGTGATATTGCCTTACCCCCCCATCTTGCCCGTCGGGCCTTTGCGATCTTAATGAGGTACAGGCTGGCAGATCTAAGAGCACGTGGAGCGTTGTATGGTGGGAACAGTTTTTTGATGTCTTCAGCACCACTGCCATATCTTGCCTTATGCTCAAGGCTGAGGCACTTGAACTCTATGCGCTGTTTGACCGGAAGCCAGTGATGTGATTTAATTCCGGCAGAGGTTGACTGTCCTCTGGGAATGCCCAGGAGTAGTCTTGCTGCGGCATTTTGTAGAGACTGAAGTTTTCTCAGTTGGAATATGTCAATGCTCAAAAATAGCGGTACAAAAGGGGGTGGTGATAAACGGAGCATCTGAATCAATCAAACACTCACACCCAGTCAAAAGATCTGGGTTTAATCCATCACCGTTCTTTAGCCCACTCTGCCACCCCAGTTCAGACATGGCTATTTGCAAATCAGTCTGACCATGTGCCTCATGGGAACAGTCCAGCCCGAACTGCCAAGCCATGTCTTCCCTGGACCGGAAACAAGCTTCCGAGGACCGGTTTCTGGCATTCCAGACGTCTTCAGCCCGGCTTGCTTGAATCCAGTGGCAAAGTGAGCAAGGCACTCACGTCTGAGCATACCCTGCCACACTTATGGCTGCCAAAAGCGGTACAAAAGAGGGTGGTGATGGACGGAGCATCTGAATCAATCAAACACTCACACCCAGTCAAAAGATCTGGGTTTAAACAAATCACCGTTCTTTAGCCCACTCTGCCACCCCAGTTCAGACATGGCTATATGCAAATCAGTCTGACCCTGTGCCTCATGGGAACAGTCCAGCCCGAACTGCCAAGCCATGTCTTCCCTGGACCGGAAACAAGCTTCCGAGGACCGGTTTCTGGCATTCCAGCCGTCTTCAGCCCGACTTGCTTGAATCCAGTGGCAAAGTGAGCAAGGGACTCACATCTGAGCATACCCTGCAACACTTATGGTGGCCAAAAGCGGTACAAAAGAGGGTGGTGATGGACGGAGCATCTGAATCAATCAAACACTCACACCCAGTCAAAAGATCTGGGTTTAATCCATCACCGTTCTTTAGCCCACTCTGCCACCCCAGTTCAGACATGGCTATATGCAAATCAGTCTGACCCTGTGCCTCATGGGAACACTTTAGCCCGAACTGCCAAGCCATGTCTTCCCTGGACCGGAAACAAGCTTCCGAGGACCGGTTTCTGGCATTCCAGCCGTCTTCAACCCGGCTTGCTTGAATCCAGTGGCAAAGTGAGCAAGGGACTCACGTCTGAGCATACCCTGCCACCCTTATGGCGGCCAAAAGCGGTACAAAAGGGGGTGGCGATGGACGGAGCATCTGAATCAATCAAACACTCACACCCAGTCAAAAGACCTGGGTTTAATCCATCACCGTTCTTTAGCCCACTCTGCCACCCCAGTTCAGACATGGCTATATGCAAATCAGTCTGACCCTGTGCCTCAAGGGAACAGTCCATCCCGAACTGCCAAGCCATGTCTTCCCTAGACTGGAAACAAGCTTCCGAGGACCAGTTTCTGGCATTCCAGCCGTCTTCAGCCCGGCTTGCTTGAATCCAGTGGCAAAGTGAGCAAGGGACTCACATCTGAGCATACCCTGCCACCCTTATGACGGCCAAAAGTGGTACAAAAGGGGGTGGTGAAGGACGGAGCATCTGAATCAATCAAACACTCACACCCAGTCAAAAGATCTGGGTTTAATCCATCATCGCTCTTTAGCCCACTCTGCCACCCCAGTTCAGACATGGCTATTTGCAAATCAGTCTGACCCTGTGCCTCATGGGAACAGTCCAGCCCGAACTGCCAAGCCATGTCTTCCCTGGACCGGAAACAAGCTTCCGAGGACCGGTTTCCGGTATTCCAGCAGTCTTCAGCCCGGCTTGCTTGAATCCAGTGGCAAAGTGAGCAAGGGACTCACGTCTGAGTATACCCTGCCACACGTATGGCGGCCAAAAGCAGTACAAAAGGTGGTGGTGATGGACGGAGCATCTGAATCAATCAAACACTCACACCCAGTCAAAAGATCTGGGTTTAAACAAATCACCGTTCTTTAGCCCACTCTGCCACCCCAGTTCAGGCATGGCTATATGCAAATCAGTCTGACCCTGTGCCTCATGGGAACAGTCCATCCCGAACTGCCAAGCCATGTCTTCCCTGGACCGGAAACAAGCTTCCGAGGACCCGTTTCTGGCATTCCAGCCGTCTTCAGTCCGGCTTGCTTGAATCCAGTGGCAAAGTGAGCAAGGGACTCACGTCTGAGCATACCCTGCCACACTTATGGCGGCCAAAAGCGGTACAAAAGGGGGTGGTAATGGAAGGAGCATCTGAATCAATCAAACACTCACACCCAGTCAAAAGATCTGGGTTTAAAAATATCACTGTTCTTTAGCCCGCTCTGCCACCCCAGTTCAGACATGGCTATATGTAAATCAGTCTGACCCTGTGCCTCATGGGAACATTCCAGCCCGAACTGCCAAGCCATGTCTTCCCTGGAACGGAAACAAGCTTCCGAGGACCAAGTTCTGGCATTCCAGCCGTCTTCAGCCCGGCTTGCTTGAATCCAGTGGCAAAGTGAGCAAGGGACTCACGTCTGAGCATACCCTGCCACACTTATGGCGGCCAAAAGCAGTACAAAAGGGGGTGGTGATGGACGGAGCATCTGAATCAATCAAACACTCACACCCAGTCAAAAGATCTGGGTTTAATCCATCACCGTTCTTTAGCCCACTTTGCCACCCCAGTTCAGACATGGCTATATGCAAATCAGTCTGACCCTGTGCCTCATGGGAACAGTCCAGCCCGAACTGCCAAGCCATGTCTTCCCTGGACCGGAAACAAGCTTCCGAGGACCGGTTTCTGGTATTCCAGCAGTCTTCAGCCCGGCTTGCTTGAATCCAGTGGCAAAGTGAGCAAGGGACTCACGTCTGAGTATACCCTGCCACACGTATGGCGGCCAAAAGCAGTACAAAAGGGGGTGGTGATGGACGGAGCATCTGAATCAATCAAACACTCACTCCCAGTCAAAAGATCTGGGTTTAATCCATCACTGTTCTTTAGCCCACTCTGCCAGCCCAGTTCAGACATGGCTACATGCAAATCAGTCTGACCCTGTGCATCATGGGAACAGTTCAGCCCGAACTGTCAAGCCATATCTTCCCTGGACCGGAAACAAGCTTCCGAGGACCGGTTTCTGGTATTCCAGCCGTCTTCAGCCCGGCTTGCTTGAATCCAGTGGCAAAGTGAGCAAGGGACTCACGTCTGAGCATACCCTGCCACACGTATGGCGGCCAAAAGCAGTACAAAAGGGGGTGGTGATGGATGGAGCATCTGAATCAATCAAACACTCACACCCAGTCAAAAGATCTGGGTTTAATCCATCACCGTTCTTTAGCCCACTCTGCCACCCCAGTTCAGACATGGCTATATGCAAATCAGTCTGACCCTGTGCCTCATGGGAACAGTCCAGTCCGAACTGCCAAGCCATGTCTTCTCTGGACCGGAAACAAGCTTCCGAGGACCGGTTTCTGGCATTCCAGCTGTCTTCAGCCCGGCTTGCTTGAATCCAGTGGCAAAGTGAGCAAGGGACTCACGTCTGAGCATACCCTGCCACACTTATGGTGGCCAAAAGCGGTACAAAAGGGGGTGGTCATGGCCAACAATGATCAAAAATAGGGCATTACTTGAATTCAACTTAGATAGAAAAAGTGCTACCATGACCGTCTTTTGCAGCTCTAGAGGGATGTATGGAATACATGTTCTCAGAGAAAGCAGGATGAGGTGAGGCTATTTACCTGGGTGCCAAAGTTCAGTTTGTCAATGAAGATGATCCCTAGGTTCCTGACCTCATTTACCGGGCTGGGGCATTCTCTGACTTCGGTTGGCCACCAGGACTTGTTCCACAGGGGCTGACCCGGGCCGAATACCATCACCTCTGTTTTGTCTGTATTTATTTTTAGGAAGCTATGACTCATCCAGGTCATAATCTCCTTGAGACAGACATGGAACCTGGCTGCTATAGTCTCAGGCTGATTGGTGATAGAGATGATTCGTTGTGAGTCATCAGCGTAAGAGACCAGGACAAAAGCATGCTTCCTGATAAGGTTGACCAGTGGGGTGACGTAGAGGTTGAACATTGTCGGGGAAAGGGTAGACCCCTAAGGAACACCGCATGGGAGATGAAAGCTGTCCGACCTCAGGCCATCTCAGAACAGCCTCTGCTCTCTTTTGGGTAAAAAGGAGGACAGTAGGGCCAGGCGGTCCCCCCTATTCCCACCTCCCTCAGCCGCTGCACCAGAACTGTATGATTCACTCTGTCAAACGCACCTGATAGGTCCAGGAGCACAAGGACCGCCCTCCCCTCCTCGTCCACCACCCTTTGAATCTATTATGTAGCAAGAATTAAGGCGGATTCAGTGGAGTAGCGTGAACGGAAACCGTTCTGGGAAGTGTCCAGCAAATTATTTACATCCAGATAGTCGGTCAGAACTACATTCAATTGTTTTTCCAGGACTTTGGCCCCAATTGGTAGGCCGGCAATGGGACAATAGTTTTTGGGTTAATAGGGGTCCAGATTGGATTTTTTTAGAAAGGGGTGAGATCAATGCTTTTTTCCAGATTTCTGGGTAATGGCCAGATTCTAGGGCTTGGTTTATGTATAATACAAAGGATATTTTTAGATAACCTTGAGTGCAGTCTCTTTTGTGGTGTGCCTAGTGTGTCACTTGTTTATCTGTGTTTTGCACAAATGCTTTACACATTGCCTCTGGGATAAGCCTGACTGCTCTGCCAAGCTACCATTGGGGTTATCTTGGTGTATAACTCCCTTACCCTGATTAGACTGGTGGGTTTTTCTGCCTGGCTTAGGTGCATACTCTCACCAACCAGAAACCCCATGTACTATGTTCAATGTGGAGAATTGTTCAAGGTCCTTTCTCAGCAAACTGTTCCAACATGAGAAGTGTTTCAGAGCCCATATCTCAGCAAACTGTTCCAACATGAGAAGTGTTTCAAAGCCCATATCTCAGCAAACTGTTCCAACATGAGAAGTGTTTCAAAGCCCATATCTCAGCAAACTGTTCCAACAGGAGAAGTGTTTCAGAGCCTCAGATGTAGCTGTAGATCTTACAGCGGCTGCCACTAGATAACGATACATGAAGTTAGGGTCCAAACTATTGATCCCAATCCCGCAGATTGTTTTCTTCTGCAGTTCGAAGCTGAAAATCTGTTCGCAAGGTGTTGCTGTTTGTAGCCTCTCTGTTACAAATGATCAGCAATGCCATGTATAATGTTTTCCTTCGCATGGTTGTATGCCTGGTGCTTTATTATTTGTGCAGTAGGCGATCAGAAGCCTAATTTGTTATGGGGTTATCTTTATGATACAAATGAAGAAAGCAAACATACAAACAAGAACTGGAGTATATTAGTCCATGATGTCAGCAGAGGGCCTCATTAGAGGAGACCATCACTCCCATATAATCAATAGATCCACGCTTTCTCGTTTTACTAGAATTCAATTTAGGTTTCCTTCTACTTACATAAGAACAGAATGGGCTCACACAGGAAGTGACTGCACGCAATGTCACATAGAAAGCGAAAGATAGCAAATCTCCAGCAATCTATCAGGATTCTGGCGTTCCTGTTTGACATAAACATCCATGGTTATTGTCTGCCTTTTTTTCCAGCCAAAGGAAAAAACACAAAGAAGGGCTTGAATGATTCAGATGTGTGTGTTGTTACCGCATGCTGAATTACGCTACTTCCATCTCCCTTCTCTGTAATGAGGCATGCAGGTACACGAGAGCTTCAGATTTGTGTCGAAATGGTGTGGGCTGTAAGACAATGAGACTGAAGCATCCGGGCGCAGCTTTTCTGACTCTGAATAGGATGCATTGTTTTACGGAGCTACAGTGTTTTGTTCTCACATGACAACAGATTATGGTAATTGAAAATATTCAGGTACTATAGTAACACAATATGCTGTGGTAGTAAAGCTACAGCTAGAATTTAAATGTGACAAGCAGCTTCAAAGCATCCTGCAGTTTTATTTCGGTGGAACTTGAAAAGCCATGCATTTTAATCAAATTACTAAATACCACTGTCTAACTAGGTTTTTTGGCTCTGGATTTTATTGATGTAAGACTAAGCACGCTTAAAATGGTTGTTCTTCCATTGCCAGGGGCTGATACAATATAATGTGTTCATTATTATACACGGACATACATTTCAAAGACATTCACGGTAGATCGTCGAGGAGGTGAGAGTAAACAAAATTATTCTCGTGGAATAGCCTGGCGACTGAGCAGTGAAATGAAAGATAGCCTGTATCTACCGGGATGCTGAGTGATGCTGACTGAAATTGAGATTTACCATGCTTTAGAGAAAAGGTGTGTGCAGGGGGAATATGTAGAGGTGGGTGAGCCAACAAATTAACAGAGACAGCCGAGCCAGAGCCGAGTCAAGGGTCTAGCTCAGCTCTGATAATCAGGGTATGAGCCGAGTCCCGAAAAATACTTAATTTGTTTATTTTTTTGTTTTTATCTATAAAGTTTTACATAGCGCGTACTAGACCCTGGAAGGGTATCAGAGTGCTCTACAAGTGTTACATCAACTAGAATGCAGAATTAACTAGAAACATCTATGTGAGTAGCTAACAGAAAACATAAAAGTCAATACTGGTTGTAGATCCGGAAAGTACTCAAGAGTGCGTTAGCCATCTGCATGTAGAGCCAAGTGCAGATCCTGGTAGGTGAACCGAGTCTGATTAGTACCAAGCTAAATCAAGCATTGGGATCAGGGTAAAGTTGTATTCATTGAAAGCAGTTTGACTTCTTTTTTGAAGGAAGTGAGTGAAGGGTTCATTCTGATTTCCAAGGGAAGGGCGTTCTAGATCCTAGGTGCTAGTCCGAAGAAAGTATGGTTGTATGTTTCCTTTTTCTGAGATTTTGGAGGTTTCAATAGCAAGGCGCTGGTGCTTCTCGACGTTCTGTCACTGCCTTACAATTCCAGTTTATCAGCTAGATACCTTGGTGTGTTAAAGTGCGAGGCTTAATTTTAAATCAAGCAATTTTCAACTGTGTTCTTGCCTCATAAGGGAGCAGGTTCAGTGCCTTTAGATCAGGGGTGATGTGGTTGTTCTTTTTGTAGCCAGTGACAAGTCTTGCAGCCAAGATGAGGGAAGCTCTTAGTGGAGCCAGTCTGGATGTCAGCAAAACACATAGGGTTGTATTCCGATAGTCTATTCTGGGTATCACTAGAGCTTGCAATGGCGGATTTGAGGTCATCAGCGTTGAGGAAGGGGTTTCGTTTTCGAAGAATGTTCATATGAAAGTTTGAAAGTTTGCTTCTCTGGAGGCTGAGTTGTTCTTGCATTTTAAGATTGTTATCGACTGTTATTCCCAGTGATCTTGTGGAATCTATGAAGTGTGGTGTGCAGTTGAATGCTGTTAAGTGTTTTATCCAGTCTTAAATGTCAATGTGTCTTTGTGGTGGGGCAATTAGGGGGAATTTGTTTTTTAGCAAGTTGAGTTTGAGGTGGTTTCTGGTGTGCCAGTTGTGGGGTTTTTGCGAAGTTGTGTTGAGTAAACATATATCATCAAGGAATGATAATTTTAGGTTTAGTTGGGTATCATCCACAGACATATGGTAATGAATATTGGAGATATTCAGAATTTCTATTACGGTCTACATGAATAGATTGAAGATGGTAGGTGATAAGGAGGAACACTCAGGGACTCCCAGGGTGACTGAGCGGTAGTGGACAACGATTGGTTAATCTTGATTCTTTGAGTTCGGTTGTCTAGAAAGAGATAAACTACTTTAGGAAAGCCACTGATAAACCCTTTCTGTGTTCAAGTAAGTCCAGGAGACTGTTATGTTTGATTGTATTGAAGGCTGGGGATAGGTCTAGGAGATTAGGAGCCGGGATTCATCTTGATCTAGTATTCTGAGCGTGTCATCAGCAATGTGTATCAGGGCTGTTTCCATGCTAGGGCCCTAATGGAAGCCTGATTGGAATGGTTCAATAAGGTGGAATTGAGCTATGTGGCTGCATAGTTGGGAATGGCCACATTTCTCCAGTAGCTTTGCTAGGGCAGGAATAGTGGATATTGGACGGTTGTTATCTGGGATCAGCTGTGGGTTTTTTTCAGGGCCAAACTGGTGGTAGCGGGCACCAGGAGTTTCCCTGGTGGGCTGCCAGGGTGGGGGCCAGCTGTGGGCCCCTGGGGGCCGTTTTATTACTGGGCGCCCCCCTGTAACAAAATCGTTCATAACTGCATTAACTAACAGTTTGGATGCACCTCCCTCTCCACCCCCCTGTGGGCCAGCCGAGCAGTTTGCCAGGGCTACTTTGCTTCCCAGACCGCCCCAGTTTTTTTTTAGAATGGGTGTTACCTATCCTGCTTTTAAACAGTTTCGAAGGGTTATTTGTAGTAGTGAAGCATTTGCTATCTTGGTCCAGAGGAGTTTTAGAGAAGTTTTGATCTTGCTGAAGGCCACAGAAGTGACTGGATGGTTAAGTGTTGTTAAGAGCTTAAGAATGGCATTTTTGTCGAAGGTTTTCAAAGTGTTCCATGACACTTTAGTTTTGAGGGTGATTCCATGGTGGTTAGGGTTTTGTACAGTCAGCGGCATGTGGGGGATATATGGAGGTATCATTGTGAGGTGTTCCTTTGCTGTTTCGAAGTCATTTTTGATCTTTTAAGATTTTTCAAGGCAGGAGAAGGCAAATATATTGCAGTTCGGTTGTGGTTTGAGGCCTAATGTGGATGTGTTGAGTTGCTGAGTGTATTGGAGGTTTCTTGGGCGATTTCTGCCATTGTTTAATTTAACTTTGAAGAAATTTGCTTTTGAGATTCTAATGTGGTTGTTGTTGGTGCTCCTTCTTGATCTCAGGTGCTTAAATGAGTACCATTGAGTTGGGTAACAAAAAACATATGTCATTCAGCGCCAAGTTACCTACAGGTGAACGTGTGCTTAACAAATACAGATGCTATGTTATGTTAAGGTGTTCTAGGGACGGTAAAGATTTCCATGCATGTTCATCTTGTCTCAGGTTGCATCTTCATTCATTTAGGCTTCCACTGTACAATGGTTTGGAGTCTTTAGTGGACAGTCTTTTCAGCTGAAAGGGAGCAAATATGTCACGTATGCTACTCATGGAGTTGGTATAATCGGTTGTGAGGTCATAGACATCTGTCATGTCCACTGGCAGAGGCAGTAAGTTGTTGCAGACGTTTGTCAAATCATTGAGTCTTATGCATGCAAGTGTTCTTTTTCCATTGTTTGGCTTTCTTAAGTTGGGGTTCATGTGTCTTCGTTGGTTCAGTCAATCAATCAATCAAAGCATTTATATAGCGCACTACTCACCCAGAGGGTCTCAAGGCGCTAGGGGAGGCGGGTCCGCTACTGCTCGAACAGCCAGGTCTTGAGTTACTTCCTGAAGGTGAGGTGGTCCTGGGTCAGGCAGAGGTGGGTCGGGAGGGAGTTCCATGTCTTGGCGGCGAGGTAGGAGAATGACCGTCCCCCTGTGGTGGCTCTTCGGATGCGGGGGACGGCGGCGAGGGCGTGGCCGGTCGATCGAAGCTAGCGTTTGGGAGTGTAGAAGTTGAGGCGGCTGTTGAGGTATCCTGGGCCTTGGTTGTGTAGGGCTTTGTGTGCGTGGGTGAGGAGTCGGAAGGTGATTCTCTTGTTGACCGGGAGCCAGTGCAGGTCTCTCAGGTGTCCAGAGATGTGGCTGCGACGGGGGATGTCCAGGATGAGTTGTGCTGAGGCGTTCTGGATCCGCTGGAGTCTCTTCTGGAGTTTGGCAGTGGTTCCGGCGTAGAGGGAGTTGCCGTAGTCCAGACGGATGGTGACGAGGGCCTGGGTGACCGTCTTCCTGGTCTCGGTGGGGATCCACTGGAAGATCTTACGTAGCATGCGCAGGATGTTGAAGCACGATGAGGAGACAGCGTTGACTTGTCTGGTCATAGAGAGGGAGGAGTCCAGGATGAAGCCCAGGTTGCGTGCGTGGTCTGTTGGTTTGGGTGCGCTGCCTAGGGCGGGGGGCCACCAGGAGTCGTCCCAGGCGGAGGGTGAGGATCCCAGGATGAGGACTTCCGTCTTGTCCGAGTTCAGTTTCAGGCGGCTGTTCTTCATCCATTCGGCTACCTCTTTCATCCCTTCGTGAAGGTTGGCTCTGGCGGTGGCGGGCTCGTTGGTGAGGGAGAGGATCAGCTGGGTGTCGTCAGCGTAGGAGATGATGTTGAGGTTGTGCTGGCGTGTGATGTCTGCGAGGGGGCTCATGTAGACGTTGAAGAGGGTTGGACTGAGCGAGGAGCCTTGAGGAACGCCGCAGATGACTTTGGTGGCTTCAGATCTGAACGGGGGGAGGCGGACTCTCTGTGTCCTTCCGGCGAGGAAGGAGATGATACACTCCAGTGCCTTCTCCTGGATTCCGATGTTGCTGAGTCGCTGCACTAGTGTACGGTGGCAGACAGTGTCGAAGGCCGCGGAGAGGTCTAGGAGGATGAGGGCTGCTGTTTCTCCGTTGTCAAGCAGTGCTCGGATGTCATCGGTGGCTGCGATCAGGGCAGTCTCGGTGCTGTGGTTGGCCCGGAAGCCAGACTGCGAGAGGTCGAGGGATCCGTTCGTCTTGAGGAAGGCGGCCAGCTGCTTGTTGATGGTCTTCTCGATGACTTTTGCAGGGAACGGGAGCAGCGAGATGGGGCGGTAGTTCTTGAGGTCGGTGGGGTCGGCTGATGGCTTCTTTAGTAGAGCGCTGAGTTTGGCGTGCTTCCAGCTCTCTGGGAAGGTAGCGGTGTCGAAGGAGGTGTTGATGATGTCCCGCAGGTGGGGTGCGATGACAGCGTCGGCCTTGTTGAAGACCTGGTGACGGCAGGGGTCGGTCGAAGATCCGGAGTGGATGGAGTTCATCGTGCAGACGGTGTCTTCGGTGCTGATCGGGGTCCAGGCGCGGAGGGTGGTGGTGGGGGGCGGTGGTTCGGTCGTGGCGTGCGTCGGTTGAGTGCTGAAGCTGTTGTGTATGTCTGCGATGTTCAGTGATAAGGAAGGTGATACAGGGGTGGTCCATCAAGTTCACATGAGACAATCAATAAATGTTTACTGGAGTATGTCCTAGCGATGACAAGAACCAGTGTTGCACCCAGGTTGTGCATTGGACTGTCACAGATTTGGACCAGGTTGAGGTCAGCTAGGAAGGGTTTTAGGCTATTAACTGAGGTGTCATTGTGGTCATTCCTATGAAGGTTGAAGTCTCCGAGGAAGATTTTGGAGCAGTGTTGCCCTACGTTGGAAGTGATAATTTCCATGATTTGTTTGATGAATTGTTGTTGCTCACAATGATTATGCATAGGTATTCACAAGTGGAAAGGTTGATGGTGTGTAACTGATTCACCATAAGGCTATTGCGGTGTAAACATGCTATACCACCCAGATCTTTTTGGTTGGTCTGCTCTTATAATGCCATAGCCTGGTGGGAGTAAAATGTCAAGGATTGGTGCGGAGGCGTTATTTAGCCTTTCAGTTAGGAGAACTAGGTCAAGATCATGCATAAGAATGAAGTCAGCTATGTCCACTTCATGTTTCATGGCTGATCTGCAATTTAAGAGCATGTACTTCAGGTGAGGTTTGGTGTCTGCCGAGGTTTTCTCTGTGATGGGTACTGGTTTGAGATTGGCCGTATTTACATCTCTAGAGTTTGGTCTCCATTCTCTGTGTGGGTTTGAGGCAATTGTTAGGATGGTATTCAGGCTATGTGGCTGGTCATGGTGTGCAATATGAACATACAAAAATCCCCCCTCGGCCAATTCCTACTTACATAACTAGTTACATCAAGCAAGTTTATTTACCTTCTTAATAGCATGGGTGAGACAACAACAAGAATTTCATTTTATATATTTTGTTTATTTTCTTTTTTTAAAGTGTATCAAAAGATATATATATTTTTACTTTTTTTGAATCATTTCTTGTATATACATCAAGTTCATAAATATCATTTTAAATTCAGTTCAATTAAAATCAAAGTGCAAAGTGCCTTGATCTTCACAGTGTTATTAGAATTTCAATCCTTAATATAAAGCAAAAACAATACAACCCTCCCATCCACACATCAACCAACAGTCACACTACCACATTCATACATTTTCCACATTTATTCCAATCACAACAAAGAGGCTGATTCTAAGGTTCTAGTGACACAGATGTTATTTGTGTCTTGTCCACGCCAGGTCTACGCGCGTTTCGGTGGGTTGAGACCACCTTCCTCAGGACCAGACAAGAAAGAGTATTTACTCTCTCTTCCGTAAGTGTGTGCAGGGTACCTGAAATTACAAACAAAATATAATATACCCATGCCTTACACTAGACAAGAAGGACATGTGATTTAATCACAAACACTTAATACAATCATTACATTTTTACATAGGCTGTGAAACACCACATTACACCTGGGGTGGCTAAGTGTGGAAGGGTATTATATTATCCGGGTTTGTGAGGCTCCTAGTGAGTTTCAATAATAGTGAACCAGGTATTTAGACTTCGTTGTTTGCAGTCAGGGACACTAATCACCAAGGGGCATGGCATAAATGCTATAAGGGTGACTGCGGGCATATAACACAATACAGAGGTTATTTGCAGTATTAATCTCACCTTAAATACAGATGGTAGCCTGAACTATCTGGGTTCTTATATAAATAAGTTTAAGATTATCTTCATAGTCAATTCAAATGGGGAGACAAAACCTAAAAGGGAAAAGGAAATTATAAGAGTTGGAGCCTCTATATATGACTTCATTTAACTAATGGGCGCAAGTAATAATATAGACAGCATTCTTACCCCCGAGTTATATCATGAGTCCCTCACTCAGGGAAAGTTCCTTATCTTCAGTTGTGGAGGGGAGGCAAGCATTTCGTGGTTTAGCTTTCTTGAAGAGACCTCCTAAGCAGGGTAAATACAGACTAAGTCATATTGCCCTGTATACCTGTTGATTGTATATATATTGCCACAAATTACATTTGTAAACTGACCTGATATTTAAAACGGGAAGACGTGCTTCTCAATCCTTTTTAATGTAGGTGATGCCTATTTCAAGCTGATTTAGTTCCTTTCTTCCTTAGTGGCAGCAATCTATATAAAAAAATATATGTCGATAATCAATCGTCTCATGTTCTACCTAGCTGATTATTTTACGTTCCCCTATCTACAATCCCTTTCCTATAAGTCCTCTATCTCCAGTTGTAGCCATATTTTCTGACGTATATGTAAGGACGTCACATGCCAGCCAACACTCAAGATATGAGTTTATTGTAATCAATCCCCAGCTGGTGAACACACTTTGCCAAATCTAACACATCAAGTATTTATTAAATGCCCCGGACCCAGTGCCAGCCTCATGTAATCACGGACAAATGTCCTACCCAGTGAGAGCCAACTCCAAGTAAACATTCTGCAGTTCCTCACTAACACTAAACTATTGTTTAAAATTATTTTAGCTGCTGGCTACTGGTCATGGTGTGCAGTCTTGACCATGAGGAGAAGGGAGTGGGAGTGGATGTCAATGTCTGATAAATGGTCTAGTTGAGTCGTTGGGATAGGGTGTGGATCGCCATCTTGTGACAAGGGGTGGCTAGATGGTAGCGAACCACTTGTAAGTGTTTGTTGGTAGGTGAGATTAATATATGTTATTATTAGGGTGGATCGGCCTATTACTAACAGGTATCTTTGAGGGTCTGCCTGTTGTAAGCCAGCTCTGTTTTGGTGTTCATTAGGTTCTGTAGGTCAGATGTGAGTTTCTGTGGTTCCTAGATAATTTCCCCAAGTCTGGACTCTATCTCGGTGTAGTAACATGATGATGTGGTTTGGGGCATGGTGTACAGAGGTGTGTGGGTGATTTGCATTTCATTGTTTTTTGAGGTTTTGTTGGGAAGGGTTAGAGGGGGGAGAGGTATGTGTGGTGGAGATTTGGGCCTTATACCCTGGGTTCGGATGTGGGGAAGTGGTGGTGGATATATTTTGTCATAGCATTGCTCTATGGCCCTTCTAGTAGTGGCGAAAGGTCATGGATTGGTGTGGTGAGTCAGGGCTGCCTCTACACCATCAGGAGGTGTGACAGAGTTGATATTGTGTGGTCTGATTGGTATGGTGGTGCATGGGGGAAGGGGTGGACTGTCTATAGTGATAAGGCTATGAGAAGACAAAACGTGGGGCTCCGGCTGGTCAAATGTAGATCTGGGGGGATCTGGAGAGGGGTCTGTCTCCTGTTTGATGATAGGGACAAATGCATTGAATAAGTCAAGGTTGTGGTCAAATAACTGGATGGGTATAATCCCATTCTTAAAAAAGGAGATGGTTAATTTTGCATTGAGGGCAGCTGAGGGGGCTACTGATAGTCTTAGGCTGAGTGAGGTTTTCCTGGATGGAGAGATAGATAGCATCGAGTAGGGGGTTTTCCTCCATTGAGTTCTTTTTTGTATGTAAAATATGAGATTATTACTTATGGTTCCTTTAGATGTGAAGAAGTATGGGTCAGATATTAGGGTTTCTGGGGGCCTTTTGAGACATTGGTGTTTGAGGGCTTTGCAGGCTTTTTTTGTTAGATTAGGTGGGTATTTAATTTTATCGGCATTGCAGCCATCTGATTTTAAGTTGTTGTTGAGTGAGAAGTATGACGCAGGATCTATGTCTGATGGGAGAAAGTGTGATCCTCAAAGGGTGTAATATTCATAGTATACATAGGAATGTGGGCATCTAACAATTTCTGGTAAACTGTTAGGGAGGTGGGTCTTTGGGAAGGGACTGCATGCATCAGTGACAACTCATCAAAAACTATAATCATGGTGGGAGTAATCAGTAATACCGAGGGAAGGTATGAAGGTGAGAGCTTGCGGTATAATAGATGTGGATAGCTTGTCTGGAAAATAGTAAACTGGGAGGCAAACCCTTAAAAGGCAGGTTTCCCATTAGCATTCAGGAAGAAACTCAGTTGGGGGGAGGGATCTGGGATCTTCTTACTTACAGTTTTGTTGCAGTTAATGAGTTCAGTGTGGGAGCAGCCATTATTGTGTCAAGATTTCCCATACTTTATACCAGGATGTTCCTGCTTTGGTGGAGGGCCAGTAGTCCTCTTACCATTTCATCCTTTAAGCTTCTCTAGGTCCTTCTTTATCTGATGTGAGTCTTTGAAAGGCCAGTCCTCTGCGCTTTTGCTTGTAGGGAGGGCCTCCATCTTAGATCAAAATCGTAAAGTAGTTTAGAAAGGAGGGGTCCCAAAATGGCTGTCTGGAAAAAAATTCAAGACAGACAGACCCTGGATAAATGAAATCAATCAATGTGTTTGCATCTGATCAAGCCCAATGTAGAAACTGTTAATCACTGAGGTGGGACCCATATCCATGTTGCAGTGCATTTAAAATGCTGATGCTCCTAGCCAACCCCTACAGTAAAGAGAACTGTCTGTCCTCACTTTGGATGGGGTAACATATCAGAGCCCGTGATTCAGAGGTGCGGTTTCTCAGTATCACAAAGTCACCAGGACCATCTTGCTGGACCGCATAATACCCCTCTCCCGGGCTGATGGAGATAGCAGGACGACAGCCTCTGGGAAAGGGACAATGCCGGAAACGGATTGCGGAAGACAACTGAACAAGTGGATGGGCTCCTCCGAGCAGGAGCTGCCCCATCCACAGGAGAGGTTTGCTGCCACCTGCCAAGATGCCCAGATACCGTAGAGGTTTGCTGTCTTGGTCCGCAAACGTGTGTGAATCTGGCCAGATGGGGTAAAACATTAGAAGGCAACAGGCATTAAGGAGTCTGGATCGCAGCTACTGGGTCCCGGTGCCTCCTGGGGGCCGCTGGAGCTCCTCTGTGGCTAGGCACTGTGTCTGGCAGACGGACACGATGGAGATCGAGCCAATGTGTAGCTGGTGGGAATGGGCAGCTCGTCAGGAGGCTTCGGGCCTCGCGTAGTCCTTAGGAAGTCTTCCATATAAATAATGCAACACCTTGAAAAATTATGATTAACTTGCTTCCAATTATTTGAAATTGTATTTCTTTAATCTGAGAGCATTATACTTTAGTATACCAGTTTATGTCACACTTTACAATTAGATTTCACTTAGAACTTTAAACAATCACAACTCTGGTTATCCTGATTGGATTTTGCATATTGGCTTGGGATTTTTCTTGTGTGTGTTGTGGTTTCTCTTTATGATTGTGTGCTGTATGAACATTTTGCACAATGCTTCTAAGTTAAGCCTGACTACTTTTTTTGCCATGCGACCCAGGGTTAAGCAGAGGTTAGTTTAGTGATGTTTGTGGTTTCCAGAGCCTCTGAATATGGCAGTTGCTTGACCAGGACTCACATTCCAATCTACAACCAACCCAATTCCTCACATTGGTGTTCAGCGGTGTGGATCAGGACTTGTGTATGTGCAATACCATACAGTGATTTGTGTTATGCATGAATCCCAGATATATAATTTTACATCAGCATGACCCCTTTTTAAATACCTCCTTAGTTTAACATTGGCCATTTTCTCCCTTTTCTAAATGTAAATGCCCTACCTTCTTTGTTTGCACCATGGAGATGGAGCTCTGTAACTTTGACACCTTGAGCAGGGCTGAGCTGAATAAACTCTGCAAGTAAAAATAACTAAGATCTTCAGGAAACCCTAGAAGCCTTGCAGGAGGTGCAACATGGCAGTCCACTTCAGTAGAGGATGATAGTGATAAGGAGGGAGGAGCAGTATCACGCCATGAGGAGTAGGACTTAGAATGGGGTCCTGAGCAGCGGGGAGAGTTCAACGACCCCCAAGAAGATAACCAAGATACCCGGAATGGGACAGGGAGAAGTGTATCATCCATCTCCTATCTCATGTGGAGTTGGAGGACATACAAGAGGACAGGAAGCCAAAGCTGGAGCTAATCAAACTAAAACTGAACTCTGAGGAGAGGTTGGCAACAGAGAGTCTTGCCAAGGAGGAGAAGAGACTGGCCCATGATTTCAATCTCAGAGAGCTGGACTTGAACGCCAAGCAGATGGAGTCCAACAATAATGCTAGCCGTATACCAGCAGTGTCCAATTGAGAGGTGAGAGTCCAAATACCCAAGGACCTGGTACCCAGTTATGTGGTGGAGATGATATTGATAAATGATTCTCAGCATATGAGGTAGCTCTGAGGGTATACAAGGACCCAGAGGAGTACTGGCGGTAGGTTGCAGAGGGTCATGCCCATGATCGGGAGGCACACACTCCTGAAACCAGAAGTAGAGGACCAGACAAAGTATGCCCCCATGTAGGCTATTCTTCTTAACATATTGGGTTGACTCTTGAGAGGTCTATACAGAGGTTCAGGGACAGCCACAAATTCTCAAACCAGTCCTAGGTAGACTTCTTAGAATATTCCAGCAAGGCATTTGAGAGCTGGGTGAAGGGCTGCAAGGTAAATGATTTTAACGGGCTGTACTACCTGATTGTGAAGGAGCACATGCTCAATACCTGTTTTACAGAGTTGCACCAACATCTGATTGACAGCAAGTTGACTAACCCCAAGAAGGCTGATGAAGAGGCTTACCTCTGGGGCAGGACAAACATGTACAATCAGGTTTGTGGGAGGGGGGGGGGGGACTCCCAAAAGAGTGGTCAGGGTTCCCACCTGAAGAAAGAGGGGTAAGATAAAAAAGGACTTCTCTCAAAGCCCCCAAACAGTTCAAACGGATAAAAGGTCCCAATCTAAATCTGGCTGCCAGAAAAAGGCTTCTCTGATAAGAATCATTGCAAGACTGTCCTCAAGTGCTATGAATATTTTGGGTATAGGCACATCAAGGGTGATCCCATGTGCCCCAGAAGAGCACAGCCTCTCAGTGGAGGTGAAACCTATTGGTTGGCTAGCAAAGAGCTTGAGGAGGAGATGGCCCCAGTTAGTGGGGTTGAAATCAGTAAAGTTACCCCAGTGTCCCTGGGACAAGGAGATGGTGCCTAAACTCACGTGCCCTCCAATACTTCCAGGTATAGGTGGTGGATCACCATCAATGGGCAGAGAATGGAGGCTACGAGGGACACATGAGCCAGTAGGACTTCAGAAAAATGTCATCTGGTGTCCTCAGACAAATTGATTCCCAATACATTCACTGGGCTGTTATACCAGACAACTGGGAAAGCCACTACTCTGTGAGTCTAGTTGCCTTAGAGTGGGGAGGGTCTCAGGTCTTCTGAAAATTGCTGTGAGCCCTGCCATGCCTATGGATTGTTTGCTATGGAATGGTCTTGATCCCCTTACCTGTAAGGAAGGTGAGCTTGGTCCAAATCTAAAAATGTTAGGTTGCCTGAGTGGGCATGTGTGATGACCAGGTCCAGGGCTGCCCATAAAGGGAGTCAAGGAGGTCTGGAACCTTAACAAAATAGCTCAGACAGCTGCCAAGAGAGGGAAAAGAAGTCCCGAAATGTTCTAGAGAGAAGGTGGATGAGACTCCAGAGGAGGTCATTCTGGAGTCCACTGGGGAGTAAATGTACCCTCTTGGGGACCAGCCTGCACTTGCTGGATGGCAAGCAGAGGGGAACCCACCAAGGAGAAGCTCTGTAAGGCACAGAGGGAGTTCCCAATCCTGGAAAGCATGAGCCAACAGGGTGACGCCCAGGCAACATGTGATATATCTGTAGATCAAAGCACTTACTGGGAGAATGGCCTCCTGTCTATTGAGCCAAAGCCACCTGTGCATGGGGCAACATGGGCAGTGGTAGTTCCCCAATGCTACAGAAGCCTCGTACTGACTCACTCATGATACCCCTGGCAGGACATCTAGGGCAGGACAAGACCTTTTCCAGGCTTGTAACCCAATTTGACTGGCCTAGATGAATAGTGTCTCAGATACATTCTGTCTGAAATGTTTCACATGCCGGGCCAGTGGGAAGACAGGCCATAAGCTGAAAGCTCCCCTGAATTTCTTGCATGTCATTACCACACCCTTTGAAAGAATGGGCATTGACATTGTAGAGCCCCAGGACTCCAAGTCACCCTGGCAATAGGTTTTTTCTGGTCTTGGTGGGTTACGCCACTAGGTACCAAGAGGCCTTACCTCTGAGGACTGCGACTGCACCTGCTTTGGCTAGGGCCCTGAAGGAGATTTTCACCAGAGTGGATATCTCCAAGGAAGTGGTTTCAGACAGAAGATCACCATGCTGTTGATGACAAATGATGGGGAGGAAGTGGAGAGTGAACCTCTCCCTGACGTCCGATCGTCAAAGCAGAAAGATGGGTCAGTAGAGTCCACCCTGACCTCAGAACAGCATCGAGAATGTCACCAATAGTTTGGGCTTTTTCTCTCTCTGTTTTACTCACTCCGGGGCCTACTCATTTGTGCACCTCTGACATTGATACAGGAGACAGCCCCCTGTCAAAACCAAAATCTACAGGCTGCCTGACAAACTGAGGGCCAGGATCAAGGCGTAAGTCTCTAAGATGTTGGAGTTAGGGATAATTGAGCACTCCAAAAAAACCCTGATCCAGACCAGTGGCGGTTTTAACAAAAGCAGCCCTACCAGTTGCCACCCCAGAATTCCCAATATGTGTGGACTACAGGGGGCTCAACTCAGTCACCAAGACTGATTCTTACCTCATTCTCAGATCTTATGAGATCATTGATAGGTTAGGGGTTGCCAGTTCCTGAGCACCTTTAACTTAACTTTAGGCAACTGGCAGATTGCCTTAACTAAAGAGGTTAAGGAGAGGTCAGTTTTTTCTACCTCAGAGGGCCAATTTCAGTTTACAATGATGCCCTTTGGCCTTAAAAATGTTCCTGCCACCTTCCAGAGGCTGTTGGACTGGTTTTTGTCTGGTATGGAGGCCCTCAGTTCTGCTTACCTGGAAGACATATCTGTCTTCAGTAGCAGCTGGGAGGGCCCTTCCTTTCATGTGCAGGAAGTGCTTCAGGCCCTGCAGAATCCAGGCCTATCATGGGCAGTAAGTGTCACATAGGCCAGGGGTCTGGAGTGTACTTGGGACACCTATTGGGAAAAGGTAAGGTGCAATCCCTCCAGGCCAAGAAAGAGACCATCCTAACCTGGGAGCCCCCAGAAACTCAGACTGAGGTGAGGGCCTTCTGGGCCTCACAGCCTATTACAGGAAGATTGTCAAGGAGAATGGCACCATTGTTGCCCCCTTGAATGAACTGACTACAAGGAAGGGGTCGAGGAAAGTGATCTGGACCGAGGCTTCCCAGAAAGTCTTGACTCCCTAAAACAGGCCATGTGCCCAGCCCCTGTGCTCAAGACCCCCTGACTTTTCTAGGAATTTATCATCCAAACACCTAAATTATGAGGGCAAATACCAACCTGTATTTTTGTGCTCTAGGGAGATACTTCCCAGGGAGCAGAGGTGAGAAAGAAGCCTTTGCTGTGGTCTGGGCACTGAAGAAGCTGAGACCAACTCTGGGACATCATTATCCGAGGCCACCGAAGTCATCTGCGGCGTACCACAAGGGTCATCACTCAGCCCAACCCTCTTCAACGTCTACATGAGCCCTCTCGCGGCCATCACACGCAAACACAACCTCAACATCATCTCCTACGCCACCCAGCTAATCCTCTCCCTTACCAACGCCAGAACCAGCCTACACGAAGGGATGAAAGACGTCGCCAAATGGATGAAGAACAGCCGCCTGAAACTGAACTCAGACAAGACGGAAGTCCTCATCCTGGGATCATCGCCCTCCGCCTGGGACGACTCCTGGTGGCCCCCTGCCCTGGGAACCACCCCCAAACCAACGGACCATGCACGCACCCTGGGCTTCATCCTGGACTCTTCCCTCTCAATGACCAGACAAGCCAACGCCGTCTCGTCATCATGCTTCAACACCCTGCACATGCTCTGTAAGATCTTCATATGGATCCCCACCGAAACCAGGAAGACGGTCACCCAGGCACTCGTCACCAGCCGACTGGACTACGGAAACACCCTCTACGCCGGAACCACAGCCAAACTTCAGAAAAGACTCCAGCGCATCCAGAACGCCTCCGCACGACTCGTCCTGGACATCCCCCGACACAGCCACATCTCCGGCCATCTGAGAGACCTGCACTTGCTCCCCGTCAGCAAGAGGATCACGTTCAGGCTCCTCACCCATGCACACAAGGCCCTCCACGACCTGGGCCCCAAGTACCTCAACAACCGCCTGACCTTCTACGCACCCACCCGCCAGCTACGATCGACCAGCCTCACCCTCGCTGCCGTACCACGCATCAGCAAAGCCACTGCCGGGGGAAGAACCTTCTCCTACCTGGTAGCCAAGACATGGAACTCCCTCCCGATCCACCTCCGGCTAACCCAGGATCCCCTCTCCTTCAGGAAGCTCCTCAAGACCTGGCTCTTTGAGCAGTAACGGACCTCTCCCCCCAGCGCCTTGAGACCCTTCCGGGTGAGAAGCGTGCTATACAAATGCCCATAATTGATTGATTGATTGATTTGGAACTGACTACATGATTCAGACAGACCACAGGCACTGCAGGTGGCTAATGCAAATGAAAATAAAAATTGTTTAGTTAGTCTATTACCATACAGGGAATGGACTTTATGGTAGAGCATAGACCTGGGTCAAACCACACCAGTTCTGGTGGTTTCTCCAGGTTATTCCACCTTAGTGAATAGAATGTCCTAGATGCTGGGTGATTCTCTCCATTTCAGCTGGGGGGACATGTTTTAGATCTGTCAGCCTTAGGGTGGTCTTCCCCAAACATATTTGTCTGTTTGCCTCAAACTTTTGCCAGATGTTTGTTTCATTTGTTCATAGGACTTGGTATAAGTGAAGAAATATAAACCTCCTAAGGTGTTCACTGACTACTCCTGGTCCTTTCAACCAACAAAGAAGAGATTTGCACAGAAGTTGTAACATCAAGAAAACATATTTATTGACCTCAGATGAAGGAGACTATGTCACACAGTACTCTCAGGCCACTGTAGGAGGCATTCTAAGGAGTACAGAAAACATGGGCCTTATATATGCATAGGTTTACATAGTCAGCATAAAACCAAGGGGAGGTCCTGGCATATGTAAGCATGCAAAATGACTAATATGGGTATACAAAATTTGCTTGCTCAACACAGTGGGAGGAGAGACATTTCTCCTTACATCAGCAAGAATAGCCTGACAGTTCTATACTAGAAGCAGGTGCATTCTATCAGCTAGGCCTTTCTGAGCATGTGCAATGCTCTGGAAGGGAGAAAAAGCAAATTGCAAGCACATGGCTAACTAAGATGGCTGCCAGGTACAAAATGGCTTTCAGCTCATGGTAAAAGCGATCCCTGCAATCTTTAACATGAGTCCCTAATAGAGTGGTGTACCATATACATAGGGCCTGTAAATTAAATTCTACCAGTGGGCCTGCAGCACTTATTGTGCCACTCACTTAAGTAGCACCTTAAAACATGTCCCTGGCCTATCTATATTTTGATTACTCTCCAGGTTCCTCAAGAGATTTTAAATTCTATGAGAGTGTTTACGTATCATTGCTTTGGGTTGAGTGCATTTCTTTACACTGCTTAAACATCTTCACCCAACTTCTCTTGGCAAGTGTTCCATTTGAAGATAAGTTAAGATTGAGCATCCCCCTCATGTTTAAGTAAGGCAATTTTAGAACTTATCTTTGGTTCAACCACTCCCAGTCTTGAGAACTGAACACCCTCTCCCCACTTCTCCTCTTGAGTTTGCATTTTTGTTCTTTCACTTCTGTTGCTCTGTAGGTCATTCTATTTTGGTTTTTGCCCGCATTTGTCCTTTCCTTTTCTTTTCTACAATCCTTACATGCCCGTCTAAGTGGTGCTATAATATTGCATGTACACAATTTCTTCTTTACAGAGAACATAACTACTCAAAATTGGGTAATATCTTTACCCAAATGTATTTCTCATTGCATTTTTTCTGTATGCTATTATATAATAGTGCCATGCTGTTTTACTCACTGTATCAGGATTAGAGTGTTCAAGATAATTGCTTTCAGATAAGATGTAATTATGAATGAAACGTTTTCTCTTATATTTATATATTTTTTTCTTTTCTTTTTTGTCTCCAGCCCTGAAGAAGCAGCTGTGTATTCCGCAAAACACGTGTTGGAAACTTCAGTGTTTTTGTGTTAGTGTACATCAGCACAGCACTGTAGAGATTGTAACTATACTGAACCTTAGTTTGATTTGTGTTTTTTTTCATACAAGGATAAAATATGAACAACATATTTTGGTGTTTCATGTATTTGTACTGAATTACTGATTCCCCACAACTCTTGTTCTCAGGTTAAAGTTATATGACCGTAGGGTGACTGAAATTAGTGCGTGAGCATGCAGGGCCATACACATTGTTTATCATGTTTGTTGTCCTAGTAATGGTGAAATATAGGGTTTTTAAGTTCTATAAAAGCCCTCCGTGCCCTGAGCCGACAAGTGAGCTGCTCTTTATGGGGATATTTGAAATACAGCAATTCATATGGTAAACTAGAATTAATTAAAACTGACTACGAGGAAAAAATGTGTATTTCTGAAATGTTCAGAAGGTACTGAGTTTAGGACCAGTGTTTATTTGTGAACCTATGCATGTGTGGTTAGCCGTTCTATCCTGTGTTTGAAATAACAAAAATGGTTGTCTTCTTATACGTGGCTTTCATATGGAAGTCACAAATGCAGAGAAAGCCAATTGATAATAACAAATGTTCTTCTATTCTGTGTTCCCACACATCTCCTGATGAAAACAGTGCCCCAATTTTGAGGGTGGGCCTGGCATTTAGGAAAGAAGAAGGCCCAAAAAAAACAAGCAGAGATAATTTTCACCTGAAATCTGACATTGTTTTTTGCAATGTGGGTAGTTGTGGAAGGACTCCGTTTCCACCAAGGTAAACTTGCTAAACCAAGACATTTCTGAAAACTAGATATCCATTGGAGTCCAGGGTGGCATGACTTGTATGGATATGACAAGTTTTTTTTTCTAACCCAGAAGTCCCTGCATCCTACAACTTTGTCTAAAACAAACATTTTCCTCACATTTTTATAAACAGAATTTCTGTGTTTCAATAGGTCTCTTAATAAAAAACGCTACACCTCTGGTATGGGTGAGTCTAGTGCCAGTGACAGGAAATGGCCCAAAGCACTCAAGATCAAAAATTTACACTCAAAACCAACCTTTTATTTGCAATGTGGGTGGCTTTGGATTTTGTGCTGAGCTTGGCTGTCACCCAGGGAAACATACCAAACCCAAATATTTTGGAAAACTAGAAACTTAGGGGAGTCATGGGTTGGGTGAAGTGCATGGATTTCGAAGTTTTTTGGGGGGGTTTTCTTTTTAATCAAACTTTGTCTAAAAACACACTGTTTCTGTCACATACTCTAGGCCACGCTATACAAATGGGTATAGCTTTTATCAAGAAATGTGGGGAAAAGCTGAGTGGTAGGAATTTTGTGGATTCAGGCAGTGTATGGTAGCTTATGTCACATAAAAGTGAGGAAACTGAATGATTTCTGAGCAGGTTTGAAGAATTGTAGGGCATTGTGAGTGTTGGAACTTTCGGCCTTATGGCCATCTTTCCTCAACCGTTTTTCTTTTCTCTTCCATTTTTGCTGATTTCGTTGTTGCTGGCCTTAGAACTCTGTGCGCTTTACCACTGCTAACCAGTGCTTGTAAGTCCCTATCAAAGTGGTGCTACATGTGCCCAGGGGCTGTAAAGTAAATGCTACTCGTGATCCCTCAGCAATGATTGTACTGCCCAATTAAGTAGCAGTTAAAACATGTCTCAGGCCTGCTATTGCAGCCCATGTATACAGTTTTAAACTGTCATGTCGAGCTGATAAAATAAATCTTTTGCCAGACCCAGTCCTTCACTTCCTTTTTGATACATATGTCACCAGGGTTATGCCCTGGACAGCCCAGAGGGCAGGGTGCATTGTATTTAAAAAGTAGGACATGTACTTTTAAATTTTACATATCCTGGTAGTGGGGGCGTTGCTTGGAAGCCACCGATTTCAGACGTGTGAGTCTGTTACTCCGCACTGGCCCATATTATATCCTGGAAATTAGCAGTCCAGCCTGCCTGATACACCACATGATGGGTGGCACTACACGGTAGAAAGATCAGAGGGCACAATACTAACACTCAGAAGCTTGGAATAAGCCGTAGGACCAAGATGGAGAAGACAGACTCTGCGAAGGACTGGACCCCAAGATGGCAGCATTGGCCTGGTGAGCAGTGAATTACGAGGGAGAGTCCAGTACCCCTTGGAGACGGAAGGCAGCCGAGAGGCAAGAGGCCCCCCAGAGAGATCGAGGAAGGAGTAATCTAGTATTGGGGGCAAGGAAATCCAAGACTGACATCAGTGCGGCAGAGACAGTGGGGAGGAGCCCTGAACCTGGCCATGGCAGCTGCCCCCCAGTTTACAGTTGGGTGTACTGATTCCCCGACGTGACAGCCAGTGGAACGCCTGCATGGATGTGTGGCAGGGAGCTCTATTCTCCTGCGAGGTGCCGGCAGCCAACAACAAAAGATTGTTTACTCCGGCTGTTCTGACAGATTATGTGTGGTGGAGGCTGCTGATAATGGGATCACTTGAGCGACTGGGGAGGCAGGAATCGGCCAGCATTAGAGGATGCATTGGAAATCCGCTGACACTCTGCCCCAAATCTGGACCCAATTGATATTCCTTGCTTGCGGCGCCACTCAGGGGTGCTGGTGGTCTCCCACTCGTAAAGACTTGATTGGACTCCAGGGCGAGTACCCCACCCTGCAGGCTGGTGACACCAGACGGAGTGACTGAGATGTGGTTAAAGTGGTGGCAGGCCTAGAAGCGGCCTGAAAACATGCCAAAAAGAAGTGGACAGGGGAGTGGGACCACACCATGCCCCCATGCATGCACCCTGCCCTCGCTCGAAACCATAGGAGATCCTGGTGGGAGCTACACATTTTCTTTCTGCCTTTTATGAGCAGTTAGGAGCATGGACCTGTGGGAGAGGTCTGGCTCTCCAGAACCACCTTAATGGCCCCTGCTCTAGTGCTCTATTGCATCTGCCAATAGTCTGTTAAACCAGAGTACCTGGGGTGCGGTAAAGAGTGCATAAACATCTGTATAAAGCGCCTGCTCCCCACACTGAGTTCATGAGACCTGCCTGGCCTCGGCTGGTGCCCTTGAAGATACATACCTGGCTAAAATGGAACAGGCCCAGACGAAGATGGCAGGACTGCCCTCGGACAGAGGGGAAGACACCACTTAGCAACAACAGTAGCCGCCAGAATTGACGGCTCTGGTCGACTCAGAGCAATAACAACTGACAAAAATTCTTGAAATCATTGCAGACATCAAAGGCCACCCTCCACCAAGACAATAGTACTGTGTCCATTGGGCTAGGACTGTTTAGCCGAACATCACAAACTGGCAGAAAGGGTGAAAGTTGCAGAAGCCTCAATCAAGAACTTAATCCAGCAAAGGAAACAATGACACACCAGCTCACGGAGCTCACAGATGGGGTCCACACATTGAAACGTGTGGCTGAAGATGCGGAAGGAGAAAATAGAAGAACCAATACCAGAGTAGTTGGGACACTGGAGGGGTCCGAAGACAGAGATATTATCGCCTTCCGAGGACCTTGGCTACGCAATATTTTGGCACCAGACAGTCTTTTGGCATTCTACACACTCAAAAGGGAACACAGGGTCCTGGCTCAACCCCCATGCCAGGCCTCTCACCACAACCTGTGAAGGCGAGAGTCCTTCATTATAAAGTTAGAGATGCCCTCCTACAAAAAGAACGCTTGTATGGTCTATTCATGATAGAAAACAGCAGCATCTCCATCTTCCTCGACCACACTGCTGAAGTTCAAAGGCCAAGTTTCTCATTCCTTGAATTCAAAAGAACCCTACGTGAAGAGAATCTGCAATACTCCTGAATGTTCCCTGCCAAGCTCCACATAATGCTTGAAGGGAAGGCACACTTCTGACGTGGGACAGGCTTGAATCCTACAAAGCTGTGGGGCCACCTCGGAAGACAGACACTGCTTCGACAACCAGAAATCCACAGTTCAGGAAGAGGACATGGAACAAGTCCAAGCGGAGATCATCCAAAAAACTGAGCCCCTCCAAGACTGAGGAGAAGACAGCTGCTGCATTACAGGCAGTGGCCGAAATTATGAAAGAAAGAGATGTCTCTCAGAGCCTGGCTCACGTTCAACTAAGGGGACCGGGGATTCAGACTCGGATGCCTTCCACGCTGATAGCATCACGTTGCCAATGATCACCCTTTAGGTGTGTTCGCCCAATAAGAAGGTACAGAATATTTTGCTGCCACCTGACCCAGACAGGCTGGGGGTCCTTACTGTTTGGGGTGGTGCGAACTGGTCTGTAGTTGATTGTACACATGCTGCAGCCAGTCCCTTGCGGTGGACCACATCTTTGACTTGGTGGGGTTTCCAGATGACCATGATGGTTTGTTTGCAGTTTAGGTAGCTGTTTGTTGCCAGGCTTCTATGGGTTAAAGGTACTTTTGGTTTGTGGGGGTTTCTGTTGACATGTTCATGTTTTAACTGCAGTGGAGGTCCTAGATAATTCTCCCTGGGGTTGGCCGGGGGTGGGGAGGGCTGGTTTTGTGTAATGTGGAACTAAAAAAGATGCCCGATAATGGAGTCTGCACATAACTCACTGAAACTCATAACGTGAAACATTAGAGGGATGACCTCTGCCTCAAAATGCCACAATCTGCACAGATATTTACGTAGGAGGGGTTTCATATAGTTTTGTAGCAGGAGACACACCTAACTAACAGTGAAGTGGAGAACTTACACAAAAGATGAAGAGGGCAAGTATTTGCAACCTCATACTCTGAGCATGCCACGGCAGTGTCCATTTGGATACGGGCCGGAGTGCCCTTCGAACCCTTGCGCACACTAATAGATAAAGAGGGTAGATATGAGCTACTGAAGGGTAAACTCTTCGGACATGATATTAAATTGGGCAGCATTTAAATCAAGACCAGGTGTCCTTCGTCCAGTTCCTCTCTGCTCCTATGGCTGAGTTGACAGTGACAGAGATCCAATTGGGTGAGTTTTTAACTGTGTTGCTGATATAACAGTGGAGAGCTCCCATCCCCATTGCCAGGTGTTCAAGCTCATCACACAACAGCAGTGTTCTGGGACAGGAGGGGACACTGGGGGCTAGAGAACATTTGGGGAACGCCACACATGAAGGGCAGAGACTAATCGTATTACTCTCCCATACATCAAATACACATGACACTGGACACCTTCTTGTGCACCCCCAAACTGGCCTGCTCTATCACCCACATGGAATACTTGGGACATATGCTCTCAGATCATAGCCCCCTGTTGTTGACCTTCCAACATGTGGGGAAACGCCCACAGATTCCATTATGGCAGCTTAACTTGTTGACGCTGGAGGATACGGGTTTTAAGGAAACCAAGGCTGCTGTGATAGATACATATACAATATGCGAACGGCATCCACAGCACTTGTAGAATGGAAGGCATTCAAATTAGTGATGACACTGCCTGGGGCAATCAATAGGGGCACAGAAAGAGCTGCACTGGGAACTGGAGAATAAATTGCATGAGTTAGATAATGCACAAGGAACTAGATCAGGTGCCCAGGACACTTTATGAGGAACACGTGCACTTTATCACCAGTCCCTCAAACGACTGCTGTGCCATGACTACAAGGGGTATCCTACTAAAGTACAGGAGGAGGAAGGAAGGCCCGGTAGGATGTTGGCATGGTGACCAATGAATCCCTGATCACACATGTCCGGACTGGTAATGGGGACTCTGTACATGACCCTGAGATGATTAATGGACTCCTTTGGGAACATTCTGTTGTCCTTTACAGCGCACCTCCACTAACTTCTCTGGAAGGACAGAGAGAAATTCTGACAATGTTAAAGCCTCATCAGGCTAGATCAGCAGGCAAGGGAGGCGCTGGGGGGCTGTGAAGGTACAAGAGATTCATGGTGCTCTCAGGAGCATGGCCATCAGGAAAACCCTGAGTCCAGATAGCCTCCCTGCAGAATTTTACTTGGCATATGCCTCACGACTGGCTACCCATCTAGAAACACTATATTCAGAATCCCTAAGTTTTGGGCACCTCCCGGAATCAACCGCTTTCCATGCTCAACATGGATTTTAAAAAACTTAGCAAAACCATGACATACCATTGGCTCCCAGACATCCCTACTCTGGTCCATGCAGACCAGAACGGGTTTATAATATATTTGAAGGCCTTTGACACAGTACAGTGGAATTATTTACTTGGGACCATGAGGCGTATGAACCTCAGAGAGGGTTGGTTGAATCGGATGACAGTGCTCTATCACAGGCCTATGGCATGGGTCAAGATAGTAAAAATGGTATCTGCACAATACGGCATCTTGTGCAGCACACAAAAGGATTGCCCACTGTTGCCCCTCCTGTTCGCCATAGCTATAGAATCTCTGGCAGCGCTGTTCAGGCAGTGAGGTGAGGAGATAGGCCTAACTGTGGGGGGCGGGGGGGCAGGCCCAAACTATTTCCTTATATGAGGACAACCTTTTGATCTATTTTAGTGATGTGGTGGTGGCCTCTGCAACAGTACTGGTCCTGCTGGGAACGTTTACGTGTCTTTCAGGACCAAATGTTAATAAGGATAAGGCCTATTTGTTCTCCACAGTGGTGGGGCTGCCCTGCCCACTGAACCTCCATGTGGGCCTCAACTGCGCCCCTTCAACTTTTTTTGTACTTGGGGATTCATATCTTCCACTCTTGGAATGACTTGCGTGAAGGAAATCACTTCAGTCATGTGTCTCCTCTAGCACTCTCTTCGGTTACCAATAATGGCCCAAATCTCCCTATTCAAAATGGTTATGCTGCCATGCCTGCTATAATTTGTTATTAATCTTTCAATCACAATACCTGCCACGTGGTTCCTACAGTTAAATACGATGCTACTACACCTTATATGGGAGAAGGGTAAATGGAGGTTATCCTTAGCAACGTTGCAGTGCCCCGTAGCCGAAGGTGGCTTGGGGATGCTGAACTTTGAGCTCTATTTCCTGGCCTCCCAGCTGCAGCGACTAGAACAGTGGTTGAAAGGCACGGGCCTGGAGGGTATGTACAGGACAAATTCTGGAACCCGCACAGATTTGCTCTTGGACAAAATGCTTGATTTAGCTGTGGTCATCCCCCAACAATCCCTGTTACAGACCACAGAACTGCAATGCTGGAAAGGCTGCATGGTTAAAGTGGCAAGGGGCCCTTTTATATTCCCCGATCCTAACTCTGGTTGGCCTACCCCATGGTAACACCAAGACGATATTCACATTTGAATCAATGAAATCCTGGACCGAGGAGGGCTGGAGACATTGGGAAACTGTTACCAACAAGTCTGAAATAAACACAGTTTAATTATATACACATTACCTACATGACACCTCACAAGCTCAGGATCACCTATGGTGGAGAAATATGTAAGTGCCAGAGATGTGATTACAACAACACGGATTGCATACATATGACCTGGAGCTGTGCTGTGCTGTGCTGCGTAGGTTCTGGGAAGAGGCACTGTGGCAGTGGTAGGGCATACTCCAGAACCCATGATTGAGGTCTGCCTGTTGGGGTTCTTACCCCGGCCACCTAAACATAAGGTATGAAATACATTTCTGGATCTCTCCTTGGGCCTAGCTTAGAGGAGGATAGTCATGACCTGGGAAACTGTGCCTAAACCATCGGTTGAGCCATGGAAACGAGATGCAACCCATTGGGCTGGAGCAGAGGTAAGGGTCCTGGCCAGAGAAGAAATGAGAGGGCAGAGGCAATGCCCCATTGTAGGGCTCTTGAGAGAGGTCCTGGAAGCCTGGGAAAACCCATAATAGGACCCGACTGAAAGAGAGAGGATTGGTGAGAGTACCCAGTCTGATGGGGAATGCAACTAGATAGTTGAAGTCCCTGATAGGAGTAATGTTGACACTGGGGAATAAGGAAATTATTGGTGTGTAACGCAATAACACAGAAGCACCTAGATAGCTGACAGGAGACATTTCTTGATGGATCCCTCCCCAGTCTACCTGTGATACAGAGCAGTTGCCATTTTAGTCAGAAGTCAAACAGGCAAGAATTGAGGTCCCTGACCTACCCCCGGTACACTACACTTCCTAGCTCCCTACATATGCTCCTATAGCTTTAGCTGTTTTACATAAACTGATTGGCTTTCCTCTGCAGGCAATCTTTCTATACTAAAATGTAGACAATAGGCAACTACACTTGCGTTATGCACAAAGAACGATGTTCAAATGTTATTCTACAGTGAATTTCAGCACACATGTATCCTTGGATTTGTGTTATTAGTTCGACTACTCAGAACCAGGGTGGGGTAACAACAAAAGTGAAAGTATGCATAAACCTATATATGATACAGTTATGCTGTGCATTATAATTTGATATGTGTACTGCTATAAGTCAAGACTCCCGATTGAAGATAAATTAAATGTCAATAAAAATATGCTTGAAAAAAATCCTGATAGTGGAAAACTCTTACATTTTTTTTTACCACTGCAAGACCTACCTCTTCCATAGGATAACATTGGAGTTACCTTATTACATTTAACTATCTGTTAATTCTAAATAGGAACAGGTAAACATTTCCTCTTTGGTGTGTTTGAAATTATAATGAAAAATCTTCTCTTTAGATAAAGTTGGATTTTCAATTATGATTATTTTTTAAATGCCACTTTTAGAAAACTGATGTTTTCCTGCTTTAGCAGTTAAGTGCTGATAGCCTGTCCCTGGGTCACATGACTGGCTGTAGCTGACAGTTGGGCTGTTGTATTCCTCCTAGACAACCACACAAAATAGAGAATTTAGACATGGCTGGATGGACCATCCCTTGCATGGTGTGAGGATGCAGCCTGTGTACTTACACTTGAATAGCCTGTGCCCTGACTCCACACAAAGGACTGCATACTTCCTGTAGTTAGTCTGAAGCCGGGCCAGGGAAAGCATGATACCAAAGGGAAACCTCCGGAAGCTTCTTCTACTTTCCAGAGAGGGGGAACAATGTATATATATATTGGATCTCGTGCACCGCCTCTCCAGTACACTTCTGTACCTGTGGGCCAGGAATGAGGACTAATTTGCTGTGGAAAGGACTGCCATTCCGCTGGACTGCTGCTTTGAAGGAATTTCTGCCCTGTTGTTCTGACCTGCTTCCCTCTTGCCTTGGTAATAAGGACTGAACTCTGCATCTGTTGAACCAAGGACCCCAAAGTGACTCCAAGGGCTAGTTGGCTGGCCTCCTGACTAGAGCTTCAGGGACAAAAGGCTCCAACAACCTTGAACCCAGCACCAGGACTGTGCCATCTGTGAGCCCCATTCTGTCAAGTGGTGCCACCCCATTCCTGGACACTTGAAAGTGGGCCTGAATGTGCCCTACCTGCCAATCTGCGGAACCAGCAGAACCAACACAAATCCTTTCCTGTGTATCTCAAACCCGAGTAGAACTGACATGTCATGTCTGCTGCAAGGGTTCTCCATATGCATCAACCTCACAGCTGGCCTAGGAGTCGCCCCCTAGGCCAGATTTCCCAACCTGGCCCTGGCATCGCAGATCTCTCATTGAATGAAACCTTGACAATAATGCAGGGTCTCATATTGCAGCCTCGCAGTTCTTTGCCTCGACAGTGCAATAAACCCCCAACAACGGTCTTCGAATTGCAAGCTTTCATTAACAGGATACTCTATGACACAGGACCTCGCATTGCAGCTTAGTAGCTCCTTGGAACCGATGCATTTAGGCTGCACGATGCAACCCTTAGCGCTGGACCTCGCTTTGAAGGAATTTCTGCCCTGTTGTTCTGACCTGCTTCCCTCTTGCCTTGGTAATAAGGACTGACCTCTGCATCTGTTGAACCCAGGACCCCAAAGTGACTCCAAGGGCTAGCTGACTGGCCTCCTGACTAGAGCTTCAGGGACAAAAGGCTCCAACAACCTTGAACCCAGCACCAGGACTGTGCCATCTGTGAGCCCCATTCTGTCAAGTGGTGCCACCGCATTCCTGGACACTTGAAAGTGGGCCTGAATGTGCCCTACCTGCCCACCTGTGGAACCAGCAGAACCAACACAAATCCTTTCCTGTGTAGCTCAAACCCGAGCAGAAATGACATGTCATGTCTGCTGCAAGGGTTCTCCATATGCATCAACCTCACAGCTGGCCTATGAGCCACCCCCTAGGCCAGCTTTCCCAATGCTGGCCCTGGCATCGCAGATCTCTCATTGAATGAAACCTTGACAATGATGCAGGGTCTCATATTGTAGCCTCACAGTTCTTTGCCTCGACTGTGCAATAAATGCCCAACAACTGTCTTCGAATTGCAAGCTTTCATTAACAGGATACTCGATGACACAGGACATCGCATTGCAGCTCAGCAGCTCCTAGGAACTGATGCAGTTAGGCTGCACGATGCAACCCTTAGCGCTGGACCTCGCAACACTCTGCAACTAGGCCCTAAGGTACTCCATGCTGTGGGCCCAACAGGGTCCCTGTAGCTGACTCGCGCACCATCGCAGTCAGCCTGACCTATTGACTTGCTTTTTGGCGCTATTTTCACTGTAATCTTTTAACCTACACATCTCCTTTCTACTGATCTGGATTTTGTCATTTGGCATTGTTTTATATATGAAAAATGTAACAGTTTTTTTTATTTTACACAGGTTTGGGATCTTTTTGTAGTGTGTTTTTGCTGTGTTAGCATTGAAGTGTCGCACAAATACTTTACAGGTTGCCTCTGAGCTAATTCTGACTGCTCTGTGCTAAGCTGCCTGTAAGGGCTGAGCACAGGTTAATTTAGGGGCTGCTTGTGTCTTCACCTTGACAAGGACTGTGGTTCCTTCTTGAGAAGGGTTTCACTCCCCTCAACCAACTAACCCAAATGATTACAGTGGATAAAACAGAGTAGTAGGATCCATGAAATGCATTCCACCCTGGCATCGCCTAGGTGTGTAGCTTTAAACCACACTGCTGGAGAGGTGGGGAGACGATCACTGTCTGTCCCTGCTTTGGACTAACATGCAAGACATGGTAGTCAGATGCATGGAAAACAATTGCAGATTCTGCTAGCTGTTAGTGAAGGAGAGTCCTGATTTTATTAAAGTCAATGAGGCAAATATTGTGCAGCTTCACTTCTTGCTGTTTTTATTTCAGTAGTAAATTACTTCAAAGTAGAACTACAATAAGCATAAGTCTGCTTACCTGGGCAGCAAGTAGAAACACAAATGTTAGACCTGTCAGCTTTAGGGTGATCTTCCCTCAAACTTTTTGCCTTCTCCCCTCTTTCGTTTTTTTGGCACTAGGTCTCTGCGAGCTTCACTACCGCTACCCAGTGATAAAGTGTTTATGCTCACAGCCTAAAATAAGGTAAAATTGACCTAACTGGCATATTTAATGTCTTTATGTCTCTAGTAAAGTGGTATACCATACACCAGAAGCAGGTAATTTAAATGCTACTAGTGAGCCTGCAGCATCTATTTTGCCACCCACTTAAGATGCGCCTTGAAATATGTCTCAGGCCTACCATTGCAGCCTGTGAGCAGTTTTAAACTGCCAATTAAACTTGGCAAAATAAAGCTTTGGCCAAGTCAAAAACTCCCTTTTTATCACATGTCATCCCCAGGGTAGGCCCTTAACAACCCAGAAAGCAGAGTGTGTTGTATTTTTTAAAAGTTGGGCATACACCTGTAAGTTGTACAAGTTTTGATAGTGAAAAACTCACTAATTAGATTTTCATTACTGTGAGGGTAGTTTGCAATTGCCCTTTGTGTATGCCTCCCAGACAGTCACACTATACAGGGATTGGATGGTGGCAGGATGGGCCATTGTGACAAGATGAGAGGGCTGGCGCTGTGCAAACTCAGACCTGCACATCAAAGCATCTGCCTAAGTTCACCAAAGAACTTCACACTAGCCTTTTGTGTGAAGTTCAGGGCATGGGAGAACGCAATTCAAATACCATCTGTTTGGGGAGGAACTCTAGAAGGTTTTATCCACTTTAAAGCAAGAACCAGGTATACAATTAGGACCCTTGGAACCACTCTTTAGTTCACTTCTGGACCTGTGGAGGACTCTCTGAGGACTGACCTACTGACTATGGCCTGCTGTGTACCCCAGAGGATTGCAATGCTGTATCAAGAGGTCTACCCTGCTGCCCGAAGCCTGCTCTGCTCCCTTAAGCCAAAACCACAGATCCTCATTCGGGAGGGAGATACATGATTATCAGCGACACCACTTATTGACACATCACTACAGAAGAAGTCATTAGGAGTCCCAACACTCCATCCCTCACAGAGACACGATACACAACCTGGAAGTGGGGATAGGGTGTAACCTGCTGTTATAGGGTAATAGTTTGGGAGTAAAACCATTCCTCTACTTTACCTTAATAGAAGGATCCTGAGCTCCACTAACAGGGCAACCTTGGAGATTGGCAACCAAGAAAGTCAGACAGCATCCACCCAATTTGCAAAAGAAGTGGGATGACTCTCATCTTTTACACTTTCCCGGCCCCCTAAACCTTTGGCCTGCTCCCTGTACAAAGTTGTTGGTGCAGTGTTCAGGGTATCAGCTTTCGGGGGGATATTTGGTCGCTGCTTTATCAACAAGATGTCCCTTTACTGATTGGTTATCTACCTTCTGGTGACCCAATAATACGGCTGATCTGGACCCATTATTAGTATGGCAAGAATGTTGCTGCTGGAACATCATATATGCTAGAAAATTAAGAATTGCTGGTATATGTGACAAAACAGTATTAATGCTCCGTCCAGGCTGACTTCAATGCCTTTATTGTTCCAATTATCCAGGATACCCTGATGAGTTCAGAAGCTTATTCTGGAATTTCTGTAGGAGCCCTGAAAGATTTGAGGTTCCCTCCTAAAACTAGATTATGATAATGCCCTTCCAGGCTTGTCAATGGCTGTGGGAAGCCGGTCACTATGATTGCATGGTCTGTTGATAATTCATGTAGAGCCAGGGCTCAATCTGTAGTTTACCAGTTCTGTGAAAGACACCTGAATGTTATCACAAAAGATGGAAATGCATAGAATGTTCTGCTAGTCCAATCTTGCAATAAAGCATCTCTTGCTAATGCCTCCGGATCTGGTCTCCGACTGAAAATCCATT
Organism: Lissotriton vulgaris; assembly: GCF_964263255.1. NCBI lineage: Eukaryota > Metazoa > Chordata > Amphibia > Caudata > Salamandridae > Lissotriton > Lissotriton vulgaris. The sequence goes on from NC_141685.1 coordinate 2,048,416,764, forward strand.
GTGGATGAGTCTTCGACTATGAAGCAAAAATGTCTACTGCAAAAGTACCTCGGAATTTACTGAGGGCTCTGAAGACTTTAGGATGCAGAAGCCAATTGCTGTAATCCAAGATCTTTCTCAAATGCCAGTCTGTTACCATATTGCATGGTTCGCGCAGGTATTCCGCCTTGCTTGATATTCCTTAGCAAAGGCAGAAGTCCCAAAGGGGCTTGGCTATTTTTTTTATATTATTCCAACTAGTCGATTGATATATTTAACTGTGGTTAAATTGTGAATGCGCAAAATAATTCCCACAGGTGCCCGGGCACTTGTCCAAATGCCCCTGTTGATAACCCATCAATGAAAAGTGGCCTTATAGAGCCTTATAGAGCCTATGACTTTTTAGCAAGTTTATGTGAAATGATCGTTTAAATTGCACTATTTTACTCCATTTTAAAGACAAATTCTTAGGTCGGTGCATCCCTCCAAACTCTTCTAGGTGAAGTTAGTCTTGCTTTGTTCGCTTGCTTGCTGGAATTGCTCATAAGCATTATACCCTACCATTTTCAGAGATCAACAGCTGCTACTAGAATGGCTATCTTGATAATTTCATAGTGTTTCGTTTCAAAACTTGTATTTTGTGAAATTGCAAGCTAAAAGTACATGGGAACATTCAACATTGTGTCTATTTTCAACACTATTATTTCTGTACTATATTAAAAAGGCCTCATTGCAAGCAATTTGCTCCTCTGCTTATAACAATGTTTTTTTTATATTATGCAATATAGATTGCAGAAAAGCAATTACTAAAACAATGAAAACCAATTATATGAGATCAGGTTGGCCTGGCAATCAGAAGTGTAGTAGGAGTTTGTAAAGTGTTTGATACGGTAATACTGTACACTGACATGAGTGCTTGTCCAGTTTTAAATTCAATACATTGCTTTCCTGTTTTTATAGCAATTCTAAAAAAAAATAAGATGCAATTGGCGAGACATCCATGCTAGTGGAAAAATTAGGCAAACTGCAAACATTGTGTTATCCACCACACATTACCTATAAAAAGTAATGGATTATTCAAAGGCGAAGCTTAGCAGCCTTTTAGTAGAACTCCCAGCTCTGTGTTCAGTTTTTAGTGTTATAAAATACAGGTATTTTTAGGTCACATCTCCTATCACACAATTGTATTTCCACTCGTTTTATAATGCATTGTCTTGTGGAGTACTCTGCAGGGCTGTGTTGCACAGTTCTGTTTTTAAGCTCTTTGTAATAGCATTCTGCAGGCTATGTTTGGATTACAGCAGTATGCTTCTCTATTTGTGGGCTGTTCTCCAGTGCCACACTCCAATATGCTCTACAGGGATTGTATCATGATTCACTAGTGTGTCTGGGAGGGGCAGCTGGGTCCAGTGCCCCAACTTTATTTGTCCTGCCTTCCTCACCCTCCCCAACTGCCCCAAAACCTCACCATTCCCACTACCTCAGCAGTTAAATGTGCCATGAGGTGACCAGGCCTATAGCAAGGGTAGATGTCTTATGGGGCCCGGTCACAAAGGATAACCACAGCATTACGGGGCCTTGACTGGACTGGAATATGGCTCCACCACTATACTGTTTAATAAAAGGTATAATACAGTGAGATTTTAAAGAACGCAACACATTTGTCAGTATTTCTTAAAGTATTCTACCTTGACAGCTATTTGTGATATGTAGTAGGACATCATGCTACTTAAAAATAATGAGAAAGGAATATCGTGTTTTTTCTGGAAATGTGTGTCTAACGGTGGTCTGAAAGCACGACTGGGCAATAAAACTAATGAAAACAGTGGCTGTCCGAATTGTGCATCATGCTCTCTCAGTCAGAATTCGGCTTCATTGCGCTGCACGATTCGGCTACGAACGAGTCGTACGGACAGGTTCGGGTCCCGGAAACGATTTGGTCCTAAGCAACCTTCTCATTGTACTTGGTCATTCAGACCTGTGTACGATTTGTTCGGAAAGAAGGGCCACGAATCGGATCCGGGAAAGCAAATCCGATTCAGGGGCCTTCCGAACGACATCGGTATTGGGCCCTAAATAATAAAAATAATCAAATTAACTAAAACTACAATGTTTTCTTTAATGTTCACAGATTACACTTCACTAAAACTCAGCCTGAAAAAATAACCAAAACACAGATTAATTTCCAAAACAAGAACAAAATCAACATCAAACAAAAATATAAAATTAAGTAAGTAAAAAAGTAACCAACAAATAGAGGGTGAAGAATTGTTTGAGCTTAAGATTCTGGATAAAGCAACATACATCCACGCGGGTGGAGGCATATTTAAATGGTTGGTCAGGGCAAAAGTTCAGACCGAGAGAGAGCAGTTGTTGTTCGGCTTTAGAAAGAATGACATCGGAGAGATTGATAATAGATTTTCCATTTTCTACTTCCTCTTCTGCCAATGTTGATTCGTCTTCTTTTTCTTTATATTTTTGCCTTTGTTTTCTCCTTCTTTCTCGTCTTTTTTTGTTGCGACGTTTGTTGCCGCATTTCTTTGCCGTGGTCTCAGAGTGGACAGTCTTTCCGCTAAGCATGGGCGAATTTTGCGAATCTCGCGTTCGCGAATTTTGCGGATTTGCGAACTCGCAATCCGCAAAATCCGCGAATTCTCACGAATTTGCAGATTTTTTTTTTTGTGTGTTTGCGGGGGTTTCTGCCAGTTCGCGAGGGTTTTGTACAATTTCGCAAATTGCGAACTTACCTGTCGGGTCGCAAGTTTCGCGAACTTGTTGTTTCTACGTGTCCAGCCTGTTTGGGACACTCTTCTTCATGTAAATGTAAATGTAAATGTACATGTATTTATATAGCGCAAATTACCCACATCGCAGGCATCTAAGCGCTTGCTTAGGGAACCCGTCCTGGTATTCCCCTGTGAGATAACCCCGGCAGGGTATCCACAAGGTGAAAGCCAGGCATCCCGCCGCGAGGGGCCGTTGTGGAGATTAAGCAAGCTATTGCCCAGAGTCGCAGAGTGTGAACCCGTGAGTCGAGTAGGCACCGGAGCGAGAATTATCGAGTCCGTGGAATTATTGAGCCCAAGCCCCATCGAGGCGGGGAATTGAACCCTGGTCCAGGGCTGATCTCAGCTTCCGGGTCTGCCGCCTCTAACCCCTGAGCCACACTTCATCACTGCCACTCTCTGTCACCACTGCCACTCTCTGACTACTCATGCCACCCTCTGGCCCACCCATGCCACCCTCTGTTTCATCACAGCACCCTCTGGTTGTCCAGTCAGTGTACATTATTGTGGCAACGCAAGCACACCTTCCCTGCCTCAAGTGACCTGAATTAATTTGGGGCTGATTAATGTGTCACAGAATATTTTTTTAGCTGGCACCTGCTTCCTTAGTGCTTCCTGATTAGTGATCTTTTGCACTTGCTAAGTGCTTTTATTGTTGCAAAATTAGTTACAACACCTGCCCTGCCCCAACTGACAATAATTAATTAGGGGCTGATTAATGGATTTGAACTTCCAGCCTGGCTCCTGCTTGTCTCCCTTAGCTGTAATTCAGGACCTTTGTGGCATATGTGTAACTATTCTGAGGTTCAGAGCAGGGTCACATAATAGTTGCAACTGGCAACTGAACTCTGGAGGGGCCCCTCAGGAAGCACTACAGGAAATGGCTACTAATGATGAGCCTGAACTTTTGAACCTGGTAAGTAGTTTCAGTTTTGCTAAGATCGTATTTCTGCAATTTTGCACTTATTCGCGGGGCGCGAAGTTGTACTGGGAAGCCGCGAACTCATGCGAACAGTGCGAGCAAAATCCGCTGCTCGCGGATTTTGCGGGAGATTCGTGAATCTCGCGGATTGCGAATTTACCGAAAATCCGCGAAATCCGCGAGCGAAACGGATTTTCCGCCCATGCTTACTTTCCGCAACTAAAAAATCAAGCTCTTCCTCGAGATTTAAAATGGTCACAGGTTTTTCATGACTTATAGACTCGTAGCTTGATTCACTAGTAAGCGACACTGAGCTCAGACTGGAAGTTTCATCATCCCTATTACCAATTTGACATGCTGCCGCTTGAGGAGGCTTTTGTTTATTTCCTTTATCACTATATTGTTGGGGCCTGATTTATGAAGGACTTGCGCTGCTGATGCGTCACTTTTTCCCATGTTAAAAGTGACGCACCGGCGGCGCAAGTCCTTCATAAATAAGGCCCTTGGCGTTTAGTGTAATTGTATTTTCTCACAAATGTAAAAATCCGACCATTTGCAGAGTCAGCTTGGTCTCGCCCGAATTTGCTCACTTTTCTGGTTTTAATCTTTTCCTCATGTTTTTTAAGCCTTTCCATCATAGATTCCTGTAGTTTTTTAATTGCACCCGTTTCGTTTGATTTGTCGATTTCTTCCTGAATTTTGTCAATTATTTTTAGAATCTCTGTCCTGTCAATGTCTGCGTACTTGATAAGTATACGGACCAAGTTCATTGACGTATCTAGATTGTTTTTACCCCATTCCTTCAACATTTGGGGGTTCGGGTTCTCAAAGCTGGGCGCGAACATAATTCGCAAACCTCTCGGCACTCGATTGACCTCGACGTATTTGGTTAGAGAGTAGTGCTCCCACCACTTCGTAATCTCTAAACGTTTTTGTTTTTCAAGGTCTTTGTATAATGTTTTAATGTTAGAGTCTTCCCGTACCTCTGTACTTGCCGATGTTTTTTTAGCTGATTTACCCGACGCAGAGATTTGTCCAAACAGCTCATCAGCTTCCTCCTCCCTGGCACGGAGAGTTTCCGCAGACATGTCTTCACCACAACTGAAAATGCTTTTAGTAATTTAGCCGTATACAAAGCGCTAATAGGAAGCTTTACAGCGTTTTGCTCGGTATCGATTTCCCGGCAGGGAAAAACCTCTCCACCTCCACACTGCCACTGTATAACTCACTGCGTTTAGATGACATCCAGCAATTGGCCGAGTCCTCCGACCCCGCCGCAGGTGATTGTCCTCGTCGAACGCTGGCTTGAGTTTTTCGCTGGCTGCAACAGGGGGTACCCGTTGAAGTTCCACACGGATCCAAGGAAAAATAGCTTGTATACGGATACCACTTTGGGAGAGGGGGTCCGTTAACGGAAGCAAGCTCACTTCCGTAATTATGAGCGGGAAAACTCCAAGCACCACCTCCAGTCCAGTGCGGATCGGCGAAGTAAGCAGGAGACGGACCACCAGACAGGATTACAGGTTTCTTTATTGCATTTCTTGGAAGGGTAGAAGGGCAAGACACGTTTCAGGCTGGAACAGCCCTTGTTCACATGCAAAAGACTAAATGTAACTTTTTTCTTTTTGTAATGCTAGTGACGCTTCTGTGGCCCACCTCCAACACGTTCATGTGACCGTAAAAATGGAAGAAGTACTATGCATTCAGTTTCTAGCGTGCAAAATGAGCCATAAATAACAGAGTATTTAAGTTATCCATATATAAATATACATTATTTAAAAATAAAATCAGAAACATAATTATAAAACCAAAGAAGATTGTTATATATATACATATGTTAACAGATAGAAAAAAAAATGGCAAAAGTAGCTAAATTCATTACATCACGAAAGGGAAAACTACTTCTGTGCTTCATGGGCTAACTGATACGCAAGAAAAAATAACTGGTAAAAAACACCCATTGGAAATGTAGTAAATACTACATCCAATTCTTGCTATGGGAGAGCCACAACAGTAGACGCAAATGTAGTTAATTTCAGGGAACATAACCACCCCCCAATGTGACAGAAATCGTAGTTGGAGATGCTCTTGAAACAATCAGAGAAGCAAGCACCAGCTCCCAACAGATGTACCCAAATGCAAACAAAATTGTGTCAACTAGGGTCCCTGAGCACAACTTCCATCCATCCCCACTCTAAAAAGATTAATATCCAGAACTAAAAGAGCTACAGCTCAAACATCACCCAACCCCCCCCCCCCCAAACCTTTGCAGGAAAAGAAATCTTACCAGAATACACTGTCACCCACAAAGATGTGAAATACATTCTTCATGACAATAACAGTCATGAAAAATGAATTATCATCTTTGCCACCAACAACAACATACAAAAACAAAAAAACTGTGAACCCTGGATGATAGATGGCACATTCAAAGTTTGCCCCAAGCCTTTTTACCAACTATATACCATCCACGCACAATAACATCCCCTTCATAAACGCATTACTCCCTAATAGGCAAAAGACCACCTACATAGAGCTCCTTACAATAATAAAACAACACACTGACAACTACTTTCCACAAAAAATAATCATTGACTTTGAACAAGCAATGATTGAAAAGAATATACCCACACACTGCAATACAAAGTTGCTATTATCACTTCAGGAAAAAAGTAGCTGGCGACACCTACAAAAATCTACTCTAAGTATAGATTACACCATCAATAGCAACTTTGCCTATCAAAAAAAACATTTATAGCCCTGGCCTATGTACTAACAACTGAAGTAGTCAAACACTATAACATACTTCTTGAAAGCCTCTTCTACCAAGCAAACGGAAAAAAACGTACTCCCTTCCTAGACTACTTTGAAAATACTTGGGTAGGAAGGGTACATAGGTCAGGGCACCGTAGACAACCAAAGTTCCAAATCCCCTGGTAGAATGTCTACGATAGCACTCTAGCTAAAACTAATAACGCAGTGGAAGGACTGCCCTCACTTTGCAGGCCACAATAGGAGGAGGACAACCAACCTTACACAAACTAAGAGAAGTCATAAAAAAGGAACAGTGCTATCAAGAGCTAAGGCTTGAGCAATCCCTAACTTAGAGGTCAATTACAATGGCGGACGGAAGTATGCGGAAAATGCTTTTAACAGTCCGCAAGCCGCGGATAGTCTGTTCGCCATAATAGGATGGGAAGCACTGCCAAATTTCCGAACGCCCCGGAAATACGTGTCCTGCCGCGAAAACACACCCGACCCCACGGCGGACGTAACCAATCCAGAGACAACGCCGTACGGAATGACGTCTCTACCGTCCTCACAATCACCATGGCGGAAAACACACAGCAAATCGCTGCGGAAAAAAACACCAGCCCGAACACGCCCACCACAGGCAGACCACCATCATTGACCCAGCCCTACACGCATTCCCAGTACTCTTAGTGCTCCACCACCAGCAAGTCATGGACCGTCGCCGGCGACGACGCAGGTACGCAAACACACAACACACACAACACACACACCACGCACGTGTCGAAGCCCCTTCCCACTACAGAACCCCAGGTCTGGACAGGAACACACATACATGCACCCCCAGCAAAACCTCCTGGCTACAACTGACCGCACGCACCCTGAACACCCACCAGCCACACCACGGACAACGCAACGTAGCGGATCAGGTGACAGAAATCATACCCACAATCAACTAGGCAGGCAGGCAGGAATGGCTAGACCACACAGCTCCCAGGCTCACATACACACACCAACACACAAAGGCATAGCACACATAAGGAGACATGCTGGCCCACCCTCCGGCCAACACCACACCTACCCCACTAACAGACAGGGCCCATACACCACACACCACAAAAATCAACCCTGCCTTACACACATCAAGAACCAACACACACACAATGAGCCCTGACATGTTGACTGTCAAAGTCGAGACTGAACAAACTCTTGGGTAGCCACAAATCATGACTGCTCCATATGAAACGATTCAGAAAAGGGGGTGGTGATGAACAGAGTGTCTGAATTAAGCAGACCACTCTTACCCAGTCCAAAGATCAGGGCTTGATCCATCACCGTTATTTATCTCACTGCACCATCCCAGCTCAGAACCTGGCTATATGCAAATCAGTCTGTCCCTGGCCCAGTGCATCATGGGAACAGGGCAGATTAAACTACCAAGCCAATTCTTCACCAGAAAGGAGAAAAGCTACCGGGGACCTGTTTCTGGCATTTCAGCCGTCTTCGGCCCGGCTTGCTTGAATCCTGATGGTGCAGTGAGAAAGGGACTCATGTCTGAGTATACCCTGCCACACCTATAGTGGCCAAAAACGATTCAGAAAAGGGGGTGGTGATGAACAGAGTGTCTGAATTAAGCAGACCACTCTTACCCAGTCAAAAGATCAGGGCTTGATCCATCACCGTTATTTATCTCACTGCACCATCCCAGCTCAGAACCTGGCTATATGCAAATCAGTCTGTCCCTGGCCCAGTGCATCATGGGAACAGGGCAGACTAAACTACCAAGCCAATTCTTCACCAGAAAGGAGACAAGCTACCGGGGACCGGTTTCTGGCATTTCAGCCATCTTCGGCCCGGCTTGCTTGAATCCTGATGGTGCAGTGAGAAAGGGACTCATGTCTGAGTATACCCTGCCACACCTATAGTGGCCAAAAACGATTCAGAAAAGGGGGTGGTGATGAACAGAGTGTCTGAATTAAGCAGACCACTCTTACCCAGTCCAAAGATCAGGGCTTGATCCATCACCGGTATTTATCTCACTGCACCATCCCAGCTCAGAACCTGGCTATATGCAAATCAGTCTGTCCCTGGCCCAGTGCATCATGGGAACAGGGCAGACTAAACTACCAAGCCAATTCTTCACCAGAAAGGAGACAAGCTATCGGGGACCGGTTTCTGGCATTTCAGCCGTCTTCGGCCCGGCTTGCTTGAATCCTGATGGTGCAGTGAGAAAGGGACTCATGTCTGAGTATACCCTGCCACACCTATAGTGGCCAAAAACGATTCAGAAAAGGGGGTGGTGATGAACAGAGTGTCTGAATTAAGCAGACCACTCTTACCCAGTCCAAAGATCAGGGCTTGATCCATCACCGTTATTTATCTCACTGCACCATCCCAGCTCAGAACCTGGCTATATGCAAATCAGTCTGTCCCTGGCCCAGCGCATCATGGGAACAGGGCAGACTAAACTACCAAGCCAATTCTTCACCAGAAAGGAGACAAGCTACCGGGGACCGGTTTCTGGCATTTCAGCCGTCTTTGGCCCGGCTTGCTTGAATCCTGATGGTGCAGTGAGAAAGGGACTCATGTCTGAGTATACCCTGCCACACTTATAGTGGCCAAAAACGATTCAGAAAAGGGGGTGGTGATGAACAGAGTGTCCGAATTAAGCAGACCACTCTTACCCAGTCCAAAGATCAAGGCTTGATCCATCACCGTTCTTTATCTCACTGCACCATCCCAGCTCAGAACCTGGCTATATGCAAATCAGTCTGTCCCTGGCCCAGTGCATCATGGGAACAGGGCAGACTAAACTACCAAGCCAATTCTTCACCAGAAAGGAGACAAGCTATCGGGGACCGGTTTCTGGCATTTCAGCCGTCTTCGGCCCGGCTTGCTTGAATCCTGATGGTGCAGTGAGAAAGGGACTCATGTCTGAGTATACCCTGCCACACCTATAGTGGCCAAAAACGATTCAGAAAAGGGGGTGGTGATGAACAGAGTGTCTGAATTAAGCAGACCACTCTTACCCAGTCCAAAGATCAGGGCTTGATCCATCACCATTATTTATCTCACTGCACCATCCCAGCTCAGAACCTGGCTATATGCAAATCAGTCTGTCCCTGGCCCAGTGCATCATGGGAACAGGGCAGACTAAACTACCAAGCCAATTCTTCACCAGAAAGGAGACAAGCTACCGGGGACCGGTTTCTGGCATTTCAGCCGTCTTCGGCCCGGCTTGCTTGAATCCTGATGGTGCAGTGAGAAAGGGACTCATGTCTGAGTATACCCTGCCACACCTATAGTGGCCAAAAACGATTCGGAAAAGGGGGTGGTGATGAACAGAGTGTCTGAATTAAGCAGACCACTCTTACCCAGTCCAAAGATCAGGGCTTGATCCATCACCGTTATTTATCTCACTGCACCATCCCAGCTCAGAACCTGGCTATATGCAAATCAGTCTGTCCCTGGCCCAGTGCATCATGGGAACAGGGCAGACTAAACTACGAAGCCAATTCTTCACCAGAAAGGAGACAAGCTACCGGGGACCGGTTTCTGGCATTTCAGCCGTCTTTGGCCCGGCTTGCTTGAATCCTGATGGTGCAGTGAGAAAGGGACTCATGTCTGAGTATACCCTGCCACACCTATAGTGGCCAAAAACAATTCAGAAAAGGGGGTGGTGATGAACAGAGTGTCTGAATTAAGCAGACCACTCTTACCCAGTCCAAAGATCAGGGCTTGATCCATCACCGTTATTTATCTCACTGCACCATCCCAGCTCAGAACCTGGCTATATGCAAATCAGTCTGTCCCTGGCCCAGCGCATCATGGGAACAGGGCAGACTAAACTACCAAGCCAATTCTTCACCAGAAAGGAGACAAGCTACCGGGGACCGGTTTCTGGCATTTCAGCCGTCTTTGGCCCGGCTTGCTTGAATCCTGATGGTGCAGTGAGAAAGGGACTCATGTCTGAGTATACCCTGCCACACTTATAGTGGCCAAAAACGATTCAGAAAAGGGGGTGGTGATGAACAGAGTGTCCGAATTAAGCAGACCACTCTTACCCAGTCCAAAGATCAAGGCTTGATCCATCACCGTTCTTTATCTCACTGCACCATCCCAGCTCAGAACCTGGCTATATGCAAATCAGTCTGTCCCTGGCCCAGTGCATCATGGGAACAGGGCAGACTAAACTACCAAGCCAATTCTTCACCAGAAAGGAGACAAGCTATCGGGGACCGGTTTCTGGCATTTCAGCCGTCTTCGGCCCGGCTTGCTTGAATCCTGATGGTGCAGTGAGAAAGGGACTCATGTCTGAGTATACCCTGCCACACCTATAGTGGCCAAAAACGATTCAGAAAAGGGGGTGGTGATGAACAGAGTGTCTGAATTAAGCAGACCACTCTTACCCAGTCCAAAGATCAGGGCTTGATCCATCACCATTATTTATCTCACTGCACCATCCCAGCTCAGAACCTGGCTATATGCAAATCAGTCTGTCCCTGGCCCAGTGCATCATGGGAACAGGGCAGACTAAACTACCAAGCCAATTCTTCACCAGAAAGGAGACAAGCTACCGGGGACCGGTTTCTGGCATTTCAGCCGTCTTCGGCCCGGCTTGCTTGAATCCTGATGGTGCAGTGAGAAAGGGACTCATGTCTGAGTATACCCTGCCACACCTATAGTGGCCAAAAACGATTCGGAAAAGGGGGTGGTGATGAACAGAGTGTCTGAATTAAGCAGACCACTCTTACCCAGTCCAAAGATCAGGGCTTGATCCATCACCGTTATTTATCTCACTGCACCATCCCAGCTCAGAACCTGGCTATATGCAAATCAGTCTGTCCCTGGCCCAGTGCATCATGGGAACAGGGCAGACTAAACTACGAAGCCAATTCTTCACCAGAAAGGAGACAAGCTACCGGGGACCGGTTTCTGGCATTTCAGCCGTCTTTGGCCCGGCTTGCTTGAATCCTGATGGTGCAGTGAGAAAGGGACTCATGTCTGAGTATACCCTGCCACACCTATAGTGGCCAAAAACAATTCAGAAAAGGGGGTGGTGATGAACAGAGTGTCTGAATTAAGCAGACCACTCTTACCCAGTCCAAAGATCAGGGCTTGATCCATCACCGGTATTTATCTCACTGCACCATCCCAGCTCAGAACCTGGCTATATGCAAATCAGTCTGTCCCTGGCCCAGTGCATCATGGGAACAGGGCAGATTAAACTACCAAGCCAATTCTTCACCAGAAAGGAGAAAAGCTACCGGGGACCTGTTTCTGGCATTTCAGCCGTCTTCGGCCCGGCTTGCTTGAATCCTGATGGTGCAGTGAGAAAGGGACTCATGTCTGAGTATACCCTGCCACACCTATAGTGGCCAAAAACGATTCAGAAAAGGGGGTGGTGATGAACAGAGTGTCTGAATTAAGCAGACCACTCTTACCCAGTCAAAAGATCAGGGCTTGATCCATCACCGTTATTTATCTCACTGCACCATCCCAGCTCAGAACCTGGCTATATGCAAATCAGTCTGTCCCTGGCCCAGTGCATCATGGGAACAGGGCAGACTAAACTACCAAGCCAATTCTTCACCAGAAAGGAGACAAGCTACCGGGGACCGGTTTCTGGCATTTCAGCCATCTTCGGCCCGGCTTGCTTGAATCCTGATGGTGCAGTGAGAAAGGGACTCATGTCTGAGTATACCCTGCCACACCTATAGTGGCCAAAAACGATTCAGAAAAGGGGGTGGTGATGAACAGAGTGTCTGAATTAAGCAGACCACTCTTACCCAGTCCAAAGATCAGGGCTTGATCCATCACCGTTATTTATCTCACTGCACCATCCCAGCTCAGAACCTGGCTATATGCAAATCAGTCTGTCCCTGGCCCAGGGCATCATGGGAACAGGGCAGACTAAACTACCAAGCCAATTCTTCACCAGAAAGGAGACAAGCTACAGGGGACCGGTTTCTGGCATTTCAGCCGTCTTCGGCCCGGCTTGCTTGAATCCTGATGGTGCAGTGAGAAAGGGACTCATGTCTGAGTATACCCTGCCACACCTATAGTGGCCAAAAACGATTCAGAAAAGGGGTGGTGATGAACAGAGTGTCTGAATTAAGCAGACCACTCTTACCCAGTCCAAAGTTCAGGGCTTGATCCATCACCGGTATTTATCTCACTGCACCATCCCAGCTCAGAACCTGGCTATATGCAAATCAGTCTGTCCCTGGCCCAGTGCATCATGGGAACAGGGCAGACTAAACTACCAAGCCAATTCTTCACCAGAAAGGAGACAAGCTATGTAGGAGAGTAGGGTCTGCTATCCTATGGTCACCCCAAATTTTAGCTTTTTGCTTCACTGGTTTCTGACTTAATGTGGCTGTGGGTCTGCTAATCAGACCCACAGCCTGCTGTTCTCTCTCTAAATTACTGCCAATGCACTTTAGGTGCATTACGAATTGGAACTGGTTCACCTTATGAGCCCCTGTATTAGTGCACCCTAGGTGCCCAGGGCATAGGTGTATCCAAGGCCTATCAGGGGCTGCAGCATGTATTGTGCCACCCCTGGCCTGGCCTCCATATTTGACACAACTGGCTGATCACTCAGCTGGGGTAAGTCGGTGTAACCACCTCTTACTGAGGTACAGTATGTCTGTGCCTAACCCTAAACTGAACACATATGTTCCTATCAGCCACTCCTATGGAAGGCCTCATCAATCCTGGAGGCAGAGTGCTTGGAAATATGTGAGATGGTGCTCTAGCATGAGCTGAGCCTGTCTGCAGCTGTCGGGAACCACTCCCTAAGCTGTTCCGGGATATTGCCATACCATATACTCTTAAGTGCATTATAATCCTCGCGGTTAAATGCTATCTTTGGTTTGGCTCTATCAAAACATGTCGAGTAAGGTGTCATACGAATTGGAATACTATCCCCTCGCCAATTCTGGCGACGGGGATAGCATTCCACCCTTCTAGAGGGACACGACATGTGTGTAGCCTTAACCCCGGTTAAAGTTAAACAGAGCCTCAGCTTCACAAAATGGACGCTGCCACCACAGACACAAGTCTGGCCTCCTGCTGCTGACCGAAACTCGGCAGATGGTGGCCTGGACAAAGGGTTTCCTGCCTTGGGAGGTGCAAGCACCACCCCAGACAGGATTTTGTGTATTGGGTAGGACAGGGCTGAATAGAATCAGACATGCCCGGGGCACACAAGGTGTCCCCGTGCATAGGCCAGTCCAAACCGGTTCTGGGGCTTTCCAGCCCCAGTCCTGGCGCGGAGCTGGACAAAGGAAAGGGGGTGTAACCGCCCCCCTTCCTGGTTCCTCCCAGAGGAGGGACCTAGTAGGTGATCCACCCCCAGTTTGGGAATAAGAGGGGGAGCAGTGCCATTGCACAGCAGATCATCCCGAAATCAACTTTAAACAAGAAGAAGACTGGACTTCGACATTCTGCTGCACAGAAGACTGAAGAGAATCTCCCTTGTGGCCTAGGAGTGGCCACCCTGTGAACACAGGTACCAACCAGCAACTCGACGTCTGCTTTGCCGCCGCCTCCCGCCGGAGACCGAGCCCAGAGCCTGACAAGAACCAGACTCCCAGACCTCTCAGAGCCCGATCCACAGTCCCTGCGAAGAAGGGACCTGTGGAGGCACCGAGTGACGTGGGACCGGACCTCTTGAAAGACACTCGAAAAGCTGACTGCGCAGCTTCTGAGGCATCCTCGACGTTGTGCTTTGGGGATTGAGAACCCCCACCACCGAGCAGCCCTTGCACCGAAGATCAGCCCTCCAGCATCTCCACGATCTGCGTGGGGCCCTTTTGCATTGTGCCACTCGACGCGCCATCCTGGCCACTAGCCACGCGGCCAGCGGCCATCTTGGCGACGAACCCGAAGATTTACACAGCAGGTCTGGTTGCTCCAGACCTACCCAAGCTCCTGTAAAAAGGAGCACCCGCTCTGACCTTGCTGGTCCGAGTGAACAGCATCTTTCAACTTCTGCGTGGCTTGCATTTGCCAAGGCCTGTTTGCTCCGATCAGGTCGCCGACACCGCCAACCGCGAGAAGCCTACGTGGGACAGCTCGTGATCGACTCCTGGACGTCCTCGACCCCGGGTATCCACGTGGCTGCAGAAAGAAGCTACCCGACAACGCCTGTTTGCACCCGACATCGCCTGGTTCCAATCTGGTTCCACGGTAGTCACTGGCTAGTGACTTTGAACACTGTCCCCTCTGCTTTCAGGTCTTCACATCTTCAGATCCACCCTTGGATCCACCGGAACCCTTCTCATCGAGCCGCCTGCAGCATCTTCAGCTCCAAGCACCATCGACCAGCGTGACGAAACCCGACACAACTTCGACCCTGTGCACCCGCTTCCTGTGGGTGAGGTAACTCAGCTCCGCCGGTGCTCCTGCACTGGTACACATCCCAAGGGCCTGTGTTTTAAGTTTCAGCTCCGTAGGTCACTCGGAAGGTTCCTAACTTTCTAACTTTGTGCTTTTTACGCACCATAGACTTTGTATTGAGAAGTGCGTGCACTTTGAACACTGCACCCGAGTCCCGTGGGCCTTTCCCGACTTAGTTAACTCCAGTCTCGAATAGCTCCAGCGATTCCCAAGGCCCTAGGCCTCTTCACTTTCCTCCTGGTATCTCTTATACCACTTTCTTAGTATATGGTTTAGGTGGCCCCTAGGGCTCATCCATATTGTGCAACTTTTGTGTATTTTAAACTGTCTTGTGATTTAACGCTTGTGCTTCTGTGCTCATAAAGAGTCCAGGGGATTTTAATAGTTAATAAATCAATATATATTTTCAATATATATCTGTGTGGTGTCCCTTTCATTTGGTATTCAAGGGGGTTGTGTATGGTATAACAGCTGGCTTCACATGCCTTTCAGAGTTTAGCCTAAGACTGCTTTGTCCACGTTACCACTAGGATAACTGGTCTACAAGGTTGAATTACAACCATCATCATAAGGGTTGCTTGGCATGGTACAAAGTGATCACTAGAATTAGTGAGCATTATATACCAGGCCAACTTCTCACATTGGTGAGCAGCGGATTGGGATCTGAGCTTGCTGTTGTTTTACCATTACAATCTTTGAGATTATCATTTGAAAGATCATACAGGTACCTGCTAGGTACATATAAAACAAGACTAGTATACATAAGTTCTACTGAACTTAGTTGTTGTAGAGCAAAGGGAGTAGCACACCCTAGCTACAACTACTAGATAGGTTTAGTAGGTAAACACCAGTGTAGGTAGATTGCAACACATCCACCCACACTAGAGCAATGTCTGGAACAGAGGGGTCCAGTGGACTTACTCCTGTTGAGAGTGACCCTCCAAGGGCACCATCCCAGTTTGCTATTTTTCCCTTTAAGGAATTAAGACAGCTTTGTGTCTTAAGGGGTCTGAAGACAGGGCCTTCCCCTACTACAGACCACCTAAGAGAGCTCTTGGATCAGTCTGAGGCTCTAAAGACCTCTAAAGCAAACCCCACAGGGGATGCTGAAGGAGGCCATCCTTCAGAGGATGACACTGTAGACACCCCTGCCCCTATCATCCTGGTAGATGAGGAAGCCTCCACCACTGGAGCTCCTCAGGTAGATGTAGAGGAAGAGGAAGAGGAAGAGGAGGAGGTGGAAAGCAGTGAGTCAGATGATGACAGAGATAGTCAGGTGCTGGTCAGTAGACTGAACCAGGCTAACTTAAGTCAACTTGGGAATGAATCAGGTAACAACCCATTCAGACCCCCAGGTGGACTTAACCAGGGCCATAGGAGGAGGAGGCATCACTCAGGTGAATCCAATACCTCCCATGTCTCTAGAGGCTCTCATGGTCACTCCAGAAAGGAGATGACTAGCCCTCAGAGAAGGGAACATGAGGCCAAGATGAGAGAGGCTGAGCTTAGGATCCAGAGGCAAGAGTTAGAGGTTGCCCTGGCTAAGGAGAAACTTGCTAGAGCAAGACAGCCTAGAGAGAGTGGGGTAATAGAACCCACTGGTGGCAGCAATATCCACAAGGATAAAGACAGGTCTTTTGATAATAGAAACCTGAGTAAGATTGTGCCCCCCTACAAAGCTGGGGATGATATCCATAAATGGATTACTGCAATGGAGAGAGCCTGCAGAGTACAGCAGATCCCTCAGGAGCAGTGGGCAGCAATCTTGTGGCTCTCCTTTGAAGGTAGAGGCCGAGACAGACTCCTCACAGTTAGTGATGGGGATTCTAGAAACTACCTGGTCCTGAAGAGTGCTCTGATTGATGGGTTAGGCTTAACCACTGAACAGTACAGGTTAATGTTCAGAGATACCCAGAAGACACAGACTCAGGACTGGTCTGAATTTGTTGAGTGTGCCACTAAGGCTCTGGAGGGATGGTTGCTGGGAAGCAAGGTTACAGACTATGAAGGATTGTATAATTTGCTGATGAGAGAACAAATTTTAAATAATTGTCAGAACCAGCAGTTGCATCAACATTTGGTTGACTCAGATTTGACCTCTCCCCAAGAATTGGGAAAGAGGGCAGATAAATGGGTAAGAACCAGAGTTAAGCAAAAGAACCAGAACCAGAACCAGGGTGGTGACCAGAAGAAAACAGACCAGAAGGGTGGGGAGCAGAAAGCTAAAGACCAGAAGTCTTCAACAGGGCCCCAAACTGAGACAGAGGGTGGGTCCCAAACTTCCAAGAAGAAGAAGAAAGAAGGTCAGAAGAAACCCTGGTGTAAAACTTGTAAGAACACCTCTCACTGGACAAGTGAGTGTAAAAAGGGTGGAGCCCCCAGCACTGCAGCCCCTAAGGCACCTGCACCCACTAGTACAGTTAGCAGTGCTGGTCCTCAAGCCAAGGGATTAGTGGGAATCACTTTGGGAACTGAAGGAGATTCTGACCTAGTCAGAACTCTTACACAGGCTGTTCTGGTTTGTGAAGGGGACATAGATTTGACCCCTGACATAAGTCCCAGTAACCTGGGCAAATACAGACAGATACCTTTGATTAACAACAAAGTGGCTCAAGCTTACAGGGACACATGTGCCAGTGTCACTATGGTGACACCTAACTTTGTGGACCCTGGACAATACATGCCAGGCGATGATTACCTGGTGACCAATGCCAGCAATGTCACTACTACACATAGTGTGGCACTTGTTAACTTTTCCTGGGGAGGGGTAACTGGCCTAAAGAAAGTTGTGGTTAGTGCTGATCTCCCAGTAGAATGTTTGTTGGGCAATGACCTGGAGAACTCTCTATGGTCAGAAGTTGAGTACAGGACTCATGCAGAGATGTTAGGGATATCATCACATGTCCTTGCTGTGACCAGGTCACAGGCCAAAAAGTGCCTCTCTGAACCTCAGGTCTTGGATCCTGGAACAATGGACCAAGTACCTCCCAAGAAGAAGAACAGGAGGGTTAAGGCTGCGCCTTCCCAACTGCCTACAAGTGAGGATCAGGCTTCACAGGAAACTGATCTGGAGACCCCTGAAGGAACTGTCCCTGAAGAACTTGAACCTGATCAGGTTGAGTTTCTGGGGACAGGGGGACCTTCTAGGGCAGACTTGGGGCAGGCTCAGTTAACCTGTCCTTCTCTTGAACCCCTCAGACAGCAGGCTGCTGCTGAGGCTGCTGGGAATGCTCAAGGTGCCCATAAAGTATATTGGGACGATGGACTCCTTTATTCAGAGGCTAGAGACCCCAAGCCTGGTGCTACCAGGAGGTTGGTTATACCTCTGCAATTCAGGGGCTTCCTACTCACCTTGGCCCATGATATTCCTTTAGCAGGACACCTAGGCCAGAACAAGACTTGGGACAGGCTTGTCCCTCACTTTCACTGGCCTCACATGTCTGAAGACACCAAGGAGTTTTGTCGCTCCTGTGAAACCTGCCAAGCCAGTGGTAAAGCAGGTGGAACAACAAAGGCCCCCCTGATACCACTACCTGTGGTGGGGGTTCCCTTTGAGAGAGTGGGGATTGATATTGTTGGTCCAATGGATCCCCCTACAGCATCTGGGCACAGATTCATACTGGTGGTAGTGGATCATGCCACCAGGTACCCAGAGGCAATTCCCCTTAGGACCACAACAGCTCCTGTTGTGGCCAGGGCCTTACTTGGAGTTTTCTCCAGAGTGGGGTTTCCTAAGGAGGTAATATCAGATAGAGGTGCCAACTTCATGTCTGGATATTTGACAGCTATGTGGAAGGAATGTGGTGTAAACTACAAGTTCACCACTCCTTATCACCCACAATGCAATGGGCTTGTTGAAAGATTTAACAAGACCCTAAAGGGCATGATTAAAGGATTACCTGGAAAGCTCAGGCGAAGATGGGACATCCTTCTGCCCTGCCTTTTGTTCGCTTACAGAGAGGTCCCTCAAAAGGGGGTTGGCTTCAGCCCCTTTGAATTGTTGTTTGGGCACCCTGTAAGTGGACCCCTGTGTCTAGTGAAGGAAGGATGGGAGTTACCTCTCAAAAAGCCTAAACAGGACATAGTGGACTATGTACTTGGTCTCCGCTCCAGGATGGCAGAGTACATGGAAAAGGCATCCAAAAACCTTGAGGCTAGCCAAGAATTACAAAAAGCTTGGCATGACCAAAAGGCTGTCCTTGTTGAATTTCAGCCTGGACAGAAGGTATGGGTGTTGGAGCCAGTGGCCCCAGCAGCACTCCAAGACAAATGGTCTGGACCCCATACAATTCTGGAAAAGAAGGGAGAGGTTACCTACTTGGTGGACCTAGGAACTCCCAGGAGCCCCCACAGGGTGCTCCATGTGAACAGATTGAAGGCATATGTCAGCAGGGCAGACATGGGCTTGCTCATGGCTACAGATGAGGGACAGGAGGAAGAGAGTGACCCTCTCCCAGACCTGCTCACTCAGAACCCTGAGGATGGCTCAGTTGATGGTGTGGCCTTAGGTGGCAGCCTCACTGAACATCAGCAACATGACTGCAGACAAGTTCTACAGGCATACAGGCATATGTTCTCCTTGACACCCAGTCAGACTAACTGGTGTACACATGTGGTGGACACTGGTGACAGTCTTCCTGTAAAGAGCAAAATTTACAGGCAACCTGACCACGTCAGGGACTGTATAAAGACTGAGGTGCAAAAGATGCTGGAATTAGGTGTCATTGAGCCTTCAGAGAGCCCCTGGGCTAGCCCAGTGGTTCTGGTCCCCAAACCTCACACCAAAGATGGCAAGAGAGAGATGAGGTTCTGTGTGGATTACAGAGGACTCAATGCTGTCACCAGGACAGATGCACACCCTATTCCAAGGGCAGATGAGCTCATTGACAAGTTGGCTTCTGCCAAATATTTGAGCACATTTGACTTGACAGCTGGCTACTGGCAAATCAGGTTAGCTGAGGAGTCTAAAGCCAAGACAGCATTTTCTACCCCTAGTGGGCATTATCAGTTTGTGGTGATGCCCTTTGGTTTGAAAAATGCACCTGCCACCTTCCAAAGGTTGGTGAATCAAGTCCTCACTGGGTTGGATGACTTTTGTGCAGCTTATCTGGACGATATTGCTGTCTTTAGCTCCACCTGGGAGGATCACCTGGTCCACCTGAAGGAAGTGCTTGAGGCTCTGCAGAAGGCAGGCCTCACTATCAAGGCAACAAAGTGCCAGATAGGGCAGAGCAAGGTTGTATACCTGGGCCACCTTGTAGGTGGAGGCCAAGTTCAACCACTGGAGAGTAAGATCCAGACCATCAAGGACTGGTCCCCTCCAACTACCCAGACTCAGGTCAGAGCTTTCTTGGGCCTGACTGGGTACTACAGGAAGTTTGTTAAGAACTATGGGTCCATTGTGACTCCTCTTAATGATCTGACATCCAAGAAGATGCCCAAAAAGGTTCAGTGGATTGAAATCTGTCAAAAGGCATTTGATGACCTGAAGAAGGCCATGTGCTCTGCACCTATCCTGAAGAGTCCTGACTACTCAAGAGAGTTCATTGTCCAAACAGATGCTTCTGAGTTGGGAGTGGGAGCAGTGCTTTCACAGCTTAATGTAGATGGCCAGGACCAGCCCATTGCTTTCATTAGCAGAAGGCTGACCCCCAGAGAGAAACGTTGGTCAGCTATAGAGAGGGAGGCCTTTGCTGTGGTGTGGGCCCTGAAGAAGTTGAGACCATACTTATTTGGCACTCACTTCAAGATTCAGACCGACCATAAGCCCCTCCTATGGCTTAATCAGATGAAGGGTGAAAACCCCAAACTACTCAGGTGGTCCATTTCCCTATAGGGGATGGACTTTACAGTGGAGCACCGCCCAGGGACTGACCATGGCAACGCAGATGGTCTCTCCAGGTACTTCCACTTAGAACATGAAGACACAACTGGTCAAGGTTAGTCTAATGTCCCTGCGTTTGGGGGGGTTATGTAGGAGAGTAGGGTCTGCTATCCTATGGTCACCCCAAATTTTTGCTTTTTGCTTCACTGGTTTCTGACTTAATGTGGCTGTGGGCCTGCTAATCAGACCCACAGCCTGCTGTTCTCTCTCTAAATTACTGCCAATGCACTTTAGGTGCATTACGAATTGGAACTGGTTCACCTTATGAGCCCCTGTATTGGATACACCTATGCCCTAGGTGCCCAGGGCATAGGTGTATCCAAGGCCTATCAGGGGCTGCAGCATGTATTGTGCCACCCCTGGCCTGGCCTCCATATTTGACACAACTGGCTGATCACTCAGCTGGGGTAAGTCGGTGTAACCACCTCTTACTGAGGTACAGTATGTCTGTGCCTAACCCTAAACTGGACACATATGTTCCTATCAGCCACTCCTATGGAAGGCCTCATCAATCCTGGAGGCAGAGTGCTTGGAAATATGTGAGATGGTGCTCTAGCATGAGCTGAGCCTGTCTGCAGCTGTCGGGAACCACTCCCTAAGCTGTTCCGGGATATTGCCATACCATATACTCTTAAGTGCATTATAATCCTCGCGGTTAAATGCTATCTTTGGTTTGGCTCTATCAAAACATGTTGAGTAAGGTGTCATACGAATTGGAATACTATCCCCTCGCCAATTCTGGCGACGGGGATAGCATTCCACCCTTCTAGAGGGACACGACATGTGTGTAGCCTTAACCCCGGTTAAAGTTAAACAGAGCCTCAGCTTCACAAAATGGACGCTGCCACCACAGACACAAGTCTGGCCTCCTGCTGCTGACCGAAACTCGGCATATGGTGGCCTGGACAAAGGGTTTCCTGCCTTGGGAGGTGCGAGCACCACCCCAGACAGGATTTTGTGTATTGGGTAGGACAGGGCTGAATAGAATCAGACATGCCCGGGGCACACAAGGTGTCCCCGTGCATAGGCCAGTCCAAACCGGTTCTGGGGCCTTCCAGCCCCAGTCCTGGCGCGGAGCTGGACAAAGGAAAGGGGGTGTAACCGCCCCCCTTCCTGGTTCCTCCCAGAGGAGGGACCTAGTAGGTGATCCACCCCCAGTTTGGGAATAAGAGGGGGAGCAGTGCCATTGCACAGCAGATCATCCCGAAATCAACTTTAAACAAGAAGAAGACTGGACTTCGACATTCTGCTGCACAGAAGACTGAAGAGAATCTCCCTTGTGGCCTAGGAGTGGCCACCCTGTGAACACAGGTACCAACCAGCAACTCGACGTCTGCTTTGCCGCTGCCTCCCGCCGGAGACCGAGCCCAGAGCCTGACAAGAACCAGACTCCCAGACCTCTTAGAGCCCGATCCACAGTCCCTGCGAAGAAGGGACCCGTGGAGGCACCGAGTGACGTGGGACCGGACCTCTTGAAAGACACTCGAAAAGCTGACTGCGCAGCTTT
This sequence comes from Lissotriton vulgaris, assembly GCF_964263255.1. Classification (NCBI taxonomy): domain Eukaryota; kingdom Metazoa; phylum Chordata; class Amphibia; order Caudata; family Salamandridae; genus Lissotriton; species Lissotriton vulgaris. The sequence goes on from NC_141685.1 coordinate 2,048,438,999, forward strand.
TGAGGCATCCTCGACGTTGTGCTTTGGGGATTGAGAACCCCCACCACCGAGCAGCCCTTGCACCGAAGATCAGCCCTCCAGCATCTCCACGATCTGCGTGGGGCCCTTTTGCATTGTGCCACTCGACGCGCCATCCAGGCCACTAGCCACGCGGCCAGCGGCCATCTTGGCGACGAACCCGAAGATTTACACAGCAGGTCTGGTTGCTCCAGACCTACCCAAGCTCCTGTAAAAAGGAGCACCCGCTCTGACCTTGCTGGTCTGAGTGAACAGCATCTTTCAACTTCTGCGTGGCTTGCATTTGCCAAGGCCTGTTTGCTCCGATCAGGTCGCCGACACCGCCAACCGCGAGAAGCCTACGTGGGACAGCTCGTGACCGACTCCTGGACGTCCTCGACCCCAGGTATCCACGTGGCTGCAGAAAGAAGCTACCCGACAACGCCTGTTTGCACCCGACATCGCCTGGTTCCAATCTGGTTCCACGGTAGTCACTGGCTAGTGACTTTGAACACTGTCCCCTCTGCTTTCAGGTCTTCACATCTTCAGATCCACCCTTGGATCCACCGGAACCCTTCTCATCGAGCCGCCTGCAGCATCTTCAGCTCCAAGCACCATCGACCAGCGTGACGAAACCCGACACAACTTCGACCCTGTGCACCCGCTTCCTGTGGGTGAGGTAACTCAGCTCCGCCGGTGCTCCTGCACTGGTACACATCCCAAGGGCCTGTGTTTTAAGTTTCAGCTCCGTAGGTCACTCGGAAGGTTCCTAACTTTCTAACTTTGTGCTTTTTACGCACCATAGACTTTGTATTGAGAAGTGCGTGCACTTTGAACACTGCACCCGAGTCCCGTGGGCCTTTCCCGACTTAGTTAACTCCAGTCTCGAATAGCTCCAGCGATTCCCAAGGCCCTAGGCCTCTTCACTTTCCTCCTGGTATCTCTTATACCACTTTCTTAGTATATGGTTTAGGTGGCCCCTAGGGCTCATCCATATTGTGCAACTTTTGTGTATTTTAAACTGTCTTGTGATTTAACGCTTGTGCTTCTGTGCTCATAAAGAGTCCAGGGGATTTTAATAGTTAATAAATCAATATATATTTTCAATATATATCTGTGTGGTGTCCCTTTCATTTGGTATTCAAGGGGGTTGTGTATGGTATAACAGCTGGCTTCACATGCCTTTCAGAGTTTAGCCTAAGACTGCTTTGTCCACGTTACCACTAGGATAACTGGTCTACAAGGTTGAATTACAACCATCATCATAAGGGTTGCTTGGCATGGTACAAAGTGATCACTAGAATTAGTGAGCATTATATACCAGGCCAACTTCTCACAAGCTACAGGGGACCGGTTTCTGGCATTTCAGCCGTCTTCGGCCCGGCTTGCTTGAATCCTGATGGTGCAGTGAGAAAGGGACTCATGTCTGAGTATACCCTGCCACACCTATAGTGGCCAAAAACGATTCAGAAAAGGGGGTGGTGATGTGTATCCAGGTTCTGAGCTGGGATGGTGCAGTGAGCTAAAAAACGGTGATGGATCAAGCCCTGATCTGTTGACTGGGTATGAGTGTTCTGTTTAATTCAGATACTCTGTCCATCACCACCCCCTTTTCTGAATCTGCTCCATATGAAAAGCATCAGCATAACCTGCAGTGTATGGGAAGCCACTGTTGTCCCAAAATAAGCCTCAGAGTGCCTCTCCCACCCTTACACAGTCCACAGCCATATTGTAATGACGGTCACCACTGCCAAACGAAAGTAAACAGTGCTGGGCAATGGTCATGTTAAAGTGGCAGAGACAGCATGTACGACAGCAGCAATATATCAACAATGCAAGGAGACAACCAGGAATGACACAGTTAAACCCCAACACAGGGTTAACTTGCTTTATTGCACAGCACAGAAGTTTACTTTGTGAGTAGGCAGGAGCATGCACACTGAATAGAACAGAATAGGTCCAGCTGAGGCAGCACATGCGAGATGCAAAGAGCATCAACAGTCCATGGTACAGAACAGAGCAGGTGCATCTGAGGCAGCACATGAGAGGTCACAATGCAGCATCCTAACAGCAACAGGGCAGTGTTCACAACAGAGCAGGTACATCTGAGGCAGCACACGAGAGGGCACAATGCAGCATCCTAACAGCAACAGGGCAGTGTTTACAACAGAGCAGGTACATCTGAGGCAGCACATGAGAGGGGCAAAGAGCATCAACAGTCCATGGTACAGAACAGAGCAGGTCCATCTGAGGCAGCACATGAGAGGGGCAAAGAGCATCAACAGTCCATGGTACAGAACAGAGCAGATCCATCTGAGGCAGCACATGAGAGGGGCAAAGAGCATCAACAGTCCATGGTACAGAACAGAGCAGGTCCATCTGAGGCAGCACATGAGAGGGGCAAAGAGCATCAACAGTCAATGGTACAGAACAGAGCAGGTCCATCTGAGGCAGCACATTAGAGGGCACATTGCAGCATCCTAACAGCAACAGGGCAGTGTTCACAACAGAGCAGGTCCATCTGACGCAGCACATGAGAGGGGCAAAGAGCATCAACAGTCCATGGTACAGAACAGAGCAGGTTCATCTGAGGCAGCACATGAGAGGGGCAAAGAGCATCAACAGTCCATGGTACAGAACAGCGCAGGTCCATCTGAGGCAGCACATGAATGTGTGTCATGTGGACAGTCCCATGGACAATAATAATGCAAGGGTGGTTACAATGGACATTCCAGACATCAAGTACAATGAGATTTTAGGGATGGTAACTGCACCTTACAGCACAGAATCAGATGGACTGTGGGACCTCGTAGTTTCTGACACAGTAGCAGGATCTGATACAGGAGTGTGAGACACAGCCACAGCTCTAGTGACTGACACATGAGCCATAGACTCAGACAAACTGGCAGGACCGGATACAGGAGTGTGAGACACAGCCGCAGCTCTATTGACTGATACATGAGCCATGGACACAGACACACTGGCAGGACCAGATACAGGAGTGTGAGACACAGCCACAGCTCTAGTGACTGACTCATGAGCAATAGACCCAGACACACTGGCAGGACCGGATACAGGAGTGTGAGATACAGCCACAGCTCTAGTGACTGACACATGAGCCATAGACCCAGACACACTGGCATGACCGGATACAGGAGTGTGAGACATAGCCACAGCTCTAGTGACTGACACATAAGCCATAGACCCAGACACACTGGCAGGACCGGATACAGGAGTGTGAGACACAGCCACAGCTCTAGTGACTGACACATGAGCCATAGACCCAGACACACTGCAGGACATGTCCCTAGAAAAGTGACCAACAAATACCATGCCAGCATCTGAGACATGAGAGTGGCGGACACACACAGTGGCAGTACATGAAACAGGAGAGGGCACAACTGACACAGTGCTACTTCATGAGGCATGACAGCAAACAACAGACACAGTGACACTATCTGACACATTAGAGTGAACTGCAGCTGACCCACTAGGACCACTGAAATGATGAGCCACAGGGCTGTATGGGCCAGGAGGCAGGGTGGCTCTGGGAGCTGGGGACAGCTGTACTGGAGCGACATTGGGGTGGTCAGGTGTCACCGGTGTGTGTTTCCATTTCTTTGGGATATGTAAGGGCACCCTGGACATGCCTGGACTGGTAAGTGGTGCGGGCTCATCTGAAACATCACCCATCAAAGGTGGATCATGTGCTGGTGGGGGTCTGCTCTCTGGGGATGTGCTGGGCCCTGCTTGACGCTTGAACTGGCCCTGCCTTCTGCCCTCTGCATCATGTGTAATGGGGGATGCAACAACAGTGTACTCCTTCCTCTGCTTCATCGGGGTGTGGATGGGAGTAGAGGAATGGGGCGACTTCACCTCTGAGACATGTGGTTTACGTTCCTTCACTAACACCAGCTTCAGGAGACGCAGGGGTGATAGCTGCCTGTCCTTGGTGGATGTCCTGTCCATGGGAGAAGCCTTGGCCCTGGGATCTGCCTGCTCCCTGGGAGGTGCCTTGTTTGTGGGAGTGTCCCTGTCCTTGGGAGGCGTCCGGTCCTTGGGAGGTGGCCTGTCCTTTGCAGTGTCCCTGTCCTTGGGAGTGTCCCTGTCCTTGGGAGTGTCCCTGTCCATGGGAGGTGCCCTGTCCTTGGGAGGTGACCTGTCCTTGGGAGGGTCCCTGTCCTTGGGAGGTGCCCTGTCCTTGGGAGGTACCCTGTCCTTGGGAGTGTCCCTGTCCTTGGGAGGTGCCCTGTCCTTGGGAGGTGCCCTGTCCTTTGCAGTGTCCCTGTCCTTGGGAGTGTCCCTGTCCTTGGGAGTGTCCCTGTCCTTGGGAGTGTCCCTGTCATTGGGATGTGCCCTGTCCTTGGGAGGTGGCCTGTCCTTGGGAGAGTCCCTGTCCTTGGGAGGTGCCCTGTCCTTTGCAGTGTCCCTGTCCTTGGGAGTCTCCCTGTCCTTGGGAGGTGCCCTGTCCTTTGTAGTGTCCCTGTCCTTGGGAGGTGCTCTGTCCATGGTGTGTGCCTTGTCCATGAGATGTGACTTTGCCTTGGGAGTACTTTTGGAGGGGTATGCCTGTGTGCCCTGTGAATCTGTGTCCCCAACACCCCTTGAGGATCCTATGTGTCAACTCCAGGGTCGTGTTTTGTGAAAGATTTCCCTTTCTAGGGGATGGTGTCTGTGGCCTCCGTTGCCTGCCCTGCTGCCTGTGCCTGCTTCTAGTGCAATACCCAGAAAATGAGGCCTGTTCAGAAATGTCACTCTCCCCTGAGACAGTAAGTGGTGTGGATGGGGGAACTAAAGTAGAACCTTGTTCATGTGACTGTTGAATGGCTGCAGACACTGTGTTGGATAAGGACTGTACTGTTCTGTGGAGACCAGCAACATCACCATGCATCCCCTCCATGAATACTTCCACCTGCCCCAACTTCCTATTGTGGTCCAGGAATGCATTATTCATGTTTGTCTGCCCTACACACAGCTCCCGCAGCAGTTCAACCGCCTCAGCACTAAGGGCAGTTTGTGTCACAGGGGCAGGAGCAGCGGTGCCTGCACCAAAGGCCACTCTGATCTCCCTACTCTGGCGAGCACGAGCAGTACTTGTTGCAGTTGGTGGCAGTGTGGGCCCAGTGTGCTGTGTACCTATTGAAGGTGTAGATTGTCCACTCCCTGTGTCTAACAACAGTGCTGACTCACCACCGCTGTCTGAAGATGAGGACGATGGGGTCTCCACATGTGTGTCTTCAGGGATAGTTCTGTCCCCCTCTCCGGGTCTCAGTTTGCGTGTGTGTGATCTCAGATCCAGATGCATTGCCACCACTAAGCTCCATCGTATGTGGGTCAGTGCCCTCGTCCAAAGCTGAAAGAGAGAGAAAAGAGGTATACCTAAGTACCACACCCACGTACTGCAAATTACAAAATACAAACATTAACCACCCCTACCAGACATCCTCATGTCAGAGAATTATTGGGCCCTGTGACACATGTACATGAAACAAACATGGCAAGTGCATGCAGCCCACCACACATGTGATGGCATGGGACCACAGACCTGAATGGCATGTCCTGGGTCCCTGCACTACAATGCAACTGGTATGTGCAGCTGGCTGACATGGATGCTAACTCTCACTCAGCTAATGCCACCAACATGCAATAACAGCACACCATATACACCACGGATGTCACTACTGTGTCTGACCAGCAATACATGCATACAGTCCCAATTCACAGATCCATTCAGTGTGCTTACCGCTAGTTTGCTGCTGCTCCCCTCTCAACAGTGAAGACAGGTCAGGATGGGTCACATCCATGATACGTAGCATCAGAGGTGTCATGGTATGTCGTTGAAGACAGCCTGATCTTGGAATCAGCCCCACTGTCATGTCCGTCACATTCTTGCTGAGCCTGGAGATATCGTCCCACCGCTTGTGGCAGTGTGTGTGTGTCGCCTGTTGCACACCCCCACTGCCCGTACATCACATGCTATGGCCCTCCACATGGCCTTGCAATGGTGCAGCTTGACCTACCATAATGGGAGACAAGAGGGGGCAAGTCAGTGAACAGTTGGCCGTTCACACAGAAAGTAGTTACAGGTATCTGTCTGCAGTCATGCACTGTACAACGTATGGGACGGACAGGTCGATATGGCATTATTGCATCATGTGAAGCAGGTGAGGTACACACCCACAAGATATATGTGATCTGTTGTGACCCAGTACAGCCACAAGACTACACATGTCATGTTTGTCACTCCTAAAAGTTAACAATTTGCAGCACAGAGGTCAATCAGTCAGTGACAGAACCAGGAACACATCACAACGGGCCTGGGCTATTGGGGCATACCCACACTGACTCCCACAAAACACCTCCCAGATTGCAGAGGCCAGGAGTCAGGGACCATCTCATGCACACCAACATGTTCCCCACTGCATTTACCACCTGTCCTGGGGCACCGTAGAGCCGTTCATAGTGGCGGAGCACACCGTCCACAAGGACCTCCAGCTCCTCTGCACTGAATGGACGGCACCGGATCTGTCCAACTCTTGCCATGGCACGGTCCAGGACCCTGGCACAACAGCAGCAGTTGGTAGAGTGGGCAGCAGCAGCAGGTCGAGGTGATGGGTGCAGGCAGCAGTTGGTGGAGTGGGCAGCAGCAGCAGGTCGAGGTGATGGGTACAGGCAGCAGTTGGTGGAGTGGGCAGCAGCAGCAGGTCGAGGTGATGGGTGCAGGCAGCAGTGGCTGTAGCAGTGGATGTGTGGTGCTCAAACTCACATATTTATAGGGCCCTGAGCTGATTTCAGTTGCACACGTCAGCAGCAATTGGTGTTCCCGGGCTGCCTCATTCAAAATGAGCCAATGACTGGCCCCTCTGTGGCGGTGCACGGCTTCCGCTTTTTCGAAATCGCTTACGCATACCGCGGTACCTCTTTCCATTGGCTGCATGTGCAAGGACCATCACGGTCACACACCGCCAACCGCATGTGCGTGCTACTGCGATGGTGCATCATTTGAAAATCAACACTCACTGGCATCGAAATGGAGGAGCTGGCGGGTCTCAAGTGAGTCTTGCCGCGCACGATCCGCCTGTGCCTGCGACCGCTCGTACGATGCATGCACTCTTGAAATTAGATCCAGGGTCTCGGTCCTAGGATTGGCTGGGTCTTGTCCCCCACCAGGCCTTGCACCTGCCCTCCTGTCCGGAACCTGTGTCCTCACCTGTGTCCTCAGCTGTCCACTCTCCCTGCTAGCCTGTGATGTTGATGGTCTGGCATCGTCCAATGCGTCAAGGAGGTTGGCATAGGCAGGACTGGTGGTGGTGGTGGTGTTAGCTGCACAGGTCACAATGGCCGAAGTTGCTGTGGTGCCACTGGTCAAGGTGGTGGGGGCAGAATGTCCGGGGAGCCTGATGGCCCAGGGAGTGTATGCGGACCGGCATCGCCCTCCGCATCCGAGGTGTCCAGGGAATCATCACCAGAGTGTCCATGCTGGGATGGGGGCGACTGGTGCTGGTGGTTGCTGGCTTCACCTGTCAGTTCTCGGTCACCTGAGGGACAAACATTTTAAAATCAATGCTGTGGACATGACAGGTTTGTTGTTGTTACATTACAATTTCCTAGGGATTCAGGACATGGCTGTTGATGTCATCACATCGGTGTGGCACACAGTACTGGGCATTATGGTGGTGTGGAGGTGGAGAGACAATACTTGGATATGTGTAGTGCTGTTCTGCTATTGGTTGGTACCCCTGGACTCTGTGTAGTATTGGAGTCATTTTGACATTGTTGGTGTTGTTCAGCAATGTGGACTAGGGCATGTTCACCAGGGCTGTGGACAACCTACCTTGCTACTATACCTGGTCTAGTCACTGTCATAAGTGGCATGTGTTGGTCTTTCATGTGGATGGTCTACCTTGTGTTAGTGACAAGCTTTGGACATTGCATCCATGTGCCTTGTGTCAGGACACACATTGTACTTGCTGTTGTGGCTATGTCAAGTCTCACATCATGCACAGATAGCCTACTACATGGATTGTGTGGACTGCCACCATGTCTGAGTTTCCCCTTGCAAGTTCTTTGATGTGTGCAGATGTGACGCTTCTCTTCCATGTGTCCAGGGTCTGTTATTTGTGGGTCCTTATGTGGACATATGGTACTTGTTTGTTGTTCGACTAATGCAGTATGCAGGCACCGCATGTTCACCTGTCCCATGTTTTATGTCACATTTTCACCATGGAGTTACTACGAAGCCATGTGTTGTGTTGCTCCTAGCTGCAATAATGAGGGTGGATTATGCACATTTGTATTTGGAGTACAGACTTCCCCCTCACACCCACCCCTCCCTGTGAAGATGGCAACCTATCTGTAAGTTTGAAGAGGGAGATGCACTGGTCAGCACATGGTGGGGGGACCCCATTTAGCTCTGGGGTAGGACATGGGGGCCTGTTGGGAGTTGTAGTGCTGGCCTCTCACCCAGCCACCAACCCTCCCTGCGGACATGGGGACCTGTTGGGAGTTGTAGTGCTGGCCTCTCACCCACCCTCCTCCCTATGGACATGGGGGCCTGTTGGGAGTTGTAGTGCTGGCCTCTCACCAAACCACCCAACCACCCACCCATCCTCTTTGTGGACATGGGGGCCTGTTGGGAGTTGTAGTGCTGGCCTCTCACCCACCCATCCACCCACCATGTGGACATGGGGGCCTGTTGGGAGTTGTAGCGCTGGCCTCTCACCCACCCACCCACCCTCCCTGTGGACATGGGGGCCTGTTGGGAGTTGTAGTGCTGGACTCTCACCCACGCACCCTCCCTGTGGGCATAGGGGCCTGTTGGGATTTGTAGTGCTGGCCTCTCACCCACCCCGCCTCCCTGTGGACATGGGGGCCTGTTGGGAGTTGTAGTGCTGGCCTCTCACCCACCCACCCACCCTCCCTGTGGACATGGGGACCTGTTGGGAGTTGTAGTCCTGGCCTCTCACCCACCCTCCCTCCCTGTGGACATTGGGGCCTGTTGGGAGTTGTAGTGCTGGCTTCTCACCCACCCACCCACCCTCCCTGTGGACATGGGGGCCTGATGGGAGTTGTAGTGCTGTCCTTTCAATCCTACCCTCCTTGTGGAGATGGTGGGCCTGTTGGGAGTTGTAGTGCTGGCCTCTCATCCACCCACCCTCCCTGTGGAAATGGGGGCCTGTTGGGAGTTGTAGTGCTGGCCTCTCACCCACCCACCCTCCCTTTGGACATGGGGGCCTGTTGGGAGTTGCAGTGCTGGCCTCTCACCCAGGCCCTCCCTGTGGACATGGGGGCATGTTGGGAGTTGTAGTGCTGGCCTCTTACCCACCCTCCCTCCCTGTGGAGATGGGGGCCTGTTGGGAGTTGTAGTGCTGGCTTCTCACCCACCCCACCTCTGGACATGGGGGCCTGTTGGGAGCTGTAGTGCTTGTCTCTCACCCACCCACCCTCCCTGTGGACATGGGGGCCTGTTGGGAGTTGTAGTGCTGGCCTATCACTCACCCACCCACCCACCCACCCTCCCTGTGGACATGGGGGCCTGTTGGGAGTAGTGGTGTTAGCTGCTTGACCACATGCATGCCTGGGAATGGGGGAGGCTACATTTGTGGTTAATCATGGTGGGTGCATTTGAGCCCTGGGGATTCACAATTGGGTGACTGTGTGGTCCACATGCATGGATTGGAGACTAGGAGATGTGTCTTAGCAGTTGTGAGAGGCAGGACATTACAGTGTGATGGTGGTCATTGGTTTGTACTTACCAGCCTCCACTACCTCATCTATTCCTTCCAGGCTCTCAGGGTGCAGTGTGGCTAGCACCTTCTCCTCCCATTGGGTGTATGGTATTGGATCCAAGAGAGTGCCACCGCCAGTTTGGTGTGCCCGCAGGTGATTCTTGGCCCTGATGCCTTTCACCCTTGCCTTGAGGTCGTGCCACCGGCTCTGGATATCGTGTTTGGTGCGTGTCACAGTCCCTAAAGCATTCACTCTAGTCACAATCCTGTCCCACATTGTGGTCTTGTTTGCCAAGGTGGTCTGCTGGACTAGGGTACCGAACAGATGTGGCTCTACACGGATAATTTCATCCACAATTACCTTCAACTCACTCTCTGTGAACTTGGGGTTTTTCTTGGGGGCCATAGTGTGGGATGTGAAAGGTGTTGGCAGTGTTGGGTGTGCAGGTGTGTGGTATGTAGGGATTGTGTTGTCGGGGTTGGTGTGGTGGGTGTGTTGGTGTGCAGGTTGTATGTGTGTTTGTGTGTGTCAGTTGTGTGTGATGTGTGCCTCTTTCATGCAGCTGTGCTATGATGCAAAGGATTGTGGTGATGGGAGGGATTCCTTTTATAATCTGTGTGGTGGTTGTGTCCCAATGGTTTTTTGCAGTCAGGTGTTCTGTTTGTGTGGAGACTTGGATGCTTTTGTTTGTGCTGGGGGTGTGTCATTGGGGCGTGGAGTTGTTGGGGGTGGGTTTTCCAGGTAGGTGTGTGTCCTTTTTTTTGGTTTACTATTTACTTCCGTCCGCCATTTTTGTTTCGGTTTGACGGCACAGGTGATGTTTGTTTGGTTCTTCCGCAGTCAAGTTCCGTTTGTCGATGAATTTTTTTTGCGGCGGTCGTGGACGGTGGTGAGTTCCATTGGGTTTGCGGGGTTATTCTAATCGTGCAGCCGGTCCCTCCACAGGCCTTGCGGAGGTTGGGTCTGTTTCTGCGGGCATTGCGTCCGCAGCGGACGGTTTATATGTGGTACCGTCCACGTGCGGCAGTCTTTGGTGTGATCCGTCTGCCGCGGTCGGTCTGTGCTGGCCGAAAAATCCTGATTGCACCAGCGGTTTGTCCGCAATGTGGTCGGGAGTATTTTTACCGTGACCATGGCGGTCGGACACGTTTTTCGTCCGCCATCCTAATGGGCCCCTAAGTAATCGGCCCTAAACTCAGTAAACAAACAAAAACAATGTATGGATACCTACAACAGAAAATTCGACTATTTCCAAATACCAAAGGGCTAGAATACCTAGACATGATTGCTAAACCAATACTATAAACAAAAAACAATCCTAAGCATTATAAGCAGTTTAATAACACAAAACATTTAAACCACACAAGTCTACTCTTTTTTTTAAAATTAATAATTGTAATTGTCATTTAAAAATTAAAAGCGTGCATATAAACATATGACATAATATTGGGGGGCCATTAAAATGGGGACAAACTTAATTCCGTCCCCCTTCGCTGAGGGGAGTGGGGCCACCTGTAAGACGTTGGCCCCGCACTTGAGATTACGATGCGACCGCCACCTTGGCGGTTGCATTGTGTATCTCTAACATTGCGGCAGGTGCTTTCTGGCTGCAGCACCCACTACAATGTTTGAAATGCACTGGAGTAGGGAAATATACAAGAGTACCATAGGTACCCCCCTAGTGCAATGCCAGACTTCCCAGGCACAAGGGGGAACTCAGCGGGTCCCCAAAGTCAATCACCACCAACCATTAAAGGCTTTTGAAATGCAGCATCCCTTGTGGCAAACGGTGCCTGATAGGCACGCCACCATTCTAAGCATCTGCTGGATAATAACCCCCCAAAATGTACTATTCCTAACTCCATAACCAACTAAACTCAGGGAAAATGCTGGATAATGAGCCATAATAAATTACTATTCCAACTCCAAAACCACCCACACTCAGGGAAAGTGCTGGATAGTAAAGTAAAATAAAATACTATTCCACCTCCAAAACCAACTAAACTCAGGGAAAGTGCTGGATAATAAACCCAAAACAAATTACTATTCCAACTCCAAAAGCAACTAAACTCAAAGAAAGAGCTGGATAATAAACCATAATAAATTACCATTCCAAATCCAAAACCTACTAAACTCAAAAAAAGTGTTGGATAATAAACCCTGAAATAATACTATTGCTTAATCCAAAACAAAAAAACTAAACTAAAATGTTACACATTTTATAAATTACAAATATGAAAAAATATACAATAATTCAAAACTATAAAAAAACTCAAATGTTAAATTAAATTACATTTTTTATTAGAAATAAAAATTTAACACAATTCTTTTTCACATTCCTTCCAAAAATGTAAATACATTGTTTAAAAAAATGTATTAAAAAATACAATTATTACAAAATGTAGTATTAAAAAAATTATGAAACCCCTTCCAACAAAATAAAAACGAAACCTAATATATGCAAAATGCCAATTAAATGGAAAAAGTTTATATTTAAAAATTATCCGAAGTGTAAATTCGTTATTGAAACTAAAAAAAAGAGAAAATTATATTAAAAAATTAAAAATAATAAACTGATGATTTACCCAATTTAAATCAAAATATTGACACCCCAAAAAAATGTCAACTTTTTAAAAATGTTGAATTTCAATTTCTATTTTTCTAAATTATTTATATCTTCGAATAATCTTTTTAACCTTTAGTTTTTCACCAACATTCTTAAATTACACCCCACCCATATCTCCTATAAACCGAACATCCTGATCCTACATTTTTACATAACATAAAAAAATGACAAAGTAAACACATTTTAAACAACTATTTTAAAATGACTCCCCACCCTTAACCCCTACAAATCTAACATCCACTCCTAAAAATAAATTCAATTCAATAAAAACAAACATTTTCCCATAAAAATGAATTGAAAAATATAAAATAACTACTACCAAATGAATAAAAACATTAATCAAAAACAAAAAAAATAGAGTTGATGTTATTTACAACAATCTATTTGCCATCGATATTTACAAAATCGATATTTCTACATTGCACAAAATTCGATATTTTAAACAATGGAAAAACATACCTCGATATTTTCCACCATCGATATTCTTGACTCAATATTCATGGAAGTCCATATTTTGACGTTGATATTCTGTCTCTGTACAGTGAAAAACAAAGAGAGTGAAACAGTGAGATAGGGGGATAACAATCTGCACGAATAAGAAACAAACACGAAGTGGTGTTAGAAAGTGTCTGACAATGCAATAAAAACAAAGCGGCCTTTGTATTTGGAAGGTCTGGCATTCAGTAATGTTGTATCAGTCTTCTAAGAAAAAAACTTTGGCCCCTGCACTCATTATTTTACTTTACTAATTAACCATGGCTTGGACCCCAAACCACTGAATGGCATGGGAACACTGACCCTAGAAACAAGTAGGCTGATTCTAATACAGAAACAGTGATACAAAAGCAAAAGCATTAGGATACGGCTGGAAGATATTGCAATACATTGTTACTTACACTGAAATGTGACACAGCACTAGGTGCCAGACTGGAGGCAGCTACACTAGTTCATTGGCACTAGAGCTCCAAAACTAACATAGAGAAACTGTCAGAGGAGACTGGCCCCATTAAAAGTATGGAAATCATGAAGGTCAAAAGAGTTTCCAAGTCCACTTTTTTAAAGAAAAACGTTAACAAGTCTCAACACTGAATGGGACTTTTGAAAAGACATATCCTCCCTGAGGGGGGCCTGCTGAAATTGTATCTGTAGCTGTGAAGCTAAGGACCGGATAACCGAAGCTGGGAGTTTTCTCCCTGCATATGTTTTAAAGTTCCAATGCAGAATGGGACTGAATTGTTTTTTTAAATGTGTGGGCATCTCTGAAATCCAATCCTAAACAGTGGACTGCTAGTCGGCTACTTTTTCAAGGAGGACCCATTGGAGCTCTGTAGGAACAATTTTTAAATGTTTCCTAGCTTTCTTCTGGTGCCCAAATGACCACAAGAGTACACTTTTAAGACACCAAAGCACCTCAGAGAAAGGTACAGACAGACTCTCTGGGTGTCAGGCAGAGGCCAAGTACAAGTCCAGGTGCCAGCTGGGCATTTCAAATAAAGACCTCTTGCAACTTGTTGTCTCCATGTAGCCATAAAAGGTAAGCCAACTGACCCTTAGAATCAAATTCTTTGTCCTGGGGACAAGAGGGAGCAGGTCCTCCCCTCCCCCCTCAGATCTCAAACAGCAGTTGCAGTCATTTGGTGATTTGGGGTGCCACTTTTATACTGGGCATTAGTTAGTGAGTGGCAGGGTCTCCTGGCGTTCCCTAACAAGTAGAGTAAACGTTCTGAGGAGCAATCTTAACTACTTTTGCAGCATGTATTTGTTTGCCCTACTGTAAGAAATCCCACAGTACACCTTATTCCCAAAATACGAAATGGGGAAACTGTTCTCTCCTTTTTTAGAGCCTGTGTGCCCGCGCATAGGTGTGGCCAACATAATAAGCAGTCCCCTCCTCCGTTGTCATTCAAACCCCATTCTGGAGGTTGCTATCACCCACTGGGTTTGGTGCGAACTTGACTATGGAATAAAAGGCTGGGCCTTTCCAGATGTCACCTGACATTTGTTTGTGGCAGAGCAGGTCTTTTTGAAGGTTCTTAATTTCCTGGGCCTATCCCAACTTTTCTTCCTGCGGGAAAGAGAAAGCACTACCCCTCTCCCAGGTCACTGTCCCTCTAAAAGCAGTTAACACACTCTATTAGGGTCAAGTACTAGTTTGACAGCTGCTGGAGAGCTTCAGATGGAGAAAATGTACTTTCTAAATGTTATTTTTCCTACATTTAATTATTAAAACCCGACTTCACCAGTGAATTGAGCTTTCAATATATATTTAAACGAGTGGTTGAATTATTTTTCTTGCTGGTCCCAAAGCCAAGATACAGAATTAATATTTTAATCTACACACTCATTTTCTCATTGTAAAGGCAGGACCTTCCATAGTAAAATAGGTTTGACAGGCTGTAGGGACATAGTAACATTACATTTCTATATGCCCCAGTTTTAAATATTATACACTCTACTTTGTGTGCCACAAGGCCTACATAGGGCAGACTTGTAAACATTTAAAAAGGAAGGTTTTGCCCAGCCAAATCTGTTATTTTGGCCGGTCTGGCTGCAGGTTTAATCTGTAAAAGTAAGGCTAAAGTGATAGGCTTAAAGTCATGTTTTCTTTGTCACATTAGTGGATGGCAGAATAAATGCTGCAGTGCAGAGGTGACATTTAACTTTCTATGTTATAGGTGTAATTCTACATTTGTTACTACGGCCTTAAGGGTAGTTACGTTTTAGAGGTCAGAGAATACACAATGAGCACTATACATCAGTTGGTTCCCTAGGGGTCCACTATGATGGCGGGCGGACAAAGTCTGCCCGCCACTGTAATGGAATGCGGGACCGTCTGCAGGCAGTCCCGCATCTGCAATTAGGATGCCACCACCAACATTGCAGTGGCATTCCCTCTTCCCAGCATTGTGGTGGGCGGTGTTCACAGCACCGCCTGCCACAATGCTGGGAATGTACGTTGTGCATTAGCATGCGAAAGGTGACAGGCACCGCAGGGTGCCTGCCACTTTGCTCCTTTGGGTACCATAGGTACCTCCATGTGCACCCCCCACCCTCCCGCTACAGGCCTGCATGCTAATATGGATGGCGGTGTCTTGTAGACACCACCACCATCTTAAACCCCTTTACAGCCCGGTCGACTTGTCGATGGGCGGAAAAGCGGCATGCGGTCTTCCTGGCCACTGCGGACCCCCCAACCATTCATAATATGGTGGGGGTCATTCATGCGTGGATGCCGGGCGGATCCCCCCCGGTCCGGTGGTGGCTACAGCCGGCCCGGCAGGGGCCATGTGCCGGCCATCCTAATGGGCCCCCTAGTGTGCAGAATCTAAAAAGTCCAATAATATATAGCAGAAACAGTGAGATGATCACTCAAAAAGGGCCATTTTCTCAGTGTCCCAGTGAAACTCCTGCACTCCAGTGTCCTAAAATTAGTATGTGTACCCCATGTCAGCATTCCATTTTCACTGTTCTCATGTCAGTATTGGTGCTTCTGTTTTAGTGTCCGACTGTGGGAGTGACCCAGGGTCGGAGTTGATATGCCTGTGTCAATATCCATTATGAGAGCACCTATTTGTATTGTCCCTGTGTAAGTGTTTCCTTGTTAGTGTCCTCTGGTCAGTCTACCTTTGTCACTGTATCCATGTTAACATACCTGTATCAATGTTGGTACTCCTGTTTAGTGAGTCAGTGACGATCTTGGTTTCCCCTTATTAGGGACCCTGTGTCTGTTTTCTGGTGTCAGTGTGAACCCCTCCTCCTTTTCTACCAGCATTAGTATCCTACATGACGACAATGTTTGTTAATAAATTACTTATTCTATCCTACGTCCACTAAGGGGATGGATGACCACTGAGGGATAGGAATAAAGATGGAATGTTCTTATGATATAAAAATGGAACCAGAGGTGATTGGTATAAAATAATGATCACCAGTTTACAGTCTGATGAAATCTAGTAAATCAGCAGCTTCATTCTGGATGATGAATTCATGGAACAACTGAGCTGAACAAAGAAAGTCAATTTTGCTCACTGTAGTTCCTTGTGTTCCCCAGTCATCATGTGTCACAGAAGCGGTCCAAAAATAGCTGTCCCTTACAAATGCCATTTTAATGTATGCTTAGCTGTTACGACACACACATTGCACAGGCATTTGGACACAGAGTTTACAGACACTTTGGCACTCATGTAGATTTAGGGTGGGGAAAACACATTCTGTATACCTGTTCAACTACTGAGTGCAGGTGCAATCCACAAATCTCTAATTCTCTATGTGCCTCAAATGTCACTAATAGCAAAGGGTCATGACATGTATGCTCCTACGCTTCTCAGTCATCAGACTGCTACATGGTGAGCATTAGAAACCTAGCATTTTAAAAAAGAACTCTCTGCTCATGACAACCATCCTATATTATTGGTCCATTATTGGTCCATGCCCGCAATCTATTCTCCATTACAACAGTTGACAGAAACCCATGCATGCATTTACCATTCCAATCCATGTGGTTTATTCCTTGGAGAGACTTTCAGTTATGATATTTCACCGTATTGTCATGTCACTGTAGCAAACAAGACATTTCTTATTGGAAATGTAATTGGTAGTTGTAAGAATTTGGCTCATTGGTTGAGGGGGTGGAAGCCCCATTCAGGGAACAACCACAATCCTTGCAGTGTGAACCATAAAAGTTACTATATTAACCTGTGCTTAATCCTCTGTTTGCTTGGCACAAGAGCAGTCAGGCTTAACTCAGAGGCAACATGTAAAGTATTTATGCAGCACACCAACAGTAATATCGTGAAAATGCAACACAAGCAAAATCCCAAATAAATGTAGAAAAATAGAATAAATTGTAATAAGTAAATAAAATTACACCAGAATGACAAAAATCCATTCAGTAGAACTGGTGATATTCAATTTAAAAGTTTCATAGTATATAGTTTAAAAGCACAAAGCGCCACTCAGTGTCATCTGGCCATGCCAGACCAGGAGAAAGTCTCAAGTTCTGCCCGACCGCGATGAAGCACAGGTTGAATACAGGGAATAGGTTAGTACTGCGGAACAAGTTATCTTCTCAATGTCTTGAGGAGCAGGAAGACCTTCACGGATGCTCATCATTGTCTGTAGCAGTAAGACCAGGTCGGGTGTCTTGGACGGTCGTCACTGGAGGTTTGCGTTGATGGTCATCGTGGACTGTCAATGCAGTAGCATGAATCTTACATTGCCCTCCCCTCACAGCCTCTAACGTGTTGTTCAGTGGGTGCCTGGGATGGGTACTGGGGCACCCTTATATAGCTGAAGAGGGTCCTGGGGTATGGGTCTCTGGGGCCAAAATAGGCTTGGGGATTGGGCAAAGTGCCCCTACCCTTCTATTTACATTTCGTCCCTATGACCTAATTTGGCTCGGGAGGGAGGGTCACATGTGCCCCTTTCTTTTTTTATTAAATTTGGTCCTACAAGAATGCTTGGGAGGAGGATCCCACGTCCCCTCCTCTTTTTTAATTGGATTTGGTCCCAGGGATGGGGTTTTCCCTGTCTGCAGGCAGGGAAACTACTGTGTCCTGGGGAAGGGCTCCCCAGGACACAGTCCTGGAACTGGGCCCGGTAGTGGGCTCAGGGAGGCGGGAGGCGCATGGCCCTACTCTCCCCTTTTTATTTACTGATCGACCCCAGGGGATGGAGTGCCTAGGATCTTCCTCGGCTCGGGGGTGGGGCCGCATGGCCCCTCCCTTTTTTGAAAAATAAATCTGGCCTGGGGGGATGGTGTTACTGGGGCCTTTCAAGACTCAGTGAGGGGGCGCTCAAGAAGGGGGCCCTACTTATGCCCCCTACCAATATGTTAAAAAAATTAAATAGTGGCCATCATATATTTCTTTTTGTTTTTGCTGCGATCGCCCTCTATGTCAACAGCCAGGGAAGTGCAAGGTTTGCCTGGCTGATCCACCTCCAATTTACAGTTGTGCTCCCTTTCGAAGAAACTCTAAATGATCTCTTAAGTTGGTAACATGTCACAGGAATAAATTAATATCAAAGTACCCAGATTTTAAAAATGCATGGTACAGGGATACAAGGGACAACAAACTACAAAAATGTTGAATAATAATGCATAGCAAAAGGTGGCATAAGAGACAAAAACAGAAAGCTTTTAATTTAGTTACTAATGAAGCTAAATATGACGTTACCGGTTCTGGAAAACATACTCCATTATGGCACCAAAAGTGGTGACACACAGGAGTTCAGAGCTACCTTTTTAGGTCGAGCCTGGGAACACGCATCCGAAGGATGCGGTCCAGGTGGAGAACTATAGCTAGCTGACTCGGGGGAATGAAAGACAAGAAACTGCCACGCGCTTCTCTCCGGCTGGATTCAGCTGCGTGCACGCGCACCCACATTCACGCATGCGCACATCACAGCCACACGCATACACAGCCACACGCATACACAGGCACACCCCCGCGCGCCCCTGCCCCCGCACCTACACACACACTAGCGCACCTACACGCACACACAGAGACCCCCACACACACACCAGCGCACCTACACACACGTATGCACACATACAAAGACCCCCCTCCCCCTGCCGCCGCCGCCATCGTACACATACACATACACACACACACACACCAGCACCGGACCCCACTCACCGGCTACGCAGGATTTCTCTTATCTGGGGCGGCCCCGGGGCTCTCCGTAGCTCACGGGAGGACTCGGCTTCTTTGCTCCATCCTGGCGGGCAGCCAATCATAGCCCAGCAGCAGGCGGGACTTCCTTCTTTCTTCTGGCCCGGCCTATGTCTTCTCTCCTGTTGCCTGGCTTCCTGCCTCAGGGGTCCGCCAATGGCAGCGCGGCCCCGAGCAGGGAGGCGGGCACAGCGTTTCCTCTGGAATCCCGGGCCCGTCGGCGGTGATATTTTTAAAGTCACTACCCAGCCACATGCTGCCTTGTTCTTCTAGTGCTGCATAACCCGAGCCTCGTGGCAGTTGGCGTGGCTTTTCTAAATCACACAACTTGAAACCGAATATTGTTCTTGGAATTCCCCGAATAACTGGCCTCCCGCCCTGATCACGTGATCACCCGAAGCAAACTGTGTGTTCTCAGTTGCCTGTTAGACGTGCAGCTCGAGCCACGGAGAAACCGACTCACTGCCTCTGTCTTACCGGACGAGGTAAAAGACAGGAATGTGAGATACTGTAAGTAACTGCATGCAGAATGTCTTGCAGCGTTGGTTTGCCTTTTCATGTAAATAAATATCTCTAAAGAACTGACAGCAGCCCATTCTTGTTTACTTTCTGAAACAATTCACTGCAAGACTACCTTCTGTTAAGCATGTGTTATCTAAAAGCTCGTGCCCATTCATCATCAATGAAGTAAAATAATATATTTTTTTTAATCGCAAAATCCGCCGGATTAATAGCGCTTTACCGCAGCTCCGCATTATTACAGTGTCTAGTGACACGTGAATTTTAAGGTTTTGCACTGTCTCATCTGTGTTCTACGTTGAAAACGCGTTGTGGATTGAGTTACTGTAATGCTTTGCGAGGAGCGGTTTCACTAGCACTGGGAAGGAACAGTGGTTTGTGGGGTTTGTTGAACGTACATGCAGCTCAGACAGATGTATTCAGTGAAACGAGTCAACATTTGCCTGGCGTACTAGATTGTGCCGTGTAACTGGTGCTCACCTAGAGCGCTCCAGTACATTCGAGTCGAGTTCACAAAAACTGCCAAAAATAGCATTTGCGGTGAGGCGCGTGCACACCACGCGCGACACCACTAACAGGTTTTTATTTTTTCTCACGTTTTATTTTTTATGTTTTTTTGTTCTTTGCGGACCGGCTGAGCGGCCAATGCTTGCTGATCAGAGGCAGCTCTCATGAATCCAGCCAGGGCCGGCTCTAGGCATGTGCAAGCTGTGCACCTGCACAGGGCCACCAAACCCCAGGGGCCACCACGCCAATATATATCCTTAATATATTAATCCTCTGAGGATGGATACATATTTGCGTGGTGGCCCCTGGCAGGGATTTGGCGGCCTCCGGCTCTGTTCCACTACTAAACACCCTGACCCCCTCCCCTCTTTACTGGCCTGCGCGCTCCGCCCTGCCCGGACCAACTCTTCCGGGCCCCCTACCTACGCTCCTTGCCCAGGGCCACCATGAGCCTAGAGCCGGCCCTGATCCAGCTGTGCATGAGCAGCAAGAAAGGTGCTTGTAGGTGACCGAGAGGGAGGGGCTCCAGCACAGGAGAGGTCTGCACCAAGCAGCTCCTGGAGCAGGGTCATCTGTTGAGATGCAAACAGCCCCTCAATGTGTCACTAGTATGTATGCAAATTAAAGAGGGGCTTCGCGCATTCTCTTTCAGCCAGGGACACCTACTCCTCGAACCACCCCTGTGGATGTTCCTCTAGTCTGCACTGCCAGCCTTTCCACTCTCGGGTTTCGCCTCCGAATGCCCACCTGCTTTCCCCTACTCTCTCTCGCTTGCCCGTGCTTAATGTACTCACAAGTGCATAAGTTACTCTTTTTTTGATTTCAGTAATTTTTTTATTGATGCTGTATAAAGTACCTGATGTCGGATGCAAGTGACTTTGGGCACATTACAATTCTGTGCTTTATGAATAATTAACATTTTGCACTTGTGGGAGATATGAATTTAATTTATGGCACGATCTGTCCTTTGTTTTCCGGAACGTCCTCAGTGGGACAGAAGACACCAATGTTGACCCAGTAATTTCTTTGTTTAAATCCTCCGAGTTGTACAAACGGTCCTGACCACGTGACGAAAACCAGTCGAGGCATCTGCTGTGCAACTATTGCTGAAAGTGCCCGCTCGTTGGATAAATGCCTTGCTGTTTCACAACACAATATGTGTACAGAGGGCTTATGTTTAGGAGTGTTTTCACCTCTTCAGGCTAAGTACACCCTCTTTGTCGACGAAAGGAACGTATTTACATGGCAAACACTTCAAGCGATGTCATTACCTGTAGGTAAGTAGGCACTTCACAACAGCATTGCAAAATTGACGTTCCATCACACAACGATATTATACTGTCATTCACCGGTGGAATATGAAGCACATAGTTCACATAGTTCATATTTCACTTCTGTTCTTGGATTTTAGTCACAATAAAATACACTGAACATAATCTTCACAAAAGTTATGCACAAAAGTTTAAGCTATTGCCATTATAAATTACAATAACTTTTATTTAAGTATTAATTATTAAAAAAATTAAAAGCCATTGTTATTTGTAATATCAATTTATCTAAGTCCCGTAAATACAACACATATTGCATCACAAATGCTATAGGTGTCACATTTGCGAAAGTTAAAACTATTGGCATTGTAAATGACAAAGATATTAATTTCGCTATTTTCAAAACCAACACATAAATAAAAAAATTCTCATTTACAATACCAATAGCTCAAACTTTCCTAATGCGAGACCTATTGCATTGCAAATGCTTGTTCTGAGAATACTGATACACTACTCTTGCAAGGCCGTATTTTCTATCATTTGTCACAGTAGAACCCAAAGAATACAGCTACTAGAAAACGATGTGTTTCTCATCCTATTTATGAGTACCACCCGAGCTTCTCTGGAAATATTGGCAGTGCACCTACCACCAATGACCTGTATGTACTGCTTGGCTTTGAATACGGCTTGAGGGAGCACTGTCTCCTGCCTCACACCCCATGGCGGCCAGGTGACTTATTGTATATGAATGACTATGATGAAAGTGTGAGCTGTTGAAAGAGCACCAGATGTCAATGTTCCTAGCAACGGGGTAGGTAGTCAAAGTCTACTACCAATAGTACCTCTTCCATTCTCTGTATTATATGGACATTTATTTAAATGAATTTATTTTCTTTTAAATTCCCACTTTCTCTGAGCAAGTGTTAATAAGTGTTTTCTGGCCCAGAGTATGACTCAAAAGAAGAACAGGAACAGCTTTTAATAAGTGTTTCTGTCCAGCGTGCTTATTACTTATGCAATCATTATGAGAATAATACAGCACATTAAATTATTGATACTGTAGAGTTTGGTAAAAAAAACCAGATTCAATATTCCAAGATTTCCCACATGCAACTGCAGGAGTTG
The DNA here is from genome assembly GCF_964263255.1 of Lissotriton vulgaris. Lineage (NCBI taxonomy): Eukaryota > Metazoa > Chordata > Amphibia > Caudata > Salamandridae > Lissotriton > Lissotriton vulgaris. Next base: position 2,048,461,444 of record NC_141685.1, read on the forward strand.
ATGTATGTGCACGGATTTCAATGGCACCTCAAATGTCCGTAAATCTAAAAATTCTGATTTAGGCAGTAATTCTCGTTGCCTTTCAAGTCATTGCTCCTCGGCCTTTTGGCTAAGATCAAGTGTAGTATCAGGAAACTTGTAATTAGTGTAACAGTGGTCAGTACATCTCTTATTGCAGCAGAGCTTAGCATGGGGAAATATTAACACTTTACTCTCAGGAATATATACTTCTACATCGCATGAGTTTACAACACAAGCAATTACAACTTGGTCGTTACAACGACTGCGTTGTTATATCGCAGTACTATTACAACGCAAGTTGTTACACCGACTTGCTGTAGGGGGCACTGGATGTTGGAATAGTATAAATTACTATTCCAACTCCAGTGTGTGCAACAGTAGGGAAGGTGATTACGAATGTTTTGCCTTTGTTTTGTATACGAAAAATTTACTTTCAATAAAGAATATTTTGAAATAAAAAAAGAAAAGGCTTGCTCTATGTGAAACCCAAAACCCTTCACTGAGATCTTGTGTCGATGTTAAGCGCATGTGTGTGCAGTGAATGTGTAGCACATATATGGTAGTAGGACTCTGATTGTGGTATATGTCTGAGTACTGGGACCTGTGGGATCCATTTTAGATGCCCCTGGTTTAGCACTGCACACAATGAAGGGTGAGGATTATGTTCCAAGATAGTGAAATGCATTCAATGCATTCCTGTGACTGAAGAGGTGTGATCCAGGCAAGGAAATGAGGAGGATGAAGAGTGGACTTCCTGTAGAATTAAATGAGAGCCGTTTCAACCGCTAATTCGTTTTCTGCTAATTCGTTTTTCCTGAGGCCTGTTATTTGGTGGATGTTAATGGTAATGGGTAAGTCTGCAGTTTCTGTTGTTCAAGATGAGGACATTTCTAGGGAAAGCCTGCCCTTTTGTCTGTCTTGGATTACTGCTTTAGCAAAGCTGATGTCAGCTAGATGCTGAGATCTCACATGTTTTGGATGCTTCTGCTCGGAGAAAGCTCATTGCTTCCTGCAGTGAGATCGATCACATTGCACAAAAGCTGTGCCACAAAATGTCGCCTGAAAGAGAATCTGCTCAAACCAGGTCTGAAGCCATAGGCAGTTAGTCAACACTCCATGTCAGGGGGCGTGGCCAACTGCAAAGGGAAATGGCCGCACCGTAGCTTCGCTCCGTTGCGCCAAATCAGTCAAACTCAGACTTGCCCCAGCCACAACTGCAGTCTGCAATGCTCGATTTGCCCTGGTGCTGCTCCCCTTCATCTGTCCGAAAATCAGCCTGATTGGTGGTACCGGAACGGCTGAGGAAGAGAGGTGCAGAGCTGCCAGTTTCTGAGACACTGGGCGTGCAGCCTTTCGTGTCGGCCATTAATTAATTAATTAATTGTGTGCTTATATAGCGCAGGAATCACTCCCAAAGGGGTACCTCCGCGCTTCGACCGCTGCGAAACCCTTCCTGGCTTCCCTGAGAGATGGTCCCTTAATGGGTATCTCCAGGGTGAGACCAGGCATCCCCGGCGGTCTGGTGGGGCCGTTAGTGAAGATGAGGCAAGCTAGTGCCCAGAGTTGCCGAGTGTGATCACTGATCAGAGTGGGCACCGAGGCGAGAGAATTATCGAGTCCGCTGACTCTGGTCCAGAAACCTGCCGCGTCGGGAATCGAACCCTGGTCCCGGGCCGTCCTCTGCTCTCGGGTCTGCCGCCTCTAACCAGTGAGCCACACTACTTCACATTTGAGGCCGTGGCAGGAACGAGGTTCAGAGGCCCAAATGGATGCCTGAGGGGCTAGGCCAGCAGTGTTTGCCCTGGTGAGTGTGCTTCCCCCCGCCTGCCCACTAAGCACAGCGGGTCACCCGAGGCCCCCAGCGCAGTACATCCTGAGCCGCGGGCTTAAGCCCTATGGGCGAGGCGCATTGACGTGTGGCACACCCTCCAGCCCTGCATATCGGCCGGCCCGCAGCTGAATTTGGGACGCATCTAACGACCTGCGCGGCCCAGCCTGGTGTGGACGACCCTTTTCTTCCAGTCCCCTTGGGCTCTCCTGATTGGGCGCTATACAACGCGGTTGCGGTAGACATAAGTGTACCATTTTCGCTAGCGCCGGACTGTTGACCTAACTGGGCCCACTCATGTTCCTTGAGGTCCTCCCTGGGAGCCCCAGTCCTGGGGAGCTGTGCTGATGAGGCGTGGGATGGACTGTGCCCCTATCGCGTCAACGACCATGGCCTGGGCCACCGGATACAGCAGACTGCGGGGGCAACAGCTGTGTGTGGGACCTCTGGATTTCATTGTTTGGGCTGCAGGCGCACCAACTTATTGTGAGCAATGGCGAATCCGATCCCCATAATCCTGTTTTGAGGCCACCACTCATTGGATACTTCAGTGCGCGCGTAACGTCAGCGATTGACCGGCTGTGCGGCCCCAGGCGATATAGCCGTTCTCTTCTCCCCTCCTTCCCTGCCGGCGTGAGTGTTTGATGGAACTGCGGTGCCCATGGGTCCAGGACGCTCAGGTGAAAACCAACAGGCCGTTGTGCGCTGGTACCACAAGCATCCAGCCACGAGGAGCCAGTATAGCTCAGGCCCTCAACCTTGACGCACTACTACCTACTGCGCCACTCAGGCCCTCAACCTTCACGCACTACTACCTACTGCGCCACTATACTTGGTGGCCGCAGCGGACGTGGAGCACTCCAGACTAAAATCGAAAAATACGTGTGGCGGCAGAAGGGCCAGGATGAGAAGCAAAAAAAAAAACAAAGGTGATGATGGGCGGAGCGTTGACAATACAAACACTCACCCCCAGTCAACTGATCTGGGTTTTAATCCATCACCGTTATTTAGCTCACTCCGACACCCCAGTTCAGACATGGCCATATGCAAATCAGTCTGACTCTGTGCCTCATGGGAACAGTCCAGCCCGAACTACCAAGCCATGTCTTCCCTGGACCGGAATCAAGCTTCCCAGGACCGGTTTCTGGCAATACAGCCGTCTTCTGATGGACGGAGCGTTGACCATACAAACACTCACCCCCAGATGGATTTAGGCCCAAATCTCTATACTGGGGTGAATGTATGACATTTTTCTGAATTCTGTCCATCGACTGTGGTTTTTGCATTTGTCACCCCGAGTGGGATTGGGACTGGTTGGAGGGCTGGAGGACTGTTGACAAACACCATCGTAAACCAGCTGGCGACAGGAGCAGCGGCGACAGGTTGAGCCCACAGACTGAGTCCCGCCGGGTGGTAATTCCACAATGCAGAGCCCAACAGGGTAGAGTTTGGGAGTTTGATATTCAAGTTGCTGGTCTTCGCCCGTTGGGACTTACTGTGTTGAGGGTTAGTGGACACTCTGTGCCCCATTGCCAATCTGTCACGTACAACATACCCTGTGCCGTACAAGTCTTCTATACTCCAATTTGGCATCACCCTCAGATGGGGTCAGGCACTTACTCTTGTTGTTTGGTGAAAAGTCATTTATTGGTTCTATTAGAGAGCAAACATAATAAGCTGTACCTTAGTAATAGGGGCGCCTTGAACTGAGGACTGTTGGGCACAGACTGTTCTGGAGTTAACCGCCCCTCACTTGACTTTTAACATAGTGAAAATTTTTAATGTCTAGCTTGACGCTGTTGTTTGTTCCAATAGTGTTGACATCGCTGCCCTTGGTCATGTTTTTTGATTAAGGTTCCCCATGTCAGATTTACATGTGGGTTGGAATGCTGGGGATGTCAGTACTCTTACGAATTTTTGCTTCAGGAAGTGGGGTTGGATCATGTTCCCGATACTGTTGGAGGTGGGCGACAGGCTCTGTGCAAGTTTGGGGTGGCGGGTGGTTTTGTGCCTTCAGTGCAGGGAGGCAGGGTAGGGGGGGTGGGTGTTGGGGGAACAGGGAGTTTGGGTTTATTTGCTTTGACTTTTGTTTTTCTAGTATGCTCCAGTTTGGTCCTCCTTTATTTGTTGAGTTTTGTTATTTTTTGCAGCAAAGTTTTTTTACTAATTGTTTTCTCTGTCCACAGTCATGCTCCTACCTTGTCACCACAGGGACCTCAGGAGGTCCGTAGGGCTGCAAGTGCCAGATCATCCACACAGATGATTCAAATGTGGTTCTCCTCGCTGCCACATTGTGGGCCCCCTTCCGCTTGTCACCCTCGATGTCCGGAGGCCAGCACTGCCTCTGCTTCTCAGCTCTACATTGATCATCTATCTATTCCTGGATGGGTCCAAACTGAGAGCCACACTGTTAGAACCGGTTGTCTCTAGTTGGTAGAGGTATGTACTTCTGACAAATAGGGACACACCTTTCCTAGTCAGGGCGAGGGGATCACACCCTTTGATAACCTCTGCTCACCCCCTTGGTAGCTTGGCAGAGCAGATAGGCTTATCTCGGAGGCTGTGCGTTAAGCATTTATGACCACATACAGTTATAAAGTGAATACACTACAAACGGACACGACACAGTAGTATTATAAAAATAAGTATTTTTATATAAGGCTTAGCACAAGACCAAATAACGACAAAAATGTACACAATCTTAATAAATATTCTGGGAAGGGAATAACGGTTCAAGGTAGTTTCTTCTTTAGCACAAAGTTTTTAGTTTCAAAGCAAATCTTCTTCTTGGCAACACAGTTCTTAGCAACGAGGTAACCCACACGGGGCTACCTGACGTCGAGGCGAAGTTAATCCAAAGGTTCGGCGTCGACCGCGAGGAGCGCTACGTCGAGCCCGGAGTCACACGGACCCCCAACAACACAGTACCTTGGAAAATGAAGCACACGATAATCAGCGGCGTCGAGCAATCCGGCGTCGCGTCTTCGGTGTCGATCAGGCCTCAGCAGGCGTCGTCGTCGATGATGCTGTTGCAAAGAGTGAGCAGCGCTCACGGCGTCGAGAGGGCACGAGGGTGATGCGATCAGCAGCGGTGCAGACACGAGGTCCCTTGGAGCTGGAGCCGAACTCACTACTCACGGTGTCGATCTGGATTCGGCGACGTCCGTCGGCGTCGAGATTGCTGGCTCTTTCAGAGGTGCTGGATTCACAGGTTCCAGCAAATAGCACTTTAAGCAGATGAAGTCCTTTAGCCCTGTGACTTCAACAGGAGACTGGCACTCTTCCAGTCCTTAGATTTTCTTAGCAAGCGTGAGAGTACACACACAGTTCCTCTCTACTGGTTCCTTGGCAAAAATAAAGAAGCACTGCAGGATCCCCCCCAGCAAACAGCACACTGGCAGAAGGGGTAGGCAAGTCCTTAGATCAGCAGGCCTCTTGTCCTTGGTTACAGGGTTCCTTGTCAGAAGTGATCTGATTTCTTGGTTCAGGGGTCCTTCTCTTATACCCCTTTTTGGCTTTGATCCCTTTGTCCATGCAGGGGAATTTCCCAACATCCTGAGTCTGTTGTGGGTGGAGCCAGGCAGAAGCACCTGGCCTATTCATTGCGCAGGGCTGGGTCCTCAGACGCCCCGCAGGAGGTGGAGCCAGCATTGTCACTGGCAGGAGCAGAGCTATCGGCCTCCTGGCAGGAGGTGGGGCTAGGATCGTCCATGGCAGGCACAGAGCCATCAGCCGCTTGGCAGGAGGTGGAGCCGGCATTGTATCAGGCAGGGCAGGCTATCAGCAACTACTCTCCCCCTACTCTCAAAGCAGATGTCCCACTCATCCCACACTGACTCATCCAGACCTCTGGAGCCACCCAGCTCCTGTCACACACACGCAAGACCAGCAGAAATCAGAAATGGTTAGACAAGAAAATAGACACTTTCTAAAAGTGCTATTTTCGAACCCAGAGTCCAAAAACCATCCACACCAACGGATGCGTAATTAAACCCCGAGTTCAGGGATACCAAACTCGACATTGCACCATGCTCCCCGAGCCAGCTAGGATCATAGCCTTAAAATCCCGGCGGCCCATTCTAACTAATGGAGAGCAGGCTACCTCGCAATAGTGAAGAACGAAGATGGCTGTAATTCACTATTAGGACATGCCAACTTGGTCAGGCTTGTCCTACCTCATACTTACAATGCACCCTGCCCGTGGGCCTACCATAGGGGTGACTAACATGAAGTCAAGGGAAGGTGTGAGGGGCTGGCAAGTAGGTATACTTGCGCAGTCCGCGTGACAGCACTAGGCTGCACGTGGGTCTCGCAATGACCGACCCCTAGACATTCTTTTACGAGGCCGCTCTTGTGGGTGGCACAACACGTGCTGCAAGCCCACGAGCGGCATTTGTATTTACAAGCCCCGGCACTCCTGGTGCACTAGACTAGGGACTGATAGTAAACCAAATAAGCCAAACATGGATACAATCAATACATCAATTTAACATAGGGAGCACTTGCGCTGTGGCACTGATCAGCAGTGGCACGGCGCCCAAAGCATTATCCAGCAAAACATCGAAAAACAGTGGAGGAAAACAGAAAAAATGGAGGAGAGACTCAAGCCAAGGATGTCAGGTCTAACACACACTTAGCACTCAGGTTCCTTACTTGGAACATTAATGGCTTGGGAGATAAAATCAAGACGGGTATAGTTCTCCAGTACCTGAAGCAACAGGCACCAGACATCGCTCTTCTCCAAGAGACTCATATAATTGCTAATTCCTGCAGTGCATTGAATAGATGGGAATACCGATTAGCAGCTCACTCAGGCTTCACAACTGGCTCTCGTGGTGCTGGGGTGCTCATACGCAGAGGCTGTCTGTACTTAATACACAGGGTCTGGTTGGATGAACAGGGTTGATATGTGGCACTCTCTGGTAACTGGGAGGGACAGACTCTAAATGTTATAGTCCTATATATCCCATCTGGATCTTGCTTGACTTGCCCCTGGGGCTGCGGTGCTGGCGGGGACTTTAATCTGGCTGTAGACGGTGCCAAAGATCACCTCCCGCCTCGTTGAGACCCCTGAGGGGGGCCCCAATTGGCAGAGGGGCCTGGTAGATATCTGGCGGTGACTTAACCCGACCGCCGTACAGTTCACATTTCATTCCGGAGCCCACCATAGTCAATCGTGTCTTGACCACAAGTTTACTCATGCTCAGGATTTCCATATGTTCACTGAATCCCGGTGTCTGGCACGTGGTGTATCTGATCATTCCCCCTCCTCACAACGCTCACCCTCGACCTGCCCAGGTGACACACCACCCTTACTATAAATCCCTGGGCGCTCAAGGTGCCTCACATCAAGGACACACTACTTAAGGAAGCAGACTGCTTCTTTAAGGAAAACGTGGGGTCAGTTCCCTCAGCCCATGTCCTGTGGGGAGTGTTTGGTGCTGTTATGTATGGCAGAGCCTTATTATTGTGGTTGGCCATCAAAGAGAGCTCACCAAGCACATCACAGAACTCGAGGAGGATATCCTAGCTAGGAAAAAAGCCCTAGCACTCACCCCTGATCCTGAGACACTACACTCGCTTTCCATGGTGCGTCTGGATTACCGACAGCTTCTGACGGAAGCAGCCAAAGCACAATATACCTCTACATGCCATAGGATACACGAACATGTTGAACGAACGGGCAAACTTCTTGCTTGGCTGGAGATAAAAGAGCAGTTCGTACGGTGGGTCCACTCGGTGCATGGGGTCACTGGGAAGGTACTCACTGATCCCCAGCAGATAGCTGATACATTTGCTTCCTACTTCTAGGCTGTTTACACTCCCTCTGAAACGTCCCAGACATACGCGGCTGTGGACCTCCTCTCAACCATGAAAGTTGCATGTCTGTATGCGCAGGACCGAAATTCCCTTGAAGGAGCAATCACAGAGGTTGAAATCCAAAAAGCAATACAGGATGTCGGCCCGGGTAAAGCCATGGGCCCCAATGGGATCCCGATCGAATTCCTGAAGCCACTGGCTTCCAAGCTCTCTCCCTACTTGCTACAAATGTATATGGAAAGTCTTGACAAAGGGGCATTCCCTGTTGATGTCCGAACGGCCTCCATCGTGGTCATCCACAAGCAGGGCAAACCGTCAGATGAATGTAGGGCCTATCGTCCTATATAACTCCTTACTGTTGAGGATAAAATATTAGCTAAACTGTTGACCAACAGACTTATCCCCTACATTGTAGACTTCGTACACCCTGATCCATCCGGGATTATGCCTGGGAGGAATACAGCCTTAAACCTAAGGCGATTACATGTGGTCCTGGGTAGATTGACACTTGAACCCATGCACAAAAAGGCCATATCTCTCACATACAAAAAGCTGGTGAACAATCGCCCGGACCCTTTAGTGTACTTGCGACAATACTGGGAAGTAGACCTGGGAAACTTGGAGGATCATGAATGGCACGATGCCCTGGCCTCCCCTAGAGATGTGGCGATCCCAATGAGGTTGTGCCTGGTCCAATTTAAGATCCTTCATTGTGTTTATCTCAACGCGGGGCTCTTGGTCAAGATGGGAAGAAGGGATGACCCTATGTGCCTACGGCAATGCCACCAAACGAGCACCTTCTTTCATATCCTTTGGGATTGCCCTATGGTGCAACAATATTGGAATAAAGTCTCGAAACAATTGGAAAGGGCAGGCGGTAAGACATGGAAGGCCTCACCCCAATTATGCCTTTTAAATATCTGGGAAGCCACTGACCTAACACAAACTGAGCAAACATGGGCATCATTCAGGTGGGCAATTGCTAAACGTAATATTGCCCAAAAATGGGGGGTTGGTGCGGTCTTGGCCCTGCGCGATTGGGCAATTGACATGGCTAGAGCAATGATTGCGTAGAAGGATGTTTTCAAACATAGGGGCTGCCCCATGAAATGGGACTCTGAATGGGGGAGGTGCAATAGATATAGGTAAACAATTTGCTTATCTCGTACAATAGAGCTGCAACGTGAGGGAAACAGGCTTCTGGATATCCCTGGTCTTGATGACGTGTCCTTACATGGTACTGAATAAAGGAGCTGTTTGCACGCCAAGTGCTTAGTCCTGTACATTTTTTTCTCATGCTTTGGTCCTCCTATACGTGAATTGTTTGATGTGTATGCCGGAAAGCATTACTATGCCTAAGTGGGAAGGTTTGTACTGCGTCTCCCAGATTCCAACTGTATTGCAAAGTGTACATTCATGCTGTGGACCCCTATATTGTCTTATACCTGCTTTATGTTTTCCTTTTTCTTTTAACAATAAACAAAAATGTTAAAACAAAAAAAACAAAAGCACCCCATGTCAGGAAAATATGTGTCGTGAGGGGGTTCTGTGGTCTCTCTGAATATTTCCTGTGTGAACTGCCCCAAGTCAAGGTACTATTATGTTGACTGAAAATCCTTTGTGAGCCCTGATCTGCTCAGAGGTTGCAACTGACAAAGACACAAACATCCCAGACGAGTTTGCCCAAAGTCTGCAACTGCTGAACTTGGGTGCTGGCCTGTAGATGGCCAGGTAGGCAGCACCTGCCGAAATTGAATGCAGCTGTGCAGTACTGCCATGCCAATTTCAGTTAGCTGTCCTGATTCCAACACAAGGTGATCACCATGGTATTAGCCCGCAACTAGAACAAGAGACAAGTACCCAACCACAGAAGAGTCTGCTGCGTGTTCTTTCTTTGCCTGAGTGACTCTAAGGGGTTAAAGACTTTGAACTGAGTCCCTCAGTTAGTCAGTGGGGATACGTGAAATAAACTGCATCTTGGCAACTGATGTCTTTGTGCACAGTATACTGAGGACTGTGGTCATTAGACTTCTCCTCTAGGTAGAGAGAATACTGGTGGTGGGGTGAAATGCCTCATTATTAACCATTACTTAGAACACATTCTTGTAATAGCATTCCCATTTTAGTATATTAAGTTTGTCTTGTGAAATTAAAAGATAAACTCTGGGCAGGGCACTAACAGCCACATGCATCAAAGGAAATTGCATTCACAAACGGTGCGAATTGCAAAATTCGGCCGTTTGCGAATGCTATTCCCATTTTTGGGATGCATTAACATTTTTGTTATTTTCGCAATTTAAGAAATCGCAAAATTGCCATTTCTTAAATTGCGATTGCATTTAAGGAATCTCAAATTGAGATTCCTTAAATGCAATGCATCAAACTTTAAAAATTAGCAAATTCGCAAATAAGGGGAGCAAATTACCATGAAGTTGACCTTCATGGTAATTTGCGAAAACTTTGAAAAATGCACTAAAGTGCATTTTTCAAAGTTCCATTTTACACAGTGTGTAAGCAGATTTCAGGGGTGCAACAGGGTGTCCTTTGGACACCCCTGCACCCTTGAAATTGCCTTCTTAATTTGCAAATTTTTAATGGTGAATTGCAAATTAGGAATGTCTTTCCATTCATTCCTATGGGCCTCTAGGCCCAAAGGACTGGATGGGGAAGTTTTCCTTAATTGCGATTCTCAATTAGAGAATCGCAATTAAGGAATTTTAAGAAATCGCTATTTTTATAGCGATTTCTTGATGCATTGCAGTTTGCAATTCCTTAATTACGATTCCTTATTTTTCGCAATTAACAATATTGATGCATGTGCCTGTTAGTTATTGTACCTTTTGGTTGACTTTTTGAGTTCTGAGTTGATTCCCCCAACACTACCTCCACAGAAGCCCTGGATTTGCTCACCCTGGACACCACAAAAGTCAAGAGCGTACATGGTTGTACTTGGCTCAGCTTGCAGTGCCTTATTAGGATGGATTCCTAGGACGTCAGTGGCTCACGAACTCAAGCAGCATAGTTGGGACTCAGTAGACACTGTCTGCCCTGTGTCTCCCTAACAGGGGCTTACAAGAGGAAGCACATTGGCAATGCAAATGACTGTGTTTATCACAATACATGCGCCTCGGAGTGAGTTGGCTTCTGACCCTGTGGTATATGATTTTGAATGAATCCATCTACAACACTACTGCTGTTATTTTATAGAATACATTTAAATTGTATGTAGTAAAGAACCAGCCCACAATGTAGATTCTCCATGTAAACTTTAATTTTAAAATAAATATGTACTTCGCTGACAATTCAATGGTAAATTCAAATTAGTAATTATTATAGCTTTCGACGTGTGGTATAACTTTATACTTTTAGTGTGTGTTTTTTTTGTAGATCTAAGTCTTCTATCTCTACATTTAGATTGAAAGGTGTTTTACATTTGGAATAGTATTTCTATAAGATTCTTCAGAGCCAGGATGTCCTCTTCGTGCACCATAAATGTCATCAGCATGATACTTAAGTAGGACTTCAAAAGCTTTTGAAGCAGAAAATAGCAACCCACCACTGCAGAACATGTCCAATAGGCCTTAATAAGCTGTACGCCTATTTGAAAATTATAGCTTTTTGTGCTTCCAACTAATAGCTGTAGCGTGATAGGCAGAACAAATGGATGATACCTGAATCAGTCTAATGTAAAATTACACATTCCTTTGAAACTAGCTTATCCAATCCAATCTTCATCCACTCTTGTCATCTTCTTAGAGTTTGTCTCCTGTCATTCCACTGCAATCTCTCTCACACTGCCTTTCAATGACTCTTTTCTGAGTAACCCTTTCTTTTCCCTCCATTCCCTTTCACGCCATTGCTACTTTTATCACCACTGGAACCTCTCTTCTTGACAAAGTTCTCTTACAATGTACATTAGGAAAGAACACATTTTTTTCAATTTCACAGAAAATAATGCTGTACTGCTTATCTCTGGCAAACCGTGTATTCTTTCAACATAATTCTATGCATTCTAAGTTTGGACAAATGTCACTTTGATAACATTCATCAATGGATTTTATATTTAAGGTTGTTTGAAATTGCAAACATTAGTACAGTAAATATTTTTATACTTCACTAGCCTCGTGAAGTGAGAAGCTGGCAATTAAAACAAGCACTGACAAAAGCAATATGTTTGGCTTTTATCAAGTAAAGCATGCAAACACAGGAATGCACAAATACTAAGGTTGTCATTATGGTGGTAATGATAGTAGCAGTAAAAGCCCTGGTGGTAGTCGTTCACGTTCTTCTCCATAGACATTTTGTTTTTTAAAAACCTACCGTAGTAAAACATTATTCAAAAAATAATTGCTATCTAATACAATAAATGCACGAGATACAGATTCAGATGAGTGATGATTAGGTGCATTTTATTATAATTAAAAATACCCGAATTCGTTGTGATGTAGGTACTGTGCAGAAGACAGAACGATCAATTTAAACATTGTCGAAGCGCACTCTTATAAAAAGTAAAGAATTTGTAATAATACATCATGCAAACAATTTCGTTGTCAAACCAGACCTGAAAAGCAGGTGTAAGAATTGGTTTCTGTGCTCCAGCTGGATTATTTCCACAACTGTGAAGATAGGGGACATGTGGTTCTGCAACTGTAACTTATTTGTCCCAAATGAATCATAAAATCCGCACTCATGGCCAGTTTGTTTTAAATGATCATGTATAAGGAAATTATCATTCCTTAAAAAATGTAAATCAGGTCAAGTTTAATTTATTACTAAAAAGGACAGTTCATTATCAGAGCTATTGAGCAGATACACAAACAATTCAGTAAAAAAAAGGTACAAAACTGTAGCAGATTCAAACCATTGATAAGTAACTTTTTAAAAACTGCAAATATTTCGAAATTATTGCCCTCTACTCAAAGAGTTAATAGTGGTTGACTTCTGTTATGCTCTGCACATACCAGTTATTGGTGTCGCAGGAAAGAAAGGGTAATTAACAGCAGGTAACTCCTGCGCAATTTGGATTTTAGCACCCCTCTCCCTAATCCCACCCGGCATAGCCAGAAAAATAAGCCATCTATCCATTTCTCTTTCATATACCCTTTTCACACACTCACTGAACTTATATGGAGGCAATACAACAGTACCTCATGTGAGCCAGCATTCTAACCATTCTGATTAGCTGACCAATCTCTGCATTCCACAAAGGTGTCCTATTAAAAGGACCCTTGGAAGTTAACATATGGTACCATCAGCCATGCAGAAGTTGAAAAATCTTCAGAAAACTGATTGCCTTTATGCAGTGAATTAGAAAATGCTTGCTATGGCTTCACAAAGAGACTACTTATAATAATAATTGTATGCAATTTGTAAATTTTCCCTTTATTGAAAAATTTGTCTTTACAGTACATTTTCCTGTATTGCTCAATATACCGATATAGAATATACCCAATATTTTTAGGCCCTTCCTGTGCTGTTTAAGTAGCGTTGGGTCTGGTATCGGAGTTGGGGTCTGTACTGTAACTATAATTTAAGGTTTATATGTGTACTCCTTTTTATCTTAGGTACTGTCTTGCAGTTCATTAATTGGTGGTATTGATCTGTATGTGAATATTCGTTGTTTTATTGGTGATTTTATGAATTTTTGGGAACTTTATATTTTTATTGATATGTTATAAGATGTGTGGTTTGTATTGCCAACCTGGAATTATATCAAACTAATATAATACTCGAAATATTACATTTATTCATAAAAATGAAGTACATATTTTTGATATGATACAATATTATATCCATTCGGAGAGCGCGACAAACCACTTTCAAAGGTGTATCTAAGCGCTAGCCTCTTCCGATCTCATCCCCAAACTTCTAGAATAGCCAGGTTTTTAACAATTTCTTAAATTGACCGACATCTACACAGTTGCGTAGAAAGACAGGAAGCTCATTCCATGCCCTCGGAGCAGTGTGAGAGAAGGATCTGCCCCCATGTCTGGAAAGCCTGACCCGTGGAATAGAGAAAAACACTTCATCACTAGATCTCAGTGGTCGTGCCGGTAGTAAAATCAAAGTTTGTTTTTCAGATATAGTGTGGATCTACCAAAAAAGGCTTTGTGAACAAGATAGCTGAACTTAAAAATTAGACATTTCCTCACTGGTAGCCAGTGTAAAGACCTGAGGATAGGTGTGGTATGTCACTAGTAGACCATGCAAAGGCTTCACATTCGTGTCTAAGCATTACATTTGAACATTCCAATGTCCCAGTGGAGCTGGTCATTGTTGCAAAGCCATCCTGTGCCCTGGGTACCCCCAACGTTTTGCTGAATGGTACTGGTGATAACTGACTCTGACTGACCCTGGGCTTTGCCCAACCAGGCCCAGGGCCAGCGCTATGCTGAAAGCACTTAGAATACAGTGAAAAAACCTACATAAACTAGGGTACACTATGGTGTGGGGTACCCCTGTGATTGGCATGTACTACACTATCTGCCCCTAATAAATAAAAGGGCAGGGGGATTGAAACTACCAATCAGTCCCTAGTATATAGTAGGGCATATCAGTTTAGAGGCCAGCAGCCTTTTCTGCACTTGCATGTGTGCACTGCTGAAGCCCAAGGTCAGTTTAAAAGCAGACCTGGATTCCATGACTGCTTTTAAAAAGTATATTGTGACCAAATTCGTCTTTGGTGTTTAGGGTGCTTCAAAATGGATACTCCACAATGTTGTGGCATATTAGGAATCCCCAGGGTCTCCCATAGGTGTCCCAAGGGTGGGGGTCAGGTATTTATAAGATAGACCCTTATAAATGACTTTTTTATGCCATGGGTTAAGTGAAATTTCACATTTCACTCCCCACATTGTGATAAAGTGCTGCCCAAATTCGACTTTGATGCTGGGAGCACTGTGGAGGGAGGATCTGCAATATTTATACAGATTCAGAACCCAAAAGTCTCCCCTAGTTGTTCCATGGGGTGGGGGTCCTTTAGGTATAAGCAAAACACTTATAAAATATGTTTTTATAAGCTCTAGTGCTGGAAAACTGGCCAAGACGTTTTCCCATTGCAAATCCCATGCCACATAGGATAACATGGCAATAGCTTATTAACTAATAACTCTTGATAGGAGAATGATAGAACTTCCATTGAAAGACTTCCCAGAATGGTAGTGATAAATCCAACAATATTATGTTGTTGAATTTCTCCCAAAAGGTACACACAAGAAGTTATAAGACTTTCTTGTTTGTAAGTCCAGATTCAGACTTCGAGTGGTCTGCCCTGATTGGTCAGAGTTAAGTGGATTAGCTAGGCTGCTTTAAAGAGGTGATTCTGGGAGGGTGGTGTGCTGTTGCACAGGAATGCCAGGGCTGGAAGAGGTGTCATAAACCATGGTCTTGAAAGAGGAGGAAAGAAACCAGTGTCGTTTTCAACTCTAAACTTTCCCCCTTAGCCAGAGCTAGGCTTATGGAAGGAATGCACAGACGCAAGGGGGAGAGTCTATGGAAAGTAGCCATCCTAGGGGTGTGTTTAGCCAGCTCTTACCTCCCTGCTGGAAAATCAACCATTATGAAGTTGGAGGATTTGGTGCACTCTGGGACAAGATAATCCCACACTCTACAGGATGTGGTCATATCCTTGGGAAGTTCCCCTGCTCCGATTGGTCAGGAGTAACCTCCTGCTTGCCCTAGAGTATTTGGACTAAGTATCTGAGAGGGGCAGAGTCTCTCAGATCTGCTGCTTAAAAATTAAGAAAGCAAGACATTGCCAGGTTGAGAAGTTGGGGTGCAAAATCCAAGGTCTACACTCTGAAGACTGCACTAGCTGAAACTACAACCCTGTGGATTAACTTGCTGCAAAAGAACTAAATAGTTGATTACCTGCAAGCTACAGGTTAACAGAGCTCACCTGGAACATCACCACCAAGGATCCTCAACCTGGAGAAATACCAGTGGGCTTGTAAGGGTTTTGTCCAAGTGGATTGTGGGTACTAAAGTCCTCAACTTACAAGGACCATCTTGGAGCTTCCAGACACTTGGGGTGAGTTTGAGACCCTTCGGGTCCCTTAGGGAGCTTCAGAAACAAGTTCCAAGAGTTTGGAGAACACCTGGCCAGCCAAGCCACCTGCCTTCAACCGAGAGCCGGCCAAGCCATCCAGGTTCTTCCCGCTAAAAGCTCCGTAGGTCTGACTTCCAGAGTTTGACCGGGAGTAGAAGAAATCCAAGGTCTGCGAACCCTCACCGAATCCAGCCTGGTGAAGAGCATCTAGGGACCCCACGAGAAAAAGCCCTAGAAAAGTTTCTAATTCTGAAGGTAGAAACTGTGACCGAGATCTACCGCAAGTGGTAGCCACTCCGGGCTCCATCATACTGGGCCTGAAACTTTGATTTTGAGCTGGTCTATTGCGACCAGATATCCCAACATGGTGATATATGTTTCTATGTGCCATAAAGTGATAAATCTTTGAAAATTCATATCTCCAGTTCCCTACATTGGATTGTCGTCATTTTGGTGTCATGTTATAGATACAAATATTTCCTATTTTTATAAATTGGTGTTGGATTTTTATTTTCTGTTGTGTCTTAAATATTTACTGAATTGGTGTTTTTAATGCTTTCCATACCTGTCTATGAATTTAAGCCTGCTTGCTCGCAGTCAAGTTACCAAGGGTTGAGCATGGGAATAATTTTCTAAGAATTATTCTGAGTCCTATACTGTGTTAGTGGCCTTATTGCAAAGTGGCAGACCTACATTTGCCCCTCCCAATAATCCTCATTCCAACAGTCATACAGTCAATATGTGTGGCACAGCAATGCGTCTTGATATCATGTAATAACCCATACTGTTCCTCCTATAAACCTCCCCTTTTTCCACAACACAGGCCCCAATGCAAATGCTTTTTTTATATAGTATGTTATGGTATCCACTTTTTTTTTTTACATCTTTATTTTAAATCTTTGTGGGAAATCATACGCGTGATACATCTTTGCCTTGGCCAGGAATTATTTCCACAGAATGGGTGACAGAACTGATGCACATTCTTAAATTCGAACTAACAGCTGCAACAAAATGTTTCCACAACGCAGTCCCATATTGAGTTTTCAACCCCCGGCCCATGAGTCACATAGCAAACATTGATATTCAGTCCAAAAGTAGGTGGTAAAGGGTCGCCATGCAGTGTCAAATTTTGCAACACTATCTCAAACAATTGCTGCGAGTGTTTACATGGCAAAGATTGACCATACATTTCGCCACCAAATGTTGAGCAAGGGTGCTTGTGCCTGCTTCCACATCTGGGCCATGCTCAAGCTTGCAACTTATGGGTAATGAAAAACTAGCTTCCCTTGTTGAGTCATCATGGGTAGAACCTATCTGCCACCGGGTCTCCCACTAGGACCAAAATTGAATTGTGAGGCAATGAGATACTTTTAATGGAGTGTATTGTATGAAGGAACTCATCCCAAAAACGCTTGAATCACCGTGCAAGTCAAACATGTGTGTATAACGGTTCCTCTATACCAACACCCTTTCCAGTACAGATCTGAACTGCCAAACATTTTGTGAAGTCGCACTGGTGTGAAGTACCAGGGTGTTAGTATTTGACAGATGTTCTGTTTGTAGCTGAGGACTTAGAAGCCCTCTGCCAGATACCTCCCCATGTTTCATCTGAGATGTCTATGGCCAATTCCCACTAATATTGCATCACAAATACATGTTTTTTAGGGGGTAATATGCCTTTAAGGGAAATGTTTTTGAAGTATAAGTCTTTGATTGATGTTTTCTACCTTTGCATGACTTTGTGAGATGGAGTCCTTCTGGTCCGACATAATGCCTGTCTAAGCCTCTAGGTGTCCCTTCTGGTCAATGTATATTTCTCAAAAAGATCCACCCTGGTCCCACAGTCCCCATTGCTAAAAGAAAGCCCTCAAAGTCGTGCATCGGCCCGATCCCAACTAAAGGAACCTATGTTTCATGCACCTGGGGGGAAGACTTGGTTGCAGGCCGTGAAAGTAAGTGGAAAAGTGTTTGTCGAGAATGCCTGTTACCCCTGCACGCTCCACCAGTGGCCCAGGAGCATGTCTGTCAATGGAAGAGTATATGGGGAACCCGTCAGGGCCACAGAGGGCAGCGGCAAAAGCCCGCCAAGAGGGACTGGTGAGAAAGCTTGTTCTACTTGTACCCAAGGCTTGCTGTTGGAGTCATGGTTCCAGTTGAGTGAGAAACGGAGTTCTGTCACTAACAAGTATGTAACTATATCTGGGAAGCCCAGGACCCCTTCAGCCATGGATCAGAAGAGGAGTGCCCTTGTCAACCTCTGGGTTTTACCAACATCACCATAAGCATTTTGTAGTGAATCAGTTTCAGTGTCATTTTAAAAGAAAGGTAAGTGGGAGAGTTTGAAGGCCATAGAGTAGCAGTTAAGCAGACCCAACCAGGAAATCTCCAACTTACCCCACCGATAGAGATCCTTGAACCGCGTTGTGAGCAAAGGAGGGTTATTGCTACCGTGAAGAGCATTTGTGTGAGGTGGGAGTTGGACCCCCAGATATCGCAAACGTTGCCCATTAAATACTGCACCCCTGGATGAGTTCCCTGAGGCTGCCCTCTGGATCTGCCTCACCCAGACCCCATGATTTTGAGTCATTAATTTTGAAATCGGATGCTTCTGCCAAATGGCCTAACTTTCTCAACAATGCTGGGATTGTTGTGTATGGATAGGTGGGAACACATAATATATCATCAGCGAAAAGGGCACATGTATGCTCTTTGCCTTTTACCATCATACCTTGTATTGCAGGATTGTTCTGGATTTTATCTACTCAGGGTTCCATAGATAGGGCAAAGATAAGGAGGGACAAGAGACCCCTAGTGAGCGGAATGGTAGACAAAAAGGTTGCATTGATTTTGAGTTTCCCAGGCAGCTTTTTTAAGTTTGCCTGGATGAAACATTTCATTTTGGGCCCACGGTCCAGTGCTTTCAACAGGTATGCCCAATCCACTCTATCAAATGCCTTCTCGGCTTTCAGGGAGAGGTCTTCATTTTTTGTAAATTGACAACCTATGGTACATGTGATGGCCACATAGCCCTATGCTCAGCAGTGATGTGTTACCATATATCCATATTTCCTCGAATTACTCACGATGCCTGTGATGTAACTACCTGATCCCCATGTACCTTCTAGCAGTCTAGTTGCTCTGATAGCAAGAATCAGTGGATTACCAACCACATAGCATGACAAATAAAAAGTATCCTCTTTGACACCCCAAATGAGGGTGACTCTATTATTCAGCCCTCATACAACATCCAAAGCTTCAAGGTGTACTGTCACAATGTACTCATCTTCATGTGACTATCTTCCTCAAGTGTTTGGAATCACACTAAAACTCTTGATTTCCTCCATCCAGGACTAACATACTGACTGCACCCAGTCACCTCAGATAACAACAGATTACAGAATAAAATCCCAAAGCTTTTCCTACTTCATCAGTAGACAGGCTGTCAATACCTGTTTTATCTTGCTGCGGCTGTTCATGTCCCTGGCAAATGCTTTACCCTAGACAAATTGGTGAAGAGGCAGGTCCTGAGGAGTAGCATGGCCTTTAAGCATGGGCGAATTTTGCGAATCTGGCGTACGGGAATTTGCGTATTTGCGAACTCGCAATCTGCAAAATCCGCGAATTTGCGGATTTTTTTCTTTGTGTTCGCAAGGGTTTTTGCCAGTTCACGAGGGTTTTGTACCAGTTCGCAATTGCGAACTTACTTGTCGGCTCGCAACGGTCGCGACTATGTTGTTTCTACGTCTGGTTCATCATCACAGGTTCACAGCACCCTCTGTTTCACCACTGCCACCCTGTTTCACCCATGCCACCCTCTGGTACATCAATGCCACCCTCTGGTTCATCACTGTAGATTATGGGGGGGAAAGCAAGCACACCTGCCCTGCTTCAACTGACATGAATTAATTTGGGGTTGACTTATTAAGGTGTCACTGTTTTAAAATTCCAGTCTGGCACCTCCTTCCTTATCTGTAATTTGCTTTCTGTTGCAGTGCAATTTTTTTTCCAGGACCTTTGTGGCCTACTTGTAGCTATTCTATGAGCCTGCTGTGAGGGTCAGAGCAGGGTCATAGACTATTTGCAACTAGCAACTGAACTCTGGAGGGCCCCAGTCAGGAAGCACTACAGGGAATGGTTACTAATGATGAGTTTGAACTTTTGCACCTGCTGAGTGCTTTCAGTTTTGCAAAACTCGTTTTTCTGCAGAACAGCAACTGTAATGCCCCAAACAAACATAGGCAACTGAACTCTGGAGGGGCCCCTCAGGAAGTACTACAGGGAATGGTTACTAATGATGAGTGAACTTTTGCACCTGCTGGGTGCTTTCAGTTTTGCAAAACTCGTTTTTCTGCAGAACAGCAACTGTAATGCCCCAAACAAACTTACTTGTGAAAGTTGATTTCTAATCCAAAAGTGATCCAAAGAAAGTCAAAAGGCCTCAAATCCAAAAAAATGCAGGCAAATGCCAACCTGAGGAGTTATTCTGATAAAAATCATCATTTTCAGAAGGTCTATGCTGCTTGCTAGTGGATTTCTTGTGCAGAATTGCAAATTTTGTAATTTCGCGAGTGCGAGATTGTTGCTGCCCGCCGCACCTACATGTTCGCAATTGCGAACTCTCGCGATGCGTCGCCAAACTCCCACGGGATCCCGCAGCAAGATCCAAAATGGCGCAGCACTCGCAAAATATCGAGAAAAACAGCTCGGCAAACGCTGAATGATGGTAAGTGAACGCCGCACGCCGCAATATTGTATCACCAAGAAAAAAAATCCGCTGCGTGCGAATTTGCGGATTTTCGGTAAATTCGCGAGAGTTTGCGGATTGTGAATTTACCGAAAATCCGCAAAATCCGCAAGTGGAACGGATTTTCCGCCGATGCTTAATGGCCTTGTACTGCACAATAAATGTGGGGGTACAATCTCAAAAGATATGGAAAACATACCCCGCATCTATGACTACATTTGTTACTCGAAGGGCACAGTCAGAAGTTTCAGAAGTCTCAAATTTCCCTCATACAATCACACATTAATTATTTCACATCTCAATGAAAGTCAACAAATAAATCACTACCCATATCCCACTTCATATAAGTAACAAAAAAGGTACCATTTCAACAAATATTGCTGCAATCATGTCTTTAAAACCTTAATGTGAGAGAGATGTTTGACATTTGTCCGTGCTGTGTGTGATGTATAGGAAACAAACAATAAGGTGATGGATGGAATGCTTGAATTAATCTCAGCCACTAGCGACCACTGTGGGTGGTACTCCAAAGCATTGTTTTCCACCAACTATGCCACTTTAGACAAAACATGTCATATGTAAATCAGTTTTAGATCTGGAAAAACAATGTGAAAAAGGAGCGCAAAATGTTACATAAATATAATTCTATTTGTGCAATGAAAGTTCAAGTATTATAACATCCACAAATCTCCAATAGTATCAGTTCATTTGCATTCAGTCCACCGGGAGTCTTGTATTTCTGTTCAAATCCAACTTTACTGAATCTTTTATCACACAAAAGTCAATCATCAAATCCAACGCGTTTCGCCCATTAGGACTTCATCAGGGCTGTAAATGAAAAAAATCTACAGACAAAATATAATATATATATATATATATTACCTACTGGCGTCTCGCCAGTAGGTATATATAGTTAGGATTTTTTCCCTATGGGATTTTTGAAAATTCTATGTCTAATAACTTTGGCGTTTGTGGAGGGAATCGGCTGAAATTTTCAGGAAAATGGCACATTTTGTTTCTGAGCAGCTCTTGAAAATTTGGGGGGGTTTTGTCAAGGGGGGGCCGAGAAAAAAGGGGGGTCCCAAAACGCGTTTTCCAAATGTTAATTTCCATAGGGCGGTTGGCCTCACTTTTAGCTCGAACGGCTGAATGGATTTGCACGAAACTTGGCAAAATTGTAGGGACTGTTAGCCCGATGTGCCTTTGCTAGGTCTCAATATATGTGCTCCAGTGGATTTTGAGAAATTAACGTTCAAAACAAGATATATATCTGTAACAGCGCTCCGGGCTGCGCTCCGGTCCGCTTACTTTTCGCGAAACGGAACTTTGCGATGCGAAGCTGATTGGCTCTCCGGTGTCTGTCAACATTCTAAACAGTCCGGAGCGGCCGCCATCTTATCTCTCGGTAGGATCGAGAGAGAAGAAGAGGTGAAAAACGAAGGGGGAATTTAATGAAAGGGGGCAAGGTAGACCCCTCTTGACCCCCTAGGAATGATGTCGGGGTTATTAAAGGGTCCCGTGGGGAAAAAAAAAAAAATATGATTTTTCACGGTAGAAGCGCTTCTCGGGCCGCGAACTGGGCCGCAAACTGGTAGCGAAACGGGAATTCGCCATTTTGTGTTTCGTTTTAATTAAATTACTAGGTATAAGGGGGTGCGGGAGACGTATCCTGATCCCTTATGTTTTCTGAGGGTGGCTGAGGAGGCTCATATATGTTGATACATGTCTTCCAGCGGCAGTGCGTGTTTTTTTTTTTTTTTGCTGCGTGACGTCTGTTAACGTTCGATTCGATGGAAATCAGGAAGTGTTGACCGCCAATTTGTCACTGCGATAAAATATTTTGTTATAAATGAATCCTTATTGATAAACATTGTCTGCGCCATCTTGCCTTTTTTCCAATGCCACAATTTTGTCGTGCACGGCAGCCATTTTAGATGCCTTGACCAGACCCACTCTCTGCACGCCGCCGATCCTCAGCACGGTTCCCCACCCTCGCAAGCATCTCCCCCACGCACTGGTCACCCCCGCTCTCTCTCTCATGCATGGGCCATAAACTTCCCCCCATCTGCGCTGCTCTTCCCTGAGAATCACACCCTGTGCCCGTCCGACACCTCCCTTTCACCCTATTCACTACTGCACCCTCTGACACTCCTCTTCCTCTGTGTCCGATTGTCCAGGCCGGTCCCAGGCTATCACCTAGCCCTGCGGATGTAGTTTATGGCCCCAGCTGCAGAGAATCCAGACATGCTAACCCTCTCGATTCAGGCGTGAGACTACCGATTTCAGTGCTAGTCTCCCGCCTCCCGATTCCTGCAAGCAAAAACCCGATTCCTCTGGGGTTTCAGCTGACAGTGCTTGGTATTGTGTTACGTGCTAATTCTTCCAGGAAACGTCAGAGGGCCGATGCAGGGGCTCTAGAAGGGGTGATAAACCATTTAAGCCTCATTAACAAGCGCATGGTCTTTTAAAGATATGTGAAGTACTCGGGGGGGCGGTGGTGTGTGTGTGCCCTCTTTCAGGAGCGGGCGGGGGGGGGGCACTGCCAGCAACTTGCCAGGCCAGGCAGTGTTCAACACTTGCATCACCCTTTCTCTGCCTGCTATTGCGCTCCATGCTTCGGAAAGGTAAGAAAAAGAACGTGCATTTGAGTTTGAAATGTCCGATCCTGTAGCAGCACACTTCCAAAGCCCACACATGACAATAACCCGATTCAAGGCCCCATTCACCCGATTTTTTAAAAATATATAGTACTCCAACAAAGTAGGATTATAAAACTTTATTAACTTTATAAATATATCGAACGCAACAAAAACTGTAAATACATTTAAACATTTTTTTGGCAAAAAGAAGCAACAATGGTCAGTAGCTGTCTTTTGTGCGAATAGTCCCAAGGCAGCACAACGTGCTGAGTTCTGGACGGCACCCAGGTGATGTTACCTGGGTGCCGCACTGGTTTTTGGTTTCCTACAATGCAGCTCAGAAAAACAGCGTGGGGCGTCCCGGGTGGTGCGGGGGGAGGCCTCGTCAGTAGCGGTCTGTTGTGCGAATAGTCCCAAGGCAGCAGAACGCGCTGAGATGTGGATGGCACCCAGGTGATGTCCAGTAACTTGCCGCACTGGTTTTGGTATCCTACAATGCTGCTCCGAAAAACGGCGTGGGGCGCCCCGGAGGGGGGGGCGTGGGGGAGGCGGCGTGAACGGGCGTCCCCAGGTGGAGGCTCGTCTGCTGTACTGGGGCGCCCCTTTACCGTTTCAGTTGCCATTCCGCCCGCTTTTCCTACACTGTGCCTCTTCCGCCATTCAGCTGTTTATCGCCCGCTCTTGCGGCTACAGCGTCTCGCTCACCATGTAGTTGAGTTGCGCCCACTCATGCGGTGCAGCGATAGGCGGCTGCCATTGGATTCGTAAAATGGCGGACGGCTCTTCGGATTTGGGCCTGGTCCACTAAAATGGCCCTGGGACACCTTGGAACTCGGACGCTTCCCTGATAGGGCGTGGGCTCCATCCTCGAAAGCGTCCCCTCAGCCGTGAAGATTCTACAAAAGTCATGGGGGCCCTCGACTCTTCAGGCTTCCGGTTGGGAGCGGCTGCCATGATTGCTCGCGGAATGACCACGACGGAGCCACGAGATGGTGGTGCTCTCATGCTGACGCCAGCTTCAGTCTGAAACATCCAGAAACAAGGTGGGGCTTTCATCGTTTGGGAAAAAAAAATGTTCTAAACCAATGAAAAGTGTTATTTTTAGGTCATATGACCAAGCCTTCCATCCTTAGGAGACCAAAAGTAAAATGAACCAATGAAAAGTTTTATAAACAAGTCACATGACCTGTTATGCGGCATAGGGCTACAAAAAGTGTAGAAAATCCGTTGGCACGTGAGGCGGCGTCAGTAGCGGACCGATGTGCGAATAGGCCGAAGGCAGCACAACGCGCCGAGATCCGGATGGCACCGAGTTGTTGTCCAGCAAGTTGCTGCACTGGTGTGGCTATCCTACAATGCTGCGCCGAAAGTCGGCGTGGGGCGCCCCGTTGGCCTGTAAGGTCGCGTCAGTCAGTGGGGGCTGTGCGTCTCCCCCAAGATGGAGGCTCCTCGGCTGCAGTGCGGCGCCCCTTATCTTTTCACTCGCCGTCCAACTGAGTTGCGTCCGCACTTGCGGCTACAGTAGGCTGAAGGCATCACCGCGCGCCGAGATCTGGATGGCACCGAGGTGGTGTCCAGCAAGTTGCCGCACTGGTGTGGCCATCCTATAATGCTGCGCCGAAAGACGGCGTGTCCAGCTGAGTTCCGGTCACTTGCGGTACAGTGACTCGAACGCGCCGAGATCCGGATGGCACCGAGGTGGTGTCCAGCAAGTTGCCGCACTGGTGTGGCCATCCTACAATGCTGCGCCGAAAGTCGGCGTGGGGTGCCCCGTTGGCTTATGAGGTGATGTCAGTAGTGGACCGATGTGTGAATAGGTCGGAACCAGCACAAGGCGCCAAGATCCGGATGGCAAGTCCTGGATGTTGAGTGCCATAGTTGAGAGTTCTGAGCAGTGCTTGTAAGACTATCTGAAGCTTATTTGCACCTGCTGCAGCTTCACTATTGCCCGAGGTGGTGTCCAGCAAATTGCCGCACTGGTGTGGCCATCCTACAATGCTGCGCCGAAAGACGGCGTGTCCAGCTGAGTTCCGGTCACTCTTGCGGTACAGTGACTCGAACGCGGCGAGATCCGGATGGCACCGAGGTTGTGTCCACCAAGTTGCCGCACTGGTGTGGCCATCCTACAATGCTGCGCCGAAAGTCGGCGTGGGGTGCCCCGTTGGCTTATGAGGTGATGTCAGTAGTGGACCGATGTGTGAATAGGTCGGAACCAGCACAAGGCGCCAAGATCCGGATGGCAAGTCCTGGATGTTGAGTGCCATCGTTGAGAGTTCTGAGCAGTGTTTGTAACACTGTCTGAAGCTTATTTGCACCTGCTGCAGCTTCACTATTGTCCTGGTGTGGCCAAAGATCGCCCATGACATAGTCGGCCGGCTCCCGGGGTCCGGCGGAACTTTTTCCCTTTTCCATTCTGCATCTTGTCCCACAATCCGTTTGACCTGAAGACACGACCAGGTCCCTGAATGTGTGCAGGGGGACGTTATTGATTGAATCAAAATGGCGGCTTCACACAAAGCTGACTCAAGCGTTGCTGCTGATGCTATACAGACAAAAATTGGTTTTCAGTTTGTACATTCTTCAGGATTTTTTTTTCCATCCAAGGCTGATTGAGAGTTTGTAGAACAATGGCTTCAGATTTTCAACATACTACTCTTCAACATTCTTCCTAAATGTAACAATGTGAGACTCACTAGGAGAACGACTGTTTATCTTTCCTTTCAAAATGCTGCCAACAATATTTTCTGAATGGAAGACACCATCTTGTAGCATAAAGGGCCGAAAGGGGTTCTGGTCTGGCCGATGGTTGGTGGAGACATTTTGACTATATCTTGGACCTGCCCGGCCTCGCCCAAAATGGCGCCGGTATAAATGGGACTCGTAACTCCTTGTTGTGTACTGGTTGAACAACCTTGATATCACGAGATATGAATGCAGTTTTGATGCTCATGGCGGGCGGGGACGAGAATTGATTGAATATTTCGACATCCCTATTGATATTAAGTTCTGATGTGTTATTGATTACTGTACTATTGAAAGTTCGAATTAACGTCACCCATGGTACTTGCCCGCAAATGTATATCTAGATGATTTTTTTGTAAGTGGCTTTGTCGTATTTTAATTACAAAATGTACGTCCACCGATTCCGCAACTGTTAGACACCTTAGTTCTTGCAACCTAATGGCCCGCTCGTTACGTTCCTCTACAGTGTAAATGTCTCCTCATCATATACGATTTCAGTTTGCTCCGTGGCCGGCCCACGTGGTTATAGGCCCGTATTTGTATACTGACATTTTCACAATAAAGGTTTTTAAAACAAAACATGGTAGTAGTATTTACATTGGTAAAGTTTTTACTTTTAGTCACTGTTTTCGAATCAGTAAAAGGCAAGTGAAATAAAGCAGTCCAATTACATGACAGATAAAAGGTATAATACGTAGGAACGCAGTAAAGATAAATGGTCAAGGGCAGTTGTGTTTTCCACTCCTGCAACATAAAGTGATCGATAAGAATCTGATAATCAGGCGTATCGGCGAGTAAGACAGCAGGCCGAGCCTCTTTTACTCAACGGCCCCGTCATGGGACGAAGAAACGCCCTTTTTCTCGAAAAAGGAATATATTTTACTTGCAGGACAGTTGTAAATTTTCCGGGAAAGTACATTAGCCTGGAACATTACAACATATATGTTTAAAAAAAAATAATGTTCGAAACCAATTAAAAGCGTAATTTTTAGGTCATATGACCAAGCTTTTCATCATTAAAATAACAAAAGTAAAATGAACCAATGAAAAGTTTTATTAACAAGTCACATGACCTGTTATGCTTACGTTACGCGCTGCGCGTCGCGCCCCGGATCACTTCCGGGTGCGCTAACGCGGAGTGTCATATAACGCATTACGCGACAACGTAGGTCAAGAATATAGTCAAAATGTCTCCACCAACCAGCGTTCGGAACACAACCCCTTTCAGCAGTCCAAAAAGTTCTGTTAAATGACAACAGAGGGGACAGGCAACAAGGACCATCAGTCAAAGAGGGGAGGGCAAGTTCTTCTCTACCGGGTCATGTTGGGGCGCTACCGGAACTGATTGAATTGGTAGTCTACAGTGTTTCTGGATGTTTCAGACTAAAGCTGGCGTCAGCATGAGAGCACCACCATCTCGTATCCCAGTCGTGGCCATTCCACGAGCAAACATGGCAGCCGCTCCCCACCAGAAGCCTGCGGGAGTCGGGGGCCCCCAAGACTTTTGTACAATCTTCACGGCTGAGGGGACGCTTTCGAGAATGGGACCAAAGCCCTATCAGGGAAGCGTCCGAGTTCCAAGGTGTCCCAGGGCCATTTTAGTGGACCACGCCCAAATCTGAAGAGCCGGCCGCCATTTTGAGAGTCCTGTGGCAGCCGCCTATCGTTGCATCGCAAGAGCGGGAGCAACTCAACTACATGGTGAGCGAGACGCTGTAGTCGCAAGAGCGGGCGGTAAACAGCTGAATGGCGGAAGAGGCACAGTGTAGCAAAAGCGGGCGGAATGGCAACTAAAACGGTAAAGGGGCGCCCCACAACAGCGTGTCTTCAGGTCAAACGGATTGTGGGACAAGGTCCAGAATGGAAGAGTCATCAAAAGGCAAAAAGTTCCGCCGGACCCCGGGAGCCGGCCGCCTATGTCGGGGGCGATCTCAGGCTACACCAGTGCTATAAGACTTGGGGAGGGGGTCGGAGCCAAGCGTCTTCTCCGAGTCCGTGCCATCACACCGCCCCTCGGGGGCCTCCGTCAAGCTGTTTAGGGAGGTACCATATCACATTGTTTTCAAATGCAGTCAGGTCCACAAACGACCCTCACTTACTTTGAGAATAGTGAAGCTGCAGTAGGTGGAAATAAGCTTCAGACAGTGTTACAAGCGCTGCTCAGAACTCTGAACTATGGCACCCAACATCCAGAACTTATGCCATTTGAGAATGGCAGTGACATCGAAGCAACTCAGGGACCAAAACCATTAACGTACTTTCACGTATGAAAATCTTACTTGGGGAGGGGGCAGGAGCGAAGCGCCCCCTCCCAGTCCGCAACACCACACCGTATGTGGAAAATCTGAAGCCATCGTTCTACAAACTCAACCAACCTCGGATGGAAAAATCTAGAAAAATGTACAAACTGAAAACCAGTTTTGGTCTGCATAGCAACAGTAGCAACGCTTGCTATCAGAGTGCATGAGTTTCATGCTCGATCGATTGAGCTAGCCGGATCGGGCAACAAAAAGTATAAAATAGTTATGTAAATAGTTATTTAATAAAATGTTTTTCCCTGTTACTTTGCTGGTGTGTTGTATATATTTTTAATATTTGCATAGGGTTTGTCGTTATTTTGGGCGGGGTGGGTGACGGAGCCGAGCTGTCTTGCAGCCCTCATGGTGTGGAGCTCAGTTCATCTCACTATTTTCGTATTTCTCATGAAGGGTTGTTCTTAATGTTTCTATTTTAGCGAGGTCAAAAAGAGATCCAATTAGTGGCCTACTGATTTTGCTCGATTACTTTTATTTTTTTACACGATTTTTCACTATCTGCAAAGACTAAACAGAGTATTGCGACTTTGTGCTTGTTTGTAAATAGAGAATGAACCAAAGAGAACCAATTCTAAAACAGTAAATGCTTGGATAACAATCAATCAAATGGAGAGACAAGCAGACACGACGGATTACAACGGGGGTAAAGGTCTGCGTTAACTACCCTTCACTATCTGCAAAGAGAGAGTACTACTAAGAGTAAAGAGTTAGACATTTGACATAGGGCAGTAAAAATACATCTAGGTAATTGGCCAATGGTTGAAGTAAGGCACCTGTAGCCGAAATTATTGGTCTCCCCGGTGGCTTTGTGGGGTGTTTGTGTGTATATATATATATATATGTTCAAACTAAAGATTTGCACCTTTTGGAAATGCCCCACTGCGAGGTTATACTCCTGTTAATCAAGCGTGATGTGCAGCAAGGAGTGCAGCGCACACCATCACTTAAGCTGCCGCAAATCAACTTGCTGCTCATTTGAAGTCCTGTTGCCCCTGAAGAAATCCTTAGATGAAACGCGTCGGGCTGGACAATTATCGTGTGGACCTAGCCATGGTAACTTGCTGCTTGCTTCTTGAATAAACACACCTTCGCTACTTCTAACCTTTGGTGCGGCGTCTCTTACAGCAGGAACTTCTGAAGGTTGTGACATTGAGCGGCTGTCCTGAGCCGCGAGAGACGCTCCGGTGTTCTGAAGATCTCAGCACCCCCGCCTTCCGTGAACAACGGATGGGAAACGGGCACAGGGGCCGTTTACCATGAAAGCTGAGAGGTGGCAAATGCTATGGACTGTGTGCCACAATCCACTGGGATTTTACCTTTGAAAAACATTTTCGAGTGAGCAGCAATGTACTCACTGAAGTAAGACATCGGCACTTCACATACCAGAGGCCTTCGGGAGAGGGCCGCGCCCACGGAGGCAGGGTCTGTTATCACTTAAGCTGCCGCAAATCAACTTGCTGCTCATTTGAAGTCCTGTTGCCCCTGATGAAATCCTTAGATGAAACGCGTCGGGCTGGACAATTATCGTGTGGACCTAGCCATGGTAACTTGCTGCTTGCTTCTTGAATAAACACACCTTGGCATACTTCTAACCTGTGGTGCGGCGTCTCTTACAGCAGGAACTTCTGAAGGTTGTGACATTGAGGGGCTGTCCTGAGCCGCGAGAGACGCTCCGGTGTTCTGAAGATCTCAGCACCCCGGCCTTCCGTGAACAACGGATGGGAAACGGGCACAGGAGCCGTTTACCCTGAAAACTGAGAGGTGGCAAATGCTATGGACTGTGTGCCACAATCCATGGGGATTATAACTTTGAAAAACATTTTCGAGTGAGCAGCAATGTACTCACTAAAGTAAGACATCGGCACTTCACATACCAGAGGCCTTCGGGAGAGGGCCACGCCCATGGAGGCGGGGTCTGTTATCACTTAAGCGGCCGCAAATCAACTTGCTGCTCATTTGAAGTCCTGTTGCCCCTGATGAAATCCTTAGATGAAACGCGTCGGGCTGGACAATTATCGTGTGGACCTAGCCATGGTAACTTGCTTATTGCTTATTGAATAAACACACCTTGGCATAATTCTAACCTGTGGTGCGGCGTCTCTTACAGCAGGAACTTCTGAAGGTTGTGACATTGAGCGGCTGTCCTGAGCCGCGAGAGACGCTCCGGTGTTCTGAAGATCTCAGCACCCCCGCCTTCCGTGAACAACGGATGGGAAACGGGCACAGGGACCGTTTACCATGAAAGCTGAGAGGTGGCAAATGCTATGGACTGTGTGCCACAATCCACGGGGATTTTACCTTTGAAAAACATTTTCGAGTGAGCAGCAATGTACTCACTGAAGTAAGACATCGGCACTTCACATACCAGAGGCCTTCGGGAGAGGGCCGCGCTCATGGAGGCGGGGTCTGTTATCACTTAAGCTGCCGCAAATTAACTTGCTGCTCATTTGAAGTCCTGTTGCCCCTGATGAAATCCTTAGATGAAACGCGTCGGGCTGGACAATTATCGTGTGGACCTAGCCATGGTAACTTGCTGCTTGCTTCTTGAATAAACACACCTTGGCATACTTCTAACCTGTGGTGCAGCGTCTCTTACAGCAGGAACTTCTGAAGGTTGTGATATATATATATATATATATATATATATATATATATATATATATATATATATTCACTAAAAACCATAGGTTTCAGTGACGTTATAGTTAGTTGGACATTTGACTCATATAAGACCAGAGAAATACACCTGTTAGAGTTAGTTGAGCTAACTATAACTTGCGCCCCCGCAATGCACTGCAGATGATGTCACATATTACATCACACATGACATGGTCAGTGACATCACTGATGACATCACTGATGACATCTCAAATGACATCACTGATGACATCACTCATGACAACATCCAGATGATAACCTGATGCACATACTCTGCTTCTTTACATCTTTTCTTTTCTCTTGATTTTTGCATTTTGAACACACAACACATTTCTCATAAATAGGATATTCTCCTAAATGGGGAGCTTATAGTCTTCTCAAACAATTGTATTCTCTTACACAATTAACATCAGCACTAACCTTGATCTCATCAAAATCAATTAAATGCAAACCAGACAAAATTCTAACTTGAGATAATGCAACATATACCATTTTAAAACAGTTTTAAAAACCTCTTTAAAAACAGTTCTTCCTACGTTTACCAAAGCATTATCGACACTTAAACCTTGAGATTTATCAATAGTTATTGCATATGCTAAACAGAAAGGAAACTGGTTCTACGAACATACAAGTCTTTTTCAAGGAAAAAATGTGCAGCATAAGGTGCAATCTGTCTTACCTCTGCAATCTGATCAAATTTAACTTTCAAAAATTCAATTCCATTTCTATTTTGATATTTCACAGAATCAACAACTTTCCCCATTGCTTCATTCACTAAACCTTCTTCTACATTCCGATTACGCTTCAAAATTACCCGACAGTTTAAACATACATCTAAATTTTTTTTCTAATCCAGCAGTTTTTGATACAGACTTTTCCAAAGAAGCCAATTTAGTCTGTAGTTTTTCTGAAAGAACAATTGTTATTCCTTGATGCTCGATTTTATCAATAGCTTCAATTAGAACTATTTCTTGCTTTTCCAATTGCATACGCTCTCTATTAAATGTATAACACTCTTCCACTGTAGGTATTAATCAGACTATAGACTTTTTTGTCTTTCATTTTCCTGTACATTACTTCTGCTGGTGTATTTTCATTTGTAAACAAGTTCTTTGGTAGACAACTTTGAAAAGCTTGTTTACCATGTTTGCTTAGAACATTAATTCTTACATCTTTTAGAAGATTTGCATATTCTTCATCTCTTGCTTGTCGCATATTCTGAGTGAGTTCTTTATATTCAAAATGTAACCACAGATTCACATTTCCAATACTTCCTAATGATTTCTTAGTGTCTTCATGTAGAAGAGTTTTAAACACTGGTGCTCCTTTTACACGGGTTACCGCAGATCTCCAAATACAATTAAATGTTTTCCTCCAAAGAGAATGTCGTAATCTGTTTTTAATATCTGTTGCATTCTTAAGTGTACAAAAGTAAGCATTAAGTTTGAGACAATGCTCACCTCATCAATAATTAAAAGCTTCATTTTCTTCAGCACTCTTGACACTTCATAAGAAGCTTCTCCAGACAACTTCTGATATTCTAATTTATTATCATGCTCAACTGGTAACATAAATAATCTATGCAAAGTAACTCCTTTAACATTGTGTGCAGCTAATCCAGTTGGAGTTGTTACCACAAAACGTAAATGTGAAACAGTAGTTTTTTTAAGATACCTGGTCAAAACTTTAATTTAAAAAACTTTACCTGTCCCGGCTTGACCACTGATGTACATAAGAAGAGGTATAAAAGAGGAACACACACATTCTTTTATTTCATGCAACAAACCATGTTCTATCCGTTCTCTCACTTTCACATGTATTTCTTTCTGTTCTACATTTACTTGTTCTTCTAAGTTTTCCAATGTAATATTATCCTTGTGTGCTTTTTGAATTGCGAATTCGAATTCATGCATAGCAATCGCTGCTTCATTTTTCAGCATTGGTTGTCCAAGATGAACTGGACTACATGGACCACTACTTTGACTATCTTGAGAACTTTCATGAGCTATTTCAGCTATAATAGTCTTTTCCTGTTCAACTGTATTATTCAACATTTTTAAATATGTAGAGAAAATTGTACATCCAATGCTATCTTTACAAGCATTAAAAGAATCTTCGTAGCAGTCACACTCGCCAAGTAATTCACTTTCACTATGCCATGGTTTAAACAGTTGCAGAAGTGCTAAATAGTAAAATTCTCGCTTATCTGAAGTTTCACAACTAAGTTTCTTGTGGTTTATAAGAATACCCTTTGCATGTTTTACTAAACAACCATGACATCCAACTACTGCAAACGTTCCTTCTTTTAAATCCTCTTTAATATTTCTTTGGAAGCTGTTATGTTGCAGTACTTCATACAGACATAACTGCTCCAGATGTCGACTCCTTTTTGGATAGTATGTGTCCAACATATTTGTCTTAAGAATGCCTGTACTGTCTGGCTCATTTGCTGCTAATTGTTCAATTTCTTCCAATGATTTCATCACTCTATTTTGTTTGCAGGCAAGACCTAAACTTACCCAAATGAATACTTGTGACTTTGAATATAAAATTGAAGAGCACAAGCGGTCTGAACATTCATAGGATCCAATTTCTCGATGCGAAAGCATTTTCAAAGTAAAGCTGTACAAGTGTTTACTAAGACTATTCTCTTGTGCAATTTCTTCCCACATTTATTTCATCTCTGATTTTCTTATGTTCGATGTAACATAACGTGCAACTGCAATTGAGTTATCTGTAACACGCTGGATTTCCATGTTTGAATTCCGCATTTTTAAAATGACTGGTTTGTAGTCTTTGTATACTTTGACTCTTCTGTTCTTTTTAAGTTGTAGGTATTCTTTGGAGATTTTCGAGTCATTGTTTGCCTTACAGAAGAAAAAAAAGAATATACTCTCCCTTTACAAATGACTGCACGGAGAAAACCAAACCAATATTTGGTGTAAGACTTTCCTTTAGACTTGTATTTTCTTCTGCAATACTTTCCACAATGGTCACTTTGGAAACGTAAAACTTGCTGTCTCAAGCTTCTATCTCCTTGTTTTCTTGGAATCTCACGTCACATACTGTTCGATAAAAAAAAATTATTGTTTCATCAGAATCATTTCCAAATTTAGGTGCATCCTTGATCCATCGTAGCATATGTATATGAGGTGCACCTCTTGCTTGTTTCTCCTTTCTCCAAAAGAAATCAGTAACTTCTCCAAGAGGTGGATTCTTTTTATTGCAGATAAAATACATCATGGTTTGAAACCTTTGATTAAAATATCTGCACACATTTACAGGATCCATTGAACACAGTTCAGCAGGAGTCTTTATTTCAACATTTTTTATATTGGAATTTGCTTCTCCTAGAAACTCAAGCAAATCTTCCCATGCATACTCTGCACAGCTAAGTGTGACAAACCATGTTGGTGTACCTAAGTTCCGTAACATACACTTGAGTTCTCCATGACGACGATATCAATACTCATTTGTTCCACGTTGACATGCCATCAATCTGATTAATTGTGCTTCTAAATTTTCCTCTGTTTCTTGAACTTTCTCAGTAGTAGAAGTATGGCTCCAATGTCCACTAAAGATTTTACAAAAGTTGGTTCTGTTCAAAATTCTCTTTTTTCTATGTTTGTCTTTCAACACTTTGATTATTTTATCCAACAGTTTGATTGTCTTCAGAATCAGAATAAATATCTTCTGTTTTAAATTGAAAGCATTATCCGCTATTCTTTCAATACGCTGCTTCTCTTTGAATTGCAACACGTTTCTTTTATATTTAAAGCATGTATTCATTAAATTCTGAATCACTCTAGATCAAAAAAGTCTCTGAGGAATTCCTTGAAATTGCTTTTGTCTCCGAGTAGCAGATACTATTTATTTATCATGTTTCCTTTTCCTGGAATTTGAAATTGAACTCTGCTTCACCTTACTTCTTTTTTTTTATTTGCTTTGTGTGATTTTTTTCATTTAATGTTCATACTATTTTTTTCAAAAATTGTCTTCTACTTTTAGTGGAACAAACTGTTTCTGTACTACTCCCATTTTTTCTAATTGAAGATTTTTTCTTTTGCTCAAATATATGTTTTTCTGCTCTTTTCTTTTTCTTTCACTTCTTCTAGGCATTTCCAAATTTTAATCCAAAAGAAATAATTTTCTGAAAAATAAAATAATAGATTCAATTATTTTTCACATTTGTTCACTATGTTAAAATAATAATATACAATTATAAAACTCCCACTTACAACTTCCAAACCCACTGCTGCAATGTGATGGAGCACGACAGAGGAGCACTAGGATGACAAGTGGTGCCATAGAACATACAGCAAGTATTTATTTAATTATTTATATACACCTTTACAGTTTATATATAACTGCACTACCTCATACTTTTCACCTCTCCTCCGCACCCCACCACCCAACAGCACTTTCTCTGCAACCCACCCCAGACAACTTTATAGATAGTATTTTTTTAAATTTTAATCTACGTACTTAGGATGATATTATCAACCAAACAGCACACACAAAAATTACCATTATTAGCCTAACTATTTTATCTACAACTTCGCAAACATAACACTGCACCCAGGGGGGTTGTCTGTGGGGGTCTGACCACCAGCACATTATTTTTGGGGTCCTCGAAACGGGTCTTTATGGGGCTCTATTTTCAGGCCTCACAAAGGTAATCAGTTTTTTTTCTTTATTGCACTGCAGTGAGACTGTGAGAGCATGCACATTGCTCACTCCTTAGTAGAGAAGACTTCATGCGAGTTGACTCACATTGTAGGACAAGAGAGCCATTTTCTCCCAGGATATCCCTTCTCTTTTTGCAACACCGGAGCAACATAATCATGGGCGATTAGCTGACAGAGCACCAGGCAAGCAATGCCGATTGCCTCAGACTCTCTGAGACAGCTTCCCGGGCGCACACACACAGCCGCACCAGAGTACTTCACATGTCTTCAAAAGATCATTTTTTTGTAAATGAGACTCTGTTCTTTTTCACCCCTTTTTACAGCCCTTACATCCCCACACTGCCTATTGCTGAAATGATTAGGCTCCCCCAAAATGTCGCTCTGGTTGGGCCTCTGGAAATGACCACAAGCACGACCCTGCTCTGACCTTATACACTGTCTTGTTTTAGTGTTACTAAAACATATGCTTTACCTGTTTCACTTAGTTCTCACACTCCCTCTTTAATATAAACATAAAAGCTATGCAATTACTTTTATATTCCTATGCTTGCCATGGAAATTTAGAACTGCAGGTTCTCCCCACCCTAAATTAGCACAGGTATTCAGTATTTGTCAGTCACGGGCACTTTAATACAGTATATTTATGAACAACTTGACAAAACGTTATCTTTCTAAATTAACGTCTTATACTGAAAAGCTCCTTTACATTTCTTTCGCTAGAAGTACTTTGTTTAAAACACCACCAGAGAAGGGTGGTGAAGTATGCTCCACAAAGAGCAACTCAAAGCTTTGTTGTTCTTTACAGGAAACATCTGCCTGTCAATGCTTATCGCCAGGCTTTTTGTCCCCTTAAAAGGCTGGGTAGATGAGTTTAAGACATCGTATTTAGAATCGGGGTGGAGGATGCACACAAATAAGAATGTATAGATGAATAAAGGGCGAGTGGATGCATGGCCAGATGCATCAATAGATGGATACATGGATAGATGTATCAATGTATAGATGGATGGAAGGATGAATGAATGCAGAGACCAGTACTTACGATAGATGGGTGGGCTGATAGATGCTTGGGATTAGTTCTGGAACAGATGTATCTATGCTTATATAGGCATATGGCTGCATGAATGGCACACTGCTTTTATAGGCGAGTGAGCTCATAGATGCTTAAGATAAGTGCAGCAACAGATGTATGTATGTATATAAGTAGGAATCTATGCATCAATTAAAAGATGGTTGAATAGCACAGTACTTAGGATGGATGAATGCTGGGCTTTAATTGGGCCGGGTTTAAGGATCGGCACTTATTTTCAGGGAGCCTCCAAACGGATCTCTATCGAACTCTATTTTCAGCCCTCTCAAAGATAGTCAATTTTTTTTATTGCACTGCAGTGAGAGCATCGATGTATGCATGCTTATTTTGCTCACTTCTGAGAACTGGATACATCATGCTAGTTAACCCACGTTGTAGAAGGAAGGGAAATCCTTTAAAATAATGTTTTTTTCCTAATGTAGGATAATTGGAGAGGATTTTTAAAGCACACAATGATACTTATCTTGATTTAAAACACAGCCCTACTTGCATAGCCCACACCCCTTTAACAGCTTTGCTCCCCCTTTTAGAGCCCCCCTACTTTTTCTTTCCCCACTTAGAACCCTGACTACACCAAAGTAGCAAAGAAACAGTGCAAGCTTCCATTAAAATCTACAATGGCATCAAGTTTCATAATTTGCAATCAAAGCTGGCAACCTTCTACCACAGTGCAAGAGTGTCTATCGGCACGAAGATTTGTTATCCACAGAAATGTTGTGTAATTTGTGTAATTGTCTGCTGGAACACTCATCACCAAAACGTATTAAAACATGGGAATTTGCCAAAAAAACATATACCATACCATAAAGCGATTCACAAATGGCCACACTTCCACCGCACCACCCTCTTCCCCATCCTTCCTTAACCTTACAAAATCAAAGTAAGAGCCATACCAATCCTAGTAGAAACACTATAGCAATTCAGGAACTTAATTTCAACAACTGTCTGCCGGAATGCTCATGAGCAAAGCATATTCAAACATGCAAATTTGCAGGTAAAACATATACCATGCCATAGAATGCTTTATAAGTGTTTCCAGTGGTAGTACATCACATTTAGTAGCTCGACATCTGCACATTACTAAATTCTGTGTTAATGACCAACATACCCAACTTCCCCACACCCACCCCCGCCCTTCTTAACCGTACAAAATGAAACAGAAACCCCCAGCATTCCTAGTAGTACCACTATACCCATACACAGACTTAATTTAACAGGTGTGTGCCGGAACACTTATAAAAAAAACAATTCAAACATGCAAATTAGCGGGTAAAACATAAACCATTCCCTAGCACGGTTAATAAATGGACCCAGTGGCACTAGATTACCTTTACTAGGTACACATGTCCACGTTACAAATATCTGTGTTATAATCAGTAACATACCAACCCGCCACCACCACCTCTGCCCTTGCTTAACCTTACGAAATCAAACAACGAGCCCCAGCAGTCCCGTTAGCGCCACTATAGCCATACATAGACTTAATGTCATTAGGTGTCTGCCGGAACGCTCCTCAGCAAAAGCTATTAAAACCTGCAATTTTGCAATTAAAACATACACCATACCATAAGACGGTTTATAAATACTCGCAGTACCTACACCACCTCCAAACCCGCCCTAGTTTAACTTTATGCAATAAAAGAAAGAGCCCCACCAAACGTAGAAGCGCCACTGTAGCCATTCAGAGGCTTAATTTCAATAGATGTCTCCCTAAATGCTCATCAGAGAAATGTATCAAAACATGCAAATTTGCGGGTAAAACATATACCATGCCATAGGGTGCTTTATAAGTGCTCCCAGTGCTACTACATCACCTTAAATAGGTCAACATCTGCATGTTACTAAATTCTGTATTTTATTCACCAACATACCCACCTCCCCCACACCTCCCCCGCCCTTGTTTAACCATACGAAATCAAACAGAAACCCCCACCGTTCCTAGTAGCTCCACTATACCCATATAGAACGTTAATTTTAACAAGTGTCTGCGGAACACTTATCAGCAAAAAGTATTCAAACATGCAAATTGGAGGGTAAAACATAAACCCTCCCATAGCATGGTTTATAAATGGGCCCAGTGAAACTACATTGCCTTTACTAACTACACATGTCCATGTTACAAATGTCCGTCTTATAATCAGCAACATAAATACCTCCTCCACCCCCACCCATACCCTTGTTTAACCTTACAAAATCAAACAACAAATCCCAGCACTCCTGTTACAGCCACAATAGCCATACATAGACTCAATGCCAACAGGTGTCTGCCGGAACGCTCATCAGCAAAAGCTATTAAAACCTGCAATTTTTCTACTCAAACATACACCATACCATAAGACAGTTTATAAAAAGTTGCAGTACCAATACACCACCTCCATACCCACCCTTGCTTAACTTTACGCAATAAAAGAAAGAGCCCCAGCAAACGTAGAAGCACCACTGTAGCCATACAGAGGTTTAATTTCAATCGATGTCTCCCTAAAAGCTCATCAGCAAAATGTATCAACACATGCAAATTTGCGGGATTAACATATACCATACCATAGGGTGCTTTATAAGTGTTCCCAGTGCTACTACATCACCTTAAATAGGTCAACATCTGCACGTTACTAAATTCTGTGTTTTATTCACCAACATACCCACCTCCCCCACACCCTCCCACGCCCTTGTTTAACCGTACAAAATCAAACAGAAACCCCCAACATTCCTAGTAGCGCCACTATACCTATACACGTGGTTAATTTTACAGATGTCTGCTGTAACACTTATCAGCAAAAAGTATTCAAACATGCAAATTGGCGTGCAAAACATAAACCATCCCATAGCACAGTTTATAAATGGGCCCAGTGAAATTACATTACCATTATTAACTACACATGTCCACATTACAAATGTCCGTATTATAATCAGCAACATACCCACCTCCTCCACTCCCACCCATACCCTTGCTTCACCTTACAAAAGCAAACAATGAGCCCCAGCACTCCTGTGACCGCCACTATAGCTATACATAGACTTAATGTCAACAGGTGTCTGCAGGAACGCTCATCAGCAAAAGCTTTTAAAACCTGCAATTTTGCAACTCAAACATACACCATACCATAAGATGGTTTAGAAATAGTCGCAGTACCACTACACCACCTCATCACCCGCCCTTGCTCCACTTTACGCAATAAAAGAAAGAGCCCCAGCAAACGTAGAAGCGCCGCTATAACCATACAGAGGCTTAATATCAACAGATGTCTTCTGAAACGCTCATCAGCAAAACGTATTAAAACATGCAAATTTGCAGGTAAAACATATCCCATGCTAAAGGCCACTTTATAAGTGCTCCCAGTGGGACTACATCACCTTTGGTAGGTTGACATCTGCACAATACTAAATTCTCTGTTTTAATCACCAACATACCCACCTCCCCCACATCCACCCACCCGCCCTGGGTTAACCATACAAAATCAAACAGGAACCCCCACCATTCCCCGTAGCGGCACTACATATGCAACATTAATTTTAACAAGTGTCAGAAAAAAGTATTCAAACATCCAAATTGGAGGGTAAAACATAAACATAAACCATCCCATTGCACGGTTATAAATGAGCCCAGTGGAACTACACCACCTTCACTAGCTAGACATCTGTATGTTACTAAAGTAATTCAAACACTCTGTATAGTGGTTAGCAGGGGATGGGGAGAGTAAACAAAGTTCTAATTCCCAAACTGTTCATATACGACCCGTTACTGTATCTATATTAAAGACATTAAATGGAATGAATAAATGGACAAGTGTCTCAAAAGGGATAGTGAAGCTGAGCATCAGTAACACTTTGGACCACTTCAACACCTACATATATCCAGCACAGGGACACACCCTAAAAAATAGAATCACTTAAAATCACATGTAGTTCTGTAATGTCAACAAAGTCATACCGAAAATATACCGCACATTTTCATTTCTTTCTAATCTCTCACACATGTATAAAATATCTCTTCTAAAAAAGCGCTCACCAACCACTTCTATTCCATAAGAATAGACAATAATTAATATGTTTACTACCATATATTTTAGTATATCTACCTTTTCATTAATCACTAGTAAGAAACTACCAAAACTATTTACTATAACCAAATACAAACCAGAAACCATGTTCATATTATATCTTAACCTATGATCAAATGATTCAAACCATGCGTAAATATAAAAGGAATGTATCACTTTTCCTATCTCTCCATGTTATCTCCAAACCCTGTATACCGCCTCACAGTACAACAACCTACCTCGACTTACATTCAAATCTACCTCTCAGTGTCAAACATTAGACCACAACCTGCCCACATAACATTTCTGGGTTTCGTTTTATCGCTTTTAACTTAATAAGACATACATCTCCTACCACCACCCTACTTTTTTCACAAAATGTATAAATTGCAAATAAACATTTTTTTTATCTCGCCCCAATACATTACAAACCCAAATTGACACTTTACCTCATTTTCAAAATCATACGTTCCTATAAAGATGACAAACTACACTTCTTATTTGTGAAAAATTCCTAAACATATATAATGTACTTATTTAACAACAGGTCAAATTGTATGCATATTGTATAACCAATATCAAACACCACACTTTACTAACACTATATTATTTTGAAATAAAAAATACTTTCAAACTTAAAAATCACCTCAAATACTTAATCACTACTACAGTACACATAACACACCTTCTTCATTTCAAACTCAACTTTGTAGTTGGTATGCAAATTTCAAATTTCACACACACATACAATTCTTTCTTTGTCACATAGTACATGTAAAGCTCCAATTTCATCAAGAATGGAACCAGGAATAGCACAATTTCTCTATCGCTCCACACATAAATAAATGTAAAGCCGAAATCAGAATACTTCATTCCTTCAACGACATTCCAAAACTTATCTCCATTGGTTACATATAATTTTCCATACCAAAAGCTACTTAATATTCTGCGCCACATACAGTTCACAAGTTCAACCTATTTTTTCACCACACTTTCTGGAACATTGAACGTGACCTACAGGTTAAAAGTTCATCAATTTTTTTTGTAACCTAACGATATACTTTTGCAACATTTTATCAAACATTTAACAGCATGTGCAGGTTTAAAGTTCACAATAGGGGTCAGTAGTTCATCAGCTTTATCCCCAACTCCAGCAGCACCTCAGCTTACGCCCCCAGGGCCATCAGACCCCTAGGAGTCACTGCTTTCCACTTTGCAAATACCAATTTCATTACACACAAATTTACCTTCGCACTCCCTATATTACCGTACACAAGTTACAATGTTCAAAACAAAAGTTCCTCCAAGTATGTATAACTACATGCAGACACTACTTGGACACATGTGGCACAGCGGCCAGAACACATGACTTCACAGCATATGACACACAGTTTAGGCTCACTCTTTCATCCCCGAGTCCGGCAGCAGGCCAGTTTAGCACCATGAGACTCTAGACAATACCTCAAATATTTTCTGTACCCTAGGACTTTCAGACCAGTACGGGTCACAGTTCATCCTAGTAGGTATAAACACATGCTGACACTACTTCCAAAGCTGTAGTGCAGCGGCCACAGCACATGGCTCCACAGCATAACACACAGTTTGGGCTCACCCTTTAATCGCTGAGCCCCGCACCAGTTGACCTTACCACATTCATGCTCTACACAATAACTCACTTAATTTTCCTAGCCCAGCACTTTTATACTGGTAGGTATGAATATTTTGCTTCGCACCCCCTGTATGGCACACCCTAAACACCCCACAAAAGTTTCAGTGCTCCTACCCTCCTTTTTCCTACTTTTGTCACCCTTTTTTCCCCTTACTCACTTCAACAGAATCACAAAATGGCGGCCAATACTTCCTAGTTCCATGAGACGCTAGACGATACCTCACATATTTTCCGTACCCCAGGATTTTCACACCAGTACGGGTCAGTAGTTCATCCTAGTAGCTATAAACTCATGCTGACACTACTTTCACAGCTGTAGTGCAGCGGCCAGGGCACATGACTTCACAACATAAAACAAACAGTTTGGTTTCACTCTTCAATCCCCGAGTCCCGCACTACCTCACCTTGCCAGCATCAGACTCTATGCAATACCTCACTTAATTTACATAGCCCACCACTTTCACACCACTAGGGGTGAATACTTTGCTTCGCACCCCCTCTATTGCACACCTTAAACACCCCACAGAGGTTACAGTGCTCCGACACTCCTCTTTCCCACATTTTTCGCCCTTTTTTCCCCTTACTCGCTTCAACTGTATCACAGAATGGCGGCTAACACTTCCTAGTTGCAACCTCTCGCAGCTCTTGCAGCCAATCAGCAGCAAGCTCGTGCGTAACTCCTCAGATGGACAATTCCCAAGTATCAATATCTGTAACTTTCGATATTTCTCAAAAACTACTGACTGGATTTACACCAAATAAACAAAAGGGTGCTTTCTAGACCAAGACCCTTCTCCCTGCCAAATTTGGGGTAATTCCATTCACCCATTCGACCTGTACCCTTGTCTAAAGTTTCCTATGGAAATGAATATGGAGAAAACACGTTTTGGGACCCCCCTTTTTTCTCTGCCTCCCCTTGACGAATCACCCCACATAGGAGCTGATATGAACAAAGAATTAGTTTTGAAAATTTCATGAAGATTCATCAAACAACGCCAAAGTTATAAGCAAAACAGAAAAATGCTCTTCCTATGGAAACTCGGTCCTAACTACAACTACCTACTGGCGACCGCCATAAATGCAAAGAAGTGCTCAAAATACATTACATGACCAAACAATTTAAAACCACTACAAGACTCCCTACCTATATACATCACATGACACACAGTGCGTAAAATAATTTTCTTTTGGGATACAGCCACAATGAATCAAGATTGAATCTGTTCAGATTGCCATTGGACTTTTTTAAATTAATAACACTATTTTGCGAGGATATAGTTTGAGTCCCGTCGCCCAGCGAGTCAAAAATATCTTTGAAGACGCTCAGGGGGGGATGTGTTGCTGTGAGGCCTGTGTGATTGAGTCCAGAAGGTAAACACAGGTTAGATAGTCTTTCAATGGAACGCATTTATCTCTTTAACAGCCGTGTTGCATCGCTTCGCCATCCCAGTGAACATTCAAATGCCGCCCCTAGTCTCCCAATGGTACAAAGAGTTCCCTGAATTGAGACAGTAGACAGACATAGAATCGCTCTTTGTTGAATCTGAGGAAAACACACCTGCTTTGCATACCTGTGACGGTTTGCTCGTCATGAGGGCTGTGGAGTAATGGTTAACAACAGAAACATCTTTCGTGAAGATCCGATAATGTTTGCAGTCAACTGTCTTGGGATGTCATTCACGTTGTGCCTATGATAGTGCACTCCAAATATCACCCATTACAACGCTCTTCTGCCCAGGTGTGATTGCATAGAGGGAGGTGTGAAAGAGAATACACTTTCGAGGTTC
The DNA here is from genome assembly GCF_964263255.1 of Lissotriton vulgaris. NCBI lineage: Eukaryota > Metazoa > Chordata > Amphibia > Caudata > Salamandridae > Lissotriton > Lissotriton vulgaris. The sequence continues at coordinate 2,048,505,529 of NC_141685.1, forward strand.
ATATCAGTGGCCATCAAACTCCCCATAGAGCTCGATATGAGAAGCGCCCTGCGTGTTTCCCTTGTAAAGATAAATTGAACACATTCATGGCACGTTGCTTAAAATAGACGATTAGCTTAACCTGCGTCACTTGCTGACGCAAGAGAGCAAGCAGAACAATGCGCCACGACCTGTTTGTCAACCTTCGTGACACATTTAAATCAAGTAATGACCTTTTCACGGATCAATGGGGCCAGTGGCTGGGTCCCTTCCCTTGCGAATGAATATATTCTAATGTTAGGTGCAGATTCTGGAAAACGGCAATTTAGTGCGTTCAACTTGTGTACAGTGCAATGTATTATTTTTCAGGTTTTGGCACTTCTTTGCATGTTTTGTTTCAGAAAATATTGATCTGACAAGACCTGACGTCTTGTACATTTTGGACATTCCTTCCTCTTGGGTGAGATAAAATAGTGTCGGACAATATGCATACATGGCAATATTTTAGAAAAGAAAAGTTGGAGATTGTAAAACGCATAATCGGGAGAATGTATTTATCCAATTTACTTCTATTGAGGCCTGAATCGGGTCTATTGGCATGTGTGAGACTTCAAGCGTGTTGCTGCAAGATCAGATATCAGAAAGGCAAATGTACTTTTGTTTCCTTACCTAACATATCAGAAGCGTGGGGAAAGCACTCTGGCAGGCAGAGAGATTGTGTCAAACATGTTGGGGCATATTTACAAGGGGATATCGCCACTGGAACGCCACTTCTAGCGATGTTCTGGTGGCAATATGCCATATTTACAAGGCAGCGTTAAGACACTTTTTGTGGCTTAACGTCGCCTTGTAAACTAGTCACTTTTGCATGCATCACTTAGCGTAAAATAGGCATGCAACGGGTGTTGCTGTGGCCGTTCCACCACAACACCATTGCTTTTGACGCTGCTCCAGGTTCACCCGGAGGTGTAAATCTGAGGCAGCGCCAAAAACTAACGCCAGTCAAGAGCTTGCGTTAGAATAGCGAAACAAGGAGAAATACTTGTATTTCTCTTTGTTATTTGCTTTTCTATGTGTGCTCCATTCTGCAGCACACAAAGAAAGAGCAAAATGAAATGAATGATTGTTTATGTGCAGGAAGGTGTCCCTTCCTGCAAATAAATAATCATTAAATAATTATGATTTCCTATTGCACACATAGAAGTATCCCATCACCATTAGTGATTGTTTATGTGAAGGAAAGGACACCTTCCTACACATAAACAATCATGCCTTGCAACACAGACACCCTTACACTATGGTGCAACGGTTCTGTGTTGGCCCTAGGCAGCTACATTTTTCGCCAGCACTAGGGAAAATACAGAGTGCACCATATTCTTGTGAATATGACTGATTCCTACGTTTTGAAAATGTCAGAGCACAGCGCTGCCAAATTTGGCACAGCTCTGCACCCCAAACCTTTCTCTAAAATAGGCCACGTTGTGCACAGGCCTGCAGGAGCAGGCTACTGGCATTGCATACTCCATGTCACACAAGACCAATCCCTGTCGGCTGAAGGCCACAGAGAAATACAAAGGAATGCTTCAATTACTTACTGGCAATTGCATTACTTTGAGCCCTCTTCCCTTGCTTCTATTCATTACTATATTGAGGCAATCCTGACTCGCCATACATCCATACAATGCGATTTTCCCAAATAAAGGATAAAAGCTCTTCCATTCCTCCTGTATGTAAAACATACCCCAATACAACCATCAAATGGTGGTTGGCCTGGACTACTTGGGAATGAGGGGTGGAGGGAGAGATGTAATGAATAGAAGCGAGGGAAAAGGACTCTGAGTATTGCAATTACTGGTAAGTAATTGAAGCATTACCTCATCGTCCCTCACTCACTGCCTTTCATTACTATATTGAAATGTACAAAGTCAGACAGGACAACCAAAAAGGCAATGCACAAAATCATGTTTATTAACTTGAAAAGCAAAGGGATCACTGAAACAATATTGATGGCAAAAATATAGAACTACAAAAATATCGACTAAAAAATATAGAATGCCAAAATATCGACTTCCTATCTCCAAACAGGTAAGTTCAAAAATATTGAATCAAAAATATCGTTGTAAAAAATATAGATAGTCAAAATATCGAATTTTTTAAATAGTTAAAAGTAATTTAAAATTAATGAAATAATAACAATAACTAACTTAAACATACTTAAAATACTTAAATACCATTGAAATTAATAAATAATTAATATAAATGTAAATAATTTTTTTAATACATATATATATATATATATATATATATATTTTTGCAGCAAGTAGCCCTCGAGCTCAGCCAGGGCAACACGACGCTCTCACTCACCATCCGGTTCTTTTTGCCTTGCTGATGCACGCAAGACAGCCTCTCACTTCATTACACACCAAATCCGACGCGTTTCAAGGCTGTTCCGCCCCTTATTCATGGATAGTGTGCAAACGGAGGCAATGACTCGTACCTTGTTCCTTTCCAACCTTTTATTGAAAGAAAGTTACGCCTACAGTGGCCGTGGCTTTGTGGTAGACAACCAGCTGCATGCTGGTGATTGAAGTCCAAAACGAGGTGAGTAGTATCTTCCTTGAGTAGGTTTGCTCCCGCTGCAGATTGCACTTGTTTGAAGTTCCTTGAGTAGGTGTGAAAGGTCTTGCTTGCGTGCGTTTTCACCAAGTGAGAGCGTGCTGTTCTGAATGAAAAAAGTTTCCATCCCAAGCCTTTCCAGTCTTCCGCTAGCTTACAGAGAAGACGAAAATGGTGCTCCTGACCCACGGCCAAGGGTAGCCGTGTGAAAATGTTTTTGCAGCAAGTAGCCCTCGAGCTCAGCCAGGGCAACACGACGCTCTCACTCACCATCCGGTTCTTTTTGCCTTGCTGATGCACGCAAGACAGCCTCTCACTTCATTACACACCAAATCCGACGCGTTTCAAGGCTGTTCAGCCCCTTATTCATGGATAGTGTGCAAACGGAGGCAATGACTCGTACCTTGTTCTTTTCCAACCTTTTATTGAAAGAAAGTTACGCCTACAGTGGGCGTGGCTTTGTGGTAGACAACCAGCTGCATGCTGGTGATTGAAGTCCAAAACGAGGTGTGTAGTAGCTTCCTTGAGTAGGTTTGCTCCCGCTGCAGATTGCACTTGTTTGAAGTTCCTTGAGTAGGTGTGAAAGGTCTTGCTTGCGTGCGTTTTCACCAAGTGAGAGCGTGCTGTTCTGAATGACAAAAGTTTCCATCCCAAGCCTTTCCATTCTTCCGCTAGCTTACAGAGAAGACGAAAATGGTGCTCCTGACCCACGGCCAAGGGTAGCCGTGTGAAAATGTTTTTGCAGCAAGTAGCCCTCGAGCTCAGCCAGGGCAACACGACGCTCTCACTCACCATCCGGTTCTTTTTGCCTTGCTGATGCACGCAAGACAGCCTCTCACTTCATTACACACCAAATCCGACGCGTTTCAAGGCTGTTCCGCCCCTTATTCATGGATAGTGTGCAAACGGAGGAAATGACTCGTACCTTGTTCCTTTCCAACCTTTTATTGAAAGAAAGTTACGCCTACAGTGGGCGTGGCTTTGTGGTAGACAACCAGCTGCATGCTGGTGATTGAAGTCCAAAACGAGGTGAGTAGTATCTTCCTTGAGTAGGTTTGCTCCCGCTGCAGATTGCACTTGTTTGAAGTTCCTTGAGTAGGTGTGAAAGGTCCATCCCAAGCCTTTCCAGTCTTCCGCTAGCTTACAGAGAAGACGAAAATGGTGCTCCTGAACCACGGCCAAGGGTAGCCGTGTGAAAATGTCTTTGCAGCAAGTAGCCCTCGAGCTCAGAGTGCAACAGTAGGCAAAGCGTTGGATAGCGGGAGTGTTAAAATTACTATTCCCACTCCAGAGATTGCTACAGTATAGAAAGTGTTGGATAGTGTAGGGGTAAAAATTACTATTCCCAATCCAGAGAGTGCAACAGTAGGGAAAGCGTTGGATAGCAGGAGGGTAAAAACTACTATTCCCCCTCCAGTGAGTGCAACAGTAGGGAAAGTAAATACTTCATATATAAATAAAAATAAAATAAATATTAATACCAATTACAAATTAATTAAAATATTTAACACATTTATATAATATATTAATTAATCAATTAAAAATACAAATAAAAATTAATTATTAAAAATAATTACCTACTAATACAAATTATTTACCAATCAACAATAAATTAATTAACAATTAAAAAATAATTGAAAATTAGATAAAAAAAGAGAAATTAAAAATTGAATTACTTACAATTAAATTACTTCCCACCCTATTCCCCTATTAGTTAAAATTAATTACCCATTATATTTTAATTATTTACCAATTAATAATTAATTAACAATTAATTCAAAATAAATACAAATACATAAATTAACATATTTAATTATTTATAATTAAATAACTTCCCACCCTATTCCCCTATAAACCCACAACCCGCTACAGAAAATAAATTACTAAAATTAACATATGTATCAATTAATCAATTAATTAAAATTAATTACCAATTATATTTTAAATAATTAACAATTAATAATTAATTAACAATTCATTCAAAATAAATACCAATAAATAAATTAACATATTTAATAATTATAATTAAATTGCTTCCACCCTATTCCCTTATAAACCCACAACCCGCTACAGAAAATAAATTACTAAAATTAACATAGTTATCAATTAATCAATTATTTAAAATTAATTGCCAATTATATTTTAATTAATTAACAATTAATAATTAATTAACAATTCATTCAAAATAAATACCAATAAATAAATTAACATATTTAATTAATTATAATTAAATTACTTCCCACCATATTCCGCTATAAACCCACAACCTGCTATAGAATTATATTACGCAAAAATTAAATACCATAAAAAAAAAAATATAAATAATAAAGTAAATATACACTTTTCAAATACATACTAACATAAAAAACACTTTTGTAGTCTATATTCTGTCCATTCTATATTTTTGTACTCTATATTCTGTCCATTCTATATTTTTGTAGTCTATATTCTGTCCAGTCGATATTGTGTCCATTCTATATTTTTTAATCGATATTAATGCAAATCGATATTAAAAACTCGATATTTTGAGTGTATACCAAAGCAAAGTAATGAATCACTATTTAGACGACAAAGTGGCCAAGACCTTAGAACCAAACACATCAGACAGTTCAATCTTCTGAACAATCCTATAAATAAGAGGCAAAAGTCAAAGGAGATGACCAGGTGGCTACCCTGCAAATCTCAGCAATGGAAACTCCCTGTATCTCAGCCCATGAAGTAGACATCGATCTTGTAGCTCTACCCTGAACACCCAAAGGAGAGACCAATATATGAAGCTTGTAGGCCAGAGAAATCAAAGATCGAACCCACGGACTCAAAGAGGTAATGGAAGGTTTCAACCCTTAATGCACTCGGCCAAAATTCATAAACAGTGGATTGGAAGTAAGGACAGGAGCTATCCTATCCAAATATATCAGAAGAGCCCTTCTGGCATCCAGACAATAAAGTCACATTTCCTCCTCAGAGGAAGGAGACTCAAAAAAGAGAATAAAATCAACTCCTGTTGTAATGAAACTGGGACCTTGGGGATGCCCAGTAGGGGTTATCTCGCAGGAAAAAGCCAGGACGGGTTCCCAAAGCAAGCGCCTTGAGACCTTACGGTGAAAGGCGCTATATAAGAACGTATGATTACGATTACGATTACTCAACCTTGGGACAAAAGGAGAAAAGACGTTTCAAAATCACTCTGTCATAAAGATTCAGACAAAAAGGATGCTTGAAAGATTAAGTGCCCAGCTCACCCAAATGCCTAGGTGAAGAAACTGCCAGTAAAAAGAAAGTTTCGAGTGACAACATCATGATAGCAATGGATTCCCGGTGTTCAAACAGAGGACCCATTAAACCCTTCAAAACCAAAGATAGATCTCATAGGACAGGTCAGAACATTCTTGAAACCCTTGAAAAAATGACCCACCAAGCATTCTGTGTCTGACAGATTGGTCCAGGAACTTTTAAAAACCTTAATAGGTGCCCATTGAAGCCTATGGGTGGGTACCCTGAAGGAAGTGACCCGATTAGGGCCACCTGGGTCACTATCGGCCTCCTCTAGCCTTCCAAGAAATGAAGAGTCAATGACGCTGTAGAAAATACAAACACACTAGTTTATTCACAAAGTACACAGCAGTGGAGTCCGATCTTATCAGCCTCCTATGACGGCTGAAAAGGGACTGACTCTAAGAAGAATAAAGGTACATTATGTATGTTGTGGAGCCCACAAAGACCCTCCTACTATGGAAAAACACTGGTAGCTGTCATAATACAATGTCGGTACAGAACATAAGTTTAAATTTCGCAGCCTGGCACAAGCTGTCTACTGCCCAAGGTCGTCTGGCTTAACCTCCCAAATAGACAGGTGGGAGAAGGCCTCTATGTAACAGAAAAGGTATGCGTTAATGAGCAAATTTCAGCTTTGAAGAAAATAAACTTACCAAGGATCATTTCTCGTAAATGATCAGTAACAGTTTTGAGAGGTACAATGGTGGTACAGATGTAAACCTGACTAACGTAACATCTGCATTTACTAGTTGTGTATTCAGACAGCAAGAATATATAATGAATTAGCTACATAAATGCTGACATAATATTGGGTAAATATGAGTTATATGGCAATAATGCATTTCAATTCTAACAACCCTCAACCCCAATGAAGCACTGTCTTGCAGAAACACGATCACATCAAATAAATGTGAAAATGTATGCTCCATATCGTTGCCCTGACACTCACTTACTGAAAAAGCGCCAGTGCTGTAAGTAAGATTTATTAGAAGATGAGTGCCTGCTTGCAGAGTCTGAGTAAAACTAGCCGGAACCCCCTTATGCTGCAAGCCTAGCCGTTCAACCCCCAGGCAACTAACCTCATCCTGGATAGACTATCCAGCTGCAATGCTGGCAATAGCAGTGGGGAGGGATTCATAGGTAACATCCACTCCTCCGCTTGCCTCGTCTCCACTAGAAGAGGATACCAAGAGAGCGGGGCCAAGCTGGAGCAATCAGAATAGCCAACGCTCTCTCCTTCTGCAGCACGAGAAGGAACCAGAGAATTACCGGAAAGGGAGGAATGGCATAAATACCTCGAGGCAAACTGCATGATTGAGTGTCCATCTCCCGTGCCAGAAACTCCTTTGACCTTGAACAAAACCTCAGCACTTTGGCATTGAGAGAGCTCGTAAAAAGTTCTATCACCAAGACTAAGCACTGCTCTGTCATTTCTAGAAACATCTGTTAGACAAAAATCCACTGACGGAATCTCCCCGCTGAGAATAGCTGCTACAGTATTGGATACCCCCTGGATGTTAATTGCAGGCCCGCCAACAGTCTGGACTCCGACCAATGAAGCAGTTTGCAAACAATCTTTGCTAAAGAAAAAGACCTGGTACCCCCCTGCCTGTTCACATAACCCTTCACTGTAACATTGTCTGTTCTCATCAGAACAACTGCCCCTTTCAGATACTGACAGAATGCCCTCAGAGATAATCAGAGTGCTTCAAGTTCCCTCCAATTCAAAGACCTCCTGCTCCGAGGCAGGACCTAGAACCCCTGATCTGACATACCCCCATCCATGCCCCACAACCCGACTGACTGGTCCCTGTTGTGATAATTTTGGGAGCAGGAAGGGAGAGAGGGATTGCTTTCAGCATATGTTCCTTTTCCAGCCACCAACCCAGGCCCCTCCTGACATTATGAGAGAGAGGAATCTGAAAAGACAGAGGTTTACAAATGGGATACCAATGAGCCAGGATGCGAGCCATCTGCTTGTGTAGATGATAGTGAATCCAGGGAACCAGAAACACTGTCACTGCCAAATTTCCTTGATCCTGTAGCCAAATAACTGCCTCCTGAATGGGCTGGGCCAAAAGACTGAAAATGTGGGCTCGAATTTGGGTTACTCTTATGCCTGACAGGGTGACCAATCATAAATCTCTATCAAACATTGCCACAAGCTTGGGTCAGCAAGCCCAAATGTACTGAAATTAAGCAGTTGCCCGAGATAGAGGGAGGTGCCTGGAAAGGGGAAGCCCAAGTGTCCACTGCAGCTCCAGAAAAAGATAGCACACTGGATGCGCTCACCTCCTTATCAAGCATTGGGACTAACAAATGCTCCAAACCCTGCATGCACCATCCAAGGAAAGCAGTCGGCCTGACCTTGAACACCACAAGGAAGCATAGGTAGGGGTAAAAAGAGAGCTGCGGAGTAGCCGCTGGCCCCCTCCCACACATGGAAAATGAGGCAGTAGATCACCTGAGAATTAGGGAAAAACCTACAACTAAAGAAAGACAGCCTAAAGTTAGCCCAAAAGCAGTTTCTAGATAAAAGGTGGGGTCAAAATACCTGCCACCACAAAAGAGGCACATCACATGCTGGGAATTGAGAGATACATACACATTTGGATTCGGGGCAGGGTTCAACCACCAGCTGCACTAAATAATGAAATGCCCCATCACATATTCCACTGCAAATGTAGGCAGAAAAGACACGACTCATACCTACAGCGCTTCTATGCACACACCAGGTGGGACAACTGGAAAACTAGTGATGTGCCATGAACTCCTGCTAATCCCTATGCTCAAGAGACCACCCCACAAGTATATTTTGCACCAATCTAGCCATTCATTTAGGAAGGGAGGAGGGGTGGCTCAATGGGCCATAAAATAGATGAATCTGTCTATCACCCTTATATCCCCAAAAGTATTAAAGGATACCCAACAGGGGCTACCTTGGGGTGTCTCACTAAGTCATGACTAGTGGAATGTGGAGGACACACCACTAAGGAAAAATACAGGAACTCCGAAAACAATCGATTACAGCACATATGTGATGAATGTGAGTTAACAAATGTACTGAGTTCTTTTTTAAACAGGTCATCTACAGAACCCTCAAGTGCACCACCACCCAACTGCCATATCAAACACCTCAACACAGGCAAGAAGTGTATAGTTAAGACTTTTGAACTAACATTGTGAACCTTTTTTAACGGATAAGGGAAACCCTAGTCACTGAAGGACCACGGATGCCTCCCTGGGGACCCATACCAAGACCTGCAATGTCAAATGATTAGTTATGAATGATTGCATTGGTATGTACCGTCTGTCTTCTATGGGTGATACCACACTTACTCACTGCTGAGGAACTGCAGAATAAAAAGGAGTCAATCAGAGTCACCACAGTGCTTGCGTAGGGATCTCTCCCATGTTACCTACAATTACACTAAGCCGAACACCAGCATTGCACATGTATTACACAGCACCCTGTAGCATAATACATGGTACCAGCACATGACCGCAGTTGGCTCCCAAACACGGTCCAGGTCATGTTACATTTGTTAGTTGATTCTGCATGCAGTATGGGCAGACAGACTTTACCTATTCCCAAGAGGTAGCCTCTGGAAAAGCAAAATGCCTTCTTCACCTATAGCTATGCAGAATTAGGGCCAAGATCCAACACAACAAGGTAGAACCACACAGGGTAGTATTAAGTTTGACCCAATACGAAATCATCCCACTGCCTTATACCTCTTCACGAAACTTAATGATATCCAAACCAAACTTGACAAATTGCGTAAAAAAGGGTCCATAGGGAAGGATACTGTTTGTCCCCAAGACTTCCCGGAGAAGAGATTCTCGAAGGTAATGGAAGCCCTAACTCAGCGCACAAACACGTCTGCTTCTGCATCCATCCGTTGACCGAGGGTGGCTTTTAGTGAATCTGGGGTAGTCTTCTTTTACAACAAGTGGTCCCACTGACACGGAGTTCCTGTGTAGGGCTGTCCAGCTCTAGGATAACAAGTGGTCCCACTGACACAGAGTTCCTGTGTAGGGCTGTCCAGCTCTAGGGTAAAAAGGGGAATGTATCACATGGGGAGGGTTGAATGAGAGCATGACCGCCTCCTGTTAGGAAATCGTGGACACCGATGTGGGTAGATACACTTGGCTTAAAGGGAAGTGGCAACCCCTAATCTTTTGGTGCCTTACACCGTATTTGTTATGCTTCTGAAGTAAAGGAATGCTTCCACTAGACATAAATGCTAACAGTGGAGAGATTATGCAAATTCAAGATATACAATGGTGCTCCTCTAGGTTCTTTGCCTATACTCAGCTCATTCCTGGATGGTGTGGACACTGTTCTCTGGTCACTATACAAACCTTAACCCTGATCATTCCTGGAGAAGAACTATCGGACTAATACCAGCACCTGTTAAGGAAGAAGACAGCCTTGCTTCATCAGGCTTGCGAGAAGAGAGCTGTGGACTATTTTTGCTGTGCTTAGTACAAGGACAATTCAGAAGAATTCAGACTGTTTACTGATACATAAGTTTCTGTAGGAGGTTCAATACCTCTCTTTACCCTGCACACAAAAGTCAATGCCAACTGGTTACAAAAAAACCTGGTGGGAAATGTTTAAAATAATGAACAACACTTAGCTCGGCTCAATTCGATCAAGGAAGAACTGCGAGCAATGCACCCCATGGTAATGCAGCACAAATATGTATTAGACTTAATGACCATGATGAAGGGAGGGGTGTGTACCAAAATCAGTAGGGACTGCTGCACCTTTTTCTAGAGAATTATATGGATAACAAAACTCTAACACTTGCCATCCAAGCACTGTATCATTTATAAAGAGACATGTGTGAGGAAGGAGGTGCCTCTTAGCAGGAGTGATTTTTGAATTGGTTCTCCTGACTCCCTCCATGGATCCCCAATTTGTGCAAATCACTGTTATCAGTTTTCATTTTGTTGCTATATGTGCGCTGGTCTGTGCAATTGGATATTACCTGCTATAAAAACGCAACTGGGAAAAATGCAAGTAACTACGAAGGCAGTGGTTGTCAAAAACAAGCATAAAGACCAACAGGTCTGAAATAAAGTAATTGTCAAAACTTATGAGTTAGATAGTGTAGTTGAAAAATCATCAAGAAGGAGAATGTTAATATGGAAAAAGTCAATGCTAATATGAAAAACTATGCAGACTTTATGAGAGTGAAATTGTGTCTTTATTAACAAATTGGCCCGTTGTGAACTCTACATCAACCTTGACTCACAAATACGTAGTCAGGCAGGCACTGAGACCTAGACGTTATTGATTGATGGGTTGCAGGTGAGATGGCACTTAGCTGGCAGACAAATGCATGAACAGGAAACCTTACATCGATTCCACAGCTAGGTGTGGTGACACTACAATGGTCAAGGGAGTTGAAAGCCCAATAAAGCACACATGGCCATGGGGTATGTGCACTCCTAAAACAATGATAAAATCAGAGGCCACATGAGTTAGGAACATATAGCCAATCATGACACAGCACATGCAGTGATCACACACTCCCCATGCTGGACATCTAGAGACGTTATCCACTGGCCACATTGTGTCTAGACAAGGTCAAGGTCCACCTGTATTTTCCATTAGACAATTAATGTATTCTTCTTAATGCAGCAGCTTACATTACTCCCAATACAAAGATCACCGAAAGCCTTTTATATACACTATGCACTGTACAAAAGGAGACCACAAACTGATTGTAAATTGAGACAGTCCTCAGGCCCTGTGCCTGTAACTGTTCTCCCGGCTGCTGTTCAATTAAACAAACTGTCCCTGTTTTGCCAGATGTCTCTTGTCTCTTACTGTTTTCAACTTATTCCATGTTCTTCTAGTAACAAGTGGATAAGACTTCCCTGCTGTCATTGATGGAAGTCCAAGTTCGCAATTTCTCCAATGTATCTTTAGACAACTTCTGTGCGACAGCAGCAGCGTCAAGTGCCTCTATTGTTGCACGTCACCTATTTGGATGCTTGCTTGGAAAGCAGCTGTTTCTCTAAATTCAATTCTAATGAGGTTGCCTTTTGAGGGGTCAAAGGTTTTTAGACATCAACTAGAGGAGATGGTGAAACAGTAGGCAGAAAACAGGAAGCTGGTTGCTCCCGTTCAGCCTCCCACTAAGGGGAGAGGCTTAGAGTATCACTGAACCTTTGCTCCTCATCATGCTTGGGGTACTAACGAGCCCTTTGAGGCAGGGGCCGTGGCCGGTGGGCCCCTGGAGAAGACAACTCCAGGTCTCAGTCATCTGTTGCCTCAACCACTCTTCCTCCAAAGCAGAGACTATCCACTTCTACTTTGTGGGAGGTCAGATTCACTTCTTCTATCATCAGTGACTTGCAATCTTGCATGCCTGGGCAATTTGGACAGTCTCTTCAGGTTACCAGATAGAATGTTTATCCCACCCAGGTCAAACTTTTAATATGACTTGTCTGCCAGGGGATCCAGTAAAGCAAGTGGCTTTCCTAGGCGCAGTTCAGCTTCTTTTAGAGAAGGCAGCGATAGTCTAGGTACCATCCATGGAGAGTGACCAAGACTGTTACTCCATTATTTTTCTCGTTCAGCAATCCACAGGAGACCACCATGCAATATTGTATCTGAAAGGGGTGAATTTGCACATTCCCGTCAAACCATTAAAAATAGTCACATTAAAATCCATCCTTCAATTGATTCTTCAAGGTAGCTCCTGCCTTAGATCTAAGGGATGCATACTTGCACATTCCCAGCCAACTGGCAGACCAGAAGTTTCTTCGCTTTGCAGTGTGCATGAAACACTACCAATTTCAGGTGCTGCCTTTCGATCCTTCATTGGCGTCAAGAGTTCTAACTAAGCTCTTCGCCCCCCGGTAGGTATTCTTCATTCTTGAGGAATTGAAGTCTACTCATACCCGAAAGATGGCTAAATGTTTTACTTCTTTTCCTAAGGCAGGGGAGGAGATGCCACAAGACTGCTGTCTTCTGAGAGATTTTGGGTTCTCAACCTCAAGAACTTTTCTCTTTAACTCGCCCAGTCACTTAGGTTCATCGGTGCCCCCTTAAGGTTGGATCTGTGGATATTATTACTTACTCATAGAGAGACAGTTATCCCCCATCCAACACCTCTTCTGTGTTCTGTCCGAGACTCAATGAGGGAGGTTTACAAAAATTTTGCCCCATGTTTGTGTCTCAAAAAGGAACTCAAATCAGTGCAAAGTCTTTCTTTCCCAATTTACTTTCCAGCACTAAACTTGTTTAGTGCTGGAAATAATGGAAACATAATGCAAAGCAGTGTATAGCATTACTTTACATTACTTTGAGCCTTGGGGGTGCATCAAAGGTGGTGCTTGAGTGTTCCCATGAAATCACCCAAGGTTTCTCATACTCACCCCAATTTACTAAATAAAGTAAATTGGGTTTAGCATGAGAAAACTGTGCCCTTTTCAAGCAGGCACAAGGAAGGAGAAATGTTTTCATTACTTACCGGTAATCTTCATTACTCCAACACCAGGCCTTCCCATTTTATTCCTGAGGCCATCCCTTCCTCCTGTATCATATTTCTGGTGATTGCTTCTTTTCTTTTTTGTAGCTATGGTATTCTCAGGATTTCCACAGGACGTACTTCCTTCTTTATGCATCTCAGGTAGTTCAGCGTCATATTGGGGGAAGTTTTTGGACCTCAGCTAGGTAATTAGTTTCAGTGGAGCAGGAGAACTGCTCATGTGTTAAGGTATGGAACGAGAAGACCTGGACTCCAAATAAGGAAGATTACAGGTAAGTAACCGGGCATTGGCCTATTGAGACTTTAGCCTCTGCCAATGTCTTTTAGCCATGTTGTACAGCGGCATGCCTGCTGTTCAGGATGGCTAAAAGTTGGTGGCATAGGGCCACATGTACGACCATTTCATTTTGTGACTCGCAAATTGCAAGTTTCAGCAATTTGCGTGTTGCAAAATGAAATGTACAAGAGTATATCAGACACTGTTTGTGATTTCCAAAGAGGGTTCAAGGGGCCTGCCTCATTAATATTCATGAGGCAGGTCGTAATTTGCGATCCATTAGGAATGGCCAGCATCATGTCTGTGACAGCTTGTTTCCGGTCCAGGGAAGACATGGCTTGGCAGTTCGGGCTGGACTGTTCCCATGAGGCACAGGGTCAGGGTCAGACTGATTTGCATATAGCCATGTCTGAACTAGGGTGGCAGAGTGGGCTAAAGAACGGTGATGGATTAAAGCCAGATCTTTTGACTGGGTGTGAGTGTTTGATTGATTCAGATGCTCCGTCCATCACCACCCCCCCTTTTGTACTGCTTTTTAAATAAAGCAGTTTTTTATTTAAAAAAATGCAGCCCATTTTCCTCAAAGGAAAACAGAATGCATTTTAAAAAGAAAAATGTAACTTTTCTGTTTAATTTTTTAAGAGTAAGCAGTGGTCCGTGGGACACATTTCAGCTGGAAACCAGTCTTGGTCACGGTGCAAAATGCCACACAGCTACTCACACACCCACTTACATACCCTGACAGCCACTCACATGCCCATACACACAAGGATACATAAAGTCACACCGACTCTCACATAATATATGTTAGAAGTAGAATGACTCAGTAGTAGTGAACCTAGTTTACTAATTTAACTTTTGTTGTAGGTTAAAATATATGTTTAACACCAATTTACTCTTAAAATCCATGATGTCACTGAACATGTCATGTGTGATGTAATATGTGAGGTCATAAGCAGGGCATTGTGGGGGCATAAGTTTACGTTAGCTCAGGTAACTATGTAGCCTTGCGCTTAGAGGTGTCGACCTTGAAGCTAGGGAACCAGGTTCGAGTCTCGGCAACGACGCTTAACATCCTGTGATTCTGGGCAATTCACATAATCTCCCAGTGCCTAACAAAAATGAATGTATCTGTCTGTAAAAAAACTGGTACTCATGTAAAGTGCTCTGATACCCGAAATATCGGGTCTAGTTCGCGCTAGATAAAAAGCTTTAAAAAAAAAACTATAACTTCTGAATTTCACTGGATTTGTAAGAGTGAAATCAGAGCCTCGCTATAACGTCCCTATAACCTTTGTTTTTTTCAGTGAATTTTTAAGTGTTTTTAAATTCCATTTCCTAACTATAACAACCCTGTAACCTTTATTTTTTAGGTGGATTTCTGAGGTTTTTTAAGTTCTATTTCCTACCTGTAATCTCCCTGTAACCTATGTTTTTTTAAGTGATTTTCTATGTTTTTTCTACCTAGTAGTCATGTTTGCAGTGTGGTGGAGAAAGGGGGCAGGGCCTCTGACCAGCTCTTAGGAATCCTGCTGCATTGGACGCACTGGAGGTAACAGGAGGGCTCCTGGGCCCCCAAGAACCCTCAGCATCCAGGAGGACTCCATCCCCCAACCACAGTGTGCCAGGAGGCACGTTTGCAGAGTGGTGGAGAAAAGGGGTGTGACCTTCAAAGTTCTCTCAGCAATTATTATTATTATTATTATTAGGGTTTTGTAAAGCGCGTAGTAACCCGTAAGCATCCCAGCGCTAAGATCAGGACAGTCAAGAGGGTGACGTAAGGGAGGAGATCAGGGGAATAGGTACGTTTTCAGAAGTTTTCTGAACCGGAGGTAATCTGGTTCCATCCTTAGAGTGCGGGGGAGGGCATTCCACAGGCGGGCTGCGTTCACAGAAAAACGCCGTCCGCCAGTGCGTGCCCTCTTCACTCTGAAAGTAGTGATAAGGTGTTCGTGGTCAGAGCGAAGGGATCTTGTGGCTTTGTAGGGCCTGATGAATTTTTTGAGGATGGGGGGGCCTTTATCCAGCAGGAGTTTATGGGACAGGCAGAGGGCCTTAAATTTGACTCATTCTCTCACTGGGAGCCAGTGAAGATACTTCAGAGCTGGTTTGGCCGAGGATCTGGCCGGAGTGTTGGTAAGAATCCGGGCCGCGGCGTTCTGGATCCTTTGCAGTTTGTTGAGGGTTGCTTCAGGGGCACCCAGATAGATGGCATTGCTATAGTCCAGCCTTGAAAGGATGAGGCCTTGGATGAGCAATTTCTGGGAGACAGGACGGAGCAGGGGCAGAATTTTCCTGATAGATTTAAGGAGCCCGAAGCAAGTCCCAGCGATTTTTTTGGCTTGGGTCTTGAAGGACAGATCTTTTTCTAGCCAGATTCCCAGGCTCTTGATCTCGGTCTTGGGGACTGGAGGTTCACCCAAACAGAGGGGCCAGATGTTAGGGGGAAGGGAAAGCCCCTTTTGGCCAAGGAGTAGGATATCTGTCTTTGATCGGTTGAGTTTCAACGACGAACTATTCATCCATCCCTGAATTTCTGAGAGGCAGCTATGGAGGTTAGATGGTTCCTGGTTGGGATGAGATAGAGACACCACTAATCGCACTCTGTGGGACTTACTGGAGATAACAGCAGGGCTTGTTGGCCCCCAAGCAGCCTCAGCATCCAAGAGGACATCATCCCCAACCAGCAGTGTGCCAGGAGGTGTGTTTTCAAAGTGGTGGAGAACGGGGGTGGCCCCCAAACACCTATCAGCAATCCGGCTGTGTAGGACATACTAAATGTAACAGGAGGACTTGTTGGTCCCCCAAGGACCTTCTGGAGCCGTGGGGACTTCACCCCCAACCAGTGGTGTGCCAGGAAGTGTGTTTGCAGAGTGGTGCTGAAAGGAGATGGGGCTTTCAGCAACGTGGCAGTCATTTTTTTTCTTATTTTTTAATATTTATTAGGGGAGTAGGCCGCAAGACCTACCGCATTTTGCGGCCCTAGGGATCCCCTTACCCAGGGCCAGCCCTTTTACAGTCAGGGGCTGTGTGACTCTCCTCCTCATGATTATTTCAGCCCGAGGACCCCTCGTCACAGCCGGGCCTCTATTGTGGGTGACCTAGTCCAACCCAGAAATCCCACTCACCACTGATGGGGACCGCGAAGGGAGGCTGAAGGCCCCCGCAGTTCCTTCTTGCTTCCTGCATCCAGGGGGAGCCAGCATTACTTTAACACAGAGGGAGCTGCTAAATATGCTGCTCCCTCTGTGTAAAAGCAAAGCTCCTCCTTAGTTTTAATTTTCCCCGGTACGGTGGCGGTCCCCTGGGCTGCGGGAAGGGGGTCTATGTATGTTCCGCATTATTTAAATTGATAGCTCTGGGGAGGTAGTGGCCAATGGCTGCTGGGGCCTCCGTACAGCCCCCCTGCTTTATTTGGTGGCCCCCGGGGCAGTGAGAGAGGCAGTATGGTCCTCCTCCTGCTTTTATTTTTTTGAAGAAGCCTTGTGGAGGTGGTAGCCCGGGGGGCAATAGTGTGCCCCAGGATTGGGGCCCATGTCTGCCCTCCATTAATTAAAAAAATGACCCCGAGACCTGGCCCACTCAGGGACCGATATTAAATGAAGCGCAGGAGCCGCCCACACTTTGGTTTTGTTTTTCAGCTGAATCTGTGATCCTGCTGACATTTGTTTTAAACTGTTTATTTTGGCCCTGGGGGTTCAAGTTAGACCCCCCAAAAGTCATAGGGGGTCAGCATTTTTCTACCCTGCCCCCTTTTCTTATTTATTTAAATTTTGTATGGGATTCAATTCAACCAAGCCCCAAGATGAGTGCCAATACTCCCTGGTTGAAGTGTTGGCAGCCAATCAAATTTCAGTGGGATTTCAGTAAGTTGTTCGGCTCCGAGATATCTATATTTTTAAAACTTTAAATAAGTCTGAAACTACTGAACAGATTTACACTAAATCTACAAAAGAATGCTTTTTGGACCTCCATCAACTTTTTGCCAAATTTGGTGTAATTCCGTTCAGCAGTTCGGGCTGTACTTGTGTTAAAGAAATGAAAAATCCCCATAGGCATAACTTGGGGAAAACACATTTTGGGACCCCTACTTTTTTCTTGGACACCATCTGACAGATCACCCCCAGAAGATTCAACATAGCAGCTGAACCAAAAAGGAGAAGTTTTGTGAAAATTTCGTGAAGATTAATTAAGCACTGCCAAAGTTATTGGAAAAACAAAAAACGCTTTTCCTATAGAAACTTTGGTCCTAACTTTAACTACCTGCTGGCGACCTTTGTTTATTTAAGTGAATTTCTAAGGATCTTATATTTCTATTTCCTAACTATAACGTCCCTGTCACCTTTGTTTTTATGCCCTGCCTATATTATACCTTTGTTATTTTTCAGTGAATTTTGAAGGTTTTTTATTCTATCTACTACCGATAATGTCCCTGTAACCTCTGAGAGTGGGTGTATGAGTGTCTGAATAGGTAGGTGAGTGGCTGTATGGGTCATTGAGTGGTTATGTGAGTGGTTTTGTGGGTGTGTGAGTGGCTGTATGGGTCTCTGAGTAGTTGTTTGAATTACTGTATAGGTGTGCACATGGCTGTGTGAGTGTCTGTTTAAATCTGTGTGTGGGTGCGTGAGTGTCAGAATGGGACTGTGAGTGGGTGCATAAGTGATTGGGTAGGTCTTTGACTGGCTGCATGACTGAGTGGGTCTGTGACTGGGTGCGTGTGACTGAGTGGGTCTGTAAATAGGTGCATGAGTGTAAGTCCTACTCTGCATTATTTCTGAGAAGTCTTGGTGGCCCTGCCCCTTCCTGTACCACCCTGTATATATGCTTCCTGGTCCTCTACTTGTTGGGGGATGAAGTGCCCTTGGCATCTGAGGCTCCTTGGGGGTGAACAACCCCTCCTGTTTTCTCCAGTATGTCCCGCACAGCAGGATTGCTGAGAGCTCTTCGGAGGCCATGCCCATATCTCCACCACCCCACACACGTGTTTTATGGCACACTACTGGTTTGGGAATGGAGTCCTCTTGGATGATGATATACCTTTAGGGCCAAGACACCCTCCTGGTACTTAAGTCTTACACAGCGAAAGTCCAGAGAGCTGGTCAGAGGCCTGCTCCCTTTCTCCACCACTATGCAAATGCCATTACTACTTAAAATAAAATAGAAATTCACTGAAAAAACAATGGTTACATCGACATTACAGTTAGGAAATGAATTTTTTTAAAAACCTTAAACATTCACTGAAAAAATAAAGGTTACAGGGGTGTTATAGTTATTCTCAGGTTTCACTCGTACAAAATCAGTCAAATTCAGCAGTTACAATAGCTCACACCCCGGAATGCACTGCTTATGATGTCACATATTACATCACTCATGACATACTACAGAGCAAACTACAAGGGAACCCGAGAATATGAATATAGGCAAAGACTCTGAGGACAACACTAGCAAAAGCCAACCCTCGGAACAAGGGAGGAAGGTGTGACCTGCCAAAGGATATTTTATAGGATGAAACTAACTCTCTAGCTAATAAGGGGGAAGTTTAATTCGTCCAGGGTAGAAAAATTGCAATTACTAAGATCCTGACAACAGTGGATGCACAAAGGGAAATGAGGATAACTGTTTGTTTGAAAATGAGAACGTAATTTAAAAATGTGACATACAAAGAATTTTTATTATACTTATTACTCCAATTTACTTCTCATAGTTGAGCACAGAGCAACGGGAAAACATAAACAATATACAACATATTATTTTGGGATGTATTGTGGTCATTGAATGTATACTTTTGTCTTCCGTTTTCACAACGTATTCGCGACAATCAAGATGTTGTTACAAAAATTGTCAAAAATGAAAAAAAAGAACCTTTAGAAAAACACTTCACAATAAATTGGGTAATAGAGTGGCTCTGACAAGAGGCGTTGTTTTGGTTGTATGTATATTGTGCTAGACATAAGACTGGATGCAGAGTTTCCGATTACTTAGAAACAGCTTGTTGCCTACATCTGTAAAGCCCACTCAATCATTTCCATAAATTTCATGCATGTCAACGCGCAGGTAGTTGTTATAGATGCAGCCTATGTGATGATCTCTGGAGAATGCAGAAACAGTTTGATTAATATGTTTCCTGGCTTTGTCAATGTGTGGACAAAACTGATTTGACCACTTCCATTTCTGTCTTTGGCATATACTAAAGTGCACCAAGAGAGTGAAAACCGACATCAGTTCTACAAACGTTTCTTTCATTAGGATTTCCAGCCCTACTCCAGTTAATGTGCCTAGGTCATTGCCACCACAGTGCACAAGCGTGAGGCAAGGGGCTTGGGAAGGATGTATGTCAGTACAACGCAGTTGTTTTCAACGCGGAACTTTACATTGCAGATTTTACAATGCAAGTCGTTACAACGACTTGCGTTGGAGGGTGCGGATTTCGGAATCCTTATCCCACAGCGCAAGTCGTAGTAACGACTTGCATTGTAAAAGACGCGTCGTAACAGCACTACAGGGTAACATCCGCTTTGTAAAGGATATTCCCCCTTGGGAATTCACAATGGATTTACCCAAAGCCAGCAACTGATGAAACTTTAACCCTCTCTGGCCAAACCAAGTAATCTGCACATTTGGCAAACCCAAGTCCCTGTAAGTACCTGTATTTTGTTGCAGTCTCTTTTGCCCAATATATATAGCTGTGACCCACAATCGATAATCTAAGCAAGTGAAGTGAAGGAACAATAGTAGTCAGGAGAAGGCTGGAGCTGAATGAGGTGTTAGTATCTGTATGGGAAGGAAAAGCAGAGCTGTTTTTTTTACAAAAAAATATATATACATAATTCATTGGATGCTGTCAGCATGAATGTGAATAATGTTAGGTAGTGTGTTGGATGGCTGACAAAAGAAGTATTATTATTGGCTGTTGTTTTTTAAAAAGAAATGTAATACAGCCATGGAAATGCTTTTGAATCTGTAGAGTTAACCACACCTGCTGTATGCTATTTGAGAGCAGAATGTTCTTTCCAGAACGTGTTGTGAGCTACACTGAGCTACGACTGTAGTGGGGGGTAGGGTGTTAAAGAGACAGAAATTTTGGGGGAAAAGTTGGGGAGTGATGACACAGTGTAAGCAATGGCAAGTTTTAATTTCCAACTCAGGACTATGTATTAAACTGTTGTGTAGCATTTACATTTCAGAAAAAGTAAGCTAGATATCGGTGTGAACTCCTATTTTTTCTGCAAATATTCTGCGATGCTCGCAAAAGCATTGCGAAAACACGCCGACAGGAACCTCGTTTCGAATGAGACGGAAAGGGCTAACTGATGCTAACCTTTCACAAGTGAAGATGCAGAAGTCTGAAATGAAAGACATGATTTCATTTGCTGACTTTCTCATTATAGTAGAGTGGAAAGTTGCCATTTTAGACTTGCTTTGTATAAGATTGGTGTACCATTCTTGTGCTTAGTTTTTACAAATCATACCAGTGTCCAAACTATGCAGAAAAAAACTAAAACAGCACTATAATCTGCAAATTGAATTCAATGGTATGTATATAACTTTATAATTATTTTAAAAATGTACATGAGAATTGAAGATGTATATGGGAGTTTGATTAAAAGGAGTATCACAGTGATGAGCAAACATTTGTGAGCTGAACTGTATATATTAGAGAGTATGTGTTTAAGAGGTTAGTGATGAATGTTTTGGGAAGTAAGAGAAAAATTAATTAGTGCCTGTTTAATAAATTATTTATTATTGAAAAATAACAGTGTAGTTTTGTGGAAAGTTGCAATAAGGAACTAAGAATGTTTTAATTTGTAAACATCTTGTGCAGAATATATACATCTGTCATTTACATTATGGGAATTGTAGTACTTTTAGTAACATTATTAAACAAAAATAGTGTGGTGAGAAATAAAATATGGAAACATGTTGTCTGAGTGTATATGAATTAAAAAGGAGTAATACTTGTTAGGTATGAAATAGGAAGTGTTTGCTAATGTTGTTTTTAACATACATGACCACTTTGCATATGCTTAGATGGTGAGATATTGTTTTTGTGCTTGCACATAGCTATATCTATGGTGGGACTTTTGAGTTTGCTTAATGATGCAGAAAGGTTTATGTTTTGGGAAAGATGGCATCTATTAGGATATTGCATATATGTTTACATGGTGATCTATGTTTAGTAAGGCTGATAAAAATGCCATGTATATGACGAGGGTTGTGTTTTTCTTTAAACATACTTGAAGTGTAACTTTTGTTTGAGATATACTGAATATATATGTTTCAGAAGCAGAAAAAGGATTTGAGAAATTATTTAGGTATTCCATTCAAAAAAGGTTTTGTGCTTTCAAAAATTTCAAAATGTTGTTTTTCGTTTTAGAAACCTACTGATGCATGTGCACGTTCAGTAGCAAAGCAATCTATGTTTTTAGAGGGCCATGTATGCAATTATATATCAGGTTTGATACCCAGATTTTAATCACACATAGCTCAAAAGAAAAACACGTTTACAGTAAAACTTGTTGTTTGATACTGACAGAAGGATATAACCAATAATTCAGTGATATAGTAACAATTGATATGCCTCTAACAGGAATGAAGGTACTTTCTCGGACACTCAGGCGGTATTCAGGCAGTCTTGGAATCACCCAGCCACTACCCAGAAACTATATATATATATATATATATATATACTCTGGCAATCAAGCAGGCAGAAATTATGCAGGTTTTGTAGTATGCAGGCACCGTGTATACATTCATCTGATCACCTAGGTACTACCTATTGACTTATGCAATTAATAAGGCTGCAACTATGCACTCATTATAACATTTGTGCAGAACCTATGCAGCCATCTAAACACCCCCTTACAATCCATGCAGTCATTGAAATTCTGAGGCATACATGTGCACTAATAAAAAACTCAGAGTCTACTCAAGTAACTACGGAGCAATTCCCATTGTATTATACCTATCACCCATCTATTGCCTATACAGTCATTTAATTACTGAGCCAATAGTCTAATTAGGTAGGCACTACTGATGCACTTATTCAATGAGACATGGGCTGCATTCAATGGCTGGAACATTATTCATCCACTCATCCAATAGACTAGGTGCTATGCACTGGCTTAAACAATGATGTATGCCCTATCCATGTGCTGCATAAATCACCTATACTATGGACCTCATTTATGAAAAGTGACACATCGCTGCGTAAAAACAGAGATGCGTCACTTTCATTAAGTCTTCCTTGCGACATGCTGGATGCATCACCTTATCTTTATTATACAGTTAATAAAAACCGTAATGTACAAACAGAGCAATGCATGTTAGATTAACATTTTTAAATATGTAAAAACATGATCAGGTTCTTAATGCTGGGCGTTTATGCAGCGCAGTTAAAATGATATTGACAAACTTCCCAGCTCTTGCTAATGCTGGGCTGAATTGTTACTAAAACACAAAGTCGATGCTTCGCTACAGTGTCTCAGTGATTGTTCCCGAAAGACGGGGATCAATAGGCAACGTCGATCGGTGGCAAAGAATGGGCAACAGCAAAGCAGGTGGAGCATCATATTTACAGTATGACGCCTCATGTCGCAAATTACAGATACATCAGTATTTCTGACGTATTTGTAGGTGCAAAAATTACTCATTGCTGGAGTGTGTTACAAAAATAATGCAACTCCAGCAATGGGTTATTTCACATGGGCAAACCCATTTCAAATATGCCTGCATCAGTCTTACGTCTGCTGTGAAGCAGGCATAAAATATTGACGCATTTGCGTCCTAGAAGTGGCGCAGTGAAATCTTATAGATTTCACTGCGTCACTTCTACAAGGCTTACTTGCTTCAGAATGCCCACCCTGCATACATTATACCTGGAACAGGTATAATGTGACGCAGGGGATTACAAAGTGACTCATCTACCAAGATGTGTCACTTTGTAAATATGGTGTGACATAGTGCAGTTTTTTATGCCATTGGTGCGTCACAAAAAGTGACGCACCCTCGGCGCAAAAGTGACACAAAGGCTCATAAATAAGCCCCTCAGTATGCACTCTTGCAACCACCCAGGTACAAGAGTTGCATTTATTAACCTACCAGTATCCATGCATGTATTGAATTTTTGAAGAATTAGTCACCCACATGTCGAATCATTCAGGCTCTACTTATGCATTCACTCAAACACCCAGATACTAGTGGTATACCCATGTAAACATGCAGGCAGTAAGTATGCAGATATGGAATGGCCCATGGATTTATGACATAGTCAAGGAATCTTCTAAGCACTACTTGTATCCTCAAGGAATCCCCTTTGCACTACCTATGCACTCATTCAATAAGGCAGTGAATATTGATGTATTTAACCACAAATCCATTTATTTACAAGTAGTTTTACTGAGGAATATTGGTGATAGGTTAACTATAATGGTACTCTCTACGTAATTACATAAGTGCATGTGTAGAGCCAGAGTGTTTCATTAGTGCACTTGTGTGCCCCAGTATGTTAATGGAATTGTAGTGATGTTTCTGGTATTAGACAGGAATATGTTGGTATATTAAGAACATTCCTATATATCTTTCCTAGGCAAAGTTTAAGCGACAAAATGAGTTATACCACCCAACAATGCAAACTCTAGGTAGGAGACTGTATTATGTGAAAACTGCAGCTTATGTTTAGGAAAAATAAGAAGAGCACTTTTGCATGGTAGTGTGGCAGATGTAGAAAGGGTTTCTGTTAACCCTGGGCGTAGTTCGCGAAGTAGCGCTACATGAAACTACGCAAAGTGCACTTCGCACTACGTGAGCTATGCGTAGCACTACGCGAACTGTGTAGTACCTTGTTCGCGATGATTGCACAGTGCTGGATGCTTGTCCGCACTGTGCAATAATTGAAAACGGCATCTTGCACAGTACGAGATGTCTTTTACTGCCGCTTGGGTAGATTTTTACTCGAGCGGCAGCTTTCTCAACGCAGACTGGTAGTTCCTCATCGCGAGCGGTCGCGAGCATACGCGACCACTCGCAATGAGAAACCTGACCTCCCCACGTTGAGAAACTCGCCAGGAGGTTTATTTTCCATGCTCGCGATTGGCAAAAGCAAAAAATGACCGCTGCACTATGCTACGCTGCGCGTATTTGCACTGTGCTACGTGCAATTTGCGTAGTGCGGAGTAGCGCAAACTTCGCAAACTACTCAAGCATTGCGCAGTGCTTTGCCCAGGGTTAGTTTTTGGTGATGTACAGTTTTGTTTCTTTGGTCCTGAGTAGGATTCCAGGGAAAATGAAGAGTTGTTAAGAGGAGGAGATGCAGAACAAGACACATATGTTACAGTTGATAGTTTTAAAACAGAGATTACTAAATTTAATAGAGTGTTCTGTATATGTTGTTGATGAACGTACTGGAAGATTTAATCACAGACTGTTGACTTATATTTAAAAAGTGAAAAAGTAAATTATGATAACTGGCAAAAGTTAGCTGTGTATTTATTTGTAGAGGGATGGTTAGACTTGTGTATATGGCAAGTTATATGTAAGTAATGTTACAATAAATTGGAAGATAATAAAATGAACAACATAGCGGGCCCGATTCACAGAATGAACTTAAGACTCAATCCTAAACTTACTACTATTTTGGTATTCACAGAATGCACTTACTACTTTTGGCATTTACAGAATGAACTTACTACTTTTGGTATTCACAGAAGTTAGGATTTTGTCTTAAGTCTGTCTTAAGTCTGTCTTAAGTTTGTCTTAAGACAAACTTAAGACAAAATCCTAACTTCTGTGAATACCAAAAGTAGTAAGTTCATTCTGTGAATGCCAAAAGTAGTAAGTGCATTCTGTGAATACCAAAATAGTACTAAGATTAGGATTGAGTCTTAAGTTCATTCTGTGAATCGGGCCCATAGATATTAGATGCCCATTTTGTAAGATAATAAAAAGCTTGCTAATGTAGAAAAACTATGAATTTGAAAAAAAAAAAACACATCAACATTTATCATTCTTTTCAGCATTGCAAAGTGCCATTATGGCCTGCTCTCCAGCACTAACTACAACTCCACAATCCATGCATGCAGGTGGAGAAGTGTGGCTCACTGGTTAGAGTGGAGAAGTGTGGCTCACTGGTTAGAGGAGGCATACCCTGAAGCTGAGGTCAGACCCGGGACCAGGGTTCGATTCCCGACGCGGCAGGGTCCTGAACCCAATTGTCCACGGACTCAATAATTCTCGCTTCGGTGCCCACTCTAAGCACGAGTTCACACTATGCAGCTCTGGGCAACAAGCTTGCTTAATCTCCACAACGGCCCCCCCGCGGCGGGATGCCCAGCACCGGTGATCTCACAGGGAAAAACCAGGACGGGTTCCCAAGGCAAGCGCCGAGATGCCCAAGGGTAAAATCGAGCGCTATATAAGAACACACATACATGCAGTATGATGCCATCTGGGAAAACTGTGGGGTCAAATCTTGAAGTTGAGATTGGACTTTTGAATGGATTTTCTTCTTCGGTCTTGTGCTGCTATTGAAGTCGAGGGTCCGTTAGCTTTGCATTGCCTTTTTGCTGCTCACTTGAACTCCTCTTATGAAATGTAAAAAATTATAAAAAGAGGAAAAAAGGCCATGTATGAATTTTGGCAGCATTTTGAATGCCTGTAATACACTGCTCACCAGCACTTATAACAACACTACAGTTCATGCAGTACATGGCCATTTATTGGAGAAGTGTGGCTCAGGGGTTAGAGGCGGCAGACCCGGAAGCTGAAATCGGCCCTGGACCAGGGTTCAATTCCCCGCCTCGGCGGGTCTTGGGCTCAAAAATTCCACGGACTTGATAATTCTCGCTCCGGTGCCTTCTCGACTCACGGGTTCACACTCTGCGACTCTGGGCAATAACTTGCTTAATCTCCACAACGGCCCCTCGCGGTGGGATGCCTGGCTTTCACCTTGTGGATACCCTGCCGAGGTTATCTCACAGGGGAATACCAGGACGGGTTCCCTAAGCAAGCGCCGGGAAACCCTTTGTGGGTAGCTGTGCGCTATATAAGCTCAAATACATTTACATTTACTCTGGAGCCATATCTGTTGCAGTAGTCTGCACCTGTGAATGGAGTTTCTGACCAGGAATTGTTGCTGCTGCCACTGAAGTAGATGATCCTCCAGCTTCACTATGCTTTAGATGGTATAACATGGACGTTGTCCCACATGAATATTTTTTGTTTATCCCTATAGATAGGGTCTTGTCAAACATTGTGCATTGCACTAGTTTTGCAGCAGTTCTTGATTCCCCATGAGTATGGGTAACAATCGATAGTGTAAGATTTATTTGGAAGTAATGTTGTATTTGTGTGTTTAGATGTTGAAAGATATTTTTTGAGACTCTTGTTTAAAAAAAATATGTTGTTAAACCAATATGTTACTAAACAGCTAGACTTAAAGTTTGTGTAAAATATCTATATACATCTGTTTTACACTTTTTCATTTATATTTGTGACTACTAATGTCATTGCAACCTCCGGTGCTCGTGTGAAAAAAATTTTTTTTTGATGCAGGTTTTTTGAAAAGTGAATACAAAGAGAAGAGTTATATTAGTATCCTACTAAATAGCTACACTAAAACTTTCTCAAATACGTCTATATATTTGTTTTACACTTTGTCAAAAACACCCAGTATTCGCAGTCTGTCCTTGACAATGGCAGTCATAGAATAATACAGGCACTACCTGTGCAATCATCAAGGATGTCTTTTCTGCATCACTCTGCAATGTGCTACATGGCATAGTACCAGTTGGGGGATGAAGTCTCCTTGGCTATTGATGGTATTTGGGGGCAAAGTATCCCTCATGTTACCTCTCAGAGGGGGTACACAGTTAGTTTGCTAAAGAGGGATTCTAAGACCACACACCCTTTCTACACCACTCTGCAAACATGTATCCTGGACCACTTCTTGTTGGGGAATAAAGTTATCTTGGATGCTAAAGGACCATGGGAACCAAGCAGTCCTCCTGGTACTTTCTATAAGTCCTACTCAGCAGTATTTCTGAGAGCTGGTCAGAGGCCCCTCCCTTTTTCCACAGTAATCTGCAAAGACAGGTGTCACTTAAAAAGCCATGGAACTTCACTGAAAAATCTAAGTTACAGGTAAGTTATAGTGAGGAATCAGCAATTACAAAACCTTAGAAATTCAATGAAAAAACAAAGGTTAGAGGGCTGCTATAGTTAGGAAATATAATTAAAAAATCCATTAGATATTCACTGAAAAAAACAAAGGTCACAGGGACATTATAGTTAGGCTGACATTTCACCCATAAAAAAACTAAGAAATTCAGCAGTTATAGTTAGCTGAGCTTACGATAGCTCACTCCACTGACACACCCTGCTTATGACTTTACATATCACATTATTCATGACATCATCCACAGAACCTCTGATGCACCCGCTTAGACCCCCATGTGACCTTTCATACACCCACTGCAATTTCCACGCTGCCATTCTCAAAACCATTGACACGCCCATATCAGTATTTATATACCCACTCACTGATTAATAGGGCTACACTCACATCCACTCAGTCACCCATGCAGACACTTGAATACCAAGTCACTCATTAACACAGCCACTGACATATCCAAGGCTCTACATTATCGCCATCACTGTTCAACCTTTACATCGAACCTCTCACTGAAATCCTTCGAAAGTCAGAAATCTCCTACCACATGTACGCGGATGATACCCAGATATATATCAAGATCACATCCAGGGAAGACATCATGAGAATGAATGAGACCTTAAAATTGACATTACAATGGCTAACTGACAACCATCTAAAATTAAACACACAAAAAACTGAATTCTTACTTATATCTCCACCAAAGAAACACACAGAAGTGAAGGAATGGTCCAATATGATCACAGCATTAAATTGCATCCCTACCCTAGTTGGCTCAGCGAAATCACTAGGAATCACACTAGATGAGAAACTAAACATGAAAGCCCATATCAACTCAATGGCAAAAAGCACCTGTTACCATCTGAACTACATCAGAAAAGTGAAACCATTCATATCCAAAGCAGACCTCAAACTGGCAGTTCAGTCTCTAGTTATCCCGAGGATTGAATATGGATGTACGACGCTAGCAGGTCTACCAAAAATTTCAATAGCACACTGAAGGCATGTCTCAATGCAGCTGCAAGACTGATCACCGGATCAAGGAAATTTGACCATATTTCGCCACACTTGAAGGCATTAAACTGGCTACCGTACGAAACCAGAATCCAGCTAAAAATGGCATGCATAACACACAAGGCGCTCCACCACAATACACCCAGCTACCTCAACTATCTAGAGGGAACAGACCAGCCAGGAGCACAAAAGAGCTGATGTTGAGACCAGCCAGCTTCCGGAAGAAGAAAACGTACGACAGAGCCTTCTCAGGAGCAGCCCCTAGAATCTGGAATTCACTTCCTTCAAACATTAGAAAGATTGAAAACACAGCATCCTTTAAGAGGGAAACTAAGATCTTCCTAATGAGTAAATTCCTTCCATAGGCAAGACGCGGGAAGTCAGAATTCATGTTCAATGACGGGAACTGAAACATACACAGGAAATAGACTCTTAGTATCGATTGATTCTGTCACACATTATATTTTGCTATGTACTAAACCTTGGTCATACTATATGTTGATATTCTTTGTAGAAATTTGTAGTGATATTTTCACTCTATGTGCCATATATGTACCTACCTCATAACATTGTGAAAGTTACTACAATAATGCAGACTACAACTACCTCATGTAATGTGAAGCGCTCTGATACCTAAGGGTCTTGTTCGCGCTATACAAAACTCTTAATAAATAAATAAATGTAGCCATAGAGCCACTCACTCATAGAGCTACTCATACACCTAATCACTCACCTATAGAGTCAATCAGACAGCCATTTACTCACTATAAAGTTATATAGACATCCATTCTCTTACTCCTATAGATGCTAACATATAATCACTGACCCATAGAGACCCTCACACGCACACTCACTATACACACTATACAACACTGCTCCTACACTCACTAACCCATACATTAACTGACTCATGCAAACACTCATCCATGCAGGCAGTCACACACCTTTTCACCCACCCACAGAGACATTCATACACCCATACAAGTACCAGATAACCGATCAATCACCCATATACCAACACATGTACTGACTCACCAACCCATAAAGCCACTTCAAAACCAACTGACAGACTGATACAGATATTCAGGCAACCTAGCCAGTTACCCATACATTCACACAGACACCTAATCACTTATACAGTCAGTCATTCACTACTGAAGCATTGATACATGCACTTATAGACCCACTGATTCATTATAACACTTTAGTATATATATTTAACACTCATAAACTTTTCAAAATAACTCACAGACACTGGATGATGTCTTCAGTGAAGTCACCAATGATGGCACTGACCATATCATGAGTGATGTAATATGTGAGGTCATAAGCAGTGCATTGCGAGGGCACAAGTTATAGTTAGCTCAGCTAAATATAAGTGTTGAATTTCTCTGGTTTTGTACTTGTGAAACATCAGCCTAACTACAACATCCCTGTAACCTTTGTTTTTTTCAGTGAATTTCTAAGGTTTTTTCATTCGATTTCCTAACTATAACGCCCCTGTAACCTTTGGTTTTTTTCAGTGAATTAATATATATATATTACCTACTGGTGGTCGCCAGTAGGTATATATAGTTAGGATTTTTTTGAATAGGGATTTCTGAAAATTCTATGTTGAATAACTTTGGCGTCGATGGACGGAATTGGCTGAAATTTTCAGGAAAATGGCACATTTTGTTTCTGAGCGTCCCCTGAAAGTTTGGGGGGGGGGGTTTCGTCAAGCGGGGGCCGAGAAAAAAGGGGGGTCCCAAAACGTGTTTTTAACATTGAGTTTTCCATAGGGCAATTGGACTCACTTTTAGCTCGAACGGCTGAATGGATTTCCACAAAACTTGGCAAAATTGTAGGGACTGGTAGCCCGATGTGCATTTGCTATGTCTCAAGATATATGCTCCAGTGGTTTTTACGAAAATTAACTTTGAAAAATATATATTGGGCTACATTGGGCTATATATATGTTAGAGCCCAAATGTAGCCCAATGTAGCCCAATGTAGCCCAATGTAGCCCAAAGATGGCCACCAGAGACAAAAAAAAAACAAATGTAGCCTAAATATCAGCCAGATGTAGCCCAACTATAGCCCAGTGACAGAATGTCCCAGAGTGTTCTGAAGAACAACTAGAGCGCTAACAGTCTTACTTATGACAAAAGTATGGCACACCTGAAGTCATCTTGATTGGAATAAAGTGTTAACACTTAAGACATTTAATTTGCAAAGGAACAAAATGAGGGGGTTCATTTTGCCATAGAAATTATGATTAGTGCTGAAGAAAGAAAAATTAGGGCACATTTTGAGTGACTTCTCAAATTCTCTTATATTTCATTAAAGAAATTCTGATATGCAGTCTCCCAAGATGGCCACCAGAGACAAAAGAGCCCAAATGTAGCCCAAATATCAGCCAGATGTAGCCCAACTATAGCCCAATGACAGAATGTCCCAGAGTGTTCTAAAGAACAACTAGAACGCTAACAGTCTTACTTATGACATAAGTATGGCACACCTGAAGTCATCTTGATTGGAATAAAGTGGTAACACTTAATACATTTAATTTGAAAAGGAACAAAATGAGGGGTTTCATTTTGCCATAGAAATGTTGAAAGCTATGCTCGCTAAGAATTGGAACATTCTAAAAACCGACAGTGTTCTTGCAGATGACCTACCTGCCTACCCTTTAATCACATTCAGCAGAGCTAGGTCACTTAGTGATATGCTTGTCTCTAGCCACCTCAAGAAACCAACACCAAAAGCTAACTCCCTGAAGCGGATGACAGGCTTCTTTCCTTGCGGCCATTGCAAGGCTTGCAGTGGCAGCAAACGGGTGCTATCATTTGACATACCTGATACCGGGAAGAAGGTGCCTATCAAGCACTTCATTACATGCAGCTCCCAGTTTGTAGTTTATTGTTTGGTCTGCCCGTGTGGCTTACGCTACATAGGCAGCACGATCAAGAAGCTCAAGCTGAGGATCCTGGAGCACCAACGGGCGATCGAGAAAGTTGACATCTCATATCCGGTCGCCCGGCATTTTGCAGAGGAGCATAGCAAAGATCGCAAGCAACTCCGATTCTTCGGATTGGACATGGTTCCACCGAATGTAAGAGGAGGCGATAGGCTGAGGAGACTCCGCAGACTAGAGTCCAGATATATAGTAGATTTATCTACGAAACAACCTGGTGGGCTCAATAGCGGGGAGGAATTAGCATATCACCTGGGCAAGTAACACCGTAGGAGTAGTAGAGGGTCCATCCTCATAGGAAGCTACATATACTGTAATGAAAATCCAACTAGAACAGATATGCTCCATGGGACAATTAGAACGGGAACCATGTAAGATCAGCAGTACTTCTCTTAATTTGCTCTGTCGGTAGCTTTCCAAATTCTGAGATTTAAGAACTTGATTAATGAATTTCTGTATACCTTGTTAACCTGAGTTTTGAACAAATATGTAAATAATGGTACATATATACTTTTTGCCATCCAACTGAAATGAGTATGGACCACCACAGGCGTGTAAATATATACATAGACATACAATCCCAACTAGCATATATATACAGTGTACATAATAAGTTTGAGATTTAATCTGTATATGTATGTGCAGATAATAGGATTGAGAGTATAATTTTGAACCATAGGTTTGTCTCTTTTACCACAAATGATACTGCAGTACAGGGACAATCACACAAAAATGTGACTTGATAGTTTCTATCTTGACAACCTAGTTATAACTCTTAATTTAACACACACCAAGATATGGATCAGTCCAACTCCACTTTTGTAAATAGTGTAAATATACTTTGCCTTTGCGAGTTCCTTGAATCTAAAGAGTACTTTCCTGTTATATACCCTGTAAATAGCGCTACCTAGGAATTATGATGACATAATAATTGGTTCACTTGCTGTTATAGGACAGGTATCAATTCTTTTCTTTCTTTCATGTGCTTGAGGATTTGCGTTATTTCCTATGTTTTTCGCACTGTTTTGATCATGTTAGCATTGTACATATATGTCATAGGACACAAGCCGATCCACGGCTTTATTTTAACCATGATTACTTCATGTTTAAATCAGAAAAGACCCTTGGATAGAACACCATTCCAAGATGGCGCCCACAGTGGCTTAAGGGGTGTAGTCCTATGTCCATGACAATGCTCACGATTTGTTTGTTTATAATACGGATTGTAAGATGTGGATGAATGACACACTGACGAAGGCTCACGCCGAAACGCGTCTGTGCTTTTCTTCTCCCTCTAATTAAACCCTGGTTTGATCTTGGTCCGCGAGTGCTGCCTCTTTCTTTTGGTTTCTAAGGAGAGTCGAGCGAAATATATATATATATATATATACATATATATATATATATATATATATATATATATATATTTATATACATATATATATATATGTATATATATATATATATATATATATATATATTGATTACCAATCCGATTCCCTCTGATGAAAGGAAGGCACTGACTCCGTGACTTTGACTCAAGGCAAGATTTTAATCCGACATGCTGCACAGACGCGTTTCGTATAGTTAGGATTTTTTTGAATAGGGATTTCTGAAAATTCTATGTTGAATAACTTTGGCGTTGATGGACGGAATTGGCTGAAATTTTCAGGAAAATGGCACATTTTGTTTCTGATCGTCCCCTGAAAGTTTGGGGGGGTTTCCTCAAGCGGGGGCCGAGAAAAAAGGGGGGTCCCAAAACATGTTTTTAACATTGAGTTTTCCATAGGGCGGTTGGACTCACTTTTAGCTCGAACGGCTGAATGGATTTCTATGAAACTTGGCAAAATTGTAGAGACTGTTTGCCCGATGTGCCTTTGCTAGGTCTCAAGATATGTGCTCCAGTGGATTTTGAGAAATTAACGTTCAAAAAAATATATATATCTGTGACAGCGTCCCGGTTAGCGCCCCGGTTCGTGTACCAGACGCGTAATGGAACTGTCAACATTCTAAACAGTCCGGAGCGGCCGCCATCTTGTCTCTCGGTAGTATCGAGAGACAAGAGGTGGAAATAAACGAAGGGGGAATGAATGAAAGGGGCAAGGTAGACCCCTCCTGACCCCCTAGGATTGATGTGGGGGCTATTAAAGGGCCCCGCGGGGCAAAAAAGATAAAATAATTTTTTTTTCAATTTTTCGCGGTGGAAGCGCTACCCGGTACGCGAACCGGGTAGCTCACCAGTAGCGTAACGGGAGTCCGCCATCTTGTGTTTCGGACAAATTTAGTCACAAGATGGAGGATAAACAATGTTGGGAATGGGTATAAGGGGGCACGGGAGACATATCCTGACCCCCTAGGTTTTCTGAGGGTGGCTGAGGAGGCCCATATATGTAAAAAAAAAACAACTTTTTTTTTCAAATTTTCGCACGGTTAGCGCCCGGTCCGCGCACTGGGTAGCGTTCCGGAAAGCGTAGCAAGGGGAAAACCAAGGGAAATAGTAAAATAATATTTTAGAGTGCTTTGAGGTAGGGTAGCTCTGAATAGAGTTGTTTTGTTGTGTGGGTGATGTAAGTACCAACATGTAGGTACCAATGAAGAGTCTAAAATTCAATGTACACCGTCTCCTCTGTAGATATTTTGTATGTTCTAATATGGGTTATTTAAATGTAAATGTGTGGAAAAGCACTTCATGCTTTAAAGCAATTGTATTTTTGAACTGATTGTTCTTTCCTCTTGGTCCCCCTCTTTGTTTTTTTTTCCCCACACTCTTCTTCAGCATGATAGTTGATAAATTCGTTCCCTCAAAAAATGTATATACATAAAAAAATTATATTAAATACATATAAAATATATTTTTCCTTTAAAAGAAGAATACATTTTACAGCTTTTGATATTTGCTATTAAAAAACCATAGGTTATAGACCATATATAGTTAGGAATTAGCATTTACAAAACCTTATTTTACTCACACAAAACCATTGAAATTCGCATATATAGTTAGTTGCACTAACTATGTATCGCGCACCCGCAATCCACTGCTGATCATGTCACATATTACATCATTCATGACATGACTGATGACATCTCAAATGACAGGAGGGTGTCAGTCGGGGGGGAGCAATGGTGATTCTCACTGTAAGATAGGTAGTGCGGACCCTTGTCCCCCCTTTTGTAATCTGTAATGCCTATCTTCTCCCCACTGATTGGTAATTGGTTCTACCCGGACCATTTATTAGAGGTAGCTCGTCCGGCCCCACCGAAGGGCACCCCTAATAAAGAGGACATATATATAAAATACGGATTAGCCACGGTGCCTTCCTAGCAAATTATTGCAAAATGAAAGGAATCGAACAAAATCAGTAGGCCACTGATAGGATCCTTTCTGACCCTGCTAAAACAAGAAACACCAGGAAATAGCCCTCCGCAAAAAGTATGAAACCAGGGGGAGGAGCCAAGCTCGCGGTCGGGATGGCCACGAGGTAGTTCGGCTCCGCCGCCCTCGCTACCTAAGCATGCGTGCCCTACCACCCACCCCACCCAATAACCGACAAACCCTATACAAATGAAAGTCTGCTGATACCCACTATTGGCGTCACCAGATTGGACTAGATCACGCACAATTGGACTATGTCTTTTTCTGGTTATACAGTAACATCTTTGTGCTTGTTGCCACATTACAAATATATAGCACTCCAACAAAGTAGTAGGATTATAACACTTTAATAACTTATAAATATATACAACGCTCCAACAAAGTAAACATGTTAAAAAAAAACATTTTAAACAACTATTTACATGGCAGCCTGCTGCAACATCCATCTCAAAGCATTCACCGTCCGCTTGACACTGTCCCTGCCCCTCCCTCCCCGGAGTAGCAACAATGGGCTGCTTTGGGCTATCTTTTAGTCGGCTTTTGGCTATAAAAAGCCTACAAAATCCGTCGGCCTGTGAGGCGGCGTCAGTAGCGGACCTTTGTGCGAATAGGCCGAAGGCAGCACAACGCGCCAAGATCCGGACGGCACCGAGGTGGTGTCCAGCAAGTTGCCGCACTGGTCTGACCATCCTACAATGCTGCGCCGAAAGACGGCATGGGGCGCCCCGGGGGGGGAGGCGGCGCGAACGGGCCTCCCCAGCCTCCCCAGGTGGAGGCTTCTCAGCTGCAGTGGGGCGCCCCTTGGCATCCAACTGAGTTGCGCCCGCTCTTGCGGCACAGTGCCTTATCCGCCATCCAGCTGAGTTGCGCCCACTCTTGCAGCACAGTGCCTCACCCGCCATCCAGCTGAGTTGCGCCCGCTCTTGCGGCTGCAGCGTCTCGCCCACCATCCAGCTGAATTGCGCCCACTCTTGCGGTGCAGCGATAGGCGGCTGCCACAGGACTCTCAAAATGGCGGCCGGCTCTTCGGATTTGGGCCTGGTCCACTAAAATGGCCCTGGGACACCTTGGAACTCGGACGCTTGCCTGCTAGGGCATGGGCCCCATTCCCGAAAGCGTCCCCTCAGCCTTGAAGATTCTACAAAAGTCACCGGGCCCCCGACTCCCGCAGGCTTCCGGTGGGGAGCGGCTGTCATGATTGCTTGCGGAATGGCCACGACGGAGCCACGAGATGGTGGTGCTCTCATGCTGACGCCAGCTTCAGTCTGAAACATCCAGAAACACTGTAGAATACCAATTCGATCAGTTCCGGTGGAGCCCCAACGTGACCCGGTAGGGAAGAACTTGCCCTCCCCTCTTTTGACTGATGGTTCTTGTTGCCTATCTCTTCTGTTGTCATTTAACGGAACCTTTTTTGACTGCCGAAAGGGGTTCTGGTCCGACCGCTGGTTGGTGGAGACATTTTGACTATATCCTGGACCTGCCCGGCCTCGCCCAAAATGGCGCCGGTATAAATGGGACTCGCAACTCCTTGTTGTGTACTGGTTGCCCAGCCTTGATATCACGAGATACGTATGCAGTTTTGAAGCACATGGCGGGCGGGGACGAGTACTGATTGAACATTTGGACATCCCTATTGATATTAAGTTCTGATGTGTTATTGATTAGTGTACTATTGAAAGTTCGAATTAACGTCACCCATGGTACTTGCCCGCAAATGTATATCTAGATAATTTTATTGTAACTGGCCCTGTCGTACTTTAATTATAAAATTTACGTCCACCGATTCCGCAACTGTTAGACACCTTAGTTCTTGCAACCTAATGGCCCGCCCGTTAAGTTCTTCTACAGTGTAAATGTCCCCTCATCATATACGATTCCAGTTTGCTCCGTGGCCGGCCCACGTGGTTATAGGCTCGTATTTGTATACTGACATTTTCACAATAAAGGTTTTTAAAACAAAACATGGTAGTAGTACCTAGATTGGTAAAGTTTTGAATAATAGCCACTGTTTTCGAATCAGTAAAAGGCAAGTGATATAAAGCAGCCCGATTACATGACGGTTAAAAGGTATAATACGCAGGAATGCTGTAAAGATAAATGATCAAGGGCTGTTGTGTTTTCCACTCCTGCAACATAAAGTGATCGATAAGAATCCGATATTCAGGCCTATCAGCGACTAAGACAGCAGGCCGAGCCTCTTTTGCTCAACGGCTCCCTCATGGGACGAAGAAACGCCCTTTTTCTCGAAATAGGAATATTTTACTTGCAGGACAGTTGTAAATTTCCCGGGAAAATACATTAGCCTGGAACATTGTTAGTGATAAACTGTAAATGCATCTGGGTCCTTTGCTTTACAAGTCAGAGTGAGAAAAAAAAAGGTGGGGCTTTCATCATTTTGGAAAAAAAAATGTTCTAAACCAATGAAAAGTGTTATTTTTGGGTCATATGACCAAGCCTTCCATCATTAGGAAACCAAAAGTAAAACGAACCAATGAAAGTTTTATAAACAAGTCACATGACCTGTTATGCTTACGTTACGCGCTCCGCGCCGCGCCCCGGATCACTTCCGGGTGCGCTAACGCGGCGCATCATAAGACGCATTACGCGGTAACGTGATACGTCGCGCTTACGCGACGCGTCACAAATCCGTCGGCCTGTGAGGCGGCGTCAGTAGCGGACCGTTGTGCGAATAGGCCGAAGGCAGCACAACGCGCCGAGATCCGGACGGCACCGAGGTGGTGTCCAGCAAGTTTCTGCACTGGTCTGGCCATCCTACAATGCTGCGCCGAAAGACGGCGTGGGGCGCCCCGGGGGGGTGGTGGCACGAACGGGCCTCCCCCGCCTCTCCAGGTGGAGGCTCCTCAGCTGCAGTGGGGCACCCCTTTGCGTTTCACTCGCCATCCAGCTGAGTTGCGCCCGCTCTTGCGGCACAGTGCCTCACCCGCCATCTAGCTGAGTTGCGCCCGCTCTTGCGGCACAGTGCCTCACCCGCCATCCAGCTGAGTTGCGCCTGCTCTTGCGGCTACAGCGTCTCGCCCACCATCCAGCTGAATTGCGCCCGCTCTTGCGGCACAGTGCCTCACCCGCCATCCAGCTAAGTTGCGCCCGCTCTTGCGGCACAGTGCCTCACCCGCCATCCAGCTGAGTTGCGCCCGCTCTTGCGGCTACAGCGTCTGTCCACCATCCAGCTGAATTGCGCCCACTCTTGCGGTGCAGCGAATGGCGGCTGCCACAGGACTCTCAAAATGGCGGCCGGCTCTTCGGATTTGGGCCTGGTCCACTAAAATGGCCCTGGGACACCTTGGAACTCGGACGCTTGCCTGCTAGGGCATGGGCCCCATTCCCGAAAGCGTCCCCTCAGCCTTGAAGATTATACAAAAGTCACCGGGGCTTCCGACTCCCGCAGGCTTCCGGTGGGGAGCGGCTGCCATGATTGCTTGCGGAATGGCCACGACGGAGCCACGAGATGGTGGTGCTCTCATGCTGACGCCAGCTTCAGTCTGAAACATCCAGAAACACTGTAGACTACCAATTCGATCAGTTCCGGTGGAGCCCCAACGTGACCCGGTAGTGAAGAACTTGCCCTCGCCTCTTTTGACTGATGGTTCTTGTTGCCTATCTCTTCTGTTGTCATTTAACGGAACCTTTTTTGACTGCCGAAAGGTGTTCTGGTCCAACCGCTGGTTGGTGGAGACATTTTGACTATATCCTGGACCTGCCCGGCCTCGCCCAAAATGGCGCCGGTATAAATGGGACTCGCAACTCCTTGTTGTGTACTGGTTGCCCAGCCTTGATATCACGAGATACGTATGCAGTTTTGAAGCACATGGCGGGCGGGGACGAGTACTGATTGAACATTTGGACATCCCTATTGATATTAAGTTCTGATGTGTTATTGATTACTGTACTATTGAAAGTTCGAATTAACGTCACCCATGGTACTTGCCCGCAAATGTATATCTAGATAATTTTATTGTAACTGGCCCTGTCGTACTTTAATTATAAAATTTACGTCTACCGATTCCGCAACTGTTAGACACCTTAGTTCTTGCAACTTAATGGCCTGCCCGTTACGTTCTTCTACAGTGTAAATGTCCCCTCATCATATACGATTCCAGTTTGCTCCGTGGCCGGCCCACGTGGTTATAGGCCCGTATTTGTATACTGACATTTTCACAATAAAGGTTTTTAAAACAAAACATGGTAGTAGTACCTAGATTGGTAAAGTTTTGAATAATAGCCACTGTTTTCGAATCAGTAAAAGGCAAGTGAAATAAAGCAGCCCGATTACATGACTGTTAAAAGGTATAATACGCAGGAATGCTGTAAAGATAAATGGGCAAGGGCTGTTGTGTTTTCCACTCCTGCAACATAAAGTGATCCATAAGAATCTGATATTCAGGCCTATCAGCGACTAAGACAGCAGGCCGAGCCTCTTTTGCTCAACAGCTCCCTCATGGGACGAAGAAACGCCCTTTTTCTCGAAATAGGAATATTTTACTTGCAGGACAGTTGTTAATTTCCCGTGAAAATACATTAGCCTGGAACATTGTTAGTGATAAACTGTAAATGCATCTGGGTCCTTTGCTTAAAAAATAAAATATAAAATATATTTTTGTATTAGAATAAGAATACATTTTACAGCTTTTGATATTTGCTATTAAAAAAC
Organism: Lissotriton vulgaris; assembly: GCF_964263255.1. Lineage (NCBI taxonomy): Eukaryota > Metazoa > Chordata > Amphibia > Caudata > Salamandridae > Lissotriton > Lissotriton vulgaris. The sequence continues at coordinate 2,048,545,367 of NC_141685.1, forward strand.
CATTGAAATTCACTGAAAAAACTATAGGTTATAGACCATATATAGTTAGGGATTAGCATTTACAAAACCTTGAAAATTCACTGAAAAAACCATAGGTTATAGACCATATATAGTTAGGGATTAGCATTTACAAAACCTTATTTTACTCGCACAAAACCATAGAAACTCGCATATATAGTTAGTTGCACTAACTATATATCGCGCACCCGCAATCCACTGCTGATCATGTCACATATTACATCATTCATGACATGGTCAGTGACATCACTGATGACATCACTGATGACATCCCAAATGACATCACTGATGACATCACTGATGACATCTCAAATGACATCACTGATGACATCACTGATGACATCTCAAATGACATCACTGATGACATCTCATTTGACATTACTGATCACATCATTGATGACATCATTCATGTGATAATACGATGAACCTCTTCAGACTCTAATATAACCTTAGATACACTCAGTGTAAACAGACACTCACAGACTGTCACTCATCCATGGAGTTACTCACACACCTAGTTAGTCATGCAAAGAATCAATCACACCTCCATTTCCTCAACTATACAGTTATACACACCTTACTTATTCAAACATATACTAACACATATTTACTCTCTTATACAATCCCTGATACAAGTTCACAATGATCTATACAGCCACTCACACATTCACTGGCTCTTATGCACAGATTTTTATATATGTCACCTCTCACATGTACTGTGTTTTACATATGTACTTACTTTGACATGTAGCACTGAGATATCCATTCACTCCCCAATACACTCATGCACACAGTCAACTGCCCATACAGCTGTTTCCACATGCACTTTTGAACCCATACATCTAGTGAATCAACTGCTCACACATCTATGCACAGAGCCATACACCTCCCAGCCACCCACACACATACTCAGTCTCCCATACAAATACTTGGGCAACCAATCAATAACCCATATAGTTACTCATTTAGCTACTGATTAACACATGCAGCAGTTTACAGAACAACAGACATAATGATGCACAAATTAAGACAGTTTAGTCACTAACCAATGCACTCAGTGAGACACATTTAATCACTCTCTCATACAGTCAGTCATGCACCTACTAAATCCTTCATCCAGACATTTATACATCCACTCATTCTTCAAAATGTAAGACATATTTTAACTTTACAGAAACATACAGTCACTGGATGTTGTCATCAGTGATGTCATCAGTGATGTCATTTGAGATGTCATCAGTGATGTCATCAGTGATGTCATTTGAGATGTCATCAGTGATGTCATCAGTGATGTCACTGACCATGTCATGAATGATGTAATATGTGACATGATCAGCAGTGGATTGCGGGTGCGCGATATATAGTTAGTGCAACTAACTATATATGCGAATTTCAATGGTTTTGTGCGAGTAAAATAAGGTTTTGTAAATGCTAATCCCTAACTATATATGGTCTATAAACTATGGTTTTTTCAGTGAATTTTCAAGGTTTTGTAAATGCTAATCCCTAACTATATATGGTCTATAACCTATGGTTTTTTCAGTGAATATATATATAGATATATGTAGATATATATATTCACTGAAAAAACCATAGGTTTCACACCAGTTATAGTTAGCTGGACATTTTACTGACATAAAACCATTGAAATTCCATGTTACAGGGGCGTTATAGTTAGGATATATTGCCTACTGGCGGTCGCCAGTAGGTATATATAGTTAGGATTTTTTTTCCTATGGGATTTCTGAAAATTCTATGTCGAATAACTTTGGCGTTTGTGGACGGAATTGGCTGAATATTTCAGGAAAATGGCACATTTTGTTTCTGAGCAGCCCCTGAAAATATGGGGGGGTTTCGTCAAGGGGGGGCCGAGAAAAAAGGGGGTCCCAAAACGCGTTTTTCCCATTCATTTTTCCATAGGGCGGTTGGAATCACTTTTAGCTCGAACGGCTGAATGGATTCACACGAAACTTGGCAAAATTGTAGATATGATTTGCCCGACGTGCCTTTGCTATGTCTCAATATATGTGCTCCAGTGGATTTTGAGAAATTAGCGTTTCAAAAAACAGATATATCTGTGACAGCGTCCCGGTTAGCGCCCCGGTTCGCGTACCTGACGCGTAACGGAACTTCGCTAGGAGAAGCGGATTGGCTCCCTGGTGACTGTGAACATTCTAAACAGTCCGGTGCGGCCGCCATCTTGTGTCTCGGTAGGATCGAGACACAAGATGTGGCAAAAACAAAGGGGGAAATGAGCATAAGGGGGCAGAGTACATCCTCCCTGACCCCCTAGGTTTGATGAGGGGGCTTTAAAAGGGCCCCACGGGGAAAAAAATAATAATTTTTATTTTCGCTTTTTTTGCGGGGGGAGCGCTCGGTACGCGCACCGGGAAGCGGTCCGGGAAGCGTAATATTTGGAAAATAGGATGAAAGAATGTTCAAATATTGTATGTTTATTGATTGTTCTTTTTGTTTTTTATTTTTTTTATTTAAGTACCAACATGTAGGTACCAATGCAGAGTCTAAAAATAAAAATACACCGTTTTCTTTGTAAATATCTGGCATGTTGTTTCAGAAGTTATTGTGGTATATGGAATTCATAGCGTAGTCTGTCAGGAAAGCAGAAACACCATGGAGGCAGGAGATGATAAAGAGATGTTAAATACACATTGGAGATAATAGAGTGGAAGAAAGGAAGTAACTATGAGCAAACTTACTATGTAACACAAAAAAGTTGCACAGTATATTTAAAGTCTGATTTTACATTATAATCAATTTGCTACTAGTTTAAAAAATACATATAAAAATGAATAATGTCTCAAACAATTTTTGAATTATTAAATATAAATTTATTTTTCTGATTCGTTTTCAAAATTAAAAAGAACTTCTAATAATGCATTGTCAGAAATTTTCTCATTTTCAATTAGGTAATCTACTGATTCTACACATTGCAGAAGTTCAAAGTCCCGTGATTCATCATAGAATTCAGAGTCAATTTCTGTATCTTTGTTGCTTTCTGCAACAATTTCGAAGTTATTTTTTTCTCTCCTTCCATTTTTGTGCTGTAAAATGAATTTAAAAAAATATATCAGTACAGATAGGGCACTGTTGGGTTTAAGTACAGACAGGTAGTTTGGTTTTTTAAACAGTGATTTTATCTTTGGGCAGTGTATGGTATCAGACTGGAAGTAGAAATATAAAAAAATGTATGTGATAAAGCCTAAGTTAATTCTTAATTATACAAGACAAGCCTAACTCCATCCATAACTAAAACAGAGATGTCTATCTTATTCTATAACTATTACAGAGGGATAGTATATAACTATCAGAAAATGTTTTCCTAATTAACTTAAAGTGCAGAACATACTTCAGTTTTTAAAATAACATCTTACCTTTCAAAAAGAAGTTTAAGTTCTCACTTGAAATGCACTTGATATGTACTTCAGGAAGTAGTAGTCAAAATGGCTGTGTTTCTCTCTCTTTCTTTATATATATTCAGGTACATAACCAATCAAATGTCATGAAATAATAGAAGATATTGAAAGTAGCATTTTGATTGGTTGTCAATTCTAACACTTCATAAGTGTTTTTGTTAGGTAATTTACCTCAGGATATTTAGTCAGGCTTACAGCATAATTTTCTCAATGGAATTCCATCAGATTTGGGTAAATGGTAGGGACTGCTATGTAGTAGGGCCTATTCTATATTTGATGAAAGTGTCTGTAGTGGTTTTTCTGTAAATTACTTTCCCACCTTTTTTTATCGAGCGCTTACCGGTGCGCTCCCCGGTACGCGAACCGGCAGCGTTACGGGAGTCCTCCATTTTGTGTATCGGTAGAATTGAGACATAAGATGGAGGACAAACAATGTTCGGAATGGGTAGAAGGGGGCACGGTAGACACTTTGTGACCCTCTAGGTTTTCTGAGGGGGGATTAGGACGCTGATATATGCAAAAATAAAAAAATAAAATTTTGAAAATTTCGCGGGGGGAGCGCCCGGTACGCGCACCGGTAAGCGAACCGGGGAGCGTACTTTGGTGAAAAAAAATAAATTAGAAAAAGATAAACGTTTTGAATGATCAGAGGTAGGGTAGCTCTGAAAAGAGCTATTGGGTTCTGGGGCTAATTTAGGTACCTACAAGTAGGTTCCAATGCACACTTTTAAATAAAGGACGAATATTCTATTCCCTTCATCGGAGAAGTGCACACCATCTCTTCTGTAGATGTCTTGAATGTTGTAATGCAAGTTATTGTTGTATATTAAACCCATTCCATAGTCTCTCATGTAAGCAGAAACAGATTTATTCACATGTTTCCGTGCTTTCTCAAATTGTGGAAAAAATTGGTTGGACCACTTACATTTCTGTCTTTGACATATATTGGAATATACCAAGGCAGTTTGGGGAAAAAGTGTCATCAAATGAAGAAAGGTGTTCTTTAAAAGCATTTCAAGACCAACCCCAGTCATAGTGCCCAAATCATTTCCACCACAGTGCACTATTAAGAGGTCAGGGTTTGGCAGATGCATAAAACATTTTTATTTAAAACATATAAAATATATTTTTGCATTAAAATAAGAATACATTTTACAGCTTTTGATATTTACTATTAAAAAACCATTGAAATTCACTGAAAAAACCATAGGTCATAGACCATATATAGTTAGGAATTAGCATTTACAAAACCTTAAAAATTCACTGAAAAAACCATAGGTTATAGACCATATATAGTTAGGAATTATCATTTACAAAACCTTAAAAATTCACTGAGAAAACCATAGGTTATAGACCATATATAGTTAGGGATTAGCATTTACAAAACCTTATTTTACTCGCACAAAACCATTGAAATTCGCATATATAGTTAGTTCCACTAACTATATATCGCGCACCCGCAATCCACTGCTAATGATGTCACATATTACATCATTCATGACATGGTCAGTGACATCACTGATGACATCACTGATGACATCTCAAATGACATCACTGATGACATCACTGATGACATCTCATTTGACATTACTGATTACATCACGGATGATATCATTCATGTGATAATACGTTGAACCTCTTCAGACTCTAATATAACCTTACATACACTCAGTGTAAAAAGACACTCACAGACTGTCACTCATCCATGGAGTTACTCACACACCTAGTCAGTCATGCAAAGAATCAATCACACCTCCATTTCCTCAACTATACAGTTATACACACCTTACTTATTCAAACATATACTAACACATATTTACTCTTTTATACAATCCTTGATTGAAGTTCACAATGATCCATACAGCCACTCACACATTCACTGGCTCTTATGCACAGTTATTTATATATGTCAACTCTCACATGTACTGTGTTTTACATATGTACTTACTTTGACATGTAGCACTGAGATATCCATTCACTCACCAATACACTCATGCACACAGTCAACTGCCCATACAGCTGTTTCCACATGCACTTTTGAACTCATACATCTAGTGAATCAACTGCTCACACATCTATGCACAGAGTCATACCCCTCCCAGCCACCCACACACATACGCAGTCTCCCATACAAATACTTGGACAACCAATCAATAACCCATATACTTACTCATATAGCTACTGATTAACACATGCAGCAGTTTACAGAACAACAGACATAATGATGCACAAATTAAGACAGTTTAGTCACTAACCCATGCACTCAGTGAGACACATTTAATCACTCACTCATACAATCAGTCATGCACCTACTAAATCCTTCATCCAGACACTTATACATCCACTCATTCTTCAATATGTAAGACATATTTTAACTTTACAGAAACATACAGTCACTGGATGTTGTCTTCAGTAATGTCATCAGTGATGTCATTTGAGATGTCATCAGTGATGTCTTCAGTGATGTCACTGACCATGTCATGAATGATGTAATATGTGACATCATTAGCAGTGGATTGCGGGTGCGCGATATATAGTTAGTGGAACTAACTATATATGCGAATTTCAATGGTTTTGTGCGAGTAAAATAAGGTTTTGTAAATGCTAATCCCTAACTATATATGGTCTATAACCTATGGTTTTTTCAGTGAATATATATATATATATATATATATATATATATATTTTTTTTTTTTCACCATACCAAACTTGCCATTAAAGAAGGCGCTGACTCCGTGTATCTCAATTCAAACGCTTTATTTCTCAATCAGTTTCTGCTCAGACGCGTTTCGGCGGCTTGCTCCCGCCTTGCTCACTAACATCTGTCCATTTTACTGTGCGCTATATATACACATACATCATGTCATGGGTTTCAATTAACATAACTAATTGGCATTGTTTGTTGTTAAGGTAACGCAGTTACACCCTCGTGGTGACGTGAACAGTTACATGACTCAGCACATAAACTTCATGGCAGTCTTTTTTCACTTGCTTTCACGTCATAGCCCACACTATTTCTAACATTAACTTCATGTCTGAAATAACGTTTAACCGGGGCGTTAAATTCTTTATATCTGCACTATTGGTCACAAAACATCCGTTAATCGTTAATTTACGATACATACATTGTGTTATCTGTTTGCATATCCCCGTTCTGCCTGTGTTACATTCCTCATGTGTGATCTCTCATTAGACGTGATTCGCTGCGTGACTGAGGGAGAGGAGATACCACGTATGTGATAGGGCGTTCACTGAGACAGGATAATATCCATGACTCGAACTTGCCGGTAATCGGTTTGCCTGCCTGTTAGTAGAGCCAGGGCATGACATATATATATGCATTTCAATGGCCCAAGAGCTTTCAAGGAAGCACACGACAGCAAGTGCAAACCGAAGGTTTATTTCAACAAGGAACCAGCGTCTGCATTCCAAAGAGTTCATAGCGCCTTACGCGTTTCAAGGCTCCTGCCTTTTCTTCAGAGGCGACTTACAGACTGTGGAACAATTAACCAGCGAAAGTGTTCAGAAACCCACTGGAGGGGAAATACAATGTTCCTAAAAGAAAGAATACGGAGAGCAACTCATCGTGAGTAAATACAGTTCTAAAATCAGAACAACAAAGTTCCATAATGCATTTCAAATGGGAGGCACTATGCGCAAAGCACTAAGCAAAGCCCACGGGGGATGCATATAAAAGACTGATAGAACTAGGACTGTGGAATCCGCTCACCGCATTTTTTGGATTGCCTATGAAAAAGAGGCGGAGACCTTGAAACGCGTTGGCGAAGTAATGCAAAATCGGGACACTAGCTGGTTTCCGTGATTAATAAATGCCTGTGGTGTTAGTTGGCTGATGAGTGCATTTTTCGAAAGCTTTGGGGCATTTGGTTTATAATATATATATACATATATATATTCACTGAAAAAACCATAGGTTATAGACCATATATAGTTAGGAATTAGCATTTACAAAACCTTATTTTACTCACACAAAACCATTGAAATTCGCATATATAGTTAGTTGCACTAACTATATATTGCGCACCCGCAATCCACTGCTGATGATGTCACATATTACATCATTCATGACATGGTCAGTGACATCACTGATGACATCACTGATGACATCTCAAATGACATCACTGATGACATCTCAAATGACATCACTGATGACATCACTGATGACATGTCAAATGACATCACTGATGACATCACTGATGACATCTTATTTGACATTACTGATCACATCACTGATGATATCATTCATGTGATAATACGATGAACCTCCTCAAACTCTAATATAACCTTAGATACAATCAGTGTAACCAGACACTCACAGACTGTCACTCATCCATGGAGTTACTCACACACCTAGTCAGTCATGCAAAGAATCAATCACACCTCCATTTCCTCAACTATACAGTTATACACACCTTACTTATTCAAACATATACTAACACATATTTACTCTCTTATACAATCCCTGATACAAGTTCACAAGGATCCATACAGCCACTCACACATTCACTGGCTCTTATGCACAGTTATTTATATATGTCAACTCTCACATGTACTGTGTTTTACATATGTACTTACTTTGACATGTAGCACTGAGATATCCATTCACTCACCAATACACTCATGCACACAGTCAACCGCCCATACAGCTGTTTCCACATGCACTTTTGAACCCATACATCTAGTGAATCAACTGCTCACACATCTATGCACAGAGTCATACACCTCCCAGCCACCCACACACACACTCAGTCTCCCATACAAATACTTGGGCAACCAATCAATAACCCATATAGTTACTCATATAGCTACTGATCAACACATAATGATGCACAAATTAAGACAGTTTAGTCACTAACCCATGCACGGAGTGAGACACATTTAATCACTCACTCATACAGTCAGTCATGCACCTACTAAATCCTTCATCCAGACACTTATACATCCACTCATTCTTCAATATGTAAGACATATTTTAACTTTACAGAAACATACAGTCACTGGATGTTGTCATCAGTGATGTCATCAGTGATGTCATTTGAGATGTCATCAGTGATGTCATCAGTGGTGTCACTGACCATGTCATGAATGATGTAATATGTGACATCATCAGCAGTGGATTGCGGGTGCGCGATATATAGTTAGTGCAACTAACTATATATGCGAATTTCAATGGTTTTGTGTGAGTAAAATAAGGTTTTGTAAATGCTAATTCCTAACTATATATGGTCTATAACCTATGGTTTTTTCAGTGAATTTTCAAGGTTTTGTAAATGCTAATTCCTAACTATATATGGTCTATAACCTATGGTTTTTTCAGTGAATATATATATATATATCATTTCTATGTAAAAATGAAACCCCTCATTTTGTTCCTTTTCAAATTAAATGTATTAAGTGTTACCACTTTATTCCAATCAAGATGACTTCAGGTGTGCCATACTTTTGTCATAAGTAAGACTGTTAGCGTTCTAGTTGTTTTTTAGAACACTCTGGGACATTCTGTCATTGGGCTATAGTTGGGCTACATCTGGCTGATATTTGGGCTACATTTGGTATTTTTTGTCTCTGGTGGCCATCTTTGGGCTACATTGGGCTACATTGGGCTACATTTGGGCTCTAACATATATATAGCCCAATGTAGCCCAATATATATTTTTCAAAGTTAATTTTTGGAAAAACCACTGGAGCATATATCTTGAGACATAGCAAAGGCACATCGGGGTACCAGTCCCTACAATTTTGCCAAGTTTGGTGGAAATCCATTCAGCCGTTCGGGCTAAAAGTGAGTCCAACCGCCCTATGGAAAACTCAATGTCAAAAAACACGTTTTGGGACCCCCCTTTTTTCTCACCCCCCGCTTGATGAAACCCCCCCAAACTTTCAGGGGACGCTCAGAAACAAAATGTGCCATTTTCCTGAAAATTTCAGCCAATTCCGTCCATCAACGCCAAAGTTATTCAACATAGAATTTTCAGAAATCCCTAATAAAAAAAATCCTAACTATATATACCTACTGGCGACCGCCAGTAGGTAATATATATATATATATATATATATATATATATATATATATATATATATATATATATATATATATTAAACACACGAGCAGGGTTAGCCCCAAGGAGGAAGCCGCCAGAAGGTACGTGGTTCACAGGAAGTTTTATTGAAAATCTTGCAAGCAGACAACCTTCAAGTGGCATGCATCAAAAAGTTCGAGCCAAACGCGTTTCAGGAGCCCTATATTTCCCTTCATCAGTGGCAATTCATGACGCATAGGAGCAATGTTTATGGCGCACCTTCCATTTATAATCACCTGCCGGAGTGGGCGTGGCCTATCGCTAAGCCTTCTGGTGAATGTAGTGCGCTGAGGTGATCCCATGTGGGTCTGCTCTTATTGTTCATGCAATTTAAAACAAGTTTTACCCAAGTGGGTTTGTGCATTCACTTGCCAGTGTGCTTGCTCCGCTTAAAGAAGTCCAAGTGAACATCAGCTGGCACCCGTCCTGCACAAGCGCCAGCTCCTTCTTTCGTAGTTGCAGCACCGGAATGGCGCCAACACAAACCTGCTTTCAGGCAGGGGGTTCTTTTCTCCGCGGCTGGGCAACAGCCGATTCAATTAAACACACGAGCAGGGTTAGCCCGAAGGAGGAAGCCGCCAGAAGGTACGTGGTTCACAGGAAGTTTTATTGAAAATCTTGCAAGCAGACAACCTTCAAGTGGCATGCATCAAAAAGTTCGAGCCAAACGCGTTTCAGGAGTCCTATATTTCCCTCCATCAGTGGCAATTCATGACGCATAGGAGCAATGTTTATGGCGCACCTTCCATTTATAATCACCTGCCGGAGTGGGCGTGGCCTATCGCTAAGCCTTCTGGTGAACGTAGTGCGCTGAGGTGATCCCATGTGGGTCTGCTCTTATTGTTCATGCAATTTAAAACAAGTTTTACCCAAGTGGGTTTGTGCATTCACTTGCCAGTGTGCTTGCTCCGCTTAAAGAAGTCCAAGTGAACATCAGCTGGCACCCGTCCTGCACAAGCGCCAGCTCCTTCTTTCGTAGTTGCAGCACCGGAATGGCGCCAACACAAACCTGCTTTCAGGCAGGGGGTTCTTTCCTCCGCGGCTGGGCAACAGCCGATTCAATTAAACACACGAGCAGGGTTAGCCCCAAGGAGGAAGCCCCCAGAAGGTACGTGGTTCACAGGAAGTTTTATTGAAAATCTTGCAAGCAGACAACCTTCAAGTGGCATGCATCAAAAAGTTCGAGCCAAACGTAAGATTTTCAATAAAACTTCCTGTGAACCACGTACCTTCTGGCGGCTTCCTCCTTGGGGCTAACCCTGCTCGTGTGTTTAATATATATATATATATATATATATATATATATATATATATATATATATATATATATATATATATATATATATATATATATATATATATATATATATATATATATATATATATATATATATATATATTATATATATATATTCAATGAAAAAACCATTGGTTTTAGGCCATATATAGTTAGGGATTTGCATTTAGAAAACCTTATTTTACTCGCATAAAACCATTGAAATTCCATATATAGTTATAAGCGCTAACTATATATCGCGCACCCGCAATCCACTGCTGATGATGTCACATATTACATCATTCATGACATGGTTAGTGACATCACTGATGGCATCACTGATGACATCTCAAATGACATCACTGATGACATCACTGATTACAACATCCAGTGACTGTATGTTTCTGTAAAGTTAAAATATGTTTTACATATTGAAGAATGAGTAGATATATAAGTGTCTGGATGAAGGATTTAGTAGGTGCATGACTGACTGTATGAGTGAGTGATTAAATGTGTCTCACTGAGGGCATGAGTTAGTGACTAAACTGTCTTAATTTGTACATCATTATATCTGTTGTTCTACAAACTGCTGCATATGTTGATCAGTAGCTATATGAGTAACTGTATGGGTTATTGATTGGTTGTCCAAGTATTTGTATGGGAAACTGAGTGTGTGTGTATGGGTGGCTGGGAGGTGTGTGACTCTGTACATAGATGTGTGAGTAGTTGATTCACTATATGTATAGATTCAAAACTGCATGTGGAAACAGCTGTATGGGCGGTTGACTGTGCATGAGTGTATTAGTGAGTGAATGGATATCTCAGTGCTACATGTCAAATTAAGTACATATGTAAAACACAGTACATGTGAGAGTTGACATCTATAAATAACTGTGCATAAGAGCTAGTGAATGTGTGAGTGGCTGTATGGATCATTGTGAACATGTATCAGAGATTGTATAAGAGAGTAAAGTAAATATGTGTTAGTATATGTTTGAATAAGTAAGGTGTGTATAACTGTATAGTTGAGAAAATGGAGGTGTGATTGATTTTTGGCATAACTGACTAGGTGTGTGAGTAACTCCATGGATGAGTGACTGTCTGTTTACACTGATTGTATCTAAGGTTATATTAGAGTCTGAAGAGATTCATGGTATTATCACATGAATGATATCATCAGTGATGTGATCAGTCATGTCAAATGAGATGTTATCAGTGATGTCATCAGTGATGTCATTTGAGATGTCATCAGTGATGTCATCAGTGATGTCACTAACCATGTCATGAATGATGTAATATGTGACATCATCAGCAGTGGATTGCGGGTGCGCGATATATAGTTAGCGCTTATAACTATATATGGAATTTCAATGGTTTTATGCGAGTAAAATAAGGTTTTCTAAATGCAAATCCCTAACTATATATGGCCTAAAACCAATGTTTTTTTCATTGAATTTTCAAGGTTTTGTAAATGCAAATTCCTAACTATATATGGAGTATAACCTATGTTTTTTTCTGTGAATTTCAATGGTTTTTTAATAGCAAACATCAAAAGCTGTCAAATGTCAAGTACGTGATAGGTAAAAACGTTTTCGTGTTTATGCACGCTGATGTGCTTTGAACGCTGCCCCCCCTCCCCACTCCCCTCTTTTCTCTTAGTAGTACTCTCTCTTTGCAGATAGTGAACGGTAGTTAACGCAGACCTTTACCCCTGTTGTAATCCGTCGTACCTGCTTGTCTCTCCATTTGATTGATTATTATCCAAGCATTTACTGTTTTACAATTGGTTCTCTTTGGATCATTCTCTATTTACAAACAAGCACAAAGTCGCAATACTCTGTTTAGTCTTTGCAGATAGTGAAAAATCGTGTAAAAAAATAAAAGTAATCGAGCAAAATCAGTTGGCCACTAATTGGATCTCTTTTTAACCTCGGTAAAATACAAACATTAGGAATAACCCTTCATGAGAAATACGAAAATAGTGAAATGAATTGAGCTCCACACCATGAGGGCTGCAAAACAGCTCGACTCCGCCACCCACACCGCCCAAAATAACGGCAAACCCTATGCAAATATTATAAATATACACAACACACCACCAAAGAAACAGAATAAAACATTTTATTAAATAACTATTTACATAACTATTTTATACTTTTTATTGCCCGATCCGGCTAGCTCAATCGATCGAGCATGAAACTCATGCACTGATAACAAGCGTTGAGAGTTTGTAGAATGATGGCTTCAGATTTTCCACATACGGTGTAGTGGCGCGAACTGGCAGGGGGCGTTTGGATTCTACCCCTTCTCCAAATAAGATTTTCATACGTGAATGTTCGTTCATGCTTTTTGTCCCTGAGTTGCTTCCATGTCACTGCCTTACATAAATGGCATAAGTCTTGGGTATTGAGTGCCATACTTCAGAATTCTAAGCAGTTCTTGTAACACTGTTTAAACCTTATTTGCACCTGCTGCAGCTTCACTATTCAAAGTAAGTGGGGTCCATTTGTGGACCTGACTGCATTGGAAAACAATGTGATACGGTGCCTCCCTAAACCGCTTGACGGAGGCCCCCGAGGGGCGGTGAGATGGCGCGGACTGAGAGGGGGCGCTTGGCTCCTGCCCCCTCCCCAAGTCGTGTTGCCCTGGTGAGGCCTGAGATCGCCCCCGGCATAGGCGGCCGGCTCCCGGGGTCCGGCGGAATTTTTTCCCTTTTGAAGAATCTTTCATTCTGGACCTTGTCCCACAATCCGTTTCACCTGAAGACACGCTGTCGTAGGGCGCCCCTTTACCGTTTTAGTTGCCATTCCGCCCGCTTTTGGTACTCTGTGCCTCTTCCGCCATTCAGCTGTTTACCGCTCGCTCTTGCGACTACAACGTCTCGCTCACCATGTAGTTGAGTTGCTCCCGCTCTTAAGATTTGACCGAACTTTTTGGACTGCTGAAAGCGGTGGAATTCCGACCGCTGGTTGGTGGAGACATTTTGACTATATTCTGCACCTGCATTGTCGCGTAATGCGTCATATGACGCGACGCGTTAGCGCACCCGGAAGTGCTCCGGTGCGCAAGGCGCAGCTTCCCGGAAACGATCCAGAGCGCGCCGCGCAGCGCGTAACGTAAGCATAACAGGTCATGTGACTTGTTAATAAAACTTTTCATTGGTTCATTTTACTTTTCTTTTCCTAATTATGTAAGACTAGGTCATGTGACCTAAAAATAACACTTTTCATTGGATTAAAACATTTTTTTTCCCCAAACGATGAAAGCCCCACCTTGTTTCTGGATGTTTCAGACTGAAGCTGGCGTCACCATGAGAGCACCACCATCTCGTAGCTCCGTCGTGGCCATTCCGCAAGAAATAATGGCAGCCGCTCCCCACCGGAAGCCTGCGGGAGTCGAGGGCCCCCAAGACTTTTGTACAATCTTCAAGGCTGAGGGGACGCTTTCGAGAATGGAACCCAAGCCCTGGCAGACAAGCGTCCGAGTTCCAAGGTGTCCCAGGGCCATTTTACTGGACCAGGCCCAAATCCGAAGAGCCGGCCGCCATTTTAAGAGTTCTGTGGCAGCCGCCTACCGCTGCACCGCAAGAGTGGGAACAACTCAACTACATGGTGAGCGAGACGCTGTAGCCGTAAGAGCGGGCGGTAAACAGCTGAATGGCGGATGAGGCACAGTGTAGCAAAAGCGGGCGGAATGGCGACTGAAACGATAAAGGGACGCCCCACTACAGCAGACAAGCCTCCGCCATGTGCTTCAAAACTGCATATGTATCTCGTGATATCAAGGTTGGGCAACCAGTACAGAACAAGCAGTTACGAGTCCCATTTACACCGGCGCCATTTTGGGCGCGGCCGGGCAGGTCCAGGATCTACTGAAACATAAAAAATGAGGCTGACGTCTCTGAAGCAGTTCACGAACAGCAGGACATAGCAAATAAACATGAACTCTCTAAAGCTGTTAACTCACTGCAGAACAAAACAAGTGAACCTGAAACCTCTGGAATAATTGTCGCTCAAAAGAACAACACACAAAACTCTGTAGAGCCTGAAGAAAAAAAAACAGAAGGGCACTGTAGTTTCAGACACACTTAACACTAATGACGAAACAAAGATATCGTCTGTTTATAAAGCAGTTATCATCTTGACAGAATTGACAAAGAAGTGTACAGACACCAATGCATCAGCATTCTCGGAGATAACATCTTAAGGAACAAAGAAAGACCTGTTCACTCTTGACACCCCAGGTGCTGTGTATATTGCACTATAGTGCTGCATCGAGAAAACGGGCAACCCTATTGATGTGGATTTTTCATTATTGATTATTGTAAAGAAATGGCGACTCCCCCCTTTAGC
Source organism: Lissotriton vulgaris (assembly GCF_964263255.1). NCBI lineage: Eukaryota > Metazoa > Chordata > Amphibia > Caudata > Salamandridae > Lissotriton > Lissotriton vulgaris. The sequence goes on from NC_141685.1 coordinate 2,048,560,548, forward strand.
AGATTAGCTAAATGTTTGCGTAATTTAGGCATAAAAGTTATATTATTGTTGTTGTTGTTGTTATCGTTATAGTTCTGGTTAATTTCAAAAAATGGTTAAATATATTTACAGTTTTTGTTGCGTTCGTTATATTTAAATATTAATAAAGTTTTAAAATGTAACTGTCTTGGAGTACTATATTTTTTTAAAAAATCGGGTGAATGGGGCCTTGAATCGGGTTATTGTCATGTGTGGGCTTTGCAAGTGTACTACTACAAGATCGGACATTTCAAACTCAAATGCATGTTCTTTTTCTTACCTTTCCGAAGAATGGAGCGCAATAGCAGGCAGAGAAAAGGTGATGCACGTGTTGAACACTGCCTGGCCTGCAAATTGCTGCCAGTGCCCCCCCGCCCGCTCCTGAAAGAGGACACACACACACCGCCGCCCCGAGTACTTCACAAATCTTTAAAAGACCATGCGCTTGTTCAATGGGAAGTGGATAACATGGCTAAGAGCATTTGCTGACTAATGCATGAATATCGCTGACTTTTCAGCGATATTCATGCATTGCGGCCGTTTTTTATCGCATTTGCGATAAACCTTGCTAATAGCAAGGTTTATGTGCGATAAAATTCGCCGAAGTGCGGCGATAATTATTGTCTCTAAACAAGTTAGAGACAAAAATTACCGCTAGTTGTTGGAAATATGCCCCCGGGTTTTTCCTTGCAGGAATCGGGAAGCGAAAGACTAGCACTGAAATCAGTAGTCTCACACCTGAATCGGGAGGGTTGGCATGTCTGGATACTCTACAGCTGGAGCCATAAACTACATCCGCAGGGCTAGGTGATAGCCTAGGTCCGGCCTGGACAATCGGACACAGAGGAAGAGAAGTGTCAGAGGGTGCGGTAGTGAATAGGGTGAAAGAGAGGTGTCGAGCGGGCACAGGGTGTGATTCTCAGAGAAGAGCAGCGCAGATGGGGGGAAGTATATGGCCCATGCATGAGAGAGAGAGCGGGGTGACCAGTGCGTGGGGGAGATTCTTGCGAGGGTGGGGAGCCATGCTGAGAATCGACGGCGTGCAGAGAGTGGCCCTGGTCAAGGCATCTAAAATGGCTGCCGTGCACGACAAAATTGTGGCATTGGACAAAAACGCAAGATGGCGCAGACAATGTTTATCAATAAGGATTCATTTATAACAAAATATTTACTCGCAGTGACAAAATGGTGTTCAACACTTCCTGATTTCCATCGAATCGAACGTTAACAAACGTCACGCAGCAAAAAAAAAAAAAAAAAAAAGCTCACGCACAGAGCGGTTTTTAGCCATGTTATCCAATGGAAGGTGGATAACATGGCTAAGAGCATTTGCTGGATAATGCATGAATATCGCTGACTTTTCAGCGATATTCATGCATTGTGGCCGATGTGCGGCGATAATTTTTGTCTCTAAACAATTAAAACGAAGCACAAAATGGCGAATTCCCGTTTCGCTACCAGTTTGCGGCCCAGTTCGCGGCCCGTGAAGCGCTTCTACCGTGAAAAATCAATTTTTTTTTATTTTCCCCACGGGACCCTTTAATAACCCCAACAACATTCCTAGGGGGTCAAGAGGGGTATACCTTGCCCCCTTTCAATAAATTCCCCCTTCGTTTTTCACCTCTTCTTCTCTCTCAATCCTACCGAGAGATAAGATGACGGCCGCTCCGGACTATTTAGAATGTTGACAGACACCGGAGAGCCAATCAGCTTTCTGTTATCCAATGGAAGGTGGATAACATGGCTAAGAGCATTTGCTGGATAATGCATGAATATCGCTGACTTTTCAACGATATTCATGCATTGTGGCCGATGTGCAGCGATAATTTTTGTCTCTAAACAATTAAAACGAAGCACAAAATGGCGAATTCCCGTTTCGCTACCAGTTTGCGGCCCAGTTCGCGGCCCGGGAAACGCTTCTACCGTGAAAAATAATTTTTTTTTTATTTTCCCCACGGGACCCTTTAATAACCCCAACAACAATCCTAGGGGGTCAAGAGGGGTATACCTTGCACCCTTTCAATAAATTCCCTCTTCGTTTTTCACCTCTTCTCTCTCGATCCTACCGAGAGATAAGATGGCGGCCGCTTCGGACTGTTTAGAATGTTGACAGACACCGGAGAGCCAATCAGCTTTCTGCGCGCAAAGTTCCGTTTCGCGAAAAGTAAGCGGACCGGATCGCTGCCCGGAGCGCTGTTACAGATATATATCTTGTTTTGAACGTTAATTTCTCAAAAACTACTGGAGCACATATATTGAGACCTAGCAAAGGCACATCGGGCTAACAGTCCCTACAATTTTGCCAAGTTTCGTGCAAATCCATTCAGCCGTTCGGGCTAAAAGTGAGTCCAACCGCCCTATGGAAAACTCAATGTTAAAAACGCGTTTTGGGACCCCCCTTTTTTCTCAGCCCCCCCTTGACGAACCCCCCCCAAATTTCCAGGAGCTGCTCAGAAACAAAATGTGCCATTTTCCTGAAAATTTCAGCCGATTCCGTCCACAAACGCCAAAGTTATTAGGCATAGAATTTTCAGAAATCCCATAGGGAAAAAATCCTAACTATATATACCTACTGGCGATAGCCAGTAGGTAATATATATATATATATATATATATATATATATATATATATATATATATATATATATATATATATATATATATATATATATATATATATATATATATATATATATATATGTGTGTGTGTATTTATATATTATAAACCAAATGCCCCAAAGCTTTCGAAAAATGCACTCATCAGCCAACTAACACCACAGGAATTTATTAATCACGGAAACCAGCTAGTGTCCCGATTTTGCATTACTTCTTTGGTGTAGCTCTTGAGAAATAAACAAACTCTGTGACGAGGAACCTCCCGAGTGCTGTTTTCATTCCTGGGGACCAGCTAGGAATTGATGAGCGCAATATATATATATATATATACATATCTATATGTACTGGGATTCACAGACGAAGACATGAGGGTTAATAACGTTGTGCCGTTGAGGCAGTATATCACTCGTAGAACCACCGGCACAACGAGCAGCCCCCTATCAGTCCCCGCCACCCCACACATCGGAAACAGTGGAGGAGGGGACATTATGGGATCAAACCCATGCACCAACAGTCCCACTGCGGGGCACCTTAGGGAACTGCTTAGGGTAAGCATCAACCTGCCTCACCCTCACTTCATTAGCCCTCATGTCTTCGTCTGTGAATCCCAGTTGTGATTCTACCCACTACTGCAGTTTTTTCTATTGTTTTAATTAATTTTCACTAGTGTGTTTGAATAGCGTAGAATTCATATGACCTAGGAAACAATGGAACCTTACATTGATCACACTCTTCTGCTGTGTATATTTTATCTAGGTTGCATCGCATAAGCAGGACCAATTGGCCTGCCTACTTATTGAACGCAAGGATTAAGGTTGTAATTTACATTTATTTACTTTTTTTCACTTTGTAGTACTGAGCACTTAGGTCCTGAAGAATTGCCATGACGGCAAGAAACATGTTGACCTGACCTGAGGGTGGAAGATATTCTGTTGTGTATCTGTCTCAGCATATATCTCCCCTCCCACCCCTTTTTAATCAAGGGAGTTAGCCACGCCAATAAAGTTCTCTGTGGACTGACCCACCTTTTTTATTCACCACCACTTCACGTCTACACTTTCACTTGCCCTCTCACACGCATGCACCATATGGCTGGAACAAAAGATCTCCGATAAAGAGCCCCTTCGTGGGTGCCCGTCAGACATTGCAGCACCAGTCTGACGAGGAGCAGAACCCATATGATGAAGCATGACACCTAGCTTGCTGGGTGTGAAGGTTTTAGTTCCCAAAAGGGAATCCCCCCTCCCTTTAGACCATCTTCTACGCTACTCACGCATTTACACTCACTTGTATTTCACACTCTCATCGGGGAACTTTGTACCCTTCTTGTGTTACTAGTCTTTCGGACATGTACACTGGACCCCGTTAAATATAGTCGGCCCACTGTTCTCCCCTTTGTTGATACATTTATAAGTAAAACAAATAATTAATTGATAGTCACATCTTCTTCATCTAATAGTTCTAGCATTACCATTAGAAATTCTTGAGCATTCTGCTGAAGATTTTGAGAAAACACTACTAAGCCAGTGCAATCATTTGTGAATTTTCTTTTTCCAGTAGCAGAATGTATAGTATTTTTGTAACTTCTTAATTTTTCAAGTAAATTACACAGTTGTAAAGACATTCTTTTATCTACCTTCTGGTTAATATTATTTGTAAAATGAGGCAAATGGCATACTGCATTTAACACTACACCAGTACCCTGTCCCAACAAAATGGTTATGCACTTAAATGGGCAAAAGTGATCCAGGGATTGTGGTAGTAAAAGAAGGTAGTAAAAGGATGACCAAACGAGGTTTCAACTTGTTCAAATGAACATTCATCACACCACAACATTGTAAATAACTTTTTTAATATTTCTAACTTTGTCAAAGAAACCCTACAGGTAAAAGGGAGAACAAAATGTAATATTAACCATGGCTGGTTTGACAATAAGTGCACAAAGGCCTATACTAATCTTAAAAATGCCTTACATGCCAAAGTGAAAGATCCAGATCATATTAGAAAGGCAAGACATGAATACAAAAGAGTATTAAAGGCAAGAAAGTCAGCCTTAAAAGAAGAAGCATGGCAAGCCTTACACGACGCTTGGACCAAGCGCGACTCCTCAGCTTTTTGGAAACCCGTAAACGCCCCCTTTCTGGCTGGAAGTGATAATGCTATAATAGAGACTGCAATAACTGAGCATGAGTTGATCATTCATTATTCAAGTTTATATGGAAATGTGATCCAAATAGATCAGGACAAACCGGTTGTTGAGGCAGACACTGACCACCCTGGTCATTTTAGTAGCATCCTTAACATTTCACTCTCAGTGAGGTAATTTCAGCTGTCAATTCACGCCAAGGGGGGAAGGCCGCGGGGCCGGATGGGATCCCAGTGGATCTTTTTAAATTTAATGTAGAATTCTGGGGCCCGCTATTGATGCAGGTCTTTAACGCTTGCAGTTAAAGATGCTTCCTGACGACCTGGTACGAATCTATAACAGTATACCCATATTTAAAAAGGGCCATAGGGAAAACCCAGCCTGTTACCGCCCTATATCTTTGATGGACTCTACAGTTAAGATCGTGGGTAGAGTCATCCTAGATAGATTACAGCTGTGGGTGGAAGAGAAGTCAATTTTAAGCGATCTTCAATATGGCTTCCGAAAAGGCCTGGGCACCATCGAACAGGGCCTAAAACTACACATCTTTATAGATAAATATGTAATGGGTCGAGACGTCATCACAAGGTCATTTGCTTGATATTCTTGACCATTCATTAGGAGTTGGAAAGCTCAGGCTTCTATGTTGAATATCACATCTCAACCGGGTCAGCAAAATCTCTCATAATCATTAGTAGTCAGGGTGATATACATTTGTATAGCTGTATGTGTGTAGGTCATAGAGTATATTTGGACCGTGGACTTCTTCAATTCTGTGGTGTTTCTAATTTTACACAAGTGTTGTATACACATTGCTTTGAAGTCTTTCCTTGATACAGTACACGTTGTATGTGGTTCTTTATAGTGTTTAGGACGTCCTAAGTTGGTCTAAAATGTTCTTACATATTCCAACCATCTTATCCGCCTAACTCCTTCCATCCCCTGGGCATCTATTATTATGTGGCGATTAAAGGCCGTCTCCTCTGACGTCCAAATTTTATGCCATAGGAGGATGGGTTGGATCTTAATTAAATCCTCCAAAAGGTGCATACCCAGTTCTTGGTGACATATATAGTTTGCTGTGCTATCTGGAACTTATTTTCTGCAATTTGCAATATATTTACATTTGCATGCCCCCATATTCCTAACCCAATCTACATTGCATGTAATGTTTTTTTGTAAATTTTATTCTAACTCCAGAAAAATGTGGATAATTCCAGTTTTAAAAAGATCAGTCCTGAGACAATGTAAACTAGCGTTCCATTTTTGCAGTCGCTAGAAAATGAATTTATTATAGCTTCTGTAACTGCATTTTTAAAACTTGTTTTGAAATATCGCAAATCTATTTTGTAAAGTTTTTAATATGGTTTTTAAACTTTGTAGGAATTGGAATTTTTAACTGTATTGACTTAAGTAAATTAACTTTTATGGTCAACTTTATCAGTTACTGAATAATGTAATTTTGATTGATTGATTGAACATTACACCAGCATAACAGTTCACTCCAGATTTATTATCAAAATGATACCCTTCTATTTCCTCATTGTGCTGTAGTTTTCTTTTTTCCTCCTTGTTTCTTTTTATTCATATTTCTGTTCAACTCTGACCGACTGCTTTGATATTTTCCGCTTTGGACACATTATTGCTTTTTGAAGCACAGGATACTGGCCTAAATTAGGAGCATATCGAGGGTCTAATTTATGAAAAGTGATGCATCTCTGTGAAAAAACAGAGATGCATCACTTTTCATTGTGCCTTCCTTGCGACACCAATGATGCGTCATATTCACAGCATGAGGCTTCATCTTGCAAGGAGTTACAGATACTTCAGTATTACTGATGTGTCTGTAGGTGCAAAAATGACGCATTGTTAGAGAGTGTCATAAAAGTGATGCAACTCCAGCAATGGGTCATTACGCATGCGCAAGTCCCATGTTAAATGATCATGCGTCAGTATTACGCCTACCAGGAGGCAGGCATAAGATATTGACGCATTTGGTTCCTAGAAGTGGCGCAGTGAGATCTTATAGATTTCACAGCATCACTTCTACGACCCTTTCTTGCGTCTGAACGCCTGTCCTGCATAGATCATACCTGGCGCAGGTATAATGTGGTGCAGGGGTTTACAAAGGGGCACATCTACCTAAATGCATTGCTTTGTAAATATGGCATAACATTGTGCATTTTTTACGCCGCTGGTACATCTTAAAAAGTGACACACATGCGGTGCAAAAGTAACGACGTAGGGATCCATAAGTAAGCCCCTGAGCTCTTAACTAATTATACTCCCTTACACAGCTCACATCAACACTTACTTTATCCTCATTATAATAATTATTATTATTAGGTGAGCTTGTATAGCGCAACAGCTGTCTCAGCAAAGAGGCATCCCGGCGCTTGCAGCCATGTCAGAAGAGCGCAGAAGCTAGGCCGTAGGAAATAGTAAAGTTATGATAGCTTTACAGAAAGACAGAAGGTAATCTAGCCGGCGGATCTGCACAGGGAGGCAATTCCATAGTTTGGCTGCAAGGTATCGAGAAGACTGACTCCCAGCTCTGCGGCGCTTCACCCAGGGGACCCTAGCCAGGAATTGCTCAGCCGAGCTCAACTGGCGTGTGGGTACATAGGGGATCAACAGATTAGACAAAATCTCAGGGGAAGACCATTTTAAGATTTTGAAGGTCAGGCAAAGTGCCTTACATTGAATCCTTTGAGGCATAGGCAGCCAGTGAAGGCGCCCCAATGCGCCCGTTGCAGAGCACGTTCTAGGTAGCCGCAATAAGACTCGGGCAGCTGCATTCTGGACCCGTGAAAGGTGCGTAACCTCCGCCTTGTTGGCTCCCAGCAAAAGTGAGTTAGCATAGTCCAACCTGAACAGAATAGTGGCTTGGACTATCAGCTGGTGGGTGGGTGGGTCAAAGAAGCCCAGCATAGGTCTCAAACCCCGGGGGAGAACAAAGCACGGGCCAGCGATCTTCTTGGTATGCTCCTGAAACCCAAGATTAGAGTCGAACCAGACCCCTAATTTTTTTACAGCTGACTTAGGGGTGGGGTCCCTGCCCAAAGACGCCGGCCACCAATGCTTACTCCAGAACCCCTAGTCTTTCCCCACCAGCAGCACTTCTGACTTGTTGGCATTGAATTGAAGGCAGTTGGTGGTCATCCAATGAGCGACCGATGCTAGGCCAGCCTGAAAATGCGCGGCACCCCGAGTATGGTCTTCAGAGAGGGCCACCACCAACAGCGTATCATCGGCCTACAAGATCATGGTCAGACCAGAGTCCCTTACCACCGCCGCCAAGGGTTGAACATAGAGGTTTAACAGGACAGGGCTTTATACCGAGCCCTGAGGAACCCCCTGCTTGATGACATGAGCGTGTGAGAGGAAAGGAGGAGCTGAAACCTGAAATGATCTATCAGATAGAAAAGAGCAGAACCACTCCAGGGCCGGACCTACCACCCCCACTTCCTCCAGGTGGCGCAGGAGGATCTTATGGGAGACCATGTCGAACGCGTTGCTGAGGTCAAGCAGGATGAGAGCCGCAGTCTGTCCCTCATCCAGGATTGTCCGTAGGTGATCACTCACTGCTACAAGCGCGGTCTCAGTGCGATGACCCGGCCGAAATCATTCTGGGAGCGTTCTAAGGCACCGATGTTGCTCAGATGGCCAGAAAGAATGTTATTAGTATGGGCCTCAGCAATTTTTGCGACCCAGGGCAGGAGGGATATGGGACAAACGTTTTCCGGTTTAGTTGGTTCCAGTGTAGGTATTTTCAGCAAGGGGACCACCCTTGCTTGTTTCCATGGCGGGGACCCCACCACCATGGTGAAAGAGGCATTTATGATCTGGTGTAACAGTGTCAATAAAACAGGTAGAGCATCTCTGAATTGGGCAGGCCTAATGGGATCAGTAGGGGAACCAGATTTGACCCTCTTACTTAAGGTAAGGAATTTGTCATGGGAAATCAGAGGAATAGCAGCCAGGGTAAGGTTGGGCAGAAGAACAGCAGTGATTGCAGAGTCTGTAGGGCCAGTGGCAAAGGATTTATAAATAGTTTCAACTTTTTGAACAAAGAACGTTGCTAGGTCCTCACATTGCTGTTCCGACGTGATCTAAGGAGTGGAAGCATCTTTCCTGGTTTTGAAATCATTAAAAATTTTAAAGATGCTTTAGACAGGATTTTTGCTGGACTTAATCTAATTGGTAAGGAAGGACGTATGTGCCTGATGTATGGCCTTGTGATAGCGTTTAATCGCATCCTGGTACAGCTTTTTTCCCCAGGGTGGTAGGCCCTTCTCCAGGCTCGTTCCAGCTTCTTAGAAAAACTCAGCAAAACTGCCATAGCGTCATCAAACCAGGGATTAGACTTCGAACAGTGGCCATTTGACAATTTGGCTGGAATCAAAGGGCCCGATTCACAGCACCAACTTGAGACAAAATCCGAAACTTACTACTTTTGGTATTCACAGAAGTTACGATTTTGTCTTAAGACAGACTTAAGACAGACTTAAGACAGAATCCTAACTTAAGTCTGTCTTAAGTCTGTCTTAAGTCTGTCTTAAGACAAAATCCTAACTTTTGTGAATACCAAAAGTAGTAAATTTAGGATTTTGTCTTAAGTTAGTTCTGTGAATCGGGCCCAAAGAGTCTAAAGCATGGAGTATCCAGTCACAGAGTGCTTTAAAAGGTTGCCTGGGATCAGTGTCTAAGATAGGGGGGAGGATGCCAGCGTGGAACACAGATATTTTATATTAAGTTTATGCCAGCAACGTCTGAATGTAGCCTTGAGGTTAGTTCTAGGTGTGGCCTTGGAAAGCGGGACAAAGAAATTAACTAAAAAGTGTTTAGTCCAACACATCGGGCTGGGTGTCTTAACAAAAAGCAAAGGGATGTTGGAAAAGACCGGATCAAGTAAATGTCCGGCCGAGTGGGTGGGGCCCAAAACCGACAGTTTTAATTGGCAAGCAGCGAAATCAGCAAGCAAGCTGCAGATTTTGGGGTTATTGGAGTGGTCAAAGTGAAGGTTAAGGTCACCAATAATGCAAAAGTTCAACGCCTTTAGCATCAGGGAGCTAACAGCAACGATAATAGCTGGCTTAATATCAGAAATGGATCCAGGGGGCGATAGACGAGTAGGCCAGAAATGGAGGAGTGTGCATTAAAGGAGATTGAAAAGCAGGCGCATTCGCACCCGGCCACCTCCTCCTTAATGAATGTGCAACTGTAACAAGTTTTAAAAATCACAGCTATACCCCCGCCTCTGGACCCCCTATTGAGGGTTAAAATACTGAACCACAGGGAAAGAGCGAGGCAAGGTTCAGCTACTGAGGCATCAGTCAACCAAGATTCAGTGATAAAAAACACGTCTGGAGACTCGTCCTCAATGAGGTCATGGATCTCCATATAGTGTTTTACCATGGAACGGACATTTAGATGTAACATTTTCATGGTTGGTCTAGGAGAGGTAGGGGACAATGGGGAAAATGGGGAGCGGAAACTATAGCCACATTCTGGACTGCAAAAAGGACCTTCCGCTACAGCCCCCTGATGCTGACCACATGATCCGCTACGCAAACCAATGGACATCAAATACTCCCTAGTGTAACTCAGCACCCCTGACTGGGAACCACCAGCATGTCTGGTGTCTGGCGGCGTCCAGGCGTGGGCAGGCGCAGACAGGCTTGCCTTTGGCGCGCCACCAGCGTGCCCACTGCACGCGTCTGCTGCGCTCCCGCGCCATGGGCAGCCTATATAGGAAGTCCTGAATCAGCAAGAGGAAAAGACTAGCCCGCCTCCCTTTACAAGATGGCGGCCGTAGGATGGCAAACGGGAAGTGGAAAAAGTCCACGCCGGCCGGGCAAGAGCAGTGCTCTCTCCACAACAATCAGCCCGCTAATGGAAATAAACCAGATAACGTTCTAATTCCCGACAAAGCAACATATGACATTCCTTCTTTGAATACACTAATAATAATATTAACAACACCTGTATCTACACTTAAACCTTGTGATTTGCTAAAGACACAGGGAACTGCTTTTGTTGGACCTACAAGTTTTTCACAAGTAGGAAACGTACAGCGCATCTATGAATCTGCTTAACTTCAGCAAATCATCAAATTTTATGGCTAAGTATTCCACATAATTTCTGTGGATAATTAATACATTTCATAACTTTAACCATTGCGCCATTCACTAGCTCTTCTTCAACATTTAAATTACGACGTAAGACTACAAGAGAATTTTTACAGATTTGTAACAGCTTTTCTAATCCTGCAGTTGTTTTCGACACAGACTTTTCTAAGCTATCCAATTTTGATTGCAGTTTTTCTGTTAGTAGCACAGTAACTCCTTGATGGTCCATTTTATTATTTGTTTCAATTTCAATGATCTCTTCTTTTTGCAGTTGCAATAATTGTTCATTGAATTTACTGCACTTCTCAAGAGTTGGCATCAAACAAATAGTGAACTTCTCTTCCTTAAAAATGATACCTTACTTCAATAGTTAAAACGTTACTTGGAAACACATTTTTGATGAGACGAGTTCCCTCTTTTGTGTGGACTCATTTAGCATATCTCCATAAAGCATATCTGATGATTGGTACATATTTTGGATTAACTCTTTGTATTGAAAGTTTTCTCAAATGTTTACATTTCTAATACTTTCTAGTAAATGGATTGTTTTATTATGTAGTATTTTCTTGAATACAGGTTTCCTTTTACTGGAGTTAGTTTTAGCCGGTCTCCAACCACTATGAAGTGTTTTCCTCCAAAAAGTACATTGTAGTCAATTTTAAATTTTGCGGCATTCTTAAATGTATAAAAACTAGTATTAGGTCAGACACCATGATGAATTCATCAATAATTAGTAGCTTTAATTTATTTAATTCTCCTGGCACTTCATGACAAGTGTCACCAGATAATTTGGTGTACTGTAATTTGTTGTTATGATCGGAAAGCAGCCTAAATAATTGATGAAGGGTAACTCCTTTAACATTATGTACAGCTATGCCTGTTGGTGCATTGACTACACATGACAAATTAGAATCTGTTGTCTTCTGTAGGTAACTTGTCAGTACTGTAATAAGAAACTTTTTCAGTTCCAACTAGCTTGACCACTTATGTACAATATAACTGATTTATATGTAAAAAATGATTACTTTTTTCTCATGTAGAAATCCAGGTTCAACTTTACCTTTCACCACTTCAAAAATGTATTTCTGATCTGCATTTTTGAGAAGTTGGCCTGGCATATGCACTAGTTATAGTGGGCACCTTGTACCAGTCCAAAAAGCCCCTTAGAGGTGATAGGTTAAAACAACCATATTTAAAAGTTACTCACCAAGTGGTGGAGAGTCAGGGCACATCTGGAGCAACCAGGGAAACCCAAGGAAAGTCAAAGTTGCCTTCTCAGGGATCCACCAGTAGACGGACCAGGGATCGCAAAGGTACCTCAAGCGAAAACACAAAGGGCGGGCTTACGGAACACTCGTGGAGTGTAGGCCAGCAATCTTCAGTGGAAAAGGTGCTCGGGTCTGGGCTAGAAGTAATCCAAAGCACAGCCTCAAGGAACGTCGAGAAGCTAATGCACTTGCAAATGTGCACGGTGTCCAGGGGTTCCGGTTCTACGGTACCCAAGAAGGCTACGGTTCTCAGCTTTGCTGGGGACTCAGGTCTGCCTCGGGGAAGTCTGGAAATCCACCTCCTGTGTTGCAAATACTTCGGAGTCCTGCGGGAGCCTCGGAGATGCAAACCAGTATTATGCGTCTTTGGTGCATGCCAAGCAGGGGAATGACTCCTTTACTCCAAGGGAAATTCTTCAGTCATCCAGCAATGTGCAGATCGCCGAATTTCCAGGATTCCGTAACAGAGTTTCGTCCAGGTGTAATCTAAAGTCCTGTAGTCAAGGGTTCCTTTCTTATACCCAAGGAAGGGGTTGTTCTTACTCTGGGGACCCTCTTATGGCAGGGTTTGGAAAGAGGGGTGGCTACACCCATTTCCTTTGTCCAGTTTCGTGCCAGAGGGGCTAGTAGCCCCTGCAACCGGTTTGAACTGGGCTATGCACAGGGTCACCAAATGTGTCCCCAGTGCAGACTTCAAAGCACTCATGGAGTGCTCCCACCAAGCCCCAATTCATTAAAGCCTGTCTGGGAGGTGGTTACACCTCCCTGTGACCCGAAACCTATTGTCCAGGCCTTCCCTGCCAGAGTTTCATCCAGCATCAGGACAGCAGACTCATGTCTGTGGCTGAGGCCTACATTTTGTGATGCCAGGGCTCTTTTAAACTGGTACCGGGTATACCGTGTGTACATGTCTCTCCCTCTTGAAGGATGGAATCATACCCTTGCCACCAGGACTTGAGGGGGGTATGATTGGCACCAAACACGACATGTTTCTGTGCAGCCGCCATTCCAAAGTTAGCATTTATTGCAAGGTTATAATGCACTTAAGAGTATATGGTCTTGCTGCATCACAGAACAGCCCCAGAGAATAGATTCTGTAAGCTGCAGAGGGGCCATGGCCCGATACATGTCCAAAAGGGGGTGGTGATGGACGGAGCATCTGAACCAAACAAACACTCACACCCAGTCAACAGATCTGGGTTTAATCCATCACCGTTCTTTAGCCCACTCTGCCACCCCAGTTCAGACATGGCCATATGCAAATCAGTCTGACCCTGACAAAATAACGATGGATTAAACCCAGGTCAGTGACTGGGGGTGAATGTTTTGCCATTGTGCAACATTCCGTCCATCATCTTCAGTGTTTTGCTGCATCCTCTCACACAAAAGCCAGCACGCTGCCTTCAGGATTGGTAAGGCCTGCGATAGGAGTGACTGATAGGTTTATATGTGTTGTGATTTAAGGTAGATATAGGTAACCTATATCTAAGTAAGGGGTGTCATTTTGGAGGGCTTCCCAGGGGTGGCATAATACATGCTGCAGCACCTGGTAGGCCTCTGGGGTACCTATGCCCTTGGTACCTAAGGTACCATATACCAGGGACTCATAAGTGTACCCCAGTAACCAAACTGGAGTGTACCTAAAGTACTTAGAATCATTTTAGAGGGGAAGCAGCTAGGCTGGGGTCGTGAATAGCAGGGCCCCAGCCAGACTAAAGTCGAAAAACAGTGAAACATCAGTAAAAAGTGGGGGTAACCATAAGAAGCAGGCCTTACTCTCCTACACAACCCCCCAAATGCAGGGACATTAAACTAACCATGACCAGTTGAGTCTTCATGTTCTAAGTGGAAATATCTGGAGAGTTCATCTGCATCACATGGTTACTCCCAGGTCTATGTTCCACTATATAGTCCATCCCCTGTAGCGAAATAGACCACCTCAAAAGTTTGGTATGCTCCCCCTCATCTGTTTTAGCCATAAGAGGAGCTTATGGTCTTGCTGAACAGTGAAGTGAGTGCCAAACAAGTATGGCCTCAACTTCTTCAGAGCCCAACCCACAGCAAAGGCCTCCCTCTCAATAGCTGACCAACGTTTCTCTGTGGTAGTCAGCCTTCTGCTAATAAAAGCAACTGGCTGGTTCTGACTTTCATCATTCAATTGTGATAACACAGCCCCTAACCCCAACTCAGATGCCTCTGTTTGGACAATGAATTATTTGGAGTAGTTAGGACTTTGTAGACTGGGAGCAGTGCACATGGCCTGCTTCAATGCCTTTTGACAGCTGACTGTCCACTGAACTTTCTTAGGCATTCTCTTGGAAGTTAAGTCATTCAGCGGTGTCACAATGGATCCATACCCCTTGATAGATCTTCTGTGGTACCCAGTCAGGGCCAAGAAAGGACCGACCTGAGTCTGGGTAGTTGGAGCAACCCAGTCCATGATGGTCTGAATGTTGTTCTGCATTGGTTGAACCTGGCCTCCACCTAGAAGGTGGAGGCCATGTACACAACCTGACTCTGCCCTATCTGGCTCTTAGTATCCTTAATAGTTAGGCCTGCTTTCTGCAGGGCCTCTAAAACATTTCTAAGGTGGACCATGTGATCCTACCAGTTGGAGCTAAAGACAGCAATATCATCTAGATATGCTGCACTATAGTCTTCCAGACCTGTTAGGACTTTATTCACTAACCTTTGAAAAGTGGCAGGTTAATTCTTCAAACCAAAGGGCATCACCACAAATTGGCAGTGCCCACTAGGGGTAGAAAATGCTGTCTTGGGTTTTGCATCATCAGCTAGCCTGATCTGCCAGTAGCAGAAACTTGGCTGAGGCCAAAGTATCTATAAGCTCAACTGCTCTGGTTATTGGATGGTCCCAGTCCTAGTGACTTCAGTGAGACCCCTGTAGCCTACACAAATCGTCATCTCTCTCTTACCACCCTGGGTGTGAGGTTTAGGCACTAAGACTACTGGACTAGCCCAAGGGCTATCTGAGGGTTCAATAACTCCCAAATCCAACATCTTCTAGACTTCAGTCCTGATACAGTCCTTGTTGTTTTTGCACAGTCCCTGACTTGGTCAGGTTGCCTATAAATCTTATTTTTAACAGGCAGACTGTCCCCAGTGTCCACTTCATGAGTGCACCAGGTGGTCTGACTTGGAGTCAGAGAAAACATATGTAAATACTGATTGAGCACCTGTCTGCAATCAGCTTGCTGCTGGACAGTGAGGCTCCCTGCCAAGGCTATACCATTCACTGACCCATCATCAGGGTTCTGTGAGAGCAGGTCAGCGAGTGGATCACTCTCTTCCTCCTTTCCCTCATCAGTAGCCATGAGCAAGCTCATGTCTGCCTTGTCAACCCATGGTTTTAGTCTGTTGACATAAAGCACCCTATGGGGGCTCCTGGGAGTTCCAAGGTGTACCAAATAGGTAACTTCTCCCTTCTGTTCAACAATTGCTTGGGGGCCAGTGGACTTGTAGTGGAGATCTGCTGGGGCCATAGGCTCCAACACCCTCACCTTCTATCCTGGCTGGTAAACAGTCAGCACAGCCTTTTGGTCATGCCAGACCTTTTGCAATTCCTGGCTAGCCTCAAGGTTTTTGATTGCCTTTTTCATATACTCTGCCATCCTGGAGTGGAGACCACTATGTCCTGTTTAGGGGGTTTGAGAGGTAACTCCCATCTCTCCTCCACCAGGCACAATGGACCCCTAACAGGATGTCCAAACAAACGTCCAAAAGGGCTGTAAACAACTCCCTTTTGAGGAACCTCCCTTCAGGCAAATAAAAGGCAGGGCAAAAGAATGTCCCATCTGCGCCTAAGCTTTTCTGAGTTACCTTTAATCATGCCCTTCAAGGTTTTGTTGAATCTCTCAACTAAACCATTGCATTGTGGGTGATAGGGTGTGGTGAATTTGTAGTTAACTCCACACTCCTTCCACATTGCAGTCAAGTAACTAGACGTGAAGTTGGTATCTCTGTCTGATACTACCTCCGTAGGAAAGCCCACCCTTGAGAATACATCAGAGAGGGCCCTTTCCACCACATGAGCTGTGTTGGCCCTCAGTGGAATGGCTTCTGGGTACCTAGTGACATGGTCCACCACCACCAGGATAAATCTGTGCCCAGAGGCTGTCTGCGGATCCATTGGACCAATTATGTCAATCCCCACCTTTTCAAAGGGAACCCCCACCACAGGTAGTGGTATCAGGGGGCCTTTGTAGTACCATCTGCCATGCCACTGGCTTGACAGGTGACATGGGAGCGACAAAACTCCTTGGTGTCTTGAGACATATGGGGCCAATGAAAATGAGGGACAATCCTGTCCCAAGTCTTGTTTTGGCCCAGGTGACCTGCTAAGGGAATATCATGGGCTAGTGTTAATAGGAAGCCCCTAAACTTCAGGTGTATAACCAACCTCCTGGCTGCACCAGGCTTGGGGTCTCTACTCTCTGAGTATAGGAGTCCATCAACCCAATAGATCCTATGGGTACCACTAGCATTCTCAGCAGCCTCAGCAGCAGCCTGCTGTCTGAGGGATTCAAGAGAGGGACAGCTCAGCGGCTCCTGGCTCAGATCATCCCTGGAAGGGCCCCCTGTCCCCAAGAACTCGACCTGATCAGGCGCAAGCTCATCTGGGACAGTTCCTACTTCAGGACTAAGATCATCTCCCTCAAGAGACTGATCTATATTCTGAGTCAGGGGGGGAGACACTCCCTTAACACTACTGCTCCTCTTCTTGGGAGGCACCGGGTCCATTCTTTCAGAATCCAGGGCCTGTTCAGTTTTTGACATGTTGGCCTATGACCTGGTTCCAGCAAACACATGTGCAGGGATTCTTAACATTTCTGCATGGGTCCTGAGCTCCACTTCAGTCCAAGCTGAAGTCTCTAAATAATTGCCAAGCAAGCATTCAACAGGGAGGTCTGATCTTACCACAACCTTCTCAAGGCCAGTTACCCCTCCCCAGGTGAAATTAACAACTGCCAGGGCATGGTCAGTCCTGACATTGCTAGCATTGGACACTTGGTACATTTCACCACATATGATCTTCTCAGGAGCCACAAGGTCTTGTGCCACCATTGTGACACTTGCCCCTGTGATCCTGAATGGCAAAGCCTCTTTTCCATTAATCAAAGGCTGCTGTCTGTATTTGCCCAAAATACTGAGACTGACAGAGGTGGTCATATCTATGTCTCCATCACAGATCAGTACAGCCTGAGTTGGAACTCTGACTAGGCCAGACTCTATCTCAAAACCCAAGATGAACCCTTCTACACCCTCATTCTGAGTACCACCACTTGGAGCCGAACTAGGGGGAACAGTTGCCTTAGGGTCAATGGTGGCTGGAGTTGAGTCTTTGGACTTATTACAATCACTAGTCGAATGGGTTTTTCTGTTTACAGATTTGATACCATGATTTCTTTTGGCCTTTTCTTTTGGTTGGTTGGGACTCCCCACCAGATGCAGATTTTTGAGGACCTTGAGAAGACTTCTGGTCTTTACCTTTTTGCCCACCGTTATCTGAGTTCTTTCAATCTTGCTTCTTTGGGTCACCCCCTTGGTTCTTAACCTTCTACTTCACCCTGGTTCTGACCCATTTGTCTGCCTCCTTTCCCAATTCTTTGGGAGAGGTCAGATCAGAGTCCACCAGTTACTGATATAACAGCTGATTTTGACAATTATTAAGGATTTACGCTCTCATAATTAGGTTGTACAATCCTTTGAAATCACACACCTTACTGCCAAGTAACCAGCCCTCCAGAGCCTTAGTAGCATAATCAACAAAGTCAACCCAGTACTGCGTTTGTGCCTTTTGAGTATCTCTGAACTTTATCCTGTATTGTTCAGTGGTTAGGCCAAACCCTTCAATCATAACACTCTTTAGGACTTTGTAATCATCAGCATCCTCTTCTCTAACAGTGAGGAGCGTGTCTCTACCTTTGTCTGCAAAGGAGAGCCACAAGATTGCTTCCTACTGCTCCTGGGGGACCCTCTGAACTTTACAGGCCTTTTCCAGTGCAGTTGTCCATTTGTGGATGTCATCCTCACTCTGGTAGGGAGGGACAATCTTGCTTTAGTTCCTATGGTAATGAGATGTTTCTCTACCACTAAGGAAGTTGCTCCCACCATGGGGTTCTAGCCCCATCTTCTTTCTAGGTTTCTGAAGCTCTAGGGCCTCTCTTTCTAAGGCCATATGTTCTCTTCTGATTCTAAGCCGAGCTTCCTCATACTTGAGCAGTCTTTCTTTCCTCTCATGGGATGATACCCTCCTATGAGAAGACACTGAGTTCCCTATAGATGTGTCAGATGGATAGACTCCTGAGAAGGAGATCTTCCCTCTAGGCACACCACCAATTTTCCCAGGTGGAGTAAAGAGAGGGCCATCATGGCCATCATCCTCTTCTCCAGGAGAAGTTGGTTCTTCCAGGTTAAGATCATTGTCATCTTCCTGGCCAGCTTCAGAGGTCAGGTCCTGGGTATGTTCACCCTTGGGCCTTTCCTCATCTGCTGCCCCACCCACTTTGCCTATCCCTTCAGACCCTGAGGTCTTTCTGAGATCATCCAACAACAGTACCTCTATGAGGTGTTGGGTGTTTGCACTTTTTCCTGTTTTCAATCTCCTAGTAGTACACTCTCCCTTCCAAGAACGGGAGTTTGTCCTACTTGAATGCCAGTAACTTACTGACGTCTGGCAGGGACCCACTGGTTCCTGGCCTTGAAGACACCTACCTACTCTAGTATGGCCTACTAAACTCTCTTGAGTTTTAGAAAGGGTGTGCTAGACCCTTGACACACAACTCGAGAAGTTGGCCTGGCATATGCTGTCCACTAGTTATAGTGGGCACCTTGTACCAGTCCAAACAGCCCTTTAGAGGTGATAGGTTAAACACAACCTTATTTGAAAGCTATCCTAGTGGTAGCAAAGGAGAGCAGCCTTCAGACTAAGTCTTGAAGGAATGTAAAGCAGCTTGTTCTACCAGTCTCTAATCTCTTGAATGACCAAATGAAAGGAGAACCACACCAGGTTTATATATATATAAATTCTATGTATTTATTCTAAAAACAACCTACTAGTCTCCTTGTGAGGCTAGAGATCAAAGCACATACGTCACACTTAATATATCACAGTAAATTAGCACAATAAACATTAGGCCCTAGGGGCAAACCAAACCATATAACAGGAAAGCGGTATAAGAACCACAACTTGACTAGACACAATGCCTAGAGCCTGTAGAATCGCTGGGACCACCAGGAACTACCCAAGGTAGTGTCACAGGCGACCCAAGGGGGGCACGTGCAGTGTGAGAAGACAGCCGCAAATCACTGTTAGCTTCTACGGGGAAAGTCGCGTTTGGAAATTTAAAGATTAAGGACACTTAGGAGAGGACTTTGAGCAAACCCCTTTAGGTTTAAGGTGTTCTAAGGCCAACACCCATGGAAGCACCGGAGTACTCAAGTTACCTCACCCAGGGACGCCGGGTGCATAGGTGTATTTTGGTGTCAGGAATCATCGTTGATTTCAATGGCGATCTGCTGCAAAGTGCTGCTGCCGTTGAGAAGGAAAGTTTCTGGGTTGATCCAAGCCTGGGTCGAGGATTAGAGGAACCTGAAAGCAGAGGGGACAGAGTCTGGGTCACTTGTCAGTGACCAGGGGCATGATAGATGAATGCCCACCGATGTCGGGTGATTTCAGGTTGAAGAGGTGAAGCTTGACTCTGCAGCTACAAGGACTAGGATGTGTCAATGACAACCAGGAGCTGGAATCTAGCTGTCTCACAAAGAATGTTGAGTGCTGCGGTGTCGGTGCCTAGATTGGACCAAATAAGCCTTGGCAACAGCAAACCATGCAGGAGGGAGAAAATATGCTTTGGTGCAGACCAGCAAGGTCCGGGGGACTCACCAAGCGGCAGAAAGTCAGGGCACATCTGGAACAACCAGGGCAACCCAAGGAAAGTCAAAGTTGCCTTCTCAGGGACCCACCAGTTGAAGGACCAGGGACTGTGAATGTACCTCAAGCGAAAACACAAAGGACCGGCTCACGGAACACTCGTGGAGTGTAGGCCAGCAATCTTCAATGAAAAAGGTGCTCAGTGTCTGGGCTACAAGTAACCCAATGCCAGGCCTCAATGAACATCGAGAAGCTAATGCGCTTGCATATGTGCACGGTGTCCAGGGGTTCCGGTTCCACAGTACCCACAAAGGCTAAGAGTCTCAGCTTTGCTGGGTACTTAGGTCAGCCTCTGGGAAGTCTGGAAATCCACCTCCTGTATTGCAAATACTTTGGAATCCAGCGGGAACTTCGGAGATGCAAATCGGTCAGATGCGTCTTTGTTGCATGCCAAGCAGGGTAGTAACTCCTTTACTCCAAGGGAGATTCTTCAGTCATCCAGCGTTGTGCAGATCGTCGAAGTTCCAGGATGCCAGACCAGGGGCTAGTAGCCCCTGCAACCGGTGTAAACTGGGCTATGCACAGGGACTCCTAATGTGCCCCCAGTGCAGACTTCAAAGCACTCTTGGAGTGCTCCCACCCAGCCCCAATACACTTAAGCCTGTCTGGGAGGTGGTTACACCTCCCTGTGACAGGAAACCTATTGTAAGCCCTCCCCTGCCAGAGTTTCGTCCAGCAGCAGGAGGCCAGACTTGTGTCTGTGGCATCCATTTTGTGATGACAGGGCTCTTTTAAACTGGTACCGTGTATACTGGTGTGTACATGTCTCTCCCTCTAGAAGGGTGGAATCATACCCCCACTGCCAGGACTGGCGAGGGGTGTATGATTCCAAAGTGTTTGACACCAAACACAACATGTTTCTGTGCAGCCATTCCAAAGTTAGCATTTACTGCGAGGTTATAATGCACTTAAGAGTATATGGTCTGGCTGAATCACTGAACAGCCCCAGAGAATAGATTCCAAAGGCTGCAGAGGGGCCCTGCTCATGCATGGGCACCCTCTCACACAAACCCAGCCACCCTGCCTTCAGGATTGATAAGGCCTGCCATAGAGGTGACTGATAGGTTTATATGTGTAGTGATTTAAGGTATATATAGATAACCTATATCTAAGTACGGGGTGCAGGCACTACCTTACCCAGGCTGCAGTAGCAGTCCTGTGGTATCATTTTGGAGGCCTTCCCAGGGGTGGCATAATACATGCTGCAGCCCCTGGTAGGCCTCTGGGGTACCCATGCGCTTGGTACCTTAGGTACCATATACTAGGGACTCAAAAGGGTAATCCAGTAACCAAACTGGAGTGTACCTAAAGTATTTGGAATCATTTTAGAGAGGAAGCAGCTAGGCAGGGGTCCTGAATAGCAGGGCCCCAGCCAGACTCAAATAAAAAAAAAGTGAAACAACAGCAAAAAGTGGGGGTAACTATAAGAAGCAGATCTTACTCTCCTACAGCATTCAATTGCTTTATTAGTAGTACTAGATAAACCGTTTTCTATCTTACTTGCTGCATTGAATTCTCCACCTCATTGATAGCTATAGCAGGGTAATTTTCAATGAGTGGCTGTCCAAGAGGATCTTGACTTCCAGGGGCTGAACATTTGGAGATACAATGGAAACACAGAGCACTAAATGCTATCTTCCAACGTGTTGAATGAGTCTTTATAACAGTCAAATTTTCCAAGTAGCTCACCTTCGGTTCGCCATGGCGTAAATAACAGTAACAAGGCTAAATAGAAAAACACTTTTTTGTCTGCATTTTTGAAACTTAGCTTTCAATGGTTGATTAAAATGTCTTTGTTATGTCTCATAAAACATCCTTCACATCTAGCCACAGCAAATTCGCCTTCATCTATGTTTTCACTGGCATTACTTCTGAAAGTATAATATTGAAGTATTTCATGGATTATCATTGGTAAAAAAAACATCGAAACGCGTTGACGCCCAAATCTACACAATTAAGTAAATAGTATATTGTTTGATTGTTTGAGTGTTCCACCAAGGGATTTCTCCCCTTTTTTTTTACTGTTTATAAGTACTCTAATCCCCTGGTGTGTTAAGGGGTCTCTCTCAATCAATAATGTATTTCATGGAAACACATCCTTTCCAGAAGAGGACTTCTTCTTGGATAATGCGTATCCAGCATGTTACTCTTCGAATATCTGTACTGTGTGGCTCAAATTCTGCAAGATATTGAACTTCATAAAATTACTTCAGTACTCTGTTACGAGTATTAGCAAGCCCTATTCTCACCAATTGAACTTCTCTAGATTTAGAAAACAAACTAGCTGTGCTTAATGGGTCTGACGTTCATAGGAGTGTGTTAGAAAGCATTTTCAAGCTAAAACTGAATAATTCTTCGTAAGACTTTTCTGCTGAAATCTTCCTTCGCATCGCAATCGTCTCAGTTTTCTCTGAGTTTGTTATATAAAATGTAACATACTGAGCAACAGCAATTGAGGTGTCTGTAACAAACTTTACATCCATGTCTGCATTCCACATCTTCAGAATCATAAGGTTGTAGTCATTAATGTACTTGGAGGCCTCTGTTCTTCTTAGGTTGTATGATGTGTTGGTTGATTTCCTTGTAAGTGTATGTCTGACTGCAGATAAAAAGCTGTTGCGAGATGAGAGGCTGTGGGAATCTAAAGCGATAATAGTCATATGGACCACTGCAAAAGTAAAGCTATCTCGCAATACTCTGCAATTAATCGCTTGTATTTACAATGCGGGAAAAGACACTTTTCACATACTATTGCAGTTTACAAAATAAAGATCCCCGACTCTGAATTATGCAACTGAAACGATAGATGAAAGCGAATGGGCAAAGTTCGAGAAAGTGGAAGGAAAAATTTGGCGCCAATTATGCAACTTGAGTCATGCCGCGTCAATCGCGGCTCTTAGGCTCAAATTTGGCCTTCTTTCAATCTATACCTTAACAATGGCAGCTTGTATAAGGTGGGGTAATGCATTGTTAAATGGCCAGGAGAATCTATTAAGGTTGGCTTTACATAAGGAAATCTTCGTAAATATGTTATCGAAAAGCGTCATTTTTAGGAATTATTTAAAGGCTTTGAGAAGTTTTGGTATAGATTTTAAAGTGGCAGCAGGTATGGATAAAACAGGTTTAAAGCATATAATTAAAAGAACCATATATGTGATTTCACGGGAAAGAGATTTGAAAATATGCCGCGTGAATAGAAGGTTGGACTGTATTGCAGAGCGCTCTCAAGTTAAAAAGCCTCAGCCGTACGTTCTTTGGAACTTGAATCATGGAGTTCGCAGAGTGATTTTGTTATTAAGAATGAACCTGCTTCCCCTGAAGATCGTAACAGGTGCCTGGGAGGGTATCCCCAAAAATGAAAGGCACTATGATTTATGTAACGGCGGCATACAAGATCTTAACCATGTTCTGTTTGTGTGCCCAGCACTCCTTTTAATACGTCGTAAATACTTAAGACTTGTTTTTTTACAGTATAAAATCTCTACGGCAGAGCAGGCTCGCAACTTTCTTCTTCTCCCCCCATCTGAATTGATTTGTTTTAAAAAAAAATTGCTTTTTTAAAGATTTTTGAATGTTTATTGAAAATTAGTGTGCGAGGGTGACTCGTAGGTTTTTATAGTACTATGCGTTGTGATTCTATGTATTAGTTCGTTTTTACGCACTTCAAGCATTTTAATCAGTTATTAAATAGGACAATCTATATACTATTTTTAATCTATACTAGCATCTCTGTAAGATAGATAATTTATCATGCATATTGATTTATAGCATCTAGATAGTCATTTGTGAGAAATGCTCTAGAATAGGGTTTCAATGCATTGGCATTTTATGTAAAGCATTAGCACTTTAATATGCACTTTATAAAAATGTTGCTGCTATTACTGCTCCATGTTCATCTCCGTAAAAAAAGTTTCTAATCATTGTAGCAAAGAACTTAATGGAAGAAAAGAGTTTTTTATCCCAGGGAGGATGCAATGTAGGAAATCTGAAATTGTAATCTTTGTTTTAGACACTGATCTCTGTTGTTCCCCATAGTGCAGAGTCTAATTAAGAAAAGTATCTAGGTACTCTCGGGTGTATTCGAAGAAAATTGAAGTTGTATTTGTGTGCTTTAAATATTATGATGTGTACGAAATGATGTTTTATTTGTATTTTATGTGGAATTCCTTGGAATTCCAAATCATAATAAAATAATTGGTAATTAATTGGTAATTAAAACGATATCTTGTATAAAATGTTCCTTTTGCTCTGTATTTTTGCTGACAGTATTTGCTGCATCGATTATTTTGCAGTCATAGAACTTGTTGTCTTAATTTGTTATATATTAAAGAAAGGGATAAAAGTGCTTTTACTAGGTCCAGCATACTAGTCCTGGACAATAATCAGAGAAAAGGGTATGCAGTTACTATAGGGGTAGGGTACAAGGAGGGAGAGATACACACCAATTCCTCGAGGAGGCAGAAATGTCCTACAAAAAAGGGGGCAGTAGGGGTATTCCTTCCTTTTTGGAACTAGGGCCCTCACACACCCAGCCAGCTAGGTTTCATGCTTCATCATTGAGTCTGCTCCTCGATGGGTCGGCGCCGCAATACCCGACCAGAAACCGGTCCCCGGAAGCTTGTTTCCTTTCCAGTAAAAGAATTGGCTTGGTAGTTTGGTCTGCTCTGTTCCCATGATGCACTGGGCCAGGGACAGACTAATTTGCATGTAGCCAGGTTCTGAGCTGGAATGGTGCAGTGAGCTAAAAAACGGTGATGGATCAAGCCCTGATCTGTTGACTGGGTAAGAGTGTTCTGTTTAATTCAGATACTCTGTCCATCACCACCCCCTTTTCTGAAGCAATACCCGACGGGCACCCAATGAGGGGCTCTATAGCGGAGATCTTTTGTTTCTGCCGTTTGGTGCAGTGGGGATTAAGGGCCTAGAAAGTGTAGATGTGGTGTAGTGGTGAAAGGAAGTGAATAAAACAGGTCAGCTAGTTCTACAAATACCTTGATACTGGTAGGCGGACTGCCTGATTAAAACTATTGAGTGGCGGCTATCTAAGAATAATGTGTCTCAGTAACTGTGTTCTACTCTCAAGAGGTCAACATGTTTCTTGCCTGTGGTGCCTGGAGGATAAGAGGCAATTCTTCAGGACCATGTCACATTACTATACACAGGCTGGTGAAGTGGACAACCTACCTCCCACGTCCTAAACCTGTAGGCCAGTACCCACAGATGTTGAGGAACATATACGCTCTAGTAACCTTGCCTTAACAGTATCCGGCGGTATGAATGACACCAAGAGTTAGTGTCTAGCACTCCAATGGATGCCCGCCAGAGACCTAACCCTCACCGCCAACGGTTAATTTTAAGGAATTATAATTAGTTTTTTAATTAATTATATTTGTTTACTTGATAATTAATTATGTTACATGCACAAATAAATTACTTTTGTTTACATTTCAGATGTGGGTTGTGGGTTTTGTAGGGGTATGGGATTGAAAGTAAGTCAATTTTAAGCAACACATTTTTTCATTAATACTAATTATTAATTTAATAATGCATTGTTCTGTGTGTTTTGTGGGGCTATGGAGTGGAAACAGTAAATTCTACTCCTCAGAAATCCAGCGCTTTCCCTACTATTGCACTGACTGGAGTGGGAAAAGTAAATTTTACCCCTCCGCAATCCAACACTTTCTCTACTGTTGCACTGACTGGAGTGGTAATTACTATTTTGTTTTGTTAATTATATATTGTATTGTTGTGTTAAGTGTGGTGGGAGTAGTAAACATTAGTATTTTGTAATGTTATATTTTATGTAATTTTATATTTATTGTAGTTAGAAAGTAAATCTTATTTATGTGTGGTGTAAAATATGTTGTTACTGTTACTGTGTTGTGTTAGGTGGGAGTAATTATTTTAGTATTTATTTAGTAGAAACATGTTTTCTTGTTAATCTGGTGGGAAATATATATGTATTTATTTTTTTCATTTGTAATAATGAGACCCTCATATGAAGGTAAAGCGCAGAGCGGTTGGCGTTTGGTTTTAAGTTTATTTCAACATATGAATTTTGGGCTCATTGTGATTATTTTCTTAAAACCCCTTTAGATAACAGTTGGGAACTGAGGACAGTTGTAACTGACTGGAGTATACTTGCTAACACAGTGAGAGTTGACGCTGAGGGATTACCTTGGGTAATTGTCCCACTAGGTGAGTTTTAGTACTGAGGTGACTTGGGTTTTAGGATTATATTTGAATACTTTTCCCCTGTTTTATACCATAGTTATATATATTTCTCACAGGTATCTTGTTTGGAAGCCCTGAGTATATACTTTTTAGCATTTTCGTATCTGAATCAAAGGATTGATTGCCTCCAAAAATCGTACACGGTTTTAGGAGGTAAGCGAAATTTTGGCTTATTTCTTATACTATGGATTATTGGAATTGTGTATTCGAGAATTACTCAGTCAGATATTGATAGTATGTCTATGTTTCTGCTCTTTTTTTTAGTTCATTAGGTACTCTTGTGAATTGAATTTACATTTAACATTTAACAGGTACCTTTCAAACTGTTTGATTGGTGTTACTATTTTCGCGTGCATCGATGTCACAAATTTGAATAGTATTAAATTAGTATGCACTACCTCTGATTTAATGTTGGGAGTGTGGCTATCTTAAGTAGCTGCATGATGTTGATAAAATGGTAATTTCTGTAGGAAAATATATTTTCAGACATAATATAAATCTGGTGATAGCCTAAATTATGATTGTAATAGCTTGGAGTACTGTGCATAAGTTAACACATTAGAGACCTGCTAAACCTCTCTATTGTAATGCTATGACCTAATAGCTTAGAATATCCTGAATGAGCAGTTACATAATAGATATCATAAACTGTCAGACAATGCGAAATTGAGAGGTGATGGTTTGAGGTTGTCACAAAATTGGACATGTTATTTTTGCAATGCCTTTGCACCGGGTGCTATCAGCAAAGTATACAATAGATGTGCGCTTTGTATATAAATTACAACATTGGCATTTTTTGGGATATTCTAGCCCTAAGGAAGTCATAAGGGACACATTCCTGCTGTGACGAAACGCGTTAGCAATTGGTTAAAGAAAATAAAGAACATAAAGAGGAAAAAGCATCACAGCATCTTTTTTTAATTTTACTAACTCTTATTTCATCCCTGTTGTCATGTGCCTTGAATCTGGCCAAATTGTTTGTTCAATCTTTGGATTGATTAGTTTGGAGGAAGCAGGGTGCTTTCTCCACCTTTCATGAGCACTACACTAAATTGATGAATTGTTATTAAGATGTGTATTTCATATACAGCACCTGAGACTAAAGCACCCAAGACAGTAGAATGTTGCAATGTAGCATGCACCCAGAGGGTGGCGCGCACGAAAGGATTGTAAAAGGAGGACAAGGCCGCTCAGGCTCGTGGCTCATACATGCCAACTGTTGTGTGTGTATTGCTATTGCTGCACCATAAGCCTAAGGCCTAGCCTCAATTGCAGCGCGAAAGCCACAACACATTTTCAGAATGCAAGCAGTAGTCAGATTAACTTTAGGGATGAATGCTCCTTTATCTCAATACATAAGGCGGAAGGACATCTACACCTTCGGCCTTGGCCTTGCATGCGGAAGGCACCCCCTGAGAGAGATACTATAGCAGATAATGATGACTCCCACACTATGCACTGTGTGCCACTGACACATCAGGTGCCGGAGATGAGTGTGTAGAAGTACCAGCAGCACGCGCTCCACCCTGCTCAATCGGGGTTCAGAGCGGCCTACAGCACCGAAACAGCATTAATTGAGGTTTCAGAGGCTATTCGGGAGTGCCTGGATGGAGGCGGCAGGGCGGTTCTGATCTTACTAGACCTCTCTGCCGCCTTCGATACGGTGCCCCATTCGTTGCTTCTGGCCAGATTGGGTGCTGTCGGTATTTCAGGCCGCGCTTTGGGTTGGTTGACCTCATTTCTGAAAGATAGATTACAGCAAGTGTGGGTCCCCCCTTATGCATCTAAGGCTAAGGAACTTACCACAGGAGTCCTGCAGGGGTCTACCTTAAGCCCCTTGCTTTTTAATGTTTATGTGACCCCTTTGGTCTATCTAGCTGAGCAGCTGGGTGCCAAAATAATGGCTTATGCTGATGATACCCAGCTGCTCTTCACCTGGCCAAAAAATCATCTAGACCCCTTGACCGTTCAGAGTTGCCTGTCGCAAGTTTTTCGCTGGCTGGCAATGGCCCAGCTTAAATGTAACGAGGAGAAGACGGAGATCCTCCTCTATGGATCTTTTCCGGATAATTTCAGGGATCAAATTTGGCCCTCCGACCTACCCTGTCCGAACTCTTCAGGTGCCCCTGAAAAGAACCTAGGTGTCTGGTTCGGACAGGATTTAAAGTTCGGGGAGCATATTAAGAAACTAACCGGTACCTGTTATGCCACTCTAAAGGCCCTCAGAAGGTTTTTTCCCCTCATTCCCGGCAAAGCTAGAGAGACTGTGCTTAGAGCGTTGATTTTATCACGCTTAGATTATGCAAATGCACTCTTCAGTGGCCTACCTGATTACATGGTCCGTCGACTTCAGGTTATTCAAAACTCGGCAGTCAGGTTGATGTTTCAACTACCCAGGAGAACTAGTGTTCGTGAACATCTGCGCAGCCTTCATTGGTTGCCTATTGCCAATCGTATTTTGTTTAAAATTCTGGTCCTGGCATATCGGGCTATCAATCAGCAAGGCCCAGTATACTTGCGGAATAGATTTGTTCTTTATGCTCCTAAACGGGCTCTCCGCTCGGCTAACCTTTGTCAGATGGTCCAGCCTAAATTTAAGCTTGCCAGAACTGGAGGCAAATCCATCTCTGTTAAGGCTGCTAGAGTATGGAATGTTCTTCCCTTGGCCCTTCGCACTGCCTCCTCACTTTCGCAGTTCAAGAAGGGACTCAAAACATACCTGTTTAATATTACTCTGTAATCTCTCTCTTCGGTGTGTTAGTGGCCCCGCCTTTTTATCATGTACTCATCGCGCCAGGATACTCCTGAGTAATAGAGCGCGCAATAAAAGGATTTATAACATAACATAACATTCATCAGCGACTGTCTTAGTGGGAGGAATGCCATGATGAGGATCTGCAGGGCATGAAAGATACCAAAAACTTTTCGCTGGTGTGCATCCGTGGTAGCCATTCTTTCCACATGCATCCGCTCCATGTTCTCCATTATCCTCAGCATCTGTGCCAACTCTCGGCTGACACCGCTGAGGCCACTCTGACTAGACAGTTGTTCCCCTCTCAGAGTCATGACTCCAGCGATGTTGGGCATGGATGTTGTACATCATGGAGCGAACTTTGGGTGTCTGTTAGGGAGTGTAAGTGGTCCCTGATGTGACTTAGACACCCACGTATGTCATCCAGTTTGGCTGCCATGTGGTAGAACCCCACCGCACCTGTTCAGGCACCTCCTTCTTGCAACACCTGGCCTTGGAATGTAATGTGTTCTTCTGTGAGGTGGTGGGAACCAGCTGTGGTGGTGGTGCTTCCTGATGTGTGGTCTGTGCAGGGGTGGGGTCTCCTCGATGCAGCTGGGCTGCCTTGCTCCTGGAGGTGGGTTGCTGTAGCTGTCCATGAACTGTTGTAGGGCGTCTGTATCAAAGGTGTGGAAGTCCCCTTCATCATCACTGGTGAGTTGTCTGGTCTGCTCTGCAGGAGGTTGTCCCTCTGCAATGTGAAGAGGAGATGCATTTTAACATTATGATGACAAGTATGTTGATGCATTGTTCAAGTTTACATATAGACTGCATGACAATGTACATTGTGACTGTTTGGGAGGTGCTGACTATGTGATGCGGCACAGTGGACATTTGAACTACATCATGGAGGTGAGGTTGTACATTATCATCTCCATCTCACAGTTTTCCGCTATGCCAGATATGGTTGGCCAGTTTGTGTACTCTGTTCTGTAGTAAAAGTGTTGCACTTCGTACCACATTGTCATCAGTGTTGATGTTCTGCTATTGCTATGTGTGTGTGTGCTGCATTGTGGGAGAGTCGCCCCTGCAGCTGTGATTTTGCTGCCCCTTATCTCCTTGGGGTGGTAAGCCTTTGAATTCTGTGCTTCTACAGTGCTGAGATGTTGCAGACTTGGCTAATGTTGGCTCTTGTTCGGATTTTGAACTCTTGGCATGGTTTATCCGTTGATGTGTTGTTGACGTCAGGGGTTGTTTGTGCACATGATGTGTCAGAGTGTGACCTGCTCCTTTCTGGTTGTATTCCACAGTCAGCCACCTCAGTGTCATGGCTTGCACCATGTCATGATATTTGGACTGAAGCCATGCTATTCGTCATGCAGTGTCACTTGCATTAACAATGTGGCTCACAGACACGCAGCTTTGCTGCTTTTAACACATGTGCATGGGTTGTTTGTGAGATTGGTCCTGTGTGGGAAGGCACCCCTTTGTGCCCATTGTGGACACTGGCCAACTTGCTGTTTGTATGTATGCTGCAGTGTGCCAAGAGCATCAGGGACATGATCCAGAATCATTGTGCGTGTGCAGTGTGCTCTACTTAATTGTGCATGTGTGCCAATGAGCCCATCTCCCCCTGTCCCCCCAGTCCCTGTTCGGTACTCACCCTGTTGCTGTTGTGTCCGGTCATGTCGAGCAGTGTCCGGACACCCAACTCCTGCCACCGTCTCCCCACTGATGACTGTGGACACCATTTCCTCCATCTCATCCAGCTCCTGGTGTTCCGCTGGACTGTCACCTCCAGTCTGCATTGCTGCCTGATGGTTGTCAGCTAGTTTCTTCTTAGTTTTGCGCTTCACTTCATTCCAGCGCCTCTTGACCTCTCCAATTGTCCTCCTCCTCACTCCGACTGCATTCACCTTGTCCATGATGGACTGCCATATTGGATTTTTATTTGCCTATGACACGTCGGAGGTGACGAGCAGTTGTTTTTGGTGTTCTATCACCTCCGTGATGATCTTCCTATTTTACTGCGGACTGAACCTCGTTTTCCTCGTCTTCTTCTCCTTGCCCTTTCATGAGCCCGAGGTCCCAGGCTGGTCCTCCTGCGGGCTTGTGGGGTTCTGGTCGTCCTCTGTACTTGCTCCGGATTCCTCCATGGTACTACTCAGTTTAAATTATTTTGCTTGAGTTTTTCGCTGCTTTTCTAGTGCATTTTCCCGCAAGACACGTGGAAATTGCAGGCCTGTCGCTGGTTTTTTGCTGATTTTTTTAACGCAGTTGGCCACATCGCAACATTTTTCACGTTTGTGTTTTGCGTTTTTTTACCGTCACAGTAATTTTATTGCGGTCACTTGATGCCTTAGCGTGAGACTATTGCATGGTACTGTCATGCTGAGAATACAAAGTTAACACAGCGTTATTTTACCATGAGAGACTACGATATGCAAAGTTGCGTTAAGCTTATTTTGTGATAATTATCACACGCTCTTGAGAATAGCCCCTAATAAGATTTACATTTATGAAAGAAAAGTGACTAGATAAGGTTTTGCAGAAGATTGTTTTTGCTACAGGAATTAAAAGTGCCACAATGTATATTGATTTTTTTTGTAGCAAAATACGTCTAGCCAATTAGAGTTTATTTCTGCTTATTTCTAGTGAACTTAAGGCTCTGCAAATACACTTTTTCTGCAAGCGATTGTTTTACCATTATACAAACATCTGTTCCTGGGAATTATTGCTTAGGAATTTATTTCATTATCGGTGTGCCTGTTACAAATGCCTAAAATAACTGAGATTTAGGGAACAAGGGTTCTTAGCTTTTTCGAAAATGAAACAGTTATTATATATAGAACACAATAGGCTGCTATATGCTTGACTTCCTTGTCCAGCCGGGCAAGGAATTTATTTATCAACAGATAAAAGGTAATTAGTAGTAATACATTTCTACAACAGTAGTAAGACACAATCCTGTGCCGTACCAGGAGGAAAAAGGAAAATAGAAAAGGGTGAAAGGGGTGTTTTCAGGCAAAGGAAAAGAGCAGGCAGGGTACTGTTATGAATCAAAAATATTGACAGTATCGCCTGGAGTAGTACATACAACCACAGATAAAAATTATTTTCATGTATGGCCACTCATGGGTGTCGACGTTTCGATCCCTCGCTCAATTAATAAAGGGGATCATCTTCAGGACTTAAGTAAATGGTTTTGCCTGAGTTAAGAACGCCTGTTGGGGAAAACAATAAAGAACAGAGAAAGTGGGAGATTGTCAATACAAAGGATCCTGGAGAACGGTCAATACATACCCTTCTTAACACTTGCAATATTCGGAATCGCAGTGTGTGTGAAGTGCTGGTGAAAGTGATAACACATTGAGTCAAGTACAACATTCAGTACAGATAGTGTCCTCAGAATCATAGTGAAAGGCTCATACTTTCAGTGGGTGGTCTGGGGTATGTGCAGGGACGTGACTAAATAGTTTGCTCAGCACTCAGTGGCATCGTGATAGAGTAGAGCAACGTGCACATAACACTAATTAAGGTAACAGATTCTATGTGGACGGGACAGTTGGGATAAACCATTTTTCAGTTTGAGCATTGCGCAAAGCATACCTCTTGGTGGAGGTATGGGGTCGTGAAGCTGATGGCGTCGCAGGGGCTTTACAAGTGAAGAAAATTGGTAATGACAACTCCATGAAATGGAGGAATTGAACCGGTTAGGACATGATTTAGCCTGTGATGTGTTATTAGGCAACACGCATGTGAGAATGCAGCGTACCTTGGGCTGAATGGTTGGATGCCCGTTATTTACTTCGAAAGAGGATTTGTATGGCTTCCTGTTGTGCCGTTTGCTGGACCCGTGGGCGGCGTGGAGCCGAACTGTTGGTTAAAGCAAGGTGCGTTAGTTGGGAAATAATGCGCGCTAAAGTGCGGCGAGAGATTAAAGTGTATGCCATACCGTTGATTACGATATTGTTCCAACTGGAGAGGGTTAAGGACGGGAGGCTCGGTGGCCGTCGCCGTGGTGCGGTCGATACGATAGATGAGCCGCTGTAATGACAATTTTGCGCTGTTGAGTAATGCTCAACTGGTTACTAGCAAGATAAAGGGCTGGCATGGTAAAGGAGGTTGCTTACCGAGTAATAATTGAACCCCCGGTGAAAGCCAATGTGCCTGCTCCTACTGCCGGTGCACTGTCGGGATTTGGGCGGATCAATTTGTCAGAGCACCCAAGCGGTCACGTGATCGTGACTTTAGGAGCCATCTTGGAGTGGGGCAAGAGTCTCAAGGGAGTTAATGGAGATTAACGAGTGGCAACATTATCCATATTTATATTTAATAAAACCTCCAGTGCGGTGTGATTTTAAACGAAAAGGAGGACCTCATTTTGTGAGGGATTAAAAACATTGTTGGCTAGCGCAGAGTTGGGAGTAACCAAGTGGTCACGTGATTGTGGGTTTGGGTGCCATTTTAGAGTGGGGCAAAAGTCTCCAGGGCGTTATTAGAGATTAGCGAGTAAGGACATTATCCGTCTTTAATAACACCTCCAGTGCGGTGTTACGACTATTATAGAGGTAATTTTGAAAGGAATGGAGGACCTCATTTTGTGAGGGATTGCAGACAATGTTATCTGGTGCTTTAAAGGGGCACCACCGATGAGTGATGTGGTAGTCTTAGTTGGGCTATGGGACCAACATGCTGGAAACAAACATATTGCGGATAAAGCATTTTTCAGGGTTATGACAGCATCGAGGGGGCTCTGGTTAAAATTGGACGCACGTTAAGAGTGAGTAGGCTAGTAAAGTCCCTGGGTTATGCAGATTTCAAGGGTTAGGTGAATTAGCCGGGATCACAATCGTGAAGAGGAAATGGCATGCGGGAATATAGAATACAAGTGACATGAGATTATAGAAACATTCTCAGTTCAGCCAACATGACAAGCAATATAGACAGGTTACTGAGCCCAGCAACACTGTACATTTGGTCTTTGTTCAGCTTTATGTAAGCCATTTGGGGGAAATTGTTCTTTCAGAGGAGTGTTGTCCAGTCCTCACTCCGGTTAAGTCCCGTGTGGATGGTGTTGAATTGAATTATGGATTTAAGTTCTTCACGGTTCAAGAGTTGTTGTAGGTTGCCTCCTCTCGTTGGTAGTTTCACAGATTTCAGAATTGTCCATCTCAGATCATATGCCGTGTGTTTCAAATCCGCAAAATGTTCAACTAGAGGGGCATTGGGGGTTCCACACCTAATGTGGCTTCTATGCTGGCCTATGCGTGTCTTGGCCTTTTTGGGTAGTTTGGCCCACATACATTTTGGGACATGGACATACAATTGCATAAATCACATTAGTACTGTTACAATTTGTAAAACTTCTCATATCGATAGTTACATTGTTGTGACTAAAGGTGCGTCCCTCAATCGTCAAATCACATACTGCACAATGTCCACATTTGGCATGCCCTAGGATAGGTGGAAGTCCCCAATTAGATTCAATCGTTACACTAGGATTTGATGTTGGCTGAGCCGCACGGACCAGATGGTCCCTTAAGTTCTTGCTCTTTTTGAACGCGAAGAGTGGTTTTTCTAGGTTTATTTGGCCTGCATTTATTGTTGGCCAGTGTTGCAAAATGGTTTTACGAATTGTATTCGAGACCGGGGAGAAGGTGGTGACACATGCAATTCTCTCAGTTTTATCGCGAATCTTAGGCTCTAATAGAGCTTCGCGAGGGCAGTACCAGGCTCTTTTGGAAGCGTTCTTGACTAACCTCCTGGGGTAGCCACGGTGTAGGAATGCAGGAAACAGGTTTAAATTGAGAAGCTTTATTCAGCAGCACAGCATCATATAAGCAGCTTCAGAGTCCAGGTACAACTGACTCAAGGATGCAGAATGCATCACCAGGAAAGTTCTGAGAACTAGAACACAATGAATCAGGTCTCATGCCATTAAAGGGGAAGGAATAAAAAGCAAGAAACACAATGCAGGATGTAACACATCTCCCCCACAAAATGGAAAAACAAGAAAATTAACATATGTATAGAATCATAATAAACAACAAAAGCAACATATTATACATAGTCCCGTAAAGACATGGGTCTCTTACGAATTCGGGAATCTTCCTTGATTCTAGAGGCAATAGTATCAGGAGAAGGCCTAGAACACTGATCTGGTACAGAATTGGAACCATTCTGAAAATAAGAATGAGTATTCGCACCAAACTGGATAGGACACTTTGCAACCTTGCTTACATTCCAGACCTTTCCATCTTGCGTGATAACAGAGTTTTTGAAAACATTCTTAACCTGAATGGGTCTACCATATTTGCTCACACCCTTGCTAACAAAAGAAGGTTTCAGAATCTTGACCCAATCTCCCACAGCCAAACCATGCTCTCTTGCCTTCCACCTCTTGTTATACCACACAGCAGATTTATTCTGTTTAGAGGCAACTCTGTCCGCAATAAGCTTGACATCCACAACATCCTCACAAAAAGCCTTACACTTCTCCTTGAACCACCAAGGACAAATAACAGAAGCTGGATCTCTTCCCTTAAGTAACTTGAATGGACTAACCTCTGTGGTGGTGTGAGGAGTTATGCGGTAATTCCAAAGTTTCTCTCTGAGGGTATTCAACCAATTGCCCTTTTCCTTAATGGCATCCACAATAAAGTTCTTTAACACACGGTTGAATCGCTCGACTTGACCGTTCTCATGCGGTTCGTAGAGAGAAGTCCTAACATGTTTAATATTACAAGACTGTAAAAATGACTGCATTTCTGAAGAGACCAATTGAACTCCATTGTCTGACACCAAAACAGAAGGACAACCTTCTCTAGAAAATACTTCCTGAAAGAACAAAATAATTACCTCAGAAGTGATTTTTGACACAAATTTTACTTCTGGCCATTTTGAATGGTAATCGATAATTACAAGAGCAAAACGAGAAGACTCAGGTAAAATATTAAACGGACCAGAAATGTCAAAGGCAATTTTGTTCCACGGAACTTCAGGCCACACTACTGACTTAAGGGGTGGAACAACAACTTTCAACATCTTGTCTTTGTCACAACACTCACTGCATTCCCTAACCACACGATCTACAAACCTGTCCAAACCTGGCCACCAAAAATTCAACCTAATAAGACGCTTCATGGCAGAGATTCCAGGATGGGTTTTGTGCGCCAACTTGAGTATCAACTCCTGAACACCAACCGGTGGAACACACTTGTCACCTTTAAAAACCAAATTACCTTCACAGAACAATTCATCAGCAACATTAAAAAACGGCACAATATCTTCTCTGATATTGGCTTTGCTGGGCCAACCTTCCAACAAGTATTTCCTCAATGTAATTAACTTATCATCTTCTTCCTGACACTTGAACCAAAACTGTTCAGTAATCTCTTGATACTGAGTATCAACAAAATCCTGCAAACTAGACACAAAGTCTACATCTTTACACCCACTTACGCTGTCAACCAAACTAAGACAAGGAAGACGTGATAGGCAATCAGCCGTAACATTTTTCTTTCCAGGTATATATTCCACCGTAAAGCTATATTCCTGCAACTTAGATGTCAAACGTGCAATCCTCGCTGTAGAATTCCATCCTCCTCCCACTGATAGAATATGGACAAGAGGCTTGTGATCAGTTCTCAAAATGAACTTACTACCCCAAATGTAGATTCTATAATGTTCTATAGCCCACACACATGACAGTAACTCTCGCCAAATTTTGTAGGAATGCAGGAAACAGGTTTAAATTGAGAAGCTTTATTCAGCAGCACAGCATCATATAAGCAGCTTCAGAGTCCAGGTACAACTGACTCAAGGATGCAGAATGCATCACCAGGAAAGTTCTGAGAACTAGAACACAATGAATCAGGTCTCATGCCATTAAAGGGGAAGGAATAAAAGGCAAGAAACACAATGCAGGATGTAACACACGGGCTTTCAGTTTATTAGATAGAATGTTAGCCTCCCTAAAGTAATCTGGTTTAGATGAACAATTACGCCTGATCCGCAGGAATTGGGAATATGGGAGTGAATCTTTGAGGGCTCTCGGATGGTTACTGTCATATCTCAACAGGGTGTTGCGTTCAGTGGGCTTTCTGTATAGACGTGTCAATAGCTCCCCTTCCTCGAAGTAGATGGTCTACTCAAAGACTGCCCTCGCGAAGCTCTATTAGAGCCTAAGATTCGCGATAAAACTGAGAGAATTGCATGTGTCACCACCTTCTCCCCGGTCTCGAATAAAATTCGTAAAACCATTTTGCAACACTGGCCAACAAGAAATGCAGGCCAAATAAACCTAGAAAAACCACTCTTTGCGTTCAAAAAGAGCAAGAACTTAAGGGACCATCTGGTCCGTGCGGCTCTGCCAACATCAAATCCTAGTGTAACAATTGAATCTAATTGGGGACTTCCACCTATCCTAGGGCATGCCAAATGTGGACATTGTACAGTATGTGATTTGACGATTGAGGGACACACCTTTAGTCACAACAATGTAACTATCGATATGAGAAGTTTTACAAATTGTAACAGTACTAATGGGATGTATGCAATTGTATGTCCATGTCCCAAAATGTATGTGGGCCAAACTACCCAAAAGGCCAAGAAACGCATAGGCCAGCATAGAAGCCGCATTAGGTGTGGAACCCCCAATGCCCCTCTAGTTGAACATTTTGCGGATTTGAAACACACGGCAGATGATCTGAGATGGACAATTCTGAAATCTGTGAAACTACCAACGAGAGGAGGCAACCTACAACAACTGTTGAACCGTGAAGAACTTAAATCCATAATTCAATTTAACACCATCCACACGGGACTTAACTGGAGTGAGGACTGGACAACACTCCTCTGAAAGAACAATTTCCCCCAAATGGCTTACATAAAGCTGAACAAAGACCAAATGTACAGTGTTGCTGGGCTCAGTAACCTGTCTATATTGCTTGTCATGTTGGCTGAACTGAGAATGTTTCTATAATCTCATGTCACTTGTATTCTATATTCCCACATGCCATTTCCTCCTCACGATTGTGATCCCACCTAATTCACCTAACCCCTGAAATCTGCATAACCCAGGGACTCTACTAGCCTACTCACTCTGAACGCGCGTCCAATTTTAACCAGAGCCCCCTCGATGCTGTCATAACCCTGAAAAATGCTTTATATGCAATATGTTTGTGTCCAGCATGTTGGTCCCATAGCCCAACTAAGACTACCACATCACTCATCGGTGGTGCCCCTTTAAAGCACCAGATAACATTGTCTGCAATCCCTCACAAAATGAGGTCCTCCATTCCTTTCAAAATTACCTTTATTATAGTCATAACACCACACTGGAGGTGTTATTAAAGACGGATAATGTCCTTACTCGCTAATCTCTAATAACGCCCTGGAGACTTTTGCCCCACTCTAAAATGGCGCCCAAACCCACAATCACGTGACCACTTGGTTACCCCCAACTCTGCGCTAGCCAACAATGTTTTTAATCCCTCACAAAATGAGGTCCTCCTTTTTGTTAAAAATCACACCGCACTGGAGGTTTTATTAAATATAAATATGGATAATGTTGCCACTCGTTAATCTCCATTAACTCCCTTGAGACTCTTGCCCCACTCCAAGATGGCTCCTAAAGTCACGATCACGTGACCGCTTGGGTGCTCTGACAAATTGATCCGCCCAAATCCCGACAGTGCACCGGCAGTAGGAGCAGGCACGCTGGCTTTCACCGTGAGTTCAATTATTACTCGGTAAGCAACCTCCTTTACCATGCCAGCCCTTTATCTTGCTAGTAACCAGTTGAGCATTACTCAACAGCGCAAAATTGTCATTACAGCGGCTCATCTATCGTATCGACCGCACCACGGCACCGGCCACCGAGCCTCCCGTCCTTAACCCTCTCCAGTTGGAACAATATCGTAATCAACGGTATGGCACACACTTTAATCTCTCGCCGTACTTTAGCGCGCATTATTTCCCAACTAACGCACCTTGCTTTAACCAACAGTTCGGCTCCACGCCGCCCACGGGTCCAGCAAACGGCACAACAGGAAGCCATACAAATCCTGTTTCGAAGTAAATAACGGGCATCCAACCATTCAGCCCAAGGTACGCTGCATTCTCACATGCGTGTTGCCTAATAACACATCACAGGCTAAATCATGTCCTAACCGGTTCAATTCCTCCATTTCAGGAGTTGTCATTACCAATTTTCTTCACTTGTAAAGCCCCTGCGACGCCATCAGCTTCACGACCCCATACCTCCACCAAGAGGTATGCTTTGCGCAATGCTCAAACTGAAAAATGGTTTTTCCCAACTGTCCCGTCCACATAGAATCTGTTACCTTAATTAGTGTTATGTGCACGTTGCTCTACTCTATCACGATGCCACTGAGTGCTGAGCAAACTATTTAGTCACGTCCCTGCACATACCCCAGACCACCCACTGAAAGTATGAGCCTTTCACTACGATTCTGAGGACACTATCTGTACTGAATGTTGTACTTGACTCAATGTGTTATCACTTTCACCAGCACTTCACACACACTGCGATTCCGAATATTGCAAGTGTTAAGAAGGGTATGTATTGACCGTTCTCCAGGATCCTTTGTATTGACAATCTCCCACTTTCTCTGTTCTTTATTGTTTTCCCCAACAGGCGTTCTTAACTCAGGCAAAACCATTTACTTAAGTCCTGAAGATGATCCCCTTTATTAATTGAGCGAGGGATCGAAACGTCGACACCCATGAGTGGCCATACATGAAAATAATTTTTATCTGTGGTTGTATGTACTACTCCAGGCGATACTGTCAATATTTTTGATTCATAACAGTACCCTGCCTGCTCTTTTCCTTTGCCTGAAAACACCCCTTTCACCCTTTTCTATTTTCCTTTTTCCTCCCGGTACGGCACAGGATTGTGTCTTACTACTGTTGTAGAAATGTATTACTACTAATTACCTTTTATCTGTTGATAAATAAATTCCTTGCCTGGCTGGACAAGGAAGTCAAGCATATAGCAGTCTATTGTGTTCTATATATAATAACTGTTTCATTTTCGAAAAAGCTAAGAACCCTTGTTCCCTAAAACTTAACTGACACCCATGGTTCATAGCTACCCGCTGGGTCCCCCTTGTTTTCCTAAAAATCAAATAAAATAACTGAGATGTCCTAAAATAATTGAGATGTACTCACATTCGGCTAATAGAGTGCAAGTGTTCCTGTTGGAATGCTTCATGAGAGAATACCAGGCATATCATGCAGACCTTGGTGCTACTGCACTGATTTTGTGAATGCAAAACTGGAGTTCCGGGACCTTATCAGAATTCAATTCCTCCAGAAATGACCTGAAGGATATGTTATTGGAGAATGATGTGGTGTTACTACATGCAGAATTACTACAATAGTCACAATAGTGCAAATTGGTATTGAGAGGCTGCTTGTAAGGAGGGCTTTAGCATGATAAGATAGATGCCAACATATGTTGAAGATTATTTTGAGAGACTAAAAGTTTATACATTTCCAGTGACAGGTTCTTACTACATGCTTTTCCCTGCTCCAAAGGCATTCCATGTGTTCTGTAAGTACACCTTTGGAAGTGCAAACGCTTTTCGTTCTGGTGGAAATTCGTCAGGGCTTGTATATTTTATCGTGAGATCTACATATACGGAGTCATTGTCATAATATGGAAGCCCCAACATAAAATACGGACGTCTGTTACCGTGCGGGATCCCCGTGGAGAAGCCACTTTAATATCGCCAAGTTATCAACTATCTATGGTGGCATTGAAAGACCATCTCCCGGATGACTCATGTTTAATAAGGACACCTGCTTTGGAATTCTATTTGGCCTTTATAGTTTATGAACACATGGTGATTTCCTCTATCGTCCGCTGTCATTATAAACATCAGGTCTTTACCTATGAACTCATCTTACAGATACCGAAATAGGTGATACCCTCATACCTTGAGTCTTTATCAGATACTGAAATTCTTTGTATCTTGGATTATTGTGACCTACCTTGACCAATGACTCTGCATATGTAGATCTCACGATAAAATATATAAGCCCTGACAAAGTTCCACCAGAACGAAACGCGTTGGCTGATGCTGAGGTTTTTTAAAAAAAGAGATTCCGAACAATAAAATATTTCCGAAGACTTCTGGAGACCGATTGAACCTTATTTACCTTGTTGTGCACCGTCCTTTTTGGATAAAAGCATGCAGGGGGTTTGTTGACATCTTTTACACTGACAGAAAGAAGTGAACTGACTGAACTAATTCCCAATGGGAGTGAAAGAAACCCAAATAACTCAAAATTAACATGTTGCATGACTAAAGACTTATAAGGTCCCAAAGGTGAGACCTAATGGCTATGCCAATGCTTGTTCAACATGGTTTACTTTAAACCCATACATTTTTTAACAAATCATATTTGCTTTTTGGTGTGTTTAATTTTACAGTACAAAGCATGCTTATTTGAGTCTAGAGCTATACTATATCTTTTTTATGAAGGAGCACGATTCCAAGAATTTAGGTAGTTTGTGGGAAGGGTGACGGTGTGCTCACGTGTTATAATTAGTAAGATAGGCTCTGCCATATGTTAAGTCTATTGCAAGTTATAAGACCTTATAGAGAAACTTAGCTTTTATCTTCATTCCTCTATGGTTACTGACCTCCTTGGTGACTTGGAATATTCGTCTAATGTATGGAAGGGGTGCTTTAGCCTAGGTATGTTAGAACGTCAATAGGATGTACTGTATATCGGTGTTGATAATGCTTGTGTGACATTTTTCTCAATGGAAACTCCTCTATATGTATGTGAATAATGCAATTTCTATATATAGTTGTTCATGAGGATTTCTACATGTGGAGTTTCAAGTTCAAATTTGGACTTTTGTGCTGCATGACATTTTTTTCAAGGAAA
Organism: Lissotriton vulgaris; assembly: GCF_964263255.1. Taxonomy (NCBI): domain Eukaryota; kingdom Metazoa; phylum Chordata; class Amphibia; order Caudata; family Salamandridae; genus Lissotriton; species Lissotriton vulgaris. Next base: position 2,048,602,573 of record NC_141685.1, read on the forward strand.
AAAGATTGCCAACCATTAAGAAAACAATTTCAAAGTTAACTTGCAAGAAAACACTGCAACACATTTCAGCAACTGAAAAACGGCACCTGGGTATAGACTTAGGAAAAACAGGAAAGTTTGTGGACTACCTGTGGATCAATAATCATAACCTACATTTTAGCAGTAATCTGGTAAATCGTTAACAACTGCTGAATTCCAGATTTCAAATGCCTAATTTTGCATGCACAGTTGTAGCCTGTAGATTTCTATATACAGAAAAGTGACACAAAATGCTATTGCACAGGGAAACCTATTTTACTGGTTCTTGGCAGAAAATATGTTTTCAGTAGTCTAACCTTTGACCTTACAACTGTCTGTGTTTGGTGACATACATTCCACCTTTCCAGCCTTGAAATGCATTTGCTCCTGCCCATGACATGAGAAATTTGAGAGCATGTCTGAGTAGGATACTACTACTGCAAATTGTTGGTGAGAACTTAATAACTTGCAATCTTCTGGGTTTTCCCTGACCTATTCAGACCCTCACAAGAATGCCCAAAAAACTGTATTTACTAGTCATATGAACATGAAAATTCCACCTAACAAGTGGCGTTGATGAGTGCACATATCCTGCTTGCAAGGGTAAATTCTGTGAATTTCTTATTCCATGAGTCAGGAATGGGACATGAGAAGTTTATTTGTGTACATGTGACAGCACACTGATACTTACAACGCAATCTCTTAGTAATGTTGTCAAAGATTTTTCCCCATTGGTCTTATGGACCTGTTAGACCTGGCATCCTTGGCGTGGTTTCTCCTAACTTTTTGCCTTCTGACCTCCTGTTTTTGACTGTTCCGCTGATCTTCATTTTTGCTGGTTTTAGAACTCTGTGTACTTTTTCACTGCTGACCAGTGATAAAGTGCATGTGCTCTGTATCTAAACTGTGATAATGAATGAAATGAAAATTAAATTTGTATAGCGCATAGTCTACCCTGAGGCCTCGCAGCGCTTTAGCTAGAATCGAAAGGTAACAGGGCACAGGGCTAACAGGTTATTCCGAACAAATACGTTTTTAAAAGCTTTCTGAATGCCTGTAGATGGTTATTCTCTCTGAGAGCAAGAGGGAGGGAATTCCAGGTAACAATTGGGTTATCCCTAATTGGCATATTTTATTTACTTATAAGTCCCTAGTACAGTGCACTACTTGTGCCCAGGTCCTAGAAATCAAATGCTACTTGTGGTCCTACAAACACAAGGAGATGAGGGATGGAGCGCTGAAACTTTTCAGACACTCACCCCCAGTCACAGATCTGGGTTGAATCCATCATCGTTCTTTAGCTCACTTTGCCACCTCAGTTCACACCCAGCTATATGCAAATCAGTCTTGACCCTGTGCCTCATGGGACCAGTCCAACCCGAACTGCCAAGCGAGTCTTCCCTGAATCAGAAACAAGCTTCCTGGGACCGGTTTCTGGGTAACGCCCTTCATCAGCCAGGCTACCTTGAATCCAGTGGCAAAGTGAGCAAGGGACCCACGTCTGGGCATACCCCGCCAACTTAGGGCAAACAAAGCAAACGCAAGGAGATGATGGAGGGAGCACTAAACCTTTTCAGACACTCACCCCAGTCACAGATTTGGGTTGAATCCATCATCGTTCTTTAGCTCACTTCACCACCTTTGTTGATTGAAGTGAAGCATTTAAAGGGAGATGACATCAACAATACATTTCCAGCTTGTGAAGCCAATGTGACTCCATGATAGGGATCAAGAATTACCAAATATGGTTAAAATGTTTTATTTTGGATTACCAATCCACCCAGTATATAAGCAAACTAATAGAAGTTCAAAAGTAGAGCAACACAGCAGATGAACAGACATATTTTAGTAGATTGAGTTGTAATAAAATGAGACACAAAAATTGATAGCGAGAACAATTAAGAATCAGATTAATGCAAATAGGTGTTCCATAAAGAATTTGTTCTTCTATATTCTAAACATAAATTAGATACAGGAATATCTACGTGGGGTCTCTATTTTGGGAGCATAGAAGGTATCAGCATGTTTAGACTTCAGTAGAAGTCTGGAAAGAGAAAATAGGTGTTTAGCATAAAGCTTCACACTTGCAGGAATAAGGCAATCAAAGAGGCATGTACCTCTCAAAGTCCAAAGGGACTCTCTCTCCTCTAACTGTGAGAACACAAATTTAAAAGTAACACGAGATTTAGAAATGTCCTTATCTCCTTTCAACAACCATGAACCATTCAAATTGTCGCTTGAGTGTATCTGAAACTTTCCTTTAGTTACCCATCACATCTAAATGGGACTGTAGTTCTCAACCTTGAAAATCTTTCTGTCCTGGGACATTATGAACACAGCCCTTTTTTTACCATTAATTCTCTATGTTCGCTGACAAGTTCTTCCATCCAGACCTCACTATCAACAGTCTAAAAACAAACAAAAGCCTTTTTCTAGCTAACGAGAATCATGATAATAGACCTGCAAAGAAAGAAAGAACATGCTGGCAAAGATAAATGCATTTCAACTGAGGCCTTCAATCACGCTATGTTAAGGTAGCAGTTAGTATGAACTCGAATACATCATTATTTATACACACCTGTAATATCAAGGATAATTTTAAAGTGAGAGTAAAGGAGTACATGTTCATGCAATTCAACTGATCATTGGTGTACTTGTAGATAAATCTGTATCCCCTACAGTGGTTACATTTCATTAATGCATTTAAATGTTTTACACATGTTAATGAAGTTAAGGCACATGGCGAATATAATGTCATTTATGAGTGTATAATTGCTCTATCATGACATGTAAGGGTGGAGCCTGAATTGTACTGCTCCACGTGCAAGCTGAGCTTAGCTTACAAATCATTTATGGATTGCGTGCTGTCTGCTGATGTAACATGTACTACACCTGTGAAAAAGCACATGCATTCAATCACATTCAATTCATTGGTTTTTTTTTTAAATTTGCAAATTATGTAAGTGTTTAGAGCCAGCCAAGAGGTTTACTTGAAAACCTCTCATTACCCCACATGGATTCCTCTCCAATTAATAATGACATTGTCACAAACACCCACTCATCTATTTTGAGTTTATTAGTTACAAACTATGGAGAACCTCGATATTGTAATGGAGTTATCTTTTACATACACAAAGCAAAGTACTTGTATGGCAATGGTGGCTACATTCCTAGAATAGGAGTGGTGCTTTACACAGTAAAAACATATAGATCCTGGAACGGCGTGTTACATACTGGTAATATACACGTGCAATTCTGAAAACAACCAGCACAATGGCAATCCTCAATAGCAATCCTGGAAGGATGGCACTTACACTGTGGCACAGTATTTAAAAGCAGTCTTATTGCAACGCACGATTTCAATAAATTTAGAATGAACCAACCAAAATGTTTGTAGTAACAAATTGTTCTTTTGGACCCTTAAGTATGAATTAACTAGCATGTTTTCATATAAAGTTTCAAATGTATTTATCTATTACATCTACTGCTATGATATTAATATTAAATAATACGTTTTTACATTAAAAACACCAGTGCTTCGAAATAGTATGTAGTAGCTTTATTGCCCAGCAGTGTGAGGTTAGGAGCATTTTGCGTGCTTGAAATATCTCTCTCCACTAGAAAAATGTCCTTCTTACAATCTGTTAGACTCATACATCCAAATATGCAGCATAAACTTCAAGTGGGTCACCACAGTTGTCAGCTGGTCGTAGTATAGGACAACGTTTGCAGGTCAAGGTTTAAATATTGCATTCATCAATCTATTCATGTGGTTTTTCAATGGTCTGCGGGTTTCTTTTACTTGCATAGGTTTGATCCTTCTTTGTTCCAATCTTTGTAAACCTTGACGCTTGTTAGCTTGTATTCTAAAAAAAACAATGTTCGTTTTTAGGTCTCGCCTGTCGATGCGCATGTGCATCGAGCAAGCGAGACTATGGTGGCTTATCCACTCTTTATCCAACTTGCAAGGAATCGTGGCGATTCCTTGCAGTGCCCGTGACTTTTAAGCTCAATGCGCATGCGCATTGAGCTTAAAAGCGCGTGCACATGCCCCCAGCCGCCTGCCTTGCCTACTCTCCCAGCTGGTGCCGCTCCACCCCCTGCGGCATCAAAGGCTTTCACGGCCGGCCGGCCATGCTTTCAGTTTCACGACCGGCCGGCCGTGTGAAGTGCATTTCAAAGCCCGCTCTCCCTGCTCCGCCCCCTGCTCCGGCCGAGACGCGTCTGCTCTAGACTACTTGTGTCCGTGACTTATGCTGGTGGAACAATATCTCTAGATATAAACGTTGATCAAAGTTTAAAATGAATCCAAATATGCAGCATAAACTTCAAGTGGGTCACCACAGTTGTCAGCTGGTCGTAGTATAGGACAACGTTTGCAGGTCAAGGTTTAAATATTGCATTCATCAATCTATTCATGTGGTTTTTCAATGGTCTGCGGGTTTCTTTTACTTGCATAGGTTTGATCCTTCTTTGTTCCAATCTTTGTAAACCTTGACGCTTGTTAGCTTGTATTCTAAAAAAAACAATGTTCGTTTTTAGGTCTCGCCTGTCGATGCGCATGCGCATCGAGCAAGCGAGACTATGGTGGCTTATCCACTCTTTATCCAACTTGCAAGGAATCGTGGCGATTCCTTGCAGTGCCCGTGACTTTTAAGCTCAATGCGCATGAGCATTGAGGTTAAAAGCGCGTGCACATGCCCCCAGCCGCCTGCCTTGCCTACTCTCCCAGCTGGTGCCGCTCCACCCCCTGCGGCATCAAAGGCTTTCACGGCCGGCCGGCCATGCTTTCAGTTTCACGACCGGCCGGCCGTGTGAAGTGCATTTCAAAGCCCGCTCTCCCTGCTCCGCCCCCTGCTCCGGCCGAGACGCGTCTGCTCTAGACTACTTGTGTCCGTGACTTATGCTGGTGGAACAATATCTCTAGATATAAACGTTGATCAAAGTTTAAAATGAATCCCCTATTCAACGTATTGCTGAGATAGAAAATAGAAAGCATTTCTGTTCTTTTTTTTAAATCAATCTGTGCCGTAATAATTTTCTATAAACAATTTTAAACCGGACTATACTATGTTCATAATTAACTTCTCTTAATTAACTTTGACCCAATAAGTACACTAATCAAAAATACATAGATCTCTGCCTGTAAACACACCAATTTTTTAACCGCCACTAATGGCAGCTACGAGCTTACATATGCCGATAGTCCTAACGGCAAAGTCCGCTTTTTGTTTCTATCATAGCACAGGCGGCTTCCCATAGTTTATTAGTGGCGGGAATGCGAAGACGGTCACAAACAGGAAAAGAAACACTACTCGGCGCTTCAACATACGACCTGAACGTAAAAACAAGGTAAGATTACTACAAAGTAATGGTATCTAATCAGGATGTGGACGCAGGCAGGATGCAGACAACGACGATAATTACGTTTTTAAACTCGGACAAGCTTTATATAGATGCACAAACGAGCATAGCAATTTAACGGGCACCTCACAATGTGGCCAAATAACGGAGCTCGCCCTGACATTTACTCTGTCCGTATTTTACTTTACGCATTGACGTCCCATATGAATAATTACATTAAAAACATGGCATTTTAAGGCATTTCTATTAGCCGTTAATGAATAAATGCAGCAATCTAAACATGCAGATATACGGCATTGATATATATATATAGGGAATTACTGGACCAAATATCTTATTGCTGTTAAACATATAAACATGATATAAATGCAACATGTATAGAGCAGTAAGACAACGCCAGCAGATATATGATTGCTGACTGTTCCCCTTCCTTTTTTTTCCTCCTTATACTACCTTGATCGAACGTAAAAACAAGGTAAGATTACTACAAAGTAATGGTATCTAATCAGGATGTGGACGCAGGCAGGATGCAGACAACGACGATAATTACGTTTTTAAACTCGGACAAGCTTTATATAGATGCACAAACGAGCATAGCAATTTAACGGGCACCTCACAATGTAGCCAAATAACGGAGCTCGCCCTGACATTTACTCTGTCCGTATTTTACTTTACGCATTGACGTCCCATATGAATAATTACATTAAAAACATGGCATTTTAAGGCATTTCTATTAGCCGTTAATGAATAAATGCAGCAATCTAAACATGCAGCCTCACCCTCACTCTCACTCACCCTCAAACACCCTCAACCCTTCAGCCTCACCCTCACTCACACTCACCCTCACCCTCACTCACCCTCAACCCTCACCCTCACTCACCCTCACTCACCCTCAACCCCTCACCCACCCTCACTCACCCTCAACCCCTCACCCTCACTCACCCTCAACCCTTCACCCTCACTCACCCTCAACCCCTCACTCACCCTCAACCCCTCACTCACCCTCACCCTCACTCACCCTCACTCAGCGCAACCACAGCATCTTCACTAAATATATTTAATAAACTTTAAGCTATTGGCAATATAAAATAAAATCCATTTTATTTACGTATTAATTATTAATTGTTTTTTAAAGCCATTGATTTTTTTTATATCAATACATATAAGTCACATATAAGTCCCGTTAATACAAAACATGTTGCTTTACAAATGCTAGAGGTGTCACATTTACAAAAATTATAACTATTGGCTTTGTAAAGAAGAAAGCTATTAATTTTGCTATTTAGAAAAAACAACACATAAATAAAAAACAAAAAAATAAATAACACCTATAGCTCTAACTTTCCTACTGCGAGACCTATTGCATTTCCAATGCTTGTTTTCTACTACATCTATTCATTGCTGTGGCAGATCACTACAAACAATGATGCCTTTTAAAGAAAATCTTTCTTAAATTGTTAATTACTATTTTAGTAAAATAAAACTGAGAGGTACACAAACACACCATCACTTCCTTTGAAACGTGATCGCCCACGTTTTTATTTGCTAGTCAAAACATTTTAAATGACTTTCTTTTCAACACTCATTTTGAGACATTGGAATCCACGTTTTGATTATTACAAGAGGAAATTCTTATCGACATTCCATTGTAGACTGAAATCGTGCATACTGGAGCACACGACAGGATGAGGGCAATATTGTAGGCAGTAAAGTGAGATTGGGTATACAGAGGAGAACATGGACGCTACTGGTGTTGGGCAAAATACGTGAAAACAGATGACATCGTTGTACCTCAAACTTCCTCCACACGAACACATAAGCATCATTGAACAACTTTCTGAGTAGATTGCCATCTAGCATGTGTCAATGTACCACAAATATGTTCCAAGTTTTCTGAAATAGGATTAACATTAGGCCCAGGTGAAATCTGCGTTAGGCAGATGTAATTAGCATCATTTTGCTTTACTTTAGTGAGGCGAAATTCACTAAATTATGCTAATATATTTCATCTTGTGATTACATGATGTTTGCAATACAGTGATTGAAATTTACAGCGAATACGCCATTCACAGTAAAAATGTACATTGACCACATGTGAACAAAGCCTACGACAGAGTATAGACGCCTGATGTTCGCCTTGCTTTTGTTTGCGCAATTTTTATTTGCACAAAAGGTCTCCTCTAATCCAAAATGGACAAAAGCACAGATTTTGCGCTAAAATACAGCACCAACTGCTAGTTTTTCAATCAGGGAAAATGCCTACAGAAATCTGGCAACATAAGAAAATAGCACACAGCCCTCACAAAATTACATATAAAATGAACACTTTTAGTGAGCACTTCTAGATTAACACATTACATAAGCACATCAACCATATAAATAATTTGCAGCAGCATATACGATTTCTACACGTCAATGTTTTAAGCTAAACACATGCAAATTCAACGTTCATCTTTTCACGCTTACATGAAAGTATCCCTAACACACCACAATTCGGGTTATTACTGTTCACGATCTAATGGCACATGTCAGTATGCGGGTGTGGACAACTCGTGATTATGATGCACCCCTACAAATGAAAGAGCAACATTTGTGCTACATCAACTTCAAACTCACCAGATTGGTAACACAAAAAAGTATGCTAATGTGGCCACTGTGAGTCATGGCACATACTTCATGAGTCACAACAGTCACTGTGGCCTGCGCCATCATGCATGTGCTTGCTTGCATATTTTGTATCAACAAGGACAAATCCTTACACCCTCCAGTTCTGGTGAGGTGATAACATATATATCACAGGTCCTAAGGGACTAATTTGCTGTATTACCATTCGGAGGAAGTCCTGGTAAACGAATCAATAAACACTAACTTTTGACTTGAGCAAAGCAATCACTTGTTGAATACACAAAATGTTGTCTGAGCCTCTCCTCTCTTCTTAATGGAAATACATTCATATCATCAAGCAAATAAAGTGCTACGCAGGGCCTCAGAAGCCATTATGGAACGGCATCCATTTACATTAATTTGTATGCATGTGGACGATGCAACACATTGCAAAGTATAATAGCTATTTTTACTTTTTTTTAGGTTGAGCATCAGCACACATGCAAGACCTGCAGTCATTGAAAGAAAGTAATTCCCACCTCCTGTTTAGGCTTGGTCCATTCCAGCATCACTCTACTTTCGCTGCCTCCTGTCTCATTCCCGCAGTCGATAGCTCACATCCTTTCAAGGCTCAGGAGCACCGGTAAATTATAGGGGCATATTCACAAGGATCTATTGCGGAATTAACTGCACTTTATCTCAGCCAAAGTCGTGATAAATTTACCCCACTATTCACAAGCTGATGGTAACAGCCCACAGCACCAGTTTACCCGCGATAGCAACTGCAAAAAACATCACCACATAGGACCCCCACAACTATCGCTAATGAGATGCAGAGTAGGCGTTCCCATTACAAAACCCGTGACAACGCCACACCTCAACATTCACAACGACCAGACAGATCGGCGATAAGAACACAAAACACGCGATAAGGTGCGTTAGCAGCAGGAATTTACACCTGCTCTGACCTGGTGTAAAGTCGGACAGCAGCCTGCACCACAATAGGGAACCCTGCCCAGGGCGTCATCGGAAGGGCAAAAGATGCCATGGAGCAACTAAACATGCAGCATGGACACCCAAGAGCGACATAACACCCACCCGGCAGCCCCCCCAGACCACCACAGGGGCAGCAAAGACAATTCCAGCGGCCCCCCAGGAAAAGCATCTGCCTCAGAGGCACAACATCTGACAATGTCACTGTCCACCATAGGCTGACTGGGACAACCATCCCACGCATCCTGGCTATCATCGCCTAACAGGCCTACAGCACCAACACAGCGGACAACTAACATCCCACCCCACACCAAGCTGCTGGCAGTGCCCCACCTGTTGGCCACTGGCACACCTCAAACAACACCTGCCAGAGTCGGTGGAATCTCACAGCCAGCACATCCAAGACCTCCATGCCTGTCCTGGACATCCCCATCATCCTGGCACCCCAGTCCCCATACGGCCAACACAATGCGCAGGAACCCCTGGAGACCAAGCAAGGACCACACACCACAGCTGGATGCGCGCACGTGTAGGGGGCAGCAATCCACTGCACAAATGTCCCACATGTGCCCCCTGTTGACACAGCACACAATCAGCGCAACAGGAAGCACACGTCACACATCAATTTGCAGGCAACATCCGAACACCGTGGGACCTTCACAAATGTCGCATCCAAATACACAGCCAGTGTGTGTTTGATCCCTTCTCCCTCCGACAGTCCAACAGCAACCAGCCGACCCAGGATGGCAGGAAGGGAAATGCACAGCCCCTTGGCAACTTCCTAATTAACACCCCACTCACCTCAACTCCACAACCATGCAATCCACAACTCTGACAATGCACACGTCACAAGCCCCACACCAAGATGCACAACAACATGCCCACCCACCAGACACAATAGAACAACTCACAATGGTAAGCTGGGCAAGCCGTGAACATGACCAATCAATGGCATGGCACCTCAACCACACAATAGATGAACGTTGGAGGAGTTGGCAACCAGGCATATGTGAAGGATGCAGTAGAACCATGATTGGGAGAGTACACAATGCCTCAGAGTGGTGGCAAAGTACTGAACAAACCACAGTATGCAGATCACACCCATATCCACGGCAACATACACCTCTGGTGAATGGAGTGCAGTGGACAGTGGACGCAACCATGTCACCCAAGCCAGTGGGGGTCCTTGCGGGAAAGTTGCCTGTTACGTCCCACCCGTTAGCGTGAGCAGAGTGGGATGGGCCGGCGTATGCCAGGCCAGCAGAGGGTTGTGAATAAAAAGCACTTAGCCCTGGACGTAGTCTTCTTCCGGAAAGCCTAATGTCTCTGCCAGAGCAGCGCCTCCCACCCCGCCACGAGGCCGACTCCATCCTCATTAGCGGAGTTGCCTGAGATGTTAGCGGAGTTGCCTAAGATGTTAGTGGAGTTGCCTGAGATCCTGTGCACCTGCCATTCCCCGACCTGCTGGACCACAAACGCATCAGGCCTGACCCTACGCAGCCAGGCCACACTGATCAGCATCAGACACAGGTGTGTGTCATGGAGGGCCCACCACTTGCCAGTGTAAGCTCCAAGCCAGAGGCCAGCGACCCAGCCAGCCTTTCAGACCACTGATGTCCCCCCGACGCTGGCCCATATTACTCCTTTCTCGTTAAAACATTCTACCGGCGACCTCTGCTGCCCAGTGGGTTCCATATGTGAGAATGTGTCCTGGCTCCTGAATGGCCGTGATCCCAAATCTGGTACAGCGGCCACAGCACCAAACTACCACCGATCCGTGAGGCATACTTCCATATGTGCATCTTGCAACACATCCTGCCACAAACCCTTTCCAACTCCATCCGGCGAGCCGTACTGCCACAAACCCGGTCCAATGCCATCCGGCGGGCCGTGCTGCACAAACCCTGTCCAACGCCATCCGGTGAGCCATGCTGCCACAAACCCTGTCCAACGCCATCTGGCGAGCCGTGGATGAGGAACCAGGACAACCTTGCGGACCAGTAGGTATCACATCCATCACCTAGTTGCGATTAACGAATGGCTGAGTCCACACCAATGGACGCACAGAGAGGAGTAAGAGAAAGATGCGGCTCAGTCCGGACGAAAACCAGGTCACAGTCACGGAGGTGACTGAACATGTGGTGCCACTGAACCTGAACTACGCAGGCCGGTGGGGCCACCAACCAATGCCTGCGACACTCGGTGAATGGCCTGTGCTGTCCGCTGCCTCTGGCCTACACTACTCTCGGCCTAGGCTGTGGTCGAATAGCTCACAGATTTAGAACTGAACATCGATAATGCAAAGGCACATGCCACATCATTGCACACAAGGAGAGGTCTAAGAGGATGTTGCCTTGCTACTTGGCAGAGAGAAAAAGATCATTGTTACCGAAGTGTTTGTACACTACCGACAACTGCCCGGTTGTATGACATTACAACGCATACTTTTACCACGCATACCATTACAACAAAACTTTTACAAAGCAGGATCCATTACAACGCATGCCAAAACAACGCATGCCATTACAACGTAAGTATGGGTAAGTATCTTTTATTGTAAGTGTTGAATAGTGTAGGGGTTTCATTTACTATTCTAACTCCAGGGGGGCGTAGCAGTAGGGAATGTGTTGGATAGTGTAGGGGTTAAAATTAAATGTAATACTTACCCATACTTACGTTGTATTGCCATGCGTTGTAATGGCATGCGTTGTAATGGACCCTGCGTTGTAAAAGTTTTGTTGTAATGGTAGTGCGTGGTAATAGTTGCGTTGTAAAGAATGTTCCCCAAACTGCCCTGGTGTCACTAGCGCTGTGCATCGCGAGCCAAACACACGCGGCTGGGGGCCACTGCTGACCACTGCCTACGGCCTACACTGCAGTCCAGTAGGTCACAGAGTCATGATTTTGCAATGGCGGAGTCCATATCAGTGTACCAGCATCATCGCAGTCTGGATCCCACTCAGCCCTGGTACCACTAAGTCTGTTCCCGGACATTCATGGACACTCTCTCTGGTCGGACAGTGGTGGCATCTGTGCCTATGGACTAGGGGGCATTTTTCACCCCTATGTAGCGGATACGGATACGGTGGTGGCAATGGCCTGTCGCATTCCACTCCTCCATTTGCTGCTCACTGATGAAAATAAACCTTTGCGCGTCTTGCCCTGGAGGACACCTTCCACTGTCCCACGAAACACTCCGAAACATACACCTCAGACAAGAATGGTTACCCGCCCAGGTTCCATAGCCCATCTGACTGCACCGCAAGTCACCGGCTGGGTGACTGTGCCAGCCGCAGTGCATCTGGGGCCACTAACTCTGTGCTGGTCAAGTCCAAGACCCCTTATCCGGGGCCATAGGCTGGACCCTGAGGCATGGGCCTTGGACTCATCAACGCCATGACTCTGTGGCCTTGCACTGTACGCAGCCTCCGGACCCACATGTGTCCGACCAGGGCTCACACACCAAATCAAGTCCAGACCGGCTTTGACGACGCATCACCGCAGGATTCACACACCACCACCGCAAGGACCACCTCCAAATGCCATCAGCCAGAGTTGAAGCTGTGGTCCAGACTGACTTTGTGGTTTCCCTGGCCTGTCATGGATGCCATCATTGGCCTGTTACCCTGCTCAGCCCTCCAGGTGCCAGTGACTCAGTGCACCACAGGTCATTGTCCGTAGCTGATTTTGTTTTGTGCTGTGGAGTGGTTGCGCAGGTATGTCACCTCAGACAGTGTGGGGGCCTTGAGACGTTGATGGTGAAGATGATACAGGCCTGACACACCCCACTGCATCTGCAATAGGAATGAATTGTAGGGACACAATCCGAGACTTTTTCTGCACATGAGCGCGCTCATTTCTGTTTGCATGTTGGCAGTCCTCTGGACTTTATCCGGATCACCCAATTTTGCTCATCAGTTGACTCTGTATTGCATGTGTTTTCTGTTTGCGTTGCACTAGTGTCCAATGTCCAAGTGGTTGCCAACACCAGACATTCTGTGCGGAATGGCTTACACTCATCCCACACACATCCAGCACGGGCGTCACTGTACACGTGGCCCTGCCAATAAAGGGGCCAGGCGCACGTGCTTGGAGCCAGTTCTACATGATCTCTGTGTGTGTCCCTGTGGTCTTCTAGTATGTATGTGGTCCCTGGGCCCTATGACTTTACATTGTGCGTTGTACCACGGATGCAGACATGTCACCGGAGGCAGCGGGTTAAGGCTTGGACATGTAGCTTTGTCATCACCCACTCCATTCATGAAGAGAAGGACCAGGGCAGACGTATGCAAAGCCAACATGGGTGTGTGACTGCTAATTGCACACCCCTAGGTGTGGTTCTGGGCTTTGCATGTGCATGTGTCTCTATGGCATCGTGGGTCTCCTTGGTGGGGTGTGGGTGGGCCCTGTAGGGTGATGGACCCCTACGTATGTGTCCTGGTTCACATTCCATGGAATCGGTCACCTCCAACACTTGTTGGGCCACCTCCTTTTGACGTGCTGACACATGCCATAGGGGTGCCATGTGTGGGTGGGTGAAGTGTCGTGAGCCAGCTGTGCCTGCGGGTAAATGTAAATGTAAATTGATACTTGTATAGCGCACTTCTCACCCGCAAGGGTCTCAAGGCGCTTGTATGAATACCGCTGTGGAACCCTTCCTGGCTTTCCCTGTGAGGTGTCCACTCCTGGGCACCCCCAAGGTGGAGGCCAGGCATCCTTAGCATTGTGGGGGCCGTTTTGGAGATTAAGCAAGCTATTGCCCAGAGTTGCAGAGTGGGGCTCCATGATTGGAATAGGCACTGAGGCGAGAATGATCAGGTCCTTGGAATTTTTAGCCCAAGACCCGCCGAGGCGGGGAATTGAACCCTGGTCCCGGCCAGACCTCTGCATCAGGGTCTGCCGCTCTAAACATTGAGCCACACTTCTCCTTCCTGCTGTGTGGTATGTTGCAGGCTTGGTGGTCTCCTCTGAGTTGCTTGGCTGTCCAGGTCCTGGGGGGGTTGCATGTGATATCCATGGGCTGTTGTGGGGAGTTGGTGTCAACGGTGTGGTATTCATCTCCATCATCACTGATGCGTTATGTTATGTGCTCTGCTGCAGGTGTTGTGTACCTCTCTGCGATGCGAAGGGGAGGTGTGTATTGCTTTTGTGTTGGCATAAATGTTGGTGCATTGTGCTAGTTTACATGCAGACTGTATGGCAGTGTACATTGTGACTGTTTTGGGGGTGCTGGATTCCTCTGCTTGTGGGTCAGTTGCTGGTAGTGTTCTGTCACCTCTGTGACGCTGGTCTTGTTTTCCTGCGTTCTGCACCCCGTTTTCCTCTCCCTCTTCTCCTTGGCCTTCCCCGACCCCGTTGTTCCTTGCTGGTAGTCTATGGGGGTTGTGGGGTTTGAGTTGGGCTCTGCGTTGGGTCAGGGTGCATCCATGAAGCTACGTGCTTTGGCTTGTCTCAGGTGTATTTTTGGCAGGTGCATTGTCCTGACCGACATGTGGGATTTGCAGGCCTGTAGCCGGTTTTTGCTACTTTTTGTGTCGCCGTTGGCCTCATCACATGTTTTTGGGCATTCACGTATCGCATTTTTGCTGCATGGCGTTGATTTTCACGCGGACATTTGCGGCGTTGTCTGTTGTCTATCGCAAGCTACTGCCTTGTTGTGTATTTCACGTTTTCACAGGTTTATTTTCCCGCGATGGGCTTCGATGCTGAATGTTGTGTTATGCTACTCTTTTGGTAGTTATCACACGTTCTTGTGAATATACCCCATAGTGCACTTACGCTTGCCTTTGTTATCTCCTGTTGCTGAGAACTTTTTAACTTTATTGTTTTCATGCTTTTGGCCCTATTCTGCTTCCACCCCGTTTTCACTCCGCATCATGGCTGCTTCCACCCCATTTTCATTCCGAGGCACGCACATAAATTGAATGAACACGGCGCCCGCTTTTTAAAAAAATTATTTTATGGTGCGCACATAACTTGTATGTATCCAGGCATTGTTCTGTATATTTAGCACAGCGCCCACTTTTATCGGCATTCAAAGGGGAGATTAAGATAAGGCCTGCTGCATCCTGCTCTCGACCTGCAGCTAAGCACACACGACTTCCAAAAGCTGGAAACTTTGGCTCTAGATTAGGAAGTGCCCGCTTTAAAAAAATATATTTTTATGGTGCGCACATACTTGTTTGTTATTGTTCCAATACCCTACCCACACTCTGACCAGAATGTTTTGAAATAATATCAGAGTGGATAATGGTAGGAAACGTCGGTCCTTTTCACGAGTGACTCCAAGAAAGATCAATAAATCGCACTATGCTTGGTACCAATAGCTTGGTATTTGTACTTACCAGCCTCCTTTTGGAGTAAGGGTCGTGGTGGAGTGCACCAAGGTCAGAGAAGGCAGTCCTTTTCCCTTAATAGTCCCTCGGTGTGAGAGAAACTCTCAGTCGAATGTCTGTTCAGCCCATGACATGTTACCCCAATCACAGAAAGATTGAGGAGCTGGGTTTTTACTGGGACTAAAGTTCTGGATAACAATGTTCTGTAGGGAGAAACATGGACCAGAATATGATTTCACCAAACATATTGTCTAAAATTCATATGAGGTCTGAAAGTCTTTTGCTGCTAAACTGCAAAGTTTGCAGTGGTTTGTAACTCTCGGCGCCCTTGAGGCAGACCCAGTACTGCTTTTGTTTTCAGGAGGGGAGGTGTGTGTACAACTAGGCCCCTCACCAGGACTCGGGTCGGGGTTACACGCAGGTACACGGCCAAGAAACTAGGCCCCACAGAAATATGCTGAACGTGTCCGGTGTAATTTTCAGACACCGGGACACGTTCAGCACGTGACATCATGAGGTCATTTGCATATTGTCAGTCCCCCCACTTCTTTTTATAGCACTTGTGCCCTGCCCCTCACTACAATACTGCTGGTAACGGGGCCCTGGGTTGCTTGTTTTCCAGTTTAAAGGGGACCTGGCCTGACAGTTTAGGATGGACTGTTCCGATTGGATTTGCCTATATCTGGGTCCAAACGGAGGTGGCATGGTGGGCAAAAAGGGTGGATTAGGGGGCTTCCGTGAGTGATTAACAGTATCTGAGATTAATTCACGCATGTATACCTCCATCCGTGGCTTGTTCGTATTCTGAGGCATCAGTGCGCTCTCGCAGTTATCCCATCACTTCCACAAACAGGTGCCGTTTCCTGCTCACCACCACTCATGGCGGTATGGACAGTGCCGCTGTGCACCAACACCCCCAGGGGGCAGACTCAACACATAGGCTTGGCACTTACTGTGAATAACACTAAAACTGTCTATCTCACTCCAGAGGCAAGCTGGGCTGCCCCAAACACGATGTATCTGTCTTCAAGTCGCTCTAAGCAAGGTTGTGCAAATTGTTATTCCGTTTTGGCAGGCTAAGTTCCCACCTTTCACCTTCACAGCGTTTTACAGTCTGCCTTTATCCAACTCCGTGAGCATTTTTTTTTCTACATAACAAAAAGATTTTCACAGCTTAGCCAGATGTTTTTAACTGTAATCAAACCAAGTCATGTGGGGATCATTATCTACAAAGCCAAGCTTTTTCCAGATACATTGGTATAGCTCGGAAGAATCATGCACCATCTTTTCTGCGAAGTATATACGATATAGAATCCTTTTATTGGGGGTGTGGCTTAGGAGCCTTTGGTGATGGCCACCTTTCTTTGGAGCTCCGCGGCGACGTGAGCGAGGGGGTTTCTCGCGGCTACATTTCTCGTTGCTAGACCTGTCATACGTCGGAACTCCACCTCTATGGTATGCCACCACTACACAGCCTTAAATTACATTTTTGAGATGCCTATCTGAATTTCCCTTCAAACGCGGCTCGTCAGAGCTGCGGCCGCCATTTTGTTTTGTCCGTTTTTCCGGTGCTTATGTTGTTATGCCGGTAATTGTTTTACAGTGTTTTTCATGTATGACGCTCTTTTGACATATTCAGTGCATTTCTTGCCCTGTTTTGACCTCTCTCCCCTGTTTTAGATAGTACTTCATGCAGCATGTTCTTTGAGGTAAATGACTATTTTCTCCTCTCCTCAATGCTGTGAAGTATCCTTACCACATCAGTCTTTCATTTATTGAGTGACTTTATTTGTGCAGCTTCTACACTAAATCTATTGCAGGGAGCTTTTGTTTACTCCTTTTTCATGGCAATGCCTCGTGGTAACACAAATGGTGCCCAGCATGCTAACAGCACACTTATAGCATATCCTAACCCCTTTGCTGTCCTGCACGACAACATGGATGAAACTATCATTGACTCTGCTGATTCCATATGGCTGAGATACCCGCCACCCCCTCTCAACACAATCCCCAAGGATGGGAAACCGGAAACAGTTCTGAACTTTTGGAAGACGGGAGGGAGTGACCCTCCCGGCCGTATTTATTAAAATATGAAACAAAATTAAAACATTAAAATAACAGTTTCATATTTATGTACAATTTCATTACCACATTGCGATGTTTGGCTAACCTTAACATATTCTCTAATACAAAGGTTCTCCTAGCCGAACTAACATCCTACAAAATATTAACTTGCAAATTGAAATTGTACATCCTAACGTTTAAGGGCCAACGGCAAGGTCGTAACCGGTGTCAAGATCCCTAAACCAGAAATATCCCCCTCACTTGTGAGGGGCGACCGCACAGAGGTGTACCTCAAGTGCAACTACCAATTTCCCTTGACTTGACGGGGGCCCCAATAAAACTCGACGCCACTTAAAGGTCGTCCGAGGACTCGTGTGAGGTATCTAGAAGGTAGCGTAGACCCCTCCCCAAACCCCACACAACTTACCACATCTGCCGTCGCAGATGTCCTGGCCCCGGGAAATTCCCCAGGAGGGGGCTGTAGCCCCTCCTACCCAGGAAGGGGCCTTGACCGCCTTTCCTTCCCTTTCGGCGGCCCATCCTTAGAAGGGACCGCCTCCCCGTTGAGGGGCCAATGGCCACCTCCCTCGAGCGCTCCCATCCGTAATGGGTGACGCCCACTCATAGGGATCTTCCAATTAGTGCTCACCGATCATGACCTTACCGCCACAGGCCGGATAGTTGACCGGCTATCCGGACCCCCCACAAAACTCCTACCTAAAGGTCATGTCTTAAAGTCTTTAGCCAAGCTACCAAGTCTCCTATGAGTAACTCGTTCCCCACCCGGGACAAGTGAACACCATCCCCCAAATACATACTGTCACCAGTAATACAACCATGCGAAATAGAATGCAGTGTATTGGAACGGAACAATCTACTCACTTTGTTATTAATTTTTCTTACCGAATGATTCAGAGCAGAAACAGAAATAGCCCCCCGCCATACTTTTCGTGGGATCATATGGGACCATGCAATCGTGCACCCTGGAACTCTCCTCGCCAACCAACTTACAGTGGAAAGCATCGCCTCAAGAAGAAGTCGTCTACCAGTGGTGACCAAATCATTGCCCCCAAGATGTACTATGACTATAGACGGCGGTGACCTCGTCCGCCCTAGCAAACCCTCGAAAAATGATTGAAACTGGTCAATACAGAGTCCGCCCCTTCCGTAGAAGGACACCCTGTACCCGTATCCCCCAGCCACGTGAATCATGTCACCTGCTTTGAATACGTCCGCGGCACGCCTCACGTATGAGTGGCCCACGACCCACACCTCCTCTTTCACAGCCGGTGATGTCTGACCGCTGGCCCGGTGTTGGGTCGACTGCATAGTCCGCCCCGCCTCGTAGGCTTGCGCAACTGAAACCAAACAAAAACAAGAAGCGTGAGTACATCATTACAGCTTCACAACATGTGCAACCGCACATACTTTTTATAACAGTTGGAGGACCAACGCCCCACACGTTTAACTTGTTCGACATTCAGACCCCTGGCTGTAGCCTCTGTAGCAGCCCCTATCCGAAAGGAATGGGTCCCAAACTCGCCCGGGTTCAAGCCCGCAGCGGCAATCGACATCGCAAGCACCCTCTGAAACTGAAACCTCGTCAGTGGGGTGGCGTCAGCGTGTCTCAACAAAGTCCCCCCCCATGATGCCACCCTTTGTGCTAAATACTCCTCTACACAACTCACCGGGCACATGGAGGACCCGGGAATCCCTTGTATAATTATGCAGTCACCCATCGCACCCTGATCGGTCTTGGACCTGACGAACGAGACAGTCATTGTCCCCCCTCTGACCTGAACGTGCTCTCGGCACAGTCCCCCCATCACATCCCGCTTGTTCCTTGCCACTAGTTCGCTTACCCGCATAGCCCCATGGAATGCCAGCGTAAAAGCGGCTCGGAATAACACTGTTTCATACCGGGATGAACACGTTGCAGGGAGTATGGATAATAACAGGGCCAACCTATCCAAACCTATCGGGCGCCTTTCATCTACTCTGCGACCCTCAAGGCGTTGCCACCCACGTAGCGCTTTTTGCACCACAAAAGACGCAGTCGGGTCCTGGATCCCATGAGCCCTTGCCATGAAGGAAATGGCGGCCCGATGCCTCTGGGCCGTAGCCACTGATTTGCCTGCCTGATGTAAAGACAGCAGAAATTTTACTACTAGCTCTTCCTGCCCCCGTCTCGAGCTCACGTGCAGCGAGGAGGTGCAGCTTCAGAGCACAGGAACAAGAGGATGCTTTCTTGGCTTGTTGCTCCTTTTATCCGTCTTCAGGGCGGGCGTAAACCCGCCCCGGCCTGCCCCAAGGGCGTGGCCGGCCGCGTCAGTGTCTAGGCCAGCCCACTCCAGGGCGGGAAAAGGCGCGCCCAGGCTACGCCGCTTCGGGCATACCAGCCGAGGCTCGCCTCCCGCCCAAGATGGCTTCCCGGGGGGATCGTGGTACTCCACCATACATTCGGGGGGACCGAATGGTCGCCCCTTTCCAAAAGCTCTGCTTCTCCTGTCACTCGCCCCAAACAGAATTCTAAAATACCGTCAGCCACAACACCTACGTCAGGCAAAAGGGTGAAGGTTAACCCACCTTCTCCAACCAATTCCTCGTCTTCTATTTCCATGGAGCTCTTCCTTGAAGAAATTTGCGCTCTTAAACCATATGTGGCAGAAACCAATTTACGCCTGCAAAACCTCGAAGACAACTGGTCCCATACTTATAATTGATGTTATAATTTCCTTCCTTTCTCACTTCTCTTTTCATGGGATTTCTCTTTTCACCATCCACTTTTCTGTTTCTAACCTTTATCTTGCTCTTATATCTTTCTTCCTTTTCACCCTTTTTTCCTCAACACAGTATTTTTACGATTTTCACTGTAATAGCTGTTCATGCAAAATGTAATACTTGTTCTTAGAGTTATTACTTAGAATGTTAAAGGGATTAATAATCCTATAAAACGACAATGGTTGTTAACCCATTTAGCTCGATTGAACGTGGATATTGCTTTTATTCAAGAAACCCATTTGTCGGATACAGAACTTTCTAAATTGAAAAGATGGTGGGTAGGCGATGTTTTTTCTTCCCCAGTTCTAGGTAAGAAAAATGGTGTTTCTATTCTGTGTCACAAGAAACTTCATATTTCAGTAATCCATCAAGAATCGGACTCTAATGGCCTTTGGGTAATCCTTAAACTCCTCATCAATCAGATTCCCATAGTCTTTTTCAATGTTTATGCACCAGTAACTGTTGATAATGTATTCTGGACTCATATTTCTGACAAACTTCTTTTATTTGATGATGAATATATTGTTTTTGGAGGAGATTGTAACTAGGTTCTTGATCCCATACTAGATAGTAAATCCTCAGTGAGATTTGTCAATACAAAGATGCATACACAATTTACCTCCACCATACACAATGAATCTTTAATTGACTTATTGGGATTATATAATCCAGACCTTCGAGAATATAGCTTTTACTCCTCTCCTCATCACTCACAATTCAGAATTGACTACCTTTTTCTTAGTAAATCTCTCTCTCAACATGCACTGCACAGAAATTGGTTCTATTATTATTTCAGACCATGCTCCAGTTTTTGTTGATTTTAGCCTTATTCCCTTTACTCCTCATGCTGGCAGATGGCGATTTAATAACACTTTGTTGAATGATCCTAATTTTATTGGCCAATTTAACGCCTTTGTGTCAGAATTCTTTACCTTGAATTCCACTCCGCCCTCTTCTCCTATAATGATTTGGGACTCTTTCAAAGCTGCAGCATGGGGGTAAATAATGAATTTTGTTTCTAGGAAAAAGAAAGCTTTTGAAACTCACTCCAATCAGATGTTTGCCAACATTAAACACCTTGAACTTACTTACTATAAATTAAATACTGAATTGTCCTAAAAGAATCTTATTGACGCAAAAATTACCTTTAATAAATTATCCACAGAGGCTGCTTCGTCCTATCTTTTAAGAAGTAGTTCCCGTTACTATGCAGGCCAAAACAAAATGGGAAAATTACTAGTAAATTATCTGAAAATAAGACGAGACTGAACTAAGATAGAATCCATCAAGAGCCCCACTGGTAATACATTATTTAAAGACAGTGATATTTTGAATGAGTTTGTTTCCTTTTACACAAAATTATATACTCCGGAACAACAACCTTCTCCACAAGATTTGTCTTCTTATTTTCAAAATCTTCAGCCTCCCTCCTCATCTTCAATTGAATTTGGCCCTTTAGATAAAGATATTACGTTAGCTGAAATTTCTCATGCTGTTTCTGTGTTAAAAAGAGGGAAAGCACCTGGTCCAGATGGATTTACTATTGAATTTTATACCGCTTTTGCCACCATACTTCTTCCCAACCTTTTGAAGCTCTTTAATTATTCATTTTTTCCGGTTCTTTTTCTGGTACTTTTCAAGAAGCCATGATTTGTTTGATTCACAAAGATAATAAAGATCCGTCCCTTTGCAAGAATTATCGTCCAATTTCTTTAGTTAATCTTGATTAGAAGATTTTTGCAAAAATTCTCACCCTGCGTATTGATCCTATTTTACCCTATCTTATTGGTCCTGAACAATCGGGCTTTGTGAAGGGTCGATTATCTTCTGATAACTCAAGATTCTTTTTCAATATTCTTGTTAAAGCTTTGTCTCTTGATTACCCTATCTCAAGCTATAGCTTTAGGCGCCGAAAAAGCCTTTGACAGGATTGGATGGGAATTTATGTTTAAGGCCTTAAGCTGGATAGGTCTGCCTCCAAAATCAACCTCCTTCATCTCTTTACTATACTCTGACCCTAAGGCATCTATTTTTGTAAATGTTAAGACCTCTGATTATTTTTCCCTCTTTAGAGGAGTAAGACAAGGCTGTCCATTATCACCTCTTTTATTTATTATTGCTTTAGAACCTTTTTTAACTAAGATTCGACAAGATCCATTGATATCTGTTTTCCAATTGGACACTGTTCATGTTAAATTATCAGCATATGCAGATGACATTCTTTTATATTGTCTTTTATATTGTCTTAATCCTGCCTCACCTATTCCCGCTTTTCTTCATCAGGTAGATTCTTTTTCCCAACTGTCCGGTTACCGTCTAAACTCAGACAAATGCGAGATACTTCCTCTTAATATACCATGCCTTAAACATGATTTTGCTCCTACAGGATTTTTTGCCAACCCTCTAAAATAAAATATCTGGGCCTGTGGTTTGCCTCTAATATTCCTGATACTTTGAGACTCAAATTTGATTCCATTATCAAAACCTTATCCAATAATATTGACCGTTGGCAACCTCTTTTTCTTTCTTGGTGGGGCAGATTAGACTCTATCAAAATGATGCTTTCCCCTCTGGTTTTGTACATTCTCTCAATGATTACAGTCTATATTCCAGTTTTCTATTTTAAGAAAATAGACTCTTTGATATCCAAATTACTGGAAAGATAAGTCACCTCGTATCGCACTATCCTCTTTAAAAGCAGATAAATCAACTGGTGGTCTTAAGTTTCCTGATTTCAAATCTTATCATTATGCATTTTCCTTAAAACAATCATCTTGGTGGCTTTCTACGGATCTTGGCCCTCATCCTCCTATTTGGCTATCTATGGAAAAAGCTTTTATTTCTCCCTTTGATTTTAACAAATCTCTTACTTTTACAAATTCGATTGCTTCTTTTCGTCCTCCTGTTATATCACATACCCGTAAACTTCTTATTCCACTCTTACCATCATCTTATCCTTCTACTTCCTCCCTTGACCAACACCCCATTTGGCATAACTCTTTACTACGTGTTAAGAACCGCACCATTTATTGGAAATCCTGAAAGGATTATTTTGGATACCTCACTTACTATTGGATAATGTTCCTTTATCCTTTCCAGATCTTCAAATGAAATTCGCACTGCCATCTTCTTTCAAAACTTTATTACCCTCACTTACTCATTATCTTAACTCTTTACCATCTACTCCTGATTTGCCCTCTAAATGTTTCACTCTTTTCCCTTTAATAATCTCTTCACCTTCAGCCTCTTCTCTGTACAAATCTCTACTTCCTTCTTCCGGTAGAGATAAAACAAAGGCTGTATTGGCCTGGGAAAAGGATTTAAAGGAATCCTGGTCAATACCTACTTGGGAAAAACTATGGCTTAAAGTTCATAAAACTTCCCGGGCAGCTAATACTTCTCAAACTCTTTATTTTGTTTTTCAACAGCTTTTATTTACCCCAGCTAAACTGGCCTCTTTCTCCTCAGACTTTCAATCAACTTGTTGGTCCTGCCCCTATACTCATGCTGACTTAAAACATATGCTGTTTGACTGCCCCCATATCTATCGTTTTTGGCAATCAATCTGGTCCCAAATCAACAAACGTTTTGACACCTCTGTTCCTTTCTCCCTCTTCAATGTCTTCTTAGGTTACCTATCCCCTCAGTGGTCCCATTCCCCATCAAATGGTAAATTAATAGATTTATTACTGGCAGTAGCACTTCACTCAATTACGTCCAATTGGAAATAAGTGGTCAAAGTCACCTTTAGAGCATGGTGGAATGCTGTTTGTTTTCATCACAGGCTGGATACCAATTACGTCTCTCCTGTTTCCCTATCCATTAAAAGATACTTTTTATGGCTTACTTTGAATACATATCTAACTCGAAATTCCCTGGTAAACACTGCTGATGAAGTCCGTAAGCCTCCATAAAGAAACACGCTGACTCGTCTTGCCCTTTTATTATTTTATTTTATTATAAGCCTCACTTTGTGTATATTTCATATCATATTGGGTTTCTTTATACATTAAGGAGTCGATTTCGATTTGGGAAAAAAAACGTCCGTACGATTTGTATCCGGAGCCCTCTCTGTACGAATCGTACCCGTCCGTCTGAGTCGCGAAGTACAATCCGTATTCCATGAATCCGTCCGAATCGTTGCGATCCGTACGTATTGCAAGGCTGAAACCGTGAACCGTACGACTCGTACACATACCGTACGACTCGTACACATGCCGTACGACACGACGAGTACGATCCGGACCGGGGTATGAGGACGCAATTCGAACGGTCCACGTCAGGTAAGGGCGAGTCGTACGGAAAAGCACACAAACACATACACACCGTACAGTCCGTACACCCCATGATCGCAGGGGTACGCACCGAACCCCTGCGATCATGGGGTGTACAAGCCGTACCCCCATTGTACTATTGGTGTACGAGCCAAAACCCATGTACGATCGGTGTCCGAGCCGTACCCCATGTACAATCGGTGTATGAGCCGTACCCCATGTACGATCGGTGTACGAGCCGTACCCCATGTACGATCGGTGTACGAGCCGTACCCCCATCGTACATGGGGTACGGCTCGTACACCGATCATACATGGGGTACGGCTCGTACACCGATCGTACACCGATCATACAATGGGGGTACGGCTTGTACACCCCATGATCGCACGGGTACGGTGCCTACCCCTGCGATCATGGGGGATACGCACCGGCCCCCGGGGGGGGGGCGTTCCGTACCTGTTTCGGCACAAACTCTGCTTTTACGGCTGTTTTCAGCTCCCGTAGAAAAAGGGTCGTACGGTGCGTACCCGACATGTATCGTACTTGCTGGGTCGTAAAAACCAGCCGCGAACCGCACAGATGTCGCGTACAGCGGGTTCCGAGGGAGAATCGTACGGAGATTAGAGTCGTACGGTGTCTTGTATGACTCGTACTGAGTACGACTCCTGGTACGAATCGTACTTCGTCGTACGTACGGGGGACGTTGCAGGGTACGATTCGTACGGGAAATACGCTCCGAACGGCTATTCGGAGTGGTTTTTCCCAAATCGGAATCGACCCCTAAATGTTATGCATTCAGTGATTTTCATGTAATTGTTATTTTCTCTTTGTATTTGGTGATATAAGATATATATATAGACAGATAGACATACCCCCTTTCCTCCTCCCCCTCCCTTTGACTCCCTTTTTTCTTTTATATTTCTTAGAACCATTTTTAAGATTCCATTGTTTCCTCTTGTACTTGTTAATTTTCATTTTTGTTCTTATTGCATAATAAACTTCAAACTTAAAAAAGGAATCATTTTATTAAATAGTTTTGATTAAAACAGGATCCAAGCAGCTGCAAATGTAGCAGAGCAAAAACACTTAGAAACCTTAAAAAAGTTGACATGATTTTCATAAACCACTCAGTGGTTTAAAAAAAATGCAATGCAAGAGGTCTCACAATTACAGAGTTTTAGGAATTGCTATTTTGTAAGACAATGCCTTTTATTTATGTGTTGATTTTTAAAACATAAATAAAAGGCATTGTCATTTACAATGATATTAGCTTACTTAAACTCTCGCAAATGCAAGACCTATTTCATTGCAAATGCTTGTTGTTATTATGTTCCTACATGTCCACCATGTAAAAAATGCAAAATACTTATCCAATGCAGTTCAAAAATAGTAAAAGAGTGTTGTAAGAGCAAAGGAGCAGCTGTTGGGCCCGCCAAGAGACATAAAAATGGGAAGCGGGATGGGGACAGTAGAAGCAGGAGACAGCACGGGATAAGTTGGGGTGGGAGAGTAGGGGAATCTGCGAACAGACAGCTTGAACTGGGTGCGGTCGGCCTAAAATACAGTAAAAATATAAATAAGGCATTACAGGAAATGTGTATGTGAATTGCATTCTAAAGTAGTTCACATTCGTGAAATGACATTGGCTGATACATATGTTGATGGACAATCCAGTATCTAAAGATCAATTCGCTCACAGTAACCAATGACTAAAAACCCCTTTCTGTATTTGCATGGAAACCTGGTGAAGTGAGGAGAAATGTTTCATTTTTCCTCGTTTTTGCTGTTTTCATGTGTGCTGCGTTGTGCAGCACAAATGAAAACAGCAAAAGGCCAATGATTGTTTATGTACAGACAGGGCCCCTTCATGCAAATAAACAATCATTTTTTAAAAATGTCATTTTGCAACTTCTACAAAAACAGTATTTCAAGATTATTTATGTGCAGGAAGGGACACCTTCCTGTACATAAACAATCTTCCCCTGCTCACTGACACCCTTGGACTATGATGCAAGGTGCCTGCATTGGCGCTCAGCTGTTAAACTTAGCGCCAGTGCAGGGAGAAACGCAGGGCTGAACCATATATTTTTAAATATGGTGCAGCCCTGCATTTCAAAAGTGGCCAAGGAGGCTAACGAATTGCTATACCACTTCCCTTGTACATATGCCCCTCATTTCAAACTGTCATTGCATTGATGTCAAAAATATATGTATTAATTCTCACACATTAAAGAGATAAAATGGTTCACTACAAAAACATGCTGTTCATATTACAGAACATTAGAAAGGCATGCTAAAAAGGAATAAGGCAAAACTCTACAAAATTAGCAGGTCAAAGATCCAGTTCTTAGGCCCTGATTTACTAAACTTTCAAGTAATGCTGCAAGGGAACTTGCTGCCTCTGTTGCATTAGCTGGAGAGAACAGAAATACATAATATTTGATAAGAAACTGTGCACATCTGCTCTCTCCTTGCGCTTGCGGCAGCCTTGTGCCAATGCAGGCACCCTTGTGTCATGTCGCAAAGAAGGATGCCTACGATGTGCAGGAAGGATTACCTTCCTGCACAAAGCTATCCTTAGAGGTGTATTCGTCTTTGCATGTGTGTTGAGAATGCAGCACACATGTAAAGAGGAAGTAAGAAAAAGAGAGGAAGTACCAAGGGGAAATATACATATTTCTCCTCATAACACCAAGGCCGGGTAGTTGCATCTGGGTTTGTGTCAAAATAAATGAGTGGATGCATGTGAACACCCATGTAACACCTATGTAACGCCTGTATAACGCCTCCCCAACACTGCCTCATTTTAATTTATGGCTGAGAAATGATGCAAGGCTATGCAAATATCAATTTTGTAGCTTTATAAATGTTATTTAAGCACTTGGGTTGCCTTGTGTCACCTTGCGTGACGACACAATGACAACACGAGTGCTTAGTAAATCTGGCACCAAGTTCCTTAGTTCTGAACCCGTGCTCACATTTCCTACTGTCTAAAGTCCAAATAAGAGAGTGCTCTCAAAATTGAATGCTGATGGCTGCTTCTTAATGTGCAGCTTGAATAATCTCTATGTGCCACCTACTATGAATATACAGTGGAAGAAGCTAATAGACAAATGTCTCTCCCTCAAATAACAAATGTGTTACATTTTGTGGCGTTTGTAGGTTACACTAATACTATGGGGCTGATTATGATCTCGTCAGAAAAGCATTCCTACCAAATCGGTCCCGGAATTCTTACCTGTTCGACTTGGATCAGGTGATTCCAACCAAGCGATTTGGATGTATCCGGATGCTTCTGGATACGATTCGGTCTCACTCCCATTGACATCAATGGGAACCTGTGTTCCAAACGAGAACACAGGCTCCTATTGAAGAACGGGCTGGCTGGCTAAAAACTTGAACCCTGTGGCGGGCATCCCATGGTGCCTGCCACACTGTGCATAGTTGGAAAGGGGGGTCTCTTGGATACCCCCACAGACCCAATTCAGAGGGCCCCAGGGAAAGGGGGCCTGCTACAGGCCCCCAAAGACAGATTCCGGCAGCCGATTAGTTCCAGAGAAATCAAATCGGAACAGCTGTCCGAATCCGTCATCGCAATCGCTCGCTCCGTAACCGAGTCCATAGAGGTGTACGATTCGGGTCCGAATGACGCGACCTGTCCGAATGCCTTTTGGAACTGATTCGGACAGCGCTACTGGTTTACAGGCATCATAATCAGTCATTGGGAACTGAGCTTTATTCAGTCGGAAACAAGGGTTACGAATCGGATTCGGGTTTGCCCTTCCGAACTGGATTAAAACCATCCCCTAAGTCTACTGTTGCCTCTGAGAATGTGTTCCTTTGGTTTCTACAAGGCTTGAGTCCAGATACTAATAAAGCTTCATAATAAGTGAAGGTGAATCTCAACCTAGTTGAGGCATATGTTGCATCAAGCCTTTACTTCTCTGGATCCTCCTAAAGAACTGTTATATTCAATCAGCTTCATGCCTGTTCCCTCATGAGACTGTCTTGTTCCATGAGAGAGGTTAGCTCAAAAAGAGGTTTAATGTTATACAAACCCGTTGAGGCAAATTAGAAGCTTCCGGTCACTGGGGAAGAAATATTTGTGGGCCAAGTTAATTGGTCTTTTGAAGTGTATTGACGAAATGTGTCCCAGGCTTAATATCTTATTCATACTGGCCCTCTTCTTTTCTTCAATGAAAGTATCCGTATGAACGGGTATCAACACTTCCATGCTATATTACAAATATGGCGAGGTAGTCTAAAAAAATTAACTACACTTCTGCTTTCCCTTTTCATTTTATAAACTGCTCCTTAAACATTCAAACCATCGAGTGTCAAGCTTGTGGCCTGCTGCCAGGCCAGTCGACGGTGGCTGAATTGCAAAAAAAAAAAGAGTTAGCCACTAATATTTGGCGTTGAGGTGCGAGCATTGTTTAGCAGGTTTTGGTCTCTATCAGGGATGTATGTTTAAAAAGCACAGAAATACTGGGCAGATAGCGTTTCTTACTTTGGGTGTAATTTGCATTGAAGTGGTAGTTGAAACCAACTGACATGACAGGGTAGAGAAACATCGAACTGCATGTCTGGTTAGGATTTATAATTGATTTAACTCTCACAAATAGTTCGATTAACTACAAATACATTTGTTTCCAAATTAAAGAAAGAGTTAGGCCTATTTGTGGAAAACACAATCTGAATGTGCATAAAATTAATATTTGAAAACCTGTGATACTCATATTTAATTCCCAATATTGTATTGATAAATCATAGTATTTTATTTAACCGCATTCAGAAATGCATCAATAGTCACTAAATAGAAATCCTTGACCACCTTTAACAGTAAATGAAAGGCCTGGATAGTGTATACTTATAACAGACAGAGAGTGGCGGCAAACAATGTAGGGACAACATATAGATGAATGACAGGAAAATGCAAATCTCACAACGAGCATCCTATTTTTAAATGAACATGTCAGCTGTGGGCTCCTCTCCTATTATACGCCTGGAGATAAGTGTTCCTAGAACTGCCGTGCTATGACGCCATGTGAGTTAATTTTGTGTTTTGGTATATATGTTTGACAGCCCCCAGAGCTAGTCATTTCAATGAACTATGACTAATATTTTCTAAGACAATGAACCTTGACACTTCACGTGGTTCACTAGATGTTATTGAAATATGCAAGCTGTAGAGCTAACATGCAATACAATCCGACCTCAGAGAAGCCTGAGGGATCGGGATTACTACCGTGGTTTTCTTGTGAATGGCAGATGTAGCAAATAGAAACCGTATCAATCGAGCTTTACCCCGACATCAGTGAATATAGTTGTCTATAACTTTTTCATGCGAGCTGGCACGCGTACCTTTTTGGCTTTCTGAAGATGTAATAGTCAATATTGTAAATACTTTAAAGTTAGGTCTCACCAATAAGCATGCTGCTTATTTATTGTTCCTTCCTTTCCCAGCATCTACTTATTGATGTAATGTCTTATGCTTGGACCTGGCCCTCTCAGCCGGGTCACCCCAAAACGTTTGCCCTTCACCCCTTCTGTTTTCTGTACCCGTTTTTGTTGGCTTTTAGGACACTGCATTCACTACTGATAACCTGTGCTAAAGTGCTTATGGTCTCTCCTTTTAACATGATGAAATTGACTTACACCAAATTGGTACTACATGTCCCCAGTGCCTCTAAGTTAAGTGCCTGCAGCACTTATTTTGCACCCATTTAAGTAGACATCCTTACTTGATGAGGGGGGCAGAGCTGTCACCTATCACACATGCACTTAAAACACTGCCAATGCTTACACACAAATAACTTCACCCTAGCTTATTGTGACTGCAGATAGACTAGGCCTAGGGCAGGGAGGCAGGAAATTCCAAATTCCTCTGGGTAGCATGGGGGAAAGTGAACAGAACTCTAAAAGCTTCTCTCATTTCAAAGCTAGCATCAGGTGTAAAAGTAGAACTCTCAGACCCACTCTTCAGATCCCTTCTGGACATGCTGCCCTGCTGCAACGACTGACCTGCTGCCTGAGGAAGGGAGACTGGACCTGCTCCTTGAACACAGAACCACCATAAGGACTCTAAGGGCTAGATGCCTGGCCTCCTTTTCTGAGCTTAGGGGCATAACAAGCTCCAGCGACCTTTCCTGCATCTGCCCAGCTGGCAAAACTATACTGAGCCTGACTGTGTCCTGCTGCTTGCCTCTGTCGAAGTGATTCCCGATCCCTAATTGGTGCCCCAAGGTCCTGGCACCTTGGCTGGCATCAGAGTGTACTCCTCCTGGCCTAACTGTGTGTTCCCTCAGAACACATCTTGATGCAACTCAACCCTGTGCGACATAAACGACCCACACCACATCACCTCACAGCTCCTCATTGGAACCAGCATAGAGTGATGCAACTCGACGTAGCACCTCACATTGCAACACTCGCAACTCCTCATGGGAACCGATGCACTGCGGTGCAACTTGAAACAGGACCTCACATTGTAGCCCTCGCAGCTCCTCATCGGAACTGCCGTAGCACAACGCAACACTCTTCATCAAGGGCATAAGGTACAATACTCAGCGGGACTAACCTGGTCCCTGCAACCGGCCAGCATTCCATCGCGGTTGGTCTGAACTTGTAACTTTGTCCTGATCTGACACAAACAGATAAGCACAGCTGTTACTTTGTGCTTTTAGGCCATATATTTACCTTAAAACTTTTAAATTGCATATCTCCACTTCTACTTATTGGAATGTTATCATGTTATTGCCAAATAATGTATTAAAGTTTACTCTATATTTCTAAATTAGTTTGTGGTTTTTCTTGTGTTGTACTTTCACTTTATTGCTGTTTGTGTGCTGCTTAAATATTTCACACATTGCCTCAAAGTTCAGCCTGACAGCTTTTGTGGCAAGCTACCAGATGGTTAAGCACAGGTTAATATAGTGACTGTTTGTTGTTCACCCTGACATTGAATGTGACTGTTGCTTGAGAAGTGCTCACTCCCCCTTCAACAAACAACCCAGAAACTCACAATTATTTTCTCTTATTTTCCTTTTGCCTTCACTGTAGCATTTTGGGTTTACCATCTTACAATGCGTCCTATTGTGGACCTTTTTATCCGACTGAGAGGTGAGGAGAGATAACATTATTTCAATCAACTAACAGTGTAACCAATGTGGCTACACAATAAAGACCAGGAATCAGTGACTAAAGTAAAGACGGTTTATTACAAATAAGCAATCAGGTTAAGGTACACGCAACTTGCTACCATGTTATAAAGATACAGAATAACAACTGGGAAATCCAACTTCTTAAAGAAGTTTAGCCTTTAGCCACACTCAGCAAGAATCAAAAGGAATAAATATAGAGGTCTAAACTTCTCAAAGTCTAAAGAAAAATGCTCTGGCATCAGACAGTGTAGACTCCAGTTATTCACACTGAAAGTGTTCAGGTAACACCCATCTGTTCATCAGGGGTTCTATTCTTCTTCTCCATTCTCTTATTGTAAGAGGTAACATCGGCACATTTTCCCACACTGAACATGGGAACAACATCCACCTTGCACCACCAAATCCATGTGGTGACATTGTTGAATAGGCCTCTTTAGTTAACGCTCTTGCTCTCCATGTTCTTTTGTCACAGTCTTCTTCTCAGGCACTCTGTCGCTAATATAGTGTTGTATCTAATCTATTCTATAACTAAAAATGTGTGTGAATACCTGCCAGGGAAAGTCATGTCTGCAGAAATGGAAAACAGTATTTTATGCAGAATGGAAAAGAGGTACAGTAAGGGCAAGTTTAGGTATTACATCAATGGTGCACATTTAAACACAAATAAATATAATTTGTCAGAACGTTAGATTCATATCACATATGGCATACAGTAAAACTTTAATATTCATGTGTAAGTATTACTAAGAACTAAGGGGCATATTATCAAGGACAGGTGATACATTATCGCCACTTTTATGGGCAGGAAACTTCCGATCAAGCGGCGATAATGGCCTTGATAATATGCTCTATGAATTCCAATCGAAACCTATGTTAGATGTGTTCACATCTAGCATGGGCTTCGATTGGAATTCATAGAGCATATTATCAAGGCCATTATCGCCGCTTGATCGGCAGTTTCCTGCGATAAAAGCGGCGATAATGGATCGCCTGTCCTTGATAATATGCCCCTAAATTTTATAAGAAATTGAGGTATAACCTTAGTCCACACATTACATAAATCCATTATCGTTTCTAGAGTAAACACATTCTAAATAAGTGAGGATAGTTTCTATTCAACCGCCTAAACAGCAAATCCCATTTAATGAGTTAAGGCACACAGTGTCATGTATAAATTCTCTCATTCTGGGGGCAGTAGAGGGTGCACAGCAAGATGGCTGCATTTTAGTCCAGCTCTGCCGGCCACTCTACTCTCCGACAATTATCCTGTGAATCGACGTGTCAGAGAGTAGAATCTGACAGGCATCGACTTTGTAATACCCCAGGGAATACCTTTGTGGGTCTTGGAACTGGTGATTGACATCGCAGGGCAGCGGAGTGAGTGAGGAAGGTGTTGCCCAGTGAACAGATATTGGCGGACCAGGTCTGTTGCAGAGGACCGCTCTGGTGCCCGCTGATCGATTCGGCCATATTGCTCCAGCAGCGCTGTGTTGTCTGGCTACCAGTGGATCTGCTCATCGTAGGTGGAGTGACATTGCTAAAATATATCAAGCATGGGGAAGGTGACCGATCTTGCTGGACAGTGGAGTGAGTGGTGTAGGAGCGGCCTGGTGAACAAAATAGGCCTATTGCTGAGAGCCGCGCCGGCACCTGCTGATCGTGTTGGCCGCACCGCTCTGGCTACACTGTGAGGACTGGCTGCTGGAGAATCAGTGCACCATAGGTGAAGTGGTGGTGCTGCTATGTATTGTCTCTGTTGCGGCCCGGGATTTGGTGGACCAAACAGTGACTGCGAGGCTGGGATGGTATGAGCTGGAGCACCGAGACCGGCTGCGGAGGCTCGACCACTGTGCTGGGCTGTGGCGGGGCCGCGATCGATTAGCTGCCTGCGGGTATGCTGGCAGTATAGCGGGGGACCCCGAGCTGTGGGTCCCTGTGGCTGGGCCTTACTGTGCCATGGCTAAAGCTGTGCCCTTAAGGAACCGTCGGTATGGCTGGGCAACGGCGAGTCCCTGAGCGACGGACCACGCGGTCCCCTGTCTTTTTCCCATGGCAGTGGAGGGCAGCAGAATCAACCCCCCAGTGAGCGCGGTGTGCCGCACCGGTTGCCTGAGGGCTGTGGGGATCAATTACCATGCAGCGGGGCATAAAATCCTGCAACAACATGGAGAGTCCTGGCCTGTAAGAACCACTGGAGCTGGTGGTCTTGTATTAGTTACCGTGTGCCTGAACACCACAAAGATAGTCAGCTGCTATTGGGAAACTTCCCCCTGATGAATCAACGCTAAGGCAGCGTGTGCCGGTGATATGTAAGGAATCAGTAGCAGTGCAGCAGGGGGGGCATAAAGCACTGCACAGTACAACATGATTTAGGCCTAATTGTACCACCAGAACCGGTGAGGGGATTGTTGTGAGGGCCTTAAGGGAGATCCTGAACTTTGAAGTTTTTAAACAAGAAGGACATCATTATAAGGGGAGGATAAAAAAAAGAAAATGTTCTCTCATTCGATTGATACGTGTTTCCGGCTGATGTGAGGTGGAAAGAACTGGATTGTGTGGGGTGGCCATACGCAGCAGCATGATCACGCCAGTGGACGGAGACTTCATGGTGTTGGTGCGCTAGTGCCAGGCTGTGCGCAACATATGCAGTGTGCGCAAAAATGTGTAGTGCTTTAACAAGCAGCAAACTTTGGGCATGGGTGCATCAGTTGTTGCAGGATTGAGTGCTGGTGCATTGGTGACCTGTGTGCAATGGGAAAGACGGACAGGACTCAATATCTCCGTACTTTTGAAATCCGGAAGGCAAAATGCAGAAAAAATAACCCTCTGACTCAGAGGCTGAGACCCCGTCAGCAAAACCACCCCAACACTTGAACAGACTCTTGTGGCAATGCAACACAGCTTGCAGTTGATAGATGGGAAAACTGACGTGCTAAACATCCGCATGGACACTATGGCGGTGAAGCTTGACAGGCAGCGTGCCCGACTGGAGGAGGTAGAACAGCAAGTCTTTACAGCGAAAGACACTTTGCAAAATGTGGCTAATTAAGCACTCAATATGGAGAAAGTTCTTGCAGCAATCCAGTCAAAAAATGAGGACCTGGAGTCGGGGTCCAGAAGGAACAACCTGTGGATTTCGTGGCTACCTGAGTCAACCAATGTAGGGAAGCTGTATGTCTATATTGAAGGGATGCTGCGAGAAATCTTTAGTGGGGTTAACCTATCCCAGATGCTCATATTTGAGAGAGCGCACCGCTCGCTTCTGGTGTGCCATGTTCCTGGAGCTCCGCTATGCCCTATAATTGCCATGGTGCTGAGCTATAGAGACTGGGATACAGTTCTGCTCCTGGACAGGGAGCGTGGCTCAATCACATATCAAGGTAACATGCTGGAGTTTTTTCCGGACTTCACTGCAGCTGTTCAGGCGGCCAGGCAGGAGTTCTCGCCGGCGAAGAAGGCGCTTCAGGCGGAGGGCATCCCCTATGCCATGCTATACCCGTAGCATCTGAGGATTGGAGCAGAGAGAGCGACCAAGATTTTCACCGCTCCAAAAGCAGTCAAAGTGACTCTGCTGTGGACCCGGATGAAGATGAACAGTAATGTTGTATTTATCTTGAACACTGTAAGTCACTTGGTTCATTAGGTCATTACAATACCTGTGATGGGATGGGACATTCATGGAAACAGCACAAGAGCTCTGTTTGGGTTGACTCTAAGCTGATATCAGTATCGA
The DNA here is from genome assembly GCF_964263255.1 of Lissotriton vulgaris. Lineage (NCBI taxonomy): Eukaryota > Metazoa > Chordata > Amphibia > Caudata > Salamandridae > Lissotriton > Lissotriton vulgaris. The sequence continues at coordinate 2,048,637,902 of NC_141685.1, forward strand.
TTTCCAGAGTACATTCAGCATAAATGGCTTTGATGAGGGTGATCTGGTTGGGCCAAAGGCATGTCATGTCATGATGCACTAATCACGTCTAAATATATGTGAGTTGGCCACCTCCCGGACTTGATTGGAGGCGGTTCTAAACTCGTGTGCCCCCAATGGGTATACCCCGTTGAATTCTTGGGGGAAAATGGGGGATGGGGTGGACGGAATTGTTTTCAAGGACTGTCTTTAGTGAGTTGGGGGTACTGAAGTGGGTGAGGGGGTTGTTAACAGGCAGGTGTGGTTGCATGTGGTTGCACTGCATGTCCTAAAAGTGTGTTTTGAGGCAGGCAGCCTATATATAGGTGAATGTCCATGTGCATATTGTCCTAAAAGTACAGGTGGTACAATAACATTAATTACCTGGAATGTTAGGGGGCTGAACTACCCTAAGAAAATCAGGTGTGTGTTGGCCTACCTTGATAGGCTAGATGTGTAAATCACAATGGTCTAGGAGAGACATCTCACTAAGCATACGGAAACTAATGTGGGAGCTAAATGGACAAGTGTTTATGTTACAGCATCATTCTCCTCCTATTCTGGTGGGATCATGTTTCTGGTAAAGCGTGGCATGCCATTTTCACTGATTAAGTCTGACATGGATGAGCATCAAGTGTACTAGGTGTGGGAGGGACTTTTATGGACATTTATGGACAGAGTGTTGAATTATGCAAGCACTCACCCCCAGTCAAAAGATCTGGGTTTAATCCATAATCATTCTTTAGCTCACTCCGCCACCCCAGTTCAGACAAGGCCATATGCAAATCAGTCTGACCTTGTGCCTCATGGGAACAGTCCAGCCCGATCTGCCAAGCCATGTCTTCCCTGGACCGGAAACAAGCATCCTGGTACCGGTGTCTGGCTAATCAGCCATCATCAGCCAGGCTAGCTCGAATCCAGTGGCAAAGTCAGCAAGGGACCCACGTCTGGGCATATCTTGCCAACTTACAGTGACAAAGCAAAACCAAAGGGGATGATGGACGGAGTGTTGAACAATGCAAGCACTCACCCCCAGTCAAATGATCTGGGTTGGCGGAGTGAGCTAAAGAATGATGATCGATTAAACCCAGATTCAGGGTGTGTTTATGGTTTCTCATGGGATTTTTAGGGGTCAGGAATGGGTCGAGTTCAAGCATAGAAAGGGTTTTTCATGATTCAGGGATAGGTGGAGTTTAGGTGTGTTTTTTTAATATTTCAGGAATGCGTGGAGTTTAGGGGTGGTGAGTGTTTTTTTAGGTTTCAGCAATGGGTGGAGATTAGGGGTGTGATGTGTTTTTAGGGTTCAGGGATGGGTGGGGTGTAGGGGTGTTGAGTGGTTTTAGTGTTCATGGATAGGAGTTTAGGGATGGTGAGAATAAGGTTCAGTGATGGGTAGAGTTTGGGGTGGTGAAGAATTTTTCAGGAATCTGAATTGGATGGAGTTTAGAGTGGTGAGTGGTTTTAAGGAATAAGGGATGGGTGTAGTTTAGATGTAGAAAGCGGTTTTTGGGTTCTGGTATGGGTAAAGTTTAGGAGTGGAGCGGGTTTTTAGGGGTCATAGATATGTTGTATTTAAGGGCTGTGTTTAAGGATTTTTTTAGGGTTCAGAGAGTGTGGAGTTTGAGTATGATAAGGTATATTAAGAGGTTAGGGATAGGTATAGTTAAGGCATAGAAAGGGTTTTTATGGTTCTGAAATGAGCAGAGTTTAGGGGTAGTAAGTGGTTTTACAGTCAGGGATGGGGGAGTGGGGTAGAAAGGGCTTTTAGGGTTCAGGGGTGAGTGTAGATTAGGGGTCATGGAATGGTGTGTTTTAGGTGTATTGAAGGGTTTTGGGTTTATGGGATGGGTGGAGTGTAGGGGTAGAAAAGCTTTTAGGGTTCAGGCATGAATGTAGTTTAGGAGTAGTGAGGACTTTTTATGGGGCAATCATTGATGGTCTTAAGGGGTTGTGAGGGGTTACTGTTCACAACATTTGTGCTTACTGGTTCTAATACTACTAAGTTAACATAAACACTGCCTTGTTACATTTATTCGCAAAAAGGTTAACTGAAACTTCTCCAGTTGAATCCCAGTTACTGTCTTCAAACACTGAAAACGATAAATTCTTGCTATTATTTTATTACCTTGAATTACCTTTCAGTGCCAGAATCTTTGAACGAGAACTCATAAATAATATATGCTCAAGAATGTGATGTGCACAAATATTTCCACTCTACAGAATGCAATTAAAGTTAAGCTAAATGTAGTGTGTCAGGAATAAGGGCTGACCTAATGTAAACTCTGATACATTGGCTACACCATGTTCTTATAATTTTAGATTTTTTCCAATTTACCTCGTCTATGATGAATGCATGATTTTGTCTTGCCGAAGACTGCTTTAGATCAAAGGAATTGCATGGACACAGACATCTTGCAGGCCTTCTTGTACGGGAGTGCATATTTCCTGTACCTTTGCGTCACTGGACAGTTGTAACGCAAAGGTACATGAAGTAATTTTTACTCATGACTAGATGATGCAAATGGGGATCTAGCTATATAAAGCACAGTGAAAGTGTTGTGTGTAAAATCTTTCATTCTCACTGACATTTTGTGTATTATGGGATAGAAAAATGATACGTTTTCGCCCACCTCTGTCTCTCTCGACCCACTTGAAGCCAGTGTGCCATGGGACAGAAATTGGCCACTCACTGCTGTCTTAAGTGTGAAATACAGTGATAATCTTGGTTTAGTAGCCCCTATAGTCCTTTGTCTGCAGTGCCGCTGCTCCAGTGGAAGCTACGCCTCTGCTTGGAGTCTGGAGGAGGAAGGATTCTCCTATCCTGGGCAATCTCCATCTAGCCAAGGAGTATTTCTTCTTAGCACTATATCTGATTGACGATTTATGATATCACATAGGAAATCAGGTTACATTCATAAGTATTCACATTGAAACAAAATGGAAGTGAGAGGCAAGAGCAGGTCTGAACTATACTCATCTTACATCATATATCCTAAAACAAAATACTACAGAACAAAGGACTAGCAAAAATAGATATTCTAACCTGTTTAGTCATGTGTAATGCCAATGATGGTCCACTTTCACCTCCAAAGGTATGCCTGTTTTATCATGCTTTATCATCAGGTCTGCTTCTCATCCAGACTAACTTTTTAAAAATGATTATTTATTGGTTTCAACAGGAAATACAGTTCAAGGGGAAAAAACGACACATAAATTAACGTACTAAATGCAGAGACGTGTATCAGTGGTGCAGTTTAACAAATACATTTGAAAAGGTATCCATATGGCTTAGGGGCAGGATGCTCTAGGCTGTGTAGTGTTGTGCTGGACAGGTTCTAGTGTCTCAGAAGGCAATTAGTTTGCCAGCCATTCCCTTGAGGACTGGACACACTTGCACCCCAAACCCATGGTTTACAGGTGTCATGCGTGAATTGAACCTGCCAATAATAGGGCCTGGGTGCACCTGATTGTGGCCAGTTTAGTAACCATGCACTGAGTTTTTGTGTCAATTATTTAGTGGCATGTGGGCCTAGGGCCCACAATACTACAATGGTGATGAGTGCGGGTCTGACCCCGCATTTGCTGACAGGCTTGCTGCTGTTCTTCATAAGGGGAATGTGGGCCCATGTCTAGGCCCACCCTACACCTGTCACCATCGCAACAGCTACTGAGAGCCATGCCAGGAGAAGTGTTGTAGCAAATGAGTTGCCTTCAGTGCTAGGAAGGCTGACGTGGCCTGCATGTGAAGCCGCAATCTGCAATCTGAAGCCACCCCCTGTGGCATCTGCTATCAAAACACCATTAAGGGAGATCGGGGCAGAAGATCACAATTGACGGGTAAGGCCACTGCAGCCATCTGCATGTACATGCCCCCGCTGCCACTCACTAACAGAGCACTATGTGTTGCACATGGAAACCGCTCACTGCAACCCCTGTTGCACCTTTTCTCGCTTCCCCCTCATGGGGAGACTTGAGAGAGATGAGGGGGCAAGCCACACCGACAACCATTTTGTGTGTAAAAGACTGCTTTATTGAAACAGGTGCATATCACAATTTTATTTAAACTGGCACTTTGCCTTACAAAACAAAAACCTCTCTAAACTTCAAATTACCTGACCCCTTGCCTTTCCTCCCCCCAGCCCTATGATCCCCACATGATAAACCCCCCCACCCTGCAACATACCATGCATACATTTCAATACATTAAATATTACACAATCTTATCACATGGCATTTAAAACTCCTACCCTCCTATGACCTACAATCCTACCTGTCTTCCTACAACTGTAACTAACGAACCTCTAATGTAAACTTCCAAACTGCTTAACCTTTACCCACGCCTGTTCACCAACTCCTGAAACTTAACCATAAACTACCAAACTCCAGCCAAACTTGACAAACTTCAAAAACAACTCACCACCCAGGAAAAGACAGGAGGGTAGGCGAACACATGCCTCCCCCTTTTTCTGCCCCCTAGCCCTAACTCACCACCCCCCTGCGCCACCTATCTAACCTAGCGAACCTATCCCCTCAAGATCCATGCACCCCTATAAGCCTGGCTAGCACTTCTCGCAACTCCAATAAATACAGATTAATACCCAGCCGCGAAAGGTGCACTCTGTCGCCCATGAACAATTCCGGACCATCATAACGAATGTCCTTATGCCAGATTCTCGAAAAACCCAAATGCCGACAAAACCTCACCATCTCCACAATCACCTTTCTCCTAGCACTATCCACTGCTCCAGGATACACTGCACCCCTCCACACCCGACGCGGAACAAACTCTGTCCAGACCACTGTACACCAACATCACTGTCTCTTAATCTCCTCCAAATCGTTCCTCATGGCCGTCATCAATACCAGTCCCGTCTCATTGACCATGTCGTTCTCACCTAAAAGGAGGACCAGGACATCAGGGCACCCACCAGCCACCAACATCCCGTTCAACATTGCCAATAGTTCCCTCCAAACCATTCCCCCCTTTCCTTTCCAACACACATGAAAAACATCTGTATTGAATCCGAGTTTCTCTCCAAAATAACTGGCATGGACCTGCACCTGCACCCGCCTGACAAATGAGTGGCCCACAATCCACACTGACATATCCCTAGCGAGGGGACCCGCCACCGAACCTGAAACAAAAAACATGAGTGAGTACAAGGGAAACAGATGCAACTACGCTATAACTGGCTCGGTGCGCCATGCACGTAACGCCTGTAGCAGTCGGACAACCACCTGCCCAAGCTCATGATGTTCCCTCTCCCCCATCCATGTTTATGCGCCTCTGACGCCGTTCCAATCCAAAAGGAATGCGTGCCATAGCTCCTGCAATCCACCCCCAGAAGGGCTAATGCTTTCGGCAATATAGCTAATAGTTGCGAGCAGTAGCCGCTCGCCCATCCGCATGCCTGAAAACTGCCCCTTTCGCCCCCGGCGCCCCCGCCCTCAATCTCAAACCCCACCGAATGAGATATATCCAGTCTGAATCCGCCGCCTGCAGGGAAACCCACCAGCCCACACCCCTCTGGTCCGTCTTAGACTTCCGAAGCCAAAGACAGACCTTGGTTCCTCGAAAGGAAACCTCTGGCCACAATATCCCAACCCTCCCTCTTGCACCAACTACGCCCCCACAAACATCCATGACATTATTGTGGAAAACAGGCAGATTTCCCCATTATCCTTGCAAACCAGAGGCAAGGCTCCCAACACCCGCTCCAGGAGGTTCCACGACAAGGGTTGCCTGACCCGGCACACCCTCCCACACTCCCAAACCCACCCTTCGAGCATCCTCGAGCCGAGCTCGCCCGCTGACGGCACGTAACCCCACACAGCTTTTCCCATGTAAGCAATCCCTGCCAGCTTCCCCGCTATCGTGACCTGTGTGAGCCCCTTCTCAATCAGGGGCAGGATAAACTGCAACACACACATAAGTGTCTATGGGTCTGGAAAGAACCTGATACTCATTATGACGCAAATCAAGCTACTCAACAAAATGAAAACAAAAATAAGGATCAGAAAACGTGAAATAAACTAGTCCTGACCTATCCTAAAAAATTAAAGGATACCCATCAGTCACCACTCGATACCGCCCTTCATCATTTTAGACTCCTTATGGACGTTGTTGGTAGCGAGCTATGGGTGATGTATGAGGATAAGGTGGAAAATCCTTCATCAACAGGATAGCTTGCTGTACGGTCCTTATACTGTTAGTCAGTAGTCTATATTTATGGATTACAGGATTGCAGTGCATGTGAATGTGAAGAGGTGTGTTAAAATTGGATGAAAGAGCAACACATCTTTTATTCTTGTTTCTGCTCAATCCTCCCATATTAAAAACAGAATAGCAAAAAGCAGTTTTCAACAAATGACTGCCTAGATGGTATATAGGTCGACATGTTTCAGCAAATAGAATAGACTAAATAGTCCTTGCCTTCCTCAGGACCTAGGATATTAGTGCTACTTCAATGTACAAAAAGGAATACAAGATCATTAAACAAAAAGGAATGTGTTCCCCTGAGATCCTAGGTGTCTGCTTCTTCCCCACATATCGATCAGTTGTACCACTAGTGGGAGATAAGGATAAACTGCACCACGTCCTCCTGCCGCCCATCCCCACAGACCGCCATCTTGCCCCAGAAGCCAGAAACTCCCCCCACACTATCATGTAAGTCACCTTAGTGTAGTGCGCCAAGGACCCTAAAACCAGCTGCAACATCCTGTGTAGCCTATGTACCACAGTTGCGGCGGCATGGCTAACCCACGGAACCTCCCACACTGCAAACAAGACAAAGCATCGGCTATGTCATTTTCCACCCCGGGGACATGCATCGCGCGAAAAGCAATATCATGCCTCAAGCAGCCCAGCACAAACACCCGCAGCAGCTTCAGCACCTGCGCATCTCTAGCCGATTGCCTATTCACCACGTCCACCACAGCCATGTTGTCTACATGGAAAGTCACTCTTCTGTGGGCCAACAAATCCCCCCAAAGCAAGATCACCACCACCAAGGGGAAATGTTCCAGAAAGGCAAAGCTCCTGCCACCCCCCGCACACTCAGAGGGCCACTTCTCCGCACACCACTTTCCCCTCCAGTACAGGCCAAAGCCTTCGCTCCCAGCCACGTCGGAACCAATTTGAACATCCCAGACCAGGTCACCCTCTCCCTGCATGGGGACCCTGTTAAAGTTCTTCAAAAAGAACTGCCACATCCTCAGGTCTTCCCAAATACCTGCGGACAACCGCACATGCAGATGCGGCGGCCACCGCCCGACCAACGTCCTGTCCAATATCCGACAGAAAATCAGTCCCACTCGCACCACCCTGCAAGCGAAATTAAGGTGGCCTAACAGCACCTGTATTTCCAAAACTGTGACTTTGTCTCGTGCCAACATAACCTCCAGCGGGAAAATGACAAAAAACAATTTGATGGACAGAATGTAGATCAATGTCTTACATTCACCCCAGTACAAGGATCTGGGCCTAAATCCATCGTTTTTTGCACTCCACACCACCCTGGGTCAGATAATGGCTTTATGCAAATCAGCTCTGACCCTGTGCCCCATGGGAACAGTCCAGTCCGAACTACAACAGCCATATCTTTCCCAGACCGGAATCAAGCATCCGAGGACCGGACCGGTTTCGAGGTAACACCTCTCATCAGCCCGGCTAGCTTGACTCCAGTGGTGTGGAGGCTCTGGGACCCACGTCTGAGCTACCCCAGTACACTCAGGGAGAAAATGACAAAAAACAATTTGATGGACAGAATGTAGATCAATGTCTTACATTCACCCCAGTACAAGGATCTGGGCCTAAATCCATCGTTTTTTGCACTCCACACCACCCTGGGTCAGATAATGGCTTTATGCAAATCAGCTCTGACCCTGTGCCCCATGGGAACAGTCCAGTCCGAACTACAACAGCCATATCTTTCCCAGACCGGAATCAAGCATCCGAGGACCGGACCGGTTTCGAGGTAACACCTCTCATCAGCCCGGCTAGCTTGACTCCAGTGGTGTGGAGGCTCTGGGACCCACGTCTGAGCTACCCCAGTACACTCAGGGAGAAAATGACAAAAAGCAATTTGATGGACAGAATGTAGATCAATGTCTTACATTCACCCCAGTACAAGGATCTGGGCCTAAATCCATCGTTTTTTGCACTCCACACCACCCTGGGTCAGATAATGGCTTTATGCAAATCAGCTCTGACCCTGTGCCCCATGGGAACAGTCCAGTCCGAACTACAACAGCCATATCTTTCCCAGACCGGAATCAAGCATCCGAGGACCGGACCGGTTTCGAGGTAACACCTCTCATCAGCCCGGCTAGCTTGACTCCAGTGGTGTGGAGGCTCTGGGACCCACGTCTGAGCTACCCCAGTACACTCAGGGAGAAAATGACAAAAAACAATTTGATGGACAGAATGTAGATCAATGTCTTACATTCACCCCAGTACAAGGATCTGGGCCTAAATCCATGTTGTGTTTGCATATTCCGCCCTAAGTGCACTGGGGATGCCCAGACGTGGGTCCCAGGCACTCCACACCACTGGAGTCAAGCTAGCCGGGCTGATGAGAGGTGTTACCTCGAAACCGGTCCGGTCCTCGGATGCTTGATTCCGTTCTGGGAAGGACATGGCTTTTGTAGTTCGGACTGGATTGTTCCCATGGGGCACAGGGTCAGAGCTGATTTGCATATCGCCATTGTCTAACCCAGGGTGGTGTGGAGTGCAAAAAAACGATGGATTTGGGCCCAGATCTTTGGACTGGGGTGAGTGTGTGACATTGATCCACATTCGGTCCATCACCTGTTGTGTTTGCATATTCCGCCCTAAGTGCACTGGGGATGCCCAGACGTGGGTCCCAGGCACTCCACACCACTGGAGTCAAGCTAGCCGGGCTGATGAGAGGTGTTACCTCGAAACCGGTCCGGTCCTCGGATGCTTGATTCCGTTCTGGGAAGGACATGGCTTTTGTAGTTCGGACTGGACTGTTCCCATGGGGCACAGGGTCAGAGCTGATTTGCATATCGCCATTGTCTAACCCAGGGTGGTGTGGAGTGCAAAAAAACGATGGATTTGTCCCAGATCTTTGGACTGGGGTGAGTGTGTGACATTGATCCACATTCGGTCCATCACCTGTTGTGTTTGCATATTTCGCCCTAAGTGCACTGGGGATGCCCAGACGTGGGTCCCAGGCACTCCACACCACTGGAGTCAAGCTAGCCGGGCTGATGAGAGGTGTTACCTCGAAACCGGTCCGGTCCTCGGATGCTTGATTCCGTTCTGGGAAGGACATGGCTTTTGTAGTTCGGACTGGACTGTTCCCATGGGGCACAGGGTCAGAGCTGATTTGCATATCGCCATTGTCTAACCCAGGGTGGTGTGGAGTGCAAAAAAACGATGGATTTGGGCCCAGATCTTTGGACTGGGGTGAGTGTGTGACATTGATCCACATTCGGTCCATCACCTGTTGTGTTTGCATATTCCGCCCTAAGTGCACTGGGGATGCCCAGACGTGGGTCCCAGGCACTCCACACCACTGGAGTCAAGCTAGCCGGGCTGATGAGAGGTGTTACCTCGAAACCGGTCCGGTCCTCGGATGCTTGATTCCGTTCTGGGAAGGACATGGCTTTTGTAGTTCGGACTGGACTGTTCTCATGGGGCACAGGGTCAGAGCTGATTTGCATATCGCCATTGTCTAACCCAGGGTGGTGTGGAGTGCAAAAAAACGATGGATTTGGGCCCAGATCTTTGGACTGGGGTGAGTGTGTGACATTGATCCACATTAGGTCCATCACCTGTTGTGTTTGCATATTCCGCCCTAAGTGCACTGGGGATGCCCAGACGTGGGTCCCAGGCACTCCACACCACTGGAGTCAAGCTAGCCGGGCTGATGAGAGGTGTTACCTCGAAACCGGTCCGGTCCTCGGATGCTTGATTCCGTTCTGGGAAGGACATGGCTTTTGTAGTTCGGACTGGACTGTTCCCATGGGGCACAGGGTCAGAGCTGATTTGCATATCGCCATTGTCTAACCCAGGGTGGTGTGGAGTGCAAAAAAACGATGGATTTGGGCCCAGATCTTTGGACTGGGGTGAGTGTGTGACATTGATCCACATTCGGTCCATCACCTGTTGTGTTAACATAACCTCCAGCAGCTCCAACATTTGCTGCTGCTTATCCACTGGTAAACCGGCCTCCATCGCCTCTGAATCCAAGTTCGTTTCCCAAGAATGACAGCGCCGTGCACGGCCCCACTTTCTTCTCCGGTGCCAATGGCACACCCAACTCCCCCATGATCTCCTGAAACCTGTTCAGCGCATCCTGGCAGTCCGTGGAGCCGGGGGTTCCAACCAAGAAAAAGTCATCCAGGTTGAGCGTTACTCCTTGGAGGCCCGTCCGTTCTGTGAACAACCATTGTAGGAACGTACTAAAGCATTCAAAAAGTGCGCAGGACATTGAGCAGTCCATCGGCAGTGCCTTGTCCACATACCAGCGGCTGTTAAACTGGATTCCCGGTAAGCCCCAATCATCTGGGTGGACTGGAAGCAGTCGTAAAGCTGACTTGATGTCGCACTTTGCCATCCTCGCCGTTGGGCCCGCAGTCACCACCTGGGACATGGCTGTGTCAACAGAGGAATAAGACACTGTGGTCTCTCTCTCATCAATAAAGTCATTTACAGAGCCACCTTCGGGCCACAACAAATGCTGAATGAGGCGAAACTGCCTCTTCTCCTTTTTTGTTACTACCCTAATGGGGGACACAACCAAATCCACCAAAGGCCAATCCTCAAAGGGTCTGGCCATGCGGCCCTCACCCACTTCCTTATCCAGCTTGTCCTGCACCACCTCTGGGTGCTCCCTGGTGACCTTAGATTGTCAGCCCACCTCCGAACCCGCGGCCACTCATAGACCAGCCAAAAACCCTCCTTAAACCCCAACCGCAGGCGATCAGCAGCCCCCCTATCCGGATAAGTCTGAAGGACCGCTACAAAAAAGATCGAGTCTAACTGGAGTACGAGCACTTGGGCCCAGGCCCTTTGGCCCCCTACCACCCTCAGACTGCTGTTGCATCCCGGTCTGCAAACTACCTGCCTGCCCCTGCTGTCCCCCCTGCTGTTGACCCTCAGCTTCCCAGCATGTGACAAGGGCATGTCCACTCTTCCCACAGCCCGAGCATTTGTATCGGAACTGGCAATACTCCCTAGTGCATGGCCCGTGGTTGTAGTCCCAGCATGTCCCCGTGAAACCAGACTGTCCCTTGGCCTCCGCCCCCACCCCACCCCAGGTGGGGCGGCCCTGAAAGGGCTGATACACAATAGGCCGCTCGCCGTAAATATGGTCTTACCCAACCCAGCCAGACCCATCGTGTGCTGCCACAAATCAGAATCCAACTCACCCCATTTTGCCTCGGGATCCCAAGCCATATGGGCCCTGAACTCCTCGTCATACTGGGCCCACGCATAGCCTCCCCCGTAATCTTGGCCTTTCTGATGGCGTCCATACATTTAAACATGGACACTGACCGCTACGGGAACTTCTCACAATACACGCTAGCGAAGATTAAAAAGTTCACTGTCCAATTTTCGACCATCGGCCTATTCTGGAGTTCATACTCCTCCTCCTTAGAACCCTCCTTCGCCCTCACATCCCGATGCAGGAGCTTCAATATTTCCACATATTCTCCCTTCCAAATGCGCTCCTTATGAGACAACATCATGTGAGCCCCTAACAGCTTTGTGACCCCCATATACAGCAGTCGCTTGACCTTCAATTCCTTGCTCTCCACCTTCACACCATCGTCACCAGCGGGCATCCCGCCGTGGCGCCAGCATCTCTAGCCCCTTTGGCCCCGTCAGCCCCCATCCCCGAAGACCCCGCACCCGTGTCCTTCTTGCCCCCTGGCACCTTACCCACCAGCTCCTCTATCACCACATCGGGGCCCACTTCTTTGTCCGACACATACGTTCCCTTCCGAAGCCTGTCCCCTCCCATTTTCCCCCTTACCCCCACCGAAACTATCCTCGCAGCGCTCGCCACTTTTTTACCTGGTGCCAAGGATGCCGCACTCCACTCCTCTGTGGAGAAGTGTGGCTCAGTGGTTAGAGGCGGCAGACCCGGAGCTGGGATCGACCGTGGACCAGGGTTTGATTCCCCGCCTCAGCGGGTCTCAGGCTCAAAATTCCACGGCCTCGACAATTCTCGCTCCGGTGCCTACTCGACTCACGGGGTCTCACTCTGCAACTCTGGGCAATAGCTTGCTTAATCTCCACGACGGCCCCTCGCGGCGGGATGCCTGGCTTTCACCCTGTGGACACCCTGCCGGGGCCTCTCACAGGGGAATACCAGGACGGGTTCCCTAGGCAAGCGCCAGGATGCCCTTTGGGTGACAGGTTGCGCTATATAAGTATACCTACATTTACATTTACATTTACATCCAAGGGGGCCGATCTCGCCTACCAGCGTGATGTCTGGTCCGTACTCCCCACCTGGCGCATTGACACCTGTAACATACTACCAACAGCATTACTCAGCCCCCCTCCATCCTCACCATCTTGCAACTCCCCTTCCTCCAAACTGTTATCATCATCGACTACTACAACACCCCTAAAACCACCATCCCTTCCTGCCAGCGGCTCCGACTGCACCCTCCGTGCAACATTAAAATCAACATTTGCGTCACTCCTCCTCCGATGCTGCTCCCCAAGCCGTAGCAGCCCTGTGGGTGTAGGGGTCGGCAAGCCCGCAGTGGGCCTTCTTCTGCCGGCTGCACCGGGATCCCCTGCCGGTACCGGGCATGGCGCGGGAGCTCAGCCCTCCCTTCGCCTTGGTGCCATTGAGCCGTTCTCAGCCCTGACAAGTCTGGAACCCCGCGGCGTATCTCCTCCTGAAAAATAAATGGCAGGACTGGTGTGCTGGGTCCCTCAGTCTGCACCCCGCCCACACCCCCATATTGCCCCCCCATCCGCCGAGCAAAAGCCACCCACGCCCTACCCACAGACCTACGGTCCACCTCCCCACCCCCATCCTCCTCTTCCTTGCTCCATGCCAGGCCCCCGACCCCAGCCCCACTCATCCGAGGAGACCCCCAACACCTCCATCCCTTTCCCTGAGGCCCCTCTTTCTCCCTCCATCCTCCCCTGCCTTGCCCCCGCTACGGTAATCTCAACACCCCATCCACCCTCTGTGCCGCATCCCCACCAGACCCCTGCGCCTCCCTGACCCCCTCTGCCCAGGAGTCGAAAACATCCAACCCCTCCCAGTCCCTTTCGCTGCCCTCCAAGTCCACCAGCAATGGGACATCCCCCCCACCTCTGCCCACGAGCCCCCACTCACCTCAGGCCCTTCCGCTACCATGCCCTCCCTCCGCTCTTCCTGCATCGCCCTGCCTTCTCTTGCAAAGTGACCCCCTCCCACACCCCCATCCACCTATGCCCCTGCGATACCTCCCAGGACACCACCCCCAACCCATCCCCTGACCCCCCTTCTTCACCCTCGACCAGCCCCTGCCTGAGAAGGCCCTATCCGGAGAGGGGCTCTCAGCCCACCTCCCATTCCCACTCCTGCCCATCTCCTGCCTCTGGCCAAACCCAGGTGCCCAGACCTCCCTGTTGACATCACTCGGCCCAGCCAACTCCCCCTCAACCGCTCCTTTGCACACGGAGGAGTCAGAAATAACGAGCGCTCGAGTCGGGAAGGCGCTCCTGCGCCACCCCTATGATGGCTTCCTCCCACCATGCTGGGCCCTCCCACACTCCCTTCAGATGCCTGCCCTGCCCGCACAAATTCCCCAGGCCCCCACCCACCTCCAGGCGCAACGTGACCAGACAAACTCATCGCGGGTGGCGGGGAGGCGCTCAGAGCACCCCCCCACCCAGACTTCTTCCCTCTTGCGGCCCACACCGCCGCCCCCCCTTGCGCCCAAACAGACTTCCCCCAGGGCCGCGCCCTTTGCACCAGCCCTGCTTGCTCACCTGAAATCTTGCCGTCTGAACATCCAACACAGCAAACAAACAGCTAAAGGGGAAAATGAGAAAGCTCAGAACAGTCAGCTTCTGCCCATAGATGCAGCAGCCACACAACAATTGGCCAATAAGCACCAGACACCTCAATAATTAAATCTCCTGATACCCCAAGAACAAATTCAAACCAGCCAGAGTTCAAACTGGCAACGAAACTTATGCCACATAGAAGGAATCCAAATGACACCGAATAGCGCACTGAACGAGGCCAGTAGGCCAAATCAGCAAAACCAATTCGGTGTCTCCAACTGGGCAGGGGGAAGGGATACTAATGTAATATGGTTCATACCTGAATACGCCTCTGGAGGGAGGCATGACATCCTGAACCGAGGTAACATACTGCGGTTACTATCCCACATACCGCAACTAGCAGATGTAAAAACAACAGACTTGGAGTCAATAGAATTTATTAATTGCGGTGACGTAAAGGCTGGCGAAAAAACAAGAGCTACATGGACCACTGCAACAACAACACATAAAATACTCTCAGAAAGGGACATCCTAAAATCCTGGGGGATAACCATCGCCCCGTATTATAAACCAGGTTACCCAGATCTGTTAAACCAAGCCCCATCTAGAGGTTTTGTGACAGCATCTTCTAGACCAACTACATCAGTGCTGAGAGGAGCCTCAGGGTACTGCAACATGGACATGAGGCATCAAGCAGAGCAACTAAGGAGCCACAACGATCCCCTTACTCTGCAAGCTCGGGAAGGAGACACACGATGGTTCGCAAGAACCATCAACAATATAAAAGATTGACGCGATCTTCGCTCACTATACATGGGAAAAGAAAAAAAGGACACAGTACGGATCTGTTCTTGGAACGCAAACGGCCTCGCCAACAAAGTAACTGATCTCGACTTTGTCACCTACGTCAGGGCCTTCGACATTGTGGCACTGCAAGAAACATGGGCAGAAGATCCACCCCACCTTCAAGGATTCTTGCGCTTCCACACAAATGCCATCAGGGGGGCAAAATATTGCCATCTGCAAGGAGGGTTGGTCATATATGTGGTGAACACAATTGCTCGTTCTGTTCGCATCTTTGGCCCTCCAGTGCAATCATCACTAGCAGTTACTGTAACTTTCTCGCAAACATCGACAAACAAAAGGGACATGAGCATCATGATAATAAATGTATACATTCAATCGAAATTAAAAACCAAACTAATTAAGGAAATGTGCAAGTTTGCGGAAACATACCTAAGAGTGGGTCCCACAACCGATCTTATTTTAACCGGGGACTTACATTTTTTATCTAATGGGCTCTTCGTCGGAAGAAGAAGTGCTGTTGCATAACGCAAACTGGAATATCCAGCTGCAAGGGAAAACGGAAACGTATAAGCAAACCGAGATTGGAAAAACGATCTTGGAGGATTTAGAACATCTTAACCTGAGGGCTCTAAATGGCAGACTGCCAGAAGATAATCCTCCTGTAGCCACACACAATTCCACAAAAACTAGCTCATTTCTGGACAACACCTTTGTTTCTTTAGGCCTCTTCCACCAAATCACATCTTTCCAGATGGGCAATAAAGGTGACAGCGATCACCGGCCCCAAGAAATAGCTCTGAGAACAGTGACCTCAACATTCGAACGCTGCCGGGAGCCTCAAGGAATAACAACTAACATCGACCTAAGACAAATTAAAATTAAAATTAGCAGCAAGCAGCGCGATGCTGGAAAATGCAAAACAACTTTTCTCTGAAAGGGTCGGAAACGGAGAAGTCAAGAAATGGAAAAACTTCTTATCTGGGATGGAATCATACGCTACCAAGGTTAAACCACCAAATCAGCAAAGATTCAGCGGCACAATGCACATGTCACACATGGCAAAACAAGGAATTAAGTATGCAAAAAAAGGATTAACCAACTCCTGAGATACCTTCGGGACAGACCCAGTGATAAAACTCGACTGAAAGCATTACAGAATCAAAGGGCAGCCCTTAAAAAACTGAAAAGGGACGCGAACAGAGCTAAGGAGGAAGATCTCTGGGCCAAATTACACGCCAACGTCAAACACAACAACAGTTCCAGATTTTGGATGGCCATAAATCAATTCATCAATAACAATCATGATGGAATCTGCTCCTACATCTTTGAGGAGGTCTGGGCAAACTACCTCAGGTCCCATTTCCACCGAGGCAGTGACCAGAGAGACCATGATCAAGCAGATCGAAACGAAGTAGATTGCCAAACGACACACAAGTCCTGGGCGGAAAACTATCTCGCCGACTCTGAGAACTCAGTAACAGACACATCTTCCGAAGACCCCCAAACCAACCACATAGATGCCATCAAACGGCAGATAGGAAAAGGGAGAAGAGAAGGCGCCCCTGGCCCAAATGGGCTGCCACCAGCATTGTATAAACAGGAGGCAACCTTCTGGGCAGAAGCTCTGGATCCACTCTTCAAAGAAATTAGAACTCTGAACACCCTGCCTAGCTCATGGAGAGGCTCAATCATCTCCCCAATCTACAAATCTGGCGAGAAGTTGGATCCACAAAATTACAGATTAGTGGCATTATTAGACAACAAAGCTAAATTTTTTGCTGGTTTGCTATTGGAGGATCTCCAGGCTTGGGCAGAAGAAAAATCCGTAATTCCCCTACAACAGACTGGCTTCATAAAATCGGTTGGAACAACGACAAACATACTAAGCGTGGCCATGTTTATGGACAAGGCTGAGGTAATCTCTATTTTTATGTTTCATTGATTACAAAGCCGCATTTGATCATGTCAACCGCACCAGACTGTGGTGCAAACTACACCGCCTGGGGCTGCCACAGCCTTTACTCAAACTAATAATGAATCTACATACGAATACGTGGCTACAGGTGAAGCTGGGAAACGGAACGCATCTATCAAGGCGCATACCGACGGAAAAAGGGCTAAAGCAGGGTTGTGTCTTAGCACCCACACTTTTTAATCTGTACATTGCCGATTTAGTCCCGCTACTAACCAGCTGCAACTCTCATGCCCCGAAATTAGGAGATATTTAATTACCTTGTCTCCTCTACTCAGATGACATAGTCCTGATCAGCAAAACAAAAGTAGGGCTACAACATCTCTTAAACACAACGCAGGATTTTTCCCAAGGAAATGACCTGACGATTAACCTTGGCAAAACAAGAAAAATGATAGTCAGGAGAAAAAGACGTCAAACTGCTGCCTGGTTCTGGGGTGAGACCAGAATAGAGAACACAATGGAATACAAATATCTAAGCGTGTAGTTGGATACAGGCGGCCTGTTTGTGACACAGAAGAACAGCATAAGGCACAAAGGTCTAGCACTGGCAATTACCCTAAAAACACTAAAGTCTAAATTAACAGGCCCATCAATACTACAACTCGTTGAGGTTGCTCGGGCAAAACTCCTGCCAACAATCACCTATGGCAGTGAGGTACAGAAAGGGAAGGATGCAAAAATACTGGATGCCACAGTAACAACGGCATATAGGGTCATCTTTGGGCTGCCGAAATACACCTCACCCGCCCAAATTAGACTTGAATTTGGCGTTCTGAAACAATCACTTGCTAGACAAGGGGCCTTTATCATCACTTGGGACAAAGTGCGAAGAGCAGAACGTTGCACGCTAAACGAACAGTTGTGGAAGGAGCTACAATCGCACCCCGCATTACCAGCCGCGGAATTTCTACACAGCAGCCTTCATAATTTGAGGCTAAACCAGCTCTGGGAGACACCGACAACCACCCCTACTTTTAAAAAATTAGTGTGGAAAACTGTGAAACTCCTTTCATGGCTGGAGGGCAAGGATGCACTATCAAAGAGATCCCACGGCTGGATGACCCTGAACACATACACAAAGCCGGGCATACAAACCTACTTCAACTTGGGTTATGATAAAAACATAAAAATTGCTTTTATGAGATATAGGCTCAGACTGCTCTCTTGCGCCGAGCATCTCCCTCCCTGGCTTCGGATCCAAGCTGGCTCTGCATGCCGCCTATGTGGATCGGCTCAGGAAGACATGCTGCACCTACTATTTTCCTGTAAAGAACTTACAAAGGAACGAGATACATTTCTGAAACAACCTTTCAATCAACGAGGGATCCGCACCAGGAGGCAAGCTTTGCTAGCATGTTTTGAACCGAGCGACCCACAATTGAACTGTAGAACAGTAAAATATCTGAGACTGTGCGGCAGCAAGATGCCAGAAATACTGACAATAGGAACCGAACCAGAAATAGCACTTGCATAAACGCAAGGGGTCTGTGAACACTCTGAGTATATGATTCAGGAATCCAGACAACATGGCTTTTTAGATACAAGAGTTTTAATTATGTACATGACAGTTCTTAAATGAGTATTTTTTTTGTATTGCAATGGTTTTAATTAACTATGCAAATAAAGTAAACTTGAAACTTTAGCATTGAGGCAAGCAGGCAAACACGGCCGCCGCTTAGCCTACAGACGCTCGCCTCATGGGGCGCGCCCCACCCTGAGGGCCCACCAGTAAATCCATTTGTCATGCCTCGCTAAGCAGGTGAATGGCCTCCAGCACGTGAAAGTCTTCACCAGACTTGGTAATCACCGCTCTAATGACGCGCCCAGCAAACCGAAGCCAAAAACACTTCAGACAGAAAACCTGACAAAAATTCCTGCCACTGCAGCGCTCCCAGCCACCAGGTCACCAGAACATAAAATGGTGGCTCGGTAGGCGCCAAAAACCCTTAAATAACCTTGGGCTATCTTTTTAAGATTGGGCTGCATTTGGGCTATTCCCAATGCAGCCCAAAGCCACAAAATGGCTGCGCCTGTCTGGCCCCCAACCCCCTCCCAATCTGCCCGGGGGGCAGACCTCGCGGTGCTCGGCTGCCCCCCAAACCCACCTTGCCAGCAGCGTCAGGAAGCTTCTGCAACATTCAGTGCCTGAAAAGTGGCGGCCCGACAGGACCAACGGGACACAGCACCTAGACTGATTTTCCCCTGCTGGTTGATGTGGCGCCTTTGTGGGCGAGACAAGTGTGCCAGCCCAACAGCACCACAGGCACCCGAAGATAAAGGTGGCCCTGGCCTTGTCAATGGAAGGGAGGCCGCCAACCTGCATCGTCTGCCATAACGCTGCCCCCCTCTTACCTTTACCTGCCAGGAGGTGAAATGTTCCCCTTCATTGCTGTAGATCCGTACTGCCGTCATGGCTCCCACGCCGGTGAATGCACCTGCAGCACTGTAGCTTGGTTTTTCACCGTGCCGAGGCCCAGGAAGATTGCTGCAAGAGCCCGCAGCTAAAGTGAAGGCCCTGCTGAATTTTGACATGAAGGGCCATGGCTTGTGTGTGCATGTGAGCCCCCTAGTGGCAGGTCACCACGTCTGTGGGAGAAATGAAGACCATTTTGGCCACCTATGGCATCTACGCAGCACTGCCCGACACCCGAGAGGGAAGTGAGATGCAGGGCCGGTGCATGGAGCAACCTCTAGTGGATACCTGCTGCGCCACCTAGCTGCTGCTTCGCACACCGCAACCGCATTGAGAAACAGGAGCCTGTGGTGCCCCTGCCATAAGCAGCGGCAAAAAGAAACAGTAATTGATGCCCTACTGCCATGCAAACACAATCCACAGTGCAGAAGGCGACTCCCTAGGGCGCAAGGGCAATTAGCAAGTGTGTGAGCAGAGCACTGCGCTCCCCCAGATGAATGCTGCCACCACTGGCCGTTGGAATATACCCAATGGTGCTGCAAGTGAGAGGAAATGAGAGGAAATGATCTAAGTGAGCATCACATGCCCTCATTTGCTTCAACAAACGGGAGAGACTGACACCCCGCAAGAAGCCACAAGACACTCACCGCTGCCCCACACCAATACTTATAGTGCCCTGCTAATGGCCCCCAGGGACACTGTCAAGATTCCAGCCAAAGTAGTGGAACCAAGGCAGAGCTGCAGAGGAAGAATAGGTGTTCAGCAGTCAAGCCACAAAGAGCATAGAGAGAGACTGTGCCTGTGAGCACCAGCACATATCGCAGCATCAGGAAGGCCACCCAGGTCCAATGAGAAGCCAAGAATAAGTGCATAGACTGTCCACCCCAAAAGTTCAGCATTGACTAGAAAACCAGAAAACCGCCTACCTCACTGAAGGAAGAGGAGAGCATTGAACGCCCCTGGTGGCAAGTTGGCACCACAAGTGAGAAGAGCTAGAGCACACTCCAATAAACTGTCATATACAGAGTTATCCAGGTTGCCTGTTATGCACCCAGCATTCCCCAGAGAAAAGAAGAGAGGAAAGGCCTAGTGTGGCCTGGATGCAGGAAGGGAGAGCTTCTACATCTCCATTGCACCAGCACTGCCCCGCAGTGGGCCAGAGACAATCAAGGATGTGCCCCCACACTGCCTGAAGACTATGGCATACATTACAGGCATGAGGAGAGCTGCTCCCTAAGTGGAAAGCTGCCAGCACCGCAACATGGAGAGGAGATTATGGCACAACACCATATCATAAAAGGAGAGAAGAGTGTTATTAGAAATGGGGTCTCTAGTTGGCACAGTTAGGTACCTTTGTCCAAGTAGGGTCCCTTCTTCCTAGTCAGGGTAAGGGGGATACAGTTCCAAAAGAACCCCTGCTCACCCGCTTGGTAGCTTGGCACCAGCAGACAGGCTTATCTCAGAGGCAGTGTGTAAAGAATTTGTGAACACATACATTAATACAGTGAAAACACTATAAATGGACACCACACCAGTTTAGAAACATAAGTAATCTTTATCTTAACCAAAATAAGACCTAACTCCAAAAATCCACAATACAGCTATCAAGATATCTTTTAAAATGAATTATTCACTCAAATAGAGTTTGTAGCAACAAATAACTTCACTTGGAGTTATTACGACGTCGTGACAGATGAAAACCCCAAAGTACAGCGCCAACAGTAAAGGGCACGGCATCAGGTATGGAGTCAAGCAGACCCTCAAATAATAGTCCCTTGAAAACAATGAAAGACAGTGCACAGCGTCGGGGAGGTGATTCTTCGTTGGCGCCGGGTGTCGTCCGTTCCTTACGAGCCCAGGGGAAGTGAAGCCTCGGTTCCTTACTGCGATGCAGGGTAGGTGAAACATCAGTTCCATGCTGTGTCGGGGAGGTGACGTCATGGTGGCAGCGAGGCGTCGGCTATTTACAATGGTTAAGTGTGGAAGGATTCAGGAGTCACCTGGGATGAGTATCGGCTTCACGTTGATGAAGCACTGGTGTTGGTGAAGTCGGGGGTGCGGTGCGAGTTGGGACGGTGGATGTCACGAGCGGTGTCCTCGGCTCCGGAGCAGGCAGCGGCCTCGATGACGGCTACTGAGTCAATGGGGCATGGGGTCAGTAGGTGTCGGGCCTATGGTGCAAGTTGGAGCTCTTCATGAGCGGTTCCCACGGCTTTGATGCAGGTTACGGCATTGCTTGCCAGCGTCGGTGTTGCAAGTTCCTTTATTGGCAGCAAGTAGCCAACACAGACAGCAAAACAACCCAGTGGCAGTATTGCTCCTCAGCTTCTCCGGCTCTTCTCCTTTGCAAAGGTTCCTCTTGATTCCCAGAAGTTATCTGAAGTTCTGGGGTCTTGGCCCCAATATTTATACTACAAAATCCTTTGTTCTCTGGTGGCAGAGAAGCCCTGTTCTCAGTCAAAACCAGTTCTGTCCTCTCTGGTGCAGCTTTCTGGCAGGAGGTGGAGAAAGCATTGTGGAAGGAAGACCAGGCCCATTCAGGCCCATTCAGGTGAAAGGAAATCTCCTCCCCCTACTCTAAATGCAGCCCAAGTCTATAAAGCCCAGCCCTGACTCTTCAGACTCTCCGGAGCCACTGCATCTCCCAGCCCCTGACACTCCAAACCCTGACAGTCAATCCACATCCTAGCAGAGGCACACTTGATGGCAAAGCACGAATAAATGAATGAATGAATGAATTATGAATGAATTATGAATTTGTAAAGCGCAACTAAACCCAAAGACATCAAGGCGCTAAAAGATGGTACAACTGTTTGAGCAGAGGTGGGCAGATCACAGGTAAGCTTCTCGGAAGAGCCAGGTCTTAAGTGCTTTGCGGCAGAGGGCATGAGAAGCAAGACCCTTGAGGTCGTCAGGGAGCGCGTTCCATAGTATGGGTGCGAGGGAGCAGAAGGCCCTTCCACCCCATCTGGCCTTGAAGACTCGGGGGACGGTCAGCAGATTTTTATTGGCAGAACGAAGAGCCCTACCGGGGACATAATGGGATACAAGGGAACAAATGTCTTCTAGCCCAGTCCCGTTAAGGGCGTGGCTCGTAAGGCAGAGGGCCTTAAAGTTAAACCTGACCTGCATGGGGAGCCAGTGCAGGTTCCTCCTGATGGCAGAGCCTGACGAGCGCTTCGGGGGATCTACGACAAATCGGGCCGCTGCATTTTGCACGATCTGAAGGCGTTAAACCAAGCCGTTGTTAATACCTAGATATAGTGCATTGCAGTAGTCCAGCCGCGAGGCTACAAGAGCCACCTCGACCTGTTTGCATGCTTCTAGGGAGAGATAGTGGGTGATTTTTCTTAAGATCCGTAGGGCACCACAGCAGGTAGAAACTGTCCTGCTAACCTGTTTATCAAGGGTAAGGGAGGTGTCCAGGATAACACTCAGATTGCGGGCCGAAGTGGAGGGCGTGGGAAAGGCGCCAAGGGCAGAGGGCCACCAGTCCATCAACCAGGTCTCGTGTTTGCCTCCGAAAATGAGAACCTCAGCTTGAGGAAGTTCTGAATCATCCAGCCTGCGACTGCCTCCATATAGTTTTTGAAGTTTAGGGCTGCTATGTTCACAGATTGTGATATGGAGACCACAATCTGAGTGTCGTCGGCGTAGGAAAGAACTTCCAGCCCAAAGGATCTTACAAGCCTGGCAAGTGGGGCCACGTAGATGTTAAAAAGCGTGGGGCTCAGGGAGGAGCCCTGGGGGACCCCACACTTCACAGGCTTGACTGGCGAGAGAAAATCGCCAACTTCACCCTTTGCTCCCACTGGTCAAGAAGGGATTTGAGGAGGCAAAGTGCTGGACCGGCCACTCCCAGCTTACTGAGGCGGCTAGCTAGGATGGAAGGGGACAGGGTGTCGAAAGCCGCAGTTAGGTCTAACAGCACCAGTAAGGCAGTCTAGCCATTATCGACCTTGGCGCGGATACTGTCGACAACCACTGTAAGCGCCGACTCAGTGCTGTGAGCCTTCCGGAAACCGTGCTGTGAGGGATCCAGGGCACTGGAGCTATCAAGGAAGACACTCAAGTGATGGTTAAGGTGTGCCTCTAGTATCTTAGCAGGGGCAGGGAGGAGAGAAATGGGGCGGAAGTTTTTCAGGATCCCAGGGTCCAGAGTAGGCTTCTTCAGCAGGAGCTTCACAATGGCCAATTTCCAAGCTAGGGGATAGATGCCTTCCAAAATTACCAGATTCATAACCTCAGCAAGGGGGGGTAGTATTACCTCCCTGCATTCTTTGAGAATTTTCAAAGGACAGGGGTCAAGCGGGGAGCCGGACTTAAGTTTGTCCAGGAGCGGACTCAGATGTTCAGGAGTGAGGAGGGGAAAATGAGTGAACAGACAACGGGGTTCGGGCATCTGACTTTCCAGAGGAGGTGCAGCGAGCGAGACGGGGCTGCCAGGGTAAAGGTTGAGAGCTTCCAAGTCTGTATAGATATCCATGATCTTGGTATGGAAATAGGTGGAAATCTGATCACACAGTTCTTGGGAGGCAACTATGGGGTCAGGTGACTGAAGGAGGGACAAGGTGTCAACTATTTTAAACAGGTCCCTGGGGGAGCTGAGTGAAGCAGTCAGTTTGGCGAAATGTGCCTTCTTTTCTGCCAGAATAGCCGCTTTGCAGCCCTTAAGAAGGCTTTTGTGTTTGACCTTCTCTATGGGGTCCAGATGTAGCCACCAGAGTCTTTCTTGTTTCCTGCACCCCTGTCTGAGGACCCTAAGGGAGTCTGAGAACCAAGGGGCAGAGGGCCGTTTCCTTACTGAGTAGTGTTGCTTAGCCGGTGTGAGTGATTCAACAGCATCCCCCAAGGTGTTTGAAAGGTCAAGGGCCGCAGCATCGGCACCCCTCCCTAACAGAGAATTGATATTGGACATGAAGGGGGTAAGTGTGTAGTTCTTTAGCCCCCTGAAATTCCTCCTCGATTCCCACTTGTTGTTATCCGACTGGGGCACAGCAGAGAGGAGAAGTTCGAGATCGAGGGGAACGGCCAAATGGTCCGACCAGGACAGAGGGAGGGGGGAGCCAATCTGGAGCCGGGGTTCGTTGGTAAATACCCCATCCAGAGTGTGCCCAGCTGCGTGGGTCGGGCTACCCACTAACTGAGACAGTCCACAGGAGGCAAGGGAGTCCAACAAATGGACAGTGTCGGAGGAGTTTGAACACTCCAAATGAAAATTGAAGTCCCCGAGGATGGTTAAATTGGGTCTGTCAATGTAGGGTTCCAGTGTCGTAAGAAGTCCCAGACTGAAAGCGGACCTGGGGCCCGGGGGAATGAAAATACCTCCTTCTAAAAGTGGTATTTTCAACCACAGAATGTAAAAATCACCCTCACTAAAAGATGCATTTTAACATTCTGAGTTCAGGCATACTTAACTTTATTTAACTACCTTGTTCTCAGAGGTAGTTAGGCTTATAAGATGTTATAAGCAAACTCCCCATTCAGTCCTATGGGAACAGGTAGCCTTGCAATAGTGAAAACGAAATTGCCAGTATTTCACTATCAGGACATGTCACACACACCAGAGCATGTCCTACCTTTCACATACACATGTAGGAAAAGTGAAGTTTAGGCCTGGGAAGTGGGTGCACATGCCAAGTCGACATGGTAGTACTAGACTCCCCACAGGTACTGCAATGGCAGGCCTGAGTTGCATTTACAGGCTGCTTATGTTGGTGGCACTATGCTTGCTGCAAGCCTACTAGCAGCATTTGATTTACAGGCCCTGGGCACACACGGTGCACTGTACTAGGCACTTGCTAGTAAATCATATATGCCAATCATGGAAAAACTATTATTTACAAAGGAGGCACTTGCACTTTGGCACTGAACAGTAGAGACAAAATGCCAAAACCATCTAGACCAGCAAAATGTCGAACAAACAGCAAAAACACAGGAAGTAAAGGCATAAAATACAGGGGAAACCCCCACCAATGATGCCGGGTCTAACAAGTGTCCTTTCCCACACTGCCTCAAGATGGAGCCGCCAGTAGCCCAATCCAGGCAAGAGGAGAGTCGCACACTCCAAGTGGCAAGCCACCACCACAGATCCCTACTGCCCGTGGAAGCCATTCCCGGAAGCGGGAACACCTGGAGTAGGAGCTTCAAGAAGCTCCCTGAAGATGGAAAACATAAGACAACTGGCCTATGCCACCCAGCACCAAGGAGGGAGAAGAGAGGAGAGCCACGGAAGTCTTGCCCGCTTGGTCCAGAGACAATTGAATGTTCATGGGCCCCAGGGCCGGACTGACTACCAGGCGTTTTGGAATGCTGCCGAGCTGGGGGATGATTCCAGTGCGGTGGGGGCTGATTTCGTTGATGGTCCCCATCAACGAAATCAGCCCCCGGCTCAGCAGGGTTCCAAAACACTTGGTAGCCAGTCCGGCACAGATCGGCCCTGTTGTCTTTTTGGGAATAAGGTGCACCCGTAGGAAACACTGAAAACAAGAGAGACAAATGACAATCCCATCACCATGAAGAGCCAGACAAACACAGGTGCCCTAGAAAGACAAACACAAGAAGAAGAACAAGGACTTGTACCACGACAGGCCAAGAGTGGATCCCAGACACAAGTCAGCCACCAATGCAAAGTGATGTCCCTGGAGACAGCTCAATGGGAGAACCAAAAGTAAGCATCTGCAAGCATGAACCAGTTTCTCTCCGAAGCTTACCTGAGCGACGGTCAACTCCCGAGCATCAGCAGTCTAAGTTGGATGGCATCCCTGCTTGTGACCGCATATGCCATGGGCTAGAGCAAAGTGTATGTGTCCAGCTGCTCATTACAATAGGTGAGGACAGATAATCACGTAGCATGTGTGGGTGATGTCCTCTACCCTAGTGTCTCATTTGTCTAGTAGTAATGTGAGTGCTGCATGTTTTCTAAACAATTTGTTTATAGGCTACACCCCGCCCAGTAGCGCCATTTTATAATCTTACCATATAGTCTCGCCTTTCATTCTAGAAGTAGTACGCACAATATCTGTCTAAAATTGATATATTTTAGGGACGCTCCAAGCCAGATGGAGAAAATCAGACCCTAGGGCTCCGCCTCTGAAGCAGCTTGAATTGGGGCATAGTCCCTGTTTCCATAAGTTGCATGTGGTGTGATGCAGTCTATGTAGATAGAGTAAGTGTTTTGTATGAAGTCCACTACTAAGAGATAAAGCTGCAGTTTGTGCAGCAAAATCCCCCTTCACAGTCTGATGGGGGTCTGCAGCTTTACACATTTATGTTTTCAATGCTCTATGTAATGATGTGCTTCTGCTTGTGCAGTCGTATAATTTTGCATCTCAGATGTTTGGGCGATTTTGCAGGGGTGGTTCTTGTGGAAAAGACTCAGCGTTTCATTTAATCGTGGCCTTAAAATGATGATAGAGAAGCAATCGATCAGCTTGCAGGTTGGCCGGTCTGTGATTGTGATTATGTCTATAAAGTTCCCTTCCTCGAAGAGATCTCCTCATTTCTTGATGTTCCATTTGGACATTTGTGCCAACACCTTTGCTTCACCAGTTAATGGTCTCCCTGGGTGTCCTGCCTGGGTGGATGAACGTGAATAGATCAAACATAACCCCCCTCTTTGCCTCAATCTATTCCAAGCAAGTGGCGTGCAGTGTGAAGGGAGTATGTCTAGTTGCCCTTCATATAGGAGTTAGAAGATAAATGTTTTAATGTGAATGGGGAATTAATTGTCAACTTTCACTGCCAGGTGTGGTAAGTAGGGCTGTGACTGAAACCAGTGATGCATGTAGTGTGCTTGTGATGGGGAAAGGATTTGCACGTAATGTGAGGGGAGAGGAGTTGGCCTAACGGCTAGTGCGCTCGACGTGGGACCTGGGGAACTGGGTTCGAGTCTCGGTAATGACGCTAAACCTCCTGTGATTCTGGGAAAATCGCTTAATCTCCCCGTGCCTAACAAAAATGAATGTGTATCCTCATGTAATGTAACTGGTGCTGTGTTAGGCGCTCTGATAGCCGGTTTGGATTCGGGTCAAGTTTGTGCTATATAAAACTTTGGAAAAATAAAGTGCAACTTGCTTGTATTCAGTCCTCTCGACATAACGTTGATATACTAATTAACATGTTTTGTGTACTAAAAACTGCATTACATGAATCAACTAGTATCCAAGGGAAGCTCGACAATGTGCTTTTACTAACTATAAACCGCTTACACTAAAATTACTGCTGCTACGTGGGATTTCCTACTGGCATGCGTCTGTCATACTCATGTGACATAACGTCTTTCTCGGCTTGGAGGGAAACTTTCGCTTCTGCGCACTAGAACTAAGATGGCTGCTCTGCGTTACAGCATGCATGAAGCTTGCACTGCTGCTTTTGCTAAGCTGTTCGTTTTGCCTAATCATTGACGTAATAGTTAAAATAAAGTAATGGGAATAGAGTAGAGATAAGTGGTATACAGAACATTTATTATTCTTTGTTCTAAAACTGTTTCTTTTCTATTTTTTCATGTAACGATAATCATGGGCCTGGGAGGTGTTATTACTCCATCTTGAAAACCCACACTGCGCATGTCAAACTCCAGAAGGAGCTGAAGTCATTTGACATTGAAGCCATGCCAAGCTTACAGCACACTAGAAGATGCGCCTGGGAATCTAACCTGCTGACCCCAAGCGGAAGAAAATATTGTTAACGTTGTATTTCTATAAGAACATCCATTGTTGGGTGGAATAAAGATGCATGGGAAAATTAAATTTGATGAGGGGAACGTTAATAGAATATTCAGAAGTAAAAGTTTCATTTTATTATGGTGTGATGACCTCTCCCCTTCTCTTTTCCAATCAAAATTGGGGATCCTTACACTTGCAACTTTGGGGGGGTGGTACACTGTCCTGAAAAATAGTATAACTAGAGTAGCCTTAGTTAGCAAATTTGTCCGACTTGTACGAATAGCTGAGTTGTCACTGACCCAACGCAGTCAATAGATGATCGGGAGCAGAGGTGCTGGCGAAGCACTCTGTCAGAAGATTCGATAACCCAATTGGGGTTTGGGAACTGGGTGCTGGCGGAGCACTCTATCTAAAGACTTTGTGACCTTGTCGGATTTCAACTGTTAGCTGCAGAGAGAGAGTCCAATGTAGGCGTTTGTCCTTTAGCTGTGGGTGCCGGTTCTAGCCTGAGGTGGTACTGTCCTGATTCAGTTTGGTCCATACTTGTCCTGATTCTGGTTTGCACCTGTTCTTTCCTGCTGGTACCTGCATCTTGGGGTTCTGTCCTTTTCCCAGCCCGTGGCCAGGGTTGGTCTTCACACCACTCTAGTTAACTATAATTAGTGTGGGTTTGTCATCGTATTTTTCCCTGTCTCTACCCTTCCTATATTTCAATGCTAATGAATGTTTCAATTTTTAATCATATTCTTGCTGATTGATCACGTTTTAATTAATGTAGTATGGACAATGACATTTAATAAGTTTCATAGATAAAGAGTTTAAATCTTTCCCGAGTTTGTGGGTATTTATATGAGTGCAAATGTTTATTTACTGTCTATTATGCTAACACCCATGATCCTTTAGGACTTTAGGTACCAGTGACTTGGATTGGTAAGTCAAATGGTATAGGTCCTGAATGATTAAAAAGAAATTGATTAACCGTAGGTTTACCTGTTCAAAGTGCGTATGTTGATTTATGGGCCCAGGTGAGTATGGTAAACTGGTCAGGTTAACCCATGCGCTCCATCAGTTGATTTGGTAGCAGAAAGATGGTTAGGGTTTAGTTAAGATAGTTAGGTAGTTATAGTTAGCTGGTTTAAAGAAATATGTTTACATATTTGAAATTGTAGTATTGATTGTGTTAATTTGATGTATTAACCAAAATTGTTTGTACCTGTTTTATGTTTTGTCTAGAAAGGGTCACACTGAAGGAGTAGCAGGTTCTTCTGAGCTTGATTGATAGCACTCAGAGACGCCTGGTATTGGTTGAGACAGCGGGAGTGTAACTGAGATAGTAATTGTAAAGGAGGGGTGAGTACAGGAGCGTGAGAACTAATCTCACAAGAAAAGCAGCGCAACTATTGGTTGGATTTATTTTGAATTCAAAATTTTGATTGGTCACTGAAAAATAAAAGACGCTCTGGTATAGGAAGTAATTTTGTAAACAAATTGAGAGTTGTCCTAAAGGTTTGGGTTTAAAATATATGTGGCATATAGGTCCGATTGAAGGGAGTAGACCCAATAGAAAATATTTAGGGTTTGCACAAGAATAGTATATAAGAGGAAGACCTTATATCAGGTACGCAGAGAAGAGAAACATTTCATTCATTAAAAGAATTAAGAATTATTTCAAGAAAGATAAAGCAATTAAAACAAGAGAAGGGATTATTATTCAACCACCAAATACGCCTGCATCATACATGATGGTTGAAAGGGGCTATCACACTTGTGTGTGGTTAGAAAATTGGATGGAGTACACAAAAGATGATGGGGTTTTAACATTTTCAGAAAATGGTCCGTTTAATGGCAGAGTTTTGTACAATTTGAGAACTCGCATGAATGAATTAGAACCCAGACCTAGATTAACGCAGTATGAGGCATTGGTGGAATGAAAAATTGAGGTTTTTGAGCGAGATAGACCCAGAAGTAACAGGAATTGAAATAAGTTTTATCTTCGATTTCCAAAAGAGACAAGAGACAACCAAATGAAACAATGGAGACAGACCATGTTAGTGGAAGGATTATGGCCCACATGCATCAATGTCGTCTTTTGCGATTTCTAAATTGCGATAAATAGCGATTCGCAATTTAGAAATCGCAAAAGGCTATGCATGATTATTTTTATAATTTTTATGCAATTCGGTAGAAATCGCTATTTTTACCGAATCGCATAAAAATGCGATTTTCAAATTGCGAATTCGCAATTCCCATTCATTCCTATGGGCCAAAAGGCCCATAGGAATGAATGGGAATTGCAAATTCGCAATTTGAAAATCGCAAATCCTGATTGCATTTCAAGGGTGGTGAGGGGGGTTCAAATGAACCCCCCCTGCACCCATGAAATGCTGTTTTCGCATCATGTTGCACACACACATGTCCTAAGGACATGTGTGTCCGTAACATGAATGTTAAAAAAATGCATTTTCAGCGTTATTTTCATTTTTTGCAAATTTACAGAGTAGTTCAACTACTCGGTAAATGTATCCCTCTAATTGCGAATTCGCAATTTAAAAAGTATTCATGCATTGCTTTTAAGAAATCGCAAATTTGCGATTTCTTAAAAGCAATCGCATTTTTAGAAATCGCAAAAATGTTGCGATTTCTAAAAATGCTTGATGCATTCCAAAAAGCATTTTTGGAATCGCAAACGGCCGATTTTAAGGAATCGCACCGTTTGCGGCTCCAAAAATGATTGATGCATGTGGGCCAATATCCTGTATTTACTTTAGAAGATCCTACAGGTAGTAAAAAACTGAGAAAACAAAACATTTAATGACTAGTGGTGAATGGATGTTGATTTTTTAGAGGATTTATTCATGAAAAATCCACCACCTTATAATGAGGACCAAGTATAATTAATCCAAATGCACCATTTTTGAAAGGTGTGCACTTGTTACAACGCATTTTTTACAACGCACTACTGTTACAACGCATCCATTACAACGCGGATACTGTTACAACTCATGTTTTTACAACGCATTTTTTTACAACGCAGGTACCTTTACAACGCATACCATTACAACGTAAGTATTGGTAAGTATATAGTTATATTTTAAATGTTATATGTTTGGGGTTAAGGGGTATTTTTAGGGGTTAGGGTCAGCTTTGGGGTTTAGGGTAAAGGGGTATTTTTAGGGGTTAGGGTCAGTTTTGGGTTTTAGGGTAAAGGGGTATTTTTAGGGGTTAGGGTCAGTTTTGGGTTTTAGGGTAAAGGGGTATTTTTAGGGTTCAGGGTCAGTTTTCAGTTTTTGGGTAAAGGGGTATTTTTAGGGTTCAGGGTCAGTTTTCAGTTTTTGGGTAAAGGGGTATTTTTAGGGTTCAGGGTCAGTTTTTAGTTTTTGGGTAAAGGGGTATTTTTAGGGTTCAGGGTCAGTTTTCAGTTTTTGGGTAAAGGGGTATTTTTAGGGTTCAGGGTCAGTTTTTAGTTTTTGGGTAAAGGGGTATTTTTAGGGTTCAGGGTCAGTTTTTAGTTTTTGGGTAAAGGGGTATTTTCAGGGTTCAGGGTCAGTTTTTAGTTTTTGGGTAAAGGGGTATTTTAAGGGTTCAGGGTCAGTTTTCAGTTTTTGGGTAAAGGGGTATTTTTAGGGTTCAGGGTCAGTTTTTAGTTTTTGGGTAAAGGGGTATTTTTAGGGTTCAGGGTCAGTTTTTAGTTTTTGGGTAAAGGGGTATTTTTAGGGTTCAGGGTCAGTTTTCAGTTTTTGGGTAAAGGGGTATTTTTAGGGTTCAGGGTCAGTTTTTAGTTTTTGGGTAAAGGGGTATTTTTAGGGTTCAGGGTCAGTTTTTAATTTTTGGGTAAAGGGGTATTTTTAGGGTTCAGGGTCAGTTTTTAGTTTTTGGGTAAAGGGGTATTTTTAGGGTTCAGGGTCAGTTTTTAGTTTTTGGGGTACAGGGTAAAAATAAATTAAATTTAATTTTAATTTAAATTATTTAATAGTAAATAAATTAAATTAAATTACTTTGCATTATTTTTGGGTTTGAGGGTCAGTTTTGAGTTTTTGGGGTACAGGGGTACAGGGTAAAAATAAAGTTATAATTTTTTTAATTTACAATAATTAATTTTAATTATATTTAAAAAAATTACTTTATTTTTTTGGGGTGTTTAGGGTCAGTTTAGATTTTCTGGGGTACAGGGGTACATGGTAAAAATAAAGTAACATTAATTTAAATTTAAATTAATTAACGGAAATTAAATTATTTAAAATTACATTAAATTATACTTAAATTATACTTTTAAAATTAAGTTACTATTATATTATTCTTATTAATATATACTTACCAATACTTACGTTGTAATGGTCTGCGTTGTAAAGGTACCTGCGTTGTAAAAAAATGCGTTGTAAATACATGCGTTGTTACATGATCCGCGTTGTAAAAACCGCGTTGTAACGGTATGCGGAGTAAAAGTCCGCGTTGTAACATCATATATCCTTTTTGAAACCACCTCAGATTACGCAAGTGGCACATGAGACTTCAATAGAAAAGGTACTTCAGGAAAGAGAACGAGAAGCATTAAATAAACAAAGAAGTGAGTTAATTCAGAAAATTTCTCAATTGAATACAAGTCCTGAAGCCCTGACAATTCCAGTAACTATTGGCCCAGTTGTTCCTCTTTATGGAGATAAACAACCTAGTCCTAAAAATACTGTAACTACACCTGTAGTACAGTCTAGAAAAGAACCCTTAATAATTGATGATCAAGCAAGTGAATGTGAGTCAGTGATTTCCCTGATGGATTTATCTATAAGAGAACCAGTGAGTGACTCTGTCAGGTAACCCACTCCTATAAGTTCTAGAGAAGTACAGATGGAGACATCTTCAGTTACAAGAAGTGCCACAGTAGTAACCCCAGAGGAAATAGAGAGATGGTCACGAGAAATAGACAAACCAAAGTCACAGCCAAAGGTATTGGACATATTCAAATTAAGAGTCGAATTAGAGGAAATGATGGCTGGAAATGTGGGATTAGACACGTTGAATGCATTCAGTGAGGATGAGTTATTGTTCATATGGAAAAGCATTACAGAAATACAAGAGTGTTTCATGAAAAATGTATGGACATGGCAGCAAATATGGGAATTGATATTGGCAAATCTAAAGTATTACAGAAACCATATCGAGCTGAATTTTCTGACAAAGACTTGGAAAATATGAATGTGTTGTGTAAAAAGTACAAATTAAGGAGCTTATGTCATTATTGCAGAAATGGGGCGACCTAGAAAAATGGAAACTAGATGGGCAAAGAAAAAAGAAGAGGCTTGATCAAAACAAACTGCATCTGAATATGTATTAAAAGAAGCAGAAAAAGTGGAGAGGTTGTGTCCCATGAGAGAAGTACCAGGTGGAGGTTTTTTGCACATGTCCCATGGTCCCGACAGGATATTTTGTCATTCACAAGTGATTTCCCAAAACTCCGAAAGAAGCCTGCAGAATGGTACAGACAAGTTGAGAGGTTTGTGAATATTTCAAAATGTCTTTTAAAATATTTAGATGAGTTATTTGACATTGTCGTTCCTGTAGATTTGTGGACAGAATGTAAAGTTGCTGCTGATTGGCCAAGTGATGAGTACCCTAGAGACCCAAAGACAGGAGCCCCCTCAGAAGATGTAATGAAGAAATATAATCAAATAATACTGTACCTAAAAGGGAAAGTAACGGCAAAAGAAACTGATTGGACTAGAACAGATAGAACTACCCAGAATAAAGATGAATCTGTGCATGCATATTATGAACGCCTGTTACAAGTATTTAAACAGTACAGTGGTTTGGACAACATTGATATGAAAGACATGACGCATTTCATCTATCGGTTTGTGTCAGGATTAAGACCAGAAATTATACAATGGATTAAAGATCATAACATTTGTTGGCAGGCCAAGCCGATTGATGAAATTCTTAAATATGCAAAATATTGTGAAGATGAACTTGACAATAAACGAAAAGAATTAAAGGAAAAGGTAATGTGGGCACAAGTAAAATTAGCAGAGCAATAGGAACTCCAGTTAAGTCAAATGAACAATACCCAGACTCAAAGTGATGGTAATGGGGGTAAGCCAAGGGGAAAATTCAATAGAGAGGAAGCCAAAACGACGTTCCCTTGTCACGGGTGAGGCAAGTTGGGGTACTGGAAGAACGAGTATAAGGCTGTGCAAAATAACACTGTCCAAACTAATGATTTGAATACACAGACGCAGAATGAAGTGCCACGGAAGCAACAACAGCAGGTAATAAAAAAACAGTTACCCCTTGCGCTCATGCCAAATTTTATGAGCAAAAGACACCAAAGTGTGGATACCTCAAATTATGAGGGAAGTGGTAATAGAGACGCAGTGAGATCACAGTTTCTGTTGAGCGACACATTTTTCGAGGAGGAGACATACTGACGGTGCTTGAGAGGGGAAGACGTGGAATGCGTACGTGGCGCCTCCTTTCCGGTAGATCAGTTAGGTCCATATATTGAAGGAAAGGATGAAGAAAATGATGTCACCTTTCTATTGGACACTGGTAATACCCATTCTACTGTGAGAACAGCAGACGTTCCAAACCTACCCCTCTCAGGAGAAACGATCCGAGTAGTGGGCGTTCTAATAGACAAATTAGTACCCCAGTCACAGAACCAATGGAAGTTAGAATAGGCAATTTTAAAGAAATGCACAAATTTGTCGTTTGCGATTTTAGCCCAGTAAACCTGTTAGGCAGAGATTTGTTGTACAAAATAAATTGCACAATCTTTTGCACCCCAAGTGATGTTGAAATTCAAACCCCAGATGAAGACGGAATCTATAAATTAATGTTAGCAAAACAAGAAACGGAGAATACAAAATTAACTGTAGTAGACCTACCAGAAGAGTTACAGCATACTGTAAATCCTATGGTGTGGGATTTTACAGGAAAAGATGTAGGGTTAATGGCAAATGTCGATCCGATAAAAGTAACAGTAAAAGAAGGTGAAGTTTACTCAAAAATTTGACAATACAAAATGAGCCCAGAAATAAAAGCAGGTGTTGCAGCAGAAATAAAGCATTTGTTCGAAACAGGCATTTTACAAGAAATAATGAGCAGTCCATGTAATTCGCCCATAATTTGCATAAAGAAACCGAAATGAAAGTACAGAGTCGTACAGGACCTCCGTAAAATTAATAAGATTGTTGTCCCATGCTGTCCAGTTGTGCCAAATCCTGCAGTGATTCTGTATCAGATACCGTGGGAAGCCAGACGGTTAACCGTAATAGATTTATGTCACGCATTTTTCTCGATTACAATATACCCGGATAGCAACTTTTTTTTCTTTTGAATTCGACAGTCATGTGTACGTCTGGAACCGCGTTCCTCATGGGTATACAGAGAGTCGATCCATCTTTAATCAGATATTGAAAAAGTGCCTTGAATCTCTGGTACTGCCCGGACAGTCAGTCCTGGTTCAGTATAAAGACGAGTTCATGGTGGCGTCTAAAACCCGAAAGGACTGTGTTGTTGATACCATTGCTTTACTGAATCATTTAGGTGAAGGAGGACATAAAGTGTCACCTGAAAAGTTGCAATTTTGCACCGCAGTGAAATATCTGGGGCACCAGATAGAAAGAGGAGTCAAAAGGGTTACCTCAGAAAGAACCGGAATAATCAAAAACATGAATCTACCTCAAACCAAGAAAGAAATCAGAATGTTCTTTGGAGTTGTAGGGTACTGCAGGCAGTGGATTGTGGGACTTGCAGCCCTAGCAAAACCATTGATACAAATGACAAAGAAGAGAGCAAGGGACCCAGTAGAATAGAATGACGAAAGCATGACTGCCTTCTTGAAATTACTAGAATGTGTGTACAGCTCCAGCATTAGAGATGGCTGACTATTCATAACATTTTGCACTATTCTGTGATACACGAGATAAATGTGCACTTTCAGTTTTGACCCAAACTCATGGTCTAATAAGACGTCCTGTGGCATATTTCTCATCTACATTGGATCCAGTAGCATCTGTATTGCCAGGATGCCTGAAAGCAGTAGCTGCAACCTGCATGAGCCTTGAGCAGAGTGAGTCTATTATTATGGGACATCCAGTGACAGTGTATGTTCCACACGCAGCTGTGATTTTGTTAACAAAGACCAAGACTCAGTACCTAACTCCTAGTTGGCTGACTAAGTATGAGCGAATCATTGTAGGTGCAAGAAATTTAACCATTGCCAGGTGTAATATTCTGAACCCAGCAACCCTGCTACCTGATTCACACTTTGCAGAAGTGAAGGGAGAAGTCGAACATGATTGTATCGACCTGACTGAATACAGTACAAAACCACGCCCAGACATAAGAGAAGAGCCATTAATAAATTCTGAATATGAGCTATTTGTAGATGGCTCATGTATGAGACATAAGGAAGGAGGATTGAGTGCTGCCTATGTAGTGTGCACATTGGGGGGTCCAGTTGAAGCATCCTATTTACCTGGAGTCAAGTCTGCACAAGTAGCCGAATTGGTTGCATTAACAAAAGCCTGCAAATTTGAGAAAAATTGGAAAGTAGCCATTTACACTGATAGCCAGTATAGTTACGGGGTTGTGCACAACTTTGGCCAACTCTGGATGCAAAGGGGGTGTCTGACTTCTTCAGGTACCCCTATTAAAAATGGTCTTTATGTGAACA
Organism: Lissotriton vulgaris; assembly: GCF_964263255.1. Classification (NCBI taxonomy): domain Eukaryota; kingdom Metazoa; phylum Chordata; class Amphibia; order Caudata; family Salamandridae; genus Lissotriton; species Lissotriton vulgaris. The sequence continues at coordinate 2,048,674,445 of NC_141685.1, forward strand.
ATTTGCTGGAAGCAATTCAAATGCCAAAAGAAGTGGCTGTGGTCTAGTGTGCTGCTCACCAATCCGGGAATGACAAAGTGACAACTGGTAACAGATATGCTGACCAATTGGCCCAACATTGTGCCAAATTTAAAATGGCTGTAAATAAGAAAATTGAAGCATGTGGAAACAGCTGCCAACTTATGTTGCTTGAAGGTGTGTTAACATGGGAGGAAGTGAGAGATTTGCAAAATGAAGCAGAACCAAAAGAAAAGGAAGAAAGGAAAAAAATAGGTTGTCAGAAAAGGGTTGAAGATGGTGTTATTATTTACCTTGATGGTAGGCCTGTGTTACCAGACTGTATGCTTGCTCCTATGGCTAGGGTGTTCCACAGAGATTCCCATCTAGGGCGGGATGCCATAATCAGGTTGTTCAGACAGAGTTGGTTAAATGCGAGGTTCAGGAATGTAGCCGAGAGTCTTTGCCAGAGGTGTCTAGTTTGCCAGCAAATGAATCCTGGAAGAAAACTGTAGTGTTGCCAGTAAAGATTGGAAAGGCAGAAGGCCCATTTATAAGACTACAGATTGATTTAATCCAGTTACCACCTTGTCGAGGACTAAAATATATTTTTTTCATTGTTTGTTTGTTCTCAAAATGGGTGGAAGCTTTCCCCACACGTAGGAATGATAGCATCACTGTAGCCAAACTCCTACTCAGAAAACTCATACCTAGGTTCAGTTTTCCAGTAACAATTGAATCAGACCAAGACTGTCATTTTAATAATGAAATAATTGGACTAATCTGTGAAGCATTCAGTGTTAAGCAAAAGCTGCACTGTGCATACCGCCCAGAGGCTTCTGGAGTGGAAGAACAACTGAATGGCACAATCAAGTCGAGATTGGGAAAGATGTATGAATCTACCCGACTAGAGTGGCCAGATTTACCTCTTGTTCTGATGGGACTCAGAAGTATTCCAGATCAGAACACAGGCTTGCGTCCTCATGGAATACTAATGAGAAGAGCAATGAGGCAGGCATGGGTGCCAGGACACAAGCTGATAAATATATCTGATCATTTAGTACTGGAGTACTGCAAAGAACTGGCTGACCAAGTGCGTTCTATCTCTAACCAGGTTGGGGAAGACGCTGTCGCCAGACAAGCAACTCCAGTACATGACCTGAGCCCAGGTGATTGGGTAGTGTTAAAGAAACACACTCGAAAATCTTGCCTTGCACCAAGGTGGGGAAAACCACATCAAGTAATTTTGGTTGCCACCACAGCTGTAAAGTGAAAAGGAGTTCCACGCTGGATCCATGCCAGTCACACAAAAAGAGTGACTGAACCTCATGAAACTGAAGCTTAAGGTTGTGCAGCTGAGTGGTCTCAAGATATCAATCCTGAAGAAGATGAAGAGGAACAACCAAGCACCAGTCAAGATGATTGGATTACAGTAGTTGAGATACCTGCAGAATACGTGAGAACCAGGAGTCAGACTTATCTAGACAGTCAGAGTGATAGTGAGGGTGAGATAGGTCTAGAAGAGCGTACTCAGATTACAGAAATCCAAGCTAACAGTAATTCTGAGGAGGACCAGATAGGGAAAGATAAAGATACCCAGACAATCGATACTTCACCAAGAACTCCAGAGTCTGAAGAGGGACAGATAGGTATTAGGGCGGAAGCTCTGGCAGAAGAAAATCAAGGGTTTGAAGATTTTGAGCAGGGCCAGATAGAAATAGAAAAATGTGTACAGGAAGAAGAAAATGAATCAAATCAAAGTCAAATTCAGCAAACACCTGAACAAGAACAAACTAGTGACCAGGCAGAAGAAACTGAAATAAGACCTGGACCAAGTCAGACAGAGAGGGATACAGAGGATAACATTGAAATAGATGTGCCACAACTGAATAAAAATAAGAGAGTACTGGAAGAAGGCCAGAGCACAGTGCCAGCTAAAAGGCTCAGAAAAGGAGACAAGTGGCCTACGTTTTTCATCTAAAGACAATAAATGAAGAACCAGAACAAGCAAATGAAATAACAAGTCAAGCTGAACAATCTACAGTACAACCAAGAAGAAGAAGTCCACGACTGAAAAGACTGAATAACAAATTCCAGAGGCCCTGAATGGACTTACGTCATCCTTGAAGATTTCGAGAACTTAGAAATAAGTGACGAAAGTGATGACGTATTGATTGCCGATCAGACTGACGGAGAAGTGAGACCCACTTGAAAACAGTTCACAAGTTAAAATACTGTGTAAAAGCTACAAAGAGGGGTTAAGTCTCCTTGGTCAGAAATGGCTGATCATACCGTTAATGGAAGACCGAAAACAAACTTCTTGAAAACATGCTGTAGAATATGCACATGTAGTATAGTGATAGTACTCATAGGATGGTTAGAACTGACAATAGCTATTCCTTACATGATGAGTAGAGACATGAAGAATAATACTAATGAGCTTCAAACTATAGATACACCTAGTAATAGAGATACAAAATAGAAAGCACTTAGCATTAAACAACAGAAGGTAGATTTAGAAGCATCAGATGAGGAAGGATTATATTATACTAGAACAAGCAGCCCGCCCTGGCGTTGTTCGGGCAGAAGGGGGCTGGGGGCAGCACCGCTGCAGAAGACATGCAGCAGAGCGGCCAGCAGCGGGAGCAGCAGAGCGTACTTACCAGCATCACGTGTGCAGGGTGTTGTTTCCTTGCCCCCGTTTCCCTGCTCATGGCCGCTTCTTCCCACGCTCCTGTCCGGACTCGGGAGGCTGTCGGTTTGGCACTCCTGCCCGCTTCTGCCCACACTCCTGTCCGCTCTTGGCATGTCGGACTCCGGAGTCTGTTGGTTCGGCGCTCCTGTCCTGCCCGCTTCTGGCCACGATTCTGCCCACGCTCCTGTCCGGACTCCGGAGGCGGTCGGTATGGCGCTCCTGCCCACTTCTGCCCATGCTCCTGTCCACTCTTGGCATGTCGGACTCCGGAGTCTGTCGGTTCAGCGCTCCTGTCTTGCCCGCTTCTGGCCAAACTCCTGTCCGCTCTCCGAGCACTTTACTACTTTACTAAAATGGCGGAACCGTCATTGTGATGTCAGCACGCATAAAACGCACACGCCCACCTCAGACATGGCGCTACTTCCAAGGGACTACTTTCTGAAAGAACGTACTTTGCCCTTCTAAGGTATATTTTTTTATGGTATATAGCCAATGTCCATCTGCTTACCCTGACGTTTGCTATGATGTATTGGGTGTTTTGATTTGCGCTGTGGTTCCCGAGTTTGCGTGGCTCAAAGGACTGTGTTCTCTCTTTATAATAGTAGTATAGATTAAGAACAGAACTCATTTAAATGTATTTGCTAATCTATTAGTACTCTATGTAGAAGCAATGGAAATAGAAGATTGCTATGTGTGTATGAAATTACCCACATGGGTTGCTGAGGGGGTACGTATCACCATTTACCCCTAGCATATGACATTTCCTGTAGTATTTTAGCTAATTTATTTTACAAGAAAGGACCTTTGCAGAATTATTATTCTAATTCAGACGTGATATTTTCTGAACTTCCTATAAACAGTAACCTGAATCCTGTATATACTAAGAGTGATGTAACACGTTATATGGGGGAATGCTTTCTAACTATAGGTACAATAGATATAGCTGAAGCACACAAGAATAATTTAACATGCTTATTACGTGAAAAAAAGAAAATATTTTTGAATATGGTTGAGAAAAGGATAGAGAATTTCCAAAGAAAGGCAAATGATAAGAATAATAAAATTCCTAAATGGGCTGAAAATATAGGGTTCAACCTAAATGTCAAGACTCATGCTACTATGTTGCTGGATTTCAAAAAAGAAAGGGAAACTCTGTCTCCACAGGGAAAGAACTGTAGTTATTATAATAATATATTCATTGGTTCCAGTGAGTGTGAACACAATTACAAGGTAATTGGGGGTTGGGGCTTCAAAGATGGAACTGAACCTGTGTTTCCTGGAATTTATTTTATATACGAAAACAAGGCTTATTATAAACTGCCAGATCATTGGTTTGGGAGCTGTTATTTTGGAATAGTCTTCCGAAAGATATATCATGTAAACAAAATCACTGGAAACAATGAAGAAACTAATGGATTAATAAGGTATTAAAAGAGCTAGTTTTGGAGAAATACTATGTGATATATTTAGTGCATTGATTCCTACAGTGGCAGTGGCTCTGAATACGCAAAGAATTTGCAAATTGTCAACAGTAGTGGATCGTTTATCGACTGATACTGCTGGAGGGTTCTTAATGGTCAATACCGAATTGGTTGTGATCAGATCAATGGTTTTACAAAATCGACTTGCTCTTGATACATTATTAGCAAAAGAGGGCGGAGTCTGTAGAATGTTGAAAGCGCAACATTGTTGCACTTACATACCTGAGAAAAGTGTTAAAATTAGGAGGTATGTAAGAAATTTTACTAATTTGGAAAAAGAGTTTAAACCACGGAGGTTGATATTGCATAGAAGCGACTTACTAATGGTCTCTCCGCTATAGGTAGCTGGCTTTCTAATGTAGGGAAAAGTTTTGTAGGTACAATACTGATTTTATGTCATAAAAGATTCCCTTTGGGCACCTTAATTTAGAGACACCAATTCTTCCAACCACATATACAAATATAACTAAAACATAAAGGCCTATCTATTGAAGCAATGTAAGAATTATAGTAACACAACTCTGTAACAACAAATAAATTCAGTTTGTACAGTTTATTCAAGTATTATTAAAAAAGAGACCAGTTAAAATAGAAACATAATTAAACTTGGGAACACAGACAATATATAAAGGAACAGAAAATATACAAGAAACCATAAACACTTCCTATTGCTAAAAAAGGGAGGTACAACCTAAGAATTCATGTTCCGCAACTGTCAGAATAATCCTTAGTCAATGTGCAATGTACTTCTCCCTTTGTTTGAAACAAAGGGAGAAGTTATAATTATCGTTAAGCACGGCCAGCGATAATTTTCGTTGCCCGTTGTTAATATGCCCCTTCATTGGGAATCCTATGTGATGAATGTAATTTAACTCCTGGAAGCCCAAAGCATCTTTGATCAAAACCTGCCTCCAAAGTTAATCTCCGAAATGCTAGCCAAAATCGCAAAAATTAAATGAGTATATGAAGACAGGCAAGATCCATTATGAAAGGCCCATGCTGAACTTTGCGTGACTTTTTACGGAAAACAGGGAAAAGCCTTATATCTATCCAGCCCTATCAATATGGCCCTTAAAAAAGAACTTGTGAAGCTGAGATGTGGGCTAATTCCTCTACAAGCATACAAATTTGTGTGTTTAAAAGGCTTTCCCAAACATAACTGCAGACTGTGTCATTTTAGAAAAGAATTGTTGATTCATGTGGTCTTCATCTGCCCATGTTAAAAAAGTTGAAGGTGCTATGGGTTAAAGCCGATATTTCGACACTTGAGCATACCTCAACGTAATAATGCCATTACCGCATATCTGAGTGGAGCGGACACACAGCATTCAGTCATGTGTGTGAAATTCCTTAGGGAAGCGCTCTTATTGAACTTGTGCCCCGTTGGCAGTTAAAAATAGTAGTTTACCTGCCTTACATTAATCTAAACTTTGCTGCCCAAGGCAATTGCACTGTGCACTCCGGCTCGCGGCACACAGCCCTCCTGTCATAGCTGGCCAAGACCAGCAGGGACGTGGTACAGCTGGCCCACGCCCATCATAGAATAATTTTGTGAGGAGAATGAGAATCATCCCAGCTCGTGAAGCCAAATGAAACTGCTTCCCACACATTTCCGACTAATAATGAACTGGCTGCTCCAGGGCAGCTAGGATCAGAGTGAACCAAAAGCAATAGACCTACTGAACTATAATCATCAGTAATCTCACCTGTCTGAATCAGATGAAATCAGGTCTAAGGTGTGGATCTAAAGCCACACAAAAACAAATTGGCATATTTGGGGTTCGATTCACCCAGAATTCAGTTTATACCTCTTAAAATAAAAATCAAAACTTCAGGCACCTGACCAATAAATATGGAAGCTCAGTAGTAAAAAAGTTCTAAGCACTAATTAGTGAGGTAATGATTAGATAAACACACCCCACATATAACCATGCACTGACTGCTCTGGAAGTTTTATCTTTAACAACCAAAAAATTGTGTAAAAGGTTATTCTCTGTTGAAATATCTCCAGTATTAATATGCTTACTGTGAGAAATTGGATTGTTGGCAGATTGTTGGCAGAATAGAGGAGGGCCTCTGTTCAAGCCACAGCTAGAATTACTGTCAGACTTAACAACTCAAGTCTCTAATTTATCCTATGCTTGACCCTCTGCGAGCTTGGCAAAAAAGCTGTCAGGCTTAAGTTAGAGGAAATGTGGTAAGTATTTACGCAGCACTCAAACAATAAAAGAACACACTGCAAGAAAATCACACACCAATTTAGAAAAATAAAGAACATTTTCATAAATTATCTGTCAACAAACACTATAATAAATCAATAAGTAGAACCAAAGTTATGAATGTTTTAAGTTTAAAGTACAAACTAGCACCTAATTGATCAAAGCACCAACCTTTTAAATCTAGTCTCACAAGACCGAGTCAGATTCGAAAAATATGGCTTACCGCGATGAAGCATGACACGATACAAGACGTGAATTGCGCCCAGTCAGCGGTTATCTTTGGACTTAAAAGATATTTTGGAGACAATTTTCTGAGAAGGTTAAAGTTTAGCGGGCACGGCTGTTGGCAGTGCTCAAGGAGGAAGCGTCATCGTCGAGGAGCCCATAGATAAAGTCTCTTTTTTGAAAGTCAAAAATCTCCAGCAGGACAAGACTCTAGTAAACGACTGTTCCACAAGGCAGGATACTTTGGTGAAGGACCCCTGAAAATGATTTGCTGCCAAGGAGAAGAATGTATCAGGAGCTGACGTGAAGTTAGGCCGACTGGTGATGCACCTTGGGTGCCTAGACGAGCAGGTTAGTCCCAGTTTTCTCTCGGCTGTCAGGGCAGTTTTTAGCCCCAAATTCTAGCCCCTAGAGTCCTCCTTGTAGTCTTGGGTTCAAGCAATGAAACAGGGCTCAAGCAGCAGGTTAGGTCTCTGAGGGTTCAAGGAATGCTCCAAGCAGCAAAACAGTCCTTCCAGGTGCAGCATGCAGTCTTGTTGAGGACACAGCAAGTCACAGCAGCAGGGAGTTCTCAGAGGCCTTATGCAGGTTCAGAAAGAGAACTGAAGAGTAGGTCCGAGGGTCCTATCTCTATACATGGTGTCTCCTTTGAAGTAAGAGAATTTTCTAGAGAATTCCCTTTGAAGTGCTTGAAGTTTACTGGCTCCTCTGCCCTGGCTCACAGCTGGCTACATAAATAATACAGGGGTGTGAATGCAGATCGCAGCCTATTGAGGTGCAAGTGAGGCTGTGCCCAGCTCCAGCCCCTATCTTGCCACTTGATGGCCGATTCAAGCATACATAATCCCCCTATTTGTGGCTGCCAGGGAAAAATAACAAGGACCAACTGGCAACTATGCCCAGTCAAGTACCCTGTTTCGCCGAATCCACCATTTCTTTAGTTGGGTGGGATTGGGTGGGTCTGGAAGCCTGTGTCCATGGGAATCGTAGTGCCAGGACGGGAGCAGAGGAGAAGCGCAGGGCAAGCACAGTAGATCATGGCGGCAGGCAGGAAAGGTAATTTTATACTTTTAATATTTTATTTATTATTAAAGCAACATCATATTGTGTGTTTACAGGAGACCTGGGCTTGCAATACACTGTATATTGATGGGTGTTATAATGCATTTATTGTAATGTGCACAAGCTGCATCCAGCGCGGGACAGCTGATGCCCACGAGCTCTCCTACACGAGAGCACCCTTTGTTCTTCTCCCTTCCCATTGGTTCCCCCAACATTCCACCTTCCCATCTGTTGTACTGCCCAACTCCCAACTGTCTTCAATGACGATTCTACCCTGACTGGTACACTACACTGTGTGGGGCTGTATTGAATAAATCCTAAGAACCCTACCTACGAGTCTGCTTCTTCTCTACAAGTGGTGATTCTGACAGCATCAACTATGTATTCTCCATTGAATACGATATACTTGAACTTACTCCCTCCAAGTGGACAGAAATAGAAATTGTCTCAGGAATAGACAGCTCTACGGTCACCTCATTTCTGGACAGGCTATTCTTGAGTGAAGGGTTAACCAAATACTCGCTCACTGACAATGGTCCCCAATACTCATCTGAGGCATTTAAGTCATTCCTAGAGTGGAATTGCATCACCCACCACACCACCCCACTCTACCATCCTGAAGGTAATGGCCTCATTGAATGCTTTAATCATGTCTTGAAAGGACACATACAATTTTCAAGGAATGCCAACATCAACTGGGAGGAGGAAGTGTTCAAACATATATGGGCCTTCAGAATCTCCCCTTGTGCCAGCACCTGTACAGCACATTTTGTCCTCATGAGAAGCAGACAACCCCTGAGCAAAGAACTAGGTTGGATGGCAGCTTCCAAACAGCTGGAATGGTCACCAGACACCATTAGAAACAACATAGTAAAGGCGCAAAAATGCTATAAAGGTTGGTAGGACTCCAGACATGGGGTTAAAGAACCTTCCTTTAGAAACGGTGATCTGGTGAAAGTTCGTCTTGAGAGGAAAGTCAGAAAAGGAGAAAGCAGATTCACCGCCCGTCTCCACATCAGCAAACTTTAAAACACCGCTGCCAGACTCAGTGATGGCGAGGTCTGGCACATGAACAGGTTGGCCAGATGTCATCTTGAAGCCAAAGAACCGAATCAATTTCAGCACAATTGAACCAGCAAAGACTTGTGGGTCGAATACAACGAAACGGATAAAGACCACGGTTCCATGCCCAGAAATGAGTTTGCATATGATCACCCACCCAACACTGACTCCACTGATTGTCACACATCAGATCAGTTTGTTGATGTCAGTCCTCACCCACCGATGCCCAATTGGAGTTGCGATGGTGATTCACATTCTGACTCTGCATTCACATCTGACAGTCAATGTTTCAGTGGAAGGTTTGGTAGAACCAGTAACGATTCCCACTCCGACACAGAATGTGTCTAAAGCTCACAGGGTCAAGGTAAGGTTTGGTAGAACCATCAAAAAACCCAAACATTATGACGATTTTGTTTGCGAGTAACTGTGCACAGTTATACATTCAGAACATATTAAGTGTTGTAATGCATATTTGTTTTTTTTAAAACATTCAAGAGAGGAAGATGCCTTGTAATGCATTTATTGTAATGTGCACGAGCTGCATCCAGAGCGTGACAGCTGATAACCACAAGCTATCCCTTTGTTTGTCTTCCCCTCCCATTGGTTCCCCCAACATTCCACCTTCCCATCTGTTTTACTGCCCCACCCCCAACTGTCTTCACTGACGGTTCTACCCTGACTGGTACACCGCACTCTGTCTGGGGCTGTATTGAATAAATCCTAAGAACCCTAAGAGTCGGCTTCTTCTCTACAATGGGTTTGTCTCTCTATATTAACCGCGGTTGTCTCTGCCAAATCAGGGCATCACTAAGGCGGGCTGCGAACCTTGATCTCTGTTTCGTAAGCAACAGAATTCTTAAAACTTATTGTGATTCACCACACTTCCAAATTATATGTCCTTCCTGTGCTGTTAAGCAGATAATCATCATTATACATTTTTATCATAAGAATTTTAACCGCCGTAACAAAGACATAGACTTGCTTGATAAGTCCCTAAGTGAGGCACTTGGAGAGTTAAGGGGGGGAGTACATTGTAATCTGGGAAAGGGAGGTATTTCAATAGCAAACTCTATATAATCTCAAGGAAATGTGTCTGCGGTATGATGGGGTGTGATAACAAGGATTATTTTACACGTTGATCATAACCCCGGTGGTGAAGTTCTAAACACAGTTATGAGCAAGTGTTGGCTCATGGTTACATTAGATCTAGCAACAGATCTAGCCCAGTGCAAGGGTTATGGTAGCAAGATTGATTTTATTGCCATCTCAAATAAGTGGAGTAATAAGGTTGCCTATTTTACCATTCTCCAGAATAACCTGAGCGACAATAACCCTTTGGGAATATATATGCTCACTGACAATGCAAAATCGCAATACACGTACACCATCCCACCACTAGAGGTCAGTAATAACAAGGGCATCCTGCGAAAATGGGTAGTGTGGTCTACTCACTTGTTAACAGAGCTCCTGGCAAGGAATAGGTTGCTGCTGAAGATGTGTTTGCAGCTCAAAGCAGAATCTTCTTGTTTGCTCATGGCTTACAAGGAGATTTGTAAAACTCTGACTGAACTTTTATCTCCCGTTGGCACTTATTGGCACCTGCTAGACTGCCATTAGAACATTTTGGAGTTAACCCGCGCTCCGCCAATTAATTTTACATATGTGCAGTGGCTCACACAATGAGACCTCTAACAACAGCGGTATGTCAAATGAGCCTATTTGAGCATTACAAAGACAACCAAGCATTGTTAGCATGTACGTGAAAACACCACCAGTTTTGCCAGATTGGGCTGTTTCCCATATAAATGGGTGATATTTTTTATATTTCTGTCGGGAAAAAACACCCCTGAAGGGTTGTGTAAATGAGGCTGACATTTGCACGTTTGTGCGTAATATTTGTAGAATCTGCTGCACCCGCGGTTTTCAATCAGGACTGTCATTCATTCATAGCACGAATGTGCTACTTATGATGGCCTTGCTTCAGGTTGTTGCCCTGAGCCAATGGTGTTACGAGGGGGAGGCATGTGATCTTTTTGGGTTTTTTTCAGTTCAAGATAAAGTTTATTGAAAATTTTTAACAGTCATATAGACAAATCAATGAATTAAAAACATGGAATTATACAAAAAGAAAAAAGAAAATACATAATAATAAGAATCAAAAGTAGATAAGAGACAACAATTCGTAAAATGTGGATACAGAAAATACCAGCTACGAAATACAAATTAATGCGATACTTTTAAATACAATAATAAACAACAGGGCAATATTGTAAGTAATATAAAAAAAGAAGAAAGATAATACAATAAGAGGAACTCAAGGAGGTTTAGCAATTTCTTGTTGAAAGGGAGATTTAGGCAGAGAACGAAGTGCACATGAATCCAAAAATGAAGTAACCGGATCCCATAACTGTTTTCGCTTTGGGGCTAAAGCAAGTGGGTATACATATGTTGTGTCCAATCTGTGGTTATAGCAAACAGCGTACCACCAAGCCTGATATGAGAGTTTAGTGGAATCCTTCCAAGCTTTGGTAATTTGCTGATAAGCTACTGCAAGAAGTAAGTCAATTATTTTTATATTAAGATTACAAGGATTCCAAATAGGTGATAAACTTCCTAGAAAAATATTGGAAATATGAAACGGGTGTGTAGTGGAAAAAATGTATTAATTTGAGACCATACCTGAACCCAAAATAAGCGAACCAGAGTACAATTGAAGAGCATGTGTAACAAATCTGCTTGAGGAGCTGAGCAGGACCAACAAGCGTGTGACAAAGCAGGATATCTTTTATGAAGTGTTAGTGGGGAAAGTAAGAGTCTATTATATATGAAAAATAGAGTCTGGATAGTGTTTGCAGCTCTTGATGATTTCCGTAGCTTCACCCATAATCTGTTCCAAAGATCTACAGGCCAATAAATGCCCATGTCAACTTCCCATGCCCCCTCCACCTTCGTCTTGGTGCGTGGTGATATTGGAGCGTGTAACAAAGAATAGATTTTTGACGCCTTAGTACCTCTAGTAAGTAAGGTGCGCAATTGAGATATGCTAGGAGACTCCGGAAGTGATGTAGGGGATGACTGGATATGCAAATCATAAGCAGACTGAAGTGCTTGAGTTAATCTGAGATAATTGGTATGAAAGGAAGAAGGGAGATGGAAGGAGTCACCACTTCGCTACCTGCTTTTTTAACTGAAGTCGACTTAATTGCCTCTGTTTCAGGTTACAAATTAAACAAAGATAAGTGTGAAATTTTACCTCTCACCAAATGTACTTATAAATTGGATTTCATCTCTTCTGGTTTTACGTGGAATCCTAATTGCATCAAGTATTTGGGTCTTCACTTCACTCCTACTCTATCAGGTACGGTCTCACGTTGTATGGATGATTGCCTTAAGAAATTGACTGATCTTACCTCTAAATGGCACCCTTTATATCTTTCATGGTGGGGTAGACTGGATACGATCAAGATGATGCTTTCTCCCTTGATTGTATTTATGATTTATAATATTCCATTTTCTATTCCTTTATTTCCTTTCAAGAAAATTAATTTTATTTTGTCTTCATTTTTATGGAGCCGCAAAAAGGCCCGCATGTCCTTGTCCAAGTTGACAAGAACAAAAGCTGAAGGTGGGTGAATTTCCCAAATTTTTCTTTGTATCATAAATCCTTTTTGTTAAACCAAGCTTCTAGATGGCTCGATGGCTCTCCCACTTTCTCCCCTCTTTGGACAGTATTGCAACTGGAATATATATATCTCCTTTCTCTTTCCCAGAATACCTCTCTTTTTCGCGTTTACCACAGTCTATTTCTACCCCGATTCTCAAACATACCTTAAACATTCTACCACCTCCTTTAATCTCCTCTTTCCATGAGCAAACTATATGGCACAACTCATCGATTTTAATAAATAATAAACCTTTCTTCTGGAAATCCTGGAGAAGCCGTGGTCTTATTTGGGTGCATCAGTTATTTCATCAATCGCCTATTCTCCCATTTTAAGTAGTTGCAGACTCCTTCCATCTTTTTGTTTTTTTAATTAACTGCTTTGCATGTGTTTGCTACATGACATCACCTAACCGACTGTCTCTGCTACCATGCATTGTGCAATGTACAGAGATGTAGCGAAGCATGAGTGCACCTGGTGAGCAGCATCTGGCACACTCAAGCTACAGTCTTCCTGCAAGCCAGTTGGGTTAAGGACGGTTGTCTTACACAGTGATTGGATCTGTAATGAACTGATGTTACAAAAAAGACTGTGGACAGAAAGTGCTGGAGGGCCCTTGGCTTCACTCCTGTGCATTAAATTATACTGAATGGAAAGTGTAACATGCCTCAAAACATAACAACACCTGATGCCTAGTTAAAACAAACTCATGAAGACAGGTGAAAATTAATTACCATGAGGGCATGTGCTATGTGCTTTGTTTGCCACATGATGCCAGGGCGGTTCGGAAATGTGTTTTTGTGCAGAAGACTCTTTGCACGAGTGAAAATTCTAGTTTGTTGCCATTCCTGGAATAAACGAGGTTAACAAGATTTGATTAATGTGGAAGGCCGGTGTTAGACATAAGGTCTTAAGTTGGCAATGGTTTGCACGTCTGTCCAAGTAGGGACCCTTCTTCCTAGTCAGGGTAAAGGGTTTACACTTCTAAAATATCCCCTGCTCACCCCCTTGGTAGCTTGGCACAAGCAGACAGGCTTATCTCAGAGGCAGAGTGTGAAGCATTTGTGCATGCATACAGTAACACAGTGAAAACACTACAAATGGACACCACACAAGTTAAGAAAAATAAGTAAAACCTTATCTAAACCAAACAAGACCAAAAACTACAAAAATCTGCAATACAATACTGTAAAAATAGTTACTTTGCAAAATAACCTTTAAATTGCAGAAATATCTGAAAAACACAGTTCTTCTGAGTGAGTAGCTCCGTCCAGGGCTAACGCGATGCTGAAATGACAGAGTCTAACAATTCCAGCCAACCGCGTCGGTGTAGGTCAGCTAAAGCGAAGACAGACTCAAACACAGTACTTTTGGTGTTGCGGCTGACTCCTTGGTACGAACCGGTCAGGGCAACCATTGCATTGTGTTACAAAATGGAATAGGTGCACGGTGTGGTGCCCTCTCGATGCAGGGAAGGCAGCGGCGTCGGTAAGGCCAAGGCATACGGTGCAGGGTGAGGCGGTGCTCGATGTAGCGCCGGCAGGCTGCTATGTAGACGATGGAGCCGGTCAATATATTGGTCCAGCCTCGGGGGTGTCAGTGATGTCCAGACAAGGTGAAGCAAGGCTGTGTGGAATACGGTGCCCACAGGACACAGTGAGACCAAGGACATAGTGCAAAGTGTGGCAGTGCCTTCTGTGTAGCCTTCAGGACACAGAATCCTGCAACGGACTCGGTAACAGAGTCGAGTGCCCTTTTCTACTGTGGCGACTGTAACCAGCTGTTCCGGAGACGGTGCCCAGAAGGATGGTGAGGTTTTTGCTGTTCCTGAGACCTCTTGAACAGAAGGCAAGCTCCACTTCAAGCCCTTGGAGACACTTGGCAAGCAGGATACACATACAGTTCCTTTCTTTGGCAGAAACAGCCACTGCAGGCCAATCCCAGATAGCACACAAAAAAGAGGCAGTACTTCTCCTCCAATGTCTTCCAGTTCTTCTCTTTGGCAGAGATTCCTTGTGATTGCCAGACGTAGTCTAAAGTTCTGGGGTCTGGGCAACAATTCTTATACAGCAAAATACTTTTTTCTCTGGTGGCAGAGAAGCCATGTGCCCAGCCAAAACCGGTTCTGTCCTTTCAGTGCAGCTGCCCGGCAGGAGGAGGAGACATCATTGTCCAAAGCAGACCAGGCCCATTAAGGTGTGAAAGGAATCTCCTCCTTCCCCCTACTGTAAATGCATCCCAGGTCTATTCAGCCCAGCCCTGACTCACCCTGGAAAGGCAGAACACACCTCACCACCCCACCCCCAAAGTGGCTGTCTGAACAGAATGCACCTCCCCAGCCCCTGCTTCTCCGAAACCGGACGGTCAATACACAAACCTAGCAGAGGCACAATGGATGGCTAAGCGGGAAAATACTCACTTTCTAAAAGCGGTATTTTCAAACACAGAATGTAAAAATCATCCTCACTAAAAGATGCATCTTTACATTCTGAGTTCACACATGCTAAACTTTATTTTCCAATCTTTTTCCCATGGGCAGTTATACTTACAGGATGTTATGTTAACTCATCCTGCTATTCTATGAGACAGATAGCCTTGCAATAGTGAAAAACAAAATTGTCAGTATTTCACTATCAGGACATGCCACACACATCAGGGCATGACTTACCTTTCACATACACTCCACCCTACCCACAGCCATACCTTGGGCCTACCTTAGGGGTGACTTACATTTAAGAAAAGTGAAGGTTAGGGCCTAGCAAGTGGGTGCACTTGCCAATTTGACATAGCAATACAAAGCTGTACACAGACACTGCAGTGGCAGGTCTGTGTTACATTTTACAGGCTGTTTATCTGGGTGGCACAATCAGTGCTGTAAGCCCACTAGCAGCATTTCATTTATAGGCCAGGGGCAGACACTGTGCATTGTACAAGGGAGTTAACAGTTAGGCAAGTATGCCAATCATGGAATCATCAATCTATAATGACAATTTACAGAGGGAGCCCTTGCACTTTGGCACTGTTTCAGTTTCAGTTTGTTTATTTATTTCGAAGGTTAAAAACCATCATGAAAATACATCACAGTAAAAAACATGATCACAAACTTTCTTAACAACACATCATTAAAAAAAGGAAGGTAAAGAGGCAACACTTTTTAAAAAGAAGGGTTTTTGTGAGTAGTAGGACCAAAGTGCAGATGAGATACAAAGGCCACGCATCACATAATAGATGTCTCCCTTGCCTACCAATTTCAACAGCCCATAGTGTTTCTCAATTTAAAAGCAATTTTAAGAAAAGTTATAATAGCACATAGGGTTCGCATTTCAGTGGCTCTTTGCAGAAACAGTAAAGCAGATTTGGCATGGGTGATTTTTGAGTCTTTTAAAACTCCTACTAGAAATCTTTGACGAGGTCACAATAATACAAAATGAAGGGTGTCCTGCGGAGACCTATTGTCGCAGCCGCAGGCACCCTTCTGCTCAATTGTTGGAGTAAACCCTGATGGATGAGCTAAATTGTGGTGCAACAAATTGAGCCTAAAACGAGTCATTAAAAACCTCTCATGCTGACTATACAATAAAAAGAGGTAGGGTTCCATGCAAATTTGATTCGAGACTAACGAATGAGCAACTACGGAGGATTTAATAGAGTCAAGCTCCCTCCTCCTGCCACCAAATTTATCCAGCAATTGCCCTTGTACCGAGTGACTGGTATATATATCCACCAGGGATGGGTCCAAAAATAATCTTTGTTCATCTATTTCCCCCAGGGTATCTTTAATATATTTCAGCCAGGGGATTTGGAGGCATTTATCTTTCGTCAAACAATCCTGGATAATCTGTCTGGATAGTTCCGCGTTGGGGTTTAGCCAAATTTTGATCCAGGCCAGTATGGGTCTCAGTCTAATCAAGTCTGATATATATGATATTCCCAGCTCATTGTGTGTTACTGCAGCGGAGGTGCTCAGCGGAAGTTTTAGCAGTTTTTTAAAAAAATTCTCCTCCTCACTTTGGATTAATTGAGCATCTCTGAAACCCCAAACTTCAGATCCGTAAATGGTTTTTGAGATGCTGACTGATCTATACAAAGTCAACACCTGCTCAGGGGACCACCTTCCCATTCGGCGAGCAAAGTTTGAAATGGCTCCATTTGCTGAGACAAGTCTCCTCGCCCTCTCCTCTACCAACGGGGCGAACTTCAGCTTCTCATCGAATAAGAGACCCAGATATGGGAATGTTTTAACACTGTCCAGAACATGCTCCCCTAGTTTAAATACAAATTTCTTCTGGGGTTTCTTCCCCACTATCATGATAAAGGATTTTGTCATATTTACAGATAGGTCCAATTTCCGCATGAAATCTGCGAAACCCTTGATTAGGACCGCCGTCCGGGCTAGGAGGACGGCGTCATCAGCATACAAAAGTACTGGCAGATGGCGTGAGCCCACCTTTGGGCAATCAGTTCCTAGTGCTATTAGGTCGCTCTCCAGGCCGTTTATGTAGAGGGAAAACAAAAAAGGTGCCAGGATACACCCCTGCCTCACCCCGCCCGAGCACAGGAAGGGATCGGTACTCACCCCCCGCGCTGTAGCGGACCTTGGCAGTGGTGTTCCAATGGAGTTCCCTCAGGATGTTGATAAGATCCGGGTCGATTCCCAAGTTAAACATGATCGACCATAGTTTGGCTCAATTAACATTGTCAAACGCCGCTGCTAAGTCCATGAACCCCATATACATGGTACCTTCAGACGCTTTAGTATACTTGGCAGTGAGCAGGTACAGGTTGAGGCACTGATCGGTGGTTGATCTCCCCGTTCTGAACCCGTACTGGGTATCCACCAGAGTGTTTTGGGTGTCAGTCCAGTCCAGTAGGCGGTTAAGGAGTGCCCTCCCCAGTACCTTGGCAGAGACGTCGATGAGCGAGATTGGTCTATAACACTGCGGGCTGTCCCTACAGCCTTTCTTGTAAATCGGGACAATCACCGCAGTGGACCATGATCTCGGCAGGCCCGTTTTGATGGCTGCATTCAATACTCTTGTTACCATTGGGGCCCAAAGGTCCGTGTTACTCAGGAAAAGATCCGGGGGGTTCCGTCTGGGCCCGGGGCTTTGTTTCGTGTTAACCCTAGTATTGCCTTAAGAACTTCATCCAAGGATAATTCGAGTTTTTCCGCCCTTGGCCCCCTCCATATTCCGTCACCAATGTCTACATCCTGCTGATTGTACAGCGATTTAAAATGGGCAATCCATTGTTCCGGCAGAATGTTTGAGCTAATGACTGCGGAGCTTGAATCGTGAAAACATGGTTTATTTATGATTTTCCAGAACTGGGTATAGTCCTTGTTTTCACCGGCCTCCCTTAAGTCTGCCCAGATTTCTTTTTGAAGGGTACTTTTTCTGATCTTGATCTGGGTTTTATAGTTTTGTCTACAACGAGTGATTTCATTTTTGTCCCTTGGTATCATTTTCAGGCTCTGTTTTAAGTCTCTTAACGCTTTCGAGCAGTTAGCATCAAACCATCTGGGCGTGGATTGCAGGTTTATGGGCTTCTTGGTTGTCAGGAGTTTCTCTACAATTTTAGTTAAGGATTCAAACGCCTCTACTACTCCTCTGCCCTCTATTGTAGCATCTAGACAGGTCTCTATGTGATCTTTCCCTTCGTTAACTAATTTAACATAAAAGTCTTGGGGGTTAATCAGTGACCACCTTAGGCGTCTCCCTTGATCTGTTGGTTGGATTTCTGCTTGTTGGATCACCCCTGGTACTTTTTTAATAAAATCATTCCCTTTAATTTCTGTTATAATGGGGTTGTGAACTCTAAAGGGACTCCACTCTGTCCTGGTATTTATGATCCTTTCCCTAGCCCATGCGGATATCATAACGTAATCTATTATAGATCCCCCGCCTTTTCCCTTAAATGTTGGTATTGGGGATTCGCCTGCCTTATGAGCGGATAAATCCATGACCTTTGTAAGGGCAAAGTTATCTAATAACTTCATCAGTAATATACCCTCTTTGGTGTGTGTAAAGTGGGGGCCCTTTTCTAAAGGACAAGCTGACCAATCAGGAGTTAAGGGGAGTAATTTGGGGCATAGATGGCAATTAAAATCCCCCATCAACAGGACAGTGGGTTCAAGCCCCGTCGCCCTTTGATCTAATTCCTTGGTTAAACAGGTCTCCAACTGCTCTAAGATTGTGAAATTTCCTTCCACCGGTCCGGAATTATAAAAATTCACAAACAGTAAACACTCCCCCTGATGAGTAAGTCTAACTGCTTGTATATTATCTGAGGGACCATCGGTAAATGACCAGGAACCTTTCAGATCTAAGTCTGCATATAGGACTAAGCCTACCTTTGCTCTTCCCGAGTTTGTGCCCTGTGCGGGTTTAAAGAAGCATTTGTAGCCCTCCAATTGACATGGGCCCGAGTCTCTTGCCCATGTTTCCTGGAGCGCTATCAAATGAAAACATTTGATAAATTCTAGCCATTCCTTGTTTTTTAATTTGGCTTCCAGCCCTGCGACATTCCAAGATAGGATGGTCAGGCCCTCCCGCTTTTCTTTGCCCCTTGCCATGGGGGTTTCAGTTGCTATCTCCATCCCCTCTGATGGGAAATCTAGTTTAGTTGTATGTTCCTTTTCCCTCTGGGGGCGGGGTGAGTCTAGTCCCCTAGTTAATATGCTCTCCACGCTCCCCCCTGTATTCCCTACTTGTGGGCCAATATAGCAACTAGTGGCCGGGATTCCTGTTATGTTCTTTTGAGTGGAGGGGGTGAGTTTGAGTCAATCTATGTCCTCTAGAGATTGAAATGGGGCATATCTGTTTCTCCATTGAGGGTAGTCACGCTGGGGATAGGGCTGTTCGAGGTGGCTTGCTAGTCTAGGTCTGTGTGGGCGCTGTGATCTAACCAGCGTCCATCCTCCCTCATCCTCCCCACGATTGTTGTTTCGTGTCCTTGGGTAGAAATACCCAAGTGGGAGGGCACAAATCGTGCTGGTTTGGTTCCTGTTGGAATTCTTTAGGATGTACTCTACCAGACTAGTGTCCGTGAAGTTTGCAACTATACAGTCACCTCTGATATCTTTCTTTCTCCTCCCAACCCAGTTTACCCTTCTTACACTTAGAATCTCTCCTCTTTCCCCAGTATCTAAGGGTCTGTGGATGTTCAACCATCTAGAAATTTTTGAGAGCAATTGTGGATGTGTTTCTCTCTCATTAGGCCTATTTTCTGGGACCCCTGCAAAGATTATTACAAAGGGATTCGCCTCGGGGGGTAAATCTAAGTGTGGTGCCTGAGTATTGGTGTTGTGAAAGGGATCAGAATCTGTGTAACAGTGATTGTAATTCCCTTCTCTCTGCAGGCGCTCGTCTTGTCTCCATTGCATTAGTGGTTGTATGGGAGGTTTTTCCCTCTGTGTGTTATTCGCACCTTGTTGATGTCTCCCTCTATGGTTATCAATTATATCCCCGTTGGGGTTTTGGACAGTGCTGGGGTTCTCATGAATCTGAGCTATAGCCTGTTGGACATGGCTAACACAGTTGTTATTTTGGGCCCTCTTTGTGTTTACCTTATCATTTATGGTTTCCACTGTCGGTTGTGGTTGGTCAGCGGAAGTCTTTGCGAGTGCGTGTTCTAGTGCCTTAGATTGTTTGGAGAACTCACACATTATTTTATCCACCTTACTTATGAGGGGTTTTAGTTGTGCCGCAATGAAGGATTCTAGTTGTTTTTTAATGTCTGTTACTACTATCTCGATCCACCCTGGGGGAATAGTGTCAACTCGGGAATTATTTTCTTGTGAATTATATTCTTGAAGGCTTATTGGGGAGTTGGTTCTTGGGGGTGCTTTCCTCTGCCTCTGCTGACCCTTATTCCTCCCCACTCGCTTCCTTACTTTTCGAGGGGCCGTGTCAATGACTTCAGGGGATTCTAGCCCGGAGGTTTGCGCACATGGGACATCCACTGTGTCATAGTTTGTTTGTGACACACTGCCCTGGGTGTTTAGACTATCAATTAGTAGTACATCTCTAGGGGGTGTTTGAGTGATGGCATTGAGATTTGGCGAGGAGGATAAACTCCGTTCCATTCGTTCAATTTCCCCTGTGACTTTTTTTAGCATTAAGTCAATTGCTGTAGGTTTGTTCCCCTTTGCGTGGGCGGCCTCCTTTATTTCCCCCCGTGTTATCTTAGGGGTTGTTCTCTTGGTTGACTTGGTCCCATTCGATCGTGTATTAGGGTGTGTGGACATCGTTCCCCCTTGGTCTCTTTCCTTATCGCCACAACAAGGTGCGGCTTTGGGTTCAGCCAATCCTCTTGGGTACTGCCGTGGGGGTTTAGCGTATAACTTTCGGGGGCTCCACTGCCCTATGCAAGGTCCCTATGGCCAGGGTACAGTACCTAGGTGTGGTGTCGGAGACGAGGGACCAAGGGGGGTGGCCCGTCCCGTCCCTCGACGTCCCCGGACGGCCACAGATGGCCCGCCCTTTGCCTGGGCTTGTAACGGGCGCCTCCCGTGCGCGACTCGCGAGGCGTACCGCTGTTTTAACGCGCCTCCGGGCGCTCAGGTGTGCCTGTGGCTGCGTCCGCTACCGCCGGGGCACCTGGGGCTTGAAGTCCTGCCCTCACGGCGGTGGCGGCGTGGATGGTGTCTGCAGCGCTTCTGGGTCGGTATGCAAAGGGTGCTGCCGTTTCCCTCACGGCTCCGGTTGGTAAGTACTGCCCCCAAAGTGCGCTCGGCGCACCGCTGTTTTAACGCACCTCCGGGCGCTCAGGTGTGCCTGTGGCTGTGTCCGCTACCGCCGGGGCACCTGGGGCTTGAAGTCCTGCCCTCACGGCGGTGGCGGCGTGGATGGTGTCTGCTGCGCTTCTGGGTCGGTATGCAAAGGGTGCTGCCGTTTCCCTCACGGCTCCGGTTGGTAAGTACTGCCCCCACTTTGGCACTGAACAGGAGGCAAAAGCCAAAATACATGGGAAACCCACGCCAGTGGTGCCAGGTCTAACAGCCTGTAAAAAAAATATTTCAAGAAAAGCTATTAGTGAGTTTCTTAGGAAATTAAAAGGTTGAAAACTGCAGTTTCAGACTGATAACACCACCAGAACCAAAAAAAATTATTGGTGTCCATCTTCTCTATGGATTCCCTCACTACCATGCTCCACCAGTGCCCCTCATCTCTCCATAGCCTCTTTATCGCATGCATTTAATTTGTTTTAAAGTGCTACTCCCCTACCAGTGTAGTGTCAGAGCACTTTACAACACTCACACAGAGTCAATGATGTGTCTCTTAGTTCATCAACATCATTTTCATCAGGGCGGGGCAAGAATGTTTCCCAGTTCATGTTTAAAAATGTTCACATTTCTTAAATACATCCCAATGCCATGATATAATTTGATGTGCTAAAGTAAAATGCTTTCACCTGTTAATAATAAAAACAATTGAATTGTCAAGACACCATATCATATTCTAACATGATTTTTGTTACATGATGTACATGGCAAATATTTTCATGTCTCAGTCCTAGCTAGGCTTGCTCACCCCTATTGTTTTGCATATATATCGCTCTGTAAGTTACTGCTTTTAACACAGAGATTCTTCTGTTATTTTCAGCTAATATGTCACAATTCTTCTAATATAGCATAGAGAGGTGTGACCCAGCATCAATGAACTGCATGCAAACTAACGGCATTGCTTGACAACCTTGTTTTTAGTGTCAATCGTTTGTTATTCCAAGGTTGTTAAAATGGCTTACTTTGAAAAATAAAGTCTTACAGCAACTGCATAGTGTTTTAAACCTGATTTTGTGTTTCTACAGACCACGTGTGCTTTAGATGTAATGCCTACCAGTTTGCATGATATATGACTCCTACACCTTGTAGCTCTCATTGTGCAGATGCATAGCAGTGCTTTAATTTACAATTGGCATTTATACAACCATCACTCTATGTGCTCTACTGAGAGGCCTAGGATAGGATGTGCATTTAGTGTGAACACCTTTATGACCCAGCGGCAGGTACTGTGAGAAAAGCATTACTGCCTTTTGCCTCAGGACTCTCAATCATGCCCATCATATATGTCTACTCGCAATCGGAACTCATCAAGACCTGAAGGAGACTCACATCACAATTTGTACTATATTATTATATTTTATGAAAATAAAACTAGAGAGAGACACACCATCTGGAAAAAGGAAATACTCTTAGGTAACACTGCTGACATGGATTAGCGTAAGGTGTTTACAGTAATTGGTGAGAAATTGAAGTTAAGAGCAATAATAACTAAAGCCCTGGGTGGTTGATAGGTATAAAGGAGCCTTATGAGATCACCCAGGATAATGGTGGTTTGGGAGAGACACAGCACTAATGATGAAGGGGAATGGAGTAGGAAGGAACAAGAAGAGTGATGACAGTATCAATAGAGTTGTGGGAGTGTAAGTGGTGAGGGTGCCGCTAACCGTTCAGGTAAAAAGGGTAATTTTCCTTTCTGCTCCAACAGCCTTGCATTCATTTGTACCCCAAACTAACCAATATGCTGCTTGCCAAGACTAAGAGCATTAGTCTAGCACAAGCTTCAACACACTGTAAACAACAATGTCCTCTATAACTTTAATGCCAGAGAAAGTGGTCACGGTAAGTGACCTTGGATGGAGGGCAGGAAATTGGTCAAAGTAAATGACTGTCTCTTTTCTGGCCTCCCTAAGGATTTTTTTTTAAAGAAAATATTCCATAAATGAAGTAGAAAGAAAAATGTATTGAGCGTAGTACAGCAACCTCCAGCAACCGGTCTTCCTGCAGCAAGGTCTGCCTCTCCTGGAATCCAACAGCCTGCTTTCCAGTAGTAGAAGCATGCAGTTGCCAGGAACCCAGCTGCCAAGGATACATAGAACTTAAGAGAATTCAACAAGAGGAGGTACCCCTGATACTTATCACAGGGAAGGGGGTGTTAAGAGCAGAAAACCAAGAGATCCCTTTCTACACAGTAGTGGGCTAAAGTGGCCAGACAAAATAAAACTGGACGGGGTGAGAAGAAAAGTAAGAAATTA
The DNA here is from genome assembly GCF_964263255.1 of Lissotriton vulgaris. Taxonomy (NCBI): domain Eukaryota; kingdom Metazoa; phylum Chordata; class Amphibia; order Caudata; family Salamandridae; genus Lissotriton; species Lissotriton vulgaris. The sequence continues at coordinate 2,048,697,885 of NC_141685.1, forward strand.
TCCTAATGATAATTGACTAATAATAACCTATTCAGACAGGCAAGGGTTCAACAATCATACAACAATATTAGAAAGTATACTCCAAAGGTCAAAATTTGTTGGTTGCAAAAAGTGTTAAAACAATTTATTACCTCCCAATATGGGTTACAGTCTAAAACATGATAAAAAACACTTGAACATTAAAAACCACCAAAGGTGGTAAGGCACTGATTATCAAGTACAACAAAAACAGTCGACGCGGCGTTTCGGTGTATTGTAATTCTTCACACCTTCTTCAGGACTTTTGTGCACTATTCATTCAGTATCTACAAAGTTAAAAAACACATTTTACTATATGACTTTGTACTATAGAGCAGCCAACAACCTTGTCTTCCTATCGCCTAACTTCAAAGATACAAAATTTGTTGTTATTGAATACATTACTTATCTCGACCCCTAGACCAGACACCTTTAAATTAAAGAAAAACACACCATTCAATTTTAGCTTGTTAATAGAACTTCCTAGCAATGTTTTGATTACAATCTATGTCAGATTCTAAATTTTAGACATGTATTTGAAAGTACCTGAATTTGTATGGTTAAGGCTTCAAATTTCTTTTCCTTTCAGCTTTGATTGCTTGAATTAATGTTGCATAGGCTGTATGGAAAATGAACATCAACGTGCTATTTTAATAATATTGCCCTATTTTAAACAATCCCAAGAGAGAGCCGGTTTTCCACCGTTGTATATAGGGTATTACCTTTATACTCAGATGAGCAAGGCCTTTACACACACGGAGGAGCCACCGTCAGTATGAGGGATGGGTCGTCTTTGTGTAGGATTCTAGAATGGGCGTAATATGTCCGAAACTCAATCAATATGCATGCTAAGGGTTTATTTCAACATTCTAGTTAATCCCATTACCAACATTACTAACCTGTTTCTGTTTTCATTCTATCAGGGGATCTTTGGAAATATAGATCCAAATGCGATAGAATTGTCGTATCAGACTTCACCTTTTTCAATTTGATGAGGTAGTCTGAAAGAAACAGGAGGTATCATTTTAGGATGCTGTGTACGCTCTATTCTAAGAATGTAAGTGGTTATCAAAACGCCATACTACTATGACTTATTGATGTAATTTGCCTAACTTTATGAAATAGGTTGCAATAGCTTGTATTTATCCTGTATACGTGTGCTGCTGTAACTATGATTTAGGAAGACTTATAAATCTATGGATTTACCATGTTATCAGAAAAGTCTATACTTAAAGGCCAATATTTCAACCACCAAAAAAACGGCAATGAAATAGGTTGCAATAGCTTGTAATTATCCTGTATACGTGTGCTGCTGTAACTGTGAGATAGGAAGACTTATAATGTATGGAATTACCTTGTTATCAGAAAAGTCTATACTTAAAGGCCAATATTTGAACCACCAAAAAAGCGGCAATATCTGGATGTTATGTCTTAATAAAGCAACCTAGATTAACTTTTTAAACTGCTATCCTAAAGCATTCCCATTAGTTCAAAGTTCGTTAAAAAGAGGAATTTAACAAGCCCATTAGACTGGGGTCAATCCGGTTTTTAACAGGAGAGCGAAGGGGGAACCATGCTGTTCCTGTGGGCGAATCTATTGCCTACCTCTAATGCAGAAAACGGCCTCCTTGCTCCTCCGCGTCTTACAGCTCCATGGCGATTAGGTTTAGACTAAGGCTGCCTGGCCCTTCTCTTTTTATGCTGCCACTGCCCGTCTTGACCCGGAAGTTGTTAAGCGGGAAAAGTTATTAAGTCAAGAATTTATAATGTTTCTTTGTTTTATTGGTCATCCACTGTTTTGCACAATGCAAATATTCCGTCACATCTAGGGCGGCAGGGAGACCAGATACTTTGTAGATATTACCGATCCCCGACCCGGAAGTACATCGCTGCATAACGTAAAACGGCCGCCGAGGTCCTACATACTAATATATAAACCGCATAGGGGCCTATTTCGTTGGTATTCCGATATTTTGTACATCGTCTAGCCAGAAAATAAATAATCTACCTAGGGGCATGTTTTGTTATTACCGAATCCAGAATTTGTGTCGGCCATTTTGGATTGGGGCACGGACCAAAAAACGTGTCGGCCATTTTAAGTGAGGACAATACTAGGTGATAGAACTCGACCCCCTTATTTTTAATCTATATAAAAACACTCGTTTCGACGAATTCTCTAGAATTAGATTATCACCGGTGTTATTGCTGCTATTGTTTTATTTATTGTTTTATACCTGCCATGAAGGTGTATGAAAATCACAGTTGCTTCACATTTCTCGAATTCTCTATTATACACACATTATAAGGGTCATGATTTATTGCACAGTACTCAATTCCTCTATTGTAAACCCATTATAAAAAGTCATAATATATTGCATAGTACTATTAGGTACAATTCTGTAGTGTGCTACAATATCATTCTCTATACTTTTGTCACTTTTTAAATAATAGTCAACCTGTACAATGTGTTTAAAAATACAACCGCTACATTATATTGAGATGGTACATTACGTCAATATTCAACCTAATTAAAACCTTTAACATGACCATATGTATTTAGGTGAAAAAGATAGCTCACTCGCTCGTCCTTCCTGTAAGTTAATGATCCCTAGTGAACCGAAATAGAAATACAAAAGTAAACCAGGGGGCATATTTACAATATGTAGATATACGTGTAGCCAAGCTCGTGGACAATCCACAAACTATAGGTCTTTGTGCAGTTTTTAGGGCTTATCACGAAATCTTACATGTCTAGCAAAATTTATAAACTATTCTCAACGTGCAATGACCCTGAAGGTTATTAATCCCTAGCCAACTGAAATAGAAATACGAAAGTAAACCAGGGGGCATACTTGCAATATGCAGATATACGTGTAGCCAAGCTTGTGGGCAATCCACAAACTATAGGTCTTTGTACAGTTTTCAGGGCTTATCACGAAATCTTACAAGTCTGGCATAATTTATGAACTATTCTCAACGTGCAATGACCCACCTATCGATGCCTAGTTTTATGTTGTGTTGAGAGAGATTATACAATTTATATGTAACTCATAATATCTACTCGTAGAGTAGTTTTTAGTCAAATCATAAGGTTATAAGATTATTCTAATAATAATTATTCTAATTCTAATAATCTCTCTCAACACAACATAAAACTAGGCATCGATAGGTGGGTCATTGCACGTTGAGAATAGTTCATAAATTATGCCAGACTTGTAAGATTTCGTGATAAGCCCTGAAAACTGTACAAAGACCTATAGTTTGTGGATTGCCCACAAGCTTGGCTACACGTATATCTGCATATTGCAAGTATGCCCCCTGGTTTACTTTCGTATTTCTATTTCAGTTGGCTAGGGATTAATAACCTTCAGGGTCATTGCACGTTGAGAATAGTTTATAAATTTTGCTAGACATGTAAGATTTCGTGATAAGCCCTAAAAACTGCACAAAGACCTATAGTTTGTGGATTGTCCACGAGCTTGGCTACACGTATATCTACATATTGTAAATATGCCCCCTGGTTTACTTTTGTATTTCTATTTCGGTTCACTAGGGATCATTAACTTACAGGAAGGACGAGCGAGTGAGCTATCTTTTTCACCTAAATACATATGGTCATGTTAAAGGTTTTAATTAGGTTGAATATTGACGTAATGTACCATCTCAATATAATGTAGCGGTTGTATTTTTAAACACATTGTACAGGTTGACTATTATTTAAAAAGTGACAAAAGTATAGAGAATGATATTGTAGCACACTACAGAATTGTACCTAATAGTACTATGCAATATATTATGACTTTTTATAATGGGTTTACAATAGAGGAATTGAGTACTGTGCAATAAATCATGACCCTTATAATGTGTGTATAATAGAGAATTCGAGAAATGTGAAGCAACTGTGATTTTCATACACCTTCATGGCAGGTATAAAACAATAAATAAAACAATAGCAGCAATAACACCGGTGATAATCTAATTCTAGAGAATTCGTCGAAACGAGTGTTTTTATATAGATTAAAAATAAGGGGGTCGAGTTCTATCACCTAGTATTGTCCTCACTTAAAATGGCCGACACGTTTTTTGGTCCGTGCCCCAATCCAAAATGGCCGACACAAATTCTGGATTCGGTAATAACAAAACATGCCCCTAGGTAGATTATTTATTTTCTGGCTAGACGATGTACAAAATATCGGAATACCAACGAAATAGGCCCCTATGCGGTTTATATATTAGTATGTAGGACCTCGGCGGCCGTTTTACGTTATGCAGCGATGTACTTCCGGGTCGGGGATCGGTAATATCTACAAAGTATCTGGTCTCCCTGCCGCCCTAGATGTGACGGAATATTTGCATTGTGCAAAACAGTGGATGACCAATAAAACAAAGAAACATTATAAATTCTTGACTTAATAACTTTTCCCGCTTAACAACTTCCGGGTCAAGACGGGCAGTGGCAGCATAAAAAGAGAAGGGCCAGGCAGCCTTAGTCTAAACCTAATCGCCATGGAGCTGTAAGACGCGGAGGAGCAAGGAGGCCGTTTTCTGCATTAGAGTTAGGCAATAGATTCGCCCACAGGAACAGCATGGTTCCCCCTTCGCTCTCCTGTTAAAAACCGGATTGACCCCAGTCTAATGGGCTTGTTAAATTCCTCTTTTTAACGAACTTTGAACTAATGGGAATGCTTTAGGATAGCAGTTTAAAAAGTTAATCTAGGTTGCTTTATTAAGACATAACATCCAGATATTGCCGCTTTTTTGGTGGTTCAAATATTGGCCTTTAAGTATAGACTTTTCTGATAACAAGGTAATTCCATACATTATAAGTCTTCCTATCTCACAGTTACAGCAGCACACGTATACAGGATAATTACAAGCTATTGCAACCTATTTCATTGCCGTTTTTTTGGTGGTTGAAATATTGGCCTTTAAGTATAGACTTTTCTGATAACATGGTAAATCCATAGATTTATAAGTCTTCCTAAATCATAGTTACAGCAGCACACGTATACAGGATAAATACAAGCTATTGCAACCTATTTCATAAAGTTAGGCAAATTACATCAATAAGTCATAGTAGTATGGCGTTTTGATAACCACTTACATTCTTAGAATAGAGCGTACACAGCATCCTAAAATGATACCTCCTGTTTCTTTCAGACTACCTCATCAAATTGAAAAAGGTGAAGTCTGATACGACAATTCTATCGCATTTGGATCTATATTTCCAAAGATCCCCTGATAGAATGAAAACAGAAACAGGTTAGTAATGTTGGTAATGGGATTAACTAGAATGTTGAAATAAACCCTTAGCATGCATATTGATTGAGTTTCGGACATATTACGCCCATTCTAGAATCCTACACAAAGACGACCCATCCCTCATACTGACGGTGGCTCCTCCGTGTGTGTAAAGGCCTTGCTCATCTGAGTATAAAGGTAATACCCTATATACAACGGTGGAAAACCGGCTCTCTCTTGGGATTGTTTAAAATAGGGCAATATTATTAAAATAGCACGTTGATGTTCATTTTCCATACAGCCTATGCAACATTAATTCAAGCAATCAAAGCTGAAAGGAAAAGAAATTTGAAGCCTTAACCATACAAATTCAGGTACTTTCAAATACATGTCTAAAATTTAGAATCTGACATAGATTGTAATCAAAACATTGCTAGGAAGTTCTATTAACAAGCTAAAATTGAATGGTGTGTTTTTCTTTAATTTAAAGGTGTCTGGTCTAGGGGTCGAGATAAGTAATGTATTCAATAACAACAAATTTTGTATCTTTGAAGTTAGGCGATAGGAAGACAAGGTTGTTGGCTGCTCTATAGTACAAAGTCATATAGTAAAATGTGTTTTTTAACTTTGTAGATACTGAATGAATAGTGCACAAAAGTCCTGAAGAAGGTGTGAAGAATTACAATACACCGAAACGCCGCGTCGACTGTTTTTGTTGTACTTGATAATCAGTGCCTTACCACCTTTGGTGGTTTTTAATGTTCAAGTGTTTTTTATCATGTTTTAGACTGTAACCCATATTGGGAGGTAATAAATTGTTTTAACACTTTTTGCAACCAACAAATTTTGACCTTTGGAGTATACTTTCTAATATTGTTGTATGATTGTTGAACCCTTGCCTGTCTGAATAGGTTATTATTAGTCAATTATCATTAGGATAATTTCTTACTTTTCTTCTCACCCCGTCCAGTTTTATTTTGTCTGGCCACTTTAGCCCACTACTGTGTAGAAAGGGATCTCTTGGTTTTCTACATAGAACTTAACACAGAACCTAACATATCCCCCTTCCTTGAAATAAAACATACAGAAAAGGATTTGTTACTTTCCAATAAATTGGTTTACAATCGGTCACAGATATAATCTTGAAATTTCTTAGGTTGCACCCTGAAACGTTTGCTGAGTTCTCTTATAATGACATTACGCAATTTCACGTCTTCAACTGGTTTAGATTTTAACCACCCTTGAACTTCTACATCGCTCACTTGGCCACTGGTCTTGCATTCCACCGCCTGCCATCAGATAGTTTTAGTAAGTCACATTTGACCTCCAATATTTTCTTGAGGTCAGACAACTTAGAATTACTTTTTCATTAACAGGACCAGTGTGAACTCTCACAATCATTCCATCTTCAAATACTCTCTACTTCTTAACCAATCTATCATTAGGTCTATGCTCATAAGATATTTGGTATTTTCCCAGCTTTTCTCGTATGTCACTCCCATTCACTTATTTCTTATTACACCTTTCCATCCATGCTGGCACAGCTATAGTACATGGAACTCTCCCTTTTATCAGGCAAAAGGGTGTTCCTCCCATTGCAGAATGTGGCGTAGTTCTTTAACTCCACAACATTTTTTTACATGACTCTTCCAACATTCATTACTTTGCACTGCCATTTGAACACACTCCACTAGAACTCGATTAAAGCGCTCAACCAAACCATTTCCCCTTGGGTGATATACTGGTGTTCTACACTGTTTGATGCCCCATCTCTTATGAAATTCACAAAACTCTCCAGAAACAAATTGGGAACCATTGTCAGACAGTATTTCTGCAGGACATCCTCCCCTACAGAAAATCTCTTTGCAAAAGTTTATCACATTACTTGTCTTGACCTCTCTCAAAAATATACCTCAGTCCACTTAGAAAAATAGTCGATCATCACTATCGCATACTTTTCACCTGCACCTAGAATCTCGAAGGGACCACATATGTCAATAGCAACCCTTTTCCATGTTCGTATTGGCCCCTTCACCGGGTAAATGGGAGTTTCTTGTACCACATGAGCCTTGTAGCTAGAGGTACACGTTACACACTCTCTTACAAACCTTTCAATTTGCCTGTCCAACCCCAGCCACCAAAAGTCCTTTCTGGCTTTCCTTTTTATGTCAGACATACCACCATGGCCCTCATGTAAAAGTTCCATGAACCTTTCTCTCAAACTACCTGGAGCCACTAATTTTTCACTTCTTCTCAATACACCTCTTACCACAGATAACTCACTCCAAACCTCTTTGTACTGCAGCATATGGTTATGCAATTTCCATCTACGGACCTTAGGTATATTTTCTATAACTCTCATTAGCGTTTCATCTTCTAGGGTAGCCTGTTTCCACTCAGTTTCTTCTGTGGCTTGACATACATCAACTAGTTCAGCAATAATCCATTCATCCTCAACTGATTTGATGTCATCATTCTCCAATTTTCCCAGAGGTAAACAAGATAAACAGTCAGCATTTATATTCCTTATCCCTGGCACATATTTCAATGTAAAATTGAATTCTAGCGACCGATATATCCACTTGGCTATGTTTGGTGTGGATTTACTTGCTCCTGCTGTGGAGAAAATATCAACAAGAGGTGTGTAGTCTGTATGAAGTTCAAAATTAGTGCCCCACACAAAAATGCGAAAATGTTGTACACCCCACCAGCATGCTAGTGCTTAATTTTCTTTTGTAGAGTATGTCCCCTCTGCACCTTTAAGTGTGCGTGATGCGAAGGTTACCACTCTTTCCTTCCCTTCATGTATCTGCATCAAAACTGCCCCTAACCCAAATCCGCTGGCATCGTTTATGACTATGACTTTGTATTTGGGATTGAAGGGATTCAAGGCTGTTCCATTTACTATGACCTTCTTCACCTCATCAAATGCACGTTGACAATCATCTGTCCACTTAAAAGTTAAATTTTTCTTCATTAACTCACGCAAGGATATACACGATCAGAGAAATTATGAAAAACCAATAGTGATATTCGGTCAATCCGAGAAAGGACCTTAACTGATCTTTGTCTTGTGGGATGGGGCCTTCTCCAAATCCTCCACCAAATTGAGCTTGGGTTTGATTCCGTCATGGGATAACGTGTAACCCAAATAATCCACCTCTGGTCTGCCAAATATGCATTTCTGGTAACTAATGGTTAACCCAGCTTCTTTTAGTTTGGTAAGTACAATCTTCAAAACATTGTTATGATGCTGCTTGTCTTTTCCCCACACTAAGATATCATCCTGAAATACAAGTACATTAGGAATATCCTTCAAAACTCCTTGCATTACCTTTTGGAATACTGCAGAGGCAGAAGCCAATCCAAAGGGCATGCGAATAAATTGAAATGCACCTTCAGGAGTTATGAAGGATGTCAAATGTCTAGATTCCGGTTGTAACAAAACATGATGATATGCACTTGACAGGTCTAAGGTGGTGAAAAAAAATTACATTATCTACACTAGCTGGCATCTCGTTGATATGTGGCAGGGCATGTCGGTCCACCTAAATCACTTGTTTAAGTCCCTCAAGTCCACACACATGAGGATGCTGCTGTTGAGTTAGCGTGCAATAACAATGGAACTTAACTATTTGGAGGCCTCTATTGGTTCAATAATGCCCTCATTACATAATCTTTGTAAATCATCTGTAAAACGTTTTCTTAGGGCCAACGGTACATTTCGTACTTTGTGTACTTTGGGTGTGATTACTTTTTTAAGAATTATACAATGTCTGAATTTCTTCAAATATCCCAATTCCTTTTAGAAAAGATTGGGAAAACTCGACACCGAATCATTTTCACTTTGTGACTCCGTTAATAATACTTGCAATGGATGATTGGGATTTAGTACCGTGTTTAAAGCTTTTTGCTCTCTCCACCTAAACAAGGATCTGCCTTTTTCCACAAGGTAAATTTTGGCAACAGCTTCTCTATTTTGAAATTAATGTTGGTAGAAAAGTACCGAAGAGGAGGCAATTTTCGGTCACAATATCCTACTGGGTTTACATCTGAAACATTCAATTTCTTGGAACCTAAATTCTCCCAATTTTGCTTGTCAATTAACTTGGAAGGAGAGCATTATGGTCCGGGATGCCCGCCACCCCTTCCACCACCGATCCAAAGGGTAGGTGACAGACACAGTTTGAACTTTTGGAAGGCAGGGGGGCCTCACGATCCCCCCGGCTGTATTTATTAAAATATGAAACAAAATTTAAAACTTTAAATTAAAACGTTTCATGTATCATGTACAAAATTCAACTTTCATTACATTGATGAAGACAGGTATCCAGGCTAACCTTAACAAATCTCTAATACAAAGATTTTCCTAACCGAGTCTAACATCATGACATAATGTATTGCATACGAATTTTGTACATCCTATCGTTAGGGGCCAACGGCAAGGTCTTAACCGGTGTCAGATCCCTATCGCCAGTGTCAGATCCCTATTACGAAATTTACCCTCGTAGCCAACTGTAACTTCCCTTGTCATGGGGGCCCCCTTTCACTCGGCACCATCTTAAGGTCGTCCGAGTTCCCGTGCGGGGTATCCGTAAGAAGGACAGCGTGGACTCCCCCCCTTTCCCCGCACTCTCTTCCGCCGGAGCGGATATCCGGCCCCCGGGAAATTCGTGGGAGGGGCATATAGCCGTCTCCCCCTGGGAGGGGCCTATGGCCGTCTCCCCCTGGGCGATCCCATCCGTAATGGGTGCCGCCCCCCCGTGGGAGGGGCCAATGGCCGCCTCCCCCCGGGCGCTCCCATCCATAATGGGTGGCGCCCCCCCTAGGGACCTTGAAATCACTGCTCACCGATCATGACCTTACCGCCCGACCGAAGACTAAATAAATACGACAGTTAGTTACCTACTAGGGGGAAAAAACCTATGCTTAACCTTAAATTACAGCTAGGTATAATGAACTATGGACTATACACATTGCCAAAATTCTCATTCTTGTCATTCACATCGGTAATTACAAAAATTTCTATATGACTTTCACTTTCAGGATTAGTTCCCGTGTTGTCCTATATCACATTTATAGCTTGCTTAGCCCGAGACATTTCTGCAGCCTTACATACTCTTGAGAAATGACCTAATTTCTTACACTTGTAGCATCTGCTCTTCAAAACAGAACAATGGGCAGCTTCAGCGGTGTGTCTGTTAGCTTGCATTTTATAATTGCTTTTAGCATTCTCTTGCTTCTTATTTTTGCTTTTAGAATCCCCCACTGTTATGCCCTTCTTAGAATTATTCACTTCACAAACATGTGTGTGTCTATACTAGGTTTTTTTTCTACAATGGCCAACTCTTTCACGTATTGTGAGGTATTTTAGATGCACCTGGCGACTTCAATAGATTTATCCAATGAGAGATCTTTTAGATCTAACAATTTCTCTTGAACCTTTATGTTATTTGTTCTATTTATCATTTGGTCACTAATAATTTCATTTCTGAGATCTTTAAACTTACATGTTACAGCTAATCTTCTTAATGCTGCCACATATTGTTCAATCTTTTTGCCATGCATCTGATTAAGGGAAAATAACGTGTCTTTCCACCACAATACTTAACTTCCTTCCATAATTTTCTGTTAGCCAGCTATGGCTGATTCATAAACATCCTCATTCTCATCACCTGAATGCGCATTCAGAATTCCTCTCATGTACAATAGGTTTAGGAAGTGTTTTCAAAACTCTCCTTCGTTCCACCCCAAAACTGTGTTTTAAAATGGGAAATTTTCTATAAGCATTCTCCTCCTATTGGTTCTAGATATGTAGTGCAAGACTCCACCCAGTCTTCCCAGTCCATGCAAGTAGGACCTGGCTCCTGTAGAAACATTGGAGGTGGAGACATTTATTGAATTGCCATAGTGGTTTCAGATAGTGAGGTTCCGTGACGATCGTAAGTGATGTTTTCGACTCGTACGAATATGGTCGAGTCTGGTATCTATGAACCGCAAATGACGAGTTTAGTGGGTGTACGCAGTTTCGCTGTACTAGCCTAAACCGTTCGTCTGTATCGTGGGTTTCCCTATCTGTACCCGCGGGTTCCATCTTAGATACGGCATCCATTTTGTTTCTTGCCCTCAAGTAGCCAGCAAACGGACGCTGTCCGCTTCGCGACCCTGGGATTCCCAAGACTTTTGCGGAAGACACGTTTCTTTTGAAAGTGTCTTTATGATGAGGGGGATGACACTGTAAGGCAGATGGCCCCGCTCGAGGCTCATCTTGTTGTGCCGGTCTATTGTCTTAGCCGTGCATCTCATTAGGCACGTCCCTTTGATTTCTGCAGCTCGGGTTTTCCGATACCACCCCCTTTACACCCTTTCCGATCTCCCCACTGTTTCTGCCTTCCTCTGCACCTGTTTCTGTTCCTTCTTCGATCTGTTTACTGCCAATTGGAATGTACTAATGGTGGGAAGATGGGTGTTTACGATGGGAACCAAGTTGTAAACCTTTGTGTATCATGTTAACCTATGAGAGAAACTTGTATAAAAGGAGCGACCCACAGTAGCAATTTGAATCAGGCTCCGTGAACCTACATGTTATGTACTTCTCGTGACTTCTGTGTTCCCTGCAGTAATAAACCTCGAATCTTTGACGCCGAAGGAAGTGTCCCGTGTCTCTGTCATTTGTACGCCGGAACAGGTTACCCATGAAGGTTTCAGGTGTTGTCCCCTGGCACCGCTGGGTCTTAGAAAAACCCAGTCCTTCAGTTGGCGCCCACGTGGGGCTGCATCAGTGGTACCGGTCCAAGCCCGACGATCGTGAGGAACTTCGTGTGAAATCTCCGAGGGAAGGTGCACCCCGCTTCATCGATCCTGTTGTCGAAACAAGTGGCCCGACGACTTTTCCCGCGAAGATTCCCGCCTCCTGACGGCTGCGACGGACTGCTGCCCTGTGAAAGTTGAAGAAATTGATGTACATAGACAGCATTCATTCCCCTTCTTCTCCCACTCCTCTCCCTGTGAGCACCACGAATACCGTAAACTATTGACCGTATCACTCTGCCAGTAAAAGCCCCTACCCCTGTGCATATGTACAGCCAGTTTAGGCACCATGGCCTTTTTTTACCCATTAGGATCTCTGGTTTCCCTCCTGCGCGTATTTTAACCCCCCCCCCCTCTCTCATGCAGAGACCATGAAGCCCTCTCCCTCTGCGCGACCCCGCTGTGAAAGGCAACTCTCCCCCTTGACTCGCACAAAACCCCCCTATTCCTTCTTGGAGAGGCATCCTTCGCCTTAGCTGACGTAGCCCTCCCCAGCTGCACCTGACTGCCCCCGCTCTCTCATATACGGGTCATAAGATCTCTCGCTCTCTGTGTGACTCTACCCTTGTGTCCACCCTGGCTACCCCTCCCTTCTCCTCACGTGGGCAAGTCATAAACCTTCTTCTTCTGCAAGACCCAGTCCTTGAGAGTCACGGCCGCGCCTGACCAACACCTCCTACCCTTCCATGAATGCCCCTCTGTTGACAAGCCTTCCCTCTGCGCTCGATTGTCCACACGGCATGAATACCACTCCTTTGATGACCCTTTCCCCCGAGTCCGGCTGACCACACATGTCCGAGGCCATCGCCTGGGCCAGGAGATACCATTTACTGCCCTTATTGTATGAAGTCACTCCTCTTCAAAGGATCCTCTATTGGTCTTAGCCACCCCACCCCCTGGGCTATGATCAGGCGTACACATCCTACGAAACACTCAGCTGCGTGATTGCCCTCCCCTCTTATCAGCAGGTCAAGGGTCCCCATTGTGAATGTATGTGGGTAGGATCACCACGAGGATTATAGGATCACCACGAGGATTATAGGGATGTCTTTCTTTTGCGTCATACAGTCCTGATTGTGTTATCAAGTGTTCTGTAGGGTATAAAAGCAAGAGTCTCAGCTCACTTGTTAGAGCACCTCCCGAAAGACACTGTGTTTCGTGTCCGAAATGACTGGCTCTCCTCATGAGAAATAAACTCTGTTCTTGATTCCTGCTTCCAGCGCCCGTCTCTTTATTTTTGTAACTATTCAACATGGGAACTAAGAGGCGGTTTGCGCCAGCGGCCTGGGCATCGATAGGATTATGGGCTCGTTTTCTACAATTGGCGTCCCAACGCGGGGTCCATCAGTGACATGGGGTGCGGTAAGAGAGATCCAGACGAAGAAGTGAACATCTAAATGATCGGGGCATGCCTGCCTTGAGAGGGCCCTCGCCCGGCTGCCGATCGACAGAACTTCACCAATTCTGAACTGACCTCTCTTGAGTGACCTATTGTCCTGACTGGAATCCCACAGGAATGCTACATGGAGTAAGAGAACGATCGGGCGCTGGAGGAGGAAGTCAAAGAACTGTCCGTATGGTCCGGTCCGGGTAAGATTAAGTAGGGCGTTCTTACGCCTGATTGGTAGGGTGGTTCTATCCACCTGATTGTTGATTGATTGTATTGAAAATCGGTATTTGTATACCGAAATTGCTGATTGTTGATTGATTGTATTGAAAATCGGTATTTGTATACCGAAATTGTTGGTATTGGTTCATTTAGCTTTGAGGGCTACTTGACATATTGGTTCTCTTCTGAGAACGAGACATTCTCTGTTTTCAAACAGCGGCGAATAGGAACGTCGTCCCTCTTTGCAGATAGAGAAGGGTAGGTAATACACACTTTTGTCCCCGGTATTAATCCGTCATGCCTACTTTTCTCCCCACTGAATTGTTTGAAGTCGATTAATAATCGATTGTTGTTCTTTGAGAATTGTTTGAAGTCGATTAATAATCGATTGTTGTTCTTTGAGATCTTCCCTGTCTACAAACTGAGACGAGTAGAAATATTCTGTCTTCCTTTTTGGATAGCGAAGGGCAGGTAATGCAGACATTTGTCCCCGTTGTAATCCGTCATGCCTGTTTTTCTCCCCACTGATTGGTTGGTTGCCTGGACATTGTTGTTCCAGGAATTGTTTCGTTTGAGGTATTTTCTGCCTGCAGACAACGTGGAATAGAAATATTCTATCTAGTCTTTGCAAGTAGTAAAGGGTAGGTTATGCCGCTTTGTGAATTCGTCAGTCCTACCCACTCCCCACTGTTTGGGGGGTAGCTCGCATGGTCCGCCCAGGAGACTACCCTTATGGAGGACATATGCTCCCCGCTCATGGGCCATTTAGTGGAGGTAGACCATCTGGTCCGTCCAGGAGGCTACCCTAGTAAATGGAAGTACATCGCTCGGTCTGTCCAGGATGATACCCTAATGAAGGAATATATGTTCCCCTTTTGATCGATAATCTCGTTCCACCCCGGACCATTTATTGGAGGGAACTCGTCTGGTCCGTCCAGAAGTACCCCCTAGTGAAAAGGACACATAAAAATATGAAGTGATCACCGTTCCCTACTAACAGAAAGCTTTAGCTCGAAACACGCTAAGGAAGAGAAAGAAAAATAGAAAAAGAAATCAGGCTAAGTCAGTAACCCCCTGATGAGCTTTTGACTTCACTAAAAATAAGAAACATTAGAAATAGTTCGTAACAAGAAATATAAGATGGTGAAAAGTCTGAAGGAATAGCCACGAGGTAGCTAGGCTTCACTGCCTGTTCCTGCTCCCAACATGCCTGCCTCATTGCCCGCCACGCCCAAATAACGGTCACATGAAATAGAAACAATCCAATAGGTACCTACCCTCATTCCGGAAGCTCCCAAAATGCAACAGGTCCGCGGTTACGCCCATCCGGAAGGTGAGGCCTCGAGGCACGAGGGGCTCGCCTGACCACGGTCGGGAGGAGATGATGTTGGGCAGGCGGTCCAAAGAATGGCAGAGTCCTCTCCTTCTCTCCTCTTCCGCTGCCCTGCAGGCCACGGGGGGGGCTGTCTTGCCTCAGCCACCGACCACCCCCCCCCCCCTTCTGTCTCTCGCCTGGTCCGACCCACGAAGAAGGCCGAAGCCAAAGGCGAGAATGGCGGCAAATCAAGTAGTCCCGCCACACGTCAAATTCCTGGATAGTTACAGGTAGTGCCGCCACATGTCGACGCCTGGACAGTTCCAGATAGTCCCGCCACATGTCAAGAGAAAAGGGGGGGCTGTCTTGCCTCAGCCGCCGACCACCCCCCCCCCCCCCATCTTCAATAGCCAGCACGGCCAATATCGAAACGACGGAGCCGAGTAACGGCGCGGGGTCGCTGGAAGGGGGAGGTGACGCGAACGAGCCTCCCCCACCTCCCTCCAGGTGGAGGCTTCCAGCGACACCCCAATGCTCTTACTTAAAGAGGGTCAACATCATAAAGCGGTCTTCTGCCCAGGACGGGCACACGCTCCATGCCTTCTCCCCTCAACCTTGAAGATTCTATAAGAGCCGGGGGGCACCCCGATCCCTCCGCATGGGTGCCCCCGCCCCCTTCACTGGGAACCACGACACCGGTGCAACTCCTGCCGGCACCAGCCTCGGATTGGAAATGGCTAAAATGAAGCCACGGCACGGACTTGTTCAGTTCCGGAGGAACGCCAGGATGACCCGGTAGGAAAATTGCTGCCGCCCTTCCCACTCTTTGACTCATGGTCCATATTTGCTAAACTGTTAACCACATAGCACAAAACTTTTTGAACTGCCAACGGAAAGTTCTGGGCCAACCACGCGAGACTAGAGACTTTCTGACTGTGCTGGAACTTGCCTGACCCCACCTAAAATGGCGCCGCCGCAAAATGAAACGTATTTGAATAAACTTTGTTGCACCCAGATTGCGCAGCTTGTTGTCCCGAGATCTATGTACAGTTTTTGGATAATGAAAGTAGATATGAAGGGCGTTGAGTATGTGCTTGGATAATGAATTGACTTAGGGTGGGTACTGATTATAAGTTGGAAAATGAATTGGTGCAATTTAGGTAACGAATGAACTTGGATAATGAATTTATGAATTTATTAAGATGAATTACTGACATGCATCATGCTTGCTCTGTAGGGAAGTTTAATGCGATTTTATATTGCACTGCTGCACTTTATGCAATGAACTGCCACCAATTTCGTTTATTAAAAGTATTTTGAAGAAGAAAGCATGGTTGTAGCAGTTGCATTAATGAGTTTTGGATGCCTTACTACTGTGAGCGAAGAATAAGTATGATGAAGGATGTAGATCAGAAGGGATCAGATATTTAGCAGCTACATTATGTGTCACAAGCAGCCGGAAAAGTGTTTCAGACACCCTTAAAATGACACCACAGAAATGCCATCTGACCGCCACCCTTGCACCCGATAAAAAGAGGGTTACGACCAAGTAGCTCATGTAGATACGCAGCTCGTCAATGATTATCTATCTGACACCACTGGTCCCTCTGGGCTTAAACGCCGAGATGGCAAGGGAATGCAGTACGAGGAGATAGGGCGAGTATGTGGTAGGTAAAAACATTTTCGGATTACTGCATGATGATGTGCTTTGAATGCTGCCCCCCCACCCCTTCTTTTCCTCCCTTCTGCAGGTCACGTCAGAACGTCGACTGAAGTGTGGAAGAGCGACGGTTGGACCACCGACGAAAAAGGGAAAAAGGGAATATGTGTTTAGTCGTTATAACGATAAGTCTTTAAAAGACGTAGGCTTAACATGACTGTTCCTCCTTAGGACATAGCGACTGAGAGGATGGACTGACATAGAAACTGGACAGGTACTGAATGACGAAAAATTGACTAGAAATGACGTGTTAAATAATGTAACTGGACGTTTGACTAGGTAGGGAAAGGACAAAGAAAAATTATACGGGTAAGGGTTGCCACGGCACCACCCGTCTAGGAAGTTAGAAATGTTGCTGATGTTCAAAATGCACTACCCCCTTTCTCACACTCTTATAGATATAGCCAAGCTGTCCGACTGTTCTCCCGATCAATACTTGCCGTTGCCTCAGCCTGGAGAACTTCCCACCAAAGGAGGGAACAGAAAAATGGCTTAAGATCCAACCATGGGTAACTAGCACGACCAGGTTAATTACTGATCGACCAGCCGAGGTGTGAGTATTGGTAATTGGGAACGCTCGCAGGCGTGACAAGCGAGAAGGGAAAGGGGGGAAGGGTAGAAAGAGCTAAGCACGTAGATAAAACAGGATAGTAAAGATACGTAGGATATACATATAAAAACAGATCTTGTAGGCTAACAATTGTTTCCTGTCTTGTCATGAATGTCTTGTATATGTGTAATACATGTGCCGTCTTCCCTGTCTGAGTTTGTGTGTGTGTAATGTACGAATTTATGTCTTCCCTCTGTCTGTATCTGTGTGTTACCTGACCTTTGCTGTTCCGTGTCGTGAGCGCACTAAATGACCTATTTTTGTGCACGTCTCTCTCTCTCTCTCTCTCTCCCTACATGTCATACGTGTACCGAATGGCTCGTTTAGATTGCGGACGACTCTCACTCTCTATGAGAGTCTCCCTATTCTCTCTCCCTCATTGGTAAAATTGTGCCCCACCGGCACCAGTCTGATTTGATACATATTGAACGCGAAGGTGTTCAGCGAAATTGACCGAAACTAAAATGATTGTATCTCGCCATATTACTGCCTCTCCTTTCTGCAAAAATGAATGAACTTGAATTGGCTGAGAATGAAAGGACAGGTAAGACGACTAAAGTCCCCCAAATCTGGCCATTTATAGGGCAACTGTATGTCAATGGCACCTTATGTCTGTTCTTCAGAGACGAACGCCAACGTCCAGATTGAACCCCCAACGCCCGGATTGCCCCACCCCCTTTTGCACCCAAGCGCAAGCGCCCGAAGCATCCCCGCCCCATTTTTGATAAACCCCAATTGCTGTCCCGAATATAAACTTGATGCACATGAGTAGCTGTTGACCCTCGAGAAGACCCTGTTTTGCCTGACTCTCGATAATGGCACCCCCGCCCTGTTCGAAAAGGTTAGCCAGTCCCGATGGGAAATGCTCTGTAAATGCTGAATATGATGTAATGCACAATTAATGGGAACCTCATTTACCTCACTTGATTTATAAATAAGACGATGAATAGACCTGCCATGAACCCAGTAGGAATACTGACACATGCACTGCTTGGTAATGGACCTCTGACTGTGACCAATGAGCTTATCTCCCAAATGCGTAGAATTGAGGGAGGAATTCACATGCGTAGATATCTTCTTTTGCCATTTCACTGAAACCTTGTCTTGTACCTATTCAAAGATTCACGATCACCGAAGGAGATGGGTCAGAAGTGACGTACAGCCTGGCTGCGGATCTTGGGACTCGTGTGACCTCGACCAAAGGTGGAGCCGCAGAGCAACAGGATACGGGACGAGACCGCAATTTCAACGTGGAAAATGAAAAACGGTGGGCCGCCTCGAAGCCCCCCGCCTGCTAACCCACGTGTGCCTGGAGTCTCCGTCCCCCTTCCTTGAGCCCGATGGATGGGCCTGCCTGCTTGTTATCCTTTGCTCCCTTGGTCCCTTTTGTGTGTCCCAGGGACTCTGACCCAACTCCGCCCTCTCCCCTATCGACTATTTGGACCACACTCACCCTCTTTTCCACGTGACTTTTTGCCAAGGGAAAGAACAGCATCCCACTGGGAATAGGGTGCTGCCATAGAACTGTGGGTGCCGAGCATAAGGCGCCACCAACCGGATTGTTTAGGGAACAGGACTGTGGTCTAACAGCAGAGGACTGACCGCACCCTGCAACGCGTAAGGATAAGAACCGAGCTGGACCTATAGCTCCACCGCCGGTGCTCAACAGCGCCAACGAAAGTACTCGGACTAGAGCCTACCAGTGATGGCTCACTGACAAAAAGACACTGGGACGAAGAAATATTGTGTATTGAACTGAATTCCGCTCTCAACTACCTGGTCAAAACTGTTCATTGGTCACATTTTTTAAGTCGGAAAGATTTTTGCTATGTGGTGCGTTTAATTGTTAGGAACCCAATGAAAAGCAATTTTCTATGTACTGCATTCTGCCCATTACCTTAACTGTCTATGATTGTACGCCAAATGTTAGTATCGACAAAATGCTAATTCATCAACGATGCCTGTCTACCTGTAAACCCATCAATTGCAAATATGACTGCTGCTATGTAAAAAGGGGCGACTGTGAAAGTTGAAGAAATTGATGTACATAGACAGCATTCATTCCCCTTCTTCTCCCACTCCTCTCCCTGTGAGCACCACGAATACCGTAAACTATTGACCGTATCACTCTGCCAGTAAAAGCCCCTACCCCTGTGCATATGTACAGCCAGTTTAGGCACCATGGCCTTTTTTTACCCATTAGGATCTCTGGTTTCCCTCCTGCGCGTATCTTAACCCCCCCCCCCCCCCCTCTCATGCAGAGACCATGAAGCCCTCTCCCTCTGCGCGACCCCGCTGTGAAAGGCAACTCTCCCCCTTGACTCGCACAAAACCCCCCTATTCCTTCTTGGAGAGGCATCCTTCGCCTTAGCTGACGTAGCCCTCCCCAGCTGCACCTGACTGCCCCCGCTCTCTCATATACGGGTCATAAGATCTCTCGCTCTCTGTGTGACTCTACCCTTGTGTCCACCCTGGCTACCCCTCCCTTCTCCTCACGTGGGCAAGTCATAAACCTTCTTCTTCTGCAAGACCCAGTCCTTGAGAGTCACGGCCGCGCCTGACCAACACCTCCTACCCTTCCATGAATGCCCCTCTGTTGACAAGCCTTCCCTCTGCGCTCGATTGTCCACACGGCATGAATACCACTCCTTTGATGACCCTTTCCCCCGAGTCCGGCTGACCACACATGTCCGAGGCCATCGCCTGGGCCAGGAGATACCATTTACTGCCCTTATTGTATGAAGTCACTCCTCTTCAAAGGATCCTCTATTGGTCTTAGCCACCCCACCCCCTGGGCTATGATCAGGCGTACACATCCTACGAAACACTCAGCTGCGTGATTGCCCTCCCCTCTTATCAGCAGGTCAAGGGTCCCCATTGTGAATGTATGTGGGTAGGATCACCACGAGGATTATAGGATCACCACGAGGATTATAGGGATGTCTTTCTTTTGCGTCATACAGTCCTGATTGTGTTATCAAGTGTTCTGTAGGGTATAAAAGCAAGAGTCTCAGCTCACTTGTTAGAGCACCTCCCGAAAGACACTGTGTTTCGTGTCCGAAATGACTGGCTCTCCTCTTGAGAAATAAACTCTGTTCTTGATTCCTGCTTCCAGCGCCCGTCTCTTTATTTTTGTAACTATTCAACATGGGAACTAAGAGGCGGTTTGCGCCAGCGGCCTGGGCATCGATAGGATTATGGGCTCGTTTTCTACAGCCCTGACTGTAGACCTGTTTTGGCGCCTGGCGTAGACCTTGGTACAGCGAGACGATTGACGGGCCTTCCTGGTGACGCCATCGATCTTTGAGTTAAGTATTTGTGGGTCGCTCCCAGAGTCCTTAGTTGTGGGTGCTTAGTTGTTGCATGGTTCCATTGCATTTGTGGTTCTTAGTACTTGGTTCTTTGTTGTGATATTTGACGTCTGCAGTCGCCAATAGTGTAATCCCGTAACCCTTGAAGTTTGTGAAACTCGGTTAGTGTGCACGATGCCTGGCCGTAGTACTTTGTTTAGTTGTTTCAGAAATTGTGGTGCGGATTCCCGACTGGAGGATTCGTGTCCGATACCTCCGGTTGGAACTCCAACTTATGAGCTATATAGCAAACACGGGTTAGGTCCGATTACCTTTAATGAATATTGGATTCGCTATACTAAAAAGGATGGTGTCCTTAGTTGGCCACCTCATGGTAGTTTCGAGACCCCGATTTTAGATAATTTAGAAGCTAAATTGTTTAAGAGAAAATCAAGGCCGGCCATGTTTGATGCCTTTCGGTTGTGGCGTAAAGAAGCCAAACAGAGAGAAATCAGACAGATTAAACGTAATCAGAGAGAAGGAGTTGTTACTACGGTGAGAAAAGCAGAACAGTTTCAGCGAGATGAGGAGGAAAAGGAAAAGGAAGTTTTCGATAGATTGCAGCGTATGTCTGTAGATAAGTGTTACCCCGCTTTACCAACGGGTACGGATAAGAAGGAGGAATCTACAGATGACCCTTTAATGTCCTATCTTTTGAAGTCACCACCTCCGTACGCACAGGGCACTGTAACTCCTGCGGTTCCTCCTGCCCCTGTTCCACCTGCTCCTGTTCCACAACCTGTCCCTCAAAATGTTCCTGCTCCTCTCCCTGTTCCCGTCCCTACTGCTCCTCCACTTGTGCTTCCCCATACTCCTGTTCCCGCTGCTCCTGCTGTTCTGGTCACTCCTGCTGTCCCTTCTGCTTCTGATACTTCTCTTGTTACCCCGTTGTGTTACTCTTCTTCTCCATCTGTACGACGTCGTACCCCCTCTGTTGCTGCTAACTTCTTTAATTCTCTTGGACCTATTCTTGAGTCCGCTGGTTCGGACGGTCCTCAAAGACGAAGTCAACTTCCCGATGGTAGGGAACGTGCCTCGCTGTATAACATGGCGATGGGTTGGATGAAATACCCCCTTAGAAATCCTCCACATGCGGTGCTTGATACGTTCTGTCAATTCAATGTACCGACACAAAGATACGTGTTTGACGAAATGTGCAAGCATTTACGCGATTTAATATCAGCTGACACATCTGATGATGTACTGACTGCTCTCACTAACCTCCAGCTCCAGTTTGCGAGCGGAATCATGGTGGGTAGCAATGTTCGGCGTTCTGTCGAACAGTTGTTGTCTTTCCGTCCTTCTATAATGCCTCGGGCATTGTTTGTGGAGGACATCGAAGGACCGTTTGCAGCGCCTGGTCAGTACCCCATGCGCGAAGTTCCACCAGTGTGGATGCCAGGTGATGCTGCTCAGAATCCGCCGATCTTGCCGCACTTTCAAAGAGTGTGGATACATCTTCCTTGGAAACGATCTGAAGTTTTGCAGGTAAAACAATCTTTGCCTGACCCTCGCAAAAATCCTGCAGGGTATTATAAAGAATTATCGCAGCTCGTGGATGCTACGATAATGAATCTTGCTGATATCGATATGCTATTTGGCAACGTCGTACCGCAACCGGTATGGGCAAATATTCGTCAGGAAGATCATGCGGGAGAACTAGGTGGTGATTGGAATGCATTGCGGGCTGCTGACGCTTTGCAAGTTGTTGGGGCCAAGCCTGATCATTTAATTACGGCCCTGCCTCAAAGAATCATTACCCTAATGAAAACGCTTATGCCCGCCATGAAGGTAAATTGGGACAAACTGTCCGCTTGCAAACAGAAGAAGGACGAGAGTGTCTCTGATTTCTTTACGAGATTTGAGGAGGCATTCATCGACCATAGTGGTCAAGATATGGGTACTGAGGGAGGTCAGAGGTTGTTTGTGGACAAATTTGTTTCTAACTTATTGCCTGACTTGAGCAACAAATTAAGAAATTCTGAGAGTGCGTGGGCTGTCTCTACGTCTGCTCAAATATTGGCTACGGCACAGTATTATGAGAATAGGGAGAAAAAAGAGAATGATCGTGCTGACAAGAAGACGAAAGAGCTAAAAACTAAAGTGTTGTTGCAACAGGCGTATCCTCCGCGTTCGAATCAGAATGGTTCGCAACAACGTAATCGATCGCAGCCGCAGTCTAATAGGTCGCAATCTCGAAATGACTCCTCTTCGCAGAGATCTTCGTTGGGGTACAATCAGTGTGCCTATTGTAGGAATGAGGGTCATTTAAAATTTGATTGTCCAGTTCTCAATGAGCGTAATAGTGGTAATTCGTCTAGAGGAGGTCGTGGTGGTTCTCAACAGACACCACGTGGTAGAGGTCGTGGTGCTCAAAACGATCGTTCCACTAATACTTCTGATTCCAATAATTGTTTTGACCAGCGCGGATCGTCGCAAGGGCGATCCGCTCAGTACAATGTGGATGATTATTACGTCGATCAGGGAACTGATGACGGTAATTACTAGGACAGCCATAGACAAGGAGAGGGAGTAGTATCAGTTCCGGTTGATCAGAGAGGGCCTTACGTCGCAGTTGCCACCTCGGGCGTCGTTGAGCCTTTTCTGTTGGACACTGGTGCAGCGAAAAGTTCCATAATGCATTCGAAACTCCCTGGCGCACCTTTGTCTGGCTTAACAAATGTTTCCGTTGGATTCTCTGGTGCCCCTGTTAGCAATCCGGTTTCGTGCCCTTTGCCTCTTACAATTGGGCCACGTGAGCTGAAAGCTCTGCTGATTTTGACCACTGGGTGTGGTGAAAATCTTTTGGGCCTGGATTTGCTAAAACGTCTGTATGCGACTTTGTATTGTTCTCCTGCGGGAGTAAAGCTTACGTTGGGTGAGAGAGTTGTCTCTCCTATGTATTTGTCCCTCGATAAGCTTCCACCGGAATTGAGTTCTCTTCCTGCATCTTTGTGGGCAACAGGTCCCAATGACGTGGGCCTGCTTGACATCTCCCCTTATGTTGTTCACTTGAAGTCAAATGTGCGACTGCCACGTATTCCCCAGTATCGTATCTCCCTTGATGGTGAGCGAGCGTTGTTAGCGATCATTTACGATTTGATCGAGAAAGATGTTATCGAGGAGACTCGGGGAAACGTGTGCAATAGCCCTGTACTGCCCATCTTGAAACGCACAGATCCATCCAAACCACCTGTTTATCGTTTTGTTATTGATTTACGGGAGGTAAATAAAATTGTGATTCCTCAGTTCCCTGTGGTGCCTGACATTACGGCTCTACTGACTCTGATTCCAGCTTCTGCATCTTGGTTTTCAGTGATCGATCTGAAGAATGCGTTCTTCAGCATTCCGATTGCTGAGGAAAGTAGAGACCTTTTCGGTTTCTCTCTTGGTGGCCGTAGCTTCCGGTTTAAACGTGCTCCTCAGGGCTACTGTGAGAGTCCATCGATATACAGTCAAGCCTTGAAGGGCCAACTTGATGCATTTGTGTTGCCGGCTGGTGCAGCCTTGATTCAATACGTCGACGACTTATTGGTGGCTGCAGATACTCAGGACATTTGCAAAACCGCTACAGTGTCGTTGTTGCAACATCTCTGTGACTTACATCATAAGGTGTCTACTTCTAAACTTCAGTATTGTTGTCAAGAAGTGATATTGTCAAAGGAGGGAAGAAGGTTGACCCCAGAGAGAATTGCAGCGATTGCACGAATGACTGTGCCAACGACTCAGAGAGATGTGCGCGCCTTTCTAGGTATCACGTCATACTGCAGGCAGTGGATTCCAAATTTTTCATTGCTAGCGAAACCATTGGTGGCTCTTACGTGTAAGGATGTTCCAACTCCTTTACCATGGACGGAAGAATGTCAGAAAAGTTTTTCTGAACTGCGTGACGCGTTGTGTTCGGCTCCTGTGTTAGGTACCCCTGACTACAGTAAGCCGTTTACACTATACGTTCACGAGAGAGAAGGTTGTGCGTTGAGTGTTTTGACGCAACCTTTTGGCGGTAAGCAACGTCCATGTGCATATTTTTCCTCGACCTTGGACCCGGTAGCTAGAGCATTGCCGAGTTGTTTGAGAGCAACAGCGGCAGCTGCGGTGTCCATCCGACAATCTGCAGGATTGGTCATGGATAATATGCTTACGGTGATGGTTCCGCACGCAGTTGACACTCTTTTGAATCGTACCAAAACTCAGCACTTGACGAGTGCGAGGTTGTCTGGGTACGAGTTGACGCTGTTGGCAAGTCATATTCAGATAAAACGTTGTAATGTCCTGCACCCGGCGACTTTATTGCCAATTAGTATGGAATCAGATGAAGTAGCAGCTCATGACTGCTACTTACGGACTGAGGAGGAAACAAAAGGTCGTGTGGACCTTAAAAACACTCCTTTGGAACATCCTGATGGGACCTTGTATGTGGATGGTTCATGTTTTAAATTGCCGAATGGTGATGTGACGACTGCGTATGCTGTGGTAACTTTGAATACTGTTGTGGAAACTGCGAGATTGAATCAGAATTCTGCCCAGGCGGCAGAACTGATTGCTTTGACTAGAGCGTGTGTGTTATAGAAAGGGAAACGGGTGGATGTGTTTACCGACAGCCAATATGCTTTTGGCGTCGCCCATAGCTTTGGACGATTGTGGAGAGAGAGAGGTTTTATGACGTCGCATGGCACTAAGATTCAGCATGGACAGCTTGTGAATGATCTTTTGGATGCACTTACATTGCCTAAGCAAGTGGCGATTGTTAAATGTAGTGTGCACCGTAAGGTGACGGATGATGTGGGTCATGGTAACGCGTTCGCTGATGAGACTGCTAAGGAGACTGCCCGGAACCTTAGTACTAGAATGTATTTGACGAGTTCGGTTAGGTGGCCTACCGAGACTGGCATGTGTGAGGATACTATCGAGAGTGTGAAAACGATTCAGAACGAGGCCACCGAGACTGAAAAGACGAAGTGGAAAGAGAGTACGGGAAAGCTGGATGCGAATGGTTGCTGGATTGATTTGTCGGAGCATAAGAGATGGATGTTGCCGGATGCGTATGTGCTAGCTGTTGTGACGATGGCACACGGGTTAGCACATATCAGTGCGAAAGGTATCTGCAAGTTGTTGTCTCCTGTGTGGAAGAATGATGGTATTACTAAATGTGCTGAGAGATTGGTGAAGAATTATATGATATGCATGATGTACAATCCTGGAAAAGGAACCCCTACACCTCCTGGCCATTTTGCTCCGCCTTCATGTCCCTTTGAGGTGATTCAACTAGACTTCATCCATATGGAGCGATGCAATACCCTGAAATACGTTTTAGTTGTGGTTTGCGCATTCTCCCGATGGATCGAAGCCTACCCTCTCAAAGATAACACTGCTTTGTCCACTGCGAAAATCCTACTGAAGGAATACTTTCCTCGGTATGGAATGCCACGGATTGTATGGTCTGATAACGGAAGTGAGTTTGTGGGGAGTGTGATGAAGAGTGTGTGTAAGGGCCTTGGAATTACTCAAAAATTCCATAGCGCCAATCATCCCCAGTCAGCAGGTTTAGTCGAAGGGTATAATGGCACCCTTAAACTCAAATTAGCGAAGGTTCAGGCTACGACTGGTCTTTCGTGGCCTGATGCCTTACCTCTAGCCCTTTTGTCTACTAGGGCGACTGTACACTCCCGAGTAGGGCTCAGTCCCTATGAAATAGTGTTCGGCCGTCCTGCAAATGTTTGGGGGGTTCCTAGACCGAGTGTGTTCTCTGATCTTGAGTACCCAATGTTGATTGATTATCTTCATGATCTGACTGCTAAGGTTAATTCACCAACAGGTCTTTGAAGCACTGCCGACACAGACGGAGGGTCCAGGCCACCAGCTCCAGCCCGGAGACTGGGTGGTGACGAGGAATTTTGGAAGAAAACGCAATCTCGAACCTCGCTTTACTGGACCCTACCAAGTCCTCCTTGCCACGAGAACTGCTGTCCGTTTGGAGGGCCGGAAGAATTGGGTGCATGCCACCCATACCAAGAAGGTACCTATACCTTTATCAGCGGACTCGTGGGTGAGGAAGGGCATTGCTTCGTCTGAAACTGAAAGATTGCAGACCTTCGTACCTTTTAGCGACGCTCAGCCTGTCGGAGAATCCTCAGTGCAGCAGAACGACATTGTTGAACATTTGTCACCACAAGACTCAAGATCTGAGCAATTGACTGATCAACAGAACTCTGTTCCCTCATCGGATCCATTGTTTGACGAACAGACACGTCCTGGAAGGAGCCGATACTTTTTGCGATCTAATACCAAGGACAAATAAAAGTTTTGTTTTTGTCCCTCGACATCTACGTTACCCCATTGCCACGATCAGTCTAAACACTCGTACAACTGTGATTTGGTAAATATTGAGTTTTTTTCCACATATGTGTTTTTGCTTCCACAGCTGAGAGACTTTGTACATATTTGTGAATTAAGATACCTTGCATCCAGGTGTACCGTAGGGCCGCGCGTGTACTTCCTTCTGGTTAGTAGGTCTTGACATTATGTCGAAGGCCGTCGGTTCCCGGGAACTCCTGGGGATTGACTACTGCTACACAGAACAAAGTGCGTCAAGAAACGTTGCGGACGGTTTTAGAGGATGGCGTTTTCAAAGCTGATGGACTTGGAAAAAGCTCAGGCGCAAAGATTCAAACTCCAACAAATTACTCGTACCAAATGCTTTCTGTTTCAGGTGTTCCTTCTGTTTCTAATTGTTTCCTCGTTACTGGCGGGTGGGATGTATTATGTGATACAGTACTTCCTACCTTCTGCCATACCTACTCCTACTTCTGAACCTAAATCTATCACCACTGTGTCCCCTCATTCCTTCCATATCTTACCTCAACACGAGCAGGCTAGACGTGCGGAATTCAGAAATAATTCCTTCATTCAGCTCCATCATCAGCATCAGTTAGTGGTTAACACTACCAATTGTTGGGTGTGTGGGTTAATGCCACATACCACGGATAAGGGAATTCCATACTTGGTCCTTCCTTATAGTTCCCAGGGTTCAGCTCGAGCATTGCAAACAATGTTTCGAAGTGCACTAGATTCCTACCCCAATCGAGAGCCACGTCCTTCCCACTTTGGTCCTGGCCCGTACCATAAGCCTTTGGCTATAGCGATTGCCGATCTAGATAGGGATATCTATGAACCATCGCTCATCCCAGAGGAAGAGGTGCGAGACTATAGGGATCTGAGTGAGGCTGAGTATAGTGCGCTCGTGGGTGAAAGACAGCTTAAAAGCTCGTCTCCAATATGGATCGTACCCCACCTTGGTAATTTCTGTCTAAAAGGTCGTGGCCGAAGCCCGAGAGCTCATCTTGGAGAGAGTGCTTGCTCCGAGACGTATGTCTTACCGATGCTCTCTTCCCCTGTGTTTCTGACTGCCAAGGGTACATACTTCGTCTGTCATGATCGTGCGTATACGTGGTTGCCCTCCGACTTTGCGGGCACATGTTACATTGCAAATCTGTTGCCTCTGACGTTTACCGTTGATGCAGATTATCACAAGACTCGAATTGTGAGGGGCGTGATTAGCGAAGAAGACACTGCCGGTCAAGAGGCAGGAGACTTTTTCAAGGGTTTCTTTCCGTTTTGGGGACCTATGGTCAATAGTAGGAACCTGAGACAGTTGACCCGAGTGGTGGAATCGACAGCTAATATCACTGCCAGTGCCCTTGGTAATATCACAGCAGAACTTCAGGCGGATAGGCTCATGACGTTACAAAACCGGATGGTTTTAGACGTTGTGTTAGCGGATCGAGGTGGAGTATGTAAGGTGATCCATTCGAGCTGCTGTATTTTCATTCCAGATAACGCTCCGACTGTCTATCAAGCCATCTCAAAGTTGCATAAGATCTCTGAGTCCATACACGTGGACGTAGGGGATTGGACGCTACTTGGGTGGTTTTGGGGCCTGATGTCGACTTGGGGTTGGAAGATTCTGATGATCATCGGAGTTGTTGTAGCGTTTCTGTTCACGTGTTGCCTTTGCGTGCAGTGTGGTCCTGCCTTATGTGGCCTCTGTGCTACAACGTGTATGAGACAGCCACCTGTTACCAAAGGAACTCTGATGGATAGAATGATGTTGCAGCAGCACTTAGATGGTCTGATGAATATCGAATATGATTCCGACTAGTGCTTGCCTACATGAGGGCAAAAGGAGCGTCTGAGGTTCCGTGACGATCGTAAGTGATGTTTTCGACTCGTACGAATATGGTCGAGTCTGGTATCTATGAACCGCAAATGACGAGTTTAGTGGGTGTACGCAGTTTTGCTGTACTAGCCTAAACCGTTCGTCTGTATCGTGGGTTTCCCTATCTGTACCCGCGGGTTCCATCTTAGATACAGCATCCATTTTGTTTCTTGCCCTCAAGTAGCCAGCGAACGGACGCTGTCCGCTTCGCGACCCTGGGATTCCCAAGACTTTTGCGGAAGACACGTTTCTTTTGAAAGTGTCTTTATGATGAGGGGGATGACACTGTAAGGCAGATGGCCCCGCTCGAGGCTCATCTTGTCGTGCCGGTCTATTGTCTTAGCCGTGCATCTCATTAGGCACGTCCCTTTGATTCCTGCAGCTCGTGTTTTCCGATACCACCCCCTTTACACCCTTTCCGATCTCCCCACTGTTTCTGCCTTCCTCTGCACCTGTTTCTGTTCCTTCTTCGATCTGTTTACTGCCAATTGGAATGTACTAATGGTGGGAAGATGGGTGTTTACGATGGGAACCAAGTTGTAAACCTTTGTGTATCATGTTAACCTATGAGAGAAACTTGTATAAAAGGAGCGACCCACAGTAGCAATTTGAATCAGGCTCCGTGAACCTACATGTTATGTACTTCTCGTGACTTCTGTGTTCCCTGCAGTAATAAACCTCGAATCTTTGACGCCGAAGGAAGTGTCCCGTGTCTCTGTCATTTGTACGCCGGAACAGGTTACCCACGAAGGTTTCAGGTGTTGTCCCCTGGCACCGCTGGGTCTTAGAAAAACCCAGTCCTTCAATAGGTATGTTTATCCAAATTATTTCAATTGCTGTCTTTCCACTACAAATCCAGATGTTGCCTTGAATGATACAAGGATATATAAAAGAAATGTGAGGAGAAGCAAAAACACAGTACCATCTTTGTCGCCATTTTTGAAAAGAAAATATTCCATAAATGAAGTAGAAAGAAAGATTTTTTGAGCATACTCCTGCAACCCCCCCGCAAGAGGTCTTCCTGCAGTAACGTCTACCTCTCTCCTGGAATCCAACATCCTGCATTTCAATAGTAAAAGCAAGCAGTTGCTAGGAACTTTGCTGCCAAGGATACATAGAACTTAACACAGAACATAACACATTTTAACAGAAAAGGTGTGGAACTCTCGTCTTACTGCAGCAGCCCTTAGTTTTCACACTGTTCCTTCACATTTATGAAGACTTTTTTTGCATGAAAACTGCTTTTCAAATTTGTCTGCTGCGATGTTTATTATTGCTGTTGTCCCATACTATCATTGTAAAGGAGTTTGTTGTTGTTGAATATCTTCAGGTAATTAGATGGAATGCAAGCTGTGCCAAACAAGTTGTGTTGCAATTCCTTTAATAACAGGGGATGTTTCTTAATATGCGTATCATTGTGTAGTGTTAATTCTGCATAACGTTTTCAGTATTCTATTTTGGAGTCACATTCCTAAAACAGCATTGACATTCCCATTCAAAGACCTAAGGTGCGTTATTATCTGCTCTTGTAGAGTTCATTCAAGTATTCCAGGTTCAGGCTTGGATCTGTGGTGACAGAACTACACGCTGAAAAGTCACAGTAGGGACTGGTTTGAAAATGAGCAGCTATTAACAGAGGTGCCCAGTTAACCTCCTTCGACTATCTGAATTTTGAAAAGTATTTAGAATAATCCTTAAAATGTTTTCTGAAGACTATCTTTACATAATTTGAGAGGTGCGACTTTGGGCTGACACTGGTCTGTGCGGGGCTAAATTTGGGCTTATACTTGCAAGGCATTGAGCTTGGGACGGGTCTCAAAAGCTGGCAACACTGAACGCCACTGATTGCCATGTTTATCTGCCCTGAATGAAGAACGGAGACCGGGTGATTCCTTCCCCTTGGTTTCACATTGAGGAAATACCATTGAGTTAATCACTGTATCTGGCAGCAACTGAAGTACGGTGAAAAGCTAATTTTGAATAATTAGGATGTCTACTCAAAATGCGTAATTGCTCACGTTGGTGCATACTTCTGAACCAAAGAGCACCACTGATATTTTAAGAATGTTCACTTTGACGGTAAAATAATAAAATATTTGACACATGCTTGGCTTTCATACGTAAGATCTGTGTAATACGGTGCTTCTCATGCTTTCGCCTTTAGGGCTTCAAAATTCAAACAAGTGAGAGCTGCAGGTTTTCGGCAAGTTTTTGACGTGTGTTAGCAACACACACTTAAGGTGCTTCACTCCCATCATCCCTGTGTGACAAAGAAATCAGTTTTCTATCAGTGTTTAATTTAAGTTTTTTTTCAACTGTTTATTGCATGTATAACTGTGCAGAAGGAATACTGTTCTGCATTTTAATTGGTCCTGTTTTCCAATAAGGCCTGTAAGTAGACGTTTGCCCCACACATGATTACAGCACACAAAAGAGAATTTATAACAACAGACTATATGTGTTTTCTCCTTTTTGTGCACATTCAGATGCAGAACCAGCCCCTGTACTGAAGAGACCTTGGAATCAAATGAGGTTGAAGGGTGTCGACATGTACATGGCTAAGAAAGATTAAACAAATATTAAACAACTATGGAATTAAATGACCAGCAAAGAGGTGAAATTGGCCTTAAACATAAATATTCTCCTTCTATTTTTATAGCTCATGACCATAGTTTCTAACGTATGCGTGGGATTGATGGATTGCATTTTTCTAGCACTCAAAGAATTTGGACTGGTGTTGAAAGACTGGTTTGTTTCATATCAAAGCATTAGACATAGCACATTTGTCATATTTTGAAATATGAATTTTGGGATTGTTCTATTCAACACTATGGGCCTCATAAGATGACAGAGGAACCACCACTGACAGGCTGTCGGTGGCGGTCCCTCACCATCGTAACAGGGAATGTCTGCCCCACAGATTACAATGGCAGGCGTATGGTGGTGGTCGGAAAGACCGACCACCATGGTCCTGATGAGCGGGTGTCATCTGACCCCCTTTCGGACCTCCCTGTAGCCCATGAATGGCGGCGGTGCATTACAATATCCCTTTCCTATGGTCCTTCTGCGGCAGTCAATCCCCTGCTGAACAGCTGGCGGAAACTGATTGGGGGCCCAAAGCGGATCCCCCTCACCACCTCCTGGGCCTGGGACATGGGCCTTGGGGGGCACCTATGGTGCACCCCTACATATCCCTGTACCCTGTGGCAGGCACTGCATGGTTCCTGCCACGTAGTGCAGGGATCTGTCAATACCCGATTCTTTGTATTGCAGTGGGGTCTGCTGATCGCATCCTCACCGCAATGTAAAACATAGGGAATACGATCACCATGGTGGTGCTCGCATTGTAATACCTTGTAGGCGGACGGTCCAAAATATAACACAATTGGAGACAGACTGAAGTCCGTCCGCCATCATAATCAGACCCTATGTTTGGGCTCACAGATTTCGGGCAATCAATCATTTAAGTGGGTCACATCTGCCAAATGTGTTGTGTTTGGGGTACGTTTGTATACACAATCCAAGATATGCACGCATTGACGTATGTTGTACAATCTCAAATGTTTTTGTTGCTTTAAATGTTGGTTTTGAGTAACATAAAGCAGATGTTGTACTTGCGCCTATCAATGGATGTTTTAAAAGAAAGAAATGCTTTAAGAAAAATACAAGAGTTAAGTTGATTAAAAATGTTTATTTTAGTGCTCATACAGTAGATTGAGGTGTACTGTTTATGTGAAAATAATTGGATGTTTATGGCAGAAAGGCACATATTTGTATTTAAACTTTCTAAAAGTGACATTTTCAGATTAGTAAGTAAAAAGGCGATTTTACCATCAAAGAAGGTTTTAAATTACAGTTTGTTTGAGTGGAAGAAGCATTTCTCTATCTGCTCCCAAGCTGAGGTTATCACTTATTATGTGTAATAAGGTAGCCCAGTGTTATGGATGGGAGAGATAGAATTAAAATGGTGAAAACGACTTTAGGTGTTTTTCACTGTCAGGGCATGTAAAACTGAAGCACATATGCCCTACATTTTAAATACCTTGCACCCTGCCCTATCAGCCTTTAGGGCCAACCTCAGGGGTGACTTAAAAGTATTAAAAAGGAAGGTTTAAGTCTGGTAAAATGTTTCTTTTGCTAGGTTGAAATGTCAGTTTAAAACTCCTCTACCGGCTGCAGTGCAGGCCACAGGCCTTTTTTACGGGAATGCTTTAGTGGGTGGCACACTGAGTGCTGCAGTCCACGAGTAGCATTTAATTTACATGCCAGTGGTGCATACACTATTTACTAGGGACTTTTAAGTAAATTAAATGTGCCTATTAGGTGTAGGCAAGTGTTACCATATTTTAGAAAGAGAGCATAAGCACTTTACCCCTAGTGAGCAATGATAAAGAGCATAAATCCCTAATGGTAGCAAAGACAAGTTCAGAAAAACAGGGAAGTTTTTAGACCTGTCAGCCCTAGGGTGGTCTCCCTCCATTCATTTGCCTTACTCCTCCATTTTTGCTGATTATGTTTTGTTTGCATTAGGACTCTAGCAATGGTTAGCAGTGGTAAAGTGCAAAAAGTGTGTATGCTCTCTCTTTTAAACATGGAGAAATTGGCTTGCACCCAATTGGCACATTTAATTAACCTGTAAGTCCCTAGTAAAGTACTACTACATGTACCCAGAGCCCGTAAATCAAATGATAGTAGTGGACCTGCAGCACTAATTGTGCCAGCCACTTAAGTAGTCCTTTAAAAATGTCTCAGGCCTGCCATTCTAGCCTGCGTGTGTAATTTAAACTACCATTTCAACCTGGCAAATAAAACCCTTTTTGCCAGACCTAAGCCTTAATTGTTAATATACATATGGCAACCCAAGTGTAGGCCCTGAACAGCCCAGAGGGAAGGGTGCAATGTATCTAAAAAGTTTTACATGGCCTGGTGGTGAACAACTCTCCAATTTGATTTTTCACAACTTCAAAGCCTACCTCTTCCATAGGATAACATTGTGTTATCCTATAAAGTGTAATAAGGGCTAACGTTCAATTGGGAGCAAGTAGCGATATCAAGTTTGGTTTCTAAAGAATTGTATGTAAGTTTCTTTAATGGTAAAGTCAGATTTTAAGTCCCAGTTCTGAAAATCTCACCTTTAGAAAGTTTGCACTTTTTATCCCAACCAGTTGGTGTCTGTGTCACCTGACTATTGTATGTGGCTGTTGGTCTGTGCATTGCTCCCAGACAGTAAGACAAAGGAGAGCAGGTGTTGGAAGGATGGGCCATTTGTGACATGATGAGAGAGAGAAGCTGTCACCTACCACACTTGCACATCACAAAGACTCTGTCTGAACACCTTCACAATGGGTTTGACACTAGTATTTTGTGACCCCAAAAAAGCTAAGGCCAGGGCTGGTAGGCAGAAAATTCCAAGCAACCCTCCAGATGGAAACCTTCAGAACATTCTCTTACTTCAAAGTGGGCACCAGGTATAAATATTGCACCATCAGACTAAATTTTTCAGTACACCTCTGGACCTGTGGAAGAGTCAGAAGGACTGCTGTGCTGCTCTAGAGGAAGGACTGCTACTCTGCTGCCTGAGTGAAAGGACTGAACCTGCATCCTGATCTCAGCGACTCCAAGGGTGAGTTGGCTGGCCTCCTGATTAGAGCCTCAGGGACAGAAATGGCTCCAACCACCTCAAACCCAGACCAGCACCTGGACTCTACTGTGAGTCTTGCCCCCTGCCCCAACTGGCGCCACACTAGTCATGAACCCTTGTAGGGGGCCCTGAATGTACTCTAGCAGCTCAGCTGTGGTCCTGTGGGCAGCACCATTGCTGCACGATGCATCTCCCCATAGCTCCACTTCAGATCCACTGCATCACAATGCATCCTTTATGCTGGACTTCACATCATATACTGCAGATCCCTTGGAACCGATTCTGTGCACCGCCTCCTCGACAGACGCCTGTGTATTGCAAGTAGACAGTATCCCGTCGATGATTCAGGACTTCTCATTGTATTCCTAGAGCTTCTTCGGAATGGCTGGTGCACAACGCATTTTGGATGTAGAACTTTACATTGCAAGCCCCTCGTCAATGACCTCCTCAATGACAATGCAGGACTGTTCATCACAGCCCACAGCTTCCTCGTAAATGCCACTGTGTGATGCATCATCAACGCAGAATCTCACAATCCACCTCAACCAAGATTTAAGGTACTTTGTTCAGCCAGCCTAGCACATTCCTTGTATCTGGCCTGCACTCCATCATGGTCAGCCTGAACTTGTCTTTGTCCCGGTCCAATGCGACGAGATAACCACAGTAGGCGCTTGTGCTTCTAGGAACTTTACACATTGTCTCTAACTTAAGCCTGACTGTTCTGTGCCATGCTACCGGAGGGGTGGGCACAGGTTAATTTGGGGTTTTCTTATGTCTCACCTTGATGGAGATTGTGGTTGCTGATTAAGTAGGGTTTCACCCTCAACCAATAACCCAGTTTCCAACAGGAGTGAAGTCTGGGGAATACAAGTCTAAGTATGTTAGGTTTAACACTGTTCATTCAAAGTCATCTGGTAGTTTGGTCACATCTACAGCCAACACAAATCCACAGGTAAAAAACAAGCCAGTGTGCAGACCATTTCACAAACGATATAAAGTGCCTTGCAAACCATGCTATATTGGTGCTGAATAGCAGATGTTTATTGTTACTAAACTCAGTGGTGCTCAGCTTATTGGTAGAAGAAAGAGGAACCAAACATTTGGTGGCAGCTGTTCATTTTGAAGTG
Source organism: Lissotriton vulgaris (assembly GCF_964263255.1). Lineage (NCBI taxonomy): Eukaryota > Metazoa > Chordata > Amphibia > Caudata > Salamandridae > Lissotriton > Lissotriton vulgaris. The sequence goes on from NC_141685.1 coordinate 2,048,733,541, forward strand.
GCAGAGACTGACTCACACATGCTTTTTCATAGTGTATGGAGAAGATCATGTTACTTGACTTTATGGTTACCACCACCACCATGCAGGGATTTATCTACGTGAAACTACTTTTATATTTCAAATAAATAGGCTGCAAACCTTGTCCCCATTTTAAATCCATAGTTCTAATGTTTTCTATTGTAGACCAGACATCCATTTATTTATTTATTTATTTATGCGACTTTTAAAGCGCGCAACTACCCGTGGGTGTCTCGGCGCTATAGATCAAAAGTAGTCAGACAGAAAGTGGTTGAACAGAAAGGGCCATTTACTGAGTGAAAAGCCACGTTTTCAGCTGTCTCCTGAAGGTAATGAGGGTGGGGCTGATTTTAATGTAGGTGGGGAGAGAGTTCCAAAGTTTGGCGGTGGCTATGACAAAGCATCTGTCTCCCCAGTTAACTCTTCGGGTACGAGGAATGTTAACACAATGAGAGGAGGAGGAGCGCAGGGTTCTGGGGTTGTTTTTAGGTTTAAAGGCCTCTCTGAGAAAAGCAGGACCTATGTTGTTGATTGCTTTGTATGATATGCAGAGGGACTTAAATCTGGTGCGGTTCTTGATGGAAAGCCAATGAAGGTTTTGCAGGTGGGAGGAGATGGATTGAAATTTGGGAATCTTCAGAAGGACTCTGGCTGCCGCATTCTGCACTAGCTGAAGTTTGTTAGTGATTTTGGCCTGTGCATTCAGAAAAAGAGCATTGCAGTAATCTATACAAGAATGAAGTGGACACCACGTTGTTCGCATGGTGGGTGAATAGCAGTTTGTCATCAAATATTACCCCTAAGTTCCGCACCTTGGTGACCGGGGTAGGGGGGGGACCTAGCTTGTCAGGCCACCAAACGGGAGACCAGATGGGTTCCAGTTTACCGAAGACCATTATCTCTGTCTTGGAGGAATTCAACTTTAAGCAATTGGCCGACATCCAGTCGCTTATTGCTAACATGCCTGATTGAAAGTTAGCGGCCACATCAGCACCATCTTGATGGATAGATAAGACGAGCTGTGTGTCGTTGGCGTAGGTTGTAAGGCTGATGTTGTGGGCTTTGATTACCCTCGCCAAGTCCGACACGTATATATTAAACAGTGTCGGACTTAGCGAGGATCCTTGAGGGACGCCGCATGGGAGTGAAAAAGTAGGCAAACAAAATTGTCCTAGTTTGACTGTAAGGGATCGGTTCTCTAGGAATGAAGAGATGAGGTTTTTTGCTTTGTGTGTAATCCCTAAGGCAGAGACACGGTTGACCAAGGTGGTGTGGTCGACCATGTCAAAGACTGCGGACAAGTCCAATAATATCAGGACCGCCGCTCCTCCTTTGTCCATAGTAGACCTAATCTCATCAGCCGCTTTGATGAGTGCTGTTTCGGTGCCATGTGCCTGTCTGAAACCAAAATGTGTGTCATCTCAGTGTATGTCTGGTCTACATGCATTATTGGTCACATTCAGGAATTTTTAGGCAATCACAGTTCTTCTGTTAGTGGCTATATCCTGACCGGCATTGGTGGGTTACTTCAGCAGTTTCACTTTATATATGTTGTAAATCATCGTTGTCAGGCCCCAATTTTGCCCACTTCAATTCCAGAGGGCTGACTGGCATCCAAGGTAAAATTATTTTGTGTTTATGCCATTTGTCCCCTGGTGGATTAACACTCATATATATTGACATAATTTGTTTTAAGGTCCTACTGACTCACTATTTGGATCCTTCCTGAACCTGTCCCTGTACACAGTCCTTTACCATCATGGGAACATCTATTAACCTACAACCATATATCTACAGGTTAATATTTTATTTTCTAGGCACACAGTCGATTCAAGATAACACTCATTTTTCATTAGTTCTATCTATGTCTCAGCCAGAAACTTGAGGTAGAAGTGCCTTGTTGCATATTAATGGTAGTTTCCATCACATGATTTACGATGGCCACGTTAACTGGCTGTCTAATACTGTGGTTGGTTTATCCTGTTTTTTTTCTCATTGCCTACATGCCTTTTCGTTTTTCAGACACCTGGGCATGGGATGCGTTGTGATAAAGAAGAGCATTTATGGGAGGGGTGAGCTGAAGGAAATAAAGTGATATGAAACTATTGCAGTTAGCATCTCTGCGATGCCCTACTCTCTGTGCCGAGCTGAAGTTTGCAATTTAAAGAAGAAGTTGTGCAAATGCATAGGCAACAACAAAGCTGTTATTGGCTATCTCCCCCTTTTTAGGTCCAGCATTCGAGACCTCTTGTATATACTTTGATATATATGTGTATGTGTATGTACTTTGTGGGCGCTGGAGATCAGTTCTAGGACTTGTCTGCTTCCGCGTATGGACTTTTTTATCTGTTAACTGCCTCTATTTAACTGTCGTGATAGAAAACGACCAGTAGAGGTCAGTAAAATTCCAGAATTGCTTTCTGCTTGTTCAACTGCCTCTATTTAACTGTTTTGATAAAAAACGACCAGTAGAAGTCAGTAAAATACCAGAATTGCTGTCTGCCGCATAACTTTCTTTTTTTTATTTTTCTGGCAACTGCCTCAATTTAACTTTCTTGATAGAAAACGACCAGCAGAGGTCAGTATGATACCAGAATCACTTTATCATTCTCTAGATTCTAGCCCATAGAAATTGTCTTCCACAAGCACTCGTAGACAATAATATTTTTTTCAAATCTTGTATTTTCAGTGATATGACCACCGAAGGCCCTAATTTTACATCAAAAACAGAACTTTGGACTATACCATTTCCTGCTGAAAGGCAATATTTCTTCTCATGTGTTCCCATACCTGGCATGTCACGCAGTTTGGTGCTTACTTTCCCTCCATGTTAACCTCTTCCGTGCTCGCGTCGGCCAACGGCCGTCGTAAGTACTACCTCCCTGGTGCTGTGCACGTCCATTGGCCGATGCAGCCCCACCCACTGATTAGAACACCCGCACTGCAGCGGAATTCGGCCCACAGTCAAGTAGTTAAAGATCAGTAGATGTTTCAGCACCCAGACTAATGTGCTGCATAGCTAAATACATATAAGTTCCCAGAGAATGATTGCAATGCAAATACTTGTTTAAATTGTACTTGGTGTATTTTTCTCAGATATTTCGGAAACTTTACCCGTGTACTGAAATACAGACATTTGAACTTGTACACAGTTCTATTTGCGAATGTTTTGACTGGCTTGCTAGGTGCATCTGCAAAATCACAGGGATAGATGTACATTTCAATTAATGCGTCTTGATCGCATAAGTAAACCTGTCCCACACCAGTTGACTCTTTACATCATATATTTAAATATAGTGATTGGTTATATTTTTCATTTATCTTACCATCACAACGTAATATGTAGATAGTAATTGAAGAACAATACATCACGTTCATTTTTGTTTCTCATATAATTTAAAACTGGTCCCTGCGCACAAGCTATATAACTGTAATCAAAAAAGGAATTCTGTGCAAAGTGCTTTCTTGCCTGTCGCTCCTTCAAGTCCCCATGTCATTAAAATTGGGTGAAAAGGTTAAAAGCTTATTAATCAATGCAAATGAACTCAATATCATTGGGGAACATAGCGGTGATGTCAACAAATACCTTTATTTTAATGTCGGAAATAAAAAAAATACACATTCTCTGAAGCATAAAGTATATTCAGTGCCTTCAGACTATCACCTCCTTTAGCGGAACAGAAAAATAAAAAAGTATTTTCACCTATTAGGCAGTCTTTGTAGAAAAATAAGTCTTGGATCAGCCAGAGCAGAAAAGTGAATGTGCAATTTCATGATATACAGTTAGCCGTATCCTAAATTTTCCTCACTGTCTTATAGTTACATCAGGGGCGTTGTGGGCTCTCCACTTTAGCAGCGTGAGTGGATGTGGTTTCCTCTGGGCAGTTTGGTGTAACTTAAAACCTTAAATGTTTTTGTTTATAGCACCTTTCACTCTCATTGGACATTTTTGTCTCCAAACAGAAGCTTATAAATACCACTGTACGAGAAAAGTATGAGAGAGCTAAGTGGTGGGAAAACACCCCGAACAAGAGATCATCAAAGGAAAGAAAAAAGGCTAAATGATTGACAGAGAGAAGAATGAATGGGTCGATGAGGAGAAGAGTAGATAGATGAGAGAAGAGTGGATGGACAGATGGAAGGGTGGAGCGAATGTTGGAAGGATAAATTGAGAAAAGGCTGGACATGGAGTGGAAGGATGGAAGCTAAGAAGGGCTGAGAGATGCTTGTTGGAGGAAGAGAAGAAAAGACGTGGAAGAGAAAGGAGAATGAATGGAGTGAGAAAGGCTGGACGATGGATGGAGAAAAGGATGGATGAAGCGATGGAAGGATGTGTGAATGATGGATGTAGGGAAGGAAAATGGGTAGAATAAATGAAGAATGGAAAGAAGGAGAGAAGGGTGGCTAGATTAATGGAGAGAAGGAAGGGAAAGGTAAAAGAATAGCTGTAGAAGTGGAAGGATGGCTGATGAATTGAAGAACGAACGGATAGTTTGAATGAAGATTGTGAGATGGATTTCTGGATGGACGTAGCGTGGATGAAGGGAAACAGTCAGAAGAAGGCCCGAGAGACGCAACAAAGGAAGTTAAGAAATAATAATAAGAAATAAGAAATATTAAAAAGACAAAAGGATGGAGAGATGGAAAGATGGAAAGAAGGAAGGAGAAGGGAGTGAACGACATAAGAGGAGGAGAGGTGGCCGTAGTTCTCAGAAGCTCCCTGAAGTGTCACACTTTCAATTTAGGCTCCCTTAAAGGGGCGGAAGGGATAGGTTTCTCCATCATGCTGAACGCACCCTCCTCATTCTCGGGAGGCCTGGTTTATCGCCCTCCAGGCAGCACAACCATGTTTCTAGACTCCCTGGGTGACTCTCTAGGACAGCTTTTACTCCGGTACCCTCACTTTACACTTTTGGGCGACTTCCACCTTCAGTTGGAATCCAAAACGGACGCACAAGCACTTAATTTCCATCAGACACTTGAGATTTTTGGTCTATACAAAAATGTGATTCAGCCGACTCACTGTCCTGGACACACACTTGATGGGGTGTGTTTCAATTTTCCATTTTTGGTGACCCAGGCACCCACCCCGCAAATTTGGACAGACCATAGTCTTATCCCTTTTAATATCTGCGTCCCCCGCGCCTCAAAAACAGCAAAGGTTAGCCAACAACCCGCAATCAATTTAAATTGGAGGGCGGTGGAGGACAGTATCAAGCTCAAACCAAGTCATCATTCACAGGTCCCCAGCATGTCTGGAGAAGTGGTTCATGATTCAAAACTCTTTCATACCTAGATGCATCAAGTTACTAAAGAACGGGTCCCACTCAAACGCCCCTCCGGAAAGGCGACAAGAGGAAAGATAAATGCCCCCTGGTTCTCACAAGCTTTGGCCGAAAAACACCTACTGTGTAGGAAAAGCGAACGTAAATGGCGAAAAACATATGATCACACAGCCAAAACCCTTTACGTACAACAAAGGAAATCATATCTCTCTAGCATTAAAATCGCTAAGAAGGAATATTATATTAAAGCCATTAAAGAAGCCCAGCAAAAACAAAAAACTGTTTTTTCCATTGTTAAAGCTTTCACACACCCCAAAGCCCTCCAACCTGAAATTCCGCCGTCTTTAGACTTCTGTAATCAAATTGCGGACCATTTTGAGGAGAAAATCAAACTGTTACAGAGGGATTTTACGGCCTCTCCTGCGTCCCCCACGTCAGGTCGTCCTGACAAGTTGGAGACTAAGACCCATACTTTCAGTGCCTTTAAACCGGTCTCTTTGCTTCAAACTCGTGAAGCTATCCTGGCCTGCAAATCCGGGGCTCCTTCTGATTCCTGTCCCCCATGGATACTCCACCAGTCAATTGACGTAGTCAATCCCATTATTAACAGGATCGTCAACGCCTCACTTAGCACAGGTCTGGTCCCGCCTGACTGGAAAAAAGCAATAGTCAAACCACTTATGAAAAAATCTAATAAATCCACTACTGACCTTTCCTATCTATGACCAATATATATCTCCTTCCAGTTCTGGGTAAGATAACAGAACAGATGGCTCATCAAGAGTTAAAAAAATTTGTTGAAACATCTAATATCCTTCATCCTCAGCAATCGGGCTTCCGCTCAAGGCACTCGACGGAAACGGCCCTTATTGAGCTTACCGACTCCATACATTTTTTACAGGATGAAGGTAAAAATGCCGTTCTGATCTTGTTGGACACAACAGCAGCGTTCGACACCATCTCCCACAAAATATTGATCAACAGGCTGAGCGATATAGGTATTACAGATGTGGCCCTGGCTTGGATAATTTCTTTCCTGACAGACAGATCCCAAACCACCACCCTGGGCTCCTTTCTTTCTAAGGAAAAAAAGGTTTTATCTGGAGTTCCGCAAGGCTCTATTTTGAGTCCTTTATTATTTAATATTTACATGGTTCCCCTCATTTCCTTAATAGAGTCATACGGCATACTTGTAACATCGTATGCCGATGACACCCAATTGATTGTACCTCTAGACAGGAACTCCACTAACGCAGAACAGAACTTAAAGAACTGCCTGACGGACGTTTTCCTGTGGATAGAAAACAACCATTTAAAATGCACCGCCAATAAGACAGAGATTTTGCCCTTGGGGAAAAATATCCACTTTTGCCCGAGTAAATGGTGGCCAGAGGATTCACCCGCTCCGCCCCATTCACTGAAATCAGCTAGAAACCTGGGGGTCGTATTTGACTCTGCGCTCTCCTTTGAACAGCATGTGAGGAATGTGGCAGGAAGCTGTTTTAGTATTATTAAATCTTTAAAGAAATGTTTCGACTTCCTCCCCACAAACTCAAGAAAGGCGGTGGCAGTGGCCCTTATACCGTCTAGATTATTGTAACGGCCTGATGGCGGGGCTAAAAAGGCCTCGTTAAAGAAACTGCAGAGTGTGCAACACGCTGCTGCCAGATTGGTACTGAAACTACAGAGGAATTCTTCTGCATCGGCTGCCCTCAAAAACCTGCATTGGTTACCCTTGCATAAGAGGATTTTGTTTAAAATCCTGGTGACTACCTTTCGAGTTCTCAACAACACAGGCCCGAGGTATCTCACTAGGCGATACACTCACTATAATCCTCCCAGAAAGTTAAGGTCATCTGATGACAACCTGATTAACATCCCTAGATTCCACTACAAAACCAAGGGGGGGAAGACCCTGACTGTCTTAGCCTCTAAGGCTTGGAATGCTATGCCCAAAGATCTCAGACTCCTGGACCAAGATAGCGTCTTCAGAAAGCAATTAAAGACCTGGATCTTCAATCTGCCGGATGCCTATGTAATGGCTGCAATTTAGTATCTGTAAATGTATTGCACACTTTTTCAGCGCTCTTTTCGAGCGGCAGTCGCGCTCTACAAATACCGAATACAAATACAAATACAAATACAAATACAAATACAAACACAAATAAGGATGGGAAATTTGAAGGAAAGAGAAAGAAAGAGATGACAAGAGCCATAAATGCATAATAATATTTTAATGAGTGACCTTTGTCAAGGGCCTTGAGAAATCTTTGTTTTTTTTTGCGAATCTACGTTAACAATTTTCTGTAAAATGATCAACATGGGCTGGTTTTTAAAAAAGTTTTCTTTAGAGGTATTGACTCCTTTAACATTCCTGTGGAAGGTCAACTTTTGCAGTAGGTAGTCCTTGATGTCTTTAGTTCATGAGTTCCCGTGCTAAACTTCCTGGAAAAATGTCTACTCTTTTTAAACAAATGCCTTCGTAAGAGAGTTCCTTTGAGATAACCCCCTTCCTCCCTCCGCCTAAAACGAGTGTCAAGCTTGTTAACTTCACTTGCTCTCTCAGAGCCACCCAATATATATTTCAAAGTGGGAGTGTTTTGTTTGTCTGGCTACTCTCATGGTTACAGGCAATAATTAGCTGGCTGCTGATTAATGCATAATGTGTGGTGAGTGGTTGAGGAGAAGCTGCTGAACATGATCCGAAAGTCCCTGCAAACCAAGCAAGACGAGCTACTTTTAAGCAATTGATCCAACGTTTCTTTCCAAGATGCATCACCCTCATCAGACTATACTCTGCACTGGAATAGCCATAAATATTTAGCGTGAAACCAGATTACAATATGTTAGTATGCCACTGGAATTGCCAAGGTTTTGAAACATCAAATTGCAGGTGCGCTCTTTAATATTATCTCCACAAATGCGCGTTTGAAAGGGATGCATTCTCTGAAATCGTTGAATATCTGACCTCAGGGAAAAGTGGTATAAAATAGAAGTGATGTACAAAAATCTGTTACGAGGTTGGACTGACTTTACTGTTTGATCTTGTAGCTTGTATGGAATTTTCATGTAAGTAGTTTCAACTTCTTTGGCAACATCTCGCCCCATCGACCATAAGAAGATAAAAGTATAGGAAAGAAACCATAAACACCTACTGTTCATTTGCGATTCTAGCAAGCAAAGAACGGGGCATAAATGTACATGAACTGGGATTGAAGTTTGCCTCAATAAGCACATCTTTTGTTCACTAAGCTTGACTGTAACAGCTTTGTTTTGAGTCAGAACTTAAGATTCAGTACACATTAGACCTGCATTGCTAACATCATCTATAAACAGAAGAACTCATCGAACATAGAGGACACACAACTATTAAAACTATGGGGCCTTTTTGAGAAATCGTTTTTGAGTACAGGAGTCATCATTCCAGCAGCCCTACTGTACATACTAGCAAACGATATTCACTAACCTCCAGGATAGGATGCTCATCTACACCTGCCCTATCACATATGTGTGGAGATCTCCTCTACGAGTGATCACTGCACGCAGAGAGATACGTGTTAGTAGTACAAGTGGGAGAGATAAGGAGCAATGGTTGGAAAAGTTGGACAATTTACTACTAAATGGGTGGGATTTGATTTGATATATGAGGGAAGCACACACACACACACACAAAAGACTAAGGCAATTGGTTTTCACAAACGTTTCACCTAAATGTACTACAGTATTACTAATAACAGAATAGGTTTAAATCTACTACAGTCAAGCCTTGGAGTAAGTCGAGTACCACACATTGCTAATATGTATTCGAGCACACATCATAGAAATCAGTGAACGCAACAAATAACAGTAGCACTTCTTAGGATGGAATATAAAAACATAAATATAAAAAAAATGGTAATTTTCCAAAATTGTTTTTGCACAGTTAAAAAAAATATATAGGTCAAGTTTTATAAACAATTTTATTTGCAATCAAACTAAAACACATTCAGGACAACTAATACTGCAAGTGGAAATAGAATTAACTTTCAGGACACTGCATTATCCATAAACATCTGAAAGTCATCGCGACATTAAGTCATCACAAATAGGTGGCCCATGTAAGAAAACAATTCATAAATCCAAAAAATCAGTTCACCATATTGGTGAGTATCTTTGTTGGTTTTTGTTAATTCTGGGGACAACTGTTTGAGGAGTAGAAAGAGGATTTACATGCAGAAGATCAACATCTTTGGTATATATGGCAAGCAATCATTCCTGAATACAGCTTCTCACCAGGTATGATCCTTGACATGGTGGCAGACTACAGGCAGGATTGATACAGCAGTAATTTCACGGTAATTTCTCAATACAAAAGTTCAACTTCTCTATTTTACTGCTGAAAACGTGTTGGGCCCCTGACATCATGTATTACCTTCAGGAGACTTTATATAAACATGAACAGTAAAAAAATGCAATTATTATTTAAGCCAATGAAGAGAGTTGTTGAGTATTTTAAAAGGGTTTTATTTTCTAGTAAAAAAATTAAGGTTTTCTCTAACCCTTTATTCATTCGTCAAATAACAATCAGGTTACAGAATTTTGAAAACAGGAAAAATAGAATTAAATACAGAACATATTACAGTCTTCATATAAGCATCACATGTAGAAAAGAAAATGTGGCGCAAATGTCAGTCAAACTCTTAAAGAGTTTCTAAGAAAAGTCTTGCAAGGGTAATCAATAATTAATAGTTTGCAAAAATCTACCATAAAGAGAAATAAATGTATAGGACAAATAAATCTTTTCAAAACTAATTAATTAGTCAAAGCATAAACTTAGAGTTTAACATCTAAACCTGTTCTAATCAAATGCATTCTCTGCCCTGGTGATGCTCTATCTGCCTGTCTGTGTTTAGGAGTAAGACAGCCCTCCCTTCACAGACCACAGAGGAATGTGATCTGCCTTGCCAAAAATATGACGTGCAAAGACTTCTCTGAAAAAAATATGAGCAAGAAAAACCCCCACACCTCTCCTCGGATGCAATCTCCTCCCAGGCTGCAGCAATTGCGACATTTCTGGTATCCAACCCATGTGATGTATGGTCTAATCTGTTCCCTTTCAAAAGCTCACACGCCATCTAAAGCCTAAGAACCTAAACCCCAAAGCCTAAAAAAGAAGCCTCCAAAGAGGTAATTATTTATACTCTAATTCTTGTCTGACTATGTTTCAGTCTATTTTTCCTTCCTGTCACATCGCACGCAGGAAGGATACTTTAACTAACACTGGTGCATTGGCACGATCACAAGAATGTACAGTTCACAGTGACCTTGACTCCTTCTGTACTTGAGGCAAGCTGGTATAATCTGCACATGCTCTCTTCTTTTTAATGAAATTCACAGCCTTTTTTTGTTTTTTAAAACATTTTTATTGTTTTATTCCCCCTTTTTTGCAAGCAATACAACTTCTTCAACACAAACATAGTAAGATAAGTGGGGGGGCAACAGCAAGTCAGCAAAAAAATACATTAACATTTATGTCAACAAAAAAAACAAATCCTTGCCCCAAATGCCCTCTTCCTATTCCCCTTGGTCTTATAAATTGCTACTTCATGATTGTACATCGCCAGCAGTCTTTGCCCGCCAGCACTTAAATGACAAAGGGTCAGGGGAGATCCATTATTTCGTAATACATGGGCGCACAATCGCCATACATATAAACACAAAAGAAGTTGTTGCTTTAGATCTTAATGATGGATTAAAATCTGACTTAACCCCTGTCAACACCAATTCCCCGGTAATACACACTGGTGATCCAATTATCAAAGCAAGAAATCGTTCAATAGACACAAATAAGTCAGCCAATTTAGGGCACACATAGAACATATGCACAGCATCTGCAGCAAAAGCGCCGCACCTATTACATTTAGTTTCGGCTCCTGTGCCCCATTTAGAAATTTTACCAGGGGTGTAGTACATATCATTAATAGCCATGTAGTGCTGTGCACGCATCCTACCTGTCAACAAAAGTTTGTTTGACAAGGAAGTAGATTAACTTAAATCAATTCCCTCTATATTTAACTTCCTTGCCCACTTCTCTTGACATTGCTCTATATCATCTGATAGTCTGAATACAAAAGGCCTATGGGTGTTCCTTTCCCCAATCGTTCTATTAAGGAGAATTTTCAGAGTTGAGACAGCAAGCCCGTACCTAGCGTATTCAAAAATCTACGAATTTGAAAGTATTTGAAAAAATCCTGTTTTGGCAAACCACATTGGGCTTGTAGCTCTGTGAAAGCTGGAAATACACCATCCAGGCAAAGATCTCCAAACAACGAATTCCCTTCTGGCGCCACCTATAGACTATTTGATCTCAAAAGATCAGAGGTAGAGCACCGGCGGCTTCCAAAGGGGTGTAGACATTTATATTCGCAAGGCCCAAATGCCACTTAGTCCGCCTCCACATCGCAAAGGCGGCTTTTAAAATTAAAAATGTGTTTTTTTAAAATAACTTGGTTCCAATACTTTAACCAAACAGCTATTAGCCTCTTCACCCATCCCGAACTCATAAATCAAAGGAGTATGACAAGGCAAGGACCAAACCCTATCCCCTACAACCAAGGGGGAGATAAATGGCAAAACCGCCGCCCAATAATAAAACAAAAAATACGGAACACCCCAGCCCCCACAGGTTCTAGGCAGCACCATCTTTTTATATGCCCTTCTATGCCTTTTGTATCCCCACAAGAATCTGGAACTAATAATCTAAAGTCTTTTAAAACAAGATGCTGGAAATTCGAGCGTGATGGTTCTGAATATATAAAGAAACTTGGGCAGCACAAGCATCTTTAAAACATTCGACCTCCCAAGCAGAGATATAAGAAGAGGATCTATTCGCTCTAACGTTGAGTTCACTTTATTTAATACAGGATTCAAATTTATCTCCGGAATCTTATTGATTGATGAGCATAGCTTAATTCCCAAAAAAGTGGCTTCCAAAACAGTAGGTATACCCTCAGGAGAATTGCCACCAATACGTAAAATCTGTGTTTTAGTTAAGTTTAGCTTGTACCCGGAAAAGAGCCCAAAGTTTAATGCCAATTCTTCAACTTCTGGCAATGTGGAAGCCAGCTCAGTGGTAACAATAACAATATCATCCGCATAAGCCAGAGCTCTATACTCAATTCTGCACACTTTAACTGGTTTAATTTCCGTAGAGTGGTTTAATTTAGCCCCAAAAAAATCAATATATAAAGCAAATAATAAAGGGGAGCCCGAGCACCCTTGTTGTGTACCGCGGCTGATTTTGAAGTGATCCGATTCTCTACCTGCTAAGCGAATAGAGGCAGTAGGGAGCTGATATAATAACTTCACTGCTTGCAACATTCCCGGTCCAAACCCCTTCAAGTGGAGCATCTCCCACAGATATGGCCATGACACCCTGTCAAATGCCTTCTCGGCATCCAACAGGGTGATTCCAATTGTGGTCTTTGTAGCTACTGCCCAGTCCATCAGCGCTATCACATGCCGAACGTGATCAGCATTATCCCGGCGGGAGATGAACCCATGCTGAGATTGTGAAACTAACTTTGAGATGGTCCTAGAAAGACACCCAGCTAGGATTTTAGAGTAAATTTTGCTATCAGCATTAATTAACGAGATAGGTCTGTAGGAAGATGGTAGAAGATGGGGTTTGTCTTTTTTTAAGAATATCGTAATGATGGATTTCTGCCAAGACAATGGGGCTATTCCTCTTTGTGCACACAAAATAGTCACCAGCATTTGTTCTTTCAAAACCGGGAAAAAAGGTCCAAAAAATTCAAGCGGATTCCCATCTCGTCTCACCGCCTCACCAGCAGCAAGAGATGTTATTGCTGCCTCAAGTTCTTCATAAATAATATCAGCATCTAGCTCTTCTTTTTGTTCAATGGTTAGCTTAGGAAACTCCTTATCCCCCCAAAACTCTGCTACTTTCCCTTCTACCTCTGTAGTATCCTCATTCATATATAGCTGACTGCCCTACCTGGAGGCTCAATCCGCTCCTCCTGGAGGATGGCCCCTTCCGGGCAACATTGTCCAAACCCTGACTAAGTATTTCGAAGAAAACTGGGACTCTGCCTCCTCAAATTTAGTGGTATGGGACGCCATGAAAGTTGTAGTGCAGGGAGCAGCCATAGGCCAATTAGTAGGACCCAGACAGGAAATCCATAAAAAACTTAGTGAGGTGGAAGACCGTTTAAAGGGGCTTGAACGGGAGGTGAGTGTGGACCCAGGGAAGAAAGGGGAGCTGCAGTTAGGTCAAATTGAACACGCAGAAGTGCTGGAAACACTGAGAACCATTGATTACAAAGAATACTTTCGCCGCCAGCACACTGAGGCGGACAGATCTGGCACCCTATTGGCCCACCTGATACGAGACCAACAGGACCCCCGAGTGATAACACAGGTACTTGATATATTGGGCAACCTGGTCCGCTTGCAAACTGAGATCAACATAGCGTTCCACGACCACTTGAGAGCATTGTATGCTCCCTTTGATCATGAGAATTTGGACAGAGTATCTGAGTTTTTACAGGGTCTTCCCTTCCCGGTCCTGACTGATGACGTGCTGAAGGAGCTGGAGGGGCCCATCACGCAGCAGGAAATACGGGTTGCCATTAGGTTGCTCAAGCGCAATAAGACACCAGGTTTAGATGGACTCCCGGTGGAGTTTTACTCGGTTTATGCAGACACCCTAGTACCGGTCCTGGAAAAGGTGTACAGGGCGGCGTTTGAGGAAGGACATCTACCTACCTCGACAATGCAAGCTCTGGTCACGTCGATATCCAAGCCTGGCAGGGATACTGTGGACATGGCAAATTATAGGCCCTTGTCCATGCTCTCCACGGGGTATAAGATTCTCAGTAAGGCCATAGCCCTGCGTCTACAATCCCACCTTACTACCCTCCTGCATCGAGACCAATGTGGGTTTCGCCCGGGACGGAGTATGTCCCTGAACACGAGGAGGCTACATGCACTTATGACGACTACGTCATGGGCATATCCCCGGGCGGGCTGTATAGTTCTGGACCTAAATCAGGCTTTCCCTTCCCTGTCATGGACATTTATGTTTGCAGCCCTGGCACGATTTGGTTCCCGGACTCCTTGATACGGTGGATCAGACTGTTATACACGGGCCCCTCGACTAGGGCACGAACGGGCAGATATGTGTCGGACAGTTACCTGGTGTATAGAGGCACCAGACAGGGCTGTCCCGTCTCCCCCCTTTTATTCATCCTCGTCCTGGAACCCCTGGCTATAGCTCTCCGGGCCCATGGGAATCAGGTGGGCATTTTGATCAGAAACGCACATAATTTAATATCTATATATGCAGATGATATGTTATTATATTTCAGAGACCTAGAGGCAGACCACACTGTAATCTATGAAATCTTTAATCGATTTGCTGAGTTATCGGGTTTGGCCATTAACCCGGAAAAATCGAATGTCTTCTATTTTAGAGATGCGCTGCATCCCACTTCCATACATTTCAGAATGCATCATATACCGGTAGCTCAGACCACGTTCAAGTACCTAGGGATACAGGTCTACAGATCGCCGGAGGACCAATTGGATGGTAATCTTAAGCGTGCCATTACAAGTCTACGGAACAGTGTGGGTTTCTGGACTTCCTTACCTCTGTCTGTTATGGGCAGAGTCGCAATCTCTAAAATGGTCATGCTCCCCGTCTACTATATTATTTCGTAAATCTGCCCATGATCGTTCCCCAACAGGTGTTTAACAAGCTTAACACCATCTTGATTAGCCTTATCTGGGGCGCTGGTCGAAGACACAGTAGCCTGGTAAGCTACAGTTGGGGACTAGACTAGGAGGCCTGGGAGTCCCTGACTTTCGTGGATACTATTATGGTAGTCAACTCCAATGGCTATCATACTGGGTAGCCGGCAGGAATCTCTATGAGATTGACTTCACGCCGGAGCGACTGGTGCGAGGGGAGTTGCACTTCCTGCTGTTGCGGAAAAGTAGGATGCCGGATTGCCACCCGCTTCTACACACGGCCCTGTTGTGCTGGAGAAGAGCACTGTCCTACACCTCATCGGTGACGCCATATGCGGCGAACATCCCCTTACTGGGTATACCGACAACGCAGGGTAGAATAACAAGGCACACACTACGCCCCTGGGTGAAGAATAAAATAGAGGAGTTGGGTGCACTCTTTGTAGACGGGACTCTGTTGGACCATGAATCCTTTTTACAGATTACAGGCGCTCCCCCTAGTTTGTATTTATTACACGCCGCAATGTCGCATTACATTCGGAACACTTGGGCACCGCAACGACTCCAGCCCACACAACACAAATTGGTTTACCTATTATATTAAATGGGAGCAGGGGGACATCTAGTGCGCTGGTTATATACAAGGATCAGGGAACATGCTGCAATTCCACTCACAACGCTTAGGGACACTTGGGCTCAGGATACAGATACAGCACTGACGGATAAGGCATGGCAGCTTATCATTGAACATCCCAAGCGAGTATCGCGGAATGTTAAAATTAGATTCATACATGTAATGGTACTTCATAGGGCGTATCTGACTCCAAAAAGACTACACAGGATGTTCCCAGACTCCCCCCACAGTTGCCCGGGTTGCGGGAAGAGGAGGCTGGATTCCTTCACATGCTCTGGTCCTGTCCACGCCTGCGGGGATATTGGGCAGAGATATGCCAGGTATTAAAAACCACTACCCATCTGCCAGTACCTGAGGAACTCTATATGGCCTAGTGGGGTCCAGTAAAAGATCCAAAATGCTGAAGGCCAAATTGAAATTCCTAGACCTGGCCCTGCTATTAGCGGTTAGAGCACTGACAATGAGATGGAAATCCCCCAGGCCAACCAGGACGGCCGTGTGGAAGACGGACCTTGTGAAATGGGGTCGAGCAGAAGGGACAGCTCTTAGAAAGGAGGAGGAGAAAGGTCACCGGAAGTATCCTATAGCACAGGAGTGGGAGGTCATGCTGATGGATCTGGAGGGGATAGACCTTCTGCCATCACAAGATGATAGGGGTCTACTCAATGTACAGAGCTTGGTTGTTGGGACATATTGATGCCCTGGGCAGCGTACGGACTACTTGTATCCCTAGCACTACGGTTTAAACAATTGCGATGTAAATTAGGAGGCACTCTACAGAGGTTTTTTACCATGACCAGGAGACGGGGGGACAGGGTGGGAATGTTGGGGAGGAAAGGAGGGTGGGGAGTTGCCTTCTCCTAGCTATGTATGACGATGTTGGAGGGATACTGCTGATCCTATATACAGTAGGAAAGGAACAACATGTCACTAATGGTCATAGACATAGGAACGTTTAGATTCCATTATTATTCCAACTGCTTGATTTAGATTATCTTTCCTGCTATATGGTGGGCTGTGGGAATATGGCAACCGTCAATGTTTATGGTTGGGATGCAAACGGAAAATGTGACTGATGGATGCATATACTAATGTGTAATTGTGACACATTGCCTTGATCAGTCCTGAATAAAGAGTTAAAAAAATATATATATATAGCTGGCTATATAATATGCTAAAGACCTCTAACACTTTTACAGGATTCATATGGATTTGCACCTGCTCATTCTGGATGGAGTCAATCCTCCTGGCTACCTCTTTCTGCCGCAACCTTTTAGCTAGTAACCGACCCGAGTCCTCCCCCACCTAATAAAGGTCAGAGCGATGTACTGAAATTCACAGCCTTGGTGGATTCACAGGCAGCCATTTTTTATTAGGCCCAAAAACAAAACAAACACAAAAATTTTATTAATTTTCTAAATAAACCCCATTATGTTTATTTTTTACCCCCTACTAATACCCTTTATAAATGATTACCTAGCAAAGTTATTAGTTTAAAGCAGCTTCTCTTACTGTTTGTGCACTAAATGCAAAATGTGCAATGTGCAACATAGCACGATACATGCACTGGTGTACATTTTCAAAGCGCACACAGTTAATACATACTCATAGCAACATGCTTTAATGTTTTAGATAGCTTTTCATGCAAAAAGTATTTGCCCCGCGTGTAGTATTGGTGCATAGTTAATTAACACACATTATAAAAAGATGTGTGATGAACTGAAATATTTTTTTAAATATGCAAAAGCCAAAGTCTTTTAAGACAGGGACAGGGGTGTAGATTACATGAAAAGGAGCTGGTAAGAGAGAACACATTCTATTAGTACCCTCAAAGCTAAAAAAGCCCACTGAAATCACAAGTTTTCTCTACACTGCAAAAACACATGTTAATTCAGCACAGGCATTTCAGACTGACTAGGTCTCATTTCATATTTTCATGTGCCATGTGTTTTAACTTGCACCAAAATGCAGTCTGTCTGAAGCACAAAAATAAAGCAATGCCTGACTCCAGATGAAATCTGCTCCATCAGGATCTCAATTCAAGTGCAACCCACTCCAGGCCATTACCATATGTACTAGCTGCACTTCATTCTTTTTAGAAGGTCAGTGGAGACAATGTCGACATCTCTTGGGCACTGTAATCACAATCCTTGCAACCGGAACTGAGATACATCACCAGCCTGAAGCACCAGTTTATCACAATGTCACAGACACTAGTCGAAAGGCAATGGGTAGTGGGGCAAGACACTCTCCTGGGTAGTGCAGTGTGGACTCAAATATGGAAGAGCATCACCATGAGCTGCAGAACAGTGGTTGTCCATAGGTGAAAAGCAAAAGATTTTTGCAAGCGCTCAGTAGGCTCCCAGCACTAGGCATGCTTGAAGAAACAGGATGGGCCAGAGATATTCTTCCAGCTACATGCACGGCACACCAGGCTCATACCACTGCATAGGAGGGCCCTGAAAACAGCCTGATGACGCTCCATACTCAGATGGATGCTTATGAGCAGTACAATGGTGGTGCGCATGGTTTTTATTAGAAAGCATAAGTGCATATATATTTGGCAAGTGTCTAGTCATGTTTCTTGTTTTATGTATTTTGGATGTGCCCATTTTGACTGTACCATGGAGCTCTCAATATTCCCAGGTCCATGCGTGAGCAACTCATCCAGTTCAGGGTTCATTTACTTGCACTCTATAATTTATAATAGCAGTGAAAGGGCTACAAATCACAGAATGCAAAGGAATAATTTGGGACTGGATATGCTACTCAGGCCTGCAACTAAAAAACTTAAGAGTTCTTTTATCATTGTTTTGTCCTGTCAAATGTGTTCATGTTGATTGTT
This sequence comes from Lissotriton vulgaris, assembly GCF_964263255.1. Taxonomy (NCBI): domain Eukaryota; kingdom Metazoa; phylum Chordata; class Amphibia; order Caudata; family Salamandridae; genus Lissotriton; species Lissotriton vulgaris. The sequence continues at coordinate 2,048,752,073 of NC_141685.1, forward strand.
GGAAATGACCATCTTTTGTGTGGTGTTCCACGAGATTTTTAGCTTTCTTTTGCTGAACCCTTTTTTGTTGGCCATAGTACTCTGCACTTTTTTGCCAATGGTAAAGTGCTTGAGCTCTATCTCCTAAATCTGGCAAAGTTGCCATATACATCCTTGGCACATGTAATTTCCTCATAGGTCCCAAGTATATAGAACTATCTGTACCCAGGGTCTGACTTGTAAATTAAATGTACCTAGTGGGCTGCAGCACTCATTGTGCCATCCACCAAAGTAGCACTGTAAAACATGGCTACAGCCCTACATCTGCAGCCTGGGTGTGTAGTTTTAAAACTGCCATTTCGATCCCACAACTCAAACCTCTTGCCAGGCCCACACATTTCTTTTTAAGGCTTATAAGTAACCCGTAAGGTAGATTATAAATGCGCATAGGGCAGGGCAGATGTAGAACAAAAGTAGAAAATTTATATTTAATGTTTTCCATGCCCTGATAGTGAAAAACCTCAAAAGTTATCTTTCATTGTGGCCATCTTGGCTTTCCCATAGGAAAACACTGGGTAACGCTATAATACCTTTCAGTGCATTAATTTCCGCTTGGGAGCAGTTAGAAAAATGATTCAAAGTCCCATTTTAATAGACGTTTAAAAACCAACCTAATGGTCAATTTGTTTTTTCTATTACTCTTTTGAAACTTACACTTTCTGAAAGTTCTCATTTTCCCACCAAAGCCAAAAGGGGCCTTTCTGCCAGTATTCAATAGCGCCTGACTGCTGTTGTCCTGCCTGTGGACAGATAAACAAAGGTTTTGGATGTGGAGAGGGGTTTTTCTTCCTTGAGCAGGATCGCCTAGGGACTGTGCCCTGTCCCTTCATGAGCTTCAAAGGATGTTTACCCTATCACTTGCAAATGTAGCTCTCACTAGGCATGCCTCCCTTTGTCAGCTTGGCTCCAAACCCAGCAGGAGGGGAGCTGCCCAAGAACTGGGTTAGAGTGAACACAAGGGAGGGTTTGTATATTTTCATAGCCCCATGTCTTTCTGCCTTATTGGATTTAGGTAGAGAGAGGCACTGTGGGATAGTTTACTTTACAACACACATGAAGTACTGCAAAAGTGGGTAGGGTCACCCCTGGGGCGCTTTACCAATTGGCTATGGAGGGGCCAGGAGTTTCCCCCACCCACAGGTTGGCACTCTGCATAAATGTGGCATCCCCAGTAACCTCCCCAGAATGCTTCTGGACCTGAGAGGAATCAGATGTACTGCCCTGCTGTCTGAAAAACCTGAAGGATGACAGGTCTTTATTGCTCTGAATTCAGGACCCCAGAGGTTACTCCAAGGGTTACTTGGCTGACTTTCTGTTTCAGCTAATGGAGAAAAGCAAGCTTCCTGAGGTCTCTCTCCTTGCAACTACCCATCTGACCAGTTTTAGCTAACTTGCCCTAGACCCTGCTGCTGGCCTCTGTTGGAGTGGCCCCCAAATGGTGTCCTCCAGGCCCCGGACCTTTGGCTGGGGTTAGAGGGTACTTCTCCTGTCCCCAAACTGAGAGAAGTGTGAATTAGAAATGTTTTGGCAACGTTTTACCGGGGGAACACTCAGAGACTGGGTTTAATATCAAAGCGGCCACCACTAAATCAACGTTTGGTCTCTGCTTGCTGATTTTCCCAGCTGAAGAAAATCTGACTTCCATAAACGTTTCTAAGTCCAAACTTAGAATGCTTCACCGAACCCGTTGCTGAACTGAAGCTAAATGGTGTTGAGGGCTTCCTGAGCATGGAATTCAGACTTTGCTTACTCAGAGCTTTCTTGTCTTCATCAATGACCTCACAGGGAGCTCTCAGTTCAGCGTCCTGCTGTCATCAAGCCCCACTTCAGATCCAGTTTCCAACTTGGTAGCTTAGCACGAGCAGACAGGCTTATCTCAAAGGCAATGTGTAAAGTATTTGCACGTAGCACATAGCGTAACACAGTTAAAATACCTCAAATGGACATTACACCACAAAAGTATCTTTATCTAAACCAAACAAGCTCAAAATGACACCAATCCAACATACACAATTCAAAATATGAATACTAAGAAGTGTCAAGCAATTCTGACCACAGAAAACACCATGTACCTCAAATGTGCCAAAATTAACAAGGTATAACAGCCGCAGGGAAGGGAAGCTTGAAAAACAAAGTGATGCAGAATTCAGACATCGTTAGGAGGAAGTGATGCGTCAACTTCCCAGGGGATTCTGGTCTGTATGTGTTGCTATGGAAAAACTTGCTGCTCAGGTGTGACGCGTGAGAAACTTCAGACGCTATGGGTGCTGCATGGATTCTGTAGCTGCTCACTTGTGATGCTTAGATTTCTTTAGCAGCACAGTGGGGCCTGCGTTTGAGTGGGTGTGCAGAGGTTTCTCAGGCCATGGGCAGGCCCTACATCAATTTCTTTGGCCGCACAAGCCTGTGCATCAGGAATTTCTCCCGCAGGGCAGTGCTGCATCTGAAAATTCAGCCACAAGTAGAGCAAACCATCGATTTTGTAGATTGCTTCAGTTCTTCACAGCTTTCTGTAGCAGGAATTACCTCCAAAGGCGCAGAACTAAGATAGGCACCTTAGGCAGGTCATAACTCCCAGCAGGTAATCAATCAATCAGGGAATTTTAAATCGCTACTCACCCTTGAGGGTCTAAAGGCGCTGGGGGGGAGCAGCTCCGGTCAGTTGAAGAGCCAGGTCTTAAGGGTCTTCCTGAAGATGTTCACTTGATTTTCAGATGGAAGTAGTAGCCAAGCTTCTTGCAGAGGTCCTGGGAGGGGGTGATGTCCATGGTTTCACTTCGGGGTTTGGTGAACTCCTGGATGAAGCTGAAGAGTTCCTTTGAATTGCTGGAGTTGGCGAGGATCTTGTTCTGGATGAAGGTCCTTTTGGTGGATCTGATGTGTTGGTAGTATTCTGTCATGGTGGTCTTGTAGTTGGTCCACGTTTCTGTGAAGAAGGCGACGTCTGGCGAGAGGGTGTTGAGGAGGTCCGAGATCTCTACAGCATGTCTGTGAAGGGAGTGCACATTGAGGAGGATGCACCTCAGGGCTTCGGGGGTGCTGCCGTCTAGTTTAAGGGTGGTGGCCGTGGGGGTGTGGAGTGTGGTAAAGGTATGGCAGCAGTGACGGAAGGAGAATTGGCAGTGGGTGATGTTCGGCATGGACAGATGGCAGTTGTTGTTCCTTCCAGGGTTGAGAGGGAGGACAGCTGAGTAGTAGCGGTGGCATTGGTCTGGCATTGGTCACGGCCGGGCACAGACAGGCTTGTCTCTGCCATTAAATAGGGAAGGGGGATGGAAGCACAGCCGAGAGGTTGGAAGTGGGAACAGCAGGGGGGAGGGGTCATGGGGGAGCAGGGGCAGGTAAAGGGTGGCAAAAACGGGCATGGAGGACAAAACAAACGCACAGGCAGAACAACAAGCAAAAAAGGGTAAATATAAACAGAGTCACAGAATCACAAACACCAGCCACAACAATGCAAAAGACAGACAAAAATACGAAACAGGCACAGCACGCAGACAGATAACTGCAGGACAGCAGGTCTCCAACACCTAACAGGAGAGAGGTGTCTGAGGCAGCGGCAGGCGATGTAAAAGTTGAGCTGCTGGGGTGGAGAGCGGGACTCAGACCAGGAGCAGTGGAGTTCAAGAACGCTGCAGGTGCAGTCTTTGTGTCACTGAGACTTCAGAACAGGAGGCAAGCATAAACAATCATTTGGAGATTCTTCTCAAGCAGGCTTCACGGCAAAGTCAAGTCTTTGTCCTCTCCTTGGGACAAGCAGCAACTGCAGGACAAAACAGCAAAGCAACATACAGCAAAGGGGCAGTCTCCTCCTCACAGCTTCTCCTTGGTAGAGGTTCATCTTGATCCCAGAAATAATCTAACATTCTGGGGTTTTAGTTGTAATACTTATACACATTTTTCCCTTTGAAGTCTTTTTTTCAGATATTCTCTCTTGCTCTATAAAACCAGTTCTGTCCTCCCTGGTCAAGTTTCACTACAGGAGGTAGACACAGGGTTGTGCAGAGCAGCCACAGCCTATTCAGGTGTCGGCGACAACTCCTCCTACCACCCTAGCCCAGGATGGCTCATCAGTATATGTAGGGCACACATCAGCTCCCTCTGTGTGAGTGTCTGGACTGAATGCACAAACAGCCCTAGTCAGTCTAAAACCACAAGAAAGCAGTGGTACACAAGATGGTTAAACAAGAAAATCTCCACTTTCTGAAAATGTGGCGTTTTCAAACCCACATTTTGAAAACCACCTTCACTTAAATGTGTGTTATTAAATTCTGCGGTCAGAGAGCCTACAGTCAAAATCCCTAGCTGTTCTCAATTCAAAGTTACACTTGTAAAATGTCACAAGGCAGCTCCAATGATAGCCTATGGGAGAGATGGTCCTTGCAATGGAGAAAAACGAAATATACAGTATTTCACTATTAGGACATGGAAAACACACCAGTAAATGTTCTACATTTGACAGGAACTGAACCCTGTCCATGGAGGTACCTAAGGCTACCTCAGAGGTGACTTACATGTGAGAAAAGGAAAGCTTTGGGCCTGGCAAACAGGTTGACATGGCAGTTAAAAACTTCACAAGCAAACACTACAGTGGCAGGTTTGAGACACATTTGAAAGGCTACTGATGTGGGTGCCACAACCAGTGCTGCAGGCCCACTAATATAATTTGATTGACAGACCCCAGACACACACAAAGCACTTTCCTAGGGACTTACCAGTAAATCAAATATGCCAATCATGAATAACCAATTATAACCATAATTTACACAGGGAGCACTTTGGCAATGATCAGCAGTGGCAAAGTGTCCAGAGTACCTAAAGCAGCAAAAACTAAATCTAGCAACCGGTCAAAATTACAGGAAGTAGAGGCAAAAGGTCAAGTGAAACTACATCGAGGATGCCAGGTCTTGCAGTCGACATGCATCCTCCACCCTCAGCAAACAAGGATATTACCAGTGCAAGTTTGCCATGTCTTGAATTGATGTATTTGTTACCTCATATGTGACAAGGTTTACTCTCTCTAACAGCTTATATACTGTTTCACAGTGAGTTTTAATGTTGTATGGTGCCTCCCCATTTCTCAAATATTTCAATCCCAGATGATTGTTGCTGTAAAACCTGATGCTCCTAAAATACAGGTTTGACCATGCAACCCCTCGTGTGGCTGTCTAACAATTCCAGCAGGTTGCACCAAACTTTGATAGTTGACGATTGGGAGTCTGTGTGGGAGAGTGTGTTGAATGTGGAGAGGTTCTTTTCCCCATGGCTTTCTTCTTCTATAGTTGGAGAAGAGAAGACACGAGATTGACCTACATTGGAGGGAGGAGCATAAGCTGTTTTCTAGGAGTAACACTGGTGACTGGTCTCGAGGTTTTCTTTTAGATTTGATGCATGATCGATCAAGACTCTCCTTCCCATAAGTTATGAAGTCCCTAAAAATGGTGCTTCAAAGAGGATAGGGTTTTCTCCCCAGATTGCAAGCCATACTCCAATTGTGGATGGATTCTCATCCCAAGGAGATGCAAGTAAAAGTGCATCTTCAATTTCAACTTATACACTCAAAATTGTGCATATTCAAACAAGCATTGGCAGAAAAAAGGGAACGTGGTCCCAAAACACAAAATCACCGCGCATTTTCCACAGACTTCTTTAAGAAGCACTACAGCATAAACTTCAAAACAGAATTATATCTAATTTGGCAAGAGGCTAGATCTTTCTCCACAGATCGTGTTTTTAGTGATTTTGCATAAAACCAAAAATGAGGATAAAAAAAATTGTATATCTGAACATTTGTGCCAGACTCTTGCGGGAGCTAGTGCTCTGATTGGCTGCTAGCAACAAGAGAAAAATATTGCTGGTAGCCATTACAGGACTCAGAGATTTAGTCCCCTGTCCTGAACATTAAAAAAACTGCATATTGGGTAGGGGTAGGATACCCTCCTCCACCTACGCCCCTAGGAGGTGACCCTGAGGGAGCCCCTCTGGGGCCAAAATAAAAAAGAATTGTATATATGGGCAGGGGGCATCAGAAGGGCCCCCTTCCTCCGCACCTTTATGGCCCAGGGGACCCTATCCCTCTGGGCTGGGTTTATTTAAGGGGAGCGGGGTCGCACAGCCCACCATCACAAGCCATTTTTAGCGCTGGAGACCACATTTCTGGGGCCCAATTAAAGTAAGAGGGCTTGCATCTCCCCTACCTGAGCTGCATCTTTTGTAATTATATGTGCCTCATAGGGGTTTTCTAGGTAACATTGTATATCTGCAGTGTTGCATCACTGTTTCCTCACACAAGTTGCTCTCTGTAGCTTGTGGTTCCCACTATTCTGTTGCTTTGTGTGAACCTCTATAACACTAGTTAGGGGGGATCTAGCCACTTCCTAACATTAGCTTCCCAACTTAATGATATCATAAGTTGTCATCATAAGCTTCCCAACAAGTTGAAACCATGAGATACCTACCTCGTACCATTGGCCTACTACAGAGGGACGGTGTTCAAGTTCAAGTTAAAATTCAGTAATTTGTATAGCGCACTACTCACTCAGAGGGTCTCAAGGCGCATGAGGGAGGGGGGGTACTTTACTTATCGAATATCCAAGTTTTTAGTTGCTTTCTGAAGGAGAGGTGGTTCTGTGTAAGGCGGAGGTGGGTGGGGAGGGAGTTCCAGGTCTTGGCCGCTAAGTAGGAGAAGGATCTTCACCCATGGTGGATCTATGGAAGCGCGGAATTGCGGCGAGGGCTTGATTGGACGATCGTAGTTGGCGGGTGGGGGTGTAAAAGGACAGGCGCGTGTTGAGGCATTTGGGGCCAAGATCGTAGGGGGATTTGTGTGCGTGGGTGAGGAGACGGAACGTTATTCTCTTGTTGATGGGGAGCCAGTGGAGGTCCTTCAGGTGGTCGGAAATGTGAGCTCGGCGGGGGATGTCTAGTATTAGTCTGGCTGAGGCGTTTTGGATGCGTTGGAGTTTTTTCTGTAGTTTGGCTGTAGTTCCGGCGTACAGGGTGTTTCCGTAATCCAGTCAGCTTGTGACCAGTGCGTGGGTGACCGTCTTTCTTGTTTCGGTGGGGATCCAACTGAAGATTATTTTGAGCATGCGTAGGATGTTGAAGCATGATGATGAGACGGCGTTGACTTGTCTGGTCATTGAGAGGGAGGAGTCCAGGATGAAGCCCAGGTTACGTGCGTGGTCCGTAGGTGTGGGTGCAGTTCCCAGGGCCGGTGGCCAACATGAGTCGTCCCAGGCAGAGCGGGAGGATGCTAAGTTGAGGACTTCCGTTTTGTCCGAGTTCAGTTTTAAACGGCTTTTCTTCATCCACTCGGCTACTTCTTTCATCCCTTCGTGTAGGTTGGTTTTGGCGGTGTTTGGGTCTTTGGTGAGGGAGAGGATCAGCTGGGTGTCGTCTGCGTAGGAGATGATGTTGAGGTTGTGTTGGCGAGCGATGGATGCGAGGGGACTCATGTATACGTTGAAGAGGGTGGGGCTGAGTGATGATCCTTGTGATATGCCGCAGATGACTTCGGTGGCCTCTGATCTAAAAGGGGGGAGGCGGACTGTCTGGGTTCTTCCGGCGAGGAACGAGATGATCCAGTCCAATGCTTTTCCTTGTATTCCGACGTTGCTGAGGTGTTGTATGAGGGTGCTATGACAGACTGTGTCGAAGGCTGCGGAGAGGTCAAGTAGGATGAGGGCAACTGTTTCTCCGTTGTACAGTAGTGTTCGAATGTCGTCTGTTGCTGCAATGAGGGCGGTTTCGGTGCTGTGTTTGGCTCGGAAGCCGGACTGTGAGGGGTCAAGGGATTTGTTGGATTCGAGGAAGGCGGCGAGCTGATTGTTGACGGCTTTCTCAATGACTTTGGCCGGGAATGGGAGGAGCAAGATGGGGCGGTAGTTCTTAAGTTCAGTGGGGTCTGCTGTGGGTTTCTTCAGAAGGGCGCTGAGTTCGGCATGTTTCCAGCTTTCCGGGAAGGTCGCGGAGTTGAGGGAGCAGTTAATGACATCTCGGAGATGGGGTGCGATAATGGAGTCTGCTTTGTTGAAGATGTGGTGGGGACATGGGTCGGTTAGCGATCCTGAGTGGATGGAGTTCATCAGGTGGATGGTGTCTTCGGTGGTGATTGGGTTCCAGGCGCAAAGGTTGTTAGAGGGGGGTTTTGATTTGGAGGTGGGTGGATTGGACTGGTCTTCGGACTGGTTTTCAAAGCTGTTATGTATGTCGGCGATTTTGTTGTTTAAGAATGAGGCTAGGGAGTGGCAGAGGTCTTGAGAGGGAGTGATGTCGTTGGTGCCGGCGGTGGGGTTGGTAAATTCTTTGACGATGTTGAATAGTTCCTTGCTGTTATGGGCGTTGTTGTCAAGTCGATCCTTGAATGCTGATTTCTTGGTGGATCGGATCAGTTGGTGGTGTTTGCGGGTGGCGTTCTTGAAGGTGGTCAGGTTATCAGTGGTTGGGTTTTTTCTACAGGCTTTCTCGAGGGTGCGACAGGACTTCTTGGATTTTTTAAGGTCATCATTGAACTAGGGAGCTTTTTTGCTACCTTGCTTGATTTGATGGTTTTTCAAGGGTGCTAGTTCGTCGGCGCTGTGGGTCATCCATTGTGTGAGGTTGGTGGCTGCTTGGTTTGGGTTCGATGATTTGGCAGGAGGGTTTTGGTGAAGCGATGTGAAGAGCTGGTCGGTGGTAATTTTGTTCCAGTTTCTTCGGGGAATTGGTTGTGGGTCGTGGTCTTTTTGTAGTTGAAGTGAACGCAGCTGTGGTCCGTCCAATGGAGAGCTGTGGTGTGGTTGAAGGAGATGTGCTTGCTGGAGGTGAAGATTGGGTCGAGCGTGTGCCCGGCATAGTGGGTGGGAGTATCAACCAGTTGTTCGAGTCCGAGGTTGGCCAGGTTGTCCAGAAGGGTGGTGGAGTTGCTGTCGTTTTTCTTTCCAGGTGGAAGTTGAAGTCTCTCAGTAGAATGTAGTCCTCGTAGGGGAGTGCGTGTGGGCTGATGAAGTCAGTGATGTCTTCGCTGAATTGTGTGCGGGGTCCTGGTGGCCTGTAGATGAGGGTGCCTCTGAGTGTGGTCTTGGGATCGGTGTGGATCTGGAAGTGAAGGTGTTCGGCGGATGTGAGGTTGTCATCGGAACTTGTCGTGATGCGGATAGTGTTCTTGTGGACGATGGCGATGCCTCCTCCAGTTTGGTTGATGCGGTCCTTTCGGATGATCTTGTAGCCTTCCGGGATGGCTATGGCGATGTCGGGCGTTGATGAGGCGTTCATCCATGTTTCAATAAGAAAGAAGACGTCCGGCGATGTGGTGTCGAGTAGGTTCCAAAGTTCAATAGTGTGTCTGTAGACCGAGCGGTGTTGAGTAGGATGCACTTCAGGTGGTTAGTGTCGGAGTTCTGTGTGGAGTCTGTGGGTTTGGTGTGGATCCTGATGCAATCGAACTTGCAGGAGTGGCAGGTGAAGGGTCTCTGGGTTTGTCCTGGGGCGGCTAGGTTGCAGTTTTGGAGTCTGCCGGGATTAAGTGCTGAGAGGGTTGCGGCGTCGTACGTTATGTGGGTGGAGTGGGTTTTGCGAGGGCCTGGGGGTTTGGCGCTGGGCATGGTCCAGGCGCGGACAGGCGTAGACGGGCTTACCTTTGGCGCACCTTCGGCGCGCATGGGGTGCGATCGCTGCGCATGAACGCTGCGCGCAAAAGCATCTGTCATATGTAGATAGTGGAAGGGGCGGGGGCGAGGGAGGAGCAGCTTGGAGGCGGGAGTGGGGTGGAGAGCCGGGCTGGGAAGGCACAACAACAAACAACAAAATGGCAGCAAGCTAAGAGTCAAACAGGACGAGACTGGGACCCAACAATCGGTCTAAAAAGGGAAGCGTCACCGGCACAATCAGGCACAATAACTCAATCAGCTAAAGGCAGCAATGCACAGTCGATTAATTAATGCGCAGCTCAGCAGGCAATGTAGCGCTACGATGCAGTTACAATCAAGCACAAATAAGGCACAAATGGATGCAATGGGCAGCTGATTTTTAAGGCAAAGAGCAATTTGGCAATATGGCGCTACTATACCAGGTTGAGAGCGGAGAGCAGCGTGAGGAGCGACCGCTTCTGAGGGGCTCAGGACCTAAAATATGACATCATGAGATACCAAACTTGGCCCAGGATGGGCTACCTGTTCCAGATTGACAATTATCATACATAGGGAAGGAGATGCTCATTCTGTCATACATGCATCAAAAAAGGAAAGCAACCCTCCCTTTCCTATTGACCTACTATAGAGGCAGGGTGTCCCACCTAAACACCCGACCCATTTGTCTCCATCTACACTTAACTGCTTGAGGTGCTAACAAAGACACAGCTTCATAGACACACAAACCTTAGTGTATTCACCAGTCCATGATCATATGGCACACACTGTTAGTTGGGAATTATCAAACTTATTAGTGGCTTCACTATGTTCCATCTCCTCTCCTTTTTCCCCTGTTTTTCACTCTACTAATGCTATGCCTCACTTACCAGTTAATCCTCCGCTTTACCAATTGGTTGTTGGCATTCGCTGTGTTCCACGGTGGCAGGCCTAACCCTGCTGTCCTCTCCCTCATGTTCAATGTTTAGGGTGCGTAGGGTGGGTGAGTGGAAGGGTAGAGGTGGGGAGGGTTTTTGGGAATGGGTTATTTTTTGTTACCATTTGTATTTCTATGTACTTTTTAGCAGCTTTTTCGCTTTAATTTTGGGTATACATCAAGATCCTGTCAGTCAAACATTGCTCCTTGCTCCTAGATTTACCGTGGTGACTAACTGTCTTGTTACGCTGTCACAGAGAAGTTTCATGGCTTCATGCTCTTACATTTGACATATAAGCCTGCTTGCTAAGACTCCACAGGTCTCCCCGACCCAACACTATATACTTACTTGGTTCCAGAGTCCACCAGCCCCTCTCCAATCACAAACAAATCACCCTATTCTCACAACACACCTACATAAACATTCTTTCATCACCACAGCCTCTTTGATGTAAACCTGAAAGTAGTCTCCCTAAGCGTCAAATGTCTTAACAACCCAGTCAAGTAGAAGAAAATCCAAAATTACCTTTATAAACTCAAAGTAGATGTGATCCTACTGCAGGAAACAAAAGTCACCCACAAGGAAGTGGCATTGTTTCGTAAAACTGGCTCAATTACATCCTTTGCTCCTCTGCCATCAATAAAAAGGGTAGGTTAGTCACGCTAATCTCTAAAAATAATTAGGCTTATCTATCGACTTTCAAATCACAGATGATAAGAGTAGATGGATCCTGTCAAAACACTTCAAAAACACCAGTTGTTTTCACGTCCTCAACATGTATGGCCCAAACACTGATGACACAGATTTTTGGTAATCTCTAGCATTTCCACTAAACTAAATTCCTCCCGACAACCTCATTATAGTTGAAGGTGAACTTAACCCGCTATCCAGATTTTCACTACAGTCCTTCAGATCACACAAAGCGCTTCTCAAGCTCTGCTCCAGGTGCCACCTTCCCAGGCCATGGAGGATGCAACATCCCAACACCAGGGACTACATCTTTTTTTCCAACATTCCTAATTCTTACTCTAAGATTGACTTCCTCCTGATCTCCAAGCCCCATATACATTTAATAGACCAGACAGACATCCTATCTAGTCTACTCAGCTGTTACCCTTACTCTCATGGACACCTAACAAAATTTGGAGATTCAACAATGAGTTGAACCTCATTGCTGCACCTAGAGCCACTATTGAAAATACGATAAATAACTATCTGCAGGTAAATATGGTTCCAGATACAACCCCAACCACTCATTGGGATGCCCCCAAAGCCACTGTTAGGGGTTCCTTAATCGAAAAACAAACTGAACTAAATAAAGCCCATAATAGAGACCTTGACATTTTAGAAGGAATGATTAAATCCCTACAGCCTACACACATCTCCTGCCCAGATGCCCAAACCCTCTCTACTCTCACCAACAATAATACGAGTAAAATAGAATCTTGAGTGAAAGTGTTGGATCTGTATCAATAAATATAAATCCCTAAAATTATGCAAAACAAACGAAGCAGGCAAAATTCTGGCCTCATACTTGAAGCACAAGAAGAATCACACAGGTATTAACTCTGTCAAAGATAAATGAAATGTTCTTCATAGCAAACCCGAAAAATCTTAGACATCCTCAGAAACTTTTACTTATCCTTATACCAGATAGACTCCATTCCCCTGGTGGAGGACTGTAAAGCCTACCTAAATGAAGCAGCACTACATTCCATATTTGATCAAGAGAAGCCCATGCCTAGCTCGCCAATAACGAAAGGGGAAGTGGCTGGGGCCATCGAATCCCTTAAACCTAACAAGCTCCTGGGCCCCAATATCTTCACAGCTCAGTTTTATAAAACATTTGCTTCTGTCCTCAACCCGACTCTACTGTACAATTTTGTTACTTCTCAGACTCAGGCTCTATCACAGGCACAGCTAGCAAGGCCACTATAGTTGTAATCCCAAAAGAATGTAGGGATCCATTGTTGGTGAGGAATTAGAGGCCTGTCTCCTTAATAAACACAGATGCGAAAATCTATGCTAAAATCCTCTGTAAAAGGCTTGAAACATTCTTTCCATCCATAATCAATCACTCACAGGTGGGTTTTATTTGAAATAGACTGTCCAATGTCAATAAACGCCTCCTATGCCACATCATTGAGAGAGCCAAGCTAACGAACTCTGACACCATAGTTACACTAGAAGCTAAAAAAGCATTCAATAGGGTCTCTTGAACGTTCCTCTGGGAGACCCTACTGAAGTATAACTTAGGCGAGACTTTCACTAAGATGGCAATGGCCCTATACAGTGGTCCCTCTGCCAAGGTAAGATCAGACTGACTCTTATCCCCAGCCTTTAAACTGGAGAGAGGCACTAGGAAAGAATGCCCTTTGCCTCCATCCCTTTTTATCTTGAACCTAGAGCCCCTACTTCATAAGATTTAAACGAACTCCTCCATAGCTGGCATTTCCTTTAACAAAACTATGGTAAATGCACTTGCATACGCTAAAGACATCCTGATTATGTCCAAAGACACTTCTCATTTAATCGCCTCCTGACTACGCCCTGGTGTCTGGCTATAAACTCAATAAAGACAAGTCTGAAATCATGGGTCTGAACAACCTCTGCACTAGCGACCTTTTCAAATCCACATGACTGTCCTGGCAGCCCCACTTCATTAAATACTTGGGCCTGGAATTTAATTCGGACCTGCTAGAGTCGCTCCACCATAACGAAAATCCAACTCTGAAAAAATTTGAAGCCCTATTATAGGGTTGGAATCCCAGGTTCCTCACCTGGTGGGGCAATATCAAGATGGTCAAGATGATGGTCAACCCGATAGTTAATTATCTTGTTAGTATGTTACCCCTATTACACTCAGAATGATTACATCATGAACTAAACAAGCTACTGACAAAGTTTATTTGGCAAACTAAATGCTCTAGAATCTCACTCAAAAAACTATGCTTGCCTGTTCAACAAGGAGGAGTCAACTTGCCAGATTTCAAAAACTACCAAACTGCCTTCCTTGCCAGGCAAGGCTCCCTTTGGCTCTCCCATTCCCCAAACTATACCCCCACATGGTTACTAATTGAAACAAATATTTTTGGGTGACCTCCACTTTATCTCACTACTAAGGGGCCTATTCCGATCTCGCTCGGAAGGGCTCTGAATGCGATCCGACTGGAAAAGGTATGAACTGTATGCGTGTTCTCCGCCTGACTCGTACAGCTGTACGAGCGAGCAAGTATGATGCGAGCAACGTGAAATTCACCGACCGAATCGATTCCGGGTCCAAACCGCTCCGTACATCTCATCCGTAACCAAACCGTGCCGTGCAATGGAGACGATTTCCGACCGAGCCAGTACGATGCACGCTTCGGACAGCTGGATTGGGCGGAAAGTTTCCGGCTCACAAGACATCCGGGAAGCTGCATTTGGGAGTCTGCGTCGGACCCCTGTCACCCGCAGCCTTACGACTCAGACACAGGGGGAGACCCAAGGGTCTTCCCAACACAGGCATGTACGGTGCGGATGGCACCAACGCATACCCACTGTAGGGGGTGCCCTTGTGCGAGTCGTACCTATTCAGTCAATGGGAGCCCATGTACGCATCGTACAACCGGCTTCCATTGACTTCTATGGGAGTTCGACCGAACCGAGTCCGGCAGCATGCCTCCTCATCGTACTCGCTTGGTCAGACTGCAGGAGTCCAGCTCGGTCAGAAAACACTCCAGATTCGGCTCGATCGGAGAGCTTTCCAACCCAGATCGGAATCGGTCCCTAACTAGTAAAATAAAATCCACATCTTTGTGCAAATACATCTTTAATCATACGAAAAAAGCCCTACTAAAAATCAATGGACTTCTAGAGACTCCACTTGCCCACTCTAAGTTGATGTCACTCTGGCACAACCCAAAAAAGTTCATGGGGAATCAATATTTTGAGGTTCATGGACATTGAAAGGCATCCATTTCCAATGACAATTGGGCCCCTTAAAACCCTCTTTCCTTCAGGGAACTTCAAAAACAATATAGCCCACTGGGCAAAAACACTTATGACTTTCGCAAATTCTAGGTTAGTTACCCCGAAAGTGATCCCTCTCTCATTAAGACAATACTTTCTTTCAACAAATCTGGATATCAATACTCTAAGCTCTACCACCTTTTAAAACCAAAATCATCATCCCTCGTCAAGACACCAGAGAGGAAATAGGATGGTCAAGGGTCTATCTCTCCCCACCTTCATATTTTCATTGAAGGGTGGCTGCCCAGGTCCAGAGGGAGCACATCAATCCCCCTTAATGCTCCCAGGGGCTGCTCTCTTCCTGCAACAGTGGCCTACCTCTATGCCTGCATCATCTGTGGTCTGGCAGGGAGCAGGCCAGGATCACAGCCGCAACCCCCTCTGCTTTTTTCCTCATGGTGCGACCGCTACAAGATGCCACCCCCACCGCTAGAAGATCAAGACATCCTGCATCCTTGAGAAGCCTGATCCCCTGGGCCACCATTTCATCCAGACACCTGCCTGATGCCATGGCAAATGAGAGAGCTATCACCAAGTGATATTTAACATGAATAGACCAAAGCCCTACCAACATCCAAACACAAAATTTCTAGCTACTGGGTACCAGCCGTCGTGTCACTAATACTAAATTGTGACTGGTCACGCAAAATGCCCATCAATATATCCCTTGGGTTAAAAATTGTAGCCCAAACAAAGCCCAACCTGAGCAGTCGTCCGAGTGCTCCAATCAAAAAAATTACTGGAGAGCAGACCTCCCTATGGTTGGTTGCCACCCAAATGCCCATTGTGGAAATATACTGAGAGGCCAGAGCTCAACAATTTCACTATTGTGAGAATTCTCAGGAAAAGTGATATTTATTGCATTAGGTAAACACAGGTGATGTTTTACTGGATGCGGTAACAACCCTAACCCAATGCAGGGCATTCAAAATCAGGGCTATTGTATACAAATTAAACTTTCTAGATTTAAACTGTCAGACCTATACCATTTGGCGCTGCCTGTTGTAAGTGGAGTTATTTCCCAGTAATTCTTCATTGGTGATTATACCCCAGGGTAAAGATTTTGCGTGATTTTGCGCAAGTCCTTTTGTTTACTTCATAATATCCAATTCTAACAAATTTGGCCTTGATTGCTTTGTTGAACACAATGCAATGGCTAGCTGAAGAGATCAATCTGAAATGTATTCTCTTTAAGTAAATGTACTTCTGGACGGGAATTATCAAGCTAAATATATACATTGCATTCAGAGCTGACTTTAGGGCAGTGCGACCAGTGCAGCCGCACTGGGGCCTGATCTGTTGATGGGGGCGCTTACCTCAGTGAGGGTGATGTATTTAGTAATAACTTATGATTGGAGAGTTGAGGGGCATTTTTGCCTAGTGGTAGTGAGAGAATCCGAGAAGGCATTCATGCAGTGTGGGGGCGCCAAGAATGATTGTAACATCAGGCGCCACCAGCACTAAAGCCAGCCCTGATTACATTATGAAATATCCTGTAAAATCTTATGAATTTTGGGGGAAGAAGCCTTCCTTCTTCATCGAAAATCATCGACCTGTTCATGTGCTTGGATTAAATTTAAACAATAACTCTCTTTGTCTCTGTAAAATAAGTGTTAAGGGTGTATGCACTACGCCAGCCAAATGCGATATAGTTATAGCATTTAAACAAATAAATGTTCAGTGTAATCTTCACTGAACAACCTACTGGATGGGTTAGCCATTTTCAAGAACCATTACTTAGAAATGTTCATGTATGGACAATATATAATGGAATTTCTTAATTAAAAATGATCCATGGGCATTTAAGCCATAGCAGAGGAGGGATGGGTCATAAATTGATGTATGTATATGGTGTTTCTGTAACCTAAAAAAAGCCAAATTCAGTGCTGCACTGTACATGGTCAATCACAAGTATAAAGCTAATGAGTTATAAGAGAGAAAACTGGGTTGTGGACAGTTAGTGTATTGTGATGGAGCGTTCTTTAATGTGGTGAGTCTTCAACTCTTTCCTAACTTTTTTAGCGTTGGGGTGTTCCAGAGGAATACAGGGGTTTTGTTACAGATCCTGGATTTAAAGATAGAACAGGCTGTTATGTTTCATATAGGTACCCTAATATAGGCCCGGGAAATATCATACACCTTCACCTACATTATCTCCCATATACTACACAGTAACAAGCCTTTAGGATTGAACCTTTACCTAGTTCTAGTCCTGGGTGCAGAAGGAGGGTTTTCCTAAACAATAGAGTCCTATAACTTCATCAATAGTCTCACACAATATGACTGAATATTCATAAGGGTTCTTGGAAACCAGGCAGGAGCTACACCACCTACCCCACCATATCTACGTACAAGTTCATCCCATACATCATCCTCTAATCCAACAATGGCCAATACATGAGACAAGGGACAAAGTAACCCTAGATACTTTTGTATAAATACAGCACATCTTGCTAGGGTCAGTAGAGGGAACCAAGACTTCCAGGCCGACACACTGACTAGAGACGCTGAGGCTCCTGCATGCAGATGTTCCAGCTGACATTGGTCTAAACTCACTTTTATCCTGCAATTTATATTCATGTTTTTATTCATGCTTATTGCAAGATGGTAGAACTGTACTATCCTTTTATATTCACTCTACTGCTAATCATATATCTCTGCTACTGTCTAATGGTTGTTGCAGCTCATATATTCTACACAAGAATAACAACTGTTCAATAAATCCTTATTGAAATGCCCAGACTGTTTATTCTGTGTATCTCTGAGACAAGCTAAGTGAGCACGATTGACTGAGTGAAAGTGGTACATTGTTTCCACGATCCTGAGGGATCAGGGTTGTCATGTTCTAAGGTTGCCAGAACCTATTCTCTCCCTGATAAGAGGAGACGCTTGTGGCACTGTGAGCTAGCTAATGCAAACAGGGTAACATTTCTCAGTGGGGGTGCTCAGAGTCAGTCTGCCACCAAACCTACAGTTTATGTTATCCGAACACACAGGTCCTGTATGAGTAACATAGGAACTACACAACAAGGCTGGTTGTCTTTTTGCACTTCTTATTCTGCACTGTGATGGCCTCCTGGCTGCCACTGTGCTGAGAACCACCTGAGATGGTCAACATGTCTGCAAGATAAGCAGGTACTGTTTATGATGGCTTTGTAATTGAACCCGCTTATTTGGAAGATAGTAAGGCTAGCAAGGGGAGCCAACAGAGTTCCATTATAATGGGGGCGATCGGATCATATTTATTCTGGCCTTGAATGAGACATGTTGCAGCGTAAAAGATGCCCCTAAAGGGTGCTAGTGTGGAGTCTGGGAGGCCATCATATAGACAAAAGAGTAAAATTAAGCACTGTCTATCGGGGGCAATAAAAAAAAAAAACCTCAGGGCACAGTTGTCCTGTCCAGTCACTTATTACCTCCCGAATCCTTAACAGGTGCATTGAAAGCTATTATAAATGTCTTATGAAGGTGCCCACTAGTCTCCCGACGAGGAAGGGCTCCTCTGGCTCTCTCAATGGGAGATTAGTGACCAAGGGACTGTTTTACACAAAGTCTTGCTTCTAGAAACAGAGTGTCCCTGCTGAGGTCACCCACATTAATACTAGCAAGACCCTGGGTGGTATACCTTCACAATAAGGGCTATATAATACTGATCTGCCATAGAAAGCTGACATTTTGAGGGTTTGGGTCGTGTTTTGCATGGTAACATCTCAATGCAAATCAACTCCTGCCTTTCTGCCCGCTAGCTTACAACAAGGGGAGGACACTTTCCTGCCAAGCCTCCTATATTGTGCCAGACGTTTCTGCCACTTTGTAGGCCTCTTGCCACTGGACTGCCGTATTCGGAAGGGAGATGCAAGTGTTGTGTGGCAATTGAATCAAATGTAAACATTTTTAGTCAGAAGTTCAGATTTATGTGACCATGTTGTGCAAGAGAAAGCAAATTTTCTTCTGCACTTTCCCTCTGGTCTTTCTTGATTATGCTTGGTTTCTTGAAACGTTAATGGCAGGCTGGGGTACAGCAGACAGTGATGGTCCTTAACCAGTTGATAAGTTGTTTTTTTTGTCCGCAGTAGGTCTGTTTTCGAGATAATTGGGATACTGTGTTTGAGATTTGAGTAGAAGTGGCTCTCCACTTTTGATGGCTGCAATGTTCCATGTTTCTTTGTCTACAAAGAATAATTTCATGTTACCGTTTTCTGCAACATTGGTGATAATTTCCATAGTACATGGTCAGATGGCCCCAATCCCACCTGTGATTTCTCTGTACTTGCAATTCCAGAACTGTGATTTTCGTGTCATGTGTATAGATAAAAATGGTTCTGTGAATCTATATTTCTAGCAGAATGTGAAGACAAACGAACCCCACGCATCTCTGCCATAGTAAAGCAAAGAAATGAGGAATACAGTAGTTCGATGTCTGACCTTTCCTGTGAGATACAGGACATTTTCTATTGGTTCATTCAAACATTTTGCAAGCTTGCAAACCCATGTTACGGTCCACAAAACTTTGCAGAGTTCTGGGAGAGGAAAATTGAAAATAATACAAACATGAAGCTGGGTTGTGGAATCTTTCACGCACGACTGTAACGTTTAATGCTAAACAGATAGGCACGTCTCCTTCAGAAAGCAAGTCCCTCACTACGACTCAATTTTTTTCAAATTAACTTATCTTTTGTGATAGCCATTTCCAGATGAATTAGCAGCAGTCTAAAACACAGATGCTGATTCAGTGAACTAATAAGTAAATCACGCACTTTAGCGATGGAACCATTTTTGTCCTTCTGCTATATCTACTGTCTCCAATGTTTAATTGCATTAGTTTGAAGGAATGAATGAGTTCCATTTCCGTAGCGCACAAACGTGCAGATTGCCCAGATCATAGAAGTTGACAATAGCGGATGCAGAACGGTTAAGCCATAAAAAACAAATGGGTTCGTTTTGTTTAGCTCGAAGAAAGTGCACAGGCTGTTGAGACAACATTTGATAAGGGAAGAAGAGGACTCCTTAGGAGCGACCATTAGAAAAGCGTGGCTCCCTAACCACAAGCGATGAAGTATAAGATTGACATTTGAAGACCACAGTGTCCTGGCAGGCAAAGGCTCTTTGTAAGAAATGTAGGCTAGGAGCATGAATCTCGATAAGGGAGTAGCAAAGAGCATTAAAATAACACTGCTCATGCATCAGCAGGGACTGTAGCCAGTGAATGTGAGAGGAAACACACAATTGTGTTTAGTCCCAGAACATGAATAATCTGCAGTCTGGTTAGAGTGGTCCAGCCAAGATATAATCAGGGCTTGAAGTACTGCTTTGCAGTATTCTTGGGTCAGAACGGGCATGATCTTTCTAACTGCTCAATGCCGAAAGAAACAGAACGACGGAAGATTGGCAATGTGGTCCCTCCAGGAAAGCTGGAGATCAAAAATAATGCTTAAAGTGTGGACAGAGGTTGGCGGAACAGGAGGGGATCTGAGGTGGGAGGGCCACCACCTGGAATGCCGGATCTGAGCTTTACCAAATCGTATCGCCTCTGTTACATCTGTGTTCAAATGCAGATAGTTCACATCTATCCATATGGCATTAGCACACATGCTGTCATGAAACAGGATATGAAGTATACAGTTTAAGAATCAGCTGGGTGTCGTCGAAATAAGCAGAGAATCTAAGGGTACATCCTTGAATCAAAGTGGTGTGGGATGCGTCACATATATTGACCAGAATGGGACTCATGATAGAGCCTTAAGACACACTACAAGAAATTTATTTCAATGAAGAACAGAGAGAAGCAAGAGACACCACCTTCACATGGTCAATGAAGAATGAATCAAACAATTCTAGGTTACCCACTCGGATGGCTGCAAGTGCATCAAGCAAACTTGTGTATGGGACCATGTCAAAGGCAGAGAAGAGGTTTGATTAACCCAAAGCTGCTTTCCAGCTCCTGCCAGCGACCATCAAGATCTCATTAGTAGCAGTTTCAAGTATGGTCTCAATTCTGCTACCTGTGGCACTTTAAGGAATCAAAAAGAGACTCTATGGACCCCCATCCTGTGTTTTTTGCAGACGTTTAGGGGATCTTTAGAAAAATTCTACCTTATTAAGAAACTAAGACTCAAACAATGTAACTTGTTTAGCAAATCAGTACAAAGATCCACTACTATAAGTAAATGGTTTCCCAATAGTGAGAGCAAGCGCGATGCCAGCCTCATGGTACGAAGCAGAATTAATACCGAGAAATGCCAGCTGTGAAAACAGGAAACGATTGAGTTGCATTGGCAAGATTAGATGTATTAACTGCGTAGCACATTAAAAAAATTTACAAGGGCAAAATACTTCCCGCAAAAATCTACATAGTTGAATTCGGAAATTGATGAGTCCAACAACCAAACCTAAATTATTCACTATATTATGCAAGCAGCCAACATTTTATTGACACCAGCCATCACTCCTTCTGATGAGTTGATACAATTAAGTTAGCGTTTGCAGAAACATATCTAGAAAATCAAAGATTGCAGTACACTGTATAAGCACTCGCAAAGCCAGAAGGTCTGGCATTAGCCACTAGTCTTCTGACAATTCTTGTTTTGTTATGTTTTTGTAAACCTATATTATTCAGAAAGCTGCTGGACCCACATCAATCTAAACAAAGTCATTGGTTAATGGCAAAAATGTTTTGGTCTCAAAAAAGCACACATTGCCATAGTACTCCCTGGCACTGAAGAGAAATACTTTTGTGTAGATGTATTCTTTGTGAAAGGACAGCAAGCCATAACTCCTAGTGAAGTCAGCCGATGATTGAAGTGGGCTGAAACATTGCCCCTTGATGGATGCTGAAGTAGGTTGAAGAAAACTGTGAATGGCATAACCACAGACTAATGGACAAAGTCTGGCTAACATACTGTTGAATAAATTCAATGCCTGGCATGTTCTTAATTCTTACAAACTATTAAAACCTCAGCCATTTTTCAATCAAGGATACCATTTTCACTCAAAGTTAGCATTCATGAGGCTGCCCCTTGGGGTTCACCCTACTCTGGACCAGGCATCCCACTGGCACCCCACTGGTCCTGAAAAACCCAAGGAGCAGAATGTAGGTTACTTGGAATGGAAAAGGAGACGTTGATGCATATTCTTTGCATCTGTCAGACTCTATTACCCAAAAGAAGGAAACTAATAAGGGAGCCCTTATTCAGGTTGGAATAAGAACTTGTAGACAAGTGCAAATCCAAGGCCACATCCCAGACCATACACGATTGAACACACCGATCATAACATTTGTTTACCTGTTTGAGGCAAAAGTAAATTCTTATATGGTGAGAACAAGTCAAATAACCATGAAATTTCTGGCTGTCTAATTCAAATTGGCCCCTGGATCCTTTGGAAAATAATATCTATTTATACATCCATTAACACATAATTTCCATCATGTGGCTCTGATAGACAGTGGGCCACAGAAGTTATGCCTGGAATGAGCTGAACTAAAATCATTATAATCAGTGCTGTTACTGCAGATTGTGTTAACTTCGGCATATCAGTGTGATGAACTAAGATACTGAAACGATCTAGTATTATTATTGAGATTTGGCAACCTTTTAAGGAACACAGACTCGAAAACAGACTTGAAAAACTTTGTTGACTTAATAACGTAAAGATATTTTAGCTGAATATAGTTACTGTTTTAACGTGTACCTTTTAGGTGTAAAGGTTTTAATCAACCAAGTACTATACTAATGAACTTGAACTAGAAAAAAAAGCCTGGCTGAAACCTCCTATAGGTAACTGTGTTATATATATATAGTTTTAGTAAATCAAAAGGTCTTGGCTAACACAGACAGTTTGACATTGGGTGTCAGCCTCTTGCCTTTGGGAAAGAAGCCAAGAAAGGAAGGAAGGCAAGAAAGAAAGAAAGAGTGAAAGAAAGCGGACAGCAGGAAAACAAGAAGGGAAGAAAGAGGAAGGCAAGAAAGAAAAGAAAGAACAGAAGAAAGAAGGAAAGAAAGAAAAAAGGAAAGTAAGAATGAAAAAAAAGAGAAAGGCAAGATAAAAAAGGAAAGAAGAAAAGAAAGGAAAGAGGAAATAAAGAAGGAAAGAGAAAATAAAGAAATATAGAAAAAAGGAAAGAAAAAAGTGGAAGGAAGGACAGGAAGAAGCAAGTAAGGAAGGGAATAAAGAAAAAGGAAGAGAAAGAAAGAAAGAAAGAAAGAAAGAAAGAAAGAAAGAAAGAAAGAAAGAAAGAAAGAAAGAAAGAACGGACAGGCATTTAGAGTTGCAAAGATACAGCACCCGTAAGCTGGTGTGCTGTGAAAAAGTAGCAGTCAGCTAAACAAAGAGCACCTCAAAAGACATTTACAACAGCATTGACAGGATATTGGAACTGATGAAGCTGGAATATTTCCTGTTAGAAAGGGTTCTGCTAGCGCATCAGGGTCTAGAAACAAAGGCAACACTAAAGTAACAGTACAGTAAAAACAAAATCACTGACACTGAAGGGAACTACCTTATGTATGGATGTTCTCCTTATGGAATGGCTAAATGTAGCGCGAAATGCAGTAAGCCAGAGGCTTAAATAGCTAACCAATTGCCTCATGTTGTATGATTTAATGGGCAGAAGCTAAATTAGAATGAGACACAAACAGATCATTTAATGAAGAGAGGTGACAGAAACATTATTTTAGTAAAATCAACTATAATGGCAGACCTGAAAAAGGAGATGCAAATCGTAAAAATATCTTACTTATCTACTCTTTCAACTGTCACTATCTGACATCATTGAATTTTATGTCTAAGATTGGCATTGCTCCCAAGGCCTGCATTTTAATTATTGCATTTTATGAAGCTGTGGAAGTATCATTTCTGCTGATATACCTCTTGTAAGTGTTCACACACAGTTCTAGATAGAATACATCATTTTTTATATTTTTTTTATTTTTTGTATTAGTTTTCAAGTTCCATATAGCTTGATGAGTTCCAGCACAGTTACATCATCCAAATGTAATACATCACACCAAAGTACACATGTGTCAAAATCAGTTTTTCGCAGTCGTGTGCATAGTCGTGTGCATCGTCAACAATAAAGTTAGTGCATTGTCTGTGTTAATACTATACATTACTAGAATATAGTTGAACCCCAGGTCAGAATGCAATCCCTGTGAACTTGGGGAATGAGCTCTACTAGGCCATAACTGGCTTGTAGATGATATTTGGCTATATTATTGCGTCCAGTATTGGTCAGGTGTCAGCCTTCTCCCTTGAATGTGAATCGCTGGCTATGAGTCATATGTGTGGGTGGTCTAGAAGATACACTGTGACAGGGGCCCATATGTCTCGAGGTCTAGAAGAGGCTGGCAGCAACTCTGCATATGTGTTCAGCTGCTATTGCCACAGGATCATGTCCCCCAGCCACTCCTTAAATTTCGGTGCACGCCCTCTGCCCCATTTGCACGCCACCAGTCGCCTAGCCAGCGCCATACTAAAGGTGACAAATTTCCGGTGTGCAACAGGGATCTTCTCCACATACCCCAACAGCGCTACTATAGGGGACGGCTGTAATTCCAGTAAGGTCATCAGTGCCAGCGCTTCAAACACCTGTAGCCAGTATCTATGAATTGTGTCGCAGAACCATGGCAGGCGGAGAAAGTCCGCACAGTCCACTCTACATCTATCGCATTGTGCATCCGCACATAACCCATAACGATGTAGTCTGGCAGATGTATAGCACATTTGATGTAAACATTTGTAATGAGCAATGCGCAATCTGGTGTTGGAGGAGACAAGTTAAGTCTGTTATCAGCAATATTCCCACTGCTGGTCTGTGATCTCACATTCTAGCTTAGTGCACCATTGCTCTAGCGGGTAGGACGACGTGTATGTTTTCACCCCTGCCTTAAGCGTACGTAAAAGAATATGTCCATAGAGGAGGTGGGCATACCTTGAAAAAGCTGTGACATGTCCTTAAATTTGCCGTGTAAATAAAGGTCACCCCAGGTCTGAATATGAAATTTGGATTTAGTTCTAGAGAATAGTCCCTCTGCCAACACCGGCATCTGCGGATGATATGCAAGGGGGAGCAGCGGGGAATATAGCATTGGCGCTTTCATCATACAGAAGAGACGCTGCCAGGCCTTCACAGTACAATCTACAGATGAGGGGCCATCCGGTCTGCTTTCAGGCTTGGCAAGAATGACCCCTTCCAATGGTATGGGGTGCGTAAGTCAATGCTCAGTGGCAACATGAGGCGTGTATCTGGGGGGATGAAACCAATAGTGTGCAAAATGTGCCTGCGTGCAGAGGTAATACAGTTTGAAATTCGGCACATCAAAGCCTCCGTGCGAGTAAGGCCTGGTCAGTACCTCCCATTGCAACCAAGGTTGCTTACCCCACCAGACTAGCTGAATGAGCTCTGACTTAAGCATGTTAAAAAAGGGGCATCCTGGGTAGAGCGGAATGTTTAAAAAAATCTATAAAAACTTAGGGAGAATGACCATTTTAATAAGTGATATTCGGCCCGCCATAGTAAGAGGAAGGGCTATCCATCTACTTATACAATTTGAGATGTAATTGCTGCTCATCGTGGTTAATTGGTCATTTGTATGATCAAATATTTCACCCCCTCATCACACCATTCTGTAGGGTAATCAATGGGGAATGATTGCGCCTGAGGTTCTACGATTTTTTACTTCGTCCCGTATCTAGCCGCCATTTTTTGTCTTGCCGCCATTTTGTGTTGCCTTCACTCAGGCAGCATGGCGAACAATGTGTTTTTGCTTTTCCAGCTGCTACGTGTCCTTTCAGTTAAAAAGTAACTCTATTGCCCTTGTCCACGAAACCCGATGTCAGGGCCTGACAGGGTTCGTTAATCCATGTATGGCTCAATTGATCCCTGTCTCGGCCGACTATTTGCCTTCTCCTATTTCTTTCCTTGTACTATCTTATCCGACTGGCCTTCGCTATTCTCTCCTTGTATTCTCCTATTACACAACTATCCTTTGAGGCACACAAATACGTCCTGCCACCTGCAAGAAGGGATTGTTGACGCCATCACTGATTATTTTGTTGGGAGGGGTAGCACATGGGGTCTGAGAGAGGGGCGTATTTGAGACACCTGACAGCTTGTTTTCCAACTTTTCTCATTGGTTCGTTTTGTATGTGTAAGGAGTAAGATGCTGTAAATATGTTGCTATAAAAGACTGTGCACCACGGATTGAAGTGGCAGTCTCCTTAGAACCCACCTTGTTTGTAACTTCTGGGATAACTGTGCTTAGCTGCAGCTAATAAACCTGGCTTCCACGCTCAACGGAGTGTCTCGTGTCTCTGTTTTATACAGGTCAACTCGGGAATTAAGGCGTGCCCTGATCCTCCTTCTTTGTTTTGTTTTCGACTTTTGTTATGGGACTGTTGCAATAGCCGAAGCCGAGGGGTGAGTACATTTGTACTGTGTTCTTTGCTTTCACTTCTTGAAGTTAGTAAACGGATCGGTGTGCTTAAAATGCCTGGTCTGAGCGGATTTAGGAAGCTTTGTTGCTTTTGCTGTACTAGGGATTCCCGGCTCGAGGATTCATGTCTGATTCCTCCGGTTGGAACTCCCACTTATAAGCTCTATTCCAAGCATGGTGTTGGCCCCACTGCCTTTAATGAGAAATGGATCCAATACATGAAGAAAGATGGTGTTTTACGGTGGCCACAAAATGGTAGCTTTGAGCCCGATATATTAGGTAATTTGGAAACAATTCTGTTTAAGAGAAAAGCCCGGCCGGCAATGTTTGACTCTTTCCACCTTTGGCGTAAGGAAGCCAAACAGAGAGAAATTAAATAAGCAAAAAGGGATAAGAAAATGAAGGATGTGACGGTCATGCAGGCTGCTCAGCAGTTCAAAGATGATGAGATGGATCGAGCGATTGAGGTCTCAAATAGACAACATCGAATGGCAATTGATACGTGCTATCCCGTGTTGCCTACTTCTCCACGGCATAAGGATCTTGATGAAGATTCCTTAATGTCCCATTTACTGAAATTACCTCCGCCTTATGCGCCAGGTGCTAATGCACCCGTATTATTGCCACCTGTGCAGCAACCTGTTGTTCAGCTAGGAGCCCCGGCTACTCCGCAATTGCCTCTTCCTGCATTGCCGCCTGCACCTCCTTTACCACCAACTTCTGTACCTCAGTCACCTTCACCTTCAGTTTCTCTTGCAACGGCTAGTCCTTCTCTTCCTTTGCTTAATACTGCGTCTCCGGTTTTACTCTCTACTTCTTCTCCGATTCGTACTCGGTTAGTTGATACTGTCTCTGGTCTTTTCTCCCCCCTCTTTGGGTCTCGAAGGCAATCCCGTAGTCAAATTCCAGATTCTGAGGAACAAATTGTATTTGACTCTCTCGCTCATAAATGGATGATAAATGGCCCACTGTATAGTGTATCCGATATACTGAGTACCTTTCCCCAGTGGAATGCGCCTACGCAAAGATTCGTTTTTAATGTCATGTGTGACGCACTTGTTAAAGGATGGGAGAATATGGAGTTGGATTTAACTCCTCAGGGTCTATTGGATATACTGGATACGTTCGATAAAGGACTTATTGTGGGTCCTGAAGTTGAGGGTGCTACTAAGACACTTGTTACTTTTAGGTCCTTATATTCTTCCCAGACTATTTCTGCAGTTAGAGAGAGAACGAAGAATTATCCTATGAGAGAAGTTCCTCCAGTATGGAGGGACACAGTTTCACCGGGAAACAATGTTCCAGGTGTCCCTGCTCATTTCAGGGTATATGGGTACATGTCGCTTAGAAACGTGCTGAAGTTTTAGCACTTAAGCAGTCTTTGCCGGACCCTCGTAAAAACCCAGCGGGATACTATAAAGAGCTAGCCCAGACTGTTGATGTGTGTATTATGAATTTGGCCGATATCGATATGCTAATGGGGAATGTGGTTCCACAAGCGTTGTGGGCTCGGAATCGTAGAGAGGACCACGATCAAGCTTTAGGAGGTAGCTTGGCCGATATAGTTGCCACGGGTGCAGCACAAGTGGGTGGTGCTAAGCCAGATGATTTGATTACGCAGTTGCCTGGTAGAATCGTAGATTTAATGAAGACGATGATGCCTGCATCACGCGTTAACTGGGATAAGTTAGCTGCGTGTAAACAGAAGAAAGATGAGAGTGTCTCTGATTTCTTTACTCGGTTTGCAGAGACATTTATTGTTCATAGTGTTCAGGATATGAGTACTGAAGGTGGACAGCGATTATTTGCGGATAAATTTGTATTTAATTTGCTTCCTGAATTATCCCATAAGTTGAAAGATTCTGAAAGCTCTTGGGCCGTTTCTTCATCTGCCCAAATATTAGCCACTGCTCAGTATTATGAAAATAGGGACAAGGAAGAGAAAGATAAGATGGAGAAGAAGACTAAGGAATTAAAAATGAAGGTTCTTCTTCAACAGTCTTATCCCCCTCGCTTTGGCCAGCGTCAGTTTCAGCAACCTCCTCAGCTTCAGAGGTTACAGAAACCTGAGCCTTTTGCTCCACGACCTTTGCTTGGTCCTAATCAGTGTGCCTATTGTAAAGAGGAAGGCCATTTTAAGAATAGCTGTCCAGTTTTATTGCAACGTAATGGTGGATTTCAAGGGCCGCCAGGCCATGGTGGTTTTCTATCAGCACCTAGGGGCAAGGTGCGTTGCCTCAAGGACAGCGTTCCTTTCCCCCTCAGAATTCTTTGAATTATTTTGATCAGCAGAATACTCAGTGTGCGCATTATTACAATGACGATTATTGTGTTGAGAGTGAGGTTCAGGATTTTCATTCTAGTTAGGACAGCCATGGACAAAGTAAGGGAGTCGTATCAGTTCCAGTGGATCAGAATGGACCTTATGTTGAGGTAATTGCTTTGGGTGTTGCAGAGCCATTTCTTTTGGATACTGGTGCAATGAGAAGTTCTATGATTCATTCAAAACTCCCTGGGGTACCTTTGTCTGGCTTAACAAATGTTTCTGTAGGATTTTCTGGCACCCCAGTTGCTAACCCAGTTTCTTGTCCTTTGCCTCTTTCGATTGGTTCTTACTATTTGGAAGCTCCACTTATTCTAACGACTGGTTGCGGAGAAAATTTGTTGGGTTTGGATCTGTTGAAACGTCTTTATGCAACGTTGTATTGTCCCCCCTCTGGTGTGCATCTTACTTTGGGTGAGAAATTGGTTTCTCCTACACACCTATCGAAAGATAAATTTCCGCCTGAGTTGCAATCTCTTCCTGCTCCACTTTGTGCTATAGGTCCGAATGATGTTGGTTTGTTGCAGATTCCTCCTTATGTGGTTACCATTAAGACTGATGTGAAGTTGCCACGTATTCCACAGTACAAGATTTCTAATGATGGTGAATGAGCTTTGTTGGCTATTATCTATGATCTGGTTCAGAAGGGTGTGGTCGAAGAAACGAGAGGTAATGTTTGTAACAGTCCTGTTCTGCCCGTTCTTAAACGCAGCGATCCCTCTTAGCCTCCTGTGTATCACTTTGTGATTGATCTTCGGGAGGTCAACAAGATTGTTGTCCCCCAGTTTCCTGTTGTCCCAAATATCACTGCTTTGCTTACTATAATACCCACCTTAGCGGCATGGTTTTCTGTTATCGATCTAAAGAATGCTTTCTTTAGTATTCCTGTTGCTGAGGAAAGTAGGGATATTTTTGGCTTCTCTCTCGGAGGCCGAAGTTTCCGGTTCAAGCGTGCTCCTCAAGGTTATGGCGAAAGTCCCTCCATTTACACTCAGGCTTTGAAATCTCAGCTTGATGCTTTCATTTTACCTCCAGGTGCCACTTTGATTCAATACGTTGATGATTTGTTGATTGCTGCTGATTCGGAGGATGTCTATAAGGATGAGACTGTTTCTTTGTTGCGTCATTTGTCTGATCTGCATCATAAGGTGTCCCCCTCTAAGTTGCAATATTGCCGCCAAGAGGTTACCTATTTAGGTCATCTCTTGTCAAAGGAGGGAAGACGGTTGACCCCAGAACGAATTCACGCGATTGCACAAATGTCTGAGCCATCCACACAAAGGGAGGTACGTGCCTTTCTGGGCATTACCTCTTATTGTAGACAATGGATTCCGAATTTTTCTTTGCTGGCTAAACCTTTTTTGGCACTTACGTTGAAAGATACGCCACAACCTCTCCCTTGGACTGACGAATGCCAAAAGAGTTTTTTGATTTACGTACTGCATTGTGTTCTGCACCTGTGTTAGGTACTCCACATTACAGTAAGCCTTTCACACTTTACGTTCATGAAAGAGAAGGTTGCGCGTTGTCAGTTTTAACACAGCAATTTGGAGACAAACAACGGCCATGTGCCTATTTTTCGGCTACGTTGGATCCAGTAGCCAAGGCATTACCTAGTTGTCTCAGAGCTACAGCGGCAGCAGCAATCTCTATTCACCAATCTGCTGGATTGGTATTGGATAACACTCTTGTTGTTATGGTACCACATACAGTAGATATTCTTTTGAATAGGACAAAAACACAACACCTCACGAGTGCTCGCTTGTTTGGATATGAGCTGACGCTCTTGGCTAGCCATATACACACCAAGCGGTGTAATACTTTGAACGCAGTAACATTATTAATCATCCTGGATGAGAAAGGTATTCAAGAACAGCATGATTGTTTTCTCCGAACAGAGGAGGAAACGAAAGGCAGAATAGATCTAAAATACACACCACTTGCGGACCCGGATGGGATCCTATGGGTGGATGGGTCTTGCTTCAAGCTTCCAAATGGCGAGACTACTGCAGCTTATGCTGTTACTACCTTGCACACGGTAGTAGAGACAGCACGCATTGCACAGAATTCAGCCCAAGCAGCTTAATTAATTGCCTTGACGAGAGCATATGTGTTGGCAAAGGGAAAAAGAGTGAACGTTTACACTGATAGCCAATATGCTTTCGGTGTGGCTCATAGTTTCGATCGCTTGTGGAAGGAAAGAGGAATCTTTACTTCCCAAGGGACTAAAATACAGCATGGTCAGTTGGTGACTGACCTTCTCCAATCACTTGCTTTGCCTACACAAATAGCAATAATCAAGTGTAGTGCTCATAAAAAGATTACTGATGATGTGGGTCGCGGGAATGCTTTTGTAGATGAAGTAGCAAAGGAGACAGCAAGAGATGCTACAAGTCGCATGTGTGTTGCGGGCCCGGCAAGATGGGTCAGAGAAGGAGGAATGTGTGAGGACACAATAGAAAGTGTGAGAATGATTCAAGAAGAGGCTACTGAGAAAGAACTGAGTAAGTGGAGAGAAAGTACGGGAATGTTGGACACGACTGGGTGTTGGACGGAATTGTCAGAACATCACTGATGGCTCTTACCAGACGCCTATGTACTACCTGTAGTTACTATGGAGCATGGTCCAGCCCACATCAGTGCAAAAGGCATATGTAAGACTTTGGCTCCAGTATGGCAGAACAAAGGAATCCCTAAATGTGCAGAAAATGTGGTGAAGCATTGCATTGTTTGTTTAATGCATAATCCAGGAAAGGAAACCCCAACTCAGCGGGTCATTTTGCTCCTCCTACGTATCCTTTTGAGGTATTACAAATCGATTATTTCTATATGGATTGTTGTAATAACCTCAAGTATGTTCAGGTGGTGGTATGTGCCTTTTCCAGATGGATAGAGGCCTACCCCCTAAAGGACAATACTGCTTTGTCTACTGCCAAAGTCCTTTTGAAGGAGTTTTTCCGGAGATTTGGTTTGCCGCGCATTGTCTGGTCTGATAATGGGAGTGAATTTGTGGGCCAAATTATGCAGAAAGTCTGTACAGGTCTCGGTATTAGGCAGAAATTCCATGCGGCAAACCACCCTCAGTCAGCAGGATTGGTAGAGTGCTATAATAGCACTCTCAAGCTTAAATTGGCAAAGATTCAGGCGAGCACAGGTCTCGCTTGGCAAATGTCTGGGGAGTCCCTTGACCTAAGAAGTATTCTGATATTCCATACCCAATGCTGATTGACTATTTGCATGACCTCACCACTAAATTACGTGTTCTTCATCAACAGGTTCAAAGCGCAGATCCAGGTCACTCCATCCAACCTGGCGACTGGGTCTGCGTGAAAAACTTTCAGCGGAAAAAGAATCTGGAACCTCATTGGGGCCCACCGCGACAAGTTTTGCTGACAACACGTACGGCAGTAAAAGTCGTTGGAAAGAAAAACTGGATCCATGGCGTGCACTGTAAGAGGGTACCTTTGTCTTTACCTTTTGACCAATGGATTCGTACGGGCATAGGTGATAGCGAAAGTGAAAGAGTACCTAGATTTGTACTGTTCAGTAGTGCACGCCTGGAACAAACGAACTCTGAGAAAGAAGACGACGACGTGTTACAAGGAGCCGTGCCATTACATTTGCGTTTGAACACAGCGAATCCAGAAGCTTTGTTTATCGATCAGACGATCTCTAATAAGACTCGATATCATTTACGGCCAAGAGTAATTAAAGACAGTTGAACTTTTCTTTTTCCTATTTTTCTGATTATACTTTTTTTAAAGACATTAATGTTTTTTCTTCCACTATCCATCAAGTTGCAGGGTCACGGTAGGAGTCTTAAGCTGTGACCTGAGTAGTGACATAGGTCTGCAGGACTTGCAGTGTCATAGGACGGCTAACAATCACAGCTAAGTGATCTAGGAAGATTGCCGTGAGCAACGCTTTAGAGTATGGATGTTAAAGTGGAAATTAATGATCAGACTGCAAACATGAAAAGTAAATTCAAGAAATTAATGGTTAGTCCATGTGGCATAACCTTATGTATTCTGATATGTTTATGTACTTTATTAGCGTGTATAAGTTGCGTTGTTTATGCTATACAGCCATCACCTGTCCCAACCTCTGTCTCTTTATCTCTCCTTACTACTGCCCCTCCACATCGGTTTTATAAACTCTCAGAACACGAACAGACTAGGAGAATCGAATATTTCAATAATTCATTTTTTCAGTTATTGCATCAGCACCAACTGGTGATGAATACTACTAATTGTTGAGTCTGTGGGCTCATGCCTCATAATACAGAGAGAGGTATGCCGTATTTAGTCTTTCCATTCTCCAATGAAGGTTCCGCTTGGGCTTATTTGGCTATGTTCTCTAATATTTATTAGAATCAGCTACGGTATCCTCCTGGTAGTCCATATGGTGGTGGAGCAGACTTCAGTCACAGTTCCTTGATTAAGGGAATAGTGGCTATGGCTAAAATTGCTCAGATTAGTAAGATTCCCTTAGATGAGAAAAGAGCATATGATGGCTGGAATATAACCTGTTATGTTACTAGCCTCACCGATAAGGCTAAGCAAAGGAGCTCCCTGCCAATCTGGACTGTACCTCATCGAGGTAATTTCTGCTTACAAATTAATGGCCAGAATGTTAAAAATCAATAGGAAAAGAGTGTCTGCTCTCATACTTATGTCTATACAGCTCAGATTCCCTCACCACTAGTGCCATCACGAAGCACATATTTTATCTGTCATGATAGAGCCTATACATGTATGTATGTATGTATGTATAAATTATTTTATAGCGCGCTCCGTTACTGGAGAGTATCCTGGCGCGGGGGAGGAGAGGTAGACAGTCAGACATACAAGAAAACTTAACTTACACTCTTGAACAGATGAGTTTTCAAATGCTTTTTAAAAACAGCCACTGAGGACATAGATCGTAGCTGGAGAGGGAGAGCATTCCAGGCCCGGGCCCCGATCACTGAGATCAATTGGCCACCGAGTCTTGCTCGTTTGAAGCGGGGAAGATACAGTTTGTGCAAGGTAGAGGATCTGAGGGGGCGTGCAGGAACATAGCTGGTAAATCTCTTCCTCAGATACAGGGGGCCTTGATCATGAGAGGCGCGAAACGCAAGCACCAGTGATTTGAATAGAATGCGCTGGGCAACCGGAAGCCAGTGGAGCGTGCGCATCTCAGAACGGACGCTCTTCCATCTCGGGATGTTAAACAAGAGTCGGACTGCCGCATTCTGGATGATTTGGAGGCGTTTTACCAAATAGGCCGGAATGCCACTAAACAGTGCATTTGCATAATGCAGCCTAGCCAGTATAAGTGCTCTGGCAACCGTCTCCTTAGCATCCCTGGGGAGCAAAGGAAAGAATTTGCGGAGCATTTTTAGGGTAGCGAAACAGGTGCCTGTAAGTTTATTAATGTGGGCCTCAAATTTGAGATCCTCTGTGAACCAGATGCCGAGATTTTTAGCTGGTCTCCCCATCTCTTTTGGGCAAGGAATGTTTGGTGGCCACAACGAGTTCTTAAACGAGGTGGGGAAGGAGCCATAGAAAAGTACTTCAGATTTTTCCTCGTTGCATTTCAATTGGGCCTGTGTTAACCAACGAAATGCAGCGGACAGGCACAGATGAACAACCGCATCATGGCTTCCTACTTATTTCTCAGGAACCTGTTATGTGGCTTTTCTTCTTCCTCCAACATATACTGCTCCTTCAGGTCATTTTAGGAAAAGATATGGCAGGGGAGTTATTGATTCGAAAGACACAGCAGGACAGGAGGATGGTGACTTTATTAAGGGGTTGCTTCCTTTCTGGGGCCCAATGGCCAATAGCAGAGACATCAGACAATTAGTTCGGGTTGTTGAGGCTACCATAAATGCAACTTCTGGAGCCTTGAGTAATCTGACAGCCGAACTTCAGGCGGATTGTCGTATGACGTTGCAAAATCGGATAGTTTTAGACATTATCCTTGCAGATTGTGGAGGAGTCTGTAAATTGATCGGGTCTAGTTGCTGTGTTTACATTCCTGATAATGCCCCTACAGTATACCAAGCTATCTCCAAGTTACATATCATCTCAGAGTCTATACATCAGGACACAGGAGATTGGTCTGTGATGGGATGGTTTTGGGGACTACTGTTCACATGGGGATG
Source organism: Lissotriton vulgaris (assembly GCF_964263255.1). Lineage (NCBI taxonomy): Eukaryota > Metazoa > Chordata > Amphibia > Caudata > Salamandridae > Lissotriton > Lissotriton vulgaris. The sequence continues at coordinate 2,048,786,569 of NC_141685.1, forward strand.
GAAGATACTAACTTTCCTTGGAATGATTTTGGCCATCATTTTCTCTTGTTGTCTCTGTGTACAGTGTGGACCTGCCATCTGTGGTCTTTGCGCCAGTATTTGTGTCCCGAAGCCTGTGTCACAGAAAACAGAGAATATTAGAATGATGCTACAGCAACAGCTCCTGGCCATTGACATTGACTCAGATTAACTTGAGTCCCTGGTGTTTTGCCTGAGTAATGGCAAAACGAGGGTCTGAGGTTCTACGATTTCTGACTTTGTCCCGTATCTAGCTGCCATTTTGTGTCATGCCGCCATTTTGTGTTGCCCTCACTCAGGCAGCACGGCGAACAATGTGTTTTTGCTTTTCCAGCTGCTACGTGTTCTTTCAGTTAAAAAGTAACTCTATTGACCTTGTCCACGAAACCCGATGTCAGGGCCTGACTAGGTTCGTTAATCCATGTCTGGCTCGATTGATCCCTGTCTCGGCCGACTATTTGCTTTCTACTATTTCTTTCCTTGTACTATCTTATCCGACTGGCCTTCACTATTCTCTCCTTGTATTCCCCTATTACACAACTATCCTTTGAGGCACACAAATACGTCCTGCCACCTGCAAGAAGGGATTGTTGACGCCATCACTGATTAATTTGCTGGGAGGGGTAGCACACTGGGTCTGAGAGAGGGGTGTATTTGAGACACCTGATAGCTTGTTTTCCAACTTTTGTCATTGGTTCGTTATGTATGTGTAAGGAGTAAGATGCTGTAAATATGTTGCTATAAAAGACTGTGTGCCACGGATTGAAGTGGCAGTCTCCTTAGAACCCACCTCGTGTGTAACTTCTGGGATAACTGTGCTTAGCTGCAGCTAATAAACCTGGCTTCCATGCTCAACGGAGTGTCTTGTGTCTCTGTTTTATACAAGGCAGGTGAACTCTGGGATTAAGGCGTGCCCTGCGCCGCCAGGCCCATAAGGCCCGGTTCTCCACGCCGCTGCAGTGAGTAGGAGAATCTGCTACTTGGACCAGTTGATAGTGATACTCGACAGTCCGCCAAAGCGTATGAATTCCCTCAGCAGTGGGTTGAGATTGTGGATTGGGTCTTTGACGTACAATGTGACGTCATCTGCATATAGGAAGACTAGAATCTGTCGCAAAAAACTTCTGAGAGCTTTCTCCGGGTGATGTTGACGGAGTCTTGCCACGAGGGGTTCAAGTGCTAGGGGAAATAGTAGCGAGGAAAGGGGACACCCCTGCCTGGTACTCCTCGTAAGCATGATAGGGGCCGAAACAGGTCCATTTATTTGCACCCAGGCCGTGGGGGTTGTGTATAAAAGCTGGATCCACTTCAGAAATCGAACTGGAAATTTCATACACCGTGAACGGAGTCAAACGCTTTCTTGGCGTCTAAAAAGACCGCCACAAGCGCCAGCTGTGGGTCCACAATGTGCAGCCTAGTTTCTCCTTTAACAGTCTAAGTCTGTTCGCCAAAAGCTTTGCCAGGATCTTCACATCGATATTAATCAGGGATAGTGGTCTGTACGAGTCTCAACGGTCTGTGGGTTTGTCTGCCTTTGGCAAGGAAATCATTAGGGCTTCTGTCAACGACGGAGGTAGAACCTGAGACTCCAGCTCCTCTTCGTATACCCCACACAGGACTGGCATCAATTGCTCAAAGTACATCTTGTAAAAATCTACGGGTAACCCGCCTGAGCCCGGAGCTTTACCGGATTTCATGTGGAACACAGCATCTCGAAATTCGTCCATCTGGAAATGCTTGGCAAGAAACTGCCTTTGGGAATCCCCCAAAAATCTGGGGGCGCAGCACGCTTGGAGGTATAAAGTGTCTCGTAGTAAGAGGTGAAGGTATCTAGGATGGCTCTGCTGTCTTTTTGGTGGGTGCCCGCTCCGTCTAATATGTCCAGGATATAGTTATAAAACTTAGGCTTTTGAATGTCTTGAGCAAGTGCCCTTCCCGGCTTTTCTCCCTCCGTATACCGGCGAGCAGTAAAGTGTCTCCCCCGGAATCGCGTTTTCCTTTCTGCAGTGTCTGTATACTCAGTAAGTTTAGACCAGAGCATGGCCCTGCTTTCGCCTGATGGGTCTCGCCACATGTCCACTTCCAATTGTTTCAATTCCCCCTCCAATTTGTATAGACTACGCTTAATATCTCTGAGTACCCCCAAAGCTTTTTGCCATGTAGAAGCCCCAAATAGTCACATTAAAGGCCAATGGCCCAGAAGGTGTAAACCCTGCTCCAAGTTAGCGCGTTACAGTGCGTCTGACGTACGGCCAGGAATTTCAAGAAGTATTGGCTACCACCCTGCAATTAGAGGGTTGATGATTGTCATTTACAGACTGTCCACGTTACAGGGAGGATGTTAGCCCTGACTCCCACCTCGTTTCACTGCTCTACAGCGTGATCGTGCTTTCAGAAGGGGGGGCGCAGGGGGGTCAACACGTGCATTCACACAAGCTCTTCATGTGCCGTATTATCTCCCAATGTCAGGAACTCCAGCGTTTTGCCACAATAACAGTCCAAGATCAGGCCCAAGCGCAAATACAGGGGGCACAATATTAACCTGTAGGCCTGGTTTCATCAATGTCAGGGGTCTTGCCTGTATTCAGTGACGGCAGGTCTCTCTCGCTCCACAGCCACTCTCAATGCAGTGTGTCCAAACAGTGCCTGCAGTAAGCGCTCTCTATTTTACTCACAGTGTGCCTGTCCGCCTCATATTAATGGCTGTCACGTCTTGGCCAACTGTGGTTTCCCACCTTGGAACTTGATAAAGGCCTTATGTTGCCCATACAGCCTGCGTTCCTCTCACCTTGCCCCCAGACGAGGCCCGCACTCCCGGCAGCTAACAAACTTCAATGCCGAGGCGGGTCGGCAGATCAGCTGGGCTCAGGGGCTTCTTCCGTTTTGGTGCGGGTCGGGTGGCCTTGCACGCAAATGTTCAGCCTTGGCTATCAAGTGGCGGATAGCCCCAGACAGCGCTCCAGACAAACAAGCTCCACCTCCCGCAGCTCACATCCCTCGGCTCCGATCGCCACCGGAAGCCGAGTTCCTCAGCATGAGGCGGCACCGGAGGAAGCGCCGCATTAAGGAGGTTGCAGTGACAGCTTAATCTCCAAGATTTTATCGGCAAAGTTAGTGGATAAATGAAATATAGTGAGCCAGGTAGCCGGAGCCTCACAGGCGTGCGGCCATCTCGGTCGTGCGCCACATAGCGCCCAGAATAGATACATTTCTTGTAACAGCAATAGATATTTGCCAAAGAAAATTATTTATGTACAAGCACAGGAGAAACCTGTGGACGAACAATGGATTGTTCTACTTAAGCAGGAGCGTGGGTCTAAGAGGCTGCGTAAAGCAAACAAAAGGAGATGATGGACAGAGTGCTGAAACTTTTCAGACACTCACCCCCAGTCACAGATCTGGTATGAATCCATCATCATTCTTAAGCTCACTTCACCACGCCAGTTCAGACCGAGCCACATGCAAATCAGTCTTGACCCTGTTCCTAATGGTGACAGTCCAGCCTGAACTGCCAAGCCAGGTCTTCCCTGGACCGGAAACAAGCATTCCGAGACCGGTTTCAAGGTAGCACCCCTCATCAGCCAGGCTAGCCTGAAAGGCTGGGGCCCCGGGCCAAGGGCTCAGTTTGCCCATGCCTTAAAACATCTGTCTCACCTTACTATTGCCAACATTACTCCTGCATGATTCACATTTAGATTTTTTTCAACATAACATTCAGAGTGACAGATCTACTTTTTTCTGATAATATGACTATTGATTTATTCTAGATACCCACACTTTATGGTTCTTCCTTCATATTTACTTATAGTTTTCACAGTATTCTAGCTAGTATTTATGTCATCTTTTCAAAACATTGAATAAAGTAATTCATTGTACTACTGGCCACTTCAAAGCACTTTTTCCTAACTTATTTTTAGCGACGCTGCACACCTAAGCTGCTGTACAACATGGCTAAAAGATATATTTAAAGTCAATAGCTTTTGCATAGGCGAGACCTATTAGCTCTGCCAACGCTTGTTTCTTAAGGTTTACATGTATTGTGCTAAACTAAAATAAACGCATTAAACTGAAAAAATAATAGGTTACAATCCATTTGGTGGACACAGTTCAAGATCTTGGGTTGGTTACCAGCATTGGTCCTGTTTTACTGTGAATGCTATTTTGCAAGTCATTTGATGCAAAACTTTTTTTTTACAGAGTTTTATATAGTGCAAACTTGACCCGTATTGGGTATCAGAGCGCTTTACATAGCACCAGTTGCATTACATGAGGTCACAATCATTTTTTTTTTGTTGGGCATGAAGTGATTTGCCCAGAATCACAGGATGTTCAGCTTCATTGCCGAGACTCGAACCCATTTCCCCAGATTCCTAATCGATCGCCCTAGCCGTCAGGCCAACTCCACATGAGTTTGGAGGGTAAATACAACTTTGATCATCCATATGTACGTTAGTTCGACCACATAGTTTATGTCCATTATTTTTAGACCTTGCATCAGAAGTCCGGACTTTTTTGTGGTATTCACCCATGGAAGTTGGTGTGTGACGTCATAAGTCCGCTAAGTTTGTAATTTACTCTTTAGTGGGAATCAAGTTACCCATTGTAGCACTTGCCTCTGTCAGGTGAAAAAAACAAAGCAGTTCAATGTCTACTCTGGGAAGGTGGTTAGGGCTAGTAACACCAGCTCACTAGTACATAACAACACTCAATAAATCATTGTATAGTCAGTGCATTTTTCATTAAAAAGGAAAAGTAATTTAGTACACAGGCACCACTAAATACTGTGCATTCATTTCCAAATATGTGCATTTAGGCAGATGCAAATACCTGTAGTGGCAACGTGATACAGTCACACAACCAGCAAGCCCTGAACCCTATAACTGCATTACCCCTACCTATACTAAACACAATATAAGGGGGTGGCATTACTTAAAGGCCAGGTCTTCTGGCTTTGCCAGGGAATCACCACCTTAATAAAAAGGCAAAAGCATCTTAAAAGCTACCAGTGCAACACATCTGAAGTCTATGGTGGTGATGTCATCATTAAAACACTCTTATTGAATGCCAACACTGCCAATAAAGCATATTCAATGATTCATTGTGTGCAAAAGTCTGTTTTCGATGTTTTGTGTGTTACTACTACAACTTTAGGACCAGCCAAAAGAGATTCCCCCACTCCAGAGCCTTTTTAGCAAAGCACAGCCTGCAGGAGTGCTTTTGAACATTGGAAACCTCTTCATGGACATTAAAGCACCTCTCCAGGAGACTTAGGGTAATCTTTGGGCGGAAGCTTCGTAGAGGGGCTACTGCATCTCTGGCTGCTCCCATAACACATTTTGCAATCGTTAGTAGTGACCCTGTGCTTCCCATACCACCACAGAAACAAATATGCTCCTTTTGGGGCCCACACCTGGGCCTTAGAGGGTAAGCACTGGCAGTGAATGTTTAATTAGTGGCCTTCTGCTTAGAAAACAATCCTTTTGCATGCGGTCTCAATGTGATTTCTGTTTAAGAACAGATGGCAGTGCCCACTCAGGAACCAGGCTCAAACTCCCATCCATTGGAGGCTTTGAGAGGAGCCCAGCAGCCTCACAGCCCATGCCATCTTCTATCAATCAATCAATCAATAAGGAGAATTGTAAGCGCACTACTCACCCGTGAGGGTCTCAAGGCGCCGTGGGGACGGGCTAAGCAGCTCCATTCAGTCAAAGAGCCAGGTCTTGAGTGTCTTCCTGAAGATGTTCAGGGAGGGGGCGTGCCTAATGTTGATCGGGAGCTCATTCCAGGTCTTGGCCGATATGTAGGAGAAGGTTCTTCCACCTTTCCTGGCTCTGCAGATGAGCAGGGTTTTGGCGAGGCCGGCGGATTGGAGGTTTCTCTTGAGTACGTTGAAGGAGATTCGCTTGTTGAGGTATTGGGGTCTGGTGCTGTGGAGGCATTTGTAGGCGTAGGTGAGTATCTTGAAAGAGCCAGTGGAGGTTCCATAGGTGTTGGTGGTGTGTTCATGCCGAGGGATGCTGAGGACGAGTTTGGCTGCGGTGTTCTGCATGGTCAGGAGCTTGCGGAGCAGAGACTTGTTGATCCCGGCGTAGCGGGCAATTCCGTAGTCCAGTCGTTATGAATGCATGGGTGACGAGCGGCCTTCCTTAATTCGGGGGATCAACTTGAAGGTCTTTCGGAGGATTTGGAGGGTGTTGAAGCAGCTGGAGGCGATGGCGTTGACCTGTCTGGTCATGGAGAGGGAGGAGTAGAGTACGATGCTGAGGTTTTGGGTGTGGTTCGGTGGGGTGAAGGGCTGCCGGGGGCAGTGGGCCACCGGGTGTTGTCCCATGCCAAGGGGGGTCCGAGGACAGGGACTTCTGTCTTCACCGAGTTGAGCTTCAGGCACTTTCTGCTAATTCAGGATGCAATGTCCTTCATTCCTTCCTGGAAGTTGAGTCTAGTGGTGATTGGGTCTTTAGTGATGGAGAGGATGAGCTGGGCATGGTCTGTGTAGGATACTATGCTCAGTCCACGTTGCCCACAGTTGATTTCCGTGGTTTCAGAGAGGAAAGATGGCGGTCTGATCCTTTGGTCCTTCCAATGTTGCTACCATTGGGCTGGCGCAGATCCAGTGTTTCACCCACCTTCCCTGACCGTAAGTTAGGGATTAGGGTGGGATGCACACGCCCTCCCACAGACGCATGCATGGTGATCAGGAGGAGTTAGCGTGTGCCCTCCTTGGGACGGGCGCACTCATGCAGGACCAGTCCACAGATGTCTCATGGGAACCCTCCCTTTGTTCTACCAGCAGGTCTATTCCCCCAGCTGTTCCTGAGGAGGCATAAGGGGGCCCTGGAGATCCCTATCCAAACCCTTTGTGCCAGTTGGAGTCATAGTCTTTCAGTCCATATTCTTAGTGTGGTGAGGTGGCTTCCCCTCACAAATGGGCACTATTTCAGCATCACAGCCCAAGTTCCAGTGTATTCAGAAATGTTTCCCCCTTGTGCAAAGGTTGAAATGTTCTGGCAGCTGGGTACTTCTGCCCAATCCTAGAGTACCATACCATCACTCCACCCCTGCTCCAACACTCCTGCACAGCATGCTTGGGATGTCAACGTAAAAATAACAGTTGATGGACAGTATGCATAACAATGTCATACATTCACCGCAGTATAGAGATCTGGGCCTAAATCCATCGTTTTTTTGCACTCCACACCACCCCAGTTCAGACATGGCCATATGCAAATCAACCTTGACCCTGTGCCTCATGGGAACAGTCCAGCCCAAACTGCCAAGTCATGTCTTTCCTGGACCGGAATCAAGCATCCTAGGACCGGTTTCTGGCTATCAGCCATCTTCAGCCAGGATAGTTTGACTCCAGTGGTGTGGAGAGCATGGGATGTCAACGTGGCAGCTTCAAGTGGTCTATGGAAAGATCATTCATGGATACCTTAGCTTTTCCCTCAACTGACACATTTACTTGTCCTCTTCCCACCAAGTCTTCAAAGACGAGTCCTTCCTGTGCTAGGCTTTTCTCCTTGGTTTCTGTGGGTTTGGCCTTTTCCTGCATAGATGCAATGTTAACAGGTAATTAGCACATGCAGATTTCCTCTCCCCCACCCCACACCTTTCTCAGGACCTAGTCCAAGCACTGCTACATGGCTCTGTTATGTGGGGAGGCATTTGATCCTCTTGCTGGCCAGCAGAGTAATTAACTTGGCCCGCTAGGCGAAACAAAGCTCTGGAATTTAACTATGGCTGAGAGAGAAATGTGGTAATTTTCCAAGTGTCATTATGTCGACAGATAGCACAAAAGCAACAGGGATCTGCCCCTGGTGTTCCTGTTTACCTTATAATTCATACCTCTAGGCCTAAGTATGATGAAACTGTGCAGTACCGCATATTTCACCCATAAGGTATGATGCAATGTGCACAAAGTATTTTCAGTAATGCACTAGACCCCTACACTACAAATGCCTACTCGCACTACAAGACCTTCACAAGGGCAGCATTAATCTCCGAAGGGTCGGGTGAAACCATCCCAGAGCCTTTTACACTAGCTGCTCGGCAGCAGCCTTATCTTACAAGGCAGACACTGGCTTTCTAGCACTCGCAGTCCAATTCCACAGAATTTACTGTGAGTGAGACGCAGTTGGTGAGACTGACTTACCTACAGAAAAAGCCCAAAGCTAGGTAGTCAAAAAATGAAAAATCTAGGGGGATTAAATGGGAGGCACCTGTTTCCTACGCAGTTCATGGTACTAAACAACAAAGATTATTAAGCCCCTTTCATGAGCTTGAACTATGTCCATCAAATGAATTGTGAACAATTGCTACAGATAATAAAGGACTAAGGGCCAGATGTATGACCCTTTTTTGAGCTTACATACAGGAGATCGGCCCGTTTGTGACAGCAAAAAAGGGTCATGGCATGTGCAAATGCTATTTTGCGAGTCACTGACTCACAAAATAGCATTTGCGACCCTCACTATTAGGAAGGGGCATCGCTTCCTAATATAGAAACTCAGTGCCATTTAATATTCTTTGGTGACTGCATTTGCAGCCGCAAAACACTCGCAGTTTACCACCTACTTCTAGAAGGTGGTAAACCTCTCGCAAACGGGAAATGGTCCCCAGGGGACCCATTCCCTTTTGTGAATGGGTGCGTAAATACTGTCTGCCCTTAAAAAATGAAACTGAAAAGTTAAATTTTTCTTTTTTAAATGCATCCTGTTTTCCTTTAAGAAAAACGGGCTGCATAAAAAACTGCTTTATTTAACAAGCATTGGCATAGCCAATAGGTCCCGCTTTTGGGACCACATAAATGTTTAGCCATGCAGCACATTATAGAGACAACTTTGCCAGGCGTACCTTAACAGAAGTCTGTCTCAAAGGTACTCTGAGATGGAGGGCAGGAAGACAATGCACAGAGACCAACTTGGGGCCATTTCACGAACAGGAGCGCAGAGGCAGAAGTGACTGGTGACCAGGCATCCCCAATTTGCAAGGCCAATCCCGATTCAGGCACAAAGAGGAGTGTTGGGGGTGGGAACATCTTCTCTGGACGCTGGAGCCTGCACTGGATGAACCGTGACTCAGCCGGCCCGCTTGTGCTCTTGTATACATGCTCAGGTCGCAATGCAAGAGTGGAAAAAGCCTTGCACTAGCGCTTCCTTGTAGCCACGGGAAAACGTTGTTGCAGTAAGACTGGTGTGTCAGTTTAATTGCCGCCTCAGAATCCACTTTATTTCAAATTGACGCTCCTGCCTTCCATTTTAGACACTGTCTTCACATGGGTATAAAGTCAAAACATTGAGTTTTTATTATCGACTAGACATAATATCAAGTAAAAACTATTGAATAGACATAATATCGACCAGACATAATATAGACTACAAAATATCGACTAGAAAATTTTTATATGGAATAGAATGGACATAATATCAAATCAAAAATATAGAATGGACATAATATCGACTAGACAGAATATAGACAACAAAAATATTGAATTTAAGGTAAGGTAATATTCATTTTTAATTTTTGTGTAATATAATTCTGTAGTGGGTTGTGGGTTTATAGGGGAATAGGGTCGGAAGAAATGTAATTATAATTAATTAAATATGTTATTTTATTTATTGTTATTTATTTAGAATTAATTGTTAATTAATTATTAATTGGTAATTAATTAAAATATAACTGCTAATTAATTTAATTGATTAATTGATAAATATGTTAATTTTTGTAATTTATTTTTTGTAGCCGGTTGTAGGTTTATAGGGGAATAGGGTGGGAAGTAATTGAATTATAATTCATTAAATTTGTTATTTTATTTATTGGTATTTATTTAGCATTAATTGTTAATTAATTATTAGTTGGTAATTAATTAAAATATAATTGGTAAATAATTTTAATTGATGTGTGTTTATAGGGGAATAGCTTGGGAAGTAATTTAATTGTAAGTAATGACATTTTTAAAAAAAAATTGTGTCTAAATGTTATTTATTTTTATATTGTAAATTAATTTATTGGTAATTAGTAAATAATTAGTATTATTAGGTAATTTTTATTATTAGTTAATTTCTATCTGTAAGTTTAATTGATTCGTTATTATATTTTATAAAATTGTAAAATATATTAATTATTTTGTAATTGGTATTAATATTTATGTTATTTATATTTATATATGAAGTATTTACTTTCCCTACTATTGCACTCACTGGAGTGGGAATAGTAATTTTTACCCCTACGCTATCCAACACTTTCCCTACTGTTGCACTCACTGGAGTGGGAATAGTCATTTTTACCCCTATGCTATCCAACGCTTTCCCTACTGTTGCACTCTCTAGAGTTGGAATAGTAATTTTTACCCCTAAGCTATCCAACGCTTTCCCTACTGTTGCACTCTCTGGAGTAGGAATAGTAATTTTTACCCCTACGCTATCCAACGCTTTCCCTACTGTTGCACTCACTGGAGTGGGAGTAGTAATTTTTACCCCTACGCTATCCAAAGCTTTCCCTACTGTTGCTCTCACTGGAGTGGGAATAGTAATTTTTATCCCTATGCTATCCAATGCATCCCCTACTTTTGCACTCTCTGGAGTAGGAATAGTAATTTTTATCCCTAAACTATCCAACGTTTTCCCTACTGTTGCACTCACTGGAGTGGGAATAGTAATTTTTAACCCTACGCTATCCAACGCTTTACCTACTGTTGCACTCTCTGGAGTTGGAATAGTAATTTTTACCCCTACGCAATCCAACCCTTTCCCTACTGTTGCACTCACTGGAATGGAAATAGTAATTTGTATCCCTACGCCAGCCAACACTTTCCCTACTGTTGCACTCTCTGGAGTAGGAATGGTAATTCTTATCCCTATGCTATCCAACGTTTTCCCTACTGTTGCACTCACTGGAGTGGGAATAGTAATTTTTACCCCTAGGCTATCAAACACTTTCCCTACTGTTGCACTCACTGAAGTGGCAATAGTAATTTTTACCCCTACTCTATCCAACGCTTTCCATACTGATGCACTCTCTGGAGTTGGAATAGTAATTTTTACCCCTACACTATCCAACGCTTTGTCTACTGTTGCACTCACTCGAGTGGGAATAGTAATTTTTACTCCTACGCTATCCAACACTTTCCCTACTGTTGCACTCTCTGGAGTGGGAATAGCTATTTTTACCCCTACGCTATCCAACGCTTTCCCTACTGTTGCACTCTCTAAAGTGGGAATAGTAATTTTTACCCCTACGCTATCCAACGCTTTCCCTACTGTTGCTCTCTCTGGAGTGGTAATAGTAATTTTTATCATTTCACTATCCAACGCTTGCCCTACTGTTGCACTCTCTGGAGTTGGAATAGTAATTTTTGCCCCTACGCTATCGAACGCTTTCCCTACTGTTGCACTCACTGGAGTGGGAATAGTCATTTTTAACCTTACGCTATCCAACGCTTTCCCTACTGTTGCGCTCTCTGGAGTGGGAATAGTAATTTTTACCCTCCGCTATCCAACGCTTTCCCTACTGTTGCACTCTCTGGAGTGTGAATAGTAAATGTAACCCTCTCGCTATCCTACGGAAAAAATATTATATATGTTTTGTTAATAATATGTATATATATGTTTTAAAATTAAATATATTTTGTTTAAGTTAAATTAAATATTTATTAATTTTAAGTTTATTTAAGTATTTTAAGTATGTTTAAAGTAATTATAATTATTATTATATTACTTTTAAATTACTTGTAAGATATTAAAAAAATTCGATATTTTGACTGTCTATATTTTCACCTATCGATATTTTGGAGTCGATATTTGTGCACTTACCTGTTTGTAGATAGGAAGTCGATATTCTGGCATTCTATATTTTTACCTCAATATTTTGGCAAGTCGATATTTTGACTGTCGATATTCTGTCAGTGATCACTTCACATGTGATGTGAAGGGGCATTGAAAACAACCATGCGCTGAAGGTGTGTTGTTATTTTTTTGGTATCCTCTCTCAAAGCTGGAGCCTGCTCTGGATGAACAGTGACTCCACCGGCCTGCTCGTGCTCTTGTTTACACGCTCAGGTCACACAGCACAAGTGAAAAAAGCCTTGCACAAGCACTTCCTTGTAGCCGCAGGTTCCAGTAAGACTGATGTGTCAGTTCAATCACGGCCTCAGAAGCCACTTTATTTCAAATTGACGCTTCCGCCTTCAATTTTAGACACGGTCTTCACATGTGATGTGAGGTGCCATTGAAAACAAGCGCGGCCCGAAAGTGAAAGCGACCGCCCTGTTAATTAGTAACTTATTCCACAACAAGGAAGGAATCCAGCTGCCTCCCTGAGTGCCGCTGCTCGCTCCTGAGACCCAAACTCCATTGGAGTGAACGTTTTGGGGAAAGGCGGGGCATGCACCCATCTTTGGCCATTTGCGTGCTTTCATTATTGAAAGCCACACGCAAAGGCCAATGGAAGGTGTTGGAGTTGCCAGTGATGAAGCGAGCTTCAGAAATTATTTTATTCTGACTCGTGGATTCATTTCCCTATAACATGAACTAATCAATTAATGAGCTGTTGCATGATTTGTTATATTAATTCAACCTAGATTAAGTTTGCACCACACGTGAACACGCAGGAACTAATAACATGTGCTCTTGTTGCATTTGCGAGTCTGTTTTGTAACACATGATTAATATTGTTTTGTTTGTCATGTTTGTCCTTTTGTCTTTGTCACTATTAATATGCGGCTGATCATTCATGGCATGTGCTTTATTATATGTGCTTACATGTTTGTCCTATGTTGTGATTGTCTGTCTGTGTATCATTTAATCATCTTTTTACTCTTTCAGAGACATAAAGCTGGACTATATGAAGAATGGTAGATATTTTTATGTGCTGCTTTATTTGTTTGCTTCTGCTAGATGTCATTTATTAGTGGGTTAATTATTAGCAAGGGTCGGGTGGGTGACAGAAGGGTTTGTTTTACCTGAATTAATCACTCTTTTTGTGTTTGTTTAAATACTAGCCCGAGTGTGGTTTGAGGCCTAGCTTTGGTTCTGGTTCTGAAGAAAAGTTGGTCGGGCTGTACGTGAGCAGAGTTGGAGCCAAGTGCAGTCATCTTGGAGACTTTCCATGGAGAGTTATGTTTTTGCGCTTCATCTTTGAAAAGACTGTGGCTCTGACAATGGAGACTTATTCATGAACTGCTCTGGATGTTCTTTTTACAAGGCCGAGGAAATGACAGGGATGATTTTGCCGAGCTTTGGTGGAAGTCAGAGAAGCAACTTTTAAAAATGTTGCAAAGACGCTCGGAAGTTGATGTCACTCTATGTCAATGAACAATAGTATGGTGACGCTCATACCCTGGAAGAGGTGGATTTGGTGGTCTGACAGTCATCAACCAATCACAGTGCTGAACTTTCTCAAAGAATTACATTTAGTTAGATTAGCGAGCAAATAGGGTATAAAAATTGGGCCTCTTGAAGGGAACGGGGCTGACTGTTTCCTGAGGGCGAAGTGCTGTCCGATTTCCTTTGGATCGTAAGCATTCAACTGTTTATTAATTTTATTTTCCTTTTCAGGTCAGAAAGCTAACTTAGGGTTTAGGGTTATGTTTTTCTTTAATTCATTATTTCATGCAATGTTGAACTGCCAGATTTTGAGCCAAAGATTAATGCATTAAACTGAATAAATAAAAATAAATGTTTGATATTAATAAAGAGCTAATAAAGTTTATGCAATTTTGAGAATTTTAAAATAAACTTTTAAAAATGACAAGCTGGTCTTGTTTATTGTAGAAAGTTTAAAACAACATATTAGATTCATTCGCCTCATGATTCAGCTGCTCTGTTGTTTCTATGGGCCTGGTATTGATTGGTAAGTCTGGTGGTAGATGGTGACATCATTTATGCAGAATTTTATTAGGAGCGCTGGATCACCAGACCCACACGGAAAAGTTTTGGGGGAAGTTTGGAGTGCTCACAAGAAGCCTCCCATAGAGCAGCACATGAGTGCTGCGCTAGGCTTGACGTAAAAAGCAGTACCCAGACATGGTGATCTGTTGACCCCAGCAGGCCACCATCCCTGGGAGGGCTAGCCATTCGCAATGGGGTCGTAAATTGCTTTTGCCTCATGAATATTAATGAGGTATACAATATGCGACCCCCATTGGTAAACGCTAACAAAAAAATGGGAACCTTATCCTGAAAGGCATTGGGACTACGCAGATCTACAGTTGACTAATTAAAGCTTATGCCATCTTCATGGCTTCCCTTGACTTAAAAGTCAATTAAACAGAATCATTTATAATTGTGGCCGGAGAGAATAGAGGTGAGAAATATCCCCACCTTCAGATGGCTGGCAAGGAAATCAAGGTAGTTGACTCCTTTACGTAGCTAGGAGTGCTCTTTGATAAGGATCACTCGTGGTCCAAATTAGTAAAAACATGAGGCCAGGGTATTCAAAGGCACCTCAATGCTGTCCAGAGATTCGCAAAAAAGGTGGGTGGAAGCACATTAGATGTAACTAAAAAATGTACATAGCTAAAATAAAATCAGCCGTAATATATGAAGCAGGTGTTTGGGGGATGGTCAACCCTGGCCTGTTACAGCAAATGGAAGACTCCTTTTTTTAAAATGTGTTTACCTCAATCTGCCCCATATCATATTTTACATCTTGAACTTGGCCCCGGTTCTCTTGTGGCTATTAATATGGCACAGAACTACGGTCGACTTGACACAAACCATCATAAGAGAATACTGTAATTTAGATCACTACAAAAGGATTGGGTGGCTAAAACATGTAGAAACTGTTTTGAAAGCGCTAGGGATGCTAAAAATATTTCAGGACCCTGATTCCTGTAAAGAGGTCAAGAAGAAATGGTTAAATAGATCTATACTCCCAAGGAGCAGAACACGCTCGTAGGGAAAAAAACTGATCCATCTTCCACTGAGCACGACCTGGTCCCACTAATATCAGGAGATGGTTTCCATTGTCTAGCTCGCATAAATAACGCTCTTGTAATAACCATGCTGTGCAGTCAGATCTGCATATCCTATTATTTTATAATAATTATTCAGAGGAAAGGAAAATATTTATACTTCCAATTCTGAGGTATCATAAATGTAGGCAATGTCCGGACCAATTTGTTTGTTTGTGTGTCGCTTCATATTTATGGGCCTGTTTTATGAAGAGGGAAAAATGTGGGCACACATTTCAGTAGTATTCTGTAATTTTAATTATGAATAGTTCTTCTTTTTTATATACATGATTTTAAAGGTCTTATTTGGATCACAGCAAACTTGTTTAATACTCGTTTTAACCAATGTATATATGTATATTTATTGACTTGGAAATTGTATATGTATCTTTGTGCTTTTATGGTCTGTTTACAAAGATCGAATAACGCTGTGTGACTGACTGACTAAAGGGAATCAACTTCAAAGCTTTTTTGTATAAATAGTATAAATAAAACCATGTTTTGATATGAAATAGTAGACTCACCTGAAATTGGGTGAATAAAGAAGTCTGGAGTGGATATTGTGATTGTGAGCTTGGTCGGTTATAAACTCAGTGTAATTCCATTTTTGTTTAAAGTCCCTCTAAAACATATCAATGCTATTTATCCACTATAAATATTTTAAATACATTTTTTGAAGACTAGTATAGAAATGAAAATATATATTTTATTTTACTTTTTTTTTTAAATTTCTTGACTAGTTGAGTAATCATTTTAACAATGGATATGGCAGGTTATTTTAATTGTATCCAATTGTGCTTAAAAGAAATATCTTGCTAAAAGATTTTAAGGATGTTGTTGCGCTCAGGTCCTATTTATAAGTGAGGTGGAACATGGTGAGATATATACTGCACCGTGCAAATACAACAACGTGGAGTGCAGTAAGTAGCGCCCAATCTACGTTTTTCTCTGAACAATAAAAGATTACATGTATACTCTGGTACATTGTAATGTGTTGCACATTTCAGCTGTAGCTACAGAGTTTAGAGCAGTACTCAGAATTCAAATACTTGCATAAACAGGGGAGTTACACAGGGATCTACTTATACCTTTTCCAAACAATTACCTCAGACTGTAATTTCACATCATCTGTATTTTTGACAAGGCTTCAAATGATTCTAGCTACATGGTGCTTTAAAAAAATGTTTTTACTTAATAGTTTAACAAGACTGCCATCAACAATAAACATCAAAACCTCCATCAGTTTCTGGTACCATGGCCTTGGAGGTCAGGCACAGGGCATCTGTTGCTTGATCACAATATTGCTGTTATTACATTATTTACTCTTCAGTATTATGTCGTGCCCCTGCACCAAAAAAAGTATCAAGGTACTTTACAGAACACTCCTCTACAAGTAGCACAAAAAACTCCTCAATTTCTTACTAATTACACACAATCGTTGAACATAGTTTATTAAGCCCTACACAATGCCAACTACATCCACATAGAAAACCTCATCTACTAACTAAGGTTACATGCATGCCGAAAACATTGGAAAGAACTTACTATAGAGTGTACATTGGTAAAGAGGCAAGCAGTACTCCATGCACAGCAAGCCAGTATGTTCCGCAAAGAAGTGCTCCCCTGGGCGGAGTTCATGGAACTCCGCGGAGTTCCGCAAGCGGCAAATTTTACACCCAGCCCTACTGAGCATCTGCAATGGCCAAACGATTCTGACACCTCACCAGGGTGGTCTTCTGCAAGCTGCCTGGAGCTCCGGGGTTAAAGGCATGGAGGGTATCATTCACAAGTGCGCTAAGAAACCTATTGCAGTGCAGTTTAACTGCCCAAAGCATATACATTTAACTCACTGTTTCTCAAAGTCATTGTGTGAGCTGCAGACAGAACAACTCGAAAACAGGGAAAGGCAGCTACTGCTTCCTGCAGACATATGTGCATGCTTCCAATCCCATTCTATGCTTAGTTGAGGTGTACAGCGTCACCACACAGTGGCGTAACAAATGTTGAGGGGACCCACCAGCATAGTGCATGGAGGGCGCCACCTAACCTCCAGATTAAATTAGGAGCTCTTAGCCCACGGCCCTGCCGCATGTGCAGAGTGCCAGAGGAGGCCCCCTGGTACTCAGGGCCTCCTGTACTGCGGGGGCTCTGGGGGCTATTGTTATACCACTGGAACCACATCCATCGTGATCGGTAACAAACTCTTTTTCCATAGTATAACTTGTCAATGTCACAATATACGATTACTGTCTCTTAGATAAGTGAGGTCACATACCATGAGGGCCGAAAATGGTATTTTAAAAAATTAACTTTGGTCAAAAAGTGAACACATTGTTAACCAACCTGGCAGTGATTTTTACTTTTGGAAATGACCAGCTTTCGCATGGCATTCTCCCAAATGTTTGCCATCTTTTGCTGAATTCCTTTTTGTTGGCATAGAGCTCCATGCACTTTATTCCTGCTAGCCAGAGGCAAAGGGCTAGTGCTCTCTCCCTTTTAGGCACGGTAAAACTACATATATTTAATTGGCACTTTTAATTTACTTATAAGTCACTCCTATGTGGTACTACATGCACCTAGGGCCTGTAAATTAAATATCATTCAAATATTCAATTTTCTCAATGTACCAATTTTATATATGGTAATTGTGTTTTCAAAGAGTTGTTTATAATATATATGATCTTTAAATTGCTTCTGTTTTTGGTGTATATTGTTTGGTAATTTGGACGACAACATTGCCACCTTTTTCAACAGATTTTATTATTATTATTTTGTCCCTCTGTGCTTATTGTCACTAGAGTTTTGGTTTCTGCATAGTTCATGGTACATATCAGTGCTATTCTCTGATGGCAGCCTGGAGCTGAATTGTGACTTCCTTTTAAATCCTCTTTGTCTTGCACTTGTTTTAGAGATCCCCATAGTCACAATTATTTCCTGGCCTTATTGGTCCCATTCTGTCATCGCATTGCAAGCTACCCAAAGTTTTGAATACTTCAAGATCTTCTAACGTCACTTTTAATTTATTGCTAGTGTTTTGCCTTCTTTCCTCTTTCATAGTTGTGTAAAATGCGGCCTATTTGAGCTAATGCTTTTCATATAAATGTATATTCTTGAGGGGTGGAGCTTGTAGGCCGACACCAATAGTCATCTGAAGTTGAAGCTCCTCAGACCGCAGCCTGCCGGGGCGACTCTAGTGCCATCCTGGGGGGCACCTGCAGCCTGAATTCTTACATGTTTATCCCCATCAACTGGAGAGGGCTTCGCTGCCATGACCGCTCAGATGGGGCCACTGTGAGCTGGAGTGGGGGAGCTGCTGCAGAAGGGTGCAGCCTGGCCCCGGGAGTCGGCCTATGCGTAGCTCTAGTGACGTGGGCCCTGAGGACACCCTTCTGCAACATCGCTGACTGGGATACCCAGACACCGGTGTTCTCCACTGGGAAGTGCCCCTGTCCAGTTGCATTGCAGGTATCCCCTGCACTTTAGGAGCCCTAGCAGCCTGCGCGGACCACAAGACGGTGAGACCTCGATCTTGGCCCGTGTTCCCTGCTGGATCAGCCCACACCCTGCATCCCGCTGGTGACATCATGGTCCTCTCACTGGTGGAGATTGTAGGTGGATGAGGCCGGTTTCGGAGACCTTCAGGGGCTGCTGGATGTTTCTCACCCACCTCGGATCTTTCCCTTCCTTTTGGACTTCAGGATATGGGGGAGTCTGCAGCTGTCTTGGCCTCCCTAGAGGGCCACACCTGCATGGTCTCATCTTTTTTCCTTCTCAGCTCAGTCACTTGTGCAGGACTGCTGGGGGTAGCCCCATCTCGGTGCTCTTTGGGGAAACGCTTGGGACATGACAGGCCACGACACTAAATGCACTCCCCCCCGATCATACATGGAGGGGGCTCTGTCTGGTCCAAGCTGGGGCCTTGCCCCGCATCTCATCTCTCTTCTCCCCCAACCTCCTTTGTGTGCTACCTCTGAAGGCGATCATTCAGTGACTGTTCAGCGACCTTATTGGACTACCCTGCGCCCCATTCTTGGGCCTGGACCTCATGAGGGTGCCCCGTCAGGCCACCTGGATGTTGGCAATTGGAGCCTCCACCTGCTGCCTGTCCTGACGCTGGACTCCCTGTCTGCCTGAGGTGGGCCAAACCCATCCTGTGTGCTGCTGTGACTACCATTCCTCCACCCCTCCTGTGGCTTTGGAGCCCCCAGCACTATCCCCCCCTGTAATCATGGGCTCTGGGATGACGTTCAGACAGCTTTTCTTCTCTGAAGTGGTGTCCCTTGCTAAGCCCCCTGCACTGCCATACCACCCAAATTGCTTAATAAATCATATTCTACAAGGAATTGTGTAAAACTGGAGTCCATGGAAGTCAAGGTCAGGGACTACTCCTCCAACACAAAGTCAATATGGGTAAAGATCGAGGTGTTCCTAGGCCGGCTGGAAAAAGTAGAATTCCACATTCACACCCTAGAGGCGCAGTTGGTCACTGTCACTGCCCAGGAAGCTGAACTCTGTCACCATTCCCACAAAATCATGGACCTTGAGGAAAGGAGCCGGAGAGATAATATCCCCTTCTTTGGATTTCCAGAGCAGGATAATGCTAGATGCTTCCTCTGTGATGTTCTCCCTCACCTCTTGGGGATCTCCTTCACCACTCCTCTAGAAATCAAACTTGCCCACTGTATCTGGGCTTATCGCCCCTATGCCTGCTGAAAAGCTTTGCCCGCTCAATGCCTGTTTCCTGCGTCATGATCATGCCCTGCAGACCCTGACCGCAGCCTTCACAGATGGCCCCTATGAAAATAAGGGTCATGAGATCTGCATCATGTGGGACTACTAAAGGGAAACCACTGATAAGTGCCAGGCCTCCATGGCCCTCTGTCCTGCTCTGTGCAAATGAAGCATTACGTAGGAACTACTGGAGCTGGTGCCTATGCGAATCACCGATGGCCACTGCAAGGAATGCCTGGACCCATATGACCTCAAGACTTTTCTTGACACCCTGCTAGACCTTAGCATGGACACTAACCCCCGGCCTCTCTATATTCTGCCACAGTCTGGAAACCGGGCTCATCCCAGATCATCGGGCCAAGAGCACAGGGTGGGCAGGCTGCAGGAGCGGCCTTTCCCCGCACCTGCCTGCACCATTAAGGACACAGCCATCAAGACAGTGATGGAACTTACGCATATGTCCCACAGGGACAAATCCTGTTCCCTACTAAAAACCAGAGGCTTCCAACTTGGCTGAGGAGGACGACAGTGTATCTCCATGAACAACTGCAACATTTGTTAGCTGAATACTACGCTTGCACTTGTTCTCTTGGCCCCCCCTGTCAGAGTGCCCCCCTGCCATGGACTCCATCCTGCATGGATTTTCAACTTCCACCCGATCCCCAGCCTACTACCTCCTCCTGGACCTGGGTGTCTGTGGGGGTGGTTGCAGGGGGACTTTCATTGGCCTGCTGTTTCAAGGTTTTTCTGTTGAGGACTGTGTCAGTTTTGAAGTGGGTGTCCTTATTTGATTTGTTCTGGTTCACTGTCATACGTACTTATTTTGGGGATGCTGCATGTTGCATGCTGCATGTTGCCCACTGCTTGTTACACAGTGCATGTTCTCTGTTGCCAATTGCGTCTCATCTGTTGCTGACTGTTATTGCATATTATTCTGTATTGATGGCTAATGTTTTTGAATTGTCTCCTGCTCTGCGAGGGTCTCATATTTTGGTGGTCCCTAGCCTCCTGCTGGTAGGGTCTTCTCTTCTATCCCGCTATTGGGAGGGCCAGTGGTATTTGCCCTACCCTACCTAATGGCTTACCCCAGTCTCTCACAGTCTAGCTCCCTCCTCCTCATGGAGGCTTTCCCTCTAGGGGGGGTTTGGGGTTTCTACTCTGGTGGTCTTTTTGCCTTTACCATTTCTGCAGGAATCTGGGGTACCATGGTCATTCTCGTTTACCCTGTCCCGCCGGCCAACCGCGGATTCTCTACTAAGTCTCTATGATATGTCTGGGGATATTCCTCAACATCACCCATCCCAGAGTATTCCCAGTCTTCCCCTCCTCACCCCTTTACCCAGCTTGATCCATATCGGAGGTCCCTGGGCAACGGGCATGTTTTTGGACAAAATAGATCTTCCCTTCATGCACCTGACGTGCAGGATACCCAGTACTACTTTCTTTTTCCCCTTCTCCTCCCCGTCCCTCTTCCGTTACCAGTTACCACCCCTTTTTCTCTGCCTCTACCCCTACCCCTACTCATGCCTCCCCATAAGTAACTCCCTCTCTCCCCTTTGTTGCCAGCCCATCCACTCTTCCCCCTTTTTTACTACCAGCCCACCCCCTCCTCTTCTTTCTCTTTGTCTGCGCCTGTGGTCCATTATCCATGGAGTCGGAGCATTTGAAGGCCCTGTCTTGGAATGTTCACGGCCCGCCCATTACATCACGAGAAAAAAAGTCCTCGCTTATTTGAATTCGAAGAAGGCCGACATTGCACTGCTGCAGAAGATGCACTTTTTGAGCTTCAAGGCAGACAAACTCAGGAGGAACTGGGTGGGGGAGATGCTCCACAACAGTCGTATTTCCACGCCACAACCTGGGGACGCACCAGTCCCTCACAAATTGAGGGTGGCTAGCCTCCTGCTGCAGTCACTTACCTACTCCATCCTCACAATGTGGTTGGACCCTGAGGGGAGATATGTCTTTGCCTGCCTCAAGATCTTATACCGGGTCATCTATGCGGGTTCCATTTATGCCCCTGTCGCCCCAAAAATGGTCTTCCTTCTCTGCCTTAACCGGTTGCTCATGGAGGTGGGCTCCACCCCTCTGATTCTAGCAGGGGACTGGAATGTGGCCTTGAATCCCATTCTGGACTGCACAGGCCCCTTTGACAGGGCAACCAACCCAAAATGGGCCCTTTTGCGTTATCTTTGGGACCATCATGGCATCCTGGATTCCTGGCGCCTGTTCCATCTGGCGGAAAAATCCTACATCCACTTATCGTCATTACCGGGCACCCAATCCCAGCTAGACTATTGCTTGCTATCCCACGTTCTGCTACCAGTGGTGGCTGATGTCCGCAACCTGGAGGGCTCACTCTCAGATCCCTCCCTGACTTTCCTGTTGTTCGACTTTGCAATGGTACGCCTAGTCCAGAAACACTGAAGGTTTAATACCTCCTTTTATCCTGTGCCCAATCGGTAGAGACTCCTGCAGCTCCCCTTCACTACGTATCTGACTATCAAAGACTCAGTGGAGTCCACCCTGGCTCTCTGGCCTCCATTGAAAGGTACCCTCAGGGGTCACCACATGCAGGAGGCTGTGCTCCACAATAGGCATCAGGAGGAGCAGTAGGTGAAGTAAAGAGAAGGCGGTGAGACTCCAAGGTAAGTAAAAAGGTTTTATTTCCAAAGAATGAAATACCCACGACCGAGCGCTCCAGCCATGTACCAGGATCTCTGCCATCTGATTAACGTTGACAGAATCCTGGCACGCAAAGAAGAGAGCCCGATCGTGGAACCATGTTCAAACAATAATAGAGAGCGAGACACTCTGGTGCTGGCTGCAGCACGAGAATGCCTCCAAACAAAGTAAACAAAGCTACACACTACAGTTGGCCTCCCTGTAGTCGCCCATCTGAGATCTGACCAGCCGCTATACAGAAGACCCATTGAAGTGTCATCGTTCAATTAGACACCAATACAAAATAAGATTTATTATAATTTATTAATTACAAAGACCCGCTAAAGCTGGACCAGCATCAACGACAGCTGGGGCTCGAATACGTGTCAGTTGCAATATCGGGAAAGGTAACAGGATGGTGACGTACACATATTAGTGGCCAATAGGGAGGGAGCAATCTGACATGAGGGATAGGCTACAACGGAACAACTGCAACGCTAACCCAGTAAACTGAAATTGGCATTCAACATCTCCCCTTTTTGCTAAAAGAAAGAAAATACATTTCAATTCATGATAAAGTCTCTAAACTTGCTGGGAAGTTGCACAACTCTTCCCGAACTTGAACAAGTAGATTCACATGCATTGGGAGATAGCAACACATTTTGCTCAACCTGATTACTACTAGATTCATCATGTTTAACTGCAACAGGCTCTTGAACATTTGACTCACTAGAGTTCAAAGGAACTCTTCCTAAGCAAGACTCAGTTATAGTACCTAACAAAGTGTTGGTTGTGTCAACAGGGAGACAAACTTCTTTCTTTGAACTTGAAAAGTCACATGACTCTGACATATTGTCAAGATCCTTATTGTTGATTGTTTCCTCATACCAGAAGGTTTCTGCAAGTGATAAAGAATTCTGATCACTTGATTCAGACATTAAGTCCTTCTGACCTGCTTTGAGTTTGATAACGTTACTCTTATTCCTCCAACCCAACTTTGACAATCGAACGGCTCCTCCTGAGACTTCTATGACTTCACGGGGATCAAAGTACTTAGAATCTCCTTTCTGTTTGACAAAAGGTTTCTTCACTATGACCCAATCTCCTTTAGAAATGTCTTTGTGAACTGCTTTATGAGTCTTATCATAGTATTGCTTCGACTTCAATTGTTGCTTGCAGATGGAATCTTTTACCTTTAGTCTCTCATCATCCAAAACGGTGAAGTCACTATTCCCTTTATGACAAACAGAGAATCTGGGAGAGATTCCTGTGACAGCCTGTCTTCCTCTCATAAGGAAAAAAGGAGGAAATGTAGTAACATTGTTGACAGTGTTGTTAAACATGTCCACTCTCTCCTGCGTGAAATTTACTACCGGTAGGTTATTTGCTAGAGCCATTTGTATGCCATCTTTTAAGAACCGATTGACCCGTTCTACTTGACCATTGGACCTAGGAGAGTATAATGGTGTTTTTTCTTGAACAATCTGATTTTTCTTTAAAAATGAAACCATCATTTCTGACGTTAATTGTTTTCCATTGTCTGAAACAAGAATTTGAGGCAATCCTTCAACAGAAAAAAAAAATTCTAAAAATTGAATGACACTTCTAGACTCTATGTTTGGAACAAATTTGAAATAGATCCATTTGCTGTAACAGTCCGACACAACTATTAAAAACTTAAGGGTACTCTCCAAAGCATGAAAAGGGCCTGAGAAATCTATGGCTATTTTACTCCATGAAGAATTTGGTATTTCAACTAACTGTAATTCTTGTACTCTGGGTTTCCAATGTTTATCGGATTTCAAACAGGTGGTACATGATTCAACATACAAATTTACTTCTGAGTCTAAACCTGTCCACCAATAAAACTGTTTGAGAGCTTTCTTGGTCAAAGTAGAACCAAGATGTGACTTGTGTGCTTTTTCTATGAGAGATCGTCTTACCTTTGGTGGGGGTACTAACTGATCACCTCTTAAGATGAACTCATCTTCTATGTTCAACTCGTCAGCAACTTGTGCATAAGTTTTCAGATCCGCACATACATTTCTTAATGGAGGCCATTTACTGGAAATAAACAATTTGACTTTACTTAACACCGGATCTTCATTAAGCTGTGACACCCATTCTGATTCTTCACATATACAAGCAAATTGACTAGTACTGTTCACAAAGGAAACAACACATTCTGTTTCATCACCTTCTTTGGAATCCTCACTATCCAGGGGAAGACGTGATAGAAAATCAGCTCTCACATTGCATTTTCCTGAAATATGTTTGATGGTAAAATTATACTCTTGTAATTTAGATAAAATTCTAATTAACCTGGAAGAAATTTTACTGTTCCCTCTACCACATACATCCATAAGAAATGTAAGGGGTTTATGGTCCGTGACCAATTCAAAACCTTTCCCCATAGGTACATTTTAAGTTTCTCCACCGCCCATACACAGGCTAAAGCCTCCCTTTCTATAGTACTATAGTTTACTTTAGACTCCTGCAATCGTCTGGAAATAAACGCTATAGTATGCACTTCATTTGCAACCTTTTGTGTGAAAACAGCTCCAATACCAATAGAGCTGGCATCTACTGTGACCACATTGATACCGCCTGGATTGTATGGTTTCAAAGTTGGAGCATTTAGTATTGCTTTTTTGATAACTTTAAATGAATTCTCTTGTTCCTCCGACCAAATGAATTTTTCACCCTTGCGTAATAACACACGTAGGGGTTCAACTTTACCTGAGTAATTCTCAACAAAACGTGAATAGTACTCACTAAGTCCGAGAAAAGCCCTAAGAGCAATCCCTATCACATGGTTTGGGGGCGTCTGTTATAGCTTTAAACAAATCTAGCTTGGGTCTAACACCATTGCTGCTTATGATATGGCCTAAATACTCAACTTCAGTCTGTAAAAATTTACATTTGTCTTTGGTTACAGTCATCCCTCTTTCATTCAATTTGCAAAGCACTGTATCTAGTATTTCATTATGTTCCTTGACTGAATTTGCATGTATAAGAATGTCATCTTGGAACTTCTGTACACCGTTGACTCCTTTCAATACTATTTCCATCAACTTTTGGAAAACACTGGTTGAAGAAGCCAGCCCGAATGCGAGCCTCTTAAATCTGTATGCACCTAAGGGCGTAATGAATGTCGTGAACTCTCTCGAATCTTCAGAAAGTAGCACCTGATGATATGCAGACTTGAGGTCAATTATAGAAAAATACTTCGATCCATTGGTAGCTGCTAAAATCTCTTGAATCTTAGGCAGCGGGAAACAATCCACAACAATGTTCTTATTTAACGACCTCAAATCTGCACATAAGCGGATTTCGCCGTTTTTCTTTTTAATTAAAACGAAATCCACTCTGAAGAATTGGTAGGTTCAATGACCTCTTCTTCCACTAACTTGTTAAGCAGAACTTGCAAATCTGATTTAATTGATAAAGGTATAGACCTTACCTTGTGCTTAACCGATATGGCCCCTTTCTTCAGCTTAATAGCATGTTCAAATCCATTTACACAACCAATTCTATTTTCAAATAGAGACTCATATTTGTTAAATATTTCCTCAAGACCATCAGAATAAGTATGCCTTACAGTAGATACTGAAGTTTGAACACAATTTTCATCCAAAACAATTGGATCATCCGCACCTGGTTTAAGAATAATCCCTAACTTTGCCAGGTCTTTCCATCCAACTATGTCTTTTCCATTTTCAGCTACATATACTTTTGTGGAAATCTTCCTTTCTTTTATGTTTACAACATCATAAAAATACCCTAACGCATTAATTTCAAATTCACCATATGCTTTAGGATTTATATCAGTTGCAATTAAATCTGTATTAGGCCAAAACTTTCAATATTTCTCATCAGAAATTACTGTGATAGGCGATCCTGAATCCGCCATGATATTTACTTCAACTTCCCCAATATGTGCAATTCATAATGGACCCTTTATACTGTCTAATGGGTCATCTATAACTAATACAATGTTAGCCCACATGTCTTCTTCAAAGTCATTTACATAACTAACCTTAACTTTCTGGAACTTTTGTGGTCTGAAATTATTGCATACACTTGCGAAATGTCCAATTTTCATGCATTTAGTACATTTCCTACCTTGCTCCGGGCATCCCTGAAAGTCCGCTTTATGGTTCTTTGAGCCACATCTAAAACAAACAAAAACACTTGAATCTGTGCCTTTGTCATCCCTACTTCTCCTTTCAAGTTACATTTTTCTTTTTCTGATCATGAACGACATACACTTCAGACCGTGAGCTTGCATTAGAAGACAATACTTTAGATGTCTCAAGAGACCTCTCAATCCCTTTAGCAATATCAATTGCCTCTTGTAGAGAAGGATTTTTACATGACAAAAGTCTTTCTTGAATTTTCTTTTCAAAGCAGTAGAAGACTAACTGATCTCTTATATATATATCCACCATTTCGTTATATTCGCATTTAGTAGCAAGGACACGCAACGCACCAATATACTCCTCTACAGTTTCATTTTCTAGCTGTTTGCGCATAGCGAAATGATGACGACCAATCATTATGTTAGGTTCCTCACCAAACTGTTTTTCTAAACGTTTCAAAGCTTCCTGGTATTCTTCCAATGGAATGAATTGTCCATGAGGAACTTCATACTCAGGCAGACTGTCAAAAATTTCTTGTCCATTTGCACCCAACAACCCAAATAAAATTGCTAACTTCCTTTCTGGCTCGAATCTCTTTGCATCTATCGCTACCAAGTAATTTTCGAAGGCTCTCAACCATTTCTTCCATTTTACAACTGGTTTACCTGGATCATTCAAAAATGGTGCTGGTGCACTGATATTAGAATTACTTGACATATCTGCAATTTCTTCCTTCACTTCTCTTTTTACAGGAAATGCTGTTTGATATGTACTATTATGCACACAAACTGTAATTAATTTTAAAATGTACTCTTATGCCATACGAAATTCTTATCATCTATTTCCTTACCACACATTCAAAACCTTTAGATTAACTGTATTTCTCTTTACACAAAATAAGTAGAAATATATTTTAAAATGTGTGGCAACATATCTTTGTTCTTTAGAATAATTACGAAGTACCTCATAACAATGCTTTTTCTGAGGAAATAAACGCGCAAGAATGCAACACAAAATGGAGTCACGTACAACTCAGTGAATAGGCGATTACGTCGAAGATGACGTAACCACCTTTCAGTTACAGCTGAGAGGAACGTTCAGCTGACAGACTCAATGCCGCGAACGCCAACCGCCAATCGTTGCAACTGACGTGACGGTTGACAGTTGCAGCTGAGGAGAAATGCGCAGTGCTTCAGCTGATCAACAACGTTGACTGAATCAACAACATCCCACGTCGGCATATGAAAGAAATATATGAAAATATATTTAGCGCTAGAAAAATTCACCGGCAAACAACGTGAACATCGTAACTTGCCTGAACAATTGTTTCATGAAGCTTGCGTGGTATCCAGTTGAAGCCTTTACTTCGCCTACACTTTATAACCTCGCATGAAAGAAATATCAGAATATTAGCGCTAAAAATGTTGCCCCGAAAAAAATGAAAATATCATCACTTGCCTTTTCTAAATTGTTTGAAGACCGGAATTATCCTCTTTTGCTCCAGCGGGCCTTATGATCTTACTGCATCCCATACCTCGTCGCCATTTGAAGTGTCATTGTTCAATTAGACACCAATACAAAATAAGATTTATTATAATTTATTAATTACAAAGGCCCGCTAAAGCTGGACCGGCATCAACGACAGCTGGGGCTCGAATACGTGTCAGTTGCAATATCGGGAAAGGTGACAGGATGGTGACGTACACATATTAGTGGCCAATAGGGAGGGAGCATTCTGACATGAGGGATAGGCTACAACGGAACAACTGCAACGCTAACCCAGGAAACTGGAATTGGCACACACACGCAGGAGCCTGGAGAAAGCACAACCGGACTGAAATGGTCTTTTCACCACTCAGACAGGGCATGCTGTCCACACAGCTTTGCTACTGCCATTATGAACAGGGTGAGAAGGCAGGCCAGTAGCTTGCAGCACAAATCAGTGGGTGTCAGCTGTGGCAGTTCTAGCCATCAGGGACCCCACGGATCGCCTAGCCACACACCCTAAGGGGATTGGGTACAACTTTTTTTTTATAGCCTCCTATTCACCACAGAGAAGGCAACTGTTGGCCCCGGATCCAAAGCTTTCTGGACACGGTCACTCTGCCCCAGCTGAACGACGACAGCAGAGTCCTGCTTTCCGGCCATGTCACCCAGGACAAGATCGCTCAGGTTACAGCTGCTGCTGCATATAGCAAGGCATCCGGGGATCCAGGGCTTCCCCACAGAATTTTATAAGTGGTCAGGTGATGATGTAGCTGAGTACCTCATGGTGGCTTACTCGAAGGCCGTGAACTGGGCAGCCTGGGTCCACTTAGCATCAAGGCCCTTATCACTGTGCTTCCCAAACAGGGGGAGAACCCCCTTTCCTGTGATGGCTATCGGCCCTACTTGCTCTTGAATGAGCGCGTAAAGATTTTAGCGAGTGTCTTAGCCACCCATCTCAAGAAGGTCAACCCTACCCTGGTCCATCACATGCAGGCCAGCTTTGTCCCAGGTGGGTCCTGCGTATCCTAGCTCATGTCCTCTGGTTGGTGAAAAACCAGTAGTAGAAGCTCTGACCCTCTCCCTGGATGCTGAAAAGGCCTTCGACCACATTAGGAAATGGTATCTCAGAAAAGAAAAAAAACACATAACAAACTAGTTTGGCTGGATTATTTATTTGGTTCATGTCAAATAGCTGAAAACGCTAGCATCAAATTGTATCCAAGAATAATTTCAGATCACAATCCGCTAATAATGGAATTGCCATTAAGTGGGTTTTTTAGAGCTCCATCGACATGAACGTTTGACAGGAAGCTGTTATTAGATAAAGCTTATTGTAAACATACGGCTAAATGGATCACTGAATTTTTCAATATAAAAAAGGGTACTGCTCCTGAAATCATAGTGTGGAATGCGTTTAAAGATGCTTTACGGGGGAGACTCTTAGCTTTTCTTTGTATCGTCAAAGGACGGTTAAGGCAATGATTAGGGGATGGATTGATGATTTAAGGCTAGCTGAGATGGAGCTAATAAGGAAAATTAGTGTTGTTCAAAAGATAGATGAGTGTCAACAACTTATTGCTGCCATTGAATCTAAAATACACCAATATTTTGCGGAAGAGTTAGCTGCTAAATACATACAGTGCAGGGCCAATATCTATGAATTTTTGGAAAACACTGGGAAATTACTGGCCAAACGCATTCAACAGAGGGCGGTTGCGAACAGAATGAGTAGGATTCTAGATCCACTTGATCAGAAACAGAACGCTCCGTCTGGAATTTTAAGTGTATTTCAAAACTTCTATCATCAGTTATATACCATAGAAGGGGAAGCTACTTTGGAAAGTATTAGGGAATTTTTAAGCGAACAAAGTACGGGGAGAGTCACATTAGAACAAAATGAGGCTCTCACCGTCCCAATTACCTGGGAGCAGGTTGAGAAAGCAATATTTTCCCTCACCACGGGTAAAGCTGTTGGGCCAGATGGGATCCCCTTAGAGTTTTTTAGGACGTTTCGGCAAATGCTCGGTCCTGTGCTGTTAACTTTATTCTAGCTAGCTCAACCGGGTCGGACCCCTAAGTTATGGCAGAAGACTACTTTTGTAGTGTTCAAGAAAAAGGGCAAACCTGAACTTTGCCTGGCATCATATAGACATATCACACTCATCACTGCGGATAGCAAGATCTACTTGAAAAAAATCGCTTCTAGGCTGGGCACAGTCATAACTCCTTTGGTGTCTATCCGACAACACGGGTTATTCCCGGGTCGGGATACAAAGGACCATGTCAAGAGAGCAAAAGCCCTCTTTGATTGTGCGCAGGCCACTGGATCACCGCTCAGGATGATCCTGTTAAACTCGGAGAAAGCGCTTGACCGGGTCTCCTGGCGGTTCCTTTGGTCTGTCTTACATTGGAAGGGATTTGCTACAGAATTTATCCAAGCAGTACAAGCACTCTATGCAACACGGGAAGCATCTATTCGTATATCCGGACAAGTATCGTAAGCATTTAGTATCAGTAGAGGGACAAGGCAGGGATGTCCCTGCTTCCCACTGCTATTTTCATTATACATAGAGCCTTTCCTAAACAAGTTGGAAGCGGATACGAACATTGAACCAGTCAAGGTTAACAATATTAGTTATAAATCACCGGCATATGCCGATGATATTGCGATTTTAACAAGCAATCTAAGGTCAACTTTTCCAGTAGTGGAAGACCTGGCGAGACAGTATGGTGCAGTATCCGGCTATAAATTAAATGTGAACAGACAGCTTTCCTCTGGCAGACATTCCAACTGTATCAAAAGCTGCTTATTTGGGGGTCAGATTAACAGCAGCAGTGGAATGTATTCCGGAACGTAATATCTTACCAGTGATTCATACAGTTAATAAGTCTTTAGAGAGACTAGATCATTTACATTTATCACTACATGGCCGTTGTAAATGTAAATGTAAATGTACAGGAATTTATATAGCACAAATCACCGAGCGGTTTCTAAGCACTTGCTTAGGGAACCCGTCCAGGTATTCCCCTGTGAGATAACCCCGGCAGGGTATCCGCAAGGTGAAAGCCAGGCATCCCGCCGCGAGGGGCCGTTGTGGAGATTTAGCAAGCTATTGCCCAGAGTCGCAGAGTGTGAACCCGTGAATCAAGTAGGCACCGGAGCGAGAATTGTCGAGTCCATGGACATTTTTAGGACTCAAGACCCCGCCGAGCTGGGAATATTACCCTGGTCCCGGGCTGACCTCTGCTTCCAGGTCTGCCTCCTCTAACCAGTGAGCCACACTTCTCCACAATGTTGTAATGTTATCAAAATGTATATTTGTCCAACATTTTATATTTTTTTCAGACAATCCCACTGGCACTCCCGACATTCTGTATCACAAAAATTGAAAGGGCCTGTTTTAGGTTTCTATGGGGTTACCGCCGACCCAGAAGGGCAATTAAGTGGATGATTCTCCCCAGGCTAAGGGGTGCCAAAATTTCGATTATATCACTGGGCAGCATTATTGCAGCATATGGGAATACTTGTGACTGGAGACAGGGTTAGCTCAGAGGCCGTTAGTCATACCATAAATGAGCTGCTGTTAGGAAACGAAGCTAGGCAAAAGTTAGATACAATTTTGGAACCTAGTTACTACAAGAAGACAACATTTAAAATCAGCTTATTCAGTCTGGAGGAAGATTCAACGTAGATTTATGATACCCAACATCAATGCATATACCCCCTTTTCGGCGAGTGGTCTTCTACCAACTATATTTCAGGACAGAATTACATTCAGCTGGGGACAATGCAGGAATCACTGTTCTAGGGGACCTAAGCCATGTAGGCCAATTAGCCTCATGTATGTCTTTACAAGAGACGTTTGGCCTTTCTAGGGGTGATTTTTTAAAGTTTCTACAGATTTGGAGTTTCTTAGGCTTTAGCTTGCAAGGGGGGAACGGTAATCTGGGAATTATTGGTCTAATAGAACTGCTGCGAAAACAATCACGGATTGGGGAAATGTATCAGGCATTACTGGCTGAGCTCCCTGATTATTTAAATGCTAGCTGGGAGAGAAGGCTAGGAAAAATAGGGATAAATATGGCGACATCATTGGAATTAGCTAACAGCTCGCTTATATCCAGAAGTCTAAAAACTCAGCATTTTATGTCTGCTTTCGACTTATATTATACCCCCGCCGAAACTTCTAAATGGGCTCGCTCTCGGGGAAGCTCGTGTAGCAGATGCGGGCTTTGGGGAGCAGATATTCTACTTTTTTTCTATACGTGCCCTGGTCTAGCACTCTTTTCAAGTGATATGAGTCACTTTTTGAATCTGATTCTTGTTACTCCTATAAAATTCACTTCTGATCTGATTATCCTTGGGGTAGAAAGCAATGAGGAGGGAGACTCATGTGGTAGGTCTGAGACCTGCTTCCTTTTCATCGCTATGGCCGTTCTAAGATTATGTATAACATCTCAGTGGATTAGTCCGGATGCTCCGACATTTATTAACTGTAGATCTAGGATGTTAGCGCTATACACCATGAAATCTTCTGTTTATAAACTGTGGGGGCAAAAGAGATGAGCATGGGGGCTAAAAATTTGGTCTCCTTATACCAGTTGGTTAGAGAAGACTGTTTAGCATGTAAAGACATCTCCTATTATTCAGTAGTCTCCGTTCCCCTTGGTGATTTTTCTTTTTCTTTTAAGTGGGGTCTGATTCTCTCTCTTTTGTTTTTTCTTCAATTTTTCTTTTTCTCTGTCTGTTTTAGACATTTAAGAAATAACTGAATTTCTTTGCTTATTTCCAAATAGTGAATCTATAAATATTATTATATACTAAAGTCTAATGTATATTGCTGATATGCTTATGAAGATGTACTCACTGTGACAATTTATTTTTTAAATATTAATAATAAATACAAATAAAAAAAAGGTAAGGGTAGCTCTTTGCAGTTCTGCACCAGTACAACCTTGGGGATAATTTCATTTCCAAGTTTCAATTATTATATAACAACCCCTCAACGCAGGTGAATTATGGAGGTTTTCTCACCAGGCCCTTCCCGATTCGCCATGGGATGCATCAAGGCTCCACCCTGCTCCTCTTCCTCTTTGTCCTGGAAGCATTTGTCACCTGGAAAATTGTTCATGGTCTTCTTTCTGTGGATTGCAGTCTCCATGTCGATTCAAATCGGGTGTTCCCCGCTGGAGTGCACCAAGTTTCCAGGCCTTCTGATAGAGGTTTTGTTTAGCCTCACATCATTATTGGGTGTACCAGCAGCTGTGCCACTCCCTCCGCATCCGCTTAGAAGCGCCTTCATGGGTCTTTGGGTCCTCCCCCATCATTGCTTACTTTCAGAGGTAAGAGGAAATAGGCCAACACAGCACAACAGGTAGCAAAGTGGCCCTTGCTTCTGTAGACTCGATTTTGGTAGGTAGAGCTCTTCTTTTTCATAACTGCTGGCGTATCCTTTTATGAATTTGATTGTGTGCATCAGGGTATCGGCTTCTGATCCTATGTATAAATCGAATGAATGAGTTGCGCTCCCCGTCTTGGGGAAAGCTTCCCCTGGGTGCGCTACTGTAAATCCCTAAAATTGGGGGGTATTTCATTTGTTCACAGTTTTTGTTACTTCAAACCTTGTAAGTAAAGAGTAAGTTGTCCAAATGTAATTCATCTGAATAACAGTTTGTTTCAAAACATTCCAAAAGTATCCAGTTGTATTTACAAATAGGTGCTTAACTTTCAAACTTCAGACATCCCAATGTGCTCTGGCATGGCCCAATTTCAGGGGCTATGCTACCCTGTAAAGTGCTGAAAATGACACAAATTAAAAACACAGCCTCAATCACAGGCTGTAGGTTACTTATACAAATCCATAGGAGAATGTCTTAATGTTCAGAGTCCTAGACATAGTGACCCCAATGGTGAAAAACTATGTGTACTGGGTTGCTTTACTGAGTGTAATAATGGTAAAAACATAAAGTGCACATTAATAAAAATGAACTGAAAAAAGCGCCCAAGTGAAGGGATCATGTGAGTGTACGATCGTCTGTTAATTTAGACCGAGCATGACTGAACGTACTGAGTTACTTTATTGAGTGTGACCAGAGCGTAAAACTGCAAATCGCTCATTATTAAAGTGAAAACCAAACAAAAAGTAGTCACGTGAAGAAATCATAACTGTGTATAACCATCTTTGCGCTTAAACTGAAACGTGATTGAAGAAATAGTCCCATGGGCATGCGAGATACCATCCTGATAAGTTTACAAGCAAACACAGGGCCATTTGTACAATAAAGTGGCAGAGAGAGGGGTTAGCCTTCCTGGATTGACGCCTCTCTCCACCACTTCTGAAACGCAAGGCTGCACCATATTTACAAGAATGTGGTGCAGCCTTGCATTTCCTCCTGGTGTAGTGTAGTTCCTATATTCCCAATAGGCTCTGCGCATTGGAATAGTATATCCTATAGATTAGACGTAGGACTGAGGTCGACTAGGTCTCTATCGAATACACTAGACTTAATTGTGTGTGCCAGCTAGCTTAGAGGTCACTAGAAACTTTCTCGAATTCACAAGAAGGGATTAGTCTCTGACAACCGCATAAACATGACAACTTTGTTTCCCCAAGATAAAACGTATCTTCAGAGTCGTGGAAACAATAGATAGATATTTCACTCAGTCAATTGTGCATGCTTCGTTTCACCAGAGGTGCAGAGAAATAGATAGACGGGCGTTTTCAATAAAAGGATTTATTGAACAGTCTTCTTTCTCAAGCATAAGAAATGAGCTGCTACAATCGTAACACTGGTTGTAAAATATAATGCATACAGTATAAATAGTAGAATAAAATAATATTGTAAGAGCATTGTATGGTTCCTTCCTAAACCATATATAAATACATACATAAATAACAGAGGCTAAAAAGTACTCAACTGGTGCTTCTAAAATACGCCTACCCCGGTGTACCTAACCTAAGCTTAGTACGAGGGTGGAAGTAAGTGAGGTGTAGCATAAAGGTAGTATTCTTTTGCCAAGAATCTGCCCAAGTTTTCTCTAAGGGTCTAATCAGCTCCATACCTTAGTTTAGAATGGAGAAGGCTGGTCTCGGGACTCGGTTTCCAAACAAGCCGCAAGGGTAGCTTGGAAACACTGGAGCTGGATTTCTCTGCAGGAGAAAAGACAGCGTCTCTCTCAGTGCGTCTGCTGGAAGGTCGGCTTCCTTCGGCACTTGCTGTAGCAGGGCGAGTCGGGCAAGTAGATAGTCGAACTGCTCCAAACCACCATGTGTTTGCTTGGGCGAGTGTGGGCATATTTATACCTTGAAGGTGCTGAGTTTGACGTACAGTTGGACATAATAACGTCATCAAAGAGTCTCAGTTCTTTGAAAACTCCATGAGTTCTTGGATAAATCAATACTCAAGCAAGGGGAAGTCCCTGACTGCTGAAGGCGGGTTTTTCCAAGAAATCGTTGTGGATTTTCGGAACTAGTGGAAGTAGCCCTGCTGTATTTGGACTGCATGAGCTATGCCTAATATGGTTATGATTTCTATGCCTGTATAAGGATATGGTGACTTATACCTATATAAGGGCATGAATCGGGAAACTTACATTAAGGTCCTAAAATGATACATAACACTGGGATGGTGCTAAATTCAGCAACTTAGCGCCAATGCAGGCACCCCTGCGGGCAGAAGCGGATTGTTTATGTGTAGGAAGGTGCCCTTCCTGCACATAAACACTCCTAAAATCTCATTCTGTCACTCTCATGTGTGCTGCTTCATGCAGCACTCATGAAAGTGACAAAATGACATTTTTTTTTAAAAGATTGTTTATGTACAGGAAGCACGTTGACCCACAATGCTGCTCTCGCCCGTACCACTGTACTTGTGCACAATATGTCTGCTGCACCTCAACTATTTCAGCATGAGTGTTGGTTTCTGGTCACTTTCTAATGTTGGCTAAACTGTGTGTCCTTCTCCACAGCACTCCCCCATATACCCACGCATTTAGAATGGCTGATGGAAATGCATAAAGTGGCATTCTACAAATTGCTCATATACTCCCTCCATGATAAACTAGATGTTAGAAATTGGGTCTCTAGTTGGCAGAGATATGCATCCTGTCTAAGTAGGGACTACAATTCTAGTCAGGGCAAGTCAAACAAACACTTAAATCATCCCGTAGTAGCTTGGCACAGAGCAGTCAGCCTAAACATAAGAGGCAATGTGTAAAGCAGTATGTGTGTGGAGTGGTGTGGCTCATTGGTTAGAGGCGGCAGACCCAGAAGCAGAGAACGGCCCGGGACCAGGGTTCAATTCCCGACGCGGCAGGGTAGTGGACCAGGGTCAGCGGACTCGATAATCCTCGCCTCGGTGCCTACTCTAACCAAGGATCACACTCTACAACTCTGGGCATTAGCTTGCCTCATCTCTACAACGGCCCCCCACATTCGCCGGGGATGCCTGGTTTCACCTTGGAGATACCCAGTAGGCACCATCTCACAGGGACAGCCAGGACCGGTTCCCCAGCGGTCTACAGCGCCACGACGCCTTAGGGCAGCAGTGCGCTTTACAAGACACATACATATGTGGATATAGGGACACAGTGAAAACACCACAAAAAAGACTTCACAATGAGGTATGAAAGTTGGATCTCTTTTATTCTTCAAAACAAGATTTAAATGATAAGGATCCAATTAGAGGATCTCAAGTTACAAATACATCAAGAATGTATAATGCTGAAAGAGCCTTTGCGCTTTCAGTAGGCTCTTTACAGTTACTCTGGGAAAATGACAGCGATCCACATTGTGAATCGGGAACAGACTATCTCCCCTCGTCAGCGCAAAGCAATTCTTCCAAAGTTATTACAGTTAAAATGAAATGTCACTTTGCGGGAGAGTGATCTACTCACTTCATTTGGGGCCTCCCTCAAAAGCTGGCATGGACCTCGTACATCCCGGATTGCACAGTAGCTTTCTCGGGGAATTGGAGAGGTGCCACCGGCCTGGGGATCGGGACCAGTGTTGCTAGAGTCTACCTGCTGAATACGATGCAGTGATTGGAGTCACGGAGCACAGACACCCGTCTTTCCTTGATGCATGCAGAGTGCAGTAAGTTGTAATGGACTGCTTTCGGGCACTGCAGCTTCGGCAAAGTCTACAAACACAATGGTCTGCGCTTGAGCATGCAGACGTGATCTTGGTCAGAGCACCACGCTGATGCGTTCAGATGCCCAAAAGCGGCTATCGACACTCTGCAAAGGGTCAGGAGTCATTGAGGGCAAGTCAAGCAGAGTCTGACCCCACATTAGCAGAGCCTAGCAGCGGTCGTTTGTGCGAATGAAATCTTTGATGGCCCTGAGATTTCATGAACGGGGCAAGCCAACAAGTCCTTTGAGTTACTTAGGGTACTTAAGTTTCAAGATGTTGTAGTGAACAGGGCCTGTCCTTCTCACTGCCCAGGTCAGAGGCAGCATATCAACAAAACAGACCATTAGCAAAGAGGCAATCCTTCCTGTAGCACAGTTCATCTTCTTGGCATAGCCTCCTTAGGACCCCAAAGTGAAACATTGAGAGGGGGTTCATAGACCCAATGCGTATATCCAAATGTGTCTTTGAAGTGGAGGTGACTACAAAGCAAAGCATTTGTGGTGCACAAGTCTCCCTTCAGCCCAGCTCTATCTGCCAGCCTATCTATGAGGGGTACATCAGTGTTTTATGTGAGGCCAGGCCACTACCTAATTAGGTATAAGTGTCAGCTCCACCCCTCCCTCGCGCCTTGAAAGACCCATCAGCATGCAGATGAATACAGATGCAGCTGTGTGTCCTCTACTTGTGGCTGTCTAGAGGGAATGTATAAAGTGTAGATGTCACCTCTCCCCAGGCATGTATTGGATACAGGATGTATGGCACACAAGAGAGGTAGGAGCAAAGAAATTTCCACTTTCTAAAGGTGGCATTTCTAGATTTGTAATACCAGTTTACCACTAAAGAAGATTTGTCATTATCAATCCAATGATATAAAACATAAAGCAGCTACTCCTCTGCAATCAGGAATTACTCCTAAAAGGATATGTAAGGAATTCCAAGTGTTAACCAATGAGAGGAGCAGGCCTCACAGTAGTGAAAACGAACTTGGATGGCTGTCATTACGGTACATGTCCTACCTTTTACTTACACAGCACCCTGCCCTTAGAGCTACCTAGAGCCTACCTTAGGGGTGAATGATATGTAATAAAAAGGGAGTTTAAGGCTAGGCAAGTAGTTGGAAATGCCAAGCGAAGTGGCAGTAAAGTGCACCCACAGGCCCTGCAGTGGCAGTCTGAGTCAAGTTTGAAAGGATACTTCTGTGGGTGGCACAATCAGTGTGAGAGGCCCATTAGCAGCACTTGGTTTACAGGCTCTGGGTATTTGGTATTTCATTTTACAAGTGACTTCTAAGTGAACCAAATATGCCAATCATGGATAAGCCAATTGTCATCACATTTTAGATAGGAGCACATGCACTTTAGCACTGGTCAGCAGTGGTAAAGTGCTCAGAGTCCTAAAGCCAGCAACAATTAGGTAGAAAACAAGAGTTATAAACAACAAGAGAGTGAAGAAAGTATTAAATGGGGTTACGTCCTCTTTCCAAGTAAGTTAACAATAAACAAGGTAGACAAGCCCACAAAGAAATGGGGTCACTTTAGGTGACGAATTAATTTGTACAGGAGCACAAACATCCAGTGGATGTATAAGAAGACCCCTCACCCACCAACCTAGTTGGTGGCATGCTTCATCATTGGGGTCCCAGCTGGGCTGCGAATGCCTGATTACAGCGGAGCGGGTATTGTGATGTGAGGTAAGTGCTCTATGTGATGTGACAAAGTGTTACAAATGTCTCTAAGAAGTGCCCTTATGAAAAACTTTAATACGAGGGTCTTAGGACATGGTTAAAAACACAGGCGAGATATAGTGAAGATAAAAATTATACTTCAATATCCCTAGAATAGAGGTTAACTAGTTTCAGCCTTCTACGGGGTTCGTGGGGCTTTCATCAGGACCAATGTGAAGTGGCTAAAAAGGTAAAGTATCCACAAAAAGTGCAAATATCATCACACGTACTAAAGTGTGCTGTGAGTGTGGTGGGTACTTTGTACTTACGGACCCATGAAAGGTAGGTATTTTAACCCTTTATTAAGCGGCCAAACTGGTCCTGCCAAGGGGAACCTCCTATAGTCACACATTCGTCAAATAATGGTTCCCTCATCTCACACCTGCATTGCTCTTGGTCAAGATCTCGCTGTAAAAAACAAGAGGTCAGAAAGCAAAAAGCCATTTCTAAAACTAGATATCTACTTTTAGGTGTGAGCTCCATATTTTTAGGACAGGTCGGGCAGGGTTGGGGTATAGATGTTAGGACGGGCCAGCTGCTTGATGATTGATGATGTCAGGTGTTTGTTGGTTACTACTTGACCATGGTGCCCGAACGGTTGCCACCGCAACTGGGTCTACTGCCTTCGGACTCCCTATTCCCAGGGTCTCAGCTGTGCTTGCTGCTTCTGTGACCTCTGTGATGGCCACTGGATGGAGTGCCACTGGAGCCCTTGGTTTCTGCCACTACAACCCCTTCCTCTTACCCTCTCCCTCTCATCAGCCCCCTCTCCCTTCCCTTCCCCCTTGCCTCCCCCTGCCACCCTCTTCTTTCTCCCTACCTCCAACGACCCCACTAGTCCTCTTCTCCCTCCTTCTCTTCTCCCCCTTCCTCCCCCCTTTTTGTCTCCCGCTTTTCCTTCACTCTCTCTTTGGCTCCCATAACATGAGTCCATGGCATGGGGAGTTCTGGGTACTGGATTGTTTTGTTCATCCTCCACCCCCACCCCCAAGTGATGTTGTTCTAATACACTTTCCTCCCCAGTTCACCTTCCTGTTTTATCTGTACTATGTAGTGCGTGAGAGTGTTTGTTCTATATTGGATCATTTTATCAGTTTCGACTTCCTGAAATGAAAATTAAGACTACTAAAAAGTATATTTTTGTTTCTACTTAGTTCAAATAGACTGTTGCCAACATATCAGGCCTTCTTTCAATACTGTTTTTTACGTTTAAGATAATTCTCTTGTTGACTGATTAAGATTTGGATTTCTACATACTTTTTGCATCTTCTTTCATTGATTGCTCCCTTCTCCCTCAGTGAGCATTGTGCTTCTTGCTCTCATTTTTCCATAACACATCTTCCATTTCTTCAGGCTTTTCTGATTTCACCTCTTGATTTACCTCATCTCCTGGACCTGGTTGCAGATACAGATACAGCAACCACATTTTGTGAAACAAGACCTCTTTTTAGGTCTCGCCTAAGACAGCACAAGCGTTGTTTTTGGGAGACCTTTTGTGACCTTCAGGGGACTTATAGGCCGCCAATTGCTTACCATTTGTTGGCTTTATTGTCACTGTCATATACTTGCTTCCTATTCCTTA
The DNA here is from genome assembly GCF_964263255.1 of Lissotriton vulgaris. Classification (NCBI taxonomy): domain Eukaryota; kingdom Metazoa; phylum Chordata; class Amphibia; order Caudata; family Salamandridae; genus Lissotriton; species Lissotriton vulgaris. Next base: position 2,048,827,001 of record NC_141685.1, read on the forward strand.
GCTTCCTTAGACTTCCTTTCTCCTTGTGCGTGTGTCCCTCCTGTTCAGCATGGAGGCATTACTTGGGTCCTTCCACTGCTTTTTTTTCATGCTCTACATTTTTCATTTTGCTTAAGCACTCTACGAGAGTGGATGCATTTCCCAGCTGTCTTCCTCATGTACTTCCCGCCCTCTGCGTTTCTCAAGTACCCTACCCACTGTCCCTCTGTTGTCTGTGTTTCTGTCCTAGCCCCCACCCACCATTATTTCCGTGCTTGCCCTAGCCCCCAATCAACCCACTGCTGTTCCTGGATTTTCTGTATTCTCTCCCACCCACCCTCCATTGTCCATCTGCTTGCCTCAGAATCTGTTGTCCGTCTGCTTGTCCGCGGCCCATACAACCCACCCTCTGTTGTTTGCTTGCCCATAACGCATACCGCCCACCATGTGCTTGCTCCCAGCACTCCCTCCTTTATTCGTGTGCTCCCCATCCCCTCGCATGTCATCGCCCCACCTGCATCCTTCTCTCTTGCCTACCCTCCATTGTCTGTCTGTTTGCCTGGCATCTATCCTGCCCACCCTCCATTGTCAGTCTAGTCTGCCCTACCCATATTTGGCCACCCTCTGTTGTGCATCTGCTTGCCCCTAGAACCTCTCCAAAACGCCCTCCTTTAGTCTAATGCTCACCTATCCCTTTTGCCTCTCCTCTCCCCCCACCCACGTCCTTCTCAGAAGCCCTCCGTGTTGTGGAGAGCACGACAAAACTGTTTTTTAAAGTGCTGTAACGTGCCCAGAGCACTTGCACTACTTTTCTTTTTTTTAAAAACACATTAGCCCTGGCGGCATCATATCACTTTTTAAAATGTATTTTTGCTGCACACAAAAATGAATAGCTCTCCTAAGCGAAACCAATTAGTTTTGCCAATGCTTGTTTCCATTCCCAATCGCCATGTGTTGATGGTGATTCAAAATGTTGTTGTATTGATGATTAGCTTTGTGTTATGTGAGTACCGAAAATGTGAGTTAGGTCAATAAATCTAAAAGTAGGTATTTTTGCTTCCAAAAATTCAACAATTATTATTAGAATACCTGTTTTAGGATTTTGTGTAATTTAACAAGTAGTGTATTTCTACTGTTGGAAAACGCAAAGAAGGAAGCTAAATTGCGCTCTCCATGTGAAATGCTGAAGATAAGGATAAAAAGCAGGAGACATGAGAGCCTGAGAATACATTGCTCATTGTTACACGCATGATAAACACGTGCTTAAATTTTAACCAGTCCATGCAAATGAATAAACGTGTACAGATGAACACCAAACAATTGCAAAGCTCTGTGGGTGCCATAAGATGCGTTTCTATCAGGCCAGTGATTGTCAAGGTGGACAAAGACCTTTGTTGAGCAATGAATTAAGAAACCCATTGCCTCTGAGAGACCCGGAAAACAAGCGCTTTTAATCTAATTGGATTTCATTCACTTTATTGTGTTACCATTTATAAATAGGAAATAATGCAACGCGTACCTTATGAAATAACATTTAGAAGTTTTCAACTTTATATAAATATAATACAAACATTTTGTTGACCAAAATAAAGAAATGTGTGCGTATGGCATAGTACAAGAGACAGGCACAACAGTATTGCATTTCAGTTATGGCTGTATTTTGCTCACTAACTTTTACAACCATGGTTTACATCAACTTGGAAATCGCAACTTTTTTTCAAAATAACCAAAATTCAGTGCAGCTGTTGGACTGTTAACAGTCGTTGCCAGGGTGGCGTCCGCACTCGGACATGCGGCCTTCCCTCAGCGCCAGGAGGTACGGTAAGAGCCATCGGCTGGCGGGGGCGGGGGCGGGTGCCCTCTTGTTGACGGGGCTGTTGGGTACCCGTTTCCCAAAGCGCAGTCCAAAGGGGTTAAAGTTAAACTTGCTTCTTGTGAACCGAAGCCTGCAGGAGATCTGGCTCTCAATCTCGCTCTCCTGCACGAAGTAACAGAGGCTGGCGTGCTCCGAGGAGTTTGGGGAGTCGGCGTTCCGGATCACCTGATCCGATGTCCTCTTCGATTCTGTGTTGGCGTCTGGGTAGTCTGTGGACGCAATTAAAAGATACAATATTCAGTGAGGGGGAATGTTTCATATTTCGCAACGTTGTCACATAATTAGTCAGATCATTTGGTGAACAAAAAAGAGATTTTTATTGATATAGTTTAGCAAGCATGCACTTTGCAGTAATTATCTATCTATCTGACATACATCTATCTTGCCATGTGCTTGTTTGTCCACCCATGCCATTTGTCTGCCATGTAGTAGCCCTTCCACCCATTTATACACTCATCCATGTGTTCGTCAGGCTGTTGATACATCTGCCCATCCCATTGCATTTCTGTCTGTCTTTCTGTACAGTTGTCTATCAATCTATCGGTATAAATATCTGTCTATATATTTCACCACCTACATTTCATTTCAAAAACATTCTGCCACCATAATATCTTGAGAAATATACGGAGATGGAAATATCATCAACATAAGAATATATGGTTAATTATAGCTCTAGTTTATTTAACTCCACATCTGTGTCCCTTAATGGTACAGATATCGTCAAGGTACACAGATGTGGAGTCAAGAATAGCAAATCTATACTTATGCACCTGCCTTACCGGTTAATCCTCTTTATTTTGCCCACATTATCATGGCAGCATGATATTCTGGAAACGTTATCTTGACATCCAACCATGTATATATCTGTACTACACGTGCTGTGATCTTCTGCATACAGAAAAGCGACAAAGTAGTACTGCAACTAATTAACCAGTCGGCTATTCATCTACTATTGGTCAGTGAAAATGGAATGTTAGAAAGCACATCACATCAAGTAAATTTAGAGGTAGACATTGTGGTAAATGATGAATGTACAACTGCCTTGTTTTCTTTTCTCAATACATTTCACGCCAGCAAATGACCTTAACATGAAGGTACATCCATCCTGTGCATGGAAAAAAACGTGTTTGAAATGCAAAATACTACTAACAAATGCAGAATATGTCTTAACTACTTGACTGCATATCCATGTAGATGTCAATGACAGATCTACCTATACTGCGTAATACATGCAAGAGCAGCATAGAATAGTTGTCACAATCCTAGGTTGCATTATTAATTTTAAGGAATGGCTTCGATTATGCGTCCAGTGATGCAGAAAACAATTGTTTTGGGGGTATTCAGCTACTTTAAATTTGGTGGTTGATATTGAAGAGTATTGCACAGTGTATTTAAAATGATAAAGTATCATTGTAAGTTAACAGTGATGGGAGTCAGACCATTTTTCTTCATTGAACGTTATAAAAAAAATTAAATGTGTCTTCTATTTTCAAGTAACTACACATTTTTGAGTCAAGAATTCCCAATTTGATAGACTTGATATAATGTTTAACGTTTTATGACTTTAAAGGAAAGCAACAAGTGCATTGCATTTAAACGGAGCACATCTGTGCTCTCTCTTGGCTATCCCTCACAAAGTCTTCTACAGTTTAAGTGTTTTGCTAGCTAGAAATGCATACGACCAATTCCGAGTTTTCGTTTTGGATCTCATCCATGAGTTTTAGTTCACTGTTAGCAAAGCATGTGTCACACATAATGCCTGTTGATCCTCTAAATTAGACAGAGCTTCACAAAGGAGAAGAACGAAGAGGTGAAGTAAGAAAGAAGGAAGTAGCAAATAATGAAAAGGTGAATAACAAAAGGAAGTAAGAGCAAAACATGTGGTAATGTGAAAAATGAGTAAGTAAAAAGGAATGACAGGTGAAGCACAGAGGGGAGCAATAGAATGCCTGGATATACCTGAATACTCCTGGACTTCCGTGGGTGGGGGATCCCCATAAACAGCTTTTCCAAATGTGCCATTTTGATAAATAACCACCCCAACAAAGAAGAAGAGCAAAAGCCTCGTCATGTCACGGATCTAGAAAAAGGTGAAAAAAAACAGAAATTAAGTAAAACAAAACGTTTGTGGAAGTTACATGGCAACATTAGATCGCTAGAGCTTGGATGAGGGATGCAAGTTGATGTAAAGATGTCACTCGCAGACAGACAAATGCTTATTTTTCACTTAAGTTACTCTGTTTTATTTCACGAGTACCAAGCAGAGTGTGAATAAGTAACATTAACAACATACTTTAAATAGGGCATCCTGGATCCACCTCAAATACAGCACTAGTTAAAAAGTGAAGAGCTTTGACTTCACACATTTAATAGAAGTCTTTCATTAGAACAGGCTTAAAACAGCCCAAGAACAGCACTCCTAAATGAATGAAACAATAATAGTACTGCATATAGAAGCCGTGCAGTTCAACAGGTGTCTTCTCACGAAGAGCTCCGAAGCATACTCTCATGGCTACTGGATGGAGTTGCACAAACGGGTTTTGTACATTTGACTAAATAGAAGGGAACGTCATATACTACTCATTCATTGAAATATCCATTAACATTTAAATACGCGATTAGATGCCAAGAATCGCTATCAAGAAACTACAGGAATTAGTCGTCATTTTTACTCAAGCATTACGCGAGAAGGGCAGAATATCAAATGACAACAATTAAAAAAAAAAAATTGTCAAACGGAATTTCCACAAAGAATAGCAATAACAACCGATGAAAAGCTACACCTGCTGTGCCAACTGCCTCATTATAAATTGCATTTGTAATCCTGACAAAAAGTGGCAATGAAGTTAAAGTGATTCCTGATTTTGCCTGCCGCCTTAGCATCCTAAAAATCTGCCAACAGGTAATTAAATACCATGTAAATGGTGTTTTAGCCTGGAATCGTACAGTAAATAAAAGCTTCACTCCGTACCAAACCAGGAACATATTGCGTTAGCTCCCCTCAGTAAACTCCTAGGTACGGTGGCGCGCGCGGCTCAAGTGCTGCACGAGCAGACTCACTCACCTTGATACAACTGCTGCTGGGGGTTCGCTGAGCACTGCCTCACTCCTCTCTGGGCTATAAGTAGGTGCCGCTGCGGTGCATGCCAGTTTTGTTCAGACTGTTGTGCTCTGGGCTCCGTGGGCTCCATGAAATTACGGTTTTCATGAATCATGGTTAAATAACAAAAACAATAACAAAGCACCCACTGCTGCGCGAGACAATGCACGAGCCTGGGCGGCAATGCTAATGTCTCTAGTGCCGCCTACTGCTCTATTTGCAGAGTGCACTCACATCCAGGGGTGGACCGGTAATTGCTCGCAGATGTACACATACCACAGCACCCAGAAAGTAGCGCCAGAAATAGACAATCGTGCACGCACCTCTTCTGGGGGCATTCCAGGAAAAATGCAACGTGCCATTTAACACCAATTTATGTTATTATTACTGTTTAGTCGAAGAAGCTGAGAAAATGTAAAACTATATTGCCTGATTAGAAATGTTGTGCTGAGCCCCATCGGAGATGCCATGAGGCTCTGGGATATTAGGGTAGGATATTTTCCAAACTTGGTATTCCATTATCACGGGGTGGGTATTCAGTGGGTTTGCTAAATACCTCATATTCCATGTTTTCAACTATTAAATGAGGCATAACCTGCAAACTTGGTATTAAACACACTGAAATACACACGCTTTGCCGTTCTCGAGGCCCTTTTCAAGATAATATTTCAGCAGATTTGACCTGCCAGAATCTGTTCCATTACCTGCTCCAACTGCTGTTTGCACATGGATGAGAATTTAGCACAGAATTTGCAATAAAGACCTGTATCTCTCTTGATGTAACACATCACATGATAAAGAAACTGCAATTTTTTTACTACCATATTTGGCAGGGGCAAATAATTTCTTTAGTTGCAGTAATGGCATCATATTGAGTTGGGCTTGGTCCATCCTTTCCCACATTACGCTATCGGGCAATAAACACATCCTCAGGCCAAATTTGGGTAAAAGGCCGCTTTTATTGGACAGGTAAGTATTTTCATCAATACATATTTATATACAAATCAGACCTCGCAAACACATTCAAATCTATCACCCCCCTCCTGTAAACAATTTCCCACATCAAACTTCTCCAACATTGTTCTGCCTAATCCTCCTCCCCAACCCCTATCTACATCTCCTGCCTTCCTCTTGCCTCCAAACTCGCTTCCCTGTTTCCCTCTGTCCGAAGCTATTCCTAATGTCCCCTACCCTTCCTGCCTGTCTTGATCTCCACCAATTCTACCACCAGGAAAAACCCTGACCCAGGAGTTTTTCCTGTCCCCCGTTGGTTTAGCAAGAAAAAGGTTTTGTTCTGACGCCGATTATTACATACAAAAACACCACTGTCGCCAAACAGGTGAAATCTTTATTCTTTCATGTATTCAACTTTTTCCCAACACACACACTGGCACCAAACAGGAGAAATATTTTCTTCCTTTAAATATACCAAAGATCTACCACTTACTCTTAAACAATGGAATTGGCAGGTAATGAACTTGCACTAGCAAGATTTGTCTGGTAAGTGACCACATGATAGTGAGGAGGGGGAAGGAGGGGGATGAGGGGATTGGAAGGGGGGGAGCGGATGGAAAAAAGGTGTTAAGGATAGTGGAGAAAATGAAAAATTGCTTAACCATTGATATAAACAAGGCTGTCGCTCCAATAGCTTATTGTCAACACCATGCTTTTACTTGCAAGATTTTTGTAATCATCTCTTTTATATTCAGAAGGTAAATCTCATTGCCAATAAAGGACGAATGTACCCCATCGTGCCGAAAAAATTGATTGTCTTTTTTTGTAATTTCACTATATGCTAACCAATAAAATCCATTCATTGAACAAAAATGATGTCATTCTCTGTTCACTTTTCTCCTAGCTCTTTCTACTGCAGTGAATCTCTCTGCCCCCCACCAGACTCTGCGTGGCATAGATGCCGTCAAAACTAGTTTTGATTTGGTCCAATTCGTTGCTAAAAGTGCTAAATCGGCCTTCATTTCTATGAGCAACCCCAAACCTGATAGCTGCACCTAGTCATTCTCCCCTAGGTGAATCAATATGACTTCAGGTTTATTGTTGAAAGACAGTTTACTCATCAAAGGCATTAACTGACCCTACTTCATGCCACTTTTCCCAAACCGGACAACAGAAACCTTATCCGAACTAAAACTCAAATTTTTCCTGTAATTTCTCTTCTCTGCTTGCTTTGAAGCCCACTTAACAAATGAATGTCCAACTATCCAAACTTGTTTTTGCGATAATGATACTCCCGCCACCGAACCTGAAAAGAAAAAACAATTAATATGCTTGGTCATGAACTTCAGAACCTAAATCTCTAATATATCGCAAGCAACAGTCAGAAGACCAACGTCCCAGTTTCTTTACATCAATGAATCAAAACCCCCACCTGGGTGCTTCTGAAGACGCACCAATTTGGAAAGAGTGTGTACCAAATTTGGAAAGGGTTTTGCCCAAACTGTTTAGCGACTTTCTCAGGATTGACAGAAATTGGGAAGCTTTTAGCTAGGATCCATCTTGATGTCTGAAAACAAAATGCGAAGTGGCACCTCCCACTTCTAGAAAGTCTAACCATGCTTTCTTGGGGCATAATTTTTCTTCAATGGTTTGCAAAATCACTCTTGAACCTTTACCTACTTGATCCATTTTGGAACGTTCTATAAAAATACATATAGCATTTTCAACGAGGGAAACATTTTTAACTTTAAGATCATCATTGTGTTCATTGCCTAACAATTCAGATATTCGGAAAGCACCAAAAAAGAGCCAAAGCATGCAAAGTTTGAATAAACGATATTCAAAATCGGAGAAACAAATCTCTTGCAAACTATTTGTTATGTTATACAATAAATTTAGAGAAATTGGCTCTCGTTTAAATTGTACTCTCTTTTTTGTTATCGCCCATCCTTGAAGAATGATGATGGCTCGTATCCCCAAAAGAACTTCCCATAAAAAGACACTCCAGCTAATTTCCCCGCTACTCTTGGGGAAGAAATTTGCCTTTCTATGTTGATCATAATGAACTTAATTATGTCTTCTCTACGATGCCGCAAGCCTTCATTGTTGTAAGCTCAATAAGAAGCACCTGAATCTAAGAACTCTAGCCATGCTCTCCTGTATGCTAATTTTGTACTTTTTGCCAGAGTTTTCAATAAGTTGATGAGCTTTCAGTTTGCTAAATCCCATACCTCGTTGGGCACCTGAGTCTACTGCAGATCCGCTCTGGGCGCCAAACCACAGAATCTCTGCCACTGAAAAAGAGATAGGGCTTCTGCGATGTTATTGACCACTCCCGTTATAAGTCTCTGTCTGAAAACTATGTTAAACATTAAGCAGCCAACCATGAATCTTTGTAACAACTTCAATAACTGTTTATCCTTGGCTCTCTGACCATTTACCAAATCCACTACTGTTCTATTATCTACTGTTCTGTTCGCCAACTTCTTTCTCCAAACAGCCAAAGCAACTGGAAAGGGGCGACCACTCGGTCCCCCCGAACGTATGGTTGGGTGCCCCGATCCCCCCGGGAAACCATTTTGGGCGGGGGGCGTGGCTCGGCTGGTATGCCCGAAGCGGCGTAGCCGGGGCGCGCCTTTTCTCGCCCAAGAGGGGTTGTCCTAGACACCTACACCGAAGACCACGCCCAGTAGGCGTACCGGAGGAGGGTACACGCCCTCCCGCAAAAGAATAAATAGAGCGGGAATCCGAAGAAGCGTCCTCTTGTTCCTGTGCTCTGAAGGCTGCACCCACTCGTTGCTCGTGAGCCCTCGACGGAACAAGCAGCAATTTTGAGAACTTGTAATCTTGTTGTTTCTCTTTCAGTTATTTGGAGTTCGAAGAGTCCAGGACCTCGTTGATCGACTAAGAGCGGAATACTCGAAACCATGGCTGGCAAGAAGGCGGGAAAGGGTTCCGAGACGGATAAGGTGTTACGCCTATTGTCGAACCGGATGGCTTGCATGGACCGAAAACTCGGACAAGTCCAATCGATCGGTAGAGGTTTGGCGGAGGTCAAAAAACAGCTGGCTGCACTGAGTCGTTCCAGAGGGTAGAGGGAAACGGGTCAAGAAGAGGGCGGTTTCGGGGGAGGTCCCAGTTCCGGAGGTACCCCCAGTCACCCCCCCCATGCCGACAGACAACCCGGTACCAAACCCAGATATAGGTCTGCCGATCCCGGTTGTGATTACTCCCGCTAATGAGGAGGAAATGCCTCCCGAATTGGCCATCCAGTTGGCAGCATGGCTCAAGAAAAAGGCAGGGGGCGCAGTGGCCCCTGGAGACCCGGCCGAAGAGGCCAGAATACTAATCGAGCAATTGCGGCAGTCGAGAGATGTCGCTAAGGCGAATGTTCCTCTTGTTCCCCCACAGGTGGCACCGGTAGGACCTTCAGTTGGTCACGAGAAGACGGCGGGAACAACGGCCGAACCGGGTAAGCTCGCATTGCCAATGGCGGGGGAGGGTTCAATACCCTCGAGGCGGGAGAAGGTGGCACAGCACATCCCTAAGGCCACGAAAGAGTTAATATGGGGAGACAAATATGTTAACATGTTTTCATTATTAACTGACCATCGTGAGATGGAATATGCTAAAACCCCAAAGGATTTGTGGCACCCGAGCGTCTGGCGCGCCAAGATGGCGGAATTTAGGGTGGATGAGACAGTAACGAACTGGGTTAAGGCCTTTTCTATATTTACTGCAGTTATGCTGATTTGCATATCGCCATTGTCTAACCCAGGGTGGTGTGGAGTGCAAAAAAATTATGGATTTGGGCCCAGATCTTTGGACTGGGTTGAATGTGTGACATTGATCCACACTCGGTCCATCACCTGTTTAGTTTGCAAATTCGCCATAAGTGCGCTGGGGATGCTCAGACGTCGGTCCCAGGCACTCCACACCACTGGAGTCAAGCTAGCCGGGCTGATGAGAGGTGTTACCTCGAAACCGGTCCGGTCCTCGGATGCTTGATTCCGTTCTGGGAAGGACATGGCTTTTGTAGTTCGGACTGGACTGTTCCCATGGGGCACAGGGTCAGAGCTGATTTGCATATCGCCATTGTCTAACCCAGGGTGGTGTGGAGTGCAAAAAAACGATGGATTTGGGCCCAGATCTTTGGACTGGGTCGAATGTGTGACATTGATCCACATTCGGTCCATCACCTGTTTAGTTTGCAAATTCGCCATAAGTGCGCTGGGGATGCTCAGAAGTGGGTCCCAGGCACTCCACACCACTGGAGTCAAGCTAGCCGGGCTGATGAGAGGTGTTACCTTGAAACCGGTCCGGTCCTCGGATGCTTGATTCCGTTCTGGGAAGGACATGGCTTTTGTAGTTCGGACTGGACTGTTCCCATGGGGCACAGGGTCAGAGCTGATTTGCATATCGCCATTGTCTAACCCAGGGTGGTGTGGAGTGCAAAAAAACGATGGATTTGGGCCCAGATCTTTGGACTGGGTTGAATGTGTGACATTGATCCACATTCGGTCCATCCCCTGTTTAGTTTTCTATATTTACCGCAGTTATGGGGGACCGTAAACCCGAGGTGATGACTGAGTTGACTTGCTATCAAAATCGTATTATGGATTTTTATTCAATGTATGAGGGGGAGGAATGGAAAGGTTATGACATGAAATTCCGGAAAGCGAAAGAATATGATACTACTTTGACTTGGGATTGCCTGGACTCGGTGTCATGGCACAAGCAGCTCCTGCCAGGGGCGGCAGGTACGTCCTCGCCAGGCGGGAGTTGGTCAGGAGTCGTCCGCCAAAAGCCCGCGGTGCCCTTTCGAGTGGGCGCCGGTGGGGATTACCAGCCTAAAACCGGCGGGAATGGCGGCAAGCGTGGGGTCTGTTGGGGCTTCATTCGAGGCAACTGTAACAGACCGCAGGGAACATGTAGGCTCAAGCATGTGTGTGCGGGCTGTGGGAATTCCTCACACCACGAAAGTTCATGTAGATCTAAAAATAGCGGGACGGGAGAAAAAGGAGGGTCTAAGCAGGAGTGAGGTAGAACGTTGTGACCGATTGCCTACACCCATTGATCTCATGGCTATGACTCCTTGGTTGAACAAATACCCTGATCATGTATCCGCTGGGGTGTTGAGGAAGGGATTCTTACATGGCTTCCACATCCCGGCGGGAGATTTTCGGGGGGACTCCTTTTGTAGAAACCAGTTATCGGTACAGCACAACCCAAGCGTGGCAGAGAAGAAAATAGCAAAAGAAGTCAGCTTAGGGCGAGTGGCAGGGCCTTTTCATCGCCCGCCGGTGGCGGAGTTCATCTGTTCCCCATTGGGGGTTGTCCCGAAGAAAGACCCAGGGGAGTTTAGACTTATTCATAACCTATCTGCTCCAAGGGGTTCCTCGGTGAACGAGGCCATTGACCCAGAAGTTTGTTCAGTGCGGTACGCATCGTTCGATGATGCCGTGGCCATGTTAAATCGCCTGGGCCCCGGGGCGCTAATGGCGAAATCAGATATCGAATCGGCGTTCCGGTTGCTCCCGGTACACCCACAGGATCAGCGCTTGCTAGGTTTTGCATTTCAAGGGAGTTATTACATGGATAAATGCATGCCTATGGGTTGCTCCATTTCTTGTGCTTATTTTGAAATGTTCAGCTGTTTTTTAGAGTGGGCATTCACCGAGGCCACAGGGCATAAGCATGTTATGCACTATCTTGATGACTTCCTGTTCTTGGGAGCAGCCGGCGATACGAACTGTGCGCAGGCGCTGCACGACTTCTGCATCCTCATGAGGGAGTTTGGAGTCCCATTGGCACCAGGTAAGACGGTTGGACCATCTACTTCACTGGAGTTTCTGGGAATTGAGCTCGATTCTGTGGAGGGATGTTTCCGTTTTCCGATGGAAAAGGTGGCCAAGTTTAGGGCTTCCTTGACACAATGCCTGGGCAAGGAGAAAGTGACCCTGCACCAGTTACAACAAACAGTGGGTCAGCTTAACTTTGCTTTGAGGGTGATACCAATGGCCCGCCCCTTCTCACGCTCTATTGCACAAGCAATGGTGGTTCTCAAAGAGGGGCACCACCGTACGAGACTGTTGGCAGAGGTTCGCCAGGATATGCGCATTTGGTTGGCATTTCTGGCGGACTTCAACGGTCGAGTCGTGCGGAACAAGCCGCCAGCGTCTTCAGATGAACTAGGTCTGTGGACTGACTCAGCGGGGAGCGTGGGATTTGGCGCCATCTTAGGTAATCGATGGTCGGCGCAAACATGGCCGACGTGGTGGCACTCCAGCGGTCTCACAGGTAACATTGGGTTTTTGGAGTTATTCCCCATTTGGGTTGCTCTGATGGCATGGCCTGACGACTTCAGGGACCGCTCAGTGGTATTTTGGTCTGATAATATGACTGTTGTCAAATGCATTAACCAACAGGCAGCACGCTGCAAATGGATCTTGAGATTGTTGAAAGAAGTTGTGCTGCGTTGCATGAGACTGAATGTACAGTTCAGGGCGAAACATGTGCCAGGTGTACTGAATCATGCAGCTGATGCACTCTCTCGTTCACATATGCAGGCGTTCAGGGGTTATTTACCTACAGCGGACCTAGTGGCGGCACCATTCCCCGAAGCACTATGGCTAATCGGTGCCCCGGATTACAAGACCTCGTGGCAGCAAGCTTAGCCCCCAGGACAAGGAAGGCATACGAAGGAGCGTTTCGTTCCTATTGCACATTTTTGGGTCCCACAGGGAGTCAGAGCTGGGGTCAGGAGGAATCCTTCCTGGGGTTCCTGGTAGCGCTGCACAGAGAAGGCCGATCAGCGGCAACGGCCAGTAGGCATAGGGCGGCCATTTCATTCATGGCGCAGGTGCATGGCATAAAAGACCCAACGGGTTCCTTTTTGGTTAAGAAGGCCCTTCGCGGCTGGCAGCGCCTCGAGGGTCGCAAGCAAGATGCGAGGCGCCCGATTGGCTTACACAGGTTGTCTCTACTCGTAGCAAAACTAGACGAGACGTGCTCCTCCCATTTCGAAGCAGTTCTGTTCCGGGCAGCTTTCGCATTAGCATTCCATGGGGCTATGCGGGTGAGCGAACTGGTCGCAAGAAATAAGAAAGACGTTGAGGGAGGCTTGTGCAGGGATCACGTCCAAATTAGGGGTGATTTGATGGTGGTCTCGATAGCCGGGTCCAAGACCGACCAGGGGGCTATGGGAAATAGTGTTGTTGTGCAGCGCGCGCGAGGGTCCCCCACGTGCCCGATAAAGTGTATAGAGGAATACTTGCCACTAAGGGCAGCTACATGGGGGGGAGTTTGCTAAGGCATAAGGATGGCACCCCACTGACGAGGTTTCAGTTCCAGAGGGTGCTAGCACTGACAATCGCTGCTGCAGGCATGGACCCGTGCGATTTTGGGACCCACTCCTTTAGGATAGGGGCTGCTACTGAGGCTACAGCCAGGGGTCAGAGTGCGGAGGAAGTGAAACAGTTGGGATGATGGTCCTCGAATTGCTTCAAAAGGTATGTGCGATTGCACATGTTGTAAAGATCAATTGACATGCACTCACGCTTCTTGTCTTTTGCTTGAATTACAGTTTCGCGAGCCTGTCACGCGGGGCGGAATTTGCAGTCGACCCAGCACCAGGAGACCAGCGGTCAAGGATCACCGTCTGGAGGGAGAGTGGTATGGGTCGTGGGCCACTCATATGTGAGGCGCGCCGGGGACGTATTCAAAGCAGGTGACGTGACTCACGCAGCTGGGGAATACGGGTACAGAGTGGCCTTCCATGGGAAGGGCGGGCTCTGTTTTGACCAATTCGAATCATTTTTTGAGGGTCTCTTAGGGCGGCAAAGGTCACCGCCATCTGTAGTCATAGTACACCTGGGGGGCAATGACTTGGTGACACTGGGTAGACGAGTGTTGTTTGAACAAATTTTGTCTGCTGTTAGCTGGTTGGCTAAAAGAATCCCGGGGTGCACGATTGCCTGGTCCCACATGATTCCCAGGAAGGTATGGCGGGGGGCCTTTCGGTGTCAGCACTGAACCATTCGATGAAAAGGGTTAACAATAAAATTGGTAAATTGTTTCGCTCTTCGCAGTTGCATAGCATTCCTCACGGGTGTATTCGGGGTGATCTCATGTATCTGAATGATGGGGTTCACCTGTCCAGGGAGGGGAATGATTTACTCATAGGAGACTTCATAGCATGGCTAAGGGGTTTGAGGATGCATGACCTTTAGGAGGAGTAGGGGGGGCCGGATAGTCGGTCAACTATCCGGCCTGTGGCGGTAAGGTCATGATCGGTGAGCAGTAATTTCAAGGTCCCTAGAGGGGGCGCCACCCAGAACGGATGGGAGCGCCCGGGGGGAGGTGGACATTGGCCCCTCCCACAGGGAGGCGGCACCCACTAAGGATGGGTCGCCTAGGGGGAGACGGCCATAGGCCACTCCCAGGGGGGAGGCGGCTAGATGCCCCTCCTACTAATTTCCCCTGGGCCGGATATCCGTGACGGCGGATAGAGAGTGTGGGGATGGGGGGGGAGTCCACGCTGTCCTTCCTACAGATACCTCACACGGGAACTCGGACGACCTTTAAGATGGCATCGAGTGGAAACGGGGCCCCCACCACGACAAGGGAAGTTACAGTTGGCAACGAGGGTAGAGTCCTCTGCGCATGCGCCACTCACACCGTGAGGGCGAGAGTTTTGGTAGTAGGGATCTGACACCGGTTAAGACCTTGCCGTTGGCCCTTAATGCTAGGATGTACAATTTTAATTTAGAATGGATGCATTTGCAGGATGTTAGACTCGGCTAGGAAACCTTTGTATTAGAGATCTGTTAAGGTTAGCCAAAGAACATGTCTTCATCGAAATGTAATAAATGTAAAATTGTACATAATTATGAAACTTTTATTTAATGTTTTAAATTTTGTTTCATATTTTAATAAATACGGTCGGGAGGATGACTCCCTCCCGCCTTCCAAAAGTTCAAACCTGTGTCCGACTTCTCCCATCCTTGGGGATTGTGTTGGGAGGGGGTGGCGGGCATCCCGGCCATATGGAAAGGGGCGACCACTCGGTCCCCCCGAACGTATGGATGGGTGCCCCGATCCCCCCGGGAAACCATTTTGGGCGGGGGGTGTGGCTCGGCTGGTATGCCCGAAGTGGCGTAGCCGGGGCGCGCCTTTTCCCGCCCAAAGGGGTTGTCCTAGACACCTACACCGAAGACCACGCCCAGTAGGCGTACCGGAGGAGGGTACACGCCCTCCCGCAGAAGAATAAATAGAGCGGGAATCCGAAGAAGCATCCTCTTGTTCCTGTGCTCTGAAGGCTTCACCCGCTCGTTGCTCGTGAGCCCTCGACGGAACAAGCAGCAATTTTGACCCACCCACCAGCCCCTTATGGCAATGTTTGTTTTAAATAAAGTTTTGCTGAGATAGGCCTTTTTTCCTTTGTAGAAAAGTAAAGGAATGTTTAAGATAAGGATGTGATTTCTGCCTGTAGGATAATGTTTTTCTTGGTAGGAGTGAGCAGTCGATGACACATCGAGGCGATGTCAGAATTTTTTCCTTCCTTAGTAGGTAAACAACTGTTGTATTTATTTTGGTCGGGCGGTAAGGTCATGATCGGTGAGCAGTAATTTCAAGGTCCCTAGAGGGGGGCGCCACCCAAAATGGATGGGAGCGCCCGGGGGGAGGCGGCCATTGGCCCCTCCCACGGGGAGGCGGCACCCACTAAGGATGGGCCGCCTAGGGGGAGACGGCCATAGGCCCCTTCCAAGGGGGAGGCGGCTAGATGCCCCCCCTACTAATTTCCCAGGGGCCGGATATCCGCGACGGCGGATAGAGAGTGTGGGGATGGGGGGGAGTCCACGCTGTCCTTCCTACAGATACACTGAAAGATGTGATACCAGTGAGTCACTGGGACCATCCCCTTGGGAACACCTTGTATTCCTCTTTTCAACAGAGGATTCCACACAATTTTATCGTTTCAAATTTCGTTTAATTGTCAATGTTCATTGAATATTAGTTCATAGCATATTCAATTGTTGGTAATTCCACATTTTTTTATAAACATATATCTCTCATTTAACCATGAGGCATCATCGTTTTTCATACAATCCAATGCATTTCGGGCTGTAGTATAAGCCCTTCATCAGGGAATAACGCTGTGGAAAGAAATTATAATCTGTAACCTCTTTCCTTGTTTAACCATAAAACATACATTCACAGGACAATCTGACATAGTAAAAACCGTACGTTTATATTGGCAAAAAAACTGTGTGAAAGTGGTAACTTACATGCCTGTTGCGTGTTTTTGGGTTATGTTCAAATAACATTGGCAAAGGAACTTGAAAACCTTTATCCGATATATAGATGACATTTTCATAATATGGTCCAGCTCTAAAGAAGAACTACAAGAAGCTCTCACACAATTCAATCAAGTGGATGAAAGAATTCAATTAACTTGGGAAATGTCTGATACCACCATCACTTTCCTGGACGTTAAAATCAGTCGTACCAACAAAGGCCTTGAGACTGACTTACATATCAAAAGCACAGACCGCAATAACATGTTCCACTATAGCAGTTTCCATGAGCACAACCTTAAGAGATTTTTACCTTTTTCTCAGATGGCCAGAATCAAGAGGATCACGTCAGAACCCAACATGTTACAAAAAAGAATAAAGGAGATGGAAGGCAAATTCAAACTTAGAGGATACCCACAACACATTTTGGAAGAATCTAAACAGAAGTTGGATCAAAAAGATAGAAGCTCTCTGCTACAACCAAGTCAAATAAAAGAGCAAACTAGGATAGTTGCTATATCCAAGTTCTCAACAACAAGTTATAAGTTCAAAAAGACCATCCTCAAACACTGGCAAATGCTCACCTTGGAACCGGACTTCAACAACTGTTTCAGAGATCCTCCCTTATTTGCATTCACCAGATCAAGAAATTTAGGGGAAATGATTCAACCTCGGACCTCTACACCCGAAATTTTTCATGGAACTAAACCATGTTACAATTGCGGACACTGTAACAACATCATGAGAGGTAACAAAATAAACCATCCTATGAAAGGACAGGAAATCAAGTTAAGAGTCAACGCCACGTGTGATTCATCCAATATCATATATGCCCTCAAGTGCCCATGCGGCAAGCTATATATTGGCAAGACTGAAAGAAAGATGAAAATAAGACTCACAGAACACAAATCTAACGTACGGTTAAAGAATGTAAAGTCCACTGTCGCAATGCACTTAATGGAAGCCAAACACAGTATTGCTCAACTCAAGTTTCTAATTTTAGAAACCATCAAGAAAATAGAAGGAAGAGACAATACTAAACATTTACTCCAGAGAGAGAACTTTTGGATATATAAACTGTGTACCTACAAACCTCATGGTCTAAATGAAAGAAGTGAATTCTCATGTTATTTATAAATCCAAACATGAATTGTAAATTTGCCCCAGTGTTTTTAGTTTTGGTGCCCCTGTGTATGACCTCATTACTTCCAGGACAACGTCCGTTACACCAGAGCTCCGCAACAGCTCAACACTCTCAAACACACCACATTGAGATCACCCTTTTCCTTGACTCCGGTTCAAGACCGCATTTTGACTGTCTCCCACTAATTTCTTTCTTTCTTTCCATTTATTTTTCTTTTTTCTATCATTAGCACATCACCACAGACATAGCGTAATTTTCACGACTTAGTCCCTAATTAAGCCACTATCTTTATCCTCCGTTGCGGCATAGTCTTTCTTTATACTCTAGTAATCACGTGAACGGGACCGGGATCTCGCTTTAACTCATAAACCAGAATGGCAACATTGTTGCAGTAACAGACTCACAACTTCTCGGGAGCGGCTGCTCTCGTCAACTTTGAAATCCGAACCGCTGAACATCAGGTCAGAGTGATTATTCTAGCTTGCACGGCCACGCTGCATTCTTTACACCATGCCACACCTTCTAATACTTCCTACGTTCTCCTTTTTTTCAGCTTTTCACATTATTTGAACATAACCCAAAAAACACGCAACAGGCATGTAAGTTACCACTTTCACACAGTTTTTTTGCCAATATAAACATACGGTTTTTACTATGTCAGATTGTCCTGTGAATTTATGTTTTATGGTTAAACAAGGAAAGAGGTTACAGATTATAATTTCTTTCCACAGCGTTATTCCCTGATTAAGGGCTTATACTACAGCCCGAAATGCATTGGATTGTATGAAAAACGATGATGCCTCATGGTTAAATGAGAGATATATGTTTATAAAAAAATGTGGAATTACCAACAATTGAATATGCTATGAACTAATATTCAATGAACATTGACAATTAAACGAAATTTGAAACGATAAAATTGTGTGGAATCCTCTGTTGAAAAGAGGAATACAAGGTGTTCCCAAGGGGATGGTCCCAGTGACTCACTGGTATCACATCTTTCAGTGTTCTTTACAGGCGTTTTTAGGGGTATTAACGCCACCCATGGAGAACCCAATCTTGATCAATACGAACTAAAAGCTGTGCACCCATCCAAACATCACTTCCTACAGATACCTCACACGGGAACTCGGACGACCTTTAAGATGGCGTCGAGTGGAAAGGGGGCCCCCACCACGACAAGGGAAGTTACAGTTGGCAACGAGGGTAGAGTCCTCTGCGCATGCGCCACTCACACCGTGAGGGCGAGAGTTTTGGTAGTAGGGATCTGACACCGGTTAAGACCTTTCCGTTGGCCCTTAATGCTAGGATGTACAATTTTAATTTAGAATGGATGCATTTGCAGGATGTTAGACTCGGCTAGGAAACCTTTGTATTAGAGATCTGTTAAGGTTAGCCAAAGAACATGTCTTCATCGAAATGTAATAAATGTAAAATTGTACATAATTATGAAACTTTTATTTAATGTTTTAAATTTTGTTCCATATTTTAATAAATACGGCCGGGAGGGTGACTCCCTCCCGCCTTCCAAAAGTTCAAACCTGTGTCCGACTTCTCCCATCCTTGGGGATTGTGTTGGGAGGGGGTGGCGGGCATCCCGGCCATATATCAATGGAAAAAATTCCAAGAATGCAATGCTTTTCTTTTCTGACACCCAATTGCGGGCCATTGTTCTGTGCACCATTTCCCTTCCCAAAATAGGCCAAAACCATTTGTACCAGAAGCGTCAGACAATAGTTGCATCTGCCAAACAAAGTCCTCATCTAATGACCAGATTGTGACGCCATTAAACTCTCTTAGGAACATTAGCCACATCTCAAAATCGGCCCTCATGCTAGCAGATATCCTGATTCTGTGATGTGGTAGCTGAACACCTGACATGGAAAAGCCCAGATGTCTGCAAAATGTTCTGCCTGCTCTTACAACTCTGCAAGCGAAATTTAGATGGCCTAATAAGCATTGAACCTCAGACAATGTCAATTTTTCAGACTTTCCTCCGTACTCTAGCAATCCTGTAATTTCCAATATTTTCTTTTGAGGGAGTCTAGCTTCCATTTTCTGTGTATCTATCTCAATGCTTAGGTATGTTAAACAACAACTAGGGCCTTCAGTTTTGTCTTCAGCTAGTGGTACCCCTAAATCTCGCGCTACTAATTCAAATTCTCTTAATGCCTTCTCATACTGCTGGGAGCCCACAGATCCCATAAATAAAAAATAATCTAGATAGTGTGTCACTTCATTGTGTCCTGTTCGAAAAGAGAAGCACTACTGTAAAAAGGTGCTAAAAGATTCAAATAGCCTGCACGAATTTGCGCAACCCATTGGGAGAGCTTTATCCACAAGTTTTTTCTTCAAAGTAGATACCCAGCAAGGAGAAATCAGATGGATGTACTGCTAATAGCTGAGAGGCCGACTTGATGTCGCATTTCGCCAATTCAGTGTCCGCACCCATATTTCTTATCATGCTTAATTCTGTATCTACTGAAGCAAATTTGACCATGGAATTTTCTTTTGCTATAAAATCGTTAACAGAAAACCTGAGGCCATGATAAGTGTTGAATCTTTCTGACTTCCCCTTCTGTTTCCTTGGGAATTACACCTAAGGGGGAAACAATGAGGGCTTCTAATGGCCATGAATCTTCAAAAGGGCCTGCCATCCTCCCTTCTCTCACCTCTGTCAACAGCTTCTTTCTCAGAATTTGAAGGAATTTGTTTACAGATTTTATATTGTTTGCAAATCTGCGGCATCTAGGCCCTTTATAACCAAGCCTAAACCCTGAACCCCCATTCCAACAATGTTGCTTCGTGTGTGTCTGGGTAAAATTTTAACCAGTGGCACAAAATATCCACCTAATTGGTGTAGAAGCCCTTGTTCCCAGCTTGAAATGCATAACTTCTTCCTCTGTTTTGGATAACACCTCCCCAATTAGACTGATCTCCAAAGCATTGCAGAATGGCATGTATGTTTCCCACCACATCTGGAGCATTCATGCTTAAAATTGCTCGGGGTTCTGACAGTATCCTTTGTTAAAATTCCAACAGGCACCAGATACAAATGTTTGCAATCTATTCCAACTACCAACACCCTCCGGGGTGGTTCTATTCTGAAAAGGCCGATTAGGAACCACCAAGCCACTTGCTGTATGCATGGAAGGTGGAGGCATTGAGGGTACATCCATTGAACCCAAAGTTCATTATCTACCTCCCCCCATGGCTTATCTGGAATTAAAACTAATCTAGCTCAAAACTCCTCATCATAATGTTGCCAAGCATGACCTCTAAATTCTGTATACGCTTTTCTTATTGTGTCTAAATATTTTAATATTGCTGCTGATCTATGAGGGGAACTTTTCGCAATACACGCTTGTGAAAATAAGGAAAGCTGATGTCCATGTATCGATATTTGTTGGCACCCTTGGCCTCTTCGCCAATTCCCACGCTTTCTCCCTTGAACCTTCTTTTGACTGTATTTCTCTCTGAAGGAGCTTGAAAACATCTATAAACTCTCCCTTCCAAATCTTTTCTTTGGTAGCCTTATTTAAATGAGCACCAAAGGGCATTGACAATCCCATATAAGGCAAACTTCTTAAACTCGATGTGCCTGATATGTCACCTTCAGTTTTATTAGCCTGTCAGAACTTACTATAACCTTAACCTTTTCATCACAATTCTCACCTTCTTTAACCACCTGCGTAGCTGTATCGAGCGATTTGACACGTGACCTTTTATTAAAAATCCCTTTTTGAACCTCACCTGTTCTTCTAGAAGCGTCCTCCTTGAGTGTTGGTCTTTTCCTTGTCCCACACTTTTGATGTTTTGCACATAGACTGCCATGAGAACCTTCATTTTATTTATCCTGTGAAAAATAATCTCTGGAGAAATTTTTAGTAATCCGCCTCTTGTACTCATTTAAATTGCTCTCCATCGTCCTCAATTTGCCCTTCTTCCAAAGACTCACAATCATCGTCAACCCAAGTTTCACCTACCACCCCCTTACGCAGTTCACTACCTCCCCTCCTGCTGCCACTCAGACGTTCCCCATCCCCCATTCCCCCATCATATACTTTCCAATTTATAGCTTTAGCGTAGTATGAAGCTCTTTTTGAATCCATTGGAGCGGGAAAATTTGCTGGAAAATTCTCCCCTTCTTTGCTTTGTACATTGCAGGACACCAGAGACCTGACAAAAACTTCTTTAATGCCCTGAATTTTAATTGGCAGCATCTCTCCCTCGTTGGACTGCTACACGCTTGAACTTGTAGCCACAGGAATTCTTCCGCTCTTCAAATTAACTAATCTAACTTAATTATTTATTTCTTTAGGTATTCAAACCCACCGCCCTTCCGATTCTGAGTCATTTACAATGCTAACTGGACCAGTATTTATATTGGTGGGTATCCTATCTAAAACCTCTTTGTCCTTATCCGAATCTGCTCGTCTTGAATTAATATGTAAAGCGTCAGCAGTGTGCTTAAACACTTTATGTGAAATGTCTGGTTGAATTGGTCTATGCTTTGTCTGCAAAAATATGTCGCCTAATTCACTGGAGACTATAGGTGACAAACACCTTCCTGCAGAAATCTCAACATTTAAATTTGTTGGTTTTAATTATTTTTAACAAATATGGAAATGTTTTTCTTCATTTCAAGAAACTCTTTACTTTGACTAAAATTAATTTCCTGCTGCTCATAACGTCCACTAGGGGGAGAAGTTAAGCTATTTTTGACAGTTAGGATTTCTTTTCTGACAGACACGGCTCCTTTAATGCCTCTTTTTCTTGACAATGAAGAGCTCGGCACTTCGCATGTGCGCGGCATGCCCCTCCCTCTCTTTGAAGAGCTAGGGACATTTGGAGTGGCAGAGGTAGTTTGAGCCTGCCGGCTCAATTCTTATTTAATATCCCTCATGTCACTGCCTTCGCCTTGTAACTGGGAAGCCCTGTGGAGCCCTCGCTAGACTCGCAAGCAGTCACGGCGGCTGACACACCTCTTGCTGCCTTACTCTTCTGCCTCTCAAGGCCCACCCACGCCTGTGACAACACGCCCAGGATAATTAAATCCTCCCTCCCAGCTTCACACAAAAAACATTGTTGGATCTAGCCCTGATCTCTTGACTGGGTGAGAGTAGTCTGCTTAATTCAGAAACTCTGTCCATCACCACTCCTTGTTGTTAAATATTTTGTCCACCCTAAGCGTGGAAGGGTATACTCAGATGTGAGTCCCTTGCTCATTGCACCATCAGGATTCAAGCAAGCCGGGCCGACGACGGCTGAAATGCCAGAAACCTTTCCCCGGTAGCTTGTTTCCTTCCCAGTGTAAGAATTGGCTTGGTAGTTTGGTTTGCCCTGTTCCCATCATGCACTGGGACAGGAACAGACTAATTTGCATATAGCCAGGTTCTGAGCTGGGATGGTGCAGTGAGCTAAGAAACGGTGTCGGATCTAGCCCTGATCTCTTGACTGGGTGAGAGTATTCTGCTTAATTCAGAAACTCTGTCCATCACCACCCCTTGTTGTTAAATATTTTGTCCACCCTAAGCGTGGAAGGGTATACTCAGATGTGAGTCCCTTGCTCATTGCACCATCAGGATTCAAGCAAGCCGGGCCGACGACGGCTGAAATGCCAGAAACCGGTCCCCGGAAGCTTGTTTCCTTCCCAGTGTAAGAATTGGCTTGGTAGTTTGGTTTGCCCTGTTCCCATCATGCACTGGGACAGGAACAGACTAATTTGCATATAGCTAGGTTCTGAGCTGGGATGGTGCAGTGAGCTAAAAAACCGTGTTGGATCTAGCCCTGATCTCTTGACTGGGTGAGAGTATTCTGCTTAATTCAGAAACTCTGTTTATCACCACCCCTTGTTGTTAAATATTTTGTCCACCCTAAGCGTGGAAGGGTATACTCAGATGTGAGTCCCTTGCTCATTGAACCATCAGGATTCAAGCAAGCCGGGCCGACGACGGCTGAAATGCCAGAAACCGGTCCCCGGAAGCTTGTTTCCTTCCCAGTGTAAGAATTGGCTTTGTAGTTTGGTTTGCCCTGTTCCCATCATGCACTGGGACAGGAACAGACTAATTTGCATATAGCCAGGTTCTGAGCTGGGATGGTGCAGTGAGCTAAAAAACGGTGTTGGATCTAGCCCTGATCTCTTGACTGGGTGAGAGTATTCTGCTTAATTCAGAAACTCTGTCCATCACCACCCCTTGTTGTTAAATATTTTGTCCACCCTAAGCGTGGAAGGGTATACTCAGATGTGAGTCCCTTGCTCATTGCACCATCAGGATTCAAGCAAGCCGGGCCGACGACGGCTGAAATGCCAGAAACCAGTCCCCGGAAGCTTGTTTTCTACCCAGTGTAAGAATTGGCTTGGTAGTTTGGTTTGCCCTGTTCCCATCATGCACTGGGACAGGAACAGACTAATTTGCATATAGCCAGGTTCTGAGCTGGGATGGTGCAGTGAGCTAAAAAACGGTGTTGGATCTAGCCCGGATCTCTTGACTGGGTGAGAGTATTCTGCTTAATTCAGAAACTCTGTCCATCACCACCCCTTGTTGTTAAATATTTTGTCCACCCTAAGCGTGGAAGGGTATACTCAGATGTGAGTCCCTTGCTCATTGCACCATCAGGATTCAAGCAAGCCGGGCCGACGACGGCTGAAATGCCAGAAACCGGTCCCCGGAAGCTTGTTTCCTTCCTAGTGTAAGAATTGGCTTGGTAGCTTGGTTTGCCCCGTTCCCATCATGCACTGGGACAGGAACAGACTAATTTGCATATAGCCAGGTTCTGAGCTGGGGTGGTGCAGTGAGCTAAAAAACGGTGTTGGATCTAGTCCTGATCTCTTGACTGGGTGAGAGTATTCTGCTTAATTCAGAAACTCTGTCCATCATCACCCCTTGTTGTTAAATATTTTGTCCACCCTAAGCGTGGAAGGGTATACTCAGATGTGAGTCCCTTGCTCATTGCACCATCAGGATTCAAGCAAGCCGGGCCGACGACGGCTGAAATGCCAGAAACCGGTCCCCGGAAGCTTGTTTCCTTCCCAGTGTAAGAATTGGCTTGGTAGTTTGGTTTGCCCTGTTCCATCATGCACTGGGACAGGAACAGACTAATTTGCATATAGCCAGGTTCTGAGCTGGGATGGTGCAGTGAGCTAAAAAATGGTGTTGGATCTAGCCCGCATCTCTTGACTGGGTGAGAGTATTCTGCTTAATTCAGAAACTCTGTCCATCACCACCCCTTGTTGTTAAATATTTTGTCCACCCTAAGCGTGGAAGGGTATACTCAGATGTGAGTCCCTTGCTCATTGCACCATCAGGATTCAAGCAAGCCGGGCCGACGACGGCTGAAATGCCAGAAACCGGTCCCCGGAAGCTTGTTTCCTTCCCAGTGTAAGAATTGGCTTGGTAGTTTGGTTTGCCCCGTTCCCATCATGCACTGGGACAGGAACAGACTAATTTGCATATAGCCAGGTTCTGAGCTGGGATGGTGCAGTGAGCTAAAAAACGGTGTTGGATCTAGCCCTGATCTCTTGACCGGGTGAGAGTATTCTGCTTAATTCAGAAACTCTGTCCATCATCACCCCTTGTTGTTAAATATTTTGTCCACCCTAAGCGTGGAAGGGTATACTCAGATGTGAGTCCCTTGCTCATTGCACCATCAGGATTCAAGCAAGCCGGGCCGACGACGGCTGAAATGCCAGAAACCGGTCCCCGGAAGCTTGTTTCCTTCCCAGTGTAAGAATTGGCTTGGTAGTTTGGTTTGCCCTGTTCCCATCATGCACTGGGACAGGTACAGACTAATTTGCATATAGCCAGGTTCTGAGCTGGGATGGTGCAGTGAGCTAAAAAACGGTGTTGGATCTAGCCCTGATCTCTTGACTTGGTTAGAGTATTCTGCTTAATTCAGAAACTCTGTCCATCACCACCCCTTGTTGTTAAATATTTTGTCCACCCTAAGCGTGGAAGGGTGTACTCAGATGTGAGTCCCTTGCTCATTGCACCATCAGGATTCAAGCAAGCCGGGCCGACGACGGCTGAAATGCCAGAAACCGGTCCCCGGAAGCTTGTTTCCTTCCCAGTGTAAGAATTGGCTTGGTAGTTTGGTTTGCCCTGTTCCCATCATGCACTGGGACAGGAACAGACTAATTTGCATATAGCCAGGTTTTGAGCTGGGATGGTGCAGTGAGCTAAAAAAAGGTGTTGGATCTAGCCCTGATCTCTTGACTGGGTGAGAGTATTCTGCTTAATTCAGAAACTCTGTCCATCACCACCCCTTGTTGTTAAATATTTTGTCCACCCTAAGCGTGGAAGGGTATACTCAGATGTGAGTCCCTTGCTCATTGCACCATCAGGATTCAAGCAAGCCGGGCCGACGACGGCTGAAATGCCAGAAACTGGTCCCCGGAAGCTTGTTTCCTTCCCAGTGTAAGAATTGGCTTGGTAGTTTGGTTTGCCCTGTTCCCATCATGCACTGGGACAGGAACAGACTAATTTGCATATAGCCAGGTTCTGAGCTGGGATGGTGCAGTGAGCTAAAAAACGGTGTTGGATCTATCCCTGATCTCTTGACTGGGTGAGAGTATTCTGCTTAATTCAGAAACTCTGTCCATCACCACCCCTTGTTATTAAATATTTTGTCCACCCTAAGCGTGGAAGGGTATACTCAGATGTGAGTCCCTTGCTCATTGCACCATCAGGATTCAAGCAAGCCGGGCCGACGACGGCTGAAATGCCAGAAACCGGTCCCCGGAAGCTTGTTTCCTACCCAGTGTAAGAATTGGCTTGGTAGTTTGGTTTTCCCTGTTCCCATCATGCACTGGGACAGGAACAGACTAATTTGCATATAGCCAGGTTCTGAGCTGGGATGGTGCAGTGAGCTAAAAAACGGTGTTGGATCTAGCCCTGATCTCTTGACTGGGTGAGAGTATTCCGCTTAATTCAGAAACTCTGTCCATCACCACCCCTTGTTGTTAAATATTTTGTCCACCCTAAGCGTGGAAGGGTATACTCAGATGTGAGTCCCTTGCTCATTGCACCATCAGGATTCAAGCAAGCCGGGCCGACGACGGCTGAAATGCCAGAAACCGGTCCCCGGAAGCTTGTTTCCTTCCCAGTGTAAGAATTGGCTTGGTAGTTTGGTTTGCCCTGTTCCCATCATGCACTGGGACAGGAACAGACTAATTTGCATATAGCCAGGTTCTGAGCTGGGATGGTGCAGTGAGCTAAAAAACGGTGTTGGATTTAGCCCTTCAACATAATACCTAAATCTCTTTGGTGTCTCCACCCTAATAAATTGTCTCCCCTGTCAGCAACATACATTTTCCCAATAGTTCTCCTATCCTTGAATTCGATGGTCCCTTCAATGTACCCAAAAACATTAATCTTTTTCTTTCCATAACCTACAGGATTTATATCCGGTTTGAGTAAGGTCATGTTCTCCATCCCAACAACCTCATCCCATTGCTTATTGCCAATCAAGGTAAAAGGAGACCCTGAATCAGCCAAAACCTTAAACTCGTAACTATCAACCTTAATATCACACTCAGGCAATGAAATTTCATCAGCATCAACCAAACCATTAGTTTGAGAGATGCTATTTACTACATCCCGCTCTTCCGAAGTACCATCCGTGCAACCACCACAGTCAAAACCCTCGCCACTCTCAAGAAGAGTATCCTCTTCATCACCTGAATTGTCACCAATGCTGACACAATTAATAACAGTACACACAATGTCAGAATTCCTACTCATGTTTGGACCAGACCTATGTTGAGATGACCTGCATACACGTGCATAATGACCGTTTATCCCACATTTCATACAAATAGAATCTCTTGCATAACACTGAGGAAAATTAGATAGATGTGAAAAACTCCTGCACCTTAAACATTTCAATTTTGGAGATTCCCCAGAACCCTTCCCTTTGTAATAATTTCCACTGGGACCTGCTGCTTCTAATGTTTCCCTCTCAGTCTTAACCGGAAACTGTTTCTGACTAGAAGTGCGTGACTCTTTTTCTACTTTCTTATGATTTTGAAAAGATGTAACTTTCGACACAACCTCCTCTTGGTTCTCATCCAAGGTAAGAGCATGTATACTACTTAAAGGTTCTTTCTCCTTCTTATCAGCAGAGTCATCCCCCTTTTTCATCTCTTTAACCCAAGAAGAAGTGTTCTCCATGCCCTCAACAATCGCAACAGCTTCAGAAAGTGTAGGATTTTTGGACAATAATTTCTCTTGCACTCTAGTGCTGTTAGTGCAGCGCACTAACTGGTCCCTGACTAAAGAGTCAGATAAACCTTCAAATTCACATGTTCTAGCAAGAGTTTTAAGTGACCCTACATAACTTTTAACTGGTTCATTTGCTCCTTGGACTCTAGTGAAAAATGTATGTCTTTCTAAAACGACATTTATCCTAGGGCCAAAATAGCATTCTAACATTAATAAAGACATGGCATAGACATCACTAGGCTCCCCCTCTCCATTTCCTAGAGGAATAGGATCAATGCTGCCATACACATTTCTTCCCTCCACACCTAAGTTATGCAGAAGCACCGCTTGTTTTCTGAACGCAGAAAACTTTTCGCCACCAATAGCAACAATATAAGAGTCAAATAGATTCTTCCACCGTTTCCACGGTAAAATTGGTTCCCCTTTTTCTGACAAAAAGGCTGGTGGCTGGGACATACTAGAAGCAGAAGAAATATTGAATGAGTTAAGAAAAGGAGAGATGACCAATGCAAAATGTGCTAATTTAAAATAAATGTCAATCTCCCCCCCCCCCCAAAAAAAAAACTAAAATAAATAAAGTAGTCACCGTTGTCCTCTTGAAGAAAATAAGCACTAAGTAAAAATGTTTGTCTCCTGAAGAAAAACTGTCACTGTTAACACCTCAAAGATGTCAGGATGTCAGGAAGTACTGTTTTCCAATGTTTTCCTCAAATTTCCCCCAAAATCCTTCCAAATGTCTTCAATTTGATCCAGAATACGAATTGTTTAACGTTTTCAGGCATCTGTAATTATAAAAAACTGTAAATAGGGCAAAACGGCAAGTCTTACTGAAAATGCGGCAAGTTTTGCAGCTTCTCCCACCTCAAGCGCTTCTTCGTTACTGTTGCTAAGTAACAGTAAACAAAATGGCCGCCACGTAGCGAATGACGTGTGATGACGTCATACGCTACCCAGAATACACCGCAGTAGTAGGAATCCTTCCAGTGGCTGCAGCTGAAGTGAAGATTCCCTCGACCATGGATTCCAGGACGTCTCCGCTCCGTACGAAGGAAGAACAAAGAACGTGGAAGCCAGTGGCAGCTCGTCGAGGTGCACGCTCTTCAGCACGAAACACGGTATGTTTGAAAAATGCCGTCAGCGAAAAAAATGAAATAACTGAACTCTTCCATAAAGTTAGTTCAGACCAATCCAAGTTAAAAGCACATCTCAAGTCAATTTAAAATCGGTTTCCAAACTTGCCCAAAGTGTCGATTTAAAGGTTAAAAAACAAAGAGTCAAATTCCATCAAAAACAGGCAGAAAGTCCGTTACACAAGTGCCCAAATGCTGCGAAAGCTTCCAAATTAGCAAAAATATCCACAAAGGTTTTCTAAACTCGAAGGTACTCACTATTCCTCTTCGTTTCAGGATTTCCCTTGAATTCCTGAGTCCTGTAGAATTCTAAAGTCTTTCGTGGGTAAAATCCCAAAAGTCCAATCTTAGGGGAATTGATGTTGTCAAACCTGTCCCCAATCAGGTTAGACCCTCGTCGCCAGTGAAACAAGGAACAAACCAGAGAATGGTTTGAGGAGTTTATTCCAGTAGAAAAGTATACAGCATCAACATAAAGCAGCCACCAGATCCAAGGGCTGAATAAGTAATGCCCAAGGACTGGAAGAACATTCTACAGAGTCATGGTAACAAGAGAAACATTCCAAAGTACTAGGATAGATAGATTATAACAGGGGACACTTTACATATCCCTGCTCTATGTGGCAGGCACCATGCTGTGCCTGCCACATGGTGCAGTGATAGGTAGGGGGGCACAATAGGTGTCCCCAAAACACGCAGCTTAGGTCCAGGGGGGCCCACTACAGGCCCCCAATGTCCCTTTCCGCCTGCCTTTTCATGGCGGGTTAACTGCTGTGAAAAGGCAGGCAGAAAGAGACATCATAATTGCTATGGTGGTGCCTGGCAGGCACTGCCACCATTGTAGGGATTGGATTTCTCTCCAATGCATGGACGGGCTCAAGGAGTCCGTCGGATGTGTGGCGGTAGGTATTTCCAACCGCCAACCATCCCCCGCCATGGTAATATGGTGGGCGGCATACATGGTTCCGATGGCCGTGGGACCGCCACCGACTGGCTGTCTATGGCAGTCCTACCTTCATCGTAATCAGCCTCTCGGTTCCTATGGGCTCAAGGAGCCAGTCGGTCAGTCGGAACTGTACCATAATCCCTTAAGGATGGGATTTCCGCCATCAGGATTATGTCAGTTTCTTACAGCCAATCCAGGTCCACCTTTCCGACATTGATTGGCTGTCGGAAACTGACATTGGGGGCCCCTAGCGGGGTGTGGATATCGAGGGACGATGCAGAGGGGAAATTAAATCAATAAATAATTTTCCCTCTGCATCGTCCCTCGAAATACCCCCCAAGGCTGCTCACCGCTATTACGTGCACGGACCACGGCTGCTATTGATCACCATCATTCTTTTGTGAGATGTTTCCTGAATTGAAAAAGATCTGGAACTAGTCTTCATGCATATGGAAGTGAGTTCTGCATCTAAGGGGCACAACTGTTGAAGAAAATATTTTAGGATTGTTGTTTTCGGAGTTTTGAGAACTTTATGCTTTATGACCTTTTTCTGCACGGCTCTATAAGTCCACTTGTGGTGGAGGGCCCTTTTGCGAGGCAAGTGGATGACCTTGTAGGTTATACAGGGTGTTGTGAAGATGGTGCATTCTTCAAAAGTTAAAAGTGTAAAGAGATTAGGACCGGAGTTTAGTCAGAAAAGGTTGAACCTAGTTATTAGGCTGACTGTGGTATGCTGGACAGCATAGAGTGATGTAGTCTTCTTTTAAAAAATTCAGTCACAAGAGTATTAATTCACAATAATGGTGTGAAGGACATTTTGTGGGGTACTCCTAATGAAGTTGTTGTTTCACTTCATTTTCCATGGTTGTGATATGTTTGTTTTTAAACCACTGGTTTGAACTGGACCCTTTAAAACATCAACTACTCTGACAGAGGCTACTGCTGACGTTTATGACCCTTTTTTGACATGGGTGTGACATGCCCACTTTTTAAAATGTAACAAATATTTCACAGATTATGTTTGGCTGATCTAATACAGTTTTAACCCTTCTATATAAAATGCAATAATGTTTAAATTCACAAACTCAGGATCAAGCAGTTCAGATTTTTGGAGGGAAAGTATCACTTCTCGGACTAGATATGTGCAAAAGTTTCCATTATGCTTGCATAATTTTCACAATTTCACCTAATGTTTTAAATTATGCAAACATGACATTATACACTTTGCTTTTGCTGCAGAGGACAGTTTTGAGTGGAAAAATCTTGCAGGGCCATTTTCTCCAAGAGCCAGTCCCCTCGCTAAGATCCCCAGTGACTTGTATGATTTCACACTTCCTTAAATCAGACTAGCTTTTAAAAGTAATATTGGGCCTTATTATGATGTAGGTGGGACCGCAAACGACAGGCCATTGGTGGAGGTCCCACTGTCATCCAGGATAGCGGTCGGACCGCCACATTCCGATTGGTATGTCTCTATATTGAGTAACCATCTATCAATCCATTCCAGCAGGGAAGAATACTGTCTCCCATTGGCCGAATTGTAAGAGTTGATTGTGGTTCTCTCATAGCTACCGGTGGTGTCTAGCTGTCTATATGCCTCATTGCAGTTTTTTTTACATTCCAAAGGACCACATAACTTCCTTTATCCTAAGGTTTAATAATCACCTCCCAGTACTTCAGTAAAGTGACTAGAGCATCTCTCTGTCCCTTACTCAGGTTAGAGGCATATTTGTGACTGGTGTCTTGCCAGATCCTTAGAAGATCAATGATAACCACTTTGTGGATAGTGTCAATAGTGTCATGTGGAGTGGACACACTAGTAAGAATCGCACACATTAGCATCTGCAAACTCAAGAGCTAGAACAAGAGCATGCAGCTCTGTCAATGTTACTGTACAGTCTCCATGCGCTGGCATATGCACAATGGAAGACTTAAATTCCCTACCTACGACTGAACCAGCCACAATTGCTCAAGCTGCTGAATAAGCATGTTTGGACCCGCTGGCCGGTTGAGCCGAGCCGTTGGTATAAATGATACATGTGTACTCATCCAAAGGAAGCAAAGACAATGGAGGAGGATGAACATGTTCATACAGTAAAAACTCCTGTGCCGGAAGAGCAGGATCAAAGATAAATGTGACATCAGCCGATGTCAAAGAAGTAGCCCATTGTATCCAACGGGAATGTAAAGCTTTAGAGTTTGGTACACTTGCCTTAGTCACAGTTTCTAAAGCAGGGATTGGCATAACTCCCAGAATGCGTTTTTCCTGCACCAGTGAATGTTCTTTCAGAATCGCCATTTAGACCACAGTAAATATCTTCTCAACATTCGAAAATCGCCTTTCTGCTGCTGTGTACAACTGTGATTTGTGTGCAATAGGTACTGTGTCACCTTCGTTGAATGTTAAGTACGTGAAACCAACCGTCCCCAGTACAATACGTATGAACAGGTTCATAGAATTATCACGGGTCAGCAAGAAGTTAGTCTCTAGCAGAACAGACTGCAAAGATCGTAGAATAGAGCAGCAGGCAAAAGTAAATGTAGGTTGTATCAACACAAAGAGCGGTTTGATACGCTGGGCATAATCGGGAATGTATGTTCTCCAAAACTTTTTTAAAAACCAGCAAAGACTGAAGCTTCTTCATTGTAGACAGTGTGCACATTTCTCCGGAAAGTGGGGGGCTAACACCCTACCGTCATCATTGAGCTTGTTGCCCAAAAAGAGCACCGCAAAGCAAGCGATGTGTGATTTAGCAAAATTAAATTTGTATCCACAGTCAGCAAACAACAGTATAATTTGGTCGACTCGGACAAGTTGTGGGATGAGTTTGTCGTCCATCAGATAAATCTCATCTACGTATGAGAATGCATCTGGATCCATGCTGTGTAACATCAACACAACACATGCAGCAAAAGCCCGGGACTGTTCTTGTACCCCATAAGCAAACTTTTACATTTTTTCTAAATACCGACGGCGGTAAATGCTGTCAAGTCACAGCTGTCAGGAGCCAAGTTGTGACTGTAGAAACCATTGGATTTATCCAATGTCGTCTTGTATTTTTTGCGAACTATGCTGTTCACCAGTGCAGAGCTGTGAGTATTCTGTACAGCAAACATACGACAATGACTATTTATATTTAAATTGTCTAATACAATGCAATATGAACCGTTCAGTTTCAATACCGGAAAAAGAAGATTATTCATTGGTGATACACAGGATTCAATTACACCCTGATATTCCAATTGAGAATGTCATAAACAGGAGATTGTGCCTCCTACCTGTTTGGATATTGTGGTTGTGGCTGCGGCATAGACCATAATGGAATCTTGTGTGCTGGCGACTCTCTATCCCAGCTCACATGATTAGGGTATACCTCAGGTGCAAGGGCCAAAGCCCACTCCGTTGTTTAAGCTTGTTTAGCTTCCTCAGGGACGTAAGGGGAAAAACTCAGAAGTATCACGTCTCCCACTCTGGAAGCAGCCAAAACAAATCTGTCTCCTCCATCAAAATGTCATAGGAAGAAGTGAGATTTTTCCAGAAAACCACAGTAATTATAAACTGTATATCACCCTCAATTTGGAGGACTATTTCATAGAGTCTATTCGGGGGAGCAACTTGAGTATCTGCTGTTTCTACTGTAATAAATGTATCAGTTGGTCATGCCTCCAGACAGGGACGCAGTGCCTCCGGCATTGTGGTAACCTCCGCTGTCGAGCAGAGTCACTGCCCATCGCCAGTCTAAGAGTTGCGTCCTCCTCGTCTGAGGCATATTTTGCTGTTAAAGCAGCAACTTTCTTCTTTTGATACGGGGGTCCAAAATGAGGCAGTTCCTCTTGTTTGGCGTTCATGTCCAACTGGCGAGGTTGATCCCATCCCTGTTGAGTGGTTGTACCTTTTCCGCAATCCTCACGCTTCCCTCCACTGACTCGAGAGTCCGATGAGTTCTGTAAAGAATGAGGAGAGCGCTGATTAGGGACTTGAAATCGATCAGGAGACTTAATTTTCACGTGATTGCGCAAATCATAAGTTCGCTCAGAAGATTCATGTGTTGGTGAACCAGCAGGTGAACCCTGCTTTTGCTGTTGCTATCCCTGTTTTTTCTTTTTTCAGTTCTTTTTAGGAAAGAACAGGCGCCCATCCTTTTTAGTTTGGTCTTTTTGTTGAGTTTGAGTTTTATGGTTGAGTAAAAGGCTTAATTCCCAGACTATTACAAGCTTTAGCGACAATCTTTGGCAATTGGCGCTGTTTGTCCACGCCAGCAACAGCCTCCATGCATTGCGTGACTTGCATTGCGTGACTCTCGCTTTCAGAGGTCGCTCCCACTCGCTCCTCCTCGAGCCCTGCCTTCCAGTGATTGTGCTGCTGCACAGCGCCTGCTATCACCTCTGCATAGCGCTCCTGTATAGCGCTTGGTATCGTTTTACTTTAAGTGAATAATTATATTTTGCATTTGCCTAAAATCGTTTCTCCTGCGCAACAATTTAATTTATAGATTTGCTCAGTGCTCCTGATTAGTGGCAACTTTAGCGCGTGTACTGCTTGAATCGCGCTACCCCACTGCCATTTTTCTGTTGTTGTTTGTGTTTACCTGCCCCCGTGTCTCCTCCCCGCTCCCGCCTCCCAAGCTGACCCTCCCACACTCCGCCCCCCCCCACTATCCATTTATGGACAGATGTACCCACGCGCAGCGTCCACGCGCTACGGCCGCGCCGAAGGTGCGCCAAAGGTAAGCCCGTCTACGCCCGTCGGCGCCTGGACCGCGCCCAGCGCCAGACCCCCTGGCCCCCGTAATGCCCAGCCCACTCGCATCACTTACGATGCCACCACCCTCCTAGCCCTTAACCCCGGCCGCTCCCCCAACTGCGTCCAAGCCGCTCCTGGACACACCCATGGACCCTTCTCTTGCAACTCCTGCAAGTTCGACGGCACCAAGAACAACTCCTCATCCACTAACGCCAACCAGATATCTGACACCAACCACCTTAAATGCATCCTGCTCAACACCAGCTCGGTCCACAGGCACGCCATCGACCTCTGGAATCTACTAGACACCATTTCACCGGACGTCGCCTTCCTACCAGAAACATGGATGAATGCTTCTTCAGCCCCAGACATCACCATTGCCATTCCGGAAGGCTACAAGATCATCCAAAAGGACCGCATCAAGCATACAGGAGGAGGCATCGCTATCGTCCATAAGAACTCCATCCGCATCTCAACTAGCTCAGACGTCAACCTCACTAGCGCCGAACACCTTCACTTCCAGATCCACACCGACCCCAAGACCACACTCAGAGGCACCCTCCTCTACGGGCCTCCAGGACCCCGTGCACAATTCAGTGACATCACTGACTTTATCACCCCACACACCCTCCCCTCCGAGGACTACATTCTATTGGGAGACCTCAATTTTCACCTGAAAAAGAGCAACGACAGCAGCACCACCACCCTTCTGGACAATCTCGCCGACCTCGGACTCAAACAACTTGTCTCTACGCCCACCCACATCGCAGGTCACACGCTCGACCCTATCTTCACCTCCAGCAAACATGTCTCATTCAGTCACACCACAGCTCTTCACTGGACGGACCACAGCTGCGTTCACTTTACCTACAATAAGACCACAATCCACAACCATCCTCAACCCACCCTGCGAAGAAACTGGAACAAAATCACCAGCGACCAGATCTCCTCATCGCTTCTACTAAACCCCCCGCCCACTCCTCATACCCCGACCAAGCAGCCATCAACCTCACCCAATGGCTATCCAACAGCGCCGACATCCTAGCACTGCTGAAAAAACGCCAAATCAAGCTAGGCAGCAAAAACGCATCCTGGTTCAACGATGATCTTAAGAAATCGAAGAAACACTGTCGCTCCCTCGAAAAGGCCTGGAAAAAAGATCCTAACACCAGCACCAGGGACGCCTTCAAAAACGCCACCCGCATACACCACCAACTAATCCGGTCTGCCAAGAAAGCCGCATTCAAAGACCGTCTAGATAACAACGCCCACAACAGCAAGGAATTATTCAACATCGTCAAAGAATTCACCAACTCCAATGCCAACTCCAACGACATCACCCCCTCCCAAGTCCTCTGCGACTCCCTAGCTTCCTTCTTCCACAACAAAATCGCAGACATCCACAACAGCTTCGACAATCGACCCGAAGACCACGATTGTCCTTCTACACCCCCTCCCGTCAGCTGCGATCCTCCAACCAAGCCCTTGCCACTGTACCTCGCATCAACAAAACCACCATGGGAGGTAGATCCTTCTCCTACCTGGCAGCTAAAACCTGGAACTCACTTTCCACTCACCTTCGCCTTACTCAGAACCACCTAGCATTCAGAAAGCAACTTAAAACTTGGATATTCGACAAGTAACTCCCCACCCTCCCTCTAGCGCCTTGAGACCCTATGGGTATGTAGCGCGCTATATAAATCTCTTGACTTGACTGCATTTCCCTTTAGATCAGCAAGGATGATATCCCAAACAAAATCGTACACTCCCACCAGTCTCATCCCCAACTCCAGGGCCGCCTTGGCTCCATGTTCATCCTGAACACGTTTTGTCACAGAAGGGAGAATGTAAATGTAAATGTAAATGTAAATGTCCGTCATGGAGGGAGTGCCAAAACACATTGAATGCACCACTGCAAACACTCTACCACAAGCGTTGCAATCAGCTAACTCAGGAACAAGGCCTTTAGGTAAACTCATGGTCAGGATCCTATGTTTCTCTGCAGGTGTGGTATTTGGAAAAACAGCCTTGAGTTGTCGAAATTTTTCAGCAAGCCAATAAGGAAGTTCGTCCTTATTTTGCAGAATCTTGCCCATCACTGAATTAATCATGAAAGGACTGATAATTACACCCCCGGGTCGCGGTGGTTGTGCAGCTACACCAGGTGGTTCCACCCGTATCGTATGTTGCATTACATGAAGTGTATAACAGCTCGATGTACACGTATTAATGAAGTGTGTAATACGCATAGCTCTGCGACTGGAACATTAAGATAATTTTGATAATGGGTATACCCAGCCAAAACGGGCCATGTGGCCTCATCAATTGACACTGGGCCTAAACGGACCACTGTTACTGGGTGAGGAAGGGCGCCATTAAACCAAATGGTATGTTGCCAAGCCAATAACTGAATTTCAAGAGATCTATAAGATCGATAATCATTGCGGACGTGCGGTGGCAGTATATATGTGAAAGAAATTATCTTTTCCCTCCACTGCCGGAAAGGTGATCCATGAATAAAATACCTTGAAACGGTAAGCGGCATACGCTTCAACAACGAAAATAAAAGCTGTACCAGCATTAGGGACTCCACGTTGAGTCAAATACGCCGTGACTGGAGTGCGGTTAGGAGCCGTTATGGCAACTGCCATATTGACAAAAGAGAAGGACAACCTATGTGTGGGAGCACAACACTGGGCTTGAGAAAGAGAAAGACCTTTTAAAATTCAAGCTTGAAAAAATTATAATGTTTCAGCAATAGGAGGCTCAACTTCACATCTGTCTCCGGAAACAGAAGTGAGGAGATTGTGGACAAGCACAAGCACTACTCAGGAGTATCGCAGATAAGTACCACACCAAACGTTGGCAGTGCCATGTTGCAGGGATTCTGCACATACACAGAACTAAGTGCAGGAAAACAGGACCTCGGTCTGTGGGGGTTAAGCCTTCCTACCGTCTCAGTACACAAAATCCCAGAACTGACTAGCTATAGTGTCTCATTTGTTTTTCTACATCATCACGAAGCTGCAAATGATTAGAAAACCCAGAACACAACACTCCAGACACTCTCAGGAATCACGTTAGCAAGACCACAATACGAATAGACAGAATCACTGATATATGGCTATGGGAAAGATGGAGCGGTGCACTCTCCAGACAATGCCTTGTAAATAAATCAGCTTGATCAGTATCTTCGTTCTGAAAATATATATCAATCTTTATTTTCAACAATCCATGGGATTTATAAAAACATCAGCCAACGCGTTTCGTTCAAAGAATGAACCTCGTCAGTGCTGAAAGAAGTGTGAAAATACAAACATAAATATACCAATGTGTGCATCATATAACACACAATGGACAACACCAAACAGTTACCATATATATGTACAATACTCAACACTGGAAAACCACGTTTGCATGGTGCATAGCAAACAAAACAATTCTGACACATATAAAGAGTCATGACTAACACAACTACAATACCAAACATTACATAATCACAATGAATTGTTTACAAAACATTGAATTCAGACCACACCACATGAACAAAGAGTTGTAATTTTAACACAAACCGACATACGTCTTAACAATTATTAAAACATGTTTGACCATATGCATTGTCATCACTATAGATTATTAACTCATGATTATATAGTGTGGGTATGTATGGCATCCAAGTGGTTGCTGGTCCAAATTCTATAATGGTGATTTATTTTAAGAAACTGTGGCTGGTCTGAATGACAGAAAAGTGTAGGGGGCATTCATCTGTTTGGTACTATTGTGACCCCAATGAATAGATGGATAGGGCTAAAGGAATAGGAAAGTAGGGACACACAGGATTTGGCAGAGGGTGGAGAGTCCAAAGAAGGAAGTAATATGGGAGATAATGGCACTATAGGATGGAGAGTCACCTTGATCAGATCAGCTATAGAAATTGAATATGATGGATAACCTCAGGATCTGATCTGGCTCTGTACGTATAACTGTGTATAGAACACAGCTCTCATGTGAGCATTGCTGTGTGATAAAGATGGAAATGCGGAGAGGAAGTTGCATAGTACTCTGGTTGGTTAAGCGCACTGGCTTTCACTAAGCCGAAATATGCAGAGTAAATAGATAATTCAAATGACCGGCGACACACACAAGTCCCTGTTAACTTAGAACTAACAATCACATGTTGTTCAAGATGTAAAGAATCTGAAAAGGTACATACCAAACGTAGTTGAAGAATAAATGACAAAATAAGTAGGAAGAAAGTGGGTTCAATGGGCCCAACCTGGTCCGGACCCTCTTCTGAAATAATAACAATGGTACTCAGTCAGATTGCTGCAAGAAGGTGTGTAGGCTTCCTTGATAAGGGGCCAATGGAGTAAACCTGGGGAGGGTAAGAATCAAAAATCAAACTGTGTACTATTTAGCCAGTGACAGTATGCTAATTATGGCACATGTGAAATATGTGCATTAGAGAAAGACAATGTTGGTACCAAATGGAACAGTTCAAACAGACACTGTGAACCTGCCTGGTGGCTATGGGGTAATAAACTGACAGTTTTACAGTTTATGCGCAAAGAGGAAACAACTGTGAGTAAATAACCACCATGTGAGTAGACATGACATTCCGGGCAGTGCATAAGTGATTGTAAAAAGAGACCACTTCTAGAATGGAAACGTGTAGCATAAAAATCCCTAATCCTCAGTGTGCATGAAACATGCACAAGGGCAACGAACGTCCCATATCACTTAACTCGACCCTTAAGGCAAAGTGTCTGAAGGCTAGGCATAATAAACATAACAATCAAGGCAAAGCCATGACCTTCGCTGGGTAATAAATGTGGTTAAAAGCGGCGGGGGAAGTGATTGATATGTCGTAGTTATATAAGGAAACCCCTGGTTCTGGCTTAGAGAGTGACACAGAAATCGAGAGCGGCACACGGGCTGAATCAGGACAGTAACATTCTCCAAAGGGAGATGTAGTGGCACCAAAGGAACAATTATGATAACACGCTTACCTGCAAAGTCACTAACGGCGTCTTGGCTCATGGAACAGCATAACCCGTATTTAAAGAGTAAATGTAGCGTGCGAAAAGGGGCATCCATCTGTGCGCGAAGAAAGACTTAGTTGGCATCAAGCCAATATGAGATACTCTGGGTCAGCTCCCAGTCATGTGTGTGAGTGATTTCAGGAAAGCTTGAAAGATAGCTGGGCCCTCGCGTGCTCGTTTGCCACGCAACAGCTCTGCTGAGTCCATAAGGAGAGCAACAACAGACTGTAAACGATAAAGGGTATAAGAAAAAGTTAAAGAAAAATAAAAAACACCAAAACTTCCCCGTAATGCACACGGGGAAAGCATCTGGCGTGACAATGAAAATAAAGTAAATGGCTGTGGTCAAATGGTGTGGGGAGAGGCGGCGGGATTCCTATGGAGCATCAGCTGGCTGATGTGATAGAGAGGTGTGCCATCCACCAACGAAGCGAGCTATAAAATGGTCATGGTTGCTCACAACCCGTGCTGGAGACTGTGTCTAAGTGTTCCCAAGATCGAAAAGATAAAAATAACATGGACAGAATAAATGAAGCCATGATATGTACAAGCCCGAGGTGACCGGTCGATAAGAAGAGGTGGAGCTGTTGGGTAAATGAAGCTCCGGGGCAAGTCAGGATAATAGTCGCATCTGCCCTCTAGTGCCACACAAAAACGGAAATAACAAGTAAAACACTAACATGTGCGGGCAGGTGTCGAGAAATTGCAGAGTACAAAATAAAATAAAATAAGGAGAAATAAACAGACATATCAAGGGCCTCTGGCCCCCGCATTAGAAACCCTACTGCGAGCTTCTACAGCGGGAGGAAGTAAGGGAGATAGGGCAGAGGGCTCCATAGTTGAGCCCGGCCTGTAGAATGAAGCCCCCAACAAGAGACCTTGGGATACAAGAATGCCCAGTAAGGTGTCAGGGCATGCGTGTTGAACTAAAAAGGCTGCTGGACAATGTGGGGTGCACGAGGTTGATCAGGGGTGCCTCCCCAGTTGTTTCAGAATGTGTCTCAAGCTGGAAAGTAAAATGGGAGCTGGCATGGAGTCATGGAAGGGTCTATCTGTGATAGCCATTGGCAGCTCAGAAAAAAAACGGTTGGTCACATTAAAAAATAATGGAACTCATTGTCTGTGTTATGTCCTTTCAGGACCAACTGGAGT
The DNA here is from genome assembly GCF_964263255.1 of Lissotriton vulgaris. NCBI lineage: Eukaryota > Metazoa > Chordata > Amphibia > Caudata > Salamandridae > Lissotriton > Lissotriton vulgaris. Next base: position 2,048,867,589 of record NC_141685.1, read on the forward strand.
CTACAAATCCATTTAGATTCCATTTGGCGTAATGTTAATTTTCTATTGCCTCCCCGGTTGTTTTGTGGAACGTGATCGATACCACAGAACTTGAATGACATGTTACTGCTATGTGTGTTGTGATAGTGTTTAGTTATTGGGTATCTGGTATCTCCATTGATTAGTGCACAGCTATGTTCCTGTATTCTTTTCTTGAGACTGCGGGTCATGCTACCCACATATACCATTCCACAAGGGCATTCCAAGGTGTACCCCACATATTGTGTATTGAAGTTTATAAAATACCTGATCTTGTGTGTTTTGCCTGTGTTGTAGCAATTTGTTTTGCATTTATTCTGACCAAAGGGTCAAACATTACAGGTGGTGCATGTGTAAAATCCAACCGGTGCTGTTGGCAACCAGGTGGTGGGAGACATAGTAGTGACATAGCTAGGACATAATGTTCTCCTCAATGTGTGGCCTCTCCTGTAAACAAGTGATGGATTCTCTTTGATAAAGGGGCAATGTTTAGGAATATCCAATAGAAGATGCCAATGTTTACTGAAGGCCTTAAAGATGTTATCACTGTGTGCTGTGTAGTTGGTAAAAAAGGCAATCTTCTCTCTTGTTCGGCCTGTTATTTGTCTGTTGTTTCTATTCCTGGAGGTGGTTTGTAGAATAGTATCAGTTCTAGGAAGGTTGAGTACCCTTTGTTCTGCTCTATTAAGGGTGTTGTGATTGTAGCCTCTATGAGCAAAGCGTTTGATGTCTGTAATGTTGTCTCTGAAGCCCTTTTCTTCACTGCAGATACGTTGTGTTCTGACCATCTCACCATAGGGAATGTTCGAGATGACTGAGCTGGCATGTGCGCTAGTCGCATGTAGTATGCTATTGCAGGAGGTGGCTTTTCTAAATAGAGTGCTGTCTACCTGTCCCTGCTTGACAGAGAAATGGATGTCTAAAAAGTCTATGTGTTCATTGTGGTGGGACATGGTCAACTGCACGTTATAGGGATTGTTATTCAGATAGGTCAGGTAGTCTTGCAATTCCATTGCCAATCCTGCCCATAGACAGATGATGTTGTCTATGTACCCCCCAGAACACAATATGTTTGGTCCAGGGGGAGGCACGTTGGTTCCAGGCATGCTCCCTCTCATACCAGCCCATGAAAAGGCCGTCATAAGAAGGAGCAAACCTCAAACCCATAGCAGTCCCCTGCAGTTGGTGATAACACCTTTTGTCACGTTTGAAGAAATCGTTGGTCAGAAGTAATTCAATTATGTCCATGATCATGAGGTTGTAAGAATAGAGATCTGCCCCTTCTTTGTCCAAGCAGTGGTGGATTGCCAACATACCGAATTCTTTACAGATACAGGTATACAGCCCTACAACATCTAGTGTGACAAATCTTAGTTCATCGGGCCATGGGAACCCATCAAATTTGATCAGAATATCCTTGCTATCTTTTATATACGAGGGGAGGTTGACAACATGCTTCTGTAGTGTAAGATCAACAAACTTAAAGTCTCTCAGCAGGAGAACCCAACCCTGAGATGATAGGTCTCCCGGGGGGAACCTGCCTCCTTTAGGCACATTGGGTAGTGTATAGATGCACAGGAAGTGTGTGATTAACATGTAGATATTTATATTCATCATTAGTAATTAAGCATTCATCTTTCCATTCAGTAAACCTCCCATTTATGTCAGCTTGTAGTCCACCCATGGGGTTTTAGCCAATCTGTGCATAACATTGCTGGTCATTAAGTTGTCTCGAGATTTCCCCCATGTAGTCCTGGGTGTCCATTATAACCACATTTCACCCCTCATCAACTTCCCTTATTACAATACTGGTGTCATTTTCTAGTCTAGTCAGGGCCTCCCTCTCTTTTTTTTTAAAGGTTGTGTGGTTGATGCGGTGTGTGCTTTGTATAATCATCCAGTTTGTGTAACTCATTTGTGATCATTGCCCCAAACTTATCTATGTTGGAATGGTACCCGATTTGTAGAACAAATTTAGATTTAGACCTAAGACCACTGTCTTGATTGGGGTTCTCAGTTATATCTAGATCAAGTAAAAGGGTGCGCATATCTGTTATTTTATCGTTTTCAACGGAAAGAAGTGTCTGGACTGGTGTATTTCCTCCATAGTTCTATCTGTATCCGATGTGTTAGGTACATTAGTAACAACAGCTGGTCTTTGCTGTGAGAAATATTCTTTTAATTTTAGTACACGTAGGAATTCATACAAGTCAATGTGGACATCAACGAGATCCCCAAACCATGTAGGACAAAAGCCCAGTCCCCTTTTCAAGACATTGCATTCACAAACATCCAATTCCCTACTAGAGAGGTTGATGATATTTAAGTCTAGATGGGTTGCCTGTTCTCGACAAGACCAGTGACATGGGGTGACCGTCTCCTCTTCCTCCTGGTCCTCCCACCTCTCCTTGATTTCTTAGGCCCTTTTTTGGATGCCTCTATCCTAATATCAATCTCTCCAGTTCCTTTTGGAAGCTGGTTGTTCCATCCCCTAAAGGGACCTCGGGTATTGACTGGCTGGAAGTTATGCTTCCACTGGAAGCCGTGAAGTACTGCTGGCAGACTTATTATCAAAGCTCTCTTCTCTGGTCCTTGTCTTATCCTCCCCATTGCCTAGGTTATCATATTTTCTGGCGAAAGTGTATATCCTGCCATCTCTGTAATCTCTGTCGTCCCTTTTAATCCTACGCATTTTTATGTCTCTTAAGTACTGCTGGTGTTCCTCTACGACTTTGTTTACAATAACATATTTTTCTCAATAAGATCTTTACACTCCATAGCTTCTATCTGTTTCTCCAGATCATCAATCTCTGCCTGTAATTTCTGTCCCTTCTCACTAGAATGTTTGATCAAAATACGCATCATGGTACAAGCTGCACCTTCAAGGTTATGTTCCCATTCCCCCAAAAGGACCCCACTCAAGTCTTCAAAGGTCAGGAAAATCAGGATGCGAAGACCTCTGGGTATTCTCTTGTTATCCTAATATTGCTGGAGGGTTGCACCATCCCACCAACGGGCAAGTTCTTGTTTTTCTGAGTCACCGATATAGTTAAAAATGTTTATTTTAACTATAGTGCTCATAATGTAGTATACGAGCCACTACCAGCAGCAAAACACATAAACCTAAAACAGTTAGCATTGTAGCAAGTCCGTAGACTATGAAAGGGGATGCCATTGTATACAGACAGTGGATCAAGGACTATAAGGCCTATCCACCCTCCCCTTGGAAAGAATATGTTTTGTTATATAAAGGAAGATCTCTGGGCTTTGTCAGCAGACCCGATACTTTAGTGCCTAGATGGTAGCTTTACATCATAGGAACTGCATAGCTCTTCTCCCTGGAAAGTTGCCTCTCCAAGTGTGTGTTAAACCAACATGCCATCCTAGTAATATTAAAACATGAGTCTTCAGCAAATGCAGCTTTTTTAGCGTGTTTTGTTTAGGTGATAGGGACTGACCAGAATAGAATAACAAGGGGCATTGTTTATCGACCTTGCACTCCGTGGTCAGACTAAACTCCAGGAACAGGCAGTGAACGCAGAAAGCAGACAGTTCGCACGTGAAAGGCACAAACAGAGTCTTGCAAAATAAAGTCACGAAGTAACGTGCGCAAAAGCACCATCATGGCAGCAGAGCTCATGCTAACTTAACAATGTCGACAATGACCCCAACGGCCATATGACACTATTAGTTAATTACGGATAATATTTTAATTGATAATTATGTAAAATATGTAATTATTATAATTTAAAACGTGTATTTTAAGAGTGTGGTGTGTATTGTGTACAGGTGTAGGGTCGAAATTTATTTAAGTAATAAATGTAAACATAGTTACATTAAAAAAAATGGTGTTAGTTATTGTTATGTGTTAATTGCTTTTTTATTATAAATAACATTGTATTTATAGGGTGTTATTGTTTTGAGAATATGGCTTGGTATTTTAATTATAACATTTGTATTGATTTGTAATATATGTTAAACAGTGTGATAAATATTTGATTTGTTGGTTTAAAAAATGTATATACACAATTTATATATTTAAATATTTAGATTTTTTGTATTATAGCCTCTTAAGTGCTGCGCCTATTCCAGCGGCCGATGGCACCACTACCTCAGGAGTGCTGCCGTCGGCTGTTGGACGTTCCAGCTGCACCTGCGCAATGGAACGTTCAGCACTGGAGCTGGACGTTCCAAAGCAGCTAAGGTGCTATATAGTTTTCAAAATATTTATTTTTTGAGGTGAACTACTGTGTGTCTAACTTAATCTATAATGGTTCAGCACTCATGAAAAAGTTAATTTTATCCCTCATGTCAGAGTACGAGTTCAGCAAAACTTCTTCAAATAATTGGTACACATAATCAATGTTTTAACAGTATATAATGTCCATTAGGCATGTTGAGTTAAAACATTTCTTTTCTTTATTTGTTTTCTTCTTTTGACAATCACGTCAGAAATGTAGCCTCTTCAGGACTAGTAGAATATACATAAATATATCATTTTATTTACAATATATACAGAATGACAATCAAAACAGTCCTACTACACAAAAATGCATCATTTATCCATTCAACAACACAGTCCCTCAACAAAACACATTTCACACAATTTATTAAAATTATATTAAACACATACAATTGTTTCAACAACCTCAATCCAATTATGCTGAACTCAGCTATCATATACTGTTATTATGAGTTTTTAGTATACAGCAACTTTTCTTTCTTGTATTTTCACCTATGTTCCCAAGATTTTCTTAATACATGTGATCACGATTCACTTGTCCAAATCATTAAGGGTACTAATGTACATGCTAATTACCTCAACCAGTTGCTGTAATACAAGGGTGGATCTAAAACACTCCACATAGTCATATCGTTCCCTTACCTCTAATCAAATCTCTTCTGCAAGAGTGAGAAGAATATTCTGTTGCATTTATTGTAAGTATGGGCGAAATGCGTGAATTCGCGGTACGCGAATTCGAGCGAAAGCGAATTCGCGATCCACAAAATTTGTGGATTTTTTTTTTGCATGATCGCGGGGCTTTTTGCGTGTTTGCGGGACGCTTGCAATGCATCGACCTCGAAGTTACCCATGCAGTCGTACATGGGCGCGGCCATCTTATTCGCATTGCGTATTTTGGTTTTCGGAAGCTAGTTGCAAGCTCGCGTTCTGCGCGGGCACGATTACGTGTTCGTGTGCGTTTTTGCGTGCTCGCGTGGGAAATATCATGCAAACTTACCCACGCGGTCCTCAATGGGCGCGCCCATCTTGTTTTTCAGTCATTGCTATGGTTCTGGGCATGCTTTTTCAATCCAATCCCTAATCTTGCAATCCTTTGTTTCTTTGAAGTTTTTTTGGATCTTTTTTACTCATTATCTATCCCTCTCTTTTTCTACATCTATATTTTGTGTTTTTTTCTACTTTTAAAGCTACTTTTTCTTTTCATTACTTTTTCCCTATTCTTTCCTATTTTTTTATCAGCTGTCCAGGACCATGGCAAAGGGAACCGGGAAGAGTCCCGCACCCCGTAGCCGGCTCCCTTGCGGTCGCTTGAGTAGGGGAATGTACAGGCCAGGGAACTCTTTACTGCGGTGGAGGTGGCCGCACTCATTTTCTACGTGCAGCGCCACCTCCCCAAGACCGTGGCAGCAGGGGGCAGGCTTGCTTCAAGGTATTGCCTCCGAGAGCGTCGACAGCTGTGGGAGAAGGTGTGCTGGGCCATGCGTAGGGAGTCGGCGGTCCGGCGCACCTACCAGCAAGCGACGCACCGGTGGTCGGACCTCCTTGACCAGGAGCAGGACCTGCTCCACGTGCTAGGTTTGGAGATCCCTGGCCTTGGTGAGTAGCTATTTAATAACTACTTTGTTTTCTTCTGCTCTGAGTTATATTGCAAGAATGCTGCCTATTCAATTACATTGCAGATAAACAAATGTTTAAATAGCTTCTGTCATTGCAGGTGCTTGCCTGCTCAGTGGCGTTGCTACAATGCTTACTTGTTTGCAACTTTGTGCTAATTTGAGAGCAGAACTGCGTAATACTAGAGAGACTAGAGACTCAAGTCTAGTCCTTCCTTTCTAGTCCTGCTGCCACAAAGAAGAGATAGTGGTGGATTGATACGTTGAGTATATTGTGGTCAAAGAAATCAAATATTTCAAAAAAACAATCCTCAATGTTGTGTTGATTTCATGATCATCAGCACCTCCCAGGGGCAAGGAGACTACCACCACAACAGAGACTCTGGCGGAACAAGGTGGGCAGCAGGATCGGTCCTCTGGAGGCTCTTCTGCTGGCCCCAGTAAGTTGTTCTATTGTTGTTATTATAATACGTATACTTCCCTAACTTTTACAGCTCCTATTCATTACAAACTGTTTCCTAATTCTATTTTTTACAAATTAGTCTTTGATCTTCTTCTAGACTGTTTCTACATTCTTATCCTGCCTCTACCATCACTCTCTGTGCTACTACTATTTACTATTATTATGAGTCGGTCTGTGTAGGTAGCTAAGCTTGCCCAGTCAGCAAACGGTGTTAAACAAAACTCTGATCCAGCAACAGCTCTAGGCACTGAGTGCAGTACTCTGGGTTGCCCTTGCTATCTATTCTGGATTTCTTAATGTAAGTGCTTTGACAATTCCCAACAAAAAAATGTCAATGTGTCCACCAAGAATAAGCTAGTAGTTGGCTTTTTTGATTTCATGGGAGCACATACCATACCGCTAGTGTTTCAGGGACTATTTTGCATATACAGAAGTATGGACAAGAGAAACAGGACATTGTTGATGATAGGTGCAGTTCGACTTTCCAAATACCTCAGTCCGAACTGAAGTTGAACCCCCAATCCCCTGACCGACTATCTAGTGTGTCTGACCAATGTTTACAACCCAGAAGACTACAGCCGAGTCCCAACCTATCAGAGTCACGGAAACATGCCTGCAAAGTACAGTAGTTCAAACCCTTCCACTCACTCACTTGTGAACAAAAACCACACAGTGTTTGTTAGTTTTATTTTCAAATAAGAAAAAAAAGCATTCTTTATTTTTAATAGTGCAGTATTCCGAGTGAGCACTGGTGATAGATGACGTTAAAGTTTAAACAACATTCCCTTGAATCAATATACTTCAACTTAACAGTTAACACATCAAATTATTAGAATAACTGTGCGTAATCCCCCACCTTCTTTAAAGTACTTAAAGTACTGCTGGTGATAATGAGTAGGTGGTGAATTGTCCTGTTGGCAGTAGGGCAATGGAATCTTCTTTCTGTAATTAGAAAAATGGTGCACGTTAAAAAGCAAGCATTCATCAGTTGTCCTAAAAAGTGTAGCATTTAATGGCTAACCATATAAAAGGTTAACACCCTCCCCAAAACCGTCACTTTTTGTCATTCCCAATAATTAAACATTGGTTATGTATACTATTAACATTTTCTTCCATTACAAGACGAAATAGGGGGTGGTGTATGGCATCTGAAAATATGACATGGTTTTTCTAGACATCACAACATCAGATGCGGCACCTAACACCACCAGTGCCATGGCCAGCAGTGCGGAGGGGTCCACTCCAGGGGGTGATGCGGCGGCACAACAAGTGCCACCAGGAGGAGCCGTGGGGGATGGCTCAGCGGCGGCGGACAGTGGTAAGTTATTATACTCCTTACTTATTGACGTTTTCGAGTATGCTCCCAAAGGAGTGTATGATGTACTGTACAGTAGACAGTACACTAGTACAAGAGTACACTGTACTGTTAAGAACAGTTACTAATTTAAAACTACATTTTTGACAATCACAGAGAAGACAGTCAACCTTGACTTAGTAATAGCATTAGTGGCGGTAGTTCGTGGGTAAGCAATGGCCCCCTCTATTTGACTTTAACTCAGCTGGGAAACTTTTATCATGAAGGCAAGTCATATCAGATGATCTTGGAGGATGTGAAGAATGGAAAGGGAAAGAAGGGGGAAAGGAAAGACAAGTGAGTCGTAACATTTATGACTGTAAAGAATGGTACGTGTTTTTGAATGCAGGCAGAGGTGACTGATAGGAAGGAATCAGATGCATGGCTGCTTGAAGCAAGGATAGTTGGAGGAGAAAGAAAAGATGACTGCCTGTGTGGGTGAATCAGAAAATGTATGTGTGATGTGCATTGCAATATGCAAGTCAAGACGGTGGTTTACAAAATAAAATGAAAAGGGTGTTAGTTGGTTGTTGAGAAAAAGAAAACTTGGTTGAGACATTAAGAAGAATGATAGACGTTTACTTTGGAAGCCTGGATGGTATCTTCTTCTTCCTCATAGATAGCATAGGTGCATGTAGTAGAGCAGACGCTCAGTGGATGAACAGTGTTACTTTGAACAGCATGTCCGTGCCAGAGAAGCAAAGCTGAGGAAATCCAAATACTAGAAGTTGTGATTGTTCAGAAAATGTTAATACTCTCTTGACTAAGAGTACAGTAGTTTACTTTGAAAGCACAGCATATATTGTGTATGTATTGTATAGTTGACATTATACCAAGTCAAGTTCCTTTTTCTGGCAATTATGGGTACCACACTCACTCCCTATGTTAATAATTTTCTATCAGCTGTGTCATGGGTGGACTATTGCTGTTGTTCACTCAATCTATCAAAACAAAGCACCTAAAGTCATCCATCAAATAAGCAAAGATCAAGTGATCTGCAGGATATATGATCAGAAATGAATAATCTTCATTTTCCTTTTGTAGTAGTCAAGGCCCGGGGGGGCAGTGCGAAATATAAATTACATTGAGCAGTAGCCCTTGATGTAACCAAGTATGGCCAGTACCACCCCTATAGAAAAGTAAGAGCTTCCTATCCCCACCTGCATGTACTGCTTAAAGTAATGCGAGTCTGCGTCATCATGGCTTGTGTCTGTTTTTCTTGGGTGCAAGCTGAGTGAGCTGGCATTATGCCGGCTACCACAAGTTCACGTACAAGTAATTTCTTTTGCAAAACAAGAGAAAAAAAGAAGACTGGTGTAGTCTCTGACTCTCTGTCTATGTAGTAGTGAGTCCATAGTGCTGCTAGTAGAATTCCTGAAACTCCCACTAATGTCACAGGCCTACAAAGACTGCAGAAAGATACATGCCAAAATGTCATAGTGTGCTTGCAAGTTGCTAGTGTTACTGTGAGACAACTTTCTGTTGAATTATTTTGACTTAATGTTAAAGACTATTGGCTACAGTATTTTTCTTTCTTTCTTCATTTAGATGCTCCAAAAAAACTCACCTGCAAGGAGATGGCTGTCCGGGCCAAGGCAAATAAGCCATATGCCATGTGCGCCGAATATCTGCAGCTGTGGGCTCGGGAGCAGGAGGAGACGGCAACTACTGCATCCTACTCCAGTGCCCCCGGGTCCACCAGCCAGCAGCCTCCAGTGAAACGGCACTGTGGCCCGACAGCCTCCCGCCGCCGCCGCCGCACTGCAGGAAAAACAACAGCTATCACCCTTTCCCCCCAGCCCCCCCAGAGCCTGGATGGCACGTCTGCGCCGCCTCCAAAAGCGACTGGACTACCTGGAGCAATTGGCAGAGAAGCAACAGCGCCAGCTCCGGGACCTCTGCAAAGAGGTGGGGACCTGTCCACAGGAGGATACCACCAAAGGAAGTGACTTTCCCTTGCCCCTTTTTTAAAGACTTTGGGGGGTGGGAATTGGGCGTTGGGGAAAGGGACTTGAAGAAGGACATTTGGGCATTGGTTGGGTTTAGGGAGGGGGGTGAGTTTGGTTAGTTTATTTTTGTTAGAGGAAATATATTCATTTATTTTACATACTTAAACATAGTATATGCGTTCATATTATTTTTTGTGGTGGTGGGCGGGCGTTATTGTACGTTTGCTTTCTTCAAACTTACCAGTATGAATTATCTAAACGTCCAAACATGTACAAAAGTGCCACTAACAGAGTTAGTGAATTCAATTGCCCTACTAGTTGTATACTAGTACTACAGTCAGTCTCTCATCTCCTCCGAGTCCTAGCCCATTATTCTACCTCCCCAAAATGCTTATCTTACCTGTGATTCGTGTTTCAGAATACTGCTAGGCACAGGGCTGGCTGCATAGCAAATGGCGATTAAGGTTGGGTGTTGACTTGAATCCTGGATTGTTGAAATATCATCATTGTGCTGGTAGTAGTAGTGGTACACACTGGCAGTAGCAGCATATAAAAAAAAGGAAATGAAACATTGAGTGGCCTGAGCGTGGCATTAGAAACAGTACAATAGATAGTACGGTAGAGAACAGTGCCATAAATTGTAGCCTAAGCAGTGCTAAAGTATTCAAAAGATAACTAAGTACTAGTTGCGTGGAGTATGGCTACTATAAGAAATAGTATTAAGGCAAAGGACAAAGCAACGTAAGCATTAAGCTTTTGATTCATCACATGTAGGAGGAGGATGTTGTTGATGATCAATCCACGATGGCGCACATGAAATTCTGATTAGAATGATTTTTCTGTTGCTTTGACCTTATCCTCCCCAGCAAGTGTGTGGAATTTATTGCTGTCATTTAGTCACACCTCAATGAAAAACCACACAACCCGGGGGAAGAGGGTTAGGGTTTGAAAATTGGATGGGAATGGGGGTTGTTGGGAAAGTTTTGTGGAGAGAGGAAAAAAACACAGCACGGACAAACAACAAATGAAGAAAAACAAATCTTTGGATTCGAAGATATCCATAAATCTTTTAAGGGACATAAAGAAAGTGCACTACTGCATGCATGAAGTTGTTTGCTAAATAGATGGTTATGTTACTGAAAAAAACGTACTAGTAACTATGAAGAAACAATTTGACAGTACAGGGCTACAGTAATAATTAGAATTGCGCAATTTTACTTGCCTCTCTGCCCTCAGAGAGAATAAACACTTATTAGTACATTAAATTAGTTTTAGAAATAGCAAAGAAACTTATCAAATAGCTGGAGGGGTGAATTTGAAGCAGAGAGCAAACAAACGCACAGAGTCACACTCGTAGAAATCAAGTTCACAACAATAACATGTAAAAGTAAAAGATAAGGAGAAGTTAAGAGGATACTGTAACTGTATGTTGTAGTTGTCCTGTTGAATTTGTGAAGTTGCATGCATCCAGCCATTCCTCTTATTCGCTGTATTCCTCCATTCCATCTGACGCTCCGTCGATCAATCTTGGTGACCAGACACACTGTCCACTGCCTGCCTGATGTGGAATTGCGGATCGCTAATGGTAAGCCTGAGTTAATCGTTTGTTCCATGGCACAGGGTAAAAGCCGGCCTGTAATTGTTGATGGAAAAACAGGAAGTGATATTTAAACACCACGGAGAAAAAAATATAAGGTACGCTGTGTAGTGCAAAAATAACACTTTCAGTTTCAGAGGTGACAGTATTACATATATTCATCATTTCGAAAGTGCGTACTCTGAGTCTCCTTTTCAAGGATAGTAATTAGTAACTATGGGAGATTTTTGCCGATCGTGCCAAAATGCTCTCTGCAACTAGGCCCAAATCCCCCCTTTCCACCATGGATTTTCTTCAAACCACCTGCAATCAAAATGAGACCTTCCCAGCAGTGCTCCTAGACCCCTCAACCCACCCCCAAAAATCTAGAACCCCCCAAGCAGCCCCAAAAAACATGCAATACTGCTAGGCATAAGTTTCAATCATGCCAAAAAGCTCTCTGCAACTAGGCCCAAACCCCCCTTTTCCACCATGAATTTTCTTCAAACCACTTGCAATCAAAATTAGACCTCCCCAGCAGTGCTCCCAGACCCCTCAACCCACTCCCAAAAATCTAGAACACCACCAAACAGCCCTTCAAAAACATGCAATACTGCTAAAAAAAAACTTTTCCACCAGGGATTTTCTTCAAACCACTTGCAATCAAAAGTAGACCTTCCCAGCAGTGCTCCCAGACCCTTCAACCCACCCTCAAAGATCTAGAACCCCCAAAGCAGCCCCCAAAAAACATGCAATACTGCTATCCCCAAAACATGGCAAATCGCGCCTTGACAAAAAATTGCTATTTTCAGCACTTCCACTACTTCGATCCTCTTGAAACTTACCAGGACACTTGTTACAGTGATTCCCAAGAATCTCAGCAAGGCAGAACAAAATCAATCCACTGGAAGGTGTACGACTAGTTTTCACCCAAACACAGGCGACGGCAAAACACCCAAAAAGGCCAAAATTCGGCCAATTCTGGACCAAAAAACGCCAAACCCTGCTAAAACCTTGCCAACATCATTATGAACGAGCATGCATCGGGCCCTGAGCCCTAGACTCCTAGAACCCTCCCAAATTAAACCCAAAACCCTAGTAAACCGCACTGAACCCTAAACCCTATATATGCTTTGTCTGTCTATGTCAAAGAGCCTAGGTATGCTACATCAGGTTGCTTCACTCAGTGGTGCCTGCCTTGACCATCCACATGGCCCTGCCGCAGCATGGGCCAAAAATACGTTACGCTTAAGAATTTGCTAATTTTCTGCAATTTTTGCGAGATTCGAGGATTGCGAATTTGCCACCGAAAAACAGCACATTTCGTGAGTGGAACGGATTTTTGGCCAATGCTTGCGGCAGGGCCATGCAGACGGTCAAGGCAGGCACCACTGAGTGAAGCAACCTGATGTAGCATACCTAGGCTCTTTGACACAGACAGACAAAGCATAATATCTAATTGTATGCAGCAAGCCACAGAGCTCCAATTTTAAATGAACTGCTGTCTGCCTGGCATAACACCAACACTACACTGCCTCGACCACTCCATACCACGACTAGACAGATATGTAGTTCTGCTGTAGTAGTTGTTGTAGACTGGTTTACCTATTTGCCACTCACGAATTGGCCATAGTTGTTCCGTAAACCGACGCTGATGATCCATCCATCCCAGTGAGTGACTGTAAAAGAAAAAAGATATATTATTTTATCAATCATCATGGTATATTGGCAAACAGTAAGTCCAAGGACATTTTGCATATTGGAAAATGCAACATAGTGACCCCTGCAGTTGAAGTACAATTTGAATTAAAAAAGGTAAAAAAAAAGCAGAGTAGACTTGAGTTACATTTAGTGTGTATAAGATTAAATAATAACAGAAGACGTATGATTCATTTCATGCACAACAAACAAACAGCAATTGCTTTCATCAGAGCCAGACAGCCATTGCTGTCCACTGCATGCCATCTTCTTCTCTGTATAACGCAAAGCTAGCTAAAATGCTAGCGCTGGACCTTCTCCCTTTTTCTTTCGTGGAAGGGGTTGGTTTTTTAGAATTTGTGGCAACAGTCTGCCCTAAATGGAAGGTTCCCTATCTGGTCCTATTTTCCGAGAGTTGCTGTTCCGGCACTACATCAAGATGTGCTGGAGGTGATTGGCGCAGCTATTCAGAAGAGTGATGTTCACACTATCCACCTGACAACAGACATGTGGACCAGTTGCCAAGCCCTTGATTACATGTGCATCACTGCACACTGGGTCTCTTTTGCAGGGGCTAAAGAAAAGGTAAAAGCAGGTGTTGACACAGACACAGTTTTTCAAGCTACTCGGAAACATGCAACAGTAGCCATGTTTGCCATGGAGAACACTCATACTGCACCTAATCTTTTGGAGGAGTTTGATAGGAAGGTCTATGAATGGCTGCATCCAAGAAATGCTCTGTGTGTGTAGAACTGCACTCCTAACCTTGACCAGAAATTCAAACAAAATCTATTTTATGGTAATCACTGGATGAGTGAGCAGTCTCACTGGGGGAATGCCCCAACCCCCTCCTAATAATGCACTGTCGAGGCCGGGGAACACCCTGGTCTGTTAAACGCTCAACTTAGTCCCTCAGGTTTCCAAGTCTAACCCTATATATGCAAAGCAGTCTTCAATTATTCATGAAACATTTTTCCATTTATCAACATAACGTACTCCTTCAAAGTTACACCAAAAAGAATATTTTTATATGCAGTTTTTTTCATTTGCCATATGTAACGAACAAATAAGTAAGCTGTACGCATATAAAATATTAATGCTTCATCATGCTATATACATATCAAGAAAATAGATAAGTTAACAAAAAAAGCCTGCTTCCGACCCTTCTTCATGGGAATTTTGTTTTTTTACAAATGTATAACATGTGAAGTTATTTCCACTTGGCGTATTCAGGGATAGTATTTAGGTTCGTCTTGCTCGCACTGTAAAAGAATATGTGATCCAGTCTCATTCATATTCTGGTTATCTTAATACGTTCAATCATTATTGGTAGGGTTTGTACATGCGGGGTTCTGTGTGTACCAGTGCCTTTTATGTAATGAACACCCAAATGAAAGTGAATGTGGAACCCGCTCGACTAGTGCTTCCAAAAGGCTTACCGATACTGAATACTGGCAAGGATACTCACAAGTGGGATGACCACTGGTGGCCCCCCACGTTAGGCCCACCTCCCATCCCCAAGAAGGAAGTAAAAAACTTGGGCGTGACTGTGGATAACTCACTTGCTTTAGAGCTCCACGCAAAAAGAGTGGCTGGCATGTGTTATGGTCGCTTACGGTCTCTTAAACCCATTTTGGACTTTATTGAACCACCTGTACGCCAGACAATTGTCCACCGCATATAGACTACTGCAATGTCTTAATGCTGGGCTCCAACTGGACAGCTATCAACAGACTCCAAAGGGTCCAAAATGCAGCTGCTCGCATTCTGTTTGCTCTACCAAAACACTGTCATACGTCCCAAATTCTGCGGCGTTTACATTGGCTACCGGTGAAACAACCCATCCACTTCAAGACCCTTTGTCTAATTCACAAAATTCTTCACTGTTCTGGTCCTCAAATCTTGCGGGGTCTGTGTTCCTTCTATTTTCCTACACGTGCCCTCTGCTCGGCGGACCTTCATCTTGTACCATCAAAATTCAGAGGAGCAGAGCTGGCGGCCGTTCTTTCAGGTATTTGGCACCAAAACTGTGGAATTCGATCCCCTTAGAAGTGTGTGCTACAAAGAACTATCTGTCCTTTAGAAAACAAATCAAAACCTGGTTGTTCCCCTATACCTAGGGTATCTAAGAGGCCCTACACGTCACTTCTACGGGCTAGGTTGCCTTGTCCTTAAGCATGTCTGCAAGCGCTGGGACGCCCCGTTGCTGGGGTAGCCATGCGCTGTATAAGTTAAATTAACATAACATAACAAATTCCCTGCCATTACTTCCTGGTACTCCAAAGCTGCAAGCTAGCTTGAATTCGAGCTCCGAATCTGTCGTTCTGAATATTCAAATGTCTGTGCTGATTCTAATGAACGAGAAGTTCACCCATCAGCCAAAATGCAAATGTGTGACCGAATCCAAGCCATAGTACAATAAACTGCTTGATGTAAAGACAACCGCTATCGTCTTACCTCCAAATTGCCAAACAAGCCTTCATGCAGCGAGCAACCGCTGCAACACCAAACGAGCCTTCAAACAACCAGCTACTGCCGCGATGAGGATTGACATGCCTCACTGGGTCACAAGGTTATTATAAACCCGCCCACTTTTTCGAGGTGTCAAAAAAAAACTTTATTGCTCTAACCTAAAGGGATCAAAGCTAATGAAAACCTCCGATTTCGGCAACCCTACTGATTGTGGTGTACTCATTGTGAAAATACCTAATCAATGTATGAACGGATGTGAGTATGTGGAATAAACCGTGGTATTGGCAAAACTAATATAAGCCCGAACAAAGCAATGAACTGAAAATAAACTCCAGAAATGTCACAAAGTCAGGCCCCGTAGTGGAGATAAATAGTGAACTTTATTTCAGCTTTGCTGAAAGCTGCTGGGAACGCGAAAAATCCTGAGACCTTTCTACTTGTAATATGCACATCATGAAGATACCTAATCAATATGAGATTGGGTGTTGTGATGTGGAATGTGCCTAGTAGGCATTACAGACATATACCTGAAAAAGCCCATATAAACTCCCAAAGTGCATCTTATTAAACACAAATCCCTTTAGGTGGATCCAGATATTCCGTAGTGAACAAAAATTATGATGTGTGATGTGCCCTAAGTGCAGAACTCCCTCACGTGCAAAACCTGTACACAAAGTATAAAGATGTACAAAGAATCTGATGTCCAGAGTCACAATGTGAATGCAATTACACAATGAGTCATAATATTATAAAAAGCATAGCATTTCATACTGGTCATTTAAACCTCCTGGATTCATTGTTCCTAAGCTTTTAATCCATGTTGTCTCCCTTCGTGACAGCATCATATGATGATCTTTTCCTGCAACTTCATCTACCTTTTCCAATACTGTAAATATAATCTGGGGAATGGTGTGAGATTCCTTGACCCAATGTGAAGCCAGACTAGAAGTCAGGTGTTTGTTGCAGATTAAGCTTTTTTGATCTAAAATGCAAGTTTTAACTTTTCTGGTGGTTCTGTCCACATAAACCATTCCGCATGGACAGCAGATTGCATATATTACTCCCTCTGTGTTGCAATCGGATGTGTGCTTTAAAGGAATCATTTGACCTGTTCGAGGATGTGCGAAACTGTTGCCCATGATGACATTGCCACATTGGCCACAGTTCCAGCATTTAGGAATGCCTTTAAATGCTGTGTTCTCAATTTTTGCTTGTTTTTTGAGGATTTCCCTCATATTTTTTGCTTGATTGTGCGCAAATAATGGAGGACCTTCAAATAGACCAGCACAGTCTGGTTCCTGGGAAATAATTTCCCAGCTTTTCCAAATAATGCTTTTAATCTGTCCTGCTTGTGTGGATTATTTGAGGACAAACACCATGCGTTTGCTTGCTGTTTTTTCAACTTTTTTGAGTAGCTCGATTCTTGTCTTTACAGCTACTTTTTCTTCAGCACTCTTCAACGTAGTCTCAGGATATCCTCATGCTCTGTATCGAACAATTTGTTGTTCCATTAATTCAGTACTTTTAACCAAATCTGATGTATTCCTCTTGATGCGTATTAATTGAGACTGTGGTAAATGATCCTTTAAGGATCTGGGATGTGCACTGAAATAGTGCAAGGCATTGTTAACATCAGTTGGCTTACAGTAGACTGCAGTGGAGAACTCTCCAGCGGTTTTGTGTATCTCAATGTCTAGGAACTGAATTTTTTGAGAGTCGATCTTATGCGTGAATTAAATCCGAGGATTCTTTTAATTGATTTCATGTATACACCCTGTCAGTGTATGCATATCACAATTCCAAAGTAAAAGTATATCATCAATAAACCTTAAAAGTAGAATAGCAGGTTGTTGCCATTTAGAATGATGTGGTATATGTGTCTCCTCAAAGTACGGCATAAAGGTGTTAGCGTACGAGGGAGCACCCGGAAACCCCATGGATGTCCCGGTGCATTAAGATAAAATTGTTCTTTCCACCAGAAGTAACTGTGGTACAAGGAGAAGTGGAGCAATTCCATCAGGAATACCCCCAGGTCCTTGTCCATCTCTGATTGTAGTAGACGCCACTCAACAGCTTCAAGACCTTCATTGTGGGCAATCAACGTTTATAACGCCACTACATCAATTGTAAACAATATCGTGGATTCTGTAATTAGATGACGAATATTTTTCAGTTTCAGTAGGCAATCTGTCGTGTCTTTTACATATGTTTTCCACTGCTGTACTAAAGGTTGTAAATGAAAGTCTATGAAACGACCGATCGGTTCATGTATCAAACCACATCCTGCCACGATGGGACAGCACGGTGGATCACTGACATGCTTGTGAATTTTTGGAAGCATATATATGTGTGAAATCTGTGGATTGGAAGTTTGCAAATATTTTCTGATGTTAGTATTGATGAGTCCATCCATTTTAGCTTTATTAACCAGAACATCTAAAGCTCTTCCAAAGTCCTTGGTAGGATCCTGTTCTAGTGGAATGTATGTATCCATATCCTGAACATGCTCATTCACTTTTTGTTCGTAAAATGTCGTGTTCATCATCACAAGTGCTCCCCCTTTGTCGGGCGATTGAAATGTTATACTGGTGTCTTGTCGTAAATCATTCAAAATCTGTGTCTCTTTTTTGAACACATTTGTGTGTTTAAGTTTATAATATTGTACTGTCTCCAAATCCTTCTTGTCCAAGGATTCAAAGTTATCTAAACTTTTATGTGAGATGGGCGAAAGGGTTCTGGTATGTCTTGAGTATTGGTGCATAGAATTGTTGAAAAAAAACATTTGAAACGTAATTTCCGGGTGAACTTAAACAACGCTATTTCAGTTTCAAGAGCATGAAATGAGTATGTGGGAACAAATGATGGTCCTTTGTTTAGAACCTGTTGTTCCTCCATTGTTAGGCTCCAGTCTGAAATATTAACAATTAAGTTACCCGCTTCAAGTTGCGTTGTGGCCTCCCGGTTTCTGGGTTTTTTTTGGATGTTTTTCCCCTCCTTGTTGGTTTTCTTTTGTAGTTATGGTTTTGTCTGGAGGTAAATGTAAGTCCAAGCCTTCCCCCAAAAAAGACGGCTGAGCTTTTGAGGTTGTCACTGCCCCATCACCTCTGGCAGCTCCCTCCGTGGACACTCTAGGATCAGGAGGTCTTTTTAGTGAAAGGTCCTCATCTTGTACTATGCTCTCTTCAGAGGACGTGTTTGTTGTTTTCTTGAAGAATCTTTTCTGTGAATATGCCTCCGTCCACGTGTAAACCTCATCCAACTTATAATCTATCGTGTCCCTGTGAAACTTCCTGATTTTTCGCTCATGGACCTCTCAAGCATGAACATCCAGGTGGGTATTAAAATCCTCCAGAACTTTCTTCCAGTCCTCTTTTTCCATGTTGGCATTGACTTCATGCTTTAATCGGGCTATATCCTGTGATACATCTTTAAGGACTGCGGACAATTCTTCAATAATCAAAAGTATAAGGTCTAAAGAGCACTTATTTAAAATCCCGTTCCACCTCACCATAAAAGTTTTGTTAAATTTAAACAACATTGGTTTAAGTGCTATACGCAAACCACATGGAATTCTCTTGACCTTGTGATACTCAATTAAGGTGGTTGCGTGTAACCTTTGGTTTATCTCTTTTCTCATTGTGTATTCTAATTGTTCCAACAATTGTGCGGTGGTGCCAGTAGAAGAACCAAAAATGCGTACTTCTTCATTGAGGGAATAAATGGAATTTGCCTCTTCCAAAGTGTAAGCATTAGTATCAGCTTGATTTAATGTTAAAACTGCTATGTCTTTAAATGATGCCATGATACTGGGTGCTAGTCTACTGAGTTGGGCTCAATCTGAAAATGCTCTGTGTGTGGAGGAGTTTGATAGGAACGTCTATGAATGGCTGCATCCAAGAAATGCTCTGTGTGTGTAGAACTGCACTCCTAACCTTGACTAGAAATTCAAACAAAATCTATTTTATGTTAATCACTGGATGAGTGAGCAGTCTAACTAGGGGAATTCCCCAACACCCTCCTATTAATGCACTGTTGAGGCCAGGGAACACCCTGGTCTGTGAAACGCTTAACTTAGTCCCTCAGGTTTCCAAGTCTAAACCTATATATGCAAAACAATCATCAATTATTCATGAAACATTTCTCCATTTATCCACATAACCTACTCCTTCAATGTTACTCCAAAAAGAATATTTTTATATGCAGTTTTTTCATTTGCCATATTTAAAGAACAAATAAGTAAGCTTTACACATATAAAAGAATATTGCTTCATCATGCTATATACATATAAGAAAATAAATAAGTTAACAAAAAAAGCCCAATGCATTTCGGGTCTGCTTCCGACCCTTCTTCAGGGGAATTTTTTTTTAAACAAACGTATAACATGTGAAGTTATTTTTGCTTGGCGTGTTCAGGGGTAGTATTTAGGTTTGTCTTGCTGGCACTGTAAAAGAATATGTAATACAGTCTCATTAATATTCTCGTTATCTTAATACAGTCAATCTTTATTGGTAGGGTTTGCACATGCAGGGTTCTGTGTGTACCAGGGCCTTTTATGTAATGAACACCCAAATGAAAGTGAATGTGGAACCCGCTCTACTAGTGCTGAAAAATAATATTGTCTGTTTTACAAAGTGTGTATGATGCACCGTAAATGTAAAAGCCAACTCACGTGGTGTTCAACAATCCGAGTCACTATGAATAAAAGCAGACCGAAACAGACCGAGTCAGTCTCCCTCTATAAACATATCTAACAAGGATTAACAAAACACTGGGTTACAGTGTTTAACTTTGAAAAGGCTTACCGATATTGAATTCCCTGGCGTTACTTCCTGGTACTCCAAAGCTGAAAGCTAGCTTGAATTCGAGCTCAGAATCTGTCGTTCTGAATATTCAAATGTCTGTGCTGATTCTAAAGAACGAGAAGTTCACCCATTAGCAAAAATGCAAATGTGTGTCCGAATCCAAGCCATAGTACAATAAATGGCTTGATGTAAAGCAAACCGCTATCGTCTTACCTCCAAATTGCCAAACAATCCTTCATGCAGCGAGCAAACGCTGCAACACCAAACAAGCCTTCAAACAACCAGCAACTGCCACGATGAGGATTGCCACACCTCACTTGGTCACAAGGTTATTATAAACCCGCCCACTTTTTCGAGGTGTCGAAAAAAACCTTTATTGCTCTAACCTAACGGGATCCAAGCTAATGAAAACCTCCGATTTCGACAACCCTACTGCTCGTGGTGTACTGATCGTGAAAATACCTAATCGATGTATGAACGGATGTGAGTACGTGGAATACAACGTGGTATTGGCAAAACTAATATAAGCCCAAACAAAGCAATGAACTGAAACTAAACTCCAGAAATTTAACAAAGTCAGGTCCTGTAGTGGGGATAAATGGTGAACTTTAATTCAGCTTTGCTGAAAGCTGCTGGGAACGCGAAACCTTGCTACTTGTAATATGCACATCATGAAGATACCTAATCAATATTAGATTGGGTGTTGTAATGTGGAATGCGCCTAGTAGAGGGAACGAGGCAGACACGCGATTCCGGTGAAATCCAGAACATATCCAGCTCTTGGGAATACCGACGATATTCTATGCCCGTTCAAGGAACGTTTTAAAACACTAAGAGATATCCAAAAAACTGTGAAAGAGTTTGACAATACGAAAGGAAGAAACCCCAAGAGAAGGAGCTCCTAGGTCAGGAGAGAGGAAATATCCACACTAAAGCTTGCAGAATCAAAGTGTAACGCAAAGCTGATCCTATACTGGAACGTCTCCTACATTAGTTGGGGATACGGTGTAACTAACCGCTTCTTGAAACCCCAGCAAGAAAAGTCCTGAGGAAGGTGCCACAGAATCAATTGTACTGCACCGAAACGCGTCGACGCATTGTTTCTTGACAGAAAGAATCCAGTCAGGGCCTGGTAAACTTTAGATGGATATCCAACATTATCACTAATGTTTGCATGAGTCCAAGTGATTTAGGCCGTTGGATCTAGGAATATTAAGTGGCAGAGATATCTGTGAGCCACAGTGATACGAGGGGTTTGTCATGATATGTAGTCTTGTCTTTTGTCCAGAAATCGCCAATATGTTTTAGATATGTCTCTATTAGTTGTGCATTTTACTATTGTGCTTGTGTAACATTGTTTTCATTTGTGTATTATCCTTTCAAGGTACATTCCTTGGATTTTAAACTGCATTGTAATGATTTGTATGAACTTGCCTTGCTTTTTTTACTGCCTATACATTGGTTTTTAATAAAATTAGATTGTTAACGATTCTATTTCTTTGTGGAAACCTTTTTATATTACCTGATACACAGTGCACTATAGGTCCTTCTTCCCTGACAAGACAGGGCTGAGGGCATAGGTGAACAAGTAGACTCCAGGGATTCCCCCTTTGACTTTCTGTCTTCCTACCCTGTTCCCTGGTGAAAGTGGTGTACCCTCTCTTTTTGAAATCGGTAGTATGAGTTTTCTCTATGACAAACATGGCTACTGTTGCATGTTTCCGAGTAGCTTGAAAAACTGTGTCTGTGTCAACACCTGCTTTTACCTTTTCTTTAACCCCTGCAAAAGAGACCCAGTGTGCAGTGATGCACATGTAATCAAGGGCTTGGCAACTGGTCCACATTTCTGTTGTCAGGTGGATAGTGTGAATAGCACTCTTTTGAAGAGCTGTGCCAATCACCTCCAGCACATCTTGATGTAGTGCTGGAACAGAAACTCTGGCAAAATAGGACCGGCTAGGAACCTTCCATTTAGGGCAGACTGTTACCACAAATTCTAGAAAGCCCACCCCTTCCACGAAAGAAAAAAAGGGAGAAGGTCCAGCGCTCGCATTTTTGCCAGCTTTGCGTTATACAGACGTGCCGTTGGGTGGTTGAGTTCAAATGGCGCATCCGACCAAAACATTCTGCTAATGGTGATCTGGACCGTTTTACGTGATGATGATGATGCAGACTTCTTCAAACCAGTTAGGCTCATTGATGTACTTTTTTGCATTGGTGTCTCTCCCAGACTCTTAGTGTGCCTCATACATGTTGCTGGGGTAGAGGGTGTGGGCGCTACCACTGCAGTGCTTCTGCCAGGGGTACTGGGAATACCGGAAAAAATGTGTGTCGCTTCTTCACTTCCCCCTGCATGATCAGCCCCTCGTCATCATCAGGTGCAATATGAATGGATACATTTGGATTTGTTGTTTTTTTTGGCTTCCTGGATCTTACTCAAGTGTGCCTCCCACTGGATAGTGTGGTGTTTTTGGAGATGACCTCTCTGGCCTCCGTTAGCATAGTTGG
Organism: Lissotriton vulgaris; assembly: GCF_964263255.1. Classification (NCBI taxonomy): domain Eukaryota; kingdom Metazoa; phylum Chordata; class Amphibia; order Caudata; family Salamandridae; genus Lissotriton; species Lissotriton vulgaris. The sequence continues at coordinate 2,048,890,286 of NC_141685.1, forward strand.
CACCAAGCTTACCCCGACTAACTGATATTTTACAAATCGAGCAAATGACCATGTTTTCTGCCTTTTGGCTAACACTAAAGAAGTCCCAAACTGGGGACTGGAGATGTCTGCTGGTGGTTGAGGTGATACTTTCAGTTTCAATGCCAGATGAAGTGGAGTATGGGCGTGGCTGAATTCGACTCTGTTGTTCACTTACAGCACCACTCCTTGAGGTAATGGAGGTCAAGCTGGATGGAGGTCCTTGCTGGCCCTTCTGACGAGAAAATATGGAAGCTGTAGGTCGTGTTGGTGTTGTAGTTGGTGGTGGTACCAGTGCCGCGCCACCCACATCCCGCTCAGCAGTCATTCGGGATAAGGTCAAAATGTCTGTCTACTGCATGCCCGCTGGGGTTGGACTGATGACTGTGTTGACTAGGTCATCGTCAGACTGTTCATCAGCAGCAAAATACACCACTTCTTGTTCGTCGTCATCACCCATAACTGAAAGCGTTGCAGGAACCTTCCTTTTAGGCTTAGCTACCTTTGTCGGCTCATGGCTTGCCTTTTCTCAGACTGCATTGGTGGGTTCCGATCAACATCAAGATCATAAGAAGGAAGGGGGCTTGAAGAAGAATGTGCAGTAGCCCTCCTTGACCTTTTTCTTGCTGGTGATCTAGAAGAAAATGGATCATCCTCAGGAAGAGTGGCTTCCTCGGATGATACCTCCGCTTGAATCTCGATTTCCTGATGTGCCCCTACTTCTGGAGGAACAAGCATTGTGGGCAGTTGTGACACTCCATGCGCCTCTATTTGCGCCTCTCCATGCGCCTCTCCATGCACCTCTCCTTGCGCCTCTCCTTGCGCCTCTCCTTGCGCCTCTCCTTGCGCCTCTCCTTGCACCTCTACTTGCACCTCTCCTTGCGCATGTACTTGCGCCTGTACTTGCCCATGTACTTGCGCCTCTCCTTGCCCATGTACTTCCGCTTGTACTAGTTGCACCTGTGGTTGTCGTTGCGGCTGTGGTTGCTGAACACTCGTCAGCTGAGTTACACCCTGCGTTGATTGGGTGCTACTTTCTTGCGATGAGCCAACATCACTGGTCAATGGTGATTAAGCAATGACAGTGGCTGCCTCTGCAGCACTCATGGGCTTGGACCTAACCTTGCGTGGTGGCACTGAGCCTATTGAAGCGGAGGTGCGGCTTCCAGCTTGGTCCCCGGCGGACCCCGCTGCTGCAGACGTTGTTTTGACCAGCCGGACTTGCTCCATAGCGGTCTCTCCCCCCACGCTCCTCTGCCTCACCTCCCTACTTCCTCTGCTAATTGCATTGCCTGAGACATCGCCTGCAACCCGAGAGCGCTTACGATTACATAGCGCCTGGTATCGTTGTGTCGCTATTACATTAGAACCCAGTTGCGCTGCATTGCGGTGATTTTAATTAGCCTGTATCGTTTTATTTTAATTATTTCAGAGCCCAGTTGCGCTGCATTGCTGTGATTTGAATTTAGCCTCATTATTACTGTTTTGCTGATATTGTGCCCCAGTTTCGCTTTATCTCCTGCCATTTTGTTATTATCTCCACTCGCGGCCCGTGTCTCCTCCCCGCTCCCGCCTCCTGCCTCCCGCCTCCCAGCTGCCCCTCCCACCCACTGGTAGAGTAAGCACGCTCCTACCAACACAACGCTGTGACCAGCCGGACTTGCTCCGTAGTGGTCGCTCCCCCCACGCTCCTCTGCCTCACCTCCCTACTTCCTCTGCTAATTGCATTGCCTGATACATCGCCTGCAACTCGAGAGCGCTTCAACGATTACATAGCGCCTGGTATCGTTTTGTCGCTATTACATTAGAACCCAGTTGCGCTGCATTGCGGTGATTTTAATCAGCCTGTATCGTTTTATTTTAATTATTTCAGAGCCCAGTTGCGCTGCATTGCTGTGATTTGAATTTAGCCTCATTATTACTGTTTTGCTGATATTGTGCCCCAGTTTCGCTTTATCTCCTGCCATTTTGTTATTATCTCCACTCGTGGCCTGTGTCTCCTCCCCGCTCCCGCCTCCCGCCTCCCAGCTGCCCCCCCACGCTCCGCCCCCCCACTACCCACTTATGTCAGACACAACCACGTGCAGCGTTCACGCGCAGCGGTCGCGCCCCAGTCGCGCCGAAGGTGCGCCAAAGGTAAGCCCGTCTACGCCCATCCACGCCTGGACCACGCCCAGCGCCTGACCCCCTGGCCCCGCAAAGCGCACTCCTCCAGCATAACATATGACGCCGCCAGCCTCCTAGCCCTTAACCCCGGACGCACACATCTATGCTGCATAGCTGCCCCAGGACTCACCCATGGACCCTTTGCCTGCCACTACTGCAAATTTACCAGCACCAAGACCCACACCACACCCACTAACCCCAAACACAGCTCCGATTCTAACCACCTGAAGTGCATCCTGCTGAACACCCGCTCGGTCCACAGGCACGCCACCGAACTCTGGGATCTACTCGACACTACATCACCGGACGTCGCCTTCCTAACTGAAACATGGATGAACGCATCATCAACACCCGATATCGCCATAGCCATCCCGGACAACTACAAAATTAAGAGACCGCACCGACCAAACAGGAGTAGGCATCGCCATCGTCCATAAGAACACCATCAAAATCACGACCAGCTCCAATGACAACCTCACAATTGCCGAACACCTTCACTTCTAGGTCCACACCGACCCTAGAACCACACTCAGAGGCACTCTCATCTACAGACCTCCAGGAACCCGTAAACAATTCAGCGAAGACATCACTGACTTCATCAGTCCACATGCCCTCGCCTCCGAGAACTACATTCTATTTGGAGACCTCAACTTCCACCTGGACAAGAAAAACGACAGCAACACCACCACCCTTCTCGACAACCTGGCCAATCTCGGCCTCAAACAAATTGTTGACACCCCCACCCATGTAGCCGGACATACGCTCAACCCAATCTTCACCTCCAGCAAACACATCTCCTTCGATCGCACCACAGCTCTCCACTGAACGGACCACAGTTGTGTTCACTTCAGATACAAAACCACCTCGACCCACAACCCCCCACAACCTATCCCCCGAAGAAAATGGAACAAAATCACCACCGACCAACTCCTCACTTCGCTCAACCAAAACCCACCCGCCCCCTCATCGGACCCAAACCAAGCTGCCATCAAATTCAAACAATGAATCACTCACAGCGCTGACGAATTAGCACCCTTGAAAAACCATCACACCAAACAAGACAACAAAAAGGCCCCCTGGTTCAACGACGACCTTAAGAAATCCCAAAAATTATGCCGCGCTCTCGAGAAAACATGGAGAAAAAACCCGACCACCGACAACATGTCCACCTTCAAGGCAGCCACCCGTAAACACCACCAGCTGATCCGAGCCACCAAGAAATCAGCACTCAAGAATCGACTCGACAACAACGCCCATAACAGCAAGGAACTATTCAACATCGTCAAAGAATTCACCAACCCCACCGCTGCCTCAAACGACATCACTCCCTCCCAAAACCTCTGCGATTCGTTATCCTCCTTCTTCTACTACAAAATTGCCGACATACATAACAGCTTCAAAAACTGTTCCAACAAACAATCGTCTCAACCCCCCATAGAACCTAAACCGCCCGCTAACAACCTCAGCGCATGGAACACAATCACCACTGAAGACACCATCCGCCTCATGAATTCCATCCACTCTGGCTCGCCAACCGACCCATGTCCCCACCACATCTTCAACAAAGCAGACTCCATCATCGCACCCCATCTCCGTGATGTCATCAATTGCTCCTTCATCTCTGCCACCTTCCCCGAAAGCTGGAAACATGCCGAAGTCAGCGCCCTCCTGAAGAAACCCACAGCAGACCCCTCTGAACTTAAAAACTACCGCCCCATATCCCTCCTCCCATTCCCGGCCAAAGTCATAGAGAAAGCCGTCAACAGCCAAATCGCCGCCTTCCTCGAATCCAACAACTCCCTCGATCCCTCACAGTCCGTCTTTCGAGCCAAACACAGCACTGAAACCGCCCTCATCGCAGCAACAGACGACATCCGAACACTACTGGACAACGGAGAAACGGTGGCCCTCATTCTACTCGACCTCTCCACCGCCTTCGACACTGTTTGTCACAGCACACTCATACAACGCCTCAGCAACGTTGGCATAAAAGGAAAAGCCTTGGACTGGATCATCTCGTTCCTAGCCGAGATAACGCAGAGAGTCCGACTTCCCCCCTTCAAATCAGAAGCCACCGAAGTCATCTGCGGTGTACCACAAGGTCATCACTCAGTCCCACCCTCTTCAACGTTTACATGAGCCCACTTGCCTCCATCGCGCGTCAACACAACCTAAACATCATCTCCTACGCTGACGACACCCAACTGATCCTTTCTCTCACCAAAGACCCCAACACCGCCAAAACAAACCTTCACGAAGGCATGAAAGAAGTAGCCCGCATGGATGAAAGACAGCTGCCTCAAACTTAACTCAGACAAAACGGAAGTGTCCATCCTAGGATCAACCCCTTTGCCTTTGACGACTCATGGTGGCCTTCGGATCTGGGGCAAGCACCCATACCCACGGACCATGCACGTAACCTTGGCTTCATCCTAGACTCTTCACTCTCGATGACCAATCAAGTCAACGCCGTCTCGTCCTCCTGCTTCAACGTACTTCGTATGCTCAAAAAAATCTTCCGCTGGATCCCCGCCGAGACAAGAAAGACTGTCACCCACGCACTGGTTACGAGTCGACTAGACTACGGAAACACCCTCTACGCCGGAATTACAGCCAAATTACAGAAAAAACTCCAACGCATCCAAAAATCATCAGCAAGACTCATTTTGGACATCCCTCGCCAAGATCACATCACCGGCCACCTGAAAGACCTTCACTGGCTTCCTGTCAACAAGAGAATAACGTTCTGTCTTCTCACCCACGCACACAAGGCCCTCTACAAACTAGGGCCCGAATGCCTCAACACTCGACTATCCTTCTACACACCCACTCGCCAACTAAGATCATCCAATCAAGGCCTCGCCGCAGTTCCACGTATCCAAAGATCCACCATGGGAGGTAGATCCTTCTCCTACTTGGCGGCCAAGACCTGGAACTCACTCCCCACTCAGCTCCGCCTTACACAGAACCACATCTCCTTCAGAAAAGAACTTAAAACCTGGTAATTCGATAAATAATGAACCCCCTCCCCAAGCGCCTTGAGACCCTCTGGGTGAGTAGTGCGCTATATAAATTCTTGAACTTGAACTTGAACTTGAACTTTCCCCCCGAAAAAAGTGTCTGTGAGCACACCAGTCTCCTTGGTAAGTGGCACCACTTGCTTCTTCTTCTCCTTCTTACTGGCAGTGGCACTCGCAACTTTCTTTGTAGAGGAGCTACGGCCACCTTTCTTTGGGTCCATCTTCTTCAGATGTCAGAACAGCAGGCCACAGTTGCACGAGTTGCAGAGTTGTCTGTGGCCACATGTGACGTCATGTGACGTTGTGCCGCACACAGCGCTGCAGGACTTCTTCCTGACACTGGTGGTTCTCTTGTGCACCTAAAAACAAAGAAAGCCAGAGGAACATCAGTTAAACACCCCAAAAAGTCGAAAAACACACAAATATCACCACAATCCAATGCCATCCATGCCATCAATGATGTTTAAATTCAAGATACCCGACAGAAAGACTTGGTCCCTGGACCACTGAGTACCCCTGGGCATAATAGATGAAAGCAAGGCAAACTGGGTGCAGGCCTGAGCACACTGCCTGGCTTCAAAATGTCCCCTTGTCCCCCAGCCACATGGCCAGGCCCTGCCTGAACCAGGCCTCAAAATGGCAACCACCCACATGGCCAGGCCCCAACAACACCTCAAAAAGTTGAAAAACACACAAAAATCACCATAATCCAATGCCATCCATGCACTCAATGATATTTAAATTTAAGAGGCCCCACACAAAGCCTTGGTCCATGCACCACTCACTACCCCTGGGCATAATGGGTAAAAGCAAGGCAGGTTGGGTGCAGGCCTAGGGCTCAAAGCACACTGCCTGGCTTCAAAATTGCCCCTTGTACCCCAGCAACATGGCCAGGCCATGCCTGGACCAGGCCTCAAAATGGCTCCCACCCACATGGTCAGGCCCCAACAACACCCCAAAAAGTTGAACAACACAAAAATCACCACAATCCAATACCATCCATGCCCTCAATGATGTTTAAATTCTAGAGGCCCCACACAAAGCCTTGGTTCATGCACCACTCACTACCCCTGGGCATAATGGGTAAAAGCAGGGCAGGCTGGGTGCAGGCCTATGGCTCAAAGCACACTGCCTGGCTTCAAAATGGCCCCTTGTCCCCTAGCCCCATGGCCAGGTCTGCGTGGACCAGGCCTCAAAATGGACCCACCCACATGGCCAGGCCCCAACAACACCCCAAAAAGTCGAAAAACACACAAAAATCACCACAATCCAATGCCATCCATGCCCTCAATGATGTTTAAATTCAAGATACCCGACAGAAAGACTTGGTCCCTGGACCACTGAGTACCCCTGGGCATAATAGATGAAAGCAAGGCAAACTGGGTGCAGGCCTGAGCACACTGCCTGGCTTCAAAACTGCCCCTTGTCCCCGGCCACATGGCCAGGCCCTGCCTGAACCAGGCCTCAAAATGGCACGGACCCACATGGCCAGGCCCCAACAACACCTCAAAAAGTTGAAAAACACACAAAAATCACCATAATCCAATGCCATCCATGCCCTCAATGATGTTTAAATTCAAGAGGCCCTACACAAAGCCTTGGTCCATGCACCACTCACTACCCCTAGGCATAATGGGTAAAAGCAGGACAGGCTGGGTGCAGGCCTATGGCTCAAAGCACACTGCCTGGCTTCAAAATGGCCCCTTGTCCCCCAGCCACATGGCCAGGCCCTGCCTGGACCAGGCCTCGAAATGGCCCCCACCCACATGGCCAGGCCCCAACAACACCCCAGAAAGTCGGAAAACACACAAAAATCACCACAATCCAATGCCATTCATGCCCGCAATGATGTTTAACTTCAAGAGGCCCAACACAAAGCCTTGGTCCATGCACCACTCACTGCCCCTTGGCATATTGGGTGAAAGCAGGGCAGGCTGGTTGCAGGCCTATAGCTCAAAGCATACTGCCTGGCTTCAAAATGGCCCCTTGTCCCCCCACCACATGGCCAGGCCCTGCCTGGACCAGGCCTCAAAATGGCCCCACCCACATGGTCAGGCCCCAACAGCACCCACAAAGTCGAAAAACACACAAAAATCACCACAATCGAATGCCATCCATGTCCTCAATGATGTTTAAATTCAAGAGGCCCCACACAAAGCCTTGGTCCATGCACCACTCACTACTCCTGGGCATAATGGGTAAAAGCAGGGCAGGTTGGGTGCAGGCCTAGGGCTCAAAGCACACTGCCTGGCTTCAAAATTGCCCCTTGTCCCCCAGCCACATGGCCAGGCCCTGCCTGGACCAGGCCTCAAAATGGCTCCCACTCACATGGTCAGGCCCCAACAACACCCCAAAAAATTGAACAGCACACAAAAATCACCACAATCCAATACCATTCATGCCCTCAATGATGTTTAAATTCTAGAGGCCCCACACAAAGCCTTGGTCCATGCACCACTCACTACCCCTGGGCATAATGGGTAAAAGCAGGACAGGCTGGGTGCAGGCCTATGGCTCAAAGCACACTGCCTGGCTTCAAAATGGCCCCTTGTCCCCCGTCACATGGCCAGGTCCTGCCTGGAACAGACCTCAAATTGGCCCCCCACCCACATGGCCAGGCCCCAACAACACCCCAAAAAGTCCAAAAACACACAAAAATCAAGACAATCCAATGCCATCCATGTCCTCAATGATGTTTAAATTCAGGAGGCCCCACACAAAGCCTTGGTCCATGTACCACTCACTACCCCTGGGCATAATGGGTAAAAGCAGGGCAGGCTGGGTGCAGGCCTATGGCTCAAAGCACACTGCCTGGCTTCAAAATGGCCCCTTGTCCCCCGTCACATGGCCAGGCCCTGCCTGGAACAGGTCTCAAATTGGCCCCCACCCACAGAGCCAGGCCCCAACAACATCCCAAAAAGTAGAAAAACACACAAAAATCACCACAATCCAATGCCATCCATGCCCTCAATGATGTTTAAATTCAAGAGGCCCCACACAAATCCATGGTCCATGCATCACTCACTACCCCTGGGCATAATGGGTAAAAGCAGGGCAGGCTGGGTGCAGGCCTATGGCTCAAAGCACATTGCCTGCCTTAAAAATGGCCCCTTGTCCCCCTAGCCACATGGCCAGGCCCCGCCTGGACAAGGCCTCAAAATGCCCCCTACCCACATGGCCAGGCCCCAACAACACCCCAAAAATTCGAAAAACATACAAAAATCACCACAATCCAATGCCATCCATGCCCTCAATGATGTTTAAATTCAAGAGTCCCCACACAAAGCATTGGTCAATGCACCACTCACTACCCCTGGGCACAATGGGTGAAAGCAGGGCATGCTGGGTGCAGGCCTATAGCTCAGAGCACACTGCCTGGCTTCAAAATGGCCCCTTGTCCCCCAGCGACATGGCCAGGCCCTGCCTGGACCAGGCCGAAAAATGGCCCCCACCCACATGGCCAGGCCCCAACAACACCCCAGAATGTCGAAAAACACACAAAAATCACCACAATCCAATGCCATTCATGCCCGCAATGATGTTTAAATTCAAGAGGCCCCACACAAAGCCTTGGTCCATGCACCACTCACTGCCCCTTGGCATAATGGGTGAAAGCAGGGCAGGCTGGTTGCAGGCCTATAGCTCAAAGCACACTGCCTGGCTTCAAAATTGCCCCTTGTCCCCCAGCCACATGGCAAGGCCCTGCCTGGACCAGGCCTCAAAATGGCCCCCACCCACATGGCCGGGCCCCAACAACACCCTAAAAAGTCGAACAACACACAAAAATCACCAAAATCCAATACCATCCATGCCCTCAATGATGTTTACATTCTAGAGGCCCCACACAAAGCCTTGGTCCATGCACCACTCACTACCCCTGGGCATAATGGGTAAAAGCAGGGCAGGCTGGGTGCAGGCCTATGGCTCAAAGCACACTGCCTGGCTTCAAAATGGCCCCTTGTCCTCCAGCCACATGGCCAGGTCTGCCTGGACCAGGCCTCAAAATGGCCCCCAACCACATGGCGAGGCCCCAACAACACCCCAAAAAGTCGAAAAACACACAAACATCACCACAATCCAATGCCATCCATGTCCTCAATGATGTTTAAATTCAGGAGGCCCCACACAAAGCCTTGGTCCATGCACCACTCACTACCCCTGGGCATAATGGGTAAAAGCAGGGCAGGCTGGGTGCAGGCCTATGGCTCAAAGCACACTGCCTGGCTTCAAAATGGCCCCTTGTCCCCCAGCCACATGGCCAGGTCTGCCTGGACCAGGCCTCAAAATGGCCCCACCCACATGGCGAGGTCCCAACAACACCCCAAAAAGTCGAAAAACACACAAAAATCACCACAATCCAATGCCATCCATTTCCTCAATGATGTTTAAATTCAGGAGGCCCCACACAAAGCCTTGGTCCATGCACCACTCACTACCCCTGGGCATAATGGGTAAAAGCAGGGCAGGCTGGGTGCAGGCCTATGGCTCAAAGCACACTGCCTGGCTTCAAAATGGCCCCTTGTCCCCCGTCACATGGCCAGGTCCTGCCTGGAACAGGGCTCAAATTGGCCCCCCACCCACATGGCCAGGCCCCAACAACACCCCAAAAAGTCCAAAAACACACAAAAATCAAGACAATCCAATGCCATCCATGTCCTCAATGATGTTTAAATTCAGGAGGCCCCACACAAAGCCTTGGTCCATGTACCACTCACTACCCCTGGGCATAATGGGTAAAAGCAGGGCAGGCTGGGTGCAGGCCTATGGCTCAAAGCACACTGCCTGGCTTCAAAATGGCCCCTTGTCCCCCGTCACATGGCCAGGCCCTGCCTGGAACAGGGCTCAAATTGGCCCCCACCCACAGAGCCAGGCCCCAACAACATCCCAAAAAGTAAAAAAACACACAAAAATCACCACAATCCAATGCCATCCATGCCCTCAATGATGTTTAAATTCAAGAGGCCCCACACAAATCCATGGTCCATGCATCACTCACTACCCCTGGGCATAATGGGTAAAAGCAGGGCAGGCTGGGTGCAGGCCTATGGCTCAAAGCACATTGCCTGCCTTAAAAATGGCCCCTTGTCCCCCTAGCCACATGGCCAGGCCCCGCCTGGACAAGGCCTCAAAATTCCCCCTACCCACATGGCCAGGCCCCAACAACACCCCAAAAATTCGAAAAACATACAAAAATCACCACAATCCAATGCCATCCATGCCCTCAATGATGTTTAAATTCAAGAGTCCCCACACAAAGCATTGGTCAATGCACCACTCACTACCCCTGGGCACAATGGGTGAAAGCAGGGCAGGCTGGGTGCAGGCCTATAGCTCAAAGCACACTGCCTGGCTTCAAAATGGCCCCTTGTCCCCCAGCGACATGGCCAGGCCCTGCCTGGACCAGGCCGAAAAATGGCCCCCACCCACATGGCCAGGCCCCAACAACACCCCAGAATGTCGAAAAACACACAAAAATCACCACAATCCAATGCCATTCATGCCCGCCATGATGTTTAAATTCAAGAGGCCCCACACAAAGCCTTGGTCCATGCACCACTCACTGCCCCTTGGCATAATGGGTGAAAGCAGGGCAGGCTGGTTGCAGGCCTATAGCTCAAAGCACACTGCCTGGCTTCAAAATTGCCCCTTGTCCCCCAGCCACGTGGCAAGGCCCTGCCTGGACCAGGCCTCAAAATGGCCCCCACCCACATGGCCGGGCCCCAACAACACCCTAAAAAGTCGAACAACACACAGAAATCACCAAAATCCAATACCATCCATGCCCTCAATGATGTTTACATTCTAGAGGCCCCACACAAAGCCTTGGTCCATGCACCACTCACTACCCCTGGGCATAATGGGTAAAAGCAGGGCAGGCTGGGTGCAGGCCTATGGCTCAAAGCACACTGCCTGGCTTCAAAATGGCCCCTTGTCCTCCAGCCACATGGCCAGGTCTGCCTGGACCAGGCCTCAAAATGGCCCCCAACCACATGGCGAGGCCCCAACAACACCCCAAAAAGTCGAAAAACACACAAACATCACCACAATCCAATGCCATCCATGTCCTCAATGATGTTTAAATTCAGGAGGCCCCACACAAAGCCTTGGTCCATGCACCACTCACTACCCCTGGGCATAATGGGTAAAAGCAGGGCAGGCTGGGTGCAGGCCTATGGCTCAAAGTACACTGCCTGGCTTCAAAATGGCCCCTTGTCCCCCAGCCACATGGCCAGGTCTGCCTGGACCAGGCCTCAAAATGGCCCCCACCCACATGGCGAGGTCCCAACAACACCCCAAAAAGTCGAAAAACACACAAAAATCACCACAATCCAATGCCATCCATGTCCTCAATGATGTTTAAATTCAGGAGGCCCCACACAAAGCCTTGGTCCATGCACCACTCACTACCCCTGGGCATAATGGGTAAAAGCAGGGCAGGCTGGGTGCAGGCCTATGGCTCACAGCACACTGCCTGGCTTCAAAATGGCCCCTTGTCCCCCAGTCACATGGCCAGACCCTGCCTGGACCGGGGCTCAAATTGGCCCCCACCCACATAGCCAGGCCGCAACAACACCCCAAAAAGTAAAAAAACACACAAAAACCACCACAATCCAATGCCATCCATGCCCTCAATGATGTTTAAATTCAAGAGTCCCCACACAAAGCATTGGTCCATGCACCACTCACTACCCCTGGGCATAATGGGTGAAAGCAGGGCAGGCTGGGTGCAGGCCTATTGTTCAAAGCACACTGCCTGGCTTCAAATTGGCCCCCTGTCCCCCCCGCCACATGGCCAGGCCCTGCCTGGACCAGGCCTCAAATGGCCCCACCCACATGGTCAGGCCCCAACAGCACCCACAAAGTCGAAAAACACACAAAAATCACCACAATCCAATGCCATCCGTGCCCTCAATGATGTTTAAATTCAAGACACCCCACAGAAAGACTTGGTCCATGGATCACTGAGTACCCCTGGGAATAATGGATGAAACGAAAGCAAGGCAAACTGGGTGCAGGCCTGAGAACACTGCCTGGCTTCAAAATAGACCCTTGTCCCCCATCCACATGGCCAGGCCCTGCCTGGACCAGGCCTCCAAATGGCCCCCACCCACATGGCCAGGCCCCAACAACAACTTAAAAAGTAAAAAAACACACACAAATCACCACAATCTAACGCCATCCATGCCCTCAATGATGTTTAAATTCAAGACACCCCACATAAAGACTTGGTCCATGGACCACTGAGTACCCCTGGGCATAATGGATGAAAGCAAGGCAAACTGGGTGCAGGCCTGAGCACACTTCCTGGCTTCAAAATGGACCCTTGTCCCCCAGCCACATGGCCAGGCCCTGGCTGGACCAGGCCTCAAAATGGCCCCCACCCACATGGCCAGGCCCGAACAACACCCCAAAAAGTCGAAAAACACACAGAAATCACCACAATCCTATGCCATCCATGCCCTCAATGATGTTTAAATTCAAGACACCCCACAGAAAGACTTGGTCCATGCACCACTCACTACCCCTGGGCCTACTGGCTAGTGATGCTTTACAGGCACCCCAAAATAAAATAAAAATCCACATCTAACAGTGAGCTAAAATTCCATGACATAAATTAGATTTAAGTTAAAAATAAATCACAGAAACAGTTGTATCGTGCACCCATGACTAACCCTGGGCCTACTGGATACTGTGGCTATCCACAATATATTTTTTATAAGTTGTGAAAAAGTTTTAAAATTTTAGTTGCAGCAAGTGCAATGCCCTAAACAAACAAAACCAACTTACTTGTAAAATCTCAAATCCAAAAGTGATCCTAACTCCAAAGTCCAAAAAGTCCTCAAATACAAATATTCAGCAACAGCCACAAAAAGTAATCCTTCCAGTTCCAGATCCAAATCAAAAGTGACCAGGACATGGACAAAGCACTGGGAGGAGCATGCTGGACAGGAACAGGAAGTTGGAGACTCTGGGGCACTTTCTTCCTCCCACCCCCCCAAAAATCGACTCCTTGCACAAAAAAGTGCAGCCAAATGTCAATCTGAGGAGTTATTCTGATCCGAATCATCATTTTCAGAAGGTTTATGCTGCCTGCTGTGGATTTCTTGTGCAGAATTGCAATTTTTGCAGGTTTGGGAACGCGAGCTGTTCAAATCTCCCGGCGGAAGTCAGCTGCGCGCCGCATCTAAAGCGATGCGTGATCGCGGGCCCTTAAGACGTACTCGCGTGGTCAAACTCTCTCTGTGCAAGATGGCGAGCCGCAATGACGTAATCGTGGTAAAAAAACTCCCACACGATCACACAGCAAGATCCAAAATGGCGCAGCACACGCAAACCGGGAGAAAAACAACTCGGTGAACACAGAATCACGGTGAGTCAATGCTGTGCGCGCAAAATTGTATTTTTTAAGCGCGACCAAACAAAAAAATTCACCAGCTTGCGAATTTGCGGATTTTTGGGCAAATTCGCGGGATTCGCGGACCGCAAAATTGCCAAAAATCCGCAAATTTCGCGAAAGGAACGGATTTGGCGCCCACGCTTAATTTATTGTCCTGTTCAAGAATTGTTTGTAAAGTAAGTTGATGTCATCCTACAGGGAAATTTAAATAGCAAGATGATAGATGATATTACTAAAAACGGTCCTATTTTTATTGCCCTATGATTTTAAAGGAACAATTGTATGAAGGATCAGTCATAGTTCATACCTCTTAATTTGGGGAGCTCGACACTGAGATTACTGTTTCAATTCAATAGTTCAAAAATATTCTGGGTTGTATCATAACATCTAATAATTCAGTTTATAATTCTAATCCAGTTGGTGATGGAATGTCCTAGTCTTGAAGGACCTATTTCCAAAATAGTTAATTTAACATTATAAGCCATTTGCTCATTTTATATTAGATTTATTGGTTTAAGCCTCCTAGAAATTTTTTATGAGTTTTATTAAATTATCTTCATATTGCTCTCTATTGGTTTCTATTTTGAGAAAAGCAAACTACCCAATGGTATCGATCATAAATAAATCTAACATTGTGCCTCTTGGGTTGCAAATGACATCTCGCAATAATAACACAACTATAGATTTATGGTGGAGCAAAAATCACATTGCTAGCATGCTCTATAAAGTATGGTTAAAGTAAGACTCAAAAGGACAAAGTAAGATATAAAAACTATTGGTTTATACACAGAGTGTAGTGGGAGAAGTACATGTTACCCCTCCACAATCCAACACTTTCCCTACTGTTAAACTGACTGATGTGGGGATACTAAATGTTACCCTTCCTGAGACCACCACTTTCCCTACTGTTGCACTGACTGGAGTGGGAATAGTAAATCTTACCCCTCAGCAATCCAACACTTTCCCTCCTGTTGCTCAGAGTGGAGTTGGATGAGTAAATTGTACCTTTCCTGAGTCCAACACTTTCCCTACTGTTGCACTGACTGGAGTGGGAATAATATATTTTACCCCTCAGCAATCCAACACTTTCCCTACTGTTGCTCAGAGTGGAGTTGGAATAGTAATTTTTACCCATTCCAGAGTCCAACTCTTTCTTTACTATTGCACTGGCTGGAGTGGAAATTGTAATCTTTCCACCATCTTGGTCCAACGCTTTCCCTATTGTTGGGTAGACTGGAGTATGAATAGTAAATGTATCGCCTCTTGAGACCAATGCTTTCCCTACTGTTACAGAGATCAGAGTGGGAATAGTAATTTTTATCCTTTAAAACGTTTTTATGTTATTGGGTGTATATATAGACCACGGCTGTGGTCGAAACACGTTATTTTGCTGCCAGCTCAATAAATACCTTAAGCTGCTGATCGGTGTGGCTTGTGAATCTCTGTTTGTGGTTCCAGACGACGATTCACACAACAAACAGAGATTCACAAGCCACACCGATCAGCAGCTTAAGGTATTTAAAAAATCACAAATATATGTTAATATATATGTTTATTCACCAATTATAATTAAAAAATAATATTGTAGTAATAATTTCAACACATTATAATTTTTTTAATATAATAAAATATATAGATATATTTATATATATATATATATATATATATATATATATATATATATATATATATATGACGCTCAAATCCTTCCAAGCTCCTAGAAAAACAGACAGCACTCGAGGGTGGAGTTTCAACACGCTAGTTTTTATTCAGCGAGGGGGTGCACACAGACGCGTTTCGGCGTTCTGCCTTCGTCAGTGTGTGATGCACTGTGTTTTCTCCCAACATAGTTTTAAACATTATCAACTCACTCCCACATTCACTAAGGCATAGACTTAGAAAGGGGACTCGCACCATACACCGAATGGCGGCGGCCATCTTACAATGTTTGTTATGAATAACACCAATTCACATTGATCTAAAGATGAAACGGACATTCAAGCCCACTGATGGGCAACAGCCATATTCTATGCATGGTATATGTCTCATATTAATCCTGAGATGGACAGAAAAAATCTAGCCGTGGATCGGCTAATGTCCCCTTATAAAATAAGTAGTCAAAATGCATGTAATCCAAGTGTGAAACTTGTAGCTCAATAACATTTCAATTAAAGTTACTCGTAGCTAGAGTGTGGGGTTTCTATAGTGAGAGGCCTCACGTATGGCAGCAAAAGGTCCATTAGATTAGTTGTAATCTAAAAATCACATATCAATATCAAGATCAATCTCTCAAGAGATTGTGATGAAAAACAAAACAAAACAAAAGGTACAGTGGAAAAATAAACTGAGAGAATCTCTTTCAATGAACCCATAAAAATATCCAGCTAGGTAATCTTCTGTTTCAGAACTCTCATCATATTCCGAATTCATATCAAGAAGTTTTTTTAAAGAAATAAAACAAGTATTTTAGATCATTTGGCATTGAACGGTCTCTCACAAGAATATCTTCGTATGACACAGATCAAACATACTTCTAGAGCTTTTGTATACAGTGGTGTATAGTTCACATATAGAAGATAGCACTCAAATAGTTCTAATTCCAGTTATTTCAAATAAGCTGTCTTCATGAATCAATGTGCACCTGTTGTTATTTTTGAATCATATAGACTTATTTCCCCAGATGAACGGCCATCTCCTCCCCACTATTCAGACCTTTAGGGTGTTTAGTTGTAAGATCTATAATATATCTGGATTCAAGTCTCCTTAATCTGCGTAGGCGATCACCGCCACGTGTATTAGGAGGTACAACGTCCAGGCCAAAATATTGGAGCTTGCTCCGATCTCCGTTATGGGCCTCTGCAAAGTGGCGAGCCACTGGATATGCCTGATCCACTTTGTCGATGGCTCTCATATGCTCGAGTATTCTGAGCTTGATCTCCTTAATCGTGCTCCCAATGTAGCGTAAGCCACAGGGGCACTGTAAACAGTAGTATATATATATATATATATGTTGGAACTGGAGTCACCAGTCCCCTAGGGTAGCATGGCACAAGCTAATAGGCATCCGAAAGCACATGTGTTAAGCGATCATGCAGCACACACTCACACTGAGACAGAAACCTGGGCACGCAATAAATGACTCCACTCCAGAGCTTGTATAAAAACAAGTGATTTGTATTAAGATAAATAATCAGATAGATAGATAGATAGATAGATAGATAGATAGATAGATAGATAGATAGATAGATAGATAGATAGATAGATAGATAGATAGATAGATAGATAGAGCAGGATCAGGGAAATCAGAAGTTCATTTAAAATACATATGTCTCAAAACTTGCATTCAATATTGGATGAATAGATATTAAATAATCAATAGATATTAAATATTGGATCAATAAATATTAGTTAGATAAATAGTAAATATTCAATAAATATCAGATATTAGATAAATACATTTTCAGAAAACCACAGGCCTATCCTTCGCCTTGCTTCTTGACAGCACCTGTAAAAATGCTTTAAGGAGACAACCAAATAACATGGCATTTGTTCCTGCAGGTATTTCACCCATGTTTCACCAACCATAAATAGGTGAATAAATAACTGTAGCTTTTAGTAAATATAGCACTGTATAGGAGAAAACATGTCATTAGAATAAACATCCCCTAGTGCAAGTATATCCATCTCCTTAATCAGGAATGACCAATTTATGCATCTCTCCCAGTAGGAGTAGACATTCCCTAGATCAGGGCTACACAGTTCCAAAACAGTAACATCTCCTTGTGCAGGAATAAACAGGGCATTAAGTGTGGAGCAAACATTTCCTAAGTATAAACATCCCTTGTGCAGGTTTAACTAGTTCCTTAATTAGGAACATCCATTTTAGGAATTACCCCTAGTAGAAGTAGGTATTACGCAGTTCAACAATAGACGTAACCTTTTCATTGTAAATATGCCCATTTCAGAAACCCTGGATACGCATTGCGTTAGCCATTCCTTCAGCCGGATTAACACCTTTAGTGAAGTAGGGGTAAACATTTCAACATGAATATCTATCTCCTTAAAAGCTTCCCATCAGTACATTTCAGTAATCCTGTCTGGAAAGAAATAATGTTTCCTTATACAGCAGCAAACAAGCAAATGAGTAACGGTAGGCTTTCACTAAATATGGCACTCAGTGGAAGAAATCATTTCATAAGAATAAACATCCCTTAGTGCAAAATTAACCATTTTGGTTTATGCATGTAAAGCCTTTTAGTAAACGCATGTAAAGCCTTTTAGTAAATGAAAACATTTCTTTAAAGCAAGGAGCATCTCACTCCATAACTGTGGGCATGTGCTCCACCTTTCAACCAACATGAATAAATATTTCAGTATCCAGCAGTCACAGTTCATTATGCAGCTGTTGGCGTTTCCACCCCCAGGCCAGAATCAACATTCTGATTCCTACATTAAGCAGGCATAAACCTTTCAGCACCCAAAAGTAATCCTGTAAATAAGTAGAGGTTATAACAATGGGGCAGAGGTGTAATAAAACTTCTATAGTTCAGAATAATCCTGGTTCCAAGCAGGAATAACCACTTTAAAACTCTTCCCCAATCATAGGTAACATCCCCCTAATCAGGAGTAAACATTACAGGGAAGGAATCAGGCATAGGCATTTCATTAAGTAATTTTTATAAATAGAACATTACTCATTGCTAGAGAGCAACATCTCATTAAGCAATCACAGGCCTTGCTTTAGACTAGTAAAACATTTCTGTTAATTAAGGAGAACATTTCAATAAGCAATTCAGTAAAGCATTCTCAATGAGCATTTTACTATGCCTTGGACTCCCCTATGCAGGGCTAAGCCATCGCAGGTGAACTCAGTATGTCTTTGGGCCTACGCCGGAACCAGGTCCCAAAGAGTTAATGAATGGCAAGCCTGTCCTCAGGCATAAACAGTAACTTAATGGCCTCCACGTTACTAGAGGCACATAGGGGCCAACAGGTGAGCACTTAAGGTCAAAAATACAGCGTTTCTCTGGGGCCTACAAGAGAGCGCTTGGAGGCACAATTACAGCTCTTCTATGGGACATTCAAGAAAGCGCTTGGAGTGAAATTACAGTGCTTCCCTGGGCACTACCTCAGTTCCTCACATGACAGCGCTTGGCCACAGGCAATGCTGGGGACAGCGCTTCAGCAGGCAATCAGGTTAAGATAATAGCACTCTGCAGGTACAGCACTTCACAAGGGAGCAACCCCCTTCAGTACCTCAGCGCTCCTCACAGGGACAGCAAGGGAGCGTTGGGGGAGCAGGGAGTCAGCGCTTTAGAAGGCAGCAACTTCTAGAGCCACAGTAGTTCTTGGTGACACAGCGCTTCAGGGGGATATCGCTTTTCAGGATTCACAGCGCTACGATATAGCAGGCAATTCACAGCAGAGGTAGCGCTCGGCAGACAGTTCATTCCAGGTAGCACTGCTGAAGGGCACCACAGAATATCGCGCTTCAGGCAGGAATCACGCCCAGGATTCTAGCGCTTCACAGACAGCAGGGTGTAGGGCTATAACGCTTTGGCCCACACGAGGTGGGGGCAAGACCAGCTGGTCTAATAACATTCAGTTCAGGGTGCTGCAGTTCAGGCAAATATAGCGCTTCAGAAGGCAGCAACCCCCTCCATTACTTCAGCGCTCTTCACAGGGTCAGCAAGGGCAGTGCTAAATATACAGGACAGGTGACACCCCAGTAGCAGGTTAGCAAAGGAGACCCCAGGTGACATCAGGAAACGCAGGGTCAGTACAGCGCCAATACCTGATTGCTTCTTCAAAAGTCCTGTGATGATTTAATTTCTTCTTAGCGCTTTAGGTTTCTTGCGCCCTTGTAAATAGAGGCTTAGTTTCTTGGTTCCTTGAAGGGGGGTTAAGTTGCTGGCTGTCAATAAAATTCGAGATTAATCAGAAGTGAAAAACGGACACTTGTTACACCTTCTAACCTTCGGTTTAAAGGATGAAGAGTACCCTCAAAAACTCAATGCAATCGGAGGTGCGGTATATATTGTTCATCCGCCCCGCATTGTAGTTGTGGCAGTTATCATCGGGTTATCTTCTGTGTGTAAACTGCCAGCCTCACCAGAGGCACCTCTGGGTTATTTGGTGCAGTGTCCAGAGATATGAGGGTTTCCCCACTATACACAGTGCAAAAAAGAAAAAGAAAGTGATGTGCAAAAAATTGGTTTAAAAAAGGGGAAATAGCCCCGGAGATTTATTTAAGGGGTGTATTTCCACTATTTATTAAAAATAGAACTGTACTTGATGTAGACCGAGTTACTAGGTCTATAAGTATTTAGTGAAAAAGCGTCGACATGTTTCAGCTCCTTGGGCCCTAGGGGTCTATGGAGCCTTCGTCAGGACTTATACAAACAAACAAAAACATAGAGGTTATACTCACACTATTTGTGCAGTATCAGTTTATCATTTTTCGATTTCTGAAAAAGAGTTGCATGTTAGTATACAGATACATACTTGTAATCACAATACAATTTCTTCGCATTGGGGGGAACGTAGATAAACATTGTCCTATTGTGGAACAAGTTTAAGTCATGCTCTACTTTCAAAGAGTAAGGTTGCAAGGGGGAGGGGTTCAGTAGTTGCTAATGGCAGGGAGATTGTGAAATACTCGGCAAGTGTTATGAGTGGGTATATTTTTGGTTGATGCT
Source organism: Lissotriton vulgaris (assembly GCF_964263255.1). NCBI lineage: Eukaryota > Metazoa > Chordata > Amphibia > Caudata > Salamandridae > Lissotriton > Lissotriton vulgaris. The sequence goes on from NC_141685.1 coordinate 2,048,910,586, forward strand.
TCAGACCCATGGACACGTTGTAACAAACCATGGCTGTTGTACCCAAAGGGAACATATTGCGTAATTTTTTAATAGGGCATTAAACGCTAAACAAAATGCGAGGCGCAGAAAGTAATTATTGAAAGCAAGCGTCATATCTAGATTAGTGGAGCGCTTCTCCGTATACAGAGAAGACACTGCGTGGTGTTTTTAGGCGTGTTCGGCGAATTGCCGAGTGATGGACGTTATACATAAACAGGCGTCCTACCTTAGTTTTTTGAGCGTTTTGCCACTTCAGGGGAGTTCGCTTATTCAAGCCTAGAGCTGTTAAAAGAGACGGATAAGTACTTTAGGGGAACGCGGCTTAAAGAGTGTCTTACCGGTATTGCGGGTGGTTCTTCCTCAATCGCCATTACCTGCGTGTAGGGAGTATCCTGGCTTGTGCTGGCTCTGCCCCTGGATACCATTGGTGTTCCGGTAGCTCTGTTTTTAAAGGGGCAGTGTTACAGATTGTAAAGGATTTAAAGGGGCCTCATTATTTACGTAAAGGTGGTGTTCCGGTAGCTCTGTTTTTAAAGGGGCAATGTTACAGATTGTAAAGTATTTAAGGGGGACTCATTATTTACGTAAAGGTACGCCGTATCGGTACTGGAAATACGGAAATGCTTGTGTACTCGTGAATGGGGCCTCATTATTTACAAAGAAATGCGCCGTCACTCGTGAGAGGAATAGGCATTAGCATTTGTTACGTTGGGTACATGGTTATTGACAGAATGGTGTGTACAGGGGTGTACTCATAGTTATAGGTAGTTGATTAGATGGAGGATCTACCGTGCAAAATGGTGCCATGTGATGTTTTTCACTTCTGATTAATCTCGTCTAATACCTAGGGGAAAGAAACGGACACTATTTTTCCTCATCCCTCCAATTTTGATGAACATATGTCAATAAAATTCTCCTCAGCCAATCCCTCCAAGTGGTCCCTGGGGGTTCCCTTCCACTGGGCTAGGTCAGGGAGGATTACAGGAGTCCTCAATACTTGCAAGGCAGCACTCTAAACCCTGTCACTTCCAGTATCATAGTCCCTGACTAGGCCCCTCTGCCTAAACTCCTGCGTAGGTTCCTCCCCCAGGTCTCCCCTCAGTCACTCTGACAGGAAAGTTTCCCTCCCTTTCCTTATATACTGCCAGTTGACAGTTGGTAGTGGCAGTTGGTGTCACCTCACCTCTTCCAGAAGGTTCCGTAGGCTTCCAGGAGGTTCCACCATTCTACCTGTGGGCAGGCTGGCAGGCTAAGTTGATACATTGTTTGGAGGGTTCCAGCCAGGCCCTGGCCACTAGAATGCACCCACTAAACCCCGCTGCAGCAGCAGTGGTCAGTGGCAGCCATGTTAGGGGTATAAGACACCTGCATTTTAACACTAGTTTTAAACTACACAGGGCATTCTCCACCACACAAGGCCTATACATTGTTGTTACCATGAGGGCATTCTGAAAAATTTTGGGGAAAGGGCCAAGTCTCACAATATATATATATATATATATATTCACAGAAAAAACCATAGGTTATAGACTATATATAGTTAGGAATTAGCCTTTAATAAACCTTGGAAATTTACTGAAAAAACCATAGGTTTTAGGCCTTATATAGTTAGGAATTAACATATAAAAAACCATTGAAATTCGTCCTATATAGTTAGCTGGACATTTTATTGATATAAAACCAATGAAATTCCACATATAGTTAGTTGCACTAACTATATATTTCGCGCATCCGCAATCCAATGCTGATGATGTCACATATTACATCATTCATGACATGGTCAGTGACATCACTGATGACATCACTGATGACATCATCCAGTGTCTGTGTGTTTTTGTAAAGTTTAAATATATTTTACATATTGAAGAATGAGAGGATGTATAAGAGTATGGATGAAGGATTTGATTGTATAAGTGAGTAAGTATGTGTTAGTATATCTGTGAAAATGTAAGCTGTTCTGTGTTTAACTGTATAGATGAAGAAATCAAAGTGTGATTGATTCTTTACAGGACTGAGTAGGTGTGTGAGTAACTCCATGGATGAGTGGCAGTGTGTGAGTGTCTGCATAGGTGTATGAGTGCATATGATAGTGTTGCAATGATGAGTGACTGTATGTACGAGTGACCTTATGGGTGAATGAATGAATGTGCATGTAGACGTAGGAATCAGTGAGTGGGTATGTAGTAAATGGTATCGGTGTGTCAATAGTTTCAAAAATGATACTCTGTATTTTACACTAGGTGTAACAGAGGTTATATTAGAGTGTAAGGAGGTGCATTGTATTATCACATGAAGTATATCATCAGTGGTGTGATTATTGATGTTAAATGAGCTGTCATCAGTGATGTCATCAGTGATGTCACTGACCATGTCATGAATGATGTAATATGTGACATCATCAGCATTGGATTGCGGATGCGCGAAATATATAGTTAGTGCAACTAAGAATATGTTGAATTTCATTGGTTTTATATCAATAAAATGTCCAGCTAACTATATAGGAGGAATTTCATTGTTTTTTTCTATGTTAATTCCTAACTATATAAGGCCTAAAACCTATGGTTTTTTCAGTGAATTTCCAAGGTTTTTTAAAGGCTAATTCCTAAAGTCTATAACCTATGGTTTTTTCAGTGAATTTCATTGGTTTTTTAGAAGCTAATATATATATATATATATATATATATATATATATCAAATGACCAATAATTTCTTGTTAACATCGAATTATCAGGTCCGAGGAAATTGAGCCCGAGACCCGCCGAGGCAGGAATTGAACCCTGGTCCCGGCCAGACCACTGCATCAGGATCTGCTGCTCTAACCATTGAGCCACACTTCTCTACAAGGTGTGATACGGCGGCAATGAACTGACAATGTAAAACTACACTAACCCAAAGGTCACCAGATCAAGGATAACACCTGAGCCTGAAAGTCCTATGATACGGTCATTGATGCATGAAGCAGCAGGTGCCTCACAAGTGCTCGTTTTGCTTCTTTTTATAGGCGGTGTTAGTTTTCGGGACACTCACTGTAACATCGGAAAGCAATATTGCGTTTGGCAGGCACTGTACATTGATAGAGCTTTGGAGAATGACAATAGACCTCACTCGGGCGGGAAAATCAATTTTTTTAAAGTAAAACTAACTTTATTTTGGCTGCCTCCAGTCCTGCCTAAAAATACCTCTGCTTCAGTAGAATGGGAGAAATACATTCTCCCGAATGTATATTTTGTTTTAATCTCCCACTTTCCGCTTCTGAAATGTTGGTAGGAATGAGAGTGTAGCAGCCTGGTGCCAGAAGGCCCGCCTCTAGATTTTCAGATTGGGTGTGTGCTGTAATCTGGAAGACGTCTCCCATGTTGCTCCCACGCTGAACGCACGAACCGAAGGAGCAGTTTCGGCTCACCTGGACACGAAGACGGTAACAACTGTCACCGGGCATGCGCACAAGAGCCCTCCTCCCCGCGCTCAATTAGGTCTCACCTAGGGTGGTGGTCAGGTAATGGCGCGTGACGTACATGCGCAGAGCGGAATCGTAGTGGCTCACCTGGCTGCTTCACATAGGCAGAAGTGGGAGAAGTCTTTGCCCACAAACAAGCCTGCAAGTCCCGCCCAGCCTTAGTGCGAACCCACCTCCTTAGCATCACTTGGGCGCAGCACACCTAAGGGCAGACGCGTGGAGTCTGACAGCAGGGCTGGTTGTGCCGAAAAAAAAAAAACGCATCAGAGAGGCACTACGCTGTACCGGCGCCCGACGAACCTTCAGCTGCCCGACACTCTGGTGCAAGTAGGAAACATGCAGCTTTTAGGGCGGGCACAGACTGCCAGCTGGGGTTGCCACATGGACAGTTTTAAATCGGCAGGACCGGTGCTGTTAGGTCCCGGCCGGTACAATAAATAGAAAGATCACCTTAAGCCGGTATATTTTCCCCTTATCAGTAACGTAAGGTAATTGTGAACATAAAACACTTTAAAATGTGTTGTACGTCAGCAGCCCTAATGACACATGAATGATAATTAAGCAAACAAAGAAAGGGCATGTTAAAAATGAATACAGGCGACTTTACGTGAAGTTCTAATTAAGCATTATGTACGGGCCTTTGTGGAAGGTTAACACATTAACAACTGACCTGTACCTTTCTCTAAAAAAAGGCGGCAAGTCGGTGTTATATCCGTGAGCGGGAGGGGAGGCAGCGATCACAGAGCAGACGGGGGAGAGGGAGGGGCGGCAGCGATCACAGCACACACCGGGCAGGGGGAGGGGCGGCAGCGATCAGAGCACACACCTGTGCAGGCAGGGCTGCAGGAGGAGCCAATCAGCGCTCACGACGACGTCTCCTCTTTTCCCGGGGCTCCTCAGCACACGGGAGCCCCGCACCAGCCCCGCACCAGCCAGCATCATTATCCGGTCTCCTCCTTGGCACGGGAGACCGGCAGGCACATCAAAGGCTTCCCCCAGGCAGGGGGAAGCGGAAACCGCGTCCTCCCGGCCCCGCCCACAACCAGGCGGCGGCGGCGGCCATCTTGAGGTGGCTCGGGCCGCGGCGGTGATCTCGGGAGTAAAACGAGGGGTGGGCACCCTCAAAATTAAAATAAAACACAATAAAATATAAGACAGAAGCCCCCCAAGCCGCCCCCCCAAAAAAAAAATCTGAAAATTCGCGGGGGTGCGTGCACGCGTGCGCGCTTATAGATATATAATTTGTTTCTATTTTACTTTTTTCAGGAACCACTGGAGGGATTTACACTATTTTACCAAAAGCGTGATCTGCGTACCAGACACTACCATTTTGACAAGTTTGGTGTAATTCCCTTCAGCGGTTCAAGCTGTAGCCGAGTCTAAAGGTCCTATGGAAATTAACATGGGGAAAACATGTTTTGGGACCCCCCTTTTTCTCAGCCCCCACTTGACGAATCCCCCCCAAACTTTCAGGGAAGGAGCGGAGCGAGCCATCTTCTTTGAGAAATTTGCGAAGATTCATCAACCAGCGCCAAAGTTATTCCCAATAGAATGTTGGGGATTTCCTATGGAAACTAGGTCCTAACTATATATACCTACTGGCTACCGCCAGTAGGTAATATATATATATATATATATATATATATATATATATATATATATATATTCACTGAAAAAACCATAGGTTATAGACCATATATAGTTAGGGATTAGCATTTAAAAAACCTTATTTTATTTGCACAAAACCATTGAAATTCCATATATAGTTAGTTGCACTAACTATATATCGCGGACCCGCAATCCACTGCTAATGATGTCACATATTACATCATTCATGACATGGTCAGTGACATCACTGATGACATCACTGATGACATCTCAAATGACATCACTGATGACATCACTGATGACATCACTGATGACAACACCCAGTGACTGTATGTTTCTGTAAAGTTAAAATATGTCTTACATATTGAAGAATGAGTGGATGTATAAGTGTCTGGATGAAGGATTTAGTAGGTGCATGACTGACTGTATGAGAGAATGATTAAATGTGTCTCACTGAGTGTATGGGTTAGTGATTAAAGTGTCTTAATTTGGCAATCATTATTTATGTTGTTCTGTAAACTGCTGCATGTTTAAATCAGTAGCTATATCAGTAACTATATGGGTTATTGAATGGTTGCCCAAGTATTTGTATGGGAGACTGAGTATGTGTGTGGGTGGCTGGGAGGTGTATAACTCTGTGCATAGATGTGTGAGCAGTTGATTCCCTAGGTGTATGGGTTCAAAAGTGCATGTAGAAACAGCTGTATGGACAGTTGACTGTGTGCATGAGTATATTGGTGAGTGAATGGATATCTCAGTGCTACATGTCAAAGTAAGTACATATGTAAAACACACTCCATGTGAGAGTTGACATATATAAATAACTGAACATAAGAGCCAGTGAATGTGTGAGTGGCTGTATGAATCATTGTGAACTTGTATCAAGGATTGTATAAGAGAGTAAATATGTGTTACTATATGTTTGAATAAGTAAGGTGTGTATAACTGTATAGTTGAGGAAATGGAGATGTGATTGATTCTTTGCATGACTGACTAGGTGTGTGAGTAACTCCATGGATGTGTGACAGTCTGTGAGTGCCTGTTTACACTGAGTGTATCTAAGGTTATATTAGAGTCTGAAGATGTATTATCACATAAATGATATCATCAGTGATGTAATCAGTAATGTCAAATGAGATGTCAGTGATGTCATCAGTGATGTCATTTGAGATGTCATCAGTGATGTCATCAGTGATGTCATTTGAGATGTCATCAGTGATGTCATCAGTGATGTCACTGACCATGTCATGAATGATGTAATATGTGACATCATTAGCAGTGGATTGCGGGTCCGCGATATATAGTTAGTGCAACTAACTATATATGGAATTTCAATGGTTTTGTGCAAATAAAATAAGGTTTTTTAAATGCTAATCCCTAACTATATATGGTCTATAACCTATGGTTTTTTCAGTGAATTTTCAAGGTTTTGTAAATGCAAATTCCTAACTATATATGGTCTATAACCTATGGTTTTTTCTGTGAATTTCATTGGTTTTTTAAAAGCTAATATCTATAGCTGTAAAATATATTCTTTATTAAGTGACGTATCACGTAGCCCGTGAGACGCCTCATGATGCATCGCATAACCGTGACGTATCGTCTCTGCAGCGCAAACCAAACCCAAAACGTAAGCGCGCCAGAACACGCTTAAAGATATATATATATTTTTTTAACCTTAATTAGACAAAATCCACACGTGCACATATCACAAACGTTCAAAAAACACAATATGTCGGACTCCCGTTACGCTGCCGGTTAGCTGCCCGGTTAACGTACAAGGAAGCACCTTTACCGCGAAAAATCGCAATTTTTTTTTCTTTTGCCCCGCAGGGAACTTTAATAGCCCCCTCATCAATCCTAGGGGTTCAGGAGGGGTCTGCCTTACCCCTTTCATTCATTTACACCTTTTTTTTTCCACCTCTTGTCTCTCGATCCTACCGAGAGACAAGATGGCGGCCGCTCTGGACTGTTTACAATGTTGACAGCCAATCAGCTACTCCTCAGGATTTTTTTTTTTTTGGGCCCCGCGTGGTTTTATAATATCCCCCTCATCAATCCTATGGGGTCAGAAGGGGTCTACCTTGCCCTCTTTCCTTCATTTCCCCCTTTGTTTTGGTCTCCTCTTGTCTCTTGATCCTACCGAGAGACAAGATGGCGGCCGCTCCGGACTGTTTACAATGTTGACAATGTTGACAGCCAATCAGCTACTCCTCAGACTCCCGTTACACTGCCGGTTAGCTTCCCGGTTAGCTGCCCAGTTAGCTGCCCGGTTCGCTTACCAAGACGCGTCTCTACGGCGAAAAAATCGGATTTTTTTTTTTTTTTTTTGGGCCCGGCGTGGCTCTATAATATCCCCCTCATCAATCCTAGGGGGTCAGGAGGGGTCTACCTTGCCCCCTTTCCTTCATTTCCCCCTTTGTTTTGGCCTCCTCTTGTCTCTCGATCCTACCGAGAGACAAGATGGCGGCCGCACCGGACTGTTTAGAATGTTGACAGACACCGGAGAGCCAATCAGCTTCGCTTTGCAAAGTTCCGATACGCGAAAGGTTCGCTAACCGGATAGCTGCCCGGAGCGCTGTTACAGATATATATCTTGATTTAAACGTTAATTTCTCAAAATCCACTGAAGCACATATATTGAGACCTAGCAAAGGCACATCGGGCTAACAGTCCCTACAATTTTGCCAAGTTTCGTGGAAATCCATTCAGCCGTTCGGGCTAAAAGTGAGTCCAACCGCCCTATGGAAATTAACATGGGAAAAACGCGTTTTGGGACCCCCCTTTTTTCTCGGCCCCCCCTTGACGAACCCCCCCCAAATTTTCAGGAGCTGCTCAGAAACAAAATGTGCCATTTTCCTGAAAATTTCAGCCGATTCCGTCCACAAACGCCAAAGTTATTAGACATAGAATTTTCAAAAGTCCCATAGGAAAAAAATCCTAACTATATATACCTACTGGCTATCGCCAGTAGGTAATATATATATATATATATATATATATATATATATATATATATATATATATATATATATATATATATATATATATATATATATTATATATATATATATATATATATATATATATAGAGAGAGAGAGAGAGAGAGAGAGAGAAAGAGAGAGAGAGACAAGAACCAATAAACTCACAACCCACACTGAGAGCAAGCAAGCACTTACATGAATACTACAGATTGTCCTTGTAAAATATAAAGGGTCACAGATGTGTACGCACACATGCACAAGCAAGACAACACTCTCTGAAAACCCAAACATCAATAGACACCACCTATATAAACACTCACAACTAGCTTCCAATTACTGCACACACAAACCATCACACAGTCACAATTGTTCCTCACACAAACGTAGTTTTCTCGTGACACAGGCACATCCCCGGCACAACCGTTGCATAAACATCCTCTCCAACTCACCCAATATAAATATCTCTCAAAGTCCTTAAACACAGACCTCATGCACAAAATGTACAAAAATGAGACGCCCATGCAAACACACTCTCCAAATTCCACATCCAATGAAAGTTAAACCTCGCCCACAAACCTTCACACACCATCATAAAGCCCTAACACCCACTTCTCACTTTCTCGAAGTTAAACATCCTGCACAATAGTAGGCCTTCGTCTTACCCAGGCACCCTACACAAACCCAGTAAAGAGTTCTTACGACCACTCTCACCTTGAGCAAAGCACACGCGGATACATCAGATTACTTCAACATGTGCAACCGTTTACAATGAGCCATTCATTGGTATAATGTGAATTCAATATTCATTTTCAAAATAATTAATTTATACAAGTATAAAACTGCCTTATTTTTCATTCTTTGATTTTTTTTAACCCTTAGGCTTAGTTGCACCCAAACAAATCTGGAAAAGAGAAAAGACGAGACAGGAGCGGCTCCGACAGTGGGATGCAACCGAGTGATAGGAAGTGGAACAGTCAACTCATAACGATTTTACGAACGCATTCTGAATATAAAATATCTGCCTGCACTCAGTGTAGCTCTGCGCCTCCCAGTGCAACAAGCCTCTTGTGCACAGTTCTTCAGGCCGATGCATTTTCTGTTTGAGAATAATCAGTCAGCTTTGATACACGGCATGCCCCCCCCCCCTTCTCAGTTGAAATAATCTCGTGAAGGCGGGAACCGAGTCATCCATTCAGCATCATAAAATGTCTGCCTCCCGACACTATGTACTGGAAGCTTATTAAGATTCTCCAGCCGTACTCTTTCCTTGTTCATTAGTTGGCAGAACCAACAGACAGTTACAAAGTGCAAACCTGATAAACGTTTGCAAAGCCACAAAGCTGTGATAGCAAATTGCAGCGGGGACATGTCAGCTGGCGCACATGATGTGTTTGCATGGCACTGGTTATTGTTTCCTCACCTGCTGTGTGGCTTTACAATCGTCATGAATCAAATGTCAGCTGTCCGGTTTAATCGCATTTCCTCTCAGTGCGCGGTGAAAGGAGTAACAAGAGACATGGCTACTTCGAATGCAGACTTTTTATTTTCTGTTTGATTACCGATAAAGGAAACGAGCAAAGGTTGCAGGCCAGGGAAATTGCTTTGTGGCGAATAATGGGTGTGAAGAGGGCATTCATATTCCTCTCACCGTGAGTGCTTATGCTTAGTCTAGGTGCAGAATAACGCGATCAGAGCACACACCTGTGCAGGCAGGGCTGCAGGAGGAGCCAATCAGCGCTCAAGATGACGTCTCCTCTTTTCCCGGGGCTCCTCAGCACACGGGAGCCCCGCACCAGCCCGCACCAGGCAGCATCATTATCCGGTCTCCCCATTGGCACGGGAGACCGGCAGGCACATCAAAGGCTTTCCCCAAGCAGGGGGAAGCGGAAACCACGTCCTCCCGGCCCCGCCCACAACCAGGCGGCGGCGGCGGCCATCTTGAGGCGGCTCGGGCCGCGGCGGTGATCTCGGGAGTAAAACGAGGGGTGGGCACCCTCAAAATTAAAATAAAACACAATAAAATATAAGACAGAAGCCCCCCAAGTCCCCCCAAAAAAAAAATTCTGAAAATTCGCGGGGGTGCGCGCACACGTGCGCGCTTATAGATATATAATTTGTTTCTCTTTTACTTTTCTCAGGAACCACTGGAGGGATTTATACAATTTTACCAAAAGCGTGATCTGCATACCAGACACTACCATTTTGACAAGTTTGGTGTAATTCCCTTCAGCGGTTCAAGCTGTAGCCGAGTCTAAAGGTCCTATGGAAATTAACATGGGGAAAACACGTTTTGGGACCCCCCTTTTTTCTCAGCCCCCACTTGACGAATCCCCCCCAAACTTTCAGGGAAGGAGCGGAGCAGAGCGAGCCATCTTCTTTGAGAAATTTGCGAAGATTCATCAACCAGCGCCAAAGTTATTCCCAATAGAATGTTGGGGATTTCTTATGGAAACTAGGTCCTAACTATATATACCTACTGGCTACCGCCAGTAGGTAATATATATATATATATATATATATATATATATATATATATATATATATATATATATATATATATATATATATATATATATATATATCATTGCTCCGAAGTTCACCGGTATCGCGAGTCACTCTGCTGGCGGGTGCTGCCACGCGTTGGTGTACTGCGTCCAAAATAATTGATCCACAGCTTTCTTCACAAATCCCTCAGTAGAAGAAAAACGGCAGCACTCACAGGTTTTTGGCAATTTCCAACAAACTTTATTCAAGACAAACGCGTTTCGGGAAGCGTCCCTTGCTCAATGTCATAAGGGAACGCGATGCGTTGCGCCATTTTGAAACTATTCAAACAGTGAGATGCCAGTAAACAAAGGACTGTACTCTGCACGATCATGGGCGCCATCTTTGAGTGTGTTTTTATGTACATTTCAGCATTCATTTTATGTATCTAAACAAATACAGCTACACTTTGATATTGCCTTGTATCGGCATAGGTGTCTCTCCAAAAGAGAGACATCTGTCCCTTGAAAGCATAGTCTCACAATTTCTGTTTTTATGACTAAGATTGCCGCTATGTGTCCAGTCCATATCTCTCTTCGTGAACCGAGTATATGAGGACTGTGTATCACTCACTAAAATATGAGTGACACTATCAATTACTGGTAAAAACCTGCTAATTTTATGTTGCACTGAGCGTGCTGCCAAAGATGTGAATCTTGCCGTGGATCGGCAATTGCAGCCAAATGGCTGCTTTTCCTCATATGTAAGAGAGAGACATTCCAAGAGATATGTTCTCCAGACACACACCACTTTATCTTGTCAATGAAAAAAGATTATCTCCAGAATTTTCAAAAATATATACCTCCGATTATTCACAAAAATGACATATATAATTAATTACATTAATTACATTTTCTTGTTAAAAGGAGCTGTCAGATTAATCACATCATGATACATCAAATAACCAGATCTAAAGTATAGATTAACCTTGAAAAAGAGATAAGATTACAGATTATCATACAGAAGTTATTGGATTGGCATAAATCACATTTCATTGGTTTTACCCGAGATATGAAGCCATCTCTTCCCCCAGGTTGAGTCCACCTGGTATCTTTGTTTCAAGATCTACTATGTATCGTGATTCAAGCCTTCTTAATTTTTGTCATTTATTTCCTCCCCTGATATTTTCGGGAACACAGTCTAAACAAAAATATTTTAGAAGACCTCTGTCACTGTTGTGCTTGATGGCACAATGGCGAGCGACTGGGTAGGAAAAGTCCTTATTCACAATCGCTCGCATGTGCTCAAGGATTCTCAACTTTACCGGGTTGATGGTGCTGCCTATGTTCTTTAAGTTACACGGACAGCTGAGGCAATATACTGCATGGCTAGTGTGGCATTAAAGTATAACCCGGTAAAGTTGTCTTACAAACTTGAGACAACTACTGCAAGGAAGCCCTTCAACAACTTCATGATAAGGATAACTATGCCCTCACCACAGAAGATGAATATAAAAAGAGTATCCAGGAATATGCAGATCTGATTAGCAAATGGTACGAGAAGGGAACATTATCGAGAGAAGAACTTTTATTCTTACAGAATAAACATCCAAAGATCCCAACATTCTATCACCTGCCTAAAGTGCACAAAAACGCTGCTAGACCACCAGAAAGACTGATTGTGTCATCGATAGGAGGATTGACTGAGAATATGTCTACATTTATTAACTATTTCCTCGCACCCTTTGATGAACAACTGAGCTCCTATACGAAAGACAAAAAAGATTTTCTAAAAAAAATCCAGGATATAGGTTGGGAAAACGATTTTGTCATGATCACGCTTGACATTTGCAACCCATACACAAGCATAAGGCATCAGGAAGGCCTAGCAGCAGTGAAAACCTTTTTGGGACATTGGCAGGTCAGATATTTGGAACATAGTGAAATGCTGATAGAATTCATCTCGTTCTGTTTGAACAATAATATTTTTATTTTCCAGGGCCAAAGATATCGGCAGATACAAGGTACGGCGATGGGCACCTGCTTCGCCCCCAGTTAGGCAAACTTGTTCGTGTGCTGGTGGGATAAGCAGGTGGCCTGGGCCGACGACAAGGGAGAACGGGTGGAAAAAGTGATCTGTTGGCGGAGATAAATCTATGATCTCTTCATTATTTGGAAGGAATCAACGATATCAGCAGAACGGTATATCTCCGCCCTCAATGACAATGATCTCAATTTAAGATTCACCAACGAGATGAGTAATAGCGAAGTAAACTTTCTGGATCTAAAAGTATTTGTTAAATCTGATGTCATTCAAACAGCTCTGTACAGAAAAACCATGGCCGGCAACTCTGTTTTACATGGTCGTAGTAGCCATCCAGCGACCCTTATAAAAAGCATCCCCTACGAGGAACTACTACGAATAAAAAGGAATAGTTCTAGAACTGAAGACTATGACAAGGCAGCTAGCGATAGCATCAAACGATTTAGATCTAGAGGCTATTCATAGAAAACACTGCAATTGGCCAAAGAAAAAGTGGAAACAAAAGAAAGACAGACACTACTCAAAGGCACACATACATGTACATCAGGAGACGACACAGCAGCCAGTAAACTAAGAACAATACTGTGTACAAATTGGAAAATCCTGAAGTCTGACAGTGTAATAGGGAAGGAACTCTCGATCACCCTAAAATATCATTCAGAAAATCGAGATCCTTAAAAGATCATTTGGTACAAAGTCACCTCAAAAAATCATCATCAGTCTCAGGTCTGCAGAGCCCTCACAGCTCATTCCCGTGTGGGAAATGCAAAGTATGCAGTACCAGTAAAAGAACTCTAACATATCAAATCCCTGGGTCTGGGTCACGAACAAAGATCTCCAAATTCATGACATGTACCACAACATACGTAGTGTACTGCCTGGAATGCCCACGTGGCTACCGCTACGTGGGCAGTACAGTCAATGCAGTCAAAATCCGAGTACTGGAACATCAAAGAGCTATTGTTAAAAGGGATGAGAACTACCCTGTAGCCCGCCACTTTGCTAGCCACCACAATAGCAACAGAACACTCTTACAGTTTTTCTGTCTAGACTGTATCCCCAACGACATCAGGGGAGGAGATAGGGAGAAAAGGTTATGACGTCTGAAGTCGAGGAATATTATCGAACTCCAGACCAAGTCACCAAATGGGCTAACTGTTGGAGAAGAGCTGATAGCTCACCTGTAAGATATTAATTCATTGAACAGCACCTTTGTATGTCCAGGTAAAGAATAGAAGGACTAGGATATAGCATCCTCATGAAATAGAGAAGAATTGTAATGAAATTAACAATGATTAATGAATGTATATAGAAGTAATTTAATTTGAAGCATACTATAATGAATGAGAGGTATTATCTCACTATAGGAAACTGTGCATGCCCATTCAGGGCTATTAACTTTAGTTACAATCGATCTAATGCAAATGTTGAATAATTGTATATATCTAAATCATGTGAAGCAGAGCGTGATTACACTCTCCTCGAATATATCACAAATTATTACCTTATGAATTAAGTATTGAATTACTTACTTGAAATGGCAATAATATAATGTACATATTGCACATATATAATTGCACATTCCAATATGGTGCTAAGAAATTACCTTGTACAGTCCTTTGTTTATTTTTTATGTTTGTTGTGAATATTAAATTCCGCCTCGGTGATGCTAGCCGACACTGACGAAAGCTATGGCTGAAACCCGTCTCTTTTTATTATTCGTGCACAATAAATCCTTACTGGGTTTAAAACTAATGGGAGTGCTGGTCCTTTCTGTCACACGGCAGCGGAGCTTTATATATATATATATATATATATATATATATATATATATATATATATATATATATATATATATATATATATATATATATATATATATATATATATATATATATATATATATATACATACATATATATATATATATATATATATATTACCTACTGGCAGTCGCCAGTAGGTATATATAGTTAGGATTTTTTCTCTATGGGATTTTTGAAAATTCTATGTCTAATAACTTTGGCGTTTGTGGACGGAATTGGCTGAAATTTTCAGGAAAATTGAACATTTTGTTTCTGAGCATCCCCTGACAATTTGGGGGCGTTTCATCAAGGGGGGGCCAAGAAAAAAGGGGGGTCCCAAAACGCGTTTTTCCCATGTTAATTTCCATAGGGCGGTTGGCCTCACTTTTAGCTCGAACGGCTGAATGGATTTGCACGAAACTTGGCAAAATTGTAGGGACTGTTAGCCCGATGTGCCTTTGCTAGGTCTCAATATATGTGCTCCAGTGGATTTTGAGTAATTTAGGTTCAAAAAAAGATATATATCTGGGCGGAGCCTAACCACACATCTGATCTGATTGGCTGTCAGCACTTCATCCAAGAAGTGTTGGCAGCCATCTTGGGACCAATATACATGATAGCACCTCATTAAAAAGCATTGTAGTTAATAGAGGGTTTTAGGACTTTAGTTACATTATAAATCATTTGTTGATGGTACCATACTCGTTTTAGGAATTGTGGTGGGTTCTAAGGTGATTTTACCATGTGAAAAAACCTTCTGCTGTGATATCATGAATATTGTTTGAAAGAAAACTAATATCTCATGATTTTCTCACAGTGGTTTGGAAGGGGATCTATGAGCTAAACTGAAAGCATATTTTCTGTAAATTCACATTATCTTTCTCAGTCATGTGAAAATGAAGTCTGACATTCTCAGTAAAACATGTACATCCAACAAGGACATAGACTGTCAGTTGATTCCTTTGTGTTCTACTGCAGCCTCCTAGAGTGTTCTAAAGAACAACTAGAGCGCTAACAGTCCTACTTATTACAAAGGTATGGCACACCTCAAGCCATCTTGATTGAAATAAAGTGGTAACTCTTAAAACATTTAATTTAAAAAGAAACAACATGAGGGGGTATATTTTGCCATAGAAAGTATGATTAGTGCTGCAGAATGAAAAATTAGGGCACATTTTGAGTGACTTCTCAAATCCTTTTCTATTTCATTAAAACATTCTGACATGCAGTCTCCCAAAATGGCCACCAGAGACAAAAGAGCCCAAATGTAGCCCAAATATCACCCAGATGTAGCCCAAGTATAGCCCAATGACAGAATGTCCCAGAGTGTTCTAAAGAACAACTAGAGCGCTAACAGTCCTACTTATTACAAAGGTATGGCACACCTGAAGCCATCTTGATTGGAATAAAGTGGTAACTCTTAAAACATTTAATTTAAAAAGAAACAACATGAGGGGGTATATTTTGCCATAGAAAGTATGATTAGTGCTGCAGAATGAAAAATTAGGGCACATTTTGAGTGACTTCTCAAATCCTTTTCTATTTCATTAAAACATTCTGACATGCAGTCTCCCAAAATGGCCACCAGAGACAAAAGAGCCCAAATGTAGCCCAAATATCACCCAGATGTAGCCCAAGTATAGCCCAATGACAGAATGTCCCAGAGTGTTCTAAAGAACAACTAGAGCGCTAACAGTCCTACCTATTACAAAGGTATAGCACACCTGGAGCCATCATGATGGGAATAAAGTGGTAACTCTTAAAACATTTAATTTAAAAAGGAACAAAATGAGGGGGTATATTATGCAATAGAAGGTATTATTAGTGCTGCAGAAAGAAAAATTAGGGCACATTTTGAGTGACTTTTCAAATCCTCTTCTATTTCATTAACAAATTCTGACATGCAGTCTCCCAAAATGGCCACCAGAGACAAAAGAGCCCAAATGTAGCCCAAATATCACCCAGATGTAGCCCAAGTATAGCCCAATGACAGAATGTCCCAGAGTGTTCTAAAGAACAACTAGAGCGCTAACAGTCCTACTTATTACAAAGGTATGGCACACCTGAAGCCATCTTGATTGGAATAAAGTGGTAACTCTTAAAACGTTTAATTTAAAAAGGAACAAAATGAGGGGGTACATTTTCCCATATGAATTATGATTAGTGCTGCAGAAAGAAAAATTAGGGCACATTTTGAGTGACTTCTCAAACCCTCTTCAATTTCATTAAAAAATTCTGACATACAGTCTCCCAAGATGGCCACCAGAGACAAAAGAGCCTAAATGTAGCCCAAATATCACCCAGATGTACCCCAAGTATAGCCCAATGACAGAATGCCCCAGAGTGTTCTAAAGAACAACTAGAGCGCTAACAGTCTTACTTATGACAAAAGTATGGCACACCAGAAGCCATCTTGATTGGAATGAAGTGGTAAGTCTGAAAACACTCAATTTAAAAAGGAACAACATGAGGGGGTTAATTTTGCCATAGAAAGTATGATTAGTGCTTCAGAAAGAAAAATTAGGGATCATTTTGAGTGACTTCTCAAATCCTCTTCTATTTCATTAAAAAAATTCTGACATGCAGACTGAAACATGCGCTTTGAATACCAGCAGCAGACGTCCCTGGTTAGCAGTAGCTTTACTACAGTGATCTAATGTGCAACTAGAGTGCTAACATTCAGAATTTATGGCAAATGTGTGACACATCTGAATGCCTTCTTGATGGAACCAAAGTAAACAAGCATTGAAAATGCAATAGATCTCGCCCTCGTTTAAGTTAAAGCCATTCTGTTTGTAATGAGGTGGCTTTTTAGCTTTGCTTTTATTAGTGTTTTTTCAACTTTCATGTAAATAACATGCATCTGTATGCATATAAGTATATGTATGCATGCATTTATGTTTGTATTTATATAGATATACAGATTATATATGTTTATATATGTATGTGAAGTAGTGTGGCTCACCGGTTAGAGGCGGCAGACCCGAGAGCAGAGGACGGCCCGGGACCAGGGTTCGATTCCCGGCGCGGCAGGTTTCTGGACCAGGGTCAGCGGACTCGATAATTCTCTCGCCTCGGTGCCCACTCTGATCAGCGATCACACTCGGCAACTCTGGGCATTAGCTTGCCTCATCTTCACTAACGGCCCCACCAGACCGCCGGGGATGCCTGGTCTCACCCTGGAGATACCCATTAAGGGACCATCTCTCAGGGAAGCCAGGAAGGGTTTCGCAGCGGTCGAAGCGCCTTGGGACCCTACGGGTATGTAGTGCGCTATATAAATGCCTATACATTTACATAAATGCCTATACATATATATTCACTGAAAAAACCATAGGCTATAGACCATATATAGTTAGGAATTAGCATTTACAAAACCTTGAAAATTCACCGAAAAAACCATAGGTTATAGACCATATATAGTTAGGAATTAGCATTTACAAAACCTTGAAAATTCACTGAAAAAACCATAGGTTATAGACCATATATAGTTAGGAATTCGCATTTACAAAACCTTATTTTACTCACACAAAACCATTAAAATTCCATATATAGTTAGTTGCACTAACTATATATCGCGCACCCGCAATCCACTGCTGATGATGTCACATATTACATCATTCATGACATGGTCAGTGACATCACTGATGACATCTCAAATGACATCACTGATGACATCACTGATGACAACATCCAGTGACTGTATGTTTCTGTAAAGTTAAAATATGTCTTACATATTGAAGAATGAGTGGATGTATAAGTGTCTGGATGAAGGATTTAGTAGGTGCATGACTGACTGTATGAGTGAGTGATTAAATGTGTCTCACTGAGTGCATGGGTTAGTGACTTAACTGTCTTAATTTGTGCATCATTATGTCTGTTGTTCTGTAAACTGTTGCATGTGTTGATAAGTAGCTATATGAGTAACTATATGGGTTATTGATTGGTTGCCCAAGTATTTGTATGGGAGACTGAGTGTGTGTGGGTGGCTGGGAGGTGTATGACTCTGTGCATAGATGTGTGAGCAGTTGATTCACTAGATGTATGGTTTCAAAAGTGCATGTGGAAACAGCTGTATGGGCGGTTGACTGTGTGCATGAGTGTATTGGTGAGTGAATGGATATCTCAGTGCTACATGTCAAAGTGAGTACATATGTAAAACACAGTACATGTGAGAGTTGACATATATAAATAACTGTGCATAAGAGCCAGTGAATGTGTGAGTGGCTGTATGGATCATTGTGAACTTGTATCAGGGATTGTATAAGAGAGTAAATATGTGTTAGTATATGTTTGAATACGTAAAGTTTGTATAACTGTATAGTTGAGGAAATGGAGGTGTGATTGATTCTTTGCATGACTGACTAGGTGTGTGAGTAACTCCATGGATGAGTGACAGTCTGTGAGTGTCTGTTTACACTGATTGTATCTAAGGTTATATTAGAGTCTGAAGAGGTTCATCGTATTATCACATGAATGATATCATCAGTGATGTGATCAGTAATGTCAAATGAGATGTCATCAGTGATGTCATTTGAGATGTCATCAGTGATGTCATTTGAGATGTCATCAGTGATGTCATCAGTGATGTCACTGACCATGTCATGAATGATGTAATATGTGACATCATCAGCAGTGGATTGCGGGTGCGCGATATATAGTTAGTGCAACTAACTATATATGGAATTTTAATGGTTTTGTGTGAGTAAAATAAGGTTTTGTAAATGCGAATTCCTAACTATATATGGTCTATAACCTATGGTTTTTTCAGTGAATATATATATATATATATATTCACTGAAAAAACCATAGGTTTCACACCAGTTATAGTTACCTGGAAATTTTACTGACATAAAACCATTGAAATTCCCACGTTATAGTTAGTTGGACTCACTATAACTTGCGCGTGTAATGTACTGCTAATGACATCACATATTACATCACTCATGATATGGTCAGTGACATCACTCATCGCTGAATAACTTCTACAATATGTTACATTGTTTATTTTTGCTGTTCTCAGAATATATTGAATTTCACTTAAATTAGTGAGTTCAAACTTTCATCATACAATAGCGGGAAAAAAAACCACAATCTAAAAGCTTGTGTTTAAAAAAACCATGAAAACTTACAACTCATATATGTACACTAATCTTTGATTCACTTACTTTTCCGTGAGGCCAGATAGAAGATAGTGAAGGTCCTTTTGGTGGAAAAAAGTCTGCTGTTCTCTATAACTTCCATTTCATCAACTTCCTATGAAAAAAGATCTAAGAACATCATACCTTACACTTTCCTTACGGCCAAATCGTGTCAGATATATGAGTATTTTTTACTATGAGATCCACTTACAGTACCTATATGAGATAAATAATTTTAAACATTAGATTAACTAACTAACTAACTTTTATTAACTATTCCCGTCTTCAAAGGCCAATTCCCTTTACTAAAACTTTGGTTTTAATAACACTAGGTAAGAATTTTTAAAGTCATAAGGCAAACGTTGTTTATAAGTCAAATGAGAATCATTGCAGTAAGTCCAACCTTCTTTACATTTTAAGTAGCATGTATAATGTCCTGATGTTGTCGAAGGACCGTCATGATAAATAATAGCTTCAGTTGTAAAGGTTCTTCCTGTAATTGATAACTGAGAAGCCACAACATTTTTGATAGAAGTTGTCAATTTAGTTCCATCAGGTCTACATCGTTGGAAAACTAAAATGATATACTGACCATAACTTTGTATAAATAATGTGGATAGCATTGGACACTTACATTGGGTACACACCATATTATGATCTGCTGCTTTAACTAGATTTTTAAATGGCACTGATTTACAGTCTGGTAAAGTCAAATATATAAATCTTTCAGTGTCTATTCTAGTATTACTTGATGAACTACAATTGTGGCAGTCATGCTGCCATTGATAAGAAAGGCTGAAAAGATTATCTACATCTACACCTTCATCTTCAAAAACACCAAACATATACATTAAAAATTCGTGACAATCCTGCTGAATGTTCTGTGAAAATTTATCTTGACCAGAACACAAATCTAAAATATTTCGAATTTCTGTTACACTTTCTATTTTTGCTCTATCACTGCTACATTTCTCAAACACAGAATTCAATAAACCACACAATCTTTGTTCCCGATTTTCAACAATCTGTTATTGTAAAGTTTGAAGAAAAAAAACGTTAACCACTACATTAGCATAGGAGTTGACACCAGAACTATTTTCAAACTGAAATCCAACAACATTTTCATCACAATACTTTTTCTTTCTGTTTTGAATTACAGTTTCATCTACTTTTTGTCTTTTCGCTACTACCTCACTGCAGTTATTCTCATTTCTTCTTTTTCGGCCTACCACACGTTTTTCAAACAGAGGATATTGAGGCAAATGTGGAGCATACTCTCTTCTTAACCTATTGTATTCTTTAACACAATCTAGATCTGCACAAATCTTTGTCTCATCACACTGAATCAAGTACAATCCTGATAAAGTTCTGACTCGGGATAATGCCACATATGCCATACCCTCTTTAAACACAGATCTTCCAATGTTCACCAAAGCACTATCTACACTTAAACCTTGAGATTTATGAATTGTTACTGCATATGCCAAACAAACAGGAAACTGTTTTCGGTGAACATATAAGTCTTTTACAAGTAAAAATCTAGCAGAACAACGACTGATTTGTTGTACTTGCTCAATACCATCAAATTTTATTTTTAAAAATTCAATTCCATCTCTATTTCTATAATTCACAAAATCAACAACATAACCCATTGCCTCATTTACCAGACCTCTTTCAACATTTAAATTCCTTCTCAAAATGATACGACAATTTAAACACACATTCAGAGTCTTTTCAAAACCAGCTGTTTTAGAAATACTTTTCGCTAATGAATCCAATTTTGTTTTCAAATTTTCTGACAAAACAATTGTTGCACCCATATGCTCTATTTTATCTATTGTTTCCAGTTTCACAATCTCTTTATTTTCTAACTTTAACATTTTGTTGTTGAAGATGGAACATTCTTGCAGAGTTGGCATCAAACATATCCCAGATTTCTTCTCAGTCATTTTTTAAAAAATATTCTCTGGCAGAATGTTTTCATTTGGATACAAATTTGGAATTAATCGAGCATGTAAAGCTTTTTTCCCAAGCTCACTTACTTTTCCAATTCTTACATCTTGTAGAATATTTTTATAATCTTCATCCTTTGCCTGTCGCATATTTTGAAGCAGTTCAGTTCAGCATATTTAAAATGTAACCATATATTAACGTTTCCAATGCTTCCAAGGGACTTCCTGATATCTTCATGCGTGAGCATTTTAAACACTGGTTGTCCTTTTACTGGAGTCAACTGCAATAGATCTCCAAAAACAATAATGTGTTTTCCTCCAAATAACACATCATACTCTGTTCTAAGAATTTCTTGCATTCTCAAATGCACAAAAGCAAGCATTAGATTTGAGACCATGCTTACTTCATCAATGATAAGAAGTTTCATTTTCTCCAAGACTCTTGAAACTTCAGAACACGCATCTCCAGATAACTTGTTGTAATGCAATTTATTATCATGCTAAACTGGCAGCATCAGTAAACGATGTAGAGTAATCCCTTTAATGTTATGTGCTGCCAGACCAGTTGGAGCAGTTACAAAACAAGACAGCAGTGAATCAGTCCTTTTCTGCAGATAAGTTGAAATGGCTTTAATCAGAAAACTTTTTCCTGTCCCCGCTTCTCCACTTACGTACAGTCGGACAGGCTCAAATGATGTACATGAGCACTCTTTTTTCTCATGTCTGAATCCATGTTCAATCTGTTCTGTGACTTCATCATATATCTTTTTCTGCTCAACGTTTAGTTGCTTTACCAAATCTTCTAAGTTAACTCCATCCTCTAGAGCTTGTTCCATAGCTCTTTCCACCTTATCCATGGCAGTTGCAGCTTCATTTTGGATAATTGGTCCTCCTAGTGGATCCTGACTCAATTAAGTAAAATATTATTTTTAACAAAGAAGGGAGGTAGAGTACAAGGTAGGATTCCTACTCCACGGGCACTGATAAATAAACAAGAAGAATCCTACTACCAGTGTGAAAAGAAGGGGAGCACTCAGTGTTGTGTAAAATACCCCTCACACACCAACAGGCCCCTTGGTGTCATGCTTCATCATCGGGGTCTTGGCACCCCGCTAGAGGGATGCGGCACGCTGCGACCTACGACTACGCGGGAGCGTTGACAGAGTTAGACTATGTGTGGTGTGTGTTGAGTGTGAGTGATAAGAGGATTAAATGTGAGTGGGAAATGTGGTGAAAAAATTAAAAAGTACCTGGCTAGTGGGAAAATGAAAAAAACTTTATTTCGGACCCCTAGCTGGTGCTATTAAAAAAGGTGTGCAAAGAAAAGACGAGGTTTGTTTGTCTTAATTAGGGACAGAACCTCTGGTGTGCGTCGACATGTTTCGGTACGTGTGTACCTTCTTCAGGACGGGGCACAACTCCCAACCCTACTCACGTGTTTCTAGAAAAAGGGGGTAATTATTTTAATAAAAAGTGAAATCACTCATTTAAAGTTGGCTACAATGTGCCTACAGCGGTTCTTGGGATCATGTATTTACATGTCCTGAAAAAAGAAGAAAAAACCATTAGGTTTGGTTACCATATGGTATTGGCTCAGACAGGTGCAGTCACCCGGAGCCCCAAACATTTAAACAACCTGTAAAGAAAAAAGACATACTAGACACACAACACATAAGACACACTTAGGTTTTTTTGTACTTATTGTTTTTTGGACATACTCGTGGTCTTTGATGTCTACTGCATCATGAGCAAGTCCTGAGCATCAAGGTAGGTAGGTGGATCCACAATCTACAACGATAGAGAGGTGGACTCAGTGCTGTTACTTATATTCACTTCTTACCTCCTCCATACACCTAGGGAGGCTGGATTCTGTTTGAAAAGGATACTCACGAAATCCGCCTGTATTGGCCTCCTTCTACCACCCTGTGCTGCTCCGCCGTGAATGAAATGCGGACGTGTTCGGTGGTATATAAAGGTAGACTGGGTGTGTTCCCATTGGTTAAATGCCGGAAGTCACAGGGACCATGTATGAAGAATACTTGTTTCGGCCTCTATACATGTGATCTAATCACCTTTGACATGTGACCCATTGTTATTTGTTCATTACCGGAATGCCCATATATGGCCTTTCCGCTCCATAGCCAATCATGGGCTGTTTATTGAGTGCGGCGCTGAATAGAGGACAAAAACGGGGAGCGCCGCTGTTTATCCGACCGTGTGTGTCATGTGTGCATGCGCATGAGTTGTTTCCCATTAGTGTCTATGCGCATGCGCATGCGCTTTTTCGATGGTCCTTGTTACATACGTTGTAAGAAATCAACAACTAAAATGGCATCTCATTTCCTGTCACAACAGCACTGCATCAATGATCTCCGCTGGACTGTCATTGAGCGACTATCTACGGAAACAGGCCTGTTCCAAAAGGAACAACGTTGGGTGTTCCGCCTGGGAACCCATATCACGGGACTAAACGATGACATACCGTGGAGCCAAATCACTTGACTACTACGGCTGGTATCTGTCCACTAGGACCAGCGCCACAAACAACATCTTTGAACATGCGCTGCCTTCAACCGGCCAACACGCATGCGCATAGACACTAATGGGAAACAACTCATGCGCATGCACACATGACACACACGGTCGGATAAACAGCGGCGCTCCCCGTTTTTGTCCTCTATTCAGCGCCGCACTCAATAAACAGCCCATGATTGGCTATGGAGCGGAAAGGCCATATATGGGCATTCCGGTAATGAACAAATAACAATGGGTCACATGTCAAAGGTGATTAGATCACATGTATAGAGGCCGAAACAAGTATTCTTCATACATGGTCCCTGTGACTTCCGGCATGTAACCAATGGGAACACACCCAGTCTCCCTTTATATACCACCGAACACGTCCGCATTTCATTCACGGCGGAGCAGCACAGGGTGGTAGAAGGAGGCCAATACAGGCGGATTTCGTGAGTATCCTTTTCAAACAGAATCCAGCCTCCCTAGGTGTATGGAGGAGGTAAGAAGTGAATATAAGTAACAGCACTGAGTCCACCTCTCTATCGTTGTAGATTGTGGATCCACCTACCTACCTTGATGCTCAGGACTTGCTCATGATGCAGTAGACATCAAAGACCACGAGTATGTCCAAAAAACAATAAGTACAAAAAAACCTAAGTGTGTCTTATGTGTTGTGTGGCTAGTATGTCTTTTTTCTTTACAGGTTGTTTAAATGTTTGGGGCTCCAGGTGACTGCACCTGTCTGAGCCAATACCATATGGTAACCAAACCTAATGGTTTTTTCTTCTTTTTTCAGGACATGTAAATACATGATCCCAAGAACCGCTGTAGGCACATTGTAGCCAACTTTAAATGAGTGATTTCACTTTTTATTAAAATAATTACCCCCTTTTTCTAGAAACACGTGAGTAGGGTTGGGAGTTGTGCCCCGTCCTGAAGAAGGTACACACGTACCGAAACATGTCGACGCACACCAGAGGTTCTGTCCCTAATTAAGACAAACAAACCTCGTCTTTTCTTTGCACACCTTTTTTAATAGCACCAGCTAGGGGTCCGAAATTAAGTTTTTTTCATTTTCCCACTAGCCAGGTACTTTTTAATTTTTTCACCACATTTCCCACTCACATTTAATCCTCTTATCACTCACACTCAACACACACCACACATAGTCTAACTCTGTCAACGCTCCCGCGTAGTCGTAGGTCGCAGCGTGCCGCATCCCTCTAGCGGGGTGCCAAGACCCCGATGATGAAGCATGACACCAAGGGGCCTGTTGGTGTGTGAGGGGTATTTTACACAACACTGAGTGCTCCCCTTCTTTTCACACTGGTAGTAGGATTCTTCTTGTTTATTTATCAATTAAGTAAAACTCTGACTGTCTTGAGAACTGTCTCTAGCAATCTCTTCAGCAATTGTGGAAAGGGGCGACCACTCGGTCCCCCCGAACGTATGGTGGAGTACCCCGATCCCCCCGGGAGGCCATCTTGGGCGGGAGGCGAGTCTCGGCTGGTATGCCCGAAGCGGCGTAGCCGGGGCGCGCCTTTTCCCGCCCTGGAGTGGGTTGTCCTAGACGCTGACGCCGCCGGCCACGCCCCCGGAGGCAGGCGGAGGCGGGTTTACGCCCGCCCGAAGACGGATAAAAGGAGCAACAAGCCAAGAAAGCATCCTCTTGTTCCTGTGCTCTGAAGCTGCACCTCCCCGCTGCACGTGAGCTCGAGACGGAACGAAGAGCCAATTTTGAGCGTTGTAATTTTGTTCTTGTTTTACAGATATCTTCGTTGGAGAATGCCGGGCAAGAAGGTCGGAAAGCGGGTCGGTACCGATCAGATGCTCCGCATGCTTGTGAAGGAGGTAGCCGAGTTGAAGAAGCAGATGGCGGTAAAGAACGGGGAGGGAGGCCCGAAGCGAATCGTCGGACCAGCATTGCCGGGAGTAGTCCCTAGCGGGAGAGGCAAGAGGTCCAAGAGGGGGGCACCTGGGGGGGAGGCCCCGGTTCCCGATACACCGATAGAGGAGCCAATCCCGGTTCCGAAGGAGGGGCATCCGATCCCCGTGGTAGTCACCCCCGTGAACGGGGAAGATATGCCTCCCGAGTTGGCTGCACAACTGGCAGCGTGGTTGGGAAAAGATAGTGAGGGCACCACGGCGGACGACGCCAGGGCAGTAATGAGACAACTGCGGGAATCTAGAGAGGCTGCGAAGGCACCATCTTCTGTTCCCCCACAGGTTCCGGTGGCTGAGATTGCAGCAGGCGCGAGTTCGGCAGCAAGTACAGCACCTAGTTCAGGTAAGCGGCTACTGCCGATTGCGGGGGAGGGGTCTGTACCCTCACGAAGGGAGAAAGTGGCCCAGCATGTTCCACTCGAAATTAAGGAAAAGATTTGGGCTGATAAGTATGTGAACATGTTTTCTTTGCTTACTGACCATTACGAGATCGAGCATGTGAAGGCCCAAAAAGAGCTTATGCATCCGAGTGTTTGGCGCGCAAAAATGGCCGCCTTTAAGGTCGACGAGAACATAGGTACTTGGGGCAGAGCGTTTGGCATTTTCACCTCCATTATGGGTGAGCGAAGGCCTGAGTTGTTGACGGAATTGCCTATTTATCAGACATGCATTATGGAGTATTCTCTAGCGTACGAGGGCAATCAGTGGTTTTGTTATGACAATATTTTTAGGAAGGCTAAGGAGCACGACCCAGCTCTAACTTGGGATTGTTATGACTCCATTTCTTGGCAAAAAATGGAGAATTCAGGCATGTTAAAGGTACCATTGTCGGGGGGTGTCGGGGGTGAGTCTTCCCGCCAAACCTCTGGGACACCCTTTCGGACGAGTGCAGGTAACGAGCAACACTCGAAGTCGAGTGGCAACGCAGGTAAAAAGGGGATTTGTTGGAATTTTAACAGGGGAAAATGTACAAGGCCTCAGGGGTCATGCAAGTTTAGACACAAATGTGGGGGGTGTGGACAGTCCTCTCATCCCGAGTCCATGTGCAGAGCCAAAACGGGTGATAACGGTGGTAGGGGAAGCGCCAAACAGGTCTGAAATAGTCCGAGGGGCGCCTTTACCTACCCCAGTTGATACCATGGCAATGATTCCTTGGCTCAATGAATACCCGGATCATGTCTCCGCTGGGGTGTTGCGAGACGGGTTTTCGTATGGTTTCCGCATTCCAGTGGGGGATTTTCAGGGTAAAACTAGTTGTAAGAACCAACTGTCGGTCCTGCAGCATACGGCGGTGGTACAGGTAAAGATTGGGAAAGAGGTGACTCGAGGGCGGGTTGCCGGTCCATTCGATTTACCACCGGTTGCTAACTTTGTTTGTTCCCCCTTAGGGGTGGTCCCCAAGAAGGACCCGGGTGAGTTTAGGCTAATACATAATTTGTCAGCCCCACGAGGTCTTTCCGTGAATCATGCGATAGACCCGGAAGTGTGTTCGGTGCAGTACGCATCTTTCGATGAGGCCGTCGCCATGTTGAATCGCCTGGGGCCCGGAGCGCTGATGGCCAAATCAGACATCGAGTCAGCATTCCGGTTGCTCCCGGTACACCCAGACGATCAGCGTCTCCTTGGTTTCATGTTTCAGGGTCGCTATTACATGGATAAATGTATGCCAATGGGTTGCTCCATATCTTGTGCTTATTTTGAAAAGTTCAGTTGTTTTTTGCAATGGGTATTCACAAGAAAGACGGGTTTTCAGCATGTTATGCATTATCTCGAGTTTTGTGTCTTAATGAATCACTTTGGCGTGCCATTGGCACCAGGTAAGACTGTGGGTCCCTCGACTTCACTCGAGTTTCTGGGGATCGAGCTCGACTCGGAGGAAGGTTGTTTTCGGTTGCCCAAAGAGAAGGTGTTGAAATTCAGGGCATCTCTTGAAGCATGTATCCGAGAGACTAAGGTAAACCTGCATCAATTGCAACAAACGGTGGGCCAGTTGAATTTTGCCCTTAGAGTAATCCCAATGGCCCGCCCCTTTTCCCGCTCGATTGCACAATCCATGGTCGGCCTTAAGGAGGGACATCGCCGCACGAGGCTCTCGGCAGAGATTCGCCAGGACATGCGCATTTGGTTGGCATTCCTGGCAGATTTCAATGGTCGAATTGTCTGGAACAAGCCGGCGGTGTCCTCCGAGGAGCTGGGGCTGTGGAAAGATTCGGCGGGGAGTATAGGTTTTGGCGCCATATTCGGTACGCAATGGTCGGCTCAGAAATGGCCGTCATGGTGGCACGAGTGCGGGCTGACAAGTAACATTGCTTTCCTCGAACTCTTCCCTATTTTGGTGGCCCTGAAAACATGGCCTGAGGGGTTCCGAGATCACTCTGTGGTGTTCTGGTCTGATAACATGACCGTGGTTGAGTGTATCAATAGTCAGGCAGCACGTTGTAAATGGATTCTGAGATTGCTTAAAGAAATTGTATTGTTGTGTATGCAGTTGAATGTGCTCTTTAGGGCGCGACATGTCCCAGGGGTGCTGAACCAAGCGGCTGATGCGCTTTCTCGTTTCCGTATGCAGGCCTTCTGGGGTTTTCTGCCCACAGCGGACCCAGTGGCGGCACCCTTTCCCGAAGCTCTCTGGTCTCTCGGTGCCCCGAACTACAAAACCTCGTGGGAGAGAGTTTAGCACCCAGGACGAGGAAGGCATATGAAGGGGCGTTCCGTTCCTATTGGTCCTTTTTGGGTTCTGCTAGGGGGGAGCTTTGGGGCCAGGAAGAGCTTGTCGTAAAATTCTTGCTGTCTTTACATCATGCAGGCAAATCAGTAGCTACGGCCCAGAGGCATCGGGCCGCCATTTCCTTTATGGCAAGGGCTCATGGGATCCAGGACCCGACAGCGTCTTTTGTGGTGCAGAAAGCGCTACGTGGGTGGCAACGCCTTGAGGGTCGCAGAGTAGATGAGAGGCACCCGATAGGTCTGGATAGGTTGGCCCTGTTATTATCCGTACTCCCTGCGACATGTTCATCCCAGTATGAAACCGTGTTGTTCCGGGCCGCCTTTGCGTTAGCATTCCATGGGGCAATGCGGGTCAGCGAACTGGTGGCGAGGAACAAGCGGGATACGGTGGGGGGACCGTGCCGAGAGCACATTCAGGTAAAGAGGGAGACAATGACTGTCTCGTTTGTCAGGTCCAAGGCCGATCAGGGTGCGATAGGGGATTGTGTAGTCATACATCGGATTCCCGGATCTCCCATGTGCCCTGTTGTTTGCTTAGAGGAATATTTAGCGCAGAGGGCGTCATCATGGGGGGGGACCTTGTTGAGGCACGCTGATGCCACCCCACTGACGAGGTTTCAGTTCCAGCGGGTGCTTGCAATGGCGCTTTCGGCCGCGGGCTTGAACCCCGGCGAGTTTGGGACCCATTCCTTTCGGATAGGGGCTGCTACTGAGGCTACAGCCAGGGGTCTGAGTGTAGAAAAAGTGAAACGTTTGGGGCGTTGGTCCTCGAATTGTTACAAAAGGTATGTGCGGTTGCACATGTTGTGAAGCTGCTATCATGTACTCACGCTTCTTGTTTTTGTTTGGTTTACAGTTTCGCAAGCTTATGAGGCGGGGCGGACTGTGCAGTCGACCCGACACCTGGGAACCAGCGGTCAAACATCACCGGCTGCGGAAAAAGTGGTGTGGGTCGTGGGCCACTCATACGTGAGGCGTGCCGCGGACGTATTCAAAGCAGGTGACATGATTCACAAGGCTGGGGAATACGGGTACAGGGTGACCTTCTACGGAAGGGGCGGGCTCTGTATTGACCAGTTTCAACCCTTTTTCGAGGGTTTGTTAGGGCGGACAAGGTCACCGCCGTCTATAATCATAGTCCATCTTGGGGGTAATGATTTGGTGACCACTGGTAGACGACTGCTTCTCGAGGCAATGCTTTCCACTGTAAGTTGGTTGGCGAGAAGAGTTCCAGGGTGCACAATTGCATGGTCCCATATGATTCCACGAAAAGTGTGGCGGGGGGCGATTTCGGTTTCTGCTCTGAATCACTCAGTGAAGAAAGTAAATAACAAGTTGGGTAGATTGTTTCGTTCAAGGGCACTGCATTCTATTCCGCATGGTTGTATCAAGGGGGACAGTATGTATTTGGGAGATGGGGTCCACTTGTCCCGGATGGGGAATGAGTTACTCATAGGAGACTTCATAGCTTGGCTAAAGAGTTTAAAACATGACCTTTAGGCAGGAGTTGTTGTGGGGGGTCCGGATAGCCGGTCAACTATCCGGCCTGTGGCGGTAAGGTCATGATCGGTGAGCAGTAATTGGAAGATCCCTATGGGGGGGCGTCACCCATTACGGATGGGAGCACCCGGGGGAGGTGGCCATTGGCCCCTCAACGGGGAGGCGGTCCCTTCTAAGGATGGGCCGCCGAAAGAAAAGGAAAGGCAGTCAAGGCCCCTTCCTTGATAGGAGGGGCTACGGGCCCCTCCTGGGGAATTTCCCGGGGCCAGGACACCTGCGACGGCAGATGTGGTAAGTTGTGTGGGGTGGGGAGGGGGTTTACGCTACCTTCTAGACACCTCACACGAGTCCTCGGACGACCTTTAAATGGCGTCGAGTTCATTTGGGGCCCCCGTCAAGTCAAGGGAAATTGGTAGATGCATTTGAGGTACGGCCTCTGTGCGGTCGCCCCTCCCAAGTGGGGGGGTAATTCTGGTTTAGGGATCTGACACCGGTTACGACCTTGCCGTTGGCCCTTAACGTTAGGATGTACAATTTCAAGTTAAATGTTTTGTAGGATGTTAGTTCGGCTAGGAGAACCTTTGTATTAGAAATATGTTAAGGTTAGCCAAACATCGTAATGTGGAAATGAAATTGTACATAATATGAAACTGTTATTTTAATGTTTTGATTTTGTTTCATATTTTAATAAATACGGCCGGGAGGGTCACTCCCTCCCGCCTTCCAAAAGTTCAGAACTATTTCTGTTTCCCATCCTTGGGGACTGCGTCGAGAGGGGGTGGCGGGTATCTCAGCCATATGGAAAGGGGCGACCACTCGGTCCCCCCGAACGTATGGTGGAGTACCCCGATCCCCCCGGGAGGCCATCTTGGGCGGGAGGCGAGTCTCGGCTGGTATGCCCGAAGCGGCGTAGCCGGGGCGCGCCTTTTCCCGCCCTGGAGTGGGTTGTCCTAGACGCTGACGCCGCCAGCCACGCCCCCGGAGGCAGGCGGAGGCGGGTTTACGCCCGCCCGAAGACGGATAAAAGGAGCAACAAGCCAAGAAAGCATCCTCTTGTTCCTGTGCTCTGAAGCTGCACCTCCCCGCTGCACGTGAGCTCGAGACGGAACGAAGAGCCAATTTTGACCCACCCACCAGCCCCTGAAGACAGCAAGTGGTTTTTTAAATAAAGTTTCGATGTGGTAACTCGATTTCTTACAGGTTGTGATGATTGACGTGTTATTTGTATACGCAATAAAAAGAATGATCATTTAGAGTATGTTTTTTCGAATAAAGTTTTTGCACTAGTGTTGATCAGTAATCATACGTGAAGTAGTTATGGTTGTCTTTTTTAATTTAGTAATTTAGTTAATTGTCGTATTTATTTTGGTCGGGCGGTAAGGTCATGATCGGTGAGCAGTAATTGGAAGATCCCTATGGGGGGGCGTCACCCATTACGGATGGGAGCGCCCGGGGGAGGTGGCCATTGGCCCCTCAACGGGGAGGCGGTCCCTTCTAAGGATGGGCCGCCGAAAGAAAAGGAAAGGCGGTCAAGGCCCCTTCCTTGATAGGAGGGGCTACGGGCCCCTCCTGGGGAATTTCCCGGGGCCAGGACACCTGCGACGGCAGATGTGGTAAGTTGTGTGGGGTGGGGAGGGGGTTTACGCTACCTTCTAGACACCTCACACGAGTCCTCGGACGACCTTTAAATGGCGTCGAGTTCATTTGGGGCCCCCGTCAAGTCAAGGGAAATTGGTAGATGCATTTGAGGTACGGCCTCTGTGCGGTCGCCCCTCCCAAGTGGGGGGGGTAATTCTGGTTTAGGGATCTGACACCGGTTACGACCTTGCCGTTGGCCCTTAACGTTAGGATGTACAATTTCAAGTTAAATGTTTTGTAGGATGTTAGTTCGGCTAGGAGAACCTTTGTATTAGAAATATGTTAAGGTTAGCCAAACATCGTAATGTGGAAATGAAATTGTACATAATATGAAACTGTTATTTTAATGTTTTGATTTTGTTTCATATTTTAATAAATACGGCCGGGAGGGTCACTCCCTCCCGCCTTCCAAAAGTTCAGAACCGTTTCTGTTTCCCATCCTTGGGGACTGCGTCGAGAGGGGGTGGCGGGTATCTCAGCCATATGGTTTCTTGCTCTATTTCTTCGTTCAACATTTGCAGATAATTTAGAAAAATAGGACATTCTATGGTATCCTTAGTTGCATTAAAAGAGTCTTCATAACAGAGAAAATATCCAAGTAGTTCCTCTTCTGTACGCCATGGCTTAAAGAGTTGCAAAAGAGCTAAATAGTACAATTCTCTTTTGTCTGGAGCTTCGCAAATCAATTTTCGATGATTAATCAAATGGCCTTTTCTCTGCTTCACTAGACATCCTTCATACCCAGCATATTTTCCATTATTGATATCTTCTGTGATGTTCCTCTTATAACTGTAGTTTTGCAGAACTTCATACAAACAAGTGTTCTCAAGGTGAGTACTTCTATTTGGATAGTATGTATCCAACATATTTGTCTTCAAAATATCTGTACTGTTTGGTTCTTTCTCTGCCAAATATTCAATTTCTTGTACAGATTTCAAACTCAGTTTCGTGTTGCAGCAAGACCTAGACTCTCCCAAATGATTGTTCTTGATTTGGCATAGAGACTTGCTGATGATAACCGATCAGAACATTCATATGCTCCAATTTCTCGATGCGAGAACATCTTCAGGCTGAAACTGTATAATTTCTTGCTTAGACTGTTTCCATGTGAAATGTCCTCCTACATTTCCTTCAGTGCTGTCTTTTCTTTTTTTGTGATGTAAGATATCACATATCGAGACACAGCAATAGAGTTGTCAGCAACAAACTGAATATCCATGTTAGCATTCCACATGGACAAAATCACTGGGTTGTAGTCGTTGATGTACTTGGACTCTTCGTTTCTTTTTAAATTATATGTATTTTTGGGAGATTTCCTCGTCACAGTATGTCGTAGAGATGACATCAAATTATTTACTCTTCCCTTAGAAATCACTGGTCGCGGAAACGCAAAATGACATTTTGTGTAGTACTTTTCCTTGTTTTTAAATTTTCGACAACAGTACTTTCCACAACAATGAGATTGAAAACGTAAAACTTGTTGCCTTAAACTGTTTTCTTCAGTAGTTTTTGGAACAGCACATGTTGAATACTCTTCAATGAAACTCATCACTGTTTCATCCGAATCTAATCCAAATTTGGGTGCATCTTTAATCCCTAACAGCATATGTATATGAGGAGTACCTCTCGCTTGATATTCCTTCCTCCAAAAGAAATCGAAAACCTCTCCAAGGGGAGGTTTTTTTTTGTTGGTAATAAAAGACATCATAGCTTCAAAACTATGATTAAAATATCTGCAAACATTCACTGGATCCAAAGAACACAGTTCTCCAGGTGTTTTCAATTCTATATTTTGTATGTTTCCATTTGCATCTCGTAGAAATTGAAGTAAGTTGTCCCATGCATACTCAGCACAGCTAAGAGTGAGAAACCATGTAGGAGTTCCTAAGTTTCTTAGCATACATTTCAATTCCCCATGACGACGGACCCAATTCTCATTTGTTCCACGCTGACATGCCATGAGATTGATTAGCTGAGATTCCAAAATACTGTCTTGCAGATTGACTTTCTCCATAAAGTCCCTTGCTGAAACATTTTGCAGATGAGCTCCACTTTTCAATATATGATTAACTGCATAAGAAAGCCCAGACAAATCACTTTCATACAGTAGATGAAACAAATATGGAATGCATTGCCGAAACCTTGGATCTTCAGCATATAATCTTAAAGTCCGGTATTCAGCTGCAGGAATTTGAACTGGTCGATCGTCATATTGTCCACCATGACCTGTTGGAAAACAACGAGCTTCCAAACTTTCTTCCCATACACTAATGGGACTTCCTTTTGCTGCTTTCATTTGAAACAAGTCAATTGCATTTCCCATTACTTCTTTGGAATGCAAAGGATGAACAGTATAATGTTCATATATTTCTTCACTTCTAGACACATCAACTTTTTCAATTTGGCCAACTGAACAATCACTGTCGTCTTCTGTAGCTGTTTCCTCTGCTCCAACACTTACATCTTTGTAGTACTCATTGTTTTTGACCAAATACAACGTTGCCTTTTTGACTTTCCTAACATCCACTAAATCTTGCCAGATTTTCTTACTCTTTGTCGGAACCCCATTAACTAGAATAACCAGAGGATCCTCTTCTACTCTTTCTACACCAACTGTATCAATATTTTTCTTGACATCTAGAGGCAAATAAACAACTCTTCCCTTTAATCCTCTTTGTAAATCTGTAGGAGGTAATTTCCCTATCTTAGTCTCCATGCGAACAATAGCTTAAAAAGGATGGACACATTGAATCAAAATCGATTCATAAGTATTTAAATCCATCAATTCAGAAGGAATATCTATGAACTGAAGATTATTATGAGCAGCTCTAGGAGGCATTCTATTTTCATTTAAATTTTTTCAAACAATAATTACAAATACGCTGATCAAAACTCAAATCAAAAGAATTCTCCACCAACAAATAACTTACCAAACCCTTCCATTCACTATTATTTTCCAATTCACATTTTGCATATAAATCAACTAACCTAGTCTGAATCTTATAATGAGTCCGTCGACAACACACACAAGTTAAATTAGGCCTTTCACTTGATTTCACCCTAAACTTGGTAATTTCCTCATCAAACTTTTCTGTACTTGCAATCTGTCCATTGTCTTCCACATTACCATCCATTACTATATCCATTTCTACACTGTCCTCTTTGTTCCCAAAATAACAAAACTCAATTTCTTCACAAATAGTCTTCACATCCACTTCAGATCCATGCAAAAGAGCACTGTTTAACTGTTTAAGCTTAAGTGCTGGACTTTTTGCATAATACAACCTTCTCACTAATTTCCTCACCTTATTATGATGCACTGCTAACATCCTAAAATGATGAAAAACACTCTGACATACTTTTCTAGAAAGACAAGCCAGTGAATGCCCATGCAAACCTGTGCTTTCTCTCACTCTGCAAGGATCTAACTCTTGCAAGATCTTCATTTTTTGTTTTAGACTTTTCTTACTATATGTACGTAAGAAATTTCGAAGCAAATCGATTGAATCCTGTCGCACACTGCAAATACTACTGCACTTCCATGTGTACACTGGACCCTTAGTACATCTCCCGAAAACTTCATCACTTAACACCTCTTCTGCATCTCTAGACACAAGTTTCTCTTTTTCCATCACACAACCGTCTTTGACCTCATATGCTCGACCACTGGTGTCAACTGCATGCACCAAATCATTTTCCTGAAAGTAACTCTCCTCATTAAAAAATGGCTCAGAACTTGAACTATGCATCCATTCTCCAGAAAATACTTCACAAAAATTATTCCGATGAATAATTCTTTTCCACCTACTGTTCGATTTGAAAACATCAATTGCCTTATTAAGTATCCTAATTCTATTGATTACTAAAATAAATAATTTTTTCTTAACTTCAAAAGCCTGATCAACAACCTTCTCTACACTTTTCTTTTTCTTGTAAAAAGCAGCTCTCTGTTTACCTTTCTTTTCATTTTTCAGCAAATTTAAAACTACCCTATTGCGAAACATTCGTCTACGAATGTCCCTAAATTGATTTAACCTTCTATTGCTATCCATAGTCTTATCTCCTGCTCCAATAGAGACATTTTTTGAGAGCCTCTCCTTCCTTTTCAGATTTGTTCTCTGCTTCTGGATCTTGTTATTACCATTACCATTACTTTTTGATCTACATAAATTGTGAAAAAAAGACTTAATTGTCTTAACAGGAGCTTTTTTGGTGTTTTTTGAAGTACTTGTTGCAGAGGATTCTTTTAATTCCTTTGATGATTTTGTTCTTTTACGTATGGTATTTTTTCTATTCCTTTGCCTTGATGGCTATTTTGCTTGCTTTTAAAATGTTGATTTCAATCTGTGGTTCTGAAAAAAATAACACATTAAAGACCACTATTAGCAAACTACAAAGTAATCACAAAAAGAAAACAATATAAACACTAATTTGCAACATATTAAAGTTTATACCACAGCAACTCAGGGCCTTATTTATGAAGGCCTTGCGCCACCAGTGCGTCCCATGTTAAAAGAGACGCACCGGTGCCACAAAGCAATCATAAATAAGGGCCAAATGTAAATACCATTGATTTGCCCCCAAAAACGTTTTTTGAATAACATTTAAGAAGCACTGCGCAGAACCTATGTACAACCACTCAATATCACTTCTGAAACCTCACTGTTTCCCAAAATACAAATCCTCTATCTTGCAAATGTTCATAGCAAGCATTATCAAAAAGCAAAAAACAAACCAACAGCAAACAAACTCAGGGCCTTATTTATGAAGGCCTTGCACCACCAGAGCGTCACTTATTTCCCATGTTTAAAGTGATGCACCGGCAGCACAAGGCAATCATAAATGAGGGCCAAATGAAAATACCATTGATTTGCCCCCAAAATCGTTTTTAGAATAACATTTTAGAAACACAGCGAAGATTCTATTTACAAGCACTCAATATTACTACTGAACCCTCACTGTTTCCCAAAATACAAATCATCTATCTTGCAAATGTTAATATCAAGCATTATCAAAAAGCAAGACACAAACCAACAACAAAAAAACTAAGGGCCTTATTTATGAAGGCCTTGCGCCACCAGTGCGACCCATGTTAAAAGAGACGCACCAGTGCCACAAGGCAGTCATAAATAAGGACGAAATGTAAATACCATTGATTTGCCCCCAAAATCGTTTTTTGAATAACAATTAAGAAACACTGCACAGTACCTAAGTACAACCACTCAATATCACTTTTGAAACCTCACTGTTTCCCAAAATACAAATCCTCTATCTTGCAAATGTTCATAGCAAACATTATCAAAAAGCAAAAAACAAAACAAAAAGCAAATAAACTCAGGGCTTTATTTATGAAGGCCTTGCGCCACCAGAGCGTCACTTATTTCCCATGTTTAAAGTGATGCACCGGCAGCACAAGGCAAAAATAAATAAGGGCCAAATGAAAATACAATTGATTTGCACCCAAAAAGGCAGTGTAAATGAGTAAAGAGAGCTAATTAAGGGTGGAAAAAGAAAAATGAGTGTGAGACAATGGGAATACAATATAAATTACACAATGCAAACTATAGAATAACTTCTACAATATGTTACATTGTTTATTTTTGCTGTTCTCAGAATATATTGAATTTCACTTAAATTAGTGAGTTCAAACTTTCATCATATAACAGCGGGAAAAAAAAAACACAATCTAAAAGCTTGTGTTTAAAAAAAAAACATAAAAACTTTCAACTCATATATGTACACTAATCTTTGATTCACTTACTTTTCCGTGAGGCCAGATAGAAGATAGTGAAGGTCCTTTTGGTGGAAAAAAAGTCTGCTGTTCTCTATAACTTCCATTTCATCGACTTCCTATGAAAAAAGATCTAAGAACATCATACCTTACACTTTCCTTACGGCCAAATCGTGTCAGATATATGAGTATTTTTTACTATGAGATCCACTTACAGTACCTATATGAGATAAATAATTTTAAACATTAGATTAATTAACTAACTACCTTTTATTAACTATTCCCGTCTTCAAAGGCCAATTCCCTTTACTAAAACTTTGGTTTTAAAAACACTAGGTAAGAATTTTTAAAGTCATAAGGCAAACGTTGTTTATAAGTCAAATGAGAATCATTGCAGTAAGTCCAACCTTCTTTACATTTTAAGTAGCATGTATAATGTCCTGATGTTGTCGAAGGACCGTCATGATAAATAATAGCTTCAGTTGTAAAGGTTCTTCCTGTAATTGATAACTGAGAAGCCACAACATTTTTGATAGAAGTTGTCAATTTAGTTCCATCAGGTCTACATCGTTGGAAAACTAAAATGATATACTGACCATAACTTTGTATAAATAATGTGGATAGCATTGGACACTTACATTGGGTACACACCATATTATGATCTGCTGCTTTAACTAGATTTTTAAATGGCACTGATTTACAGTCTGGTAAAGTCAAATATATAAATCTTTCAGTGTCTATTCTAGTATTACTTGATGAACTACAATTGTGGCAGTCATGCTGCCATTGATAAGAAAGGCTGAAAAGATTATCTACATCTACACCTTCATCTTCAAAAACACCAAACATATACATTAAAAATTCGTGACAATCCTGCTGAATGTTCTGTGAAAATTTATCTTGACCAGAACACATATCTAAAATATTTTGAATTTCTGTTACTCTTTCTATTTTTGCTCTATCACTGCAACATTTCTCAAACACAGAATTCAATAAACCTGACAATCTTTGTTCCCGATTTTCAACAATCTGTTATTGTAAAGTTTGAAGAAAAAAACTGTTAACCACTACATTAGCATAGGAGTTGACACAGAACTATTTTCAAACTAAAATCCAACAACATTTTCATCACAATACTTTTTCTTTCTGTTTTGAATTACAGTTTCATCTACTTTTTGTCTTTTTGCTACTACCTCACTGCAGTTATTCTCATTTCTTCTTTTTCGGCCTACCACACATTTTTCAAACAGAGGATATTGAGGCAAATGTGGAGCATACTCTCTTCTTAACCTATTGTATTCTTTAACACAATCTAGATCTGCACAAATCTTTGTCTCATCACACTGAATCAAGTACAATCCTGATAAAGTTCTGACTCGGGATAATGCCATATATGCCATACCCTATTTAAACACAGATCTTCCAATGTTCACCAAAGCACTATCTACACTTAAACCTTGAGATTTATGAATTGTTACTGCATATGCCAAACAAACAGGAAACTGTTTTCGGCGAACATATAAGTCTTTTACAAGTAAAAATCTAGCAGAACAACGACTGATTTGTTGTACTTGCTCAATACCATCAAATTTTATTTTTAAAAATTCAATGCCATCTCTATTTCTGTAATTCACAAAATAAATAACATAACCCATTGCTCCATTTACTAGACCTCTTTCAACATTTAAATTCCTTCTCAAAATGATACGACAATTTAAACACACATTCAGAGTCTTTTCAAAACCAGCTGCTTTAGAAATACTTTTCTCTAATGAATCCAATTTTGTTTTCAAATTTTCTGACAAAACAATTGTTGCACCCATATGCTCTATTTTATCTATTGTTTCCAGTTTCACAATCTCTTTATTTTCTAACTTTAACATTTTGTTGTTGAAGATGGAACATTCTTGCAGAGTTGGCATCAAACATATCCCAGATTTCTTCTCAGTCATTTTTTAAAAAATATTCTCTGGCAGAATGTTTTCATTTGGGTACAAATTTGGAATTAATCGAGCATGTAAAGCTTCTTTCCCAAGCTCACTTACTTTTCCAATTCTTACATCTTGTAGAATATTTTTATAATCTTCATCCTTTGCCTGTCGCATATTTTGATGCAGTTCAGTTCAGCATATTTAAAATGTAACCATATATTAACGTTTCCAATGCTTCCAAGGGACTTCCTGATATCTTCATGCGTGAGCATTTTAAACACTGGTTGTCCTTTTACTGGAGTCAACTGCAATAGATCTCCAAAAACAATAATGTGTTTTCCTCCAAATAACACATCATACTCTGTTCTAAGAATTTCTTGCATTCTCAAATGCACAAAAGCAAGCATTAGATTTGAGACCATGCTTACTTCATCAATGATAAGAAGTTTCATTTTCTTCAAGACTCTTGAAACTTCAGAACACGCATCTCCAGATAACTTGTTGTAATGCAATTTATTATCATGCTAAACTGGCAGCATCAGTAAACGATGTAGAGTAATCCCTTTAATGTTATGTGCTGCCAGACCAGTTGGAGCAGTTACAAAACAAGACAGCGGTGAATCAGTCCTTTTCTGCAGATAAGTTGAAATGGCTTTAATTAGAAAACTTTTTCCTGTCCCCGCTTCTCCACTTACGTACAGTCGGACAGGCTCAAATGATGTACATGAGCACTCTTTTTTCTCATGTCTGAATCCATGTTCAATCTGTTCTGTGACTTCATCATATATCTTTTTCTGCTCAACGTTTAGTTGCTTTACCAAATCTTCTAAGTTAACTCCATCCTCTAGAGCTTGTTCCATAGCTCTTTCCACCTTATCCATGGCAGTTGCAGCTTAATTTTGGATAATTGGTCCTCCTAGTGGATCCTGACTCAATTAAGTAAAACTCTGACTGTCTTGAGAACTGTCTCTAGCAATCTCTTCAGCAATTGTGGTTTCTTGCTCTAATTCTTCGTTCAACATTTGCAAATAATTTAGAAAAATAGGACATTCGATGGTATCCTTAGTTGCATTAAAAGAGTCTTCATAACAGAGAAAATCTTCAAGTAGTTCCTCTTCTGTACGCCATGGCTTAAAGAGTTGCAAAAGAGCTAAATAGTAAAATTCTCTTTTGTCTGGAGCTTCGCAAATCAATTTTCGATGATTAATCAAATGGCCTTTTCTCTGCTTCACTAGACATCCTTCATACCCAGCATATTTTCCATTATTGATATCTTCTGTGATGTTCCTCTTATAACTGTAGTTTTGCAGAACTTCATACAAACAAGTGTTCTCAAGGTGGGTACTTCTATTTGGATAGTATGTATCCAACATATTTGTCTTCAAAATATATGTACTGTTTGATTCTTTCTCCGCCAAATATTCAATTTCTTGTACAGATTTCAAAACTCAGTTTCGTGTTGCAGCAAGACCTAGACTCTCCCAAATGATTGTTCTTGATTTGGCATAGAGACTTGCTGATGATAACCGATCAGAACATTCATATGCTCCAATTTCTCGATGCGACAACATCTTCAGACTGAAACTGTATAATTTCTTGCTTAGACTGTTTTCATGTGAAATGTCCTCCTACATTTCCTTCAGTGCTGTCTTTTCTTTTTTTGTGATGTAAGATATCACATATCGAGCCACAGCAATAGAGTTGTCAGCAACAAACTGAATATCCATGTTAGCATTCCACATGGACAAAATCACTGGGTTGTAGTCGTTGATGTACTTGGACTCTTCGTTTCTTTTTAAATTATATGTATTTTTGGGAGATTTCCTCGTCACAGTATGTCGTAGAGATGACATCAAAATATTTACTCTTCCCTTAGAAATCACTGGTCGCGGAAACGCAAAACGACATTTTGTGTAGTACTTTTCCTTGTTTTTAAATTTTCGACAACAGTACTTTCCACAACGATGAGATTGAAAACGTAAAACTTGTTGCCTTAAACTGTTTTCTTCAGTAGTTTTTGGAACAGCACATGTTGAATACTCTTCAATGAAACTCATCAATGTTTCATCCGAATCTAATCCAAATTTGGGTGCATCTTTAATCCCTAACA
This sequence comes from Lissotriton vulgaris, assembly GCF_964263255.1. NCBI lineage: Eukaryota > Metazoa > Chordata > Amphibia > Caudata > Salamandridae > Lissotriton > Lissotriton vulgaris. The sequence continues at coordinate 2,048,952,180 of NC_141685.1, forward strand.
GCATATGTATATGAGGAGTACCTCTCGCTTGATATTCCTTCCTCCAAAAGAAATCGAAAACCTCTCCAAGGGGAGGATTTTTTTTGTTGGTAATAAAAGACATCATAGCTTCAAAACTATGATTAAAATATCTGCAAACATTCACTGGATCCAAAGAACACAGTTCTCCAGGTGTTTTCAATTCTAATTTTGTATGTTTCAATTTGCCTCTCGTAGAAATTGAAGTAAGTCGTCCCATGCATACTCAGCACAGCTAAGAGTGAGGAACCATGTAGGAGTTCCTAAGTTTCTTAGCATACATTTCAATTCCCCATGACGACGGACCCAATACTCATTTGTTCCACGCTGACATGCCATGAGATTGATTAGCTGAGATTCCAAAATACTGTCTTGCAGATTGACTTTCTCCATAAAGTCCCTTGCTGAAACATTTTGCAGATGAGCTCCACTTTTCAATATATGATTAACTGCATAAGAAATCCCAGACAAATCACTTTCATACAGTAGATGAAACAAATACGGAATGCATTGCCGAAACCTTGGATCTTCAGCATATAATCTTAAAGTCCGGTATTCAGCTGCAGGAATTTGAACTGGCCGATCGTCATATTGTCCACCATGACCTATTGGAAAACAACGAGCTTACAAACTTTCTTCCCATACACTAATTTGACTTCCTTTTGCTGCTTTCATTTGAAACAAGTCAATTGCATTCCCCATTACTTCTTTGGAATGCAAAGGATGAACAGTATAATGTTCATATATTTCTTCACTTCTAGACACATCAACTTTTTAAATTTGGCCAACTGAACAATCACTGTCTTCTTCTGTAACTGTTTCCTCTGCTCCAACACTTACATCTTTGTAGTACTCATTGTTTTTGACCAAATACAACGTTGCCTTTTTGACTTTCCTAACATCCACTAAATCTTGCCAGATTTTCTTACTCTTTGTCGGAACCCCATTAACTAGAATAACCAAAGGATCCTCTTCTACTCTTTCTACACCAATTGTATCAATATTTTTCTTGACATCTAGAGGCAAATAAACAACTCTTCCCTTTAATCCTCTTTGTAAATCTGTAGGAGGTAATTTCCCTATCTTAGTCTCCATGCGAACAATAGCTTAAAAAGGATGGACACATTGAATCAAAATTGATTCATAAGTATTTAAATCCATCAATTAAGAAGGAATATCTATGAACTGAAGATTATTATGAGCAGCTCTAGCAGGCATTCTATTTTCATTTAATTTTTTCAAACAATAATTACAAATACGCTGATCAAAACTCAAATCAAAAGAATTCTCCACCAACAAATAACTTACCAAACCCTTCCATTCACTAATGTATTCCAATTCACATTTTGCATATAAATCAACTAACCTAGTCTGAATCTTATAATGAGTCCGTCGACAACACACACAAGTTAAATTAGGCCTTTCACTTGATTTCACCTTAAACTTGGTAATTTCCTCATCAAACTTTTCTGTACTTGCAATCTGTCCATTGTCTTCCACATTACCATCCATTACTATATCCATTTCTACACTGTCCTCTTTGTGCCCAAAATAACAAAACTCAATTTCTTCACAAATAGTCTTCACATCCACTTCAGATCCATGCAAAAGAGCACTGTTTAACTGTTTAAGCTTAAGTGCTGGACTTTTTGCATAATACAACCTTCTCACTAATTTCCTCACCTTATTATGATGCACTGCTAACATCCTAAAATGATGAAAAACACTCTGACATACTTTTCTAGAAAGACAAGCCAGTGAATGCCCATGCAAACCTGTGCTTTCTCTCACTCTGCAAGGATCTAACTCTTGCAAGATCTTCATTTTTTGTTTTAGACTTTTCTTACTATATGTACGTAAGAAATTTCGAAGCAAATCGATTGAATCCTGTCGCACACTATAAATACTACTGCACTTCCATGTGTACACTGGACCCTGAGTACATCTCCCAAAAACTTCATTACTTAACACCTCTTCTGCATCTCTAGACACAAGTTTCTCTTTTTCCATCACACAACCGTCTTTGACCTCATATGCTCGACCACTGGTGTCAACTGCATGCACCAAATCATTTTCCTGAAAGTAACTCTCCTCATTAAAAAATGGCTCAGAACTTGAACTATGCATCCATTCTCCAGAAAATACTTCACAAAAATTATTCCGATGAATAATTCTTTTCCATCTACTGTTCGATTTGAAAACATCAATTGCCTTATTAAGTATCCTAATTCTATTGATTACTAAAATAAATAATTTTTTCTTAACTTCAAAAGCCTGATCAACAATCTTCTCTACACTTTTCTTTTTCTTGTAAAAAGCAGCTCTCTGTTTACCTTTCTTTTCATTTTTTAGCAAATTTAAAACTACCCTATTGCGAAACATTCATCTACGAATGTCCCTAAATTGATTTAACCTTCTATTGCTATCCATAGTCTTATCTCCTGCTCCAATAGAGACATTTTTTGAGGGCCTCTCCTTCCTTTTCAGATTTGTTCTCTGCTTCTCGATCTTCTTATCACCATTACCATTACTTTTTGATCTACATAAATTGTGAAGAAAGACTTAATTGTCTTACCAGGAGCTTTTCTGGTGTTTTTTGAAGTACTTGTTGCAGAGGATTCTTTTAATTCCTTTGATGATTTTGTTTTTTTACGTATGGTATTTTTTCTATACCTTTGCCTTGATGGCTATTTTGCTTGCTTTTAAAATGTTGATTTCATTCTGTGGTTCTGAAAAAAATAACACATTAAAGACCACTATTAGCAAACAACAAAGTAATCACAAAAAGAAAACAATATAAACACTAATTTGCAACATATTAAAGTTTATACCACAGCAACTCAGGGCCTTATTTATGAAGGCCTTGCGCCACCAGTGCGTCCCATGTTAAAAGAGACGCACCGGTGCCACAAGGCAATCATAAATAAGGGCCAAATGTAAATACCATTGATTTGCCCCCCAAAACGTTTTTTGAATAACATTTAAGAAACACTGCGCAGAACCTATGTACAACCACTCAATATCACTTCTGAAACCTCACTGTTTCCCAAAATACAAATCCTCTATCTTGCAAATGTTCATAGCAAGTATTATCAAAAAGCAAAAAACAAACCAACAGCAAACAAACTCAGGGCCTTATTTATGAAGGCCTTGCACCACCAGAGCGTCACTTATTTCCCATGTTTAAAGTGATGCACCGGCAGCACAAGGCAATCATAAATAAGGGCCAAATGAAAATACCATTGATTTGCCCCCAAAATCGTTTTTAGAATAACATTTTAGAAACACAGCGAAGATTCTATTTACAAGCACTCAATATTACTACTGAACCCTCACTGTTTCCCAAAATACAAATCATCTATCTTGCAAATGTTAATATCAAGCATTATCAAAAAGCAAGACACAAACCAACAACAAAAAAACTAAGGGCCTTATTTATGAAGGCCTTGCGCCACCAGTGCGTCCCATGTTAAAAGAGACGCACCAGTGCCACAAGGCAGTCATAAATAAGGATGAAATGTAAATACCATTGATTTGCCCCCAAAATCGTTTTTTGAATAACAATTAAGAAACACTGCACAGTACCTAAGTACAACCACTCAATATCACTTTTGAAACCTCACTGTTTCCCAAAATACAAATGCTCTATCTTGCAAATGTTCATAGCAAACATTATCAAAAAGCAAAAAACAAAACAAAAGCAAATAAACTCAGGGCTTTATTTATGAAGGCCTTGCGCCACCAGAGCGTCACTTATTTCCCATGTTTAAAGTGGTGCACCGGCAGCACAAGGCAATAATAAATAGGGGCCAAATGAAAATACAATTGATTTGCACCCAAAATCGTTTTTTGAATAACATTTAAGAAACACTACGCAGAACCTATGTACAATCACTCTATATCACTTTTGAAACCTCACTGTTTCCCAAAATACAAATCCTCTATCTTGCAAATATTCATAGCAAGCATTATCAAAAAGCAAAAAACAAACCAACAACAAACAAACTCAGGGCCTTATTAATGAAGGCCTTGCGCCACGAGTGCGCCCCATGTTAAAAGAGACACACTGGTGCCACAAGGCAATCATAAATATGGGCTAAATGTAAATACCATTGATTTTCCCCCAAAATCGTTTTTTGAATAAGATTTAAGAAACACTGCGCAGAACCTATGTACAACCACTCAATATCACTTTTGAAACCTCACTGTTTCCAAAAATACAAATCCTCTATATTGCAAATGTTCATAGCAAGTATTATCAAAAAGCAAAAAACAAACCAACAGCAAACAAACTCAGGGCCTTATTTATGAAGGCCTTGTGCCACAAGAGCGTCACTTATTTCCCATGTTTAAAGTGATGCACCGGCTGCACAAGGCAATCATAAATAATGGCCAAATGAAAATACCATTGATTTGCACCCAAAATCGTTTTTGGAATAACATTTTAGAAACACAGCAAAGATCCTATGTACAAGCACTCAATTTCACTACTGAACCCTCACTATTTCACAAAATACAAATCCTCTATCTTGCAAATGTTGATATCAAGCATTATCAAAAAGCAAGACACAAACCAACAACAAAAAAACTCAGGACCTTATTTATGAAGGCCTTGCGCCACCAGTGCGTCCCATGTTAAAAGAGACGCACTGGTGCCACAAGGCAATCATAAATAAGGGCCAAATGAAAATACCATTGATTTGCTCCCAACATCGTTTTTTGATTAACATTTTAGAAACACAACACAGGACCTATGTACAAGCATTCAATTTCACTACTGAAACTTAACTATCTGCTTCCAAATATTCTCCATAGAGCAAACAAGTCTCTATCTAAATTAAATAAATCATTACTTACCTTAACAAATGCTTTGGGAGATTGAAAACAGTGTCAGACACACACACCAATTTTTCTTTAGCAGAGCAAAAGGTGTGCACTCAATACACTGAAACCAAGACTGGCATTGAAAATCTCTAACTTTACACACATATGCCTTATTTCAACCAATCAAAAGTCTTCCCTCACTATTTTCAAACCAACACCCTTCCCCCTCTCAGACCTTTCTATCTGTTACCATAGCAACTCCCTCCTAACTGAACTCTCAGGTTCAAAAGTTTATTCTACAATGTTGCAAATTAAGTCAGCAAGGATGTTTGACCTCTCAATACACCAGCTTATCCAGGGCATTATTGCTTTTAGTGACTTTTTCTTAACCATTCAAATTGCTTCTTACACACAACACAACCATGCACCCTAACTTTCTGTTTTCAACTAACTGAATCCACCAATCATTGCTTGTGATTCAACAGCAGGGAAACTCCTCAATTCTTTTTTGTAAACTCCTACTGTTCCAACTGCCATTTCATTCCCACACTTCATCTGACTGCACCTGAACCTTCTCACATCATGTATTCTGTATGGATTATTGGACATAGCTACATCCACTGGGCTCAAAGGTATGCAGCAAGCAGAAATGATCACAACCTTGATTTATCAAATATGGAAATCAAGTGGATTGGCCAGAGAGGATTGAGATGTCATCAATTGATACCATTGGTGAAAACCTTTTTGCTTCTGCCAAACCCTGACCTCTTAATAGTGCACTGTGGTGGAAATGAGTTGGGCACTATGACTGGGGTTGGTCTGGAAATGCTTTTAAAGGACACCTTTGATCAATTGATGACACTTTTTCCACAAACTGCCTTGGTATATTCCAATATATGCCAAAGACAGAAATGGAACTAGTCCAACCAATTTTGTCCACAATTTGAGAAAGCACGGAAACATGTGAATAAATCTGTTTCTGCTTACATGAGAGACTTTGGAATGGGTTCAATATACAACAACAACTTGCGTTACAACATGCAAGACATCTACAGAGGAGATGGTGTGCACTTCTCAGATGAGGGGAATAGAATATTCCTCCTGAATTTAAGACTGTGCATTGGAACCTACTTGTAGGTACCTAAATCAGCCACAGAACCCAAAAGCTCTTTTCAGAGCTACCCTACCTCTGATCATTCAAAACGTTTATCTTTTTCTAACTTTTTTCACTTTTTTTCACCAAAGTACGCTCCCCCGTACACTTACCGGTGCGCGTACCGGGCGCTCCCACCTTGAAATTTTTAATTTTTTTATTTTATTTTTTGCCTATATGTGCATCCTAAGCCCCCCTCAGAAAACCTAGAGGGTCAGGAAGTGTCTACCGTGCCCCCTTCTACCCATTCCCAATGTTGTTTGTCCTCCATCTTGTGTCTCGATTCTACCGAAACACCAAATAGAGGACTCCCATAACGCTGCCGGTGCGTGAATGTAAATGTATTTGAGCCTATATAGCGCACAGCTACCCACAAAGGGTTTCCCGGCGCTTGCTTAGGGAACCCGTCCTGGTATTCCCCTGTGAGATAACCCCGGCAGGGTATCCACAAGGTGAAAGCCAGGCATCCCGCCGCGAGGGGCCATTGTGGAGATTAAGCAAGCTATTGCCCAGAGTCGCAGAGTGTGAACCCGTGAGTTGAGAAGGCACCGGAGCGAGAATTATCGAGTCAGTGGAATTTTTGAGCCCAAGACCCGCCGAGGCGGGGAATTGAACCCTGGTCCAGGGCCGATCTCAGCTTCCGGGTCTGCCGCCTCTAACCCCTGAGCCACACTTCTCCGTACCAGGGCGTGCACCGGTAAGCACTTCCAAAAAACAGGTGGGAAAGTACTTTACAGAAAAACCACTGGAGACACTTACACCAAATATAGAATGCGCCCTACTACATAGCGGTCCCTACCATTTACCCAAATTTGGTGGTATTCCATTGAGCCATTTGGGCTGTAGCCCCGTCTAAATATCCTGAGGTAAATTACATGACAAAAACACATATGAAACTGTTTGAATTTTCAACCAATTAAAATGTTACTTACATTTTGTACTTTTATGTGCTGACATTTGATTGGTTAAGTACATGAATATATATGAAAAATGAGAGAGAAACACAGCCATTTTGACTAACACTACCTAAGGTACATTTGGAAAAAATGTTCACAGAAAACTTCAACTACTTTGAAGAAGGTAAGTTGTTAATTTGAAAGGAGAACTATGTTATGCACTTTAAGTTAATTTGGGAAAACGTTTTCAGATAGTTATATACTGTCCCTCTGTAAGAGTTAGAAATTGAGAAAGGCTTATTTATTTAAATTATTGATTGAGTTAGGCTTCTCTGGTATAATTATGAATTTACTTAGGCTTCATCACAGGCACTTTTTAATAGTTCTACTTCCTGCCTGAAACCATACACTGCCCAAAGATAAATTCACTGTTAAAAACTCACAAGTACCTGTCTGAACTTAAACCCAACAGTGCCCTATCTCTACTGATATATTTATTTTGTATGAAATTTACAGCAAGAAAATGGAAGCACAACAAAATGAAAATAATATTTCATTTCAAATTAATATGGAAAACAATCCTAAGGAAGACAAAGAAGAAATAGACTTTTTGGATGACACTGTAGACCAAGACTCAATTAAATGTGTTGAGGAAATTGAATCATGGAATGAAAAGGAGGACATACCCGATGAATTAAGTTGCAAATTCTTTTAGATTTTGAAAAATCACAACAATAAATTTAAATTTAAAAAGTTAAAATTGTTTGAGACATTATTCTTTTTTATATGTAAATTATGAAATAGTACCCAAAAAGATATAATATAAAGTGAGACTTAAAATATACTGTTCAACTTTTTTGTGTTACATAGTAAGTTTGCTCATAGTTACTTCCTTTCTCCCACTATTTTATCTCCAATGTGTATTTAACATCTCTTTATCATCTCCTGCCTCCATATTGTTTCTGCTTTCCTGACAGACTATGGTATGAATTCCATATACCACAATAACTTCTGTAACAACATGCAAGATATCTACAAAGGAGACAGTGTATATTAAATTTTAGACTCTGCATTGGTACCTACATGTTGGTACTTAAATAAAAAAACAACAAAAAGAACAATTAATAAACATACAATATTTGAAAAATCTATCATTCTTTTTTCCCCATAGTACGCTCCCCGATCTGCTTCCCGGTGCGCGTACCGGGCGCTCCCCCCGCAAAAAATGGATTTTTTTTTTACTTTTTTTGGCCCCGCGGGGCCCTTTTAAAGCCCCCACATCAAACCTAGGGGGTCAGGGAGGGTCTACTCTGCCCCCTTATGGTCATTTCCCCCTTTGTTTTGGCCACCTCTCATGTCTCGATCTTACCGAGACACAAGATGGCGACCGCTCCGGACTGTTTAGAATGTTTACAGACACCCGACAGCCAATCAGCTTTCCGTGCGCAAGTCGCGTGGCGCACCCGGTACGCGCCACGGTGCGCGTACCGGGGAGCTGCCATAGATATATATATTTTTTTGAACATAAATTACTCAAAATTCACTGGAGCACATATCTTGAGACATAGCAAAGGCACATCGGGCTACCAGTCCCTACAATTTTGCCAAGTTTGGTGTAAATCCATTCAGCCGTTCGGGCTAAAAGTGAGGTCGACCGCCCTATGGAAATTAACATGGGGAAAACGCGTTTTGGGACCCCCCTTTTATCTCAGCCACCGCTTGATGCAGCCCCCCCACACTTTCAGGGAAGGACCGGAGCTTGACAAGGCCATTTTGAGGAAATTTTCAGGCAGATTCGTCAACCGGCGCCAAAGTTATTCCACATAGAATTTTGAGACTTAACATTGAAAAAAATCCTAACTATAACTACCTACTGGCGACCGCCAGTAGGTAATATATACATACATATATATATATATATATATATATATATATATATATATATATATATATATATATATATATATATATATATATATATATATATATATATTATATTTAAAAAATTATGTGTTGAAATTATTACTTTAATATTTTTTTTGATTAAAAATATGTGAATAAACATATATTATTTTCATCCCAACCTCAGAGCTGATGAGCTCATTGATCCGTTGGGGTCTGCCATGTTCATGAGTACATTTGATTTGACATTGGAGAAATGGCAGTTTACCCTAAATGAGAGGGCAAGGTCAGAGGTGGACTTTTAGTTTAAAGTAATGTCCTTTGAATTAAAGAATGACCCTGCCATCATCCAGGGACTGGTCAACCAGGTCTTCGCTGGGCTGGAGAACTTTAGTGCAGCCTACATGGATTACACTGCTGTCTTCAGTTTCAGTTGAGATGACCACCTATTCCATCCCAAAGAAGTACTTCAGGCCACCAAGTTAGTGAGGGTCATATATAACTTTGCCAACCCAAAATACAGACTATCCTGGTCTGGAAGCCTCCCTTCTCCTAAACACAGACTGAAGTGAGAGCCTTCTTAGGCCTCACTGGATAGTGCATGAGGTTTTTCAATCAAAATGGCACCATTGTTGCCCCCTTGACACAGCTGGCTGCCAAGTACCAGCCTCAAATAGCATTTTTAACAGAGGTGTGACAAAAAGTCTTTGACCACCTGAAGGAAGTCTGAAGTGATAAGTGCCACTCACCTGAATTATAGGCTATTCCACTGCAACAATGCATAGCCACCTGCTTCACTCAAGAACAGCTGTCAACCAAAGTCTGAGGATAACTTGTGCTGACAGTTGTTCCCGAAGGGAAGGGGGATAGGAGAAAGAAAATAAATGAAACCTGTGGATTCTTCAACAAGTCACCGAGTATCCATACAGCTTACTACATCAGGGAGTGCCTTGCTTTCAAGCTATTCGACCTTAGATTTGGGATATTTATCCTTGATGGGGAGAAATTCACATGCTATCTGCCAATAATGAAAAGATATGGACTCCAAAGCTGACCACCTGTTTGAACTGCAAGGACACACTTCCTTAGGCCGTTTTCCTGCATTCCTAGCTGACCAGTTCCAACTGGACCAGTCCGGAATCTTCTACTGTTAGCTGTTGGAGTGAGTCTCAATTCCCATATGCTGTCCACAAGGTCTTAGCCCTGGCTGGTCCAAAAGTGTGCCTCTAACAAGTACTGAAACTTGGAACTTAAAAGCTTTTTGCCAACTTTTTGATCTGAGAAATCGCAGGGGACCGAGACCAACCTGCCAACCACTATGACTAAGACATATTGCCGCTTGGCCAAAGGTTCAGGTTGCTCCAGCTATGTTCTTTTTCACAGAAGCAAGTACAATTCAGCTGGACCTCGCAGAGAAGGTATCTAGCCCCGTCGAGCCCTCTTCGGCTATAGCTTGCAGCCTTGCCCGCCTCTCTAACTGTTGTCACCATCTTTCCTGCTTTGACTGTCCAAAACTAGAGCAGCCATTTTGGTAAGCTTGTACTTTAGTGTTTGGCAGACAACTATGCCCAGACCATCATCCTACTACTTAAGGATGGCTGCCTCTCGATTTCCCAGCAGATACATGCAGGAACGAGGCTAGCTCGTCTGTGCCAGCTCAATGCTCAGTACCCAGCATGCTGCCCATTCCATCACTCACATAAACCACTTGACACTAAGTTGCACATTTCTCTTATTGGTAAGGTATTAGCCATTGAGCAATGTTTGGGTATTTGAACAAAATATCGCTTTAGAAATATCAAGTTTAAAATAGCAAGACACATAAATATGGTGATGCAGAAATATCCTTCACAAGAATATTGATTATTTAGGTAAGTAATTTTGTTTTCAAGAATATCTATTTTTTAATATTGTCTTCAAAAATATATAATTTAAAAAAATATTGTTTTTTAATGATCTTTGTGTTTTAATGCATATATGTATTTTATATATTAAATATTGTTTGTATAATTGTTGACACTTTTAAAAAATATCATTTGTAATTTTAAGTGATTTTTTTATTTTTTATTTAATTGATCATAGTAATTTATAGTGTCATAGTGAGTGGTGATGTTTGTAGGGGTACATGGTGGAAAGTGAATTACGTATAATTAATAATACATTTTTTATGTATTATTAATTATTTAATTGATAATTATGTAAATTGTGTAATTGTATCTTTTAAGTCATATTGTAGGCGTGGGTTTTTGGGGTTTGTAGGGGTATATAGTGGGAAGTTAATGAAGTAATATTTAAGCAATAAATATTTATTTATCTATTATTGATTATTTAATTGAATGTTAGTGATGTAAATTGCATAATTATTATATTTTTGTAAGTTATATTTTAGGTGGGTTGTTGGGTTTGTAGAGGTATAGGTTGGGAAGTTTCTTAAGTAATAATTAACAATTAATTATTTAGTTATTCATAATTATTTCATTGATTAATAAATATGTTACACTTCTTTATTTTAGTCATATATAAGTGTAGGATGCTAGGTTTGTGGGAGTATAGTGTGGGAACTTAATTAAATAACAAATGAAAAACCATTTTTAATTTAAAATTAATGATTAAAATGCATAGTAATCATGTATATAGTTTAATTGTTTAAAATATATATATAATTTTTATATTAACAGCTTCAGCATGGCGCAAATTTTTGTGCTGTGCTGAAGATTCTAAAACGGACGTGGTCGTGACGGAACGGTTCCGTCACCAGCACAGCTCAACCGATGCTCGTGATGGAACCGTTCCGTCACAAGCGTCGAAGGGGTTAAGAGCTTTCTATTTCTTGTCAATTAGTATGGTTATTAAAATATGTTATGTGTTTGAAGTGAAGTACTTTCCTTACTGCTGTACAGACTGGAGTGGGAATTGTAAATATTACCCCTCAAGGGCCCAACACTTTTCCTACTGTTGCACACACTGGTGTAGGAATAGTCAATTTAACCCCTCTGACAGCCAATGCTTTCCTTATGGATGCACAGACTGGAGTGGCAATAGTAAATGTAACTCTTTCAGAGTTCAACGCTTTACCGAAGTGTTGCATAGACTGGAGTGGGAATAGTAAATGTAACCCCTCGAAAGTCCAACGCTTTCCTATTGTTGCATGGACTGGAGTTGGAATAATACATGTTACCCATCCTGAGCCTAACGCTTTCCCTACTGTTGCACAGACTGGAGTTGTAATAGTACATTTTACCGCTCTGAAGTCCAACGCTTTCCTTACTGTTTGCACAGACTGGACTAGGATTAGTAAATGTAACCCCTTTGAAGTCCAGTGCTTTTTCCACTGTTGTACAGACTAGGAGGGGTAAAGTAAATTGTACCCCTCTGAATTCCATTTCTCTCCTTACTGCTGCACAGACTGGAGCGGGAATAGTAAATTTAACTCATCCAATGTCCAATGATTTTCCTACTGTTAAACAGACTAGGGGGAATAGTACATTTGACCCCTTTGAATTGCAACGCTTTCCCTACTTTTGCACAGGCCGAGAAAAAAGGGTGGATCCCAAAACGTGTTTTCTCCATGTTAATTTCCATAGGAAACTTTAGACAAGACTGCAGGTCGAACGGGTAAATGGAATTACCCCAAATTTGACAGGGAGAAGTGTCTTGGTCTAGAAAGCATGCCTTTGTTTATTTGGTGTAAATCCATTCAGTAGTTTTAGAGAAATATTTAAATTTACAGATATCGATATTTGGAAATTCTGCCATCTGATTGGCTGAGGCGTTATGAACACGAGCTTGCTGATTATTGGCTGCAAGCTGTTGCAACTAGGAAATGTTGGCATCCATTTTGTGATTCCGTTGAAATGAGTAAGGGTGAAAAGAGTAGTAAACAGGAGGATGGGAGCAATGTAACCTCTGTGGGGAGTGCGAAGTGAAGTACTCACTCCTACCGGTCTGAAAGTGCGGTGTTGCTCAGAGTGACATGGTGCTGGGATGAGATGCTGCTACACTAGGCTATAAAACCGAGAGCCTAAACCGTGAGCTCATTGCTGTAAAGTGATGTGCTCTGGCCTTTGTAGCATACCAGTGCAAGTAGTGTTAATAAGCGTTTGTACCATACAAGGAGTGGGAAGCGTAATACTGACCCCTACCGTGCGTTTATACTATACTGGAAGTGGGAAGCAGAGTACTCATGATTACTGTTGTAAAGACTCTGGGATCAAACCGAGCTGATTGCTGTAAAGTGATGGGCTCTAGGTGCTGTAGCATACTGGCCGCTGTAGTATAACTGTGTATAACTATGGAAGTAGTGTTAGTATGCATTTATACTACACAGGGAGTGGGTAGGGAACTAATAACCCCTACTGGTCTGAAGACTCGGGGATTAAACCGTGAGCCTAAACCGTGAGCTCATTGCTGTAAAGTGGTGTGCTCTGGGCGCTGTAGCATACCTGTGGAAGTAGTGTTAGTTTATGTTTATTCAATACAGGGAGTGGGAAGCGCACTACTCACCCTGTTACATTCTCCTGTTTTAATATTCACTACTGTTCCTTTAATACTGGTGGAATGCTGGCTGCTCCACTGTGTGTACATAAGAATGTAAAGTCAGTTTGAGTTGGGCTGTTCATCTAGTGACATCTTAGGGTCTATTTCTACAAATAAACTACAAATCTACATTGGTTTCCTGTGCTTCTTACTTGCAAAAGTGGCGACGAGGGAGAAAACAGCCCATCTTGACCCTTTGATGTCTTCTTTCAAATTTTAACAAGTTTAACGAAAATCTGAGACGTTTTAAAAGAAAAAGAAAACAAAAAAAAGAAAAAACCTCCAAAGCGATTTCCTGGAAAAGCAGTGTCTCAAGCAGTGACTATATCAAGCAGTGAGTGACTATATTATTTTTTTTTTCTTATCCTCTTTGTTAATTATCTTCTTATTTTGAGTTCCGCTGCTTGTAAATACTAAAAACCAGCGTTATCAAAAACACTGCAATACAGAAATATTGCTGGAATATTGCCGATTTATTTTTGGAGGTTATGTTACTTTTTTAACAAGATTGGTAACAAGACTCTTAAAGCGCTTATATGTTGCATTTTTTGAAATCATCCAGCATCTGTTGACTTGCGCAAGCAACAAACAGCGCGAGCAAGCGTGCGCGAGCACAACATCACAGGCTGACTCACCTTGCATCGGCATCATCACTCCACAATTCTTGACAACGTCAGGCGGAAGAGCTTGGACAACCTCAGGCAGATATGATACAACAACGCTACGTCGCGTAGCGGCCATTTTGTGTTCCCGGTTCACGGTTACCAAGCAACGCGCATTACCGATATTTCGTCTTGAATTGCATTATACAGAACAACGTTCATCTAAATGAAATCAAATAATCGACTTTCCGCATTTTTTTTGTTAAACGAGCATATTTTAAACGTACTGTTATTTTCTTCAAGTTAATCCTAACAAGAATTACAGGATTAATACAATACACTCACCTGCCATTGCTCTTCATTTTCTTCGTTTATTGCGCAATGCATTCTGGGAAATTGGCAATGCATTCTGGGGTGTATTTGTAAAAAAAAAAAGAGAAATACTTTATTAACCTCAGCAACAAACCGTGCTTCAACATTTTCTCCTTGGATTCAACACAGACAACGGTGACTACTTTTTGTTGCTAATTTATTTTTTTTCTCCTTATTATTCATATTATTCTGTACCAATTATTGTTATGTTTATAGTGCATACTTTTATTGTAATTAGTTATTACTAAGCATGGAAACTAATAATATTCTAGCTCCACCTAAATTCCTGCAAGATCCTGGTGTACCTCCTATGAATTGGGAGGATTGGAGCGAATCTTTTGAAACTTATCTGGAGGCAATTGGAGGAGAAGTATTGCTTTCATCACGGAAATTAGCTTTACTTAAACACAGTCTTGGTGTTGAGGGTAGGAAAGTACTGAAAACATTACCAAGTGTATCCAGCGTTAACTCAAAAGTATGTGTGGGTGGAGATGTAGACCTCATTTCTACAAATAAACTACAAATCTACATTGGTTTCCTGTGCTTCTTACTTGCAAAAGTCCCTACCGGTCTCAAGACTCTTGGATGAATCCGTGAGCTCATTGGTGTAAAGTCATGTGCTCTGTGTAGTATTCCAATGTAAGTCATAGTAGAATGTTAGTATGTTTTGCTACTAGAATGTAAGTATGTACTGTTAGAATGTAGGGCTGTCATGAGGGGAATCTTGGGGAGGTTGCTGGAGAAGATGGTTGCCTTGCTGTCTGCTCCTGTTGGTGGCTGTTTAAGCTGTCTTATTTTCCTGCAATAAATCTACTTATTGGATCCACTGCTGTCTGTCTCTTCACTACATAAATGTGGCGACGAGGGGGAGAAGGTAAAAAGAAGGCAGCACTCACCAATATTTCGAGCTTCCTTGCGTTCTGCTGAAGACCCGTTCCCTTCATGAAGCTGTTTCTACTCATCCCAGGGTCATCGGGTCATCGAACTATGTCATCCGACCTCTGGTAGGATTTTTATTTTTTGATTTTGGGCTTCCTCTGCCTCTTCACTACACTCTGGTCGCTGTACTACACATGGGCAAGTAGTGTTAGTATGCGTTTATACTAATTCTGTAGTTATGCAGCAACCAATGCATCATGGCCCTATGGAGCGACACCTCCCAGGCTCAGCTCATACAATGTCCCGGGGTGTGCATCCGCTGGACATTTATGTTTGCTATTACAGGGCGGGAGCATGGCTTCCACCCTGTGATAGCAAATCCTTGTTTGCCTCGTTGAAGCGAGAGGAGTAAAATCTTGTATCGCTTCAATAAAGTAGTTCCGGATGGTAAAAATTGAAGAAAAAAAAATTACGCTGGGTCTCACCCGTTCATTTAAATGAGCCCCCTGGTGGGTAATGTTCCAGGCCAATCCTAATACTATATTGTGGTTTCTCTGCAGCACTGGGGACCTTAATCTCACATGTGAATTAAGCGCGGGGGGACAGAGACGCCTCCTCCCCGGGTATTGTTTACTAATTGTTCGGAGGGGCTTCAAGGCCAACTCAAGTCCGAGAATCGCCACCCTCTAGGGCTTTACTTAAATATGCAGGGTGGGCCTCGCCAGTCCCTGAAGCCTCAGTGGCCCTAGGCAGTGCCTTATTTATTCTGTAATCACGCGGGCAGTACTCATGGTGTTAGAAAGTGATACGCTCATAGAACCCTTGCAGTTGTAGAATTACCCAGGCTTCATTTATGTAATAGTCTGTTGGTTTATATTTGGTAGGTGCACTGCAAAATTTCAAATGTTTTCACTCCTAACCTCCTATCAACTGCCGGTTTTCACAATAAACTACAGACAAGTGTTGTCAGAAAAAGAAGACCCATACACTCACTTATTTATTGGTAAAAAAATAATCTTTATGAAAACAACATAAATAAATGGAAATGCAACTTTATTAGAAGAAACAACAGTATAGCATGAAATAAGTGGATGGGACTCCTCCAGAAGCAGCGTACAAAACCTGCAAGACAAAAAAGAAACATATGTATGTGTGCCATGTCCAAGAGAAAAAGAAAAGTAGTCAGACTGAAAGGAAGAAAGTGAGAATGGGGCAGAGAGCAAGTGGGTGGAAGGGAAAAGAGGAGGGAGGGTCAAAAGAACAGCGGGGAAGAGGAGACAGAGCGTCAGCCTACTGCACCCAGCCCTCACTGTTCACCTCCCGTCACCCTTGTGTCTAGGACGCTGGGGTCCGCAAGACAGAGTGCAGTCCAGCAAGTCCTTAAAAGGAAACAGAGATATGAATGAGGCCAGAGATTACATTATTATATACGGCAACATCACTTGCCTGCACCTGTACACCCAGGCTGCTGCACCGTAGCCCCTTCCCCCATACTGTGCTCAATTGCTGCTCCTGCGCAACAAGGCTTCACTGCTCACATGCCACCAGCGGTGTGTCCAACGACATTCCGGTGCGAGCTACAACTCTGGGGTGCCTCTCTCAGGGTGGCACAGCATTTCTCCGGTTGGGGACGGTGTATTGATATCACAATGGAAGGCGCCAGAATGCCCAGGGCATCATCACGAGCTGAGCACCCGCTCCCCCCATTTTGACGCAACCAACTCAGTGTCTGGAAACATCTTGAGGTAAATTAAGGTTTATTTCAAGCTTAATAGAGAACCCCAGTTGAGTGCATCCTTCGTTCTTGAAGTATGATTAACCAACTGTTAGTGGTAATCGTGATTCAAAGAGGAGTTGGACTGTACAAGAATACACAAGGTTAAATAATAATATGTTATGCCAACATTCACATACAAAGGAACAGAGCGCATGCTAGAAGCATAATGTGCACGTGTAATGCAGTGGGGCAAGCCTGTGTGCATGTGCACTTAGTAATCAGCTCACTGCAGTGCCCCAAAAACCAACGCCACATGTTTGTAGGGCAGCACTGCCCGCTGGCTCAGGCCCACAGTACGGTCCAGCAGGTCCTTAAAATGAGACAGAGATGTGACTGAATGAGGTCAGAGATCACATCAATACGCACTGCAACATTGCTTGTTCGCACCTGCACACCCAGGCTGATGCATCCTACCCCTCCTGCAGCATCGTGCTCAATTGCAGGTCCTGTGCACCCAGGCCCCACTGCTCACCTGCTGTCATTGTTTTTTGTCCAAACACGACGGCCAGCAGGGTTCACAATTCAAATCGAGTTTTGATTGCGAGGATGGCGTGCACCTCATGGATCCCTTTTTTTATTGCGCATTGTGATATGCGATGTGGATGCGGCCCTATCACCTGAGGCAGTGTGGAAGAACTGGGTCATGTGGCGGCGGCGTTATCCTATTTATACGTATGCAAATTGTACTGGGCTTTTGAACGCCAGGCCAGAGTAGGGGTGTGAATATTTATTCTGGGGACCTGGGCGTTGTTCAGCTCCTACCTGGCCGGGAAGTATACTTATCTGTGTGCCCCTGTTGAAGTTTTGGCATAGCACAATCCGCAATTTACATTAACGTAGCATGTACCAGGAGGGCGGCAAATATCACTAATGAGATGCTGTCCGAAAACGTTGAATGCCAACATCACGTCGTCAAGCTTGTGGATATATGCTCTGACACGCATGTCAATGGTGTGCAGTATTATTGAAAGTGTGTGAATGTGCTCGGATTGAGGGAGGATCAGCAGTAAGGCTACGTCATACACAGTGATAATGCTCATTACAGTCAGGCAATGCATGTCAAACGTGAATCTGAAAGTCTCACATATGACACACTACTATACTGGTAAAGCCTGACAAAAGAGCATACTGCAACACAAATCTACACATTACTCTTTACTGTTTGTCACATGGGATCTAGGATGTGCACTCTGCCCGTGGCTGATGATACTCCTTCGAGCCACCAATACCCAGGAAGAAAGGCAGCACAATAATGCACACACACATACCAGGAGCACTGTGTAACACACATTTGTTTTTTGATGTAACATTTCAGATGCATGGCCATTACACGTGGAAGGCTTCTGTACAGACCATGAATATTGATCAAGATGATCGTTGTATGTTGTGTTGTAGTGTAGTTCCTATCAGCCTGATTCATCAAAGACCCGTTTTGCTGGTCTATAATAGCGATTAATAAGAAATTGCTATTACAAACTCGCAAAACGGGATTCATGTAGGAATCGCAAAAAGAATTGCGATTCCTACACAAAAGGCCCATAGGAATGAATGGGGAGTATTCCTTATTTGCGATTAGCAATTACCTATTCGCAAATAAAATAGCGTTTTTAAGGGTGCCAGGGGTGTCCAAAGGACACCCTGTAGCACCCCTTAAATGCAAATTGAAACAGGTGTTGCGCACACACATGTCCAGAGGACATGTATGTGTGCAACATGCAACTTAGAAAAATGCTTTTAAAAGCATTTTTCTAAGTTTTCGCTATTTACCACGTGGTTTGACCTCGCGGTAAATAGCGGGCCGAAATTGCGAATTCGCAATTTTTAAATGGATGATGAATTGCATTCAAGGAATCTCAAATAGAGATTCCTTAAATGTAATTCCTCGCAAAATAGCGAAATCGCTATTACCGATTTTTGCATTTGGGATGATGAATCCCAAATGCAAAAATAGCGCTCGCAAAGGGCCAGATTCTCAGAATCTCGCCCTTTGCGAGCCGATTTCGATTTGATGAATCAGGCTGTATATTCCCAATAGACTCTGCACATTGGAATAATATATCCTATAGATTAGACGTAGGACTGAGGTCAACTAGGTCTCTATCAAATATACTAAACTTAATTGTATTTTCCAGCTAACTTAGACGTCACTAGAAACTTTCTCGAATACACAAGAAGGGATTAGTTTCTGACAACCGCATAAACATGACAACTTTGTTTCCCAAGAATAAGAATATGTCTCTCAGAGTCGAGGAAACAATAGTATTTCACTCAGTCAATCGTGCATGCTTTGTTTCTACAGAATTGCAGAGAAATAGAAAGACGGGCGCTTTCAATAAAAAGGATTTATTGAACAGTCTTCTTTCTCATGCAGGAGTAGTGAGCTGCTACAATCGTTATGCAGACTGCAAAGTATAATGCGTACAGCGTAAACAGTAATATGAAACAAAACTGTAAGAGCATTGTATGGTTTCTAAGCTATATAAAAATACATACGCAAATAACATTGATTAAAATACTCAACTGATGCTTCTAAAATACGCCTACCCCAATGTACCTAACCTAAGTCTAGTATGAGGGAAGAAGTAAGTATTGTGTAGCATATGTTTAGTTTTTGCCAAGAAGTTAGCAAAGGTTTCTCTGGGTTCTAATCAGCTCCATACCTTGGTTAGATTGAAAGAGGTCTGGTATCTCTGCCTCAAAACTCGATTTCCCAACACCCCGCGAGGGGAGCCGGAAACACTGGAGCTGCATTCTTGGCAGGAGAAAGGCAGCTTTCTGATCAGTTCGTCAACTGGAGAGTCGGCTTCCTTCTGCACTTGCCGTAGCAAGCTGCGTGGGGCAAGTAGGTCTTTGAACTGCTCCGAACCACCGTATCTTGCTAGAACAAGTGTAGGCATATTTATACCTTGAAGGTGTTTAGGAATGCCATAGTTTGACGTAAAGTCGGGCATATGAACGTCAGGAAAGAACCCCTAGGGAATAGTTGTTCTTTGTAAAGTAACTGAGTTCCTGGACAAATCAATATTCAAGCAAGGGGAAGTTCCATAACTGCTTAATCTGGTTTTCCAAGAAAACGTTATGTCGTTTGGTACGGGTGGAAGTAGCCATGCCTGTATTTGGGTATCATGGGATGTGCCTAAATAAGGGATTGATTTCTATGCCTATATAAGGGCAATGTGAATTGTACCTATATAAGGGCATGAATCTGGAAAATTCACTCGGAGCATAAAAACGCCACATAACAGTGTGCACAGCAAAACACTTTTCAAAAAAGCTCTCTAAGCAGAAGAGGTGTCTCTCATCAAACGCAGTAGAGAGAATGACTAAAATGGGTGGGGTCCTCCAACTGTTACAATGGGAAATGTTATGAAACAATCAAATGTTGTTTTATAAGGTCACATGGCAATCGCACACCGACGCGATTTTGAGAAGATATATTTCCCATAATTTAAGTTTATTACAGTTAGAAATATATAAATGTTTAAAATATTTTAGATTATCACTTGCTCTCATACACACTTTAAACCTATTTAGATATAGTTTTGAGACATAAACAAAAATGAGGGAATGGCGTACCTGGCGTAACACAATACATCTATGACGTAACACAGGGCCTGGTAGCGTGCACTCGAAGCATACGCAGCGTGCAGCGGGCGCGACCCCATAAGTACATGACGCAACGCACAGCTAGGTATTGCGTACCTGTCGCCTACCAAACTAGCAGCTGGCGCGACCTCATATGTATATGATGTTACATAGGACGCAATGCCGCGAAGCCATCAGATACGAAATGCGCATCATTTACGAGTTTAGCAATATGGCGATAGGATTCGCGTGCTGATGGAGCTTGGTACACTACCGATACGGGATTCCAGTTTTCTAAAAAGAAAAAAGATATACATATTTTTTTTGAAGATATAAAACATTTCATAATTTTTAAAGTTAAAAAAAGGATAATCGAGTTCCAAAATATTACAAAAAAATAGAAAAAATATAGGTTTTATAAATATTGAAATATGAAATTAACATTTAAAAAGCCTTGGAAATTCACTGAAAAAAACATAAGATTTACAGACTTATAGTAAAGAATTAGCATTTAAAAAACCTTTGAAATTCACTAAAAAAACGTAGTTTTCAGGGACGTTATAGTTAGTTGGACATTTGACTCATATAAAACCAGAGAAATTCGCCCGTTATAGTTAGTTGAACTAAATATAACTCGCGCACCCACAATGCTCTGCTGACGTCACATCACTCATGACATGGTCAGTGACATCACTGATGACATCTCAAATGACATCACTGATGACATCATCCACGTGATAATCTGATGCACATACTGATGCCCTAATATAAACTTTGAAACACCCACTCTAAAATACAGACTATTTTATTTTGGAAACCATACACACAACAATGCCAGATACTACAAACCACGACTATTTCCCAGGTCTACATACACATCCAGTCACTTATACATGCAGATACTCACCAATACAGTACTATATTATGCACTCATACACCTATACATACAGTCACACTCTGCCACTCATCCATAGAGTTACTCACACACCTAGTCAGTCATGCAAAGTATCAATCACATACCCATTTACTCATGCATACAGTTATACACACCAACTCCGTTATTTATACACACATCACATCACTTATTTATGCAGATACTAACACATACTTGCTGTCTTATTCAATCACTGATGCAAGCAGACACTCATTTATACACCCACTCTTCAAATAACTTACTCTCACGTATAATCATTTATATACTCCAACACTCACATATACTGCCTTAAAGCATATGTAGTTAGTCACACATATACCACTGAGACATTCATTCATTCACCAACACACCCATATACACACTAAACTCACCCATACAGCCCTTCCCAGATGCACTTTGAATCCATACAACCAGTGAATCACCCACTCAGACATCTATGCACAGAGTCACACACGTCCCCACCCACACAGATACTCAGGCACCCATACAGATACTCAGACAACAAATCAATAACCCATATAGACACTCATGTAGCTACTCACCAACCCATGCAGTTGCTTACACACCAACTGAAAGACTAATACAGACTTTCACACACACTAACCCATGCATTCAGTAAGACACGTTCAATCACTCACTTATACAGTCAGGCACGCACCTACTAAATAATCCCTTCTGGCATTTGTAAATCAACTCATACCTTGGCATAGATATATATGAAAAATATTTAAACTTTACAGAAACACACATTCACTGGATGATGTCATCAGTAATGTCATCAGTGATGTCACTGACCATTTCATGAGGGATGTAATATGTGATGTCATCAGCAGTACATTGCGGGCGCGTGAGTTATAGTTAGCTCAACTAACTATAACGGGCGAATTTCTCTGGTTTTATATGAGTCAAATGTCCAACTAACTATAACATCCCTGAAACCTATGGTTTTTTGTGAATTTCAAAGGTTTTTTAAATGCTAATTCCTAAGTATAACGTCTGGAAAATAAATATACAAGGATTAAAAGGCTTTTATCCTTGTGGTCACTGTAGGGCCTGCCGTAACAGTGTCATGGTTAAGGACTTTGAAGTGCCAGGTACTCAAAACAAAAGACAAATAAAACAATTCTTGACCTGCAGCTCCACCTATGTGATCTATATCTTGGAGTGTCCATGTCAAAAAAGATATGTGGGCAGTACTTCTTGTATGGCGAAGAAAAGGGTACAAGAACACCTGAGGGCAATCACCAACAAAGACCCCAAATACCAAATTGCCAGACAATTCCAAGAAATGCATCAATCCAACAATGATCTGCTAAGGTACTTTGCTATTGAACAGGTCAACAGTTCGAAAAGGGGTGGCAACCGTGAACTTGCCCTAAGAAAGAAAGAATCAAAATGGATATTGGAGTTGGAAACCAAATATCCTGGGGGGCACAACCAGGACGAGGAGCTTGCAACCCATCTCCTTATGGACTAATGTTTCCAGTTCCTTACAAATGTACATTGTATCTGTCTTCAATTGTAAAATATGAGAGATGGTATCGGAAAATTAGCAATGTTGTTATTTCTGTCACTATATATGATGAAGTCTTTGAATCTTTGAATTTTAAACAATTTTAACCATGTGTTTGTAATTTTCTCTTCTAGGAGCATGTGGGGAACTCTATCATTTTTGAGCACTGCACTGAATCCCACATGGCATCCGCGAATGGAAGACTTTCACCTCACAAACGTTAAAGCTAAGACATTCACCCTCACTTTTCTTTGTTGTCTTAATTCTTTTTGCACTTCGTTCCAGTGTGTGGGAACAAAAGCAGTTATTACTGACTGTTCACCAAGTGCATAGACTGGGTTCCTTTTGAATAGACTGGCTAAACCACCTTTGTGACCTCAAATTATCCAATGGACTCCACAGTATATCAGTGAATGGATCATGAGTGTGTTATTCAAACAAATGTTTTGTTAAATATCATCTTTCTTCTTATGTTCACAATGCGTATGGGCACTAGACCGCGTGTATCGTTGATGTTTATCTTACATTGTTTCAATCGGGCACTAGACCGAGGGCAATTTTATTTTTATTTCTTTGTTGATTCTCATGCGAGTACTTGAGCATGGGACACTTACGTACTTGTTAACTGTTCAAGTAAAATTAACTGTCGGGGGACCTCGAATCGGTGGTTATCTTCCCGGCGTGAAATGGCGCCCACATTGGACATTTTTGACATATGTATATGTCACTCTAAACCCCTTTTCTTTAAAAACCTTATGAATGTGAATATGGTTTTATTAATTGTAACAGCTCGGATTACTTGAGTACAAATGGGGTATCCATTCCATTATTATGAGCCATCATGTCTATAATGAACCATTGATTTTGAGTACACTTAACAATGGCCACCATGATTTCCATGTGTATCATGTACTTTCTTTATGTTTATGGCACAATGTGATCGGTTTGTTTGCACTTTAAAACTGCTTCTCACTCTGGTTAGGTTAAACGTGTGAACAAGGCACCTCGGTGCTGAAAGGCGTAGCGTGACTTTGGAAAATAAACCTTCACCAGCTGTACCACTTTGAGTGCGTGCGATACTTACTACGGTAAAACTTGCAACTTATTGAACTTTCCTCGGCGATTGGGGGCCGCCGGGTTTTGACACGCCACCTGACAACGGGACCGGGATCCCAGAAACTAACCCTCTTGCAGTACTTGGATATATATATATATATATATATATATATATATATATATATATATATATATATATATATATATATATATATATATTCACTGAAAAAACCATAGGTTTTAGCCCATATATAGTTAGGGATTAGCATTTACAAAACCTTAATTTACTCGCACAAAACCATAGAAATTCTACTCCTGCAACATAAAGTGATCGATAAGAATCTGATATTCAGGCGTATCGGCGACTAAGACAGCAGGCCGAGCATCTTTTGCTCAACGGCTCCGTCATGGGATGAAGAAACGCCCTTTTTCTAGAAAAAGGAATATATTTTACTTGCAGGACAGTTGTAAATTTTCCGGGAAAGTACATTAGCCTGGAACATTATAACATATATGTTTAAGAAAAAATAATGTTCGAAAGCAATAAAAAGCGTAATTTTTAGGTCATATGACCAAGCCTTTCATCATTAGAATAACAAAAGTAAAATGAACCAATGAAAAGTTTTATAAACAAGTCACATGACCTGTTATGCTGACGTTTCGCGCCGCGCCCCGGATCGCTTCCGGGAAGCTGCGCTTCGCACACCGGAGCACTTCCGGGTGCGCTAACGCGGCGTGTCATATAACGCATTACGTGACAATGTAGGTCCAGAATATAGTCAAAATGTCTCCACCAACCAGCGGTCGGAACACAACCCCTTTCAGCAGTCTAAAAAGTTCTGTTAAATGACAACAGAAGGGACAGGCAACAAGAACCATCAGTCAAAGAGGGGAGGGCAAGTTCTTCCCTACCGGGTCACGTTGGGGCGCTACCGGAACTGATCGAATTGGTAGTCTACAGTGTTTCTGGATGTTTCAGACTGAAGCTGGCGTCAGCATGGGAGCACCACCATCTCGTAGCTCAGTCGTGGCCATTCCACGAGCAATCATGGCAGCCGCTCCCCACCAGAAGCCTGCGGGAGTCGGGGGCCCCCAAGACTTTTGTAGAATCTTCAAGGCTCAGTGGACGCTTTCAAGAATGGGGCCCAAGCCCTAGCAGACAAGCGTCCGAGTTCCAAGGTGTCCCAGGGCCATTTTAGTGGACCAGGCCCAAATCCGAAGAGCCGTCCGCCATTTTAAGAGTCCTGTGGCAGCCGCCTATCGCTGCACCGCAGGAGTGGGCGCAACTCAACTACATGGTGAGCGAGACGCTGTAGCCGCAAGAGCGGGCGATAAACAGCTGAATGGAGGATGAGGCACAGTGTAGCAAAAGCGGGCGGAATGGCAACTGAAACGGTAAAGGGGCGCCCCAGTACAGCAGACGAGCCTCCACCTGGGGAGGCCCGTTCACGCCGCCCCCCCAGGGCGCCCCACGCCGTTTTTCGGAGCAGCATTGTAGGATGCCAAAACCAGTGCGGCAACTTACTGGACATCACCTGGGTGCCATCCACATCTCAGCGCGTTCTGCTGCCTTGGGACTATTCGCACAACAGACCGCTACTGACAAGGCCTCCCCCCGCAACCCCCGGGACGCCCCACGCCGTTTTTCAGAGCTGCATTGTAGGATACCAAAAACCAGTGCGGCACCCAGGTAACATCACCTGGGCGCCGTCCAGAACTCAGCACGTTGTGCTGCCTTGGGACTATTCGCACAAAACACAGCTACTGACCATTGTTGCTTCTTTTTTCAAAAAAATGTTTAAATGTATTTACTGTTTTTGTTGCGTTGTCTATATTTATAAGTTATTAAAGTGTTATAATCCTACTACCTTGTTGTAGTGCTATATATTTATAATGTGACACATAATTGTAAAAACTTTGATGTACAAAGAGGCATCCCTGGAATCTTCCGCTTCAGGCTCGGACCCACACACCCTCACAGTGAGAATCCCCTCCCCAAGCACAATACAGGATGGTTATCAGATAGTAGGAACATGTGTAGTGTGACGGATCTCATCGGGTGGGGGCCTTGATCTACTGTAACTCCTTTGAAGAGGGGTGATTCTCTACAGCTGGGGCCATAAACTACATCTGCAGGGCTAGGTGATAGCCTGGGACCGGCCTGGACAATCGGACGCAGAGGAAGAGGAGTGTCAGAGGGTGCGGTAGTGAATAGGGTGAAAGGGAGGTGTCGGGCGGGCACAGGGTGTGATTCTCAGAGAAGAACAGCGCAGATGGGAGGAGGTTTCTGGCCCATGCATGAGAGAGAGAGCGGGGGTGACCAGTGCGTGGGGGAGATGCTTGCGAGGTTGGGGAGCCATGCTGAGGATCGGCGGCGTGCAGAGAGTGGGTCTGGTCAAGGCATCTAAAATGGCTGCCGTGCTCAAAAAAAGTGTGGCATTGCAAAAAAGGCAAGATGGCGCAGACAATGTTTATCAATAAGGATTAATTTATAACAATTATTTTTAACAAAATATTTACTCGCAGTGACAAAATGGCGGTCAACAGTTCCTGATTTCCATCGAATCGAACGTTAACAGACGTCAGGCAGCAAAAAAAAAAAAACGCTCACGCACAGCCGCTGGAAGACATGTATTAACATATATGAGCCTCCTCAGCCACCCTCAGAAAACATAAGGGGTCAGGATACGTCTCCCGTACCCCCTTATACCTAGTAATTTAATTAAATCGAAACAGAAAATGGCGAATTCACGTTTCACTAACAGTTTGCGACCCGGTTCGCGAACCGAGAAGCGCTTCTACCGCGAAAAATCACATTTTTATTATTTGCCCCACGGTACCCTTTAATAACCCCAACATCATTCCTAGGGGGTCAAGAGGGGTCTACCTTGCCCCCTTAAATTAAATTCCCCCTTCGTTTTTCTCCTCCTCTTGTCTCTCGATCCTACCGAGAGACAAGATGGCGGCCGCACCGGACTGTTTAGAATGTTGACAGACACCGGAGAGCCAATCAGCTTCGCTACGCAAAGCTCCGTTATGCGAAAAGTACGCGATCTGGAGCGCTATCTGGGACACTGTCACAGATATGTCTGTTTTTTTAAACGTTAATTTCTCAAAATCCACTGGAGCACATATATTGAGACCCAGCAAAGGCACATCGGGCTAACAGTCCCTATAATTTTGCCAAGTTTCGTGTAAATCCATTCAGCCGTTCGAGCTAAAAGTGAGGCCAAAGGCCCTATGGAAAAATGAATGGGAAAAATGCGTTTTGGGACCCCCAAATTTTCAGGGGCTGCTCAGAAACAAAAAATTTAAGTTATTAAAGTGTTATAATCCTACTACCTTGTTGGAGTGCTATATATTTATAATGTGACACATAATTGTAAAAACTTTGATGTACAAAGAGGCATCCCTGGAATCTTCCGCTTCAGGCTCGGACCCACACACCCTCACAGTGAGAATCCCCTCCCCAAGCACAATACAGGATGGTTATCAGATAGTAGGAACGTGTGTAGTGTGACGGATCTCATCGGGTGGGGGCCTTGATCTACTGTAACTCCTTTGAAGAGGGGTGATTCTCTACAGCTGGGGCCATAAACTACATCTGCAGGGCTAGGTGATAGCCTGGGACCGGCCTGGACAATCGGACGCAGAGGAAGAGGAGTGTCAGAGGGTGCGGTAGTGAATAGGGTGAAAGGGAGGTATCGGGCGGGCACAGGGTGTGATTCTCAGAGAAGAACAGCGCAGATGGGAGGAGGTTTCTGGCCCATGCATGAGAGAGAGCGGGGGTGACCAGTGCGTGGGGGAGATGCTTGCGAGGTTGGGGAGCCATGCTGGGGATCGGCGGCGTGCAGAGAGTGGGTCTGGTCAAGGCATCTAAAATGGCTGCCGTGCTCAAAAAAAGTGTGGCATTGCAAAAAAGGCAAGATGGCGCAGACAATGTTTATCAATAAGGATTAATTTATAACAATTATTTTTAACAAAATATTTACTCGCAGTGACAAAATGGCGGTCAACAGTTCCTGATTTCCATCGAATCGAACGTTAACAGACGTCAGGCAGCAAAAAAAAAAACCGCTCACGCACAGCCGCTGGAAGACATGTATTAACATATATGAGCCTCCTCAGCCACCCTCAGAAAACATAAGGGGTCAGGATACGTCTCCCGTACCCCCCTATACCTAGTAATTTAATTAAATCGAAACAGAAAATGGCGAATTCACGTTTCACTAACAGTTTGCGACCCGGTTCGCGAACCGAGAAGCGCTTCTACCGCGAAAAATCACATTTTTATTATTTGCCCCACGGGACCCTTTAATAACCCCAACATCATTCCTAGGGGGTCAAGAGGGGTCTACCATGCCCCCTTTCATTAAATTCCCCCTTCGTTTTTCTCCTCCTCTTGTCTCTCGATCCTACCGAGAGACAAGATGGCGGCCGCACCGGACTGTTTAGAATGTTGACAGACACCGGAGAGCCAATCAGCTTCGCTACGCAAAGCTCTGTTATGCGAAAAGTACGCGATCTGGAGCGCTATCTGGGACACTGTCACAGATATATCTGTTTTTTTAAACGTTAATTTCTCAAAATCCACTGGAGCACATATATTGAGACCCAGCAAAGGCACATCGGGCTAACAGTCCCTATAATTTTGCCAAGTTTCGTGTAAATCCATTCAGTTGTTCGAGCTAAAAGTGAGGCCAAAGGCCCTATGGAAAAATGAATGGGAAAAATGCGTTTTGGGACCCCCAAATTTTCAGGGGCTGCTCAGAAACAAAATGTGCCATTTTCCTGAAAATTTCAGCCGATTCCGTCCACAAACGCCAAAGTTATTAGACATAGAATTTTCAAAAGTTCCATAGAGAAAAAATACTAACTATATATACCTACTGGCGACCGCCAGTAGGTAATATATATATATATATATATATATATATATATATATATATATATATATATATATATATATATATATATATATATATATATATATATATATTAGTCCGGAGTTTCTGGGATGGTGGGAAAGAGAAGTGGCGTGGAAGACATCAAATAACAAATATGTGGCTAAAATCGTCCAATGGACAAGGTTTGGCATACTGAATACGAGTATGGAAAACATCAAGTTCACTTACCAAATGGATAAAAGTGAAGCTATTTTCCTGGATTTAAGAATATATGTATAAAACAACAAAATCGAGACCACTCTACATCGAAAATCAACGGCCACAAATGCCACATTATAAGCTGACAGTTTCCACCAAAAATCTCTGATTGATAGCATCCCATATGGAAAATTTCTCCGGATACGCAGAATATGCAGTGAGGAAAATGAATGGCTGAAACATAATTTGAATTTAATTTGAATTTGAATTTAAAATATTTATAGAGCGCTGCGTTCACCATACGGTTTCTTGGAGCTATGGAGGCAAAATTAGCAGAGGAGAGGCAAGAGAAACTGGTACAGTGGGCGGGAACAAATGAGGACGATTTACAGCAGGAAGGCTTGCTTGAATAAGAAGGTTTTGAGGCCTTTACGAAAGAGAGAATAGTGCTTGGCCGACCGAAGGTGGTCGGGAAGGGAATTCCAAAAAGTGGGTGCCAAGAATGCGAAGTTGGCCCCTCCCCACTTTTTGCGCTTGTAGCGTGGTACCTGCAGAAGAGATTGAGAGGATGAGCGAAGCTCTCTGGTAGGGACATACTCCCTTATCAAAGAGGTGATGAAGGCGGGAGCTGAGCCCTGACGTGCCTGGAAAACCATGCAGCCAGTTTTAAAAAGGGATCGCTCCCTGACAGGTAGCCAGTGAAGCACCTTCAATAGCGGGGATGAGTGGTGGGAGCGGGAAAGGCCGTACACTAGTCGGGCCGCCTGGTTTTGAACCAGTTGGAGCTATCGTAGGCTGTAAGCTGGAATGCCGTTGTACAGGGCATTGGCGTAGTCCAGCCGGGAGATCACTAGGGCGGACATGATCAGTTTTAGTGCCAGGGCAGAAAAGAAACGGGAAACAGTGCGAATAGTGCGAAGAGTGAGAAAGCAAGAAGAGACAACGGAGCTAATTTGTGAGTGAAGGGTAAGATGATTATTCATTTTGATGCCTAAGGTCTTAACTGTGGGAGAGGGAGTGGGAGGGGAACCTAAGGAAGAGGGCCAAAATAAAGAGTTCCAGGGACTGGAAGAGCCACCAGTGAGAACCAACTCAGTTTTATCCTGGTTCAACTTCAGGTGGTTGTGGCTCATCCAGTCCCTGATAAAAATCATAATAGTCTGGAAATTGGAAATAGAATAGGAAGAAGAAGAGAGGTTAAAGATGAGCTGGAGGTCATCCGCATAGGTATATACGGTGACCTCCAGCTGCTGGAGTGCAAAGATTAAGGGATAGATATAAAGATTGAACAAGAGAGGGGAGAGAGAGGAACCCTGGGGAACACCACAATTGACCTTAAGTGAAGTAGCCGAGAAATCCCCCAGCCGGACCACCTGGGTGCGGTCCCTCAGGAAGGACGATAGCCAAACCAGGGCTGAGCCCCCGATTCCCGCCGCTCTGATACGTGAAAGCAAGATGGAGTGGTCACTCGTATAAAAGGCGGCGGAGAGATCGAGGAGCACCAGGGCCTGGTGTTTGTTTTGGTCCATGCCCTCCCTGAGGTTGTCCAGGACCGACACCACGACGGACTCAGTAGAGTGCCTAGGCCGGAAACCCGCCTGACGAGGCGCCAGGCCCCCAGTTGCTTCTACATGGGCGCTGAGTACCGATGTTACATGGCACTTAAGCACCTTCCCCAAGTAGGGCAACAGCGAGATAGGGCGATAGTTGACTGGGGCGGACGGATCTGCACCAGGCTTCTTCAAGATAGGCACTATTGTAGCAGATTTGAGGGCTGGAATCACAAGCCCCTGAGCAAGGGAACAGTTAAGAAAAGTGATCGGGGGCTGGGTGCAGACAGAATAAATCTGTTGAAGAATACGAGCCGGGCAGATGTCTGCCGGGGAACCTGACTTGACCTTAGGTAGTATTTCCAGGAATACTTCTTCGGTTAGAGGGGGAATCAAAAAGAGACAGCACTGGACAGTAGGAGAAAAGGGTTCAACAAAAGTGAGAGAGGGGGGAGGGATATTAGTCTTGATATTGGTAATTTTTTCCAAAAAATAAGAGTTCAATGAATCACATAAGGACTGGGTAGGAGGAGGTTTGAGTGTAGCCCTATCAGAGAAAGCTAGATCGTGGACAATTGTGAAGATCTCCCTAGATTTATTATCTGCCACCAGAATTTTTGCTGAAAAATAGGCAGTTTTGGCTCCTAGTATAGCTTTTTTGTAGTCGCTTAATAGTGTGGAGTAATTAGTTTTCAATAAAGGACAATAGTCCCTTCTCCATTGCCTCTCAGCCCGCCGGAGGGTCAGCTTTTTTTCCTTCAGATCTTCACTAAACCACCGATTTGACTCCTTCGGTCGTCTTGTTGAAATCCGACGTAGGGGGGCTACTGAATCGCAGCCTCCAGCGAGCCAGGTGTTAATGACGGTGGCTTGAGATGATGAGGATAAGCCCGCCAGAAGAGGTGAGGAGTTTAGGAGAGAAGAAGATAGCAAAGGGAGGTCGACACGGTTCCAGTTCTGCGCCCAGGTGTTTTTGGCAAGTGGGACCTTGGTTACAGGGTTGAGATGGAGGGAAAAACAAATTAGGGCATGGTATGACCAGGGACATGGAGACACAGACATGGACGAAACGGAAGTATTGAGAGACTAAACCTGGTCTAACACATGTCCGTGTATGTGTGTCGGGACTTGTATGTGGGAAACAAAGTTCAGGGATTGAATTGTTTCTGTAAATTGTTTGGAGGAAGAGCACTCAAGGGGGTCCGTAGGCCAATAATTAAAGTCGCCTAACACTAGGACTGAGGCGTAATTAACCGCCAAAGTGGCCAGTAAGTCCTGAAAGGCTGGCATAAACAAGTGGGAAGACTGGGGCGGGCGATACATTAATAGACAAGTGAGCGGGGGAGAAAAAGTAAGAGAGCGCACCACAAGATGCTCAGTGGGAATAATAGGAGGGGAAGGAAGAAGTTGGAAATTGTACTGAGACCGGGCAATAAGGGCCACGCCGCCCCCTGTCTTGCCCGCCGGGCGGTCTGCACGGAGGGCCACGTAAGAAGGGGGGAGAGCAGCCAGGAGGGATGGCAGAGAGGACTCACAGAACCAGGTTTCGGTTAAGAACAGTAAGTCAGGCTTGTGGGAGTCAAGCAGAACAACCAGTTCCAGATGGTGTTTAACCGCTGACCTGGTGTTGAGCAGGATGATAGACAAAGGAGGAGGGGAAAGAGGAGAACCATAGCAAAGAATCAATGCAAAGACTCCAGAATCGAAAATACAGTACCAGAACAGTGGGCAATTGTTGGAAAAGTGCAAATGAAAAAACTAGAAAAGACTGTTTAACACCGAAACAAAAGTTAACAACGGACCCACAGGAAATAAGATTCATCACAGACTATACTCAAAACTACTCCAAAGAAATAAACTCAATCCTGAAAAAGAATTGGAAAATCTTGAAATTAGACTGCAGCATTGGAACCTTGGTGGGGGATCACCCAGTAGTAACTTATCGCCGGGCCACAAACCTGAAGGACCGACTAATACAAAGTCATTTCAACATTCAGAATAAAAACAATGACTGGTTGAAAACAAAGGGGTTTGTTAAATGCTATAATTGCAAGACTTGTCAAATAGCAAAGCCAACATCTGAAATCTAAATGGCAAACAATAAAATGTGGAAAATCGAAAAACTTATCACATGTAAAAGCAGATATGTGGTGTACGTGGTTGAATGCCCCTGTAGAAAAAAATATATAGGGAGCACAACTTGTGAACTAAAGAAAAGGATTTTGGAACATACACGTGCAACCACTAACAAAGACAAAAATAATGCTATAGCCAGACATATGGAAACAAACCATAATGGGGACTGGAAACTATTAAAATTCTATGGCATTGACCAGGTATCAGAAAACAAACGAGGAGGAAATTTGGAGAGAATACTGCGCCAAAAAGAATCACTACACATTTTAAATTTCAGGACTATGACCCCGTTCGGGCTAAACCAGTCCGAAGAATTATATGTGCACATAAAGTAATCTGTGGCTTGAATAAAAATAAGCAAATAATTGATATTAGCATTGCAAAAGTCATATGGATGTGTAAATAATGATAAAGTGAGAAACTGCACAATATAGCATATTGGTCCAAAAGAATAGTGATGTGTCGGATTAATACTGTTGCCAATCACAGACAAAATCCCCTAAAGTGTTTGGTGTTATGTATAAAGATCACTGAGAGCGTTTTACTACGAGTCCCATAAGCCCAAGGGGTGGGTGGATAACATGACAGGAAATGATGTAATGATTTGGGTTTTTCAAACATATTATATGCACGGAAAAGAAGTGTGAGGGTAACGCCGTGATCAAGCAGCGGCTGCTGTGAAATGCGTCGGCTTTTGTTTGCCGTCTGTTTGGAGCACGAAATGAAATGTGATGTGAAATAAACAGCAAATATATGAAAAACGATTATCCTTGGTGAGTGCGACACTTATTCCTTGGGAATCCAAGTTCTTTGACAATATATATATATATATATATATATATATATATATATATATATATATATTCACTGAAAAAACCATAGGTTTCACACCAGTTATAGTTAGCTGGAAATTTTACTGATATAAAACCATTGAAATTCCCACGTTATAGTTAGTCGGACTCACTATAACTTGCGCGTACAATGCACTGCTGATGACATCACTCATGACATCACTGATGAGACCATCCAGTGAATGTGTGTCTTTCTGAAAAATAAATTTGTTTTATATATGTATTTGTAAAGGTCGATGGAAGAATAAATGTTTAAATAAGTGTGTAAATGGATGTTTTTTTAAAAAAAATTGGTTGGGTAACTGGCATATTATGTGTATCTTAGTGAATACATATATTAGCGAGTATTGTTTAAATATTTAAATGTTTGTATCAGTGTTTCTCTTTGTGTATAAGTGGCTGCATGGGGTTGGTGACTGACTCACTGTTTGTATGTGTTTTGAAGACAGCATATGTGCAGGACTGTATGGGTGGATGAGTGTATATATGTGTGTGTTAGTGAGTGAATGACTGTCTCACTAGTGTCTTCATTAGTAACGACATATGTTTTAATCTAGTATATGTGAGTATTGATGTATATAAGTGAGTATAGTATATATAGTGAGAGATTGTAGGAGTTCCTGTGTAAATAAGTATGTGTTTCTATAAGTGATTGTTTAAGAGAGTAAGTATGGGTAAGTTTCCTTAGAAGTAAGGTGGCAGTGTGTGTATAAATGTATATGCAAAGAAATGGATGTTTAATAGTTTATTTGCATGTGTGAGTATGTGTGTGAGTAACTTTTGGATGATTGCTGATGTGTAACAGGATGTGTAGGTGTATCACTACATATGATGAGTGAGTATATGTATGAGTGACTATATAGAACTGTTGGTGAATGAGTGGATGTGTATATAGATGGTGGAATTACTGAATTGGTTGTTGTTACTGGTTTGGGTATCTCCATTTTTTAGAAAATGTTTGTTTCTATTTTTGAATATGTGTTTCAAGCGTTACATTACACTGAAATTAGGTCTGTCACTCTGTCACAAGGATGGTGTCATCAGTGATGTCATGAGTGATGTCATCAGCAGTGCATTGTACGCGCAAGTTATAGTGAGTCCGACTAACTATAACGTGGGAATTTCAATGGTTTTATATCAGTAAAATTTCCAGCTAACTATAACTGGTGTGAAACCTATGGTTTTTTCAGTGAATTTCATAGGTTTTTTAAATGCTAATTCCTAACTATAACTGGTGTGAAACCTATGGTTTTTTCAGTGAATTTCATAGGTTTTTTTAATGCTAATTCCTTTGTATATCGAGTTTCTAACCTTTTTTTTTTTTACAATTTGCTGTTTTTTTTAAGTATTCATTTTTTTTATAATTTTTTTCTTTTGCGCTCTGGGTGCGCGCTCCTGGAAGCTTTCAGCTAAGCTCTCCTGTAAGCTTCTCCGAGAGCTCATCTGAAAGCGCACCCAGAGCGCAACTGTCGTTCGTGAAAAAAAAATATGAATGAAAAGTTAATAATAATGCAAAACATTTCGTACCATACAAATAAAATTTGTTTTTTTTAATATTGAAAATGATTATGCATTTCTATTAAAGATTGATGACGTCACTTCAGCGCACAACGTACGTGCCCTCGGAAGCGCCTACGTGCGCGGCTCCTAAACGCACGCAAAAGCGCCTACGATCGCGCCACGTGTGCGCCCCGGAAGCGCCTACGATCGCGCCACGTGTGCGCCCCGGAAGCGCCTACGATCGCGCAGCGTAAACGCACCCGGAAGTGCACCCGAGCGCGCAGCGTAAGCGCGTCGGGTCATGTGACCCTAAAATAACACTTTTCATTGGTTGCTAACAGTTTTTTTTTACAATGAATGAAATCCCCACCCATTTCCTTCACTTCTTCTTTCACTTTTGTGACTGAAAGACCTGCTTTTTTGCTGCTCCTTTTTTCTTGGTTCATCATGGCTGCCAGATCATCCAGCAGTGAAGATGACTTCATTGATGAAGAGCCACCTACCCCAAAGGTGAAGGGACATTTCATTTGGAAATTTTTTAAGTTTCCAGAAGGCCAGAAGAAGGTGAATGCACCAAAAGTAGAGTGCAGGATCTGCAAAAAGGTCCTGTCACGGGGTAACCCCCTAAAAAAATACTCTTTTGGCAACTTCACGATGATTCGCCATGTGGAGACCAGGCACCCCCAGAATTTTGCCCGAGAAAGTGTCAGGGCTCTGGCACAGGAGGTTCCCTCTACATCAACAGGAGGAGCAACTTCTTCTGGAAGAGACCAATCTCAGGGGCAGGTAGCAAACATCCAACCTGCATTCAACCATGGGGTCGTCAGATGCAGATACTGCAATCAACTCCTCACCTATGGGGAGCAAAGTGTCCTGCTCATGGTTCGGGCATTAGAGAACCATCACTGCCCTTCCCACCCCTAATTTTTTTCTTTTCTTTTTGCTCCTGTTGAGCAGTTTCTATTCCCTGTTTTTGTTCCTCTTCAGTTAAAAGAAGAAAACCAAAAGTTCTTTTCAGAACTACCTCCAATTCTCATCAAAGAGCTATAATCTTAAAAAATGAAGAGTAAGTGAAATATAGTGCATTGATAATTGAAAGGAGAATGAGTAAGAAAGAACAGAAAGGTATGAGAGGTGAAAGGAAGTGAAGTAGGAGGACTGAAAGAAGGTGAGTGTTAGAAAAGAAATTTATGACACAGTGAATAAACTGGAGGCCTCATTTCTGAAAAGTGACGCATCGCTACGTGAAAATAGCGATGCGTCACTTATCTGGACGCACTCCTTATGACATTCCACATATGTCATATTTAATATATGACTAATCAATTCGCAAGGAGTTACAGATATGTCAGTATTTCTGACATATCTCTAAACACAAAAGTAACGCATTGCAGGAGTGCGTCACAAAAGTGACGCAACTCCAGTAATGTGTCCTTTCACATGGAAAAAGCACCATGTGAAAGGTTTGCTGAGAAGCAGGCGCAAGATTTTGGCGCAACTGCATCCTAAAAGTGACGCACTGCGTCATTATTACCAAGCTTTTTGCAAGGAACACCCCCTCTGCATGCATTATACCTGACACTATTTTTTAAAAAGTGACGCATCTAGGTACTCTGCGCCATATTGTATCTGCATCAGGTATAATGTATGCAGAGGGGGCAATCCCTCGCAAAAAGCTTGGTAATAACAACGTACTGAAATCTATGAGATTTCCCTGCGTCATTTTTTGGATGCTATTGCGTCAAAATTTTGCGCCGGCCTCGCATCACTTTTATGTTTACACATATGTCAGAAATACTGACGTATCTGTAACTCCTTGCAACATGATTCGTCATACATTAAATATGACACATCTGGAATGTCATAAGGACTGTGTACAGAAAAGTGACGCATCACACCAACAGTGTAATAAAATGTGCCTCGTTGCACTATATTTAAAGGATGCAACAGCATCCTAAAAGTGACGCAGTGAAATCTCAAACATTTCACTGCGTCGCTATTACAAAGCTTTTTGTGGGGGAACACCCCCTCTGCATACATTATACCTGACGCTATTTTTAAAAAGTGACGCATCTAGGTACATGGGTCACTTTTTAAAACTCTGCGCCATATTGTATCTGCAACATGATTCGTCATACATTAAATATGACACATCTGGAACGTCATAAGGAGTGCGCACAGAAAAGTGACGCATAACACCAGCAGTGTAATAAAATGTACCTCGTTGCACTATATTTAAAAAGTGACGCATCTAGATAGATGCGTCACTTTTTGAATATTGCATAACAATGCGCATTTTTTTACACCGCTGGTGCGTCACAAAAATTGACGCACAGGAAGCGCAAAACTAACAGCGCAAGGCCTTCATAAATATAGTCCTGGATTTAGGGGGTCAGAGGGGGTCTACTCTTCCCCCTTATGATCCAATCAGCTTCCTGCGCGCAAGTCGCTCGTCGCGCCTGGAGCGCTCTCCCGTGCGCGCACGGGAGAGCGCATATTCCCGCGCAAAACGAAAAAAAAATTTTAATGCCCTGCAGGACCCTATTTTAGTCCCTACATCAAACCTAGGGGGTCAGAGGGGGTCTACTCTTCCCCCTTATGGTCATTTGCCCCTTTTTTTTTCAAACCCCTTCTGTCTCGATTTTACCGAGACACAAGATGGCGGCCGCTCCGCACTGTTTAGAATGTTTACAGACAACTGAGATCCAATCAGCTTCCTGCGCGCAAGTCGCGTGTCGCGCCTGGAGCGCACTCCCGTGCGCGCACGGGAGCGCGGCTATAGATATATATATTTTTTTGAACCTTAATTACTTAAAATCCACTGGAGCACATATCTTGAGACATAGCAAAGGCACATCGGGCTACCAGTCCCTACAATTTTGCCAAGTTTGGTGGAAATCCATTCAGCCGTTCGGGCTAAAAGTGAAATCGACCGCCCTATGGAAATTAACATGGGGAAAACGCGTTTTGGGACCCCCCTTTTATCTCGGCCCCCGCTTGACGAATCCCCCCCAAACTTTCAGGGAAGGACCGGACCGCCATGAGACCATTTTCCTGAAAATTTCAGGCAGATTCGTCAACCGGCGCCAAAGTTATTCAAAATAGAATGTTGAGATTTAACATTGAAAATTATCCTAACTATAACTACCTACTGGCGACCGCCAGTAGGTAATATATATATATATATATATATTGTGTGTGTGTGTGTGTTTTTATGTTTATATACTTATATATATTTTTAAATATTTTTTAATGATTTACTTTACATTATATTAATGTTTTTTTAAGTAAAATATTTTAGATTTACTATTTCATTATATATAATGAAATTCTATATTGTTTGTATTATTCTTAATGATAATAGTGTCAATAATATTTTTGTTTTGATATTATGGTACCATAGCTGCCAAGGTTTCAAATTGCTATGTGTGACATTTTCATAATTTCATTTTAATTTCGAGTGACATTTCAACAACTATGGGTGACACTTCATCGGAAGCAAAAATCAAGCAAAGAAACATATTGAGAAACATATAAATATTAGAAATGACACCCATTTGAACAACAAGAAACTCTAAGAAGTGTGCTAACAGGGGCCTGCCTCCGAAGAGCGCCAGCGTGCTGCTCTGCCAAACAATGCTGCCCTGAGTAAAAGCAATCATGAAAACAAAACAAAAACATCAGCAAAATCTCACTGTATATGTAAAGATGAAATCTAGTGTGGAAACCAGCACATTTACACCATGTGCCAATGTTGGAAACTTAGGCTCCATTATAACATCCCTAAAACAAACAAAGTTATCCTCCAAGCGGAGGAAAAAATCATTTTAAACATGCAAGTTCATTTACAAACATGTGTCAAGAAATATAAGAAATATGCAACCCTCTGCAGTGAATCATAATGTGCTTACTCACCATGCCTACTACGTGAAAATAATACCAATCACTTGACTCCTTAGTCAATGCACATGCATAGTGATAATCACAATTGTAAAAAGTACAAATGTAGTCATTGCTGCCTAGATTAATAATATATTAACTGTGACCTTAAACCTGATGATATAGTTCAGACACAAAATACGCTAATTCCTAACTATAACGTCTGTAAAACCTATGTTTTTTTCAGGGAATATATATATATATATATACATATATATGTATGTGTGTGTGTGTGTGTGTTTTTATGTTTATATAATTTTAAATATTTTTTAATTATTTACTTTACATTATATTAATGTTTTTTTAAGTAAAATATTTTAGATTTACTATTTCATTATATATAATGAAAATTTATATTTTTTGTATTATTCTTAATGATAATAGTGTCAATGAAATTTTTGTTTTGATATTATGGTACCATAGCTGCCAAGGTTTCAAATTGCTATGTGTGACATTTTCATAATTTCATTGTAATTTCGAGTGACATTTCAACAACTATGAGTGACACTTTATCGGAAGCAAAAATCAAGCAATGAAACATATGGAGAAACATATAAATATTAGAAATGACACCCATTTGAGCAACAAGAAACTCTAAAAAGTGTGCTAACAGGGGCCTGCCTGTGAAGAGCGCCAGCGTGCTGCTCTGCCAAACAATGCTGCCCGTGCTGAGTGCTATACAAAAAATGGTCCCTGACCAGTTAGGAGTAAATTTGTAAATTTTTTAGGAAAATATTCATTAACCAATCACTTGTTAAAACACTATTGTTTATTCAAATAGTGTTGGTACGTAGAAAAACTGTATTTTTCATTTGGAAACATATAATAAACATTTTTAACAGTGCCCACTGTACAAGGAAGGGACGGGGAGTGTAGTGCTCAGGAAAAGTGTGGGTAGGTGAAGTGACAATTCAATTGTATATCTCCTTTAACAATTGATAGTGACTTCCTGGAGAAGCCTAAATAGAATTAATCATCGATTATCAATATACCATTCAGTAAGACATCATAAATGACAGGTGTACATATTAACACACTGATTATGTGCAACAGTTGGTAGTCGACGTTTCGACCCTCGTGGTAGGGATGGTAGCCCTTACTCGACGGGTCTTCCTCAGGACAGTGCAAAGGGGAGGTGTGGGCAGTTCCTGTTGCATAGATATCACCGCGACTTATTCAGTTGGCCAGACATAGCTCTTGTGTGCAAATATTCCTTATCGAAACCAAAGAAGTTCATGTTCGTTTAATGAGGTGAAATCTAGCAATGAGGGCGAAGTAGCAGCATATCAACGCCTTCCTTGGTATGGGTTGCGTGTATCATAAAGGGGGAGAGATCAGTATTCTTTCTGGGTTCGTTGTGGTGTACATATAATTCGGCCCCCGTTCTGAGTATTCAAGGAGTGACTGTCATGGCTCGGGTCCTACTTGATTGCCGCCCTGTATACTACTACAGCAGATCCACCTGTGAGGAGCCCGTGCTGAGTGGCGCCCTGAGTGAAAGCAACCATGAAAACAAAACAAAAACATCAGCAAAATCTCACGGTATATGTAGAGATGAAATCCAGTGTGGAAACCAGCACATTTACACCATGTGCCAATGTTGGCAACTTAGGCTCCATTATAACATCCCTAAAACAAACAAAGTTATCCTCCAAGCGGTGGAAACAATCCTTTTAAACATGCAAGTTCATTTACAAACACGTGTCAAGAAATATAAGAAATATGCAACCCTCTGCAGTGAATCATATTGTGCTCACTTACCATGCCTACTACGTGAAAATAATACCAATCACTCGACTCCTTAGTCAATGCACATGCATAGTGATAATCACAATTGTAAAAAGTACAAATGTAGTCATTGCTGCCTAGATTAACAATATATTAACTATGACCTTAAACCCGATGATACAGTTCAGACACAAAATTTTACATGCACCCTGTCATTGAAAATACAAACGAAAAGAAAAGTCAATCAATGCTCCATGAGCAATTATTCGCGGTTTGCTTATGTATAAAGATGAGCAACAGCATTTCACTGCATGTGGCACTAATGTCCTCTTACTGAAAAATGCACTACATTCTTGTTACATGTTTATTTATGTATTCATCTCTCGTTCAAAACCACTTAACCCCTTGTATGCTGGTGATGAACCCCAGCCGTCACGCTCCGCGGTGCTCGTGTGCTGATGACGGCTGGGGTTCGTCACGGCCCGCCCTGTTCTTTTGTTTACCGCACAGCGGCGGAAACGGGCCAGCAGCGAAAGGGTTAAAGCAGACCTCCTGGAAGCCCGCCACAATCCACTGTGTTTGCTCTGTTCATATTCTGCAGCCCTCAGGCTGAGGCAGCGTGACTCTCCCTCAGTGACGACGGGCCCTCTCACATCGGTCGCGTGATCATGCAGCACTCTCCCTCACCAAGTGGCCTCGAGTCAGTCGGCCGGCCCGGGCTGCTATGAATTAATTCGCCGGCAGGGGTGGCGTGGCCAATATTCAGCTCCTGGGCCTGTGAGTCCTGCTCCAGTGTGGGCAGACCTTCAGGGCAGGACAGGGTCTGAGGTCACTGCAAAAAGCAACGTGGTTGGTGTGAGCCAGCCGCTGAGCACCATAATGCCCGGGCCCCTGACTGGCCCCACAAACCGGTGAGGCTGACCAAGCAGTCGAGCTGCTCGCTCCGCAGCCAGAGTCTTTAAAAAATGCAATAGAGCCCTTTGGTAGCCGGACGTCACGTCATGTACTCCTGCGGCGCTACGCAAGTCTGAAACTTGCATCACTCAGCCCCATGGCCCATGGAAATCAAAGAAGATACATTGTAGCAGAACCAGCTCAGGCTCCCGCTGTGAGGCTGAGCCTGCTCAACTGCTGGGAGCGTCCAAAGCTTGTGGGAGAAGCCAGAGCAGGCACTCGGGCGCGCTGCCAGCTGCCACACGCAGTTGTTTGCGGCACGCTTTTTGTGACAACAGAAAGTACTGCATTATGCGTGACAATGCATTTCAGTGCGGTGATGCAGAGCACCACACTGAAATGCGTTAGTGTCACGTGTAATACGTGATACTTGGCTGGACTGTGGTACTTACCGCTATAAGAAGAGGCAGATGATATTTTTGTAATCTACATTTTTGATTCAATGTTTTGTGTAGCAAAATATTTGTTCCGATATACTGTCAGACATCTTAATGTGACCACTTCAAACTCAATTTCTGAGATTAATTTGAATGTATGCTTTTCTTCCCAGCACTCTTTCTTATCCACAAACGACTTCCAGGCATGAACCTTGTACCCCTTAAGTCTATATGCTTGTAGTTTATAGGGCATTTAATGTGCTTTGTAAAAATGCTTGTAATTTGGTAGGTCAGGCCGCTGATGTATGCACTTTGTTTGATGATTACAATCCGGAAGTTCTGATTGTGATAGGAACATGGCTAAAAAATTATTCAACCTTGAGCTTACCCTCGACATTCCACAGTGCTATGCTATTCATCACTTAATCACCCCACTCAGACAGGTTGCATTAATATACAAAAAAACTTTGAACACATCGTCTTGAAATACTCAGCTTCTGTTTGATGCTGAAATATTATTGTATTGGTTTCAGCAAGTCCTAAATGCTTGATTAGGAATTGACTACTTTCTGGACCCCCAAGCCTAGCAATAATGATTTGCTTTCACTTCAAGACGTGAACTCTACTGCACACCATTTTGATTGTACTTGATGACCTCAACATACATATCGATAATGCTATGGACACTAATGCAATAGACGTCATGAATATTTTTTTCAGTGTTTGAGCTACTCTAACATGATCCAGGCACCAACTCACCATGCGGGTTAAACATTTGACCACATCTCTACAAAACCTAATCATTCTAAAATAAATTGAATCCGTCATGGATCTCCCCTGGACAGATCATATGGCAATATCCTTTCAACTGCCTGTCGGAGATTCCAAAGCTAGTACATCACAACTTTAAAATCTGCTTATTGTGTGTGGTGCTAATTAGATAATGGTAAATAAAAAATGGACTTGAAACTATGCGACCATTCATACAATCAGACAGTAATATTATACCCGCTCTGACTTACATTTTCAATAATTATCCTACCCACCAATCCCAGCAGTGGACTACTTAGTTGTACGTTCTAACTCCTTTCAGACACCTATCAATTGTGTTTTGATGTATCGCCCTCCCAAAAATATGCCGCACTTTCTTCCAGCTTTCCAGGACTTGCTAGCTACATTAGCTGTGAACAACTCGGCGGTCCTGGTACTTGGAGACTTCAACATTTGGCCATCTGATCCGGCTGAAGACGCCCTTTCCAGAGACTTCACAGAATCACTTCATAGTCTGAATTTTAAATGACATATTCATACCCCAACCCACGTTCAGGGTCACATTTTGGACCAAGTTTGGTCCCTCAATATCCCTATCCATGCTCCTACTGTCACCCCCTGTCTGTGGTCCGACTATCACTTGATTTCCTTTTCCTTGGATTTAAGCCTGACCGCAAACCCCCCCCCTGCACAAGAACACCTGGGCTCGTAATTGGGGCAAAGTTGATATTCCATCGCTCTGCTCCTCTCTATTAGCCTCTAGTCCAGCCATAGAGGAACTGGCCACACCGCTTCAAGCAGAAACTATAAATAAATGGTTGTCCAATGCCTGTGATCAGGTGGCCCCCTTAGGACGCATTAGGGTAAGACGTGCCCATGACACCAACAAATGGTTCAGCCCGGAGCTCAAGGAGACAAAACTGGCTGTCCACCGAGCAGAACGTGCTTGGAGACGTACCTATTGCAATGCCTCTAAATCATTGTACTCCTCCATCCAGGCTGAGTACAAGAAAGCCATCCTAGTTACTAAAACCAGCTATTTCTCGAACAAGATCCTCCGGGCAGAGAACCAACCCAGAGAAATTTTCGCCACAGTCTTTGAATTGGCCTCTTCGGACAGGACCACCTCCAAGCCAGTACCTTCCCAGCCCCTGTGTGACTCGCTGAATAATTTTTTTATTAACAAAATCACAGACATTAAGGCCAACATTCCTCCTCCTTCCCCAGCCTTTTTAAACCCGACTCACCACCCAATACCTATCACCTTGATCATATAACTCCCCTGTCTAAAGAAATTTTTCTCTCTTTGCTCCCTTACGTCAAGTCTGGATCCCCTTCCGACATCTGCCCGGCTTACTTCTTGCGCAACATCTTCCTGACCTGCCCTTCACCTCCTCTTACCTTTCTCAATGAGACCCTCAAGTCAGAAATTGTCCCTCCTTGTCACAAATCAGCCACCATCATCCCAATCTTAAAAAAAACAGGTGCAGATTCAACAGCGCTAGCAAACTATCGGCCAATTTCCCTTCTTCCTTACTTGGCCAAAGTCCTAGAACGCCATGCCACTAAAGTCCTCAGTTCTTTCAACGAGGACAGCGGTTATCTCGCACTGTGCCAAGCAGGGTTCCGCCCTCTCTATTCCACCGAAAAAGTGGTGGTTTCCGTCATAGACACACTTAGAGAGGGGCTAGATGCTAACCTTACACAGGCACTGGGTCTTCTCGACTTGTCGGCCGC
Source organism: Lissotriton vulgaris (assembly GCF_964263255.1). NCBI lineage: Eukaryota > Metazoa > Chordata > Amphibia > Caudata > Salamandridae > Lissotriton > Lissotriton vulgaris. Next base: position 2,048,996,875 of record NC_141685.1, read on the forward strand.
CTTCGACGCGGTGGACCATACCATCCTTCTTTTCAGTGTCGAGGCGGCAGGCATTGGAGGTTCTGCCCTGGCCTGGCTCAGCTCATTTCTGAGCGACCGTTCACAGGCAGTCCATCTGGCGAATTTTTTCCTCCCAGGCCCGCAAAGTGCAATGTGGCGTCCCCCAGGGATCTTCTCTCTCCCCCCTTCTTTTAACTTGTATATCTTTCCACTTATTTCTGCCCTGCAGAGGATGGAGGTCACAGTGTTTAATTACGCTGATGACCTCCAGCTCATTTTTAACCTCTCTGATTCTCCTGATTCTATTTATAATTTCCAGTCGGTGATGGTCTTTATCAGGGATTGGATGAGCTTTAACCATCTCAAGCTCAACCCTGATAGGACCGAGCTTCTCCTCACTGGCGGTAAACTCAACCCTTGGTCTTATATTTTTTGGCCCCCTTCTTTTGGTCCCCCCTCTCCTTCTCCCTCCGTTAAGACACTGAGGATTACCCTCAACCAACATCTCACCTTACACTCCCAGATCAGCACGGTGGGTACCTCTTGTTTCTTTATTTTGTGCACCATTCAAAAGATTTCACGGTTTTTTTTTCCTTTTCAGCTCTTAAATTGATCCTGATGGCTATGGTCCTTTCCCGTTTAGATTACGGTAATGTTCTGTACAATGGCGTCCCCGCGTAAGCCATCTGGCGGCTCCAACTGGTGCAGAACCAAGCTGCCCACTTGGTCTACGGCTTACCTAAATCACACCACATTACACCTCTTCTAAGATCCCTCCATTGGCTCCCTATCACAGAAAGGGCCCTTTTTAAGAAGGAATGCATTACGTTCCAGGCCCTTGCAGGAACAGCCCCGTCTTTTATCAAGTCCAAAATCGAACCCTACATCCCCAGCAGACAACTGCATTCCTCCTCTCTGTCCCTCTCAAGTCTAGCAAGACTAGATGACTGTGAATTGCACTTTTCAGGCGCTATACTTATCTAAATCTTTGAAATGGCATAGCTCCAGTTCTATTGATTGGATTTTTTGTCATTCAGTTATCATTGTGTTGATTAAAATATACTTTATTTTTTTTAAATTGATTTGGGATTTTTCTTCTGTTGTATTTTTACTTTATTACCGCTTGTGTGCTGCATAGATTCTTTACACATTGCCTCTAATGTAAGCCTGACTTCTTGGTGCCAAGCTACCAGATGTTTAAGCAGAGGTTAACAGTAGTGACTATTGTGGTTCACATAGGCAAGGACTGCAGTTTTTGCCTGAGTGGGGCTTACCCCCAACCAAACATCTTTTACTATACATTGTTGTTTTTGTGTCATTTCTTTAATGAAAAATTACTCAATTTTTCAAAGTTGATTTTGGATTTTTTCTATGTTGTATTATCGTTTGAGTACTGCATAAAATCTTTCCACATTGCCTTCAAGTTTAGCCTGTCTGTTCTGTGCCATAGCTACCGGGTGTTAAATTCAGCTTACTATAGTGAATTTAAGGGTTCTCCGTGACTAGGATTGTGGTTATTATTTGAAGTGGGTACTCACCCCCCTCAACGAATACCCCAATTTCTCGCAGTCAGCAAAATTGTGCTTGTATTTTTTATTTTGTTTGTTTCTTTCAATATGACAAAGCCTTCGGGGCATTTTAACAGTAGTCATGTGTCTACTCTTTGTGTATTATTCAATATGCATGTTTGTTTTCAGTGTTAAAATATGCTATCAATTGGTTGTTTATGTGCCTCTTGCATGCCTATGTAAAATGATAACATTCCTAATATAATTAATAGTAATATGTGTTTATTTCAATAGGTTTCTTTCTTTTTTTTTTAAGACATTTTTATTCAGTTTTAACAAAGCATAAAACAAAGCTGTACATTAATAACAATGAATATAATAAGGTAAAAGGTGAGGCATATAATGAATAAAGAATCCAGAATAACCTAGACGAAGAAGAAAGAAAAAGAAAACAAACAAATGAGAGAGGAAGAGAAAGAAAAGAGATGGGAAAAGGAAAGGGGGGATGAGGAAGAGTAGGAGGGAGAGAGAAAGAAACCGGAAGAAAGAGGAATATATGCTGAGAAAGAAAAACAAATTATGTAATTAATGGGGAAGGTGAAGAAGAGAGGAAATTAACAAAGGGGAGCCATAGGAGATCAGACTTAATTTTTAACGAAATAGAGGAAGAGGAAGCAACAGCAATCCTATGCTCATCACATATGAAATTCCACCAGTTAGTAACAGATAGTTTGGAATTATATTTCCAACAAGAGAAAATCACTTTAAAAGCAATAGCAATGAAAAGATCAAGCAACCTAGCATTAGAAGAGGGGACAGCAATCTCGTTTGATATAGAGCCTAAAACTGCATTCACTAATGTCAATGGTGCAGAACATTGAAACATTCACATGAATATATTCCAAATGGATTTCCAAAATGCTAAAACTGAGGTGCACTCATACAACTGATGCTTAAGTGTACCTGTTTCCGAAGAACAAGACCAGCATGAAGAAGGCGATGTGGGTGAGAACTTGGAAATACTTACAGGTGTGAGGACAGCCCTATGGTAAATGAAAAAAAGGGATTGCGTAATACTTGCAGCAAGAGAAACTTTGAATAATTTGGACCATAGGCGATCCCAAACATCAACTGGTAACACAACATTCAAATCACTTTCCCAAGCATCTTCAATAGATGATTTGGGACGGTCATTAACATTTGCCATCAATGTTTTATAAACAAGGGCAGCCTTGGGTAGATGCAGAGAGAACAAAGAATAAAGAGGAGACAAGGGAGAAAAAGAAGGTAGATCATCAGGTGGTGAAAGAAGTGATAAATTAGATTGAATAGCATTATTTATGTTTGTATACTCCTGTAAACACAATGCGGGCAATTGGTAAACAGTTTGTAATTCATGAAAAGGGATAATAGAATCATTTGAAAAGAATTTATACACAAATGAGATCCCCTTCTCTTTCCAGTATTTGTAATAAAAAGACTTGCCCTTATATTTAAGAAACTTGTTATACCACACAATGGATGCCAAAAAACACTGAAGGGGAGATAAACCTTTGGAAAGTGTGTCACTTAACAGTGATTGAGAGTATTTTATAGCCGGGTGTTTAGACAAAAATGCACAATTGGACATATAGACAATATGTTGAAACGAAAAATCTTTTAACAGTGAGCGTTCAAAGGCAACCCATCTAGGTACTGGGGAAACCGAAAAGTCATAAGCTAAAGAAAAGGATTGTTTAATCACAAAAGCAGAGTGGTACATTTTGAAGTTAGGAAAACGAACACCTCCTTCGTTTTTGGGGCGGCTGAGTTTTTGCAACGCAATGCGAGGGTGTTTATCATTCCACAAGAATTTAGAACACGGAGAATTCAAGCGAGCAAAGTATGAGTTAGGTATTTTTTATAGGAAGCATAGAGACAGTATAGAGTATATGGGGTGTAATCATCATTTTAACACCTTAGCAGCTATGGAACGTCCAGCTCCAGTGCTGAACGTTCCATTGCGCAGGTGTGGTTCGAACGTCCATCGGCTGATGGCAGCACTCCCGAGGTAGTGGTGCCGTCGGCCGTTGAACTAGGCGCAGCACTTATGAGGTTAATAGTATTTAGTCTTCCCCACCATGACAGGAATAAGGGAGACCAGCTTGGAGGAGGGATTGGAGTTTCTTGATAAGTGAGTCAAATGTAAACTTAAGTGTATCAACTAGGGATGAGGAAAACCAAATGCCGAGGTATTTTTTTTTTAGAAGGGCACCAGGCAAAATCCGTCGAGGCAAACATGTATTGGTAACAGACAGCATTTAAGGGTAAGACTTCTGTTTTAGATAAATTAAGTTTATAACCTGAAATAGAGGAATATAAACGAACTTCATCCATGAAATGTGGGAGCAAAGTGACTGGGTTAGCCATGTAGATTAGGATGTCATCTGCATATGCAGAGATTTTTGTTTCAATAGAGGCTAGTTTAAAACCATTAATATTTGGGTTGTGTCGGATGCGCTCCAAAGAAGGCTCAAGACATAAAATAAATAACAAAGGGGAGAGAGGACAACCTTTCCTTGTACCCCTGGATAGGGAAAAAAATCTAGAAAAGTGGTTGATGACAAAAATACTGGCATGGGGAGAAGAATAGAGGAGCTTGACTAAGTAAATAAATGAGGGACCAAATCCGAACCATTGCAAATTACAAAACATAAATTGCCAGTTGATTCGATCGAATGCTTTCTCTGCATCCAATGACAGGGCTGCTAGGGGAGATTTAAAGGATTTGCTATGAGAAATTAGAAAACATACTGGCATTATCAGAGGCTAACCTACCTTTTACAAAGCCAACCTGATCAGTTTTAATCAGGAGTGGAATGAGGGCATCTAGATGGGAAGCAAGAATTTTAGCAAAAATTTTACAATCATAATTAATCATGGAAATCAGGCGATAGTTATTACATTGGGAATGGTCCTTATCTGGTTTGGGAATTATAATGATGAGGGCATCCAGGAAGGATCCAGAGGCTCTGGCAGAGGAAATAAAGGAGTTAAAAAGTTGGAGCAGTCTGGGTATAAATATGGCATGAAACGTAGAGTAAAACTCAATAGGTAATCGATCAGGGCCCGGCGCCTTAGATTTTTTGAGGGAGTTGATGGCTTGAAGAATTTCCTGAGGAGAGATATCTTTCTCCAATTGGGAAAACTCTTCCGGGGGGTCGATGGTGGAGAAGGGAGACCATCAAAGAAAGACGCTAAATTTGAATCAGACAGGTGGGTGTCATCAGTGTAGAGAGAATGGTAATAATCATGAAAAACTTCCCCAATATCCTCATCGAAGGAAACTAATTTGTTTGTATAGTCATTAAAAAGAGGGCCAATAGTGTTACGTTCAGATTTGATTTTGAGATAGTTTGCTAACATTTTACCCACCTTGTTCTGGCCCCAATGATATTTAGATTTGATTTTAAAGAGGGTATTGCAAGCTTCCCCCGTAGCAATTTTATTCAAGTCAGATTTTGCTTTAGTTAGATTGTGAAGGGCATCTGTGGATTTTGAGGAAAAATACGAGCGTTCAAGTAATTTATTATGTTTGAGTTGGTCTTTATATTTACTTCTATTAGCTATCTTCTTTCTAGTACATAAGAGATTGTGAAAGCTCGAAAGGTAGCTTTGAAGGCATACAAAAAGAACTAATGTGAAAAAGGGTCTAAGGGGAGGGGTTTTAAAGACCTACTTGCATCCTATCCCCAATCTAACTAGTAACAACACACAAAAGGATGCTAAGGGACTGGATACAGCTCAAGAAGCCTATACACTCCCAGGTAATGTATGGAGAGCTGGAAACAGGGAGGGAGCACACTCCTGACCTCTTAACCGGGTCGCCCCTTCGCATTGTGTTCAATGCAGTTCATACACCTCAGGATAAAATTCGTGGGTATAACACCAAGTTGGTGCAAGCAGGTGCTAGTATCTGATGTCTCTAGACGCGAGACATGGCTCGCTTTTCTGGATAGTATCCGTCATCAGTAGAGATAAATCCGGGGTGGTTAAGAGGCTGCAAACAATTCAGGCTTCGTTGCCTCTCGGGCGCGGAGGTGCATCGCCTATAGCAACACGCTGATAGGACAAGCAGTGTGCGACCAATTGGTGGGGCTGACGAGCCGGGTTACGCACCTGCGTGCCACGAGTGGTACAGGACCTGAGGATATTTTTTGGCAGCCTATGCAGCACCCCTTCATACATGCCTATTCCCTGCTGACGAGAGGTAACAACCTCGAAACACGTGTCCAGGGATGGCCTACGCGACTTTGATTTTTTGCTCAAGACCCTGGCAGAGGCGCACCCGCTGATGCTTACTACATGGACCACAATGCTTTGGTGGCAACACGCTGATAGGACAAGCAGTGTGCGACCAATTGGACTTTTAATGTATGGAGAGCTAATGAATGTGTTCAGAAGAAAGACACAGAATAAGAAACAAAAATACCCATCAGCCCACCGTTGGCGGAATCTCGTCACCTGGGTTATTTTGAAACTGGTATCCACTAGATACCTCACTGAGTCGTATTGTGAGGAATACTAGTAATGGATCCACCAGTGAGAGAAAGTCAACAGGATCAAATGGTGATGCCGGTGGTGAAGAGGAAAAGTTACAGTGCACAGAAAAGTAGTGAAAGATTCAAGATCAAAAAGTGATTAAAATTGCCTGCTATGACGCCAAGAGTAAGACTTTATTAGGAGGATCATCATAACGGCAAGATTAAAAGCAGAGTGATGATAGTGTGTCAGCAAATACTACTATCATTGGATGGAATTTATATGGTCAACATGTTTCAGCCTCAAAAGGCTTTCTTCAGGACCTGTAACTATTACACTACTGCAACAGTGAAAAATCATATGAGTGAACCATGTAGATAAAGACCCACCGTAAGTGGAGTACTATATGGTAGTCTAGGATCATGGTTAAAAGGGTTCTCTTCTGAAACACAAAAAAACAGACATCCGCAAACAGATATCATCATGTATAAAGAACACGACATACATGTAAAGGACTATAACATATATGTATACAGCGTTTATTTTGCATTTTGTCAAAAAACTCACCCACAAAGTTGTGTGGAACAAGCCTCACCTTGCCTGGCACTCGCTCAGGTGTTTGAGGCCCCGCTCTAGAAAGATAGGGAAGGAGAAAAACACTGACACTTTTGCATGTCATACTCCCACACTTCTTAGAAAATAGTCTGATGTGAGGTGAACATAAGAAAAGGAGGACTTCAACAAGCCTAAGTAATGGAGTGATAAAAAGACCCTAAGGTTGATCTATAACCCATATCACTAAATTCATTCATTTGAGAGAGATTTTTTAGAAAAAAGGACCTGGGGCAACAAAGTGCCCCCATACTCGGCATTACATCCAGACTAAGGATGGTAAAATCTGAGAGTACAGCTTTCACGATCCAGGAAAACCACAGCTGTTGAGCCAGAAACCAGTCAATATGACTTCAGGAGAAGAAGGATTCCTAGCAAAAATTGCATCATTCCATCGCTAGTTATTTTGATCCAGTATTACCCCTAGATACCTGTAACTTGCTACTTGGTCCAAACAATGGCCGTCGAGAAACCGATTGAGATGTTTCTTCTTGTGGTAATTGATTGCCATAATTTTTGTTTTATTGAAGTTTATTTTTAGTGCATTTTTTTGTGAGAATCTGTGAATTGCATTCAGTAGGTGCTGCAGTCCAATTGGGGTCCGACTTATCAAAACTAAGTCATTCGCATATAACAAGTTTGACAAAGTTGTGTTTCCCAATTTTGGTGTGTGGCCTACGCAACTGTTCAGCTCCCCTGGAAGATCCGCTAAGAAAAGATTAAAAAGCAAGGGGGCTAGAATGCACCCTTGTTTTAGCCCTTTTTGTTGAAGGGATTTATTTTTATATATGTAGACCTTCGCCAAGCTTTATCCTGACCCATGTATTAGTATGTAGGTTCTTAATTGTTGTAGGAGAGGGGCAGGTATCCCCCAGCTGCCCAGTTTTTGCCAATGTTTTGTTCGGTCAACATGGTCGAATGCAGCTACAAAGTCTTTGAAACAAAGAAAAAGGGGATATTTTCCCTGTTTGGCTGCATCTATGAGTAAGGTCAGCGCCAATATGTTGGTTATTGTGACTTGCCCTTTCTGAAACTCAGTTTGCGTTGGCGGTAGTATGTGATTCTCATTGGCCCAAGTGGCTAGGTCATTTAAAATGAGTCCTGCATAGTGTTTTGCCTCGATGTCAATCAGGGCTATCAGGCAGTAGTTTTTCGCACAGACCTCACACTTTGTTTATAAATTGGGCTTATGGTTGAGCCTCTACATGACTCAGGAATTGTGAAATTTCTAGCTGCATGCTTAAAAACGGGTGCAAGTATGTTGCTCCAATAGTCTGGGTCATTTTTTAACAGCATTGGCGGGAGGCCATTAGGGCCAGTGGCTCCAACCAGTCTGCCCCTTGCTTTTTTTTCTTTATCTGTTGAGCGGCTTGACTCCTGTACTCCACCTCAAGTTTCAATGTGTTGTTTTATACAGAATTTGAATGTATTCCCCGTTGGTGTTGGATTGACACTGTTCTTTCCCTTTCTTCTGGTGAAGGTGGGCGTTGTTGTATCAACTCCTTTGTGGTCCTGCTGGAACTCTCAGATCCCAGATGTATGGGTAGGGTAGCTATTTGCTCTGTTTCATTAAAATGATTAAAGAGGAAGTCTACCCAGGTGGCTTCGGTAATATGAGAGTTGATGCCAAAATGGTACGGCCAATGTAATTGTTTTACAGATTGCCAACACTTGGCACTATTTTTATGTTTTGCATTGTAAAGTACTTTAGCCCAAAATTCGTTGTTCATGGTTCTTTTCCTGTTCCATCTTCTTCGCTTAAGAAGGGCCTTTATGTCACAAAGAGAATGCTGTAAGCTCTGAGTACCCGGTGATTTCCGGAGTTGCCGTAATGCTTGGTTTATCGTTCGTTTCAATTTCTTAGAAACTGGGCTCCTTGTGGTTGTCATTGGCGGGTCTGTTCCGTTCTTTTGTTTCTGGCCCATTTTAGTCGGATATTTGTCTCCAAGGGACAAGGCAAATTTCTCCCAGCCTTCCAACGGTTGAGTTTTGTTATCCTATACTTGATTGAGGAATTTTTTTGCTGTAATTAATCCTGCTTCTATGTTTGTTGAGTTATACCTTATTCGTGTAAGGTTTGTTGTTCCTACTGAGACAATGAGTTTATTGGCCTCCAAAGATAAAGTTGAAACCGCTCAAAGTTTTATTTCTTGTGGCATGTGGTCACTAAGCTCATTGTGGCCTATTTGGAAGGAGGCTATCGTGTTAAACATGGATAACGTAGTAAATATAAAATCTAAATGAGAAGGGGTTTTGGGTGAAAGATATGTAGGTGCCGGAGAATTGTCCCCCTTTAAAGGACCATTTACTGCCCTCAAGATCAGGTGCTCTAATTCCAAAAGGAGGTCATTCAAGTTCTTTACTGATTTGGTTTTCTTCAAGGGACCTTGCACCAGTCAGGTCATGCATAAAATCATCGTCCTGATTGTTCCCTAAGAGGTGCATGTTAAAGTTAACTGCCAAAATAATGTTATCTGTGTCCTCTTCTTCCATTACTCTTGTAACTTCTTTGATCAGTTCCTTGGATGCTTTTAGTTTATATCTGGGATTTAGTTAGATGTTCATTATTATTATTACCAGTCTGGTTAAAAATCAACTTAACTATTGAAGCCTGAATACAGCTTGGAGGAATAATATACATTTTTAAGGGGAGTGTTTCTTCAATCTTTGTTATAGAAGAGGGGAGAAATAGGCCCCCCGAGCGGCGTCCAAAAACAGATCCCTTAGTGGCCGGAGTGAAGCTGGAGGTTTTTCTTGCAAGTCAAAGGGTTTATCTTCCCAGGTCTCCTGGAGTAAAATGATGTCAAAGGTTTCGAGATAATTTAAAAAGTCATAATCGTTTAGTTTGGAGTTTAGGCCATTGACCTTCCAAATGCATATGTTAACTTCATTATAACCCAGTCGAAAGTTTGATGGAGTAAACGTCCAATGTCAATTTGGTTGTGTTAACAGTATTGTGGATAGTTAGCCTTGTCTTTCGAGCGTTGACGTGGTTTCCATTTGAAGAGATTGGCCTTCTATTGGTGAGCGGCCCTAACTCCCCTTAGGACTGAGGTAGGCGATCTATGTTGACTACTAGTGTCAATGGTTCAAAATGGAGCTGGGTATAGTGGTTTTGGTACTGGTTTTAAAATAATCCCCCAGCTTTGAAGTCTTTTGCTTTCTTGGATGATTCTACTAGCTATCTCTGGTGTTTTCCATCTAGTTTTGGAAGCTTCGCAGTTTGGAAGCCTGTTATTTGGCAAAAACTCTACTAACAATAGGTCAAAAGTGTTAATGTTGGCTAATTTTGGGATGGCTTGCAAAAGCCGTAGCACGTTCCCTCTATTTAAGATGTCTGCTCGACCTTGCGACTTATATTGGGGGGAGAAAATGATCGTGTTCGTCTCCACCTCTTTGATGGACTCCTGGATCGAAGGCTCAACACCGTCTCCAATAGCGGCTGAAGGCTGATGTGACCTGACAGTATTGAGGTTGTTTGTTTTACTATCAATTCTGTCATGAGTGATTTGCAATGGAACGTGGGGTTGCCACGTTTTTTCTTGCATGTCACTATTGTGCTCCAGGTTTTCTATTAATGGTTGGTGGGACTCTCTACTCATAGGTTGCGATTTTGCTGGTCTCCCGTCTTCTGATGATAAGCTGCAGGCTTGAGGAGACTTTCCTGGGGCATTTATCAAGTGCGTACACCCCTGGACAGAACTGTGGGATTTTGGACTTATTGCTAATTGGTTGGTAGGACTGCTTTTTGTCTTTACTAGAGCACTTGCTTCTATATGCTTGATTTTTGGTGAGATATGCAAATCCCCTTGTAGAGTTTTTTGTGATTGTGTTGACACGTCGTTTATACCTACTTCCAATAATGGAACTGGGGAGCATTGAAAGTTTGTGGTGTTAATGTGTATAACTAATGATTGCAGCGGTAGCCGAGTGGTCAGGTTTTGGGCCTAAGCAGTTATTTTTCTTTTCCTCCCCTTCCTTTTGTTCCTGTGACGGGTATTTAATGTCGTGTTTTTGTCAGTTGATTCAGATAATTCCACTACTAGTTTTTCTGGAGTATCTGCTTTGGAGGTTTGCCAGGACCTGCACCCTCCTGTTTTGTAGGTCTTGTTTAAAGTCGACATCTCGGTGTGTGGGGGTTCTGTTTTTATTTCCCCCTTTGTAAGTGAGTCCCGGCTTGCCGCTATCTTAAGTTCAGTTGTTACTGCTTTCTTGGTGGCTAATAAGTCGCCTAACAGTGTTGGTAACATGGATAATTTGTCCAAAATTGGGGCATAGGTACATTCTTGCTGTGGAAATTTGGCGTTAAAGGCAGCTTCTTGCCCTCTCCTGAATATTGCATCATGCTTAATATTGTTGAACAGACTGTATCTGTAATTGTTTTGCTTTTGTCGCTAGACTCTGTCTTTGCGCTATTTATTGTAATTTTTGTATTGTGACTGTATGAGGCAACAAATTCCTTCCACTCTTGAGAAGCTTAAAAGGACATGTCGCCATTCGAATTGTGATGGTCATGTTGAGGGATCACCTGACTATGCCCCAGTGGTGTACTTTCTTCAGGTTTACTGGCAGACGTCAAGCTTGTTGCATCTTTCTGCTCAGTAAATGGCCAGTGTTGAGGGGAGAAGCTGGTCACTTGCACGCTACATTCATTGAATTTTTGCTTGTCTCTATATTATTTCGACTTGCCTGATAGATACTTGAGTCTAACGTAGTAAATGATGCTAATTGTTCCGATGAGCTTTGAGTGATATTCAGAGGATAGGTTTCCTCTGTCTGTAGGAGGCACTGATTAGATTTAGAGACTACCTCAAATTCTCTTCTTGCAGTGTTCATGGAGAGTTGGGAGAGTTGATCAGATTTATTTGCTGGGAACCGGGTTTTCCCTGTAACTTCCTGTAAATGTGTTGGGTTTTGTATTTGATCATTATTACTAATTTGGGCGGTGTCCCCTGATTGTATTTTATGGTTAAAACTCACGAGGTCCATTTAGGTGTTTAGTCCTCTGGTCACTTCAAGTTTATCTTTTTTTTTTTTAAATACTTTATTGTCAGGAGGGCAGAAAATTTATTCACAGTAACATTTGTGATCAGTAGGTTCATATCAGTACATGGTCGTATCAAAGCTACGGATAAAAAATATCACATTTGAACGTTCGTGTTTATCTCCACATTACCGATATGTAAGAAATAAGAGCTGCTATTTTGCACAAAGTCTCATTCATCAGTACATTATAACCTATTCCTATTCGCAATCTGCCCAGTTACGGTACATCAATCTATTCTTACCAGTTTAAACTAACAGAAAGAAGAAATGTTCTGTAATTATAAAACTCAACTAATGTCATCGTTTCAGTAGAGTGTCGTACCCTTTCACAGTTAGTTGTTGTACATTGCACAGTGTCAGTACATTTTCAAAGGCATTAGCAATTTCTCGCTCCGCCCCAACATCAAACCCGGGTTCAATATACAAGCTCGCCCCTTCTAGTCTTCATCTTCCTCCGACTCTAAGTCGTCATCTTCCGGCAAAGGTGTGCATGGTTCCCCCCTGTATTTATTCCACGGCATCCATACTTTATTCAATTTTCGGGGGCAGGCCCGCAGTACGTACACCGCCCTCTCCTTCACCATTAGAAGGTCCATATTCCTAATCCACCCAGACACCGTAGGTAATTCCGGAGCACCCCATTTTTGTGCGATGTCTCTCTTGGCCACTGTTACAGCCAATGTGACCCATAATTGTTCATATCTGTTCAGATCAGTAGGGTCCCAAATGTTCAACAGACATTTACGGGGCTCAGGTAGAAGTGAGACCTCAAGGGCCTGGGAGACTGTGCGCATAATTTGTCTCCAAACATTTTGGATTAGTGGGCAATCCCACAGTGTGTGGAGTAAAGTTCCCTCCTCCCCGCATCCTCTCAGGCAGAAGGGGTGTGGTGTCCGCTGTATCTTGTGTAGGAGTGTCCTGGTGTAATACGTGCGGTGTAGAATTTTGAGCTGCACCAACCTGAACCTAGCCGATATACCCACTTCTCTTGGTGATGCAAGCGCCCCGTTCCATTCTGTGTCGTCCATGTCACCCAGTTCCTCAACCCATCTCTCCCTAAGTTTCTGCGTGGGGTCTGTCAGGTTGTTGACCAGCTTCTTGTATGTGAGAGAGGTTGCCTTTTGTTCCATAAAATCCGTCAGTAACCTGTCTTCTAGTGGGGACGATTCCGGGAGTGCGGTGTCAGGTGGAATTGCGTGTAGTAGTGCGTGCCGGATTTGCACATACCTGTACGTCTCAGTGGGCCCTAGACCATACTGCTGTTGTAGTTGTGGGAACTCTATCACCGAGCCCTTGTCCCAAAGGTCTCCCACTACAGAAATCCCAATTTGGTCCCACCGCGCGAAACCTCTACTGGACCTCAAGTTCCCTAGTGCTTTTGCGTCCCATAACGGCGTCATCATTGTGATCTTTCCCTTCCAACCCAGTCGAGCCTGTGCCGTGTGCCAGAGGGTCGCTGTATGTAATGTCGGACCAATTAATTTCCGAACCTGGGAGTGAGTATACAACACCGAGAGCATGCCGTCCGTTCCCAACTGCGACCAGTCCGCCTTGTAAGCGGGGTCCTCCCGCGGGACGTGGATCCAATGATTGATTATTTTAAGTTGGGACGCCCAGTAATGCAATTGAAGATTGGGTAGCGCAATTCCCCCTTCATACCAGCTTTTTACTAATTTGTCCTGTGCTATACGGGCTGGGCCATTACTCCACAGCAGAGCAGACACCAATGCAGCGACCTGTTGGAAGTAGCGTGGAGCCACCACATAAGGGGTATTTTCCAGCACGTAAAGAAATCTAGGGAGCGCCATCATTTTATATAACGCTGCCCGTCCCAGGAGGGTGAGCGGCAGGGTAGCCCAGTGCTTAATGTCAGCACGCAGACGTGCCAGAGGCGGCACCAAGTTTTCGGTGTAGAAGTATGCCGCATTAGTGGTGACGAAAATACCCAAGTATTTAAATGAGCCGGTCGTTAATTGCAGGGGGCAGTCATCCCGCAATAATGGCTCCGGGCCTTTGAGGACGAAGATTATAGATTTGTACCAGTTTAAAGTGTTGCCTGACGCTTTCCCGTGCTCGTCGCACAGGGTCAACAGGGCAGGAATACCCTCATTGGGATTAGCCATGTAGATCAGCATATCGTCCGCATACAGGGAGACTTTGTCCTCCCACCCCTCCTCCCAGACGAGGCCTCGAAATAGTGGTGTTGCTCTAAGCAGGATAGCCAGTGGCTCCAGTACTAGCGCGAAGAGTAGGGGCGACAGCGGGCACCCTTGTCTGGTCCCGCGGCCCAGGGGGAAGGTCGGTGAAATGCGACCGTTTGCCACCACCTGTGCCATCGGCGATTTGTATAGTAGCCGTACCCATGCGATATATTTCGGGCCGAATCCCATACGCGCAAGGACAGCAAACAGGTATTCCCACTCCACCAGATCGAAGGCCATTTTGGCGTCTAGGGATAAGATGACCGCCTGTTCGGAAAGGAGATGTGCACGTGCCATGACTCCATGGACCCTTCGTAGATTCAGTGCTGTGCTTCTATGTGGCATGAATCCCGATTGATCAGGGTGTATTAGGGTGTGTAGGTGTTTGGTCAGGCGACTCGCCAGGAGTTTCGCCAGGATTTTCGCTTCCACGTTGAGCAAAGAGATGGGCCGGTATGAGGCGCATAGCGTCGGTGGCTTTGCCGGCTTAGGAATGGCGACTATAGTGGCCGTGCGCTGGTCCAATGGGAGTTCCGCCCTGCTCATACTCTCAACATACATATCCAGCAGGGGTTTGCTCAATAAGGGAGCCGATGCTTTGTACCATTCCACGGGTATCCCATTAGGACCTAACGCCTTGCCAGATTGCAACGACTGTATTGCCAACTGGATTTCGGTTTCTGTCAAGTCCGTGTCTAGTTCTTGTTGCGCTTCTTGTGAAAGTGCGGGGACTGCAATGTTGTCGAGTGATGCCAACGCCTCCCGTTCAGTAACTGCCCGAACCGGTGTGTATATTTCCTGATAATGGCGCGCCAGGGTGCGCACTATTTGCTCAGGGTGTGTCAGCAGCTGGCCCTCCTGTGTATAGAGTCTCTGAATACCTCTGTTGCTTCCACCCCGCTTGTCCAACCAGGCCAGCATCTTCCCGGCTTTGTCTCCCACATCGTATATCCTGTGTGCGGTGCTTGCCAAGTGACCCTTCGTGACCGATGTGAGATGGGCCAGGTGTTGCTGTTGTCTGAGATGCAACGTATGTGTAGTGTCAGGGGTGGGGTTTGACATGTGGGCGGTATTTGCAGTGTTAAGTGCCAGTTCTAACTGAGCTAGTTCACGTCTTGAGTCTCGTTTGTGCCCTGTAATAGCCGCTATGGCTGCGCCGCGCAGGACTGTTTTGTATGCCTCCCAGAGTATTGAAGGCGAGGAAACCGTCCCTGTATTTTCTACAAAATAGTGCGATGTGGCCGTTTTAAGCTTCTTCCTGATACCAGGGACTGTTAAGTAGTTGGGATAAATTGGATAGAGCCTGGCGCGTTTCCTGTCTTTAGACGTAATATGGAGGGACACAGGGGAGTGGTCAGATATACCTCTGGGCAGGATTTCTAGTTTGTCTACTGATCCCAGTCCCACCCCCAAAAAGAAAAAGTAGTCAATGCGCGAGAGACTGTTGTGTGTAGAGGAGTAGTGTGTGTATTGAGTCGCTGTGGGGTTCAGGTAACGCCAGACATCTGTGAGGCCTAGCGCGGTCAAGAAACCAGGAAGTGCGGAAGTCCCCCTCTGTCGGTCCGGTATGGGAAAGGTGTCTAGTAAGGGGTCCGTTATGGCATTGAAGTCCCCCCCAATGATCATGTCGCCCTCAGGGAGGTCAAGAAGGAATTGGCCTAGCGCTGGCAGCGCCGTTGAGTGTAGTGCCGGGGGGATGTACACGGATACCACGTTGAGGGGTTTCCCTTCCCACTGGCCAGACAGTGCCGCAAATCGACCCTGATCGTCCGTCTTACGACTTTTAACCATGAAGGAGGAGTTCTTTTTGAGGAGTATCCCAGTGCCCCTAGACCCTGTAGTGAATTCTGCATGTACTGCCATGGCATACCCACGTCTGTCGAGCGCTTTGCACGTTGACCCAGCCAGGTGCGTTTCTTGCAACATCACCAAGTCAGGCCCGTGGCGTTTGACGGTTTGGATGACCAGGCCCCTTTTAATTTTATCCCCAAGGCCCCTAACGTTCCACGTGAGCAGTTTTATGGGGGGCACCCCTGTCACTGGCTGGTCGCCCTCAGCGGGTGCATCTCCATCCTGACGGGCCATTCAAGTATATATCTAGCGGTACTGATGTGTGGAAGTGGATTGTGACATATGTGCAATGACTTGTGGTAGGGCACCATGAGTGTACGGTCTGGAGTAGTACCGTTGCCCATACTGAAGTGACGATGAATGAGAACATTAACCATAACATTACAACTCCCCCCCTGCCCCCTCCCTGCTCCCCTGCACCACGGACGAACTCCCGCCCGCTTCCCCAACTTTGCAGAGTGCTTCATCCCATCCCTGTTCATCTTACTTGCTCGTGGGGTTGGTGAGTCCCCTACAGGCACCGGCCAATGCCCGCCCTACTCAGCTCCATCGGCATCAAGTTCCCAAGGGCTATAAACATGCTGTCCCACCTGCAGCCCATTCAAGTCAGCCCTGAACAGGTTGTCCAGAGTCAAGTGGATCCCTTTCGAGATCTGATTCCAGTTCCGTTGCATCTTCCCCGTTCGCGGGGCTGCCGGACGGATGATCTGTCGGCCCTCCGTTGCGGTGGTGTTGCCTTTCCCTGTGTGGGCGTTGGGGTTGGCCCACTTGCCTCCAGCCATCAAGCCATTCTCTAGCTACCTCAGGTGTGTCAAAGAACCACGTCTTTCCTTCAGCCACTATGCGCAGTTTGGCGGGGAATAGCATTGAGTATGGAAGGCCCTTGTCTCGCAGTGTCTTCTTCACATCCGTGAACGATTTCCTTCGCCTAGCCACCTCTGCCGTGTAGTCCAGGAAAAAGGCCAAAGTTGAGTTTTGAATCTTTACAGGTGGAGAGACCCTTGCCGCCTGCAGGATTGCGTCCCTGTCCCTAAAGTTGAACAGTCTAGCCAGTACTGGTCGCGGGGTAGCGCCCGGCTTAGCCGCTCCACCCGGAACTCGGTGTGCCCGTTCTACAGAAAGGAAGTGTGATAGGCCTTTAGGTTTCAGCTGGGTTTTGATTAGGTCCTCAACGTACAGATCCATTGCGGCTTTACCTTCCGATTCCGGCAGGCCCAGGATGCGGACGTTGTTTCTCCGGGAACGCCCTTCCTGATCGTCGAGCTTCTCCTGCAACTGTTTAGTGACTCTTTCCATGCGTTCCATGGCTACTTGCAGGTCTGAGGTGTCCTCTATGAGTGACTTCGTAACTACCTCCACTTGGGACACTCTTTCCGCCATTTTCCTGAAGTCTGCTCGGAGCAGAGTCACCTCGGAAGAGATGGAGCCCACTGTCATCCGGACCTCGGTAAGGGTTTTCATGACGTCCTCTAAGGTCACCTTCGGGGTCCCGCCTGTTTCTGGGGCTGTTCCAGCAGAGTGGCGGCCGCCACTCTGGGAGTGTCCATTCTGGCTGTACGCAAACTTATCTAGCTTCGCTTGGGTCGACGCACTCCTTGTACCCTTGCCCGCCATGTTGTTGTGCTGGTGGGGGGAGTATAATCACTTGGTCGCCGGGTCGGTCTTGTCTTATGAGGTGCGTGGTATCTCCGGTCGCCAGGCGGTCAATTGTGTGTCCCACTGGAGTCAAGGGGCACCGTATACCTTCCACAGGGCCCAGGCAAGTTGCTGCTGGCGTCCGTGATGATCGGCCCGCCGGCCCGTAAGGCGGTCTTGCGCGGCTCAGTGCTCTGCCACTCCTTCCCTTCGCGCTCCCTGTAGCGCTGCTAGGCGCTGCGTCGCTGTTGTTTTACACAGGAGGCACCCCGCGGAGTATACCTGAGTCCCTCCGCGTAGTGGTGTAGCCTCGTTAGGGTGGGATCGCTTGTGCAGCAGAGTGTCACATTAGTTGGGCACCACTGTAAAAGTCCTCACACGATGCCTCCCTTTCCCCAGGATATTGGGGTTCAAACTGGCCCCCCACTGATTCGGGGCGTAATTCGGGTCGGTTGCAGCGTGGGGGGACGGCAGGGCCCCCTGTTCAGAGTGTTCCGCACCGCAGCGTGTACGGCGCGTCCGGCCGCCTGACCTTCTCAAGATGGCGCCTCCCGGAGCTTCGAGAGACCCTCGCCGTCTCTGGTGATTGCGCTGCCTCCGGACGAAACCCGCAGTCAATCTAGGTCCCCACAGTCCCTTCGGGCTACACAGAAGCGGGCGCTGGACAGGCGGCGTGCGTCGGTACCTCTTGTGATAGAGTCCGGTTGTGGTCGGCTGGCATCACAGCGCCCCGGCCGAGGAGGACGAGCTTCCGCCCGGGTTCGCTGGCTACTTCAGGCCGGTGCGTCCAAGCAGGCGCAGGCCGTCGCACGTTGCTGCAGGATGGAGCAGTTCCCGGCGGCCGATCACCACCGGGGTCGGATCTAGCAGTGCCGCTCGGGTCCCCGAGCCGATGTCGCTCCTTCGAGCGGGTGTAAGACCGGATCAGTGTGCGGATTTATGATGCGGGCCGGTTAGCCTGGAGGAGCTCCCGCTTCAAGCTGCCGCCATGCTCGGCAGTTGGCCACGCCCCCAAGTTTATCTTTTGATTCATGATCAAAATCTTGATTAAACCTGTAGATGGTTAAGTTAATGTTACTTTTTCCTTTTGTTTCCAATTGTGGTGGTTCCATTCTGTGGATTAGTGTTACAGTTTGGTTTGAATGTGGTATTATTTCAGACTGGAAGAATAAATCGAAGTTACTTGGTTGCAGAGAGGTTTGCAGGCCTTTGATATCACTAATTTTTGAAAAAATTACAGTTCCCGGGTCTTTCAGAAACGCAAAGTTGGTGTATATCTTTGTCTAGAAGTAGTGTGGAGTCTTCTGTTGGGTGGAACCCTCTATTGTTATTACATTTTTTAATTCCAGGGCTGGCCTTGTTTTGGCCACGAAGTTTAGTGTTGTATCTTTGGATGTTTCTTTGGATGTTTCTTTGAGTGGTGTCCTGCCCTGGTTTGAAAAGGCATTGTTGGAGGTTCTATAAGTACTATAATGTGGTAAAATATTAATTAAAGACATGTTTGAGTGGCTAGAGACCTCTTTAGATAGCGGTTTGTCGCTTTTGACCTCAAGCTTCCCACATTTGACCTTTTGGGAGTCTGAGTCAGAGCCAAGGGGGTCATTGACCTTGCTCCCACTCTCAGACTCTTTTTTCCTTTTTATTGATTTTGTAGCTTTTAACTTTGACTTTGAGTTGGTTGGGGTATTTCTTTCTCTACCAGACCTCATGTTCCCCCCTTGTTTTCATTATTTGTTGGTGTTTATCCTCAATATCCTTAATGTCCATAGTCTCCTTGCTCTCGTTATTGTACTTAATCTTAATGGGTTTGGTTTGGGGCTTGGCGCTTGGTTCTGTCACATTGATGTTTGGTTTTTTTCTCGCTTGCCTTCTGTGGGCACTGAAGATGAGGCAGGGAGAAAAACGATCACCAACTTAGCCCAACTTGATCCAAAGGCTCGCCGTAGGCTTGTAATGGGATTCTGATGGGTTTCTAATGGCTCCTAGGGGTCCTGGAGGCTAGGGTGAGGCTAATAGACCCTCAGCCTTGTCCTCAACCCTAACTTGAAGTTCGATGAAGGTAACTTCCAAAAAAATCCCCGACTGTCACCCCGCAGTTGTGATCCGCCAAGCTGATGAACTCACCCTCCCCCCACTGCTCTCACCTTCACTGCAGCTCCGCTCCTCAGCACAGTGTCTCTGCGGCTCCGATGCCCCAAAGCTCTCAAGTTGGTGCTCCACGAGAGACCTGTGCTGTACAATCCGGCCCGGGCCAGAAACGGTGGGAGTGGGAGAGGAGCAGTGCCCACAAACTAAAGCAGCTTTCTGGGGATGTTCGTATACAAGGACATGATGTCCATGGTTACTAGAAGACATGTGTTCTGATCATACAACCGTCCCTCTACCAGCTGGATTGTTTGAGTGGTGTCACGTAATATGTAGGAGTAGATGTTGCTATGGGTTTTAGAAAAACATATACATTTTTACATAAAGGTTCCAACAGGGACCCACAACCCGATATGATAGGTCTACCCGGGGGGTCTGTCATCCGTTTATGAACTTTAGGGAGGGTATAAATAGTAGGCATCCGCAGATGCTTATTATTCAAAAACTCAAATTCTTGTTTATTGATAATGCCGTCATCCATAGCCTTATTAGTTGCTTTGTTAATCTGTAGGCTAATCCCTTTAGTTGGATCTGCTTTCAAGAAGGCATAGTTGCCTGCCACTTCCAGCTGTGTGAGGATCTCACCCTTGTACTTGTTGACATCTTGAACCACAGTAGCACCACCCTTATCCGCAGGCTTTATTACGATTCGGGTGTTGTTCTTAAGGGTGTATAGGGCAGTCTTCTCCTCCTTAGTTATATCATGCGACATATAACGCCGACTCCCAAGGGCCTGGTCTACATCTCGCAATACCACTTGTTCATATGCTCATATTTTACTGTCCATCAAATGGGACGGGGGATTGAATTGGGAAGGGGGTCGCAGACCACTTCCTGAAAATACTGGGTTGTATGGGGCCTTTAAAAAATAATGCTTAAGTCTCAACTTTCTAAAGAATTGTTGTTGTTCAATTTTCAAGTTAAAGCTATCGGGCAGTGTCGTCGGGACAAAGGATAAGCCTTTTGATAGGACATTTTGTTCTTCTGAAGTCAATTCATAGTCTGATAAATTGATTATTGGATTATCTGATCTATGCACTACCATCTGTAGTCATGATCTCGCCGTGTGTGTCCTGCTGGAAGTTCGGCTGCTTCTTCCCTCTGCCTGTACCCTGGTTCCAGGTCACATTGCGTGCTCCCCTGGGTCTCCCTCTTTTTTTTCGAATCTTTTCAAATTTCTCATGTCTTGTAGAGTGAGATACATTTATTGATTTGAGCTGATCCGTTATGACAAGCTTCTGAGTTTGTTGAACTGAAAATTTACAGATTAAATCAGGTATTGATAAACACATAGAGGTCTTGGACCAATTTTCTGTATCGCAAATAACCCAGGTCCAGTACCTTTTGGGTCACCCCACTAGTTTAATGATGCACAACTAAGCTGGGCAGAGATGGGCGGACGTGAGGTTCCAGGTAGATGTTAGGTGTTGAGAGATGGTGGGCAGGGGTGGGCGGGGTGCAAGTACCATAGTGCCAGGCAGCAACCCCAACAGGAGCAGGAGGAGCAGCCAGTAACCAGCCAGTAAGCGGCGGTCCGATCACATGTCAAAGGTCAAAGGTCGAGTCGGGTCAGAGTCAGAGTGTCCAAACAAGCAGCTAAGCCCAGCAGACCTCAACGAAGACGAGTCGAAGATCCAGCAGAGTCCTACTGCCAAGCCGTGTAGAGCAGCTTAGAGAGGCGGCACACACTGCAGCACACACAGCAACAACCGGAAGCGGAAGAGAGCACCCCGGAAGTGTTTGAGAGACCTGTAGTAAGTTGGAGGATGAGGCTACGAGCAGCAGCACAGAGAAGAAGAAAGATACAGGTGTGCAATTTCATACCGGGTTACATTGTTAGGGCAGACAGAGGAAGAGATATATGACAAATATAGTTTGAATGCAGACATAATCTATGAGCTCATAGCTGAATTAGATCCACAACTACAACGTCATACTCGCAGGACACATGCCATCCCCACTCATGTGCAGGTCCTATGTTCTCTGCACCTCCTAGCATCAGGTTGCTTCCAGGGTGTAATAACATCAGCTGGAGGTATCTCTCAAAGTGCACTTTTTCAACTCATTCCTTGACGCCATGTTGCAGAGGATACACCACTATATAAGGTTCCCCACAACACCACAGGAATTGCAGCAAACCAAATATGATTTCTATCAGGTAGCGCATTTTCCCCACGTTATTGGATGCATTGGTGGGACACATGTATTCATTTGTCAAATCCTCAGTGAATGAGTGCATTTACATACCATTCACTGAACATAGAAGTCATCTGTAATTCCAAAATCATCATCACAGACATAGTGGCTAGTTACCCTGGCAGTACACATGACTCCTACATCTTCAGACACAGTGGCATACACAGACGTCTCCTTGTGGGTGAATTTGAAGAAGGATACCTGCTTAGTAAATAGATGTAATACTGTCTTGCGGACTCTTCCATCATGGTGACACATAGCAGTGAGTAATATTTTTGTTTTACACCCTGTAGGGGATAGCGCATACGGTGTGCGCTCCTTCATACTAACGCAATACCTAAATCCAAGCACCCCAAGTTAGCAGCGATATAATGAGGCACATATTTCCACACGCAACAGCATTGGTGACCTGGATAAGGCCCTTGGCCACATCCCCACTGCAATGGGTCATCTCAACTTGCATCCCCAAAGCACAACGGGACAGCTGAGCTGTGGTTGTGCTCAGCCGATTGATGGCCCTGGTGTACCCATCTATGTGTACCATCAAATTATGCCTCTTATGTTGGGATGTATGGTCATCCTGCATCACCCCGCACTAGTCATGCATTGCTTTGGTTACATTTGTAAAATGTTCATTAGTGGCCCTCTGTCCTTCCACAACAGCAGTGGTGAGCTCCTTCATGCAGTCCTTGATTCCACCAATGTTTTTTGCCAATGTTCCAAGTTGGGCATGCACTAACTGCATGTTTTTGCATTGTAGATGCTGGACCTTGAGCATCTGTCCCTCCAGCCCACCCCAGACAGTAGACTTATTGTCTCCTGCAGCTGCCATGAGTGCCCTTGCCCTTGGCCTACGAAAGTAGATGGTTCTGCGTTGCATTGGTACCTCTGGCCTTGTTGTGGGTGTATGACCAGCCTGTGATGTTTGAGTGTCAGGTTGACTCTCCTCCTCACTTTCTAAATCTGGAAGTGGTGGCACTTTGGTCCTGTGTCCAGGGGTAGGGGTGTGAGTTGCAAAGGGGTGGGCCCTCAAAACTCATGGACCTGGGTCAGTAAGTACAAAAAGAGGGGTGGTCCGAGTTTGTTGAATATACTTTTCAATCATTTCATGTTAATACATATCTACAATGACCACAATTGTATTTCATTGTGGGTAAGCTTAGCACAATCAGAGTAAAGTATGCAGTATTCAAAGATAAATTGTATTTATTCCCTGTAGAGGTGTATTCATTATACTTGTTACTGCATATAATTACTTAGAAACCATCAACATATTATCAATGTAATTGTGAAATCATTACAAAAATAGTGCTCTCAGTGAGAAGGGGAAAGGGAGTGAGGAGTATGTGAGGGACTGGGTAAAGGTGGTGTGACATTGGTACATCACATCCAACTAAAAACGCCTTTACAATCAAGGTAATGTAAGTGTTCCCAAAGCACATCACACATAGGTAAGATTGATTCGTTTTTTTGATTCTATGGCGTGTAGGGTTTGGCGTATTCTACGTTTCGACCCCGAGTACGTTGAAGGGTTAGTCTTGCCTCATGTTGGGGTCTTCATCAGGACATAGAGGAGAGCCTGGAAAACATGGCATTACCTAATATTAGTTGACTATGTGGTGAAATTACACTTTTAATATAAGCTGATTGTAGGGAATGAATGAATGAATAACTTTATTGTGTGGTTACTTAAAACCATTACATTAAAACCAAAGTATAAAATTACAAAAGTTAAAACCGAAAGTGTTTCTGCGGGCAAGTTACCAATGTTCAGAAGGACACACGCGGTCCGGGACCGGGGCGGGCCACCCGGTGCCTCACGACAAAGTCTCTATTCCTGCGTGGCCTTGGAAGCCATCAGCTCGGACCGAGTCTGTTGTATGAATTTTCCGAATGAGGCCATCTGTTTTACTATGCTCAAGGTGTATAGTTGATGGATTGCTTCCTTGGCTGTGCGTGACCCGACTTCCCTAAGAATGGGCCTGAGGTAGAGGGTGCGGGGTGCGCGTAGGGCGGGGCAGCAGAATAGTAAGTGGGCCAATGACTCACGTTTATAGTTACAGAGTCTGCATTCCCGGGCTCCCGTGCCTGCTTTTCCTGGGTGATATAGTTCCTTACGCGGCAGGGGGTGCAGTCTGTAGGCGAGAATCTTATGGAGTGCTGAAAGGCCCACGGCCTGCGTGAGATGGTTTCGAGGATTATACGCGGTGTGCGGCAAGCTTAGGGACTCATGAAAGGGTCTTTTCGTGAGGGACTCCAGGTCCAGGTCCCGGGAGCATGCGCACACTTGCTTTTTTGTCACGTGTTTGATGGTCGTGTAGTTGATAAGTTCTGGGTTTCACGACTCGATCGCCAGGTTCAATTGCGTCTTGGCTGTTTCAATGGTAGCTGACCAGGGGTTCCCTGGTTCAATAAAGATGAATTTCAGGACGGCCTTCAGTGTGTCATCGCGTGCCGCTGTTGTGAGATAGTAATATTTACTTAGGGCTGCCATCTCTTCCAGCGATTTTTGGTTAAGGGAGAATTTCAGGCGAATTAGAGTGTTTCTTGTGCATTTCGGTAGATGGTACAGTCTCTTGTATGCCCCGCAATGGATTTTTTCCAGCTCCTTATTCAGTTTGCCTGGATACGCCTGTTGGCCATAGTTTAGGGCCGGGATTAACTTGGCCTTGAGGACTCTTTGGATGGCAATTGCTGATGGGCTATGTAGGGAGGCTTGTAGTTTACATAGGGCAAAGGTGATGGTCTTCCCTTTGCCCTGGATTTTCTTTAAGTGGGAGCCGCACAATCCCGATTCATGGAAGGAGACCCCTAGGTACATGTAATTCTGGGTACTGTCCAAGGTTAGATGGCCGAGGCTCCATTTTGCCCTTTTTTGGGGGGGATATTGCCCGAAGATGACTATTTTCGACTTGCTCGGGTTTGCTACCAGCCTGTTTTTATTGTTATATATTGCCAGAGCGGTGAGTGCCTTTTGAAGTCCTATTTTTGTATGATCCAGGATTATGAGATCATCCGCGTACTGCATGAAATGTATTTTGGTTGCCCCGATCTTTGGTGTTGCTAAGGCGGCCCCCGACAAGGCTGTCTCCATGTCTGCTGTGTATAAGTTGAACAGTAAGGGCGCCAACACGCACCCTTGTTTTAAGCCTCGGTTTGTGTATCTTGTCGGTTGCAGAGTCATTTGAAAGTTTGATTCTTACCCAGGTGTTTTGATACAGAGATTGTATCGCTCTTAGTAACGAGGGATCGATGTTCCAATGGGCCAGCTTTCTCCATAAGATGGTACGATCTACTCCATCGAACGCAGCTGAGTAATCGATGAAGCAGGCGAATAATGGGAGGCTTTTGCGTAGCCGAGCTTGATTAACTAAGTAAGAGAGTGCTGTGATGTTATCTACGTGTCATGAATTCCTCCCCGTGTCCTGCCTTCGCCGTTAATGGGCACCGCTGGCAGAGCGGACTACGAATCCCAGGAGGCCTAGCAAGGCGAGATGACGGGACACCCGTAACACGTGTTGTGACTTGAAAGTCCGCCTATATAAGGCGGAAACGGAAAGGAAGCTGTGTAGGATATTCAGAATCCTAAGCCGACGCATACTGAAGCCGAGCAATCCGTGAGCAGCGACCAGTGTGCCAAACCTTGATATTTGGAAGAACGGTGAGCAGGAACGCCCCGTGTCTCATTTACTAAGGAACAGTGGTATACTGCGAGCAAGCGTTCTCTGACTCGGACGAGACATCGAGGCCCGCTCAGGATCCCGAGTTGTGGCTGGTTGGAGCGGCTGCTCCCAGTCCGGTCCCAAGGTCTTATTCGAAGACCAAGTAACGGAGGTTGGTGTGAGCCGTGCTCCCAGCCCTCGTCCTCGTCCTAGTCAGGGCGTATTGTTGAGACGCACTCCTGGAGGAGTTTGCCGCGTCTCCACGGCCCTAGTACCTAGAGGTAGGTCAGATCGAGCGGCTGCTCTCGACCACCTCTCGCCTTTTGGTTATTTGGGTGTTTGCAACTAGAATCGCTTGATTTGAGATACGGGTAGAGCGGCTGCTCCCTGTATCCCCTAGGAAGGAGTGGTAGAGAACCCGGCTGGGCGACTCCCACCTTCCAAACTTCTGCACACCCCACGGTAGAGATCCCAACCCCTCATAGCTATCGAACGGCATTGTCGGCCGCTTCTTAGCACTGTGCCCTCCGTTGGCGTACAACGGAACCGTTGTACTTGCGGAGGACGGTCCATAACACCAGCGCTGTGATTGGGGTAACGTATACAGAACTGGTGCATCCTACTTATCGTTATTGTTTACATACTCTTTGTTACTTTTCTTCAACCAATAAATCCTTTAAACTAACAAGAAGTGGTCTTGTGTTCAGTGGGTGTCTGTCCCCGATCCCGGGAACGCTAGGTTGTTACAGAATATCCGATCTCAAAACCCATAACTATCCCCCGGTCGTGTGACAGACATGGCCACACTGGAGGATGTCTTGGCAGCGTTGGCTACCATACAGGTTGACTAGCAGCATCGAGGCAGGAATCCGCAGATGTAAGGGCACGACTTGACGCCATGCAGAGAGACCCTCTGACACCAGGTCCGGCCTCCACAAGTGCTGCCCCTGCGGTTGTGGTTGAACTGCCTGTCACAGTACCATTGGCTGCACCAGAAAGATATAGCGGAGACCCCAACACCGTACAAGTGTTCCTCACGCAGATAGCCCTGTACCTCTCCTGCAAACCAAGGGCTTTTCCCACGAGCCAAACCAGGGTAGCGTTTCTATTGTCATACTTGGCCGGTGACGCAGCGCACTGGGCGGTTCCCTTGGTGAGCAGGGACGACCCCATTTTGTGTGACTGGGGAGCTTTTCGTGAGGAGTTTTTCGAGTATTCGATCGTAGGGCAGACTCATACACGGCGGACCGCGAGATGCTGGAGCTGAAACAAGGCAACAACGATTTGTTGCAATACCTTAATGCGTTTCGCCGGCTGGTGGCTGAAACAAAGTGCGAAGTTGCCAAACAAACAGCATTGTTTCACCAAGGACTGTGCGATGAGCTCAAGGACGTGGTGGCTCAGATCGATCCACAGCCCAAAACGTGTGAGGGTCTCATCAGTCTGGTCTTGCGTTTGGACCACCGGCTGGGCGAGAGAAAAGGAGACCATAAGAAGAAGGGCAAGGCGTTGCCTTCTTATATCTCCATGGGGAGCCCCGAAGCCGGCTCCGCTGCCAAATCCGAGCCCATGGATATCGGAGCAATAAGATCCAGTCTAACTGCAGCAGAGAAAGAGTCACGCAGGAAACAGGGTCTTTGCCTGTATTGCGGCAAGAAAGGACATTACGTCCATGAGTGTCCTGCCAAGCCTAAGACCAGTAGGTACCGGAGCCCCAGGCCTGTGACGGCTGTGGTAGAAGCACCGGCGGAAAACTGATGGACTCCAGGAATACGGAAGGGGCCTCTTGGAGTCATAATTTCATTCCTTCCATGTCAAAGTCTGATCAAGCAGGAAAACAGCATTTGTTTATTACGGTACACATTGGGGTTCAAGATCAATGGCTTCCCGTGGTGGCCATGGTGGATTCAGGGGCCACAGGCCTCTTCATGGACTACAATGAGGCTCAGAGACTGGGGACCACCCTTATTCCCAAAGAAAAGCCGGAAGACGTTTATGCCGTAGACGGAAGACGTCTGGTGACAGGACCCATCGGACATCATACGGGTGAAATGCCGGTAAGGTTCGGCAGATGGCATGCTGAAATCATCGATTTTAGCATTATCAGGGCACCGCAGTATGGAGTCATATCGGGACTACCATGGCTCCAGAAACACAATCCATCGGTGGATTGGACAACGCATCAGATCGAAATGTCCTCCACATATTGCATGCAACAATGCGGGGTGCGACCAGAACTGCAGGACACCCCACGGATTGGAAGACACACAGTGGCCACTGCAGCTGAGAAAGCGGTGACACTTCCGAGCGTTTACCAAGGATACGAGGATGTCTTTAATGAAGTAAAGGCGGAGGTACTTCCGCCTCATAGGGTGTATGATTGCCAGATCGACCTGGTACCAGGAGCAAGCGTCCCCAGCGGTCGGCTATGTGCCCTCACAGAGCCCGAAAATCTACATCTGCGTTCGTACCTGGACAAACTCCTGGAGTTAGGGTTCATAAGGCCATCCAAGTCACCAGCAGCATCGCCCCTCTTTTTTATTCCCAAGACCAACGGCGAATTGAGGGCGTGCGTGGACTTCAGGGCCCTGAACGCAATTACCATAAAAAACCGGTATCCCCTTCCCCTCATCAGCGTTCTCCTGGAACAAGTACAGAAAGCTAAGGTATACACCAAGCTGGATCTGAAGGGGGCTTACCACCTTGTGGGCATGAGGGACGGCGACGAATGGAAGACGGCCTTCAAGACCCGGTTCAGCCTTTTTGAGTACCTCGTAATGCCGTTCGGGCTTTGCAACGCCCCCGCCGCCTTCCAGTTCTTCTTGAATGAGGTGTTCAGGGAAGTGTTGGATGTATACGTTGTCGTATACATCGACGATATCCTCATCTACTCCGACATGGACGAGGACCATGTGCGTCACGTCTCAACAGTCCTGCAGAAACTAAGGGAGAACATGCTCTACTGTAAACTCAGTAAATGCGACTTCCACATCTCTTCCGTGGAGTTCCTTGGGGTGATGCTGAGCCCAAGAGGACAAGAAATGGCGGAGCGAAAGATCAAAGCGGTGGAAGAATGGCCGGTGCCACGGAACGTAAAGGACGTCCAGAGTTTCATCGGTTTCGCAAATTTCTACAGGCGGTTCATCAAGAGGTTTTCAGGATTGGTCGCCCGATCACTCAACTACTACGGAAAAATCAGAAGTTCGAGTGGAAAGGGGATGCACAGAACACATTCGATGCATTGAAGAAGGCCTTCGGATCAGCCCCGGTGTTGGCTCACCCCGATCCGGAGATTTCCTATGTGGTGGAGGCGGACGCCTCGGACGTGGCATTGGGTGCCATACTATCACAAAGAAATCCCGGGACAGGCATACTCCACCCGGTGGCCTACATGTCACGGAAACTCAATGATGCAGAGCGAAACTACCATATTGCGGAGAAAGAACTTCTGGCAATCAAGGGCCCGTTCACTGAGTGGAGACATCTGTTGATGGGGGCTAGACACGTCGTCACTGTGTATACAGACCACCGGAACCTGCAGTTCATGACCGCAACTCAACCCCTTTCTCCTAGGCAGTTGCGGTGGATGATCTTTTTCTCTGGACTCCATTTTCACATCACCTACAGGCCTGGAACAGAGAACAGGAAAGCGGACGCATTGTCAAGGCAATCGGACGCCAGAGAGACAGCGCCCATCACAGAACACTCTATCGTTCCACCGCATGTGGTAGTGGGGGTGATTCAGCCCGATACGTTCCTCAGAGACATCCAGAGGGGAATTCGAACCTTCATGTGGCAGAGGTGGCTCCGTAGTCACGGAGAGTGGAAGGTGTCTGATGGCATACTTGTGAAGGGCCGCTGTATACTGTTACCCACGCCTCGGCTCCAGAGACAGGCCTATGAGTGGTGTCATGTATCCCCGTCTGCAGGTCATCTGGGATTTGAGAAAACGGTGGCATATGTGGGTCGACAATTTTGGTGGCCGGCCATGAGAGCGGATGTTTGAAGGTGGGGTGCTGCATGTACCGTCTGTGCTGCCATGAAAGGGGACCACCGACGAACACAAGGGCTTCTGCAACCCCTACCCACGCCCACCAGGCCGTGGGAGAACATTTCACTCGATTTCATAGTGGGTCTACCTATGGATCAGGGGAAAACAGTGATATTGGTGGTGGTGGACTACCTCACCAAGATGGGACACTTTATTGCTTGCCAACAAGTCCCATCAGCGGGCGCATTGGCGTCTATGTTACTACAGAACATAGTTAGACTACATGGCCTGCCCAAGGTGATCGTTTCTGACAGGGGTTCGCAGTTTACCGCCCAGTTCTGGAAAGCCTGGTGTTCAGCGTTACACGTCAGATCGGCCCTATCTACGAGTTATCACCCGCAGACGGACGGGCAAACGGAACGTCTGAACCAGTCCCTCAAACAATACCTACGCTGTTTTGTCAATCAGGGGAAGGAGGAATGGGTAAACTTGCTATGGATTGCAGAGATCGCCTACAATAACGCCACGCATTGTTCCACAAAGACCTCTCCCTTCTACGGCAACTACGGGCATCATCCACGGTTTTTGCCCTTTGTCCATCCGATCAGGGAGAGTAACCCACCAGCCACGGCAGAAAGGGTTGGTCACATCAAGAAAACGCTGGTCAAATCTCGTGCTTTTCTGGAGGATGCGAAGGTGAGATACAAGACTTTCGCGGATCAAAGGAGAAGACCTGGGCCAGTTTACAGAGTGGGTGAGTTCATCTGGATCTCCACTCGGAACATCAGGTTTCGGAAAAGTAGTATGTTCCATCCCAAATACATGGGCCCTTACCGAATCACCAAATGCCTTGGCCCGGTGAATGTGAGAGTGTGCCTACCCCAGTCCCTGCGGATCCATCCGGTGTTCCACGTTTCTTTATTGAAACCCTCATCCTCGCCCAAGCGAGTGACGCCGGTGCCTGTGATGGTGGATTCAGAGGTTGAGTGCGAGGTGGCCGGTATCCTGGACTCCAAATGGCGACGGGGCAAATTGTGGTACCTAGAGGACTGGAAAGGGTACGGCCCGGAGGAGCAGTCGTGGGAGCCGGCTGCGGGGGTGCACGCGCCGCGTTTGGTGTCGGCTTTCCATCGCAAATATCCTTCTTGTGCTGGCCCTGCTGGACGGTGAGATGGAAGGGGGATGTACTGTCATGAATTCCTCCCCGTGTCCTGCCTTCGCCGTTAATGGGCACCGCTGGCAGAGCGGACTACGAATCCCAGGAGGCCTAGCAAGGCGAGATGACGGGACACCCGTAACACGTGTTGTGACTTGAAGGTCCGCCTATATAAGGCGGAAACGGAAAGGAAGCTGTGTCGGATATTCAGAATCCTAAGCCGACGCAGCCTGAAGCCGAGCGATCCGTGAGCAGCGACCAGTGTGCCAAACCTTGATCTTCGAAAGAACGGTGAGCAGGAACGCCCCGTGTCTCATTTACTAAGGAACAGTGGTATACTGCGAGCAAGCGTTCTCTGACTCGGACGAGTCAGCGAGGCCCGCTCAGGATCCCGAGTTGTGGCTGGTTGGAGCGGCTGCTCCCAGTCCGGTCCCAAGGTCTTATTCGAAGACCAAGTAACGGAGGTTGGTGTGAGCCGTGCTCCCAGCCCCCGTCCTCGTCCTAGTCAGGGCGTAGTGTTAAGACGCACTCCTGGAGGAGTTTGCCGCGTCTCCACGGCCCTAGTACCTAGAGGTAGGTCAGATCGAGCGGCTGCTCTCGACCACCTCTCACCTTTTGGTTATTTGGGTGTTTGCAACTAGAATCGCTTGATTCGAGATACGGGTAGAGCGGCTGCTCCCTGTATCCCCTAGGAAGGAGTGGTAGAGTACCCGGCTGGGCGACTCCCACCTTCCAAACTTCTGCACACCCCACGGTAGAGATCCCAACCCCTCACAGCTATCGAACGGCATTGTCGGCCGCTTCTTAGCACTGTACCCTCCGTTGGCGTACAACGGGACCGTTGTACTTGCGGAGGACGGTCCATAACACCAGCGCTGTGATTGGGGAAACGTATACAGAACTGGTGCATCCTACTTATCGTTATTGTTTACATACTCTTTGTTACTTTTCTTCAACCAATAAATCCTTTAAACTAACAAGAAGTGGCCTTGTGTTCAGTGGGTGTCTGTCCCCGATCCCGGGAACGCTAGGTTGTTACAGAATATCCGACCTCAAAACCCATAACTATCCCCCGGTCGGTTGACAGACATGGCCACACTGGAGGATGTCTTGGCAGCGTTGGCTACCATACAGGTTGAACTAGCAGCATCGAGGCAGGAATCCGCAGATGTAAGGGCACGACTTGACGCCATGCAGAGAGACCCTCTGACACCAGGTCCGGCCTCCACAAGTGCTGCCCCTGCGGTTGTGGTTGAACTGCCTGTCACAGTACCATTGGCTGCACCAGAAAGATATAGCGGAGACCCCAACACCGTACAAGTGTTCCTCACGCAGATAGCCCTGCACCTCTCCTGCAAACCAAGGGCTTTTCCCACGAGCCAAACCAGGGTAGCGTTTCTATTGTCATACTTGGCCGGTGACGCAGCGCACTGGGCGGTTCCCTTGGTGAGCAGGGACGACCCCATTTTGTGTGACTGGGGAGCTTTTCGTGAGGAGTTTCTTCGAGTATTCGATCGTAGGGCAGACTCATACACGGCGGACCGCGAGATGCTGGAGCTGAAACAAGGCAACAACGATTTGTTGCAATACCTTAATGCGTTTCGCCGGCTGGTGGCTGAAACAAAGTGGCCAGTTGCCAAACAAACAGCGTTGTTTCACCAAGGACTGTGCGATGAGCTCAAGGACGTGGTGGCTCAGATCGATCCACAGCCCAAAACGTGTGAGGGTCTTATCAGTCTGGTCTTGCGTTTGGACCACCGGCTGGGCGAGAGAAAAGGAGACCATAAGAAGAAGGGCAAGGCGTTGCCTTCTTATATCTCCATGGGGAGCCCCGAAGCCGGCTCCGCTGCCAAATCCGAGCCCATGGATATCGGAGCAATAAGATCCAGTCTAACTGCAGCAGAGAAAGAGTCACGCAGGAAACAGGGTCTTTGCCTGTATTGGGGCAAGAAAGGACATTACGTCCATGAGTGTCCTGCCAAGCCTAAGACCAGTAGATACCGGAGCCCCAGGCCTGTGACGGCTGTGGTAGAAGCACCGGCGGAAAACTGATGGACTCCAGGAATACGGAAGGGGCCTCTTGGAGTCATAATTTCATTCCTTCCATGTCAAAGTCTGATCAAGCAGGAAAACAGCATTTGTTTATCACGGTACACATTGGGGTTCAAGATCAATGGCTTCCCGTGGTGGCCATGGTGGATTCAGGGACCACAGGCCTCTTCATGGAATACAATGAGGCTCAGAGACTGGGGACCACCCTTATTCCCAAAGAAAAGCCGGAAGACGTTTATGCCGTAGACGGAAGACGTCTGGTGACAGGACCCATCGGACATCATACGGGTGAAATGCCGGTAAGGTTCGGCAGATGGCATGCTGAAATCATCGATTTTAGAATTATCAGGGCACCACAGTATGGAGTCATATTGGGACTACCATGGCTCCAGAAACACAATCCATCGGTGGATTGGACAACGCATCAGATCGAAATGTCCTCCACATATTGCATGCAACAATGCGGGGTGCGACCAGAACTGCAGGACACCCCACGGATTGGAAGACACACAGTGGCCACTGCAGCTGAGAAAGCGGTGACACTTCCGAGCGTTTACCAAGGATACGAGGATGTCTTTGATGAAGTAAAGGCGAAAGTACTTCCGCCTCATAGGGTGTATGATTGCCAGATCGACCTGGTACCAGGAGCAAGCGTCCCCAGCGGTCGGCTATATGCCCTCACAGAGCCCGAAAATCTACATCTGCGTTCGTACCTTGACAAACTCCTGGAGTTAGGGTTCATAAGGCCATCCAAGTCACCAGCAGCATCGCCCCTCTTTTTTATTCCCAAGACCAACGGCGAATTGAGGGCGTGCGTGGACTTCAGGGCCCTGAACGCAATTACCATAAAAAACCAGTATCCCCTTCCCCTCATCAGCGTTCTCCTGGAACAAGTACAGAAAGCTAAGGTATACACCAAGCTGGATCTGAAGGGGGCTTACCACCTTGTGTGCATGAGGGACGGCGACGAATGGAAGACGGCCTTCAAGACCCGGTTCGGCCTTTTTGAGTACCTCGTAATGCCGTTCGGGCTTTGCAACGCCCCCGCCGCCTTCCAGTTCTTCTTGAATGAGGTGTTCAGGGAAGTGTTGGATGTATACGTCGTCGTATACATCGACGATATCCTCATCTACTCCGACATGGACGAGGACCATGTGCGTCACGTCTCAACAGTCCTGCAGAAACTAAGGGAGAACATGCTCTACTGTAAACTCAGTAAATGCGACTTCCACATCTCTTCCGTGGAGTTCCTTGGGGTGATGCTGAGCCCAAGAGGACAAGAAATGGCGGAGCGAAAGATCAGAGCGGTGGAAGAATGGCCGGTGCCACGGAACGTGAAGGACGTCCAGAGTTACATCGGTTTCGCAAATTTCTACAGGCGGTTCATCGAGGGGTTTTCAGGATTGGTCGCCCCGATCACTCATCTACTACGGAAAAATCAGAAGTTCGAGTGGAAAGGGGATGCGCAGAACGCATTCGATGCATTGAAGAAGGCCTTCGGATCAGCCCCGGTACTGGCTCACCCCGATCCGGAGATTCCCTATGTGGTGGAGGCGGACGCCTCGGACGTGGCATTGGGTGCCATACTATCACAAAGAAATCCCGGGACAGGCATACACCACCAGGTGGCCTACATGTCACGGAAACTCAATGATGCGGAGCGAAACTACCATATTGCGGAGAAAGAACTTCTGGCAATCAAGGACGCGTTCACTGAGTGGAGACATCTGTTGATGGGGGCTAGACACGTCGTCACTGTGTATACAGACCACCAGAACCTGCAGTTCATGACCGCAACTCGACACCTTTCTCCTAGGCAGTTGCGGTGGATGATCTTTTTCTCTGGATTCCATTTTCACATCACCTACAGGCCTGGAACAGAGAACAGGAAAGCGGACACATTGTCAAGGCAATCGGACGCCCGAGAGACAGCGCCCATCACAGAACACTCTATCGTTCCACCGCATGTGGTAGTGGGGGTGATTCAGCCCGATACGTTCCTCAGAGACATCCAGAGGGGGATTCGAACCTTCACGTGGCAGAGGTGGCTCCGTAGTCACGGAGAGTGGAAGGTGTCTGATGGCATACCCGTGAAGGGCCGCTGTATACTGTTACCCACGCCTCGGCTCCAGAGACAGGCCTATGAGTGGTGTCATGTATCCCCGTCTGCAGGTCATCTGGGATTTGAGAAAACAGTGGCATATGTGGGTCGACACTTTTGGTGGCCGGCCATGAGAGCGGATGTTCGAAGGTGGGGTGCTGCATGTACTGTCTGTGCTGCCATGAAAGGGGACCACCGACGAACACAAGGGCTTCTGCAACCCCTACCCACGCCCACCAGGCCGTGGGAGAACATCTCACTCGATTTCATAGTGGGTCTACCTATGGATCAGGGGAAAACAGCGATATTGGTGGTGGTGGACTACCTCACCAAGATGGGACACTTCATTGCTTGCCAACAAGTCCCATCGGCGGGCGAATTGGCGTCCATGTTACTACAGAACATAGTGAGACTACATGGCCTGCCCAAGGTGATCGTTTCTGAGAGGGGTTCGCAGTTTACCGCCCAGTTCTGGAAAACCTGGTGTTCAGCGTTACACGTCAGATCGGCCCTATCTACGAGTTATCCCCCGCAGACGGACGGGCAAACGGAACGTCTGAACCAGTCCCTCAAACAATACCTACGCTGTTTTGTCAATCAGGGGAAGGAGGAATGGGCAAACTTGCTATGGATTGCAGAGATCGCCTACAATAACGCCACGCATTGTTCCACAAAGACCTCTCCCTTCTACGGCAACTACGGGCATCATCCACGGTTTTTGGCCTTTGTCCATCCGATCAGGGAGAGTAACCCACCAGCCACGGCAGAAAGGGTTGGTCACATCAAGAAAACGCTGGTCAAATCTCGTGCTTTTCTGGAGGATGCGAAGGTGAGATACAAGACTTTCGCGGATCAAAGGAGAAGACCTGGGCCAGTTTACAGAGTGGGTGAGTTCGTCTGGATCTCTACACGGAACATCAGGTTTCGGAAAAGTAGTATGTTCCATACCAAATACATGGGCCCTTACCGAATCACCAAATGCCTTGGCCTGGTGAATGTGAGAGTGTGCCTACCCCAGTCCCTGCGTATCCATCCGGTATTCCACGT
Source organism: Lissotriton vulgaris (assembly GCF_964263255.1). Lineage (NCBI taxonomy): Eukaryota > Metazoa > Chordata > Amphibia > Caudata > Salamandridae > Lissotriton > Lissotriton vulgaris. The sequence continues at coordinate 2,049,032,599 of NC_141685.1, forward strand.
TTCTTTATTGAAACCCTCATCCTCGCCCAAGCGAGTGACGCCGGTGCCTGTGATGGTGGATTCAGAGGTTGAGTACGAGGTGGCCGTTATCCTGGACTCCAAATGGCGACGGGGCAAATTGTGGTACCTAGTGGACTGGAAAGGGTACGGCCCGGAGGAGTAGTCGTGGGAGCCGGCTGCGGGGGTGCACGCGCCGCGTTTGGTGTCGGCTTTACATCGCAAATATCCTTCTTGTGCTGGCCCTGCTGGACGGTGAGATGGAAGGGGGATGTACTGTCATGAATTCCTCCCCGTGTCCTGCCTTCGCCGTTAATGGGCACCGCTGGCAGAGCGGACTACGAATCCCAGGAGGCCTAGCAAGGCGAGATGACGGGACACCCGTAACACGTGTTGTGACTTGAAGGTCCGCCTATATAAGGCAGAAACGGAAAGGAAGCTGAGTCGGATATTCAGAATCCTAAGCCGACGCAGCCTGAAGCCGAGCGATCCGTGAGCAGTGACCAGTGTGCCAAACCTTGATCTTCGAAAGAACGGTGAGCAGGAACGCCCCGTGTCTCATTTACTAAGGAACAGTGGTATACTGCGAGCAATTGTTTTCTGACTCGGACGAGTCAGCGAGGCCCGCTCAGGATCCCGAGTTGTGGCTGGTCGGAGCGGCTGCTCCCAGTCCGGTCCCAAGGTCTTATTCGAAGACCAAGTAACGGAGGTTGGTGTGAGCCGTGCTCCCAGCTCCCGTCCTCGTCCTAGTCAGGGCGTAGTGTTGAGACGCACTCCTGGAGGAGTTTGCCGCGTCTCTACGGCCCTAGTACCTAGAAGTAGGTCAGATCGAGCGGCTGCTCTCGACCACCTCTCGCCTTTTGGTTATTTGGGTGTTTGCAACTAGAATCGCTTGATTCGAGATACGGGTAGAGCGGCTGCTCCCTGTATCCCCTAGGAAGGAGTGGTAGAGAACCCGGCTGGGCGACTCCCACCTTCCAAACTTCTGCACACCCCACGGTAGAGATCCCAACCCCTCACAGCTATCGAACGGCATTGTCGGCCGCTTCTTAGCACTGTGCCCTCCGTTGGCGTACAACGGGACCGTTGTACTTGCGGAGGATGGTCCATAACACCAGCGCTGTGATTGGGGTAACGTATACAGAACTGGTGCATCCTACTTATCGTTATTGTTTACATACTCTTTGTTACTTTTCTTCAACCAATAAATCATTTAAACTAACAAGAACTGGTCCTGTGTTCAGTGGGTGTCTGTCCCCGATCCCGGGAACGCTAGGTTGTTACACTACGGTCGAGGACCCTGGTCTGAAGCCGGTTTGACAGAATGGCAGAAAATTTTCTTCACTTGCCCAGTCTGTGAGGACCTTCAAGATGGCACTTGCGTAGGCTTTGCCCTCGATGTCCAACAGGGCGATCATGCGGTAGTTTGTTGGGTCCGATTAGGTCCCTTTCTTATGAAATGGGTGCAGGAGTGAGCCTCGCCATGAGTCGGGCACGGCCCCCGATAGCCAGCAGTCAGAAAATAAGTAGGTCAGATTTTCAGACCAGAATTCAATATTTGATTTGAACAATTAGCCTGGGAGGCCTTTGGGGCCCGGTGTGCCGTTTGCTCTGATTTTTTTTAATATTTTCGACACTAGAGATTTTCCGGGGGGGGGGCGTTATGTCGGTGATTGTGGTCGGATTCACTTTTGGTGGAGGCGTGTTGTATTGCTGGGTGGTTGGTCCTTCTTCATAGTAGAGTGTTTTTACGTGAGTGACCCAGACTGATGCCTCGAGGGAGTTTTCTCTGTGGTTTGTGCCTCGACCAAGATGGCTAATGTAACTCTAAAACTCCTGTGATTTACCAGGGCTCAACAGTTCGAAGATTTTCAGCCTCTTTGCCTCGCAGTGATTACGCTTTTCGGCCCACACTTTTTTGGAGTGGCACTTTGCGGCCTCCTGCAGTTGAATTTTGTTTATGATTGTGCGGTTTTTACTGTGGGCTTTTCGTTTTTTGTTTAAGTCCTTAGCACTTATTTTAATTTCTGCGTTGAATCCGAGGGCCGTCGGAGGGTGCCAGTGGATTGCTCTAGGTTTGTCCTCGCCTCCCCGGAGTTCTGTGGCTAGAGTCAAGGTGATTCCCTCCCATGTTTCTATTGCCTCCTGGTTGTATTTGCGCGGGGGCCAGCCTGCCCATGTGTTTGCCCAGTCATTAAAAGTTACGGTGGCTACCTTTCCCCATTTGATTCTTCAAGGCAGCTTTATTAATTCTTGGCCGTCCGATGCCCCGATGCGTGCAGTATTGTACCGTAATTTTACTGATAAGTTCATAGTGATTGTTAGTGCTGCGTGGTCGCTGTTGTTGCGTTGGTGAACCATAAAATTTGTCATTTTGTGTTGCAATTTGTCGCTTAAGATGATGTAATCGATCGTCGTTTTGTTGTTGTACGTATGACCGATCAAGGCTCCCGGGATGTTCTTTAGGAGCAATGTGTGGGCTGTTGCCAGTTTGTAAGATTTTAAAAGTTCATTCAATGCTTTGGTCCCCCCACGCTGTTGATTTCGCTCAGTGAAGGCCCCTATGTTGTGGATGTTGAAGTCACCGAGGATAATGCTGTCTAATGAGGGATGGCATAGCAGTAGAGTTTCTAGTTGATTTGCGAGTGTGAGCGAGTTAAATGTGTTCTCCTGTGAGTTATGGTAGATATTGATTAGTAGTATGGGGGCAATTCCGTTGGTGGGATGGGGGAATTTCAGGATGCCTGCCTGAAAGGTGTCTGGTTGGTTATGGAGTTCCATGGGTTCGGTATTCAGTGAGTGTTTTATGTAAATGCAAGTCCCCCCTGAGGGTCTTCCGAATATATTGGTCTTTTTTGCTGCTTTGCTATATTCTGCATATCCTCTTAGCGACAGTGGTTGGGTCAGCCAGGTTTCCTGTATGCATATAATATCTGCTTCCTCCAAAAATTTCACCGCAGCTGGGTTTAGTAGCAGCTTTCGAGTCCAAAGACGTTCCACGTCAATATTTTTAAACTCTGTGGTTTTCTTTTTTTTTAAAGTTTTTGCTCGCTCACTGGCAGTGTGTTGAAGAGTTCGGGCCAAATTTGCGGGACAAAGTGTATTAGGAGCTGGAATTTAGAGCTGACGACAGCCAGGACCAGTCGTTGCTTTCGTGACCCCTGGTTATGCACAGTCGTTTAACTTGACTGGGGTTGGTTGTAATCTTGACTGGGGTTCCATCGATTGCGCTGTTGTTTGTGCTGCCTTTGCATCCCTGAAGGACGGACGCGACTTTTGGCCGATGGATGGAAGGGGCGATTATTCGTGTAAAGTCAGCCACTCCCTGTGCCTGGTTGTCCGGCTTAAAGTATGGAGTCAAGGTTTTTAAGATTGAGGGGTATTTTTGTGCCGGCTTTGCCTTTATCTTTATGCCCCAGCTTTCCAGTAGGGATTGTTGGTTCCTCAGTGCCTCCGCCTGGTCTGGGTTGATGAAGGTTAATTCCGTAGTTTCGTTTTTTTCCTCCGCATCCGGGGGCAGGAAAGAGATGGTTTCGATGTCTGTAGTTTTTATGCCTTCCAGTCCCGGGATATTTGCGCAGAGTGTTAAAGGTTACTTCGGTTGAGAATGTCCCATTTTCCTTGCAAGGTGTATTCTGGATATAGCAGTATTTTCCGGTCCTTAGCAATTACTTGACTTGCGGTGGCCTCATTGAGCCAAATTTTTCCCTGGGTCTCGATTGGAGGTAGCAATGTCGGTCCGTGCTGGTGAGAGTTTGTCTGCTGATTTGGCCATGTTGAAAATTGAGGTGCCTCCGTGGGCAATGGGCTGGGTAGTCAGTTCTTATTCCATGGCCTGTAGACGGCATGCTCCGGTTTGAGGGATGTTGATACAAGGGAAGCGCTCTGGAAGGCTCCAATGGTGTCGTTGGTAGTTTTTGAGTTGTCGGAGTCTAATGCTCTGCTCGTTGGAAACTTGGTTTGCGCTGGGTTCTGGGAGTTGGATTGGCTGGGCTCCTGCTTGTGTTGCGTGGCTTCATCGTAGCTGTTTAACTGTGATTCATGCGCTTGTTTTTGTGGTATTGGCACTGTAGCAGGTTGAAGGGCCGCGGGGAGAGCTGGCAAGCTTGGATCCTTAGCTGAGGTGAGTGTGTGTGGGTTTCCAGTAGATGGTCCGATAACTTCTGCGGTATGTGTTGGATCTGCCAGGTTAGATGTTTCATCTGTGAAGATGTTATCAGGAGGCTGCTTATTGGGTCGTAACCAATTGTGAATAACGCTGGTGGCATATGCGTTGTTTTTCTTCTCCTTATTGAGTTTTCTTAATTTTTTCTTGTTTTTCCTTGACAGGTTTTGTGACTCAGGACTGGGTGACTTAAGGATTTGTTGCGGGCGTGGCTTTCAACCTTAGTCAGCGTGATTCTTGTTTCACCGGCTATTGGCGAGGCCAGGGGAGCAGGCTTTGCCGAGCTGCTTGGACAAGGATATGCTGGGCTATTATCCGTGGAGTGTGCCTGGGCGAGGCCCTGTGTGATTAAAGGCATGCTCCTCTGTTTTTGTTTGCTTCGCCCTTGAGGTCCTCTATCAAGGTGGTCATGATGTTTGGAAGTTTTTCTAAGCTATGCAGGATCGGGCTGCAGCTACATGACTCTGGCTTGAATTGTGTGCAGTCCTGCGCTCTGCGTATCAGGGCGTTCAAGTTGTCCAGTTTTGAGTCTATCCCAGATATCAGGTTTGCCACTATTTGTAGGATATTAATCTGCATGTCAAGCTTGTCCGCGTGCATTATCGCTGCTCCAGTCATTGAGACAAGGGCTTCGCTGATTAATGTTAGATGGTTTGTATTTGCGAGGCCGCTGTCAGAGGGCGATGGCAGGGCCGTTTTGTCATATTCCGGATGGCCCAGTCTTGGTAAATTCAATAGGTGGTTTATGGTCCTGTCGAATGGTTGTCGATTTGCACCCTCCTTTATTGCAGGGGAGCCATAGGTCAAGTCTGTGTGCATCACTGTGATGGGGGAAATTAAGCCTCCTTTCTTGTCGAAGTGAGTGCTGTCTGAGGTGTCAAGCATATTCGTGTTGTTTGAAGGAGGGATGCTCCACGGTCGATCCGCTGGGGGGGGGGAGAGTCTGGGCCGTGATGTTTGATTGGGTGGGCCCGAGTGCCACCATGTCCGGTGTCTTAGGTTTGGGGGGTATTCCGCGCTGGACGGTAAGTATTGTTGGAGAGAGGGGAATCCTGTTGGCCCGGGGGCTTGTTTGTGTGGGGCTCGGCCCTTCCTCCTTTGCTTTTGTGGTAAGTGAACTGACCAAAGACCTGGGGCAGGCGGAGGGGGAGGATGGTTTAGGGTTTCGAAAACTTCTTATGTCTCTAATACCAGCGGAGCAATTTAAGCGTTCTTTAGTGGTAAGCCTAGGCTTGTGGGCATTCAGCTTTGGGGGGCTGTAGGGCTTCCCCGTGGGGTCAGTCGGGGAATGAACTGGGGGGGAAGGGGCCGGTGGTTCCACGTTGAAGTCGATGTGAGGTACCGGGAGAGTTGGAGTTGCTCCTGTCGCTCCTGCTACACCATAGTGTTCCCCATCCCAGGGCCCTGGGCCTTGATAAGACCCCCCTCGTTCTAATACTGGAGGGTAAAATAGCTTCGCCTTCCGTCTCTTGGTGGAGCTGTGTGGCCGGGGCCTCTCCTGGGGTTGGATTAGAGTAGAGTTTCTGGTCCTCATTTTAGGGTTGGTTTGAGTGACTGGCCGGCTCCTAGGCTGCTACAACTCGGTTGAACCCACGTAGTGGATGGAGTCTGTGGGAGTCTATGGGAGTCTCCTAGAATCTCCTGCTGGATTGAATGGTGCTCTGAGCTCCCTGCTGCTGTTGCTGCTGCCAGTCCAGGGCTTGTGCGGGAGGGGAGATGCAGGTTGAAGTTGCAGCTCGTAAATTTGAGCTTTGGTGCTTGGGGCTCTGGCTCTGGCTCTGGCCTGCCGCTTGGTACTGCTGGATGGTGGATGCTGCGCTCCCGTCGCCCTCTTTACCCCGTTAAAGCGGGGAGCTTCGGGCCCCTGACCCACTGAGCGCCTGACCTCCTGGCCTAATGTGGCGTTATGAGGAGTTATAAGGAGTTATGGGGGTGGCACCAGCAGAGTCCGTGCTGTGCCTGGGCAGCCCTGGCCCCCCCCAGCCACACTTTCCCCCTGATGCTCCCGTCTCCCCCTACACCCAGGTCCCGGGCAAAGTCTCAGGCAAAATCCCAGGCAAAGGTCCCAGGCAAAATCCGCTGCTTCAGCAGCTCACTCTGGGGGGGGGGGGGTGGAGTGTAGGCAGTGGAGGGGTGCGATATTTCTCTTGGCCAGCCGCTTGCTTCCGCTTTTCTCTAGAGCCCACCAGCTTCAGGTGAGGGTCTTGCGCCTCGGCTGCTTTGAGCGGGTGGCTGTTGTCTCTTGCTTGTTGCTTGTCACTTGTCACTTCCCTGCTGTTGCCTGCGGCTTCTATGGCCTCGGCTGGCAGCAGGGGAGATCCTCTTGTCGATCTCTCGCTAGGCACTGTGGCGGGCTGTGGCGGGGTGTGGGAGGTGGCTGTGGCAGGCGAGCGGCCGCGACAGGGAGGGGCAGGGGAGTTAAATGATGTTTTGCGGTATTTTGCTGCCTGCCGTTTGCTCCCGCTCCCCACCTTCCGTGACGCTTCTCTATGGTGCCTCTCTGTGACGGGCGGGTGGTTGCTGCAGGTGAGGAGAGGGTGAGGACCGCCCGCCAAGTTGCACGAGTTGGCTGCTTTGCTGCTTGGCAGGTAATGAACGGTCGTTGGCTGTTGGCTGTAGCGGCGGTTGCGGTGGGGTTACCTACATAAAAATGACGGACGGCGAATCTTGCGTCGCGTCTTGGGCTTGGGCGTGCTCCTTTGCGTTTCTGAAATAAAGTACAATGGGGGGAGGTTTTAGCAGGAATGCTAGGGGCTGGTTAGCCAACTGGCAAGGAAAATGCCGTGGCATGGAGACTTACTGCGGTTTGACTTCTTTTTAATGGAGAATGAGGTATCGTTAATTCTTCATATGGTAGGCTTCTCTGTACACCGCACACCTTTCTGGAGGGGTCAAGAGAAAAATCGGAGTCAGGATTACTGATTTAAAATTATTATTTAGCACGTTAAATGGTCCAGTGTTAGAGACCTTAGAAGATCGAACTTAAAACACCGAACTTAAAAAAACACAGCAGTGGGGCAAGGCAAATAGTGAAGCAAGATTACAGGGCCGCCTTTATTTTACATGTGGTTACTGGAGATTATCTAGGAAAAGTTCCATGGGAGGCTTAGTTAAAACATCTTGATACGGGGCTAACTCATACCTTGTGCAGCGCGGGATGCAGTAGTCAGCGTGCGTCGCTTCCTCCGTGGTTGTGGGGATGCTCGCGGTGCCGCCGCTAGATGCTAAGAGCAGAGGGGCTCGACTCTGGCAGCCAATCAGCGGCTTCCAGGCGAGTGTGCCGTGACAACACTCAGCGAATGCTCAGGGGACCGTCTAGGAAGAGTATCTACGCTTTCTAAGGGATTTGATCAAGAAGTGGTTTATTTTGGGGGGCAAAGTTACCAAGTAGCGTTGTGTCTGTGCAATATCCACCGCGTAACCGCACCCAGACATAGTCATCTTGTCTTAATATGTCATGTACTAATTTAACTGGCCAAATGCCAAACAGTACATAATTCCGACAACACTACGGTGACCTTTGTCATATTAGCATATTGAAACATTTGCTTGAATAAAGATACAGGTGCATATTTATAAGACAAAAGATATATATGTCAAAAGGATGACCACATTTGAAATTCACCAATAAAGTCTAGACAGTATTGCATTTTGATGTACCTTCTGGACAACATATTCAAGTGATTCAACACATCATATAGATGAAAAGATGTCTGCTGGAAATTTATGTGTCTACTGTCAGTACTAGGAGCTGATACCATTAAGCTAAGATTGAGGGGTGAAGTGGAAATTCTTGCTAGGTGGTGGACATATTAGCAGTGTGATCAAAAAGCATTAGGGTTGTTCTGGGTCAAGCCCTGCCATTTGAGCATAGTTGGCGTCAAGTTCATTCAGACCTTTGTGTATGGTATTGAATTTATGCATCCATTTGCACTCCCTAATATTAAGAATGGAATTCAGATTCCCTCCTCGCGGTCCCAAGGTGATTTTTTCAAGTATGACCCATTTCATGGATTCGGGGTGTGATTCTTTTCCATGTAATGTTCTACCAGTGGTGCCCCTGCTGTTTGGCAGCGGATCCTGCTGCAATGCTGGAAGATTCGATTTTTGATCTTCTGTTTAGTTTGCCCAATATACATGAGATCACATGGAAAGTTTGTGAAAGATCTGAGGTCTACCTTTAGGTTGTTGTTGGAGAAGTGTGGCTCAGGGGTTAGAGGCGGCAGACCTGGAGCTTGAGTTCGGCCCTGGACCAGGGTTCAATTCCCCGCCTCGGCGGGTCTTGGGCTCAAAAATTCCACGGACTCGTTAATTCTCGCTCCGGTGCCTTCTCGACTCACGGGTTCACACTCTGCGACTCTGGGCAATAGCTTGCTTAATCTCCACAACGGCCCCTTGCGGTGGGATGCCTGGCTTTCACCTTGTGGATGCCCTGCCAGGGTTATCTCACAGGGGAATACCAGGACGGGTTCCCTAAGCAAGCGCGGAGATGCCCCAGGGTAAGTCATGCGCTATATAAGCTTCATTCATTTAATTTCATTTCATTCGACTTGTTTGGTCTCCCAACATGTAGGGCAGGTTTTGCATGACGTACAACAGAAATGGCCTACCACTTCTGGTGGATTCCAGAGTCCTTGGATGGTTGGTGCCTGCGGTGTGTCCAAGTGGGAACGGACAACGTGGTCTCTTATGCTTCTTACCTTTCTGAAGGCATGCATTGGTGGTTCAGGGGTTTCTATGATGTCAGCAACCAAACCCCAGTGTTTATTAATTATTCTCTTTATTTCATTACTTTTGGTGCAGTATGTCGTGACACATATCATTCGTTCCTGAGATGACTGGCGTTCCTTTGGCATCAATAATGTGGATCTATCCTGGAACCAGGAAATTTTTCTGGATCTTTACACCAATCGTTTGGGGTAGCCCCTGTCGATCAGGTGAAGGATTAGGTCATCCGATTCTCTAAAATAGTCCTCCTTCAAAGAACAATTCCTCCTGATGCGGAGAAATTGCCCGAAGGGCAGGTTGTCCCGTTGCCTTCTAGTATGGTGGCTCGTATATCTCAACAATGTGTTTCTTTCTGCTGGTTTTCTGTATAGGGTGGTGTATAGTTTGCCTTCCATTTCTTTTATACTTATGTCGAGGAAGTCAATTGACTCTTTGTTCATGTGCATTGTGAATTTTATGTCGTCCGACTGATTATTAAGCCATTCAAAGAAGTTATGCAGGTCCAACTCGTCACCAGTCCAGATCATCAAAACATCGTCTACATATCTGTACCATACAGAGATCCTTGTCTGGTATGGGTTGTGTTGCGATAGAATGCAATGTTGTTCATATTCAGACATGAATAGGATGGCCAGATCTGGGGCGAAGGCAACGCCCATGGCCACTCCTTTGCTCTGGATATAGAACCTGTTTTGAAAGAAGAAGTTCCTTGTCATAGCGATTTCCAGTAGATCGATGGTGAACTCAGTGGGGATCCCGGCTGGTTGTTCCCTACTTTGTAGAGCTCTTCTCATGGATTCCAAGGCAGGTCTTTGCGGAATGCTGGTGTAAAGGGAGACAATGTCCATTGTCACCAAAATGTGGCTTTCTTTGTTGAAGATTGTCTGGTCGACCAAGTTAATTACTTGCATCGTGTCCCTGAGATATGTAGGCGTGGTTTCAGCTAGTGGTTTAAGGAACGCATCTACATTTTTACAGAGGGGTTCCAGGAGGGAGCCGCAGCCCGATATGATAGGACGCCCCGGAGGTTTGACTGGGTTTTTATGTACTTTGGGTAGTATGTATATTGTGGGCACTCTGGGTTGGTCCACGTTCAAGTATTCAAATTCCTTTTTGGAAAGGAAACCGACTTCTAGTGCTTTTTTGGTGATGGCTAGGATCTCCTTCCTGATCTCCTCAGTCGGGTCCAGTGCTACAGGTCTGTAGCTGACTCCATCCATAAGTTGGGAATGAATCTCGGCCTTATAGTCTTCCACATCCAGCATCACAATGGATCCCCCTTTGTCAGCTGGTTAGATCACTACTGATTTATTGTTCTTTAATGTATCCAACGCTTTTCTTTCTCCAGCTGTGATGTTATGCTTCACATGGGCGCAGGTGCATCAACCAGAGCTCGTTAGCTCGTTGGCTCAAGGGAGCCTTTTCAAATAGGAGGAGGGTGGGCGCACACTGCCTCACACTCCAGTACTAAGTTTACTTCAGCTCCAACAGTCTGGCTCCTCCTCTGCCTCTCTCAGTGAACAGGTGTGAGCAATCCCAGTATCACTTCCTGGTAGTGATGTCATCATGATGCATCGATTTGAACTAATCGCTATTTGCAAATCGGTTTTTGCGGATTCGCTATTTGCAAATCGGTAACACGTAATCGCTATTAGTGAATGCAAATTTTACCAAATCGACAAAAAAAATCCGAATTTTTTAGATGCATAGACTTTTGCGATTCAAAATAGCGATTTCTTGAAATTTGCTATTTAGCAACGGCAATTGAGATGCCTGATGCGTGTGGCCCTTCATACGATTAAAAAGAAGTGGGCTCATTGGAAAGAACCAAAGTAGGTTCTTACAACCCCTTGCAGGTAAGAAAATGTATTGCAATTTGGTATTATTGAGTGATGAAAAGGTATAGCATTTATATTCCATCTCAGTGTGTAGGCAAAAAGATATGAATGCCATTCCTCAGGTAAAAAAAACTCCTCAACCTAACAGTAACCTATTTGACCTCAGTCTCTGAAAGTGGAGCAAATGGGACAAGATAACAAGATTTAAAGGCATCTTTATTGCTCATTTGCTTTGTGAGCAATAAAAAGGCTTTAAATCTTGTTATCTTGTCACATTTGCTCTGTTTTCAAAGAAGGAGGACAAAAGTTAGTATGTTTTCCTACTCGCCAGAAAGGGCGAGCAGGACCTAAAAATAGCTCGACCTCATAAAATTTACCTCACAAATGCGATCGGTCGTGTGGATTTGTCAAGCCCTCAGGATGATTGTGATCTGTCCAACAACCTGGGACATCAGATTCAGCAGGTTCAATAGGAGAGTAGAGACATCTCTACATCAAACAACAAAAGTGCCACTACAAGCTATAAAAGCAGAGAGGGTCATCCTATAGACAAACCAAGAAAATGACAAGATTATATTTGTGAGTAGTACCATTGCTGGAGGATTATCTATTTGTATGTTATGTTGTAACCAACTTGTATCGATAATAGTTAGTGGACTGTTTATTGTATATTTCTTTATTTTGTTAATTTACTTTTGGTGCATGCTTTTAGTCAATAAAAGGGGATGATATGTTAGGTATTGTCATCAACCGATGTCCCAGATGGACCCCGTACAACTGGAAGTTCTGGACTGTTGAGAGAACATGTCCTGTTGGCTGATCAGAGAGGACATCGATTCAAGGTGTTCCTGACTGACCCTCTCTTGTGTGGAGGAAAGATGATACATTTACACCTGTTTTATGTATTAAGAGAGGTATCACTTTCTTCATTCTATTTGGAAGGATTTTTGCTCTAATTTTAATGTTATAGTTTTAATGTGAGATGGGTCTAAAGTGAGATAGGTTCATAGTTTGCATAGTAAAGCATGTCTCTTCCAGGTGTATGGATCATATAAAATTCAGAGTGTAGTTTATCTAGGTCTGTGGCATCTCTGAAGGCATGCGTTAGTAAGGATATCGGCATGGTGACTGCCATAGTTTTTTTTTAGAAGTTGAGAAGGAAGCCATCTTCAATGGGGAACCAAGGAGGAGGCCAAGAGCATACCTAAGTGTATTGTTCCAAAACTTGCAGGGAACTTGTGTTGATGGGACCTAACTTGCTACTGCAAGTCTGCCCTCACATAACAATACATACAAATACATTTTACCATTTGCTGTTTTCATCAATTTGCACACATTTTACTCCACAAATATCCTTCACTCTTACTTGCCCAATAATAGATTTAAGTATTGAACACGTTGCTTAACGAAACATTTGTTGGCTGTGTCTCTTGTTTAAGAAATGTACTATTTGTACATACACCTAATACCTGAATTGCTAAGTGTGCTCTATGAAGCCTTCAACAACATCTGGTCACTGCACTTTTCCACAGTACTTACGTCTGGATTACTTATGGATATGGACAATAAGACCCTGATTTGGAGTCTGGCGGACCGGGTTACTCAGTCACAAATGTGACAGATATCTCGTCTGCCGTATTATGACTCCATTATATCCTAAGGAACTTGTAATACATCAGGCAGGATATCTGTCACATTTGTAAAGGAATTACCCATTTGCAAAACTCCAAATTAGGCTCTAAATTGTTTCACATTTCACATTTTTATTTTTGGGAATAGAATAAAAGATCAAAACTGTTACCAGGTATGGATGGTCAATAAACCACTTACGTGTGCTCTGGGCCTTCTTTGTTTTGCTTTGAGAGTGGCATTTGACCACTTGCTTTTTTGTACCCGTTTGGTAGCAAAGGTATGGCCTGATATAGCATCCACTTACATGTAGTTCTGTATCATTACAGTGTGGTTTGAGCTGTACTGCCTTACAAGTTATCGAATGTGTGGTTAACGTAACCCACTGTTCCCAAGAGTGAAGCTGTCATCTTCAATTGGGGCTTTCCCCGTTGGCCTGTTTTTATTGCGTCTGCAACCTCTTAATCTGATATAGCTTGTCTAAATCGGCATGGATGGAGGTCCACCGGTATTTGTAGTATTTGTAATTATATGTACACATTTTGGCTCTACAAATCAGCATTAACACTGTGTATTGGTGTATAGGCAACTGGGCTCAGGAGCTTTTGTAGTCAGCCATCATGTTCATGATCAAGCCCATGTCACACATTTTGCAAAATAGGCATGGGCAGAGAGGAAAAGAATCCTGAAGGGAAAAGAAGAAATATTAGACATTTTAAAAACTAGTGAGAATCAAGACATACATTCAGGGAAGCAATGAATGTGACAGGACAAACTAGAAGAGGTAATTAAAAAAACAAAGAAGATTTTTGCAAGATCTGGGGGACTACATCAAAGGACAGATCTCCATCCTCAGTATGCGACAATGCATGTAAGAACGAGTTACGGAAATGCAAACAGATTAGACAAGAGAAAGCTTTTAGACTAATTTCACCTCTTAAGGCAGGGATGGGAAAATGCCCAAACAAGAAGAGGATGACCAAGAGGTGGAGGAAGAAGGTTAAGAGGAAGTGCCTCATGAGATGAGGGGGCGAGAAGAAGAGCAAACAAAAATAATGAGAATTTAAACAAGAAATAGAAAAAACAATACCATTTTAATGACATTCATGAAAGAACTATAAAGCAACTAACAGATGTAGAGAAATGTTGACTAACTTTGTGGCCGTCTTTTTGTCCCACAGTACATTTCAATTAAGTGTAAAGCAGGATAGATGTTTTCAAATGTATTCAGAAACGTAAATGAATGAAAGCCCATAAGATGTCTGAAAAAACTAATTACAATAAGGAAAGGGACGCAACATAGAAAATGATGGCAAACATACTGATGATTGAAATGTCTGTAGTATTTGTTTTAGCGGATCTGGCAGACAAAAAGAGAAAGAGACACAAAGATGGAACCTTTCCAGTATGGATGTTGGCAATCCCTACTCACCAGTGTACCTCAATCTTCCTCATTAAACTCAGGAACGTTCTGAACACCTTTACATGGGCCATCAAATGACTAAGAAAGTACAATCACCCTTTTCCCACCTTATTAGGCTTGCAATACCTGCCACTGCATCCTCTTCAAGATAATGTTTAACCACCGCAGAAAGGCAAAACAAGCATGCAAAGACAGTATATCACCAGGCTTGAAATCAAGACATACAAAAATAAATGGCCATAAGACAAGATTCCTAAAGTTACTTTACATATCCAAGAGCTTGAAGAAACACCTTGGATAAGGGTCACTCTCTAAATACTCCACTTCCAAAAGGAGCTGTAACTTCATTTCGTAAATGAGAATACTTCCTCCATCATCACCCACAAAACTTCCAGCTTTACACTGTTAAGAAAACTCCTGTGTTGCTTCACCCAACCACTGTATGTTCACAGTCTTGAATCCCTCAGTTACTCCCTTCCACCATTCATATGGACACCACTCCATTTCTTCCACACAGTGAGAGAAAATAAGATTCCTAGTTACGTTCTCTTGACTATAATCACAAACACAAAAGGGCAGCCAGGATAGAGTTGCCATCAGAGAAAGGAAGAGCCAAAGATTTGGAGTAGATGCCTTTCCCACTAAAAGTAGCATGATTCATCATCGGCGCCTATTCACACCCTGGTATGATAGTACAACTAGGTCAGACACAACCAAGAGAAGATGATAGTTATTATATCAATCGTAATTGAATATGTAGCAGGGATGCTAGAGGTAAGAGATAAAAATGTTTTATGGTAAACCCCGGGGACATTTTCTTTCATTTATTGAAATTTTAGTTTATCAGTATTTTACAAGGTAAGATAAAGTATAAACTCTACTGTTTTGAGAAGAACATTGGTTCACCACAGTGCCAATATCACCTAATCATCACTATGGCAAAAATAGGAAAAACAATTAAAATTGCTAAGTAATTACTAAAACGTTGCTCTTGTCTCATTGAAACACACACCATGTGCCAACATTTGAAGCTGTAATGTGACGCATTTGGGGTTGTATTATGCATTTTCATTGTTTGCGCTGGGCACACTTATTAAAAGGTGGGTGCAAACAAAAGAAGTGCGCCCTATTACAGTGAATGTGCTGCCCTCAGGGCAGCCGCCAACTCGAGCTACCCCTAGGGCAGCGCATTGATGTAAAAACACGGAGCGGCTTAGTGTTTCCACAGTGAAGGCAGCACCCGCCTGCACTTTTACAGAGGGATTAGAGATCCTCTTGCAGGAGGGTACAGTCAGAGACTGCACCTGCCTGCAGGGGGATGTCTGTGTGGTCCATAGTACCCCGTTCCCCCCTCCAGAGGGATGCTCTCAAGGGACGATTCTCAGTGTGCCACCTTTTAGGGCTCCTTTGCCTCTGCGCCCTCGTCGGTAATACTGGCCCACATGTATCATTGTGTCATTTTGCATTTCTTAATTTGCGAAAAATAAGGAATCGCAAATTAAGAAGTGCAAAATGCTATGCATCATTTTTTTCGGTATTTCTTTGTGATTCAGTAAAAATCGCAATTTTTACCGAATCCCAAAGAAATACCGAATTCTTAAGTTAATTTTCGCAATTCCCATTGATTCCTATGGGCCAAAAGGCCCATAGGAGTCAATGCAAATTGCGAGTGGCACTTAGAAAATTTCATGGGTGCAGGGGGGGGTCCTTTGGACCCCTGAAATGTATTTTTCGCATCATGTTGCACACACACATGTCCTAAGGACATGTGTGTCCGTAACATGAATGTTGAAAAAAAAGCATTTTCAACATTTTAAACACTTTTTCCAAATTTACCGAGTGGTTCAACCACTCGGTAAATTTGGCACCCTATTTGCGAATTTTCACTTTTAAAAATAATGATGCATTGCTTTTAAGAAATCGCACATCTGCGACTTCTTAAAAGCACCCGCAATTTTAGAATTCGCAAACATGTTACGAATTCTAAAATTGCTTCATGCATCCCAAAAAGCACTTTTGCATTCGCAAACGGCCGATTTTAAGGAATCGCACCGTTTGAGAATGAAAACGTGCTTGATGCATGTGGGCCACTGCTTCGGCGAGGAGGCAAATCCATTCTCTCATTTGCATAGGGCACGTCCCCATGCAAACAAGGGAACGCCCCTGAAGGTAGTGATGGTGCTTTAAGTGCACCAGCGCTATCTGTACTATGGAAGGGGACGCACAAGCGTCTGCATCCCCTTCTGTTCTGTAATACCAAAGGGCCCCTGGGGCGCACAAAGCGGGCGCAAACACCCATTGCGCCCCCCGAGGCACTTACTGTAATACGGCCCCTGTTGTCTTAATAGAAAATATTGCCGGAAACTCCTCTCCTTGATAGGCACTGGTTTAACTTAAAGGCCTTTTCAGTTCTAATTAACTGCTATGAAGTACACTTGCTCCCTACTGTGCAGTGTGATGGAATTCATGTAGGAATGTGTTTCCGGGAATTCAAAGTCGCATATTGTCTGATTTGTTACACTCAATGTTTCAAGACTAGAGAAAATCACAAATCCACGTCAGTTAACAATATAAGAAACTACTGGGGAATATGTGTCTGCGAAGTGCGAAATTAAAATAATTTACTGAGCTTTTTCGGTGCTAATCAAATCAGCTGTTTACAAAACGTTCTAATATCCCCAAAAGATCAAAAACGTATATGCATTGTTTAATTTAACGTGAAAATGCAGTAAGGCAATATGGGCAAACTGGAACTTTAGTTTCGAGGCTTTTCTCGGTTTTAAATGGACCTACTCGGCCTTATCTGACACGTGTGTTTTCAGTGAATAATGTAAGAAAAACTTGTGATATTTTATCAAAAGTAATGAACATGGACTGCAAAGATATACTGAGATAGACTGTGATTCTATTTTAAAATCTGCCATATAAAGTTTATTAACAACTATGCCGTATGCCGTTTCCAGGAACTTTGGGCCCTATACAAGACCAGTGCAAATGGATTTATGGAAATCAGTGAACCTGCAAAATGCTCCAAAAAGTGGTGTCCGGCAAGGGTCTTTCAGCGTAAGTGTCATGTAAGATAAATTGTGAGATGAAGCAATTAGGTAAAACATATAATTTCCCCACTACATGTGAGGCTCACTAATGTTAGCAAGGAAGCTAGTATTGTTGATATTCTGAATGTATACATGCCTCCCAGGTGGTGACCTGAAGTACATGTGGTGTGGGGAAATTTTGCTGAATATGTTGAACGCATGAGGGAGGATCATGACAGCTGTATTAAAAGAGGGAGGAGCAGAGGAGATAAGGACCTAATACTGGTATATGAAGATTTCAACACACACCCGTCTGATGACATTGACAACAAAGAGGTAGAGGTGGAAGATTATTCTTTAGGTATCCCCAAGCCGATTATGACCCTAGCAACAGCGAATAAGAAATGGGAGTGCTTCTCATCATTCCATATATATCACCTGTTATGTCGTAAAAATGGCCACACTGCTTCTAATAGCCCAGCAGAAATGGCTTATTATAATGGTAGAAAGGCATCATTTATAGATTACATCATACCCAGAGTTATAAAAAGAGTTGAAAGTGAACACATCCCCATGTAGCCAGTAATAAAATGTGCACCAAGAGAGAGCCTGATGTTAGTATGAACAAGAGGGCAGAGTGTGGGTCTGAGAACCCTCTGATTAATAATAGGAGAAGCATAAGATGGAATAAAGAGAAATTTAAAAAAAGAATTCCATTATTTGATGCTATTTTGGAAAGATATGGTCTTATTATTCTCAACGCCACAAATGACAGCAATTCCAGTATCCTAGTTATATATGTTTCAATGATAAAAGAAATGCAATTGCTGTGGTTGCAACCAATACTCTCCAAAAGGTTCAATCAAGCAGTCTCAACTCCGGTAGTTGGTATGATACTGAATGCTCTGTTATGAAGCAGAATCTCTTGAAGGCTGCTATTTTAAAATGGTGGCCCAAAACGGAGCAACCGGTTGGTTTCATTGGAGTACTGAATGGATAGGTGGATTTTCTTATTTTTTATTTGTGTGTGTTTACCATACACTAAAATGCAGATTTTAAAATGAACTGAATGTCTCCATTTCTTAGTGCAATCTTCCAGTGCGGACTTCATAAACAAAAGATTGGTTGGAATGCCACTGCGTCCCTGACCTCATCTAGAGAGACTGATAGTAGCCTTAAAACACAGCCTATGCAGGATTGCACATTGCACTTGTGTTAGTGCTGTGCTCCAACTGGCTTTCAAATGTATTGTTGGTGCACAGACCTTAGAGGCATATTTACCACCGTAACGTCACTTTTTTTGACGTTCTGGTGGTGCAAAGCCTTGCACCATATTTACAAAGCGGCATTGTTGGAAGTGGGGGTGCTTATCGCTTACCGCCGCCACAAATGCTGGAGGAGGGAGTCCCCGACCCCTCGCTTCTGCATTAGGCTAAGTAAGGACACCGTCTGAGATAGCCCTGCTCACCCCATTAGTAGCTTGGCACGAGCAGCCAGGCTTATCTCCAAGGCACAAGTCTACAATATGTGCAACCACACTCACAGCAACCCAATGATGTCACCACAAATAGACTCCACACGAGTTTTTATAAAATGAGTATAATTTTTATATAAGAAGTTATACGATATGACCACTCAATACAAAATCAACATATAAGAATGGGTAGTATTCTTTACGGTGGGGTGGTAGGTTCTAATCCGCAACCACCGCTTCTAACCAACAGCTAAGCTCACTTCTAATCATTTCCAAAAGGTTAGGCTAGTCGTATTGCTAGAATCACACATGTTGTAAAAGGAAACAAATAATGCGTAACGATATGCTCTTGTACTGTGCAGCAGAGAAACAATGGCAAACGTTGCACCACAGTCATGTACTTTGCATTAAAAGGGTTAATGCAATGCGTATCGCTACTAGCATGCCCTTTACCAGGAAGAAACAAAGCAATGAGTCATGCTACAATCCTGTACGGTGCAATGATGAAATAATGCACTGTGTCACGTTATAATCAGATACTGTGCAAGGAAGAAATAATGCAATGCGCCACGTTACTTTTTCTTTTTTTTTTTTTTATTGACAAACTGATGAGGAAAACATACCAGTACATATACAATAAAGAAAGCGAAGGTTTACAAAATAAATATAAGTAATTTTGATAACATATTTCATATTCCACTTAGTACGCAGATGAAACACAGAAAACTCGATTCGTATTATACATACTAGAAGGTGAGCAGCAGGAATGTTGCCATTGTTGCGTTTAATTGAAGACCCATTACAAACAGAAAGTAGTTAGATGAAGTCACCCCAGATATTTCCAAATTTTCTTAGTGACCGGGCACCTCTGAGTTGTGCCAAAGCCAGCTCCATAGAGTAAATTTTGTTTACTAATAACCACCAGTCTCCAATATTAGGAGTTTTAGGAGAAATCCAGGCTCTGGCTAGTGTTAATTTTGCACAAGAAAAAAGAATCGTAACTAGTGCTGGCCGAGGCAAAGAAACAGGATGTATATCCAATAGTACTGTTAAAGCGGTAATAGGTGGTAGGTGAATCTCCTTAATTTAAAAAACTTTGTGTAGTTCCGCCCAAAATTCCTTTAGGGCTGGGCAAGAAAACAGCATATGTTCCAAGTCTGCTGCTACAACTTGACACTTGGGGCACTTAGTACGATCACAATAAGTATTATTAGGGGACCACTTGGAAATCCTTTCCGGTGTATAATACAACATGCATGTAGTTCTAAACTGTTGCAGCCTTAAACTTGATGATCGGACGGAATTATTAATATTGGAGAAAGAGCTGGCTATCTGCTTGGGTGTTATATTTAAACCCAATTTACTGCTCCATTTATCTGCTAATTTTGAACAGTCATCCGTTTTAAAAACACTAAGACACCTGTAAGCTTCACTTATAGTCGACTTATTTTTGGATGCATATAGACAGTTCCAGATATCGCAATCTAAGATTTCATACATTTTATTTTTCCGTATCAAAAAGTCATGTATCTGTAAATATTTAAATCTCATTGTTTCCAGCAGGTCATACAATATTTTCAGTGTATGAAAATCTAAGAACCCAAGTGCGCCATACAAATCACCCAAAACATTAATACTCTGAGCAGACCATCTAAGGGCCATACCGTCATTAAAAACCCCAGGTAAACCCGGATTACCCCAAAGCTGTAATTTCGGGTGGTAAAAAGTAGTCTTACAGAATATTAATATATTGACCAAATCTTAACTGCATCCCTAGCAGTCTTAAATGTCAACCTCTTGAAATAGTTGGGGTCATTGACTTGAAACAAAAAAAATTTTGATTCAGATTTTAACATAAATAAGTTTTAAAAAACGGGTCTTCACTATTGAGTAGAGACTGGAGACGCTTAACAAACGAGGCCCAGAAATATAGTTTAACATCAGGGAAGTTGAGACCACCCTTATCCAAGCTGTTTTTTAGCAATGCCAGGGATCTTCGAGCTTTTCGAAATCCCCATATGAAGCTGCTGAAGATTCCATCTAATTGCTTAAAAAAAGATTATTCAGTGCTAATGGGATTGAACGAAAAAGATAAAGAAATTTTGGTAAAACCTTCATTTTGATTAGGTTGCTTCTGCTAATTAAGTTCAAGGGGAGTCTGTGCCATGTTTTAGTAGCAGAGGAGTAGATTTAATTAGCTCATTGTAGTTAATATGATTAATTTCTCTTATTTTGGAAGTGATCTTTACGCCAAGGTAAGTGGCGACTTTACAGATCTCTGGAGCCACCGCCGTTGGTGCATAATTAGCTACAATTTGAGTTTTATTTATATTCAGCTTGTAGCCGGAAACTTATCCAAATTTACAAGTCTCTATAGTAATCCCTTGTAGGGCCTCTATAACATCAGAAGAATAGATGGAAATATCGTCGGCATACGCTGTAATTTTCAGTGCCTGTAAGCCGGATCTAAAAGGTGCAATTCGGGGTTGTACCTGAAGAGCATGTAGAAATGGTTCCAAAGAAAGGGCAAATAATAGAGGTGATAGGGGGCAGCCTTGGCGGGTGCCACATAAGATGGTAAAATCTGAGGTCAGCCCTCCATAGCTAATACAAGCTGTAGGATTATCGTATAGCGCCCGTATCCCCTTTACAAATTGCCCCCGAGCCCCATCTTTGTCATGACACACCAGAGATAATCCCACCCCACTCGGTCGAAAGCCTTTTCGACATCCAGCAAGATCATACAGAGTGGGGTGGATTCCGTCCCTGCCACATCAAACGCCGTTATGGCCATATTAACGTGAGTGGTGGTATACCTCCCAATCACAAACCCATGCTGTTGCGGGTTGACTATTTTAGGCATAAGGGGAGCCAATCTGGTTGCTAGAATTTTCGCAAATATTTTTGCATCGGTGTTAATCAGAGAGATGGGTCTGTATGACCCCCTATCCTCCTTTGGTTTGCCCTTTTTCAAGAAAAAAAATATTTTAGCCCTATTCCATGAGTTGGGAGCTATTCTAGTTACCCCAATGGACTGTATGACTTGTAGTAGTAGAGGTGACAGTTCCTCTAAACAGTTTTTATGAATCTCAATAGGGATAGTATCTTCCCCTGCGGCCTTCCCAGCAGGTAGAGAAGCAATAGCCTGGCTAAGCTCTAGTCCGGTAATATCTTCAGAAAGTTGGTCCATTTCTGGGAAATTACCAATATTTATCGCATTCTCATCCAGATAGTCCCATATTAAGTCAACACATGGAGAAGACTCCGGGGTATACAAGGAGCTATAAAAATCCAGAAATTGTTCTAGTATATCATTCGGCTGATCATATAGCATATCAGGAGATCCTCGAATATTAGTGATTAGAGTTATAGCTCTGTCATCTGCAACCTTGTAGGCCAAAATTTTGCCGATTTTATCCCCTCCCTCATATTGCGCTATTCTAAATTTATGTAAGATGGCACTATTTTTTTGAAAAAGTTTTGCCTTTGTATCTGCTTTCAGTTGCCCTAATTTCAGACTTATTTCAGCTACTGCAGATGGATTTAGCCGTAAAGCTGTAGCGAGCAATATTTCTTTTTCGGCAATACTGGAGATTAGTGATTCATTCATTTTGCGACGCTCCAAATTTTGTCTGAGCACATAATCCTGTGTAAACCCCCGAATACTTGCTTTACAGGCGTCCCAGACCATGGTACATGTGGTGGAATTCTGGTTAAATTCAATAAAGTTAGTAAGACCTGAAAATACTGGGTTGTATGGGACCTTTAAAAAATAATGCTTAAGTCTCAAATTTCTAAAGAATTGTTGTTGTTCAATTTTCAAGTTAAAGCTATCGGGCAGTGTCGTCGGGACAAAGGATCAATCTTTTGATAGGACATTTTGTTCTTCTGAAGTCAATTCATAGTCTGATAAATTGATTATTGGATTATCTGATCTATGCACTACCATCTGTAGTAATTGCGCCTGGTCCTGATCTCGTGTGTGTGTCTTGCTGGAAGTTCTGCTGCTTCTTCCCTCTGCCTGTACCCTGGTTCCAGGTCACATTGCGTTCTCCCCTGGGTCTCCCTCTTTTTTTGAATCTTTTCAAATTTCTCATGTCTTGTAGAGTGAGATACATTTATTGATTTGAGCTGATCCGTTATGACAAGCTTCTGAGTTTGTTGAACTGAAAATGTACTGATTAATTCAGGTATTGATAAAAACATAGAGGTCTTGGACCAATTTTCTGTATCGCAAATAACCCAGGTCCAGTACCTTTTTGGGTCACCTCATTAGTTTAATGATGCACAACTAAGCTGGGCAGAGATGGGCAGAGATGAGGCTCCAGGTAGATGTTAGGTGTTGAGAGATGGTGGGCAGGGGTGGGCGGGGTGCAAGTACCGTAGTGCCAGGTGCCAGGCAGCAACCCCAACAGGAGCAGGAGGAGCAGCCAGTAACCAGCCAGTAAGCCAGTAAGCAACGGTCCGATCACAGGTCAAAGGTCAAGTCGGGTCAGAGTCCGAGTGGCCAAACAAGCAGCTAAGCCCAGCAGACCTCAGCGAAGATGAGTCGAAGATCCATCAGAGTCCTGCGGCCAAGCCGTGTAGAGCAGCTTAGAGCGGCGGCACACACTGCAGCACACACAGCATCAACCGGAAGCGGAAGAGAGCACCCCGGAAGTGTTTGAGAGGCCTGTAGCAAGTTGGAGGATGAGGCTACCAGCAGCAGCACAGAGAAGAAGAAAGATACAGGTGTGCAATTTCAGACCGGGTTACATTGTTAGGGCAGACAGAGGAAGAGATATATGACAAATATAGGTTGAATGCTGACATAATCTATGAGCTCATAGCTGAATTAGATCCACAACTGCAACGTCATACCCGCAGGACACATGCAATCCCCACTCATGTGCAGGTCCTATGTTCTCTGCACCTCCTACTATCAGGTTGCTTCCAGGGTGTAATAACATCAGCTGGAGGTATCTCTCAATGTGCAATTTTTCAACTCATTCCTTGACGCCGTGTTGCAGAGGATACACCACTATATAAGGTTCCCCACAACACCACAGGAATTGCAGCAAACCAAATATGATTTCTATCAGGTAGCGCATTTTCCCCACGTTATTGGATGCATTGATGGGACACATGTATCCATTTGTCAAATCCTCAGTAAATGAGTACATTTACATACCATTCACGGAACATACAAGTCATCTATAGTTCCAAAATCATCATCACAGACATAGTGGCTAGTTACCCTGGCAGTAGACATGACTCTTACATCTTCAGACACAGTGGCATACACAGACGTCTCCTTGTGGGTGAATTTGAAGAAGGATACCTGCTTAGTAAATAGATGTAATACTGTCTTGCGGACTCTTCCGTCATGGTGACACATAGCAGTGAGTAATATTTTTGTTTTACACCCTGTAGGTGATAGTGCATATGGTGTGCACTCCTTCATACTAACGCAATACCTAAATCCAAGCACCCCAAGTTACCAGCGATATAATGAGGCACATATTTCTACACGCAATGTAATTGAGAGAACATTTACTCTACTGTAATCTAGGTTCTGCTGCCTCTACAAAACTGGTGGTGCATTGCAGTACAGGCCAGATACCTTCTGCAAAATCATTGCCACTTCTGCCATGTTGCACAACATTGCTACTACTAGAGGCATACCCCTGGAACTCTCTGACAGTGAGCATGATGAAGACAATCAGCCAAGACAACCACCACAAGAAGCACCCGGTCCAAGTGCAGCAGAGGGGAGACAGAGACATGTAGAAATCAATTAGCATTTTTTTTAAGGTGGGTAATGTGACAACACACTACATGCTGAACCAGGTGCAAACAAGCATTGTGTTATGCCAAATAAAACAATATGACATTGCAATGGTACTTAAATGGCAGTCCAGACAATGTTCATGCTACTGGTTACTTCACCACATTTCACAGTGTCACAAAATTTACTTCTTGCGGCCATGCACTGCCGGGGGCCTTTCTGTAGGCTCTGCCACATCCCTTGTGGAGCCTTCGAAACCAGTGGTGCTCCGAGTACGGTGCCTCCTGCTTGTTGTTATTGGTGCCAGGAGACTACTGAGGCTGGAGGCCTCCTCACTCTCTCCCATCCCAGAACGTTGTTACCACCAACTGCAGCAGTCTGGAGTTGTTCCACTGCTTTGGTGACCTGGATAAGGCCCTTGGCCACATCCCCACTGCAATGGGTCATCTTAACTTGCATCCCCACAGCACAACGGGACAGCTGAGCTGTGGTTGTGCTCAGCCGATTGATGGCCCTGGTCTACCCATCTATGCGTACCATCAAATTATGCCTCTTATGTTGGGATATATGGTCATCCTGCATCACCCCGCACTAGTCATGCATTGCTTTCGTTACATTTGTAA
Organism: Lissotriton vulgaris; assembly: GCF_964263255.1. Taxonomy (NCBI): domain Eukaryota; kingdom Metazoa; phylum Chordata; class Amphibia; order Caudata; family Salamandridae; genus Lissotriton; species Lissotriton vulgaris. The sequence goes on from NC_141685.1 coordinate 2,049,057,278, forward strand.
AATGTTCATTAGTGGCCCTCTGTCCTTCCACAACAGCAGTGGTGAGCTCCTTCATGCAGTCCTTGATTCCACCAATGGTTTTTGCCAATGTTCCAAGTTGGGCATGCATTAACTGCATGTTTTTGCATTGTAGATGCTGGACCTTGAGCATCTGTCCCTCCAGCCCACCCCAGACAGTAGACTTATTGTCTCCTGCAGCTGCCATGAGTGCCCTTGCCCTTGGCCTACGAAAGTAGATGGTTCTGCGTTGCATTGGTACCTCTGGCCTTGTTGTGGATGTATGACCAGCCTGTGATGTTTGAGTGTCAGGTTGACTCTCCTCCTCACTTACTAAATCTGGAAGTGGTGGCACTTTGGTCCTGTGCCCAGGGGTGGGGGTGGGCGCACACTGCCTCACACTCCAGCACTCAGTTTGCCCCGATTCATCATAATAAATGCAGTGCATGATAACACTTTCTTCGGTGTCAGGCTTTAGTTTTTCACCCTTGTTGGTGCAGCCAGTGCTGTGTATCTCTAGACACGTGTTTCAGGATAATTGTCCTTCTTCAGTAGAGAACAACACTTTTCTGGGGGTGCTGGAGATGCTGCCCAGTCTTCTCAGGTTTCGGTACCACTCACTAGGCGCAGGTGCATCAACCAGAGCTCGTCAGCTCGTTGGCTCAAGGGAGCCTTTTCAAATAGGAAGGGGGTAGGCGCACATTGCCTCACACTCCAGCACTCAGTTTTCCCTGATGCATCATAATAAATGCAGTGCATGATAACACTTTCTTCGGTGTCAGGCTTTAGTTTTTCACCCTTGTTGGTGCAGGCAGTGCTGTGTATCTCTAGACACGTGTTTCAGGATAATTGTCTTTCTTCAGTAGAGAGCAACACTTTTTTGGGGTGCTGGGGATGCTGCACAAAGTCTTCTCAGGTCTCGGTACCACTCACTGAACGCAGGTGCATCAACCAGAGCTCGTTAGCTCGTTGGCTCAAGGGAGCCTTTTCAAATAGGAGGAGGGTGGGCGCACACTGCCTCACACTCCAGTACTAAGTTTACTTCAGCTCCAACAGTCTGGCTCCTCCTCTGCCTCTCTCAGTGAACAGGTGTGAGCAATCCCAGTATCACTTCCTGGTAGTGATGTCATCATGATGCATCGATTTGAACTAATCGCTATTTGCGAATCGGTTTTTGCAGATTCGCTATTTGCAAATCGGTAACACGTAATCGCTATGAGTGAATGCAAATTTTAACAAATAGCCCAAAAAAATCTGAATTTTTTAGATGCATAGACTTTTGCGATTCCAAAATAGCGATTTCTTGAAATTTGATATTTTGCAATCGCAATTGAGATGCCCGATGCGTGTGGCCCTTCATACGATTAAAAAGAAGTGGGCTCATTGGAAAGAACCAAAGTAGGTTCTTATAACCCCTTGCAGGTAAGAAAATGTATTGCAATTTGGTATTATTGAGTGATGAAAAGGTATGGCATTTATATTCCATCTCAGTGTGTAGGCAAAAAGATATGAATGCCATTCCTCAGGTAAAGAGGATGGAAGGTGGTACTAGACAGAATTGTGGATGGTAGTTGGGGTTTCAGGGCTCGAAAAATCTGAAAAATTGTACTAGTCCTGCAGGTCTAGTACTTTAAAAAAAACTCCTCAACCTAACAGTAACCTATTTGACCTCAGTCTCTGAAAGTGGAGCAAATGTGACAAGATAACAAGATTTAAAGGCATCTTTATTGCTCGTTTGCTTTGTGAGCAATAAAAAGGCTTTAAATCTTGTTATCTTGTCACATTTGCTCTGTTTTCAAAGAAGGAGGACAAAAGTTAGTATGTTTTCCTACTAGCCAGAAAGGGCGAGTAGGACCTAAAAATAGCTGGACCTCATAAAATTTACCTCACAAATGCGATCGGTCGTGTGGATTTGTCAAGCCCTGAGGATGATTGTGATCTGTCCAACTACCTGGGACCTCAGATTCAGCAGGTTCAATAGGAGAGTAGAGACATCTCTACATCAAACAACAAAAGTGCCACTACAAGCTATAAAAGCAGAGAGGGTCATCCTATAGACAAACTAAGAAAATGACACAATTATATTTGTGAGTAGTACCATTGCTGGAGGATTATCTATTTGTATGTTATGGTGTAACCAAATTGTATCCATAATAGTTAGTGAACTGTTTATTGTATATATTTTTATTTAGTTAATTTACTTTTGGTGCATGCTTTTAGTCAATAAAAGGGGATGATATGTTAGGTATTGTCATCAACCGATGTCCCACATGGACCCCGTACAACTGGATGTTCTGGACTGTTGAGAGAACGTGTACTGGTGGCTGATCAGAGAGGACATCGATTCAAGGTGTTCTTGACCGACCCTCTCTTGTGTGGTGGAAAGATAATACATAGATGAGCTTGCGACTACATGTGTGGAGTCATCTTTACACCTGTTTTATGTATTAGGCGAGGTATCACTTTCTTCACTCTATTTGGAAGGATTTTTGCTCTAATTTTAATGTTATAGTTTTAATGTGAGATGGGTCTATAGTGAGATAGGTTTATAGTTTTCATAGTACAGCATGTCTCTTCCAGGTGTATGGATCAGATAAAATTCAGAGTGTAGTTTATCTAGGTCTGTGGCATCTCTGAAGGCATGCGTTAGTAAGGATATCTGCATGGTGACTTCCATGTTTTTTTTCATCTTCAATGGGGAACCAAGGAGGAGGCCCAGAGCATACCTAAGTGTATTGTTCCAAAACTTGCAGGGAACTTGTGTTGATGGGACCTAACTTGCTACTGCATGTCTGCCCTCACATAACAATACATACCATGCAAATACTTTTTCCCATTTGCTGTTTTCACCAATTTGCACACATTTTACTCCACAAATATCCTTCACTCTTACTTGCCCAATAATGGATTTAAGTATTGAAAACGTTGCTTAACGAAACTTTTGTTGGCTGTGTCTCTCATTTAAGAAATGTACTATTTGCACATACACCTAATACCTGAACTGTTAAGTGTGCTCTATGAAGCCTTCAACAACATCTGGTCACTGCACTTTTCTACTGTACTTACATCTGGATTACTTATGGATATGGACAATAAGACCCTGATTTGGAGTCTGGCGGACCGGGTTACTAAGTCACAAATGTGACAGATATCCCATCTGCCGTATTATGACTCCATTATATCCTAAGGCACTTGGAATACATCAGGCAGGATATCTGTCACATTTGTAAAGGAATAACCCATTCGCAAAACTCCAAATTAGGCTCTAAATTGTTTCACATTTCACATTTTTATTTTTGGGAATAGAATAAAAGATCAAAATTGTTACCAGGTATGGATGGTCAATTCACTACTTACGTGTGCTCTGGGCCTTCTTTGTTTTGCTTTGAGAGTGGCATTTGACCACTTGCTGTTTTGTATCCGTTTGGTAGCAAAGGTAAGGCCTGATAAAGCATCCACTTACATGCAGTTCTATATCATTACAGTGTGGTTTGAGCTGTACTGCCTTACAAGTTATCGAATGTGTGGTTAACATAACCAACTGTTCCCAAGAGTGAAGCTGTCATCTTCAATTGGGGGTTTTCCCGTTGGCATGATTTGATTGCGTCTGCAACCTCTTAATCTGATATAGCTTGTCTAACTCGGCATGGATGGAGATCCACTGGTATTTGTAGTATTTGTAAGTATATGTACACATTTTGGCTCTACAAATCAGCATTAACACTGTGTATTGGTGTATAGGCAGCTGGGCTCAGGAGCTTTTGAAGTCAGCCATCATGCTCATGATCAAGCCCACCTCCCATGTTACACATTTTGCAAAGTAGGCATGGGCAGAGAGGAAATGAATCCTGAAGGGAAAAGAAGAAATATTAGACATTTTAAAAACTAGTAAGAATCAAGACATACATTCAGGGAACCAACGACCCCGCCGCCGCCAGAGCCAATCTGCACGAAGGGATGAAAGATGTAGCCGAGTGGATGACGACCAGCCGCCTGAAACTGAACTCAGACAAGACGGAGGTCCTCATGCTGGGCTCTTCACCCCCGCCTGGGACGACTCCTGGTGGCCTCCCGCCCTGGGCTCCGCACCCAAACCGACAGACCACGCACGCAACCTGGGCTTCATCCTGGACTCCTCCCTCTCCATGACCAGGCAAGTCAACGCCGTCTCCTCGGCGTGCTTCAACATCCTACGCATGCTACGGAAGATCTTCTGGTGGATCCCCACCGAGACCAGGAAGACCGTCACCCAGGCCCTCGTCACCAGTCGACTGGACTACGGCAACGCCCTCTACGCCGGTACCACCGCCAAGCTCCAGAAGAGACTCCAGCGGATCCAGAACGCCTCAGCCAGACTCATCCTCGACATCCCACGAACCAGCCACATCTCCGGACATCTGAGAGACCTGCATTGGCTCCCCGTCAACAAAAGGATCACCTTCCGCCTCCTCACCCACGCACACAAAGCCCTACACGACCAAGGCCCGAGCTACCTCAACAACCGAATCAACTTCTACGCTCCCAAACGCCACCTCCGATCAGCCAACCACGCCCTCGCCGCCGTCCCCCGCATCCGAAGAGCAACAACAGGAGGAAGGTCCTTCTCCTACCTGGCCGCCAAGACCTGGAACTCCCTCCCGACCGACCTGCGCCTGACCCAAGACCACCTCTCCTTCAGGAAGAAGCTGAAGACCTGGCTGTTCGAGCAGTAACGGCACCCCCCCTCCCCCCCAGCGCCTTGAGACCCTACGGGTAAGTAGTGCGCTCTATAAATGTCTTTGATTGATTGATTGAATGTGACAGGACAAACTAGAAGAAGTAATTAAAAAAACAAAGAAGATTTCTGCAAGATCTGGGGGACTACATCACAGGACAGATCTCCATCTTCAGTATGCGACAATGCATGTAAGAACGAGTTACGGGATGGGAAAATGCCCAAACAAGAAGAGGATGAACAAGAGGTGGAGGAAGAAGGTTAAGAGGAAGTGCCTCATGAGATGAGGGGGCGAGAAGAAGAGCAAACAAAAATAATGGGAATTTAAACAAGAAATAGAAAAAACAATACCATTTTAATGACATTCATGAAAGAACTATAAAGCAACTAACAGATGTAGAGAAATGTTGACTTACTTTGTGGCCGTCTTTTTGTCCCACAGCACATTTCAATTAAGTGTAAAGCAGGATAGATGTTTTCAAATGTATTCAGAAACGTAAATGAATGAAAGCCCAAAAGATGTCTGAGAAAACTAATTATAAAAAGGAAAGGGAAGCTACATAGAAAATGATGGCAAACATACTGATGATTGAAATGTCTGTACTATTTGTTTTAGCGGATCTGGCAGAAAACAAAGAGAAAGAGACACAAAGATGGAACCTTTCCAGTATGGATGTTGGCAATCCCTGCTCACCAGTGTACCTCAATCTTCCTCATTAAACTCAGGAACGTTCTGAACACCTTTACATGGGCCATAAAATGACTAAGAAAGTACAATCACCCTTTTCCCACCTTATTGGGCTTGCAATACCTGCCACTGCATCCTCTTCAAGATGATGTTTAACCACCTCAGAAAAGCAAAACAAGCATACAAAGACAATATATCACCAGGCTTGAAATCAAGATATACAAAAAGAAATGGCCATATGACAAGTTACTTTACATATCCAAGAGCTTGAAGAAACACTTTGGATGAGGGTCACTCCCTAAATACTCCACTTGCAAAAGGAGCTGTAACTTCATTTCGTAAATGAGAATACTGCATCCATCATCACCCACAAAACGTCCAGCTTTACACTGTTAAGCAAACTCCTGTGTTGCTTCACCCAACCACTGTATGTTCACAGTCTTGAATCCCTCACTTACTCCCTTCCACCCTTCATATGGACACCACTCCATTTCTTCCACACAGTGAGAGGGTGAGAGAAAATAAGATTCCTAGTTACGTTCTCTTGACTATAATCGCAAACACAAAAGGGCAGCCAGGATAGAGTTGCCATCGGAGAAAGGGAAATTAAAGATTTGGAGTAGATGCCTTACCCACTAAAAGTGGCATACTTCAACATCGGCGCCTATTCACACCCTGGTATGATAGTACAACTAGGTCAGACACAACCAAGAGAAGATGATAGTTATTATATCAATCGTAAATGGATATGTAGCAGGGATGCTAGAGGTAAGAGATAAAAATGTTTTATGGTAAACCCTGGGAAATTTTCTTTCATTTATTGAAATTTTAGTTTATCAGTATTTTACAAGGTAAGATAAAGTAGAAACTCTATTGTTTTGAGAAGAACATTGGTTCACAACACTGCCAATATTACCTAATCATCACTGTGGCAAAAATAGGAAAAACAATTAAAATTGCTAAGCAATTACTAAAACGTTGCTCTTGTCTCATTGAAACACACATCATGTGCCAACATTTGAAGCTGTAATGTGACGCAATTGGGGCTGTATTATGCATTTTCATTGTTTGCGCTGGGCACACTTATTAAAAGGTGGGTGCAAACAAAGGAAGTGCGCCCTATTACAGTGAATGTGCTGCCCTCAGGGCAGCCGCCAACTCGCGCTACCCCTAGGGCAGCGCATTGATGTGAAAACAAGGAGCGGCTGTGTGTTTCCACAGTGCAGGCAGCACCCGCCTGCACTTTTACAGAGGGATTAGAGATCCTCTTGCAGGAGGGTACAGTCAGAGACTGCACCTGCCTGCAGGGGGAGGTCGGTGGGGTCCATAGTAAGCATGGGCGGAAAATCCGTTTCGCTCGCGGATTTTGCGGATTTTCGGTAAATTCGCAATCCGCGAGATTCGCGAATCTCCCGCAAAATCCGCAAATCCGCGAGCAGCGGATTTTGCTCGCACTGCTCGCACTGTTCGCGTGAGTTCGCGGCTTCCCAGTACAACTTCGCGCCCCGCGAATAAGTGCAAAATTGCAGAAATACGATCTTAGCAAAACTGAAACTACTTACCAGGTTCAAAAGTTCAGGCTCATCATTAGTAGCCATTTCCTGCAGTGCTTCCTGAGGGGCCCCTCCAGAGTTCAGTTGCCAGTTGCAACTATTATGTGACCCTGCTCTGAACCTCAGAATAGTTACACATATGCCACAAAGGTCCTGAATTACAGCTAAGGGAGACAAGCAGGAGCCAGGCTGGAAGTTCAAATCCATTAATCAGCCCCTAATTCATTATTGTCAGTTGGGGCAGGGCAGGTGTTGTAACTAATTTTGCAACAATGAAAGCACTTAGCAAGTGCAAAAGATCACTAATCAGGAAGCACTAAGGAAGCAGGTGCCAGCTAAAAAAATATTCTGTGACACATTAATCAGCCCCAAATTAATTCAGGTCACTTGAGGCAGGGAAGGTGTGCTTGCGTTGCCACAATAATGTACACTGACTGGACAACCAGAGGGTGCTGTGATGAAACAGAGGGTGGCATGGGTGGGCCAGAGGGTGGCATGAGTAGTCAGAGAGTGGCAGTGGTGACAGAGAGTGTCAGTGATGAAGAAGAGTGTCCCAAACAGGCTGGACACGTAGAAACAACAAGTTCGCGAAACTTGCAACCCGACAGGTAAGTTTGCAATTTGCGAAATTGTACAAAACTCTCGCGAACTGGCAGAAACCCGCGCAAACACAAAAAAAAAAAAATCCGCAAATTCGCGAGAATTCGCTGATTTTGCAGATTGCGAGTTTGCAAATCCGCAAAATTCGCGAACGCGAGATTCGCAAAATTCGCCCATGCTTAGTCCATAGTACCCTGTTCCCCTTCCAGAGGGCTGCTCTCAAGGGACGATTCACAGTGTGCCACCTTTTAGGGCTCCTTTGCCTCTGCGCCCTCATCGGTAATACTGCGTGGGCGAGGAGGCAAATCCATTCTCTCATTTGCATAGGGCATATCCCCATGCAAACGAGGAAAAGCCCCTGAAGGTAGTGATGGTGCTTTAAGTGCACCAGCGCTATCTGTACTATGGAAGGGGACGCACAAGCATCTGCATCCCCTTCTGTTCTGTAATACCAAAGGGCCTTTGGGGCGCACAAAGCGGGTACAAACATCAATTGCGCCCCCGAGGCACTTACTGTAATACTGCCCCTGTTGTCTTAATGGAAAATATTGCCGGAAACTCCTCTCCTTGATAGGCACTGATTAACTTAAAGGCCTTTTCAATTCTAATTAACTGCTATGAAGTACACTTGCTCCCTACTGTGCAGTGTGTTGGAGTTCATGTAGGAATGTGTTTCCGGGAATTCAAAGACGCATATTGTCTGATTTGTTATACTCAATGTTTCAAGACTAGAGAAAATCACAAATCCACGTCAGTTAACAATATAAGAAACTACTGGGGAATATGTGTCTGCGAAGTGCGAAATTAAAATAATTTATTGAGCTTTTTCAAGTGCTAATCAAATCAGCTGTTTACAAAACGTTCTAATATCCCCAAAAGGTCAAACACTTATATGCATTGTTTCATTTAACGTGAAAATGCAGTAAGACAATATGGGCAAACTGGAACTTTAGTTTCGTTTTAAATTGACCTACTCTACCTTATCTGACACGTGTGTTTTCAGTGAATAATGTAAGAAAGACTTGTGATATTTTATCAAAAGTAATGAACATGGACTGCAAAGATATACTGAGATAGACTGTGATTCTATTTTAAAATCTGCCATATAAAGTTTATTGACAACTATGTCGTATGCCGTTTCCAGGAAATATGGGCCCTATACAAGACCAGTGCAAATGGATTTATGGAAATCAGTGAACCTGCAAAATGCTCCAAAAAGTGGTGTCCGGCAAGGGTCTTTCAGCGTAAGTGTCATGTAAGATAAATTGTGAGATGAAGCAATTAGGTAAAACATATAATTTCCCCACTACATGTGAGGCTCACTAATGTTAGCAAGGAAGCTAGTATTGTTGATATTCTGAATGTATACATGCCTCCCAGGTGGTGACCTGAAGTACATGTGGTGTGGGGAAATTTTGCTGAATATGTTGAACGCATGAGGGAGGATCATGACAGCTGTATTAAAAGAGAGAGGAGCAGAGGAGATAAGTACCTAATACTGGTATATGAAGATTTCAACACACACCCGTCTGATGACATTGACAACAAAGAGGTAGAGGTGGAAGATTATTCTTTAGGTATCCCCAAGCCGATTATGACCCTAGCAACAGCGAATAAGAAATGGGAGTGCTTCTCATCATTCCATATATATCACCTGTTATGTCGTAAAAATGGCCACACTGCTTCTAATAGCCCAGCAGAAATGGCTTATTATAATGGTAGAAAGGCATCATTTATAGATTACATCATACCCAGAGTTATAAAAAGAGTTGAAAGTGAACACATCCCCATGTAGCCAGTAATAAAATGTGCACCAAGAGAGAGCCTGATGTTAGTATGAACAAGAGGGCAGAGTGTGGGTCTGAGAACCCTCTGATTAATAATAGGAGAAGCATAAGATGGAATAAAGAGAAATTTAAAAAAAGAATTCCATTATTTGATGCTATTTTGGAAAGATATGGTACTATTATTCTCAACGCCCCAAATGACAGCAATTCCAGTATCCTAGTTATATATGTTTCAATGATAAAAGAAATGCAATTGCTGCGGTTGCAACCAATACTCTCCAAAAGGTTCAATCAAGCAGTCTCAACTCCTGTAGTTGGTATGATACTGAATGCTCTGTTATGAAGCAGAATCTCTTGAAGGCTGCTATTTTAAAATGGTGGCCCAAAACGGAGCAACCGGTTGGTTTCATTGAAGTACTGAATGAATAGGTGGATTTTCTTATTTTTTATCTGTGTGTGTTTACCATACACTGAAATGCAGATTTTAAAATGAACTGAATGTCTCCATTTCTTAGTGCAATCTTCCAGTGCAGACTTCATAAACAAAAGATTGGTTGGAATGCCACTGCGTCCCTGACCTCATCTAGAGAGACTGATAGTAGCCTTAAAACACAGCCTATGCAGGATAGCACATTGCACTTGTGTTAGCGCTGTGATCCAACTGGCTTTCAAATTTATTGTTGGTGCATAGAACTTAGGAGCATATTTACCACCGTAACGTCACTTTTTTCGACGATCTGGTGGTGCAAAGACTTGCACCATATTTACTAAGCGGCATTGTTGGAAGTGAGGGTGCTTATCGCTTACCGCCGCCACAAATGCTGGAGGAGGGAGTCCCCGACCCCTCGCTTCTGCATTAGGCTAAGTAAGGACACCGTCTGAGATAGCCCTGCTCACCCCATTAGTAGCTTGGCACGAGCAGCCAGGCTTATCTCCAAGGCACAAGTCTACAATATGTGCAACCACACTCACAGCAACCCAATGATGTCACCACAAATAGACTCCACACGAGTTTTTATAAAATGAGTATAATCTTTATATAAGAAGTTATACGATATGACCACACGATACAGAATCAACATATAAGAATGGCTAGTATTCTTTACGGTGGGGTAGTAGGTTCTAATCCCCACCCACCACTTCTAACCAACAGTTAAGCTCACTTCTAACCGTTTCCAAAAGGTTAGGCCAGTCGTATTGCTAGAATCACACATGTTGTAAAAGGAAACAAATAATGCGTAACAATATTCTCTTGTACTGTGCAGCAGAGAAACAAGGCCACGCCCCCTTCGGAGGCCACGCCCACCGACCTAGAGCTCAAAAGAGACGCTGCTCACCAGCCTCTCCACCTAACAAACGCTGCTCCTGAGGCGGAAAGCCGGGAGAGCGCTCCGTTTTTTTAAAATTTGTATTGTGAATCCTGTTGTGTTTTAAAACCTTCTCTTACTCACCCAAGCCTCTCCCACTGCAAGCGGCCCCTCCGCTGCCCAGAAACCGGCGTGCTAAACGCTTGACACAGGCTCGGTCGATCGACAGGCCACGCCCCCTTCGGAGGCCACGCCCACCGCCGACCTATCCATCAATCCATAAGTATGTGCCTCCCAAGGAAGCGCAGCGGACGAACGCAGCGGGCGCGCCGATTGCGCGCCGAAGGCGCGCTTAAGGCAAGCTCGTCTGCGCTCGTCCGCGCCCGACCGGGCCCTGCGGCCCTGCCCCCTGGCCCTTCAGGGGCTAGTAGACACATCTACAGCTCGAGTGCCTTACATCAGCTACGTCCACCAATACCTCCAAGCTGTGGAATTCCAGGACATCCTTTGGAGATGCCCCGCCGCTGCACTCACTGTAAGTTTGAACTCACCCCTAAAACTGCCCAAACTAGAGCGGAGGCACAGGAATATTCCATGTTCCTACTTAACTGCAGGTCATTAGTAAAACACTGTACAGAAATGTCCTTGTTATTAGACGAACACTCTCCTGATGCTATGTTCCTAACAGAAACATGGCTGAACCAAGATTCTCAGCCGGACCTAGCACAGGCTATAATTCCAGGATACCAGATAGCACGGGTTGATCGACCACTAGGCAGAGGTGGCGGCCTCGCGATTATATACAAAGAGAACTATGTCTGCCGCTGTTTAGCGGACGACATTGAGGACTGTGAAAACCTTTCTTTCTCTATCGAGTTCTCCCCCAATTCCAGTTTTTCTGGCATCCTCATTTATCGCCCCCCGGGTTCCACCGGACAATTCAATACTTCTCTCATTTCAGTGGCCTCACAGCTGGTTGTCTCCCCCTCCAATTTTACCATTTTGGGAGATTTTAATTTTCATTTTGACAACTTGCTAGATCCCACAGCATCAGAGATACAATCAAACCTGGCCTCCATCCAATTAGAGCAACAAGTTCCCTCGGCCACACATGAAAAGGGGCATCTTCTGGACCCTATTTTCAGTAATAGCGACCAGCTCAAAGTAGGCCTTATTAATAAGCTCCCATGGACCGATCACTTCCTGATAGCATTTACCTGGACTACAAGTAAACCACCCCCCTCCCTGTTTACATCTAGGAAAACCCGAAATGGGTCAAAACTTCCTCTCGACAACTGGACGAAGACTCTCAGTAACACCAGACCCTCCCTCTCTCACAACCCTACATACAATAACACCAGATATGAAGACTGGCTAACAACCTCTTTGGACTTAAGTCTCACATCATATCCATCTAGATCAAAAAGACATAGCAAGTCAGCCCCATGGTATTCAGAAGACCTGAGAAATCAGAAACGTCTATGTAAGAGACAAGAGAGGAAATGGCGCATATCCTACGACCAAGCCGAAAAAACTATTTACAGGGAAATGATTAGGGAGTATAAAATGGCCATAAAAAATGCGCAAGCAGCCTACTATACCCATAAAATTACTGTGGCAAAATCAAAACCGAAAGAAATATACCACATAGTAAACTCTTTGACAAAACCACCCCCGCTCGCTTCAGACAATAACAATTTATTGTCCAAATGCAATGACCTGGCTGAATTCTTTTTCCAAAAAGTAAATAAAATATACTCCTCTTTCCCCAACTCACCTACCGATCTGTCCCCTCAATGCTTGGACTCTGCCCTGGACAGGGATATTGAGCTGAAATCGTTTCCCTTGATATCAATGGAAACTTTAAAGAAACTAGCCCTACAAATAAAAACAGGTTCTCCTCGTGATCCGGCCCCTCCAGGCCCACTGGGTCTAGCCAGTGATATTATCTTCCCCACCCTGCTGGAACTGCTGAACTCTTCTATACTGAGCAAGACAGTACCCGTAACCTGGAAGCATGCAATGGTGCGGGCCCTCCTAAAGAAACCCTCCCTGGACCCAGCTAATGCGGGTAACTACCGTCCTATCTCTTTGCTCCCATGGGCGTCAAAAATCCTGGAGAAGCACGTCAATACCATTCTGACGACATTTCTCGAGGACAACCACCTCCTTGATGCTTCCCAGACGGGTTTTCGCCCCAAACATGGGACAGAGACTGCCCTACTAGCTGTAACCGAGGATGCAAGGCGGATCTTGGATCGAGGGGGATCAGTGGCAGTGATCCTCCTCGATCTAAGCACCGCGTTCGACACGGTACACCACAAGATCCTGTTGAACCGTCTTGCCGACCTGGGAGTATCCGGAGATGCCCTGTCGTGGCTGGAATCCTTCCTGTCAGACAGAACCTTCCAGGTCTTCGACGGCACATCTGTATCTTCCAGTAGGCCACTGGGGTGCGGAGTGCCGCAGGGCTCTTCCCTAAGCCCTACGCTCTTCAATGTGTACATGAGGCCGCTGGCTGGGATTGTTCGTCCGCATGGTGTCAATATCATCTCCTATGCGGACGACACCCAGCTGGTGGTCTCCCTTGCACAGAAGAGCGGTCTCCAGACTCCACCTGACCTGGCGGCCTGCCTGGAGGACGTAAAAAGGTGGATGTCGAGCTCATGCTTGAAGCTCAATGATGATAAAACGGAGCTTATGCTCCTTGGCCCAGCAACTCCTTCCACTCTGGAGCTAATTTGGCCCTCAAGTATGGGTTCCCCCCCCTCCCCAAAGATAATATCAAAAGCCTGGGAGTATGGCTCGACAAATCGCTGAGCCTAAACACTCAAGCCACCAAGGTGTCAGCCACTTGTATTGGCCTTCTTAGGGTAATCAAAAAAATCCTTCCATTCGAGGCCAGACAAATTGTCATACAGGGCCTGATCCAATCACGGCTGGATTTCAACAATGCCCTTTATTTTGGAGCCCCGGACTATACTCTACAAAAACTCCAGCGCACTCAAAACTGTGCTGCTCGGGCACTCCTGGGAATCCCTCGGAGGACCTCAATAAAATCCGGCCTAAAAACTCTGCACTGGCTGCCTGTCAGGGATAGAGTAAAGTTTAAGGCTCTCTGCATCGCCCACCAGACTTTCTGGAGAATGGGCCCAGAAATCAACTCTTCCCTGATTTCCCCATACCAACCCAATAAAACTCTACGCTCCTCAACTGCTACTCTTGCCATAATCCCTCAAATATTTAGATCCAGAGCAGGAGGACGCTCATTCTCATATAACATTGCCAAACTGTGGAATACTCTCCCGCTGCAGATGCGAAACAACACAAATCTTACCAGCTTCAGGAAACAGCTCAAACCCCTCCTGTTCAACAACTAACAGCCTTAGTGGTCAGGTTTGTTAGGTTTAGCTCCAGCGCCTGGACGCCTCAGGGCAACTGCAGCGCTATATAAGCCTAATTTTCATTTCATTTCATTTCATTTCATTTCAAACGTAGCGCCACAGTCATGTACTTTGCATTAAAAGGAATAATGCAATGCGTATCACTACCAGCATGCCCTGTATCAGGAAGAAGCAAAGCAATGAGTCACGCTACTATCCTGTACGATGCAATGAAGAAATAATGCACTGTGTCACGTTATAATCAGATACTGTGCAAGGAAGAAATATTGCAATGTGCCACGTTACAATCAGGTAATCTGCAAGAGAAAATAATGCAGTGTGTTGCGCACAAAGCATGTAGTTCATCAGGCACAAATGAGGTCAGGCGTCATATGACCATTCGATAGTTCGTTACCAGCAACAATGCAAAGTGTAATACGACAGTTTAGGTAATCCGCTAACAGTGCCCCCAAAATGGATCAATGATGACACAAAAGTACTGCTTCCCACTCCGGCCCCAGTACTACCCCTCCTTGGATCAGCACTGGCCGGGATCCGAGCCGAAGCAACAAGCTTGCGCAGCAGTCAGAAGCGAGAGGCTGAGAGTCTGTCCCTTCGGGCCCGCACCCCACCCCAGGTGGTGATCCACTTTACCTGGGCAGGGTAACCCCACTCTCCTATCCAACGTCAGCGACTTGGGCCTTGATCCAAAACTCCGTCACGGGTGCGGCAAGATCGGGCCGGCGACTCAGTTCTTCCAGGGCTGCTGGTCCGGGCCACTGCTGTCTTACTCCGAGGGCGGTCTCAGTCAACACCGAGACCCGTCCTGAGCACTGTGGAGACCTTACTTCCAATTCGATGTGAACCCAGCCAAGGCACTCTTCACCAGCACCTCCGATTGCACCTTGGCACGCACACTGCATGTCTGTAACTCGCCTCTTCTCTGGTGCTCAAGATGTTCCGGCACTCTTCACAAGCACCTCTGCTTGTACCTTGACACGCACCCTGCACGTCCAAGTCTCTCCTCTTCTCCCGGTGCACAAGATGTCCAGGCGCTCCTTACCAACGCCCTGGCTGCACCATGACACAGACTCTGCGGGTCCGGGTCTCACCTCTTCTCCCGGTGCACACGATGACCAGGCGCTCCTCACCAGTGCCCTGGCTGCACCACGACACGCACTCCGCGCGTCCAAGATTCACTTCTTCTTTCAGTGCACACAATGTCCAGGCGCTCCTCACCAACACCCTGGCTGCACCACGGCACGCACTCTGCGCGTCCCAGTCTCCCACTTCTCCCGGTGCACACAATGACCAGGAGCTCCTCACCAATGCCCTGGCTGCACCACGACACGCACGCTGCGCGTCTGAGACTCACTTCTTCTTTTGGTGCGCACAACAACCAGGCCCTCCTCACCAACGCCATGGCCTGCACCACAACATGCACTCTGCGTATCCGAGTCTCACTTCGTCTCCCCGTGCACACAATGACCACGCACTCTTGCGTGCCCACGATCACAAGGCACAACTTTTGAGGGTCTCAAGCTTCAAAAGCACACGCACACTGCGTTGCTTGGGACTTCTCCAGAAACTTTTATGATCCTGTATTCCCAAACAGGGAGCCAGCTCACCTCGGGCCCTTGGGGTTACAAGACACAGCACAAGGCACAGTCTTATTCAGCAGTGGGACCCAGCGCCTCTAAACACAGTCCCAACAGCCTCTGCCTTGGCTAGAACAGCAAACTGCAGACCAGCCCCAGATCACGAAGCAAGGATTGGTCTTTCCACAGGAGTCTCTACAGTTGCTCCTTCTTTAGCATAGGTTCCTCTTGACCACAGAATGGGTCCAAGCCTTTTCAGCCTCAATCCATTTCTGTTTCATTCGAACGTTCAGGAGTTTCAGCTCTCATAGTTATACCCCTTACTTGTCTTTGAAGTTCATTCGTGCTCAGGGGTCCCTGACCCCTCCCTAAATCAGTTCAGGGTGTCTCCCTCCCAGTGTCACCTCTCTCCCCTTGATACTGGGGGTCTGGATCCCTAATCACTCAGCAGGAGATGGGTCAATTGGTTTTATAGCAACAGCCCAGGACTTTTTACCTCCCGGGCTTCTCCTTCCCCTACTCTCCAGATGGAGGGCAGCCTGGTGCCATCTCCACCCCTCCCTACTCCTCTCACCTTTCAGATCCAGACAGACAATCCACATTTCAGCAGAGACACACAGATATGCTTAGAGCACAAAACTCAGCCACTTTCTAAAAGAGTGGTTTCTGAACACACAGTGACAAAACCACCTTCACAGAAAGATGTGTTATGACACTGTGAGTTCATACATACTAAACTTCACCTCTCCATTATAACCTGACAGGAAACTAGGCTAACAAACACAACACCCAGCCTCCCCCATTCTGTCCTATGGGCAGTATGGCCTTTCAGCAGTAAAAAACAAAATGGAGTGTTTTTCACTGTCAGGACATAACACACACCTTAGTATATATTCTGACTTTTACGTACACTGCACCCTGCCCAGGGATTACCCAGGACCTACCACAGGGGTGCCCAATGTGTATGTAAAATGGAAAGTCAGGCCTGACAAGTGGTTGCACTTGTCAGGACAACATGCCAACTTAGCACTCTGCATGCAGGCCCTACACTGCAGGCCTGAGTTCCCTTCTCCTCACGCCTTTGCATTATTTGTCCTGGCACAGACATTGCACATCAATAGGGACTTTACTAGTAAGGCAAACATACCAATCATGGCCAACCAATCACCATTACATTTTACATAGGGAACACTTGTACTTTGACACTGATCAGCAGTGACAAAGTAACCCAAGCATCTAAATTGTCATCTGTATGTCAGGAAAATGGTCTAGGGGGAAAGTAAAAAGTTTAGGGAACTTTAGCCAAAAAATCCAAGTCCCAAAGTCATAAAGCCACATTGCACGCTCAACACCGCTTTGTAAATATGCTACCCTTTCACGCAGGTATCTGCGTGAAAGGGGCTTGCAATGGATGTCACTGTGGGTGTTTCACTGCAACACCCATTGCTTTTTTACACAGCCCCAGATTTACAAGGATGTGTAAATCTGAGTCTGCGCCAAAAACTAGAGCCATGCAAAAGCAGGCATTACATTGGCACATCGAGAAGAAATACTTTTATTTCTCCTCGGTTTTGCTCTTAGAGAAAGAGCAAATCGCCTTTAAAGATTGTTGATGTGCAGGAAGGTGTACCTCCCTTCAGATAAACAATCATTCCCTGCAACACAGACACCCTTGCACCGTGGCTCAGGGGTGTCTGCGTGGCGCTAGGCAGCTATTTTTAGTGCCAGCGCAAGGGAAAACATAGGGGTTTGCTGTATTCTTGTGAATACAGAGCATCCTTGCGTTTTCAAAATGTTACTCTTCAACTACCTTTTTAAATGACGCAGCACAGGGCTGTTAAATTTTCTGCTGTGCCAATTCCTTTTCAATGTAACCCTAAGGGGCAGATTTACAAGCCCCTTGCGCCTCTTTTGCGCCGCCGTTGCGTCACTTTTGTGACGCAGCGGCGGCGCAAAAGATGTGCCATGGTGCGGGCTATTTACAATGTGACGCATCTGGGAGATGCGTCACGTTGTAAAGCCCTGCACCTTAAGGAGGCGTTCCGGTGCAGGAGGGGGGGGGGGCATTCCGGTGCAGGAACGCCTCCTAAAAGTGGCTGAGTGAAATCTACAAGATTTCACTCAGTCACTTTTAGGCCAATGCTACGTCAAAACCCTGCACCTGCTTGAAGCAGGCGTAAGGCTTGACGCAGCATTAGTAGAATGGGCCCCCCAGAGCATTGCTGGAGCTGCGTCGCGCATGCGACACAACTCCAGCAATGCGACACCTTTACGGCCCAGATGCGTGACGCATCTGTGCCATTTTTGCCCCATGGTGCGTCGCATTGTAAATGCGGCGCATCATGGGTGGCGGAGGCATGGCGCAAAATTACTGGCGCATCCCTGCTAATTTGCAGGGATGCGCCAATAATTGTAAATATGCCCCATAGTTCTTTCACCGGAGGGTTAGAAATCAGAGCCCTTAGGCTCTGGGGACCGCTCCCCCACCCCACCGCATCCCAGATATAGCGTATCACATTCACATGTTATTATTATTTACACTCACCTGTTCACCTTTCCGTACAATGTTAACAATCAGCGAAGAAGCGCTTTCATTTCTAAAACCAACCCCAGACCTATTAGCTTTGACGACATTAGGTTTAGGCTGAGAATTGTACATTGAATGCTTGTATGAAGAATAAACCCTGAATTGTATATCGTTTTTTAGATATGAATGGGCGGGAATTGACAGGTTAATGTTTTCACTTAACCCCGCCATTATTTTTTTCCTTCTTCTGTACTGTGGCTGATAAGTTTGAAGGTCCCATAGGTCTGCTGACTGTTAGCTCAGAGGGCGGAGACCCAACTCTCTGTGACAGCGACACACAACTGGCAAAGACACACAAACGGGTTGCCAAGCCAGCAGAAAGACTGATCTGCTCTATTTCTCTCACCCTAGCATGCTCCTTCGGATTTCGTTAAGCCACTTTAGCGCTCGGTGTCAGACGGTTAAGTCCAATTAGCTTTGTTTTTTACTACAGAGGTTTCTCTTCTCCCTCTGCTCTTCAAATGTGTGCGCGAGAGGGGGAAAGAGCGAGCACTCTTCTCAAGGGCAGAGCTGGCTGACCAGAGCATTGCCCGGCCTCCGCCACAGGTGACAGACAGGAAGTGAAGCAAAATGTCGCTCGTGCGCTCGCTCTCCGTGACCTCCCTGAACGGGCTTCCGCAATGGGAAGAAGACGACCTCCCCGTGGAAGAGTTGCTGCTCTTTGAAGTTGCATGGGAGGTTACCAATAAAGGTTTGTGGAGCATTTTTACTAACTGTGGTATGCCAGAACTCTTCTAGTTCCCAAGTCTATGGGTAAGTAACTCACACAGCCCAGGTGTTTTTTTGTGTTTTTTTTTGCATTCTGGTGATTGTAGTCCTGATTTTATAATGTTAGCAACATAACTACAAAACCCAGAATACTAAGGGCAAAAAGTTGACAAGATCAGATACTCATGCATTTGGAACGTGTCGTGAGAGCTAAATTGTAAGGTGCACATGGAAGTCCTTTAAACTCCCTTAGACCAAGAGTGTCAATTGCAGGTCCTGATCCATGCCAGAGTGTCTAGACATCCATATAGGACACCTTCACATACAACGAGCCGTATCTAGTCTCTTTTTTCAAGACTATGAGCAATGTATTCAGCTAAATTCATAAGCAAGTCATGCGTATTTATTTACATCAACTCACAAAACTCTCCGTGTAAACTCGAGAATCAAAATGAAACGCACTGACGCAATTTAGTGCCATCCTGAGTATCTATCAAGTGTCCCATCCAACTTGCCCTATGCGCAACAGTCCCTAATCTATACTCATACCTCAGCATTTTTAAATGGTAAGTCTTTAATAATTGTATCTCATTTTATTTACTTCATTTTCAACATGTATAAATGTATACCATATAAACTTAATAAAAGTTTAATTAGAAAAAGAATCACATAATAATGTAAGTCTTTATCAATGCAGATGTGAATCGTCACAGTGTTAGCTCCGGTTTTCATCAGAGCAGGAAACTAGTAAACATTAGTGCTGTGGCAAATGCACCTGCACCACCAAACTTGAGAACTGAAAAACATGTTTGCTGACTTGAAAGTAAATCAAACAGGATCAAAGTAAACGGCTGATAAAGATCACGCGTGCAACCACTGGAAGTCTGTAAAAAGTTAACATGCTGGAAATTGCCTTTTCTACCGTGCCTCAATAACTAGAACGTTTCATCGTTGTACAAACATTGGAGTGGGTCTGTGCGCCTGAAAGTTTAACTGCAGGCCCAGCAGGTGGCAGCATAATGCAACAAAACACAAAGATGTAAGGTTTATAAAAGACGCTCTGGACTCGTCAAAACCATAGTCACAAAAAGCTAGAATTGCTTTTGCCAAGTAAACCAGCCCTTTGCTGATGCTGATCTTGTCTATTGCTTGAATTCATTCAGCCGACGTACATCTAAAATCTGACACTGGATGATAAAGGGCCACATGAGTTCGTCTCCTAAGCAGATTTATGAAAATAACAGGCAGTCTTTCGCCAGCGCTCTGAGTTTACATTGGAAGCCATCGTGAGTGCAAAGGTGCACTTCTGTTTGGACAGGAGCATAACGCGCGAACGCTGCATGGCATTGACTGTGGCGGCCCCAGGGCTACATCTGCACTTTGCACTGTGTTGACCAATATAATATCCCATCACGTGTAAAAACGAATTTGGGCTTTTGCAAGTAAGAGACATCTGGGTTACATAATGGGATCGCAACAAACATCCATTTAGTTCAATATACTTCAATATCTGTATTTCACGTTGTACATGTTTAAAGCAAATAATCGGTACACTCACCAAGATCCATATGCAGCTGAGACCGGCTTTCGCCGGAAATGCACAATGCTTGCCCACGTCATGGCTAAAATGTAAATTGTAAATTGATACTTGTATAGCACACTACTCACCTGCAAGGGTCTCAAGGCGCTTGTACGAAAACCGCTGTGGAACCCATCCTGGCTTTCCCTGTGAGGCGTCCACTCCTGGGCACCCCCAAGGTGGAGGCAAGGCATCCTTAGCGTTGTGGGGGCCGTTGTGGAGATTAAGCAAGCTATTGCCCAGAGTTGCAGAGTGGGACTCCATGATTGGAATAAGCACCGAGGCGAGAATTTATCAGGCCCGTGAAATTTTGAGCCCAAGACCCGCCGAGGCGGGGAATTGAACCCTGGTGCCAGCTCAAAGTGACAAATCGCATGGGGCGGCTCTAGGCTCATGGCGGCCCTGGGCAGGGAGCTTAGGTAGGGGGCCCCGGAGGAATGCAGGCACGGAGGCCAGTGAAGAGGGGGGAATCAGGGTGTTTGGAAGTGGAAAAGAGCCGGAGGCCGCTAAATCCCTGCCAGGGGCCGCCACGCAAAAATGTATCCATCCTCAGAGGATCGTTATATCAATGATATATATTGGGGTGGCTGGCCCTGGGGTTTGGTGGCCCTGGGCAGGTGCACAGCTTGCACATGCCTAAGGCCGCCCTGAATGCACTGGATGCACTAGTGCGTATTTGTAGAGTGCCAGCAAAGGGGTGGTTGATTCTTCATGCAAGACACCTCTTTAAGAGAGGGGAATACAGCCCGTGACCCACAATGTTTACTTTAATTTTCGATCATTGCACTCTCCACTTTCAATGTAACTTAACACCATTCACCACCACAGCACTCCCAGCCATTATTCAGCCAAAGCCAATCCCTCTGGACACGTCCATTCGTACAGGTTACATTGAATTATTTTAAATGCCACAAGCTGAATCCTAAAAGAATATCCCCACTCCGTGTTAGCCGAACATGGGACATGTAAGGATACATTCCGAAGAAATACAGTTGTAAAATATTGTACGTACATTTTATGATTGTGCATGTGGAAATTGGAACAAACTGAAAAACAAGCATCAGCAAAGCCAGTTGGGGCTTGACTTGCCTGTGACAGTGGTTGTGACCTGTTAGCTTTTCCAATGCTTTTCTTCCCCAGATGTCTGCCATGGCTGCTCATGCACCGTGGTCATCTTGGAATGCTATTCCTGAAGGTTTATGAAAAAGTATTCTAAAGTGGCCAGATTGCGTGCCCCTACGTCTGCATGCACAGATTACATATTGAAATGCTTTATCTTAAAATGTTTTTTTCTTAAGCTTTATCAAAAACCTTTCACTGATGGTTGTCTCTTGGGAGCATGCACATGCAGTCATTTTGGAAAAGTTCGTTATAAAGATTAATCAAAAGCAGCCAAAGATAGCAGCGGGCCTGCACTGATGTGCATGTGTGTGCATGCACGGGTTGCCATCCTACAATGGTAAAAGAACATGAAATGACTGCCGTGTGCTGCATTACTGGCGCACATCAAACAGTGCAGTAGAAGCAAGCAGTTAGTCGGGGGGGGGGGGACTAATAGCAAAATAACTAGCTGGTGGGGCACGAAAAGAGGGTGAGACGACAAAACAAGGAGTGCGAGAGAGACAGAAAATATTCCTCATTCGTTTCTGTGCACGTTCTTCATGTCAACAGTGGAAAGAGCGGTACAAAAGGGGGTGGTGGAAAGAAGCAACTAATGCAGTCAAACACGGTGACACTGAACTGCTCCTCGGACGAGGCAAATGCAAGAACAGAAACAAAATCCCTAGGATCTGAGCAGAGCAACTGTGATAGACAAGAAATCCATCAACTCTTTAGCCAGGGTCCGACCCAAAGCTCAGTCTTAAATCTATATTTAATACAGAGGGCCTGTTGCCAACAGCTAATGCTGACTAAGCGAGACATAAAAATGGTAAGAGGAGGGCTGTTTAAGGTTTTTTTAGGGAATGAAACAAAAATGTGATGTGCCCCCTTTTTTCCAAGAGCCTTCTTCTGAAGCTCCTCCCTTCTGTCTGCCTTCCTGTTCTATCTACAAATGCCTTCTCCCCCAGTACGCAAACTGTTAGAATAAATATATATCAACTGGGATGGACTGTCAAACTTTTATGGATTCCCTCTCTTATTCGAAAGCATCTATTTCATTATTCCCAAATATGTTATTTTTGTTGGCAAAATTAGAATATTCTTATATATTTGCTACTTTTGTTGTTCTATGTAATCTATTGTAATCTTTTGGCCACTCATACCTCTTTAGCCACCTGCTTGTTCATGTCAGGTGAAGAATGGTGAATACAAAGCTCTCCACTCCACTCCTCGTAGGGCGCAGACTCAGAAGTCTCTGCAGGGGGCTACTGTCACTAAATCCAGGCCAGAACCTCACCCCTCCCCCACCCCTGGCAATGAAAGGCCCAAACTGGCAACATCCCATCGCCTCACTGTGACTTGAATGAATAACACCAGGGAATGGAACCAGACGGGAACTCTGCTCTTTTTTAAACTGAGGAAGCCAGATACAAGCAGCAATTAACCCAGCTACAAGCAGAAAGGAACCCAGCTACAAGCAGCAAGTAACCCAGCTACAAACAGCAAGGAACCCAACTACAAGCAGCAAGGAACCCAGCTACAAGCAGCAAGGAACCCAGCTACAAGCAGCAATTAACCCAGCTACAAGCAGCAAGTAACCCAGCTACAAGCAGCAAGTATCCTAGCTACAAGCAGCAATTAACCCAGCGACAAGCAGAAAGGAACCCAGCTACAAGCAGCAAGTAACCCAGCTACAAGCAGCAAGGAACCCAACTACAAGCAGCAAGTAACCCAGCTACAAGCAACAAGTATCCTAGCTACAAGCAGCAATTAACCCAGCTACAAGCAGAAAGGAACTCAGCTACAAGCAGCAAGTAACCCAGCTACAAGCAGCAAGGAACCCAACTACAAGCAGCAAGTAACCCAGCTACAAGCAGCAAGAAATCCAGCTACAAGCAGCAATGAATATAAGCACAAGCAGCAAGGAACCCAGCTACAAGCAGCAAGGAACCCAGCTACAAGCAGCAATTAACCCAGCTACAAGCAGCAAGTAACCCAGCTACAAGCAGCAAGGAACCCAGCTACAAGCAGCAAGGAACCCAACTACAAGCAGCAAGGAACCCAGCTACAAGCAGCAAGTAACCCAGCTACAAGCAACAAGGAACCCAGTTACAAGCAGCAAGGAACCCAGCCACAAGCAGCAAGGAACCCAGCCACAAGCAGCAAGGAACTCAGCCACAAGCAGCAAGGAACCCAGCCACAAGCAGCAAGGAACCCATCCACAAGCAGCAAGGTACCCAGCCACAAGCAGCAAGTAACCCAGCTACAAGCAGCAAGTAACCCAGCTACAAGCAGCAAGGAACCCAGTTACAAGCAGCAAGGAACCCAGCCACACGCAGCAAGGAACACAGCTACAACAGCAAGTAATCCAGCTACAAGCAGCAAGGAACCCAGCTACAAGCAGCAAGTAACCCAGCTACAAGCCGCAAGGAACACAGTTACAAGCAGCAAGGAACTCAGCCACAAGCAGCAAGGAACCCAGCCACAAGCAGCAAGGAACCCATCCACAAGCAGCAAGGTACCCAGCCACAAGCAGCAAGTAACCCAGCTACAAGCAGCAAGTAACCCAGCTACAAGCAGCAAGGAACCGAGTTACAAGCAGCAAGGAACCCAGCCACACGCAGCAAGGAACACAGCTACAACAGCAAGTAATCCAGCTACAAGCAGCAAGGAACCCAGCTACAAGCAGCAAGTAACCCAGCTACAAGCCGCAAGGAACACAGTTACAAGCAGCAAGGAACACAGCTACAAGCAGCAGACCGCAGCCTCATGGTTTCTACAAATGAGTGTTCCAGAGGTTGAAAGGAGGCCAGAACAAACTGTAATTAAGACAGAGAACAACCAAGATTGGATTCTAATAAACCGAAAGGCCCCCCAATATTGGGAACAGGACATAGCCTGAATAACACTGAGGGAAACAGACTAGCACCACAACCCCTCAGTCACTAAAATGGAGCATGACTGTCACTATGAGCAAAGCAAATCAAAACACCTACTGGCAACAACTAAGAACATTGCCATGATTGAAACTAGGACCGCATGCTTCGAAGTCATGCCATTTGAGGGCCCAAGTTGACTGAACCCCCAACTCTATAAAATGAGCTTAATTTATCTGACATGATATACTTATGGAGACTCAAAGTATTTTCCTGTGGTCCCACCGTTGTGCACTATGCCACTGCTCGGCTAAACAACAACAAAACAATATTTATTATTCAGGATGGGTGTGCCCCACCAGTCACAAATCTGTCTTTCTGTTTCTGATTCGTTGTGTGAGCAGTTGTCTTCCTTCTTTCTGACTATTGAAAAGCTTCGCTCCTCTTTTGCATTTCCCCTTCAGATTGATAGTGAGGTCACTTCCCATCACCCGAGTATTCTCCTGAGGATCCTACTTGAATTCCTTCCGATGCCTCCTCAAACTGAAAAATGATTAGGATCCGGCTCTACTTACATTTGCTCAATGAGTATTATCGAGCTGGCCGCTAATATCATTACCCGCCCTAACCACATTCTCGAAACAGACAATTGTCATCCCTTTCCTCAAAATAACATAATATTGTTTCAGTTTCAATAACTTTTATTCGATTGCCACTTGTGTAATCATAAAAAGTACATAGTTTTAAAAAACAACACAAAATCAATTCACCATTAACATAATAAAAAGGTTAAAAATATATAGGAGAGCTCATGACTTAGAGAAAACTCATGGGTTTAAAAGGTTCTGTTCAGTTTGTAATTTTTGGTGTATTTTGATGGTGGCTTTTAGAAAAGTCGCTATAGATTTTGCTACATGTGGCGAGTCCAGACACTGCAGAAAGAAGAATGCAGAATAACACTGTCTATGACCACTAGATCGAAGTAGTGGGAGAATCCAGGTTTTACGTGAAGTTTTGTAGTATTTGCAAAAAAAGATAATGTGAATCGTTGTTTGTGAAGATATTCCATCGCACGGACAGTTCATGAGCATGCGGGACCAATTGTGGATTTCAGGAAATGAGACTAAACGAAAAAAGGTATTAAAGCGAAATCTTGTTAGTAAGTATTTCTCCTGGTTCGATAGAAAGTAGGACAGGTATGGTTGGATACCTTTGACAGGTTGTATTGCACAAATTTGGCTGTTCGAAAGTTTTGTGATCTCTGTCTGGTTTCGCAGCTCTCTCAGGTGAGCCAAGCACATCATCTTTAGCTGTTTTCTAGATATATCTTCAATACTGGGTGGGTCGTCAAAATAAGACTTGTATCCCAGGTCATTAAAAAAGTTCCGTACATAGACCAACCATGGGATCTTATGCCAATTAGTTAAAGTTAAACAGTCCGTGATCAAAGATCGTGTTAAGTGGCACTCCCGTTTGGACCATATACGTTGCCACAGTAAGATTGGTTGTGAGCGAATGGTGTCTATGATATATTCCATGCCAAGCTCACTGTGGGAAGCGAAGATCGGAGCACTCTGTGGGAGGGCCAGCACATATTTGATGAAGCTGTTCTCTGTTACCTGGAGGTGATCTATATGGCCGTGCCCCCAGACGCCTGCTCCATAGGTTGCCACACTGTGGCATTTAGCATAGTAGATTTTCAGGAGTTCGGGTGCCGCTGGTTTTCCCAATTTTCTCGAAAATGATGTCAAGGCCGATGTTGCACGTCGGAAGAGGAGGTTTCTGGTGGCCGTGGCTTGACGCCAGTTCAGTGCGTCATCCACAAGGATTCCCAGATATGGATAGACGGAGGTTTTTTCCAACTTTATACTATCCACCAATATTGGTTTAGGGTTTTTGACCCTGGGGCCGATATGCATGGTAAAAGTCTTTTTTATGTTAATTTTCAGGCCAAGTGAGTCCATAAAGTTGCTATATTTATTGATTTGTTTTTGAAGTTGGTTTAGTGTGCGGGCCAGGATGACTGAGTCATCTGCGTAAAGCAGTGTCGGTATCGGGCGGTGGTTTATCTGGGGCAAATCCTGGCTCCCTTCCAGCATTGCCTGCTCTAGGCCGTTGGTGTAAAGATTAAACAGGAAGGGAGCCAGTACGCAGCCCTGTCTTACTCCTTTTGTTATTGGGAAAGAGCGAGACAGCTCACCATTTGTGCCGAATCTGACTCGCCCTTAAGCATTGGAATAAAGTTCACGGAGGAAGACTAATAAAGGAGGGTCCACTCCGAGGTCGGTGAGTATTTTCCAGAGTTTTTCATGCTGGACGCAGTCAAATGCTGCACTGAGGTCGACATAGACGAGGAAGATGTTACCCCCTTTGGCGCCAACATATTTCCCAGTCAAGAGGGCAAGGTTCAGGGCCTGCTCCACTGTCCCAAGCCCCTTCTGGAAACCGTATTGCAGGTCGGTCATGATGTTATTTTCCTGGGCCCAGGATTGTAAACGGTCCAGGAGCACTCGGCCTGCAATTTTACCCATGGAGTCCAGAAGGGAGATTGGCCTGTAGCAGGCTGGGTCATTACGGTCTCCTTTTTTAAAGATGGGAAGCAGGATTGACGTTGACCATGATTGAAAAAGCCCAGCCGATGTTACTGCTGCAAGGACCTGGGTAATTATCGGTGACCATAACTCTATGTTGTGGAGGAAAATGTCCATTGGCACTCCGTCAGGGCCCGGAGCCTTGCCTGATTTCGATGCCTTGATTGCTTTAATGACTTCACTATGATGGAAATGGATATTTATTGGATAGATGTAATTTTTTGTAGCGTGGACCTCACTTTGTTCTATTCCTGTAACTGCAGCGTTTTGTGAGGATGGGCCAACGATTTTAGAGAAATGCATAACCCAGTCATCCTCCGTAACTGCTCTGTCTAAGTGCTGACCTTGTGCATTATCAACCAAAAAAGGGGATCTTATAACTTGCCAGAATTGGGCGCTATCCTTTCTTTGGCAACTGTCGTGGAGTTGTGCCCATAGATCTTTCTTGATTTCTTTTTTGCGATCTCGTCTGGCCAGGTTATAGAGTTTTCTTGAGTTGGAAATTTCCAATTGGTTTCTTATGGGTCTATGTAGGGCTTCTTTTAAGCTTGAAAGGGCTTTCCGACAAGCTACGTCGAACCATCTTGTGGTAGAGGGCTTAGTGTTCTTTAACTTTACAAAGAGTTCATTCCCAATTGTTTTCAAGATGTTCTGGAAGCTATTAACAGTTGACCGTGGTGTGGTTTCAGATGATAGACATTCAAGTATCCAGGGCTTAGTTTTTTCAAGAATCTTCTCTGTTGTTCCCACCGGGTCAATCTTGGCCCATTTGACTGTGTATCCATTCAATCTGTTCATGGTTAATGAGTTTTGCTATAGGAGACTCATTTTCATGGGATGTGCATTGGCCGCTTTTGGAGTGATTCTTACACTGATTGGATAATGGCCACTCATGGCATTTGTCCCAGTTGCAAAGTTGGTTAATTGTCCCTTAAGTGTTTGGGAGGACAGAATATAGTCTATAGTAGTTAGGAAACCTCTTCCATGAAAAGTTGGAGAAAAATCCTTCTGAGGGTCTACTAATTCGTTTGCAAAGTCCAGATCTAAAGAAAATAGGATCTCGTTTAACTTATTTCCACAGACCGAGTGGGCATAATGGGGCATAGGACTGTCATGTTCATTTTGTAGTCCACAGTTTCCGTTTTTGTGGTTGGAGCATAGTGGGAGATTAAAATCGCCACCCCATATTAAGTGTGTTGTGGTTTGGCTAAGATCGCTTTGAAAAGATATTAAGAAAGTGGCAATTTCTACTAAGATTGTCAAGCAGTCCAATGTAGTTGAATTATTATAATATTTAATAAAGATATAAGTGCAATCATTTGTAAAATGTATTTGCATGATTTGGTATGTCAAGGATTCTTTTAACATTTTGATGGATAGAGAGGGGAGAGTATTAGCAACATAGATCACGAGACCCCCCTTAGGCCTACCCAAAGCTCCCTGCACTGCTAAGGTAAAAAAGGTTTTGTATCCCGCTAGATGATTTGCTGTAATAGACCATGTTTCCTGGACAAAGTACCTGGTGAACCCTTACTGTTTCAGACCATGATTCAAGTGATAATTTGGAGAGTAGGCCTGCGACATTCCAATACATTATGGAGAGGTTTAGTTTGTTGGATTCAATGCATGGGTGTAGGGCAGGGGGTTCGGATGGGAAATTCTCTACAGGGATCAAGGGAGGGATAGTAGTATGTCTCGAATCGTTTAATTGATTCAGGTTTCGGTCTATACTATCCATAGAGGTAACCGGAACTATGGTCACCGCTTCGTTAGGAATGACGTTGTTGGCATCTACAGCATTTATGGTGGTAAGCAAAGTTTGCTTTAATTGACTTCTTGGTTTAAACGGGCATGAAGATGACTGGGATCTAGGGTTAGGTGGAGAAGTCGTGGTATAAATGTTCTTACTCTTAACTTTTAGATGACTTGACGGTCAATCCACCATCTCTAGACAGTCATAGCGGTTTCTTGTTGGAAGGCCTTGCCAGCCCTCCAGTGGATGATATGGTCTACCTTGCCAGGGCTGTTTGTGCCATTCTGTGATTCTGTTTCTATTTCTATTTCCACGCCCATAGCTGTATCCTACCTGGTTCCAATGGTCTTCTTGTGGGTGCTGCCAGTTCGGGATGGAAATATATTGATGTGAATTCAAAGGGGGATAGAAGAAAGAAAGATGTTGGGCGTCTATTCCACCTTTTTTCTCCAGTGAGGACCATGTACAAATATGGTCCACGGTAGATGGATCCCTGCAAGTTACTATAATGCAATCTCCGCGGATCGACTTGGGTTCTTCACCTATCCATGTTACTCTACGAACTGTGGAGATCCCTCCAGAGTGGTATGGTTCTAGTGGTCTATTTATACTTAGCCATTGCATGACTTTGTTCTTAAGTGACCAAGCGGTTTCAGTCATACCTTCAGTTAGTTCAGGTACGCCTGTAAGAATGATTGTATACGGAGTTGCTTCTGGTGGGAGGTGCACTGGGCGCCTAAGTCTTGGTGTCTTTTTAGATACCATCTGGGGTTGTGTACCAGTTGGTTTAGAAGGTGTAGGTGCCAATTTATTTGTAGTATGATTTGTGGTTGCGTTAACTGCTGTTTGCCCAGTTTTTCCTGTTTTTGCTGGGCCTATACTGGGCGTGTGTTGGGCCAATTCCGTAGTAGTTTTAGCCTTTTGTACACTAGAGGTAGTTTCATGCTGTTTTTGTACTGGGACATTATGATTTGGTTTTTGAGAGGGGATGATAATCGGGACAAGTTGTTTGGTAACTGCTGCTGGTTGTGGATGATGGGATACTTTTGGGGGGTGAATAATGTTTCCTGTCCCTTGCTTGGCTAGGTGTGAGTTTTTTGTGGTAGGGTAAGTTCGCGTTAGGATTGCTAGTTGAGCTTCCAAGTTCCTTATACTAATTTGTATAGGTTTTAACTGCTGAGAAAAAAGATCTTTAATTGAGGTTAGTATTTGCGTTGTAGTTTTACATGCTTTACAGGGGTGTCCGTGTCCTCAATAAGAGTGGGAGGTAATAAGAAATTGCTTTCTGTTGAGGAAATTATTGTTGGTTGTGTGGGTTGTGTTGGGTGTTTGGATCGATCCCTCCCAGATTCCCTCCCAAGTCCCAAAGGAGTGACAGAAGTTAGTACGTTATCAGGTGGATTAGTGGTGCCTTGTTTGGAAATGGCTCCTTCCCTTACTCCTCGAAGGCGTTTATCTATAGTTGACTCTAATCTTTCAAGTGTTTGACAGGCTTCTAGATCTGGAGTGGCCTCTAGATCGTCTGATAATAGTGAATCAGACTCTGATTGAGTTACTGATAGGTCAACTGAACATGGTACTGTATGTATATCAGCAGCAGTCAGAGGTAAGGGAAGGGAGGAATTAGTTAGGGTTTGCTGGGCGGGAGAGGCTGCAGTTGCTAGAAGTCCCAAGGACGAACGTTTTGCGTTCATAAGGTCCAGAGATACTCTACGTTCCAAAAGAGAGATACTGTGGTCAATTGCCTCGTTAGCCCGAGAAATGAATTGATCTATAGGGCCGGTGATTTGGGCTACAGCCAATGCTGTTTTGGTTTTGGTTTTGGTTTTGGTTTTGCTTCTGGTTCTACCAGGCATGGTGGACATATAAAAGGTCCTGAGTGGTGACAGAACTGATAGCAAGAGCCAAGGGGGGTGGCCCGGTCCGGTCTCTACCGGGCACTAACGGGCAACAACGGGCCCGCCCTTGGCTCGGGCTTCGCCCGGCGTCCCGCTCGCGTCCCGCGAGATGGAGGTGACGCTGTATTTGAGCGCCTCCTGGCGCGCAAATGACGCGGCGTGTGCCGCTAGGGGTGCTGGGTCTTGTAGTTTCCTTGGCCCTTCAACCGCGCTCCGCTCTGCGGCCAACCCCCAGGTAGGAAGGGGGTCGGGCGGCGGGAGGCGGGAGGGCTGGGAGCCAGATTATGAAGCTCCTCGTCAGGCGAGTTGGCCAGCACGATTAGCGATGTTCACAGCAGAAAGGCTTGTAAGATTCAAACATAATATTGATAGAGCCACATTTTCTAATTATTGTCTCATCTCCTAATGTGATCACCTGAGCTGATAATAATGCAGAAACTACCTGGCCCCGCGGAAGGGGTCCTCCTCCCAGTCATGGGCTTGAACCCATGCCGGCCGAAGGAAGCCTTGGCCTATTTTCCAGGGGCTCGTGAGGCTGCTTGGCTTCTGGCTTCACTTGAAAAATGAAAATAAAGAAAATATGCATAGGAAGGAAGAAGAGAGAGAAAGACAAGAAGCAAAGATACAAGGAAAAAGTGGCAAAGGAAGGGAAGAAGGACTAAATAGAAGAAGAAAGGAATTAAGGACAAACCAAGGGAAAGAGATGGAAAGGAAAGGAGGAATGAAGCTGAGAAAAAGAAAAGGAAAGAATCACTGAAAAACGAGGGAAAGAATTTGAGATGGAAACAATGATTGGCGTGTGGAGAACACGAGAAAGAAAGTAAAGAATGAACATAGGATAGAAGAGGTTAATGAAAAAGTAAGAAAGAAACAAAAGACAGATGGTATGAAGGAGGGAATGAAAGAGACAAATATGGAAATGAGAGGCAACGACCATGGTCATGCTCGAATTGTCTCCTACATTAATCCCTGCGTACGCTGAATTTACTGCTTTCTCCTGCTTGTTATTTCAAAGCTCGCAAGTTACATCAGGGGGGAGGCTTGTAATTTGTAATACTCTTGCCACCTGGCTTTTTTTTGCTTCTGGGCTGGGAGTTAACTTGTGTTAGGTCAGGTGACATTACATCATCTATCACTTTTTCCTCCTGTGGTCGCGTGCTGGGGCTTCGGTAGAATGTGGTGTATGGGATTCTAGAATGTGGGAGTTGGGAGGTGACGGTTTGTTGTTGTGAGATGGCCATGATGTTCCTGCTGGCTTGAATAAAGAAACTGTGGTGACAGTCTAGTGTTCAGTCACCTGGAAACGGAAGGGCTGAGACAGGATGCCGAAGGCGGCCATCTTGTGTATTGGCACCGACCGCTTAGCTAGCAGACGTGGTTCCCGGCGCTCCGGGGAAATAAAGTAAAAGTAGCCACACTGCTGTCTTCTTGTTGTTCTTTGGGGCACACTACAATGGCGACGAGGCAAGGGATCTAAACCCCGCCCCCCCCAGCCTAACAGCTAAGAAAAAAAAAAACGAGGAGAACGGAGACAGAGAAACGGCGACCCCGGAGCGTGGCAGAGGACAAAAAGGGCAAGTCCAGGTCGAAGGCACGAGTGCGCCCCAGGCACAGACGTGGGAAAGGGTCGAACACGGTGAACATGGCACAACCAATCACAGAGGGTGCGGCGAAGGGTGGTGCGACAGGCAGTGAGCACAGTGAAGAAGAAACGGACGACTGACAGTCGCCTGGGAGCCCACCTGGCCGGGCCATCCCAAATCAAGCAGGTCCCAGAGGAAACAACAAGATGGCTACACAGTCCACCTCCCTCACCCAAATGGTGCCATTCCTCTCGAACAGTGGAGAGCCAAAGATGCAATGGGAAGACTGGAAATGGTATTTCCTCAACTACTTGGAAGCCCTAGAGGAAGAAGGTGAAGTAGCGTTCTCGAGTCCGAGGAGAAAGAAAATACTACTGCACAATTAGAGTGTATGACACCATCGTCAAGGGTGCAAGAGACGCAGCGGACACAGATGTGTTCAGCCATGCCATCGCAGACCTCGATGCGCACTACAGGCCAGTAGTGTGCGTAGATATCGACAGACACAACTTCTTCCAGAGGAAGCAAAAGAGTGGAGAGTCGGTTGATGAGTACGTGGTGGCACTACAGAAATTAGCCCTGACATGTAAATTCGGCACGCTGCATGATGAGCTAATAAGAGACCAGATCATTATGCACACATCCATCACCCACGTCCAGGAGAAACTGTAGGTCAATGGGGATGCCCCCCTAAAGGAAGTCTGGGCCTTGGTGAAGAAGGCGGAAATGTCTAAGCGATGCGCGCAAGCTGCCCGGAAGGAAGCAGGAGGGACACCTACGGTCTGCAGGATTTCGACGCCGGTCAAAGGCAAAAGAGCGAAACAGAGAGAACCACAAAGGAGCCAAGATAACAAAAGAACCTCCCAAACCAGCCACCCAGACCAAAGAACAGGAAGAGGTGGACGCCTGAGCTGTTACAGGTGTGGAAGCATGTCGCATTTAGGAAACGACAAAGCATGCCTGGCCTTCAGGGCAAAATGCTCCTACTGCAGCGTATTCGGACACTATGAAAAGGTATGCCGCCGAAAAACCATGAGGGCCATGGTCAGATACATAGACCAGGAACACCAAGAAGAAGAAGGGAGCCAAGTGGAGGACGAGGACCTGGAGGAAGTCCTCTACATTGACATCCAGGTATTGGAAATGGAGGGTGCCGAGTCAGACAAGCCCAAGTTAAATATGCACATAGGAGGAGAGCCCATTGAGATCATTGCGGACAGCGTAGCGCCCATCACCATAATACAGAGACAAGTGTAGGAGGAGAAATTCTTATCAAATGTGAAGGAGGAGTTGCATCCGATGGATCTACGACCGGTCACATACACAGGGCAAAGGATTCCCATGCTAGGGTACTGTCCCCTGTTATTTGAGTTCAGAGGCCGTCAAGCAAACTGCAACTTGTACATTGCCGAAAAGGGCCCGTCGGTACTCAGCTGGAAGGACCAAGGGACGTTAGGAATACAGCTGAACCCGGGTGGCATAGAGAAAATCATGCTTATGGACATGGAGGAGAAGAATAACGAGAAAGCCTGGCACAGGGCGTATCCCATGGTATTTAGTGGACAAATAGGTGAACTGACCAAGTGAAAGCGCCTCATTAAATTGAAGGAGGGAACAAAACCAGTCGTCCACAAAGTAAGGAACATCCCCTTCCGGTGTAGGGAAGCGGTGCAAGCGGAACTTGACAGACTGGAAAGAGGGGGCGTGATAAGGGCCATCGAGAGCGCGGAGTGGCTTTCGCCCTTAGTGGTAGCGCAGAAGCCAAATGGAAAGGTGAGGCTGTGTGTCGACCTCAGAGAACTCAACAAAAATATCCTGGTCGACAAGTTTCCCCTACCCCGCATCAATGAGATGCTGGCAAAAACCAAAAGCATCAAATGGTTCTCCACCCTGGACTTGTCGTCAGCCTACCACCAGGTGAAACTACATCCATCGTGCAGTCACCTCACGTCATTTATCACACCTTTCGGCTGCTACGAGTTTGTCAGGATGCCATTTGGCCTGGCCTCAGCCGCCGCAGTATTTCAAAAGCTCATGCACAGACTCTTTCGGAAGGTGGAAGGTGTTCAGTTCTTCCAGGACAACATCATGGTCATGGGAGAGTCCAAACAAGAGCACAATGAGAAGCCGCACACAGTACTACGCACGTTGCAGGATAACGGGTTGACGGCAGAGTGGTCTAAATGCAGATTTGGTGTACAGTCAGTCACGTACCTTGGCCATGAGGTGAGTGAGAAGGGCATCGAGCCAAAGAGAGCAAACATGAAAGCTATTCTGGATGCGCCTACCCCGGTAAAGAAAGAGGGCATAAGATCATTCCTGGGGATGGCTGAATATTATAGCAAATTCATTCCCCACTTCGCCACCAAGACGCACTGTTTACGCCAGCTACTGTAGGAAAAAAATGGTTTCCAGTGGACCCAAGAAGAGCAGGAGGAATTCGATGCTTTGAAACGAGAGATGAGTGAGACCATACCTCTGAAGGGGTTTGACCCGGGCGCAGAATCCATTCTAACGACAGATGCTAGTGACTATGGCCTGGGAGCAGTGTTAATGCAGAGGTCAGAAAAGGGAGAGACATCGACGGTCAGCTTTGCTTCAAGGTCCCTAGCGCCCAATGAGGAAAAAATTCAGCGTCATAGAAAAGGAGATGCTAGCGGTGGTGTGGGCGATGGAGCAGTTCAGGCAGTACCTATGGGGTGTCAAGTTCTTGGTGAGAACAGACAATAAACCCCTGGTCAAGGTGCTAACTTCCTGTGGCCATGCTCATGCTACTCCAAGGATTGCAAAAATGACATTGCGCTTATTGGACTTTGTGTATGAAGTAGAGCACATACCAGGGCCGCAGAACAAAGTGGCTGACTTCCTGAGTCGAGCGGCGGCCATGGAGGAGGCGAACAAGCAAGAGACCCCGAAATGGGACGGATAGGTAGTGGCAACCATGCAGGACATGGAGAAGGTGATCAGTGCACAAGAGTGGGAAGAGGCTTACAATGCTGATGAAGAAATAGAAGCAATTAAAGGATATGTAGTCCATGGGTGGCCAGAAAGGAGACACCTCAAGGAAGCATCGAGAAGGTACTGGGAGGGGAGAGACGAATTGTCACTAGGAGAAAATCCACTATTTCTCTTAAGAGGTGACAAAGTGATTCCCCCCCAAGGCATAATAGATCACTTGATGGTTCTGTTACACGAAGGACATCAGGGTATCACCAAGACCAAGGCTTTGGCTAGACAAGCGTACTGGTGGCCAGCCATCGACGCCCAGATAGAACGATATGTGAGGCAATGTGAATCGTGCGCCAAGGCGGACAAATCCCAGAGTATGCTGAGACCGCCTTTGGGAAGGTTCCCAGTGCCTGATGGACCGTGGGAAATGGTGTCAGTCGACATAATGGGACCCATTCTCAACAAGGAAGGAATACAAAAGTATGCCCTTGTATTGATCGACAAGTATTCCAAATGGCCTGAGGTGGAAGTGAAGGAGACTGTAGATACCGACGCGGTGGTGAACTTCCTGCGAACCATATTTGTTAGGGAAGGAATTCCAAAAATCATTACGTGTGACAATGGACCGCAGTTCACGCCGGCAAAGTGGGAGGCCTTTATATCTAGGTATGGAATAGAGGTCAGACATACCCCCATATATCATCCAGCCGGCAATGGACAGGTGGAACGCTTCAATCGGGTGATTATGGGCACCATTCAAGCAGCCATAAATGATGGACTGGACTGGGAGAAGGAGTTACCTAAGATGTTATGGGCCTACCGAATCACTCCGGGCTGCACGGGATATAGCCCTTTCAAGGTACTGAGAGGGAGAGATGCATTTACCAAGGATAATACGGTGTGGAGGAAAATGGTGGTGCAAAGTAAATGGTCGCCTGCGGTAGTCAGGAGGAACCTGGAGAAGGCGCAGGAGGCGTATACTGAACACTTCAATAAGAGACACAATGTACAAGGAGTGTCACTGGAGAAAGGCGACTGGGTAAGGGTAAAGATGGCGATCCTAAAAAGGAAAGGGGAGAGCAAGTTCTCACCTCCCCTACAAGTACTAGAGCCTTACGCCAGGTCGGCCTTGCTTAGCGACGGAAAAGTGTGGTCGCAGGACAGAATGGCAAAATGCAGCAACATTTTGAAGTGGGGAGAAGAGACAGAGAAAGGAGCAGAGTATGTGGACAATGGAGAAGAAGCAGGTAGTGAAAAGAGCATAGAGAAAGTAGATGAAGGTATGCATCAAGTGGACGAGAGGAGTGTTGAAAGGGACCGCGGAATCAGAGGATCAGGAAGTGCGAGGGGTTGGTGCAAGAAAGGTACGGAAAGGGACATGGCGGGAAGTAACCCAGACGGAACAGGAACACGGAGTGGCACGTCGGAGCAGGAAAGTGAAGGAGGAGACGGAGTGATGAAGACGAGAGCAGGAAGAGTAGTAAGGATACCAGAGAAGTTCAAGGACTTTGATATGAACCGCAAGTAATAGAACAGGAACCAAGATAAAAACAGTTATTGCATAAGGGGGGAAAAATATGTGGTGACAGTCTAGTGTTCAGTCACCCGGAAACGGAAGGGCTGAGACAGGAAGCGGAAGGCGGCCATCTTGTGTATTGGCGCCGACCGCTTAGCTAGCAGACGTGGTTCTCGGCGCTCCGGGGAAATAAAGTAAAAGTAGTCACACTACTGTCTTCTTGTTGTTCTTTGGGGCACACTACAGAAACTTGCTCCTTATCTCCAAAGCTTGATCTTTTCATTGGCGACGAGCTGCCTGACCCCCCGACCCCCGCAGTGACGTGAAGCTCCTGGAGCCCGCCTTCAGGGGTGAGTGCAGTGGCCTTCAAACAAGTCTCGTTTTCTATGTCCTCGGCAGCCAGAGCTGGTCTTGCCATCGTCCAGTTTCAGTCAGGATGTGAACCTTCAAGGTGAGATCCTATTTTCGACTATGCAGCGGGAGCGCATTGAGGGAGCACATTGCAGTGCTCGCCGCATGTTGTCACCTTCGGCGAGCTCTTTCCGTGAGCTGCTGTCAGCGGCCATCACCGAGTGCCTGACCTTTTCCTGAGCTGCCGGCCTACACAAACGTATGCACATGCACACAGGGGCCATTTTGATTTGGGCTGGAGCTAGGCCATTCTACAATTTCTTCTCAGCCTGTGACACACTCACCTCTTTTAAAACGTGTGTCACTTTCCCAGGAAATCGAATTCAAAATAATTCCCATATCCCTTTGGTGTCTCCAGGCTAACAAGTTGTCTCCCCTTTTGGTCACATATTTCTTCCCATTGGCCTCTCTGCCTTTGAACTAACATGTTTTCAACATGTACCCCAATACTTCAATTTGTGATCTACCATGACTGACAGTGCTAATGTCTAGGGGAAACAACTTCTCATCAGGAAACGTCATCCCACACCCTGTCTCCAATCATGGTAAATGGTGAACCGGAGTCTGCCAATACGACAAAAGTTTTGCCACCAATATCAATTTCACACTGAGGTGTAATTACCACACCAGCGCCCACTTCACTTGCCTTATCTTTCACACTCAAAACCCTCATCCGCAGTCCATCTGCCACCCTGTTCAGATTCTATACTGCACACACTCTTGTTGTGAACCTACAGACTCCAGCATAATGCTCCTTAAGGCCACACTTCAAATAAGTCATATTTTTATCAAATAGTTTGGATTTTTAACCCCCTCCACAATAGCAATTGCATCTGTTTGAAATGGGGGTCTCTAGCTGGCAAGGGCTTGCACCTCTGTTCAAGTTGGAACCCTTCTTCCTAGTCAGGGTAAGGGAGTTACACTCCTAAAATAACCCCTGATACCCCCTTGGTAGCTTGGCATGAGCAGTCAGACATATCCTAGATCCAGTGTGTGAAGCATTTGCACATAACCAACAGTAACACAGTGAAAGCACTACAAAAGGACACCACACCAGTTTAGAAAAATATCCAATATTTTATAAACTTAAAACAAGACCAAAACGATAAAAATCCACAATACAGTACTTAAAAGGTATACTTTGTAAGAAAACTTGAAAAACAAAGTTCGTATAAGTCTGTAGCTCCGTCCGGGGCTACCGCGATGCTGAAAACAACAGAGTCGAGCAGTTCCAGCCCACTGTGTCGGTAAGGGCCAGCAAAAGCGTGAACAGACTCGGTAACAGTACCTTTTTCGTTGCGGCAGACACATTGGTGTGAGCCAGTCGTGGCAACCATCGGGTTGCATTGCAAAATGGAAGTGGTGCAGGGTGCGGTGTGCGGTGTGCTCTTGATGCGGTGCAGGCAGCAGCTCGGTGATGATCATCCAGACAACATCTGTGAGACCAAGGCTTACAGTGCAGGGTGAGACTGTGCTCGATGCAGTGCTGGCAGGTTGCAGCCCAGCAACAGAGCCGGGTTGTGGGAGCTGACATTGGTCGACCCAATTGGCTGTGTGGGACGAGGCGGTGCATTACGTTACGTTAACGTTACGTTACGTTAAAATTATTTGTAACGCGCACTATCACCATCGGTTTCTTGGCGCTCATTGACAGGTAACGTGATCCAGAGTGAGAGGGTTAGTCATATGCGGATTGAAAGAGCAGGGTTTTTAAAAGTCTGCGGAAACAGTCGTACTTTGGGCAGAGACGGAGTGACGGTGGCAGGGAGTTCCAGGTGGAGGGGGCCTGTACAGAAAAGCTCAGGCCACTGTGCTTTTTTCTTTTGAATTTGGGGACCTCGAGGAGATTAAGTGATGCTGAGCGAAGAGCTCTAGAAGGGATGTGACGGGACAAGGCCGAGGAGATGAACGCGGGGGCTGCATCCGAAAGGGCCTTGAAGGTTGAACATGGCAGTTTAAACGTGCAGCGTTTGGAAACAGGGAGCCAATGCAGACTACTGAGGAGGGGAGTGACGTGCTGATGTTTGGGCTGGCGGAAAATCAGGTGGGCGGCTTGATTCTGCACTAGCTGAAGTCGGTGGAGGTGACATGCAGGAATTCCTACGTACAGCATGTTGGCATAGTCGAGCATTGTGAAACTTACGAGCGGTGCCCCCAGCCATGATGCGATCATGGGTGCGTCCAGGATGGTGAAGTGAAGGGAGCCGGTGCGGTGCCCACAGGTCACGGCGCAAGCAGCTGCTCAGTGGCTGCGGCGTTGGTGATGGTCGTTGGTGAGACCAGGGTTGCGGTGTGAGATATGGACGGTGCTGTCTGTGGTGCCGTCAGAACACTGAGCCAGTGACAAAGTCGGTGACAGTGTCAGTTGCGTTTCCCTTCCCCGTGGCAGCTGAAACAGCAGTCCCAGAAGCGGTACCCAGAGGTTGGGGAAGTCTTTGCAGTCCCTGAGACCTCAGAACAGGAGGCAAGCTCTATTTCAGGCCCTTGGAGATACTCAATAAAGAAGTTGCAGAAAGTTCATTTCAATCCTTTCACTGCCCAAGACAGAAGAAGCATCCACTGCAGGCCAACACATTAAAGCACTCAGCAAAGTGGTAGTGTCTCCTCGCAGCTTCTCCAGCTCTTCTTCTTGGCAGTCTTCTTGGTTCCAAAAGTGTTTTAAAGTTCCTCAATAAAAAAAGCCCTAATTCAAATGACGCGATGATGTCACGGGGTCATGCTTGCGCCTTGCGAGGTTGCGCTATAGTGACGCTTTGTACACTGGGATCACTCATGGCACATGGGCACAGTTGGGAATTACTCACTAACATAATTTGGTTCCACAGCTCGTGGGCAGCTCGAGCAATGCTCCAATGCTTGAGCTGAGGATGTTACCTCCTCAAAACGGTGAGCCCTCTCTGAACCGTTTACCCTCATGTGAAGGGGCTTCTGGCTTTCTCAGTAGCGCTCGGCCGGCGAGTTAGCTGCATAAATTCCAATCCAATCCAAATAAATATAAAAAAGTTCACCTCCTTCATAAGGAATCTTATTGGTTTTCCATTTGGAGCCTTGAGATACAGCCTTGTCATCACAACCTCAGCCATTCACTCTCTGATCTGTCTTTCTTCATGGCCTAGCCTGCTTGTCGACTGTCTTTGATCTGACTGGCACATGATATTAAGGCAAGATATCTTCTAGTACAGGACATCATAGGCCATATTACACATAGTGTGCACTGTCTCTGTATGCTCTACAGTGAATGTCTAAATGGGTGCGCTAGACGCACCCTGTTACAGCTAATGTGTTTTTTCCAAATTAGTGAAAGGCAGACTGGCTCTTTCACCTGCGGTGTCCCTTGGACCTCTGTCCCCCTCCTCCCCCTCCCTCACAAACAAGGGGGAGGTTCTCAGGGTAGACTGTGCAGTGATCCATGGTGCACAGTCAATTTGCCTCCTGATTGCTTATTTGCCTTACACAGTGCCCTGAATATGGGGTGGACGTGAGTGTAATGGCAAAGGATTCGCACATATTTTTTGCAAATACAAGCAAAATGTAGTTGGGGCATATTATCAAGGACAGGAGATACATTATCGCCGCTTTTATCGGCAGGAAACTGCAGATAAAGCGGCGATAATGGCCTTGATAATATGCTCTATGAATTCCAATCGAAGCCCATGTTAGATGTGTTCACATCTAACATGGGCTTCGATTGGAATTCATAGAGCATATTATCAAGGCCATTATCGCCGCTTTATCAGCAGTTTCCTGCTGATAAAAGCGGCGATAATGTATCTCCTGTCCTTGATAATATGCCCCGTAGTTCTGCTTTTAGTGGAACGTTCATAAGGACCACAATGGATCAGTTTTTGTTTTAGTGTGAGTGGTTCTCACAGTCAAAGTGAGGTCTATTGAGAACTACACAAGGAAAGAGAATTGACTGATTTATAGGTGGTTTGGACAGTTTATGTGGTTCTCCCAGGATATTGTCCTGCTAAGGATAGCCACAGGAACTGCCTGTACTGTAAATCCTGGCCATTCTCTGGTTTGCGATTTCGCTCTATGTTTGAATTAAAAAAACAGCGAGTTGTCACCTATTTTGCATTTCATGATATAGTTTCCCCCACCACTATTTCTGACAGTGGAGCCATTGGATGCTCGACCATTGGAAACCCAGCAGCTCCCCCAATCTCATTGAGGATAGAGAACCACACGTTTGATGGGAATGGATCACTGCAAATTTGTGTTCCATCTCCAACAAATTCTAATTGATGCCCAAACTTCTTTTTGGTTAAAATAGAGTTAGAACAAGTGAGTTTGGTGAAGTCTTGTTATGCTGAGTAGGCAGAGTGCATATTCTTTGTGATGTAAAAACTGGATAACAAACAAAAATGCATTGCATGGTTTTGATCTTTATAAATACTTATACTCTGGGTTTTATTGTATGTGAAAACCCAATAAAACCCAATGTTTACATTCACCAACAGTACATATTAATGAGTGTTGCAGTAGTAGTACCCAGAAGATATAATGTGGTACGTGGCAAGATTACATGTCACTAATCTCAGGCTCTAATGAATGAATATTACCACATCAAGGACGAAAAAATCTTTTTTAGCTTTTAAAAGTGCAGGACTGGCAAATGTTTTAAAAACAAGCGGCACTGGTAACGTTTGTGTTAATGATAGCATTTTTATTGTCTCTCAATTGCAAATTGGGTTAGGCACTTGACAATCCGGGACTTGCATTCCCACTAACCTCTGCCAAAAAAGCCAAACCAGGGCTCGGGCAACAGGAAATGTGATGAGCTAGTTAATGTAGCATTCTCCCCAACACGGGAGCATACAAACGAATACGACACACATGGTGCTCAGTAACAGACATCTTTATTCTTCAACATACCATCACACCCTGCACTCTGATTATGTCATAACCCTTCAAAATCCCATTTCAACGTCTCCCAGCAAGTTACGTAATTCCTCTACTGAGTCTACTCAGAACTGCAAGGGTCCTAGCGCACATTCTCACAATACTACATCTCCCCCTTTGTTAAATAAAAAGTATCAAAGACAGTCATGTTATTTCTTCACTAGAGCCACTCACACTAGATGGCCAGATCAAGTGGTATGAGGTGGTTGAGATGTATTCTAACTGTGCACATATGGCACAGGTTCTGATGCTTTTTCTGGACTATAAGGCGGGATTGCCTCATTCATAATTCTAGGAGATGACGAATTTCAAGGTAGGTGCTTCAGTGTGACGAGTCCAGTGGGATGGACTTTCCATGTGTCCTTTGCACGTTATAACCTTCAGAAGATTGACAGCGAATAGAGTATCTGTTTTCCACTTTTATTTCTGCTTGACTAGGAACCAGTTACCCTCATAGAATACTGTTTCCTGAGCTCATTAACACGGGTCAGCATATGTTTTCATTTTGCTTTTTCGAGAAGTGTCTGTGACACGAACCTTATCAGCATTCAAGGATTGTCTACTGCCCACTGTGGCAGTTTGGTTCCAATGGCTCTCACAAATAGCAAGGTGCCACGACTCTCACCAGTTGTGGAGTGAGGAG
This sequence comes from Lissotriton vulgaris, assembly GCF_964263255.1. Classification (NCBI taxonomy): domain Eukaryota; kingdom Metazoa; phylum Chordata; class Amphibia; order Caudata; family Salamandridae; genus Lissotriton; species Lissotriton vulgaris. Next base: position 2,049,100,005 of record NC_141685.1, read on the forward strand.
TTGAACAATAAGCACAGAGGGCTTGACACAGGGCCTGGTTTAACTCAATCCCCTCAATCAATGTTAGTTGAATTACCCTTTTGAGGGGACTCATAAATCATTCAACAACACCAATTGCTTGGGGCCACAGAGGTGTCCTCTTTTGATGCTAGACATTTATTTTGACTAGAAACTCCTTGAATTATTTGCTACTGAGCAGCAGACCATTGTCATTTAGGAATGGCGGGGATACCCCATGCTGCAAAGGTGTCATCTAGCCTCTCAATGGTTGTAGATGAGAACTCCTCTACTAAAGTAAAGCATGAATATTCATCAATGAAAACCATGAGCTGATGTCAGTTTCCTAAGGCCCCAAAGAAATGAACTTCAACTCTTTCCCAAGCCTGTGCAAGAAGGTCAGACATTGTCAATGGATGCTGCTTCACTTTGAGGGAAAGTCAGTTGCAAAGATGGCACTCTTTTAGTTTCCTCTCAACTCACTAGTCTAGGTCTGGGAACCACACTCGGTCTCTTAAGGTTTTATTTGGTGGCTACAATGCCACAATGTCCTTAATGGGCTAGTTTAATGACTTTCTATCTTAGGACAATTCTTGAGTCTCTCAATACAACACCTTCCCTAGTCATGGACGATTTATTCAGTAATTTTTTTTAAATTTAATAAGAAAAAGGCCGATCACTCTTCTTCCATGATTGATTGAAATGATGTCTTTGAGGATAAGTGTTTTCTTATCAGCATTAGTAGCAGCAATAATCTGTTCAATGGATAGGGCTGCTGGTGTGCTGGACCTCACAAAGAAGTTAATGTACTCATCAGCCGTTTTGAATGTCAAACTGTGACGATGTAGCTGTACTTGTGAAAAATAATCAGCAGGGTTCTCATCTTTACCCGGCTTGTGTTCAATTGCAATTGCGAGGGGGCATCTTGGCTTTAGGGTTTCCAAAAATAGTGAGCAGTGCTTGGTGGTCTGTAGTGATAGTGAAACATTTTCTATATAGAAACATATGAAAATGTTCGCAGGCCAACAATACAGGTAGACTCTCCTTTTCTGACTGAGAATAGGCACAGTGTGTGTCTAACAAGTTTCAATTGTCATGGGCCACAGTGGGCCTCTGAGCATTCAGATGGCCATTATATTGAGAAAGAATGGTCCCCAGCCCCACCAGGCTTGCATGTACTGTGATCTCAGTATTGAACTTTGGGTCAAAATAGGCCATCTCTGTTGTATTCTCAATCTCTGGTTTTATTCTTTTGAAGATTTGGTCGCATTCAGCAGACCACTCGAAAGAGACATTTCATTTTATCAAGTCTCTATATGGAGCACTCATAGTAGCAAAGTCACAAATGACTTTGACAAATAAATGGCCATGCCTAAGAAGGATTGTAGCATGGTGGCATCTTGTGGGGGCAAGTAGCATATAGTGCTTGCACTTTATCTGGGTCAGGAGTCATTCCCCCATCAGGGAATATGTGCCCAAAGATGTTAAGTTTGGTCTTATGAAACTCACACTTTGCTGTGTTGAGAGTGAGACCTGCATGAGGAAGTAACTGACACACTTGTGTAAGAACCTTGAAATGCTCCTTTTGCATTGTTTCAAATACCAGTATGTCATCACTGTAATTAAAAGCATGCAAGACAGGTTGAATTATTCAACATAAAACATCCTGAAATAATTTTTGCAGCTGAAGACACTCCAAAACGTAACCTTTTTGTTTCTGAAAAAAACAAGATGAGTCACAAAAGAAGTGATGTACCTACAGTTCTCTTCCAACTCAAGTTGGTGGTATCCCTTGTTCAGGTCAAAGTGGCAGAATATATTCGTACCATTCATTTGCATGCTCATGCCCGCTATAGTGTGGACCAGGGTGTCTTTCTCTCTCGAATGCTTTGTTGGTCTAGTGCATATCAAAACAGATGTGCACTGCACCTCTACTGTTCATATTTGCATCACCACTATGGGCAAAACCCATGGTGTAGGGCCTGTGGAGCACTCAGTGATGTCATGCTTCAACAGTGTTTCTAGTTCTTTCTCAACAGCTTCTTGCAGGTGAAAAGTAACTCTCCTTTGCGCCTGGGCAACAGGGTGAAAGTCTTCATTATTATGAAGTCCCACTTTCATTGTCTTGAACCTTCCTGGGCTATGAAACAACTACAGGAACTGACTCACAATTTCAGATTGATTGTTGAGGTTGTAATTGAGAAATATCAGTCCCATGTCAACAACAGTGGCAAAACTGAGGAGGCATGCACAGGATGAAGTGTGAATTGACGTTTGCAGTAATACTGCTTTATGTTGCATTGTCACTGTGAATGACCTTTGACTTTGCAACAGTTTAGACTTTCGTATTTGATGGCTTGAGGAGTGGCACAGGAGACAGGCTATTGAACTTTACAACTGGCATGATGTTAATCAACTCATCACTGTCTATGATAAAGGTGATGGTTATGGTTATGGAGCAACTGTTCACTTTTATTGTAATCCTTGGGCAGTGTCCAAATTAATTTGGTTGTTTTGTTCGGTGGTGTGCCTTTGTCGTTTGTTCTTCCCGGCAAGCCGCCAAACCTACATGTCTGTTGTTCCTTGGTCAATACAATCATCGCACATCTATCGTCTTCACTGGCACTTGATAATTATGTTAAAGAGCCTTTATAGGAAGAACTTAACAAAGATTGACTTTGTAAGGGTTATACATGTTGTAATAAATGTTGTTTTTGGCCTTGTGGGTATGGCGAGAGTGCTTCTGGAACCTTCTGGTGTCCATTTTCTTGTCTCGCTATGACATATTTTTTTTCTCTTTTGATTTACAAACCATTATTGTTGATTGATTAATTTGACTGATTTTAGCTTTATAGAGTGCAATAATTACCCAAAGGCATCTAAGGGCTGTATCCAACCACCCAGAGTTAGATCATGTCTACAGACCCACCATAAAATAGGAGCACGCTGTGTATAATGTGTGGAGCCAGGTTTTAAGTTCCTTTCTGAAAGGCAGCAGCTCCGTTATTGCCATCAGGGGTTGCAGAAGAGAGTTCCAAAGTGTACCTGTGGTGATTGAAAAGGCTCTATCTCCCCATCTCTTCCTTCAGGTCCTAGGCACAGTGAGCAGGTTACGCTGTGCCATGCAAAGGTTTCTTCCTGGAGTGGCCAATGAAACATATCTTTAATCCCAGCCTGGCTGGAGAGGGAAAGGGCTTTGTGCACCATACAGATGGCTTTAAAGATAATGAGCTTTCTGATGGGGAGCCAATGCAAGGTGAAAGTATTATGTGGTATGGCAGGGGTGCCTTACCATGTTATATTATAACAGTACACAAAGATGGACCCCAGGTTCTCTCTGAGTACTCCTTCCCTCAGCGCTGGTATAGTGGCAAAGAGCAGACAGGCTAGTTAGAGGAACATGTGTTGAGCATTTCACAATCACCAACATGGACGATAAGTAATTGACAGGACTCAAGAGAAATCCGACCCCAATTTATACAAATAGCTCTGATTTCCAAATATTTTTAGACACCCAAATGACATTAATACATATAGTATAACTGGAGTTATCAATTTTAAAGCATTAAATAAATCAATACTTTTCAATGTTAAAATATTAACTTTGCTGTCAATGGTAAAAACACATATATGCAATTAGTTACTTAGAGAGTGAGTTCAACGGAACCCGCTCAGAGTTTAGGTCTTGTGAGTCCCTAGACCAGTTCACAACAACTAGCACAATTTTACCTGGCTGAGTGGAGCAGGGTGCAGAGGTGCACTTTAGCTGTCTAACGGAGCTATCAATCAGACTTGTGGTGTTAGAAAGGCTACCTTAGCAAAAAGGTACTTGTGGGGCGAGTGGAACAAAACCCTTAGGAACTTCAGCACAGAGTTGGCCCTGGGGCAGGAGTCTCCAGGCAGATCCTATCAACCTGGCTTAGGGGACTCGGTGGAGAGGTGTTCTTGGTTATCCGTGGTGCTGAACTGGATCTTTGGCCAGAGGACCTGGCAGGCGTGCCAAGAGAGGATGAAAACAAATGCAAGATCTTTACGATGAAGCCACAGGGGTGGTTTGTCATTCGAGCAGGTCAGTCGAATCAAGCAGGTTGTAGTCAGACTGACCAGCAACAAGCCTTGATACCCGCAAGCATTCTGGTTGAGGAAATCCTTATCCAGAGGACCAGGGGAACATTCTAGAAAGCTGAGCCACACTGAGGGCTGGGACTACGGTTCCCAGAAGCCACCTGCCCTAGGTCTCACCAGACTACTTGGGGAATAGGACTTTAAGTAATAGATGTAGCTGTTTGTGTTTGATGACTGCAGGGGACTAGTTACCCTAGTCCAAGGGAGTTCTTGTGAAGTCTGGAGTTTGCAGAGTATTTCACCTTTCTTTTGGCAACCAGCCTCTTGCCTTGGTCGATTCGAAATCCAGCAGGTACAGGGTGGGTGCCACGGGTGCAAAGCTTAGAGCCTTTCTTCATGGAGTCCTGCCTTGTTGTGGAAACTGATCTCTTCTTAGTATCATGTCGAATCTAAGGTTCTGGTGTCTGAGGTGTCCCTTAAATCCTTGGTTTAGGGGGTGTTAGTGTGTGTGAGGACTAGTAGTCAGTGGGCATCTAGTTCTGAGTCTAATCCACACTAGTTATGACAACATCGTAAGCGGTATGTCACTAAAACTAGTCAGAACCTGATTTCTAGCCTAAATTCAAGATGACCAAAACCATCCTTGATCATACACGTTAGTTGCCAGTCCCTGGAGGTGTGGTCAGCCTTATGGAGGTGGACACCTACTGCATAGCTAATTTCCTGCCTGCCTGCAAAAAACTGTTCCAGGGGAAGCTTTGTCCTAAGGCGAGGGGCAAGTTCCTTTGCCCACTGGCGCCAGAGAAGCCTTTAAGGCTCATCATTGCACCGGTGTAATCAATAGCCATTCTGTGTGGGAAGATATTTCACCTCCTGCTCACACCGGTCTTTATCTCTGACCTTTGGAAGCATCACACACTCCCCAGCATTAGGTCAGACTTCTGCCTTGGCGGCCAAACTTTCAAACAAATCCGCCAAGCCACGACAACTCTAAGTTAACTTGGTGAACACTGTCTAAAGTGCCACCTAGGTACATACTGGGTAAACCTCAGCACCACCATTGTGTCGGGGTTCAAAACCTGGTGCTTGATATCAAACAAGAAATCGTCCAGGCCATCATGGTGTTGGACATACAGGTAATGCCCATATACCAGCCCATGTTATCTGATGGTCTCCTTGTCACTTGCAGTAGAATAACGCTTAGAAAGCTACCACAGGGCAATATATGCTTATTCATATATTTCCACAAATATAATATAATACACCCTGCTTCCTGGGCTTTCAGAGGCCTACCTTAGGTGCTGGAACTGATTAGCAGAGCGCAGCCCACTTTTAGAAAAATTACCAGAGCAACTTGCAACAAAAAGTGGGGATGACCATCTAAAAAGGGCACTTTACAACAGTTATGAAGTGTTTTTTTCTCCCCAACGTTTGCACATCTGTCCCACAGCTGGACATTTGCCTTCATGGGGAAATGAAAACCTTTATCGGAACAACAACTTTTTCTTCTTTGTAGACGTCAACTTGCATGCATCTACTTTCTGCTTGTGCTTGCTTTTCATGACCAACACAGAGTCATTTTTCACTCTTCCAGCTTCCATATCAGCAACTTATTGATTAGCTCTTTTATCGGCTCTTGCAGCCATTAGTACTTTCTCTAAAATGAGTGTCTCTCTTAACATGAGTCGTCTGAAAGAGTCACACAGCCATCGATGACTCGAGGCATATGGCTTCTTCATCATTAAATTCACTAAGCTTACAATGTTTGATACTCACATCAAGTCTTTCAACAAACCCAATCATAGTTTCACCAGCTTGCTGTCTCACTTGATTGAAAATGTAACTTTCATAGCTGAAGTTCAGCATAGGATTGAACTTGGTACCCAATGCTTCTTTTTTATGATGCTACGATATTGCATCGGTCTGCAAGATTTTCTTAAGGACTTCTTTTACTACGTTACTGGCATGGTTCTTTAAATATCTAAGTACTTTCTTATCACCTACTTCTTCTACAGTATCTATGAAGTCATCGAACATCTCGACCCATGCAGTCCACCAGTTCAGTTTCTCACACTTGATCATTGTTGCACTTAGCTTTTTGCATCGTACTTGGTCGTCAATGCCTTTAGCATTTCTCTTTATACCGATAGCAGCTCTGTGTTATGATGTGGAGCAGTATTTCTTCTTACAGCCTTACCAATGGATTCTGGTGGGCTTTTCGAATGCACTCCTCCATAGGCTGTTCAACTTATTTGAGGGCCGTAAATGGGCTGGAGCTGGGTTTTGACTCCACACACGCCAACTTCGAACTGCTTCTCATTGATTTGGATACATGTGGAATGCACAAGCAGTTTGCTGTATCGTTGCAAAGTCTCAGGGAAAGCAGTCTCATTTCTTCAGGGCACATACCCCTACATGTCGCCAGTTGTACGTCCTCCACATCCCCGGAGCATGCAAATCCATAAGCCACATATGGAGCTTTGTGGCAGACGTCTTTATTCATCAGCAAACAACCACACACTGCACTTTAATTATATAATAACCATTAATAACCACACCTTAACACCTCCCAGTAAGTTATTTAATTCCTCTCTTGAGTCCGCCGTGAATCGCAAGGCTCCTAGCGCATATAGCCTCACAACACTACAGTTAGCAAGTGCCGACTTTTGTGTTTCCTTATCAGGGGACTGACTGGGATATAAAATATAACCAGGTGCCAATATAAAAGTGGCCCCTATTAACAAATTCATAAGCTCCAAGTGGCCCACATTTGAAGATTAGGATTTTTTTGAACTGGCACAGTCAAGCTGTATAGGTGATGTGCAAGGTGTAGGAGGGAGACTGCATGCATGTGAGCTTGCTGTAAGCAATGATAGTAGCAATATTTGGAAAATTACAGTACAGTAAAAACCGCACACCAGATCATAAACCAAGCCCATAAAAAGCCAAAACAACAGCCTACACACTGACCTGTCAGGCCAGCTCTTCGGGGCACTGCCAGATTGCTCTAAATGCCAGTACGACACTCTTTCTTACTGCCACTCATACCTAAAGGCAGTATTGAGTGACAAGGGGAAAAAAAATCTACCTGCAATGAGTATTTTGAGACAGGCACGGTCTTGAAAGACTTCGGTCCATCTCCATTTGTCTTGTCTGCTTACAGAGCAAGTCTTCTTGGTCCACTATTTGGAATATCACGGTGCTGGCAGTTTGTGTTTCGAGGATGGTGTTCATGCGGTTTGCACAGCAGTGTTGTAAAACATTCAGGAATTATGATGTCTGTTTCTAATTTGGTTGTGTAGGAGAGCTTGATAGATACTTGGAGTGAGTCATGGGGAAGGCTTTATAGGAACAAAATGTGTGCCTGTCTTATTTAGATTGGCCTTGGTTTGCTCATGTGGTACGAAGGAGGAAGAAGGGGATGACAAGTTGATTGATCCACTAGAGGAGAGGGGTGGCATGCACTGGATTGACAAAGATATCAGAATGATGATGCCAAGGGTGTTGCTTGTGTTGAAGGAGGCTCAGTGATGTGTTGATGATGCCCAGTGAAATAAAGAGAGAATTGAGAGAGTCTTTTGATTTCTTGATGCTTGACTGTTCTAGCAGATTCAGGTCTTGGAAGAATATGTTGTGTATTTATGTTGAATTCAGGAAATGCTGATGATTTTGGAGGATTCCTAGCAAGAAGAAAAAGTGTCAGCTGAGAAGTATGAATGCTGATTGTACTGGTGCAGAGCCAGGAATGCTTGTGGTTGCCGTAAGAGATGTTTTACATTCATCTTGCTCTAGGACTCACAAACCCAGGTATATCTAAGCCCACAGGAACTTTACCCCTCCCTGAAATCTAGATTCCATTTCTACAGCGCTTATTTATTTATTTATTTTTGACATTTATAGAGCGCAAACAAATGCCCGTAGGCGTCTCGGTGCTATGGATTCAGAACAAGATTCGAGCAGATTACTGGTTAAACAACCATGTTTTTAACAGTTTTCGGAATTGAAAGAGGGTTTGACTTGATCGAATCTGAAGTGGAAGGGCATTCCAGAGTTTTGCTGCTGTAACTACAAATCGTCTGTCTCCCCAGGAGACAGTCTTAGTGCGTGGTACCACTAGTTGATACGCTGCCGCGGATCTCAGTTGTCTTGAAGGACGGTAGGCGGTAAGCTGTTCCATGAGAAATTGAGGACCCTGTTTATGTACCGCCTTATATGACAGGAATACTGCTTTGAATTTTATACGATTCTTTATCGTCAACCAATGATAATTACGGATGGTTTGCGAGACTGATTTAAATTTGGGGATCCAAGCGAGCATTCTTGCAGCGTCGTTTTGTACCGTCACAATTTTATTAATGACCCTGGTTTGTGCGTTAGCAAATAGGCCATTGCAATAATCCAGTGAGGAAAGTACCAGAGTACTGACCAGTGTTTTTCCTACACTTTCTGGTAAATAAGGGATTATTTTTTTAATTAGCCTTAGCTTATAAAAAGCAGTTGATGCAACCTGATTTACATGGGAGACAAAATTTAGGTTGTCATCGAAGATGATTCCCAAATTCCTGACTATTGGGACTGGGATAGGCAGAGATCCCAGAGATGATGGCCACCAGGCGGAGGACCAACCCGGGGAGAGCTTTCCAAAGATGACAACCTCCGTCTTCTCGGAATTAAGTTTAAGGCAGTTACTGGCCATCCAATCCTTGATGGCCAGCATGCCTTCTTGGAAGCGGTCAGCCACTTCTTTACCATCATTATTCATGGCCAGCACCAACTGTGTATCGTCGGCATAAGAGGTGAGGCTCTTCCCATGTGATTTTATAACTCTAGCTAGGTCCGACACGTAAATGTTAAAAAGTGTAGGACTGAGGGATGAACCCTGGGGAACCCCGTATGGAAGCGACAGTTCAGCCAACTGAAAGGGACCTAAGGTGACTGCCTGTGTTCTTCCGGATAGGAAGGAGGCAAGCAGGTCTTTAGTTCTGCGTTGAATGCCCATACTTGTGACACGGTCGATCAAGATGAAATGATCGACCGTGTCAAAGGCCGCAGACAAATCCTACAATATGAGCACCGCTGTCCCACCTGGTCCCTAATGAGTCTGATATCTTCGGTGGCTTTAATGAGGGCAGTTTCTGTACCGTGAAGCTTACGGAACCCGAACTGCGTGTCATCCAGCAAGTGATGTTCTTCAATGAATTCCGAGAGCTGAGAATTCATTGCTCTTTCTGCCACTTTAGCCAGAAAGGGCAGACTAGCTATAGGTCTATAGTTCGTCAGTTCTTCCTTGTCCAGCTGTGGTTTTTTTAAGAGTGGTTTGAGAAGGGTGTTTTTTAACATATTAGGATAAATACCTGATTGAAACATGGCATTACATATGTACATGATCACAGATGTTATTGAGTCGATTACGGGGAGCAACACTTTGGGGGGACAAGGGTCCAAAGCTGATTCAGACTTTTTCCGTTTAATAATATCAATTGTTTGAGACTCATTAATTTCTTTAAATTGCTCTAAACTGTGTTCAGGGGGTGAGGTGTTAATAGACTGAATAACAGGAATATCCTTAGATGAAAACTCGGAATAAATATCATTCCCTTTTGCAAAAAAGTAGTTGGCCAAAGCATCACAAAAAGCTTGTGAGGGGGGAGGGGGCAACATCGGGGGCTTTCCCTGCCAGGTGCTTCACTACTTCGTAAAGTTGTTTATTGGAGTTCTTTGCGGTTTCTATTAGTTCACTATAGAACTTCCTTTTTGCTTCGATGATCATCTTTTTATATATTGTAAGTTCCTCCTTATATCGCGATTTAGTTTCCATGGCATATGTTCTCCGCCAGTGTCTTTCGTAATTCCTGCATTTTTGTTTTTGTTCTCTGAGGGCTTCCGTAAACCAGAAGGCGGATGGCGAAGATCGGTTTTTGGAGATAGTTTTTTTTCGGTACCAATAAATTCGTAGCATTGCTTATCCATGCTGTATATTGATCCATCACTGTATTTGGATCTGTAGAAATGACTGGACAAGTGCTATTCAAGAGCATTCTTAATTGTGTGTTGTTTATGTCTTTCCAGACCTTAAAAGGCCCTTGACTAGGTTCAGCCACCTTCTTTTCAGGGGCATAATTAATTGGTATCGTGCAGAAAATAGCATAATGATCAGACCATGTGAGCGGGAGTATCTCTTGTATGTGAATCTCATCTGAATTAGTAAAAATACCATCCAGTGTATGGCCAACCTCATGCGTGGGTGAGGTGACCAGCTGGGAGAGTCCCAATGTTTCCATATCGGTCAGTAAGGCCTGTGTTTCATTATTATTGTTTTTTTCCAAATGGAAATTGAAGTCACCTAAGATCGTGAAGGATTCCTCAATCACTAAGGATTCGAGCATAATGTTCAGATTTAAAAGAAATTCTGAGCGTGCCCCTGGAGGTCTGTAGAGGAGTACTCCTTTAAAATTATGTGAGGGAGTCATCATGATTGAGAATTGGACAGCTTTGCATGTTAGCGAAGGGACTGGTGAGGTCCTTACTGTGAATTTGTTACAAGCGATTATTGCCAGACCACCTCCCTTCTTTCCCTGTCTGTCCTGTCGGTAGACCCTGTATCCCTCGGATACTGCGACCACAAGATCGGGATCGGACACCTTGTCCATCCAAGTCTCAGTGACGAACAATATATCTATGTTTCTATCAGTAATCAGGTCCACTATATCTTGTCTATGTTTACCCAGGGATCGTGCGTTGACCAGTACTGTAATTATTTTTGTGTATTTATTGATCTTTATGTTCCTGAGATTATTGATAAAAGGTAGTGTGGACTTACAATGTGGGCAGGTTATAACTGTATTTCTTAGAATCTTCTCCGGTTCTGACCTGATACAATTGCTGCAAAAGACTGGACGAAGCTCAATTAGTGCGCTTTTAGAATAGAGGGTCCAGGCTCCTATTCTGCTTGGGCCAGGGATAGAGGCCCTAGGCCCGGTCCCGTCGCGGACGTGCTCAGACGGGAGATCATGGCCATTATATAGAACACGGAGGAGGGTGGGAGGCAGCCAGCAGCTGGAGCGCAACCCTTTCCCTCCACCCAATATGGCGGCGAAACCCTCTCTCCCACCGCGTCAGCACCTAATCGGCTGCGCGGGCGGCAGGGTTGAAGATGCGGCGTGCAAGGCAATGGCAGCAGAATTAGTAGGTTGGGGCTAATGCGGCCCGGTCCTTATCTATACTTATGAGGCGTCAAAATTTAGCCTTGAAGCACTTCATGACTATTTGCAATGAAACAGCTTTTCCTAAAGCACTTGGCTTACTGAGGGCGAAAGGGGATTCAGTAGATCTTTATGGTTCAGTAGTTTTCTGTGGAATTGGTAATGAATAAATAGATCAACCTTCAATAAAATATGCATGTAAACTATTACATTTGTGCCAGCCTACTCCAGCACTTGATACATCTAGAACCGGGTTTGACTACTTTGTCAGACAAATGCTTTCTTCATGTACTTCTTATTCTGTGTAAGAGAGAAACTTCATCCATTACACAGGTTTTCGTACGCAGCTGCTATGAACATAATTTCTGAATCCAACAGTCTGAATTATAAAGCGCTCAGAAACTATGTTTTCATGTCCTGCTATTCAATAAATAAATAAAAATGTACCTAAATTCAATAGTGCATAGGTATACATGGGAAGCCTTAACTATGCCCACACTCATTGAATAAGATGTGTCCTTAAAAAGCAATCAAGCACCGGTCTTTTAAGGTAAATATACATACATGTGTAAGTCACTGTTAATTGGAAATTACAGCAAATAAGGCAACCTTATTGACCTTTTAGCCTTGATTCAATGTTTTTTTTTTTTAATGTTGTTGTGAAGAAGCCTACCTATTTGTTTCCCCACCCCCAGCACCTGACAACCCCATTAATCAGCAAGTGCCCAACCTTAAAAAAGCAGTAAAAACAGTAATGACAGCGACCTCAACAGTCACTGAAAATGTACTCAACGTGTGGGGGCGCATAGGGCACAGACCAGTCTAGGGCACTAGTATCCATAAATGCTCATGCATAGCTATCAGTGTTCTGCCGAATGGTAACATGCATATCTCAAAATTACATACTACAGAAAAGGATATTGGAATTCCCTACTCCCAATTAGATCATACTGCCCTTCCGCTAACTAAAGGCTTACATGGAGTGGGAGTCAATCAGTCATTGTCATTATCATTATCACCACCAGCAACACATTACTTTACCAATACAATTGCCCCATCACGTCAGCATGGAAGAGAGCATCTTACACAACCTTGCAAGTCCATGCAGTAGGCAGGGATCCCATTGTAAAGTATGAAGATCTGAATGAGGAGTACCCCTTCTTGGTCAGTACGTGTTGCTTGTCATTATCATTGAGGTAAGCAGCACCACGCAGCCGGTCCCCTCTCAACTATGCTGGACTGTTACCCGCCGATCTGACCAGATCACTATCCCTCAAATAGGCACCAATGAAGTCTGTTGCAGCTTCTGGATGGGTGAAGAAGTCCATTATCCCTTTGTATTCCACGCTGAGCTCAGCCGGAAAGACCATTAGAATCTGACTGCTTTTGTTCGCAGACTTTTCATAGTGAAACATGCTTTTTATGGTTCCGGTTAGAATATATTTCAATTCTTGAGTTTGATGGAGTTTAGTCGCTATAAGAAATGTCAAATCAATCTGTCAGTTATGTGGTCAATTTTGGCATTTTATTGCCCATATTATCTTATTTTGACCAGCACTAATTCACGTCCGGAGAAAATATTTTCATCTAATAATTAACGAGGTAGGTTATAAACGTTACATCTGTTGAGTATTGCTTCAATAGAACAATTAGTACAGTGACAACTTTTTGGTTATTAAATGCACAAGAACGTCAAAAGTCTTCAAGCTAAGGTTAATTTGTCAAGTTTTCGTTTGCTGCACTGTTTAAGTGTCCTCCCAATAAGATCAATACATAGCATGGCCAAACTAAGGACACTTGTAGATTTTACCAGTAATAATCAACCTTGAGGGATGAAAATAAGTGAAGTTTAGTTATCAGGAGTAACAATATACACATCAGTTAATCATTTAACATACTGATACACCAACCTTGATTAAAAAAAATCTACAAGTCTCCTTAGTTTGACCATGCCATATATTGTTCTTATTGGGAGAATATATATAGTCTGAAGTCAATCTCCCACCACACACTGCCAGGGTTTGGGAACCCACAGGGGGTTTGGCTCAGGGCCTGGCCACAGGCCAGGGCCTGCTGCCTACCTCTTTAGGGAGGGTGAGTTTCACTTTTTACTGCTTGCACGGTCCCACAATACTATGTAGTATTACCGTGGGATAACACTTGAGGGCCTTACTGGGTCCAAAGTGCATGTAATAAAAATTATTTTGGCCCACGGGTCCCTCTGGACACCCCCTTTAACCCACCCGAAGAACCAGAGGATCAGGGAATTTCTACCCTGCCCTTGTATATTCTTTTTTATAAACTCAAGACACGTGACCAAGTCCTCAAGTGATGGCCACCACATTTCTGGTAATGTTGCGGCCAGCTTTCAGAATACTTCGTCCAGAGTTTCACAATTCCTGTTTGAAATTGTATAGGAAAAATGCATTTTGGGAACTCCCCCCACCCTCTTTTTCTTACCCCCGCTTAATGGATCACCCAAAACTTTCCAGGAAAGACCCGAAGCAGTTGATTTGTTTTTAGAAAGTTTCATGAGGATTCATCAAATGGCGCCAACGTTTTTAGCAAAACAAAAAACACTCTGGCAATGGAAACTCTGACCTATTATAACTACAGAGCGAGGACCTCACTTCGTGATATATATTATGCAGCAATCCCTTTGATGAATGAACCTGTTATAATATCAGCGACTTGGGGGTTGATTAGGGTGGCGGACGGACTTTGTCCGTCCGTCATCCTGTCGTGGCAAGGGACCGTCCGCCATAATGACGGAGGTCCCATGCACCGAATTAGGATGCATCTGCCACAGTGGCCACATTTTTAACATTGCGGCGGGCGCCACAATGCTAAAAATGCATGTTTTGCGTTTCAGAGCACAACATGACAGGCACCGCGCGGTGCCTGCCATGTTGTACTTTGAAACGCAGGGGGGTAACATAGGTACCCCCCATGTGCACCCCCCACACCCTCCTTCACCCTGGGGGCCCGCAACGGGCCCCGAAAGAAAATACTGTATGCCTTTTCGTGGCAGCATTGCCGCCACCGAAAGGCATTCCCCAAAGCCCATCCTAATATGGCTGGCGGTGTCTGATAGACACCGCCACCATATTGGACCTTTTCCGTCACGGTCGCAAGGCGACCACGGCGGAAAAGCGGCGGACGGTCTTCCCGTCCACTGCGGACCCCCCAGCCATCCTAATGTGGCGGGGGTCATTTCAGGGAGGATGGCGGACGGATTGCCCCCGCCGGGCCGGAGGTGGCTACCGCCAGCCCGGCGGGGGCAATCCGTCCGCCATCCTAATCGACCCCTTAGTGTCTCTTGTTTCCCATAACGAAGTTTCTGTCAATTACAGAACCTGCAACAGTGTTTATTGCATTATTTTTCTACTGGGAAGTTGAGGGTTACAGAGGCTCTTTAACAGGTATGACACAATGACCTCAACGTGTTGAGAGGTTTATCCCTCAAAGCCGGCATAAAGTACTAGAAAAATAGACTGGAGTTGAGGTCTCCTCATTGAAACAATGAGTTTTCTCAGACGTATTATGGAATCTCCAAAGGTTTGTTTATTTTATTAGCCAAATAAGCAACCTAGGCCAACACTTGTTTGACGACACATGTCGCATTATCATGGCCATTTGTAACAATCACAATGAGTTATTCAAAGTACGTAACCGTAGAAAAATATCCAAACTAGTAAAAGATGACAAGATATCTCACGTCTTCACAACACAGCAGTTATCGTGCCGTGATGCTTGGATCATACTACCTCATTGGCACCATCTGCCTGATATATGATCACGCAGTTATATGCCTCGTTGTTGAATAAAGACATCGTTTTTTTTTTTTACATGCATCATAATGAGTGTTGCTCAGGTAATGCTGTCATAGCCATGCTTTGTGGATGGACAAGTTTGCTTTAGTTTGGACCTGTGTGAGTCTATGTAGCCAAGGTGCCCATTTTATAACACTACTGACACTATACCAAGAGTCTGTGGTACACATGTGCACTGGCTTTGCATTTGTAGTTCGTTCTTAGAGTTTATCTGTTTCGTTTTGGAAATAATCATGCTTGGTTGCTAATTCCCATGCAGAGTGCAGGGTTTGCTAAGGTTCTGTTTGGTAAAGTAGTCTGGGGAGTTATGTTTTATGGACACTGTCCTCGGTGATGAACTTTTCTTCGTCAAGTCCTTGTTTTCAAGAGTGCTAGTCTAATTAGTTCACAGAAAGAAAAACAAGACTACAACACCCAGAATGTATTAAGATTATCACACACAAGTCCAATTCTTGAAACATCGTCCTTGATGACCTGGAGGGTGGTTGTCACCCTACTTGATCCATGCCTATCAGCTTTTGTCCTTATGTTTATATTTGATGAAGCTTCTGTTGAAGAGATCCCTTTGGTCTCTGATTTTGTTTCTTGGCGTTGCTTGATCGAGCAACACAATTGCAATGCAGCCTTTTCGTACAGGTGAAAGGTGTTTGGACATTACTCAGTCTCTGCTTGGAGACCACTGAAACCTGATAAATTTACCCTTATATTCTGTTTCTATGCCTAAATCAAAGCACAGATATTTTGGCCACTCATGGTAAATTGGATGCACAATTAGTCCCTCATTTAGAATTGTGTGCCAATAGCTCATGGAATTCCTCACATTAATGGCAGATCATTAGCCTGTCTGTTCATTAGGCTAAATCTAGATCATGTTAATTCTTTTTTCCATGGCCTACCCAATAAGTGCAATGAGTGGACAGAAATGTGTGATATTATTGCATCTGTAGAAGTTTTGTGTGTAACTAAAGCAGCACTGACCAAAGACACACCTGGGACTGCATTAAAATAAGTGCCCTGGGGGCACGACGGGCGTTTGCGCCCGCGTTGCGCACCCCCCCCTGGGGCACTTTGGTTTTATAGAAGGGGCGGGAGATGCTTGTGCGTCCCATTCTATTATACCGATAGCGCTGGGGCACTTAAAGTGCCATTGCTACCTTCAGAGGGCGTTACCTTATTTGCATAGGGGCGAGCCCTACGGAAATGAAGGAATTCCTTTGACTGTGCGCCTGCGCCATATTACAGAAGCGGGCGCAAAGGCAAAGCAGTCCTCAGGAGGTGCACTGACAGTGTGCCATTTAAAAGGTGGCGCACTGTCAGTGTGCACGCCCATATGCAAATGAGGGAACACCCTCTGAAGGTAGCACTGGCGCTTTAAGTGCACCAGCTGTATTAGTATTATAGAAGGGGACGCACAAGCGTCTCTGCCCCCTTCTATAACACCAAAGTGCCCCTGGGGCGTTCAAAGCATGCACAAATGCCTGTTGTGCCCCGGGCCACTGATTGTAATATGGCCCCAGGTCCCTAATATGACTACCCTATCAAAAGACTAGTGGAATTTCCTCTTTTTGATCCATGATGACATGTGAGTATATAGAGGAAAGGAGAGCATCTTCAAGTGTTGACAGGTGTGAGAGAGCGCCCCACCTCCAGAGCTGTCAACAGGGCTGGACTGAGTTGGCTGCATCAAAAAGTTTAGTCCTTAATACAAATAGAAGTGCCTGAAAGGTACATTTGAGATAACTGTGCAACTGAAATGAGTCTCATGGCCCAGCAACTTCCATTGTCAAATACAGAATATGAGTTCGTTTTATGTTTTATCTTTGTACGCTAAGTATTTGGGTTACATGAGTTTTTCTAGTTTGAACAACTTTTGAAAAAACTCATTAATAAAACACACACTTGCTAGATAGGCATTATAACAACGACTTACTGTGCCCCACACATTTATTTCCTAACAAACTAAGCAATCGGTTGAAATTATGTTTTTTTAGAAGCTAGAAAAGGAAAAAGAAGTACAAACTTGAAAAGGAAAAAATTTACAGAAATATAGGATATGAAGAGAGAACTTCGAAAATTGAAAAGAATTTGTCAAAATTGAGCGTTTTTAAATTAAACTCCTATACAGTCATTCGAGTTTGTGGTAGCCATGTTAGACCTTTTTAAAGTCTTCTGTTCGCCAGCCTTCTTTAATGCTAGCACTGCCAATGAATACTTAGCTTTAGAACAATAACCTCTTACTAACGTTGCAATTTTCTAATTTCAACCATTTGAGCAACCACACAAACATTATCGGCCACATGCATCATTGTTGCCGTTTGCGATTTCTTAATTGCGAAAATTAAGGAATGCAATTAAGAAATCGCAAACAGCTATGCACCAAGAAATCGCAATTTTTTTTTGCGATTTCTTAAATTTCCTATTCGCAATTAAGGAATCCCTTCCCATTGATTCCTATGGGCCTAGAGGCCCATAGGAATGAATGGGAAGTCCTTTTCAATTTGCGATTCGCAATTTGCAAATCGCAAATTGAAAATGCGATTTCAAGGGTGCAGGGGGGGTCCAAAGGACACCCCCCTGCACCCCTGAAATATAACTTTAAGTGCATTTTTCAAACACACATGCCCTAAGGGCATGTGTGTGTGTAAAATGAAACTTTCAAAAATGCACTTCTGTGCATTTTTGAAAGTTTTCGCAAATTACCATGAAGGTCAACTTAAACAAAATGTTCTTGCATTGCATTTAAGAAATCACAAATTGCGATTTCTTAAATGCAATCGCAATTTTAGAGATCGCAACGTGATTGCGATTTCTAAAATTGCGAAAAACATGATGCATCCCAATTTTGTCAATTTCATTCGCAAAAGGCCGAAAATTGCGATTCGCACCATTTGCGAATGCAATTGACAATGATGCATGTGCTTGTATGTAGATTGTGCGCACCGAAGAAGTTACCATTTAACGTTATTCACTCGACTTCAAACCCAAATGTGTTGCAATTTTTATTTATTCAGTAGTTGTACGGAAAGGATTTCGGATCATTCGACCTTTATCTGTTACGTTAATGCCATTAATCATGCTCTTTGCCTAAAAGGCTTTCCCTCGAATAGTCCGTAAAACTATAGGATTTGCTTCACTGGAAGACACTATTGTGTCCAGAAGGCAGCAGGTTGGTAAAATATAGATTTTGAGATGAAATGCCTCTCTTTTCCTAATCTACAAATGAAAAATAGAAACACTAGAGGCATTCTTAGCAGGGTGACACTCTTTGGACGGAGGTGTAAATTCGCGAATACAAAAGTAATGACACTTTACAGCGGTAGAAAGTGTGAATGGCGCCTCCCAATGCAGCACTTTTTGAGTACTGTTTCAGCAGCAAATCGACCCTTCAAGTTATCCATCAAGTTACCAATCAAATGGTAAAAGAGAAAAAGAGAGTTTAGCGTTCTTAAAGATGGTTCCCCGACCACTGTTTGGAGGAAAGGGACCTCGTTAAGAAGTCATTAACAAATGTTTCCCCAGAAGTGGACTCCCTCGTCACTTTCATCACTAGTGGGGTGAATCCACCTGGCCAGACAGAAGAAGAGCAGAAGAATGCTTGAAGTAATAGCCCCTCCCCATAAAGCTGGAGCTTATATAGGCATTATTTACCCAGCATTCCTCCTATTCTTTTTTCTGTCTCGCATATGGAGAGGAGGAAGAGAGGGTGGCTCCTGCTGGGCTCCAGTTGCCATGCTTTGATGATGATTTTCGGTCTCCATTTCAGCAGGGCGGGAGTGCAGCCGTGTTCTACATGGCTTGCAAGGAGGTGTGGATCTGGAGATTGCTATCCTTGGTGGTAACTTCAAGTGCAGTTAGTTAAGTTACTTCCTGATTCCGTTTGACACATGGATGAAGAACGGATGCTCATGTATGTGTCGGCTGATCTTTCTTCCATGTTCCAGGAAGTGGAAAGGGAGTTATATGGCTGGTATAAAGGGAAGGTAAGTCTGCATAGGAGTTGTGATTTTGCAGTTTGTGGGAATCCCTGGCAAATTGGTTGTTTGGTGTCCTGCTTCTCTAACTCCAGATCCTAGCTAGCTGGTGACATTATGGGAAAACATTAAAGGAAAAGGAAGCATGTTGTTTCCTCTATCTCATCGTCGGATTCTTCTTCTTCTCCCGCTCATTTAAAGAGCTAGGAGTACAGACTAAACGCCTTATAAAGGAGACTTTAATGGAACTTGCTCCAGACAAGGGTTCTGTAAGGGAGACACATCAAATTCTTTCGTCTGATTCCTCTAACTCAGATGGTAGAGAGTACTGTGTTGGACGCACGCAAGGGGAAGTATGTTTTGAATGACTTATTGCCGATTTGATTGCTCATATCAAAACAAATATGGGGGTTCAAGAGAAGAAAAAGATTCCAGAAACATCTGCCAGTTCTTTGCTTAGACAATTCCCGAGTTCAGCTCCTTTGGATTTTGCTGTCTTTTCTCATATCTTGAAAGTCCTGAAAGGTGAGTGGAAGGACTCAGATAAAATAATTCTGACACGTTTTATGGCTAATCTCTACCCTCTGAAAGACATGCAACAGACATTACTGGACTCTATTCCCATAGATTCTCTTGTAGTAAGTCTTGTGGGTAGAACTTTTTTAGCAGAGGATTCGATCATTAGTGACTCTGTTGACCAAAAGGTTGAATGTGCTCTGAAGAAGACTTATTTTGGTTCTCACTTGGCCCTGCGTGCTTGCATTCATGGAACCTATGTGACTTGAGGCCAGATGTAGGTGGCCATTTACCGGCCGGTAACGGCCGATTCCGGCCGTTACCGACCGGTAAATGGGTTTTTGGGATGTAGGGGGCCAATTTTACCGAATATGTAAATTTACCGAATCGGTAAATTTACCGATTCGGTAAAATACAGAATCAGTATTTTTACCGATTCGGTATCTTCTAGATGTAGGTGGGACTCTTCTGAGTCCCAAAGGCCTTTCAGATTCGGTATTTTACCACCCAATCCAATTGGGTGGTAAAATACCGAATCCAGGTGTGCATGCACATGTACAATTCGGTATTTAAGAAGTGGTAAAATAAAATTACCTACATCTAGGCCATGGTCTTTAATTTCTAAGATTGAGTAGTTTTTTTGCTCCCTGGATGATTCTTCTGATTGTTCTATGTTACTGGAACATATTGAATGTCATGTGGAGTGCATGTTAAATATTGCTTTTGATATTGTTCAGGCAAAAGCTCTGTCTGGGGGAGCATGTACTGCAGCCAGACAAAATCTTGTCCTTTAAAACTGGCGTACAGATTCCACACAGAAATCTTTTGTGGTCAGACTCTCTTTGCAAGTGACCCAGCTGTTTGGGGCTGAATGGGAAGAGGGACTTCATAAAACTTTTAAATATGATAACATTCTTCATCTTAGAAGCAATCTCCTTTGGTGAAGCTAAGTGCAAAACCTAAATCTCATTTTTGGCAGCCCTCGCAAAGACAACTGCAACAATCCCAGCGGAGCTTCCAGGCTAGGAGAAGTGGTGACAAGAAGTCCAAGTCCCCTCCGAAACCGAAGTCCTGACTACATGGCTGTGGGTTAGGGGTTTGTAGTTGGGGGCAGTATTCAACACGTTCTGACAGAGTGGGAGACATGTACTTCAGATGACTGGGTGCTTTAGATAGTCAGAGAAGAATTCAGTATAGTGTGTGTCTCCCCTGGTGGACTCGGAAGTGAGACTGACCCAATGGACTTCTAAGCAGGAGAAGAGGATAGCTTTGTGCCAGGGGATCGAGGCTCTTCTCTAGAAGTGGGTAATTTCAGAGGTTCCTCCTGCAGACAGGGACAGGGAGTTCTATTCCATCATCTTCCTGCTGGAAAAATCAAAAAGGGGATTTTCAGCGATTTTGGATCTGAAAGCTCTCAACAAGTTTGTTCCAACTCTATCGTTCAAAATGGAAACTTAACAAAGGGTAATTCCACTGGTGGGCAAGGGGCATTTCATGTGCACATTGGATATTCAGGGTGCATTTTATCATATCCCAATCCTTCGGAATTATCCGAAATGTCTGTGATTTTGCATCAAAGAGAAACACTTTAGGTTCTGGGTCTTGCCCTTCAACTTGAAGGCCGCGCCCCAAGTGTTCATGAAAGTTGTGACTCCTTCGGTTGCTTCTCTTCATCTACAGGGTATAAGGATTTATCATTACCTTGATGATTGGCTCCTACAAGCTCCCTCTAAGGAACATGTACTTCAGGATCTGGCTTTGGTGTGTTCTTGAGTTCAGGAACATGGGTTCCTTCTCAACCTTTCCAAGTGCAAACTGACACCTACCATGTATTTGACTTTTATAGAGGCCAGATTTTGCACTGACCTCAACAGTGTCTCTCTTCTGGATTCCAGGGCAGCCACCTTGATATCTTTGGTCCTGATGGTCATGAACAGACAGTCTCTTACTGTCCATCGATAGTTGGAACTTCAAGGGCATATGGCCAAAGCAGTCTTCACAGTCCCTTGGGCTTGATTTCATCTAGACCTCTGTGAGATCATCTTTATTCCCACTGGGATGTGAAGTAGGGAGACTTCAAAGTCATGGTCCCGGTGGCTCCAGAGATAAGGTCGAAATTGGTTTGGTGAACTCTATCAGTCTCACTTTCAATGGGGGTTGCTCTTCAGCAGGATCCCCTGAAGGTTCTGATGACAGATGCGAGCTTCGTTGGTTGAGGGGCCACCCTGCTCTCTCTCTCTCTCTTCATCCAAAGTGGTCCTGAGAGAAAGCAAATGTTCTTCCAATTAGAGTGAACTTACAGCTGCCTACAGGGCAGTTTTGGGGTTTCAACAGGATCTTGTGGTGTGCAGTCTAGCACCCAGAATGGGCAATCTGGTTACTGTAGCCTCTTTGAAGAATTAGAGGGGTACCAGGACAAAGTCCCTGAATGCATTGGCTACTTTCCTGTTTTGTTGGGTACGGATCAGCTTGCTGTCTCTTTTTGCAGTCAATATCAAGGTGGTGCACAATGTTGTGGCAGATTCCCACAGCCAGGTGTTTCCTTCCTTCCTGGAAACATCTTTGTCAAGGGCTGTATTCCAACCGCTATGTGAGAGGTTTTGTTCTCCCTTATTCTACCTCTTTGCTTTCCAGCACAATGCTCAGGTCCCTAGGTTTTGTGCCAGGAATCCTCAAGAAGGGACTTGGAAAGTAGATTCTCTGGCCAAATTGTCTTCCATATGCCTTCCCGCCCATTTCTCTAATTCCCAAATTGTTAGCCAGGCTGTTGCTGGAGGACAGGGTAATGGTGGTGGTGCTTTGCTTCTGCACCAGTCACATATGGATTCACATGCTCAAATCCTTCGTAATTCTGGGTCTTTGGATGATAACGTGTCATCCCTCCCCTCTCAGGTCTTCCTCCATTCTGTCCTACCAGAAACTACGTCTCCCAGTGTGGAAATTAAGCTGATGGGATTACAGAACAAAGGCCTTCCCCAGCATTTACCAGTGGCTATTCACATGTCTCTGAAGCCTTCCACCTTGACGTAGTGTGAGAGGCACTGGAATAGTTTTCCGGGGCAGTACGAGCCTCAGGGTCTGTTCCCTTTGGAGTGTCATGTGAATAATATTTTACAGGTTTTTGTGGGGTGGCTTTGAGAACTATCTTTCAGTTTCCACCTTGCATGTCCAGTGGGCAGACATCTGTGCTTACCCAGTCCCTGGGGGGAATTTGTCAGATGCTGAGGATTTGGTAGCTAGGTTGATGCACAGTTTTACTTTTCTATACCTTTGGTGAAACCTCGTTATCCAGTCTAGGATTTGCCGTTGGTGTTGAGGGCCTTGGTCGCCGAGCTTTCTGTGTCTTTAGAAACTGCAGTTATTAAGTTCTTGACCTTTAAGGTGGGTTTAGCAATGGCAATCACCTCGGCTAGAAGGACAGGGGAATTTGGGGCTCTTTTGACTAGGGAGCCTTTTTTGACTCATTTGAGGGTGGTATAATTACAAGGGGCCCTATTACATACAGGGCGCCCTTTCCCTGTTTGCACCATATGGCACCTTCAAACAGGTGCGCCATGTGCAAAAGGGAAAGTGCGCCCTATTAGGCTGAATACACTGCCCTGAGGGCAGCCGCAAACTCGTGCTGTCTTGGTGGCAGTGCACTCAATTCAAATGCAGAGCGTCTGCTTCAAACCCGCTCTGTGTTTCAATGTGCAGGCGGCACCCACCTGCACTTTAAAGAGTGGAGAGAGATCTCCTTGCAGATGGGTCCAGTGAGAGACTGCACCCGGCTGCAAGGGGATGTCTGGGGGGGGGTCCTATGACCCCCACCACAGGACTGCCGTCAAGGGGCGCACTGACAGTCGCCACCTTTTTGTGATGCACTGTCACTGCACCTCATGACAGCTTCTGTACCTCTATGCCTGAATCCATAATGGTGCGCTGGCGCAGAGGAAAAGAGATTCCCTCATTTGCCTGGGGTCACACACCCATTTAAATGAGGGAATGTCCTCTTAAGATAGCACAACATGTGCCCCAGTACTGTCTGTCTTACAGAAGGGGTCACACAAGCGTCAGCGGCCCCTTCTGTAGTACCAAAGTGCCTCAGGCGCAGAAAGCGGGGGCAAACTCCCTTTGCACCCCCAGTGCACTTCTGTAAAACAAGCCTAGATCCTCTGATTACTCCCAAGGTACCTTCACAGTTTCACAAGGTTCAGGAAGTGATCCTTCTGATGTTGTCTGTAAGGGAATTGTTAGCATGAGGTGCAGTGGTGTCTACTAGATGTGAAGAAAGCCTTTTATTGTATATAGACAGGACAAAGTAGTTTCATAACATTCCTTGTTTGTGTCCTTTCAGGCCTTAGTAAAGGTGACAAAAAATCCTCACTTTCAATCAGTAGATGGATTAGGCAGTTGGTTTTGTTTTCTTATTCTTTGTCAGATTCTTCTCCTCCAACTGGGATTCAGGGTAATTCCACAAGTCCCCCAGCTGGGACTCAGGGTCATTCTACAATAGGGGGTTTCGGCCGCCTGGGCTAAAAGGAAGGGAGCTTTAATTTCAGAAATGTATAGAGCAGCGATATGGGCTGCTCTAAATACATTTGTCAGGCATTACTGATTGCAGAATGTGTTGCATGAGGATATTAATTTTGGGGTTTGTATGTTGAATTACATACTTCCTTGTGTTGCAGGGATTCTGCACAAACACAGAACTATGCGCAGGATTATATGACCTTGTGTATAGGGACTGGGTCATCCTACGACCTTAATACCCACGAGCCCAGGACCGACTAGCTATAGTGTCTCACTTGCTCTCCTACTCACTCACAGAAAAACAAATGATTTGACACCCCAGAAAACAACACTCCCAGATCTCTCAGGAATCGCGGTAACAAGATACACCCTTTCGCATGCACTCTTGTACTTGTCCACAATAAGATCTGGCAGAGACAAGAAACAGTTTAAAATATTTATTTTAACTAACGTGTCCTAAAGTGCAGTGTACGTGCCACAACAAGCAGAAAAATGCATAGTACAAATGCAGTCAGCATAGCAGCTAGTCCATAAATCATGAAGGGAGATGTCATCATAGAAAGACAATGGAGCCTAACCTCCCTCCCCTTGATAAGTATTATTATATATTAGATCTCTGGGCTTTGTCAACAGACCCCATACCTAAGCTTATAGATGGTAGATCTACATCATAAGTGCTGTCTCGCTTTTCTGCCTGGAAAGGTCCCTTTCCAAGTGTTTGCTACCTATTCATGTATTCTAATAAGGCCAAGGTATGTTGTCCAAACAACAGCTGCATCGGTATGTTTTGTCTAAGAGCTAAGGCCTGGCCAGAACAAAATAACAATTGCCATTGTTGTTCGACCATGAACAGAATGTTCAGTCAAAATCCCAGAAAAATGCAGAGAGTGAACACAGTGATGAGTTCTCATGTGAAAATAGTCATTTGAAATTATTGCGAAAATAAAGACGTGTAGTAATGTGCACAAGAGCAGCAAGCAAGCTGCAGCGTGCTCATGCTAAGTTAGTGAAAACGACAATGTCCCTATAGGCCATGTGACACTTGATATACTACGATTTATTCTGTTTAATAAATCTTAATGTTGTGTTACAGTATAATAGTGTTTACGTTTCTTGATGTGTCTTTCTGCTTAGCAAGATCATTCATTTTTGCTTTGGTATTCCTCATTAGTGATGAAGGAGACAAAGACAGGGGACAGGAGTAAAGTCTCCTTATTTACTGGTAATCTTCATTACTCCTGGCCCTGTTGTCCACATCCAATTCATCATGCCCCACCCCATTCATCACTTAGAATAGATAAGTCGTTTGGCATTTAAATTTTAAGTATAGTGTAAATGAGCATGGCAGGGGCTTTTGGACAAGCACATCTGGCATACTTCGTGCATGCTTTTGGAAAACTACTAGCTGAGCTAGAGAAGTGGGGTGCAGGGCGATTGAAGGCACTATGCCCACTGATTCTGGTGCACGCTTTCAAAGCAGATAATTTGCTTCAAGTGTTGCTTCCAAAATCAGCCGCTTACTTTCACATGCACTGGCCTGGATTCCAAAGTCGTCTTTTTCTGTTGGACGGAATAGTGCTTTCAGCTCAACCACTACAGCAGCACCTCCTGCACCTGAAGAGTAAGTCACCAAAGAATTTTCTGTAAACAAAGACAGAGGAGCTTGTTATGATCTCTGCAGCCAGGCTAGCGGCATAGCTATTAAAAGTGCTGCATGTGAAGTGGGTTCGGGGTCCAGAAGCCTGAGGGACCTTCCGCATCTCAATTTTGAATGCATTTCATTACATAAGAGGGACTACGAGGGATCCTTTTCCTTGCTTGCATAATGGAAAGGGGCGACCACTCGGTCCCCCCGAACGTATGGTGGAGTACCTCGATCCCCTCGGGAGGCCATCTTGGGCGGGAGGCGAGTCTCGGCTGGTATGCCGGAAGCAGCGTAGACGGGGCGCGCCTTTTCCCGCCCTGGAGTGGGTTGTCCTAGACGCTGACGCCGCCGGCCACGCCCCCGGAGGCAGGCGGAGGCGGGTTTACGCCCGCCCGAAGACGGATAAAAGGAGCAACAAGCCAAGAAAGCATCCTCTTGTTCCTGTGCTCTGAAGCTGCACCTCCCCGCTGCACGTGAGCTCGAGACGGAACGAAGAGCCAATTTTGAGCGTTGTAATTTTGTTCTTGTTTTACAGATATCTTCGTTGGAGAATGCCGGGCAAGAAGGTCGGAAAGCGGGTCGGTACCGATCAGATGCTCCGCATGCTCGTGAAGGAGGTAGCCGAGTTGAAGAAGCAGATGGCGATAAAGAACGGGGAGGGAGGCCCGAAGCGAATCGTCGGACCAGCATTGCCGGGAGTAGTCCCTAGCGGAAGAGGCAAGAGGTCCAAGAGGGGGGCACCTGGGGGGGAGGCCCCGGTTCCCGATACACCGATAGAGGAGCCAATCCCGGTTCCGAAGGAGGGGCATCCGATCCCCGTGGTAGTCACCCCCGTGAACGGGGAAGATATGCCTCCCGAGTTGGCTGCACAACTGGCAGCGTGGTTGGGAAAAGATAGTGAGGGCACCACGGCGGACGACGCCAGGGCAGTAATGAGACAATTGCGGGAATCTAGAGAGGCTGCGAAGGCACCATCTTCTGTTCCCCCACAGGTTCCGGTGGCTGAGATTGCAGCAGGCGCGAGTTCGGCAGCAAGTACGGCACCTAGTTCAGGTAAGCGGCTACTGCCGATTGCGGGGGAGGGGTCTGTACCCTCACGAAGGGAGAAAGTGGCCCAGCATGTTCCACTCGAAATTAAGGAAAAGATTTGGGCAGATAAGTATGTGAACATGTTTTCTTTGCTTACTGACCATTACGAGATTGAGCATGTGAAGGGCCAAAAAGAGCTTATGCATCCGAGTGTTTGGCGCGCAAAAATGGCCGCCTTTAAGGTCAACGAGAACATAGGTACTTGGGGCAGAGCGTTTTGCATTTTCACCTCCATTATGGGTGAGCGAAGGCCTGAGTTGTTGACGGAATTACCTATTTATCAGACACGTATCATGGAATATTCTCTAGCGTACGAGGGCAATCAGTGGTTTTGTTATGACAATATTTTTAGGAAGGCTAAGGAACACGACCCAGCCCTAACGTGGGATTGTTATGACTCCATTTCTTGACAAAAAATGGAGAATTCAGGCATGTTAAAGGTACCATTGTCGGGGGGTATCGGGGGTGAGTCTTCCCGCCAAACCTCTGGGACACCCTTTCGGACGGGTGCTGGTAACGAGCATCACTCAAAGTCGAGTGGCAACGCAGGTAAAAAGGGGATTTGTTGGAATTTTAACAGGGGAAAATGTACAAGGCCTCAGGGGTCATGCAAGTTTAGACACGAATGTGGGGTGTGTGGACAGTCCTCTCATCCCGAGACCATGTGCAGAGCCAAAACGGGTGATAACGGTGGTAGGGGAAGCGCCAAACAGGTCTGAAATAGTCCGAGGGGCGCCTTTACCTACCCCGGTTGATACCATGGCAATGATTCCTTGGCTCAATGAATACCCGGATCATGTCTCCGCTGGGGTGTTGCGAGACGGGTTTTCGTATGGTTTCCGCATTCCAGTGGGGGATTTTCAGGGTAAAACGAGTTGTAAGAACCAACTGTCGGTCCGGCAGCATACAGCGGTGGTACAGATAAAGATTGGGAAAGAGGTGACTCGAGGGCGGGTTGCCGGTCCATTCGAGTTACCACCGGTGGCTAACTTTGTTTGTTCCCCCTTAGGGGTGGTCCCCAAGAAGGACCCGGGTGAGTTTAGGCTAATACATAATTTATCAGCCCCACGAGGTCTTTCCGTGAATGATGCAATAGACCCGGAAGTGTGTTCGGTGCGGTACGCATCTTTCGATGAGGCCGTCGCCATGTTGAATCGCCTGGGGCCCGGAGCGCTGATGGCCAAATCGGACATCGAGTCAGCGTTCCGGTTGCTCCCGGTACACCCAGACGATCAGCGTCTCCTTGGTTTCATGTTTCAGGGTCGATATTATATGGATAAATGTATGCCAATGGGTTGCTCCATATCTTGTGCTTATTTTGAAAAGTTCAGTTGTTTTTTGCAATGGGTATTCACAAGAAAGACGGGTTTTCAGCATGTGATGCATTATCTCGATGACTTTCTGTTCCTGGGGGCAGCCGGGGATCCAGAATGTGGACAGGCTGTAAAAGAGTTTTGTGTCTTAATGAATCACTTTGGCGTGCCATTGGCACCAGGTAAGACGGTGGGTCCCTCGACTTCACTCGAGTTTCTGGGGATCGAGCTCGACTCGGAGGAAGGTTGTTTTCGGTTGCCCAAAGAGAAGGTGTTGAAATTCAGGGCATCCCTTGAAACATGTATTCGAAAGACTAAGGTAAACCTGCATCAATTGCAACAAACAGTGGGCCAGTTGAATTTTGCCCTTAGAGTAATCCCAATGGCCCGCCCCTTTTCCCGCTCGATTGCACAAGCCATGGTCGGCCTTAAGGAAGGACATCACCGCACGAGGCTTTCGGCAGAGATTCGCCAGGACATGCGCATTTGGTTGGCATTCCTGGCAGATTTCAATGGTCGAGTTGTCTGGAACAAGCCGGCGGTGTCCTCCGAGGAGCTGGGGCTGTGGACAGATTCGGCGGGGAGTATAGGTTTTGGCGCCATATTCGGTACGCAATGGTCGGCTCAGAAATGGCCGTCATGGTGGCACGAGTGCGGGCTGACAAGTAACATTGCTTTCCTCGAGCTCTTCCCTATTTTGGTGGCCCTGAAAACATGGCCTGAGGGGTTCCGAGATCACTCTGTGGTGTTCTGGTCTGATAACATGACCGTGGTTGAGTGTATCAATAGTCAGGCAGCACGTTGTAAATGGATTCTAAGACTGCTTAAAGAAATTGTATTGTTGTGTATGCAGTTGAATGCGCTCTTTAGGGCGCGACATGTCCCAGGGGTGCTGAACCAAGCGGCTGATGCGCTTTCTCGTTTCCGTATGCAGGCCTTCTGGGGTTTTCTGCCCACAGCGGACCCGGTGGCGGCACCCTTTCCCGAAGCTCTCTGGTCTCTCGGTGCCCCGAACTACAAAACCTCGTGGGAGAGAGTTTAGCACCCAGGACAAGGAAGGCATATGAAGGGGCGTTTCGTTCCTATTGGTCCTTTTTGGGTTCTGCTAGGGGGGAGCTTTGGGGCCAGGAAGAGTTTGTCGTAAATTTTTTGCTGTCCTTACATCAGGCAGGCAAATCAGTAGCTACGGCCCAGAGGCATCGGGCCGCCATTTCCTTTATGGCGAAGGCTCATGGGATCCAGGACCCGACAGCGTCTTTCGTGGTGCAGAAAGCGCTACGTGGGTGGCAACGCCTTGAGGGTCGCAGAGTAGATGAGAGACACCCGATAGGTCTGGATAGGTTGGCCCTGTTATTTTCCGTACTCCCTGCGACGTGTTCATCCCAGTATGAAACAGTGTTATTCCGAGCCGCTTTTGCGTTAGCATTCCATGGGGCTATGCGGGTAAGCAAACTGGTGGCGAAGAACAAGCAGGATACGGTGGGGGGACTGTGCCGAGAGCACATTCAGGTTAAGATGGAGAGGATGACTGTCTCGTTTGTCAGGTCCAAGGCCGATCAGGGTGCGATTGGGGACTGCATAGTCATACATAGGATTCCCGGATCTCCCATGTGCCCTGTTGTTTGCGTAGAGGAATATTTAGCGCAGAGGGTGGCATCATGGGGGGGGACCTTGTTGAGACACTCTGACGCCACCCCACTGACGAGGTTTCAGTTCCAGCGGGTGCTTTCAATGTCAATTTTGGCCGCGGGCTTGAACCCCGGCGAGTTTGGGACCCATTCCTTTCGGATAGGGGCTGCTACCGAAGCTACAGCCAGGGGTCTGAGTGTGGAAAAAGTGAGACGTTTGGGGCGTTGGTCCTCGAATTGTTACAAGAGGTATGTGCGGTTGCACATGTTGTGAAGCGGTAATCATGTACTCACGCTTCTTGTTTTTGTTTGGTTTACATTTTCGCAAGCTTACGAGGCGGGGCGGACTGAGCAGTCGACCCGACACCTGGGAACCACCGGTCAGACATCACCGGCTGCGGAAAAAGTGGTGTGGGTCGTGGGCCACTCATACGTGAGACGTGCCGCGGACGTATTCGAAGCAGGTGACATGATTCACATGGCTGGGGAATACGGGTACAGGGTGACCTTCTATGGAAGGGGCGGGCTCTGTATTGACCAGTTTCAATCCTTTTTCGAGGGTTTGTTAGGGCGGACAAGGTCACCGCCGTCTATAATCATAGTCCATCTTGGGGGTAATGATTTGGTGACCACTGGTAGACGACTGCTTCTCGAGGCAATGCTTTCCACTGTAAGTTGGTTGGCGAGAAGAGTTCCAGGGTGCACAATTGCATGGTCCCATATGATTCCACGAAAAGTGTGGCGGGGGGCGATTTCGGTTTCTGCTCTGAATCACTCAGTGAAGAAAGTAAATAACAAGTTGGGTAGATTGTTTCGTTCAAGGGCACTGCATTCTATTCCGCATGGTTGTATCAAGGGGGACAGTATGTATTTGGGAGATGGGGTCCATTTGTCCCGGGTGGGGAATGAGTTACTCATAGGAGACCTCATAGCTTGGCTAAAGAGTTTAAAACATGACCTTTAGGCAGGAGTTGTTGTGGGGGGTCCGGATAGCCGGTCAACTATCCGGCCTGTGGCGGTAAGGTCATGATCGGTGAGCAGTAATTGGAAGATCCCTATGGGGGGGCGTCACCCATTACGGATGGGAGCGCCCGGGGGAGGTGGCCATTGGCCCCTCAACGGGGAGGCGGTCCCTTCTAAGGATGGGCCGCCGAAAGAAAAGGAAAGGCGGTCAAGGCCCCTTCCTTGATAGGAGGGGCTACGGGCCCTCCTGGGGAATTTCCCGGGGCCAGGACACCTGCGACGGCAGATGTGGTAAGTTGTGTGGGGTGGGGAGGGGGTTTACGCTACCTTCTAGACACCTCACACGAGTCCTCGGACGACCTTTAAATGGCGTCGAGTTCATTGGGGCCCCCGTCAAGTCAAGGGAAATTGGTAGATGCATTTGAGGTACAGCCTCTGTGCGGTCGCCCCTCCCAAGTGGGGGAGGGGTAATTCTGGTTTAGGGATCTGACACCGGTTACGACCTTGCCGTTGGCCCTTAACGTTAGGATGTACAATTTCAAGTTAAATGTTTTGTAGGATGTTAGTTCGGCTAGGAGAAACCTTTGTATTAGAAATATGTTAAGGTTAGCCAAACATCGTAATGTGGAAATGAAATTGTACATAATATGAAACTGTTATTTTAATGTTTTGATTTTGTTTCATATTTTAATAAATACGGCCGGGAGGGTCACTCCCTCCCGCCTTCCAAAAGTTCAGAACCGTTTCCGTTTCCCATCCTTGGGGATTGCGTCGAGAGGGGGTGGCGGGTACTTCAGCCATATGGAAAGGGGCGACCACTCGGTCCCCCCGAACGTATGGTGGAGTACCCCGATCCCCCCGGGAGGCCATCTTGGGCGGGAGGCGAGTCTCGGCTGGTATGCCCGAAGCGGCGTAGCCGGGGCGCGCCTTTTCCCGCCCTGGAGTGGGTTGTCCTAGACGCTGACGCCGCCGGCCACGCCCCCGGAGGCAGGCGGAGGCGGGTTTACGCCCGCCCGAAGACGGATAAAAGGAGCAACAAGCCAAGAAAGCATCCTCTTGTTCCTGTGCTCTGAAGCTGCACCTCCCCGCTGCACGTGAGCTCGAGACGGAACGAAGAGCCAATTTTGACCCACCCACCAGCCCCTGAAGACAGCAAGTGGTTTTTTAAATAAAGTTTTGATGTGGTAACTCTATTTCTTACAGGTTGTGATGATTGACGTGTCATTTGTATATGCAATAAAGAGAATAATCATTTAGAGTATGTTTTTCGAATAAAGTTTTGCATTAGTGTTGATCAGTAATCATACGTGAAGTAGTTATGGTTGTCTTTTACTTTAGTAATTTAGTTAATTGTCGTATTTATTTTGGTCGGGCGGTAAGGTCATGATCGGTGAGCAGTAATTGGAAGATCCCTATGGGGGGGCGTCACCATTACGGATGGGAGCGCCCGGGGGAGGTGGCCATTGGCCCCTCAACGGGGAGGCGGTCCCTTCTAAGGATGGGCCGCCGAAAGAAAAGGAAAGGCGGTCAAGGCCCCTTCCTTGATAGGAGGGGCTACGGGCCCTCCTGGGGAATTTCCCGGGGCCAGGACACCTGCGACGGCAGATGTGGTAAGTTGTGTGGGGTGGGGAAGGGGTTTACGCTACCTTCTAGACACCTCACACGAGTCCTCGGACGACCTTTAAATGGCGTCGAGTTCATTGGGGCCCCCGTCAAGTCAAGGGAAATTGGTAGATGCATTTGAGGTACAGCCTCTGTGCGGTCGCCCCTCCCAAGTGGGGGGGGTAATTCTGGTTTAGGGATCTGACACCGGTTACGACCTTGCCGTTGGCCCTTAACGTTAGGATGTACAATTTCAAGTTAAATGTTTTGTAGGATGTTAGTTCGGCTAGGAGAAACCTTTGTATTAGAAATATGTTAAGGTTAGCCAAACATCGTAATGTGGAAATGAAATTGTACATAATATGAAACTGTTATTTTAATGTTTTGATTTTGTTTCATATTTTAATAAATACGGCCGGGAGGGTCACTCCCTCCCGCCTTCCAAAAGTTCAGAACCGTTTCCGTTTCCCATCCTTGGGGATTGCGTCGAGAGGGGGTGGCGGGTATCTCAGCCATAGGGTCCTTGGTGCCATTTTTTGTCAGTAGGCCAGGCCTGCCTCAGCCAATCTGTGCCTACTCTGCAGCAGCAGTTCCCGCAGAATGTCCCTTTTTGTTTCATAAGCCCAATAGGCACCTGCCTGGGAGGCGTCCCAACCACTCACACCGCTGCTTGCAGCGCTATGATTTGCTTAGGGGAGGGAGCCTAGCTGCCTACTTCGGCTTCCTGTTCCAGAGCAGGAGCAGAGAAGATGCAGGACCCAGCCGGTGGAAAGGTAAGTTTAATCCTTTTTAAATTATTAATAAATTAACCCCCTCTCCCCGCGCGACCCCCGCCACACGAGCCATGCTGGCCACGACTGGAGACGATGTGCTTGATCAAATAGCACTCTC
The DNA here is from genome assembly GCF_964263255.1 of Lissotriton vulgaris. Classification (NCBI taxonomy): domain Eukaryota; kingdom Metazoa; phylum Chordata; class Amphibia; order Caudata; family Salamandridae; genus Lissotriton; species Lissotriton vulgaris. Next base: position 2,049,133,232 of record NC_141685.1, read on the forward strand.
ACTTTATGGGTAGTGTCCACTGTCTTTCACTGGCCTCAACCTCATAGTCAGGTTTACTTGTCAGGGCTGCTGAGCGCTCTGTCCCCTTTGTGCTATAGGGTGATGTGTGCCCTCACACAGCATCAGTGCTGTGGCATGCTACTAGCCACAATGTCACCCTGGGCCGTTCCGGTACCATGCCATGCATCTGATGGTATGATTGCATGTGATGTGAGTGCCCAAGACGGTGTTATGAAGGCCACAGTGCAGCAAGTTGCAATGCAGTTGTGAGTGAAAGAGTCAACACAGTTTTGAGTGAATGTTTGAAAGAGGTTACTGGTGCAGATACCACTACTGGTGCCAGTGCATGTTTGTGTGCAGTTGTGAGTGAGGCTACTGGGGCAAGCACAAGTGCAGGTGTGATTAAAGGTGTGAGTGCCGGTGTATATGTAAGTGTCAAGGTGGGTGCTTATGCCAGTAAAGGTATGAACTCATGTGGTATAGACGTTACTGATACTACTGCCAGTGCCTGTCTGAGCGAGGTGTGAAAGAGGTTAATGTATAGATGCAAGTGCAGGATTAAGTGAGGTTGCTGATGCGTGTGTCAGTGTAGGTATAAGTGGTTTCACTGGTGGAAGTGCTACTGCACGTGTAATGACAAGAGCCAGTGCAAGTGTGAGTGTTGCTGTGGGTGTGAGCGCAAATGGTAAAGCAGATGTGATTTCAGATGGGTGTGCAGTTACTGGTGCAATGTGTTAGTGATGATCCAAGTGAAGCTACTGTACCAAGGAGTGCAGATGCAAGTGAGAGTACTGGTGCAAGTGCCTGTGTGAGTGCTGCTACCTGTGTAGCTGTGAGTGATTCCCCTGGTGCTACTGCAGGTGTGAATGAGGTGAGCAAGGTTACTGATGCAGGTTTCAGCACATGTGTGTGTATGCAGAAGCAGTGGTGCACTTGCCAGTGTAGGTGTGAGGGCAGGAGTTGGTAATTACATCAGTGCAAGAGCATGTGCCAGTGATGGTGTTAGTGGAGGGGCATTCCATAGGAAATCATGGCTAAGTCAGGAAAATACCAGGTGTAAAAAAAGCAGCGCTAACCGGGGTTAGCGCTGCTTTTTTTATCACTAACAGGGTTAGCGATATCCTTGATAATAGGAGATATGTCGCTTAACAACATTTCTCCTATTATTTTTCTCTGTAACGCCCCCTTTGCATCTCATTAGAGATGCAAGGGGAAGCGTAGAGAAAAAGGGTGCTAACATGCGAATTTGCGTGTTAGCACGCTGTTGCTGATAGGGAGATAATTTTATCTCCGCTTTCTTGGCTTTTAAAGCCAAAAAAGCAAAGATAAATCCCTTGATAATATGCCCCCGGTATTTTCCTGACTTAGCCATGATATCCTATGGAAGGTGGATATCATGGCTAAGTTTGTGAGCCCCTATCATCAAGCTAACGCCAAACTTCAAGAGATTATCGTTGGTTTTCCAGCGATAATCTCTCATTTGGCAGCTAGCGTGAGGATTTTTATCACTTCTGAGATAAACGTTTCTAATAGCAAGTTATCTCAGCGATAATTTCTGGCGATGCTTAGCGATAAAAAAATCGTTGCAAAGCCTCGTTAGCGATAAATATCGCTACTCGTTGGTAATATGCCCCAATATTGTTGTTGGGACAATGCTGATTTAACTGTATATGAAGGATATATTACCTGTATAGTAAGTGAATACCGAGGAGAGGTCATTTCTTGTTCTCCACCACACAGTCCAAGGGCCAGATGTAGGTGGCCGTTTGATTCAGTATTTACCGAATCGGTAAATACCGAATTCTTCCGAATCGGTATTCCAGCACATCTGGAATACCTACATATCCACCCCTTAGATTTACCGATTTTTAATTACCAAATCGGTAAAATTCGGTAATTAAAAATCGGTAAATCTATTTTACCTACATCTGGCCCCAAATCCGTTGCACACAAGCCTGCATCTTGCCCTTGAATTTGCACATGTTTGGTTTTGCTGTCCATTGAGAATACGGATAACTTAAGTGATTGTTGTATCTAAAGTCACTAGATCTTTGCTAAATCTTCCTACCTGACTAATCGTCTTTTTTTCATGATTCTACACCTTTTGGGCAACTCTCCAAGAAATCTACTCCCCCTCGGAAAAGGAAATCTTCTTTCTAGAATATGCGTGAATTTACATTTTTGCCTATTCTAGTGAAATCAGGAGTGAAAAAAGCATTTCTATTTATAGACTTTCAGGAGTGTAGCTGTCAGGGAGTCCATCAGTTTCTCCCACAACTTCGGTCATGTCTCTGAGGGCGGACACATGCGCAGAGTGTACAAGGCTGGTTTTTGTCAAACACACTAGTCGAATGAGTTTTATGATTCTAATTTCACAGTACTTTGGGTAGAGCAACCACCACTGCCTTTGTATACTACTTTTCACTAACATTCACATTTGATGTTCTTTAAAATTAATAGTTTCCCCTAGAAATGCTCAGGGATAATAATTCTATAATCCGTGATTAGCAAAAACGTTTTGTGTGATCTTACATCTCTCTAAAATTGCAGCATTTTTCTCAGCATTTTCCAGACATAAAAAAACTCACCTACCAACAGTCTATCCAAAACATGTACTTCTAGCTACTGCCCTGTTTAAGAGCATTCCAGAAGACAGGGTAGCTGTTAGAAAGTAATATGGTCTGGCAGGGAATTGAAGCAGATCGCACTTAAAATGTCTCAAAGAGTTGCTGTATGGTTAATGCTGAATTAGTTTCTGATATGGTTTGGACATTACAAAACAGTCAGATTGTTAATACAATGAGAGAGATAAATTCACAAGGCACCAATCCGAGCTGGCTACAAATTATGTTGTATACTTTAGAGGTCAACTTTCAGCGACTTTTTTTTACAGGGTGAAGAGTGGTGCCATTCGAAAATATGAAGGCTTATGTTTAGAATTTTTAAATACTGTCATATCCCAGACACCAGTCAGGAGTATAGCAGTAGCATTAGAGGAACCTATGCTTGAAACTGTAATCGTGGTATAATGTCCTTCCTCTCCAACTATCCTCTGAGGTAGTCTCTGAAGATCTGTAAAAGGCTTCCATATTCTCTCCTCTCCACAAAGTGATTTTCACATCCAAGGGGCAAATGCCATATGAGGAAGGGAAGTTCCATTAATTGGTAGATATGGTTATCTTTGACAGCATCCACTCCTTCAGATCTGTCACTCTGATGGTACTCACACCACCTTGCCTCGGGGAAACAGTGGTGGCTCAGTTGCTGCCTTCGCTTCATAGCCATTATATCATCTCGTGTTACACCAGAAACTCAGCCTAGAGAAATAACACTTTACACTCCTGGTGGGTATCACCTGATTAGGAAGCATCTTTACTCTCCTAAGAAGCTGAATGGCTTCCATGGACTTCAGTGGGATTTATCATTCTGCAAGCATTCCTAATCCACCAAAAATGTTTCACTTCCACTGACCTCCCTGGAATCAATCCCCATAAACACCTGACTTCATACTGCTTGAAGACCTTGCAGGTTGGGAAGCATACCTGTGGCTTACTAAAGGTTCCAAATGTCTTTCCCAGCCAGGCATTGAATGGTCATCTTCTCTGTGCCCTCTGTGTGACCTGTTGGGGATGTGCATGGCATCATAGCGCATTAAACCAATACCATGGCCTGCCCAAGGCTGGGCTGTGCAACTACAGTTTATTCACTGCTGATAGCTCCCAGATGTCACATATTAAATATGATAATACATATAGTGGCGAGGAGAAGATGATTCCTGCAAGCCCAGGACAGAAAGCATTACCTGGTGTGAGTTCATGCAACCTGCACTGGGAGTTAACAATTGGCGGTGACCCAAGTGGGGCAGTGGAGACTGGAGAACATGGGAGGAAACATAAATCCTCCACCTCAGTAGCAGCTTCAGTGCACTGCCTGGGAAGCTCGGTGTGCTGAGCCCCACCACCGAAGTGACGAGACTGACACCACAGCTCACTCCCTCAAATGTGTGCATCTGTGAAAGTGCAAAACAGGGTAGTGCTGGCTGTTTACTGTCCTACAGCCTTGCAGTGAATGGATATCTGTCTGTGCAGAGGTGGCATGGACCACCTGGAGGACTTGAGGCTAACTCTAGCTCAAGGTAAGCGTCCCAAAAGTGGCCCTAAAATAAGCATTGGATCAAAATGTTCTTGTATCTCTGCTACCTCTTCAAGTTTGACAGCACTATAGATTAAATGTTACCATTCTGTACACATTGGGGCAGATGTATCAAAAAACCATTTTGCGAGTCCGTAATAGCGATTTGTAGCGAATCGCAATTTCGGAATCGCAAAATGGTATGTAACAAGAAAAATGCGAGAAAATAGCGATTCCTTAAAACTCGCAGAAAATATTGCGAGAAAAATGCGATTCGCATAATTGCGATATTCGCATTTTAGGAACTCGCAAAAACGGGAATCATGCAATGCTGGCACAAGTTGATGACATCACAAGCAGGAAGTACCAGTGATTGCTTGCACCTGCTCCCCAGAGCCACACCCAGTGGCAGTTGGAAGAGTGTGCTGAGGCAGAGCAGACCTGTTTGTACAGCTATGGAGGCACAGAAGGCACAGGAGGAGCAGCCAATTGAGAAGAAAAAAAGAAAGCAGAAGTTTTCAGAGAGGGAGCAGGAAGTGCTCATAGAAGAAATGGTTTGCAACCATGAAGACCTCTTTGGAAAAAAATCTTTAAAGGTACCTGACTCCAGGAAGAGGAAAATATGGCTGGAGATCCAGGAGAAGGTCAACTCAGTAGGAGTCACCACTCGCTCCATTGAAGAGATAAAAAAAAGGTGGTACGATATGAGACTGAGATCCAAGGAAAAACTTGCAGAGAGGCTGAAAGATGGCAACCTGACAGGTGGTGGCAGCTCCATGGTGGACAAACCAACTCCCCATGAGGAATTGATAGAATCCACACTGACAACTGAAAGTGTGAGTGGAGTTACCAACATAGACAGCTCAGAACCCACAGCACCAGCACAAGGTAAGAGGATATGAAAGTGCATCCATGTGTGTGTACCAAAAATGGGTGTGTGTGTGTGTGTGTGTGTGCACTGCATTTGAGATTACCATTAAGCCATGAACACTGTGAAACAATACCACAGCAATGCATCATGGGAGTTGTAGTCCCATTGCCCTAGTAACACTCACAATAACATTCACTTATATGACTCCTTCATGTGGGACTACGTAAAACTGAAAAAGTGCAGGACAAGTAATACAGTGCCATGATTAAACTTTATTATGTCATGCACATAAATTAATATTTTGCACTCTACATTCACAGGACATACCAGTGAGGACAGGACTGACAATGATGTGGAATTGTCACCTCCCCATGTGATGTCAGATTTAGACAATGAAGTCAGTAATGCCCCTGTGACCATACAGAGGAAGCGCAGACGAGTGCTACCTCTACAACCTATGGAAGAAGAAGAAACCTCTGATGTTGAAGCAGTGTCCAATGACACAGTCACTGTGTCCAGCCAAGATGCACAACAGCCTTCACAAAGTCCACGGAGGTCACGTGCATTCCGCATAGAGCCATCTGCAAATAACACAGGACAGAGTGAAGTTGTGACAGTGTTTGCAGGCCTGGAGCAAAACATGCTTGAGGTACAACGCCTTCAACATAAGGCACTCAGATCCATCAACAGGCAGCTTGTTAAATCAAACAAGAATCAGGAACGCATGGCTGATGCCATTGATAAACTTTGCCTCACACTTGTGAACACAGAGGATGCACGGGACAGGGCTGCACAGGCTGCGCAGGACACAATGCACAGCTACACCAAAGCCATCAACCGGCTATGTGCAGTCACAAGCAACTTCACACGTCGCAGTGTGAACATGCAGAGGGAATTGAGTGATTGCACACGTTCAGTTGGACAGAGTGTGAACAATATGACTTTGGTACTGGAAAGTATACAAACAAACCAATCAGGTGCAAGGGCCCTTCTGTGCTCAGGAGAAAGTGAGGACAACTCCAGTAGGAGTAGCAGCAACCCCACACCAACAAACATCATGGTACAACGCAGGAGTGGAAGGCGTTCCACTACTGGAGCAGAGCAAGAGGCCATGCCTCCAATTGAGCAACCTGCTGGCAGTCGCCAACGCAAAAAATAACTTACCTTCTTTAAGTACCCATGAAGTACCCATGCAGCAGTCATGCATGGATAATGTTTAATTTCATTAGTAGTAAGGACATGTTAAATCAAAATGATTACATATAATTTCACATACATATAGCACTGTTTTCTTGTTCTGCATTAAAGAACAATGGCAAAGTGAAAATGGTTTTCTGTATTTTTTCTCACCTAAAAATAGTTCCGTGTAATCTCTGCCCTCCTTTGCCGACCAGCCATGGCTCCTATTCCTCCAACTGCCATTCTTGGGGGAGGGTTATCATCTTCATCATCAGATGTGTCTGAGTCACTCACTTCAATTTCTGTGCCTTTGCGGGTTGCTATGTTATGCAGCATTGCACATGCTGTCACTATTTTGCAACATGTCTCTGGATTGTATTGCAATGCACCTCCACTTTTGTGAATGCGTCTGAAACGGCTTTTCAGAATTCCAAATGTACGTTCTATTACCCCACGTGTGGACCGGTGTGCCCTGTTGTAGCGTCTTTCACTTGCATTTGCAGGATTCAAGTATGGTGTGAGTATGAAATCACGCACTGCGTAAGCACTATCACCTGCAAGTTAGAGAGGGAAAAGTGACTCAGAGTTACATTACATTGGTTGGGTTGAAGGGAGGATGGATGAGTATTACTTACCTAGCAGGAATCCATCTCCAAACTGACCAGCACTGAGACGTCTATGTATTGCACTATGTCTGAAGATGTAAGAGTCATGTGTACTCCCTGGAAACTTTGCCACAATGTCCTGTATTATGTATTTAGCGTTGCATATGACCTGGATGTTCAGTGAATGGTAGTGTTTTCTGTTGCGGAAAACATATTCAATGGCTGCTGGTGGGGTGATGGCAATATGGGTTCCATCTATGCATCCAATCACATGTGGAAATCTTGCTATTTGATAGAAATCCAACTTGGCTTCCTGTATGGCTTGCTGTGTATTGGAAAAATATATATGATGTTGGAGTCTACTGATCATTGCATCCAAGAAGACATGGAAAAAACGCGATAGGGCACTCTGTGACACTCCACCAACCTCTGCTATTACTGTTTGAAAGGAGCCAGAAGCCAAAAGGTGCAGTGAGCACAATACCTGCACATGTGTTGGTATGGCTTGTGTCCTGGCAGTTTGGCGTGTCAAAAATGGTTTCAATTCAGTAATGAGGTCCAAAATGCTGTGAGGATGTAGCCTGTATTTTTCATATATCTCCTCCTGTGTCTGCTGGAACAGCGTAATGCGTATTCGGAATATCCTTTCCTGACGTTGTCTTCTCTGGGCAAGAGCTTGGATGCGCATCCTCCTGGCAATCAGGTACAGTCCCGCCATTTTGGAGAAAGTGAAAATGCATTCTGGGTGTTCTTTTATATTTTTTTTTTTTTACCACCTGCTTGTACCTGGTGTTAATTGCGATTCTTTATTATGCGAATATGACAAAATCGCAATTTGCGATTTTTTCATACATATCCATGCGAATTTCGCAATTTTGCACCAATGCAATATCACGAATCGCAATTTTTTCTGCGAGTTAGAATTTCTCGCACTTAAGGAATTCGCAAACATGCGAATTCCTAATGTGCGATGCGATTTCTTTGTTACATCCCATTTTCGTTTTTGCATGTCGCAAACGCTGGAAAATAGAGAATCGCAGCTTTTGCGACATGCAAAACACATGATACATCTGCCCCATTATTCCTACATTTTACAGTTAGCACAGGCACTTACCGTCAGCATAAACTTATTTCTAAATTTCTGTTAAAATCTGAGGTAGCGCAATTTGTGTTCGAGTCCCTAAGTGGTAGGAATTGAGCCAGTATTAAAACTCGCACCCTTTTTTAAAACGAGTGTTTGAATCGTCATGTTTCTTTAAATACACAATGATTGACAAAGATAATCGATATGTGTGATATCCGGATAAGGTATTGGCCAGAATACTAACGTGAATCCCTGCATTCCTTCAATAGTTGGTGGCATCTGCACTGTTATCCAGACAAAGGCCAAGGTCTCAGCGGATGAGTGGGGAGAAAACTATTTCATGATTGGCCCCTACTTCGAGCATAATGTGAAGACTCAGGTGGAAATCCTTGAACCACAAAACCCTGTAATCAAAAGGGCCATGGACACATTGAATGGAAATGGGTGTCAGGTAAGGAAGATGTGATTTCCATGGCAACTAATCTGATGCTAAGAAGCTTACCCTCTGCCTTAATGCGCTTGAAGTATCTTTCAATTTACATATTGGCTAACATCAGAGCGAGGCCGGATCAGGAACAATGGCCAAGCACTGCAGAGGCCGGAGTAGCACATTAAAAGTTATTTTTGAGAATCAGACTGATCTATCCTATTATGTGTTTAGCGGCAGTTGTCAAAATCATTTTCATTGAATGTATCTTCTAATTTTCCAATAATGAGCAGTGGTGTTGTACAACCTCTCTCTGTGGGGGTAGTGCACATGTGTCACAGACCTGCAGGTCAAATGTGAGCCTTAAAGCTGCGTTTGTTTACACCAACTCAGCCTATAGCTTTATCAGCACCAGGGGAATATTATTACAAATGAAACTACGACATCAAAATTAGTAGGACTTTCATGAGTGGTGCAATAATTCAAAGCACGAATATATGTGAAATCTAAAAAAAATACTTTTGAAATTCCATGCATTGTTGTCAGCATTTTAAACAGTCCCCTAGTGTTACTTTAGGTTCATCTTCATGTGTTCAATTATGTAAACTATATTTTATGTGTATGTATGTAGGAAACTGACTTGCATAAGATACATCCGGCTACCAAGTAACAAAGCACTGTTCACGAAGGGGTTTTACAGTGGGCACTGCAGACTCAGCAGTGCAGTGAGACCACGGTACAGCTTCAAGGGCACAGGTTTACAGTGGGCACTGCAGAAGCAGCAGTGCAGTGAGAGGGGTACAGCTTCAAGGGCAGAGGTTTACAGTGGGCACTGCAGAAGCAGCAGTGCAGTGAAAGCGGGTACAACTTCAAGGGCAGAGGTTTACAGTGGGCACTGCAGAAGCAGCAGTGCAGTGAGAGGGGTACAGCTTCAAGGGCAGAGGTTTACACTGTGCACTGCAGAAGCAGGAGTACAGTGAGAGTGGGTACAGCTTCAAGGGCAGAGGTTTAAAGTGGGCACTGCAGAAGCAGCAGTGCAGTGAGACCGTGGCACAGCTTCAAGGGCAGAGGTTTACATTGGGCACTGCAGAAGCAGCAGTGCAGTGAGAACGGGTACAGCTTCAAGGGCAGAGGTTTACAGTGGACACTGCAGAAGCAGCAGTGAGAGGGGTACAGCTTCAAGGGCAGAGGTTTACAGTGGACACTGCAGAAGCAGCAGTGAGAGGGGTACAGCTTCAAGGGCAGAGGTTTACACTGGGCACTGCAGAAGCAGCAGTGCAGTGAGACCGCGGCACAGCTTCAAGGGCTGAGGTTTACACTGGGCACTGCAGAAGCAGCAGTGCAGTGAAAGCGGGTACAGCTTCAAGGGTAGGGTTTACAGTGGGCACTGCAGAAGCAGCAGTGCAGTGAGAGCGGGGTACAGCTTCAAGGGCAGAGGTTTACAGTGGGAACTGCTTTAGCAGCAGTGCAGTGAGAGTGGGTACAGTTTCAAGGGCAGAGGTTTACAGGGGGCACTGCAGAAGCAGCAGTGCAGTAAGAGCAGGTACAGCTTCAAGGGCAGAGGTTTACAGTATTCACTGCAGATGCAGCAGTGCAGTGAGACCGCGGCACAGCTTCAAGGGCAGAGGTTTACACTGGGCACTGCAGAAGCAGCAGTGCAGCGAAAGCGGGTACAGCTTCAAGGGTAGGATTTACAGTGGGCACTGCAGAAGCAGCAGTGCAGTGAGAGCGGGGTACAGCTTCAAGGGCAGAGGTTTACAGTGGGCACTGCAGAAGCAGCAGTGCAGTGAGAGGGGACAGCTTCAAGTTCAGTGGTTTACAGTGGGCACTGCAAAAGCAGCAGTGCAGTGAGGGGTTCAGCTTCAAGGGCAGAGGTTTGCAGTGGGCACTGCAGAAGCAGGAGTACAGTGAAACCGCAGTACAGCTTCAAGGGTAGAGGTTTACAGTGAGCACTGCAGAAGCAGCAGTGCAGTGAGACCGCAGTACAGCTTCAAGGGCAGAGATTTACAGTGGGCACTGCAGAAGCAGGAGTACAGTGAAACCGCAGTACAGCTTCAAGGGTAGAGGTTTACAGTGAGCACTGCAGAAGCAGCAGTGCAGCGAAAGCGGGTACAGCTTCAAGGGTAGGGTTTACAGTGGGCACTGCAGAAGCAGCAGTGCAGTGAGAGCGGGGTAGAGCTTTAAGGGCAGAGGTTTACAGTGGGCACTGCAGAAGCAGCAGTGCAGTGAGAGCGGGTACAGCTTCAAGGGCAGAGTTTTACAGTGGGTACTCCAGAAGCAGCAGTGCAGTGAGAGCGGGTACAGCTTCAAGGGCAGTGGTTTACAGTGGGCACTGCAGAAGCAGCAGTGCAGTGAGAGTGGGGTACAGCTTCAATGGCAGAGGTTTACAGTGGAGAGGGAAGTGATGCTCGCTTTGGGTCCTGTGGAGGGCCATGGAGCGAGGGAGGTAGCAGAGCTACCTGCGATAGAGGGCTGGGGTGGGAACACGCTTGAGAGGAAACCTTGGAGGATTATTCGCTGAGAGGACCACACTACTAACACACTGAGAGACTGCACATTAACAGTGAGTACTGGCAAGGTGCAAACTCTGCACTCATAATTATCAGCAGCATGCCATTATATTATTATTATTATTATTATTATTATTATTTATTTTTATAAAGCGCATAGTCACCCGGAGGTATCCCAGCGCTAAAAGAACCCTAATTCAGCAGAACTGAGGACCGGGAACTGAGAGCAAAAGAGAGGGAGGGTGAGAAATCAAAACAGGAGGGGGCACGGAGGCTAGGGAAAAAGATGTGTTTTTAACAGCTTCCTGAAGCGCAGATATTGTGGTTCAAGACGTAAGTCATGAGGGAGTGAATTCCAAAGACGGGCGGCTTGTACCGAGAAGCGTCTTCCTCCTGATCGGGCTTTCCTGAATCTTGGGGTATTGATAAGGTTTTCTGCATTGGAACGGAGGGATCTAGTAGTTATGTAAGGGGTGACAAAATTGCTGAGGACTGGGGGGCCTTGGTTATGCAGAGTTTTGTGGACAAGGCACAAGGCCTTGAATTTGACTCTCTCCCTTATGGGGAGCCAATGAAGGAGTTTGAGAGCGGGTTTAGCAGATGATCTGGCCGGGGTGTTTGTGATAATCCGGGCGGCAGTGTTCTGAATTCTCTGCAGTTTATTAAGGGTCGCTTCGGGAGCGCCCAGATAAATCACGTTACTGTAATCAAGTCTCGATATTATGAGACCTTGGATTAGTAATTTTTGGGATTTAGGGGGAAGAAGGGGCAGGACTTTCCTCAAAGATTTTAAGAGACCAAAGCAGGTCCCTGCTACCTTCTTTGCTTGCGAAGTGAATGAGAGATCGGAATCGATCCATACACCCAGACTTTTCACCTCTGTTTTTGGGTCAGGGGGAGGACCTAGACATGCTGGCCAACTGTCCAGGGGGAGTGAGGTTCCTTTCGGGCCAAGTATAAGGACCTCAGTTTTTGTCCCATTTAGCTTTAGGGCTGATCTATTCATCCAACAATGGACCTGCGTAAGGCAGTTGAAGAGATCAGCTTTCTGTTGTTTGGGATGGGACAAAGACACCACTAATTGTGTGTCGTCGGCGTAGCTGACGACGCTCACTCCGAATGGGGTGATAACCTCCTCCAATGTGGACATATAGATATTAAATAATGTAGGGCTCAGGAAAGAGCCCTGAGGCACACCACATTGGAGGGGCATTTCGGAGGAGCGGGCGTTCTTCTCCCAAATCTGGTAGGACCGTTGGGCCAGGAAAGATGAAAGCCAAGATAAGGCTGTACCTTCCACTCCAACTCTTGCCAATCTTTCGATGAGGAGTTGGTGGTCAACGGTATCGAACGCCGCGCTAAGGTCGAGGAGGATCACTGCCACTGATCCTCCCCCATCCAATAGCGCTCTGGCCTCCTCTACCGCTGCCAGGAGGGCGATGTCCGTGCCCTGCCCTGGTCGGAAACCCGTCTGGGAACTTTTTAATTTGTTATTGGCCTCTAGAAACTGCGAGAGTTTCCTGTTGACTAATTTTTCCGCGATCTTGCTGACTCCTGGGAGTAGGGAAATGGGCCTGTTGTTTGCCAGGTTCTCGGGATCGAGAGCAGGTTTCTTCAGTAGGGCTTTTAACACAGCCTTCTTCCAGCTCGAGGGTACAACTCCTTGTTGGAGTGAGGTATTAATCAGATGGGTAAGGGAGGGGATGATAGTGGGGGCTACCTCCTTAAGGATCCGAAGAGGAGCAGGGTCCCTAGGGGAGCCGCTCTTCATGGAGTTGAACGTATTTCTCACCTCGTCTATCGTAACCTGGCCCCACGTGGACAGACAGGTGGAAGATGTCGTGTGTGGGAAAGCGATTTCTTCCTCCGGGCTCGAGGGGAGAATTGAGTCCAGAATGAGTCGGATTTTATCATGGAAGAAATTAGCCAATTGTTGGCATTTCTCCTGGTCGGCTTTAGGGTCGGAGGGAGGTCCTAGTCCTTGTTCTGGGGGCTTTGAGAGCTCTTTAAGGATGGCGTATGCTTCCTTACTGGAGCATCCCGCTTTCTCTATTCTCTCCTGAAAGAACACGCTTTTGGTTTTGCGAATAGCGGTTTTGTAGGTTAGAAGAGAAATAGAGTAGATGTTCTTATTGGTTCCTGATTTGTCGCGTCTCCAAGAGCGTTCGGTTTTTTTGCACTCTTGACGCAGAGCTTTAAGCTCTGGAGTATACCATAAAGCGGGGGATATTCTTTTAGGTTGTTTAAAGGTGGTAGTTTTCGGGAGCAACGTATCAAGGGACGAAGTGATCCAATCGCTAAATTGTTTGTCAGCCGTATTGGAGTCAGAGGAGAGCTCGGGGATGGATTCTGCAAGGGAAGCAGCCCATTTCTCAGGTGACAGTTTGCGCCATTGTCGGTCGGTAACCTGGGTTTTAGGGGTTGGGTGAATAGGTGTGGGGATTTCCCAGCAAAAAGGGACCAAAAAGTGGTCCGTCCATGGTAGGGTCACAGGTAAGTTGGTGGTCATCGTTGCTATATTGGTAAGGATAGGGTCCAATAGGTGGCCCTTCTCATGGGTAGGCTCGTTGTTCACTAGATGAATCTTTAAAGATGTTAAATCGTGTCTAATGTCCGAGGCTGCTCGATCCGTGGGGTCCAGGAAGTGGAAGTTCAAGTCACCTAGTATAAGGAAGTTGGAGGTGGAGGAAGCTAGTTGTGATACAGATTCAAATACGGAATTGATAAAATTGCCTGGGGCCCCTGGGGGGCGGTAGATCAAAAGCCCTGCTAGGGTAAGAGCTGGGGAGATTTGGATGGAGAATTGGCCGCTCTCGCAATCCTCGATACCAGCGTCGGCCATCCTACAGGTAAATTGTTCCCTGTGAATTATGGCTACCCCGCCTCCTCTCCCTCTAGGTCTATTTAAAGCTTGACAGACATACCCAGTGGGGAGGGCCGCGACAACGTCCGGGTTGGTGTTGTCTGATAGCCATGTTTCCGTTATGAACAGTAGGTCAAAATCCTGATTCTGAATCAAAAGATTTACTTCGGTAGCATGTTTGGGGAGGGAGCGGCAGTTAAGAAGTCCCAACTTCAAAGCGAGTGTGGCAGACTTCAGGGGGGGAGTCGGATTGCATCGTGGACAGATCGAGAATGCATTACCTGCGGTGAGCGTGTGGTGGCAGGCAAGGATGTTCTTAGGTCGTAGGGCGCGTAAGGTATCCGCTGTATACATCACTCGATCCTGAGGGCCACCCGGCAGAGTAACGGGGCCTGGGGCCGTCTGGGTCCGGACGGGCCCAGACGGGCTTGCCTTTGGAGCGCCTGACGGCGCGCGCCCGCTGCGCCCGTCCGCTGCGCGTCCGGTGATTACACATCCTTATAGGTAGAAAAGGGGGCGGGTGAGCGTGGCCTCAGGTGGGTGTGGCCTCGCTTCCTCGCCGTGAATGGCGGCGAACAGTGATTTCCTGGCTATCTTCGTTGCAGCGAAGGGGTCGCTGTTTGAGCGTGACTCTAGCCCGCTGCTGGGGTGCTTGCCGGGTGAGTGCGCTTTTAAAATGCAATTTTACGTTGTGACACAGTAAGAAGAAAAGTGACAATTTTTAAAATGATCGGCGGTCTCCCGGCTTCCGCCTCAGGAGATTTCAAGGGTTCTGGTAGCTTAACGCTGTCAGCAGCGTATTTATACTGTGGAGGTGGGCGTGGCCTCAGGTGGGCGTGGCCTCGCTTCCTCGCCGTGAATGGCGGCAAACAGTGATTTCCTGGCTATCTTCGTTGCAGCGAAGGGGTCACTGTTTGAGCGTGACTCTAGCCCGCTGCTGGGGTGCTTGCCGGGTGAGTGCGCTTTTAAAATGCAATTTTACGTTGTGACACAGAAAGAAGAAAAGTGACAATTTTTAAAATGATCGGCGGTCTCCCGGCTTCTGCCTCAGGAGATTTCAAGGGTTCTGGTAGCTTAACGCTGTCAGCAGCGTATTTATACTGTGGAGGTGGGCGTGGCCTCAGGTGGGCGTGGCCTCGCTTCCTCGCCGTGAATGGCGGCGAACAGTGATTTCCTGGCTATCTTCGTTGCAGCGAAGGGGTCGCTGTTTGAGCGTGACTCTAGCCCGCTGCTGGGGTGCTTGCCGGGTGAGTGCGCTTTTAAAATGCAATTTTACGTTGTGACATAGAAAGAAGAAAAGTGACAATTTTTAAAATGATCGGCGGTCTCCCGGCTTCCGCCTCAGGAGATTTCAAGGGTTCTGGTAGCTTAACGCTGTCAGCAGCGTATTTATACTGTGGAGGTGGGCGTGGCCTCAGGTGGGCGTGGCCTCGCTTCCTCGCCGTGAATGGCGGCGAACAGTGATTTCCTGCCTATCTTCGTTGCAGCGAAGGGGTCGCTGTTTGAGCGTGACTCTAGCCCGCTGCTGGGGTGCTTGCCGGGTGAGTGCGCTTTTAAAATGCAATTTTACGTTGTGACACAGAAAGAAGAAAAGTGACAATTTTTAAAATGATCGGCGGTCTCCCGGCTTCCGCCTCAGGAGATTTCAAGGGTTCTGGTAGCTTAACGCTGTCAGCAGCGTATTTATACTGTGGAGGTGGGCGTGGCCTCAGGTGGGCGTGGCCTCACTTCCTCGCCGTGAATGGCGGCGAACAGTGATTTCCTGGCTATCTTCGTTGCAGCGAAGGGGTCGCTGTTTGAGCGTGACTCTAGCCCGCTGCTGGGGTGCTTGCCGGGTGAGTGCGCTTTAAAAATGCAATTTTACGTTGTGACACAGAAAGAAGAAAAGTGACAATTTTTAAAATGATCGGCGGTCTCCCGGCTTCCGCCTCAGGAGATTTCAAGGGTTCTGGTAGCTTAACGCTGTCAGCAGCGTATTTATACTGTGGAGGTGGGCGTGGCCTCAGGTGGGCGTGGCTGCGCTTCCTCACCGTGAATGGCGGCGAACAGTGATTTCCTGGCTATCTTCGTTGCAGCGAAGGGGTCGCTGTTTGAGCGTGACTCTAGCCCGCTGCTGGGGTGCTTGCCGGGTGAGTGCGCTTTTAAAATGCAATTTTACGTTGTGACACAGAAAGAAGAAAAGTGACAATTTTTAAAATGCTCGGTGGTCTCCCGGCTTCCGCCTCAGGAGATTTCAAGGGTTCTGGTAGCTTAACGCTGTCAGCAGCGTATTTATACTGTGGAGGTGGGCATGGCCTCAGGTGGGCGTGGCCTCGCTTCCTCGCCGTGAATGGCGGCGAACAGTGATTTCCTGGCTATCTTCGTTGCAGCGAAGGGGTCGCTGTTTGAGCGTGACTCTAGCCCGCTGCTGGGGTGCTTGCCGGGTGAGTGCGCTTTTAAAATGCAATTTTACGTTGTGACACAGAAAGAAGAAAAGTGACAATTTTTAAAATGATCGGCGGTCTCCCGGCTTCCGCCTCAGGAGATTTCAAGGGTATAGCCCGCCAGCACTGTGCAATTACAAGCTAAGCTCCATCGTACGGGCAAGAACTGTATGGACCGGGTTGACCAGGCATAAAGCGCACAGTATGCTCAATTCTCTATTGGGCAGGGCATGAGTCGGGGTTACACCCGGGTGGACGGCATCCGCCTATTTTGTTCACAGGTGTAGTGTCCTTAAGGGTCCACCAAGGATCACACGCCACACAGTCTTCTGCAAGGTACCTTTATTTACTCTTCGTCTTACTGCTTGCACAGATGCGTCCTGCTCCTGTCCCCGCTCCCCACGATCTGGATTACTGCCCCCTTGACTGGATGTGGTGTCCAGTGTCCTTTCCCCAGTGTTTCTGACCCCATGGGTCCTGGTGCCCGACTGCCTGGTCACGACATCTCCCCTTTTGTTACAAACAGACATTTTCATGACGTAGCCTGCAGTCACTGTTGGAGAGTGCTGGTAGGGAGAGAGAGAGAGAGAGAGAGAGAGAGAGAGAGAGAGAGAGAGAGAGACCTTGTCACATTACATCTCTTCAATCAGTCTCTGTGGTTTCTTGCATGTTCTTCTAGGTCTTGTTTCATTTTCGGTCCCTTGTCCATTGTCTTCTTCCTCCACTGCTGTTGTAGTTGTGGTCAGCGGTTCTTCTTCTTCGGTCTTCAATTCTTTGAAATGCGAACTGTTCCTTGTGATGTTATACCGCCCCGCCGCCACGGTTATCATTGGTCCTTTCACTTCCATCACAGTCAACGGGGTCTTTCGAGAATGTGCTGTCTGATTTCCTCTGCTGTCGTTGCCGCACTACCACTGTGTCGCCTTCCTTTATTTTTTGTTTGGAGTCATGCCTCCGTTGGTCAGCGTAGGCCTTCATCTTTGCTTTTGCTTCTTCATCTCTGACAGCTATGTCACTTCAGTCTACATTCATCGTTGCTTCCATTTGTGGCAACCTGGTCTTGCTTGAACGCCCTAGAACTAGTTCGGCCGGGCATTGGTCTGTAGAACTGTGAGGGGTGTTCCTGTAGTCCCTCAATATCTGGCATAGTGCCTGTCCTATCGATATTTGTGTCAATTTTGCTCTTTGGACTGCCTTCTTGATGGTCCCCATGAACTGTTCCACCATTCCATTTGCTTGTGGCCACAGAGGCATTATCTTCCGGTGTCTGATTCCTAGGTATTCCATGAACCTTTGGAATTCTTCTCCCGAAAATGGCGGGCCATTGTCAGTTTCTAGTGTTTGGGGCAAGCCCCATGCGGCGAATACATCATCCATTACTGGTAGGGTTGCATTTGCTGATGTGGATGCTACTTGTCTGACTATTGGGAAACAGTCCTTGTTCCTCTCATCAGGATGCCATTTTCGGTCTCTGAGAGCTCTTCATTAATCTTCTTGAATGCTAGCAGTTCCTCCTTTATCACCCCTTCATCCAGAATGCTATTGTTGTTTTTGTGCCTCCACCTTTGTTCTCTGGTCACTTTCTGGATGGCTTGCATGGTGCGGTCTCGTTTTGTCTCCTGTTCCAACTCTGACATTGTTATTGAGGCTGGCGTGTTGTGCTTCAAGATGAAATTCAGATATTCCTCTGCCATTGTCGTGGCCTCAGATTTGTGTGGCAATGGATGTCTGGACATATAGTCAGCTGGGTTGTGTTCTTTGCCAGACTTGTGTATTATTTTGAAGTTATAGTTCATTAGCCTTATTCCCCACCTCTCTATTCTTGGTGATATCTTAGCGTTTGGATTTCCATAGATTGTAATTAAAGTTTGGTGGTCCGTTACTATCGTGAATGGTTTCCCATATATGAACATGTGATAATGTTCGCAGGCCCACACAACTGACAGGCTCTCTTTCTCCAGTTGAGAGTATGCTCTCTCAATGTCTGATAGGCTTTTGCTCCCATAGGCCACTAGGCATCTTGGCGAGTCCTTTCCTGGTCTGTGTTGCGCCAGTATTGCCCCCAACCCTACTGGGTTTGCGTCTACTTTTAGTTCGGTGCACAACAGTGGATCAAAGTATGCCGGATGATCTACGGCAGTCACGGCCTCTCTTATTTCCTCAAAGGCCTTGCTGCAATCTTTTGTCCATGCAAAAGTCTGTCCTTGTTTTGTCAGTTCCCGCAGTGGTGCACTTACTGTCGCAAAGTCTTTGATATATCTTGCGCAGTAGCTGGCAAGACCAAGAAATGACCGGACTTCTGCGACAAAGCTTGGTGGCTTCGCTTTTTTCAACGTGTCTAGCTTGCTGCGATCTGACCGCATTCCTTTTTTTGAAAAAATTTGTCCAAAGAACACCAGTTCATCTCGTCCCAGTTCACAGTTGTCTTCATTTAGTGTGAGGCCAGCCTGTTCTAGCTGGCAGCATACTTCTCGCAACGCTTTGTCGTGTTCTTCATCTGTCTTGCCGAACACCAGGATGTCATCGCTATAGTTCAAACTGTTTTTCACTGGCCTTATCACTTGTCTGATAATCAAAGTCAAAGTCAAAAGATGCTTTATTCGGTATGTAAAAATACAACCATATAGCAACAGACATAGTAACAAAACAACATACATATATATCAGGTTTTTAGGAGCATGTTTCCGCTAAAAGATGTACAAAATGTATCAAAAATAAAGCACAAAGAATTATAGAATTATTTCTGTGTACACTAAAATATAGCGGCATTCATCTGATATTGATATGTGTGCAAATTAGCCTAATAAAGTGCAAGTATTAATTACGTCATTCCTAAAGTGCAATGTGCATTTAGCAGCACAAAACCAAATACTTAAAAGGTCTAAGCTACGTCATAACAAAGTGCAAGTGCTATGGCCTTCTTTCAGTGCTCAAAAAACGATACCAGCAATTATACAATATTCGTATATGTGCAAATTAGCATGATAAAGTGCAAAGTGTCAGTATCATCCTACCAAAATTACACAATACATTTAGCAGCACAGATTTCAAATACTTAAAAAAGGTAAAGCATCATTGAATAAATTCATATAATAATTGACTTTCTTACGGAAATACATTTTAAAATATAAGTGGCCACATGAAAGCATACATCTGGGGTCTCTAGATTGAACATCAGTTGCATCGCTGTTTGTATACCACGTGTATTATATTTTAAAAAGATGGGTTTCAAATAAAATTTTCTAAAAAAGGTATAAAAGTTACAGGATAGCATAAAAGGACAGGTGTTCTGTTTGGATTTACCATCACAGGGACACAAACAGGTGGCGGGTTTCTTAACCACGGGGAAGGCCACAAGGTGGTGCACAATTCCCAAACGGAGACGGGTCAATACAAAACGATGAGAGTTAGTACTAACAATACTAAGATAAGTTTGGAAGCCTTCATTAATATTATATTCCAGGTAGAGATTGAACATACTTTGTTTTACATATTTTTCCGTTCTAATCCCAGCAGTATGTTTAAGGAATAGGATTTTAAGCTCCCGCTTTGATGGTACAAAATTTATTGCAGGATCTTTAAAGATGTTTAGGCCATAGAGTGTCTTATACCAATGTTGTATATGGCTCAGCCAGGGAATATTTGATCGGCGATCAAGTTTGATGCAGTCATTGATTACATCCTGGGTGAACTTTGTCTCCTCCTTTGCCCAAATTGAGCGCCATAGGGATAAAGGACGTAAAACAATTAAATCATTAACATGATTCATGTTAAGTTCCCTGTGTGTTAACTCGGTTGAGGCCGTAGCCGGTGCACTAATTAAGCGTTTTAAAAACACATTTTACTCACGCTGAATCAGTTTGGCACTCTGGGCATCATATCCCCAGACCCCAGCTCCGTATATGGCTGAGGATATACATCTTGCATTAAATATAGATAGCATTTCATGAATTCTACGACCCCCTAATTTTGCAGCAAATCTAAAAATACAACTTGTATTCCTAACCATTTTAAATAGGACACTTGTTTGTTCATTAACCCATCTCCCATCTCCTGAAAAGGTAATACCCAAATAACAAAAACTACTGACAGATTCTAGTCTCTCTCCTTCTAAAAAGAAGGGCTTACATTTTCTCAGTTTCTTACCACATACCATTGTAACCGTCTTCCCTTTATTAACTTTCAACTTCCTATTTTCAATGAAAAGGTGGAATTGATTAATTAGATGTTGCAGTCCATTATGAGTCCTAGAAAGGAGGACCGCGTCATCCGCATATAAAAGGATTGGTATTGGGTTACCAATAATGGTGGGTGCATCTGCATTAGTCTGTCTTAAAATGTGATCAACCTGATTAATAAAAAGAGAGAACAGTAGGTTGGTAAGTACACATCCTTGTCGGATACCTCTATTAATCTTAAAAAAACGGGGTACATTCCCCATCTCTTCCAAATCTCACTTTACTGGACAAATTGTTATACAGCCGGGCAAGCAGATGGATAATTTCAGTGGGGGCGCCCATCTCCAGTAACGTAGGCCAGAGCAGTGTGTTTTCCACCAGATCAAATGCTGAACTCAAGTCGGCAAAGCACAGGTAAAGGTTACCAGCTTTTGCTTTAGTGTACTTGCCGACTATGAGTTCCAGGTTCACGCACTGCTCCATTGTACCCATCTCCCTACAAAACCCATACTGGATTGGGGATAGGATGTTTTTTTCCTCAGCCCTGGCTTCCAATCTCACTAGTAGGACTCGACTAAGGATTTTAACTGTCGAGTCCAAGAGTGAGATGGATCGATAGTTTCGGGCCTCGGACCGAGATCCTTTTTTATGGAGGGGAAAAATAATTGACTGACCCCATGTCAGTGGCAAAGTATCTTCCACTGCAGCGTTAAAATAACGTGTTAAAATTGGAGCCCATAGGATTATTTCATGTTTATAAAAATCCATGGGTGCCCCATCAGGCCCAGGTGCTTTACCCCCTTACTGTTTTTGATTGCCTCTGTTACTTCATCCAAAGTTAAAAATAGGGGCATTTTCTGCCATTTAAGGCATAATAATGAATCTGCATTAAAAACGAACCCGCCTAGATTAAGATCAGAGTTAATAATCTCTGAAAAGTGAACAATCCAGGTGTGGCAGCTAACATGAGAACTTACTTCGGGAATATTATCATTCTTTAAAAAAGGACCATTAATAATTTCCCAAAATAGTTTGTGATCTTTAGTTTCAGCAGCCATATCTAGTTTATACCAAGCATCATTTTGCAACTCTTTTTTCCTAGATACCAAAGCAGATTTATAATTAATTAGTCCTTCTCTAGCTCTTTCTTTGTCTCTTGGTTTGTCATCAAGCGCTATTTTTAGTTTTTTCAGAGCCTGGGCACAGTGTTTATCAAACCACACAGTTTTCTTTCTTTTAGGCTTTCTATTTCTTATGGCCAAAGAGTTCTCAACAGTACTTGTTATTTTTAAAAACTTAGAGAGTAAGGTGGGCGCGGTCACAATTGTTGCTAAGCAATATTCAATCTCTGTATTACATTTACAAATGATATCCTTCGTCAATTTATTGGGATCTATCTTAGTCCATTTGATCCTCATGCCGTTTGGTCTCTCGGCCGTGATCCCTTGGACGGGCCTACCATATACTGTTGTTTTTGGACCCCAGCCCATTAATTCCACTGAGATACTATTATGGTCACTCACGGGCTGCTCTATTACCCAGACGTTGGAGTAAGCAGAGCCATTAGTCACCAAAATATGGTCAATATTAGAGTGGGCGTCCCTCCCTCTAAACGTAGGGCACTTTTCGTTTTTTTTATTCTTTGTACATTCTAGTAGCTCCAGATTTCATTTGGCTACCAGATTGTTCAGTGCACTACCATAGTTACTGTGTGGGAAATGGTTAAAAAAGATATTGTCACCGCCCGGATACTCTTCACGGTGTCCACAAATTCCCTTTCGGGCTTGACTACATGCTTTGATATTAAAATCTCCTGCCCATAGTATTACAGTTCTGTTATTTGAACGCGCAATTGCTGCTTCTATTGCACACTCGACATCAGGAACGATCTTATCCTGATTGAGTCCCACAATATTGTTGTAAAAATTCACAATAATTAAATCCCTACCTTTGCTGTGTATTAGGCGCAAAACTGAGGTGTGCTCACCCACCACCACATATCTTCCATCATTGAATTCCGTTAGTTTTGAAAGAAACCAAAGTCAGTAGACCACCCTTTGCTCTGCCAGCCTTAGAGGCTACTGCTGTCACACTGTAAGAGGTGTAACCATCAACTTGTATTTGTTCTCTGTGCCACTTCTCTTGAAACAGATTATATCATAACCTTGTTTAATAAAGTTGTCCCAGAACGGTGTACTTAGTTTAGCAGCAATTCCCGCTATATTCCAGGTGGTAATTACAAGGGAATCAACATGATTGTCTCTTGTGTCCTCAGAGTGGTTAGTCAGTAATGATGTTTCTATACTTGGTATCATATTGGTGACTTGTAAGGCATTGATGGTCGTCATAATTACATCATTATCTTTGTGTAATTCATTATTGGACAAGTTTAAATTTTGCTCAGTTGCAACTCTTACACAGCATTGACCCCCCAACTCTTTTGCCAAAGTTACTGTATCACCAGATACAACGATTTCAGGTTGTGTGACCATAGATGATGCATTCAGTCAATCATTCTCCTCTAATGAGTTGAACACCTGGAATCTGTTGTAAATTGGGACTGCAAAATTGTCATATATATTGAACAGTGGGGACGGGATGGGGGGAACATTTGTCTGGTTAATATGTACAGCTCTTGGATGCTGGAATGGGTGCGTGGTAATTTGCCTTCCTGACTGATTCCTATAAAAATAATCAAGTGGGAACAAGGTGGTGTTGTATTCCTGATTAGATGGCATAGGTGCGTGTAATATCGAATCTCTCGCCCATTCAGTTATCCTGTAGTTTATAACTATGCAATCCCCATTTATCTCCTTTTTTATTTGGTCCCACCCATCCTACACTCTGTGTAGAAATAATCTCACTGGCCCCACGTATTGGGAAGCCACAGTTTTTCACCAACCAGTGCAGGGTTTTATTTTTCAAGATTTCCTGATTTTCAAATTGGGTAGGTTGTAGTTTGGGTACATTAGCAAGGATCGCTAAGTATGGTCTACATTCCGGTGGTAAATTGATTGTGGCCGGAATGATATTATTATTGTGACGCCTGGGTACTGGCGGGTTCTTATTGTTATAAACATGATCGCCTTTATTCCTCCAGACCCCCAGCTGCTTTCGGCCCATTTGTTCTGTTAGGGAAAATGGTCGCTGGCCTTTTGCTGCCACTTGTGGTAGCTACAGAGTTCACCACCGGGGCAGGCATAGTAGGGGTTCTAGTTACTATACTTGGTGTATTTTTGTTCAATTTTCCGGGTGGTACATTAGTTGTGGGAAACCTGACTTGTGTACCCAGATGTTCTAAGACGTCCAGGTTAGCTATACCCAATTTTTCTAAATTCTCTACTTTTTTAATAAGGGTTTCTAGGATTTCTGTCACTGGTGCAATGTGGGTTATTATAGTTTTCTCCAAATATTGCACCATTCACTCAACACTAGTTGGAATTAGTGCTTCCTTTAAGTATATGTTTCCACTGTTTTGATGTTTCTCACCCTCCCTCTCATGGTCTACAGGAATTTGTACCACTCTCTTTTTTTTGCGTCTATATGTCTTACCCTGCTTACTAATTATCAGCCTTTTCCTACTATAAGTAGATTTCCTTTTAGGCTGGACAGACCCGCAATCGGTTTCACTGCTTACCAAACTGATGTCACTCGTTTCTACAGTGGGGGTGATGCCATTGATATCACAACCATCTAGGTCCCCCAAGTCATTAGACACATCATTCTGGATTGTGGGCTGCGGTATGACACTTGTTGTCAGGTCGGGTGTTAATGACAGTCTGCTATCCCTGACACAGGTAATAGAGGGTTCTAAGTGTTGAGGTACAGCAGATTGATTTTGGTCATTCCTAGGCAGACCTGCAAAGGATTGTAACAAAAGGGAATCATGAGATAATGATGTTTCATTTGTGATGTCAACTAATGTGCTAACCACTTTTGGCGATTGAGTTATTAAACACATGCTAGCTGGCAGTGAGAGTCTTCTCTCCGTGTTTTCAATGGCATTAACCACAACCCCAATAGTTTGCTGTAGCATTCTATCGATAGCAGTTAGGGTAGGTAAAGGGGGTGGTACCAATGTTTTTTTTCTTGTAGCCGAGCGTGTATGCATTGGAGTTTTTTTTACCACCGCTCTACTTTTACTTTTACCCTCCATCGGGGCTATTACCAGCTGCTACTCTTTACAGTCAAACGTACAAGAGAGTTACCTTAATGATCAGGGGGACAAAGTCAAGAGGGATGGCCCAGCCCAGTCTCCTGCCGTCTCTGAGTGCCTCAGAGGGCCCGCCCTTTGCCTGGGCTTTGCTTGGCGCGTCCCACGCTCGTCCTCGCGGGACGAGGGAGTGGGTGTGCCTTTATGCGCCTCCTGGCGCTGCGCAGAGATGGTGGGGGAGGCGTCCTGACCACAGGGCTGCTGGGGGCTGTAGTTTGGTGTCTCCCGACCGGCGGAGCCAAGCCCGGCCAGCCGGAAGTGTTGGAAGATACTCTGCGGCGGAGCAAAGCCCGGCCGCCCCACAGCCACAACTCTCGAGCAGCACGCCTCAGCGGAGCCTCAGGGACAGGAGGTAGGCTCGGCCGGCGTGTACACCTTTCCGTTAGACTGCCACCCGGTCCTCAGCAGTGGGTGTGCCTTTATGCGCCTCCTGGCGCTGCGCAGTGATGGTGGGTGAGGCGTCCTGACCACAGGGCTGCTGGGGGCTGTAGTTTGGTGTCTCCCGACCGGCGGAGCCAAGCCTGGCCACCCGGAATTGTTTGAAGATACTCTGCAGCGGAGCAAAGCCCGGCCGCCCCACAGCCACAACTCTCAAGCAGAACGCCTCAGTGGACCCTTAGGGACAGGAGGTAGGCTCGGCCGGCGTGTACACCTTTCCGTTAGACTGCCACCTGTCTGATAGTCTTTTGGAATATTTTGGCTGCTGACGATATCCCAAAGCTCAGACGTTTATAGCGGAGCAGACCTAGGTGTGTGGAGAATGTTGTTATGTATTTTGATTGCGGATCCCGCTCTAACTGGTGATATCCCTTGCACAAGTCCAGTTTCGAGACTCGTCTTGTTCCTGTCAGGCAGCTGATCATGTCATCAAGGTGTGGTCCAGGGTGTCTTTCTCTTTCAATTGCCTTGTTTGGTACCCTCATGTCGACACAGATCCTGATCTTTGCTGTGTTTTTCTTTGGTACGGCCACTATTGGCGACACCCAGGGCGTTGGTCCTTCTGCCGGCTCTATGTTGTCCTGTTTCAGTAATGATTCTATTTCTTCCTCTACCTGTGGTTGCAGGTGTATTGGTACTCGCCGGTGGTGCTGAGCTACCATTTTTTTGTTTCGTAGATATGTAGCGTAATTTGTCGCCCTTTTAGCTTCCCTAGTCCTTTCAGTAGTTTTGGATATTCTTTAAGGAGGCTTCCTTTTTCTGACATGTTGTATGTCATCTCGAGCAGGCCCATCACTTGTGCTGTGATATTGCTTAGCAGGCATGGTGCTGGAATGTCCCCTCTCAACACATGAATCTCCTCTTTTGTCATTTGGTTTTTGTATGCTAAGTTCTCTGTGAACTTCCCTAGGTTTGTTACTGGTTTCCTTGAACCCCATGTGAACACCTCAACTCTTGATGGTTGTAGCGCTGGTTTCATTTCCATCTTCTCATATTCGATGCACACATGATGTTACATGCGGCGTCGCTGTCAATCACGAACCGTGCCTTGTGTGGTCCTACGTCTATTGTCACAGATTCCGTCTTTTTGATTGTTTTCTTATCCACCAGATGAATGCTTTACTCAGTTTTGCCTTCATCTGTGGACATGAGGGAAAGTCGCTCCACTATTTCTTCTTCTTCCTCATCTCCTGACTCTAATGATGAGCTTCTGTTTGCTGTTTCGATGTGCCTGACATGCCTGCTTGTCGCCATCCGCGGTCTTCCTGGTATTCCTCTTTCATTTCTAAACTGCATTCCTTGGCACACACTGGCAAAGTGGTTGCTTCGGTTGCATTTTCTGCAAGTTTGACCAAACGCTGGGCATGCGCCTCTATATGGAAATTCTAAACCGCATCTGTTTCTTTGTTGTATGTTGGTTTTGTCCCTTCTTCCAGTTGCCGGCGCGGCTGTTGTCTGTCATGCAGTGCGCCTGTTCAATTCGCCTTTCCATTTGCTTTGATTGTATTTTTGCCCTTGCTTCTGCTCTTGCTAGTGACAGGATGTTCTCTAGCGATGTTGGTTCCTACAAGACTCGTGTGCGGAACTCTGTATCACGACACCCTTCGATGATACGTAGGCGAATTGCTTGTTCATTGCCATATTTATCGAACTCGCAGTGCGTTACTAGCTTCCCTAGTCGCATCACAAAGTCATCCAAAGACTCATCTGTCTGTTGGAAAGCTATGGTGAAGGTGTATCTTTCGAAATCAATGTTTCTTTGAGGGTCAAATTTGTCCGTCAGGCATTTGATGAGCTTTTTGTATGTTGATATCTCACTTGCTGGTAAGGTCACTAATAGTTCATCCACTTCATCACCCACTAGGTTGAGAAACAGGCCCAGTTTCTTGGCCTCTACTACGTCGGTAGCCTCCATGTATCTTTCAAATCTTACGATCCATCACTCCCTTCTTATTCCCACTTGTAGCTCTGATATGTTAAATTGGAGGGGTTTGCGATATTTGGCCCTCTGTCTTGGCTCTGCCATCTCTCCTCTCTTTGTTCTTTGTTCTTATGTACTTCTCTTTGTTACTTCCTTTCTTTGTTTCCACCTCATGGTGCTCTTTCTGGCACTTGTTTCTTTTAGGGCTCTTTCAGGCCCTTTTCAGCTCTTTCTTGTCGTCTGCAGCTCTTCCTTGCTCTTTATTTTGTTCTTGGCTTTCTTTGCCACATTTTTCTTTTCTTTTGGGGCTCTTTTCGGCCTTTTTCCAACCTTTTTCGCTTTTGCCTGACTTTAAAATGGCATCCAGCTCTTTCTGCCTTCTTATTGGCTCCTTCACCTGACCTCAAAATGGCCGCCGAGACTCTCGCGAGATTTCGGGACCAATGGGGCTTTTGCCTGACTTCAAAATGGCCGCCGTCTTTCCTGCGGGCTGATTTATTTACTCTGCCTGTCCTTAAGATGGCCGCCGAGACTCTCGCGCCAATTTCTTTATCTTTACGCTCTTTCACTCAGCGCTTACCTGTTACAGGCGATCTTGCTCTTGCAGCGGTCGGGTTGGGCTCCCGCTTCGCTGCACTTCAAAGGGGTGCAGATTTCCACTTGTTTCTTGTCTTCTTGCACACAACACGATCCAGAGTGGGCTCCTGGTTTTTCGATCGTGATGCAAACGATACACATGACTTCTTTTGACTTCGTTGCCAGTTGTAGTGTCCCTGAGGGTCCCCGCAAGGATCACACGCCACACAGTCTTCTGCAAGGTACCTTTATTTACTCTTCGTCTTACAGCTTGCACAGATGCGTCCTGCTCCTGTCCCCGCTCCCCACGATCTGGATTCCTGCCCCCTTGACCCGATGTGGTGTCCGGTGTCCTTTCCCCAGTGTCTCTGACCCCGTAGGTCCTAGTGCACAACTGCCTGGTCACGACAACAGAGTGAACGCCGTCCACCCTGCCAAGTATTTGGGACCCACCGAAGAATGTGCTAAACTCGTCCCGATATAATTTCCAAACACCGGGACACTTTCAGCAGCGCCTGCAAGTGCTCTGCTTTCCTTCTGCAACAAGCAAAAACGTGCAGGCAGGGTCTGGGCTTTCTTATTGGGCCCATAACAAAGGTGAAATTTGAGGGTTCATCAGGCCTCCTTTTGTTCGAATCTCTTGGCTGAAAGCAGCCAGAAGCCTCACACCTGATGCAAATGAAGCGGATTGGAAACAAAAGCTCACACCTGATGCAAATGAAGCGGATTGGAAACAAAAGCTCACACCTTGTTAGCACTGCACACATACTTAAGAGAGGCAGCTTTTCACTTTGTTCAGTCCCTGTTTAGGAGATATGCATGCACTGTAAGAATATCGGATGTGTTGGTCTTTCCCAGTACTTACAACAAAACAAATTACATTTATATAGCGTTTACTTTCCTTGATAGGCGTTGAAATAAGTACCACTATTGTTTCTTGTATAGCCCTACTCATTCCAATGCAGGGTGTCAGAGCGCTTTACGTATTGTTCATATTACATGTACAATAAATTATATGTATGTAAATGAATGTACAGGATGTGTTACATAAAACTGGGGGATTGCAAGGTGTAGAAGTCACATATCATCTTCCATAGCTCACTGTGCTATTATCCTCGCAATGCGCTCAAACGTACAAATGACCTGCTAAAAAAGTATGTGAGGGCTTTAGATCTGATTTACTTCCTGTAAAGTCATGGCTTGTGATGGCCATTTTCTACTTTGTCAATTCCTGTGAGTCCATGTGTGATGTCATGTGATGTGATGTGCACCGTGATGTCATGCGTGATGTTGCGCACAGTGATGTCGCATGCCATGATGTCACTAGCAAACTGCCTAACTAGGTTAGGCCCTTCACTTCTGTTTTTTAGGACTTGTGCCCTGCTATTATGGTTTAATGCTCCCATTTACCACTTGATTCGAGCAGGGCAGGAATGGAAAGAGTAGGTAGGGGAGGGAGGGGGGAGGGAATGCTGTCCCTTGCCAGAAAGGTCGCTCTGGACGGCCGTGAAACATACCCCTGGCTGCTGTAGCAGCAGAAGCCTAAAGTGATTACCTCCCCTGTTTTGTCCGCCAGTAAAAGTGTGTCCTACCTTTCCACCGGGCCGTTCATGATCCGCACGGGTATGTGGCTCCCTCTGTTGGTACTGCATTGAGAAATGTAGTAGTTATGGCACTTTTATAGGTGAAAGTGTGTGTTTATTGCTGGCGAAGTGTGTGTGAGAACGAATAGGTGAATTAATGAGGCTGCCGGGATACATGAATGACAACGAGGATGAAGGTGTGTATGCCAATCAATGGGTGTGAAGGTTAATCGATAACCGGGTGATGGCAGACAATGTGCACAGCAGCTTTCATGGGATGATGAGTGGGGATGGGTGATTGATGAGTGAATGACTACATGAATTAATATACATGGATGATGGATAGCTGAGTGAATTTGAGCCAGAATGATTTGATGAATCAACTAATGTATTAATGTATAGGTGTGTGTGGCTGGACTGATGAATGAATGACTTAGTAAGCAACTGGATATGTCAATGAGGTGGTAGGGGCAAGACAGATGGGTGCATGGATACGAATGAGCATGCATATATAAATGGTTGAATGAAAGATAGTGTAAACATGGATTGTTGAACAAAGGATGCTTTTACACAATTATTGTTACCAGTGACATCAAGGCGTAAATGGCAACATTGGGGTACTCAGTGGCAGCTGTTTTTTTTTTGTGGGGCGCAGGAGTTTTATAAAGCGCTAACTCGACCCGGAGGTATCAGAGCACTTTACATGAGTTAAGTTACATACAGACACACATTCATTTTGTTTCTGTTAGGCACAGGGAAATTAAATGATTTGCCCATAATCACAGAATGTTTAGCGTCCCTGCCGAGACTCGAGCCCGGGTCCCCAGCTCTGAGGTCGACCGCCCTAGCCGTTTGGCCACATTCTCCACCCATTATGGCAGGCATAAGTGGTGGGGCAAACAAATCAGTCATTTTGACCTACTGAAAGGCACTGAGACATTGAGAATGCCTTTAGGGTCAATGCCAAGGCTCTCAATCATGGCTCTTTACAAACAGTGTTTATAATGGACCACGAATGAGAGCTCTGGAGTCCAGGCTGAAGGCAGTGCATGTTTCTCACAGTGCCTATAAGTGGGTCATAACAATAAAAATGAAATATGTGCTTACCCAGTGGCTTGCCTACTCCTGTCCTTCTCTCCTCAGTGTTCTTCAGTCCGGTGGGGAGCACGTGGGTTCAGAGCCAAGACCCTTAACCACTCCAGACGCTGCTCTCATGTTGCTGATAATGTTAAGCAGCATGAGAGAAGCATAACGATTAGTTAGAGTGTGTTGACTCGGTGCTTCCTCATACTCTGGAGGACTGGGCCAGTGCCTGCTCCACTCAGCTGTGTAAGACAGCTCTGGTTGAGAGGTTTAAAGTGTGCATGTCTGGCTGGCCATCACAAGGCATCTGTCCAAAGTGACATGTGCATTTTAAATTGAAGTGCCAACCACTCTTCCCTCTGCTGCCTCTTAGTGGCACTGGCCCGCCCCATCCTGACGCCCGGCTCGGGTGTAATGAAAAATAATATTGTAATAAATTAACTTTATTACCTTTTTTCAGTTTTCGATGTTGCAGCATTTTAATAAGTGTGGCGATGCTCCTCCATGCTAATTGAGGACCCGTGACAGGAGGTACTGATGGTAAAATTCAAATCCCTGTATTAACATCAGGGTGCATATGCACAGTTGATGGTATGGAAAGCAGCCTAGAGACGAGACACTGGTGATTTGGGCCTGTAGGGCGAGGCAGATGTAGAAGAAGTGTAGATTTAACAGCAGTTTGAGCATGAAAGAAGCTTTCATCACTGATCTACAGAGAGCAAGACAGGAGCCAAAGCAGAGGGCTGCTTACAAGGAGAAAGTTCCTGACCTTTACCCGTTATGCAGATGTTTCTTTGACTGCTCCTATATCATGAAGCCTGAATGAGGACTATATAGTTAAGGTCTAGGCCTGGAATTATATAGTACAAGCACAACACAATAAATATCCCACAACCAGTTTCTAAAAATAGAGAAAATTGTAACTAGAAAACTGGCACAAAATTATTAAAATCTAAGAAAGGAAACTGGAGATTCGAGTGTTAAGGCAAATAATGCCACAAAAAGTTTCACTGTAATCACAAGTCACTCTTTGTGGTTGACTGGTAAGTAGGCGGGATTTCAGGCTGACTGAGAACGAGCCTATGTCAGGTACGTCAAGCAGGTTGCCCCCGGTCTTGAAATCTTCCAGTGGCACAAGGCTGAAGGCTATATCCTGCAAATTCCTCTTGAAGCTGGATTGCTGTTGGACAATGTCCCAATGTAACCATTAGTTTTGGCAGAGACTGGACGAATTAAAAAGTTCTCCTTCGGACAGATACTTTTCACATCTTTATTCCTTTTCAGGATTTATTCCTTTGGACTAAAGTCTCTTTTTTTGGAGCTCAAAATACTTCAGAGGGCAAGCCTGAAGCTGTATGCAATGAAATCCTCTCAAAAAGGGACACTTTTGCCGTGCAGGCCTTCTGAAGCTCTGGAGGTCTTGGAAGTCCAAATGTTTTCCACGCCCCAGTTTTTCAGACTTTCTGGAGCAGTTCCTCTTGGTCACTTCTAAGACTTCCAGGACCATAGTCATATAACTTAGGGCGCAGGATTCACTAAAATAGAGGCCACCAGCAGAGTCAAGCCCATGTCCTGTTGCTACTGGTCAAGTGGTCAATCCAGGAAACGGGACTCTTGCAACCAGTTGTGTCCCTGAAACCACACAGGTGGTCAGCCAACTGACTCTTGGAGCTCACTTCTTAGTTCTCTCTGTCCTGGCTAAAAATGGGAGCAGGTCCTGCCCTTCGTGTCTTAACCCTGACCACACACAGCAGTTCAAACCCTCTTCTGTTCTTCTGCAAGTCCAGAAAGTGTTATGATGAACTGGGCATGAGGGACCACTTTTAAAACATTTACTAGCCAAAGTGTGGGCTGGCTCCTGGTCACTCCCTAACCAATGAGAAGCAGTTCCCAATGACCACACCTTCCTTGCTTTTGTACGCATCCCTTTTGACGTACTGCAAACTATCTCACAGTATACTATTCTAAGTGGAATCCAACATAGCAGTACCCTTCTGTCCCTACAGGTGGCTTGTAGCCCAGCCAAGGGTGTTTCTAGAGTAATGAGCAGCACCTTCTTCCTCAAAAATACCACACTGGATCTGGGACCAGCTCCCCATCCCACTGGGATGATGCAACAGTATGACTTGGGACCAAAAGGCCTTATTCCTCAGTTCCCACTTTACACTTGACTATGACTGGGTAGGTATCCCCCGGTCCCATTCAAGTTAATTAACTTAACTTAAGTCTCTCTAACTACCCTTCCTCAGAGTGGATACATCAAATCCCTCTCTCCCAGGCATTCCTACCAAAAAACCTTAAGTCATTGTTTGTACTTGGGAGCAGTTTTCACACCTTATTAAGGGGAAAGCATTGACAGGGGCCAACTGCTGATGGGCTAATATTAATTAGTGTAACTTTTTTTAATTTATTTTCCCTATCAACTTTGAATTACATTTTAATAGATATCAAAAACAGTGGTTTAATCATTTCTGTAGCTTGCCCCAAACCTGAGTATTTCGGGGCTAGTCATTGTAAGAGCATGCTAAAATGAAATTCGTTCAATGTCTTTAGTGACCACTACCAGATCATCAGCGTAAGCCAGGGCTCTATATGTCGTACCTCCTAACTGTAATGGAACTATGCTTTCATCCCTATTTAGCTGATTAAGAAAAATATCTATATATATAGCAAAAAGAAGAGGAGAAGATGGGCATCCTTGTCGTGTTCCTCTTTGAATAGGAAATAATGCGGATTTATTAAGGCCTATTTTTATTGCTGAAACTGGGTTTTTATATAGTGCCTTAAATGCGTTTATCGTTCCTGAACCAAAGCCTTTCATAGATAACACATCCCAAAGATAGGGCCATGCTACTCTATCAAATGCTTTTTCAGCATCTAGCATAGTGATTCCTATTGGTGTGTTAGAGGCTTCTGCCCAGTCCATCATTGCTATAATTCTGCGTATATGGTCCGCCGTATCTCTATTGGGAATAAAACCATGTTGCCACCGAGAAACAATTGTTGAGATAATTCTTGACAGTCTTGTGGCAAGTATTTTTGAATAAACTTTACTGTCAGTATTAATCAGCGATATTGGCCTGTAAGAGGCTGGATTGCATTGGTCTTTATCTTTTTTTAGAAACGTCATAATTATTGATTCAGCCCAAGATGCTGGAGGTAAACCTTTCTGTGCCTCTAAGAACACAGCCAACATATCATTTTTAATATATTTTCTAAAGGACCTATAAAACTCTAACGGAATAAGATCCGGACCGGTTGCTTTGCCCATTGCTAATGACTTTAAGGCGTTTTCAATTTCTTCCCATGTGATAGCGGCATCTAAAGCTGATTTTTGAACCTGAGAAAGGCATGGGAGAAGATTTCCCATGGCGAAATTCAGACACATATCAGATGAGTAATTATCAACCTCTTGTGTATATAGTTTAAGATAAAACTTACGAAAAACTTCCAGAATTTCCTCTTGTTTATTATACAATTGCCCTGTTTCATCCTGAATTGTATTGATGGTATTATATACTTCTTTTCGTCTGATTCTTTTTGCCAAGATTTTCCCTGTATTTTCCCCTATCTCATATATCTGGGTTCTATAACTTGCCATCAGTTTTGCTGATTTTTCTGCAAAGAATTCATAACCGATAGATTTACTAATTGCCAACCTTGATTCTATGTCTAAGATTGGTCGTTGATGTATTATTGCTGTGATTAATTCCTTCTCCCAAAATAATATTTTTTGAAAAACCTTCTCATTCTTTTCGCGCATAATTTTCTGTTTTTTAATTGTATATGAAAGAGTCTCTCCCCTTATCCCTGATTTGAACGTATCCCAGACAATCTGAGTTGACGCGGTACCTCTATTAATATCAAAAAATTCTTTCATCCACAAAGCCAATGTATTTATATAGTCAGGATCATGTAATAATTTGCGATCAAAAGTCCAGGATCTCGGTTGGATAGTTGTTTCATCAGTCTTAATTTCAATCCCTATTGGATTATGATCAGATATTATGCGAGGAAATAACTCAAAGTTTGTATCGTAAATAAATGCTTTTTTAAGAAAAAAATAATCCAATCGAACAGATTTTTTATGGGGGTGGGAGAAGAATGTATACATAGGAAATATAGATTTTTTTTCATAAGCTACATCAACTAAACCATGATCTAATACCATTGACCGTAATGACATAAATGATTTTTTTTTACCTCCCTTATAGCAAGATATATCAGATATCTCTCTACTCACATCTAAATGAATATTAAAGTCGCCACACAGTATTAATGATGAAGACCAGTTAGACAGTTCAAGATTTAAACTATCTAAAAT
Source organism: Lissotriton vulgaris (assembly GCF_964263255.1). Classification (NCBI taxonomy): domain Eukaryota; kingdom Metazoa; phylum Chordata; class Amphibia; order Caudata; family Salamandridae; genus Lissotriton; species Lissotriton vulgaris. The sequence continues at coordinate 2,049,167,641 of NC_141685.1, forward strand.
ACCTGGATCATCCACATTTGGAGCATATACAGCACAAATGGTCCATAATACATTATTAATTTTAAACTCTGCTATTGCCCATCTAAAGACATTGAAAGAACGTTTCAGAGGATCGAAGAACTAGCGGGCATATTTGGATCTTTTTCTGGGTATAAACTAAACTTGTCTAAAACGCAAATTTTGTTTATAGGATCAAACCCACCTCCAATTATAAATATAGTTACTGAAGCAGTTTACCTAGGTATCAGATTAACCACACCTACTTCAAAGATACCTAGTATTAATTACACCCCGATTCTTAAAAAGGTTAATACAACTCTGGAAAGAATAAACCATTTACATTTATCTCTTCATGGTAGAAACAACGTTTTAAAGATGCTTATTTTGCCGAAATTTCTTTACTTATTTAGAACAATTCCCTTGGAATTTCCTTTAAGTTTTTTTCAAGAAATTGAAAGAACTGCAATAAGATTCTTATGGGGCTATAAAGGTATTAGAAGAGCATATAAGAAGCTGATTATACCGAAAGATAGGGGGGGTGGGCCGCACCACATTTTCTGTTTTATTATTTAGCAGCCGCACTTCAATATATGTTTCCCTTAATTGTAGGTAAAAAAATCCCCACTAACTGGGCACAGTATCCAAATATCTATGAAATGGTAATAGGTACTGATGCGAATTATCATCTCTTAAAATTCATAGAGCCAAGCTATTATAAAAAAACAAAATTCAAGATACTGGCTGCAGCATATAAAGCTTGGCGAATTATTAAAAAAATGGTGGGAATTAGAAAAATTACTAGATATACGCCACTAAACTCAAATCAATGTTTTCCCACTATATTTAGAGACCAGGTGATGAAAAATTGGAATGATAAGGGGATTACCTTTCTCTCTGATTTGTATATTAATAATTCAGAAACATTACTTTCTTTTGCCGAACTACAGAATAACTTTAAAATTCCTTCTAATGATTATTTCAAATTTTTACAGATTTATAGCTTTCTACATTCACCCTCTAATATAGAAAGACAGGATTTAACCTCAATTTTACTTATAGATAGTCTAAATAATAAAAGAAGAATTGGGTTTTATTATAACACTTTAATGACTTATCTTGTGGATGACTTTAACAATCTGAGGGATAAATGGGAAAAGAAATTAGGTACAAAGGATGTATTCTTGGAAGAATCAATCAAAATGGCTACCACTATTTTATTTTCTGGGCGGAATCGAACCCAACACTATATGATTTTGTGTGACCTTTACTATACACCGGCAAAAGTTCTGAAATGGGGGAGTATTACTGGAATCAAGTGCAATCGGTGTGATTTAAGAGGGGCCGATACATTACATATGTTTTTTTCGTGTGCAAAACTTGATGGATTAATTTGTGATGTTCAGAAATTTATTGAATACATTCTTCGTAAAAATATTGATATGTCACCTGAACTTATATTATTTGGGGTCTCCAAAGATTCAAAAGACATTGAACAAACCAATTTATTATTTATCATGGTGACTGAATTTCGCGCATGCATATCTCAGGATTGGATTAGTCCAGAATCACCATCTTTTTCCACATGGAGGGGACGCCTCTTAGCTAGATATAAACTTGAATCAGCAATATATGCTACCAAGGGGAAAAAAAGGAAACAACTTGGGTTAAAAATTTGGTCACCAATTCAGAAATGGACTGATGAAGTAATGATATAATGAATTTTTGTACATTGCGTATTTATGTATTTTCTATTGTTTTGTATTTTGTATTGGTCTACTATATATTTTTTTGTATATGTTGTATAATATGCATTCTAATTTCTTTTCAAGAAGGAATTATGTTACAATCTGTATAAACTTGCAACTCAAATATCAATAAATAAAAAAATAAAAAAATATATGAAATTCGTACTTGTACTACCTTTAAATACCATGCAGCATCCATCCTTGTGGGCTAATAGTGTAAACATCAGGAAGAAAGTCTTTCTTCACTATCTGCCATAACCGTATTTTGGGAAAAACCACAGGCACTCCGCTACTGTGGCCATGAAGAAATCTCCACACTGTGGGACTTTCAACTATTATATAAAAGAACACATTATATAGAGGTATATAGTCTAATGCTGACACCAGTATACTGGCAAATGTTGAATTGTGCTTCCATTTTGATGATCGCACCGCTGATGATTTCTCTCTTCTGCAGAGATACTTGTGCCCCTCAGTGACAAACACTTTATTTTTCAACCAGATACTATATACCACATATTATTTATATTACTCCAAGAAGAGCCCAACATATAACTGTTCCTTATACGTTTTTGTTTTCTTTATAGTTGTTCAACCTCAGTTTTCGATGTATCATATTGAAAGAAATCATATTTCATTTCCAATTGATCTCTCAGGGGTGGTCCACATTTCACGAAGTCACTAAATTCGATGTATCATTGTTTTTAAATAGGTTACTCAGTTCCGAGTCCCGAGGCGACCCTCTATTAAGACAAGTTCGAAATGCGTTGACACATACCCCAAGAGTAAATCGCTTGTTTTCGCTTTCTGTATTATGAGAGCCTATCCTTTTCTGAAGAAGTTGAACATTTAAAACATTTTGACTCCTAACATGATCCATGAACAGCATTTCTCAGTATCAACTGTTGTTACAATCTAGGTGATATTTACATTGCCCAGATTGATTCACTGGTGATGAGTCACATGAACAATACATTTGGACCAAACCAAAGGTGTTTCTATGTGTGGGTCTGATGTTGTATTAATGAATACTTTATGTAAAATAATAGCAGAAAGAAGAAATTGATTTGTACATTAATCAACCAATAGATTTTTTCTTTAGCCTTTCCTCTAAACAAAGCTTCCACAGTTTCCATGAAAGGTTTCCCTTATGGTTTACTTTACTGTGGTCAAACCTCCTGTGTGTAAAGGACCTTCTCCCCCATCCCTCCCCATGGGTTTTCTTTAGAACCCGTGGACTGCAGCATTTATAGTGCCATTTACCGGAGTGACTAGGAAAATATGGCTTCACGCCTACCACTGTAACCTGATTGCTGCAGTTTAAACCTGTAGCAGGACCTGTTAAAATAACCCTTTTTGACAGATAAAACCCTACCTTTTAAATATCAGTAAGTCAATCCTATGTAGGCCTTGTAACCCACGATGTAGGGTGTATGGTATTTAATAATGGGACATGTAGAAAAGAAATGTAACTATGTTGATTTAGTGACAAGGTCCTAAGAGCTATATAACTCTGGTAGGCATAGCCATCTATGTAAAAAACCGGCTGCGCACTATTGGCATCGCTCCCTTAGCCCTTGCCCTTCCCGGGAATTTACCACGAGGCTCCAGGTTCCCCGCAGGCACCACATGCCCTTCCACTACCAGCCCTCCAGCCCACTGCTCGCGCTGTGAATCAACCCCTCCAGATCAATAGCTTATTGTTATTTTGCGAGGCACACTGCACCTAATCCTTTTTCCAGTCGACCTGCAATCATCAACTCTAAACTTCCCAGGCTGCGCAATTGGAAGCCCGACCACCCTCGATTCCAGTTCTGTAAGTGGCCCAGGCTACCGCTCCTAGGCTTTTAAATTCAGGCAAGCAATGAATGTCCTGATGATGATCCACTATTTTTAACTGGATCGAAACGCCGTCGACATAATATGTGGTCCAAACACTAGTTCACCATTATGTGCTTAAAAATCATGTGTTTTCCACATTTGTGAAGCAAATTGATTGTTAAATTACCCTTTTGCTCCTGTTCCTTCTAAATGCCTGAAAATCCCTAGTTGTATGTATTGTGTATTGTATGTCCAGTACTGTGGATACAGGACTGTTTCCCACTGTTTTATTGTTTGTGCTTTTTGATTTGCCTTATCTAATTATCGAATAAAATTTTGAAGTCCGGCTGGACTTCCTATTCATTATAGTGCATATTGTGGCCTATAATTATTGAATTTGGTATCTCTCCTTGTCAAGGACTGTTGTTTTCCATCTATTGGCATAGGAATCAGAAATAATCTCTTCAGGAAAATACTTCTTCAACATATGCAACTGTTCATCAGTCACAGTTTGTTTGCTGCTGCTTGTGAACTTCAATGGTTACATGAAATGAAGCCATAGCTTACTAAATATCACTTCTGTTTCAGGCCAAATAAAATAATGCTGCTTGCGGACTTAAGTTGGCCCTTGAAATATATCCATAACCTAGGAAATATTACACCTGTTACACATGAGGGAGAAATGCATTGTTTTCGAATCTGACATTCAGTACAACTAGAAAGTTTGAACTTTAGTGGACACTGAAAAAGAAAAGTGGCTCATCAGGAATGCTCCGCTACATGCCCGATCTTGGTGCTTAACTAGTGCTCATACTGGGTCCATTAACTGATTTGTTCTCTGATCATTTGAATTGGTTTGAGGCCTATACAGATACAGGACAAGTTGTCCCTTCAGTCAGAATCAATTCTCCTAATGTCACTGAACAGTTAAGCAAAGTAAGTTCTGCAAATTTCTCATTTTTGGGATCACAAATTCCATCTACAATATTTCTTTTTAATGGCTATTTAGTCCAGGTGATGCCCCATGGACACATCAACACAAGGATCACAACGTCAACTTTGTCATGGTCCCTTCAAATCACAGTCTCCTCCTTGTGTACAACAGATTCCTCTGGTAGTGTGCACCACGCATTCCATGTTTTCTGGTCCCACATCCCCACAAGTGAAGCACTGCCCTCCTGAAGTATGGCACCAGTAGTTATACTGTAGTGTGCCTTTGAAATTGTGGGTGGTTCAAAGGGTTTCCTTTTGAACCACAGATGTCTCACCTAAATTTTAGTCCTGTCTGCCATGAGGCCCTGGAATGTAGATCTCAATCTTTAGTAGGCACATGATCTGGCTACCAGAGACCAAGCATCAAAGTCTCTCCCCAATATATCTCCCCAAGTTTTCAAATAGTAGAGGTCTGTCATTCCAGGTGCATGCCCACTGTTTATGGCTGTCTCTTGCGAATGCACAGATGTGCTTCCCCAGCCGCCAGTGTGGACTGGAGAGAAATGCGCACTTCCTAAAAGTTCAAGACAAATCCAACTTTACCACAAGGGAGGATTTTTCATTGTGAATGCAATGATAGCAAACATTATGAGGCTGCTCCACTGTAAGTCACCACTGCAGCTTAAAGTAATCTCGGCCATTCCCCCATGTTAACCTTTGGGCAGAGTACACCTCATAGGTGGTGACAACAGACATGGGCTTCTTCACTACCTTGGCAGGGAACACCAGTGTGTGCATGCCCTGCCTTTCACCTTCCACTTGCTCTACTCCCCCCCCAGGGCTATTCCGAGGGGTGCTCTAGTGTTAGTGACATTCACCATCAGCATTGGCCAATGATTTGGAATGCCAATCTGATCATAAGTGCAAATGAGCACACACTGGCCTGCAATGGCAGGCTTTAGACATGTTTGAAAGGTTATTCATGTGTTTGGCACAATCGATGCTGCAGCCCACTAGTAGCCAGTGCAGTTCCTCCCCTAGGTATGTGGTAAACCTTTTTACAGGGTTCTCACAGGCGCAGCACATACACCAATCAGGTATGTACCACTTTCTAGCATGGGTAGATTCCCAAGGCCATAAAAAGTGAATCCGCAAAAACCACAAGGAAAAAGTAAAACAGTTTACGGAACTACTACCTCCAGAGTATCAGGTCTAAAAGTGAACAACAAAAGTCACTAAATGAACCTCAGGTAGCTTGACACAAAAGCAGTCAGGTTTAATTTAGATTCAGAAAAGGGGGTGGTGATGGACACAGTATCTGAATTAAGCAGAACACTCCTACCCAGTCAACAGATCAGGGCTTGATCCATCACCGTTTTTTAACTCACTGCACCATCCCAGCTCAGAACCTGGCTACATGCAAATTAATCTGTCCCTGGCCCAGTGCATCAGGGGAACAGGGCAGACCAAACTACCAAGCCAATTCTTTTACTGGAAAGGAAACAAGCTTCCGGGGACCGGTTTCTGGCATTACGCCGTCTTCGGCCCAGCTTGCTTGAATCCTGATGGTGCAGTGAGCAAGGGACTCATGTCTGAGCATACCCTTCCACGCTTATGGTGGACAAAACGATTCAGAAAAGGGGGTGGTGATGGGACAGAGTATCTGAATTAGGCAGAACACTCCTACCCAGTCAACAGATCAGGGCTTGATCCATCACCGTTTTTTAGCTCACTGCACCATCCCAGCTCAGAACCTGGCTACATGCAAATTAGTCTGTCCCTGGCCCAGTGCATCATGGTAACAGGGCAGACCAAACTACCAAGCCAATTCTTTTACTGGAAAGGAAACAAGCTTCCGGGGACCGGTTTCTGGCATTACAGCCGTCTTCGGCCCGGCTTGCTTGAATCCTGATGGTGCAGTGAGCAAGGGACTCATGTCTGAGCATACCCTTCCACGCGTGTCCACCATAAGCATGGAAGGGTATGCTCAGATGATGCACTGGGCCAGGGACAGACTCATTTGCATGTAGCCAGGTTCTGAGCTGGGATGGTGCAGTAAGCTAAAAAACGGTGATGGATCAAGCCCTGATCTCTTGACTGGGCAGGAGTGTTCTGCCTAATTCAGATACTCTGTCCATCACCACCCCCTTTTCTGAATAGGTTTAATTTAGAGGCAATGTGAAAAGTATTTATGCGGCACTCAAACAGTAATACATTGAAGCTACAACGCAAGAAAAATCCCAGACCAATTCAGAAAACTATAGTAAAATGTAATAAATGAAAGGACACCAAAACATCAAAAATCCAATAAGTAGAACAAAACGTATGGATTTTTTTAAGTTCTAGGTGAAAATAATGCCAAAAAGCACAAACCTGAGCTCAGGGGTATTTGGTCGCACTGGATTTTGTTAAAGTCGCAAGTTTGGGCAAACTGTGATGGGGAGCAAGTTGAATACAGGGGCAAGGTTCATCCTGATAAAAAGTTTACATTCTATGAGCCCACGCAAGGAGCTTCAGCTGGAGCTTTGCATTGGCAGGGGCCAGAAGGAGATCATTGTCAGTGGGAGGAGCAGGTCATCACTGGAGCTTTGCATTGGTGGGAGACACAAGCTGTTGCTCTTTGGCGTGAAGAGCAGGTCACTATCAGAATTGTATGTTGGCAAGAGACATGGTTATTGCTGTCATTCAGAGGAACCAGCTCGCAGTCATGAAGAAGCCCCAAATCTCTGGATTTTCACCTGGAGTTACGTTTTGAGACAGGAGGAGTACACATTGATGCCAGCCTAGGGTCCTGGACCTGGGGGCACCTCATTGGGGTTCTAGACTCACTCCAGCGAGGCCAGCAAAAGGTTTCGGGCATGTCCAGTTGATGCTGGTCAGCAAGGCAGTTGCAGAGAAGGCCTATGAAAGCTTGATGTGTTCCTGTAGCTCAAACAGGAGGTCGGCCAGCTGACCCTTGGAGTCACTTCTGGCGGTCCTGGGTTCAAGGCAAACAGGTCCAATCTTCCTTCTTAAGGCAGCAGGCACTCCTTCTTCTGAATCTTCCACAGGTCTAGGAATATTCTCATGGGAGATTTTGACAAGGCCACATGTATACCCATTTCAAGGCCTTTGTATACCCCCAATCTGGTCAGTTCAACCCCATCCCCTGGGTTTGGCTCTAAATGTCTAAGGAAACAAAGGCATGTATGTCTAGTTGTGAACTGTTCTTCATATTTGCAGGCAGGCAGCCATAACAGTCAGGAAGGAGGTAGGCACATCCCTAAGGCTACCCTTTGAAGCTTAGGAAGGACCAAGTACAACCACCAGGATATTGTGCTCAGGAGAGAAATACCCTGCCCTACACCTAAGGCCATTTTGTTCCCACTATTGAACACCAATGTAAGAAATTGGGTTAATATTTGAGAGGGGTGAGAACCCCACTGAAGTATTAAGCACAATCCTTGTCAGAGTGAAGCACAAAAGTCACTACATAAACCCATGCTTAACCCTCCAGTAGCTTGGCACAAAAGCATTCAGGCTTAACCTAGAGGCACTGTGTGAAGTATTTATGTAGCAGTCAAATAGCAATAAATTGAACCCACAATGTTAGAAAAATCCCAAATCAATTAAAAAAAGAAAGTGCATTTTAATAATAAAACAACCAAAATCTAATAAATAGAACAGGAGATACGAATTGTTACATTTCTCAATTGAAATTGCACCCAAAAGCAGAAAGTTCCAATCACAGTTATCTGGATGCACTAGACAGGGTCAAAGTCAAAAGTTAGGGCTGACTGCGATGGAGCAGAGGTCAGAGTAAGGACCAGAGTTTGTTACGATGTAGAGATCACCTTATAACATGGTCCAGTTTCAATCAAAGCACTTATTAACAAGTTCATCAGAGATTGGGATGGAGGCTGGACCAAGAGAGGGACTCGACAGAGAGTCGGCTTCCAGTTGGCTGTGAGGTCATCATCATCGTGAAGAGCTGGTTGCTAATTTTATCTTTGCCTTGGCGAGCAGTTGTTGTCGATGTGTAGAGCTCCAGGTGGTAAAGTCTGGGAAGGTCATGTCAGCAGTCGGACACAGGTCCAGCGGTGGTCTCAGGGTATCCTGTTTTTTCACCTTTAGTCCAGTTCAAGCAGTTTTAGTGTTCGAGGAGTACACTGGCCAACGGGCCAGGACCTGGGGGCACCTCATGAATGTTCGGACTCACTCCAACGGAGGCCAGCAGCAGGGTTCAAGCAGATCCCGATTCTACTGATCATCTGAGCTGCTGCAGGGAAAGACCTATGGAAGCTTGTTGTATCCCGTAATAGCAAACAGGAGGTCAGCCAACAGACCCTTGAGTCATTTCTGGGTTCCTGGGCAGACCTTATTCAGAGTCTCCACACGTGCTGGAGTGTTCTGCTGAGAGGTCCTGAGTGTGCCACTTTTATACCCAGTTCCAGCCTGTGTGTGGGCGACACACCTTTGTCTAACCCTAAACTGGTTCTGGTCAGTCATTCCCTTGTCCCTGAGTTTGGCTGCAATCTGTCTTGGGGAACAAAGGGCAAGTAGGTCCAGATGTGGGCTGCACTTACCAGTGACAGGGCAGGCATCTTCCGAAGTCAGGTGCTTAACAAAAATTAATGTGTCCATCTGTAACGCAACTGGTGTTCATGTGAAGCGCTCTGATACTTTCGGGTCAAGTTCGCCTATATAGATTGTAAATGACAAAATGCCTTTTATTTATGAAAACAAAAATAAAAGGCATTGTTATTTGCAATGCGAATAGCTCAAACTCAAGTAAATGCGAGACCTATTGCATTACAAATGCTTGTTAGATTAGTTAGTAGAAACGCCCCCCATTCAGCCCGTGTGGCAAATTAATTAAATAAACAAGCGCAGCCACAAAAGTGAAAGCGGACCGCGCTGCAAATAAAAAAAGAAATAGTGCTTAACGACTGATGAAGGAGACCGTGTAACGCCACAAGTAAAAGATCCAAATCTCATGGGAGGTAAGAAATGGCGACAGGGTGGTAACAAGGAGGGACTAACAAGCCTCATTATCAATCGGAAGCCAGCATTTACCAAGTACAATTACACCAGTCAATCAAAAATATGGACAGAGAGAAGGCAAGGCTTCCACAGCATGCTCGACTACTGCATGCCTCGCAGAGCGAACAGCACATGCTCGCTGCCGCTAGGCTCGACCTAAAAAATTGGTAACTTACTCTTATCAGTAAGGAAGGAAGTGAGGGACATATTGAATGAATGGTGCAAGACAAGGGTGAATGAACCAGTGAGCTCTACTCCGTGCTTTTCCCAGTCCCTGCAAGAAAAATGTGAGACCTAATGCTCTTCATTAATACATATCATTTAAATCAGTACACCAATGCCATTCTACACTTTTATTAAGAAATATTAAGGAAACAGTAAAGCAGGAGTGTTCACTAGTTAGACTTAGCAGCACTCAGAATAAATTACACAAATCCTCTAGTCACTAAACCACATTTGTGATTCCAGAGATGGTATACTTGTGTTGCTGCATGTCTTTCGGGATGAGGTGTGTCTGCAGTTTTCCAGTAAATTATAAACAAATTGCTTAACAGAATGGAGGCTTCACGATATTTAGATTTTTGCTTTCTCATCTGAGGAGCACAATGTGAATTTCCGAAAACTGAGGGCTGTGATTTGATCATGACAAAAAAAGAGTGAAACATTTGTCAGTAGAGAAAAATGTGATACTTGATAGATTTACGTTTCTTTCAGTCTTGCTCACGAAGACCATGTTGTCATGACAGGTACTGAGAAACTGTTTATTTTGGTCAACTGGGGTCGAGATGTTCGCCAAGGAGAGTAAAATGTGTGAATTTACGCATAAGGTACTTACAGAACAAGAGGAACCCCTGGCACCCATTCCTCTTCCATAAGGCACATGGCAAAATATCCTGCAAATAAGTATCTCTAAAGAATGCATTAACCTAAAGTCCTCTGCCACTTTTGCAGCAAATTGTTGAACTGAAGGTTGTAGCTAAATCCACCACTATTTGGGCTATTGAGTTCATATGTCAGAATTTTCTACCACCAAACCCCACTCCTGCGTGCCCAAAGCAGTGCTCTTCACTCCCACACTGAGAAAAGAATTCAGAACAGGCTATTGCATGTCTTCTTGCATTTCTACATAGGAAACTAGAAACTCCTACTGCAATGGCCTTCTCCAGGTGTTTAGGTCTTGCCTAAAGACAGCTTTAACTGTTTTAACAGCCTTACATAATAAAAATCACAAATAAATAGTACATAGTACATACATATTAACATTCAAAAGGAACTTTGGGAAAGGATTGTTCATTCATTGGTCTATTCAAGTGTCCTTCACATCTTGCTTCCACCTACACTGGCAAATATTTGTGGGCTATGGGTCAGCCCACGTATGGCACTGGATGTCTAGCAATGCACTCTGACTGATCGCATGGGCACATTGATCTAAAAAAGGCTCTCCAGTACCAGAGCTCACGAGCCAATACCGTACTTTACCAAAGCATTTTCTTTTCATTCTTTAATTCTTTTTTTAGTCATACTTGTCTGATTAAACTGTGTATTAATAATACAGTAAATCAAAGCCACTAGTTGCATCCTTTGTTTCAATAGGAATCATAAGTTCTACGATATGCATAAAACTTTCAACAATTTTCTTTACCCCTTCTAAGTACACTGCCTTTTAGGAAGCAAAGTCACCACATTTTGTGGTATTAGCTCAAGACAAACAATAGAACAACATCTGTCCATGATTCCAGATGTATTGCATGTGACAATATCCTGTATCATGTTGCAGGCTGCGAGAAAGTGGATTACTAGTAGGGGTTGATGTTTCTCCACCACACGTAATAATGGCACTTTTTTGTTTGGGTCTGAAAGGATTTCAGCAATTTAAACCTTAGCTCACCCCCTGGTAGCCATGGCACTAAACAGGCAGGCTTAACTTAAGAAATAGTGGTAAAGCATTTAGAAGTACCAAAACAGTTACAAATAAAAAACAACATTTAAAAAATCCCACTCCAAATTATAAAAAATAAATAGGCATTATTAACAAGAACCAAATAAAACCAACGTGACTAAACTCCAATAAGAGGTAATAGAGATCTACATTTTTTAAGTCTTATATAAAAATAGCACTAACAGTCACTAAGTGTCAACCACAGGCCACTGGCTGAGCGAAAACAAGGCAAAGTCAAAGGTAAGGCTGACCACGGGTGAACACTGGTTGAATACAGCCACTGTGTTCGTCCAAGTCGAAGAGTTACATTGTTTTCTTAGAGACACTTCTATACATTGATGGGTTCATTGTCATGAAAGGCAGCAGGTTGAAGCCAAAGCAGGGCTTGAAAGAGATTGGTTGCAGGAGGATTGGGTCCTTAGGTGGTTGTTGATGAAGTCATCGAGGGTTAGTCTTCAACACCTCTCTGGAGCTCAGAATTCCTTCAGCAAAACATGGCTGTCAGATACAGCATATGTGGACCCTGGTAAAGAACATACAGGGAGCTGCAGGAAGTAAAATTCTACGAGTGATGCACCCTCTGCAGATTGCATGGCCTATAGGTCCTGGTCCTACATTGTTTCTCCTGAAGAAAAGTTGTCGAAAGTTTTAAGACCACACTTTTGGGGTTATGCAGGAAAAGAACACTCTGAGACCAGCAAAAGGTTCCAGAATCAAAGGAACAGCACTTGGTGGTCAGGGCTCACTCCATGGGTACCAACAGGGCCCAATGAAGATTCAGTACAAACCAATCAGGTAGGCTTTGCAGAAAGTAGACTACTGGTTGCTTGTGTGGCCCTGTCGCTTAACAGGAGCTCAGTCAACTGACCCTTGGTCTCCACTTCGTAGGCTTGGGTACAAGTGTGAGCAGGTCCAGCCCTAAGGTTTCTCCTCACAGGTCTCAACAGCAGGTGCAGTCCTTCTTCTGTCTTCCACATTTCCGCATTTAAGGCCTAGATTAGGGATGACTTAAAAAGGATGGTTTATGCTTGTCAAACGTTTTATTGTGGCAGGTTGAAATGGGAGTTTTAAAACCGCACCATCAGACTGCAATAGCAGGCCTGGAGACATGTTTTACCTTGTCACCTTTGAAATGGCACAAGAAGTACTGCAGTCCACCACTGACATGTAACCTGCAAGCCCTGGGTACACTGGGTTCAATATACTAGGGCATTATAGGTAAATGAATTGTGCCAATGGCAGATTTAGTCAAATTGACATGTTTAGGGGTCAGAGCACATGCACTGGACCTGGAGAGCAGGGGTGTAGTGTTCAGAGTCCCTAAACCAGTAATTAAACATAGCAAAAAATAAAAGAGGGGGATCAGGCAAAAAGGGGCGTTTTTCTACACAGGCAAGTTACATTTTTTGCACCACCCTCTGATTTTTTGGCACCTGTGTATCAACAATGCTATTCCATGATGCATTTCAGCTTGAGTTGCCATTTCTGAAAAACTGTGCAGCTTATTCATAAAACTGGTCTGTCCACGGCCTCCCTATCCTTGACCTCCTGTTTTTGACATGTCATTCCTTTAGTTCCCCCATTACATACCATAATCTTAACTGCCTTGAGATTGGGTCAAACTCACTCACACTCAATACAACCCTGATGCGACAGTTCTTCTCATCTTGCATCTATCGCAAAATATATCTGAGATTTTTCATTATTTATTATTTGTGAAAGAAACACATCTACATAACACTGTCCAGAGAACATATTGGAGCAAACTATGAGAGATCTAATCTAAGAAAAAGAAACTGCTATGCGGGTGTGGAAGTCGAACCACACTGGGGGTGTTCACAAAAAAGTGTTAATTAAGTATGATTTACTCTTGTAGTACTCCTAGCCCACACATGGCTTGCTCTTGGAATTCAGGAGTAAGCCAGGAGTATTCCAGGTGTAAGTTTCAGCAAAATCTGTGTGCATTGGGCCAATTGAGAAAACTTTACCATGTGCATGACGCCGTTAGGCAGATAAGATGTCTTTAGGTCTGGTTTAAGAAATCATCTGTTTGCAATGCATTGTTACTAACTCTTTAAAATATCATACAGTGGGCTTTGGCTACACCCAGATGAGTATTACTCTCTCACATTGCGGTATTGGCTGCTTGGATTTACCATTCAAGCTTCCAGGAGGTTCTTTGATTGACATGCATGAGGGACTATATACTTATGAAGAGTGTACTCAATCACCATTCCTTTTCTCACATTCAATTCTTTATTTCCTTTATGTAACCTATAAAGAAAGCAAATATTTTTACAACTTTTCCCTCAAAGCCGATAACACCATTTTTGGTGTGTTAATAGTTTTTGTGCAAACATCACATGTAAATCGCGTTTGTGAATGCCTGGGTTTTGATGTTTTGACAAATTAATGCCAGACCTATTGGTTTTGTTATGCTTGTTTTTAAAGTAAACACACACATTTGATGTTATCTTTATGAGGCTAAAGTACATTTTAATTTGAAAGTTTTTCAACAGACACAAGTCCCGTTTTATAGGAAGTTGGGTATCTGTTGCAGTAACCACCCCCACACACTTTTTGCCAGACTACTGATGCACTTTGACTTGATGTGCCCTGGGTCTCTGCCAATCAGGTTTCCAGGGCCTGAGTTCTTTCCCAAAAGTCTACCTTGTACTCCCAATTAGCACCTCTCTGACCACATGTTAGTCCCTTGAAAAAGGTACCATGGGTACCAAGGGCACTGTGGCCAGGGAAGGCCTCAAAGGGCTGCAGCACTTATTGAGCCATCCTTAGAAACCCTGTACCTTTACACACACACACTGCCATTGCAGCCTGCGTGTTTTGGTACAAAACACAGGGATGTGTGCCATGTCTACAACCCACTGCCCTGGCATAGGTCAACCATCCCTCTAGCTCGGTGCACTATACCAGTGGTGAGGGTACAGGTGCATGAACCCTATACCCCTACAATATCTAGACCAACTCTTAGATATTGTAAGTGCAATAATGCCATTAAGAGTATTTGGTGCTGGGAGTTTGTCATTACGAACTCCACAGTACCATAATGACTTTACTGAAAACTGTGAAGTTTGGTATTAAACTTCTTAGCACATTAAACCCACACTGATGCCAGTGTGGAATTTAATGATAATGCGCTCAGGGGGCATCTTATAGATGCCCCCTGAGAAACGACCAGCCTCTGGTGGGTTCCCTGACTGGTACACACCAGCCTGCCACCACGGAGACATGTTTTTGGACACCTGGGGTGGGAGCCTTCGCTCCCTGAGCCCAGAAACAAAGCCTTACTTGGGAAGAGGTGGTCACACCTTCCCCAGGCCAAGAAGAGATTCTATGGCAGGGGAGCTTCAAAGGCCTAGCCGCCTATGTAAACCCCCCCCTCCCCCCCCAGCCTATACTGCTATCAGGAGCAGGCTCCCTTCCTGTTTCCACTCTTTCTCAGCAGGAAGACAGGCAGAAAAATTAGCATAGCCCAGAAGGAGTGCCCACCTCTGCCAATCCCACCCTTTGAGAGTGCATCCCCGACCCGGGGGGGAACCCCGGTTCTAACCCCATAATACCAACTCCTACAAAGTTGGACTTACCTGCAAATCAATAACTCAATTTCCTCCCATAGGATTGCATTGACTGTTTTTCCTTGTAAAGTGTGGTGTTTGTTTTGTATGAGAACTTGAACAACTGCAAATAATTAAAAACTGCTTTACTTACATTTTCTCTAGGAAATGTCTCAGTGTGATGTCTAAGAGGGTGCCAGGCACCACCTGGGCTACCTGGTCTCACAAGTGCACAGCTTTGGGGATAAACACTACTCGCTAATCTGATTTATATTCAATTATTACAGTTAATCATTTGTTTTTGCAATATATATATTTCATTTAATCATCATTTTATATTTTCCAGAATATTTTAATTGATCATACAATCATATTGAATCTCAAAAATCATATTTAAACATGTGTTACAAAATGCAAAATATAAAGAACAAAATCTTGTTGTGCCAAAGCCTTCTTCATGGCCCAATTATCTGTAAAAAAAGAAACATATATAATAGCATTTGTGGTGTTTTGTTAAATAAATTAAATAGAAACGAAGTGCAGTTCTTCAGTGTAATTTATTCGCCTCATCCACCAACAGCCCAAGATCATAACTGACTCAGAATACAGTAACATTCATGTTCTAAGAATCATACAACATTCTTATTCCATGAAGTGTCCCCGAGAAGAGAAGCAAGAAACTTAAAGGAAAAGGTGCTTGTTAAAGGAGCACAACATTACACATCTCCCTTCTTTACAACAACTTATGACACAAAAATATGAGTTAACAGAAAACAAAAAGAATTAACGAATGAAGGAAAGAATGAACATTTTCTACACATAATCTTTCATATACATAGGAGCACTACGTAATCTCTGACTCCTCGCACGATAATTAGGTGAAAAGTTGGAACAGGATGGAGCAGGATTAATAGTACCAAGAAGATCAGAGTCAGAATCACAGACAGTATGAGCAATGTCTTTTGACTTAACAACCACCACCCGACTTTTGTTCCAAATCCTCCCATCTTGTGTTTTGATTGCATTACCAAAAACTTTAATGACAGGTCTGACATTATTGTATTTTGACCAAGACCTTCTCCCTACAGGTGCCTTTATTGTTACTAGGTCACCCACCTTTACATCATGAAACTTAACACATTTAACCTTGTCAAAGTAAGTCTTTCTACAAGCTTGCTTTTCTATCTCTCTCTCTCTCCAAGCACCAACACGATTGTCAACAAACCCTTTTTTCAGATTCATCCATCCTGGACACCACATTGTATTTGGAACTCTACCCTTGAATAGTTCAAATAAGGATTTTCCAGTGGTCAAGTGAGGGGAGCAACGATATGCATCAATTCTTTCCTTTAAAGCTTCTTTCCAATTTAAACCGCTAGCTCTAGCTAACTGAATACATTCCTTTATCGTACGGTTGACCCTCTCAACAGCACCATTGGTTTCCGGATGGTATAAAGATGAACGTTTATGTACTATGCCACATTTGCTAAGGGAAGCATCAAACGTGGTAGAACAAAATTGTGGACCATTATCGATAGTATGCTATTTGGAAAACTCTCCCTCATAAATACATCAGATAAAAATTTGATAATAGAACTTGAGGTTATGTCATTGACAGCACAAACAACTTCCTCAACCTTTGATTCAGTTTTCTTCTCTGGTTCAACCAACTTCTCTTTTTCTCCTTTTAATTCATCCACACATTTCATCATGTGCTCTACTTGTTTTGCAATTACAAGTACTTCTTCCAAAGGCGGTTCATCTTTCAGCCATAGTTCCTTACGAATACTGTCATGAGCACATTTCAATACAAATTGATCTCTTATTCTTTCCTCCAACGTTTGACCAAACTTACATGAAGAAGCCAATTTTCTTAGAGCAGATACATAGTCTTCAACAGACTCATCCCTTTTTTGACCTCTTAGTCCAAAATGGTATCTTTCCATTATTGTGCTCAACCTTGGGAGGTAATGACGATCTAACTGTTCTATGGCTATTTCATACTCATTTAAGTTCCTCTGTTCCGCTGCTGTTAGTTCTGGTAGATGTTCTAGTACATCTTGACCTTCTCCTCCTAGGCAGTGCAATAATAATGAGTGTTTTCTTTCTGCACTTAAATTTGTGCCACATACTCTTGCATAATTTGCAAAGATTTTCTTCCATTTCTGCTATTTTACGTTTGGTTCACCAGGACTTATCAAAAAAAACGCAGGCTGGGTTACATTTTGCATTTTCCTCTCTCCTTTTTTTTTAAAAATAAAAATAAAAATAAAAATATACTAATCTTTAAATTATAATGCAGACTGTGTTCCTTAAATTGGGTCTCCTTCAAAGATTCCTCTTTAATATGTGATTTTATTTGTATCCAATATCAGTCTTTTAATATATATTGTCATGTACAAATAACTTCTTAGACTCAGTACTGCTTTATTTTCTCCTCTTTTTTTTTTATTAGGAATAAAGACCAAGTGGAACAGAGCTATTATTCCTATTGTGGGTTTCTATAATCAATGTTCTTTTCTGGAATTGTAATGTAGAACGTTTAAATAATGCTTCTCTCTGTTTCTTTATGTAAGGCTTTATTCCTTTGTTGAAGAGAACGTTTAAATAATGTTTCTCTCTGTTTCTTTAAGTAAGGCTTTATTCCTTTGTTGAAGAGAACGTTTAAGTAGTACACGTTCTTCTCCCAAACAATCCTGCCAGTGAAACGCAGAGGACGCAGATGAATCGGGGCGTCCTACGTCACTGGAACGCACGTGTGCGCAAAGCGTCACTGAAACGCAGTAAGGCTTTTGCTGAAACGCACTGCGTATAAGGTCGCGCACTTTCACGCGAGCAGCGCGAGCAAGCTTAAACTGTAGAGTTAACGCGAGGCGCGTTATTTCTCCTTTTTTTTTTAATTCAAAATTCCCCCTTATGACTAAATATCCTCCCGCTGTACTCCTCACCGGACCGTTGAGTCGATGAAGATCTTCTTGAATCACTTAATCTGCCGCTGGGAAGACAACGCTTCCTTCTCATGTAAATCAGCCGCTGGGGAGGAAAATCGATTCTTGCAGGGCTGTGTGTTGAGGCGTCATCGAGGTAGGATCGTCGCCAATATTAATTTGGTGTTTTGTTAAATAAATTAAATAGAAACAAAGTGCAGTTCTTCAGTGTAATTTATTCACCTCATCCACCAACAGCCCAAGATCATAACTGACTCAGAATACAGTAACATTCATGTTCTAAGAACCATACAACATTCTTATTCCATGAAGTGTCCCCGAGAAGAGAAGCAAGAAACTTAAAGGAAAAGGTGCTTGTTAAAGGAGCACAACATTACACATTTTTCTCGCATTCAGTGGTACTAATGTACAATAATAGTAAAAAGTATAATTTACTGAATTATTTAATTTACAACTGAATGTATAACTTTAAATGCATATCCAGGAATGATTCCTGAATTTACTTTGGGTTTACTTCACATACATCGCTAAGTGAAAACCATAGACTCTATGTTGACTCCTATCTCATGTCCTACTGAAAACGCCACAAGGTTGTGATATCAAGACTAATTCATGAATCAGACCCATAACGATTAACAAATGAACTTACTTGTGAAAAAAGAAGAAAAAGGAGTGCCAATACTCAGATATAATGATAGTAGATTCCTAAAAAATAAGCCTACCTTGACTGTCATAGTTCCCTAATAGCATTCTATATACGACAATACCAAAGTGATTTACGTTACTACCCGTAACTTATCTCAATTTAGAGCTTCCCATCTTGTAAGTCTTAAAAGCCAGACATCACCTTCCCGCTCAGAACTGTGTGAAAGAATGGAATACCATTACTCAGCTATTGTGTAAACTAACTCAGCGAGCAGCTTCAGATTTTCCTTACCAATAAACAGTGGATCTTCCGAGTTATCTGACATCTATTTCACTGCTCGAAACTCTGCTTTGCTACCTACAACATGAAAATGTCACGTTGAGTGGTTCTATACCCCTACGTTAGCTGCTCGTCAATCTAGAGTCTCGTAGTACTTCTTACCGCGATTGTATCGACTGAGATTTGAAAATCCGCCTGCTGCCGGTCCCGAAGCTGGTGTGTTCAGTGTCTCTCTGCACTCTACTTCCGGATTTACGTATTCACATTCACTTGCGAGATTATTGAAAAACCGTTGGCGCCATCTTAGAGTGGGTGCTAAATGTATACTCTAATTACGAGTTTTTTACAAACAACATGAAGTCTGCATTGGAGGCCTATGTCTACCGTATTTTTAGAATGCATGAGAATTGTTTAAACAATAATTCCTCTGCCAGTATAAATCCCAAGAATACTAAAAGTTGACTCTCCACACTTCACGCCAAGTTTTCATGACTATCATAGTTCATTCCAGTGCAACCCAAATCAAAGTGAATTCTCAAAATAAACGACAATACGAGCAATGTGCCATAAATAACCATCTATACTTCATGAAATCATGCTGAAGTTCTTCCTGGGTGACTTGTAGTGCATCGTGATAGTGATGATTTAAAAATAACAACAGACCTATCATGCCTGTTATACATGGTCTATGCTTTTTCATGACGTACATCTTGATATTAGTGGTTCTAAAAGTTCTCTGTAGAGCTTAAATCTAACCCCTTATTCTTATACGTGGCTTGTTTTTTTTTTACATACCATCACAATTATGACTACATGTTTAGTGAAACACTAAGAATTGTATTTTGAAGTTTTTTTGACATAACACACTTATATCTTAATATTTAATAAACAGTGAAGCATGTTCTGTTATGAACGTCTTCATTTTTTTATCAGTTTTACCGACATATAATAAACCGCAAGGACATTTGATTGAATAGACTACTTGAGTTGAATCACAGTCAAAAACCTGTTTGATTTTAATGTGTTCCCCTGTTCGCGGATGTAATAATGTATCTCCAACTATAGCATTGTTGCAGTGAATGAAATTTCCTCATTTCGTTGTTCCCGGTTTGGTCACTGTAATGTTAGTTTTTTGGTTGGATAAGATTTCTTTCAAGTTTCGGGCTCTTGTAAAAGCAAACAATGGTTTATCTTTGAATATACCATTGCAGTCAGATTCTTCCTTGAGGAGTTCCCAACGCTTATGAATAATATGTTTTCCTTCAGTCTATACACTGGAGTATTTCGATACAAATACTGTTTTATCAGTTGTCTGCTTGGTGCGTTTTAATAGAAGATTATATCTTGCTCGTGCTCTAGCTCTTTTTAATTGAGCTACCAGTAGTGCTTCTGGATATCCTCTGGCTAAATAGTTTTCTTTCTGAGTTGTAATTGTGGATTCTGAGGAATTGTGAATGTGGAAGGTTTCTAATAAATTATGGTGAATGGAAGCTTTGAAATTGAAGTGCATTGTTTCGATCGGAGTCTTTTTTGTACACTTTAGTGACAATTGTATTGGATTCTATTTCAAGCAATATGTCTAAAAAGGCTATTCCACTCTTCTTGGTGTTGTAAGTGAATTGTATTCTGGGATCCCTGGAGTTCAAGTTTGTTATATTTTCTATCAAAGCTTCTTCTGTGTTCTTCCATATTAAAAAAATGTCATCAATAAACCATCTAAAGAATATCAAACCTTCCTCCCATGCCTCGTTGTTGAAGATGTGATCTGATTCAAATTTTGCCACAAATGTATTGGTGTAAGTTGGGGCTCCGGGAAAGCCCATCGAAGTTCCATTGAGCTGCAAATAGAATGTGTTATGCAATTCAAAATAGCTGTTATGTAGACAAAATTCTAATAGCTCAATCACAAAGCAGTTTCGATTGTCAGAACTTGATTGTCTTAGTAATGCCCATTCAGTAGCTTCAATGCCTTGTGCGTGCGGTATCGAGGTATATAGTGCAACCACGTAAATGGTGCAAAGATACCACTCTTCACTTACATCTTCTTTCTGTAGCTGAAAGCTTTGCAGAAAACCATTGCTGTCCTCTATGTATGTCTCCCAATTCTTTACAAAAGGTTGCAGGTGTGCATCTATGAATCGTCCTGGGGTTTCAAAAATTGACCTACATCCAGAAACTATGGGTCTACATTGGGGATCATTCTTGCTTTTGTGAACGTTCGGCAGCATATATAGTTTAGGTTGTCTGGGGAATCGTGTCATTAAATATCATTTAATGGTTTCATCAATACGGAATAAGTCAACTGCTTTTGTGAGGATGGTTTCTAAAAATTGACTAATTTCTGCCATGGGATCAGTCTGCAGTTTAGCGTATATGTTGGTGTCATTTACATGAGCATTGACTTTTGCCTCATAGAAACTTGAATCCATCATCACAAGTCCCCCTCCCTTGTGAGCTCTTTGAAAAGTAATCAATTTATTGTTGGCTAGACTCTTTAATGGACTGTGTTCTGCACGACTGAGGGCTTCTCTGTGTTGCTTGCTTACAAATAGTTGATTTTATCCAGATCTTCCTTCACTACAATTTCAAATGTGTTAAGTGTCTTATGTGATATGGGAGCCATAAATGTACTCGTCGGGTTGAACATAGATTCTGTTGTTTCTTTTGTAGATGGTGCTATGTTGGTAAAAAAAGTTATTTAATCGAAGTACACACATGGATTTAAAAAACGCCACTTTATTTTCAAGTTTAGTACTAGTGTAAGTCGGAACAAAAGATGTCCCCTTGTTTAAAATCCTTTCTTGCGTAGTAGTGAGGCTCATAGATGAAATATTGATTATAAGACTTTGTTTTGACTCCTTAGGCCTGTTTTTACTTTTTGTTTTTCCTCACTGGAACTTTTTTACATTTATTTTTCTTGAGTTATGTCCGGTGTTTGCCCAACTTCTCCTACCTGTTCTTAAAAAGAGACCGATGCTGAGCTCCCTGAAGCAGTTTCTGTATTTTCTCTATCGCTTATTCCACTGTCAGAAAAAAACTGATTTTATTGGTGCTCTCCGGGTATCGATGTCCCTATAAGAAGCCACACTCTCTTCTGATGGCCCTGTGTGGGTTCTCCGTGTAAACCGCTTCTGGGCATATCCTTCTGCCCATGTATAGGCCTCATTTAGCTTATAATCAATAGTGTCTCGCTTAAACGTCCTAAGCATTATTCCCTGCAGTTCTTTCCCATACTTGTCCAATCTAATGTTCATGTATTCTAGGAATTATTTCCAGGCGTCTTCCTCCATTCTTTGCGACATATCTCTCTCGATATTGTAGATTTCTTCCTCTAGATCCTTTATGGTTTTTGATAATTCTTCAATGAGAAGTAAAATTAAATCTAGCAAACATTTATTTAAAATCGCATACCATTTCTCCATAAAAATCTGGTTATGCTGTAGTCTGAATAGCATGGGTTTTATTGCCTCGGGGGATCCTTTTAACTTTGTGATATTGGATCAAAGTTGCCGCATGGAGGCGTTGGTTTAATTCTCTTCTGGTAAGAAATTCCAGCTGTTTTAGTTGTTGTGTACGTCAAATCCTTCAGTATCTTGAATTAGATTGTAGATTTTATTTGCTTCCTCAGAGGTATACGCCTTGGTTTTTACTCTGTTGTCTATAATATTAGCTATTGATTCGAAAGACATTTTTGTTTGTTGGGTGCAGCAATCTAATGATAGGCAGAAAATCTTCAAGAATGAAAGTGTAGATTGTGCACACCTTTATTTTGAATTCTGTTCCAATTATTATTCTTGTTTTAAACTGTATTGTGTGCACTTGTGACCTATGTCTTCCTGTACATATATATCAAAACACCAAGAGGGGGCCAGGTACCAACTGGGCTACCTGGTCTCACAAGTGCACAGCTTTAGGGATAAAGACCACTCGCTAATCACCCAGGAAGAACTTCAGCATGATTTCATGAAGTATAGATGGTTATTTATGGCACATTGCTCGTATTGTTGTTTATTTTGAGAATTCACTTTGAATTGGGTTGCACTAGAATGAACTATGATGGTCAAAAAAAAGTTGCCGTGAAGTGCAGAGATTCAACTTTAAGTATTCCCGGAATTTATACTGGCAGAGGAATTATCCTTAAAACAATGCTCATGCTTTCTAAAAGCACGGTAGACATAGGCCTCCAAAACAGACTTCACGTTGTTTGTAAAAAACTCGTAATTAGAGTATACATTTTAAATTGTTAGCATTCATCCAAATCTGAACTTTCTCTAAGCATTTCTTCAGATTTCCTTTTTTATTTTGATCTTTATCCTCAAAGATGGCTATAATCTGTGTATTATCTCCATATAGGTAGAATTTGAGCTCAAAAGAGTCAATCATCTGGGCTAGTGAGATTAGGTAAAGGATATGCAGTTGTAATGACAGAACTGAGTCTTTCAACACTCCACATGCACTATATCTTCGTGACCAATCAGGTGACGTTGATTTAACTTGACATGTGCAACGTGGTAGAAAATCTGGAAACTGTTTTAATACTGTAGATTGTATCCCAATATTCTCAAGGATGGTACTATAAGGTTTTTTACCGGGCTTTTCTTTTGACAATGCAAGATAATTCTTTTGTTGCATTGATCTGTGTTCTTAGCCCTGCAACAAACGCTTTCTAACAGTCACCTGACCCTAAGATGGCGGCCAAAGTGAGTAGTAGGCACTCTTACAACAAATCAGCTGCAATACCGACTGCGATGACACACTAGGATCTGCCAGCAAGTAAGGTCACCCTGCTGTACGTTTTCTTTAACTCAATCTAGATGAATGCAGCAGTTCCCTTCACACACCGAGCAGCCATTGCCTGACTCTAAGATATCGGCTCTTATTCTAGTTTGTGTTACAATAGTTCGTTGACCCCTCACGCCGACCTAACATCCCCTTGCGCATGCAGCTCTCACTATTGCTCCACTGCTACCAAGGGAAACCCACCCAATTCCACCATCCCTGATTGGATCAAGCTTTTGCAATTTTCGAGACAACACAATAGTGACTGCTTATCCGGTTCCTGGAAGCATTGCCAGAGAGTGCACAACAACCCACCAGCAAGGCTCTAGAACTGATCTGCTTACCACTCCTTTCCCCCATTCCCTCCATTCCTTTTTTGGGGACTTGTTCTTCTGTGTTTGACTATGCAACTACCACTGCTGATCTGCCAGATCTGACCAACTTCCCAGCCCCCTTCCCCCCTTCCCTCTTTCCTCTCCTGTGGACTTGTTTCTCCTGTATTGGACTTTTGCATCTCTAACTAATGTAACCATGTGCCCTTTACCAAAGCACTCCTTCTCCCTTTGTTGGAGAGGTGTTAGACCTGCCATCTTTGGCGTGGTTTCCCCTGACTTTTTGCCTCTACCTACGGTATTTTTGACGCTGTGCTGGATTTTGTTTTTGCTGGTTTAGATGCTTTGGGTACTTTGCCACTGCTGATCAGTGTCAAAGTGCAAGTGCTCCCTGAGTAAATTGTTATTGTAATCGCTTATCCATGAGTGGCATATTTGTATTACCAAGAAGTCCCTAGTAAAGTGCACTGAGTGTGCCAGAGCTGGTGATGCAAATGCTATTAGTGGGCCTGCACCACTGATTGTGCCACCCACATGAGTAGCCCTAAAATGGTATCTCAGGCCTGCCACTGCAGTGCCTGTATGAAGTCTGTGGACTGCTATGTAAACCTGGCCAGTGCCCCCACTGACCAGGCCTAACCCTTCCCTTTCTGTACACATTGGACACCCCTATGGAAGGTCCAAGGTACCCCGATGGGCATGGTGCAGTGTATGTGAAAGATAGAGCATGTACTAGTGTGGGTGACATGCTCTGGCAGTGAATTACAGCCATTTTCGTTTTTCACTATTGTCAGGCTATTTTGCCCATAGGCTATAATGGGGAATGCTGTGTACAGTGGTTACCTGCATATCTTCCCATAGGAGCAAGAAAGGACATAAAAGTCTGGTATCCCTGAAGTCAGAATTTAATAACACATCCTTTAGGAAAGATGTTTTTTAAATCCAGTGTTTGAAAGCAGCACTTTTAGAAGGTGTCTGTTTTCTTGTCTGACCTTTCTGTGTGCCTTGGCCTGTTTGTGAATTGACTGTCTGGTTTTTGAGTGACAGGGGCTGGGTGGCTCCCAGAGGCTGAGTGGGCCATCCCTGGGCTGAATAGCTCCAGCTGCATCTAGAGTGGTGGGAAGGGATATTACCTGGGACTGAATAGGGCTGTGCCTGCCTTCCACAATGCTGGCCCCACCCCCTGCTGGGCACCTGACGACCTTGCCCCTCTCTCTGAAAGGAAAGGAGAAGCCAGGACAACAAAGTGCTCAAGGAACACCCAAAACTGGTTCAGACCTGCACAAAGGGAACAATAAAGTTTTGGGTTATAAGTACAGGACCCCAGACTACAGAAAATTAGATCATCCTGGAATCAAGAAGGAACCTCTGCTGAGGAGAAAGCTGGAAGACTGAAGAGGAAGGACTGTCCCGCTGTGTACTTGTGGGCTGACCTGCAGTTGCACTGCTGCCAAGGAGAGGGGAAGGACTTTGCTCTGTGCTGTGTCCCCTTGCCTGAAGAGATCTCCAAAGGCCTGAGTAGAGCTGGCTCCCACTTAAGAATTCCCAGGAACAAAAGGACTTCACCCCCAGATTCCCACTGAACTCTACTGAGAGAGTTCTGTCCTTCCTAGAGTGCTTGTCCCAGTTGTGGTGCCTCTGGAAGTTGTACCTGTTGTTGTACCTGTTGTTTGGGAAGCTGGACAAGGAGAAACTAAGACAATCTGCAAATTTTCACGCATCGCTCGCTTGCGGAACGCATCCCCGACAGTGTGAGGAAATTCCTGCTGCCGCGAAAATCGAGATCGTTGCAGCACCTGTTGCCGCTGCAAGAACTGACGCATCCTTCGCTTGCAGAAAGCATCGCTCCGGTGCGGGAAGATTACCATCGCTGCGCGATCAACGCAGAGCCTGTCGTCACTGGGTGAAATCGCCGCACAACTTGCTTGCGGACCGCATCACGTCGCTGCGAGTATTGTCGCAGATCCATTGCATCGAGGGGCCACGAGAGGAGAAGATCGATGCTGCGCTGTGCATCGCCCCCGCACCTGAGATCATCGCCATCCCGAAGATCGTCGCATATTGCCTACGGAACCTGCGCACCGGAATCCATACACGGTATCGCTTACCTCCTCATACAGACCGGATTTGTCACAACATGCCAGCTGTGTCCAGTGGGGCTGTTGCATCACCTCCCCAGGGTCTCAGGAGTGATGCATTGCTTGTTTTTCAACGCTGCAGCTTTCACTTGGAACTTTTGTCACATCTAAAAGTACTTTGGGCTAAACGTGAAGTAACTGTGGATTATTTTAACGCAAACCTCGAACTCTTTTAAAATCATATTCTTGAACTATGTATGTTGGATTTTTGTCATTTTGGTCTTGTGTAGTTTAGATAAAGATACTTTATTTTTCAAAACTGGTGTGGAGTCCATTTGTGGTGTTTTCACTGTGTTACTGTGAGTGTTGGTACTAATACTTTACACGTTGCCTTTGATAAGCTTGTCTGCTTGTTCCAAACTGTCAATGGGGTGAGCAGGAGTTATCTAAAGAGTGTATCCCCCTCACCCTGACTAGAAGCAAGGGTCCCTATTTGGACATTGGTACCTATCTCTGCCAACTAGAGACCCCCAGATCTAACAGGAGGGAACCAGCATTTATACCCTGGAGTCTCAGAGACCCCTCTGAGAGAGTCCACAGCATCAAGGGAGCCACACACAGTGGAGGTGTGGGAATGGCACCCCTTGCCAAAGCACTCTCTATCCCGTTGTTGGAGAGGAATCCAGTTTGTATGCCCTGGAGTCTCAGAGACCCCTCTGAGAGAGTCCACCACATAAAGGGAGCCACAGACAGCGGAGGTGTGGGGTTGACATCATTTCTTCTGGGATCACAGCACACCGGACGTTGGACACTGTTGTTCCTCGTCTCCCAGTTGTGTTTCTTTCACACTCCCCCACCTCTTTCCCTCTTTCATTCTTTGTCTACCTCCCCATCTCCTATCCCCTCTCACCTGAATCTCTCCCCTTACTTGCTTTTTCCCTTACATATGTTTTCAACGTCTGTAACTACACTCCAGCGCATGTTGTAACTATGCTCTGAAACTGAGCAACTTGTAACTATGTAATTTGTAACTATGCTCTGAAACAATCCTCATCCTCATGTAAAGCGCTCTGATACCTCGGGTCTAGCCAGCGCTATATAAAACTTTTCAAATAAACAAACATGGTACGTAGTTATCAAAAGTATCCAAAGTAGATTTTAAATCCAGCAGTTATAAAGCTGTTTGTGTGTCCATATCTGCCATCAACCTTAGTTCATCTAAGATTTAAGCTGTTGATATAGAATAGTTTGTGGTGTCATTCTTGTTCATGATGTTAAAATATAATAATGGTTGCCACGTCAAATGTTATTTCATTGTGACATATATAGATTTCTTAATATCATTTCCTCAGGTCTATTTTGGAAGATGGCTCATAGAAGGTAGTCCCTATGTTGTGTTGTTTGACATTGCTTCTGCGGCCTGGAATCTGGATCGCTGGAAAGGAGAATTCTGGGATGTGTGCCAGATCGGAATACCATATCATGACAGGGAAGCAAACGATGCGCTTATATTTGGATCGTTGACATCCTGGTTCTTAAAAGAGGTACATCCCTTAGTATAGTTCATGCATGTAGCATTATTTTATTGAAATATATCAATGTTTGTGTTTATTCTTCCTCATCCCCACTGAAACCCATGGGATGCTGTCTTAAGTTAACCAATCAAAATACTTCAAATGTGGATATTAACTACTATTAAGTGCTAGTGGACTATGGCCCTAATTATTAGGGCTGTGCGAAAAGTGTCTCACGTTCTTTTCTGTAATTATGCAAACTTTTGGAAAAAATAGGTACAATTAAGTGAATCTGTCATTTAGTGCAACATGCTTTGAGTACACATTTCGCACAAAAAACTGGTGATGTATAACAGGGACAACTGTCCTGTGTCTTCATGTCTGTCTTTGAAATTGGTGAGTACAGATTCTAGCAGCCTTACTGCTCGCATGAAGCCATGCTTGTTACTCTGCAGTGTTGGCCATTTTCTCTTTCTTTGACTTCATATTGATTGACTAAGAGGAGAGGATATAGCCTTAGGGCTAGAGCTGTCAAACACGAAGCTGGGGAACCGGGTTCGAGTCTCGGCAATGACGCTCAACATCCTATGATTCTCAGCAAATCACTTAATCTCCCTGAGCCTAAAAAAAAAAAATGAATGTATTCTCATGTAATGAAACTGGTGCTCATTGAAAGTGCTCTGATACCCGATATCTTGGGAATAGTTTGTGCTATATAAAACTCTAAAAAACAAAATTTAGTTATGAGCTGTGGGGAGAAAACTTTTTACGAAACCACGTCCGCCAAGCATCAAACGTCAGCAAAGGCAAACCCGTTTGCGGTTGGACCACGTGAACCAGTGGGGAATCGTGACCAATTAGACATGATTAGGGTTTCCATTTTCATTTTCTATTTTTGGCAAATGGTGGGGCTTTTCCTGTGTTTTCAAGTGATTTCAATACCTTATAAAAACAGTGGTTATCAGTGGATACCCATTTTCATGCCATTAAAAACAACAGAAATTGTGTTTTTCTGGTGTTTATGGAACGTTTTGCTTTTATCATTGCTTGCTTTTTGCACTGTGCATGTATATAGACAGTGTGCGTACAGGGTATATGAGATCCAAATACATTTTTACAGATCAAATTTATTGTAGTATACCATACAATACTTCTTTAGAGAGTCTTTGGACATGCGCCCCCGCTCGTTCTTTCCCATGTAAATGTTTATCTGTAAAAAGGCTCTCCCAATATTGCATTTGAGACGGGCAAGCCAAAACAGCCTATACACAATTTGCTAGTTCTGTCCTCTGAATTAGCTTTCCATGCCAATACTGGTGCACCTGAAAATTGCGATTCTCTGGGACAGGTTGTGCAACATATGCGTTGGACTGGGTGCATATGCCCTCAGTTATTGAAGCGGTCGAAAATGAAGCAGTACTTTTTAAAGCCTAGAGAATATTCCCCTTTACGAAAGGGATCTAGAACTTGTGCAGAGAAACTTAGTGAGGCTTCATTGAATTCAGATGTGGCAAGAATTCTAACATGGAACATGTTGCAGTGCCAAAGTCACTAAAAGTGTTGCCCAGCCTACTCTCAAAAAGATGTTTCACTTCTGCACCAATTACACTGAGCACTTGGTAGATAAGGGTGTTTTCAGACTCTAGTTTTTTGATTATGATTATGTCACATAAGCAGTTATGTTTTCCTGTAAAAATCTAAGAATATAGTAGAGTGTACTTTTTTCACATCAATATGCGACCGAAGATCCTCACATTTACTGACTTTGACATCATCACTAAGCAAACATCTGTAAACGATTGCCACATGGATAATATAGCATTCCTAGCCTCTACGGCTGAGAACCACTGTTTAAATGACACAGTTGGGATGACTCTTTCTTTGATACACACAAAGCACAAAATGAGTAATATTTAATTTTAGTTCCCGTGCATAATGAAACAGTGCACCAGAATAGACTCCAAATTCAATAGCATTCTTCAATAACTCTGAAGATTGTAGAGATGCTTTCAGCATTCCATCTAGCAAGGATCTCTTACAGGGAAGCACTTCAGCTCAGGTTTCGACTTTGCCGGGTTATCACATAATTTGTTCATATACGTAGCGGAATTACTGTAAATACAAACAATATTACTCTAATCTTTGTTGAACTTGGTAAGACCTTTTTGCAGCAGCATTCCGAGAGACACTTTTCCATGTTTTCCAAACATCTGGTGTCGTGTTTTCACCACTATCCCAGATGCTTGGTAGCAGCGCTCTTTTCAAATATTCCTGTCACTACACCTTGAATTCAATGTTTAAAGCCTGGAGTATTTGGCAATTCACCTACTATCAATACTGACTCGCTAGGAAAGGGGGCTGATATATCAAAGGGTTTCCCCCATTCTCTGTCTGTGGCTGAATGTAATGGCCCATATTGGGAAACATTCTTATGAAACCACCCATTTTACCTATCAGTGAAAACATTGGATGTAGCTAAAATATCAAATATGATTTTGATATTTCCCAATTCTCTATAGTTTATAAAATAATCAAATAAGACCTAAAACATGATTTTAAACCTGCATCTTTAGACCAAAGACCACAAACTGAAAAAAGCAAAATGAAGAAGAAACAATATTTTAGTTTCATCCCTAAACAACAAACCTAACGCAGAACAATGGTAACCCAATCTTTCTTTTTGCTGCCTTAAATAACAAAGTTACATTGTGTTGACCCCTTCAGGAAGAAATAAAAATTACTCTTTCACTCACCTTTTCCTTTCTTTGAATGGCATTTAACTTGTGGTTGTGAAAGTGTTCTTTCAGTGTTTATATGTTTACACTGGTGAGGGCAGTTTTCCTTTTGGTGGGTCTTATCAGTTAGTATAGGTTTAAACCTAAAACAGGATAGTCTAGATATGATACAGCAGCCGTGAAAACAATCTACTATGCCTTACACTAGGACACTAGCAAGAACTAATCCAACACCTTTTTGTTGTTTCCTCCCAGAATCGGATTTCAAGGAATAACCGTACCAAAATGAGTACTGCTGCCAGGCTCCAAAATCAGATACTATGTTTGTTAATCATGTTTGTCTTGCAATGGAGAAATTAGGAAAGGTGAGGGGGCCCTCACATTGAACCCAACTCCCTTGATAAGGTGTTAATTGTTGTTTGTCTTTTTATCCTTTCACCTAGTATTTATTGATAATCTGTGTACCTTCTGCTCTCAGGGTTTTCTTGGATAAACTAATTTAGCTTATAGAAGAATTTTCTTGCAGAGGCCCTCACATTACTATACTGGGCAAATTTCATCTGTGGGCTGAAGATCCAGTAGTAGATCTACACACAGGCTGGCATGCAATAAATTAGATGTTTGCCCCCTCGGAGTCTAGTAAAAATAGTAAATATTCTGCCTCTTGAATGGACCACCTACTGGTTACTTGTTTCGCAGTCGGTCAAAAAACACCTATCACCCCAAGATAGTAACTCCACATACTAGCCCTGGAATTCTGGTACTTTGAAAGCCCCCTTACTGCAAGACTTTCTGTGATATTTTCACAGAAAACAATAGGAAGTGCTGAGAAGGAAGCTTAATGGGACCTGTGCTCCCAATCACTTGCTAGTGTGACCTTTCAGACATAGGGTTATTAATTTAAGAGTGTGTGTCCCTATCAAATTATTAAAAAAATGGGTTAGGTTACACCACAGTTCTATGGAAAATATGTAATCAAAACATTGTGCAAGCAACCGGTAGTTGTCAGTCAGTCAGTCAAAGTAATATTTATTTAGACCATTGGCCTTTAAACAGTGCAAAAATATATCAATTTCTATATAACTGGCAGTTACCCAGAGCATTGATTGATAGTTTTAACCAGTAGTAAGCAATTTTCTAGTCTCCTCAAGTAACCACCTTGCTAGACCTGTCAGCTTCCCCAAAAATGTTACCTTCATCCCTCCTATCAGGCTGTGCCTGGTCTCTCACAGTGCTGTTCCCACCCCCCTGTAGTGTGTCTGGGGCCAAGACAGGGCAAGGCATGATATGTGCACTACAAAGACTATTTGTTGCAGTATGCCAACTTCAAACTGCTGCAAGTCCTACCGCTCCCACAGGATAACATTGGGATCCCTTATTGTATTTAATAATGGGATTACTTTCATTTGGGAGCAGGTAGACTGATCACATTTTGTGTCTAAAGAGTTGTAATTAAAAGCTCTCTTTAACCCCTTTTCCACAGCCACAATTTCGCGGCAGTGCAGCACTTCCACAAAACCAATCAATCAATCAATCAGAATACTTGTAAAGCATGCTACTTACTCGTGAGGGTCTCAAGGCACTGAGGGGAGGGGGGTGCCACTGCTGCTCGAAGAGCCAGGTCTTGAAGAGTCTTCTGAAGGCGAGTAGGTCTTGGGTCTGCCGTAGGTGGGTAGGGAGGGTGTTCCAGGTCTTGGCAGCGAGGTAGGAGAAGGATCTGCTGCCGGAGGTCGTTCGTTGGATGCCGGGGACAGCAGCGGGGGCGAGGCTGGCGGAGCGGAGCTGGCGGGTGGGGTTGTAGAAGCTGAGTCTGCTGTTCGGGTAGGCTGGTCCGGCGTTGTGGAGTGCTTTGTGTGCATGGGTGAGGAGCTTGAAGGTGATCCTCTTGTCAACGGGGATCCAGTGTAGGTCTCTCAGGTGGGGGGTGATGTGGCTGCGGTGGGGGACGTTGACGATCAGTCGGGCGGAGGCGTTTTGGATGCGTTGTAGTCGTCGTAGGTGTTTGGCTGGGATTCCTGCATAGAGTGGGTTGCCATAGTCCAGTCTGCTGCTGACAAGGGCCTGTGTCACCGTTCTTCTTGTTTCGGTCGGGATCCACTTTTAGAGCCTGCGGAGCGTGCGGAGGGTGTTGTAGCAGGAGGAGGAGACGGTGTTGACCTGCTTAGACATGGAGAGGGAAGAGTCGAGGATGAATCCTAGGTTGCGTGCATGGTCGGTGGGTGTCGGTGCTGTTTCCAGTGTGGTCGGCCACCAGGAGGGCGGGGCCGATGGCAGCACGAAAGGGGTTAATGGTGAAGTCAGATTAATAAAATGGCTAAAAGCATGAATTTCCAACTTGAAATGTTAACAAACCTAAAACTAGTCCTATATCCAGTCCAGCTAAAAGTGGCCCCCCATGCTCTAAAATGATCTAGATTGGACTTTGGCAATGTGGTTCTAGCCGGTGCATCACAATCTGCCCTTTGCTCCTTTAAAAGTCATCTTACACGCAGCAGCTACAGTACTCTCTTTGACCAAGAAACTCAACAACATCTCTTCTGGACACGCAGATTTGCACTGGCTCCCCGCAGGAACCAGAATCAGATTCCAGCTCGGATGCTTAACTTTCATTGTAATCCATACAAAAGCCCCTTCCTCCTTGACAACCGTCTCAAGACATCAGGCAGTTTGAGGACTGTGAGAAGTAGAACAAACATTCTCCTGGAAACACCTCTATTCTGAACCTCCCGTGCTCTAAAGCATTCCATCTGGGGAGCGGCCTCTACCTTCAGGAAATCCCTGTCTTTGCATATTAGAATTTCACAAACCCTCCTTCCCGTTTCCATGTCTTCTAAAGGCTCAAATGTTCAAAATATACTTGACCCAGTAACCCTCGCTCTTTGCAGGACTAATCTGAGCCTCACCTCTCTATGAGAACTGTTGGATATGAAATCACCTTACCCTTCCTAACCCCTCCTCCCCCATCCGCCGACTACTTGTATCCCCTTTCTACTGCTAATACCGCCCAACTATTTTTTCCCTGTCCTTACTCTTCTATCCAGAACCTTCAGTGCTAATGTCTTTCACTTATCACTTCAACATTAATTAGTTCCATGTAAAACCTTCTGTCACTTTTACTGTTAACCTGTAAAGCACACTGATACTTTGGGTATAGAAATCTGCTGAAAATTTAAATAAAATCAATAAGCCAATAACAAAACACAACACAACTCAGCAAAAACAATAACACTCCTAAACCAACTTAGAGAAATTGAGAAAAACCTAATAGGCAAAAAGACTCAAAACAAAACCAGATACAGGGAACCAGAGATATGATTTTTTGTTTTTTTAGTTCATGCAAAACAAATGCCATTGGCAGTTACAAATCATGGCTGCCTGTGTCCTGGATTTGATTTTAGCTTGACTGCAATGGATCAGAATTCAGATAAGCCAAGCAAGCCACACTGGTTTAAGTTATTACCGTACAACTTAGAAAAAATATTTAGAATCTCCATGTGTCCCAGCAAGTCAAGGCAGGAAACTAAACATGGTAAGTGGCCCCTTGAAGTCATATATGTCATCATTGTATTTCCACTGAAGACTTCAGTTTTGGAGCCAAAAGTTGAGAGCAAGACAAAACATGATTTTGTAGCCGCCAAGATTGCTTCACCTCAGGGATAGATTTTCCGCCTCATCCATGTCTAAGCGGTACAAGAGGGGGTGGTGATGGACGGAGCATCTGAACCAATCAAAAACTCACACCCAGTCAACAGATCTGGGTTCAATCCATCACCGTTCTTTAGCCCACTCTGCCACCCCAGTTCAGACATGGCCATATGCAAATCAGTCTGACCCTGTGCCTCATGGGAACAGTCCAGCCCGAACTGCCCAAGCCATGCCTTCCCTGGACCGGAAACAAGCTTCCTAGGACTGGTTTCTGGCATTACAGCTGTCTTCAGCCAGGCTTGCTTGAATCCAGTGGCAAAGTGAGCAAGGGACTCACGTCTGAGCATACCCTGCCAACTTATGGCAAACAAAGCGGTACAAAAGGGGGTGGTGATGGACGGAGCATCTGAACCATTCAAACACTCACACCCAGTCAACAGATCTGGGTTTCATCCATCACCGTTCTTTAGCCCACTCTGCGACCCCAGTTCGGACATGGCCATATGCAAATCAGTCTGACCCTGTGCCTCATGGGAACAGTCCAGCCCGAACTGCCAAGCCATGCCTTCCCTGGACCGGAAACAAGCTTCCTAGGACCGGTTTCTGGCATTACAGCCGTCTTCAGCCAGGCTTGCTTGAATCCAGTGGCAAAGTGAGCAAGGGACTCACGTCTGAGCATACCCTGCCAACTTATGGCGAACAAAGAGGTACAAAAGGGAGTGGTGATGGACCGAGCATCTGAACCAATCTGTCCATCAACTGTTGTTTTTGCATTTGTCACCCCGAGTGGGATGGGTATGCTCAGACGTGAGTCCCATGCTCTCCACACCACTGGAGTCAAGCTATCCTGGCTGAAGACGACTGATACTTCATGCAAAATAACAAGCCCAGGCAAAATATAAGAAAGGCAATGTAAGCAAAAGAAACAAACTGTGCACTTAAAGTAACAAAGATATTCAATTTAATAAATTCAATATAAAATGGTAAAAAGTACTTTGTCATGTGTTTACTTAAAAAAATACATGGAGTTAAAAGATTCTTTAAATCAATAGTTGAGTACAGTTTAATCAGTATCATTGATGATAACCCAATTAATGTGGGGAGACAAGACGGTTTCTTCTACGCGTTTCAACACAGGCGTGTCAGGAAAATACCATCTCTGATAGGGAATCTAAAAATAAGTGAACATTCTTTTTTTTTAAGTATGCATAGTACAATATAAGGTGCATATACATAATACAGTTTGTTATAGGATACATTGCCTTTGGATTAAATAGTATGACATGATGTACCGCTATTGAAGTTACTTCTCAAATTAAAGCCTATTGCTAAAGCATGGTAAGCTATTTGGTTAACAGGGTCATAATTCATTTTCTTTAAAGCGGAGGGAGGTATAGAAAAGGAAAAGGAGGAGAAGCAAGGATAAAAACAGAAAAAACAACCAAGCTCACAAGTTTTTTTTTCACAACCAAGTTTATTGAGCAAAAGAATGACAAGCATGAGGTACCTTCCCACACCAAGGTCACCACATCAAGATCATTGTACTGATCACATACATAAGAAATACTAAGCAAGTATCGATGAAGCTCAGCTTAAAAATCCCAACTACCCATCCCAACCCCAACTACACCCCCACCCGTACCCACTATCCCCCCCCCCCCTTCCACACATGTACAGAGGCAATACAAAGATGGTTCACATAAGAAAAGCAGGCATGAAGCAACCTGGAATGTGCTTTGAGGCCAGAGACAGCGCTGCGATCAAATGTCCTCCTCCGGTTCCGCCGGGGGTTCCAAGGATAGGCCACGGTAGTCAGCCCACCGCTTCCAGATCTTGAAGTGCTTGCGTGGGCAGCCCCGCGCCTCAAAAATCGGTTTCTCAAGACCCATAAAATAGTCCAGTCCCGCCTTCCATGCCGACAGGGGGGGGGCCCTCACAGATTTCCAGGCTCGAGCCAAGTCACGCTTAGCCACCACCAGGCCCAGAAGCAAAAGATGACGTTTATAGATGTTGCCCCCAACCCCCTCCATGACGTGCAGCAGGCCCAGCCGGTGGGTACGGGGAAGATCCCAGCCCAGGACCTCAGCCAGGCAATTCCATACACCCCTCCAGAAGCCAGCCAGGCGACCACAGGACCATACTGTGTGCAACAGGGTGCCAGGCACTTCCCCACATCGCAGGCACTCCGATGACTCAATCAAACCAGCCCTCCACAGTCGTTCACGCGTGTAATAGGCACGATGCAGATACTTGAATTGCACGAGACGGAGCCGAACCGCGATAGCGGTGCCACGAGGGGACTCCAGGGCCTCTCTCCAGTCGTCCTCGTCCAGGGTGCCCACGTCCACCTCCCAGGCTTCCCGGAGGGAGCTGAGAGTAGACGAGCAGTGAATAACCAGAGTCTGGTAGATCCTGGAAACCTTCTTGTCTCCCAGGTCGCCCATGAAGACTTTCGCCTCAATTGGGCTAAACTCCGGAAGGGAGTCAAGGCCGGCGATGCTCGGGGCGAGGGCATGTCGCAGCTGCAAGTAACGGAAAAACTGGGTCTGAGGCATGTGGAATTCCTCTCGGAGGTCTGCAAAGGACTTGAGGGCTGCGCCGGACACGACGTGACCTAGTTGAGTAATCCCAATAGTCTCCCAACCCTCGAACCCAGCCAGAGTCGCCAGCTCTGGGAGCAGACCGTTGTGCCACAGCGGCGTTTCCGCCGTCAACTTGCCCCACCATCCCATGCGGCGCAAGGACTGTCGCCACACTGCAAAGACCACCCTCGTCACCGATGGCAATCCACGGCGTATACGCGCCGAGTATAGGACGGTGTGGAGCGTATGGTCACCCATAAGATGCCTTTCCAGGGCATATGCCGGATCGCTCCTATCCCCGTACCACCAATCGTTAAGAACAAGTAGGTGCGATGCTTGGTAGTAGGAGAGGAGATCGGACGTGGCCAAGCCACCACAGTAGGTGGATAGAAAACATGTCTTTAGGGCCACCCTGGCTGTTCCGCCCTCCCACAGGAAGCGGCCCAGCACAGAGTTCACTTGGCGAAACCACTCCATGCCGATAGGGTGTGGGAAATGTTGGAGTTGGTACAGCAGTCTCGGCAACGCCACCATCTTAAAGATGGCCGACCTGCCAAAGATCGTGAGCGGCATCCTGGACCACGTTTTAACATCCGTCTGAACCCGTTCCCACACCGGTAGGACACTACGCGTCCAGGCCACGGCCCGCGAAGTCGAGAGGAAAACACCTAAGTATTTCAGGCCGTCCGTCGCCACCCGTAGATCAGCAGCCCAATCGTCGGCAACCACTCCGCCACGCAAAACCCACAGGGTCGACTTAGATAGGTTAAGGGTAAGCCCGGAGACTTCACCAAACCCCCGCATGATCTCCAGGATCCGAGGGCCAGAGCGCCGCAGATCCGTAAGGAACAGGAGGACATCGTCCGCGTAGAGTGCAATTCTATCAGTAAGAGTATCGTTCCAGACAAAGCCACGCAGCTGGGCATCTAGCCGCACCCGCGCCGCGAGGGGCTCCATGGCCAGGGCAAACAGGTATGGGGACAACGGGCAACCCTGGCGCGTACCGCGGCCGATTGGGAAACGTCCTGAGACCGCGCCTGCCACCCGGACCGACGCCGTAACATTAGTATACAGGAGGCGGATATAGGACAAAAAGACCGGCCCGAGATTTAGGCGGGCCAATAGGGTGAAGAGATACGCCCAGCTCACCGAGTCAAAGGCCCGGTCCATGTCCGCAAGGAGAAGTGCGGCCTGTTCATCCCTAGCACTCATGGCGTCAATCGCTGCCTGCGCCCGCCGGATATTGTGTCGGGTGGCCCTGCGCGGCATGAACCCGGCCTGGTCGGGGTGGACCAGGTCGGCTATGAGGGGCAGAAGGCGGTTCGCCAGGGCTTTCGCCAAGATCTTGGCCTCGATGTTGAGGAGGGAGATAGGTCTGTAGGAATCATGACGGTCAGGCGCCCTACCAGGCTTCAAAAAGACCACAATCTCAGCATGACGCCAGTCAGGTGGCAGCTCGCCCCTAGACCGCGCTGCCTCTAGCGCATTGCGAAAGTGGGGTCCCAGCTGGACGTGGAATTTTTTATAAAATTCGGCAGGGTAGCCACTAGGGCCGGGCGCCTTCCCAGTGTTCAGTTGGCCAAGGGCCTCCCCTAGCTCCTCGGACGTAAGCGGGACCTCTAGGGCCGTTCTAGTCTCCTCCGGGACTGCCTGCGGGAGTAAAGCATCCAAGTACGGGGCAATCCCGCTCTCTCTCAGTGGATCACGAGGGGCATATTGTGCCTCATAGTAGCGGGCAAAGCTGGCCGCCAATTGGTCTGGGTCGGTTATGACTGAGCCATCCCCCGCCGCGAGACCGGGTAGCTCCAGGGGCTGGAAGGTCGCCTGGCAAAGTCTGTGTAGCATGGTGCAGGACTTATCGCCCCACTGATAAACCCTACTGCGCGTGGCGAGCCACGCCTGCCGGGCCTCCTCATGTAGGACCGAGGAGTAAGTCTGCTGGGCTTGCAGGAGCTGGCGCACCACGCCCTCCTCACCCCCAAGACGACCACGCTGCTCCAACTCCTCCACGCGGGCCGCGGCAGCCACAATGGCCTCTCGGTGCTTCCGCCGAGCGGCCGCACACCAAGTTATGTCAATGCCCCGGATCGTGGGCTTCAGCGCCTCCCACACCACAACAGCATCGGCTCCCCCCACCAGGTTCTCGCGCCAGAAGTGGTCGATTGCCTCCCGTAGGTGCGCCACATAGTCCGGCCGCTGCAACTGCCAGGCGGACATACGCCAGCGAAAGGGTTGCCGTTTAACGGGGAGGGTCAGAGTGGCCAGGACGGGGGAATGATCCGACAGGCCCCTGGGGAGTATCGAGGCGTCCCTAACACGGCTCAGGCAGGCCCCGGGCACAAACAGGTAATCGAGCCTCGAGAATGACCCATGCACCGCCGATACATACGTGAAGGCCTGTACTGCGGGATGAAAATGCCGCCACACATCGACCCAGCCCATACTGCGCGCCGTTGCACTCAACCGGGTGGGGGCAGCCGCGGGGGGGGGGTCAGACACCACACACGCTCGCCGCTGGCGGTCCAGGCCCACATCCATGACTTCATTCCAATCACCCCCCACCACAGTCAGGACCTCAGGGATCTCGTCCCACAACGCAAACAGCCGTTCAGACAGTGCCCACTGCAGGGGGGGAGGGGCATAGACACTTCCAAAAACCACCGGCTCGGAACCCAGCAGGCCTTTAACAAAAACAAATCTGCCCTGGGGGTCAATCCATTGCTTCTCGTGGACATAGGCCACCCTACGATGAATCAGTATGGCCACCCCCCGCGAGCCCCTCGTAAAGCCAGCATGATAGACCTGGTGGTAGCCGAACCTCTGGAGGCTAAGGGCTTTGGATCCCAGCATGTGCGTTTCCTGAAGCAAAAGAACATCCACCATCTCCCTTTTCCCCCACCGCAGCACAGCCCCCCGCTTAATCTTATCCAGGACACCCCGCACATTCCACGTCACCACCCGCAGGGTCTTCGAAGGAGTCAC
Organism: Lissotriton vulgaris; assembly: GCF_964263255.1. Lineage (NCBI taxonomy): Eukaryota > Metazoa > Chordata > Amphibia > Caudata > Salamandridae > Lissotriton > Lissotriton vulgaris. The sequence goes on from NC_141685.1 coordinate 2,049,207,196, forward strand.
ATTCGCAGCATTAGCCATTATCGACATACAGTTCAAAAGCTGGCCCACCCTCCCACCCAGGTGCTACCCGCAAAACGACAGAAAGCACAGCCCCCGACATGTGTGGACCCACCCCCCCAGCCCGCAAACACAACTCCCCCGTTCCAACCCAGAGCCCCCCCAACAACAAGCGCAACACCAAAACACCCCCCCATACCCCACTCCCACCACCCCAATACCTCAGAAAACAGTGAAGTACCTGTCGCGGCATGGAGAGACCCGAGCCCAAAACAGAGGACTCAGGGCCCGCCATACCAATGGATCCCCAAAACCCCACCAAGACGCACACTCACCACCCCCCCAACAACACTCACATCCGTGAGGGTCTGAGGCCCGTATAAGGTACCCTCCGAGCCACACAGTGTCCCCGTGTCAATAGCTGAAGTCTCCACAGGGGAGCCGGCTGGCACAACAAGGACAAAATAAAACAGTCTCACCAGCCAAAGCATATGCAGCAAATAGAACGTGTGGAGGCCCGACAGTGTTCAGCTGCCCGCATCGGAGTGTTCAGAGTCCCTGGTGCCACCCGATTGCGACGCACAGGCGGAAGCCGATCTTTTCTTGGAGCGAGACCTCCGATGTCGGCCCTTCTTGGGCTGGCGTTGTGTCCGCTCCGGCGACGAACCTGGAGACCTGCCCGGGTCCAGTCCTGGTTGGGCGTGGGGACGTAGTCGCACCGCCTCATCTGTCCAGCGAAACACCTCCTCTGGCGAGTCAAAGAAGTGGGTACGAGATTGGTATATGACCCGCAGGCGAGCTGGATACAGGAGCAAGTACTGGAGCTTGAGGCCCCGGAGCTTGGCCTTAGCGTCCATGAAGGAGTGCCGCTGTTGTTGCACCATTTTTGTGTAGTCTGGGAAAATCATAATGGTATGATTCTCAAAGGCGAGGGAGCCCTTGTTCCTCGCCTCCCGCAGGATAACATCACGGTCATGATAGTTCAGCAGGCGGGCTATAACCGGCCGCGGGCGCTCACCCTCCGGCGGCCGCTGGGTCAGGGCCCTGTGGGCCCTCTCGATCACGAAACATCTAGATAACGCCCCCTCAGGGAGCCAGCTCTCCAGCCACCCGGTCAGGAACCTCTCCATGCTGTCCTTCTCGCACCGCTCCGGAAACCCAATGAAGCGGAGGTTGTTGCGCCGCGCGCGCCCTTCTGCATCCTCCACGCGGGCCGCCAGTGTCCTCTGGACGCTTTCCACCTCCGCAAGGCGCTTCTTTAGGCCACTAATGTCCGCCTCAGTTTCCGCGACACGGGTCTCGACCCCAGCAATCCGCTCCACTGCATTGCGAAGGTCCTGGCGCAAGAGCGTGACATCCGCCCCGACCGCGCCTATCTTGGCATCGAGCATGTCCCGAGACTGGGTTATGGCCGCTAGGATAGCTGCGTTGTCTGGCCCGGGGCCGCCGCTGCCACCGGTCGCCCCAGCGCCACCACTCGGCCCTGTGAATTTATCTATGGGTCCATGCTTGGGCGGGCCACCTCCTCTGTCCCTGGTCATGGCAAGCGCCGGGCAGGGCCAATATCACTCTCGGGCACTGTCGCAAGAACTGGAACGGGGCGGCCCAGATGAGGGACGCTGCGATCGGTAGTCGCGAAAATCGAGGCCCCGGCGTCACCCCAGCAGGACAGGCCGCACCCACAATCGTCCTCACAGGCAGCCGTCCAGGATATAACAGGAAGAATCAGCGGGTCCGCGGTCCATGGGTCGCCGCATCCAGCGGGCCTAGCCAGGGGAGGCGGATCAGGGGGGCCAGCCGACCACTAGTCCAGCCCCGGTCGCCCCCGGGCACCAGGAGTCCCGCCACCAGATCGTCGCAGGGCCCGGCCACACCGCCACCTCTCGCCGGTCGTGCAGGGGAAAAGCCGATGGGTAGGAGTCGCTGGTTCCGCCTCGAACTCCAGGCGATCGCGGGCGGAGAGATGAGCCCAGGACGGCGTAGCGGATGCCACCCGCACCCGCCAGGTCACAGCTGCCACCAGGCGTCGCGAAACTCGAGGACCCCGGTTTCCGGCCGGCCACCAGGCCGCACTCTGCCGCCGACTCCCCTCGATCACAGGAAGGGAGGAATCACAGGATCCACACACCAATGCAGACTGGAGACCTCACTAGATCGAGTACAGGCACTGGGCACCAACAGTGGGCTCGGGGGTCAGGATAAATGATCGGATTTAGTCCGGGCCGGCGGGAGCTCTACAAGGCTGCGACCGCCATCTTCGCCCGCCAAGCCACGCCCCTAAGCTCACAAGTTTTTAAAGATGAGTCATGAGTAAAAGACCATGGAAAAAAGATATATTTAGCATGTGGGGTTGCAAGTTATGTGTGTGTGTTTAACTGTGACTCTACCTGAGGAAAGGATAGCCTGTCTGAAAATGACTTTATTGGCAAGCGATGGAAAGGGGACATGGGCTGTCAGCGAATCAAGTATTTATAACTAATGAAGACGGCTGATAGCCAGAAACCGGTACTAGGATGCTTGATTCCGGTCCAGGAAAGACATGGCTTGGCAGTTCGGGCTGGACTGTTCCCATGAGGCAAAGGGTCAAGGCTGATTTGCATATGGCCATGTCTGAACTGGGGTGGTGTGGAGATTAAAAAAAAACAATGGATTTAGGCCCAGATCTCTGTACTGAGGTGAATGTATGACATTGTTCTGCATTCTGTCCATCAACTGTTTTTTTGCATTTGTCACCCCGAGTGGGATGGGTATGCTCAGATGTGAGTCCCATGCTCTCCACACCACTGGAGTCAAGCTATCCTGGCTGAAGACGGCTGATAGCCAGACACCGGTCCTAGGATGCTTGATTCCGGTCCACGAAAGACATGGCTTGGCGGTATACAACCTTTAGCGCGCATCTTTTAGCACGCACTACCATTACCACGCATCTGTTACAACGCATACCATTACAACGCATAGCGCTTTGAGGCGATCTGACTTAGGGAATGACTAGTGAATAGGTTAATTTACTATCCAATAACCTTCCCTAGTGTCCACGGGGACTGGTGTTGGAATAGTAAATTAAACTATTCACTATCCAGCACCCAAAGCACTATGCGTTGTAAAGGTATCGCGTTGTAAAAAATGTGTGGTAATGGTATGCGTGGTAAAAGTGTGAGTGCTAACATCATACATCCGGCTTGGCAGTTCGGGCTGGACTGTTGCCATGAGGCACAGGGTCAAGGCTGATTTGCATATGGCCATGTCTGAACTAGGGTGGTGTGGAGTGCAAAAAAACGATGGATTTAGGCCCAGATCTCTGTACTGGGGTGAATGTATGACATTGTTCTGCATTCTGTCCATCAACTGTTTTTTTGCATCATCCATGTCTAAGGCTTTACATTTGAACTTCTTTGGCTCTCAGAATAGGAGTCAATGCTGTAGCTGAACAGGGCTCCAGAAGGCTTTGTACCATCAAAATGAGGTCCTACTAAAGACTTTTTCTAAACTCTAAAAAGCTCCAAGCAGTACAAACCTTTCTATCTCAATTATCAAGGGTACGTCATCCCTGGGAAGTCTCTGTACCATGTCCCAGTCCTCCAAGGGTGGGAAAATTAACTAAGTTCCATATTTCTTCTACTGCTATGAAATTTTCTCCTTGCCACTAGTATAGGCCCCAAGTCCTCCTGTCAACAATGTCTCACTCGAGCCAGCGCTCATGTAGGTTTCCATTTATAATGATCATCTAGGATTTCGAGGAGTCAGAAGTTATACTATGTTTTATCATCTTATGTTATGTAATGTTATGCTATGCTATGCTTATTTATATAGCACACAATTCATCTGGGATGGTATCCTTGTGCTGAAGCATGAGCTGTATGGGCCAACACAGGTCTTCAGTTTCTCGCAGAATTCAAGAACTGAGGAGGCAAATCTGATGTGCAGAGGCTGGTCATTCCAGGCTTTAGGAGCATGGTAGGAGAAGGCATGACCACCAGTCTCATTCTGCATATGTGTGTGTGTGGGGGGGGGTGCTAATAGGGGTTCGGCTGAGCTGATTTGTCTGGTAGGTTTGTGAACATGGGGTAGGGGGTTAAGGATGAGCCTGGCCACTAAGTTTTATCTTGTCTGGAGTCTTCTGGTCAGTTGAGCATTGATTCCAGCATAGAGCGTGTTGCAGTAGTTCCAGCTTGCTGGTGTTAAGGGCTTGAGCAATGGTTCTGCAAGGGTTGGTGGTAAGTCATTGGAAGATATTCATGAGCATCGTATTTGCATTGGTTGCAAGGAGGGGTGTGGTTCCAAGATGGGCAGGCCACCAGGTGGAATGCCAGAGTGAGGTGTCTTTGCAAAATACTACTTACGACTTGTCTGCATTGAGCTTGAGGCAGGTAGTTTTCATCTGTCTAGTGACTTACTTTATGCAGGCAGAGGAATTTTGTGTTAGGGGTCTTGTCAGAGAGGGAGAGTATGAACTGGGTGTTGACAACATAGAATAGGATGTTGATTCTGTGGGTGTGGATGATGTGGGTGAGTGGGGTCATGTTGGTGTTGAACACAGTGCGGTTGAGTGAGGATCCTTTTGGAGCTCTGCAGATGAAGTTGACAGGTTCTTAGGTGAAGGGGGCCAAGCTGACTAACTAGGTGCAGCCTAGGATGGGGGCATGATCATCCATAGGAGGGCAGTCTCTGTACTGTGGTTATACCTTAATCAGTATTGGCTGATGGTAAGGAGGGGGTTGTCATTAAAGTGAGTGGCATTTGTTAATCACCTTTTGCATGACGTTTGCCATGTACGGTAGCAAGGAGCTAAACCGATAGCTGGCTATAGTCTGCTAAGGTTTTCTTGAGAAAAGGGAGGACTGTGACATGTTTCCAGGCATCCGGGTAGGTGATTGTGATGATTGAGCCGGTCACCAATTTGGTGAGGGCTGCACTCATGGATCAAGTGTTTTTAATTAAGATGTGGCGAGGGCAGGAGTCTGAGGGTGCTCTGGAGTATATGGACTGCGTATTTGCTGTGGTTTCTTGGGTGGTGATGGTGAGTCAAGTGGTCAGTGTAGTCCTTTGGGTGTTGGATGAGATGGGCAGGAGGGCTGAGATGGAGACAGGGGACAGTTGGGACTTAAAGTTTTCGAAGATTCTGGTGATCTTCTTGCTGAAAAATAGGGGCAACTTGGGGCAGAGATCATCCTGAGAGAGGGTTACGCTGGTGGAGCTTGCTGCAGGAGAGGTGAAGTCTGTCACTGTGGCGAAGATTTTTATGGAGCTATTGGTGCTGCTTTCGATATGGTGGATGAGTGTGGAGCGTTTGGTCACTGATTTTTTTATGGTAGTGTCTGAGGGTGGATTTTTAGGTATTCTTGTTGGTGTCATCCTGCCTTTGTCACTCTCTGTGTTCAAGTTGCCTGCAGTGACAATTGGTGAGCCTAAGCTCTTCCGTTTACCAGCTCGGTTGAGATCTTGTGACGTTTTTGGATTTTAGAGGAGCCAGGGTGTCTGCACAGGTGCCAATCCAGGTGTTGGAGTTGAAGATTGGTTTCGGGAGGTTGTTGTTGTACTGAGGTTGGAGGTGTGGGTTTCGGAAGACCAAGATGCTTCTGTGATCTTGTCATGAACACTTTTCAATAGTGTTTCTGTGGTGGTTTGGGAAGAGTATGCTGATGGTGAGGAGGGTGTGGTCGGACCAGGTAATCGTTGTGGTATTGTCTACTGTGATGTTACTGATGCTGGCAAAGATGGGGTCCAGTATGTGTACGACGGCATGTGTGGAGCCTTCCACTCTCTGGGGAGTCTGAAATTGAACAGGTCCTTGAGGAGGTTGGCAGTTTTGTGATTGCTGAGGTTATCCAAGTACAATATGGGTCGCTGAGGAGGCAGAAGGCGCTGGAGTAGAGGATCAGGGGTGACGAAGTCCGCAATGATGCTACCAAAATTGGCAACTGTCTAGGGGGCGGTAGACGGCGGTGCAAATCAGGGTGTAATTGGTAGTGATGAGGAGTTTGAAGGTCAAGTGTTCCATGGTGCTGGTTTCTGAGGAGGTGGAGCATTGGATGGATTCTTTAAAGATTCCGCCTATAGATCTGTTTGTCTTGTCCTGAAATGCGATCTTGTATCTAGGGAATTTGGGGCCAACGAGAGAGTCAGCCAGGTTTCAATTAGGAAAAGCAGGTCTGGTTCTTCTGCCTTTGGGTCCCTGTTAAAGCAACAGAAGGCTAACCACTTGGCCCTTGGAAAGCTGTTCAACTTTCTGGATGCCATCAGAGCCAGGAGGTTATAGGGCTTCTTTCTTGCAGAAGCCAAGCAGTCTTCATTTTTCCAGATTTGGGCTTCCCAGGTCTAGGAAGGTTTTGAAGAAGTGGTGGTGGGATGCTAGTTTTTTTCTGTGCACTAACCAGTGATTTGATAATTCTGTACATCCAATCATAGCAATTTACTCATACAATATCAACCTCCTTTTGAATCATCTATTTTCTCAGACTACTGCAAACCTTTTCCAGAGTCCCTCATCCAAAATGGCCCTAACCTTCTTCCAGCTGGAGGAGACTTGTCCTTCCATCGAGCCACTCCCATATTGAGTTGAGATTTCCTCCCCTCTGCCAGTGCTAGAGAGTTTTTGCTCCTGCTGGGAGCAGTCAAAATCTAGGAGGCTCTGGGTATAAATGGTTTCAACTTCTGACAGGCCCATCAGAAACTCCTTCTTCAAAAGGCTGAGCTATAAAACAGTTTTTGTTGTTAACTGTACCAGCCCCTTCCGGGCTGCTAATCCTTGCCAAACAGTCATATGTAACACACTATTGACTTCCTGTTGCCAAATTCCAGCCCATGTCATTCAGAAGGAAAGATATTCTTTAAGTCGAATTTACAACCCAAGGAAACAGAATATATCTTACTGAGAGACAGCTTATGCATAACCCAGTCTCCTATCAGTATTTTAGGAAGTCTATCAAGATACTGTTATACCACATTTTACACAAAATCCATTAAATATCCATTGAATTTACTGAAATTGCGCAAAAATATGTAATTTCACACACCCCAACTTGGGACATGGGTCAAGGTGCCAATGTTTCTCTTGTGGTTAACCAGTCGCTGTGGCTGCATTTTTTTGAACGAACCACATTTCAAGGCTTCAGTGGTACGAGAACAAACTAATATCGCACTTTGAGAGACTATTACCCACAACAGCTTTATGCTGGAGGGTTTAGACTTCAGTAAAATACATAAGAGGTGTTTTTGTGCTTTGATTAGCCATATTTAGAGATCCCTGTCTGCCCAGCAGGGGTGTCTGTAGCAAAAGAGCATCCACCCAAATAGCAGGTGAACCTTTGACAGTTTTAATGCAGTGCAGGCCGTCATCTTAATTTTACCCCACTCATCACATGTTTTCTTAGTGAGACCCACACTCCCCGATGTTCAGGGAGGTTTTTCTACCTCCAAGTAATATTGACATTGTATTATTTTGTTTAATTTGTTTAGAGCTGAGATAATCCTTGATATACATTTCTCTTGTGATACATCTTTTGCTTTGTGCAATAGCTATGAAGGGTTAAGCCCAGGTTTTCCTCTTTGAACTGTGCTTTGATATAGCAGGATATTAGATTTCTATCCTGGGCCCTGTCACCAAAATAATAATCCAGATTCTGACAGCTGATGATTGTCCTTATTGCTGTACATAATGCTCCCGCCCAGGAGACTCTGCATAGATCCCACTCCCTCCATGCACCTAAGCCCACCTAAAGCACCTTCTACGCACAGGCTGCACTCCCTCTGCTGCGCTTCATATGGCCCGCACTCTCTAGACACCCAAGCCCAATTTGGTAGGTGAAGCACTACTACAGAGAGGCAGTGCTCCCTGTGCAGCTCTTCACTGAGAGCTCTCATCCACATACTCAAGCCTCTTTATGAAGTGATGAGGCAGTTAGTTATGTTATTAACATTTTAATTTACATTACAAAAACCCTAGAAATTCACTGAAAAACCCAAACGTTAGAGAGACATTATAATTAGGGGTGCTAATAATGTGGTACTTTACTTTAAACAAAAAACTGAAATTGACTGAAAGAAAAAAAAGTTTAACATTATTTTATAGTTAGGTCTTTCTGTAGGTAAAAAAAATATTGCAAATTGCCTAAAAAACAAAGGTTAGAGTGAGGGTACAGTTAGGTGGAAACACAAGTTAAAAATACAATTTTAAACAAAAATAAAACACTGAAAATAAGCCGTTATATTTTACGGAGCTATCCATAACTTGCACCCCTTCCATGCACTGCTTTTGACCTCACATAATATGCCACTCCTGACATGTTCAATGTCGTCATTTACAATAATGCTGTTCAATTTACTCTACAGACCAGTACTGCCTTTAAAATATTTAAATAAGTAATAAATGGCACAGAATCATGTGAAGCATAACTTACACAAACATATGTGCTTATATAAAATAATTACATTATATTCTACTGCCTCTAGATGTACAAGCCCCTTTGAGTGGCAAAACCTCTACTATGCATATCCTTCTCAATGTGCATACATTTTCACAGCGAGTCCACAACCTCCGTACACCTAAGCCCCAGTGAGTGGCCATTTTTTACAATTTTTTTATTTAAAAAGTTTTATATAGCGCGGACTAGATCCCGAAGGATATCAGAGCGCTTTACAGTTATAGGTAAGGTAACAATCAGAACATGAGTTAAACATGGGTAGTAAAATAATCATAAGATCAATAGTTCACGCATAACAATTCAGTTATGAATCCTGAGAGGACAGAGGGGGCTTTATGATGTAGCATTGTGATATAAGGGTATTAAGAGACCAATCATAAGCATGAATAATAGTCAAAACTATAGTAAAATCTAAACATAAATTATATGGGGCTTCTACTAAACATTGAATCAAGCGGTAAGCAACTAATAAAACACTTACAATCCTGGGTGCATGTGCGAAGGGGAAGAAAATGTGACACTGATTTGAGAGGAGCAAAACACAAAGTCATGTACCGGAAAATAAACACTACAAAGTAAACATATACAGGGATGAATCATACTATACAATGATCGATGCCTTTCGGGCGGAAAATAAAGTACCAGAAAGGTGTTAAAATTGCCCCTCCAATTAAGGCAAGAACTTCTTCATGAGGAATTTCTTTGCTCCCAATTTAAAAGCGGCCTTGAAAGAGATCCTTCTAATTTCGGGTGGAAGAGAGTTCCAGATTTTAGGAGCAGATCCCAAGAAGCTCGGTGGGAAGTTCTTTTTTTGCAGAAGGTCCGTGGTTTCAGGAGGAGGGAATTAGCACCCCTTGACGATCTACCTTCTCCAGATAGTTCTAGTTTTTGTGCGAGGTAGGTAGGGGGTTTGAAGTGGAGGGCTTTGTGTGAGAGGCAGGCAATCTTCAGCTGAATTCTAGCTTCATAGGGTAGCCAATTTAGTGATTTTAGAACCGGAGAGATGTGTGTATTACGCTTGGTGCCCATGATCAATCTGGCCGCTGCATTCAGAGAGGCCTTTAGGGGGGCCAAAGAGTATTTAGGGAGTCCACATAGCGTGGCACTGCCGCAATCAAGTCTCGGTAGGACAAGCACTTGGACCTCTTGCTTGAAATCTGCTTGCGGTAGAAAAGGTTTCAGATTCCTGAGTGTTCTTAGGAGGTGGTTTGTTTCCTTGCACACGTTGCTGATGTGAGACTTCATATTCAGATGCTTGTCCAGAGTAATTCCTAGGGATTTAGCTGAATCAATGATGCGGGGGGAGCAGTTGAAGGCGGTTAGATGATTCATCCATAGGTCGATATTAGGCGTATATTTTGGAGGAGAAATGAGGAGGAATTCTGTTTTGGATGTGTTTAGTAGGAGGTGGTTGATAGTCAACCAGTTTTGGGTAGTCAGGAGGGTAGAGTTGAGTGAGGTGATGTCTTCCGGAGAGGAGATTTTCAAATATAGTCGGGTATCGTCTTCATACATGTGGAATCTAATATCTAAGGAATTTAGAACTTTAGCTAATGGTTCCAGGAGCAGATTGAAAAGAATGGAAGATAAAGAGGATCCTTGAGGAACCCCCATGCTGACAGGGGATGGCTGGGAGAGGGAATGGTTCACTTTAACTCTTTGGGTTCTGTGTTACAGGAAGGCTACAAACCAATGCAGCACCTGACCTGAGAGGCCCAGCCTATGTTCCAGAATGAATAGGAGGTTGTCATGATTAACAGTGTCAAATGGGGAGGAGATGTCCTCCGCATCCTTGTGAACAGCTCTTCATGGAGAGTGCAATCCCACCTAAAAACCAAGCCTCATTATGTCACCAAGTAACTACTATGCACAGCTGTCGCCCTGTGCATAAACTCTTACAGCGAACCCACTACTGAGCTTTGCTCACGTTGAGCTCATTTTGACTTTTGCATGGTAGGAGGAGGCAGCAAAATGAAAAACCACATTAGAAACTTTGAAAACCTGTGACATTAAACACGTGGCCTGTAAAGTAAAGATGCTTATAGTGAATTCTTCACATCTAGGGCTTTGAAAGATAAAACATGATGAAGGGAATATCAATGGAGTAATTTGTGTAGCTGTGGTTGAGAACGAGAATCCAGGGGCACTAAGCAATGAATAGGAGATGGTTTTGGCATGAAAAGAGTGCAGCAAAAAAATTAAAATTAGAGTGCAGAGGTGGTTATAAAACAGTCACTTTGCGATGATGGAAGTTGGTTTGCAGATAACTGGAGAGACAGACACAATCCACATCTATTATGTATGTACAATTCTGAAGGAGCCAGACAATGGGCATAGATGCATGGATAGTGTGGATGTTATTCTTCTAACATTCATTTGCATAGCAACAATAACATTCCCTCAAAAATGTTGTACTGGAATCAAAATCAGCTGAATGGAAAGCTGCTTTTTTACTTTCCTTAACCCGCTGTGCGGTAGCCAGCCTGTGACCTTATACCTCACGTCCAATACCAAGTGTAAAATCATTGTATTGATCAATGGATGATTAACAAGACTCGCCTTAGCGACCAAAGAATTTTGCCTGCAATTTGTTTTGTATGACATAACTAGGTTAAATTATGTATTGTCGCTAGTCTAGGGATCATGAAGAACAATGATGCTGCAAATATTTAAGTTATTTTAAAGCTTACTCTGTTGAAAGCATTTGTGAAATTTGCGTAGCAAAAATGAGATGAGAACAGGACACTTTTTAGGAACAGTTGACTTTTGGTATGGTTAATGAAGGGTGGTTAATACACTAATCAGTGACAAAATGTACTTCTGTTGGAACAACAAATAATTGCCTAGGCAGAGTTCAACTTGCAGAGAAGCAGATCTAGTGACATTCTTCAGGTGCCGGATTTCTGAGAGGCATGAGTCATCCATGTGTTACCATATATACACTATTGTATAGTTGTGAGATGGCAAAGACTATAAAAAGAAGCCATGCATCTCATGCTGACAACATTTACACACAGATGCATATCTTATTGCTAAAGAGAATAATTGAAGGAGCTTTTTTTCCAGGGAAACTTCCATTCATCAATTTAAGCTACAGCAGTTACCTTTAATGTGTACTTGTTCAGAACAAGTTGCCTTTAATCTCCAGTCCAGTGTCTAAGAGGTTTGGCTGAGTTGTTGGGAGCGGTTAATATCTCATGCTTTGTACTGGGACCGTCTCGTGCAGCTAAGATCAGCTGGGCTGTGGGGGGGAGATGGACTCGACAGATGACAATGAGGGAAAATTAAATAAATAATTCAATTTCCCTTGTCTGTCGTGCTCCCGCCACCCTCACACCCCACCCCACCACTCTCACCTGCACGGGCCACTCCTGGATTGTACTATTCTCTTGTGGAAGCCTAATCACATCAACGCAACACTATGCTGTAGACGTTGATAAATTTAACACAAATACCTCATGCTAGCCCCAGTTTGTCCCTCAGTTCCACCCTCTTATATTTCAATTAAGACTACTAACTATAACCATGACTATCCAGCATGTAAACCAATTTTTCTAAATGTATGTCTGCGTGTTCTGTCACATCTATCTGTGACGTATTCCTTTTTTTAAACTTACTAGATCACTGATCAGTTAGAAGATCAGACAAACATCATTACCCACTTCCACGAGTGGCAGTCAGGAGCTGGATTGATCCTGTCCCGTTATAGGAAAATTCCTATTGCAACTATCTTCACCACACATGCAACACTGCTGGGCAGATACCTCTGTGCTGGGAACGCAGACTTCTACAACAGACTGGAACAGGTATTGTTGCTTTATAACATTCCAACGTTGTATATAATAAATAAACAACAGACTATTGCTCAGAAAATAAAAATGAGTGACCCGGTGTCTGAAAATACTTTTTCTGCAGAGTAAAATGTTCGATTTTAATGTAAGGAGTAATTTTTTTCTTACAAAAATAGGGCTGACATATAACAATAGTATTCTTCTTTGGTCAAGAATATTTTGTAGGAATTGTAATTCAAAATACAATTTTTTAATGTTTGGGATCAGTTTTATTGTGAAGTTAATATTTTGAGACTATAGATTTCAAGAACGATATTTTCATTTTATTGTTTCTAAACTGAAATATGGATCCCTTAAACGTGTAATATTTTACAATTTCTGTTTGATTTCTGCATAATGTTCAGATGAATTGGGTACCCACAGAAACAGCATTTGATGGCATCAAGGTGTGTCTACGTTTAGAGTGTATTGACGGGTAGGTTAATTTGGAAGCTTCTGTCGCTCACACGGAAATAACACCTGCTATCGGTGATGTATCCAAGTCTAGCAGTGCAATATATAATCCAATCATAACCACTAAAACAATATTTTGCTGCAACATATCAAGCAGGTCAAGTGTATTTATGAATGTAGCTGTAGTGTAAATTCAGTAGACATCCAAATGTATGTACCTTATTTTCTGCATATTGGGTTATTTGTATATTGTGTTAGCATGCGTGATTTTGTGGCTACGGGGAAATTGCTTTATATATCCCCCGATTAACTTTCTACACTTACTAGCAGGGGTTGTTTCAGAAGTCGGTTCCAATAGATGAGTGACCAGGGAATTGTGGGAGTGGTTGACAAGTCAGCAGGAGCATGTGGCAGTTGGCATGAGAGAGAAGCTGATAGGCATTGATAAGGGCCCTTATTAAACGTCATGTTGTAGTCAAAGAAATTATGCAAATGTTAATAATCTCAGAGGAATAAAGGAATAGGTGAGGCATACCTGTGATGTGGCTGCTGACCATTTCCGATTAGGTCCCTGTGCCATCCATTGTATCATTTTTCCATTTAGGTATTTTGGGAAACAGACCTATTGTATTCAATATAAACTTAGTATGAGAGTTTTCTCTGCCCCTTCATAATGATTTAACAACTTTCTTGTCTGGTCTGTTCCCTGTTCCCGATTCAATGGGTTCTATCTATTTTCTTGTGTTTGACTCACCCAAGGAACATTTCAGTCCCAGTGTATTTTGATTGGATACTTGCACTGCAACACAACCTTACATTACAGTGTATGAGGCACTATTATTGCTCCCTCTCTGTCTCTTCTTGCTCTTCTTTCCATCCTTTCGGCTCCCAACTCTAAAAATGTGTGCTCCCACCTCCTGCATTCTGCCCCGTCTTCCTAGCGCTACGTGCTGCTGTATCAGTAGGTGGCAATCTTTGATGGGAGAGAGAAAGCTAGAGAGAGAGAGAGAGGGAGAGTGTGAGTGTGTGTGTGTGTGTGCGAAGCTGGTCACTTGCCTGGGCACACTTGTGCAGCATTAATCTTGAATGTCGTAATATGGATGAATCTGAGCAGGGATGACAGACTTTGGTATATAGACAAGAACTGTGTCACTTGCTGCATCTCAAATTTTGGAGTTGGCCACCAGTGGATGTTGGGGTTCATGGCCTGGCTGTTTACCATGCCTTGTGGCCAACTCCCTTTATCCACAGCTAATGACTTTGTTGAGTGGGGTTTCACTTCCTGCTGAGGGTTGTTAGTAGGATTTGGCTGAAAGCTAGACCCAGCTGAAAACCCCCACTGAACACAGCCGTAGGCTATGCACAGTGAGGGTTGATTGTTCACAGTGGGTTGGAGACAGGACCAGGATTTGCAACTAATCCCTGACTGCTCATGGCCAATGGCAGATTATTAATTGGACGATGTCACCAGTGATGTCATCAGTTACGTCATTTGGCATATTTTCAGTGATGTCATCAATGATGCATTTTAATATTTAATGAATGATGTGATACATGAGGGCATAAGCAGTGCCTTATGGGGGTATGAAATATGGGAGTTTATCTAGCCATAACTGACAAATATCAGTGTTTCTTAGGTTATCTTTTGTAACTATAACTGCACTTTAACTGTGGGTTTATTTAAGTGAATTTCAGAGTTTTTTAAAACATACATTAAGGGTCTGATCTAAGGTTTTGAGGAATGGTGCTCCATCTGTTAAAGTTAGGGACAACATTACCCCTGCCACCCTCACAGGCTACCATCTCCAAAAATTAAGAAATGACTGTCAATCCAGTGGCTATCTCTGTTCCTTGAAAGGAACCGCCACCATGGAATAGCATAAATATATATATAGATCTAGCTCTCTCTTTCTCTCTCTCTCTCTCTCTCTCTCTCTCTCTCTCTCTCTCTCTCTCTCTCTCTCTCTCTATATATATATCTTTTTTTCACTGTTTAGTGAGCACTATTTAAAACGGATGCATTACCGGTACTGACTGTCTGTGAGCAAGGGCGGATGCCCGAAACGCGTCAGATTGCCTGGTTGGACTTCTAAATAAAGAACTGTGCTTATAATTATTGGATCCGCGTGGTTTCCTGGGTCGTTGAATTCGGAGCTCGGTGACTGCATTTGTCTATATATATATATATATATACGTGTATATATATATATATATATATATATATATACGTATATATATATCTATATATGTATATATATATATATATGTGTATATAAATATATATATATATATATATATATATATATTATATATATATATATATATATATATATATATATATATATATATATATATATATATATATATATATATATATTCACTAAAAAAAACATAGGCTTCACATCAGTTATAGTTAGCTGGAAATTTTACTGACATAAAACCATTGAAATTCCACGTTATAGTTAGTTGGACTCACTATAACTTGCGCGTGTAATGCACTGCTGATGACGTCACATATTACATCACTCATGACATGGTCAGTGACATCACTCATGACGTCACTGATGACACCATCCAGTGAATGTGTGCCTTTATGAAAAATAAATATGTTTTATATATGTATATGTAAAGGTAGATGGAAAAATAAATGTTTAAATAAGTGTGTAAATGGAATGTGTAAAATGATTGGTTAACTGGCTTATTAAGTGTATCTTAGTGAATACATATATTAACGAGTAATGTTTAAATATTTAAATATATGTATCAGTGTTTCACTTTGTGTATAAGTTGCTGCATGGGTTGGTGAGTAGCTACATGTGTGTGTACATAGATTATTAGATTTTTTTTAGTATCAGTATGAGTGTCTGTATGGTTTGGTGGGCGTGTTACTTAGCACATTGATGCATCAATGACTGACTCACTGTTTGTATGTGTTTTGAAAACAGCATATGTGCAGGACTGTATGGGTGGATGAGTGTGTATATGTGTGTGTTAGTGAGTGAATGGCTGTCTCATTAGTGTCTTTATCAGTAACTACATATGTTTTAATCTAGTATATGTGAGTATTGATGTATAAGAGTGAGTATATGTGAGATTGATAGAGTTCTTGTTTAAATAAGTATGTGTTTCTATAAGTGATTGTTTAAGAGAGTAAGTATGTGTAAGTTTCCTTAGAAGTAAGGTGGTAGTGTGTGTATAGCTGTATATGCAAATAAATGGATGTTCAATAGTTTATTTGCATGTGTGAGTATGTGTGTGAGTAACTTTTGGATGACTGTCGGTGTGTAACAGGATGTATAGGTGTATCACTACATATGATGAGTGTATATATGTATGAGTGACTATATAGAACTGTTAGTGAATGAGTGAATGTGTATATAGATGGTGGAATTATTGAATTGGTTGTTGTAACTGGTATGGGTATCTCCATTTTAAAAAAAATTTAATTTATATTTTTCAATATGTGTTTCATGGGTTACATTACAGTGAAAGGAGGTCTGTCACTCTGTCGCAAGGATGATGTCATGATTGATGTCATGAGTGATGTCACTGATCATGTCATGAGTGATGTAATATGTGACGTCATCAGCAGTGCATTACACGCGCAAGTTATAGTGAGACCAACTAACTATAACGTGGAATTTCAATAGTTTTATGTCAGTAAAATTTCCAGCTAACTATAACTGATGTGAAACCTATGGTTTTTTAGTGAATTTAATAGGTTTTTTAAATGCTAATTCCTAACTATAACTGGTGTGAAACCTATGTTTTTTTCAGTGAATTTCATTGGTTTTTGTAAATGCTAATTCCTAACTATAACTGGTCTGAAACCTATGGTTTTTTCAGTGAATTTCATAGGTTTTTTTAATGCTAATTCCTAACTATAAGTCTCACTTTATAAGTAAGACTGTTAGCGCTCTAGTTGTTTAGAACAGTCTGGTACATTCTGTCACTGGGCTACAGTTGGGCTATATTTGAGCTATATTTTTTTTTTGTCTCTGGTGGCCATCTTTGGGCTACATTGGGCTACATTTGGGCTACATTTTGTCTCTAACATATATATAGCCCAATGTAGCACAATACATATTTTTTCAAAGTTAATTTTCGTAAAAAACACTTAAGAATAGGGCTACCAGTCCCTACAATTTTTCCCATTTTTTAATTTATTTTTTTATTTTTTATTTTTGGAGTGCTCCCGGTGCGCGCCCCGGGGAGCGCCCCGAAGAGCGTACTTCTATAAAGCGCCCCGGGGCGCGCTCCGGGGAGCGTCCCGTAAGCGCCAATATCGCGAACGAAAACATGATCGTGACGTATCGCGTAGCCGCGTCCGCGTGATACCCACGGCGTAAGCGCACCCGGAAGTACTCGAGCGAATACGATCGCGCAACGTAAACATCCGATGCGCTTACGCGACGCGACCCGGGGCGCGTTGCGTGAGCGCGTCGGGTCATGTAACCTGAAAATAACACTTTTCATTGGTTCATAACAGTTTTGGTTTCATAATGATGAAGCCCCTGGTCTTGTGACCTGAAAATAACACTTCTCATTGGTTCAGGACAGTTTTTTTTCCAAATGAAGAAGACCCCACCTTTTTTCTTATTCTGACTTTGTCCTTTGACTGAGGAAGACCTGTTTGTACCTCTCTGTACCTTTTTGATCTTTATAATGGCTTCAGTAGCAGCAGCAGCTGGTGCATCTGCCCCACCACCACCACCACAACAACCAAGAGGACCAGCTCAAGATTACATTGGTGGTCCACAAGAGGAGGAGGAGGAAGAGGAAGAGGAGGAGGGGAGGAGAAGATGGCTGCCTGAACAAAATACCCCATACAAGCCCAAGTCACACATTTAATGGGAGTTTTTTTCACTCCCAGAGGGCAAGAAAAAAGTGAATGCGGCCAAGGTAACTTGCCTAATCTGTAAGGAAGAACTCTCAAGGGGCAACCCAAACAAAAAATATTCCTTTGGTAACAATACCATGATTCGACATATGACCCGTAAGCACCCTAACAACTATTCTCGTGCAGAGCTCAGGGAACTGGCCAGTAACCTCCCCCAGTCTTCAAGGACCACCCCCCAAAGAAACGAACCCACTTCATCGGGACCAGAAACATCAGAGATGATGCCTTGTATTCAGCCACGATTTGCTGATTTTAAAATCACTTGTACTGCATGTGGCAAGCTTATCGCCTATGGTGAAAAGAGCGTAAAGCTCATCCTCCTTGCAGGTGACAATCACAAGTGCCCCAAAAATAAGTAATTTTTTGGGTTTTTTGTTTTTTTGCTCCAGTTGAGCCAGTTTCAATTCCCTTTTTTTTGTTTCTCCCCCTAAAGAAATACAAAAAAAATATAAAACTGTTTTGAAAAGCCAAAAAAAGTACAAAATGTTCAAAAAACACAAAAAAATATAAAACAACAAAAAGAAGAAAAAAAAAAGTTATTTTTAGAACTACCTCCAATTTCTAAAAAAAGGCTTCATTTTTTAAAAACTCTGTCATTCTTTTTTCCTCATAGTACGCTCCCCGGTGCGCGTACCGGGCGCTCCCCCCACGCAAAACGAAAAAAATATTTATTTTTTAAATGCCCCGCGGGGCCCTTTTATAGCCCCCACATCAAACCTAGGGGGTCAGAGGGGGTCTATCCCTGACGCCTTATGGTCATTTCCCCCTTTGTTTTAGCCACCTCTTGTGTCTCGATTTTACCGAGACACAAGATGGCGGCCGCTCCCGACTGTTCCGAATGTTTACAGACACCCGAGAGCCAATCAGCTTTCCGTGCGCACCTCGCGTGGCGCGCCCGGAGCGCTCCCCGGGGCGCGTACCGGGGCGCTGCCATAGATATATATATTTTTTTGAACCTAAATTACTCAAAATCCACTGGAGCACATATTTTGAGACATAGTAAAGGCACATCGGGCTACCAGTCCCTACAATTTTGCCAAATTTGGTGGAAATCCATTCAGCCGTTCGGCTAAAAGTGAAATCGACCGCCCTATGGAAATTAACATGGGTAAAACGCGTTTTGGGACCCCCCTTTTATCTCGGCCCCCGCTTGACGAATCCCCCCCAAACTTTCAGGGAAGGACCGGAACGCCGCGAGGCCATTTTGAGGAAATTGTCAGTCAGATTCGTCAACCGGCGCCAAAGTTATTCCAAATAGAATTTTGAGATTTAACATTGAAAAAAATCCTAACTATAACTACCTACTGGCGACCGCCAGTAGGTAATATATATATATATGTATATATCTATATATCTATACTACTATAATAAAGGAAGAACTTTGAGGCTTTGAGGCGGGTAAACTCGGGAACCACAGCGCCAATCCACACACCCGATACACTGTTGTAATCATCAGGGTGTGCAGATGGTTATAGGCTATATAAAAAAAAATCCTTATTTAAAAAATGTACATTAAAAAAAAAATAGTCCCTCCGAAGTAGCGCCGGCCGCGGTGTGCGTGCTCACGTCAGGAGCGCGGGGAGAAGCGGCGTCCAGGAGCGCGACGAGGAGCGGCGGACATGGCGCGGGGGAGGAGCGGTGCCGTGAGGAGCAGCAGACAGGCCGGAGGAGCGGTGACCAGCGGCGGTGAGGTGACAAGCAGTGGACAGGCGGGAGGAGTGGTGAGGTGACAAGCAACGGACAGCGGCGGTGAGGAGCGAGGAGCAGCGGACCGGTAAACTGAAGAGCGCGGGGGAGGAGCAGCAGCTGAGGTAAGGGGACCCACGGACAATGTCGGGGCAGGCGGGGGACGGGCCGGGCGGGGGCCCGGGCTTCTGGACAATGTCCGGGCAGGGGGGGGGTCGGGGAAGCCTGATTGCTCCCGGACAAGGTCGGGACGGGCTGCTAGTATATATATATATATATATATATATATAAAGACAGATATATATATATCTATATATATATATATATATATATATAAAGACATTTTCTGAGTAGATCCTCGACAATCACCACCAAGTCCCACAGGGTCACAGAAAGGCAGCACACCAAACAGCAAATCCAGGTAAGTTCAAGTTGTTCACTTCATATTTATTTGCTTATTTTTCTTCATCATTTCTCCATAAGTTTCAACCCTGCAAAGTACAGAGTGTGTCAGGTAACAAAAAAGACGACCTAAGCGTTTCGGCCAGAGGCCTTCGTCCGGGTCATGTGATAGTAGGTGAGGGGTGTTTAAAAAGGGGTTGGTTTGACCCGCACCCAATTAGCAAGGAATCCCAAAATTTAAAAAAGCTGTGTCATAAGGGAACAAACAATCATATTCATTTTTGATTTAATCATCTTGAGATGCATGAATCCTATGGGGACTAGTAAAGTACTTAAAGTCAAATTACATTGTAGATTCATGTAGCACTTAAATATATATTCTCTTGCAACAACAGTTAAAGAACACCCAGCAACTGCGTGTCATCAAACCCATATGTGTCATGTGCGTAGAGTCCAAAACTTTATAGTTCATACAGTATTTGAATGTATAGAAAGATGTACCAGCAGTTAAGGACACCCGGCAGTTGGATTGATTTGATAATTTTTCCCTGTATATATCAGCATAGACTTAGGGGCTAAAGCAGTAAGTAAGTGTCACAACGAACACAAAAACCCTTCATGGAACCTAAGTCTGTGAATTATATACAATTAAGGTAGATGGTATCTAATCTTGGTAAAGCATCGGATTAGAAGGGGGATGTAAAGAATAAAGACCGTTATAATCTGGTCCTGGTAAGGTATCGGGTTGGAGGGGGGATGTGGAACAATAGTAGTTGCAGGTCCCGACTCTTTTCTGTCTCTAGGGGAAAAGAATGTAAGCCTTTGGCAAAGTACCATGGAATAGCGTAACTATATATCTAGATCTAGCTCTCTCTTTCTCTCTCTCTCTCTCTCTCTATATATATATATATATATATGTATATTCCAAAAGGCACAAAGTCAATGAAGTACGCTCTCAGGGCAAAAACAGGCAAACACCGAAGATATCTTTAGTGCTGTTTATTCCACAACGCGTTTCGCCGTGAAGACGGCTTGATCACGTGGAAAACAAAATGCAAAGCCATTGGTTATATCTATTAACATCATAGACATAGAAATGAGACTGAACATAATTACGTGTTTTGATTAGACTCTAAATGCATTTCACGTACTGAATACAACATGTATGTCTTCAAAACGATATTTGTCACGTAGTATGGAACATCCCCAAAATTGTAAGAAACAAATGTGCCAATAAAAAATTATTATTATTTGCTTCAACAACACGATAGAAAACAAAGTTGTAAACAAGATGTCATTGTATGGATAACTCGTGGAACGTAACACAGAGTCCTAATGTGCTGGAAACATGGCGTTTCTAAATTGGGGAGCGTACCATATCTGCTAAGTGATGTATCACCAGAGAATGAAACCCGAAGTCAGAAAGTGGTAGTGACATCGGGATAAACTCCTAGGGCCAGGGAGTAAAGGGTTGGACCTAGATCACGTCTGTATCGCCTCATCAAAGTACATAGGTATTCGCAAGTGCTCGAATAAAGTGTAAATGTCTACCATACAGTCTTTGCAAACCATGCAGTGCCTTTGTGCTCAAAAAAGGTGGAGAAGGGGAGGGGTCCCGTGAGGTGAAGTGCCAGTGGAGTGGGCCCCTTCTCGCGTGTTCCTAAAAGAACAAAACAAATATGTAAATTAATACAGGTTTAAAATCAGATGAAATACATTTTCTATACCTATGTAATACTACATAGGACTGAACACAAGCATAAGGTATGGAGGAAAAATAAGTTAATTATCAGCATGAAAGACAAACAAAAACATAAACTGACATCAGCTATGGTAAATTACGAATCTTTAAGGTGTACTGCTAATTCCTCATCCTGGTTGAGGCCTCCCGGATCCTTGCACTGGAAGTCTATGATTAGTCTCGACTCCCTCTGTCGCAATTTGAGAATCCTGTTACCCCCTCTAGGATTTTTGGGTACCTGTTCCAAAATTGTATAACTAAGGTACTTGGCATTGGAAAAGTGTTGTTCCTTGAAGTGCCTAGCCACAGGGTATTTGGGATCAAAATTTGTGATTGCTCTGGTATGTTCCAGGATCCGCTTCTTTGCCATGCATGTGGTGCTGCCTATGTACCATTTGCCACACGGGCACACTATTGCATAAACGACAAAGGTAGAGCTACATGTGAGGAAGGACTTGATTTTCTTATTTATGCCATTGTAGGTGACTTCTTTGCATGATTTGCTGTTGGCACAGGCCTTACAGTGGCCACATGGAAAAAAGCCATCTAGACCTTGTACATTGGCAGGGGGGTATGTGGTGATATCACTATGAACTAGCAAGTCCCTGATGCTTTTCCCCCGTCTGTATGTTATGCTGGGTCTTTTGGGTAATTCTTTGCCAATGATATTGTCTGCTTTGAGTATATCCCAATTTTTGGAAATAACCTTTTTGATTGCTTGGGAGTCACTGCTATACGTGAGGATGAGTCTCGGGCCACCTTCATCTCCCATATTGGTATTGGGTTTGTCACAGATGGTATCAGATCTTTTTATGGCATTGGCTCTTTCCCTCGCTCTTTTGACCACCCAATTAGGATAACCTCTGGCTTTGAACCTGTCGCATATGATCTCACTCTCTGCTTTGTAAGCTTGGTCATTGTTACAGTTACGCTTGGCCCGCAATAGCTCCCCAAATGGGATACTCCATTTTAAGCTCTCGGGGTGACTGCTTAGGGCATGCAAGATGCTGTTGCCAGCAGTGGCCTTGCGAAAAAGTTTGGTCTGTACAGACTCATTGACAATCTCAATTTTGACATCGAGGTACTCAATGTCAGTTTTACTCTTAATGCCACTGAGAACTATGCCACGCATGTTACAATTGAGTTTGTCAATAAAATCATCTGCTTCCTTCATTGTTCCTTTCCAGACAATGAAGAGATCGTCTATGTACCTCAACCACATAGATACCTTCGTAAAGTCCTGTTGTAAGATGGGGTCAGAGCGTATGTCTTTTTCCCATTTTCCAAGGAACAGATTGGCAAAGCTCGGTGAAAAACATGAGCCCATAGCTGAGCCACTGACCTGTTTAAATAGTTCACCATTGAACAAACAAATGTTGTTTTTTAGGCAATATTTGATCATTTCTACAAGCATGATAGTGTTCCCTGTATCTCATGGATCTTGCCCTGAGGAAAAACTCACATGCTTCCACTCCCTGGTCATGATCAATTATGGTGTACAAGCTTTGGACATCTAGGGTTACCAAGATATAATCTTTTTCCCATCTTAGATTTTCTATCTTTTTCAGAAAATCTTTTGTGTCCTTAACATAGCTTTCAAGTTCCATTACAAACTCCCTCAGAAATACATCTATGTATTTGGAGATTCTCTCCGATACACTCCCTCGTGATGACACTATGGGTCTCCCTGGGGGTTTAGTGGCATTCTTGTGTATCTTGGGCAGCAGATACAGTACTGGGAGAACAGGATAATCACATTTTAGATAATTATATTCATCCCAAGAAAGAATGCCTCTCTCCTTCCATTCAAAAAGGAAATCCCACACACAATTTACACTTTCATGATAACATTTCCAATCAATGGGTTCATAGAAATTGTTGTCACTCAATTGCCTATTAGCCTCTGAAATATACATATCCCTGTCCAGCAAGACAATGTTACCTCCTTTGTCCGCAGGGCGTATGACTATTGTCTCATCAGCCATAAGGGTTTTTATGGCTTGTCTTTGTTTGTAACTCATATTGGGTTGTTTCCTCAGTTTGTACTTGTGATGCTTCTGTCTAAAGTCATTGAGGCTTTTGTTCACACACTCGTGAAATGTATCTATGTTATCGTGTGGTAAGGTGGGAAGAAAGTTAGACTTGTTTTTGAATGCAGTGTTGGCTGTAGTGTTAGTGCAAATGTCTAATTCTGAAAGCAATTGTGTGGTGCTGCAAGCCTCTTCTTCCTGCATTTCATTGATGCCTAGATCCATAATAACGTTTAAGGTCTCACTGTCTCCAATATCAAAATTGTACATATCATTACTTTCAGGATCTTTCACAAGGGGTCCCTGATCACCTTTCAGTTTATACCATTTGTTCAGTTTGAGTTTTCTTGTAAATTTAAATAAGTCTATTCTGTTATCGGTATAGCTGGAAGGATATGAGGGACAGAATGACAAACCTAGACAAAGGGTTCTTTTTTCAATCATATTCAGTTTTCTTTTTGACAAGTTAACTATGGTCATGTTTACCATTTCGTCATCCATTAGTATTTCCTTTTGTTGGCACGTCCTCTGCTTGTTCCCACTGCGCCACGACCCTTGTCTTTTTTGCCATCGTTGTCTGATTCGTATTCTCCTGTTTGCTCGTTTCCCCTTCCGCGTCCTCTTCCGCGTGTTCCTCTCCCACGTCCTCGGGGTTTCGGTACCGGGGTCTCCCGCGTTGTTAGACGCCCCCTTCTCAGAGTCCGGTATTCGTCTAAAAAAGTCAGCTGCTTTTTTCCTTTCGCAGGGGTCACGGTGATCAGGGAAACATCAGATTCACTCCCACTTGTGACATTGGCTTCTGTTGTCACGTTCCTGTTGTCCCCGGCTTCCTCCATAAGACTGGTGCCGGTGGTATCATTTTTGTATAAATGATCGTACTTGTGACTAAACGTGAGTATTCTTCCGCTGTCATAATCAGCATAGTCGCGGTTGAGTTTTCTTTCTTTCCTTGCTTTGATTTCCTCTTCATGTTTCGTTAGTCTTTCTTGAATGGGTTTGAGTTTTGCGTTCAAACTTTCAGCTTCCATAGCTTTGTTAAGGTCTTCCATAATTCCTTTTATTTCCTTAATGAGTTCCTCTCGGTCCAGCCACGCGTACTTAATTAAGATTTCAAGCATTCTGCGAGAGCTGTTTGCAGAGTTTGTGGACCACTCCTCTAACATTAAGGGATTTGGTTTCTCGTATGTTGGTGTAGTAAATATACGTAGTCCTCTTGGAACCATGTTTTGATCTAAGTAGTGTTGCAATGATGTAGCCTCCCACCATTTGGTGACCTCAGTTTTCTTCAACTTCTCGTATTGTTTAAGTTTTTGTTCAATGGGTTCCAAAGTCGTGGTCGGTTCATTGGTTTTAGTTGAGTTGTTAGGAATTGTTTTCCTTGCAAACATAGTTTTTGCAGCTTTCATGCGTTCTTCGTCCTCCTCCATGTTGGAAAACCTTATTAAACAGCACAAGAATGATGTTGCTTTTCAGGTGTGTGCCTGTCTGCCCCCCCAGTAATGCCGGGTTCCTTCTGCCACAGATAATTCAGTAATCAGGGAAACTGGTACTGTAAGTTTGCACGCACGTTTTGCGTAAATGTTTTTGTAGTTTTTAAGGTGTGTCGAAGTCCGTTACACCCCCCGTGAGGTATGAGCGGCAAGTGGTGGTGTCTCCCGCTGCCCCGGAGTGTATGAGTGGCCGCAGACAACCTCCGTTGTCTCACAACTTCCCCCACCCCGAGGACGGAAAGCTACCAACCCCGCTCACCTTCAATCGGGTAACTTTCGGCGGACATGCACTTCCTTCTTTCCAAGCAGTTCCCCGTCACAATCACAAAGGCCGGTCAGGGCGGGAACCTCCGTAACAATTAGTTCAACAGAAAACTCCTTCTGGACCCCAGGTGACCCGTGGAAGGTGGCGTACGTGTCGGCGGAGTGAAGCCGACTCGAATCAATTCCAAAAGGCACAAAGTCAATGAAGTACGCTCTCAGGGCAAAAACAGGCAAACACCGAAGATATCTTTAGTGCTGTTTATTCCACAACGCGTTTCGCCGTGAAGACGGCTTGATCACGTGGAAAACAAAATGCAAAGCCATTGGTTATATCTATTAACATCATAGACATAGAAATGAGACTGAACATAATTACGTGTTTTGATTAGACTCTAAATGCATTTCACGTACTGAATACAACATGTATGTCTTCAAAACGATATTTGTCACGTAGTATGGAACATCCCCAAAATTGTAAGAAACAAATGTGCCAATAAAAAATTATTATTATTTGCTTCAACAACACGATAGAAAACAAAGTTGTAAACAAGATGTCATTGTATGGATAACTCGTGGAACGTAACACAGAGTCCTAATGTGCTGGAAACATGGCGTTTCTAAATTGGGGAGCGTACCATATCTGCTAAGTGATGTATCACCAGAGAATGAAACCCGAAGTCAGAAAGTGGTAGTGACATCGGGATAAACTCCTAGGGCCAGGGAGTAAAGGGTTGGACCTAGATCACGTCTGTATCGCCTCATCAAAGTACATAGGTATTCGCAAGTGCTCGAATAAAGTGTAAATGTCTACCATACAGTCTTTGCAAACCATGCAGTGCCTTTGTGCTCAAAAAAGGTGGAGAAGGGGAGGGGTCCCATGAGGTGAAGTGCCAGTGGAGTGGGCCCCTTCTCGCGTGTTCCTAAAAGAACAAAACAAATATGTAAATTAATACAGGTTTAAAATCAGATGAAATACATTTTCTATACCTATGTAATACTACATAGGACTGAACACAAGCATAAGGTATGGAGGAAAAATAAGTTAATTATCAGCATGAAAGACAAACAAAAACATAAACTGACATCAGCTATGGTAAATTACGAATCTTTAAGGTGTACTGCTAATTCCTCATCCTGGTTGAGGCCTCCCGGATCCTTGCACTGGAAGTCTATGATTAGTCTCGACTCCCTCTGTCGCAATTTGAGAATCCTGTTACCCCCTCTAGGATTTTTGGGTACCTGTTCCAAAATTGTATAACTAAGGTACTTGGCATTGGAAAAGTGTTGTTCCTTGAAGTGCCTAGCCACAGGGTATTTGGGATCAAAATTTGTGATTGCTCTGGTATGTTCCAGGATCCGCTTCTTTGCCATGCATGTGGTGCTGCCTATGTACCATTTGCCACACGGGCACACTATTGCATAAACGAGAAAGGTAGAGCTACATGTGAGGAAGGACTTGATTTTCTTATTTATGCCATTGTAGGTGACTTCTTTGCATGATTTGCTGTTGGCACAGGCCTTACAGTGGCCACATGGAAAAAAGCCATCTAGACCTTGTACATTGGCAGGGGGGTATGTGGTGATATCACTATGAACTAGCAAGTCCCTGATGCTTTTCCCCCGTCTGTATGTTATGCTGGGTCTTTTGGGTAATTCTTTGCCAATGATATTGTCTGCTTTGAGTATATCCCAATTTTTGGTAATAACCTTTTTGATTGCTTGGGAGTCACTGCTATACGTGAGGATGAGTCTCGGGCCACCTTCATCTCCCATATTGGTATTGGGTTTGTCACAGATGGTATCAGATCTTTTTATGGCATTGGCTCTTTCCCTCGCTCTTTTGACCACCCAATTAGGATAACCTCTGGCTTTGAACCTGTCGCATATGATCTCACTCTCTGCTTTGTAAGCTTGGTCATTGTTACAGTTACGCTTAGCCCGCAATAGCTCCCCAAATGGGATACTCCATTTTAAGCTCTCGGGGTGACTGCTTAGGGCATGCAAGATGCTGTTGCCAGCAGTGGCCTTGCGAAAAAGTTTGGTCTGTACAGACTCATTGACAATCTCAATTTTGACATCGAGGTACTCAATGTCAGTTTTACTCTTAATGCCACTGAGAACTATGCCACGCATGTTACAATTGAGTTTGTCAATAAAATCATCTGCTTCCTTCATTGTTCCTTTCCAGACAATGAAGAGATCGTCTATGTACCTCAACCACATAGATACCTTCGTAAAGTCCTGTTGTAAGATGGGGTCAGAGCGTATGTCTTTTTCCCATTTTCCAAGGAACAGATTGGCAAAGCTCGGTGAAAAACATGAGCCCATAGCTGAGCCACTGACCTGTTTAAATAGTTCACCATTGAACAAAAAAATGTTGTTTTTTAGGCAATATTTGATCATTTCTACAAGCATGATAGTGTGTTCCCTGTATCTCATGGATCTTGCCCTGAGGAAAAACTCACATGCTTCCACTCCCTGGTCATGATCAATTATGGTGTACAAGCTTTGGACATCTAGGGTTACCAAGATATAATCTTTTTCCCATCTTAGATTTTCTATCTTTTTCAGAAAATCTTTTGTGTCCTTAACATAGCTTTCAAGTTCCATTACAAACTCCCTCAGAAATACATCTATGTATTTGGAGATTCTCTCCGATACACTCCCTCGTGATGACACTATGGGTCTCCCTGGGGGTTTAGTGGCATTCTTGTGTATCTTGGGCAGCAGATACAGTACTGGGAGAACAGGATAATCACATTTTAGATAATTATATTCATCCCAAGAAAGAATGCCTCTCTCCTTCCATTCAAAAAGGAAATCCCACACACAATTTACACTTTCATGATAACATTTCCAATCAATGGGTTCATAGAAATTGTTGTCACTCAATTGCCTATTAGCCTCTGAAATATACATATCCCTGTCCAGCAAGACAATGTTACCTCCTTTGTCCGCAGGGCGTATGACTATTGTCTCATCAGCCATAAGGGTTTTTATGGCTTGTCTTTGTTTGTAACTCATATTGGGTTGTTCCCTCAGTTTGTACTTGTGATGCTTCTGTCTAAAGTCATTGAGGCTTTTGTTCACACACTCGTGAAATGTATCTATGTTATCGTGTGGTAAGGTGGGAAGAAAGTTAGACTTGTTTTTGAATGCAGTGTTGGCTGTAGTGTTAGTGCAAATGTCTAATTCTGAAAGCAATTGTGTGGTGCTGCAAGCCTCTTCTTCCTGCATTTCATTGATGCCTAGATCCATAATAACGTTTAAGGTCTCACTGTCTCCAATATCAAAATTGTACTTATCATTACTTTCAGGATCTTTCACAAGGGGTCCCTGATCACCTTTCAGTTTATACCATTTGTTCAGTTTGAGTTTTCTTGTAAATTTAAATAAGTCTATTCTGTTATCGGTATAGCTGGAAGGATATGAGGGACAGAATGACAAACCTAGACAAAGGGTTCTTTTTTCAATCATATTCAGTTTTCTTTTTGACAAGTTAACTATGGTCATGTTTACCATTTCGTCATCCATTAGTATTTCCTTTTGTTGGCACGTCCTCTGCTTGTTCCCACTGCGCCACGACCCTTGTCTTTTTTGCCATCGTTGTCTGATTCGTATTCTCCTGTTTGCTCGTTTCCCCTTCCGCGTCCTCTTCCGCGTGTTCCTCTCCCACGTCCTCGGGGTTTCGGTACCGGGGTCTCCCGCGTTGTTAGACGCCCCCTTCTCAGAGTCCGGTATTCGTCTAAAAAAGTCAGCTGCTTTTTTCCTTTCGCAGGGGTCACGGTGATCAGGGAAACATCAGATTCACTCCCACTTGTGACATTGGCTTCTGTTGTCACGTTCCTGTTGTCCCCGGCTCAACTAAAACCAATGAACCGACCACGACTTTGGAACCCATTGAACAAAAACTTAAACAATACGAGAAGTTGAAGAAAACTGAGGTCACCAAATGGTGGGAGGCTACATCATTGCAACACTACTTAGATCAAAACATGGTTCCAAGAGGACTACGTATATTTACTACACCAACATACGAGAAACCAAATCCCTTAATGTTAGAGGAGTGGTCCACAAACTCTGCAAACAGCTCTCGCAGAATGCTTGAAATCTTAATTAAGTACGCGTGGCTGGACCGAGAGGAACTCATTAAGGAAATAAAAGGAATTATGGAAGACCTTAACAAAGCTATGGAAGCTGAAAGTTTGAACGCAAAACTCAAACCCATTCAAGAAAGACTAACGAAACATGAAGAGGAAATCAAAGCAAGGAAAGAAAGAAAACTCAACCGCGACTATGCTGATTATGA
The DNA here is from genome assembly GCF_964263255.1 of Lissotriton vulgaris. NCBI lineage: Eukaryota > Metazoa > Chordata > Amphibia > Caudata > Salamandridae > Lissotriton > Lissotriton vulgaris. The sequence goes on from NC_141685.1 coordinate 2,049,236,679, forward strand.
CAGCGGAAGAATACTCACGTTTAGTCACAAGTACGATCATTTATACAAAAATGATACCACCGGCACCAGTCTTATGGAGGAAGCCGGGGACAACAGGAACGTGACAACAGAAGCCAATGTCACAAGTGGGAGTGAATCTGATGTTTCCCTGATCACCGTGACCCCTGCGAAAGGAAAAAAGCAGCTGACTTTTTTAGACGAATACCGGACTCTGAGAAGGGGGCGTCTAACAACGCGGGAGACCCCGGTACCGAAACCCCGAGGACGTGGGAGAGGAACACGCGGAAGAGGACGCGGAAGGGGAAACGAGCAAACAGGAGAATACGAATCAGACAACGATGGCAAAAAAGACAAGGGCCGTGGCGCAGTGGGAACAAGCAGAGGACGTGCCAACAAAAGGAAATACTAATGGATGACGAAATGGTAAACATGACCATAGTTAACTTGTCAAAAAGAAAACTGAATATGATTGAAAAAAGAACCCTTTGTCTAGGTTTGTCATTCTGTCCCTCATATCCTTCCAGCTATACCGATAACAGAATAGACTTATTTAAATTTACAAGAAAACTCAAACTGAACAAATGGTATAAACTGAAAGGTGATCAGGGACCCCTTGTGAAAGATCCTGAAAGTAATGATATGTACAATTTTGATATTGGAGACAGTGAGACCTTAAACGTTATTATGGATCTAGGCATCAATGAAATGCAGGAAGAAGAGGCTTGCAGCACCACACAATTGCTTTCAGAATTAGACATTTGCACTAACACTACAGCCAACACTGCATTCAAAAACAAGTCTAACTTTCTTCCCACCTTACCACACGATAACATAGATACATTTCACGAGTGTGTGAACAAAAGCCTCAATGACTTTAGACAGAAGCATCACAAGTACAAACTGAGGGAACAACCCAATATGAGTTACAAACAAAGACAAGCCATAAAAACCCTTATGGCTGATGAGACAATAGTCATACGCCCTGCGGACAAAGGAGGTAACATTGTCTTGCTGGACAGGGATATGTATATTTCAGAGGCTAATAGGCAATTGAGTGACAACAATTTCTATGAACCCATTGATTGGAAATGTTATCATGAAAGTGTAAATTGTGTGTGGGATTTCCTTTTTGAATGGAAGGAGAGAGGCATTCTTTCTTGGGATGAATATAATTATCTAAAATGTGATTATCCTGTTCTCCCAGTACTGTATCTGCTGCCCAAGATACACAAGAATGCCACTAAACCCCCAGGGAGACCCATAGTGTCATCACGAGGGAGTGTATCGGAGAGAATCTCCAAATACATAGATGTATTTCTGAGGGAGTTTCTAATGGAACTTGAAAGCTATGTTAAGGACACAAAAGATTTTCTGAAAAAGATAGAAAATCTAAGATGGGAAAAAGATTATATCTTGGTAACCCTAGATGTCCAAAGCTTGTACACCATAATTGATCATGACCAGGGAGTGGAAGCATGTGAGTTTTTCCTCAGGGCAAGATCCATGAGATACAGGGAACACACTATCATGCTTGTAGAAATGATCAAATATTGCCTAAAAAACAACATTTTTTTGTTCAATGGTGAACTATTTAAACAGGTCAGTGGCTCAGCTATGGGCTCATGTTTTTCACCGAGCTTTGCCAATCTGTTCCTTGGAAAATGGGAAAAAGACATACGCTCTGACCCCATCTTACAACAGGACTTTACGAAGGTATCTATGTGGTTGAGGTACATAGACGATCTCTTCATTGTCTGGAAAGGAACAATGAAGGAAGCAGATGATTTTATTGACAAACTCAATTGTAACATGCGTGGCATAGTTCTCAGTGGCATTAAGAGTAAAACTGACATTGAGTACCTCGATGTCAAAATTGAGATTGTCAATGAGTCTGTACAGACCAAACTTTTTCGCAAGGCCACTGCTGGCAACAGCATCTTGCATGCCCTAAGCAGTCACCCCGAGAGCTTAAAATGGAGTATCCCATTTGGGGAGCTATTGCGGGCCAAGCGTAACTGTAACAATGACCAAGCTTACAAAGCAGAGAGTGAGATCATATGCGACCGGTTCAAAGCCAGAGGTTATCCTAATTGGGTGGTCAAAAGAGCGAGGGAAAGAGCCAATGCCATAAAAAGATCTGATACCATCTGTGACAAACCCAATACCAATATGGGAGATGAAGGTGGCCCGAGACTCATCCTCACGTATAGCAGTGACTCCCAAGCAATCAAAAAGGTTATTACCAAAAATTGGGATATACTCAAAGCAGACAATATCATTGGCAAAGAATTACCCAAAAGACCCAGCATAACATACAGACGGGGAAAAGCATCAGGGACTTGCTAGTTCATAGTGATATCACCACATACCCCCCTGCCAATGTACAAGGTCTAGATGGCTTTTTTCCATGTGGCCACTGTAAGGCCTGTGCCAACAGCAAATCATGCAAAGAAGTCACCTACAATGGCATAAATAAGAAAATCAAGTCCTTCCTCACATGTAGCTCTACCTTTGTCGTTTATGCAATAGTGTGCCCGTGTGGCAAATGGTACATAGGCAGCACCACATGCATGGCAAAGAAGCGGATCCTGGAACATACCAGAGCAATCACAAATTTTGATCCCAAATACCCTGTGGCTAGGCACTTCAAGGAACAACACTTTTCCAATGCCAAGTACCTTAGTTATACAATTTTGGAACAGGTACCCAAAAATCCTAGAGGGGGTAACAGGATTCTCAAATTGCGACAGAGGGAGTCGAGACTAATCATAGACTTCCAGTGCAAGGATCCGGGAGGCCTCAACCAGGATGAGGAATTAGCAGTACACCTTAAAGATTCGTAATTTACCATAGCTGATGTCAGTTTATGTTTTTGTTTGTCTTTCATGCTGATAATTAACTTATTTTTCCTCCATACCTTATGCTTGTGTTCAGTCCTATGTAGTATTACATAGGTATAGAAAATGTATTTCATCTGATTTTAAACCTGTATTAATTTACATATTTGTTTTGTTCTTTTAGGAACACGCGAGAAGGGGCCCACTCCACTGGCACTTCACCTCACGGGACCCCTCCCCTTCTCCACCTTTTTTGAGCACAAAGGCACTGCATGGTTTGCAAAGACTGTATGGTAGACATTTACACTTTATTCGAGCACTTGCGAATACCTATGTACTTTGATGAGGCGATACAGACGTGATCTAGGTCCAACCCTTTACTCCCTGGCCCTAGGAGTTTATCCCGATGTCACTACCACTTTCTGACTTCGGGTTTCATTCTCTGGTGATACATCACTTAGCAGATATGGTACGCTCCCCAATTTAGAAACGCCATGTTTCCAGCACATTAGGACTCTGTGTTACGTTCCACGAGTTATCCATACAATGACATCTTGTTTACAACTTTGTTTTCTATCGTGTTGTTGAAGCAAATAATAATAATTTTTTATTGGCACATTTGTTTCTTACAATTTTGGGGATGTTCCATACTACGTGACAAATATCGTTTTGAAGACATACATGTTGTATTCAGTACGTGAAATGCATTTAGAGTCTAATCAAAACACGTAATTATGTTCAGTCTCATTTCTATGTCTATGATGTTAATAGATATAACCAATGGCTTTGCATTTTGTTTTCCACGTGATCAAGCCGTCTTCACGGCGAAACGCGTTGTGGAATAAACAGCACTAAAGATATCTTCGGTGTTTGCCTGTTTTTGCCCTGAGAGCGTACTTCATTGACTTTGTGCCTTTTGGAATTGATTCGAGTCGGCTTCACTCCGCCGACACATACGCCACCTTCCACGGGTCACCTGGGGTCCAGAAGGAGTTTTCTGTTGAACTAATATATATGTATATATATATATATATATATATATATATATATATATATATATATATATATATATATATATATATATATATGAACCAAAACACCTAACTCCCACACAAGTTCCATGGAAAAGCAGGCACGGACACGAAGTGGCATTGGAATCGGCATTTATTTCTTAGTGCAGGACGCCCTCAATCACGAGCACGAGGAAGAGACGCGTTTCAGCCTTCAAGAGGCCTTTGTCAATCAAGTTTGGCAGTGCATAACTAATGATTTAAATAGCCCATCCCACTGACCCAATTAGTAAACATGGAAAACATACTATAGTGTAAGGATTCCCATTACAGCTTAAATGCAACATGCTCACATTGCCAGAGGCTCTTAATAAACATAAATGCAGGTAAGATGCAGCCTACTTGTATATAGTGCCCAATGCAATTCTCAAAGTGGCAATGTTACCAGTAAAGCAGACAAAATTAATATGGTGAGACATGTATGCCAAATAAAACACCACTCAGTGGGAAACATGCGGGCACTAAAACAGTTCTGCCAAACTCGCATCCTTTGTTGCCTGTATATTATAAAAAATGTATCACAAAATGATAATTGTAATAAAACTGCTGCCGCATATACTCGTGGGAGTTCCTAAAGATTGTCTCATGTCCCCTTCAGCTTAATGAAGCTATTGATTGTCCCGTTACAACACTACATCTACATCCAACATTGTCCAGGGAGGGGAAGTAATCTCTGCCTTGTCTTTACCAACCGCAGCTGCTGCGCGGCGCCCCGGGACCGGTGGAACAGACACAGCGCCGGAGGCAACAATCACTGCATAGCCGGTGCTATCCCGCCTAAAAGGACAACTCCAGTGCACGCTGAGTCACCGCCCATCCACGTCAGTAGTTCTCAGCAGTAGTTGCCAATAGGAGCCCCGGGGCCGGAAAACATTATTCATGCCAGAGAAAACATTTCTTTATATTGTTAAAGAAATGCTGCCTCCCCGTAAAAACGGGTGCATGACCACTGTCTGGAAAAGGACTGCAAATCCCACAGTGCAATGCAACAGTCTGTTGGGTGTCGGCAGAGCAAACCTCCCGTTGTATTTGTACAGTTAGTGTCAGAGATGGTTATTATCCAGGCAGGACAGCCAATGTTTATAGGAAAAAACGGCAAGCATCGATATTTAGATGGCACAACCTCGTGATAAAGGGGGACCCATTCGCAAAATAGATAACGCCATCACCACCTCACCGCGTCAGCAGCGTTGCATCTGCGGTGCCCAGTCACCAGTTTGCGCCAGTAATCCAGGCAAGGCATTTCTTGTCGGTGAGGTGCAGATCCATGCTGGCAGCCACAAAAACCGCCCCGCTGTAAGACCCGCATCCTCTCGGCAGTCATCCTCATTCCTTATCCTGGACGCACAGCTGGGGGCTCCCCTGATAGCACTCCAGTACTCCAAAAAAACACACGGTCTGATAGGAGAGCCACATTTAACGACTGGTGTTCCGTAAAAGCGTGACGACCATTCACGCTGAATTGACATGAACCAAAACACCTAACTCCCACACAAGTTCCATGGAAAAGCAGGCACGGACACGAAGTGGCATTGGAATCGGCATTTATTTCTTAGTGCAGGACGCCCTCAATCACGAGCACGAGGAAGAGACGCGTTTCAGCCTTCAAGAGGCCTTTGTCAATATGACGGGTTAAGAATTAAGCAGCCCACATTCGGGTGCAAGTTTGTACCGCGATGACTCGAGGATCAAAGCGCGGTAAATTGGAAGCGCCGGTTCAGTCGGCTGTAGTAACTTCCTGTGTAATACATGGATACCCGATTGTGGGCTGCTTAATTCTTAACCCGACAGGCTGCCTAAACAAGGCACAAGTCCGACTCAACCTGAGCCCGCCGAGGAACTCCTCCTCGGCAATAGAGGCTTTCTACTTTTAGGCATTTATATAATGTCCTGATGATGGTCCCCATGATTTAAAAGTGGGACCGAAACGCCGTCGACCCTTTGAGCACTTTATGCATAAAAATGTTATGTATTGTGAATATGTGAAAGTGCCTGTTTGAGATTTCTGTGTATTTGTAAAATTACAGAAAATTGCTGCTTTTGCCTAAAAGCCTTGTTTTGTTCTTTGCTCCACTCACTGTACTGATCTGTATGTGCTTAGGTACAGGCTTGTACCCCACTACGGTGAACTGCTGAAGGAATCCTTTTTCCGTGTATCTTTTAATAAGTGAAGATTGAGACCTCTGTCCGGCTGGACATGTCAAATTGAATATAGAACCGATTGTGGCTATATTTATTTTGTTTCAGTATTTCGCATGCATGGGACCACTTTTGTTTTTGAAGTAATATGTTCCCCGAGGTCCTGTGCTGATTTGCTTGGGGTCCCCTTGTTGGTTGTTATATATATGTTCTTTTATCCTGTGGCAACATTTCCTATCTGAGCTACAATAGGAAATCACTTTTTTTCACCCATCCTCCCCCTCCCGAATCTTCACAAAAGTTGTCATGCTGAAACATATCTCACTAAATAGGTAAACTGGCAAATTTTGTGTAAATACCTCCACAGGGTGAAAAGTTATAGGCAAACCAAAAAATGGCTTTGCAATGAAAATACAGTCCTAAACACTACTAGGCAGTGACTATTGTTACTGCATGGTTATATGTATATAACTCAGTGAAAAGGCATTTGTCATACATGCTCCCTCTGTTTATTTCATTTGTCCTGGTTAAAAAATAAAATAAAATTTTAATTAGCCAGCTGTGATTATCCATTTTAGTACACAGGCAAGCTCCATCTCCAAAAGTTCAACTGGTTCACTACACAGTACACATGCAAACTGCTTTCCCTCGAAAACAGCAAATTAACAAACTGGCAAACTAAAATAAAGCATGTTAGTAGTTTGTGGCAGTACAATCTCCCTCAAATTGCATACATCCATGCATTCTCAGATTTGCTTTTAAGGAATTCCTGAAAGTAAAAGGCTCATGGTAGTCACTGAGGAATTAATCCATTAATAGCCATTGTTTAAATAAAACCTCTTGAGTCGTAGACAAGATTGTGATCCCAGCCAGTGTGTACGTGACATGCTGTGCTGTTCACATAAAATGAAAGTGGCGTGTAAACGTTTGAGTCTATTAATCTGCGCTGCTGAGCAGATGGCCAGAGTTCTGTAATCCTTCAGGAGACAGGGTATAACTATTCGTCCTCATATATATATAGAGAACAGTGCCTCTTGTTAATTCTAATCCTATCATCTGTAGAAATAAGGCCAAGCAGTTCACGAGTCAGAGGCATGGTCGAAAGTTCATTCCTAAAATGCAGGCACAGCAGGCTAGGTGGCTGTATTTTGCTTCCCTTCTGTGAATTTGCATCAGCTTAAACAAATACGATTAAACAAACAAGCTTAAAGATTAATGTACTGTGGCTAATTGTACTGTGCTTTTGATAGATGGACTAGTTCAAACGTTTTTATTATTATTATACCTTTAGGTGTGAGAACAGTGATACTGCATGAAACAAAACCTTGCATCTCACAGCCTAATTCTATAATGGTTGTTTTCTATCAGTAGGATATTCGAAAATTCATAGAAACATAATTAAAGGAAAATATAATAGAGCTCAACTTTAGACGACATTTCAAATGATTTTATTTCAGTAGTGCTGAAAAACTTTTCAGAGTGGTTGCTGCCCAGTGACAATAGTGCACTAAAGTTTAGGGGATTGTGAAAAACGCTATTGAAAATGAGAATGCGCCAAATGAGTCAGTTCTGATGAAGATTGTTTTCACAATTAAGTACTATGCACATACATCAACATTAACATGCAACACACAAATGTATTGAAAGTGTATTTTTTCACGTTTAACCTGACTTTAGCTAATGTAGGTCACATTTTGAAATGGTTATACCTCTGGATGGCAAGCTGCTTTCTTTTGGTCTTTTTATTTCAGGAGGACGCGACTCCACCTCCGCGATCAATGTGTCCTTGGTGATCCTTTTTTTCTTTTATGTAATCCTTGTGGAATGTGTTAAGGGGCTGTTGCGAAGCACCTGCAAAGCTCAGCCTTGGAAAATGCATTTCATTGTGTTACTCATAACTGCGGGTTTGAAGGACGTTTATGGAAGCTTCTTTGTGTAGTAGCTTGAGAAACGAAATGAATTTGCCCGATCTGTTTGTTCTTTATCCTGATTGATTCCCTGCATGACAATTGTGTGTAGTTCTAAGGAAATGCTAGAAAATGTGTGTTTTAAATTGATTTAGTGTAGACAAGAGTTCAGATGCCTTTACATCCGCCTTTGCTTGCTGGTAGAATCATTTTATCCTGATTTCTCTTCAGATTTCCCCTACTTTTGGCTCGCTGAGGGTAGAATGTCCCTGTATGGGAGACCTGATTTTCTCTATTCTATTTGAGACAAATTCATAACAGTTGTCTTTTCTCACCTGATTTTACGTTTCTTGAATATATCAAGTAATTTGTTCATGTATTGGCTACTGAATTACAAATAATCCTGATAGTTTGAGTTGAAACTTTGCAAATCTTTTAATGTACCTTTATGGCTTGAGGTAATTGCTCACTGTCTTCCTTGTGGGTTCAAATGTACTTCATTATTGAAAATATATTAGGGTACGTGGTTAGGACGCCGGAGGGAATGGCGGCGTGAGCTCGGAGCTCCGCGCCCGACCCCCGAATTGATCCTGAAATAGAAGGGAAGCAGCCCACGGTGGCCCCGGCCAAACAAGGTGCTGTCAGAGGACTGCGGTGGGCGCCCGTGGGACCGCCATTGAAGCTGATCGTCGGAGATTTGGAGCAGGGAGACCAGACGGACCGGCAGCGCGGCGGCTGGGGAGTGAAACTAGCTGCGTAGGCAGTGGAGCGATCCTCCCCGCAACAGGAGCCGACACCCTTGGCACCGGAGAGAACTTCTGCAGGTAGCGGAGTGCCCAGCGGTGAACCCAGGGGACCCCAGGGGACCCCAGGGGACCGGCGGAGCAGAGGCTGTGGCCCGCTGCACTGCTCAGCCTGAGAGTGGGGACTGAGCGGGACGGCGGCGGCGCCCGGGCGGCTGTGTCGAGCAGAGACGTGGGATCTGGAGGAGCGCAGTCCCGAGGCCGGTGTAGCCCTGAGGTGAGGAGCGGACCAAAGGGACTGAGACGCCCCCGCCAACAGACAGAGGGGGGGGTGAGTTTGCGCCCCCCCCGAGAAGGACTGGAGTGGGGATAGGGTGCTGCCTCTCATCCCAATGGCCACTGGCAGTGGCGAAGACGACTGTGGGTCGTAGAGTGGAGCCTCCTTTACCCCTACAGCGGCGAGTTCGGCAGGGGGCCCCCTGCGGGTAGATCAGTGAGCCTTGGAGACGCCCGCCCTGCACATCGGGCCAAGAGGAGAACCGAGCTAGCGGAGGAGAGGGGGCACAAACTACGGACCCACCCTGGGGGCGGCGGTGCGGAGGCATTGGGAGAGTGGCGCTTCTGGCCATCACCAGGCCCGCGCTGAGCTTGCCCCCAGGTGGAAGCCACGGCGATTTACAGGTGCACGGGCGGAGCGGACCCGACCACGGTCCGGCGGACGTGGGCCTAGAGACTGGAGTATCCGAGGAGTTACAAGAGGAAGGCTGGATACACGCCGACCCCTGCGATTGGGATCCAGCTCCCGACCGGAGACCCAGAGGCTGGTGTAGGCCCTGCTTGGAGGCGAGGGGGGGGGGCTGAGTAAAACGTAGGAGCGGGGCGATTGGAGTTATGGGGAAAACGAAGGGGAAGACTGAGGGATCAGCGGCCTCCGACGCAGCGGAAGAGGAACCGGCGGGGTCATCGGAGCTGCAGCAGCTGCAGACCCGCATACTGGAGGCCATAACGGCCACGAGAGACACTCTACAGCAAAACATTGCGCAGGTGGTGTCGAGTTTGGGCCTTCTGAGAGCGGACCATGGCAAACTCAAAGATAGGGTCAAGGAGGTCGAAGGCACCCTACAAACATTGGCTCCTGCTCAGAAGACTATCGAGAGTAGATTAACAGACGCCCTAGACCGGATCCAGACCCTGGAACGACAGGCTGAGGACGCTGAAAATAGTAGTAGACGCAGCAACGTCCGCCTCGTGGGCGTACGGGAAAAGCGGAGGGGAAGGACATGGTCGAGTTCCTTGACAATTGGTTCAGAACGGTGGTCGCACTGGAGGGTCTGTCGCCCCTCTTCACCCTGGAGCGCGCACACCGGGTCCCGTCCGGGCCGCCCAAGCCGGGCTTGCCCCCGAGACCGATCATAGCTAAACTGCTGCATTATAAGAACAGAGACCTCCTTCTGCAAAGGGCTCGAGACACAGGCCTGTTTCAATTGGAAAACGGCAGAGTGACATTGTACCCCGATTTCACCTTCGAGACACAGCGACTGCGTGCCTCCTTTCTATCGATCAAAAGAGAGCTCCGGACCGAAGGCATCTCCTATTCCTTGCTTTTCCCAGCGAAGCTGAGGGTGGTGGTCGGGGAGAAGGCACACTTCTTCGGCATGGCGGCGGACGCCAGGGAGTGGTGGGAGACGTACAAGGCGGGCACGGACTGCGCCAAGACGAGAGAAGAAAGGGAGCGGAGGAGGAACTGGCGAGATCAGGTGCTTCCCAGTCCAGGCAGGGCACAGGCACAGAGACACATGCATAGGGATCGGAATTGGACCTTTCGGGGATCCTCAGAACCAAAGGTCTGTTGGTAACACCGCAGACATCGGAGGAGATCCTGAATGTATGACTGGAGCTGGCAGGCAGTAGGTGGCGTGGCCACCGACGGCCTCCCGCGCTAATGAGGACAGTGGCCGGGGATGGCGGGCTGGGTTGTGGGCCTATGGCTGATAGTGGGGGGTCTGCAGAGGGTGCAGCGGGAAGTGAGCGTTCCGGCCTTGACCACGTTCCACTAGCCCTTAAGGCACTCACGGTCACGACCGTGTCTTAGCAACAGAGTTTTGAAAGTTGCATAAGTTTGAATGGGAACTGATAGTCTAATATTGGGGCCTGTCCTGGGGGGGGTTCCTTGGGGGGGTATTGTTGGGGACTTGTACCACATTTGGTGTTTTTTGAATTCGGGGTTTCTGGGAGTCGCACAGTTTGAAGCTTCTAGAAGGGATTGGGGGGGGGGGGTACGTCATCCGTGAGGGGCTGGGACTGTATCTGAGAAAACGACTTGCATTGTGGGACAATGGCTAATGCTAATGTATTGAAGTGCATTACTTGGAATGTGCGGGGGCTTCACACAATGGTGAGGAGACATAAGGTGCATGCCTACTTGGTGCATGCCTACTTGGTCAGAAGGGGGATTCACATAGCGTTGCTACAGGAAACTCACCTCACAAAGCAGGAGGGGGCGGCGCTGCAGAAGCGATGGAGGGTTCAGGTATTCCATACTTCCTATTCAGCGTATGCTAGGGGCGTTCTTGTATGGGTCAGGGCGGGCACCCCCTTTCAGTCAACACGACATTTAATTGATCCAGATGGGAGATACGTGGTGGTGGAAGGCAGATTACGAGGTAGAGACTTTGGGCCCGATTCACAGAACTAACTTAAGACAAAATCCTAAACTTACTACTTTTGGTATTCACAGAAGTTAGGATTTTGTCTTAAGTTTGTCTTAAGACAGACTTAAGACAGACTTAAGTTAGGATTTTGTCTTAAGTCTGTCTTAAGTCTGTCTTAAGACAAACTTAAGACAAAATCCTAACTTCTGTGAATACCAAAAGTAGTAAGTTCAGGATTTTGTCTTAAGTTAGTTCTGTGAATCGGGCCCATAGTTTTGGGTAGTGTATACGCCCCGAACACGGAGTAGTTGGCCTTTTTCACCAGTTTATCGGGGACACTGGCACACTACTTAGCGGGCCGATCTTGTTGGGTGGGGATTTTAACTCGGTAGCGGAAACTACACTAGATAGATCCCACCCACCATTGAGGGACTCCCCTGTTCATAGACTTACGAAAGGTAGGTTGCAATGGCAAGAGGAATGGGGACTGACTGATGTTTGGCATGCACACCATCCCACTAAACGCGATTACTCGCACTTCTCCAGCCTCCATGACCTCCACGTCCGGCTTGACGCGGTGTTGTGCTCAAGAGCGATGACGCCGGCCGTAACTTGGTCGGAGTACCTGACGAGAACGATCTCGGACCATAACCCACTGCTGGTTGACTTGGCCTGGGCGGTGGAGGTGTCCCGAGTGCCGACCAGGAGGTAAAGACCAGAGACCTTGGAGGACCCGGTGTTCCGGGCGGCACTGGAGGAGGGCATAACCCAATACTTCATTGATAACGAAGGGACGGTAGCTACTAGGGCGATGGAGTGGGACGTTTTTAAAGTAGTAATGAGAGGCCAATGTATAACAAAATACGTGGACATGCGGAAGGTGCTGTTGGGCGACATTAACAAGGCAGACTCCAAGCTGCGGGAGGCGGAGAGGGGATGGCCTGGCCACCCCGAGCTCCAAGAAGCGGTTCACTCAGCTAGAGAGGCGGTGGCGGTGGAAGTGGAGCGGCTACGCGCCTTTGACCACCGAGCGTACTTGCTTAGAACCCACGTGGAGGGAGACAAAGCCGGAAGGCTGCTGGCATGGCTGGCAAACCCCATGAAGCGCTGCTCCCCTATCCTAGCAATAGAGAATGAAGCGGGCCTAATCCATTACTCCCAGGCGGAGATTGTGGATTGCTTTCAGAAATACTATGAGGGCCTCTACAGGAGCGAACCGGGGGAACGACGACGGAGATCAAGTTTTTTCTCGGTGGCCTCCAATTGCCCCAGCTAGACGGAGACCAGGCGAAGGAATTGGGGAGGGACATCGATGTGGGTGAGATCAGGAGGGCGGTGACAAGGATGGCCCGCAATAGAACGCCAGGTATAGATGGACTGCCAATAGAATTTTATAGTAAGTATTTGGACATCTTGGCGCCAAAACTCCAAGCTATATATAAAGAAGCCAGAGAAACAGGGCACCTGCCCCACTCGATGCGGGAAGCGCTAGTGATACCACTCCTGAAGCAGGGCAGGGAGAGCAATAACCCGGCATCTTATAGGCCGCTTTCTATGCTGACCGCTGACTATAAGATACTGAGCTCTATATTAGCGGCTAGACTCCTGCAGCATATGCCTGACCTAGTACATGAAGACCAGAGTGGATTCATTCCTGCACGGAACACGACGATTAACATTAGGAGACTCACGCGCCTGATGGAGGGCTTCCAGGCAGAGGCCCAGGCGCCTCTGGTCCTCTCGGTAGATATCGAGAAGGCTTTCCATAGTCTAGAGTGGGACTATTTATATACAGTTATGGAGCGCTTCGGACTGGGGGAAGGATACATTCAGTGGACGAGAGCCTTGTACACGGCGGCGGTAGCGAGAATGAGGATTGGACCCCTAGTCTCGCACCAGTACCAGGTGGAAAGGGGCACCCGACAGGGTTGCACCTTGTCCCCTCTACTATTTGCGCTGGCGATTGAGCCGTTGGCGGCTGAGGCCCGGACGGGAAGATATTTTGAGGGGATAGGTAGCAGGGACGGGCGGCAATATATCTCGCTATACGCCGACGACCTGTTGATATTCTTAGAGAATAACATGACAGCGCTTGAAGGGGCGGAGAAGCTGTTGGAGCGATTTGGCGACATATCGGGCCTGAGAGTCAACTGGACGAAGACGTGCTTATTCCCATTTCGGAGGACCTCGGACTGTCCGGATCGTCCTGTTAACCGGCCCGCGCTCCACTGGGAACCGCGCTGTCTTAAATACTTAGGGGTATATATATATACCATACAGCCGCAGATATGCTAGAAGGGAACATAGGCCGCTGTATACGAGCGCTGAAGGGTAACATGACCTTTTGGGCCGCGCTCCCGTTGTCTGTCGCTGGCCGTATATCCCTGCTGAAAATGGTAGCCCTGCCGCGCTTACTATACTACTTTCGTGCACTCCCGGTCTGGATCCCTAGTTCCCTTTTCCGTCAACTCAAGACTCAATTGACAACGTTTTTGTGGGGAGCAGGTAGATGCAGAGTGGCGCTGGCGACGCTCACTCGCCCGAAAGATGAGGGAGGGTTAGCGGTGCCGGACTTTGAGTCGTATTATCTAGCCACCCAACTGCAGGTATACACGCAAGAGGTGGCGCGGATGTACAGGGGCCCTGAGAGCGGCAGGACGAGGGGCACGCCACGACATGTCCTGGCCTATATAGCCCTACAGCAGAAGATCGCTAATCGGGACTTGATGCTTCAACAACAAACGTTCAGGCTTTGCTGGAACCGGTCCCACAAACGCGCAGGGATACGACACCCTTATGCCCCGGAAATGCCCTTGGCCATGCTGACAGCGCTACCCCATGGCGGCGTATGGTCGCAGCTACAGCATTGGGAAGTAGAGGGAGTGCAGGTAGTTGGGGACCTCTACGAAAATGGGGCGCTCCTCCCATACCAGGAACTTCGGGAACGGTTTGATTTACCAAGAGGGGGCTACCTCCTGCACTCGGCTATGGTTGGGGCAATGCAGGCGCACTGGAGAGGGGGATTAGCAGAGACCGAGACGGCCTCAGTTTGTCAGTATGCCATGATGGCGGCTGTGACGGTCAAGGCGGTGATGTGCCTGTATTCCAGAATGCTCCGTGAAAATCTACTGCCTCTCACGACGTTGAAGTCCAAGTGGGAGATTGACCTGGGTAAGGATATACCTGAAACGACCTGGGCGCGCCTGGTGCGTCGTGCACGTAATAGCACAAGGAACGCGAGATTCCAGCTTATTCATTTTTACATACTGCACAGGGCCTACATGACTCCTGGCAGAATCAGGAACTACTTTGGTGTGGCGGAGTCGGCGTGCCCCCGGTGCGCATTGGAGAGAGCGGAGCAGGAGCACATGCTGTGGTCCTGCCCTGCCCTCCGAGAGTATTGGCAGGGTATAGGAGAGACCTTAAATGAAGTGACGGAAAGAACCATAGAGTTTGACGCAGCGGTGTGCATTCTGCACTGGTTCCCGCACACGCCGAAAAATAAAAACACTAGTAGATTCATCGACATGGGGCTGATGATAGCCAAAATGGAAATAACTAGGCACTGGAAGGCAAGGGTTAGCCCTACACATAAGAGGTGGCATAGCGAATTTCTCAAGTGGGCGGCTTGTGACAGCACACACAGGTACCAACTGGCACGCCAGAGCCCGGACCCTAGAACAATGGACATGGCGGCAGCCTGGGAGGCACTAGTACAGGCCCTTAGGGATAGCATACTGACGGAGGAGGAGGGAGCCCTCAGTGCGGACAGGGATGACGCCCAGTAAACGCCGAACACACTGCAAGCCTTGACAGTAATTGACCCACAAGGGATAGCCTAACATTGAAGACAGCAAGAGACCCCAAGAGCGGATGGCGGGGGGGGGGAGGGGAAGGGTGGGCATGTAGGACGGAGGGGAGTTTAAACTGGGGATTTAGGTTAGGACAGAAAAGTGGACCTACACCTTTGAGGATATGAGAGATGCTCCTGACAACAGCGACCAGGCACAGACAATGCGATTGATTACCGCCGCCCGGCCCCCGGGATGTGGGCCACCAGGCTGTGTATAGCATGACGAGGGTGATTAGCGTTACATGGTTCGAGCAGAAATGTAAAAGTGTGGAGACTGGATCGCGAAATGTATGTCTGCAATAAAAATTACTTTAAAAAATATATATATATATATATATTGAAAATATATTACTTTTTAAGTCAGCCTTAGTCAGAACTAAAGATTTATTGGAGGGCGCTTATTGAACCAGAATTTGCACCAGAATTTACACAGAACAAAGTGCCCTAACGGTTGCATCCAATGGATAATGGTAAAGGTGTCAGTCTTGCAATTTAAGCATCATTTCTACAAATATATTTCTAAAACGGGGTATGCTATGGAAATGTATACAGGATATGCATGTTCTCAACTGAAATTACTGCTTTGCTCACCCAAACCACTAGAAACAATCACCGGGAAGAACACACTCAGTGTAGATTGGGAAAGAACAACGCACATGTAAACATGTGAGCTAAGTAAGATGGTCTCAGCCTGCCTCCTGACGACTGCCTTTTAGAAAAGAAACTTACCACTCTTCAGTATTCAAGCAGCGGCGTAACACAGGCCCCGCAGCCCCCAAGCTGGGTCCCTACATCAGAGTACTCAGGCCTTAGTGCTCCAATCCAGAGCGGGCCCCTCTGTATACCTAGCTAATGGGCCCCCTCAACTTTCATTACACCACTGTCTTCAAGATACGTGATGTTGGGGCACAAAATTAGGAGGTGGGGCCTCACTGGTGCATGCCACTCAGAGTGTGGAAAAGAAATATGTATCATTGTTTTTGTGGAGGTACAAGAACTCTCAGGCCTCACTCTGGTTTTCTCCATCTGATTGCTAGCTCAAAAACCTCTTTACATTTCACAGTTTCCCAGCATGCCATTTGTGCACTATTCCACTGCCGTTCCAAAACCTTTATATGTTCAGAAGAAAACTGCTTCCCCATTTGTTTAGTTACAGAATTGCCGTATACTGAAACACTGAGTCACAGAAGAAATATTACTCATCATTAATAAGCTACAAGAAATAATGACTTATCCTTCTCTCTTGTGAACTAGACAGCACTCAAAGGTCTATTGGGTCAGACAAATATTTGTATTGTATATACAGTAGACCAAAAATAAAATAACTTCCCATACTATTGCCCTGCAATAGAATAACTCATCACAATATTGTACCATGAACTATGAAGCATACAAAATACCAAAGGCCAGTGTCAACCAAGAAAATGTTGCAGCCCATGCCATTGCATACTCCCAACAAGAACTCCAACAACAAATTAGCGCAGCCTGATGAATAAATACCATAAATCTACCTGAATCCAAAGTAAGAAAATAAAAAAAATCTCACAGGCTTCACTGATTTGTTAAATAAAAATAAAGAATTAGGAATGAGCTGGTTTGCTGGCCACAGATGGGTGTAGCTACCAGTGGCCAGTACATTGCACGGGGGCCAAGACTACACCAGCCGCTTGATCCCTGAGAGGGCACCACTAGTAAAGATGCTGGAAGTCAGGAGTGCAGGGGTTCCTGCAACACCCCAAAAATAACACTGCTGGAGTTCAAAAGGTGAATGAGCGAGTGAATTAGTGATGTCTTTAAATGTTGTATTTGATAGAAACTTTCTAGCTGCAGATTACTTACCTTGGTATTATCTTCAAGTGTCAGACTGGTTCAGAAAATTTTCAACAAGTACCACTGCGAGCCGGTAGGTAGCGTTGGACAGAAGTAACATACGTGGTGCCTATACAGGCGCCATCCCAGTGCTCTGGCATCAGGTTTTTTCCCACCAACTTTCAGCACAGATCTGGAAGAGCTACCACCAGTCACTTTTTGACTGAGTTTTTATTTTGACGTTTTGTCAAAGATTTTTTCGAGAATCCTATCTCCTGGTGTGCACGGAATGTCTATTAAGATACCAATGGGTTTTAAACCCTGTGAAGCCTGTCACAGGCAGATGTCTGTGACAGACCCACACTTCCTTTGTTTGCGGTGCTTGGAGTGGGTCCACGACTCCAAGGCCTTTGAGGACTGCCTCAACAGGAACCCAAAGGCACTGAGAGAACATCATCTGTGGCTCCTTGCTTTTCAACAACCCCATGACACTCTCGATTCTGGTAGTGCAGAAGGTCCCTGCACCATTAGCGCAAGAGTGGGCAGTAAGATTGGAGGGGTGTGTGCTTCAGATTTTCTTACAATCATGCTCGTTGAAATGGATATATGATGTTACAACGCGGACAGTAACAGCGCATACCGTTACAACGCATCTTTTACAACGCGAATACTGTTACAACTCATGTATTTACAACGCATTTTTTTACAACGCAGGTACCTTTACAACGCATACCATTACAACGTAAGTATTGGTAAGTATATATTAATATTAATATTATAATCGTAAATTAATTTTCAAAAATATAATTTAATGTAATTTAATTTAATTTAATTTCAATTAATTAATTTAATTTAAAATTAATTTTACTTTATTTTTACCCTGTACACCTGTACCCCAAAAACTCAAAACTAACCCTCAACCCCAAAAATAAATTAAAGTAATTTAATTTAATTTAATTTCAATTAATTAATTTAATTAAATATTTTAATAATTTAAAATTAATTTTACTTTATTTTTACCCTGTAACCCTGTACCCCAAAAACTCAAAACTGACCCGAAACCCCAAAAATAATTTAATGTAATTTAATTTAATTTAATTTCTATTAATTAATTTAATTTAAAATTAATATTAATTTATTTTTACCCTGTACCCCTGTACCCCAAAAACTAAAAACTGACCCTGAACCCTAAAAATACCCCTTTACCCAAAAACTAAAAACTGACCCTGAACCCTAAAAATACCCCTTTACCCAAAAACTAAAAACTGACCCTGAACCCTAAAAATACCCCTTTACCCAAAAACTAAAAACTGACCCTGAACCCTAAAAATACCCCTTTACCCAAAAACTAAAAACTGACCCTGAACCCTAAAAATACCCATTTACCCAAAAACTAAAAACTGACCCTGAACCCTAAAAATACCCCTTTACCCAAAAACTGAAAACTGACCCTAAACCCTAAAATACCCCTTTACCCAAAAACTGAAAACTGACCCTGAACCCTAAAAATACCCCTTTACCCAAAAACTAAAAACTGACCCTAAACCCTAAAAATATCCCTTTACCCAAAAACTGAAAACTGACCCTGTACCCTAAAAATACCCCTTTACCCAAAAACTAAAAACTGACCCTAAACCCTAAAAATACCCCTTTACCCAAAAACTAAAAACTGACCCTGAACCCTAAAAATACCCCTTTACCCAAAAACTAAAAACTGACCCTAAACCCTAAAAATACCCCTTTACCCAAAAACTAAAAACGGACCCTGAACCCTAAAAATACCCCTTTACCCAAAAACTGAAAACTGACCCTGAACCCTAAAAATACCCCTTTACCCTAAAACCCAAAACTGACCCTAAACCCTAAAAATACCCCTTTACCCCAATGATATAACATTTAAAATATAATTATATACTTACCAATACTTACGTTGTAATGGTATGCGTTGTAAAGGTACCTGCGTTGTAAAAAAATGCGTTGTAAAAACATGAGTTGTAACAGTATCTGCGTTGTAATAGATGCGTTGTAACAGTATTGCGTTGTAAAAAATGCGTTGTAACAGGTGTATACCCGTTGAAATACATTATATGAGAATCAGGGCATGGGGGACTTAAAGAGCAGTCGAAAGTGAGAGAAGTGCAGTTTTTAGGTACATTTAAAACTCAATATTTGGTCAAATAAACAATTTTTAAGAGCTTGTGGGTGTGTTTTTGTTTGTCTGTGTGTATGTAAAAATCACAATTGAAATCCAACTAACACCTCACAACACTCAACTTAAAGCACCTGTTTTCAACTATTTACTATAGAATATATTTATTTGGGGTGAGTGTAACACCCAAACAGCCCCTGAAGCTACGCCCAAACATTCTCGCAGCGGCTCCCCCGATATGGAGGCCGGATTGGGGGTGCCAGATGGTACCATACCCTCCAAGTCGGACCCAGGGTCTTTTTCTTTTGATAGGTCTGGCGAGGGAGACAAATAGGAGGGGTGTTAGGAACATTATGCTGTCCATCACCCCCTTGATGAACCAGAGGACAATTGGCTTGAGGAGCTAGAGATGCCAGTAGGTTAGCCACTTCCTCAGGCACTGGCTTGGTCTCTCCTCCTACCGTGGCTACAGAGGAGGGAGCCTCATTTGCAATGGTGATGCATAGGGCGACTGAAGTCCTGGACCTTCAGTTGCTGTCAGTTGTAGTCAAGACAAATTTCTTGACAGAAGTGCTTCAGCCAGGAATTTCTCTCTCTGAACCTTTAATCATTGTCAATTAAGTACTTATGGATGTCCTACTTGGGGCCTGGTCTGGCCATGCAGAAGGGCTCCTGTGCACAGGACAAATATCCACCAGCATTGCCCCACTCCTGGGGACCCCAATTTGGTCACCTAGCAACCCATCCAGGAGAGCATGCCTTTTAGCCTGCTACACACACGCACTCACCCGGTGTGGGATTGGTTGCCTATGAATTCGGAGGTGTTCTGAGTGAGGGTTGCGCTGTACCCCCCCCCCTTATTTCTTCCCCAGTGAATCTGTGTCATCCGACTGCGGAGGAGAGTTTGGCGAGGCGGAGGGAGCAGCCTGAGTGTTACGGCCTGAGATATATTGCCCCTGTGGAGCCCGGAGCGCCGATTTCCATGCCCACGGTGAGAGCAGACTTGGACGCAGTAGGGGGACCAGGGGGAGAGCGTTCCCCTCCCGAAGTGCGGCCAAGGGAGTGGTGGTGAATCTGGCACCGAGAAGTGGAGTGGTTCTGGTGGGAAACGTCGGCAGCATGGAGTGAACTGGAGCCAGTTACGGCCAACCTGGGCTGGAGCAGTGGTCGATCGAAGGCCCCCCTGGTGAGATACTTGCTTGATATCACTGGTGAGGGGACAGTCACGCTAAAGAGCCTGAGGTGAGGAATTCCCTACGCTGGCTTGCTGGTTTGAAGGTTGGAAGGGGAGGTGAGCTGCATGCAAGATGGCGGCCAAGCAAGATGGAGAGAGGTATTCCTCCAGGGGACGGAGGGCCCCGAAACCCGCACAATCAAAAAATCTGGACCGCTATACATCGCCGAGGGGGTTCACCGTCTGGCTCAGGGTCCTCCGCTGTTTCTGCTGGGGGCTCCTCAGACCCAGGAGTAGAAATCATGCTGCATGATGTTATGGCGGCCATAGACTGTGTTAAATTCTCCCTGGGACAGCAAATGGTGACGTTGGACACTAAGTTGGACACGGTGTCCATTGAAGTCAACTTAATAAGAGCGGACCTCACCAAGGTTAATGAGAAGGTCAAGTTGCTGGATATAAAGATGGCCAGTCTGGTGGACGATGTGGCCCAGCTGCAACACGACATGCGCAAGCTCAAATCCTCATATGAACTGGCAGAACGCAAGCTGGATGAATATGAAGGAAGGGCCCGGCAAAACAACGTCCGTATCCTGGGGGTGCCTGAGAAGTCGGAAGGCCGGGCCCTGGATTTGTTAGTGGAGGACCTTGTCTTTAAATATCTCCAACCCAAAGGCCAAAGTAACTTTTTCACCATTGAAAGTGCCCACAGGGTCCCGGGGGAAAGGCAGAGAGCGCCCACCGCGTCCCATGATCGCCAGGGTCCTGAACTTTAGGGATAGAGACGCAATCCTGCAAGCAGAAAGGTCGGGGGCCCTGTACATTATCAGAATGCTGCCCTTTCCTTTTTCCCTGATTTCACGCAGGGGGTCCAAAAGCAGCGACAGAACTTTTTGGCTGTCAAGAGAGACAGGGGGTTGAAGTACGCAATGATGTTCCCAGCACGTTTAAGAGTGGAGGGCCTGGTTTTTCGACAACCCAGATGCTGCGGCTGATTGAACGGACAGTCTTCCTCGTGATGGCTCATGAACTCTGGACTGATCGGATGAGCAGGCGACTGCGGACCAGGAATAAGGCTGACTTTTATTCTTCTGGTTTGACTTGTCAGGTATCAGAGACAGTGAACCCTCTGGGCTGCTACCTGGCTCTCCGGAAGATTGAATTTTTTATGCGACATGGGGACTCGGAGGGGAACCAGTTGTTTTTTGGAAGGGGTTGGGGGGCGGGGCGGGAATGTCGAACCCTCTCCATTTTACTACCTTTAGTAGCATAGTTGATATAGTTGTTGTGTGTAGGGCGACAGGCACTCTGCTAGTTGGGGATGGGCGAATGCCGTGTGCAGGGTGGGGGGGAGGAGGGTAAGGGTCAATTTCTTTTTTGTGTTATGTTTCATATGTTTGTTTTTTTCAACCAGGTGGAACGACGTCGCAGGGCTGGCCACTCTTTTGCGGGGGCAGGATGTCATTTAATCAAAAGCGATCGGGGAGAAGGTGCTCAGCTGGAATGTGAACGGTCTGGGAGACAAGCTGAAGTGGGGCATGGTCAGTCAGTTTATCAGGAGACATACACCCGATGTTATTCTTTTACAGGAGACCCATGTAGTAGGAAATAGATGCATGGCGCTTCACAGGGGTGGTTTTAAACTAGTGGCTCATGCCGGTTTTACATCGGGTTCAAGGGGGGTCGGTACACTGATTAAGAACTCCTTTCCCTTTACGATCCAAAAAACATGGGCAGACAGACGGGGGAGGTATGTCGGTGTCACGGGTTTCTGGGAGGGTAAGGTGGCTTTCTCGCGCTTCCGGTGGGTATTCTGGTGTGAGGAGGCAACTTTAATTCTGTTATGTCTGGGAAGGAGAATCGGCACCCTCCGCAGGCACTCCAGCCGGCTGTGGGATGGCTCCCAGAATTCGCAGATACTTTGGGGCTGGTGGACGGGTGGCGGCAACATAACCCCTGGAAAAAGCAGTATACGCATGTATCGGGAGCACAGTCCCCCTTGATACATGATATTCGCCATTTGGGTCGTGAGATTTCTGATGACTCTCCTGTGTAGGTTCATATGGAATGGGATCATGTAAATGTCAGTAGGGTGGATCCTATTAACCCGTGGTATCTTAAAGACCCCCAGACGCAAGGCAAGTTGATTAGAGTCACCGATCTTTATTTTCAAGAGAATGTAGGTACGGTGGAGTCGGTCCAGACAGTGTGGGAAGCCTATAAGTTGGTGATCCGGGGAGAGGCGTTGTCCGCGATAGAAGGTCAGAAGAAGGAGAGAGTAGCTGAGCTCGAAAATGCGGAGGAAGAGGTATTGAAGGCGGAGGAGGAACTGGCTAGGGGGCACACCCCAGAAGGGCTTCATATAGTCCGGTTAAAACAGGACGAGTTTCTAAGAATTGCGAGAGATAGGGCAAAGGCCCAGAGCAGGGAGGTTCAGGACAGGCTTTATGCACTTGGGGACAAGGTGGGACTGTTGGTAGCGTGGCTGTACAGGTGGGAGTGGGCGTCCCGAGTGGTGTTATAGAGGGGCCATATTTGGTTCCGGTCACTGACCCACAGGCCATTGCGGACACTTTTGCAGGCCACTATCGCTCTGTCTACACCGTAGAGGCCAAATATATGGAGACGGAAAATGCGGCGATGCTCAGAGACATACAGCTCTCCACCCTCTTGGATGACAATAGAGTATATTTGGATTCCCCCATTAGCGTTGATGAGGTGGCTCAGGCGATCCATGGTGTCAACTCGGGCAAAGCAGCGTGGCCAAACAGGATCCCTATCGTGCTCTACGAACTAAATTCCAATAAGTTGGCCTCCCATTTCTGGTCTATGTTGTTGGGAAGCAGGGAGAGGGGGCAGTTGCCGTATGACCAGCGAGTGGCGAATATAGTGGTGATACACAAAGAGGGTAAGCCCAAGACGAGCTGCGCTTCATATCGGCCGATATCGTTGTTAAATGTGGAGCCTAAGGTCCTCGCTAAGCTATTGGCAACACGACTAGTTAAAGTGATTGCCTCATTGATTCACCCTGACCAGTTGGGGTTCATGCCTCACCACGTACTACACCCTTACCATTCTCCTGCTGAATGGGCATGGCTCATTTGTGACAATTATTCTCTGTGTGATGCTTGAATTTTTAGGAATCCCTGAGTTCAGTGATGTAACATTTATTGCAGCACCCATAGTCCTAAGTTTGTTCCCACAGCATTGCCTTCTAGGACCACAAGAGCTCCTACAAAACTGGGAGCTGCAGTTAGTTCCGTCCAATTCCCTCAGCTGGAGAGTCAGACTCTGAGCAGCAGAATCCACTGACGTATCTCTGAGGGCACTACAAAGGCTTCATTATGGATGCATTGAATGGCCAAGCAGGACACATGCTCACTTTTGTAAATGCAGAGTGCTGGATTCAGCCCTGGCTGTCTGCCGAGAAGAAGTTATGCCCGTGCTACTGCATGGCTTCTGAAGACAAGGCAGTCTCAGTAGGTACTGTGGAGGACAGACAATGGCGTTTAGTACCATAACATAGACTTTCTTAGGACAGAGTGCTGGAACAGGAAAATGTAATTATTTCAGTCTTTCGTTCATTTTAAGTTTTAAAAAATGAACTTTAAAAAAGTTGTGAGATTCACAAATGGACCATTCTTCCTTATTAAAACCAGGTATAGAAATGTATTATCATTCTGAGACCCATGAAAACCCATAGGAATCTCAGATAACAAGATCTTGTTACTCAGAGTGAGATACTGAGAGGGGGAAATTCGAGTAACTGTTATACACAGTACTGTAGTAGAGGTGGGTGAGCCAACAAATTAATAGGGAAAGCCGAGCCAAGGTCTTTCATGGCATGTGTTGTTTCGAATGTATGACGTTACAACGCATACATTTACATCGCGGTACATTACATTTCGGTTTTTACAACGCAAATCGTTACAACGACTTGCGTTGGAGGGTGATGCACTTAGGAGTAGTATAATTTACTATTCCAACTCCAGTATATATTTAGAATGGAAGGTGTTGGGTATTAAATTATACTATTCCTTGTCCTGGAGCACCATCCAACGCAAGTCATTGTAACGACTTGCGTTGTGCAAACCGCGATGTAATAACATTGCGATGTAATCCCTGCGTTGTAAACGATATTTCCAGTAAAAATATGATACAATAACTTCACAATTCAAAAAGTTATATTTCTTTTACGAGTGTTTCCCCTTACTTCATCCGATTATATAAATGCATTGAGAGGCATTAATTAAATGTGCAAACTTGAACTTAAAAACATTCATGCTTCCACCACGACAACAATACCATTAGTGAAAAGGTAAGTCAATTGTCATGTGCAACCTATATGTTTGGGTTACATTATTATTTTATGTGGAGCTACATTATACTGCATGAACTCAAAAACAAGAGATATTTTTGTACAGCGCACATCCTAAGAAATTTCAAGTTGATGCAATAATGAAAAAAGTTTGAGGTACAACAAAATTCAATAATTGCTTAGGGTCATACACTTTGGTCAAGAGGTCAAGTTGGGATTGAACCCAGGCTTTCTAGTTTGCACATTGTGTAATTCAGCTACTATAATGACATCCCTTTGTCGTGCTTGTTTGACATCAAACTTTATTGCTTTAATTTTCAATCTTGGTTAACAACGTTAGAGCATGGGTAGGAGACACAAGCCACATAAAAACTCAGCTCATTATGAACTTGACGGCTCAAGAGGACATTGACCTGAACCAGAGGCTGGAATCTGACTCGAGCCTTCAGTGGCTCTTCCACTTGTATACTTGATTCTTGGTATTCTGAGCCTGCAATAAACTTAGATGTTGCTGCAAGTATGTCACCTGTTTTTATGAGGTATCTTAGCTTGCACTGCTGCTAAAACTCTTGCACATGTGCTGTGTGTGAGGGGAACTTACAGGGCCGGATTTAGACCTGTTGGCCCCCTGGGGCCAATCATTTGTGGCGCCCATCCCCATTGACCTTCTCCTCAGATTCTCTCACGACTACTAGGCAAAAGTTCCCCCATCTCTCCATAGCCCTTCTCTCGCATATATTTAATTTGTTTTAAATCTCTAGTAAAGGCTGACTTTACTAATAAGAATGTATATCTAACTAAACAAACACTTTTCATTAGGAATAGATAATGAATGGCTGGGGGAATAAAACAGAATGTCCTAACATATTTTATGCAGTTTGCATGCAGCTCTTTAATGACAGTTTATAAAAGTCTCTGTTCTATATTAGGGTTGTATTTCATGAACTGTAGTAAGGAAAGGATCTATGTGACAAAAGTAACAATCGACTCAGCTAGCCACATAAAATATGGATCTGTAATCTGCAGGGTATGCATTCTTGCAGTAGGCATATTAACCCTTTGCTCTACTTCATACCGAGACAAAACTGCCCCTAGACAAAACTCTGATCCCTCTCTCTTGTAGGAACATTAATCACAAGAGTTATCTTGACATTTGTAATGCTGCCTGAAAACTGGATGCACAAGGAACTCTGTTGAAGGTGTTTTTAAATTGTAAGTCATTGGTAAACACAGCAATCCTCCCCCCCCTCCCGCCCCCCGAGGTCAGTAAGGCTGCACGGCACACACCGCCCTAAAGTCCGAAACGCGGCCCTGGGAACTTACACCGCTGCCAAATGTGTAATGCTGCTGCAGGTGCTGTTCTATGTATGGAAGGGAAACTTTCATTGTTTCTTGCTAGATCGGTGTGTTCTATGGGTGTATTGAAAGCGTACACTTATTGCCCTGTGCTGTTTCTGTTTTGTATTTGAAAATCTTGCTATGCGTGTGAGTCATGTTTGCACTCATACACCCCAATGCTACTCATTACACATGTACCAAATCTGAAATATTGTTTATTTGTTTTATCTAAGAAAGGTGCTAAATTTTGCAGCCCAGTGCCACACTTGTTCCCTGACTATTAAGCACACTTGCACTTGCACACATTACCACACATTTTACATGTCTTTGAAGGAAACCTGTGTGGCCATGCATTGCCACACTTGTTCAATGTCTTTGAATGAAGCTTGCACTGTCCCTGAAGCAGCACACTTGTTCCATTTCTTTGAAGGAAGCTTGTACCGGCTGGCACTACAGTACGACTCTTGTTTCATGGCTTTGAAGGAAACTTTAACTGGTGCTGCAGTACCATACTTGTTCCATGTCTTTCAGAGAAGAGTGTGATGCTCTTGACCAGTGCTGCATGTCTTATGTGTGTGATCCAAGGACCTGCTGCACTCCTGCTGTCTGTTCTCTATTCATTTCTGTGTATTTATGGTCTGAAATAAAGACTGTTTTAGTTGCCTCAACAGCCTCATGTTTTCTAAAAAATAATACTTAATGTTTCTTAGAGAAAATGGGCTTTGGATAAGCCCACTTCAGTTACTCTTCAGGCAAACGATCATTCACATATTGGTTCAGCACTTCAAAACAGCATACCTTAAATTGGGCAGTGGACCCGCCTTCTTCAGCTTTACCAATATATAGCTCTACCTGGAAGACAGCCCCTGATCTTTAGGATGTAAGGTAGTCTGAGAAACAGTATTTTTCCTCCTTACTCTGTGTTACTCTGCATCAAGAGGAGTCGAACATCAGGCGATACTTCCTTTTTAGTTAATTCCCCAGCAGCTCAGCTACAACAGCGGATTAGTGTGAATTGAATAATGATAGTTCCATTTCTACTGGACCCCATTTTTTGTATGCAGAGTACGGGGCATCACTCTTGCAAGCAGAAAACCATGCCACCATCATGAAACTGTATTTTACATAGCTATCATTTTATACTGTTACAAGATGGCAGACCAGTGCACAGCTTTAACTTTTTTATTGACACCCACACACTTCACATTTAGCTAATATAAAGACTTGGGTTATTAGTTGTGCAGGATGTGAGGCCTGTGCAAGTAATAGGTCCACAATTGTCTCTTTCAGGGGAGGGGTTGTGTGGGCTAGTAATCTCTGTCTGCTGGCATGCAGTAACAACACTCAATAAGAAATTGTCGATGATTTTTCTTGAAAAAGAAAACGTATATGTATCACATACACACTACTAAATACTAGGCATCAACTTACAAATATGTACACAAGGTTGATGAAAATATCTTTGAATGAAATTCTTGAATCCTTTTTGATGCCTAGTAAATCATGAACCCATAATCACAAAACCCGCCCCCACCTATACCAGATGTAACATGATTATATAATGGGGTGACATTTTAAATAAAAACAGTAGATTGGCTTTTTCAGGGGGGACAACCACATCAAATTTGACCAAAAAGCAATGTCAGCAATACATTTTGAATAATGCATTGAAAATATATATACCATGTGTCTGGGTGTTTCTTTTACACAC
Source organism: Lissotriton vulgaris (assembly GCF_964263255.1). NCBI lineage: Eukaryota > Metazoa > Chordata > Amphibia > Caudata > Salamandridae > Lissotriton > Lissotriton vulgaris. The sequence continues at coordinate 2,049,264,378 of NC_141685.1, forward strand.
TCAGGCCACATAAAAATGTATCCATAGGACCAACCACTAGAAGTCCCTACACTCCTGAGCCTAAGAGCTAAAGCTCCAGCTCTAAGAGTGCTTTAAATGTGTCACAAATGCTTCCCAGGTCATGCATCCTCTGACCTAGGAGACGTAGGTTTAGCTGGCAAATCAATTCTTGGGGGCTGCGACTACTGCAGCACCCACAGCACCCCAAAATTACATTGCTGGTGCCATTTCCCCTCCTTGGGGCACAGAAGAAAATAAGGAAATACAAACAAGCTCTTTATGGTCACTATGGGGTGCTCTGGTTCAGGAGCATAAATGCTTGATGAGCAACTTTATTCAGCTATTTAAATGTTGTGTGCACGCTGACTCATGCATCGCTTCTCCTTTTGTTTTTATTCTTTTTTTTTTTAAATGGGTACCGTTGTCCCACCTGTGGCACTCAGAGCCGTGTCCATCATTGGGCAGTGTGGGGAGCCCATTCCCACGCTGCCCCACTAGATCCACGCCCGGCCTCCACTGCTCGTTGCCAGCACGGGAGCCAGCATCTTCAATATCCCTCCTTGATTCCTCCTTTGCTAATAGTAATCTTCTCCTTCTGCTCCCACCTTGCTCTGGACCCATGAAGATTCCCTTGCTTATGGTAGAAGCGGGCAGGGGGTATAGTAGGTGCAACCTGTCCCCTAGACATGTACCAAGGGGGCAGGTAATGGGCCCAACTAGCTTTCGCAGTGGCCAGGGATATGATCCCCGGTCTGTTTCTGCTCCGTCAGCTCCCAGGGAGATAGTTGACTCTATGGACAATGATCATGTGGTGGAGAAGACCCAATGCACACCAACTCCCACAGCAAAATTACATAAATAAGGATGTGCCTACTCCGGAGGGCGGACCCTCCCCACAGGAGATCTTAAGGGTGGCAGGGGAGGTGATCAAGGTTCAAAAGCTATACTGGAGAATACCTTGGGCATCCTGTTGGGCCACTTTTCTTGATCTTGTGCTCATTTTACTCCTGGTGGCGAGCTCTAGCCATCAGGGGCAAATTAGGTAGGCCTCCTGGCCACAAAAGGGGTGCACCTTGAGGAGAGCTATTTTCACTGGCTCCGTGCATGAGCCTTCTCCTCTCTCCTGCTTTGCCCTCCACAGACCCCAAGGTCTCCTTTCCGCTTTGTAGTGCATCTGCATGGCAATGAATGGCAATGGCAATGAATACCAAGCCTTTCCCCACATATGGTCCTCTGTGAGTGTATGGGGGCCAGAGTTGCTGGCGAGATTCACTTAGTCTTTTAGGTCTACTGCTGATGGAGTCCTTAGTCAGTCAGGGCATCAGCTACCTTGTCCTTCAAACTGTCCATGGTGTTGCTGCTGTAGTCTATGTCCAGGGTCTTGCTCTCTGCCTCTTTCTTGAGCTGGGGTCCATAAGCATAGGTGGAAAGCTCTTGATGCCAGACATCTCTTCCCAGTACTAAGATCCCACATCTACACTCCAGCCCTGTCTCAACCCTCCTGCTACATGATTCTGGGACTATCTAATATGGCGCTGTCATGTTTTTTATTCTCATAGCCCCTCTGAAGGTCTCAGCTCCACCCCTAGCTGCCATTATTGCCAGATACCTTCACACTGAAACTTTAAAGGGGAGCCCCTCTTGTGTGGGTTCCAAAAGCTGGGTTTTTTCCTATGTTCCGTGGGCCTTAGTTTGACCCAGCCCTGATGCAGGGTGACAGTTAATTATTACCAGATGTAGATTTTATCCCCACCCATCTATCTCTGGAACTGAGTAGAGCACTGATAACTGCTCCTATTGCGTGGGTAGGTCTTTGTTCCCTCTGCTGAGGGGAAGAGTAATAACTTGACCTAGCAGTGGAATAAAAAGCCTGGCATCTGATTCTTAGCAGAGACAGAAAAATATGACAATTCTGATTAACCCATAAGCTGTGCACTTGTGTTATTGGGATCTGAATATTCGAATGCGGTGCATGTTTCTCCCCAGTTTGACACCTCCCCAAACTTTGTAGGCCTAACTGAAGCAAAACTGCACTTTAAAGCAGATTTTACCTGTGTATAATACAGTGACACTACAGATAATCCACCGCGACCGCTGAGCCTGTCACCAGGCTAGGTCGCCCCCACGCACTGCTGCCTGCCTGCTGCCTGCCAGGAATCCAGTTAGCCACAGCCGATTCCGCTTCCTGTTCTGTCGCTCGGACGACCCAGCCGCCGCTGAGCCGCCCGCCCCAGACTCTTCCCGCCGCTGCCTCCCTGCAGCCCCGCCCCCCGCCAGCCCATTCGCCGCCTTGCTCCCACCACCCAGCTGCCCCTCCCTCCCGGCTCCTTACTTATGATGACCTCAGAGCGACCGCGCAGCAGACGCGCGCAGCAGATGCGCGCAGCGGGTGCGCCGATTGAGCGCCAAAGGCAAGCCCGTCTGCTCCCGTCCGCGGCTGGACCGCGCCCAGCGCCAGGATCCAGTCGATGCCAACGTACCCGACGAACCTACGACGCCGCCACCCTCCACGCACTCAACACCGGCCGGAACCGCACCTGCTACCTGGCCACCGCGAAACGCACCCACTGACCCTTCACCTGCCAGGAGTGCAAATTCACCTGCATCCGCCCAGGACCAGCACCTGCCAAACCTACCACCAGCAAGAATCACCTCAAGTGCATCCTGCTCAACACCCCGCTCCGTCCACATGCACGCAGTTGAACTCTGGAACCTCCTAGACACAACAGCACCGGGCGTCCCCTTCCTCACGGAAACCTGGATGAACGCCTCCTCAGCCCCCGACAATGCCATAGCCATCCCGGAGGGCTACAAGATCACCCAGAGGGACCGCATCAACCAAACCGGAGGAGGCATCGCCATCGTCCACAGAAACACCATCCGCATCACAACCAACTCAGACGACATCCTCCCCACCGCCGAACATCTGCACTTCCAGATTCACAACGACCCCAGGACTACCCTCAGAGGCACCCTAATCTACAGACCACCAGGTCCACGCACTCAATTCAGCGTAGCCATCGCAGACTTGCAAGCCCGCATGCCCTCGCCTCCCCAGACTACATCCTCCTAGGAGACCTCAACTTCCACCTGGAGAACAACAATGACAGCAACACCACCACCCTGCTGGACAACCTCGCAAACCTCAGAATCAAGCAACTGGTGAACACCCCCACCCACTACGCCGGCCACACGCTTGATCCCGTCTTCTCATCCAACAAGCACATCTCCTTCAGCCACTCCACCGGACTCCACTGGACAGACGACAGCTGCGTCCACTTCGCCTTCAAGAAAACCACCACCCACCACCACCAGCAACAGGCCCCCCGCAGAAGCTGGAGCAAGATCACCGCCGACCAGCTCACCACCTCCCTCAGCCAGAACCCTCCCACCATCTCGACGGACCCCACCGAAGCAGCCCGCAACCTCGCACAATGGATCACCGACTGCGCCGACGAACTCGCACCACTGAAGAAACCACCTAGCGGGCCCCACAGCAAGAAAGCCTCATGGTTCACGGACAACCTCATAAACTCCAAGAAAACATGCCGCTCCCTGGAGAAAACCTGGCGCCAGAACCAGACAACAGAGAACATGACAGCCCTCAAGAACGCCACCCACAAGCATCACCAACTGATCCGGACCGCCAAGAGAACAACCTACAAACAGCGCCTGGACAACAACACCCACAACAGCAAGGAACTCTTCTATATCGTCAAAGAGCTCTCCAACCCCAGCGCCAGCAACAACGACATTACACCCTCGCAAGACCTCTGCGACTCAGTCGCCTCGTTCTTCCACTGCAAGATCGCCAACATAGACAACAGCTTCGGCGCACAGACCAACGACCCAATTACCGTACCAGCGCACCCAACTGCCACCCTCTGCACCTGGAACCCGGTCAGCACCGAAGACACCGCCCGCACTATGAGCACCATCCACTCCGGCTCCCCCACCGACCCATGTCCACACCACATTTTCAACAAAGCCGACTCCATCATCGCACCCCAACTCCGCGACGTCATCAACAGCTCCTTCGCATTAGCCACCTTCCCAGAGAGCTAGAAGCATGCCAAACTCAGCGCCCTCCTGAAAAAACCCACTGCGGACCCCACGGACCTCAAGAACTTCCGACCCATCTCGCTCCTCCCGTTTCCTGCCATAGTCATCGAGAAGACGGTCAACAAACAACTCTCCCCCTTCCTCGAGACGAACGGATCCCTCGACCCGTCACAGTCTGGTTTTTGAGCCAACCACAGCACTGACACCGCCCTCATCGCAGCCACCGACGACATCAGGTCTATGCTCGACAACGGGGAAACCACCGCACTCATCCTCCTGGACCTCTCAGCAGCCTTCGAAATGGTATGTCACCGCACCCTGATACAACGCCTCCAAGGCGCGGCCTTAGAATGGATCATCTCGTTCCTTGCCGGTAGAACCCAGAGAGTCCGCCTTCCCCCGTTCCGGTCAGCAGCTACCGAAGTCATCTGCGGCATCCCACAAGGATCCTCGCTCAGCCCCACCCTCTTCAACGTCTACATGAGCCCCCTCGCAGCCATCGAACGCAAACACAACCTCAACATCATCTCCTACGCCGACGACACACAGTTGATACTCTCCCTCACCAACGACCCCACCACCGCCAGAGCCAGCCTCCAGGAAGGAATGAAGGACGTCGCGGAATGGATGAAGCTCAGCCGGCTGAAGCTGAACTCTGACAAAACAGACGTCCTCATCCTCGGACCCTCGCCCTCCGACTGGGACGACTCCTGGTGGCCACCGGCCCTGGGCACTGCACCCAAGCCAACCGACCATGCACGCAACCTGGGCTTCATCCTGGACTCCTCCCTCGCGATGACCAAGCAAGTCAACGCTGTCTTATCGTCCTGTTTCAACACCCTGCACATGCTCCAAGAAATCTTCAGATGGATCCCCACCTCAACCAGGAAGACGGTCACCCAGGCCCTCGTCACCAGCCGCCTGGACTACAGAAACACCCTCTACACCTGAACCACAGCCAAGCTCCAGAAAAGACTACAGCGCATCCAGAACGCCTCGGCAAGACTCATCTTGGACATCCCCCGCCACAGCCACATCTCTGCCCATCTGAAGAACCTGCACTGGCTCCCCGTCAGCAAGAGAATCACATTCCGACTCCTCACACATGCACACAAGGCTCTCCGCGATGCGGGCCCCAGGTACCTCAACAACCGCCTCGCATTCTACACACCTACCCGCCAGCTCCGCTTCGCCAGCCTCGCCCTCGCCACCGTCCCACGTATTCGCAAAGCCAACGCCGGAGGAAGATCCTTCTCCTACCTTGCATCCAAGACATGGAACTCCCTCCCCACCCACCTCCGGCTGACACAGGACCATCTCGCCTTCAGGAAGCAACTCAAGACCTGGCTGTTCGAGCAGTAGCGACCCCCTTCAGCGCCTTGAGACCCTAACGGGTGAGTAGCACGCTCTACAAATTCCTTGATTGATTGATTGATCCAGTAAACCCTACTGGCCTATGTTTGAATTCCCTACTAATATTATATGGCCTACCCCAAGTCAGCAACTATCCTGCAGGGTCCCTTTCCAGAAAGATTACCGGCGTGCAATTAGCGGGATGCACGCGATAGTAGTCTCTCACGAGCAGCCCACACACATGCGCAGACGTGTGCACACATCTTTACGTGTAACCAGCCCAGTTTCCCATACATTAAATGCATTGCAGTGGCCTTAATCTTGAAAGGTGGACACTGGTGGTAAACATGCTCAGTCCAATTGCAGTGAAATCACTGTGGGTGAGACTAGGTAGTGAGACTCACCCTAGGTAAAGGTAAAAACACTGGATGATAAAAAGCAAGAAAATGTGGCTTGAAGTGGAACCCGTTTCAACAGCTAGCATATTTTGTCTATTGTTTTTCATTATTTATTTATTTTAGCATATGCCTACTGTGTTTTTTAGAAGTGGGAAGTTTTTTGATGCTAAGACTTTTCCCTGCAAATGTCCACAAAGATCTAACTCACAGAGTCTGCAGTGCTAGTCTAACTTTGGCTGATGGTAGATTAGATAACCTCAATGAACATTCAAGCTTCAGTGTAGCTTACCTCAACAGCTTTGAATTGTGCTAGAGGACTGAAGCACCACATACTCAACCTGTACCTTCTATGCCCCCATCTCTACCAACTCAGCTCATTCCTAGTGAGCTGTGTACCTGTGTATTAGTAGTGATGGTGTGTGAGTGCAGGATAGCCACCATGTTTAGTGAATGCATTATGAGAAGTGTGCCTGTGTGAATGGATTGCAGGCTAAGTGGTATACAGGTTGAAAGTTGTGCCAGTGTGAGTGCAAAGTGAGGCATATGTTTGTGACAGTGCAACGTGAGGGGTGTGCTTATGTGAGAGCAGCAGTATGAATGTGGGGTCCCTGCATTTTATGTCTTTGTGTGCATGTACATTCCAAGGGCTAAACCAATGGACTTTGGTGATCTTTTTATGGTTATGACCTTCATAATGGAAACTATTTGCCCCTATGTCTGCTGTATATGTCTATTCAAAACAACTCCTGGCAGCTCCAGTACTTACTTTGTACAAAAATATGTGCCAGGGCACTCGTCAGGAGGCTGCTGCAGCTATAACCACCCACTGCCCCTGCCAGCGTGACCAAAAACAATACCTGTGCAACTGCTAATGACTCAAGTGGTGGTTTCACTGGGTGTCACCTTGACCTGTGATACACATTAGATGATCACTTTGACTAACAGCATGATTTGTAATTGTTTAATATAGTATGTCATGTAAGAGTTCATCCTTTTTCCATCATAGTACCAATGGTTACACTGGTTATATCTATTACTTTTCCAGAGAGACGGTGAACACTGAATACATACGGGCCACCACCATATTGATCAGGTTGACTTTGATGTGGACAGTATATTTTGATTTAGTATCACTTTTTTTTTAGCAGAGTGACTAATTTTCCAGGTCCTGATGAAAGCACATGAGACCCATTTAGGCTCAGCCACGGGCAGAAACATGTTGACCATCTACAGGGGTATATTTGATTACATTTCCAAATCCTCTCATTTCAAACCTATCACGGTAGACCACTGAATAGAGTTGATTCGAACTTCCGGAGATAGTGTTACTCACAATATTTGTTGCTCTCTGCCCCTCACTGACTACTCAACATCGCTCATTTGAAAACACATCAGCTCCTCCCTGCAGGGGAGTTGTATCCCACACCTTGGACCTTGCAGTCCAGGTGTGAGAAGAGAACCCAAAGATGAAGCATGTCATCCTCGGGTGAGTGAGGGTTCTCATCCTTAAAGAAGTTCTTCTTTGACAACTGTAACATAAAATACACATATACACAAACATATATAGGACTATATAGATGTGTACTGTGCCTTCCCTTTATATTGACCATACATACTTTTTTTGAGTTTGACAACTACTTACCATAACACGTGATAATTCTGACTCTTCCTGGCTCCCAAAGCTATAAGAATGGCTTGGGCGGCAGGAATTAATTATTTGTAATGTAATTAATAAACAGTTGTTGTTCTTCTCATCTCTAAATTGCACAGAATGCACCAACATGTAGCAGGCTGTTATAAGTGCCAGTGTTCACAATTAAGTGCCAGTGCCGAGCACCTGAAACCACCACCACAAATTAAGAACTGTGATGTTCATCATCTCCTTATTTTCAGGCTTTGCAGTACCAGTGTGATGGCAAGAACTTACACTTCAAAATCTTCTGCATTGCCTACGAGCCAGTTTTCACTTTACTTTAAAACTTATTCACAAACCCCCTCCCCCAGAGGGCAATAAGATCTCTATAGAATTTTTAGGTCTGGCATTAGCCAAGACCTTTGAATTATACAAAAATTATGTGCATAATATACAAGTTTAAAAGGGCTTTCAGTCACCTTTCTTTAACCATTGGTCTGTTTCGTCATTTACATTTTGCTTCCGCAAACAGGATGGGGTAGTGGGCCAGCCTACTCAAGCCACTGGCTATCTTAACTCTGAGTGACTGCATTTTGCTCTCTTACAATGAGCACATCCACACAAGGTAGTTTCCATTAGTGGCATTGTTTTTGTTTGAACTTTATAATTACTTTAGTGTTGCCTTTGTGTTTAGAGCCTGAGGTGAAAGCAGGATGTTTTATACCAGATGTGAGCACTGACCACATTCCATGTTTTGTCAGTTCCTGTTTCATGCTAATGCTGTTTTAAATTTATTTTGGTTTCCTTCGTTTTTTTGACTGTTGGTATTTTTTTACGGCATAACTGATTGCATCCATTTGAAACTGTCCTGTATTAGGTTATCCTCTTATTACTCAGTACACACACCGAAGCTTCAGTATTATACATGTGAATACATAAGTGGACAATTCTTCAGAACAAGCTTATTCTGGACTCAATTTCACCAATGAGTTCCTTATTAAACTGTGCCCAGGAAGAAAAACTCTCTTCTTGTCTTTAATTTGCAATACTTTTAAATCATTTCTAATTATTTCTATCTTTCCTTCCTTCTTCCTTGATTTTCTCTATTTCTTGCTTTCGATCTTTCTTTCGGTCTCTCTTCTATTTCTTTGCCTTCTTTCTTTTTTTCGTACTCTCTTTCTTTCTTTTAGTTTTTCTTTTGCCTTTTGTCTTCCTTTCTTTCCTTTGATCTTGCTTTCCTTCCTCTTTTCTTCTTTCTTTCTTGCTTTCATTCCTTTTTCATTCTTTCTTTACTTCTTTCATTCATTCTTTCCTCTTTTCCTTCTTTCTTTCTTTCTTTCTTTTTTTTGTTTCTTTCCTTCATTGCAACTGGCTTTTTTCTTTCCTTCTTATTTCCTCCTTTCCCTCTTTCTATTATTTTTCTGTCTTTCATGCTTTCTTTCTTGCTTGTCTTGTTTCTTTCCTTTCTTTTATATCTTCATTCTTTCCATTCCTTTTTCTTTCCTTCTTTCTTTCTTACTTTCCTTTTTTCTGTTCTTTCTGTCTGTTCTTTCTTTCATTTTTTCCTTTTGTTTCCTGTTTTCTTTGATTTCCTTCTTTCTGTCCATTTTTTGCTTTCTCTCCTATCTTTCTTTCTTTCCTTCTTTCATTCCTTTCCTTCTTTCTTGCTCCCTTTCCATTTTTCTTTCCATCCTTCTAAGTTTCTTTCTTTCTTTTTTGCCTTTCATTTTTCCTTCTTTTCTTTCTTTTGTTTGTTTCTTTCTTTCCTACTTTTCTTCTTTCTTTCCTACATTCTCTCTTTCTTTCCTACTTTCCATATTTCTTTTTCATTCATCTTTTCTTCTTTCTTGCTTTCTTTCATTTTTTTCTTTCCTTTCTGTTTACCTTTTCTATCCTTCCTTCCATTCCTTCCTTTTGCCTTTACGACTTTTCATCCTTTCTTTCTTATCCCTCTGTCTTGCTTTCTTTCCTTCATTCCAGCTCTTTCCCTTTTTCTTTCTTTCTTTCTTTCTTTCTTTCTTTCTTTCTTTCTTTGGTTCTTTCTTTCTTTCTATTTTTTTTCTTTACTTTCTTTACTTCTTTCTTTCTTGTCTTGTCTGGTTTCCATCCTTTCTGTGTACCTTCTTTCTTTCCATTCCTTTTTCTTTCCTTTCCTTTTCTTTCTTTGTTTCTTTGTTTGTTTGTTTGTTTCTTTCTTTCTCTCTTTCTTTCTCTTTTTCTTTTTTCTTTTTCCCTCATCTTTCTTTGTTTTTTGCTTTCTTTCATTTTTTCTTTCCTTTCTCTTTACCTTGTCTATACTTCCTTTTTTCCTTCCCTTTTCCTTTCCGTCTTTTCTTCCTTTCTTGTTTCTTTTCTATCCTTCTCTCTTGCTTTCTTTCCTTCATTCCAGCTGTCTTTCTTTCTTTCTTTCTTACTTTCTTTCTTTCTTTCTTTCCATATTTCTATTATTTCTTTTCTTTACTTTTTTCTTCCATGCTTTGTTTCTTTCTTGTCTTGTCATGTTTTTTTCCTTCCTTTTTTCTTTCATTCTCTCTCTCTCTCTCTCTCTCTTTCTTTCTTCTTTCCATTTTTTCTTACATTTTTTTCTTTTCGTTGTTTCCTGTTTTCTTTGCTTTAATCTTTTCCTTTTTTCTTTCTTTCTATCTTGCTGTCTTTCTCTCCTTTCTTTTTTCCTTCTTTTATTATTTTCCTTTCTTTCTTTTCTTCTTTTTTTCATGCCTTTCTTTCTTATATTCTGTTATTTTTTCCTTCTTTCCATTATTTTCTTTCCATTCCATCTTTCCTTTCTTCTTCATTTCATTCAATCTTTTTTCTTTTTCCTTTCTCTTTTCTTCTTTCTTGCTTTCTTTCCTTTTCATTCTTTCTTTCATTTGTTCTTTCTTTTCTTTCAACGTTTTTCTTTTTGCCTTTCTAGCCTTTCTTTCTTTCTTCCTTTTGTCTTTCTATCTTTTTTCTTTGTTCTTCCATTCTTTTTTTCTATCCTTCTCTCTTGCCTTGTTTCCCTCATTCCAGCTGTCTTTCCTTTTTACCTTCTTTCGTTCTTTTTTCTTCTTTCTTTCTTTCCATATTTCTCTTATCTTTCTTTCTTTCTTTCTTTCTTTCTTTCTTTCATGCCTTCTTTCTTACTTTCTTGTCCTGTTTCTATCCTTTCTTTTTTACTTCTTTCTTTGAAAATCCTTTTTCTTTCCTTCATTCTTCCTTACTTTCCTTCTTTATTTTCTTTCAGTCCATTCTTTCTTTTATTGTTTCCTTGCTTTCATTTTTTTCCTTCATTCTTTCCTGTTTTCTTTGCTTGCTTTCTTTCTACTGTTCTTTCTTTCTTTCTTTCTTTCTTTCTTTCTTTCTTTCTACCTTTCTTCCTTTCTTTCTTTCTTTTCTTCTTTCCTTTCTTTCCTTCTTTCCTTTCTTTCCTTCTTTCTTTCTTTCTTCCTTTCCTTTTTCTCCATCTTTTTCTCTTTCTTTCTTTCATGCCTTTTGTTCTTTCTTTCTTTTCCTTTCCCTCTTTCTTTCCTTCTTTGTTTTCTTTCTTCCCCTTTTTGCTTTCTTTCCTTCTTTTTTTTTTCTTACTTTCTTTTTTCTAGCGTTCTCTCCTTCTTTCTTCCTTTCTTTTTTCTTTCCATCATTCTTTTTTTCCTGCTTTCTATTACTGTTTCTTTCTTTCCTTCTTCATTTCGTGCCTTTCTTTCATTTGTGCCTCTTTCTTACTTTCCTTCCTTGCTTTCCTTTTTCCTTCTTTCCTGGCTTATTTCTTTCTTTCTTTCTTGCAAGAGGCTGACAGACAACAGCAGAATGAGTTGCTTTTTTAGCTCTGTGTTAGCAAAGCCCTTTTGATTTTACTAAAATTATGTGTACGACTTCATCCATTCATCAATTACATTTTTCTCCAACTAATCAGAGCATGCATCAAGGGGAAATGTGTCACCTTACTTGAGCCTTTGGTTGACTTAAGTATGAGTTAGAGCATGCTGCCCTTTCACAATGAGCACACCTACACACAAAGTAGTTGCTTTCAGTGGCAGGGAGTACTATAGTAATGTGCGATTTTTTTTAGACCAAAAAACATTTATTGCTTTAGTCTTTTTTTATTTTAAGATTGACAAAGGCCCAGCAACTTCCCAAATAATAAGGTTTTGCAAAAACATCAGCAAACACAATTGCTCAAAGGCTGGTGGACAACACCAGCCTTATTTGCTTTGTCAATGCGTTTTACTCACTGTCACCATAGTTCAAAATGATAGAACCGAGACCCTTTCCATTTCTGCATTGCTTACCCCACACAGACATACACACACTAAAATATCTGACCTCTTTCTGTGTAGGTAAATGAAAAGGGGGATTTTCGTCTAAATGACGCCAGGTAGGGCGATTATATACTGTTACAAGAAAAAAGCACCTGGCTATCAATTTTTCATGTTGTTCTTTTATTTAAGCAGACAGGAGCTTAGGCTAATATATTCATAAGCTGATTCTGTCTTAGTCACAATGCTTTTATCCAATAATACAATTTCAAATAACAAATTACTCTTGTCAGAGTCAAATACACATCAATTCCACACAACTGTGATATTTAAAGTGTGCATTGAAAAACAATGTGCATAATAACCAGATGTGAAAATAAACCAAATGGAAATGAATAAATAAAATACAATATTGTTTGTATTTTATCCCTTTTCTCAAAATGTTTCGCTTTTCACCCCCCTGTTGCAGGATGTCTCCCCCATGGTGAAGAAAAGTGTAGGCCATGTGTGAAGTGAGATGTCAAATGTAATGTAATGCCATGGTGTGTGCACTTATTAACCCCCATAGTAAAAATGTACCATGGTAGCATGCTGCATTTAAAATGGATGCCATGGCTGTGTGTTGTGCCACCTGATGGCAGTGGGTTAGCGGTCTAGTTGTTTGGTACCCAGCCATCCCAACATTTATAGGAAAAAAAGCTTGGCACCCAGGGTGCTCTATTCCTCCCCCTGAGCCAGTTAGAACCAGTTCCCCAGAGGATTCTAGAAGCTTCTAGCACTGCCTGGTAGGTGGGGTGAGGGGCGCATACATAAGGGGGCTGTGCCACCATGTGCTCACACAGAGCAGGGACAGGAACGTGAGGGGACCTGCTACTAGGGGGTACCACCACTTGAGAATGTGTGCTGGACCCTGCATCCAACTACAACCCCTATGCTGTCCACAGGGCTAGTGGAAGCCCACTGCAGGAGTACAGGTTGCTGTACAGGAGGAGTACCACGCTACAGAGGAGGATGGTTAAGTCCTACCGCCCTGTCTTGATAGGTACCCACTGACTGCTGACCTTGTCCAGTAGTGCCTGCTGCTGTGCTACTTGGCCCCTGAGGAAGTAGCGCCATCCTAGGTCCCTGAGGCTGGTGGGACCTTGCGCCATGCGAGCGCTACACCTAAAAGCACCTGGAGAGAAGAGCGCTATCTCCTATCCCAAGCTTGCTTACTGTCTAGCGCTTGGGGAGTGTGGCACTATACCTCAAGCCCTAGAGAAGAGGAGCTGAGGCCTATCTGTCTAATTGCTACCTGGAAGAAGTGCTGCCTCCATAGCGCTGTGTGTGAGGGGAAGGACTGTTGTCTCCTAAGCGCTAGCATTCCCAAGCGCTGTGTAGTGCAGAGAGCCCAGCATGTTGCCGTACCTGCAGCCCGTGAAGCAGGAGGAAGCCGTCTGGAGCCCAGGCAGCCCCGCAAGAGCCGGATGAGTAGGGTGGAAGTGGGGTCTGCCGGAGGTCCCCCGAGGCACAGAGAGAGGCCTTTTGAGTATCTGGGGGTGGGAAATGTCAGGCACATGTCGGTGTCCGCCCCCCTGGACCAATAGCTCTGGAAGACACTTGGCGGCACCGCAGTTGCGGGCGCTGCACCATTGGGGCCATAAATATTTTGAAGCCCCCATGGGGGTCCCACGTAAACCGTGACGCCAGAGACCAATCTGCAGCAGTGGGCAGGCTTATGTTGAATGCCAGGTTGTGCCTCTGCCCGATGGGGAGGGCATTGTTCAGGGGGTGCCTGGCTAAGGTTGATGCCAATCGAATGCTGATGCTCTGCCCCTGTGTTTTTGCGCCCTTGGAGGTGCTGTGGCTCTGCCTGATGTCATAGTATAAGCCTACGGTAGACCAATGCCTAATGTATTCATGCCAGGCAAGGTTTTTAGGCCCCGTGACTGTCGGATGACATCTACCCCTGCCCTAGACCTTTCTGCTAAGAGGGTGATGTGTAGCCTAATGGCATACGTATGATGCTTGTTGTGTTGAAAAGTGTTGACCATGCTTTTGGTCTCAGGAAGCGACCCTAGGATCACCTGTTATGCCCCTGAGTTAGGTCTAATGTCTGCATGCCTTCATGTTCATCTGCCTTGTACACCTATTGTCCTTTTTGCAGGAGATGCTAATGCAAGCCATACTGTGCTCTTACGCCTAATGTTTTATTTTATGCTGAATGACTGCTGTTATTCGCCTACTGCTAAAGTTAGGCCCCTATGTTCTCATGCTTGTGCTGATGAGGTATAGTTATATTATATGCCTACGGGATTGCTCATTTGTGGATTGCTGCTGTTGATATATGTACCTGCATAAGGTTATGCCAAAGGTTAATGTTGACGTTTTATTTGTACTATTGACCCTGATGGACTTACCTTTTTCTTCTTTTTCATTTACCCTGTAAATAATCCCTGTGTATATATTGCCCTGGCGCCAGTTGGCGCAGCATTGTGACTACTGTGATTTCTGTTGAAGATTTTGACAATACAAAAGTTATTCTTTTTTTCACCAAAAGGGTGTTGTGTCTCTTTTTGTGGTGTGCCTTGTGTGTCGTCTGGGTGTACTGTGTGGATGCTTCACACATGTCCTCAGGAGTTTGGCCTGCCCGCTCTGCACCAAGCTACCCCCGTAGAATTGGCTACACCATTTCTAACACTATTACACCAGCAATAGTTCCTACAAATTGTGCAACGTATTTCCTCAAGGCCCTATGACTTGGCATAATTTGGGAATCTGCTACTACAAGTGATATATGCTACTCTATGGGGTAGATATTGAGTTAAAAATCCCTATAGATATTAAAAGCATCTCTTGGTGCCCTTTGTAGCCAGGTGTTAAAGGAAATGATTACGCGTTTCCAATCCCACGTAGAGCTCTCGGGATTTTCATCAGGGCAAATGCACAGTGTAACCTAACATTTAAAATTAATATAACATATTAAATAAAGCACTGACAGACCTTTCTCGTGTGTATGTTTATGTATCATAGTAACATGGTTCGGTAAAATACCTGTAGTTGAAGTCCTGAGCGTTTTTCACTCTTTAATTAACGTGAATGATTTCCAGGACCTGCAAGAGCCATGGCATTGAATGTCAGATGACGTCATGGATTTTAAGAAATTTGGTCAGGACTTACAATTGTTCCCTTGAAATGAGACCAGGTTTCTCAGCCTCCATGTGTAAATGAAAAAAGGAGGGGGTTGGTAGGTCCCTCAGTGAATTTTTCACCTGTGCAGGCCCGTTATTACGCTAGCTGTGAAAAAAGTAAAAACACAAACGCGTTTTGTTTACTTCGCGTATAGTGTTCTGGATACAATGTATCTTTTCTTACGGAACGATATTAGCATCGTTATTTAAATGACCGGCACACTTACTTTGAGGCGCATGCATGGACGACAGTCTCTCTTCCGCTATTGTATACTTTAAAATCATTTTCCTGAAAAATTAGTAGAGACGTTTTCTATCTTATAGCAAACCGTTTAGGAACTTGTCAGTTCATTTTACTGCGGAACACTTACTTTTTTTTTCCGAGGTGCCAGATTCTTAAGCGTCAGTTTCTCTGTGTGTAAGCTCAGTCGGAAGCGAAGCTTACTGGTGGATGTGCTTATATCCTGTTAAAGAGGAAGCACCACTAGCAACCATTTAGCTGAATTGGAAGATATATAGTTTCCATTACTTAGTGTTTCACATCTACACATGTATTCGATTTGTAATCAACATTGCAATGTGTTTGAAGACGCGTGTGATAGAATTCAGGGGGTCAATAATTGATGTTGGCTAAACACGCATGGAGTTCACAGAGGGACTCACTCTAGTATAAGAAATATCTTTTCTAGAAAGAACCATCCATGGATTGGAACATGCTCTATCATAAGTGAACATGTATGCATAACAATGTTTGCGATCTTTTAAAAGTCATTACTAGACGATAATGTATGAGAAATGTCTTTTATAAGCGAAGCCATCACTAAATTAAATTATATGAAAACTTCATGTTGGAAGAGATGTGTTACTGCATCGATAGACATGTTTGCACAATGATGTTTACAGTCTTTTGGGGATTTTTAATAAGCAATATTTTACAGAGGACTCAGCGCAAGATTTGGTGTAATTCAGACATTTCGTTCAGACCATCAATTGTATTTCAGAATTAGGTAAGCATCTCTCCTTTGTTACATTGTTTCAACACTCCCCCCTCTGGGCGAAGATTTAATGCCTGATAGTACAGTCCATAGAAAATCTTTTTCCAAATTATCTTTCTCCATGAAGTGTGGTACCATCGGGGCTGTTAGAACTTTCTGGATCCTGAATCGATGTTGGACAATCCTCTGATTAATCTGCTGGGTGGTTTTCCCAATGACCAATCTCGGGCATGGGCACATGATGGCATAAATGAAGTTCTTAGTTTTACAATTTGTGAATTCTTTGTGGACCCATTTTATGGAATTGGATGTGAAATCAACACCTTCCACAGTATTGGTGCACGCAGAACAAGTTCCACATCTATGGTGGCCTTCCACTGGATTCAAATTCCATAAAGTTCTTAGGTTTGTCTCGCTTTTGGAAGTTTTTAGGTCAGCCCGTATAATTTGTTGACCTATGCTTTTGTTCTTTTTCATCGCAAACAGTGGTTTCTCCATAGGACATTCCAAACCTGTAAGAAGGTGGAAGTTGTTTAAGATCACTTTGTGAAATGTAAGAGTGTGTGGGCCAAATGTGGATACACAAACTAATTTGCCCAGTGGTTTTTGGGGGTTCTTGACCAATAGTTCTTCTCGCGGTGTATACCACGCTCTCTTTTCAGCATGTTTAAGCATCTTCTTTGGATATCCTCCATATTTTAGTTGTTCACATAAGATATCGGAATGAACCATGAAGTCTTCTTTTCGGGCACAGTTGCACCTGATTCTTAGAAGTTGGCTAAACGGCAAGTTGTCCTTAAGACTTCGAGGATGTAAAATGGTGATCTTGTCAGTTGGTTTGCAGTGTAAAGTAGTGGTCAATTTCTTGTTGTGCGAAAACACTTCAAGATCCAGGAACGTGAGACGAATCTTAACTTTTGTCATGCTGAACTTGATATCAGCATGTCGAATGTTAAACCACTCGAAAAAAGTTAGGAGCTGGTCATCGCTGCCTTCCCACAGGCACCACACATCTTCAATATATCGGTACCATGATCGTATATTGCCACTGTATGGGTTATGATTCAAAGTAAACAGATCTTCAAACAGAGCCATGAAGAGAACTGCCATCTCAGGGGCATAAGGACACCCAATGGTAGCCTATTTGACATGCATGAAGAACGTATCTTTATTTTCAAGGCTATTCTCACCAAATCAAGTATGAAATCCATTGGACCCCTTTAAGGTTTCGGTCGTGTTTCAAGAA
Organism: Lissotriton vulgaris; assembly: GCF_964263255.1. Classification (NCBI taxonomy): domain Eukaryota; kingdom Metazoa; phylum Chordata; class Amphibia; order Caudata; family Salamandridae; genus Lissotriton; species Lissotriton vulgaris. Next base: position 2,049,281,473 of record NC_141685.1, read on the forward strand.
AAAATTCAATAGATTCTAGACCTTTCTTCTTGAGGGATTTGGGTGTATAATGAATTGACATCAAAAGAGACCATCCATTAATAATTAGAGTTAAACGTAAGGCCTTCAATTTTATTGATGAAGTCTGTGGTGTCTCTGAGATATGATGGTACTTGTTCCAAGAATGGTTTCAGAAAGACATCAACATATTTTGCTAGTGGTTCTAGCACAGATTCACACCCTGATGCAATTGTTTTTTCAGGCGATTCTTGTAAATTCTTGTGAATTTTTGGAAGAAAGTATATTACTGGAATTCTTGGATGTGATTCCTTAAGGAATTCGAACTCTTTTGGACCTAGAATTCCTTGCTCTAGACCCCATGTTAGTTTGATGTTGATTTCATTTTCTATTTGCATTGTGGGTCTGTACCATTCTGTGTTCAGTATTTGGCTGTTGGCTTCCATTCTGTATTTTTCTTTAGACCACAAGACTAGGGCTCCCCCTTTGTCAGTGGGTTTCACCACAATTGAGTTGTCATTCCGTATTACTTTTATGGCTGCCTGTTGTTCCTTGGTGATGATTCTTTTAAAGAAAAATTTCTTCTTTTCTAATTGAGTAATTGATGACAAAACCTCTTGTTCTTAAGCCGCTACTTCTTTTGGAATACATTGTGTGGGTGGAATGAAGCTCGATTTTTTTCATTAATCCGGATGGTTCAGGATTCTTGTAACCAACTTTGTCATAAAAGAAAACCTTAAGTTGAATTTTTCAGCAGAACTCCAATGCTTCTATCTTTAAATTGACAAAATCGGTGGTCGTTGTAGGTACAAATTTGACTCCTAATTCAAAGACAGACCTCTCATGTTCAGACAGTTGTTTAGAGGACAGGTTTACAATAGTGGTTTTCTTTATGTTTTGTAGAAGTTCTTCCGGGTTCACATTTCCCATGGTTGTGGTTGGGGTTTGAACCTTACACAATTTCTTGGCAGGTCCTTCTCTAAAAAAAGAACTCTGTCTTTTTGATGATCCTTTGTGAGGGTCTGATTCGCCTGATGAATCCGAGGATGATGTCTCCAAAAACGTGAGAAATCTGTTTCTAAATCTACCCTGATATTGAGATAAGGCTCTGCGTGACTCTACCTGTGCGTAATAATCTTCCTTAAAATATGGGTATACTGTATCAATCTTGAATGATGTTGTGTCTTTTTCAAATTTGGCTGTTTTGAAATGTATAGTATTGTCCTTAAAAGTCTGAATTTCTTTGTCAATCTTCTCTAGTAAAGCCTTAGCTTCTGTCTTATTGTGATTGCTGTTTATTGCTTGAATTAAGGCATCTCTACGCAGGATTGGAAATGCGTCGGCACCTGGCTACAAAGGGCACCAAGACGCTTTTAATCTCTAGAGGGATTTTGAACTCAATATCCACTCCATAGAGTAGCATATATCCCTTGTAGGAGCAGATTCCCAAATTATGCCAAGTCATAGGGCCTTGAGGAACTGTGTTGTACGATTTGTATGAACTATTGCTGGTGTAATAGTGTATTTTGTTTATTCATTTCCATTTGGTTTATTTTCACATCTGGTTATTATACACATTGTTTTTTAATGCACACTTTAAATATCACAGTTGTTATGGAATTTATTGTGTATTTGACTCTGACAGAAGTAAATTGTATTTTGAAAATGTATTAATGGATAAAAGTATTGTGAATAAGGCACAATCAGCTCTTTCAGTGTAGAGAATGACTAACCCTTGTTTTTTCGGGAAGATCAAAACGTATTTTATTTTCTGCCTGGCTTCTTCTCATGTCTCTGCATGCTTACATTGATTCAACTTCATAAGGCAAGTAATGGTTACTGTAGACTATGTTAAATAAAAATGAAATCAAATCTCTTCACAACTAAACTCACTTGTGTCACAAGCAGCCTGATTGTAATGTCCTTACCAATTAACCCTACGCAACTGTCCCCCAAGTTCCTCCATAAACAACTTGGAGAAAAGCATCTAATGTGTACTTCTGTTGGACACATTTTTATTTGTTCTGAGTACATTGTGCAACTATGCTGGGCAGTTGCAGTAACATTTCCACAGACGGCTGGTACAAAAACAACAGTGTCCTGACTGACTAGAGATAATCTTGCATTTTGTACCAACTGCTTGCTACATATGTCCCTTCAAAACTGGTCCAAAATAGCTCATCACCAGTGCAACTTTATCTACAACTAGTGCAATTTATTCGTGCTGGTCCGCTGTCATCAGTGCTGTTAGTAATGGGGGTCTCTAGTTGGCAGCAGTATACACCCTATCCAAGTTAGGACCATTCCTTCTAGTCAGTATATGGGGATTACACCACCAAGATAACCTCTGCTCACCCCCTTGGTAGCTTGGCACAAGCAGGCAGGCCTATCTCAGAGGCAATGGTGCAAACAGTAACAGAGCGAAAACACTACAAATGGATACCCCATCAGTATAGAAAAATAAAGCATCTTTATCTAAATCAAAAAGACCAAAAAGACAAAGATTCCACATACACACCTCAAAATATGACTTTTTAAGGGTTTTAGCAATTTATGCCATAGAAAACTATTGATTCAGTGCTTTTACACAAAGTACCTTCAGACGTATCAGAATTCACAAGGCAATGCATTGATTTCTGAGTCCATGGGGAGGCGATACATCATTTCAAGTGTTGCATAAAATCCGGACTATTCGGGGAAGAGATGCATCAAAATCCAACACTGTTCTGGTTCTTAGAGTGATACAAGGGAAAAGCTTAGCACACAGGTGCGATTCATGAAAATCTGGGCATGCTGGAGGCCAATATTGTGGCGGTAAACAGTTGCAGTGCAGATTTCTTAAGCTGTGGTCCCATGATGTGTAGATCTTATCAGCTGCACAGCAGGGCCTGCGTCAGAGTCAGTGCAGGGTTTTTGGACTTTGGAGACACGGTTCGCTGTTCTCGACTGTGGTGGTTTCTTCGGCTGCGGCCAGGTGCTACATCGATTTCTTCAGCCACATGGCAGCAATGTGTGGACATTTCTTCTGCACGGCGATGCTACTTTGGAAAAACAGGTGCTGGAAGGGCGATGCATTGATTTTGATGTCTTCTAGCTGCTTTTTGCAGCAGGAACAACCTCCAAGGGCCCAGAACTGGAATTGGCACCACAAGGCAGGCCAGAACTCCCAGCAGTGGAGTTCGGAGATGCTGCAGATGACGTGTTTGTGTCCCTGAGACTTCTTAACAGGAGTCAAGCCCTACAACAAGCCCATGGAGAATCTTCTCAAGCAGGATACACCAAAGTAAAAGTCCAGTCCTTTCCACTGCCCACAGACAGAAGCAGCAACTGCAGGCCAACCCAAAAAAGCAACACACAGCAAAGGGGCAGTACTCCTCCTCACAGCTCTTCGTCTTGGCTGGGCCCTCTTGATCCAGAAGTGTTTTTAAAATCTGGGGTTCAGGTCCAATACTAATACCCCTTTCTGCCTTTGAGGTCTATGTAGTTTACCAGTTCCTGCCTTGCCTGCCTTTGGCTTCAGAAACACTCAAGGTGGGTAGAGACAACATTTTCATTTGTGGCAAAGAATTAAAGGATTGATTACACTTGTATCTGAATTATTTTACTAAGTTTCGGAGCGGGCTTATACTTTTTTCCTGATTAGTTTGTCCATTTATGAAAAAAACGTACGAAATTATTAAATATTTGAGCGTTTTCTGCTATTGAAATTCTTACCACACCATTTGTACATGCACATGGTTTTGTCTTGATGTCTGGAACATTTAAGGTACTGCCAATTGCAGCAGCAAAACAAACCATGCAAATTCTAAATTGTATTACACATAGCCATTATATTCTGCTTTGTCACGTTGTGAAAGCTGAGCACTATTTAGTGTGAGTATTTTTTACATTTGACCTCAGTGAATAGAGGTGTTTTTTTCTTTTCTTGGCATCTCCTGTAAAGTAGTTTTTGCAAGCTTTTACTGGTATTGTACTAAACATCTTCATAGGGAAATAGTTTGATATGATTTGCTTTACATTTGAATGCGTTTCTCTCCTATACCCAACTCAAACGTTTTATCTGACGGTGACATATTGAACTATTTCACAAAACCTTAGTGTATCAAAAAGGCAAAATATAAGCAGAAAACAGAACGCAGACTGTGCGCATGCCTGGAGCTTGTTCTTGCTTTATAGCGTGGCCTCTGCCAAGTTCGACATTTTCTGTTGCAGTGTTAGTTGGAAGCTTCTTCTCGCTGCTCCTGCCCCTTTATTGTTTATGCTTTCTTTAACGTACCCAGGTTCTTCAGCAGTGGATACTACTCTTTCTAGGCAATATGAGATTTATAGAAAGCCATGTTCTGTAACCGCCTCGGGAACAGCCTTACGGTGAGTGGTTGTCTGTTTTGTGCTAGGGTTGCACTGCTTCCCTTTGAAGTCTTGTTTAGGGGGTGCACAACAACGAAAAGGTGCTTGTACTGCAGGAGGCTGCCAAGTTCTCATTATTATTATTTCTTTGCATACTGCTGGAACAGCCTTGATTGGCCTTTGTGAGCATGGCTTGTCGTTTAATGACATGCTTATAGTCAAGGGTCACAGGAGCAACAACTTCTAAGACTGGACTTAATTAATGTAGAGTTTTTTAATTTTGACTGTTAAATGATGCTGCCTTGTCTCCCACAGGTCATTCTAAAGGGAACTAAAAGATAGACTCTTCACTGATGGTCGAGTCTCTAGATTTTTTTTTTAATTGACTGCTCAGACCATCCATCTTTTTGATTTTAAAATGAACTGATGGTTTGAATGCTGGCAACAGCTTGCATGTCCATATTTGTGTTTTATCACTACGGACATTGGACACAAGTATTCATCCATGTTTTCCGTGTATTTTCTCTGTGTCACATGTATATATTTCAGAATTACAAAACATTTGTTCTTTTTCTGATGATTTCCCAAATGTCAGTGTACCACTTCATTTGAATTTTTAATGTTTGCATTTATGTCTGTCCCATCGAAGAGATCAAATATTTGAAAAAATTCAAAATTATATATATATTTTTTTAAATTACTACCACATGTCTTTTTGTATTTGTATATATATATACCAATTTTTCCAAGGAGTAAAAGGGTTGCTGTAGTGATTTCTAGGCTGGTGATTGAAACGGCTTGCACAATCTTATGTATGATCCTCGGTCCACAGTTAAATAGGCAATACAGTATATATTTTATTTGGTTTATTGTGTTGAGGGTATGGATTTATCGTAGGATCAATACAGTAACATTCTTGGCAAGACAACAAGCAACCCCATTTCGTATTGTAATGAAAATCATTTGTTTGCAGACATCTAGATTGGAAAAAATAAATCGTTTGATATCATTCTTGTCAACGTTGATCACCACTTAATGCAAGAACTACAGAGCTCTCATAAATGTTCATCTGATAATCGAATATTGAGGTGTAGATATGTAATTATAACGCCAGAGCTGCAGGCGAACCGTTCAAGTGTGACTAAAAGCACAAACAAGTTTGCATTGATTGGCCATGGATGCTTAACAACAAATATTTACAATCTTAAGTTTTCAACTATACAACTTGGGAATCCAGTGAGCGTTATTTTATTCACTGAATTGCACCATGATTTTCACTGGAAGCATTTTGAAGTAACACATCAAAAGTCTGGGTTTGCATACCATAACTGATTAATGGAATGCCTAAATATATGGTTAACCATTAATAATTCTACTTGTCACATTCTTGTAAATGACTAACTCCGTGTTCTACTGCAGGTAGGAGCCATCCATATGCTAATGAGCCCTGGTCCCACACCAGGCGGAGTCCGAAATGTATGACCAATTCCCGGTGCAGCTGCCCTGACAGCTTTAGGGGAGACAGGCTCTGGCACACCGCTATGACCGTCACCTACCCAGCCGGACCTCGGACTTATATCTCGTCTCTTCCTCCACTGCTAACTCTTGGTCCCTTCCTGATTCTCATTTTTATACGGCGGAGTGCCAAATGTAGGGCCGATTCCCTGAGGAGCTGCTGTGACAGCTATAGGGGAGACAGGCTCTGGCACACCACTATGACCGTCCCCTACCCAGCCGGACCTCGGACTTCTGTCTCGTATCTTTCTGCGCTGCTGACTCCCTCCCGTGGACTCCCTGCTCTCTCTGACCTTTTTCTTTTTTCCCCTCTCTTTTCTGTGGATTTTGTTTCTCATGATCGCTAATTACTCCTGTATTGAATTTGTAACCTCTCTGTAATTAATGTGATTATTTTTGTAATTTGTAACACAATGTTGCCTTATATTAAATGCTAGACCTAGTTTTTTGGCTGATGCCTGGTGGAGCTACCTGATAGCTATAGAGGAGATGATCCCCTTTGGTCGTCACCTACCCAGCCAGACTTTGGGCAGACATTCCTTCGTCTAGCCTTCACATTCTCTCTCCCACCCCTTTATCCAAACCCCTGTCCCCCTCTATCCTCCATTTTTTTCATCCCCTATGCTTTTTAAATGTTTTTTTCGTTGAGACCTAGCTATTTGGCTGATGCCCAGTGGAGCTACCTGATAGCTATAGAGGAGATGGGCTGTGGACCTCGGCCGTCACCTACCCAACCGGACTTTGGGCAGACTCTCCCTCGTCTCTCCATCTTATTTCCTCCTACCCCTTTACCCTACCCCCTCTCCCTTTTAAGCTCCATTTATCTTGTCTTTACGTCCTTGAAATGTTTTTCTAGTAACTGATAACTGATGTAATTTTGTAACTTTGTGGAACCTTATGTAAAGCGCTCGGATACCTCTGTGTCTAGCCAGTGCTACATAAAACTCAAATAAATAAATAAATAAATAATTGTGAGAGGCCAGGGACATTCCTATTCAGGTGCATGTGACAGCTCCTCCCACCAATCTAGCTCAGAAAGGCCCATCAGCCTGGTGATGGGCCATCAGGATATTCAAGGCACACCTTAACTCCATTTGTGTGACTGTCTAGAGTGAATGCACAACCAGGCCCCTGTCAGTCTAAACCAGATGTTGATCACAGGCAGGCAGAGGCACAGGATGGTTAAGTAAGAACATTTCCACTTTCTAAAAGTGCCATTTTCAAAAACACTATTTAAAAGCCACCTTTACTAAAAGATGTGTTATGAAGTTCTGAGGTCAAATAGCCCAAACTCCAAACCTCTAGCTGTTCCCAACTGAAAGTTACACTAGTAAAATGTTACAAGGCAGCTCAAATGATAACCTTTGGGACAGCTAGAGAATAGAGAATAGCGAAATTGGCTGTATTTCACTACGAGGACATGTAAAACACATGTCCTACCTTTGACATACACTGCAGCCTGCCCATATGGGTACCTTCGACCTACCTTAGGGCTGGCTTACATGTAGTAAAAGGGAAGGTTAGGGCCTGGCAAGTGGGTGCACTTGCCAGGCTGACATGACTTGCAGACACTGAAATGGTAGGCTACTCGTGTGTGTGGCACAAAGAGTGCTGCAGGCCTACTACTAGCATTTGATTTACAGTCCATGGGCACACACAGTACACTTTATTAGGGACATACCAGTAAATCAAATATGCTAATCATGGATAGTCAATCAGAATCACAATTTACACAGAGAGCATATGCATTTTAGCACTGAATAGCAGTGGCAAAGGGCCCAGAGTCCGAAAGCCAATAAAAACAGGGTCAGAAAAATTGGACGCAAAAGGCAAAAAGTGTGGGATAAAACTGCAAAAGGGGCAGGTCCAACAAGTGCTTGATTTGTAAGAGAATGAGTGCCCTGGTCCACAGCTCTGTACAGATGCCCACGGTAGCGCTATAAAATGTCAGAACACCCAATACCAAGGCTGCATATACTTGAAAGCACCCGGGGCCATGAACACCAATTTACCAAAGGGCCAGGGATAGCGGAAGTGACATCACTCGCTGTTTGACCTTTACATTTCCTCACATGCACTTGCTTGCACACATACACACACAATCACACATACATATAAAAGTATTTTTTTCGTATCTCTGCTACTAGTCAAAACAGGGAAATAGTCAACGGAAATTGGAGTCATGACATAGATGATAAGGCAGGCAAAATATATGGACCTATGAAAAGAGGATATTGGATAGTGAATACTGTATATGGAGGTATTCTACTGTGTTTAATCAAAACACAGAGAGTATCCACATGGCCAGGTGGTCACTTATGTGAGTTTTTAAAGATATATGGTACAGATGTATGTAATGGTTGTATATAACCCAAGAAAGAAATGTGTAGACAAATAGTAGTCGGTACAGGAAGTGTATCATATGTAGGTATTTAAAGGACACAGGAGGGGCAGACGCCTGTGACATGGTAAGTAATGTAAATGGCAGAGGGAGTATGAGTGACCTTCTGCTGACTGTATATCATATGGCCCGAATGTGTTCATAAGGCCAAATAGATGATCATATAGTTGTAAGTAGGTGACATGTGAGTGATGGCACAGTAGAATATCACATAGCTGGCTGCCTGTCAAGTTGCACTGTAGTAACAATGACGGAAAGTGTCTGGGTTGTTTACCGAGGTGAGATGCCATCACCTTCTGACATCTGTGTGCAGAAGCGTGGCAACTGCAGCCTCAATTGTCTAATTAACTCCAGGGAATGTCGTCATTTAAGCCTGTAATATGGGTCGCTAGACGAAAGAACCAGTGCCGTTTCCTCCAGGACAGGGTTAGTTTGTCCCATTGATTATGTGCTTCTAGGATGGTACACTGCAGGCCATACTGGGTGTAGTTGGTGGCCAGGAAATGTGCGCTCATCATGGTGGTGCTTAGTTTGCACCGCATGCGCTGCGGTGCTCTGTGACCCCAGTTTTTCTTGTCTTGTTTTCATCCCAAAGTATCTAAGCATCCAAGGTCAGTAAGTAATCTTTATTGTACAGTTAATTAAAACTCACAATTTTAAAACTCACGGTTTAAAAAGAATAAAAAACTTTCAAACTTTAAATTAGATAGGTCAGCATTTTCTCACTTTATGTGATAGTGAGTAAAATTCATATTTTCAGTTTAGTTTATCGGTGTTATTCTGTGAGCCGGCGTCCCAATGGGTTACTCGATTAGGTGCGCTGGCTGTCTGCTAGTCTACTTCCGCGTTTTGCTGATGCTTTAGACTTCCAGACACTGTATCAAAGTATTTTGAGAGATGGTAGTTTAACTGGGTGTCCTGCGTGTTAAAACACAGTTTGACTGCCTGCCTGCAAGTCCTGATGCCCTTCTGATTCCATCTAGCTCCTAATAAAGCTCGCCTTTTATCCATTAAGACTGGGCAAATACAAATTATGTGTATTAGATCCTCAGATCCTGTTCTACATAGGCGACAGGTCTGCTCTTCTTGTTTCCTTTTCCAAGGTGCCGGGTGAGGGAGAATTGGTAAGATACCAAACAGCAGCTTTTAAAAAATTATTTTATCTTCTGTTTAATTCCCCTTATCAAGTAAACTTGTGGCTTAAGTGCTTTGCAGTCATTCAGCACTGTCCAGCTGTGTGTTCTCTTTGCCAGAGTTTCCTTGTCTTCTGTTAAGAATATCATTTTTGTTACTTTGGTTACAACCTTTTTAAAGCTCTTATGATCTACTGGCGATTCCCAAAGATCGGTCAGTTCAAGTCTCTCTAATGATTCCAACAGATACTCCCTGGCTGGTGATTGCTCTCGTTGTAACAGCTCGGTCCAAAGGTGGCCATTTAGAGTTCCTCGTTCTGCATTTCGGATCTTGTGCCAGCATTTTATGTAGGTGCCCCTTCTTTCCACTGTCTGCTTCTAAACAGTGGCGTATTTGGGCAGTTGATACATAGTTGGGTAGCTGAAAAATTGCTCTATATGTTCTGCTAATCACTTTGTCTAGAATCAATGCTTCTTTTCCGTGTGTTGGTTCGCTCCCATATGTCAGCATGGACTGTAATCGTGCTCTGATTACTTGTAGGAGGGGGTCAAGTGTACAATCTGGTAGAACTTTCTTCAGGGGCTTCATCGCGAGATAGCTCATGGTCCCCTTTCGATGTAGGGTCTCTAATTGAGGTTTAAATGAGCCTCTGCTGCCCTTCCAAATACCAAGTGTTTTTCCTGGTCCTATTGTAGTTCACTGTCATGGTTTTTGTTTTTATTAGGTTGATGCTTAGTCCGTTGCGTTGTGAGAATGTGCTGGCGGTATTCAGAAGATGCTGGAGGCCAATTGGAGTCCGACTTATTAGGACTAAGTCATCAGCATATAGGAGATTGGATAGCAAGATTTCTCCCAATCGTGGGGCATGTAATTTAGTGTTGTCCAATTCCCCTGGTCTGCTAAGAAGAGATTAAACAGCCTGGGGGCTAGGACGCACCCTTGTTTCAAGCCTTTGGAGATGTTAATCCGCCTTGAGAGATGCTTCCCATCTCCCAGCTTGATCTTGACGCAGGTGTTGGTATGAAGTGAGATCAGCTGTTTCAAGAGAGGTCTTGGTATCCCCCATTTTACCAACTTTTGCCATAGTTTGGCCCGACCCACGTGGTCAAACGCTGGGCTGTAGTCTATAAAGCATAAAAATAACAAGTTCTTTGCTGCTTTTGCCACGTCTGCCAACAGGGTTAACGCCATGACATTAGTGGTGGTACCCTGTCCTCTACAGAATCCTGTTTGATTTGCCAGGATTATTTGTTTTGACGATGCCCAAGATGTCAATTCCTCAAGTACTAGGCCGGCATTGTACATTGCCCCTATGTCTATTAGGGCGATCAGCCGGTAATTGCAGGGGTTACTCCTGTCGCCCTGCGTGTAGATTGGACTTTTGATCGAGCCTTTCCAGGATGCCGGGCTGGTTTCTAGCTCTTGAACGCCCATGAAGACTGGTACCCGTATGTTGCTCCAAAATTCAATGTCATGCTTGAACATTATTGGAGGTATACCATTTGGACCTGGTTCTCCTTCCGCCTTGCCCTTCTGTATTTGTAATTTTATCCGAGCCGCTGATATATTAATATTATTTTCTTTGCTGTTTGATGTTAATTTTGGGCTTGTATTTCCTGCCCCGTCTTCGTCCTTTTGTTTATGCCTTTTTACATCCTATTTGGTGTCTTTGCTATTCTCTTGTTTAGTCTTTCCTACATTGATGTCCTTCTGTTCCATCTCAGTTTCCCATGGTTTCTCTTCAGTTGAGTTTCTCTCTTGGTTTTTGTCGTTAAAGGATTGTGCAGGTAATTGTCCGCCAGAACTTGGGGCTGTTTTTTAGTTTCAAATCGTACATTATTTTTGCCCAGAATTCGTCGTTCATCTGTCTTTTCTTTTCCCAGGTTACATTTTTTAGCCTGGCTTTTAAATTACGTAACTCCCCTTGCAGGGCTTCGTTGTGTGGTTGTGCTCGAAATCGTTTTGGAATTTGATTTATTTTTCGTTTGAGTCTTTTTGTCTCGGGATAGCTCGTCTTTCCTGATATGGGCCCCTGGGAGTTACCTTTGAAGATCTTCTGTTTTGTGGCGTGCTTAGTCCCTAGGGTCTTTGTATACTCCTCCCAGGCTTCAATTGGATTTGTAGCCAAATTGTCTTGGTGAATTAGTTCTTTCGCACTTGTGGATAGTTCTTCGATCTTGTCTGGTTTGTACCTTATCCGTGGTGTATTCGATCCAGCGCTTACCCTTGTTTCCATGTAGCTCCCTCTGATTACGCTTAGCATAATTTCTTGCGGTCGATGGCCACTTTGGTCATTGTCACCCAATCTAAATGATTTGATGATGTCAAACAAAGGGAGAGTAACATGGGTATAATCTAGATAAGAAGAGATGGTTGTGGAGTGATAAGTTGATGCTGGTGGGGAGTCCTCATTGAACCCACCGTTCAGCACCATAAGGTTTAGTTGCTCTAAATCTTTTAGTAGTTGAATTGAGCACCTTGTTTGTTTATTTGGAAGTGCTTGGACTTGGTTTGGAATTCCCCAGGCTATTTTCAGTTCCTGTGCTAGTTCGTCTTCCAGTGCAGTTCCGAAGAGAAAAAGATTGAAGTCTCCTGCCAGGATCAAGTTCTCAACATCTCTCTCTCCTATGATTCATGCTGTTTCTTGACCAGTTCTTTTGCACCTTTCAGTCTGTGCTTCGAGTGTATATATGAATTGATTATAACAAGTGGCTGATCCACCTTTCTGATTTTTATTGTTATGGCCATTGCCTGTATAGCCCTTGGAGCTGTGGTTTTAATCGTAATCTCTTCTGTTGTTCCTATAGTAAGAATTGAGGCAAATATCATCAGACCGCCTGAGCTATGACCTAAGGTTGAGGTCCTAGTGGCTGGGACTGTTTTGACATGTATCCTTCTAGGGCTATCTCATGCTCATCCCAGGTTTCATGAAGTAATATCAGGTCGAATGACCTTAAGTAATTTAATGTTTCCGGATCCTCCAGCTTGTTCATCAGACCATTGGTGTTCCAGATACATATTCTAAGATTAGTCGGAGCGGTATGTGGGGAAGTCTGGGCGGGTATCCTTTGTCATTGCCCGCCCCCATTTGTTATTGTTCGCTGTATGTTGGCCATGATGGGGACAGGTGATTGTGTTATTACGGTTTTAGTGTATAAGAGCTTTCCGTGAGGCCCTGGTGACTGGCTAAGAGCTCCTTTTAGAATTGATGTGACTGTTTGAAAATGTTCTTTTTTGCTTTCCTCTAAAAAGGGCGTTGGATAGGCTAGTCTCTTTACTAGTTCCAGTTTTATTCCCCTCTGAGAAAATGTGTTGGTTTCTCCTAGGATCCGATCAACCAACACATTTGATATCCATGTTGTCTTTGTCGTTTCTGGATTGTGTGGGTCACATGTAGATTGGAATTCGATTGCAAGCAAGTCTGTTGAGTTGATGTCTTCCAGTCCCTTAATTGAGTGGACGAGTTTTAATATGTTTCCTCTATTTAAGGTGTCCCCTCATCCTCTGGATTTGTATTCGGGGACAAATAGCATAGTGTCTGTTTACTTTAACGCGATGGCCCTGGTTTCTTGGGCTGATGATACCTCGTGGTGTTTGACCCTGTCGGAGAGTTGGTTGTTATTTTTTTGTTTGATGTGGCAGTTTCGGCTCCGTTGGATTCTTCCGGTACCTGCTCTAGAACCAGCTGCTTCCCGCTTTGTTTTCTTTCCCTTGACTGACTATCCGTCCGTCTACTTTCTCTACTGCGTAAATCACTTTCTGTCTCAGCTCTTTCTGATTGTTGCGTGCATTTTGCCGTTCTACCCTCCTTTTGCCGGGCTGTTCGCTCGTCGTCTCTAATAATTCTTTTGGCGTTGGAATTTTCAATTTATTTGAAATCCTTATAGTTTTCAGTTTCTTATCCAAGGGCGGAGTCTGCTCAACCTGGGTGGAAGATGACACTTTCTTTACTTGTTCTACTTGTCTCTGGGTTTCCACTGGCTAGTTCTCCTCTTTGTTGATTACTGTTATCATTTTCCTGTTCCTGCCCTTCCCTTTTTGTGTCCGGCGAGTTTGTGCATTCGTAAGTGCCTCTGCACTGTCTCTTTCGTAGTTTGAGTTACATAAGGGTGTTTTCTGGGGATTGTCTAGGATTGAGAGGGCAGTTCTCCTCTTTTTGCAGTCTAATTTGCTTGTCTTCAATTCCTTTTATAATTCCTTTTACATGTTCGTTCTGGGCTGTATTTTCCGTGTTGACTGCAGCTGTTAAATCTGATGTTGTATTTGATTTCAAGTTTGCCCGGAGGTTCCCTAACATTGTCGGTAACATTGATAACTTGTCTATTATTGGGGCACAGACGTGTTCTGTTCTTACTAACTCAGAGAGTTGTGCTGCTTCTTGTCCCCTTTTAATGAGGCCATTTAGATCTCCTAGTTTCCTCTCTATCCCAGAGGTGAAGTCCACTAGTGTTTGCAGTACTGTTAGCTGCACGTCTAATTTATCAGATTGGTATTGCAGTGCTGTTGCTGATAGTTGTATTGTGTTTAATAAGGTTGCCCCAAATGTATCTGACAGGCTTTAGCTCCCTACTCCGTGCATGCTGGTGAGTTCATCTGTGTCAAGGTTTTTAGTAGGTTTTAGATTATATGAGGCCACTAAATCTTCCCACTCATTTGATGCGAGAAAGGTCATATCGCTGTCTGTGGTGTGCGAGTTTTTCTGTAGCTGATTCAGGGGTGAATTGAGTCTGCCGATTTCCCTCTGCTCTTTTGAGGCTGTTAGGGTGCCAGCTTGTGTGTTCTTCAGCATCAATGAGGGACTGCTTTTTGACTGAGGTTTTATAGTGCTTCCGTCCAGTTCATTCTGAGTTTTTTGTTCTGGGGAAGGTGTTGACTGGTCACCCCAGTAATTCGACACCTGGTATTCTGGAGTGCTAGCAGGTTCTAATGCCCTGTCTCTTTTAACCCCGCTGGGAGGTGTTTCCTTGCCTTGAGGGCTTTTTGGTTACTTATCTTTTGGGCCACTGGCCTCCACAGGCTGTTCTGTTGATTTTCCTCCTGTGCCTTCTTCCCCTGCTTGGCTTTCTTGCCAATTTTTGGTGTGCACCGTGTGACTGTTATCCACGTGTATGTCCGCAACTGTGATCTTTACAGTTTTTACAATGTTCAATGTTCTTTGTATTTCGAGTGAAGGACATTCTGTCTTCCCGGGCTCCAATAGGGTTGGTAAGCCCTCTATGTTCTCGTTTTTTTGTGTAAATTGAGGTTCAAGGGTCTTTTAGAAATGCAAATTTGGTGTACATTTTTGGCTGATAGGAGTTTGAGATTTTTTTTTAGGGCTCTCCTTCTATGGTTATGAGCCCTTTCGTTATATCTCTTTTCTCCCTCTTAAGTGTGTTGTTTGATTGGTTTGCGATTTTTAATCCTTTTGTGATTGCTAAGCTGTTGCCGTTACTGGCGTCCATGCCAACGATCTGATAGGAGCTCATGTCTTTACAAATATTTTCGCCAATGTTGGTGTCTTTAACATCCTCATCTTCCTAGATGTTAGTTGTTTTACTGGGGTCTTTGTCTGAGGCTGGTGTGGTACCACCATCTTCTAATACAGCCTCCCTTTTGTGTTTTGGTATTGGCTTTATAATGGACCTTCTTACTCTACCCAACCTCATGACTAACCAGGTGAACAAGTGAACAGATAGATGGTAGTTGGTGTCGGTGTCAGTGTCGGTGTCGAGGTCAAGTAATGTTTCAAGTTCCTGCGGCTCTCAGCGGACGCCGCTACTCCCGCAGCTCACTGCTCACTGCACCTGCTCACTGCTGCTGCGCAGAAGCGAGCGCACCGTCACGCCCAAAGTACGACCAAAGATAGGCACAACAAGTAGGGTGGGGAGGTGAGCAGAGTTGAAGCAAGCGAGGCACACAAGGCAGGGTCACACGCTGTACCTGATGTAATCCGGCCGCCTCCGCGATTATGCCTAGGGCCACTCTCACTGTGGCCAGCCGTACTAAAGGCAGCCTCCTTGTACTCACTGTCCTCTTTTCTTCTTTTCTGCTTGAGTGCCTTTGATGATCCCTCCTTTCCAGGCACTCCCAATAAACACCTGTAATTTTTGGCTCAGACTGTCAGGACTGCCAAAATCCCCGAAACTACTGAGGCATGGGGGCTGTTTCTGTTTCTATTGTTTATTGTTACTGCTATCTTTCTTTCTGAGGGATTGATGCGGCGCCCCCTCACCTTATGCCTTCGCCTTCACCTTCACCTCCGCTCAGCTCCTGGTTCAACTCCTGGGATCCGGTCCCTGCTGGCCCGCCTTCGCTGCCACTGTTCCACCTTGCAGCTGCTGTATCCTCCAAGCTGCAGGGACCGCTGGAATCCCAGGTCGCTTGGGGCCATGGAAAGCCTCAGCAGGCCTCTGCGGGCCTCGAAGGAGCTTTACCCCAAAGGGCGGGTGGCCGGGCAGGAACGGTGAAAGCGGTGAATCGGGGAGTAGAAGAGAGGCAGCGTCCTCCACCTCCTCGTACTCCCTCTCACTCTGCTCTCGAACGTGCAGCGTCTGGCTATCCAAGGACAGGTGATAAGATGTGTGCAGTTCTCTGTGTTGCAGTTGGTATGGCCTTTCTTTGTCCATATACGTGAATGATCTAGCCTGATTTCTTTTGTTGTTTTGGTGAGATGGCATGCACCACATAACACACATGGGTAGCGTCCAGTAACTGGATGGCGGGTCCAAAGCGGGCGTTATTCTGACCTAGGAATTGCCCGGGGTTCTTGTATGTATCAACAGTCTTTAGTTGCTGTGTGTGTTTAAACGCAAAGCGTGGAAGGAGGCTGTTGAGGGTACCATATTGCAGTATCAGCCAGTGTTTTTGTATAATCCTTTGTAAACGCTTCAAGTTAGGAGTGAAAGTGGTGACGTGATAATATCATCATTGGGCCTGGTTTTGGGTTCTCATAGTGCTGCCCGGTGGCTAGCCCCAGCTGCAACCCCTAAATGATGTCCATGCCCCAGGACCCTTTAATCCATTGCCAAACTCTCCATTCCCCTTTATCTCACTCTTGTGGTTTCCTTATTTCTCCCTTTGTGCTGTTTTTCTGCCTTTCTCTTCCTCCTTCTCTTCTCATTGAGCTCTCGGGCAATGTCTGAGAAGATAAAATCAGTGCCAGTCTCTATAAATGGGTGCTGGTGGGTACCCACTGGCAACCACTGGCTCACATTAAGCGCTGACTCTCATTCTTTTCATATTGGCATTGTTATAAAAAATCTTTATCCTACATCCGAGTGCTTTCATTTGTTGCAGAAGCTAGGCCTAACGCGCATTTAAGGGTGTTGTTTTGCTGTCTACACTGTAAACATATATTTACGGTCTTTTTAGCTTGTTTCAGTGCTGTTGGCTTCCTTTTTCACTGATGGATGGATTGATTGATTGATCGATTGATTTATCGGGGAAGGGCTTAGTGAACCTCCGTGAATTTGCAGGTTCGAAAGATGCTTCAGGTGACAAGGAATTATGACGCTTTCATAGCAGGGTAAACTTCCATATGTGTGCAAGTTCAATAAGTAGAACATACTTTCGGGCCCACAAGGAATTTGGAGGGGCAGGTCTGAAATGCCTCTGAACTGTGTTTGGGGAATCAACAACGTATTGACTGGAAGGTTACTTTTCTTCTACGTAGAACTTTTATGTTTTTTTCTGTTTATAAATGTATCATATTTTATTTAGCAATGGTAACGTTTTGAAGAGAAATGTTTTACATACCAGCGAACACAGTACATGTATCAATGAAGGCAGGGTTCTTATCATAGCTTAGACAAGTGGAACCGCTTATACAGATGCGTTACACCAGTGTGTAGATGTGGTGGAGAGCAGCACATAACTAATGCCAAAAGGTATATCTAACTAATGGAACATACAAGTATGACATGTACACATTTGCAGCAAAGTGCAGAGCGGAATGATACCTCGGTTTTAGGTTTCAGAAGGTGATCTTTTAGCACTATTTGGAATTCATGTAAAGTGGAAGCAACATGAATGTTTGGTGGTAGCAAGTTCCAATGTAAAGTGCTGTGAATGTGCAAGGACCAGAATTTTGATATGTCACCTGAGTGTGATTAGAAGGCTGAGGTAATGAATCATAGATTTAAAATAGATGGATTTTGGGATAAGATGTGAGAGAGCTGATCTGGGGCCAAACGTCTTGCAGCTTAGTAAACAAGAGTCATAATCTATTTCAACTTTTGACTGTTCTGAACATTATTAAGTTCAATCAATCAAACATGACTTATGAAGCGCGGCTAATCACCCGTGAGGGTATCCAGGTTTAGAGAACCCTGCTGCTAGGGAGGGTTCTAATATAAACAGACAATGGTCCAAGACCCAATTTTTTCAAAAATGAAAAATCAAAGATTTAGCAACTCAAGGTGTGCATAAAATTCACAACCCAAACACAATTAAATGACAAACAAAAGAATAGGCAACTGTAATAAATTCAAGCTTTTTATGCATTTGATTCATGCTTGGAATTCAGAAATATATCTACAAATGTTTACATTTTATATACAATGCCCCGTATCAAGAGCGTGCAGTAAAAGAAAAGAAAGTGTCAAAGGGCGTGATGGTGATGAGGTGAAAACGGAGGACAGAAATCACACAGAGTGTATAAAAAGTTATTCTGTATTGATCAGAAGAAACAGTCAACAAAGGACTAGAGCAATAAACCCTGGCCACATTAGTAGGTCAAATATACAGTCCTTAATCATGTTCATGAGACATTAGATGTATAAATGTCTGCACTGAAGGGAAGGTAACATTAGTGGTCCAGGTATTCTTAATTATGTGTCGAAGTTTCGACTCGTCTTGGGGCCTTGCGGTTAGTTAGTCCTGGGCCATGCGAGTCTTCTTCAGGACGGATATGACGGGGCAAGGGATCAAGTAGATGACCCTACAGGAAATACAAATGTCAGTGAGGTTGTTGCCTATTTTCTATTAAAATTGAAACCTAGGGGAGGGTTCAAAATTAGCTTACCCTTCACAAGTTGGGGGGTAACTCAGTCTTTTCAGATTCGTGAAGGTGTCTTAGAGGTCCTCTGAAAAAATCAAGGAGGAACCTATGCATTACAATCATGCTAGCCCAGTGGAAAATTAATTACCAGGATGACCAGTATAAGTGTATAGTGGATTACCTTATGTTTGTACTTGAGGTTCCTATGTTAATCCTGAGATCAATATAGAAAATATGTCTCCTCAGTTCAATTATAGGCACTTGTACAGCTACCAGGAATCATCCCAATTTGTTGTGCCTGAAAAGTAAGGCCATTGACTCGTAAGTTCCAATACCTTGTTGTACAAACAGAATTGTAAACAGATGGCCAGTCAGGGGCCAATTCTGCTTGGACTGATAAGTAAATTCATTAGGCAGCCCTGCCAGCATAACGCGCAGCGTTTTTGTTAGGAATGGACATTTATCCTCACGCATGGCTACTGTTCAGACACTTCTGCCCGGACTGATAAGTAAGTTCATTAGGCAGCCCTGCCAACATAACGCGCAGCGTTTTTTAGGAATGGACAATTACCCCTTTTTTGCACAGTGCAGCATTCTGCTCGGACTGATAAGTAAGTTCATTAGGCAGTCCTGCCAGCATAACGCGCAGCGTTTCTGTTAGGAATGGACATTTATCCCCTTTCTTGCACATTGCAGTTGCTGTCCCTGACTTCGTTTTTCGTTTTGGAATTCTTGGCATTGATACCTTCATACAGGTAATTGGCCCCTGACTGGCCATCTGTTTACAATTCTGTTTGTACAACAAGGTATTGGAACTTACGAGTCAATGGCCTTACTTTTCAGGCACAACAAATTGGGATGATTCCTGGTAGCTGTACAAGTGCCTATAATTGAACTGAGGAGACATATTTTCTATATTGATCTCAGGATTAACATAGGAACCTCAAGTACAAGCATAAGGTAATCCGTTATACACTTATACTGGTCATCCTGGTAATTAATTTTCCACTGGGCTAGCATGATTGTAATGCATAGGTTCCTCCTTGATTTTTTCAGAGGACCTCTAAGACACCTTCACGAATCTGAAAAGACTGAGTTACCCCCCAACTTGTGAAGGGTAAGCTAATTTTGAACCCTCCCCTAGGTTTCAATTTTAATAGAAAATAGGCAACAACCTCACTGACATTTGTATTTCCTGTAGGGTCATCTACTTGATCCCTTGCCCCGTCATATCCGTCCTGAAGAAGACTCGCATGGCCCAGGACTAACTAACCGCAAGGCCCCAAGACGAGTCGAAACGTCGACACATAATTAAGAATACCTGGACCACTAATGTTACCTTCCCTTCAGTGCAGACATTTATACATCTAATGTCTCATGAACATGATTAAGGACTGTATATTTGACCTACTAATGTGGCCAGGGTTTATTGCTCTAGTCCTTTGTTGACTGTTTCTTCTGATCAATACAGAATAACTTTTTATACACTCTGTGTGATTTCTGTCCTCCGTTTTCACCTCATCACCATCACGCCCTTTGATACTTTCTTTTCTTTTACTGCACGCTCTTGATACGGGGCATTGTATATAAAATGTAAACATTTGTAGATATATTTCTGAATTCCAAGCATGAATCAAATGCATAAAAAGCTTGAATTTATTACAGTTGCCTATTCTTTTGTTTGTCATTTAATTGTGTTTGGGTTGTGAATTTTATGCACACCTTGAGTTGCTAAATCTTTGATTTTTCATTTTTGAAAAAATTGGGTCTTGGACCATTGTCTGTTTATATTAGTAATCACCCAGGTCCAGTACCTTTAGGGTTACCCCATTATTATAATGGCTAGGGAGGGTTCAGTTGAACAGTCAGGTCTTGAGTCCTTTCTTTAATTATGGTAGAGATGATGAAGTCCGGAGGTGAAGTGGGATGTCGTTCTTGGACTTTGCAATGAGCTAGGAAAAAGAGCATCCTCCACTGTTGCATCAACAGATGTGGGCTCTGAGCAAGTTAGAGGGATGCAGAGCACAGGCGTCTGGAGGGTAGGTGGGAATTCAGGTGGAAGGTTGATGTATGCTGGTCCTTGGTTGTGTAGGGCTCTGTAGGCGTGGATCAGCATTTTGAATTGGCATCTCTTCTGAATGGCGAGCCAGTGGAGCTTCTTGAACTGGGGGGGATGTGGGTCCGCTTTGGGAGGTCAAGTGTGAGTCTGGCTGCTGTAATCTGTATAGTCTTCAGTATCTTCAGGAGATGCAAGATTATTCCTACGTAGAGTACATGGCCGTAGTCCAGTCGACTGGTGACTAGTACTTGAGTGATAATTTCTCTGGTGTTGACAGGGAGACATTTGAACATCTTATGGAACATGCGAAGAGTGAGGAAGCAGGAGTAAGAGACTGAGTTGATCTGACTTTTCATGGTGAGCTTGCTGTCCAGGATGATGCCAACATTGCAGGCATGGTCGGTCGGAGTGGGTGATAGTCATAGATTGGAAAGGCACCAGGAGCCGTTCCACAGGGAGGTGTTGTTCCAGAAGATCAACACTTCAGTTTGTCAGTGATGAGATTTTAGGCAGTTGTCATTCATCCAGTTGGTCACACTCGTCATTCACCTGTGAAACTTGATCAATGTGGTGGAGGGGTCTTCTGATAGCGAGAGGATGAGCTGGGTGTCATCAGCCTAGGATATGATGGGTGCTGATGATGCTGGCCAAGAGGGTCAGGTAGGTGTTGAACAGTGTAGGGCTGAGGGATGAGCCTTGAGGGACTCTGCAAATTATGTTCTTAGATTCCGATGGACGGTAGCCCTAGAGTTTGCTGGGGTCGTCGCAAAGTTTCAGTGGAAAGGATTTGACTTCTACGTGTTTCTATTCTTTGGGGAAAGCAGTCGTGCTGATGGAATCATTGAAGATGCCAGTGAGCTCTTTGCTGATCATTTTGCTCCCAAAGTTGAAGATGTGGTGGGGACCGGGTCTGTGGGTGCTCCTGAGTAAACGGAGTTCATGATGGCTGTGGTGTTTTGTGTGGTGAGCAGGTCCCAGGTGGTGAGCAGGTGGTCGGGGTTTTCCTCTGTGGGAGCGAGGAGGCTGAGGATGTCAGCAGTGGCGGGTTGAGGTTCAAAGTTTTTGTAGATAGTGTAGATCTTGTTGTGCAAGAAGTCTGCAAGGGTATCGCAGAGTTGCTGGGTAGGTTGATGATGTTTTCGTCGGCAGGGGTTAGAAGTGGCTTTTACGTGGTCGGCACAAGCGCTCCTTTTCATCTCTTTTAGGAGCTGCTGGTATTGGGTGAGGGATATCTTGAATGTGGCTCAGTTTGTAGGGTCCTTGCTGGTACGTCCTTTCCATTTAAGTCACTTTCAGTAGTGTTTTGTGGTGGGCGTCTGTCCACAGGCTCTTTGATACTTTGTTCCTACTGCGGTGTGAGGTATTGGGCAGCTTGGAGGTGGTGCCGTGGTATCCTGTGATGGTGAAGTGGAGGATGGCGTGGTCTGTCCAGGTGGGCTCGGTGACATGGCTTTGACGGTGAAGGTGAGGTCAAGTGTATGTCCTGCAATGTGTGTAGGTTGTTGACTAGTTAGGTGAGACCGGTGTTGGTGTCTTTAAGGTAGTGGAGGTGAAAATTGAGGTCTAAGAGGAAGATATAGTGTTTGAAGTCAATGGCGAGTGGTGCAATGAAATCTGGGATGTAGTCGAAGAAGCTGAGGCATGTCCCTGGAGGTCTATAGGCGAGGGTGCCTCTGATGGAAGTTTTGCTTTGTGAATGATGGTCATTCGGTCTCGGTGTGCTATCTTGTAGCCGTCAAGCATAGCCGAGGAGATGCTGGGCTCGGATACGGGCTGAGCCAGGTCTCAGTGAGGAAGATGGCAATGGGTGTGGGTAAAATGGTGTTCCAGAGCTCGGTGGCATGCTTGTAGACTGATCGTGCATTGAGCAGAAGGCAGTGAAGTTGCTTTGAAGTAGTCATGTTCAGTGTGTTGGTAGTGATCCTGCATGCGGGTGAATGAATTATTGAATGATTTAATTTGATAACGTGCATGAATCACCCAAACCGGGGTATCTCAGCACACTGTCAGTACATAAAGCTGACACCAACTCCAATACAATGCCGTTTTTAGTTCTTTACTAAATATGTGTAGTCAGGACAGGTTCTAAGAGAAAATGGCAGTTCAATCTAGAGGGTGGGGGCCAAGGAGGAAAAGGACCTTCCACCACATCTAGAGCTTCAAATGTGAGGAACTGATAGTAAGTCTTTCTCACTGGCACACAGATTCCTTGCAGGAGTTGCAGGAGAAAAGTCAGTGCCGGCATCGAAAAAGTCCTGCCATAGATCAAGGCTAAGTGCAGCAGCAGTTGTTGTTATTGAGTCGGGGTTCCAGGGCTCAGAGCATGGTTAAGGTGTATTTTCGGATGGCGAGAGAGCCAGGGGTCCTGGCATTCAGCGCAGTCCATGTGCGAATGCGCACATACGGGCTTGCATTTGGCATGCAGTAGCCTCCGTTAAGTAGGTCCTGAGGGGGAGGGGTGCAGAGGTGGAGGGAGGAGCAGGCAGAAAGTGGTGGGAAACAACAGGAAAAAGAGCAGTGGGAGAGAGACAGGGGAAAACAAAAGCCATATGCTAGGAGAAAATTCAGCAACAATCAGACAAAATTGAAAACAATTACAATCAGGCACAACACTAAGCAAAACGGTAAATAAAACTACAAGGCAGTCATGGGCAATGCTCTATGAAGGGCTGACTCTGCAGCAGCAGGGTAGCTGGTATGAGAACCTGTTAAATAGTATTTTGGCTGTGTTGCTAGGTATATGTGTGTATTTTTGTGTATTTATTTGTTGGAAATGTTCTGCTCTATAATAAAGGTCACAGTTTTCATGCATGAGAAGTTGTTAGGGCCTAGGGCAAGTGGCATAGGGTGTGATCTTTACCACATACCCCTATACCAATCAATGCCCTTACCACGAAATTGTGTTTTACAGCATTCGTGGTAAACGAAAGCATTGTTCAGACGCATTTGTGGTTTAGGCGGCATAGTAGAGGCACGCATGGTTTAGCCATGCGTTCCTCTGTCATACAGTCGACAAAGAAGGTTGTCGATCGCGCGTGGTATACTTACCAGGTGAAGATGAACAGTTGACGAGATCTTAAATTTGTAGTTAAGTGACTGTTTGTATTGAATTATTTTGTGTTTTTCTTTTCTCTTTGCTATTGGTACCTTTCTCTGATACCAGTTCAAATGCACCCATTTTTATGAGATAGGAGTAATGCAAACATGGTAGGTCGTGGTTTCTCTTTACAAGTACAAGGTACTGCCGGGCTTCATACGTCATCTGCGGTAAAAAAAAAATATAGGAAAATGCTTGAGGTTCTTGTGTGCTGAGCTCCTTCCGAAGCAGGTGATTCTTCCAGTAGTATACTTTCCATTAGAAACATTAAGCTTTCAAACTGCCTCAAAAAGGTTATTTGGCCTCTGGTTTTCAGAGTTTGAGGATCTTAGTTATTCCTCCTATAATGCTAAAGTTAACAAGACAACATGATGTGCTTCTTGTTTCGGTGCTGGGCAAACAGGGGCGCCCGGGCAGACCCTTCATTAGCTGGGTCTCTATTCTCTTCTCATGTGCTTCATACACGACACGCAGGTCAGCTTTGACATTTAAAGGGTAGTACTATCACAGATGATGACATGATGTTTCATCCTTATTTACTGAACAACTGCGCACTTTCTGACAAACGCTAACATTTACTAAGATTATCATCAGCTCTAATGAGAGCATCTTTGGCTGTAAAAAGGTCAGCGTGACCCAAAGGCCAGAGGAGCAGCGTACGAGTTGATTTCGGACTCTTTGAATGATGGCGGTGGGCGGGGCCGCAGGCCTTCGGAGCGCGCGGCGGCAGCTGTCCAATGAGGTGGGGTAAGGTCAAACGGGTGATTTCACCCAGAACTGACTGGCGACCAGACCTTGATAGGGCTACCTGCGACGTGACCTTTACAGCAGAGAGTAAACACAAAGGGCACGTTACGGTTTGTCATGACTTAAGAACGTACAAATGTGCACCTGTTTGTTTAGGAAAACCTCTGCCCACTGTTTTGTCAGGGATTGCTGCTGTTATAAAATAAGCATTACTGACATGCTGCACGTGTAGGCACTGTGGTCACTGCAAGGAAGGGACACAGAAATGCAGATGTAAAAGGGAGGCTGTGCACAATCTACATGCACAGGGCACAGGTGCATGTGGAAAATAAAATGGGAAGGCATACCAGCATGGGCAGGCGAGGACAAATTTAAAAAGTTTGGCACAACCGCCTAATAAACAAATACGAAATGCACAAACAGATGTTAGCAAACCCTCATTACTAGCTGGGGGTTGCATTCCAATCCCAGCTCAAACGACTTTGCCCTTGACTCAAATTCTGCGTTGTGTGATAACTATCACAACCTCGCTGTTTTCCTGTGACACCTTTTTGTAGGGCAAACCTGTCAAAAAGTACTCAGGAAAATGTCCTGGTAAAAGTTTGCAGTAAAAATAGTGGGGAAAAAGTAGACTGAAATCATTTAAAAAACGTCGTCTACTGAAAAAAGAGAATGGAAAAAAGTAGTGGTTACAGAAATAAATTGGACAAGCATTAGTAAATGCATTACGTTTTGCCTATGTGAATAATAATCAGCTGTTTTTTGTAAGTTGTAGCTTGCTGAGTAGTTGTAAAATATAAGTTACTGAAAGTCTGTTAAAGTGTTATGACTTGTTTATGTACAAAAAGTCAGTATATTGTGCTGTTACTAGGGACATAGTGCGGGTAATTAATAGCAACATTTTGAAAAACAAAACTAAAGAGGGAAATTATAGAATTCATTGATGTAATAGAAATATTATGTGTTTAGAGGAGTTCTGATAACTTTTGGCCCCAGTGCCACTGCACCTGCTGCACCTTTCAAATCAAAGTGCCTGCACGATAACTACATTTAGGTCTGCCTGTTTAGTAGTAAAATATAGTAATATCTGGTGTTTAGAGGAGCTATGTCAACTTTTGATGCCGGTGCCACTCCACCTGCTGCACCATTCGAATCATGGCCCTGTTGCCTACAAGGTTGCTGCACTTGTGACAGCTTATTTAGTGGTAAAATATAGCAATATTTGGTTTTTAGAGGACATTTTGACAACTTTTGGCTACTGCACCATAGCACCTGCAGCACCATTAAAATCACGGTCCTAGTGCGTGCTGGATAACTTCACTTGTGACTGCAGTTGTAGTAGTAAGATTTACTAATATTCTTTTTTTTGTGGGGTCCCTGTGGGACTTGTCTGACTTCTTGTTACACGAGAACCACTAGTTGAAATTAATTGGACACTAACAAGACTATGTACATTAGAAAATGACTCCTTTTGTTATGCTTGTTTCTGAAGACATGTTAAACCTTTGAAAGATATACCTCCAAGTTTAAAATATAGTGCTTTGTTTTAAAAGATTTTCTTACCTATTTAACTGCAGTTAATCACCTCTGCTCGGACAAGCTGAATCCACATTGCTAGGACTCGAGGAAATTGAATTGTACCTTCTGTAGTGAGCCACCCGGCAACTATCTGAGTTGACCTGAGCCCCAGATGTACTCACATGCCATCCTCTGGCCGGGCTCGGCCAGAGGATATAAATAAAAGGGCCATGGACTGCACATGGTCAAGAGACCTGTGTGTGTGAATTATTGTATTATTGTATGGCTGGTACCGGGCCCTGTCAGCGACATGGAAGCTCAGTACACTTGTCAGCCTACAGGGGAACAATAACGTGTTTCAGATACAGCGCAGGCAACAAGAGGGCCGGGGGAAAAGGACATTTCCTGGACACTAACTGGAGGGCTGGTCCACGGTAATAGTGAGGTCCATGGCAGATGATGCACTTGCCCAAGGCCCCCCTCTGTGGCCTGTGCCCCGATAACACATCCTGGTGAGTTTTCTGCAGCCATTCAGTGAACTCATCGATCTAGCCATGGCTGTGCACAGGTGGAGGACACGGGTGGGATGGCGGAACAACTTTTTCCTTACCACCCATAAAGATGATGGTGCAGTCAAGCTCTCTCTGCTACTCCGCTATGTGTAGGAGTAGATCTATACATTTTTTGGGCTTCTCCCAAACATGGGTGCTGTCGATGACTAAAAATAGAGGTGAGGGCTCTCAATGCTCATTTTGACCGACAGCTAAATCCCAATTTTGAGTGCTCACCAGTGCAAGGGAGAATCAATTGACACTTTCAATGCCCAGTCTGTGAGTTAGCTAGCACGTTTATGATGGACGATCAGCCAAAGGAGATCAGGGCGCAGATAATCCAAGGGTGCAGGAACAAAACTTTGAGGGGTCTGATACTACGTCAACCTGACATGAGCTAGGATGGCATCCTCATCATGGTGAGGTAACATGACCTATTGACCATGAGGGCCACAGTGATGGACATGGCCATGTCACAACGACTCAGTGTGCAACCTCCACCAGAACAAAATCAGCCAGGTCCAAGATGAGCATGCCAACACTATCGGAGACGCAATTCAGGAATTCAAGGCGAGAGGAACTCCGCCTGGAAAACTGCCCAGCCCAAGAGAAAACATTTTCAAGTTTTGGCAAACCAAACCACTTTGCCAAGGTGTTCAGGGGAGGACCAAGGCGCAGAGAAGCCTGTGGGTGGCGAACACCGACAAAAGCCACCAGTTCACTAGTGGGTGGGTGGCCAGCAGGATGACACCCTCACAGGAGGAAGAAATCTTCCTTACACAGTGAAAACACCACAAATGGACTCCACACCAGTTTAGAAACATAAAGTATCTTTATCTAAACTACACAAGACCAAAACAACAAACATACAATATACACAATTCAAGGATATGACAGTTGCATCACGTTTAGCCCAAAGTACCTGTAGATGCGACAAAAGTTTCAAATGGAAGCTGCAGCGTTGAAAAACAAGCGATGCGTCACTCCTGAGGCCCTGGGGAGGCGATGTGACAGCCCCGCTGGAGGCAGCGGGTGTGTTGCGACAAATCCGGTCTGTATGGGGAGGGATGCGATACCTTGTATGGATTCCGGTGCGCAGGTTTGGTTGGAAGCGTCTCGAACAGGCACGATGTGGCAATCTTCGGGACGGCGATGATCTCAAGTGCGGTGGCGATGCACAGCACAGCTCGATCTTCTCCTCTCGCAGCCCCTCAATGCAATAGCTCTGCGATGATGTTCGCAGTGACGTGATGCGGTCCGCAAGCGGTGCAGCAATCTCACCCAGCGATGACAGGCTCTGCGACGATACTCGCAGAGACAGTAATCTTCCCGCACCGGAGCGATGCATTCTGCAAGTGAATGAAGCATCGGTTCTTGCAGCGGCAACAGGAGCTGTGACGATCTCGATCTTCGCGGCGGCGGGAATTTCCTCGCACTGTCGGGGATGCGCTCCGCAAGCGAGCGATACTTGAAAATAAATTGCAGATTGTCTTTGTTTCTCCTTGTCCAGCTCCCCAAACAGCAGGCAAAACTTCCAGAGGCCTCACAATAGGATCAAGCACTCTAGGACGGGCAGAACTCATTCAGCAGAGTTCAGGGGGGAAGCTAGGGGTGAAGTCCTTTTGTTCCTGGGACTTCTACACAGGAGGCCAGCTCTCCTCAGGTCCTTGGAGATCTCTTCAAGCAAGGGGGCACAGCACACAGCAAAGTCCTTCCCCTCTTCTTGGCAGCAAAGCAACTGCAGGTCAGTCCACAAGCACACAGCAGGACAGTCCTTCCTCTTCAGTCTTCCAGCTTTCTCCTTGGCAGAGGTTCCTTCTTGATTCCAGGATGATCTAATTTTCTGTCGTCTGGGTAGCACTTTTTATGCCAGTCTTTCCTTTGTTATCTAGAGGCAGAGAGGCTTTGTCTTGGTCAGAACGAATTCAGGTCAGTTCCTGAGCACTTTGGTTTTCTGTCTTCCCCTCTCCTTTCAGAGAGAGGGGCAGGGTCGTCAGCCTCCCAGCAGGCGGTGGAGCCAGCATTGTGGAAGGCAGAGAAAGCCCTATTCAGGCCCAGGTGCTCTCCCCTCCCACCACTCAAGATGCAGAAGCAGTCATTCAGCCTAGGGCTGACAAATCCACCCTCCTGGGGGCCCCCCAGCCCCTGTCACTAACAAACCAGATAGTCAATTCACAAACAGGCCAAGGCACATAGAAAGGTTAGACAAGAGAACAACCACTTTCCAAAAGTGCTGTTCTCAAACACAGGATTTTAAAACCATCCTTCCTAAAATATGAGTTATTAAATTCCGAGTTCAGGGATACCAGACTTTAATTGTCTATCTTGCTCCTATGGGAAGATATGCAGGTAAACATTATACTACACATTCCCCGTTAGCCTATGGGAATGATAGCCCTCTCAATAGTGAAAACACAAAATGGCTGTAATTCACTACCAGAGAATGTCACAAACACCAGTACCTGCTCTACTTTTCATATGCACTGCACCCTGCCCAGGGGGGCGGGGGGGTACCTAGGGACTTCTATAGAGGTGTCCAATGTGTACAGATAGGGAAGGGTTAGGCCTAGCCAGTGTGGACACTGACCAGGGCAGCATGGCAGTTAGCAACTGCACCCAGGCACCGTGGTGGCAGGCCTGAGACACCATTTTAGGGCTACTCATGTGGGTGGCACAATCAGTGCTGCAGGTCCACTAGTAGCATTTCAATCACCTGCCCGGCATACTCAGTACACTTTACTAGGGACTTCCTGGTAATACAAATATGCCAATCATGGATAACCAATCACAATTACAATTTGCTCCTGGAGCACTTGCACTTTAACACTGATCAGCAATGGCAATGTGCCCAAAGCATCTAAACCAGCAAAAACAAAATCCACCACAGCGTCAAGAAAATACAGGAGGTAGAGGCAAAAAAGCCAGGGGAAACCACGCCAAAGATGCCAGGTCTAACAGTAATTTTTTATTTTTATTTAATTTTTTATAGCCAATTTCCTACGTCCTCCCTCCTTCCTCCTCCCACACCCTTACCCCCTTCCGCCCCCACTGGATGAAAAGGGGTTCCAGGGATGCACCAGGCATCCTCTTGCAGACAGGTGCAGTCATTCACTGCACCGCCTGCAGGGAAATCTCTAATCCCTTTAAAAAGGGTAGGTGGGTTGCCGCCTGCACACAGGAAAATGGAGCAGCTTTTAAACAGCAGCCTCCTTATTTCTTTAGGATGAGCTGCCCTGGCAGCAGCACGAGTTTGTGGCTGCCCGAGGGCAGTACATTCTTCCTGAGAGGACACATTTTCCATGTTTGCACCCAGTGCACCGTGGTGCAAACATGGAAAGTGTACCCTATCTGTAATACCGGCCCAGGACTTGAGCCCATAACCTGCCAAATAATAAGACCTTAACCGCAAGGCTAATAGTTGCTCTTTACTTAAGCCCCACTGATATGGGGTTATACAATTATTAAATCCACAACATTCTAAACTAAGGTTTTTTGATCTCCCTTATCTGTGGTTGTGCACATCAGACATTACGGGAGCTTTAATTCACTCTTTATGATAGCAACATTATTTTTTTCTATTAAATAAAATAATGCAATTAAAATACATGTATTTCTTCTTCTCACTTGAACTGCGTTTATATGTAACCTTTGCCGAGGATCAAGCCACTAAAAAAAATTGTTGTCTCCTCAGTCCAATTTCCCAAATATACAGTTTTTGTGTATAGCTGATTTCATTATACGAAACAAAAATGAAAATCAGAGCACAATAGACTCGGAACCAAATAAGTATACTACCTAGCAACATACAACCTTGCTTTCACCACTAAGCTATTGATCCAACTTTGGAAGAACGTGCTGAAAAATGCTTAACTCATGACTCCAATTGGCATAATTAATTTACTTGTAAGTCCCTAGTAAAGTGCACTGCTTGTGACGAGGACCTGTGAACAGACAAGTTGCCCAATGTTACTATGTACATGTGAGAACCTCAGCTAGCTCTGGGGTTTTTTGGCCAAAAGCATATGACACACCCAGATGGCGTCTATGCAGGTGTGGAAATGCATCCTTGGATGGAGAAATCTACAGTTTTGGGATCATTTGACAGTTTTAGATGTAAGTAATTGTCAATGCAAAATGTAAATAATTAAAAAAAATGTAAATAATTCAGAAGAAACTAAAATGAATATTAACTTGCTGGCTACTAGCATTTCATTCAGTTCTTTCCCTTTGCCATTAATGTATATCTGAGCAAGAATGCCCAAATCAGACTATCAGGAAGTGCATGCATTCAGACTATCACAGCAAATGCTTTTTTCATTTAATTTCTATGAAACCGGATTTAATTCCAATAGCAAACTGTTGGACCCGGCCCTTTGGGCAGGTTCACCCCCAGACTTTTTGCTTTTTCCTAGCCTGTTTCTGGAACCTGGTGGTGGTGATTTTAGGCCTCTGTGCACTTTTTCACTGTGGTACAGTGTAAAGTGCTTGAGCTCTCTGTGAATGAGTGGTGAGTGACCTGCCCTCCCATAGGAATGAATGGGGAATATGTATGCCCATGGTAGTTCCTGATGTGTGGGGAGTGCAGGGTCGAGTTTGATATGTACGAACTCGTGAGACTGAATGCTGCAAAATGGTATATGCGGCATAAGTGTGTCTAGTCTAGAAGTGCCTCTTTTAGAAGTTGGCATATTTGTGTAATTTGTGTCTAGCGTGTGATTGGCTGGTGAGCCTGGGTCAGAGTGCCTGGGCCTGCTTGTGGATTGACTGTCTGGTTTGAGCGTGACAGGGGCTGGAGAGCCCAGGAGGTTGTCTGAAGTCAGCCCATGGATGAAAGGCAGCATCTGCTGCCAGGGAAGTGGGAGGAGATGGCACCTGATAGGGAAGGGCTGTGCCTGCCTGACTACAAAGCTGGCTCCACCTCCCGCTGGGCGACTGTCACATCTGTCCCTGATACTGAAGGGACTTCCTGTAACCAGTTCTAGCTGGTTCTCACACTGCCTGCTTCAAAGGACTTCAAATACTTTATTCTGTATAAGAAGGGGCTGTGTCCCCTTCCAAAATGTTTTTGTTTCTAACTTGAATCTGCCAGGGGCATGCTGCTGCTGGGGCTCAGGGGAATCCCTGGGCCCTACCAAGCCCCTGGACATCTGATGGACTTTCCTGGACTCCTGGGGGACCCCTCTGCCTTGCTGGGCTTAGGGGGGGACTTTGCTTTGCCCCCTGGGAATCCCTGGGACCTTTGCAGCATGCAGAAGCTGCATTTTCCTGGGAGAGCGCTTTCTATGGACCCTTCTTGCTTAGGGGTCATCTCTGGGGGCCTGTTGGCGTTGTCTGTGGCCCCAGCACCTTGAGGGCGCTTTGTGTGCTGTCTTTTGCTGGACTGGAGCTCCCCCAGCGCAGGGAGCGCTTTGTTGCCTTAGCGCCTGGAAGCGCTTTATTTTCCTGCCCACTGATCGATGTGGCGCGCTGGCTGCCCTCTAGTCGAAGTGAGGGTGCTGTGTTCTTAATTGCCGCCAGCCCAGGGAGCATCACGAGGGCCGAGATCGTGCTCGAGCCTCGATCTGGTGCCTAAACAACTTTCTATCCGGAAGTGCTCCCAGCCGTACCTCGAGTTGTGTTGTTCGAGGGCAGGAGCACAGAAGCGGGTAATTGCCTGGAGATTTCCTTCCCGATGTCGCCACCGCGGTGCGAAGGCTCCGCTTCCTGAACCGAAGGGGCCGCTCACTGATTGGCTGTGGCCGGAGGCTCGTCTGCAGAAGCTGCGCTCCGATTGGTCCGCCGCCGAGGCCTGACCCGTGGAGCCGCGCTCAGATTGGCCGAGTCTCCCGCAGGAGCTAGCGCGTCACAGAGGGCTCATCCGAGAGCCGCGCAAGGATTGGTGCATCGCTGAAACCTTGACCGGAGAGGTGCCTGACAGAGGAAGTCGGTGGGAGGTGATCGAAGGCGAAGGGGGGCTCGAGGCACATTGCCGGTGCCTGCCCCCACCGCGTGTCCTGACGAGGCCCGCAGCACTAGAGGAGCCTCCCCCAGAGCCCGTTGAGTCGAAGGGCTGGGGGGCTCCGTGTGGGTCACTGTGGGTGCCTGTTGAAGGCACAGTGACGGAGAAGAGCGGCCCCACTTGGCAGCGGCCGCTCCAGCATTTGGGGCATGATATTAGGAGCTTGAGAGCTCCGCCACGGCAGAGAAGCAAGGGAGGGGCGCCGGGACACACATTGTCAGTGTCCGCTCCCCCCCGCAGTAGCGCGAGCGCGTGCTCATTGTGGAAAAGCCACGAGGGCTTCAAGGGCGGCCCCGGTTGGCAGTGGTTCGCCCCAACGTAGTCTAGAGCCCAGAGAGGCTCCACCGAAGACCCGCAGTTGTTTCAGGAGTCCCTGTGAGGGGCTTGAGGGCCATGCTTGTGTAGAGCCCCGAGAGGCTCCCTGATGGCATGTTTTGTGCCAGAGCCTGAGAGCTCCAACGTGGGGCACGTGTTATGCCAGAGCCTGTGTGGCTCCAACATGTGTGGAGTGAGCTCAGAGCCTGTGGGGCTCCAACAGTTGGTGCAGTTTGCGCATGAAGGTCAGTGAGGGCCCTGGCGCAGTTTTGATGTTGCCCAGCTGCCCAGCAATTAGTGGTCCGCTGCACCGTTTAGGTTTTGTGTGATGCCCAGGTGCCCAGCAAGGAGTGGGCACCTGCTACGTTTAGGCGTGTTCTTGGACTGGCGCTGCATGGCAGCGCACCCTGACATTGAGACTCAGGGCGTCTGAGCCCCAACAAGGCCAGTTGGCCTAGGGACTGCCACAGGTGGTGGCTTATGTAAGTTATGCGCAATGTGATTCCTATGTTTTTAATAGTAATTGCCTACTGTGTGTTTTTGCGCTATTGTGTTGTTCTGGCACCTCTGAATGTTTTTAGGCACCATGTGTCTTCTTGCGCTGCACCCCTGAATGTATTTTATTGCATCATGTGCTTTATTCTTAACACCTCTGAATGTTTTAGGCATCATGTGTTTCTCTTTATTACTCCTCTGAATGTGTTTCATGCATCATGGGTAATGTGTTCTGGTATACCCCTAAATGTATCTTATTCTTAGGTGGTTGTCCTTTTTTAGTACAGGTGGTCCTAGTAAGGTCCTGGCTCCTGTTACCAGTGGATACTGGTTGTGATCTTTGTGATTACCATTTTATGTTTATAATTTCTTATTCTAGAAGTACTATATCTGATTCTGACAGTGGCCCATGTGGCCCTGTCTTGTAAATAATCCCTTATGAATGTTGCCCGTGCCAGTTGGCACAATGTACATGTGTGATTTTTATCTGATATGTGTTTTGACAATACAAAAGTTATTTTATAAATAACCTTGTGTGGAGTTCCTTTTTGTGGTGTGCCTAGTATGTTGTTGCTGTTGTGCGCTGACGCAAATGCTTTACACATTGCTTCCGAGTTTAGCCTTACTGCTTGTGCCAAGCTACCAAGGGGGTGAGCAGGGGTTATCTTGGCGTATGACTTCCTTGCCCTGACTAGAATGGTGGTTTCTGCCTGGCTTTGGCGTCAGCCTTAGCCTACCAGAAATAGCCAGTTCTAACACAAACCTAAAAAGTAATAAAATAAATTGCTAAGTATGCAATTCACTTTCAAATATACAGCATACCCAAGGTTGATTACCAGCTCTACCCAGAAAAATCCTTCACTGTGGCTGCCAGCTAAAGCTGTGTTAGCCGTATTTTAGCAGTATTTTAGCTCTACAAACACATGAATGATCACTGGGAACCACTTTAGTTAACCAGGAACTAGAATTGGTAACTGTTGCTTAACTGTCATAGACATTTAAAACAGCAAATGCATTTCTCTCAGACATGACCCTTTCTAGTATATATATGAGTTGTTCAAACATATGTAGGTTTTTATCGTCTTCTTTTTTCTTTCCTCTTTTCTCTTCTTCCTTTCTTGAGAAAAAGACTAAAGGGAGGCGGAAACAAGCAGCTGGGGTAAGCACACAGCCCCAGAAATACAAGAAGGTAAACCTAATCAACTTTGGTGTTGTCAACTGCAGAAAAATTGGAAGTGAATTACTGAGAATTTTTAGAGAGGCTAGCACCTCTTTGTAAATCCTCCTCCTACGACACACATCTAACCTTTCCCTGCACATCCTTTAGCATTGACAACTAATAAAATCTGCAGTTGCAAATTGGCTAAAAAGATGCCATGATTGGAAATTTGAATGTCTTTGGTGTTTATTTGTGGAGATATGCTTGATCTTTTTGAAATATCTAGTGTACAGTACAACGATTGAATCTCTTAGAAACATCCTTATAAATAGAGCTCCATTCTTTCTTTATTTTAAGTTCAAATATTTTTATTGAGTTTCTTCAGAATACAGAATGAGAACCATACGAAAAAATAACTGTAACAGTAAGGAATACAAATTGAAGAACTATAATAAGTAGAAGAAAAATTATTATATGTGTTACAATGTAATACAGTTGATTATATAGAAGTCAAGAGTATGCCATATGTTAGAAACAAGTATTTTAAGTATTTTAGAGACTTTACATGTATATTTGTATAAGGAATGTCCATGAAAAATAATCCATTCCAAGCAAGCATTTACAGACCAAAAATACCATATTTACAGTTCGAAGTTATTGATTTAACTGCAGTAGAGACAAGGAAATCAAAAAACTTACAATCAGCACTGGATAATAATTTTTTATTAGCATGAGATTTATGAATAAGTACATGAAATAATAGCAGATTTGGAGATTAAAAATCTGTAAAGTAATATTCCAAACATCTGTCCAAAAAATAAAAGCATTAGCACCATCATACATTATTTGTTGTAAACTTCTTAAAGGAGGTTTGCAATGCCAGCAATTTGGTGCATCTAATAATTGTGCTTTAACCATTTTAACTGGAGACCTAAAACATTTATATAAAATATATACATTAGTTTATATTAGAGTAGCTGGAAGATAGCTCGTAATATTATTTAACCAAATTTATGTTCCAGTTTATATGAGATGACTACACATCTCTCGCTGAAGACAATTTGTGGGCAAAAGTGGTAAAAGGGGAAGAAATTACATTGAATTTTTTATATACTTTAGAGGCTGTTAGAACTGGGAATCTCTAGTTGGCAGAGGTAGGTACCACTGTCCAAATAGGGACCCTTGCTTCAAGTCAGGGTAAGGAGGAAACACTCATAGATGACCTCTGCTCACCCTATGGGTAGCTTGGCACGAGCGGTCAAGGCTTATCGAAGGCAATGTGTAAAGTATTTGCACCAACACTCACAGTAACACAGTGAAACACCACAAACTGACTCAACAACAGATTAGAAAAATAAAGGTATTCTAATCTAAACTACACAAGACCAAAACAACAAAAATCCAACATACACAGTTCAAAAATATGGCTTCAAAAGAGTTTTTAAGGTTGTGTTAGAATAATCCACAGTTGTGTCACGTTTTAGCCAACAGTACCTTTAGATGCAACAAAGTTCCAATTGAAAAAGCTGTAGCGTTGAAAAGCAAGCGATGCGTCACTCCTGAGACCCTGGGGAGGCGATGCGACAACGCCGCTGGACGCAGCGGACGTGTTGCGGTGACTCCGGTCAGCATGGGGAGGGATGCGATACTTTGCATGGATTCCGGTGCACAGGTTTCGTTGGAAGTGGCTCGCAAAAGGTGCGATGCGACGATCTTCGGGGCAGCGATGATATCCGGTGCGACAACGAAGCGCGGCTCAGCGGCGATCTTCCCCACTCGCAGCCCCTCGATGCGATGGCTCTGTGACGACTCTTGCAGCGACGTGATGCGGTCCGCAAGCAAGCAATGCCACGATCCCACCCAGTGACGACAGGCTCTGCGACTATACTCGCAGCAATGGTAATCTTCAGTGTGGTGCGTCCCGCAAATGAAGGATGCGTCGGCTCTGGCAGCGGCACAAGGCGCTGCGATGATCTTGACCTTCCTAGCGGCTGGAAATTCCTCGCACTCACGGGGATGCGCTCTGCAAGCGAGCGATGCAATAAACTTTGCAGAAAGTTCCTTAATATCTTGGTACAACTTCCAGAGGCACCACAACTGGCCCAAGGATTCTAGGAAGGACAGAACTCTATCAGCAGAGTTCAGGGAAGCTAGGGGTGAAGTCCTTTTGTTTCTGGGACTTCTTAACAGGGATCCAGCTCTTCTTCAGGCCCTTGGAGATTTCTTCAAGCAAGGGGACACAGCACAAAGGAAAGTCCTTCCCCTCTCCTTGGCAGAGAAGCAACTGCAGGTCAGTTCAGCAAAGCAACAGCAGGACACTCTTTCTTCTTCAGTCTTCCAGCTTTCTCCTTGGCAGAGGTTCGTTCTTGATACCAGGATGATCTAATTTTCTGTGGACAGGGGTCCTGTACTTATACAGCTAAAAGTCTTTGTTCCCTTTGTGCAGGAGGGCTCTGAGCCCGGTCTGAACCAGTTCTGGGTGTTCCTTGAGCACTTTGTTTTCCTGGCCTCCCCTTTCCTTTCATAGAGAGGGGTATGGCCATCAGCCGCCCGGCAGGAGGTGGAGCCAGTATTGTGGAGGTAAAGCACAGCTCTGGAGCACTTTGTTGACATGATTCCTTCTCTAAATCCACAGTGAAGGGCAGAGACTTCACACGCACCAGCAATGTGGGGGGCAGGCACAGTCCTATTCAGGTCCCAGGTGCAACTCCTCCCTCCCATATACATGCAGATCTCTCTATTCACCACTGGGCGAATTCAATCTGTCTCTGGAATCTCACAGCCCTGTCACTCACAAACCAGACAGTCAATTCACAAACAGGCCAAGGCACACAGAAAGGTCAGACAAGAGAACAGCCACTTTCTAAAAGTGCTTTTCTCAAACACAGGATTTAAAAAACACCTTTCCTAAAAGATGTGTTATTAAATTCTGAGTTCAGGGATACCAGACTTTTATGTTCTATCTTGCTTCTACTGGAAGATATGCAGGTAACCACTGTACACAGCATTCCCCATTATAGCCTATGGGCAAGATAGCCTTACAAT
Source organism: Lissotriton vulgaris (assembly GCF_964263255.1). Lineage (NCBI taxonomy): Eukaryota > Metazoa > Chordata > Amphibia > Caudata > Salamandridae > Lissotriton > Lissotriton vulgaris. The sequence continues at coordinate 2,049,318,831 of NC_141685.1, forward strand.
AGTGAAAAATGAAAATGGCTGTAATTCACTACCAGAGCATGTCACCCACACTAGTACATGCTCTACCTTTCACATACACTGCACCCTGCCCAGGGGGGGGTACTTTGGGCCTCCCATAGGGGTGTCCAATGTATACAGATAGGGAAGGGTTAGGCCTGGTCAGTGGGGACACTGACCAGGTGGACATGGCAGTTCACAGACTGCACACAGGCACTGTGGTGGCAGGCCTGAGACACCATTTTAGGGCTACTCATGTGGGTGGCACAATCAGTGCTGCAGGCCCACTAGTAGCATTTGTATCACCAGGCCTGGCACGCTCAGTGCACTTTACTAGAGATTTGTTGTTGAGACAAATATGCCAATCATGGATAACCAATTACAATAACAATTTACACAGAGAGCAAATGCACTTTAGCACTGATCAGTAGTGTTGAAGTGCCCAGCGTCCTATTGCCAACAACCACCGGTCAGGAAAAACAGGGGAGGAAGAAGCAAAAAGTTTGAGGATAACCCTGCAAAAAGAGCAATTTCCAACAGAGGCAATGTGACCTGACCAGCCAAACAGGTGTACACAGATCTCCATATTATATATGTTTGCTGAAGGTAGTGAATAAGAGTAGGCATTGAGGATTGCATCACATAACACTTCATATTTAGAGAACTCAGATTGAGGAAGGTAGAATTTAGTACTTAGGTCAGCAAAATAGTAAACATTATCCCTTGGCAAATATCATTAGTATAGGAGATACCAGCATTGATTCAACCAACCTTGGTGTTAGCCATAGTAAAAAATGCAGGTAAATGAAATGGCTTTAGGAGATGTGTTTCTAGTAAGACCTACTTGGGAGCAGTAGTAGGATCAATATTTTGAAACCATAATGAGCTGTGTGCAATAAGAAAAGATGCATGCTATTTCATAAAATCACATAAACTAATAGCGCCATCTTTTTGTGGAATTTGTAGATCTTTAGTGCTAATGCTGCAGGTTTGTTTTTCCAGATGAACTTAGTAATTAATTGATATAATTTTTCAAAGAAAGTGGAAGGTAAACATAAGGGTAACATAAATAAGGGGGTAAAAATCATTGTAATTGCTTGACTACAGCACTACCAATTTAAATGAAGAGCTGACCATTTATCTAATTTATCTTTTATGCTAGTCAGCAGTTGACTTCAATTGTGGTATTATGGAGTTAGAAAAAGTAATGCCTAGATATTTTAGGTAGGTAGGAGTTGTCAGAATGTTTGTATTTGCTATCATCGTAGAATTTAAAATATGATTAGAAAACATTATGTTTTACTGTGTAAACAATAACCAAAAACATAAGCATGTTGATAAATAATATGATAAATAATAGGTAGAGAGCAGGGTCATTTACACATAGCAGAACATCATCAGCATAAGAGAAACATTTAAATTTGTAGCCTGTAAAATAATTCTAGTATATTGCTTATTGATCCGGAAAGAGCATGAGAGAGGTTCAATGGCAATACGAAATAAAAGAGGGGATAAAGAACATCCTTTTCTAGTACCCCAGTATAAATTAAATAGAGAGGAAAGGCTACCATTGAAATAAATTGTAGCTGAGGGGTCTGTATATAATGCTTCAACCATACTCAGAAAAGTGGGACCGAAATGGAAAGCTTCCAGTGTTTTAAATAGGAATTGCCAATTCACTTTATCAAATGCTTTTTTCCGCATCTAAGTCCAAGAAGCCCAATGGACATTTGTGCTTATTATTAGAAGATATGACATGACCCAGAAGACGGGTGTTATTTACAGTCAATCTACCTCTTCATAAATCTTGCCTGGTCTGGCAGTAAAAGTAGAATTGAGTATGGGTGTTATTCTGTTGACTACGATTTTGACATAGATTATACAATCCTGGTTAATGAGGGATATTGGTTGATAATTGGAAACTAAAGTAGGATCTTTGTCTCTTTTCAGAAGAACATTAATAGTAGTTTTTTTAAAAGTACCATTCACTTTAGGAGTGTAAGTTTGTAAATAATGAAAGTTGGGAGAGAGTTGGAACTGAAAACATTTATCGAATTCAGCTGGGATGCCATCTGGTCCAGCTGATTTATTGGAGTTTAGAGATTTGATTGATACGTTGATCTCATGAATATCAATTGAGTTTTCTAATGTCTATTATCAGTGGAAATCTGAGGTAAATTTCAATCCTTTAGGAATGTATCAATAATATCACATTTGAGCTCTGCAGGTATGTGACAAATTCTCTTGTTATCTCTTCTATAATAAGAAGTTAGGTATCATCCGGTTTCTTAATAACCAGTATTCGAGTTCTGTCTTTTTTGATATGTAAGTAGTTGGTAAAAGTATTTAAGATTTATTTGAGTTATAGTGTGATTTTTCTTTAGATACAAGAAACCCTGCTAGTTTACTTAGCAAACTGTTATATTCATATCTTAGTTAGATAATGTAACATTTCCTAGCTTTAGTAATGGAAAGGTTCAATTATATTAAGGGCACTGGGGTAAGGATTACGATGTTGTAACGAGGCAGGAACACAGGGAAGTCACCAAAAGGCTTTTATCCATAATGCAGACTGAGCCACCAAGCAGAGGAGCCACCTGAAACACAGGAAAGTCACCAACTGGCAATATTGGAATCCCAGGTACAGAGCTCCCACGCAGTGAGATTCTGTACTCTGGGCATTCCATAAACAAGCACCGAATACTACATTGGTCTTTTATAAAAACTGAAGCAAAACAACAAACAATAAAAATAAGATAGAAAGAATGACTAAGAAAAGAGTAAGAAAGAAAGAAGCGAGAAACAGTAGAAAAATGAGAACCAAAAAACAAGAGAGAAGAAAGAATAGGTAGAGAAGACAGAAAAGATAATACATTTTTCTATAACAAAGAAGTACATTCTTGGCACAAGAACTGCGCCTAAAGGAAACTGGACAGCAAACAACTATTTTCTAAAACAAAGAGGTACAATCTTGGCACGAGTACTGCGCCTCAAAGGAGATTCGACAGCACAATCTGCAACCTCATCATGAGTTACAACTTTATTGTCTACTTCTCACGCCCTTACATGCATCCTCTTCACAAGAACGATACTTCACAAGAACACATTTGTTTCACCATTGACCATTTGCTAGTTTAAGGTAATCTCCTTTCATACCAATGACTTCCAAAGGAGGACCAAACTTGCAAGAACCCTTCCTCACATGGACAGGTTTCCTAACACGGACAAGACCACCCAAACATATCTCCACTTCCTTGACTTTCTTCGTGGAATCAAAATAAGTTTTTTGCTTACTTTGAATCAACTCAACCCGTCTTCTGACACTAGTGTCTGTCCATTGTTTTCCCTTAACCCATTTGCTCATCCAGCCTGGACAAAAAGCAGTAGCCGCTCTCCGACTATGTAACAATTCAAAAGGTGACACACCAGTTGTTGAATGTGGGGTAGTGCGATAAAACCAGAGCATGCTTCTCACAGAATTACTTATGACACATTTGTTAGCAAGAGCCCACTGTATACACTCCCCCAACACCCTGTTCATACGCTCAACAAGGCCATTTGTCTGGGGATAATACAGTGAACTCTTGAGATGCTTGATACCACAATTGTGTAAAGAATCATCAACTTCCTGAGCAACAAACTGTGTGCCATTGTCTGTCACTAAGAATTTGGGAAACCCTTCTTTCAAAAAGACCTCATTGAGAAATTCAACCACCGTTCTAGAAGACACTGCTCTCTCAAACTTTACTTCTGGCCACTTAGAATAGTAGTCCATGAGAACCAAGGCAAACTTCGAAGAAGCATCAAGTTTCAGCCAAGGTACAGATGGTAATTCAATGGGAGAAAGAGGAGTGTGTAATTTATCAGCTTTGTCACAATTAGCACAGACTACACAAGATTTAATAATGTCATCAATCTCCCTGTCCATGGAGGGCCAACAAAAGGACAGACACACTCTTTTATTAGTCATAGTGGCCCCTAAATGGCCTTCATGTGCTTGTTTAACTAAAACATTTCTCAAAGAAATGGGAGGAACAATTTGTCCCCTCTGAGTAATAATCCATCTTCAATGGTAAGTTCCTCTGCCACTTGAAAAAGTCTTAAATTCAAAATTAAGGTTCCTTTCTTTAGGCCATCCAATCTCAACATACTTCATGACTTGAGTCTTGGAAAGATCATTACTGAGAGGTTTACGCCACTCACTTTCGGAGACTGCACACAATTGTGGAAGGTCAACAGCTGCAACAATTAACTCTTCCTTATCCTGCTCACTTGCGTCAAATTAATTCTCAAAAGTGTCAGAAGAATGAGAAAGAAAATCTGCGCACCCATTCTTATTAGCAGGAATGTATTCAGCACAAAAATCAAACTGAAGGAGCTTGGAAGAAAGACGAGCAATTCTAGGAGTAAAACTTCTGACATTTTACCCACTGAGAATAAAAACTAAAGGCTTGTGATCTGTCTGGAAGCTGAATTTTTTTCCCCAAATGAAGTTCCTAAACTTCATAACAGCCCACCAGCATGCCAGCAACTCCTTCTCTATAACAGAGTACTTTCTTTCAGAAGGAGATAACACCCTGGAGGCAAAACCAATGGTTCTAACATTTCCCTCTTTCTTCTGAGAAAGAATAGCACCCAAATAAACATGGCTTGCATCAACAGTGAGGGTGCATGTGAGAGAAGGATCATAGTGTTTTAAAAATTTGGTGAAATACGTTGCTGCTTCACCCACTCAAAGACTCTCTGGCATTCATCGTTTCACACAAAAACAACACCTTTCATTAGCATAAATGATAACAGTCTCAATTTGCTTGCAAAATCCTGTATAAACCGTGAATAACATTCACAGAGACTAAGGAAGGATTTAAGTCCCGCCTTGTCAGAAGGAGCCTTGGATTTGTCCATTGAGTCAACTAAACTGTTTTTGGGTAAAATGCAATGTTCATTGACAACATGACCTAAATACTCAACTTCCTTGGTCCTGAACACACATTTGTCTCTACTTAACACTACCCCATTCACTTGGAACCTGGATAAAACTTCCTTGAGAATGGAATCATGCGTAACATTGTCAGGGGCAAACACAAGCACATCATCTTGGAACACAGATATTCCCTGAATCCCCTTCAGCATATTAAACATGAGGCACTCAAATACAGAGGCTGCTGATGCAAGACCAAACGGCATGCGAACATATTGGAAAGGTCCAAAAAGGGAAATAAATGCTGTGAGTTGTCTCGACTCTTGGGCTAATTCTACCTGATGATAGGCCAACGCTATATCTAGCTTCGTGAAGACTTTAGCATCTTTTAAACAAGCCAGCAGCTCATTAATATTCTGAAGAGGATAGGAGTCACCCCAGATTTCACTATTAAGATAGCGAAGGTCAACACAAACCCTAACCTCACCATTCTGCTTCCGATCTACTACCATTGGAGACAACCAAAGCAAAGACTCCACTGGTTCAATGATACCCTTAGCACATAATGAGCCCAGCTCTTTCTCAAGGTCTTGTTTAACACTAAAAGGAACATTCCTAAGTTTGTGTTTAACAGCCTTGGCATTATCTTTCATCATAATCTTGTGTTGGAAATTCTTTATCTTGCCAAGAAAAGACATGAGGATTCACTAAATTCTCTATATCAGGACTCTCTCTGATAGCTAGAACTTGCTCGGATGTAGCAGGCCCAAGCACCATCCCAAACAAGCCTTGGTGAAACCATCCTAAAATATTTAATCCTTTGTGAGCTTTAATAGCAGCAACTGCTCAATTACTCTTACTTTCCAGTTCCTAAGCTGACAAAACAGAAGTCTCAATGCTTTTTGCCACCCTTATAGTTTCTTCAAGACTAGGATTTCCCATGGAGAGGAGTTATTGTTTGATGTCTTTATCAGAACAGTGGCAAATGAATTGATTGCGCACAAGTTGATCATAAAATTTTCAAACTGACATTCTGCTATCAGTTTCCTCAAAGCAGTGATATAACTGTCAACATCTTCTCCTGCATTCTGCGTGCGCAAAAAAAACTTGTGACGAAGAACAACAATACTGGATTACACATCAAACTTTGTTTGTAGTCTCTTGACGCTCATCAAGAGGAGCATTCTCACCATCAGCAACAGGAGCTGGAAGATGTTTCAATATAGCTCTTCCCTCAAAACCTAATGAGTGTAAAAGCAAATATTTTCTGCGTTCTGTCCTGAATCTGATTGCGCCAATTGCACCCGAATATGTCTCAAACCCATCAAACCATTGTTTCCACTTGATGGGAGGATCACCTGGTGTTTCGAGAAATGGTGGAGGAGGACTGATAGTTTGCATATTTGGCTAAGTAAAGTAGAAAATGAAATTGCAGAAGCACAGAAGAACTGATAGAAGATTGAAATACAAATTTGAGGCTAGAAAATGTACTCCAAAAAAAATAATTACCAGTGCTCAAGCTTCAAGAAAATGCTGCTGTCTATATGAATGAAGTAACAAGGATACTTGCAATATATATCTATGTTAGTCTTGCACCAAACACAAATAAATTAATGAAGGTGGGTGTACCTGTAGTCTTTATTGTCAGAAGAGAGCTGTTCCCTTTGTGCCTTATGATACTGGAACAGAGCATCAGTCAGAGAGCAAGGAATCTTCACTTAGAAGAATTCCCTAGATTAATTAAAGGATTAGAATCTAGACACAATGCTCACTATGACGCTATAAGCGTTTCTTACAAGACACAGCTGCTCTTAGGTACAGAAGCACGAAGAGGATAAAAACAATGCTCACTCTGATGTAGCGTTTCTTAATAGAACGCAACACGCACAAACCAGGAAATGTGTGGTGCGTCTCAACGTGCTTGAATCATTGCCCAATTGCGCGTAGTATATTGCTGAAACGCATATCACCCCATATGCGTTCCACCGACCACCAACCTTGAACTTGAGCAGCTCTGCTCACCGCTGATCCCTCAGTCTCCCAAACGATTCCGGCAGCCGTACTCGACTTGGGAAGACGACACCATGGGATTAAAGGCAGATTTGTGCTTTGTTCGTTCGTCGATTCATAGCTAATCTTCAAATATGTCGCGGGTTCGTTGGGTGGCTCAGTCCTCGTCGTCAAAACGGTGTTGCAACGAGGCAGGAACACGGGTAAGTCACCAAAAGGCTTTTATTCATAACGCAGACTGAGCCACCAAGCAGAGCAGCCACCTGGAACACAGGAAAGTCACCAACTGGCAATATTGGAATCCCAGGTACAGAGCTCCCACGCAGTGAGATTCTGTACTCTGGGCATTCCATAAACAAGTACAGAATACTACATTATACTTAACCTTTCTTCACTGTAATGAAACAGCAGCCTCAGAGTGTCAACAAAACACTTCCTTTCCCATGAACCCTTGGGAAGGACATGAACAATATCAACCAATTAGAACAACACTGTCCAAATATAGTCCATCAAATCTCCATGCTCTCTCTTTTTATTATGACAACACCCTCCTTTACACCGTCCTGTGTCTTGTTTAGAAGAGTCATTTCCAATAATAGTACTAACAAAAGAATCCTTGTACCTGAATTGTAACACAACTGTAAAAATATTGTGAGCATACAGCAAGAAACTAATCCCTTACATAATTAACAGAGATAAACACATTAGCTTATCAAATTCTGATAAGCTCATCATGAGTAAACACAATAGGGTCACCTAGAATACGCCCCTCCTGCAAATAATGTCATACTTGGGCCATGAGATGATGCAGCTTTGCTTCCATATACTCCCATGGATTATAGGGAGGGAAAACAAGTTCCAACTTAGGTGGGGATAATGCGCGCTTCTGTGTCCTAAACAGAATTGAAATTTTCTGTTTGTAAAGCTAGGAAATTTTCTATTCTAAGGGCAGGACCTGAGGTAATAATTATGCTAGTTCAAAGCCTTTGGATGACCAGCGTGGCCATGTTATATACTGATTTAAAGTACAACGTTGTGAATTTAGAATCTGACGACCAGTCAGACCATATCCTTTTAATGATATTCTCCAATCTAGCCCCAAAGGAAAAAGCCTTGAAAGCCATAGCCCCTCGAGCTGAGTGGGCACCAAAAGTCCAAGAATCAATACTGGCCTCTTGCATGACAAATTTCACCCACCTAGCAACCATGGGAGAAGTCATCGGCATAAAGGGCCTACATAGGGAAACCGAGAGTTGGTGTTTCTCTGCCGGACGACTTTCCTCTGTCTCACGATGTTTAGGGTTGGCCAGGAAGGCAGAATACAGTACCAGTCTAGATTTGGACTTCATCCTACTGGAAATTTGGAAAGTAATCCCTTCCGGAGTAAATACTCTACCTCTTATGTCCAGGGCACACACATCTGATACTCGTTTGTATGAGAGTAGGCATAATAACATGGCCAGCTTACCTGATAGTTGTTTTCTTGTCAAATACTTAATAAAGGGCCACAAGAGTAACAGATCCAGCACCTTATTGGCATTCCACGAGAAAGAATACGTAGGTGCTGACAGAATAGACAACCATATTCCAGTCATCTGTTTCTCGACCAGCGCACGCTCCCCAACTGCAAACTCATCAATGGGGATTGTGACTAGGGGTGGCATAATTGGCCGAGTTTCATCCCACGGAATCCTTCAGAATTTCATAAAAGTTCACTGAAATCCATAGAATTCCAGGAGGTAGAAATTATACCACAGGGTATACCACAAGCTCTGTGTGAGAAGAACTTGAAGCATTGTAGTGCGACACATGAGTGACCAAAATGCTGCTCTCATCTTGTCTTAGTTTACAGAAAACAAGAGACGGATAGAACTCGGGCATTTTACAATCACAAAATAAAAAATAAAATAAAGAAACAGCATAGCGCTGTTAAGGGCAGATAGTGCTGCACCCTCGGTGCAGGCAGTGAGACTCAACTCTAAATGATCTCCTGGAAGCAAACAGAAAGACAGCCAATGGCTTGCATCGGCTACAGGGCCTGACCCTATCACAGTATTGTGACCGAACAAAATGCTATTAAAATGGTAGTTGTGCCAGATGTCTCGAGAGCAATGTTTGACATGGAAATATAATAGTGCAGACAATTACAATGCTGAAGTAGATGCTAGTTCTTATGAAATGTTAGTATTATTATTCTATTTCAAGTATTGCTCGAGGGCTATAACTCCCAAATAGATTTTAAAAAAGTAGGAAGTCAGTAACTGGGAGGACCAGCCCACATAAAGCGCTGTGTGAGAGCTTAATGCAAAAAACTCAAGTAACTATCAAATCAAACCGAGGCAGGCAGAGCAGTTCATGGCATGTGATGTACCCTTTAAGGAAGCAGATTGTGGGTCCTCGTTTCTTGAGTCACGTCTCTCCTGCTTACAAGTCTCAATAAGACAAGCAATGCCTTCTCTAGAGGGTTAGCTGTGTTCGAGCTTGCTTTCTGAATGGGACACCCATCACACACAATGTCTCATTAAACAAATCCTCACTTTTTTACTCACTTTAAGGGCACAAAATGTCTGAATAAATGAAACCTGAGTTTGTCCAACATTGGACGTAGCCTCCCAACAAATTATGTTAAAACCCTTATTTGCGTGGTGCTCTCTTATTCCATAAGCAAATGAAGTTCACTTTGCAAATGGTGGGAATCTAAAGGAAATTAATTCTTGAAACTAGTTGGCCTTAATAGGTCTAAGGTGGGTCTTTGTGGCTGTAATTGCCTTTGTAGAGTAGACCAGGCAATTGGTTAGAAACAAATGACTCGTCCCAAACTAGACAGCCCACCAGCTCCAAAGAAACTACTAACAATGCTGAACCAGATGAAGACCCAGACTGGTTACCCTGGAAGAGTGAGACAACTGTAGAAAAGAATGGACCAACAGTATGGGGACAGGTGCTCAAGGCTTTCACTGCTGCATGGTGTACTGTAGTCTAGAATTTAGTGCTGAAACTGCTGACCTAATTCCGCCAACGGAGCAGCAGAATTAACTAGTAATTCCATGTTATATGAGTAACGTAGTATTACTAAATGACTCCAATTCCGCCAGCGGAATTAAAAAAGCTGTCCTCCGCTAGTTGTGACCCGCCGAATTGCTGATCTAAATGTGTTTATGGACTGATAAAACCACCCCATCCGAAACCAACGAGGAGAGGAAATTCAAAATGTCAACCACCCAGGACCCCATGGGATCCATATTCCTACGAACACATCAACATAGCCATCTCCCCCAAGCAGGTGTGTACTGCTTATTTGTTCCCGCCGCCCAGGCTTTTGACTGGAGACACTCAGTTTCTTATGAAAGTCCTCAATTTGTCCATCGACTCCTAAAATTCTACATGTCAATAGAGTGAGTAACCCATCTTGCATGAGATGATGCAGATTCCCCACATTGTCTCTAAGGAGATCCAGTCTGTGTGATAGACGGATTGAAAAATCCCAAGAAAGTTCCATCATCACTGGAAACCAGACTTGAGACCTCCAAAGGGGAGTGATGACCACCAGCTCTGCCTTCTGGCATCGGAGTTGAGCCAGCAACCTCACAATCATAATGAATGGGGGAAAGGCGTATCCGCTCTCCACACTCAGACCCTGAAGAAATGCATTTGTAGTTGCTGCCTGCAGTTCCAGCCTCCAGCTGAAGTACTTCTCCACTTGATGAGCCAAACTGCATGCAAACAGGTCCACTGTGAAATGTCCCCAGCGGGTCTGCATCTCCTGAAAGACCTCCTGAAGTAGTTGCCAAGCCCTGTGGTCTTGTAGATAAAGCGAATGCTAGTCAGCCACCCCCTTCCTCACCACTGGAAGATATTCTGCCTTCACTGAGATGTGGTGATCCAGGCAGTATTGCAAGAACTCCTTCACTAGGTTTGCTAGCATTCTGGATAGGGGACCATCTATTTATATAATAAACTGTTGAGACCTTGTCCACCTTTGCAGGACAAAGCAGTTGGCCCTGTCTTTGCCCAACAGTGAACCACGAAGGACCCTACCAGCAACTTGAAGCAGTTATTTGCATATTCTGTTCTTGTGATGATCACTTTGTTCTGATAAACACACTTCAGCAGGTGGCACCCCAACCTGCCCTGCTAGCATCTGACTCTATCATGATATTGGCGCTGGAACCAATTATTGCTCATTAGTTCCAGGCTTCCATGGGGGTGAGCCACCCTCTCATCTGCTCCCGAACCTCGCCCATTAGAGGGAATGACTCTGAATATTTCAAGCCCAATGCAGATAGGATGCTTTCAGTCTCTGAAGCGCTCTGTAACGGAGCGGTCCCAGGAAGATCAACTGCACCGACTATGCCAATAGCCCCACTAGGCGCGCCAACTGCTGAAGGGACGTGTTCCGTCAAGACAGAGTCTTTTTGATCTTGTGCCTAATTTTTGTGAACTTTTTGGATGGGAAGCTGAGGGTTGACTTCTTGCAGTCTATATCAAACACAGAAACGTCATCCTTTCTGAAGGAATTAGCAAGGACTTGGACTCATTGATCACAAAGCCCAGTTGCTTGCACCAGTTGGCCTCCATCTGGAGTTGCTCCACCAAAATTCGAGGACACTGATGCATCAGTAATATGTCATCCAAATAGACTATAGTTCTGTGACTGCACAGGAGTTCCACCACCGGTTTCATGACCTTTGTGAAACACCCAGGGGCTGAACGATAGGCCGAAGGGGAGAGTCTGGGACTTGAAAGCTTGTCCCCACCACAGATGCACCGGCTGTGATACAGGAGAAATATCAGGACCATTAGGTAAATATCCTTTAGGTCTAGCCGCACCAACCAATTTATTGGTTGTAGTAAGTCCTGCAAAGGATGGATCACTTCCATCTTGAAGTGATGGAAAACAAGCGACTCATTGAATTCACGTAGGTTTATGTCTGGGTGAAAATCCCCATCCTCTTTCACCACCAAGAAAAGTTGCTTACTAACCCGTCAGCACGTAGAGTAATGAGACTATTTCTCCTTTGTTCAGCAAATGGAACACCTACTGGTGTATGAAGGCTTTCTCTGCCAAGGAGAAACAGACTGGTCAAGGTCTGGAGATCTGGACATCTGGAGTTGAGTCCCCAGAAAATTGATACAGAAGCTGTGAACTATCTGGAGTACCCACATGTGTTATGTAAAGTCCTTCCAATTGTCCAGAAACAGAGCCAGTCGCTCTCACACTTTTAGATGGAAAGAAAGGAGAGTTATCACCTTGGGTAGATCTATGGCTACTGCTGCCTCCTCCATTGGTACCGTGGCCATGCTGGAAGCATCCGGAAGGGAAAAAGTTGCTGAATTAAATTGATCTTGCCACTGTGCTGCATAGGCGCCTCGTAGTCTCTGGGTGACATGGGAAAGAAGCGGCCAAACAAGTGCCCCCTTCCACGCCTGGCCCAAGCAAAAATCTTTGAACCGAAGATGTTCTTAATGGAATCTTGCACCTTTTTAAGGGAGTTGAATGCAGCCACAAAATTGCTGAGCGCCCTGATAAAGGGCTCTCGAACAACCTCTTTGAGTTGTGGCGCCCGCCTCTGAAGAGGCCAGATCGACCATTTTTGGGTTGACCTCGATGAGCAAGAAGCGGTGTCTTTTCATTGACAATGCACAGTTCACATTTCATAAGAAGGTCACTGCTCGCTGTGAAGTGACAGCTACTCCGATACGGTGGAGGAGGGTCGCCCCAATGCTATTAAGCAATGTGAAGAAGAAACATAATATGATAATACCTTTAAGTTATTATCATTTTATGCTTTGTGTCCTGCTGCTTTGCAGGGGTGGGCAGGGCTGCTCTGCTCTCGGAAGAGGGGAGGAGTGGTTTTCCCACTCCTAGGTGCGCAATGACTGTTTGGTCAGCACTGTTTGGCCACCCAAACTAGTGATTTGCACTTTCCCCGTTCTCCTTGCAGGCTGAATTACAGCCTGCATGGAGAACGGGCCCACACCTCCAGCCTCTAGCTGAGCGCCGTGCCATGGAGTTCAGACCAATCACAATACTGCATTGCAGCATTGTGATTGGCTTAGGGGAGTGAGCCTGTCTGCCTACTTCCTGTTCCTAGAGTTGGAGACACAAGAGGAGGAGAAGAGGCGCAGGACCCAGCCTAAAGGTAAGTTTTTTTCATTCCCCCCACGCAACACCCCCGTTGAACCCCCCTTCATGAACCCCCTGCCCGCCCTTCTGCCCACGAGCCATGCCGGCCACCGATGTGCCCAACCACAGAGACTATCCAGGGATATGATTGAGCCCGACTGCTTTGCCTCTTTAGTCATATTTAAAATCTTTGTTGTCAGACCCGAAATATCCATCAGTTTATCCTGACACAATCGCCAGGAGCAATCAGTGCCTTTCTTCTGGACCCAGATGAATTTTGCAAGGAACGTGGTGATGTCAGGATCAAGGCCACTTTCCTGTCCAACGATGGCCAGGAACCTTCCACCCGCAGATGGGCACTGACCTCCTTCTCCAGAGGCTTCCGGAAACATCCTGCTACATAGGCGACAACCTTGGCGCTAGTGGGACCACATGGAGGACCTACAGTGGAGAAGATTGTCATGATAAAGAAAGTCTGACACGATTTTAGTCATCTGGGAGCCTGTGCTCATTTAAGGGTGGAGGGTCCCCTCCAAGGAGTGACCCCATGGTCTTGAAGGGCCCGGTTCAAGATGTGGATCCTCCTGTGAGTTGTCCTACGCGAAAAAGTCAGCATTATTTCTAGATAGTGCAAAAGGGTCATTGTCCGCAGACTGTTTATGCTGTGACTGTCAGGAAGCCTTCTAAGGCATTCAAAAGCATCTTTATGGAACACTTCCTTTACAGGACCTTTTAGGCTCTGAGCGCAGAGGATTTGGGTCTCCCATGGGACATGGTGGCTAGTGCTTCTGTGCCAATTCAGTAATTTTTTTCTCCATGGCGCACGGCCGTGGACTGAGTATGTTGGTTGGGTGCGTCCACTGCCTCACAAAACTCGTCATCCAGGGTAGGAGGAAGGAAAATTCCTCCTCCAGAAATGTACACTGGGATGCTTGCAACACTAGAAAAGACTAGCTAATTAAGAATCTTAGTCTTGTGACCAACGTAGTTGGACATTCACCCCTTGACTATACAATAGGGGGTTGCAGCCTGGGCAGGCCCGGTGGTGCCACACAGTAGGAAAAAACTAAATTGTACGGATCCGCTCTGTGGGCATCACACTCACAGCCTTGTTCACTGATGTGTGAATGATGAGATTTTTATCAAAATACAGGGCCATGCTAGCGGCCTTCACGCTCCAGACTGCCTTCGAGCACAGAAATGATTCAAGGCTCCGCAGAGTGCGCATCAGTTCTCCCACTGAGAGGAAGCCAAAGGCATACGGGCTCCATGGAGCCGGACAGCTACTCTATGGTAGCCAGACGCCCTCTAGGGACTTATTCTCCATGCTGAACCTGCGTTGCCTCTGGAGAAACACGGCCCTCGAAGGATTGATAACCATGATGTGCCTCAAGCATATCAACATAGTAGAAGAGACAAGCAACTCTCATCACAAAAGCAGACTACTAGTATTACAGCAGAGCACCATAAAATGCTCTACAGCGAAGATTCCGAAATAACAAAGGGAACTATTTTTCAAGGAAAACACAATGAATCAATGCAACTGACACTAGCAGATTTGATGGACAAAAATGGTAACTGGATAAGTGAAACAAAAAGTGTGGGGTCGTCTTAACTGGGACAAATGACAGTAGTGAAGACATCAAAGCTGGGGATTGTCTAGGCTTTCTGTAGGTAGAAGCAGGCAAGAAAAGTATAGACTAAGCGAGCCCCCACACTTATACTACCAAGGAAAATGTAAAAGTATACAGACCTGCCTGATCCCTATTCTGTTACATATCTTATGCTCATACGCATACGTTTTGTCTGAAACCAATAAATTCCTACCCTAATTGGGCTGGGCTCATCTGTTCAAAGACACCTACGTCCATTGTGCCAGCATTTCTTTCTGCTCCTCTTACCTCAGACTGTGATCCCCTTCATTGCCCGCTTATACCTGTTTTATTGTATTACCCTCCATAGTGAAATTGTCCCTGAATCTGCAATTAATCCTGTTTTTTTTGTCCTTTTACTCCTACTTGATGACAATTTTGTATTTATGTCCTGCCTTACATCCTATTGTAAAGCACTCTGATATCCCTCGGGATCGTGTTCGCGCTATATAAAACTTTATAAATAAATAAATAAAATGATCCTGTGGGCGCATGAAAAGGAAAGGAATGAGAAGGCACAATATTAAAACCGCAAACTATACCCTCATCGTTTTACATTTGACATTAATACCTCATTAAAAATAAGAAACAAAGAAGCACTTATCTTCTGAATGGCTGCAGGAGCAGCGAAGGAAGAGGGGGCATGGAGATCGTTGATAGACGTCGATAGACTATATTGGTACATTGTTGTTCTGATCAGTTGATATTGTTCATGTCCTTCCTCAAGGTTTATGGAAAAGGAAGTTTTTTGTGGGCACTATAAAACTACTATATAACATTAGAGGGCAGGGGTGGGAGTAGCTGCCAGACGGTGACGTGGGGAGGGGGAGGGGCAGAGTGGGGGGTAGTAATCTATGGATTATGGAGGATTACAGATAAGTGAACATATAAATAAATAAAACGAATTTTGTTGCACGCACTGCATCCCCAAATGCAATGCAGTGCACGCAACGAAATTCGTTTTATTTATTTATATGTTTACTTACCTGTAATCCTCTGTAACCCATAGATTACTACCCCCCACCCTGCTCCTCCTCCTCCCCACGTCACCGCCCGGCAGCTATTCCCACCACCGACCGCTACTGCTATATCATTAAAATGAAAAAAGTTAAGCATAATCCTCACCTCCTGTCCTGCTATACAATTTTGTAAGTATACTTAGGGCCAATATTCTGAAAATACTATAGTCATTATCGGCAGTAAGTACAAAGTTTTGTAGAATTAGTTGGATTTAAAACTATGTCAGAGTTCATTCTTCATCTATGCTTAGAAGGCCATGCCTCCTTTAGAGTCAAAGAAGAAGAGATTAGAGCATGGGAAGAGAGTGTAATAGGCCTAATGGTAGGCTCAGAAATCATATGACATATGTGGAGAGAAGATAGTAGGTAGTGAATCCTAGACAAAGTAGAATATGCATCAGAAGAGGAAGTAAATTATTTATCTGTAGGATGTATTAGCATCCAAAAATCAGTCAGTTTAGTGGTAGAAAAGAATTTCAATAGATGAAAGAATTTAGGGTGTCTAGATTTGAATATAAAGGAGCTGTCTAACAATGCATCACAAATAAGATGAAAAACTACCCCCATAATAAAGGAAACATTATCTAATTTAACAATTTCCTTTAGTAATGTGGGAGCATATATGTTAATTAGGCTAAGAATGTGTGTATCCACTTTAATTTGGGCATAAAGAAATCTGACGTCAGAATCATGATGATGAGTCAATAATTCCATGTGAGATGATTGAAAAGTGAATAGCCACTACATTTTTCCTTCACATAGTTGGAGACGAAGTTACTTATCCATCCCACAGACATGGAATGTGCAATTTTATGATTAATATGAGCATCCTGCACAAAGCAAATATCAGCATTACATTTTTTAAAGATATTCTTAAACTTTTACGCCTCTTGACAGGATACCTTTAACATTGAGAGAAATAACTTTCGTTTTTGTTGAGTTATACAGATAGACAGACCGACAAAAAAATAAGACAAATACAAAACAGAGTAAAGAACGTAGCCCATGAAAAACAAAACAAACATGACAAACAAGACAAATAGATGTCATAGACTAAGACTTCATATGAACTGGAAAAATATAGACGAAGGTACCAAGCAAGACTAACCACACTGCATGTACCTGCTATTTGAAACAATAGGACAAAGTATGCTGAGGGGATCCAAGTTTAGGCTGAAGGTTGTGAATCCATGACAATAGCATTATTTTGGTCTAAAAAACTGTATCAGGTCTGAGAGGAAAGAGAAATATTAAGAGCCATCATTTTTCCAAGTGCGCATTACAGTTGGATCAAAAAGGCCATATTTCTATCCTGCATCTTTCAGTCTTGGTCCTAGAACCGAAAACTGTTGACAACTTTTCACCCTCTCTTTCACAACATCCTGCTGAATAAATACCTTATTACCCTCAAAAGAAGTGTTGGAATTTCTTGTGGAGTCTTTCTGATAAGAAGCAGATGCTGAACGTTGAATCTAATTTGCCTGGGTTTAGTTTGACTAGGTTTACAATGAGAATGGTTAAGATACACTTTAACAGTTTCAAATCTTTGTGGAAACGTAAGGCTGAGCAGTTTAGGTAAAGTAACTTCGAAGAAGAGTTGACAGCCCAGGCCTTCAATATTTGCAGGGCCGGACTGGCCATAGCGGGCACCGATCGTTTCCCTGGTAGGCCGCTAGGGTGGGGGCCGGTTTTGGGCCCCTATGGGGCAGCTTTTTTTACCGGGGTCAGCAATATTGGCCCCCTGTAACAAAATCGGTCGAAACCGGCCCTCGCAAACTGCTCGGCTGCACTCCCCCTCAACCCTGGGGGGCCTGCTGAGCCGGTTTCTGTTCCCAGTCCGGCCTTGAAAATGTTAATGGAACATGAAGGTCCATAGATCGTACTGATGGGTTCTTTTTTGTAGCATTGAATAGGAGAAATCTGATGTACAAGCGGATCTATAGCTGAAATTGCTTTAGTATTATTACAGATTTTAATCTCAATGTCTGCTGCCTTCATAGTAAGGAGGGCATAATCTCATTGACAGTGCTCAATGTCCGAACAGAAGGAATCTATATTTGCATGGATAGCCTGTATTTCATCTAAAATCTTATTTAATCAGGCTTCCTGTGAATGCACTTCTGTGGATTTAGTGGATGGAATTGAGGCAGTTTATTTCCATTTATTTCTCTGGGCTGACGTTGATTTTATTTCCTTTGCAAGTGTATTAAGACATCCAGTAGAAGGCAGGAAGCGGTAAAGCAATACATATTATGAATCCCAGATGAGCACCAGGAAGGGTTTGCCATATTATCACTGACCCAATGCAGAATTTGAGATGAAATGGCCCAGATAAAGTGTATTACAGGATTGCCTCTCCAATAAAAAAGCAGAAGAAACCCGGGACCAATAGTATGTACTGAATTCCATAATATCAGCTGCAGTGGCTTCTGAAATTAACAGCCCATCTAATATGTATGGAGTGGGAAATCCCCCAAGCATTACCACTGGTGAAAGGACCCTTTAAAAGGGAGGTGTTTAGGCTGAGAAGAAGGAGGCGGTTACCACTGAGAAGACCGCCTCCTCCTAATTCCATTCAGGAAATCAGACTGTGTGTGAGGCAGCACTGAAGTGATATAGCTGAGGAGCCTCTGTGGCTCTCGTTTGTCAAAAACCCACTAAAACCACACCAGAGAGTCCAGTCAGTATTGCGTATTTGGGGCTGATGTTGCAAAATCAAATAAGTGGCCCCACATTTGCGTATAAATTAGTCGTCCAGCAGGTAAGGCACAACGGTTAAAGCGCAGTGCCCATCTTGCATCGCGTGCTACCATATCCTCGAGATCTTTTTCTTTCTATCTCTGTCTCTAATAGTGTGTCCCAACAACAATCAACTATACATGGATATTTCCCTGAATGAAAGGAACATTCAACAAATCAATGAAGGCTAATATAAACAGACACAGATAAAAAGAAAAAAAAAACATATCTTTGCCATAAGACATTAGGAAACTTTACACTTTCTTCTATAAGTAATGAAAGTGGGTCTGAAAGGAGACCAGGCAGGTTTGGCATCAAGATATCAGTCAACAAAGGGAGAGACAGGGTTCAAGGGCACTCTTAGTCCCCAATCAGTAGATATATCAACAAAAGAAGAGTGTCCGTCAGTAAGGCGTAAGTCTGATCGAGATAGCACGTATAGAGGCCAGCTGTGGTTGGTCAGAAGACTGGACCAACTTTCAAGAAAAAATTCGTGATTTTTTCAGGAAACCCTCACTCACCCTAGTGGTGACATGCTTCATCATCGGGTCCACTCGGGAGATCGAGTACCTCCCGAGTGTGCTGCGACGCCAGGAGACTGCGGAGCAGGTCTTCTTTTGTTGATATATTGGCATCAAGATAAACATGCAAGTGGAGCAAAGCTTTCACCTAAAGGAACTCACCTTCTTTTCTTCAGCATTCATGAAAGCACAGCACTGCAGTACTTTACTGAGGAGGATTAACTTCCAAAACTACCATCTGCCTCTAGGTAGTGTGAAAATAGTGGCAGACCCAATGTAATGCCAAGGGGGCATGTTAGACTTGCAAGAAATTGTGCATGCTCTTTTTATATATCTGAATCTTGTAGTGTTCATTCATTTCTAAGGACATCTAATAACAAGCATTGGCATAGCCAACAGGTCTCACTTTTGGGACCTTATACGTGTTTAGCCAGAGCTATTGGTTTTGCTAATGTTTGTAACCTATGTTGTAGTGTATTGTGGTGGCAGTGCATCATGTTGATAAGTTATGATAAAAAAGTATTATAAGCATTTGTGTCACTTTATATCTCACCAAGAAGAATTTGTGTACAACTGAACAACCTTGTTAAAAAAAGCTTTTTTTTATAAAAAAATATTTTCTATATTTTTTGTCCTTGCATTAGTGGCAACTTCTTTCTGCCTGTTGTAATTCTTGTTTGTTATAGTGTTTATGTTATGGGGGAGGGACATAAAGAATGAACGGATGGAGTTTGGGAAATAGTTCTGAAATTATAATCAATCAGAAGGCAGATAGTAGGAGAGAATGAATAGATGCCATATTCCAAGGGCAGATTGAGGTGGTGCTTAGTGATGTTGAGGTGGTGATGTGCTGGTGCGGAGGTGATGTGTAGTTGATGCTGACTGACACTCATGTGGTGCCGAGTGATGTTGAGGTGGTGCTTAGTGCTGCTCAGTGATGCTAAGGTGGTGCTGAGTGATGCTGAGGTGCTGCTGAGTGATGCTGAGGAGGTGCTGAGTTATGTTGAGATGGGGGTTGCTGTGCTGGTGCTGTGGTGGTGCTGATCTGGTGCTTAGGTAGTTCTGAGCTATGCTGAGTTGGTGCTACGCTGAGGTAATGCTGAACTGATATTGAGGGGGTGCTGTACTGATGCTGAAGTGGTGCTGTGTTGGTGCCGAATTGCTGCTGGTATTGGGTTGCGCTGGTTCTGTGGTGAGGTTGAGCTGAGGTAAGGCTGTGTTGGTGGTGCTGCAGTGATGCTGAGGTGGTGCTGTTTTGATGGTGCTGTGCTGAAGTTGAGGTGGTGCTGCGCTGGTGCTGAGGTATGCTGTGAGGGTGATGAGATGGTACTGCGCTGATGCTGAGTTGGTGTTGTACTAGCTGTGGTTTACTGATGAGGAGGTGGTGTGCTGATGCTGAGATGGTGCTATGTTGATGCTGAGGTGGTGCTCTAGTTGTTCTCAGATTGTGCTCTTCTAATGCTAAGGTGGTGCTCTACTGATGCTGAGGTGGAGCTGCGCTGATGTTGAGGTGGAGCTGTGTTAATGCTGAGGTGGTGCTGTGCTGATGCTGCGCTGGTGCTTCAGTGGTGCTGTATTGGTGCTGAGTGATAGTTTGGTGTTGCTTAGGTGGTGGTGTGCTTCTGCGAAGTTGGTGCTTGGTGATACTGAGGTGGTGCTGAGTTATGCTGAGGTGGTGCTTAGTGATGCTGAGATGGTGGTGAGGTGGTGCTGTGCTGGTGCTTAGGTGGTGTTGAGTGATGCCGAGTGGTGCTGTGCTAATGCTGAAGTGGAGCTGTGTTGATGCTAATTTGCAGCCAAGGTGGTGCTGCGCTGATGTGTTGGGGCTGTGTTGGTGATGCGCTGATGTTGGTGCACCGATGCAAAGGTGGTACTGTGTTGATGCTGAGGTGGTGTGGTGGTGTTTAGTGCTGCTGAGGAGGTGCTATGTTGGTGCTGAGGTGGTGCTGAAGTGGTGCTGACTGATACCGTGGTGGGGCTTAGTGATGCTACGGTGGTGGTTTTGCATTGGCTGTTAGGCGGTGCTTTGCTGATGTTGAGGTGGTGCTTAGTGATGCTGAGTTTGATCCTGTGTTGAGGTGATGCTGTACTCATGTTCAGGTGGGGATGTGCTGATGCTGAAATGGTGCTGCGTGGGTGCGGAGTTGCTACGGAGGTGGTGCTGAGCTGGGGCTGAGATGGGGCTGCTTTACTCCTCTTCCGTAACTCGTAGGTCTTCGCTTCTATAAGCCAACCCCACCAAAATGTAAAAACTTCCGGAAATTGTCTTGTGACAGATCCATTCTGGAACTTCACCTGCATGCTTGAACCAAGGGATCATGCCACAGGCATTACATGAACCCAGCGTGCCCTAGTTTCAGAGTTAACTGGGCCAGACATTTATTGTAGCTGAAGCCCAAGGCATGACCTCTGGCCCTGAGTAGTAAAGTAAATCTGCACTAGCACGCGCAACAACCTAAATTGCTCGACATCTTAATTTCTTAATGGATCGGACAATTGTAGAGCTGTTGTCTAGTATGCGTTTTGCAAAGCTGATCCTCTTTACGAAGAAGTCAAAGAAGCTAATGCAGATCTGACGTAAGCCAGTTAGTTGTGGCTGCATCCATTCCTTGTCGACGCAGCAAAAACATTTCAAAACGTAAACTTTAGGAAGCGCGAAACCGATGTATGAAGCCTTTACAGAAGCGTGATGTTTTTTGTTTTTTTAAAGAATAATCCGTTTTATTACACACGTTTTTACATAATTGTATTAGAACAGATTAGGGCATACTTCATACACTCATTGTTTTCCAAAAAGACACCTCTTGCAGTTACCTACTCTTCTGCAAAGACAGGCACCCTAAAAGGGTACTTCAACATGGTAAATATGTTTTTAAAAAATGTAGGCAGCCGTTGCAAAGTTTAAAAATCCATAGCGTTTTGTTGAGTGTGAGGGTGCACAGTCGTCGTTATTTGTGTTTCATTTACTGTTTTTACATTGTTTCCGGAGTATACTTCAAAGTGTTTTCCACAGCTAAGAAATGGAAAGGTGACACAATATCGTGTGTTCATTGCATGCTCAAAAACATGTTCTGGCTAGTGGTAGTTAGCCAACCTAATCTCCATCAGAATGCAATGACTGGTTCTGAATAATTTTAGATTGAAGTATTTCGTAAATAATTAAAGTATTTCTTACATCAATTTGCTGGTGTTAGCAGGGTCGAACTCGGATAGAAAATAGACACAAGTCACAAAATAGAAGTGGTCCCTATTAGTGAATTAGATAAAATAAGTGTCACATGTTTGCAAATGTGGGCAGTTTAAAAACCAAAATCTTTTTATTAAACAAGCTCATTGTACATTACATGTCTGAAACTGTCTCACAAGCACAATGCCATCTGTAATTTTGTATGCAATACTATAGTGCGGTGGGGTCAAGATTCCGTATCTACACAAGAATCATTTAAAGCTTTTTCGTACTGTATGGGGCATGAATTATTCACAACTTGCTCTATCACAGGATTTGATGGGTGGAGTGGTGTGTCGGAAACATCTCAGCCCCCCCCCCTACATACCTCTGTATTCCCGCCAGGGAGACCATATCTTTTCCCACTTTTTTACATATGCACAGCCTTTGTAAATGACTTCCTCTGCCCTTTGACACCAGTCGAGATCAGCCACCCATTCCAACACCGACGGGGCGAGGCGCTCTCCACCGACGTGCTATGTTCCGCTTTGCTACTCCTGCTGCCAATGCCCGCCAGAGTCTATTATGTCGGGACCAGTCTTCTCTCCTTATATCATTAGCCATTTGGTGTCCATGGGTACACAAATGAAGGCAGTTTTGAACTTGAATTAGTGTTTTGGAAGGTATGGGAGAGTTTGTGGATATGATGAGCATGGTTTTGAACTTACTGCAGGTAATGTTTTTTTTTAAATATCATGGAAATCAACAGAAAACAAACGTCCCACCAGACCACGAAACACACCCCAAACGAACCTAAAAGCCAGCCCACACACAGATCTGTCATACCAGCTCTTCATATACAGTTTGGTTCTCCTGTAGGGCAGTCCAACCCTGGTGATTAGTGTCTTCAGTTTTCTTATGTTAAATATATTTTCTGGACTGTTCAGCTTTAGAGGTTGTTGCCACAAGATCATTACTCAATTGTGTGGTGCTATTCTGTGCTAAACAAATGGCGAATTGGGGACAGATAATAAATAGAGTATAGCATAACCCATGTAAGAAGATAGAATTGTTAATGCTGTCCAATTGCAGCACTATAAATCAGCTGTCACCAACCATTAGTGATGTCATGCCCTGGTCATGAGGATAGTAGTGCTCCATGGTAAAAGGTGTACCCCTTTGCTTACCGCCCCTTTATGGTAAGCAACTAACAAAATCATGTAGCACACGTGCTACAGGCCCTGTCACACAAATCTACAGCACAAGAAAGCATACGAGGGCAGTCAGAATACAAAAATGAGGAGCATGTTGTCACGCACAGCGCCACTTTCAACCTTACCACATGCGGATCTGGCGACTATGAAGGGAACCAGCAACAAGTCTTTACTCTTCATCTCATCATCAACAAGGGGTGGACAGAAACCATATTTTTAGTACAGGAAAGTAGGTGCAGATCACCAGATTGATTGACAACACCTGTGATGGGGATACATGTTGATGAAATGGAAGGCACATTTCTTGTGGATTTGACTGCCCCGACTCACCCTGTAGACAAACCGTGCCTCAGCTACAGAATAGAACCTAATGTTAATACATTGCTCTGCAGGATGGATCTATTTTGATGTGATCGTAGAAATTTGCATTGCTGACTCTTCATGCTCAGCTGCCATCTTGGGCCCTTCAGCTATTCCACCGAGGCAAATTCCATTGTGTCAGTGGAAAGTTACTGCCAACACTACTTTCAATGTTAATTCAACCGAGCGGAGGTCATTCCATTCCTTGTGCATGATCTTAGTCGCTCAGCCCTAAAAGAGGGGGGCATTGTCAAGGTATGCCATTGAGTAGTCCCAGCTTTTGCTTTTGAAAATATTTTTTTTTTAACAGGTTATGTTGTATAAAACGCTAATCTACCTAGCATTCAACAGAGCACTGTATGTAGCAGATGATCATATCAAGGTCATCTTCAGGGGTATCTTTCAGTTGAGGTTATAGTCCTGATTAAGTAAATAATGCTTTAGCAGTTTTTTATGAGATGCTACTTGAAAAAAATGCTTTCGTGCTCCTATCAGAATTTAATTAGTTGGGGAGTTTTGCATAATATGGGGGCGGATGTTATTCCATAGCTTTGGTGCATAGCTTTATCAGGCTTATTTCCTAAACCATTTTTTGTGCTTTCTAACTTACAGTCTCGCAATGTTGTGTGTTGGGCTCCTGACATGTGGCGCAATTTAAGAAGTTATCGTGGAGTGTTAGTAGGTCATATGGAAGGAAATGTTGAAAACTACCTAAGGACAACTCAAGGATATACCAAATGAAGTTGACATACCACCTTTATTCTTTGTTCAGTGAACTGGAAGAACAATAGAGAAAAGGGAATCATTTAACACCTGTGCTACAGTACAATCTTAGTCCTGAATGTTTTTTAAAAAGAAATGCAGTTTATTCACTGTCCATCCCTCCCTTTTTGCATGACAGCCCAGCAACAGATAATCTCTAATTTGCCAAGATCCTTGGTAGAATTGATCATGCAGAGACACTTAAAGACACAAAATGAACCAAAACGCAATGGCTTTACCAAGCTATGACTCAACGTTTCACATAAATTATTCAAGCGATTAATTCTGGGCAAAAGCGTATATTGATAAATGTGTATATATCCCTTTTTTATAGCTACTGCGATACAGATATTATAGGAAATTGGGTTATTAGTTGAGAGGGGTGGAAGCCCCACTGAATTAGTAAACACAATCCTTATCAGATGAACCAAAAAAGTCTCTAAATGAACCTGTGCTTAACCCCCTGGGAGCTAGTCACAGAAGCAGCCAGGCTTAACTTAGAAGCAATGTGTAAAGCCTTATGCACACACAACTAATAATACGGTGGAAGTACAACATTCACAAACCAATTTAGAATAATAGAGTTAAATTCAGCAAATAGAATGACATAAAATCCAATCAGTAGAACCCGAGAGATGATTTTTTAAAGTTTCTTGTGAAAATAGAGCCAAAAATCACAAAGCGCCAAATATGGATATGTGGTCACGCTGGACTGGGTCAAAGTCACAAGTCTAGGCTGAGCGCAATGGAGCTCTGGTCACAAACAGGGACCAGGTTAGTCCCACTGAAGATTCGATCTTCTCTGAGTCCATGCTCACTCTGGGAGCTGCACATGAGCTTTACCGTGGTGGTCGGCGTGAATAGACAGCCATGCAAGATTTTTCAGTGTGAGGAGAAGGTTGGGCATTGCGATTGGTCGCTGTTCAGTGAGAAGAGTTGGTCATTGGTGGAGCTTCAGGTTGGCAGTGGATGCAGACTGTCCCCATTTGCACAGGATCCTGGAGCTGACAGAAAGAGCAGATTGCGAATGGTCATCTGGTGATGGGAGGAGTTCGCTTGGGAAGAGACCAAAAACCTCTGCATATTCATCTGGAGCTCAGAACTTGTGTTTTTGAGGCAAACAGAGTGCACCTCTCTGCCAAGGGTCCAGGTCCTGAGGGGGCAGCTCTTGGGTATCAAGAGTTTCTTCTGCGGAGGCCAACAGAAGGGCTCAGACAGATCCAGGCAGGTCCAGTTTGTTCTAGTCAGATGGGCAGTTGAAGAGCTGGCCTCTGGAGGCTTATTGTGTCCCTGTAACTCAAACAAGAGGTCAGCCAACTGACCCTTGTATTCACTTCTCTTAGATAGCAGGGCAGTCCTTCTTCTGAATCTTTCACTGGTCCAGGAGTCTTATGAGAGGTTCAGAAGGTGCCACTTTTATCCCCTGTGCCAGCCTGTGGGTAGGGGATGCCTCCTTTGTCTAACCTACCCCCTTTCCTGGGTTTGACTCCAAACTATCTAGGGTAACAAGCATGCAGGCCTAGGTGTGAGCTGCATTTGTTAGTGGCACGGCAGACAGCCCCTAGAAGTCAAGAAGGGGGTGGGACAGCCCTGAGACTACCATTTGAAGCTCAAGAAGGGCTGACCAAAACCCCCAGGACATCCTGCTAGTGTTAGCAACACCCTGCCCACACCCAAGGCCCTTAGTCCCAGTATCTAAAAGGAATACACAAAACACCACAGAAAAATGCCAACTTTCTAAAGTGGCATTTTCAGAATAGTATCTTATATCTGACTTTACCATTAAATGGGATTTTAAATTACAATTCTTTTGAGTGGGAGAATCAGTTCTCCATCTGTTCCCAAACTAAAGTAATCATTTATTAAGTGTAATAAGGTAAAACTGTGTGAAGCTATGAAAGAGAAAACCTTACAACAGCGAAAAACGACATTAGGAGTGCACTACAGGCTACAGTGGCAGCCCCCCTGAGACATGTTTTAAGGGGCTATGTTAGTGGGGGGCAAAATGAGTACTGCAGGCCCACTAATGGCATTTGATTTCCAGGTCTTGATTACGAGGGAACCAGTGAACAGAGTCCTACTTGCAACAAAAACAGGTTCAGCAACAAAAGGCAAAAAGCTCGGCTTGACCCTGCAAAAAGGGTCAGGTTCAAAAGGATCCCAGGCCCAACTCCCGTATGACATAGCCTAACTACTAAAGGAACTGGAGTTTGCACTATAGGGCAGGTAATGGGAAAAAATGCAGAAGAAAATGAGACACTAATGCCACTGTGGTGTCCATGCATATTTACACATTATATATACTTCACCTGTTAATATGTATGACATTTCGAATCGGAAATAGAGGCACCACTGATCTATTAAATACCACCTGAAGAACTGTTAAGGTTCAGTGCTATGGGCATGACTGTGGCAATTCATTTGTGCATGGTGATCAGCCACAAATCCCAGCACAACCTACCATCATGCCAAGAATTATAGATTATTGTCAGCTGTCTACCTACCTGCAGAAAGGCAGAATTCCTTGCAAATGGAAGGCTTGAGAATGGCGATACAACGTACACTGAGACATTCTCTGGATGAAGCCAGATGCAAATTATAACAGATGCCACTTTATTGCCTACTTGGCATCTGTTTTTATGTTGATCTAGTAATTTGAGTAGATTCTTGATAAAGCTATTTTTCAAACCTTCTCTGTACTCAGGGAATATGTGCCTATTGAACATATTCCTTCCTCTGTGTTACCTAACTTGCTGTGCAATCTGTAAGAGCATTATATGACTATGATAGATGCTTGCAAGTCATGTAATTCCATTTGGATGATTTCTGCACCTAAGGCCGATGGTCTGCGGTAATCCATAATGGATGAGTGTTGTGAATCAGGTGGTTGATTTTTAAGCTCTGCCTCTTTATTGTGGGATAATGTCAATAGCTGGCTCTGCTGGTTAACAACGTGACATCTGTCAGTAGGGTTCTTACTCCCTTTTATAATATTCCTTTGTTCAACATTTGCTTTTATTATGCATGAGTTTTCTTTGTTCTCCCTTTTGCAGTTAGTATTAATAAATCAAGTGTTTTTTTAATCTTTCCGTGAGACTTCTGATTGTGTGCACCAATTGTTTATTGCATCTTGGGTGGCTGTTCCTGTAAGGCTGGAGACTGTAAATCACTATTGGGCAGACTTTAGATTTTCGTATTTGTTCACAGTGTCAGGTATATGTGGTCATCTACATACTTTTTACTTTGCTTGATGTCAGTAGTTGCAGCTAGCCTAACAGACAGCACAAGTTGGCAGTTTGCAAAGTACCTATTGTGGGCTTACCAAGAACTAACCAAGGCTTGCAGCCTGTCCATTATCGCCATCAGTTGGCTTTATTGTCATTCCCATTTGCTTGCTTCTTATTGGAAGGCTTTTCGTGCCCCAGCTTGTCCATCTTGTGTCTGACCCTCCCTTGAAGCATAGGGCCAGATGTATTTATTTATTTATTTATTTATTTAGGCGATTTGTTGAGCGCTCAACTACCCGTGGGTGTCTCGGCGCTGAGTGAGAGAACTAGTTCATGAGGAGTTATTGCTTGAACAGCCAGGTTTTTATCTGTCTGCGGAATGAGAGCAGAGATGTGGAGGTTTTGATGTAAGATGGAAGACTATTCCAAAGTTTAGTGGTGGTGACTATGAAGGATCTGTCTCCCCAGGAGGCTTTCTTAGTCCTAGGGACTTGCAGTAGTCCAGAGGTTGAGGATCGTAGGGATCTGGTAGGTTCATAAGGACAAAAGCAGTCTTTCAAATACGCTGGTCCTTGATCATGAATTGCCTTATAGGCAATGCAGAGAGCCTTAAACTTGGCTCTCTTCTTTACTGGCAGCCAGTGGAGCTCTCGGAGTGTTCCGGAGATGGAGGCGTACTTAGGACATCCAGTAATCAATCTGGCCGCCGCATTCTGCACCAGTTGTAATTTCTTTAAGACACCTTCTTGAGCGTTGACTAGCAGGCCATTGCAATAGTCAATGCGGGCCATGATAAGTGCGCTGATCAGGGTTTTTGTCATATTCATGGGGAGGTAAGGTAGAAGTTTTTTTATCATTCTCAAGGTGTAGAATGAGGAAGATACTACCGCGTTGACGTGATGCATGAAGGTGAGTTTGGTGTCTAGTATAACTCCGAGATTTCTGGCCTTGGTTACAGGGGGGGGGGGGAGGTCCCAAGGCATCAGGCCACCATGTGGGAGACCAGGCAGGAGAAAGATTGCCGAACAACATCACCTCCGTTTTATCGGAGTTCAATTTCAGGCAGTTTCGTGTCATCCAGTTGCTTATTGCCAGCATTCCCAGATTAAAGTTGGAGGCCACTTCGTCTCCGTTTTTATTTATGGCTAGGACAATCTGGGTATCGTCGGCATAGGATGTAACCGCCAGGTGATGGATTTTTATGGTCCTCGCTAAGTCCTCGCTAAGTCCGACACATAGATGTTGAATAATGTTGGACTTAGCGAGGATCCCTGGGGTACACCACAAGGAAGAGTGAAAGAAGGTGAGTTGAAGTTGCCGAAGGCAACGGATTGAACTCGATCGGTGAGAAATGGGTCAATGAGATCCTTTGCTGAACCCGTGATGCCCGCCGATTCGACACGTAAAGAAGCGCATAGGAGAACAGAGAAAGAAATACACAAAGCCGAGAGAAGTAGAGAAGCATCAGAAAAAGCCAGAAAAAGCCAGAGAAAAAGAGCTAAAGGAAGAAGGTGAACGGGTTCAGGCAGAACAAGTAGATACACTTTTGCGATTTTCAAATTGCGATTTTTAAGGAATCGCTATTTGAGAATTGCAAAATGGTATGTATGTAGAAATTCGCTATTTTTTAGCGATTTCTTAAAATTCCTTCATTGCGATTAGCAAATTGCTAATCGCAATTAAGGAATAATTTCCCATTCATTTCTATGGGCCAGGAGGCCCATAGGAATGAACGTAAAATTATTCTCAATTTGCGATTCGCAATTTGCTAATCGCTAATTGAGAATAAGTTCAAGGGTGCAAGGGTGTCCAAAGGACACCCTGTTGCACCCCTGAAATAGGCATGGGTGCACATGTGGTGCACATACATGCCCTAAGGGCATGTATGTGCATCACATGGCACTTTGAAAAATGCAAAAATGGGCATTTTTCAAGAAATTCGCAAATTACCACCAACTTGAAGTTGGTGGTAATTTGCGATTCATTAGGGGCAATAAGCATTTTTTTGGGCATCATACATTGCATTTAAGGAATTGCAAATGTTGCGATTCCTTACATACAATCGCATAATAAGGAATCCCAAATTTGCGATTCCTTATTTTGCACTGAAATTTGCTACATACATACCATTTTGCTCAAATGAGTTTGCAAACCCATTTGAGCTTCATACATCTGGCCCATAGTCTCTTTACCATCTGTCTGATTGACTGGTTTCTACCTTTCAAGGATCCCTTTTAGGGAACTACTTTTTTCATTTTCTTAATCACTGTATGAGAGTGCATATGTATTCCACCTCTCTCTCTCATGTGCTCCTCCTCCTGCGGTTCGTGTTGCTGTCTCCTATGTGTTACAAGCATTCTCCTGTGTGCTTCTCTCCTGCCAAATGCTCACTACATCACTCACCATGTTGCTTTTTTGTGTGTTTCTCCCCCACCCCTAACATGCTCTCCATTATGTGCTGCTATTCCCCTCTGCCGCTCACTCTGTGCTGCTGCCCCCACCCGCACTTCTGTTCACCCTACACCACCATCTTTTAAAAAAATATATACATTTGGGTTGGAGGACCAGCAGCACATTGCTGGCAGCCCCTCCTCCTTTAGATAACAGAAAAATGCATGCTTGCACTACTTTTTTTATTTACTAATTATTATTTTACATCTCAGATCTGTAAATGAAAAAATGGGCCTACTTTTTTTTTGTAAGCGCGCACCCATGATGCTGCATGTGTATTTGTACACGTCATCAAGCATGTGTGTGCCTACAAAATGGCCCAGTTAAGTCATTAAGCTTTTTTTTTTTAAAGCAACTTGCCTATGCTGTACAGCATTCCCAAAGGACATTACCAAAACCAATGGATCCCAAAGACAAAACCTATTGACTTTGCCAGCGTCTGTTGTCCTGCACGTACTTTACATTCCAGTCCACTCAGTGTTTACTTTATTCTATATTCACCTTTCTTTAGTGGTTATACTTTTTGGTGCAATTTCCACGTAACGCATTTGTTCGACAGTACTGTGTACACATTGTACAAGACAACGGGGTACACACTATTGACTGACTTATCACAGGCGTAAGATAGTTCACTAAGCATAAACAGCAACAGAAGTTTAAAGCATTGGGGTGGGGGGTGGAGGTGCTTGGGTGTCAACACAACAAAATAAAAACTTTTTGTTTTTTTTTGTTAAGTTTTCATTATCTGAATCCCCTGATAACACCCCAAAAAATACAGAGGGTATAGTTAGCTTTATCTCTTGACCCAAAATATCTGATATGGTCTTACCCACTTTCTGCCAAAAGGATTGAATTGAGGGACACCACCAAAACATATGGATCTCGTTTGCTCTGTCATCTCCGCATTTCGGGATTTCTTGATCTCACTACTCCCCATTTTAGATATTTTCTGTGGTGTTCAGTATGCCTTACATACTATGAAAAGATGGGTCTTTTTTAAAGGTGTAGATTTCACACGTGACCATAAAAAAGACATAGATACTTGCCTTAATTTTTCAAGATCTTCATCCGGTAGGTCCTTCTTCCAAATCTCTGTAAATGAGGCTTGCGTGACTTCTCCAAATTGAACTAGGAGCCAATACCACTCTGCAACCTCTTTCTGCGTAGTGTGGCGTGTACAGATCTTTAACACCAAGTCTGATTTCCCTTCTAGCTCCTTTCCTGAAGATTTTACCCAGCTTAACAATTGATAATACTTGAATTTTGAGACCGTATGTTCACAAATCATGGAGAAATGATGCCATGAAATTAATTCAGAGTCCATAATAAGTTGCCACATGTACAGATACTAAAAGATCGCAGTGGAAGCCAGAGTAATAGAGAATTCTTAAGTCATCTAACCTAAGACCAAAGCTTGACTGCTGCCACCAGAATCTTCTGACTCACATTCTTAAAAAAATTGTGATGGCCAAATTTAAAGAGGAAAAACTTGCCTGGTGGGAGACACTAACTGTAAGGGCTTTAAAAAGCAGATAGAAAATTGAGCTGTCCATCAGTAGTTGTCGAAAGTTCTTTAGGTGGAAAGCACATTAATATAAATATAAGTCTGGAGTGCCAATACCTCCATGAGTTTTCTTTCTTCTAAATTTCTTTAGGGCTATTCTTGGATTTTTATTTCCCCAAATGAAACTAGAGAAAGCCCCTTGTACCTTCTTAAACCAAATCTTCGGGAATTCTAACGGGATAGTATTAAACAGAAAAGTAAATTTAGGGAGAATTGTCATTTTAAGGAGATTCGATTTACCCAGAAAAGAAAGTGGAGGAGCACGCCATGAATACAACTGTAATTTAACTGTCTTAGTTACTTTATCAAAGTTGACCTGAGCTA
The DNA here is from genome assembly GCF_964263255.1 of Lissotriton vulgaris. Lineage (NCBI taxonomy): Eukaryota > Metazoa > Chordata > Amphibia > Caudata > Salamandridae > Lissotriton > Lissotriton vulgaris. The sequence goes on from NC_141685.1 coordinate 2,049,350,885, forward strand.
TCTTGTCAATAATATGGACTATTTAAATGCCTAGATATCCGATTTTCCTCTTTTTGAGGTCACTCCTGCATTGGATATTCCATTACGTCAACTTTGTTTTTTGTTAGTTAATCAGATAACCAGATGCTCTCCGAAGCTCTCCAACTGATCCCATATCGCAGGAAGTGATCGTACTAGGTCACCTGTTAGAATCATAAGATCATCGGTGTATAATCTGATTTTCTTTTCCCAACCATTACAACTAAAAGGGATAATGTTCCGGCAAGCTCTTAATCTGAATGCAAGGGGTTCAATGTATATATTGAAAAGAAGAGGGGAAAGGGGACAGTCCTTTCAAGTCCCCCTGCCTATTTTATTGATCTTGTAAGATTAACTTTAACAAGGATTTTAGCAGATGGATTTTTATAAATGGCTTTTTAACTGCTGGTAAAACGTTTCCCCTAAATTAAGATGCTAAATCATTTTAAATAAAAAAGGCCAAGTAACTTGATCGAATGCTTTCTCGGCATCGAAAGTCATTACTGCTAGTGGGATGTTATATGTTTGCGCTATGTCTATTGCCCCGATTAAGTCATGCGTTAATTAAAAAAGCTGCCTCCCTTCACAAACCCTTTCTGATCTGGGTGTATTAGTGGTCCAATTACCTTGTCCAGGGGTTTAGTTATGATCTGGGTGTATAGTTTATGATCACTATTTAAGAGTGAAATAGGGCCTGTAAGATTCACAGGATCTCGGGTTCTCATTTGGTTTCAACAGAATAGTTGTAGTGGCTTCTTCCCATGACACAGGGAGAACTTGGTCATCTATAATAGCCGAGTTAAACAACAAAAGGAGGAATGGGCATTTATATTAATTAATTGAAGGAGTAAAGTATATAATGGAGCCGGGTCATCTAAATTTAGTCCATAATACCCCACAAATGTCAGCCAGGAGCCATTAATTTTAGCCCTAGCAATTGCCCACCTCCCTAAAGAATCAACAGTACAGTTGCCAAGTATAGCTTGAGTAGTTTTTTTAAATACTATAGCAACCCCTTTTATTGTGCATGTTTGGGTTGTGCGGATACAGTGTTCAACCCATTTTAATTTTTTTTAAATCGATGTACATTCTTCCTTAAGTAAATGCTATTCTTGTATAAAGAACACGCCCCTGTCAGAGAGTCTTGGATATTCTAGGATTTTCTTTCTTCTAGAGGGGACCCTACGCCCGTTTACATTCCATGATGTAATTTTTAGGATTTTTGCTTTCTCTGTCCTACCTACGTCTGTCATAGGAGAGGTAAATGTTAAAAGAAAGGAGTCTATATATTCTACATTACAATTGAAATAGTGACACGCTTATCTGGGCCGGTTTGAGATATTTGAGATATTTGGTTGTTATTTATAAATGAGGACACATGCTCCCCCACCCCATGCAAGAACAGAAAAACTTTAATTTTTGAAATGTATTTTTAGTGGTGACCCTACCCCCATCCTTTCTGTCCCTCCAGCCCGGGAAACCCTCCCTCGATACAAGAGGTATAGCTAGAATACCTCTGGGTTCAGGCTCTGTCTCTATCCAGGCAGAATGTTGACATTTCTTAATTGGATGTGCTTTTAATCTGGGAAATCAAGGAGGTAACTTCAGAGGGATCCCTGAAATTGAACATTTTGTTTCTCCATATCACCTTTATTGAGGGGGGAATTGTAGGTTTGCTGTGGCACCCAAACCTCTTAGGTCATGGATCGATTTCCCTAATTTCCACAGTTTTTCCTGTGTGATGCTGGATATATCTGCTCTAACCGGAACAAACAACCAGCCCCCTTTATTATAAACTCCTGCTTTTAGGCCCCTGGTAAGGATCTTTTCCTTTATTAAGTACGTTTTGAAGTTAACTAGGATCCTTCGCTGGTTTTTTTTCCCTGGTCTCTCGGAGAATGGGACACAATGTACTTTTTGTATATCATCCTCTAGCGTCTGTCTTTCTATGTTAGAATGTAATTCACTGAGAAGACTAATAATAAAGGTCCTTATATCCCCTCCCTCGAACTCTTCTGGGACATTCAAGATCCTACTATTATTTCTTCTTGCGTTATGTTCTAAACGTTCTAGTTTGTCCCTTAGTTCTTTATCACTATCTTTTAATCTCGTAATTTCAGATACATTTTTTTTACTTGTTTCTTGAGATCTCCCAGGGCTGTTTCCATGGCTTTGACTCTCTCCGTTATATCATCCATTTTTATTTCCATCGTTTCACAGACTGTTTGAATTTTTGTTTGGTTGCTTTCTGAAACTGCACATTTTTCTCTGATTTCGGTTAGTAGAGTAACTAAGAGACCCTCAGTAGATGACTGAGTCTCTAAATTTTGTTCTGTAGCTGATGTTCTTAACAAGGCACTTAACTTCTTTCTCTGTTGGCTAACCCGGTTCCCCTGATTTTCGGGCTAGAATTTTGACAACTCTTATGAGTAATGTCTTCCTCGATCTCAACCGAGGGGGCCAAAGGAGCAAATCTGTTTTCAAGAAGTACAGGATCCATACCTCTTCCTGCTCCCCCGGTATTTGTAATCTTAGTTCAAGGATCAATACTGCTACCGTTGTTCAGAGTCGCCATAGGGGCAAATTCAGAGCCTAACTGGTTAACCTGAAAAATAGTGTGTGTGGCTCACTGGTTAGAGGCGGCAGACCCGAGAGCAGAGGACGGCCCGGGACCAGGGTTCGATTCCTGGCGCAGCAGGTTTCTGGACCAGGGTCAGCGGACTCGATAATTCTCTCGCCTCGGTGCCCACTCTGATCAGCGATCACACTCGGCAACTCTGGGCATTAGCTTGCCTCATCTTCACTAACGGCCCCACCAGACCGCCGGGGATGCCTGGTCTCACCCTGGAGATACCCATTATGGGACCATCTCTCAGGGAAGCCAGGAAGGGTTTCGCAGCGGTCGAAGCGCCTTGGGACCCTCCGGGTAAGTAGTGCGCTATATAAATGCCTATACATACATACATACAAAAATGTGTATAGGCTGAGTAGAGTGAATAAAAGGGACAGCTTGGGCTTTAACCTTGAAGTAGGAACAGAGTAAGGGAGTAACTCTAATAGTGACTGGTTTAGATTTGTTTTGCTTTTTTTTCCTGTTAGGTGAGGGGGTCTTCTCTGTCTGCGCTTTTTTGTTATGTAGGGCTCTAGAGGTTTTTTGAGAGTTAATTTGCACTTTAGGTGGAGCGGTTTCCTTGTTATGAGGATCAGATGGGGACCGACTTCTGCCCCAGATGTCCCTGCTTCTAAGAGTGTATCTATTTAATCGATTTGCACCTGTGTGTATCTTAGTAGGCTCCCCAATGGTTTGTTGCTCCTCACATATAGCGCCCTTCTCCAAATTCAATTTAGGCCCCTTCTCCTCCTTACCGGGGTCATTGGCGAGTGCTATAGGCAGTATGCAGCCCTCTCCAAGGGTTGTATGAGTTTCAACGCATGCTTTTACCAAGCATGCCTTTACAACGCAGGTATTACAACACAAGTCGTTACAACGACTTGCGTTGGGGGGCGCTAGATAGTGGAATAGTTTAATTTTCTATTCCAACTTCAGTCCCCGTGGATAGTAGGGAAGGTATTGGATAGAAAATTAAACTATTCCCTATCCAACAGCGCCATTCAGCGAAAGTCGTTGTAACGACTTTAGTTGTAATTTCTGTGTTGTAATGGTAGTGCGTGGTAAAAGTTTTCTTGTAAACGAGGTTACCCCTCTCCAAGTATGCCGACCCACTCTGAAGCAAGCCAGTTTCTTCTTTGAATTTTGGCCACTGAATTTCAACCTCCGCCTTGGCGAAAGTCTGCACTACAACACCGAGGGCTGGCGATACTTGCAGGCAGGGAACCGCGAAATCTGTTACTTAGCTCCCGCTGCCCCAGAAGCCGACTCTAGCCGCCGTGTGCCTGCCACACGCAATCCGCATTGCCGCTATCGCCCAGTGGCTCCTCTGCGCCGCTGCCTCCACTCCAGCCTCCACCGTCGCCCCCCGAGCCAGCCACAGGAAGACGCACCAAAAAAAATGCCAAAAAGCAGCCAAAAAACGAAGAATGGAACGCCGCTGCAGGATCTCACCCGATCTCACATCCAAGTACCATGCAATACAGCTATTCTGCCCGGGTAGAGTGAGAGCCAACGACCGCTCTAGCTAGCGGCCGCCCTTTCCCCCCAGATCATAAAGCTCTTTTCTTTGCACTAATTTTTTTTGCCCGGAGGGAATTAGATATTAAGTGGATTCTTCCCTGTTCCCCTACGGAAGAGGAATGGATATACTCTATTCAGAGGGTATCCCTATTAGATCACTGTGGTAAACAGGTTAAGAAAATCACATTTTGGGAAATTTGGGATGATTGGGTTAAGAATTTCAATCTAAATGTACCTCACTGAATATCGCCTTCTTTTTTAGACTAGAGGCTTCATTTTTTTCCAGTTTCCAACTTTTCTTTTCTTTCTTTATTCTTTCAAGATATATTTTTTCTTTTGTTAATGTGCTACGGTCCAATGATTAAGGATATGCTAAAGATGTTGCTTTAACGGCAGTGCCACCGCTATATTAAAAAGCACCTACATAAAGGAAAATCTAAGATTAGGTGTTATTCTCCAACCAAGAGGTTTATTTGTTGACCCGGAGATACATTCTATCCTTCTCTCCCCTGTGCAGTGACCGGGATAAACAACATTTTTCTATTGGATTGGTTTATGCACTTTATCTTTGAATTTAAAGCATAACGTGGATAAATGAGTACTAAAAAAAAAAAAAAAAAAAAAAAAACGTTTCATTTCAGTTAGATTTTGAAACAGTTTTAGAAGACAGGATTTTTATAGAACTATCCTTTGTAATGAAAATATTCCTGCAAATTTACATTTTAGCTGTGTTTTTATGTAAGCATTGGCTTTATCCATCAGGTTTGTACTTGAGCATGGTACTCCAGTTAATCTGCAATGCTTATTTTAACCTCATTTAGATTGAAAATAAATAATTATTTCTTGATAATGAGTATTATTATAAGGACTATAACCATGTCAGTATCAATTCATGAGAATAACTAAGCTTTTTGCCAGAATGTTGATGCATACACATGTTTTTTTGTAGAGAAATTTGCCATTTCCATTTGAGGAATACTTTTGATTTTTGTGTTATATAGTGGTGAAATGTAAACAGAAGAGTGTAAAAACACAGAAGAAAGTGAGGAAGTAGCCTGCAATTAGTTTCGAAATTGAGCACCTCAATCCAATATTACTTTCCCACAGTTTTTTTCAACACCATTAATCCATGTTAGAATAATTCTGTCTTTAAGAATTTCCAGATTTGGAGATGTTTTGGCTCTGACCTTAGTCTGTAATTTTAACACATTCCAGAGCTGGGTCCCTCAGTGGCTGGGGACCCGCCTCTCTGTTTTAGTAATTTGACTGGTTTCAATGCAACAATCTTTTCAAGCGGATTTCAAGTTCGTCAGGGCCATTGTTGAGTGGCATAGAGGATTTTGAAATTAAGCATGGATTCAGCTCTGAGCAAGTAAGACAGGACAATCTGTGTGACTTATCAACAGCATGCATATAGTTATGTTGCTGGTTTTCCTAGCAGGCTGCAAGGGCGCCTCTTACCTGGCAGCATGGCCTAAGAAGGCACTTGACAACAATAAATAGTGGTGCAAAGAGACGCAGTAACATGTCAGCTCGCTGTCAGTAAGTGCCCCAGACTGTACCCTCATGCTATTGTGATTCCTGACACTAACAGAACAGTAAAGATGATCTAAAACACCAGGGGGCAGATGTATCATTACCATCATTTGCGATTCCCAAATAGCGATTTTTTAGAAATCGCTATTTGGGAATTGCAAATTGGGATGTATGTAAAAATTTGCTATTTTTTAGAGATTTCTTAAAAATTCCTTAATTGCGATTAGCAAATTGCTAATCGCAATTAAGGAATAATTTCCCATTCATTTCTATGGGCCAGGAGGCCCTTAGGAATGAATGGGAAGTTATTCTCAATTTGCGATTCGCAATTTACTAATCGCAAATTGAGAATAATTTCAAGGGTGCAGGGGTGTCCAAAGGATACCCTGTTGCACCCCTGAAATTTGCATGGGTGCACATGTGTCGCACATACATGCCCTAAGGGCATGTATGTGCGTCACATGGCACTTTGAAAAATGTAAAAATGTGCATTTTTCAAGGAATTCGCAACTTACCACCAACTAGAAGTTGGTGGTAATTTGAGATTCCTTAATGGCATTTTGCTACATTTTTTTGCTACATACATTGCACTTAAGGAATCGCAAAATGTGCCATTCCTTAAATGCAATTGCAAAATAAGGAATTGCTAATTTTGCGATTCCTTATTTTGCACCAGATTTTGCATTACTTTTAGGAAATTTCGGCCTTTGCGAATGCGAATTTGCTTGATACATCTGGCCCCAGATGTATTACAAGACGGACGGAAACTACTGTGTGCAGGCTTTTAAGATAATACCTGTTGTGAAAATGTGGGTTACTGGTTGAGGAGGGTGAAACCCTACAGAAACAGCAACCCTAATCCTTGTCAGAGTGAGGCACAAGCAAACCCCGCAATTAACCCTTGCTCAACCCTCTGATAGCATGGTATAGAGCACTCAGGATTAATTTAGAGACAGCATTTAAAGTATTCATGCAGCACTGCAAACAGTAATGAAGTGATAACACAACAAAAGGAACATCCCACACCAACTTAGAAAAATAGAATAAAGTATAATAAATAAATCAGAACCAAAATGACAAGAATCCAATCAGTAGAACTGGATACATGCAAGTTTAAATATTTCAGTCAAAATAGTGCCAAAAATCACAAAGCACCAGTAGTGGCTTTCTGGTCCGACCGGACTGGGACAAAGTCACAAGTTAAGGCCAATCGTGATGGAGCACAGGCTGACGATTGGGATCCAGTTAGGCTCACTGAGCATGAGTACCGTAACACCTTGGGTGCTTGAGATATTTTCCTCCTGTGCTGCATTCCCTGAATTCCCATTATTCATGACGAGCTCAGCTCGCCCTTGGAGTCACTCTGGGATCCTGGTTTCTACAGATGCAGGTCCAGTCCTTCTCATACCAGGCAAGAGGGCAGGAGGCAGCAGATCAGCAGGTCAGCATAGCAAGCACCCGTTCTATAGGGCAGCAGTCCAGCAGAGTGGTAGTCCGTTCAGCAGTAGAGCAGTCCTTCTTCATGGCTGAGGTTCCACAGGTCCAGAAGTGTACTGAAGAGTTGGTGAATGAGGACCAATATCTATACCGGGTCTTCCTTTGAAGTGGTGTGAAGCTTCCAGAGATTGCCCTTTGAAGACCATAGGTATTGTCCCTCCCTGTCCTGGCTCCAGACTAGCTACAGCCCTTTGTGTGAATGAATGACACAGCCTATTCGAGTGTAAGTAGGGCTGTGCCAAGCTCTGCCCTCCCATTCTGCCAGTGAGGGCTCGTCCAGGCTCACCTAAGCTCTCTATTGTGTGTGCCTTTCTAAGAGGAATACACAAAGCCTGACTGTCAGCGACAACCAGTCAGGAGACCCAGAGACAGGGAGCACGCACAGAAGGCCTAAGGCAGGAAAATGCCAGTTTTCTGAAAATGGTATTTTCAAAATTGTAACTTAAAATAAGACTTCACCATGAGATGATTTTTCGTTACAATTCCAAAGACACCAAACATGAACTGTTTACCTGCTGCCCATTTGGAAATAATCACTTACTAAATGTAACAAGGTAACCCCTGATGTTATCCTATAAGAGAGGTAGGCCTTCCAGTAGTGAAAACACATTTTTAAGAGTTTTTCACTACGGGACATGTAAAACTAAAAAGTACATGCCCAACTTTTTATGTGCACTACACCCTTCCCTCTGGGCTGCCAGGGCCCACCCTAGGGGTAACATATGTATTGAAAAAATAACGTTTAACCTTGGCAAAGGGTTTATTTTGCAAAGTAGAAATGGCAAGTTAAAGCTGCACACACAGGCTGCAATAGCAAACCTGATACATGTTTAAAGGGCTGCTTAAGTGGATGGAAAAATCAGTGCTGCAGGCCCACGGGTAGCATTTAATTTACAGGCCCTGGACACAGGTAGTGCCACTATACTAGGGCCATACTAGTAAATTAAATATGCCAATTGAGTATAAGCCAATTCTGCCATGTGGGGAAAGAGCATAAGCACTTTAGTGTGCAATGTCCTAACGCCAGCAGAAATGAAGTCAGCAAAACAGGAGGATGGAAGGCAAAAGTTAGGGGCAAAACCACACCAAGTCTAGCAGCTGCGAACACCACACTAGCACTTAGTTTGAATAAAATGTCCCTCTAGCAGGAGAGAAACCCCATGATTAAAGATGCCACACAAAGTGGGTGAGGGTCTGTGTGGGAAATGGGTTCCACCCATTTAACTCTCCCCTCCCCCCCCCCAAGGATTTTACACCTTTTGACTACCGGGTTTGGACTGTTACTCATAGTAAATACTGTGGAAATAGACTAACAGTGCTGACCACCAGAGTCTGACTTTAAAAGTAATGCTGCTGCAGCACAGCTAGGGTGAGAGGCTCTCGGTTGGTTTCACACAAACATGGTCACACACATGTGTGCACTCGTGTGCAGGCTAATCGTGTGAGACTACCTTCTAGTTCATCAAGGTATCTGCGCACAGGTAGCCTGTTGCAGAAGGGGCACTTCTGGGATTGGTTCTGGCCTGTGGTAGGCCTCATAATGTCAGTGGGTATTCATTGTATAGATCTGTGGTGCTTAACTGAATCACACATTTTAGGTGAAATCTGCACCAAAGTTCAGTTTTGCCTCTCTTAGGCCTACAGGGTCCAGAGAGGTATTAATGTTAGGATAAACATGCATCCCGAGTGTAGATCCACAGGTCCCCTTGGTCATTAAGTACACTCCATACGGCACTTAGAGAATTATACTCTTTTCCCGGCCCAAACATAATAAGATTCAAGGTCCTTGTCCCCCCTATTGGGCCAAGTTAATTATTCTGCTGGCAAATCGGCAGTTTCAGGAGCAATGCGGTGTGTGTACCCCATACCTGTGCTGGGGGAGCGGAGGGCACGTCACAGGCAGCTCCCCACCAGCTCATCACACAGTTGAGAGAAGAGAATCTTGCCGGCTCCTGCATTCGCATCAGTTTAGTGTCAGCCATATGAGGAGCCCACTGGTCAGAGTGGGAGCCCCATGTTGCCCCTGCCTTGCCATACAACAGGTGCCTCATTAAAGGGGCAGGGCCTCCCGGCCTAAAAACAAATTATTCAATGCATCATGTAGTGATAGTTTTAAAAAACCAACAAAGGAAAAATTACACGGTTGCTCGCATAATAGTGGAGTGGTGTGGCTCACTGGTTAGAGGCGGCAGACCCAGAAGCAGAGGATGGCCCGGGACCAGGGTTCAATTCCCGACATGGCAGGGTCGTGGACCAGGGTCAGCGGACTCGATAATTCTCGCCTTGGTGCCTACTTTGACCATGGATCACACTCGGCAACTCTGGCCATTAGCTTGCCTCATCTCCACAACGACCCCCCACATACGCCTGGGATGCCTGGTTTCACCTTGGAGATACCCAGTAGGGACCATCTCACAGGGAAAGCCAGGACGGGTTCCCCAGCGGTCTACAGCGTGTTGCGCCTTGGTCCCCCGCTGTTTAATCTTTATACTGCCGATTTGGGGAAATCACTGGAGTCTGGTTGTCGGGTTCCTCCCAAGTTAGGAAATATGATTCTGCAAATAATACAGTATGTGGAGGACATTAAAAACTGGTATACAACGGGCTGTAAATGCACTAAACACATTCAATTTGACCAACTGTCTCCATGTAAACCAGGACAAAACAAAAGTCTTATTTTTTGGAAGATATCGGAACAAAAAGAATGTAACGTGGCGCTTGGGTAGCAAGACAATTGCCCCAACAAGAAAATATAATTACCTCGGTGTGTAGTTTAGCAAAAATTTCATTTTGGCGGAACAAGTGAGAGCTGTTGAAGAGTGTTGCTGCCATCACATATTGCGCTGGCCTACTAAATCGTCTTTTAAGTAGCGTTTCGTCTGCCCCTTTCCTAAGGGGACTGAAGGCAACAGTTTGCTCACCACACTTACCCAGGGGCATTAGACTCAGCCTTGGAGTTAATACATTGCAATTCAATTCAAAGAGGCTTTATTCGAGTATTTCTTATAAAAGCACAGTACATACAAAAATGTTAAAACGGTATTAAATAGTTGCCTCGATCACATAAAATCAAGTACTTTACATAAAAGCATAAATATACATATACTATAAAGTACAAACTACATCAAGTAGATTCAATAAAAGCATCCCGATGTAAACAGTTACTCGGCTAACAATTTATGCCTAATGGACCAAGCCACCCCATAAATTTCGATACTGCTATGGCCAGTGGCAAACAAGAACTAGTGCAAATGATTCTCAAGGCTATGATGCTACTGTTGGTACCTAAGTTTTTACATACAGGTTTTAACCAAATTTGCCTAGTGACAGCATAGGCTTGACAGGAGAATAGAAAGTGCCCAATTGTCTCCTTTGCAGCTCCACACACGGGGCAGGAAGTATCAGATAAACCCCTCCACCTGGCAGTTAGGGACCTGAGCGGAAGAGCACCTATCCTCAGTTGACATAGAAGCTTCCTATCCCTGGGCTTTGTTATGTTGTCCCAATAAAGTTCATGGTGAGGAGAGATTTTAGATTCCAGATGGCATCCTGTCATAGATCTAGAATTAGTGTTTCTCCAATCCTGCTCAGCCACATAGTCCCAATACAACTCCTTTACAGTATTTTTACTAGGAAAAAGTGCGCCTGGCGGGTTATCCCAAAGGGTTTGGAGACCCAACAAACATAACAAGGATCCAAGATCTTTTAGCCATTTGATCCCATGGAATACATCCACTTTGATCAACGCTAAAAAGCCTTCAGCATAGTGCTTGAGTTCTGGAGTGGTCCAGAGTCGTCTCCAATACAAAATCAATCAACCACCGCCTTTCTGCCCAGCTCGTATCTAAGGGGGAGAAGGGGGGCACTTTTGGGAAGACCAGTAATTGTCCTAAAGAACTTGTTTTCGGACTTCTGTATTGACTCGAGCTTCCCAAAACCCCACAACTCAGCCCCATATAGTACTGAGCCAAGGGCTTTTACCTCATAAACCTGTAGGGCTGGCATGATTGGTTTAGATTTTGATTTTCTGTGTTCTGCCCCGAGGGCTCCAGCTAATTGTCTATGCCTTAATGTCGCAAGATCAATATGCTGGGACCATTTGAGATCGTTGGTTACATAAATACCAAGGTAGGTAAAAGCTTTGACTACCTCTAAGGGGCGCTGGTTCATAGACAGCCTGGATTGGAAACTACGGTGGGGGTTAAAAATCATTAACTTAGTAATGGCCGTATTGACTTCAAGACCATGCTCCCCACAAAATTCCTCAAAGATGTTGAGGGCACACTGCAGGCCACTCTGGGTCTTTGATAGAATTAGAGTATCGTCGGTGAACATTAATATTGAGACCTTAATGTCCACCAACGAGGGGGCGTCTAGATTAACAGACAGCATTCTAGCTACTACTCCGTTGATGAACAAGGAAAAAAGCAGGGGGGCCATTGCACACCCCTTCCGAACTCCCCGCTCATCCGGGAAGTCCGCAGTGACTTCACCTTGACTGCCCCACTGTATCCTGGCAAAATTCGCCTCATGCAACCTCATGACTAAGGTCAGTAAATCCTCCGGTAGGCCCAGGTTCCACAACACTGACCACAGCTTGGTCCTTGGAACCAAGTCGAAGACAGCCCGCAAATCCACAAAAGCGGCATACAGGCTGCCCCCGCCCAGCACCACAGTTGGCCACCATAGCAAGGAAAAGCGGAACACCTGGTCCACCGTACTAGTGGCCTTCCGAAACCCAGCCTGGTAAGGGGATAATGCATTGTTCTCGTCAACATAAGCCTGTTCACCACCATCCTCCCCACCACCTTTTGAATGGTAGCTATCAAGCTTATGGGTCTGTAATTACTTGGCAAACCCTGATCACCTTTCTTATATACGGGGATAATAATGGCACCCTTCCAGGATTACGGAACCATTGCTACCTGGGCAACAGCGTTAATCAAAAGAAAGATATATTTGGCCAAGCGTTCCCCATCATTAATAAAAAGATCCGCCGGGATCCCATCCAAACTGAGAGCTCTTCCTCTTGATACTGCATTTAAGGCCATCAACACCTCACTGTGACTAAAAAAGTTATCTTTGGGATATACAGCCATAAAACCATCCATCTCAGAACCAGGGTGGCTATATGCATATTGTGGCTTAAAATAATTGACCCAGTCCTCCTCACCGACATTGTTATCGGGGCAATTGGGTAAACCGCCACTACCCCATTTGACAATGCTCCAGAAGAGCCTAGAATCTTTAGTCCTACTTGCCTCCCTTAGTTCATTCCAATACCTCTCACCCCATGTTTTTTTTGCAGCGGCTATATTGTCCTTGTAGATCCTTCTTGCACTACGAATAGCCACTTGATCTCTACTCTTAATAGCTATTCCCAGAACTAGCCTGGCTTTCCTGCACTGAGCGTTATACCACCTCACAGAACTGGGAGGAGCCTTATTGGTTTTCCTATCTCGTTTCTGAAAATGGGATCTAATAACACTAAAAAGATTATCATGTATAGCAGTGATTTTGTAGGACCCTGGTACAACTGTGTTTGCCTGCTCTAGGGCAATTATCGCCTTGTCCACCTCCATATCTATACTAACATAGAATGTCGATTAGCCAAAACACTGGGCCATTTTAGCCGTCGCATGTCGTTGGTGGGGACAGGCAAGGGAACACCATCCCACTCTATAGCGGGTTTCCCTGTTGAGGATGGCCACCATTTATGTACTATGCACATAGGGTCGTGATCACTTTCTAGCCTGTGCTTTACTTCCATATATTGGACTCCCTTCCATAGTTGGAGGCTGCACAGAACGTAGTCTATCCTACTCCTATTTCGACCGTTATCGAAAGTACAAGCCCCCCCCCCTTGTCACTCATTGTTCGCCCGTTTAATGCCCTAAGGCCCCTTTCAAAACAGATGGCATTCAAACATATAATATCCTCAGACCAACGTTTAATTGGGTCTAAATTTAACTTGGGAACTCCCCATTGCATATCCTCGTCCATCACAACTAGATTGTCACAAATGTCCAGGGGTTCAAACGTGCGGTTAAAATCTCCAGCAAAAATGATGTTAATATTCATGGAGTGTGTTTCAAGTAGGGAGACCAGTGCCGCAAGAACAACTGATTTCCCCCCATTGGAACCCCTGGCATATACATTGTATATATCCAGACACCTGGATAAACCCATACCCACTTTTATGAGTTGGATATCATTACTACCAGTTTCAACCACTACAAGATATTGACGTACCCATATAATCAGGCCACCCTTTGGCCAACCCTTTTGACCTTTAGTTGCCGGGATCGAATAGTTCAGATACCCTTGGAGAAAACAGGGCTCACACATCCATGTCTCCTGGAACATACACACATCGAAGCAATTTACAAAATCTACCCATTCCTGAGAGTCCAATTTGGTGCGGATGCCAGCTATGTTCCAGCAAACTACCTACACCCTCCATATCATTTATTACCGATTCCCTAGGAGTGCCTAGCGGGGGTATATCAGGGTCGGTGGTATTGTCAATACACTCAACTAGATTAGAATTCCCCTTAGTTGGGACCACCCCCTTAGAATGATAATCATGAAGGGGATTAGCGACATGCATCGAATTGCTACCTACTTGAGTGAAGGCAAGTCAGTCGCATTCATTAAGCCCAGAGAGGACGTTGAATCTATTAGTTGTTTCTACTCCGCCTCTGTACCTTAAGTCTTCCCCATGCCAACGTTCCAGATGGTATCAAGTAAGGTTTAGGTCGCATCCCATGTCCTCCCATAGGGTAAGTTTGATTTGTGAAATTCCTCCATGTGGGAATCCTTTGGGTGGGTTTTCCCTGAGTGCCTGGTCTGTAGAAGAACCCGAGGGGCATGACTTCGATACCGTGCCCCCTCGCTAATGAATACTGTTCTATCTCCCATAGTATTCTGGCAACTGCATTTGAGGTATTAAAGTTTATGACTATGCAGTCACCCTCTCTGGTCTTCCTTGAGCAACCCACCCATCCTACTCTATGAACCATGAGTATGTCACGTCCTACTTCACGACCCTCTTCTAGATTCTTTGTGAACCAGTGGGTGACCTTTGTTTTCAGTTGATAAAACCCCTCAGTTAAACGAGCTCGAAGAGGGGGAACATTAGTCATGACCACCACTAAGGGTGTACTTTGGGGGGGTAAGTCTAGTGTGAATTGATTTCCTGTAACCAAATCAGAATTGTTAGGAGCCAAATACCCAGAAGCAAGTCTATCAGGTTCCAGGAGAGCTTCCTGCTGAGATTGCGATGCCCCCTTCAGGGCCTTGGATGACTCAGGGCATGTATTTTTATCACCTAACTTGACTAGACTTACATCCCTATATACCACTGTTTTATTTCCATTCAACAGGGGGGATTTACAGACAGTGGGTGCTTGGTCACTTCTTGCGACCACCTGTTCTGGATTCACAGAAGGAGTTTTGCCCTTACTTTTTTCGTCAATCAGGGAGTGTAACATTTGCAAGTTATCCTTGACTGCAATTTCCAGTTTGTCCAGACTAGCAGTAACTAGTCTCAGCCTCTCAATGATAGGAAGTAGAAAAAAACGAAGCAGGTGTTCCACCTGCCCCACCAGAGTCCCGTCACCATGCACATCTGGAGGAAGTTGTAGGGAGGAAATAGGATATACTATGTTATCAGGCTCTATACAGATCCCCCTCACCCAATGGCTTATTCCCCTTTTTTGTTGATTTAGACCTTTTAGCTCTCTTACTTTGTGGTCCGCCCCCCCTTCTTTTCCTTTTACCTGTCACTCTTTTATTTAAGGGCGGTGAGTCAACTACCAAACAGACCGGAGAGCCATTGGGTGAAGATATACAAGTGGGAATTTTGACTAAATCAGCACTAACTGGCAGTGTAAAAGAGTTGTTTTCCTCAAGGATATTTGCAAGGGAATCTAGTTCGATGCTGGACTCGGGCAGACCCTAGTCACTCAGCCATTGGCTTATGCGATTCTCAGGCGTGGTACAATGCAGAATTACCCCCAGAGAGGAACGTTTCAAAAAGTTCTCAGCTGATAATCTTTTCTCGACAGCACTTATCTTGTGTTCCAGTGCAACAGAGACCCTAGTAAAATAATTGTCCAAAGTACCCAGAATGCTTACAGCATTAAATTTCTCACCATCCTTGCCTCCCTTGGTTGGCTGAGCCGCCATTACACCTCAGACCAGAGTAATCTAGTAAACACAGTGAATACCTTAGAACAAAGACGAAAAAAAGGATCACCGTTGTAATACGCCAAGTACGTAGAAAAATAATAAACCAAGGGGAATAGCCCAGCCCAGCCTCAACCGGCCTCAGACGACCGTGGACAGCCCGCCCTTTGCCCGGGCTTCGCCCAGCTCGTCCCGCGCCGCGGGACACTGATCCAATTATGTAGGCAGTATGACGGCTAGGGGCGGGGCTGACAGGGGGCGCAGCCCAGGTGATGGTTGGCGTGCAGGGACTCCTGGGAGAGCGAGTCCCTGCCGCGTAGCGTCTCTCCCCTGTTGCTGGTGTTGCTCCCCTCCGGCTCCCACAGTCCACACTCTGCTTCCCCATCTGCCGGTGTCTGCGATGCGGCACCCGCGAAGCGGTGCGGCTAGGAGTGAAGGCGACTGAAGCTGACAGGCGCAATCCGGGGCAAGTGTCCAAAGGTCAGTTGTCACTTGCTGATAGAGGGTTCTTACAGGAAATTTTTCCAACAGCTGCAATACACACAAGGTTAAGGTTAGAACTGGGCCTAGTGACTCAATCATTCGTTTGTAAAGCCTCCATGCTGAAATTCTTTATAGAGTCCAAGAAGGCTCTAATGATCTCATTAAAGAACCACTTTAAATTCATATTTGAGGCGCCTGGTAACCCTTGGTACAACAAAGTAAGTGCCTTTGCGTCCCTGCAGATTGATGAAGCAGTGCTACAAGCTATGGATGTACCATACACTCTACCTTTCCTACGAATTCTCTGATGATCTGCCGATGGCGGAGCAAGATGATGACCCCACCAAAAGTTGTCAGAACTCCTTTAAACACCAAGGGGCAGATTTACAATGAACTAACGCAGCACGTGCAGCAAGTCATTTTGCTGCATCACGCTGCGTTATTTTAGAAGCACAAGTATGCAACAAATTTACAACAATATGTTGCATCTCTGTGCTTCCCCCTGCGCTGGCGCACAAACTGCTTCCATGCGCCGATGCAGGCACCCTTGCACCATGGTGCAAGGATGCCTGCGTCACAGGGATGATAGTTTATGTGCAGGAAGGGTTCCCTTCCTGCACATAAACAATCAGAAATGGTGTTTTCCAAATTCTAAGTGTGCTGCATTTGCACATGTAGAACTTGTAAAATGTCATTTATTTTAAGGATTATTTATGTGCAGGAATGGACACCTTCCTGTACAAAAACAATCATTATAGGTTATATCCTCGTTCTATGTGTGCTGCAAAATGCAGCACCCATAGAAAGAGGAAAACAACGAGGAGAAATGAATACATTTCGCCTCGTTGCGCCTCCCTACGCCTCCCCTGGGGAGAAGTAGCATTCAAATGCATTTCCAGATTTACGATTTCTTATGAATCTGGAAATGTGTCCGGGTCCATGGGTGTTCCGTAGGAACACCCACAGCAACACCCATGGAGCGCCCCTTTCCAGTAAAGTGCTGCGTGTAAATGGCTCATATTTACAAGGACAGGAAAAGCCATGCAGGTTGGCTTTTCCTGTCCTTGTACATATGAGGCAGAAAAATGCGCTGTCAGTGTGTCACAAAAAGTGAAACACTGGCAGCGCAGGGGACTTGTAAATCTGTCCCCCAATATTGCTATATTTTACTACTATACAGGCAGACAAAATTGCAATGGGCTAGATACTGAATGGTGCAGAAGGTGCAGTGGCATGGGGCCAAAAGCTCTAGGCAACCAACTAAAAGCAGAATATTGCTACTAAACAGGCAGTCACAATTGCAGTTATCTAGCTGACACTAGGGTCATTATTTTAATGGTGCTGCAGGTGCAGTGGCACCAGAGCCAAAAGTTTTTAGAGCTCCTCTAAACACCAAATATTGCTATATTTACCTACTAAATAAGCAGTCACAAGTGCAGTTACATTGCAAGCACTAGGGTCATGATTTTATTGGTGCAGCAGGTGCAGTGACACCAGGGCCCAAAGCTCTAGGAACCCCACTTAACAGCAAATATTGCAATATTTTACTACTAAAAAGGCAGTCACACGTGCAGTTACCTTACAAGCAATAGGGTCATGATTTGAATAGTGCAGCCGGTGCAGTGGCAACGGGGCCAAAAGTTGTCATAACTCTTCTAAACACCAGCTATTGCTCTATTTGACTTATAAACAGGCAGTCAAAAAGGCACTTACCTTGCAGGCACTGGGTGCATGATTTCCATGGTGCAGCAAGTGCAGTGGCACCGGGCCCAAAAGTTGTCAGGACTACTTTAAACACTTAATATTGTCATTACATCAATTAATTCTATTATTTCCCTCTTTCTTTTCATTTTTCAAAATGTTGCTATTACTTTCTCGCACTATACCACTAGTAACAGCACACTATATTGCCTTTTTGTACATAATCAACTCATAACACTTTAGGAGACTTATTACTTATATTGTACAAATACTCAGCAAGCTACAACATACAACAGACAACAGCTTATTATTGATCACATTGGCGAAACCTAATGCATTTACCAGTGCTTGTTCCCTCAATTGCTCCACCACTCTTTTGCAGCTCCACCCGGAGGGGCACAAAGGGGTGCACTATCTGAGCAGAAGCTATAGCCTGGCACCTTTGCAGAGTTGAAATACCCATCGCAGTCCGCTACCTCTCTCACTAAAAGCAGCGCAGGAAGTAGAGATCTCGAGTCTGCGCAGTGTGTCTTCAAAATGTTCTAATCCTGCCTCGATTTCTCTGCTCCATGCCTGCAGCCTACCCCACCCTTTCTTAACTCATCACTGGGTGAGGTGGAGTCAGTAATGATCACTGATCCCACCTCACTCTGTGATGAATTGGAAAAGGGTGGGATGAGAATATTCTCCAGCCCCTGATTGAAGTGAAGCCTCTGGCATTACAGGGCGTGAGCACGAAGCGTCCGGGGCTAACTCTGTTTAGACGTCACCAGGGGGTGGAAACTAGTCCACAAGGCAATGGCTTTGCAGGACTGATGATGACCTCACAAGCCTCAGGGCTGTGAGATCGTCGGCCCGGCAAAGGTTCTTGCAGGCAGATGTCAAGTTACATTGCACCTGAGCAGCCTCCGTTAGAGGGAAAGTTCCCTGAGGGGGAGTGCAGCCCCCAGCCAGTGAGAATTTGTGGGCATTTTTAGTTTTTAACGAAGCACTACTTAACTTAAATAAGCCTCAGCCTTTGTGGGGAGGGGGGAAATTAAGGGGAGCGGAGCCCCAGAGCCCACGTTGACAGACCGCCCATGACTTTCAAAGTTTCAAAGTCGTAAAAATAACACAAGGAAAGTAATAAAAGATGATAAGTGGAGAAGCAGGGAGAAGGAGATGTTAACAAAAAGATAAATGTTAAGACAAGAATATTTCACAGGTATCATTCATGTGGGTGAAGGGGGGAATAATTTCGGAAACGTCCTAAAGTTTCTCTATAGCATGGTACTCTATTAACAGTAGAGAAAGAGACAAATAAAGGAAAGGCTATAATGACATATAGATCAACAGTTCAGCGGTTAGGGTACTATGGGGCTCGCAAAAACGGGCCCAACCCTTATCAAAAGGTTGGTGTGGGTCCAGCAGTCTATAAAGTACTCTCATACGATGCTCTTGAGCCAGCTGTCTCATCCAGTCGCAATGTGTGGGGAAAAACTAAGATCGCTTTGTCTGCAGGACACATATTTTGGCAGCAGAGGTATTGATGCAATTCTTCCAGTGCTTCATCACTCCTTCTAGCTGAAAAGTGTTGTGGGGAAGGGATAATGATGGAAAAGGCAGTATCTGTCACAACATCTAGAAGCGACGGAGGGCCTGGACTATTCCCAATCTGGGTTCAGGCCAAACCACAGCACCGAATCTGCCCTCCAAACAGTGACCAATAACATCAGAATGGCACTGGATGGGGGCAATTCCATGATTCTGGTGCTGTTGGATCTCTCCGCCGCTTTCGATACGGTGTCTCACAAAGTGCTTCTTGAGCGACTAAAAGACGTAGGTTTGGAGGGCACGGCATTGGCATGGATGGAAAGCTTTCTGTCAGGACGCTCTCAAGAGGTTAGGCTGGGCTCCCACAAATCCATCCACAGGGAGCTCAATAAGGGAGTGCCACAGGGCTCTTGCTTGAGCCCTACACTTTTCAACGTGTATGTGGCTCCCCTAGCCAACCTAGCAAGATCATTTGGGTTTACACCAGTGTCGTACGCTGACGACACCCAACTCCTCTTTCCCTTTAAAGACCTGACACCTGCGATAAAAAAATCCTTCGCAGAGGGAATGAGAGCAATATCTGCTTGGATGTCAGCAAACTGTCTCCAATGCAATATAGGAAAAACGGAGGTCATGCTGTTTGGACAAGCAATAACACATTGGACACCGGACTGGTGGCCCCTGGAATTAGGTCCTGTTCCTAGTCCCAAAAACACAGTGAGAAACCTAGGAGTGTTAATAGACCAAACACTTACTTACAAGGACCACGTAAACCAGGTGGCAAGCACCTGTTTCCGAGCCATTGGTATGCTAAGGAGAGTGTTTCCCTACATGCCAGATTGCCATAGAAAAACACTAGTGCAGGCATTAATCATCAGCAGAGTGGATTACTGCAACGGCCTTCTTTTGGGAGCAAATGAAGGGCAGCTCAAAAAACTGCAAGTAATCCAAAACACGGCAGCAAGGATAGTCCTCAACGCCCCCCCCAGGACTCCCTCCCTCCCCCTGCTGACCAAACTCCATTGGTTACCAGTGAGGAAACGAGTGCATTTTAAGACCCTATGCACAATTCACAAAAGTGTGATAGGCAAAGGCCCCAAATATCTGGCCAATATCTTCCTGCCTTATGCCCCTGGGCGAACCCTGCGCTCTGGGAATGTAAATGTAAATGTAAATGTATAGGCATTTATATAGCGCACTACTTACCCGGAGGGTCCGAAGGCGCTTCGACCGCTGCGAAACCCTTCCTGGCTTCCCTGAGAGATGGTCCCTTAATGGGTATCTCCAGGGTGAGACCAGGCATCCCCGGCGGTCTGGTGGGGCCGTTAGTGAAGATGAGGCAAGCTAATGCCCAGAGTTGCTGAGTGTGAACGCTGATCAGAGTGGGCACCGAGGTGAGAGAATTATCGAGTCCGCTGACCCTGGTTCACGACCCTGCCGCGCCGGGAATCGAACCCTGGTCCCGGGCCGTCCTCTGCTTTCGGGTCTGCCGCCTCTAACCAGTGAGCCACACTACTTCACCAACAGCTTCTGCAGGTGCCTAGAATAAAAAAGGCCAGACAAGGAGGGCGAGCCCTGGCCCACCTTGGACCAAAGCTTTGGAACTCTCTGCCTCTTGAGATGAGAACACTGACCAACCATCTGACCTTTCGTAAGGTCTTAAAAACACATCTATTCCCCATTAACTGATCTCTCTCTCTAAATGCACCATTCACCTCTTCACTTAACATCTGAGGATATTCTCACTGGCAAAGCGCGGAGATACCCCTCCGGGGGTCTATTCATGCGCTATAGAAGAATATAAAATAAAAATAAATAAATATCCATCAATGGATGTCTTGTCAACCATGTGTGTTTCCAAAAAGGTTGTTGCTTAATACAGGAGCGCAGAATATCTACCAAGTTCACTCCCTGTTCAAATATCTGCTTATGCTCTTTCAGCATGCTTTTGAATGTGGCATGCAAGGACACTCAGCTACCACAGGACAATTGAAGTCCATGGTGGATTAGATAATGTCCGGCTCCTACTCGTTTGATTGACAATTTCCAGTGTTCTCATCTATTGGAAACGCTTTTTTCTTCGACAAGAATGTTTGCTGTCCTGTTTGCTCGGATGCACTAATCGATTTTAAAAAGACAGGAGACTGTATCCATATTGGCTACATAAAAAAAAAATAATTATGAAAGCAATTGCCGTGTGTTGTGCACCCAGAGATGGATAGGTTTTTTTTAAAATCACATTTTAATTATCCTTTTATATTACAATTTTCAGTTTTATGGTTGATCTTGCCCGGCGAAATTCCTTTGAAAAAATTAATGTTGAAAACCTATATACTTAAATTTTGGATTGATTGTTCATCGAGTCTCGCCAATAGCCAGTGTCCCCGATGTTGTGAATGATTTCACTATAGGCTTTGTAATTGTTCCTGGTGAGTTGCTTGGCATGTGATGTCAGGGTGGATTCATGTTCCAGTCAACGACCACAATGTGATTTGGATCACTAGAGTTGTGTTGTTAATTTAACTGAAGCCTTTACAGTTACCATACTAAAAAACGTTTGCAAGATTGAGACGTTCGTTTTTGTTTTTTCTTTAAAAATGTATAAACAATTACAGCCAAAAACAAAAACAAAGGCCTTAATAAAATAACCTTATTCAATTTTGCTTCAAAACTGCATTGGCGTTTTTAAAATACATAATTCTGTAACAAGTCGTATTTTAAAACTTGTTTATCGTATTCAGGCATGCATTCGTCATTGTCTAGGATGCCCTGCAGATCACAACATGTATAAAAGCGTTTCTCAACTAAAATTGATCAAATATCTTCTGTTATATAAAAATGCTAACTGGGTGATAGAATTGTAAAAAAATGGGACGTTGGAATTCCTGGATGGCATAGATGCTGTGAGGGAGCAACATTATAGTGGCCTTTTCCAAGTATTGAATTCATAATTCCATACATTTCCGAATTGTGATTTGCCCTGTTTTCAGTGTCCCTTGTAACTTTCACAGATAACTCACCTCCTGTTGGTCAGCTGGAATTTCCTCAAGTGCAGTTATGGATTTTTACAATTTATACATTTTTACACTAACTAAAGGAGTATGAATGTGTTTTCAAATGTTGTGGCTTAAGTATTTACCTTTCTCAACAGTTCAACATTGACAAAGAGGCTGGGGACAGAGAGATCTACCATCGATACTGCATGGAGCGCGCGGCCGTTCACTGTGCTCATGTATTTACCACCGTTTCCGAGATCACTGGCATCGAAGCAGAACATATGCTTATGAGGAAAGCAGGTAGGATGGTTAAATCATGTTTTATTTTTGGTACTGTAACATGAATTCATTAATGAATGATTAGTCTATCTGCTAGATTGTTTTTTTCTGTAGAGTTTTGTTTATTCACAAACGTCCTCAGGGAGGGGCACCTCCTACGTTTGAGCAGAGGAGGCTCGCCCCATTAACCAAAAGGCCCCAAAAAGTGTCCAGAGATGAAAAATAAAATGGATATAAAGTTAATTTATTACCATTTTATATTTCCTCCTCCCGTCCTGATATCGAGTGTCAGGACAGGGCGGGCTTGCTGCATGGTAACAGCAGGGAAGAGGGTGGGCTGCCTGTGCACTTTGCAAAGTGTCCATGTCCTTTAGGCTAGCCGTCCTGCTACGGCCAGCCAGACATGCCTGCACTTTTGATGTATACTTTCTTTGTTATGGAAACTTAGGTTTAGGTACGCCATGTTGCAACTCTTGATTTGGTTGATGGATTTAATGTGGGTGAGAAACAATAGTCTAAAAAGATCCGATGACAAGGGGTGGAGAGGAAAAGACCCTATATAGATATATGAGCGCAGGAACAGATACAGAGATCCCGGAGCTTTGCCTCCTATCCTGGAAGGGTAACGGACTGGGGGCCAAAAATTATAAAAAGGGGAGTAGTGCTCCAGTAGATCAAGCGACACTCTCCGGACATCATTCTATTGCAGGAATACATGTAAAGCACTTGCCCGTTGGGGCTACAAAATGGTGGTATACACAGGCTACACCTCCAGCTCCAAGGGGAAGGGTATTTTTCTTTGAAAATGCTTCCCACTTTCAATCAATAAGCAGGGCCAATATGCTGCTATGACAGGCATGTGGGAAGGGGGGAAGATTAACATTATATCTGTCTATGTACCTCCGGCTTTACATAACGTCACTCTCCCTGACATAGGTGCGCTCATTCTCCAAGCACCAGTTCCTGATAGGAGTGGATTTTAATATGGCACTTAACAACCGACATCCCCCTAGGTAGACCACACCTCCTAAAACCCAACTAGCAGACTTTTATGCAGCACGGGGGATGTGAATATCTGGAAAACTTTAAACCCCTCTTCACAACACTTCACTTTCCACTACAGGGCCCACACTACTGCGGGGAATGAGATTTTGATATCAAATTATGATTATGATCAATTTAATAAATTTTCTCATTCATCTGTTTTGGACCGCTCGTATCTGTCATTGAGGAAAGGACCACCCCCGCATAGGTTAGACAAACCCCATTAACTGACGTCACTCTGAAGAACCACTTACAACTGATGAAGTTTTAAGAGTTTTATATGAAGTTAATTTGAATGTAATACAATCCTTACAGAATAAATCTCAAAGTATACAAAATACAAAATTAATCTCTAGATCCGCAATCAAAGCTTCAGCGTGAAGTGGTTCCTTCTGCGTCATCTGCAGTAAGATAAAATAATCAAGTTAAAACTGTCCCTACTCTATGCTATGTGACATCCCTACTTCGAAAGTTTCTTCCCTAAAAAGGTGTCAGCAGTTTGACTCCCAAAGAAGTTCAAACTCTCTTAGCCTCTAAAGGAATTCTTAAATTTTAGAAGCAGTACCCTTTCTGCCTACCCATCCGCTCTCTCTAAGGGTCCTCGGCCTACTGCTCCCTTGCGCTCTGATCTCTCAGCGCATCTGCTCAAGGCATCTACCCTTGTCTTCGCTCTCGCCTTAGCCTAATGCTAATTGCTCTGCTCTCCTCCCCGGGGTGCTGTCCCTAAAATACACAATCATCGTGTGGGTGAAACGCCCCTTGACGCCCACCACGGACTTTCCCCGATGATGTCAACTTCTTGCTTCTTCCATTGGTCCACTCCTTGCGTCGTTCGTTAAGTTGACCCTTCTCCTTAGATGTCATCTTCATCATCTCGCTGGCTACCTTCATTGACACTTTTAGCGCAAAAGTCAAATGACCTTAGACAAGACTTTAACTCCATTTCGCTTAACTTGACCCTTCTAGGTCCTGTGAATGGTCTTGTCAAAACACAGTTCAAATTCTAAGTGTCTCTCCTCACGTACGAGCAATAAGCTCCGTCCGGCATTGTCACCTTAAATCTAACAAGTGCTAGACTTCTTGGCTCTCACGTCCACATCAAGCTATTTACGACTTTTACAAGCCCCTTAAATTACATACATTTGACTAAGCTCCTGCGAACTCTTGGTCAGTCGGGTTATAATCACAAATGACCTAAACTCTTCCAGCATTCCTACAAACCCCTCTACACAGTGTAACCTTTAACATACATTTATATATTCGTACTTTTTAGCAAAGTCTTAGTTATGCTTGAATACATTCTACCTAGAATATAAACTACGTAGAGTATAACTTTTATATTCTCACTGGTTACATCGTTATATAAATTCTCTGCACATTTCTCCACGTTACATTTCCCTACGTTTTTCTCTCATGTTACTCCATTTTAAAGTTATACACGTACATGTATTCTACTGTGCACGTTCTACATTTCATAAGCATTTCTACACATTTCTATGTCTACCCATCACATATACGGGCCTTCTAAATCCAATGCATGTTTAACATGTGAATACATTTACATTTCCTATACCATGTTATCACGTTAGTTGACCTTTATGCTATTATCGTCAACTTTACATTACGATATGTGTTTCATTCCTACGTTTATAACATATATGTCTAAATATGGCTACTATATATTTTATATTCAAATTGCGCTCTCTCAGTTCCCCCCTTTGATGACTTTTAGGAGTCATCACTAAAAGCAATTTGAATACAACCTCTTATACAGAACTAGTTACCTCATTTCCTCTTTTTATCGATTCGAGTGCTCTCAGACTTTTATACTGTTGATCTTGTAACGTAGCTAATCTCCTTTCTTGATCTCTCATCGATCTTTGTAACTGATTCGACCTATACCATTTATATAATTTTACTAATCCTAATAATGTAATTATGCAAATTAATACTATTAATACAGGTTTTAATATGTACCATATTATACTTTTGCCAAGATTAGCAAACCAAATTCCAACCTTTCCCACTCCATTTCCAACTTTTTCCCAAACATTTATTTTTGATAAATCTTCGATTTCTTGATGAATCTGTGTAATGTTCCGTATGACTTTCTCAAGTGGTTTTGAATTATCAGGAATATAAGTACAACATTCCTGAACCTTCAAAGCTTTACAAACTCCGCCTTCTTTTGCTAGTATTACATCTAGAGCAAGTCTGTTCTGAAGAACCATTGCTCTAATCGACTGCATCTCACCTTCTACTAGCATTAATGACCTTGCAGTACTGGCAGACAATCTATCTACGACTGTCGCTAACCTCCTAATTTTAACATCGTTAAGGATCAAGCCTAACAATGGAAACATCGCTCCAAATACATCTCCTACTACCTCTGCATCTCCTACTTCCCTTTTCGTTCTCGTCGAAGCCTTACCTTCTATGATCGCTAAATCCTTTGCATGATATATTTTGGGGAAGACAATTGCCAAGTAACACAAACCATACCAATTGTCAGGTAGTTTTACATAGGCATTTCTCCCACATACAAAATACACATTCGGAATAGCTTGCATCCCTTTCATAAAATCTTTCGTGTAGTACTCCAATTTAAAAGAGTGCTCGCAACTAACTTCACCTACAAATTCACTCTCATAATATGTCTTGCTTCGAGTTAAACATAACTTTCCTTTCTGCGTTCTATCCAATGCTATTGGACCATTGCTACCTTTCTTTTTATGTGCCTTCTCTTCTTCTGTCCAATCTATTTTCCATTGTCCTGACATTTTTAGAATCTTCTGCCTTCTGTATCGGTCATCTACTTGTGCAATAAACCTTTTCTCTACCTCTGACACTTTGCAAGTCAGATTATTTCTACGTGCATATGATGTATCTAATGTATCCCAAGGAAGAAAGAATTTAGCCAGTCTATCCTCCTTTTTGTAATAGTCCCACTTATTCATTTGCTTATAATTCGGAACTTCAGGCAGTACCGAATCATAATTTGAAAAGTAGTACTCAAATCCTTCTCTACCATAAAATATGCTAAGCAGTAAACTACATGTTATCCCATAAGTCAATGGGAGATGATGATATCTAATGCCTTCGTCTACAGAAGCCGGCAATTGCATACAAACGTAGCAATCCTTGGCCTCCATGGCATCGATATATTCATATAACAGTTTAGCGTATGCATTTGACCTAAAATTTCCCTGTGACTCGTCTACGTGCAATCTACGAGCTTCATCTGCAAGTAACGCCTTTTCACGTATAACATTGCTCTCTTCGTTCTTCCCCACAAGAGCAGGTTTCAAAGTTGTTACAGTTTTTACATTTACTATTTCTTTATCGTTCTCATGTCCTATTGTGTAAGATATTGTCACTACTATAATTATGAGAAATATCACTACTGCTATAAGTGTACCTACTATACATCTAGCTTTTCTGTTTGGGTTGCCGTTCTCCATGTTATCAAACAGCGTACCTCGTTCTCTAGCGAAAGTTCTCCTTTCCAGTCCTTGGTTGCTTGTTTGCTTTCTAAGGCTTTAAAGTGCTTTTTATCAACAAAGTCTCTTCTTTCACAAAAATGTCATTTCTCTTTTTAGCAGCAGACAACCCTAGCCCTTCTCCGTCCTCTAAATGTAATCCCTAATTTTATTCTTCTTTCCACTCGGCGCTAGGTTATCTTCTTCTTTATAACTTATATACGACAGTCTTTATGTATCAACAATTATTCTCGTACCTGCAGCTCTTGCAACAAATTCCAACAACTCAAACCGAATGACTTTATCTTCTTCCTCTGATATTTGATGACCAAATGTTGGAAATTGTAATCTGTTCAACACTAAATCTGTAATCCGACTCAAGTATGGGGGTATGGGAAGTGTGAAAGTCAGTAACCCCTCAGTCTCGAGTCCAGGCGTCAACATCCATATCTCCACTGCCACAAATGGATCGAGATCGATTACTTTCACGCTCTTCACTCTCCCAGATTTCTGTCCCCAAGACATCTGCTAGATAAGTCCACTCTGGGGTGGCGTACCTTCTGCAGGGCACACGTACCCTTCTCGATCTTCGTGGACTCTCAGTTCCTGAGTCTGTCGTTTCTTCCTCCTGATCCGATTCTTCAGCGATCGGGACAAGAGTTCTTTCTTTCTTTTCTTCCGAACTTGGCCTTTTCTTTCTCTCCGGCCAACTGGCTTCGTTACTCCTTGTCTTTCCGCTCCTTGTTCTAAGACCTGTCTCTTGGTCACTCTCAGTCTGCTCGATATCTGTGTCGGACTCCCAATTACTTTCTTCTCCTGAGGCGACTTCGGTCCCACTAGTGTCCTGACCTTCGTCGTCCTGTTCCAACACAGTTTCAGTTTCTTCGATCACCTCCACAGCTTGGCTTTCCCCCTCTATGGCTTCTCCGCTTCCTGTCGGATTTTCATCCGAGAGAGGAGCTGTTTCTTCTGAAGGTGTTGGCACTCTTCGGGTGTGTGAGGCATGTATCCAGTTTGGCAGACCTCCACACTTCACTGCGGTATTTGTTACAAGTATGACTTGAAACGGTCCTCTCCAGCGCACGTCTAAGCAGTTCTTTCTTACATGCTTCTTCACCAGGACCCAGTCTCCCGGACTCAGGTCATGGCATAAGTCTTGTGCTGATGGAACCTCTGCAGCCTGGACCTGGAGGGACACAGAATTAACGGCATCAGATAGTCCCTTGCAGTAGTCCAAGATCAAATCGTCTGTGATGTTCACTAGCGCTGCAGTCGGAAGCGATGGCAATCTCATAGCTCTCCCCATTAGCACTTCGTGTGGAGAGAGGCCTGTTCTTCTATCAGGTGTGCTACGTATGCTCATAAGAACCACTGGAAGTGCGTCTGGCCAACTCAGGGATGTCGATGAACAAACTTTAGCCAGTCTGGACTTGATGGTACTGTTAATTTGTTCTACAATCCCTGAAGCTTCTGGTCGATAGCTGCAGTGTAACTTCTGATCAATATTCAAAGCTGAACATAGCATCTTCACCACTTCGCTATTGAAATGAGTTCCTCTGTCCGATTCCAAAGAGGATGGCACCCCAAACCTCGGTATCAACTCTCTAAGCAACAATTTTGCTACTGTAAGTGTATCGCACCTACGTGTAGGGTAAGCCTCAACCCATCTAGAAAATATGCAGACAATCACTAAAACGTATCTAAGTCTGTTGCATGGAGGCATTTCTATAAAATCAAGCTGCATCCTATTGAAAGGCCCCCCAGACCTCCCAATGTGACTCAATGTAACTGGTGTTCTCTTACCCACGTTTAGTTGCTGACAGATCGCACATCGCTGACATACTGCTTCTGCCGCTACTCTAAACTTAGGATTGAACCACGTTTGTCTGAATACTCTCACCATAGCATCTCTACCTATGTGTGCTGATCCATGCAATTTCCTTGCCATTGGACTAACAAGTTCATTTGGTAAAACTGCCCTTCCGTCGGCAGAAACCCAAAAATTCATCTCGCTTTTTACACACCCTGCTGTTTCCCAGCTCCTTTTCTCATCCTCTGGTGCATTTTCCTGTACAGCTCTCAATTCATCCCATGTATCTACAGTATCTAGCAACATGGTCAATTCAGTTCTTTCCTGGACTGCCCCCACCTTGACATCAGTGTGAGAATATCCCTGTTCTGCACAATAACGCGCTACTTCGTCCGCATAGCGGTTTCCTTGAGACACAAAATCAAGATTCTTTGTATGTGCCACACATTTGACCACTGCTATGGCCATAGGTTTTTGCAAAGCCTCTAACAGAAGTCTCACGAATTCTCCGTTCCTAATGGGAGAACCCGAGGAGGTCATGTAACCTCTTTGAGACCATAACTGCCCGTAATCGTGAACTACCCCGAAACCATACTGGCTATCGGTGTATATGGTGACTCGAAGTTTGTCGCCTGCTAAGCAAGCACGAGTCAAAGCAACAATTTCAGCTACCTGTGCGGAGTGTACTCCTTCCAGGCAGGCGGCTTCTATAACTCTGGTAATCGTGCATACTGCATAAGCTGCTCTCAGCTGACCGACATCGTTTCTTACGCATGAACCATCAACTAAGAAAATTTCGTCTGGGTCTGTCAATGGCTCATCTACGATATCAGGTCTCGGTTTGGTACATAGTTCAGTCACATCGAGGCAGTCATGATCTGTACAATTTTCACCATCCACTTCATTCGGAAGTGGCATCAAGGTTGCAGGATTCAAGACAGAGCATCTTTTTAGGGTCACATTCTCGGCAGCCAGTATGACTTGCTCGTAGCGTGTGAGCCTGCTATTCGTCAGATGCTGAGTCTTCGTCCTGGTCATTAACAGTTCCACAGAATGCGGCACATACACCACTAACTGGTGTCCCATCACCACGCTCTCGGATCTCTCGATGCTGACACCCGTTGCAGCTACGGATTTGAGACATCCGGGCAACGCTGCGGCTACTGGATCTAATGTAGCCAAAAAATACGCCACTGGCCTGCGCGCATCTCCGTGGATCTGAGCTAAAACCGCTAAAGCGCATCCCTCTCTCTCGCAGCAGTAAAGCAAAAAAGGTTTAGTGTAATCTGGCATTCCCAAAGCCGGGGCGCGACATAAGTCCTCCCTCAGCTGCAAAAATGCCATCAAACAATCTTTGTCCCATGGTACCGGATCACTTACTCCTTTGTGCGTCAGTTGTAATAACGGTTTAGCCTTCAGTGAAAAGTTTGCTATCCACTGTCGACAATAACCGACCATGCCCAGAAACATCCTGACTTCTCTTTGTGTTGTAGGCGCGTTCATTTTCATAATCGCCTCTATTCTGTCTGGAGACACCTTCCGCTTTCCCTTTTCAATCCTATGGCCCAAGTATTGCACTTCAGTCTTACAATATTGTAATTTACTTGGAGACACCTTGTGCCCGTTCTCGGCCAAGTGATTTAACAAGGTTATGGTGTCTTCTCTGCAAGCTTCCTCAGTTTCTGACGCAACTAGGAGGTCGTCTATGTACTGGACTAGAACCGAATTCTTGGGCAGTACTAGACTTTCAAGATTTTTCTTCAATAGCTGGTTAAAGATCGATGGGCTTTCTGTATACCCCTGAGGGATACGACACCATGTTAAGACGCGATCTTCCAGCTTAAAAGCGAAAAGATACTGGCTCTCTTCATCTAAAGGTATCGAAAAGAAAGCCTGGCACAAATCTATCACTGTAAACCATTCAGCTTGGAACGGTATCTGAAATAATATCACTGATGGATTCGGTACCACTGGACAACATGAGACAACAATGTTATTAATCTTTCGAAGATCCTGCACTATTCTGTATTTTCCACTAGGCTTCTGCAAACCCATAATCGGGGAGTTACATGGACTACCCACGATCTCCTTCGGTATTCCCTGTTTAATCATGGATTCGATCACAGGCTTTATTCCTGCAATCGTTTCTGGCGTTAGCTTATACTGTGGTGTTCTTGGATACTCAGCGTGGGGTCTTACCAAGATCTTTACCGGTTCTACTCCTTTGATCAATCCTATTTCTTCTCCAGTAAAATCCCATACCTCAGCTGAGACTTTCTCCCTCAAGTCCTGTGGAAGCTCCTCCACTGTTAAGGTAGGATATAGTTCCACACACTCTTGTGAATTTACGACTTTAAAATCAGCATCCTCATCATTGGTCTGCACTTCTACTCCTTCTGGTGTGCAATGTATCGTGCAATTCAGTTTACACAGCAAATCTCTCCCTAGTAAGCACACAGGACTAGAATCGCAGATCACAAACTGATGTTCGTCACTGTAATTCCCTATCCTTACTGACACTGGTTCGGTCAGGGGATTCGTCATCCTTTTGTTCGCGACTCCTACCACCTGAACCATTTCTCCTGATATTGGCAGACCTGGGACTACCGCAGATCTCAACGTGGATCGAGTGGCCCCCGTATCCACCAAAAAGGTTGTAGGACATCCCGCTATTTCAGCCTCTACGTATGGTCCTCTCTGATCTACTTCCAAGGCGGCTCCTAGAGTACAATCTTCCTCCCTATTCGCCCGCTGCCCTGTAAGTGGATCAACGTAGTAGCATTCCTCTCCTCCTACAAACAATGGCATCTGTCTGTAGGTTTTCCCTCCGTTTGAGATGCGAGGTGGTTGAGGAAACGGGGCTCGAGGAGTCTGAGTCCCCCCTTTGACAAACTTGCCCTTCGG
This sequence comes from Lissotriton vulgaris, assembly GCF_964263255.1. Taxonomy (NCBI): domain Eukaryota; kingdom Metazoa; phylum Chordata; class Amphibia; order Caudata; family Salamandridae; genus Lissotriton; species Lissotriton vulgaris. The sequence goes on from NC_141685.1 coordinate 2,049,382,487, forward strand.
GACTGTGGCTCCCTTAACCATGTTGTTCTGAACCTCTTCCTCCTCCAGCTCTAATTCCCCTGACTCAACATTGTAAGGACACTCGCGTCGCCAGTGTCCCACCTCGTTACACTGATGGCATCTCGTCGTCTTTTTCAGTGTCGCGATATCCATTCTCGGTCTCGGTCTTTCTTCCTCATCTCTGCTCTGATTATTCTGTTTCTTCGCCTGCATTCCTGTTCCCTGCTGCCGTGGTTTATCTTTTCCAGCAGCTTGCATTTGCACTAGCATTAACTTTTCTTTAAGCTTCTTTGCCTTAGAGTCTATTTCGTCACTACAGTACCTTGCATACCTCAGAATTTCATCTAAAGGTTTGTTCTGCCAACAGATCAGATGCTGTTGGATCATTAGGCATATTTCCGGTCTCAATCCGAGGACAAACTTTGAAACAAACTGTCCAATGTCCTTAGGATCCATTACATCTAACCCGCTGTACTGCTTGAATGCTTTCAATAATCTCTCATAGAACTCATGAACTGTCTCTTTCGGTTCCTGAGTAGTTCGATCTATCTTAACCCAGTCTATGTCTTGCACCGGCACTTTCTCTTTTAGCCATGTTATTACTCTCTCGTATTTTTCCATGACTCTAACTGATGGACCATTCGTCCGGGTATCTCTCGGAGGCTCACAATTAGGCCATTCGACACTAGGCTTGCACGCCGTCCACAAATCTCCGGGTACTACGATATCGAACAGTGTGTTCAAATCGATCCACAGTACCTTCGAGATCTTCACGAATCTTTCTACCTGTTTATACCACTCGACGGGATTATCCCTAAGCTTTGGGAAGGAATTGGTAAATGCCGCCAAATCCCCCCTACTCCAGGGCACGTGAACGTAGCTTCCATTCGCGATTTCTCGCAAAGGGAAAGCTTCCATTCGCATCAAATCCGTGTCCTGGGACTTCCCAAGTGTACTCCGTCTAACAGAGCCCTTCTTGGACCATCTTTCCTCCCATCTATCCAGATCTTTCCATATTCTGATACTTAAGATCAATTCCCTTATGTGTACCTTCAGCGCGATCGTTCTACGCTCATCCAGATCCCGATCTGTGCAAGTTAGCCTATGGTTACTCTGTAAAGTCTTAGTTCGCGACAGGTCTACCATGTACCTGTTTGCCAAATTAGATAGATTTTCATGAGCTGACCTCGCCCTCCGAGTAATGTCCTTGGATAAGAACAATATTTCGTCTGGTGTATATAAGTCTAATCTCTCTAGTGCCACTGTGCCATCAATCATTTCATCCAAGTCTGACTTCAAACTCATTACGTCAAGCCGGTTTGCTTTTATTTCAGCTTTCAGCATTTCTGTTCTGTGTTGCTCTCTCATATCCCTCTCACCTCCACTATGCGCCCTACGCCTGAGCACAGGTGAGTTATGAGGAGTCTTGCTTCCATTTCTCTGTTCCCACCTCTCTAGATCCCAAGCCTTTCCATCTTCGCGTGGGGTATGGTGGAATAATGCTCCATCTCCTAACCCTACATTCCGTCTTTTCGGCTCAGTTTCTCCAGATACGAGATAGGATCCACCGTTCTGTTCTAACCCACTGTAACCCGCTTGTTGTCTGGTGTCGCTCAATAAACGATAAGGTCCTTCACGGCCCTCCATGTTTCCGTGATCTCTTTCGTGATCACCGGATGAATGGCGAGACGTTTCGCGACTCCCTATGTTCTCCTGACACCGTCCACTATCGCCGGAGGCATGTCGAGACGCTTCGCGACTCTCCATGTTTCCGTGATTCCAGTGTCTCACATCCTCACCTGGGGCATGGTGTGTGCACCTAAAGGTATTCCGGTACTCCTGTGTCCTACGTTCCCCTTCACTGAAGGTGACACGAGGCACTTCGCCACACCCTGCGCTCCTGTCATCGCACATTTGTCTATTGCCGCTAATGGTAGGACGAGTATCTCTTCTGCTTTCTTGACTTCCTCTCTCCCACTCGGGGCTGCTTTCGCCAGCTCCACAATGCGAGAGAATCCTGTTGTCCTCTTCTCTCCACTCAGGTCCCGTTTCTAAACTCCTACCCCGAGCCTCTTCGGCAGTTTCCCATTCTTTCAAATATTCTCTTAACTCCTTAAAAGACTTCGGTTTAGGACCTCTCAAATCCATTGGCCCTCTTTGACCTCCCTGTTCTATCCTGGGACCCGTTGCAGAATCTAATGGGGTACTCCTTCTCATCGGTGCTAGTATTTGCCTTTGGGGATTCATTGTGGCATTCCTATTCTCCACTTCTGCTCTTTCACTGTCCCATCGTGCCTGTTCCTCCTGCTGGACCCCTTCTGGGTTGTAGATTGACACAATAGGGCCTATGGTAACAGGAACTTGTAAAGCGTCTGGCATTTGGTACGACCTTGCGCATTGCGTCTCAGGAACCTTTTGGACCACAAATCTTCCCACTACTCTCTGTTCAGAACTAGTTTGGGGTATTTCCTCAGTCTTGTTAGCGTCCCACTCCGTTACTGGGATCGATTTATATTCCCCCCACCTAGCTCCGTCCGCTTGCGGTAATATGGGACTCGCAAGTTCACCGCTGTATGGAGGTGGTTTATCTGTTAATAGCCTCTCTATCAGATCCTCCTCCGACTCGCTTTCCTCATCTTCCTGTTCTATAGGTTTCCTTTCTCCCGTAACTTCTAGCATCGGGTACAGTTTCTCTGTTTCTATCTTCTGAACCCTCCATTTCTTAGCTTCATCGTCCCATTTAGCATCCTGCACTGCCTTTACCGATCTTCTCACTCTTTCTTGGCGCCTTTTTACGCCCTTTTCGTGTGCGGTCCTGAACCATACACCAAGTGCTTCAAACTGTGTTGGCCTCGGTAGAGGTCTTGTTGAAAGCATTGTCGCTTTCAGCTGGTTCAACACATCTAGTTTAAACGTTCCGAATCTCGGAAACGGCAGTTCTTTATGCCCTTCAGTTAGCCTGTGCCACTCGGAAATCCACAGTATCGAATGTAAGCCTACATTTACTGCCATATAGTAAGCTGGTGTGCCTTCCGGTGGAGCTTCCTCTCCGGCATATAAGTTTCTTCTATTTCTCCTAAAGAGTGCTCTTAAACTCTTAAAACATTTCATTTTCGATAATCTACGATTTTCCTCTTACTCTTCCTTGTTTACGTCCGATGACAACCAACCAACCAATCTCTATGCGGCTCCCGCTAATCGGCCTATTTCAGCGCGACTCTACGCTGACCGACCAATCTCAGCGCGACTCTTCGCTGACGTCTGACAAACTAACCAATCTCAGCGCGGTTCTATGCTGACGTCACTCGTTCCCTCTTGCAGCAATTCTCCTTCTCTCTCAACTCGTCTCACGATTTCACATGCGTTTTCATTCATACACTGAAAAATGACTACTTCCGTCCAAGCGATCACTTTTCTCTGACTGTACGGCCACAGTCTAACTGTAATTGTCACCTCAACTGACGAAACGTCTTCCCTCTTACGGTCCGACGATCGCCTCAACTGATAGGTTACTTACACACAGTAAACGTACGACCAGCGTGCGTTACTCATACACTCACTCATTCGCTCCCCCTATCATCGGTCTGTCGGGAAATCAATGGTACCTCATGACCCCCTTTCAATGGTAGACAAATTACTCTGGGTGTTCGATACACCCGAACCACTTAAGTCCTCTGGACATAAGATTTCATCCGGTTGCGCGCGCTCACAACCTTCCCTCAATCACACTACAGGCATTCAACTCCGCTTGACATTACAACACAGGAACAACATAAAACACCGCAATCTTACAACGCATGACCCTTATACTCACTCTCGACCGACTCTGCTGCTTTTCTCTCGACGCACCGTCAGCACCGTCTTCGGCTGCAATTCTTCTTCTGGTCGACGATGACTAGGGACCTTGGGGTAAACTAACCTGGCCTAGGTCGTCTTCCTCAAGAAGATAACCATCATACTCTGCTACCAACTGCGGGGAATGAGATTTTGATATCAAATTATGATTATGATCAATTTAATAAATTTTCTCATTCATCTGTTTTGGACCGCTCGTATCTGTCATTGAGGAAAGGACCACCCCCGCATAGGTTAGACAAACCCCATTAACTGACGTCACTCTGAAGAACCACTTACAACTGATGAAGTTTTAAGAGTTTTATATGAAGTTAATTTGAATGTAATACAATCCTTACAGAATAAATCTCAAAGTATACAAAATACAAAATTAATCTCTAGATCCGCAATCAAAGCTTCAGCGTGAAGTGGTTCCTTCTGCGTCATCTGCAGTAAGATAAAATAATCAAGTTAAAACTGTCCCTACTCTATGCTATGTGACATCCCTACTTCGAAAGTTTCTTCCCTAAAAAGGTGTCAGCAGTTTGACTCCCAAAGAAGTTCAAACTCTCTTAGCCTCTAAAGGAATTCTTAAATTTTAGAAGCAGTACCCTTTCTGCCTACCCATCCGCTCTCTCTAAGGGTCCTCGGCCTACTGCTCCCTTGCGCTCTGATCTCTCAGCGCATCTGCTCAAGGCATCTACCCTTGTCTTCGCTCTCGCCTTAGCCTAATGCTAATTGCTCTGCTCTCCTCCCCGGGGTGCTGTCCCTAAAATACACAATCATCGTGTGGGTGAAACGCCCCTTGACGCCCACCACGGACTTTCCCCGATGATGTCAACTTCTTGCTTCTTCCATTGGTCCACTCCTTGCGTCGTTCGTTAAGTTGACCCTTCTCCTTAGATGTCATCTTCATCATCTCGCTGGCTACCTTCATTGACACTTTTAGCGCAAAAGTCAAATGACCTTAGACAAGACTTTAACTCCATTTCGCTTAACTTGACCCTTCTAGGTCCTGTGAATGGTCTTGTCAAAACACAGTTCAAATTCTAAGTGTCTCTCCTCACGTACGAGCAATAAGCTCCGTCCGGCATTGTCACCTTAAATCTAACAAGTGCTAGACTTCTTGGCTCTCACGTCCACATCAAGCTATTTACGACTTTTACAAGCCCCTTAAATTACATACATTTGACTAAGCTCCTGCGAACTCTTGGTCAGTCGGGTTATAATCACAAATGACCTAAACTCTTCCAGCATTCCTACAAACCCCTCTACACAGTGTAACCTTTAACATACATTTATATATTCGTACTTTTTAGCAAAGTCTTAGTTATGCTTGAATACATTCTACCTAGAATATAAACTACGTAGAGTATAACTTTTATATTCTCACTGGTTACATCGTTATATAAATTCTCTGCACATTTCTCCACGTTACATTTCCCTACGTTTTTCTCTCATGTTACTCCATTTTAAAGTTATACACGTACATGTATTCTACTGTGCACGTTCTACATTTCATAAGCATTTCTACACATTTCTATGTCTACCCATCACATATACGGGCCTTCTAAATCCAATGCATGTTTAACATGTGAATACATTTACATTTCCTATACCATGTTATCACGTTAGTTGACCTTTATGCTATTATCGTCAACTTTACATTACGATATGTGTTTCATTCCTACGTTTATAACATATACGTCTAAATATGGCTACTATATATTTTATATTCAAATTGCGCTCTCTCACTACTATGTCCTACATTGACCTTCTCATTTCATCGCCCTCTTCCCTGGCGAATATCACTGATGTGTGACACCTAGCGAGAGGTATATAGGACCATTCTCCTGTGTGGACAAGATTCTGTCAAAGCACTCCATGAGCGAGGTAAACAATCTCTATAAATCCCTTGCTCCTCAAACTTCCAATAATACCGGAAGAACCTCCTATCACAAACAACCCACTATTGAAAGGCAAATGAGCACTCAGTCACCTCTTCACTGACACTTTGGGAAGCCTATAAGGTGGCACTCAGAGGTCTGGACCTCTCACTGATGGTAGGACATACACTGGATGGATGTGTCATGGTGGATGCGCTCCATCAGGAGATTCTGAAGCTGGAGGTCCAGTTAGTGTAGCATATGCAAATAGAAGACACACAACACCGCTTACGCCTGAAACAGCAGGTGTACAGTGATGTAGTTTCAGATGCGACTAGGACTAGGTACAAAGCTACACAGCACTGGGTGATTGAACTGGGAGACCGGATGGAAAGTTGCTTGCCTGGCCAGATAGACGAGATCGAGCAAACCGATGGGTGGCGGCAATAGAGTCACCAGACGGAGCGCAACCTATTATTCTAAACTAAACACTTCCAAAATGAACAGCTTGGAACAAGACTTTCTAACCTTTTTAATGGTTAGATCTCTCATGGCTCTTTCTCCTGATGAGGTGGCGCTTTTAGATAGTGACCTCACGGAGAAGGAAGCTAAACTGGACATCCAAGCCTGCAACCGAGCAAAGCAATGGGACTGAATGGCATGCCCATAGAATTATATCAACTCACGGCAACCACCATAGGGCCCTACCTCTCAAAAACGTTCAAAAAAAGTAGAAAAGTAGGCCCCCCAGAGGAACACAGGCTCACCTCGGTGGTTGTAATACATAAGGAGGGCAGACCTCTGGAACAATGGGCCTCTTACAGGACCAATTGCCTATTGAATGCGGAAATGAAGATCCTGGCTGAGCTCTTAGCTCTCCGTTTGACCCCACTAATGTCCATCAAGACCAATCAGGGGTTATCCCCAGTCGCAATACATCACTTAATCTGCACAGACTCCATGGAGTCCTGGGTCGGGCTCACAAATTTGATGAAGATGTGGCGATCCTGTCTCTCGAATCCCTCATGGCCTTTGACACTGTGGAGTAGGCATATCTCTTTGCTGTGCTCCGCCACATGGGCTTCGGCCCAGGATTTCTATCCTGGCTGCGACTACTATATTCAAAGCACTTTCTGGCGCGCATGGTGGTGAATTATAGAGCATCCTGGGTTTTCCCCCACCATCGAGGAACACAATCAATCAATCAAACATTTGCAAAGCGCGCTACTCACCTGTAAGGGTCTCAAGGCGCTGGGGGGGCGGGGGGACAGCTAATGATCGAACAGCCAGGTCTTGAGTCTCCTGAAGGTCAGCAGGGCCTGGGTCTGTCGTAGGTGGGTGGGAAGGGTGTTCTATGTCTTGGAGGCGAGGTGGGAGAAAGATCTGCTGCCGGCGGTCGTTCTCCAGATGAGTGGGATGGTGGCGAGGGCGAGGTTGGCGGAGCTGAGCTGGCGGTTCGGGGTGTAGAAGTTGAGTCGATTGTTGAGGTATGCTGGTCCAGAGTTGTGAAGGGCCTTGTGAGCATGGGTGAGGAGCCTGAAGGTGATCCTCTTGCTGACGGGGAGCCAGTGCAGGTCCCTCAGGGGGGCGGGGATGTGGCTGTGGTGGGGAATGTCGAGGATGAGGCGTGTGGAGGCGTTCTGTATGCATTGAAGTCTCTTCTGGAGTTTGGCTGTGGTTCCCGTGTAGAGGGTGTTGCCGTAGTCCAGCTTGCTGGTGACAAGGGCCTGAGTGACCGTTTTTCTGGTTCTGGTGGGGATCCATCTGTAGATCTTGTGAAGCGTGCGGAGGGTGATAAATCAAGAGGAAGAGACGGCGTTGACTTGTTGGGTCATTGACAGAGAGGAGTCCAGGATGAACCCCAGGTTGCGTGAGTGGTCGGCGGGTGTCTGCGCAGTTCCCAGCGAGGCCGGCCACCAGGAGTCGTCCCAGGCAGAGGGGGTGGAGCCGAGGATGAGGACCTCTATCTTGTCCGAGTTCAGTTTCAGGCCGCTGCTCTTTATCCACTCGGTGACGGCCTTCATTCCTTCGTTAAAGTTGGTTTTGGCGGTGGCGGGGTCTTTGGTGAGGTAGAGGATCAGCTGGGTGTCGTCGGCGTATGAGATTATGTTGAGGTCGTGCTATCGGACGATGTTGCCGAGCGGTGTCATGTAGACGTTGAAGAGGGTCGGGCTGAGGGATGATCCTTGTGGGTATGCCGCAGGTGGTCTTGGTGGCTTCCTATCGGATTCGAGGGAGGCGGACTCTCTGGGTTCTGTTGGTGAGGAAGGAGGTGATCCAGTCCAGGGCTTTGTCGCAAATCCCTACATTGTAGGGGCGTGTGCGAAGGGTGTGGTGGGAGACGGTGTCGAATGCGGCAGAGAGGTCCAGGAGGATGAGGGCCGCAGTTTTGCCGTTGTCCAGCAGGGCCCTGATGTCGTCAGTGGCGGCGATGAGAGCAGTTTTGGTGCTGTGGTTGCTGCGGAATCTGGATTGGGATGAGTCTAAGGTGTTGTTCTCTTTGAGGAATTGGGTCAGTTGTCTGTAGACTAACTTCTCAATGACTTTCGCAGGGAATGGGAGCAGGGAGATGGGCCGAAGTTCTTGAGGTTCTTTGGGTCTGCCTTGGGTTTCTTGAGCAGGGCGTTGATCTCTGCGTGTTTCCAGCTTTCTGGGAAGGTGGCGGTCTCGAATGAGCTGTTCAAGATCTTACGGAGTTGGAGTGCTATGATGGAGCTCGCTATGTTGAAGATGTGATGGAGGCAGTGGTCTGATGGTGAGCCAGAGTAGATGGTGATCATGGTCTTGATGGTGTCTTTGTCGTTGACGTGGTTCCAGGAGGTCAGGCAGCCAGTGTGACTGGGCAGCGGTGAGTCAGGAGTCTCAGCGGCTGTTGGGGAGGTCTGGGAGTTGAAGCTGTCGTGGATGTCTGCGATCTTGCAATCAACATGGCTGCCTTCTATCTCCCCTAATATTCACACTGATTTTCCAACCCTTGACAGCGTGGGTCAGAGGGGACCCCCTGATCCGGGGCCTGCGATGGATGGAGGAATGGGAGGAAAGAATCTTGTTATACGCCGATGATATCCTTCTCAATGTTACCTTCCCCAGGTCTGCCATCCCAAGACTGATGAGCATCCTGTTGATCGATTGAGAAATACTTCGGATGTCTGATTAATTGGACAAAATCAGTGATATTTATCCTCCATGGCCCAACACCCCACCTCCCTCCAGGATGTGAGGCCTGTGTCGCAACAGAGAGTTTTTGATACCTGGGCATTCTCGTTACCACTGATCCTAAGATATTCACAGCTAAAAATCTGCTTAGCCTTTTGACAAGTCTTAAAAGTGATGTGAGACACTGGAGGTCTTTCCCTCTCTCTTTATTAGGAAGAGCAGCATTCTTTAAAATGATGGCACTGCCCCATTTTCTCTATGTGCTACAGAACACCCCCTTTCCAGTAACCGACACGTATTTTAAATAAATAAATATTGAAATCATGTTGTGTGATTGAGGTTCCCCATGCATTGCCCTGGTGATACTGACAGGGGCTGGTATGACAGAGAGATAGCCCTGATCTCCAATCATATTATAGAGCAACACTACTAATGACTGCCAACCACTTGGCCCACCAGCCCAGGGAGGAGCCAGCCTATTGCATGGACTTCCTGGTTCTCCAACCTGGAGAATACTGCAGAGCACTATACACTGAGCCACCCTGTCCTTCTCTGGAAGGACCAACAGCTCTAACAGTCACTCTCCGGCATGCAACGCTGCGAAAACTGGGGTTGTAAAAGAAGATCACACAGGCCATGCCTCTGTGGAATGCTAAACTTCTGGGGACAAAGGCAAAAAGGCAGGGATTTGATAAATGGGATTTAATAGGGATCTCATGAGTGACCTAGATACCACCGAATGGGTGATTCCATGTGCGGACTTACAAAAAACCTACGAGTTGACTCTTACAGAGGTCTTTTGCTATTTACAAATCCGACATGCCCCCAAGCAGTATTACCCCCTGGTAAAAACCTATCCGAATCGTCTCCATTGGAGGAAAGACTACTGGAGGAATATCCCACCACCAAGGCAATTTCTCTTACATATCGAAAATTCATAAATAATTTCCCAAACACTCTCACCCAGCTTCGATAACGCTGGGACACAGACCTGGCAGATTGCTGTGCAATTGCTTTTCCATTTAGGGTAACTTAAAATACTTAACATAGTCTTTTTACCACATTGGTTAAAATGGGTAACAGATGGACACAGTCTGTCTCAGGAAATGTGGACAGGTGGGAACCTTTTTCCCCATCCTGTGGGGATGCCCAAATGTCAAAACGTAGGAGCGGTGGTATCATGCATGAGTTTGGTCACAGGAATAACCATGTCTCTTTCAGCCAAATGGTGCCTCCTTAACATTTGGGTTGCCACTGACTTGTCCTGGCTGAATAAACCTGGGTCACACTGGGCATGATGGTAGCCAAACGAAATATCGCACAGATGTAGGGGGTGGTGACAACTCCATCCCTTGGCGATTGGAAGAGGGACTTGGATTGGTGCATGGTAGCTGAGAGATCTGTGTACAAAAGTAGGGGATGTCCCCAAAATTGGGAGAAGATCACGGGTAAGTGGAATGCATATAGAGGTAGCCCTTGCGCCGCCCAGAGAACTAGAGCTCAAGATCCCAAATTGCAAGAATAGGCAATATGATTGGGCTTTGGGTGAGGAATGTATTATCCCGTCTGCTTGACTCTTACCAGATATAGGTGTAAAGGACAGTTGACTTGCTAATGGCTACTTTCCAACTGTATAAGACTGAATTATGTTAGAAACGTGGAACCGACTGTTGATTGTCTCACTCTGCTTATTAACTGTATAATAATCAGAAATATGTATGTGGTCAATGACCTTATGTTAATAAAAAGAAATGTAAAAAAGTCTTTAAATGTTGCAAAAGTTGTGTTCTGTGTATGTTCCATTATTTTTATTTCTATGCAGGTTGTCAAAGAATCACTGACTGGAACATTTTTGTTAGAGAACAATTTTGCTTTTTTTGTGCACTTAATATATGACATTAGCAGAAATGAAAAAAGTTGGATGCATTTTTATATTTAATTTTAATCTTCATCTCATCCTCACTTTATTTTTACTCAAGTTATTGATAGGGTTGGATAAGTGGATTGTATGCTGGAACAAGTTGGAAGTTTTGATTGTTGGTATGAAGGGGAGTATAGGGTATCTTACCTGGCTCAACTACCCGCCGTTTGTACATCTTTTCTTTTCTGAGATGGGGTTTTTGACGGCTTAGTACAGGAATAGAAGAGTTTTGGGAATTGTCATGGTGGAATGAAGGAGATCTCTGGATATTGTTGCCATGTCAATACATACAATGTTTGTATGGTTAAATCCCCAACTTAAATGTACACCCTAAGTACATCTTTTTTCATTTGAAATTGGGCTTTTTTTGTATAAAAAATATATTTTCGGGTTTTGTCATGGACATATTTTGGTTTACCTGGAGACTGATTTTGTTCCCAAAGAGAGAAGCAAGATTATCAATCTTGCAAACCAGATATTATGCTTGTGGAGAAAAAACTGCTCTAGGTAGGACCATCATATTTTGAAGTCTGAAAAGTGGATGAAAGGGAATTCATTTTAGATTTATTTTTTTTTGTAAATAATTAGGCAAGTTTTTTAATGATTATTAGGGGGTATTGTAAAGCCAGGAGGGTAAATGACTGTTATAGGTAAGTGCCCCTTTACGACATGGTCACCCCCACTTTTTGCCTGGTACCTGATGCAATTTTGATAGAAGTGCACTGGGTTTCTCATATCTAGGTCCCCAGTGCCAGCTCTCTTTCCCTAAAACTGTACAATTGTTCCACCAATTGCCAATACCTTTATCACCCCTGTTGTTCTCTAGTAAATGGTACCCCTGGTATCTAGGACATGGAAGCTAAAGAGGATCCTTAATGGCTGCAGCATGTATTGTGCCACCCTAAGGAACCTCTCACTACACTCATGCACACTGCCATAGCTGGCTGTGTGACATGGTTTAGACAAGAGGGAAGACAACGCATGGCACCCCTCCAGTGTGCCATGCCTGCATTCACTCTCTGCAATAGATGTAAGTCAACCCTACAGCAGGCCTTATAGCCCTAATTCAGGGTGCATTATATTCTATGTGAGGACATATCTGCACGAGCAGATATGCCCCTGTGAAGTCCAAGTCTATTCTTAGACATTACCAGTGAACAGGGAAGCCATCTTGAGTATATGAACTGGGCACTGGCGATTACAAATTCCACCGCTACATGACGGCTTCACTGAAACCAAAAATGTTTGGTATCAAACATCCTGTATTAATAAGCTCAGAATCTTTCTAGTGATAGATTTATGAATACATGCACTCATAGGGTACCTAAGAGGTACCCCCTAAAAACCTACCAAGCTCCAGTGTGCTGGCTGACTGGTGCAGACCAGCCTGTCAGCACAGACCGGTTTCTGACCTCCTGCAGTTGAGAGCCCATCCATCCGAAAGGACTTTAAGCCACAAGCTACATGACTGTATGGAGGCTGTCGGCTCATGGATGTCCAGTCATTTCCTTAAATTGAATTCAGGCAAGACTGAAGTTATCTTACTTTCAGACAAGCCTTTTGCGTTTTGCCTGTTGCTGAAAGGTGTAGCCCAAGAAGCAGCAGCGTCTGGGGTCCTGCCTGCCCGCCTCCCACCGCCTAACTCCTTGCAACATCCCGGAGTCGGGCCGCCGAGTGGAGCGTGGGCGGGGCATACAAACTACAACGCCCAGCAGCCCTAGCGGAACACACTGTCAGCTTTGCGCGCCAGGAGGCGCTTAAATTCATCATCACCCCGGTCGAGTGGGGGAATCTTACTTTCAGACAAGCCCTTTGCGTTTTGCCTGTTGCTGATCGCTGTAGCCCAAGGAACAGCAGCGTCTGGGGTCCTGCCTGCCCGCCTCCCGCCGCCTATCTCCTTGCAACATCCCGGAGTCGGGCCGCCGAGTGGAGCTTGGGCGGGGCATACAAACTACAACCCCCAGCAGCCCTAGCGGCACACACTGTCAGCTTTGCGCGCCAGGAGGCGCTTAAATTCATCATCACCCCAGTCGAGTGGGGGAATCTTACTTTCAGACAAGCCCTTTGCGTTTTGCCTGTTGCTGATCGCTGTAGCCCAAGAAACAGCAGCGTCTGGGGTCCTGCCTGCCCGCCTCCCACCGCCTAACTCCTTGCAACATCCCGGAGTCGGGCCGCCGAGTGGAGCATGGGCGGGGCATACAAACTACAACGCCCAGCAACCCTAGCGGCACACACTGTCAGCTTTGCGCACCAGGAGGCGCTTAAATTCATCATCACCCCCGTCTCGCGGGACGCCGGGCGAAGCCCGGGCCAAGGGCGGGCCCGTTTTAGCCCGTTATAGACTGGTAAGACTGGACTGGGCCATACTATTAACATTTTACCATCAAGACTTTGCCCTTTATACCTTTTTGTAAATGTGCAATTCCATAAATCAATTCTCCTAACCTATTGCCGGTACGAGGGCTGCTACCAACCCCTAGGTACATGCTATTATCATACTGTTCCATTATACACGCTGACTCCTACCATTATTCAGCATGAGTACAAGGGAAAGTAGGAGTAAAACAGCACAGGGTGCAGGTCAGATTACAGGCCCGATTGATCAATTCATCACGAGGGCAAATGAGGCGATAGATCAGGGGATTATTCTCCTGGAAAGAAGGGTATCACAGGACTTACTCATAGCAAGAAGGTCCTCTATGGGTCCCCTGGCGTCAGCTAGAACTCCTACTCAGTCAGGAGCAATTGGCCCACTGTTCCTGGAAATCCCTGCAGACATCCATAGCATCCCTAATAATGTAGATCTATCTGCATCCCAACTTTCTATGGACTCAGAAATAAGGGAAGATTTAGAGAAATTCCCAGTTTTGGCTATGAGCCCAACACAATTACAACCCCCAACACAAGTAGAATTTAAAAAAAGCTGGAAACGGGGAGGAGGGAGGGAGCCATCCCAAAACAAAGAAATAACAAGAAGAAGAAAGATCTCAAACATTTATCTACCAAAGCCCCAGCGAAGAACCAAAGACATCAAAATTCCCCCCGTACACAAAATGACTTAAATACATCCATAGTCAACCTTTCTACTTCACCGACTAATACAGATATCATAGGTGGGGGGGGAGTGTGTAATTCATGTCAATCAAATAAACAGCTACTAGTTAGCCTTGGAGAGCTGATTAAGATTCACTTATTACCCATGGAGCGAACCCTAATGAATATCGAAAAACAAATAGCCAAGTTGACTTCTCACTCTAACAACTCGGCTAATGTAGAAGTTTTAGGAGTCACTAATGTGGGGGGCACCAAAGGTAATGCTATACAAAAGCAGCCAGGGCCATCAACAAAAACTAAAACATCTGCAAACATGCCCATCGTACAAGAAAAACCAAAAGTAGCTCAAGTTAATACACAGATCATACCTGATAACCCCAAAGGACCCACCCAGGTAGAAAAACAGAAGCTAATACCACCCCAGACACCAGCACCACAATTGGAGGGAGATAGAAAAAAGGGAGGGAGGTTTAGGCGTGCCATTGACTTACCACCAGAGGCAAGTTCGTTCACGGTGGTCCTCACGGGGGCCCCAGAGCTCCCCGAAAATGTGAGAGAATCCACCTGGTCTCTAAAAAATAAAGTTTTACAAAGGCTGAGCACTAATAGACCGCTTCTCCCTTATCGTAGTAGTAGAATCTCCATGGTACGTAGGGTACCCTGGATAGGAGAAACAAAGAAAAGAATACAGGGGGATTGCATTATTATACATTTTGATGATCCAGGCATAGTCAAACATATTTGCTCATGGCCAGCTTTGGTTAAAAAAGAAGGAATTGACGCAAATCGTCTGTCCTTCTTTTATCCTCCGATATATGCTTATGATCAAGAACCCCCGTACAACTGGAATCAATGTCCTGAATGGAACTGGAGTCAAGTAGACCATGGGCATAGAAGGAGGGTTTGGGAGGCTTAGCCCTGGAATCCAAGAAGAGAACAATGCCATTTGGAGGGCTGGAGGGGTATACAAACTAACAACCGCTACTCTTGTTTAGAAATGGTAGACTGACCATCACCAAGTTTTATATCTATTGAGACAGACCCTACAAAACATAACTTACCCACAGCCAAAAGGGGAATTCATACCCAAACATTTGCGAGGACTTATCATTTGTCTCCACAAAGGCAGGGGAAAAATAATAATGACCCATCTATTGACCAAGTATCCCCCAGTCTTAACCGGGGAGAAGAGCAAGTCCTACAGGATGGCAATGGAAACAACCCTATAGCCCAAAGAGCAAGTGCAGGAAAAATGGGGGGTTCAATCCAGCTAAGAGAGGGGTCAATTCGAACAGGGCCAAGTAGAAAAAATCTAATGACAATTTGTCCATCGTAACATGGAATATTGCAGGACTTTCTAAAAAAGTCACAGATCCAACTTTTCTGAATTTTGTCTATAACTTTGACTTAATTTGTCTCCAAGAGTGTTGAGATTTGGAGCCCACCCACTTAGACGGCTTTAGTACCAATTTTACCCCGGCCATACAGACTGGTAAAGGCAGGAGCTCAGGCGGTCTCTGTATGTATGCCTCTAACATGGCAAACATGACAATAGAGAGTCTGGATTTTGAGCGACACAAGAATAAGAATAAAAATAAAAAAATTGGACACTCAATCCAGGCGTTCATAATGAATGGGAAAGGGGCCCATAGCTTCTTGCTGATTAATCTGTATAATAACATTGCGAGGGATGACCAACTAGAATTCATGGACGAGCTATCTAATGCCCTGAAGTGGGGATCAGGACGGGACAAAGTGGAAAGATGCGCTATAGTGATGGGCGATTTTAATTGTCATTTATGCCTGTACAGCGGCACGAACGCCTGTGATATAAGAAGCCTAAACGGCGAATTAAGCACCCACTTTGAACATTCCTACTTTGGAAACCTAATGAATAAACTAATACATGATTGGGATCTAGGCCTTGTAAATGAGCTCGCTGAGCCAATGGTCAACTTCCAACCCACTTTCCATGGGAGGGGGTCATTTTCCCTAATAGACTTCATGCTGATGTCCAATAGCCACTATCGTAGTGTTATGAGTTTTAAAAATGAGGATAATGCCATAAGCGATCATTATCCGATTAGTGCAATATTAGATGTAGGCCCTAGGTCCAGTCAGACATCGGATTTGACGGAAACTCTATACTGTCATTCGATTTCTCTGGCACGCACAAATGGTTATCAAATAAAATGGTCCAAGGTAAACTCGAAAACCTTCCTAGAAGCCTTAATCATGGAGGATCGTGAGCAATTTATGACCTGCCTCGAAGATCCCCTTAATCCGAGCACTGTAAAAGCGGCTTTTGGAAAAATAGCAGCCACAATCAAGAAAAACTTGACAAGGAAGCAAAGAGAAGTTGATAGAGCTAAGAATATGGGTTGGTTTAACTCTGAATGCTCAAGAGCCCATAATATATTAAAAGAGACATTAAAAAGAGTACCCAAAGATCTGATAGAAATCAGAGCTGCTCGATTGGCATATAAACAGTCGCTAAAGAAGCGGAAAAGGGAACTAAAAGATGCCGCTTGGGAGGCATTACTAAATGCTAGCACTCTGAGGGATAGCACGGCCTTTTGGAGGGAAGTAAACACACCTTTTTTTAGGGAGAGGAGGACAGACCCCCTAGAAATTGCTATAACAGAGGACGTCTGGATCAACCATTTTACAGACTTATATAAAATAGATGATCTGGTTGAACCATACAATCAAGATCCCAGGCCGAAAAAATGAAAGCGATTTGCAGAGATCCACTACAGACATTTTTCCCTTACAGATACACTTCTCACTCTCAGATATAGAGCAGGCCATTCAGGAAAGCGCCAACGCCAAAGCCCCTGGCCCGGACGGCATCCAATCGATATATTCAAAGATAATATGCCTCTATGGGCCCCCCTCCTTACAAATGTTCTAAATAGTTATAGCCTTGAAGGTTTTCCAACAACATGGCAGGAAGCCATTGTAATTCTGATTTTTAAAAAAGGAGACAGAATGGACCCAAAATGCTACAGGCCGATCTCCCTGCTTGATTCAATGATGAAGGTAGCTGGTAGAGTCTTGTTGAACAAATTACAAACCTGGGCCACAGATAAGGGAGTCCTTTCGAAATTTCAATATGGATTTGTAGCGGGACTAGGCACTATAGAGCAATGTCTTAATCTGACCTTGATAACAAATAAGTATACTATGGCAAAAAAGAGCAATCTTTACATGACATTTGTTGACTTGAGCTCAGCATTCGATTGCCTAAATCACAGTTTACTTTGGAGTACCCTCATAGACCTAGGAATTGATTTGAACATACTTGCATTTATAAAGGAATTATATCGAGGGGCGGGGGCAATGGTTCGACATGGAAACAATGGAAAATGCACTAAGAAATTTCCAATAAAAAAAGGTGTCCGTCAGGGATGCATCCTTGCCCCATTTCTTTTTAATTTATACATAAACGGAGTGGCAGAACACCTGACTAACCTGAAAGTAGATTACCCCAAAATCAACGACATGGCAGTACCAATATTACTTTATGCAGACAATGCTGTCATAATGTCAAGAACACAACTAGGTCTGCAGAAAGCTCTGACAGGTTTTTCCTCATTTATGGGTTCTAGAGGACTCAGGATAAATGTGGGAAAAACTTTTACGATGTGTTGCACGTCCAAAAACAAAGTAGACTGTAACACTTTTTTAAACAATACAAAGATAAGCTTGACAAAGACCTTTACCTACTTGGGTATAGTTTTTAATAATAAGGGATCATGGAATACAGCCATCAATACACGCAACTTGTCTTTCTGTCGAGAAATAGGCGCTCTGAAGAAATTTGCTAGAAAATTGGGTGGTAAGCCAGTCCAGATCCTGCTTAACATCTACGCAGCGAAATGTGTCTCCTCTGCGACCTATGGTGCAGGAATCTGGGGCATGGCAGACTGCCGAGACATTGAAATTAGTGAGAATGTTTTTTGAGATACTTATTGGCAGTGCCTAGATCTATCTCTACTACTATCTGTCACAATGAACTTGCTCGGGTCCATATCACTGACATAATCAAGATCAGTCCGATAATGCTTTGGCACAAGATATGGACCTCTAATGAAACAGATTTTTGCAAGGATGTAATTAGAGATTGTATGGTTCTAGCTGCCACGAAAAACATACCTTGGCTTTCCTACGTTAGTAAATTTCTAATTTCTATAGGCCACTCAGAATTGTTTGAAAATCCTATTTCATGCTCTTTAATCTCAAAAAAAGCGTTAAAAGAATGTTGTCTTGGTTTGCTGGAGGATAGGCGTTCTTATATAGAAGGAAATAAGCCAAGCATTTTACACCATCACCTTGTATTGTGCGGAACAAGTTTAAAATTATACCTATCACCAGTATACTCCGCCTACACAAGACTGCTATTAACAAGGATGATGACTGAATGTTTCTTTAGGCTGACAACATTCCCCACTGTAATTGATTGGTCTACTAAATTGACTAATTGTCCGAGTGATGATGTTTCAAATCAATCAAACATCCATTGCATTTTATTTTGTAAATACTATGACTGGGGAAGAAAGAGACATCTTGTCCCGCTGCTAAGAGTATGGGGCCTTAGACAATGCAGACTATCCTTGATCAAATTATATATGTTACAGGATAAAGTTACTGTGGCAGCAGTGGCCAAGTTTTTGAAGTATGTTGTAAAATGTTGAGCGTCGATGGAGTGAATACTTTTTATAACCATATCTTATTTGTAATGTACTCTGGTAATACCTCATAGTAGGTCACTATTAATTGTATACTTTTTTAATCACTTGCATAATGTTTTAAATGTATAGAATTTTTTTTTTTAAATTGTATTTAAATGTGCTTTTATGGTTTTTATCTTCAAAAATCGAATAAAGCTATCTTTGAATTGAATTGAATATCTTATTTGGGAATGATGTTAACTTGTGGACCCCTGAATGTTGGCCTGACTCCTTGGGCCCCTTCCATCACCATCCACGCAAGTGAAAAACCTGGGAGTGTACCTAGTTGATAAATTGGACATGAAAAGGCAAGTTAACGCCATTGTGTCATCTACTATGTTCACTCTCAGGACCACCAAGAAAATTCTTCCTTTTCTGCCTAAGGAAAGTCGGCAGGCGGTGGTGACGGTGTTGATTATGTCACGACTGGACTATTGCAACAGCCTCTATTTTAACATCCAAGAGAGTCTGCTGCATAGACTCCAGATGCTGCAGAATACCGCTGCTAGGCTGATATCCGGCATACCCAAACTCTCTCCGATTTCTAATGAAATCCACAGACTTCATTGGCTACCAGTAAGGCAACAAGTATATTTTAAATCCATGTGTCTTGTTTTTAAATCACTTCAGAACCAGGAACCACGCTATTTGCAGGATCAATTTCAATGGTACCGGCCGTCTAGGCCACTACGTTCATCAGCCCAAAAATTGGTGTGAGTCCCACCTGTAAAAGAAAGTCTGTTGGGGTGGGAAAAGCTTTGTGGTAAGTGCTGCAAAGATGTGGAACCAGCTTCCATTTTCTCTGAGGAACTGTACTGATTTGTAGCCGTTTAGGAGAATGCTTAAAACTTGGGTACGGACGCGCTTAATAAAATAATTAACATAACATAACATAACATGATTTTTGAGGGCAAAAACAATGCCTGCTCTGGTCGGAGGTGTTGTCACCTCCTCCAAGCAGGATGGCTAATAATTAGCTTATCAGGGTAGCAGGCTTCAAAGGCATTTGTCACCTTTGATGTGCATCCCTGGCTTCCCCCAGACTTAGGAGCGGCCACCCCCTGCTCTAAAGCCCATTTGGCACAAGGACAGATGGATAAATGAGCTTGTCGGGAGATGTGTGTATCATTAGGCCAGTTCCACTCAGAAGGTGGGCTACCTGATGTGAACATGAAAAATAGAATTCCGCCATCTTGTTTTTTGTGGGGATTAGGCTCAGTGGGTCAAGGTTATGCCCACTTTCCACAGGAAGGGCTTATATAGGGGGTGTAGGTACCCTAAAGGTAAGTAGCCCATTGGCTACTACATGTCACTCCTCTTAACTCCCCTACATTGAGTATTTATATGGCACCCCTGATGCCAGGAACTGTGATTTGAAGGGCCCAGATGAAGAGGACAAAGAAGAGCTGTGAAGACAAGAACTGAAGGCTTGCAGTGGACTTTTGGTGCCAAACTCTGCCTTCCTGCACCAGTCTCGACAATCATGAAGAAACCGACTGGTGCTGCAGCTAAAACTTTACCAAACGCCCCAGTAGAATTCCAGCCCTTTGTATATTGCCAGCAATCTCCCTTGGAGTACAGGAGCTATTCCCCTGCAGTCAACACAGGCACCAAAACAGTAAAGTCACTGTTACCGTGCTGCAGCTCTCTGATTGTACCAATGCAGCAGTTGCCCCTGAAAAGGTCAGTGCTCTAGAAGGTTAGATCCATCTCCCCACTAAGTGAGAAAATGCCAGGACCAATCACACAGCACCAACAACTGGGGTACCAGACCCCGTGCAGCAACCAAGGCCTGTTTCAATCCACTTGGGGCTCCAACAGCAATGAGACTGAGCAGCTGTCGAGGGATGTACCATAGAGACCCACATCCAAAGTGGTCAGTTGTCCTGATTTTTGTACCTTCAACCTGCGACACCGACAACCGCAAGGTCCTATTGCTCACCAGCCCAGCTAACCTAACCCCTCTGCATGCAAGCGTCCCAGCCCAGGTTCCCAAGAACCGCCTGTACCCCTTTGCTCCCAGGACCCTTGTGAACCGAGCCCCCCATTGGGAGATCCTTGACTTGTCCCCAATCCCCCCTCAGCAGCCTGTAACACGGAAGGCTACAAACCCGACCAGCATCTCTGCCCCCTGATGCCCCATGGAAGGTAAACTTTTAACTGCTGGTAGAACAGGACTTTACCCTCTGCCACCTTAAGCCTGGAACTGACCCCCGGAAACCGACTACAAGTACCTGCATACTGTAGATTGTATATGTCTTTTCTCCCGTAGGAAAGCATTATGCATAAAGATGCATTTAAGTGAACATTTTACTTACATATGAAAATCAATATTTTTTTAAAGTACTTACCTGATAACAAAGTTCTTGGTCTCAGGATTTATATAAAATTGTGAGTTATTTTTTTTTAACTGGTCTTTGAGTGTGTGTCTTATTTATTGCCTTTGTGAGTACAAAGAATGCTTAGCACTAACCTCTGATAAGCATAAACTGTTCTCCCACACTTCCACAAGAGAGAGCATTTTGTGTTATGATTTGTGCCTCTGTAAAGCAATAAGGGTCGCTTGGACTCTCTGCAGAACAGTGTATCTCATTGTAGTACACTATATGGAGAGACAGTTTCCTACAATTGTGTATTGTTAGTTCTTCATTAATGTTGTTTAAGTAGTAATGTACAGCATATGTATCATTTTCCAAGTAGTCTGTTTCCCCAAACATTCAAAATTGTTGAAATGTAAAAATAATTCTTTCATTTAATTCTTTAGTTTTCTTTTCAACTCTGGGCTACAGACTACTTGCAGGGCAGGTAGCCCAGATTGAGTTATCTTATTTCCTGGAAACTTTGCTCCTTTTCCAGGAAATTGTAAAATGTGGGATAACTTTCCCTACAGAACTGGAAAAAAAAGAATTATGTCATCCCTCAAAGGCATTATTAGTTTTTGCCCACTTCAAAACAGGGCTAGTACCAATTCCACATCTCAATCCTGTAACAAAGGAGTGTTCTGTGACTCCTCCTATTTATATGACCAATCATGTTTGTTCAAAATAATTAAGTTAGTGTGCCAGTGTTCCTTTATTTCCTGAAAATTATTCATATTGATTGCTCTGTAGAACTCGGGGGAACAAAGCTAAGGCTGTGAACCCTTTAAGTTCAAATTGAAATTTACTGTTAGACATGTAATTCCCACCTAAGGATTTTTTTTTACATTTTATGCAGTATAGTCTTTGAACAATGGAAAACAATCCTTGAATTTGAATGCCAGGATACCGTTTCTCTTTTTGTGGAAATCATTGCAATTCCAAAGTCAATTATAATGTTCAAAAGCATTTTTTAAATTGTTTTTCCTTTAATTATTAACAAGAAGTCACAGTGTGCAGAGAATTTCTTATCTGGGAGTAATGAATATACGAAAGACTTTGGGGCTAATTATGATGTTGGTCAGACTGCTGTGGATTGGAAACCACCCAACCTCAGGTTGGCGGTTCTGACTGCAGTATTTGGATCAGAAACATACATTTTTTTAATGGAAGCTTGTGCAGCAGGTGGCTTCCATTGAAAAGTGGATGTTTTCTTACATGAGGTGCCTGCCACACAGTGCAGGGATGTTTAGGGGGCACCATAGGCGGACCCCGAGCACCAGATCAGAGGGCCAGGAGGAAAGGGGACCCTGCTCTCTTTCCAACAGACTTTCCATGTTGAAAAGGCCAACATGGAATGGCTGTCAGAAACCGACATCACAATCCTGACGGCGGAGCCGCCCTCATTAAGGGATTATGAAGTGTTTCTGACTTCGGACAGTTCCTCCACCTGCTGCCTTCGACCATATGCATTGTAATGCATCGGTTGGACTGCAGCAGCAGATGGTGGTCGGACCGTAACCAATAAGATATGGGTTGCAGTCGGACCACCATCGTAATTGGACCCATAGTGGTTTTGTTAATTTTTGCATAAACAGTGTAAATGTGGGAGAATGGATGAGGTGGTGTCTTAATATGTGCCATCATCCAAATTTCACTATTCTCTGATGTTATAGATGTGAGCAGTATGAAAAATGTTAATTATTTTATATAAGGTTGTTGTTATCATGAAGTTGGGAAGGCTTATGTTTAAAGGTTTTGATTAGTTCGGGGGATATATTAATTTCACTAAATGTTTTAGGTTGAGTAGGTAGTACTTTACCCGCCTTTCTTTTCCTGCAAATCATGGTTTTCACATTTGGGATGATGGGTATTTTTCCGGCAGCATGCTAAGGAATGTTTTTAGGAACCTCCCTTCTCATTGAACCAGAAGGCTCAGCTCAACCGAGGTATTGGTTAAAATCTTTTTTTGTTGGACTGTGCCTCTACCATCCAGAGGCAAAGTGGTTATGTTCAGAAATTCTCTCAACATGGCCACCCACAGTAACCGCTCTGCCTCTACAAGTTGCTGAGTAATTTACACACCTGCAATAAGTCCAGGGCTCAGTGTTTCTGTCCTTACAATAAATGTGCCCCTGAAATGTAAGCAATTAGTTGCTGTAAGAAATTGGGTTACTTAAACAACTACCACAAATCTAGTCCGTGAGAACCACATAAAGCACTAAATTAATCTTTGCTTAACCCTCTGGTAGCTTGCCTCAAAAGCAGCCAGGCTTAGTGTAAAGTAGTTATGCAGCACAAAAATAGTAATGAAGTGAAAACACAGTACAAGAAAAATCCTAAAGCAATTTAGAAAAATATGATACATTTTAATAAATAAACTTACACTAAAATATATTTAAACCTAACAGTAGAACTGGAATGAACAATTTTAAATTTTGTTGGTGGAAAATAGCGTCTAAAATATCAAAGCACCAACTTCAGGTATCTAGTCACGCGAGACTGGTGCAAAGTCAAAAATCATAGTTGATCACGATGGAGCGCAGGCCGAATACAGTAGGTGGGCTGTGCCCGGTTTCGGCTTATCATAGGACTTAGAAAAAATTCTGAAGAAAAGTCCAGGAGAAGATAGAGTTCTGGGGGGCAAGGCAGCAGGCTGTGTCTGAAGAGGAGTCATGTTTGCTGTGGAGCACTGTACGAAGTCTCAGTGTAGTCTTTAACGATGGTGGGAAAAAGCTTTAAGCAGGAGAAGCTAGATTTCAAGGCCAAGAGGTAGTCACCATCGATAGGGAGCCTGTCACCTTGTAGCCCGGTAAACATTTTTACCTTCAGACTTAAACCACTTTCTGGAAGTCAAAACCCTCCATCGGGACGATGCTGCAAACTGTAGCCAAAGAGTGCCGCACATGGCTGGATACCTTTGCTCAGAGGTCAAGCTGAACAAGATTTGCTGATGTGGAGAAGAACTTAGCGGGAGCTGCCGTGAGGTCAGGCAGACCAGCTATGAACCTTGGACGAATCAACTGGCAGGTAGGTCCTGGTCATCTCTCAGTTATTCAGGCATTTTTTAGTAAAAAGTTTCTAAGTTCCAACTTTTAAGCCATGGCAGGAGCAGCACCTCTAACACAACTTCCAAGGAACCAGGACCTAGTGAATACCACTTGGCGGTTAGAACTCACTCCAGAAGAGGCTAGGTGCCGGGTTCAAGGTCTCTGGAGCTAGTTGTGTCTCAGTAGCTCAAACAGAAGACAAGCCCACTTTCCCTTGGAGTCACTGTGGCACTCCTGGATTCAAGCAACATGGCAGGTCTCAAGCTGCAGGGCATCGTTTGGGGAGCAAAACAGTCAAATGGTGGGAGCAGGTCAGTCCTCAGGGGAACAAGACAGTCCTTTTGAAGTCTTCCAGAGATCAGGAGTGTACTGAAGATGTGTTCTGAGGGTTCAATATTTTTACCTGGTGCCAGGCTTTGAAGTGGGGAAATTTCCTAAGTTACCCCCACATCTAGTTCTGAAACGTTCTTCCCTTTCGCTGCCAAAACTGCAAGAAGTCTGGGGTGACAAAAGGCTAATGTCCTGCTCCTCTGTGTGTGCGATGGAGGCAGCCCTTTGAAGTGTCAGTGGGGCAGGAAACAGCTTTGGCACTAGCTATCCTGACAAGAAGGCCCATCCTGCCCACACCTTAGCCCCTTTGTGCCATTGTCTGGCAGGAATACACAAACCCAAATGGGAGAGCTATTCATAGTCATGTGACCCAGGATACTGACAAAAAGCACACATGATTAATACAAGAAAATGCCAGCTTCCTAAAAGTGAATTTTTCAGAATTGTGAGCTAAAATCAGATTACACCATTAAAGAGGTTTTTAAATTACAATTAATTTGAGTCAAAACTTGACATCCCCATCCATTCCCAATCAGAACTTAGCACATGTTGAAAGTAATAAGGTAACCCAATGTTATCCAATGGGAGAGGTAAGCCTTACAGTAGTGAAAAACAAATATAGGAATTTTTCACTAACAGGACGTATAAAACTTAAGGACACATAACTTGTTTTTACATTACAATGCATCCTGCCCTATGGGGTTTCATAGGCCACCTTCGGACTGAATTATAGGTTTTAAACAGGATAGTTTAGGCCTGATAAGAGGTTTACTTTGCCAGGTCGCAATGCAGTTTAAACCTGCACTACAGATTGCAAAGGTAGGCCTGATGCATGTTTTTAAAGGGCTACTTTAGTGGGTAGCACAACAAGAGGTACAGGTTCACTAGTAGCATTTAATTTACAAGTACATATAGTGTGACAATCAGGTGTAGTCAATCAGTCAATCAATCAGGGGTTTGTATAGAGCGGCACTCACCTGTGAGGGTCTCAAGTATCTGAGAGAGAACGAGGGTTGCTAATCCGGCTGGGCACTGAGTTTTAGTCGAAGAGCCAAGTCTTGAGATCCTTCTTGAATTCTTGAAAGATGGGGATTGGCTGAGGTGGAGAGGCATGGTGTTCCAGGTCTTGGCAGGGAGGTAGAAAAAGATTCGTCCTTCTGTTCTAGCCTTTCGGATCCATGGAATGATGGCCAGGGACAATGGGGTGGAGCAGATGTGACTCGTGGAGGGCCTTGTAGGCATGTGTGAGGAGCTTTAAAGTGATTCTTTTGTTGTCTGGTAGTAAGTAGAGTTCTCAAAGGTGTTGGGTGATATTGCTGCCATAGAGGATGTTGAGGACCATTCTGGCTGCTGCATTTTAAACGTTCTCTAGTTTACTGAGATGTTTCTGGGTGATACCGGCGTAGAATGTGTTACCATAGTCGAGCCTGCTGCTGTCTTTCAAAGCAGGCAAAGCTTGTGAAAGCATGATGAGTATGTGGAGTTGATCTGGGTTTTATAGTGAGTGAGGAGTTCAGTATAGTGCCGTGGTTGTGTGCATGGTACATAAGGATGGGGGAGCTCCCAATGCGGCAGGCCACCAGGAGTCGTCCCAAGATGAGTACTTCAGTCTTGTCTGAGTTGAGTTTCAGGCAACTGTCATTCATCCAGGTGGCAACTGCCTTCATCCTGCTGTGGACATTGTTTCTGGTGGCAGTGGGTTCGTTGGTAAGGAAGAGCATCAGCTGGGTGTCATTGTCGTAGGAGACGATGTTGAGTCCATGGTCCCTGACGATGGCTGCAAGTGTGGCCATGTAGATGCTGAATAGGGTGGGGCTCAGGGAAGAGCCCTGGTGCACTCCGCAGCTGATCTCTGTGGGTTCTGAGAGGAATGGAGGCAGTCTACCTCACTGTGTCCATCCCAGTGAGAAAGGAGCGGATCCAGTCAAAGTCCTTGTCGTGGATGCCGGTGTCATGGAGTCTTGTGATTAGGGTGTGGTGGAGACCGTGTCGAAGGCGGCCGAGAGGTCCAGAGGTATGATTGCTGTGGTTTTGCCCTGGTCCAGGAGGGAGCAAATTTCGTTGGTTGCAATGAGGAGTGCGGTCTCATGCTGTGGTTGCTTTGGATGATGGATTGGGAGATGTCCAGGACTTGGTTTGCTTCGAAGAACTTGGAGGGTTGGGCTTTGATGGGCTTCTCAATGACCCTGGCTGGGAAGGGGAGCAGGGAGATGGGTCTGAAGTTCTTGAGGTTTGTCGGGCCGGCAGATGGCTTCTTCAGCAGGGGGTTGATCTGGTGTCTTTCCGTTTTTTGGGGAAGGTGGCGGTCTCAATGGAGCAATTGATGTTGCAGCAAAGCTCAGGGGCAATGGAGGTGGCTGCTCTATGGAGGATGTGGTGTGAGCATGGATCCAAGGGTGCTCCGGATTTGATGGTCTTCATAGTCTTGAGTGTGTCGTCTGTGGTCAGCAGGGTCCAGTTTAGCAGGATCTGTTGCAGGGTGGCGCGGTTAGTTTTGGTTTTATCTATGCCCTATAGTGGGTGAAAATTGTGATTAAGTTATTAAAGTGAATTTCTCAAATATATGTTAAAGATCATTTCCGTAGGAAAACATATAATCATCCGGTAAAAGCATGTGTGGTAAAAACTGCAGGGTAAAGGCATGAAGAGTAAGGATATGTGTGGTTTAAGTCTGATATTTCAATTTGTGCATACCTCCATGTTCTTTAGTGCAATTTTTGTCATGCACATTGAGGGTCCTCTTCACCAGTTATTACTGCTGCAACTATCTACTTTGTTGCTATTGATCACATTCAAGTGTAAATGTACTACTAGATGCAGACTTACATGTCTCTACTCCTTCAAAACAGAGAGCAGAGCTTTACAAAAAAAGATTTAGGAGTGTACATTTAGTAGTAGTTGTATCTTTAGATCTCTGCAGAAGCTGTATGCACTCAAAAACTCACTCACTCAGACACTATACACCCAAATTCACATACCCACTCATACACTTATACCTTCAGTCACATGCCCACTCAGATACTCATGCACCCACTCACATACCCATTCAGTTACTCATGCACCCACTTAGACTCACTCGGAGAGTGATGCACCCATAGGCAGACCCACTCAGAAACACATGCACCTACTTAGAGACCCACTCATAGACTCATGTGTACAGTCTCATGCCCACTTAGAGACTTTTTTACCCACTCACAGACCCACATGGGCACTCATGCACCCATTTACAGACCCACTCACACACTCATACAGTCACTCCCACACTTAGTCACAGACCCTCTCACAGACCTTTGGAGTCAGTCACTTACTCATGCACTCAGAAACTCATCCACCCACTCACAAACTCACTCAGATATACACATACTCACTCACCCACTCAAGGCTCATGCATCCACTCACAGACCCACCCAGAAACCCGCCCTCACTGTCACAGACCCACTCAGACACTCATGCATGCACCCATTCACTCACCCACTCAGGGACTTATGCTCTCACTCACAGACCCATTTAGACACTCAAACACCCACACACAGCTCCACTCAGACATTCATACACCCACTCACAGACCCACTCAGACACTCAAACACCCACACAGTCACTCAGACACTCACTCATAGAACCAGTCAGAGGCTTAGGCACCCAGTCATTTATACACTCAGAGACTAATGTACCCACTCACAGTTGCACTCAGATACAAATAACAGACCCATTGCGACACTGATGCACTCCCTCTTAGATACACCGAGGCAGTCACGCAGTTTGTTACAGAAGCATTGATAGACTGATGCACCATCTTACAGATTCACTCAAATGCTTTTACAGTGAATGAGAGATGAGACTTACTGATAGAGTGATGCATGCAGTTTTATATTGCACTGAAAAAGTTATGCACTGTGTTATAGAGCTCTTACGGGAGTTGTACATGCTATTATACAGTCATTTAGATAGTAATGTGTTTAGTCTGTTGGTTACAATCCATTTTGCAGTTACAAGTTTTGAATGTGGCGGTGGCTATTGAATTCCTGCTTTTGTTTTGCGTTTTTGCAGCATCTTCGCTGTGATCGCGCTACTGATCTCATTGCTGTGCTTGGCGTCATCTAATGGAAAATTGGTTTAAATGATTGTTTTTATACAAACTCCCTACAAAAATATGACTTTAAACAGTGCAGAAATACACCCCTGGTGTCTAAAGTACTGCAAAATGTGTGCATATAGGTGTTTTACACCTCTTAAAAAATGCATGATTGTTGCGGTTACCGAAGTCTTCGCAACAGTTTTGAAAAATGTTACAACAAATATATGTGTACAAACATGTTCTATAAGTTAGTATTGTGTGTATTGTAATAGTTAAAATGAATTTTTGAATGTGGTAGTGGTCGTTGAATGTTTGCATTTGATTTGTGACTTTGCGATGTGATCACGATCATCAACTGATACTAAACCCTAAATGTGGATCATAAAATGTGGTAATGCGTGTTATACACTTTACCAAAAACACACGTTCATTGCGGTTACCCACGTCATCGTGACTTCGGGCATCGCTGCGATCACGCAAAACACCAAGTGAAAGGTTTTTAATTGAAAAATTCTTTGAAAAGTTAGCTTTAAAGAGTATATCATTAAAATAATTATGTCAAATATTAATTAAAATATGTGTAAGTATGTGTTCCAGAGTTTTAAAAAATACGCGCTTCGCAACTACCGACAACGACACGTCTACAGAGTCCCCGTGGATATATAAAACACCACATTGTGAGGTTTATTCACAAAACCATCACATAAACTCAAATATTAACTCTACATTACTAAACAAATAGTGTCGCAATTAAGTAAAATCAGTCTATATATGAGTTTAAGACTTCCTCAAAAACATGCACCTTTCGCAATGTCACCAAGGGTATCGCAACACCAGCGCAAATATAAAAAATGTAAAGAAAAACACCTACGCTAATCAATCCACTGAAGAAAATACAAGCTTATAAAAATACATATTATAGAGCCATTGTAAATACAATGTAAAAACCTTAAAAATTCAATAAAAAAATCATAGGTTACATGGATGTTATAGTTGGAAATAGAATTTGAAAAACCTTAGAAATTCACTGAAAAAAACAGAAGTTACAGGGTTGTTATAGTTAGGAAATAAAACATAAAAATAACATTGAAATTCACTGAAAAAAACAAAGGTTACAGGGACATTTTAGTTAGGAAATTGAATTAAAAACAACCTTACAAAGTTACAGACAAAACAACGGTTACAGAGACGTTATAACTTTGACTCGTACAAAACCAGTGAAATATAGTTAGCTGAGTTAACCAAAACTCAAGCCCCCACAATGCTGCACTGCTTATGACTTCACGTATTACATCACTCATGACATGGTCAGCCATATTTGCTACTAAAATGTCTAGACTCCCATATTTGGAGAGAAAAACTCTGCATAGAAAAGGTAGGAGAGGCAGATGCGTACATCTTGACATCCGTGTTTGTGGATAGCATTTTGTAGTACATGAGTAGCCCTATTTTAGTGCTACTAAACATACTACAAAGTACAGTTTGTAACTAGTACTCTTTGTTCGTTTGACGTATCCAAGGCTCACACTGTTGCTTATATGCATACTGATTAATGCATTTGGTGGCAGTGTTCACCTATGTTTACACTGAGTTCTGGTGGGTGATAATTTATCCTATAATTGTGCTTCATTGAGGAGAACACATGCAAAATCGCACCCCATTAATACAACAGTCACTATTTTGTATATTCTGAATGTTTTTTCTATTTTTGTTTCAAAACAAATATTTTAACTCCTTAACCGCCATGCAAATACTGCCGCAGTGTGGTAGTTTTATTGATTGGGTGGGGCCACGTCGGCCAACGGACATGCGCAGCACTACCGAGTTAGTGCTCGCGACAGCCGTTGTGCGACACACGCACGTAATGGGTTAAACAAATATTTGTTTTAAAACAAATATTTCCGATTTATGTTTTGACGAAAAACATTTTTGTAATTTTTCGTCTAGATTTCTGTCTGTATTGTATTTGGAATCTCATGTTCCTACAGACTGAGCTAGTTTTTTGTAGTTTACAAACGTTGCATGGATGCGTACCTTTTTATCCGAAAGTCCATTCCAGAGAATTGCAAAGGCAAAATTAATTGTTTCATTATGATTCAGCTTTCTTCTATCCAGTAACAGCAGCACATCCACACAGCATTTGCAATTCCTCTGTTGTGTATGTGAGAATTCTTTTTATTCCTTATCAGGTCATGATAGATGTTCATGTATGGAAGAAGCAACTCAATTGCTCGAGGTACACAGTGTCAATTAATACCAATTAATCAGGAACTGGTTGTCCTCAAAACCTATATTTAGTTTGATACTTTATTTCTACCCCTCATGTCCCATCTAAAAGCATTTAATCGAAATTAACTAAAGCAGAAAAAACACACAGCTACTCAGACCTCTTCACTCTTGCGATTAGAACTTTTTCTTCAGTCATTAAAAATGATTTTACGAGGCCCAGAAATATATGTTCAGAGTTTGTTTACCCTTTACTTTGATAACAATGCCTTCAATCAATAAGAGACTCATATTACCAATGATCACTATAGTGGAGTAACAATAGAGAGGTTTCTGAAAGCCATAATAAACCACTAGTGAAATAGAGACACAAAATTACCTCATTGTACTTTGGATTAAGTGAGCCCTATGAAACCCAGATGTGTGTCTTACTGCAGGTGGCACTTAGTTGTCTTTTGTCACAACCTGGTGGAATTCATCAGGGGCCACCTGCTCAGCTTATTGTTAACATATACTCTCTCAGAATTAATTGTACAGCCCATCGAAGTCACTCACTTTGCCGGCCCTCAGCCAACCATGTGGTGCCTTACTGGAGTAATCCATAAAATCTACCCAAGGCAGGTTAGTGTGAGAGCGCACCAGAAGTGTAAGCTGTAATTCTCTGGGGTGATACCAAACTTAGTTCCATTCATGGAGGCATATGTCTTCGGGTCAGCTACCTCTGGGGCCTAAACGGTATCCCTTCCAACAATTAGCTTGTGTTTCCATAGACTAGCACCCTATTCCTCCTCCAGGATTCAATGCTTCTGCAGGGCTACCTCATAAACTGAAAAAACACTTATCAATATCATTCCCAACCACATTGCTAGTCACCAGATCTTTGGGGATGTGGACCTTTTACCTGCTCTGGGCACCTCTGAGTTGCTGCCACTATCTTTACTGAACTCTGTTAGCTTCTTTGCCTTTAAGTCCAGCTCTTACTGACTCATATCAAGAGTCAGCAATATTTTCTTCTCTTACAAAGCTAGTTTTCTTTCCTCTAATGCCCTTTCAGCATCAGACCTTTTTCTTTCAAAGCCCTTTCTGCCTCTGCCTTTTTCTCCTCTGGGGCCCTCCTGGAAGCTGCTTCTACGTTCCTTTCCAAATTGCAAAATGAGTCCTTAAAAATCAGCATGTACCATAAATAAAACATTTCTGAAACTTATCGCCCAAGAGGAAAAGTTCTTTGTTTTCCACTACTTTTACCCAATGAATTCCTCCAAAATGGGCATGCTCAACCGCCCAGTGCCACGCTGGTTAAGGAACAGGGGAGTAGACTTGGAATTGTATTATATCACCCACCGACGTTCCAACACTCATTATTATTGTGTACGTTCGGCTTAGAATGCGTCTCTCAGCCAAAAGTGCACAATACTAATGAGTGATCAAATTCAGAACTGTTTTATTTATGGTACATGTTGGTTTTCTAGTGATTCGTCTTTGTAATTATACTGTGTCATGTGCAGGGTGGCTGATAATGTTATGCACTGAACAACGTTGAGATGTCTATACTGTATGTTTTGTGTATTTCAATGTATATTGTATAAAAGATCTTGGTGTTTAAATTATTGTAAAGAAAAAAGAAGAACTTAAAAGGGATCCCTGTTATATAATACAGTGACTATGAACAAAAATGAAAGTTTTTAGTCTCAGAATCAGTATTGGCATTTTGTTTATTGGTTGAACTTTCAAAAAGTGGCATTTTCAGAGCAGTAACCTAAAATCCAAACTTACCATTAAAGAGAACTTTAAATTACAATTCAAATGACTGGAAGACCTATTTCTCTATATGCTCAGAAGATTAAGTTATCTCTTATTAAGTGTAATAAAGTAAGCCGCTGTTAGTCTATGGGAGAGTTAGCCTTGCTACAGCAAAAATTACATCAGGAGTTTTCCACTGCCAGGACATGTAAAACATAAGTACACATGTCCTACTTTTTAAATACCATGCACCCTTTAGGGTCTGCCTTAGAATTATTAAAAAGGAACATTTAGGTCAGGCAAAAGGTTTATTTTGCCAGGTTGAAATGACAGTTTAAAACTACACTACAGGCTACACCAGTAGGGCTGAAACATGTTCTACAGCTTTACTTTGTGGGAGGCACAAGGAGGGCTGCAGCCCACTTGTAGTATTTAATTTACAGGCTCTGGGTACAAAACGTTTAATAGGGACCTTTAAGTAAATTAAATATGCCTATTAAGCGTATACAAATTTTACCATGTTTATAATTAGCAAAAAGGGGGGAGTTAGGTCAGTAGTGGGGCTGAGGGAGGGCTGGACCGTTATACAATATATCAACAAAAGGGGGCCCTCATCTCACCTTATTTACAATCTATATTTTAAGGCGACTGAATAAACACATTCATTAAATCCAGTCTAGTATATTTATTTATAGCTTTTACTTATTTGTTTTTTAGGAAAGAAGTTTTCAATTGACAAAGAGGAATACACATACCAAAATACATTTTAAATCAAAAAATATACAAGAAATAATATTCACAAAGGACTCAAAAACATAAAAACATCCAGAAAAACGTAACAATTCATCATTTTGTAGTTTATACAGTTCACTGAATCAGTTATTAAATTCCAATTACTGAACAGAAAAAGATTTTGAAACAAGAGCTACAATGTCCATTTCAATCGATCAAAGACAGGCATAAAATGCGATATTTTGCTCTTGATGGCATGTTTTTATGTTTTTGAGTCGTTTGTGAATATTATTTCTTGTATATTTTTTGATTTAAAATGTATTTTGGTAAATAAGAATGTTATCACTTTTTGATATGTGTATTCCTCTTTGTCAATTGAAAACTTCTTTCCTAAAAAACAAATAAGTAAAAGGTATAAATAAATATACTAGACTGGATTTAATGAATGTGTTTATTCAGTCGCCTTAAAAGATAGATTGTAAATAAGGTGAGATGAGGGCCCCTTTTTGTTGATATAATGTTTATAATTAGAGCACAAGCACTTTACCACTGGTTAGCAGAAGCAAAGTGTGCAAAATTCTAATGCCAACAAAATAGGGTTCAGTAAAAATATGGCAGTGAAGGCAAACATCTGGGGGAGTACCACAAACAAGATGGTCGTTTCCAGCAGTCTCCAATTTAATTATGTACTTCATTTAAAGCTGTGACCGATGTCTTGCTGGATTTCCTCCTTGTTCCATTTTGTGCATCTATTGCCTAAAAGTTCAATGCACTTAATTCATTTTCATGTTGTATCTCACAGTGCTTGTTAATGGAAGATAACGTCTCTATTTTGTATTCCTCATCTGTATTCAAAAAAGTTGTTTATTCAGTCACCTAGTAATATCATAAACAGATTTAAAGGCACATGGACATTCTAGAAACTTTCTTCTGTAGATCAATGATGTATTAACTTCTCAATTCTATTTATTCATCTATTCAAAACATTTTGTATGTTTTCCTTTTATGCTTGCCTTTGCTGGTATTACATGGTTTTGAAGCTGTTATGCTTTTCCTTCAAACAGACACTGCCAGATTTGTTTTCACAATAATGGCTACTCACCAGATGGCTTTTCAATTACATTGCCTTTCTATGTGTGATAACTGGTCTTTGGCCGAACTGTATTCCAATAGCTGGTTTACCTTCTGTAAAGTAGTAGTGCCTTTGTAAGATATTCATAATAGATTTTGACTGTTAGTATATTTCAGAATCATTCTCGTCATCTCATCCTTAATATTTGTTATTGTTGTGTTTTTATTATTGTAAATATAATAGCCATTGGTGCTGTTCATTTTCATCTATGCATAATTTTCATTGAAAAGCATCTATTATGGGACCTTTTTGCCGGTCACAAAGTATTCCTCTGTTAAACAAGTCTTTCTCATTCTAATGGGATACCCAAAAGAAATACTTTGTTTTAGATTTTCCGTGTGACCTATTTCATATAAAAAAAAGATATTAGCTGCAGTCATTTACTGGTGGAATGTGATCCTGATTTTTATTCTCTTTAAATATACAATTTAAATCTAGTTAATAGAGTGTAACACTTTCTTTAATGATCTTGTTGGTGAATTGGGGGTTATAGTGTTTGTTATTCAGTTTCCTAAAAGAGTCTGCAAATTCCTGTTCAGTCCCATTGCAAAAGATTCACAGATCATCAGCATGATGATCTTCTCCATTTGTTCATCATTTTCGCCACTTCAGGACACCTCCTTTTTCTCACCATCTCCTCATTAAATTTGCAAGACTGGAGGAGAAGCAGATTTCCATGGCCTCTCCGCATTGCTGTTTATTGATCTCTAAGATAAATTGGGTTGATTGAGGGGGTGAAGACCCTTCTTGAGCCACAACCATAATCCTTGTCGGGGTGAACCACAAACGTCATTAAATTAACCTGTGCTTAACCCTCTGTTAGCTGGCACCAAAACAGTTAGGCTTAACTTGGAGGCAAGTATTTTTGCAACACTCAAGTGGTCGTAAAGTGAAAACTCAGCACAAGAAAAATCCCACACCAATTCAGAAACATAGAGTAACATTGTATACATAATTTGAGACCAAAATGACAATAATCTACTCAGTAGAACTTGAGATATTGAATTGCAAAGGTTTAGATAAAACTAGCCCCAAATGAGGGTATCTGAATTCCACACCAATTCAGAAACAAACATAACGTAAAATTGTATACATAATTTGAGACCAAAATGACAATAATCCAATCAGTAGAACTAGAGATATTGAATTTTAAAGGTTTAGATGAAACTAGCACAAAATTACGGTTTCTAGTCACATTGGACCAATACAAAGTCAAAAGTTCAGGCTGCCGCATTGAAGCGCTGGCCGGGCACAAGACCAAGTTTGGCCTACTGAGAGTTGCAGCCTATATCCATTGAGCGAGGTCTGTGTGGTGTTGCGAGACTTTCAATCGGTTCCTATAAAGTTGTGTGGTGAGGCTTGAAGGGGCTTTTTGTCAGTAAGCATTGGTTCCAATAAAGCTTTCGGCTGTTTGGCGAGGTTATGAGGGCTTTTTGTCGCTCATCATTGGTTCTGATGGAGCTTCCAGCTGTGTAGCAAGTCTTTGCGGGGCTTAGCACCCCTCAGCGTTGGTGTGGAGGATGAGTGCACTGTGATGGACTGGGAAACATGTTTACCTTACTACAGTTTGAATTGTGGTAAATACATTTCACAACCCTTCTCAATGTTTTAAAAAGCACAAATGAGAAGATCAGGTTATATTCATTTTGCACATGGAAAGAAAACAATTGAAATTCCTGCGCTTTCCTTTCTGTGCAGAAATTCACCCGATTCCTGCTCCATCCTTTGATAAACTGCCTAATCATCTTACCTCAGCTTTCTGTTCTGAATTTTGTACAGGTGTTGTCAAAGTAATACACTCTTTGGTGTTCATCTCACAGATCCCTGTGGTGCATATTTTCAACAAAAAATCCTGATCTGAACCTGTGCTTCAACTCTCTTTACTCCCTCTTTGAGAAATGCAATGCTGTCACTAATTGTTTACAGGCTTTAGAGACATTTGCTTCCTAATAACATTTACATAAGTCATAGGTTGTTTAATGTTTAGATGTCAGGTTGGTATTTAAGAGTAGATAGTACATACTCTTACTTGATATTTTAAGGTTTGCAGTTGTAAAATTGTGTTATTTATGCTAAGATTTTAGGAAAATATGTAGGTAATTAACATTCATTCTTCTGGTTTTGCAGATGTAATTACTCCAAATGGTTTAAACATCAAAAAGTTTTCAGCTATGCATGAGTTTCAAAATTTGCATGTGATGTACAAGTCTAAGATTCAAGAGTTCATCCGGGGACATTTCTATGGGTAAGATTTACTCTAACATCTCACATACTACTATATAACAGGAAACTTAATGTGTTCTGCAATATTTAAATTCCTAATATAATGCATTTCAAGAAAGGATTCAAACTTTTTTCCATTCATTGTAAGAAAAGGTTAGAGATTTGAACTGAAGCAATAGGGAATGTAAGTGAAGAGAATAAATGAGTCCCTTAAATCAAGGCCCCTTAGATCATGAAAGAACAAAAAATACAGAAAGACTATTTATACTCCTCCCTTTGAAATCTTTTTGCAACCACTTTAAAAAGAAGGAAACAGCAAGAATAGTTTAACTGAATTTTATAATGACTACTAAACATAAGACACATGTAAATTAAATAGCTATAAAATGTATAGATTTTTTTATCTCAATATTAAGAAAAATTGTAGTGAGTTTGATATTTTAACCAGAGTCTCAAAACAACCTTATGTGTCACATTCGCAACAAATAATTCCATTAATGTCAGGCATTGCTCCACGGTCCCTCTTTGAACTACTTGTTTTTTCGTATAGAGTTTATTTATCTTGACCCAGCTATCCAATTGCCAGTGATTGGTAACTCAGAAGTGATTTCCAAACAGGAGACCTCTCATTAATGTAAATGCACATTGTGCTAATTCCAAGTCCCTCTGAAAAGAAAGAAGTTCATGTAGGATCTCCAAAGATGTTAAAAAATATATTATGCAACATACCCTTAATCTAAGTGAAGACATTTTAAATTCTAACTTAATGGAATATCATACAAACCAGGGAATTTTCTGTTCTCTTTGTCGAATTATACAATATTTTCTGCATGTCAGCCTCAATTCCTGAACCTGATACATGCAGAAATTTGTTTGGGTAAGATTTTTAGATTTGTAATTATATTTTTGCGAGGTAACGGACTATTTGCATGCTGGTGGTCATACCAGAGCCTTTTACTCTGCCTCTAGTATATAGTGTTTCATTATATATGAAACACTATATATGCATGCTTCGCCCAGGGGACGCGCTTGACGAGAGACAGACGCTGACACTGTTGAAAGAGGAGCGCCTGGTAAAGTGCTCCCATTCTTGCTATCTCGCTATCTCTCTATCTAAAGCACTGCTTTTTTAAATATCACCTAGTACTTTGCACTTGTTATTAAATACAACACTCTCACTTGCTTTTAAATTTAACTCACTGCCTCTTCTCACATAGTGTCCCCGGTCCACCGCCGATTTTTCGGTTTGTGTGGAGGGACCGCAACGTGCCACAGGAAGTGATTGCTACTTCCTGTCCTGGCCATCAATCAGCTGTTCTCCAGCTGATCGCTCACCCTCCTCAAAAACAGAGGCCTCTCACTTCACGCAGCAGAACCCCTGCCCGAATCCATAATGGCCATAATACTTATTCCTGCAAAACACTCCAGGCCCTTCGGCCCAAGCCTGACCCGCACTGTCCGCCTCTCATTCTCGACACAGACCCTTCTAACTGTCCCTGCTGTGGAAACACCTTTACACCACAATCCCACTCTAAATCTAATTTTCGTAAACATAATTTAACTTCTATCTCAACCAAGAAGAATAAGGATACCCAAACTGAATTCACTTTTTTTAGTCTCAAGTGTCAGTCACTCCCAAAACATAAGGGAGATATTCTTGACCTCCTCACCGACTCTCAACCTGATGCCTTCTTCCTAACAGAGACTTGGCTAAATTAGCGCTCCGGTCCTGATATTGCGCATACACTTCCCCCAAACTACACGTATCTTGGTAAGAATCGTGCAGTTAGGAGTGGAGGAGGCATAGCAATAATTTTTAAAACATCCTACACGTGTAAATGCGATGACTTGGGCTTCAAGGACTGCGAAGCCGGTCTCTTTAAACTCTTGCTCTTCCCTAATTTCACCCTTTCGGGGACCTCATTCTACGCCCCCCGGGACCGTCTGGACCTTGGCCAGCTGCATTCCCAGATCTTATTGCCCCCTTGCTACTAGAAGCCACTAATATTTTGACTCTAGGTGACCTGAATTTACATTTTAGTGAAACCTCTTGCACTACAAGTTCCACTCTCAATGCCGACTTGGCCGCTATGAATATCTCTCTGTGCAACTCAGGCCCCACTCATAAGGCTGGACACCTATTGGATCTCATTTTCTCCAACCTTACCACTGTCTCTTGCAAGCATGCTATTCCCATTCCTTGGTCTGACCATTTTCTGGTGGAATATAAGGTTAAACATGAACTGTGCCTTAAGAACTCATCTCTTCTTTCTGGGTCAAGAAACTGTAGAAATTCGAAAAATCTAGATGTTAACAGTCTGAACCTTCCTCTGAATAACACTATGCCAGTTACCTCAATAGCTAACTTGGATGACGATGAGGTCATCAACAAATGGCTATCCTCTTCTATTGACGCATGTCTCCCATTGTCGAACAAAAAATTGGTTCATCACCGCCTTCCAGCTCCTTGATTGTCAGAAAAACTTAAAATGGAAAAAACGAAATGTAAAAATCTAGAAAGACGCTGGCAAAAAAACTACAAGCCGGCAAAAAAATCCATGTATAAATTAGCTTTAAACAACTATCACTCTATGTGCAACACTGCTTGGGCTGAGCACGACAATCACACTATTTTACTTTCACAAAACTACCCCAAAGTCTTCTTCAAAGTAGTGAAGGAACTATCTGGTGCCACTTGTCAACCCGCGCCTCCGGGTCTTGACTCTAAACAGTGTGATGATCTGGCTGAATTTTTGGTGGATAAAATTGATAAGATTTACTCTGATTTTAATAAACACTCGACTACAATAATACATTTGCAACCTATTAACACTACAACACAATGCCACTCACAGGAAGTCATTCAAGTCAGCAGCAACATCCTGCTAGACAAATGGACTCCCCTTGACATCTCTTCCTTTTGTAGTATTCTTACGAGCATAAAATCTGGCTCCCCCAAGGATCCGGTTCCCTCTTCTGTGCTTCAAAAACTAGACCTCCCTATACTTACTATCATCATGGAGCTCCTCCACGCATCATTATACGAAGCTAGGGTCCTGCGGCCTGGAAACATGCGATGGTCCTCCCCTTGATTAAAACAGCCTCAGGCTCTAGAGCAGGTTTCTCCACAAAATCAACACTTCTGGGAGTTACTGAGAATATTTGTCAACAGTTCGACAAAGGAGATTCTGTGGCACGCATTTTATTGGATTTAAGTGCCGCGTTCGACACTGTTTCTCACACTGCTCTTCTAAAAATCCTTCAATCAAAGGGCATTGGAGGTACGGCACTCAAGTGGCTGTCCAGCTTTTTATCTAAAAGGACCTTTCAGGTCTTCTCCTCAATTGCTCATTCCAAGTCCCTCAGGGCTCCATACTTAGTCCATTGCTTTTCAACATCTATGTCAGCCCTCTAGCTACAATAGCAGAGCAAGCAGGTTTAACAATATTAACAATATACTCCTACGCGGATGACACGCAGCTCATCTTCTCGCTTTCCTCCAAGGAGACTTTGAAGACACCCTCGCTCCAGCCGGGACTAAAAAAGATAGCTGCCTGGATGCACGCAAATAAACTAAAACTTAACAGTGGAAAAACTGAACTCCTCATCTTCTGTATTAAAAAATCTCTAGGGGCCCCCAACATTGGTTGTCGCAAATGGGCGATCTTCCCCTCCCCATCTCAATCGGCCCGCAACCTTGGCGTTATTATTGATGACCAATTGTCCATGAAGCAGCTAGTAACTAAAGTCGCCTCCACTTGTTTTACTATTCTCAAGTGGCTTAGAAAAATTCTCTGGAATGTTCCGCCCTCTAAGCAAAAAAACTGTCATCCAGGCCTTAGTAGTGTCCAGATTAGATTACAGTAACGTGCTTTATCTGGGTACTAGCAAGGAAGTCCTCCGTAAGCTACAGGTAGTCCAAAAGTCTGCGGCAAGATTGCTCTGCCAACTACCCAGAATGCCCTCAACCTAAGTCTCACTTCGCAAACTACATTGGCTGAGAATTGACAATCGCGACAAATTCAAGCCCTCTGCTATATGCTCAGAATAAACATGGGCTCAGCTCCCCACTATCTAAGTGCTTTGGTGCACCGCTATTGTCCATCACGCCTACTACTATCCTCTAATCAATTAAAATTCCAGGGTGCCCAGGGTCAAACAAGCCTGAATGGGTGGACGTTCATTTGCCTATTTGGCTCCTTCCCTTTGGAACTTTCTTCCAATGCATCTACGCCTTGAAAAGCACTACCTAAAATTTTGCAAAGATTTGAAAACTTGCGTCTTTAATCAGTAGAGCCTTTCTTAATAGCTTCTGACTCTTATCTCTTGTCTTGTGCATCCGTAGGCGCCGGGAAACCTCTGGGTAGCTGTGCGCCATATAAATGTAATAAATAATAATAATAATAAAAGTATATAAAACGTATTATTTCACTAAAGTTGTATTGTCCTACACATTTCCTGAATAGGTTTGGCATGCTAATTACATCAAATGTTTCTGCGCTTGTTAATACATGTGCGGAACTGAGAAATCACTACTATTCTTAGAAATTCCGTAGCAACTCCTAATGATGAAACTACATTTCACCCTCTCCCAATAACCACTTTCATTTTATAAAGCCATTTCCTATTTACTGCTGACATGACTTACTTTTTTTCAGCTTTAGACTTTTATGGAAGTAATTGGGATTATGGAAAGTTTAGACACCTTCTTGCCAGGTTTCTCTCTCATTTGCAAGATGTAGACATCACTAGTTACAGTGACAAGTAATATCTTGCTTAACCTTTATAAGGAACAATGTGATGTCCTTGTTCTTTTGGATTATTCTGTAGCATTTTAAGATATTCAGCATGGATTCTTCAGTGAGTGACATTTGTAGGGTGCATTGATGCAGGGACAAATCTACTGCTAAGCTCCCTACAGTGTTTAGAACATGGGAAGTGACGTTTGATAAATCATTATTCTGTCATCTCAAATAAAAGTACAAAATTGTTTCATGCCACTGAGGCATCATTTTTGGTGTTCTGTTTCACATCCTATGTCCCTACTGCATGATCTGTCAAGAACCATCAAGCCTTGTTTTGGTATATGGGCAAATAATACTGGTTTTTCTGTAGAGCTCTCAATTGACAAGAAAGTGGGCCACCTGGCAAGACTTGCTCATTAGTGTAAAGTTTGCCAGTACATTCTGAAAACAGAATTCATGAACAGGCTGAGAAGGGTTTCATGAGTGGCTTTCAAAGTCACACAATTCATTACTACCTCCAGCTGGAACGCAATAACAATAAAAAAAAGCCTGAAATCATTATGGGAAATTTCCATTCAATCTCAATTCCTATCTGGGATCTCAGCAGGCCACCTCATTGCAAGTTATGTACTGAGGTTTAGATGTTGTCTGTTAAAGATTGTTCTTCATCCAACATTTCAGAGATGCATCTTGGTATGTGCACATTACTGTCCTATTTTATATCTAGCCCTCAACATCTGCCTAAATATCTATCTGCTGACTATATAGAATGCAGCATTGTGCCTATACATGCCTCTCAAAAAATAGAATTGGATTTCTTGTGACATAAAAACCTCACACTTCAGTGTCAGTGCGAGGTAGCATTTTTGCAGTTTTGCATTGTAATATCTTCTTTAGGTTGTCCAAACTGTAAAGATTTGTAATTAAAATGCTTGGCACGTCATATGCAGTAACCATTCTTTTATCTCAAGCTTCGAGACCTTCCTCATTAGAGCCCTTCTAGTATAACTACAAAAGTTCCCTCTTTGCTGGCCTACCTGCCAGATCTCTTAAGAATCTACTGCAAGCTCAAATACAGTGGCCAATTCAATGAGCCCTCAGAAACCCTAATATGTTTCACAGCAAGAATGTGCCCGTTTCATGATTCTCAGAGTATTATAGAAGGCCCCAACTATCTTCAAAATAAGACTCAGAAATTTTACTGTTCTTAATATCTGGGAGATCCAAACTGTGGCTCATACTAATAGTAAAAAGACAAGTGTTTGTTGGTTAGAGCTTTACAATGCATATTTCTAGATTTTGGATCGCCAGTCCTAATATATGAACAAATACTAATTGGCACCTTGCCGTCGGAAAAGAACTAAGAAAATGTTCTAGTCCAGCTCTGTTTTGTGTATTGAGTGAATATCTTAATATTTAAATAACCAATGTGCCTTTTGTAATGCTAATAACAATAACATTTTGTTTTTAGCCATCTTGACTTTAATCTTGAAAAGACCTTGTTTTTCTTCATTGCTGGAAGATATGAATACACCAACAAAGGGGCTGACATTTTTCTAGAGTCTTTGGCGAGACTAAACTTCCTTCTTAGGGTAAGTAACTTTAAAAAATGTTACCCAAATAAAATATTTAGTTTTAGACCGGGCATCCTTGGCATGGTTTCCCCTGTCTTTTTTCCTCTACCTCCTATATTTCTTGCTGTCTGCTGGATATTGTTTTTGCTGGTTTTTGTGCTCTGTGCGCTTTGCCACTGGTGATCAGTGCCAAAGTGCAAGTGCTCCATGTGTAAATTATGATTTTGATTGGTTATCCATGATTGGCATATTTGATGTATTGGTAATTCCATAGTAAAGTGCACTGTGTGTGCCCAGGGCTTGTAAATCAAATGCAACTAGTGGGAGTGCAGCATTGATTGTGCCACCCTCACAAGTATCCTTTCAAATGTGTCTCGGACCTGCCCCTGCATTGTCTGCATGCACAATTTTTTACTGCCATGTCGACCTGGAAAGCGCGCCCACTTGACAGGCCCCAACCATCTCTTTTCTTACATGTAGGTCACCCTTAGTTAGGACCAAGGTACCCACATGTACTGTGTGTTTTACATGCCCTTGTAGTGAAAAAGTGCGTATTTCGTTTTTCACTATTGAAAGGATTAGCTCTCCTATAGGCTATCATTGGAGCTGCCTTGAAATATTTTACAAGTGTAGCTTTCAATTGGGAACAGCTAGAGATTTTGAGTTTGGGCTCTCTGAACTCAGAATTCAATAACACAACTTTTAGTAAAGGTGGTTTTTGAATTGTTTGGACAATGGAGAATGGACAACGGAGAAGACAAAGACTAGACTTTGCTGTGAAATCCGCTTGAGAAGAATATCCAAGGACTTGTGTGCTTGCTTCCTGTTCTGAAGTTTAAGGGACACAAATACTTCACCTATAGCCTTCTTGAACTCCAGTTCCGACTTTACTGAGGGTTCCTATTTCAGTTCTGGGCCCCTGGAGGTTGTTCCTGCTACAGAAAGCTGTGAAGTACTGAAGAAATCTACAAACTCGATGTTTCACTCTTCTTGCATCTATTACTTGAATTTTGAAGGAAATATAGAATGAAGGAGATGCAATTTAACAGCTATGATGTCATCTGTGGAGTCAGAAATTCCAAACTTTACTTCACCACTTGACCTAATGTGTAACCTTGCGCATATACACTTTATCCATGTGCCAAAGTTCTGCTACATGCCAAAATCTCGAGAGTTCAAAAGCAGGCTAATCATATTCTAAAGCACTATATTGTCATGTTACCCTCCAATTAGTTGGGGTTACACCAAGTAGATTCTTGAAGCCCCAAAGTTAATTATAGCTTTTTCAGAGAAAATTAGAAATTCCAGGCTGCTTTCATTCCTCCTTTACTGATTTAAGCTCGAGTGGAAAGGAGTCCAACAAATGTGTCATTAAAGCTCTCACTCACAAGTGGTATTTAGAGAGTCCTGCCCATTACCTCTCAAATCAGTATGCACACACAAAGAATGGTATTTTACTATATGAACATTTATTGTACACTATTTATCAACAAATCAAGTGCATTAGATTGGTTGTAAATATTGTAAAACGCTCTCACCAATATTTATGCATATCTGGCAGTATGAAGCATTCATTTGTCATCATACATCCCTACTCTCCCAGTTCACCTTAATTGGTTGTAACCAGCCTTTAACAGCATGGGTGAGTTGTAGTTATATGTCAATATTGTTAATATGTCCGGTCATACTATTCATACCTGTACAATGTAAATTGGACATTTCCTCCTCTGCAAAGTGTGTGACTACCG
The DNA here is from genome assembly GCF_964263255.1 of Lissotriton vulgaris. NCBI lineage: Eukaryota > Metazoa > Chordata > Amphibia > Caudata > Salamandridae > Lissotriton > Lissotriton vulgaris. Next base: position 2,049,427,003 of record NC_141685.1, read on the forward strand.
GGAAACACCCAACCCAAATGCTTATGCAATATGATGGGTGAAGAGGGGGTACACAAAACGAATGCCACCTCACTTCCATTGATCAAAAAGCAACTAATATCCCTGTGGGTGTCATTCAATAATGAGCAATAACAACCCATTAATATTTGATTAATTTGATCAGCAATGCAGAATTCTGGCAATGATAAACGTGGACCAAGGTAATGTGCTACATTCCTTTAGGTACAGAAAGCTTCAAAAGAAATAATTTTCACAATTAGGACACTGTAAAGAAGGATCTACAAAATGTATTAAATGTGCTCTGTAAAGTGATCACATAGTGCAAGTGGGTGCAGTGGTGAAACAAGACATAAAAGGGTGATCATAAAAAGCAATAGACAATATCATGGTCTGTTTGAAGGGCTAATACAATGAAGTTATTTAGAGAAGATTCCATCAGCTTTTTAGTGCTCCTTCTAGACCACTGTAACTAATAAGCAATGGGGCCGATTCACAAAGATATTCTGAGACAAGAGTTTAACTTTATGACTTTTGGTATGCACAGATGTCATTTATGACTTTCAGTATTCACAGAGGTAATTTACAAGTTGTATCTTTACATCTGCGCCCGGGCCGTACTCTCTGCACCGGGCTCTGCACAGGGCCCTAAGGAGACACCTTTGCATTGTGGATACAATGGTTCGTTTTTTTTTTTTTACTTAAAAAGACATTTTTAGTAAGAGCAAATTCCAGGAGTGACTTTAGGAAGGAAGTAGGAACCCAATGGGTTCTGGGTCTCTTATCTCACCAGTAGGTCATTACATTAAGTCCTTCTCTCTGTGGGTATTTGTGTAAAGGCACTCAATGTCTAACCCTACCAGGAGATCAAAGAAAGGGTCAAATTTAATTTCTTCAATTTGGTTAATCGGGTCCATTCTGTTCCTTATACATGTCCTTGTAGATGGGGTACATTCTTTAATAAAGAGATCTAGGCATTTGCCAATTGGTTCCAAATCAGAGCTGCACCCAGAAACAATCGGTCTCCCAAGTGGATTCTTCAAACTTTTGTGGATTTTTCATTACATTAAATAACAGGAGTTCTTGGTGTCTAGTTATTTAAAAAGAGAAACTCATTATGACTAAGGAAGCCACTCTGTTCTCTGCAAGTAATGCTCAGTGTTACCCAATTTGTGCAGAACTTCCGTTCTGTAGTCAGCTAGATCTACAGTAACAATCCGATCAATCAATCAATCAATCAATCATAACACTTGTATAGCGCACTACTCACCCGGAAGGGTCTCAAGGTGCTTGGGGGAAGGGGTCCGCTACTGCTCGAACAGCCAGGTCTTGAGTTGTCTCCTGAAGGCGAGGTGGTCCTGGGTCAGCCGAAGGTGGATGGGGAGGGAGTTCCATGTCTTGGCCGCCAGGTAGGAGAAGGATCTGCCTCCGGCGGTGGCTCTTCGAATGCGTGGTACGGTGGCGAGGGCGAGGCTACTAGACAGTAGTTGGCGGGTGGGCGTGTAGAAGGTCAGGCGGTCGTTGAGGTACTTGGGGCCCAGGTCGTGGAGAGACTTGTGTGCGTGGGTGAGGAGCCTGAACGTGATCCTCTTGTTGATGGGGAGCCAGTGCAGGTCCCTCAGGTGGCCGGAGATGTGGCTGCGTCGGGGGATGTCCAGGATGAGTCGGGCCGAGGCATTCTGGATGCGTTGGAGTCTTGTCTGTAGCTTGGCTGTGGTTCCGGCGTAGAGGGTGTTTCCGTAGTCCACCTTTATCAGCTGGTTTAATGACTACTTCAGTGTTGTTTCTTAGAGGGTAAAGTGTCACTCGCTCAGTTTTAGAAATGCTATAAGGAAATATTCAAAAGCTTTCAATTTTGCTACATCATTAAAGACCAGTTACTGCCTGGGCTGAGACGCAGGCCTATATGATTTTTATGACATTGTACCTCATGGAAAGAGGGAAATTGAGGGGTCGATGGGTTTTTCCCAGTTGCCCCTGTTGGTCCAAGGGGTGCAGTCAGGAACATTATACTACGACCAAAAATGGGAACAATACATTTAATGCCCGCCTTGTCTAGAGTGGAATGAAACAACCTTCTCTGACATGCAGTATTGCAGTGTGACCACGAAGCATTGTATATAGGATTTAAACGGTTTTTTAGTAGCAAGTTCTTATAATGAGCAACAAGACAATATGAAGGCTATCAAAACAAGATGTCCTTTAATGGCCTTGACCACAGCCGCACAACATAGTAACTTAAAAATATTTGCTGTGAAAGAGGTTATGCACAATTGAGAAAGTATATCATTCTAATGTTCACATCTACAGTGCTAACAGAAAGGCTAACATTTAAGCATAGTTTACATCGGATGGAAGTAAGGTTATATTCATATATTGAACAAAAGGAGTCCGCTCTCAATTCCAAAGAACTGTGCTATCCTTACAGTGACTAAACCCAAGAGAACAATTCTGGTTTCTAGCATGGGAGAAACGATATGTGTTCTAAAATAACCCTCAGCCACCAAAAAGTCCCTTGGTGACATGCTTCATCATCAGTTTCTTCCCGCCCTGCTGCAGGATGGGCGTACTACAACTTACGGATACGTGGGAGCACTTTCAAGTGAAGTGAAATAATGTGTTTCATGTGAGAGTGGAAGTGTCAGAAGATAAGTGAGTTGAAAAATACCTTACTGGGTGGAAAACTAAACTTTAATACTCTCTGTAGCTGGTATTATTAAAAGTGGGGGAAAGGAGGAAAAAGTGTTTTAATGGGCAGTTTCCTCACAGGTCTACATTTTTCGAAGCCTACCCCTAAGCTTCTCTTTAGGACCTAGGATGTTGAACCCTGTTATCTAGTGTGTTGAGTATCAATAGGAGAGGGAGGAACGAGGGGCTGGCTCCCTTCCCTTGTAATATATATGAGATCAAGAAGAACTAGCTAATGTTTAGGAATTGTGTGGTTTGTCTGGGAAAGAAAAAACGTTATCTTTTGAAGGCCCTCACCCACCAACCTATTCGGTGTCATGCTTCATCATCGAGCCTCACCCGGTGGCACAGAGCATGCCCCGGGTGTGCTACAATGCCTGTTTACAGCGGAGCGGGTTTTTGTGAGAGGAGAGAGTGCTGTGATTGTGTAGGAGTGTGGTTTAAAAACTGACCTCAGGTCCCTTTACCCACTGGGGTTATTTAATGAATGGGCCTTTGGCAGTAGTAAAAAACAAGGCGGATGTGTCTGGAGTTATTGATGGTCTCTCACATCCATTGCAGTCGACATGTTTCAGCCAGGCCTTGATATTAATCTGACTTTCGTCAGAACCTAAGTGCGTTTAGTGAGTGGTCAACATCCAGCGTAGGGATGACCTGTTATGTGCTGCACTCACTAAGGTGCATTTATAGGTGGAGGGTTAGTGTCCTCCAAAGATCTACTCTTGTGGTTGACAAGGTGGACCTCATGAGTATCCAGCAATGGGGTCGGCAGTGAGTTTGTATCTCTGGTTCAGACCCTCGGGAACACCTACTTGGTTGCTTCAGATCCCCGTGTGTCATTTATCGTTTCTCTCATGTTAGAAACTGAATGGTTCTCTTGGGTTTAGTTACTGTTTGTAAGGGTAGCACAGTTCTTTGGAATTGAGCGTGGACTTCCCTTGTTTTTTCATTACTTGTAAAGGAGGCAGAGTCCATGACTTATTATACCTCTTCACTTCCTTTTTTGTTTTTTGGCAATATATTAATATATCATCATGAAAGGTCATTGTTCATAGGCAACTTGTATAAAAATGTCTGTATGTTATAATTACATGATTTTCGGGACATCCGTGGAACATGGCGGCCGGAAGCTAACGGTCGCGGGCAAAGCTCCCTTGGGCGTGTGTTCGCAGGCCCCCTCCGGAAGCCCTTCTGATGATTTTCTGTAGTACTATTAATGGATTCCAGCCCCTGCCCTGACGCCCCGACCTTCCTCTTACTTTGATTGTGTTGACGGTTTTCAGTCCCGAATGTAGAGCGGCGGCATTTTTTGTTTGTTTGTTTGTTCTCTGAATGGTACCTGATCCCCGGAGCATAACGGTGGCTCTGGAACCTGCCCTCTTGCGGCCGGTGGGCGTGGCACAGGAGTGGAAGTGCTGCGGTATCCCTTGCCTGCAAGTCTGGGTCTATGCAGGAAGAGTCAGCGCCTGCGACTATGTTCGTTTGAAGACCGGAGACCAGAGTGGGGAGAGAGTGGTAGGAAGCCAGAGCGAGGTAGGGCGTTCTATCCTTTTCCCTTTTGAGCACACCTTCGCCACTCGAGATGAAGGTAAGAACCTTGATTGCTGTTGCTTTGAGGAACTTTTGACTCTACTTTCAATCCCGACTGCGATCAGTGGAGTTTCCTGTGGGCAGGGGGGCCCAGCTGGGATTGGCACGCCGCAGGTGGGACCCCAGTATTGCATGGAGAGTGATGTTCAGTTACATCAAAATGGCATTCCAATACATAAGGTCTGCAGATATACCCTGCGCTGCGCGCTAGGACTATTAGGCTTGAATTAGGTTCAGGCTCCTTAGTACCGACCCGAGTCTCTCCCCCTGTTGCGGAAGTCAGGGTTACCGCTAATCAGGGCAGGGGGAAGCTACTACGGAGCCAACCGCTGTAGTAAGTGGAAAAGGGAGAGGTAGGAGGGGGAAGAAAGTCCTCTCTTTCAAAGTGAAAATAACAGCCTCCCTAAAAATGTTCTGTTAGGTACTGGCTACCCCTATGAATCGGGGGTTCAATAAAGGTAACTCTTCGGTGTCTAATAGCCTACAGCTTGCTACTTCACCAAACTCTCTCCCGTCAAAATACAGCATGCAGTCTCTTGTTTTACCTAGATCAATGAGTAAGACTCTGGGAGTGGAAATTGAAACAAATGAAGTGCCCGGTGAGCAGCCTTTAGTCATTCCTCCCTCTGTTGAAACCTCTAATGGATTTTCGCTATTGGGGGTGCAAGAGGACCAGCCGGGCTCCCCCTCCCCCTCCACATCTGAGTAGGTGATTTGAACACCTCTAATACCTCCAGTAGTAGTCTCTGCCGGATCTGGGTCTGGGTCTGGGATCGGGTCATTAGTTGACATTTTACTGGCCCTCAAGGAAGATATAGGAAAGAGATTTACAGTCTCAGAGCCTAATCAAGCAGCGATCGAAGCATTTTGTGAGGTATTAGCCCATAAATTGGAAGAAGTATCACAGAGAACAGATGTCCTAGAATCTGAGATTCCTAAAATCAAGGAGGTACTCCACTCATCTACAATGGAAGTGGATAAATTAGCCATTCAAACTAGAGAATTAAAAGATGACCTAGAGCGCCTGGAGAACAACTCGAGAAAAAAACCAAATTGTTAAATGTTATGTTATGTTATGTTATGTTACTGTTTGTTTTGTAGAGCGCTCAGCTGCTCCGAAGAGCGTCCCGGCGCTGTAGATCATCACACCAGCAACTAACAAGCAGCCATAACGGCATCAGAATTCACCAGAACAACTTTACAGGGCAAAAAGATACGTTTTAAGTCCCTTTCTAAAGACAGACAAATTGGAGCATGTTCGCAACGTCAGGGGCAACGTGTTCCAGAGACGGGGTGCAAGGTAACTAAAGGAACGACCTCCACAACGAGCACGTTTCACTGTCAGCACAATGGCATTGGCCTGGGCAGCGGACCTCAAAGGTCTAGATGGAAGATAGAAATTGACCCTTCTCTGCAGATATCCAGCGCCGAAATTGTGAAGCGCCCTAAAAGCTGTAGTTGAGGTCTTGAAGGAGATGCGCTTACGAATCGGCAGCCAATGCAGAGAAACAAGGAGATTGCTGGCCCTGGCTCTTCTGGTTAGACCGAAGATTGCCCTGGCTGCTGAATTTTGAACTATCTGCAGACGGGTCAGCAGATATTCAGGAAGACCTAGATAAAGGATGTTGGCGTAGTCTAGGCGTGAGCCTATCAGGGCCTGCACCGTGACCTTCTTGTGCTCCAAAGATAGGTATGGCAAAAACTTACGCAACATCCTTAAGATGGCAAAGCACTTCCCAGTCAGGCCAGCAACCTGGGCTTTGAAGGAAAGAGTGTTATCAACCATCATGCCCAGATTCTTAGCTGTAACAGAATCGCTGGCAGGGGGAAACATAGCCGAAGGCCACCATTGCTTCCATCTCAGGTCTGCAGGACAACCAAAGAACAATATCTCGGATTTGTCGGAGTTGCATTTGAGGCCACTTTTCCCAAACCAATCAAACACAAACTCCAGACACTTCCGGATGGCCGCTCCGTCGAAGTCACAGCCCCTGTCACAGGTAAACAGGAGCTGTGTATCATCCGCATAGGATACGATCTGGGCCCCTAACTCCTCCACCCATGCCGCCAGAGGTGTAAGGAAAATGTTAAAAAGGGAGGGGCTAAGTATAATGCCCTGCGGGACCCCCACCTCAAGCTGCGGCATCGGGGCGGAGAATGTACCCGAAGACTTGGAAGGAGCTGGTGTCAAAGGCTTTTGTGATTTCCCTTTTAAAAGATACTATTTTGAAAGACTTCCCCGAGATAGATCTGGTACATGACATCCAACAAGTTCATCGAGATCCGTTTAGGAGAAATCCTGCAAAACAGAAGCCAAGGAAAATCTGAGTAAACTTTCTTACGTACACTATAAAAGAAAGGGTTTTATCCTTGGCTCTGAAAGAAGGTTTGATAAAAGCTAATTCTTCCTCCAATCTTTTCTCATTTACTATTTGGTCAGATTTCTCCCATATCACAGCGACAAAACAATGGGAGCTTGGTAACAGAATGGTGACCCTAAACTCGTTGGGGACTAAGGCCCAATTGATATTTCCAGCATCTCTGCACATTATGTGGAACAACCACATGCATAACTTATGCTAAATAGAGAAAGTAGATGCCCTTATTAATAAAATAAGGAATGAGAGTGGAGTGCAGGTTGTGAAGTGAGGGGGTTATTCAACTATATGTTGGGCTTCCCGGGGTTGACCTAAATCACAAAATAAAATGTTTTCTAATGTCACGCCTGGGAGACTGAGGCCATAAGAGCTTATGTCTAGAGTAGGGGGGGTCCCCAGGCGGGTGTGGGGGTTGAGGGGTCATGAGGGCAGGGTGGGAGAGGTTTGGGGGAGCACAGGTGGGGCTGCAGTGGGAGAAAATCACAAAAACTATCCTCAAGCTCAACCTTAATCTTAATTGTAATTCAGTATTAAAACATCTGTGTAAAGTTTTGACATCAGGTAGAGGGTGTCGCTTCAATGAGTAGCGAAATAAAGTTTATCTCGTGGAATGTCAACGGGTTGAGCTGTCCGCATAGTTGATGATCCGACACATATTTGTAAAATGCAGTCTAAATTAATAGAAGTTACTTCGCCTATAATAATTGGCGGCAATTTTAACGTCCTTTTTGACCCATTAAGAGATAGATCAAACCAGAGCCATTATGTCAGAGCCCCATGTACTCATCGGGCAATGGCTAATATGATCCATGACCTAGGGCTTGCCGATGTCTGGAGGGCGAAGATGGGCGACAAACCAGGATACACCTTTTTAGCAAAAAACACGGTCACTCATCTAGAATTGACTATGTATTAGCCGATAGGTTGAGTTTGGAAAACGTACCCGATATCTCCATTTTACCTAGTCTCTTATCGGATCATGCCCTTATCCTCTTTACTTATCTCAGGAGGGGGTATAGCCTTAGGCCTAGATAGACGTTGAAAAGAGCAATGCTGTCAAACGTTGAAATAATCAAGGTACTTAAATTGTCTGCCTTAGATTATTTCTCCGTAAACTCGATGACTTTAGACTATGTTTGGGATCCTTTAAAGCCCGTCTGAGAGGCCAGTTACATAGCCTGGTCTGTTCCAAAAATAGGGAGGAGGCTCAAGAACTCTGTATCCTCGAAGAAAGAATTCTCAAGTTAGAGGTTGAGAGGACAACATGTACTCAGGAGTGCTCTGAAAGGCTGACACAAGTAGTTCTTAGTGATTTGGATCATGTATGTCAGGATTATAGGGGCAAGTTAGATCAAAAGGTGAAGGTCTAGTGGGCGTCTCAAAACATGCAAAATTATGAGTACGGTGAAAAGGCTGGTGCCCTCTTGGCCTGGAAGGCAAGAGTAGATTGAGTTAAAAATACTATTAACAAATTATTAATTGATGAGAGTGGGGCTACATCTTATAGACTGGAGGAAATGCAAACTTGCCTGCTTTCTCTATTTACAAAGCTGTATCAAGAGGAGATCATACATAGTTCATACATAGTTCAAAAATACCTTCAGAAATGGTTGCGGAATAAAGATCTACCTGAATTAACAGAGGACAGTCAAGATAGTCTTGCTGCTCCTATTACTGAGAGCGAGATTAGATTATATCTAAATAAAAGTAAGAAGAATAAAGCTGCAGGAACTGATGCGCTTCCTAGTGAGGTTTACAAACTCCTCCAAGATGAGCTAGTCCCGAGACGGTATGAATTATTTAATTATATCTACAGTCCAGAAGGTAAAGTTCCCAAGTCCTGGAAGGAGGCTACGATTGTACTTATTTTGAAGCCAGGGAAAGACCCCCTTAAAGCAGACTCCTATTGACCAATCTCCCTGCTAAATACCGATTATAAGATCGAGTGTTCTAGCAGGGAGATTGGTTAAGTTAGCACTGCAGCTAAACAACGCGGATCAAAAGGGTTACATCCCGGGGAGGTACATTCAGGAGCAGACGCTCCAATTAATTGGTATTATAGACCTGGCGGTGGCCCGGTCGAACCCCTTTGCTGTAGTGGCATTTGATGCAGCCAAGGCATTTGACAGAGTATGCTGGGTATACCTCTGGGTAGTACTTAAGACAATGGTATTAAATGGTAAGCTAACAGCAAGTTTTAACATATATAGGGGAACAAGGCAGGGTTGCCCCATCTCGCCCTTACTGTTTGATCTATAAATAGAGCCCGTTGCCCAACGCTAAGACTAGATAAGCAGATCATCCTCTTTAGCTCCAATCAATATAGCAGTAAATTGGCTCTTTATGTAGACAATCTGCTATTATATACCAACAACCCGGTTGAGGTAATACCAAGGGCTGAAGCCCTCTTAGAGGAATTTGGCTCATATTCCGGATATTTAGCTAACCCATCTAAAACAGAGGCGATGTGTTGGAACATCAATAACTGGGAGGGCAGACCTAGCAAAGAGTTTAGATATCTGGGAATCGTCATAGTTAACGACTTAGATAACATACCTCTGATCAATCTAAAAAGGGTGTCTAAAGTGGTAGATCACCTCTTTTCAAGATGGAAAAACCTCCCCCTGACGATTTATGGCAGGGTTAACCTAGTCAAGATGGTCATCCTCCCCAAGCTGACATATTTGTTCAACACTATCCCTCTTGACTTTCCTAGTAAAGATATTGGCAAAATCCATAGCAAAATAGGTAGCTTTTTTTGGGCCAATAAGAGTGCTAGACTGTCTTGGAAGAAGTTGAGACGTAAATTATTGAAAGGGGGTCTCACTCTTCCGGATATAGCCTGGTATTACACGGAGGCTTTTGACTATAACTGATTAAACAAACTGGGGAAGGCTACTGAGAGAAATGGCTATAGTTGAGGGTGGGGGAGAATGTTTCCTTTATAAATTCGGGCACCAAGGTTTTTTAAAAAAGTTTTCCTGAAAGTCCTAGGAGCAGCTCCCAGTCTGTGGTACAGGGTCAGATGCAGATGAGGGATTGGTTACTATTTCGATTTTGCCCGGATTTGGGATTACCCTGGGACACCGGCATGCCTGGATGATAGCCTTGCGATACCAATTAAGAGGGCTGGTATCTTGATATGGTCAGATCTTGTATCATCAGACGGAGTCCACCCGTGCCAATTATTAAGATCTAAAATAAGAAGTTATTTTTCTAACTTTAAATACCTACAATTGGGTTCTTGGTATTCAGCAGAGAGTCTATTAGTGGTGAATGGGAAACTGAGTTTAGCCTTCAAAATTCAAATCCCAAAAAGAAGGAGGTCGCTTACTGGTATAAGAAATTCCTTGATGCAGATGATGCGGAAGATCCTCCACAATATGCAGCTTAGAACCAGTCACCCTTAGACTCTAACTCTGAAGACCTATTTGATTTATCATTGTTAATTTTATATAAGTTTATCAAACCGGCATCTTTAAAATAGAATCATTTCTTTGTTATAAATGGATTATATTGTACCCATGTGAAAATAGCTAGATTTGCCCCTTTTTTTCTCCTTAATGTCCAAGATGGGATTTCCCCAGAGCAGATGACATTCATATTCATATAACAACAAGCATTTACAATGCAACCGTTACGCCTTTGCAAAAGTTAGCGCTATTGGCATTGTAAATGACAATTTTTTTTATTTAGTTGTTGGTTTTGAAAACAGATAAATAAATGGCATTGTCATTTACATTGCCAATAGCTTAATCTATCGCAAATGTGAGACCTATTGTACCCTACTGGACGAGCTCAGCAGACAGCAATTTCTACCACACACACACACCCAGAGCCACACACACCCACCCAGAGCCACACACACACCCAGGAGAGCAAGCACAGCGAGGGGGCAGGGAAGCAAGCACAGCGAGGGGGCAGGGAAGCAAGCACAGCGAGGGGGCAGGGAAGCAAGCACAGGCAGGGGGCAGGGAAGCAAGCACAGCCAGGGGGCAGGGAAGCATGCACAGTCAGGGGGCAGGGAAGCAAGCACAGCCAGGGGGCAGGGAAGCAAGCACAGCCAGGGGGCAGGTAAGCAAGCACAGCCAGGGGGCAGGTAAGCAAACACAGCCAGGGGGCAAGAAAGCAAGCACAGCCAGGGGGCAGGGAAGCAAGCACAGCCAGGCCACCGGAGGATTCTGGGACAGATTTAATACAGACTAAACGTATGGCTTGTCAGATCCAAGCAAACTATGTGCGTTATCTTCTCTCCGAGCCTTGAGAAGTAAGGCCCCCTTGACAGGACAGCATGCCTCTGGGGACCTTTAGCTCTATTCCCCAGCCTCCCCCTGCAGGGCCTGGAGCACTGCACCCACTGAAAAGGTGCAACTTGTCCCTCCTGAAAGGCACTCGAGAAATCTAAAAGCAGACAGGATCAACATGTCCTTTGTGACCTAGAAAGACGCGCCTCGGGACTACAGCTGCCGGACCCTTGTGGCTTCTTCCTTACGGGGGACTGGGGCTGTGAGTCTCTAGCGCCACCTACAGTTCTAAAAACACTTAGGTTAGCTCCTTAAGACTTGACTTTATCCACCAGGACAGTGTTTCTGACCCGTGCCTTTCTGCTGTATATCGTTATCAGAATCAAAACTACAGCATCCAAAATGCACTAGGTACGATCATAAATGACAGCACAATCTTCACATCTTACGGCCCTAGCCCATGAGTGCCGTGCTCAACTACATTATTTTATTTGGACTTTGATGTATCCAGTACTGCTTACGTCATCTAGACTAACAATATACAGCCGGCGAATTCATTTTGCTCTCCTATGAAGTTTTTCAGGCACAAATTGCGTGACCCTGAGTACATTTAAAATTCATATGGAATTTGCCTACACGTTGCAGTCAAAAGGAACGGCTGGGATTTTATAAGAAAACTTTCATCTTCGGGTTTTTCACAGACATACAAATCTTGGTTTCATACATCTGTAGAACATGGAGCTTCCAACAGTTTGGCCTTTGCCCTGAATCTTTCTTGGGAGTGTTTATTTTTATTGCTTACATTGCGTGCATGCACTGCACACGATAATTGTTTGGCATAGTCGCCTCTGTGCCGGCGGTCCGAGGAGGCCACCTTATGTGAGAAAAACAGTGGTGAGTTTGTCGATATTTTATTTTTTCTTCATGTACAACGTCCTGCTGGTACGGTGGCTGTTTTAACCGTTATATGCTGTTTAAATATTGCACGTGCATCTAACCTCATGCATGAAGCCCCATGGACCACCTCGAGGATCCTCTGTGATGTGCGCCGTTCCACCGCATCAGAACTGGCTATGTGACACTGTTTGGCACGTGCACGCACCTGGAGCCATCCGGCGCTGGCGTATCCGAGTGCTGCCATCTTGAGATTTGTGGCAACACGCTAGCACAGGAGCTATGGAGTATACTATTTGGTCCAGCCTGCTTTGGTTATCGTACGACCAGTCCTCGATCAGTCTGGTCGGTTTCTTACTTCGACTCATGATGTCAAGCCCATATTTCAAATGTCTAGGTACTGTCCTCATGAACCTTCAGCAGTCCTTCATACAACTCGAACTGATCAGAGCCGACCCTGTGCTCCCTTGTAAAAAGACAGCCAGTGCCCTGCAGGCACAGTGTAGACCCCAGGGTGCAGCGTTCCCTGTTTGCAAGCATATGCCACAGTCAGCACTAACAGACAAGTCCTAAACAAGTCAGGTCCCGGGCCGGCAGCCAATCACAGCGCGGCCCGGGAATGACGTCACGGGGGTGTCCGGGCCGGCAGCCAATCACAGCGTGGCCCGGGGAATGACGTCACCGGGGTGTCCCGGGCCGGCAGCCAATCACAGCGCGGCCCGGGACACACAGCAACAAGGGGCGGGACTTAAAAAAAGAGTCAGAAACGCCCCCGATTTGCGTTCTGACTGGGAAAAAGTGACTGACAATGATGTCTTCCAATGGCTAGCCTCCATTTATGGAGCTAGCCAATGGAATACAGAGGCGGGACTAAGCCCTATACTGTAGGACATAAGGTTTCGCCCTGGGTGGAGCACCTGCTTCGCGGGTGCTACGGCCAGGGCGAAACCTAAAAAACTCTATTCTCTGGTGGACGCATGGTTTGAGAGTTAGCAGCTGAAGCAATGGCTGTGAGGAAGCTGACCTTGTGCGGACAGTCCTGATGGGAAAAGGAAGCATAGCAGCTCTCAGCTTCTACGTGCATTTTTACTAAAAATTTATTGTTTGAGTATCCTGCCCAATGATACAGGAGCTGACCATGAGCTGACGCCCCTCCTCGCTCCCTTGAACACCTTGCATAGACAAGGTATATAAGGTAATGGAATGGGGCTGGGTTTACACACGGTGACCGGTCGCTAGAGGGAGCGTTGAACTTATGGAGTTCCTGAACCTAAAAACGCCATAAGAGGCAACACAACACCTGCGGCCACTTCTGGAATATGGAAGTGCCGGGTCTGTTTGTGTAATGCGGCCCTTAATGCTCTTTTCTTACTTTTGCGCCCAAAAATGCAACCTACCTTCCCCACCTGGACAGCCACTTTTATGACTTGTTCGCTGCCATGGAGAGATTCTTCTTCTCGTTGTTAAATGGAAGCTATTATTTTCAATAACCCTTTTAAAAGTTGTTGCTATGTTATGGTTAATATAGTTCTTCTACTTCGTTGAAAGACTCTGCACTTTAACAATGGATTAGGTACCACGATTACTTGGAAGTATACTTTTATTTTAGTTAATGTATACACTTGGCTGTAAAATATAATAAAATATTTGAATTAAAACACCATAAAAAGGTGAATAAAGAAAACGAGAATTTGCTTCCATCGCACACCCTGGAACCATTTCCTACTTGCTCACCTCAACTGGTCCCTTCTGTATGCAAAGCGTCACTATAACTCTTACCTACTCCCTCAGTGAGTATGACGCAGAGCAGCAGGCTTAAAGGGTCAATCAGTACTTTGACAACAGAGCTGTTCAAATGCCAACATACTGTCACTGCATGCAGACTGGAAGGGAGCCTGCCAGAAGCAATACCCCATGACAATCACTTGTCGCTGAATATGTTTATTGACAACTTGTATTTAGAAAACAACTCATCCATGAAAGGCCAGATTCAACCACTGCCTGCAAGATGTCTGATTGCCCATCACTTTCCAAATATCTGCGCGTTCGAGTCTAATATGAAGGCTACAAGAGCCTTAGGGACTGCACTCATCTTTGTGGGATTTGGCTTGAAAAGGTAACAACGTATTGATTTTCAGCTCAAAGTGCCCTGCGAGCGCAGATTGACAGACAAATGAGAAGCAATGACGTCCTTAGTCACGTGGTCGACGGAAACGGCCACAGGAACAGGCTGCAGGGTACCCTGACATCTCTCATTATAGAGCACTAGAATAGAAGATGTAAACATTTGCCGTATTTGTATAAAGATACCCCCCCCCCCCTAGTTCATTGTTTGAGGAATCGTAAGTCATCTTTGAATTATAAGCATTTCTCAGAGGTTTTATTACTGTTCAACATATTAGCAGGCTATACATAAAACGACTCCGATACCATCGTGAACAACCCGGTATCGCGCTCTGCCATCTCAAAGCACTTTGAGACGAAGGGTGCCAGGAAAAAGCACATCTATCTTTCATAGCGACGATGCTCGTGTGTGTCAGTCACGGTGGGCATGCAGCAAGGGAGCTTTGAGGTGTAACCGTAGGATTGCTTGTTAAAGTGGAATTTAGTATTAGCTGTTAATACTTAAAAAAAACTAAAGGTGGAAGTGAACGTATGCACACAGTACTGTATCATGGGAAAAGCTACAGAAACTGCATTTTCCAAATAAAACCCCGAAACCAGTTGTTTGAGGCAAGCTACATTTGGTTGTAGTTTCGAAACAGTAGCTCAGTGGGTTAACGAGCCATCTATCTATATCACTAATTAGGCTACCAACAATCTCAACCAAGGGTATGATGTTTCCATGTCCCATACATAGTAACGCCTGTTGTTTTATATGCTAAGGAACACAGAGAGCTTTCATTGATTGTGTGTGTTTATATATTCAGATTTGCGGAGTGCATTCTGCTGTTTATTACCATTGTTTATTTTCATAGATTTTGGATAGGTGCACTATGATCTACAAGAGGTGTAGCCTAGTGGGTCATTACCCTTCAATATATTAACACTTGTAATAAATAGCATATTGGCATGACATTGTTTCTCATGTATTTATTTTAAAAACGTATCTAACCAAAACTAGAACTTAAGATATTTATTTCGGGTAGTACGATACGATGAAACAAGAGGCCTGTGGCTATTTGGGGAGTTGTTCTCTGTGTAAAGTCATTGAAGCATGCAGTTTGTGTCCAGTAAATAGTGTCTTTCTCAAGCCAGTTTAATGCATTGGCAGAAACATGCAATTTGACCTTTGCACTGTAGTAATGCATAATTGAATGTTATTTAGGACAGTTGCCTCAAATAACGTGTGTATATGAAATCAGTAAATTAATCTTTTAAGGGAAACGTGTGAGGATGAGTAATGCAGTTGGGCACAGTGTCCTGTGCGTCTGTGTGTACCATTCAGCTAGTAGGTCTTATTTCCTGCACTTGGACCATTGCTTCCAGGCCAAGACGGTTCTGCAGCTTGTAAGGCTACATCCGGTCAGAAAACTGGAAACTATTTACAACGCACAGTGGAGCATTTCCAGCCATATTATGATAATGGAATTTCCTTTGTGTTTGATGTAAATTAAAAGGTATATACGGGGGTGTGATCGGGTAAATTTGTTTATCTTCACAAAAATGTATCTCCCATTTTGGTTTGGCAAAAAAAGGTTAATGGCAATATCAGACATGTTTTTATGATGTTCATTTTCTGTTAGAGATTGCAAAATGTTGTGTGACTGTTGGCATGATTAACATTTGGGTGGTAAAGATAATAATTCTGGTTTGTGAATAATTTTTAAATCTGAGGTGATTTCCTCTGCAATACTATACTATGATAAATAAAATTCCATTGATGGATCATTCTCTGTGTGGATCATTCTTGCCCTACAAATCAGAGGGTTGTTAATTACTATAATTCAGTGCCTGGACAGAGCAATTCTGTAATGATACATTTTGGTAAATCCGTCTTTGCTCTGTCCAGACAAGAGATCCCCCAAGTTTTTTTTTGTTCTTATATTTTATTAGGTTAAAAGAGCATATAAATAGTTAAATATAGTGAAAAAGCAATACAGTAATATAAGGAACAATAAAAAAGAATATTAAGTCAAGTTTGTAAGGTATGTTCATCATGCCAATATAAGTCGTAAATATTATAGTCAATATCATCAGGAAGAAACCTAGGTCAAATTAAAAAATCAGCATGTATTGCATAATAAGAAGAGAACAAAATTGGGAGAAATAAAGAGAAAAAGAAAGAGAAAGGACGAAAAAAGAGAGGAAAGAAGAATAAGGCAAGAAAAAAGAAAGAAAAGAGAAGAGAAGAGAGCGTAGAGAAAGAAGAGTAAAGAGAAATTGGGTACAAGGTAAGTAAGGTGTCTCCTGCGTGACAGACAGAACGGAAAAAGAAACTTAAGAAGACAACACAAAGGGATATTGTTCTACCAACCCCCTAGAAGCCAAGTCCACATATCTATCTAAAGATCTCCATACACCATTAGAAATAGAGGGAGAAAAATGATTTTCCTCCACAGAGGAGTGAGCTCCACGGAGAAAAGAGACCCAAGCCCACCAGGTATGATAAGATATGGATCCAAATGATTTCCATTCCGTGAGAATAATTTTAACCGCGATTTTCAGTAATAAATCTAATAGAGACATATCTAACGTATCCAAAGGTAATGGTAACAGCGTGGCCCATGGGCCCAATAAGATTAAAGGTAGTGAGAGCTGGAATTGAATATTGAAAATTAGCATAAGATGTTTATGAATCAAGTCCCAAAAAGATTGGAGTAGAGATCATTCAAAAAACATATGTTGATAGGTACAAGCAGCTGAATTACAACTTCAACATAAATCATCATCTTTAAGGTTAAGAGAATGTAGACGAACCGGTGTCCAATGTAATAAATTAAGAGAGAAGAATTTGGACTGGATTAAGGAGGGGGTAATCTTATTTCTAATAGAAAGTTTTCCAATAAGTTGCCAAGTTTCTGAAGATATATGTGCAAGAGAATCATGATCAAAATGATGGAGCCATTTTTGTTGTGTGATAGTAGACACCAAAGGTGGAGTGGAAGATAGAAATTTATAAATCTTAGAGGCCATATGGCCTGATTTATACCATATATTTAAGAGAGAAATAGTAGAAGAAGTGGGAAGAAGTCGGGTCTTAGATACGGCAACTTTAATTTTAAAAAAGTATAGAAATCTAGGTTAGAAAGAGAAAACTGTCGAGCTATAACAGAAAATCGCTTTCACCGCGGAAATGGTATCTAAAATAATGGCGCGAGAGAAAGGAATAGATAGAGTGGACATGGTTAAAAAAGCCGAAGTAGGTAGAGGGGAGGATAGTTCACGTTCAATAACCACCCACTGAGGGGTGTGAAGAGTGTCTGTAGTGAACCAGAGAGCTCCTTGAGAAGCCAAGAAAGCCACCTGATAACAATCCTAATCCGGAAAGTTACAACCTCCCATGTCATATGGTCTCCTCAAGTGTTTATATGCTATTCTTGCTCTCTTGGCACTCCGTAGGAAGGAGGAAGTGAGGGAATCAAATTCGTGAAAAGAAGACAAAGACAATTTTACAAGCAACAGTAAATACACAAAATTTATAATCATAATCATTTTTAAGGTTTGCAGGCGTACCCATCATGAAATATATTTAGGTGACCAGGTATCTAAAGGTTGGCAAACTTTAATTAAAGTTTGAGCTTCATTATAAGAAACCGTATCTGTAATAGTACTACAGAACCAGATCCCCAAATATTTAAGGCGCCGTGATTGCCACTTAAAACCAGCATCTCCCATATGCGCAGGAAAACAATATGCATTAAGAGGGAACAATTCCGTTTTCTCTTTATTGAGGGTATAACCCGAAACACTAGAAAATAGTTTAATAGGCCCAGAAATAGCAGATATTTCAGAGATGATATCGTCCGAGAAAATGAGAACTTCATCTGCATAAGCAGCTGTTTTAAGACAATCTGAGCCAAATTGAAAGCCTTTAATCTCATGGTTAAGATTTAGTAAACAAAGAAGAGGATCTATAGACAGTAAAAACAAAAGAGGTGATAACGGGCAGCCTTGTCTAGTGCCATGACAAAGATTAAAAAAAGAGGAGGCAGCACCATTAAACCTAATGTTTGCCCGGGGATTCGCATACAAAGACATCACCATATTGACAAAGGGGTCACCAAGATTGTGAGCTCGCAAAACTGCTTGTAAAAAAGCCCATGAGACCTTATCAAAAGCCTTTTCGGCATCAAGGGCAAGCGCCGCTGCAGGTAATTGAGAATGTTTACTTTCCCTAGAATATGACAAAATGTTCTAATGTTATCCCTAGCTAACCTACCTTTAACAAATCCGGTCTGCGAAGGATGAATAAGTAGAGGGATATATGTTTCCAAACGTTTGGCCAAAATCTTAGCAACATTTTTTGCTTCCATGTTTAAGTGGGATATAGGACGAACATTCTTAGGATCTGAATGATCCTTACCCTCTTTAGCAATTACTACAATAGTAGCTTCCGCTGCCGAGACAGAAACCGAACCAGATGAAATAAAGGAATTAAAAACACCCTTGAGACGGGGTACAAAAGAAGGAAGACAAGTTTTATAAAAAAGAATGGGAAAACCATCCAGTCCCTGAGCTTTCCCAGATCGAGTGGCCTTAATAGCGTAAAGAATTTCATCAGGTTCAATTGTTTTTCCCAATGTTACTCCATCAGCATCAGACACCTTCTGAATTGGAATTCTGTTTAAAAATTGTTGGCATTGAGCCAAAGAGACTTGATTATAAGGGGTATATAATTTACTATAGTAGTCACGAAAGACCTCAAGTATTTCCCTAGTTTGGAATTTCCTAATACCAGCACTGTCATTAATACAAGAGATCTGTATCGATCTAACTACAGAGTCTCGAAATTTTAACGTAGCAGCCAGAACTTTCCCTGCATGATTTTTTAAGAGCAATCGTTTGGATTTCTGGAGATGTAGACCAATATGAGCTCTTTTCGTTACAATAGAATTATGAGAATATTTTAAGTTTTTGATATCTTGTAAGAGCTGTTTATCA
This sequence comes from Lissotriton vulgaris, assembly GCF_964263255.1. Lineage (NCBI taxonomy): Eukaryota > Metazoa > Chordata > Amphibia > Caudata > Salamandridae > Lissotriton > Lissotriton vulgaris. Next base: position 2,049,445,898 of record NC_141685.1, read on the forward strand.
TTAGAAGATCGATACAGAGATTCTTTGTGTTTAATGTCATTCGCCAACTCCGTAAGTTCCTTCTTAATATCTGAATTCTTTTTCGCCATTTTACTAATAATCTGACCTCTGATTGTACATTTAAAAGCAGCCCATAGAACCACAGGAGAACCAACCGAGGATTCATTTTCAAGAAAAAAGTGTTCGATATCTTTAGTAAGTAAGGCCACTTGTTCTTGATCATATAGAATCTCTGAGTTCAAACGCCAAGTACGGGGTTCTTTGGGAGATGACAAATTAAGGAGTGTGAATGTAACTGCAGCATGATCAGATATAACGATTGGATGAATAACAGGGTCTGAGGATTCTCGAAGCAAGGTGGAATGAACTAATAAGTAATCAATACGAGAGAAGCTAGAATGAGGAGATGAAAAGAAAGTAAAATCACTACCAGAATGATTATGTAATCTCCACACATCTGTAAGATTAGAGGAGGAGCACATATGAGACATCTGTTTGTGAGCTCTAAGTGGACGGAATTTGAAAGCGGAATGTCTATCTAAAATGTTTTGAAACTCACTCACCCCTGGGCACTCGCTACTCGGATCAGCCGATACCCGCACAGCTGACTCCAAGCTGCCGCAGACGATTGTTCCCCTATTCCGGACGCCCTCTCTGAACCAGTAGACACGCCCATTTGGGCAGGCCACGCCCCCTTGCACATAAAAAGCGCGCGCTGACTAAGAGTGTCGCACCATTCAGAAACCCCTCCTGAGGCGAAAAGCCGGGAGTTTTACAGCTGCTAATTAAAAAAATTACTTGTGTTTATTTTCGTGTTTTGAAACTCACTGACCCCTGGGCACTCGCTACTCGGATCAGCCGACACCCCGCACAGCTGACTGCAAGCTGTCGCCGACGAGTGTTCCCCTATTCCGGACGCCCTCCTTGAACCAGTAGATACGCCCATTCGGGCAGGCCACGCCCCCTTGCACATAAAAAGCGCGCGCTGACTAAGAGCGTCACACCATTCAGAAACCCCTCCTGAGGCGAAAAGCCGGGAGTTTTACAGCTGCTAATTTTAAAAATTACTTGTGTTTATTTCGTGTTTTGAAACTCACTCACCCCTGGGCACTCGCTACTCGGATCAGCCGACACCCCGCACAGCTGACTGCAAGCTGCCGCGGACGAGTGTTCCCCTATTCTGGACGCCCTCACTGAACCAGTAGACATGCCCATTCGGGCAGGCCACGCCCCCTTGCACATAAAAAGCGTGCGCTGACTAAGAGCGTCGCACCATTCAGAAACCCCTCCTGAGGCGAAAAGCCAGGAGTTTTACAGCTGCTAATTTTAAAAATTACTTGCGTTTATTTTCGTGTTTTGAAACTCACTCACCCCTGGGCACTCGCTACTCGGATCAGCCGACACCCCGCACAGCTGACTGCAAACTGCCGCGGACGAGTGTTCCTCTATTACGGACGCCCTCCCTGACCCAGTAGACACGCCCATTCGGGCAGGCCACGCCCTCCCTGTTTTCTACCTGCTCCATCTCATAAAACTATGCTCAATCGAAGGACGCGCAGCGTACGAGCACCCCGGACGCGACGATTGCGCGCCGAAGGCGCGATTAAGGCAAGCTCGTCTGCGCTCGTCCGCCCCCGGCCGGGCCCAGGGCCCATGCCCCCTGGCCCTACAGGGGGTAACAGACATGTATACAGCTCGAGCCTCCTACATCAGCTACGTCCACTGACATCACCCAGCTGTGGTACCCCGAGACACCCTCTGGAGATCCCCCGCTGCTGCATGCACTGTAAGTCTGAACTAATCACTAAAACTGTCAAAGCTAGATCTGAGGTAAAGGACTACTCTATGTTTCTACTCAACTGCAGGTCATTAGTGAAACATTGCATGGAAATCTCTTTGCTATTAGATGAACACTCACCTGACGCAATCTTTCTGGCCGAAACGTGGCTGAATCAAGACTCTCAGCCGGATCTGGCACAGGCCATTATTCCAGAATATCAGATAGCGCGGGTTGATCGACCGCTGGGCAGAGGTGGCGGCCTCACGATTATCTATAAAGAGAGTTATGGCTGCCGCTGCTTAGCGGACGACATTGAGGACTGCGAAAATCTCTCCTTTTCTATCGAGTTCTCCCCTAATACCAGCTTTACCGGTATTCTCATTTACCGCCCCCCTGGTCCCACTGGACAATTTACAACCCGCTTCTATCGGTAGCCTCCCAGCTGGTTGTCTCTCCCTCTAATTTCACCATACTGGGAGATCTTAACATCCATTTTGACAACCTGCTGGACCCCATACCATCAGAGATACAGTCAAGCCTGGCTGCCATTCAACTAGAGCAACTAGTCCCCACGGCCACACATGAAAAGGGGCATCTTTTAGATCCAATTTTTAGTAACAGCGACCAGCTTAAAGTAGGCCCCGTTAGTAGCCTCCCATGGTCCGACCATTTCCTGATAGCCCTCACCTGGACCACGAGCAAACCACCCCCTTCCTTGTTTACATCCAGGAAAACTCGAAACTGGTCAAAACTTCCTATTGACAACTGGATGAAGACTCTCAGCACCACTAGACCCACTCTCTCCCCTGACCCAATGTCAAATAACATTAAATATGATGAGTGGTTAACAACCTCTCTTGACTCAGTTCTTCCGTCATATCCATCTAGATCCAAGAGACAAAGTAAATCAGCTCCATGGTATACAGAAGACCTCAGAAACCAAAAACGTCTCTGTAAGAGACAAGAGAGGAAATGGCGCATATCCTATAACTTTGCAGAAAAAAACACTTATAGGGAAATGATCAGAAACTACAAACTGGCCATAAAAACTTCACAAGCAGCCTACTATAACCACAAAATAACGGCGGCTAAATCGAAGCCGAAAGAAATATATCACATAGTAAATTCCTTGATAAAACCTCCCCTGCCTGCTACAGATAATAATAACTCATCGTCCAAATGCAATGATCTGGTGGAATTCTTTTTTCAAAAAGTGAATAAAATCTACTCTTCTTTTTCAAACCTACCCACCGACTTGCCCTTTCAATGCCTGGACTCAGCTCTGGACAGGGACAAGGGGTTGGAGTCTTTTCCCTTGATAACAATGGAAACACTAGAGAAACTAGCTCTACAAATAAAAACCGGCTCTCCATGTGACCCCGCCCCTCCAGGCCCACTGGGACTGGCCAGTAACATCATCTTCCCCACTCTGCTGGAACTGCTGAACTCTTCCATACTGAGTGGGACAGTACCCGCGACCTGGAAGCACGCAATGGTGCGGGCCCTATTAAAAAAAGCTTCCCTTGACCCAGCCAACCCAAGTAACTACCGCCCGATCTCCCTGCTCCCATGGGCGTCTAAGATCCTGGAGAAGCACGTCAATACCACTCTGACGACATTCCTCGAGGAAAACCATCTCCTCGACGCCTCCCAGACGGGCTTTCGCCCAAAACATGGGACAGAGACCGCCCTATTGGCCGTAACTGAGGAGGCAAGACGGATCTTGGATCGAGGGGGGTCAGTGGCAGTGATCCTCCTCGATCTGAGTGCCGCGTTTGACACGGTACACCATAAAATCCTGCTGAACCGTCTTGCCGACCTAGGAGTGTCCGGAGATGCCCTGCTATGGTTTGAGTCTTTCTTATCGGACAGAACCTTCCAGGTTTTCGACGGCACATCCCTGTCATCAAGTAGGCCGCTGGGGTGCGGAGTTCCGCAGGGCTCATCCTTAAGCCCTACGCTCTTCAATGCATACATGAGGCCGCTGGCTGGGATTGTTCGTCCGCATGGTGTCAATATCATCTCCTATGCGGACGACACCCAGCTGGTGGTCTCCCTTGCACAGAAGAGCGGTCTCCCGTCTCCGCCAGACCTAGCGGCTTGCCTGGAGGATGTAAAGAGCTGGATGATGAGCTCATGTCTGAAGCTCAACGATAACAAAACTGAGCTCATGCTCCTGGGCCCGGTGGCCCCCTCCACACTGGAGCTGATATGGCCCTCAAGCATGGGTACGGCCCCACTCCCCAGGGATAACATCAAAAGCCTGGGAGTATGGCTCGATAAATCGCTGAGCCTTTATACACAGGCCACAAAGGTGTCAGCCACCTGTTTCGGCCTACTCAGGCCTCCTTGTGGAGAAGTGTGGCTCAGGGGTTAGAGGCGGCAGACCCGGAAGCTGAGATCGGCCCTGGACCAGGGTTCAATTCCCCGCCTCGGCGGGTCTTGGGCTCAAAAATTCCACGGACTGGATAATTCTCGCTCCGGTGCCTTCTCGACTCACGGGTTCACACTCTGCGACTCTGGGCAATAGCTTGCTTAATCTCCACAACGGCCCCTCGCGGCGGGATGCCTGGCTTTCACCTTGTGGATACCCTGCCGGGGTTATCTCACAGGGGAATACCAGGACGGGTTCCCTAAGCAAGCGCCGGGAAACCCTTTGTGGGTAGCTGTGCGCTATATAAGCTCAAATACATTTACATTTACATTTAAAAAAATCCTTCCCCTTCTCCCATTCGAGGCCAGACAAATTATCATACAGGGCCTTATCCAATCCCGTCTGGACTTTAATAATGCCCTTTATCTTGGCGCACCGGACTACACCCTACAAAAGCTTCAGCGCACTCAAAACTGTGCTGCCCGGGCGCTACTGGGAGTCCCTCGGAGGACCTCAATAAAAACTGGCCTAAAAACTTTACACTGGCTGCCTGTTAGGGACAGAGTGAAGTTCAAAGCTCTTTGCATTGCCCACCAGACTTTCTGGAAAATGGGCCCAGAAATCAACTGCTCCCTGATTTCTCCATACCTGCCCAACAAGACTCTTCGTTCCTCAACTGCTTCACTAGCCAAAATCCCTAGAATTTTTAGAGCAGTAGGACGCTCGTTCTCGTACAATGTATCCAAACTCTGGAACACCCTCCCTCTGCAGATGCGAAATAATGTCAACCTAACTAGCTTCAGGAAACAGCTTAAAACTCTCCTGTTCAATAAATAGTAACCTATGAGGGCAGTTTCTGTTTTTCTCCAGCGCCTGGATGCCTCAGGGCAACTGCAGCGCTCTACAAATCCCATTTTCATTTCATTTCATTCAAAAGAGGGTCCATTGGAAGATTAAAATCCCCTCCAACAATCAAATTACCATTGTGAGGAACGTCAGAAAGTCAGAGAGCGCCAAAAAGACGGATCATCAATATTCGGTGCATAGATGTTCAGGACATATAAATCAAGAGACCCATTGGAAAATCGAGTCAACAGCCATCTTCCCTCAGAATCATGTTCCGAAGCCACAACAGTCTGCCCTGAATTCTTCGAGATCATAGTCACTACTCCATTTTTTTTGCCAAAGGCCTATGAACAGACAACATCTAAAACCCATTCTTTCCGCAACAGCAAAGCTTCTTTATATGAAATTTTAGTTTCCTGTAACAAGACGAGGTCACTAGAAAGGCTCTACAATAATCCAGAATGTTTGCAAAGTGGTAATTACATTTTGGTGACAGAAGGTAAAATTTCAACAAAACAATATGCTCACATGACAGACAATACAAAAACAATGAAGACTATGAATAGTAACACCAGCAGGAGGCACTAGAGAGAAAATAATAAAAAAAGATAGTAAAGAGAAATTTAGAAAAGAGAGTAAAAGGGAAAAGGAAAAGAAGAACAAGGAGGAAAGAACCCACCAGGGGAAGTCTACAAGAGACCAAATCCATACAGGGGAGGAATATGGAGAAACAGCCAAGGAGGCCAGCAAAAAACACAAGAAAGGAGCTGAAACTAGCAAGGCAGAAAACCAGAAGGAGTGAGGCATAGGTGAAACAAAGATATATAAAGCTCAATAATGAAGGAATACATCATCATATAAAGAAGAATAAGCAAAGAGATAGGCCAACAAGAAGCTAGTAATTCATGTCATATACTAATTGATATATAAGTCATCAAGATCATTTCATGTATAGCAACTAGAAGACATCATAAAAAGCATTACTATAACAGTAGTATAAATATGAGGCAACATATTCATAAAACAATCCAATGGCAACCATTTAAATAGATTTCTCATATATATCACCATATAGAACAGCAGAAACAGGTCAAACATGAAGAAGAAAGGAGCCAGAATACCAAAGGCTATGTAACCAATAGAAGGAAGAAAATAGAGTATGATCATATATTGCAAAAGGGGTATACCCCACAAGGAGTTAAAGATTCATATCTATAGAACATAAAAATTGAAGAAAGAAGCAATTCATATGTAATAGATAAAAACATCATATTAATATAACTATATATATAGAATAAATATAAGATAATCATAATCAATCCATAAAAAAGTCTAATGAAAGTATTATAAATAACATTCTTATATATAAATCATATAATTCATCAGAAGTGAATAATAGACAAGGAGAAGAAAGAAAAAAAAAAAAAACTCCAAAAGGTGACCTAAAACCGGAAAAGAAAAAATAATAGAGAATGCAAATAAAAAGTGTATCTGGAGAGAACGAGAGGAGACAAACGAAAAACTCCTAAACCAACTAAAAAACAGAATTTACCAGACATAATATAAAAAAGGACGAAGAAAATAGCAAAGAAAAACAGACTTAACATACAAACAAAATATGAAAATGTTGCAGACATATCAAGTGATCATAGTCAAGAAGAGAAGAGAAAATCTAATAAAGTACTGAATACTAAAAGAGAGAGGGAAGAAGATATACCGGGAACAAAAAAGAGACATATAAGTAAAAAGAAAAGGAGAACACACGTAGAATCACATCCAAATAAATAATCCAAAGATTAGACAAACATATTCAATGTCATGTAAATTCATCCGGAAGAGAGAAGAAAATATTAGAACATATTAACCACTATAAGTATAGTCTATCATTTTCAAAAATGTTAACAGATATTCTCACAAGAAACGCAAGAATATAAAACCATGAGAGACAGAGCGAATACAAAAGACTAAGAAACTTTTCAGGAACCAGAGGCACTAGAAGAAGGCGAGGACTCCATCTGAGATTCAGAGTGATTATCCAAAAAAGTAGACAGGTCAATAGGCTCATAGAAAATCTGAGAGCGACCCTTGAAAGTTATACGAAATCTTGAAGGACCAGCAAAGGAGAATGGTATGTTCATATCAGTTAGATGCCGCCTCAAATTGAGGAAACCTTTCCGGCGGATGACAGTATCTCTGGAAAAATCTTGGGATATAGCAATTCTGTGACCCTCCCAAGTAATTGCCTTAAGTTTCCGCATCTGCGCCAAAATTTGTTCAGAGTGTTGATGTTGTAAAGGTTTAAAACCACTGATCTAGGATGTGGAGAACACTCTATTTCAAAGTCCTTCTGGAAGGAGATATTTAAGACAGAGGGAATCCAGTTGAGTAAAAAGTCAATCATCGAAGGCGCCATTTTCTCTGCATTCTCAGGTAAACCAAAAATACGCTAATTTGATCTACGGTTTCTGTCTTCCTGCTCCGTAAGGTCCCTCCGTAAGGCAGTCGAGGAGCGCTCCATATTTTGAATAGATTTGGACTGCTGATGTGTGAAAACTTCAAAAGCACTGATAAGCGCTTCAGCGTTGGAAACTCAAAGCGTTAGATTCTTAAAGTCACTCCTAATTGCAGTAACCTCGAATTGAAGCAAATCCGTATTAGTTTTTGTGCTTTGTGCAATATCGTGAAAAGAGTTCAGGCGAGAGAGAATAGCATCCAAAGTATGCCAGAGTCCTTTGGTACAAGTTCTGGAGTAGGAGAATTATGTTTTGATCGTTTAAGAGTACCTTTGGAATCTTTAGTTTTGGGAGAGAGACCCATAATGTCTACCATGAGGAAAGGCATGAACAAAGAATGGTAAGGGCCACCACACGAAAAAATATCCCACAGCTAGTACACCAATATGTCGATGACCAGGGGTAATCACTTGGAGAGAGTAAACTCTTGAGCAACTAGTGTGCACAGAAAAAACAAAACCCTCCTTCTAAAGTGTCCAAGCGCAAATACTGTCTGTTGCAATTATCAGGACAGAAAAAAGAAAATATAAGGACCTTCAACGCTGAAGAGGCTGCATAAATAAAAGAAGTATCGTAAAAGCGCGCCAAAAAATATATTGAGGATAGCAAACTGAATAAAGTGTCACTGTTCTGGGCGACAGCCTCAAAAAATAGCCAGATTTAGTCAAAAAATCAGGCAAAAGACAATTGGTACAAGTTCACAGATACACAGGGAGTACTTATCCCAGTAATCTCCGACTCTTCATTCAGCAGATGGTAGCAGCCATTTTGGAAGACTTGCTGAGGAGAAAGGCTTCAGGTGAAAAACTTGATGATGGAAACGTCGCAGTCTCCTCAAAAACGCTCACTGCCTTCTCCTCGCATTCCCCCATGCGATGCGGTCATTTTCTCACGCTGAAATCAGCTCCATAAGCAATTTTAGTCGCGCACCTCCAGGCGCCGCGACGGAGCTCAAGGAAACGCAGCAATCTTGGCTGCGTGCAAACCACGCCCGAGATCCCCCAAGTGTTGAAAAATAGTTTGTCTTTTGATTTTGTAACGAAATATGACTGCTACTCAACACATACGTTGAGTACCACAAGAGAGAGATAGGTGATTCAAAGTGGACAAATGAGAGTTTCAAACGTAATCAAAATTGGAATCTAATGCAGAAGATGATAACTGGGGTAGATGAAGGCAGAGAAATAAGTTAATGTGTTTCGACTGTAGATACTAATAATAAATCCGGGCTGCCTCATTTTATTGGCTACTGTGCGTTGAAGTTTATTATTCTTAAGGAAATTCCAAAGCAGTTTGTTAAAGCCTGGGCCGTGATTTCAAATTGGCTACTAAATTAGGTGCAATAAAATCACACCCGATTTTACCATTATCTGGGGGTAAATTGCATGTAGGATACATAAAATCAGTCAATTATGGCTATGTCTTTCAATTTTGTACTTTGTATTGATTCCACAACCTGTCCCCTAGCTTATGACCGACAATCTTTCAAAAGAGACTTTATTAATATAATGTTTGTAAAAGTCAAATTCACTGTAACAATACTAAACATCTAACTCGTGAATCAAGGTAAGCCAGTCCATTTTGCTGCAACCAGTACTAAGCAGTCTAACAACTGTATGTGGCCTATGGTGTCAAATGCCACAGACATCCAGGAGCATGGATGTAGATGCATAGCCTTTGTGAAGGGCTACAAGAAACTAATTAACAGCGTCTTACTCTCTAAATAAATAGACAATCAAGAAGTAGCCATGGTTTTCAGTACCTATGTGATGAAGATTTCTCAGATGGGAAATTTATGTTCAGAGTCTGCATTTATATTTGTTCAAATGTAAGATAGAAATTAAACAATTTATAAATGTGTGTGAATGCTAAACTGCGTCTTAGAGCTTGCATCCCATGCAAAACCATGAAAATGGGCCTGTATAGTGAGGGAGGAGAAATGCTGTTTTTGTAATTTTCCTGAAATGTTTCAGATTGTCTTGAGATCTCAAGAAAAGAGGCATGGTGTACCAAAGCTTACCTGCGAAAAATGAAAAAACACTTCCACCCCATCTAGCCTTATTAATTCTCGGAATGGACACTAATTTAGAAGCTCTTGATCTGCGATTGTGGCTGGATACATGCCAGAAGAAGATTTTCTGAAAATAGAGAGGGGCACAATGAAGGCAAAAAATTCTCTGTGAAACTGGACTAAATGTAGAATTCTTTAGAAGTAGACGAGCTGCCGCATTTTGTAAAGATTGGAGCTTCAATTGCAACTGTTTCTGAATTCCCAGATACAACGCATTGCAATAGACAATTTTGGAAAGGACAAGGACCACAATGACCAATTTTTGCAGATTCAAAGGAATATAAGAGAAGACTTTCTTCAGGTTCCTAAGAAAATAAAAGCAGGAAGAGGTGACCTGATTGATTTGCTCAGTGAAATATAGTTTTCCGTCAAATATCACTTCTATGTTCTCAATCTTCTAAATTTGAGATAGAAGAGGGCAAGATTAGAAGGCAGCCAGGAGATATTCCAGAACGAGATGTTATTTCCAAAAAGGAGCAACTCCATTTTCTCAGAATTTAGCTTAAGTCAGATTTCCTGCATCCAAGTTACAATGTGTGACAAGCAGTTTTTAAACTTACTGGCAACTATTTGTATGTCATTGGCGTAGGAGACTGTAGAAATACCATGGAACCAAATAAGGTTAGCCAGAGGAGTGAGATAGATGTTGAAAAGTGTGGAGCTTAAAGATGATGCCTGAAGCACATCACAGGGAAGAGAAAATGGATTAGAAGCAAAAACCCAAAAGGCAACCATCTGTTCTCTGTTGGATAAAAAGGAGCTAAGGTGGGGTATGGCTTAGCCTCTGATCTTGATTCCCTCTAGCCGGTTCATAATCGAAGAATGGTTAACCTAATCAAACATGGCTGATAGATAAAGAAGAATCAGTGCAGCCCTCCCTCCCTTGTCTACCTTTTGAATCACTTCAGTAGCAGCAACTAAGGCTGATTATGCGCAGTGCTGAGGGCAAAAGCCATATTTTGATGGATCCAGAAGACTGTTAGTATCTATAAAGGACATCATGTCCTCATTAATAGCCTTTTCTAATATTTTTGCAGGCAACTATAGGCGAGATTTGGCCCGGTAGTTCTTGGGTCAAGGTAGGATTTTTTCAAAAGATGAAGCACCAACACCTTTAGGGCACACCAGTAGGTGAGGGGGGGGGGGGGAAGCACTGACACAGACAACCAAATAGTGTGAAAAAGGCCGCTTCATTGGAATCAGGTGCACCTACAACACTCTCCCACCCGGCCTGTGCCGAACAAAACTACTGCTCACTAAATAACAACTGCCTGACAGTCCCCCACCCCTACCCCTAAAGTTAACCCCAACATTGCAATTGAAATACCGCACATCCGCTCAGCAACCTACCCCTCTACCGAATGCCACAGTACCCTCCATGACCTCATCCCCACCTACCATACAGTCCCAGGCCTCCAGAAAAACCACCCTATCTCCTTAGGAAAGCGCCCCCAGTAACCGCACCTGTTCCAGCGACACCACAACTGTAAACCCTAACCAGTGCACCATCGACCAACAAAACCCCTCACAAAGAGGACCAACCCCGCCCCCAGAACCCGAGGGAAAATAAATTGATAGGGAGGGTGGGAGGGACCACAAAACTGCCTACGGCCCTGGCTGCTGTGTCACTGCACCACAAACAGTGTGCAGTGACACAAAATGGCCGGTTAAATACTAAGCCAGCCCAAAACCAGCCCAAGAAGCCCAAATTAGCCCAACCAGCCCAAATATCGCCAGCTACGGCGAGCCCCGGGTGTCAAGCTTCCTCCCCCCCTCCCCTGGTGCCCCAAACTTCCCCGGGGGGGAGAGCCTCCCGCTGGTCAGCCACCCCCCCAAATCCCCATTGGGGCACACCAGTAGGTGAGGGGGGGAAGCACTGACACAGACAACCAAATTGTTTGAAAAAGGCCGCTTTATTGTAATCAGGTGCACCTACAACACTGTCCCGCCTGGCCTGTGCTGAACAAAACTACTGCTCACTAAACAACAACTGCCTGACAGTCCCCCACCCCTAAATTTAAACCCAACATTGCAATTGAAATACCACACATCCGCTCAGCAACCTACCCCTCTACTGAATGTCACAGTGCCCTCCATGACCTTATCTCCACCTACCATACAGTCCCAGGCCTCCAGCAAAACCACCCTATCTCCTTAGGAAAGCGCCACTCGAAAGTCATTTACGACTTTCGACCCCCCCCCTAGGACTCCTGCCTCCTGGGATATGTTAGCACCCCCAACGCCCCATCCAAAGCCTCCTTCAGCTGGACTATGTACAACTCCATGCCATACCTGGACAGGTGAACCCCATCCTCCCGGAAAAAATAGACCGCGCCATAGCGCAATTCCGGGTGCTCCATCCTCCCCACCCCCTCCCTGGCACAGAATTCACGCATCTCCTGATTCATTTTCCTCCGTGCCCTGTCTATGGCTCCTGGTCGCTCCGCCCTCCTCCACACCCGCCTGGGAATAAACTCAGACCAGATAATATGACAGCCCGCCCATTGCTTCTTAATTTCCCTCAGGTCCCTCCTCATCTGCTTGAGCAGCGCCAGCCCCTTGCACTGCACCAAATCGTTCTCGCCCAGATGAATCACCACCACATCCGGGCACACCCCCCTTCTCACCACAGTGTTCAACAAGGGCAATAACTCTTGCCAAACCCTACCCCCTTTCCCCCTCCAATGACAACGGTACAGCCCTGCATCCAATCCCAAATTGAGTGTCCGATGCCTGTCCCACTCCGCCTGTTCTGCCCTCTTGACGAATGAGTGTCCCACAATATATACATTCAACACAGCCACTTCCGGCCCCGCCACAGCACCTGTAAAGACACACATATCAAAATCGGGAATCACTGTTACAACACCCCCTCCGCCTCCCTCAACTGCACATACGTCCTGTAACAATCTGACTTCCACCGTCCCAGCCTCTGTATCTCCTCCTTACCCCAACCCCTCCGTGCCGCCTCCGTTGCCGCCCCGATCCGAAAGGAATGCGTCCCGAAAGCCAGCGGGTCCTCACCCATGTACCCCAGGGCGTGCCGCAGAACCCACAAAGCCTGAGACTCTGTCACTCCGTCCCCCCCACCCTGACCAAAAACCTCCCCCTCCTTCTCGCCACTGCCTGCCATCAACCTCCTTCCCCACGCCGCCGGGCACACCCCCTCCCGGCCACCCGGTCCCAGTACCACCCAAGTCCCGACCCCCCGCTGGTCTGTCTTCGAGCTCCGCAAGCGCACCGCCACCTCCTGAGCTCGCACCTCCACATCCCCCCACAACACCCCCGCCTCCCCTTTGCGCCCAGCAACTCCGACACTCGAAACGCCCCAAAGAAAAGCCAGGACATCAAGGTAGAAAAAAGCACCGCCTCGCCCTCATCCCTGCACACCGCCGGGAGCGCGCCAATTACTCCTTCCAGCAATTCCACCGTGATGAACCGGCGCCTTCGCACCCCTCTCTCTCGCCCACCCCTCCAGCAGCCGGGTCCCCAATTCCCCCGCCGACGGGGGGTAACCCCACCACAACTTACCCATGAACGCCACCGCTGACAACTCGCCCGCAATCGACACCCGCGACAGCCCTCCATCCATGAGCGCCAGCATAAACCTTACCACCTGTTCCTCGCGCCACCACCGGTCCCCTTCCCTCTCCGCACCTGACTGCAGGAATTCCTCATATGCCTTCCACGTGGACACTGCTACCGACGCCCTCACCAACTGAAATACCCGACCTCGCCCACCGACCACAGGTCCTCCGGCACCGGCATCTTGACTTCCTCTGCCGCCGTGGCTAGCCCATGGAACCTCTCCCACTGTGAACGAGACAGGGCATCGGCAATGTCATTGTCCACTCCTGGAACGTGGCGGGCCTGAAACAGTATATCATTCTCCAAGCAACGCAAGACAAACACCCTCATCAACTTCAGAACCTGCGGGTCCCGAGCCGACTGCCTGTTCAGCACCTGCACGACGGCCATGTTGTCCACTCGAAACAGCACATGCTTGTGCGCCACTGCCACTGACCACACCGTGACTGCCACCACCAAAGGGAACAACTCCAAGAACGCAATGCTCCTCCTGCCCGCCTGCCAATGCTCCGACCACTGCTCTGCACACCATTTTCCCTCCCAGTACAGACCGAATCCGCCGCCGCCCGCCGCATCCGAGTACATTGTAGCGTCCCACTCCCAGTCCTCCGCCGGCGCCATGGGTACACCATTGAACCGTTCCAGGAACGCCCGCCACATGCGCAGATCCTCCTTCATTCCCACCGAGAGGCGCACATGGTGATGAGGCAACGTCAAACCGGACAATGCCAAACCCAAACGCCGACAAAACGTTCGGCCCGCACGCACCACGCAGCAAGCAAAATTCAAATGCCCCAACAACACCTGCACCTCTCGCACCGTCACCTTCCTTTTTGACAACATTCCATCCATCAGAACCAGCATCGCTGACCTCTTGTCTTCCGGTAGGCGTGCTTCCATGGCGACCGAGTCGAGCTCGATACCGAGAAAGGACAACACCGTACTGGGACCGCACGTCTTCTCTGGTGCCAGGGGAACCCCAAATTCCCCAATCAACCCGGCCAAACCATCCAGCTGCCGCTGACAGTCCTCCGCACCGGGCCGTCCCACCAGGAAAAAGTCATCCAGATAGTGCGTCACTGACTACGAGCCGGTGCACCTGGAAAAAACCCACTGTAGGAATGAACTGAAACGCTCAAATAGCGCGCATGAAATGGAGCACCCCATCGGCAGCGCCTTGTCCACGAAGATGAGACCTTGGAACTGGATCCCCAGCAACTGGTGATCCGCCGGGTGCACCGGCAGGAGTCGGAACGCCGACTTGACATCGCATTTCGCCATCAGCGCACCCCGTTCTGCCGTTGCAACGAGCCTCCGCGCCACGTCCACCAACGAGTAAGTCACGGACGTCAAATCTGCCGAAATGTAGGCATTGACCGACTCCCCTTCCGGCCAAGACAAATGCTGTATCAGTCGGAACTGCCCCTCCTTCTTGGGCACCACCCCGATGGGGGAGATGATCAAGCCCGGCAACGGCGGTGCCGTGAAGTGGCCCGCCATCCGACCTTCTCTGACCTCTTTGAACAGTTTCTCCCTCACAATGCCCTTGTGCGCGTTCACTGACTTCAGATTGTCCGCCCAGCGGGCAATCCGGGGGCCCACGTACCCCAGCCTAAACCCCTCCCGGAAACCCCGACGCAGCACCGCAGCATCCTCCGCCCGTGGGTACACCGCCAGCCAGGGCTCCATCCGCTCGATCCTAACCGGCGTATGAGCCTTTGCACAGAGCCCCAGCTCCCCCCCTCTGCCCCCTCCCCTCCCCCCACCATCTCCCCCTCTGGCTGGCGTACCTCCTTGCACGGGCTGTTGCCCCGGCGGGCCCCCGAGCCCCCAGCAACGCAGCACTGGATGCCGTCGTCCGCACGACGAGCACTCATGCCGAAAGAGGCATGCCACCCGCCCGCAGGCTCCTCTATTAAAGTCCCAGCAGGCCCCGACTGTGACCTGGCTGGCAGAGTCTCCCTGTCCCACCCCCCCACGGGTGGGGCGGGCCGCAAAAGGGGGCGACGCCAGCGGCAAACCGCTTGCCGTGTAAATGGTGCGGCCAAACTTGGCCCCTCCCATTGTCTGTGGGTACAGATCCGAATCCAGCTCCCCCCATTATGCTTCCGGGTCCACCGCCATGCGCGCCCGGCATTCCTCGTCGTAGTGCGACCACGCATACCCGCGGTATGTTACCTGTGCCCTCCGGACCACGTCCATGTATTTGAACAGCGCGACGGACCGGTCCAGGAACTTCTCGCAATACACGCTCGCGTAAATGAGGAACGCCGCTGACCAGTTGTCTAGCGTCAGGGGCACCTTTGGGCGCCTAGCTAACTCCTGCTCCTCCTCCTTCGACCCCCTCCTTGGACGTCAACTCCCTGTGGAGAAGCTTCAAGATGTCAATGTACTCCCCCTTCCAGATCTTTTCCCTCGTTGCCGCCGAAAGGTGTGCCCCCAGCGGCTTGGTCAGCCCCATGTAAGGTAACTTACGCACCGGTACCACACAACTCTCCTTCCCTCCCCCTGCCGTCTCCTTCTCCCCCGCCGCTGCCGACCCGCCGCCCGCGCTCGACCCGTCTCCGCCCTGCACCGCGCTGTCCGTGCCCACTCCTGCGTCCTGCACATACCGTTCCCGCACCAGCCGCCATCCCTCTTCCCCATCGCCCCCCGTCCCCACTGAAACATGCACACAACGCCGCTTGCCACTCCCCGCGCCGTCACCTGTCTTACCTGGCGTCAAGGTCGGAGTCCTTGCTGGATCCCGCCGCCTAACCAGTGGAGCCGAGGGGGCCGTCACTCTGGGCGCTTCTTGCCTTGCTGGCACCTGTAATACACTGCTAACAACATTACAAGACCCCCCCTTCCTCCCGAATCTCTCCTTCCTCCTCCGACTCTCCGTCAGCCGGCTCCACCCCACCCCGGCCCCCCACTTGGGGTTCCAGCCGGCTCAAACCCGCTCTCTCACGACACACCCACATCAAATCCATCAAGTCCACACTGGCCCTCCTATCCTCCACACTCGCAGTCAAATCAGGAATATTCGCATCCATCCTCACTCCCCTACCCCCGGCGGCCGTAAAGACACTTCGGGGAGGGGCCGGTGGAGACGCATCCCGCCTCCATTCGCCGTGGTCATGATTGTGGTCCCTCGCTGGAGCTCGGCCGCCCGCACCAAACAGGTGGGTGGGAGCCGCATGCTGCTCCCCCGAGCGCCTCGCAAACAGCTACTGCCGAGGAAAAAAGGTGGAGTCCATCATGCCAGGGTGGAAACCCCCCCTTCTCCCCCCCACGCGCCGCCCCCTCCCCCACCCCCCATCCCATAGCCGCTCCCCTCCCCCATCCTGACGAATGACCTCCGCGCCGCGACGGGATCCCCCCGCTCCCCCCTCCCCCCACCTCCTCCACAAACTCCAGGGCCTGCTTCTTCCCTTTCAGCCCAGCCCGCTTGGCGCCTCCCTTCACCCTCCCACGCAGCGCTGCCTCTTTGCGCCGTCCTCCACCCTTCGCGCCCCCCGCCCCCCTCCCACCCCGCTGAGCCGGCCGCTGCAGCGCGCCGCTGTGGCCTTACCTTGAGGCCTTGCCTCGCTCAGCAACCGCAACGCCTCGGCCACTCGCGGATCAGAGCATTCCGCCATCGCGCCCACTAAGACACCGCCTGACACCAAAGGGGAAGACCACGCTCACCGCACGCCCCAGCTACCGTCCGCCACGCCGATCCACCAACGGCACCACGCAAACGCCCACAAACCGCCTGGCTAATCAATGAAAAGGACCACAAAACCCTGTTCCCATGATGCACTGGGCCAGGGACAGACTGATTTGCATACAGCCAGGTTCTGAGCTGGGATGGTGCAGTGAGATAAATAACGGTGATGGATCAAGCCCTGATCTTTGGACTGGGTAAGAGTGGTCTGCCTAATTCAGACACTCTGTTCATCACCACCCCCTTTTTCTGAATCATTTTTGACCACTATAGGTGTGGCAGGGTATACTCAGACATGAGTCCCTTTCTCACTGCACCATCAGGATTCAAGCAAGCCGGGCCGAAGAAGGCTGAAATGCCAGAAACCGGTCCCCGGTAGCTTGTCTCCTTTCTGGTGAAGAATTGGCTTGGTAGTTTAGTCTGCCCTGTTCCCATGATGCACTGGGCCAGGGACAGACTGATTTGCATACAGCCAGGTTCTGAGCTGGGATGGTGCAGTGAGATAAATAACGGTGATGGATCAAGCCCTGATCTTTGGACTGGGTAAGGGTGGTCTGCCTAATTCAGACACTCTGTTCATCACCACCGCCCTTTTCTGAATCATTTTTGGCCACTATAGGTGTGGCAGGGTATACTCAGACATGAGTCCCTTTCTCACTGCACCATCAGGATTCAAGCAAGCCGGGCCGAAGAAGGCTGAAATGCCAGAAACCGGTCCCCGGTAGCTTGTCTCCTTTCTGGTGAAGAATTGGCTTGGTAGTTTAGTCTGCCCTGTTCCCATGATGCACTGGGCCAGGGACAGACTGATTTGCATACAGCCAGGTTCTGAGCTGGGATGGTGCAGTGAGATAAATAACGGTGATGGATCAAGCCCTGATCTTTGGACTGGGTAAGGGTGGTCTGCCTAATTCAGACACTCTGTTCATCACCACCCCCTTTTCTGAATCACAAAACTAGCTACGGCCCTGGCTGCTGTGTCACTGCACCACAAACAGTGTGCAGTGACACAAAATGGCCGGTTAAATACTAAGCCAGCCCAAAACCAGCCCAAGAAGCCCAACCAGCCCACCCAGCCCAAATATCGCCAGCTACGGCGAGCCCCGGGTGTCAAGCTTCGTCCCCCCCCTCCCCTGGTGCCCCAAACTTCCCCGGGGGGGGAGAGCCTCCCGCTGGTCGGCCACCCCCCAAATCCCCATTTTCCAGGATACCAGAAAGTGTCTGGAAACCAAAATATTGTTCAAATGTTCCGTAAAATGCACACACAACAAGCTAAAGACCATTTGCAATACATTTGGCAGGCAAGGATCCAAAGGAGAACCTGACTGAATTTTACTTCTCTTTCTTCAGTAAAAGATATGAAACTGTCAAGGACATTAAGGGCCTAGTTAGCAACATAATGTGACGTAAACACTGCATATTTGAGCATTAAAGACTGTATGTGGTGGAGTGGATATGTTGATAAATGATAGAAGGGGCTAGCTCATGGATGCATATATGGCTTTCATTCCCATTATAGGTTTCTATGAGCTGGATGATAATGTTTCTAATAGATCAAAGAATCTATGGAATGTGTGGACTTTGAGCTAGGCTGAATTGGAGAAGTATGACTTGTCATAGTGGTTTTGCCATTTAAGGTCATTGATGTTTGTGCTAGACTTTGGTATGTGTCATCTAATTTTGGCATACACTCTGTCTAAATTTGGAACATCTCTCATAGCTTCCTGAAGATACCAGCTGGATAGAAAGATGGCTCATACTCAAGCCACCAGGCTGTACAACAGAGACCACACATGATCCGAATGCCTCTGGCTGAAACTGCATCTTTATCAGTTTGATAGGCCAGCATTTGCAGTTCGCCACACTTGTGGCTTTCTTCAAAGTGACAACAATGCAAAACAGAGTTACACAAACTGTGGGTCAGGTCGCGAGGCAGTTTTTGGTGGATCTCGAAATTCCAAGCAATAAATAAAGTTGTCCTTAAATTCTGTATTTATCTTGTCAATTTTATTGCGCTTTAAAGATAGAGATCATATAGAGATCAAATGAGAGACTATGCCTTCTGATAAATTGCTTTTTAACATGGGGATTGGTGTTTGCAAACTCCTTTCACTTTGCAGTCTGATAAAGAAAACTAAATTGAATAATGTGAGAATCTTGCTTGGGTACAGCGAGTGTGAAATGAAAGTCTGTAGGATGCCATTCATTTTGTAGCACACAATAAAATGTAAATACCTGTAAATAAACATTTCATATTCAGCCATTAGGAAAGTAAAAATGAAGCACATTTTGTTTTGTAATTCTGAAGTGGGATGAAGACAAAGGTTTTAATAGAATGAAACACATCAGGACACTTTACTTGGTGATGTACAAATAATATTTACTGAAATCCGATTTTCACACATTATCATTTGTGAATAGTATAATTTTAACAGTAAATCTGTAGATACATGCAAATTTAGTGGCCATTTTAATGATAAGTGTCCTGTCTGTAATGGCAGAGCGCCACCACACCATGCTTTAGTTACATTAAAAATATCACCCATCTCAGACCCATTAAAGCTAGCTGGGTCCCAAACGTTTGTCATTTTAAAAATTGGGTCCTGGTTCTAAAATGTTTGGCAACCACTTGAATAAAGTATTCTCTTTGAGACATATGGAAGTAGCCAAAATGGAGTTTCTATCTCATATTATTAATACTTTGGATGTCTTTATGTGTTATTACTGTGTCATGATTGAGGGCATTGACTTACCTTAATAGTATCTCATATAAGCATTTTTGCATCTCTGTAATGGGTAGGAATATGGAGGATCTAGAACTGAAGGTGGAGGTGAAAAGAGACTAGCTGAATAAAGCAATGAGTGATCTCAGGCACTCACCCTCTCAGTCATCTCCTGTTCTTCCCAAATGAAGCTGATGCACAGAGTAAGAGTTGATGAGAGTCTGAGAGGGGATACTTAGTCCCTTCTGTTCTGTCTCCCAACCCCGATTTCACGCCCTCTTCCAAACATTTTGCTAATAAAGAATAGTAAAAGAGAGGTGCGTGAGGGATAACAGACACAAAAATAATTTAGAACTCAAGAGACCCCTAGGCGAAAGTGACAAACGTGACAGAGCGATGGATGAGAGACTGTGTAAAGTACAGAAAGCCAGTGAAAGGTAGACACCGAGACAGAAATTGCTTAGAGACACCACCATCACCCAGTGAGGCAACTAAAGCAACATATTCTCCTGAACCCTTGCTATTTGCCACCTGCCAATGCTTCTACGAGTACTGCTGACTCACACAGTAGTAATGAGAGGGATCAGGCATAATTATATTAGTAACGTTATGAGAAGTAGCAAATTCGGTAATTGCTCTACCTTGATACACCCAAGTCACCTAAAATATTCAGTGCATACTGCTGTTTGCCATGATTTACTAATAATATAGCACAATGACCCAATCTAATTTTAAGTTCTGCAAAAAGTGTTTCCTGCTAATGTATTTTCTTTTGTTTCGTTCACCTTGCAGGTTCACAAAAGTGACGTCACTGTAGTCGTGTTTTTCATAATGCCAACAAAGACAAATAATTTCAATGTGGAGACTTTGAAGGGACAAGCAGTGCGAAAACAGCTGTGGTAAGAATAATTCTCTTTTTAGGAACTAGTAAATCGACATCGCACTCAAAAATAGAAAATTTGTTTTAAATATGCGAATCTGGTATGGTTTGTATGTAATAGATTGCTTTTCGATCCATGCAAATATAGAGTTAAATCGTGTCAAGGAGCTGTACATTTATAGTTAGTTTATATCATGAGTAATAAAGAAATACGAAATCTAGGTTGTGTAGAAAGGATAATTAAGTGTGAGCAAAAGCTTCCTGTGCTAATTATATTTATATATATATATATTGGGATTTCCTCTAAACTGAGTTCAACAGTTGGCACTGATCTTTTACATTAAGTGGCAGATTAACCAATTCCAAACGCCGAGTCAGTTTGTAACTTTCACTTACGTCATAAGACTGTAATTTTGTCACCATAAAGCATATTTGCATCCAAAACTGACTTTCCTTTTCTGTTTGGGACCATTTATCAGTGTCATTACAGAGGATCGCCTTGTGTGGCACGGTTATATTCATAGTGAAAGTCATATTAATTCTATGTCATTCGTTAGAATTAATGTTGAATACTATTAATATTTATCCTACATTTATTACATTTACCTTACATGTGTATCATAATACTACAATGTAAGTGGAATCAGTGATCCTTTTAAGAATACTGTTTAGAGTATGGAGCTATATTTATATATTTTTTTTCCAAATAAAAACGAAATTAGGAAAAATGACTTAAAACTGAAGGTTGAATGTAGCCATGGGAGCAGCTTGAACTAGAGGTGTTAGAACTGGGATTTCTGGTTGGCTAAGGCTTGTGCCAAAGCCAGGCAGAAACGACCATTCTAGTCAGGGCAAGGGAGGTACACGCCAAAGATAACCCCTGCTCACCGCCTTGGTAGCATGGCACGAGCAGTCAGGCTTATCCCGGAGGCAATGTGTAAAAGCATCTGCGCACACACACAGCAACAACATCCCAGGCATGCTACAAAAGGAACTCCACACAAGGTTATATAAAAATAGCCTTTGTATTCTCAAAACACATCAGATAGTAATCACACAATATACATTGTGCCAACTGGCACAGGCAATATTCACAAGGGATTATTTACACAGGACAGAGCCACGTGGTCCACTGTAAGGATCAACACTTAGCAGAAATTGGTACAAGTAAAAATAGATCATAAACCTACAACCAGAAGCCACTGGTAATCACTATACTCCACCTCAACCTGTAACATAACTTTACATTATGCATAGTCACAACAGGCGCAAATTACATCCTGCGCCAACCTCACAAGCATAAACACATTATGCAATCTCTCACAAGTCTAAACACATTAGACCCTACCTCCTAAGTATAACTCACATTAGGGGCATAAATCACGGTGAAGTACAATCTCACTAACGCAATCCTAAATAGGTAAAACAACCTCATAAGCCTAAACCATATCTAGAGGTATCAAACACAGGGTGCGTAAAACATACTAAATGCATTACATTTCTTCGCACCACATTTAGAGCACATCAATCACATTAGGGCCTTGTGCCCTATCCATATACCAGCCCCCTGGACAACTGGCCATCCAAGAAGGGGCTCAAATGCCCTGTGTCCAGAATGTCAGGGCGCGCTGCCAAGGCAGCGCCAGTCAGGGGTGCGCTATCTGCTCAAACCTAAATGTTGCAACTGCCCACTACTTGCTGGGCAGCTGAGCAGCTGAGAACAATAACCTGGGGCCTAAGTAATGCAGCCTGCACTAAGTGCTGCGCAGCTGTGCAGGCCAAGGTAGGGTGAAGGAGTGTGTCTCACTCCTAGATTCAAAAGGCAGGTCCCCCTAAAATAAAGAACCTAAACGGTGCAGCTGCCCACTACTTGCTGGGCAGCTGAGCAGCTGAGAACAATAACCTGGGGCCTAAGCAATGCAGCTGGCACTAAGTGCTGTGCAGCTGTGCAGGCCAAGGTAGGGCAAAGGAGTGCGTCTCACTCCTAGATTCAAAAGGCAGGTCCCCCTAAAATAAAGAACCTAAACGGTGCAGCTGCCCACTACTTTCGGGCAGCTGGGAGTCTTCACATGAGGCCTGGCACCACTGTGCCACTACTGTCCCTCTCAGGGACTCTCTCAATGCTGCAGAAACATGGGCACCACTGTGCCACACCACGGGGAAAAACATTGCCCTTAAACAAATGACTGTGCCATCTGGCTCTAAAATCAACACATGGGCTAGGAGCATTCTGACTCCATAAGCAACAATGCCACCAGGAGCACACTGGCTCCTTAAAAAATCATGCCCCTCATCGCAGCTGACCCCTGCCTACATGGGGCAGCTGAGAAAATGCCCTTCAGGGGCGGCATGGGCCCACGTGGGCCCTCGAAGCACATCTCGAAACGTTGGAGCCTTCTAGGCTCTAAGGGTAACTTTACAGGTGTCACCCCCGTTGGAGCAGCCCGCTGCCAGGAAGGGCTGCCCAGAATGCAGGCAGGACACGGTGCCTCGATCAGGCACCATCTATTGTGCACCCAGAGCGACCCCCACCCCTCATCGGCTGCTCTTCCCTGGCGGGGGGACTCCTCTTCACTTGGTGCGGCTTTT
This sequence comes from Lissotriton vulgaris, assembly GCF_964263255.1. NCBI lineage: Eukaryota > Metazoa > Chordata > Amphibia > Caudata > Salamandridae > Lissotriton > Lissotriton vulgaris. The sequence goes on from NC_141685.1 coordinate 2,049,468,947, forward strand.
CTTCCAGAGGCGGCAGTATGCGGGGCTTGAAGGACTGGGTTCTTTAAGACCCAGCGGTGCCAGGGGACAACACCTGAAACCTTCGTGGGTAACCTGCTCCGGCGTACGAATGACAGAGACACGGGACACTTCCTTCGGCGTCAAAGATTCAAGGTTTATTTACTGCAGGGAAACACAGAAGTCACAGGAAGTACAACAAGTGTAGTTCGGGGAGACTGCTTCAAATTGGTTCTGTGGATCGCTCCTTTTATACACGATTCTCCCATAGGTTAACATGATACACAAAAGGTTACGACTTGGTTCCCACAATTATCCCCGAGAGGGGTCGTTTTTGGTCACTTTGATACATTCAAGGTCCGGAATATAAGTGCGGAAACATTTGGCGGTTCCCAACTGTAAAAACCCATCTTCCCATCATTAGTACATTCCAATCAGCAGTAAAACAGATCGAAGAAGGAACAAGAACAGGTGTGGAGGAAGATGGAGACAGTGGGGAGATTGGAAAGGGTGTAAAAGGGGAGGTATCGGGGAACGCGAGCTACAGGCATCAAAGGGACGTGCCTAATGAGATGCACGGCTGAGACAATAAACCGACACGGCAAGATGAGCCTCGAGCGGGGCCATCTGCCTTACAGTATCATCCCCCTCGTCATAAAGACACTTTCAAAGGACATGTGTTTTCCGCAGATATCTTGGGAATCCCAGGGTCGCGAAGCGGACAACGTCCGTTCGCTGGCTACTTGAGGGCAAGAAACAAAATGGATGCCGTATCTAAGATGGAACCCGTGGGTACAGATAAAAAACCCACGTAACAAACGAACGGTTTAAGTTATCACAGCGAAACTGCGCACACTTACTAAACTCGTCATTTGCGGTTCGTAGATACCAGACTCGACCATATTCGTACGAGTCGAAAACACCACTTACAGTTGCCACGGAACCTCAGACGCTCCTTTTGCCCTCATGTAGGCAAGCACTAGTCGGAATCATACTCAATATTCATCAGACGATCTAGATGTTGCTGTAACATAGCTCTGTCCAACTGAGTCCCCTTGGTAACAGGTGGCTGTCTCATACACGTTGTAGCACAGAGGCCACATAAGGCAGGACCACACTGCACACAAAGGCAACACACATGAACAGGAACGCCACAACAACTCCGATGATCATCAGAATCTTCCAACCCCAAGTCGACATCAGGCCCCAAAACCACCCAAGTAGCGTCCAATCCCCTACATCCACGTGTATGGATTCGGAGATTCTATGCAACTTTGAGATGGCTTGATAGACAGTCGGAGCGTTATCCGGAATGAAAATACAGCAGCTCGAATGGATCACCTTACATACCCCACCTCGATCTGCTAAAATCACGTCTAAAACCATACGGTTTTGTAACGTCATAAGTCTATCCGCCTGAAGTTCTGTGGTGATATTACCAAGGGCACTGGCAGTAATATTAGCTGTCGATTCTACCACTCGAGTCAACTGTCTCAGGTTCCTACTATTAACCATAGGCCCCCAAAACGGGAGGAAACCCTTGAAAAAGTCTCCTGCCTCTTGAGCGGCAGTATCTTCTTCGCTAATTGCGCCTCTCACAACTCTAGTTTTGTGATAATCTGCATCTACAGTGAACGTCGGAGGCAACAAATTTGCGATAAAGCATGCGCCCACAAAGTCGGAGGGCAACCATGCATACGCACGATCATGGCAGACAAAGTACGTACCCTTGGCAGCCAGAAACACAGGGGACGAGACCATAGGCAGAATGTAATTCTCGGAGCAAGCACTCTCTCCAAGTCGGGCTTTCGATCTTCGGCCACGACCCATTATACAAAAATTACCAATGTGGGGTACGACCCATATCGGAGGCGAGCTTTTAAGCTGTTTATCACTCGTGAGCGCACTATACTCGACCTTACTCAAGACCCTATAGGCTTGTACCTCTTCCTCTGGGATGAGCGACGGCTCATAGATATCTCTATCTAAATCTTCTATCGCTATGGACAAAGGCTTATAGTACGAGCCAAGGCCAAGGTAGGGAGAACGTGGCTCTCGACTGGGGTGAGAATCTAGTGCACTTCGAAACATTGTTTGGAATGCTCGAGCTGAACCCTGGGAACTATACGGTAAGACCAGATATGGAATTCCCTTATCTGTGGTATGTGGCATTAGTCCACACACCCAACAATTAGTAGTGTTTACCACTAACTGGTGCTGGTGAAGGAGCTGAATAAAGGAATTATTGCGGAATTCTGCACGTCTAGCCTGTTCATGTTCAGGTAAGATATGATATGAAAAGAATGAGGAGATGCAGTGGAGGTAAGTGTAGGGTCAGAAGTAGGAGTAGGTATGGCAGAAGGTAAGAAGTAAGACATCGTGTAATACACCCCACCTGCCAATAGTGCAGAAACAATCAGAAGCAGTACGAATATTTGAAACATAAAACATTTGGTACGACTAAGTTGTTGTAACTTGAACCTTTGCGCCTGAGCTTCTTCCAAGTCCATCAGCTTCGAAAACGCCATCCCCTATGACCGTCCGCAACGTTTCTTGACGCACTTTGTTCTGTGTAGCAGTAGTCAATCCCTAGGAGTTACCAGGAACCAACAGTCTTTAACCTAGTGTCAAGACCTGCTAACCAGAAGGAAGTACACGCGCGGCCCTACGGCCTTTATTCACAATGTATATGCAAAAAATGTCTCTCAGCTGTGGAAGCAAAAACACATATGGAACGAAACTCAATATATATATATATACAAAAATAATTACAATAATACGGGTGTTCGGACTGATCATGGAAAACGGGATAATGCAATTATCAAGGGGCAGAACGGGATTATTTTATTTGTCCTTAGTGCTGGAACGCAAAAAGTATCGAGTTTTCCCAGGACGTGTATGTTCATCAAACAAAGGATCCGATGAGGGAACAGAGTCCTGTTGATCAGCCGAATGTTCTGGTCTCGAGTCTTTTGATGACAAATGTTCAATAGTGTCTTTCTGCTGCACTGAGGATTCTCCGACAGGTTGTGCGTCGCTGAAAGGTACAAACGCCGGCAATCCTTCAGATTCAGATGAAGCAATGCCCCTCCTCACCCACGAGTCTGCCGGCAAAGGAATAGGAACTTTCTTTGTATGGGTGGCATGCACCCAATTTTTCCGGCCCTCTAAACGAACGGCAGTTCTCGTGGCAAGGAGGACCTGGTAGGGTCCAGTAAACCGGGGTTCCAAGTTCTTCTTGCGGGCGAAATTTCTGGTGACCACCCAGTCTCCGGGCTGGAGCTGGTGGCCTGGACCCTCCGTCTGCGTCGGCAATGCTTCGTAAACCTGTTGGTGAATTAACCTCAGTTTAGCAGTCAGATCATGAAGATAGTCAATCAACATTGGGTATTCAAGACTGGAGAACACACCCGGTCTAGGGACCCCCCACACATTCGCAGGACGACCGAACACTATTTCATAGGGGCTAAGCCCTACTCGGGAGTGTACGGTTGCCCTAGTTGATAACAAAGCTAAGGGTAAAGCATCAGGCCACGAAAGACCAGTCGTAGCCTGAATCTTCGCTAGTTTCAATTTAAGGGTGCCATTATACCCTTCAACCAAACCAGCTGACTGGGGATGATTGGCGCTATGGAATTTTTGATTAATTCCAAGGCCCTTACACACACTCTTCATCACACTCCCCACAAACTCACTTCCGTTATCCGACCATACAATCCGAGGCATTCCATACCGAGGAAAGTATTCCTTCAGTAGGATTTTCGCAGTAGACAAAGCAGTATTGTCTTTGAGGGGATAGGCTTCAATCCATCGGGAGAACGCGCAAACCACAACTAAAACGTATTTCAGGTTATTGCATCGCTCCATATGGATGAAGTCTAATTGGATCACCTCAAAGGGACATGAAGGGGGAGCAAAACTACCAGGAGGAGTTGGGGTTCCCTTACCAGGATTGTACAACATACATACCATACAATTCTTAACCAATCGTTCAGCACATTTCGTAATACCATCATTCTTCCACACAGGGGACAGCAACTTACAAATACCTTTCACGCTAATATGTGCTAACCCATGCGCCATTGTCACAACAGCCAGCACATACGCATCCGGTAGCATCCATCTCTTATGTTCCGACAAATCAACCCAACAACCATTCACATCCAACTTTCCCGTACTTTCTTTCCACTTCGTCTTTTCAGTCTCGGTGGCCTCATTCTGAATTGCTTTCACACTCTCGATAGTGTCCTCACACATACTCGATTCTGTAGGCCACCTAACCGAACTCATCACATACATTCTAGTGCTAAGATTCCGAGCAGTCTCCTTAGCAATCTCATCCGCAAAGGCATTACCACGACCAACATCATCCGTCACCTTACGATGCGCACTACATTTAACAATCGCTACCTGCTTAGGCAACGTAAGTGCATCCAAAAGATCATTCACGAGCTGTCCATGCTGAATCTTCGTACCATGCGATGTCATAAAACCTCTCTCTCTCCACAACCGTCCAAAACTATGGGCGACGCCAAAAGCATATTGGCTGTCGGTAAACACATTCACACGTTTCCCTTTCGCTAACACACACGCTCTAGTTAGAGCGATCAGCTCTGCAGCCTGGGCAGAGTTCTGATTCAATCTCGCAGTTTCCACAACAGTATTCAAAGTCACAACAGCATACGCAGTAGTCACATCACCATTCGGCAATTTAAAACATGAACCATCCACATACAACGTTCCGTCTGGATTTTCCAAAGGAGTGTTTTTAAGGTCCACTCGACCTTTTGTTTCCTCTTCAGTTCTCAAATAGCAGTCATGGACTGCTATTTCATCTGACTCTGTGCTAATGGGTAACAAAGTTGCCGGGTTCAGAACATTACAACGTTTTATCTGAATATGACTTGCCAACAGCGTCAATTCGTACCCAGACAACCTCGCACTCGTCAAGTGCTGAGTTTTCGTACGATTCAAAAGAGTATCGACTGCATGCGGAACCATCACCGTAAGCATATTATCCATGACCAATCCTGCTGATTGTCGGATGGACACCGCAGCTGCCGCTGTTGCTCTCAAACAACTCGGCAATGCTCTAGCTACCAGGTCCAAGGTCGAGGAAAAATATGCACATGGACGTTGCTTACCACCAAAAGGTTGTGTTAAGACACTCAAAGCACAACCTTCCCTCTCGTGAACATATAGTGTAAACGGCTTGCTATAGTCAGGAGTACCTAACACAGGAGCCGAACACAATGAGTCACGTAATTCAGAAAAACTTTTCTGACATTCGTCCGTCCATGGTAAAGGAGTTGAAACATCCTTGCACGTAAGAGCCACCAATGGTTTCGCTAGCAATGAAAAATTTGGAATCCATTGCCTGCAATACGACGTGATACCTAGAAAGGCACGCACATCTCTTTGGGTTGTTGGCACAGCCATTCGTGCAATTGCTGCAATTCTCTCTGGGGTCAACCGTCTTCCCTCCTTTGACAATAAGTGACCTAGATAGGTTACTTCTTGACAACAATATTGGAGTTTAGAAGGTGACACCTTGTGATGTAAGTCACAGAGATGTTGCAGCAACGACACCGTAGCAATTTTGCAAATGTCCTGAGTATCTGCAGCCACCAATAAGTCATCAACATATTGGATTAAGGCCGCACCAGCCGGCAACGAAAACGCATCCAGTTGACCCTTCAAGGCTTGGCTGTAAATCGATGGACTCTCACAGTAGCCCTGAGGAGCGCGTTTAAACCGGAAGCTGCGTCCACCAAGAGAGAAACCGAAAAGGTCTCTACTCTCTTCTGCAATTGGAATGCTGAAAAACGCATTCTTCAAATCGATCACCGAAAACCACGATGCAGAAGCTGGAATCAGAGTCAGTAGCGCCGTGATGTCAGGCACAACAGGAAACTGAGGAATCACAATTTTATTTACCTCCCGTAAATCGATAACAAAACGATAAACAGGTGGTTTCGAAGGATCAGTACGTTTTAGAATGGGCAGTACAGGGCTGTTGCACACGTTTCCCCGTGTTTCTTCAATAACGTCTTTCTCGATCAAATCATAAATGATCGCTAACAATGCTCGTTCACCATCAAGAGAGATACGATACTGGGGAATACGTGGCAACCGCACATTAGATTTCAACTGAACAACATAAGGGGAGATGTTAAGCAGGCCCACATCATTGGGACCTGTTGCCCACAAAGATGCAGGAAGAGAACTCAATTCCGGTGGAAGCTTATCGAGAGACAAGTACATAGGAGAGACAACCCTCTCTCCTAAAGTAAGCTTTACACCCGCAGGAGAACAATACAGAGTTGCATACAAACGTTTTAGCAAATCCAGGCCCAAAAGATTTTCACCACAACCCGTAGTCAAAATCAACGGAGCTTGAAGCTCACGAGGCCCAATTGTAAGGGGCAAAGGGCGTGAAACTGGATTGCTAACAGGGGCGCCAGAGAATCCAACGGAAACATTTGTCAAGCCAGACAAAGGTGCGCCAGGGAGTTTCGAATGCATTATGGAACTTTTCGCTGCACCAGTGTCCAACAGAAAAGGCTCAACGACGCCCGATGTAGCAACTGCGACGTAAGGCCCTCTCTGATCAACCGGAACTGATACCACTCCTTCTCCTTGTCTATGGCTGTCCTAGTAATTGCTGTCGTCAGGTCCCTGATCGACGTAATAATCATCTACGTTGTACTGCGCGGATCGTCCTTGCGACGATCCACGTTGATCAAAACAATTATCGGAATTTGATGAGTTATCCGAACGGTCATTTTGAACACCGCGACCTCTACCACGTGGTGCCTGCTGAGAACCACCACGACCTCCTCTAGATGAGTTACCACTGTTACGATCGTTTAAAACGGGACAGTTAAATTTTAAATGACCCTCTTGTCTACAATAGGCACACTGATTGTACCCTAACGAAGATCTTTGGGAAGAGGAGTCATTTCGAGGTTGTGACCTATTTGATTGCGACTGCGGTCTATTTTGCTGCGAAGCATTCTGATTCGAGCGCGGGGGATACGCCTGCTGTAACAACACTTTAGTTTTGAGTTCTTTCGTCTTCTTATCAGCGCGGTCGTTCTCCTCTTTTTCTCTGTTCTCATAATACTGTGCCGTAGCCAATATTTGAGCCGAGGTAGAAACGGCCCACGCACTCTCAGAATTTTTCAATTTATTGCTCAAATCGGGTAATAAGTTAGAGACAAATTTGTCCACGAACAACCGTTGACCACCCTCAGTGCTCATTTCCTGACCACTGTGATCGATGAATGCCTCCTCAAATCTCGTAAAGAAATCAGAGACACTCTCGTCCTTCTTCTGTTTACAAGCTGACAATTTATCCCAATTCACCCTCATAGCTGGCATAAGTGTTTTCATTAAGGTAATTATTCTCTGAGGGAGAGCAGTAATGAGTTGTTCAGGCTTAGCCCCGCCGACTTGTCGCGTATCGGCCGCAGTAAGAGTAGCCCAATCGCCACCTAAATCATTTGCGTGATCTTCGTGCCGAATCTTAGCCCATACCGGTTGAGGTACGACATTGCCGAACAACATATCGATATCGGCAAGATTCATTACCGTAGCGTCTACAAGCTGCGATAATTCTTTATAATACCCTGCAGGATTTTTGCGAGGGTCAGGCAAAGATTGCTTCACCTGTAACACTTCAGAGCGTTTCCATGGGAGATGTATCCATACTCTCTGGAAATATGGTAGAATAATGGGATTAGCATTAGGATCGCCTGGCATCCACACTGGTGGAACTTCCCGCATAGGGAACTGACCGGACGCATCCAACTGCCTCTCAACATCCTCAACAAACAAAGCTTGAGGTATAGGAGCAGGACGGAAAGATAACAACCGTTCAACAGCACGTCGAACATTAGTATTCACTATCAGTCCATTCAAGAACTGAAGCTGTAGATCAGACAAAGCGGTCAACACCTCTCGTCAGGTGCATCGGCCGATATCTGATCACGCAGTACCTTGCACATTTCTTCAAACACGTATCTTTGTGTCGGTTCATTGAATTGGCAGAACGTATCAAGTACAACACGTGGAGGATTTCTAAGAGGGTGCGTCATCCAACCCATCGCCATATTGTATAGCGAAGCACGCTCCCTGTTACCGGGAAGCTGACTACGTCTCTGAGGACCATCTGAACCAGCGGACCCAAAAACAGGTCCGAGAGAATGAAAAAAACTAGCCGCAACAGGAGAAGTACGACTACGAGTAGACGGAGAAGTATAGCACAAGGGACTAACAAGAGAAGAGGTAGGAACAGAAGAAGCAACAGGAGTAAGTAGAGCAGGAGCAGTAGCGGGAGCAGGAGGATGTGGATGGTAGCAACACCATCTCTCTGATTACGTTTAGTCTGTCTGATCTCTTTCTGTCGGGCTTCTTTGCGCCACAACCGAAAGGCATCAAACATGGCCGGCCTTGACTTTCTCTCAAACAATTTAGTCTCAAGATTATCTAAGATCGTTGTCTCAAAACTACCATGAGGTGGCCAACTAAGGGCACCATCTTTCTTTGTGTAACGGATCCAGTAATCATTAAAAGTAATCGGGCCTAGCCCGTGTTTGCTGTACAGCTCATAAGTGGGAGTTCCAACCGGAGGTATCGGACACGAGTCCTCCAGTCGGGAATCCGTACCACAACGTCTGAAACAACTAAACAAAGTACTGCGACCAGGCATCTTGCACACTAGCCGAGTTTCACAAACGTCAAGGGTTACGGGATTTACCAAGTCCCAGCAAAGAGCAAAAACCCTCGGTTTTTGGCGACCGCAGACGTCAAATATCACAACAAAGTACCAAGAACTTCAAATGCAATGGAACCATGCAACAACTAAGCAACCACAACCAAGAACTCTGGGAGCGACCCACAAATACTTAACTCAAAGATCGATGGCGTCACCAGGAAGGCCCGTCAATCGTCTCGCTATACCAAGGTCTACGCCAGGCGCCAAAACAGGTCTACAGTCAGGGCACCGGGACTTCAGGATTGAGCCCGTGAGGCTCTCGACGACTTCCTTTGGCTGCCGGGCCGTGCGCGGGACTTCCTCTGTGAAACCAGAAGTCCTGCACGCCGCCAGGCAGCTGGCTACCTGACTTTCTGTTTTCGCCACGGGCCGCGGAGGTGTCTCTTCGTGCAGGCATGAGGGGTAGGCACCCTCGAGAATGAAAATGAACAGCGGGGTTGGCACCCGCTGTACTTAAAATAAGAATAACACGGCCATCATGCAGGGTGGGCACCTGCTATAAAATTTAAATAGGACTCCGGGCAAAGTCGCGGGGTGGGCACCCGCGCAGATAAAGAATTGCATAAGCGGGGTGGCACCCGCAATAGGCAGACAGTGCAGGAAATCCCTACGCTGGGGGTTCCCTCTTACAGGGAAATACGTGCCATGCTCCCAGGCTAAAAATAAAGCGCTCATGAGGCGCTGGGGCAAGTAACACCCAGTCTAACAGGGTAACTGGAGAAAAAGGGGCCCAAGAAGTCCTGAACATCAAAGATGGAGCACAACAGCTCCCAGCAAAGAAAGGTCCTCCAAGCATCCAGGGGCTGGGCAGGGCCCAGGAAGGCAAGCCTTCCCCTGGGCCCCAGCAGCAGCACGCCCCTCGTAGATTCAAGTCAGGAACAAGAATCTTTGCATGGGGTCACAGCCCCTTCTTTTATACACAGATTTCCTTTGTACCAAAGGTGCAGGCAAGGGGTGAACCAGAAACAACTGGTTCTGGAGCACTTTGTTTTGCTCAGCCCCTCTCTCTATTCACAGGACAGGCCAGGGTCATCAGACACACCACAGGGGGTGGAGCCAGCATTGTGGAGGGAAGGCCCAGACCTATTCAGGTCCCAGGTGCAACTCCTCCCTGCCATCAACATACAGATCTCCCCATTCACCACCGGGCAGACCCATCCTGACTGCTGGACCCAGGCACACCAGCCAGCTCCAGCCATTCACAAGCCAGAAAGTCAATTCACATTCACTGCACAGACATGCTAACTTCTAAAAGTGTCACTTCTCCACTAGACATAATAAATCTATGCACATCCTCGTACAGCATTTAATCTCATGAGTTCGCACATACCAAACTCACCCCTGCACTCCCCACACATCAGGAACTACCATAGACACACATATCCCCATGCATTTCTATGGGAGTGCAGGCCACTCTCACCACACATACACAGAGAGCGCACACACTTTACACTGGACCACAGTGAAAAAGTGCGCAGAGGCCTAAAATTACCAACACCAGGTTACAGAAACAATCTAGGAAAATGCTAAAAGTTTTGGGGTGAACCTGCCAAAAGGGCCAAGCCAACAAGAGGTAATTACACTTAATTGCATGCAATCCGAATTCTTCATTTAGCACTGGATTGTAGCGCAAAATGTATCCTGGTGTTGTTTTTTTGACAAGAGGACACATTTTGCGCCAAAAAAAGTGCAATAAAAAAAACAAAAGCACCACAAACAACAGCCACTCACGTTTTGTTGTTTCTATGCCTGGTAAATGTTTACTGTGAGGTGGCACAAGGGCCTAATTTGGGGCATTTTGAGTAACAAGTTTAACGCCAAATTCCCTGAATTACTCACATTACTTCAGAACATTTTCAATTACCCCCTAGGCCTCATTCGAACCATTGAATAAAGCCTCTTTACCAGACTGTGCTCATTTACCCATGAATCTGACAGCACAGTGTTAGGCACTCAAGAGCCTGCTTTCGCAATGAATGCATAGCATTAATGTAAACAATACGCTTTCTTTCGAGATATTGGCTATGAGGCCAGTATTGTTTCACTGTTCTGCAAAGCAGTGCAAATGGCAAATAATAAAGCCAACTTCTCTGCACTGAAGAGGAATGATACCAGAACTATAGTGAGCTTTCGTTTCAGCTGTTTTTTCAATAGAATATACATATAAAAATAACATGCACAAAAAGCCATCTTCGCAGCCCTGATCTCTTGAATTGAACAGTATCAACAATAAGTTTATGGTTTCCAAGTTGATTTGGCAAGGGTAAAAGCATGTATTTTTTTTCGAGTTCATAAAGTTCCTTTCTTTTAGGGCTATTAATGTTATAGCATATGATGAGGTATCGAAAAAGACCTGATTGTTCACAAAAACATTATCCCATCTTTGAAAATGTTTCTTGCGATGCCTCTGATGATTTCATATGTTTCATTATTTACCTTTTGCCACCAATTAGAAAAGGTGGCTGGGTTTTCATCTTTTTATTTTTTTTGCTATTAATAATCTTGCATTTGCTATGGTGTAGAGAGTTAATAGCTCTGCATGAACACTCAGTAAAGTTGGGCTCAATTCACATCTTAATTTGTTTGATGTTATATTGCTTAGTCTTTGAAAGATGGAGATCCCAATGTCATTCACTTTTGAGCAAGTGACAAACATATGTGATGAATCAGCGGTCTGAGAAAGACATTGCAGCCATAGTTTAGGTACTTTCATTTAGTTGAGATAGCTGGCAATATCTGTGCCTTTATAACAAGTATTCTTCCAATAAACCGATCAACAAAGGGAGAGACAGGGTTCAAGGGCACTCTTAGTCCCCAATCAATAGATACAGAAACAAAGGAAGAGTGTCCAGCCTTCTGACCAACTACAGCTGGCCTCTATCTATACGTGCTATCTCGATCACACTCACGCCTTACTGACGGACACTCTTCCTTTGTTTCTGTTTCTTCCAATAAACAACTGCGTAATATTCCTCAAATATTTACAGGATATTTGAAAAATGTTACCGTGTTTGTTTTTAATAGAGTATACTTTCTGTATTTCTGATGTCGGCTGATATAAGCAAGTGATTTCCCTGACATCTACCCTGTCTCGATTTCCTTGGATTTAGTCTCTAGTGACTTCCTATTGTTCCTTATAATTTGAAGTGCTTCAACACTTCTGCATACGATTTCATTAGTATTATGAATAACAGCAGCATTGAGAAGCTGTGCGTTAATCTGTGGAATATTCCTCTAAACCATGGGTACTCACAAACTTTCTCTCAGGGGCCAAATATACAGTGTGGTTTGTGTCCGAGGGCCGCACCAGCGGGGGCGGGGTCAGTGGGGAAGGGGGCGGGGCTAGAGCAACAAAAAAAAAACGTGACCATGAGGTTGATCACAGGTCCCTGCAGCGGACGCCTTCGTCCACTGAGCCACCAGACCTGGCATACACAAATATGTGTATATATAAATAGATATCAAATACCAAATAACTCGCCGCAATAGATATATATATATCTCTCTCTCTCTCACTGACTCTGACTGTCTCACTCTCTCCCTCCCTCTCTCTCTCCCTCTGTCTCCCACCCTCTGTCTCCCACCCTCTGTCTCTCAGTCTGTCTCCCACCCTCTGCCTCCCACCCACCCTCTGCCTCTCTCCCACACTCTGCCTCTCTCCCTTTCTCTGCCTCTCTCCCTTTATCTGCCTCTCTCCCTTTCTCTGCCTGTCTCTCCCCTTCTCTGCCTGCCTCTCTCCTTTCTCTGCCTGCCTCTCTCCTTTCTCTGCCTGCCTCTCTCCTTTCTCTGCCTGCCTCTCCCTCCCTCTGTCTCCCTCCCTCGCCGCCTCAAAACCCCTTCCCTGTCGACCTCCAGTGCTCTATGTTGGCCCCAATGGTTGTGATGTCACTGAGCACCAGGCGGGGGGTTGCGTGGCTCTGGGTCTCAGTTGAATGGGCTTGTGTCCACTGCGCACCCTGGTCCCACCTGTTAGCTTGTTGGTCTAGTGGGGTTAGGTAGCAACCCCCTCCTCCTCACTCCTCAGGTTGCTGGTGTGGCCCCCTCCCATGCTTCACAGGTACGAGCAATGATGAATCACTGCTTTACAGGAGGGCACGCCACTGAGATGCAGAGAGCACTCGCGTCGGGCTGGGACATCCCCCGTATTTTATGCCTTCTTCTGTTGTAAGACGAGGAGGGATCCCGCTGCGCTTGCCGTCCAGATCCCCGGAGTGCACCCACGAGCTGAGCTCTCTGGCCAGGAACTGACCCGGCACCACCCTCCTCCCCAGCGGGCCCGCACTATCCTCTGTGCTCACTGGTCTTGGCGGGGGGCACCCGTAGAGCTCCGTATTCTCCCCTGACCTTCACTTCGTAGACAGCATCACGGAGCAGCATAGAGGACTGGGCCACCTCACCAGCCAGCATGCGTTTTGACACTTACCGGGCTATTGGATGCTGAAACTATGACATTTCACAATTCAAAACCCTACCTCTGACATTCCCGTTTTGAAAAATGAGCATGCTTTTCTCAAAGTGACTTTAACCGGGACTGGCAACTTTAATACATTTTATTTTTCATTGTCTGTTTTTAAAATATGCATAACTATGTACTTTTCTTACTCTTAACACTTTTTGAATATATTTCAGGAGCTAAGCATACCAGTGAGTCATACGATGTTTAGTTAAGAACTTGTAAATAAACACACATATACATTTTCTTTTCTTATGATAATATGTGATTGTTTTGGAGCATGTATTTTCATTTGTATTTTCACATGAGGTAGAGTGGTTTTCTGCCACTCAGAATATATTAATTATGACTGTGCCTTGTAGGTGCTGATTACGTGACCTGGGTTCATAGACACTGGTCATTTCAATGGAAAAAGTTTACGGCTTTAAGGGAGCAGGGGGTCTGCATGGATCTGCATCGTAGAGCCCCCAGACTTCTCAGGGCGATCTTCTCCCAAAGGACCCCTCCTACCGGCTGCCCTGGCTGAGGCAGCTTCCGGGACACACACAGCCGCACTCGAGAAATTAACAGGTCTTTAAAAGACCATTTGCATGTTAATGGGGCTTTGTTGGCATTTCACCTCTTCTTAGGCCCCTGCAGCTCGACTCAATCACTGGAAGCGCCCTGGCCCCGCAGCAGAGTCTTTCAGAGTCTCTCAGAGTTGCGCTGCTGAAACACTCAGTGTTTGCAGACACTCTAAACATTTTTTCCAAAAACACGGGTACAATGTCAGCAAGGTCCGCAGGCCGCAAAGGAAGGCTTGCCGGGCGACCACTGGCCCGCGGGCCGTACTATGAGTACCCATGCTCTAAACTAAAGTTCTTAACTCTCTCAGTTTCTCTTCCCCGCACAGTGAAGCTTTTGATTCTTGAGATAAAAATGCTTTTACAATTCCCATAATATATACGTTTTTAAGATGTCCAGTTCATCATAATTTAGGTACTGCCCATATTAAAGTTAGACTATTCTGATACTTCTTTCTTAAGGTGGTTAGTGAATTCTCTATTTAGAAGATCTCTGGGAAATGACAAGTTTTTCTTATCTATACAAGTATACAAAACAATGATGGATGGAATGCTTGAATTAATCTAAGCCACTGGTAATTACTCAAGTCTGCATCCCAGTCTATCGTTATTTTGCACACCTTGCCACCTCTTTGGACCCAGCCATATGAAAATCAGTTTTTACCCTACTACAATACTGACAGTCCAGCCCGAAATGCCAAGCCAGATCCTCTCTGAACCAAAATGCAAGTAACCCAGAAATTGATTGCTAGTTAGGCCTCATCATCCAGGTCTAGCTTTATTTCTTTGACACGGGACCCACGTCTGGGCATACCCGTCCCACTTAGGACAACACACTAAAGTATACCAAAAAGCGATTGATGGACTGCATGAATTAATCTCAGCACTGGTAATTACTCAGGGCTGCAGCCCACTCCATTGTTATTTTACGCCTCATGCCACCTCAATTTGGACGCAGCCATATGCAAATCAGTCTTGAACCTGCTCTAATGGGAACAGTCCACCGCAAACTGCCTTGCCTGGTCATCCCTGAATTAGAATACTAGCAGCCCAGGACCAGTTTTGCCTCAGATAGGGCTCATCAGCCAGGCATAGCTTGATTCTAAGGGCACAGTGTGCATGGGACCCTCAAATGGGCATACCAGTCCCACTTAGGGCAGCACATTAAAGAATACAACAAAGTGGTGGATGAAATACTTGAATTGGTCTCAACTACTGGTAATTACTCAAGCCCAGTCCACCATTATTTTGCACACAATGCCACCTAAGTTTGGACCAAGCCACATGAAAATCAGTCTTGAACCTGATCCAGTGGGAGCAGTGCAGCCCAAACTGACCAGTGAGGTCCTTCCTGAACTGGAATACAAGCAACCCAGAACCAGTTTTGCCTTAGTTAGGGCTCATCTTCCATGTTTAGCTTGAATCCACTGACAAAATGTGTGCAGGGCCCAGGTCTGGGCATACCTGTCCCACTTAGGGCAATACACTGAAGTATACAAAAAGTAATAGAGAAATGCTTGAATTGTTCTCAAAAGCTGGTAATTACTTGGTCCGTGTCCTTGTCTACCGTTATTTTGCACATAATGCCACCTAAGTTTGGACCATGCCAAATTTGAATCAGTCTCGACCTTGCTCCAGTGGGAACAGCCCAGCCCAAACAGCTGACCAGGTCCTCTCTGAGCCGGAATACAAGCAACCCAGTACTAAACGTACTGCAATACTCAGTTTGTCAATATGTCCCATGGTGTATGCTGTGGTGTCTAAAATTGTGCAGTACGGGATTGTGGTGGTAGTGTTTCTCAAGATGAGAAAACGTCCGCACATAAGAGCAATACAATTCTCTAAGCACGTATACGTGTAATATAAATTATATACAATTCTTAATGTGAGGTGCTCTGTTTTCCTGTCAAACACCCACCACCAGGAGTGTTAAATTAGCAAAAAAGGTTTTTGCTAATGTTAAGTTCCAAAGAAAGAACAGGCATTTGTCAAGCACTCTCACAAAATATGTAATGATCCAAGTAATTATCACAAGTTTACAGATTATAGTTCATTGATAGGAAATGGACTTCCAAAGTACGGATCCAGAGCCAAGCGTTAGACTTAAAATCTTTATTTCATAAACATTAAAAATATTTCCAGCTTGTCCTGCCGACACGTGTTTCGTCTCTTTGGAGACTTTTTCAAGGCTGGAAGTATAGAAAAGCTAAAATCAATATTTACACAATATACACTATACATATACAACATCATGGAGAAATATATACAGAGAAGTCTAACAAAAACATGTATTATCTGAAGGTGTGTCACACCTTATAGAGAAACCACAAGAACAGGAAAAAGAAACCAGTAAGCATGTTAATATCCAAACATAAAGTTATCCTTATTATAATAATATAGCAGAAACGGTTGATGTTCATAATTATTTTTATATATCCTCTTATTCCACTTATCACATTAGGTCAATGAACAACATCAATCCATAATATGAAAATGGTATCATCAATAGACTCACACGCTCAAGCTTGAGTTTGAGAATACAATTGCTAAATGACATGATCATGTTATAAAGAATTCTTCGAGGTACTGGGTCTAAGAGCACATGGAATTGGGGCATCACGTCCCTATAGTATCCGATTATGTCTCACAGGTTATAGAAAGTATAAATAAACATACCCAAGAAGACGGAAATAGTGCACTGATATTGAACACCACAAATCTTGTTATCTAATGCAGATGAAGCCGAGTTCTAAGGTCACACCAGTAATATGAGTCCTAAAGAATTAAGAACACCAATTTTGAATGGAGTAAGGGATAAAATAAAACCTCTACTATAAGATAACATAATAATACTTAAAGACATACCAAAAAAGATATATCATAGGGACACAATCCTTATAGTCAGGTTCACTGGTATATATTCATGTCTAAAATTGTATTTGCTCCTTTCAAAATACCCTTAAAACGTTGCCTTCCCCCTTCCAAACATTCATATATTTAAAATAATGCTGCTGATGGATGAGAAAGACAAGGAAATATGTTGCTATAAACCCCTTGTTTTTTGCTTTTTTTTTTTTACAACAGCTTAACAGGATTGTCTTGTCAATCATTCTACACATGTCCTGAACTATCTGAGCATGCAGAGCGTTGTCCTGAAAACAACTGCTGACATTTTATATTATTCAAAGAATGTTTAGATTTAACTTGGACTCAAATTCTCACAACTTGGTTAAAGAAAATTTGCTGTATTGTATGTAACTTAACTATGTGAACAAAGTACCTGTAGAAGATACGTGCAATAATATTTCCTCGCCTTTCACACAATTGGAAATATTTAATGCATGATTTACGTACAAACCCTTCTTGCTTCCAGGGATACTGCGCATTTGGTGAAAGAAAAGTTTGGGAAGAAGCTCTATGAAGCCCTTCTGAAGTAGGTATTGAGTGTTTTCAATGTAAAGAGTCAGACCCTCTAACTGTCTCCTGTCCTTATATCCTCATGTCTATTCCTGTCAAATGGCAAATTTTCCAACTCTCTCTGTTATAACCTTCATAATCTATTCAGAGCATGTCTCCTCCCTTTTTTCGTGCATCATTCATTTCTCCTTTGCATCACTGAATCATTAATTTCCCCTCTGATGCCCACCCACAATCTCCGAGTATATGGTTCATCTATTGCAAAGTTAGAAGCTGTTTTTAGTTTCTGAAAATTTCCCATTGAAACCCGCTTTCAAGATTCTGATTTGTGAGATGTTAAGTTTTCGATATTGAAACCTTGACCCAGAGTGCATTTGGTTCCTGTATTGATGATTAAGATGTCACGTGTGCACAGCACCTGTTAAATAATTAACATGCTGAGTGTGCTGTGGTCTCAAGAACCTTGTCTGTTTCAGATTGGCCGTAGTTGTGTAAGTCAACTTATGAATTAACAGGAGGGGATCTGCTACCCATAGCAAGCCCTGGAACTCCTTTCCTACGGGGCTGTGAAGTCAGCAAGAACAATAAGCAAAACAGATCTTGAAAGCCCTTTTGCTTAGTGTTCTTTCTATGTCTTGTCCTTTCCCTAGACTTTTAAAATAGATACTAGGCTTTTGAAGGACTAAAGCATTGAGAATTGTCCCGCCAGACCCGGTTTGGGAAGCCGCAGGGCAGACTGGGGCATTTGCGCCTCCACCGCAATAGTTGAGGCCATTTGCCACTGGTGTCCAGGGATCCGTCTTACTATGGCTCTGAAAACTGACCTAAGTGCACGCTTTTTGCTCTGGATTTTCACAGTAGTGAAGGTGAACAATCAGTGGCTTCTCAGAGAGGAAGTGAGAAGGGCAGAACCTCAGAATGCAACAGTCAATCAACAGACACAGTGAATCACTTCCAGCCCAGTGCTTGTCTTTTTAGTAAAAATAAAGGGCCAGATGTATCAAGGCTTTTGCGACTCGCAAAGGCTGAAAATCGCAGATTTTCGGCCTTTGCGACTCGCAAACGGCCGTTTTGCGATATTTCACATGTATGAAAATATCGCAATTTATTTAATCGCAATTATTTGCGATTCCTTCTTTTGCATAGCATTTAAGGAATCGCAAATTTTGCGATTCCTTAAATGATATGTATGACACATTTTTGGTGTGCGAATTTGTGTAAAAAAATCGCATTTTACCATCAACTTGTAGTTGGTGGTAAATTGCGATTTTTTACAAAAAAGCCCTAATTGGCATTTGTAAGGGTGGCATGTGACACTCATACATGCCCATAGGGCATGTATGTGTGCCACATGCACACACATGTAGATTTGAGGGGTGCAGCAGGGTGTCTTTGAGACACCCCTGCACCCTTGAAATAATTCTCAAATTGCGATTAGCAAATTGCGAATTCGCAATTTGAGAATTACTGCACAATCATTCCTATGGGCCTCCTGGCCCATAGAAATGAATGGGAAAATTATTCCTTAATTGCGATTAGCAATTTGCTAATCGCAATTAAGGAATTTTAAGGAATCGCTAAAAAATAGCAAAATTCTACATACATACCATTTTGCACTTCTCAAATAGCGATTCCTTAACAATCGCTATTAGAGAAGTGCAAAATGGTTTCTTGATACATCTGCCCCAAAGTACTTTAATATCAAAGAAGAATGGAATTCTACAGAATTAGATAGGGATTACATTTGCATGGTTAAGCAAACTAACCCTGATGCTCTCCTCAGAAGTACTGCTCTCTATGGTGTTCTCCTCCCCCAAATATGATTAGGCACAAATCCAAGTTCATTAAGCAGTAGTTACACCAGTAACATGTAGGCCAGTTTGAACAGTTCTTAAGCTGCTCAGCTTGGCTGGCATTGGATGTTGCACATGTGTTGCCTCACACAGTCAGCATTGCTTGACTGCAGTAGTGGACTCATCCTTGCCTTTCTTGGATCTCTTTACGGATCAGCGCAGCAGGGCGAAAAGATGGGTGCTCATCATGAGTAGTTGTGGCCTGCGGGTATGGGCAGATATTCCGCCTCATCAGCGACAGCTCTCCTGGGATTATGCCACACATCAGCACTGGCAGCAGCACCATCAGCCCTTCTGGCACTCTACAGGGATACTAGCTGGCATGTCACTGATAGGATTAACGAGTTTTTAGGAAGTTTACTGGTATATGCACACTTTGGGAGAATGGGTGACACATCATGACACTGGTGTCACTCCCTCTTGAAAATTGGTTTCTTCTGGGCACTTCTTGCACAGAAAGACAACTGGGCTTCTTCTCCTCCACAGTCTCTCTCCCTGAAAGAACAGGCAGTTTCCTTACCTCTCT
This sequence comes from Lissotriton vulgaris, assembly GCF_964263255.1. NCBI lineage: Eukaryota > Metazoa > Chordata > Amphibia > Caudata > Salamandridae > Lissotriton > Lissotriton vulgaris. The sequence goes on from NC_141685.1 coordinate 2,049,488,535, forward strand.
GTGTAGACAGGCAAGCTTTTAGGTTTTAGGCAGAGCAAAGGCGTTTTTTTAGCATATTGTGCAGACTTCATGTGTTGTCCCTTAACCTCTGGGAGACTGACTGTCACGGAGGAACCTACCCTGGTCTCACAGAAGCTCTGGGAGTACTTTTCAGAGCCTTAGTCAAGAAGAACTTGGTACTGAAAAAAATGGGGGTGGTTCGTGTCCCACTTTTATACTCCTTTAACAGACAGGGGAAGTGGATCCATTCTCTACGGTCCTGGAACAGGTTTTCTTTCGTATTTTATGGCTATAGTACATACACAAAATTATCAGAAAATGGGAGACCATGTTTTCTGAGGAACAAGGGTAATAAGATCATAAAGAACAATATTCCCCTACGAATCATTTCGTCTGTGACTTAATACATGATTCAAAGGGCAAAAAATATTCAACACAATTGCACCAATGATCAATGTTCTGTGTTTATAACAGTCACAATTACAGAAAGTCAAATCTATATAGGTGCTCAAAGTGTTGGAGCAGTGTAGGTACAAGTATGTAGGCCAAACATAGATTAAATTGATGATATTTACAATATATACAGAAGGTACTCGAAACCCAATGATATAGACAGTTGTGTTTTTGCTGTCCAACACTCAGTGATATGGGCGGAACCTAACAAGTCAATGTTTTGACAACTTAAAGTGAATCATATGGGGTCTTCATCAGCACAGGAAGAGATGATTGTAACCTGACCAATTTAATCAATGCAGGGCCTTGTGTTGCTTACTGTTTCAAGCTGACATATTTTCAGTGAACCCGTACAGCTTCATTACTAGTCTGCACCAGATCTGTGTGTCCATGATGCATGGAAAAGGGACTGCCACTGGATGTTCTCTGCCCTTTTTATGGAGTTGAACCAGCACCACTCCATTTTCTTTTTCTAAGACGTCAGGGTGTACAAAGAAGGGCTGGCCACAGTCAGTCACTTTTAACATAGGAGGATAGCATCAGTCTTGCTCACTTCATTGGGTTCAGTAGTCGACACAAAAGCAGAGCCTTACTAGTGCACCAACACTACTGGACTGGCAAAAGGCCTACGGAAGTGCCCAGTCACTACCAAGTCCAACATCTTAGCAACCTCTGCTTTTATGCCCTCTTGAACCCAATCTATATCCTATAGACATTTCTTTTCAGTGGTGGCAAGCTATCAACCGTAATGCACACTAACAGGTGTCATTCCTGAGGTCAGCTCTCTGCGCTTTTCTTGGTGAGTTGTATCCCTTCTACAGGATCATCCTTATTCTCAATGTACAACAAGCTAGGGAGTGGTTCACTGTCTTGTCAACCTTCTATCGCATTAACACAATGCTCACAATAAAATCTTTCCAGACATATGGCTTCAGCTGGTTCACGTGGAACACTTTCTCTGGTTCCTGTGTCGCACCTGTGTCCACCAACTAGTTTAGTTCAGTAATCTTCTGTATAGCTTTTTATGGCCCACACCACTTACCCTCCAACTCCGTGGGACATTCAGCACCAATACCTCCTGGCCCTCCTTGTTAGCATTGCTTTCTGGTCATACCCCTCCTTCATTAGCTCTTGACATTCATGAAGGTTTTTCTTTGCCCGACTCGTGTACTGCATCAGCAGCTGCCTGTGGCCCACCTCATTCTTCTGGGGTGACTCAGAAGTTCCTTCTCTTTTGTATCAGACTACAGTGAGTAGGCAGTGCACTGGGTGCCCAAGAAGAAGCTTGCAGTGACTAAACCTACCTCCTTTCTGTAGAATTTCTCTGTAGGTTCTATGATATAATTCTCATAATTCTCTTCAGAGTCTTGTTAAATCTTTCCACCAACCCATTGGTCTGCAGATGGTATGCTGTGTAGAAGTGGTAGGTCACACCAGTCTGCTCCCACACCTTTCTCGTATAAGAGGAGATAAAGTTTGCACCTGTGTCAGAAATCATAGTATTAGGAAATGCAACCCGTGAAAAAATCCATATGAGTGTCCTGGTTTCTACCCTTACATTTGTGCTCCCCAGAAGTTTTGCCTTGGGAATCTTGTTGACATTTTCCACCAGAAACAAGTACTTGTTACAAACACTGAGGTTCAATAGAACTACAGTATCTATTCGCACATACTCAAATTGAACACTTGCAATTGGCAGAGGCACTAACTGTGCCTTGGTCTTACCGCTGGACTTGCCACCCAAATTGCAAGCAGAACAGGTTCTGCTAAACCTCTCTGTGTCTCTGAACATCCCTGACCAGAAGGGGTTTTCTAATGCTGAAGTGTCCTACTAAGGGCACTTTGTGGACCAGTGACAAAAAAATGTTTGTATCCACAAGGGGACCCACTGGCTCCTAGCTATTACCTGCCTCATAATTGACAGGTTCAACTGTACAGTAAACAACCCTACTAGTAACATAATGCTTTCCAAGCATTCCCTAGCTAACCAGTTGCTCACTCACTCCCAAATTCCCACAAGTATAGTGCACATAATCTGTGCTGAAGTGTCCTACTAAGGGCACTTTGTGGGCCAGTGACAAAAAAATGTTTGTATCCACAAGGGGACCCACTGGCTCCTAGCTATTACCTGCCTCATAATTGACAGGTTCAACTGTACAGTAAACAACCCTAATAGTAACATAATGCTTTCCAAGCATTCCCTAGCTGACCAGCTACTCACTCACTCCCAAATTCCCACAAGCATAGTGCACACAATCTGTGCCCGGTGGGGTTCTTCCCTGCAAATTCTCCAACAGCTAACACGCTTTGTAGATGTGGCAGTGACTCGGACAAGAACACCTGGTCCACTTTGTGTGCCTCATCCTCCTCTCCCTCTGGCCTTATGTCCTGTGCCTGCTCAGAGCTTTCCCTGATCTGCTTATTATCCTTCTCTGGTATGAGAAATCTTGGATTGCCCCAGTCTCTCTCTGACTGATGTGCAGCCTGTCATTGGTCAGCACAGTTGATATGGTCCAATCCATGTAGGCCTCTGATCCTAGTACTGAGTTAATAAAATAATTTCCCAAGAGAAATCCAGCACCTTGCTTCTCTGTTACCCCTAAATCAATCATAATCAACTTGCTGTTGATCTTAATCTCAACACGGACAATCAGGTACTCCTTGTCACAACCATGAGCTACCAAATCTTTGCCATTGATACCAGGGATAAATCTCTTTGGTTTGATATCTCATTTGAGATACTATCTCTTATCCATAGCTCTGTAGCCACCTGTATGTTTCAGGGCAGGAACCTTCCTCCCATTTATGACTGATTCCAATACAAGTTATATGGTATTTCAATGGATGTACTTCAGAGCATCTGCTTCCCTTACTAATGTCCATTGCCATTAAGGTAAGTGTTACCGGTCCCTCTCGGGTCACCTTACTAATAGCACAATAACACCACACTAGAAATATTGGGTGCAGTTGTTTAGGACCTTTCCCAAGACAGTCTTTTGATAGTCTTTGTGATACCGATAACAAGTAAGCACTAACTTAGCCTTTCTTTCACCCTTTGCTCTTTTGTTTCCGGTTTATAACCCAATTCCATTTTTACCTTTGCTCTCCCTTTACCCTTGGGAATTGCCCTGGCCCTTATCTTATTATTTGGATCCAGTCTGGTGAGAGTTCCACTCTTCCTTTGGCTTACAGCAATAATGCTCCAGCCCTTTGTTAACCCTGTTAGCTAACCACTAGTCAGCCAACATTCTAGGTTTCTCTTGATTCTTTTATGTCAACCAAGGCAAAAATTGGTAACTCATTTGAGTAGCCATATATCTGTGTGAGTGTGAGATATGGAACATAATCTGGGTCTTAAAAATATTGGGGCAGATTTACAAGCCCCTTGCGCCACTTTTGCGTCATTTTTAACATGGGAAAAGTGACGCAAAAGTGGCGCAAGGGGCTTGTAAATCTGCCCCATTGTGTTTGATTACTATTTGCAGACAAGATCTATAGCCTCTCACCACTTTTAGGCCACATAGAATAATTTTTAACTTCATACATCAAAATGGTATGATGGGATACAAATGCGGCTTGGTTTCTCCTATAATAGAAGACAAAGCCCCCAGTTCATCAAAGGTGTTAGTGAGAACTTGTACAATCACTTACACATTAACTGTGTTTTACTTTGTAACTTGTCTTCTGCTGAAAACTATCACAGACACTGTGAGTTTGAGCAAATTATAGTTCTTCTAAAACAGTTATGCTTCCAAAATTAATTGATTTTATTCATTAAAGAGTATTGGAGATAATACTAAACTGCTTAATTGGGAGCATTGATGAATTATTTATGAAGATGTTTTCTTTCTAAAACTTGTATAAAGAACCCAGTAGTAGCTTATAATTCAGTATTGTGTAATATAATTCAATTTATTTCGGAACTTAAAAACATCAATCTATACATATTTTTAGAGCGTGGTTAATCACCCACAAGGATATCCAGATGCTTTGTTGCTGAACTTAGTAAATAAAGCCAGGTCTTGAGCCTCTTCCTGGATTCCGCCAGAGGGGGTGCTGACCAGGTGTGGAAGGGAAGGCAGTTCCAGGATTTGGCAGTGAGCTAAGAGAAGGTCCAGCCTCCGCTGAGGCTTTGGCGAGTGAGTGGTGTCATGATCTGTCAGTCAGTCAAATCATCTTTATTCGATTAAAAGAAGTCATAAAAGCACAAAGCATAAAATACCTCGCACAGTTATAAACATTTTCCAGAGAATAAAAAAATCCAGTTAAAGCAAATGTGCCTACTGGAAACCATAAAACATTTATTTACATTGACAAACAGAAATATACTTCACATCTCCTCCTCATGGACAATGAACATGTAATAAAGTTCCATTCAACAAGGCATTTTCTGAGAGAGCCTAATTGCTGTAGAAAAGGCAAAAACTAATTTATGTTGTCTAATAAAGGCATCCTGCAGAATTGGCACTAAAAACGTTTCTGGAGAGAAGTGTATAAAAGCATAATGTGAACTGTGCTTTGTTCCGAGGAATTGTCACAGGGGCAATTTGAAAGGTTCGGAAACCAAGAACCTTGTATAGGAAAAAGCACTACATAATGAATAGTATTAAATCAAATTTGAGGAAGATTAAATCTGTCCTGAATATTAAAAATAGCAGTAGGATAAAGCTCTGGACATGGTGTTAATTATATGAACCAATAATGACTACCTGTCTTCAATTTTCATGTCTCCCTCAGGCGGCCCTCTTGTTGAGAATTACAAAATAATTTATTTTCCAGATCTATAAATATATTTACTGTAGATTCTAGATTGAAAAATAGCTCTGGAACATCCAGACTGGTGAAAGTTGACTTCACTTATGCTAGCAATGGTATGGCAGCCACATGTCAAGATGTACACAATCAGCAATGATCAGCCTGGATAGATTTGCTTCTGGACTCCCCCTTTTCCCAACCAAAGCATATTCTACATTTGCATAACCTAGTATCCCAGCACCATAACTCCCCTTTGCCACACATTTACTCTTATTAATACTTATGAAGCAGGCCTATCAGTTCTTTATCAGTGCCCATCCCCTACATTATATCTCATTGTTTGGAACGATGTACTGTGTCAAAAGCACAGAAGAGGTCAACACATGCCAAAGAAATGGCCCCTCTCCTGGCCTTCACATACTTCCCTATTATGAGATGGAGGTTGAGATACTGCTCAACTGCACCAAAGCCTGGACGAAAGCCTAACTGCACACTAGACAATTCCTGGTTCTCCTCAACCCAAGCCTCCAATCTTGAGACTTGAATTCTTCCTAAAATCTTCAAGGTAATATCTATTACAGAGATTGGTCAGAAACAGCTTGGGTGATTCCTATCCCATTTCTTAAAGATAGGTACCACAACTTCCTCCTTCCTAGATGATACTAATGGGCCTACCAAAGCATCTCTTAATTTATTTATTTATTTTATTTTCTGACATTTATAAAGCGCGAACAATTACCCTTGGGTGTCTCGGCGCAAATGTGTTATTGGGTGCACCCAAAAATATAAGTTGCTAATAAAATATATTATATATAATAATATTAGGGCTTCATAGCTGTTCCTAGCTTCAATAATATATACCAACCTAGAATTCGATTCATCTGTGATATCGGCCAAAGGAAAGGGGTGATGGGCACACATTTTGGTTGTTAGAAATACCATAGTGACAGGGCTTGATTAGAGCCAGGTAGCGAGGCCAACGGCTGAGGAAAATGAAGACTAGGTCTTACAATAAAAGGTCTTCTACAACTCACTATCACACTATCACCTGAAGATTCCTTTGTACAATTACCTACCAGGGAGTTCTCACTTAAAGAATTGCTGGCAATAGATCATGCCCACTCGAGTACTTTTTGAGCCAGTATGAAGATTTTTTAACCTCCTTCAGAACTACAGCATATGGTGTGCAGTCTTGGGGAAGCTGAGGGCAGACATGTTTAACTGATTAGCTTCTCTTTTCTCCTGACTAACTGTTGAAAATTGATCTGAAATAGTACAAGCCTTCACTGCAGCATCAGAATTACTCCTTAAGGACAGTACATTTTGTGTGTTTGCGTCATGATGCAATTCATCTGTAGTTTGTACCATTGGATCTTAATTTCCATGCTGAAAGACTGGCTGGAAGTGCCCACTTGTGGTTTACTAGTACTGTAAATAGGATTTTTAGAAATATTTTTTTATTTATTATCCATTTTTTTAAATCCCCCAGGACTGCTGTGCAAAAGTCTTTATCAGTTCCTCCAGCTTATTAATACTTTAAAAACGATCTTTAAACAGGAGTTGTCAAAAAATAAAGAACCTTGAACTGACCAGATAAAAAACATAATAAAAAACAACTGTGTTTGAGTGAGTTGAAAGCTGAAATGAGATATTAGAGGCTAAAGTAGAAGTGTAACAATAAAATATAGCTTTATGACAAGAATAGGTGATGTAAACGATAGAAGAAATGTTTAATAATGGTTCCAAACCTTACAAAATGAAGAAGAGGATAACTAGATAAGAAATTAAGAGTTGAAATGCCCTGCTGAAATGAAGATATTAGAGCCAAGAAGGGCAGTTCCATGGCTTATGCATGGCAAGGTTCAAAACTGAGGCGGAAGCACACTCCTGAGGCGGAAGCCGGGAGCTGACCTGTTTTTAAAATTGTTATTTCTTGTGTCACGCAATACCTGAATACTTGATTTTTAACCTGCACTCACCCTTCTGGCACCACCAGAGCTTGATCTAGAATCGCCTACACAGCGGATTTATCGCTGTAGCGAACACCCCAAAAACAAACAAATCCAGCTGCCATTGACGGCGAGGGACGAGGCCACGCCTACCCTTAGGCCACGCCCACACGCCCGCCTGAGTATAAAACGCTGATTGAAAGCGCGTTGTACCAGAACCTCGCACACTCCTGAGGCGGAAGCCGGGAGCTGACCTGTTTTTAAAATTGTTATTTCTTGTGTCACGCAATACCTGAATACTTGATTTTTAACCTGCACTCACCCTTCTGGCACCACCAGAGCTTGATCTAGAATCGCCTACACAGCGGATTTATCGCTGTAGCGAACACCCCAAAAACAAACAAATCCAGCCGCCATTGACGGCGAGGGACGAGGCCACGCCTACCCTTAGGCCATGCCCAAACGCCCACCTGAGTATAAAACGCTGATTGAAAGCGCGTTGTACCAGAACCTCGCACACTCCTGAGGTGGAAGCCGGGAGCTGACCTGTTTTTAAAATTGTTATTTCTTGTGTCACGCAATACCTGAATACTTGATTTTTAACCTGCACTCACCCTTCTGGCACCACCAGAGCTTGATCTAGAATCGCCTACACAGCGGATTTATCGCTGTAGCGAACACCCCAAAAACAAACAAATCCAGCTGCCATTGACGGCGAGGGACGAGGCCACGCCTACCCTTAGGCCACGCCCACACGCCCACCTGAGTATAAAACGCTGATTGAAAGCGCGTTGTACCAGAACCTCGCACACTCCTGAGGCGGAAGCCGGGAGCTGACCTGTTTTTAAAATTGTTATTTCTTGTGTCACGCAATACCTGAATACTTGATTTTTAACCTGCACTCACCCTTCTGGCACCACCAGAGCTTGATCTAGAATCGCCTACACAGCGAATTGATCGCTGTAGCGAACACCCCAAAAACAAACAAATCCAGCCGCCATTGACGGCGAGGGACGAGGCCACGCCTACCCTTAGGCCACGCCCACACGCCCACCTGTGTATAAAACGCTGATTGAAAGCGCGTTGTACCAGAACCTCGCACACTCCTGAGGCGGAAGCCGGGAGCTGACCTGTTTTTAAAATTGTTATTTCTTGTGTCACGCAATACCTGAATACTTGATTTTTAACCTGCACTCACCCTTCTGGCACCACCAGAGCTTGATCTAGAATCCCCTACACAGCGGATTTATCGCTGTAGCGAACACCCCAAAAACAAACAAATCCAGCCGCCATTGACGGCGAGGGACGAGGCCAGGCCTACCCTTAGGCCCTGCCCACACGCCCACCTGAGTATAAAACGCTGATTGAAAGCGCGTTGTACCAGAACCTCGCACACTCCTGAGGTGGAAGCCGGGAGCTGACCTGTTTTTAAAATTGTTATTTCTTGTGTCACGCAATACCTGAATACTTGATTTTTAACCTGCACTCACCCTTCTGGCACCACCAGAGCTTGATCTAGAATCGCCTACACAGCGGATTTATCGCTGTAGCGAACACCCCAAAAACAAACAAATCCAGCCGCCATTGACGGCGAGGGACGAGGCCACGCCTACCCTTAGGCCACGCCCACACGCCCACCTGAGTATAAAACGCTGATTGAAAGCGCGTTGTACCAGAACCTCGCACACTCCTGAGGCGGAAGCCGGGAGCTGACCTGTTTTTAAAATTGTTATTTCTTGTGTCACGCAATACCTGAATACTTGATTTTTAACCTGCACTCACCCTTCTGGCACCACCAGAGCTTGATCTAGAATCGCCTACACAGCGAATTCATCGCTGTAGCGAACACCCCAAAAACAAACAAATCCAGCCGCCATTGACGGCGAGGGACGAGGCCACGCCTACCCTTAGGCCACGCCCACACGCCCACCTGTGTATAAAACGCTGATTGAAAGCGCGTTGTACCAGAACCTCGCACACTCCTGAGGCAGAAGCCGGGAGCTGACCTGTTTTTAAAATTGTTATTTCTTGTGTCACGCAATACCTGAATACTTGATTTTTAACCTGCACTCACCCTTCTGGCACCACCAGAGCTTGATCTAGAATCGCCTACACAGCGGATTTATCGCTGTAGCGAACACCCCAAAAACAAACAAATCCAGCCGCCATTGACGGCGAGGGACGAGGCCACGCCTACCCTTAGGCCACGCCCACACGCCCACCTGAGTATAAAATGCTGATTGAAAGCGCTTTGTACCAGAACCTCGCACACTCCTGAGGTGGAAGCCGGGAGCTGACCTGTTTTTAAAATTGTTATTTCTTGTGTCACGCAATACCTGAATACTTGATTTTTAACCTGCACTCACCCTTCTGGCACCACCAGAGCTTGATCTAGAATCGCCTACACAGCGGATTTATCGCTGTAGCGAACACCCCAAAAACAAACAAATCCAGCTGCCATTGACGGCGAGGGACGAGGCCACGCCTACCCTTAGGCCACGCCCACACGCCCGCCTGAGTATAAAACGCTGATTGAAAGCGCGTTGTACCAGAACCTCGCACACTCCTGAGGCGGAAGCCGGGAGCTGACCTGTTTTTAAAATTGTTATTTCTTGTGTCACGCAATACCTGAATACTTGATTTTTAACCTGCACTCACCCTTCTGGCACCACCAGAGCTTGATCTAGAATCGCCTACACAGTGGATTTATCGCTGTAGCGAACACCCCAAAAACAAACAAATCCAGCCGCCATTGACGGCGAGGGACGAGGCCACGCCTACCCTTAGGCCATGCCCACACGCCCACCTGAGTATAAAACGCTGATTGAAAGCGCGTTGCACCAGAACCTCGCACACTCCTGAGGTGGAAGCCGGGAGCTGACCTGTTTTTAAAATTGTTATTTCTTGTGTCACGCAATACCTGAATACTTGATTTTTAACCTGCACTCACCCTTCTGGCACCACCAGAGCTTGATCTAGAATCGCCTACACAGCGGATTTATCGCTGTAGCGAACACCCCAAAAACAAACAAATCCAGCTGCCATTGACGGCGAGGGACGAGGCCACGCCTACCCTTAGGCCACGCCCACACGCCCACCTGAGTATAAAACGCTGATTGAAAGCGCGTTGTACCAGAACCTCGCACACTCCTGAGGCGGAAGCCGGGAGCTGACCTGTTTTTAAAATTGTTATTTCTTGTGTCACGCAATACCTGAATACTTGATTTTTAACCTGCACTCACCCTTCTGGCACCACCAGAGCTTGATCTAGAATCGCCTACACAGCGAATTGATCGCTGTAGCGAACACCCCAAAAACAAACAAATCCAGCCGCCATTGACGGCGAGGGACGAGGCCACGCCTACCCTTAGGCCACGCCCACACGCCCACCTGTGTATAAAACGCTGATTGAAAGCGCGTTGTACCAGAACCTCGCACACTCCTGAGGCGGAAGCCGGGAGCTGACCTGTTTTTAAAATTGTTATTTCTTGTGTCACGCAATACCTGAATACTTGATTTTTAACCTGCACTCACCCTTCTGGCACCACCAGAGCTTGATCTAGAATCGCCTACACAGCGGATTTATCGCTGTAGCGAACACCCCAAAAACAAACAAATCCAGCTGCCATTGACGGCGAGGGACGAGGCCACGCCTACCCTTAGGCCACGCCCACACGCCCACCTGAGTATAAAACGCTGATTGAAAGCTCGTTGTACCAGAACCTCGCACACTCCTGAGGCGGAAGCCGGGAGCTGACCTGTTTTTAAAATTGTTATTTCTTGTGTCACGCAATACCTGAATACTTGATTTTTAACCTGCACTCACCCTTCTGGCACCACCAGAGCTTGATCTAGAATCGCCTACACAGCGAATTGATCGCTGTAGCGAACACCCCAAAAACAAACAAATCCAGCCGCCATTGACGGCGAGGGACGAGGCCACGCCTACCCTTAGGCCACGCCCACACGCCCACCTGTGTATAAAACGCTGATTGAAAGCGCGTTGTACCAGAACCTCGCACACTCCTGAGGCGGAAGCCGGGAGCTGACCTGTTTTTAAAATTGTTATTTCTTGTGTCACGCAATACCTGAATACTTGATTTTTAACCTGCACTCACCCTTCTGGCACCACCAGAGCTTGATCTAGAATCCCCTACACAGCGGATTTATCGCTGTAGCGAACACCCCAAAAACAAACAAATCCAGCCGCCATTGACGGCGAGGGACGAGGCCAGGCCTACCCTTAGGCCCTGCCCACACGCCCACCTGAGTATAAAACGCTGATTGAAAGCGCGTTGTACCAGAACCTCGCACACTCCTGAGGTGGAAGCCGGGAGCTGACCTGTTTTTAAAATTGTTATTTCTTGTGTCACGCAATACCTGAATACTTGATTTTTAACCTGCACTCACCCTTCTGGCACCACCAGAGCTTGATCTAGAATCGCCTACACAGCGGATTTATCGCTGTAGCGAACACCCCAAAAACAAACAAATCCAGCCGCCATTGACGGCGAGGGACGAGGCCACGCCTACCCTTAGGCCACGCCCACACGCCCACCTGAGTATAAAACGCTGATTGAAAGCGCGTTGTACCAGAACCTCGCACACTCCTGAGGCGGAAGCCGGGAGCTGACCTGTTTTTAAAATTGTTATTTCTTGTGTCACGCAATACCTGAATACTTGATTTTTAACCTGCACTCACCCTTCTGGCACCACCAGAGCTTGATCTAGAATCGCCTACACAGCGAATTCATCGCTGTAGCGAACACCCCAAAAACAAACAAATCCAGCCGCCATTGACGGCGAGGGACGAGGCCACGCCTACCCTTAGGCCACGCCCACACGCCCACCTGTGTATAAAACGCTGATTGAAAGCGCGTTGTACCAGAACCTCGCACACTCCTGAGGCAGAAGCCGGGAGCTGACCTGTTTTTAAAATTGTTATTTCTTGTGTCACGCAATACCTGAATACTTGATTTTTAACCTGCACTCACCCTTCTGGCACCACCAGAGCTTGATCTAGAATCGCCTACACAGCGGATTTATCGCTGTAGCGAACACCCCAAAAACAAACAAATCCAGCCGCCATTGACGGCGAGGGACGAGGCCATGCCTACCCTTAGGCCACGCCCACACGCCCACCTGAGTATAAAATGCTGATTGAAAGCGCTTTGTACCAGAACCTCGCACACTCCTGAGGTGGAAGCCGGGAGCTGACCTGTTTTTAAAATTGTTATTTCTTGTGTCACGCAATACCTGAATACTTGATTTTTAACCTGCACTCACCCTTCTGGCACCACCAGAGCTTGATCTAGAATCGCCTACACAGCGGATTTATCGCTGTAGCGAACACCCCAAAAACAAACAAATCCAGCTGCCATTGACGGCGAGGGACGAGGCCACGCCTACCCTTAGGCCACGCCCACACGCCCGCCTGAGTATAAAACGCTGATTGAAAGCGCGTTGTACCAGAACCTCGCACACTCCTGAGGCGGAAGCCGGGAGCTGACCTGTTTTTAAAATTGTTATTTCTTGTGTCACGCAATACCTGAATACTTGAGTTTTTAACCTGCACTCACCCTTCTGGCACCACCAGAGCTTGATCTAGAATCGCCTACACAGTGGATTTATCGCTGTAGCGAACACCCCAAAAACAAACAAATCCAGCCGCCATTGACGGCGAGGGACGAGGCCACGCCTACCCTTAGGCCATGCCCACACGCCCACCTGAGTATAAAACGCTGATTGAAAGCGCGTTGTACCAGAACCTCGCACACTCCTGAGGTGGAAGCCGGGAGCTGACCTGTTTTTAAAATTGTTATTTCTTGTGTCACGCAATACCTGAATACTTGATTTTTAACCTGCACTCACCCTTCTGGCACCACCAGAGCTTGATCTAGAATCGCCTACACAGCGGATTTATCGCTGTAGCGAACACCCCAAAAACAAACAAATCCAGCTGCCATTGACGGCGAGGGACGAGGCCACGCCTACCCTTAGGCCACGCCCACACGCCCACCTGAGTATAAAACGCTGATTGAAAGCGCGTTGTACCAGAACCTCGCACACTCCTGAGGCGGAAGCCGGGAGCTGACCTGTTTTTAAAATTGTTATTTCTTGTGTCACGCAATACCTGAATACTTGATTTTTAACCTGCACTCACCCTTCTGGCACCACCAGAGCTTGATCTAGAATCGCCTACACAGCGAATTGATCGCTGTAGCGAACACCCCAAAAACAAACAAATCCAGCCGCCATTGACGGCGAGGGACGAGGCCACGCCTACCCTTAGGCCACGCCCACACGCCCACCTGTGTATAAAACGCTGATTGAAAGCGCGTTGTACCAGAACCTCGCACACTCCTGAGGCGGAAGCCGGGAGCTGACCTGTTTTTAAAATTGTTATTTCTTGTGTCACGCAATACCTGAATACTTGATTTTTAACCTGCACTCACCCTTCTGGCACCACCAGAGCTTGATCTAGAATCCCCTACACAGCGGATTTATCGCTGTAGCGAACACCCCAAAAACAAACAAATCCAGCCGCCATTGACGGCGAGGGACGAGGCCAGGCCTACCCTTAGGCCCTGCCCACACGCCCACCTGAGTATAAAACGCTGATTGAAAGCGCGTTGTACCAGAACCTCGCACACTCCTGAGGTGGAAGCCGGGAGCTGACCTGTTTTTAAAATTGTTATTTCTTGTGTCACGCAATACCTGAATACTTGATTTTTAACCTGCACTCACCCTTCTGGCACCACCAGAGCTTGATCTAGAATCGCCTACACAGCGGATTTATCGCTGTAGCGAACACCCCAAAAACAAACAAATCCAGCCGCCATTGACGGCGAGGGACGAGGCCACGCCTACCCTTAGGCCACGCCCACACGCCCACCTGAGTATAAAACGCTGATTGAAAGCGCGTTGTACCAGAACCTCGCACACTCCTGAGGCGGAAGCCGGGAGCTGACCTGTTTTTAAAATTGTTATTTCTTGTGTCACGCAATACCTGAATACTTGATTTTTAACCTGCACTCACCCTTCTGGCACCACCAGAGCTTGATCTAGAATCGCCTACACAGCGAATTCATCGCTGTAGCGAACACCCCAAAAACAAACAAATCCAGCCGCCATTGACGGCGAGGGACGAGGCCACGCCTACCCTTAGGCCACGCCCACACGCCCACCTGTGTATAAAACGCTGATTGAAAGCGCGTTGTACCAGAACCTCGCACACTCCTGAGGCAGAAGCCGGGAGCTGACCTGTTTTTAAAATTGTTATTTCTTGTGTCACGCAATACCTGAATACTTGATTTTTAACCTGCACTCACCCTTCTGGCACCACCAGAGCTTGATCTAGAATCGCCTACACAGCGGATTTATCGCTGTAGCGAACACCCCAAAAACAAACAAATCCAGCCGCCATTGACGGCGAGGGACGAGGCCACGCCTACCCTTAGGCCACGCCCACACGCCCACCTGAGTATAAAATGCTGATTGAAAGCGCTTTGTACCAGAACCTCGCACACTCCTGAGGTGGAAGCCGGGAGCTGACCTGTTTTTAAAATTGTTATTTCTTGTGTCACGCAATACCTGAATACTTGATTTTTAACCTGCACTCACCCTTCTGGCACCACCAGAGCTTGATCTAGAATCGCCTACACAGCGGATTTATCGCTGTAGCGAACACCCCAAAAACAAACAAATCCAGCTGCCATTGACGGCGAGGGACGAGGCCACGCCTACCCTTAGGCCACGCCCACACGCCCACCTGAGTATAAAACGCTGATTGAAAGCGCGTTGTACCAGAACCTCGCACACTCCTGAGGCGGAAGCCGGGAGCTGACCTGTTTTTAAAATTGTTATTTCTTGTGTCACGCAATACCTGAATACTTGATTTTTAACCTGCACTCACCCTTCTGGCACCACCAGAGCTTGATCTAGAATCGCCTACACAGCGAATTTATCGCTGTAGCGAACACCCCAAAAACAAACAAATCCAGCCGCCATTGACGGCGAGGGAGGAGGCCACGCCTACCCTTAGGCCACGCCCACACGCCCACCTGTGTATAAAACGCTGATTGAAAGCGCGTTGTACCAGAACCTCGCACACTCCTGAGGCAGAAGCCGGGAGCTGACCTGTTTTTAAAATTGTTATTTCTTGTGTCACGCAATACCTGAATACTTGATTTTTAACCTGCACTCACCCTTCTGGCACCACCAGAGCTTGATCTAGAATCGCCTACACAGCGGATTTATCGCTGTAGCGAACACCCCAAAAACAAACAAATCCAGCCGCCATTGACGGCGAGGGACGAGGCCACGCCTACCCTTAGGCCACGCCCACACGCCCACCTGAGTATAAAACGCTGATTGAAAGCGCTTTGTACCAGAACCTCGCACACTCCTGAGGTGGAAGCCGGGAGCTGACCTGTTTTTAAAATTGTTATTTCTTGTGTCACGCAATACCTGAATACTTGATTTTTAACCTGCACTCACCCTTCTGGCACCACCAGAGCTTGATCTAGAATCGCCTACACAGCGGATTTATCGCTGTAGCGAACACCCCAAAAACAAACAAATCCAGCTGCCATTGACGGCGAGGGACGAGGCCACGCCTACCCTTAGGCCACGCCCACACGCCCACCTGAGTATAAAACGCTGATTGAAAGCGCGTTGTACCAGAACCTCGCACACTCCTGAGGCGGAAGCCGGGAGCTGACCTGTTTTTAAAATTGTTATTTCTTGTGTCACGCAATACCTGAATACTTGATTTTTAACCTGCACTCACCCTTCTGGCACCACCAGAGCTTGATCTAGAATCGCCTACACAGCGGATTTATCGCTGTAGCGAACACCCCAAAAACAAACAAATCCAGCCGCCATTGACGGCGAGGGACGAGGCCACGCCTACCCTTAGGCCATGCCCACACGCCCACCTGAGTATAAAACGCTGATTGAAAGCGCGTTGTACCAGAACCTCGCACACTCCTGAGGCGGAAGCCGGGAGCTGACCTGTTTTTAAAATTGTTATTTCTTGTGTCACGCAATACCTGAATACTTGATTTTTAACCTGCACTCACCCTTCCGGCACCACCAGAGCTTGATCTAGAATTGCCTACACAGCGGATTTATCGCTGTAGCGAACACCCCAAAAACAAACAAATCCAGCCGCCATTGACGGCGAGGGACGAGGCCACGCCTACCCTTAGGCCACGCCCACACGCCCACCTGAGTATAAAACGCTGATTGAAAGCGCGTTGTACCAGAACCTCGCACACTCCTGAGGCGGAAGCCGGGAGCTGACCTGTTTTTAAAATTGTTATTTCTTGTGTCACGCAATACCTGAATACTTGATTTTTAACCTGCACTCACCCTTCTGGCACCACCAGAGCTTGATCTAGAATCGCCTACACAGCGAATTTATCGCTGTAGCGAACACCCCAAAAACAAACAAATCCAGCCGCCATTGACGGCGAGGGACGAGGCCACGCCTACCCTTAGGCCACGCCCACACGCCCACCTGTGTATAAAACGCTGATTGAAAGCGCGTTGTACCAGAACCTCGCACACTCCTGAGGCGGAAGCCGGGAGCTGACCTGTTTTTAAAATTGTTATTTCTTGTGTCACGCAATACCTGAATACTTGATTTTTAACCTGCACTCACCCTTCTGTCACCACCAGAGCTTGATCTAGAATCGCCTACACAGCGGAGTTATCGCTGTAGCGAACACCCCAAAAACAAACAAATCCAGCTGCCATTGACGGCGAGGGACGAGGCCACGCCTACCCTTAGGCCACGCCCACACGCCCCTTTTCCACCCCTCAAAAGATGTGCAACCACCGGACGCGCAGCGGGCGCGCCGTCAGCGCGCCGAAGGCGCGCCAAAGGCAAGCCCGTCTGGGCCCGTCCGGGCCCAGACGGCCTTAGGCCTAGACACTATGCCCGACTCTCAAAGGCGCATAACCTACACCCAAGATACGCTTCGAGCTTGGAACACGAATAAACATCCCAAGTGTAAGTACATCCTCAAGGAAGACACCCCTTTAACGGGCTGCACCCTCTGCAATCCGACAGAGGAAACGGAACGCGGCCAAGCACTTCGATTCGGCCTTCTGAATTGCAGGTCTCTTGTAAGACATGCTCATGAGATAAATATCCTCGTCCAGAATTCTATGCTGGACATACTGTTTCTGACAGAGACATGGATGACACCAAACAGTGACTTCGACATGGTCAATGCAGTCCCACCAGGTTATCAAATTTGCTCTTTGAATAGACCGGTCGGCAGAGGCGGCGGGCTAGCCATACTTTACAAAGATTACATCACTTGCAGAATCGACAGTGGAATTGTCAAAGACTGTGAAAACTGCAACTTCATTTTCCAGATCTCGCCAGCAATCTCACTGTCGGGACTACTAGTGTACCGACCGCCAGGCCCACTAGGGGAATTCTCCTGCACCTTGATGGATCACATCACACTAAAAGCAATCACTGCCTCCAATTTTCTCCTCCTAGGGGATCTTAATCTGCATTTCCTGGACCCTGCGGATAACACCGCAGCTAACCTACTAGCAGATCTTGCATCAGTTGACCTACATCTTCAGAACTCAAAAGCTACCCATGAGAAAGGCCAGCTTTTGGACCCGATCTTTACGAATATCAGGAACTTTAAAACCCAAGATCCCACCCCCCTCCCATGGACAGACCACTTACTGGTCCCCATGTATTGGTACCTCCAAACCACCCCGGCTCTAACACAGAAAACCAGGACACTCGGGAGACGGTGGCACAAGCTGATACCAGAGGAATGGGAAGCTAAGTTAAGAGAATCCACTGCACCTCTCTCCTCGGATCCCAACACGGCGGATAGAGAATTTAACGGTTGGCTCACCCACTCCCTAGACAGCCTTGTCCCACTAACCAGCACCCTTAAACACATCAAAAGGATCAACCCAGCTCCATGGTATACACCTTCCCTGAACGCATTAAGGAAGGAGTGCAAAAGGACAGAACGCATTTGGAGGAAAGATAAGTCTGTGAAGGAAAAAGACGCTTTTCAGTTATCCATGAAAGCGTACAAACTAGCACTTCGTAATGCCAAAAGTGCCTTCTACGAGGAAAAAATAAAGAATTCCTCCTGCTCAGCCAAGGAGACCTTCCTTATCCTTAAAGAGCTCCTCCATGTCCCTGACCCCCCACAAAAACCTATGGACCCCAAAGCAGCCGAAGAAAAATGTGTCAATCTAGCCACCTTTTTTGACGAAAAAATTTAAAAAATCCTTGCCTCCCTTCCCGCTGCTAAAACAGACACCACTGGAAAAGTTAAGGACCTACCTCCCTTACAGGGGAATTCCTCCGCGAAACCCGACACCCCATCTGGCGTTATTCGGCCCGGTCACCATGGAGGAGGTTGCAGCAACATTTGCTTCAATCAAGAGTGGCGCCCCCAGTGACCCAGTACCCATAAGATTTCTCAAAGATATCACCCATACCATAGTGCCCCCGCTGACTGCCCTAATCAACACCTCATTAGCCCAAGGTGAAGTCCCTTTGAGTTGGAAGGAGGCGGTCGTAAAAGGGCTTCTTAAGAAACCATCACTAGACCCTGAGGATCTATCAAATTATAGACCGATCTCTCTCCTCCCTTGGATTGGTAAGGTCGCAGAGAAACTTGTAAATAAAAAACTGTCTCACTTCCTGGAAACCAGCCATCTCCTTAAGAACTCCCAGACGGGTTTTTGACCAGGTTAGGGCACTGACACAGCTCTACTCGCAGCAGTGGAGAAGACCAGAGAAATTCTCGATACAGGAGGATCAGTGGCAGTGGTCCTCCTGGATTTGAGCGCGGCCTTCGACACTGTCAGCCACCAGGTCTTAACCCAACGCCTAGAAAACATCGGAGTGAAAGATACAGTGCTGAAATGGCTCTCGTCCTTTCTTTGCCAACGCTCTTTCTAAGTCTGGGAATGTGAAGGCCGCACCCCCGCCATCCCCCTCCGGTGTGGTGTGCCACAGGGCTCATCACTAAGCCCCACGTTATTTAACGTGTACATGGCCCCACTGGAGGAGTTGGTCTCCCCATTTGGAGTCACCATCGTCAGTTATGCTGACGATACACAGCTGGTGGTAACTCTTTCTCACCCCAAGCAAGAGCCTTCCAATCTTCATGACTGCCTCTCCAATATACATCAATGGATGAGCGACTCAGCCCTGAAATTAAATGGGTCAAAAACGGAGATTCTTCTCCTAGGTCAAAAAACACTGAATCTACCCCCAAACATCTGGCCAGTCTGTATGGGTGAACCCCCTTCCCATAAGACGGAAGTTAAGAGTTTGGGAGTATGGTTAGAGAAAGATCTCACCTTCAGAACGCAGGCAAGGAAAACGGCCGGCATCTGTTACGGCCTATTAAGATCATGTAGAAAGGTGCTCTCCCTACTCCCTTTCCAGTACCGACTACTGCTGATCCAAGGCCTAATTGTGTCCAGGTTGGACTACAGCAACGCCATTTACTTAGGAGCCCCGGAAACCACTCTCCAAATACTACAGAAAACCCAGAATGCCGCTGCCCAGCTGCTCACGAATACCCCAGCCAGAACTTCAGCCAAACCCGCACTGAAAAAACTACACTGGCTTCCGATCAGGGAAAGAGTGATATTCAAGGCCCTATGCCTGGCTCACAAAGTACTTCACAAAGCAGGTCCACCAATCCTCAACAACTGTATCACACCCTACAGACCTACAAGAGCGCTTCGATCGGACCATGAAAACCTTATTGTGGTTCCCAGGGTGAAAAAGGCCCGCGCAGGAGGCCGCCGCTTCTCAGTCCACACAGCGAAACAATGGAACGCGCTCCCCTTGAAACTTAGATCAGAACCTAACCTCCTGCGCTTCAGGAAATCTCTCAAAACCTTTCTTTTCCCTTAAATCACTTTCACCCCCGCACTTTCATCCATCAGGACCACGAGGTTTAGCGCTGGGATACTCTTGGGTGACTACGCGCTCTATAAAAACCTAAAATAAATAAATAAATAAATAAATAAAATATATTTGAAAGGGAAAGAAGATCAAGATTCTATAAACATTCAAAACATCATGATAGTGAGATGAATGCAACACTAGGATGAAAGCTGGTGCGAAGGAATTTAGTTTTTTTTTTCTGTTGAGAGGGCGAGCAGAGTTTTTAAAAGAGGCAGCAAACAGTTCAAATAAAAGAAAGCTTGTATAGGAAACAAAGAGGAGGCAGAAGATAGATTGATGAATATAAAGAATTAGATCGTGGAGCACAGAGTAGCACTAGAGTTACTCTTGTGTGGAAGTTCCACTTCATAGACTTGGAAGAAAGTAGAAAAACGATCCACAGCAAAACAAGAAATAATATAAGAATTAAGGGGAGAACTATAAATGGACTGAAAGGACCGAGGAGTTACTTTTGAGATGATTGTTAGTTATCAAAGACCTACGCAATGATTATAATACACAGGTATGGTGTAAGAAGAAAATTAATAGAAACTAGATTGTACATAACTTTGGATAGCATACTTAAGTGAGATGCTTTGTGAGCGGGGAACGTGGAAAAATGTGAAAATATGTTTTCAGTGGTCCTGTCTGTTTTCTATTATCACTGCTCACGGAGACAGCAGAAGGAATGAAGAATAGATGATCCTATGCATGAGAAATCTTTGGAGACTGAGTATTTGAGGGAGGCATGCAGCACTTGATAGAATTACCATGGTCAGTTTGAATGCTAGAGAATTGAGGGGAGGCAGAAGTGATACTTCATTCCATCTTAAATCAATTTCTTGGTTATTCCATTGTTCTAATCCTGCTCAGATGGGCCTCCGTGGCTCCATGGAAAATATGCCATCATCCAAAACGTGAAAAAACAAAAGGAAAGCAAGGGGGATCGATTGATTTCAAGTTAGTTCTAAAAAGTGAATTAAACCAGGTTAACTACCAAACGTAACTGTGGGACACCGATTGCTACATAGGTTCATATATAAGACATAGGAGAGGAAAACGAGCATTCTCGGGGCCTAACTCACCCATCTGCCTGTTATTTGCCTTTCCTTAGTCAGCCAGGGATATTTTATACTGTTTTCTGTGGCACTCATGATGCTTAGTGGCTTTTTCACAGCGATGATCAATGTGGAGGATGGTAAGGGGGTTACAGAGCATCATGAGAACTAGAAGTACTTTATAAAGAGGTTCGGGTAGGAGCATTGTGCAACACGGATCATAGTTGGCGTTTTAGCTGTAAGACAGATATAAATGGTATCAATGGAATTTCATATAATTTCTCTTTCTACAGAGGAGAAATTCCCGAGTGGAACAAGATTCTTGATCGTGATGACTTATCTACCATGAAAAGAGCTATTTTCTCCACCCAGGTAAGGTGTAACAATAATCCGCTATGAGCTAATTTATCCTAAAACGGATGTTAAGATAAGCATTAATAAAAGGTCTGCTATTCAGGTTGATCATTTGCCTCATAATCGGGCATGGTAGTGTAATGTAAGTAGCACTCTTGCATGTAGATAATCCAGAAGGCAGTAGGTTATGAGAAAGGTTACTAAAACACAGTTACAGTTGTTTCGAAGTAACTGGTAAAGTGGAAAGTACGCCCCACCAGGAACAGCCGCCATGCTGCTCAAACCACTCTCACCAACTGATCTCACTCAACCAGGCACCCACCAACATTCCAAGACATCATACTCACCCTGGCTGATCAGCAAGGAACAGAGCACTAGAGAAGAATGTATTGCAGCAAGTCAAGATTCAACGCATGGGATGACTTCCTCTACTTGCATGTTTGTATTAGTATCACTGCCGACATGTTTTGCTTACAGCTATCAATAACACACTTCTCTGTCACTTTATCATACTCTTCAAAGTACCACCTCCCACCAGGCTTTCCTTCTTGACAGGATGGCCAGATAGTTGTTAATTGATAATCTTATAAACAGTCCTCAATCTGTTCTCTGTTCTTTCAGTAAAGGGCGTTGGGCCCATGTAAAGTTTCAGGGGATTAAGCCATAGATGAACTAAACAATATGTGGAGAGAACCCCTTAGACCTATCTAATCTTCAACACTTCTGTTAATAAACTTCTTATGAGGGTGCTGGGAGAAGGGCCACTAAATTCACAAGCTGACTAGAAATCATTTGTCCAAAGGTGTATGTTACAATTTAACAGGAACAAAAGGGTAACGTAATTTCTAAACTCCAAAGAAAGCAAAACAGGTAAGGATATTTGTACAATCCAAACAGTGCCAAGATTAATTCCCCTAATCCCTTCATATATTATAATTCCTGTGTTTTCACAACATTAATATGCAATCCAAGAGAACGGAAATGTGTTCAAGGATAAGGAAATGAACCAGAAAAGGGTCAAGTCCAAATGCCAAAGAGCAAACAAAGATTAACTAACGCAGAGCAAGCTCTGTCTTTCATGAATTGAAAGAAGTGCTCCGGGTACCCAAGTCACGGGTGCCCTTACATCAGTATGGTGCAAGCCAATGATATCACATGTCGCAGTGTGATGATTTTTCTTATTATGGTTGCTGGGAAATTGACTTCTTACTCCTGCTGAATCTGCTAAATGCCTGAAAAAGATATAACTAGTAAGTGATCCGTTAATCTACACCTGTTCGGAACTGTAAAGCAGTGAGGAGATCTCACATCAATGAAACACCAAGTCACCTACTTCTGGTTGTAGAACCAATCCACAGGATACAAGGGACACATAAGGAGCACATTGGCAGTAGATCATACAGCCATCATCACTGTAATATTCCCTTGACATGTCTGTAATCCACATTTGCATTGGTGTACCTCTAAACATCTTACCATTGCATAACCATCTTATGCAAGGGTTATGCAATGGTATGCATGCATTGCATAACATAGTATCCCACTTAAAGTAGTGCATCCCTCATATAATCATAGTGTTTTAGCAGCCATTGCCCTGCACAACACCCTGGGCATTTCTTTCAGTGCACACCTTTTTGCCGTCCTTTGCAAAGAGAGAACGTATTACTCACAGCTTCCTACACTGAGCAGAAAAACTATTGTCCATTACGGAATAGACTTTGAGCCGTTTCTGGACCTTTGTGGTCTTTACTCTGTGAGGGTGGTGGAGGACATTACTCCTGCCACCCTGACGTACAGAAGTCTGACATACTTATAAATGACTGCCCACCCAGGTGTGAGCTCTGGACCTTCAGAGGATTTGCAGTCCTCTGAAGAGACTGTAGTTTTACAGCATGGCTACCATTTTTCAGACAGCGGAGCTCCAAACCTTTTTGTTTTTCCAAAACAAACTCCTAAAGCCAGAGTTTGTTGAAAAATAAAACACTAATGCTCCTACTCCATGAGTGTTTTCTCCCATGCTTTGGTGGTAATTTTTTTTCTAGTAAAGAACACCAGTTTTTACCTGGCAGATAAAAGAAGAAAGAAATACATCAGACATTCGCTCTAAATAGGGCGAGTGCTCGGATCTTAATCTGATGGCTACTTCTCTGTCGGTCTGTCGATTTAAACTTTCCAACAGCACAACTGACAGTGATACAGCCATCAAAAGATGACGGTATGCCTTACTTTAATTGGGATGTGCACACTGCTGGTTTGTGGAAGAGCATCCTGTCCACCAAACTCAAAATCAAGGCCTTTGTCATCTCTGGTGGAGCACTGCTTTCCTGCTGCCCCCAACGGAGTAAATGATCTACAACTTGTATTTCCATTCATCCAGAATATCACAGTTGACAGTATCACTTTCACAACTCCTTGGCTGTCAACACAATAAACAAATACAACCTGAATATGCAGTTTGACAATACTGGTGAAAAGACAAAACACTGTGACTCCATCTCCTTAAGATTCACATTAGCATCCAATAATAGCCCAGTCACCTTAACAACATCTACTGCTAAACTCACACATTTTTTATAGGAAACCCTATAACTATGCAAGCAACAAAAACAGCTTTCTGCACATTAGAGAAACATATCCATATTTAATGAACCCGTAGAAGCTCAATATAAGATAGAGACTTTTCATTATGAAGACTTTGTACATTAAAAAATGTCCTCTATTGACCAGTCCCACCAAAGGCAAACACTACGATTCCAGAAGAAAAACTTAAAAAACTTTCATTTCATAATCCTCCATTTGTGCACACCCTGCTTATGAAGATAAATGACCAAAGGCAATTTATTCCACAGTATGACAGTCTGTTACTAGCTAATACAGTTAGCAGTACAAAGGCCCTCCTGCAGATCAGGGTTTTCTTGCACTTATCTGTGAGAAACTAAAACTAAAATACAGCCATTCTCACAGTTGTTAGGTACCACATCCTCCTCATTCCTTAAAGACCACAACAGCCTAATAGTCAGTAATAATAAACATTATATCACTATTCTTCAACCAGCACTTTGACACAATTCTCTGATACAAAATATGCTTTCTCCCCACTGCAATTGAAATGGCAAAAGGGACTTTAACTAGCAAAGGAAAAGGCTGTGAAATTATGATCTTGAAACATAGAGGTTACCTGAATTTGGTCCCCCAGCCACAGACACAGTTCGGTGATAATTGAACCATCATGACACCTAACAATGATTGATAAATGGTATTAAAAGATAATGCCATTTTGTTGTTGATTGCAACTAGGTTATAGGGATAAGGATTATGATGTATCAAATTGTACGTTCTTTGTGTCTTGTGCCTGACACTTATCTGAAAATATCTAGATGTCCTGCGTACTACGAATTAAGGCTCAAGGATAGACTCTGCTTGAATTGATGATTACTTGGTCTAAGGAGGCATAGCCCTGGTGATCTGGCAACAGAATCCACTCCTAAATCAATTATAGTGAGTGTACTCGACTAATGCCCTTGCTCAATTAACGCCATTATCAAAAATGGGGTTCCCGTAAAGTCAAATGGGCCTGGGTATTGTTCGGTGCAGAAAAACAATGGTCCAAGACTATTATTTATAATTCACAATACTCTAACATTGACGTTGTATAATTATAAAGGCACAAAAAATCATAGGCATACAAAGGAAAAGTAGAGAATCCACTTCCAAAGGTGGACTGATATTTTCAGTTTATTCAGTCACACAAACAAATATTTCGTTGATGTTATGTAAAAGCATTGTACATTACATCAACAAAATATTTGTTTGTGTGACTGAATAAACTTAAAATATCAGTCCACCTTTGGAAGTGGTTTCTCTACTTTTTCTTTGTTTGCCTATGATCTTTTGTGCCTTTATAATTATACTACATCAATGATAGAGTATTGTGAATTATAAATAATAGTCTTGGACCCTTGCTTAAGTAGCAGCAATTTACACATTTACCAACTCATCAGATTTCTAAACCGCACCTGCTTTTGTGAAATGTCTCTGCAGCTATCCTTGGTCCCCCTCAGTTCAGGGATAGGAGTCAATGGTGCCCTTTTAGACCTGATTGTAATGTTTGGGTTATTGATTACACAAGAATTTCTCATAGTAGTGTAGATCACAAGGAGTTCCATATTGAAAGTCTTCAGCATGGCTCCGCAGACCATTAGCTATTCTCTCAAGAAAAATTACATCCTGTGATCAGGCTTTGAAGATTGCATTTACATGCAAAGCAGATGAGACCTACTTCAATGCCACTTCCGAGGGCTTTCAACAATCACATTGCTTAACATAGCACAGGCACAAATTAAACTAATGTAGAAAACGAGAGTACATTTTAATAAATTATTTGACAAAAATTCAATCAGTAGAACCGAAGCTATGATTGATTATTATTTTTTTTGCAAAAACAAATGCATAAAAGATTAAAGCATTAATGAAAGTCATCTTGTCGTGCGTGACTGGGTCAAAGTAAAAAAATCTGACCGACCACAATGGAGAGCGATTAGGATACAAGAAGTGGTTTGGGCTTCATCTGCGCTTACCTTCAGTCTTAAAAAAGTTCTGAAAAAATGTTCTGAGAAGGTAAAATTCAGTGGTGCATGGCTGCAGGAGGTGTTCGAGGAGGGAGCATCTTCATTGTGTAGCCTTGGGTCGAAGCCACAGTGAAGATTTCTAGATTCAAACTTCGGCTCTGAAATGGAAGTCTAAAAATCTCAGGCAGGACAAGACAGAGTGCTGAAGCTGAAGACAGTTCCACGAGGATGGATACCCCTTTGGCAAATGACTGGAGTAAAGGATTTGCTACTGCAGGAAAGAACTGGCAGGAGAATCCGCAAAATCAATCCGAGCTGCGATGCACCTCTGGCGGATAGGCAAGCAAATTTGTCCCAGTCTCCTCCTGGTTCTCTGATACATTTTTAGGTTCTAGGACTGGAGGGGCACCACTTGCAGGGTCAGGACTCCCTCAGGCTGGGTCCAGGTGCAGGATCAAGAGGGAGGATGCTTTTTTTGTCCCTGTGAG
The DNA here is from genome assembly GCF_964263255.1 of Lissotriton vulgaris. Classification (NCBI taxonomy): domain Eukaryota; kingdom Metazoa; phylum Chordata; class Amphibia; order Caudata; family Salamandridae; genus Lissotriton; species Lissotriton vulgaris. The sequence goes on from NC_141685.1 coordinate 2,049,515,124, forward strand.
TCTGAACAGGAGGCCAGCGAGGTAACCTTGTGAGTCACTCTGAAGGTCCTGGGACAGATGAAGGTCTATTTGTTGTGCCCAGGTAAAGCAGTAGGGCAACAGGGCGGCAATCTAGCAGGGCTGCAGTCCTTCAGCTCAGCAGTCCTTCTTTCTGGAAAAATATCCAGAGGTTCAGAAGTGTACGGAAGACTTGGTGACTGAGTTCCCCTTTTTATACCCTTGTGCCCTCATTCTAGAAGACAGGAGATGTTTCTAGACAATTTCCTGACACCCCTGCCCTGGCTCCAAGCTGGCTTCAGAGACAATGTGGGGTTGTTTGCCCCTTTGTGTGAAGACAGAGCACAGGCTATTCAGCTTCAGTTGGTGCTGTGTTCATCTCTGTCCCCATCCCAGATGGCCCATTCAAGCACAGCTAATCCATCTAGTGTGTGACTGTCGGAGGAATTCACAAAGTCCAACTGTCAGTTACCCAAGGTCATGTGACCCAGGCCAGGTTGGGCCTGGGTCACATGAGGGCTAAGGGCAGAAGAATGCCAACTTTCTGAAGCTTGCATTTTTGAAATTGTGATCAAAAACTCGATTGTATCATTAACAAGCATTTACAATGCAGCAGGTCTCGCATTATTAAAGTTTGAGCTATTGGCATTGTAAATGACAATGCCTTTTACTCATTTGTTTTTAAAACCTGCAATCGGTGCATCAACACGCACTTTGAACGTATAGTCCTTGCTTACGATGAGCAAGGCTGGCAGTACAAGAGACTGCCAGACTTGCTTCTCATAAGCATGGACTATAAGTACAAAGTTCTTGTTTACGCACTGATGCAAAGGAAAAAAAGACATTGTCATTTACAAGGCCAATAGCTCAAACTTTAATAATGCGAGACCTATTGTATTGTAAATGCTTGTTCAAGTAAGTGTTGCTGGACAGACTGGAGGCCTTGGAAGCTCAGCCCTGGACGTGACAGAAAATTGTGGGCGAACAGTGGCATCGCCGGCATGACAGGCCGGTTATAAAGGAAAACCCCTGCCCGCCTGGTCTAAACATGGGCTGCACTGAATGTGTGGCACGCACGCTGGGAGAGTTATTTCTGCAGCTGTAATGGGAAATCAAGGACCCCCCCGGAACCCAGGCCCCAAACGGACCCCGCCACCCCATTCTGGAGAGGAGGACCCCTCCTGGCGCCAGTGCTATACGAGCAAGTGTGCAGCTACCCCTTGGCTGCCCTAGTGCCCTGCCCCTGGTGTTCATGCCCACATCCCGGATGTACAACAGCACACCAGCTGGATTGGCTCGTGTGAGCAGGACTGCCTCAGGCAGCACGTTGTGCAGTGGGAGGCGCTGGCTGCTGGAGGAAGACGAGTGTTCCAGTGCACTACCACTGATGTGAATTACCACCTCTCGGAGGCGCCACAGCACCAGAGCTTAATCCTTGCCCGGGCACAGGGGGCCAGTGTCGGCAGCATTGCCTCGTGCAGCACGGTTTGCACAGAGACGCGTTGGTTGTCAGTGCAGGACTGCATTCAATGTCCCTCACTGTGAGCAGAAACCAGAAACATAAGTGCACTCACTAGGGCTGTACGAGATAGGACCTGGAGGCAGCAGGAGGATAGAGCAGTCCGCACTGCAAGCACTGTGTCTGCCAGAAGAAACCAAGAGGTGGAAGAAACACGGTCCAGCGCTGCGCACACTGTATCTCTATGCGAAGTAATAGCATAAGGCAGCAGGAACGGAAGGGGTACAGCACTGCATTCACTGTGTCTCTCTGTGAGGCAAACCCTGAAACACTGAATATCTCAGCACCAGCACTGCACTGTCTCTCCATGTGAGGTAAATACAGAGCACCCAAGGACTACTCTGTCACTCTATGTGAGGTAAACACAGAGCATCCCAGCACTGTACTCTTTGTTTCCATATGTGAGGTAAACACAGAGCATCCCAGCACTGCACTGTCTCTGTGCGGAAAAAGGCCAGGAAGCAGCCCTGCAGACAGGCCTGTCTATCCTTTCTGGCCACAAAAAGATATGTTAGAATTGTCCCCGATTTCAGGGCAAAGGAGCAGGCCCAGCCTTGTTGCATTTGTGAAACAGTGTATTATGTTCTGCTGTCTAAGTGGCGCGGCACAGATCTGAAGGGACCGCTTTGTGGAGGGTCTGACCCCGCTGAATGTGCAGCCAGACAAGTCCACTTGAATGGAAAGTTCAGGCTGGAGCAGCAGTGCACGGACAGTGACCCTCTGACGGCGGGCACTGGCTCCAGTTAGAAATGGGTTCTAGTAGACCCGGTTATAGCATGTGGCCCGCCCCCCCTTTTTCTGGGGCTGCAGTACAATGCGCTACGGCCCTGGCACTGCACTGTCTCGGAGACTTCGCGCACTGGCGTTGCCTCTGTGCCCTCATGCAGTGGGGCTATCTCGGCACCCTTATGCTCTGTGCCTTATGTACTGAGACTGGCCTCAGTGCCCTCGAGCACTAACGAGCTCTGGCCACATACCCCAATTCATCCTCGGTGCCAGTGTGCCTGCGCTGCCTCGGAGCTCTCATACACTGAGTCTGCCCCGGGGCCCCCGTGAACATGCCCTTGTGCCCTAGCGTTGCCTCAAAACATATACTATGTTGCCTTGGTGCCCCCATGTACTTCTGCAGCCTCGGTACCCACGCGCACCAGCGTCTCCTCAGTGCCCTCGTGTACCAGGCCTTCCTCGGTGGCCGCGCGCACTGCAGCTGCCCTCACACCCCGGGTATGCCCGGCTTTCAGAATCCAGCAGAGCAGATTAGCGGAGGCACATCGCCCCGGCCACAGCTCACATTACTGACTCTAAGCCTATTAATGCACAGGCGTGTAGGACGCGCATTGTTATTTACCCCATGCGGCGCCGGCGACTCTTAAGGCTGGGTTGCAGTGTTTCTGGGCTTCGCTTTCTTTCAATAAAGCAGCCTTTTCTGCAAACTCAATGCACCAAGAGCGGTCCCTCCGTCCCCCTGCAGCAGCTGGGGGTGGCGGAAATGAGAATTCGACACTGCGACCCACGGTGACCTTACCAAAGGAATGCAGAGACCACAGCGTGACATTGACGATACAATCCCATTAGCACCGCTCAGTGTTTTTACAGTTTCAGAAACATTATCCTGCAGAGACCCGCTTCCTGCAGCGTGATGCACGACAAAACAGCGAGTCCGCAAAGAAACTGTCTCCGCGGGGGGAGGGAAAGTGAAAGAACGCGATGTGTACGTTGTAGGCACGCCATGAGCGTGCACATCGGCGTGTCCTGCGGCTCGTGCCCTCTGGGGGCGCCTGCGGTCCACTGCGCGGCAACAAAAAACAAAAAAGCAGCCCCTGCACGCCATGCTACACACCTGAGGAGCCTGCCTGCCCGACAAGATCTACCGGGAGGCGACCAAGGCGGGTGAGTGACGGCACTGCCGTGCCTGTGATTACTTTCTAGCCGCAGTACCAGCTCATTCACTAAGGGTTCTTTAAAACATTAGAATAATTAGACCATTGTTTTCATGTTTTATCGGCGGCAGAAAAAGAACTTAAAAGTATACTTTGGTGCGCATTTACGGGCTGTCGAGCCGACGGCGGAGAGGAGAGGGAAAGTGAAAGCAACTGCATGAGGCTTGCAAGGGAGACAGGAGATGGGCACATCGCGTAACTGTACGTGGTGAACGCGCGCATGCCCCAGTCCGGCCCATCTCCTGCCTACCTTGCAAGCCCTTGAAAGCATAGCCGACAACTATAGGTCTCACTGGCGACAGCGCTTCGTGCTGTATCGCCAGGTGCGAGACCTAAAAAGGACTTTTCACAACAATTCCAAAGAAACCATACATGACACAGCTACCTGCTACCAGCTGGAAATTACATCTCCTCAATGAAACTCAATGTTAGCCTTTGGGAAGGGTAGGCCCCACAATATTAAAAAACGAATCTATGCGTTTTTCACAACCAGAACATGTAAAACTTAAATATACATTTTCAGCCTTTTAATTACACAGCACCCTGCCCAATGGATAATTGAGGGCCGACCTCAAGGGTGACATATATATTAAAAGGGGAGTTTAAGGCTTGGCAAGGGGGTTTTAATGCCAAGTCAATAAGGCAATTTAAAACTGCATTCAGGGTGCAGTGGCAGGCCTGAGACGTGTTTAAGCTGCAACTTAAGTGGGTGGCACAATAAGTGCTGTAGGCCCACTGGCAGCATTTAACTTACAGGCCCTGGGTATATGGTATACCACTCTACAAGGGACTTACAAGTAAATTAAATATGCAAATTGGGTATAAGGCAATTAAACCATGTTTTATTGGAGTGAGCACAAGCACCTTTGCACTGGCTATTAGTGGTAAAGTTCACAGAGTCCTGAGGCCAACAAAAATAAATTCAACAAATTGGAGTAAGAGAGGTAAAAAGTTTGGGGAAATACTTCCCTAAGGCAGACAGGTCTAACATACCCTATCTGTAAAATACATATAAAAGGGGGACCCTGACCACTGCTTGGTTCCAGTTCCAAGTTCTACTTGAGCAAGGGAAGGAACACAGACCACTGCAGCTGTGTTACCGGGGCTGGTGTATGACTTTCAGTCTCCCAGAGATGAAGGGGCATCACTCGAATTTGTGCAACTTTCTGGAGATACTGAGGGTTTGCATAGTCGCTAGAAGCCTGCCTCTTTACTGAGAGAGAGAGAATGAGAACGTCTGTTCCTGCAGGATGAGAGACTACCGAGGAGGATAAAACCAGTGTGTTCCTAGCATGTCGACCATCCACAAGAAGCACCTCCCATAGGAAGTAAGGCTCGTACCTACCTGAATCATGAGGTGGGCGGGGGTCCCTCCCAGTGTGAAATCAATAAATAAGCTAGAAGTCAGACAACATTGTCTTGTCTGGCACCCCTGCAGTGAACTCTAAGGACTGGTGTTGCTACTATCTCACAAGGAACTGTCCCCACTCCTAAGTTGAAATCCAGCACTGGACCCGGAGATGGCAGCTGCCAAAGAAGAGAACATGTTTACACTTGGCTCAAATGCCAGAACTGCTAGTGAGGAACACATGCTAAACTGTTCAACCCCAATGGCTGAATTAAGTGTTAGACTATTACCAATGGTTCTGCATCACTGGTTTATACCTTGAAAGGGAAATATCACCGACCCCACCACTCAGTGCCACACAAGTCGCATCTCAATTGAGCAGGTAACATAAACCTGCATTTCAAAAACTGGAATGTGGTGTCTTAATCGTGCAAAGGTGAATCTTCAGTTAGAAAGTTAACCTTTGGAGGTGCAGACTCTTTTAAAAAACTATTGTACTGATCTACAACCGTTCCAATGAGATAACTGCTGGTGATCTGCACTTGTGCTTGATCAATGCCTATCCCAGCACCTTTGTATAGGTTGCCATAGATGTTGGGGAACTACCTAGAGTGAGGAGAGGGCACAATAACAGGTATAGTGGTTTAGTTGAACCCGTAAGTCAGGTCGAAAACATGCAATGGTAAACTCATGTTCTTTTTAACAGAAGGAAAAGCACTGGGGTGAATCATATGCAGGACTACTGGAATTATGTGGCAGAGGAGCATGAAATTATGTAGTAGGGTTAACTAAATATTGCAGCAAGAAAAAGAAAATGATGCAGCATAATTATTTTGTTATTTCAACACAAGTAGCAATCTCTGGGAAGAAATATCACCCTATTAACACCAATCTACCACCCAAATGCCGCAATAAGTAACTGAAAGATGACCAGTGTACATTTGTCAAGTCCCTACCAGTGCACAAGGACACTTGTCGCTATGTTTTTAGTAACTTTTGATTAGTTTGAGCTAGAACATTTTTTTGTTTCATTAACATCTGCAGATTAAACTGCAGACAAATTATTCGAAAAGAAAAGAATCACATAATCCAGTGGCTCTGATCATCGGTCATTAGTCTGTTTGTTGACTGCTGAGTTCTGAGCTGTTATCCCCCATACTACCTCCCCAAGAAGCCATTTACTTCTCATCCTCTCTTCCCTGAAAGTCAAGTGTAAAAGGGTTGTACTTCACCCTGCTTGCAGAGCCATATGTGTGTGGTAAAGTGATCTCATTAGAGGTAAAAACTAGCATGTATATGTTTGTACTAATCATATCTTATTTTTCCAGTATGTTTAAAATGTACAATTTGTTACTCTGTTTCTTTATATTAGCTGTGGGGCTAGCTATGCCCCCACTGCTTTAAGTAGTCGTGTTGCCTCCATTGCTTGACACATGACCCCGCACCCTTGAAGAATGGCTCTAGTTGCTTCCATTTTGACTGGGATGTCTCTGACTAGCTACAGCAGACAATCTGTGCATACCAGTTTTGTAGAACTGTGGGGCTTATGTACAAGAAACTGGCGGAGCTCAGTGTTACACCAAAATTGGTAATTCCGTGCTTCATCAGTTTCAAAATGCAGGGATGCGCCATATTTACAAAAATACGGTGCAACCCTTCATTTCCCCTTTCTGTACATAAACAATCTTAACAGGCGATTTGCTCTATCCATGTGTGCTGCAGAATGCAGCACACACGGCAAAAGCAATAAAAGAGGCGAAAAAAAAAAAGTTCTGGTCTTATTTTTGGCACTGAACAATACCTTATAAATATGGGGTAATGTCAAAAAGCAATTGGTGTTGCGGCAGAACACCTACTACAACACACATTGCCCGCCCCTTTCACACTTAGAGCTTCATGAATAGGGGCATTATTTACAAGGAGGCATTAACCCACTTTAAGTGCCTAAACTCTACCTTGTAAATAAGGTGAAGGACTAAACTGCACCAGAGCGTTGCAAAAAGTATGTTTGTGTAACCTTAATCTCTTGTTTGTACTTAAAATGGAAAGAGCCAAGAGAACAATAGATGAGATGTGTCCAAAGTTTGTTCAGGAGAACCAGATTGGCCGTAGAGTTAAAGACTATGCAAAGGATTTTCCTTGGGATTCATTGTATTTATATGTACCTTACCTGGAAATCAGGAAAATCGTACACTTGTCCAACTTTCTTCAGCAAGCTGTAGACAATTTGGAGTTAGTCTGCTGTGGTGACATTGTTTCTTTAAAATAGGTTACTGATGATAGACAGGTATCAGCCCTCCGAATTGATCTTTCAAGCTTCCTCAAAATATTTTTGTCTTAATATCGGCCTGTGCTGACTAGTGACATTGTGACATTGACATCAGGTTTACAGTGTTCTATTCAAGTTTCTGTAACATAAGTGATACTGATTTACTTTGATTAATTCCATCCAATTTTCAAGTAAGTTGAGTCACACGAGTATTGCTGAAACATGTTATTTAATGTCAGATAGATCAGTGTCTTAGGTAGTGCTAAGTTTAGAGGAAATACTTTCAGTATCTCCTTCTATAGGCGCATATAAAGGGTGAAAAGGAAAGAAGAGCATCAAACCCTATGCTCACTATAAGGCACTGCTCTGGAGCATTGGGGATATATTCAGCTTGAAGTCTCCTTCCCTGCTTTGTAACTGTGAGCCAAAGCAGAGGAGGCAGGCGCTCAAAAGACACTGACATCCTTGATGATGGGCTGTGACAAGTTGCACTCATTGGCATGAACTGTCATCCCAAATAATGAAAAGGAATGTCATTGTGCCCTAATTGAGATCTAAGGTGTAAATGTGGTTAGGACCTGGGGCCCATATTTGGACCTTTTCTGAGACACACCTCTGTGCTGGTCTTAACACTGCCACCGCCTCTTTCCTGCCATGTCAAACTGGTTTTATCCTTTACTTACTAGAGCAGCTGATAAGTCCCATGAGTACAAAGCATGATGGCAGACACCGGCAAGTGGTTCAGGCTCTGCTATGCTGATGCTGTGCTCTATCTGGCACCCTTTAGGTGCCTATATCTTGTGGACACCATTTTAGGGCCCTCTGCACCCACCAACAAACATATCTCCAGGATTCCCACCCACCCTTTCACTGCATGCATGTGCAGGTGTTTGACAGTGTAGCCCTGAAGGCAGTCCCTAGAATTGTGTGGCGCCGAGCTTTTTAGGGGGTGAACTGGGTGGATTGAAGCATGCAAATCTGTACATATAGTAGTTACTGTGAGAGCATAATTGTTAGAAATGGGGGTCTCTAGTTGGCACTGGCTGGCGCCACTGTCCAAATAGGGACCCTTTTTCCTAAGTCAGGTCAAGTGGGTCACCCTCTTTGACAACCACTGCTCAACCTTGTGGTAACATAGCACGAGCAGTTAGGCCTATCTCAGAGGCAGAGTGTGAAGCGTTTATGGCCACATATAACAAGGCAGTAATGACTCCACAAAAGGACACAACTCAGGTAGATATAGAAAAACAATATCTTTATCTAACAGTTTAACTCAAAACTCTCAAAGCGTTTTAGCAACTACAATTCACGTCAACCCGTAGGGGCTCAAAGAGACAACAACGTATTCACCCAAAGCGCGACACTGACTGAGTTCAGGGATGGGGCCTACTCGACCCGTTGCGCACCAGATACCTGTTGTGGGAAAGGAATACAGCACGCAGCCTCTGGAAGAAGCGGAGACTGTGACAGGTGCGCAGTGGCTGCAGCGCGCAGCTGCGGCGGCCCAGGCTGGGGGTGGGCGATGACTCTTGTTGGGTGGCTCCGTGGTGGGCTCACAGCGGCAGAAGCTCTCTCTTAGCTGCGGCGGCCCACCGGACAAATCCCAAAGAAGGAAAGTTGTCAGTGTTGTGGGCTTTCAGGGGCTACAGCTCCCTCTTAGCTGCTGTGGCCTGCAGGGCAAATTACGAGGATGCAAAGTTGTCACTGGTGCGGGCATTCAGCGGCTACAGCGCTCTCTTGACTGCGGCAGCCCATGGGAAAAATCACAATGGTGCACAGTAGCAAAGGGTGTTGGCACTCAGTGGCTACAGCTCTCCCTTGACTCCGGCAGCCCACGGGACAGATTATGATGATGCACAGTAGCAAAGAGTATGGGCACTGAGTGGCTACAGTTCTCCCTTGGCTGCGGCGGACCACAGGACAACTCACGGTGAAGAACAGTAGCAGAGGGGTGTGAGCACTCTGCGGTTACAGCTCTCCCTTGCCTGCGGAGTCCCACAGGACAACTCACGATGATGCACAGTAGCAAAGGGTGCACTCAGCGGCTACAGCTCTCCCTTTGCTGCGGCGGCCCATGGGACAAATCATGATGAGGCAAAGTAGCAAAGGGTGTGGACACTCAGCGGCTATAGCTTTCCCTTGGCTGCGGCAGCCCACGGAACAAATCGCGATGAGGAAAACTGGCAAAGGGTGCGGGCCCTCAGCGGCAGCAACCCTCTCAGCTGTGGTGGTCAGCACAACAAAGGATGGTCTCGATCAGGCGGGCACAACGGTGGCTGCTCAGCGGCCACAGCTCTCTCTCAGCTGCAGCAGATTCAGTGGAAGGTCTGAGGGTGCAGATTCCGGTGGGCTCTCAGCGGCAGCAGCTCTCTTCTTAGCTGCAGCGGCCACACAGGTTTAGCACAAAGGTTCAAAGGTTCAGAGTCAGGCGGGTGATCAGCAGCGGCAGCTTTCTCTTAGCTGTAGTGGCCCGCACAGGTTAAGCAAAAGTTTAGGAATACTCAGTTCTGATTCAGGCAGGCTCTCAGCGGTGGCAGCTCTCTCTTAGCTGCAGCGGCCCGCACAGGTTTAACAACAGTTCAGAAGTGCCCTGTCGGCTGTCCTCACAGTAGAACTAAAGGCTCCGGATTACTCGACGGAGGCTTCACCTGCAAGCAGAAATTATTGCACAGAAATTCTGACGGCTGACGGGGTGAAGTCTAATGTCCCTGAAACTTCTGCAGGAGGTGCTCTTGATTTAGGCCCTTGGGTAGTTCTTTCGGCAAGCTTGATGAAAGTTGCAAAGTCCTTTACTCTGTTCACTCAGACAGAGTTTCATCTTGACATCCAGAAGCGACACACTTGGACAAAGTTCCAGCGCAGCGTTTTATACCTAAAAAGTCTTTGTTCTCTAAAGTCACAAATCACTAGATCCCGTCAGAATCAGTTCAGTGGGGTCGCGGAGCACTTGATTTACGAGGCGACATCCTGCCCTTTCAGAATGAGGGGGTCTGCTATTAGTCACCCAGTGGGAGGTGGAGCCATCATTCACCTTGCCAGGCATGGCCCCGCGCGAATCAATGAGTCACTCCTCCCCATGCTCTGAATACCGATCTCTCTCTCCAGCCAGGTCTGACCCAGCTGGCCCTGCTACTCCAAAACCAGATGGCCAATACACATACACGCCTACAGTAAGGCTTAGGCAAGAAACTACCACATTTTCAGGAAAGGTATTTCAATCCATGTAATATATGAACTGTCCTTACTAGAAGGTGCTCCTCAATGTCCTGAGCATATACATATCAAACTCAAGGTTCCTATCAGGTTCCTAGGGCCCAATAGGATGATAGAAAGCAATCTTTAACCGGCCCATCCTGGCCTATGAGAATGGATCGTTTCGCAGTAGCGACAGTGAAATGGAGGGTAACTCACTATTGAGGCAGGCTACACCGATGTAAGTATTATAGTTATCCTTATTCATACAGTCATTTATATACAGGGAGCACTCGTGCTGTGGCACTGAGCAGCAGTGACACAGCTCCCAGAATATCTAAATCCAGTCAATATAAAAGATAGGGAGAGTAGAGAGGAAGGGAGACCCATGCCAATGATGCCAGGTCTAACAATAATGCTATGTGTTCATCTCCTAGGTCTAGTTGGTCACTTTATGGTTGTGAAGGTCAATTATTATCAGGTACATTAATTTTTCAAGTGAGGAGGCAACAGACAAACACGTCCGGGTGCTTCTGGTCAGTGGGTAGATTCAGTGATAAAATTGTAGAAAAATAAGTGCCAGGGTGTTAGAAATGAGATTTCTGGTTGGCTAAGGCATGCACCTAAGCCAGGCAGAAACCACCACTCAAGTCAGGGCAAGGGAGTTACACATCAAAGATAACCCCTGCTCACCCCCTTGGTAGCTTGACAGAGCAGTCAGGCTTATCCCAGAGGCAATGTGTAAAGCGTTCGCGCAACACACACAGCAGCGACAAACTAGGCACACTACAGAAGAAACGCCACACAAGGTTATATCAAAAATAACCTTTATTTTACTCATAACACACATTTGAATGTAATCAATTATATACACTGTGCCACCTGGCATTTGGTAGGACTGTGACAGGGATTATCTACACTTACAGGGCCAACTGAGCCACTGTGAAACATCACAATTCACAGGTAGTGAAAACAACTTGTAACTACTGGTAAAGGTGCTCTTAGCACCACACATTAGGCCGAAACATATTAGGCATACATCCTAAATTAGCACCAGGGCACCGCAGAAGCACCTGCCACAGTGCACATCTCATTAGCCCCTCTCTGATGTAAATACAATTGCCCACAGGCAACAATATGCCACCATGTCCCCGAGAGGCCACTATCCCCCAAATGGCAGTCCCAGCGCTTCTGCGCTTACTACCGGGACTGCATGGTAGTTCGATGGAGACTCCTTGCTCCACCCAGGCTCGGGGGGCCTCCGTTGAGGTCCCACCCCACTGTCAAGATTCCAAGCACAAGGATGCTCCCGGAGGTGGAGAGACTTCACTTAGTCTCCATTCCAACAGAGAGATTGCTCCCACACTTCGGAAATGCGGGACTCACTTCGGTGCTACTCAGGCACTCAAGTGAAATCTGCCCATAGCCCCTTGGGCCGGAGAACAACAGGCGGTCCACTCTGATTTCCTTTCACCTCTTACCCAGCCCACGACCAGGCTACAGCTGCCTTACTTCCGCTCTGTGGCCGGACCGCCTTCCTCTTGGCAGCAGCTGGCAACTTCCTATTACTCACTGGGAGCCCTGCCCATAGTCTGGCTTAGTCTTTGCCTGGCTTCCGGTTGCTCCGTGTTCTGGCTGAAAACCCCGGAGCGATGTCTCTGGCGGTTTGGCAATCCTTGGTCTGATCCCAGCAATGCAGGGCCACCTCAGCAGGGCCGCTTTACTGATCTATAGCAGGTGCACGCAACACAGTGCTGAACAAGCAACCAGCACTGCAACTGACGATCACAGAGCTCTTGCAACAGCGCAATTGCTCTCTCTGCACCTGTTACTGCAGTGTCACAACAGGAGCCCACGTTAGGGGCTCAAACTCACAGTTTTGAGGACTATAAAAGCGTTCCTCAGTCTTTCTCCCTGCGCTGCTCCGGGCACAATGCCCCTTCCAGGCACCAGAAGTAGAGCGCTTACCACGTGCTACTAAAGCGCCCAGCATTTCTCCCTCCTGAAGACACCAACAGGGAGCAGGCAACACTCTTCTCCAGAAATCCTCAAGGGCAGAGCTGGGCACAGGCAGGCCAGCAAGTAGGGACCCCCAGGAGACAGCAGCTTGGTTCCATGGCGGGTCCTCCTCACACCCAGCATTACTTCAGCTCCTAGCAGGTAACCAAAAAACATGGGGTCTCAACCCCAATATTTATACTGCCAATGTTTTTGTTCCCCCCCTGGCACAGGACTTTGTGGCCAGTCTAAATCAGTTCTGAGGGGCACTTTAAAACATATTTACAGCGCACAACAACTTTCTTTGTTAGTGTAGGCTCTGGCCCCAGACACTCTAAGGGGGTGGAGCTAGCATTGTGTAAGGCAGGCTCAGGTGCTACTCCTCCCACTACTCCAAATGCAGATCGGCCTATTCAGCCTAGCGCTGACTCACTCAGCCCTTCTGGAACTACTGCACTTCCCCAGCCCCTGTCATTCAGAGCCAGACATGCAATACACAACAAGCAGGCACAGAGACACATAGCCCACAGAAATGCCCACTTCTAAAAGTGGCATTTCTAAAATAGTGATAATAAATCTGCGAACAACATTACACTTCATTTATTACTGCTATTCCAAACATACCACATTTGATCACGCTAATCCTTTCATATCAGGATTTACCACGGAAACACATATCAGGGAATCCTCAATGCATTCCTATGATAGGGCAGCCTCACAGTAGTGAGAAACCGAAATGACTGTTTGTCACTAGCAGGACATACCACACAGTTAAGGCACTTGTCCTACCTTTTACCTACAGTGCACCCTGCCCACAGGGCTAGCTAGGGCCCACCTTAAGGGTGACTGATATGTAGTAAAAGGGGAGTCACAGACGTGGCAACCACTTTATGTGCTACTTTGGGGGGTGGCGCAAGCAGCGCTGCAAGCCCACCAGTAGCATTTAATTTTCTGGCCCGGGTATATGAGATACTACTTTACAAGGGACTGATAGGTAAATTAAATGCACCAAACAGGTGTAGACCAATCTTACCACGTTTACCATGGATAGCACATGCGCTTGAACTCTGGGTAGCAGTGATAAAGTGCCCAGAGTCCTAAAACCACCAACACCAGATCAGAAAATTTACCAGGAGGAAGACCAAAATTTCAAGGATGACCCTGCAAAAAGGGCCAAGTCTAACACAGGGCTCTAGTCAAGAACCCACTGCAGCTTGCACTACACATTGCCCCTACCAGCTATGTCAATGACAGTACCTACACAACTACTACTAATCACATTCCTACAATTGCGACAATTCAGATTATTCCAGGCCCCCAAAGCTGTAAGAATGGCTTGGGAGGCAGGTATTAGTCATTGTTAATTTGTATTGAATTAATAAATACGCTGTTGTTGTGCTCTTCTCTAAATTAAGCGAACAGTGCCACCATGTGGCAGACTGTAATAAGTGCTGGTGCTGACAATGAGGTGTGTGTGCCGAGCACCAGAAACCGCCAGCTCAAATTAAGCCTTGGGTTCCTTCTGCGCCACAGGATACACATTGTCCTTAAGGTAATTCTTTTGATTGTAGATTACACTGATTAACTTAGAAGGTGTGCTACATACAAAGCTATCTCATCTGAAACTTTTCTCCTCCAAGAGTATAAAGCAAGATATAAACAGTCCAAATGTGTAGACCACTCATCAGGTGTACATTTCTTCACAGCAGAAGGACAGGCACGTATCTTCTGACAGCAGAGAGGAAACATACGACTGTCTGCTCAGTCTGTATTGTTGTCTGTTGCAACAATAAGGACTAAACACCCTTCAGTGCTGTGTTTTCTCATACTCTGCATTTACTTCTAGTACTTTCCATGGCAGCTTTGCCTTCTGTGGATGTAACCCCTCTCACTCCGTATTGAATCATGCTCAGGGCTGATTATTGCAGAAGAATGATGGCAGACGTGTGATGTTCTGCACTTTGTATTTTTGTGGTCTCTTCTGCTGTATATTGTATAGTATAGAATGTTAGCATTCTCTGGGTGCTTCTACCATGTGTAATGTTGTATTTGGAAAGTGGTGAGGCAGTGGATTGGAAGACCTTCGTCAGTTGGTGCTGATTGTCTGGGCCTGCTAGACCTATACTCCTGTATTCGATAAACTACAAGGAAAACTACACTTGCCGCGGACAACGTCTTTTCAAGACGTTCCCTTGCTCCTGAGTACGAATTCCCTTGTCCCCAAACCACAAAGCTAAAGCTTCACTCTATACGCACTTCTTGTACAACTTCACACTTCAAATACCTTTCCTACATTTGTCTGGCCATTCCCAGCAGAGATCTGTAAATCACAAACAAAATATTTTGAAATGTCAGATGACTCGTATGTTTTAATATTGCCTTGCTGTTTAATGATGTAAGTCACATAAAGAGTTCCTTTCCCTGACTTTGATTAATCTTGCTTTAATCCTTTGCAGCGACAATCTTTACCACCTGTGACAACACACAACATGATCGATGATTCCACCGACCCAATCCTCAATACAATCCGGCGCATCGGACTCTTCAATAACCGAACCGACAGAGTCAAGGTAGAATCTCTCATGTGGATTGTCTTCAATCCATCAAGATGTTCTCACAGCGCTTTCTGCAGGAATGTTATTTCTAGGTGCTGACTAATTGCTTAGGAGGAAACAAGATAGAGGTAATATTGCATGCTCAGAGGCAGATAGCCAGACAGACACACACTCACACAGACATACACACACATGTTCAATTGAGAACTTACATTTTACCACAGAATGTAGAGGTCATGCTTAAATGGCAAGGCCACACACTGCTTTGTAGGTTTCGCCTTGACAGAGCATACGCTGCCTCTGCAAGACGTTTGATTACAAATAGCAGACACACATGCCAGCCATAGCTTACCATTTGTTAGGTTCAGTGACTCGCTCATGTGCTTCACTGCCGTTTGTCATGGCATGCAGGCATCATGTCCTCTTTTTGTGTTTGGCCCTCACCTAGTGCATGGACTAAGTACTTGTGTCCAGCCACTGTTCCTGTTTTTGGAGCTACTTTTTTCTCTTTTTCAAGCACATTTTTCAATGTGCAAACCTTATTTTACGAGTCTGTAACATAATACCAACTTGCAAAATAGGGTTTGCGAGTCACTATTATGAAGGGGCGTGCCACGGGCATCGCTTCCTAATAGCGAGTCGCTAGTGGATGGACAATAGTTTTGCATCAGAATGCAATCACTAAAGAACCGCAGTTTTCTAAGCCAGTCACACACTAGAGGCGTTGCTCGGGGGACAATTCCCCTTTGCTAATGGTAGCAAGAACATTTTTTTAAGAGTAGGAAATGGTCCCACAGATCACTGAAAATATATATATATATTTTTTAAAATGCATCCTGTTTTCATTTAAGGATACGTGCAGCATTTCAAAAACAAAAAGTTGCTTTATTTAAAAGCAAACACAGACATTGTGGTCTGCTCTCCCCAGCAGGCCACCATCCCTGTGTAATTGACCATTCCCAATGGGTCACAAATTGTGACCTGCTGCATGAATATTGATGAGGCAGGTCAATTGCGACCCCATTGGGAACTCGTATCTCATTTTGCAAGTCTCTAATTGTGAGACGCAAATAGAGACTCGCTAAATGAAATGGTCGTACATCTGGCCCATTGTATTTTATAATCACAGATGCACCTAACACCTACTAATGTGAAATATTTGGTATATGACTTAATGGATGATACAGTGTGATCCTTTACTTCAGGAGGTGTTTTGCTGTTTATCCTTTAAAGACTTTTTTATTCAGATCCGAACAAAAAGTCTTTAAAGCGCAAAGAGCAAAACTACTTCTTGCTGTGCAAGCCAGTGTTTCAGTCCTGGGAACAGGCTCTGTAAAGTTTGCATCCGTGCAAGAAAATGGAGCAGATATTTTTTTACAATTTTTTTGTGCGTGCTAGTTAATGCAATGCATAGTGCTTAACGATTGTTGCACTGTCGCAAAAATTGGAGAAAATTATATATTTTTTTCTTCTGTTTTTGACTTTGTTACACTTTTGTTATTTTGATATGCTAGGTAATAGAGCACGTACATCTCACATATAAAATATGAAAGATAAGCCTAAGTTTGAGGCAAAAATGAATGTTAAATTTGGATAAACCAAAGAAAAACAGTTTATTAAAGTTTTGTTAAAAATGTTATTTGAGCATAGAAAAAACGACATTACACAATAGAAATGGCTT
Source organism: Lissotriton vulgaris (assembly GCF_964263255.1). Classification (NCBI taxonomy): domain Eukaryota; kingdom Metazoa; phylum Chordata; class Amphibia; order Caudata; family Salamandridae; genus Lissotriton; species Lissotriton vulgaris. The sequence continues at coordinate 2,049,531,623 of NC_141685.1, forward strand.
AGTAGAAGTTGTTACGTTTTTCGAGTGATTTCATGGTTCTTTTCTTCTATTTTGGACCGATTATTTTGACAGTACAACCCTTTCTTTTCATGACAGAAACAAAAAATCTGTATATGAGCATTTGTTACATTTTTTTCGCATCCGAGCAAATAGTTTGTTAATCGGCTGTTTTGATGAGTGTATGACGCCTGTATTCATTTTGAAAAGAAATGAAATGAAATTAAATTAAATTAAAAGTGAGTCTTGTATAGCGCGACTGTCACTCCTAATGGAGTCTCCTGGTGCTGAAAATGACAAAGATCAGTTACATAGAATGGGACCTAAATTAGGTCTAAACAGCAGGCATCAGATATCCCAAAGATACAGGTCTTTAATGTTTTTCTGAACTGCCCCTCCCGTTCGATTACTCTAATGCCCACATGCATCAAGCATTTTTGGAGTCGCAAACGGTGCGATTCCTTATAATTGGCCGTTTGCGATTCCAAAAATGCTTTTTGGGATGCATCATTGCTTTTTGTTGAAAATCGCTAATTTTGCGATTTTCTAAAATGCGATTGCATTTAAGGAATCGCAATTTTGCAATTCCTTAAATGCAATGCATCATTCTTTAAAAAATTGCGATCTTGAAGATTGCAAGTGCAAATTACCACGAGGTTGAACCTCGTGGTAATTTGCGAAAAATGTTTAAAATGCTCAAATTAGCATTTTAAACACTTTCATGTTACAGACACACATGTCCTTAGGACATGTGTGTGTGAAACATCCATTTTCAAATACATTTCAGGGGTGCAGGGGGGGGTCCTTTGGACCCCCCCCCCTGCTCCCATGGAATGCATCAACATTTTGCGAATTCCAATTTGCGAATTCGCAATTACCATTGATTCCTATGGGCCTTTTGGCCCATAGGAATGAATGGGAATTGCAAAATCGCAAATTGGAATTCGCATAATATTTGCGATTGGGTAAAAATTGCGATTTTTACCGAATCGCAAATATTATCCACTTTCAATAATGCATCCCGTTTTGCGATTCCATATTTGCGATTCGGTAAAAATCGCAAATTTGGAATCGCAAAACGGGAGTTTGATGCATGTGGGTATAAGTTCCTTTGGCATGCAGTTTCAGGACATTGCTCCCAGTACAGTGGCTGATTTCCCACCTCTAGTTACTAATTTGAAGCCCGGCACTTTGAGCAAGCTTGCAGCACTTAGTGTTCTTGCTGTAATATATTGCTTAAATCGTGCTGAAAGCTATATTGGGCCCACATGACGATGTGCTCTAAAAGTCGTCAGTAGTAGTTTGTACAAAATTCTTTTGTGAACTGGAAGCCAGTGAAGGGTCTTCAAGGCTCCCGAGGCCGACGCCCTGCGCTGAAGCTCTAGGACCAGTCTGGCTGCAGCATGCTGGACTACCTGTAGTCTCCTCAGGATAGTTTTAATAAATTCCTACGCGGAGGCTATTGCAGTTGTCCAGCCGCGATAGTATGAGAGCCACTGCCACTGTTTTCTTGGCGGCTAACAGGATTAGAGTGAGGAACTTTCTTAAAGTTTTTATAAGCTCAAAGCAGGTCCAAGTTGTCTTCAGGACGTGGGGCTTAAACGGAAGGGAAGAATCGAACCAAACACCCAGATTTTTTGCTACCTCCACTGCCGATGGAGGGGGCTGTAGTGTCGTCTGGCCACCAGTCCTTTGGTTGAAAACAATTATTTTTACCGATAGGTAAGATCTCAGTTTTATCGGTGTTACAGCAAAGATGATTATCTTTCATCCACTTTATAACTGCTGCAAAACATTTTAAGTTTTCTTCAGCATCGGTGGAATTCTTATCCAGGGACAGGATTAAGTGAGTGTCATCTGTGTATGACGTGGTTTCGATCCCATAGGTCGAAATCAACGAGATAAGAGGGGCCATATATATATTGAACAAAAGTGGCACACCAGTGGACACGGTCCGTGCAGGTGAAAGAAAAGATCCCAGCGAGATCACCTCCTTCCTATTTGACAGGAAATATGTCATCCCTGCCAGTGCAGAATCAAATACGCCACAAGATCTCAATCCGGCTAACAAGATGTTGTGTGAAATGGAATCAAAAGCGGCAGACAAGTCCAAAAGGATCAGGACTCCCTTCTTGCCGTTATACGTTATACAGTTAATGGTGTCTGATATCTCAAGTAACGCAGTCTCAGTTGAATGTTTTGGTCGAAAACCGGATGGACGGGAAAGGAAAATCTGTGTTGACTCCGAATAGCTAGAGAGTTCTTCATATACTATTCTCTCTGTAATCTTGCCCAAGGTGGTAACAAATATATAGGCCTGTAATTGGAGAGATTACAAGAATTGATGTTAGGTTTTTTCTTCAAAGGCTTCACTATGGCAAATTTCCATTCCTCCTGAACAATACTGGTGGAGAGTGATGAGTTCACAATATTATTGATCACTGGATTTACTATATTGATGATATGATGTAATAGAACCGGGGGACAAGCATCCAACGGGGAGCCTGATTTGCCAGCCAGTATCACCTCGTTGTTCTGGGAGAGCGTGGCAGTTTGAAAGGCATGAGGGCCAGACCTGTTATCTCTAATGTTTGACATCTGACCCTCAATGAGCACTGAGGAATTATAAGTTTTGAAGTTCTTTTGAAGGGCCTTGATCTTGTCTTCGAAGTGTGTCGCAATTTCATTACATAACTTCTGAGAAGGGGGATTTTCCACATGTAGACCTTTGGGATCAGTGAAAGATTTTACGATTGTGAAAATTTCTTTTTGATTATGCTTTTCTAGGGTTATTTTATTATAAAAATAGGATCTATGACAGAATTTCAACAGACAGAATTTCGACCTACACAAATATCGGCGTAATTATATCGATAGCAAAAATATCGACGCCCTATGTACAACATGGTAAGTACCAAAATATCGGAAAAATAATATCGATGTTAAAAATATCGTTGTTAAATATATCGATTTTTTTTTAATTTAAAATAACATAAAAAATACTGTAAATAATACTTATTAATTACTTAAACATATTTAAATATATGTAATAATGGTAAAAAAAATAATAATACATATTTAATTTAAAAAATAATAATTAAAAATCATATATAATATATACTTACTTAACAATAATTACTATTCCCACTCCAGTGGGTGCAACAGTAGGGAAAACTGACCCTGAACCCTAAAAATACCCCTTTACCCAAAAACCTAAAACTGACCCTGAACCCTAAAAATACCCCTTTACCCAAAAACTGAAAACTGACCCTGAACCCTAAAAATACCCCTTTACCCAAAAACTGAAAACTGACCCTGAACCCTAAAAATACCCCTTTACCCAAAAACTGAAAACTGACCCTGAACCCTAAAAATACCCCTTTACCCAAAAACTGAAAACTGACCCTGAACCCTAAAAATACCCCTTTACCCAAAAACTGAAAACTGACCCTGAACCCTAAAAATACCCCTTTACCCAAAAACTAAAAACTGACCCTGAACCCTAAAAATACCCCTTTACCCAAAAACTGAAAACTGACCCTGAACCCTAAAAATACCCCTTTACCCAAAAACTAAAAACTGACCCTGAACCCTAAAAATACCCCTTTACCCAAAAACTGAAAACTGACCCTGAACCCCAAAAATACCCCTTTACCCAAAAACTGAAAACTGACCCTGAACCCTAAAAATACCCCTTTACCCAAAAACTGAAAACTGACCCTTAACCCTAAAAATACCCCTTTACCCAAAATTAATTAATATTACAATTAAATTACTTCCCACCCTATTCCCCTATAAACCCACAACCCGCTCCAGTAGTAAAACATATAATTTAGTTAAAAATAAACATAAATTATCAATTAATTATTCTATTAATCAATTAAAATAATTAATTGCCAATTAATATTTAAGAGCAAAATAAATAAATCATTAAAAAATAATTATTTAATTACAAATAAATTACTTCCCACCCTATTCCCCTATAAACACACAACCCGCTCCAGTAGTAAAACATATAATTTAATTAAAAAAATACATAAATTATCAATTAATTAATCAATTAATCAATTAAAATAATTCATTGCCAATTAATATTGAATTGAAAAATAAATTAATCATTGAAAAATAATTATTTAATTACAAATAAATTACTTCCCACCCTATTCCCCTACAAACCCACAACCCGCTCCAGTAGTAAAACATATATTTTACTTAAAAATATACATAAATTATCAATTAATTAATCAATTAATCAATTAAAATAATTCATTGCCAATTAATATTTAATTGCAAAATACATTAATCATTAAAAAATAATTATTTAATTACAAATAAATTACTTCCCACCCTATTCCCCTAAAAACCCACAACCCGCTCTGGTAGTAAAACATATTATTTACTTTTATATATTTTTTATTTATAAAAACATATTTAACACATATTATAACAATTAATTTAAATACTTAACTAAAATTTCTAACACATATTAGTAAATCGAAATTACTTACATCGATATATATGCTATCGATATAAGTAATTTCGATATTACTTACCTTAGGGTCGATATTCTGGCCATCGATATTCTGGACATCGATATTCTGTCCCATTGATATTAGCAACTCGATATAAGTGTAAGTCGAAATTAAAAAATCGATATTTTGACTGTTTACCATAAAAATATTCTTTTTATGCTGATTTAATAGCTAGATGATATCGTTTCCTAAAAGTTTTAAAAATCTGTAGCTTGAGAACTTCATATCCTTTTCTTCATCTGCGTTTCATATGTTTAGACTGCAGATGAAGTACTCCAGTTCTTTTGAGAGCCAAGGGCCATTATGAATTTTTCTTTTACTCTGTCTGGCCACATGCTCCGTCGGGGCTAATTCTTTGCCTACAGACAAGATCGAACTATGAAACCAGCGAGAATCCTCTCTGGGTTCTCCCGTGACTGTGGGGACCTTGTCTTGGGTGCTTATGGAGAAAGAGAGGTTTGTTAAATGAACCTCCTTGGGGCCCCTACATCATTCATCCTCACTACACTGTCCTTGTTAGGGATTAGAAAAGCTAACGGAATAAAACAATGATCGGACCAGACCTGCGGAATTGGATTGCCTGTCTGGAGTGAACTAAAGTTGGTGCAAACCGCATCCAAGGTGTGTCCTGCTCTGAGTGTTGGTCCCTGGACCATTTGTTTCATGCCCAGCAAATTGACCGTTTCCAAGAATATCTGAGCATGGCTTCACTGAGAGCATCTCCCAGCGAGTCCAGGAATGCCTTACTATTGCCTGGGGGGGCGATATAGCAAAGCCCCAGAAAAGGAGAAGGAGTTATTAATAGCACGGCAGAAACTCATGTGTTCTGCTGCTCTAATCCCTGGTAAGGTGAAGGCTTTCCATTGTAAGGTGTCTCTGTGTAAAATGGCTACTCCTCTCCCCCTACCGTCCGCTCTAACTGTCCTGCAGATTGTAAATTTTGGTGGCAACGCCACGTAATGTCTGGGTTAGAGTCTGCATTTAGCCAGGATTCCGTAACACATAGGAAATCTAGATCATTGTCCATAATCAATTCCTTAACATCAAAGGCATGTTGACCTAAGGATCGCAAGTTGATTAAGCCCCCCTAACACTCACGTAGTGACAGACTCCATTTACTCCTCCTTTTATTTTGGAGGACTCGTAAAATGGTATCTGAAGCTTACATTTCCGGTATGTTATCTTGCCACTAATTTTATTACCTTCAATATAATGTTCACAATGTTTATTAGAGTTCAATGCATGCAAATCATTTGCTGAAAATGTTCTACCTGGTTGAAGACTGACAGCATGGCTGGCGCTGGTGGCGTGTCGAGGGCGGACGGCGGACGGGTACCTCCATTTTATAGTATGCTAATGGGTGCTGTGGGGAGAGACTGGACCGTCTCTTGCACCAAAATGGCGGTCGTGATTGTCCCACCGGAAGTGGGGGGGGAAATATCGCGTGTGCTTGTTTAACATTTAGTAGGTAGAAATGCTTCAAAATATTTTACAGCTGGAATGCAAAATCCCACACAACAAAATCAGTGTAATAGATAGAAAATATTTAAAAAAGAAGCAGCACAAACATTTTCCTAACAAATTTGCTAAATATATAATCGGAAAAAGTATGTATTTTTTAGTAAAATCAGTGTGGTTGTTAGGGAATTAGGCACCTTCTCGGACAGCAGTGAAACATTGGTAGAAAAGCCTGAGTTTTCACGTAAGACTGTTCAATTTCAGTTTGAAAGAAAAGGGCATGGGTTTAATGCTGGTAGTAATCCAGTGAAAGAAAATCCCAGAGGCTACTTGTCACAAAAGCCAGGAAGGCTTTTACAAGTATAGACTGACATTTTATTGAGGAAAGTTTCACCAAACTAGGGTGCCTATTAGGATGGCGGACGGACCTACGTCCGTCAGCCAACCCCTGAGGTGGAGGGACCGTCCGCAGGGGCAGCGGCGGTCACTCTGGTGGAATTAGGATGTGACCGCCACCCTGGCGGTCACATCCCCTATATTTAACATTGCGGCGGGTGCTGCTTTCAGCAGCACCTGCCACAAAGTTAAATATGCATGCTGTGCATTTGCATGCACAAAGCGACAGGCACCGCGCGGTGCCTGCCGCATTGTACATGCAAATGCAGGGGGGTACCATAGGTGCCCCCCATGTGCACCCCCCACTCCCCCTTTACCCTGGGGGCCCGCAACGGGCCCCAAAGAAAAGACCGTATGCCTGAAAGGCATGTCCTGAAGCACATCCTAATATGGCTGGCGGTGTCTGATAGACACCGCCACCATATTAGAGCTTTTCCGCCACGGTCGGAAGCCAACTATAATAATTGCAAAACATTACAAAATGTGTATCCTGGAAAGACCTATCATCGCAGCTATAGGGCGTTCCATGTCCAGAGTGGACCCATCCACCGGGTGTGGCCAGGAGATTGTGTAGTTGATTAAAATGAAACTTGGCCAAAAGAATCCGGTCTCGCATACTAGACACCTGGGCTAAATAATGCTCCATACCCTGGACAAGCTTTAAGAGTAAGTGTCCTCTCACCAAGGATTTCATCAATTCATCCCCTTTGCTGAGGGATGATGTCTGCTCAAAATCCAGCTCTTTTATGGAAAGTAGATCCCAGGCCACCTATGATTAAGATGTCAAAACTTGATCTGTCCTCCTGATTGTAGCAAATGCAGCCTTAACATGGGCTAATCTGGGGATTATGATTGTGCCGTTCAAGGACAAACAGTCCGAGAGGCTCAATCTATTGAGCTTACGATCCTCCTTGGTCCAAACTTTTATTAATTCCATGTTCAACATGCACTGAGAAGGCAGGAGTACATCTGGAACCTGGACTAGTCGCCTTAAAAATGTGTTTTTAGCTGCTTACATTTGGTAAGTCTTCATGTACCCCCAAACCTCACTACCATACCGGGTCAAGGGCACACACTTAGCATTGTAAACCTTAAGCAGAATTTGCGGCGACGAATAACCCAACCTATGAGTGAAGCTAACCACAGCCCCAGCAGTTTTAACAAGCTCAGCATTCTTCCCCTCCAACAGAGGCTGCCAATTGTTCTTGGCATCAAATAGCACCACTAGATAGAGAAAAGATGAGACTTTACCCAGGGTATGGTGCCCCACGCTGAAGGTCTTGGAGCTAGTAGAGCATGGACCCACTACCATGACATATGATTCAGTGAAGTTTACAGCCATATTCAGGTTGTCCATGAAGGTAACAAATTTCTCCAGGAGAAGCTGCCAGGTCTGGGCCGTACGGGCCATCAGGAATGCATCATCTGCATATAACAACATGGGAAGCTACCACAAACCTACCCTAGGACAATCAGTCTGAGCTGAAAGAAGTGCATACTCAATCCCATTTGCATATAAGGTGAACCAAAATAGAGCAAGATGCATCCCGAACTGGAAGAATAGGGGTGAGTGCATGCAGCATCATGCGAAAAGCGCATGGAGCCCGAGGTGTCAGAGTGCAAATCTGCCAACAGAAGTCACTACATTAACTTCCACCCCTAACTCAAGCAACAGGGCCCACAATTTAGCATGATTCACCATATCAAATGAAGATGGGAGGTCCGTAAATTCCAAGTGGAGGGTTTCAGGTTGAGCTACCGCATACTGATTTACAATTAGGTAGAGGTTCAGGCATTGTTCAGATGTTGACCTCCCTGGCCGAAAGTTAATTGGACGTCAATAAGAATACCATTAGCCTCCGTCCAAGTCATCAATCCTATTGAGTATAAGTCTCCCAAGGACCATCACTACCGCATGAGATATGGTGGTAGCATTGGGGGTTATACTTTTCACCCTTCTTGAATACAGGCACAATCACCGCCATTGACCAAGAGGCTGGCACCAGGCAGAGAGCTGCTGCATTTAAGATCTGCATCAAAAAAGGGCCCCAGAGCTCATCGTCCATCCTTAACAGGTCCGGCTGAATCCCATGAGGTCCTGGAGCTTTATTCCTGTTTGGTGTGTTTAAGCCCTTGCTTACTTTCTCCAAGGTAAAAACCAGCCCCTGCTGTCTCGCTACTGTGCCCTCGCTCTCTGCCATCCGCCAATAGTTGTAGTCCCCTGCAAAATGATCTACTCTTAATGTGGTTGCATTTGACAGGGGCTGTACTTCTTGCAAAATAGAGCCTATTCACTACCCTCTCAAAAAGAGCATGATCTCTTGCTCACTAGCCTGGGTTAGCTCCTCCCAGGCTAGTTATTGCAAGGTGTTTTTATGGTTAAGTATTGGCTGCTTGAACTGCCTCCAGGCTACCACAAGTCTCATATCTCTGGAGACCTGCTTTAGGACTGCCTTCAACTGCTGGAGGCACTTGGAGCAGGCCCTATCAAACCCTTTTGGTTCTTGCCCACTACCCTCGGGGTTGGTTGAGAGCACGGGCAGTATTTCTTTAACTTTGCTGGTGATCCCTTCAAATGCTTACAAGACATCTTTCTCGGGGCATCTACATCTAGAAAGATGAATATCTCTTGGGCTGCTTTTAGTTAATAGGAGGCTTCAATCTGGGCTGGCTCCACTTGGGACCATTTTAGTTGCCTACCTTGTTCCACAAGGGAGAGCCTTCTAAGAACCCTCACTCATGAGCGAGTGGGGTCTATGGACCCTATCAGTTCTACGGACAAAGGCTTACTATCACTAAATAGACTGTGTATTATGTTGAACTTGGCGATGCACAAAAATAGGAGGGCAGAAACAAAAATCAATAATCAAGGTGCAGCATCTTAAAAGTAGGAGCAACAATAGAGTTGGGAGAATTAACCAACTTGTCTATGGCAAACACAAGGTTGTGGGATTCTAAAATTGCCCCAAGCTCCATACCTTTCTTGGAGTGAGTAGAGTGGAGTCCCTCTGCAAACGCACACCTGGATTTAGAGCATCACTTGATAAAGGGCAAGGTAAATAATGTTAAAGGATTTAATAAATTCTACCCAATTTGGGTCTGTGAACTTGCTTGAAAGCTCCGCAATGTTCCAAGACCATACCTTTGAGCCCTTTGGGTTGGTGGCCAGGGTAATCAAAGTTGAGATGGCACTCTTGAGGGAAGAGAGGGGGGCTAAACGGGTTGAGCGGCAACTTCTAATAGATTAAAGCACCATGGGGGTGCGGAAGAAGGGTCGGTAACTCCCAGTCAAATCGCTCTTTTCAAGTTAAATCAAGGGGGCAAATCGATTGGAAAGGTTCCACTGCAGAGGCTGCCTGATATGCTGGTGGGTACTACCATAACGGCCCTGTGTTTTTCAACCTTGATGCCCATACACGCTACTAACCTTCCCTGGGTTGTAATAAAAACTCAAGGGGAGAGCTACAATGCCATGTGAATCAGTAGGCCTTGAAGAGGATAAAGTAGCGAGAACATGGGCCACAATTGAGGATTTAAAAATATTTACTACCACCAATGCCCCGTCCAACATTTATGATCCTTACCCATGCAGCTAACTCTGCAAATCATTATAATAGAGTCAGCAATCCCTACCTTAACGTGGGTGTGCGGGTTGAGCCAATACACCACCTTATTTTTTAACTCCTGAAAGGGCTCAGGTGCAGGGTTTGATCGAGGTGGAACGTTTCCCAAGACTACAACATAAGGGGTAGCTTCAGGGGGCAAATAAAGCATATCCCAGTGCTCGATAAGCAGGGTGAGGCTATGGTTGTGTGGGGAAACTCTATTGTAGGGGCAGCTTGGGTCAGGGAGTGTCTGGGGGTGTCCTTTGTATCTCACCTGGGCCTGGAGGAACCAGCTACACCATGAGTGGAGGCAGTACTGCCCACCACAGCATGAGCTGTAAAAGAAATTGGCTCTAGGGCAGAGGTCTTCAAACTTTTTGATGCCAAGACCCCCTTGTAAAACCTTTTTAGGCGTAAGGTCCCCCTTCCGACAAAGTTTCTAGAAATTGGTACTCCTCATCATCAACAACTATCGACAACCATAAATGCGCCTGTTAGACCTCATCACATCCATCCATCCATCATTCGTCCACCCACACTTTCACACATCCATCCTTCATCCATCCACCCTTTCATCCTTCCATCCATACATCCATCCGCCCTTTCTTCCTTCCTTTCACCCTTTCTTCCTTCCATCATCTATCCTTCACCCGTTCACCCTTTCATCCTTCCTTCCATCCATACATCAATCCTTCATCCATCCACCCTTTCATCCTTCCATGAATACTGCCATCCTTCATCCACCCACCCTTTCATCTATCTATCCATCCATCCACCCATCATTCATCCACCCACCTTTTCACACATCCGTCCATCCATCATTCATCCATGCAACATTTTATCCATCTATACATCCATCCTTTATCCATCTACCCTTTCATCAATCCATCCTTCATCCATCTACCCTTTCATCCTTCTATCCATACATGCATCCTTCACCCATCCACCCTTTCATCCATCCATTCACTCATCATTCATTCACCCACCTTTTCACACATCCATCCATCCATCCTTCATCCATCCACCCTTTCATCCTTACATCCATCCATCCTTTATCTGTCCACCCTTTCATTCTTCCATTCGTCCATCCATACAGCCATCCACCCTTCATCCATACATTCCTCCTTCATCCATTCACCCTTTCATCCATCTATCCATCCATCCATCCATCCATCCATCTATCCATCATTCATTCACCCACCTTTTCTGTGCCTCTCTCATGGGGGGGGGGGGTCAGTATCTCTCTGTGTCTTCTTCCTTCTTCTTCCTCTCTCATGGGAGGGCATCTCTGTGCCTCCCTGCTGGGGGCGGGGGTTGGGGAGGTGGCAGACAGGCTGTAACAACATCTCACCATGAAGAACAGACTCTCAGGCACATTTCTCCCGCACAGGCACCAGGTATGAGGGCTCGTGGGACTTGAACCAATGAGGACCTTTCACGTGCTTTACTGGTGGGACCCACAGCTCCCGGCGCGCAACGCCCATTGAACTCAAAGGGCTACAGCCTCCTCCCCCAGCCACCCCACCCCCCTCCCCTCGTGTATGTGAGCCCGGCTGAAACAGCTTCACTGGACACACACAAAGCCACACCTGAGTACTTCACAGGTCTTTAAAAGACCTTTTACTTGTTAATGAGGCTTTGATATTTTTCACCCCTCGGTGTGAATTAAGCCTCCGCCGTGAACACCCTCAATCAGCCCGACGCACTAAGGCAAACTGACAGAATCTGTTCTGCGACCCCCTTCCCAGGACTCCACGACCCCCCTGGGGGTCGCGCCCCACAGATTGAAGACCTCTGCTCTAGGGAAATAGGCTGCCTTATCTGCCTGTCCCTCCCTCGACTGCATTTAACCTAGACATGATTGGTTCGAATTTGGCCTTTAAGACCACTTTAAGCTCAATGTTTAGATCTTTGCTAACTGGGTCCACGAATCCAAGTCGAGGAAAATTCACCTTGAATAGGGAGGCTCTCTGGGACCCAGGGCTCGGTAACTCAGAATGCGCCCCCCCCCCCCCCCTTGTTTCCTTTGTTTACAGCTTGGACTCATGCGACATAGAGAAATTTTGTCAGAAGCTGGAGCCCCTACGTCCTCCCAGATGACAAACTTCTGGTTTCTATGGACCTCCCCTGATCCCTCTCCAACTCCCCCTCAAGACCCCAGACCCTCGTGGCACCCATCCCTTCCACCCTCAAGGGAGCCTTTGAGGGCGAAGGACGCTCAGTTGAGGACTGAGGTGGGCTGCCCCTAGATAGCGATAATCTCCTTTACAGTAACTCAATTTCTTTCAACACCACTGATGCTGCCCGAGTTAGAAATCCTTCATTAGTTGCAACATGTAATGTGGGGAGCATCGATTGTTAAGACAGCAGAACCCTTCCGGATTAGAGCCTCAAAAAACAAGCAGGACACCCCCAGGAACCCCTGTGTTAGATAGGCCAAAACAGATAAAACCTGGCAGTAATACAATCCCTCTCCCCCACTCGCCCTCTTGTACAAACTAGTCCACCCTGACCAGTCACCAATCACAAATATAGCAGTTCTCTGGTGCTGGCATGAACAAAACAGTCCTGAGTGGAGCAACAATAGTTAACTGGTCGCTGTCCCCTTGCCGCCTACCGTTAGCCAGTCCAATGGGGCCCTCAGGTTATCACCCACCCACCAGGGAAATATTCAGCCTTACCAGCAAGGCCACATTTTAACCAGTACATTAATGAGACTGGGTTGTTGTCTACACAACATTCTGGCAACAGGTCCACAGAGAAAACCAGGGGAAGGAGGGCCCCCTGACCTCTTCCTGAAGTTGATGGGTGCTAGATGGGCCTGCCCTTGGCCTGGGCGCTTCCCATGCAGCGGGATTGCACTGGTGCTTTTCAACACGCTGATGAAGGACCTGCCCCTTTAGCTCAACACACTGCTGGTGAGTCTCCTGGCACTGTGGTAGGAGGAAAATGCAGTCCCCAGCATAGATTTATTTATTATTTATTTATTTATTTATTAAGAGTTTTGTATAGCGCGAACAAGACCCTTGGGTATCAGAGCACTTCACATTACATGAGGTAGTTATAGTCCTGCATTGTTATCATGATTTCCACTATATATCATGAGGTAGGTACATATATGATACGAAAAGTGACAATATCAGACAAATTTACAATATTATGAGGTAGGAACATATATGATAGAAAAGCGACAATATCAGTAAAAGAGTAATAGCATATCGCATAACACAGGTTCTAGAATATAGTAACATATAATGTGTAATATAGTCAATCGATCCTAATGGTCTAATTCCTGTGTCTGTTTCAGCTCAAGTTCTTAAACATGAATTCCGACTTCCCGTGCCTCGTCTATGGAAAGAATGTATCCATTAGGAAGATCTTAGTTTTCCTCTTAAAGGATGCTGTATCTGCAATCTTTCTAATGTTTGAAGGAAGTGAATTCCGGATTCTAGGGGCTGCTCCTGAAAAGGCCCTGTCGTAAGTTTTCTTCTTCCGGAAGATGGCAGGTCTCAGCATTAGCTCATTTGTGTTCCTGGCTGGTCTGTTACCTCCAGATAGCTTAATTTTCCGAGCAAGGTATTTGGGAGTATTGTGGTGGAGCGCCTTGTGTGTTATGCATGCCATTTTTAGCTGGATTCTGGCTTCGTACGGTAGCCAGTTTAATGCCTTCAAATGTGGCGATATATGGTCAAATTTCCTTGATCCAGTGATCAGTCGTGCGGCTGCATTGAGACATGCTTTCAGCGGAGCAGTTGAGAGTTTTGGTAGACCTGCTAGCGTTGTGCAACCATATTCAATCCTCGTGATAATAAGGGACTGAACTGCCAGTTTGAGGTCTGCTTTGGATATGAATGGTTTCACTTTTCTGATGTAGTTCAGATGGTATAGGACGCTTTTAGCCATAGCGTTGATATGGGCCTTCATGTTTAGTTTCTCATCTAGAGTGATTCCTAGAGATTTCGCTGAGCCAACTAGGGTAGGGGTGCAATTTAATGCTGTTATCATATTGGACCATTCCTTCACTTCTGTGTGTTTCTTTGGTGGTGATATTAGTAGGAATTCAGTTTTTTGTGCATTTAGTTTGAGATGGTTGACCGATAGCCATTGTAATGTCAGTTTTAAGGTCTCATTCATTCTCATGATGTCTTCCCTGGATGAGATCTTGATATAAATCTGGGTATCATGCGCGTACATGTGGTAGGAGATATTAGATTTTCGAAGGTTTTCAGTGAGAGGTTCGATGTAAAAGTTGAACAGTGATGGTGATAATGTAGAGCCTTGAGGGACTCCAATTGCATTAGGGCATGCTGGTGAGAGTGTTTGATTGACCAGGAATCTTTGCGTTCTATTCTGCAGGAAGGATTCAAACCATTTTAGTACATTTCCAGTTATTCCCATCCTATCATGAAGATTGTTCAGTAATTTTTCATGATTTACCGTGTCGAATGCTGATGATAGGTCCAGGAGGATAAGTAGACATGTTTGATTACGGTCTAGTGCCTGTAGTGCATCATCGACAATATGTAGCATCGCTGTTTCTGTGCTATGTCCTGTCCTGAATCCTGATTGGCAGTCGTCCAGTAGTGCGAACTTCGCGATGTGTTGGCTCAGTTGATTTTGTACGCATTTCTCTATTAGTTTGGCCAGTATAGGGATGTTGGTCACTGGGCGAAAGTTATTTGGATCAGCTGGGTCCGCCGTTGGTTTTTTGATGATAGGGACGACTTGACCTGTTTTTAGGCAATCTGGAAGGATCCCTTGTGATAAAGAGGCGTTTATTATTTTCGTCCAAATGGGAATCACAATATGGTTTATGTCTCTGAGGCATTTAGCGGGTAGAGGATCACTGTAGTGGTTGTTAGGTTTGATGTCTGATAGTGTTTTGGCTATGGTGCTTTGATCCAGTAGTTTAAAGTTATCCCATTGCGCCTTGTTTTGCGTCCTATTGTGGGTGTTTTCTACGGTGCCATTGGGGTTTTGTCTGTCCATGTTGCCAATGTTGTCAGCCTCTTTCCAGAACTCTCTTTCCAATTTGTTGGCCTTGTCTGTGAAGAATGTAGCAAATTCTTCACAGCTTATTTGCGTTGTTGTGGTTTCTTGGCTGGTTTTAGCTCATTTATTGGATTGATGTTTCAGAATCTCGAATAATTTCTGAGGTCTACTTTTGGCGTTATCTAGCTCAGATCTGATAAATTCTTTTTTGGAGTGTAGTATTCTTTTGTTATATTTGCTTCTGATTCTTCCAAGTGATTTCAGTTCGGGCGATGTTGGGTGTTGTCTCCATCTTCTTTCCGCTAGTCTTAGTTTCCTCCTTTCTTCATTCAGAGTCTCACTGAACCATGGGTTTTTTATCTTCTCTGTGACTCTTTTCAGTTTTAGAGGCATTGTATTGTTGACTATATTAGATACTGTTTTAGTGTAGTGATCTGTAAGTTCCTCCACACTTTGCAAGTTGTTCGGTGGAATCAGTTTCTTCTCACAGCCTTCCACTAATAATGTTATATTCGGATCTCTAGTATCTCGCAGCCATTTCTTGTGTCTGATAGGTTGTATCGTCTTGTTCTTTTTCAAATTGTTTATCCGGAAAGTTATGGCATGGTGATCTGACCAGTCGCATGGCTCAATTGCTATAATTGAGGTATTGTTAGTTTTTGATATTATCCAATCCAGCGTGGCTCCTTTTTCATGTGTTGGCTCCGTGCATACTTGGTTAAGATTTAACTCCATTAGGAGGTCGTTCAGAGCTTTGACTTGTTTGTCTTGGTTGTCATTCCAGTGTAAGTTGAAGTCCCCCAGGACAATGTTAGTTTCAGAATTGGCGTCGGTGGTGATGATTTCCATTAAATTGTCTATGAAGGTTGTATAGTGCATGTAGATTGCATACCTGATTATCTGCTGATCTTATCTTGAGATTTAGATGTTTACAGACTTCGAGAGGTTCTGATGGCACGTGTTTGACTTCTATTTCCGATCGGTAAATGCAGGCCACCCCGCTCCCTGTCTTTTTTAGTCTATCGAGTCTCCCAATATTATACTGTGGGGGTACTAGTAGGTCCATACAAGGAGACAATGATTCCGATAGCCATGTTTCCGTCAGGATTGTCACATCAATTTCCTTGTTCAATATGAGATCAGCTATGTCTGATGCATGTTTTGCTGCCGACCGACAGTTAAGGAGTAGGCATTTTAAAGGTTTCCCTACTATCCTTGTGTTCATGTCATGTGATTCCGTCATTAGTTGTACTTGTTGTAGGTTGTTATGATTGGTTTTCCTTTCATTATGTTTAGATGTTCTGTTAGCATCGATCTGGACTGTTCTGATTTTTTCACCTTCCGCGGGGTCAGTAGACTCATATTCTCGAAGTAAAGATAGTGTTTCTTCTTCCGTAAGATGGTTGAGGTTCCTGTCAGGTCGATTTTGTCTGTTTGATAGTGGTAATGCCATCTTATTTCCTTCTTTTTGAGAGTTAAGAAGAACTTCTCGGATGTACTCGACTTTGTTGTGGGTGCTAACAGTGATTTCCAGCATCTTTTTCATTTCTTGTACCGTGGTTAGAATACTGACCATCTGAGTTTGAAGCTCTTTGATTATTGTTCGAGTTTGGAATGAGGTGTTAGGTGCGTTCGTCTTCCTCTTTCTATAAACTTGTTTTGCGTTCACACTTTTGATTTTTGGCCTCTTCATCGGACCTCTTCCCTTCTTGTCACTAGTTTGGTAGTCTGCTCCTTCTTTGTTCATGCCTTGGACAGCCGTTTTGTCTCCTATATCATCAATATTTTGGTAGTCTGCTCCATCTCTGTTCATGTCGTGGACAGCCGTGTTGTCTTTTATGCCTTCATTATTATGGTTGTCTCCTCCGCCTCTGTCCATGCCGTGTGCAGCTGTGTTTTCTTCTATATCACCCATAGTTTGGTAGTCTGCTCCGCCTCTGTTCATGTCGTGAACAGCCTTGTTGTTGTCCGTCTCATTAGTTTCCGTGTTCTCCATTGGTGTATTACTCCTCTGTGATGACATGTTAATGATGATAGATGTGGAATCTTTCCTCTGATATGCTTTCAGGGTGGCATTCGCAGCTCGTGTATCCAATTCAACTCTTCCTGTGTCCTTTCTGGTCTTGCGAGGTTGTGTTGGATCTTCCATCTGAGAGATTTTCAAAGCTGTGTTCGCACCTTTTGTGTCCAAGATGGTTTTTATTGTGATATTCTTTGTTTGGGATCCTCTTGTTTAGCTCATGTCACCTTGGTGTATTGGAGATAGTGGATCCCTCTGGTTTGTGTCAGGTAGACGGTCTGATTTGGAAGCTCTGTGATGATCTAAGGTGTTGTCTTGTGTGGTCAGGTGTGTTTGGGGTCTTGCTTTTATTACGCATCCTTTTAAGGTTGAGAACAGCTTGTCAAATTTGTTTAATTCGCTATCAGTTGCTTGTATGAGCACTATACCGTTCTTAAATATCGTTATGCATAGGCCCGCTTTACAACTATGTGAGGGTTGGCTCATAAGGTTTGTGCCATGTGGGACGTTCTTTATACTTTTTATGTTAAGCATTTCTGTGATGGTATTGCGCCAAATCGCCGTTCTTCTAGTGAAGAATATCAAATCATTCACTATAGTACCTTTATCATTGCTATAGGTTGGGTCCAGGATTAGCGTGTCCGTTTTTTTTCTTAAAAGATTATGTTTGAACTTTTTGGCTGCGTTCTTAGACAGATTGGCTGGGTATTTAATGGTATGGGCGTTCGTGCCTTCCTGCTCCAAGTAATGGTCCATCATATTTTCTTGGCAAAGGAGAATCTTTGATTGAGTATATATTTAACTCAGTTTATCAATATAATTTTGTCTAATTACTAGCCTGTGTTGTCCTTATATTAACATTCAGTCTTCCAAAATCTGTATTTATTTATTTATTTATGTATGTTACATTAATGGTTTCTGCTTCTCTTTTATAGATTGCGGGCTGTATGCCCTTCTCTCCTTGTCAGTTCAAATTGAGACATCCTTTTCAAGATGTCTGCCACATTAGCAGTCTTTTTTTAGTGTTGATGAGTCCTTTCTCTCTTTCTAGTGTCGTACTAGTCCTCTTTTCCTGATCTTGTTATTGTTATTGTTATCTGGGTTTTATATCGCGCCAAATCACCGTCAGGTCTCAAGGCGCTTCTGACAGATACAGCAACAAGAAGTAGGATGAACAAGAATCTGTGAGCTCCCTTGTCCTTTTCTATTTTTCCATTGTCCTTTTTTTTTTCTTCATTGCATTTCCGTTTTTACTTTTTACTTTCTGCCATTATCAAGTGTGATTTCTTCAGTTGTAGATTTACCTCAAGCTGGGTCTCGTTTTTCTTTGCTAAAGGCCCTATATCGTCGCCATTTTGAAGTCAGGTCGGCCGATAATATTCTTCCTTTCCCTTCAAGGTGGCTCTCATTTTCCTTTCTAATTGTCCTTTATGGCCGCCATTTTGAGGTCAGGCAGGCCGATATTTCATTCCTCTATTCCCCGGTGATATTCTTTCCCAAACTCTGTCACCCGCTATACATCCATTCGGCACCATGTGGCACCGGCTGCACAGAGTCTGTCCTAAAGAGGCTGTTCTCCGCTCTGTAAGCGGATCGGTCTCTCACCTCCTCCTTCCCCATCGCCCTCCTCCACCATGTGTCCCGGTTTCTTGTCCTCACCGTGGGTCGATGTCTCAGCTCCTCTGCTCCTCCTCTCCGCTCCTCCGTACCCTGCTGTCTCTCTGGCGTGCTCCAGTTCTTCAACGCGCCTCTGTCTTTTCACACTGCATTCCCGCTCTCCCGGACATCTTAGCACGGCTCCTGGATACCGCCGTCTCCCTCCGGTGTGCCCGCGGTGGTATTCTTAGACGTTCCGACAAGAGAAGCACCACTCCTTCTTCTTACTACATCCCCGGCGCTCCTTGACATCCCGATGATTGTCTCCGATGATTCTGCTTTTTGGATGTCTCCGCCCGACTGTGTTTTCGGTATGTGCTGTTTCCTTTTCCCTTGTCCTTTTCTTTTCGCCTGAAGCTTCTTGATGTTGTTGGTCGCTGTGGACGCTGTTGCTGGTGGGTGGCAGGGTTAAAAACAGGGATTTTCACCAAATAGGTTATCCATAACCCTGGAGCTCCCGAGTGGGGCTCCTACCTGGCGGCCATTTTACCAGATGGTCCAACAGGGGCAGGCACCCAAGAACTTTTCACCACAGTCACCTACTATTCACCCTAATCTGATTCAAATATAATTATTGTAATTATTTTGTTCATTCTATACATTTTCCAAATAGTAGCCCTAACACTTGGTACTACTACTCCATAATCCTACTGCTATGCCGTTCTTTGAATAAACTTCAGTTTATTAATTATCAATAGAAAGCGGGTATAATATATCTTAAGCTCCTTTTATATTTAAAATGTAATTAAGTTGTAAAGTTACCTTTTTTTAAAATTATTTTTAGTCACACCTTTAATTTTGTGGAGACTCACCCCAACCCCACATCAATTTGCTTTGTAATTTAATTTAAATATATTTAAACGTGTTGCCATTTTTAAGTGTACTTAATTCTTTTTTACATGTACTTCCCTAAATGTATGTTTAATGCTTACCTGATGTATTCCAGAATGTATTTGTATGTAATGAAAAGGTCAAGTTGGTGTAGTGACTATGATGCAGTAGTCAGATAATTTAGAGCAAGAGTGTAGTGGGGTGTACCTCTCTGGATTGTGCAGTTTGGCTGCTAATTCCATTTTGTGATACGTCCTGCTCATCCTGGAGCAAGAAAGGGAAATGGTGAATGGGGAGACGGGAGGTGTTTGGCCTTTCTCCCATCTACCGTTTTCAGCTCTTAATGTGACATCAATCTCCAGGCAATGGGAAAGCAGCTTACACCCTCTCATGGAACATTGGCATTGTGCCACAGGGGCACCTTGGACAACTTTACACTATGCATTGAGTAGCTGTACGGAAATAGGGAGATGTCGCTTGCTACCTGTAGGCTGGAACTTCCTTATTTTTGCAAACGATTAATGCATAGTTTAAAGTTCCAAAGCCCGTGTTCTCAAATGATTGCTCACAATCTCTGTGCCTAGTTATGAGCACAATCGACTGGGAAATTGCTGGTAGACGAATTGTAGGACAAGATATGTTTGGATAAAAAGATAGACCCCGACACAGGTATTCGAGTTCAGTTAAAAGCCCACTGAGTTAAGTGTGGAGCAAAAATATGAAGAGATACTAGTGAACATAGTTGCCAAGATACAGTAATTTGACTTATGATGCTCACATTCACACCATGACAGCCTTTTAGCCCCACAGAAACACTCTAACAAAGATATCCGCTGGGCCATGTTGGAAGCAAAAGACACACAATTGATGGACGGAATGCAGAACAAATCAAAACATTGACCCCCAGTCAAGAACTCTGGGTTAAATCCATCATTCTTTTGCTCACCATGCCACCCCAGGTTAGACCTGGCCATATGCAAATTAGTCCTGCTCGGACTGCCAAGCCAGGTCTTCCCTGAACCAGAAACAAGCATCCTAGGAACGGTTTCAGGGTTTCACCCCTCTTCAGCCAGGATAGCTTGATTCCAGTGGCAGAGTGAGCCCAGGATCCACGTACGGGCATACCTGGTGTACTTAGGTTGAGGAAGCAAAAGAAACAAAATTGATGGACTGAATGCAAAACAAATTAAAACATTCACCCCCCAGTCAAGAGATCTGGGTTATATCCATCATTCCCTTGCTCACCATGCCACCCCAGTTTAGACCTGGCCATATACAAATCAGTCTTGACCCTGTGCCTCATGGCAACAGTCCAGCTGGAACTGTTAAGCCAGGTCCACCCTGGACCGGAAACAAGCATCCTAGGACCAGTTTTGGGGTTTCACCCCTCTTCAGCCAGGATAGCTTGATTCCAGTAGCAGAGTGAACCCAGGACCCACGTCTGGGCATACCTGGCGCACTTAGGGCGAGAAGGCAAAAGACACACAATTGATGGACGGAATGCAGAACAAATCAAAACATTCACCCCCAGTCAAGAGATCTGGGTTAAATCCATCATTCTTTTGCTCACCATGCCACTCCAGTTTAGACCTAGCTATATGCAAATCAGTCTTGACCCTGTGCCTCAAGGGAACAGTCCATCCCAACTGCCTAGCCAGGTCCTCCCTGGACCGGAAACAAGCATCCTAGGACTGGGGTCGCGTAGTGGGCAAAAGAACGATTAATTTAACCCAGATCTTTTGACTGGGGGAGAATGTTTGCATTGTCAGCAGTCCCTCCCTCCTTTGTTTACTGGGCCGTGTAGGAAAGCATTTTAAGAAGAATTGTATCTTCGCTGCCATCTTGCCCCTTAACTAAGTCTTCATGCATAAACATAGTTGTTGAGAAATGTGAAGGTAGAGTTCAGAGTAATGATTCACTATTCCACGTCTGTCACTCAATAGACCGCTTTTGAGTCAAACCTCCACATAAACAAACTTGTTCCAGAGTGGTATAAAATATTAGAGGAGACAAAATATACTCATTTTGGATATCTGTCAACCATTCCGAATGGGTTCTTGATAATTTGATATGAAAAGTAAATTCTGACACAGAAATATCGTGGAGATATTGCATTTTTTATAATGAAGTTTTCTGATTTCAGTCTTCTTGACTCATGATTTTGGGTGTATGAAAAATTCAAAAACTTGGTTGATTCTATTTTTGCGAATGACCACATTTCATGTGGTTTTATTGCAGTCAGCCTGATTTTCCATTTCTTCTATTTCCTGTACTTGGCCACTCTTAGGCAAATTCAATTCTCTTTTTATGGGGTGATTTAGTGATATCTTTACTGTATTTGCACAGTCACATTTAGCAATCGTGACGGTTACACCCTTAGTAGTGGTACAAGGGCCTTTTACACTCTTCGAAATTTTAATTTGGTTCATGCTCACAAAGAGCGATATTTTTAGCAGAATTGGGTTTATACGTGATTTTTTCTTTTGGAACTGGGGCTCTAGGTTTCTTCTGCTTTTTAATATTATCGAAAATATATGTACATTACTTAATTTGATGTCTTGACGATGTCCTGACCTGTACTTGTACAACTTCTAATTTTACATGCAATAAATTAATAAATACCTCACAAATAAACAAAACTATTCCAGTTTCATATTGGTGAAAGTTGACATTTGGTTTTAATATCGTTTGATTCGACGTTTCTTGGCATTCTTGTTAGCAATACACCACTGGGCGTGTTTTATCAATAATAATAAACATACCATTCAAATATTCTTTTAAAAAAATACTTTCTGCCAACAAAGAAATTGTTTGATCTAATGCGAATGTGTGTTTTGCAGGTGATCCTTCATCCAGAGTTCCTATCGTCCACTAGTCCCTTATTGCCGATGGATTACGAAGAGTTTGTCCGAGGCTGCCATCTGGGCGTCTTCCCATCATACTATGAGCCCTGGGGTTACACACCAGGTAAGTCATATTTGTTGGCCTGCACTGTTCTGGCTGGAAACTTTGTCGATTGACATCCAAGGCCGGCTTTAGCGCTGGCGGTGCCCAGAGTGACACTTTTTGTTGCCCGCCCACAAAACACCCTCCTTCTCCAAAAATCCCCTCACTATCAGCACCCCTCAACTCTCCATAGCCCCTCTTTCACATGCATTTCACTTATTTTAGAGTTACTCATACCACTATAGGGTCTCAGAGCACCTTACATTACACTTACATAATGGCTAGACAATGAATCATACGTGTGTAAATCTGTCCGTAGGAAATGTTGCATAAGACGACAAGGTGTCAGACTCACATGTCACCAATACTAGTAGCCAGAATATTTTAAGAATGTTTGGTCTAGAGAAGCACAATGTCAAGATTTAAAACGTACCGCAGGGATTTAATTACTGATCAAAATGTACCCAAATAACCCCTGTTTAGCAACATTAGGATAATGAAAGATTGGAGAAAAACAACGTTCTTATACCAGGGCAGCGTACATGCAGTTCGTAGATGACAGTTCATCGCTCAATGTGCTATATTAGAGTTATAACTTAATAACTGCAAGTGACAAAAGGATCTTTGTGACAAAGCAGTAACCTACTGAGCTAGACACATAGTACATTGATTTGGGTTGGTACACGTTGCTGCTTTATTATCAGTAGGGAAACTGCCACTTGACAAACCCGTATCACTCTCCAGCAGGAACATCAGTCACCATTTATCTTGACATTTTCATTGTTGCCTCGAAAATAGTCGGAAGTCCAAGAATCTCTGCAGCAGGTGTGTTTTCATAAACCTGTGTTATTTCTAAACACAGCTCCCTGAGAATTCAGCGCCAGCAAGGCCGGACTGGCCGTAGCGGGCACTAGGAGTTTCCCCGGTGAGTCGGCAGGGTGGGGGCTGGTTTTGAGCCTCTGGGGGGCTGTTTTTGTTCCTGGGTCGGCAATATCGGACCCCTGTATCAAAATCAGCTGATACCAGCCCTAGCAAGCAGCTCAGCTGCAAACCCCGCTCCACAGAGTGGCCGGCCAAGCAGTTTGCCAGGGCCCGTTTCGGTTTCCATTCCAGCCCTGAGTGGCAGGTGCTGCTGCACCGGTCGCACCGCGGTAGAACCGGCCCTGCAGTCAAGTCTGTGGTGATTGCTTCAGGGAAGCTTAAGAGAAGTAATTAATATATTGTATTTGTGACTTTTATTGGACAAAAACTGGACCCTTTGGAACCACAACTGCATTTTAATCTTCCTTCCTCAGTGGTGTAATTATTGCAAGATAGCTTACCAGGTTAATGCACCAGCCTTTCATTCCTTATGTTGATTTAGTTAATATTATGCTATGAAATTTATCAAAGTGACAATACAGATACAATCTTAGAAAAAACACCAAATAAAGAACATCAAAATATAAAATGTAAACATAAAACTCTACTACAACATATACCTATCCTTCAGAACTCAAAACACACATCCAAAACATGTTTTATAGAAATCAATGGATACGACAAAAGATGGGCTGGGAAAAAGGAAACAGAATCAAAAGAACAGATTTCAGACACGGAAGAATCTAACCAAGCTAGCTAGAATGTATGAGGTGTAGCTACTATGAGTTAATTTTTATTTTGCACAAAGGACTTTCTTGATGTATGGTTAAACATGATGGTTTTAACTATGATCAATATATAGTATAAAGATGCGAAGGGATTCCATCAAAGGCATGTCACACTTTCTTAACGATTATCTTGCACAAATTAAATTGTTGTATAACCATCAACAGTGTCTGTAGCATACTCTAGGTGCAATGGTACTAAACAAGGGTAACTAGGCTTATGATATGTAAAACATGTAGATTGGTGCCCTTATAATTAGCTTTGGCATACGATTGAATGCATTAAATATGATGGTTTTAACTACGATTAATATTTAGTATCAGGATGACAGAGGATTCCATCAAGGGCACTTGCACTTTATTGACTAGTTTGCACAAATACAATTGAGGTTTAACTAACAACATTGTTAGTACGATACCCTTGGCACAATGAGACTAAGTAAGTGCAATAGGATCTATGAAATGTAATAACTGTAGATTGGTCCTTGTCAATAGCTCTTACCTTAAAGCTTTGATTGTATTCTAAGGTTTTTAACTGTTTGAAGATGGTTTTAAAATGCTATCTATTGATGATGTCTCATAAGGTGATTCATTGTGTCATATTGTAAGTTTTAATAACTTAAAAATAAAGCATTCATTCGTTCATTCATGAAGAATCTAAACGAGAAGAAAAGCCACAATCAGTTATGAAAATTATGCTGCCAATGAAAGCTATCATCAAATACTGGCTGGATAAATGGTAGCATATTCACAAGTGGTAACTTGTACTACTGCACTCACACCTTTCATGTCTACTGTTTAACAGTTTTTTCCCTCCGCCACACCTTTTAAACTGTACTAGATGCGTTTCCAAATGTATGACTGTGATACTCAAATACATATCAGTTAAAAAACAAGCCACTGACTGTAAGAAAGATGTATTCCTCTAAAGATTCCACTCACTTGTCATACAATTCTTTCATCCATTAGCACATATTCCACATTCCACCATCCTCAGTATTCTAGTATTCTATAATAAAGTATTTTTGATATAAAATTGACATCAAAACAGGCTTTACTGGTAAATGTATCTGCATTTCCCATATTAACACTGGGGGGTTTAATTCGCAGCCTCCCTTTAGAAGGGTTCCATTCTTTTGTGTTCAATAAGTTTATTAAGTTTAAAAAGTATAAGAAGTATATAAATACAATACATAGTGATACATAGTGATACATTCGAAATCTATAGACATAGTACTTATGATTGAGTCAAATAGAAAGAATTCCCGCAACCAATATAAAGGTAAAAATATAAGAAATTCATAAGGGGAAAATCAATGACCAAAATATCCGTAAACAGTATCACTATTATGAATGAGAGAAGTAGAAAGAGAGAAAAGAAAGGAAAGGAAAAGAAGACAGAGGAAGAAAAAGTAGAAAGGAGGTAGCAAGAATAAGGGAAAAAGAGAAAAGGAAGGGAAGGGAAGGATCCACTGCAGTACTACAAACACACATTACACAAATAACAAACAGCAATCAAGTAGAGGACACAAAAGGATACTGGGCAACCAAACCCTTCGAAAACGAAATCCATATAAGCGTCCAGAGCTTTCCAAACATTACTAGAAATCGTAGGGGTAAGATGAGCCACATCGACTGAAATGTGTGCTCTGCGTAAAAAAGAAACCCATGCCCACCATGTATGATAGGATACAAACTTCCATTCCTTAAGGATTACCTTAACGGCAACTGTCAGTAAAAGATTAAGCAATTGCAAGTCTAAGGTATCCAAAGGCAAGGGCACTCGGGAAGCTAAAGGGCCCAAGAGGACCATGGGGAAGGAAAGCTGAAAATCAGAATTAAAAATTAATATGAGATGTTTATTTATGAGATCCCAGAAGGGTTGTAAAAGAGAGCAGGTAAAAAACATATGCAAATAATCGCCAGTAGCCAGACCACAGCTCCAACAGAGATCATCGTCCTTCAAGTGTAACAAATGCAAATGCACAGGAGTCCAATGGAGAATGTTGATAGAGAAAAATTTAGATTGGTTTAAAGAAGGGGCGATCTTATCACGGAGAGAAAATTTGCCAATCAGCTGCCAGGTGTCTGGCGAAATATGGCCGGTAATATCCTTATCAAAATGATGTAACCACTTTTGTTGGGTAACAGTATGTAAGGCAGAGGAAGTGGAAGACAAAAATTTATAGATCTTTGAAGCCACATGACCAGATCGAAGCCACAAGGAAAATAACATAACAGTAGGAGAATTGGGCTCCAGGCGTACTTTAGCAAGAGCTAGTTTGATATTTAGAAAAGTATAGAAGTCCAAATTGGAGAGCGAGAACTGATGAGCTAAAGAGGAAAAGGGCAAGGGATCATTATTGGAGTCATATAAATGACGAACTAAAGTTACTCCTTTAGAGGACCAATAAGGGATCAACGCAGGATCAATAACAAATTTTAATCTAGGGTTACGCCATAAAGAAGACCACCTCGATTTATGGATCGGAGTAGCCACCTTCTTATCCACAGACCTAATCGCTGCAATAGTATGTAAAATAATGGAGCGGGAAAAAGGAATAGATAAAGTGGATGTGGTTAAAAAGGAGGAAAGTGGTAAGGGAAATGAGAGATGTTGCTCAATAAACACCCAGGAAGGCGTGTGTACAGGAGACGAGGAAAACCACAAAGCACCTTGGGAAGCCAAAAAAGTAGTATGGTATCTTTCCCAATCAGGAAAATTACAACCACCCATCTCATAAGGTTTCCTCAAATATTTATACGCAATTCTAGCCATCTTATCACTCCAAAGAAACTTAGTAGTAATGGAGTCAATCTCACGAAAAAAAGAAGAGGACAATTTCACCGGAAGCATAGAGGAAACAAAGTTAATAATAGGAGTAACCATCATTTTAAGAGTTTGAATACGACCCCACCAATAATTTTTTTTGGGTTGAAAAAGCACAAACCACAATTTTTTTTGGTTGAAAAAGCACAAACGTGAGATGATATGAAGAATAACATGCCCATCACTATGGGAGTACTAGTATAGTAAACACACAGGAATGGGATAATCACTATTCACTCACAGTAATGGCAGATGACACTGTTCACGAACAAGAATAAATGCGGGACTGATGCAGATTACTGTCGCAGATTTTCAGAGCATTGATTATTGTTGTCAACTGCAACACAACTCCAGTATGGCACGTGATAATTGGAATACAGTGATGTAGGATGAAATAGTGCATTGTTACTATTGATGATCTACTTACATAATTGGGAATGGAAAGTAACCGGTCTGAAGAGGTGGTAACTATTGTTTGTTTGTTTGTTGGAGTTGAGAAGAGGTAGGACACATTCCAGTAGATTGTGGTAATCATCATTGTATAAATTAGTAGCATGTGATCTTTATGGCCTATATGTATACTATTCCAAAATGGCACAAGTGCACTGTGAAAACGGTGATAGGTTTCGAAAAGGTCCATATTTTATGTTTACGATCCATCGACATATATTTGAATGGATAATGGGAGGTTTTACAAGGTCGACACTGGCGCTTTTAGACCGCTGGAGTTGAGATGCGGAAGGATATATTTTGAGGCATGAAGTCGATTTTCCGATAACGCAAGTTAAACAGCAGCAGCATGCTAGGATTCATGGTAATAGACAACTCTGGCTGATCTGCTTTTTATTTTGCAGTATAGATCAGGATGCGTTTCTGCGGCCATCAAATATATTCAGATAATTAGAGTACTTTCCACAATTCAAGTAAGATGATTAAGGGTTTACCTTGACATGTTAACAGCTTAAAAAATCGGGTGCACCTAAGGCTAGTGTTATGTTTATATGGTTACATATTTCTGGCAGGATAATCACATAGAGAACAGTAAAGCAGCATTAATTTTGGATTTTTGAGTAAACATGTTGAAGTACAGCACATATTGTGTTTAGTAGGGGATTCCATTATCATTATTTCTTTAGTTTTGTAATCACTGAGAAAAAGTGGTGAGGTATTTTTTCTGTACGCAGTTTTGTTGTGTGTTCAATCATTATGTCATGAATTGCACTGTAGCGGTTATTAAATATTGTATATGGCAGTTCACCTTTGTAGTGTTTGCACACAATTGTTTTACTGTTGACCACAGGTATAATATTATGAGGAGAGTAACGCTACACACTGGTTTGGTTCCTAATCCTTTTATGTGGCACTTCAGCATGATTTTCATGGTTATTTCACTTGTTACTTTACTGACCATCAGCTCCACACTTTTTTAATTTCTGAAAGCTCACAGAGACTTGAGTCCTTTACAAAAGAGTGATCATTATTACTTAAAGAACATACATTTGTTTTGCAATTTACGTTATGCAATGTTTAATGCCAACCCCTGTACTTATTATTTTTTCTAACAGACAGACGAGTCCCTGAAGAAGGGACTAGTTCCCCAAATGCATTGGGCATAATGATCAGTTATTGTTTCATGATCTAATGTTGTACTCTTGCAGAAGAAAGTAGAATACATGGAATCGGTTCACACAGTTGGACTTACATCAGTGAATGTTAATATTGTTATTGTTTGTGAAAAGTAAATAAATAATGGTAAAAAGATCTGAAAAGGTTTGTATTAATGTAACAAAATATTGAAAAATGTATTTTACGGATTTTGATGATAGTGCACACTGTCTTCAAGTCCAGTTACTCGACTTTCCAAATTCATGTAAATTACAAATGACAGGCAACATATGCTTCAGTGTAGCACATAGTGAAAATTGTTTACAGAAAGTGTCTCAATACACTTATTATAGGGAGTGCACTACTAATTTCTCTAAGTAGCTACGCACTCCAATGGGGAATTAGGAACATGGCTTACGCCTATTGGAGGTCTCAAGGTAACTAAGGATTTGTTAGCTGTTTTACAGACCTCACAGCTACGAATATATCTCTCTATTTCCATGTCCATTTCAGGACCCCAGAATTATGTTTTAATGGCCTGTTTAGTCCAGACAAGGCCAAAATGTGCCTCATTACATATATTCACCACTGATTTCCTCAAATGCTGTGGTGGAATTACTCTCTCTTCCGTATGTCCTCTCCGTGCACACTAAGTTCATATCTTACCTCTCAAAAAGGTTTGATCAAGTTTCTTATTTCTACCTTGCTTGGACACCCCTTTTCAAGATGTTCTCTAACCTTGGCCAACACCTCATTTTTTGTATACGCTGCCTTCCATATGTATCTTTTGATACAAGTGTCTCCCTGGTCATGAACATATGCAATTTGGTCTGAATTCCACAATTCAACTTACCACATTTCCAGTTGTTTAGGTATTCTCGATAAGAAGTCAGCATTTACATTTTCCTTTCCAGGAACGAATTCTGCTTTATAATTGTAGTCCTGTAGTCTGACAGACAATCTCACCAGCTTAGTAGATGTATTCATGATGCTTTCAGATGTAAGCACTTTCACTAACGTTTTGTGATCGCACCTCAATGTGAAACATTTTCCCCACATAAATGCTCTAAAATGAGCTGTTACCCAAACACAAGCCAGTGTCCGGTTTTCTGTTATGGAATATTTTCCTTTCATAGGCGATCGTGATCTGGAGGCATAGGCGACCACATTCGCCTTCCTATCCCTCTCCATCTGGGTTAAAACATCCCCAAACCCTTGCTGCTTGCATCAGTGGTAATTGCACTGTGTGTATATGGGTCAAAACTTTTCAACGAAGCCACAAGAGCAATGCACTCTTGCACACTGCACAAATCCAACTCATAGTCAGGTGACTACCTAAAACTGCTCTTATGTTTTTAGCAATTGTCTTATGTTGTATGTTCTTGCTGCGGAATTTGGAATATGCTATGAGCCAAATTCTGCCAAACCTATAAATGGCCTGACCTCATCCGTGCTACTAGGAGCTGGTGATCCAGCTTAGGGTTAATGCCAATACCATTAATTACATGCCCCAGATAGGAAATACTGCACTCTGCAAACGTACACTTCAAAGATTTGATGGTTAAACCCTTTGAGCCCAAAAACTCTCAACGCTGCCTCCAAAATGTTATCATGCTGTAACCTGTTTTTCCCATACACAAGTATGTCATGTTGAAAACATTTGTACCCTTGATCTTTCCAAATAGTTGGTGTATTAACCATTGAAAAGCATAGGTTTCCGATGCCAATCCTAATAGCATCCTCCAGAATTGATAACATCCTTGTGGCATGATACAAGCAGTATAGTCTTTACTATCACTAGACAGTGGTATCTGGTGTTACGCTGCAGATAAATCAATTTTCGAAAACCACTTGGCCCCTTTTGACAACAACAGCATTTTGTTTATCTTTGGCAGAGGAAATTGGTTAACTACAATATTGTTGTTCACATGGCGTAAATCAATGCATAACCTCAGTTTCCCATTACTCCTACATGCCACCACCAATGCGAAATCCATGCAGATGCCTCTATAGATTCTATTATTCAGGCAACCACCAGTTTGTCCAGTTCTTTCACTACATCTTCTCTTAATAATATGGAAACATTTCTAACTTCATGTTTTTTCATTACAGCCCCTTCCTTGAGTCTGATTTTATGCTCGAATCCACAGTTTGCCTTTTTTCTTGCAAATACAGAGGGACATTTTAAAAACATTATATCCCCTACTTTTACACCTTCATCCATAACTAACTTCTGTTCTCTACCATTTGGATTAAGGATATTGTGTAACTCCTTCTGATCCTTCCAATCAAGCACAGATCGGCCCTTCTTAGAAACATACAGTTTCCCATATACACCATGAGTTTTTTAATTCAAATTTGAACCAACTGCACCCTATCATCTCAATTTTTTTCCCTCCATAACCGCCTTCTTTGATATCAGGAGGAAAGAGTTTCAAACCCACTTTATCCACAAAAGGCTTCCTCCCCACATCTTCATTTATAATAGTGTACGGTTAGCCGGAATCCGCATAGATTTTGATACTGACTTCCCCAATCTTCATCCAACACTCAGGCTTATTTTGCACAACCTAATATCCATCTGTAACATTCAAAACCAGTTTTGTCTTGAACTCAGAATACCATTCCAACCTGCCTTCATCATTACTACTAGTGTCACCGTCGGATTCTATATACTCCCTTACACATTTAACCGACTTTGTTTGCCTCCTTGTAACAAGAGGTAATCCAGACAAAGCAGGTAGGATTTGTTGTCAAGTAACATTTATTGATAATCCGATCTTCAGCCACAGCACAGAGCAGTACGTTCCCTTGAACCAGGATCGTCCAACTGACACAGCAGAAGGAATCCTCGGGAACGTACACTCTAGACAGAATACAAAGCCGGCATTCCTAATGTGGAACATACTAAACATTCCCTAACCAATTCAGACCCACTACACTCCTGCATACCTATGCATAATTCCACAACATTTCACATGTTCTAAACTTGATTTCTTTAGCTGGACATGATTTTGCAAGCTTAGCACTTCCGCACCTATAGCACTTGGGTGGCTCTTTGTATACCTTTGCACTACTAGGTGTATTTCCTGCATATATCTATTTTGTGCTTGCTTTTATTTTAGCAACCTTCTTCAATGGTTCCTTTACTTCAGTCATAAATGCACTGGCACATGTAGTAAATGTCTCTGCTTGGCACACAATGGCAAGCACATCGTCCAGACATGCATCCCCATTCAGCCATATCCTTTCTTGAATTTCAGAATTTGAGGCATAACCACCTGATGACAGATCAAATCATCTAACCAACTCCCAAACGCTTAATCTTTTGCCAACTTCCGTGATTCACTAACATAGTCGTCAATTGAATCAGACTTCAGTTGTTTCCTTTGAAAAAACTTGAACATTGAACATTGAACATCAACTTTAACTTTTGGGGTAAAATAGTCAACGCAAATACTGAAAGCATTACTATCACCACCACCTGTAACAGTTTTGTTCATTTGGTTATACGTTTTTATTCCTTGCAGGCCTCATGAATATAATTAAGAAAGCACTCTTTCCATTCAATCCATCTCAAAACTGGTTCTGATCCTGAAGGCCAAAATGCCAGCGGGGGACATAATGAAAATATTTGCCCCCTCACTATGAGAAGACATACAGGGCGCAAAGGAAGATAAATGTATATTATGTGGAATTGTTCAGTGCATGGCAATATGTAATAAATCAATGTCCATTCTTCACCACATAATAAATATGAACTCCATTCTCAAAATAATTTGTACTTTTTTTATTCTCACCGTAGAGTCTGTATTTCAAATAAACACACCACTGGCCAGTCATAATGCAAACTGCCTTAATATCCACACCAAAGTGAAACATGTTGTAAAGTGAAGCTAATACGCACTAATACATAGACCTTGCGTGGTTAAAGCAAAACGCTGTACCAATGACGCCCTAATTCATGCACAAACTATAGCGAACATTGATACTTCACCGAAGATGGACACCTGCTTACACCATCATGAGGTGCCGATGGTGTCATTTGCATCCCAGTTCATTATGGCTGCTACATGCGTGTGTAATCTCTTCTTCTGCTCAATCTCACTGCTCCTGTTAATCCTCATGCAATCACGTCACAAGCTTGTGAAGTGGTAGCGGCTTACAGATTCACAGTCACACTGCCAGATTAATGGTATTAGGCGCACGAGTCAAGATCAACAAAAACTGCGGGTACCGATACTAACAGCATCATATAGAATAAGCTCAGTAGTGAGTCACTCACACTTGATTTCACCACTGTATGTGCACCGATGATAAATATGCGTTGCTTTCTCCATGGTTGTCTGTTTACCCATGAATGTCGGCACTGTGAACCCTTCTCTGCCTGCTCCTTTCTTACGCGATGTCCTCCAACTCGTCGCCAATTTTGTTATGAAGAATTCCACCACGCAGGTTTATCCATATATGAAGAAGACAAGTACAAACAGGGACAACCTTCACTAAGTACCATCAGAGTCTGCATAACCGTTCCCTTAGAGATTCCACACATTTGTTGTATAATTCTGTCATCTATCATCACACATTCTACATTCCACCCTTCCTCAGTATTCCATAATAAAGTATTTTGGACATAACACTAACATCAAAACAGGATTTACTGGTAAATGTACCTACATTACATAGATCAACACTGGGAGGCAAATCTTTCTTTGTAGATGTTGCAAAACTGTGGAACTTCCTTTAATCCCAAAATAAAACGAGAAGTAATTACTGAAATTTAAGATGCTGATCAAGCTGTTAATTTGAGATCTGTGTTTTATAAGGTCTGAGATATCTTCTGGTGTGTGTTTGTGCTTTATAAATATCATAAATAAATGTATACATAAATAAGATCAAATTGAATAACCAATAAATAATATACCTGTCTTCTGTTCAACAGCTGAGTGCACAGTGATGGGGATACCCAGTGTGACGACCAACCTCTCTGGCTTCGGGTGTTTTATGCAGGAACATGTAGCTGATCCTGCATCTTACGGTAAGAATTTTGCACCACTCATGCTTCCTGTAATTGATACGTTTTCAACTGTAAATTGGAGGCTCAGTAAATCAAACCACTTTTGGTAGATTACATTAATGAAGTTACTCCCCAGATGACGCATAGCCATGGCCACCGGTATAATGTGGCAATGGGTTTCAAAACAATGTTACAAAATTGACTAAGTTATGGATCTAGGCAATTGTGCAGCTTAATGTGGCACATTCTCTGGCAGTATTGTTTTGATATTTTAATACTGGTTTCCAAAGTTTTCACCTATTGGTATGGGTTTAAGACTTCAAGACAGGGATCAGCAACTGAAAGATAACTAACCTTTGCAAATAGTATGATCCTGCACCATTTGTATTGCTTTGCCTAGGAACTTTCACTTTGAGCATAAACAAAGGTTTTTTTAAATCTGCAAACTATACAGCAAATGGAGGAAAAAGTAGGAGGTCTTGTAATCAGGAAGAATAAATGTAATCGCATGCTTGGTGAGTTAAATCACGATTCCAAGAACATGGGATTTTCACCACACAAAGCTGTAATAATGCTAAGTACAAGTTCGTACAATTGCAAACTCAGGGCCGCATTTAAAATGTTTTGGCACAGGCCACTGCTACAAGGAATCTTGATGCACTGCCCTGCGTCAAAAGAAAAGAGCAGAAATGCCACATATCTATAAGGTACGGCGCATTCCTGTCCTTTTCCCCTACACTAATGCACAATGAACTGCCATGCACCAACTCTGGCACCCTTGTGCTATGGTCTGCATTGTAGGGGTGATTGTTTTTGTGCAGGAAGGTGTTCTTTCCTGCACAAAAACAATCACAAGAGGTATTTTAAGGCTATTTATCCTTGTTGTGCCTCCATAACGCCACCCCTTTAGTGGTGCTAGAATCGGACGATTCCATGTAAATCTGGGAATGCTTGAAGTTCCATGGATGTTGCACGGGAACACCCATGCAGTGTTCTGTGTGGAAGGGGCACATATTTACAAGGCCATGAAAATATGCTGTGGCGCATTGAGCCACAGAAGCATCAAAAAAGTGATGCTCCAGTGGTAGAAAAGTGCCGCTAGGGACCTTTTTGTAATTTGTAATTTTTAAAACATTAATTGTGACTGTTAGTTGTTCTTCACTGTGCAGAATATCAAGTACTAAAAAAAGCACAAGCCACCCAGGAACAGCAAAATTCTTAGTGCCACAGCAGTATGTCATCCAGTGAAAAATGTATTACATATGGTACTGGGTAAAAAAAACAGGGTAGGGGTCATTACTTTTGTGAAGGAGTTTGAAGAAATGAGATTTGTATGACGACTTAAGATTTGAAGATGGCACAGCATAATGTAAAAGGTCCTGGTATAAGAGGTCGGTTGATAAGAGGTGTCTCTACAGAATGGGAAGGATTTATACAGCAGTTAATGACAGCACACCAATATTCTGTGGACTTCACCATATTTCATAAGAAATACTAGTTCGCAAGAACAAGCCCACACAATATTTTCATGTTTAGTCCACTTGTGATGCTGGATGGCTTGGATCACCAATAATTGAGTAGGGAACTTGAAAACCCCCACTGATGCGTGAGATCTCAAACTGCATGCTTGACCTTCTGGGACATGATGTCACCAGGGACGGCTCCTCGACTAGGGCAGACGAGCATAACCCCACTGCTTTCTCGCAGTGCGAGAAGCAGAAACATAAAACTACCATTTTATGTTTCTATTTTCACACTGCAAGAAACCAGAAGTGTTTGTTAGGGGGCGGGCGGGTGGGTGGCGCTGCTCTAGGGCAGGGGAGGAGTGGTTTGCCCACTGCTGAGGGTGCTGATTGTTTGGTCGGTCCTCTGTGGCCGACCAAACTAGTCATGTGCACTCTGCCTACATGGAAAATATAGCCTTCCCATAGCCGCTTGGCTGGTCGCCATCCCGACCAGTCACAATGCTGCCATTGCAGTGTTGTGATTAGCTTAGGGGAGGGGATGGGAGGGAGGCTGCCTGCTTCCTGTAAAAGCAAGGATGATGCAGGAGCAGGCCGGTGAAGAAGTTAAGTTAACTTTTTAACAGAAATTAGTTTAAATTAACCCCCCCCGCGTGACCCGGTAACCACGCGACCCCCGCCCCTGCACCTGCTAGTCATGCCAGCCGCGACTAGATGTCACCCTAACAAAAGGCTTACACAACTGAGGTGCATCCCTTCTGTGAGGCCCTGGCTGACCGGCAGTTTGTGCACATGCCTACCTTGCTAATCTTTTGAGAGCTGTAAAAGGGCAAGAGAGATTCCGTTATGTGCTGGGCGAGGTGTGAGGTCCACTACATGTTCAGTGCTTCCTAAACATGAGACCTCACCAGGATGTTCATTGAGCAATGAGCAGCACATGTGAAGGGAGCAAAGCTTCCCTCTGATGTCATTTCATCTGTGTATCATGGGTCAGCTTTCGTTCTCGAATTTATTTTGCCATGACATTTATGGCTTATATGAAAAACTGATTTGATTGCGTGGCTAGCAAAAAAAACATATTTTCGTAATTTTCTATCGACAATTTTACAGACATTTTCATCATAAAAACAATAGTAATATCTGCAATTTTACAATAAATAGATGAGTGAATTACTAAGAAATAGGGAATTCTTGTAATATGTGCCACATGTTAATGGAGACAAGCATATAAATATGAAATACATATATAGTCATACATAAAAATGAGTATATTAATAGTTAAAAAGCTCAGGGGAAAAAGGGGGTGAAAGGGGAAAGGGAGGGAGAACTACAAAGAAAGGTGAGAGCTAATATATATGAAAACGATATAATAAAGATGATCATAAATCCACAGCACCATTTTTTATCTCTAAACTCTCGGAAACTGGTTCCATAATATTACTTCATTGTTGGGACTCTTTTGTGCTTCTCCACAAATATAAAACATCTCATAATCGAATTCATTCACATATCTTGGTGTGAATTCAGTAATAGGTTATTTTATCACAGACCTTGGTGCACTAGATTCTAGCATTGGTTACAGAGATGGGGGCCACACTTTATAAAACACGATCTGACAATACCTATAGTTACTACTGGTTGACGTGCTGATCTTTCTGCTCCAAGGTCAGCAGTTCCAGTAAAGACACTTGAATCTCTTTCATTCACTTTTTTACTACAGTTAACAGTGAGTCATCAGAAAAAATATATATATAAAATAAATAAATAAATAATAATAAATAAAAAAAAAATATATATATATATATATATACCTCCCCCGGTTACTTCTACCGGGAACAGTATGACACGAACACTGGTTTGCATCCAAAGGTGTTTCGGGGAAAAATGTTCCCTTGGTACTCGTGACCAAGGGAACGTTTTTCCCGATGCAAACCAGTGTTCGTGTCATACTGTTCCCGGTAGGAGGGGTCATGGCGCTGTTTGGCGTTTGCCGATCACTACTATATGTATATCTTAGACGTCAGGGTTTTTATTACCAATAACAAGTTAAATACTAGATTGTTCCGCAAACCGACCCCTGGAAATCCGGTGCTCCATGCTAAAAGTCACCACCCAGCACATCTGATACAGAGCATCCCCTACGGGGAGATGCTTCGTATCAGACGTATTTGTAGCACGGAAGAACAATGTAAACAGGCTCAATTTGACAGTGGAGCTTGCTTCCTTGCTAGAGGTTACACTGCAAACACTATTGACAAAGCCATCCGCAAGGTCAATGCCATGTCTAGGGAGATAGCCCTAGAACCCAGGAGATCTAAAATTAATGAGACGACTAATAGTGATCAACCGGTTAGATTAGTGCTAACATTTAATCGTCAATTTCAGGCATTAAGGAAAATCCTTTCAAAGAACTGGAATCTCATTAAATCTGATCCAGTGATTGGGCACACAATGCCAGTTAAACCTGATATCTCGTATAGGAAAGCCTTCTCCCTTATTGACGCATTGGTCAAATCCAGTCCCGAGGTGGTAACAGTAACTCCCTGGTTCAAGGCCATTAAAGGTTTTAAGAAATGCTTGTCCTGCAAGGCATGCAGGCAGGGTATAAACATGACTGAGTATTTAACCCCTTTCTCTGATGTTCCTCGGCTCATCACCAAGCAGTTAACGTGCAAAACAGAGTTCACACTGTATGTGCTGGAGTGTCCGTGTGCCCTGCGTTACGTGGGTCGCACCAAGTTGCAGGTGCACAAGAGGACACTCCAGCACATTAGGGCCATCAACACTGAGGACTCCACTTATCCGGTGGCACGTCACTTCAAGGAACACCACGGCAAACAGAGCCATCTGTTGAAATACTTTGCCATTGATTTGGTTCCTCCACTCCGCCGAGGTGGCAATTGCGAAGCTATTTTAAGGGCTCTGGAGACCAAGTATATCTTGGATCTTGATACCAAGATACCACATGGGTTAAACACCAGCGTAGATTTCTATACCCATTTATAGATCCGAGACCGGGTTTACTGTGGGCATCCATACAAATTATCGCTGTAAAATTGTTGTTCTTATTTGTATGGTTAGTATGTCCGAATTACTGTCATTGCTGTCACAGACCCCTGCACTGATATATGATTCAAGACAAGTACTTGATCATACTCCCATCATCCATCGAGGGAGTTGTTTTTAACTTTTAAAAAAACAAATCTTTCATCTTTTCTAATCACTCTCACGACACCCTCTACCTCACTTATAAAAAAAACATTTGGGGGGGGGATTAGATACTTCCTGGTTGGTATCGTGACTATATATATCTGTTCATTAACAGAATATATTATGTTATTAAATCAGTTATTGACATGATATGTTGGGACCATCACCCACTTGGGTTATATTGTGAACATTATTGCAAGGTTAAAATGATGTACTATATAGGCGTATACATTATCTATGTGTGAAGCGCATATTACTGCGTTCTTACTAGTCGCTATTTTTCCATTGGGGATGTAATTTACCAACATCTGTTCCTTGCAGTTTTACAGCTGGCGACATTGTATATATAATGACATTTGTTTTATTAATTACAGCTAGGCCGTTGTATAAATGTAAATCAATTTATTAACAAAATGGAATTTTTTTTTTTACTATTGTACATTTTCTGGCTTTTAACATGTTGTCATTGTAAATATGTTTTCCATGTCCATTACAACGTAAAAATGCACTACCATTCAGGTTTTCCCTCTAGTTTGCACTTGCACTTTAAATACAGCCTGTCCTATCCCCAGCGTCATGTGACCAAGGCCTCTGAGCAGGCCGAAACCTTATGCTGGTGGCGATGCACTTAAATTAAATAAAACATTTCTCCTCACCTGAAGACCTGGGTCAGCTATCGTTTGTATGGTTCGGCGGTCCCCTGGGACATTGGGGCTTGCTGGTTCGTGCTGGGCGAGTGCAGTTTGATATATATATATATATATATATATATATATATATATATATATATATATATGACGGTCGCCAGTAGGTAGTTATAGTTAGGATCTACTTTCCATAGGAAATCCGCAACATTCTATTGGGAATAACTTTGGCGCCGGTGGACGAATCTTCGTGAATTTCTCAAAGTAGGTGGCCCGCTCCTTCCCTGAAAATGTGGAGGGGATTCGTCAAGTGGGGGCCGAGATAAAAGGGGGTCCCAAAACGTGTTTTCTTTATGTTAATTTCCATAGGGCGGTTGAACTCACTTTTAGCCCGAACGGCTGAATGGATTTCCACCAAACTTGGCAAAATTGTAGGGACTGGTAGCCCGATGTGCCTTTGCTATGTCTCAAGATATGTGCTCCAGTTGATTTTGAGTAATTTAGGTTCAAAAAAATATTGGCTCTCGGGTGTCTGTAAACATTCTAAACAGTCCGGAGCGGCCGCCATCTTGTGTCTCGGTAGGATCGAGACACAAGAGGTGGCAAAAACAAAGGGGGAATTGACCATAAGGGGGCAGGGTAGAACCCCCCTGACCCCCTAGGTTTGATGTGGGGGCCATAAAAGGGCCCCACGGGGCAAAAAATAAAAAATTGATTTTCGCGGGAGGAGCGACCGGTACGTGCCCCGGTACGCGTACCGGGGAGCGTACCGTGGAGAACAAAGCATGACAGAGTTTCCCAAAAAAGTTGCTTTTTTTATACATTAGAGGTAGTGATGTCATGAGTGATGTCACTGACCATGTCATGAGTGATGTAATACGTGATGTCATCAGCAGTGCATTACACGCGCAAGTTATAGTGAGTCCAACTAACTATAACGTGGGAATTTCAATGGTTTTATGTCAGTAAAATTTCCAGCTAACTATAACTGTTGTCAAACCTATGGTTTTTTCAGTGAATTTAATAGGTTTTTTTAAATGCTAATTCCTAACTGTAACTGGTGTGAAACCTATGTTTTTTTCAGTGAATATATATATATATAATATTTTTTTAATAGTGTCACCTACATCGATCTGGTGACATGCATGCTGCTTCGGATAAAAAATGCGCCAAAAGATGTGATGCAATTTTATCAACTTATTGCCCTCAAATGCACTTGAATATAATTGTTTTAAGGCGCACACTTGAGGACCTTCGTCATAACATAGATCAAGTGACAAGAAACTTAATTAACGGAACTACTAAACGTCCATGAGCATTACAATAAATGTTTCCGTATCCTAAGAGGTAATAACAAGTAGTACTGCACCCTACCTTATGGTCACATCATCGCCAATTTGGAAATGAGGTCGAAAAAATAAAAGATCAGTTTTGGAAATTTGCCATTTCTGCATGGTCCCCCCTAATTAAATGTTACTAGTGGGCTACAGCATTCACAAAGTGGCACTGTAAAACATGTCGCAGGCCTGCCTTTAGAGACTGGGTGTGCAGTTTTAAACTACCATTTCGACTTGGCAAAAATAAACCATTTGCCATGCCTAAACCTTACATTTGTAAAGCTTTTAAGCCACCCAAAAGACAGGCCCCCAAATGCCCGTAGGGCTATTAAAAAGTTGGACATGTATATTTAATGTTTTACCTGTCCTGCTACTGAAAAACCTCCAAAGTCGTTTTTTACTGTGGCAAGGCTGGCTCTCTCATAGTGTAACACTGGTTTACACTGTTTCATTTAATAAAAGCTAAATTCCGCTTGCGAGTAGCTAGAAAAATGGTTCAAATGTTCATTTTAATAGTAATTCAAAGTCCTACTTAGTGGTCAAGTTGGATTTTATATTACTATTTTATAAATTACACCTTTAGAAAGTTGTCATTTTCCACTTTTAGAAAGTTGTCATTTTCCTTCCTAAAACTAAAATGCTTTCCTGCCAGTGTCCAGGTGTCACCTCAACCCTGATGAGATGTGTAGTGCTGCCAGACAATAAACAAAGGGTTCTGGATGGTGGGGACTCCTCCCTTCACAGGATGGCCTGGCATGCCTGCCAAGCTCCGAACTGAACTTCAGGGAAGGCCTACATATTCACTGGCAAATGAATTTCACATCTTGGCTTGCTTCCCCTTTGTCTCTCTAGTCAGACTGGCACCACACCCAGTGGGAGGGGAGGGACTGACCAGAACTGATTTAGGGGGAGGAAAAATGATTTTTTCTCCACCACAGCCTGGCACTGGGTATACAAGTGGCATCCTCAGAACCTTTCATCAGAACACTCCTAGACCTGTGAGAAATCAGAGGAATAACTGCCCTGCTGTCTAGATCCTGAAGGAAGACTGGGCCTGTTTACCTTGAACCCTATCAGTGTCTCCAAGAGTCAGTTGGCTGCCCTCCTGTTTGAGCTGCGGTGACAGAACAAGCTTCCAGAGACCAATTCCAACTGAACTAGACCCTGTTGCTGGCCTCTGTTGGAGTGAGTCCTAACCCCCAAGTGGTTTCTACTAGGTCCTGGACCTTTGGCTGGTGTTATTGTGTACTTCTCCTATCCCAAAACTACATGAGGTGGGACTTATTAACTGTTTGACAACTTCCTGCCCAGAGAACTGACCTAAAACTGAATTGCAGTCGAATTTGCAGCCATTGATGGCAAATTGGCGGTCGGTCTGTCCCTGCTGGTTTGCCCCGCTGAAGGGAGATCTGATATCCAGAAAGATTTCTAAGGCTGAACTTAGAGGACTTCATCAGGACTGACACTCAGCA
Organism: Lissotriton vulgaris; assembly: GCF_964263255.1. NCBI lineage: Eukaryota > Metazoa > Chordata > Amphibia > Caudata > Salamandridae > Lissotriton > Lissotriton vulgaris. Next base: position 2,049,573,280 of record NC_141685.1, read on the forward strand.
GTATCTGTTGGATTTCAAGGCCTATCTAGGCTTGGACTTCGCCTGCTCACAGCTTTCACCCCTTCTTCAACGACCGCACTGGGACCCTGCTCTTCAGCAATTTGCCATCAACACAGCTTCTGATCCAGCTTAGAGCTTGACCCACCAATAGGTGGTAAACTTTTCACTGGTCCAAACCTGGACCTTGTATCCGACCCACGGTCCATCTTGATCTGCCTTAACTTTTGATCCGGTCTAATATGGCAAAATAATCGTCTTTGCTGCTAAGTGCTTTTGGCACTATTTTTTATTTAAACTTTAAAAATTCATATCTCTGGTTCTACGTAATGGATTTTTGTCACTTTGGTGATATTTCGTTTATTGAAAGAGTCTCCATTTTTCTAAGTGTGTTTGGGGTTATTCTTAAGTTGTGTACCACATGAGTACAACATAAATACTATTCACATTGTGTCTAAGTTAAGCCTGACTACTTTGTGCCAAGTAACTAGATGGTTAAGCGCAGGTGTATTTAGTTACTTTATTGGTATACCCTGATCAGAATAGTGATTATTATATGAGGTGGGTTCTCATCCCCTCAACTAATACACCCATATCCTACATTAAGGAAGTATGCCTTCTCGAGGAACTGCAACCTCAATAGATCAGATTTGCTTTAGGTCCAAACAACCTGTACTAACCCAAATATTCAGGTGATTTGGAGGCCCCACAAACTTTTCCACACTTCGAAAACCTGGTTTGCTGGGCCTGACTTTAATGTATTTAAACGTAATGAAATATTTATTACAATGATATGCTCTCCGAGGGTGGGCACACCACAATGGGCTGCACAAAAGCGCTACCCCACCTAACACTCTTGGCATTACAATAAGTAATAAGACTCTGATGAGAGAGTCTCGAATTCTGTGGCCAAAATTGACAAATATCCGAACGTCACCAGTGACTGTCAGTCTGTTTTCGCTAAAAGGACTGTCCCTCTTTCATTCCTTCACATTTTACAATTTGCAAAAGAACTGTAAGGCTCCTCCCAGCACGGCGCCAACTCAATGAAGGCTGTCCACACTCACAGTACATTCTTATATCCAGCCTTCCCCTATACTATGTACAATGCTCTGTTTCTTGCCATCTGGAACACACTTTTGTAGTTCATTGTTACAAATGAGGCACATTCACAGGAAATGCGAGTTGTCTTCTTTATAGACACCAAGAAATACACAAGGCTCAAAACCATGCTTTCCACTGAACACATTTTGTCCTGGAGTGACCTTCAGCTGGGGGTGTGGCTTCAAGAATATTCATGAGACTGATCCGCTCTGACGCAAGGGTGTTGATACTCACTTCTTTTTGAAGCCTTCAGTGTTCCTCATATCTGGCGATGACATTTGGAATGACAGTCGGAACTCAGTGTAAAACATTTTGTAAGCAATACAAATGTCAACGGGACACGAATTGTTAGTTCTTTGATTTCTCATCTTTTTAAAAGTCAATACTAAATATCTGATTCACCTCGCTGACAATTATTTCAATGTAGATGAACTTTCAGCATATTTAAAACACCACTTCTTTTGCATATTAGCGCACTGTTACAGTGTACGCACTGCTTCCTGTTTAGTCGAGTTAGATTACATGGAATTTTAACTGTAATGCAATACTGTTTTGGAACCGTGGTTCTATTTCTTAGACCTCTACTTGCATTCTGAACTAGTCAATATCGGTGATTCCATTTTTATGTCTCATTACAACAGCTTTAGCTTTCCGCTGGGAATGCTCATGTTATCAATATACACTCTGCAGATAGGATTATATTACAGAATTGGTGATCGGGCTAAATGTAGTTCCTTGCCAGGCCGTTCACTTCCATGCTGCTCCATTTCCACCACCTGCTGCTGCCTTCCCCACCATCCAGAGAACATGTGGACATCTTTCATGATGAGCAGCCTGAGATCTGCATACTTGAGGTCACTCTGGTTGCACTCTCCTCATCGTTCATCATGGTACCCTGCTTGTCCTCTTTCTAATTGCCCTTAGTTGGCATTCCCTTCAGAAGCCGGGATCTGTCGGTGCCAGAGCCTGTTCAGTGGAACCCTTAAAGCCACTTAAGCTCTGACAAGTGAACCTCATATCTCTACTCATCATCCATGCCAGCAACACATGTTCTTGCATTCTTTGCTTATCCACTGAGATCCTCAAAGCCAACAGGTGCACTTGTGAACTGGGATGCCTTACTACTCTGCGTACCTTATCAGTGTTAGATCTGGGGGTCTCTAGTTGGCAGAGGTAAGTACCTTTGTCCAAGTAGGGACCCTTACTTCTAGTCAGGATAAGGGGGTACACATTTTTGATAACCCCTCCTCACGCCCTTGGTAGCTTGGCACGAGCAGACAGGCTTATCCCCAAGGCAATGTGGAAGGTATTTGCACTAACACGCACAATAATACAGTGAAACACCACAGAGGTACACCACACAGGTTGCTTATAAAAATATAATTTCTTTATATATAGTTTAGCTCAGAACTGTTAGCAGAAAAAAAATCCCATACATATTTTACTTGTTCTCAGGAATGTCTTAGTCCCAATCGTAGGGACTCAGCAGTTCAGTTTTTGAATGGGGCACAAATGTTGTGTTCCCTCAATTAGTATGAAAAAGAAACTGCACTCTGTACCACCCACAGTACTCGGATTTTTGATATGGCCCCCGCTGCCGCTTTCACTAATTGAATAGGACGGGGCCGTGCCCGTTGTCCCCCAATGCGCATGTACTAGTTTGGGACTTTAGGAGCCACCCACGGCCTGACAGCAGTGCGCGGGGAGATCCCTGCAGGATCCAGTAGAGTGCGGATTTCGGAAGCATGAACTAAGCAGAACCCCCGTTTGAACCTTCGAGAACCACAAAGTAAAGTGGTCAATACTCTCAGCCCATTTATATGCCAGCATCACTGCAATAAGATTTATTATAACGAAATGGACTAAAAGCTTGTGATTTTTCCGGCGGGTTGCCTTGTGAAAACGACACTTTATAAACATTTTTCGGATACCTAAGCATAACTGACCCGGTACATATGAAATCTAAACTGGTGCCATAGGAAGCAAAGTATTGATACGTGAATCTGTCCACTGTTATGTTACATCACCCTTTTTTATTTGTTTAATATGCGAATGACGGTCACCTGACGAAGGCCTCAGGCCGAAACGCGCGTAGTTCCACTCAACCGCATTGCCTTCATCAATTATACCATCAACTGAATATTTCGTATATCACTGAGTTATTTTGTTTATGTATTTGTGTTTAAAATTTTTTTTTTCTGTTTTTCACTTATTAATTTTGTACACTTCTAATTGTAAATAATTAATTCTTTGCCTGTGTCTGAACATCATGTACTATACTTCAAGGTTCTTTTTAAATGTGAACAATGAACTAAATAAGTAAATGAATTTTGTACAAAGGATAAAAACAAACAAAATATACTAAAATTAAAAATAAATAAATTGAAGAAATTTTGTATAAATCTCCGTTTCAGCACACATTTACTTGATTGTTTTTGAGGGTCTATTATTCTGTTTGGATTTTGATTCAGGGATTATTTACGCCCTTAGAGTTTTGCTACACAGTCTTTCTCTACATGGTTTGCCTTCCCTACGAGTAGCTAACTGTATACATTGTAGGGGCCCCCTCTTTCTCATAGGATCCAGTATGAGAACCGGAGTGAGTTACCTGGAAGGCTGGTACCGGGCCGTCCGTGAGATGCGCTGCATCCTCCCAGCAGGGCAGGTTCCTCCTCCGAGATTCTCTTCCGGGCCTGCGTGTGGGGAAGCCCTCAAGGCTGGGCCAAGCCCGGCGCGGCAGGTCGATGATGCAGTAGGAATCCCCTGAGCGGGAACCAATCCAGACGTGGCACACTGATGACAACGTGGGAATCCCTGACGGCTGGGGCCAATCCCAGGGAGGCACAGCGGTGACGTCAGCGGCTTCACTCTTCTCCTCGAATTCAACCTTGGGCACTCACTCGCGGTGCGGCAGTGACCTTTTTGGGCACAGCAGGGTGATAGAATTACAAGCACTTCTCCCCACAGTCATCCAGGGCCAGCAGTAGTGATTCCGGCCTCCTTTTGATGACAGCCTCTGGCAGTGCACAGAGACGCATTCTCGAGCCCCGGAATAGCCGGCAGTCCTCCACCAGCCTCACTGTGTGCCGATCGCACACCGAGTCCCCAGATCACACGGGCAGGCAAACTTTGCAGGGAATCCAGCCTGTTCACAGAGATATGCACGCAGTCACTTGTAGAAAGTTGCTTTGGGAACCTTGGTGTCCCTGCGTTCCCAACAGGAGGCCAGCACTTCCCAGGCCCTTGGAGACTCTTTTAAGACACAGCACACAGCAACGTTTTTTTCTCAAGCAGGTGGGAGGAAGCACAGCACTCAGCAAAGTCTCCTTTTTTCCTCTTTAGTGGATACAGCAAACTGCAGGTCAGCCCCAGAACACACACCAAGGGTAGTCTTCCTTTGTCTCTTTAGCTGATCTTCTTAGCAGAGATTCCTCTTGATTGCAGAAGTAGTCTAATTTTACTGAGGTCTTAGGCCTTTCTTTTATACTCCAAATGTCTTTGTTCTTCATGTGTCTGGGGTCTAGGATCCAGTCCCAACCAGTTCTGGGTGCCCTGTGCCAGGGCAGGTCTTCTTCCTTTGTGAGGGGAGGCCAGGGCCATCAGACACACAGCAGGAGGTGGAACCAGCATTGTGAAAGGCAAGCACAGTCCTATTCAGGCCCAGGTGCAACTCCTCCCACCACTCTAAATGTAGATAGGTCTATTCAGCCTATGGCTGACTCCCCCAGCCTCCCACAGCTGCCCCAGCCCCTGTCACTCACAAACCAGACAGTCAATAAACAAACAGGCAGAGGCACACAGGAAAGTTGAACAGGAATAGAGCCACTTTCTAAAAAGTGCTATTTTCAAACACGGAATTCTGAGTTCAGGGATACCAGACTCCATATGCCTATCTTGCCGCTATGGGAAGATATGCAGGTAAATATGTTACACAGCATTTCCCATGTTAGCCTATGGGCAAGATAGTCTTTCAATAGTGAAAACACACATTTGGCAGTATTTCACTATCAGGACATGTCACCCACATTAGTACATGTCCTGCCTTTCACATACACTGCCCAGGGGGGTACCTTGAGCCTACCATAGGGGTGTCCAATGTGTAAGAAAAGGGAAGGGTCAGTCCTGGTTAGTTTGTACACTGGCCAGGACAACAGGGCAGTCACAGACTGCGCACAGGCACTGAGGTGGCAGGCCTGAGAAACCATTGTAGGGCTACTCATGTGGGTGGCACAATCAGGTCCACTGGTAGCATTTGAATTACCAGCCCTGGCACACTCAGTGCCCTTTACTAGGGACTTTACAGGTAAAACAAATATGCCAATCATGGATAACCAAATACAGTAATATTTTAACCAGGGAGCACTTGCACTTTGGCACTGATCAGCAGTGGCAAAGTGTCCAAAACATCTAAACCAGCTAAACTAAATCCAGCACGGTGCCCAAAAATACCGGAGGCAGAGGCAAAAAGTCAGGGGAAACCACACAAAGGATTCCAGTTCTAACAATCAGGTACTCCCTATTTTACCTCATCATGTTATTCTTACAGCCAGCTCGCCTAACCATGCATGTCCTTACTCCCAGCAAGTCCTCCTCCTCACTCTGTGCCCCGATTACGGTTCTCACTACCAACTACTGTGCATTGCCATTCAAGCATACCAGGGTTTGTCCTTCGGTTCTTCTGGGCATTGCTGCAGCAGCTAGAACCATCTGCTATCTCAAAGCTGCAAGTTTTGCAAATGTTCTGTTGCAGTGCCCTGGGTAGCTTCTCCTATAAGAGATATCCGCACTGCATGGATGCTATAATGTAAAATGTGTCATGTTTGTACCAGGCAGCTGTGGGCTGCCATGCGGGTGATGCTAGGGTCCAGTCACAGCTATCTATAAGGCACACTCACACTGGTATTGCTGTACGAACGGAAGACTTCATGCGGTCCATGCCACGTTTATTTATAGCCTCTGGCCGCCCAACCCCCACACCTTCAGGAAGATCCTTAAGACCTGGCTCTTCGACTGACCCGGAGCTGCTGTTGTTCCCCCCCCACCCCATTTCCCCCTAGTGCCTTGAGACACTCACTGGTGAGTAGCGTGCTTTATAATTCCATGATTGATTGATTGATTGAGGGTGTGGTGCAAGTGCATCTGAGGGATGTGTCATCCCGGACAGTGGCCGGATGGCTCACAACATCCCTTTCCAACTTTGCTCCGCATTCCCTCAACGTGATGTTACAAACAAAGTCCTTGAGTCTCTGATTCAGCTTCAGATGAAGCCCTAAATCATACTGCTGCTTTTGGGACCTGTTCAAACCTAATTTGTGTGACTCAATTGGGCCCCCATCAGACATACCCTGTTCACAAGATGGTTCACCGCGCTGTTGTGGTTCCGGGGTCCCTTCTGTCACATTGAGGTCTCTTGTCTCTGGGACGTCTTCCTCCTCAACTACCCCTTGGCCAGAGACATCGACCTTCTTAAACCATGAAATGTTCTGAGTTACTGTCTCCTCACCTTACCGGACAGTAAGCATCATGTCTTCCACTGTGAACACATCCCATATGTCTTTTTTTAATGGCATTCTAAATTTTCACTTGGGCTTGCGATCCTTCAGGAGCACCTGATCTCCCAGTCTGAGCCAGCAGGGGGCTGCTTTTCTACTGATACTGGCTCTTGTGCTGTTTTGCACCTACCTGCTTTGGATAGCCTGAGGATCACACTCAGGTTGTACCCACTCTGGATGTATGAGAATCATGTCACGCTGGTAGCCGTTCAGCATGGGGGGGGTGTTAGAAATGGGGGTCTCTGGTTGGCAGAAGTAGGTACGTTTTTCCAAATAGGGACCCTTGCTTCTAGTCAGGGTAAGGGGGAAACACTTCTAAAATGACCCCTGTTCAACCCTTGGTAGCTTGGGTGGAGCAGACAGACTTATCTCAGAGGGAGTGTGTAAAGCATTTGTGAACACACACAGCAATACAGTGAAAATACTAAAAAATGAATGCCACACCAGTTTAGAAAAATAAGTAATCTTTATCTAAACCAAAACAAGACCAAACAACAACAATCCACAATTCAGTAATAAAAATATGACTTTCAGATGGTAGAAATAGTTCAGTTCAAAGCAAATTGCAGATGCTACACTTTTCACACAAAGTACCAGGGATGCATCACACAAACAAACAAAACAGGCCACAGGGAAGGTGATGCCTCAGTTCCTTACACTCAGGGAAGGTCATGCACCGGATCCTGGCTCCCAGGGAGGTGATGCGTCAGTTCCTTACTGCTGCATAAGGGAGGTGATGCATCAGTTATTTACCGGAGAGGGGGTGATGCGTCGGTTTCTTACTGCAAGGGGAGGTGATGCATCCGTTTCTTACTGCCTCCCCCAACGATGCGACAAACTTGGCGTCTCAATACAATGCAAAGATCCGGGGCGAGGATTCTTCCAGCTCCCAGCGGAAACAGTCTTCAGAGGTCCAAAACAACAGCAGGCACCTCTTTGCAGGTCAGAACTCCCAGCAAGGAAGTTCAGGGGAGCTGGTGGTGAAGTCTTTGTGACCCTGAGACTTCAGAACAGGAGGCAAGTTCAGTTTCAAGCCCTTGGAGATCTTCCTCAAGCAAAGGACACAGCAAAATCCTTTTCTCCTTTTCTTGGCAGCATGTGGCCACTGCAGGCCAACCCCAGGCAGAAAACAGCACAGAGGCAGTATTCCTCTTCAGCTTCTCCGGCTCTTCTCCTTGGCAAAGTTCCAAGAAGTGATCTAAAAGTTTGGGGTCTGGGCCCCTCTTTTTATACCCCAAAATCCTTTGTTGTCCGAAGGCAGAGAGTGTATGTACCCAGCCGAAACCAGTTCTGTGGGACACTTTGCAAGTGCACAACACCCTCAATTGTCAGTGTGAGCCCTGGCTCCAGACACACCACAGGAGGACTGAGCCATCATTGTGGAAGGCAGGCACAGCCCTATTCAGGTGCAGGTGCTAATCCTCCCACCACTCCAACTACAGACCAGGCCTATTCAGACCAGCCCTTACTCATCAGAGTTCTGGATCCACTGCCCCTCTCCAGCCCCTGTCATCCAAAAGCCAGACACGCAATACACTAACCTAGCAGAGGCACACTGCATGGTTAGGCAAGAAAATACCTACTTTCTAAAAGTGGTATTTTCAAGCACAGGATGTAAAAATCACCTCACTAAAAGATGCATTTTAACATTCTGAGTTCAGGCATACTAAACTTTATTTTTCTACCTTGTTCCCAGGGCCAGTTATGTTTATAAGATGTTATAAACAAACTCTCCATTCTGTCCTATGGGTACAGGTAGCCTTGCAATAGTGAAACCCGAAATTGGCAGTATTTCACTATCAGGACATGCCACACACATCAGGGCATGTCCTACCTTTCACATACAATGCACCCTGCCCACAGGAGTAACTTGGGCCTACCTTTGGGGTGACTAATATGTAGAAAAGGGAAGGTTTAGGGACTGGCAAGTGTGTGCACTTGCCAAGTCGACATGGTATTCCCAGACTGCACACAGGCTCTGCAATGACAGGCCAGAGTTACATTTTACAGGCGGCTTCTGTGGGTGGCACAATCAGTGCAGCAGCCCAGTAGCAGCATTTGATTTACAGGCCCAGGGCACACACTGTACTAGGGACTGACTAGTAAGTCAAATATCCAATCATGGAAACACCAATCCATAACTGTAATTTACAAACGGAGCACTTGAACTTTGGCACAGAACAGGAGTGACAAAGTGCCTAGAGCATTTAGATCAGCAAAACGGAGCCCAACATACAGCAAAAACTCAGCAGTCAAAGGCATAAAATGCAGGGGAGACCCACACCAATGGTGCCAGGTCTAACAAGGGGTCACTGGGGTACTGAGCAGTGCAATATGGCATGCCTCGGTACTCCTGTAAGAACCTGTGTGGATTGAGTTTCCGGGTATACCCCTTTGTGTGTGGCAATTAGCAAGGTCTTGTTTAGTGTCCACATAAACCACTCGACCTTACTCTTTGCTTGTGGCCACTGCCGTGCAATTTGGCAGTGCAGTATTCCCGGTTGGCGTAACAGATCTTGGAACTTGCTCCTTGGAAACAGCGGCCCATTATCCGTCTTGATTTCTTTTGGAAGGCCGAGCAGGGCCATTACCTTTTCCAATGCTGGAGCCACCTTTACAAATGACGTTGACTCAATGAGTTCCATGATGGGAAACTTGGATTGGCTATCCACGAGGACCATGGTAATTCTTCTATACGGAAAACTGTGAAATTCCAGGCTAACTTTGGTCCATGGAGTGTCACAAAGTTCCTCTGTTATGATTGGTGCAGGTGCCTCAGGGCTGCTGGTGACTTGACATGCTGCACATTACCGTACTGGGTCATCCAACAACAACTCCAACTCTGGGAACCACACCTTCCCCCATATGCAAGACTTTGTTTTTGCTGTCCGTTGATGTCTACCATGGGCAACTACCGCCCCCTGTTGTGCCAGGCTCTCTGAGATGACCAATCTGTGGCCCTGCAGGAAGAGTTCCTCTTGAGTGGCATTGAGTTCATGCAAGAACTTCCAAAATTCCGTGAGGTGCTCTTTATCTGGTCCACTCATAGTGTTCGAATCCTGCAGAAATTAATCCCATGACCCTTGTTGCAGAGCCTCCAGAACCGTTTTGAGCACTGTGTTGCCAGCGGTCACTGCATCAATCTCCGGAAGGCTTGATACACTTGGACAGGCCCCTTGGCTGGCCGTTTGGTCATACTCTTCCATGTACCCGGCCTCCTGTTTTTTCTCACTGTCTATTTGAGGTTTGTGCAGCAACAAGAAATTGGCAAGATTCTTGGACCCTTGCCCATATACCACTTCAAACTGGTTATGCTGCAGCTGTACGGCTCACCATTCAACACAGGGTGGTGGATGGGGTGGAGTACCCCCTAACAACGGCACCAACAGCTAATGATCAGTGACGACACGGAATGAACGCCCACATAGAGCTAGGTGAAAATGTCCACAGGTCTACTTTATGGTATGGTGACTGTCTCCCTCTTGATCTGGGGATATCCTGCTTCTATTGGTGTTAAGGCTCTACTTACAAAAGCTAGATGTGCCCACATTCCAGACTTGACTTCTTGCATGAGCATTTTTCCAAAGCTTTAAGGGCTCTCGTCCACCACCAGCGTTGTTCTTTTCTTTGGATCAAAGTTGGCCATGGTTGCCTTGCTCAGAAGTGCCATCTTCACCTTTTGGAATGCCTCATCTTCAACCATTTGAGCGTCCGCTTTCTTCAGTACCTTCAGGAGGTCCGCAATGCTCGCCATACTGGGCATGAACCGGTCACAATAGGAGGCCATCCCTAAGAAACTGTGCTCCTCTGAGGCATTGCATGCTGCTTGTGGCTTGTTTGATTGCATGCAACTTCCTTGAGTCGACTTGCACTCCATCCTGTATGAAAAGAAGGAGCACTTTCCCGATGGAGAGGGATTACATGCTCACACAGTCACTTTAGGGTGGCCCTCTGGTGCTGATGATGTTCCTCCGTTGTTACCAAGTATATCAAGATGTCATCTCTGGCATTCATGATGTCTAGCAAGCTTGATAGAATCTCCCTGGTTGCGTCTGGAAATACTGCTGCATCAGACGATATTCAAAAATTGAGCCATTTGTTGAGTCACAGGCCCAGGTGCGTGGAAAATATTTTCGAATACCTGCTCCATTCATCCAGCTGGTGATATCCAGCGTTGAGGTTCAATTGTGAGAACCACCTGGCACCACTTAGTTCTGCTATAAAACTGTTTATTGTGGGAGTGATGTGCCGTTCCCTCTAAACAGCCTCATTGGGGAGGCACATTTCAATGCAAATGCATACCTTGCCAGATTGTTTTGGCTTTTTGGTGATCACCATTGATGACATCCACAGTGCTGGGCCAGAGACATTTCCGATTACCGACAAACCCTATAGTTTGTCCAGCTCTTTTACAACCAGTGGCCGGAGGCGGAATGATACCCAGTGATGATATAGCACCACTGGCTTGACGGCCTTCTCGATGTGTAGTCAAATTGAGCTTCTCCCTAACACAGGAGCAGCAGATGACACGACTCAGTGGTGTGTGCCCTCAACGTACATTTTGATCTGCAGCTGAATCCCAATCCTGAGAGCACTCAGTTGAACGCTTTTTTTATCTGACTTATTAGGCTTCTATGTCACTTTGGGCCTCATTATGATTTCAGTCTGATCGCAACCGACAGGCCGCTGGTTACAGTCCGACTGACATCTGGTGCTGAAGTCCGACTGCCGCATTATGAAGCGTGGCGGTCAGAGGCGGTGGGTGGAGGGACAGACCGACGCTTCTCACCGGCTCAAGGAGCCTGTTGGTCAGAATGTAATACCCTACAATAGGGCGGTACCGGCTCTGGCACCGCCATAGGGATTACAATGTCCCTTTCATATAGCCTTTCAATGGTGGTCCGACCGCCATTGAAAGGCTGTCGGAAATGGATTTTGGGGGGAACCTAGCAGGGACCCGTCCCTCTGCGGCCTCCTTATGAGGCCTGGGAGGCACCTGTGGTGCCCCCTAAACATACATACCCCGTTTGCTAAGCACCACATGGTGCCTGGCACACGTTCCATGGATGTTTGCAAACATCAATTTTACCAATGCGGTTTGTGCTGTTGCCCTTTTCTGGCCTCAGTACAAGCCACAATGTAAAAACAGATGTTTCTGACCACCTTGTGGGCGGTCACATCCTAATTTGTCAGATAGAACCACCGACTACTAATCAGTTGGTTTCCATTCTGATACGATGTCGGTCGGACACGTGTCTGACTGCAATCGTAATCGGGCCTATGTGTGGTTCAGGATACCTCACTTTCGTCATACCATTGTAATGTATATGTGTAAGAAATTAGACTATTATTTGAGGGGGGCGAGAGCCCGCCAATAAAAATATTCACTATTGTTGTCAGGATGAATCACAGAAGTCACTAAAGTAACCTGTGCTTAACCCTCTGCTAGCTTGGCACAAAACAGTCAGGCTCTACTCAGAAGCAATGCATAAAGTATTTTTGAAGCCCTTAAACATTAATAAAGTGAAAACACAACACAAGAAAAATCTGAAACCAATTTAGAACAATAGGTAATATGTTAATAAATAAAATGACCTCAAAAGACAGAAATCCAATCTGTGGAACCGGAGATATGAGTTTTTTAAAGTTTTAGGTCAAAAAAGCTCCAAGAGCCATGAAGCCCCAACTTTGGGTATCTGGTCATGTGAGAGCAAGATAAAGGCACATGTTTAGGCTGACTCTGATGGATGGGTGGCCAGATACAGGACCAGGGTTGTTCTGCTGGAGATTTTGCCTTCTGATTTTGGTGTGGGAACTGTGCATTGCTGCTCTGTGTCACTCTGCATTTGGTATGCTGAAGATTTCAGATGGGTGCTGCGCAGTGCGACTCTATTTAATAACCTTTTAAATAACCTAATAAAATAATTAAAGGATAATTATTTAATTATGAAGTATTTTACAGGTTATTAAGAGCCCGATTATGAGTTTGGTGGTGCTGGAACAGACTGCCATGCCTGCGTTTCCATGTATCTGGTGGGGTTGTTTTGGCGTTTCCATGGCACTGCCTCTGAAAATGGGCACCGACAACACCAAAAACAGTTACTGCACGGCATAGTCTGTGTGTTTCCTCTCCGCCATGGTTTCCATGGAGGGGAAACCGCCGTGAAAACTGCAGTGGAGCGGAAACCGCAGGGTCCCGCCAAGCATGTTGCTGCCTCCACACTGTCCCGCCACTGTGAAGGAAAAGTGGTTCCTTGGTAGCATCCGTGAAGCAATAGTGGTCCCACCACTTGAGTTCTATTACGGTGGTCGGATTACTAGTGCAGCGGTGGCTGGACTGCGACTGCTGCACCTCTGTGAATCTAGCAGTCCGAGGACCGCTAGACTTTTAATCGGGCCCTTAATGTCTTAGAATGAAATAATTAAAAATAGATAAATATTTCAGGACTAGATAATGAATGTTCGATTTTTATATTTTTTTAGAATCATTATTTATATGACTAATTATTTCAAATAATTCCATGTAATGTAATAGTATTTCCTATGGGATTTTATTTTAAGTCCGTACTGCCATTATTTCCTATTCAGAGGTGTTCCAGTACTAGTGGTTGGCTATGTGTAGCCCTGGATGTACTACAAAAATATGATACTACAAAAGTGTAAGCTACTACAAAAGTGCAGTTTGTGAATGTCGAAAAGTAGTACATGTTCTCAAAAGTGTAAGTACTTTTGTGAATTAATCCAAAAATGCCTTTCCAGGAGGTTACAGGCATTAGAGTAGAAGCGGGAGTAGGTATTCTCTCAGTTCTGGCTGTTTGTATTCTCATTGAAAGTGTAGGTTCTCTGCATTCAAATGACTACAACCTTACCTGATAGGCGTGTATGTGAACATTTTTTTTTTTAAATCTCTTTATTAGCATCAGATTGGTCCGTATAAGCATACAATTTATTTATTGACATTTGTAGAGCGCGGCGAATACCCGTGGGCGTCTCGGCGCTTACATGGAAAACTTGAGTAGTCATCATACAGAATAGACATCTGGAGGACGTGACCAATAATATTACAAATGGTGCAACACATTCTAGAAGTCTTATTTTCCTTTTTCCAGTTCTACATGTGAATCGCACGTGTGGAAGGATAATGCAAAGAGATATATATGCTTTCAAACATAACGAAAATTAATATGTATATGTGTATGTGAACATTTATTAGCAAAACCCTGGGCTCAGATTTAGGAAATGCTAAATGTTTCACTACATGTAAGGGAGAAGAGGCAGGGCAGGTTAGATAAAGTAATTTTAGGAAAAAGGGTGGCACAATTCCCCTAGGCATGTGAGGACTTTTATGCAAACAACTACCATTTTGCGCTTCTTTAATCAGTTAATGAGTATGCAATATACTCATATCAGCACACGGCCAGGGGACGGTGGAGTTAGTACATAGCGAACAAAGTTTTGATGAAATCCCATCAATCCGTCTCTGTGAGAACAAGTAAGTGAATGAGTTAAGTAAGACCAGCCCACAACACGGACTTTCCTAGGGAAAAATGGGGGCAGGGAGCTAGAGAGAGAAAACACAGTGCATGACTTCTACCCCCACTCCCCTCAATTGAGTGAGGGAAACTCCTCTCAGGGTAGGCTACACAGGTCTGAACATTCTGTGTTTGACTTGTGCCCATAGAGATGATTTAGCCTCAAGGGGAAACGCGCATGAGTTAATCTTATAACAAGCAAACATTAAAAGCTGTAGCGGAAACGCCATAACAAACCCTAGAGAGCTCTCTCCAAGTTCAGAAGCAAAGGTGCAAGTAATAAGCAGGGTCTCTCCTAGTTAATCCCCAGGGAAGGAATGAGAGACCTTCTCTGAAAAAAGAAACAAAGAAACATGGGGCAGCACAGAAGAGTTGTGGCTGTGCAAACGGCGAACAAACTGGCGCCAGCAGGAAAGTTACAACACAGTTTCCAGGCTAGTAACCCTTTCCCACTGCTGCTACTTAATGTTCCCTAGAAGTACGTGTATTTTCAGTACTATATGGCAAATAAAGAGTGTGTCCGTGAGAATGCCCTTGAAGCGCTTCCCTCTCAGCACCATCCTCTACAAGCCTATGTATCACATTTACCACCCAGCTGTGAGTATGAGTCTAGGATTAATCTGACTAAGTGAAGTTTTTTTCTTGTCGCTAATCAGGTATTACACATTCCTGGCTTTCACTATGTACTTTGTGACCCTCGCAAATGATTTTCAAGTTAAAATGTCGTAATTGGTGCTTAATTTCAAAGAAAATTAGCAAAGTTGCAAAGCTTTTGAGACAAAAAAACCCAGAATGATTCACATTCAAAAGAATCTACTTTTTCTTTGAGCACATGGAGTAATTTTACATCTCATAAGGGGTTCAATGTAAATATAAATTTGACTTCAATGCTTCCTACATTGTGAAATTAGTTACTCAGTTGTTTTACTGCATACTCCGATTGCCTTAAATGTAAAACGCAGATCCAGTCCTCTTGAAAAACTATTTTCCGACTCAAAAAGTGTGGCCATGCACAGAAGCCACCGAGTGCATAATGCTAACAGGTTTTGATGACTGTACCTTCTGCCCACCTGTGTTTCCACCAGGGATCTACATAGTTGACAGAAGGTATCGCGCTCCAGACGAGTCCTGCAATCAATTGACGCAGTTCCTCTATGGTTTCTGCCAGCAGTCACGACGCCAGAGGATCATTCAGAGGAATCGAACTGAGAGGCTTTCAGACCTGCTGGACTGGAGATTTCTGGGCAGGGTAAGTGAGTGCGTCATCAAGGCCACAGTTGTAGCTATTTTTAATAAATGAAGAAAAATAGATAGACCTGGACATTGTTGTAGTGTTAGTGAAGGATCCTAAAAGGTAAGGATAAATATACAATGTTTAAGGGTGGAACACACAAGAAAGATAATGTTAAATAAATGGTTTGGGAGAGGAAAAAATGGCTTTGATATTTTTGATTTACAATGGGGTTTTTTTCTCTGAGACCCCACAGTTGCAATACTAACGATGATGTGTATATACCACTGTTGCAAAGTCATCCTGTGCCCTGGGCACCCCCCAACGTTTTGCTGAATGGTACTGGTGGTAACTGGCTCTGACTGACCCTGGGCTCAGTCTAACCAGGCCAGGGCCAGTGCTATGCTGAAAGAGACATATTTAGAATACAGTGAAAACACCTACATTCACTAGGGTACAGTATGGTATGGGGTACCCCTGTGAATGGCATGACCTACCCTATGATACCCCTTTAAATAATAGGGTAGGAGGAATAAAACCACCTAGAAGTCCCAAGTCCACAATAGGTAATGACAGTTTAGAGGCCAGCAGCTTTTTCTGCACATGCATGTGTGCACTGCTGAAGCCTGAGGTCAGTTTAAAAGCAGCCCTAGGGCTCAGGACTGCTTTTAAAAAGTAAATTGTGCCCAAACTCGACTTTGGTGTTTGTGGCACTGAAAAATGGATAACCTACAATGTTTTGGCATATTAGGAACCTCCAGGGTATCCCCTAGGTGTCCCAGGGCAGGGGGGTCAGGTGTTTATAAGGTGGACCCTTATAAAAGGAGTTTTATATGCCCTGGGTTTTTTCCTTTTTGTTCCAACCAGCAGTACATAGCATGAAACAATATTGCAATTACCAGACATGAACTTTACATATCGCTTACTGATTCAATTTACACCATACACATATCATTTATCACTTTACAATCTCCGCTTCGACAGATGATATCCTAGTTCACAAGAGGTTTCCCACCCCCACTGAGTTTGCTACTTCGCACTTCTCATTGCGTCTAGTACATGTTGGGTACATCTAAACAAGTCGGTAGAAGGACTTGTGTCATCGTAAGTCAGTCTGTGGGCTCGGGCTCTTGGGTCGCTTGTACGTATTGGACTAGTGGTTCCCAGAAGTCTCTGGGTCGTGAGGCTTGTTGAATGTTCTCTGCGTAGGTCTCCAACGTTTCCTTACAGTAGGTCATATCCGTAATCCAATCTGTAAACCTGGGGGGTCTCTTACTTCCCCATCTCATCGCTATGCGCCTCTTTTCAAGCAGAAGTGCAACTGCCAAGAGTTTCCTACGTCCAGCATGTTTAAGTTTCCTGACACCTAGAATGCACACTAAGGAGGGGTTAGGAGTCTGTTCCGATAGCATGACAGACAGTGAATTAGTAACTTCACTCCAGTATGGCTGCAAATGTGAGCATGACCAGGATATATGCAGGAAGTCAGCACTATGTGCATTACACCTCTGGCAGGCATCTGTTTCTCTTAGTCCTAGTCAATGTAGTTTAGCCGGCGTGTAGTATAGTTGATGAAGGTATTTTACATGAATAATGCGCAAGTTGCAGTTTGATGTGAGGAGCATGAGTTGTGTGCAGCTGTAGTGCCAATCACGTTCGTCTATTGTCTCACCCAATACAAATTCCCATCTACCTAATGTCGCCGTAGGTTTCTCAGCTTGTTCTTCCTGGGCCACGTTGTATAAGGGTGTTACCAAGTTTTTTTGAGTATGGGCTACAGTATTTGTAATGTGTTCAGTTGCATAGGTTTGTCATGGAAGGTGGTGTATAGTGACCTGATTGCCGTGCGTAGACGTAAGTATGCGAATTTCTTCAGTGGGAGTTGATGAGCGCATAGTGAGGGGTCTGTCCATTGTATAAATTTACTATGAGTGAATAATTGTCCCATATTGGTCAATCTGATCTCCCTCATCAAAGTATGCATTTTCTTTTCCTACATTGCAGTGAGCTTAGGGTGTTTCTCCATCAAAATCGCCCGTGCATACACCGGTAGGTTGTGTGCTCTATATGCCAGTGCATGCCACGCCCTCGAGGTGCATAGGGCTGTATGTATCTTGTCTCGTGATGTAAATTTTATCGGGTCGGCTATGAGTGCAGTCAGTGGCACAGGAGATATTCTGTCTTTTTCCTCCGCATTATGTGGGATGTATGCATTGGGTTTTGTCCAGTTGTGCGCAGAGAAAATATAAGTGAAAATCTGGTGCCTCAAATCCTCCCAGATGGTACGGTTGAGTCAGGATCTTCCAACTTGTCCTTGCCTGTTTCCCTGCCCATGTCATTTTCTGTAAGATAGAGCACAGCTTGACAAAGAAGGTCTTGTTTAGCCATATTGGAATATTCCAAAACAGATATAGGAACCTGGGTAGTACAATCATTTTCTGTTTGGCTATTCTATCCACCATTGAGAGGGGCATTCTTATCCATTCCAGTCTCACCAGCACCTTGCCATAATTCTCTCTGATAAACAGTTCCAGATCTCGGTGTATCCAAATACCGAAGTATTTAATTGAAGCTGTGCTCCACTTTAAAGGGTATTCCAGTTCGGGTTCCGATGTGTCCGCAGTGAGAGGTATCACCACTGACTCATCCCAGTTTATTCTGAGGCCTGCATATTGCTCATACCTGACATATTCTCTAATGAGCGGGTTTAGGTTCTTGTCTGGGTGTGTGGTGTAAAGGACCATATTGTCAGCGTACAATGCAATTCCTATGGGCCTGAGATCGAATTATAAGGCCGATTTAGAGTGCTTCTGCCGAATTTTACAGGCCAGTGGTTCCAGGATTAGAGCTAAGAGCATTGGCGACAGCAGGCAGCCCGGTCTGGTGCCTCGTGCAATCTCTATCGGGTTGGATGTGTACCCGTGTATTCTGATCCGTGCCCTCTGTGCAGTATATAGTAGTGTTACCCATTTTAGGAACGGTTCTGTAAACCCCGTTTTGTGATGGGTAACAAACATGAAGGGCCACTTCACTGAGTCGAATGCCTTGGCGGCATATAGCAGGGCCGCGGCTGCTGGCGTATCCGGATCTATTTGGAGGTATAGTGCAAAGATGGTGCGGATATTGTGGGTGGTGGACCGTGTGGGCATGAAACCAGTCTGGTCTGGCAGTACTAGATTACATAGAAGCGGTTGTATTATGTTCGCTATTATTTTTGCTAAAATCTTGGCATCTATGTTTATCAGGGATAGAGGCCTGTATGATTCACACTCACCGGGGTCCTTGCCTGGTTTCAGGAGCGCTCTCAGAAGCGCCTCACTTAATGAGTTCAGGAGAGCGCCTTCTTCATAGGATTCTTCAAGCATTTCAGGCAGATATGGGATCAGTAGATCTCAGAATTCTTTATGAAATTCTCCCGGGAGTCCATCTAGTCCCGGTGCTTTATTATTCGGGAGGGAGTTAATGGCTTCTATAATTTCGTCTTTGATAATGTAGTGACAGAAGTACTCTTGGTGGGTGTCTGATAGCCACGCCAGTGCTACATCATCTAGGTAACCTTGTATATCAGATGTGGAAGACTGCATCTGAGTAGTGTATAACGGAGTGTAGTAATTGGCAAAACATTCCAATATAGCTGGAGTTTCATTGACTTTTTGGCATTGCTCGTTTTGAATCTGCGTAATATACGCCATGGTGTGAGTGGGCTTGAGTTTGTATGACAACGCCCTACCAGGTCTCCCTCTCTCACCATAATTCCTAGCAGTGTACTTGCGCGCAATATATATTTTACCTCATCGTCTGCAAACTTGTTGTATTTGTCAATCTGTACTCTAATATCTGCCAATATTGTGTTGTCATGAGTGTCTTCAAATTCCCGTTATAATCTAGCAATGTTAGTTTCAATTCTTTCCAACTGTCCCTGTATATCTTTTAGTAGGCCTGCATGTTTACCAATGCAGTATCCCCTAATGGTGACTTTGGAAGCCTCCCAGAGTGTCCTTCCACTCTGTACTGAACCGGAGTTATGGTCAAAAAAGTATATTCTTGCCTGTCGTAATTCCTCCTGGAAAACCTGATCCTGCAGTGGCGTCTGTCTTAGTCTCCACATGAATTGTCGTGGGGTATGCGTCGGGATTTGATTCGAACTGGGGTGTGGTCTGAAAGTGTCTTGGGTAAGTGGGCAATGTCAGTAGCCCATGTGCACACATCGTTAAATACCATCCAGTAATCAAGTCTGGTCCATGTTAGGTGTGTTGATGAGAAGCAGGTGAATTCTCTTCTGTCTGGGTGTCTATGTCTCTATATATTTCCACCATGCCCTAGTCTGCCATCCCTTCTCTTAAAACTTTGGCTGATTGTTTACCATACCTGTCATTCCCAATGGACCTATCAAGTGTGGGGTCTAGGCAAGTATTGAAATCCCAGCCCCAAAGGATAGTAGTAGGTTGGAATTTGCACAGTCGCGTCCAGAGTTGTGCGTAAAAAGAGGGGTCATCGTTATTTGGACCATATACATTGACGATTGTTGACCTTGTTAGTCGGTCGCTCCCCCACCATACAGCTCCGCCCGGTGTGCCCAGACGCCGCTATTGCTGTAGAAGTCGAGGCCCTCCTCCACCCGCATGCTACCACCTGCGCCTCATCCCTGGTGGCCAGTGGCAGGCCTTAGGTCTGTATCTCTGTTACTGTCTGTTCCCTGTATTGCCCGCTTTTGTCTGTGCCCGTGTGGCATGCCTTCTGTTTTCCCCTTGCTGCCCCTGATTTCTGTCCAATTTTTGCCGTCTGTCCCCTTCTGTTGCCTTCTGTTTCCTGACTTGTGCCGTTTTTGCCTTCTGTTTTTCCCCTCACTGCCCCTGACTTTTGCCCTTTTTTTGCCTTCTGTGTCCTTCTGCAACCGTCTGTTCCCTGATTTCTGCCTGTTTTTTCCTTTTGTTTCCCCCTCGCTGCCCCTGACTGGGCCCTTACTGCTCCTGTCCCCGCCACTGCGTCCCCTACGGCCCCGCCCCCTCACTGCCCATTCGCTGTCCCTGCCTCCCGTCTCCCAGCTGCTCCTCCCTCCCACATACCCCATATATGGCGGCCACTGCGAGGGGAGGAGAGCGACCATTGACCTTGCTAGTAGGTCGCTCCCCCACCACACAGGTCCACCCTGTGTGCCCTGACGCCGCCATTGCTGTAGAAGTCGAGGCCCTCCTCCACCCACAGGCTCCCACCTGCGCCTCATCCCTGGTGGCCAGTGGTAGGCCTTAGGTCTGTATCTCTGTCACTGTCTGTTCCCTGTATTGCCCGCTTTTGTCTGTGCCCGTGTTGCTTGCCTTCTGTTTCCCCCTAGCTGCCCCTGATTTCTGCCCAATTTTTGCCTTCTGTATCGTTCTGTTGTCTTCTGTTCCCTGACTTCTGCCTGTTTTTGCCTTCTGTTTTCCCCTCGCTGCCACTGATTTCTTCCCGTTTTTTGCCTTCTATGTCCTTCTGCTACCTTATGTTCCCTGATTTCTGCCCGTTTTTTCCTTTTGATTCCCCCTCACTGCCCCTGACTGTGCCCTCACTGCTCCTGTCCCTGCTGCTGTGTCCCCTGCGTCCCCGCCCCCTCACTGCACATTCGCTGTTCCTGACTCCCGCCTCCTGACTACCAGCTGCTCCTCCCTCCCACATCCCCATATGTGACGGCCACTGCGCGGCCGCGCCACTGGCGTGACAAAGGCACGCCTAAGGCAAGCCCGTCTGCGCCCGTCCGCACCTGGACGGCGCCCAGCGCCAGAACCCCTGGCCCAAGTAAACGCCACAACGCCCGACCCTACGATGCCAGCACCCTCCAAGCACTCAATTCCGGACGAGAACACACCTGCTACCAGGCCACCCTGAAGCGCACCCAAGGACCCTTCACCTGCCGGAACTGCAGCTTCACCAGCATCTCCACACAGGAAAGAGCCCAACTACCTCAGATGCATCCTCCTCAACACCCGCTCCGCCCGCAAACACGCGTTGAACTCTGGGACCTCCTCGACTCAACCTCCCCAAACGTCGCCTTCCTGACGGAGACCTGGCTGAACCCCTCCTCAACACCCGACATCGTCATAGCCATCCTGGAAGGCTACAAGACCGCACCAACGGAGTGGGAGGAGGAATCGACATCGTCCACAGTAACACCCTCAGAGTCACGACCAACACCGACGACACCCTCAGCACTGCCGAAGACCTGCACTTCCAAATCCACACCAACCCCAACACCACCCTCAGAGGAACCCTCATCTACAAACCCTCCGGACCCCGTCCACAGTTCAGCAACTCCATCGCCGACTTCATCAGCACACATGTCCTCGCCTCCACAGACTACATCCTCCTCGGGGACCTGAACTTCTACCTTGAGAACAACGACGACACCAACTCCACCACCCTGATCGACAACCTCACCAACCTCGGACTCAGACAGCTCGTGATAACACCCACCCACACCGCCTGCCACACGCTTGACCCCATCTTCTCTGCAAGCCCTCACATCTCCTTCAACCACACCACCGAACCCCACTCGACTAACCATAACTGCATCCATTTCACTGTCAGGAAGCCCACCACACCCCCCGCACCCAACAGATGCCTCGACGCATCTGGGTCAAAGTCACCAAAGACCAGCTAACCACCACCCTCGCCCTGAGGCCACCCGCCGACCCCTACACCGCCGCCCGCAACTTAAGACAGTGGATCGTCGACTTCGGCAACACCCTCACCCCGCTCAAGAAACCCTCCAACAGCCCCACCAGCAAGAAAGCCACCTGGTTCACCGAAGACCTCCAGTCCTCCAAACAAACATGCCGAAAACTGGAGAAGAACTGGTTCCACGAATGAACACCGGACAGCTACGCAGCCCACAAGAACGCCACCCGCAGACACCATTACCTCATCAGAGTCGCCAAGAGGGCCTCCTTCAAAGACCGCCTAGACAACAACGCACACCACAGCAAAGAGCTCTTCAATATTGTGAAGGAACGCTCCAACCCCAACTCCAACACCAACAACATCCCACCTTCGCAAGACCTGTGTGACTCGCTGGCCACCTTCTTCCACTGCAAGATCGCCTACATCCACGACAGCTTCAACGTTACGACTGCCCAGACTAACACTGAGAAATCCGCCACCACGACCACCACCCGCACCAACCGCCTGCTCTCTTGGACCTGCATCAACGACGAGGACACCAGCAAGATCATGAACACATCCACTCCGGATCAGCCTTAGACCCATGCCCACACCACATCTTCAACAAAGCCAACACAGCCATCGCGCCCCATCTCTGGAAAGTAATCAACATCTCCTTCGAGACAGCAACCTTCCCAGATAGCTGGAAACATGCCGAGATCAACGCCTTATTCAAGAAACCCATGGTGGACCCCAAGGACCTCAAGAACTTCCGGCCCATCTCCCTGCTCCCGTTCCCGGAAAAGGTCATCGAGAAAACCATCAAGAGAGCTGAGAGGACGTTGCCTGGTACCGCAAGAAATGCATCGGGAGGCCGCCGGTCTCCGCTTCACACCTGATAACAATGCCACCAACCCTCAGCCCACATCCCGATTTGAGGGCCACGCACTGTGTTAACTGCCATCGGGACGGAAGGGGCGGCCAGTGGGAGCAAAGGTGAGAGCTTCGCCTGCGGTCGCGAGACATAGTGCACCATCCCCCCAGTGTAACGCCTTGGTCTGAGGAGTGGTCCTGAGTTCTCTGAGCGTGATCCATGCCCCGAAGCCGCATGTTCTGCGGGGTGAGTCTCTACCCTGCTTTGGGGACTTTTGGATATCGCAGGGAGAACACCCCTCCCCACCGCTGCCGAGACCCTCGATCGTGTGCCGGCCTGATTTTCCGATCTGCCCCTGCGACATTGCTTTACCGTACTGGGGATCAGATTGCTAATTGCCATGAGGTGCCGCTGGAGGAGCCTGGGGCCAAAGAAGAGTGCTGCGATGGACTAAGTTATCGTGCTATTATTAGCCAAAAAAACAACTTTGATGATTGAGGATGATTGGGGACACGGAAGCTGCAATGCGAACTAAGATGGACTCAGCCATTGTTCCCTGACCGAACATCGGAGAAATCACACGCAGGCAAGATCCTGGCACTGCTGTGGCACCTATTTGAAATAGCGCCGGTCTGTACCCAGCTTGATGCAACCTCCCTCCCCACTGATATCTTTGAAGTGAGGCCTCCCAGCGCCTGCCAGATGGACTGAGTTCCTGAGGCGCAATCCATTACCCGCGCATTGAGTACCCACGGGGAAGTGGGGTGTGGACTACGCTTGACCAGAAGTGACTACTGAGGGGGAGGCCACACACGATTTTCTGAGCTGGGGAACCGCACAGACAACAGACAGTGCACTACACTGGACCATCAGGTGACACCAGCTCCACGCAGCATAAAGGGGAAACCAAGGTTCTCACAGAAACCACACCGGAAAACCTACCAAATACCCACGCCTCCTCAAGACACCAGCGACCCCCTCGGACCCATAGCTGTCCTCTACCACGTTGTGCTACTACTATTGGTCATCGACCAGTCCTCAAGCTTATCCCCTATCCGGCTCACCCATCAAGACATTGAATCTGCAAACTTACCGCCGACCGCTGAGACCTAGAAGTTTGGCCGAGGTCCGGTGGAGCTACCTTGAATGCTATAGAGGAGATGGGCTGTGGACTTCCCCCTCGGCCGTCACCTACCCATCGGACTTTGGGCAGACTTTCCTTCGTCTCTCCGCTGTATCTCCCTCCTCCCCGCGCTACTCCTCTCTACTTTCCTGATACTGACCTCTGCCCTCTTCTCTCCTGGCCCTTAGTCCCCACCCTGCTTATCTGTGAATTTTCCCTCGTCATTTGAGACCTAGCTATTTTGTCTGATGCCTGATGGAGCTACCTGGTTTAGCTATAGGGGAGACAGGTCGGGGAATCCCTCCTTGGATGTCACCTACCCAGTCGGTCTTTAGCCAGACTTCCTTTCGTCTCTCCTGTCGTCTCTTCCCGCATCCTCCCTCCATTATGTCTCTCCTTCTCTCCTCTCTCAATGTATTGAGACTGAACTATTTTGTCTGATGCCCGATGGAGCTACCTGGTTTAGCTGTAGGGGAGATGGGCCGTGGACTCCCTCCCTTGGTCGTCACCTACCCAGTCGGCCTTTAGACAGACTTAATTTTGTCTCTCCTTGATGTCTCTTCCCCTATTCTCCCTTTCTCACCTTCCCTGCCGCCTCCCCTCTACGCTCCATTTATTTTGCCCTCCATATTCTTTAAATGTTTTCTTATTGAGACCTAGCTATTTGGCCAATGCCCGGTGGAGCTACCTGATAGCTATAGCGGAGATGGGTTTTGGGACTTCCCCCTCGACCATCACCTTCTCAGCCGGACTTTGGGAAGACTTTCCTCCGTCTTTCTGCTGTATCTCCCTCCCACCCCTTTACCCTTACCCCCTTCCCCTCTACACTTCACGTATCTCGTCTTCTATGCTCTTATAATTGTTTGCCTAGCTACTGATGTAAATTGGAACTGATGTAATCTTGTAATTTTGTGGAACCTCATGTAAAGCGCTCTGATACCTCTTGGTCTAGCCAGCGCTATATAAAACTCTTAAAATAAAAAATAAATAAATACCTTGAAGAGAACAGCATCCTGGACCCGTACCCGGTCTGGGTTCCGCAGCAACCATAGCATCGAAACAGCCCTCATCACAGCTACCGATGACATCAGGACCTTGCTAGACAAGGAGAAACAGCGGCCCTCATCCTCCTGGACTTGTCAGCGCCTTCAACACGGTCTGCCACTGCACACTAGGAACACACCTACATGACGCCGGGATCCAAGAGAAGGCTCTGGACTGGACCACCTCCTTCCTTTCCAGCAGAACACCGAGCGTCCGCCTCCCCCCTTCCGCTCCAATGCCACCGAGATCATCTGCGGCGTACCCCAGGGCTCATCCCTCAGCCCAACGCTGTTCAACATCTACATGGCACCCCTCCCCCATGTCGCCCGACAGCACGACCTCAACATCATCTCCTATGCCGATGGCACCCAGCTAATCCTCTCCCTCACCAAAGACCCTCACACCGCCAAAACCAACCTCCATGAAGGAATGAAGGCCGTCGCCGAATGGATGTGGAACAGTCGACTGAAGCTGAATTCGGACAAGACAGAGGTTCTCATCCAAGGCTCTAGCCCTTCAGCTTGGGACGACTCCTGGTGGCTGACAACACTAGGAACAGCCCTGACACCCACCGACAATGCACGCAATCTAGGGGTCACCCTCGACTCCACCCTCTCCATGACTGAGCAGGTCAACTCTGTCTCCTCATCCTGCTTCAACACCCTCCGAATGCTCAGCAGGATATTCAAGTGGATGTCCACGGAAACTAGAAGAGCAGTCACCCAGGCCCTCATCACCAGCAGGACTACGGAAACACCCTCTACGCAGGAACGTCGGCCAAGTTCCTGAAACGACTGCAATGCATACAGAACGCCTCAGTACATCTGATCCTTGACATCCCCCGCCGTAGCCACATCACATCCCACCGGAGAGACCTGCACTGGCTCCCCGTCAACAAGAGGATAACCTACAAGCTCCTCATCCACGCACACAAAGCTCTCCACAACACCAGCCCAGCATACCTCAACTCAGCTTCTACACCCCCACCCGCCAGCTCCGCTGCGCCGGCCTCGCCACAGTCCCCCGCATCTGAAGAACAACCGCCGCCGGCAGATCCTTCTCCCTCCTCACCGCCAAGACCTGGAACACCCTCCCCACCAGCCTACGGCAGACCCAAGACCTACTGGCCTTTTGAAGACTCCTCAAGACCTGGCTCTTCAATCAGTAGCAGCCCCTCCCCCGCCCCCAGCGCCTTGAGACCCTCACCGGTATGTAGTGCGCAGATCCCCCAAGACGTGGTTATTCCCATAATCTCGTGTATCATCTACCCGGGGTCTACAAGCGCTGGGATGCCTTTGTGTCGCCATGTGCTATATAAATACCACTTCAATTCAATTCAATTCAATTTACAAGTGTCCTGATTGATTGATTGATTGTTGTCTCCAAAGCACCCCTTCACTATCACATAGCGCCCCTGGTCGTCTTTCACATAGTTAATAAGCGTGAATGGTGTATTGAATTTCACCCAGATCAACACCCCCCTAGCATATGAGGAATAAGACAATATCAGTCTAAATGTAGCCCACTTAGCCCCTATTTGCTTCTCTCTGAGTTCCGTCAGGTGTGTCTCATGTAAGCAGGCCACATCTATATTGTGTCTATCCAAATACGCCAGTATTTTACGTATTTTCTTTTCTGTGGGTTGTGTGGCCCTTTAACATTCCAGGACAGTAGCGTCAGCGTTTTGCACTGTCTCAGAGTATCAGTCAACTATTTAGTCTCCACCATTAGTCCAGTGTATGTGCCTATGGAGGTCAATAATTTCACCACTGGTCAGAGTCTTTTTTTTAAGGCCCTTTCCTACCCCCACCCACTCCACCTTCCCTGAACTAGTGGAAGCAACCCCATCATTAACAGAAAGCATTTCCCCACAAAATGAGAAAAGAAAAAAGCAATGCAAAAGCTTGTGTGGTACACTCGTAGGGGTCAGGGCTGCCATCCTGTTGCTTGTGGCTCGAGCCACATGGGTAGACACCCTGGTTGTGCACATTACGAAATACAACATGTTACATCATCATTTGACACGATTACCCCTGACCCTGCTCGCAGGCCAGGTCACCCCCTTCTGCCAGACAGCTCCACCTGATCGCCTGCCGCTGCTGGACCGAACGCGAGTTTCTGCCCGCTCTGCCCTCTGCCGTTTTCACCGCTTGTTGGTCTGTACTGTATTTGCTGCTTAGTGCGTCCTGGTTGTTCTGTATTTGCTGCTCTTTAGCCTCCCCTTTTTTCTGCTTTTGTGCCTCCTGTCCCCGGTTTCATCACTGTTTCCCGCCCAGCGCGTCCCTCCACCACCCCTTTGCTTCTGTGACCATCTTTCCCGCCGCTGCCCCCTGTGGCCACGCCCCCTCGCCACCCCGCTCCCACCTCCCAGCTGCTAATCCCTCCCCGCCTTAAATGGTGGCCGCTGCACAGACGCGCCGCTGGCGCATCGAAGGCGCGCCAAAGGCAAGAGCTTCAGCCCCATCCGCACCTGGACCACGCCCAGCACCATACCTCCAGGACCCCGCGCACGCCAAAACGCCAGACTCCGATACGACACCAACACCCTCCTCGCTCTCAACACCGGCCGAGACCACCGCTGCTTCCAGGCTGCCCCGGAACGCACCCGTGGACCCTTTTCCTGCCACACCGTTCACTTCACCTGCGACAGAACCACCAAACCTCCTAGGACCGGAGCCAACCACCTCCGCTGCATACTCCTCAACACCCTCTCCGCACGCAAACACCCCGTCGAGCTCTGGGACCTACTCGACACCACCGACCCAGACGTTGCCTTCCTGACCGAGACCTGGTGGAACGACTCCTCAGCACCTGACATCGCCATAGCTATCCCGGACGGCTACAAGATCTCCCGCAGAGACCGCACCAATGGAATGGGAGAAGGAATCGCCATCGTCCGCAAGTCCACCCTCCAGGTCCACACTCTCGCTGACGACTGCCTCAACTCCGCCGAACACCTACACTTCCGGATCCACACCAACCCCAACACCACCCTCAGAGGAACACTCGTCTACAGACCCCCCCGGACCCCGGGCCCCCTTCAGCAACCCATCGTTGACCTCGCCAGCACCCACACACTCGCCTCTATGGACTACATCCTCCTCAGAGACTTAAACTTCCACCTCGAGAACACAACAGCACCAACTCCGCCACCCTGATCGCCAACCTCGCCAACCTCGGCCTCCGACAACTTGTCACCGAACCCACCCACATCGAACTTCAACCACACTACTGAACTCCACTGGACTGACCACCGCTGCATCCACTTCACCTTCAAGAAACCAACCACGCACCACCGCACCCAACAACTCCCCCGCCACCGCTGGAGCAAAGTCACTGAAGACCAGCTAACCTCCACCCTCACCCAGAATCCGCCCACCAACCCCACTGACACAGACCCCGCCACCTGAAACTTCA
Source organism: Lissotriton vulgaris (assembly GCF_964263255.1). Classification (NCBI taxonomy): domain Eukaryota; kingdom Metazoa; phylum Chordata; class Amphibia; order Caudata; family Salamandridae; genus Lissotriton; species Lissotriton vulgaris. The sequence continues at coordinate 2,049,601,787 of NC_141685.1, forward strand.
GACAGTGGATCGACCACTGCGCCAACACCCTCTCCCCGCTCAAGAAACCCTCCATCAACCACTTCAGCAGGAAAGCCGCTTGGTTCACTGAAGAACTCCAAACCTCCAAATGCACTGGTCGGAAGTTGGAAAAGAAATGGCTCCACAACTGCACACCAGACAGCCACGCAGCCCACAAGGATGTCATCCTCAGACATCACCGCCTCATTAGAACAACCAAGAGCTCTTCCTTCAAAGCACGCCTGGACGACAACACACACAACAGCAAAGAACTGTTCATCATAGTGAAGGAACTCTCCAACCCTAGCGCCAACACCAACGGCATGCCGCCCTTGCAAGATCTGTGCAACTCACCGGCCGCCTTCTTCCATCGCAAGATCGCCGACATTCATGACAGCTTCAACACCCCATCCACCCCGACCGCTACAGACCCCACCCCAAACATCACCTACACCAACCAGCTGACCTCCTGGACCCACGTCAATGACGGCGAGACACGCCAGGTCATGAACTCCATTCACTCAGGATCACCGTCAGACCCCTGCTTACACCACATTTTCAACAAAACGGACACAACCATCGCACCCTAACTACGGAAGGTCATCAACATCTCCTTCGACACAGCAACATTCCCGGAAAGCTGGAAGCATGCCGAAATCTACACCCTCCTCAAGAAGCCCAAGGCGGACCCTAAAGACCTCAAGAACTTCCCTGCTCCTCTTCCTGGCGAAGGTCATCGAGAAAATCGCCAACATACAGCTGACCCAGCACTTCGAGGACGAAAGCATCCTAGACCCATCCCAGTCTGGATTCAGATGCAAACATAGCACCGAGACTGCCCTCCGACAACATCTGCGGCGTACCCCAGGGCTCATCCCTCAGCCCGACCCTGTTCAACATCTACATGGCCCCCCTTGCACTAGTGGCCCACCAGCACGACCTGAACATCATCTCTTACGCCGACGACACCCAGCTCATCCTCTCCCTCAGGAAGGACCCACACACCTCCAAGACCAACCTCCACGAGGGAAAGAAGGCCGTCGCCGACTGGATGAGGATCAGCCGCCTGAAGCTGAACTCGGACAAGACGGAGGTCCTCATCCTCGGCCCCAACCCCTCTGTGTGGGACGACTCCTGGTGGCCGACCATACTGAGAACAGTACCGACACCCACAGACCACGCACGCAATCTAGGATGCATCCTCGTTTCCTCACTCTCCATGTCAAAACAGGTCAACGCCATCTCCTCCTCTTGCTACAACACCCTCCGCATGCTTCGCCGGATCTACAAGTGGATCCCGATCGATACCAGAAGAACGGTGACCCAAGCCCTCGTCAGCAGCAGGCTGGACTACGGCAACGCACTCTACGCTAGAATTCCGGCCAAACACCTGCAACGACTCCAACGCATCCAAAACGCCTCCGCCCAACTGATCCTCAGCGTCCCCCGCTGCAGCCACATCACCTCCCACCATAGAGACCTACACTGGCTCCCCGTCAACAAGAGGATCACCTTCAAGCTCCTCACCCAAGCACAGAAAGCATTCCACAACACCGGACCAGCCTACCTGAACAACGGACTCAACTTCTACACCCCCGCCCGCCAGCTCTGATCCACCAGCCTCGCCCTTGCCACCGTCCCACGCATACAACATACATCCTCCGGCAGCAGATCCTTCTCTTTCCTCGCCGCCAAGACCTGGAACTCCCTCCCCATCCATCTGTAGCAGACCCAAGACCTGTTCACCTTCAGAAGGCTCCTCAAGACCTGGCTCTTCGAGCAGTAGCGCCCCCCTCCAGCGCCTTGGGACCTTCACGGGTAAGCCTGGGGACCCTCACGGGTAAGTAGTGCACTTTACAAGTTCACCGATTGTTTGATTGATTGATTGAAGATTACGAGAGAACCCTCTCCCAACAACGGCCAAAGATTCTACAGGGTGCACGGACACTTAATATTCATGGCAACACTGTTAATTTGTAAACTATATATTTAACTGTCAACTTATCTGGACCGGCATGTCGGATGCCATCCTGCACTTAGGCTTTGGCCAACAGTCACCGCCTATCAGGTAGCGAACTCTTCAGCACTCAATAAGTTCACCGCATTGTCCATCATACAGCTATTGATAGCATTCATTCAACATCAGACGTCGCAGAGTGTTCCCTGTGTTCTCCTCTTGGTGATCTTCTCTGCTTGCCCATCTGGCCAGTCTGTTGTAGAAACTTCAACACTTCCGGTGGTTCCGCGAAGATCCGTGTCTTGCTGCCGACTGTGATTTTGAGTCTGGCCGGGTACAGCATAGCATATGGGACATTTACTTCTCTTAGTTTCTGTTTCACTGTAAGGAATTTTTTCCACCCTTCCTGCACAGATGACGTGAAATCTGGGTACAAGGATATGTCCATACCTTCATGGGACAGTTTGCCCAGGTACCTGGTCTTACGGAGCACTGCATCTCTGTCCCTGTAGTTTAGGATTTTAGCAATAATCGGTCTCGATCGGGATCACGCTGGTGCTTTTGGCGCTAGCGACCTATGGGCCATCTCAACAATAAAGATATCTAAGAAAGTGTCTCGTCCCAGCATGGAGAAGAGTAGCTGCTCCACATAGCGTTCCATTGGGAAATTCCCATTAAGCGAATGTTATTTCTTCGGGACCATGCATCTCAGTCCTCCGTCTTCGCCGTCATTGCCGCCAGTTGCTTCTCCATCTGTGTCTGTTTTGTGACCATCTGTACTTGGCCATCCTCAGCTTCTGATATTCTTCGCTCTGCCATGTCTATTCTTTGGATGTATGACGGTACCACGCGTACTTTGACAACGCGTACGGTTACAACGCTACTTTTACCACGCAAGTCGTTACAACGACTTGCGTGGAGGGGCGCTGGATAGTAAATTATTTAATTTACTATTCCAACTCCAGTCCCCGTGGACTCTAGGGAAAGGAGTTGGATAGTAAATTAAAGTATTTACTATCCTGGAGCGCCCCCCAGCGCATTTCGTTGTAACGACCTGCGTGGTAAAAGTAGCGTTCTAACGGTACCGCATTGTAAAATATGCGTGGTAACCGTTGCATACCCTATTCTTTCCGTGTGCTTGTCTAATTTCCAGATTTAAAGTGTATGCCACACGCCTATTATCTCCAGGCACTATGTCCCCAGCTCCACCCCCAGGTAAGTGCACTGTGGATGCGGTGCACACAGGCGTGATCTCTCCGCCTATGTTCCTGGTCAGCCAGACTGCAGACGTGTGAGTTCAGGTGGGGAGAGGGGGTGTCTCATGCTCTCCGTGGCTCCAATTTAGGCGTGTAGGTTTGCACAGTACTATTCCTACTGTTGGCTCCAAGGACAGTCTGTGAGTCTCGACTCCTTCCGCTAATAGGTCTTATTTTCGGGGATCACGCTCTTGAAGGGCCCACAGTCTTTATTGCACAGAGTGCTCCTCCTCAGCGCATTAGCACTTAATGCCAGTGCCGTCTACAAATGGTTGAGCTGCAGTATTTTCATGCGCTCGCGCCCTCGGACCATTCTGCGTATAGAACGGAGTGCTGCTGATTTGGTCCGCGACACACGCGGCACTCAGGGCAGTCTCCGGTGCACTCCCCACCCTGCATTGTGTCCTGTCGTGGGGGCCTTAAAGTGTCTCTCGGTGATAGGCGTGTGAAGTTGCCCAGCCAGGCTCAGGGTCCGGGTCTCAATCTGCGGTGTCGCATGTGTGGTGGTAGTGCATGCTTAGCTTCCCCAGGCACCCCGCCGTTCCACACTCACCACCTCATTCACTGCGGGTCGTACCGCCCGCAACCACTGTTCTGGTACCCTGGCCTGGGATATCGTTTCGGCCACTGCGGGTCCAACCTCCTCTAGCGTCCGCGTTGCGTGCTGTACGTCACGGCGTAATACACCACTGTGCCCCGCCAATGCGCTTTCACTTTCTCCCCGGTGGCCTCAAGTTCAGGGACGTCTTTTGGGGCTTATAAGTTGATTGTAGGTACTGGTCTTGGCTCTGCGGTGTTCTCACTACTGGTGGTTTCGGCTCTCTGCCTGTTTCGGATAGTCGAGGACTATGTTGACAGGATTATTGAAGGATGACTAGGGCGTTTGCGAGGAGCTCGCTCAACCAGCGTCCATCTCGCTTCGTGGCTAGCTCGGCCACCCACATGCCCTGGGTTAAGGGAAATTTCACATTTCACTCCCCACATTGTGATAAAGTGCTGCCCAAAATCGACTTTGATGATAGGAGCACTGTGGAGGGAAGATCTACAATATTTCTCCAGATTCAGAACCCCCAAAGTCTCCCCTAATTGTTCCATGGGTTGTGGGTTCTGTAGATATATGTGAAGTACTTATAAAATATGTTTTGTAAGTCCTGGTACTGGAAAAATGGCCCAAGTCATTTCTCCCATTGCAAAACATCAGCCACATAGGTCAACATGATAATAGGTTATTAACTCATAACTCCTGATAGGAGAGTGATAGAACTTTCATTCAAAGACTTCCCAGAATGGTAGTTATAAATCCAACAATGTGATATTGTTACATTTCTCCTATAAAATGTACAGACAAGAAGTTATAAGACTTTCTTGTTTGTAAGTCCAGATTCAGCCTTTCAGTGGTCTGTCCTGATTGGTCAGAGTTAAGTGGATTAGCCAAGCTGCATTGAAGAGGTGATAAAGAGCTCCTGGGGTTAACCAGCTCTGCTGGGAGGGCAGTGTGCTGCTACACAGGAATGCCAGAGCAGGGGGGGGAGTCGTAAACCATGGTCTTCAAAGAGAAGGGGAGGCCTCAGTGTTATTTACAGCTTCACTCTTTTGACCCCAAAGCCAGAGCTAGGCTTATGGAAGGAATGCATAGATGCAAGGGGGGAGTTAATGGAAAGTAGCCATATTAGGGGTGTGTTCAGCCAGCTCTAACCTGCCTGCTGGAAAATCAGTCATTATGAATTTGGGGAATTTGGTGAACTCTGGGACAAAACAATGCCACACTCTATAGGATGTGGTCATATCCTTGGGAAGTTACCCTGCTCCCATTGGTCAGGAGTGACCTCCTGCTTGACCCAGAGATCTTGGAATAATTATCTAAGAGGGGTAGAGTCTCTCAGATCTGCTGCTTGAAACTTAAGAAACAAGACATTGCCATGCTGAGAAGTTGGGGTGCAAATTCCAAGGCGTGCCCTCCGAATACTGCACTAGCTGAAGCTACAGCCCTGTGGATTACCTTGCTGCAAAAGAACTTAAGAGTGGACTCTCTGCAAGCTACAGGTTAACAGAGCTGAGGGGTTTTTTCCAAGTGGATTGAGGGAACTGAAGTCCTCAACTTTCAAGGACCATCTTGGAGCTTCCAGACCCTTGGAGTGAGTTTGAGACACTTTGGGACTCTTTGGGGAACTTCAGGAAGAAGTTCCAGAAGTTTGGGGAACTTTTAAACAACCTTGGAAAAAGACGAACTCAACCTGGCCAGCCAAGCCGCCTGCCTTCAACCGCGAGCCCGCCAGGTCATCCAGGTTCGTCCCGCTAAAAGCTCTGTAGGTCCAACTTCCAGAATTTGACCGGGAGTAGAAGAAATCTGAGGCCGGGAAACCCTCACTGCATCTGGCCTGATGAAGAGCATGGAGGGACCTCACGAGAATAAACTCCAGAAAAGTTTCTAAGTCCAAAGGTAAAAACTGTGACAGGGACCTACCACGAGGGCTAGCCACTCAGGGCTCCATCTCTCTCACCTGAAACTTTGACTTTGAGCCGTTCTATCGCGACCAGATCTCCCAATATGGTGCTATATGTTTCTAAGTGCTATATAATGCTAAATCTTTGAAAATTCATATCTCCGGTTCCCTACTTTGGATTGTTTTGTCCTTTTGTTGTCATTTTAAAGATAAAAATATTTCCCATTTCAATAAATTGATGCTTGATTTTTATTATGTGTTGTGTCTTAACTTACTGAATTGGTGTTTTTAAAAGCTTTACATACCTGTCTTGGAAGTTAAGCCTGCCTGCTCACAGCCAAGCTCCCAAGAGTTGAGCATTGGAATAATTTTCTAAGACCTATTCTGAGTCATATACTGTGTTAGTGGCCTTATTGCCAGTGGCAGACCTACATTTGCCCTTATCAATAATCCACTTTCCAACAACCACATAGACACAGACATGCATTATTGTAATGATAGGTTATTTATTATAGAATAAGACCACCAGAAGTGTATTGGCAAGATGAATGTTTCTGTGAATGCAGTTAATAATAATATATTACACCTTTCATACATAGTCTATGGACAAACCCAGACCAAGACACAATATTACTGTAATTGGTTGTATTATCCTACAAAAAATTAATGTGGGGAAGTGCAATATGCGTCTGAGACACAAATGCACCTTCCCTTAAGCGACTTGCAAATTGTGAGTCGCTAAAATTCGCAAATTATGAGTCGCAAAAGGAAATGGTTGTGCATGTGGACCCACAAGTATTCTAATTGATTAATTTCATGAGAAAGAAGTAGAAAACCATAGGTACTCATATAAAGGGATAATCATAGCGTTATACTTGTTATCAATTAATGCTCCACGTGCATTGTACAGTGCATCAACTTCAAACCCGTCTGCTGTTTAGCATTTAGCTTAGGGCAGCGATTACCAAATGATGAGAAAGAGTACAGCATGATGTAATGACGATTCATTTGAAGCAATAAGGTTATTATCTAGGTTGATTTAGTTGTTGGTCTACTCTATGGCTGCTTTGTCAATCTGAACCAGTTGTTATCTATAATGGGTTATTGTCAGTAATAAAAAGTTAGATGCAAAATTAAAAAGGTAGTGTATTTGCTGCCCAGAACTTCTGCATTAGACTCCTGCCGGAACACACATGCACTTATTAAGGTTATCTATAAGCCTTAGTACTATTTATTTGATGTTTCATGCAGTACTTGTACACTTGTTCATCATTTCAGAGCACGAGTAGAGCTGCTTAGGAAAAGGCATTAATGGAGAATAGGTGAAAAGACAATGATGCCTTTAATTATTATAGAGAGGATGCATTTGTAAGTCCACTGAGGGGCTTCAAGGACATAGACTGAGGAGAATAAATGATTTAAGAAGGTATCCTCTTATCTTAGATGAAGCACGGGGAGTTTAGAGATTTGAAACTTTAATGTAGAAAGATTCCCCCTACATTGTTTATTCTTGACCTTGCGGATGGTTAGCATATCAGTAGGGGTCTTGGCAGGTGATTGGGTGTATAGACCTTTGAGGTGCATCCATGGCTATGGGCATGAATTGCCTTGTGGCCAAGAGAGTAGTTTTGGAAGAGAGGATTTCACCTTGTAAGAGTCTATGCAAGAACTTAAAGACCAAGGCAGTGTGATCTGAGTATCTCAATTTCAATGTGCTACAAATGTTATCATTGACATTTGATTGGGTAACTTATATAGACTAGATAGAAAACAACTTTAGCGATGTTAATTTTAGGAGTGAAAGACAGTTCAACATTAAGCAATTTCACAAGGTTAGTGACCTTCTTTATCATTTGTAGGGATGTGCAATGAAGGTGGAGAAAGTATAGATCCACCTTGCTGTACAGTTGATCAAATGACAGAAATATTTATCTTGGATGAATTGAGGCAAAATGAGTTATGGTTCATTCATTGATGAACATGGCCTTAGGCAACCAGTTAATTTGAGTTAGTACCTAGATCATTACTGAAGCGCCAGGGTAAACTGGGCATCATCTTTATTGTGGACAACTATGTTGAGCAAGTTGATGATATGGGTCAGTCGGTACATGTCATTTAGAAAGGATCAGTGAAAAAGCTGAACTTGAGATACCCCTAATGGAGTGTTGGTACTGATGGAAAGAAATTAACCCAATGTTCTTGGTGAGTTTGAATAAACAAGAAGAGTCAAGCACATGTAATTCCTTGGTTCCTCCAAATGTGCACAGCAGGCAGGATAGTGAGATCACTGTTATTGAAACCAGGAAATAGGCAACGTAAGACCAAGGCACAAGCATACCCTACAGCAATTAAGTTAACTTGTTCTCTTTCTACATACTCAATAAAGTTGTTTTTATTGCTTGAGAGGGGCAAAATCAACGAGCGGCCACATTATTCCAAATGTCTTGTAAATTCATTTTGGATCTCTTCTGGTTTGCAAGGTGATCAAGCAATGGCTCTGTAGTTGAGTGGTGTGACAGTGACCTGCTTTAGGTTACGGAGGACATCACTTATTGAGAAGGAAATGCAGATTACTGATTGGATGAGAGATACAAAGACTTTTCTGAGAACCTTGAAAGTGCAAAGGGCTTTGAAATGAAGGGAAACTGCCATCTCAAATAGATTTTCTCATTGGGGATCCAAGATATCCGGTAAGAACGTATGAGGAAAGAGAGGTGGATATTATATACGCAGAAGTACATAGGGCCTCATTTATGAGGCTGTGCGTCACTTTTACGCCGCCGGTGCGTCACTTTTTGTGACGCACCAGCAGCGTAAAAAGTGTGCCTTGTTGCACCATATTTACAAAGTGACGCATCTAGGTAGATGCGTCACTTTGTAAACCCCTGCGCCACATTATACCTACGCCAGGTATAATGTATGCGTATTGACACAAGGAAGGGTCTTAGAAGTGACGCAGTGAAATCTATGAGATTTCACTGCCTCACTTTTAGGACGCTGTTGCGTCAAAATCTTGCGCCTAGGCGTAAGACTGACGCAGGCCCTTTCGCATGGGGCTTGCCCCATGTGAAAGGACGCATTGCTGGAGTTGCGTCACTTTTGTGACACACTCCAGAAATGCGTCACTTTTGCGCTAACAGATACGTCAGAAATACTGACGTATCTGTTACTCCTTGCGACATGATGCGTCATACATTAAATATGACGCATCAGGAATGTCGCAAGGAGTGCGCACTGAGAAGTGACGCATCGCTGCTTTCACGCAGCGATGCGTCATTTCTCATAAATGAGGCCCATAGTCTATACTAAAACACAGCAAACAACTCCTCTACAAAGTCAATAAAACTGATGCACTTTTCTGAGAAAACAGGATTTTGGGGTGTATTGCACACTAACTTGGTTTGGTTTAAAGCAAATGAAGCCATTCCAATGTTTAAAATCTAACATTTTAAAACAACATGTGTGAGTTTAACTGTTTCCTGGAGCTCTCCACTGCCAACTCATACAGGAACCCTACAATGCATTATGTATGATCATTATTGTAGTAGAATATCGCCCTCTACTAAAGAGAAATTATTGAAATGGAAATTGGGCCACGGTGGCTTAATTCCCCCTGGTAGGTTGTCAGTGGCGGCTGGTGATCTTTCAAAGTGGTAGGGCGGAAGGGCAGAGGGAGGGGTCACGGACACATTAAAAAAAAGCAACACAACCGCACACAAACTCACAAAAGCACGCTAACCACAGATCTGATAAACAAAAAACCTCCCTATGAACATATTAAACAAAGCCAGGCCTCAAAACAGCTACACACGGAAAACAAGCACAGGGACATGCTGCCCTTCACACTCACACTATGGATGAAGTGTCCCCACTCACTTAAGCCAGCACGATCACAAAAATACCTGCCTTGTGTCATAGCAAACACACCAGCAGCCCTCTCCCAAACATACAAGATTAAGCCACACACAGCTCCCCTAGACTTTACACGCAACCTTTGTCTCTCAGATGCACACATCCAACACCTGAGTTACTCCAAGAGTTACACCTGGACCACGTCAGAAATGGTAATACACTTTAGCCCTCTCATGGCAGACACGTTCATGTATTCCACACCCTCCCTCTTCCGCACCCTTCTCACATCAGATGCCTGGTTGTGAAGTAAAGAAAAGTTCACAGTACCTCCTGCTGGGCTTCCAGAGATTTCAGCGCTGAAAAATGTTGATTTATAGATCCATAGGTGCAGAGAGGAAGCTCGACAAAACCGCCCAAAAAGATGCCCCCATCCGCCATTAGAATTCCTGCCTGCTGCATTCTCTTACATCCAGCGCGCTTGTTGCTCTTAATAATTCATTCTGATATTGCGCTTACTAACGTGGATTATTACACCGATTTTGCTTCAGTAGCACTTTAAAATAGGGATCCGGGAGGCTAGTAACGTGGTTTTATTTGGGTTCACTCGAGTCCTGTCCCGAGGGCCGAGACTGCAGACTCCCGCGCGCCATCCTGGATTTTTTTTTTAATGCCTCGTCACTGAAGGCTGCAGGCAGCCTCCCTCACCTCCATGGCAGCCGGCGCTGATTGGTTCGGCCGGCTGCCCTAAATACGTCATTCCTCTTGGTCTGCATGCTGCAGAACGGAGAGTGGGAGGAGGCTTGGGGGAGCGGCTTGCCCACTGTTGCTAATACTGTCTGTTTGGACAGCCTCTCAGGCTGTCCAAACAGTCCGTATTCACAACAGTGGGCAAGCCACTCCCCCAAGCCACTCCCCCCTGCCCTGAGGCTCGAGCTCGAGGAAGTTTGCCTACTGATTTCTCGCCGTGCGAGAAGGGCAGGCAGAAACAAATGGTAGTTATAAATAAATAACTACCATTTGTTTCTGCCTTCTTCTCGCACGGCGAGAAAACAGGGGGGCCGGCGCCCAAACGCCCCCACGGTAAAACCGCCACTGTAGGTTGTACTATTGTGGCACATTAACAGCAATTAGGGGAACCCCGCATTTTAAAGCACTGATGGCGCTATGGTGTTTACACCAGGAGGTTAGGATTAGTCTATCTCTCTTCATGTGTACCTAATATTTGCCTTCTGTGAAATAGGAGTCTAATGATACTCGTTTTTGCCTGGATTGATGCCTTAAAAATAGCCTCAGGTGCTTTTTACTTTAATAGAAACCTGCCATGTTAATAAGAACATGATCACACAAAATTGCCTTAACACAACCTTAAACCTCAGTGATCAACATGTGTTTTAACACAATGACAAAACAGGCTGAGCTCTTAGAAATGGCAGATATCATCTTGTTCCACAACTATTTTCCATTTGAAAATGATTGGTATCATCAACTACAAGACACGCAATGAGGTCTAGGTTTGCCTCATAGTATGAGTCTTCCTGTTCCTACCTTGCCCATCACTCTATATTGCAAGTGTATTTCTGGGGCAGATATATTGATATCTGTGAGGAAAACAGATTATTGATTGGTGTGGTTGTGCGGCCTCACAGTGTAATAATCCCAAAAACCCAACTTGGGTCAAGTTATGTTCATTTGCAAGGCCTTAGATCAACCCTGGGTAGCTGTGTCTTGAAGCAGTCAGGCTTTGTCAAGTCAAGTCAAAAGCTTTATTCGATTTGTAAAACAAATCATACAAGCAGAACAAATTTACATATGTAACATGATTTTCTAAAATTTCATCAAAGTCACTAGATCTAAAAACTATCTAAAAACCATCATAAACATGATATGTAATTTTCTAAAAGCATAATTTGACCAATAGAATTAGGATTTGGACGATACACAGTCTGTTGCCAAATAAAAACAGAGTTCATTTATGATACATACAAATATACGGGCAAATATACAGACAGGAAGCCACAGTTAAAACAAAATGCAGTCAAGTATATCAAATGACTATGGCTTTCCTGGCAGCTGTACATTTTAGTATATATGACGCTACGAAATAACAGATATCCAGATTCTTTAAGGAGCATAGTAGCTGTAATGCATTCTTCACAGAACGAACATTATTTTTTACTAAGACGGGTTTTAGATATATTACCCTAAAAGAATAATAACATTTGCAAAACAGTAAAAAGTGACCGCAACTTTGTCGTGAAATGTTATCACAAGGGCATACGGTATCAGATCTAATTTTCATTACAGGAAATGCAACAAGGTGGTGTACGATTCCCAACCTTAAGCGTGTTAAAACAAACCGGTGAGAATTACGAGTAACACCAGAAAGATAAGGTTGGAAACCGGTAGTTAGATTGCAATCCCGGCAGAACATCACAGTTTGTAACGTTCCGGACACCCTGTCGCGACACTCCTTATAATTTAAAAACTTTTATTTTATATCATTTTTGGGGATAGAAACAACAGATTTGGGGTCAAGAAATATGTCAAACTGGAATAGGAGATGGGACCAGTGGTGTATGTACTTAAGCCACATGATACGGGAGGAATGGTCCAACCTGAGACAATCAAGGATTATCTCCTGGGTAAATTGTGTTTCGGTCTTAGCCCAGATTGAACGCCATAGCAGCAGGGGACGTAGTGCTGCTAAATCCGAGATATGTTCGATTCCAACTTCTTCATGAATCAGTTCTACTGATGCTGAGGGTGGTACACACAGCAGCTTTCTGGGGAACTTGTTTTCGTCTCTCTACACAGTTGGACCAACGCAATGTCCCCACACACCCGCACCGTACAGCGCTGATGTGACACATCTTACATTATAAATGTTCATCATATCTTTAATACTCCTCACCCCAAGTTTAGATGAAAATTTTAAAATACTCTTGGTGGACCTTATCATTTTTTAACTGATGTTGTCAAATTCAGGTTGCCAAGTCCCGGTGCTTACATAGGTAATTCCTAAATAGCAAAAGGTTTTAACTTGAGTCATCTTAACCTTTCCTATAAAGAAGCTGGAATTTGCTTTCTTAGCTTTCGTCCCACAGGACATTACAAAGGTTTTAGATTTGTTTACCAAAAGTCTCCTATTTTCAATAAACAACATGAATCTGTCGATAAGGCGCTGTAAACCAATCTGTGTGCGGGACAATAACACAGCGTCGTCCGCATACAGTAAAATTGGGACCGGTTTCCCTCCTATCAATGGTGCATCTGCGGGAATCTGGCACAGAATGGAATCAATTTGATTGATAAAAAGGGAAAATAAAAGAGGGGCCAGTACACAGCCCTGGCGAATGGAAAGGGGCGACCATTCGGTCCCCCCGAACGTATGGCGGAGTACCACGATCCCCCTGGGAAGCCATCTTGGGCGGGAGGCGAGTCTCGGCTGGTATGCCCGAAGCGGCGTAGCCGGGCGCGCCTTTTCCCGCCCTGGAGTGGGCTGGCCTAGACACTGACGCGGCCGGGCCACGCCCTCGGGGCAGGCCGGGGCGGGTTTACGCCCACCCTGAAGACGGATAAAAGGAGCAACAAGCCAAGGAAGCATCCTCTTGTTCCTGTGCTCTGAAGCTGCACCACCTCGCTGCACGTGAGCTCGAGACGGAACGAAGAGCCAATTTTGAGTGTTGTAATCTTTCTTGTTTGTTTTACTGATACTCTGTCGGAGAATGCCTAAGAAGGTGGGAAAGCGAATGACTACCGACCAGATGCTGCGTGTTCTCATGAAGGAGGTGACCGACCTAAAGAAGCAAATGGCGGATAAAGACGAGGAAGGGGGGCCGAAACGTCCTCTGGCAGGAGCAGCTCCAGGAGGAAAAGGCAAGAGGCCCAGAAGGGGAGCAGCTGGGGGAGACGTCCCAGTTCCCTGTACCCCACTCGAAGCACCCACTCCTGTGCCGGAGGAAGGGAATCCGATTCCCGTGGTGGTCACCCCCGTGTCCGGGGAGGATATGCCGCCCGAGTTGGCAGCACAATTAGCAGCGTGGTTGGGTAAAGGTAGCAAGGGCGCCACGGCTGACGACGCGCAGGTGTTGATGAAGCAGCTGCGGGAAACAAGGGAAGCGACGAAGGCACCATCGCCGGCTGCGGCAGTAGAGAAACCACCTGGTTCAGGTCCAGTCGCAGATACAGCTTCCGGTTCAGGTAAGCGGCCATTGCCGATTGCGAGGGACGAGTCGGCACCCTCTCGAAGGGAAAAGTTGGGTCAACATGTCCCTCTGGCTATCAAAGAGAAGATATGGGCAGGGGAGTATATAAACATCTTCTCGTTGCTTACCGATCATTATGAGATGGAGCATGTTAAGAGCCAGAAGGAGCTCATGCATCCGAGTGTTTGGCGCGCAAAGATGGCCGCCTTTAAGGTAAATGAAAACATTGGTAATTGGGGCAAAGCATGGGGGGTTTTTACATCCATCTTGGGTGAACGTAGGCCCGAATTGCTGCCCGAATTGCCGATTTATCAGTCACGGATCATGGGGTATTCATTATCTCACGAGGGCAATCATTGGTTTTGTTACGACAATATTTTCAGAAAGGCAAAAGAGCATGATAAAAACTTAACTTGGGATTGTTATGATTCTGTGTCCTGGTCCAAAATGGAGGATTCTGGTATGTTGAAGGTGCCTTTGGTAGGGAGTAACATTGGTGAATCTTCCCGCCAATATGCGGGGACGCTCTTTCGTTCAGGTTCGAGTAACGACAATCACTCGAGGCCAATCGGCAACGCAGGTAAAAGGGGGGTTTGTTGGAACTTTAACAGGGGGAAATGTACGAGGCCCCAAGGGTCATGCAAATTTAGGCACGAATGTGGGGGGTGTGGGCAATCATCCCATCCTGAGTCCATGTGCAGAGCCAAAACGGGTGATAACGGGGGTAGAGGAGGCGCCAAACAGGTCTGACATAGTCCGAGGGGCGCCTTTACCTACTCCGATTGATACCATGGCAATGATTCCCTGGCTCAGCGAATACCCGGATCACGCTTCCGCTGGAGTGTTGCGGAACGGATTTTCATATGGTTTCCGCATCCCAGTGGGGGAGTTTCAGGGTGTAGCAAAATGTAAAAACCAGATATCAGTCTTACAGCATACGACCGTGGTACAGGAAAAGATCGGGAAGGAGGTGGCTCGAGGTCGAGTCGCCGGTCCATTTAATGTGCCACCAGTTGCGAACTTTGTTTGTTCCCCTTTAGGGGTGGTCCCCAAGAAGGACCCGGGTGAGTTTCGGCTGATACATAATTTATCAGCCCCACGTGGTCTTTCCGTAAACGATGCGATAGACCCGGAAGTGTGTTCGGTGCGGTACGCATCCTTCGATGAGGCCGTAGCCATATTGAATCGCCTGGGGCCCGGTGCGCTGATGGCAAAATCGGATATCGAGTCAGCGTTCCGGTTGCTCCCGGTACATCCAGACGATCAGCGTCTCCTTGGTTTCATGTTTCAGGGTCACTATTACATGGATAGGTGTATGCCGATGGGGTGCTCTATATCGTGTGCCTATTTCGAAAAGTTCAGTTCCTTCCTGCAATGGGTCTTCACAAAGAAGACGGGGTTTCAACATGTTATGCATTATCTCGATGACTTTTTGTTTCTGGGGGCAGCCGGGGATCCTGAATGTGGACAGGCTTTGACTGCATTTTGTGTCTTGATGAATCAGTTTGGCGTGCCATTGGCACCAGGTAAGACTGTGGGTCCCTCGACTTGCCTCGAGTTTCTGGGGATCGAGCTCGATTCCGAAGAAGGTTGTTTTCGTTTACCAGGTGACAAAGTGTTAAGATTCAGGGCATCCCTGCAAATGTGTATAAGTGAGTCTAAGGTTAAGCTACATCAATTACAGCAATTGGTGGGACAGTTGAATTTTGCCCTAAGAGTTATACCGATGGCCCGCCCCTTTTCTCGCTCGATCGCTCAAGCCATGGTCGGCCTGAAGGAGGGTCATCATCGCACAAGGCTCTCGGCTGAGGTTCGCCAGGACATGCGCATTTGGTTGGCATTTCTGGCGGATTTCAATGGTCGAATTGTCTGGAACAAACCGGCCGTGTCCTCTGAGGAGCTGGGGCTGTGGACAGATTCGGCGGGGAGCATTGGTTTTGGTGCCATATTCGGCACTCAGTGGTCAGCACAAAAATGGCCGTCATGGTGGCATGATAGTGGTCTGACAAGTAACATTGCTTTCCTAGAACTTTTTCCCATTCTGGTGGCCCTGAGAACTTGGCCCGAGGGGTTCAGAGATCACTCTGTGGTATTCTGGTCTGATAACATGACCGTTGTTGAGTGTATCAATAGCCAGGCAGCACGATGCAAATGGATTCTGAGATTACTCAAGGAGATTGTGTTATTGTGTATGCAATTGAATGTCCTATTTAAGGCAAGACATGTCCCGGGGGTGATGAACCAGGCGGCTGATGCGCTTTCTCGTTTTCGTATGCAGGCCTTCTGGGGTTTTCTGCCCACAGCGGACCCGGTGGCAGCACCCTTTCCCGAAGCTCTCTGGTCTCTCGGTGCCCCGAACTACAGAACCTCGTGGGAGAGAGTTTAGCACCCAGGACAAGGAAGGCATATGAAGGGGCGTTCCGTTCCTATTGGGCCTTTTTGGGGGCGGCTAGAGGGGAGCTTTGGGGCCAGGAGGAGTTGCTAGTGAAATTCCTGCTGTCTTTACGTCAGGCAGGCAAATCAGTGGCTACGGCCCAGAGGCATCGGGCCGCCATTTCCTTTATGGCTAGGGCTCATGGGATCCAGGACCCGACAGCGTCTTTCGTTGTGCAAAAAGCGCTACGTGGGTGGCAACGCCTTGAGGGTCGCAGAGTAGATGAAAGGCGCCCGATAGGTTTGGATAGGTTGGCCCTGTTATTATCTAGACTCCCTGCAACATGTTCATCCCAGTATGAAACAGTGTTATTCCGAGCCGCTTTTACGCTGGCATTCCATGGGGCTATGCGGGTAAGCGAACTAGTGGCGAGGAACAAGCAGGATGTGTTGGGGGGACTGTGCCAAGAGCACGTTCATATCAGAGGGGAGACAATGACTGTCTCGTTCGTCAGGTCCAAGACCGATCAGGGTGCGATGGGTGACTGCATAGTCATACAAAGGATCCCCGGGTCCTCCATGTGCCCGGTGAGTTGTGTAGAGGAATATTTAGCACAAAGGGTGGCATCATGGGGGGGGACCTTGTTGAGACACGCTGACGCCACCCCACTGACGAGGTTTCAGTTTCAGCGGGTGCTTGCGATGTCGATTACTGCTGCGGGCTTGAACCCGGGCGAGTTTGGGACCCATTCCTTTCGGATAGGGGCTGCTACAGAGGCTACAGCCAGGGGTCTGAATGTTGAACAAGTTAAACGTGTGGGGCGTTGGTCCTCCAATTGTTATAAGAGGTATGTGCGGTTGCACATGTTGTGAAGCTGTAATGATGTACTCACGCTTCTTGTTTTTGTTTGGTTTCAGTTGCGCAAGCCTACGAGGCGGGGCGGACTATGCAGTCGACCCAACACCGGGCCAGCGGTCAGACTTCACCGGCTGTGAAAAAGGAGGTGTGGGTCGTGGGCCACTCATACGTGAGGCGTGCCGCGGATGTATTCAAAGCAGGTGACATGATTCACGTGGCTGGGGAATACGGGTACAGTATGTCCTTCTACGGAAGGGGCGGACTCTGTATTGACCAGTTTCAATCATTTTTTGAGGGTTTGCTAGGGCGGACGAGGTCACCGCCGTCTATAGTCATAGTACATCTTGGGGGCAATGATTTGGTCACCACTGGTAGACGACTTCTTCTTGAGGCGATGCTTTCCACTGTAAGTTGGTTGGCGAGGAGAGTTCCAGGGTGTACGATTGCATGGTCACATATGATCCCACGAAAGGTATGGCGGGGGGCTATTTCTGTTTCTGCTCTGAATCATTCAGTAAGAAAAATTAATAACAAAGTGAGTAGACTGTTCCGTTCCAATACACTGCATTCTATTTCGCATGGTTGTATTACTGGTGACAGTATGTATTTGGGGGATGGTGTTCATTTGTCCCGGGTGGGGAACGAGTTACTCATAGGAGACTGTATAGCTTGGCTAAAGACTTTAAGACATGACCTTTAGGTAGGAGTGTTGTGGGGGGTCCGGATAGCCGGTCAACTATCCGGCCTGTGGCGGTAAGGTCATGATCGGTGAGCACTAATTGGAAGATCCCTATGAGTGGGCGTCACCCATTACGGATGGGAGCGCTCGAGGGAGGTGGCCATTGGCCCCTCCACGGGGAAGGCGGTCCCTTCTAAGGATGGGCCGCCGAAAGGAAAGGAAAGGCGGTCAAGGCCCCTTCCTGGGTAGGAGGGGCTACAGCCCCCTCCTGGAGAATTTCCCGGGGCCAGGACATCTGCGACGGCAGATGTGGTAAGTTGTGTGGGGTTTGGGGGGGGTCTACGCTACCTTCTAGATTCCTCACACGAGTCCTCGAACGACCTTTAAGTGGCGTCGAGTTTATTGGGGCCCCCGTCAAGTCAAGGGAAATTGGTAGTTGCACTCGAGGTACACCTCTGTGCGGTCGCCCCTCACATGTGAGGGGGATATTTCTGGTTAGGGATCTTGACACCGGTTACGACCTTGCCGTTGGCCCTTAAACGTTAGGATGTACAATTTCAAAATTTCAAGTTAGATGTTTTGTAGGATGTTAGTTCGGCTAGGAGAACCTTTGTATTAGAGAATATGTTAAGGTTAGCCAAACATCGCAATGTGGTAATGAAATTGTACATAATATGAAACTGTTATTTTAATGTTTTAATTTTGTTTCATATTTTAATAAATACGGCCGGGAGGGTCACTCCCTCCCGTCTTCCAAAAGTTCAGAACTGTTTCCGGTTTCCCATCCTTGGGGATTGTGTTGAGAGGGGGTGGCGGGTATCTCAGCCATATGGAAAGGGGCGACCATTCGGTCCCCCCGAACGTATGGCGGAGTACCACGATCCCCCCGGGAAGCCATCTTGGGCGGGAGGCGAGTCTCGGCTGGTATGCCCGAAGTGGCGTAGCCGGGCGTGCCTTTTCCGGCCCTGGAGTGGGCTGGCCTAGACACTGACGCGGCCGGGCCACGCCCTCGGGGCAGGCCGGGCCGGGTTTACGCCCGCCCTGAAGACGGATAAAAGGAGCAACAAGCCAAGGAAGCATCCTCTTGTTCCTGTGCTCTGAAGCTGCACCACCTCGCTGCACGTGAGCTCGAGACGGAACGAAGAGCCAATTTTGACCCACCCACCAGCCCCTGAGGACAGCAAGTGGTTTTGAATAAAGTTTGATGTAGTAACTCTTTTGTTTGCAGGTCCGGATTATTATCGTGATGACTTTGAATATGCAATAAAGATATAGTCACTTTGTGGTATGTTTTGCAAATAAAGTAATCCTGCTCTAGTGTTGATCAGTAGCATGTTTTAATAAAGTTGTTGCTTTCAACTGTCTTTTAAGTAATTTAGTCATTTAGTTTAGAACTGTCGTATTTATTTTGGTCGGGCGGTAAGGTCATGATCGGTGAGCACTAATTGGAAGATCCCTATGAGTGGGCGTCACCCATTACGGATGGGAGCGCTCGAGGGAGGTGGCCATTGGCCCCTCCACGGGGAAGGCGGTCCCTTCTAAGGATGGGCCGCCGAAAGGAAAGGAAAGGCGGTCAAGGCCCCTTCCTGGGTAGGAGGGGCTACAGCCCCCTCCTGGAGAATTTCCCGGGGCCAGGACATCTGCGACGGCAGATGTGGTAAGTTGTGTGGGGTTTGGGGGGGGTCTACGCTACCTTCTAGATTCCTCACACGAGTCCTCGAACGACCTTTAAGTGGCGTCGAGTTTATTGGGGCCCCCGTCAAGTCAAGGGAAATTGGTAGTTGCACTCGAGGTACACCTCTGTGCGGTCGCCCCTCACAAGTGAGGGGGATATTTCTGGTTAGGGATCTTGACACCGGTTACGACCTTGCCGTTGGCCCTTAAACGTTAGGATGTACAATTTCAAAATTTCAAGTTAGATGTTTTGTAGGATGTTAGTTCGGCTAGGAGAACCTTTGTATTAGAGAATATGTTAAGGTTAGCCAAACATCGCAATGTGGTAATGAAATTGTACATAATATGAAACTGTTATTTTAATGTTTTAATTTTGTTTCATATTTTAATAAATACGGCCGGGAGGGTCACTCCCTCCCGTCTTCCAAAAGTTCAGAACTGTTTCCGGTTTCCCATCCTTGGGGATTGTGTTGAGAGGGGGTGGCGGGTATCTCAGCCATATGCCTCTTGAGACTTTGAAGAAAGAGGTGCATTCGCCTAGGGAACCATAGCGCACCTTGCATGACAGTCTCTCATAAAGCCTGGCCAAGAAATGTACAATCTCCTTAGGTGCTCCCGACTCTATCAGGACCTGCCATAATATAGAGTGGTCAACCAAATCAAACACGCTACTCAAGTCCGCGAAACAAAGAAACAAGCTACCTTTTTTAACTTCCGTACATTTGTTGATTAAAAGATCTAAATTGACGCACTGTTCAAGTGTCCCCATGCCTTTCCTGAAACCGTATTGAACTTTGGTTAAAATATCCTTTTCATCTGCCCAGGTTTCCAGTCTCTTCAGCATGATTCGACTCATAACCTTGACTGATGCACCCAGCAATGAAATAGGATGATAATTACACGCCTCCGATTCACTGCCTTTCTTGAAAAGTGGTATGATGACCGACTGGCCCCAAAAGGGTGGAAAGCATCCCTCTGCTGCTGCATTGAAGACCCTCACTAGAATGGGCGCCCACAAATTCATTTCGGTTTTGAGTAGGTCTATGGGTACTCCGTCTGGGCCCGTAGCCTTTCCTCCTTTACTGTTGGACAGACCTTCGTAAACCTCATCCAGGCTAATTCCCAGTGGTAAGGGCAACCAAACAGAAGCCTCATGGGCCGGAGTTTCTAAGGACTTCCCCATAGGATTGAAAATATTAGTGTAATGTTCTATCCATGCGTTGCAGGATACATAAGATGTTAGTTCCGGAATGCCATCTGTATTTAAAAAGGGGCTGTTGATAGTCTCCCAGTAGAGTTTACTGTTTTGTGTTTCCGCTGCTAAGTTCAAATTATGCCATGCTTCATCTTGCAGGACCTTTTTCCTATTGGAAAGGGCCACCTTGTAATTAACACGCAATATTTTGATGTTAGTATTGTTGCGTGGTTTATTACTTAGTGCCTTTTTTAGTTCGCGTAGGGACAAAGTGCATTGCTTGTCAAACCAACCCAACCTGGCAGTTCTAATTTTGGACTGTTTCCTTGTGAATATTCCTTCAATAGTTGTATTTATCCTAATGAAGCTTGAGAGCAGGGTTGCAGAATGGGTGACGTCTCCAAGACAGTAAGTGATCTCATCCCTGCATTTTTCACTACCTCCTTGTGTTTTTTCACTGGATCGATTCCGGCCCATTTAATCCTTGGGCCGTTCAGTCTCGTGGGGGCTATGTCCGTGGAGCAAATTTCCTTATTGGATGACCTTGTTCCCCAACCCAATAGAGTCAAAGAGATACTATTATGATCACTAAGGGTTTCTTCCCTAACCCACAGATTAGTATATTCACTGTTGTTGGACATCAAAATATGGTCTATATTGGTATTACCGTTCCTACCTGTGAATGTAGGACAAGTAAGGTTGAGCTTATTTTTATTGCAACTAAGCAGATCTAGGTCGAATTTGACTAGCAGGTTGTATAGTATCGTGCCATAGTTATAGTGTGGAAAATGTAAACAGTCCACACTGTCTGCCACGCCGCTATTACCCATCTCTTTTCTAAAACCACAAGGGTTACCCATTGCTAAAGGGCATGGCTGGATATTAAAGTCACCAGCCCAAAGGATGGCTGCCGTTCTGCATGAAGAAGCCAATACCCTTTTGAGCTCGCTTTCCAGGGGAAATAAAATGTTTCCCCTAGAAGCATTGAAATTGTTATTGTAAAAGTTTACAAGAATTAGGTCTTTACCTTTACTGGATTCCATCCGTAGCACCTGACTATGTGTTCCAACAATGGAGTATCTTTTGGTTTTAAAGTTAATCAATTTGTTGGAAATTAGTAGCAATAAGCCGCCCTTAGCTCTACCTGATGAAGAATTGGAGGCGTTTAGACAGTGGGATGAGTAGCCTTCTACATAAATGGGTTCTTGACACCACGTTTCTTGGAGACGGATGATGTCATGGCTAGTCCCAATAAACTCCTTCCAAAACGGGGTATCCAATTTACCTGAGATACCAGCTATATTCCAAGTAATTATTGTATACCCCGCTGCTACAGCTGCGGTTGTGGTATCACTTTCTCGTTGATGGGCAGGCATTGTATCAGGGGCACCCATCTTGACACCTGTAGACACTACCAATGACTCCTGTTGAACCACTAGTATATCTTCTTCAATTTCTGATATCCTACCTGGGTTGTGAGTACCCGCTATCTGTGTATTGATATTAGGGTCGTTAAGTACATTTGGTGCTATAAAGGTTTCATAGTAAGTAACTAAGGCACTCCCTGGCTTCGCGTCTGGCCCTGGAACCCCCTGGATCAGGTTTCTGCTATATAGAGTGGCCTACGGTCAATCGACCATTTCCAGGCAATCATATCTATTACTGACGGGAATGCCTCGCCAACCCCCCATTATATGATGATCACTGCTAGGATACCACGGCCGATGTTCCCACTCACTACTCCTGTTCCTCTGTGTATACCAAGGACCCGCATAGTTCCAGGGGCGCTCAGATGGTTGCACCCAATTTGGAACTATCGGGTACTGGCGCTCGGATGGTTGCACCCAATTTGGAGCTATCGGATTCTGGTGGCTACGCACATGTGGGTAAAAGAAGGAGAGGCGATAAGCATCGATCCCCCCTTTCTTGGCCAAAGCAGGCCATGAGCAGATATAATCCACAATGTCTGGGTCATCGCAGGTTACTATGATGCAGTCTCCCTTTATGCTTTTGGGTTCAGCCCCAATCCACGGGACTCTACGCACCGCTGAGATTCGACTTGTGTGGGGTGGTTGTAGGGGCCTATTTATGCTGAGCCACTGTGAGACCTTGTTCCGAAGGGACCAAGACGGCTCCTCTTTGCTTATATGCAGTTCAGGGACCCCCGTGAGGATGACAGTGTAGGGGGACACTTCTGGTGATAAATGAACAGGTTGTTTAGGCCTAAAACCCATCTTTCCCTCATCCAGTCGATTCGATGGTGGGTACTGGGACATTTGTGGAAGAATGGGCCTTTTATTCGGTGGCTGGGGAGGTCCCTTGTTGGGGATAGACTGAGTGGGGGTGGGCTGAGAAAGAGTAGGCTGAGAAGAAATAGTAGCCGAAGTCTCAGCCAAAGTCCCACTCCCAGGAGTAGTTGAGGAAGGGGTTTCAGGCTTTTTGGGCTTGGTTTGGTTAGGTTGGGCTTTTGCCGTCTTAGAGGACTTAACTCCACAGTCTGGATGGACCCCTTGATTTCCTGTTCTAGGGGGATTCGTTGTACCCACCCCAGGGTTTACTTGGCCCAATCTGTGCTGAGTCGGTGGCTTCTGGGAAAGTATTGCAAGTTGTTTTTCTATCAACAAAAATAATTCCCCAAAACTCGCTAAAAGCTGGGAATTAGAGCTACATGAGCTACAAGTACCCACCTCTTTCCCCGTAGTCATTAAGTTTAGTGTAGGTTCCAATAAGTTAATAAGTGAAGTATTGGAATCACTTGGAGCGCCCTGCAATAGAGGAGCAGTTGGCCCCTTCTTGTTTGTAGTTATGGCTTGGGGTTTTTTCGGGTTGCCCTTCTTTTTATCTTTTCCCTGTTTAGGAACAGCGCCCTCCTTTGCCCCCTTAAGCTGATTCTCGGGACCTAGGTCTTGAGTTAGAAATAACTGAAGGTCTGGAGTTCTCTCGAGGTTCCCCGTAGAGTCGAGATCAGAAGTGAGATTGGTAGCTGACAAATCAACTGTTTTCGGGATGGAGTGAACCTCTACTGGGACGTTTGATTGCAGTAGGACCAGAATGGACGAGGCTAGTTGGCATGGGGATAGCGCTGAAGCTAAGGGGCCCATGGAAGACCTCCTAGCAATTGTCAGGTCTTGTGACACCCTTCGCTCCAGCAGGGAAATGCTTAGATCAATGGCCTCATTAGTTCTGGAAATAAATTGGTCAAGTGGACCGGTGATCAGAGCAGTTTTCAACGCCGTCTTGCTTCTGGACCCCCTGGTCATGATGATACAACAAATTACTTAACACTGGGAATGAGAGATGCAAGTAACTGAATTTTAAGGAGCAAGTCAAAAGTACCTTAAATAGGAAGCTTGCAGGCCAGGTCTGGTGGTAAAGCCAAGGGGGGCGGCCCAGCCCAGCCTAGCTCGGTCTAGAACGGGCTAAACCGCCACGCTCCACTCTGCGGCCCCCGCTCTGGTTGTTGATAGAGACGGCGGGGCGGCGGGAGACGGGCGAAAGGTCTGCGAGGATAGACAGATGGAAGCGCTGGTGAATTCTCGAGTGATCTCCCTTCTGGCACAGGTTTCAGGATGAGTAAAGTCCCCCGCTCAATGGGGCCGGTGCTGCTTTTCAGCGCCTCCTGGCACTCTCGCGGTGACGCAGACCTCAAGGGCTTCTGGACTATGTAGTCCGCCCCTCGCCACGCTCCACTCTGCGGCCCCCGCTCTGGTTGTTGATAGAGACGGCGGGGCGGCGGGAGACGGGCGGAAGGTCTGCGAGGATAGACAGATGGAAGCGCTGGTGAATTCTCGAGTGATCTTCCTTCTGGCACAGGTTTCAGGATGAGTAAAGTCAAAAAAGTAAGCTCAAACCATTTAGAAGTACCAAAACAGTTGAATGAGAATGGAGCGAAAATTCTGACAGCAATTTTTGATATAGCTCATATTTTAATGACATTTTAGACACCAGAATAAACAAAATCCATCAGAGGTTCCAGAGATATACATTATTAAGCAAATAGTAAATCAGTGTTTTTCGTTCTAAGGGCATACAAGCATTAACAACTACAGGGGTTAGCTGTTACTTTGAAAACATTTGGAAACATTTGTAAAGTTCTGTTTGGTTACTCTGGCCCACTTTGTGTGACCAACTCCGGAAGGGAGCAAGTCATAGAGGCCAATAAGGCTCGGCAAGACAGTTACCTTGTAGCCTAAGCAGCCTCCAGTTCAGTTCCACATTCTATGGGTATGCCACTATGGACATCAGTGGAGTGGTTCTGGTGCAAGGATACACAATGCTTAAGATGCTGAAGGATGGTATGGATGCTGATCCCGTTGACGGATTCTTCCTGGGGCCACCTCTTGGTCCACGAACATGGGGGTATGATTTTGTCCACAGAGGTCGATGTTCCTTGAAGTCCAGCCAAAAAACAGTTGCTACTGGTCTACTGGTCTCCAGTTATAGCAAAACCACCAGTTCCCTTTAACTGTGGCAAGTGACGATCTTGGGCAACCAAACTGCATGCACTCTAACTACTACCCTGGGTCCAACAGACTCGGGTGTAACTTTTGAGCATTGGGAATTGGTGTCCCAGGCTGCACTTCAGCAGTCAGTGGCAATCAAGCAGGTGTGGGTACCAACTCACCAAGTCAGGCTTGCTTGGAGTTTACCTCTTCTCTCTGAGGTTCGACAACAACTTTTACTTGTGCAGTACATTCTTTGCTTCAGCCTCTCTTTGCTGGTTTCAGGGAACAGCAGGGCAGTCCTTCTTCAGTCCTTTCTCCAGTGCAGACATGATTGAAGGTCTGGGTGCCACTTTTCTGTTCACAACTTTCCCTCGGTGGATGCAATGAATACCGGCCAGTGGGCTACCAGATCCCCTTCGGCTTTCAGTCGAAAAACCAGAAGTATCAGTCCACAACTTTAGGGGTGATCATGCAAAAAGAGGCATTTCCTTACAATATCATAATACTCTGGACAGGTAAACCAGAACAGATGAATCATTACTATCAATGCTTAAGTCAAATCCCTACTAATGTAAAACTGTCCCTTAACATGCATACATGCAATCAGAATAAACATTTCTATGTGCAGTTATATGTATCAGGAGAAAAGATACACAGTAAGCTTTTCTGCTCATCATCCACTCAAGCAACACAGACGATTGTAAGAACCTCACCGCCAACAGGTGCACCTAACTAACCTAAGGAATTATACCTGTCCGCCCTATGGGCTGGTATGCTTCACCAAATCAAATAAAAATGGTATTCATAAAGATCTCAACATAGATCAACAATATAAAACAATATAAGCACAACCGTGACATAAGTCTATTACTACACAGTCATAAAATATTTAAAACTGTTTAAAAAAATTATTTGAAATGCAAAAATATTCTAGAATATACATTCATTCGAATGAGACAATATTAAATTAGTCAGTTCATCAGTTCTTGTTATACTAAATGTAAAATATAAAGGAAATAAATAGTGATGGGGTACCGCTGAGACTGCAGGTCAGAGGTACAGTGCATGCCTTAAATCTTGAATTCGTTTGTGCTATAAATCATATAAGCCTCTATTATATGGAGAATTGGACCAATGAATGTTGTTGGCATTGATTGGTAAGGTCTCCAGCCTGCCATATTCATCTAAAGTGAGGAATAAATATTTCTGCGTATCATCCAAAATATCCGGCAATGATTTAATAGATTTAAATTCATGCAATGACCAATGTCACAAGAATGGTTTAATCTTGGGATGTCGTTTTTTAAAGAAAAGTTTGATTTAATTGGAAGTATTCCACCTCGCATTCCATTTTACCTAAGAACAATGTAAGTTTTTCAATGAAGGAAGAGACTTTTTTAAGTGTTACAAGTGTTTCCAGCCTCAATATGTCTCTAGAGGTGCCTTCTGCTGCATGAACAAAGTTGTAGGCCCAACAAATTACATTTGCCTCACCACTCTCCTTACCTCGTCAGATACCTCTTATTTTACCCATGATGTTAATCTTTGCTGATTGCAAACAAGTAATCTCAGAACGTAGCTTGCCTTAATCAGTTCCTCACTCGTCTATGCAGCCATTCAGATCTTCTAGGCTAGCTGGCATTCATCACCACTCTTCTAAAATTCTCCTTTCCCCCTTGCTGACCTTCAACAGGTGAAACTCACTGTCAGCTTGCCTAATCAATTGCATGTCTGCACTGCCAACAAGTACTCCTCCTCACTCTGTGCCCCAATCATGTCCTCACCACAAGCTACTGTACCTTGCCACTCTGCTTACGTCATCATAGCCTGCACTGTGCACACAGCAGTGACTGTCCTTCGGTGCTTCTGGGTACTGCTGCAGCAGCCAGAACCACCTGATGTGTCAAGCTGCATATCATGCAAGTATTCTGTCTTTGTGCCCTACATAGTTTACCCTATCAGAGGTATTCTCACTGCATGAAGGCTCTCATTAAAAATGGGCCCTAGCGTTACCCTACCAGTAGCTAGTAATGCCTTATTGCTGGCTAGTGTTTAGTGTTTATTATGATCTTGCACTTCGTTCAAATACTCGTTTGTGGCTGGTGTGCAGGAAAGTGGTTGTTTATGGCAGATCGAGATCATCAGGAAGGACGAAGAGAAGCAGCAATGAACAATCGCGACAGAGTGAAGGAAGAAACAAGGATGGCTTTAGTGGATATAAAATTACCCTATATCGGGATTGGTACATCTAGGGGGGCATGTGCTTTTCTGTATGGAAGAAAAACATTGGGTGAACAAATATATTCAACATTTTACATAGAGGGATGCAATGGACAGAGAGGTCACAGCAGAACAGAGGTAGTAAAGCTCCTGAGATTAACCACCAATAGTGACACATACACACAGAGTTCATGACAAAAGCGAGCATTTCTTGTGAGAAGCATGGTGTTATCTATATTTTTGTATGTGACTACAACAGCAAGTATAAGCTTTAGTTGTCTAGTGTAGATGCACTATGACAAAGAACTCAGAACCAGTCAGGTTTTGAATCCGATTGGGGGAAACTGGATATTGAACTATGACTGCAGTTTTTGACACCGACCAGGCATATAATGGCAGGAAATACAGCAAGTGGACTAGCTTTGATTTTTATGTCCTTCGCATGGAGCCACACCCTAGGTGGGATGAGGAACCAGCCTTGTTCAGACACAATTGTTTGAAATGTGGAGGCAAACAATGCTTTGGGAGTCATAGAACTTGTGGTGGGCTGAAAAGTACAGAAAAAGGGCCAGTATGCCAGTTAACATAGAAAAGATGGGAGTATGGATGCATATTTACCAAGACAGGAAAACGTCCACGGTGTGATAATGAAATTTTAAAATGGTTTCAGAACTCTACAAAACAGACATAGTAGGGATATATTTACAAAGGAAGTTTGGCATGGGAAAACGACAGGCCTTTCCTCCTCTGTGCTTGTCAGTGGTATAATTTAAGGCTATTTGTTCAATGATTACATAGATGAGAAGGTGTGTACAATGACCTGTTAGCATTAACGTGGCAGTGTGTATGGTCTAGAAATGCATAATTGGACCAGAGATGAGGAAGAATAATATTAAGTCAGCTTCCTGTTCACTCCGATGATTGACAGTTGTGTGCATATGTTGGATCTCTTTCCAGAGTGACTTATTGGCCAGACAAAGGATCAACTGGGATACAGCCCAGAGTAATTACCAGTGGGTAAGGTGGATTCAAGTATTCCACCCATCACTTCTTTGTTATCCCTGGTATGTCTTTCCAGTGTCGGACATACCATTTAAAGGCATGATATTTACAGACAAAGTGATCTGCATGGGTTGCTGTTAGGCACGTGTATTATTTGAAACTTTTACCACGTTTGTTGAATGAGTGGTTCAAATGGTAGTGGAGTTTGAGCAAAAGAAGCACTACCTCTGGCACATTTTGATGATAGGAAGGGCATGTCAAAGGAATGAATTTCGGGTGATTGATCATTGTGTTCAAGAAAGTGGCGGGTGAGTTCCACTGGCACTAGAATCGACTGAAGGGGCAGCAATGCCACTGATGTTGCTGGGCATTGAATGACATTTGATTGCTATGGCCTTGCTATTTGAACAGACAGATGCATGAGTTGCGAAGCTTATTGAAAGGTGCACGGATGCCCAAAACATTGAATTGCCGTATCTAACAAATTCTGAGTCATCTAAACTTTGCGTGCAAAACGTGGGCACCGGGCTTTTCATTTTTCAGACAAATGGCATGAAGGGTGTGATCAGAGTGATGCACATGATGTGGTGGGACATTCTGTTTGGCATAGATTATTAGATTTCTGAATGAATATAACAGAGTTACAAGGTGGTTGCAGGTAATTACTTCATTTGTGTCTGGTTCAGCATGTTTTGGCCAATACTGGAAAGGCCTTTGTTGACTGGTGGCCCGAGGACTTATCAAGGAGACAACATAGCATTGCCGTTTGGAGTTCTTCCTAGTAGTGGAGGAAGTAGGATTGTAAGGGAATTACTTATGCAGCAAAAAACTGACATTCAGAATCAACAATTAGGAAGTGGTGCGAGCGAGCAGTAACCTGGCTGTCTATATATAGCAGTTATTGTGCATGTTGAGATCCAAGGACCTCTGTACTTGGAGTGGCGGTCCAACTACCACCACAACTGTGGGACCACCCACTGTATTATGATGGTGACAGTGGGACCGCCATAGGATCACTGATTCCAGTGCTCTTTCAAGGCTCACTGTGACCTTTAAACAGCACCACAGCTGGAAAGCCAGTGCACATTCCTGCACAGGATGGAATGCACCATGTAGTGCATTACTTCCCGTGCAGGAACTGGTTGTGGAAAACTACAGGGCCCTCATGTGCCCCCCTGCATGCACCCCCATGCAAAGAGGCACATGGGGGTCCTACATGTTGTCAATGGCCATCCTTTTCATGGTGGTGTGCCCACCGGTTATATGTCGATACAACGAATTCCGTTCCAACGCATGCCTTTACCACACATGCGTTACAACAGAATTCGTTTTCTATGCATAACCTTTACCACTAATATTCCTTTACCACGCATAGATTAACAAAGTTTTTCGTTGTTAATTTATGCATGGTGAGGGCATATTCTTGTTAAAGGTTACACCGCTCCCATTACACGTCCCCAGCCTCCACTCCTTATAATTACCCCTGCCCTTAACCCTTATTTTTTTTTATTACATTTCCCCTTACCTTTTTAACTCGTCTCCTCTCCATCTTCTTGGTTACGTCGGCCGTACACCGTAAAGAGGAAGCGGAAGTTTAATTCCGTTTCCTCTTTAACAACGCTGATTGCTTGATCTTCTGCACTTCATGTTAGTTATTTTTTTTTTTGGGGGGGGGGAGCCCTCCTCCCCCCCTTTTTTAATCCCACGCTTTTTTAGTTTTTGGGGGGAGACCCTCCAAACCCCCACCCTTTTTTTCATTTATCACAAATACCTTTACTACTTATTTTGTAGTAAAGGTATGCGTGGTAAAGCCTCTTGTTGCTACCACGCATGCGTTGTAATGCATGCGTGATAAAGGTTTTCATGGAAACGGCCTCGTTGTAGTGACCGTTTCCTTTGCGGTCTCACCGTGTGGCGGTGGTCACACCGCCACCCCAACTACGTCGGTCCAATGTGTAGTGCGGTTAGCACTCTAGTGGATGCACGCAATACGCATCCATGCATCCGCAGGCCAGGCGTGGCCTGCGGGGTTCAATAAAAGGAAGGCGCGCGCTCGGGCACGTCACTTCCGACCAGTACTAGGTGTGTGGATTACTGGCTGTCGCTGTGCGTTACCACCCCTGCGCAAGCGACCAGACGTACCTGGCAGGGCCCACACCCTGGCACACAACATTGGCGACGAGCAGAGGGGGCCCAACCCTCGCCCGTACACCTGGCATCGAGCGGAGCAGTCTGCTCGTTCCCGTGGGTGCACACCGCGTGTGGCCCGGCGTTTTCTCTGGTGCTGCGGAGGCCGTCGCGCTCCTTCCTGCCTGCTTTTCGCCTGCTGCGAGGCGACGCTCCCCCCACACTCACTGCCCTGGGGAAGAAGCGTGCAGCGGGTACCTCTGCCTACGGCCGCCGCACTTTCCGGCCCCTCACGGCGACAGAGTGCCGAACACCACGCATCTCGCGTGGTACAGGAGGACACCGCGCCCAGCATTTTCTCACGCATCTGGGGTGAGAAAAGAAGGGAACTCCAACGGAAGGGTTCTTCCCCTGTCCTGTGGTCTGCTGAGGCCTGGTGCTGCTGCTACGAACGCTGCCGGCCTGATTGGAGGCCCCTGGTGCTGCCCGGACCTGCTCGCCCCCTCAGACCACGTGGCACGTGGGTCCAGACGACGGACGGCGAAATCTTCCCGCTAAGGCGCCAAGGTACACTTTTTGGCCGCACAGTCAAGCTGATTCTGACCTCTGCCTTGCTGGACCTCCTGCGCTACCGCCATGGGGGATGTGGACGCGGGGGCTCCTGTCATCAACATCCCATTCCAGCACGCTGCCGGTGGGGTGCTGCCGCCGTTTAGTGAGGCGAGCGATCCATCCACTGCCTCGCCCCGATGGAAAATTTGGTTGGAGAGACTGGAGAACTATTTCGTGGTCACAAGGGAGACGGATGACGCAGTA
The DNA here is from genome assembly GCF_964263255.1 of Lissotriton vulgaris. Lineage (NCBI taxonomy): Eukaryota > Metazoa > Chordata > Amphibia > Caudata > Salamandridae > Lissotriton > Lissotriton vulgaris. Next base: position 2,049,632,891 of record NC_141685.1, read on the forward strand.
AAAAGATCGCTACTCCTCCACTACGCAGGAGACGAGGTCTTCAGGCTCTTCAAACACCTCCCCAACCCGACGGGGGTGACTACCTACGCAGCGGCTGTTACCGCCCTAAATAACCACTTTGACCCTCAACTAAATGTGGATTTCGAAGTTTTCAAGCTAGGACAAGCCCGTCAGCGTGATGGTGAATCCATGGACCAATTCCACACCCGAGTTCGAGAACTGGCTAGCTCCACGGATGAGGACCAGCCAAAGGCCATACGACGCCAGCTGATCCAGGGATGCCGAGACAAAACGTTGAGGGGCCACATTCTGCGGAAGCCGGGAATCTCACTGGAAGACATCCTCATCCTCGCTAGAGCGCATGAACTCTCAGATGCCAGAGCAACAGCCATGGAGCAGGCCTTACACAAAACTCCCGCCAAAACCGAAACCATCAAGGTTGAGCGCGCTGATGCAGTACGACCACGGACACGTGGCCAGGCGAAAAAGGGATACCGAAGAGACCCACCTCAAGGCCGTTGTGGGTACTGCGGACATGAGCCTCATGCAGCCAAAGATTGCCCAGCACAAGGTCAAACCTGTGGGAATTGTGGAATCCCTAATCATTTTGCGTCAGTCTGTCGCAGAAAGAACCAACCCAGGAATCCTAAGAAATCATGGACACCCACCAAAGCGGTGCGCCAACTATCGCTAACAGACCCACCTCCGGAGAGGGCAGACAAGTTTCTACCGATGACCTATGATTAGTCAGACTCGGAGGACGAGGAAGCATATGTAATCTCTTTTACTCGGGAGCTGAAACTAAGACGACGACCACAGCCGACATGTGTAGTGCAGATGGGAGAGAATGAGGTAAAAGCCGTCATTGACACTGGCGCCACTGTTAACGTCATGGGGCTGCAGGAATTTAACAAATTACGCCCTCGTCCTGAGGTCCTACGCTCCAAGACAAGAATCTTCGCCTATGGAGCGGATACTCCTCTTCCTCTGAAAGGAAAGATTGTAATACCCATCAGGGCTGACAAGGCTGAAGTGACTGCAACAATACACATAATCGACCGAGAGGCCGACACACTGCTAAGCAGCCATACTGCTGAGGACTTAAAGTTAATCGCCTTTGCCAACCGCATCCGAGCCCATCAGGTAGAGGAGCTACTGGAGCGTTTCCCTGAACTGTTCAAAGGGCTAGGTTGCATCAAGTGTGACCCCATCAAACTCCATATCGACAAATCCGTCACCCCTACAGCCCTACGTCACCGGCGAATACCGTTCCACCTGTGGCCGCTGGTGGAAAAAGAACTCGAAAAACTGGAGAACCTAGGGGTTATTGAAAAGGTGTCGGGACCCACCCCCTGGGTTTCCCCTATGGTCATAGTCGAAAAGCCCAAGCAGCCTGGCGAGATCCGCCTATGCATCGACATGCGGCTGCCAAACACCGCGATCAGAAGAGAGAGGCACCTAACACCCACGATGGACGATATAATAGCAGACGTGAATGGCTCGAGATGGTTCTCGAAGATCGATCTCAATGCGGGCTACCACCAACTGCCTCTCGCAGAAGAAAGTCGCTTTATTACTACATTCAGTACCCACCTTGGCCTCCGGCAATACAAACGCCTCAACTTTGGAATATCGTCGGCAGCGGAGGTATTCCAGAATACCATCAGAGAGCTACTGTCAGGATTGCCGGGGGTAATCAATGTAAGCGACGATATCCTAATCCATTCCGCCACTGCATCTGAGCACTATAAACATCTGCGGGATGTGTTGAAAAGACTGAGCACACATGGAGCCACCCTCCACAGAGACAAATGCCAATTTTTTCAATCTTCAATCGAATTCTTCGGTTATGTGTTCAACCAGGAAGGAGTCCAAATTGATCCAAGAAAATCAAAATCTATCAAAGACGCCCCAGCACCGAAATCTCCAACGGAGGTGAGGAGCTTCCTCGGAATGGCCACGTACTGTGGCCGGTTCATACCAGGCCTAGCCACTCGCAGTGAACCCCTCCGAGCCTTAACGAAGACGGACGCTGCATGGACATGGGGCCCGAAGGAAAATGATGCTTTCCAAAGCATAAAGGACGCCCTCCTTGAGAACGCAACACTATCGTACTTTGACCCCGCTAAGCGGACCGAGGTAATTGTGGACGCCAGCCCGGTGGGCTTAGGGGCAGTTCTGACCCAAGAACATGAGCCGGGGAAATGGACGGCCTTGGCATTTGCCAGCAAGGCATTGACCCGACCGAAACCAGATATGCACAGGTAGAGCGGGAGGCCCTGGCAATCAAGTGGGCCTGCAGCCACTTCCACCTTTATCTGCAAGGACACTCATTCGTGATGGTAACTGACCATCAACCCTTAGTGCCACTCTTCAAGGGCACTGCCCCTCACCCGCCGCCACGCATCGAGAGGTGGGTGATCCAGCTGCAGACTTATGATATGGAAGTGATATACCGACCGGGAGCCAAAAACCCGGCTGACTACCTATCTCGCCACCCGCTACCTCAAGAACCAACGGCTACCGACGAAAGCTGCGAGGAGTACGTCCAGTGGGTAGCACTCACGTCCTGCCCCCAATGCATGACCATTAAGGAAATCAAAGAGGCGACTGTGGACGATAACCCATACCTGAGGTCGCTACAAGCTGTACAAGAGGGATCCTGGACTGACTACCTACGCCCCCCCAGCACCTGGACGGCATCGGATAAGGAAGCCCTCACGAAATTTTGGCACGTCCGCCACAAACTTAGCGCCACGGAAGAGGGTGTGCTGCTAAGAGGGACACGCCTGGTGATACCAAAACGTCTTAGGTACTGAGCCACCCAACTTGCTCATGGCGGCCATCAGGGTGCCACGAAAATTAAAGCGCGCATGCGCGAGAAGGTGTGGTTCCCCGAACTGGAAACTACGGTGGAAGAATACGTAAAAAATTGTATGGCCTGCCAGCTGACCAGTGATCCCGAAAGGCCGGTTCCCATAATCACTGAAGAAGCATGCACGACTCCATGGTCTAAAATCAGCGTGGACTTCGGAAGTTTCCCGGGAGATGGCCACACCCTGGTAGCCATTGACTCATACTCTAAATACCCCGTAGTGGAAAGAGTGTCTTCCACGGCGTTCACACATGTGGGGCCAGCGCTAGAGAAAATGTTCTCCCTGTTTGGATTCCCTGACGAGATTAAAAGTGACAATGGGCCACCATTCCAGGGAGCAGAATTCGCCACCTTCCTAAGAGCCAGAGGCATCACCCACCGGCGCATCACTCCCCAATGGCCGCAAGCCAACGGGGAGGCGGAAAGGTTCATGGGGACTCTCAATAAAATGTTCAGGATCGCAGTAGTAGAAGAAGCTGACCCAGAGCAAAGATTACATGAGTTCCTGAGGGAATATCGTGGAACCCCCCACTGCACCACTCAGAAGAGCCCATGGTCCCTCATGTTTCAGGGCCAACGCAGAGACCTCCTTCCCAGCTCTATGGAACCAGCACCAGCTAGGGACGACATGGGGGAGGTGCAGGAACGTCGACGCCGAAACAACCTACGAGCGAGTTGCCGACGCAGAGCAACACCGAAGCAACTACGCCAAGGAGACCGGGTAGTTATCAGGAACAGACGCCCGGGTGGAAAATTCCAGACTTTCTACGAACCAGGCCCGTGGACTGTAACCAACACGAAAGGAACCATGGTGACTGCCAGCAGAGGGGGGGGGGAAGTCTCAAGGAACACCTCGTGGTTCAAGATGGTCCCCCCTGGGCCGAGAGTGGACTCCGGCAGTACAGAGGGAATCAACGAGTCACCCCGAGCTGTGACACAAGAGGAAGGAGGCAGTTCAACGATCGACACCCGAGGCCCAGTGACGGAGCCGGGAGGGGGACTCCCAATCACATCCACGCCCATCCGGAATCCATCACGCAGCGGGGAACAAGAGCCAGGCCGTACCCCGCGGTACAGCCTGAGACCCAATCCCCCTCCAAGTCAGAGACTGAAGGACTACGCCTGTCAGCTGAGACCCTGAAGCCGTCATCCAAGGGACACGCAAGTACAGAGCGTATAACAAAACTTATTACAGTATTATGAACATTCGTGATTTGAACTTTTCTCGAATTTTGTGTAGTTGGATAGAGATGTAGTGCGGTTAGCACTCTAGTGGACGCACGCAATACGCATCCATGCATCCGCAGGCCAGGCGTGGCCTGCGGGGTTCAATAAAAGGAAGGCGCGCGCTCGGGCACGTCACTTCCGACCAGTACTAGGTGTGTGGATTACTGACTGTCGCTGCGCGTTACCACCCCTGCGCAAGCGACCAGACGTACCTGGCAGGGCCCACACTCTGGCACACAACACAATGGACACCATAGCCATAATAAGGCCCAAAGTCAAGTTTATTACTACGCAAAACAACCCTTTATTGCAACCATATGATAATGACAAATCGAGAAAAACAAGCAGTAAGGTTAAGCCCTTGCAGTTTGTATGCAGTTCCTTGATGCCCAGTTTATATCTCACTGTGCTATGTGAGAAGGATTGCAACTTATAAAAGTGACAGAAGGATCTCTATCAAAAGTAGTAACCCACAACATCTGTGATCTTCATGTTACACAATGAGCTTTGTAGCCCACACCTAAACCTTCTATGCTACGCAATGAGTCAAACCTGTGACGAGAGAAAACAATGCTCTCTTCAGCATGTGTATTATGCACCCGAGTTATATTACCATCAATATTATCACCTGGAAATTGCTAGGTACACAGATATCTGCAGCAGGTGCCTTAACCCTCTAAGATATTTTAAAATGCAACATCTTTTTGATCATTTAAATAACCTAGAACAGATTTACTGTCAGGTTGGTCCTCGTTGCAAATTGCTTTGTAGTGCTGTATTAAAAAATTAAATGTGTAAGTTGACTGACTCCGCTTGTCATGCCTTTGCACCTCGTGACTGCGCCCTCTTTAGCTGTCACACCATCACCTCCAATTTATGGGTTCTCGTAGTACATTTTTTCCATTTCCAGAATGGTTTACAATATCTGTTAATATGAATAGATAGTAGTAGATTCTGCACCGTATTTGTATTTGTAGAGACACCTCTGTCACGGATATTTTTTAGAATGTGGCAGTGACTTGTCCTCCAGTGGTATAAGACGTGTGATACGGACATTAGTGCAGGGTAGCAGATATGCAGCCACGAAGGTTTAGAAGCACTAAGATGGTGGTGCCACCCATAACAATATCTCCGGTTCCAACTTTAAATAAACTAAAAGAACCGAACAATACTGATGCATTACCAGAAGGTGGCAGTCAAATCATTGATTTGGAAAGCTATCATCCCAGCTGTAACTTCCCGAGCACTGTGCTGTTTTGGTCACCATTTAAATTTCTCTGGGAAAAGACTGTCAGAAAAAAAATGAGATCACTGTTAGTGAAAAACAATTGTTTGATAGTGCGTGGGACAGCCTCTGTACCTAATATCCAAATTCACCAATGTCAGGGTCACCTTGCAAAATTATTTCGGACGGTCTCCCTGACTCTTGAACTGGACGCAAGTGAAATTGAAACATTTCACCTTAATTACAGCAGTGTTTTCTTGTGACTGCTGTGCAAGCTGCACGCTGTTTTCTAATTCTAACTATAGTGCTTACAACCTCTTGAACCATGAAGGCATAGTAAATGTGCCCAGGTGGTTGCCGTGATCTCCGTCAAGCCTTTCCTGCGGCAGGCGTACGTCCACATGTGGTGCGTCAAAAGATTGATCCATGGCTGTAATGACCAAGAAATGCAGGTAAATCACGCAAAGACGCTTCCAATATATATCTTTTTTCTGCCTCGGTTCTGAATGTCAGCACTGTAGATCCTCTGCGTACCCTTCCAATAAAATGGACATCCGTAGATCACTGCCACGTCACAAGGGATGTAGGGAGGAAGCCGGAGATTATATATTGTAGGGCCAGTGCTAAGGAACTCACCACCACCTATACCTAGAGACTTGCAAATATGCATTAGAAACACATTTTTATCATTGTATATTAGCTCAGAACGCTATGTTGTTCCCTCTGTGGGAAGGACAAAGGCGCAGATACTAGGGTGACTGTTCTGTAGTGTAAACGCACGCCTTCGCCCCCACACTGGTTGTTCTACATCTAGGTGTGGTTGTCTCCAACCGTGCCGTTTTTTTGTTTTTTTTTACTATACTGGTTTGTAGAGCGCATAGTTACCCACAAAGGGTTTCTTTCCCAGCGCTGTACCCCTCCCGAAACCACAGGTCACGCCTTCACTTCCACCTGAAACTGGAACAGCCAAGTTTTTAAGTCTGTGGGAAACCGAGAGAGAACGACATGCTCCGATAGAGGGCGGTAAGGAATTCCATAGCTTAGGACCTAAGTAGAAAAAGCATGACCTCCTTAATGGGATTTCCTCACCCTGGGAATTACAGCAAGATCGAGATTTCTGGAATGCAAAGAATTAATAGGTTTATACGGTGATATCAAGGATCTGAGATTTACCAGAATTAGATGGACATTAATGCATAGTGCTTTAAATTGCACTTGTTATTCAATTGGTAGCCAGTGAAGATCATGGAGAAGGCTCGCTTATATGTAAATTTGGGGGGTGTATTAAAAGTTTTGCACTATCTGAAGCCGCAGAAGCACGACCTTCGGAACGGCTAAGCAAAGAATGTTACCATAATCCAGATTTAGATAATCTAGGCCCGGATTACTGTTCTTCGGCCTGAAACAGGAAGACATCCAAGAATTTTCCTGAACCATGTTATAATATTACAACAGATGGAAGCAACCTTGGTAATTTGATGACTCGTAGACAGTGTTGTATATTGGTTCTTCATGTAACATGGCTGACAGTGGTCATTAGCCCTTCCTTTGTGTTCTTACCTCCACAGCTTCTCAGAATACCTGTGAGTGTTCTAACTTGTAACGGAGTGTTCTACTCTAGTCAGTTGATGGTCTGGTCAGCTGGCGAGGTGTGCGCTCAGCTGTGTCTTAAATAAAACTACACTTAGCTTAATTAGAAGTGTCCTGAACTACTTACTACAGACAGCTTGTTATCAACCCAAACACCAACATTCTTTTTTTTTTTTTTTTTTTTTTTTGAAAACCTTTATTAAGCTCTTAGTACATTACAAATACGGGCCCACAACCATCCGGCCGGCCACAGCACTTCTGGAGCTTGATAGCAAAGTATACGCCCACTCGGTGGCGCGACAGCACAGTACATCAAACAATCCACTTTACATCAGGTCTACGTGCACCGAGTGGCAGGAATATTAAGGTTAATTTAAAAAAATTTTTATGTAAGGAGAAATAAAAACAATACGGATCAGTGTACAGTACAGACGGTCATATGACATATGGGTAACAGCCAACAGGAGAGTCAATTAATAAGAAACACATCTAAAATGGCGGCACGATACAGTAACATCAGGATAGAAACACACAGCGAAACGTGCCTCCCAGCCACTACCCTTCTAATACTAGTCCCCACCACTGACCCTGGAAAAGATAGAAGAAAAGACGAAAAAAGAAAAAGAAGGCCCATAGAAATAAAAACTTACTGAAGAAGACCCCCCACCCTACACGCATGCCGAGGCTATGGCCTACCCCCCCCCCTAGCTACGTGTCTGTCGCCCCAGAAGAACCCGAAATGTAGAAGTAAGAAAAAGAAGGAAAAAGGACCATAAGATCACGTTTGAACCCAGGGAGAAAGAAAGAGTACATTACCCTACTACTCCCAGGAAAGGAAAAAGGGAAAAGGGAAAAGGGAAAAGGGAAAAGCGAGGAGGAGCCCACCCAACAATCGAGCTCCCGGACTCCCATGTCGCCCATACACCCTGCGCCAAGCACAATACAGCAACAAGTGACCCCCGTGGACTCGGTGATTCCAAGTCAATACCACCCAACACCTCAGCTCTGCATAGATCCTCGACCCAACAGGAATAGGAAACAGGAGAGGAGATCAGTAACATGTATTACAACCCAGGATATCAAAACACTACTCAGCCCATACTACAAAACGTGTGCCAGTCCAATTCACCACCAGTCAGTCCAATCACAGCGACTCCGGTCATGTCGTCACCCCTGTCCGGACCGGCAGATGTGATGTAGGTCCGTCCATCGCTGCGAGCCTCCTCCAGCCAGGACAAAGAGGCAAGATGGCCGCTCTCGAGGGAGGGGGACAAAGAATACGTGTCGCTCCACGGGGCCCCAAACACAGCGGTAGCATGCCGCTGAAGTTCCACCAGTGGGTACAGCCAGGGCATCGTCGGGCAAGCGGCGTGAAAAGTCAGGTCTCGACAAATGGTGAAGAGGCAAGGGCACAGCATCCAGAACAAAGGGTGACTCTGCAACAGTTTCCGTGTCGACAGGGTGACGCGACACAATGTAGCCAAGAGGACTCCGCACCACCATCTCTCCGCTCTGCAACAGTATTTCACCCCCCAAAGAATGCATGGGCGGCGGGGGATCCTCCAGTCGGGAACGGCCCGTTGCAGCCAGTGCCTCATCGAGGCTCCGAGTCAGCACCCGGCCAGTAGGATGAGCAGGCGCCATTGTCTTCTCCGATGCGGGCGAGTAATGGCTAGTGAAAAAGCCACTTGTTCCGGAGACACTAGTGTGCAGTCCCCAAATAATGTCCGTGCGCCCCTCAAAAGATGTATAGGGCGAGAGCGCCCCCCGGGTACATGTAAGCCAGCAGTGACCGCAAGGGATACCCCAAAATGGAGTCCGCTCGCTTTTCGACGGGGTGGCGGAGGAGAGAGAGCATCAGAGGACTCCAGCGTCGTCTATGCCACCACCGTCACGGGGGGTCCGACCCGGGTGGAAGGGTACGAAAGCAGTCGTGCAGCAAGCGTGGCCACCCCCGCGATCACCCACCGTACTTCAGCCCAGCGTACCATCCACAGCCTGCGGCATCCGGTGGCGACCATCTCCGTGGGGACAAAGGAAAGCATCGGAGGTTGAGGTAAACACCGAGTCCGCCATCAATCCAGCCGATCAAGGTGTCAGAAGAACGCCGGTCACTTCAGCGCCGGAAATCCACGGCGAGAGGGCGGCGCAGTACAGGAGAATCGTGCAGGATAGACAAAGAAAGCCGGACGGTCCACGGAGCCGGGAGCTCAAACGTCCGTCCCGGCCGCCATCTTGGCTCCTCCCCCAACACCAACATTCTTGACCACAGATAATGGAGTAGGAGCATCACCCATAGCCTCAAGCCACAGATGAGGTCCCCAAAGGAGGGGAACGTTTCCCACCAACAGAACCTCAGTCTTATCCCCGTTCAACTTAAGGTACTTGGCATTCATCGAAGATGAAACTTTGGTAAGGCAGATGTTCAAATCCTTGCACTCTGATTCTCTTGGGATGAATGTGAGAAAACAATCTGGGTATGAAAACAGCATGAGACTGCAGCTTTCCACAATATCTACAAGTGGCATAAAGATTGAAAAGGGTTGGACTGAGGGAGGAGCCTGAGGTACGCCATATGATTAAGGGTAAGACTTTGAACAGTGCTGATGAGTGTGCACTTGGAAGGCACTGTCCTGCAGAAAAGCATCTATCCAGGACACGGCAATGCCTTGCACACCCCTCTCCTCTAATATATGGAGAAGAGTGTTATAGTTAACTGTGTCAAATACAGCACTAAGATCTAAGAGAATCAAATTAGAAGTACCACCATCATCTAACTAGTGCCTTAGATATTCAGTGACACATAGAAGAGCTGGCTCTGTGCTATGGCCTGCTTTGAAATCAGATTGTGAGGGGTGGAGCAGGCCATTTTGTTCTGCATACATCATGTGTATTCATGTGTTTATTCATGTGTTTTTCCAGCGCTTTGGCCAAAGTAGGCAAACGGGAAATTGGCCTATAATTGGACCCGGTGTAAGGGTCAAAATTAGGCTTTTTCAACACATGGTCATTGCATGTTTCCAAGTTTTTAAGACAGTGCCATCTGAGAGAGATGCATTCACAAGAAAAGCAAGCAGATCTAGAGATTGTGGGGCAAGTTTAAGTAACACCGAAGGTAGACGGGTCAAAAGGTGAACCTGCTTGGGTGGCACTGGGAAGCAATGAAAAAGTCGAAATGTTCAAAGGCAGAAAGGAGCTCGGAGAGCAAGCCAAGGCAGACTGTAGTTGAGACAGCCGCGGTCGGCAGTAGGAGTTCCTGCAGGGTGGTGACGTGGGAAGGGGGAGGGTCAGGGTGCGGGGTAGTTATGTATGGATTATAGAGTTTAACAGGTAAGTAAACATATAAATAAATAAAATAAAATTTTGTTGCGCGCACAGCATCGCATTTGGAGATGCAGTGCGCGCAACGAAATTCGTTTTATTTATTTATATGTTTACTTACCTGTTAAACTCCGTAATCCATACATTACTACCCCCACCCTAACCCTCCCCCTCCCCACGTCACCTCCCTGCAGGAACTCCTACTGCCGACCGCGGCTGAGCTGAGAGCAATTAGGGACAGGCTGAGGAAAAATAAGCCTGAATGTCTGCAACTCTTTTGGAGAAAAGGCTGGATAATTTGTCACACTGCGGTTGCGACAAGGGGGTGATTTGTGGGATCTGACAATGCTTTCACTAATTGAAAAATGGTTTCAGGGCAATTTTGCACTGAATTATTTTTCCAGAATAGAAGGAGGCTCTATATATCAGCAGTTTTTATGATAGCCCTTTAAAGCTGACATACTTTTGTATGTTCTCTTCACATTAGGGCTTAACCCAAACACTTTCTAAAAGTCATCATTAAACCACAGTGCCAGGGAATGGGATCTTTTATGCTTCCTGCGGATAATAGGAACTGAAGAGTTGATCGAGGACCGAAGCCCATTATGATGGGTGAGTTGAATTCCACTGAGTTGCTCATCGTTTGGCAATTTGACTTTAAAGTGGAGTTCAATTTAGATATATTAAGTTTTGATCGAATCCTACAAAAGTAGACAGGATGGTACTCCCGCGTACAGGGAGCCACAGGGATATAGAGGGGAAAATGTACAGTACAATGATCAGACCAAGATAGAAGAATTGAATGGTCTGCCTGCAAGCTCTTTAGATTGGAGAAGGGTCTAGAAGTTTTCCAGCCTCATGAAGAGGAGAATTGTTAGTGAGCTGGACATCCAAGGCCATGAAGTCCTCTATCAGAGAAGAGACAGTTGTACAGGACAAATTGTCAAAGTGAACATTAAGATCACCAAGAATGGTGAAGTTTGAGTATTTTGAGATGAACGGGGAGAGTACTACTGAAATGCAGGTGAAACAGATACCCTTAAGTGCCACAAGAGATGATACCCGCAGGTCCAGAAGGGTGATAAATTAGAGTGCCAGACATGGGAACATTCTTGGTTAAGGACAGAGAGATCTGCAAGGCCTCACAATCAGGTTTCATGAGCTTGTCATTTTGCATAAATACTGTTTACTAATAATAAGTGCAATACCTCCCCCTTTCCTAGCTATCTACCCTGAATATGCAATACTCAGAGGGCAGTGCAACAAATATGTCCAGCACTGAGGCCATCTGTGGTTTATCCTATCGTGTAATACAAAGTGTAAGGTTTGGCTGATCACACTTCAAACATCTTCAGTAGTGCAAATTCTAGTTTGCTTCAGTTTATTTAAGATTCATTATGAAGGGTTATCAGAGTCTTGGAATAGACTGGCTGGGCTTAAACAGAAGCTTAGAAGCATGTCACACTCAGAGCCCCAGCTGTGCAGTTCTGAACCCCAATTGTAGAACAGAACAAACTAACATGTTGTTATGCCCAGCATTTGTATCTACAATTACACATTCTACACATCTTATTTTTTGTTCAGTCTATTAAAAAAAACTAGTTGTACCAGTGCCCCTCATGGCTACAAACAAACGAGATCTCTTTCACTCCTGCAGGTTCCGTCAGGGTAAAAATAGAATGAGTGCTAAACTAGGCCCATTCCACAGAGTCATGTTGTAATCTTCTGTTTCCACTATAGAGTTTAGATTCCTGTTCTGCTATGTTCCACATTCCAGCTATGTCCAGATGTTCTCTTCCCTGGCAGTTGCTGTTGGACTGGCCAACGGAAGAGCCACACTTTCTTTACCTAAGATACCTCTCAAGAATAAACCTACTTGCAACTCAGAATCTTACTGGTACTGGCGTTTTTATGATCACAATATTTTTTGGCGACGAGGATGGGATTTTTGATGTAGGTGTAAAACCCAAAAGGAATCTTGTTGATGCCATTAGATTAGCTCCTGTTCCATCAGATAAGGACACACTTAGATCCTTTTTAGGATTAGTGGAATATTATTCCAAATTTGTGAAGGATTTTTCCTCAAAGACAACTCCTTTGAGAGATTTAATGAAGAAGGGTGTTAGTTTCTCTTGGGGTACTTCACAGCAGGTTTCTTTCGATAACATCAAAAGGGACATCTGTGAAGCAGGGATTCCCACCCCTTTCGATACCAAACGTCACATTGTCCTTACTGTAGATGCCAGCGCAACAGGTTTAGGTGCTGTCTTGGCACAGATTCATAACGGTCAGGAAAAAACGGTGGCATTTGCTTCGAGGAGCTTAACAACGTCGGAGAAAAATTACTCCATGATAGAACGTGAGACTTTGGCTGCTGCTTGGGCCTGTGAATATTTCAGGACCTATCTGTGGGGGTCAAAGTTTACTTTGAAGTCTGATCATAAACCCTTGCTTAAAGTTTTGTTACCTGGTGGGGATGCTAAGTGTTCTGCGAGGTTAGCTAGGTTAGCTTCTCGCCTACAAGAATATTGTTACAATGTTGAGTACATTCAGGGGTGGAAAAACACTCAAGCAGATTGCCTATCGCGACTGTCTTTGGACTGGAAGACAGTTGATGAGGTAGCTGTTCTGAAGAAGCAGAATGAGGGTGCTGTTGCATGTGTACAAGATGTGTTGAGCATATGTGAGCCATGAGCTTTGACTAAGAGTGAGTGGATTGATGCTGTGTCAGCAGATGGTTCCATGTCTGAGTTAAAGAAAATGATACTAACAGGGTGCAAGAGAGAAAGCACAGTGTCTGTTACCAACAGACCGTTCGTTAAGATTCTAGATGAGCTTTCTTTGTTTGACGATAATGTGATCATGCGTGGTGATCTGTTTGTTCCACCAATTTCTTTAAGAAGTAGTTTAATTATGTTAGCTCACGAAGGACATTTAGGTCAAACAAGAACTGAGCAGAGGCTAAGAATGAATTGGTGGTGGCCTGGCATGGATGCAGAGGTGAATGCTTGGATAACTAAATGTGAAGTCTGTAGGGAGAGCGATAAGCGTCTAAAAGTTGGTGTTCAGGCTTCGTCTGGTCACATTACTGATCCAGGTCAACCGTGGCATACCATATGCTTGGATTTGATAGGACCAATGAACGGTTTAAGAGAAAATTTGCGTTTTTGTATTGTTGTAGTTGATGTACATACAAGATGGGTGATTGTTAAATTTACCAAAGACATTACTACATCCACCACCATTCGTGCTCTGAAATGTATATGGAGAGAAAAAGGTATACCGTCTGTTCTTTTAACGGACAATGGTACACAATTGACATCAGATGAAATGCAGAGATTCCTTTCTAGTTGTGGAATTAAACATAGCCGTACCTCCCTATACAACCCACAGGGAAATGGTATGGTTGAAAGGGTCAACCGCATGATTAAGGGTGCCATACAGATGGCAACTGCTAATAGACAAGATGTAGAGTTGTTCTCATCGGGAACGTTTGCTTAGAAGTTGTCATCCACCAAGTTACTTGAAAGACTATGTTTGTAAATAGAATGTATTTTGTGCTGAGTGTACTACTGAACTCGTTTTGCTTTCTTTCCTCATTTCTTTTGTAATTCTTTCCACACTTTTGTTTTTATTATATAAGAGAGGAGGATGTGTTGTAATCTTCTGTTTCCACTATAGAGTTTAGATTCCTGTTCTGCTATGTTCCACATTCCAGCTATGTCCAGATGTTCTCTTCCCTGGCAGTTGCTGTTGGACTGGCCAAGGGAAGAGCCACACTTTCTTTACCTAAGAGACCTCTCAAGAATAAACCTACTTGCAGAATCTTACTGGTACTGGCGTTTTTATGATCACAATAAGTCACCTCAGGTTATTTCCTTTACTGAACCTGTTTTTGTTAGCTTTTAGGACTGTGTAATTTGCTCCTGCTAACCGGTGGGTAAAGGGCATGCTCTTTCTTTTCTAAACATGATAACATTGGTATATACCTTAGTGATACATTTAACTTACCTGTAAGACCCTAGTACCCTAGTATATGGTACTACATATTCCCACAGTTTGTAAATTGAATGCTACAAGGGGGCCACTTCCTAATCTATCTATGGTTCTTTGGATGTCTTGGGCCTGCCACTGCAGCCAGTAGAGAAGCTTTAAACTGCCATTTCAACTTGGCAAAATAAACCTTTTGCCAGTTCTAAACATTCATTTTAAATACTTTTGTCACCCCTAAGGTAATCTGGAAAGGTTCATAGGGCAGGGTGCACTGTATTTAAAAAGTAGGACATGTATTTAAGTCTTATATTTTCTGACAGTGGAAAACTCCTGCAGTCATTTTTCCCTGTAGCGAGGCCACCTCTCCCATATGCTAACACTGTGTTACCTTATTACACTGAATAAGTGATAACTTCAGTTTGGGAACAGATAGATGCTTCTTTCACTCATTTGAAAGCTAATCTAAAATACTCTTTAATGGTAAAGTCAGATTATAAATTATTATTCTGAAGATGTCATGTTTAGAAAGTTTTAAATACGTGTGAACATTGGAAATGCGCACATCCCAGTATTTGGGCACTCCCTCTGGTTCAAAGAATCGTTTGACTCCATGTGATTTTATAAATTTATTCGATTAAAGTTGTTTCTTATTTCAAAAGTTCATCAGTAGGATTATTTTCATCCAAGTAACTATGTTTATCACAAAATCATCATTGCTCCATGTTTATCACAAAATCATCATTGCTCCGATGCATTTCGGGTCCAAAACCCTTTCTCAAGGAGCACTGCAAAAAAGAAGAACGATCTATATTGGCATCATAGTAATGTTATCAAGATAGCGTATTCAAACAGAGCAGTTCCCAAAAAGAATGTAAAACCAAACGTGTACATTCCAAAACACGAGACAAAAAGTTTGTGCAAACATTCATGGAGAGACTATAGAAGTAATAAAGACCGATGTATGAATCACCAGAAAATATGGCAAAGTAAACCCAACTAAAAGTCAGGAAGCTGTGTCAGAATGAAATTAATGAACCTGACGGAGGAGTGCATACGTTACAAAAAGGCTAGAGTAATAAAATCCGCGCTCACGTGTAAGTGAAGCTGTAACGCGGTGCTGGAGGGAGAAATAAAAACGGGAGGTTAAGTAATCACTCGAAACACGAGTGCAGTGTAAAATGAAGGTTGGCTGTCCGTTTTACATTAATGCGCTTACCGATATGTGATTTCAAAGAGGGACAGAAGAAGTCTCCTAGTCTTTAGCTGTAGCTCAGGCACGCCGGGCTAGAGTGTCAGCTGGCGAGTGAAATTGACAAACTTAAAAGCAACGCGGGATCAGCCACCATGGAAATTAACGAAGGACTCAGTGCTGTTGGCTATGGGGGCCATATTGGAACGGTGTAAAGTGAAAGGTAACATGAAAATGAAGGGCATGCAGCAGACACAGTGTAATAGACAAGTTGACAAGTGGGAAAGAAAACGATGGAAAACAAGAATTAATTCAAATTAAACAGAATAATAAGGTAACAATGGATGCTAATCAGTTACATTAATGTGAGTTTAAAAAATAATAACGGTAAACTGGAAAATGCAAATGACATGTCAGAGCACTCGCACAATATGAATGTGTCCATATATGTACCCGGATGGGTACTTTACAGAAAGCAACTTAGCTCTATTCGATCGTTGAGCCCAAAAGGTTTATACGATTGCAAAAAGTAAATCCACGAAGTTTCCCTTTGTAGTAGAAACTTATTATTGTCTCTTCCTTCTTTTTTTTCAATCATCTCGAGGACCAAAAATTTCAATTGTGCCACGGTATGTTGATTTTCCATGAAGTGTGCCGCCACACTGGATTTGGTTTGCTTTGTCCGGATGTTAGATTTGTGTTCGTTTAATCTAACTTTGATTTTTCGCTCCGTTTTACCTATGTAAGTCTTGCCACATGGGCACTTGAGGAGGTAAATTAGATTGGACGAATCACACGTTGCGTTGACTTTCAAATTAATTGCTGTTCCTCTCATGGGGTGGTTGATTTTGTTACCCCTTATGATGTTGTTGCAACTGTTGCAGTTAAGACACGGTATGGTGCCCTTGTAGGTGGGTGAAATGGGTGTCTCTTTTGAGAGGATCTCCTTTAGGTTGTTGGCTCTGGTGTAAGCAAAAATCGGAGGGTTTTTGAACATGTCTTTGAAATCAGGTTCAGATGATTTTTTTAAATCTTCCACTCACTGTTGAGTATTTTGAGACGACCACCATCCGGTTGGTCTCTTTTCTGGTTGTCTTTGTTAAAGCTGTTTGGCGTTGAATTCTGGAAACTTTAGTCTTGGCCTCCTCTGTGATTTCCTTTGGGTATCCTCTGGATGTGAATCTAGAACTCATTTCATCTATCCGTTGAACCAGAATCTCCGGATTAGATACAATGCGTTTAACTCGCAGCATTTGACTATATGGTAGGTGACATTTTAACGAATTTTGATGAAAGCTAGCGAAATGCAACGTATTGTTGCGGTCTGTCGGCTTTCTGTAGAGGTCTGTACTCAAGCCGGTATCAGATCTAGTGATTAGAACGTCCAGAAAATTGATTTGATTGTCATTGATGTTCCATGTCATTTGTATCCTGTGGTCTTTGGTGTTAAGGTTGTTGAGTTCTTCTTCCAACGTGGTTTTGGTGCCTTTCCACATGATGAATAGGTCGTCGATGTACCTGACGTACATCAACAAGTTTTCAGTCCAAGATGGATTGTCGTATATGTACTGCTGTTCGAAATTAGACATATAGATATTAGCGTACGCTGGAGCGGCGCAATTGCCCATGGACATCCCAGATGATTGTTGGAACCAGTGATTGTTGTGACAAAAATAACTATGATAAAGAGTATAAATCATGAGCTCCATCAGGAAAACTTTCATGGCTTCAGGGATGTTGCTGTGTGCTATTGTTTTCTCAATGGCTTCTATTCCACCTTTGTGTGGAATAGAGGTGTACAAACTGTTCACATCAGCAGTGCAAAAGGTTACGTTGTCTTGTCGGTTTAATTTGATCTCTGATAGTTTGAGTATGAATTCGGTAGTGTCTTTCACGTAGCTTTTGGATTCTTTAACAAATGGTTGGAGATAACGATCCAAAAATTTGCCTACAGGCTCATGAAGGGATCTCTTGGTGGATACTATAGGCCGCATTGGCGGGTCCATCAGGTTTTTGTGTATCTTAGGTAAAAGAGTTATGGTGGGACTTCTTGGGTACTCAACCACTAGGTATTTCTTAGTGCGTTCATCAATGATACCTGTATCAAAAGCTTTATCTATGATTGATATTAATGCGGCTTTGTATGAACAGGTGGGGTTAGATTCCAGCGGAATGTAAGTATCAGATTCACTGACGTGTTCACACAGCAACATCCCTGAAGCCATGAAAGTTTTCCTGATGGAGCTCATGATTTATACTCTTTATCATAGTTATTTTTGTCACAACAATCACTGGTTCCAACAATCATCTGGGATGTCCATGGGCAATTGCGCCGCTCCAGCGTACGCTAATATCTATATGTCTAATTTCGAACAGCAGTACATATACGACAATCCATCTTGGACTGAAAACTTGTTGATGTACGTCAGGTACATCGACGACCTATTCATCATGTGGAAAGGCACCAAAACCACGTTGGAAGAAGAACTCAACAACCTTAACACCAAAGACCACAGGATACAAATGACATGGAACATCAATGACAATCAAATCAATTTTCTGGACGTTCTAATCACTAGATCTGATACCGGCTTGAGTACAGACCTCTACAGAAAGCCGACAGACCGCAACAATACGTTGCATTTCGCTAGCTTTCATCAAAATTCGTTAAAATGTCACCTACCATATAGTCAAATGCTGCGAGTTAAACGCATTGTATCTAATCCGGAGATTCTGGTTCAACGGATAGATGAAATGAGTTCTAGATTCACATCCAGAGGATACCCAAAGGAAATCACAGAGGAGGCCAAGACTAAAGTTTCCAGAATTCAACGCCAAACAGCTTTAACAAAGACAACCAGAAAAGAGACCAACCGGATGGTGGTCGTCTCAAAATACTCAACAGTGAGTGGAAGATTTAAAAAAATCATTTTACAACACTGGAGAATTCTGGCATCTGAACCTGATTTCAAAGACATGTTCAAAAACCCTCCGATTTTTGCTTACACCAGAGCCAACAACCTAAAGGAGATCCTCTCAAAAGAGACACCCATTTCACCCACCTACAAGGGCACCATACCGTGTCTTAACTGCAACAGTTGCAACAACATCATAAGGGGTAACAAAATCAACCACCCCATGAGAGGAACAGCAATTAATTTGAAAGTCAACGCAACGTGTGATTCGTCCAATCTAATTTACCTCCTCAAGTGCCCATGTGGCAAGACTTACATAGGTAAAACGGAGCGAAAAATCAAAGTTAGATTAAACGAACACAAATCTAACATCCGGACAAAGCAAACCAAATCCAGTGTGGCGGCACACTTCATGGAAAATCAACATACCGTGGCACAATTGAAATTTTTGGTCCTCGAGATGATTGAAAAAAAAGAAGGAAGAGACAATAATAAGTTTCTACTACAAAGGGAAACTTCGTGGATTTACTTTTTGCAATCGTATAAACCTTTTGGGCTCAACGATCGAATAGAGCTAAGTTGCTTTCTGTAAAGTACCCATCCGGGTACATATATGGACACATTCATATTGTGCGAGTGCTCTGACATGTCATTTGCATTTTCCAGTTTACCGTTATTATTTTTTAAACTCACATTAATGTAACTGATTAGCATCCATTGTTACCTTATTATTCTGTTTAATTTGAATTAATTCTTGTTTTCCATCGTTTTCTTTCCCACTTGTCAACTTGTCTATTACACTGTGTCTGCTGCATGCCCTTCATTTTCATGTTACCTTTCACTTTACACCGTTCCAATATGGCCCCCATAGCCAACAGCACTGAGTCCTTCGTTAATTTCCATGGTGGCTGATCCCGCGTTGCTTTTAAGTTTGTCAATTTCACTCGCCAGCTGACACTCTAGCCCGGCGTGCCTGAGCTACAGCTAAAGACTAGGAGACTTCTTCTGTCCCTCTTTGAAATCACATATCGGTAAGCGCATTAATGTAAAACGGACAGCCAACCTTCATTTTACACTGCACTCGTGTTTCGAGTGATTACTTAACCTCCCGTTTTTATTTCTCCCTCCAGCACCGCGTTACAGCTTCACTTACACGTGAGCGCGGATTTTATTACTCTAGCCTTTTTGTAACGTATGCACTCCTCCGTCAGGTTCATTAATTTCATTCTGACACAGCTTCCTGACTTTTAGTTGGGTTTACTTTGCCATATTTTCTGGTGATTCATACATCGGTCTTTATTACTTCTATAGTCTCTCCATGAATGTTTGCACAAACTTTTTGTCTCGTGTTTTGGAATGTACACGTTTGGTTTTACATTCTTTTTGGGAACTGCTCTGTTTGAATACGCTATCTTGATAACATTACTATGATGCCAATATAGATCGTTCTTCTTTTTTGCAGTGCTCCTTGAGAAAGGGTTTTGGACCCGAAATGCATCGGAGCAATGATGATTTTGTGATAAACATGGAGCAATGATGATTTTGTGATAAACATAGTTACTTGGATGAAAATAATCCTACTGATGAACTTTTGAAATAAGAAACAACTTTAATCGAATAAATTTATAAAATCACATGGAGTCAAACGATTCTTTGAACCAGAGGGAGTGCCCAAATACTGGGATGTGCGCATTTCCAATGTTCACACGTATTTAAGTCTTAAACCTGGCGTAAACGGACGGTTACGCCACCAGTTGGAGCACCTTTAAACTCACATGAACATATTTGTGAAGATTCAATTTCACCTTACTTATCAACAACGCAGTGCATTGCCTATCCCACTTTTATGTTTAGAAAGTTGGCATTTTTCTGTCTAAGCCAAATGTGTCTTTCTGCCAGTGTTCACGGTCACATGATTGTGAATAGCTCTGCTGTGGTGTGTTGTGTATCTCTTCCAGAAATGGGTATAAAAGGCTCTTGAGTGAGGGGCTGGGTGTTCCTCTCCTGAGCAGGATGACCTGGCAGTTTTACACAACCCTTACTAAGCTTCAAAAGGATAGCCTTAAGGTTGTGCACCCCCCAGCTTCCTGACATCTAAAGCTGCCTGCCCTGCCATTCACAATGCAGTTCACCTTTATTACCTTAGACAGTTTGGAAGAAGACACAGAAAATGGGACAGTTAAAAAAAGTGCACACCCTCCACCCACAGGCTGTCACTTTGATTAGAATAGCACCCCCAGAACCTCTTATCAGAACACTCCTGGCCTTTGGACATTCAGAAAGACTGCTTTGCTGTCTGAAGAAGGAAGACAAGACTGCCTTGAACCAAGGATCCCCAGAAGTAACTCCAGGGATCGGTTGGCTGATGTCCTGCTTGAGCTACATGGACAAAAAAGCTTTCAGAGGCATTCCCTGCAACTGGCCAGCTCACCATCACCACATGCTGCCTGAAATCTACTGCCAGCCTCTGCTGAGGAGGGACCTGATCCCCAAGAGGTGCCCCCTAGGGTCTGGACACTTGGCTGGCATCAGAGTGTACTCCTTCTGTCTCAAAACGGGTCTGCGTGTGAAAATCCAGAAATGTGGAGTTCAATCTTAAGCTGGCTCCACTCATTAGCAATGTTCCTGTGTTTCCTGCCAATGAGGAGTTCCAATGGCAACCTGCTCTGTGCACCAAATCGTGAACGCCCACGTTCCCATCAACACAAAGCTCCAGTGATGAGCTGCTCCTTGCGCTGACAAAGATTTCATCACGGCCAGCGCAAAGCTCCAGCTCTGGCTGCTCGCAAGGTCTTCGATTCAGAGAAGGTAAACTCTTTATTGGGGTGATCCTTGTCCCTGTATCCGACTTGCGCTCTTTTGAGGACAGCCTGAGTGGTGACTTTCGCCCGGTCCCGCACCACCTGATTCCTGGGAATGGCGTATGTACTTTTTGGTGCTATTTTCACCTATAAAAATTCATAACTCTGGTTCTACTTTCTGATATTTATTTTAATAAAAAAATATTAATCAAAATTAACAAAAAAATATTTGGTTTGGGATTTTTCATCTGATGAGTTTTCACTTTATTGCTAGTTGAGTGTTTAGAAATATCTTACATATTGCCTCTCAGATAAGCCTCCCTGCTTTTGTGGCAAGGTACTAGAAGGCTAAGCAAATGTTTATTTATTGACTTTGTGGTTCACCCTTACAAGGATTGTGTCTATTACTCGAGTGGGGCTTTCACCCATCACAGCTAATAACCCAATTCCATACAGTGAGAAACCCCTATAAATTGCTATCAATGTTCAAAGTTTGCCTTATAGAAATTTGATATCTATAGTCCATTCATATCAGTTACAAGTCAAAAAGGTTTGCGTCTATCCAGTCATGAATTATCTGCATAGTCAATCTAAACATTTGAATGTTAGGATACATCCTTGCCATTTTAGTCATTTGTGGCTCATAAATTGTCTGTATTAGAAAGTCAAACGGAAATTTGCTTCTTCCTTATTGGGTAAGAAGTATAATGCAAACCTATATAGAGGCTAAAAAGTGTGAGGTGTACATAATAATTTAATCTGTCACGGCTACACTCACCCGAGGACAATATGCATATATTACGACTCGTCATATTAGTGACTCCTATTGAGTATACCCCATCCAGGTAATATATAAAGATTTAGACTATTTAGACAAGATATACATGTTGTTTGGTCTTGTTTTGCTAGAAGACGCAATCAAGTTCCAATTTAACAATGTAATACAATGAAATTATGAACCAAGATGTGTAAAATAGGCAACCAAACAGTGGAACAACCCAACACTACGCACAATCCGATTGTGTGTGTCGCACCTCTCCAATGGCAGCACGCCCCGCCTCTCAAAGTAGAAATTAGACTGTGAGCTCCTAGCTCTCGTGGTGTGCACCTCCACTGCCCGTGTTGTCCCCAAGGGGCGATCTCATTGAACCAAAAACAAAACTTATGCCCACTGTGGATCGCATTACCTCACATGAATTACAAAAAACAAATCAATTAAGAAATGTCCATCCAATGTTGTTATGGTTAAACGTTCTCTTTTAATCTTCTTTTATTCAAATAGATTTTCATCAGGCAGCCAACGCGTTTTGTTCTTACAAAGAACTTCGTCAGGGTGATAATAATATCCAAAATCACTGGCCCTGAAAATTGCAGCACTTGCGCGAACGTTGCATAATAAATGGCTTCTGTGCCTCAATAACGGCGTTTGCTGGCGGCAACAATATATCCTCTCGAGCGTTCAAAGGGTCAGATGTGTAAAATGGCAGGAATGTATCCTTATATCAAATAGATACGCCCCCAGTTCACCCTCCACCGTCCCCCTTCACAGAGGGGGCCTACAACGGGCCCCCAAAGCAAATCCCCGCCAGCCTTTCCATGGCAGCATCGCAGCAATGGAAAGGCCTGTCTATTCCCACATCCTAATATGGCGGATGGTGCCTGCTAGGCACCGTCACCATATTAGTGGCCCTGCTCCGCCCGGCAGGCAATCGTAACGATTGCCACCGATGGAAAAGCGGCACATGGAATTTGTGTCCGCCGCGATACCCACCCCCATCCTAATATGACGGTGGGTAAATCTTGTTACGATGGCGAAACGATCGACACCGCCAGCTCGGCAGTGGCGATCGTTCCGCCATCGTAATGAGCCCCTATGTGTTTTTTATCTCCAAATGTGCCCTTTGTTTTCTTTGGTTGCGTCTCCTTCTCTGCAATGCCCCTCTGCACCTTTCTTCCTGTTCGCCCACTTCCTGTGTCTACTACGGAGAGTGTCTCAGTTTCTTGATGCACTTCTGCTAAGCGGCATAATATGGCATTGGTATACGAGCCCCTGCGAACCATGGAACTGATATGCATTTAAGACCCAGGAAAAGATGCACTAGAGTCCCTGTTACCAATGGGCAGTGTTGATTCTGCCCCAGAGGAACACTGATTGCCAGTGTGCTGATACAAACCTATGAGCTCCCTCGAATCTGGCATAGGGAGAAATTTGCTCTATCAGCTCTTCCACTGATGTTGACTGGTGTTTCTGGCCCCATTCGGCAGGCGCTCTTTCAATGGAATCTGTCTTGGATGGCCAGATAATCACGGACTCCATTTTGAAAGGTTCAAAAAAGAGTTGAGTGTTTTATCCTTTTCTGGTTAATACATTTTAGTTGGTTTCTAAAACTTCTCTGTTAAGGTTCGCCAGTTGGAGATAGCGCCGGTTAATTAACATAAACATATTTATTTTTAATGGGGGCATGAAGAGCATTGTACTGCACACATGGGATATATATGCATGTATTCTGGAACGTGTTTCAAACAGATGTATATCCAACCAGGTTTTGAAACATATTTATTATTTATTGTACTGTTTACCTTAAACAATTATTTTTTTGTCTTTCTAACACGTTTTTTTCACTTTCTTTTAGTTCTACAAGCATGCTCGGCATCTCTCTCTCAGCAGAGCATTTCCAGAAAAGTTCGGGATGGAACCAAATGCACCCCCAAAAGTGAGTTTGCCTTTTATTATTCCTTTGTTATTATTTAACTTATAAGTGTACTTAGCTTAAACGGGAATAGCATTTTTTAAAAGATACAATTTAATTCTACTTTTTGACTTAACCAAATTTTTACTTGGCAAAATCCACCAGCAAGGCAAGGCTGGCAGCTGCAGCCGGGCATAGCTCCATCAGGCCATATAACTTCACCATCAAGTCCTGATGAGTCAGATTTTAGTGTGGCAAAAAGCCCTGATTGTGACAAAACTGGGTGTTGTGTCTGTCAAGGTTGCACAATACCCATGGAAGCCTCAGCAGCATTTCCCAGTCCTGTTGCTCCTGCTTGCCACTCCTGCAGTGAGTCCTTAGTATAAGGCTCCTGCATGGTTGAATCCTCAATGATCAGCTGCGCCCTTGTGGACTAAGGAGTCCTTATGCTTTTTGTGTCCCTGGAGCTTGCAAGCAGAGGGTCAACCACTTGGATAGCAGCGGCAAAGCCTAGGTTCCAGTAGGAGTAGTGACTCTATTTCAGTATTTTTCTTTCAGCAACCAGGCAAAATGTTCTACTTGAAAGATATTTTCTTCCCAGGTGGAGAAGCGTTCTGTGGAGGTAGTGGTGAGGTAAGAGTGTTATCCTGCACTCTAGTCTGTGATTAGAGATTTCTCTACATCCAATCCTGATTACTTTATTGCTAATTTCTCACCTTCTTTTACAGAACTTTTCATGGTTTACTCTAACACTTCCCATGGGCCCTAAAACAAGATGGTTCCACCAGCCTACACACGGAAAAGCTCTTTCCCAGCAGCGGCCCGTGGAGGGAGCTGCGATGGGGCAGAGAGGCGGGGCGGGGGAGGGTCATGGTGGGGGGTGCTAAAAGACGGCATATGGATAATTGGAGGTAAGTAAACAATTTAATTAATAAAATGAATTTCGTAGCTTGTGCTGCATCGCATTTTGCGATGCAAGGCACAATACGAAATTTGTTTTATTTATTAAATTGTTTAGTTACCTCCAACTATCCATATGCCAATTTTTAGCTCCACCCACCCTGCCCCTCCCCTGCCCCGCCTCTCTGCCCCACCGCAACTCCCTCCATGGGCCACGGCTGATATGGATAATTGGATGTAAGTAAACAATTTAATTAATAAAACGAAATCGTAGCGCTCGCTGCATCGCATTTTGCGATGCAGGGCACGCTGCGAAATTCGTTTTATTTATTAAATTGTTTACTTACCTCCAATTAGCCATATGCCGGTTTTTAGCACCCCCACCCCGCCTCTCTGCCGCAGCTCCCTCCACGGGCCGCAGCTGCTCTTTCCATTCACCAAGCCACTGCATTATTACAATGAGATGTACTTCACTCTGCCTGGGCCAAAAGTGTTTTCCCTTCTGGTGGAGCCAAGACATCTGAGAGGTTTCTAGGAACAAATGGTAGCAAATGCTACCAGCCCTATTTGGCAGGTCCAAGTAAAAGGAAGAACTGATAAGGCCACCCTTTGTTCAGCCAACTGTTTCGGCTCCCACCCGATGACTAATCTCTGGCGGTGGACCACTTGGTGACAAAACTCTGTCTTCTTTGGCCCAGAGACCAAACAATTGTCTTCTGGGAATGTGGTAAAAAACAACCAGCCAATTATGTATATTGGACCTGAGGAAAAGGTCTATGAGGCTAAATGGTCCAAAACCAATACTTGTATTCTCATATGCAGCAAAAGGTCCTGTTTCCACTAACCTCAGCAAAAATATACTTTGACTATTGAATTCGATTTTTGAAACTTAGTAAATCAAATGATTTAATCATTATACTATAATTTTCCTTGGCAAATTATAATATTATGATTTTATTTATAGCTAGCCTGGTCAATGAAAATGCATCTTTACTGGTGCAGTGAAAACAACATTGGACAGTTGTACCCTTTGAGGGCATACTATTCCTAATATGTTGTATGCTGTATTTTTATATATTAAGCACCCAGCCCTGTGGGGTACCAACGCACAATTTTAGGGTCAATCTGTGACAATAAAATTGACATCGTTCTAACCAGGGTACAGTAGTGCCCACTGTAGATGTAAAGTTGGCTTTTGAAAACACAAATTCAGCCCACATATGACATTTAACTTGTGCCATATGCACACATTCTGCACCTTCTTCTATTGGCTTTACAGGAAAATTAAATAGACCATTGGTAAAACAAGTGTTGACAGTGCCATTTTAGAAGCAGAGAACATGCACTGTGACAGTGAATAGCTGTGTCACTAGTTAAATTGTATAATTGGTGTATTACTTTTTCCATTTGCTATAGCCAAGACACTTTCCAGCAGCAGTTCTATGCCAGAAAGGCTGACATGGAAATGCTGTTGGAAAGTGGTATCATACTTTTGACGGCGGAAATGCCATCCTTTAGGGATTATCAGGCCTTTCCGACTGGCCAGCTCCTTAAGCCCATCTGAACCGAGTCGAATTTCCCAGCCGGTCAAACTCTGACCGCCCTCATTGTAATACAGAGGTTGGAGTTTAAACCTACAATGAGCAGTCTGAGGCTTCCCGGCCGAAATTATTATTGGGCCCACAGAGTCCTAAATCAAAAAAATCAGGTATGGTAAAATGGGTGCAGTCACATCAAAATGATGTCCTTTCTTACAATTGCCCTTGTTCAAAGTTTTATGCTCTAATCATCACACTACTCCCTCACCCGCCACCCACCACCCTCACTCCCTCAACCATCAATTTTACATATTCTAATGCCATATCACTTTACCACTAGCACTTCTTCCAAGCACTTTGAGGTGTGTAATTATCAGGCTGTGAACACGTGCACTCAGTGTTTCAGAAATTAGTTTCAAATCAAACTAGCATATGTATAACGCCTATCTGCTGCAAAATTGTGGATTCTGCTTACTCTATATATGTTTCTTTGCATTTCTCTAAACAATATCGAACAGTTAGGAATTCTATGTACAGGAAAATAATAAAACAAACATTGCTAAAGCCAAAACGTCCGGCCAAGCCTGCTATGGCGGTGCAGTGGATTAGTGTGTCTACTCCAGGAATCTGTGTTTGCCTCATGGTAACAGGTTTGAATTCCACTGTGTCCACTCAGCCTTCCATCATTCTGATGTCAATAAAATGAAAAGCATTTATTTTTGTAACCAGAAAAATGTATTGTTCAGCTACAAGAAGCCCCAGTGTTTGAACAAGCACTTTATATATGTTATGTCAAGGCAAGCTAGTACATTGCTTTTTTTTACTGCAAGCTTATGCTACAAAATAAAAAAGAAAACAAAATACTGTCACCGAAATATGGTGATTATTTGTCTTCAGAAAACATTTAAAATGTATAAAAAATGGCAATTACATATCATTTTAAAAGGCCAGTACAGGTACCTGATATGAGGTAGGTGTACGTAGAGCAGGTATAGAAAACCTTTTGAACAGTGATGCATATCACAAGAAAATGATTGTCATCACTGCAAAAAATGTTTATTTGATTTGCTGCAACCTGAAGATACTTTTAACACAAGAGGTAGATAAAAAATTAATTACAGAAAATAGCAGTGGCAAACTAAAGTATGTGTACATCAGCCCTGGTACTGAAATGCACTTAATTTTACGTAAATGTACACGTGGTCAATGAAAGAAGCCAATTTCTGAAGTGTGCTAACTGATTGCCCCATGCTATATCCTAGATGCAAAATAAGAATCGCAAATTAAGAGGGCAGAACTAACACCCACATGCATCATTGCACCCGTTTGCGATTCCTAAATTGCGAAAATTAGGGAATCGCAATTTAGAAATCGCAAACGGCAATGCATGAATAATTCGCAAATATTTTTGCGATTTCTTAATTTTCCTCAATTGCGATTCACATTTTGCGAATCGCAATTAAGAAAAACCTTCCCATTGATTCCTATGGGCCAAAAGGTCCATAGGAATCAATGGGAAGGCATTAACATTTTGCGATTTTCATTTTGCGAATCGCAATTTGTTAATGCATTTCAAGGGTGCTGAGGGGGGTCCAAAGGACCCCATCTGCACCCTTGAAATGTTTTTGTAAGTGCAAGTTTCACACACACATGTCCAAAGGACATGTGTGTGTGTAACATGACACTTTCAAAAATGCATTTTTGAGCATTTTTGAAAGATTTCGCAAATTAACACGAGGTTCAACCTCGTGTTAATTTGCTCCCCCTATTTGCGAATTCGCATTTTTTAAAACATTCATGCATTGCATTTAAGGAATCGTAAAAATGTGATTCCTTAAATGCAATCGCATTTTTAGAAATCGCAAAAAATTGCGATTTCTACACAATTGTTTAATGCATCCCAAAAAGTGATTTTGGAATCGCAAACGGCTGAATTTTGTGATTCGCACAGTTTGCGAATCCAAAATCGCTTGATGCATGTGGCTGTAAATTCCCTCTTTGTACACATGTATGTATTTTTATTTACAGTGTTTTTTTAATTACATGAAGCTGGTAAGACCGCCCCCGCGGCCTGTAGGCAAGAACTAAAAAGGATAAATGGCCATGAACTATAGAAAAGTTAAATAGGGGAACCAGGCTTGTGAATTCCAAAGACAACTATACAAAAACAAAAAAACAGCATCAGCTACCCAAAGCTAGAGATGAGAACATTCTCTGACAGACTGTAGGAAATTCCATCTGCGCTTTATTGCGCTCCAAGTCTTGAGCCTTTTCTTTACCTTGACTTTAAGCTTCATTGAGGTCTTAAGGCCTGATGCCGAGTTTGGTGGTCCGTGGACCGCCAAACCTGGGGTGGAGCAGTGGTGCGGCAACTGACGCACCGGCAGTCCGACTGCCGTATTTTGACTCTGACAGCTGGACCGTCATGGGGCAGTCGCAACTGCCAGGGATCCGCTATCCCTCGGTGGTGGCATGTAGGCCTTAGGATCGCAATATGATGGCGGTGCAGCTGTGGCACCACCAGGCATATTACGACTTTCCTCACTGCTAACCTTTTCATTGAGGTGAGCCTGCCATGGAAAGGGTGGTGGTGAGGAAACTTCCCCCTGTTGCCTCCGGGCCTGGGGATACATGCAGGGGGGCACATGGTGTGCCCCCCTATGTGCATATACCCCAGTTCCTGCACGGCATGCCGTGCAGGAACGTGCTTTGGAACTCCCTCGGCACTGTAGTCCTAAGGCTCACATATGAGCCTTTAAACTGCACTGAAGCGAGACCGCCAAAGCACTGCCTGCCTGATCACGAGGAAACTCATAATCTGGTGGACGAGCAGCAGTTGACTTTGGCAGTGTGGGAGCGGGGCACTGCCACGGGGGCCCACTCCCACACTGCCAAAGTCAACTGCTGCTCGCCCACCAGATTATGAGTTTCCTCGTGAACTCGTCAGACCCTAAGCCTGTGCAACTCAATCCCCCTAATTAATGTGAAGTGATACAAGCACTTTCAGTAACATTTCCTTGCTGAACAGGTATGATACTTTAAATAGGGCAGGCCAGCATGGTTCACTTGGTGGCTTATCGGCAGAGGTCATGATGATCCCCTTAGTCTGAAATGCCGTCTGGAAAGTTCTACCAGCTAACAGAACTCTGGATTTAATAGTCTTGTGCTAGAAATCTTGACTAGGATAAACTTGACACCAGACACGGATTTTCCAAGTTCTTTCAAAAGAGGCAGAAAAGACCCCCTTGGCTCTGTGCAGTAGTGGCAGGAAGACCCCAATTTTCTATTGAATAAGCTTCGGTGGATAGGAAGGTGGAGAAGAAGGTTAAGTAGAGTATAGGGCAAACGAGGAAAAGAGATAGAGGGCATCGCAGAGTTGAACTCCTGTTTGTATGTGCCTCTAATGTGTAAAGTAATTTAACTTAACTCAATATTTCTCTGAGTTAAGGTTTGATTTGTAGTCAGACCAGCTGGGAAAAAGTGAACAGGCTTGCCTCCTTTTGTTTCTGAACCATGCTGTCTAACTAAACTAATGTACTAACTCAAAGAAATATCAGGTTAAATTAATTCACTTTACAAACTGCAGACATAAAAACAAATGCTCGATTCTGCCCAGAGCCCACAAAGCTTATCGGGCTACTGCCCAGGGTGTGTAGGGACAGACAGGAGGAGAGACATAGAAGATGTGTTATGCTGTGCCAAGAACGTGTGAACAGGCAGTGATGGGAGAGACATAATTGGAGGGAGGGCAGGTAGTAGAGCTCGGCATAGAGGGGAAGTTAGGAAGGTCTCCTCCCCCCAGGTCATTATGAAGAGTGCCTCCAGACCTGAACTTTCCACCTAAAAATCATTGATTTCAGGTGTGTTGGTCTAATTAATACAGGGAAAGCAAAACAAGATTGCAACAAAAATCTTGGATTGGAAAAAATGTTTTAATGACCTGCAGGAAGGTGGTTGCCCTAGGCATCGGGAAACCGAGCAAGGCAATAGGCTGCACTCGCACTTCTAGACTACACACCCTGGAGGTAACGAGGGGGAGGATACAAACGGTCCATGGTCTTTTCTTGCATGTGACATTTCATGAAAAGGTTACTCACACCTCCATAAATCTCTAGTGGAGAAATGAAAAGCTGTGTTTCATCCCAAGGAACGTAATATGAAGTCAGGTGGCAATAGTGATCCTTTTGCGGATAAATAAGTTAAAAATGAAATCCTATATACTGAAACTACATATAGTGACGAAGTCAGCAGTTTGTGTGGCCTCTCCAGTGACCTCAGAGAGACATATACCCACACCTCACTATCCATCTACTGCTATGATGGTAAAGAAACTAGACTTGCTTGTCCTGGATGTTACCTATACTTCAGAGGTAGAAGTTAAAATGGCCAGCCACCTAAACTTTGGGCCTGGTGAGGACTCTGTTTTCATTCATCAGACAACAATACCCGCCTTTGAGGCTGGTACAAAGGAAGGTGTGATCCCACAGATAAGGAGGGTGATGATGAGATCTTGCTCAGTCTGGTTATATGTCTATTGTGAACAGTGGTGTAGTTACAGGAGGTGTTTAGTGTATGACTCCCCCCCCCTCCAATTAAATGCATATTTGTCTCAGTATTTGAACCTGGGGGCACTGCGTCAGATCTGCTATGTCTGTATGTATCTGGCAGTGAAGTACAGTAAAAACAAACTAGGCCTTCATTCACTTTTAATAGGTTTGGACAGTCGAATGCCTTACCTCCGGATGCATCTACTCTCTCAGGCCATTGTAGGATGTTTTTACACATGGCGGAGTAAAACTTGTGGTCTATCTTACTCAAGATTGGGCAGGAAGACCTTGAGTTTGCAAGACAGGGTATGCCGTCACCGTTGCAATGGAGTACCTGTGTACCAAACTCTAAATCAGTCCCAGAGACCCTCCTTAGGCAAATCAATACGGACCCTGCTCCTCCTGGGAACAGTCCATCCAAAATCAAGGACACCTCGTCCATTCACCCTGTTGCCCACTGCTTTTTCAGTTGGGATATTTGGATTTCACCCACTGCCCGGCTCTCACTCACTAAGCTACACCATGATTGTGAATAGCAAAGAAACATGGCTGTTCAGTTAAACAGCCAATGAAGCTGGGGAGATCTTTTTACAGCATATACACTTTATTAAACAGAGTTATATTTTACTCTGCTTCTCCTCACTCCTCCCCCTTCTCGAAAGAACCGGTGCTTGTATCTGGCAGATCACACTTTGGCCGGGTGCCTTTCTCTTTTCGAGCTGGTAATAAAATAAAAAACAAATCTTGAGTAAGTGTGGTTTAGGGTCATTGAGCAACCACAATCCTAATCTAACCAGGGTAAAGGAATCTGTGTGCAAGTTCAGCCTCACACTTAAGGGTGAGAGCTGATACGTTTTATTGCATGCTGAGCCGTCTGCTTTCCTGCACTCTCATATCATAGTAAACCAGTGTCCCTATCCAGGCTTAACAGCTTCCCAACCAAATGAGCAGCTGTCCTCACAAACTATGAGGAAGTATTGCTGCAGCATTCAGTTTTCGCTCATGCTCTTAGTACATCAGATAAACACTATAGCTTCAGAGGCCCGGACTGGCCATTGCGGGCAACGGGCAATCCCCTGGTGCGCTGCAAGGGTGGGGGCCCGTTTTTGGGCCCCTGGGGGCCGTTTTTGTTACAGGGCCGTTTTTGCAGTGTTGCTGCAAAAACGGCCCTGTCACAAAATCGACCGAAAACCTGCCCTGGCAAAGAGCGCGGTCGCACCCCCAACCCCCACCCCCCGGGGGCGTGGGGGGGCTGGCTAAGTACTTTGCAAGGGCCGGTTTTTGGTTCCCAGTCCAGCCTTGATGATGGCCCTATACAATCAAAACCTTTGCTTTATACATACTTGCAGGCTCATGAAATGAGTTCCATGTGGAGCCTGGCTTTGGCAATGGTCATTTCTTTAGTCGTTTCCATAAAGTTCTGTTGTTCTGAGGGATACTGCATTGCACAAGGCTGCAGTAACACAGCCCAGTGCTACAGGGACTTGGCTGGTCAGGCAGAAGCAATGAAAATAGCAGGGTGTTGCAAACGACCCATGTTGTGAGTCTCTAAAAGAGGTATAAAAAGCTCAGGCAAAAGCGATAGTACATTTTACACAACACAACCGAGGGCCTCATCTGCATTGCTGGTCGGATCTGAAGGCCCCTCATTTATCACCGCAGGACAACAGGAGCTACATGAAAACAGGGCCTTGTGAGGATGGGCTTAGTCAAGCTATGGCCGCATGGATTGGAAAAGAGTGCAACGCTTTTAAAGTATTCACCATCATGCTGCTGCTTATATTCAGGACTTTGATGATAAATCGGTAAATATTCAGGTCAGAATAGCCACAAAACCCCGCCATTCTTCAGCAGTATTTAGACCCTGATTAATAGAGTTAATGCGGTCTATCCAATGGCACTCATGTCTTTGTAGGATTTGTAAGATATCCCCACCTCTCTCCGGTATTAGGCCTATGTCAATTACTTGCCATCTAATGTCGTCTGCTGAATGGTTTTTGTTTTTGTAGTGAGAGACAAGAGGGGCATTTTCCTTTTCGAGCACTTGATTGATAGCAATCTGACTAACCCTAGGAAGCTTGTTGAGGAGGCGGACCACTGGGTCAGCACCAGGGTCCACAAGGGTCAAGTGGAGACTCCGCCAAGGGTGGGCAGGGTCCCTAGCAGAAGAGTGGGGGGACAAGGATAAACAGAGGGAGTTTCAGAAGAGGCCCCAAAGTAGTCCCCAAGGGAACCAAGGGAAATGTTCTCAGACTCCCCCACCCCAGAAACAGACCGGGCCCCGACAGGTACCCCTGTTCAAAGAGGGCCCATAAAGTGTTACAAGTGTGGTGAACTGGGTCATTTTGCCAATGATTTCAAGTGCCGCCTGTTTGGTAAACCAGCACCCACTGGTGCTCCGCCCAGGCAGATGGCTAGTGTAGCCTTTGGGGAGGAGGTAGAAGTCCAAGGTGGGTGGGACCCCGTCCAGTTGACCTTGGTCTCTTTAAGAGACAGTGAGATGGTCCCTGAGAACTACCTGCCCTCCAACACTAAGAAATATGGGCAGGTGGTGACCATCAATGGCAAAAGGGTGGAGGCTCTTAGAGATACAGGAACCAGTGTGACTGCAGTCCGGCAGCACCTGGTGTCTCAAGAGCAGGTTGTACCCCATGCATACTGCCGTGTTGTCAATGCTAACAACACTGAGAGTCAATGTCCAATGGCTCAGGTTCCCTTTGAGTGGGGGGCGGTCTCTCGTACTCTGCAGGCTGCTGTGAGAACTGCCATGCATGTAGACTGTTTGCTAGGGAATGACTTGGAGAACTCCCCTTGGGAAAAGGTGGAGAAGACAACTCACCTAAGGATGGTGGGTTTACCTGACAGGGTGTACGTGACCACCCGGTCAATGGCAGCCAGTAGGGGTGCTCAAGAGGTCCTGGAGCCCTAGGGAGAGGCCCAGGAACCGGCCTTAGAGGGAGGGCGCAGGCGGCGCGGGAAACCAGCCCCTGAAGTTCCCACGGCCCAGGAGGAAGCAGACCTTGAGGGGGATGCCCTGGAGCCTACCGGGGAACAGATAGCCGAACTGGGGGACCTGCCTGAGCTGACCCTTTGGCAGCAGGAAGGAGGCCCCTCCAGGAAGGAATTCTGCAAGGAGCAGAAATAATGCCCTTCTCTCATGGGTGTGCAGCAGCAGGCTGCAGACCAGGCCAATGATGACCAGTGCGGTACACATTGCATTTACTGGGAGAATGACCTCCGGTATTAAGAGCCTAAAGTTGCTGAACCTGGGTCAGCCCGTGCACTGGTGGTACCCCAGAAGTTCAGAGCCTTCTTACTGGTGCTGGCTCACGATGTGCCATTAGCAGGGCATTTGGGGCAGGACAAGACCTACGAAAGGCACCCACTTTTATTGGCCTCAAATGCACAGGAGCTCAGATGCTCATTGTAGGACCTGCCAGACTTGCCAGGCAAGTGGTAAGAGTTGGAGGAAGCAAAAGGCTCCTCTCCAGCCATTCCCCGTAGTCAGTACCCCATTCCAGCGAGTGGGAATTGACATTGTGGGGCCACTGGACCCCAGGACAGCCATGGGCAACAGGTTTATCCTGGTCCTGGTGGACCATGCCACCTGGTACCCTGAAGCCATCCCTCTGAGGACAGGGACGGCCCCCGTGGTGGGACGGGCACTGATGGGAATTTTCTCCAGAGTGGGATTCCCTCTAGAGGTGGTGTCTGACAGGGGCACCAATTTCATTTCCAAGTATATGAAATCCCTTTGGCAAGAATGTGGTGTAACCTACAAATTCACCACCCCTTACCACCCCCACGGAAATGGGTTGGTTGAGAGATTCAACCGAACTCTTAAGGGCATGATTATGGGTCTGGAAGAACCCACGAGGCGTAAGTGGGACGTCCTGTTGCTATGCCTTCTCTTTGCTTACCCCGAGGTGCCACAGAAATCCCTAGGGTTCAGCCCATTTGAACTCCTGTATGGCCACCCCGTGAGAGGACCTCTAAGTCTGGTCAAGGTAGGCTGGGAGCAATCTCCCATAAAACCTCCCCAGAATGTATATAGCTACATGCTGGCCTTCAGGAACCAGACTAGGCGATTCAGAGCGCTTTTTGAGGCAAATCTGGAAGCCAGCCAGGAGGAGATGAAGCGGTGGTATGACCAGAATGCCACTCTGGTTGAGCTTCGGCCTGGTCAGAAGGTGTGGGTCTTGGTCCCCGTGGAGACTTGTGCGCTCCAGGATAAGTGGACAGGCCCCTTTGAGGTTGTGGAGCGCAAGAGTCCAGTTACCTACCGGTGGACCTGCAATCTCCCAGGAACCCCTTGAGGGTCCTGCATGTCAACCACCTTAAACACCACTTGGAGAGGTCCGAAGTGGGCATGCTCCCGGCCACAGATAATGGAATGGAGGAGGAGACTGAGCCTCTTCCTGACCTCCTGGACAGAGAGGAAGATAGGTCAGTGGATGGAGTTAACCTCTCACCCACCCTGACCCCTGAACAACAGAATGACTGCCGCCAGTTAATGGGACAGTTCTCTGACCTGTTTTCCCTGGTCCCTACTATCACTGATTGGTGCGTCCATGATGTGGATACAGGGGACAGTTCACCTGTGAAGCACAAGGCTTACAGGGTGACTCACAGGGGCAGGGCCTGCATCAAAGAGGAGGTCTCAAAGATGCTTGCTCTTGGGGTGATTGAGTCCTCCAGCAGGCCTTGGGCCAGCCCAGTGGTCTGGATCCTGAAGGCTGCAGCGGCGGGTGCCACACCCGAACTCCGGTTCTGCGTGGACTACAGAGGACACAATTCAGTCACCAAGACTGACGCGCACCCCATCCCCATCCCCAGAGCTGATGAGCTCATTGATCGGTTAGGGGCTGCCCGGTACCTCAGCACGTTTGATTTAACATCTGGGTACTGGCAGATCGCCTTGACTGATGGGGCCAAAGAGAGGTCAGCATTCTCCACACCAGATGGGCATTTCCAGTTCCGGGTTATGCCATTTAGGATGAAGAATGCCCCTGCCACCTTCCAGAGGTTGGTCAACCAGGTGTTGGTTGGGCTGGAGGAATTCAGTGCCGCCTACCTGGATGACATGGCAGTGTTCAGTGTCACATGGGAAGAACATTTGCTCCACCTCTGGGAAGTGTGGTGGGCACTGCGCAAGACAGGCCTCACGATCAAGGCGAGTAAGTGCTAGATCGGGCAGCGTTCCGTGGTGTACTTGGGACACCAAGTGGGGAGCGGCCAGGTGGCGCCTCTCCAACCGAAGATTGAAACCATCTTGGCTTGGAAACCCCCGAAGACCCAGACAGAGGTGAGGGCCTTTTTAGGACTCACAGGGTACTACAGGAGGTTTGTCAAGGGGTATGGCAACATTGTTGCACCCTTGACAGAGCTGACTTCCAAGAAGCAGCCCAGGAAAGTGGTCTGGACTGACACCTGTCAGAAAGCTTTTGGCACCCTGAAGACTGCCATGTGACTTCTCCAAAGAATTTCTTGTGCAAACAGACGCTTCAGAGCATGGTGTAGGGGCTGTTCTCTCACAGATGACTGAGGAGGGCTGGGACTAACCTGTAGCCTTCATTAGTAGGAGGTTACTTCCACGGGAACAGAGGTGGAGTGCAATTGAGCGTGAAGCATTTGCTGTGGTCTGGGCACTGAAGAAGTTAAGACCCTACTTGTTTGGGTCTCACTTCCGGGTTCAGACAGACCACAGGCCTCTCAGATGGTTGATGCAAATGAGGGCTGAGAACCCAAAGCTGTTGAGGTGGTCCATTTCCCTACAGGGTATGGACTTCACGGTGGAACATCGCCCTGGCACAGATCACGCCAATGCTGATGGTCTGTCCAGATTTTTCCGCCTTAGTGATGAAGAACTCCCTGGGGTAGGGTAGTTCTCCCCACATTTCAGCTGGAGGGGACATGTGTTAGACCTGGCACCTTGGCGTGAGTTTCCCTTCCACTTTTTGCTGATGTGCCTCATATGTTTTGCTTGTGTTAGCTGCTCAGGGCACTGTGCCACTGCCAATCAGTGCCACAGTGCAAGTGCTCCCTATGAAAAGTGTATACATTGATTGGATTCCATGTTTGGCTTATTTGGTTTACTGTCAGACCCTAGTAAAGTGCACCAGGAGTGCCAGGGCTTGTAAATACAAATGCTGCTAGTGGGCCTGCAGCACTGGTTGTGCCACCCACAGAAGCAGCCCTTTAAAATGTGTCTAAGGTCTGCCTTTGCAGAACCTGCGTGCAGTGTGGTACTGTCATGCTGACTGCGCAAGTGCACCTACTTGCCAGTCCCTAAACCTTCCCTTAACTTCATATTAGTCACCCCTATGGTAGGCCCAAGGGCAGGGTGCATTGTAAGCATAAGGTAGGACAAGCCCTGATGTGTTTGACGCATGTCCTAATAGTGAATTACAGCCATTTTCGTTTTTCACTATTGTAAGGCTACCTGCTCTCCATAGGCCAGAATGGGCTGCTGGAATTATTACACTCTATAATCCTAAGAGACTCAGAGAGCATGGTAGAAAGTCAAGTTTCGTATGCCTGAACTCGGAATGATAAAATACTTCTTTTGATGTCTCTGCCCTGCACCTTGTGAAGAGAGAGGAGAAGACTGTCAACAGAGTGCTCCTGGACTGTACTTGTCACCACATTGCTGGCTCCGCCTCCTGCGGAGCGTCTGATGTCCCTGCCCTGCTCACTGAAAGGAGAAGCCAGAGTCTGCAAAACAAAGTGCTCAGGGACTGGACTGGATTAGGCAAAGGCCCCCCTGGCCTGCAAGAACAATCATGTTGCGTGCCAAAGATTCCATGACTTCCCTAAAGTTGCTGTAAAAAATGATCGCAATTGTTCTACAGGGATATTTTGTTTACCCTCCTTCTAGGTTAGAATGAAAAACTGGCCTTATGCTGCAAGTTATTTCTGCGTTTTTGGCCCTAAATAGAATTTTAGAGAATAATGGTCTAGCCCGATTAATGGAAAAAGGCTAGAGTTGAAAATGCTTAAGTTCCTCCTAAATAAGATATCTGCAGATTGTCGGAAACTCAATTATTCAGGTACACACACGGCATTCTGAGAGGTATGTTAAATATATTTTTAACATACAGTCCCACTGGCCATTGAGATGTCATGGTGAGAAAGGGCAAGCACTTGAGGGACATAATGAATTATTGTTCAGTTCATTAAAATCATAAATTTAAAACATCATCGAATAAAATCGATCATTTGTATGTATCTGTACTGTCTTCTTTCTTTTCTTATAAAAAGTTTTTGACCCACCTGGGCACCACAACAAGGACCTGATTAAAAGCATGAATCATGCATTCTAACATTTCTAAACCAAGTAATCAGGTTAAACCAAAGTCTAAAAGGTATTTAAAAAGAATATACGATTTAAGTATCGCGTTGTAACATTGCTATTGCGAGTACTCTAAAAAGACCAATGGTGAATTGGCTTAGGTTCAAAATTCAATACTCCATACGCCATACGAAAGAGTCAGCAGGCCTACAATATAATAGCTTTGATAGATAATGCACAAGATACTCTTGATAAAGTGCTTGGTTTATTTTCCAGGTATTAAAACTAGTTACCAAACTAAAAATACAAAACATATTAGCTTGACCCATGTGAATATTCTGGAAAGAGGTGCTTTGTGCGTTTAAAATTGAAAGGAGTGAACAATATTATATAATTAATTTATGATTGGAGCTCTGTTTCAAATTCTCAAGGAGACAAGACAGCGTCAGCGGCGTCGCGGGGGGGCGGTTGGGCGGTCCGCCCAAGGCGACACTATTTTAAGGGCGGCCGCGCGGCACTGGTGGCCTGTTGTTGCGGCCTTTATAATTTATTTGGGGACACTCACTGACACTACTGTCAGTCACAGTAGTTTCAGTATCCCTGCATCCCTGCCAGTTGCCGCTGCAATGTCCCACGTTTGTGCTTCCTTGTTAGTTGCTGGTCCGTCCCAGGGCCGCCAATCTTGTAGCGCGCGAGCGCTACCAATGACGGCCCTGAACATCATTTTGGCCAGCCCTCACGATGGGGACGTAGCAGTGATGCGTCACACGCTTCACCACTACGCACTCTCGTGAGAAGTCCATTCTGGGCTCAAGACACTCGAGTGAAGGACGAGGTTGAGGGCCCAACCCCAATCAGTGGCATTTCAGAGCTACTCCAGCCAGAGAATACGTCCTGGACACTCCGAGAACAAGGTAGGGGTAGCAAGGGAAAACCCTTCCTCCCATTCGCTCTCCCCTTCTACACGCTGACGACACCCAATACCAGCACTGAAAACAATGCGAGAGAGCCTGAAAAGGAGGAAGGGAGGGCAGTTACAGAGGTCACTTAGGGGTTGCTTTCACTGTCCTGATGGCTGGACTCATTGAATATATTCCTTACGATGTTGCCATACGAGCAGGCAGTGGTTCATACACTATTTGTGTGTTTCTCTTGCACAATGCTCTGTTTGGATTGGGTCGCTGTGGCAAGACGTTTGGGGTCTTGCCTTTTGCCTTCCTGCTTCAGTATTACGCTGCATGCTCCTTCGCGTGGCGGGGGATGTTGGCATTTTTATGTGGCTGGTTGAGCCTCACCATGCCTTGCCATGCTGATTGCGTCTACTCTCTGAAGTTTGATGGGGTCGGCCCGGGTTGGTTCATGGATGGGAGACCGCCTGCATATTTCAGTTGCTTCCCGATGTTTAATACCTATTGTTCAGTTGTGCACTATACTACGATGATATATATGAAAATAAAGTCAAAGAATTAATTAAATAAACAGAATCAGATAACTTACATGTGGAAAGAGGACGACTTAGTAATTCAAAATACCTTTTTGAAATGAAATTTTGACTGTGCTGTGGATTACGTTGGACTATGTTGTTGGATCCTGTCGACATCTTGTATCTCGGAGTCCTGGCAAGGGGTTGTTGTCCCTTAGGCCAGGGATGATCGCCTTGGCTTGAGCTGCTGCTTCATGTGGCCTTCAGGTTGTGTCTTGTTGTTCGTCTGTTATGATATTTGCGCCCTTGTCTGGTTTTTGGGTTGGGGATCCTTCTGCATTGGTGCCGGATGGCTTCCTCAACTTCTTCGGAGTGCACACAAGTGATGTGGGTTGTCCTATACCTTCTGCGTGTGGTTTTGGAACGTGCATCCTTGCCGGCAGCTTTGGTCGACGTTGTCCTTTCTTCTCAGTGTTTTACTCATAATCTGTTGACCTTGTTAGGGTTGTCAGCTTGTTTCTCTGTCTGTACGCCTGGGCTCGGTTCCGGCTCCTCAGTTTGGTGAGCTTCCCTTTGGTCTGGATGTTGGCATTGGTTTGGCTGGCTGATGTTATGTTGGGCCTCAGGCCCGCATGACAATGAATGATCGACACTGACACATGGTGATATAGGGTCGTAACTGGCCACGAGCCCGTGCACCCAGGCCCTTTTATTAACAGGCTCATGTCACTCGTGACGCCTGTGAGGAATGCGTGTGAGGTGCAAGTGTGCCCACTACCATAGGGGAGTGGCTACTAACTCTGTGTCTGTCGAGACACTAGAACGTGTTTCGCAGAACACAACAGCTGGGTCGCTTAGGGTCTTATTTCCACACGTTATGTGCTCTTTTGATCATGTTACTTTGGCTACGGCTGTGGGTTCTCTGTAGCTGGGGCTCTGTCCATTTCTGGTATGCGAATTTGGCGAATTTCGGCATTTGCGAATCAAAAAAGGCTTGATACATATGGCCCATAGTCAGGACAACTTTAGAGCATTAAATCAATGGCTCACATTTTAATATGTGTGTGCACTTTGTAAGATAAATGAATATATCTGTCAGTACATTAGATTCATGTGAAAGTTCATAAAGTTAAAATTGCTTGGAATAGTAGGACAATCTTTGCCTCTGAACCATGCTGGTGTAGTCAGGGTACAACGAGATACAGTGGTTCACAAACTAGATCAGTGATATTTCCCTCGCCTTTTGTAGCAGCGTATCACGGTCTCTATAATTCAGGATTTTAATTATTAACGGGCGAGGTGGTGCGCCTGTCATAGATGGTCCGGTTGATATTCTGTGGGCCCGTTCAACACAAAAGTACGGGGAGAGCCCCTCTGGTGCCACATTGTCCCTGAGCCATGCCTCCATGTAGTCTGCCACCTTGACACCCTCACAGCGCTCTGGCAAACTAATGACGCGGATTTTGTTCCGTCTATTTCTGCTCTCCGCATCCTCCACTCTGTCAAGGAGGCCAGTCATCTGTTGCTGCAGTTGACGTATCGTCGTAGAGTTAGCAGAGACTCGAGGTCCGTGAAGGACTGTCTGTGGTCTTTGACTGTGTCAGCCAATTTCCAGTGGTCCTCTCTGAGCAGGGTAAGGCCAGTGGTGAGCGAGCCAATTTGCAGTTCCAGTGCCGCCCTGGAATCTCGAATTTCTTTTAGAATTAGGTCCAATTTATCAGGAGCGTCCTCCAGAACCTCCGAAGATACAGCCCTGGGTGAGGATGTCCGACCGGAGAGGCCCCTAACGGCGTCAACTGGGAGGGTTCCACGCTGATGTCAGTGGAGATGTGCCCCAGCAGGATTAGCCGCAGAAGTGCCAGACCAGAGGATCGTGCTGTGGCTGGGAATTTTCGGTCATCCAGCATAGACTTCAGGCCGTGTTTAATCTGCCAAGAACTTGGGAGGGGGCTATTCGCCTACAGCGCAGTACAGCGTCATCCCGTCATGCCCCACCATACACATACTCAGCACCGTGGACTGCGGTAAGGGCACTGCATGAAGAGGCCGGTATGAGGAATGAGAGGAAGGCCCCAGCTCAGGACGAGTGCTTATGCCACCCTGTGGTGAGGCAGGGAGCAACACAGGGTCTCTGCTGTGGTATCACCAGCCTTGAGGGGGGGGGAGAAGGTCTCATGAGCAGTAGGGTGCAATCTGGAGAAACTTGGGCACGATGAAAGGGCCACCGGCCTGTGTTCAATACCCAAATGTCACCGCAAGTCCCAGATCCTAAGGAAGGGCATCTCACCTCAGGCCGTCCAGGCCAGCGCAGGCCGCATTAAGCGCTTTGGCTCGGTGCTCCAGGCACCTCGGGTCTTCACGGGGCAAGCAGATGGTTGCCAGTGCGCCGGGTGACCCGCGGGGCCATCCAGGCCCCCGGCCGCGCCGCCACTCGTAGAAGCCGCGCGGGAGTTGCCGCGCGGCGGCAACACTGCGGTTTCACCGTGAGGCAGCCCAGGTCACATTTGGGGTCTAAGGCAGTCAGGGTGCAGCATACATCCGGCCATCAACGCGTCCGGTTCAGTCCTGCAGCATTCGTGGTGGTTCCCAGGACCAGGCGGGCCTCTCCCCATCCCACAGCGCACCAGGTCGCCCTCGCCACTGACGGGCCTCCTCTGCACTTCAGGCCCAGGTCTCCTCCTGGTCACCGCAGTGGGCCGGCCCAGGTCTCCTCCTGGTCACCGCAGTGGGCCGGCCCAGGCTCCCACCTCCTCTACGCCAACGTCCAGCGGCAACTTCGGGGCAGTTAGCGAGGCAGGGAACTCCGGGACATTAGTTTCGATCTCTAGGGTCGACCAGCAATCAGGGAATGCAGCACAGGAGAATTAATCCCCACCAAGGGTCCGGAGCTCTACCAGAACACAGCCACCATCTCAGGCAGCTACCCACACCCCCCATACCCTCCCACTTAGTGTAAAAATGCAACACAAAAAGATGATGGACAGAATGTTGAACATTGTCAAACATTCGCCCCCAGTCAGATCTGGGTTTAAGCCAGTATTTCGCTCACCACGCCATTTCAGTTTGGACTCAGCCATATGCAAATCAGCCCAGACTCTGTTCCCCATGGGAACAGTCCTGCCCAAAATGCCAGGCCAGGTCCTCTGTGGACCGGAAAACAAGCATCCTGAGACAGGATTCGGAGCATCACCCCTCATCAGCCAGGCTAGCTTGAAACCTGCGATTTAGCGAGCAATGAGACCTACGTCAGTGCCTACTGTTCCCACTTAGGGTGAAAATGCAACACAAAAATATGATGGACGGAATGTTGAACATTTTCAAACATTCACACATTATTATTTTGCTCGCCACGCCATTCTAGTTTGGACCCAGCCACATACAAATCAGCCTTGACCCTATTCCCCATGTGAACAATCCCGCCGAACTGCCAGGCTAGGTCCTCCCTGGACTGTAAAGCAAGCATCCTGAAACCTGTTTCGGGACATCACCCCTCATCAACCAGGCTAGCTTGAAACCAGTGGCGTAGCGAGCACAGGACCCATGTCTGGGCATACCCTTCCCACTTAGGGTGAAAATACAACACAAAAGTAGG
This sequence comes from Lissotriton vulgaris, assembly GCF_964263255.1. NCBI lineage: Eukaryota > Metazoa > Chordata > Amphibia > Caudata > Salamandridae > Lissotriton > Lissotriton vulgaris. The sequence goes on from NC_141685.1 coordinate 2,049,676,008, forward strand.
GATGCAGCTAGACATGGAAAAGTGATGAGGGAGAGGGTAGTGTGAGGGTGAGATAGAGAAAGAGAGCAATGCAAATCCTGTGAACCTGTTCGGTAGCTGTGTGTGAATCTTGAACTTTCCTCTTCATACCTGTGGTTCCAGGAACTCTCTCTGCTGGATCCCAAGAGATGAACTGCAGAATCGATTCACATGTCACCCTCCCTCATCTCGGGGATCTCAGTCTGAGGGCAACCAGAGAAAAGCACCAACAGTAAAAGCATTCCAAATGCACTCCTACTCATTTATGGGAAGCTGACCCCTCCAGTAAACCTGGCCTGATGTTGAAATTGTGGAGCACATTGGCTCGTGTACCATAATAAAAAATTTAGACAGCATTTTCCAAAGAGAAGGACTTCCCAATCTGTTATAACTGTCAATGAGGTGCAAGTTGTGGCTGGGGCATTTGAAAAGTTCTTGAGGCACATGGGTTTTAAACACTGTACCACATCACTCTATGGTCCTGCTGGCAATGGTGCAGTAGAAAAATGTAATAGCATGATTAAGGGAACGATACAGTTGGCTAAAAACAATGGTATGGAGTGAGGAATTGAGTTGTTCTGAACTATTTGGGCATTCAGCAAAGAGCCATGAACCACAACTGGACATTGACCTTTTGTAATAATGAGGGGTAGGACGGCATTTTCCAAAGGTAGTATTTGATGGATACCTAAAACAAAAAAAGTGTTTTGGGATCCTGAAATGGTAAAAGGAAGGATTAACAAGGCTAAGCAAGTATACAAGGAATATTATGATGGCAAACATGGGTTAAATCTGTGAATTTGCACGTGGGAGATATGATAAAGGTCAAGAGGACTGGTGTTTTGAGAAGTGGGCTCAACAGATTTTGAAAACCTCTTAAGGTAGTTTCAAATGTTGCAAAGCTGTTTTTTTAAGTAATGGGAAGGTTCAACATATGAGTTCTTTTTATGTTTGTAACAAAGAAAGTGTACCGAATGTCGAAGAAGGAAATAGAACATTTGATTGGTTGGTTGATGAAGGGGGGACACAAAAGGAGGAGAGGTTTTTGCGCCGTATTATGGGTGTGCAATTTCTCTTGTAGAAAGGTCTAGTGGAGTTGAGAGCAGAACTGACTGGGAGTTTGGTAGAAGGGTAAGGGAACTAGCATGGTTGAAAGAGTACATATGTGAGTAGAGTATTACACTTCATTATTGATGCAAACTTATTGGGTCATATTATGCAGGATGACCAGACATTCTTACTCGGTTTTATTTAATGTTGTTATTATAAAAGGGGAAGATGTGTTGTGATGTTAGTCATGTAGTTAGTTTTGAGTGGAATGTTGCATATGTAATGTAGTAGTAGGTACTTTATTCGGTTAAGATTATTAACCATAAAAGCGTACAAAATACAAAATTCATTTACATTAAAATAACAATATTAATTTAAGGTAAAAATACATCAGTTTTCCTTACAATCAGACAGTACAAAGTTGGTAGGAGTGATATCCTTGTTCTATCAGAGTAGCATATCTGGGCCGAGGGGTAGGTTCAAGTAATTAAAGGGGGGTAACTGCTGGTAACAAGTTGGTACAGGACCCCTCCTGCCCCCCCGGTGGTATCCCTCCACGCTCCACCTAGTGATTGGCGAATATGCAGATCTTGGGTAAAAATCGCAAAATTCGAGTATTGATGTAGGCCCATCTCCTATTTGTGGCTCCCAGCTTTGTAGATAAGGGACAACCAAATTGTCCCGGAAGTTGACAATGACCAGGTCTCCCTCTATGTTCTTGGGACGGGAGCCTATCCACCCCACCCTTCTGACATTTAGGATTGTCCCGTTAATGTTGGATGGAAGCGGTCTATTTTTTGTCAGCCAAAACTGGACTTTGGAATGTTCATAAAGGCCGGCGTGGGGGGGGGGGAGCTCGCCGCAGGTGTGCTGGTGCACGGACTCCTGGTCCTGGGAGTCCTGTACAAGCGTCCCCGTGTGCCCCGGCGGTGTTTACAGGCTCTCTGGATTCTTTTAGCAGTTTTCCTCTGCTCGGTGGCGGCACCTCCGCACACAGGACTTCCCAAACGAAGCGGGGTTGGATGACATCAAGGGGAGAATGTAACTATGTATTGTTATGGAATGAAGTCAGGGTCAAGAGCCGGATGGTCGTGGAAGCATCTGCTGGTGCTTGTACCAGGACAGATACAATAAAGTTATTTGAAGGAATTTGTGTGAAGCCTCTTCTCTACACATAGTATAGCAGTACAAGATTATCAAAGGAAAGCCAAAACAAATTATGAAGTTTATCCATAACATGTAATAGACGAGGACGTAAGTAGCAATAGTGCAAAATATAGGAAAGACAATTTGATGGTGAGATTGGAAGCTACGGTCCTCCTGCCTATAATGCAGGAGGAATTCTAATTTCTCCAAACTAACCTACACTAAAGAAAGCTAAATACAGTTGTATTAAAATTATGTAATTCATCAGCAGACAGCAGGCATGCATAGGCATTGAAAATAGGATTTCTGGGCGTGCTCAGCGCCCCCAGAAATAATTGTGCTGGATTTCAGAAGATGAATGTTTATGTTTGTTAATGGTTATAGGATTTATAGAGTGCATGGCTACCCGCAGGCATCCCAGGGCTATAACAGGCATAAACAACTATCTGAAGAGAGAGTTAGGGAAACAGCCAGGTCTTAAGTTTCTTTTTAAAAGACTGTTCGTTTCCATTCCGTCACAACTCTGGGTCCAGACTGTTCCAGAGTTTGGGCTAAAGATGGGAGAATGATCTACCACCCCACCTTGATCTCCTAATTCTGGTGGTGCTCATCAGAACATTGGACCCTTACCTAAGACAGCAGTGAGGGGAGTAAGGGGAGATCAAGGTTCATAGCATAGCTGGACCTCTGCCATACATGGCTCTGTGGGCCAGGCAGACTGACTTAAATTTGATCCTGGTGTGCACAGGGAGCCAGTGCAGCTCTCTCAAGGACACTCTGACTGACTGGTCCTAGATATTTTGAGAAGCAGTCTAACTGCCACATTCTGAACCACTTGTAGTCTACTGGTGATATATTTAGGTGACCCAAGGTACAGTGAATTGCCATAATCGAGTCTCGAGACCACTGAGGCTTGTACCACAGTCTTTCTTGAATTCTCTCAGATTAGACTCAGGATTTTCCTGATCATCCGGAGTATACCAAAACAGTTACGCGCCAGTTTTTAGGCTTGCGTCTCCATAGGGAGATTCTGATTGAGCCACATGCCCAGATTTTTTATAGAACATTTCGGAGTTGGGGGGGGGGGGGCCCAGTTTGCTGGCCAGGAGATCGCTGCCCCAGGGCTGAAAATACTGTCCAGGATCATCAGCTCGGTTTTATCCCAGTTCAGCTTGAGACTACAATCAGCCATCCAATTACCTATTTTTTTCCAGACACGCATTAGCTGCCTGGGGTTGGAATTGATAGAGTCAGCTATTGACACCATTAATTGGCTGTCATCAGCATATGACACAATGGAGAGTCCAAAATCCAGTACTATATGGGCCAATGGGCTCATATAGATATTAAAAAGTGTTAGACTCAGGGAGGATCCCTGAGGCACTCCCCAAGGTGCTGAAAGAATGTCTGACAGGATTCCGGCCTCCATACATTAAAAGGATCTAGAATTCAGGAACGAGGCCACCCATTGGTTGGCTGTGCCTCTAATCCCAATGTTTTCTAGCCTGTTGGCAAGCATTTTATGGTCTACTTTGTTGAAGGCCGCACTTAGATCTAAGAACACCACCGCTGCGGACCTTCCCTGAACTAATATGCTTTTTAATTTTTCGGTGACCAAAAGTAGGGCTGACTCCGTACTATGCTCTGGTCTAAAACCCATCTGGGTCTGATGTAAAATGCTATTTTCTTCCAGGAACTGTGAAATAGCAACGTTGAAATGCTTCTCCGTGATCTTACCCTAAATTGGCAGTCGTGAGATCAGGCGATAGTTTGCCATGACTGTGGAGTCAAGTTGCGTTTTTTTAAATAACGGTTTTACAATGGCATGCTTCCACTCCTTAGGTACTATCCCTTCTTCAAGAGAGATAGAGAGATGAGGTTGGTCAGTTGAGTTAAAACACAAATCCCCCCCTTGAGCAAGAATGAGAAATAAAGATGCCTTTACATTTTGTGTATAGCTTGTCATATTTGTGGTGTGTTCAAAGACAAGGTCAAATATCAGGGCAGGTCATCTGACAAATTGCCGCTTTTTTGGAAACTGGAGTGTACTTTTATTTCTATGACTGCAAAGTGAGGGAATTTTGTAAAAGTAATCTAGGTGACAATCTTACAGGGATCCAGGCAGTATGAATGGAAAGGCTGCAGAATGTCAGTTGTTTTCTAACACTCAATATTTAAATATTAGGTCATTAACTATGCGCATATTTCAGATTATATCAGCAATTAGGAAAGCACAAATGCAGCACCTTTTTAAAATTCAGAAGTGTGATGTAAACAAGGACTTTAATAGGATCAAAACAAAATAAGACACTTTACCTAGTGATGCACAAATGCTAAACATTCACTGATTTATACACATGCGCTTTATACTTTTACCAGTAAAACTGCATATCTATGCAAAGTTAGTGGCCATTTCAACTGAAAATATGCTGTTCGTCACTGACAGTGCACTACCTCGTCAGTGCTCCAGAATGCACCACCAGCTACATACTACACCCATACTTACCACTCTCCTGCGGAATGGGTATGGCATATTTGCTACACTTGTATTTTTTGTATGATGCTTCGATCGTTCATGATTCCTATGACTTTAGTGATAGAAATGGCAACACCCCACTCTAAAAATTGTTCTAGCATGACTCCAGCCATAGTGTTTTCCACATAGGTATTGGTTTACTGCATTTGGCTCATAATCCATCATCTACTGCATAATTTAAAGATTTAAAAAAACAGTTTTGTTTCTTTATCAAACAGATTATATGTTACTAAAAAGCACTATAAGGGATGCAGTGCAGACACTTTTACAAGGTTAATTCTTCACCTTTCAGTTTCTCTGTGCTGTAGTTAGGTATTCAACTGATACTAATTAGGTGAATGTTTACCCAAAGGTTAGTAATGTGTTTATAAATGACAAAATAGTGAAATAACCCTGCCACAGAATATTCCTCATTATGCCACATCATTTGCCAGTTTATGCCACTTGATCTGACTTCAAAAAATCTACTCGTCCACTTCGTATAGGAGTTAGTTTTTATCAGTGTGTGGTATTTTAGGGCCTATTATTTCGTCCTGGTGAGAGAGCTCAAGTTGTCAAAGGGCAGGTGTTCTGTTCATTTAGAAAGCACATGAACAATAAAGATGCCTTTAAATCTTGTTTTTATCTTGTCACACTTGCTGTGTATTTAAAGACAGTGGTAAAATGTCAGCATATGTCTTCTTACAAATAGTCTTTCTCAGACTGTAAAGTTAGGGGATTTTGTAAATTGAACTGTGTGACAATCTTGCTGGGGTAGAGGGAGTGTGAAATAAAACGATGCAGGGTGTCATCTTTTTTTCTAATACACAACATGCAAATAGTTTGTAATTGAACTGTACAATTATTTCAAGATATGTCAGCATTTAGGAAAGCACATTTTTTGTAATTCTGAAGTGTGATGGAATCAAAGATCTTATTAGGATGAAAGTAAATAAGGACATTTAACCTTATATTGTGCAAAGGATAAATATTTGCTGAAACCTGATTTCCAAAAATTATCATTTGTACTTTATATAGTTTTATTGGTTAAACTGCCATTCAATGGGAACATTTTAGGCCATTTCAAAGGAAAATTGGCTGCTTCTAAAGGATGGGGTGCTTCCGCATCATACTTTAGTGATACAGTAATGACAAGCATGAGTTTAGAACCCGGAACGGAGAAACATTCCTGCTTCCGCCCTGATGACCAGGCTATTAGTGATCTATGAGGAAAGTCAGTGGTCATGTGTTCCCTGCATGTGGGCTAGATTCTTTTTATACGTGGAGAAAAAGTTTATTCTTTTAAATCTAACAAGTATTTTTTGTACATCAGAACACCTCAACTCCCATATTTGAGGGTGCTCTCATATGTGACAATGAAAAAAAGGCGGCTTGGTGAAATAAAATATATGGCTAGGATCACACAATTTAAGACCAGTTTATGGGTCAAGAGCATTGTAGTTAGGTCGAGTGGCTTATTCAAGTCACTGGACCACCCGGTCTAGTAAAATATGTATATTTTGAGGCCTGATGATTTAATCAACCCTGCTATGTGATTTTGTCCTCCATTTCCGTATAATTTGAGTGGCCATCTTTCAATAAAAGAGATGTTAAAGCCTCAAAGATGCTTATCAGAATGTGCAGAACTGCATGCACATTTAATTGACAACATGATAATATCCTTAGATCTTTTTGAGGTAGGCCTAAAATGGAAAAGTACCCAGGATATTAGGAGCCATTGTATTTTAATGTGCTAAAAAATTTGTTTCCTTGTTTCATATTCTTTACCTGAGTATTTCTCTTCCCAACAGACTGAGGGGTTCCGATTCCCGAGGCCTTCTTCAGTTCCTCCCTCTCCTTCAGTATCCTTACATTCTAGCCCTCATCATAGTGAGGAAGAGGATGACGATGAAGATGAAGACGAACGGTATGATGAAGACGAGGAGGCCGAAAAGGACAAACAGAACTTCAAGCTCCCATTTTCCCTGGGGCCGATGCCGAAAGGAAAGAAAAAGCAGCATGGAGAGTACAGAAACTGAATATGAAAATGCCATTCAACCACTGTGGCTGCATGTTTATATTAGATCTTTGTAATGTTAGGAGCTCCATTGAAGACACTAGTGGTGGAGGATCGAAACTAGCTGTTCTACACCTTCAGTTCCAACATTCTAATATTTGTCTTGTTGCTTCTTCCTGTTTAATTTAGATATTCCTGTTCTCGGTGGGTGGAATAATCGACGAACATTTTGGACCTTCTGCAGAGGACTATATAAGTGGCTAAAGGCTCTCTCTCGTTATAGGTCCTCACCTGCTGCTCAGAACCATAACTTGGGAACAGAGCATGTATCAACTGGTATAGCCCTTGGTAGAGGATTATAATGCTACTGTATTAGTAGTAAGGCAAGAAAGCCAGCTATTTGTTAAAAAAAACACAAGCCTTGCTGCTGGCATCTGGTAATGCAAATACTTTAGTGCAGTTGAAAGATCTCGTTATTACCTTTCAAAACAGCAACAGTAATATCAAGCACATTGGAATGCATACTGGGTGATATGAACTTTTGAACTAAGGCTTATTTTATGCTATTTGGCCAGCAGTGTGTACAGATGAAGAAAGGGCTCGGTTACACCTTGTCCTGAGCTGAAGGCTGTTCTTGGGATTGTTCTACTCTTACGCTTGTTTCTTATCAGAGTCTTCCTGACGACACTCTGTCCTTACAGGAACTCTTTCATTGGTGACCAAAGCTTCTGGTTGGTAATGTTTTTAAGTAGAGACAAATATGGCATTCTTTTTTAATGTGTGAGCTGCTTCTAAAGCCCCCCTCGAAGAAGAGGCTACAAAATGGGTATTTACTGATGGTGTAAGAGCAGTGCCATTCTAACAAGCCCCGATAAACGTTGTCGGCTGAAGTCTAGTCACCCTTTCAAAAGGGTTAACAATCTGGCTTGTTCAGTTATCTTTGGCAGCAGCTCTCTCCAACAGACGCTCCCAGGGAGGGGGTTGTACTGAACATAGTTTCACAAAGCTGGTCTAGGTAGAATGTGGGTTTGGTACATTCTGAGAATGTAACTGATCATGTAATCATGATTTGAATTCCGAATTTATTTGGATTTTAATTTTCTGGAAGTGCGTGAGTGTATCTTTAATGCTCAACAAATGCCATTAATTTAGAATCTAAGTACCATCAGGTTGTTAGGATAAATAAGGTGAATAAGAAGGAAAGCGAGTGTTCCAATCAACATCGAAAGTTTAAAAAAAAGCCAGCCAAAACACTGTACAGATAAAGAAGTCAAGGTGTCTTATTCTACAAGCTGCAATGTCAGAAACAGCACAAGGTTGGGCGAGACATATTTGGTCGAATAACTAGGAGACATGGATGCAAGTCCATAGTGTAGTGTGTTTCCATTAAAGCCTAGAACTAGAACAATATAACCCAAAAATATTGCACTAGAAAGACTGTGACACATATTCAACTAGGTTGTTTGGCAGTGCACAAGCTCTATGAACCCAGCACGACAGCATGACCAAAGCTCAAAGTTAGGTAGAAGGCCTTAGCTCTGGGGTAGCTTGGGTGTCATGGGCCCTGATGCAAGCAAGGAAAATGGGTATTATTCCCTTATTAGGTCAGTATTAAACCACAGAGCTAATTCTACTGCAGACTGCAGTGGGCCACTCAATCCTTTGGACCCTGGGGTCATTACACCTGCTACATAATAGATCTGCGCAGGCTAATAGGTTTACAAGTTCCACCGTTCTGCCCTTCTCTCTTTTCTTTTGCTATCCTTTGATACTCTTATTTTCTACCTCACTTTCATTATCTCCTCCATATCCTCTTCTTTGGCCTGCCTCCTTTTCTCTTCTTTCTCTTACCTCTTATCTCAGTCCTCTCTTCTCTCCCTTGTATACTTATTGTCTCACATGATCTCCCCTTGCCCTTTCTGCTCTCCTTTACCTCCCATCATTGTTCCCTTCTCCTGTTCTGTCACCTTTTTCCTCTCCTGCTCTCCTTTTTGTTATTCATTATCTCCTTTCTCCATTCCACTTCTGACGTTTGTTCTATTACCACCAATCACACCTACCCTCTCTGAATAGTAAGTAAAGAGGTAGGCCTCAGGAAGGCTCTATGTTTAAAACAAAATCTGAGTGGGGGACATCTAAATACCAGTAGTTGGTGCAGAGTAGACAGGTCCTATCCCACTCATGGGCCCTGGTTACACTGCACCAGCAGCACCACATTTTTCTAGGCCCCTGGACCTCTCGCTTAAAAACATAAGCCCTCACTACAAACCACCAGGCAAAAACAACCTACTCTACTTTTAACATTCATAAGGTTTAGATTGGAAGTTTCCAAGACCCCCAGCACCTTTAAGTAACACATATGTAAGGACAACCTCAACCATCCACCCGCACCAATGATGTTCAGTAACAAAAATGCCTAATGATTGGGGAACTTTTGCTGAATGAATCACACCCGCAGTCCAATGTCAAGTGACCAAGTAATTGGTGAATGCGGCACTATGCACATACACAGTAACCCATGAGGCTTTGTCGCACTTAGTACATCTAAGGCAAGGGCCTGGAAAAACATTGATTTTTATAGCTTGGAGCGTGTTTCCTGAACATAGAGCATCATGCAAAAAGGGCTCAGTTTATTTGCCTACCTTCTGGATCAGGCACGGGGTGTTTTGAAGTGTCCCATGATCCACCAGGCAGCCAGTGAATTGAGATATGATCAATGATGTCAATGGTGAATGAGCAGAAGAAATCATTCAAAAGCATTTTTCATTCAGTAAAGATTACGTACTGACACAGAGGCACCCACAGATGTATGTTGTTCTGGAGTGAAACTGGATGGCCCTGTGGCACATGGGACTGCAGTATGGTTTCAAAAGGGGAAGAGTAAAAGAAGGTTTTCCGGAAGGTACAATTAGAAAAAGCTCCACCACGCTGCTGCACCCCATAACCTTCCAGCCCTAGGCTGCTTAATACACGACAGGCAGATCCCTCAAGGAGGACAACATTGTAGGGCAATCAGGAAACCATTTATTCAAATATTTCCTGATCAAATGTGTAAGTGTCCTTTTATCAAAGAGACATGGTTGTAGGTCATGATTTTCCTCCACAGTCTCATGCATAACAATTGATCCAGGAGCCATAGATCATAGGTCTTTAAACTGGGGTGACCTGTGTTATTTCCCAGGGGGCAGCCAGTTCCACAAGAAAGAACTGAGGCAACAAAGCTGAAGGTGCATTCCCAATGCTGGAGATGTGGCAGGGAGGGGATATTGTGTATCTACTGTGGGAATGCTTTTTTGGTGCCCGGCAATTGGAAACAGATTTGGAACTCGCTTGAGGAAGATTTAGACACATCACTAGAGCTTAATGCACTCTTACATGTTTTTTTCTAGCCTTCCTGAATGACACTTCATGTGAAGCGCTGCTTGTCGACAGCGTTAGCAACAGCAAAGGTGGGATGTTGAGATTTTGGAAGTCTACCAAAGTCCCAACATATAGACAATGGTTTGAAGATATGCATGATGCCGGAAACATACAGAGTATTGGAGGGTCCTAGGGGAAATAGTTTATAGACAGAGAAGGTACCTTGTCCCCCAACTCATACAGCAAAAAAACACGAGAGGTACTCAAAGTCTGGGTGAGGAAAAGTGTTGGAACCAAATGGTGTCCAATGATGTGTTCAGATCACTCAGTTGATCTTGAACAGAAGAAACTATTATGTCAAAGAGGTGAAATAGAGAAGATACAAAGTCTGTAAGACTAGAAAACAGTACCCATCAGCCCACTCAAAAGTGGAGTATCGTCATCTGGGTAGTTGGAAAAAAGGTGTCCTATAGGCTTCTCCTCAGCGAAAGTCTGAGGTTGCCTAATCATGGACCCTTAGGTCGAGCATCCAACCCACAGAAGACAGTGTGTGAGCAGACAGGGCAAAAAAGTTGCAGTGCAGAAAATAAAGACAAGAAAAGGAAAATAATCCTGGTGGTTAAAAATACCTACTTTGATGACATAAGGAAACTTTATTGGATTTGACCATCAAAGTGGCATCATTAAAAGCAGTATGCTGATAGCATGGAAGGAATTGCTATCTATCATGCGTGTTACTTGGTCGACATGTTTCAGCCTTTAACGGCTTTCTTCAGGACCTATGATAAGCTACTGCAACACATACTTATCGTGAATAGCGACCAATCTCCCATGGATTCAAAGGATAAAGGTGTATCTTCTCCTGTATAAACAGTGTGGGAAACAAAAATTGAGACACCGTGTTTAAATACATACATAATATAGTACACACCTCACACCTCAATAATAATATTTAAAGTGTATTCAAATGTAAACTCACCCTAAATGTGGGGAGAGAAAGCCTCACCTCGCCTGGCAACTGCTCAGGTAGGAAGGAGGCCACGCACTAGAAATAAGCGCATGAGATTGAGATTAGTTATCAAGTAACTGCTGATAACATACGTTTCAAAAGAGCAATACCATGAAGGCAGATATATAAGACCAGATTTATAGAGAGAGACTACCAGAATCCTTCTCTAACCAGTTACAAATAGTTACAAAGGGCCAGCCAATGCCCGGGTAGTATCTTAAAGAAAAAGGGACTAGGCACTACATGTTAGCGCTGAGTCCGTGCAAAAATAAGCATTCACATGGCTGAAGCCCTTAGAAGATAAAGCGCGAGTGGAGCGCTCAAAAAACCTACCTCTCCGTCGTTGCCTCGGGTCCGGCTCAGTCTTCAGACCCGAGTCTCTCTCTATAAACATGTCGCTGAAACATGTCGACCAAGTAACACGCATGATAGATAGCAATTCCTTCCATGCTATCAGCATACTGCTTTTAATGATGCCACTTTGATGGTCAAATCCAATAAAGTTTCCTTATGTCATCAAAGTAGGTATTTTTAACCACCAGGATTATTTTCCTTTTCTTGTCTTTATTTTCTGCACTGCAACTTTTTTGCCCTGTCTGCTCACACACTGTCTTCTGTGGGTTGGATGCTCGACCTAAGGGTCCATGATTAGGCAACCTTAGACTTTCGCTGAGGAGAAGCCTATAGGACACCTTTTTTCCAACTACCCAGATGACGATACTCCACTTTTGAGTGGGCTGATGGGTACTGTTTTCTAGTCTTACAGACTTTGTATCTTCTCTATTTCACCTCTTTGACATAATAGTGTCTTCTGTTCAAGATCAACTGAGTGATCTGAACACATCGATATGCATGATGCTGCAAGCTTCGAAAGGTAGATCTATAAACTCATTGATGATCTGCTAAAATCTTAAGAAACCTGGGGATATTTCTTGAAACAATGGGACTATTAGTGGATAGGGGATGCTGTAGTCTTAAGGGGTGCTGACGCTGTTGAGCGTGCATATTTCCACTTGATGTAGGTAGGGGCTTCTGTTGTACTATTTTATACCTGTTGCATTCTATGACAACTTTAAGAGATGGTCAGTGGTTTTGTTTGAGGTTTGCTGTCTTTCTTCATGGCTGTGATGGATAGCAGTTTACTGAACAATCAATAAAAAATTGATATAAAAGAAAAAGATCCTAGGCGGGTACTTCCATCCCTTATCTGATGATGTGTACAAGACATGCGTTTTGATCGCTCTCTTGCATAAGAATTTGGCTTCTCTTGTATGTCAAGTTGTTTCTCATTTTTGCCTGGACATCCTATTTGGAAGTGACCTTTATTGCCACTGTTGTGGAACCTGCTCTGCATTGCAGGTCACACACCTGAATGTGGAGAGCAAAACCTACATCTGAAACAGGTGTATTTGCTGTTGCCTGCTAGTGAACGTGTGTCCTCAACATTGCACAGAGATGCCCCACACGCTCGTCTCCACTTGCAGTGCAGGTCCCAGAAACTCATTAACTCACTGAGAGAGAAGATGTGATCCAGAGCTAGAACTCTCATAACAATACAGGAGGGACCTAAATGTAGTAGGATGGCCCCTCTAAAAAGTTAGGGTAAGCATAGCCAGCATAAGAAGCTTCCTGAAGAAGCGTTGTCCTTCATGTCTATGAAAAATTATTAGTGCTGGGAAAGAATCAGTACCACGTCAAGCAGATTTTGCTCCAGCCTTTATGAGCTATCACAGCCCCACCAAGTTTTTCAAAAGACATTCATGCCAATTTGAGCCAGTCTTTACATTCTAGGACTGGTAGTTTTATAAACCAGGTCCACAAGTCTCAGAATGGCAAGAAAAAATTGGGACTGTAGCAGGTAGTCAAAAAGCATCCGTCTGCAAGCTGATCTGCAGTGAATGGGATATGACACTAAAAGGAGAAGAAAACAGAAGGGGAGAGGTGGACAGTGACAGACGGGCGCTGATGCATGAGAGGTAGGCAATGATGGGAGAGGAAGGCAGGTGGGAGAAGCAGAAACTGGCAGGAAAAGTAGAAACGGATAGGAAGAGGTGGTCAGTGATAGGAGAGAGAGATAGCTGTAGGAGAGAGTAGCAGTTATGGGAGATTTAGGTAACAGAAGGTGGGTGCGATTTTGCCAGATGAGGATTTAACAGGAGAGAGGTCTATAAGAGGCACTAACAGGAGAGATGGACAAGAGACCATAAAGAAGAAAGAGTGAGAAAAGAGAAAGCACACAGTCCTGCACCCCATATGCCCTGATGCAATCCCCTCTGAGCAAAGAATGCAACAAACGTCCTTTCAATCATCAACCCCATCTGTGCTCTGGAACATTTATTCACTCCCTCCCGAATGTCAGAGTTTGGGGAGAGGGGGTGTGGGGGTACATTTTTCTCAGATGTGCTCAGCATTACAAAGGTTGAAGACCTATTTAAATGGATAAGGGCGCAAGTTTCCCTGGTGGTCACTGGGGCGAGGACATAGGCAGTTGTCTTGGAATAAAACATCAGATGTTTTTTCTCTTTTATTCTTTGATATAATTCTTAAATGAAATAAGGAATAAAACTGTCACATGTTAGAGATAGGAGGGGCATCCATTGTAGTGCAGAGACAATTTGATGACATCATGATGATAAAATGCAAATGGAGTTATTGCTGCAACTATTTTAGTAGATAATAGGTAGAGTCGGCATCATTGCCGTAGCTGGAGGTAAATGTGAAAACTTCATATATCTTCTCCATAAATCATGTTGGAAATGGAGCTCAGTCTTAAATGTTTCATAACAAAACTTGTGGGTGTTGTAGTTATAAACAGAATATGAAAATAATCATCTGAATATGAAAAGCTTTTGTCGTAGCATTAGCTGTCTTGTGTGATTAGTGTATAAATACTGACTTTGTGCTCCAGTGGAATTAGATGTGTTGTATAAATAGGCCTTTTTTATGCAACAGTTCAAAGGAAGGCACTATCGTACGCCTATACTGGACCACTGAGAACTTTGTTCAAGTCGTAATGACGAGAACCAGCATTGTTTGCATTTATTTAACAACTACCAGGGTTCCGGGTTTTGCACCGGCATTTATCAACGTGTCATGTGCCATGTTAATTGTCCATGCAAAACCCCTGCATAAGGGCAATTACTGTGTATTGGAGAGTGCAAATAACATTTGCGCATGTTAAGGTAAATTTGTTTTTCATGCGGGTGGAAATCGGTAACCAAAACGGTCAGCTCATGTTTTTTGCATTGGAGAGTTTTCTTGTGGCTGCAATTTACAGCTATCTATAAATGGGATCACAAGCAGTGTGGCAATGATAAAAATGTCTAGCAATTAGCCTCATACTCCTCAGCCTATCTGAATTAAGCGATTGAGGCATCCTGTTAAAAGAAATCATCAACTATTCTCCAAAAACCATATGGTTCAATGAGACATTTCAGGTGCTTGGTTTGAGAAAAAAACTACTGGCATTATATGTTGTGGTTTTTGTTTCAGCCAGCAAAAATGTTAGGACAAGAAACCAAACCAATCTTGTGAAATTGCCCTGCAGATTGCGCTAGGCCAGTTGACGCCCCAATCTACTGGGATTAAGTCATTTCTGACTCAGGTTGCTTGGGAATGCAGCCCAAGAACAGGTGGTAAACTCCATCTAAGGCTAAATACAGGCACCATTTCAATGACAAAAGGGTACCATAAGGGTCAGTTGAAGTAGGTATAGCAAGTTCCAAAAAGTTCTCTACTGTGCATAACTCCTCTGGATGTAAAGTGTGTGATGTTTCAGCACCTGCAGTAAAGGTTTCATTGAATCTTCTCATCACCACTTGATACCAAATGTACAACCTTGAAGCACTGTTAATGTAAACAGAGATGGCACAGCCACTTTGCAATATTTGTTCACTATCTTTTCTTTTCAGTGTATGCCTTTCATGAAATCGTCTTGTGTTGTTTGCATGTCAGCGATGGGTGTGTCCAGGGTGTGTGGCTGTCTCCCTTGTTAGGAATGGTGGGAGTACATTGTGTCAGGAAGGACAGTAGACGTATGCAGTAAGTAAGACTATGAGTCTACTGAAGCTTTTTCTTTTAGCTGAGAGACAAAACTTGCATATAAATAAAAATAAAATTGTTTGTTTCAAATCTTTGTGTTCCTTTCTCTTATTATTGGGAAGACCTACATGGTGTCAGTTGAATAATTTTGAATGATTTTGGGGTCCTTCCTAACCTAGGGAGAGGACCAAGTAGATACCTTGAACACAAAGCGCACATCCTGCTGAAATGATTCGGTGGTGATCCCATCCTCTTAGGACCACCCCTAGCACAGGTATGGGCAAAAATACAATCCCAACCAAAGGCCCTGCAAAGCATTATGGGACGATATTCTAGAGTGCAGTGAATATTATAGTATACAATATCAAAACACTCCTCAAGGGGGCAGGCTCTCCGGCTCAGCTGAGAGATAATACTATAATATTCACTAAACACTAGAATCTTGCCCCATAATGCTTTGCTGGGCCTTTGGATGGTACTGTATTTTTGCCCATAACTTTACTTGGGGTGGTTCTAGGAGGATGGGACCACCACCACATTTGATCAGATCAGCAAATTATTGCACAACGATAGGAAAAATGGAGATGACAATTTGAACATTACTCAAAAGCCAGATGCAAAAAATATTCTGATTAACAAGCAAAGATTTATTGTTTAATTTTGTGGGTGATGATGTGGAAGTCTTAATAGTAACCCTTCCTGATCCTGAGAGAAACATGTATAAAGATCACATGAAATGTCTAAATGAAAGATTTGATCTGTCGAGAATCTCGGATATTTAGAAATATCATTTCAGTATAGCTTCATAAAGAGAAGATGAATGTATGGTTGAGTATGTAACAAGACTAGTAGGGAAACTAGTTACGTTTTGCTAGTTTGAGAAATGTAATAATGAGAAAGCAATAAGATTAAAAATAATTCAAGGATGAAATTCTGTAAAATTGAGGAAGAAATTCCTAAAAACCATGTATGATTTAAAAAAGATTTGACGAATGGTTTGAACGGAGACGGTAAATTCACAATCCGCGAGATTCGCGAATTTCCCGCAAAATCCGCGAGAGGAACTGATTGGGTCAAAAGTTCAAGCTGACTTTTTGTAACTATTTTAGAATGGCGCCGGCAAGCTGCCAGAGCCTCTAAAATAGTTACAAAAAGTCAGCTTCAACAAGAAGCACTAATAGATAAAGTAAATTAGGTGCTAGAGTTGAATCTCAAATTCAGTTACACAATCATTAATCACCCCAAACTTGGGGTGATTAATAACTGTGTAACTTAATTTGACCTTCAACTCAAGCACCTGCTATACTTTATCTATTAGTGCTTCCTGTTGAAGCTGACTTATGGCTGAGGTCAGAAGGGCACAAAGTGGGACAGAGGGCATGAGTTGGGCAGAGGGCAGAAGGGCACAGAAACCAGTGGGGCAGAGGGCAAAAGGGCACAAGCAAGAGTGGGGCAGAGGGCAGAAAGGCACAAAAACAAGTGGTACAGAGGGCAGAAGGGCATAAAAAACGAGAGGGTGGCAGTGATGAACCAGGCAATAAAAAACCATACGCAAAGTTCCCCGCGAACACGCAAAAATAAAAAATCCGCAAATTCGCGAATTTTGAGGATTGCAAATTCACAAATCCGCAAATTCGCGGATCGCGAATTCGCAAAATTCGCCCATGCTTAACACAAACACAAAATCATGCTGTTAACATCAAGCAAGGAAGAATGAAATCAATAGAACAGGTTTGACAAATGCCAAAGAAAGCTAACATAAAGGAAAAAAATAGACACACAAAGCAAAGAAAAGAAGTTATGTTACAGATGTGGATTGTAATTTCCACATTTAAAAATCTGCCCTGCTTTAGGACAACAATGTAGAGAATGTGGAAAGCCTAATCACCTTGCAAATGTGTTTTGGTCTAAACTAGATAAAAAGGAAAGTTGGAATAAAAAGAAAGTTGGGACAAACAAAACAAACGGAATACTGGATATTCAAGACAAATAGAAAGTGTTGAACATGATTATGACAAAGAGCCGGACCAATCTGAAAGGTTGTATATGGAAAAAAAAATTAAACTTATTACAATGATAAGAAGAGAAAATGTTTTAAAAAATCACCTATAGATATAATAGTTGGGTCTCAGAAAGTTCCTTTTGTTCTTGACAGTGGGGCAACATGTGATCTGTAATGTGTGTCACTGAATACCAGAAATTGAATGAACAACCATCCCTAAATCAGTCAAAAGCTAATGTTTTTCAAGGGAGAGCCAAAAATCCTGTTTTCTGTCTAGGAAAATCTGAAGAGATTCTACAAATCGACGATGTGCCCAGTAAGAAAGAAGTTAATGTGTTGGAAGGCGAAATTCTTGGTCCATGTCAATTGAGCAATGTGACTTCTCAAGTCATGGGTTTACTAGTAATGACTAGCAATGTCATGACAGATCATCCTGTTACAAAAAAAATCCAGAAATATTTAAAGGGCTGGGAAGACTGAATGACCAGACAATCACATTACATATTAATGAAGCAGTAAAACCGGTGGTGCAAGAACACAGGAGAGTTCTGATACACTTGCAGACAAAGGTAGAAAAATAAATACATTCACTGCTTCAACAAGACATCATTGAACCAGCCACTGGTACAACAACATTGGTATCTCCCATTGTGGTGGATCCCCAAAAGAATACGGAAGAAAATAGGATTTGTTTGGACGTACGAGTACCTAAAACAGAAATCGAGAGATATCCATTTGAATGACATAATCATTAACATCACTGGAACTTCTGTTTTTTCGAAGTTGGAAATATATAAAGGACATCATCAACTGGAAATTGACAATCATTCCCGAAATATAACAACATTTTCTGTGCATCTTTGTTTATTTAGGTATAAAAGGTTACATTTTGGAATATGTTCAGCTGTTGAAATATTTAAGTAAACCATGAACATATTAATGCTAGTGAATAATGCTATAAACTACAGTGTTGATATTTTACTACATTGTAAAACACAAGAGGATCATGATTAAGCATTGAATGAAGTGTGTCAGCAAATTGTAAAAGCTGGTTTAAAACTTATGTAGGAACATATTAAATAAATAAACCTAAACTAACATTTTACGGCCACATATTTCTCGAGAAGAAATTAGACCAGACCCAGTAAATGTGCTGTCCTTAAATTCAATAATTAGTCTTAAAGGTGTATCAGAACTACTTTCATTTTTAGGAATGGCTTACTGTTGATCAAGTTAGATCAAATACTATGCTACCATGAGTACACCGATTAAGGGAACTAACAAAAAAAGGTGAACGTTTAATTGGAGTACTGACTGTGACCATGCAATTAGAAACATAAGACAAGTTATATCATCTGCAACCAATTTAAAGTACTTTGATCCATTACTATGCATGGAAGTGGATACCACTCCTATGGGACTTGGTGCAATTCGAGTGCAGCACAAACCTGGCTGAGAGACTCCTCAGAATGTGATCTCACATGCATGTAAACGTTTATCTGACTTTGAAAGAAGGTACTCAGAACCAGAAAAATAAAGTTTAGCTGTGATACGGGCTTGTGAACATTACAATGATTTTCTGTGTGGCAAGCCATTTGCTACAGTAGCAGATCATCAGGTGTTGACTTCTATTTTTGGAAATCCAAAAATATAAATGCCCCTATGATTCGAGAGATCGGGAATGAGATTTTTGAATAATAATTTTTAAATTGTCCATAGACCAAGAAAAAAGAATATAATCGAGCAGATTATCTATCTAAACACCCATCTAAAAATGAGATGAAACAGCAGTTGAAAGCTTTGGTTTATAATCAGATCAAAAGTACCAGGAATTGTTTCTGAGAAAGAATTAATTGATGTATTGCAAAAAGAGTAAACAATTCAAGAGATTAAAAAAATGATACTTGAAAATCACTGGAGGTTGATAAATAGTGCAGCTCAATTTTGATTGAACATTTAAAAAAACGACATTTGGGCCTTTAAGAACATAAATAATCTGTGGCTTTAGCTGGTGTACTTTAAAGAGGGAATAAATTAATTACTCCTTTGAGCTTACAAAGTTGTGTAATTGTTCTGGCTCATGAAATTCTCAGAGGTGTCTTGCGAGAGAAAATCAATCAATCAATCAGGGGGTCTGTATAGCGTGGGCTACTCACCCGGAACGGGTCTCAAGGCGCAGAGGGAGAAGGGTGCAAGGGGAGGTCCCGCAGGTCCTACAGGTTCACTGCGTTCCATCAAAGAGCCAGGTCTTGAGGACCTTTAGGAACTTGGGGAGTGATGTAGTCTGTCGGAGGTGGAGAGGGAGGGAGTTCAATGCCTTGGCTGCGAGAAGGGAGACCGAGCACCCCCCTGTTCTGCTTTTCTTGATCTGAGGTACGGTTGCAAGGGAGAGCTGGGCCGAGCGGCGAGAGCGCTGGGGTGCGTTGAACACAAGGTAGTGGTTCAGGTTGGAGAGTCCAGCGTTGTGTAGGGGCTTGTGTGCATGGGTGAGAAGCTTGAAGATGATTCTCTTCTCGACGGGGAGCCAATGTAGGGTCCGTAGGTGGTGACTGATGTGGCAGTGACGTGGTAGATAGAGGACTAGTCTGGCAGTGGAGTTCTGGATGTTCTGGAGGTTACTGGTGAGGTTCTTGTTGATCCCGGCATACAGTGCATTGCCGTAGTCCAGTCTGCTCCTGTTAGGACCTGCGTGACCGTTTTCCTGTGTTCGGGGGGGATCCCCTTGAAAGTCTTGCGGAGATAGCTGAGGGTGTGGTAGCACAGGAGGTTATGGCGATGGCCTGGTTGTCTACTTTGAGTTCGGAGTCCAAGATGATCCCGAGGCAGTGTGCATGGTTAGTGAGGATGGGGGGTCCCTGAGGGCGGGGGGCCACAGGTATCTTTCTAAGCATTGGGATGTGGGCCCATGATGAGTATCTCTGTTTTGTCTGTGTTGAGTTGAATATTTAACAACAGGGGGTGGTCATGGACAGAGTTTCTGAATTAAGCAGAAAACTCTCACCCAGTCAAGAGATCAGGGTTAGATCCAACACCGTTTTTTAGCTCACTTTACCATCCCAGCTCAGAACCTGGCTATATGCAAATTAGTCTGCTCCTGTCCCAGTGCATGATGGGAACAGGGCAAACCAAACTACCAAGCCAATTCTTACACTGGGAAGGAAATAAGCTTCCGGGGACCGGTTTCTGGTATTTCAGCCGTCGTCGGCCCGGCTTGCTTGAATCCTGATGGTGCAATGAGCAAGGGACTCACATCTGAGTATACCCTTCCACGCTTAGGGTGGACATAATATTTAACAACAGGGGGTGGTGATGGACAGAGTTTCTGAATTAAGCAGAATACTCTCAACCAGTCAAGAGATCAGGGCTAGATCCAACACCGTTTTTTAGCTCACTGCACCATCCCAGCTCAGAACCTGGCTATATGCAAATTAGTCTGTTCCTGTCCCAGTGCATGATGGGAACAGGGCAAACCTAACTACCAAGCCAATTCTTACACTGGAAAGGAAACAAGCTCCCGGGGACCGGTTTCTGGCATTTCAGCGGTCGTCGGCCCGGCTTGCTTGAATACTGATGGTGCAATGAGCAAGGGACTCACATCTGAGTATACCCTTCCACGCTTAGGGTGGACAAAATATTTAACAACAGGGGGTGGTGATGGACAAAGTTTCTGAATTAAGCAGAATACTCTCACCCAGTCAAGAGATCAGGGCTAGATCCAACACCGTTTTTTAGCTTACTGCACCATCCCAGCTCAGAACCTGGCTATATGCAAATTAGTCTGTTCCTGTCCCAGTGCATGATGGGAACAGGGAAAACCAAACTACCAAGCCAATTCTTACACTGGGAAGGAAACAAGCTTCCGGGGACCAGTTTCTGGCATTTCAGCCGTCGTCGGCCCGGCTTGCTTGAATCCTGATGGTGCAATGAGCAAGGGACTCACATCTGAGTATACCCTTCCACGCTTAGGGTGGACAAAATATTTAACAACAGGGGGTGGTGATGGACAGAGTTTCTGAATTAAGCAGAATACTCTCACCCAGTCAAGAGATCAGGGCTAGATCCAACACCGTTTTTTAGCTCACTGCACCATCCCAGCTCAGAACCTGGCTATATGCAAATTAGTCTGTTCCTGTCCTAGTGCATGATGGGAACAGGGCAAACCAAACTACCAAGCCAATTCTTACACTAGGAAGGAAACAAGCTTCCGGGGACCGGTTTCTGGCATTTCAGCCGTCGTCGGCCCGGCTTGCTTGAATCCGGATGGTGCAATGAGCAAGGGACTCACATCTGAGTATACCCTTCCACGCTTAGGGTGGACAAAATATTTAACAACAGGGGGTGGTGATGGACAGAGTTTCTGCTTAATTCAAACACTCTGTTCATCACCACCCCCTTTTCTGAATCGTTTCTGGCAACTATAGGTGTGGCAGGGTATACTCAGACATGAGTCCCTTGCTCACTGCACCATCAGGATTCAAGCAAGCCGGGCGGACGATGGCTGAAATGCCAGAAACCGGTCCCCGGAAGCTTGTCTCCTTTCTGGTGAAGAATTGGCTTGGTAGTTTAGTCTGCCCTGTTCCCATGATGCACTGGGCCAGGGACAGACTGATTTGCATACAGCCAGATTCTGAGCTGGGATGGTGCAGTGAGCTAAATAACGGTGATGGATCAATAGTTTCCCATATTCCAATTTTGGCCTCTAATGTATTCCCTGCTTCAGATTGTTGATGGTGCTTATGTCAAACTGATAGTTTGTAAAAATATATTCATTTGATGTGTTCAATAAATCAAGTATCTCCAGATCAACAATGGGCCACGGTGCCTCAGCCATTTGTTGATTGACCTGGTGCTGCACTTGTACCTGTGTTTGTAGCTTTCATAACCAGTAGATGTTCCTACTATAGTTGAAAGTGATGGAGAGAGAATACTGCAGCAATGGTGCTCTTTGGCATAGTGTGATGGAAAAGGCGTGGTTTGCCCTTACAATTGGGTCTGATTAGTAACGTGATTTCAGCTGTAATTTGTATGATGTTAGCGTTATCTTGACTGTGTTTTACTGTGCATGGATGAATGTGTTTCTGTCAGGTCAACCGACAAGGGAGCCTTTGAAAGACCATATAGTCTTCAAATTTGAAGAGAGTGGAGGACAGGCCAATGGAAAATATAGGCAAACATAGTGAGGGCAAATGTTTCCAGAGCTAGACACTTCAGCTGCGCTGCACCAGCACATTAGCAGAGCATTTGTGGGTCAGTAAAGGCAGAGGGGATATAAAAACTTTTGCGAAGAAACAAGCTGTCTGGCAGCAGGGGTCGTTATGTCTACTTCGCATAAGTTTCAATTTGCGCTCTTCCTATGTTGTTCTTCACCTTTATTATTTTACTGCTTCCAGGTTCCCATTGTTGGCTGGCCCTTAATGTTCCGGTAGTCTGCCTATATCCTTAGTTAGTTAGTTATGTTTCAATACTCTAAGGTATCCTCCTTCCAGATGCTGCAGTGACGGGACATTGCACTGAGGCTCGTGACTAGAACTCTAGTGTATTTGGGAGCTAGTTACAGTCCATCTGCACACTGCAATAGCTAAGTCCCGATCCTATTTCTGTGATAATGATATTAGTTTTCCTTAAGTGTACCTTCGCTAAATTCATCATGCTCTCTTTCCCATAGGTGGAAATTTGCCTGCAGGGGTATGTCTCTATCTTTTCCGCTCCTGACATCGTTTTCCTATTACATTCAGGGCGCTATTTATCCCTCTCCTTGACACCTTTTTTCCTAACACGCAGGTCTTCTTCATTGACATGGAATTAAATACAAGGAGTGAGTGAACTAATATCGGTAAGAGGAAAAATTGACCTCGACATCCCCAGATCTCTCAGAGGCCAGGTCGTCACAGGGGAGAGTATTTGTCTTTATTATTTATTTATTTATTGTGTTCCTTTTCTGACCTATTGTTATGTTATGATATATTATGGTATGTTGGTTTCAATAGCGGAACAAATCACCGTTGAGTGTATCCAGGCTCTGGAGCAGGCATGTAGGGGTAAGACTGAAGGTTTTTGTTAGTTAGTTAGTTAAAAAAGCGTTTGTTGAGCGCACTAACACCAAGCGGTTTAATGGCGCTATGACTTGACTTAGGGAGGAAAGGGGTGAGAATAGAGGAAAGGAGCGGACAGTTATTGTAAAGGAAAAGCTAAAGAAAAGAGATGAGTTTTAAGCGCTTTACGGAAATCCATATAGGTAGACAGGGACCGGATGGAGAAAGGAAGGGCGTTCCAGAAGGTGGGGGCAAGGGTGGAGAAGCGTAGGCCACCCTGTTTTTTCCTCTTAAAGTGAGGGACCACCAAGAGAGCTTGGGTGGAAGAGCGAAGGCTCCTGTTGGTAAGATAGGCCCGGATTTTAGAGTTAACAAACCCAGGAGCAGTGCCTGCAAGGGCCATGAAGGTAAGGCAGCCCAGCTTAAAAAGGGAGCGCTGGGAGATGGGGAGCCAGTGGAGGGATTTAAGAAGAGGGGTTACGCGATGATACTTAGGGAGCTTATAGATGAGGCATGCTGCCTGGTTCTGGATGAGTTGGAGGCGCCGGAGCTCGTACGCCGGGATCCCTACATAAAGGCTATTGCCATAGTCCAGGCGGGAGACAATCATGGCCATGATAATGAGCTTGAGGGCATCAGCAGAAAAAAAAAGGGAAATTTTACGGATGATGCGGAGGGACAAAAAACAGGACGAGACAACGGCGCTAATTTGAGGGCGCAGTGTTAGGTCTTGGCTGACTAGAATACCCAGGGTTTTTGCTTTAACGGAAGGGGAGGGAGGAGGACCAAGGACAGGGGGCCAGAAAGCAGGAGACCATGGGCTGGGGAGGCTGCCAGTGAGTATCAGTTCTGTTTTGTCCGGGTTTAATTTTAACTGGTTATAGTTCATCCAGTCAAAGATGAAGGTGAGGACAGAGCCGAGGTTAGACCTGGAGTCGTGAGAAGGGGAAAGGTTGAAAATGAGCTGGAGGTCATCCGCATAGTTGTAGACTGACACCTCCATGTTTTGTAGAGCAGATATAAGAGGGTGAATATAAAGGTTAAAAAGAAGAGGGGAGAGAGAAGAGCCCTGGGGGACCCCACAAGTGACTGGACAGGGAGGGGCAAAGAAGCCATCCAGGTGGACGGCTTGTGTCCGATCTCCTAGGAAGGAGGTAAGCCAGGCCAGCGCGGTCCCCCGGATGCCGGCGCCTCCGACACAGTCGAGAAGAATGGAATGGTCGACCATATCGAAGGCGGCGGACAAATCAAGGAGGACCAAGGCCTGGGAGGAGTAGGCATCCGCGCACTGCCTAAGCTCGTCCAGGACCGAGAGGACCACGCATTCCGTCGAATGAACTGGACGGAAGCCGGCCTGATGAGAAGCCAGGAGATGGTTGTCCTCAATGAAGGTCGAAAGCGGGGTAATGTAGTTCTCAAGAGTCTTTCCCAAGAACGGGAGTAAGGAGATGGGGCGGAAATTGGAAAGGGAGGACGGGTCAGTCCCAGGCTTTTTCAGGATGGGGGTGATGATGGCCGATTTCAAAGCAGCCAGGACAGTACCCTGTTGGATGGATGAATTGAGGAGGGTGAGCGGGGTTCCGGACAGTAGGAGAAGACCTCCTTCAGTATGCGGGCAGGACAGTAGTCCAAGGGGGACCCTGATTTGACTTTCTTCAATAGGGCGAGGAAGGTCTCCTTAGGGATTAAAGGAAACGTGTCAAGAAAAACGGATGGAGGGGGAAGTGAGGGGGGAAGGAAGGAGGGGGGAGCCAAGGGTATGTTGTGTCTAATGGCGGCTATCTTCTCAATGAAGTAGGTGTTCAGGGAGTTGCAGAGAGATTGAGAGGGAACCGGTTTGGGTAAAACTCTATCTGCGGCTGCTAAATTGTGGACAATGGAAAAAATCTCCTTGGGTTTATTGCTAGCTAGGAGGATTTGGGCCGAAAAGTGCTCAGTTTTGGCCAGCAGAATAGCTGTTTTGTATTCACGGAGGAGGGCGGAGTATTGAGACTTAAGAATGGGACAGTACCTGCACCTCCAATGGTGTTCGGCTTGTCTTAAAGAGAGCTTGAGGGTTTTAAGATCATCAGTGAACCATCTATTGGCCTCGTGGGAGCGGCAGGACCTGACTAACTTGGGGGGGGCAGCTGAGTCACAGGATGCCGAAAGCCAGTAGTTAACGGCTGCTACCTGTGAATCCAGGGAGGAGTCCACCAGGTGAGGGGGTGAGGTCGCGAGAGAAGAGCACAAGGCGGGGATGTCTACACGGTTCCAGTTGCGAACCCATGTATTTTTTTGGGGGGGGGAATTTATTGATAGCCCCAAGGTTGAGGGAGAAGGAAATAAGCGAGTGGTCAGACCAGATACAGGGGGAAATGGACAGAGACGAGGTGGAGATGTTGGCCGACCAAATCTGGTCCAGAATGTGGCCGCCTGAGTGGGTAGGGAGGTGGATCAGGGAGGTGAAGTTAAGACAACCAAGAGATTCGGTGAAATCTTTGGACATGAGATATTCCCGGGGGTCATGGGGCCAGAAGTTACAGTCTCCCAGGATTAACATGGAGAAATTGTTGACCACAAGGGTGGCCAGCAGTTCCTGGATAGCTGTGATAAAGTGGGGCATTGCCTGAGGGGGACGATATAATAATACACAGGTCAGAGGGACAGCGAGGTTGACTGAGCGGACCACAAGGAAGTCAACTGAAGAGATAGAGGGGTAGGACAGGAGTTGAAACTGGAATTTAGAGTGGACAATCACGGCCACTCCGCCACCAGGTTTCCCATCCGGACGGTCAGCGCGAAGGGCATAATAAGATTCGGGGAGAGTCGCCAGGACATCAGGCAGCGAGTCAGGGGAGTACCAGGTTTCGGTAAGGAATAGGATTTTTGGTTTTTCGGAGGTCAGAAGGTTGAACAGCTCAAGTTGGTGCTTAACTGCCGAGCGGGTGTTCAATAGCATGGCTCTAGCCAGGGCAGGGGTAGAGGTCGCAGAGGGCTGCGGGAGGTGCCCTGAAAGCACAAGTAATTCCGCTGGAGTCAGGATAAGTGAGGAGATTCCAAGATTGCAAATACGTGCCTGGGTGAGTGGGCTAATGTGCCAGTCGCCCCGGCGGGCATGGAGTTGGGCCAATGTGTAGGATATGGTTTGGGCATTATGACAGGCCCCGGGCCCCGGCCGGTCGTGGATGGGCGCAGACGGGCGCAGACGGGCTTGCCTTTGGAGTGCCTTCGGCGCGCCGCCGGCGCGCCCGCTGCGCACGTCCGCTGCGCGGCCGGGTGAGGAGAGGCATCTTATGCTGTAGGGAGGTGGGAGGGACTCCTTCCCTCCAAGATGGTGGCTGTTCTCGCTGTGCCCGATCCCCTGCTACAGCCCCAAAATCGGCTGTGCGGGGAACGGAGCGAGGTGAGGAGGGGTGTAGGGAAGAGGGAGAGTGGAAAGCCAAGTTGTTTAAAATCACGAACTAAAATTAAAATGGCTACTCCCGGCTTCCGCCTCAGGAGTTGTGGAGACTAAATCTTGTCAACGCGCAAGATGCTGGGGCGCGGCTTAAGTACAGGTGGGAGGCGGGAGGGTCTGTCAGCTGCACCGCCAACCAACGACTCCCTCCCTCCAAGATGGCGGCTGTTCTCGCTGTGCCCGAGCCCCTGCTACAGCCCCAAAATTGTTGTCCGCCTCACTCAGTGATTAGAAGAGCCAGGTCTTCAGCTTCTTGCAGTGGCGGCTCCTCCGCTGAAGAGCATCATCACACTGAGCAGGTCGAAAAAGGAAAAATAAAATGATAAAAACTCACTGTTATCATTATTTTATTTTTCACCTTGCTCAGCTGGGTAGGGGCAGGGCTGCTCTGCTCACAGAGCAGTGGAGGAAAGGATTACCCACACCGGCCTTCTAGGGTTGGTCAAACCGTTCTGCGCACTTTGCATGCTGCATTGAAGGAGGCTGGGAGCTGGGTGCTTACTGCTTCCTGCCCTGGAAGTGAGTGAAGAGGACCGAGAGGAGGCAGCAGCGGCGGCATCTTCCCCATACCTCCTTCCCCCAGGGAAACGCACCCCCCTGCCATTGTTAAATGCCAGGTGCCACCGGCTTCTTCTAGAATTAAAGACATGAGGAGAAGGCCCTGACGTGTTGAAGGAGGTTGGTCCAGGTCTTGGGTGCAACGTAGGAGGAACTTCCCTTTCTGGTTTTGTGGATGTGGGGGCTGTGTGCAAAAGAGCGAAAATGAAGCAGAGCATAGGCATCTGGTGAGTTGGTGAAAGGGAAGGCGGTTGTTCAGGTATGTTGGTCTGATGTGTGTGAAGAGTTTGAACTGACTGCGTTTATGGATGCTGAGCCGGTGGAGCCATCACAGGTGTGGTGAGATGTGGGTGCATCATTGGAAGTCAAGAATGAGGGTTGCTGAGGCGTTCTGGATGGTCTGGAGTCGGTGGAGGAGATGGTTGACGATCCCTTTGTAGAGTGTGTTGCAGTAGTCTGCTTGTGATAAGCGCTTGAGTGATCGTGCGTCTTGTGTTCACAGGTAGCCATTTGAAGATCTTGTGGCACATGCAGAGAATATGGAAGCCAGAGAAGCTGACTACCTTGACTTGTGCTTTCATCTTGAGCTTTTCGCTTCTGGTGTGGTTGGTTGGTATTGGTGTGGGTCCGAGTTCTGATGGCCACGAGGTGGAGTTCCAAGGAGAGCTCTTGATCCCGAAGATAGCACTTCCATCTCCTTTGAGTTGAGTTTGAGGCAGTTAGATCTCATCCAGTCTGCTACATTGATCACGCAGTTCGAGAAGTTGGTTCTGGTGATGGAGGACCTGTCGTTCAGAGAAAGGATGAATTGGATGTCATTCGCATAGAATATGATGAAGATGCCTTGTGATCTGCTAATGATGGTGAGCAGTGTCATGTAGATGTTGCACTAAGCGATGAACCATGGGGACCTACGCAGATCAAATTCTTGGATTCCAATGTGTCAGTGGTAGTCTGGCTTGTTGTGCACTTCCTGTGAGGCAGAAGCTTATTCAGTTGAGGTTCATGCAGTCTTCTGATAAGGGCATGGTGGAACACTGTATCTAAGGCAGCAGAGTGGTGGTCAAGTAGGATAATGCCTGTGGATTCTCCAGTGTGGTGTGGATGTCATCTGTGGCCACAATAACTGCTGCTTCTGTGCTGTGGTTGCTTCGGAATCCTTACTGGGTGTGGTCTAGTAGTTGTGGAGTTCAGGGTGGTTGGTGATTGTTTGAAGATGGCCTTCTCCATCCCTTTGGCTGGGCATGGAAGCAGAGAGATTGGTCAGAAGTTGCTCATCTCGCTGAGGTCAGCCAATAGTTTTTTGAGAAGGGCACTGACTGCTACATGTTTCAAGTAATCTTGGAAGGTGGCAGATTTATTTGAGGTGTTGATGATGTGGGTGAGGGTGTTGCTGATTGGTTGTCCTCCCGTAATGTAGATGTGATGGGGGCAGTGGTCCGTTGAGATACCTGCGTGTACCATTTTCATGATCACTGTGGTATCTTCTTCAGGGATTTCTTTCCATTTAGTCAGGTGCTCTCTCAGTTGGTAGTGGTCAGATTAGCGATGAGATGTTTGTGATCTAATGGTTGTTTTAAGTTTCTCATTAACCATGGCTGACTAGATTAGTGTAAGTGGCTGTTTTTTACACTTTGGAGGTACTTTGAATTCATTTTGTTTCATTTAACACGTTCAGAGTAGGAGGTACACACTCTTTGGGCCTTTTCTCTTACTCTCACTGTGACTTTTTAGTCACTTTTTACTCACTTTTTGTGCCTTTTGTCTCACCCTTTTCTCACTCGTTCTGTTACTTTTCAGTACCATTTCTCTTGCTCTTTTTTGCCTCTATGCCTTTTTGCCTACTCCTTTTCTGACATTTGCCATCTCTCCATCTTCTCTGCACTCCTTTCCTACCCTCACTGTTAATCAATCAGCATTCTTGTATAGTGTGACTCCTCACCTGTTAGGGTGTCAAGGCGCTCATAGGGGGTGGTGGGGTGGGGCTGCAGTTTAGTCAAAGATCCAGGTCTTGATGTCCTTCCTGAATTGAGGCAACGACAGTGATTGCCTGAGATGTAGAGGCAGGGAGTTGTGTGTGAGGAGCTTGAAGGTAATTCTTTTGTTGATAGGTAGCCAGTAAAGTTCTCTCAGGTGACCGATGATGTGGCTGTGGCGGGGGATGGTCAGGATGAGTCTGGCGGAGGCTTTCTAGATGTTCTGTAGTTTCTTTAGAGGTTTTTGGGTGGTTATTTGAGTCTGCTGCTGACGAGCTTATGGGTGACTGTTTTCCTGAGCTCGGTCGGGATCCACTTGAAGATCGATTGAAGCAGGTAGAGCGTGTGGAAGCAGAAGGACGAGACAGCATTGATCTGGGAGTTCATTGAGAATGAGGAGTCCAGACTGATGCTGAGGTTTTTTAAGTGGTCTGTGGTGTGTGGGGGGTTCAGAGTGCTGCAGGCCACCAGGAGTCATCCCAGGTGGAAGAGGAGGCAGAGGACATCAAGATGAGGACTTCGGTCTTGTTTGAGTTGAGTTTGAGGCAGCTGTCCTTTATTCAGGTGGTGACTGCTTTAATCCCATTGTAGAAGTTGCTAGTGGTGGTTTTGGGTTCATCTGTGAGGGAGAGAATCAGCTGGGTGTTGTCAGTATAGGACCATCCTCCTCCCGCTCCTTACTTGCTCCTTCATGCCTCTTCTCTTCACCACTGTTGCGCTCTTCCTTAGCCCCACCCTCTGTGCTCCTCACCCCTTCCAGGACCGCCTTAAGAGCAGTTGCAGTGCACCAAAGGCAAGCCCATCTGCACTAGTCTGCCCCTGGACCTCGCCAAGCACCAGAATCCCTGGTCCCCCCGACTCACCACTAAACTAATGCTCTCCTTCGCACTTTAAATCCAGATGTCCCACCACCATCTGCCATTGTGCCAAACCACACAACACTGAAGGAGCCTTGGCAGGCTCTTTCAGCTGATTCACGTGCACCACCAGTCCCGCAACACCACCCATGAACATACCCACTACATTCACGCACACACACACTCAAACACACCCACACCTCTCACACAACTACAACATGCATGCTACTCAACACCTGCTTACTCAGCAAGCACACAACATAGATCTGGAACCTGCTAGATTACAATGCCTAAACCTTCTCTTCCTCACAGAAACATGCCACTGCCATCCCCGCTGTATACAAGATCACCAGACAAGACCACCTAAACAAGCCTGAAGGGAGGGTCATCATCATCTACAAAGACATATTCATCGGCACCGCCTCTCCTGGAGCCAAAACAAACTACATGGAGAACCTCAAATCACAGTAAATTTCACCATGAGTGAAACCCTAGTCTCCTGCTCCCTAGACTCCTGAGTCAACTTCATAAACAAATCACAGGTGTCACTGCTTCCTCCCGCCTGTCCTCAACTCCAGCACTTTTATCCTCGAAGGAGAAATGGATTTCCATCTTGAAGGCCAGACCAAACTCAGCTCATCCACCCTTCTTGACAACTCCAGAAACCTGGGACCAACCCAAAGCATCACAGAGCCCACCTACACCACAGTACATATCATAGACCTCATCTTGAAATCTTTCAGCAACATCAATATCTACATACCAAGACCTACCACCTGGACAGACCATGCCATAGTCAGTTTTTCAATCAAAATCAACCAACCCAGAACAGCCCCCACAGCAGGCCCAGTACGCCCACACTGGAACAACCTAAAAGACGCTAACTGGATGACCGTCCTTCACAAGAAAAAACTGGCACCCAAAGGCCTCCTGGCTCTTAACATCGTAAACTTCAAAAAGTAGTTCACCAACTTCGCCAATACCTTGGCCCCCATGAAACGAAGCAACATAGCAAAAATCAGAACACAAGCCAGTTGGTACAAAGATGACCTGAAAAATGACGACTCAACACTGTAAACAACTGGAACGGAAATGAAGGACCAGCAATGGAGAAGTTGAAAAAGATGCTTTGAAAGCCGCCCAGAAGAGGTTCAACCAGCTCATCTGAAGAAAAAGAAGGCCCCAGTTGACAAATAAATCTTCACAATTGTCAAAGACTTCAACCTACCCACAGCTATCACTGAAAACATCAACCCATCACAAGGCCTATGCAACGACCACTCGAACTATGTTCGCAAGAGAGAATCCTCAGAAACATCATAGACCGCAAACTAGACATGACCTCCTGCGTAAACAGAGTGGCCTCGTCCTGCTTCAACACCCTAAGCATACTGAAGAAATCCTCAAGTGGCTACCAGACAACACCAGGAAAATTATCACCCAGGCACTCATCACCAGCAGGCTAGACTATAGGAACTCCCTGTATGCTGGAATAACCAAGCAGATCACTAGAAGACTGCAAATCATCCAAAACGCATCAGTCAGATTAGTCCTCAACCTACCAAACAGCCCACATCACACCACATTTTAGGGAACTCCACTGACTCCCGATACACAAGCACATGCATTTCAAACTTCTAACCCACATCTACAAAGTATTCCACAACACTTCCCACCTCAATAGCTGCATTCAATTCCACCAACCTTCCAGGCACCTCCACTCTGTTGGTCTGTCACTAGTGCACAACCCACACATAAACAAAAGCAGAGCAGGTGTCACACTTTTACGTACCTGCCCCCTAAAGCCTGGAACTACCTCCCACTATGCATCAGAGCCTACTCCTCTTCGTTTTTCAACTTTTACCAGAAGCTAAAGACCTGGCTTTTCTAATAAGCCCTCGGGGGCTGGCTTCATACACCTGCTACAGAGCGCCTACATCCCCTCACGGGTAATCCAAGTGCTATACAAACACAAATATATAATATAACAAAGAACAATTGAGGTGCTTGCAATTGTGTAACTTTATATAACGCCAGTGTATTTGGTGCGAGCAGCTATTACCATTCATGGTCGTTATGCTGCTATCCTCTTTTCAGCACATGTCCGAAGCAGGCTCTATTACCGGCTGCCCGCAGGGTATGTGCTGGGATTGACAATTGTCACCATCAAGCAGCCTGACTTCCAACACACAATGAGTGCGTGCATCAGCAGACACTATGAAAAATGGTCGCTCATGTGTGTTGTAAGTCACTTCCACTTCGAAATTCATAATCCTCCCAAGCTTTTGTTCAACCCCAACAAAGGCTAGAAGTTAGCATGAGCGTATGAGGCAACCGTGTTTTGGAAATTACAACTGTGCATTTCTACTGCAGTAATATCACTGAGAATAACACTAGCAAAAGCAAGCACTATGTTGGTAAAATTATTATCATCATCATCACAATCATCATTTTTATTATTGATATTGTTGTTATTATTTTAACACCACAAATATAACAATAATAATGATAATAAAGGGTGTCCTGGCTTTAAAAGGTATATTCAGTATTGACAGAAAGAATTAAGTCAGCTGAAAGTGCCAGGTTTAGCGTTTTTGTCCTGAAAATGGTAAAAGAGGTAATCTGCCTGTTGAAGGTGAGTGAGGAGTTCCGCTATTTAGCGGAAAGTACAGAAGAAGATTGGGCTCCCATCCTTGTTCTCTTGATCTTGGGTATGCCCATAAGATTAGCTGTAGCTGAATGACGAAGCTGAGAAGGATGGTACAGACAAAATCTATGCCTGGGATAAGTTGGTGAACAAGTATGAAAGGTTCTATGTGTTAGCTAAGTTGCTTTAACCACAAATTGATTGTAGATGGGAAGACAACGCAGCTCTTTGAGAAAGGAAGACACAGACTGTCGATGGGCGACTTTAAAATCATTCGAGCGGCAGAATTTTTGAATGACTTAGAGGTGCTTGGTAAGACCTTCAATTGGACCATGATAGAGGGAATTTCCAGAGTCTAGGTGAGACAGCTTAGCTACAAAGGAACAACTTTCTTGAGCCTTTTTAAGCAATTCCGCACTGTGATTAGTGTGAGTGATAAAGGATAGGTCACAGTCAAAATATATTCCGGGATTTTTAGTAATGGCAGATTGGGTGAGTAGTGCTCAGTTCAAAGGGCCACCAATCTGTGAAACAAGCATAGTATTCCCTGCCAAACGAGAACTTGTGTTTTATCACTATTAATTTTGAGACAGTTGGCTTTCATTCAAGATACAAATCTTCTTGGGTCACACATATGTTACTCTATAAAAATAAAGGTTCTTATCATCACTAGGAAAGAGCAATATAGAAATTAAACAGCTTTGGACTAGAAGAAGAACCATATGCAACTCTATACTTGATGGGAGACTTGGCAGATTGAAAAGGGGCGAGCAAGACAGATTGAGGTTGGTTAGATAAGAAAGAATTGAGCCTTGCTTGCAGACAGATACTATTCTCCAAGAGGAGATTGATACGAATGAGATGTAAGACCATGTTGAACACTGCTGCGATCAAGTCACACCATGGAGGCAGAGCCACAGATCTAATATGGTTCTGAGATCATCCAACAGAGCAAACATGACTTACTCTGTGCTGTGAAAAGGCCTAAAGCCGGACTCCTAGTTATCCAGGAATTGGTAAGTTTCTGGGCCACTGCTGATCTGATTATCAATGTCTTTCTCAGGAACCTTTCAGGGAAATGGGAGTAGGGAAATCAGTCTGTAATTGCTCAGGATACTGGAGTCAGATAAAGCCTTTTTTTTTAAAGTGGCAAGACCACTCGATAAGTAGTTACTGACAATAATGAACGATTAAGTAAATTGATTAATACTGGAGTTAAGGAGTCTGTGGCAATTGTGAAAATATGGGCAGGGCATGGATGCAGCGGGGAGCCATATTTCATTAAAGAAATATAAGATATTACTATCTCACAAGATAGCAGGTATAAGGTTGAGGGAGAGGATCCTGAATTCTCAATGGAGGGGTAATCCATGAGCTGAAATAGATCTAGAGAAGGTTGATCCTCGAAATGCACCTGAATCTGTTCTATTTTATATTCTGGTAATAGGCGAACATATTGTTCAAAGTATTTCGAGTAGGAGAATTTCAATATTGCAACTTTTGGGGTTTAAAAGTTTTGACTATAGGAAAGACTTCTATCGCCATAAATTCATGTGACATTAAAGGAGGTGTGAGTTTTGTGAATCAGTTTCTAATAGCCATTCTATATTTGTACTTGGCTTCAGAGCTATATTTTTCCACCAAGCCCTGCTGAGAGCTTTACAGTGTTTTGAGGCATCTTGTAGTTCCATAGAAAACTACATTGCTGAAGGGGATTGCCTGGCAGGTCTATGCTCTTTAAGAGTTGCCACACTATCTAGGGCGAAAAGTGCCCACTTATTTAAGTTTTCTGCATCTAGTGATGTATCTAAAGAGTCTTTAGTAACCTGTGCGAATGTCTGACTAAATATCGAAATCAAAAATATCGAAATACAAAAATATCGGAACAAAAATATCGAAGTCAAAAATATAGGAATCCTATCCCTAACAAGGTAAGTACAAAAATATCGAAAAAATAATATCGTAGTACAAAAATATCGAAATTAAAAATATCGTTTTTTTAAATGTATTAATAATAATGTAAAAATAATTATAAAATACATATAATGTTACAAATATTAAATAAAAATATTAAAACATAATTAAAAAATTAAAACTAATACATATACATTTAAAATAAATTAAAAACGTAATAATTAAATGTAATTTTATATTTTTTTATTTCATTTAATTGATTTAATTTCAATTTATTTTATTTTTACCCTGTACGACTGTACCCCAAAAACACAAAACTGACCCTGAACCCTAAAAATACCCCTTTACCCAAAAACCCAAAACTGACCCTGAACCCTAAAATTATCCCTGTACCCCAAAAACCCAAAACTGACCCTAAACCCTAAAAATACCCCTTTACCCAAAAACTGAAAACTGACCCTGAACCCTAAAAATACCCCTTTACCCAAAAACTGAAAACTGACCCTGAACCCTAAAAATACCCCTTTACCCATGAACTGAAAACTGACCCTGAACCCTAAAAATACCCCTTTACCCAAAAACTGAAAACTGACCCTGAACCCTAAAAATACCCCTTTACCCAAAAACCCAAAACTGACCCTGGACCCTAAAAATACCCCTTTACCCATGAACTGAAAACTGACCCTGAACCCTAAAAATACCCCTGTACCCATGAACTGAAAACTGACCCTGAACCTTAAAAATACCCCTTTACCCAAAAACTGAAAACTGACCCTGAACCCTAAAAATACCCCTGTACCCATGAACTGAAAACTGACCCTGAACCCTAAAAATACCCCTGTACCCAAAATTAATTAATATTATTTAATTACCAATTAATTATTAATTAACAATAACAATAAAGTAAATATATTAGCACATTTGCTGTAATTAATTTAATTTAATAATTAATATTATTTTGCACAATTAATTAATTAAGAATAACAATAAATTATATATAAAAAAATTACTATAATTAATGTAATTAAATAATTAATAATAATTAATTACCAACTAATTAATAATTATATATATGTACAAAATTGTAATAATTAATTAACTAATTAATAGAAATTAATTACCAATTAATTATTAATTAAAATATGTACAAACATATATCAATTAATTAATTATTATTAAATTACTTCCCACCCTATTCCCCTATAAACCCATAACCCGCTACAGAACATATTTATCAATTAATAAATTAATTAAAAATAATTAAAAAGTAATTCTCAATTAATTAATTAATAATTCCTACTAATTAATAATTAATTTAACATAATTAAATTACTTCCCACCCTATTCCCCTATAAACCCACAACCCGCTACAGTAGTAAAAGACAATATTTCATAAAATAACATTAAAAATAAATAATAAAACATAATAAATACAATATAATATACACTAAATTTATTTAAAAATTGATATTAGTAACATCAAAGTTATTAATTTCGATATTATTAATATCGATATTTACAACTTCGATATTACTGATATCATACCAATATCGATATTTAGACTGTCGATATTACTTACCTTCGATATTTTTGTATTTCGATATTTAAACTTCGATATTTTTGCATATCGATATTTAAAAATCGATATTTTGTCTGTGTACCAACCTGTGCATAGGTCCTGTTCAAGGTCTAAGACTTCCAACATTAGGTGCAGAAACACTTTTGGGAACACTGTTTATTAATGTTATTCGCCATTCTATGGCACGTTTGTTATTATAACATGAATATCGCCGGCACTATCTCTGTTACGGTTGGTGGAATTAATGTATATTTTCTCTGAAACTCTGAATTAGTGAATCAAAGTAGTTATTTTCCTGCACTCACCATTGTGATGTAACAAAGTTACCTACCTGAGAGTTATCATTTATGAGAATGTAAGAGCCTTTCAAAACATATTTGTTTTTCCTCTGGGGATTTGGAGTGTACTTTGAAAATGGACTACGGTATTAAGTGGCTCAATCTACTGTGGCCTACCTACACAATTTAGCTCAAATGCTCCACAATGTAGCAAAAATATTTGTGAAGGGGTTTCTAGTCATATTCCCTTGACTTATATAACTGAGAAATGTATCTCTTCGGGCTGTAGTATTTTTAAAATGTTCACCGTTTTTGATTGCAAGCACTTATGGATGAATTAAACCATCAACACAATGTAGAAATCACTTCTTTCACCCTGTCTACCTGAAGTTTCTTCAGGCAACATAATCTCTGCTTGTTCATACTTACAAATATGGCTAAGAAGTTCAGTATAAACACAAACCGTGATCTTGTGAAATAGCGCAAACTCTATAGACTCATAATGCACTACTTTAACTAAGGATGCTTTGAATTGAGGGTGGTTGTATTTGCAACATTTCTATCACGGAAGCATAATCTGTCATAGATTCTGATTGGCTAGAAGCAGCTTTCGTAATTTTGGCGTTTCCTTCCGCCTCCTACACTGAATCACTGTTGTCCAAACTTGAGATTTGGGTGCAGATCACGGAGCTGCCTCAAATCTGTGGTTCATGCAAGCATTACTAATGCTATGCGAGAAAAAACTACACAACTCTGATCACCTCGAATTTGTATATTTCCAACCCGGGACGTCATTTCATGCACGGAAATTATATAATAAACAGTAATTGTTTTAATTGGTTGGCAGCATTATCGAACCATGACTTAGATCTGTGAAGAAAATGCTGACTGTTGCATATTTTGCCCTTGGTCCAAGTGAGGTCAGCAGTAAGTGGCCTTATAAATGTATACGGTAATTGAAAGGTGACGCTCACCCGTGTTGGTCAATACTATAAAATATAATGTCATCTGGCCCATGACTTTTGCTTAACAGTGCAGAGGCTGAAAAGGCATTTTAGGAGCTTTAATTAACAATCCATACATTTTATTCATTTGTGCTAGGTCACACCTTCTCCTGGCATACATTTAATTAAAAGGACTTTTTTTATGACGGGAGGTCAGCAAATATCAAGGGAACAGTCATTTTTCAAACTCCAATCACTTTAAGGCGTAATTGAAAAAAAGATTGCACTGTAAAGCTAAAGCCAGTGAAAGAAATGTCAGGGTCGGAAAGAGCCTGCATGCTCAACAATACATTGTAGTTCTTTATGGCCCTGTGGCAAATAATTAATGGCTTGATTTGTTGAAAAGGTCAGCTGTGCAGATCGGTAAAAAAAAGAGACAAGAAGAAGCAGAAACTCAGTATCGATATTATTCCTTTTCAATCTGCTGAGGCATTGCGGACTGCTACGGGCGTGCAGGGTATTCAATGACAAGTGCTGAAGACAACACACTTTCTCCTCCCTCAAACAACAAGCATCTGCAACGTAAAAGGGCTCGCATTTACGCAAGTTTCATCTATTGATATTGTAAATGACAATGCCTTTTATTTATGTTCAATTTCAAAATGCTTTATTCGGTATGTATGAATACAACCATATAGCAACAAACATAAAAATAGATACAGCATACATTTGTGTCAGTTTTGGTTTGCCAAATGCCTTAATTACTTGAATACAATATACATTTAACAACACATATCCGACAATCTTT
This sequence comes from Lissotriton vulgaris, assembly GCF_964263255.1. Lineage (NCBI taxonomy): Eukaryota > Metazoa > Chordata > Amphibia > Caudata > Salamandridae > Lissotriton > Lissotriton vulgaris. The sequence continues at coordinate 2,049,714,198 of NC_141685.1, forward strand.
AAAGTGCTTTTTAGTACATTTGTCTACTAATGTATGTGCAAATTTAGCAATATTAAAGTGCAAACTTAATTATGTCATCCTTACAGATGTATAGCTTACATTGGAGCATACTTCTACTGGTACATGTGCAAAGTGGCAAAATAAAGTGCAAAGCAGCTATACCATTCTTTCTGTGTACAATATACAATAGTGGCACATGTCCGGCATTTTTTTAAGGTGCCTATTTAGTGCATACGTCTGGTAGTAGATGTGCAAATTAGCATAATAAAGTGCAAAGTGACTATACCATCCTTCCTAAGGTGCAGTATGCAATTAGCAGCACAAATCCAGATGCTTTAGGAATGTTTCTCACTACATTCTACTAGCAGGACGTGTGCAAATTCGCGGTATAAAGTGCTGTAAGTGATATAAGTTGTAGAGGTATTCGATTTCTACATATACAAGCACTGGCTTTGCCAATAGGTTTCGCATTTGGAAAGTTGGAGCTATTGGTTTTGTAAATGACATTTTATATTTATATATTGTTATTGACAATGCCAATCCTTTTAACTTTAGCAAATGTGACACTTTTAGTATTTGTAATGTCACATGTTTTGTATTGACGTGACTTAGATGTATTGATATTACAATAAACAATGGCTTTTAATTTTTTTTATTAATTAATACTTAAATACTTAAATGTTATTGTTTTTTTTTTCCCTTCGTGAAGCATTAATCAAGTAATGTCATTGTAAATGAAAAATTCGTTTACCCCCAGGACATACAGATTCTGGTGTCCAAAGAACCAAATGTGCATGCTATCCCCCATTTGGAAATGGAAAACCTGTGATAAGTGCCATTTATCATGTGTTGAATTCCAAACCTAGAGAACCATCCGATGGTACAGAGCCCCCTCAAGTGCACGAAAAAGTTTACGTTGCGCTACAAGGGAAAGAAAGTGTTGTGCTGTTGCTGCCACATATGTAATCCAATGTGTAATTAGCGTCAGTCTAAATAACAGGGGTTACAGGATTGTGAAGGGGGGACTCCGAGGGAGCAGAGCCCATGACCCGATCCCAGCCCCGGGGCGGCCGGCAGAGTGGAGGGAAGGAGAGCTCGGGTGTCTGTGGAGGTGAACACTGGGTGGGGTGCAGATCAAGAGTGACCGAGGGCATGGGTTTAAGTACTTCTGAGGGTTCGAAGATGGATTTGTAGTCGGAAGTGCCTAGGACTCTGTGGGGTGAGGGGGTCTGAGAGAGAGCTGTGACGCATGAGAGTCTGGAGGGGGCTGAAGAGTGAGGGGGTCTGAGATGTATGGAGTTTATGAGAGCGGATATGGTTTGAGGGGGTCTGGGGCGGGGTTTGTATAGTGGATATGGTTTGATGGGGTCTGGGGGCGAGGTTTGTATAGTGGATATGGTTTGAGGGGGTCTGGGCGGGGTTTGTATAGTGGATATGGTTTGAGGGGGTCTGGGGCGGGGTTTGTATAGTGGATATGGTTTGAGGGGGTCTGAGTTGTAAGGAGTTTATGAGAGCAGATATGGTTTGAGGGGGTCTGGGGCGGGGTTTGTATAGTGGATATGGTTTGAGGGGGTCTGAGTTGTATGGAGTTTATGAGAGCGGATATGGTTTGAGGGGGTCTGGGGCGGGGTTTGTATAGTGGATATGGTTTGAGAGGGTCTGAGTTGTAAGGAGTTTATGAGAGCGGATATGGTTTGAGGGGGTCTGGGGCGGGGTTTGTATAGTGGATATGGTTTGAGGGGGTCTGAGTTGTATGGAGTTTAAGAGAGCGGATATGGTTTGAGGGGGTCTGGCGTCAACGTTAAGACTGTCCGAAGCGTCTGTGTGAGACTGGAGCTGGTTTGAAGGAGCCTGAGAGGGTTTGTAGATAGACTTATCCTGAGGAGTCTGTAAGAGAGCGGACAGGGGGAGTATGGAGGAGCTGAGTGGATCGGAAACGATCTGATGGGTTCTGAGAAGATATCTAGGTTAACCATTTGTGTAGCGCCTGAAGCGCGCCAAGCGCTGAGGGGGTGAGGAGGCGGATGTAAGAGGGCAGGCTGGAGCGGAGCCTCATCGGGTCTCGGTTCATGCACGGAGGGGGGTTTTAAGATACTGCAGGAGTCTGCAGGGGGGGCGCCGTGAGCTGGAGGTCTGGCGGGGGTGAGCGAGGGCTGAGGGGAAGGGTTATGACTGAGTCTGGGTAGTTAGAGGGGGATCTGGGTAGTTTCCTAGGGTTATAGGGCAATGGCATCTGGTGTTTTGAAGGGTCCATGAAGAAACGGCGGAGTTCTGTGGTGGTCGGGGTGAGGGGATGTGGCGGAGAGTAAGGGGGTCTGCAAGGACCGAAGGAGAGGGCGAGCAGCCCGGGACGAGAGAGCTCCAAGGCGAGGATGTGGATAACGGGGGGTTGGTGGGGGTCTGAGATGATCAGGAGCAGGGGAGGAGGTCCTGGGGGCTTTGATGTGAGAGATAAATTAGGGGCGGGGTGGACTCTGGCAGGGGAGGGAACATGGCCTGGAGAGAGGCCGGAGGGAAGCCGGATGGGGGCGGGAGAGCCTGTTGGGGGGGCGGGAATGAGAGCGACGGGAGGAGAAGTGTGGTAGGCGGAATAGGGAGATGCGTGTGCTTGTGTGGTCACGTGACCCGCTTTTGTGGTCACGTGACTCACATGCACTGTGAGAAAACTGCAGTGGTTTCACGAGTCGATTGAGCACTTGAATTTTCTCCTATTACATTCGCAAGCGAATGATAATAGGCAAAACCTAATAAAGGGTTCACTATGCTAAGCAGTTTAATAGGTCTCGCATTTACGCAAGTTTCATCTATTGATATTGTAAATGACAATGCCTTTTATTTATGTTTATTTTAATATAAATAGAATATATTTACAATGCCTATAGCTTAAACTCTCGCAAATGCGAGACCTATTGCATTGCAGATGCTTCAAGGCATTGCTAAGGTGATCTGAAGAGCAATGATGGATTCAACCCAGATATGTGACTGTGGGTGAGTGTCTGAAAAGATGTAGCGCTTCGTCCATCATCTCTATGTGTTTGCATTGCTGAGGTGCCCCCTTCTGTCTCCCATGGCCACTTAAGAGCTCCCTGTTTGCTATGAGTTAAATAACAAGCCGGTGGTCACAACTTCGTACAAGAGACCCTCCTGCCCTCCTGCAGAAGGAGAAACTCATTAAAGAAAATAGTGCTTACAGACTAAAGAAGACGTACTGTGTAACAACCAAAGTAAAAGGGCCAGTCCTCATGGGAGGTTAAAAATGAAGACAAGGCGGTACTATGGAGCGACTAACAAGCATAATAACAAATCCGAAACCAGCATTTACGAAAGACAATGACGCAAGCCAATGACAAATATGGGCAGAGAGTGGGTGGGGCTTCAAGTACATACTCCAATACGCATGGCTCGCAGAGCAGTGCATGCGCTGCCCAGGCTCGACCTATAGTCTATAGAATTTAAAACAGAACTGCACCTCACAGGTGAGTACTGCAAATGTACTATTATCAAAAATATAAAAGAGTTGCCGCAGAACAGGATGCATTGTGATGAGAGCTAACAATACAATTTGCATTTTTTCCACATAATGTAGAAGGGCTTACCACATAATTATGTCATCAATGTCATATAATCCTAACAGTCCTGGCAATTTTTAAGACTCACAGAGGGGTTTGAGAGCTATCATTTTGATGCTGCAATCCCCAATTCACAGACAATAAAAAATCGACCATCTTCCCATTAACTTCCGTTACCGCTCAGTTTGCGGCGGACCACCCTGACTGAACCGGTCCGCTAACTGGGAATTAGGGTGCATACAAACTCAGAGTTCATTTTCAAAGAGAACTAAGGAAGAGCGGTATCCAAATTGCAAGACGACGTGGACCAATGGATACGATTGCCTTTGTCGCTGGCAGGCAGAGTTTCGATTATGAAAATGGTGGCCCTTCCGCGTTTCCTGTTTTTATTCACTAATATTCCCATGGTGCTCCCGAAGCTCTTCTTTCGGTTGCTGACAGCCCTACTAGTCCATTTGGCCTGGGCGGGGAAACAAGCCCGGGTCAGGTGAGAAATACTCATGACTAGGAGCCCCCGATCTAGATGTGTACTATAGAGCTGAGCAGGCGGCACACGCTCGATGTAAATCTCAAACGATTCCTCTCACTCCAACTGCACAGCAGCACGATTTCACTCGACAGTAGCCGCGGCCATCTTGGAAACAGTGGATATAGCTCTTCCCACTGAAAACCGCGGATGCGGTTGAGTGAAATCGTGCTGCTGTGCAGTTGGAGTGAGAGGCATTCATGTGGTTTGCATTGTTATATGTGCTTTTGTTAAGAAATGTACCCAACTTCTCACTGACTGTGAGGATTGACTTTTAAGTTGGGGGAACAGCTTGGTTGGTGATTCTTGCAAATTGGCAAGTGTCATATAAATCTTATTGATGTGCATGTGTTGGAATAGTAAAGTTTAGATAGAAGCTGACTTCTGTTGTTCGACAATTGCAGTTGATGTTATGATTGAAGTTTATAGATTTATCTTGAAGATTGTGTTAGGAGCGCAGTGTGAGCATGTACTTTTAACTCCACATTTTAATATATGATGTAGTCTTGTTAGCAGTTTGGGGAAGGAAGGTGTAGTACCCATCTGCATGTTGTTATGTAGAAACATGCTGATTGTGCATGTCCAAGTGTTTTAGAAGAGGGAAAAGTAGTACCCCGTTGTGAGAGACAAGAGTGCATCACACTTGCAGACTGAGGAAGAACAGTACCCTATCTGTAGAGGTTACTTGGGGCAGTACCCCGGAGAATGCACACTTGGGTAAGAATAGTACTCTATAGTTATAGATTGCTTGGGGTAGTATCCTCTGGTGTGTTAACTTGGGGAAATAGCAGTAATCTGTCAAAAGAAGTTTAATGGGGAAGTACCCGGTGCAGTAAAAACTTGGAGAAGTGTAGTATCATCAATAACTGTATCTTGGACAAACAGTAATTTCATCTTTTACAACTGATTTAGGACCACATGTATCAAGCCTTTTGGGAATCGCAAAGTCCGAAATTCGCCGAATTTTGGCCTTTGCGAATCGCAAAAGGCTATTTTGCATGATTTGAAATGTATGAAACATTCGCATCTTAAGGAATCGCAAATACTTGCGATTCCTTAATTTGCCATAGCATTTAAGGAATCGCAATTTTGCGATTCCTTAAATGCTATGTATGAAGCTTTTACGAATTGCGATTTGAGGTTTAGAAATCGCAAATTACCACCAACTTGTAGTTGGTGGCAATTTGCGATTTCTTGTAAATATGCACAATTGTGCATTTGTGAGGGTGGCATATGACCCACATACATTCCCATTGGGCATGTATGTGCGCCATATGCACACACATGTAATTTACAGGGGTGCAGCAGGGTGTCCTTGAGACACCCCTGCACCCTTGCAATAATTCTCAAATTGCGATTAGCAAATTGCAAATTCGCAATTTGAGAATTATTTGGAAATCATTTCTATGGGCCTCCTGGCCCATAGGAATGCATTGGAAATTATTCCTTAAAAAGCGATTTTCTTCATACATAACATTTTGCGATTCCTAAATAGCGATTCCATAAAAATCGCTATTTAGGAATCGCAAAACGGAACTATGATACATATGGCCCTTAGTACAGTCCATACAGAGTGGTGGGATATCCTTTGATTAAGTTGATACTGAACATTAAAGATCAACGTAATTATTGACAAATTTCAATGTAACCGTTCAAATACAAATATGAGAGCATATGGTAATACAAAATATATGCATTCAGTTCAATGGCTTCTTACATAATTTGCAGGCTGGCTTCAATCCATTGAAAAACAGAAGGGTTGTGACGATCCTAGTTTGTACTGACCTAAGTGAGGCACCCTTAGGTGTAAATGAACTATTTACCACTGCACCTATATTTCAGGATGCATAGTATATGCTATTGACTTATCGCAATAATTGCTTATGTTTACAACATAATTACAATTTGTAATGTGATGATACATTTATAGAAATCCTCCATCATTACTGTTAGCAGTTCAATCATTGCTATTTAATATGCACTTGAAATGTAAGATCTGCATTCATTTCCAAAGTCTGCAGTCTTCAGTGACTCAGCAAAAGATCAATCTATCTTGAATGTGAATAACCTAAGTTCCATGTTGAGTCCAACAAGTTCTTCTGTGGATACTATACCTAATACTGAGCAAACAAGGATGGAAGGAGAACTAAACCGCATTGATTAGATATGTACTTGGAGTTTAGTTTACTACTGTGACACCGATAAAAACAGTTCAAGAGTTCCAAGAGATGTATATTTCTATTATGTATCCCTCCTGCAATTGGTGGGAGCAATAGGTGTTCCATGTGAGGGGAGAGATGGAGAAAGGCTGATGGAAGGCAGAAGCAGTTCAAGAACTCTCTGGATCACAAAGATCACTTACTTTAAATAATTTTAACGGTTTCAGTTTCTATGGTTGAAAGAAACAGTGCAAAGTGCTCCACAAGTCAAAGAAATGTATAGAGCTGTCAACACAAGCTGTGCTGAGAACTATGAAAGCTACTAATTGTTCATGCCAAAAATGCAAGTGTCAAAGTGGTAGGAAGGTTTGCCCTTAAATAATTTTTTTCTGAAAACCACATTAAAAAACATTAATATTTTGTTTTATGCTTACAGATTAGATGTCATCCTAAGTCTGCAAAGTTAAGTCAAACATCTAGGGTTTTAAAATAAATAAATAGAGAAAGTGCATGAAGGACATTTTTTTAATGTGCACAAAGAAACATTCAATCATTCAAAGGTAAACACAGAACTGGATGTTTACAAACCCCGTTTATTTTTTATGAATAGGAAAGCATTTTAAAATTACAGCCACAACCACAATGTTAAAGGTCTTCTTTAATCAAACTATATTTTAATTAATAGTTGAGGAAATGCAAACAAGCCTAAGGAAAGGCTGCACTATAATATAATTGTTTAGAACTGTGGGATTTTTATATTTTAATGCTTGTTTTTTTTTGTTCATCTACATTGTTTGCATGTAATGCCATTTATAGAGTGTTGGAAATGGCCCTTTTTGCAGGGTTATCCCCAAACTTTTTGCTTCTTCCTCCTTTGTTTTTCCTGACCTGTGGTTGTTGGCTATGGGACTCTGGGCACTTTACCACTGCTGATCAGTGCTAAAGTGCATATGCTCTCTGTGTAAACTGTTATTGTGATTGGTTATCCATGATTGGCCTATTTGTGTTACCAGTAGGTCCATAATAAAGTGCACTGGTTCTCAGGATAATTTAAAAAATCAAGCTCTTCTTCTCAGACAGCAACCTCAGGACAGCTGTCACGGATCTAGTTCTGCCCGCTTGGATTATTGTAACAGCCTTTATCTTAATGCACAGAAACAACATGTGTACAAGCTGCAATTGGTGCAGAACGCAGCAGTCAGACTACTGTCTGACACTGCTAGGTTTGCCTCTGTGAGAGGAGAGCTGAGGAGGTGGCACTGGCTCCCAATTCGACTCAGATCACAATTTAAGGCGCTCGTCGTGGTCTTTAAGTCAGTGAATGGAGTTGGGCCGGAGTTTCTAAGACAGAGGCTCAGCTGGTATGTCCCTGGCAGAGCTCTGCGCTCCTCCATGTCTACGTCTGGAAGCATGCAACACTTCTCCCACTTAAAAAAAAAACCAATGGAGATCCAGAAGACCTTAGTAATCTTCGCCCGATCTCTCTGTTAGCGGCTCCGGGAAAAATGTTAGAGAAATGAACACAGCGTCAGCAGAGCAAATTCATTGAAACAAATAAAATACTTCATGAGACCCAATCAGGCTTTCGTCCCGGTTTTAGTACGGAGACAGCACTAATTGAGGTGGCTGAGTCAGTGAGGTGGTCGATGGATGCAGGAGACTCAGCGATGCTGGTACTCCTGGATCTGTCGGCCGCCTTCGACACGGTGGACCATACTAGACTCCTGATGCGACTGGCTGAAGTAGGCATCCGTGACAAAGCATTGGGGTGGCTACATTCCTATCTGTCCCAGAGAACTCAGAAGGTGGCTCTAGGGACAGTCTCCTCTTCACCTAAAGTTCTCAGTTGTGGAGTCCCGCAAGGGTCGGCACTCAGCTCCCTCTTGTTCAACATCTTCCTCGCCCCTCTCTTTACATTGATTGCTAACTGGGGTGTCAAGGCAATCTCCTATGCCGATGACACCCAGTTGGTATTCCCGTACTCAGAGGTATCTCAGGAGTCTTTCGCAAATTTCAAGGGCTGTCTCCAAGATATAGCCTGCTGGATGAACACGAATAAATTAAAATTAAACGCCAATAAGACTGAAGTAATCTTTTTTGGCAAAGGTCCCCCTCCTTCCTCAGAACTATGGTGGCCAACAGAGATGGGCCAAGACCCCGTTCCCAGTCGCACGGCAAAAAATCTTGGAGTAAAGTGGGACGACAGCCTGTCTTTTTCCTCACATATTCAACAAGTAGCCGGTTGTTGTTTGAGTAAGCTGAGGAACCTCCGGAAGATTCTGAGACTTCTCCCAGAGAGCTGCCGGAAAACTGTAATCCATGCTACAGTCACATCAAGGCTGGACTACGCTAACGGACTCTATCTGGGCCTACCCAAATACCTGACTCAAAAACTTCAGGGGGTCCAGAATGCGGCTGCGAGACTGCTGCTGCGAATCCCTTTCAAGCAGTCAGTCTCTCCGCATCTGCGATCACTGCATTGGCTACCAGTTGCCAGCAGAATCAAATTTAAGGCACTCTCGCTGGCCTATAGATCTCTGTTCGGCACGTGCCCGGAGTACTTGAAAACCAGGCTCCTGAGATATTCTCAGGACTGCGTGCTGCGGTCCAACTGCCGTGCTCAACTGACTGTCCCACGAACAAAAAGAGCTCGACTAGGGGGCCGAACCTTTTCGGCAAATGTTGCAACGTTATGGAACGCCCTGCCCCCAGCAATTCAGCAGGCCCCCTCCGAACTCTGCTTTAAGAAGATGCTAAAGACATGGCTTTTTACTAAACCCTGCTAATCTCCATCTCTTCTCACCTCAAGGTCAAGTGTGTTCGTCTAGCGCCGGGACACCTCCTCGAGAGGTAGCTGTTCGCGCTTTACAAGATTCCGTATTATTATTATAAACTAGTACGGACTCCTAGGTTTACGAAAACCAACTGGGGAGGCCGTAGCTTCCTTTACTGTGCCTCCAAACCCTAGAATGAGCTCCCGTTCCACCTCAGAGATGCCTCAGACCTCATTTCCTTTCGGAAGGGGTTGAAAACCTGGCTCTTCTCCAAATAACGAGCTCATGGTCTTCCCCAGGTAACTAGGACTCAGCACCAGGACACTCTAGCGTAGCAGAGCGCTTTATAAGATTAATAACATAACACTGTTTGTGGCAAGGCTTGAAATTCAAATGCTACTAGTGGGCTTGCAGCACTGCTTGTGCCACCCACATGAGAAGCACTGAAAAGAGGTCTCATGCCTGCCACAGCAGTGCCTGTGTGCAGTTTGCTAACTGCCATGTCGACCTGGCCAGTGGACCCACTTGCCAGGCCTTACCCTTCCCTTTTCTTACACCTAGGACACCCCTATGGTAGGTCCAAGATACCCCCTTGGGCAGGGTGCAGTGTATGTAAAAGGTAGGACATGTACTAGTGTGGGTAACATGTCCTGATAGTGAAATACTGCCAATTTCGTTTTTCACTATTGAAAGGCTATCTTGCCCATAGGACAGGATTCGGAATGCTGTGTAACATGTTTACCTGCATATCTTCTCATAGAAGCAAGATTGAAAATTGAAATCTGGTACCCCTGAACTCAGAATTTAATAACACATATTTAAGGAAGGATGGTTTTTAAATTCAGTGTATGAAAATAGCACTTTTAGAAAGTGGCAATTTTCTTGTTCAACCTTTCTGTGTGCCATCCCCGTTTGTGGATTGACTGTCTGGTTTGAGAGTGACAGGGGCTGGGGTGGCTTCAGGAGTCTGGGCGAGTCAGCACTAGGCTTGATAGACCTATCTACATGTAGAGTGGTGGGAGGAGTAGAACCTGGGACTGAATAGGGCTGTGCCTGCCTTCCACAATGCTGGCTCCACCTCCTGTGGTGCGTCGGAAGACCCTGGCCCACACTGACAAAGGAAGAAGTTGTGCACTAGCAGAGTGTACCCAGAACTGGTTTGGACTGGGTCCAGGACCCCTGACACATAGAGAACAAAGACTTTTGAGGTATAAATGTGAGAGCTGAAACCCCTTGAAGTTAGACTACTTTTGGTATCAAGGAGGAACCTTTTCTGAGGAGAAAAGCTGAAGGAGAAGTACTGCCCTTGCTGTGTGTCTAGAGTTGGCCTGCAGTTGCTATTTCTGTCCAGGGGAGGATAAGGACTTTGCTGTGTGCTGTGTCCCCAGCTTGAATAAAGGAATGTGCTGTGTGCTTTGTCCTGAAAGGAAAGTCTCCAAGGGCCTGAGAAGAGCTTGCCTCCTGTTGTGGAAACACAGGGATATAAAAGTTTCCAAGACTACTTTTGGAATCAAGGAGGAACCTTTGCTGAGGAGAAAAGCTGAAGGAGAAGTACTGCCCTTGCTGTATGTCTGGGGTAGGCCTGCAGTTGTTTTTCTGTCAAAGGGAGGAGAAGGACTTTGCTGTGTGCTGTGTCCCCTGTTTGAAGAAAGGACTGTGCTGTGTGTGTTGTCCTGAAAGGACAGTCTCAATGGGCCTGAGAAGAGCCGGCATCCTGTTGTGGAAACACAGGGATCTAAAAGCTTTCAAGACTACTTCGTGATCGGGAGGAATCCCTGCTGAGGAGAAGAGCTGAAGGAGAAGTACTGCCCTTGCTGTGTGTCTGGGGTTGGCCTGCAGTTGCTATTTCTGCCTGTTTGGGTAGGGGTAGGGGTAGGAGAGCTCTGGTCAGCCTGAGGGTACAGTCCCTGGGCTGGCCGGCCAGTGTCAGGATGCCATACCTGACTTGGCAGGAGAGAGAGTGGAGAAAAGGTGCCAGGTACCTGGAGCTACTGCCCCCTACTTTCTGATGCCACGGAGGTTAGAGAGGCCTGAAAGGCATGAGGCCTGGCTCTCATCACTGACAGCTGTCAGTGGCCACTGTGGCTGCTTGTGGTGGTGGACAGAGTTGCCCCTGGGAGGGGGGCGGGAGTCACACCCTGGGGGTGGACTGGGACACACCGCTGTGTTGGCCAGGTGGGTACTGTCTACCAGGGCGGATACATCTGTGAGCAAAGTAAGGTTAGGCGCTGCACAGGTGGGGTCCCCAGGTGAGGAGAAGGGTCCCCCCATGAGTTAGTCGGTGGGCCCCGAGAGTATAGATATAGGGATCCAACTGGGTTCAGGAAGGAGTAGACCAGGAATAGTCCCCTGCTGTTCGGGCCAGTTTACGAGTTCTATCGCTCCAAGCAGGGAAGCCAATCGAGGTATCGTTTGGTCTACCCTGGCTTTTGGCTGGAAGGGGGTTGTGTTGGAAATGTCCCTTTTTGCAGGGTTATACCCAAACATTTTGCTTCTTCCTCCTTTGTTTTTCCTGACCTGTGGTTGTTGGCTATTGAACTCTGGGCCACTGCTGGTAAGTGCTAAAGTATTTGTATTTGTATTTGTATGTGGATTTGTAGAGCGCGATTGCTGCCCGGGGGTGTCCAAGCGCTAAGAACCAACAGAGGGAGAGATGGTGCCGGGGACATTACTGAGGGGATTTGAAGAGGAATGTTTTGAGCTGTTTCCGGAATGAGGAGATGTTGGGGTTGGCTCTCAGATGAAGGGGCAGGGTGTTCCACGTCTTGGAGGCATTGTGGGCGAAGGTCCTACCGCCAGTTCTGGACTTCTTTATTCTGGGTATTGTGGCCATGAAGGCCTGGTTTGATCGAAGATTCCTGGTAGGTTGGTAGTGGGAGACTAGGTTATGGGTGATGAGGGGGCCTGTTTTCCAGAAGGCCTGGTGCGTGATACACAAGGCTTTGAAGTGGATTCTTTTGCGAACTGGTAACCAGTGTAATTTGATCAGACCGGCTTTGACAGATTGTCGACGAGGGAGCTGAAGTAGTGTGCGGGCTGCGCAATTCTGCACAGTTTGAAGTCTCCGCAGTGTATATTCTGGGGCAGCAAGGTAGAGGGCGTTGTTGAAGTCCAGGCGGGACTGAATCAGGCTCTGGATGGCTACCTGTTTGGCTTCCATGGGTAAAAGATGGAGGACCTTCCTTAGCATCCTAAGGAGGCCAAAACAGGTAGCTGAGAGTTTGGTGGCTTGGGTGCCAAAAGACAGGGATCTGTCCAGCCATACCCCAAGGCTCTTGATGTTGTCCTTGGAGGCCGGGGGGGGTGCCCAAGCAGGGTGGCCATAGAGCATCGAAAGATCTAGGGTCGGCAGGGCCCAGAAGCATTAGCTCTGTTTTGTACCTGTTCATTTTGAGTGATAGGGAGGATATCCAGCTCTTTACCTCCTCTAGACATTTTCTGAGCCCTCCTCTCTTTGGCATGTTAACTTCCTGCGCCAATGAGACCACCAGCTGAGTGTCGTCAGCGTAGGAAATGATCTTAACTCCAAACTGACGGACAACCTCAGCCAGTGGCCTCATATAAATATTGAAGAGCACCGGGCTTAATGAGGAGCCTTGTGGTACTCCGCATCTTAATGGTCTGCTGGTAGATATTTATTCAGCGTCGAATACCCGGAAGGATCTGTCCTTCAAGAAGGACTTGAACCAAAGCCATACTTTGTCTTTTATGCCGATATTAGACATACGGTCCAGCAGGATGTCATGGTTTACCGTGCCGAAGGCCGCGCTTAGGTCAAGGAGGATCACTGCCACTGAGCCTCCTTGGTCCAGGATGGTTCTGAATTCCTCAGTGACCATGAGGAGCGCGGTTTCGCTTCCATGTTTTGGTCTGAAGCCTGTTTGAGTGGGGTCCAACAAATGATGGTTTTCTAGGTAGGCGACCAGTTGGCCGTTGATGTGTCTCTCTAGGATTTTGCTCAGCCAGGGCAGTAGAGAGATTGGCCGATAATTGCTGAAGTCTGAGGGGTCCAGGCTAGGTTTCTTTGGCAGGGCTCGTACCATGGCTCGTTTCCATTCCAGCGGGACTGTGCCGGCGGTGATGGAAGAGTTTAGGAGGTCCATTATGATGGGCAGAGTGACTTGGGAAGCTGACATAACGATGTCTGGCGGGGCTGGGTCGTCAGGGGAGCCTGATTTGACTTTCCGAGCCACGGATTCCAGGGTCGCAAGATTGAGGGGGGGAAGTGGTCCAGTGTGGGAGGAGGCTGTGATAAAGGGGGAGTCAGGGTAGAATTGATCTGAGTTGGGGGGGGTGGTGGACACGGAGGGGAAGGATTCATAGATTTTATTGATTTTTTGGAGGAAGGAGTCTGCCATCTTGTTGCAGTGTTCTGTGGATTTGGTCTCAAGCAGGCTAGGTGGCAGTTTAGTAAGGTTTTTCACGATTTGGAAAATTTCTCTAGGTACATATGCTGTCTGTGTTTTTTGTTCTTTTTTAAACATATTTTTATTTGTAGGTTATGCCATTGTACATCGTTGGGTGAAACAATTCACATGTTCCTGTCACATTGGAGCAAGACCTAATAAGACAGTCATAATTACACAATATTAATCACAATTTAAAAGTCGTTTTTCAGGAGCACACCCAATATTTCTATTACATATTTTTTGGTTTCATTTCAAAAGAAAAGCATTCCTTCCCACCCTTATATAAAGTACACACAGCTCCGATATTATCCATCCTGGGGTCTGTTGTCATACCCAGTAGTCACTGCATCCAGTGTTATCGATAAACGAGAATCTGAAACAAGAAAAAACCAAAAAATCCTACCAACCACCCCTTCCCCTTCCCTCCCCACTGAGGCTCAACAATGAGGAATCACATTATCATATACTCAGTCCAGTACTACACATTTACATTATGGCACAAACAGAGAGTATCCTGCCGGTTTTCAGCAACCCCCCCGGTTCAAGGCCCAGAGTTCCAGCCCCACTACTTTGCATCTTGGACAAGCCTCCCTAGAACATGCATTAGGTACCGTATTCTATTATATCCAAAACGCCAAGTTCCTCCATCAGCAAGTTCCATTCCATTGATATGGGCATCCAACGCAGTCTGCGTTGTTCTTCCCTTTTCAATTCCGGCCCCATTTCAATAACTCATCATACCAGGTTTTCAATGCTGGTGGCCAGCTGCCTTCCATTGCATTGTGATGTTACGTTTAGCCAGAATTAGCGCCAAGTTATTGAACTTTGTTACTGGACTACCCTTTTTCCCTTTAAGACCCAGCCCCAGCAGACAGTATTCCAAGCTATCATTATTCCGCACTGGTGCTATTTCCGACAAAATCTCACAGACTTCCCCTCAGTACCGTCGTAGTCATGGACAATTCCACAGCATGTGTATCAAATCTGCAGCCTGTAATTGGCAGCGCGGGCAAACATCCAATGCATCTGGGTACATGGTCTTCAGCCTGCACGGTGTCAGATAGGCCCTATGCAATAGCATGAGTTGGATGAATTTACATTTCGGGTTTCTAAACACTTTCCTTGGGTACTCCACCAATCCATTCCATTCTCTGTTGCTAAACGCCCTTTCTATATCCGTTTCCCACTTGCCCCGTAGGGGACCAAGGAACACTGCTGCTACCGTGCAAATGCCCCTGTATAACCATAGAGTAAGGTGACCTCTGTTACCCATTAAATGTTGCATTGTGACCAGTGCATTTGTGGCCGGTTCCACCCCCTCAGGTGCCCAAATAGTGCGTATGTAATGAGACAGACTGGCATGTAGAAGAAACAGCGCGTTCGGCACTGCATGCTCTCGCATGAATCCATCATTCGGCAACATAGTACCCTCCTTAAAGAAATCCCCCACTGTGGACACGCCCGCTGTTTCCCACATTTCTAACCTTCTCATTGTGATTCTGCCAACCTGTGTGGGGATCCCTGGCAGGGGTATGGTAGGGGCATATGGGGGCACCGCCTTAGTGTATCGAAGAGAATGCTTCCAGTATAATAGTGCAATTTTCAAAAGGTGTGGTGCAGACGGTGGGATCTTGCTGTTAGGCAACATGAGTGTATGTACTGCGCCCCTCTGCCACTCTAGATGCGTCATGTCTATTTCCTGCAAATTCCTCCCTGCTAGCCAATATGCCAGCCATTGCAGCTGGCTCGTGTAGCAGTAGGCTTTCAGGTCAGGGACCCCCATTCCCTCGTGTTTAGTATCTAGGTACAGTTTTGCAGTCCCTATGCGTCGCCTGCTCTTGCCACATATTAGTTCAATCAGCATAGTGTTGAGCAACGAGAACGTCTTCAAAAGTATCATTACAAGCAAGTTGGTAAAGAAATACAGCAATCTAGGGAGCACCACCATTTTAGCTATTGCCACTTTTCCTGCCACAGATAGTGGCAAAGTGACCCAGAACCTTATTTGGTATCTAAGTGAGGTGATAGCCCTATCCAGATTACCCTCCAGGAGATCCGTCGTATCTCTGTAGATATTAATTCCTAGATATCTGAAAGTGTCATGTGTAATGTGGAATGACCAGTCTATGAACCCCATTGTTCCGGTACGTGTTGAATCCGCAAAATAATAATTTGTTTTCGTTTATCGACAGTCCAGACAACCTTTGGAATGCAGCAAAAATCGAAGGTATAGGTTTGCAATCAGCGTCCAGGTCCCTGAGATACAGTATTATATCGTCTGCATAGGCAGATACAATATGTGTTGTGGAGCCCAACACTATCCCCCTATGGTATGCGGTAGTGCGCAACTTCCGCAGCAGGGGTTCTAGCACCAGGATGAACAGCAGAGGCGACAACGGGCACCCCTGCCTGGTGCCCCTTGCGACTGTATAGTGCCTCGAGATATGTCTACCCGTTCTTTCCCTGGCCGTAGGATCTGTATATATTAGTAACACCCACTGTATGAATTTGTCAGGGATACGTTCCACCTCCCTCCAGGTTCCTTTAACCTTCATCCTTGTTTATCACCCCCCTCAGTCCTGTCCACGTTTTCTTCCGGCCATTTCGGACCTTTTAGGGACCCTTGCTGTTAATAATTCCTCAGTCCTTCTCCTTGGGAACTTCAATTTCTGGCCCAACGACCCAGCTGAGGATGCTATTTCTCGTGATTTTACCGAGCTCCTCCTTAGCCTGAAATTCGTCCCCCAGGTCCACTCCCCCACTCATATTGGTGGTCCCACCCTAGATCAAGTTTGGACCCTCAATACTTCAGTACCAGCTCTTACGGTCTAACCTTGCTCATGGTCGGACCACTTTTTGATTTCTTTCTCCCTGGATCCTGGTATAAAAACCAATCCCCCCTTTTCCAAACATACATGGGCAAGAAATTGGAGCAGATTGGATAGTCCTGCCTTCTGTTCGTCTTTATCTGCCCCTGACCTGGCTATGGCTGGCTCTGAACCATCAAGGCAGTTGGATGCCCTTAACAGCTGGCTTCGAGGGGCCTGCGACCAAGTAGCCCCCCTGAAGCGCGCCACGATCAAACGCGCCCATGAGGCAAACAAATGGTTTTCCCCTGCTCTTGTGGTAAAAAAAACTGGCAGTACGTGAAGCAGAGCGAGCTTGGAGGTGGGCCTATTGTCCCCTTTCCAAACTGCGCTATAAGTCCATCCTCAATGAGTACAAAAGTGATATTCTCCTTGCTAA
This sequence comes from Lissotriton vulgaris, assembly GCF_964263255.1. Taxonomy (NCBI): domain Eukaryota; kingdom Metazoa; phylum Chordata; class Amphibia; order Caudata; family Salamandridae; genus Lissotriton; species Lissotriton vulgaris. Next base: position 2,049,730,881 of record NC_141685.1, read on the forward strand.
AACTTCTTATTTTTCTGGGAGAATTCTCGCTGCAGAGAGCCAGTCCAAAGAAATTTTTTCTATAGTGCAAGAGTTGGCCTCTTCGGATAGGGCCTCCCCCAAAATTCCCCCCTCTCAATCCTTGTGCAACTCTCTCAATGACTTTTTCATTGAGAAAGTTGCACTGATTAAGTCTAAAATCCTGCCCCCTTCCCCCGCATTTGGTGATCCCCAGCCCCCTCCTATCACGTCTAGTCTCACCTTCCTACCTCTTCTTACAAAATAAATGTTCCTCTCTTTGCTGATCCCCTGCGGACATAGCCCCTGCACATATCCTTCGCAAGATTTTCACTAATTGTCACCTTCCCCCTCTTACTCTTCTGAATGCTTCTCTTGAACAGGGTGTCGTGCCTGGTGCCTATAAAGAAGCTATCATTATTCCCATCTTGAAAAAACTTGGGGCCGACCCAGTTCCTCCTTCCATCTACCGCCCCATCTCCCTTCTTCCTTTCTTGGCTAAAGTCCTTGAGGTGCATGTCACCCAGGTCCTTGGTACTTTTGTGGAGGAGAGCGGGGGTCTTGCCTCCCGCCAGGCTGGCTTTCGGCCCCGGCATTCCACTGAGAAGGTTATCATCTCGGTGATGGATGAGCTTAGAGAGGGGCTAGATACCAACACTCCCCAGGCCCTCGTTCTTTTAGATCTTTCGGCCGCCTTTGACACGGTCGATCATTCCATTCTTTTCGACCATGTCAGGGCGGCCGGCGTCGGGGGCCCAGCCCTTACCTGGGTCAGCTCCTTTCTGGAGGGTCGTACCCAGGCCGTTCACCTCGCCGAATTCTCTTCCCGCCCTTACCCGGTCCAGTGTGGTGTCCCCCAAGGCTCTTCTCTTTCACCCTTATTATTTAACCTCTATATCCTCCCACTTATTTTTGCACTCCAGCAGATGGAGGTCACCGTGTACAACTATGCGGATGACCTCCAACTCATCTTTCATCTCTCTCACTCCCCTGCCAGCATTCACAATTTTCAATCTGTCATCCTATTCATCAGTGATTGGATGAATTGTAATCACCTTAAATTAAACCCCGACAAGACCGAGCTGGTCGTCACTGGTTGCACCCCTGGCCCTTGGTCCCCCATTTTCTGGCCTCCCTCCCTTGGCACTCCCCCCACACCCTCCCCTTCAGTCAAAACACTTGGGATTTCACTTAACAAGCACCTCACTCCTCACTCCCAGATTAGTTCAGTTGTTTCTTCTTGTTTTTTTGCCCTCCGCACTATCAGGAAAATTTTCCGATTTTTTTCTTTCCCCGCTCTGAAACTAATTTTAATGGCAACAGTCCTTTCCCGGCTAGATTATGGGAATCTGGTGTATAATGGCTCCCCCACATATGCCCTCCATCGCCAACAGCTAGTCCAAAATCAGGCTGCTCGCCTGATTTATGGGCTGCCCAGATTCCACCACTCTACCCCACTACTCAAATCCCTGCACTGGTTGCCTATTAAGGAACGGGCTCTCTTTTTTTTTTTTGAAAATTCTTTATTGTCAGGAGTTCAGAAGAGATAGCAGAACGACATTTTGTAGTTGCAGTAACATAACAGTAACTTGCTCCCCGAGTGGGGAAAGGATGCAATACAGAGTATAGTAACAGTTACCGTGTTCATGCAGGGCCCAATAGTTGAGAGTTAATAAACAGATATATGCAGCATAAGGCCCAGTGTCACCCCTTCTTCTTAACACCCATCCCGCCCACATTGTTTCAGGGCAGAAGGCTGATTTTTCTCTTACAGAGCATGAGCGGGGACTCTCAAGAATAAAGAAAACCAATCAAAAAACCAAACAACTGTCATCATGATATCAGAATCTGCGTATGTTCATCTATACCTTCTCACAGGCTTACATAATCAGCAATTCGTTTAGAGTGGCAGTGCGTGCACTTCGCCTCCCGGCCCCGCCCCTGTTCACAGTAGCACCTCTACAGCCACTAGTCATCCTCCTCCTCCGAGTCTGAGTCCTCACCCTCTGGTAAAGTTTCACAAGGGTCACCTCTATATGCGTTCCATTGCAGCCACACCCGGTTCCATTTGCGGGGGCAGGCTCTCAAGACATACACTGCTCTTTCCTTAACCATGAGAAGGTCCATATTTCTTATCCACCCTGCCACCGTTGGCAACTCCGGAGCGCCCCACCTCTGTGCAATGTCTCGTTTGGCCACCGTTACTGCTAGGGTGACCCACAGTTGTTCATACCTGTTTAGGTCCGTAGGTTCCCAAATGTTCAGCAGGCACCTACGAGGTTCCGGTAGTACAGACACATTGATGGCCTGAGAGACTGTGCGCATAATCTGACGCCATAGTTCCCTTATTTGTGGACATTCCCAAAGCGTGTGTAGGAGAGTCCCCTCCTCCCCGCATCCCCTAAGGCAGTATGGGTGCGGCGCCCTTTGTATTCTGTGGAGTAGTGTGCGAGTGTAGTAGGTGCGGTGTAGCACCTTGAGCTGTATCAGGCGGAACCTGGCTGATATGCCCACCTCCCTCGGGGATGCCAAGGCCTCATTCCACTCCGTTTCATCCATGTCGCCTAGCTCGGCTACCCATTTCTCCTTAAGTTTGTGTGTGGGATCTGGCATGTTGTTAATTAATTTCTTGTACGTGAGTGAGGTCGCTTTTTGCTCCATGAATTCGGTGAGCAGTCTATCCTCAAGGGGTGAGGATTCTGGGAGTGCCGTGTCTGGTGGGATCGCGCGTAGAAGTGCATGTCGAATCTGTACATAGCGGTATGTTTCAGTGGGCCCCAGGCCGTATTGTTGCTGGAGGTGCTGGAAGGGAACAACCGTGCCCTTGTCACAGAGGTCCCCAACTACCGAGATCCCTATGTCGTCCCACTTCGCAAAGCCTTTACAGGTCCTAAGGGTGCCCAGTGCCTTAGTGTCCCAAAGGGGCGTCAGCCTGGTGATTCTACCCTTCCATCCTAGGCGTGCCTGCGCCGTGTGCCAGAGTGTCGCTGTGTGGAATGTCGGGCCTAGCAGGGTCCTGACCTTCGGGTAGTTATACAGTACTGAGAGCATGCCATCAGTCCCCAGTTGTGACCAGTCTGCCTTGTATGCGGGGTCTACTCTGGAAACGTGAATCCAGTGATTAATTACTTTTAGCTGTGATGCCCAGTAATACAATTGGAGATTGGGTAGTGCAATACCTCCCTCGTACCAACTCTTCACTAGTTTTGCCTGCGCTATTCGCGCCGGCCCGTCACTCCACAACAGACTGGAGACCAAGGCTGCTACTCGTCGGAAATACTGCGGGCTAACCATATAGGGGGAGTTTTCTAGTACATACAGAAACCTCGGGAGAGCCATCATTTTGTAGAGAGCCGCGCGCCCTAGGAGGGTCAGTGGCAGCGTAGCCCAATACTGGACATCAGCACGCAACCTCTGCAGAGGCGGCTGCAAGTTTTCGACATAAAACTGTTTAGCATCTTTCGTCACATAAATACCCAAGTACTTGAAGGAAGAGGCGGTCACCGTAAGAGGGCAGTTAGCCGGCAACACCGGAGCCGGGCCAGTAAGTACATAGAGTATAGATTTGGCCCAGTTCAGGGTATACCCGGACGCTTTACCGTGTTCATCGCAGATCGCCAACAGGGCGGGTACCCCTTCAGTTGGGCCAGTCATGTATACTAACATGTCGTCGGCGTACAGGGAGACCTTGTCCTCCCATCCGTCGCTCCATGTGATTCCTCTAAATAACGGTGTTGATCGTAGCAGGATTGCCAGCGGCTCCAACACTATCGCAAATAACAGGGGCGACAGCGGGCACCCTTGTCTTGTTCCCCTCCCTAGTGGAAAGGTCGAGGATATGCGTCCGTTCGCTACCACCTGCGCCATCGGCCGGGCGTAGAGCAGTCGCACCCATGCCATATACTGGGGCCCGAAGCCCATGCGGGTTAGTACAGAAAAAAGGTATTCCCACTCAACCAAATCAAACGCCATTTTAGCATCTAAGGAAAGTATCACAGCCTGTTCCTGAAGTAGATGCGCCTTTGCCAACACCCCGTGCACCCTTCGTAGATTAAGTGCTGTGCTTCTATGTGGCATAAAGCCCGATTGGTCAGGGTGTACTAGGGTAGTCAGATGTTTGGTTAGGCGGCTGGCCAGTAGCTTCGCCAGGACCTTTGCTTCTGCGTTGAGCAGTGAGATGGGTCGGTATGAGGTACAATCTGTTGGTGGCTTAGACGGTTTGGGGATAGCCACAATGGTGGCCGTGCGTTGATCGAGTGGGAGCAGCGCCTTTTGTAAGCTGTCGTTATACATGTCTAGGAGGGGCTTGGCCAGGATTGAGTCCATCGCCTTATACCACTCCACAGGAATTCCATTCGGGCCTAGGGCTTTGCCTGATTGCAGCGCCTGTATTGCCAATTGGACCTCTCCCTCAGTCAGGTCTGCATCAAGTTCCTGCTGTGCCTCTGGCGAGATCACAGGGATGGGGATGTTGCTAAGTGAGTCTGTGGCCTCCCGCTCAGTGACTGGCCGTGTCGGCGTGTAGATGCTCTGGAAGTGGCAGGCTAGAGTCTGGATTATTTGCTCCGGGTGAGTTTGCAGCGCGCCGGTCGTGTCATAGAGTCCGTGTATCCCCTTGTTGCTGCCACCCCGCTTGTCTAGCCACGCTAGCATCTTCCCGGCCTTATCGCCCACATCATAGATTCTGTGTGCTGTATTCGCGAGGTGCCCTTTAGTGATCACGGTAAGGTGTGCCTGGTGTTGCTGCTGGCGGAGCTGCAGTTCATGGAGCGTCTCAGGAGTGGGGTCTGTCATATGTGCAGTGTTCGCTGTGTGTAAGGCTAATTCCAAATTGGCCAGTGTAGCCCTCGATTCCCTCTTATGCCCAGTAATGGCTGATATGGACGCCCCTCTGAGGACCGTCTTATACGCCTCCCACAGAATTGAGGGTGAGGTGACCGACCCAGTGTTCTCATTAAAATAGTGTGTGGTGGTTAACTTGAGCTTCTTCCTAATGCCAGGGACTTGCAAATAATTGGGATAGATCGGGTATAGCCTACCCCGCTTACAATCCTTGGTGGAAATGTGAAGGGAGACCGGGGAGTGATCAGAAATTCCTCGCGGTAGGATGTCAACACTATCCACAGAGCTCAGTCCAACCCCCAGAATGAAAAAGTAGTCGATACGGGAGAGGGTGTTGTGGGGTGTGGAGTAATGTGTGTATTGCTGCGCAGTAGGGTTCAGGTGACGCCAGACATCTGTGAGGCCCATAGCAGATAAAAATCCCGGGAGTGCGGCAGCCCCTCTCTGGCGAGCTCGCTGGGGAAAAGTGTCTAGCAGAGGGTCCGTGATGGCATTGAAATCACCCCCCATGATCACATCCCCCTCAGGGAGGTCAATAAGGAATCGGCTAAGTGCCGGTAAGGCCGTAGCATGTAGTGCAGGGGGGATGTATACAGATATCACATTCAAGGCTCTTCCCTCCCACTGGCCCGAGAGTGCTGCGAACCGGCCTTGGTCATCCGTCTTGTGGCTAGTGACCAGGAAGGGGGAGTTGTTTCTGAGGAGTATCCCAGTGCCCCTGGAACCCGAGGTGAACTCGGAATGTACCGCCATGGTGTACCCACGCCTGTTCAGGGCCTTACATGTGGTTCCCGCCAAATGTGTTTCTTGCAGCAGTACTAGGTCTGACCGAGCACGCTTAACAGTTTGCAGCACCAAACCCCGTTTTATTTTGTCTCCCAACCCTCTGACATTCCATGTAAGGAGCTTCAGTGGGGGCACTACCGTCGTTACAGGGGTACCCATCGCGGGTGTAGCTTGATCATGTTGTGCCATTTGCATGTATGAACTGTGTTCTCCAGTATTAGGAGGAGAAGGGTGCCAGAATGCGGAGGCAGCGCACGCCGCCCATAGTGTGTAGTGTATCCATGCCTTGTGAGATTGCAATAATGATGACCGTGAAACTTAACTTTAACTTGAACCTCGTAACTCCCATCCCTCCACCCCCTCCCTGCTCCCCTGCACCACGGACGAATTCCCGCCCGCATCCCCAACTTGGCAGAGTGCTTGTCTCCCCCCCCTGTCTAGTCTTACTTGCTTGTGGGGTTGGTGAGTCCCCTACAGGCACCGGCCATAACCCGCCCTACTCAGTTCCATCGGCCCAAGGTCCCAAGGGTAGTGTTCAGTGCTTGATGCTTCCAGCGTAGCCATTCATCCCCTGCTAGGCTGACCTGAATCAAACGGGTCTCTCTCGAGATCGGAGTCTAGGCCCCCGGCTGCGCCCTGTTCAGTGGCCGGGCTGGTCGCACGGCGCTCTGGCGTCTTCTCTTTACGGTGATCTTGGCGGTCCTTGCGCGGGCGTTGAGGCTTTCCCGCCGGTCTCCAGCCATCCAACCATTCTCGTGCTACTTCAGGATTGTCGAAGAACCACGTCCTTCCCTCGGCCACAATCCGCAGTTTAGCGGGGAAGAGCATCGAATAGGGTAGTTCCCTGTCCCGCAAAGTCTTTTTGACTGCATTGAAAGATTTTCGACGCCTGGCCACCTCGGCCGTGTAGTCTGGGAAGAATGCCAGCGTGGAGTTCAGGATCTTCACCGGCGGCGCCACCCTGGCCGCCTGCAAAATGGCGTCCCTGTCCCTATAGTTAAAGAGTCTGGCCAGCACCGGTCGCGGTGTGGCTCCTGGTTGGGGCGTACCCCCGGGGACTCGATGAGCCCTCTCAATGGAGAAGAAGGCTGATAATCCTTTAGGTTGCAGTTTTGTCTTGATAAGGTCCTCTATGTACAGGTCCATGTCCCCTTTCCCTTCCGATTCCGGAAGGCCTAGAATACGGACGTTATTTCTTCTCGAGCGTCCTTCCTGGTCGTCCAGTTTTTCTTGTAGTTGTTTGGTTGTCTTTTCTAGTCGTTCCATCGCCACCTGAAGGTCAGAAGTGTCTTCAATAAGGGATTTCGTGACCACCTCCACTTGCGCCACCCTCTCCGACATTTTCTTGAAATCTGCTCGTAGCAAGTTCACCTCCGTGGAGATTGTGCCAACCGTCGCCTGGACGTCTGTGAGAGTTCTCATTATGGCCTCCAGTGTGACTTTTCCAGTGCCGTTGGTGTCAGAGGAAGCACCGGCTGAGTGTCGACCAGGTCCCTGTGAGTGGCTGTTATGGGCATAGGCAAACTTATCAAGCTTTGATTGCGTAGCTGTCGTGCTCCTCGTGTTTTTGCCCGTCATGATGGTGTGCTTGGGTTAATAGTGTCCGTGTAGGCCTTCCCCCCGATGTGTGTCGTCGAGGCAGCCGGTAAAAGGTGCAGGAACCCCAGGGCCTAGGTCCGTCTCCGCCCGTAGTGCAGCCGTACTGTGGCTGCCGTTGGATTCAGCAGAAGGGTTTTCGCTGTGTTGATGGCGGCGCGCACAGTACCTGAATTCCGTACTATTTCTCCTCTCCACGTGGGTCGCGCCGCCGCGTACTATGGCTGCGGTGGGCCGCCGGGGACTGGCGCCACTACGGCGAAGTCAGCCCTCCTGTCCAACGGCGGTTCGGAGTAATGTTCAGTGCTGTAGGGGGACCGCGTTGACCCAGGCGCCGTTCGCCTATTCGCGCCGTAGTTGTCGGGGCGTCCGTCCGGTGGCGTAGATCCGGGACTGCCTCGACGGTGTGCGGGGCCTCTACCGTCTTTGCTATCACTGGAGTCTTGGCTTAAGGGTGCTCCCAGGTGCAACGTTAAGTGAGCGCCGTGATGGAGCTCGGCGCCAAGCAAGGAGGAGCGGTCGCCGGCCAATGCCGACCCCTCCCGGCCGGGCAAGGTGCGCTTCCGGTCGGCCCGCCCCCGAACTCTGGGCCGGTGCTGCCGAGTCGCTGTAGGCCTCGTCTCACTATCGACGGATGGAGCACTTCCCGGCGTCGGATTTTCGCTGGGAGCGGCTCGTTATGTGCCGCTCGGTTCCCGGGGCCGATTTCACCCCTTCAGGCAGGTTAGTAGACGGATGTGCATGCGGATTATTGTGCGGGCCGGATTGCCTTGCGGAGCTCCCGGGTTAAGCTGCCGCCATGCTCGGCAGTTGGCCACGCCCCCTGGAACGGGCTCTCTTTAAACTAGGCTGCACTACCTTTCAGGCCATAGCAGAGACTGCTCCAGCATTTATCTCATCAGCCATTAAGGTTTCCCGTCCAAACAGAGACCTTCGGTCCTCCACGAAATTCCTTCTTTCTGTTCCCAGGTTCAAGAAAAGCAGATCAGGGTGTCTGAAATTTGCTGTCCTAGCCCCCACTTTTTGGAACACCCTATCCTTGCAGATCAGATCTCTCCCCTGTTATCTTGAATTCCGTGGGACCCTTAAGACTTTCCTCTTCTCACGCGCCTTCCCTTCCCAGTGATTCTCTGTGCCCCTGCCGCGGGTTTGACATCCTCCAGCGCCATGAAACCGCAAGGTAGACGCGAGCTTTACAAATGCCTGTAAATTCAAATTCATACCATACCTGGCCAGAGCATAAAACATATATTCCCATTGTATAGAATCAAAATCTTGTCTCAAGTCTAACGAAATACAACCCACAGCATCAGCTCGCTGGTGGGTATGGGCCATTACCTGGTGTAAATGCTGAATATTCAGGGCAGTACTTCTCCCCCGGAACAAACCCACACTGGTTGATGTGTATTAATTGTGGTATGTGTTGACAAATCCGGGACGCCAGTATTTTACTCAGTATCTTGTAATCAACATTTGGTAACGAGAGAGGCCTGTACCCTGCTATGTCTGTGGTGTCCTGCCCAGATTTTAATAGTGAAATTACTGTGGCCTCCAGTGTGGTAATCGGAAGGGTGCTTGCCTCTAAGGATAAATGACATAGCCTTTGCAAGTGAGGCACCAATAAATCATCAAATGCTGGATAAAATTCCACAGGCAACCCATCCTCTCCAGGCGATTTATTTCTGGGCAAACTACGTATCGCTGTTTTGATTTCCATCGCAGTCACCGGGAGCTGGAGCTCATCTTTGTACGCCTATAATAACTCAGGGAGATGCAGCCCGTCAAAAAAGGCGTCCAGGTTCGCTGTCCCTACATTGCCTGGCCTGCCATATAAATTTTCATAATATTCCCTAAATGCCTCATTAATGTCAAGTTGTGTACACACCGTGTCACCGGCTGCATTTTTAACCTCCAGTACGGGGACAACCGATGGGGCATCTTTGAGAATCGTAGCCAACAACGGTCCCGCTCTGTCCGCTACTGTATGTTGCTTCAGGGTATGGAGCCTACTATCTACCATCTTAGGTCCTCTAAGAGTTCAGCATGGCGTATATGGGCTTCTTGTAGCTGTACTCTATGTGTTTCGTCCAGTGTAGCCCGTTGTTTCAACTCTCCCATTGTTTTTCCTATGTCAGTGAGTTGAGTGACTAGAGTGTGCCTCAATTCCACTCATGTGCTAATCGTAACCCCTCAACACAGTCTTAAATGCATCCCACTCAATCTGCCTGGAAGAGGCCGTATTTGCATTTTCAGAAAAATAATTATCTATAGCAGTAGCCAAAGCCGTCTTGAAAACCGAGTCTTCTAGCAATTGTGGCTGTAGTCTCCACGTCGGCACCAAGGTCGTGATCTTACCCCATTGTAGTGTGATCTGATAAGGTTTTCCCTAAATGAGTGGAGTCCCTGACCGCATCCATCAAAGCGGCTGAAAAGAATATCCCGTCTATGCAGGTATATGTCACTTGTGCAGTGGGGAGTAGAATGAGTATTTCCTGATTCCGCTGTGTTTTTCCCTCCATACATCCATGATTCCCCAACCTCTCACCCAGTGTCTCAGTACCTCTGCCAATTTCTTACTGGGTGCGTTATGCAGTGATGGATGAGACCTGTCTAGCCCAATGTCTAGTACTGAATTAAAATCCCCCCAATCACCCACAGGTATCCCTCCCAGTCAGCCAGCAGTGTGTTCAAAATCTCCCCAAACTTTTCCTGTCCTGTGTTTGGAGTGTATACACTGCACACTACCCAATACAATATGCTCCCCGTCGAGTAACCCATGTATCAATACATATCGTCCATCCTTATCAATCTTTTGCTCTAACAATTTAAAGGGCGTGCCATTTCTCAGCCATATCGCAGCTCCCCGACTCAAGTGAGTCTCTTGCAGAAATGCCACAGTCACCTTCTGCCTATTCAATTGAGCTAACAGCCTATGTCTTTTCTGGATGGAGCCAAGGCCCTGGACATTCCAGGAGTGGCATATATAATTATCAGGGTTTGCCATTAGACCTCTCGCAGAGTGGTCCCTTAGAACCACAAGAAACACTGAGCCTGGACTGTATCATATTAACTAATGTTGAGCCCTCAAACACAATAAGCCACCCCAATACTCGGGTCCCCTTATGAACAACTGAGGACGAAACCAAAATCAACCTTTTAATCAAACTGTTCCTGAAATCACAACTTTGTGCAGTCGCCGAGGGCGGGGGGAGGCAACCACCATCGTACTGTTTGGCATTTACTTTACACATGTATCATCATTACATCACTCCGTCATAAACCCTTTACAGCTCTATGTATTGATAGATAGAGCAGGTCTAACTTATATTATTAGCAACAGAACAGGCCACTGGGCCGTACAGTATACGATACCACTCCCGTCCGAGCGCCTCCTCCAGTTCAGTAATTATCCGCCGTCTGGACAGTCACTAAAGGGAACAATGTCAGGCAAGATTCCGATTCAGAATGGGCCGTGGCCCCCCCATGACGCCGGAGCAGAAACAGCACGTGAGCTGGCATCATGTTCCGCCAGCGCCGCCGCCGTCAGCAAAGCGTCTCTCTGGCTGCTGGTAATCTGTTCCGTTGACGGGGACATCCCAGTGTCCGTTCCCCTGTGACCCGTATCAGCCAAGGTTGATGGCACCTCCTGCCGTAGTGGAGAAGACCCAGCGCCACTTCGTGGTAAAGAGACCTGCGTGCCCGGAGGGGAGAAAGTAATCTCGAGCCAGTCCGCTGCCTCCTCTGGACTCTCAAAGAAAAGCGACTTTATCCATGTATCACTTTCAACCTGGCTGGGAAGAGCAACGCACACTTCAAGTTGTGCTCCCTTAGTTTCTTCTTGACCTCCCAAAAAGTGTCCCTAGCCCTCTGGACCGTCTGTGTGAATTCTGGACACAAGGAGATTGTTCTATTTTCAAATCTGATAGGCGCATTTTCTCGTGCCGCTCTCAGTATCATGTCCCGATCCTTGTAATTCAGATTACGGGTAATTAGCGACCGTGGGGGCGCTCCAGGTCGAGGAGGACTGGCCGGTACCCTATGTGCTCTCTCCACGCAGTAAATCGCCAACAGTCCCTCCTTCACCACATTGTCTCTGATCCAGTTCTCCACAAACTGTGTGGGGTTGCGCCCCTCGCTTTTCTCTGGTATTCCCAGGATACGCACATTGTTCCTGCGGGGCCTCCCTTCTGCGTCATCCACCCTGTCCTGGAGCCCCTTTAGCTGGCACCGTACCTGCTCCATTTGCGTGGCTTGTTCTGTGTGCTGAGGGATCAGGTCATCAATGGCTATTTTATTGCACTTTACCTTCTCGGCCAGGTTTTTGTGGTCTGCCTTCAACACGTTGAAGCTAGTAGAGAGGGACCCCAGCTGCACTTCCATCGCTAAATGTGAGTCTCTTATTTCTTTCAAGATTAGGTCTAGTTGATCCACATCTTTGTTTGAGACCAGAACTGTCTGATCCAACCCGTATCTATGTGCACCAGGCATTCTGTCTGATTTCCTGGGAGGTACAGAATTTGCAACTCTTCCTTATGTGTAACCGGAACTGTCTGGTGCGACCTGTATCAACGCGTACCACTCTGATAGACTTGTACCTGACAGGGAGCCTCTTTCTTCAGAGATGCTCCCCTGATTCATTACCCATTCATCAATTGCTCCTTTTGGGCACACAGTAAAGCAGACCAAATGCCCTCTCCTCACTTGGCCCCTGAAGAAATTGTGTTGTCAGGTAGTACTGTCCGGATCTGACCTGGGTAGGGAGAGTGATTGACTGAGCTGAAGGAACGCTTCCGAGAGCAATCAGCAGTGGGTCAAGAGACAGTGTGACCCCCCTTGTGCTTCAGAGAACTGGGTTGGTGCCGGAAGGCACCTTTTGCGTGATTGACTGCCGCCTTCAGCACGCTTCTCCTCCACATCCTATGGGTGAACTTCGTAGTTTGTGGCCAGACCCCCATTTGACGGCTGACTCCTAATTAGTCCTGCTACCTGTGCCCCACCTTCTTTCCTGGGACCCTGACTAAGTGTGACTTCGGCCGCGAGAGGCCTAGTAGCCTGGGAGAGGGCTGGTCATCTACAATCTATGGGCATAGGGTAGTCAGGGTGAGTTGGAGGGCGGAAGGAGGCTTGTGTGACAGGGTCTCCAGTGTGCTATCAATTGACCTGCTGGCTATCAGTTCCACCTTATTATGATGCTGTGTACGTATCTGCACGAGTACATTCCATACTGGCCTGCTTGATGCCCGGTGCACCACGTATCGGTGCTGAGTGAGTGTGTGTTTGGGAGTGACAGTTTACGGATCGCCTGTTAAGGATGACACTGGCCGGCAGTGTTGCTTTACATGTTGATAACTTGTCAAAAGAAAATTATGTTTGACATTGGTTTTACGCGCGTGGCCTCAGCCCGCATTGCTGCTTAAAAGTGCTATAATGCTTTGTATGTACATATTTTTGATATTGTTGTGACCTAGGGTGCACCCTTTAACTGTGTGGTACTGCATTATAAGAATTGCTTAGGTGGGCATGGGGTGGACAACGGATTGCAACGTATAAAGGTGTTGGCTGCATGGGGTTGAATAGGGTCTTTCCCAAGTGTGCATACCACTGATGTCAGTTTAACACGGTTGGGCCTAGTACTGTTAGTATAAGTCCAAATGTGATATATGCCCAGAAATACATGATGTTCATGTTAAGTTGATTATTGTGTGCTGAATACAAACATTATTTACATACATCACATGTGAAGTCTCTTCTGTGTTGCTCAGTGTATTTATTGTGAGTGAGTGCTGTGCCTATGCTTTACACATTGCCTCTGTCAAAATGCCTGACTGCTCAGTGCTGAGCTACCCGAGGGTGAGTGCAGGTTATACAGTGAGTGTAATTACCCTCCCCTGGTGGGAATGGTGGGTTCTGCCTGGTTAGGGCATCGCCTCAGTCAACCAGAAAGCGCCTGTTTCAGCACCATGTGATGGCAAGTCCAAGCTGTCCACACAGCATTTTATCCTTTCTTGTAACTTTTACAGGGACTTGAGGAAACAAATATTGGGGCCAATGTTTTAAAAGAAAACAAATTAATACAAAGATGCTTTAAACGTTATTCGTAACCTTGACTATGTGAAATTATGTCATAGAGTATATGTTTACATTTCTCATGCCATCCATAGAAGAAAACAGCTTTTACACCAGGATGTTCTAAGATATAAATACGAGTAGTCGAGGATATTCCTACTCTTATCAGTTCATTGACATCTACTACGATCTTAGACTTCTTTCCTTTCCTCTGCCAGCTAATGATAAGAAAGGTCAAATAATTCTTACCTATTTGATGCTTTTTGACAATGAGTCCCCCTTGTTAGCCATTGATTATTACTCCTAGCCCTGTTTTCGGTTTATTTAATTTGTATATGTTCTAGGATTAATTTGCATGAATTTTAGTTATTTATTTTTTAAATATGAATGATTTTTACGATATTTGTGTGAATTTTATCTGTGTGATTCCTTATTGGATATTTTTATACAGACAAAGATTTGTTGAGGATGAGGATGACTTACACCCGTTTGGCCCATTTATTTTACTTGTAAGCCCCTAGTAAAGCGGTACTAAAATTAGATGTTACTAGTGGGTCTGCAACACTAATTGTGCCATCCACTTAAGTAGCTTGTCAAACATGTCTCAGGCCTGTCATTCTAACCTTTGTGTAGCTTTAAACTTGCCAGGCCTAAACCTTCCTTTTTAATACATTGATACATAGAAGTCACCCCTGGAGTAGGACCAAACCCGGGAGCTGGGGGTGGAGGAGCAATCCCTGTTTCGAGAACAATAACAAGCTCCTTGTATATGGGGCACTCGGGATTCCTACCTATGCCGAAAGGACGGGCTCCCTTTCCTTGACTCTTACCAGCTTCCTGTGCCCTGGCGAACGTCATGCAGGCTCCTCGCTCCGGGCTCTCCGAGACCTTCCTGAGGAGGCGAGTGCAAGGCCAGAGTCTCCTTCGGGAGGCAGGTGCAGGGCTGTGTTCCTTTAAAAGATGCGTGTCCACTGAGCAGAGGCGCACTCTGGGGGAGGGTACAGGGAGAAAACACTCATTCACACTGGACTGCCCCGACCTTTTACCTACTTACCCATCAGCCCCTTTGGCTCAGCTAGATCCAGCGACCCCTGACCCTGTTCACAGGCCAGGTCTCTCCCCACGCCGCACAGCGCCACCAGCTGTGCCTGTGCTTGCTCCTCTGCTGCCTCCTGCCTCGCAAGTTAGCCGCTGTTGTAGCCCTGCTCGGCTGACCCGTGTCTTCTGCTGCATTTTGCTGGGTATTCTCTGATTGTACTGTCACTGTATTTTTCCGTTTTCTGTACTGCTGTGCCCCGGTGTCCCATTTCCCCCCCTTTTGCTGACTTCTGTACCCCTTGCCGGTTCCCCGCTCCCCGCCGCTGCTCCCCTGCAGCCCACCCCCTTTTCCTTCTGTATCCCGCTATTCACCGCCGCGCTCCTGCCTCCCAGCTGCTACTCCCTCCCACCTCGTCTTAAATGGCAGCCGCTGTGCAGCCGCGGTGCTGGCGTGCCGGAGATGCACCAAAGGCAACCCGTCTGCGCCCGTCCGCGCCTGGACCGCGCCCAGCGCCAGGACCCCTGGTCACCGCAAGCACCACGACGCCAGCCTCCGCTACGGCGCCAGCACTCACCTCGCACTCAACACAAGCCGAGACCACCACTGCTTCCAGGCCGCCCCAAAACGCACCCACTTACCCTTCGCCTGCCGCTCCTGCAGCTTCACCTGCGACAGATCAACTACACCCACCAGGCCGGGACCTTGCCAGCTCTGCTGCATACTCTTCAACACCCGCTCCGCACACAAGCATGCCGTCGAGCTCTGGGACCTGATCGATTCCTCTGCCCCAGAAATTGCCTTCTTGACCGAGACCTGGTGGAATGACTCCTCGGCACCCGACATCGCCATAGCCATCCCGGATGGCTACAAGGTCACCCAAGGGACTGCGCCAACGGAATCGGAGGAGAAATAGCCATCCTCCACAAGTCCACCCTCAAGGTCTCCACCCACGCAGACAACACCCTCAACACCGCCGAACACATGCACTTCCAGATCCACACCGACCCCAACACCACCCTCAGAGGCACTCTCGTCTACAGACCCCCCCGGACCCAGACAGCAGTTCAGCGATGCCATCACCGACCTCGCCAGCACCCACGCCCTCGCTTCCACAGACTACATCCTCCGCGGGGACCTGAACTTCCACCTCGAGAACAACAACGACACCAACACCACCACCCTGATCGACAACCTCGCCAACCTCGGCGTCAGCGAACTCGTCACCGCACCCAGCCACACCGCCGGACACACGCTTGACCCCATCTCCTCCACCAGCCATCACATTGCCTTCAACCACACCACCGATCTACACTTGACCGACCATCGATGCATCCACTTCAACTTCAAGAAACCAACCTCACACCACCGCACCCAACAGCTCCCCCGCCGGGGCAAAGTCACCGATGACCAACTGACCACCACCCTCGCCAAAAACCCACCCGCCGACCCCACTGACCCAGACGCCGCCGCTCACAACCTCAGACAGTGGAACAACGACTGCGGCAACACCCTCACCCGCTCAAGAACCCATCCAACAACAACGCCAGCAAGAAGGCCACCTGGTTCACCGACAAACTCCAGACCTCCAAACGCGCATGCCGGAAACTGGAGAAGAAATGGCTCCACAACTGCACACTAGACAACCAAACAGCTCACAAGGACACCACCCGCAGACATCATCAGCTCATCAGACTGGCCAAGAGATCTTCATTCAAGACCGTCTGGACAACAACGCACACAACAGCAAAGAGCTCTTCAGCATCGTGAAAGAACTCTCAAACCCTAAAGCCAACAACATCCTGCCCTCTCAAGACCTGTGCAATTCTCTGGCCACCTTCTTTCACCGCAAGATCCCCGACATCCAGGAGAGCTTCAACACCAAGACCACCCCAACCACGCCAGACACCACCCCTCTTACAAGCCCCATTCTCCTGACCTCCTGGTCCAACATCACTGACGACGAAACACGCAAGTTCATGAACTCCATCCACTCAGGATCTCCGTCAGACCCATGCCCACACCACGTATTCAACAAAACAGATGCAGTCATCGCACCCCAGCTGCAGAAGATCATCAACATCTCATTCGAGACAGCGACATTTCCGGATAGCTGGGAGCACGCCGAAATCAACGCCCTCCTCAAGAAGCCCAAAGCAGGCCCCAAGGTTCTCATTCCGGCCCATCTCCCTGCTCCCGTTCCAGGCGAAGGTAGTCGAGAAAATCGTCAACGTGCAACTGGCCCGCCACCTCGAAGACAACAACATCCTAGACCCTTCCCAGTCCGGATTCAGACGAAACCACAGCATCAAGACAGCCCACATCGCCGCCACAGACAATATCAGACGCCAACTGGACAACGGCGAAACAACAGCCCTGATCCTCCTGGACCTGTCAGTCGCCTTCGACACAGTCTGCCACCGCACCCTAAAAACACCCCTCCAAGAACCCGGAATCCAAGAGAAGGCCCTCGACTGGACCACATCCTTCCTCTCCTCCTGCAGAACCCAGAGAGTCCGCCTCCCACCCTTCCGATCCAAACCCTCCAACATCATCTGCGGCGTCCCCCAAGGCTCATCCCTCAGCCTGACACTGTTCAACATCTACCTCTCCCTCACCCTCACCAAAGACCCGCACACTGCAAAAAACAACCTCCACGAGGGATTAAGGGCCGTCGGCGACTGGATGAGAAGCAGCCGTCTGAAGCTGAACTCAGACAAAACCGAGGTCCTGATCCTCGGACCTACCCCCTCAGCCTGGGATGACTCCTGGTGGCCGACCTCACTGGGAGCAGCACCAACACCCACCGACCGCGCACGCTACCTAGAATTCGTCCTCGACTCTTCCCTCTCCATGTCAAAGCAGGTCAGCGCCGTCTCCTCCTCCTGCTACAACACCCTCCGCATGTTCCGCAGGATCTACAAGTGGATCCCAACCAAAACAAGAAGAACGGTGACATAGGCCCTCGTCAGCAGCAGACTGGACTACAGCAACGCACTCTATGCAGGAATCCCAGCCAAGCACCTGCGCCGACTACAACGCATTCAAAACGCTTCCGCCCAACTGATCCTCAACATCCCCCGCCACAGCCACATCTCCCCCCTCCTGAGAGACCTACACTGGCTCCCCGTCATGAAGAGGATCACCGTCAAGCTCCTCACCCACGCACACAAAGCACTCCACAACGCTGGACCAGCCTACCTGAACAACAGACTCAACTTCTACACACCAACCCGCCAGCTCTGTTCTGCCACCCTCTCCCTCGCCGCCGTCCCCCGCATCCAACGAACAACCTCTGGCAGCAGATCTTTCTCCTACCTCGCCACCAAGACCTGGAACACCCTTTCTACCCACCTTCGGCAAATCCAGGACCTACTCACCTTAAGACGACTTCTCAAGACCTGGCTCTTTGAGCTGTAGCAACCCCCCCCCCAGCGCCTTGAAACCCTTGCAGGTAAGTATTGCGCTCTATAAATTTTCTGATTTATTTATTGATTGATTGATTGATTGATTGATTGATTGATTGATTGACCTAAACAGCCCATTGGGTAGGGTGCAGTGTATTTAAAAAGTTGGACATGCACTTTTAAATTTTACATGTCTTGGTAATGAAAAACTCTTAAATTATTTTGATGAGTGATAACTTTCAATTGGGAGCAAATGGGAATATTGAGTTTGGTGTCTAAAGAATTGTGATTGAAAACTCTTTGCAATGATAAAGCTGGATTTTAAGTCACAATTCTGAAAATGCAAGTTCTTGAAAGTTGGCATTTTCTTGCCCTAACCATCTGGCACCTGCAGCCTGTATCCTGGGTCACATGACTAGGTGTAGCTGGCAGTTGTTTTTGTTTTTTTGTCCCAGACAGTGAGGCAGAGGAGGAATAGGTGTTGGCAGGATGGGCCATCCCTTACTGAGGAAGAGCTATCAACTACCACACTTGCACACAACACAAAGGCTCTGCGTCAGCGCACATCCACTAGTCTATTGTGCCCCCAGACAAGCTGAGCCAAGACACCAAACTGGGAAATTCCAAACATGTTTGTGGGTGGAAACGTCTAGAAGCTTCTCCTACTTCTAAACTGGTACCAAGTATAATGATTGGACCCTCAGACCCAACTCTTCAATAAACCTTTAGACCTGTGGAAGACTGAGAAGAATGACTACTGTGCTGCTAGAAGGACTGCTACTCTCCTTCCCTGCTGCCCAGCAGCTTGAGTAAGAAGGACTGGACCTGCATCTTGAACCCATAGTGATTCCAAGGGCTAGTTGGCTCGCCTCTTGATTGGAGTCCCAGGGAAAGAAAAGGATCCATCCACCTTGAACCCAGCACCTGTACTCTATCTGCGGTAAGTATTGCTCTTCCAAATAGTGCCACTCCCATTCTGGACTCCTGGAAGTGAACCTGAAGGTACTCTACCAGACAATCTGTGGCCACTTAGATAGAACCAATGCAGTGCGATGAACCTTCTCACAACATTCATCTGAACTGCCACCGTGAGATGCATTCCTGACACAGGATCTCACATTATAGCATGCAGCTTCTCAAAATTGTGACGCATCCCCAAGGCAGGACTTTAGATTGCAAGCCTTCATTAACAGCGTTGTGCACCACGCAGGACCTCGCATTGCAAACTCCATTGATGGCTTCATTAGGACTGCTGCTGCACAACACATCTCAGACGTAAGACCTCACATTACATCCTGTAGTTTCTCGGAAGTGCCACTGCATGACACATCCCCGATTTAAGGTAGTTTGTTCAGCGCACTTAACTTGGTCCCGGTATTTGACCTGCGCTCAGTCGCAGCTCCTGGAGGGAGTGCTGCAGGGTGGTGGGGTGGACTGGGGTAGGGGCAAGGTGGGGGTTAGTTACCTCTGGCATATGGCCGACCGGAGTGAAGTACATAAATATATAAATAAAACAAATTACTGTGTACACGCTGCAACGCAAATGGCATTGAAGCGTGCGCAATGTAATTCGTTTTATTTACTTATTTATGTACTTAACTCTGTTCGGCCATATGCCGGAGTTTACTACCCCCCTCCATCATGTTCAGCCTTAACTTGTGACTCTGCCATGGTCCGGCGTGTCCAACTAACCACGATTGGTGCTTTTTGCTTCTAAGCACTGTTTTTCACTGAAACCTGTAAAATTGAATATCTTCCATTCTACTGATAGGATTTTTGTAGTTTTGGTCCCAGATAATTTATTATTTTTTACTCTATTATTGTAAGTTGGTGTAGGATCTTTCTTGTGTTGTGTTTTCACTTAATTAGTTTTTGTAGTGTTGCATAAATACCTTACACATTGCCTCCAAGCTAAGCCTGGCTGCTTTGTTGTGTTGCATGGCAGTAGCATTCTATTCTCAAGAGGCCCTGATGAAAGCACTAGGTTACTTTTTACCTGCTTCTGCTGAAACATGTTGACCAATTCTTGTGAATGGGCGGTTATTTGTTGAACACGCCCTGTCTTTGGCACAGTTTTTTAATGTTTGTTCGGATCAGACAAGAATACAATTATAGTCTGATTCCGCTTCAATTTTAGATTCACATCGCATTTTCTTGCACTGCACTTTCTTCCCATACACTCTTTTCATCATAGTTGCTCACATCTGTAGTGATTAATACTTTGTAAAACATTCTTGGGCTATGGTGGAGTGGTAGCCCTATAAAGGAGACCCAGATGATGAAGCATGCCACTGGGACCGGTGAGTGATGGGAATCCGTACAAATTTTGCATATTTTTTGTTGATCAGGCTAGGTAGTCATACAGTTATTCTCTGTCTATATAGGTGTTGACTGCAGGATATTCTTTGTATTATTTGATTAGCTAGTATTGGGGCTGTATTTCCTACTGAGTCGTTAAACTTTGGCCTCGGACCCTACGCCAATTTTGATGTGTTTTGTCGGTAAGGAGTTACCAACTTTTAAAATGGGTTTAATATTTGATAAAGGCAGGGGGCATGGCTAACATGCCAATCAAAATGACGGCCATTTCTTGAGCTCTGTCATGTTCCAGAGCACATCATTCCCTAAAGCTGAAACAAAGCGGAGTAATCCTTTCTTCGACATGTCACTGATGCTTTACTTCTGTTCCTGACCATGGAATTCTTTCTGCATCCTATGTTTCTGCAGCTTTAATGGGACCCAGAGCTCCAGCTGTGATATCGGGTTAAAGCGAAGGTGGCCACCATTTTGTGCAGAGCACTGCCCACATTTTTCTCAATGACATTTCTCCTCATTTCTCCTCATATTGTAGGCATTTTAACTTTTACCAGCAAAACTATGGCCACAATATATACTTCGAGGCATGTGTACTAGCCCTATTTTGCTTGCCCCTGGCTTTCATCTTTAAATTAACTTCTCTCACCTGGAGATAAGTCATTGCTCTGTGGAAAAATCACTGGGAATCTTGACCATATTTTCTGTACTGGCTCTTTTTATGTTATCTGCAAAAAAAATAAAAAAAATAGGCATATGAGCAGATATACTTCCATTGGCTCCCCTTTCAGGGTTTTTCCCTTCTCCTCAGCACTCTTAGTATATGATATGGATGCTATGGAGATTCCTTTTTAATGGTTTCATTGTGTTTTCCAGTTAAATGACTCTGTGATACCATCAATTTTCCTATTGTCCTGACTCAGATTTAAAATTGTACCTATATATCCCTACTGACTGATTTCAAGGATTTCTCTCATTTATTGGCTGCCTCCAAACTCCATTCCTTATGACATTACTTATTATGTGGGCAGAACAAGACTCACTATGAACATTTCTCATCATACTGCACACTATGCCAAGATGGCGACCTTCTTGCATTTGCCAAACCCACCACTTCCAGCACAAAACCTAAGTGGGTGAAAAATGACCCTCAGTCGCCTAGTATGTCCTTTCATAATCCAGTCTTAGACACTAGAGGTAAGGGGCTTGACATCTTTTAAGTGTGACATCAATGAAAACCTTCAACAAATTGAGGACCGCTGGATTGTTATGGAAAATAAAATGGTTGAAATGGAGCAATGTGTTAGCTCTCGCCATGAGGTGGCTATTAAAATTACTTTTCTTGATCAGGAAATTCTAAAACTCAAATTACATACAGAAGATCTTGAAAACAGAAAACAATGCAATAATCTTAGCCTATATAGTTTACTGTAGGCCCTTGAGGGTTCTAACTTACTTTACTCGTTGAAGCAGTTTCCTCCTCATCTACTCGGATTTCCAACTGCTTCTCCTCTCAACATCCAACAAGCACATTGTCTACGTTGTCCTCATACACTCTCTTCCAAACATAGGGGAATCAATTTCTTGAATTTGTGGACCTGCTTTGCATCCCAAAAGCTGCCAAGGAAAAACGTTGCCTTGTCTGGTCTTGTCATAATCTCTTTATTTATCAACACATTTCTACTGCGACAAATGCCATGCAAGAGGAATTCTTTGAGTGAAGACCTCAAGTGAAATAGCTGAACATACGATATGGCACTCTCCATCCCTGCATATGCAAAATTATCCATGAAGGTACCTCAAGATCTTTTGATGATCCTGTTAACTTAAAGATGTTTCTTCAAACTTTTTCATCTCAAGCAAAGGACACTGTTTGGAAATCTTCAAATATTGTTGGATTGTCCCTCCTCTTTTTCTTTCCTCAACCTTCTTGAATACATGGATTTCTTCTTCCTATCCACATTTATCTTCTCTCTGCTGCTGTTCTTGATATGGTTTTGACATGTCTGATGTTACTTTTCCATTAGTTCTCTTTTAGATCTTTTAGATCTGGAGTATTACCCTTGATCTGTCTCTTCTCCTACTTTTCTATATCTTCTTTCTCCCTTATGTTATGTTCCTCTTTCCCCTTCTATTTTTGAGTGCTTATATACCATTCAATATGGATTTGTTTATTTATTTATTTATTTTGTATACTTGTAGAGCGCAGACCTGTCACCCAAAGGGCATCCTGGCGCTTTGAACTCCGGACGGTTGCACTTCTCACTGCTCAAACAATTTTCGGAAAGAAATGCGTTTTCAACGCTTTCCTAAACGGCAGGTAGTCCTTGTGGCTTCTCAGAGAAAGAGGCAGGGAGTTCCAGAGTTTGGCCGCTGCAACACTGAATGAGCGGCCACCCATCCTAACTCTCTGAAACCTCGGGACTACCAGCAGTTGTGCCGAAGAAGAACGAAGGGGCCGCGAGGCAGAGTACCAGGCAAACATATTCCGCAGTGGTACTGGGCCCTGTTGGTGTACTGCCTTAAACACCAGACACGCGGCTTTATACAGCACTCGCAGGTGTACCGGAAGCCAATGTAAGTCTCTTGGAGCTAGAGTGGAAGAGCTAGACCTAGGACGGGAAAGAGCCAACTTGGAGGCCATGTTCTGCACCCGTTGTAACTTCTCCAGCAGATTTTTTGGGGCCTCCAGAAGTAGCGCATTACAATAGTCTAAACGACTTAGTATGGTACCGCGAACTACTTCCGGCCTGGCCTGGGCGGGGAGAAGGGGCAGAACTTTACGCAACATGCGTAGCAGCATCATGCACGTACAGATGGTTTTATTGACGTGCAAGTCAAGCTGTAAATTTGGGCCGAAGATCACCCCCAAGTTACGAGCTGATTCCGCCGCCGATACTGGCTCGGGAAAGGTGGTAGGCCAAAAGTTCTCTGGAAGAACCCGCGGGATCCGGTCTACGGAACAATAGAGTACCTCCGTCTTTGAGCTGTTAAATTGGAGGGAGTTGGCCCGTAACCAGTCCCCGGTAGCTGCCATACAGCGGTGAAATGTCTCCAGCGGGACCGCATTATTTCCTTCCAGAGAGAAGACCAGCTGGGTGTCGTCGGCATAATTGAAAGCCGAGACACCAAAAGATTTTATAAGCTGGACCAGGGGGTCCAGCTTATAAATGTGTCACTTACATTATACGATATATTGATGTTAATATTTTTTTTCTCCTCTTCGTTTTTGCAGCTTGTCACCCCTATTCCTGTACCCTCATCCTTGTGTCTCCAAGTTGTTTAACGTTGTTTCAGGAAACATCCATTGGCTTGGACATCCATGTAAAGACAAAAGGTACTTTCTCATTTGTTTAAGCTTAAAACTCAAATTGCCTTTACGCAACAAACGCACTGTAATGATGTGAAATGCGTTTAATTGAAACAACATTAGGCCAGCCATGGGGTTGCTTTTCTCTGCCAAAAACCATTGAAAATCCAAGTTTTATCCACAGAATGCGTTAATAATGGTCGATGGGTTTTGGCTGATACCATAATTCATAATAAATGTGTTTCCTTGTTTAATATTTATGTCCCAGTTAAACTCGGTCCTGAATTTTGGTAAAGTTTTAAAGTAAAACATGCTGATATTGGTACTCCTAATATTACTGTGGCAGGTGACTTTAACCAATGGTTAGGTTCCCTCTCAGTTGGAAAGTCTAGGTTCAAATTTAAACCAGAGAAATCTCATGAGGCATTCCAATCGGCCATTACTTCTCGACTATTGTTTGATGTTTGGAAAACATGCCTTGATAAGACGGGATTCGCCTTTTCTCCAATGTACACCAGACAATGCCTAGTATTTCTTATATTTTAGTTACTAAAGCCTTCCCCCATCTGTACACTCATCTGATATTGGTTCCATTTTCATCTCAGAGCATGCACCAGTAAAGGCTGGATTTATCCTATACCCACTACAATATTAGCAGTTGGAGATGTAATAATTCCCTACACATTTTATAACTGAGGCTAATACCTTTATTCGAGAATTATTTCAAATAAACCAATCCAGCAAAACCTAAATTTTCTATAATTGGGATGCTTTAAAAGCCTCAAAATATGCTTTCACCGCAGCTTATTCTGCTAAAAAATAAACATTTACATTCTCAATATTTACCTTACTTAAAAAATTCAAACATTTGAACATACTTACTTTATTTCCAAGTTTTCCCTGATTCTACATGACTTGATCAAAGCTAAATCTACTCCCAAAAAACCTACCACTGTTGATGCATGTAACATCTTCCTTAAGGTTAAATCAAAATTCCATGGCATTCAAAATAAAGCTGACAAAATGTTTGCTACCTATTTAAATAAAGACAGAATGTAAGGATATATGTCCCATTCATAATGAATCCACTAATACCACTTCAATTTCTGATTCTGACATTTCCAGCACCTTCCAATCCCATTATAAAACGCTTTATACAGAAGATACTATCACATCTGATCATAATACATCACACTTTTTAATGGCCTCCCTAAACCTCCCTCACCTTCACATTTATTTGAGGTTTTAGAGGCTGGTATTACACTTCAAGAGATGTTGGATGTTATAAAATTCCCTGAAAAGTTCTAAGAAACCTGGTCCAAATGTATTCCCCATTGAACTAATTTCCTCATTTTCCGACCCCAAATTATTAGAACTTTTTAACTCATCTCTTCTAAGTTCAAAAGCTTTTTAGACACCTTGATTTTATCTCCAAACCTGATAAATACCTAGCCCTTTGTAAGCATTATTGGCCAATTTGCTTGATCAATTATCATTGGCAAAATGTATGCCAAGATTCCAGCTTCCCGCCTTGAAACTGATGTACTACTTTTTGTCAAATCTGATAAATCTGGTTTTATTAAGGGCAGACTTGCTGCAGACAATGCCAGTATGTTCTCTCACATTCTTACACTTGTTAGAAAGAGCATGATGCCTTTTGCGGTCCATCCCTAGATGGTTGCCCCTTCTTCCCCTTATTGTTTGTTCTTTGCATAGAACCATTTCTTTAACAAATATGTTGCAATGCACTCATCTCAGGATCCAAACACAATTCCCTTGAGGTTAAGTTATCTGTCAATGCAGATGAGGGGTTAATATATATGTCCAACCCCTTATCCTCCCTCAATACTGTCATACAGGAGATTGCATTGTACTCTAGTGTTTCTGGATATTACCCAAATCTTTCTGAAAATGAGATTTTAGCTTTGAACTCCTCTTTGTGTTTCACTAATACTAATTTGACATGGTGTCCCTCTAAAATTAAATATCTTGGTGTCAGGTTCTCCTCTAACTTATCGCACACACTTAGCCACAACTTTACAACATTATAATCGAAATTATAGGAATTATTTTCAAATTTGTCTTCTTTGCCTCTATCATGGTGGGGCAGACTTGACACCATTAAAATGATGATTGTGCCACATATTCTCTATACAATCTCCATGATTTCTTTCAGGATCCCTAAGAATTATTTTGCATTTATTGATTCCTTTTGTAAAAACATTTTATGGAATAATAAACATCCTCGTATTGCCATTTCTAAACTTAAGCTCAAAATAAAGGTGGCGTGCACTTTCCTTTTAAACACTTCCACTCTGCCTTTTTAATTCGGCAATGTTATGCCCTAATTAATGATTTTCAGGACTTGCCCGCCCCATGATGAAGCACATTTGAACAATCCTCATTTAATGGTTTCTCATTCAAAGATATCATTCATCTATCTAATTGTATGTTTATTTCCAAAAATCCCATTTAAAAATATTCACACCATTTGTAGCATATTATATTTTCTACTAATCTTAATTTTCCCAAATGTTTTTTATCCTCATCAATTTGGAAGAATTTCAGAAATGTCATCCTAAATCTTTTTACTACAAGCACAAAAAAGAAAAGGGTATTATGTTTATTCACCAATTTGTAAATGACAGTTTCAATACACCTTTACCTCAATTACAAATACAGTTTCACTTAACTAACTTATTTTTAAAGGAATATGAATTAATTTCCTCTTCTCTCCATTAATTTTTTCTCATGCACCAATTCCCGTCTTCCCTTGTTGCACTCATTCCTTGGACACCTCTGGATTTGATCACCATGCCTCTATTTCCAAAGTTACTTACATACACATAAATCATTGTTGTCACCTACTTCTGTTAGAACTAAATGTTCACTTAAACTATTATGGAAAGATGTATCTATATAATTCCCTGTAAAATTCTGGAATAAACTTTGGCTGAAGATATTGAATAACTCTCGATCAGCTCTCATTACTCAGTCCCTCTTTTTTATTTATGATAGGGATGTTCTTACCCCAGAATGCATTTCTAATTTTGGTCCTTCTGCTTCTCCCTTCTGTTGGTCATGTTCCACATGCACTGTCTCTTTAACACATTTGTTATATAATTTCTCTCATGTTCATGAATTTTGGAACTCTATTTGGTCTAAATGTTTAAAGATTTTCAAATGTACTCTTCCATTGACTTTCTAAAATGTTTTCATAGGTTCCTTAACACTGAGTTTAAAACACTAATCTCTTAAACAATTGTTATTTGATGTTTTTGTCGCACTTGCTTTTAAAATGATACTTTCTTGTTGAAAAGATGTTTCTAAATTATCCACGTTAACATGGTGGAATTTTTTATGAGGTGAACAGTGGAGGAAGCTCCTTCTACCCCACGGCAAAATCCTTGAACAACTTCCCATTTTTCCACCTGACTGCCTCCTCCCTGCTGGAATTCAGAAATGGATTCAAGACTTGGCTATTCAAATGAGCCCTTATAGCAGCACTCCCAGCATCTGGACACCCTCACTGGTGATTAGCCTGGCGGTACAAATCCTGATTGATTGATGAGCATAGAATCCTTACTGTCTCCTCATTGATGTTACACCAGAAGATGAAATTGTCATACGGTTTTCATTTTTCAGTAAGATTGGTTTGTTTGTTGGACAAAATAAACGTCGGGATGGTGCCAGACTGATTTTGTGCATTCCTTCAGGAAATGTTAGTTTATAGTCCTGCAAGCTCACACTGACAGCATAAGTATCCCTAAGCCTGGCAAGGTAACAAATGGTTGCCTAGGGCGGTGGTTCTGCCAAGAATCCCATACTTAATGATCTTAATTCCAATTACCCCGTCTTAGCCACAATAGGGACATCCCTCCCGCCAAAGGGTAAACAACAATTAGCTGTGCTGAAACGCCACAGAAAGCAATGACCTCGCAATGACAGCAGAGTCACAAAATCTGATTTGTATTGGTTACATTTCACTACTTTTCTCACCTTGTACTCATCAAAACCTTAATTGACTCTTTCTCTCTTCCTATCCCTCCTGCATACATCACCCAACACCTGTGAAACATCCACTGGGTCACTGTTGAGAAGAGAGTAACTTTCAAGATACTCACTCACGCTTACAAATACCTCCACAACACTGGACCCCAATTTCTCGATGACAGAACCTCCTACCCAAGAGGAACCTCCAATCAGCCGACCTCACCCTTACCAAACCACGCGCATCCATCAAGCAAAAATGGTGGCAGAACCTTCTCCTACATCGCGGTCAAGAGCTGCTTAACCCCCCCTCCCCACCACCTTCTCAATGCCTTGAGACCCTCACGGGCGAGTAGTGCACATAAAACGCCCTGATTGATTGATTGCACCTATTTTCTATTTCCCACTCCCCTTTTCTCCTCTTCTTGTTCTTTTTTCCCTCTTGTCTCCTCTTTCTCTTTCTATAAAAGGATAAAAATTATTTTATTATATAATTTTGTCTCCTGAGATTGCAGTGTATGTTGATGTATCCATTTCCTTGTTCTTTGAATTTTCTGTAAAAATCATATAACAAAACATTTTTGCTAAAAGAAAGTTTTTGGGTGCAAACTTCAGAGCATTTGCGACTAAATAAGTGCTTTGTATGTTTTACCCTTAATCCGTATGTCTATGTAATCAAACTTGAAAACACATTTTCATTCTCTTCAACCCAGACCCTTCTTACCAGCATAAAAGGCCTCTGGGAGAAGCCTTTAAATGTGGGACTCTGCCATAGCCAAATGAAAAGAAGGCTGAATAGGTTTTGTTAAAACTCTGTCAGCCCCATTATGAATGAGGCAAAAAGCAAGTCAAATGTTGGCATGTCAGTTGCAACAACCTGAGACACAAATGGCAATATGTGGCATAGACACATTATTATTGCCTCAACCCCTAAACACAGCTGAGTGGTATGCCTCTTTATACAAAAATGTTAAACATTCTGAAGTGCCAGATAACTCCCAATCCAAAGACCACTTAGAATCCTTGAATTTGCTTTCCCTGTCCCCTGAAGGTCAGTTGCTTTGCATGGAATAATCAAAAGTTTTTGATTCAACTTCTGTTCTCGTGAAAACAGAATACTCATCACCTATAGCTCAGAAGCCACTAAACAAAGTCATGCTACAAAACCACTAGAAAATACTTTGATTTGAGAAAAACTTTGAGTCCAAAATATCTGTGCAAACTATATCTGAACTTTTTAAGCTTGTAAATATTGTTGTTAAATGTAATGGTTTTAATTAACCACACAATAAAATGTATAGAAATTGTATATGAATCAGACCTTCTGACATCTAAATCTCCTAGGGAAGATGGATTGCCTGGTGAATTTTATAAAAAAAAACAGAGCAGTAGTTCTGTTTTTGTACACACAAGGCCACATTTACTAATTTGTCATGCAGCGCAGTGCAGGCGCTGCAAATGCTGTGCTGCGCGAGAGGGAGATAGCATGAGAGCAACTTATTTACTGAAATAGGGAACTTCCCTCTTCCTAGAGTGGGCACAGAAAAGTGCTGTTTTGCACCATGGACACACATTTGCACCATAGTCCAAGGGTGTCACCTTTTCCCACTTTGAGCCAATGACGATGTAGTTCGGAAACTCCTCCGACCAAATCGGTTTTGGAATCATATTCTGACCGAATCAGGTTCTGCGAGTCCTACCAAATGATTACGATGCTTCCAGACAATGTTCGGTCGGACCCGCATTGAATTCAATGGGAGCCTATGTTCCGAACGAGAACACAGGCTCCCATTGACAAAAGGGGTGGCTAGCGAATACCTTGCACTCTGTGCCAGGCACCCCGTTGTGCCTGCCACACTGTGCATGTATTGGAAGGGGTGACTCATGGGTACCCCCAAGGGCCTGATTCGGAAGGCCTTGGTGAAGCGGGGCCTGCTACAGGCCCCTAAAGTTAGATTCCTACAGCCAATCTGTGTCTGCAAAACTGATTCGGAAAGGCTGTCCGAATCTGACATTCTAATCGCTCGACTTGAAAAGTGGTCCGTAGACCACCATAATTCGGCTCCAACCGACTTGGTTACTCCCAATGCCTTTCAGAACCGAGTCGGACACTTCGAACATTTTCCAGCCATCATAATTGGTCATTGGGAAACTTGTCCGAGTTGGTCGGAAAGGAAAGATCCGAATCAAATTTGGACAAATCGAATGCTGTTTGAAGCCTTTCCGGACGACATTGTAATCAACCCCGTTGCATTTGTGCTGTACTGTACAGCACACATACAAAGAAAATAAAGGAGCAATTCAGATATTTCTCCATACCAGCAACTGGCTAAAGTGGGTGCTATTTTCTGACGCTAAACTGGCTTTACTTTTTTAAGTAATTAGGGCTTACCATCCAAAACCATGAGTGGTTGCATTGGAAAGATCATGCGCCACACATGGTATGCCTCCTTGGCACTGAGTAATGCAAAGCGGCTCTATGAACAGCTTTGCACTACTTTCGAGTGAATTTCCACGCTAAACAAGTTAAGAGCTGGAAAGTAACTTAATGAAAAAGATTTCATGTTGGTTTGCATTACTTCAGTGACACAGACAAGGTATTAAATCTAAACAAATGTATTGTATAGTGTTTATCAAAGCTGAATGCAACAGCTACTTGGGTCTTGTTTCCAACAAGGCTTTAATATCTCTTGTGTCAAAAGAAGATAAGGAGAGGAATATTTGCAAGAAAATGCTGGAGCGCTGTGATACGCCAAATTTGGCAACGCCGTGCTCTGACATTTTCAAGTGATGTGGCATATTTAGAAAAATCCAACGCACCTCTGCATTTCCCCCAGCGCTGGTGCTAAAAAAGCTGCCTAGCGCCAACAAAAGCACCCTTGCGTCACATTGCAAGGGTGCCTGCACGGTAGGATTGTTTTTATGAGCAGGAAAGAACATCTTCCTGCACATAAACAATCAATAGTGGCAACTTGCTCTTTCTATGCTGCACACAATTCAGTAAAATCTTTATTGCCAATTAATAAAAAGCTTTGCAATATAAACCAGCATTACATTTTTTTACATTTGAATAATTGTTACAAGAATTGCATAAAAAAAGATTAAGAAGAAATGGAGATAACAGCAAATCGCATTAAAATTGCGTTAAGATCGGCTACAAAATGTTCCTGCAGGTTGCGTGTAGTGAGGCTGAGGCGGCTTCCAGCTAAAATCATTCATCGGTTATTAATGTGAAAGAGCCGGTGTTTGCTGTGTGAGAAGCCTCTATACATGTTACAAAAACCAGGTGGCCTTGTGAAATAGCTGTATTGCCGTTCAGGAGAGCCATCACTGTGGGCAGCAAGACCTGATCTGAAAAACCCTTAAAGCTCAACATATCAATTTCCATCTGAGAAGTAAGACAGCAGGCACACACAAAGAAGATGAAGTAGGCTTTCTTAACTGTAGCCACACAAGCAGCTTTGGCTACCTGGCCAAGACTGATGCCAGGAGAGGACGAGATCTCTTTCAGGAAAAGTGCCCAGATGAAGTAATAGTAATGTGTGTTGGTTGGGTCCCGTACGGTGGGTCATCAAGTATGGTTGCGGGCTCTAGGAATTGTAAAGAATGCAGGAGAGTCCAGTTCTACTTAGCATTGATTAAGCACTACTTACCAGCACAAAACAATAAATCCGAATTCTTCACTTTGCACCAGTTTGCACCACCTGATACAAATTACTAGTAAATATGCCCTAGGTTCTCTCTACTCTCCTTGCAGCACACATATGTTAGAAAATGTCATCTTAAATTCTGAATGTTCGAAATGCAACCATCTGAATTGCGATTTGCTGCATAATAATTTGAGCATTCCCACACCTCCCAAACTACTGATCCACCATATGGAATAGACTAGACCAGACCAGACTAGAATAGACCAGGTCTGTGCACTCATTTACTGCTCCTACACAATTTCAGACAAATCAGGATTAAACAACCATAGACAACTATAGCTTGCAATGGCTTTGGCGATGGCCAAGATTTGTGTCATGAGAAATGCTGCCATTCCTGACTTGGACATATGGTTACCTGAATTGTTTTTATTGCTTTTTTGGCTACAGCGTTCAAAACGTACAAGTCAGAAGGGCGTGCTAAAGTAAGCCATCCTTCACAAATTAGATCTGATTTGTTAACAATTTGCAACCATCGTAAATACAGTACAGTATGTCTGATGCACACATCGTACGATTCAACTAATATATCTTATTTTTTTAAATATTCGTAAGCAGCCTAATTGACCTTTGTATTTGTTAGAAACTGGGTCTCTATTTGGTAGAGGTATGCACTCTGCCTAAGTAGTGTCCACAATCCTAGCTAGGGTAAGCTAGATGCAACCTAAAAGATAACCTGTGCTCACCCTCTGGTAGCTTGGCACAGGGCAGTCAGGCTTGTCTAAAGAGGCAATATTGTGAAGCATTGTGCCACAAACACACCCAGTAACACAATGAAAACATCATAATAATACTCCAAACAGTTTTAGGAAAATAGAAAATAATTTTATGAGGAAAAAAGACCAGAACAACAAAAATCCTATAAGTAGAACCAAAGGTATGAATTTTTAAAAAATAAATCAAAAGGTAGTTCTTACAGTCAAATATCGCTTAGGGTTTAGTTGAGGTTGCCCTGGACCAGGATAATCCAGAGTACAGGCTGACCACAATGGATGGTAACCTGGCTACAGGACCCATGCAGGAACCGCTTACAAAGTACCTTGGATGGAGCAAGCGTCAAAGATTGGATGCGCAGGTTCCAATTCAGGCAGTTGGGTCGCTGCACTGTCGTCAAGCCTCACAGTCAGGCTCTGTGTCAGCGTTGAACCCATTACGATGCAGGCATTGTGTCATCATCAATCCTCGCAGTCAGGTCCCACGTCATTTTAGAGCTGCACAGAGATGTCTTTGGATTGGCACTGCATCGATGTTGAAGAGCACTGCATCAGCTTCGATCGATGCAAAGTCGTCACTGCATCGCTTTTAATGGTTCGGGACAGCAGAAATGACCCTTCCGGGCCCAGGTCTAGATTGGCACCACTTGGCAGGGTAAGACTCACACAAGGCAGAGTCCAGGTGCTTTTGCAAAGTTACAGGAAGTCTTTGATGGCCATGAGACTTCAGAACAGGTGGCAAGCCAGCAAGCCCTTGGAGTAACTCTGGGCTCAAGTGCAATGGGTCCAGTACTTTTCCTCCACAGGGAAAAGATTAGCAGGCAGCAGGGCAGCTCAGCATAGCGAAAAGCAGTTCTTTCAGGGCAGCAGTCAGACAGAGTGGCAAACCTTGTAGCACAGCAGTCCTTACACCTGGCAGAGTTCTTCACAGGTCGGGTAGGGTACTGTCTTGATAGGGTTAGAACCCCAGTACTTATACCTAGGTATGCCTTTGATGTGGGGATGCCTTCAAAGCAAGCCCTTGAAGTGTAGAGGTCCCGCTTTCATCCCAGTCCTGACTCCAGACTACCAGTAGGGGGTCGTCCACCCTTTGTGTGGAACTCAGGACACTGCCTATTCAGGTATAAGTGTCAGCTCCCTCTTCCTGCCCTGGAAGAGCTGTCAGAATGTAGATGAACGCAGATGAGTTCTCTGTCACACCCAAAATTCCTGCATTTGTGGCTTTCTAGAGGGAATGCACAAAGTGTAGCTGTCACCTATCCATGACATGTATGGGAGCAGGCTGCAAGGCACACAGAGCAGTTAGAGCAGAGAAATGTAAACTTTCTGAAAGTGGCATTATTAAAACAGTAATATTAAATCCAACTTTACCAGTAAAGAGGTTTTATCATTACCATTCCAAAGATATGAAACATGATGCAGCTACTCCTTTCTAGTCAGAGATTACAGCTTAAAAGTGTTTTAAGGAAATATCAATTTTAGCCTTTGAGAGGAGTAGGCTTCACAATAGTGAAAAACAAATGTAGCTGTGTGTCACTACCAGGACAAGTAAAACGTAAAAGTGCATGTTCTACCTTTTAGTTGCACAGCACCATACCCTTAGGTTTACCTAGGGTCTCCCTTAGGGGTGATGTATGTGAAATAAAAGGGGAGTTTTTCTTTTGGCAAGTGATTATGAAAGCCAATTCGAAGTGGCAGTAACCTGTACACACATGCCTTGCAATGGCAGGCCTGAGACAGGTTTAAAAGGCTACTTGTTTGGGCAGCACAACTAGTGCTGCAGGTCTGCTAGCAGCATTTAGATTACAGGTCCAAGGTATATGGTATAACAATTTACGAGGGACGTATACATAAACCAAATATGCCAATCAGATATACACCAATGTCACAATGTTTAGGGGAGAAGCACATGTCCTTTAGCTCCGTTTTGCAGTGGTAAAGTGCTCATAGTCCTAAGGGCAACAAAAAGATACTGCAAAAAGTGGAGGTGAGCAGGCAAAAGATTTAGGGGAAGACCACCCTAAGGATAACGAGATAAGCAGCAGTCCACCTCCAGCTACATAATTTTGGTACCCAAAATGTGTGACCTGTTGTTAGACCTGACCTCTTTAGGGTGGTCTTCCCCTAAACATTTTGCCTGCTTTGCTCCAATTTTGCAAAATTATTTGTCTTGGCCATAGTACTGCCAACCAGTGCTAAAGTGCATGTGCTTCTCTCTTAAGTTTGGTTGACTTATCCACAATTAGCATATTTATTTACTTTTTAGCCCTTAGCAAAGTGCACTACATGTGCCAAGGGCCTGTGAATTAAATGCTTCTAGTGGGCCTGCAGCACTGATTTTGCCACCCGCACAAGTAGCACTTTACACATGTCTCAGGCTTGCCACTACAGAGCCTGTGTGTGCAGGTTTACACTGCCATGTTGACTTAGCATTTACAACCCCTTGCCAAGCCTTAAACTACCCTTTTATTACATATAAGTCACCCCTAAGGTAGGCCCTGGGTAGCCCATAGGGCAGATGGTGTGTAATTAATAGGTAGGACATATACTGTTCCTGGTAGTGACAAACACCCACATTAGTGCTTTACTCTTGTGAGGCCATAGGTTAACATTAGGAGTTGCTAATTACACTTATAAACTGTAATTCCTGATTGAGAAGAAGTAGCTATGTCATGTTTCATATCATTAGAATGGTAACGAAAAATCTTTTTTACCGATAAAGATGAATTTATCACTACCCTTTTAAAAATGCCACTTTTAGAAAGATGCCATTATTCTGCTTTTAGCCCTAGGTACCTGCAGCCTGTCTTTAATACACGTCTGGGATAGGTGCCAGCTGGGCTTTGTGCATTCTGTCTAGACAGCCACACACAAAGGAGCTTAGGTGTGATTGAGTGGCCATCCACATCCTGATCGGCCATCCTGGGCAGGATGGAAGGGAAGAGCTGACACTTACACCTGAATAGGCTGTGTCCTCTCCCACTTCACAACCCCTCTTTGAAGTCACCTCCACTTCAAAGGCACAACTAGATATAAGCACAGGGTCTCTGACACCACCAAATCAGATGCTATGGGACCTGTCAAGAACTCTGCCAGGAGGAAGGACTGCTGTGCTGCTACAAGGACTGCCACTCTGCTGGACTACTGCTCTGGAAGAACTGCTTTTCTGCTGTGCTGTCCTGCTACCATCTGCTCTGCTGAGGAAGAACTGGACTAACTTACTTGAACTCAGAGTGCTCTCCAAGGTCATGTTTGCTTGCCTTCTGTTCTAAGACTCAGGGATATCAAAGCCGTACCCCCTGCTTTTGTGCCAGGTTGACTGGAAGTAGATCAAGGTGCTTGCTCCAGTGGAATGGGCGCATCCTTGATGTTTGAGCAGAATCAATGCATCGCATCTGTTGCGAGAACAGAACCAGAGCATTGCACTTGGAGCCAGCACATCTCTATTGGAACTGATACATTGGAACAATCGCATCTCCACTGCCGCAGGAGAGATGACTGACGCATTCCCTCGACTTCGTGGAGAAACCAGATACATCGTCTTTGAAACCAAGGCATCTCAGAACCAGCGCTTCATTTTCGAAACCGGTTTATCGACATGATTAAGTGGAGAAAATCGCTGCATCCCTTTGACTGCAGGATTGATACTGATGCATCACTCAGCTGCATCCCACATCTTTCTGTTGCGACCAGGATCATGATACTTCTGTTAAGTTTGGCTGGCGTGGCTCTTGTATACTCCCCACTCTCCATCGTGGTCAACCTGAACTTTTGATTTTTCCCCAGTCCAGTGCAACCAGATAACCCCATGGGCGCTTATTGCTTCAAAGCACTATGTTTCACTTGTAATCTTTGAAAATTCATATATTGACTACGACTTATTGTATGTTTGTCGTTTTGTTCTTGTTTTATTTATAAAACCGTAATCAATTTTTCTAAAGTGGTTTGGAGTTTTTTGTGGTGTTTTCACTGTGTTACTGTTTGAAATGTTGCACAAATACTTTACACATTGCCTCTTAATTTAAGCCTGCCTGCTTTGTGCCAAGCTACCAGAGGGGGAACACAGGTTATTTAAGGGTGTGTATCTGACTTCCCCTGACTAGGATTGCGATTCCTACTTGGACAGGGTACATACCTCTGTCAACCAGAAACCCAATTTCTAACACCTGTGAAAGGTCCTTACTGCCTTTGCTTCCCTGCTGTAGCACTCCTCACCTGAGCTATTTCCAAAGCTGTGGGAAAAACCTTGCTGTTATTCCAGTAATTACAACATCCAACAATCTAAACTAGTTTGCTCTTACAAACTAAAAAATAAAGAACATAATCATAGAGCCGCACCCTGAGGCACTGCATGTGACACCTTGCTCCTTCCATTTTGCAATACAATCTGCAGGTAACCTCTTTATCCATTGTTGGGTACTCAAAAAGCTTAGACATCAAGGCCTATATCTCAGCATAGCTAATATGTTAATGGAATTTTAGAGTTGATGGGGTAGCAAATTCACAGTTTTGAGCAATGATTTAATCAGTTTAGTTTAAAATGATTATTTTCAATGTTAGCTCATGTTCAGCGGTTAACCTCTAGAAAGTGCACTATTATAATTATGCAGTCTTTTTGGACAATTCTTCTGTAAACTGTAACTGAGCAGATCTCAAAAGCATGTTAAAATGATGTATTTATTTGCATTTGTTAAAATTGTACAAAAATAAAGGCGCTCACCACCAGGATATAAAAACATCACAACATGGTATTCCCATTTATTCCACATAAAACAATTCCATCATTTGAGACGGTTCTGAATTTTATACAGATTTAAATACATATCACACGGCAGCATAATGGACTGATCACAGAAATGAGTAAACGTTTAGATCTGTGATAAAAAAAATTACAAATCTGTACTACGCATTGTAGGATCTCTTCAATGCAATGCAGCCAGACATATTTCACCTTTGTTGCTTAGATGTTGGTATAGCCCTCTCTTACATTCCTAAGATGGCACTGAAGACCACCCATATCCGTTCACTTCACAGGGGTGGAGGAAAGCATGACTCCAAATATTATATTCACATACGCTCTGCAGCTGTAGAAATACAAGGCCAGCTGGGCATTCTTGGTGTATTTTCACCAATTTAACAGTGTGTCTGGCAAGAACCCCGGCTGATCCATGGTGTCTTCTTCGGCTGCAAGACAAAGCAGATAATAACAAGGAAATTGTGGAATCAAATCATGAGAATCCTTATCAGTTAATGAAAGACTTAGTAACGCACACAAACCAGGGGTGTAGCTTCCATTGGTGCAGAAGGGGCAATGAGACCGGGGCTCAGAGGCCAGAGGGGCCCATTGAGCCCTGGTTATTGTTGTATTTTATCAGTTAAACAGCATCCAGGGGGCCCTATTCCATCTTTGCACTTGGGCCCAGGACACACTGGCTACGCTACTGAACACTCAGGTGCTCTATGCTAGGACATACACATTTGCTAAACAAAGATGGGTAAAAGCGAGTGGCAGAACAACGTGTGTGGTGACCTGTGACCACATGCCTCATTCACAAAGGGATTTGCTCCCACAGCGGCACTCTCAAAACCAGTCTTGCACCTGTGCATAGTTTGATCAGAGATGGGTAATGCGTAAAGCAGCCAAGTCAGGAAGCGTTTACAGTACCGCAGATGCGTTACTTCTAAACATTTGGGGCCAAATGTACAAACATTAGGAATGCCAATTTTCTAATTGCGATTCTCTCTCAATTTCAATTATGAAATTGGTTTTCCTAAAGTAAGAAACTCGTTGAATTTCGTTTAGGGGTTCCATGTGGGTCGCAAATCGGCCAATCTCATGAATATTAAGAAGGTAGGTTGCAGTTTGCAACCCATTAGTAATCACAGCCATCACAGGGATGGTGGGCTTCTAAGGTCAGCAGACCTCAATGTCTGGAATTGCTTTTTAATAAAGAAACTTTTTTTAATGGATGCATTTAAAAAACAAAACAAAAACAATATTGAAGTTTACATTTTTTAGTGTAGGCAATGGTCCATGGGACCACTGCCTATTCTTGAAAAATGTTATTTAAATTCTCAAAGGGGAAAGGGTCATTTGGGGACCCCTTCCCGTTTGTGAATTGGTTACCACCAGTTTAAAACTGATGGTAAAGTATTACTGTTTTGGGGGCCCCCCTCACACTCCTGGACCCAAGTGCTACTACACCTGCTGCATTTTTAATAGCTACACCCCTGAAAGTAAAGAGGGTGCGAACACAGAATCACAGAGACAGGCCTTGTATGAGTGTCCCCGAAATATGATACTCGTGATGGTAGATCATGCATAGGAAAATCATGCCTCCGCTCCCCCACAAAGGAGCCAGTGAAGAGAAAACAAAGGGAAGGGGCCACACCAGTGATCGGTTTAATAAAAAAGAGCAAAGGAGTGCTGTAAGCTTTCTTTCTACAAATACCATGGAATTCTAGTTTTCAGTGTTAATATCATCTAGAAACTCTACAAAAATTATACCAATAATCTTCTGATATACAACTTTATATTTTTTTCCTAGCCGGTTTTCAAAACAACAATCAAGTTATTACAATGTACATGAGACAGAGCGTTCAAAAGGTTTACAATTGAAGCATGCATAGTACCAGTTATTTATTAATGTGTTTAATATTATGCGCAGTTGGTCCTAGCGTACCAGCGTGCATTGCTCTCTCTGTAAGAAAAGATGTAGCCAATTGGACCCTCCAAGAAATACAATGACCAATACAAGTAGATGAAGACGCAGTTCAAAGGCAAGGTTTGTCTCAGAAATTTGTGTACAGCCACAGACGTACATTTGTGGGCATTTCAAAGTTCCTCTCCAATTGCTTTCAACCCAAAAAGTCCTGGCCAAGGGTTGAATAATTCTCTTTTTTAAAAAGAAGGGGGAACAATCAACCCCAGATTTGGAGGTGATGTGGGGAAAGGGCTTTCTTTCTTCTTAGGGACAAATTGTTTCCCTGCAGAGTTAAAAAAAATAATTATTTGCATAGGAGCCTCCTACCACTCCTGAGTGGAGTTTTTTGATATGGAGAACTTCGATTAGGGAGAATAATAGCTTTGGGAAGAGGCCCATGACGCTTCCAGAAGTATGCCTGGAAGCCTGTGCCTGGCACAGGTCTCCTGGCAAACTTCTGGGAATGTTTGCGAATTAAAGAAAACAGGAAAGCTCGCTCAAACGAAAGCATATATCTCCATCTGTATATTTATGTATTTTCATGAATAGGGACCTGTATACTTTCCAATTCTGGTCAAAGCAAGGTTCAAGCTAGATCTTCCTCATCTTCATTGGCTGGCCTAAACAACACATGGGGCATGACTTTTATGAGAATTCCATCAATTTTTCCTGAAAAAAGCCATTCTCTCCGGTCTT
This sequence comes from Lissotriton vulgaris, assembly GCF_964263255.1. Taxonomy (NCBI): domain Eukaryota; kingdom Metazoa; phylum Chordata; class Amphibia; order Caudata; family Salamandridae; genus Lissotriton; species Lissotriton vulgaris. The sequence continues at coordinate 2,049,770,044 of NC_141685.1, forward strand.
CCTCATGCAGCAACATCTGACAAAGCCTTACCCACAATTGTGATCCCTTCCCCTGGACCTTCTGAGTGTAGGAGTATCAGGTTTTTGAGAGTTTTTCAATGGGTTTGGGGTGCTCACAGGTGTTAAAGTGGATGCAGTGCATTTGGAAATATTCATAAGTAAATGAAAGTAAAATTCCGGTTTTGACTACCTCTCGTTTTGCCACCGGTATCACGGCTGAACCTTATGGCAACCTGACACAAACATATTTTCAACATATGTACCTACTGAGGTTTTGATTGCTGTGTGCCAGGTCTCGCTGCCCTTGACTGGCCAGACAATGCAATGACGGTTTTTAGACTTTCAGCCATTTTTCACCAAACATGGTAATTCTTTATAGTGTTCCTTAGGCAGAATAATATCCATGGCCATGCATAACACACAGCTTTGTTCCCTAGGGTTTCCTGAGTTTGAGAGTATCAGACGTGATGGTTTTTAGTGAGTTTAGTGTTCACATAGGTGATAAACTGGGTGCAGTGCTTTGGGGACATTTCAAAAGCAGCAATACGTGAAAAGCCATTTACGGTACCATTTAGGACACATGACTTTTGCTCACAGTCATCGCATCTAGAAAATATGGAAACCTACTACAAACATATATTTTCAGAATCTACACCACTCTCTTCCTGACTGAGTGGCCTGAAGAATGCTATACATTTGACTTTTTTGTCAGATGATTTTAGATATTTCCCCCAAAATATGAAATCCCTGTGAAGGCTTGAACCACATCTGTGTTCTCCTGTATCTCCTGAAGAATGCTATACATTTGACTTTTTTGTCAGATGATTTTAGATATTTCCCCCAAAATATGAAATCCCTGTGAAGGCTTGAACCACATCTGTGTTCTCCTGTATCTCCTGAGCATGTGGGGTACCAACCAGACATGTGTCAGTTTTCACTCTGGATTATATAAAACAACTGAAAGCGTAATGCTTTCCGTTGTTTTATATAATTTGATCGCCAGTATTATACCTGGGCTGAATGTGAACCTACCACAACCATATATTTTCAACATCTGCACTTCATAAGGTTTCTATCACTGAGTGCCAAACCTCCCATAGTGCTGATTACTGGCTGGCACAACTCAGTGACCACTGCATTTATCACATATTTATCATTTTCTTCTTTTTTTAATGGTGAAACTCCCAGTCTTTTCAGACAGGACCATATTTGTGTCAAGACCTGATCTATATCTGTATTTTCCTGAGTCTCCTGAGTGTTGGAGCACCAGACATGTGTTGCTTTTCAAAGGGTTTGAGAGGGTATCCACCCACTAGACAGCAGGGAATATTGTGATAGGAGGAGCTTCCATGATGGACGTCTTCAGTTTTTGTTCCTGGGGTCGACCAACACCCATGTAAAACTAAAAACCCTGGACATTTCTGAAAACTATAGACTCAGTCGTTCCAGAGGGCTGTGGCTTCTCTGAAAACGACCATGTTTCCTTACCCACAATGCCCTACAAATGTCAAAGGATGGGTAAAATGCTAAGACCTTCACTTTCCTGAGAAAGAAATATTTCAGCAAACAGCAGAAGTCCTGCTTCCAAATGTTCGCATCCTTCTCGTGATAATAATCCTACTTGAAATGTGTGGTAAGCGTATTCCATGGGACAAGAATAGGCCAAAACATTGACCATATGACAACCACACAACTTCACATGGTCACAGTTTTGGCTTATTTGTTCTTTGTCCACCCTGGCAAAGGTACAGACAAAGATCTTATCAATGAGTAGGGGTCCCTGGTGCACATTTGCTTGCCACAGTTGTATGAGTGCCTTTCTTCCAATGAGCCCCGAGGACAATGCTAATTTGTAAAAAAAGAAAAGTGCCAAGGCTCATGTCAGACGTCTACTGCAGCGTGCACCACTCATTGCCCCTGCCATGCTGCCAATGATAGTAACAACACAACTACTAACATCAAACATCTGCAAGTGGTGAGAATTCAGACTATTTCTGGCCTCCAAAGCTATCAGAATGGCTCGGGCGGCAGGTAATAGATATTTTTAATGTATATTCAATTAAGAATTACCTGTTTTTTGGGTCATCTTTAAATTAGCCAGACAGTGCCACTTTGTGGCAGACTGTCACAAGTCCCAGTGCTGACAATTAAGTGCCAGTGCTGAGCACTGGAAACCATCGGCTCAAATGAAGCACTGAGAGGTGAAAGTAAAATTAGACATGGCCACATGTTGAGTTCATAGGATTAAGAGCATTTTAAGCCAGGTAAATTCTGTTCCCTTGAAATTAAGTTCACCAAAACATGTGTAGTAACCTGTGAATACCCATTCCATGGTTGAATGTATTGATGCAAACTGTTGTCAGTGTATTGAATGATCCCTTTTCGAGAGTCGACCAGTTTCTTTTCGAAGAGTCAGAAAAGACCTGCAGGCTGATTATGGTGAGCAACGGGGGCCCCGATTTACTAAGGTTTGCTTCCTTGTTTGAGTCACTTTTGTGAGGCAAACCCGGTGCAAAGTGTTAGGGTCGGATTTTACTATCCAATGTAAATTAGGATTTGCGTTGACAAGTATCCCAAAGCAGTGCAAAGTTACACTATGCTCTACTTTGTGTTATTTTGTGTTAAGAGGGCACTCCAAGGGTGTTACATGGGTGTTCTCATACAACCACCTATGGGGTTTGGTGCAAATCTCTAAGAGCAAAAATCGTTAGACAGGGATTTGCACCAAAACCGTATGCTTTCCCGAGGCAGCCATAACAAGGAGAAACTTTTAATTTCACCTTGCTTTTTAAACTTTGCATGTGTGCTGCATTTTACAGCAAGCATAGAAAGGGGGAAAAGCCTTAAAGCATAGTTTCTGTACTGAAAGGGATCCCTTCCAGTGCAAACCTTTGCTTCAGCGAATGCACATACCATTTCATTATGGTGCAAAGATGTGTTTGCTGAAGCAGTGTTGGGGGGAGAAAAAAATGCACCATATCATAGTACATATGGCACTCTATTTCTCACTTTGTTTCTATGTATATTGTGTGTTTGTATGTCTGCATATATGAAGTAGTAATAGCCCCCATGCCTGAGGTGGCTACAAGACTTGCAAGTCATGGGTCATTGTGAAGGTTGAGATTCGCATGTGCTTGTTGACTTGTGGCTTGTGTTTTAACGAGGTTTGAAAACCCTCGATGTAATTCACTACTATGAGGTTTTCCTCACCTCTTGTGGAACATTATCATGACTGCTTTGTTTTTAAGGTCTCTGTGGTTTTAATGGATAGTGTGAAGGTCTGTAGTAGGGACATTCTCTAGTATTTGATTGAATATCTAAGTGAAATGCCAGTGCTTGGTGGTTTTCTTTTGTTTAGCGTATGTATCTGCTTGTAGTGCATCTTACTGTGGTCCTTGATTTGGATGTGTGTGTGAAGGGGAGGTGTGTATTATCATGTGTGTCACCATGTCATGGTCCAGCTTGTGCAGAGTTTTTTGTCAGTGTGTAGAATGTTCATTGCCCATATTCTGCCAGTGTCTGTTGGAAGGGTAAGAAATGACTTGGAGGCTGAGCTGGAAACATCAATTGCTCTTGGCAGTATTTTATATACCAGAGTACCTGAACCTTAGGCAGAACCTGTACCTACAGATAAACCTATGCCATGCTATTCCAAAACATGTGGTGAATATTTATTTTACCAATGCAACAAGGTAATAGGATGAAAAGATAAAAAGCACCAATTCGCTCATGGCCCTTATCCGATTGATGCCTAGGAGGCATATTTACAAGCCCCTATCGCCACAACAACATCACTTTTTTGGATGTTGTGTTATCGATAGGGGGTTTGCCTTATTTACAAGGCAGCATTATACCACTTATCGTGGCTTAACGCTGCATTGTAAATAAGGCACCCTTTCACGCTATAATTAGCATAAAAGGGGCGGGCAATGGGTGTTGTGGTGGGTGTTACACCACAACACCCATTGATTTTGACACTACCCCATATTTACACTGGTAGCATAAATATGGGGCAGCGCCAAAATAAAGAGCAGGGAAAACCTGGTCTTACTCTGATGAAACGAGGAGAAATGTTTAAGTTCTACTCGTTTTTGCTGTTTCCATGTGTGATGCGTTGTGCAGCACACATAGAAACCGCAAAACGCCATTGATTGTTTATGTGCAGGAAGGTATCCCTTCCTGCACATAACCAATTATTTAAAAAAATTACATTTTGCAAGTTCTATGTGTGCTACATTAGGCAGCACACATAGAAGTTACAAAAGGCCAGTTAAAGATTGTTTATGTGCAGAAAGGAACACCTTCCTGCACATAACAATCTTCCCCTGCAACACAGACACTCTTATACTACAGTGCAAGGGTGCCTGCGTTGGCGCTAGGCAGCTAAATTTAGAGCCAGCGCAGAGGGAAAGGCAGGGCTGCACCATATTGTTCCAAATATGGTGTAACCCTGCATTTCAGAAGTGGCAGAGCACGGCATTAAGCCAAGAAGGCTAACGCCACGCTCTGCCACTTCCATTGTAAATATGCCCCTTTGTTTTGTCTCCTGGACAGAAACAATACATGCATAGGGTGTAGGATGCTAGTAGTTTAACTAAACCCTTGAAGGTGTTTATTTATGGCTCACTCCATTAGTTTAAACAAGTAGGTCAGTTAGAAATTTTTACCAGGAAACTACAGGATTTTCTGGAAGCAAGTGCTGAGTCATGATGGCAGATTTAAGGTGCAGGAGAATGATACTCGCAGCTACTGATGCACTTTTTATGGACTTGAAATTCAAGCAAAAAAGCATCATGAGGCTTTTAAAATGATTTGTAGGGTAAGAGTCTGATGTAAAATCAGAATCTCTGCATACTGTTCTGCGGGAGGCTTGAAAGCTACCAAAAGGAGGCTTGGCCAAGCGTGAAAAGATTTCAGACCCATAGCTCCCAGCATGATTGGAATTCCTGATGCAAGAGGCAAGTCCCGTGAGCCAGCGTGGCCATAGAACACAGACCCTGAGAGCTGATTTTGGCTGGGGACGAACCCTGGTTGCTTGGAGGGATGGCTTAGTATAAGAAAAACAAGGGTACCCCGCAAAGTGAACCTGGGGTTGTAGTGTATATAAGAAGAACAATGGTTCAAGGGTGGCCTAAATAGGTGCAAAAGCGAGAAAAAGTATTTAGACTATATACTAAATCAATCTGGGAGCAGAGCATGTAGGGTAACATGTGTAATTTTAATCTTTGTGCTTTTTCATCATGTTGGTATTACATTAATACGTTCAGGTGCTCACATAAGTGATAGGGTGCGTATCATGACTGAGTGAGAGTGAGAATAGACGAAATATCACATAAACAACAAAGGGAAATCCACAAAAATATATACAATGGAGGGATTTTCGTTGGGGGGGTCGACGACGTTTTGATCTTTATTGATTCAAGATCATCATCAGGACAGGGTGAGCAGTCTGAAATTTTTGGGGGAAACAGATCAATGGAGAAGGGGAGTGTGATGAAGGAATTCTGGGGGTACTGCTGGCCTGGTTTTTGGATCAGTCGAGGTGGAGGAAGAGATTAGCAGGCTGATTGGGTTTGGTTAGGTTTCCTCCACACCTTGATAACTGTTCCAGGGGGCGGGCTCACTTACAAGTAATGTGGGTGTTCAATGAAAGTAGTGTACAAGGTTTTGGATTGTTTAAAATCAGATCAGTCGGTCGTTTGAGTCGGTCGTTTGAACTTGGTCCAATGTCCTCGCAGGATAACAGACTTCTATCGGGATTTAATTGCCGTGGTCCGGGGCCTCTGGTAGTCTTCCTGGTCCTTGCTTTAGTGTATCATGTTGTTGCCACTGTGTTAGGGGGATGGCTTGGCCCTCAGGTGTACCCCTGGATCCCTGGTGAAACAAACTGATCCTTGCTAGATTGTGCAGCCCCTGCGCCCAAGGCCTAACACCCTTTTTCACCAGCACTTCCACACAGTAGTGCCAAAGAGAGGAGGTGAGCGGGGGCCAGGATGAGCTAATATGGCCCAGACCTACCCCCTCATTTCTTTACCTTGAAAAGTGGACTTCACCATTACACACTAGAGTGAATGACACAGGCACTGCGCACACTTGGCGGGTCATACAGAAGAGACATGGTGCCCTGTGAAGGTGGGAGCCTGCCCAGCCTGGGCCGTGAGAATTGAATCTTGGTTGAGAGGTGATCACAGGCCACTTAGAAACGTTGGCCCTTGGGTGTGCGTAGAGATTAAATATACTGCATCGAGGATGGGAACCACATAATAGACATGATCCCTGTGTATGGTCCTGGCATCTGAGAGCCAGATCCCATGTCTGCGGGTGCCCCTTTGGTGACACCCTAAAAGAAAGAGGTCTGAGAGGGATGGATCTGGCCCAGAGGGGCCCCTATTGATTTGAGAGATAGGCTTGGAGGCCTTGGGGCACAGCTGGTGCTACACTCCTTGCAGTGCAGTTGAGGCCTAATAATACATTGATTACCTAGATCGAGCAGACCACCCCCCCCCCCTATGGACTGCATGATGACCACCACAATAATCTCATTGCAGTTGCTACTCATGATCAATATCAAATCAGCTTAACAAGGGGAGCCCTTGCATGGGCCTTTATTAGCTGCTTTGTCCCTTGTGGAGAATCTGAGCTGACAGGACCTTGTACGCTGCAACCAAGATACACTTGAGACATTACTACAGTGGTGCCTTGTGCTGGTTAAGCTGGCTTACCCCTTCAAAACTGGGCCCTATAATGTATGGTCCCACCCCTGCCCCTGACTCCTACACGATCCGGCGTGCACCTTCCATGATGAGGCCACCTGATTGAAGAGAACAAGGTCGCTCTTCAGGGCCATCAGATATTCAGATACTGTGACATTAACACTGTAGCCTGTGGGGTTTCTGCCAACCAGGCAGCAGAACAATTCTTGATCCATCTCACAGTGGGAGGTGATCCCCAAGACATACTAGAACCATGACTGGAGGCAGTGGCAAAAGACAGAGCATCATGAAGACTTTCCTCTAGCAGTCCTCCCATTGTAAGCCAAAAGATGATGAATTGGCTTCATCAGAATTTAAAGGACTTGTGGAAACTCAAGGTGACCAAACACAGCCAATCATCAAGGGTCCTACTCCTCCAACTTTTGCAAGAACTCAAAGAGGCCACACTGTTCAGCATCGTCAGAGCACACGATCTCAACATAATATCCTATGCAGACGGCACCCAACTCATCCTCATCCTCTCCCTCACCGATGACCCTGCCACCACCAGGCCGACTGCCAAAGATGCATGACAAGGGTCACTGACTGGATGAAGAAAAACTGCTTCAAGCTGAACATGGACAAGACTGAAGTACCAATCTACAGCAACAACATCAACCCCTGGAACAACTCCTGGTAGCCCTTAGACCTGCACCCACACCTCCTGACCATGCCAGAACCCTCAGAACTATCATTAATAACAAGCTCACCATCAAATCACTGATCAACACTGTCTCCTCCATCTGCTTCCTCACTCTGTGCATGCTACGGAAGATCTTCAAGTGGCTACCCTTGAACAGGTGAGCAGCCATGACAACGTGGGCATTACCCCGCGCTGCCATTACGACGCTGCTTTTACAACGCAAGTCGGTACAACGACTTGCGCTGGAGGGCGCTGTTGGAAAAGGAATAGTTTAATTTTCTATTCCAACACCATCCCTACTGTAACGTGGGCTGGAGTTGGAATAGAAAATTAAACTATTCCACTATCCAGCACCTACAGCAGCTTTGTAATGGCAGCGCGGGGTAAAAGCCAGCATTGTCATGTCATACATCCCCTGAACACGAGATGCACTGTGACACAGGCCCTCATCACCAGCTGACTGGAATAGGGAAACGCTCTCTACATAGGAATCGCCGAACACCTCCTACAGAGACTTTAAACCATAGAGAACGCTGCAGCCAGACTCGTTCTCGACCTCCCCCAGTCAATCCACATCACACCCGACCTCAGGTGACTCCACTGGCTCCCTGTATGGAAGAGACGCCAATTTAAGCTGCTGACCCACGCACACAAGGCTCAACACAACCAAGGACCCCAACCACATTAACCACCACCTGAACGTCCACCACCGCCGAGAAGACTACGCTCTGCCTCCCTATCACTTGCCCACATGCCCCACATCCACTGAAGCAGAAGTGGAGGATGCTTATTCTCCTACATTGCGGCAAAGACCTGGAACAACCTCCCCATGCAGCTCTGGACCCTCACCTAATTTCCGCAATTCCGAAGGGCCTTCAAGACCGAGCAGTTTGAATGAGTCTTCCGGGACCTGCAAGCGCCTATATAACCTATTGGGTGATTAGCAGCGTTATAAAATCCTGATTGATTGATTGACATTAAGAGGGTTACCACTGACCTCCAACATGACCTACATGCCACCCAGCAAGATGTCAATGACCTTGTGGAGAGAGTGGCCCAGGCATAAACATCCACCGATAAACAAATGGAAGAGAGGAAAGTGCTTCAGCAAAAGATGCTGCAGCTTGAGGATCAGCATATTCTGCATGAGAAAATGAAACAACCTCGAAAATAGGTCACAGCGTAACATTATTTGCAAACAAGGAATAACAACTAGCATCTTAGAAGCCAACATTACAAAAATCCACATGGACCTCTTTAATGCCATTTATGAGAGAAGTTGCAGTCAGCCCATCCTAATGGAGAGATAGCATTGGGACGTGCCCCTTCATAGGGCCAGAAATCCAATACCGAATGTCTTAACAGGCATACATCTCTTTACAGATAAAGATGCAATTAAGCCAAGGCTTGCCATTTAATGGTGCAAAGTTCCTTCTCTTTCAGGATCTTTCAGCCACCACACTTGTGAAACAGCACAGTTTCACACCCATCACAGACTTCCTGATCTATTTTCACAGAAAATATCGATGGGCACACCTATTTCACATTATATTTTTCTGGGATGGCCATATGGACAATTCGGCCTCCCTCAACAAAGCAGATCTTGAGCCTGACACTTGACAAAGTGGAGGATGACTCCAGAAAGTATGGTGGATGCCCTGGAGCCCAGGATCCAGATGGCAGATTGTGTCCAGACACATCAGTAGATGTTGCCCAAGGTCCATAGAATTTTAGAAAATAGCAAAGCTCAGTTTTTTAATCATCTCTGAATAACCAGGCAGCTTCTGTCATCCCACATCCAGGCATTATTTATTTATTTATTTATAGCATTTGTAGAGCGCTCTGTAACCCTACGGGCATCCTGTCGTTAAAGTGCATATAGATAAGAACTCTGTGGGGACAGGAGAGTGGACATGATGCTGGACAGAATAGGTTTATTTGTTTTGGTGGATTTTTTGAGGATTTTTTGGAAAAAGCCAAGTTTTCACCTTTTTTCGAAAGGTCATAAGTTCTTTAGTTTTTCTAATGTCGATAGGGAGGTTGTTCCATAAGTGGGCTGCAGCTATACTAAAAGCTCGTCCCCCACAGGTGGTTTTCTTGATCCTAGGAATGCTGATGAAGTTTAAAGATGAGGATCGAAGGGACCGGGTGGGCTCATACCAATTGAATTTGTTCTGAAGTGGTCGGGGACCTAGCCCGTGAACTGCCCTGAAAACAATACATAGGGATTTAAAGCAGATCCTTTGATGGGCAGCCAGTGTAGGTCAGCCAGGGCAAGGGTGGTAGAAGATCTTCGCTCACAAGAAAGTGCCAGTTTGGCTGCTGCCACCTGGACACTTTGAAGTCTGGAAATAAGATAGGCAGGGGATTCCAGCAAAAGGGAATTGCAGTAATCCAGGCGGCTGAGGATAGTACTCCTGACTATGTCGGCTCTAGTCTGTGGGGGCAGGAGAGGTAGCAGCCTTCGGAGTCCTCTTAATAAAGCAAAACAGCAGCTGACCTGCTTGTTGACGTTGGTCTCTAGACTCAGTTTGTTGTTGATCGTGACTCCAAGATTTTTTACTGAGTTCACTGGGGTGGGCGAGTCCCCTAACGGCTGAGGCCAGAAGTCTGGTGGTAAACTTTTGGGGATTTTTCCTACTGTGCAATGCAGTATTTCAGTTTTCTCACTATTAAATTTTAGTGAGTTCTGGTTGAGCCAGAGTGACATTTCCAGCATACAGGTATGGAATGTTTCCCGTGAGTTTGCTCGAGCTCCATCAAGCGAGAGTATCAGCTGAGTATCATCTGCGTAGTTTGTCACGCTGATGCCATGGCTTTTGATGATTCGCATCAGGGGTTGCATATAAATGTTAAAGAGTATGGGACTAATGGCAGACCCCTGTGGGACCCCGTGCAGGACTTTGATGAACTCTGATTGATAGGGAGGGATAGCTACTGCCTGCCACCTGTCCGTCAAGTAAGAACGGAACCAGTCGAGCGCGACACCTCCAACTCCGATGTTCCTTAATCTTTCTATCAGGATGCCATGGTTCACCGTGTCGAACGCGGCGGACAGGTCAAGCAGAATCAAAATTGCTGATTCTCCCCTGTCCGCCCGCATTCGCAGGTCATCCATGACTGTCAGCAAGGCTGACTCCGTTCCATGAACTGGTCTGAAAGCCAAACTGCTCCTCTTCCAAGATGTTGTTGGTTTCTAGGAAGAGGGCTAGAGATTTGCTGACCCATCTCTCTATGATCTTTATTGGATATGGTAAAAGGGATATGGGTTGGTAGTTCTTTTGGCAGTTTGGGTCCAGATTTGGTTTTTTCAGTAGCGGGGTGACAATCGCCAGTTTCCAGTCTTTGGGCACGGAGCCTGTGCAAAGGGACTGATTACATAGTTGATGCAGGGCTGGGAGAATATCATCCTCGAAATTCTTGGCTATTCTATGGGGAAGAGGGTCTAGAGGAGAGCCTGATGACGTATTGAGGGCTGTTGTTAGAAATTCCTGTTCCGAAGGAACCATAAAGTTTTCCAGAGTAGCATTTGAAAAGGGGTTTGTAACAAATTCCACCTTCTCATCTTTGTTCGCTTGATTGCTGTTATCTTGCATTGAGGAGATGGAATTGCTATTCATTCCCTCTACAATTTTGCTGATTTTTTCCTGAAAGAACACTGCTAGGCCATCGCAGAGTTCTTGTGAGGGCTTAATTTGGCTATCAGCATAAGTGGGGTGGGAAAGCTCTTTAATGAGCCTGAATGTGTCCCGGGATTTATTGGAGCTTTTGAGGATTACCTCTGCAAAATAGCTTGATTTGGCTATAATTATTTTCTTCTTGTATTGTGAAATGGTGAGCCTCCATCGTACTTTCTCCTGGTCTGAGTAGTTTTTCCTCCAGAGCTTCTCCGCCTTTTTGCAGGTATTTTTTAGTTCTTTCAGTTTATCCGTGTACCAGGGTGCGGAGCGTTTTCCCCTTTTCGTGATTGTTTTCAGCGGGATGACGGCGTCTAGTTTCTTAGTTATCTCGTGGCAAAAGGAAAGATAGTTTGTAGTGACATCGTTCTCTATTTTGAACGAGGCCCCAGCCTGGCGTAGATCGAGTTTTCCCTCCTCTTTCCTCTTCATCAGGTTCTTCCAGTCACGACCTAAGAAGGTTTTGGCGTGCGACCTCATGGGTCCTGTGTGGGTCGGGATGTGGGTTTTAAACCTGAGGAGGTGATGATCTGACCAACCTACTGGAAGGATGGTATCTAGGGTCAGTAGGTCTTCTGCCGCAAATATTAAATCTAGTGTGTTTCCTAGTATGTGTGTGGGAGTGTTTATCCACTGTTTCAGCCCTAGATTGTGGCAGGATTGAGTAATATTGTGCAAGGCCGCACGTAGTTGGTCATTGTCCCATATATTAAAATCGCCCAATATCAGCAACCTGTTAGGAGAGATTGACATATTATTTATGACCGTAATCAATTCCTGCTGTTGTGAGGCATTGAAATGCCCCGGTGATCTGTAACATACAAGGGCCGTGAGGCAATGTTCAGAATCATGTTTTATGGAAATCCCGAGGATTTCAGCACAGGAAACGGTATCAACGTCCAAGGTAGTGATGTTTAGTTTCTCCTTGAAAATGATCCCCAGGCCTCCTCCTCGACCTGAATGTCTGGGTTTATGAATGATCTTGAAACCGTCTGGACATGCTAGGCCTAGCTCTGATTCAATTCCTTCAGCCATCCATGTCTTGGTTAGAAACAGGATGTCTAGATTATTTGCCTCAATCAGAAGCTGTATTTCGGTAGCGTGTTTCGGAAGGGATCGGACATTTAGAAGTCCGTTGATTAGTTTTCCCTTGGTGCTGGGCTTAATTCCTGCTTGGGCTAAAAGGGAATAGGTCATAGTCTTGTCAGGGCTTGGATTAGGTGTCAGGATTGATTTGGGGAGGAGGGGATTGATGTGTGGAAGCCGTACTTGGCAGTTGGAACATACTTTATCGTCCTGATGTACTATGTAGGGGGCTAGGCGTGGGCACTTGGTTATGTCTGCCTGTGCGTTCAGTAGCATGAGTGTTTCCCTACTATATCTAAGCACATCATGGGCTGGTGTACAACGGATAGGGGGGGGTGCCCTGGGCCCGGCCTCGGCGCGGACGAGCGCAGACGAGCTTGCCTTAAGCGCGCCTTCGGCGCGCAATCGTCGCACCCGCTGCGCTCGTCCGCTGCGCTTCCGGTAGGGACACATGCTTTGTAGCAGAAGAGGATGGAAACAGAAGGGGCGTGGCTACGTTAGTGGGCGTGTCTCTGGCGACCGGCCAATCCCGTTGTTGCAGCTGGGAATCCTTGCCTACGTCAGCATGCAATCTGCTGAATAGGGAAGGTGGTGCAGATACGGCACTTTAAAATAAAGGTGTTTTCATCAGTCAGTGCAGTTTTAAAAAGAGCTATCTGTTCCCTGCTCCCGGCTGTGCCTCAATAGCTGTAAGCTATACAAAACGCTGCGCTTGTGATCAGCGCGCGTTATAACCCAGAGGGGGCGTGGCTACGTTAGTGGGCGTGTCTCTGGCGACCGGCCAATCCCGTCGTTGCAGCTGGGAATCCTTGCCTATGTCAGCATGCAATCTGCTGAATAGGGAAGTTGGTGCAGATACGGCGCTTTAAAATAAAGGTGTTTTCAGCAGTCAGTGCAGTTTTAAAAAGAGCTATCTGTTCCCTGCTCCCGGCTGTGCCTCAAGAGCTGTAAGCTATACAAAACGCTGCGCTCATGATCAGCACACGTTATAACCCAGAGGGGGCGTGGCTACGTTAGTGGGCGTGTCTCTGGCGACCGGCCAATCCCGTTGTTGCAGCTGGGAATCCTTGCCTACGTCAGCATGCAATCTGCTGAATAGGGAAGGTGGTGCAGATACGGCGCTTTAAAATAAAGGTGTTTTCAGTAGTCAGTGCAGTTTTAAAAAGAGCTATCTGTTCCCTGCTCCCGGCTGTGCCTCAAGAGCAGTAAGCTATACAAAACCCACCCCACTGTGGGGCTCATATAGCCAGAGTTCTGCATTTCGGATTGGGTCCGGGAGAAGGTCTGGGTCCTAAAACAGTGTCTATATTGCCAATAACCCTTTTTCAAATATTCCCATTGTGGTGGACTGGGAGAATCTACCTTGGAAACATGATCGCTTCCACAAACTATTATTTAATTTTCCTATTACTTGAAATAAATTGCTGATGTTTTGTGGTTATGGGGATTTTGGGAATGGGGTTGAATACCAAAAAGACACAAATTGTTCTTAATTTTGTGTTTAGTCTTATCACTGGTAGCTCGGTTGAGTATAAAGCCTCCCTGATAAGAGTGAATGAGGACAGGAAAGAATCTATTTAATCAATTGCCCAGGAACATGGCTAAGGGCTTAATATATAAATTAAGCAAGGAGATTTGTTTATATGACTGGCAAGGAGGTGGGACTTTGCTTTGTTTAGAGATCAGTGCTATGGAGGGGTTAGTCATGCTTTAGGTTGATCCTTTAGCTGTGTTAGGGTTAAGTAGAGTGGTATATAGCATGGACATTTGACGACAACTTGAAAAATATGTAATACCCAAATGATGGCTCTTGCTCTGCAGGTGCGTTCTATAAAGATTTTAAATGGACTTAAACATTTGCTTTAAGACAAAGTACAAAATGTAGTGCTACAACAATAAACATTTACATGTCTCCATGGCCAGACTGGGGAACCAAAAGCAGTCCCGGCAAAAATGCTGAAACCAACCTGGCTCCCTTTATCTCCCTGAGCTATCTCTCTCTTTAAATCCATCCATTATCTCTCTCTCTCCTTCTCTTCTCTCTCTCATCTCCCTTTTTCTTCTCTGATCGCTTACTCTTTACCTTCCACCTCCCTCCCTCCCTTCCCTCTCTCTCTTGAAGTCTCCTCGTGCTTGCTGCAATTAACTTCGGGGAGTTGGGGAAAGTGACAGAGCCACCATGCATGATCCTGGGCTTTCAAAACCGGCCTCCAAAGAAAAAGTCCAGTGTATTAGCCCCTCAACCCAAATTCCACCAAGCGGTACAAAAGGGGGTGGTGATGGACGGAGCATATGAATCAATCGAACACTCACACCCAGTCAAAAGATCTAGGTTTAATCCATCACCGTTCTTTAGCCCACTCTGCCACCCCAGTTCAGACATGGCTATATGCAAATCAGTCTGACCCTGTGCCTCATGGGAACAGTCCAGCCCGAACTGCCAAGCCATGTCTTCCCTGGACCGGAAACAAGCTTCCGAGGACCGGTTTCTGGCATTCCAGCCGTCTTCAGCCCGGCTTGCTTGAATCCAGTGGCAAAGTGAGCAAGGGACTCACGTCGGAACATACCCTGCCACACTTATGGCGGCCAAAAGCGGTACAAAAGGGGGTGGTGATGGATGGAGCATCTGAATCAATCAAACACTCACACCCAGTCTAAAGATCTGGGTTTAATCCATCACCGTTCTTTAGCCCACTCTGCCACCCCAGTTCAGACATGGCTATATGCAAATCAGTCTGACCCTGTGCCTCATGGGAACAGTCCAGCCCGAACTGCCAAGCCATGTCTTCCCTGGACCGGAAGCAAGCTTCCGAGGACCGGTTTCTGGCATTCCAGCCGTTTTCAGCCAGGCTTGCTTGAATCCAGTGGCAAAGTGAGCAAGGGACTCACGTCTGAGCATACCCTGCCACTCTTATGGCGGCCAAAAGCGGAACAAAAGGGGGTGATGATGGACAGTGCATCTGAATCAATCAAACACTCACACCCAGTCAAAAGATCTGGGTTTAATCCATCACCGTTCTTTAGCCCACTCTGCCACCCCAGTTCAGACATGGCTATATGCAAATCAGTCTGACCCTGTGCCTCATGGGAACAGTACAGCCCGAACTGCCAAGCCATTTCTTCCCTGGACCGGAAACAAGCTTCTGAGGACCGGTTTCTGGCATTCCAGCCGTCTTCAGCCCGGCTTGCTTGAATCCAGTGGCAAAGTGAGCAAGGGACTCACGTCTGAGCATACCCTGCCACACTTATGGCGGTCAAAAGCGGTACAAAAGGGGGGTGGTGATGGACGGAGCATCTGAATCAATCAAGCACTCACACCCAGTCAAAAGATCTGGGTTTAATCCATCACCGTTCTTTAGCCCACTCTACCACCCCAGTTCAGACATGGCTATATGCAAATCAGTCTGACCCTGTGCCGGGCTGAAGACGGCTGGAATGCTAGAAACCGGTCCTCGGAAGCTTGTTTCCGGTCCAGGGAAGACATGGCTTGGCAGTTCGGGCTGGACTGTTCCCATGAGGCACAGGGTCAGACCGCAACCGCAATGTCATCAGCATACGCGAGGATCACATCACTATCTTAATGCGACTAAAGATCATCACATTTCTTATATTTTTTTTCCTTTTTTTTTTTTAATCCTCATTTGCCTGATCCTCCTCTTATTCAGCCTCCAATTGCCAAGCATTTGTTACTCAGAGTGCAGGCCTCCTGCTGCCCCTGATAATGCGATTGGTTGCCCTCGGCAGAGATGGCCTGAAGAGAGGATGGGGTGTGACTCCAACCTTGGTGTTACACCAGTTGAACTAGCCTTGGAGCCAACCGGAGGGGGCCTAGTTCTTGGAGTTACTAAGGCATAATCATTGGACCGGGGAAGAAAAAAAACAAAAAAAAAAAACCCCGGTTATTGCTTCCACTGAACCAAATAGTTCCAAAACGCCCGGTTACGTGAGCCACCTGATCTCAACATGTCAGTTTTAGAGGTTGTATACAAAGATGTTAACCAGTTTGCATGTGTTGGTGGTGTTTTTTCAATCCAAACCTTGCATATCTCTCTTCTTGCAAGTAGTATTGCATAAAACAGAAATGTCCTTGCATGGCCCTTTATACTGTTATCCCACCCGAAAATAACCAGGGGGAGTGTTAGAGAAATCGAGATGTTAAGAATAGAATCCAGGGTCGCTTTAACCTCATTCCAGAACTGCAATAGGTTAGGGCAGTCTAAAAACATGTGAATGTCTGAAGCTGCGATGTAATTGCATTTATTGCATTTCTTCCCTGGAGCGAATTTAGACAGTTTTAAGGGGGTAAAATAGGCTCGATGTATCGTAAAAAAATGGTTGCGCCAAAGCCATGCCGGTTTAACACATTTATATAGCAGGGTGCAGGATTTCTGCCAGATTTCAATACTCTGGGCCCCAAATTCTATGCCCCATAGCTGTTCCGGGAGGATACATTCTCCATCTATCTCTTCTAACAGACTCCAGTACCACTGCAAGACTTCTTTACCCCCTCCTGGTCTTCCTACCAATTTCTCTTCAGTGGAGCTGCACTTCCCAAATGTTACCCCTGACCTGTCCATTGCTTTAAACCAACTGTTTATTTGTAAAAATTTAAACCTCAAAAACTCTGAGCCCAGTTGGTCCCTTAACTCCTCCCAAGGCCTCAATGATTTGCCTACCAACAGATCTCCCCATGTTGCTATTCCTCCTTCTCTCAGCGGAGTTGCCAGCCTGTCTTCCCGACAAAGCGGCAAACCCGGAGATTCCCAAATGGGTGCAAAGTTAGAGTAATATTGCAATCCTAGTTTCCTCCTTATATGAAACCAGGTCTTCGCTTGGGACATAAGAATTTTTAATTTAACTTTTTTGAAATATTTCTGATCACCGTATTTGAACATATAGCCATTAGTTGGTAAACCTGCTCCGGTCAGCATCGCATTAAACATGAGACCTATAGATGCATTAGTTGGGACTTTTAAGAGCATTCTTGAGTGAGACAATTGGAAAGCCCACGCATAATACTGCAAATCAGGCAGAGACAATCCCCCCTTTTCCCTCCTCCTTCTCAGTTTCTTCCATGCCACTCTTGCCGATTTGTAACACCATACAAAAGAATTAAGCTCTCTTTGGCATTTCTCCAAGGCCACATTATCAAAAGCGAGAGGGATAGTGCTAAAAATAAAAGTGAATTTAGGGAGAATGGACATCTTCATCAGACTTATTCTGCCGAGGACAGTCAGTGGAAGACTAGCCCAGGATTTTAAGAGTTTCTTGCTTTCATTAGAAACTCTCGCGAGATTAACTTGAGCGATTTTGTCGATGTCGTGGACTATCCGAATACCCAGATATCTCATCGAGTTGGTTACGGTTAACTGTAAGTCAGGAATGTTCCAAGCCATGATATCGGTTTTACTTGGGTTAATCTCATAGCCTGAGATACGGCCAAACTCTTTGGCTCTCCTTATTACCTCTGGGAATGTTGTCTCTGGGTCTGAAGTAAAGATTATGATATCGTCTGCATAAAGAGATACCCGCTTTTCCCACTCTCCAAACCTAAAAGATGGAATGAGTACATCTCGTCTTAAGACTTCTGCAAACGGTTTGATGTACAGATTGAAGAGGAGGGGGGAAAGCGGGCAACCCTGCCTAGTGCCTCTCGAAATCCCCAATGCCTCAGACAGTGTGCCATTTATTAAGAGCCGGGCTGATGGTAAGTTGTACATAAGTTTGATAGTACGACAAAATCTCTCCCCGAAGTTGAATTTCTTCAACACGTCATTGAGGTAGGCCCAATTTACCCTATCGAAGGCTTTAGCTGCGTCTAAGGTGAGTGTTGCCAATGGGAGGGAGAAGGCTGAGGCGATGTCAATTGCCCCTACGAGGTCGTACGTTAGATCAGAAAGCTGGCGGCCTTTAATAAATCCCTTCTGGTCCTGGTGAATTATTTCCCCCACTACTGAGCCCACTCTAGATGCTAATATGGACGTGAAGATCTTATAATCACTGTTCAATAGAGATATTGGGCGATATGATCCACATAGGGTTGAGTCTTTGCCGGATTTGGGAATCAATACTATGGTAGTCTCACTCCATGATCGAGGAGGCTCGAAGCCCTCCCTCAAGATATCGTTGAAGAGGACTGTTAAAGTAGGGGCGATTTCGTCGACCAAAACACGGTATAATTCCCCGGGAAGTCCATCCGGACCTGCAGCTTTACCATGTTTAAGTGACAGAATGACCCTCCTTACTTCTATTTCAGAGATATCCATCTCGATCCCATCACGTTGTATGGGTGACAGGGAAGGTAAAGTAATCTGGTTTAACCATATATCTCTTAATTGTTGGTTATCAGGGGTATCTTCCCTGTATATTTCCTCAAAGAATTCCTTAAAGGCGATACTAATTTCTTGGTTTGATGTTCTAAGATCATTTTCGCCTTCAGCCTTTATCCCTCTAATATGACTTTTGGCCTGATCTGCTTTAACCCTCCATGCCAAAATCTTGCCCGCTGTTTCCCCGAATTCAAAATTTGAAATTTTGCTAGCCTCCCACCTCTTAGTTACTCTCTCTTGTAATATATTGTCCAGCCGATTTCTCAGATCAGAGAGATTATTTTGATCTTGTATTGACCCGGATGATGCCACCAGTCTCTGCTCAATTTTCTCTAATTCCATTTCGAGAGTTTGAATTTTCGATAGATAGACTTTCCTCAGATACGAGGCTCTATTTGTGATACACCCTCTCAGGTAGGCTTTTAAAGCTTCCCAGACTGTAACAAGAGAGGCTGAACCTAGGTTTGTTTCAAGGAATGAGCTCGTTTCCATCCTTAAGTATGTCACTTCCTCCGATTCTAGTAAAATGGTGCGATCAAATGACCAAGAGGGATGTTTGACTTGACCTGGGAGTTTTAATGTAAATGAGAGTGCCGAATGGTCAGATAAGTGGGAGGGCAGATACTTAATGCTGGATATAGAGTTTTGAAGGCTATAACTGAACAAGGCAAAGTCGATTCTTGAGGTATGTTTATATTTTAGGTTCCTAAAAGATACCCCTTGTTTAGAGCCCGCCCTTTCTCTCCATAAATCTGCCAGACCTATTTGCTCCATAATCTCTTTGAGAGACTGCCTGGCTTTGGATGGAGGATGACTTTTATGTCTCCCGTGATAGGTGGATTTATCTAGTTTAGGGTTCAATATGACATTGAAATCCCCTGTCCATATTATAGGTTCCGAGGTGGTAATTAAATTGTTCCTGACTATTTCTAAGAAGGATGGGTCGTCTATGTTAGGACCATAGTAACCAACAAGGTTACACACCCATCCATCAATAGACAACTTAACTAACAGCCATCTTCCACTGTTGTCCTCGTTGAAGTTAAGAATCTGCACCTTTGCAGCTTTTTTACAAATTAAGAGAATTCCTCTTATATTGGCGTTGTGATCAGTACTGATGAATTTGTCAATCCACTTCTGTTTTTTCAGTATCTCACTGGCCTCGCTTTTTAGAAGATGTGATTCTTGGATGACAATGATCTGCGCTGGGGAATCTCGTAGATATTGTAAGATACGTTCTCTTCTCCCTCGAACGCGCAGACCATTGACATTCCAAGATAAAAACTGAATTGAGGTCATTTGTCGCATCCCTCCCTAGCGTTTGACTCTCTATTGTCGTCATTAAAGTTATTGCCTGATTGAGCTTTATTTATCTTGCTTATGGCAATTGAGTTGTTTATTAAAGAGCCTAGTCTTCGAGGACCTGACTTCTGAGGATTATTTTCGATTTTTATGCCCCCCCCCCACCCACCAGCTTCCAGCTCCACCCCCCCCCTTGGAGAACCCTCCCATACCTACTCCGACCAGATGTCAGGCCGGCTTTGCGCCGACTGCGCCTTCTCCTCCCTCACCACGGAGTGCTCATCCTGCAAACACTAAGGAAGAATTTACCTGTATATTTTCCTGTACAGGGCCTTATACCTAATGCTTCATTATTTTCTCTTTTAGTTGTGTTTATTCAAAAAAAAAAAAAAAAAATCTTTTTTTTTTCCTTTATGTGATTATTTATTTGTTATTTAATTACTTATTTACCTTTTTATTCTTTTTTTTTTTTATATATATTTTTTATTTTTTTCCTTTTTTAATTTGGTAGAAGAGATGCCCATATCTGTGTCTTCTCATCCTTCCTTCCTAAAAAGGCTTCCTTATAAGCCTATGTATTGCCCCTTTATAATACAACTGGTGCTAGTGCAATGCAATACAGTAGAGAAAAGGGGCTTACTGGTTCTGGTCACAGTTTACCCTGAGAGTGGTTACGAATAGTTTCCAAAAGTTCTTCCGCCTCGAAGGAGGATCTAACATTATGCATCTTGTTATTGTACATAACACGTAAGAACGCCGGGAACCTCATTTGAACTGTTGCACCAGCCACTCTAAATTTGTCCATCATTTGGCCCAGCTCCCACTGCCTGTCAAGCGTGGTCTTAGACAGATCAGAGCGGACTTCAAAAGGGAAATCAGGGCCTTTTACAGTTTTAAGACTGAGTGCCACATTCAGAATTTTCTCCTTCAAGGCGTAAGTCAGGAAATTTATAAGAACTTTCCTGGGTTTAGTTCTACCAGCGTTCAGACGGAAAGGATCTCGATGGATTCTCTGTATATCTTTGTCCAACTCCTCTACTGTCTCCTCGAGGTTTAGGGATTCCTTCAGGAGTTTAACTGTAAATCCCTTGAGATCTCCACCTTCCTTCCCCTCCGGAATTTTCAAGAGGCGCAAGTTGTTTCTGCGTGAATAATTCTCTAATGATTCCAGTCTGTCTTTCATTGCGTCCCCTTCTCTCCGTAGAGATTGGATCTTGGACTCAGCTGCATCTAAGTTAGCTTTCATTACTCCGGCTGAGCTCTCAAGTGCCTCTGTTCTTTCTCCCAGACCATCTACTTTCCGCTCTAGTGCCTCACATGATGCCCGAATATCGTTCTGGTTGGCTTTTGGAGACCAAAAAATCGTTGCGGATCTCGACTCTCATTGAGGCAATCGAGGCAACCAGAGCCTCCAATGCAGACTCGGTGTTGGTTAAGTTAATAGGGCTGTCTCGCTTTTCTTCCTGATCTGTTAAACTTCGTAAATCGCCTGTGAGGATCGAAGCTTGCCCCTCTCCGTCGTTTTCCAGGGTGTCTACTAACGTATTAGATGGTGACGGGGACAGTGAATTAGCCATTACAGTGACTAAAGTGGGTAAACCAGGAATTTCAGGGACCCTGGTGGGGCTATAGATGTTCGAGTCAGTGTTATTTACCGGCAAACTACCAGATGGGGCACCTATGTCGACACTCTCAACACTCTCAACCAGATTATTAACAGGTACCAAATCTAGAACCTGAGGCAAAACTTTTAAAAAAGAGCGCAAAGAGGGAGTTACTTTCCCAGCGTTGCATGCTGAGCTCGAAGCTTTCGTGCCCCCCTGAGAACCGGAATTACTGTGCTTTTTATTTCTTTTCCCTTTGGGTTTTGATTTAGATTTCTGATTTGGCTTCTCCTTCTCCTTCCCCTTTACTAAATCCTTGAGAGTAGAAGTAGAAGTTAAGGGCTCAGTTGCTATCAGAGTGGATGTAGAGGATCAATTGCTGCCGCTGCCCCTAAAACAGGGGATTCTGGGATTTGTAGTAGCCTTCTACTGACCCCTTGTATCCTCTCCAGGTTCCCTATTACCGAGCTAAAAATTTTGGCACAGCCCCCTCTCTGGGAGATTTCATTGTCTGTCTTGTCTTTCTCACTCCTCTGGTTCACAAAAGCTCCCGGGCTAACATTAACCCCCTCCCGACTCTTTTCTCTAATTATTGAGAATAAGTCTCCTCCAGTCGTTGTCTCCTGCTCCCGTCTAGTTTGAACAGGGAAAGCAGCTTCGCCACCTTGTTTCTGAAGTAGCTGAACCTCCGCTCCCCCTGAGCCTGCACAGCCCAGCCTACCTCTCTGCTGTCCCCTCGCCGAGCGCCCCCGACGTAGCTCCACGGCTGCCCTGTGCCACAAGCCCTGGAGGGGCGGAGAGCTGCTGGGAGGAGATCGTGAAGCGTGACACATCCGTGAAGTGAAAGAACACCAAGCCAACACTGGCCCCCACAGGCTGCAGACAGACGTGCAGGCAAACGCTCCGGAGGAAATTACAAAAAACAATTTGATGGACCGAATGTAGATCAATGTCTTACATTCACCCCAGTACAAGGATCTGGGCCTAAATCCATCATTTTTTGCACTCCACACCACCCTGGGTCAGATAATGGCTTTATGCAAATCAGCTCTGACCCTGTGCCCCATGGGAACAGTCCAGTCCGAACTACAACAGCCATATCTTTCCCAGACCGGAATCAAGCATCCGAGGACCGGACCGGTTTCGAGGTAACACCTCTCATCAGCCCGGCTAGCTTGACTCCAGTGGTGTGGAGGCAAACGCTCCGGAGACACGATGATCGTACCAAGACACACACGGCATACAACACCGTGGTTACATGCCCGGACCCCCAACAGGTAAGGACGGCGTGGATTCCGTCATGTCAGGGCTTCAGAAGAGATGAAGCAGGAAGAGCAGCTCCGTGGTGCGGAGCTCGGAGTTCAGCGCGCGCACCGCACTAGCCTGCGGCCGCCATGTTCTCCCAAGAGCCAAATATGAGATCATCACATTTCTTGCCTTTGGCATCATTACTCAGCAGAAATTCTGTAAACGGTTGTTACATGGATAATATAGCATTCATAGCCCTTGGACTGAGAACCATCAGCTAAGGGACACAGTTGGGATGACTCTTTCTTTGATGCCACACAAAGCACAAAATTATAAATATTTGCGATTTAGTTCCTGTGCTTAAGAAAACAGTACACCAGAATGGACTAAAAAGTCAATAGCATCCCTCATTAATTCTGGAAATTGTAAAGATGCCTTCAGCATACCATTTAACAAGTCGAAAGGAACTCCTACAGGAAATCCCTTCAGCTCTGGGATCAATTTTGACAGGTCTTCACACTACTTTTCCATATACGTAGTTGAATCACTGCAAATACAACCAAATCACTCTAATCTTTGTTGAACTTGGAAAGAACCTTTTCTGCAGAGCCTTCCAAGTGACACTGCGTTCCATGTTTTCCAAAGGTCTTGTGTCATGTTTTCACCACTATCCCAGATGATTGGTGATAGCACTCTTTATACATATACTTATCACTATACCTTGCATGGAATGTTTAAAGCCTGAGGTGTTGGCAATTCACCTACTGTCAATACTGACCCACTATAAACTGTGGGCTGATGTAGTAAGTTTTTTTTTTTACCCATTCTCTGTGGGTAAATGTGATGACACATATTAGGAAAAATTCTTATGAAACGTGCCATTTTACCTACGAGTGAAAGAATCAAACAATTCCAAAATATCAAATATGATTTTGATAGTTCCTGATACTCTACAGTTTATAAAATAATTAAACGAGACCTAAAACATGCTTCTAAACCCTGCATCTTTCGACCAAAGGCCACAAAACTGAAAAAAGCAAAAGGAAGAAGAAACAATATTTCAGTGGCATCCCTAAACAACAAAACTCAAGCAGAATAATGTTAGTCTTTCTTACTGCTAGCTTGTATAAAAAAGTTACATTGTATTGGCCGCTTCAGAAAGAAAAAAAATGACACTCTCACTCTCTTTTTCCTTTCTTTGAATGGCATTTAGTTTGCGGTTGTGCAGGTGTTGATATGTTTTCACTGGAGAGGGTTATTTCTCTTTCAGTGGGGTTTTATCAGTTGTTATCTGTTTAAGCCTAAAACCCCACAGCCCATATATACCATATGTTTGCAGGGAAAACTTAAGACAGTAGACCTTGCCAGTCTCTTCCCGGGCCTGTTGGGTGAGCAGTGCATGTCACCTCACTTGGGAACATGACTTTTACAGTGGTTGTGGGTTTAGATGTGGGTTTTGTGCAAGTCAGAGGTAGGGAACAGCTTACTTGGTCATTGTAGCACCCAATGGACTGGCAGGATAGTTCTAGTAGACAGGTCAGCAGTATTGCAGCATAGTGAGTATTTTTTTTGAGGAGGGTAATGTAAATGTAAATTGATACTTGTATAGCGCACTACTCACCCGCAAGGGTCTCAAGGCGCTTGTACGAATACCGCTGTGGAACCCATCCTGGCTTTCCCTGTGAGGCGTCCACTCCTGGGCACCCCCAAGGTGGAGGCCAGGCATCCTTAGCGTTGTGGGGGCCATTGTGGAGATTAAGCAAGCTATTGCCCAGAGTTGCAGAGTGGGACTCCATGATTGGAATAGGCACCGAGGCGAGAATGATCAGGTCCGTGGAATTTTGAGCTCAAGACCCGCCGAGGCAGGGAATTGAACCCTGGTCCCTAGACCTCTACATCAGGGTCTGCCGCTCTCACCATTGAGCCACGCTTCTCCAATATTAAATAAGGCTGGTGAAACCTATGGAGGATTTGATGAAGCAGAATGTCCTAAGCAGGCTTGGGTTGGGCTATGGCACCCCAAGAGGCTGTCAGCCTGTGGGGTTGGTGCAGCAGTGCTGGTGTGTTCATGGCTGCAGGACAGGTTCAGTAGATATGGAAAAGGAGGAAAGACTTGGGGTGGGGGTGCCTAGGGCTGCAGGGGTAGAGTCAGGGTGGCATGATAGTCAGTTTTCCCAGCTGGGTGGTAGTCATTTACCTGCTGAGCAAAGGTGGGTTCAGACGGGGGCGGAGCTTGCCGGCATCGATGGCGGAGGCTTGAAAGCGTAGCTCCGCCACATCACCTCCATAATCCTTAAATAATCCTCTCCTCCTCAGCGCTAATCATCGGGCGAAATCATCGCCTCACCCCTAAATGCCGCCGGCACCCCCGGAGCCACCATCGGAGACCGTGCGACACTGCTGAACAGCGGAGACTGCGAGCTGGAGAGCCGAGACGGAGGGCCTCGGAGCCGCGACCTCGAGTGAACCTGCCCCCCGGAGTACGTGGTGAGACGTGCGGCGTGGGCTATGCCTGGTGCCCGGGTGACGTCAGAGGCCCGCTCCCTGGCCCCGAGTGCTCGCTTGCGACGCAGAGGAACGCTGGTGAAGACACACAAGGGTACCGAGGTGCTGTGGCAGGCCAGGGATGGAACCTTCATCACAGATTGACCCCCGCGCCTCAGAGGTAGAAGTGCGCCGCGCTCGGCATACGCGTCTGCTGTCCGGCGGTCACGGAAGCGGAGCCTGCACCCGGGGGGGACGGGAGACAGCGGTGCTGCCCCAGCGATCCGGGTGGAAGGAAGGCGGCCTACAGAAATTGAGAGCGGGCTCTTGCCGGTGAGTTGAGCTGCAGACACGAGGCTGGGTCCTGCGTCACACTGGGCCCCGGATACCTCTCCTCTCAATTGACTGCCCTCACCAGCCACGACGCGCTTCCCCCCCCCACCCACAAGCCAACAGCAGTGTTCTACAGACACAAAGTGGAGGTTTGTACCTGGCCCGGAGGGGCGACCCCGGCGGCTGCGACGCTTCAAGGGCGACACCCCTGAATCGGAGGGAGCCCGCAGAGACGGCGCCTACTTGCCCTGGACCAATCTCCTTCCAGTCGGAGTGGTGGGTCGAATCGCGGTGGGCATCCCACGGAGCAGTCCAGCTGAACGGTCCAGTTAAACGCTGCAGGCCCCCCCTCGGCGGAGGACTAGCTGGGGGAAAAAAGACCAGGACGATCCCGAGGCGCCCCTCGGCGGAGTTCGATTCGCGGCTTCCTCCCCACCCCTACAGAAGTGCCAGACACGCGGAGGGTCGCGCTGGGGAGTCCCGGAGACCCCCCCAAAAAGCGGTGCTGCGGCCAACTCGAAGACTAGCTCCCCCCAGAGCCTGCAGGGTAAGAGGAGACCCGACGGAACAGCGGCGCGGCAAGATGGGGAAAGGGGATGCGAAGCAGTCTAAACTGCCATTCGAACAGCGACGCACCAGGCCTTTGGACTCGGGAGAATCAGACAATGGGCAGGCCTCTGCAGCGCAGGAAGGCTCGATCTACTCCGGTATAAAGGAACTGCTGGTCACCATGGAAAAGGGCCTGCAAGACAGCATGGCATCGATAGGGACGAAGATTGACGCCCTCACCTACCGAATGGACAGGATGTCGGAAAGGGTCGATAAACACGCGGAACGCCTCGACATGTCCGAAAGACGGATTACTGAAGTGGAAGAAGGACATGTGGAACTCGATAAGGACCGCAAACACATGGCAAAGTTATTACAGGTCATCCAGGACAAGTCTGGGGATTTGGAAGCGCGCTCCAGGAGGTCCAACATCCGGATCACGGAGGTTCCGGAGACGACCCAAACGTGCAAGATGGAGCTATTTGTGGAGAAGTTGTTAACCACTTTGCTGGGGGAAGGCGTATTCTCCAACATGTTTATAGTAGAAAGGGCACACCGCTCTTTGGGCCCGAGACCTCCCCCCGGAGCCTCCCCCAGGCCCATAATAGCTAAACTCCTGAATTACCGCGACAGGGACTCGGCTCTGAGAGTTGCCAGGGAGAAAGGTCAGCTACAATTTGAGGGATCCAACATATCTTTATACCCTGACTTCACTGCACGGGTACAGGAAGAACGGAGATGCTTTGCCCCTTATAAGCAACAGATGAGAGATCTTGGATTGGACTACGCGATGCTGTATCCGGCAAAACTGCGGATAAATCAAGGAGGTCACTCCCAATTTTTTACGGACCCGAAAGACCTTCAGAAGGCGCTGAAGACTTGGGCAAAAGAGCGGCGAAACAGCCCTGGGGGTGGGCCGGAGGACCCGGAACCCTCCAGTGGGCTGGAAGATCAAGAGTGACCACTCAGCCTCCTGGGACTCGTCCTGTTGGTTTCCGGCCAGTGCCCTGCTGCGGAAAGGTAGCTGGCAAACAGTTTTGATAAGGGGCCCCCTCGACGAGGCGGACTGAGCCGATGGTGTGAGCTGTCGGCATATTGGAAGCGAGCACGGACTCCGACACATGGTGAGATTGTTCCTAATTAAGGGGGCTTGTTTGAGCCTGTAGCCTCCTGAGTTCTCTATTCCCTACCTCTGACTTAGTGGACTATACGGGATTGTATGCATTGGCAGTTTCCCCCTATTCTACATTGAACTTCCGGAAGGGGGGCTAACAGGGTGGTAGGCGGGTGGAGCTTTGGATCTTGGCTGAATTTGACACTGGTCATTGTTAGATATTTAGACATAGATTGCTGTTGAAGGACAACAAAAGAGGTGATGGGGCGGGGAGCCAGATAGCGAACGTTGGTTCACGTTAAATGCTTCCTGCAATACTTCTGGTAACCTCTGCCCTAGAGCTGATTGCACACAGGGTTCCGGCTGGGCCCTATGGAACAGGTTTGGGGAGGACTGGGAGGCGGGGGGATTTTCGTATCATGCTAGGCCATGTTGGGGTTGGTCTGCTGTGGGTGGTGGGGGAGGAGGGCACAGTTGCCTCTATGAGACAATGGGAAAGTTGCGGTTGTTATGTTTTGTTTCGAAGTGCCTTGCCTCAGAGAACACAATGTCCCAGCTGCGATCGTTTGATTGCCCGTAATTTGGTCTGCTCTATACGCTTGACTACGACAATAGTCCCGAGGCAGCGTCCTTATGGCTGAGAGGAATGTTGGACGAGCTGATGAGAGTCCTGGAATGATACATGCTCTCACATGGAATGTAAGGGGGCTGAATGACCACAGAAAACTTAGAAAGGTGCTCTGCTATCTTAGACGCCACAATATCGATATTGTACTACTACAAGAAACTCACCTTCCACTCACAAGCAACATGCTGCACACTAGGAGTTTAGCGGGAAATATAGCGGTTGCGGGGTTCACCACTCACACGCGGGGTGTCCTCACCTGGATAAACCCAAAATCGGGACTCCTCCTACAGACCCTAAGTGTCGACCCAGAGGGAAGGTATGTCATAGCATCCTGCACGGGGAGGGGTATGGATTTGTTAGTAGTTAACTCCTATGGCCCCAATTTTGACTCTCCCGTTTTCTTTGACTCCCTAGGCAATGAGATCACCAAACACGACAATTCACACATACTGTGGGGTGGGGACTTCAGACTGAAATAACAACGAGGGGAGGTAGAGTAAAAAGATAGGATTCCTACTCCACAGGCACTGATAATTAAACAAGAAGAATCCTACTTCCAGTGTACACCACCAGGGTGGGGACACTCAGTGTTGTGTAAAATACCCCTCACACACCAACAGGCCCCTTGGTGTCATGCTTCATCATCGGGGTCTTCGCACCCGCTAGAGGGATGCGGCACGCTGCGACCTGCGACTACGCGGGAGCGTTGACAAGATTGACTATGTGTGGTGTGTGTTAAGTGCAAGTGAGGGGATATATGTGAGTGAAGGGTGTGGTGAAAATTTAAAAAGTACCTGGCTAGTGGGTGGTGTGAAAAAACTTTATTCAGGACCCCTAGCTGGTGCTATTAAAAAGATGTGCAAAAAGGTGAGGTCAGTTGTCTTAATTAGGGACAAAACCTCTGGTGTGCGTCGACATGTTTCGGAACTGGTGTTCCTTCTTCAGGACGGGGCACAACTTCCCAACCCTACTCACGTATTTCTATATAAAAAAGTGTTATCTTTAAAACTTTTTACTCAAAAGTGATAACGATCTCACGGAGGCTAACAATGTGCCTACAGCGGTATTTATCGGTTCATGCAAATGCATGCCCTGAAAAAAAGAGAAAAACCCAAAATAAGTTTGGTTATCACACAGGACTGGCTCAAACAGGTGCAGTCACCTGGAGCCCCAAACAGTTAAATTAACCTGTAAAAAAGGGGGGACACACATAACACACAACATAGAAGACACATTTATAGTTTTTGTATTTGTTCTGTAAGACATACTCATAGTCATTGTTGTGTATTGCATCATGAGCATATCCAGAACATCAAGGTAGGTAGGTGGATCCACAATCTGTGAGGGTAAAGAGGTGATTTCAGTGTTTCTACTCTTTTTACTCACAGTTCAACTCCACGCTAGAATCAGGATATCAGGGAGTTGTTTTTCTGTAATATACTCACGAAATCCGCCTGAATTGGCCTCCTTCTACCACCCTGTGCTGCTCCGCTGTGAATGCGTTAGCAAGCAACATCGTGGTATATATTGGCCATTTAGGTGTTGTTTGATTCGTTAATTAGTGGAAATAGGAAGCGGGCCATATAAGGGATATCCGTATCCCCGCCTATCATGAACATGTTCACGGTCTCAATGTGACATGTATTGTCTCTGCCTCATCTCATTCGTTAATTACCGGGTTTTTTGACAGCCCATATTAGGAGTATCCGTTACGCTACCTATCATGCGCCCGGACACTGGTTCCTCCTGACGTGTGTCCTACTAGGCATGCCCGGTCGATAAGCGTTCCGTAAAGACCCGCGCATGCGCATTCGTTCCAGTTTGCTGGTTCTCGGTACATGCGCGGTCGCATGGATCGTCACTCTGTGAAACACGTCGGGCCATCCAAAAGATTTTTGGTTGCTACCGCGTACCTCCGTATTAAGAATACTGCTTATTTCAGGGGCATCCCATAAGGCGATCTATGGTTTTTCATTTGTCGCCTAAGTAATGGCATACATGGAAAAAGTTATTGGCATAGTTCCAAAACAGTACTTTTGAAGGGCATTCTGTGATTTCTTTATTTTTTTCTATTGAAAAAACACAACCAGTTGGTTTCAGTTTGTTAGTCCCTTCTTTTTCTGACAACAAACCAAAGGACGTTTTTGTGTTTCTGTTATTGTCCAGTAACTTGGCTCCATGGAATGTCGTCATTAAGACCTATGATGTGGGTTCCCAAGCGGAACACCCATCGTTGTTCTTTTTGAAACAAGCCTGTTTCAGAGGTTAAACGTTCGATTACAGTCCAACGTAAGTCATTGATGCAGTGTTGGTGTTCCAAAAAGTGTGATGCCATCTTGGTGGTCGTTTTTTTACAGCGTATATTGCTTTTATGTTCCCCTATCCTCACTTTGACAGGGCGGGTGGTCATGCCTATATATTCTAGGCCACATGGGCACGTTATCATGTAGACCACGTTCTTCGTATTGCAATTAGAAAAATGACGTTGTTCCCATGTCGTGCCATTCCTAAAGGTTAGGGTTTTGCTTTTCTGGGTTTGATGACAGCAACTGCAATCGCCACATGGGAAGTGTCCTTGGACCCCAGTCACATTCTGTCTTCCAGCGGGGTTTTGTCGTGGTCTAGTATGTACCAGCATGTCTTTAATGTTTCTGCCCCTTCGGTGTGCATACATTGGTTTCTCAAAATCTAGGTCTCCACAGTTCAGTATTCCCCAGTGTTTGTTTATGACTTTTGATACCTGGTTTGATATGGATGTATATGTCGTAACACAAATTGGTCTTTTGCTTGCTCCTTTGTCTTGTGGATTATCCTCTAGGAGTGCCTCCCTGTGGTTGTTCCTTGCACGTTTCATTGCCTTGTCAATGGTTTTGACGGGGTATTGTCTCTGTATTAGTTTGGTTTTTAGATCTCTAGCCTGTGCATTGAATTGGTTCAATTCTGTGCAGTTTCTTCTGAGACGTAAGAACTGTCCATACGGTAGGTTCTCCCTTAAGTGTCTGGGATGGAAACTATCGTATCGTAGTAAACAGTTCCTGGAGGTGGGTTTAAAATGGGTGGTGCTTTTCAGCCTTCCATCCTCCGTGTATATATTCAAATCCAGAAAGACCATTGATGTGTTGGAGATCGTACTTGTGAATTTTAGGTATTCATTCTGGTTGTTGAGCCAAGCTACAAAATTCGTGGCACTGTTTACATCCCCATTCCATATAATGAAGATATCATCTATGTACCGTTTCCAGGTGTTAATCTGGGAACGGTAAGGATTGTCTTCATGTAGGATCTTGTGCTGTTCCAGGTGGTGGACGTATAGTCCCGCTAGACTTGGAGCAAAAGTACTGCCCATGCTCGTTCCATGGGTCTGTAGGTACAGAGTCTCTTTATATTTGAAAAAATTGTCTTTTAAGGCCATGGTGATGCATTCCAGGACCAGGTTCCTTGGTGTCTGGTACTTCCATGTATTACTGAAGAGCACTTCCTCTATGATTTGTAGTGTCTCCTCGTGAGGCAGGCTAGTATATAAGCTCTCCACGTCGAGGCTTAGTAGGAGCTGTATGGATGGATCAAATTCTTTGTCTTCCAGTAATTGTAAGACCGCTTTTGTGTCTTTCAAATATGTGTTTGTTGATTGTACCATCGGTCGGAGGAAAGCATCCGAGAATTTGGACAGTGGCTCCAGAATCGACCCAATCCCGGAGACGATGGGTCTTCCTGGTGGATTGTCGATGTTTTTATGGATCTTCGGGATGCAGTAGAAGTATGGTATCCTCGGAGTGGGTTGTTGTAGGAAGTCAGCTTCCTTTTTGCTAAGCCAATCATGGGCTAGACCTTCTTCTACCATGCCGCCAATCCGGATCCGAAGTCCTTCTGTTGGATCTCTTTCTAGAATTTTGTAGTTCCGTTCATCCGATAGTAAACGTTGGCACTCTTTATCATATGCCTCCAAGGTTTGCAATACTATCGCTCCCCCTTTATCTGCTGGTTTTATAACGAGGTCACCGTTGTTTGTTAGCTCTCTTAGGGCTTGTTGTTCTTCACCACTTGTGTTGTAGAAAACGTTCTTCCCTTTTGTATTAAGTTGGTTGACCTCAGTGGTCACTGCCTTTTCGAAGGTTAGGATTTCCACAGGGATTGTAGAATCTGGTGGGGTGAAGGTTGACTTCAACTTTAAGCCAGTGTCTGTTTAATCCTCTGGTAATGGCTTGTCTTTGAAAAAAGCCTGTAGTTTCAGTTTCCGGAAGAAATCCTGTAACTCCATGTTGAGTTTGAAGATATCTGGTTTCTGTGTTGGTACAAAACCTAGGCCCTTGTTTAGAACATTCTTTTGTGTCGCTGTTAATGTCATAGGTGTGAGGTTCACAACTAGGTCCCTCTCTTGCTGGTTGACGGCTGGTTGGGTAGCGATCCCGTCATGCTCCGGGTTGTCCGGGCGTTGGGCTGCTCCTGGTCTTCCCACGCAACAGTGTTGCCTTTCCGGTTCTTGCCTCGTGTGTTCTGGCGTGCCCCTAAAAAAGGTTGTTGTGGCCCTCCATATGGTTGTTGCTGGCCGTAGTAACCATCGCTGTATTCTTGATTCCATAGTGGTCCAAACTGGAAAGGGTTGAATTGTGGTGGGCCCATAAATTGCGGGAATTGATTTTGTGGTTGATAACCACGCCATCCCCTTTGTCTAGGGAACTGCTGTCTCCTTTGTCTCCAACCTCCTCTGCGTTGTCTGTTTCCTCTATTGCCGCTTGAATTGGAGCCTGATGAGCCATTATCCGAAGTGTCGCTATCCGCGTCACTATAGGTGCTCTTGGAAACGTAATCCACCTTTGTGTATGGATATGCATTTTCGGGGGTAAACTTTGCCACATCTTTAGTTAGTTTGTTAGTTTTACTCTGTTTCAGAGTGAACTCGAAGTCATTCATTTGTTGGTTCAATTCCTCAAGTCTAGTTTTCAACTCTTCTGGTGGAATGTATGTTTTTAGTTGGACCTCTATTTTGTTTATTTCAATTTTGAGTTCCTGTGTAATCCTGGTAGCCGTCTTGATTATGAGTACTAACCAGTCTCTTGAACAATGCCAAGAAATCAATGACCATTCTTTCTTAAAAATCAAGTCATTTTGAAAAATGAGTGGTTCATTTTTAACAATCAGGCCAGGTGGTGCCATTTTGTTGCGAAGGTACTGGGTCATGAACAAACCGTGTAGGGCTGCTTTTATTTGGTTACGTCTCAGATTAAGCAACTCATTCCAATCATTGGTTTGTGGGCCTGTTTCCTGGTTACACAGGCCTTCGAAGAGGTTGGTATCGGATAAGATCTTGTCGATTTCGTCCTCTGCAAAAGTGAGGCCGTGTTCATCTTCCATTTTGAGTGGAACGCTGGCTTCTTTTATTATACCTAGGTGTGTGTCTCTATGTGTGTGATGATGTGTGTCTGGAGAAAAACTCCCGCAGCTCTGCGCTGCCTAAAGACTGAAAGAACAACGAGGGGAGGTAGAGTAAAAAGATAGGATTCCTACTCCACAGGCACTGATAATTAAACAAGAAGAATCCTACTTCCAGTGTACACCACCAGGGTGGGGGACATTCAGTGTTGTGTAAAATACCCCTCACACACCAACAGGCCCCTTGGTGTCATGCTTCATCATCGGGGTCTTCGCACCCCGCTAGAGGGATGCGGCACGCTGCGACCTGCGACTACGCGGGAGCATTGACAAGATTGACTATGTGTGGTGTGTGTTAAGTGCAAGTGAGGGGATATATGTGAGTGAAGGGTGTGGTGAAAATTTAAAAAGTACCTGGCTAGTGGGTGGTGTGAAAAAACTTTATTCAGGACCCCTAGCTGGTGCTATTAAAAAGATGTGCAAAAAGGCGAGGTCAGTTGTCTTAATTAGGGACAAAACCTCTGGTGTGCGTCGACATGTTTCGGAACTGGTGTTCCTTCTTCAGGACGGGGCACAACTTCCCAACCCTACTCACGTATTTCTATATAAAAAAGTGTTATCTTTAAAACTTTTTACTCAAAAGTGATAACGATCTCACGGAGGCTAACAATGTGCCTACAGCGGTATTTATCGGTTCATGCAAATGCATGCCCTGAAAAAAAGAGAAAAACCCAAAATAAGTTTGGTTATCACACAGGACTGGCTCAAACAGGTGCAGTCACCTGGAGCCCCAAACAGTTAAATTAACCTGTAAAAAAGGGGGGACACACATAACACACAACATAGAAGACACATTTATAGTTTTTGTATTTGTTCTGTAAGACATACTCATAGTCATTGTTGTGTATTGCATCATGAGCATATCCAGAACATCAAGGTAGGTAGGTGGATCCACAATCTGTGAGGGTAAAGAGGTGATTTCAGTGTTTCTACTCTTTTTACTCACAGTTCAACTCCACGCTAGAATCAGGATATCAGGGAGTTGTTTTTCTGTAATATACTCACGAAATCCGCCTGAATTGGCCTCCTTCTACCACCCTGTGCTGCTCCGCTGTGAATGCGTTAGCAAGCAACATCGTGGTATATATTGGCCATTTAGGTGTTGTTTGATTTGTTAATTAGTGGAAATAGGAAGCGGGCCATATAAGGGATATCCGTATCCCCGCCTATCAGGAACATGTTCACGGTCTCAATGTGACATGTATTGTCTCTGCCTCATCTCATTCGTTAATTACCGGGTTTTTTGACAGCCCATATTAGGAGTATCCGTTACGCTACCTATCATGCGCCCGGACACTGGTTCCTCCTGACGTGTGTCCTACTAGGCATGCCCGGTCGATAAGCGTTCCGTAAAGACCCGCGCATGCGCATTCGTTCCAGTTTAGACATAGATTGCTGTTGA
This sequence comes from Lissotriton vulgaris, assembly GCF_964263255.1. Taxonomy (NCBI): domain Eukaryota; kingdom Metazoa; phylum Chordata; class Amphibia; order Caudata; family Salamandridae; genus Lissotriton; species Lissotriton vulgaris. Next base: position 2,049,804,625 of record NC_141685.1, read on the forward strand.
AGGACAACAAAAGAGGTGATGGGGCGGGGAGCCAGATAGCGAACGTTGGTTCACGTTAAATGCTTCCTGCAATACTTCTGGTAACCTCTGCCCTAGAGCTGATTGCACACAGGGTTCCGGCTGGGCCCTATGGAACAGGTTTGGGGAGGACTGGGAGGCGGGGGGATTTTCGTATCATGCTAGGCCATGTTGGGGTTGGTCTGCTGTGGGTGGTGGGGGAGGAGGGCACAGTTGCCTCTATGAGACAATGGGAAAGTTGCGGTTGTTATGTTTTGTTTCGAAGTGCCTTGCTTCAGAGAACACAATGTCCCAGCTGCGATCGTTTGATTGCCCGTAATTTGGTCTGCTCTATACGCTTGACTACGACAATAGTCCCGAGGCAGCGTCCTTATGGCTGAGAGGAATGTTGGACGAGCTGATGAGAGTCCTGGAATGATACATGCTCTCACATGGAATGTAAGGGGGCTGAATGACCACAGAAAACTTAGAAAGGTGCTCTGCTATCTTAGACGCCACAATATCGATATTGTACTACTACAAGAAACTCACCTTCCACTCACAAGCAACATGCTGCGCACTAGGAGTTTAGCGGGAAATATAGCGGTTGCGGGGTTCACCACTCACACGCGGGGTGTCCTCACCTGGATAAACCCAAAATCGGGACTCCTCCTACAGACCCTAAGTGTCGACCCAGAGGGAAGGTATGTCATAGCATCCTGCACGGGGAGGGGTATGGATTTGTTAGTAGTTAACTCCTATGGCCCCAATTTTGACTCTCCCGTTTTCTTTGACTCCCTAGCCAATGAGATCACCAAACACGACAATTCACACATACTGTGGGGTGGGGACTTCAACCTGACGCTAAACCCTGATATAGACAGATCATCGGGACCCCCCCCCGGCGGCCCTCCGCTGCTGCGCAGTCGCTTTCCGCGAAGTTAGTAATGCTGGATATGTTAGACGTGTGGCGGAGCAGAAACGACGGGATGAGCGGTTTTACACATTACTCTGCATTCCACGACATACATACAAGGATAGATTACTGGTTTGTCACAGCGGGAACTGACCGCTCGGTCAGGCATTGCAAGGTTTTCCCTCGCACTCTCTCGGACCACTCCCCATTCTGTTAACTCTGGAAACCCCAGTAAAGGGTTACGCTCCGATCACGTGGCGCTTCCCGCCATACTCCCTGTTGGACCCGATCTTCCGCGAAGAGCTGGCGGAGGCGATCGAAGTGTTTTTCGAGAAAAATGAGGGGTCGGTGGAGGACTTCCAAACTTTATGGGAAGCGTTCAAAGTCTATATTAGAGGGATAGCGATGTCTAAGCACTCGAGTGTCTTGAAGACTACCAGGGCTACTCTGGCTGATCTTGAGCTGCAATTGCACGCTCTCGAAGCGAGAAGTCGATACAACCCAGATGACTCTACAGAGGCCGACATTAAGCGCCTTCTGGTGGAATACCACGAGGCTGCAGACAGAGAGGTACAACACTTGGGCAAATATGCCACAGCCCGCACTTACGGCAAGGGAGAGAGACCGGGCGCAGTCCTAGCTAACGTCATCAAAGGTCAGAGGAGAAAGGCACTTATCCCAGATTTAAAGAACGCGAGCGGAGATAGAGTGTCTGATGAGGCAAAAATGGCGGCAGTCTTCAGAGACTATTATGCGGAGCTATATTCGTCCAAAAGTGGTGATTTAACGGCTGAAATAAGTGATTATTTAGAACACATACAGCTTCCATTTCTCCCACATTCAGACAGGGAATTCCTGATGTGTCCCATACAGCCGGACGAAATCAGAGAAGCACTAGCCTCCATGTGCTTGGGCAGTGCAGCCTCTCCGTCGACTTCTACAAAGCATTCCAGGAACAACTACTGCCATACATCCACACCCTCCTAGAGGACATAGGTGTGCAAGGTACCATGCCCAGTTCCATGAGGGAGGCGATGATAGTCACCATTCTTAAGCCGGAAAAGCCACACGACGACTGTAGCTCATATTGCCCAATATCGCTGCTCAACGTTGACACCAAACTATACGCTAAAGTGCTAGCGAACAGACTTGCACTTCTGGCCCCTGATTTAGTAGCCCCAGAACAGGCGGGATTCATCCCATCCAGAAATTTGACTTACAATATCAGAACAGTTTTGGGTACCATTCAGCATGTAAAGCAGGACACGCCAGCGGTAGCGCTCTTCTTAGACATGGAGAAGGCGTTCGACTCCGTCGAATGGCCATTCCTTCTCCAGGTACTACGCCGGATGGGTCTGGGCGAACCCTTTATTCAAATGATTGGCGCGTTATATGATGGTCCAGCGGCTAGGGTCCGGGTGGGCAATGCGGTTTACTCCCCCCTGTTCATAGGAAGAGGCACTCGTCAGGGATGCCCTTTGTCCCCTCTATTATACGCGCTAGCTGCTGAACCTCTCGCCTGTGCTCTAAGAGAGTATCATAGTAAGCATGGGCGAATTTTGCGAATCTCGCGTTCGCGAATTTTGCGGATTTGCGAATTCGCAATCCGCAAAATCCGCGAATTCCCGCGAATTTGCGGATTTTTTTTTTTTTGTGTTCGCCCGTGTTTCTGCCAGTTCGCGAGGGTTTTTACAATTTCGCAATTTGCGAACTTACCTGTCGGGTCGCAAGTTTTGCGAACTTGTTGTTTCTACGTGTCCAGCCTGTTTGGGACACTCTTCTTCATCACTGCCACTCTCTGTCACCACTGCCACTCTCTGACTACTCATGCCACCCTCTGGCCCACCCATGCCACCCTCTGTTTCATCACCACACCCTCTGGTTGTCCAGTGTACATTATTTTCGGCAAAGCAAAGCACACCTTCCCTGCCTCAAGTGACCTGAATTAATTTGGGGCTGATTAATGTGTCACAGAATATTTTTTTAGCTGGCACCTGCTTCCTTAGTGCGCCCTGATTAGTGATCTTTTGCACTTGCTAAGTGCTTTCATTGTTGCAAAATTAGTTACAACACCTGCCCTGCCCCAACTGACAATAATGAATTAGGGGCTGATTAATGGATTTTAACTTCCAGCCTGGCTCCTGCTTGTCTCCCTTAGCTGTAATTCAGGACCTTTGTGGCATATGTGTAACTATTCTGAGGTTCAGAGCAGGGTCACATAATAGTTGCAACTGGCAACTGAACTCTGGAGGGGCCCCTCAGGAAGCACTACAGGAAATGGCTACTAATGATGAGCCTGAACTTTTGAACCTGGTAAGTAGTTTCAGTTTTGCTAAGATCGTATTTCTGCAATTTAGCACTTATTCGCGGGGCGCGAAGTTGTACTGGGAAGCCGCGAACTCACGCGAACAGTGCGAGCAGTGCGAGCAAAATCCGCTGCTCGCGGATTTGCGGATTTTGCGGGAGATTCGCGAATCTCGCGGATTGCGAATTTCCCGAAAATCCACAAAATCCGCGAGCGAAACAGATTTTCCGCCCACACCTATATCATAGTCACGAGGGAGTTCGGTTCCCCACATATAAACTGGTCGTATCTATATATGCAGACGACACCTTGCTGTACGCCCAAGACCCTGCTGTCTCGCTTCCCCCACTCCTGAGAGAGGTGGTCCGGTTCGGCGCGCTTTCGGGGCTCAGGGTTAACTGGGCAAAATCGGTGGTACTGCCCCTCACTTCAGTGACGACACGGGTGGAGACGGAGTTCCCTGTACAATGGACGGAGGACCCAATCAGATACCTGGGGATCCGGATACACACGGATCCGGACCTACTCATTGGGCAGAACTACGGGAGAGCGGTCAGTAAGCTGGAGGACGATATTGAGATCTGGTGTAAGCTACCTCTCACGCTGCTGGGCCGCATAGCCATAATGAAGATGATAGTGCTACCGCGATTTCTGTTCCTATTTAACGCATTACCGACCGTACTCTCTAAAGCCTTCTTTCACCGTCTAACTAGCCTGATGATTAAACTAAAAACAAAACAGGTGATGGACCGAATGTGGATCAATGTCACACATTCACCCCAGTCAAAAGATCTGGGCCCAAATCCATCGTTTTTTTGCACTCCACACCACCCTGGGTTAGACAATGGCGATATGCAAATCAGCTCTGACCCTGTGCCCCATGGGAACAGTCCAGTCCGAACTACAAAAGCCATGTCCTTCCCAGAACGGAATCAAGCATCCGAGGACCGGACCGGTTTCGAGGTAACACCTCTCATCAGCCCAGGTAGCTTGACTCCAGTGGTGTGGAGTGCCTGGGACCCACGTCTGAGCATCCCCAGCGCACTTATGGCGGTATTGCAAACAAAACAGGTGATGGACCGAATGTGGATCAATGTCACACATTCACCCCAGTCAAAAGATCTGGGCCCAAATCCATCGTTTTTTTGCACTCCACACCACCCTGGGTTAGACAATGGCGATATGCAAATCAGCTCTGACCCTGTGCCCCATGGGAACAGTCCAGTCCGAACTACAAAAGCCATGTCCTTCCCAGAACGGAATCAAGCATCCGAGGACCGGACCGGTTTCGAGGTAACACCTCTCATCAGCCCGGCTAGCTTGACTCCAGTGGTGTGGAGTGCCTGGGACCCACGTCTGAGCATCCCCAGCGCACTTATGGCGGTATTGCAAACAAAACAGGTGATGGACCGAATGTGGATCAATGTCACACATTCACCCCAGTCAAAAGATCTGGGCCCAAATCCATCGTTTTTTTGCACTCCACACCACCCTGGGTTAGACAATGGCGATATGCAAATCAGCTCTGACCCTGTGCCCCATGGGAACAGTCCAGTCCGAACTACAAAAGCCATGTCCTTCCCAGAACGGAATCAAGCATCCGAGGACCGGACCGGTTTCGAGGTAACACCTCTCATCAGCCCGGCTAGCTTGACTCCAGTGGTGTGGAGTGCCTGGGACCCACGTCTGAGCATCCCCAGCGCACTTATGGCGGTATTGCAAACAAAACAGGTGATGGACCGAATGTGGATCAATGTCACACATTCACCCCAGTCAAAAGATCTGGGCCCAAATCCATCGGTTTTTTGCCCTCCACACCACCCTGGGTTAGACAATGGCGATATGCAAATCAGCTCTGACCCTGTGCCCCATGGGAACAGTCCAGTCCGAACTACAAAAGCCATGTCCTTCCCAGAATGGAATCAAGCATCCGAGGACCGGACCGGTTTCAAGGTAACACCTCTCATCAGCCCGGCTAGCTTGACTCCAGTGGTGTGGAGTGCCTGGGACCCACGTCTGAGCATCCCCAGCGCACTTATGGCGGTATTGCAAACAAAACAGGTGATGGACCGAATGTGGATCAATGTCACACATTCACCCCAGTCAAAAGATCTGGGCCCAAATCCATCGTTTTTTTGCACTCCACACCACCCTGGGTTAGACAATGGCGATATGCAAATCAGCTCTGACCCTGTGCCCCATGGGAACAGTCCAGTCCGAACTACAAAAGCCATGTCCTTCCCAGAACGGAATCAAGCATCCGAGGACCGGACCGGTTTCGAGGTAACACCTCTCATCAGCCCGGCTAGCTTGACTCCAGTGGTGTGGAGTGCCTGGGACCCACGTCTGAGCATCCCCAGCGCACTAATGGCGATATTGCAAACAAAACAGGTGATGGACCAAATGTGGATCAATGTCACACATTCACCCCAGTCAAAAGATCTGGGCCCAAATCCATCGTTTTTTTGCACTCCACACCACCCTGGGTTAGACAATGGCGATATGCAAATCAGCTCTGACCCTGTGCCCCATGGGAACAGTCCAGTCCGAACTACAAAAGCCATGTCCTTCCCAGAACGGAATCAAGCATCCGAGGACCGGACCGGTTTCGAGGTAACACCTCTCATCAGCCCGGCTAGCTTGACTCCAGTGGTGTGGAGTGCCTGGGACCCACGTCTGAGCATCCCCAGCGCACTTATGGCGGTATTGCAAACAAAACAGGTGATGGACCGAATGTGGATCAATGTCACACATTCACCCCAGTCAAAAGATCTGGGCCCAAATCCATCGTTTTTTTGCACTCCACACCACCCTGGGTTAGACAATGGCGATATGCAAATCAGCTCTGACCCTGTGCCCCATGGGAACAGTCCAGTCCGAACTACAAAAGCCATGTCCTTCCCAGAACGGAATCAAGCATCCGAGGACCGGACCGGTTTCGAGGTAACACCTCTCATCAGCCCGGCTAGCTTGACTCCAGTGGTGTGGAGTGCCTGGGACCCACGTCTGAGCATCCCCAGCGCACTTATGGCGGTATTGCAAACAAAACAGGTGATGGACCGAATGTGGATCAATGTCACACATTCACCCCAGTCAAAAGATCTGGGCCCAAATCCATCGTTTTTTTGCACTCCACACCACCCTGGGTTAGACAATGGCGATATGCAAATCAGCTCTGACCCTGTGCCCCATGGGAACAGTCCAGTCCGAACTACAAAAGCCATGTCCTTCCCAGAACGGAATCAAGCATCCGAGGACCGGACCGGTTTCGAGGTAACACCTCTCATCAGCCCGGCTAGCTTGACTCCAGTGGTGTGGAGTGCCTGGGACCCACGTCTGAGCATCCCCAGCGCACTTATGGCGGTATTGCAAACAAAACAGGTGATGGACCGAATGTGGATCAATGTCACACATTCACCCCAGTCAAAAGATCTGGGCCCAAATCCATCGTTTTTTTGCACTCCACACCACCCTGGGTTAGACAATGGCGATATGCAAATCAGCTCTGACCCTGTGCCCCATGGGAACAGTCCAGTCCGAACTACAAAAGCCATGTCCTTCCCAGAACGGAATCAAGCATCCGAGGACCGGACCGGTTTCGAGGTAACACCTCTCATCAGCCCGGCTAGCTTGACTCCAGTGGTGTGGAGTGCCTGGGACCCACGTCTGAGCATCCCCAGCGCACTTATGGCGGTATTGCAAACAAAACAGGTGATGGACCGAATGTGGATCAATGTCACACATTCACCCCAGTCAAAAGATCTGGGCCCAAATCCATCGTTTTTTTGCACTCCACACCACCCTGGGTTAGACAATGGCGATATGCAAATCAGCTCTGACCCTGTGCCCCATGGGAACAGTCCAGTCCGAACTACAAAAGCCATGTCCTTCCCAGAACGGAATCAAGCATCCGAGGACCGGACCGGTTTCGAGGTAACACCTCTCATCAGCCCGGCTAGCTTGACTCCAGTGGTGTGGAGTGCCTGGGACCCACGTCTGAGCATCCCCAGCGCACTTATGGCGGTATTGCAAACAAAACAGGTGATGGACCGAATGTGGATCAATGTCACACATTCACCCCAGTCAAAAGATCTGGGCCCAAATCCATCGTTTTTTTGCACTCCACACCACCCTGGGTTAGACAATGGCGATATGCAAATCAGCTCTGACCCTGTGCCCCATGGGAACAGTCCAGTCCGAACTACAAAAGCCATGTCCTTCCCAGAACGGAATCAAGCATCCGAGGACCGGACCGGTTTCGAGGTAACACCTCTCATCAGCCCGGCTAGCTTGACTCCAGTGGTGTGGAGTGCCTGGGACCCACGTCTGAGCATCCCCAGCGCACTTATGGCGGTATTGCAAACAAAACAGGTGATGGACCGAATGTGGATCAATGTCACACATTCACCCCAGTCAAAAGATCTGGGCCCAAATCCATCGGTTTTTTGCCCTCCACACCACCCTGGGTTAGACAATGGCGATATGCAAATCAGCTCTGACCCTGTGCCCCATGGGAACAGTCCAGTCCGAACTACAAAAGCCATGTCCTTCCCAGAATGGAATCAAGCATCCGAGGACCGGACCGGTTTCAAGGTAACACCTCTCATCAGCCCGGCTAGCTTGACTCCAGTGGTGTGGAGTGCCTGGGACCCACGTCTGAGCATCCCCAGCGCACTTATGGCGGTATTGCAAACAAAACAGGTGATGGACCGAATGTGGATCAATGTCACACATTCACCCCAGTCAAAAGATCTGGGCCCAAATCCATCGTTTTTTTGCACTCCACACCACCCTGGGTTAGACAATGGCGATATGCAAATCAGCTCTGACCCTGTGCCCCATGGGAACAGTCCAGTCCGAACTACAAAAGCCATGTCCTTCCCAGAACGGAATCAAGCATCCGAGGACCGGACCGGTTTCGAGGTAACACCTCTCATCAGCCCGGCTAGCTTGACTCCAGTGGTGTGGAGTGCCTGGGACCCACGTCTGAGCATCCCCAGCGCACTAATGGCGATATTGCAAACAAAACAGGTGATGGACCAAATGTGGATCAATGTCACACATTCACCCCAGTCAAAAGATCTGGGCCCAAATCCATCGTTTTTTTGTACTCCACACCACCCTGGGTTAGACAATGGCGATATGCAAATCAGCTCTGACCCTGTGCCCCATGGGAACAGTCCAGTCCGAACTACAAAAGCCATGTCCTTCCCAGAACGGAATCAAGCATCCGAGGACCGGACCGGTTTCGAGGTAACACCTCTCATCAGCCCGGCTAGCTTGACTCCAGTGGTGTGGAGTGCCTGGGACCCACGTCTGAGCATCCCCAGCGCACTTATGGCGGTATTGCAAACAAAACAGGTGATGGACCGAATGTGGATCAATGTCACACATTCACCCCAGTCAAAAGATCTGGGCCCAAATCCATCGTTTTTTTGCACTCCACACCACCCTGGGTTAGACAATGGCGATATGCAAATCAGCTCTGACCCTGTGCCCCATGGGAACAGTCCAGTCCGAACTACAAAAGCCATGTCCTTCCCAGAACGGAATCAAGCATCCGAGGACCGGACCGGTTTCGAGGTAACACCTCTCATCAGCCCGGCTAGCTTGACTCCAGTGGTGTGGAGTGCCTGGGACCCACGTCTGAGCATCCCCAGCGCACTTATGGCGGTATTGCAAACAAAACAGGTGATGGACCGAATGTGGATCAATGTCACACATTCACCCCAGTCAAAAGATCTGGGCCCAAATCCATCGTTTTTTTGCACTCCACACCACCCTGGGTTAGACAATGGCGATATGCAAATCAGCTCTGACCCTGTGCCCCATGGGAACAGTCCAGTCCGAACTACAAAAGCCATGTCCTTCCCAGAACGGAATCAAGCATCCGAGGACCGGACCGGTTTCGAGGTAACACCTCTCATCAGCCCGGCTAGCTTGACTCCAGTGGTGTGGAGTGCCTGGGACCCACGTCTGAGCATCCCCAGCGCACTTATGGCGGTATTGCAAACAAAACAGGTGATGGACCGAATGTGGATCAATGTCACACATTCACCCCAGTCAAAAGATCTGGGCCCAAATCCATCGTTTTTTTGCACTCCACACCACCCTGGGTTAGACAATGGCGATATGCAAATCAGCTCTGACCCTGTGCCCCATGGGAACAGTCCAGTCCGAACTACAAAAGCCATGTCCTTCCCAGAACGGAATCAAGCATCCGAGGACCGGACCGGTTTCGAGGTAACACCTCTCATCAGCCCGGCTAGCTTGACTCCAGTGGTGTGGAGTGCCTGGGACCCACGTCTGAGCATCCCCAGCGCACTTATGGCGGTATTGCAAACAAAACAGGTGATGGACCGAATGTGGATCAATGTCACACATTCACCCCAGTCAAAAGATCTGGGCCCAAATCCATCGTTTTTTTGCACTCCACACCACCCTGGGTTAGACAATGGCGATATGCAAATCAGCTCTGACCCTGTGCCCCATGGGAACAGTCCAGTCCGAACTACAAAAGCCATGTCCTTCCCAGAACGGAATCAAGCATCCGAGGACCGGACCGGTTTCGAGGTAACACCTCTCATCAGCCCGGCTAGCTTGACTCCAGTGGTGTGGAGTGCCTGGGACCCACGTCTGAGCATCCCCAGCGCACTTATGGCGGTATTGCAAACAAAACAGGTGATGGACCGAATGTGGATCAATGTCACACATTCACCCCAGTCAAAAGATCTGGGCCCAAATCCATCGGTTTTTTGCCCTCCACACCACCCTGGGTTAGACAATGGCGATATGCAAATCAGCTCTGACCCTGTGCCCCATGGGAACAGTCCAGTCCAAACTACAAAAGCCATGTCCTTCCCAGAATGGAATCAAGCATCCGAGGACCGGACCGGTTTCGAGGTAACACCTCTCATCAGCCCGGCTAGCTTGACTCCAGTGGTGTGGAGTGCCTGGGACCCACGTCTGAGCATCCCCAGCGCACTTATGGCGGTATTGCAAACAAAACAGGTGATGGACCGAATGTGGATCAATGTCACACATTCACCCCAGTCAAAAGATCTGGGCCCAAATCCATCGTTTTTTTGCACTCCACACCACCCTGGGTTAGACAATGGCGATATGCAAATCAGCTCTGACCCTGTGCCCCATGGGAACAGTCCAGTCCGAACTACAAAAGCCATGTCCTTCCCAGAACGGAATCAAGCATCCGAGGACCGGACCGGTTTCGAGGTAACACCTCTCATCAGCCCGGCTAGCTTGACTCCAGTGGTGTGGAGTGCCTGGGACCCACGTCTGAGCATCCCCAGCGCACTAATGGCGATATTGCAAACAAAACAGGTGATGGACCAAATGTGGATCAATGTCACACATTCACCCCAGTCAAAAGATCTGGGCCCAAATCCATCGTTTTTTTGCACTCCACACCACCCTGGGTTAGACAATGGCGATATGCAAATCAGCTCTGACCCTGTGCCCCATGGGAACAGTCCAGTCCGAACTACAAAAGCCATGTCCTTCCCAGAACGGAATCAAGCATCCGAGGACCGGACCGGTTTCGAGGTAACACCTCTCATCAGCCCGGCTAGCTTGACTCCAGTGGTGTGGAGTGCCTGGGACCCACGTCTGAGCATCCCAAGCGCACTTATGGCGGTATTGCAATCAAAACAGGTGATGGACCGAATGTGGATCAATGTCACACATTCACCCCAGTCAAAAGATCTGGGCCCAAATCCATCGTTTTTTTGCACTCCACACCACCCTGGGTTAGACAATGGCGATATGCAAATCAGCTCTGACCCTGTGCCCCATGGGAACAGTCCAGTCCGAACTACAAAAGCCATGTCCTTCCCAGAACGGAATCAAGCATCCGAGGACCGGACCGGTTTCGAGGTAACACCTCTCATCAGCCCGGCTAGCTTGACTCCAGTGGTGTGGAGTGCCTGGGACCCACGTCTGAGCATCCCCAGCGCACTTATGGCGGTATTGCAAACAAAACAGGTGATGGACCGAATGTAGATCAATGTCACACATTCACCCCAGTCAAAAGATCTGGGCCCAAGTCCATCGTTTTTTTGCACTCCACACCACCCTGGGTTAGACAATGGCGATATGCAAATCAGCTCTGACCCTGTGCCCCATGGGAACAGTCCAGTCCGAACTACAAAAGCCATGTCCTTCCCAGAACGGAATCAAGCATCCGAGGACCGGACCGGTTTCAAGGTAACACCTCTCATCAGCCCGGCTAGCTTGACTCCAGTGGTGTGGAGTGCCTGGGACCCACGTCTGAGCATCCCCAGCGCACTTATGGCGGTATTGCAAACAAAACAGGTGATGGACCGAATGTGGATCAATGTCACACATTCACCCCAGTCAAAAGATCTGGGCCCAAATCCATCGTTTTTTTGCACTCCACACCACCCTGGGTTAGACAATGGCGATATGCAAATCAGCTCTGACCCTGTGCCCCATGGGAACAGTCCAGTCCGAACTACAAAAGCCATGTCCTTCCCAGAACGGAATCAAGCATCGAGGACCGGACCGGTTTCGGGGTAACACCTCTCATCAGCCCGGCTAGCTTGACTCCAGTGGTGTGGAGTGCCTGGGACCCACGTCTGAGCATCCCCAGCGCACTTATGGCGGTATTGCAAACAAAACAGGTGATGGACCGAATGTGGATCAATGTCACACATTCACCCCAGTCAAAAGATCTGGGCCCAAATCCATCGGTTTTTTGCACTCCACACCACCCTGGGTTAGACAATGGCGATATGCAAATCAGCTCTGACCCTGTGCCCCATGGGAACAGTCCAGTCCGAACTACAAAAGCCATGTCCTTCCCAGAACGGAATCAAGCATCCGAGGACCGGACCGGTTTCGAGGTAACACCTCTCATCAGCCCGGCTAGCTTGACTCCAGTGGTGTGGAGTGCCTGGGACCCACGTCTGAGCATCCCCAGCGCACTTATGGCGGTATTGCAAACAAAACAGGTGATGGACCGAATGTGGATCAATGTCACACATTCACCCCAGTCAAAAGATCTGGGCCCAAATCCATCGTTTTTTTGCACTCCACACCACCCTGGGTTAGACAATGGCGATATGCAAATCAGCTCTGACCCTGTGCCCCATGGGAACAGTCCAGTCCGAACTACAAAAGCCATGTCCTTCCCAGAACGGAATCAAGCATCCGAGGACCGGACCGGTTTCGAGGTAACACCTCTCATCAGCCCGGCTAGCTTGACTCCAGTGGTGTGGAGTGCCTGGGACCCACGTCTGAGCATCCCCAGCGCACTTATGGCGGTATTGCAAACAAAACAGGTGATGGACCGAATGTGGATCAATGTCACACATTCACCCCAGTCAAAAGATCTGGGCCCAAATCCATCGTTTTTTTGCACTCCACACCACCCTGGGTTAGACAATGGCGATATGCAAATCAGCTCTGACCCTGTGCCCCATGGGAACAGTCCAGTCCGAACTACAAAAGCCATGTCCTTCCCAGAACGGAATCAAGCATCCGAGGACCGGACTGGTTTCGAGGTAACACCTCTCATCAGCCCGGCTAGCTTGACTCCAGTGGTGTGGAGTGCCTGGGACCCACGTCTGAGCATCCCCAGCGCACTTATGGCGGTATTGCAAACAAAACAGGTGATGGACCGAATGTGGATCAATGTCACACATTCACCCCAGTCAAAAGATCTGGGCCCAAATCCATCGTTTTTTTGCACTCCACACCACCCTGGGTTAGACAATGGCGATATGCAAATCAGCTCTGACCCTGTGCCCCATGGGAACAGTCCAGTCCGAACTACAAAAGCCATGTCCTTCCCAGAACGGAATCAAGCATCCGAGGACCGGACCGGTTTCGAGGTAACACCTCTCATCAGCCCGGCTAGCTTGACTCCAGTGGTGTGGAGTGCCTGGGACCCACGTCTGAGCATCCCCAGCGCACTTATGGCGGTATCGCAAACAAAACAGGTGATGGACCAAATGTGGATCAATGTCACACATTCACCCCAGTCAAAAGATCTGGGCCCAAATCCATCGTTTTTTTGCACTCCACACTACCCTGGGTTAGACAATGGCGATATTCAAATCAGCTCTGACCCTGTGCCCCATGGGAACAGTCCAGTCCGAACTACAAAAGCCATGTCCTTCCCAGAACGGAATCAAGCATCCAAGGACCGGACCGGTTTCGAGGTAACACCTCTCATCAGCCCGGCTAGCTTGACTCCAGTGGTGTGGAGTGCCTGGGACCCACGTCTGAGCATCCCCAGCGCACTTATGGCGGTATTGCAAACAAAACAGGTGATGGACCGAATGTGGATCAATGTCACACATTCACCCCAGTCAAAAGATCTGGGCCCAAATCCATCGTTTTTTTGCACTCCACACCACCCTGGGTTAGACAATGGCGATATGCAAATCAGCTCTGACCCTGTGCCCCATGGGAACAGTCCAGTCCGAACTACAAAAGCCATGTCCTTCCCAGAACGGAATCAAGCATCCGAGGACCGGACCGGTTTCGAGGTAACACCTCTCATCAGCCCGGCTAGCTTGACTCCAGTGGTGTGGAGTGCCTGGGACCCACGTCTGAGCATCCCCAGCGCACTTATGGCGGTCCGGTCCTCGGGGATTGGGCGCGGTCGCTGCGCGTGAACGCTGCGCGCGGGAACTACTGTCATATATGGATAGTGGGGGAGGAGGGGCGAGGGCGGCTCAGCTGGGAGGCGGGGCGGGCTACGGAGGAGGACAACAATCAACAAAATGGAGGCGGAGGGGTCAGAACGCCAAGAGCGCTTGGGGGAGAACGCAAATTCTGCAATAAAGTTGGCAATTCAAAAATGCAAATAACGCTGGCAATCAAACAAGCAAATAAGCAAAGCGGCGGTCAAAGCACACAGCTGGCAGTCGGTATAGACAATGCGCTGCAAGTACGATACCACAGTCACAGGGGAGCAACCACTCTGCTAGGAGGCGAAGAGCGAGTCACGGCGCTTCCAGGTAAGGGAGCGCTGTTTGCTGTCTGTGGGAGGGCGGCTCAGCTGGGAGGCGGGGCGGGCTACGGAGGAGGACAACAATCAACAAAATGGAGGCGGAGGGGTCAGAACGCCAAGAGCGCTTGGGGGAGAACGCAAATTCTGCAATAAAGTTGGCAATTCAAAAATGCAAATAACGCTGGCAATCAAACAAGCAAATAAGCAAAGCGGCGGTCAAAGCACACAGCTGGCAGTCGGTATAGACAATGCGCTGCAAGTACGATACCACAGTCACAGGGGAGCAACCACTCTGCTAGGAGGCGAAGAGCGAGTCACGGCGCTTCCAGGTAAGGGAGCGCTGTTTGTTGTCTGTGGGAGGGCGGCTCAGCTGGGAGGCGGGGCGGGCTACGGAGGAGGACAACAATCAACAAAATGGAGGCGGAGGGGTCAGAACGCCAAGAGCGCTTGGGGGAGAACGCAAATTCTGCAATAAAGTTGGCAATTCAAAAATGCAAATAACGCTGGCAATACGAGAACAAAGTGGGAGGGTAAGGGGAAGGGTACCATGGAGGGGGATGCACTGGGAAGACCACACACCGTACGATCACGCCACCAGTCAAGGCACGGACTTCTAGGCGTAGGGCCAGAACACCTTCAGGGTCCCTTTGCTATCAACGTGAAGGATACTATCAGATAAGGGGGTCGGGTGAGGGCAAGGCCATTACGGAGCTGGCAAGGCCAGGAAGAGCGGGGAACCTTGGTGAGGCTAAAGGCGAGGGTAGAGGGGGGGTAATGTTACAGGGGAGTTATAGGGTTGTTGAGGAGGGAGAAAATTGAAAAACGCACAGAAAAACTGGATGCTGCTCGCAAGTAAGATCCGTACTACACATTGAGAACACTGAAGTACCGTTACGCCGCCGGACCCCCGGGTTGTCGGCCCCCAGGCTGTGTACTGCATGTAAAAGGTTGGATGCAAATTACTGTGTTGCGGCCGGCCCGGAGGGGTTCGGGGCCAGAAGCTGTGTCAATTGAAATCTCCTTTTCTGTGCAATAAAAAAAAAAAAAAAAAGGTGGGTTCAGACAAAGGGCATAAGAAAATATGCACCATGCAGCTGTAAAAGGAGGCAGCGAGTGGAGTCATGGGAGGACGTGAGGAAGTGGGTGGGCAGATTGATGATCTGCAGGAATAAGCCATCAAGGGATCTACAGTGGTAGAGGGCACTGGCACTGACAACAGCTGCATGCACTAGATACAGTTTGGAAAAGGCGTTGCCATCTCCAATATGGTCCTACCCACGGCAGGGGGCTGTGTGCCAATTTGTATTTCAGACTCACAGCCAGAAGAAGGCAAGACAGCACCCTAAGAGTCAGTGGTGCTGTCTGTCCAAGAGATCTTACAATGCACTAAAGCACAGTATATAAGAAGGCAAGAGGATATTTCAAACCATTCAAGTGGAAAAATTATCATTTTGATGAGACATCTTAGCGCTATGAAAAATGCAGCCAGCACTGGGAGGTGGACAATAGGGAGGTTACACCAGGCATAAAGAGCTTAGTGGCAAGAGGACAGAATCTTTAAGGTCAACCAGATGGAAGATCACAAAGAGAGAATGGACAATAACGTAGCAAGACCCATGGCAAGCATAAGAGGAGGATGATATGTTTGGGTCACAGACAGAGTGTAATTGTCAATAAAGTTTCCCCTTTGGGTGAACTTCTAAGCTAACACCACCAATGATATAACTGATACAGTCATACAAAAAATGTACATCCTTTTAAGAGACTAACTATATAATCTGGAGTGTGATTCAGCAAAGTGTTTAGGACTATTGTATTTCCCTCTTATAAATTGGAATCATTTTCCTTATATATTGTCCCATTATTTATTGTGTATCGTTTTGTAACCTTGTTTTTAATATATCAAAATAAAATGTACATTTTTTGTATGACTGTATCAGTTATATAAATTGCTGCTCCTAAGTTTTGATTTGTGTATTGATTGTTGATGTGCTTGTTCTAAACTGTGGTTAGCTTAGAAGTTCACCCAAAGGGGAAACTTTATTGACAATTTGTCTTCCGGTACCCTACCCCTTTGGGTTGTTTGGGTCCCTCTCTTTTGTTAGAGACACAGACAGAGTGTAGACATCACATTTAGAGCAGTCTGTGGTGGCTGATGGGACATTTGAGTATGATGTGCTATTCAGGCTAGGTGTATAGGATGAAAATAGCACCACGATTCAAGCATAAGTAGTTGATGTCCATTGACCAAGTCTGGAGCAGCTTGTTGTACCGGTCCAATGGGAGGCATGAGTCCAGGACCATCTCCTTGATATCAAAATCAGCACAGAAACATAAGTGGATGGATGAAGGTGGTGTTGGAAACTGAGAGTCATCTGGTGCAAGTTCTAGATGGTGTGGTGCATGAAATGATGATGAAATACTGTCTGAAAAGAAAATGGATTATGAGGAGAATAAGTACAAATGTGAGGATGGTGTGATTGTGTAGCAGTAGGAGTACTAGCTGAAAAAACATTTGTAAGGATGTGACAGAAATGGATCTGTCAGGGGGTGAATTAAACAATGGACTTTCAGGTGTCAGGAGAGTGACTTAGACATTGGAATATGACAGGGGATAGTAGTATTAAGTGGTCACAAACTAAAGAAGGAAGGAGCATTTGCCTTTCAGACCAGGTATGTGTAAATGGTGGACACTGTCTAGGAGTGATGCGGGAGAAGAATGACGCAAGGTGCTGCAGGTAGTGTCTGCTGACGTGGGTGAGGATTCAGTGTTGAACAAAGTGGGAGAAGGAGAGACAGATAATAAGGAGAGCATTGAGTCCTGGGCAGGAAGAGAAGGTACGCCTGGAGTGGACCCTAAATCACCAGAGTCTGAAAAGAGTTATAAAAGCAACGGGGGGACAGTGAAGCAGGTGGCAGGAGAGGCAGACACTGGAAAAGGAAATGGAACAAAAGTTTAGAGATTGCTATATATATGGGTTTTGACATGCTCCTAAGAAAGCATTTAGTACAGGCATCTAAAGATAAGATACAGAAGGGTGAATTTTCCAATGTTTTTAAGTTGATGCATCAGGAAGTACAAACAAAGAGGGTTCCAAGGAATAAGAATGTGAATTGGCCAGGCACCCTACGGTTCCCATGACAGTGGAAAATTGGACATCTGCCTTTGTAATAATTGCAAGTGTATATTACAAACACCACCCAGAGTGAATTGTCACTTTATTGAGAATGTCATAGGACCTATACATGCTGAATTATCTCCATGCAACACGGAGACAGCTCATCACATCTGGCAAAGCACAGTACTATACCAACAACATCAATGGAGCCACAAACAGAAGCCAGCCGCGTCTCAAGAGCACTCATTGAAGACCTTGGCAGCCTGGGTCTCACCTAACAAGTAAAGGGACCTACGTACGTTGATGGACACCACCTGGATCTTATTTTCACCAACTTCAGCAACATCCAGGTTGACAAGCCTACACTAGTCCCTTGGACAGACCACACCCATGTCAAGTTGAGCAACCCTATCCCGGTCCAACACACATACACCATCACCAGACCAGCTAGCTGAAACTGGAACAATAATACAACCAAGGACTGGAAGACCACTGTCAGCACTCATTGATTGAACAGAGCAACAGACTTGCCAAAACCATCAAGACTTTCAATGACTGGATCACTTCCCGCACCAATTCCATGGCCCCCTTCAAACACAGTAATACAATAAGATCTAAACTCCTGGCCAGTTAGTACATGGAGGAACTCAGACTGATCAAACATCACTGAAAACAACTGAATGCAAATGAAGAATGAGACAGAATAATGCAGACAGGAGCACATTCAAATCCGCCCTAAGACTCTACCACCAAATGATCCGGACCACCAAATGCACTGCTCTGATGGACTGCATCAATGCCAGCACCAACAGAAGCAAAGACATCTTTGCCATTGTGAAGGATTTCACCTCACCATCGGCCACCTCCAACTTGATCACCCCATTGCGGGACCTCTGCAACAATTTCTCTAAATTTTTCAGCAACAACATCACCACAATATACAACATCTTCAGCCCGCAACTGAAGCTGATAGGCCTCGCTGAAATGCCTCTTAACCCTATCCAAAGAATCAGTGCTAACAACATGGACAGTTATCACCCCAGAAGAAACCATCACCACCATGAAGTCCATCCACTCAGGGTCCCAATCGAACACCTGGCTCCAGCACACCTACTAGAAGGGACTGCAACAAATCAGCAACATGCTCACAACCATTCTGAATGCCTCCACCTCTTCAGTACCTTACCTGATGCTTAAAAACACACAACTGTCCTCCCATTGCTGAAGAACCCCTCGGAGGACCCTTCACTGCTCGCCAACAACAGACCTATCTCCTTGCTACCATTCCAGGTCAAGCTCTTAAAGAA
This sequence comes from Lissotriton vulgaris, assembly GCF_964263255.1. Lineage (NCBI taxonomy): Eukaryota > Metazoa > Chordata > Amphibia > Caudata > Salamandridae > Lissotriton > Lissotriton vulgaris. Next base: position 2,049,823,268 of record NC_141685.1, read on the forward strand.
AATCAACCACATACACCTCACCGAATAGCTCAATGATCACCAACTACTTAACATCACTCAGACTGGTTTCAGACACAATCACAACACGGAAACAGCCCTCATTGCTGCCAAGTATGGCATTTGCATCTGGACAGAGGAGACATGATCAACTTCATTCTCCTGGACTTTTCCGCAGCATTTGAAACAACCTTTCACTCAATCTATCATCTATATCCAAAGCCTCCACAATATCAGAATCCAAAGGCACACACTCTGATGGATCTGCTCCTTCCAGAAGGACCCACTCAGTTAGCCTGACAATGTACACATTGGGTACTCACGACCTAGTCGGCGGAGTTCAGCAAGGATCCTCTCGGAGATCCCTCTGATAAGCATCATCCTCTTTCATGATATCAACCACCTCTCCTATGCCGATCAACTAATTTTCTCCCTTATGGACAAAACACCCCATGCCTAAATCAAGCTCAATGCCTGCTTCACTGACACCGCCCACTGGATGAAGGCCAACTGCCTAAGCTAAACACTGACAAGACTGACATTGTAATCCTCTTGAAGAGCACTTCACTGTGGGACTCCTCCTAGTGGCCAACAGAACTACAACTGACACCCACCCCTACCACCCAGGCCAAGAACCTCAGGATCATCATTGACACCAAACTTGACATGACCACCAATTCAATGCTGTCACTGCCTCATACTTTCATATCTTGAAGGTGCTGAGGAACATTGATAAATTACTCCCTATCAGCACCCCGAAAACTGTCAAGCATGCCCTAGTCACAATCAAGCTGAACTAAACTATGGCAACACCCTCTATGCCGGGATTAACATAAAATTACCAGAAGCCTGCACACCATTTAGAACTCGTAGCCAGCATCACTAAACCTACCAGGCCACTTTCACATCACACCACACCTGAGGAAGCTCCACTGGCTCCCCATCCACAACCTAGCACAATTCAAACCCCTCTACCACACTTTCAGGGCACTAACTACATAGCACTGGCCCATCATACCTTAACAATTGCATCTGCTTTCACAAACCTTCCAGATACCCACCGCTCATCACAACTCCCACTTACACAAATCCCACAGATACAGACAAACAGATTTGGCATTCTAGCCTTCTCCTACATTGCTCCTAAAGCATGCAATGACCTACTGCTACATATAAGTGCCTCCTCCTCACTTCTGAAATTCCCCAAGAAGCTGAAGACCTGCCTTTTTGAGTAGTCCCACTAGACCCTAGTTGTACTTAGACTTTCACTGCTCGGTGCCTGGATACCCTTTTGTGTGATAGTGCGCTCTATAAATCTGCATAATATGAGATAACAATCAAGCACTACATTAACCCAATGCCAGGTCCACCTATTCCTCACTCCACAGAAAAGTGCAACGCCATCAGCATCTTTCTTTCTCTTTTGCCTTTCCTTTTTTTTTCTCTCCTTCTTTCATCTTTGTTTGCCTTCTTTCCCTTTTCTTTCCTTTTTCTTTACTTCTTTCCTTCATTTCTTCTTCCGTCCTTCCGTTTTTATTCTTTGTGTCTTTTTCCTCCTTTTCCCTATTTTCTTTTTCCCTTACCTTCTTTCATTCTTTCTTCTGTGCCTGCTTTCCCTTTTCTTTGCCGTTTCTTTCTTTCCTTCGGTCTTTCAATTTTGTCTTCTTTTATTATTTATTTCCTTTTTTTTGTTGCCTTCATTGCTTCTTTCATATCTCTCCATTTTTGCATCTTTATTTCTTGCCTTAACATTTTTATTTTTGTTTCTTTCTTTTTGCCTTCTTTTTTCTTTCTTTTTCTCTTTTCTTTAATTCTTTTTCTTTTTTTACCTTCTTTTTTTCTTTACTTCTTGTTTTATTTGCATTCTTTCCTTCTTTCTTTTTGCTTTCTTTCCTTTGTTATTTCTTTTTGCCTTCTTCCTTTTTACATTTCTTTATTTCTTTCTTTCTGCTTCCCTTCTTTTGTTTTGTCTTCCTGACCTTTTCTTCCTTCTTTCCTCCCTTTTTGCCTTCTTTGCTTCTATCTTTTTTGCTTTTTTCTTACTGTCTTTCCATTTTTCTTTCTTTCGTCCTACTTTTTGCCTTCTTTCCTTTTTCCCTCCTTCTGTCCTCGTTTTGTGTCTACCTGCCTTCCTTCCTTTTTCCTTTCCTTCTTTACTTATTTACCTTTTTGCTTGCCTTCTTTCTCAAAGGTGATGCCAATAGCCAATGCCAGACCAATGGCTTTAATAGGCCTGAGTTAGTCAAGATGTTATGCTTCTACTAAAAGTATGTATAACATATGTACTTGTAGCGGTTTTCAGCAAGACTTCATCGGTTGGTCTGTGATCCTGTTAGTCCACTTCAGTTAATGACTGACTTCACTGTGAGTTACGACATGCTGTCCTTTCACAAGGTGCACTTCCACACACAAGGTATTTCCCTTCAGTGCCCGGTTTACCATGGTAATGTTTACTTTTTTGATATCACACAAACACTTTTGCCTTTAGCAATTGCCTTTTCTTTTTTTTTTACGATTTAATGAGCACTTGACAACTTCCCAAACAATAAAGGTTTGCACAAACCATGACAAACCAAACCAAACAAGAAATACCAAAAGGCTGGGGGGCAATGCCAGACCTTTTGCCTTTGTCACTGCTTGTTCATTATTAGATTTACAATTTGAAAAGCACCATGTTGCAGACTGAATGTATTTTGTTCAGTTTGTGTGGTGTGGCAGTCTGATATGTGGAGGGAGGTAGGTTAGGTTAATTAGTGGTGGGACTTGCTAGCAAAATTCATGTAATAGTGAGGAGATATTTTACAGCCTGATTTATATCCTGGTGGACGGCTCGTGGTTCCACCAGGGCAATGGAGTAAATTACTCCATTGCCCTCGTTAAAGTGCCTCCCGCCAGATTTATAAAATACTGCCTAGCTGGGGGTCATTTATAAAGGCATTGTCAGGAACCGCCTTCACTGCAGTTCCTGTGAATTAATTTTACTGTTTGCTGAAGGGCTGCATCGGAAGGATGCTGCCAAGTGGCAAATAGTATTCTTTTTTTATTTTTCAAAAAGAAAATCTCAAAACGGGATTTTAGTTTTGAAAAAAACAAAAGCAATGCTTCCCTCGCCATGTGAACGTTCTTCCATGACGGGGGAGCATTATAATGATTTTACTGTTCTTTACTGTAAGGAACAGTAACAAGCATTTGCAATGCAATCAGTCTCGCCTTTGGGACTTCATATATATTTAGTTCAGTTCATAAACTTTATTTCGGTTTATAAAAAAAACCATAAAAGTTAGACAACACATAAAATTAGGCAGGTGACAATAACACATTATAAAAACAAGGACTTGATATGCTTTGAAAGCCCTGACCACAACAATTAGTTCACTATTAAAATGAGAAAAGATAATTATTATAAAAAAAAATTTAAAACACTAAAAACGGTCCATGATTAAAATCTTAATATATACTGGCTACATGATTTTTTAAGAAATGTAAGAAGATTAAATCACTCAGAAACAAAAAATAAAATTTACATAAGTGATAGAAAATTTCTACATATTAAGAGGAAATCTGAAGCATGAGTGGTTACATAAATCTTGCATTGTTCCATCTTGTCACCAACACCCATCCCAAGAATTTGGCAGTTCCAACCACTATCGGGCCTTCTACAGAAGATTTTAAATTCTGAATGCCTCTCGGCTGGATCTTGTACCCATATTGGCACAAATGGGTTTAAGCCATGTACGTTTGGGTATGGTGTATGCATGACAGACAAAAAAGACATGAGTCACTGTCTCATTAACATCGGGACAAAAGGGACAAACACTAGACTTTACTGTACACCATTTAGAGGTAAAAGAATGTAGCGGCAAAGAACCTATCCTAAACTGGTGGAATAATTTCCTGTCCCGGGTAGATGTTATAAGATCCCAGTAACCCTCCAGTTTGGTTTCGTGTTTTATTTCTATAAAAGCCTTTGTCAGAGATCCATGTGAACATGATGAAAACCGCTTCATGCTAACCTGATTCTAATATGCTGCCTTCAGCTCTGCCTTACTGGAAAAAAACTACCCGTTGGAGTAACCCACAAGTGTGCCAAACCTTTTTCCAGTAACAAACTTTTTATGTCACCAAACCACAGAATGTTATGATTAATATCAAGGTCCCTCACCTCTAGGACCGCCTGGGCGTAATGGGCAAGTTCAGGGGTAACCCAGATCCGCCTCCAGTAAGCTAGGAGCCTGTATCTGGCCACGTCCCTGATCGATTGACAACCCAGGTCCAGAAGGAGAGGAACTGTAGGAGTGGATTGGGGGAGACCAATAAGGGACCTCAGAAATTTATTCTGGCCCAACACTAGGTTTTCCAGATTGGCATTGCCCCACAGCTCAACCCCATATAGAATTGATGCACCAATTTTGATGTTATATAACTGGAGAACTGGGACTATTGGTTTGGTATGTGAGAGTTTGTGTTCCCTAAGCAAAACTCCTGAGAGTTGGGCATGTGTTGCTGAAAGGCAATCTAATTGTGTTTTTCAATTTAGTTTCCTGTCGATAAGAACCCCCAGATATGAAAATGTCTCCATTTGTTCAAGTAACCCATCTCTCATTTTAACTTCACCGATGACTTTTTTTGAGTTGTGAAAGACCATGTACTTGGTTTTGTCAACGTTTACAATTAGGTCGTGGTCTGCGCAAAATTCTTCGAATCTAGTTAGGGCACATTGAAGATCCTGCCTAGTTTTCGACAATATGAGGGTGTCGTCAGCGAACATTAAAAGGGGGTCTTATTTCCAGCTAAACATGGGGCATCTGTGGGATAATCTTTATAATAGTTTACAACCCCATTAATGTAGATGGAGAAGAGAGTTGGTGCGAGAACGCATCCCTGGCGCACTCCCTTCTCCACCGGGAACTTCCCAGGTGTCCGACCTGTCGGCTCCCACCTAACCTGGACATAATTACCAGTGTCTAATTTAACCACGAGAGCCAAAAGCTCTAGCGGTAAGCCCAGTTTCAAAAGGGAGTGACCACAGCTTTGGGCGCGGAACCAAATCGAACGCTGACTTTAAGTCAACAAAGGCAGCGCAGATGGTCCCTTTCCCCAGAGTAACTGTTCGCCAATATATTAAAATACATTTTAAAACCTGATCCACAGTACTTATTGATTGCCAAAACCCCGCTCGAAAATTAGAGAGGATATTTAAGTCCTCCATCCATTCCTGGATTCTACCTAATACCACCCTGGCAACAACTTTCTGGATACAATCGATCAGGCTTATAGGCCTGTAGTTGCCAGGGTTTGAACGATCTCATTTTTTAAAGATGGGTATGATAACCGCTCCTGCCCAGGTACTAGGCAGGGATGCACCTTGAGCAATGGAATTTAATAACAATTGAATGTATTGAGCCCAAGAATCAACATAATGTAAAAAAACATCAGTGGGAATACAATCGAGCCCCGGGGCTCTACCTCTTGGGACCTTTAGGAGAGCGATTTCCATTTCTTTTTTGGTGAATGATATTGCAGGGACAGGGGTAGGCATCTCAAAAATCTCTGTCACTGTTGGACGGGCTGCAAACTGGGCACCAAAGTGGTCTATCCATAAATTGGGCGCGACGTTGTTGTTAGGAATAGGAATAATGCAATGGTCCCTGTTGCCCCACTTCACTAAGTGCCAGAACACAGTCATGTCTCTATTCATACAGGATTCTAGCAGATCCCTCCAGTGAGCTTCATCCCAGTCCCTCTTGGCCTGAGATTGAACAACCTTATAGGCCTTCCTTTTCTCACGTATCATATCACTATCCTTATTTTTTATGGCAGAAGCTAATAATTTATAGGCTAAGCGACAAGCAGAGTTATACCAAACAGCAGCCTTCTGGGCAATTAAAGTGTGGGTTGGTCTGGTTCTGGCAGTAAAAAAACGTTTAAGACCATTAAAAAAGTTATCATGGACCTGTATGACAGTAAATGAAGGAAAACTCTGTAGTTTATCGTCTTGAAGTGTAGCTATAGCTTCAGTTAACATGACACTCATCTGGCTCAATTGGTCTGCCCTGGTTGACACTAAAGACCACTTGAGCCGACGAGTGTCATTTGCTAGAAGTACTTCAGGAGCTTCCATCTGTGGTTCCTCTATTAATCCAATATTGCAGTTTTTCATCTGCATAAGTAAGAGTAGTAGATTATGATCACTTTCAGGACGTGTGAGGACCTTCATGTCTATCATATATACCCAGAGCGGCTTAGACAATAGAAAATAGTCTATACGACTTTTACGCGAACTAAGAACATATGTGGGCAACCCCTTTTTATCAGATAGGGAGCGACCATTTGCCTCTCTCAGACCATGTTCCAAGCAGAAAACTTTGAGTTGGAGAGCAGCAACGGACCAACTCTTGATTGGCTCTAGGTGAAGAGAGTGGATTGACCACTCATCATCCTCTTCTACTGTTACAAACGTGTCATGAAAGTCCAGGGGTTCAAAAGTGCAGTTAAAATCACCAGCCATTAGAATATGGATTCCACCTCCGTGGTTAGTTAAAAAATCATCAATTGACGCTATGGTGCTGGTGGCTTTCCCACCTTGCAGGCCTCTAGAATAGACGTTAATTAGGAGAAAGTCGAGAAAATTACCCTTGCTAACCCTAATGATAAGAATGTCCAGGGAATCAATGCATATCTCATCCAACCTACAGTTTAGACTTTGACTGACCCATGTTGTTAGTCTTCCTTTGGGGCGGCCCCGTTCTCCCTGTACTGCTATTTTATGAAAATTAATATAACTGGGGCGTATAACTTGGTCAACCGCCCATGTCTCTTGAAGACACAAAATATCAAACTCTTCAATAAAGGTGGACCATTCGCTTGAAGCTGTCTTATTCACCAATCCCGCAATGTTCCAAGAACCAATCCTTATACCTACTGGTTGTGTCAACATTTCAGTAGTACTTTCGGGGGGCATTAATTATTCCTAAACAGGGCAAGGTCCCCCACGTATAGGGTGTTATTCTCAATGAAGGTTGTGCCACGTTCTTTTGCTTCATATACAATGGGCTTATCTAGATTTCTACTCTGTACTGGGCCATCAGTACCAGTAGTTAGGGATTGGTCATACAAGGTGTGTGTCGATATCGAAGAACCCTTGGTCACCGAAACTATAGATGGAGATAACACACCATTCCCTACTGGGATGGCCAGTTAGTATATGTTATCCAAACCAGAGAGTAGACTAAAAGAATTGTATGTACGCACATTGTATTCATAGGGACCCGGGCCTGTATGAATGGCCCGTGGACCACCCGAAACAGGGAGCAATGAAGAATTTTTCCTGTAAAAGAAACCCAAAGTTAAGACGCTAATGTCTGCCTCACTAAAGTGCCTAGACCCAGCCCTGTCAAAGATCGTCTTCACTAAATGGGGAGAGCCAAGGGTCAACACTACACAATCACCTCTACATGCTTTGGATGACCTGCCAATCCATGGTACCCTGCGTACCATTTTAAACTCCCTAAATAAATGACCACCCAACCCAGTTTTGTTGTTGAGATGAAACAGTGTCTTATTTCTCCACAATGCCCAGTGTTCATCCTTGTCTGCTGGTAAACTGGGAACATTTGTCAGTATCACAGTGTAGGGTGTGGCTTCAGGCAATAGGTTAAGATGTTCTTTGGAAACAGCCATACCCAACATGGCATTGCCATAGGATGTTTCCACTATTCTCGCACCTGGGGGGGCTACACTAGGTATACTGGATGGAGGGAAAGAATTATCTTTGGGAGAAGCTGGCACACCTAATGTATGACCACAGGCAGGTAAAGTACCTTTGGGGATTGCTGCACGTAAAGTGGTGTCTCTGGGGGCATAGGGGCCCTTGGTTACTGTGTTATTGGGGTACGGTTAGATGTAAATAAGCCTTGTTCAATTTTATCCAGTCTCTGTTCTATTTTAGACAACTGCATCAATATTGGAGTAAGTAAGGTTGATAGTTTGTCTTCAATTTGTGCCAATGTGAGAACTGCTAGGTCACTTGGCAGCCCACAGGCCTGCCCAGTGTTCACCGGTTCATTAACTGTACATGGACCTATGTTACCCTTCGATTTTCCACGCCGCGCTCCCCTAATTCTTGCCACCTTGTTGGCCTGGTGGGAAGTATTCGGCAACCCTCCCGCTTTCCTTTTTTTTTACAAGGGAGTAGGAGCGGGAGCCTTACTCTTTCCTTTTGCTTGGGATAGATGTTGATTACGTGTAAGAATTTTGCATGGGGGAGACGGGGAGGGAATGGACCCGCTGACTGGAGATGGAAAGCTATCTGGCGACCCTGAAGGAGACATGGCACACAGATGTTGCAAGGTTTCTGTGGCTGTGTTTTTTGGCAGGAAGCCCACTAGAAGTACTTCAGAAGGTGGACGGCGGGGTTCCATGGACTATCTCCTTTCTACGAGTGATATTTCATGATTTATAGCTGTCGCTGCACTCGTCAGGTAAGCGTCCAGTGTACCAACAACACTTAATCCTCCCATCCCCTTGCGGCTATCTTTGCTCATGGTTGAAGAAATTAAAAATAACAACTAGAAACTTTACAACGAGGCAATAGTTGTACTGGCACTTTAAAGTGACTAACCATAAAAAGTAGCAGTGTTCGAAGCTGGTCCAAAGAGTGATGGCCGGCCCAGCCTCCTCCGGGCTCTGCCCAGGCACGCCCGCGCGCGTCCCGATATTTTGAGCGCCTCTGGGCGCTTGTCGGTGACGTCTGGTGTGCGCGCCCCCATGCACACTGAGAGTTGTGGTCCTTCGGGTCCCTGCGGCGGGGCTGGCGAGCCGGCAATGTCCGCACGGGACTTTGGCTGCCCCCAACAGAGTGCCCCCAACAACGATGCAGGTAGGAGTCCAGCAGGCGAAGGAGCGTCCCGTGCTGCGGGAGGCGCCACAATCTTTTGAGCGCCTCCGGGCGCTTGTCGGTGACGTCTGGTGTGCGCGCCCCCGTGCACACTCGGAGTTGTGGTCCTCCGGGTCCCTGGGGCGGGGCTGGCGAGTCGGCAATGTCCGCACAGGGCTTTAGCTTCCCCCAACAGAGTGCCCCCAACAATGATGCAGGTAGGAGTCAAGCAGGCGAAGGAGCATATATATTTAGCTATGCAGCACATTAGCCTGGGTGCTGAAACATCTACTGTTCTTCACATGTAGGTAAAGTAAGCACCAAACTGAGTGACACTCTAGGGATGGGAACACATGGAGAGAAATAGTGCCTTTCATCAGTAAATGGTATAGTCCAAATACTCTGTTTTTAATATAAAATCAGTGCTTTCGGTGGTCATATAACTGAAAATACAAGATTTGAAAAAAATATTATTGTCTCTGGGTGCTCGTGGAAGACGATTTCTATGGACCGGAATCTAGAGAATGCTAAAGTTATTCTGTTATTTTACTGACCTCTGCTGGTCGTTTTCTATCAAGAAAGTTCAATACAGGCAGTTGCCAGAAAAATTTAAAAAAGAAAGTGCCTCAGCAGAAAGCAATTCTGTTATTTTACTGACCTCTACTGGTCGTTTTCGATCAAGACAGATAAATAGAGGCAGTTGAACAGAAAAAAAGTCCCTACGCAGAAGGAGACAAGTCCAAGGGCAGCTCTCTGGAGCCCACAAAGTACATACATATATAAGTATATACTGAACTATAAACAAGAGGTCTCGAATGCTTGGCCTAAAAATGACTGCAAGTCCACCCATCAAAATTGAGTGGGTGGACAAGTAGCCATTTTTCCGACGGGCCTTACTCCACAGGGCCATTGGAGTGTTTGGCCTCAGCGGAGACAGAGTAGTCTCTGCCGTGGCCAAACTGAAGGTCCTCCTGCATTTACATTGGGGCGGACCTTCATATTGACGATATGTATACCACGTCGCCGTTGCAATGGAGTGTACATACCACCAATATATAAATCAGGCCCTTAGTCTGTAAAGAGGTTGCCTGGGGTTATGCTGTTTAATTTCCTGACCTGCTCTATTAAAGTTACCTTTTTCTTTAGAATGAATGTGGATAGAACTAGTTGTGCTGTCTCATCTGAAGTGTGGTAGGTATTGTTGGTGTATTAAATAAATATCTTATAACTATGTTTATTTTCTTCTTCCGTCTGTGTGATTATAAACTCTGTATTCATTTCACAATATAAATTTTATTAGTCAAGCCACACTTGTAGGATCACTTCACAAGTATTTCAGGACATGGCAGATGTGTAATTTTATAATGCACGCATGTGTTTTAATATTTCAAGATAGATTATTTCTCAGACGTCTTGCTATGTATAATTTGTGATAAACAACATCTGTGTTGTTTAAAATGTGGTTGTGGGGCTCATCAAGTCCTTCCATTTCCTTACTCCTGTGAGACCATGCCCCTTACTGGTCTTTCTGTTTACCTTCCCTACCTCGTTAACCACAAAAAGCACACTGCCCTGCAGAGACCACCTCTCTCCACAGGGCTTCACACTACCAAAGACAAGTCCACAGTCCCACACATCCAACAAAACCAAACATTAGATTTAAAACTGTTTAACAGTTCTGTGTCCCTGAAATCCCCTTGAAGTTTGGTGATTAGAGTTTGTGGTCATTCTGAGCATCAAATATTATCCTGTAGCAAAACTCTTGAAATGCAGTAAAAGGGCTCATTACCTTCTTCTTGTGCTTTCCTCAGCGAGCTAAGGAACATGGCGGCAGCTTCAGAAATAGTGATCGGATTCGAATTTCGACTGCGTGTCTCTAGAGAGAACAAAACATAGATATTTTGAACGAAAATCTTTATAGAAGTAGAGAAGCTCTCAACGTACCTCACATTTTTTTACAGAAACTTAGATGAATACTGTGGTGTTGAGAACAGATGTTTCACGTTCCAGGCTTTATCAAAATTAAAGCTGAAAATTCTATTTAAGTGTTTTGTAAAATACTCCTACTAGATCACTTTGAAAACATTCCTTGTCTGAAAACCAGGGTGATTTGTCATCTGTCCTGATAGGAGGAGTACCATGGAACTAGCTCAATTTGTAGATTGCAGTGGATGTTTAAACCAAAATGCAGTGTTAAAGAACTTTAAAAATTCAGAGCAAACAGAGATCATCAGTGCTGTATCAATATTACATAATATTATTACGGCAATGCCCTACTCGCCTCCATAAATGAGGACCTTCTGACAAAACTTCAGGTCCTGTAGAGCACTGCGGCCAGACTGGTCCTAAACCTACCTCCCCACACCCCCTCTGCGCCCAGTCTAAGGACATTACACTGGCTTCCTACAAAAAAACGCATCAAGTTCAAAATATGCTGTCTAGTCCACAAGACACGTAACGGTCATGGACCAAAATACCTAGCAAAAAAGCTGATGGTCTATCGCCCGGCTAGAACCCTCCGCTCCACCAGCAAACATCTCCTTAACTGTTCCCAAAGTCTGTACAGTAAGGAATGGTGACAGATCCTTCTCTAAAATAGCCTAGAAACGATGAACACCCTAAATATCGATTCCACAATATCGAATGGACAGAATATCGAATCAAAAATATAGAATAGACAGAATATCGATTTATCAAAATATAGATAGGACAGAAAATCGAAATTGGGGTAGGAAATATCGAATTCCACAATATCTAATTTTATAATATAGATTCGCACAATATCGAATTTTATAATATAGATTCCCATAATATCAAATTTTTTTTAGTGTTATGTATGGTAGTATATGTGTTAAAATTATGTATTATTTTTCTAATGTATGTTTAATATTTTTAAAGTGATGAATGTTATGTAATTTAATTTTTGCGTAATTTAATTCCGTAGCGGGTTGTGGGTTTATAGGGGAATAGGGTGGGAAGTAATTTAAATATTTTAAATGAAATATTAATTTTAATTTCTATGTATTTATAATTAATTGATTGATAATTAATTATTAATTGGTAATTACATTTTATAAATTAGTAATTCATTTTTATTAATTGATTAATTGATAATTCTGTTAATTAAATGTTTTATTATTAGGAGCGGGTTGTGGGTTTATAGGGAAATAGGGTGGGAAGTAATTTAATTACAGTAAATTAAATATTAAATTTTATTTATATGTATTGATAATTCATTAATTGATAATAAATGATTAATTGGTAAATAATGTTTAATATTTGGTAATTATTTTTTATAAATTGGTAAATCATTTTTATTAATTGATTAGTTGATAATTATGTTAATTGTATTTTTCATTATTAGGAGCAGGTTGTGGGTTTATAGGGGAATTGGGTGGGAAGTAATTTAATTGTAATAAAGTAAATTTTTATTTATATGTATTGATAATTAATTGATAATTCATTATTTATTGATAATGAATTTATTAATTGGTAATATTCTTTTAATTGGTAATTAAGTGTTATTAATTGGTCATTATTTTTAATTATTATTTTATTGGTATTGATAATTAATTTAATCTTATTTTAATATTAAATCATTTCTGTCCCTACTTTTGCACTCTCTAGAGTGGGAATAGTCATTTTTACCCCTACGCTATCCAATGTTTTCCCTACTGTTGCACTCTCTGGAGTGGGAATAGTAAGTTTTACCTCTACACTATCCAACGCTTTCCCTACTGTTGTACTCTCTGGAGTGGGAATAGTAATTTTGACCCCCCCACCCCCGCTATCCAACGCTTTTTCTACTGTTGCACTGTTTGGAGTGGGAATAGTAATTTTTACTCCTACGCTATCCAACGCTTTCCTTACTGTTGCACTCACTGGAGTGGGAATAGTAATTTTTACCCCGACGCTATCCAACGCTTTCCCTACTGTTGCACTCACTGTAGTGGGAATAGTATTTTTCACCCCTACGCTATCCAATGCTTTCCCTACTGTTGCACTCTCTGGAGTGGGAATAGTAATTCTTGCCCCTTCGCTATCCAACGCTTTCCCTACTGTTGCACTCACTGGAGTGGGAATAGTAATATTTACCCCTACGCTATCCAACGCTTTCCCTACTGTTGCACTCACTGGAGTGGGAATAACGATTCTTACCCCTACGGTATTCACCGCTTTCCCTACTGTTCCACTTTCTGGAGTGGGAATAGTCATTTTTACTCTCCCGCTATCCAACACTTTCCCTACTGTTGCACTCTCTGGAGTGGGAATAGTCATTTTTACCCCTACGCTATCCAACGTTTTTCCTACTGTTGCACTCTCTGGAGTGGGAATAGTAATTTTTACCCTCCCGCTATCCATTGCTTTCCCTACTGTTGCATTCTCTGGAGTGGGAATAGTAATTTGTACCCCTACGCTATCCAACGTTTTCACTACTGTTGCACTCATTATTAATTACCATAATTACTTTTTTAAATTATTTAATTATTATATTTTATTTATTTTTATATTTATATAATATGTGTATTTATATATTTATGTCAAAATATTTTTATAAATGTTCTAAATATTTTATAATTGAGATTAATAATTATTTTATATTATTAAGTACATTTATATTTTAAAACATGTACATTTCATTTATTATTTTTACATTTTAAGCTTTTTTACATTATTTTAATTATGTTTTATTTAATTATGTTCATTATTTAATTACATTTCTAGTATTTTTAATACATTTAAAAAATTCGATATTTTAGTTAACTATATTTTAACATTCTATATTTTGGAATCGATATTTTAGTACTTACCTGTTTGTAGATAGGCATCCTGTATTCTGTCCCTCGATATTTTGGCGTCGATATTTTGATAATTCGATATTTTGTCCCTCGATATTTCAATACTGATCCCCCAGAAACCTGGAACTCTCTGCCGCTATACATCAGGCTGGAACAGAACCACCAGAAGTTCAGAAGAAACCTAAAAACCTGGCTTTTCTAGCTCGGCCTGGCCCCACGTCTGTTCCCCCTGAGTATCTGCTAGCGCTAAGAAACCTATGGGTGATTTACACGCCTAACAAATACCAAATACAAATACTAGTGCTATTTGTTGTGCCTAATGCACCTGCCCCAAGAAGCTCTTTACAGACATACATATCAGGAAATTAAACGGTGTCTAACTCTTTATGAAAGAGAGAAAATACAATGGATCGGAAGTAGTAACAAATAGTATTTTTTGACCTGAAAAAAAGAGTAGGCATTAACATTACTACCTTTAGAAAGTTGTTTACAAATCTTGGGGAACAGGTGGAGGATGGGGGGGGGTCTTGCTTGTTTTGTATGGGAGCCCCCAGCTAATTGTTACAAAGTCCTACTACTGACTAGATCCTATACTACATTGCTTTGCAGGAAGTCAGAGCTACTGCTAGCGGAATCTGAAATATCAAAAGGTAATAATACTCACAAGGAGTATTATCTGTTTGCTGTTGCTAACGCTCCCCACCATGCCCAAATCCTCCTAATATACCTGGCCCAAATTATTTAGAAGCACACATTAAACCGGTTGTTTGTATTTTATTTCACACTGTAGGAAAACATTAATTTCAATAAAAGACTTGATTCCAATGGGCCATTGCTGACACTTCCAAACTTTCCTAACTCTTTGGTGCAAATTGTGGCCACATTGGTTTCACACTGTGCGGAAGACTGCACTGTTGATGATATATTTCATCAGCAGGTGAAATGTAAGACTGTAGGGCCTCTAGTCTTACTCTAGTCAGGATAAGCGGATTACGTGTCTAAAATAACCCTTGCTCACTCAGGGCCCGATTCACAAAAGTAATCTGAGACAAAATCCTAACTTTATGACTTTTGTATTCACAACAGGCATTTAGGAGTAGTAAAATTAGTTCAAGAAGCAGGTATGCAGAAGATGTTGAAGTCTTTGAGTTCCCTGAGACTGTCAACAGGAGGCAAGTTCTACATCAAGCCCTTGGAGATACTTAGAATGTAGAAAGAGCAGTCCAGTCATTTCCCTGTCCAAGACAGAAGCAGCAACTGCGGGCCAACCAAGCAAAGCACACATCACAGTGGTAGTCTCTCTTCGCAGCTCTTTCAGCTCTTCTTCCTGGCAGGTTCCGTAGACAAGCAGTAATCTGAAGTTCGGGGGTCAAGGCCCCAATATTTATATAATATTTCCCTTTGTATTTGGCCCTAACAAAGTTCCACTGGCATACATTGTCCAGTTCAGCCTGGCTAAAGCCAGGCTCACTCCAGGGGCCGAAGACAGCATTGTGGAAGACAGACACAGTCCTTTCAGGTGCAAGCAGCAACTCCTCCCACTTCTCTGAATGTAGCCAGGTCTATTCAGCCTGGCTATGAGTCACCCAGGAAAGGCAGGACACACCTCAACCCACACTGGTGCACATACCAGCCACTGTCAAGTCTAAACCCCAGACAGAGAATACACAACAGGCAGAGGCACATATATGGTTAGAGAAGAAAATACCCACTTTCTAAAAGTGGAATTTTTATGCACACAATATCAAAATGTTTCTTACTAAAAGATGTATTTTTAAATCCTGAGTTCCGGTATACCAAACTCAATTTTTCTATCAGTTTCCACTGGAAGGCTACCTTTGTAAAGTGATACCAAGCAGCTCCCATGTTAACCTTTGGGAGAGATAGCCTTTCAACAGTGAAAACAAAATACACAGTATTTCGCTATTAGGACATGGAAAAATACACCACTACATGTCCTACCTTTGAAATAGTGATATAAATCTATATATATATATATATATATATATATATATATCATGCTCCTGGGTTTTTGCCACAAAGTAAGAGAGCACACGGGCAGCCGAGAAGGTTTAAACCCATAACCTTTAATATCTGGTATGGACGGCATGCAAACTTGGGACAAATGCAGACAGTTCCTTCACGACGCCTTACGCGTTTCGAAATCTTTTCTTCATCAGAGGCTTTGAAATGAAGGTTGCGCGCTTGCTCCCAAACGCTGCCTTAACAAGCAATGACACGCCCCTCAATGGGCTGTCCAAATGGAACAGTGTCCTGCAGCCGTGTGGGAGTTGTAGTTTTGAATCCGTAGATGGAAGCACCCTTAGCTGCATTAAAGGCTCTGTATGAGCCCCCCCATGTTTGCCTCCGTCCTCATCCGGCTCAGATGCCCCACAGGAGGTAGGTATTTGACGTTCCTCGTGGCCCCCAAGGTTCGTAGGGTGGTGCTCATCTCGCGGCCGGCCTGCCGCTTTAACATCATGCTCCTGGGTTTTTGCCACAAAGTAAGAGAGCACACGGGCAGCCGAGAAGGTTTAAACCCATAACCTTTAATATCTGGTATGGACGGCATGCAAACTTGGGACAAATGCAGACAGTTCCATCAGCTAGCCTGGGAAAGGGGAGGTGAACCCTTTCTCAAGTCAAGAGGGTAGAGAGGTTCTTTCACCTTATGGAAGGGTACTGGAGGGATACGTCCTCCCAAATTATTACATATAAACAAAATGTATCCCACCTTGTAGATTTCTATCACTTGAGGCACTAGTCTCTTCAGGTGGTGCTCTGCCTTACTAAAGGTGGGGAAGGAAAGGATTCCTTTTCTTTATATAACCCTTTAACTTCTTTTTACAAATAGATTCAGATGGAGCTTTCCTAAGAGCAAAGGGGAAAGCATTCCATAATTTGACCTTCCTCCCCTTCTAGTTGTGCACCTTTTGGAGACTTGCAGCAAAAGACAAACGTCAAATCTATGAGATCTAGATGGGCAGTGAGGCTTACGCTTTTTCCTAAGGTAAGGTGGTCCTTGCTGAAAAAAGCTATATATGCTAAAATAAGAGCCTAAATCCAACCCGCCTAGCGACTTGCAGCCAATGCAGATGTTTTATGTGAGGACTGACTGATTGGGGAAATGAGATTACCATGCAGCACCGCCCACCAGACCACGAGTTAACTTGTAATCTGGGGGGCGGTGTGCGGATGAGTTTGGTAGTGGGAGAGGAGCGGTGGCATGGAGGTTCGCTCTCAAACCACCAAACTCGTATTCAGGCACTTATAAAACTACCAAATTAAGTACATATTAAACAACTATAACTTAAAAAAAAGACATTTACTAAAAATATTATGAACATTTAAAAAATATGTATATCTATCAGATAATGTAAAATTAAAAACATTTGCAAATAATAATAGCTATATTTAAAAAAATATTAAGAAAAGTATTCAATAAAATACTATTCCCACTCAAGTCTATGCAACAGTAGTGAAAGCGAAGGCGTTTAGAGGCATTTGGACAAAGTTTTGAGATGTGGAAATATCTAATTTTTAATATTGTGATCCACAAATATTGTGATGCAGGAATATCATTGACAAGAATATCGATTTTCTAAAGTAATAATGATGTCAAAAATATCTATGTTATAATATTGTTTACAAAAATATTTATGTTGCTAATATCAATGATAAAATATCAATGGACCCAATTATGATTTCGGTGGGACTGTCACCGACAGGCCTTCTATGGTGGTCCCACCGCATTAGGATGCAGTTGGACCTCAGCTGGGCTGAGGGACCAATCAACGCCTCCAAAATGCATAAGGAGCCTGTCGGAGAGTTTGTCCGACCGTAATCCCTACAACCGCCCCTGTGTCTGCGGAGGCACTGCCATAGGGATTATGATCTCCCTTTGCAATGGGCCTCATTACGAGGACCGCCAAACCCGCGGGGGAACAGCCTTGGCAGTCTTCGACCAGGGTGGTCAGGCTGCTCTGGGACCACCGTAACCACCTGGGATCACAGATCTCTGGCGGTGTTGCAGCGGTCTTGAGGCCCACCAAGCAGATTACGATTACCTGCACACTTTTCATGACAGTTAGGAAGCAAAGGGTGCATGCTGAGGGGGCACATCTTGTGCCACCCTGTGTGCATGAACCCCAGTACCTGCACGCCATGGACTGCTGAAGTCCATGCAATGCAGGTACTGATTTTGACATTCATATTGTGGTGCCTATTTCATAGGCATTGCTGTGAGAACACCACAGAACTGCTCAGCAGACAGAAGAAAACTCCTAATCTGGCAGACGCTGCAACCATGGGTTTGGTTGTGAGCGAGTGGCGGTCCTGCTCCTGCACCGCAAAACTCATAAAGAGGCCCTTTACATAGCGGTCCGACTACCATGTAAAGGCAGATGGAATGGGGCTTTAAGAGCCCCTAGCAGGACCCCGTCCCCATACAAATCCCAGAAAGGCTCAGGGGGGACACAGTTGATGCCCCCTACCAAACATCCATGCACTGTGTGCCAGACACCACATGTTGCTTGGCACACACTGCATGGATGTTTGAAAACTGCCCTTTTCAACTGCGGCTTGTGCTGTGGCGCTTTTCTAGGGTGGCAACACAAGCCGCAATGGAAAAGAGCAGTTTTCAGACTGCCTGCATGGGTCGCATCATAATCGGGCAGGTGGAACCACCGACAAGTAGTCGGACAGACACCTGCCTGATACGATGTCCGACCGCCATCGTAATGAGGCCCTATGTCGTTACTACCGTTCACAAATGTATTGTTGTTAATAACTTTTTTAAAATATTTTTATGTGTTTTAGTATATGTTTTATTTGTATATGTTAAACATTTTGTGTATAATTATTGTAAATGTTTTTAATATAGTTTGGAAATGCTTAGTTGTTTTAAAATGTTATTTATTTATTGTAATGTTAGTATTATAGCGGGTTGTGAAGTGGTACAGGGTGGGAAGTAAATTAATTATCTTTAAAGAATAATTCATTTTTAATTATTAATTATTTAATTGATAAATATATAAATTGTGTAGTTAACTTTTTTTAAGAGTAATATTTAGGTGCGGGTTGTGGGGTTTGTAGGTTGTGGGGTTTGTTTGTGAATAGGGTGGAAAGTAAATTATTTATAATTAATAAGTAATACATTCTACATTGATTAATAATTACCTACATAAATTGGGTTATTTTTAAAGTTATGTTTTAAGTGCAGGTTATTAATTATTACTTTTTATTATTAATTATTCCATTGATAAGTATATTAATTCTGTAATTAATAAAGCAATGTAAGTTGTGTTTTGGTGCAGGTGGCGGAGTTTGTGAGGTACAGTGTGAGAAGTAAATCAATTATAATCTAATTCATAAAATAATGTTGATGATAATGATTTAATTGCTAATTAGTGATGTGAATTGTGTAATTAAGATTTTATTTAAGATATATTTCAGGTGCGGGTTGTTGTGTTTGTAGGGGTAAAGGGTGGGACGTTAATTAAAATAATTAATTAATTATTAGTTAATTAATACTAATTGTTTAACTGATAATTAATTATGTAAATTATGTAATTGTTATAATATTTAAGATATATTTTTGGTCTGGGTTGTTGGGTTTTTAGAGGTATAGGGTGGAAATGTATTAATTTCTGATAATTATCAAGTTGTTAATTATTTAATTGATAATTATGTACATTTTACAATTATCATATTTGTTGAGTTATATTTTAGGTGTGTGTTCCTTAGTTTTAGGGGTATAGGTTGGGAGGTTATTAAAGTAATTATACATTTAAAATTATTTTAAAATGTTGATATTTATTTTGTAATGTATTAATTGTGCTATGCTTTTTATTTCAATTACATTTTAATTGTTGGCTGTTATGACTGAGTATATGGTGAGGTATTTAAATTAAATTAATATTTTTTGTTTAATTGATACTCATTTTTTAAAATTGAATAATTATGTAATTTATTTATGTTTTGTTAAAATGTAGACATATAATTTTAATAATTTAGATATTTATATTTTGTGTTATTTGATAGAGCTATTAAAATATGTTATTTGGTGAAAGTGAACTACTCTTTCTCTACTGTTGAACCAGCAGGAGTGTGAATATTACATGTTCCCGTTCTTGTTTTTCCAACTCTTTCCCTACTGTTGCACAGACTGGAGTAGGGATAGTAAATGTTACCCCTACTGAGTTCAATGCTTTCCCTACTATTCCACAGACTGGAGTGTGAATATAAAATTAAGCCCCTCCTGAGTTTAATGCTTTCCATGTTGTTGAACAGACTGGATTGAGAACAGTAAATTTGACCCCTTCTGAGTCCATCCCTTTTCCTACTGTTGCATTGACTGGAATGGTAATAGTACATTTTACCCCTCCTGAGTCCTATGCTTTCCCTACTTTTACACAAATTGGATTAGGAATAGTTAATAGTATTGGAATAGTAAATGATCCCTTTCCTGAATCTGACGCTTTCCCAACCGTTGCACCGACTGGAGTGGTGATAGTAAATTTTACCCCTCCTGAGTGCAACGCTTTCCATACTGTTGCACAGACTGGTGTGGTAATAGTAAATTATACCCCTCCTCAGTCCAATGCTTTCCCTACTGTTACAGAGAATGGAGTGAGAATAGTACATGTTACCCCACCCGAGTCCAACACTTTCCCTACTGTTGCACAGACTGGAGTGGGAATAGTACATGTAGCCTCTCCTGAGTCCAATGCTTTCCCTACTGTTCAACAGACTGGAGTAGGAACAATAAATTTTACCCCTCCTAAGTTAAAAGCGTTCTCAACTATTGTATAAATTGGAGTGGGAATAATATATTTATTAGTTATATATTTCACTTATTTAATTAATATTGTTGACCAATATATTATTTTGTGTTTGTGCATTTAAATATATATCTTTTTACATAAAAGTGTATGTATTTCTAAGATATTTTTAGTAAAACATATTTTTATATATTATTTATTTTTTATTTGTATAATTAAAATGCAAATATTTTAAACATTTTTGCAGTTTATTTGCTGTACTTTTTTATTTTTATGTGAATGGACATATAAATATATATGTGCATGTATATACATAAATACTTGTTATATAGGTGCATTTAAAAACAATTATAAAATTATAATATAAATTAAAATCATTATTTTTTTTAATGGTTTTACATTACAGATGTGTATGTAAACATACACAATTTTATCTATATGCGTGTTTGTTTAAATTAGTAAATATATTTATAATCTTTTTAAATATTATTTAAACATATTTAATTTGCATTATTTTAATGTTATGATAAATTGTTTATGTTTTACTCATTTAACCCCTCCCGTGCTGGTGACGGAACCGCTCCGTCACCAGCCTCGGTCGCACTGTGCTTTTGAGGGAGCGGTTCCGTCATGGCCCGCTCGGCGCGCCTGCGCGTCACTGATTTTGCGCCTGCGCTGGACGTTCCATTGAGCGGGCGGGGCCGTGACGTAACCGCTCCGTCACAAGCACAGCGTGCCCGAGGCTCGTGACGGAGCGGTTCCGTCACCAGCATGGGAGCGCCACGCGGCCCCCCTAGCGCTGCGGCGGAATTGCTGCCGCAGCGAAGGGGTTAAACTACATTTATAGTAAAAAATTATATTTTTGTATATATTTTTCAATGTTAGTGTAAAACAATACTTTTTTTCCATATTTTTATACTTACAATGATGGGCCTCATTCTTTCCGACCGACTCGGGTTTGGGAAGTCCGATCGATCAATTACGATGGTTTCGAACACCGTTTCGCCAGGTTCCCATTAACGTCAATGGGAGCCTGTGTTCCGACTGACAACTCATGCTCCCATTGAAAAAAGAGGTGAGTGCGGAAAACCTTGCACCCTGTGGCGGGCCCCCTATGGTGCCTGCGAAACTGTGCATGGTTGGAAAGAGGGGACTCATGGGTACCACCACGGGCCCCCACAGGAGGCCTCAGGGTGAAGGGGAAGATTGCTATGGGCCCCCAAAGTCAGTTTCCGACAGCCGATCCAGGCCGGACAGACCAAGTCGGAACAGCTGTCGGAATCCAACATCGTAATCAGTCGGTCGGTCGGTTGAGCTCTACGATTCGGCTCCGCCTGACTCGATTGTCCGGATGCCGAATGGAACCGATTCGGAATGACAGACAGACTACCTTGTATCGTAATCCGTTGGTCGGATACTTGGCTTCCAACATGGGTTCAGTCAAACCGAATGACACTCAGAACCTTTCCAAACGACATCGTAATGAGGCCCTATTTGTATAGAAAAGCTATATTTTTGTAATCGATATTTTTTACACTATATTTTGGTATCAAGATATTTATGGTTTTGATATTGTGTCAGTGAACCCTTTCAGAGGGGTTGAATTTACTATTCCCACTACAAACAGGTCAACAGTAGGGAAAGTATTGGACTTGAAAGGGTAAGATTTACTATTCTACCTCCAGTCTGTGCAACGGTAGGAAAAAACGTTGGCCTTCAGAGGGGTAACATATAATATTTCCACTCCGGTCAGTGCCACATTAGGGAAAATTTTAGACTTCAGGGGGAATAAATTAACTATTCTCATTCCAGTCAGTGCACCAGTGGGGAAAGCGTTGGACTTCGGAAGCATTACATTTACCATTCCACTCCAATCTGTGCAGCAGTAGGGAAAGTCTTAGACTCCAGAGGGGTAAAATTGACTATTTCTACTCCAGTCTATGCAACATTAGGGAAAGCGTTGGATTTCGGAAGAGATTTTTCTATTACACTCCAGTCTATGCAGCAGTAGTGAAAACATTGGACATTAAAGGGATTAAATTTTTTATTCCCACCCGGGCTGTGCAACAGTAGGGAAAGCGTTAGACTTCGAATGGTTTAAATGTACTAATCCTTCTTCGGTATATACGAAAGCAGGGAAAGCATTGGACTTTTGAGGGCAATATTTACTATTCCTACTGTACATTGAACTTCGGAGGGGTAAGATTTACTATTCCCACCCAGTCTGTGCAACAGTAGAAAAAGAAATGGACTTCAGAGGTGTTAAATTTACTATTCCTACTCCAGTCTCTGCAGAAGAAGGGAAAACATTGGAAATCAGAAGGGGGAGATATACTGTTCCCACTGTAGTGCAATAGTAGGGAAAGGTTTGGAATTCAGAGGGACTACATTTACTATTACCACTGCAGTCAGTGCAACAGTAGTGAAAGTGCTGGTATTTGAAGATGTTACATTTACTATTTCCACTCCAGTCTGTGCAATAGTAGGGAAAGCGTTGGACTTCAGATGGGTAAGATTTACTATCCAGTCTGTGCAACAGTTGGGAAAGGATTGGACTTTGGAGGGGTAAGATTTACTATTCCCACTCCGGTCTGTGCAACAGTTGGTAAAGTACTTCACTTCAAGCAAATTATATATTTGAATAACCATATTAACTTAGAACAAATATACAACTCTTGATATGAACATTATTATTTTACCATTAAATATATATTCAAAAAAATAAAAACTATTTAACAATGTACATGATTATTAAAAATGTATTAATTAAATATCAATTCAATTTTTTCGATTAATTACTTAATGAAGGTCCCACATTCAACCCCCACAAATGTAGCCGCCCAAGCTTAAAATATAACTGCCCTCTGACAGCTGCTTTCCCCATGCTGCCGTGGAGGCGGTCAGTGCATGTCTGGCGGTGGCGGCAGTACTCCCGCGGTCTTTCGTTCTGCAAACTGTCAACCTTGTAATATGGCAGACAGACTGCCAACTAGGCAGCAGGTTTTCTGATGCCGTTTCAAGGGCAGTTCTCTTACAGGCAAACTCGCAATCAGGCCCTAAGCACTGATCTATGCCAGGTACAACTGAAGTATGTGGATATTCCTAGAGGTTATTTTAAAGTGCTGAGATGTACTAAGATTTACAATTCTTTTCTTATGTTTGCATTGTTCAGATTTTTTTCTGTCATTCTTTGCTTACCTTTAGAATGTTCTCTCTCATCCCTTATCCAGATCTTAAATTACAATCACTAATTGGAGTGAGTGTCTGCTATCTCAGGCAGAGCACACTCTCTAGAGTGGGTTGTTGGAGGATGGGAACAGTGCTGCAAAAAATGGTAGTAAAAAACGGATCCAAAGAAAAAAGTGTTTAGTTGAAAAGTAGGTGCAGATGTGAAAAGGGCATATATGGACCTGAATAATAAGTCAATGCACAAAAAACAAATCCCTTTGTGCTTAATTAAGAAGTCTAAAACTAGTTCTCTATCCGATGAAGTTGAGATGTTAACCTAGTCTTCAAAACATCTGTGGTTTTCCAGAAGGTTTGCGCTCAATGAAGGGGTCAATGGTGGGATTTGAGAAAGCGAATTATGAACTTGGAAGAGGATGATGGCATCAAACTTGATATGCCACTTCCTTGCTAGATTTACAACTGAGAAAACTCAGCTCAACTACTTGTAATTGTGACACAAACAAGCAGCTTTCCCAATGAAAAATGCAAAATAGCATCAAGCAGTATCAGACAATAATAAACCCAAGAAAACAACACAATAAAATTCCCAACCAATTTAGATAAATCAAGAATCCTTTAATAAGCAAAATCGCACAAAATGGTTAAACTTGGAGGGAATCAGAAACATGAATTTTTTAATGTGTTAGGGCAATAAAAGTGGCAGGAAAAAACAGACCACAAATCAGTGTCAATGTCCATGTAGACTAGGGCCTAGATGTGGGTTCAGTCTGAGCATGATGAGGCAGAGTTTGGGTAAGGCTTGTGGGTCAAGGATTTACCTTGGCACTTAGGGGGTTGTATCCATAAAGGGATAGAGGGCTGCTTGCCCCCTCCCCAAGCGCTCAGAGAGTCCACCCCTGCGGCTAAACTTATTTATATGAGGAGGGGAACGGAGCAGGTGGCTCTCTTCCAAAGCCTCCAGAGGCCCCGGGGAGCACATCCCTTTCGGCCGAAATTTGTTTGACTCAGAGGCAGTTGTCCACTGCTTTTTTTTATGTGCTTTGACAATGCCAAGATGTCATTTTGCATAGCCATGTAATCACTATACACGGTCTATCACATTGTACCTATACATTTAGAAATGTTTCTTTTAAATGAACAATAGGTCCTTTTTTTGTTTACAAATAGATCTTATGGACAAATCCTTTTATCCTTGTCCCCTGCTAAAGCAATTAGGAGCAATTTTTGAATTCACTCATTCAGTCTCATACTGATTTTTTTAAACCCTTTACCTGTACTACACTGGAGCCATTGACCAGCACTGCCAGTATGAAAGTTGTTCTAGTACCACTAAATTCTGGTAGAAGGGCTTTCGGTGTTCAGGAATCTCTTCCCTGGAATGAACCAACAATAGCACCACAGCAGATTGCAGAGCACTTAGCTTCCCAAATAACATTACAATGTGGTTCATCAGCAGCAGACAGCCCAAGCATGTGTCAAATAATCAGCCCACAAATACTTTTTCATTAGGCGGCAGTGTATGCAGTGCACGATAAGTGAGCTATAATATAACATAAAATAAGAGAAATACACATTTGGTATAAATTTAAGATATGGATTAGGAATGCAAGCTCTGCCTTCAGGTCTTACTTGTCAGGGCAAACAGTCACTTGTGAACCAGGGGTGGGCAGGCATTCAACATGCTGACATTGCCAAGTTATACCCCAGCTCGCATATTCAGGGAAACAGTACAAACATTAAAATTAAGTATGTTGAGAAAGGTAGAATATATTGGCTTGACCACGCTGTAGTACGCCGCTGGGCCATGCCCAGTTACATCTGAGGTTTGACATGATATCAGACGTGTATTAATAAAATGGGAGAGACTCTGCCAGCACAGACAGGTGGGGGTAGTCAGTGGGTCAACAACGGTGTCCCATATTATTAGAGCTGCTGCCATGTGAGCACTGCGCCAGTACAGTGGCGATGAGGAGGAGCTTGGCCCACCACACCTACTTCTCATTCTTACTCCTCAACACTCATGAATGCACCCCCACCACACTGCATAAGCCATGAAGGCAGTCACCACACCATGACCTCGGTGGTGTGGAGATCATCAAGCCCATCCACCGTCTCCTCAAATTCAAAGGTTTCTGGCACACCTGCTCATGCCTGCACCCCTGCTACCAGAGACTTGGCATATAATGCCTGCACATGCGACCAGAGACTTGCCGTTGAATGCCTGCCCCTGCTACCAGAGACTTGGTGTTGCATGCCTGATAGCCCACCTCTCCACTCTTGGCCTCCTGGTCCCATCAACAAAGGTAACATCAATGCAACCAGCTACTTGCGTCTCTGCAGCTGCCATGTGCCATGTGCCAACCTTGCATGCTTAACATGCATCATGAGCGCCACACAACAGGATGGGCACAAACTGCACAAAGCCAACAGGCTGCCCCCACTCCTAGCTGATGTTGCTCCACCACAGCTCCCCCATGCCCACTCATTCCGTGGGTGGTGCATCCAACCCATTACCTCCATTCAGCTAGCTATGTGACCATGCAACTGCTGCACCGCAATGGTGCACATGGGTCATGCGGTTGAAAAACTACTTTAAAGCCACCTAGGAAACCAATGGAGAAACAAAACGATCCATTTTTCTTCACTACCCAGGCTAGAAAATCTTCAAACTATTTTGACCCTTCCCGACACTGAAGGAGACCCTGATTATGATGGTGCCATCGCTGACCTGAATGCCTATTTTGACCCCAAATGACCCTGGACTGTGACAGATTCAAGCTCTGACAGGCTCGCTAACACAAGGTTGAGTTCATTGATCTTTCCTATGCCTGCCTGAGGGAACTCTTCAGCACCTCCACTGAGGATGGCCCTCAGAAAGATGTATGCGCACAAATTATCCAATGCTATTGGTCAGCCGCCCTGTGGCATCACATCCTACAACTCCCAGGAATGCCGCTAGTTGAAATCCTCACACTCCCCACTGGCTTGAATTTCCCATTGATCAAGCTGAACAAATTGAAATGGCTTTTCACAAACTTACCATACCGCACGAGCCTGTACCCAGGCCAATCAAAGTTGAGACGGCAGTTGCTGTCTCCAGAGGTCCCCTGCGACGAGTGAACTCCAAAACTACTCGTTCTCTCCACCAAGGGCAAGATATGTTCACAAGCCAAAGACTTAATCACTTTGCCAACGTCTGCTGAGGTTGGCACAGAACATCTGTGCAGAACATCTGCGCACCGAGGCTGAGGCACACAATGGCACCAAGGAGTACCTGCCGTGGCACACATCCTCGCAAAAGAACCCGAGGGTGATGTGACCTTCACACTCGAAGGCGGTGTTCCATTAAAGATGATAATGACCAGATCTTCCATCTATCCTGTGTGCTAGCACCTCGTCACCCACACAACCCAGCCATCCTACTTGAAAGGTAGTCATCAGACGCATGCCAGTAACATACCTCATCAACAATGGTGCAGTTGCCAACGTCAGCAGTCTGGAGCAGTTTCAAACTCTAGAACCGTGCCTGAGCTACAACCTCAAGACCTTTGCCTATGGAAGCACAACGCCCATCCCACCAGGAGGCATGTTCGTCTGTTCCATCACCCACAGCGCACAATTGTGTACAAAGAAGTTCTTTGGCGCATCAGCTGGCTCTGAAACACTCCTCTGTTTCAACATCGCAGAGCGTCTTCAGCTCATCCACTTTGCCACCACCATTGGCGATACCAGCATTGTCCACCTGCTTGTTGACTTTGAGATTCTGTCCAAAGGCCTACGATGTCTGTAAGGGCCCCCGGTGTCCTTGCGCAGTGACCCCCACAGTGCGACTTGTCACACTATGTCAATACAGGATCCTGTTGCACATTCGCCCCACCATGAGAGCTGAATAGTAAAAACTTGAGGACACCAGGGTCATAGAGAAACCATCTGGGCTAATCCCGTAGTGCCTTGCAGATTGGTTGCCAACAAGCCTAAGAAACCAGGATTTATCAGCAGTTGCATTGAAATGCACCTTCCCAACATGGCCATCAACAGAGAACGCCACATCTCTTTCACAATTGTTGACCTCAATGCTGACATGAAAGGCACCAGGTGGTTTGTTGAATTTGGATCTAAACTCCTGATGTCACCGGTTTGAGTTGCATGAAGATAGGAGGTACATCACATTGTTTTCATTCATGTTGGCCTCCGTCGCTACCCAAAGCTGAGCTCCAGAATGTCACCAGCAGCAGAGGTTTTCCACAACGGAATAAGGGAAGTCCTCACTGGCCTCAATGGTGTCATCAATGTTACCAATGACATCCTCATCCATGCCTCCACCATTGAAAGCCATCATTGTCACATGTGAGGTGCCCCTGAGAAAATTGTGGCAGCAAGACTCAGCCTCAATCGGAACGAATGCAAATCATTCCATAAGGAAATAAAATTCTTTGGCTATATCTTTTCAGACACTGGTATTAAAGTCAACCCAGTCAAGTGCATAGAGGCATCCTTATGCAACACACAGATGGTGATCGTTGGGCATCCATTGCATTTGCCAGCAAGTAGGGATGCTACCACTTTCATTTGTAACTCCACAGCCACCCCTTCCAGGTTGTCACTGATCACAAGCCCCTCTCCCCGCTGGTATGAGGGGTTTGTGATCAGTGCCAACCTCGTGGCCACAGGACTTCATCCTCCTCCATGCATTAAAAAATGAGCCCTTCAGCTCCAGCAACTAACCTTCAGATACCTCTTAAGACATCCACAGTAGAGACCCAGCGACTCTGCTGCAGCACTATTGGGTGCAAATAAGTACACCCATTGGATCACTGAAGTCGGCTGCCCATGGCACTAGCCATAAAATCAACTGCCTTAGACTCATGCCTCCAAAAGGCCCTTGAAGTGACCAAGTCCGACAAACGGAGAGATTTCCTTTGTGATGTAGGGAAAAGTAATGAGCTGGCTCAACACAATTTATCTGCTCTGTGGAACATTCTGCATGAACTCAACATTACCGGATAATGGATCTAGCTTTGAGGTCACAGAATCGTCATTCTCCACCAACTGCAACCGGTAATGTTATGCCTCACCCACACTGGACACCAAGGGTCGACCAAAACTAAAGCCTGTTTGTGAAGAAAAGTCTTGTTTCGGGCCATGGATTCAGAAGAAGACAACATAGATGCCCAATGCCACTTGTGTCAAGCATGCAAATCCCCAGACAGGCACCCTACAGTCAACACCGAGAACCCCAGCACTGGCCCATGGTGCAACATCAGCTTTGATTTTCGATCCCTGCCCAATGGACGCCACATGCTGGCAAAGCTAGAGGCTTTTTCCAAATTGCCCATGATCAAAATACTGACAAGCATGAACTTTGATCAAAAGCAGACAAAATGATGGACTGGAGTGCAGCCCAAGAGACTGCCAGTGGTTTAGATGAATTCAAGTATTCCATCCATCATCTTGTTCCTGTTGCTACCCTAAGTGTCACAGGTGTATTCAGACGTGGGTCCTGTGCTTACTGTGCCAATGGAACGAAGCTTTTGAAAAATTAAGGGTACCCCTACTCGTGAAAAATTCACTACCAGTAGGGACTAACAGACGATTTTGTGGAAAAGGCGCAGTAGTGAATTACAATAAAACTAAAGCCAAAACGTAGGGGGTTCAACAAACAATCTTAATTATTGTGACATATAAACATTATTAATAGAAGCCAAACATGATTTATATAATAGAATACTGTTTTTAATTAATTTATCTTTTTTTCCTTCATTTTTTTGGATTTCCAGTATAAAAATACATATAATCATTACAATGAAAAAATCAAGGAACAACATACAATTTATAACACACAAATTACAGAAAAAGAAAAGGGGGGAGAAAACCCAAATGACTTAGTTGTTATAGTGGACTGATGGAGTTAGCAAAGCGGTGGATGGAAACTCAGAGTTGCGCAAAATAGCAATTGACTGGGATGCTGCCTGAGTAATTACTAGTGGCTAACATTAATTTACGCATTGCATCCATCACTTTCTAATTTACTTTAGTTTGTTGCCCTAAGTGGGACGGGTATGTCCAGACGGGTCCCATAACCAATGTGTCACTGGAACCAAGCACTAGGATGAAACTGTTCAACCCATCCAGCCCAAAAACTATGTTACAGAACGCACAGACCCTTGGCAAATGACACAACAGTGTGTGCGTTGGCACATGGCAGCCTTAAGAGTGCCAGCACAGGGCGGAAGGAAAAAAGTGCCATGTCTTATTAGAAATGGCCCTGTTCTGCTCTCTCCCTTTCACACAATGCTGCATATGAACGTTAGTGTTGCTCTTTTTCCTAAATCTGGGTCCGTATGTCTTGGAGAATACAAGGAACATTCAACCTGTGGTTTATTTAACCCATCCTCAGTTATATGCTCTCAAATGTAACACATCAAATGCACTGAAATGCTAGAAGACAACACCCTCCTGCAGCCTGCATGTCGCAAGGGTTGTGATGTAATATTGATCAGTAAGTTAGGATTTCATCATTTTCACTTTCAAGTCTACAGTTAAGAATGGTATTCACACTATGAATCTGGCTGTGGTGATCTAGCAATAATATCACTGGTTTAGCAGTGCTTAAATAGACAAAGTTTAAAATAAGCAAATTAAAATGATGCATGCACAGTTGTGGTCTAGTAGCAAAGCTGACAGTAATGTTATCTTGCATTATGTAGAAGTGAGTAGAGTGGCATAAAGTGGTTGTGCAGTGGCATAGTGTGGATTTGACTGGCATAGCGTGGAATGCAGTGGTGTAGAGTATGGTGGCATAGAGTGAAGTAGACTGATGTAGAGTAGAGTGGCATAGAGTAGAGTTGCATACAGTCAAGTGGTGTAGAGAGCAGTAGAGTGGCATTGTGTAGAGTGGAGTGGAATGCTGGAGAGTAGAGTGGAGTGGTATAGAGTGGCTTGGAGTAGAGTGGTGCAGCAGAGTGACAGGGTGGAATAGAGTGGAGTAGAGCGGCATAGAGCGACGTGGAGTAAAGCGGCATAGAGCAACGTAGAGGAGAGTGGCACAGAGTGGGGTGGAATGGAGAGGCATGGAGTAGAGTAGCATAGAGTGGATGGGGTAAATTGGTATAGAGTACAGTGGCATGGAGAGTGGAGTGGTGTGGTGTACAGTGTCGCAGAGTAGAGTGGTGTTGCATGCTGTAAAGTGGCACTGTATGTGGTATACAGTAGAGTGGAGAGCGTCAACTAGAGTAGTGAAGAGTAGAAAGGAGTGGCATAGAGTAGAGTGGCAGAGTATGGAGTGGGGTGGAGTGGAGTGGCATAGAGTGGAGTGGAGTAGACTGTGACTTAGAGTAGAGTGGCATAGAGGAGAGTGGAATGGTATAGAGTAGAGTGGTGTAAAGGGAAATGATGTAGAGTAGAGTGGAGTGGCATAAAGTAGAGTGGTGTGGAGTGGTGTGGAGTGGCATAGAGTGGAGTGGCAAAGAGAAGATTAGCATTGAGTAGAGCAGCATAGAGTAGTACAGTTGTGGGTGTAAGTAACTAAAGTCTCAATAGAGAATAGAGGTTGCAGATAGGGCGAAAGCGAAATAATATGCTAAAAGTAGTAAAGCAGATTGCACATCCAGGAATAATACTGAAATGCTCATAAAACTAAATAAATAGTGTATTCCAAAAAGACAAGGAAGAACAAAGACAAGGAAGAGCTCATGTACTTGGTCCATGCTCCAGGGAGAAGCTAACTAACCGTGGGTAATGAACTCTGCTCTGGTAGAGCAGGTTGCGGAGATTTGGTAACTACGCATTTCATTGAAAACACGGAATTCATGCAATAATTCCAATTTTGTTATGTAGCTAAGTAAACTACTGCACCCACAACCCTTTGATAAAACAGCTTTACCTTTACATGCTAAAACATATAACCAATTCACAAAAGTGAACTTTGAAAAATACCAGGCAATGAGAGAGGTGATGATTTTGGAGTCACCCCTAAACTAGGGGGATAGCAAGCAGATGCCTTGAACACAAAAAGCATATCCTGCTGAACGATTTGGTTGTGGTCCCATCCTCCTAGGACCACCCCAAGCAATGTTATGGGCAAAAATACAATGCCAACCAAAGGCCCAAAAAAGCATTATGGGGCAAGATTCAAGGGTTTAGTGAATATTATAGTATTAGCTCTCAGCTGAGCCTGAGAGCCTGCCCCTTGAGGAATGTTTTGATACTGGATGCTATAATATTCACTGCACTCTAGAATATCATCCCATAATGCTTTGCAGGGCCTTTGGTTGGGATTGTATATTTGCCCATAAATGTGGTTGGGGTAACCATAGGAGGATGGGACTACCACCGAATCATTTCAGCATGATGTGCTCTTTGTGTTCAAGACATCTGCTTGGTTCTCTCCTTAGGTTAGGGAGGACCCCAAAATCATCACCTCTCTGCTGCTTGCTATATTTTCATTTTCACTTTGTGAGATGACTATATGCATTTTAGCATGTAAAGATAGATTTAATTATGGTGTAACTAAATGCACTGCTTGCTATCTTTTCAGCGTTATGAGATGACTATATGCATTTTAGCCTGTAAAGATAGTTTTTTGCTGTTTTACTAAAGGTATGTGAGATTTCAGTTTTATTAGTACACATGTTCTTAATACACAGCATAACAGAGTTCATGCAAAAACTCTGGTGTAAGCTACAGCACCACAACCCTTTAATAAAACAACTTTACATGCTAAAAAGCATGTGACCAATTCACAAAAGTGAGCTTTGAAAAATATCAGGCAATGAGAGAGGTGATGATTTTGGGGTCCCCCCTAACCTAGGGGGAGGACCGAGCAGGTGCTTTGAACACAAAGAGCATATCATGCTCAATGATTGTGGTGGTCCCATCCTCCTAGGACCACCCTAAGCAAAGATGTGGCCAAAAATGCAATGCCAACCAAAGGCCCAGCAAAGCATTATAGGGCAAGATTCTAGAGTTTTGTGAATATTATATTGGCCAAATTGTGGCAGAATGGCATAAGCACCGGTGCTGACAATTAAGTGCTGGTGCCGAGCACCGGGAACCACCGGCTCAAAAAAGAGTTCAGACAGAGGAAAGCTAAGTCTGTCTATAGCAAGATCTACAAATAATTCAAATCTAAGCAAACCTTGATTTTTTCGACTTACTGATTGAGTGGGGGCACTTAGACACATCAATATATATAGTACAATTAAAGCACCTGCTACAGTGAGAGGCCTTAAAGACAGATATATATATATATTTATTATATAGTTATTCAAAAGAACCTTAGTGGTTTTTTAAAGTGTAAATATATATTTATATTTTATATATTAAGCCGCTTGTACTTCAATCAGAGTATGTATATAATATTGGCATACATTGGTTAGCACTTGGAAATGTAGTATTTTTTCTATGTTGCTGAATTTTTTGTAATGAATTGCGCGCGCACTTGCACTTTAAATGTATGGCA
Organism: Lissotriton vulgaris; assembly: GCF_964263255.1. NCBI lineage: Eukaryota > Metazoa > Chordata > Amphibia > Caudata > Salamandridae > Lissotriton > Lissotriton vulgaris. Next base: position 2,049,856,370 of record NC_141685.1, read on the forward strand.
TTGGCTGTAAGCAACTGGCCATGTGATCAAGCTGTAAAGGCGAAACGCGTTATGGCGGCGGCAGGCTTGCTGAAATAAAACACGAAGGTTAAAGCACTGAAACTTGGGTCCGTTCTTTCGTCAGCGTTGGAGTTTTGGGCTGAGGCGGCTGCCTTGGCGGGTGGCGAATTCTCGTACATTTGTGTTACCGTAGAGGCTTCCACGGTACGAACGGAACCCCTCCTTGTTGGTTTGGGCTATGCGGCAGGAAGCATTCCCTTGACTGGTCACCCGGAAGAGGTTTTACGAACTCCGGGAGGAGTAAGCCGCAGTGCCCCCGGACGCCGGAAATATCGGACTGCTTTGTAACCGACACCGGGAGGAAGGAAGAAAGCACCGGACGGTGCTTTTAACGGTGAATCGGCGAAAGCGGTCTTTTCAAAGGACGATCCGGTAAGGAGTGTGCGTGTGTTACGGTGTTTGCTCACTGGATTAGCACCGAACAGTTAACCTTTGTGGAGCGATTTAAGCTCTCAGCCTTAGTGCCGTAATGTCCGCAAATAAGTTGCGTGAGCGTGAGGAGGCGGCAGAGGCTATGTTTCTGGATTCCCCGGCTGGGGGATCCGGCCAAGTCCCACAGGCAGCGCAAGCAAACACAGGGAATCCCACCATTCGTGACTTATTCAAGAAGTTGGAGAAGTTGATGAGATCGGAACAATCCAAATGGTGGGAGCACAGATCTCTTTCAAGGTACTTACAAGTCAACAGAGTGCCAAGGGGGCTGAGTATAACACTAGCCCCCAGTTATGAGAACCCTGACCCGTCAATGCTTAAGGAATGGGCAGAAGCCAATTTAGAGTCATCAGCGAAATTATTAAGAATCCTGGTGAAATACGCCTCAAGCGACCGGGATAAGTTGCAAGTTGAAATTGACAAATTGGAGGAGGAAATAACCGAACTGGGAGCAAATGATCAAACCAAGAAATTACGTGAGGAAATGCTGGTCCGTTTGAATAAGGAAGAGGAGATTATCAAAAAGAGGAAGGCCTATAAATTTGAGAGAGATCGATTGGACTATGCTAATGGCCAAATCTTCACTTTTGCCAGACGGTTCGATGGCGTAAAAGCAAGAGTCAAGGGGGCACAGGGTGGGGTGCCTGCCGCCCGTGATAACTCCATTTCCAGCTCAGAATTGAGCTCCAACATCGAGAGCGAACCGGAAAATGAAGGCAGAACGGACCAGGCGTTGGGGTTTACCAGGCTCACCGTGGCGGAAGAGGTAGATTGCTTATGCCTGAACCGCAAGGACACTCTGCGGTCGAGAACAAAATGAACACCAGGCGCAACTACCGGCGGAGCCAGCGCCGCAAAAAGTGCAGGAGCCGCAAAGGCACAAGCAAAGGGACCCCCGAGGGGCAGATGGAACCGCTCCCAGCAACGCAATCAGGCACAATCGAAAGCACCAGCTCAGTGATTAATCTCACAACAACAAAATTGACGAAGCAGGAGGAAGCAGTTCTTGCTTTGGGACTGTCATATTGTCCGCCAAACAATTTCAATTATGCAGATGCACGTATGGATACCTACAGATTTATCCGCAAGCTTAAATTAAGCAAATTCCATTGTCTTCAATCCAAAAAACAAAATCCTGTAGAAGTCAATAGCCCGACTTTGTTAACTGTGGATGACCCAGAAGATGTGAATACAATATGGTCTCTACAAAATGAATCTGCTGGCAATGAAGGGGGCGATTGCAATATGGAGCGAACAAATGCAGCAGCAGGTTTGACATCGTTCAAGCCTAAATCAACGTTTCAGCCCATCATGCTCCATGATAATATAGACGTTTACCATGATTTGGTGACCAAAGAACTGAAACAATTATATGTGGCCACTAACAGCAAGCGTAATATCATGAGCAAACGCAATTGGAGCTACTTACAACTGGTGGAAAAACTCAATGCGGATAATAACATCTTGGTGCGTCAAGCAGACAAGGGGGGCAATGTTGTCTTGTGGCCTCGGAACTTATACTTGCAGGAAGCAGAGAAACAGCTTAATGATCTTGCATGCTATAGAAAGAGCAACTGGCCAACGTTGAAGGCAACATGGGGAGATCAGGCAGCCAAGCTCCAGGCGTGGAGGAGTGCAGGCATCATAACGGAGGATGAGTTCCGCTTCATGAGAAAAGAACATCCAGTGGTCCCTTCGTTTTACCTAATCCCCAAAGTCCACAAAGATAGTACTGCACCCCTGGGGCGCCCCATTATTTCCGCAATTGACAGCTCCTTGGAAAACGTGTCAAAATATATAGACTTCTTTCTTCAGGATTGGGTGAAAGGATTAAATTCATATGTGCAGGACTCAACAGATTTTATTCGTAAGACTGAACAATTGGTTTGGGGCCCAGACCTCATATTTATGACTTTGGATGTATCTTCATTATACACCTCTATTTCCCATCGGGATGGACTGAAAGCAATAGAACATTTCCTCAATAAACGCCCCATATACTATGGGGTTCATAATAGGATGCTGTTATCCATGGTCCAAATGTGTTTGGAGCAGAATTTCTTTCTGTTCAATAATCAGATTTACCATTAAATTAGGGGTGTCGCCATGGGGGCCTGTTTCTCCCCTAGCTATGCATGTTTGCACATGGGGCTATGGGAGGAACAGGTCCTGGCGGGAGATCTGCTAGAAACCATGGAACAGCAGGTGGTCACCTATTTACGATACATTGATGACCTTTTCTTTGTATGGAAAGGGACAGAGGAATCAGCAAGGAAATTTGTTGAAAGGCTGAATGTAAATAATTTGAATCTGCATTTTACATCTTGTATTGATGCGAAAAAAGTCTGTTTTCTGGATATGGAAATATATGTCAGTGAAAATCGTATGCAAACTAGGCTATACAGAAAGCCGACTGCTGGCAATACCATCTTGCACGCAGCCAGCCACCATCCTGGCCATTTGATACACAGCATTCCCTACGGGGAAATGTTGCGTATCAGACGCATCTGTAGTAGCGAAGAGGAGTGCACTATAGCTCAGGAAGCTTGCAAAAATAGATTCCTTGCAAGGGGATACTCTAGATCCTTGGTTGAGTCCGCACAGAAGAGGACTCATCAGATATCCCGGGAATCCGCCCTTATCCCCAAGAACAGAGAGGCAGAAACCACTGCGGGGGAAGGGGTTAGCAGTCCTCGAATGATTGTGACATATAGCAGGCAGCATTCAGCTCTAAGAAAGATATTTTGCGATAACTGGAACCTTATATTGGGGGATCCGGTTATTGGTAACAAGGTATCGAAAAAGCCACTCTTGACCTTCAGAAAATCCAAATCCATGGCTAATGCCTTGGTCCAGAATGCCTTAGAACCCCAGATGTCATCAACATGGAAGGCTTTGGGAGGGGGTTTCAAAAAATGCATACAGTGTAAGGCATGCAAACATGGGACCAACAAATCCAACTATGTTGTCCCATTCTCCAGCACCCCGAGGAGTATTACTAAACGCCTTACTTGTAAGACAGATTATGCGGTCTATGTGCTGGAGTGCACGTGTGGTCTCAGGTACGTGGGTAGTACCCGCCTGCCGGTCCACAAACGTGTACTTCAGCACATCAGAGCTATCTCTAACAAAGATCAGGCCTATCCTGTTGCTAGGCACTTTGAACAGCACCATAGCTCTAACCCTATGCATCTGTCCTACTTTATTATAGATGCAGTTTGGCCCATGAAGAGAGGGGGTGATCGAGAGGCGAAACTACGCCTACTTGAAACCCGGTACATCCTGGAACTAGATAGTAAGCAGCCACAGGGTCTGAATGCGACGGAAGATCTTTACACTTGTCTATGATATGATAAGAGTAATTACATATTACAAATTCTCCGCGCTTTATTTATTTCAGGGCAGTCCACTCATTTACTGTGTTTTGCAGAACTTGCCGCATGGGTACTTGGTCTTTTAAAACAAGAACACTGTTGTTGCTGCAATTTAACATCTGACGCCTCCACACTTTCTGTGTTAAGAGCTTCTTTTAAATAGGAGGAGGATTAGTCCATGGAGAATAACCATGGGTTCAACACAACATGTGTTTCTTTTGAATAAGTTTTGATTTCTTTTTCTAATATTGGTTGAGCACTAGCACGAGCACTTTAGAAAATTTATTCACTTAACATTCTATTTTGCCAATGTCAGAATGCAATGTGTAATGTTGTGGTGCTATCTTACAATATTCTGTGCACACTGGGGCTTTATTTCTTTTACCAAGTGCCTTGTACATTTGGGGAGTGAGTATTCTTGTGAACAACTAATCCTTATGAATCTCTGGTAAAATGTTGTGGGTTCATGTTCACGACATAATTAACTTGTATTTATACAGTTATTCAAAAGAACCTTAGTGGTTTTTTAAAGTGTAAATATATATTTATATTTTATATATTAAGCCACTTGTACTTCAATCAGAGTATGTATATAATATTGGCATACATTGGTTAGCACTTGGAAATGTAGTATTTTTTCTATGTTGCTGAATTTTTTGTAATGAATTGCGTGCGCACTTGCACTTTAAATGTATGGCATTGGCTGTAAGCAACTGGCCATGTGATCAAGCTGTAAAGGCGAAACGCGTTATGGCGGCGGCAGGCTTGCTGAAATAAAACACGAAGGTTAAAGCACTGAAACTTGGGTCCGTTCTTTCGTCAGCGTTGGAGTTTTGGGCTGAGGCGGCTGCCTTGGCGGGTGGCGAATTCTCGTACATATATATATATATATATATATATATATATACACATATAGTGATGTCATTTGAGATGTCATCAGTGATGTCACTGACCATGTCATGAATGATCTAATATGTGATATCATCAGCAGTGCATTGCGGGTGCACGAAATATAGTTAGTCCAACTAACTATATAGGAGCAATTTCAATGGTTTTGTATGAGTGAAATGTCCAGCAAACTACAACGCCCCTAAAACTTTTTTTGAGTGAATTTCAAAGTTTTTTAAAGCTAATTCCTAACTATATAAGGCCTGAAACCTATGGTTTTTTCAGTGGATTTCAAAGGTTTTTTAAATGCTAATTCCTAATTATATAAGGCCTGAAATCTATGGTTTTTTAAGTGAATTTGCAAGGTTTTTTAAATGCGAATTCCTAACTATATAAGGCCTGAAACCTATGGTTTTTTAAGTGAATATATATATATATATATATATATATATATATGCTCCACCACTCGTCCTCTTGGAAGGAAAAAACGGAACGGACCACGGTAATGTGCCTTATGCTTCTTTATTTCGTCAGGGTGCAGAGTCTCGCCATTACGCGTTTCAGCCCACTACAGGCCTTGATCACATGACATAGAGTACGCGTAGTTGCCGTTATTTAAAGGAAAGGTGCTCATTGATTTTTGTCACATGTGCAAAAATCAACATAGACATACAAAACATTTTAGCTGCCACATACATCTTTGAATAAAACCTCATTGCATGTAAAAGAACGGAATTATATCTGTGTAAATATAGTACATCATCGGTTGTAGGTAAAATTTTAAATTTAAAGTTAAAATATTAATTTAAGTTTAAAAACAATGGATTTGAAGCATAAGATTATAACCAATAGTTGATTATTTAAGGTCACCTCAACCGTCTGCATGATGAGAATACAAACCAAGTGGTTTAAAATATTTTCAATGTTTTACATAAGACATATCGATTCATCGAGTCTTACGTGAAGCACTATTGTTCACTCTGGTATCAAAAATTCTATAGACAACTGAGCCAGACATTTATCCATTGTTAATTCATGACACATTCCATACAAATAAACATTGAGGTACATTCAGGTAAAATACAATTTGTGGCAGTTCTAAACTCTTTGTCTATAAAGAAAGTGCTTGTGCAAACCAAGTGTATTGTGTACGTGTGCAAACTATTTGTTTGTGCAAAGCTCGCAATCCTTTTTATCTTCGGATCAAGTTTAAAAATGATGAATTAAAGTTTTGGTGTAAATACCCATAAAACCTTAAAAACTTGATATTCGATAAAGTGCACTAGTTGTAAAACGATATGATATGTAAGTTGTGGGATCTAGAGCCCTAGATCAGAAACATTATTAACTTTGTTGATTTTGGTTTAAATCATAATTGCGGTCTAAATACCCGTTTTGAATATGTTAGTTCACATTTCTTTGTGCAAATCATTGTTCTTTGTACTTTTGTGTCGAATATGGATCAAATGTTTGTCCAACCAAAATCCCAACGATTGATTCCACAGGGTAAACAGATTTTGTAAAAATGATACCAACAAAATATACCAAATATACATTGCATACTGTAAACATGACTCAATAAATAAATAAACAAGTAAATAGATAAATAAATAGATCAATAAATATGCACTTATTGAACCGTATTTCTGTTTATAAAGGTTTATAGTGTACGCTAAAATGGAAGTTTAAACCTTTAATATTATGCATTGTATGCTGCAAAGCATGAAAAGATATTAATCTAATATTTGATATTCATTCAGCAGTTTCTAAAGGCTGTTTTTCTTTATTATTGTCTCTGGCAATATGTGTGATGTATCATTAGTTTGCAACTCCTTAGTTTAAGTAAGTATACAAATCCTCCGTGATATTAAGTCCTTTAAGGTATTTTGAATCTAGCTCCAGTATAAATTTAGTCTCTAATTTTCTCAATTTAGATTCACGATCACCTCCTCTCCTGCTTGCTGGCACAGAATCTATTACATAATACCTTAGGTGTTTCTTATCTGCATTATGTTTCTCACGGAAGTGACGGCCCACAGGATAAGCATTATCTTGGTTTGTTATTGCCCGTATGTGCTGTAATATCCTTTTGTGTACGGGTAATTTTGTGCTGCCTACATAACGAAGGTTACATGGGCAATATAAAAAGTAAATTGCATATTCCGTTTTACAGGTAAGGAGTTTGGTGATCATGTGTTGTTTGGAGCTAAACTGTGTCATGTAGGTGAAGGTATTGATACCAAGTTGGCAGGCTTTACAGCTTTTACATTTATAGAATCCTCTATGTGTTTCTAGCCATGATGTACCTTCTATTACTTCGGGGCTTGTTTTTACTAGCTCATCACGTATAGAGGGTCCCCTGCTATACTTGATGGAAGGTTTAGAAGGAAGGGATGGTCCTATTACAATGTCACTTGTCACAAGGGGCCAGTTTTTCTCAATAATAGATTTGATCTGTCTGTATTGTTTATTGTATTCAGTAATAATCCTGAATTCACAAGATGGTGTTATGACCTTGCTGGTACTGGTATTTGGTTCTTTATTTAGCAATTGGCTGCAAGAACATTTCATGGATTTATCGATGGCACTGTTTACAGTTTTTTCAAAGTAGCCCCTATCCAGGAACCTCTCTTTACAAGCCATCTGTGCCACAAGCAAATCACTATCTTCAGTATGTATGCGTCGTAGTCGCAGCATTTCCCCATAAGGGATGCTATTTATGAGATGATGGGGATGTGAGCTGTTGGCGTGCAGTGTCGAATTGCCAGCTTTGGCCTTCCCAAAGAGTTTGGTTTTGATCTTATCATGCTCTATATAAACCAATGTATCCAGAAAGCTTACATCTGTTGGACTGATTGTTGCTGTGAATTGGAAATTCAGTTTATTCTGATTAATGTCATTGATGAGATTGGTAGCCTCCTCTTGACTCCCATTCCATACCACCATCAAATCATCAATGTACCTCAGCCATAATCGAACATTTCTGGTAATGCTCAATTTGTGTTGCTCCATGAGGACCAGTTCCTCCCACCAGCCCATTAATAAACAGGCATAGCTGGGGAGAAACTGGCCCTCATGGCAACACCCTGCATTTGTTGGTTCAGAACACTGTTAAACATGAAAATATAATTTGATAGACAAAATTGAACCATTTTAATTAACATTTCATTTTGGTTCACTGTATTTGATGTTCTATTTGTCAAATAATAAGATAGTGCATTTACTCCATCTTCATGTCTTATGCAGGTATATAATGCGCAGACATCAATGGCAATTAGTAGGTACCCCAATTCCCATTTGAATCCAGAGAGTTTTAAAAGGAAGTCACTATTATCCCTCGCATACGAGGGCAAGGTTTTAACCAGATCCTGAAGATAATAATCTATGTACTGTAACATGTGTTCCAACATACCACCAATCGCCGATATTATGGGTTTTCCTGGCGGATTCACAGGGTCCTTATGTATCTTCGGTATGAAATAGATAGTGGGTACCACTGGATGCTGGGTTTTGAGAAAATCGTGTTCATCTTGAGTTAACAAACCCTCTATTCTCCATCTTGTTAAAGTTCTGTGATGTTTCTCATACATAGCCTTTAATGTTGCAATGTTGCATTTTGTGTAGCAGTTTCGATCATTTAATTGGGAATAAGCCTCCTTCAAATAATTTTTCTTAGTCTGTAGCACAATGTTGGCCCCTTTATCAGAGTTTTGTATTACTATGTCTTTGTTGCTTTGTAACTTAGTAATAAGGTCTCGATATTTTTTGTCCTTTCTGGTGTAACTTGCCTTTATGTTTTGAATCTTAACATTCAATAATGTTGTTTCATTAACCACATTTTCATGAAAGATATCAATTGAGTCTCTCAGGCGTATAGGGTTCAAGTTAGATTTGGGTTTGAAAGCCGTGGGGGTTGCCATTGTCACAATCTTGGGATTAAGTTCGGTAGTAATATGACCATTTTATTCCTGACTAGTGTCCTGTAAATTTACATCATTCGTGTTGTCATTCCACAAACCCTGAACTTCATCCATGAGCTGTGCATCAGATTGAGTTAGGTTGGGAAACTGGCAGTCTATTGTAATATTCTGTATGTATATATATATATATATATATATATATATATATATATATATATATATATATATATATATATATATATATATATATATATATATATATATATATAGATATATAGATATATGTATACATACAGAACATACATACATACATACCTTCCCAAATCACTTCCCTTCGGGTTGCTGTCACCCTCTGGCGCTGTCTGCAATCCTTTCCTTGCGCCACAGAGACAGGCAACGTTGTTCCTTGCAGGTATTCTCCTACTTGAGACACCCGGACCCGTACCGTCAACAGGGGGGCTGCTTCGTGACCGGAGCGGGCCACTTAATATGCAAAAACGAGAGTTGCTCTCTAAGTGAAGCGCCCACACAACGTTGTTTTCTCATAGCCTTTTATTTTCTCAATGGCAAGATAGCGTTCAGCGCCTGGATGTCAGCAAGATGTCTTGAAGCCTGTTTGCCGACGCGTTTCTGGAGCGGTTGCTCCCTTCCTCATGGCAGGCTCAGGGGGTTCTCAACAGCTGCCTCACAGTGTGGTTAAATGAGGGTGACAGAAACCCGAAGGGAAGTGATTTGGGAAGGTGAGAAAACAGCTGCCTGCCCCACTACGGGAGAATAATTGCCTTACACTACAGGGACCAGAATGCTACTGAGAAGCACGCCCAGTGGGCGGGACTTTGAACTAACATTTAACCACACTGTGAGGCAGCTGTTGAGAACCCCCTGAGCCTGCCATGAGGAAGGGAGCAACCGCTTATGCTTATGCTTATGATGTCAATATGTGACATCATAAGCATTGGATTGCGGATGCGCGAAATATATAGTTAGTGCAACTAACTATATATGGAATTTCATTGGTTTTATATCAATAAAATGTGCAGCTAACTATATATGGTCTCTAACCTATGGTTTTTTCAGTGAATTTCCAAGGTTTTGTAAATGCAAATTCCTAACTATATATGGTGTATAACCTATGGTTTTTTCAGTGAATTTCATTGGTTTTTTAAAAGCTAATATCTATAGCTGTAAAATACTTTAAACATGGGTCCTAGGCCACGCTTTATTTGTATCTATTTTTTAAACCACAGCCTTCATTACACCTGAGACCAAGGGTGGCAAGGGCAGGTGAGGGGAACCAAACGTAAAACAAAGGCACTGATAATAATTAGCATTTGAGATACTGTTCTGTATGTATGTACACTGGTTTTGAAAATCAAGTAATTCAAATTTAAAAAAACGTTAAGCAGAGGGTAACAGTTTAGGTTAAGGATTACAGAGGTGGGGGGTGCAGCCCCCTTCTGAGGTTGTGGGAGGAGAGAGAACCTCTCTCTGAGCTGTCCCTGTATTTCTCTAACCGTATAACATGATGTCTGCCTCTCAGTCTTATTACTGAGCACTGGAGGTGTGCAGCAGCGGTGGGCCTAATTATGCAGCAGGATTGACTAATTAGAAGGCAAGAAACGACAAATCAGACATTTGTGGCATTTCAACACATAATAATAATACTACATAGGCAATGTTTCACCTCATTAGTACTCATGTACCACCGGAGTACGGCAATCAATTACAGAAAGGCAACGAGTTAAACTTTGCAAAGAATATGGCACACCATCATGTATGGCACGTTTTTAAAAATAAATATCTTTTGATTTGAACCTCTGGCGCTCAAAACATGTTGTTGTTGCTGGAATCACCTAATTATGCGACAGATGACGGATTATGTGGCAAGTGTGGTATATCCATAATTATGCGGAACGGCCTATGCATCAAATAATTCCATTGTCGCCGGAAACACCCTTATTCCTCTGACTTCATGTCATGTACTTCCTACCCAACCTCTCCTACCTTCTCCAGCAACCCCTCCCCCGTCCAGGAGCCTAAGGCGGCCTACTGTAACAATAATTGAATGAAGACCCCTCTATCGCAAGGCTCCTGTCTTTCCTCTTTAACTCTGTTGTTGCCCACTTGTTTGCTATGACCCCTCTTTTCCACATCCCCAGCACTTTGCGGATCTTTCCTCTCTCCCAGGTTGCACCGCGGTTCCCCTGACCTCTGCCGCCAGTAGTTGCACGCTCTCGTGCACACACTCTGTGCTGCTTCCTGTCTGCACGTGCTGCGGTTTCCCTGCTCAGTCTGGCGAGGACCAGATACGCTGCGGCTCACTGGTCTTAGCCAGCGCGTGGGCGCTGCGCGTGAAACAGCGAGGGCGTCGAAACAGGACACGCACTTCCTTGCTTACGACTATATTTATAGTCACGCCTCTCTAGTTGAGGTTCAGACCTCACTACCAGAGAAAAGGGCTGTGAAAGACAGAAGCTATCGATTCTGGTGGCCAGTATGTTGGCAGAATTTAACAGGAAAAATAAATGATCTGAAATATATGCTTAGATCATGCCAGTAAAAATAAATGCAAAAAGCAGCAAAATTGATGGAAGGAATGCACAAATTAATCTCAGCTGCCGGTGATCATATATGGGTGCATTTCAGTCTGTATTTCGGCTACTGTATCACGAGGGAGAGACTAGCCATGTGTAAATCAGTCTTGGGCCTGCTCCTGGTAGAACAGTCCAGCCCAGACCAATCATATGCACAACAGTGCACGGTTCTTCTCCAGCCCAGCCTGGGCTGGTAGATCCACAAGAACACGAGCAACCCCACAGTAGCATAGCAAGCGTGCCATGGGGCCCCTCTGCAAGCAAGACAACTTGGTTCTGGTTTGATATTAAAAAACAACTACACTAATTAGGGCAAATTGTGCCCCTCATACTCGGGTGCCACTGCACCTGCTGCCATATCAATAGCTATGCCCTGCAGCCTCAGACTGGCGTTGACCTACTTGCTCCTGGTTAGTGACATATTAAACACAGAACTCGCGCCTGTTCTACCCCTTGCTGTTTGGAGGGGGGGGTACAGCAAGAAACAACAAATATGGCAGTCGTCAGTGGCTGATATTAATCCAACTATCACGTCATTGTTTGTTGAGAGTGGAAACAAATGTGGACCAATAAAAGTGGAAAGGATGTGGACCAACGGCTAGAGCGGTCGACCTCGACGCTGGGAATCCGGGTTCGAGTCTCGGCAGGGATGCTCAACATTCTGCGATCCCCCATGCCTAACAAAAATGAATTTATATTCATATGAATAAATCTAAATACAGACACATATATCTGGACTTTAATATTGAAGATCACAGTACAGAATTTTCTCGCTAGCCAGATAGCTCAGGATGTTGAGCGCTTGCGCAGATGCGTGTTTTGAACTTCAAAATGCTAAATTGAATTGGTGTGTTCAAGCAAGGGTCATGTTGCACTATATAAAGCTTTAAAATAAATAAACCAGTTAGCCTTTGCTTAACAAATATTCTCATGTCTGGTAATAAAGAAACTGAACGTGCAAGAATTGTGGATAGGTGAACCAGTTCAGTTTTAGGTTTCAATCACAAAACAGGAAACTCAGCCTTTCATCCTTCTGGAGTTGATAATATGAGTAAGATTGAGTTGAGAAATAATAGCACAATTCCTTTCATGGCCTGGGAGCTCGCTGCGAGTGCCATAAATACGGTATATAGATGTCTGGCTGGTGCCGCACAAAGCATGCGCATTGTCTGCACACAGGTTTGAGGGCAGCTTGGAAATGTGACTGGCGAGCTGTGGCACGCCAGGGCGCGGGCGTGTGCCATCCTGCGCCCCGCGGAGGCTGCGAGGCAGAGCGGGGAAAGCGGTTCTACCAGTATCACTTCTGTCTGGACCGGTCTAGTCCCACGGAAACGAATGATTGAGGGCAGGCCAGGCCACGTGCGAACAGGCCCCGCGCCAAAGAGACTCAAGGACAGGCCTATCCAGGGCTCCAGAACTGGCCTTGTTCTGAGACGAGCAGGCCATGTTCAAGGCGGCTCAAGGACAGGGCTAGTTGTAATGGACTTAAAGACATGTCTTACTCAGGCATCGAGGACAGGCCTTGCTCGGCTCGAGTGTCAGGACAGTCTTCGAATCAAAGAGGGTTGGGACAGGCCTTTTTCACGGCATAGTATAGGTGATTCTTCAAAAAGATGTAAGGACCAACCTAACTGAGAACTCTGGACAGACCTTTTCCAAAAAGGCTCTAAAACGCAGTTTGTTAGAAAATACTACAAAGGGCAAAATCAACGGAACAACAGTATTCACTAAACTACGCAGGATAGAGCTGGAGACATGCTGGCCATTCTGTGTCCTATCTCTTGACAGAGGCCATTCTCGCTTAAACCCTCACATTAAGTCCTCTCTATCGGCAGAGGTCAGTTTGGTTTTAATCTTAACAAACTGAATTCCTATCAGGAGTCGGGTTTGCTCCGACGCTTCCTCGAGAGTAGTCTCTTTTCTGTCTCTCCCTCAGCCCACAGGGAGTCAGTTGTGTCTCTCGCACTCTCGTCTCTCTCTGGGTCCACTCTCCATCGGCCCATGGCGGACTCTCTCGTTCTGCCCCGGGAGTCTCGGTCCCTCCCTCATCAACCTACACCAGTCTCACCCGCAGGGAGGCGGTTGTAGTTTTGTCTCTCTCTGAGAGCTGTTTCGGTCTCTCAGGGAGTGCACGCCTGTCTCCCCGCCGGCAGGCTCTCTTCTCCCGCGCGGTCTCTGCCTGTCTCCTCCCTCAGTCACGCCTGTCTCGCCCGCAGAGGGTGTGCGAGGGGAAGTGCTCTGACCGCGCTCCGCTGACAGCACCAGAGGGAGGCGGCCAGCGCTCCCTCCGCGGCAGGCCCTCTGGGCTGACATGACGGGCTGACCTGCTCCCGAAGCGGACCGAGCTGAGCCATGATGAAGGGCGGGGGCGGGCATTGCCGGCCGGCCGCGTTGGGATTGGCCGGCCGGCCCCAGCACTTCCGGGTCACCGCGGGCAGCGCGGCGGCCCGATTTCAGTCAGGCAGGCGGGGACAAAAACGAGCTGGGCAGTCAGCCGCAGATGACGCTTCTCTTGCAGGTGGCAGGGCTCCCTCCCATCACGGGAGCCCTGCAGAGTCAGCCGCCATCTTCCTTCTTCCCCCTCGCGGCGGGGGCAGGCATTTCCAGCCGGCCGCGCTGGGATTGGCCGGCCGGCCCCAGCACTTCCGGGTCGCCGCGGGCAGCGCGGCGGGCCGGCGGCCCGATTTCAGGCAGGCAGGTGGGGACAGTGCGCGCACGCGTGCGCGCTTATAGATATATAATTGATTTTAAATGCAATTTTCTCAGCAAATACTGGACGGATTTACACCATTTAAAGAAAAGCGTAATCTGCGAACCAGTCTCTTCCATTTTACCAAATTTCAAATAATTCCGTTCAGCCGTTCGGGCTGTAGCCGTGTCTAAAGGTCCTATTGAAATTTGCATGGGGAAAACACGTTTTGGGACCCCCCTTTTATCTCAGCCCCCACTTGACGAACCCCCCCTCAAACTTTCAGGGAAGGAGCGGAGCGTAACGGGCCATCTTCTTTGAGAAATTCATGTAGATTCATTAACCGAAGCCAAAGTTATTCCCAATAGAATGTTGTGGATTTCCTATGGAAACTAGGTCCTAACTATATATACCTACTGGCTACCGCCAGTAGGTTATATATATATATATATATATATATATATATATATATATATATATATATATATATTCACATATGAAAGAAATGTTCCTGTTCCCGTCAATGGGTGACGGAAGCACACCAGGTGCGGACATATACACATATATGTATATATATATATGCATGCATTTCTCATCGGAGAAATGCATGCAGGGATTTGGTGTCCTACAGCATCGTACTACAGCTGCAAGTAATTACGTTTGGGGCATGCTGCACTCCAGCCAATGGGAGCGCCGTGGAATAAATAAAGGAGGGAGACAGTGTAATTTGGTGAACACAGGCATCTGAGGAAGGCGGAGACGCCGAAATGCATAATGCCGATCACCGTGAATAAAGGGTTGCCAAGAGAATCCCCGCTGTGTCCTCTGATCTTTTCTTTGAAGGGATCTTGTCTGCATACATTCACGCGCTGGCCAGTAGCGTGTGTACAGAGGACCCGCCTTTTCAAGTGGCCTGCAGAAATATTGGCACCGTGGCTCTTCTAAGGTATTGGACTTTGCAGGCCCACCCCGAAAACGGACCAGACAAGAGGCTGCTGCGGCCAGCAGTCCGTCACTGCACGGGGACACAGGATCACTGTACCTGATTGTCACGGCCCGGTTTGGATTTTGTGTTTGGGGTTGAGGCGTTGGGGACTTGAGGCAGCTGTGAACACAGTTACTACAAGTTACATTTGGCATCAATTAGCCTTCTCCTTCCTTTACTGGGCACAGCAGCGCTTACAGAAGCATAACATGGCTCCACACCCGATACTCATCGGAGAAATGCATGCAGGGATTTGGTGTCCTACAGCATCGTACTACAGCTGCAAGTAATTACGTTTGGGGCATGCTGCACTCCAGCCAATGGGAGCACCGTGGAATAAATAAAGGAGGGAGACAGTGTAATTTGGTGAACACAGGCATCTGAGGAAGGCGGAGACGCCGAAATGCATAATGCCGATCACCGTGAATAAAGGGTTGCCAAGAGAATCCCCGCTGTGTCCTCTGATCTTTTCTTTGAAGGGATCTTGTCTGCATATATATATATATATATATATATATTCACTGAAAAAACCATGGGTTATAGACCATACATAGTTAGGAATTAGCATTTACAAAACCTTATTTTACTCACATAAAACCATTGAAATTCCATATATAGTTAGTTGCACTAACTATATATCGCGCACCCGCAATCCGCTGATGATGATGTCACATATTACATCATTCATGACATGGTCAGTGACATCACTGATGACATCACTGATGACATCTCAAATGACATCACTGATGACATCACTGATGACAACATCCAGTGACTGTATGTTTCTGTAAGGTTAAAATATGTCTTACATATTGAAGAATGAGTGGATGAATAAGTGTCTGGATGAAGGATTTAGTAGGTGCATGACTGACTGTATGAGTGAGTGATTAAATGTGTCTCACTGAGTGCATGGGTAAGTGACTAAACTGTCTTAATTTGTGCATCATTATGTCTTTTGTTCTGTAAACTGCTGTATGTGTTAATCAGTAGCTATGAGTAACTATATGGGTTATTGATTGATTGACAAAGTATTTGTATGGGAGACTGAGTGTGTGTGTGGCTGGCTGGGAGATGTGTGACTCTGTGCAGATCAATGTGTTCTTGTATCAATGATTGTGTAAGAGAGTAAGTATGTGTTAGTATATGTTTGAAAATGTAAGGTACTCTATGTTTAACTGTAGTGATTAGAAAATGGAAGTGTGATTGATTCTTTACAGGACTGACTAGGTGTGTGAGTTATTCCATGGATGAGTGGCAGAGTGTGAGTGTCTATATTGGTGTATGAGTTCATATGATAGTGTTGTAAAGATGAGTGATTGTATGAGAATGAGTGAATCTGTGTGTAGACATAGGAATCAGTGAGTGCGTATGTAGTAACTAGTATTGGTGTGTCAATGGTTTAAAAAATTATATTCTGTATTTTACACTGGATGTAACAGAGGTTATATTAAAGTGTGAGGAGATGCATTGTATTGTCACATGAATTATATCATCAGTGATGTCATCAGTGATGTCATTTGAGATGTCATCAGTGATGTCATCAGTGATGTTATTTGAGATGTCATTTGAGATGTCATCAGTGATGTCATTTGAGATGTCATCAGTGATGTCATTTGAGATGTCATCAGTGATGTCATCAGTGATGTCATTTGAGATGTCATCAGTGATGTCATCAGTGATGTCACTGACCATGTCATGAATGATGTAATATGTGACATCATCAGCAGTGGATTGCGGGTGCGCGATATATAGTTAGTGCAACTAACTATATATGGAATTTCAATGGTTTTGTGTGAGTAAAATAAGGTTTTGTAAATGCTAATTCCTAACTATATATGGTCTATAACCTATGGTTTTTTCAGTGAATTTCAATGGTTTTTTAATAGCAAATATCAAAAGCTTTAAAATGTCAAGTACGTGGTAGGTAAAAACATTTTCGTGTCTATGCACGCTGATGTGCTTTGAACGCTGCCCCCCCCCTCCCCCCTCTTTTCTTTTAGGAGTATTCTCTCTTTGCAGATAGTGAAGGGTAGGTACCGCAGGCCTTTGCCCCCGTTGTAATCCGTCGTGCCTGCTTCCCTCTCCATTTGATTGATTGTTATCCAAGCATTTACTGTTTTAGAAATGGTTCTCTTTGGTTCATTCTCTATTTACAAACAAGCACAGAGTCGCAATACTCTGTTTAGTCTTTGCAGATAGTGAAAAATCGTTAGAAACAACAAAAGGAATCAAGCAAAATCAGTAGGCCACTAATGGGATCTCTTTTTGACCTCGCTAAAATAGAAACATTAGGAGCAACCCCTCATGAGAAATATGAAACCAGTGAGAGGAACTGAGCTCGACGCCATGATGGCTGCAAGACAGCTCGGCTCCGCCGCCCACCCCGCCCAAAACAACAACAAACCCTATGCAAATATTATAAATATATACAACACACCAGCAAAGTAACAGGGTAAAACGTTTTATTAAATAACTATTTACATGGCAGCCTGCTGCAACATCGATCCAAATGCATGCCGCCGTTCCCGGGATTTCTCCCCGACTACTCTGCGGCCTACGAGATGGAGAGGCCGGGGCGTTGACTAGGCGGGGCCTCCGGCCGCAACCACAGCGCCAACGATCGCTGCTGACAGCCACTGATCTGAAGAACCGCTGCCTGCGGTGCCTCCCTGAGCCGCTTGACGGAGGCCCCCGAGGGGCGGTGTGGTGGCGCGGACTCGGAGGGGGCGCTTGACTCCTGCCCCCTCCCCAAGTCTTGTTGCCCTGGTGTGGCCTGAGATCGCCCCCGACATAGGCGGTCGGCTCCCGGGGTCAGGCAGAACTTGTTGCCTTTTGGTGACTCTTCCATTCTGGACCTTGTCCCACAATCCGTTTGACCTCAAGACACGTCCTGCGGTGCCCTGGTCCAACCAACACATATACCTGCGCCAGGAGACGGCATGGGGTGCACTGGAAGGGAGAGGCGGCGTGAACGAGTCTCCCCCACCTCCCCAGGTGGAGGTTTCTCAGCTACACCCCAGCGCTTCACTCGGCCACCTGAGTTGCGCCCGCTCCTGCGGCACAGGGCCTCGCTCGGCCAGCTGAATTGCGCCTGCTCTTGTTATTACAGCGTCTCACCCGCCATCCGGATGAATTGCACCCACTCTTGTAGTACAGCGAGAGGCGGCTGCCACGGAGCTCAGGAAATGGCGGTCGGCTCCACAGACTTGGGCCTGGCCTGCAAGGATGGCTCTGGGCAACCCTGGAACTCGGACGCTTGACTGCTAGGGCATGGGCCCCATTCCCAAAAGCGTCCCCTCAGCCTTGAAGATTCTACAAGAGTCACAGGGGCCCCCGACTCCCGCAGACTTCCGGTGGGGAGCGACTGCCATGATTGCTCGCGGGATGGCCACGACGTAGCCACGGAATGCTCTCATGCTGACGCCAGCTTCAGTCTGAAACATCCAGAAACACTGTAGACTACCAATTCGATCAGTTCCGGTGGAGCCCCAACGTGACCCGTTAGAGAAGAACTTGCCCTCCCCTCTTTGACTGATGGTTCTTGTTGCCTGTCCCTTCTGTCATATGACGCGCCGCGTTAGCGCACCCGGAAGTGCTCCGGTGCGCGAGGCGCGAAAAGCAGCTACCCGGAAGCGATCCGGGGCACGGCGCGGAGCGCGTAACGTAAGCATAACAGGTCATGTGACTTGTTAATAAAACTTTTCATTGGTTCATTTCACTTTTGGGTTCCTAATGATGTAAGGCTAGGTGATGTGACCTAAAAATAACACTTTTCATTGGTTGAGAACTATTTTTTGTCCCAAATGATGAAAACCCCTCCTTGTTTCCTCACTCTGACTTTCATCTTTGTGAGAGGAAGACCTTTTTTCTTCACTTAGCAATAGCAAGTGTTGTAGCTTCAGCTGGTGCATCCCCACCACCACCACCACCTCCTAGGAAGAGAGTACCACCTCCTCATGTGGTGGTTGAGCAAGAGGTGCCCCTCCCCCCCACACACCTTCTTGTTGCCTGATTCGGCCAGCTCAATCGATCGAGCATGAGACTCTGTTGTGATCTGAAGAACCGCTGCCTGCGGTGCCTCACTGAGCCGTTTGACGGAGGCCCCCGAGGGGCGGTGTAGTGCTGCGGACTGGGAGGGGGCGCTTGGCTCCTGCCCCCTCCCCAAGTCTTGCTCGGCCAGCTAAGTTGCAACCACTCTTGCAGCCTACGACATGGAGAGGCCGGGGCGTTGACTAGGCGGGGCCTCCGGCCGCAACCACAGCGCCAACGATTGCTGCTGACGGAGGGGAGCCTTGCCGGTGAGAGCCACTGATCTGAAGAACGGCTGCCTGCGCTGCCTCCCTGAACCGCTTGACAGAGGCCCCCCAGGGGCGGTGTGGTGGCGCGGACTGGGAGGGGGCGCTTAGCTCCTGCCTCCTCCCCAAGTCTCTCTCGGCCAGCTGAGTTGCGATTACTCTTGCGGCCTATGACATGGAGAGGCCGGGGCGTTGACTAGGCGGGGCCTCCGGCCGCAACCACAGCGCCAACGATTGCTGCTGACGGAGGGGAGCCTTGCCGGTGAGAGCCACTGATCTGAAGAACGGCTGCCTGCGGTTCCTCCCTGAACCGCTTGACGGAGGCCCCCCAGGGGCGGTGTGGTGGCGCGGACTGGGAGGGGGCGCTTAGCTCCTACCCCCTCCCCAAGTCTCTCTCGGCCAGCTGAGTTGCGCCTGCTCTTGCTATTACAGCGTCTCACCCGCCATCCGGCTAAATTTCACCCACTCTTGCGATACAGCGACTCTTCCATTCTGGACCTTGTCCCACAATCCGTTTGACCTGAAGACACGTCCTGCGGTGCCCTCGCAATGCGGCCTGATCCCTGAATGTGTGTAGGGGGACGGTATTTCTCGCTCGGCCAGCAGAGTTGCGCCCACTCTTGCGGCCTACGACATGGAGAGGCCGGGGCGTTGACTAGGCGGGGCCTCCGGCCGCAACCACAGCGCCAACGATCGCTGCTAAAGGAGGGGAGCCTTGCCGGTGAGAGCCACTGATCTGAAGAACAGCTGCCTGCGGTGCCTCCCTGAACCGCCTGACGGAGGCCCCCGAGGGGCGGTGTGGTGGCGCGGACTGGGAGGGGGCGCTTGGCTCCTGCCCCCTCCCCAAGTCTCTCTCGGCCAGCTGAGTTGCGCATGCTCTTGCTATTACAGCGTCTCACCCGCCATCCGGCTAAATTTCACCCACTCTTGCGATACAGTGACTCTTCCATTCTGGACCTTGTCTCCCCAGAGGTACATCACCTTACACAGACATGCACTCTGATCTCCTTGGCCTCAGTCAAGCATCAATAGTAAGATTTTCATAGGTGAGTGTAGGTTCATGGTTTTCCATCCACAGACTAAAAGCCTGGAGTGGGAGTGAAAGAACCATAACTAGGTAAGAAGGAAGGCAGAGGCTGTAGGAAGGACTCTGGATATGGTATGTTGCTTGGTCCCTGAGATGCTCCCGGGGTCCAGCGGAACTTTTTGCCTTTTGGTGACTCTTCCATTCTGCACCTTGTCCCACAATACGTTTGACCTGAAGACACATCCTGCGGCCTGGTCCCTGAATGTGTGCAAGGGGACGGTATTGATTGGGTCAAGATGGCGGCTTCACACAAAGCTGACTCAAGTGTTGCTGCTGATGCTATGCAAACAAAAACTGGTTTTCAGTTTGTACATTCTTCAGGATTTTTCCATCCAAGGCTGGTTGAGAGTTTGTAGAACGATGGCTTCAGATTTTCAACATACTACTCTTCAACATTCTTCATAAATGTAACAATGTGAGATTCACTAGGAGAACGGCCGTTTATCTTTACTTTCAAAATGCTGCCAACAATATTTTCTGAATGGAAGACACCATCTTGTAGCATAAAAGGCTGCGTCAAGGGTGGTATTGCCCAGAATGTCTTGTTTTCTAGTGCTCGTAATGATGAAGCCAGAACTGCCAAAAGGGATTCTGGTCCTGCCGCTACTTATTGGAGACATTGAACTATACTCTGGACCTGCCTGGCCTCGACCAAAATGGCACCAGTATGGGAGCGACTTGCAACTCCTTATGACGTTCTAGTTACTTAGCCTTGACGTTATGGGGGATGTATGCGGTCTTTGTGCACATGGCGGGCGGGGAAGGGTACTGACTGGGAATACGAACAACCCTATTGATGTCGATTTTTCATTATTAATTATTGTATTAATAAAGCTTCGAAGTAATGTTACCCATGATACTCGCCCATGGTGTGCGTATGGACGATTTTATTGTAACTGATCCTGTTATACTTTCAATTAAAAAAACAACATTCACTGATCCTGCAACCGTTTGTCACGTTTAGTTTTTTCAATTAAATGGCTCGCTTGTTACATACTCCTATACCCCTGGCTTTTGAAAGACACCATCTTGAGGAATAAAGAGCTGCGTCAAGGGTGGTATTGCCCAGAATGTCTTGTTTTCTAGTGCTTGTAATGACGAAGCCAGAACTGCCGAAAGGGATTCTGGTCCTGCCGCTACTTATTGGAGACATTGAACTATACTCTGAACCTGCCTGGCCACGACCAAAATGGCGCCAGTATGGGAGCGACTTGCAACTCCTTATGACGTTCTAGTTACTTAGCCTTGACGTTATGGGGGATGTATGCGGTCTTTATGCACATGGCGGGCGGGGAAGGGTACTGACTGGGAATACAGACAACCCTATTGATGTCGATTTTTCATTATTGATTATTGTATTAATAAAGCTTCGAAATAATGTTACCCATGATACTCGCCCATGGTGTGCGTATGTTCGATTTTATTGTAACTGATCCTGTTATACTTTCAATTATAAAATCAACCTTCACTGATCCTGCAACCGTTTGTCACGTTTAGTTTTTTCAATTAAATGGCTCGCTTGTTACATACTCCTATACCCCTGGCTTTTGACCCTTTCCTACGCGCGGTCTGTACTACCGCCCTCGGGCGATCTATGTAATGAGCAGACTACCATTGCCGAAACACAAGGGAATGCATCTCAGAGTGATAAGTCAAGTACGTGGTAGATAAAAACATTTTCGTGTTTATGCACGCTGATGTGCTTTGAACGCTGCCCCCCCTCCTCATCATTTAGATTACCACCGCCCATTGCACAAAAGCGTACCGGGCGCTCCCCACTTTTTTTGGGGGGTTTTTTGTTTGTTTTTTTTGCCCCGCGGGCCCTTTTAAAGCCTCCACATCAAACCTAGGGGGTCAGGGAGGATCTACTATGCCCCCTTATAGTCATTTCCCCCTTCGTTTTGGCCTCCTCTTGTCACTCGATCCTACCGAGAGACAAGATGGCGGCCGCTCCGGACTGTTTAGAATGTTGACAGACACCGGAGAGCCAATCAGCTTCGCTTCGCAAAGTTCCGTTCCGCGAAAAGTACACGAACCGGAGCGCTCCCCGGAGCGCTGTCACAGATATATATATTTTTTTGAACGTTAATTTATCAAAATCCACTGGAGCACATATATTGAGACCTAGCAAAGGCACATCGGGCTAACAGTCCCTACAATTTTGCCAAGTTTCATGCAAATCCATTCAGCCGTTCGAGCTAAAAGTGAGGCCAACCGCCCTATGGAAATTAACATGGGGAAAACGCGTTTTGGGACCCCCCTTTTTTCTCGGCCCCCCCTTGACGAACACCCCCCAAATTTTCAGGGGCTGCTCAGAAACAAAATGTGCCATTTTCCTGAAAATTTCAGCCAATTCCGTCCACAAACGCCAAAGGTATTAGACATAGAATTTTCAAAAATCCCATAGAGAAAAAATCCTAACTATATATACCTACTGGCGACCGCCAGTAGGTAATATATATATATATATATATATATATATATATATATATATATATATATATATATATATATATATATATAACGCTCCAAATCCCTTCAGCTTCCCAGAAAGAACAAGACAGCACTTGAGGATGAAGGTTTCAACGCGCTAGATTTTATTTAGCGGAGGGGTGCACACAGACGCGTTTCGGCGGTCTGCCTTCGTCAGTGTGTGATGCACTGTGTTTACTCCAGACATTGTTTTAAACATTTAGTGTTCACTCCCACATTCGATAAGGTATGGACATAAACAAGGGGACTCACACCGTGCGTGGAATAGGGGCGGCCATCTTGTAATGTGTGTTTTGTATATAACACTGAATGACATTATACAAGGATCGATTAAATGTAAAGCTGATTAACATCATGCTAAAAAATGGCTAGAGTGGTTAAGCCCTCAGATGGGCAGGCGCCTTATTCCATGCATGGCGTATCATTAATCAAGGTCATAAATTGGACAAAAACATACAGCCGTGGATCGGCTAATGTCCCCAGATGAGATACATAGTCAAAACGCCTATAACCAAAATAAAATAAGAAACTTCCAAATCAACAACCATGTGATAGGGGTAACTTATAAAAGGAGTGTGGGATTTCTATAGTGGGATGCATCGCGTACAGCAGCAAAAATCATGTAAGATTATTCACAATCTACAATTCACATTTCATTTAGAACAATTAAAGTAAATCCATAGTGAAACCAGTGTAGTGAAAATCAATGTTATGTACAGTGGAAAAAAGGTATACGAGAGTCTCTTGTAGTGTACCCATATGTTACTCCAAATCAAATTAAACATTCATTCAATCTAGAGCACAGAAGCATTCCAAATTTCTCGTAAGTTCATAATAAAGAGTTATAAAGCGAGTCAAATGCCATGGGTCGTTTAACATAAAAGAGTCTCTCACACAATTATATGTATATGACATAAGTCAAGCAGAATTTCTAGAGCTGTTATATACACTGATGTACAGTTATTCCATACAGGATGATACTCAAAGAGTTCTAATTACAGTTAATTGAAATGAGCTATCATCATGGAATCATGTGTACCTGGTGTTGTTCTCTGATCTAATGAACTTATTTCCCCAAATGGAAAGCCATCTCCTCCCCACTGTTAAGACCTTTGGGATGTTTCGTGCAGAGGTCAATGATATATCGGGACTCAAGTCTCCTTAATCTGCGTAGGCGATCACCACCACGTATATTTGGGGGTACGATGTCGAGGCCAAAATACTGGAGCTTGTTCCGGTCTCGATTGTGGGCCTCCGCAATGTGACGAGCCACCGGATAAGCCTGGTCTACTTTGTCGATGGCTCGCATGTGCTCAAGTATTCTGAGCTTGATCTCCTTAATCGTGCTCCCAATATAGCGTAAGCCACAGGGGCACTGTAGACAATAGACGGCATATTGTGTGCTGCAGGTAATGAATTTGTTTATGTACATTTTCCTGCCAGTGTCGGTTATGACGTAAGAAAGGACACGTTTACTTCCTGCGCACGCTTTGCAGCGGCCGCAGGGGTAAAAGCCTCTTTGCTCCCTTAAGGTATTGCTTCTCTGGGGCACTTTCTCAAGATGACTAGTCACTAATATGTCGCCTAATGATCTCGCTTTGCTGAAGGTTAGGAGTGACTGGGTTGGTAGATCTTCTTTGAGCACATTGTCAGTTAAGAGAATATGCCAGTTCTTCCTTAACATAGCTCTAAAACTTTCCGCTCCTGATGAATAGGGGGTTATGACTCTGAACTTGCCCTTATTATCACCTGGTATGCCTCTACGATTGACCTGTTCTGGATTGTTGGTCAAGAGGGACTGTCTCTCTATTCTTCTGACTCTATTGAGGGTGTTATTTAGTAATTTCTCGCCATACCCCCAACCCTAAATCGGGATATGCATTCCGAAGCAGCCGCTTCGAAATCAGATGGTTTGGAACAATTTCTGCGAAGTCTCAACAGTTCCCCGTAGGGGATACTGTTGATTAGTTGTGGAGGGTGGCTGCTACTGGCATGCAATGTTGAGTTGCAAGCAGTCTGTTTCCTGAAAAGGTTTGTGTGGAGGTGTCCATCTTCTACATATATTTTGAGATCCAGATAGTCCGCTGCCACCGGACTTACTGTTCCCGAAAAATGTAGGTTGATTTTGTTGTTGTTTAGGACATTGATATATTCGTAGGCTGTTTCAGAGTTACCTTTCCACACAAGGAAAAGGTCATCGATATACCGATGCCAGCAGATGACCTTTCCCTCTTTCCCTCCTACCATGCAGCTCCTGGGTACCTGCTCCTCCCACCAGCCCACGAACAAGTTCGCGTAGCTGGGGGCAAAGCAGGTACCCATCCCCGTTCCAGACTTCTGAATATATAGTTGTTCCTCAAACAGAAAAATGTTGTGTTTCAGGCAAAATTCTACGAATTCGAGAATCATTATATTATGTCTCGAAAATCGTAGCTGGCGTTGTTCCAATGCCCATTTCACAGCCTCTAGTCCATGATGGTGTTCGATAATTGTATAGAGACTGGTAATGTCTAATACCATCAGAAGATATTCCTGTTCCCACACCAGGTTCTGCAACTTCGTCAGAAAATCCTTTGTGTCTCGCACATAGGAGTCCAAAGTGGACACCAAAGGGAATAGAGTGTGGTCCACAAAACGAGACATATTCTCTGTGAGACTCCCAATAGAAGAAATAATTGGGCGACCAGGTGGACAGTCACGATTTTTGTGCAATTTTGGGAGGTGGTAAAAAGTAGGAGTCATAGGGCAATTTGTACGTAGGAACAGAGGTTCGTCTCTACTCAGCATATGTTGGTCATACCACTTGACAATGAGTTTATCATAATCTGTGATGCTTTGCTGGTAGGTCTCATTAGTACATTTATTATAGAAGTTCTCATCTGAGAGCTGCCTTAATGCTTCCTGTGTGTAATATTCACGAGTCATTAAAACCACATTCCCGCCCTTATCTGAGGGCTTCACAATAATTTTCGTGTCTGTCATTAGTGTTTTTAGGGCTAGTCTTTGTGGATCCGTAATGTTCTGGTGTGAGTTATGGTGGTTGGTTTTGCGGTACTTCAATAGATCCTCGTTCATGGCTTCAGAGAACACATCTACAGCATCCCAAGGGGACTGGGGAACAAAAGTGGACACTGGTTTGAATCCACTAGTGTCTCTTTCTTGTTCAATGCCTTGCATTTCTGCTCTTTGGGCAGTGTCTAGGTGTGCAAGGTCCTGTGTTTGTTCCAGTTCTAAGTCGCTTAGTATTTCTACTGAACGTAGGTCTTTACCACTTAGTGCATCCGTTGCTGTAATCCTTGATCCTTGGTTTTCCTTGTTCTGTAGATGTGGTCGCAATTTAAAATGTTTGTATAATTTCAGCTTGCGAGTGAAGCGGAACAAGTCTATTTTGGTTTGAGTATATTCCAACCCACTGTTTGGACAGAAAGTTAGTCCGAGGCTTAGAACTTGCTCTTCCTCAGTCGTGAGTTTCCTGGTGGTTAGATTACCACCGCCCATTGCACAAAAGCGTACCGGAGGATCTACTATGCCCCCTTATGGTCATTTCCCCCTTTGTTTTGGCCTCCTCTTGTCACTCGATCCTACCGAGAGACAAGATGGCGGCCGCTCCGGACTGTTTAGAATGTTGACAGACACCGGAGAGCCAATCAGCTTCGCTTCACAAAGTTCCGTTCCGCGAAAAGTACGCGAACCGGAGCGCTCCCCGGAGCGCTGTCACAGATATATATATTTTTTTGAACGTTAATATATCAAAATCCACTGGAGCACATATATTGAGACCTAGCAAAGGCACATCGGGCTAACAGTCCCTACAATTTTGCCAAGTTTCATGCAAATCCATTCAGCCGTTCGAGCTAAAAGTGAGGCCAACCGCCCTATGGAAATTAACATGGGAAAAACGCGTTTTGGGACCCCCCTCTTTTCTCGGCCCCCCCTTGACGAACACCCCCCAAATTTTCAGGGGCTGCTCAGAAACAAAATGTGCCATTTTCCTGAAAATTTCAGCCAATTCCGTCCACAAACGCCAAAGTTATTAGACATAGAATTTTCAAAAATCCCATAGAGAAAAAATCCTAACTATATATACCTACTGGCGACCGCCAGTAGGTAATATATATCACATATATTCACTGAAAAAAACATAGGTTTCAGGCCTTATATAGTTAGGAATTAGCTTTTAAAAAACCTTTGACATTCACTCAAAAAACTATACATTTTAGGGGTGTTATAGTTAGCTGGACATTTCACTCATACAAAACCATTGAAATTGCTCCTATATAGCTAGTTGTACTAACTATATTTCGCGCACCCGCAATGCACTGCTGATGATGTCACATATTAGACCATTCATGACATGGTCAGTGACATCACTGATGACATCTCAAATGACATCACTGATGACATCACTGATGACATCATCCAGTGAATGTGGTTTGCTTCGTTATTTAAATATGCATTATATATAGCAATTTGCATTGAAGAATGAGTGGATATATATAAATAAATATTTGGATGGAGGATTTAGTAGCAGTGTAATTGACTGTTTACTTGACCAATTTATAGTGTCTCACTAAATATAGTGGATAGGGACTAAACTGTATGAATATCTGTATCACTTTGTCAGTTGTTGTGTAAACTGGTTCCACAGTTGGTTACTAGCTATGTGAAAGTCTATATTAGTTAATGATTAGATAACTGAGTATTTGTATGGGAGAGTGAAAGTGTGTGTGGTTCGGTGGGAGGAGTGTGACTGTCCAAAGATGTGTGAATAGTTGATTCAGTAGATATATGAAGTTAAAATTACATGTTCTAACAGTTTGGGTGAGTGAATTTCTTTATGGGGGTTGTGATGAGCAAATATCTTTCTCAATGGTACATGTCCAACAAACTAGTAAAATAAAAGGCAGTGTATGCGTCAGTTGTTGTATATAAATAAGTATACATAAGACTCAATGATTGTGTGAGTGACTGTATGGATAACTATATACTTGTAATAATGATTTTATAATTCACTAAGTATGACTTACTATCTAAATGAATAGATGAAGTGGTGTTTGTATAAGTGTATAGTTAAGTAAATATGTAAGTATGATCCATTGTTTGCATAAGTGAGTAGGATGACTTCATATGTGAACAGGATGTGTACTGTTGTTTAATGTCGATATAGGTGTATAAGTATTTTTGATAGTGTTCTATTGTTCATTGACAGCATGTATGACTGAATCTACAGGTAAGTGATTAGATGTGTGTATACATCTATGAATCACTGAGTGGGTTTTTAGATACTTGTATTGCTGTGACAATGGATTCAAATATGATACTCTGTATTTTACAAAGGGTGATGAAAGATTTTACTAGTGTATGAAAAGGTGTATGTGATTGTCACGTGGATGATGTCATCAGTGATGTCATTTGAGATGTCATCAGTGATGTCACTGACCATGTCATGAATGATCTAATATGTGACATCATCAGCAGTGCATTGCGGGTGCGCGAAATATAGTTAGTACAACTAACTATATAGGAGCAATTTCAATGGTTTTCTATGAGTGAAATGTCCAGCTAACTATAACACCCCTAAAACTTATAGTTTTTTGAGTGAATTTCAAAGGTTTTTTAAAAGCTAATTCCTAACTATATAAGGCCTGAAACCTATGGTTTTTTCAGTGAATTTGCAAGGTTTTTTTAATGCTAATTCCTAACTATATAAGGCCTGAAACCTATGGTTTTTTCAGTGAATTTCAAAGGTTTTTCAAATGCTAATTCCTAACTATATAAGGCCTGAAACCTATGGTTTTTTCAGGGAATTTCAAAGGTTTTTTATATGTTAATTCCTAACTACATAAGGCCTGAAACCTATGGTTTTTTCAGTGAATTTGCAAGGTTTTTTAAATGCTAATTCTATTAGCGGATAACGTTTAAATATGTTAATATCCTTGTGGGACCACCTGAGCAGCCCTAGGAGGTCAGGTTGTTTCTACCCTGCCCCAACACTTTCAAACTCACATAATCTTCAACCTACACCCACTGCTCTCTATCTATTACCATACTAACTCTCCACAAAACACCTATCTAAACCCAAAGGTGAAAAAGTCACCACTTAATATTACACTTAACCAACATCTAAACACTCAAACTTGTTATTTAAATGTATTTTTTTGTCTTTTTAGATCACCGTCCGTGCACGGTGCGCGGACCCCGCGATTTTTAAAACATTTTTTTTTTTTCGATCTTCGGGGTCCTTTAGAGACCCCATGACAAAACCTAGGGGGGTCAGGAATCTCTACCCTATCCCCTTTTCAAGTACTAGCCTTCTGTTTACAGCTACCTTCTGCCACAAAAACAAGATGGCGGACAGCACTTCCTCATCTCGACTGACTGGAATGTTGACAGACATCCAAAAGCCAATCAGAATTCCGCTTGCGCATGCTAGGATCCGCGCACAGTGCAAGGACCGTGCAAGGACCGTGCATGAACCGTGCGCGGATGGTGTCCCACCCATAGATATATAATTTGGGAAAATTCAATTTTCTCAACAACTACTGGAGCGATTTTCACCAAATATAAAAAAGGCACTACTGCATACCAGTCCCTACCATTTTGCCAAGTTTGGTGTAATTCCATTCAGCCGTTCGGGCTGTAGCCGTGTCTAAAGGTCCTATGGAAAATTGCATTGGGCTACATTTCACATTCAATTTTTGCAAAAACTACTGGAGGGATTTTCACCAAACATAGCAAAGGCGCATCTCCATACCAGTCCCTACCATTTTGCCAAGTTTGGTGTAATTCCATTAAGCCGTTCGGGCTGTAGCCGTGACTAAAGTTTCCTATGGAAATTAACATGGGAAAAACACGTTTTGGGACCCCCTTTTTTCACGGCCCCCGCTTGAAGAATCCCCCCGAGACTTTCAGGGAAGGAGCGGAGCGGAGCGGGCCATCTTCTTTGAGAAATTCGCGGAGATTCATCAACCGGCGCCAATGTTATTCCCAATAGGTTACACCCCGCGATTTTTCGAAAAAAAAAATTTGGGGGCCTTGGGGGTCCCTGTGGGGCCCCCTGAGCAGGCTTAGGGGGTCAGGGTGCTTCTACCCTGCCCCCTTTTTGAGTTCTACACGTTTGTTTTTCTTCTTTCTTGTGCCTCAGTTTACTGAGGCACACGATGGCTGCCATCAATTTCTGTTTTGGAGTGTTGACAGACAGTGGCAGCCAATCAGCATGAAGCTCGTACACAGCAGGGTGCGCGCACGGTGCGTGCTTATAGATATATAATTGCTTTCAACTTTAATTTTCTCAGCAACTACTGGAGGGATTTACACCAACTAAACAAAAGCATGATCTGCGTACCAGACCCTACCATTTTCCCAAATTTGGTGTAATTCCGTTCAACGGTTCGGGCTGTAGCCGTGTCTAATCGTCCTATTGAAATTAACATGGGGAAAACACGTTTTGGGACCCCCCTTTTTTCTCGGCCCCCGCTTGACGAATCTTCCCGAGACTTTCAGGGAAGGAGCGGGCCATCTTCTTTGAGAAATTCGCGGAGATTCATCAACCGGCGCCAAAGTTATTCCCAATTGAATGTTGCGGATTTTCTATGGAAACTAGGTCCTAACTATAACTACCTACTGGCGACCGCCAGTAGGTAATATATATAAATATATATAATATAATATAATATAATATAATATAATATAATATAATATAATATAATATAATATAATATTTATTGCCTTCTGGCGGTCACCATTAGGTAGTTATAGTTAGGACCTATTTTCCATAGGAAACCAGCAACATTCTATTTAGAATAACTTTGGCGCCAGTTGACGAATCTTCGCGAAATTTTCAAAACTAATGGCCAACTCCGGTCCGCTCCTATCCTGAAAGTCTCGGGTGATTTCTCAAGTGGGGGCCGAGAAAAAAGGGGGTTCCAAAACGTGTTTTCCCCATGCAATTTTCCATAGGAACCTTTCAACAAGGCTACGGCTTGGACTGCTCAACGGAATTACACCAAATTTGGCAAAGAGGTAGTCCTTAGTTCAGACTCGTGCCTTTTGCCTAAATGGTGTAAATCCGTTCAGTAGTTCCTGAGAAAATGACATTTAAAAGTACATATATAACTATGGCCATGCAGGATCCGCGCACCCTAAGAGCACCCTGCCGTGCACGAGCTGTATTCTAATTGGCTGTCAACACTCCAAATCAGGAAGTGTTGGCAGCCATCTTGTGCCTCGGTAGAACCGAGGCACAAGAAATCTATTGAAAAAACGCACAAAACGCAAAAAGGGGGCGGGGTAAAAAGTCCCTGACCTCCTAGGCCTGTTCAGGGGGTCCCATAAGGACCCTTAAGGCCCCAAAAAATTTGCTTCTTTCGTTTTTTAATCGGCAAAATCCGCGCAGGGTGCGCGGATCTTGCCGATGGAAGAAAAAAAATTAAGCCTGGGCTCCCGCGCTATATTAGTTATTAGCCCCCGGGGGGGTCAAAAGCCCGGGGGCATCATGATTAAAAAAAAGTCTGGGGGGGCAATCTCCCCCCACACTGCCCCAGGGACTGCATGTTAGCTGCTCCCCATGTGGAAAAGCAATGCCAGCTCCCGCAGGAGACGAGAGCCAACGGGACCATGGGGGGATTGAGGATCCCCCCATGATGGGGTCCCCGTGGCTATTACAAAAACACACTGACATGGCAGTAAGGAATTTCTCTGTTGCACCACCTGACTATACACAAGAGGTTCTTTAGTGGATGTGACCACAAACGCTGCCCACCTCACTAGTCCACTGCCACAGGACTAGACAATTATGAACAAATCAAAGAGCACACAGAGAGGCAGCAATAAAGATACATTATACAATGCTTAAATACACCCAAAGAGACACATGTCCTTCTTTTGATATGAAAAGAGTCATTATTTTTGTTATCGTTATATCCTGTTGATAAAAAGATGTACAGAATGACAGCCAATGTTCTTAATAAATGCACGGGGATGTTCTAAACAATACTGGACTTGCGGGAGTGGTACATATCATAGTTAGGGCTCCCGGTTTTATGGTATTTATTTTTTTGCCATTTCCGTCTGTATTTATCCATATTTATTTTTGGGGCATTTTTTCTGTATTTATCCACATTTATTTTTGCCACAAGCAAAAGACGACGCTACAGCTAGTATAGGCTATATTGTACCAGAGAAACAAATAAAAAATTGGTTAAAAAAAAAGGGCAGGAAGTGTAGGGTGGAGAGAGGAGCGCAAAGTGGATGCATAACTATAGAGCCTTTGGTGTTTGGTACCCCAGGGGCTTCTAACCACAAGCATTGGCATAGCCAATAGGTCTCGCCTTTGAGACCTTTTAAGTGTTTGGCCATGCAGCACATTAATCTGGGTTCTACAACGTCTACAGTTAAGAGTTTGTTTTATTGTGTAGGAGGTGGCAGTGCATACCTCACACATTGCGGGGCACTCCCACTTCATGCTGGTCAACGGGCACAAGCTTGCCTGCTTACTGTGTGTAAGTGCACCTCTTACAGAGTTGTCTGTATTAAGCAAGCCTCAGGACTGAAAAACGGAGCAGGGTGAGCTTTAATGTCAATGTGCAAAATGCACGCGGCGTTAGTTTAGCAGGTTCTGTGTTCCTTCTGGAGAACTATCTCCCCACCAACAAACACAAGGAAGTGTACAAAAGGAAAACTGTTTTGTACATACGCATCTGATAAAAACAATATATAAAATATAGTCTGAAGTCTTGGAAGCCACTGCATGTTTTGATAAAAGCTCTGCTGAAAAGACAAACCACTTTAAAAAGAAAATGACGAATTGGAGAGAGGGAATAAAACAGATTTAAAAAGTGCCACAAAGAAAAACAAGAACACACTGGAACAGTAATGAAATGTGCAGTTAATTATAAAGAAATGCACGTTCAAAAAGTGGAAACGTGTAGTTAAATACACAGTAGTCTTAAAGATTAAACCATGAGAAGACAAAAATACAGTTATGTCATAAGCTTGCAACTCACGACCGCAGAGCACAGACACTTTAAAGGAATTATAAAAATTGTAAAAAGGATATTATTTTGATCGCCGAATTCTTGAGGCTTGGAGGATGCAGCAATGTAGCAGCTGCCTTTAATTGAAATTATTTTACGCAATGCTTACTGAGGTAACAAGGGGTCAAGCATAAACTGATTATATTTCCAGCAGAATAATAAACAAAATATCAGTGGGGATGATTGAATTTCTACCTCCTGGCTTCACCACTCGACAACTGTGTGATCATAAACAATTGCCTTAATCTCACTGCGACACAAATTCCTTACGCACCAAAACAGGAAGGTAACTTAGAAATGGACTACATAGTAAGCAACACTTAGCCACACTGTGACACTTCTAGAGGTGTACCTCTAGTCATCTCAAATAGAAGGCTACGTGACCACAGCAAGCAAGTAATTTAACACTTTGTGAATATACACAGAGGCCGGCCTGCACCAGAAACACTCGACTATCTCACCGCCCAGCGTGAATTAATTAACAAGCAGAAGAGCATTAAATGAGGCAAACCATGGCGGGAGCATACATTCCGAGTGGTATCCACGCTGCAGCATGCAGTTAGGCGGGCAACTAGAGCCAAATTCCAGGGGGGGGGGGGTTGGGGTTGGGGGGCGGGCATAGCTGAAAAATATTTTTTTTGGGGGGGGCCTAATTCTTCAAACTATAGACAGAGTGGCTGTAAAATGGAGTGAAAACACATCAAAAGCCTCATTTACAAGTAGATGGTCTTTTAAAGACCTGCTAAGTACTCGGGTGCCACTGCCATTAGATTGTCACCAGCCCCCAAAGCTGTCTCTGCCCGGGCTGTCTCACACGGGGGGGGCAATGGGTATTTCGCGCCTGGCAGCAGTCACGCAGAAATCATATCTAATGCCAACTGTCTAATAAGTTGGAATACCCACGTAATTTCTTTCCTTGTTGAGCCAAGTGCATCACTTCAGAGTCAATGGAAACGGAATTATTTTGACTAAATGCAGTCAGTGTGTGTGCACGGACTGACATGGCACCTATTAAGTCACGTTAGAGTGCTCAGTGCTGTGTATGCATATGGTACTTTAACCTGCTACCACCACCGAGGAGGTTATATGGTTAAAGTGCAAGATGGTGGAAGGCTCAGAGTGCAAATATGTAACTTTAAATTTCATATTTGCAAAGCCCGACAGGCGCAAAATTGGTCCGTGAAATAAAGAAAGTCAAAACGTAGGGGCAAATGTGAATGCAAAATTGCATCAATGCAACCTTTGTCGAATTTGAACAGCATCTGTAATAATGAGCTGACGAGCAAAAAAAAAAAAGTACGCCTCTCAGTAAAGTTTATGAGGGTGCATGTTAAGAATTCATGGAGGACGGAACGTAGACTGACTACCTCACAGGTTCAAGTCAGATGGAGTTTCTTGCTGCGCGAGGTAAAGCTGACAAGTCGCACCCGAGTACTTCAGGTCTTTAAAAAGACCATTCACTTGTTAACGAGGCTTTGTTATTTTTCTCACCCCTTCTCCAGACTGTGGGCAGTGTTACAGGACCTCCTCGTGAGAGCTGCCTTTTGTACACGGGACAGCAGAATTATTTCTTTGCGTTTCTTTGTAATGTCAGTGTCAAAATACCCGACGGCAGCATTGCAAAACTTGCTAGTATTTTGCCGTTTCTACATATAAATACAGACAATGGAAATATAGATTTCCGTCTGTATTTATATGTAAAAATCCGTAAAAACGGAAAACTGGGAGCCCTAATCATAGTACCAATCGAACAATATGCCTGAAATGCTGATATGCTTGCAAAATAGCGAAATATTAATGGGAATTTAGCAGGGTATTATCCTTTTTCGTGGAAGTATCATCGTGGCATAACAAATTGGAAGCTTCTTCCCTGTGATCTCACGCTTCATTCTTATCGTCTCCATTATTAGCGGATACGCTCTTGATTAGTTACTCAAGAGGATACCAGTCTTACCTTGAAGATTAGCTCTGAAGAAGCCTACGGGTGAAACACGTAGGCTGTTTCCTTGGTCTTCATTTATTAAGAACATTGGCTGTCGTTCTGTACATCTTTTTATCAACAGGATATAACGATAATAAAAATAAGGACATGTGTCTCTTTGGGTGTATTTAAGCATTGTATATTGTATCTTTATTTCTGCCTCTCTGTGTGCTCTTTGATTTCCCCGGGGTATTAGTGGCCTGGGAGGTGGGCCACATGCCCCCCTCCCCAAAATGTAAATTATTAAAAAATAAATTTAAAAAAGGCCGGCCCTGGGGGATGGGGTCCCAAGGGCCATAAATGGCCTAAAGGGGGGGGGCTCATATATGTTAAAAAATATTTTTTAAAGGGCCATGCCCCGTGGGATGGGGTCCCCGGGGCTGATTATGGCCTCTGGAGGGGGCCACGCGGCCCCCTTCCTGAACTTTTAATAATAAAAAACAATTTTGGGGCAGGCCCTGGGGGATGGGGTTCCCAGGGCCAAAATATTAGGAAAAGAAGGGAGGCCACACAGCCCTCCTTCTTAAACCAAAAAAAAGGAAAAACCGGCATTGCACCAGAGGCCACGCCCCCTTCTTGTAGCACTCTGCAAACACGCCCCCTGGCGCGTTTGCAGAGGGGAAATAAATTCCCCTTGAATACTGGGGGTCCCTGGGGGCCAACTAGCCCTCCAGAAGCCTCCAGTATGCGCCAGGGGGCTGCGTTGCAGAGAGGTGTTGAGGCCACGCCCCTTTTTACACCTCTCTGCAACCCAGCTCCGTGGCGCTTACGGGAGGTAGCTGGTGGGCTAGTTGCACCCCAGGGACCCTCAGTATTCAAGGGAAGTTAATCCCCCAACTTAAAACGCGCCACGGGGCGTGTTTGCACAGTGGTGAAGAGAGGGGGCGGGCCTGAGTTCAGATGTGTGCAAACACACCTGTGGCGCAGTTTAAGTTGCGGAATGTATTCTTTGTTAATCCTGAGGGTCCCTGGGGGCCAACTAGCCCACCAGGTACCTCCAGTAAGCGTCACGGAGCTGCGTTGCAGAGTGTTGTAAAAAGGGGCATGGCCTCTGAACACCTCTCTGCAATAGAGCCCCCTGGCGCATAATGGAGGTACCTGATGGGCTAGTTGGCCTCCAGGGACCCACAGGATTGAGGAGGAATTTATTTTCTAACTTAAAACGCGCCACAGGGCGTGTTTGCAGACATGTCACCTCAGGCCACGTGCAAACGCTCCCTATGGTGCATTTTAAGTTTGGGAATTAATTATCTTTCAATACTGAGGGTCCCTGAGGGCCAAATAGCCCAGCAGGTATCTCCAGTATGCGCCAGAGAGCTGCGTTGCGGACAGGTGTTCAGAGGCCAACCCCCTTTTTACACCTCTCTGCAACGCAGCTCTGTGGCGCTCATTGGAGATACCTAGTGGGCTAGTTTGACCTTAGGGACCCTTAGGATTGAAAGGGACTTAATCTCTCAACTTAGAATGGCCACAGGGCGCGTTTACACAGTGGTGAAGGGAGGGGACGGGCCTGACGTGATGTGTGCAAACACGCCCTGTGTCGCGTTTTAAGTTGGGAAAAAAATTCCACTTAAAACCTGAGGGACCATGGGGGCCAAGTAGCCCACCAGGTGCTTCCAGGAAGCGCCACTGTGCTGCGTTGCAGAGAGGTGGTGCAGGCAGTGCCCATTTTTACATCTCTCTGCTACGCAGCTCTGTGGCACTTACTGGATGTACTACGAATTCCGGTTTACTCACCTGTTATCAGGAGAGACCTCAGTGCTGCATCCTTGAACCCAGTACTGATCCTGAAAAGTAATTCTAACCATACTTACCAGTAACTTGAATTTCCTTCCATAGGCTAAC
Organism: Lissotriton vulgaris; assembly: GCF_964263255.1. NCBI lineage: Eukaryota > Metazoa > Chordata > Amphibia > Caudata > Salamandridae > Lissotriton > Lissotriton vulgaris. The sequence goes on from NC_141685.1 coordinate 2,049,893,047, forward strand.
ATTGACTGGTTTCACTTGGAAATTCTTCTAAGTGTGGAATTTTGGAACTTGAAAATATTCACTTAAATCATCCGAACAACGAATTCCGATTTACTCACCTGTTAAGTGTCTATTTTCACAAACTACAAATATTCCTAAAAAATCGCCTGTATGACTTAAACGCATTCTTTCAACTGTTTACAGGAGATGCACCAGTGCTGGATCCAGGATCCACCACTGAGTAAGAAAAAGTAACGATAACATTACTTACCTGCTAAGTGAATTTCCTCCCATAGGATAACATTGGTGATTCTATGTGAAAAAAATGGTGTCAACTTTAAAATACAATAATATTCCTTAAAAATCACTACTGTAACCAACACGCTTTTACTCAACTGTTTACAGGAGATGTCCCAGGGCTGAATCTAGGTTCCAGTCCTGTGGTTAGAAAAGTAATCCATAAAGTAACTAATTACATTTAACTAGAAATTCACATTGAGCTCAATGTTGCATTGTGTTTGAAATTGCCCATTGCAACAACTGTAACTACTGTACTTAAAACACTATTGTCTATTTGCAAAGTATTTAAACTAAAGTAATTCATTCTGAGAAAGTATATTTTGTAATGTAATGTATAATGTAATTATAATGTAATTTAAAAAATAAAATATCTAAAAATAAATAGTTTTAAAAAATGTTGTAAATCAGTATCAAACAAATAAATATAACAATTAATTCATTTAAACATTTTCATTTACAAAACCTTTGAAATTCACTGAAAAAACCATAGGTTTCAGACATGTTATAGTTCAGAATTAGCATTTAAAAAACCTTCATAATTCACTGAAAAAAACATAGGTTTCAGGGGTGTTATAGTTAGCTGGACATTTCACTAGTACAAAACCATGGAAATTCCTCCGTTATAGTTAGTTCTACTAACTATAACTCGCGTGCACGCAATCCACTGCTGATGATGTCACATAATACATCATTCATGACATGGTCAGTGACATCACTGATGACATCTCAAATGACATCACTGATGGCGTCACTGATGACATCATCCACATGACAATCTGATACACCTCATCATACACTAGTATAACTTTTCAACACTCATTATAAAATATGGAGTACCATATTTGAAACCATTGACACACCAATACAAGTTTCTACAAACCCACTCAGTGATTCCAACATCTACACACATCTAAACACTTACCTATAGATTCACTCATACATGCTAACAAAGATCAATAGAACATTATTAAATATACTTATACACCTACATCAACATTACACACCAGCACACATTCTATTCAATTATGCAGTCAACCTACTCACTTATACAAACAATTGATCATACTTACATTTACTAAGCTACACACTTATACAAACACCACTTTATTTATTCATATAGATAGTAACTCATACATAGTGTGTTAGAAAATCGCTTTTACAAGTATACAGTTTTCGATACAGTCACTCATACAATCACTGAGTCTTAAGTATACTTATTTATTATAAACAACAACTGTCACATACACTGCCTTTAATATTTCTACTTTGTTGGACATATATCGTTGAGAAATAAATGTACTCATCAGCACACCCATAAAGAGTTTCACTCACCCAAACAATTGTTTCCACATGCAGTTTTAACCTCATATACCTACTAAATCAACTATTTACAGATCTTTGGACAGTCAAACACCTCTCACCCACCCACACACATATTCACTCTCCCATACAAATAGTCACTTAACTAATTAATAACTAATGTAGACTTTCACATATCTAGTAACCATGTTATGTAGTAGTTTACACAACAAGGGATACAGTGAAACAGATATTCACACAGTTTAATCACTATCCCATATATTTAGTGAGATACTTTAAATTAGTCACTTAGACAGTCAATCACAGTGCTACTAAATCCTCCATCCAGACACTTATACATCTACTCAGTCTTCAATGCAGACTGCTATATATATAATACTTATTTAAATATTGAACCAAACCACATTCACTGGATGATGTCATCAGTGATGTCATTTGAGGGAATATATATATATATATAGGAAGCTTGCTATCCGAGTATCCATTGATTACCTATCGGAAAAGCAATTCTCTGAGAGATCACCTAGTAAATAGCCATCACGAATCAAAGAGGAGAAAAAAGACGCCTGCTGTGGGATTTTATCCTTGCATAAAATGCAAGGCATGTAAAAACTCACAGAGAGTGAAGGAATATGAGGTACCAGGGAAATCACATAAGATGACAATTTCGAAACTGCTAAACTGCAATTCGGAATTTACTGTATACTGCCTGCTGTGCCCGTGCAGCAAAAAAACGTGGGCAGCACCACCAAGCAAACTAAACTCAGAATTCTTGAACACATGAGAGCCATAAATACAAAAGATCAGAGTTATCCGGTGGCTCGTCATTATGAAAAAATGCACAAAAGCAATAGCAATCTGTTGAGCTTTTTTGTGTTGGACCAGTTGGTAAAAACAGAAAGAGGAGGTGATTGGGTCAAGAAATTGAGAACCCTAGAGTCCAAATATATCATAATGCTCCAAACAAAGAATCCTGTAGGACTAAATAACGAAGAAGAGATGTGGGTGCACATTGGATGAATGAGATGCTTTCCCAATAATTTAACATGGCAGTAGGGAACTATCAGTCACCGTATGTTTTATGAAAGAAAGACATTTTTCCCCCTACCCTTCCTTCCCTCCCTTCCCTCCTTCTCCCAAAAATTGAAACTTGGTTTGAAACTGTCCTGCAGCAAAACCAAATCTCCGGTCCAGAGATGTCACGTAATGTATGGAAAACGAAACAGCCCATCCAGGGCAGTATCATTCAAATACACGTGACGAACCAGGCACATATATAGGCCGATCATAAGTACATCTATAATGTTGATCTATGATATGGATCTGATTAAATTATTAGCCCATTCAGGGCTTGATTGAGGGTAGAAATACTGATTTACAAGTATGATATAATACTCTGTATCAATAACAATTGCATATGTGCGAAAAACATTGTGATTTATACTTTCAGAATACATGAATGTTGATGTACATAGACATTGCAAGATGGCCGCGACATAACAATGAATGAAATTGATATGCCTTCTTTTATGTGGTTGTTTTTAATCATGTGACATGATGTCATGGTGAAGCTTTATTTAAACAAAAAAAGTCTCAGTCAGTCAACACTGACGAAGGCGGCAACGCTGAAACGCGTTTGTTGACTTGACATGTGTGTGAAGAACGCTTTTGAATAAATATGGCTATGGGACTACAAAGAACGCCCTGAGTGTCCTTGATTGCGGAGCGGTTCTAAAGAATTTGAACTGTGTGTTTTCGATATATATATATATATATATATATATATGTATATATATATATACCACAAAGGGCAATTCTTTACGACCTATAATGATTGAGTTGATGGGTTTTACATCACTGTGCGATACAATTCTACTCAGTTCTGAACATGCCTGCCTTCTTTCGAACTTTAAAAGTCATTCTGCTTACCCAGCTCCAATCTGTCATACAGGTCTTTCCTCTGGCCCTCGTCTGAGATGAACCGACGCCCCTCTGCAACAAAAAGAACAACATTAGCACTTAATGCTCGTGCATGCCAGGGTTATACCCTCGTCTCTGGAAGTCAAATAGTAAAAACTGTTGGTACACCCCAGGCATGTGGCAGTGGCATAGCGCAAGATGCCCCCCGCAGAATGAGAAACAAGACAGGACATACAAGTTTGAGGCAGTCATGAGGGCAGCAAGTAACTGCTTTCCCAAAATAACAAAAGACAAAGCCTGGTGCCGTCTAGCTCACTAGCCATCAGGAACAACAACGAACATTCATTGTTGTTCCTGATGGCCGAGAATTCGCTCCGTCCATCACCACGCTAATCAACCGATCGAATATTACCCAGTGAGCTAGACTGAACCAGGCTTTGTTTTCGCTACAGCCTTATTGAAACCGATCTACAGGCCCTTGTGCCACCTCTCCTCAGGCCTCAAGTCCTCAAGCCTGCCAGGACTGTGTACATATAATCTCCACATCCTCGTCTTGAAAAAGACCCGCCGTGACCAACAACAGGGGCACAGAAGGGTCGAAACGTCGACACATCCCTTTGGTCCAGAATGACCGGGTTTCCACACTAGGGAAGAAACTGCGGGATTTAAACAAAACTCTGGCCTTCTCTAAAGAAATATTTGTAGATAAAACCCTGTTGACACTGTATATATTGTTTACTTTGGCACTCCTTCACTATGTACAACTGTCACTTAATAGTATTTTGTACATAATTCGATTCCACGGTCCTTTTGAAATAACCATATTGCTCATAATGAAATGAAGGAATTCAGATAAACAATTGAGCACAGAAGTAATTAATTGAGTACTGTTGTTTTTCGTTTGTGTGTTGAGAGAGCATATTACATTTAATGTACTTTGAATTAATATCAGTCCTACCCGACAGAGCCTATATGATACTGCTACACCGAATTATGCCAGTGGTCACTGACTGGTAATGAGCGCAATCGGTTGATATAGATTCATTTTATTCTCTGCTCAATGGGCCCTCCTAACCAATAAATAAGGTTGCAAACATTTTAGGTCAAGCCAAGGTCTTGCATTAATAATGTCTCTAAAAATAAGAGAGGGGTCCTCCTCACCAAAGAGACAGGACGCAAAAGTGACAATAAGTCAGAAAAAACGTCCCTTTGGGTTATTCAGAAGCATACCATCATTAATGCAGGCAATATCACCAACAAGTGTCACAGAAACCAAAAGCTAATATACTTATGTTTTAGTCAATGGATCCTTTCTAAAAACATTAAAATACAATTTAAACAATCAATCAATGATAATAACAATAATCAATAAGTCACATGTGTGGAAAAAGTACATTCAAAACATGGGAGAATGCAATTAATGATTAAAAACTATGTGTAAAATACGTTGTGAGTGCAGTCATTTATCCCACCTCTTTATCAAGGAATACCCATGGGGTATGAGAAAGATAATATTGTTTTAAGGTAGGGAACTACTTGTATACTATATATATATATATCACAGAAGTCCCATGATGAAGGTGTTGGGAGATATTGAATCATTAAGCCTGAAGAAGGTGGTCGGATCAACTTATACCACCGAAACGCATCGCAACTTATAAGCACCAGATCGAATTGGTTCTCATTGATAAAATAATAGCAGTATATCATGACATGTTGAACCTTAAATGATTGTGGGTTTGGTGCTTTGTGTGTTTTAATTATTAACTGCTTCTCCCATGTTTTGAATGCTATGAGTACTATTTCACACATGTCAATTATTGATTATTGTGATAATAATTGATTGATTGTTTAAATTGTAGTTTAATGTTTTTATATTTAACAAAGGATCTATTGAATAAAACATATCTATATTAGATTTTGGTTTCTATGACACTTGTTGGTGATATTGGTTGGATGTTTATGGATGTGATATGCATTAATGATGGTATGCTTCTGAATAACCCAAAGGGAAGTTTTTTTCTGAACTATTATTTTCTCTGAATGCAAAGTTATTGTGTGTTTCTGGTTACTTTCTGTGCATAACTGAATTAAACTGCTTCAGGGGTGACCCTAACAGCACTGCCTTCCAGGTCTCATGGCACACTGAAGGAGCCCGTTCCGGCTGTAACCCTCCAAATATACTTGTCTGTGTGCATAACAATGCTGAATTCAATCATCTACTCAACATTCCACAAACCCATGTTGAAGTGATACAACAATCACTTTTGTGAAAATTCTCATTTTCGATTTTAAGAGGAAAATTGATACTGAACAATGCATCTAATTCCAAATTAGTCCCCCTCAAAGCCATCTTAGATGTCTGCTTGACACATCTCAGGAGAGAAGAAATCATTCCACATTCCCCCTTCCTATAAGGTCTTTATTGGCTCCCTCTCAAAACCAGAATTAACTTCAAGATGTATTTAACATGCACAAACCAATTGATTTTGGTATCCTCAAGCACCCACTAGCACCTGTCACAATCAATTCAAGTTGGATTTCCTAAGTTCACTCTTGCACCCATCCGAGTCATCCTACACATGGCTACACATATCGTCTCATGAGTGGAGAAATCAGACCACAATGCCACAATCTGGGAGATCTTCATTGACTTCCTTTTAATCCTAGAATCACCTCCAAGATGAGGACCACACACAAATCAATTCATCATAGTCTACCCACGTACCTCAAGGAAACGCTATGAACAACTGGATGGAAGAGAATCACAAGAGGCAACCAAAAACATCTAATAGAAATAACCAAATCCAAAAAGGTTACAATCATGACTCAGTCCTTTAAAGGTCCAGTACCTAGAATAAGGAAGTTGTTTGGAAACTCAAAACAACCCAAATCTAATCACTTCCCAAAAAAAGACAAAAAGCATTCCTCTAGAAACTCCACTTGACAGGCTAAGTCTCCCTCACTGCCGGAAATTGGCAAACTTCAATCCACCCGAAAGACTATATCATTCTTTTCGCTCTAGGTAGGGAAACCATATGTTTTCTACATTAAATAATGTATGCACTTGCTATAATAAGTAAAGTACTCCATTACCAATGTAAACAGGTCCGTGCTAGAAACTAAATAAATAAATGTTAATAAACAATTGCATTCGATCGAGCTATGAACTGCCATTTTCATAGAATGAAAATCCAAACGGTAAAGTACAGCAGCTCACCGCGTTGAACTTTCTGCAAAGACCACCCCAAAAACCTTAGGCACACAACACAGCACCAAAGCTATATAGTTCGCAAAGTGAAGTTGGCAAAGCAAGGAGGACCCTTCGAGCAGATATACCAGCAGGTTCAGGGGAGTGATATCCTTATACGAACAGAGCAAACCCTGCCTGGAAATCAAATATAAACAAAGCATAGAATAATGTATCAAAATAGGCAGCTAGTCACAGCAGTACAAACCACAGAATTCAAATCCCCACGGATCTCATAAAACAATTATTCTCATAGGAGTAAATATTTTGTATTTATTCAATAGCAATCACAGGAAAACATATTTACTTTTTAGACAATTAAAAGACATAGCTGAATAGCGAGATCTCTGGAATATGGGCCTGAACAAAAGCATTGTAGACAGCATATCATATTCCACTCGCATTGCTTTAAACGTCGGTGATTGGGATTTGCCCACCTATGCTTACTAGATAAGATTTTTTTCCAGTCCACCCATACAAAGGTAAAACAATTGCGACAATACATTTGAAATAGAAATAATAGTACAAATTCTAGTCAACAGTGTCTTTCATCTACCTAATAACTAAATAACGGAAAACTCCCATGAACGTCATTCTCCAACCCCGCGTAGAATCTGTGGAAGGAAACATTCGGTATTTCTTTTTAATCTTCCTAAAACAGATAACTTCACAGGACGTGAAATTAAAACTAACGATTGCACGTGCAGTTCGGATCTCTCTGGGCGCGGGGAGGGCGGCGGAGGAGTGCCCCAGGCAGCCAATCGATAATTTCATCATGTTTAAAAGGAGGTGGGACTTACGTGCGCCTTTCAGGTAAAGCATCGCCTGCGGAGTCCAATTTCGTCTCTGGAAGTGCCCCTTCGTGTAAAGAGAAGAGGGAGTGTTATTGGAGGACGGCATCTAGGGGCGAAAGGACAGGGGCTAAGAGAGAGTGAGGTAAAGGGCCGTACCTGAGGGGCGCTCCGGCACCGAGAGATGAAGGAAGCCGTCAGAAGCAGAGCCAGCGCGCAGGCAGCCAGCCGGGGGAGGACCTGCAGAGGGGAGCAAGAACAGCACACCTGGCGTCACAGCATTCCCATACATGGAGAGTGCCCCTCCCCCCACGCTCCTCGTCGGAAGTTCACCCAGTCTCCTTCCTTCTCCATCACCATTAAACACCCTGTCGCTCCCATGGGCGCTCTACGCTTAACACCATACACTGTCACCAATAACAGAGAAAAGTCCTATCAAAAAGGCTGTCAAAACCTGACATACATTTTATGACCCCCTTACTGGGTTTCTGCATTTGTTGGTATTGTTGGTAGCGCAGCAAGCATTGGAATTTGACCCAGTTCCCCAGGTCTGGTAGTAAAAAAATAATGAAGCATTTAATGTACAGTGGACCCCTCACACCCCTGGGACCTGGCGCCGCTTCATCGAGCTGAGACAGCTATGCCGTTGTAATTTGCTTTTTATACTTAACTTTCGTGATAGAACTAAAATAATGTGATGGGTCGCAATACACAGACACATATATATCACTTCAAAAAGTATCAGGTCTAATGATATTCTAATGTATTTAACAAAAAGTATTCGATCGGCAAATCCCAATACAAAATGTACAACAGAGGTAAGTGAGATGGTGTGCGTTAGCGGTGACTTAGTCTGCAGAGGTTAAATGGTGAACTTGGAGACTGATGTATGAGAAATGTATTGTATGACCTGTTCCAGTTTTTAGATTGAAGTACATATCACAAAACAATTGTTTGATTTTAAGTAATCACAAAATACATTATTCATTCATTCATTCAATACCTGGGGGTGGGGCTTTTGGAGTTCCCCTCTTACATTTTAAAACAAAATAACCTGTTCTGTAGTGCTAGATAATGTTGCCTCCTTTTAGCCGTTTCTCGGCGCTGGAGTTAGCTGGTGTTATTATTAACCAGCCGGTCACACAGGTGTTTCTGGTCAACGGTTAGCCCACTGAGCTACCTTGTGCTCGTGCCCCAGGCTTACCTTCATCTTCTGGCCCCTCACGTATCCTCTTGGTCCACGCGGGCTCGAGTAGAATGAAAGGTCTGTGACCTCCTCCGCATTGGGTCTCTTTTAAACCCTATGTGTGCACACACCCCTCTCCGCAGAGTGGGTGAACCCACAGGGACCAGTTGTCAGCCCGTAGATAGAGAGGTGGGAGTCGGAAAGGGCGGGGTGCGTTGATGGCCCCTGGGGGGGACTCCGACTTGCAGAGGAAGTGATTGAAGGGTGGGCACCGGGGCTCGAAGTCTAAGCTCTCAGAATTAATCAACATCGCTGCCTCAGCGTTGCCCATCAGCTTCTATACAGACGTCACTGACTTCCGCTGAATCGATGCACACTGAAAGAAACGTGGATAATTAGCCCGACGCGTGGATAACTTGTATTCACCTATAGCCACGATCGCAGTTCAACAGTGTCCAACCTGTACAACACTGCGCCAATGGCAGTCTAAACCTGCACGGCCATAGACGTCGGCGCTAGTATACCAACCACGAGTGAAAACAAGAAGTATTAATGTTCCAACCTTTGATTTAACACTGCTTTTATTTTTATGTCCTCGTGTTACTTTTTATCACATTTTACAATGTTTATTTTTCACATTGAAAAGCCTAAAACAAACCATTAAGAAAATAGGCAAGTTTAATTTTAAAGTTTCAAAAGTACGCTGAAGTCCACGTCTGAGTCTACATCGCAGGTGTAAAGAGCGTCAAAGAAACAACAGGGGACGCTTAATTGCTGCGTTACCTGACAGGGAGGGAGCAGGAGAGAGCATATCTACACTCTACAGAGACATGGCTCTCTCCCTTCTCCCTGGCGCAGATTTGAGCAGCCCTGCCCCAGGCGCACACAGTGCATAGTGCTAGGGCGCGTGCCTGAGTCTACCATAGGTAGGTACCAGCAGGGGCCTCATTTATGAAAAGTGACGCATCGCTGCGTGAAAACAGCGATGCGTCACTTTTCACTGCGCACTCCTTACGACATTCCTGATGCGTCATATTTAATGTATGACGCATCATGTCGCAAGGAGTTACAGATACGTCAGTATTTCTGACGTATCTGTAAGCGCAAAAGTGACGCATTGCTGGAGTGTGTCACAAAAGTGACGCAACTCCAGCAATGCATCCCGGCTTGCGTCAGTCTTACGCCTGCTGTGAGGCAGGCGGAAGATTTTGACGCAACAGCGTCCTAAAAGTAACGCAGTGAAATCTCATAGATTTCACTGCGTCACTATTACGAGGCTTTTTGCGGGGGAACGCCCCCTATGCATACATTATACCTGACGCAGGTATAATGTGGCGCAGGGGTTTAAAAAATGAGCATCTACCTAGATGCGTCACTTTTTAAATATGGCGCAACGAGGCGCATTTTTTACACCGCTGGTGCGTCACAAAAAGTGACGCACCGGCAGCGCAAAACTGACGCAAGGCCTTCATAAATAGGTTTAATACAGGAAGGGTACCCTTTCAGTACAAAATACTATGCTTGGACACACTTTAAACCTTTTCCTACTTTGTATGTGTGCAGCACAGTGCAGCACACATGCCAAGTCAGAAAGGCAAGGAGTAGTGAAAACGTTTCTCCTTTTAACACCTACTTTCCAGCAGCATTAATTTTTGGCCCTAAACCCTGTCAGCTTATGTTAGTAGATAGGGTTTCGCATCAAAAAGCATGGGTGGTTGCATGGGAACACCAATGTACCTCAGAAAAAAGGTTTCTGTTTCCAGATACCTGAGAGCCTAGCTAGAGGAAAGGACAGCCACTGCTCAATGTGGTTGGCTGTTGGAAGTAGTGTCTAATGTGTAACAAAGGAAAAATTGTTCCTTTTTTAGGTGTCCCCTCACTCACCGGGGTTGCCCCACGGTGACATGCTTCATCATTGGGGCCATCCCAGTCCTCTACGGGCTGGGGCGTGCTGCGACTTGCGGAGTTACGTAGGAGCACTTAAATGGACTATGTGTGGTGCATGTGTATTTGTGGGGAGTGGACTATGTGATGAAATTAAAAGTTACCTACCCAGTAGGTTACTAATAAACTTTATTCTGGCCTCTAGGTGGTAGTATTAAAAACGGGGTAGGGAGATAGGCTATCCTAAACTTAATGTGTCCAGATGTTCCTATCAACTCCTAAGTCGACATGTTTCGTGCATACCCCAAGCACTTCTTCGGGACTACACAGGGACCAGCCCTGTGTTCGCCACTCCTTACTCTATCAATGAGAGATTTGTAAAAAGATTTTTAAACTGCAGCAAACTCTATTAAGTGCATGCATTTATACCTACGTATTTTGTTTCCCAAAAACACGTGGTTCCTGAAAGATAGAAAACAACTTTAAAATTCAAGGGGTGGTTGGCCCCATTAGTTATCACACACAGTTTCTACCAGAAGTGATGTATTCTGTGAATATTGAACGCGAACTCATTGGCCGTGTTTTCATGCACAAAAACGTGATAGATTTAGTGCATATTTCGAACGTGGTTTTTAACACCTATCATAGTGTCACACCCATACATTCAACAATCATACACACTCATACATACTTTCTTTTGAGACCTAACTGGGCCCCATGGAGTCGGAGGGGTATCGGTATCCTCGCAACTCTAATGAGAGAGAAATAGAGTTGTTAAGTTCCCCAGCGTTGTTCGCTCCTTGGGCAGTGTCTCCGTTTAGAAAACGGCATTCCTTCGTGCTCTATTTCACTTACTTGTGCTCCGGTTACCTCCTGTTTTCAGGCACCTACTGTTTCTCCCTCCGGTCCGGATGTTATCGGACTGGAGGTACCGAGTGGTTTAAATGCTGCAAGCAATCGCGGTGGTCCCGCGTTGTTGAGGGGAACGCCCTTCGCGTAAGCTAGAGCGTGTGTTACTCCGCCCGTCTACGTGGCGGCCATCTTGGGAGTGTCGGTCTTCGTAGGTAGTCGAGTTAAGGTGTCTAACACGACTATTACAGCAGTTTGACACTTTTGAAACAATTTATGGTGTTCTGCAAAGTACTTGCTATATTATAAGGGTTTTAACCGTCAGTTTCAAAAAAATGAAAATGAAGTTCGTAAATTAAACTGATTACTCCGGTTTGGTAACCTACCCTTCCCAAAGGTATGGAATGTCACCAAAGTCATACCGGTCAGTTCCAGCTGGAAATGACAATATTTTAGAGGGATCTTAGCTTATAGTGGTGGATCATTCATTCATTGGTTGTGCAGTTTTCGCCCCAAGGAGGTCGATACTATATATATCCGACTTCGTGAATTCCACATATGCTGGGTCTGATATTAAAATGTGTACATATATTCCTTATGTGAACTGTCCCCAGGGAATGTCATCATTCAATCCCACTATATGGGAGCGGAGCTTGAAAACCCAGCGTTGCTCCTTTTCCAGCAGTTTCTTTTCCATGTCAGCATGGGGAGGTTGTGTTTCCAACACCACCCAGCGCATATCGTTGGGTGTGTGTGCCTTTTCCAAAAAGTGTGTTGTCATTTTGGTGTTTGAATTTTTACATCTAAAGTTACTGCGATGTTCAACCATTCTGGTGTTGACCTTTCTGGTTGTCATTCCAATATAATGTAAATTGCACACACATGTGATCATGTAGACAACTCCTGATGTATTGCAGTTCGAAAACTGTCTTAACTCCCATTTCAGGCCCGTATTACAAATTACCTGTTTGGTGGGTTCTGTCAGGTGGCACACGCTGCAGTTGGAACATGGATGGTGTCCAGCTGGCAGGGGGTGCAGACGTCGGACTGGGCCTTCCATAGATTTTGGGCGTGTGTGCACCATTAAGTCCTTCAGGTTTTTCCCTTTCCGATGGCTGAACATCGGTTGGGTGATGTTGAGACCCCCGCTGTTCAGAGTTCTCCAATGTTTTTTCACGATTTTAGTCACATGTTGTGAGGCTACTGTATATGTAGTAATGCAGATGGGCCTTCTCTCCGATGGATTTGTCGGAGGTTCCTTGGGTTTAGACTCTAACAGTGCATCCCTGTGGTTATTGGATGCCCTTTTCTTGGCTTTCTGAACAATCTTTTTTGGGTACTGTCTCTGATATAGTTTATCGCATAATTCCTTGGCCTGCTTTTCATAGTCACTTTTTTCTGAACAATTCCTTCTCAGTCTCAGGAACTGCCCAAAAGGCAGGTTTTCACGGAGTTGGCGTGGATGGAAGCTTTCAAAGCTAAGTAGACAATTTCTAGACGTTGGCTTGAAATGTGTCGTGGTTGTTAGTATCCCTTTCTCCGCTTTGATGTGTAAGTCTAGGAAGACTAGTTGTTCACGGCTCATTGTGGAGGTGAACTTGAGAAAAGGGTCCTGAAGATTCAGCCAGTTTAGGAACACATCTGCCTCCTGCTCTGTTCCATTCCAGATGAGAATGACGTCATCTATGTAACGTTTCCATATCTGGATTTTGGTAGCATGGGGGTTGTCTGTATTTAGGATCTTTTTGGTCTCTAGCCAGTGCACATACAAACCCGCCACGCTCGGCGCAAAGGTGCTTCCCATGCTGGTTCCATGGGTCTGTTTGTATATAGTTTCCTGGAAACGAAAGAAGTTCTCGGTGAGGGCAAGGCGGCAGCATTCCAGCACTACATGCCTAGGTGTTTTGTAATCCCATTGGCTTTCGAATAGAATGTCCTCTAGGATCTGTAGGGTCTCTCTGTGAGGTAAGCTTGTATACAGACTCTCTACGTCGAGACCTATCAGAATCTGTGTCATGGGGTCAAAAGGTAGGTCTTTAAGGAGGCACAGCACTGATTTTGTGTCCTGTAGATATGTTACTGTCTTCTGTACCAATGGTCTTAAGTAAGCGTCCGCAAACTTAGACAAAGGCTCCAGTATTGACCCTATACCTGAGACGATAGGTCTCCCAGGTGGTTTTTCCAACCTTTTGTGGATTTTTGGGATAGTATAGAAGTACGGAGTCCTGGGATGTTTGTTCTCCAGGAAATCTGCTTCCTTTCTAGTTAGCCAGTCGTTGACCAGACACTCTTCCACCATCCCAGCTATCTCAATCCTCAAACGTTCCGTAGGGTCTGCCCTCAGTACTTCATAGTTCCTTTGGTCTGCCAGTAGTCTCAGGCACTCCGTCTCATAGTCTTCTGAGTTTTGTATAACAATTGCCCCGCCTTTATCGGCTGGCTTTATTGTTATTGTTACATCATTGGCTAGTTGAGTTATTGCTTCCTTTTCAGCTCTACTGGTGTTATGAAACGTGTTCAAATCCCTGGTATCCAGATCCATTACATCTTTCAAAACTGCCTTTTCAAAAGCCAAAACCTCAACTGGTAGGCTATTTGTAGGGGGGGTAAAGGATGACTTCTTCTTTAGTCCTGTGTCACTAGTAGTTCCTGTAGGTTGTGGTTTGTCTTTAAAAAAGACTTGTAATGCGTACAAGTCTTTTTTAAAGACAAACCACAACCTACAGGAACTACTAGTGACACAGGACTAAAGAAGAAGTCATCCTTTACCCCCCCTACAAATAGCCTACCAGTTGAGGTTTTGGCTTTTGAAAAGGCAGTTTTGAAAGATGTAATGGATCTGGATACCAGGGATTTGAACACGTTTCATAACACCAGTAGAGCTGAAAAGGAAGCAATAACTCAACTAGCCAATGATGTAACAATAACAATAAAGCCAGCCGATAAAGGCGGGGCAATTGTTATACAAAACTCAGAAGACTATGAGACGGAGTGCCTGAGACTACTGGCAGACCAAAGGAACTATGAAGTACTGAGGGCAGACCCTACGGAACGTTTGAGGATTGAGATAGCTGGGATGGTGGAAGAGTGTCTGGTCAACGACTGGCTAACTAGAAAGGAAGCAGATTTCCTGGAGAACAAACATCCCAGGACTCCGTACTTCTATACTATCCCAAAAATCCACAAAAGGTTGGAAAAACCACCTGGGAGACCTATCGTCTCAGGTATAGGGTCAATACTGGAGCCTTTGTCTAAGTTTGCGGACGCTTACTTAAGACCATTGGTACAGAAGACAGTAACATATCTACAGGACACAAAATCAGTGCTGTGCCTCCTTAAAGACCTACCTTTTGACCCCATGACACAGATTCTGATAGGTCTCGACGTAGAGAGTCTGTATACAAGCTTACCTCACAGAGAGACCCTACAGATCCTAGAGGACATTCTATTCGAAAGCCAATGGGATTACAAAACACCTAGGCATGTAGTGCTGGAATGCTGCCGCCTTGCCCTCACCGAGAACTTCTTTCGTTTCCAGGAAACTATATACAAACAGACCCATGGAACCAGCATGGGAAGCACCTTTGCGCCGAGCGTGGCGGGTTTGTATGTGCACTGGCTAGAGACCAAAAAGATCCTAAATACAGACAACCCCCATGCTACCAAAATCCAGATATGGAAACGTTACATAGATGACGTCATTCTCATCTGGAATGGAACAGAGCAGGAGGCAGATGTGTTCCTAAACTGGCTGAATCTTCAGGACCCTTTTCTCAAGTTCACCTCCACAATGAGCCGTGAACAACTAGTCTTCCTAGACTTAAACATCAAAGCGGAGAAAGGGATACTAACAACCACGACACATTTCAAGCCAACGTCTAGAAATTGTCTACTTAGCTTTGAAAGCTTCCATCCACGCCAACTCCGTGAAAACCTGCCTTTTGGGCAGTTCCTGAGACTGAGAAGGAATTGTTCAGAAAAAAGTGACTATGAAAAGCAGGCCAAGGAATTATGCGATAAACTATATCAGAGACAGTACCCAAAAAAGATTGTTCAGAAAGCCAAGAAAAGGGCATCCAATAACCACAGGGATGCACTGTTAGAGTCTAAACCCAAGGAACCTCCGACAAATCCATCGGAGAGAAGGCCCATCTGCATTACTACATATACAGTAGCCTCACAACATGTGACTAAAATCGTGAAAAAACATTGGAGAACTCTGAACAGCGGGGGTCTCAACATCACCCAACCGATGTTCAGCCATCGGAAAGGGAAAAACCTGAAGGACTTAATGGTGCACACACGCCCAAAATCTATGGAAGGCCCAGTCCGACGTCTGCACCCCCTGCCAGCTGGACACCATCCATGTTCCAACTGCAGCGTGTGCCACCTGACAGAACCCACCAAACAGGTAATTTGTAATACGGGCCTGAAATGGGAGTTAAGACAGTTTTCGAACTGCAATACATCAGGAGTTGTCTACATGATCACATGTGTGTGCAATTTACATTATATTGGAATGACAACCAGAAAGGTCAACACCAGAATGGTTGAACATCGCAGTAACTTTAGATGTAAAAATTCAAACACCAAAATGACAACACACTTTTTGGAAAAGGCACACACACCCAACGATATGCGCTGGGTGGTGTTGGAAACACAACCTCCCCATGCTGACATGGAAAAGAAACTGCTGGAAAAGGAGCAACGCTGGGTTTTCAAGCTCCGCTCCCATATAGTGGGATTGAATGATGACATTCCCTGGGGACAGTTCACATAAGGAATATATGTACACATTTTAATATCAGACCCAGCATATGTGGAATTCACGAAGTCGGATATATATAGTATCGACCTCCTTTGGGCGAAAACTGCACAACCAATGAATGAATGATCCACCACTATAAGCTAAGATCCCTCTAAAATATTGTCATTTCCAGCTGGAACTGACCGGTATGACTTTGGTGACATTCCATACCTTTGGGAAGGGTAGGTTACCAAACCGGAGTAATCAGTTTAATTTACGAACTTCATTTTCATTTTTTTGAAACTGACGGTTAAAACCCTTATAATATAGCAAGTACTTTGCAGAACACCATAAATTGTTTCAAAAGTGTCAAACTGCTGTAATAGTCGTGTTAGACACCTTAACTCGACTACCTACGAAGACCGACACTCCCAAGATGGCCGCCACGTAGACGGGCGGAGTAACACACGCTCTAGCTTACGCGAAGGGCGTTCCCCTCAACAACGCGGGACCACCGCGATTGCTTGCAGCATTTAAACCACTCGGTACCTCCAGTCCGATAACATCCGGACCGGAGGGAGAAACAGTAGGTGCCTGAAAACAGGAGGTAACCGGAGCACAAGTAAGTGAAATAGAGCACGAAGGAATGCCGTTTTCTAAACGGAGACACTGCCCAAGGAGCGAACAACGCTGGGGAACTTAACAACTCTATTTCTCTCTCATTAGAGTTGCGAGGATACCGATACCCCTCCGACTCCATGGGGCCCAGTTAGGTCTCAAAAGAAAGTATGTATGAGTGTGTATGATTGTTGAATGTATGGGTGTGACACTATGATAGGTGTTAAAAACCACGTTCGAAATATGCACTAAATCTATCACGTTTTTGTGCATGAAAACACGGCCAATGAGTTCGCGTTCAATATTCACAGAATACATCACTTCTGGTAGAAACTGTGTGTGATAACTAATGGGGCCAACCACCCCTTGAATTTTAAAGTTGTTTTCTATCTTTCAGGAACCACGTGTTTTTGGGAAACAAAATACGTAGGTATAAATGCATGCACTTAATAGAGTTTGCTGCAGTTTAAAAATCTTTTTACAAATCTCTCATTGATAGAGTAAGGAGTGGCGAACACAGGGCTGGTCCCTGTGTAGTCCCGAAGAAGTGCTTGGGGTATGCACGAAACATGTCGACTTAGGAGTTGATAGGAACATCTGGACACATTAAGTTTAGGATAGCCTATCTCCCTACCCCGTTTTTAATACTACCACCTAGAGGCCAGAATAAAGTTTATTAGTAACCTACTGGGCAGGTAACTTTTAATTTCATCACATAGTCCACTCCCCACAAATACACATGCACCACACATAGTCCATTTAAGTGCTCCTACGTAACTCCGCAAGTCGCAGCACGCCCCAGCCCGTAGAGGACTGGGATGGCCCCAATGATGAAGCATGTCACCGTGGGGCAACCCCGGTGAGTGAGGGGACACCTAAAAAAGGAACAATTTTTCCTTTGTTACACATTAGACACTACTTCCAACAGCCAACCACATTGAGCAGTGGCTGTCCTTTCCTCTAGCTAGGCTCTCAGGTATCTGGAAACAGAAACCTTTTTTCTGACTTTAATGACTGGAGGGCGAGCCAAGCTATTTACCCTCTAACTCCCCTAGTTTTTTTCCTAACACCAATGTACCTCTCATGTAACATCATTTAATGCAAAGCAGCATTTTGCACTGCTTTGCATTAATTTTTCATACAAATCAACACAAATACCAATTTGTGTTGGTTTGTTAATCCCCGAACAGGTTTAGCATCTGGTGTGCGTTAAAAACCAGTAACGCTAACCCAACTCTCAATCAATCAATCAATATAGTCTTTATTTCGATTTGTTTCAATTATAAAAGACAGTGTACATCTATAAGAAATAATTTAAAATGGTATTAATACTGTTAATCAGCGACCGTCCTGGCTTCAATCCATTAACATCATGTTATGTTCACAAATTTTAAACATTATTACAATAAAATCACAACAAGATAAAACATATTATAAAATGATTTGATTATGTATTAAAAAAGCTAAAACACGGAGTAGATGACAACCACGTACAACTTATCTAATACAATAACTGCTAGGCCCATAGTACTACAGAAAACAGACCAGTAGTAGCAACCTGGGGGCACTTGCCAGCCACTAAAAGGGATAAAGCTACCACCCCGGGACATAAACCTCATGACCTTCTATGGACGCTCTGACAAGGCTAAAGTGAAATTAGTTTTTTTGTGAATCTGGGACTAAAAGTTGTCCAGTTCCACAGCAAATGACCCTTTGTTGCTTACTCTTGAAGTCGGAATGAAGCATTAATTATTCACTTATCCCTATTCCCAGTAATTATTTATTCATGGGGGGATTCCACCTTTGGAGGCAGGCGCTCATTTGTCAAAAGTACAGTTTGAAAATTAGAGGCAGTAGTGGTCACCATGACTCACAGGTGGCGAGACGGGCGCGGGTTGAGGGTGGCCATGGGCACGAGGTTGTGCAATATAAAACAAAAAAATAAAAATTCTATACTTAGCTTGCCGACGGGTCTTGCATAACTGCTCCTTGCTCCTGCTCTCCTCATGGGACAGGAAGCCAGGATTCAGGAAGAACAGCCAGGCTCCCCTGACCAATCACAACGTTGAATTGCAACGTTGTGATTGGTTTTGAACGTCCTGGTTCAATGATCAACCAGGGGATGGGGCCTGGGCTTGTTCTCCACGCAGGCTGTAATGTAGCCTGCATGGAAAACGGGGAAAGTGCACATGACTGGTCTGACCAAACAGTCATTGTACACTTAGGAGTCCTTCCTTTACACTGTTCAAAAGCAATGAGGCGACACTCCTCCTTCATAGCGGACGTGCCGCCACTGATTAGGTGTCCTCTATGGGGCTCGTGGATGGGCCTTAAAGGAGACCTCATCAAATTACCTCCTGCAGCATATCATCTTGAACAGCAGTTCTTAACATCCACAACACTTATTAAGGAGATCCCCAACTGTTTAGATCATAAAAAATATTATCAGATTAATAATTATACATACATAAGAAGCAAAAGGTAAAATGTAAACTTTCAAAACGCTCTGTAAATGTGAAGAGTTTACAATTGGAGGTTCAAAATTAGTTTAGTATCCTTACATTGATTTCTGGAAGTAGTGAAAGTCAACAGATACGATCTTCTATGGACGACTGGTGGCCTCAATGAAATCACTGGCATGCACAAACAAAATAATAATACTCACACTGGGGATCACAGGATCAGCCTACCTGGCTACATACTGGTCCCGACATTAAATAAATTCACACTTTAGTAAGTCCGGTGAAAAGAGGTTCATAGGGGTAGAGGCTATTATCCTTCTTATAGAAATTTTCTTTCTTTAAAAAGATTTTGGCGCTCTGGAAGTAGTTTTAACCTACACAACACATTACAATTTCTCAATCACTCATCTAATACACCTCTGCTCCTCCCACTTTGGGAGTTGTAGCCCACACCATGGACCTCGCAGTCCGGTTGTGAGGAGGGGACCCAATCATGAAGCATGTCACATTTGGGTGAGTGAGGGTTCTCGTCCTTAAAAAGGACTCCTTCCAGAGAAACAACGTCACCATTTTACACACCAACTCAAAAGCTCTGAAAGAGCATTTCTGTAGGCTGGATACTAGCCTTTACCCCTATGAACCATGTAAGGAAGTATGAATGCCGGTTAGCAGAAATAAAGTATTTTATTTCAGAGTCAACAAGACTGCAGAAACGATCCGTCTTCCAGTGTAACTTCTCCCAACTGTCCATCCCGAACCCCAGGTACCACAAGGTTCCTTCTATTATCCTGACGTATAGAAATTCCAGACGTCCAGAGAATAGGAGGAGAACCCAACACATCTTTCCTCTTTATCAATGAGGATAACCAACTTGAATACAAAGAACAAATAAATACAAAGAGCAAAGACAAAGTATTTTCACAGCAGGAGATCATAAAAGTCATTGCAAAATATAATCATGAAACTTGGAAGGCAACCTGATGGTCCTGGAAGACGGGGAACGGGAAGTCGAATTGGTGTAATTACTAACATCAGCATAAACAGATTTATTTGGTTGAACACACAAACCTGTTTTAAATACAGCAATCTTCCCCTTGTTCCACCACCTACCTTCATCCAATTTAACAGCGCCTTTGTTAACTTTTACCACCTTCTTAAAAACTGAAAATTTGGACTCCCCTTTGGGTAAAATCCTAGAACACTTCACTCTCACCATGCCCCCCACACGGACATTCAATTGCTTGGGGTCAGGTTTGGACTGCATTTGATCATATCTATTTTGTGCCTCAACACACTTTCTGCCAACATCATCAATCTTATCCTTGGGTAAAACTAACCTCTTGTCACCCATCCATCTTCTCAAAAGTTTAGAGGTAGGTACACAAACTCTTAATAAAACAAATGGAGACACGCTAGTATCAGAAGTGGCAGTGGTGCGAACAGCCCTTAGAAGTTTTTCAACTTCTGCTTTGCAATTCAGACCACTTCCTTTCACCAACTGCACATTCTGTTTAATGACCTTGTTAAAACGTTCCACAAAGCCACTGCTTCTATGATGATAAAGAGAAGTTTTAACATGTTTAATACCAACAGAACGTAGAAATTCTTCAAATTGAACGGAAAAAAATTGGGGTCCATTATCAGTAAGGAGTTCCTCAGGAAAACCATCTCTCATAAATATTGATTTGAGAAACTGAATGACAGAGGTGGAATCAGCAGTTATTACCCACTTGATCTCTGGCCAACGACTATGAAAATCCATGAGAACAATGCTAAGCATGGGCGAATTTTGCGAATTCGCGATCCGCGAATTTGCGGATTTGCGAATTTGCAACCCGCAAAATTCACGAATTTGCGCGAATTTGCGGATTTCTTATTTTTGCGTGTTCGCGGGGAACTTTGCGTATATTCGCGGGGCGCTTTGCGTGTTCGCATTTTTTTTTTTCCTGGTTCATCACTGCCACCCTCTCGTTTTTATGCCCTTCTGCCCTCTGTACCACTTGTTTTTGTGCCTTTCTGCCCTCTGCCCCGCTCTTGTTTGTGCCCTTTTGCCCTCTGCCCCACTGGTTTCTGTGCCCTTCTGCCCTCTGCCTAACTCATGCCCTCTGTCCCACTTTGTGCCCTTCTGCCCTCAGCCAAAAGTCAGCTTCAACAGGAAGCACTAATAGATAAAGTATAGCAGGTGCTTGAGTTGAAGGTCAAATTAAGTTACACAGTCATTAATCACCCCAAGTTTGGGGTGATTAATGATTGTGTAACTGAATTTGAGATTCAACTCTAGCACCTGCTTTACTTTATCTATTAGCGCTTTCTGTTGAAGCTGAATTTTTGTAACTATTTTAGAGGCTCTGGCAGCTTGCCGGCGCCATTCTAAAATAGTTACAAAAATTCAGCTTGAACTTTTGACCCAATCCGTTCCGTTCGCGGATTTTGCGGGAAATTCGCGAATCTCGCGGATTGCGAATTTACCGAAAATCCGCAAAATCCGCGAGCAGAACGGATTTTCCTCCCATGCTTAAACAATGCCATACTCAGGTAAGTTGGCAAACAAATACAAAGGGCCAATTATGTCAATAGCAACCTCAAACCAAGGTTTGTCAGGAACCTCTATGGCTTCAACAAGAGAGGGTATGGTTACTTGTGATTTGTCACTGATGGGGCATTCCATACAATCCCTAACAAAATACTCCACCTGTCTGTCCAAAGCCGGCCACCAAAATATTTTCTTTTACCCTTCTTTTCATGGCACGCATACCTATGTGGCCTTTATGAGCTAAAGTAATAACCTTATTCCTGAGGGCCTCAGGAACAACTAATAGTGATGATCTGTACAGCAGACCGTTCACTGTGGATAACTTATCGAAAACATGCTTGTACTTGTAGACACAATTGTGTTCATCAAGGTTGTGAGACCATCCTTACATTCCTGATCACATTCTGAAGCTTCTCTCCACTCTCTCTCTGAAATCACATCCTCAGATTGACCTATAACACAACATACCAATTAAAAATCATCATGAGCATCCTTTGCTTCAACAATCTTGTTGCTGACTGAAGGTAACCGAGATAGACAATCAGCAAGGAGGTTTCTTTTGCCTGGTACATACTGAATGCTAAAGTTGTGTTCCATAAGTCTAAATTGCCATCTCGCTATTTCAAGGGTAGCTTTCCCTCCACATTTAGAGGTGAACAGGTCAACAAGGGGTTTATGGTCAACACAAACCACAAAATGTGAACCATACAGGTAATGCTTAAAATGAGTTAGGCCACAACAACATGCAAGAGCTTTGCCCTCAATCACAGAGTAAGAAGGCTCAGCTCATACAAACTCCTCAAATCAAATGCAATGATCTTATTTTTGGCATCTCTCTTTAGCAAAAGGATGGCACCTAAACTTTTTTGGCTGTCATCAGTCATGATTATGGTTTTGTCACACAGATCAAACGCTTTAAAAGGAATAGAATGAGCTACTTCATGTTTGATTAAATAAATTCCTTAGTGTATGCATCATTCCAAGAAAAAACGATGTTCTTCTCGAGAAGAGATCTGATGTTGTAAATTTTAGATGCACAATTGGAACAAAGCGTGAATAATATTCAATGCGACCCATGAGTGACCTTAATTGATCCTTGTCCCTTGAAATGCAGAAGTCTTCAATGCCTTTAACCAGGCTGTGCTTGGGTTGCACACCATCAGAAGATAACATATACCCCAAGTAGTCCAAAGTAGTGCTATTAAGTTTACATTTGTCAATGCCAAGGGTAACACCTTTTTGATTTTAACAAAGAAAATACCTGGCACAATCTGTTATTGTGTTGTCTTTGATCCTCACCATACACCAAAACATCATCTTGAAAGGCCATAACCCCAGGCATACCTTTAAACATACTTTCAACCACTTTCCGACAGACGGCAGACGCAGAGGCCAGACCAAAGGGCATGTGCTTAAATTGGAAAAGGCCCCCAGGAGTGATGAAAGCAGTTAGATGCCTTGATTCATTATGTAATTCAATTTGATGATATGCAGATGACATATCTAATAAACTGAAGAACTTGGCACCTTTGAGAGTGGATGTCATCTGTGTAATATTGGGAAGATGATGCTGATCAGTCCATATGTTCTTATTCAAATCACGTAAATCTACACACATGCTCAGATTGCCATTAGCCTGTTTTGGCCAGAACCACAGGAGACACCCAATCAGAAGATTCAATATGTTCGATTATATCACGTGAACACAATCTATCTAATTCTTTCTTCAAGTCAGATTGCCAAACTAGGGGCAGTCTCCTGGAAAGGGGCGACCACTCGGTCCCCCCGAACGTATGGTGGAGTACCCCGATCCTCCCGGGAGGCCATCTTGGGCGGGAGGCGAGTCTCGGCTGGTATGCCCAAAGCGGCGTAGCCGGGGCGCGCCTTTTCCCGCCCTGGAGTGGGTTGTCCTAGACGCTGACGCCGCCGGCCACGCCCCCGGGGGGCAGGCGGAGGCGGGTTTACGCCCGCCCGAAGACGGATAAAAGGAGCAACAAGCCAAGAAAGCATCCTCTTGTTCCTGTGCTCTGAAGCTGCACCTCCCCGCTGCACGTGAGCTCGAGACGGAACGAAGAGCCAATTTTGAGCGTTGTAATTTTGTTCTTGTTCTTTCAGATATCTTCGTTGGAGAATGCCGGGCAAGAAGGTCGGAAAGCGGGTCGGGACCGATCAGATGCTCCGCATGCTCATAAACGAGGTTGCCGATTTAAAGAAGCAGATGGCGGTAAAGAACGGGGAGGGAGGACCGAAGCGAATCGTCGGACCAGCATTGCCGGGAGTAGTCCCTAGCGGAAGAGGCAAGAGGTCCAAGAGGGGGGCACCTGGGGGGGAGGCCCCGGTTCCCGATACACCGATAGAGGAGCCAACCCCGGTTCCGAAGGAGGGGCATCCGATCCCCGTGGTGGTCACCCCCATGAACGGGGAAGATATGCCTCCCGAGTTGGCGGCACAACTGACAGCGTGGTTGGGAAAAGATAGTGAGGGCACCACGGCTGACGACGCCAGGGCAGTAATGAGACAACTGCGGGAATCTAGAGAGGCTGCGAAGGCACCATCTTCTGTTCCCCCACAGGTTCCGGTGGCTGAGATTGCAGCAGGCGCGAGTTCAGCAGCAAGTACAGCACCTAGTTCAGGTAAGCGGCTACTGCCGATTGCGGGGGAGGGGTCTGTACCCTCACGAAGGGAGAAAGTGGCCCAGCATGTTCCACTTGAAATTAAGGAAAAGATTTGGGCCAATAAGTATGTGAACATATTTTCTTTGCTTACTGACCATTACGAGATGGAGCATGTGAAGGGCCAAAAAGAGCTTATGCATCCGAGTGTTTGGCGCGCAAAAATGGCCGCCTTTAAGGTCGACGAAAACATAGGTACTTGGGGCAGAGCGTTTGGCATTTTTACCTCCATTATGGGTGAGCGAAGGCCTGAGTTGTTAACAGAGTTGCCTATTTATCAGACACGTATCATGGAGTATTCTCTAGCGTACGAGGGCAATCAGTGGTTTTGTTACGACAATATTTTTAGGAAGGCTAAGGAGCATGACCCAGCTCTAACATGGGATTGTTATGACTCCATTTCTTGGCAAAAAATGGAGAATTCAGGCATGTTAAAAGTACCATTGTCGGGGAGTAACGGTGGTGAGTCTTCCCGCCAATCCTCTGGGACACCCTTTCGGACGGGTGCAGGTAACGAGCACCACTCGAAGTCGAGTGGCAACGCAGGTAAAAGGGGGATTTGTTGGAATTTTAACAGGGGAAAATGTACGAGGCCCCAGGGGTCATGCAAGTTTAGGCATGAATGTGGGGGGTGTGGACAGTCCTCCCATCCTGAGACCATGTGCAGAGCCAAAACGGGTGATAACGGTGGTAGGGGAAGCGCCAAACAGGTCTAAAATAGTCCGAGGGGCGCCTTTACCTACCCCGATTGATACCATGGCAATGATTCCTTGGCTCAACGAATACCCGGATCATGTCTCCGCTGGGGTGTTGCGAGACGGTTTTTCATATGGTTTCCGCATTCCAGTGGGGGATTTTCGAGGTGAAGCAAGTTGTAAGAACCAACTGTTGGTCCTGCGGCATACGGCGGTGGTACAGGTAAAGATTGGGAAAGAGGTGACTCGAGGGCGGGTTGCCGGTCCATTCGATTGTCCACCGGTTGCTAACTTTGTTTGTTCCCCACTAGGGGTGGTCCCCAAGAAGGACCCGGGTGAGTTTAGGCTAATACATAACTTGTCAGCCCCACGAGGTCTTTCCGTGAATGATGCGATAGACCCGGAAGTGTGTTCGGTGCGGTACGCATCTTTCGATGAGGCCGTCGCCATGTTGAATCGACTGGGGCTGATGGCAAAATCAGACATCGAGTCAGCGTTCCGGTTGCTCCCAGTACACCCAGACGATCAGCGTCTTCTTGGTTTCATGTTTCAGGGTCGCTATTACATGGATAGATGTATGCCAATGGGATGCTCTATATCTTGTGCTTATTTTGAAAAATTCAGCTGTTTTCTACAATGGGTATTCACAAGAAAGACGGGTTTTCAACATGTTATGTATTATCTCGATGACTTTCTTTTCCTGGGGGCAGCCGGGGATCCGGAATGTGGACAGGCTTTAAAGGAATTTTGTGTTCTAATGAATCATTTTGGTGTGCCATTGGCACCAGGTAAGACTGTGGGTCCTTCGACTTCACTCGAGTTTCTGGGGATCGAGCTCGACTCGGAGGAAGGTTGTTTTCGGTTACCCAAAAAAAAGTGTTAAAATTCAGGGCATCACTTGAAACTTGTATTCGAGAGTCTAAGGTAAACCTGCATCAATTGCAACAAACGGTGGGCCAGTTGAATTTTGCCCTCAGAGTAATGCCAATGGCCCGCCCCTTTTCCCGCTCGATTGCACAAGCCATGGTCGGCCTTAAGGAGGGACACCACCGCACGAGGCTCTCGGCAGAGATTCGCCAGGACATGCGCATTTGGCTGGCATTCTTGGCGGATTTCAATGGTCGAATTGTCTGGAACAAACCGGCGGTGTCCTCCGAGGAGCTGGGGCTGTGGACAGATTCGGCGGGGAGTATAGATTTTGGCGCCATATTCGGGACGCAATGGTCGGCTCAAAAATGGCCGGCATGGTGGCACGAGGGCGGGCTGACGAGTAACATTGCTTTTCTCGAACTTTTCCCTATTTTGGTGGCCCTGAAAACATGGCCTGAGGGGTTCCGGGATCACTCTGTGGTGTTTTGGTCTGATAACATGACCGTGGTTGAGTGCATCAATAGTCAGGCAGCACGTTGCAAATGGATTCTGAGACTGCTCAAGGAAATTGTGTTATTGTGTATGCAGTTGAATGTGCTCTTTAGGGCGCGACATGTCCCAGGGGTGTTGAATCAAGCGGCTGATGCGCTTTCTCGTTTCCGTATGCAGGCCTTCTGGGGTTTTCTGCCCACAGCGGACCCGGTGGCGGCACCCTTTCCCGAAGCTCTCTGGTCTCTCGGTGCCCCGAACTACAAAACCTCGTGGGAGAGAGTTTAGCACCCAGGACAAGGAAGGCATATCAAGGGGCGTTCCGTTCCTATTGGTCCTTTTTGGGTTCTGCCAGGGGGGAGCTTTGGGGCCAGGAAGAGCTTGTCGTAAAATTTTTGCTGTCTTTACATCAGGCAGGCAAGTCAGTAGCTACGGCCCAGAGGCATCGGGCCGCCATTTCCTTTATGGCAAGGGCTCATGGGATCCAGGACCCGACAGCGTCTTTCGTGGTCCAGAAAGCGCTACGTGGGTGGCAACGCCTTGAGGGTCGCAGAGTAGATGAGAGGCACCCGATAGGTCTGGATAGATTGGCCCTGTTATTTTCCGTACTCCCTGCGACATGTTCATCCCAGTATGAAACATTGTTATTCCGGGCCGCCTTTGCGTTAGCATTCCATGGGGCAATGCGGGTAAGCGAACTGGTGGCGAAGAACAAGCAGGATACGGTGGGGGGACTGTGCCGAGAGCACATTCAGGTTAAGGGGGAGACGATGACTGTCTCGTTTGTCAGGTCCAAGGCCGATCAGGGTGCGGTTGGGGACTGCGTAGTAATACATAGGATGCCCGGATCTCCCATGTGCCCTGTTGTTTGCGTAGAGGAATATTTAGCGCAGAGGGTGGCATCATGGGAGGGGACCTTGTTGAGACACTCTGACGCCACCCCACTGACGAGGTTTCAGTTCCAGCGGGTGCTTACAATGGCAATTTCGGCCGCGGGCTTGAACCCCGGCGAGTTTGGGACCCATTCCTTTCGGATAGGGGCTGCTACTGAGGCTACAGCCAGGGGTCTGAGTGTAGAAAACGTGAAACGTTTGGGGCGTTGGTCCTCGAACTGTTACAAAAGGTATGTGTGGTTGCACATGTTGTGAAGCGGCTATCATGTACTCACGCTTCTTGTTTTTGTTTGGTTTACAGTTTCGCAAGCTTACGAGGCGGGGCGGACTGTGCAGTCGACCCGACACCTGGGAACCAGCGGTCAATCATCACCGGCTGCGGAAAAAGTGGTGTGGGTCGTGGGTCACTCATACGTGAGGCGTGCCGCGGACGTATTCAAAGCAGGTGACATGATTCACATAGCTGGGGAATACGGGTACAGGGTGACCTTCTACGGAAGGGGCGGGCTCTGTATTGACCAGTTTCAATCCTTTTTCGAGGGTTTGTTAGGGCGGACAAGGTCACCGCCGTCTATAATCATAGTCCATCTTGGGGGTAATGATTTGGTGACCACTGGTAGACGACTGCTTCTCGAGGCAATGCTTTCCACTGTAAGTTGGTTGGCGAGAAGAGTTCCAGGGTGCACAATTGCATGGTCCCATATGATTCCACGAAAAGTGTGGCAGGGGGCAATTTCGATTCCTGCTCTGAATCACTCAGTGAAGAAGGTAAATAACAAGTTGGGTAGACTGTTTCGTTCAAGTACACTGCATTCTATTCCGCATGGTTGTATCAAGGGGGACAGTATGTATTTGGGAGATGGGGTCCATTTGTCCCGGGTGGGGAATGAGTTACTCATAGGAGACCTCATAGCTTGGCTAAAGAGTTTAAAACATGACCTTTAGGCAGGAGTTGTTGTGGGGGGTCCGGATAGCCGGTCAACTATCCGGCCTGTGGCGGTAAGGTCATGATCGGTGACCAGTAATTGGAAGATCCCTATGGGGGGGCGTCACCCATTACGGATGGGAGCGCCCGGGGGAGGTGGCCATTGGCCCCTCAACGGGGAGGCGGTCCCTTCTAAGGATGGGCCACCGAAAGTAAAGGAAAGGCGGTCAAGGCCCCTTCCTTGATAGGAGGGGCTACGTGCCCCTCCTGGGGAATTTCCGGGGCCAGGACACCTGCGACGGCAGATGTGGTAAGTTGTGTGGGGTGGGGAGGGGGTTTACGCTACCTTCTAGACACCTCACACGAGTCCTCGGACGACCTTTAAATGGCGTCGAGTTCATTGGGGCCCCCGTCAAGTCAAGGGAAATTGGTAGATGCATGTGAGGTACAGCCTCTGTGCGGTCGCCCCTCCCAAGTGGGGGGGGGTAATTCTGGTTTAGGGATCTGACACCGGTTACGACCTTGCCGTTGGCCCTTAACGTTAGGATGTACAATTTCAAGTTAAATGTTTTGTAGGATGTTAGTTTGGCTAGGAGAACCTTTGTATTAGAAGTATGTTAAGGTTAGCCAAACATCGTAATGTGGAAATGAAATTGTACATAATATGAAACTGTTATTTTAATATTTTGATTTTGTTTCATATTTTAATAAATACGGCCAGGAGGGTCACTCCCTCCCGCCTTCCAAAAGTTCAGAACCGTTTCCGTTTTCCCATCCTTGGGGATTGCGTCGAGAGGGGGTGGCGGGTATCTCAGCCATATGGAAAGGGGCGACCACTCGGTCCCCCGAACGTATGGTGGAGTACCCCGATCCTCCCGGGAGGCCATCTTGGGCGGGAGGCGGGTCTCAGCTGGTATGCCCAAAGCGGCGTAGCCGGGGCGCGCCTTTTCCCGCCCTGGAGTGGGTTGTCCTAGACGCTGACGCCACCGGCCACGCCCCCGGGGGGCAGGCGGAGGCGGGTTTACGCCCGCCCGAAGACGGATAAAAGGAGCAACAAGCCAAGAAAGCATCCTCTTGTTCCTGTGCTCTGAAGCTGCACCTCCCCGCTGCACGTGAGCTCGAGACGGAACGAAGAGCCAATTTTGACCCACCCACCAGCCCCTGAAGACAGCCAGTGGTTTTGAATAAAGTTTTGATGTGGTAACTCTATTTCTTACAGGTTGTGATGATGGACGTGTTATCTGTGTATGCAATAAAGAGAATGATCATCTAGAGTATGTTTTTCGAATAAAGTTTTGCACTAGTGTTGATCAGTAATCATACGTGAAGTGGTTATGGTTGTCTTTTAATTTAGTAATTTAGTTAATTGTCGTATTTATTTTGGTCGGGCGGTAAGGTCATGATCGGTGAGCAGTAATTGGAAGATCCCTATGGGGGGGCGTCACCCATTACGGATGGGAGCGCCCGGGGGAGGTGGCCATTGGCCCCTCAACGGGGAGGCGGTCCCTTCTAAGGATGGGCCGCCGAAAGTAAAGGAAAGGCGGTCAAGGCCCCTTCCTTGATAGGAGGGGCTACGTGCCCCTCCTGGGGAATTTCCCGGGGCCAGGACACCTGCGACGGCAGATGTGGTAAGTTGTGTGGGGTGGGGAGGGGGTTTACGCTACCTTCTAGACACCTCACACGAGTCCTCGGACGACCTTTAAATGGCGTCGAGTTCATTGGGGCCCCCGTCAAGTCAAGGGAAATTGGTAGATGCATGTGAGGTACAGCCTCTGTGCGGTCGCCCCTCCCAAGTGGGGGGGGTAATTCTGGTTTAGGGATCTGACACCGGTTACGACCTTGCCGTTGGCCCTTAACGTTAGGATGTACAATTTCAAGTTAAATGTTTTGTAGGATGTTAGTTCGGCTAGGAGAACCTTTGTATTAGAAGTATGTTAAGGTTAGCCAAACATCGTAATGTGGAAATTAAATTGTACATAATATGAAACTGTTATTTTAATGTTTTGATTTTGTTTCATATTTTAATAAATACGGCCGGGAGGGTCACTCCCTCCCGCCTTCCAAAAGTTCAGAACCGTTTCCGTTTTCCCATCCTTGGGGATTGCGTCGAGAGGGGGTGGCGGGTATCTCAGCCATATGACCTTGTGTATCACAGGTTGAGCACCATTTGTTAATTTAATCATGTGCTTGAAACCCTTGAAAAGACCCAACTCTTTTTTTAAACATTTCTGGATATAACAATTCCCAAGAGCTTTGTTGGACAGCTTGTACTTGGAAGAAATATTTCTTCAACATCGCTTGTTGAATGTTATTGGGATCAAGGATGATACCAAGATTACCTTGGTCTCCCCACCCCAGAGAACATGCCTCATCCTTTGCTACATATATTATGCAATTTACTATACCTGAATTCGAAATCAGCATTAAATTCACCAACAACATCAATGTTTTTTCCATAATAACCAATGGGATGTACACAAGACTGATTCAAAGTTTGCTTTGGAAAGGATTGTCTCCAGAGCGATTTACTTATCAAGGTGAAAGGAGACCCAGAATCAGCCAACTTTTGTACATTAACACCATTCACAATAATTGTACACAGAGTTCTCTTCAGTCCTTGAGAATTGGCACCCCAAATACCATTGGAACAATCCATGTCCACAATATTGAAGATTTCCTCTTCTTCGCTGGGTGAAAAGTTTTCCTCCGTTAAAGACTCATCATCTGTACTTGCTTGAATGGTCCATTTATTTTAGACCTGCAAATGCTGGCAAAGTGACCTTTCTTGGAGCACTTGACACATATTTTGTCAATGGCAGGGCACGACAAAGCATTGGCAAGATGATTTGTACTGCAGTATCTGTAACACACCGGTACTTTCCCTGATGCGGTGTTAGTATTTTTTTTATTTGGTTTTGCCTTTAAGTCATTAGGGGGCATATTACCAAGCAATAGCGATAATTATCGCTATTGCTTGGTTAGAGATAAAAATTTACCGCTGAGCTGCGGTGATTTTTACCGCAAATAAACCTTGGTATTACCAAGGTTTATCGCAAATGCGATAAAAATCGCCGCAATGCATGAATATCGCTGAAAATTCAGCGATATTCATGCATTACCGAGCTAATGCCCTTAGCCATGTTATCCACCTCCCGTTGGATAACATGGCTAAGAACTGCTCAGGGCAGGTGTTAGCTTTTTTTAGATATTCTCGCTTAGCGCGAATATCTCCAAAAGTTGGTAATAGGAGAAAGCGATGTTAGCAACTGTTTTCAGTCTCTAACATCTTGGCACACCCACTTTGCATGTCATTAGTGATAAATATCACTGACATGCAAAGTGGGGCCCAAGATGGTCGCTATCTCCTACTAGCTGTCGCTAACGGGTGTTAGCGACAGCTAGGTAATAGGGAGATAATTTTATCTCCGCTTTCTTGGCTTTTAAAGCCAAAAAAGCGGAGATAAACCCCCTTGATAATATGCCTCTAGATCTCTTATATTTAGATTAGATTGAACACACATTTTGACTATTGGTGTCAGTTAAAGACATTTGCCCCAAGTACGAACAAGTGCTTTCAATCTTTGTAGCAATATCTAACGCTTTTTGTAAAGTCAGGTAAGGCTTAGACAGAAATATCTCTTTAACCTTTTTGATGTTGGTCTTTTCAACTAATTGGTCTTTAATCATTTCCTCTTCAAATGCTTTGTATTCACAGAAAGAAGCGAGAATGCGCAAAGCGCCAATGTAAGTTGAAGCTGATTTACCTTGCAATTAAATTCACTTTGTGTCTTTCCAAGGTTACATTTGTACAAGTTTTGAAATGATTGTTTAATGCCTTGATGGCAGTAGCATATTCTTCTACTACATTGTTGCCTTCACCATCACCAATGATGACAATATCCTTAGGAATATGTTTTAATATGTTGTGGCCTTCTGTACTTGAGCAATGTCTGAGAACAGCATATTTGTTTTTACAAGTAAAAGACTCTCCATCTCGAGAAATACGAGATACACTTCAAATCCTTCTTTCCATTTTTCCCAATTTATTTCTGGAGAAGCTGGATTGGGTGGAAAAGGTGCGGGTGGAGAAATGGCTTGGAACATAGCTAAAATTAAGTAAAATAATGCTATGTGAAAATTTAAAATTGTATGCACATTCAGAACATTGAGTTTAATTTTGAATTTGAATTTTGAACTCGAATTCAGTTCAAGTTTGGTGAACAAACACTGAAGAAAAGAGAAAATACTCCAATATGAATTGAATTAAAATGAATAGTGTGTGGATTACCGAGATCAGCATATGTAGATATTTAAATTGAAAAACGGTGTGCAGATCACCGAGATCAGCATAAACGTAAAGTATGCCTAACTTTAAAATGTGCGAAACAAAGCAAACAATGCAGGCTAAGGGATGCTGATTCAAAGATGGCCACAGGGGTGTATGCATGATGACGCACTGACATTTATAGACATTGTGTGCGGACCACTGTGAACCGCACTTGAAAATGTAATGATGGCAGAAGCGCTCAAGCAGAACACTCGCACTCATGAAGAAAGTGCGCTTGCGCACTGCTGCGATGACAGTTTGCGGATGGCAGTCGGAAATGAAAACCCCGGTGGAAATGGCAGAAAGCTCAGGGTGACTTTCCCCTTCGAAACGCCTTACCGCAAAATGTGGAAGTTGTCCAGAACTCTGACAGGAGCGAAGGCAGCAGTCTCCAGGTCCACGGAAAGTGGATGCACAGACGAATCGTTGGTGGCAAGACATTGCACGCATGAGCTCCTGTTGACTGGCAGCCCGTCTCCAGTGTAAGGAAGTATGAACTCAGGTAAGCGGAAATCAAATATTTTATTTCAGAGTCAACAAGACCGCAGAAAAGATCCGTCTTCAAGCATAACTTCTCCCAACTGTCCATCCCGAACCACCGAGGGGAGAGGACTCCGGTGGGAATGTTCCTGCTGGGAGATTGGATTGGAGAGAGTGTCGGATTTGCATGTATATGAAATATTCCACTTCAGCGAGTTCGTGTGTTTGTTGGAGTATGGCAAACGAAACTACTCCGTCTTTAAACCAGAGGTCTCCGATGCAGGATATACCAATAAGTTGCCATTTGTCGAAACCCTTTGTCCTCCTGAGGGAGCCCAGTTGCTCAGTGCACCACAAGTTTCCTTCTATTCTCCTGACGTACAGCTATTCCAGACAGCCAGAGAATAGAAGGAGAACCCAACAAACCTCTTTTCACGGGACGTAATTAAGTGAGAATTTATATTATGCACAAACAAAACAAAGCATGCTTTAGGAGCAAAAATGGCAAACATATGCTAAGTCGATTTTAGTAAATTTTTCATTTGGAAATTAAATAAATATTTTCTGCATTTGTGTATTTTTTTGATGTATACACATTTCTTTTGAATAAATCTGCTTTTATTGACAAGAGGAAATTGGTCATTACAATACAAGGAGAAAATTGTCACTACAGCACAGGTGCGTTTATGGATTCGAGTACACTTCTTTGTATTCGGCACACACTGGAGAGGAGTCCAACAATAGCAATAGAATCAAGGGATTATTGGTTCATCAAGGGGTGTGAGGATAGGGGGTTCACAAATATTACCATGATACACATTCCATTTATCCCATATTGCTATCCATTTTGGGAGCAGCCCCGTGCCACATAAACTGTTTTTTTTGTCCATGTCCCCCTTCCATGCTCTCAGAGTAGGCGTTACAGTCGCTCCCAATAACCTGGCTATGTTTCTTTTGGCTACCATTTGGCCCAGTGTTGCCCAGAGTTTGCCCTTTCTGTTGAGGTCGGTTGGTTCCCACACATTTAATAGGCAAAGCTTGGCTTCAGGTCGAATTCCCACACCCCAGACTGTACTCATGCACTCCCTCCAGAATTTTTGAATCAGTGGGCACTCCCATATAATATGCATGAAGGAACCTTCAAGTACGCATTGTTTCCTGCACAACCCTTCCTTATCCCTGCCCATGTGTACCGGTGTGGGACCCGAAAGATAGGTCCTGTGTAGGATTTTCAATTGAACCAGTCTCAGTTTCGATGAGATGGCAACCTCCTGGGGGGAAGGCACCGCCTCCTGCCATTCTTCATCATCTAATTCCAGCCCGTCTCTCTCCCATCGGATCTGGTGTATTGTTTATGAGTTTTGTGTACGTGAGGGAGATGGTTCAATCTGGGAGTTATCCATCTAGCAGTCTGTCTTTGAGGGGAGAGGACTCCGGTGGGAATGTTCCTGCTGGGAGATTGGATTGGAGAGAGTGTCGGATTTGCATGTATATGAAATATTCCACTTCAGCGAGTTCGTGTGTTTGTTGGAGTATGGCAAACGAAACTACTCCGTCTTTAAACCAGAGGTCTCCGATGCAGGATATACCAATAAGTTGCCATTTGTCGAAACCCTTTGTCCTCCTGAGGGAGCCCAGTTGCTCAGTGTCCCATAGTGGAATGGCCAATATAAGTGTTTGGGCCCAGCCTAGTCTGCGATTGACCATGTGCCAGAGTTTTACTGAGTGTTGCGTGGGTCCTGTTAGGGAGTACCTATTGGGTTTGGAGTAAAGCACCCTACAAAAACTACCCCTCAAGAGCAACCACTTGTCCATCCTGTAACCAGGGTCATCTCTGACTCAATAGGTGCAATGGTTCACGGCTGCCAAATGGGCCGCCCAGCAGTATTTTTTTATGTCTGGGAGCGCTATGCCTCCGTCGTACCATTCGAGTGCGATTTTGTGTAGTGCTACACATGGTCTACCATCCCACAGGAGATCCCGCTGAGTGCTCTAAATTTCGTTGAAATATCTGGTCAGGGCCAGGTCAGGGAAGTTCTTCAGGACGTATAGAAAGTGTAGAAGAGTCATCATTT
Organism: Lissotriton vulgaris; assembly: GCF_964263255.1. Lineage (NCBI taxonomy): Eukaryota > Metazoa > Chordata > Amphibia > Caudata > Salamandridae > Lissotriton > Lissotriton vulgaris. The sequence continues at coordinate 2,049,928,312 of NC_141685.1, forward strand.
TGAAGAGTGCTGTGCATCCCAACAATGACAACGGCAATGTTTTCCAGGTCACTGCATCCCTTTTGAATCTTTGTAACAGGGGAAGAGGATTACGCTTGTAGTGAAGCTTAGCATCGGCTGTAATGAAAATGTCCAGGTATTTAAAGCCGTCTGATGCAATTAATATGGGACAACCTCGTGGCAAGGAGGGGGTTCCCATGTAACACGTACAGCAGTGACTTGCTCCAGTTTATTTTATAACCGGAGTTTCTTCTGAAGCTGGTAAAGATGTTAAATACCACTCCTAGTGATCTTTGGGGAGAAGCGAGGTATAGGAGGATGTTGTCTGCGTACAAGGAGAGGCGATCTTCCCATCCGTCCGCCCACTTAAGGCCTCTTATGGACGGGTCTCTTCGTATCCAGGCTGCCAGGGGCTCAAGGGAGAGAGCGAAGAGCAGGGGTGAAAGTGGCCAGCCTGCTGGGTACCTCTGCCAAGTGTGAACACCTCAGAGATCTTGTTGTTGACTACCACCTGGACCAGTGGATCTGTGTGGAGGAGTATCACCCAGCCAATGAAGTTAGGGCCGAAGTGCAGCTTCCTGAAGACCACCATTAGGTATGGCCATTCTAGTTTATCTAATGCCATTGTGGCGTCTAACAAAACTACTACTGCATCTTCCTGAACGGTAGTCAGCCTCCCCATTACCCTGTGAAGTCTGTGTATATTGAGAGCAGCATTGCAATGAGGCATGAAGCCTGATTGGTCTGCATAACGCTTGTTTTAGCTGATTGGCTAAGAGTTTCGCTAGGATTTTAGGTTCTGCGTTTAATAGGGAGATGGGCCTGTATGAAGAGCATTCATCTTTTGGTTTCCCCTCTTTATGTATAGTAACCAGCGTGGCTACGCATTGGTCGAGCGGAAGTCGGCCACTGTCTTTACAGTCCTCAAACATACTTCTGAGATATGGGGTCAGCTTTTCATGTTTGAGCTTATAAGGCTCAATGGGCAGTCCATTGGGGCCCAAGTCTTTCCCGGACTGTAGACTCCTAATTGCCATTGGTATTTCATCATTTGTGAGCTCACTGTCCAATGAGTCCCATTCTGAATTTGTCAGGGTGAGTAGAGCAATATCTGCGAGAAGCGCAACGGAATATTCCTCCGGCTAGTCCGTGCTACAACGGTATACCATTTTATAATGGTTTGCAAATTCGCGAGCAATGTCCTGGGGTTCTGTCAGAATAGTGCCTTGGCTACTCTTGAGCATCAGGACCTACCTCTTTGTCCTCTGTTTTTGGTCATACCAGGCTATCAGTTTGCTGGCCTTGTCCCCTTGGTCATACAATCTCCTTTCTCTGTCTCTGGCTAGGATTCTGACCATGTCTTCGGCTACAGCTTTGTACTCTGCTGTCTTCAGTTTTAGTTGGTGAAAGGTGTCTTGATTTGCCCCCTTCTCCGCTATCCCCTTAAGTCGGAGGAGATCTTGCTCGAGGCTAGGCATGTCCTTGAGTTTCTCTTTGTGCGATCCAGCAATAGCCGATAGTGCCTGCTCCCTGATGACCGTCTTAAAGGCCTCAAGAGGATTGTAGGAGAGTCAACTGAATTTTCATTGTCTTGGAAGTACTGATCCATAGTTTTCGTAAACGTATCTTTGATTGCGGGTACTCTGAGAAACCACAGGTTTATGGGTGCCACACAGCCCACCCTCTTGTCCCCGAGTGTTAAATGGGTCCATAGTGGAGAATGGTCGGGGATTCCCCTTGCCAAATGTTTAATCTCTCTGACAGTTATGGTCTGTTGTACGGGCATGAGTATGTAGTCAATTCTGGAGAAAGTTTGCTGAGACCCTTAGTAGTAGGTATAATGTTTAAGCTCCGGGTGGCGAGTTCTCCAGAGATCTGTGAGTCCCAGGGCCTCAAGGAAGTTGGTGAGCCAGTTACTTGCTCTACCGATCTCTCGTGGTGGGTGTCAATCTAGCTGTCCTGATACAACGGAATTAAAATCCCCTCCCATTACCAGGTGGCCCGCTAGAAGTGAAAGTATAAAGGCTCCGAGGTCCTTGAAGGATTGGGTTGTATGCCCGGTGGGATGTAGACTACTACTAATATCAGGGTGTGACCTTCCCATTGCCCGGAGACCACAGTGTAACGTTCCAGTGTGTTAGTCCAGACGTGTTTTATGCTGAACGGAAAGGATTGTTTAATAAGAATGCCAACCCCTCTTGAACCTGTAGTAAAGCCCATATGCATCACAAGGGCGTACCCCCACCTATTTAACGATTTACAAGCATTGCCCACTAAGTGTGTCTCCAGGAGCAGTATGACATCTGGAGCTTGACGCTTAATGTATTGGAGCAAAATGCTGCATTTGACCTTGTCCCCCAACCCATTGACGTTTCAACTGAGGAGCCTAAGACAGTCATTCATGAAGGGAAGGAGAGCTTGGCTGTGCATCTGTGACATGCTTACGACACAGAATGGGTTTTGTGTTTGTGTAGTGACCAATGGCGACCCTTCCAATGTCCCCCCTCCCAGTACTCCTGAAAACAGCTAACTAAACAATAAAACATAATAGCCCTATAGAACCGAGCCCCCCTCCTTCTACCTTGCATTGTAGGTTTGAAACTACCCACATCCCCAACTAGCAGAGCGCCTGTCACCCAATGAACTGATCAACAATTACGGAGGATTCGCGGGTGACACAGACTCTGGCCATTCGGAGCCCCGCCCCCGCCCATCTCAGGAGAGTGTCATTCCGAGGAACCAGCAGTCCCACAACACCAACCCCTTGCAGAGGGTCTCTTTCCCTAGTCCCCTTCCATAAACATTATACATTACAGTTAGTTGGAGCAGTTCCAGGAGTCCAGCATCATAGTGAGATCATTCAGTCCTTGTTGTCGACCAGTGTCCTCGGGCTCACCGATCTCGATCTCCAGGATTTTTGACTTCGCCTTCCTGATTCTGACCTCTCACCTACAAAGGGCGGCAAGCGAACTTGTGTACCTCGCCAAGTGTCTCCAGAGGTCGTCATTGTCTGTCGCTTGGTCTGCTTGTCCAGCCATGTCTGCACTTCCAACGGGTTCATGAGGACCATGGTTTTCCATCAGGTATGATCTTGAGTTTCCCTGGAAAAGACATCATGTACTGAATGCCTCTGTCACATAGTTCCCTCTTCACCCCTTCAAAGGAGCGTCGCTCCTGTTGCGCTGTAAGAGTAAAGTCTGGGAAGAACCGCACTGTGGTGTTGTCATAGCGGAGGTCTCCCTGCGACCTGGCAGCCTGCAGGATGGCATTGGGATCTCTTTAGTTAAGGATTTTCGCAATGGTTGTTCTGGGGTGGCTCCAGGTTTCGGCTGTGGGACCGGAGCTCTATGAGCTCTTTCAATTGTGAAGAGGGAGGAAAGTAGCTTCGGCTTGAGGTGGTTGAGTATTAGGTCTTCAAGGAAGAGGTCCCCGCTCAGACCCTACGATCACTCTGGTACCCCCACCACTTTGATATTGTTTCGCCGTGCTCGTCCCTCCTCGTCTTCAAGCTTGAGTGCCATCTGGCGTTGTTGATGCACCAACTGTTGGACCCGTACTTCAAGGTTTTTAATGGTAGACTGGAGCTCCGCCACATTCGTTTCGGTCGCTTTAACTCTGTTCGTTGTTTTGTTCATATCAGGTTCATTTCAATGAAGACTTTGTCGATTTTTGTCTCAAGTGTTACGCCAAGGACCCGTTTGGCCGCCATTATTGAGCCAAGGGATTGTTCTGGATCGCCCGATTGACCACTTGGGGCCCCATCTACCGTGAGTGGTTGTTTCGGTACAGCGTATTTGTCAAGTCTATTTGTTTGCACTAATGCAGAACCTTTAGGCTTCATTGCCAGTGGCGTGGGAGCCTCAGGGCAGCTTCTTCCCCGTGGGCAATCCCAGCACTGTCTCCCTTGGGGGTTGTGGGATTTGGAAAAGGTGGCTCTTACTACTTTACCCTTTTGGCCGGATAGCGCTTCTGCCCTCCGTGTGTCAACAGTGGTATGTTCTATGGGGCCACTCCTCTACCAGGGAGACAGGCGGTTCGGCTGTATCCAGCTTTCCGAGTCTTCACTCACCCACAACGTCACCCCTTCTCCCACACGAAGTGCCTGAATGATAAACTGGGCCGGCCGCACCGTTATTGGGCATTGGTTACAGTTCTTGGGGAACTCCACCGTTCCCTTCACTTTGCCACCTCTGTTCTGCTTTTAGGACCACTGCCGCATGATGCGATTTACGTAGTAGGCCTAATCAACAAGGTCAGACTCCGGATGCACTCCTATTTTCCCCCTTGGGTCCCCGCCACGGCTCTACGTCGTTTGTGTCTTAATGTGGGAGAGAAGCGTATAATTGGGGAGGTGGACGTACCATACGGGAGGGGAGTGCAGTACACCTCGGAGCGAGGATTGCGCCATGAGGCAGGCAGTGTACCCCTGATGTTTGCCCCAAAGTGTACCTGCTGTCTGGTGTCTGTGGTGCCTCCTTACAATGAGCTCCCTGTATTTTGAGCAGCCTCGTTCTCCACGGGAAGGGAGACGCACTGTAGTCCAGCAGGCAACGGGGGGGTGAAGGGATGGGAGGGGGGGACGATGACTCCCGACCCTGAATTTGGTGTTATGCACACAGTCGGGAAGTTCAGGATTGTCAGCCTCGGGCGGGCAGCCAAATCGCAGCAAGCTCCTAGGTGTCCGAAGTGAGGAGAACCACACTATCCTGGGGTGGTGAAATTGAGCGGGTTCCCATCCCCCCCCACCGCTGCAAAAGGAGGTGCGCAGATTAGATCTGCGATCTGCGATGGGCCGTGATTGGGCTAAGGGAGGGGGAGGAATAGCGTAAAGGAGCGCCTGCAGGCCCGAACCTGCAATGGATCACTGTTGGGAGGCTTTGCAGGAGGGGAGAGTTACTCCTTGGACAGCTGTTCTCTTGATGGTTTCCGTCAGGTCCTGGCGCCCGATGATGCAGCTCTGGAACTGGGCGATTGTCAGTTGTTTTTCACAGGGTTTTCTGGTGTCGGTCGGGGCTAGCTCTGTATTTTTCACTACCAGGACATGTAAAACTAGAAAGTGCATGTCATGCTTTTTAAATATAATGCACTCTGCTCTCTGGCTGTCCAGGACCAACCCTATGGGTGACATATGTATTTAAAAGGAAGGTATGACCTGGCAAGAGGTTTAACTTGCCAGGTCTAAATGGTAGTTAAAAACTGCACACACAGGCTCTGCAATGGTAGGCGTGAGACATTAATGGGCTGCTTAAGTGGAAGGCCCATCTGTAGTGCACTTTACTAGGGACTTATAAGTTAATTAAATGTGCCCATTGGGTATAAGCTAATGCTACCTTGTTTTAAGAGAGATCACAAGCACTTTAGCACTGGTTAGCAGTGGTAAAGTACTCAGAGTCCTAATGCCAACAAAAACTAATTGAGTAAAAAGCGGAGGATTGCGGCAAAAAGTTTGAGGGTGATCCTCCTGAAAGAGCAAGTGCCAACAGTTTGTATATACACTATCCTTACTGAGTACACAATGGAAGGTTGTTAGTTACAGATAATTTCCAATTTTTATAATTCAAATAATTTTTGCAAGATCAGCCACAGTTTTTTCCATATCTTGCCTCAATATTCATCTTCTTTGACGTTTTTATTGTTTATATTTTTTGTTAAGGTCCACAATAAAGCACTGCAGAGTTGAAAACATATTTTTCATGATACTACTTGGGTGTGTCAAAAACAATTTTAAATTAAAATTTGTTATCCTCCTAAGACACTCAATAGTTTCCCTATACAATTGTTTGCATTTACATTGCTATTGCAGTAGTTATGGTCATTCAGAGCTAATCAAGATGTTCCATATATGTTTCATCAACCTCATTCACTAGTATCACAAAACATTTTTTAACATTATTACCTGGCACAATTATTGCATGTAGGTATAGAGATACTATTAGAGTTAACTTTGAAAATTCAGAGTTCTATCCAACGAACACAATTGACTTTTCCATTTATAACCATAGTTTAAAACCCTATATACTTGTCACTTCTTGTTTACTCAAATGCACTCATATTTTAATGACCAGTGTTTTACTTATGGAACTCATACTAAACTAAAGATGCTTAGTATCAGAGGAGGCAGCAGCCAGACAATGTTTTAGGGCTCAATGAGACATGGTAAATAAGTCTGAATCAGGCTAGAGGAAAATGGCAGAACCTGGCCTGATGAGCAAATCTCATGAGAATGCTGTTCTCGCTATATATTTTCTAACAGTGACATTCTTCACGATAAGAGAAGCCAGAACTTATTTGGCGAATGTTCACAAGCAACTGCTTTAAAAATAATTAAATATGTTTATCTGGGTTCCCTATTGTTGAAAATTGGGTTACTGGCTGAGAGGGGTGAAATCACACTCAAGCAGCAACCACAAACTCTGAAACAGTGAAATACAAGCAAACCCCAAGTTAACCTGTGTTTAACCTTTGGTAGCTTGGCACAAAAGCAGTCAGAACTAACTTAGAGGCAATGTGTAAATAATTTATGTAGAACTTCAAACAGTAATAAAATAAAAAGACACCTGTAGAAAAATCCCACACCAAATTAGAAAAATAGAGTAACATTTAATACATTATTTGAGACCAAAACAACAAAAATCCGATCAGTAGAGCTGGAAATATGCAATTTTAAAGATTTCAGGTAAGTATAGTGCCAAAAAAGCACAAAACACCACTCACAGTTATCTGGGTGCGCAAGACCAGGTAAAAGTCACATGTTCAGGCCACCCACGATGGAGAGCAGGCCGGATATAGGGATCAGGTTGTAAATGTAAATGTAAATGTAGTTGAGCTTATATAGCGCACAGCTACCCGCAGTGGGTTTCCCGGCACTTGCTTAGGGAACCCGTCCTGATATTCCTCTGTGTGATAGCCCCAGCAGGGTATCCACAAGGTGAAAGTCAGGCATCCCGCCACGAGGGGCCGTTGTGGAGATTAAGCAAGCTATTGCCCAGAGTCGCAGAGTGTGAACCCGTGAGTCGAGAAGGCACCGGAGCGAGAATTATCGAGTCCGTGGAATTTTTAGCCCAAGACCCGCCGAGGTGGAGAATTGAACCCTGGTCCAGGACCGATCTCAGCTTCCAGGTCTGCCGCCTCTAACCCCTGAGCCACACTTCTCCACTGAAAGAGTTGTCTTCAAAACTCCAGTGTGAAAAGTTTCCATTCACGGTCAAAGGGGCCGCAAGGAGCTGGGAGAGTGCCGGCGATGGACATCAATGTAGCGTGAAGAGCAGGCCGAGTGTTACTGACTGTCATCAATCTAGTGCAAAGTTTCTTTTAGGCATCGCAGATGATGGTTGCTGGAGATTCGCACGCGGTCACCACCAGACGCTGTAGCGCAAATTGAGGTTCTCTAGTTGCCGGGTATCGCTGACGTTTGCTGTGGCCCGAAGAGTCGGGTTCACTGGAGCTTCAAATTGGCAGGAAGTGCAAGTTGCAAGATCATGGTCTAACAGACCCAGTCACAAACAGCCCAGAGCTTCAGGGTTTCTCATTTTCTTGGAGGGAGCTCAACTGATGCCACACCAAGGGACCAAGACCTGATGGGCATCTCCTGGGGGCCAGGAACTCACTCAAGCAGAGGCCAGCAGGGCTCTGGCAGGTCCAGGCAGCAGATCATCTGGGCAGTAACAGGGAGGTCTCTGGAGCTTCTTATGTCCCTACTAGCTAAGAATAGGTCAGTCAGCTGACTCTCTGAAACACTTCAGCCTGGGATGAAAGGTGCAGGTCCAGTCTTCCTTCACAGCAAGCAGGGCAGCAGAGTAGCATTGAAGTCCTTCTTCTGTAGTATCCACAACTCCAGAGGTGTCCTGAAGAGTTGGCTGAGAAATATCCCTATTGGTTAGATTAGGATTGGGTATCATTTGATGTGATGTGTGTCTTCCTTTGGGTCAACACAACCCTGCATTGTTTCAGTCATGGCCCTGTGCTGGAATCTAGGCCAAGTTTAGTTTATTGGGCATTTTTTGTGCCTTTATATCTTAACGGTGCTTAAAATACACAATATAAATATAGTGTCTGCCACATGTTTGTTTTTAATGTCTACTGTATGGCATCAACAATCAATTATTTTTTAAATATAATATGCCTTTTCTAATGACTAAATGTAGAAAGTTAATGAACAATTGCAAGACCCTCTATTGTGTTTTCTTTTTGTGCATAACTTTAAAACCATGAATTTTATTGTATACTGCCTTTTAGATGCCTCTTTCTTTCTGTCGTCCTAATAATGTTCGCTGACTGTATAAACTGTGCGCACTTTTATGGCTAGTCTAGTAGCCAAATAAAGATATGTTGATGATTGATTGAAATTGTTTTGTGCGCGTGGCCCCAGTTTCCTTGTATACTAAAGTAGGTTCAAATAGACAACTGATGTGAAAATGGATAGTTTAAAAAATTACTAATTTATTTTCACCTTTCCATGTACGAGTCAATTAACCTTTTCTCAAAACTCTTATGTCAAGTGTCATATTTCAGAGCAAAACTTACAAATGAGGATCGTTTCAGCAGATAATCAATACAGGTCAGCGGTAAAAGGCCACAGTTACAGAACGGATTAAAGTAAGAAAAACGCAAATCTTCTAAAGGGCAAAGGGGATGCTTATCATAGGACTCATGTGCTAGAGTACCCTGCAAAACATACAAATGCTCCTCGTTTTTTATTTGTTTTGATTTTAAAAGTCAGCTTTAAAAAGAGCACCTGAATACATTTTAACTAATTGTTTTCTATACAACGAGTTACCAATAGTAGGGCAGCGTCATATTATAGTCTTCACCTGGTCACATGTAGGTGCAAAAATATTGGTCCTTGTAATATGGGTTGCACGCACACTGAATTTCTAATTTACTGAGATGACTTGGTCCTTATGGACCACAGCCCAGTAGGCATTCAGCATAAATCAAACGTTCTCCAGCAGTTTTCCACTGAACATAAACCATTGGGGAAACCAGAGGAAACAAAAGTGCTAAGATTTAGGGAGAAAGGATCCAGGAGATGTAGCTGGTGGCTTTTTGCCTTTAAGTTGGTGAAGGTTCGATCACACAAATACTTGAGCTTTATTTTCATCTCTACTTTAAGTTGGGTGAGAATCTATGTACTTCTAGTAATTCTAGTAATTAGTTGCTATTAAAAATCTACTAAATTTGATCGATGCTATTGTTGCAGGGATTCTGCTCTGGAAAATAACTATGCTTCGAACCATAGAACATCAGTATGTTGGGACTGAATCACCATGTCGCTTCAGTGTCTGTGAGTCCGAGTCCAACTAGCTGTAGTGCCTCACCTGCCCTCCTAACCTTACCAGTGAAACAAGTGAATTGGCACCCCAGAATGCAACACTCTCGACCTTCTCAGGGATTGGGGTAACGGGACACACCCTTTCACTCTCTCACTCGTACTTGTCCACAAAGAGATAACCAGAAGACTTGAAGGAAGTTTAAAATATTTATTTAAAATTTTTGTGCTCATAAATGCAGTATACATGCCACAATTAGAAAACAAATGCATATTAGAAATATTGTTAGCATGGTTAATAATCCATATACTGTGAAAAGCCCTATCATTTTATAAGACAGAGTGACCTTAACTCCCCTCCCTTGTACTGAAGCTAAATGATTATGTATCAAAGATCTCTGGGATTACTGGCAGACCCCGTATCTTAGCATTCACAGATGGACTTTCTACATCTCAGCAGATGCAGTGCTTTTGTCTCGGAACTCTCTTTCCATGTGTGTTTTTTATGGTTTATGTGCTCATCTATATGGCAAAACATGTGTGGACAAAAACAACAGCTTTATTTGTGTGTTATGTCTAAGTGCCAGTGCCTGGCCAGAAAAAATAACAAGTATCATTTTTGTTTGACCTTGTCTGTGATTTTCAGACTCAATCTCAAGAAAAGAACAGAACGCAAAAACATAAACAAGTTCCGTGTGAAAGAACCATGTGGCACAAAGGCAAGCGTGTTCATATAGTAACATGTGCAAAGGAAAATGAGGCCTAATACGTGCACAGTAAGCTAACATAGGGAAAACTACAATGTGCCATGCAGGAAACACACAATGCCCTCCCTTTGGTCAGGATAATAGCACTTAGAAAGATAATGGATATGGTAAATGTAATTTGAAAGTAAACACACTTGTTCCAGAAATGTAAATGAATGAAATCTAAAATTAGAAGAAAATGTCAATTGGGAAAATCAATCAAATTAAAGTGCTTCGGAGTAATCCATGTCACTCGAAATTTTATAGCAAAGACTCCACAAAGAAATCTGACTCCTCCAGTGGCGGCTCGACGAGGGAGTGCTGCGGGGCAGTGGACCAGACATACGACAGACAGAAGTAAGGTAAGTAATTGAATAAATAAAACTATTTACTATGCGCTTTCTGCATCGTCATCATTGCCCCACAGCACTCCCTCGGCGAACCGCCGCTGAACTCCACATATGATGATTGGCCCACAATCCAAGTAACATGTTCTCTGGTCTCAGCCGATGCGGAGGCAATTACTGGGCAACCTGCATCCATGTTAATAGAGCTTGTATCTTGTGATCCATGTGCAGTGCACATGGTTCCTCTTAAGCCAAAGGCTCAAACCTTGCATTGTGAGGAAGTCTCAAGCTCAAAGGACAGTTCTGAAAATGGGTCTCGAGTGGACTCATTAGCAGTCCAAAGGCCAAGGCAGCGGTGTTCTGAGAAGCTAGGCTGTGTCAACTGCCCATTCAAAGGGACACCAGATGTAGAGGAAAACGGGTTGATGGCAGGCTAGAATGTCAAAGACCAATCAAGATTCAGTTCTTGTAGTAGAAGCATTCCAGAGATATGATACATACCTTTTAAGACGAATGCAGAGTCATTGTAATTAATAGAAAGGAGATTTATTATTACTGAAGTATACAGGTACAGAGGGCCCAGAGGATTGGCATCAACTGCTCAGGAGTTCTTTGGCTACATTCTAAGACCTAAATAGTATAATACAAGCTCCTAGTAAAAGCGACAACTCCAACATTCTATGTAACATTATATAATATAAGCCACAGTGTGAAAGTGACCTAAACACCACCTATCTCCCGTCTTCTCAGGGACAAAGAGAAGGAACAGAAGGACAAAAAAAAAATACGGAAAAAAAATTAACCCAAGGACACATCCAAGTGACGTGCTCATAAAACTTTCTAAAAACTTTTCTGACACTTGTACTTTTCCGTAGACTTAATGTACTAAAATATGTAATCTCTTTTTTTAACACAAAAACTCAGTTAGTAACATAGACATGAAATATCCGAGGCATTTTCCAGACTCTAGTACTTTTCCGTAAAATTTGTGTACTTAACTCTTTTTTTGGTTCACCTAAATCAGTATTGGTTGCTTTAATTTTAGCTAACCAGGACTTATTCCACCATTGTCCATTACTTAATTTCACCGCCTGACCTTTGATTTCGGCAATACAAGTTGGTTCCCTGAGCTTGGAATTCCCTTTTTGTAATAACAATGGTTCTTTGACACACACCCACAGAAAAATTTACTAATTTTCTCTTTGTCTGACAACTTAACCTTTCACACCATCTGCGATTGACATTGTCAGTGGTCAATTTGGCTTTGCAAATCTCATCCAATACACTACAACTGCCATCCAAAGCTTTGATTTTCCAAAATGGATTCAATGTTGAAGTTACCTTCCTTCCTCTCATTAATTTGAATGGCACAGATCCAGATGCTGAGTGTGGTTCTGTACGCCCACACCACATCTCTAACAGCCATCTCACAATCAACTCTCGACTTAGAAGAACTTTGAATGCATTCAACCAGAACTCTGTTGAATCACTCAACTTTTCAGTTTAATTGTGGGTGATAAAGAGGGGTGCGTAAATCTTGCACTCCTGCTATAATTAAGAATTCCTTCATAATTTTTGAAGTAAATTGCACAACATTGTCTGATAGCAATTCCTCAGGAATACCTTTGCAAAAAAAAATAATCTTGTAGAATACGAATAACTGACTTGCTGTTAGCTCCGACACTCTCCTCACCTCTACCCACCTGGATAAATGATTTAAAAACACTATAAAGTATTTCATGCTGTTAGGTAACACATGAAAGTGTCCTAAAAAATCCACAGCTACTCTTTGCCAAACCTTGTCCGGACATAAACAAGGTCTAGGAATGGTGTAGAGGTGGCAAGGTGCTTATCGCTCTATGTACTCACCTTACTGCACGGGCTGAGACAGGGTCACATATTTCTCCTCCCCATGTTCAGTGTTTTATGGCAGTAGACACGGTTGTCCACTGTCCCCGCTGCCATTTGTTTTAGAGCAAGAGCCTTTGGCACAGTGGCTAAGGCAGGATGCGTGGGATTGGGGGATTCCTCAGGGCGCTGTGATTCATGCCATGTTGGTATATGCTGATGATATGGTTCTGTAGTACATGACCTTAGCACAGACATGGCTGGATCTCTTGACCACTCTCCTGATTTGACAATTTGTCTGGCCTCCGACTTAACTTTGATAAACCCTATGCCTTTTTCTCGGCCTTTTAGAGATAAAAGTATTTGTATAGCACCCCAGACATTCCATTATTTAGGTATACAAATACACCGTGACACACATGATTTATTAGAGGGGAACCTTTCCAAAACAATCACATTCCTCAAGTCTCAAACCGGCTTCTGGGGTACTTTACCATTGTCTGTGGCAGGTCATCTGGCTCTCGCTAAGATGGTCATGCTTCCCCCTCTGTTGTACCACTTTGTAAATTTGGCAAAGTTGATGCCAGCTTGGATTTTTTAGATAATTAAGTACATTATTATTAGATCTGATGTGGGGCACTGGACGGCGTAGAGTTAGCTTGACTAAAACGCAACAGCCCCCTGAATGGGTTGGAATGGGCGACCCAGATTTCAAAGCCTACTGCTTGGCAGGGCAGCTGCAATAGCTGTCATATTGGCTGGAAGGTCATAATCTGACTGAGATTGGATATACTACCACTATGCTTACCCAAGTTAAACTTCATAGTTATCTCTGCTCAGGTGCCAGCTTGCCTCGTCTTGTCCCTTTTTTTGTTATGCATCAGTCTTATGTACTGCATAATGACCCAGCAATATACTGCCCCTTGTGTTCCTTATGCACCTAATATTTCTTTAAGTGGTCTCTGTGAGTCTTCGGGTACCCTATTGTCGAGGAAACTGCAGCTCTATGAAAATGACACCCCTGTGACTCACCATGATTATGTTTGTTATGCCAGACAACATGTGGTGCTGTGTGATTCCGAACCAGCTGCAAACAAATACATATAGGCAATGCATGTTAAGGGTCATGGTACCCACTTGATTGTTGGTTGCAGCATGGTTTGCGTACACATCTATTAGTTTCATTAGTTCCCCTGCAGAACAGGTGTGATGAGGAGCTCGCACGGAGTCTCCATGATAAAGAGTTGGCCTTCCTTCTTGACTACTCTAGTAAAATCTCCTGCAACTCCCACTTTAGGTTTATACAGTTTTCTATTTTACACAGGGCCTACCTCACACCAAAAAGATTACACTCTATGTTCCCCACTGTGTCTTCTGCCTATCCCCATTGCCACAAGCTGGATGCTGATCTTCTACATATGTTATGGACCCGTCCATCCCTGGCTATGTATTGGGTAGCTATTTGTCTTGCTTTGTCTGAACTGGCTGAGTTAGACTAATGGCATACAGTGGAACACTGCATTGTAGGATTATAGCCTAGACCCAAGGACTCCAAGGAGGTAGCACATTTTGATGGTGGACAGTCAAAATATCGATTTTTAAATATTGAAGTACATTTATATCGAGTTTTAAATATTGTAGGGCCAAAATATCGAAATCAAGAACATCGACAACCAGAATATCGAATAGAAGTAAAATGTATGGATGTTGCAAATATTGATCTTAGTAATATCGATGTTAATAATATCGATATTTGTATTAGTGTTATGTATTTTAGTATGTATTTTATATGTATGTGTTCTATATTTTTAAAACATTTTTTATTAAGAAAAACAAACATCAGCAACAGCTCGATAACACAGAAGGAGCAATATGAGCGGCATCAGTGGTACAGTAGGTGACATTATAAAATACAATCATGTTTGGTGGAAGGTCTAGGGTGACAGGGGATCATCCCATGCAAGGGCCAGAGGGGGCTGTCAAATTTCTCCATGATAGGAGTTCCACAAGCCCCACACACAAGACCATTTTTTGGGAAACCCACGAGACACATATACAGTCTTTTCTCTCAACATTGCCCAGTCCATGCCTTTTTCCCAATCCTGTGCCGTGGGCGGAACCAACGCCCCCATCGCTGGGCAATATTCCTCTTGGCCAGCATTAGCCCCAATGTTACCCACTGCGTCAAGCAGACATTCAAGTCAGTTGGTTCCCACATGTTTAGGAGACACCTACGGGCCTCCACCCGGAGCTGCACAGACAGAACAGTATTGATAATGTCGTGAATATCACACCAGTAGGGTTGGATCTGTGTGCATTCCCAAACTATGTGAAACAAGGTCCCCAGCTGGCCACAACCCCGCCTGCAGGCGCCCTCTTCCATCCTTCCCATATGCACCAATTGGGGCCCCAGAACGTAGATAAGGTGGAGGAGTTTTAATTTGACAAGACGGAGATGAGCTGGTATTGCAACATCTCCTTGAGAGGAGACTGCCTCCTGCCATTCCTCATCATCTATTTCTATGCCATCCCTGGTCCACTTTACTCGGAGAGCCTGGAGAGGATCTGAGATGTTGTTGACCAGTTTTTTATATAGCAGGGAAATGGTGCTATCAGGGAGATGACCATGCAGCACCCTATCTTCCAGTGGGGACGATTCCGGCAGTGTGGTCCTGAGCTGTAACTGCGTACGAAGTGTGTGTAAAACCTGTGTGTATCAGAAGCACTCTGATTCGGCCAGGTTGTATTGCTGCTGCAGTGCTGCAAAAGACTTAGGGGCCCATTAGGATGACTGGCAGATCGCCACCGCCCGTATGTGGGGGCGATCCACCTGCCAAAAACCTCCGCCCGCTTCTATTTTCCCCCACCACATTACCATGGCGGGAGGGGACCCGAGGTTATATTGCTGCCGCAGTGCTGCAAAAGACTTAGGGGCCCATTAGGATGACGGGCAGATCGCCACCGCCCGTATGGTGGTGGCGATCCGCCCGCCAAAAACCTCTGCCCGCTTCTATTTTCCCCCACCACATTACCATGACGGGGGGGACCCCGGCGGACGGGAAGACCAAAAAGCAGTCTATATGGTGGAGGTGTCTGGTAAACACCGCCATCCATATTTGTATACAGGCGGGGACATGCTTCCATGGAAAGGCAGGAGGTTCTTGTCATTGGGGGCCCGTAGCGGGCCCCCAGGGATCCTGGGGTTGGGGGGTGCACATGGGCAGTAACTATGATACCCCCCAGCAGTTCCATGCACAACAAGGCAGGCACCGCGCGGTGCCTGCCATGTTGTGCATGGTTGTGCACAACATGCCTTCCTGACATTGTGGCGAACGGTGCTGAGTGCACCGCCCGCCACAATGACAGGAATACAGGATGCGCGGGCGGGCGCATCTAAAGTCCCCCATGGGACCCATTTCCCGATAGGATGGCAGGCAGACAAAGTCCCCCCGCCATCCTATCAAAGCCTCAGCTTTCGTCTCCAGCCTAGGCGATTGGTAGCTGCATACCAGACGTGTACTGCGTGTTTAGTAGGGCCCGTAAGTGGATAGCAACGGGACCTAGAATAAAGGGCTCTACTAAAGGTCCCCTA
Source organism: Lissotriton vulgaris (assembly GCF_964263255.1). NCBI lineage: Eukaryota > Metazoa > Chordata > Amphibia > Caudata > Salamandridae > Lissotriton > Lissotriton vulgaris. Next base: position 2,049,944,113 of record NC_141685.1, read on the forward strand.
GAAAGGAGCTATCTATCCATGTTATATCCCTGGTCACAAGGCTGGGCATAGGTACAATGGTTGATGGAGGACAGATGAGACGCCCAATAATACAATCGTATGTCTGGGAGGCTAATGCCTCCGTCATACCAGTTTAGGGAAAGTTTGCTGAGAGCGATGCAAGGTTTACCGTTCCACAGTAAGTCCCGTTGGAGGCTCTCAACCTCTCGGAAATAGGACGTGGGTATCGGATCCATGGAATTCAGAAGGGCACATAGGAATCGGGATAGGGACATCATCTTACAAAAGGGCGGCCCTACCTAGCAGGGAGAGGGGGGGCAACTTCCACCTGGCAATGTCTTTGCACAGCTGAAGCAGTGGGGGCTAAAGGTTGCGAGAATATCGAAGAGAGGAGTCTAGAGAAAGAAAGATACCCAGATACGCAAACCCTTCGGTACAAGTTTGTATTGGGCACCCACGCAGCAGAATAGGAGGCTCACCCACCACCATGAACAGGAGGGATTTGCTCCAGTTTATGGAACAACCGAAGTACCGTCCAAAGATCATTAAAATATCCAAGACCACTATCAGAGATCTCCTAGGGGAGGACAAGTAGGATATCGTTCGTGTAAAGTGAAATCCGGTCTTCCAAGTCTGAAGACCAGCGCATACCCCTGATCATCAGGTCCTGACGTATCCACGCTACCAGCGGCTCCAACGCTATGGCGAACAGCAATGGGGACAGGGGACAGCCTTGACGGGTCCCTCTACACAGCTCTTGTTGTTAACCACCACCTGGGCCATAGGTTGGGAATACAGTAACTGCACCCATTGTATATATTTAGGGCCAAATCCAAGTTTCTCCAACACCGCCCACAGGTACGGCAATTCGATGGTGTCAAAGACCATGGCCCCTTCCAAGGAAACTATAACCGCCTGTTCCAATATGGAAGCCGCCCTGGCCAGAACCCCATGAACTCTGCGTAGATTCAATGCCGTGTTACGGTGAGGTATGAAACCTGATTGGTCCGGTTGGATCAAGGTCCCAATCGCCATCAAGAGGTGAGTAGCAAGGAGCTTAGCCAAGATCTTGGGCCCAGCGTTCGACAGGGATATCGGTCGGTAGGAACCACGTTCGGTCTTTGGTTTCCTTTCTTTGTGAATAGTAACTATTGTGGCAGTACGTTGGTGGTTGCAAGATTCCGGCTTGCCTCGAGTCCTCATACATGGCCAATTTGTCTGGTTTGAGCTAGTACAACTCAATTGGTGGCCCGTTAGGGTCAGTGTCTTTACCCGGCTTGGGTGATCGTACGGCTGCTGCTATTTCGTTGTTGGAGTGTACAATATCTTTAGTTAAGTAGTGCACTGTTTTTTCAATATATGTATACATTTTTGGGAAAATAGTAATTTTTTTAAACTAAATTTTGCGTTTTAAGACCGTAGCAGGTTGTGGGTTTTTAGGGGAATAGGATGAGAAAGTAATTTAATTATAGTAAATTAAATGATAATTTTTAGGAATTAATATTTATTTGTAATTACAATATGTGTTTCATTTCTGTAGCGGTTTGTGGGTTTATAGGGAATAGGGTGAGAATTAATTTAATTTGAATTAAGTCATTATTCATTTTTAATTATTGGTATTAATAATTTATTGTTAATTAATTATGAATTGGTAGTGTTAATATTAATTGATAATTGCATTATTTTGTATTAATTTATTATTGGAGTGGGTTGTGGGTTTATAGAGTAATAGGGTAGGAAGTCATTTATTTGTAAGTAAGTAATACAAAAATAAAAAATGGGTATTGATAATTATTTTTTTGGTTAATTAACTATTCATTGGTTAGTAATTGTTATTAAATATTATTTATTGTTATTGATGATTTATTTTAATTCATTATTAATTGCAAAATAATTTTTATTAATTGATTAATTGAAAGTTAAATTAATTGTGTGAAATTTTATGTGGAGTGTGTTGTGTGTTTATTGGGGAATAGGGTGGAAAGTATTTAACATCACTAAAGTGAATATTAATTTTGATATATGTGTAGTTTTTTTGTTAATTTATTAATAAATCATTGTTTAATTACAATATTTATTTGATGTATAAGTATGTTATTTTTAACACCTACGCTCTCCAGCGCTTTCCCTACTGTTGCACTCTCTGGAGTGGGAAGAGTAAAGTTTACCCCAACGCTATCTAGCCCTTTCCCTACTGTTGCACTCTCTGGAGTGGGAATATTAATTTTTACTCCTACGCTATCCAACACTTTCACTACTGTTGCACTCACTGGAGTGTGAATAGTAATTTTTACTCCTTCGCTATCCAGCGCTTTCCCTACTGTTGCACTCTCTGGAGTGGTAATAGTAATTTTTATCCTACGCTATCCAATGCTTTCCCTACTGTTGCACTCCCTGGAGTGGGAATAGTAATTTTTACACCTACGCTATCCAGCGCTTTACCTACTGTTGTACTCTCTGGAGTGGGAATAGTAATTTTTACTCCTACGCTATCCAACACTTTCACTACTGTTGCACTCACTGGAGTGTGAACAGTAATTTTTACTCCTTCGCTATCCAGCGCTTTCTCTACTGTTGCACACTCTGGAGTGGTAATACTAATTTTTACCCCTACGCTATCCAGCCCTTTCCCTGCTGTTGCACTCACTGTAGTGGGAATAATAATTTTACACCTACGTTATCCAGCACTTTCCCTACTGTTACACTCACTGTAGTGGGAATAGTCATTTTTACCCCTACGCTAGCCAGTCCTTTCCCTACTGTTGCACTCTCAGAGTGGGAATAGTAATTTTTACCCCTACGCTATCCAATGCTTTCCTACAGTTCCACTATGTGGAGTAAGTATATATATTAATTTATATGTATATGTTTAATTTATTTTAACATTATATGTATTAGTTACTATTTTTAAATATGTTTTAATATTTTTAACTATATTTCTGTTAATTATATGTATTAGTTACTTCCTTTTACATTATTATTAAAACATCAATATTTTTGATAAAAATATTTTTTTTCTCGATATTTTTATACTTACCATTATGTAGATTGGACTTCGATATTTTTGACTTTGATATTTTTGTGCCGATATTTTTGTAGGTCGATTTTCTGTCCGGCGATATTCTGTCAGACATTGTATTTTGGTGATTTAATGTTTTTATTGGCAAAGCACTTTCTCTTGAGGTACTGGAAGTCTCCGGTGTCGCCCTTGTCTCCCACTGGTGGGAGGAGGTCCTACGCTGGGGTGAGGCCGAAAGTGGTGCCTTACGTAGAGAGGAGTACTGAGGTTTGCAGAAACGGCCATAGCTCTGGAGTAGAATGCTCTACTTGAATCTTTTAAGGCTCAGGAGACTGACGATGGCTAACCCTGCCTGAGATGGTATATGGTAGGTTCTATCCTTCATGGTCTGATAAAACAGCATTGTTCTAAGTTGTGACCTCCATATATAACCCAGTTATGGTTCCTATACAAGCCTTATTGTTTGATATATTTCTAATGCCACTTCCAGTTATTGAAGACCTAGGGGTCTCTTATGTCCGCCGCCACCGTAACGGCAACAGGGACGGCCTTCCATCCATGCAGCGGTCCCGTAATGCAGATTAGGATGCGCCCACCACACTGGGGGGCACATCCCGCATTTTTTACATTGTGGCGTGGCGGTGCTTTCAGCAGCACCCGCCGCAATGTAAAAAAGGCATGTAGTGCATGCAAATGCAGGGGGGTACCATAGGTATCCTCCAAATGCACCCCCCACCTCCCCAACACACCAGGGGCCCACAACTGGCCCCAACATCCAGACACAGCATGCCTTTCCATGTCGGCAACATCGCCCTGGAAAGGCACATCTCCGCCTGCATTATAATATGGTTGGTGGTATCTTGCAGACACCACCAACATATTCAGCCCCTTTTCCGCCCGGTCGACTCGTTGATGGGCGGAAAGCCGGCGGGCGGTCTATCCGTCTGCCGTGGTCCCCCCGGCCATCGTAATATGGCGGGGGAAATGGTAGGCAAGCGGTGGAAAATGGCGATCCGGCCGTTATACTAATAGGCCCCCAAGTTCGTTAAATTGCACGGTCTCTCATGACCAAGTTCCCATTGCAATGACCCTGCCCAACTGCAAAATAAATGTGTCAATGTTTACTGAGATGATGCTGAATTTGGGAGAGGGAAGGGACAAAGTAAATGCATATATTTTCAGTTTATTCTGACTTTTCTTCTTCATGAGAATGTGTATGGCGGAATAGTTTCCCCAGAATTCATTTGTCATTTTCATGGTACTTACCTACTATCTTTGTTTTCGTATTATTGACTCAAGCATTAATATTTGTACACTTCTTCATATCGCCATACAATGGTATGCGTATGTATATGAAATGCAATAAAGTTTGTGTTAAAAAAATATAATTTGAACGCTGCTCCAGTAGCACTCACCCATACTCAAGCTGCTTAAGTGAGGGGTTCATGGCGCCCCTGTAGGTGGTAATCATTTGCAAAGTATACATGCACTGGTAATGACCATAGGTCAGGCTTTAAATGAATGCTTTAGGGTAATGAGAATGATTACAAGTAAATAGCATGGAAATGGATATGTACTTGTGTGGAAGAAAAGAACTGTGGAATAATATTGGTGTAGGTTAAAAAGTCAGATGGCAATTGCACTGTCAAGCCAGACCTAAATATCCATGTAGGCTATCTAAGACACTCTAATAGCATTACAAAGTCATGAAAGTTTAATCTCAGGCAGCTGGATAAATAAACAAACTGATCACAGCTGTGTGGAGGGCAAGCACTTCTGCCCAATCAAAACACGTACTCCTGGCTTCCAACATTTGGATGGAGCCAAAGCCCCTCTCCTGGTGATTCTCACATAATTGCCTGGTGGCAGCTGTGCTGTTGAGCCAGGCCATAAAAAAGAGACCCAGAACCACAGTTCTGTCAAAGCAGCGTGCCTACACAGATGCCCTGCTTCCCACTTCATGCTGCATTATGAGTGTGCACTGTTGTTTGCAAATCATTATACCTAATGAAAGTAGCATCATTATAAACCTTTTGTCTGCGCAAAATAAACCCTTTCTCTACCGAATTTCCAGCACAAAAATAGAAATAGTGAAACTAAGACAGGGTATTGAAAGCGACATGGCTTGTTTCAAAAGCTTTGCAAGAAAGACCCAGTTTTATAATTATTCCTTTTTAGATTTAATAGCAATTTTTCCTGCCAGTTCAACAAGGGTGCTGGTGGTTAGGAAATATGCTTCTCCGCAATAAAAAAGAAAAGGCTAACTGATATATTCATCTTTTGAAAATTCAAGAAGTCTGCAAACCCAATACAGTCCAGGAAAGATCACACACAAAACACACATGTGCCCACTTCAGATCCACGCTTGTTAGGTCTGCTGTTCGGACGTATCATAAAATGTGAAGATTATCATAACATCACTCCGTCTGATAGCATAAATCATGCAATTTACATGAAATAATTTGTTATTGTTTTCAAGGTTCTAGTTTAATTATTTTCACTGGAGAAATCATAATTCTTAATTCTCGGGTCATCTTCATTTCTATCATATCTTTTTCATATTTGAAATTTAGATACACCCCATTAAAGCAGCACAAGAACTTCCTTTACTTCAATTATCATTCCATAACTTATTGGTACTCATAATGAAACCCGAAAAGGATGAAAAGCAGACCGGACATTGGAATATGTCCAGCATATGCTTTGCAGGCGGCTCTTTGACTCCCTGAACTATTTTATTGGGATAATTTAGAAATGGGATTGAACTTGCTTTTGACACTCTTAATACGCCTGGCCTGAAGCTGGGTAGCATTTTAAATAGTGGGCATTGCTGCTATCCATCACTATACTACATATATTATCATTCCCAGAAGGCTAAAAGGCTCAGCCAGAACTAGTAGGATTGAAATTAGTGATTTGTAGGCCAGTAGGCTACACACAATACCATCCTCGTCCGTGTTTCTTGTCACAGTCCTAACTAGTGAGCACTTCGTGTCTGAGACACAGAATTCACCCACATATAAAAAAAACAAAATCCCCAACCAAGATGGCCCCTACAGGAAATGTTTGTCACATGACCTATAAAGGTGAGTTAAAAACAAAAATCATCCTCTTCTTTTTCTTCTGTATAATCAACTAGATGTGTCACCCACATACAAAGTGGGTTTACTTTATTATATTGTTTTTTTGTAATTATTTTTTTGTCCTCGTTTTTCATTTTGCCAATTCTCATATTAAGTCTCTCTTCCTATCTCTCTATATTGGGTGTGAAGGCCATCAGAGAGAGGAAGGAGTATTCCTTAAGAGAAATTTTGTTACTGATCCCATCTCCACTTCTATCTGTGCGCCCCTGCGGAAGATTTCTGGAGTCACTAAAGCCGCCAGCACTTTTGGCTTAATCATTGGACCCGCTTGTTTTTTCTCTCCATTCCAACAGTAAAGTCCAGATCTTATCTCTACTTCCTGAATCACAGGCCATGTCTGATTCGCTTGTTAATATCACACTCTTTAGGCACTCAGCAAAGGATGGTGGGATTTTTGATTTCCACTTACATATCTCACGTCTTGCCAATACTACCACATAGAAGGTGAACATGGAACCGACCTCCTTCCCCATCTCTTCATCTTGCGATAGCCCAAAGAATATTAAATGCTGGCTCACCTTCATCTGATTTCCCAGGACCTCTCCTAAGAAATTGCATACCTCCAACCAATATTGCGTAATTTTTGGGCATTCCAAAAACATATGCAGATCATCTGCTTCTTCATGCTTACATCTTGGGCAGCAGTACTTATTACCTGTAACCTTCGACAGCTTCCACGGAGACCAATAAATTCTGTGAACAGTAAATAAGTGGTTATGCTTTAGTGAAGCAGGTTTTACAACTACTCGTAGCATATCAAAAAAGTCCATACACCGAGTCTTGGCTTCCTTCTCTCCAAATTCTTTAGCCCATAAATGTCTAATATCGATGTGAATAGTATCCTCTGCTTCGACGAGGAATTTTCCCTCTTCCAGTTACCTGTTCTTGTTAGCTGATCTAACTTTAGGTCTTCTTCCTCCTGTGCCCATTCTTGTGTTGCCCACCAGGAGCCCAATTGTTCATATTGATAATATGTTAGCCTTGTCAGTTTCCTCCTGGTCAAGTTACTAAGTATTATCCAACTTACTAATCTGTTATCCTTCATAAGGTCTGCCCAATAGAATATGCCCCCAACTTCCAATGCTTGGCTCAATTGGTCTATCAAACATTCGGGGGTGCCCGGAGAATCCCAAATCTGTGCCCGTGCAGAACAAAAGGTAAGTCGCAGTTGTTTCCGGACATACATCCATGTTTTTAATGCAGTACTTAAGATCTTCAATCTGACCTTTTTAAAAAAACTTCGGGTCTCCATACTTAAACAAGAAGAAATGCTGGCCTTGACTACTTTCCTTTTTAATTCCATCCCTCTAACTTTTAGGAAATAGGATATACCTAAGTTACAGGGGAAAATTCATAGTTTTATATGGGCGTCAAAGGGCCAAAGAATAGAGTGTAGGAAGCTGAGGAAGAAACTAGGAGCAGGGGGATTGGCATTACCAGAAGTGCTTGCCTATTGCTATGCCTTCCATGTCAAAAATTTCTGTATGCTAGCAAATAAGCCCATTGGGCTTATTGTTTTCAGCAATACTTGGGGATGTTAGACTTTATTATATTGTGATATGTTTGCACGTGGACCTGCTGTAGTGGCAGTGCTATTCCTTTTTTTTTTCACAACATAATTATTGTTGACAGCCAAAACAAAGGTAGTGCCTCATAGGGCATAAGCAATAAGCATAGAAGGTGACATATACTGAATCAACATTTTCAACGGTAGTATGATATAGTTCATACAAGGAATAACGCCTTAGCTGCAGCTGTTATTTTGGCGCAGTGCTGGGCGTTCCAAAGAGTGGGCGGGGCCGCGTCGGCCGTTGAACGTTCGCAGCACCAGCCATGTAGTGCTCCGAACGTTCAGCGGCCGACGGCAGCAGCTATGAGGTTAAGGTGCGAAGGAAAACTGTAAAAAAAAAAAAACAACTGTGCCACATTACAACTGTTTGAAGAGTATAAACTTTTCATATATAGGGGGAGTTTTAGCCACCCATAACCACGTCCAGCCTGTGTACTATGCATGTTCCAGTCCAGTGTATTCATATCAATGGTTCTTCAGTAGTAGATGGGGGAAGGAGGCTCCAGATATAGCCCCCTATAATCTGCCCACCTTTTCCAAATTTTGAAATGTTTCTAAGGGCATCCTCGCTTCGAAGACTGGAATTTCAAGGCACATACAAAAGTCTAAGCCCTTCTTCCATACCCCAATCAGTGGTGGGGATTCATACTTCCAGGCCTGGGCAATATCTATTTTAACTAACTTGAGACCAAGAAACAAGTGGTGATGCGTGTACCTGTTTTCACCCAGTTCTTCCGAAATATGTAGAATGGCTAATTTTGGAGAGAATGGAACGCCCCATCCTAGAACCTCAGATATACATGTAAACACCCCCCTACAGAACCGCACCAGTGTAGGGCAGGACCACACAGTATGCAGGAAGGTAACCTCTATGGAGCCACATTGTAAACAATACGGGGATGCATTTAGGCCAGCACGCCACAGTCTGTGCCTGGTGTAGTAGACTCTTTGTAGATATTTAAACTGGATAAGGTGCAGGCGGTCCGCTATCACTGCACTATGCAGGGATTCCTGAACCTTTACCCAGTCATCTTCCTCTACCCAGATCCTGCTGCCATGCCTCCCTAGTTTTTTGTAATGTGGTAGGCATGTTGTTAATAAGTGTAAGGTAGATTTTGGTTATCTTATGATCTCCCAACTCACCCATAGAGACTTTTGCCTCAACTGGGTTAAATTCAGGTATCTCTGTTAAGTGTGATATGTATGGAGTGAAGGCATTCCTAATTGAATATATTGGTAGAATTATGTGCGGGTATATCGTACTCCGTTTGTATTTCGAGAAATGATTTGAGGGTGCAACCAGTTACAACTGCCCCCACCGTGTCTATCCCAATAGCTTCCCAGCCCCGAAAACCGGATAATCGCGCCAGTTGTGGTTGCTGCCCGTTATTCCACAGCTGAGTTTCCCTGGTAAGCCTCCCCCACCAACCCATCAGACGAAGTGCAGACTTCCAGATCTTAAAGATCATAGCGGTTGTGGGTGGCAGCCCCCTAAGCAGCCCCACTGAATAAAGAACCATGTGTAGGGCACTGTCTCCCAGCAGCCAACGCTCTACGGCATTTGCCGGGTCTCTGCGGTTGCCCTACCACCAGTCATTGAGGACAAAAAGGTGTGCGGACATGTTGTATGCCTAGACGTCTGGGGTTGTCACTCTGCCGGAATACGTAGATTGGAAGGAGGTCCTCAGGGCTACTCGTGATGCACCAACCCCCAAACAAAGCGGGCTAGAATAGGGTTTAGTTGGCGGAATCACGTTGGCTTTATTGGATAGGGATGATTTTGAAATTGATAGAGATGATGGGGTAAAGAAATCATTTTAAAAATGGCAGACCAGCCAAAGAGAGATAGGGGCATGTGGGACCACACGCACATCTGATCACTCACCTGTATCCACAGGGGGGCGAGATTCTTGTCCCACGCCAATGTCGGAGATGTCGAAAGAAACACGCCCAGAAACTTAAAGCCGTCTGGGACTACCACTGCCAGTCATCCAGTCGATCCCCACCCACAGCCGCTACATAAAGGATTTCCCCCAGTTCATGTATAGGCCAGAGGTCTCGCCAAAGATCTGCATAATGCGAAGGAGGCGCGGACCAGTCTGATCAAGAGTCATGAGAAAAAATAAGACATCATCCGCATATAGCTCTATACGATTGGAAACTCTCAGTGCTCATTCGAAGCCGTGCATCTGCGCGTCTACTCGCATCCAAGCCACGAGCAGCTCCATGGCTAGGGCAAAAGGATAAGGGGAGAGTTGGCTACCCTGGCGTGTCCCTCGCCCAATGGGAAAATTTCTGGAAGCTGCGTCGGCCACCCGGACCAAAGCAGTTATGTCTGTATACAACAGGCAGATATGATTCAGTAGACGGGGGCCAATGTTTAGGTGGCAATGAAAGAAAAAGAGGTAAGTACAGCTAAGGTATTTGAAAACCTTATTCATATCCACCAGGAGGAGCGCAGCTTGGCTCCCAAGTCTATCAACTGCAGCTATAGCATTGTGTGCACATCTGATATTATGCCACGTGCAATGGCCAGGCATAAAGGCTGCCTGATCCAGGTGAACCAGATCCATAATATGTGGAACCAGGTGATTAGCGATCACCTTGGCCAAGAGTTTGGCCTTCACATTGAGCAAAGAGATCGGCCGGTATGACGAGTATTGTTCCAGGGGACGACCCGGCTTTAAGAACACAATAATCTCAGCATACCTCCAATCTGGCTGGAAACTACCACTGTCTGTGGAAGCCCCGAGAGCTGCTAAGTAGGATTTTAACAGTTGTGGGTGATATTTCTGGAAAAACTTGCAGGGGAAGCTATTCAGGCCCGGCGCCATTCCCGCTCGCATATCGAGCAGCGCGGTCAGCAATTCTTCCACCGACAAGGGTGCATCTAACATCTCTCACACCTCATCGGATAGGGCCCGAGGGGGGGAAATCATCAATGAATTTCTGACCTTAATGGGTGTATACAAGTATTCAAAATATGAGGCAAAGCAATCAGCAATAGCGGACGGGTCTGTAGGAGTAATCCCATCTGGACCTCGTAAACTCGGGAGCGTCTGAGGGCGTAGCATCAGTTGGCACAGACAATGCAACAAGGCACTAGATGTGTCCCCCCACTGGTATATCCAGCTACAGGTGGTGAGCCAACAAAGCGGGGCATATGTATGTTGCACGCTCAACAGTTTCCGGCACGCAATACGTCCTTCTGTGTCCTTACTCGCACGCTCCAGATCGAGCAGCTGAGCTTCAATTTGCAACAATTTGTCACGGCGCTGTCGGCGTTTCGCAGTACAAAAGGCAATATCTGCCTCTCTTAGAGTGGGCTTCAGCGCCTCCCACAAAGTAACTGGTGAGTCCACCATACCTGCGGGTTGTAAAAGATAGTCCACTAGGGATCCATGGATAGGCGATCTGTATTTATCATCATGTAACAGCCATGGTGATAGACACCACCGGAACTGGGAGCGCCTGGGATCCAGAGACAAGAGTATAGATACCGGTGAATGGTCTGATGAGCCCCTACGGAGAATGCAATATTCCTTTTTGAATGTTTTATGGGTAAGGTGCCTCCCCTGCAGAGTGATTCGGAGGCAGCCGCTACCATACGTAACAACGGACGCCGTAGTCTGGATTTAGCTTTTGGTGTGCAAGCCACTATGCCTGATTTGAACATAGCAAACTCTCACGTTCTTTGAAAAAGATGCCTTCTTTGTTGAAGAGGGTTGCCTCCACCGCAGAGTGTTTAGGAGGCAGCAGCTATTTAATATAATTCGACTGGCTTCTGTCGGCATTTCCCTTAGATGCCAGCAGGTTTATTTGCATTTCTCTTGTGCATCTTGGTTGCTAAGCAACTGGAGATGCAGGAAGTTCCCAGCTGCAGACTCTGGCTCATTTTTAGGTCGAGCCTAGGTAGTGCATATGCGCTGTCTGGAAAACCTGCTGAAATCTCTATACAGAGTGTAATCCCGTCTGCTGCTTGGCATTGGTTCACTCCTGCGTTGCCCTTGCTTGCTGGCTCCTCTGTGGTTGGCACTCCCGATACATCACTCCGTTTTTCGGTCAGGAGCACCGCCCAGCTACAGTTTCACTATGCTGTAAGTGTTTGTATCTTCCTTTGGGGACTACTTGTGTATAATAGTTGCATCACTGCATGCCGAGCTGCATCTTCAAGTATGGTGGCTGGCATTTCTTCTGTTCTGTACGGCACAGCTGCCCACCTCCATGTTTGTAATCACTTTCAACATACTTAAATTCTCAGCATGGCACCCGTTTAATGAGCACCATGCTTTATATTTTAGTTACAGCTTCAGAGCTGCAACTCCATGTGCCTTTCCATCGACAGCGGGACTTCATAGCGGTCTAAAAGCCCTGCAATAACCATGTTGTTCCTGCCTACATTTCACACGCTTTACTTGATCTTGCATTCAGTAGCAGTGTTTGCTTTTTCAAGGATGTTGTTGACTGTCAACACACTTAAACTCTCAGCATGGCTCTTATTTTACAAGCACTGCTCTTAAGTGCTGCATCTCCCTGTGCCTTTCCAATTGCCAGCGGGACCTCACAGCAGTCTGCGAACCCCGCGGTAACCATGGTGTTCCGGCTTACATTTCACATGCTTTACTTGATCTTGCATTCCCTATCACTGCCTGCTTTTTACAGGATATGGTTACATTTTTTTCAGGTAGCCTATTACTCTTATCTCCCCTCCCTCAGAACCTATTTCCCATTGATTCATTCTCCAGCACCGCAATGGCAATAGAGCTATGCAAATGCGATCACTCCACTGCAAATAAAAAAGCAAAAGTAAAACACATTGGGCCAGTTGTAGGTAAATATCATTTACCTATTCTAAAATACCGAATTTTACCGATTCGGTATTTTAGAATCGGTAAATGATATGTAGCTAATGATTCGGTAAATTTTACCGAATCGGTAAAATTCGGTAAATACCGATTCGGTTTTTACCGATTCGGTATTCTCCATTCATTCCTATGGGCCTGGAAGCCCATAGGAATGAATGAGAACTACCGAATCGGTAATAGGGGTAGACTTACAAGGGTGGCAGGGTGTCACTTTGACACCCTGTTGCACCCCTGTATAGTGCATCGGTGCACATGTGGCACACATACATGCCCTAAGGGCATGTATGTCTACCACATGGCACAGTTGAAAAAAGCACAAAAGTGCTTTTTTTAAGGTTTTCGATATTTACCACCAACTATTAGTTGGTGGTAAATACTGAGGGCCAGATGTAGGTAATCTCAATTTACCTATTCTTAAATACCGAATTTTACCGCTTCGGTATTTAAGAATAGGTAAATGGGATGTAGATAAATATTCAGTAAATTTAACCGAATCGGCATTTACCGATTCGGTAATTCCCATTCATTCCTATGGGCCTGGAGGCCCAAAGGAATGAATGGGAAGCCATTCAGTATTACCGATTCGGTAAATACCGAATCGGTAATAGGGAGAACATTTTCAAGGGTGGCAGGGTGTCACATGGACACCCTGTTGCACCCCTGAATAGTGCATGGGTGCACATGTGGCACACATACATGCCCTGTATGTCTGCCACATCGCACTGTTGTAAAAGCAAAATAATTGCTTTTTCAAAGGTTTTCCATATTTACCACCAACTTGTAGTTGGTGGTAAATAACGAATACTTAACTCAGGAATGCACTAACTTGAGTGCTCCCTACACTACGGATTCAGTAATTTACCGAATCGGTGTGTTAAGAACTCGGTAATTTACTGATTCCTTAAAATACCGATTAAGTAAAATACAGAATCCAGGAATCATGCCACCTATATCTCAAAAGCCACATACCGGTCGGTAACGGCCGAAATTCGGTCATTTTGGCCATTACCGACCGGTATTGGGCGACCTACATCTGGCCCTGAATCCTTAATACACATGAGCACTCTTAGATGTGCTTGCTACATATCATTTACCGATTCGGTAAATACCGAATCTGTAAATCCCGAATCGGTAACATCCGAATCGGTATTTTTTGGGCTCCCACATTACAAATTCCCAATACCGGTCGGTAACGGACGAAATTCGGTGATTTTGGCCGTTACCGGTATTGGGCGACCTACATCTGGCCCCTAGTCATTTTTAATGCCAACAGCTCTAACTATAACAAACATGAGACATATTTCATTGCAAATGCTTGCTTAAAGGGAAACTTTGCTTTCCCTTCTATTACTGCTTGTTCAAGACGTAATGGAAGGAATATGACCTGCAAAATGGAAACATGTTTCTGTGTCTGGCTCAGATGAGGACGCACTTGCAAGATCTTCAGGTCCAGGAAATAACCTATTCTTATTAGTATTAGCTTAAATTTTGCCTTAACCTTCCTTATGGACCTTTAAGCTGTCCGAGTGGTGTGCATGTGCCAGGAAAAACATGGGTTCATCCTCAGTACCACCAAGTGCAATCTTCTTTCGAAGCAGGAGCAGAAATTCATTGGGGCCGTGTTCAACATGAGATCGCAGAGAGCTCCAGCAGAGGTTGATGACACGACTAAGAAATCTCCTACAATCACAGAGTTCTCCAGCAAGGGAATGGCTGAGAATGTGGTGGGACATTCCAGGCTCCCTCTGTCTTGTTCCTTGGGCGCAGAGACACATTGTTTTGTGCTGACATCCAAGTTCTCAGGTGTACAACACTTTATTTCCAGTTTTGATACAGGTCATCCACAACCTGCAGTGGTGGTTTGACCCTTGAAATCTCAACAAAGGGGTGGCCCTGGACTCTCATCTACCACAACAAATGCCAGTACCTGGGGCTGGGGAGTGACTCTGAAAGAGCGGTCAACCCAGGGATTGTGACAGCAGCAGTGTTCTTAATGACGTGAACTGGAAACAACTAGCAGTATACAAAGCACTGATTGAATTTGCTCCTTCTCTATTCAGGGAGAAATTGGTACAGATCAGAACAGACAACCAGGAGGCCAGACCCTATCTGAATCATCTAGGAGGGACTCAGGGGTATATTTACAAGGGGATAGCACCACCAGAACATCACTTTTAGCAAAGTTATGGTGGTGCTATTTTCTTTTCCATATTTACAAAGTGCTGTTAAGCCACTTTTTGTGGCTTAACACCGCCTTATGATATGGCCTCTTTACACTTAGTGTGAAAGTGGTGTGCAATGGGTATAGCCTTGGGTGTTCCACCTCAACACCCATTGCTTTTTGATGCTGCTCCATATTTACAAGGATGTGTAAAATCTGAGGCAGCGTCAACAACTAACTCCATGCAAGAGCAGGTGTTAGAATGGCTAAACAAGGAGAAATACTTTTATTTCCCCTCTTTTTGCTTTTTCTATGTGTGCTGCAGCTAATTTTAGCACCAGCGATAGGGAAAACAAAGGGGTGCACCATACTGTTGTAAATACGGCACATCCCAGCGTTTTGTAAAAAATAGAAAGCGGCTCTGACAAATTTGGCGTGGCTCTGTGCTCCTACATTTCATTGTAAATATTCAGTCTCCACTTCTGGCTCTCCTGATGGATCCGACCAGACAATTTGCGGAGGACAATCTTTTGGCTATGTGATTTATCTTCTGGGGAGGGCGAACAGGCATGCAGAACAGCTGAGTCACCCGTTTCCCTCTTCGATAACAAGGAGTCTTTGCTCCAGAGACCCTAGTCTTTCAGGAGTTTGTAGTAAGATTTGGGGCTCCATGGCTGGATCTTTTCGACTCTCCATAGGATGCTGTTCTGCTCAAGCTTTGCTCCCCACTTCCATGTCAGGAAGCTTTCCTTGGCCCTGGGTCTCATAAGCGACCACTTGTATTGAGAAGTAATGTGGAGGGGGGAATAGAAACAAAAAAATAATAATTATAAAGAAACAAACAAAACTGCACGTACCTGTTCCGATGGCCAACGCCTTTCTCCCGATCCTTGCCGCCCAAACATCAGGGAACTGCTGCACACTGCCCAGGCTCCCAGCTCCTAATCCCAGTGCTGCTTACATGCTGAGAATGCTATACTCTAAGAAATTAAGAGTAAAAGAGAGGGAATGAAAGAGAGTGGGAGAGAGGTTTAGAAGGAAGAGCAAAAGGAAGGACATATACAAATAAGGAAGGAACTGAGGAGGAATGCAAGGATAAAAAGAAAGGTGGATGGAAGAGGGAAACAATATTTTCATGGGTGGGTAAAAAAAAGTATCTATAATGATGAAAGGCTGTATGAGTGGATGAAGGATGGTTGAATAGACAGCTGGATGGAAGGGTGAAAGGATGGATTGGTGGATTGATAAAAAGGAGGGTGAATTGGTGGATGCATGAAAACGAATGGATGGATGAATGGGTAAAAGTATGTAGGAATCGTTGGAAATGTGAGTAAAAGGATGGATGCAAGACTGTAATGATGAGAGGGTAGATGGATGTATGGGTGGAAACATAAACAGATGGATAGTTGGATGGATGCATGACAGGCTTAAAGGATGGAGAAATAGATGGACAGAAGGCTGGATTAAGGCATCTCCTCTAGAGTGGGTAACGTTTACTCACTTTACTCACCTGACGGCGCTCGAGGGATGGATCAGAGTGTGGGGTATTTTAATTTTCTGGCTACCACCTTGGACTAGGTGAAATATTTTCTTTGGATTTTGGGAGAGCGGGTTTGTCTGCTTGAATGATTACACTTCTCAAGGTAAAACTGCTTTTATTTAGGTTTAAGAATAACCATAAAAAGCATAAATTATCATACAGTAAAAACAATTTGCAAATACTAAGTGCTCATAATTTGACGACATAATAAATAAATAGCACCTTACAGTAAAACAAGTTAAAAGATTTGATAAGATCTTAACTCGATCGGTGTCATTAAAATGTCAAACCCGAGGGGAGGAGCTACGCGCGCGTCCAAGATGGCCATGTGAGCTTAGGGCTCCCGAGACCCCCGCTGCCCCCGGGCATATCCTGTTATTTATCCTGTTACCCGACGGTGAATTACTGCTGCAAAACTGAAAGTGCGCTGAATGCTGAAATCGGCGTCTTGATGGGCCTCCGGTAACCAAAGTTACAGCTAAGCATGGGCGTAAAATCAGTTCCGCTCGCGGAATTTACGGATTTTCGGTAAATTTGCAATACGCAAACTCTCGCGAATTTGCCGAAAATCCTCAAATTCGCACGCGGCAGATTTTTTTGCTTGGTGATACAATATTGCGGCGTTCACTTACTGTCATTCAGCAATTGCCGATTTGTTTTTCTCGATATTTTGCGAGTGCTGCGCCATTTTGGATCTTGCTGCGGGATCCCGCGGGAGTTTGGCGACCGCGATTACGTAATCGCGGCTTGCCACCTTGCAGAGCACGCATCGCGAGAGTTCGCAATTGCGAACACGTAGATGCGGCGGGCAACAACAATCTCGCACTCGCGAAATTACAGAATTTGCAATTCTGCACAAGAAATCCACCAGCAAGCAGCATAAACCTTCTGAAAATGATGATTTTTATCAGAATAACTCCTCAGGTTGACATTTGCCTGCACTTTTTTTTGCAAGGAGTCCATTAGGAAGGAAGTGCCTCACAGTCTTCAACTTCCTGTTCCTGTCCAGCTGGCTCCTCCTAGTGCTTTCTTCATGTGCTGGTCACTTTAATTCGGATCTTGACCTGGAAGGATTACTTTTTGTGGATGCTGCTGGATATTTGGATTTGAGGCCTTTTTGACTTTCTTTGGATAACTTTTGGCTTAGAAATTTCACAAGTAAGTTTGGGGCATTACAGTTGCTGCAACTACAATTTTGGGATTTTCGATTTTTGGGCTGTTGTTGGGGCCATTTGCCCAGGGGTAGTGAGTGGTGCATGGACTGAGTCTTTCTGTGGGGTCTCTTTAATGTAAACATCATGGAGGGAATGGATGGCATGGGATTGTGCTGATTTTTGTGTGTTTTTCGATTTTATTGGCTGCTGTTGGGGCCTTTTGCCCAGGGCTAGTGATTGGTGCATGGGCCTAGTCTTTCTGTGGGGTGTCTTGAATTTAAACATCATTGAGGGTATGGATGGCATGGGATTGTGCTGATTTTTCTGTGTTTTTCGATTTTTTGGGCTGTTGATGGGGACTGACCATGTGGGTGGGTGCCATTTTGAGTGCTGGTACAGGCAGGCCCTGGCCATGTACCTGGGGGCAAGGGGCCATTTTGAATGCAGGCAGTGTTCTCAGGCCTGCACCCATTTTGCCTAGCTTTCATCCATTATGCCCAGGGGTAGTGAGTGGTGAATGGGCCTAGTCTTTCTGTGGGGTGTTTTGAATTTAAACATCATTGAGGGCATGGATGGCATGGGATTGAGCTGATTTTTCTGTGTTTTTCGATTTTTTTGGCTGCTGTTGGGGCCTTTTGCCCAGGGGTAGTGAGTGGTGCATGGACTGAGTCTTTCTGTGGGGTCTCTTTAATGTAAACATCATGGAGGGCATGGATGGCATGGGATTGTGCTGATTTTTCTGTGTTTTTCGATTTTTTGGGCTGTTGATGGGGACTGGCCATGTGGGTGGGGGCCATTTTGAGCGCTGGTACAGGCAGGCCCTGGGGGCAAGGGGCCATTTTGAATGTAGGCAGTGTTCTCCGGCCTGCACCCATTTTGCCTAGCTTTCATTCATTATGCCCAGGGGTAGTGAGTGGTGCATGGGCCTAGTCTTTCTGTGGGGTGTCTTGAATTTAAACATCATTGAGGGCATGGATGGCATGGGATTGTGCTGATTTTTCTGTGTTTTTCGATTTTTTTGGCTGCTGTTGGGGCCTTTTGCCCAGGGGTAGTGAGTGGTGCATGGACTGAGTCTTTCTGTGGGGTCTCTTTAATGTAAACATCATGGAGGGCATGGGATTGTGCTGATTTTTCTATGTTTTTCGATTTTCTGGGCTGTTGATGGGGACTGGCCATGTGGGTGGGGGCCATTTTGAGTGCTGGTACAGGCAGGCCCTGGCCATGTGCCTGGGGGTAAGGGGCCATTTTGAATGCAGGCAGTGTTCTCCGGCCTGCACCCATTTTGCCTAGCTTTCATCCATTATGCCCAGGGGTAGTGAGTGGTGCATGGGCCTAGTCTTTCTGTGGGGTGTCTTGAATTTAAACATCATTGAGGGCATGGATGGCATGGGATTGTGCTGATTTTAATGTGTTTTTCGACTTGTTGGGGTGTATAACTGAACTGACGTTCCTCTGTCTTCCATTGCTTTTAGGTGCACAAGACTCAAGGGAACCACCAGTGCCAGGAAGAAGTCCTGCAGCGTGGTGTGTGTGCAGCATAACGTCACGCGACGTCACGTCTGGCCACAGACAACTCTGCAACTCGTGCAACTGCGGCCTGCTGTTCTGACTTCTGTAGAAGATGGCCCCAAAAAAAGTTCCCCGTAGCTCCTCTAGCAAGAAAGTTGCCAGTAAGGAGCAGAAGAAGCAAGTTACCAAGGCGACTGGTGTGCTGCCCGCCACATTTTTTGGGAATAAAAAAAAAAGTACGCCTGCAGCAGCAGCGGGATCTGCTGGGGACCAAGCTGGGAGTAGCACCCCCGCTCCATTGGGCTCAGTGCCACCACCACCATGCCAACTTAAGTCCAAGCCCTTGAGTGCTGCAGAGGCAGCCAGTCTACTTGTTCAATCACCATCGACCAGTGATATTGGCTCATCGCAAGAAAGTTGCAGCAATGTCCCTCAATCAACACAGGTTGTTGTAACTCATCTGACGAGTGTTGAACAACCACACCCGCAACAACAACCACATGTGCAAGTACAAGCCCAAGTACATGTGGAAGGAGAGGCAGCGCAAGGAGATGCGCAAGCAGAGGTGCATGGAGGGGCACAAGTGCCCACAATAGTTGTTCCTCCCAAAGTAGGGGCAAATCAGGAAATCGACAATTAAGCCGAGGTATCATTTGAGGAAGCCACTCCTGATCATTCATTGTCTTCCACATCCCTAGCAAGGAAAAGATCAAGGATGGTGTCTACATCTTCTTCAAGCCCACCTGCTTCTGATGATACGGATCAAACTTGGGAACCACCACTGTCGTCTGAGAGTGAGGCACACCGTGATCTGACAAAGTTAGCTAAGCGTAAAAGGAAGGTCCCCGAAACTCTCATAGTTATGGAGTGTGATGACGCTCAACAAGAAGTGTTGTATACTCCTGCTGATGAAGACTCTCACGACGACGACGCAGTCATCATAGACTTCACTCCAGCCTCAGCGGGCATGCAGCAAACAGACATTTTGACCCTAGCCCGAAAAGCTGCTGAGCGTGATGATGTTGTCGACGAGGAGGCAATGGGAACACCACCATCATTGGAGTTAACTAGTACACCACCACCTACCGCTTCCATATTTCTTTCTCGCCAGAAGGGACCTCCATCCACCTTGACCTCAATTAGTGGTGGTGCAAGTGCACAAAGTAGTAAAGTTCGCCAACACACATCCTCCACTTCATCTGGCATTAGCAGCATGACCACCACCAGTATCTCCTCCTCCGGCCCCCACAGACAAGTCAAGTCAAGTCAAATAACTTTATTTCGATTCCATATAGAAATCATAAAAGTGTACATAGAAAATTTTAAAAGACATTGCAATTAATCCACCATAAAATCACAGTACATGTTTACACAATTTTTTTAAAACTAATTTCCATCAAGATTCAGTATCTATTTCTAATCACCAAAGCTGATCTGATAAAGTTTAAAACGGCATTACAAATATGTGCACTTGACAAAGATAACAAGAGGTCATACACTTCTTTGTAATAACGCGTTCCAAATGATTCTAATAATGGTTTGAGGAAAGTGTTTCTTGGAACTTTATACAAAGTGCAAAAAAGAAGGTGAAGAGTATTTTGCGAAACCCTATTGTTACAGGGGCAGCAGGGTAGCTTCTCCCACCAACCCCCCTGCTTTGGGAATGCAAACAGAAAGTGTAAAGTGCCAAGGCGAAATCTTGTAAGATAAAAACGCCATTGCGTGTTCATAATATATGACAAATAAAACTGGCGAACTAGTTTTCCCCGTACCCTTAGTACATGATCATTTTTCCTAAAAGAACCTAAGTTGACACTATAGGCATTTTTGATAATCTCCTTAGCATTCTTACCAAGCATTTCAGGATTTGCAAACATCTTACTTAAACCTATTTTATTAAAAGTCTCTCTGACATATCGTAGCCACGGGATTTGGGTGTAGTGTTCAAGTTTAAGGCAATCTTGAATAATATCTTTTGTTAATTTCAATTCTTCAGATCGCCAAACTTTAGCCCATAATGTTAAAGGGGCAACATGAATAATATCACTTATAAACTCAATTCCAACTTCTCTGTGCCAAAATATGTTAGATGTGCCCAGTGGAACAGATAATAAACGTTTTACAAACTTATTTTCTACAATTTGTATTTTTTCACAGTTTTGTGAACCCCAAACCCCTGCACCATAGGTCAAGGCAGAAACACACTTAGCTTTGTATAACGATGTAATTTCCGCTACACGTCGCTGGCCTAATTTGCTGGCAAAACGGAAGAGGGCTTCAATTAACTGTGCAACCTTCTGAACCCGGGCTGTCAACAAAGGTTCCCAATTCAATTTTTTGTTAAAAAGGTTACCCAGATAGCAGAAGTTATCCACTTTCTCAATAATAGCGTTCTTCACCACATACTTCCGTATTTTAACATTTTTTTGACCGCAAGTCATGGCAAAAGATTTAGTAAAATTGACACCTAGTTCTAGTTTGCCCATAAATGTATCAAAAGCATTCAGAGAAATCTGCATGCTGTTGGGGGTAAGTGCCATTAAAACAGTGTCATCTGCATAAGACAACATTGGGATTCTTTTTCCGTTTATCTTTGGGAAATCAGCAGTCGTTTCTAATAAGAAGCCCTCTAAGCCATTCGTATAGACCAAAAATAGAAAAGGTGCTAAAATACATCCTTGTCGGACACCTTCAGTGGATAATATAGGTTTTGATTTCTCTCCACCACGGCCATATCTAATCCTGACCGTTGTGGCGGTATGTAACCTGCAGAGCAGGGTGACCAGTGGTTCTTCAAAACCCATAGAGTCCATCATGCGCCATAATTTGTCCCTGCATACCGTGTCAAAGGCACTGGACAAGTCCATGAATGGCAAGTGTATAGAACCATTCTTAGCACCCATGTACTTGCCCATAATCAATGCCGGGTTCAGGCACTGCTCGATAGTTCCTTTCCCCTTCCTAAAACCATATTGAGAGTCTACAATAACCCCTGACGACTCAGCCCATGTTTCCAGCCGTGCCAATATCACCCTACCCATTAGCTTACATGTTGAGTCTATTAGTGATATTGGCCTATAACATCGTGGATCATACTTGTCACCCTTTTTAAAAATTGGAACCAAAACGGCCTCTTTCCAAGAGGTCGGAATAGGCCCAAGTATTAATGCCTTAAAAACATTCATAAGTAGAGGAGACCAAACCTCTCGATTATGTTTAAAAAGATCTAAAGGTACTACTGAATCAGGACCTGGGGCCTTTGAAGGCGCCCTCTTAGTCAAAGCTAGCTCTACTTCTGAGAGCATTAGTGATTCACTAAACTTCGTAGCTGATTCCATATTAATATAACAGGAATCATCCTCTTCCGAGGTAGCAATCTGTAATATCTCTTTGGGATTAAAGATTTTATTGTAATGAGTTACCCAGGTTTCCTCTGGTAAATGAACTCGAATAGTATTTTCTTCCCCTGATTTTAAAAAGGGCCTATTTATTACTTCCCAAAAGAGTCTATTATCCCTTAAATCAACTGCTTTGTCCAGGTCTTCCCATGCTTTGGTCTTCAGTTCATCTTTCCTTTTTCTAATTGCCTGCTTATATTGTTTCCTAGCCAGTATAACCATGTTTCTATCTCTTGGGTTTTGGCGCAATGCTTTAGTTAAGGTAGTTTGTGCTGCAGAGCATTCAGCATTAAACCATTTGGGCCCCTGGTCTTGATTCTTCCCCCCTACCTTTACAAGTAGATGGGTAGCTACATTTTCCATTAGCTTCTCGAAACTCGTAATTATATGGACTGGGTCAGGATTGAGTGATAGGCAGGTATCTATCTGGGCCACATTTTCCTTGAAAATATCCATCTCCAGTTGCCTCACAGCCACTTTATTCCACTTTACAGTGACACCCTGGGTGTATACTATGGGTTGTTCCTGGTGCAGTTTTAAGTCAGAAACAATGGTAAAACTCAGAATTAGGGGGTTATGGTCGCTAGCTGGATTTGCCTCAATTTTAAAATCTTTCAAATAGTTAAAAAATCCCATAGATACAATTGCAAAATCAATTGTGCTTGTTCTGCCCCTCGTGCCCTGGAAGGTGGGTATATTCACATTACCCGAAAAACTAATCATATCGAGAATACATAAATTATTATTTATTAAAATACTGTTTATGGCCTCCCCTTGTTTTGTGTGAGAGAAATGGGCCATAGGATGGTCATTTAAATCCATCATGCCACAGGCTCTGGACCTACTAAACTTACACAATTCACAATTAAAATCACCTAACCATATAATAAAGAGAGGGAAGACTCTATTTCTCACATTGGCAATCTCTTCCTGTAAATTATCAATAATTTCCGTTTCATTAGGATCAAATATGTTATAATACCAATTAATAAGAAGAACAGTTTCTATAAAAAGATTCTTAATGGTAAGTAATTGGTACCAAGGTGTTTCCACCACTTTAATAACATTTCTTAAATTATGTTTTACCGAGATTGCTGTCATAAGCCCACCCTTAGCTCGCCCTGATTGTGATGGTATTGCTGGGATGTTAAATGCTTGAAAACCATCCAAACTCAAATCCACAATACTCCAAGTCTCCTGTAAGCAGGCTAGGTCAAAAGAATTTACAAATTCTACCCAGGCTGGATCTTCCAACCTTTGGCCAAAGCCCGCTATACTCAAAGAAAGTACACGGAAATTGCTAACCTTCTCACAGGAATTGCAAGCCTTCTCACAGTTACCCTCTTTTTCCACTTGCAATCTATATGGGGGAAGGGCTTGGGCACATTCATCTGCCCTATTTCCTATGTCATTAGTTCCCAGATCAACAGCCTCATATATATGAATATCTTTATCATCATTTCCCACATCCACATCATCGCCCATATTTGCAACTCTACAAGTATCTGTACTGTCCCCCCATCTTGGGTCCAGGTGAGAGTTTGCACAAGTCTCTGTACAATTAATATCATCATTAGCTGTTGGTTTCCTATATCTACCTAGGATACGATGGTGATAGTTCGAGGCCTGCATGGACATATTCTCTTCCATGAGAGGGGAAAAAGTTGATCTATTATCCCCATCTAATGTATTTTGTTGTTCAGTCAAGTGAAGTCAATCGTTTAAGTTCATTGGAGTCAAGGGATAGAACATGTTTGACAATGGGATATTCCAGAATTCCCTAGGATCAGTCGGGTAGTGATTATTTGAACCAGGGTACAAGTTTGGGTGGTTTACCCTAGGGTAGAATCTAGTGTTTCTATTAGAATAATTGAAAGTTGGGTTGTTTGTGGGTGGTTTCTGATGATGGATGAAATCTAAACCATATCTCTGCCGGTGTTTGTTTGTGGGAAACATCATATTTTCAGGATAGAAATATGTCAGATTTCGTGTGGAAACTCCACCATCATTGCCACCAACAAACCAATCATTTATATAAGATACCACCCTACAGTCCTTAAAATTAACTATAATCAGGTCACCATCTATATCCTTAGGGCGTATGCCTACCTATTGGCACCTTCTAACTGATACAATATCACCATTCAAATGTACAGGTAATGGCCTGTTCATGCGCAACCAATGAATCACTTTATTTTTTAAACTTGTGTTCGATTCAGTTTCTCCCTCCACAACAACTGGAACTCCTGTTAAAACAATAACAAAGCCAAAGGACTCTGGCGGTAATTGTACCGTATTTTTGTAGTGTAATTTAGCCTTATTAGTAAGAGTTGTTTGTGAGGTAGATGCTTTATTAATTTGGGTAGGCTTCAAGACCACCGCAGGCGGTTTTTCTTTAGCCGTGTTTTTTGAAGCTGGATTTACTGGTGTATCTGATGAGGGAACAGGGTTTTTATTGGTAGATAACTTTTTTGATTTGTTAGGGGAGTTATGTTGGCTAGATGGCTTATTAGTGTTTTTTTCCATAGGCTTAATAGCTGGGGTAACTGGTGTTACGTTCTCTGGGGACATAGTCTGGGGAAGGAGGCAGTCTAGCTTTTTATCCAACCTTTTTAGTCTTTCTACAAGAGGAAGGAAAAGAACCTTTAACAGTTTTTCAACCGCTTCCAGGAGCTCATCATTAGAAATATTTTTGTGCTCCCTGTCTGCATTCCTTTGTATTGCTTCTATCCCCTCTGATGCCTTATCCCTTATATCTGCTGGCAAGGTTGGTTTGGGGGTTACCATCTCGGAAGGTTTCCACAGGTTGGTATACCTGCTTTTATTTTTCCCTCCCTTCTTCCTTCTTTTCCTAACTGGGGAAGATACATCACTTTTACGCTTTTGATCATGATGTACATCGGTCGTTATAGAGGAGGGCGGAGAAGGAAGCAACGTAATAACCTCTGTTTGTATCTTCAGGGGGGGCGGAATAACATTGCTGTGACAATGGGTATCGATTTCCGGGGGCAACGGGGTGTTAAGGTCTATAAGATTGTTTGATATTACCGTGGACAAGTCGCTCAAACTTTCCACCGTCATATCTCGCGCCCCCAGGGGTGGCTGGCTTTCCTGGAAAATTAGAGGAATGCTATCTGTATTAAAAAGCTCTGCATCCATGTCCGCCTGTTCTGCTGTGGATGCGGAAAGTGTCGCTTTATTAAAGGAAGGAGCCTGTCTCTTAAGTGCCTCAACAGATAGGCGCCGTTCGGCCCTTCTTTCCGCCAGTAACAATTCACGATCAATATCCTTAGTTGCTTTGGCAAAAAATTTATCAAGAGGGCCGAGTATAGAAATACTCACACGGTCAGGAAGGGAATTTGGGGTTGAGGAAGACATTTTAGAACAAAATAAAGTTAAATTAGATATACTAATAGGATAACAATCTGTCATTACAAGCAGAAATGACCAATAAGGGTAACGAAGGATAATAACAAAGTCCCACAGAAATAGTCAACTTATCATAGGGGTGGCCCAGCCTGGCCTCCTTCGGCCCCTGACGGCCACAGACGGTCCCGCCCTTGTCCCGGGCTTCTCCCGGCACGCTCCCGCTCGCTCCCGCTGAGCAGGGATAGTGGTCAGTTTTGAACTCTGTTGGTACTTGCTAATTGGTTGGTGGACAGGGGGGTGTGGCCAGCGGGGAGAGCAGCCCAGGTGTGTCGAATGGGCGCGCAGGGGCTCCAGGACACTGGAGTCCCTGCCTGCGTGCTCGCAGCCCCGCCGGCTCTCTCACCTGCCCGCGCCTCCTGTTCTGAACTCCCACAGTGTCAGCAGCCTCTGGAGCACAAGGCGCTGCGGGACCCGCGAAGCAGGTCCGGCGAGGTCAGTGAACCTGTCAGCTGCAGCTACAGCGGTCTTTGGAGCACGGATTCCTCTGGGGGGGCCGATTTTCTATCCAGTGGACGGCTTTTCAGGCAAACCAACAGTAGAGAAGGATTCCGTAGGTCTGTGCAGGCAACCGGCTTTTCAGGCAAACAGGCGGGGGGCGTGGCCAGTGGGGAGAGCAGCCCAGGTGTATCGAATGGGCGCGCAGTGGCTCCTGGTCACTGGAGTCCCTGCCTGCGTGCTCGCAGCCCCGCCGGCTCTCTCACCTGCCCGCGCCTCCTGTTCTGAACTCCCACAGTGTCAGCAGCCTCTGGAGCACAAGGCGCTGCGGGACCCGCGAAGCGGGTCCGGCGAGGTCAGTGAACCTGTCAGCTGCGGCTACAGCGGTCTTTGGAGCACGGATTCCTCTGGGGGGGCCGATTTTCTATCCAGTGGACGGCTTTTCAGGCAAACCAACAGTAGAGAAGGATACCCCCCACAGACATTTCAAGTCCGCAGTTTGGGACTTCTTTGGTGTTTGCGCAAAAAAGGAAAACATAGCCATTTGTAGCATTTGTAAGCTTGCAGTTAGTCGTAGTAAGTTTGGTACCAACTATGGTACCGGAGGCCAGAGAGGTCATCTTGAGAGACAGCGCGCTGTCCAATGGTTTGCACACCTAAAGGAGTTCAAGGAAGCCCGAATTGGAAGTCAACAAAGCGTTGATGTTTTATCTGATGATGACGAGGAGGAAGAAGCGTCAAACACTTCACTCACACCCAGTACCCTTGTCAGCACACCCCCTGTGAGCCACACTAAGAGTGTGGGAGAGAGTGAGACACCAATGCGAAAAAGTTCATCAGCGAGCGTAACTGGGTCGAAGAAGTCATCATCATCCCGTAAAATGGTCCAGCCATGTTGTTTTCAGAAGCGCCGTATGATCGCAACCACCCACTGACGCGTCTGTATAACACTAAGCTGGCTAAAATGCTAGCTCTGGACCTTCTCCCTTTTTCTTTTGTAGAAGGGGTTGGTTTTCTAGAATTAGTGGCAGCGCTCAGCCCTAAATGGAAGTTTCCTAGCCGGTTCTATTTTGCCAGAGTTGCGGTTCCAGCACTACATGAAGATGTGCTGGAGGTGATTGGGGCAGCTTTGCAGAAGAGTGCTGTTCACACTATACATCTGACAACAGACATGTGGACCAGTGGCGCAGGCACTGATTACAGGTGCATCACTGCACACTGGGTCTCTTTTTCAGGGGTTAAAGCAAAGCTAAACGCAGGTGTTGACCCGGACCAAGTTTTTAAAGCTGCTCGGAAACATGCAACACTAGCCATGTTTGGCTTGGAGAAACGTCATACAGCAGAAAACATTTTGAATGAGTTTAACACAAAGGTCTTTCACTGGCTGTCCCCAAAAAAATGCAAGATTGGTTATGTTTCCACGGATAATGGCGCCAATGTAGTTAAGGCCCTGGATCTGGGTAAATATTTCAGAGTGCCGTGTTTGGCGCACTGTATAAACCTGGTTGTTAAAAAATTCTTGAGTGAAGACAGTCCAGTGTGCGAGTTAGTGACCACCTGCCGAAGAATGTGCAACCATTTTAGCCATTCTTTTAAGGCCCGGAAGCATCTGAGAGGCCTGCTACATAAAAGTCGAATGCCAGTGAAAGCACTCATCCAGGAGGTGCCAACACGTTGGAACTCAACCTTCTACATGCTTGATCGTCTGTATGAGCAGTTTACGGTACTCGATCAGTATTTCTTAACACTGGGTACAGCTCAGAAGGACCTAAGGCTAGATGCGGCACAATGGGAGCTAGTTAAAAGCCTGACAGACATGCTTCGTCCTTTTGAGGTCTTCACGCGTGCAGTCAGCAGGGAGGACTGTAATTTGGGAAAAGCTATCCCATTGTTGCGCATGCTGGAGCACCAACTGAAGGCGGTGTCTTCTATGTTTCAAAAAGATGAAGAAAAGCAAGAATCTTTTGTTTTGGCAGAGAAATTATTAGAGCGCCTACTTGGCGATGAATGTCTTCAAATGATCCACTCAGAACAGCATTACATTTGTGCTACTATTCTGGATCCACGCTACAAAAAGGCACTGGCAGGCAGAGCATTCTTTGCTTTTGGTGACGAAGATGTTACAAAGTACAAACATTGGCTAGCTGTGTCAGCCATGAGGTTTGAAAGAGAACGGCAGAAAATTGAAGGAAAAGGCAGTACATCAGCATCAGCAGGCTATCCCCAGTCAAAAGAATCCACTTCTGCACCTGTGGCTGTGGCAGAAGTGACCTCTCAGCCGTTAAAGACACCGGCAACCGGATCATCTGCACCAGACACAACAGTAACATTGGGTGAAGAAGAGGATTGGCTAACTCGGCTTGGGTTTGCTTCTCAAAAGGTCCCAGCAAAAAGTAAGCAAAGTGGAGGAACCGTGGAGAACCTTGAGTCGATGGTGCAGGACTATCTGAATGACTCAACAGAGGTCTATGTTAATGCTGACCCATTGGCGTATTGGCATGGGAAAAAAGAATTGTGGGCACAGATCTCCAACCTGGCTATAAACTACTTGTCTTGCCCACTCGCAAGCGTGTCTTCTGAACATGTTTTCAGTGCTGCTGGTGGCATTGTAACTTGCAAACGGACCCACCTCTCGCCCAAAAATGTGGAGAGGTTAACAATGATCAAGATGAATCAGCACCTCATACCACCAGATTACAAAGCACGAAAACACACGCCGGATGACGACGAGGAGGACAGCAACTTAGATGAGGGAATTTCTTCCCTGTTAGGTGACACTGACCTACTCCCGCCTGAATTCGCAGAGTATGAGGACGAACTCTTATTCCCTGACACCGAGCCCTGAAAATGAGCCAATGAATCAATAACTTTCTTTTTCGTCCTTATTCACTTTTATTCCTGTGTGTCTGTCTTTCTTTGTTTTGCACAGTTAATATAATTAAAACTTTAATCACCTAGTCACAAAAACAAGCCCATCAGCAGAACTGTCTTCAGTTATTTGCTTATTGATTTGAAGGTGCCGCAGTCTGCATTCCTCAGGTTCACAAGTTCACAAGAACATGCTCCTCTATCCTCCTCCTCCAGACTCCTATTTCCCTCAAAGCAGAGGGCTGGATTACGCCCAATGAAGAAAGACTCTGCACTTGTCTGGGTGTTCTACTTCTTTGCGGGTGAGTTGTCGGGTCTTGGGGCATTGCTGGGAAGGTCTAATACCGGATAAAAATGGTTTTGACCAAATCAGACGTGAAAACGTTTTTGACTTTTTGCTCACTATCATGTTTTCAGGGGCCTGTTTGGGGGGCTTCCTGGTGTTTGTGGGTGGGTTTCGGGGTCTGGGAACACTGCTGGGTATGGATACTTTTGATTGCAAGAGGTTTGAAGCAAATCCATGGTGGCAGAGGTGAGTTAGGGCCTAGCTGCAGAGCGCGTGCGGAGTAATTTTGGAAATTGCCCCCATTTTTGTACTTTTGCTTTTTGGCTGTTTGGGGGTCTTCTACTTGTTTTCGCCTGGGTTGACAGCTCTGGGGCCATTGCTGGGAAGCTCTAATACCAGATAAAAGTGGTTTGGACCAAATCGGAGGCAACTTTTTTTTGCGTTTTTGCTGACTTGCTTGTCTTTGAGGTGCTCTTTGGGGGGGTTCCGGGTGTTTGTGGGTGGGTTTTGGGGTCTGGGAGCACTGCTGGTACAGTCTAATTTTGATTGCATTTGCTTTTCAGGAAATCCATGGTGGAAGACAGGAGTTATGACTGAGCTGCACAGCGCGTTTGGACAGAAGGTCGAAAAATATTGTAAGTATGAGATTTTCCATTTTGGCTTTTTGGCTGTTTGGGGTGTTGTGCTTTTTTGCGGCTGGGTTGGCGGGTCTTGGGGCATTGCTGGGAAGGTCTAATACTGGATAGAAGTCGTTTGGACAAAATCCATGAGGAAAAAGTTTTTGCTATTTCTGACATTTCGCTCAATGTAGCGCTTTTGGGGGCCTGTTTGGGGGGCTTCCTGGTGTTTGTGGGTGGGTTTCGGGGTCTGGGAGCACTGCTGGGTATGGATACTTTTGATTGCAAGAGGTTTGAAGCATATCCATGGTGGCAGAGGGGAGTTAGGGCCTAGCTGCAGAGCGCGCGCTGAGTGATTTTGGAAATTGCCATGAAAATGACTGTCCCCATTTTTGTACTTTTGCTTTTTGGCTGTTTGGGGGTCTTCTACTTGTTTTCGCCTGGGTTGACGGCTCTGGGGCCATTGCTGGGAAGCTCTAATACCGGATAAAAGTGGTTTGGACCAAATCGGAGGCGAAATTATTTTTGCGTTTTTGCTGACTTGCTTGTCTTTGAGGTGCTCTTTGGGGGGTTCCGGGTGTTTGTGGGTGGGTTTGGGGTCTGGGAGCACTGCTGGCAAAGTCTAATTTTGATTGCATTTGCTTTTCAGGAAATCCATGGTGGAAGACGGGAGTTATGACCTAGCTGCACAGCGCGTTTGGACAGAAGGCCGAAAAATATTGTAAGTATGAGATTTTCCATTTTGGCTTTTTGGCTGTTTGGGGGTGTTGTGCTTTTTTGCGGGTGGGTTGGCGGGTCTTGGGGCATTTCTGGGAAGGTCTAATACCGGATAAAACTGGTTGGGACAAAATCCATAAGGAAAAGCCTTTTGGCACTTTTTGTAACTTAGGGTTCGTGTTAGCCCTAGCAGCAGGATTGCATGTGTTTCGGGGTGTTCTAGATTTTTGCAACTGAGTTCTGGGGTCTTAGAGCACTCATGGGAATGTGTAATTTTGGTTGCAAGTGATTTGAAGAAAATCCATGGTGGGAAAGGGGGGATTTGGCATAGTTAAAGAAAGCGTTTGCCACTATTCTTAACTTAGGGCTCGTTAGGGTTAGCAGTATTTGTATTGCATGTGTTTGGGCGGGGGGCTGTTTGTGGGGGTTTTGCGAGTCTTGGAGCAATGCTGGGTATGGATACTTTTGCTTGCTTGCAAGTGGTTTGAATACAATCCACGGTGGGTAAGGGGGGATTTGGGCCTTCTTTTACTTTCAAAGTACGTTTTGTCACCAGTTTTATACTAGGCCTCGTTTTTGGAGATCTGATTAGGGGTCTTCTACATTTTTGCGACTGGCTTCAGTAAGGGTCTGGGTGGGAGCACTGCTGGGAAGGTCTAATTTTGTTCTAAAACACAGTTTACAGTACACCTAGCTTGAGGGGAAAGATTCGCTAAATTAATTTGCCCATACTTATTTATCCTTCAAAAGGAGACTCAGACAGAGTACGCACTTTCAAAAATATTGTACTGTCTATTAGGAAACTCAAAGTGTGACTTTTTGCACTAAACAGCGTACATACCTTATATTTATTTGTCAGTGGTGTTCTAATATCATTTCCTGTTTTTTCATCAATAATTACAGGCCGGGTTTCAGTCTGTGCAATGGGAAAAAAAGGATGAAGTCAGGCTTCACATTAGCGAGCCGCAATTCAGCATCCGCCAGGCAGGCAGTGGACAGGGTGTCTTCTGGTCACCAACATTGATGGACGAAGCGTCAGCTGGAATGGAGGAGTCCCGCTAATAAGAGGAATGGTTTGATGCGTGCAACTTACCAAATTCAACAGGACAACTACAACAACATACAGATACAGTATCCGTTCTTTTCTAATTATCTTTAAGTAATGTTATTGCTGTGAACTTCTATGAGTGTGACTCTGCATTTCTTGAATCTCTCTCTGCTTCTAAACTGATCCCTACAGCCATTCTATAGGTTTTACTTCGGCTATTTTTTAAACCTAATTTAATGTAAGAAGTGCAGAGATAGGCAAGTGAAAACGCTGCAGCCCTGTACTGTCGCATTCTGTCATTCACGGTTGTCGAAAGTACTTCTTACTTTTCAGTAACCATGCATGCAGTAGTGCATGCACTTCCTTTATGTCACTTAAAAGATTTATGGTTAGCTTTGTACCCAAAGATTTCTTTATCTTCAATTATTGTTTGTCCATGCTGTGCTTTTTTTTCTTCTCTCAACAAAACTTTCCCAAAATCCCCCATTCGCATCCATTTTCCAAACCCTAACCCTCTTCCCCCGGGCTATGTGGTTTTGATTGATGTGTGACTAAATGACAGCAATAATTCCACACACTTGCTGGGGAGGATAAGGTCATAGCAACAGGCTGGTGAAGGAATCCGAGGATATATTATATTCTTACTCAGCTTCACACTCAGTCACTATTGGCAAATTAAAGCAGATTTTCATGTGCGCCATCAACTTGATAGGTCATCAAGAACATCCTCCTCCTAGACGTGGCAAATTATTACGCTGCTGTGTCCTTCACCTTCGGTACTATTTCTTGCAGTAGTAGCCAATGTCTAAGAAATTCAATGCAAGTACTAGTTATACTTTCAATACTTTACCATTTGTTAGGCTACATTGTGGCACTGTTCTAGTGTACTGTCACCTGCTATATTCTCTATCGTACCGTTCTAATGCTATGGTAAGGACAAACAAGGTTTCATTTTCTTTTTTTTTCAGATGCTGCAACTGCCACTGTGTAACACCACTAGTACCAACGCAATGATGACATTTCATCTGCCCAGGATTGCCAACCTTAATTGCCGTTTGCCGTGCAGCCAGCCCTGTGTCTAGCCCTATTTCCAAACACAAATTACAGGTAAGATAAGCCTTTGGGGGGAGGAAGTATAATGGAGTATTGGGAGAGACGAGAGACTGACGCTAGTACTAGTAAAGTCCTAGGACTATTGAATTCACTTACTCTGTGAGAGGCACTTAGTTTTGAAAACATTTGGGCAATTAATTACACAACTGGAATAAAGATGCCACTTAAGTTTCAAGAAAACAAAGTTACTGTTAAACCCCCACCCACCACCCTCAAAAGCAGTAAAAAAAAACACGTATTCTAAGATAAAGTTTAAAGTATATTTATATCCCTGACAAAAATAATCTCCCACAAGACCCAACCCACCACCACTCCCTAACCCCAACGAATGTCCGTGAAAAGTCCAAAAAAGTGAAAAAACCCAACTCCCAATTCCCACCCCCCAGAAGTCTTTAAAAAAGGGGCAAGGGACAGTCTCCTCCTACTGCTGGCTGCTGCTGTTGAATTTCCGGGCCAGGTCGGAATGCTCCTTGCGGAGGGTCTCGAGCAGGGTTTTCGTGTTGAGCAGCTCCTGCTCGAGGTAGGAAACCCTCAGGGAAAGGCGGTGCATGCGTTTTTTGCAACTGCTGTGGGAGGCAGCTGATTTCTTTGCTCGGCGGTGGCGGGTGGCTGCGGTAGCCCGGCTCCGTACCGCTGGAGACCTGCTGCGCTGACTGGGTGACCCAGGGAGCGCGGAGGAGGATGCAGCTGTGCCGTTAGATGTTGTTGCAGACTGTGTGTCCCCCTCCTCCTGGGCCACCAGCCGGCGGTATTCAGCGACAGTGGCCTCCAGCCTCCGTTGCCGGGCCCGTCTAGCCAGCTCCTTTCGGGTTGGTTTGGAAGGAGCATCTATATGAAGAAAGAAAGACATAGTCTGTAACCAATGCTCTTTAAGATTAACACAAAATGATTCAGCAGAAAGTTGTGTCACAGTAGAACTAGCAACTTGCAAGTGCAGTACATAACTATTGTGGCCAGTATCTATCTAACCTTCCACTTCTTCACCCTTGCTCTAACATTAGTGGGAGTTTAAGGAATCAATTCTACGAGCACTATGGACTCACTCCATTAGAGTCGACTATGACAGTACACCAGTCTTATTCTTCTTCTTCTCTCTTGTTTAGCAAAATTGGTACGTTAACTTCTGCAAGCCGGCATAATGCCAGCGCAGTCAACTTGCACCTGAGAAAAACAGACGCCCGCCATGATGAGTGAGACAGACTTGCGTTACTGTCCCAGTCCAGTACATGCAGGTGGTGATGCTCTTACTTTTCTATTACGGGTGGCACTGAGAATACTCTGTTACAAGGGCTACTGCTTAATTAATTTAACTTTCATCCTACAGTGCCTATGAATACTAGAAAAGGAAAAGGAAGAAGATAAATAATCTGATTATCTATCACTGCACATGGTATGTATTTACTTACATATGGGATGACTTTAGGTGCTTTGCTTTTTATTGAGTGAACAGTGATACATCCACACATGAATGACCGAGTTCTACTAAACTTATTAACAGAGGTAGTGAGTGGCCATCGTAATAGCCGGATATATGCTGTGCTTGCAATACAAACTACTGCTACTATTCATGGTAGTATTCGGACAAAATTACAACTTCTTTTCCTTGCCTTTCCTACACTGGGACGGACGTGCGGGTGCGGTGTTACATGCTCTTCAAAGTAACACTTAGTTCATCCAGTGACCGTCTACTCTCTCTAGATACACATATGCTATCTAAGAGTCAGATAGTAACATGATCCAGGCATCCATCCATTCAAACTATGGGGCAGATTAGGATTGCGGATTTCCCGCATCCTCCGGGCCGGCGGAATCCACCGCCGGCCCGGAGGATGCGGGAAATCCGCAGCGGACTGAAAAAGATCCCCCGCCAGATTAGGATGGCTGGGGGATTGTTTTTCAGTCCGCAGCTTTTCCACCGCGGTCACCTCCCGTCCGAGGCGGAAAAGCACTAACATGGCTGGCGATGTCTATCAGTCACCGCCAGCCATATTAGGATGTCTGGAGGAACATGCTTTTACACGGCGGCATTTCTGACGTGCAAAGGCATACGGATTTTTGTTTGGGGGCCCGTTGCGGGCCCCCAGAGATGAAGGGGGATGGGGGGTACCTATGGTACCCCCCTGCATTTGCCTGCACAAAGCGGCAGGCACCGCGCGTTGCCTGCCGCTTTGTGCATGCAAATGCACAACTTACATTTTTATCATTGCGGCAGGTCCGTACGCCATCATAATAGGCCCCTAAATGTCAATCATTCTTCTTCATGCCTCTCATCTGGAGAAACCTTACGTTTTCTCACGGGGAGCAGCACACTATGCAGTCTGCATTCTCAATAAGTAAGGAATATAAGAGCTTACCACTGCCCGCCACTACCGTGGCAACCCGCACAGCAGTTTGGTCCGGCACTTGCTCCGCCTCCTCCCCAGAGCTTCCCTCCACCTCCGCGCTGGGCCCAGCACTAGATGTTCCACCTGCAAAGTACATTTAAAAATATTAGATGTCATAGACATACACCACTCACTAGTATTTAGTCTAGGAATGAAGAAATGCGAATACAGAAACCAATCTAATAATTTGTGACTGTCTACTCTAAAGTAAAAATGTCCCTTTTTCCAGGGAAGAGTGTTGTCTTGCTGCACATTTTGGCACAACTGATGAATGCTTGCTTTTTAACACACACCATTTTCCTCATAACAGACAGAAGCTTCACTTCTAAGAACAAATCATTAGGACGAAGGGACCAATGATTCAACACCAAAAAGAGAAATGAAAGTTCAAACCAGGTGAGGGCTCGGCTCGCCCACAATAAATGTCTGAAATAAAAAATGAGTATAAGCACTTTTCCATTTTTAATCAACCGTTTATGTTTTATGACAAGCTTGATTTTAATAAATATTTTTACTTTTAATAAAGCTTTAAAACTTAAATAGACTCTGTGGTTTTTGGTCATGAGTGAATGAGCAAAAGGTTTTGCAATTTGCAAGCATGAGTCCGTGCCTCTGACACTTCTGGACTCTGACTCTGTACTCTTGTCCTGCATTGGATAATCATCATTGGGGATCAATCATCGATGAATTCGGGAGCTAAATGACTCCGCCACACTATCTAGTCAGTAAGGAGATTGGGGGTTCTTCAAAGTCTGATATCACTGAGGTATGTGGAAAGTCTTCCTGCGCCTAATATAATTGATAAACAATGCACTATTTAGTGTCCATAGTTCTGTTTGTGCAGATTTGTCCCTGCAACAGTAGTAGAATGGATTGTCCTCCTATCCAAACCAAAAGTAAAGTAGTATCTTATTCTTTCTTGGTGGTCATTCACCTTTTTATTGTTGGCAATTGTCAAAGCATAAACATTTAGAAGACTTGAAAAGACATTATGGACAATCCCAGAGGACTGCACTCAGTGCATAGAGCTATTGCTGACTAGAATGGGAGTCCAATGGAATTGCCAAATGTGCAATCTTAGTTAGCTACACAGACAGACTAATAAGAATAATCTAGTAATACCACTGGGAGTCATAGTCGAGGCAGGATAAGAATTTAGATACAGCCTACAAGAAGATCAAAGAGGATTTAGAAAAAATTGAATGAGGAACGCTAGGAAAAAATAGGTACTCTATATTAAAATTAAAACTTACCGGGGCCAGCAAAGGAGCCCTCGCCTGACCGATCCTGTTCAGCAGCAGCAGCAGCCTCCTCCAATGCCCTCTTACACCTGGGGGGAGCTGATGTACAACATGAAAGAAAGAAAGACCAGAAAACATGGATGATATTTGTCAACCAAATCAAACATTTCAAAAGAACAATAACAAAATATTTTGGCGCAATAGCAAATAGACAAGTATTCCACGGGATATATTGACCTATCTCATGTGGTCTACTACGATATTAGTATTGCTTGATTTGCGGACCGTCGACTTGGAAAGTTATGTAACTCTCTAAACAAACTACTAAAAAGGTTCGCCTAGGACTGGCAGGCAGCAGTCCGGAGCACGCGAAGTGACAGACAAAGTCCATCGTGATTGCAGATCAGCAACAACACTAAAAAGTTTCCTACTACATTAACCAGTCATTAAAATACTCAAACTATCAATCCACCACCACTATTTCTTCTTATTGCCAGGTGTACAAAGGAAGGACTGGACTTGAGTCTGTAGGGGCTGATTTAGAAGCCCCTTGCAGGTCTTTTGCTCCATTGTTGCGTGACTTTTGTGACGCAGCGACAGAACAAAAGAGGCACCATGGTGCGGCGTATATTAACAACGTGATGCATATGGGAGATGCATCACGTTGTAAAGCCCTGCGCCATCAGGGGGCGTTCTGGCGCAAGGGAGGGCGTTCCTGCGCAGGAACGCATCCTAAAAGTGGCTGAGGGAAATCTACAAGATTTCAATCAGTCAATTTGAGGACAATGATGCGTGACTCAAACAATGCGCCTGCTTGAAGAAGACGTACAGCTTGACGCAGCATTGGGGCGATAGGGCACCCCAGAGCATTGCTGGAGCTGCGCCATCGTTGCGACGCAACTCCAGCAATGCGCCGCCTTTACGGCACAGATGCGTAACGCTTCGGTGATGTTTTGGGCCCATGGTGCGCCGCATTGTAAATACGGCGCACCATGGGTGGTGGTGGCATGGCGCACAATTACTGGCGCATCCCTGCTACTTTGCAGGGATGCGCCGGTAATTAAAAATCTGACCCTTAGTGTCTAGCAGCATTACGCAGTTCTTTAAACTACACTCATATATAATTTCACAGGCCAATGAAATGAACACAAAATCGAAAACAAATAAGCATAGTAGCAACGCTACTGAGAAGGAGAGCAGTGCACCTGAAATGCACAGAAGATTTTGAAATATAATTTACCTACAATGTTATCAGCAATAATATTGCTCTTGGTAAAAAACAAAAATTTGCAATATAATAACACACAGAGCAGGAGAAAACAGAGTAGTGAAGAAATAGCTACTACTACTCACGAAGCCCGGGGATCTCAAGGCCGAGCAGGTCGAGCAGATCGCGTTCCCGGTCCAGGAAATCCGTCCAACGGTGGGTGGCCTGGTTGTAGGTGCGCCGGACCGAGAGTGTTGGTACATGGCCTGGCACACCTTCTCCCACCGCGTCCGGCGCTCCCGGAGCCTGTAGCCACTTGCGATCCTGCCACCTGCCATGATGGTCCTGGGGAGGCGGCGCTGAACATAATAAACTAGTGCGGCCACCTCCTCCGCGCTGAAGATCTCCTGGGCTTGTGACCTGCTCCCCCCTCAAACACCCGCACGGGAGCCAGGCACGGGGTGCGGGACCCTTCCCCTTCTCAGGATGCTTCCCGGCTCCCTTTACCATGGTCTGGGCCGAAAGGAAGCTAACTAATAAAGAAGAAATAGAATAGGGAAAAAGAAAAGAAAAGAGTTTAAAAAAGTAGTTTAAAATTAACCAAAAGTAGCAGAAAATACAAAAATATACAGCTAGAAAAATAGAGGGATAGATAATAAGTAAAATAATTAAAAAAAAACTTCAAACAAGCAAAGGATGGCAGAGATTCAGAGAGGATACAGAAAGCATGCCCAGAACCATAGCAATGAATGAGAAACAAGATGGCCGCGCCCGTTCACGACCGCGTGGGTAAGTTCGCGCGAGATTTTCCTCGCGATCACACGCGAAATTGTACTAGCGAGCCGCACACTTTGCGAGATTACACATCGCCCTGGAAATGGAAATACGTCATGCAAAAAAGATGGCCGCGCCCGTGAACGACCGTGAGGGTAACTTTGCGCCGTTGCGCTACAAGCGGCTCGCTAAAACGCACAAAACCTTGAGAACTAACACGCCGCAAAAAAACAAATCACATATTCTCACGAATTCGCGGCTTCCGAATTCGATCTCGCGCAAATTCGCGCCCCGCGAATCCCGCGAAATTGCAGAAAAACGAGTTTTGCAAAACTGAAAGCACTCAGCAGGTGCAAAAGTTCAAACTCATCATTAGTAGCCATTCCCTGTAGTGCTTCCTGAGGGGCCCCTCCAGAGTTCAGTTGCCTACTTGCAACTATTCTATGACCCTGCTCTGACCCTCACAGCAGGTCATAGAATAGCTACAAGTAGGCCACAAAGGTCCTGGGGAAAAAAATTGCACTGCAACAGAAAACAAATTACAGATAAGGAAGCAGGTGCCAGACTGGAAGTTTAAATTCAGTGACACATTAATCAACCCCAAATTAATTCATGTCAGTTGAAGCAGGGCAGGTGTGCCTGCTTTTCCCCCCCATAATCTACAGTGATGAACCAGAGGGTGGCAGTGATGTACCAGAGGGTGGCAGTGATGTACCAGAGGGTGGCATGGGTGAACCAGAGGGTGGCAGTGGTGAAACAGAGGGTGCTGTGAACCTGTGATGATGAACCAGACGTAGAAACAACAAAGTCGCGACCGTTGCGAGCCGACAAGTAAGTTCGCAATTGCGAACTGGTACAAAACCCTCGCGAACTGGCAGAAACCCTTGCGAACACAAAAAAAAATCTGCAAACTCGCGAGAGTTCGCGGATTTTGCGGATTGCGAATTCGCAAATACGCAAATTCACGAACGCCAGATTCGCAAAATTCGCCCATGCTTAGTTACCGCGCCAAGAGGATTGCGGCCTACTCGCCCCGGAAGCCGGGGTGCCGAGTTGGCGTTAGACCCCGGCCGGAGTTTGTCAACAACGGGGCCTGAAACCAGAAGTCGCCGGCCCACCTCCATCTTGGGCCAGGTTTCTCCCGAATTTGCTTGGTGACTATCCTGAGGCCCGGACACTGAGTAAGGGACTGGGAGTGTGTACCATCGCGAAAGTGGATATTCATCGAGACTGGCCGTCCACTGCGGGTGAGAGGGCCAGCTCTTTCACTGTATTCATCGCACCTTGTTGGTAGTACTTTGCCTGCTCTCCTGAAAATGGCGCCGAGATCTGACGCAGACAAACAACCACCTAAAACTACTAGAGGTGTCAGACACACTCAAGTCAATAAGATGGATCGATATACGCAGTCTAAAGGGTCGCCTTCCGGGCCTGGGAAGATGCGGGAAGGCAGTGGAGAAACCTCAACGGCTTCACTCGAGCCTACACTACAGGACGTGATGGCCGCCATCAAAGGGGTGAGGTCCTCACTCGGTCAGAAGATGGAGTCCTTAGACCATAAGTTGGACACAGTCACTTTTGAGGTCAATCTGATCCAAGCTGACCTCACCAAAACCAGCGAAAAAGTAAAATCACTTGGCATCAAAGCGACTAGTCTCACTGAGGATGTGGCGCAGCTGCAACAGGAGGTTCCGCCGAAACAATGTACGCATTATCGGTGTGCCAGAAAAGGCCGAAAGTCAAGCCGCAGACCTTTTTGTGGAGGACATTATACTTAACCACCTGAAACCGAAAGGCTTGGGACGTTTCTTCACAGTGGAAAGAGCGCACAGGGTTCCGGGCGGAAGGCCAAAACCTGGGGCTCTACCTTGGCCGATGATTGCAAGGGCGCTCAACTTTAGGGACAGAGACGCTATCCTGCAGGCCTCCAGGATTGGGGGCCCCCTGAAGTACGAGAACTCCTCTCTTAGTTTTTCCCGGACTTTACACAGGCGGTTCAGAGACAGCGACAAAACTTCATGGGTTTCAAAAGGAGACTTCGAGACAAAGGCCTAAAATTCACCATGTTGTACCCGGCCAAGTTGCGAGTGGAACACGACGACCAGGTATACTTTTTTGATAATCCTGAAATTGCCACGGACTGGTTGGAGAGTCTTCCCTCTAGAGATGAGCCGCGCTGATGCAGTAAAGATGGCGAAGAAGGCTCGCAAGAACAAGAAGGATGAGTGACTTGACTGATGTTGGTAGTGTTGGCCGGGGCTGAGGTGGGTCAAGGACTGATTTCGGGAACTGTAACATCCTTGTGGACATGCGGGGATTCGAAGGGTCATTCTCCTCCAGGGGTCTATCTTTTAGTTAGTTAGATCAGTTAATTTATAGGGCGACAGGCACACTGCAAGTTGGGAATGAGCGAAAGCTGTGAGCAGGGGTGCAGGGTGGAGGGAGGTTTTGCGTGGGGGGGGGGGGGTTGGTTGTTCTTTTGTTTAGTTTGTTAGGTTTTTTGTTATTTTCAGCAAGGGCATCGAGTCTCGGGGTATTCTATTGAAAACTAGCATGGTTGAGTTGCGGGGTGCGTAGAATGACCACTCCATTTTCATTTGTGATGATGGGGAGTAGGGAACTAAGGGTTTTGAGCTGGAATGTTAATGGGCTGGGGGACAAAATCAAACGCAGTGTGGTGCTTCATTACCTCAAACGTCATGCTCCTGATGTGGTTTTACTCCAGGAAACGCATTTAGTTGGGAACACATGTCGGGCGATGCATAGAATGGGATATAAGTTGGTGGGTCACTCAGGGTTTACATCGGGATCTCGGGGAGTTGGAATCCTGATTTGGAAGGCGCTCCCGCTGATGATAGATTCAGTTATTGAGGATGATAGAGGCAGATATATTGGGGTTACGGGTCGTTGGGAGGGGCACTCCCTCTCATTGTTGTCGGTCTATGTTCACCCTGGTATGCAAGCCACCACCTTTTCTGATTTGGGGAAGTTCCTCCTTGATCTCACGGAGGGATTGACAATTTTGGGAGGAGATTTTAATGCAGTGGTATCTGGAGCCATGGATAGATATCCTCCAAGGGATAAGGGCGAGCTCAGAGGTGGTTGCCTGATTTCCTAGAAGCTATGGGGTTGGTGGACGGTTGGAGATTGCTTCACCCGGACCAAAAACAGTACACCTTTCATTCTGGTGCCCATGGTAGCCTTTCCCGCTTGGACTATTGCCTGGTGCCAGCGGCCCAGGCAACCTACATTGCAGAAGCAACACACCTCACTAGGAGCATATCGGACCACTCTCCGCTCTGGTTTTGATTTTGCATTGACTTGGGGTCGGGAGGTAGAGTGGCCCCCATTAATCCATGGCATATGCGCAACCCTAAGATCCGGAACGCACTGATCAAAGCTTTGGATCATTATTTTTTGGAGAATGAGGGGTCGGTTACCTCCTCGGTTTCACTTTAGGAAGCCTTCATGACGGTTATCAGAGGCCAGGCTCTCTCACTGATAGTGGGGGAAAAAAGGGATAGGAACAAAGATGTCGTCGAAGCAGAGGTGGAGAGAGCGCACCTGGAGGTAGGGCTGGAGGAAGAGGTGACTCGGACTAAACTGCATGTTCTGAAGCTTAAGCAGCTCGAGTATAGATCACTGGTCACAGATACTGCCAGAGCCCTGAGTAGAGAGCAGCAGGGTTAGTTGTATGATGTTGGAGACAAAGCAGGGAAACGTATTGCCTTGTTGGATTAGAAAGATAGGGCAGATCGGGTCGTCCCCGAATTTGTGACTGCGGAGGGCATGCGACTCACGGACCCAAAGAGTATAGTGGACAGTTTTGCCGCTTATTTTCAAACGGTGTACACATCGGTATCGGGTCTGCCGGAAGAGGATTCTCACCTGCTTCTGTGGGGACTTGCAGTTACTGTGCTTGTTGAGTGAGGACCGGGATTACATGGAAGCCGCCTTCACGGCCAACGAGGCTCCTGGCGTTGCGCTCATTGGATGCGGGTAAGGCGTTGGGACCTAATGGGCTCCAGATTGAGCTTTACAAGCTACGGCCAGATAAGATCGCGTCTTACCTGCGGGACATGTTTGTGGAGGCCCGGGAGAAGGGGATATTGCCCTATGATCAGAGAATTGCCTCTATCATGGTTATACACAAGGAGGGCAAGCCGAAATCGAACTGTGCCTCTTATAGGCCAATTTCGTTGTTGAATGCAGAGCCTAAAATACTTGCTAAGCTCCTCTCCAATATATTGATTAAGGTAATCAGCGAGCTGATACACCCGAATCAATTGGGCTTTATTCCTCACAGAAACACGGCCTTAAACCTGCGCAGGCTGCATTGGGTAATAGCCAGGGCCCATACTGTGGTAAATAAATATTTACCGTATACTGAATTTCTATGCGGTATAAGTTCAATAAAATAGCTCAATCAAATGAGAGGCAGAGTCCGTGGCATCTGAGTTTATAAGGGTTTTATTCCATGTAATGGAATGGTTCGAACCATGGTATCGTGTTCCTTTACCACGAAGGTTCAGGAAGGGATAGACAATGCTTTATTAACAGTGCACAATATATATAGTAAATGCATACAATGGTGATGGATACAGAAGGCGTAACAGCTGAAAGAAACGAGATAAGAACACATGTGCGTAACAGAAGGCGTGCACGAGGGCGTACACGAAGGTGTGTGCTAGAAACGTCACATGAAAGTGTCACAGATGGGTGGATTCATAGAGGAATCCTGCAGTGTCAGCAGAAATATGGAGGGTGAAGGGGACTTGACATTTAGCACTATAAGGGGAGACAGAAGTCTGGCGTGTCAGAACAACCTAAACCCAAATCATATCTGATATCTTGTGTTTGGAGAACTGTTTTATCTAGAAGGAAAGGTCTGTCGGTAGAGGCTATTCCATACTGACTGCTAGTGCGTGCATATGTGTCTACGTATCTACGTGTCTACATGTAATGCGAGGGGCCATGGGCCTACCATGGTAACGGGAGCTACGAATTACTTGCACGGAGACAGAAAGGCCAGGCCCTTTGCTCTGCAGCTGGGGAGGTGTTTACCTAAATCTCTAGACAGGAATGTATTTCGAGGAGCGGAGCAGATAACTTGAAGGCTGAATACTGTCTTGGCAGGCAAGCAGGCCGAGCCGGGCACCGCTCGCCACGCAGGGAGTAAGGCAAGGGTCATGGATGCAGATCCAGGCTGCAGCTTTCAGAGGCAGAAGGCAGAAAGGGCTTGATGGCAGAAATCAGGGCCTAGCTCGCCAGAGCCAGGAAAACGTGAAAGTGCACCATGTAAAGACGGTGGCACGGCATACTTAGGAACTGAATTATCTATCCATTCATGGTGGATCTGAAAGAGAACTTGTTAACGTTGGACGCAAATGTATTTGCGTCTTCATATCTGGTCATGGAGGGAAATTACATGTACTTGAAGCACGTACACGGAGCCGTTGGGGTACATAGTAGGGGACACAATTGACCATAAAAATTCTATTACCTCATTCCCTCCTTGTCCCCTACGGACCCTTCATGATATATCAATCTTCATTAGTCCATCAATTTGTTCATATAGCATCATTTGCTCTTCCTTTTTCAGCCGGGACTTAGAACGTGAACTTGGATGGGGAATGCATGATGTGGCGCACAAGCCGCATATCGCTGGCCCACACTGTAAACATAGACAACAACTGAATACTATGAGAAGAGAGCCGGCCATAATAGCGTCACTTGACGCAACAATGGACTTTGATACGGTGCAATGGCCATATTTGTGGGCAGTCCTGGCTAAATTTGGCTTCGGACTCGAGTTCATTCGCTGGGTGGGCCTGCTATACACTGAACCTCTCGCTCAGGTGGTGGTAAACAATCGGGTCTCGGCGCCATTTTGTCTTGGGCGGGGCACTCGACAGGGTTGTCCCCTCTCTCCACTTCTGTTCTCGCTGGCCTTTGAGCCTTTAGCGGCCTGGATCCTCTGGGAGCCCTCGATTCGGGGTATTCGATGGTCCTCACAGTGGGAAGACCGGATCTCGCTGTATGCG
Organism: Lissotriton vulgaris; assembly: GCF_964263255.1. Lineage (NCBI taxonomy): Eukaryota > Metazoa > Chordata > Amphibia > Caudata > Salamandridae > Lissotriton > Lissotriton vulgaris. Next base: position 2,049,988,635 of record NC_141685.1, read on the forward strand.
GATGATATTCTGCTTTATTTGACTTCACCTAGGAAATCCCTAATTGTGGTATGTGATGTGTTGGCCTCCTTTGGCAGAAATTCGGGGCTGTCGATAAACTGGGGGAGTCACTTTTGTTCGTCCTTAGCGGGGAAGCTCCGGTTCCCCCGCGAAATTGTCCTATCCAAATCGCCACAGAAGGGTTTAAGTATCTTGGGATCTTCATCTCATTGAACCCTACAATCTGTTACACCAGGAACCTCCTTCCCCCTTTACTCAGACTGAGGACTGACACAGCCGGTTGGAAGAAGCTCCCTCTATCCCTATTGGGGCGAGCGACCCTTTTTAAAAGGATGTCTCTGCCCCATTTCCTTTATGCCCTTCAAAACACGTTGGATGTGGTCCCGGCTAGTTATTTTCAGGAGGTGAAAGGGTTGCAGCTTAGTCTGTTATGGGAGGGAAGGCCCCGTATTACCTTAGCCAAACTGACGCTCCCTTGGTATGATGGGCGAATCACCCTCCCCGATATCAAACGTTACTATTGGGCTTCTCAGCTGGCGGCCATCAATCATGGGACTTATGAGCCTGTCTCGGACCCTGGTTAAGCGATGGACAGGTGGCTTCTCCCTGGAGGTAATTATAATAGGGCACTATATAATAGACCTACCAAACATGTGGTGCGGATATGGCATGACGCCACAAATTCATTGGGATGGAGGGACCGATTGACGATGGCTACACCGCTATTCGCGTCGGAAAAGTTAGGCAAGCTTTGGCACACAAAAGGTTTCGATAAGTGGGACTTGATTGGGATCGCGACCATTGGTGACATCTGGGTGAAGGGGAGGGTTAAAACGTTCGAAGAACTACAGACGGAATTTGAGCTGGGAGGATCTGAGTATTACCGCTATGCACAAGTCACACATGCGCTGAAGGTAACTCTGCCAGCAGAGACGGACCTGCCCGAGGCCTCGCCCCTAGAAGATAAGATTTTTGATGGTCATATGCCAGAGATGACTATCTCCCTGATTTACAAAAAAATGATTAATCATAGGGCAGATCTTCTTGTGGAGTTGAGGGATAAATGGATGCAAGATGGCATTGAAATAGATGATGAGGATTGGCAGTCAGCCGTGTCATCTCCGAAGGAAGTCGCCATCCCAGCAAGGTTAAGGCTTGTTCAGCTGAAAATACTATACAGGGTGTATGTCACTGGACCCCGGCTGGTTCGGATGGGGCTATCTGAATCGGATTTGTGCAGAAGAGGGTGTGGTCTTGTTGGTACGTTCCTCCATGTCCTCTGGGAATGTCGGTATATGGTTATGTTATGTTATGTTATTTATTCTTTTGTATAGCGCACGGCTACTCAAAAAGAGTGTCCCGGCGCTTTATTGGAGAAGGAAGGCTGCAACACAATAACATAACACCGATAAAAGAAAGGACAGAATGCAAAACAAATACACACTGGGTAAACAACCAGGTTTTAAGGCCTTTTCTAAAAGCAAGGAGGCTGGTAGCTCCCCGCAGAGCAAGCGGCAGAGAGTTCCACAACTGTGGCGCCAGCAATCCAAAAGAGCGGCCTCCCAGGCGAGCTCTCTTCACACGCGGGACAACCGCCAAAAACAGAGATTCCGACCTCAAAGACCTGGTCGGTTGATAGAAAACCAGCCTCTTTTGAAGGTATTTTGCTCCCACCGCGTGGAGAGCTTTATAGGCCAAAGTCAGAGCCTTGAAGGCGATCCGTTTCCGGATAGGAAGCCAGTGCAAGGTTTTCAACAGGCCCGATGCACTGGCCCGTCTATTTAATCCAAAGATTGCTCTCGCGGCAGCGTTCTGCACCACTTGGAGCCGCTGCAGCAAGAACTCTGGTAGGCCCAGGTAAAGAATGTTGGAATAATCCAACCTGGACCCAATCAGAGCCTGCACTGTCAGTTTCCTGTGCTCCTCAGACAACAGGGGAAGGAACCTCCGCAACATCCTAAGGATGCCGAAGCAGGTGCCCGCCACCCCAAGGATCTGGGATTTCAGTGTTAACCCCTTATCCATCTTGACCCCCAGATTCTTGGCGACATGGGAAGAACAAGACGGAGGAAACATATTAATCGGCCACCAGGCCTGCCAGTCTGGCTCTGTGTCACACCCAAAGAAGAGTACCTCGGACTTATCGGAATTGCACTTGAGGCTGTTCAGTTGGAACCATTGGAAAACAGCCCCAAGGCAATCCCGGATACTCTCCTCATCAAAGTCTCCTCCTCTCTTACATGAGAAGAGGAGCTGGGTGTCGTCAGCGTAGGATACGATCCGGGCGCCATACGACTCCGCCAACGCCGCCAATGGGGTCATGAAGATGTTAAAAAGGGTCGGGCTCAAAATAGAGCCCTGTGGGACCCCGAATCCCAGAGGCGGCATCACGGCGGAATCTGGCGACGCCCAGACCGTTTGCCGGCGGCCGGCTAGAAAGGAGGAAAACCAGTCGAGCACCGTCCCCCGCAGACCTATCTCAAAGAGTCTTGCGAGAAGGCCATCATGGGGGACGGTGTCGAATGCCGCCGACAAGTCCAACATCACCAGCATGGCTTTGCCCCCAGAGTCCAGAACCCCTTTGATGGTTTCTGAGACCTCAAGGAGCGCAGTCTCTGTGCTTAGATGGGGACGAAAACCCGACTGGGTGGCATGCAAGATCTCGTTGGTCTCAAGAAAATTGGAAAGCACAACCTGAACGTGCTTTTCCACAATCTTCGTGAAAGCCGGCAGCAGAGAGATGGGCCTATAATTAACCGGGGCCTTCGGATCTAGGCCAGGTTTTTTAAGCAATGGAATCACCATCGCCTGCTTCCAGGCTTGCGGGACCACTCCCAGACTCAGCGAAAGATTCAACAGCGGGTTTGCCAGAGGATTGATCACCTCCGCAACTTTCGCTAAAAATTTAGCAGGGCATGGGTCGAGGGGCGAACCCGATTTGAGATTGCCCATTATCGCTAAAGAGTCAGGGGCAGAGATCGGTGGAAACACACTCAGCGTCACACCTGGCCAAGCCCGCGGGGGAAAGGTGGTCTCAGGATTAGTCTGGCCCGTGGGCCCAGGCGATGGAAAAGAATCCTGTATGCGTTGGATCTTGCTCGTAAAGAAATCAGCAAGGTCCGAAGCCCAGGTGCCAGATGGTTTTTCGTCCGAGGTGTTAGACCAAGGGGAGATAAATTCTCTCACAATGGAGAAAATCTCCTTGCAGGAGTTGGAAGCGGCTTCTATTCTCCTAGCTAGGTATGCTTTCTTTTCCAGGCGAATGTCCCGGTGATAGGCCTTGACCACCGTCTTATGGGTCAGCTTGGCTACCGTATCATATTGTGCCCGCCAGTTGGTTGAGTACTGGAATGAGATACACAATACGATGAGTGGGGTCTTGGGGATCACTGTGTGGCCGGAGGCTAGGAGAAGCCTCCCTAATATTTGGGAGCCGATGGATCTAAATTTGTCCCAGACCAAGTGGGCGATGTTGGGTGCCATGATCGCAAATCGTAACATAGCTCAAAAATGGGGATCCGAGAGGCCACCTACTCTTGAGGGTTGGAAAGAGGATATGGACTGGTGCATGTTCCGTGAAAAAACTGTCTATGTGGCGAGGGGCCGACCCCGTAAATGGTCCTCAGTGTGGGGTCTGTGGAATCGATACAAGGGGGAGATTCGTGTACCACCTGCCAACTCTAACTTTGATATTCCGGGTTCCCCCTGATCTCAATGTATGTTATCCTCGTTCCTTGTTCCCCCCCCCCCTCCTATTCGTCTTCTCCTGTTTTATGTGATGTAATATGGGAGAGTGTCTCCTCTGTATCATGCCTTTGATTTTCTGATGCCTTGTTTTAATAAAAAGAAATTTAAAAAAAATGTCAAACCCTTCTTCTTTCAAACAAGGCTTACTGGAAATAAATATCTACTAAGACCAAACACAATCATATCAGACATGTCTGTTTTTTAAATTCTTAATGCGTGTAGATATTTCCTGATCCTCAAATTAAGACACATTGGTTTAATCCATTTTGTCCTAGATTTGGCACATGCCGGGCAAAAAATTAAACATGAGCAAACTCATGAGGACCAAGGTGAAGGTAGGTGAGTGGGCACCAGTAAAAACAGCTATATCGCTTCTGGCTGTGGATATAAAAATGGGGCTGTGTACACTCTCGGATATCTTCAATAATGTTTGTGTTGAACAAGAAGTTAAGGCGCTGGTTGCTCAGTAACCTGTGGCTGGGGGCTGTTGGCAGGATCGATGAACAGCTAACTCCTGGTAAGACTAAAAACTTGGTAGTTGCTTAAAGCTTAAAAATTGTGAACAGCGTCTTCCCAATCCGGGATTAGAATGAACATTACTTAATTGATATTCCTAGTAAGCGTGTTTCAAGATGTTCTTGGAGTGTGCTGTCAAATTTATAGTTAACTGAATTAACTATAACTTTCTCCCCGATCATGCACTGCATAAGACCTCATATATAACATCACTCATGACATGTCGTATTACATCGTTAATATATCTATAATATATGTGCATATATAATTTACCTAGTGGCGTAGGTATAGTTAGGATTGTGACTCGATAGGAAATACGTTTTTTGTGTACCTAATAACTTTGGCCCCATTTGATGAGTCTCCACAAAAGTTTCTAAAGAAGTGCTACTTTTTGACTAGTTTGCGCATGGAATGGTTTGGGGTGATCCATCAAGCGGTAGCTGAGAAAAAAGGGGTTCCTAAAACACATTTTCCTCATTCATTTTTGCATAGGAACTTTAGACATAGCAACAGCCCAAACAGCTGAACGGATTACAACAAATTTGGCAAAAAGCTGGATATTGGTCCAGAAAGGGTGCTTTTAATGTTTTGGTGTAAATCCATTCAGTAATTTGGGAGAAATTAAGGTTAAAACAAATTGCATCAAATCACGGAGGATCAGCAGAGCCGACAGATCTCAAACAGAGACCAGACAGTCTGCCACCTCTTCAATCAGGAAGGTGTGGCAGCCATCTAAGAACTTGGGACTCAGTCGAAATGAAAGAAAAAAGACATAGGGGCAGTGCAGGGATACCCTGACCCCTAGTCCTGGTTAGGGCCCCAAAGGGTCATCACATGGGGCCAAGAATGCTTTTTTTAGTTTCGTTTTGCAGAAAATTTGCAGTGATTCCACAATTCTGCTGCAAAATTAGAAGACCAGGCTCCTGTGCTTCTTTTTAAAAACCCCTGGAGTGGGCCAGGGCCCTGGAAGAGAGGTGGGTTTGAAAATGTTTTTGGGAGGGAGGAGGGTGATGTGTGGCTCCCTCCCCAAGCCTAATAAGCTCTGGGGATCCTTTCCCCCTGGCCTGCCATTTTAATAAAGAGGAAAGAGTACATAGCCCCCCCCTCCTCCCTGAACTGTTTTCGGCACGGGACTCCATCCTCCATGGCCCAATTTAATTAATTTGGGTAGGGGGCTTGCAGCCCCCCTCCCTGAACCTTAAAAAAGCCCTGCAGACCCCATACTGTAGGGCCATCACATATATTAAAAGAGAGGGGGCTGTGCAGGGAGCTCCCTGAGCATTTAATGGTCTCAGGAACCATCTTCTAGGGCCAAATTGCTTGCTGTGTCCCAGGGAGCCCACCCCCAGGACCCAATGGTATCCCTGTCCGCTCTGGTGCAGGCAGAGAAACCTGTATCTGCTCCCACCTGGCAGGAGCATTTTTTGAATCTCAAGCCAAATAGGAGCAAATACAAAGGCTGCTCCCAGCATGAGGGACTGCTCCCACTGGCTAGGGGAAAACTTGAGATTTGTTTACCTGCTCGCACTGATGAGGGCAGGGAAACTGATCAACCAATTGCTGTTGCCTGGAGGGAGCAGAATATAATAGCTGCTCCTTGTAGGTGAGAGCAATGACGGCTCCCACAGAATACCAGGAGAAGGCTGGGGCCACAGAGGCCCTGGGCTCCCCCGAGGCACCCAAAGTGTGCATGGTGGGAGCCCTGGGTGGTCACTGAGGCACCTACCTATCTAAAAAGTAGGTCCTCGTAGCCAAAATAAGCTCCAGGAGGAGGGAGTTGTGCGGTTCCCCTCCCCTTTAAAACAGCACGACCACAGAGAGGGATCACCAGGGCCTGAAAAGGCTAGGGGACGGGGCCACCTTCCCTTTTTAAAAGAAATATGACCCTGCAAGATGGGTTCCCCACTGCCACAATAGATTCAGAGAGGGAGTTGTACAGCTATCCTCCGCCTTTTAAAAATATACAGCCCTATAAGGGCTTAGGGAGGGGACAACACTACCCTCTTTATTAATAGCTCTGCCCCGGAATATAGGGTATCTGGGGCCTACTAAGGATTGGTGAGGGGATTGCACATTCCTTCCCCTTTATACATATGTTTTGGGCCTTGGGATGGGGTCCCTGGGGACCAAAGGCCAAGGGTATGCCACCTCGCAAAAGGCTCAACCCCAGCGAAAGGGCATTGGTGCAGGCCAACCCCGATCTGCTCACTACCTGGCCATGCCCTGCTAATTACCCTACATATTCCATCACTCATGATATCTTCAATGACATCATTGAAAATATCTACCCTTGTGGGGGGTGCGCAGCATGCCCCTTCACTAAGAAATACAAAAATATTAAGTTGACAAACTCCTTCAAGTGGGAAATGAGAGGCCACACTAACTGCAATAGCACGAACTGTATTTACCTGATCATATGCCCTTGCAATCTTTATTACATGGGCAGGACGACCCGAAATATGAAAACAAGAATTTCGGAGCACCGGAGTAATTTTAGGTGCAAGAAAAACAATACAAAAATGTGCAGACATTTTCTAGAAATGAATCATACCCCAGACTCTCTTCAATGGCTGATTCTTGAAACAAACCACAAGATCCCCAAACAGTGCCTGTTCTACAAAGAACAACGTTGGATCCACAGATTATCCTCTGACATCCGTGGACTCAATGAAGACTTCCCCTGGATTAGCCTTTGAATAACTTTACCTATCAGACCACTGTTTAGTTATTCCTCTAGTCCCCTTTATCAGGATATTCCATACGGGAGATAACACAACTTAGGAGTGATTGTGGTTATTCGAAATACAATGGTATCCACCACATAGGCCTGTATGTTCCGCAATCCATATGAATCTGTTGATTTGTTTTTACCTCTACAAGATGGCCGCCGCCTATACATCTCCAACTACACCCAATACCTAGTATTCCATTACTCCCTACTTTCACATATAGTGATAAATATACACTATAGGAGACTTTTGATTCGGGGCAGCATACTGCTGGCTACCCTCTTTTATTTGACACTTCTCCGAAAATGCCCGACTATTTTTCTGAGACTATACGCTACGAGATGGCCTCCGTGTTCATGTCGTAATCACGTGAAGGCTTTCCATCCTTTATATACGGTCCCGACACGGCCTCCCTCCTCCAACCAGATCCAGTGGTGAGGGGTAGGTGCGATTATCGCAGCTCAGGGACTCCCAAGTAAGTCACCGGCAGCGCAGCGATAGCCTCATAAGTGTAGATCCAATAATTAAATAAAAGGGCTTTGTTCTCCCGGATCACATATCCTGGTTGGTTATGTGCTTAAACTGATCCTGACTCACAACGCGGGTTTTACGGTAGCGGAGGCACAAACATATGGGTTGCTTCCTTGTCCGGGTTGGGACTGTGTTTAAACTGGCCCTGACTCGCAACGCGGTTTTTACGGTAGCGGAGACGCTCACATATGGGTTGCTTCCTTGTCAAACCTACCGTGACACTAACCTGTTTATAACGCTTTATCCAGCAGAGGGTGCCTCAATTAACGAGAGGATATCTAATTTAGCATCTACTCGAAATGCATATAATACGATAGTGGGCTTAATACGCTTATCCGGCAGACTTTATGAACCCGTTACCAATGATAAATCCCGCCTTTAAATCACAGGGTAAGAGTATACTGACACTCGCATATGAGCAAACCATGGCTAACCTTGCTTTCACATAATGGCACTATGATTTCCGTGTAGATTTACGATGTCATATTTCATCCCTCCTTACAATTGTTGATATTTCATCTACATACTCCGCGATTACAACTATACTGGTGTACACGTTTAAGACATTATTATCCTGCTTAGAACGCTGGCTAACAATTAAATACTGCTTATAACGCTGGCAATCATGTATTTGTTATCTTACATGAGATATACTACTCTGTATTACATTCCATTTATACCACGCAGGTTGCCGGATACATTAATATCCTGTTTACAATGCTGGCTAAATATTTAAATCCTACTTACAACGCTGGCTAACATTTATTTGCTACCTAATATAAGATATACACCTCTGTATTCTTATTCCATTCATACCGAGCAGGTTGCAGGCCACACTGAATATTGGCACCAATGTTGTATTGCATACATACAATTTAATTAATACCAGGCACTAAGATCTTCCCCTATACATAGCCATGCGGTGGAAGATCTAACACTGAAGCTTTACCCGCTGGATACTGTTGTTATCTGACTGTTACAAATTTTAGGTGAGTCTGGATTGATTGCTGCTAACCATACAATTTTGGTATTTTTTACTATTTTCACTATTTCTCTGTGAATATGGTTTTATTGTTCCTTCCAAATCACTCTCACTCAGTTCCCACATTTGAGAGTGCATGTACACTTGTGTTATGGTGCAGTGACACGCCTGTTAAAATATTTTAGACTTGCATGTAATACCACACACCTATGCGAATGTTTATAAGCCAATTGTGATATGCTCTTCTTTCCTTAACAGGTTTTGACAGCTTAACACAGGTTTCAATAAGACGAAGGGTACTATAGAAATGTTCTCCCTTCATCCCTAGTTGTTGTTGTACCCACACCAGCGTACATACACCACACATTAGGGAATTAGAGTAGACAGTTCACTTCTAGTTACTTGCTATATAGTCACATAGGTCCTGAAGAATCGCTTGTTAAATTGACGCTAGCGAGAAACATGTTGACCGGACAATAATAAGATCTGGAGGAGCTCTGGAAACATAATATTCCAGCACTCTCCTCTAGAAACCCGTTTTTAATTAAAACAGCGGACCCTCTGAATAAATCATTCCCGGTACCCCTAGCTTTATTTTAACTCACCCCTCAACGTCTACCTTCTATTCTGGCCCCATACCCGCACTTCATCCTTACGGCTGTTGGAAAAAGATCTCCGCCAAAGAGCCCCTCTATGAGGTGTTGCCCGTTGGGTATTGCACCGCTGACCCAACGAGGAGCAGGCCCAAATGATGAAGCATGACACCTGAAAGGGTGTGTGAGGGCATTAAATTTAACAAAATGGATCCCCAGGGTTAACCTCGAGTCACCCTTCCATTATCATTCGCATCACTGTATTAATCTCCTCTTTCTCTTAGGAACAGCACGGCAATCTTTGCATTTACGTATCATTGAAAATATCACTGCATCATTTGCTATGAAATGATTGATGAGACGCGAGGGCGCAAGTTAAATTTACCTTAAGACACCAGTTATAGTTACGTGAGATAACTACAACTAGTGAACTTGTGTAGTTTTTGTAGAGTATAATATGTTGCATTGTTGTTGAATATTTCAACTAACTAAAACATTACTTTAACCTATGTTTTTTTCAGGGAATATATATATATATATATATATATATATATATATATATATATATATATATATATATATATATATATATATATATATATATATATATATATATCCAATGCTCTCTCTTGCTGAAAGCAAGCACAGTTAGCAATGACTTGACAGGAGCTATAAAGGGACAAAGCAGGAGCACACCTTTGGTGAGGCGGTCCCCAGGGCCATCTATGGCTTCAGGAGTGGGGCCGGCCCCTCTCTATTCCAAGACACACCTTCGGGGAGGTGGCGATCCCCAGGGCTGTTGGATGCCTCATGGGCGCCCTGGATTCATTTCACTTTAGCCCCGGGACTGTGGGGAGGCAGCATGCCCCTCATTTATTTCATATTTAGCCCTGAGGAGGTGGCAGTCCCCAGGAATGTGGGAGGGGGGCACATGCTCATGCTCCCTCCGTATTTATGGTTTATTAAGCCCCGGTGAGGTGGTGGTCCCCCCGCATAAATTCAACATTTGCCCTGGGGAGATGCTGGTCCCTAGGGCACGGAGGTTGCACAGCAGGCAACTCCTGCATCAACTAAGACTGTCCAGGAGAGGTGGCAGTCCCTGGGGCTTTAGGGCTTCTAGGAGGGGACCCTGTGCGCCACGTCATACATATATTGGACATGCCCTCGGGACCTGCCCACCCACATGGCAATTAGAAATTAAGTGCGTGAGTCAGCGCTTTGCTTTACATTTTTAGCAGGATCCGCAGATCCAGTGCGACTTCCGCCAAAATCTTTTTGAAAAAAATGCTTTTTTAGCCCTGCAGGGTCCCTATGTGACCCCTTCAAGAGGCCTAGGGGGGTCTGCGTGTTTCTACCCTGCCCCTTTTCTTTAAGAAAAATACATAATTCTTTGACTCGGTTCAAGCCGTCACAAGATGACTGCCAACACTTCCTGGTTTGAAGTGTTGGCAGCCAATCAGATCTCAGTGCGAGATCAGGAGGGGTCACAAACCCACTGCGTCATGAGTTGTATATCACAAAAACCTTTAAATAACTCTGCAACTACTGAAAGGATTTACACCAATTCACAAAAAGGTCGCTTTCTGCACAAACAGCTACCTTAGTGTCAAATTTGGTGTTATTCCGTTCAGCAGTTCGGGCTGTAGCCTTGTCTGAAGTTCCTATGGAAATTAACATTGGGAAAACACGATTTTGGAGCCCCCATCGCATGACAGCACGAAAGCACACCACCATAAAATCCCAGCCCAAAACACTTTGATGTGCAATTTCACTCCTCGCTGCAGTCCCCCTCCTTTACAATTTCTTCTCGCCTTCACACAACTTTTTCAAATTCCTTCTTTAACAACTTCTTGTTTGCTCTACTAAAAGAAATGTATTACAACCGCTCAAGAGTTTTCTTCAATCGCAAATGAATTCTCGACCGGTGGGAAATCACAAAAATCAATCTTGGTTCTCCTGTTTGCACAATAAGGTTCCACTAACATTAGCCAAGATTAATCAATCACAACAGCTTGTCCCTATGTTACCAATGCAAGTAATGGCACCTCACACTTCACACCTAAGTTCTCAGCCAAAAAGTTTAATTTATTTTATATTATCCTGGGATCTTTCAACTTCAGCAAGCCTGAAACTCAAACCTCTTCTCTTAAACTACTTCTCGATTCTTCTATTCTTCTATCAATCATTCACACAACTCAAACAAATAAAACCACAACATTTCACCCCATTAATACTCACAACTTCCAAGTTGGGATCGCCTTCAAATTTTGCTCTGCCACACCGTCAGAACCTAGACACTGGAAACTGGATTTGGGAATTATTTTAATATAGAATGGGTATTATTTTATAGCTCCATTTGGGGTCTAACCCATATCCTCTGCTACCAGAAACTGTAAGCGCCCAAGGATTTGGTCAAAATCTGGTCGTAAGTCGATCACCCCAAACTCACAACTGCGATCCTCAAAATCATGTGGTGCTTCATCAACAGACCTTTGCCACCATGTTGGAATGGAGCTAAAATAAAAGTACAAGCCATTTAGCATCAACTGTCAGGTTATTAATTATCAGTCAATGACGAGAAGTTGAAGAAGTTTCTAAAACCTTTATTTATCTTAAAGGGTTAGCATAATTTTGTTGTTTTTATTAGGATAAGTCCTATTACAGAAATATTGAGAAAAGGTTAGATTAGTGACTACATAATTCAATAGTGTTCCATAAAGGAATCAGTCATTTTCTATCTAAAGAGCCTTATCTACCCTTTAGAAACCCATGAAGAGTCTCTTCTGGAAAAAAAACAAGATTCTCGGATAAATAAAGTATTGAACTTCTCATAAATGGTCATTCTTGAAAACTCAGCCAAGTTAGCTGCAGTAGCAATCATTAAACCAAGTCAGAGATAGAAGAATGATCGCAGAGTAGCATTGATCAGGGTAAAGGAAGGTAAAATCACTGTCAGCAATAACTTTCAGTAATAAGGACAGAACGCCTTAAGTGTCAGGCGTCATGCAAGTTAAAGGTTCTTCTCTCCTGTGGTCTTCTCCCCTCTCTCTAGCTAGGAACACTAAATTATATTATGAAATACACAAATAATGTAACATAACTTAGTAGGTTTAGATCATCTTCAGTCAATAGAAACCACTCACCCAATGGTGTCATCACCACCCGTTGCTTCTCCTCCTGAATTCCCATGGTAAACATTCATGCCAGTTAATAGTTAAACTACTGTTGTAGTTTTAGATACATGGGAGAAAGTTCTCAAGGGATCCTACACAATTCTAACGGCAATGCCCTGGTTAAGCATACACATTATATATCTAATTTGTTCTTTATTCTAACAGTCAATTCATTATAAAGCAACAGCAAATTCATTGTCAAAGCAGGGTGAGGATATGATGTGTGAGGTTGCTAGGCACTATGTTCAAAATAATCGTCTATTTAGCTGCAATCAAGATTCGAAAGAAAATATGGTTTGGGCCTAGTTGCAGAAGCACACTGAGAATAATAGATTACTGCATTTTCCACTTTTGCACTTCACGTTAATTTTCTTACCCGTTATATCCAAGCACATTTTTCCTAGGTGTGATTTATTTATGCAGTTCTTAGCAGTGCTTTAAAGTGAAATTTGAATATGTTTATGCCAGTCTCGTTTTATTATAATTTATTTCCAACATACTTAAGTTCTGCCTGCCTATAAATCGGGCGGATGGACCTTCAGTTTGGCGGAAAGAGTACTCTGTTGCGAAGGAGCACTCTCTCCCCCACTCAAAATCCGGCCTTTAGTACATATATTATTAGCTTGGTGCAATGGGCATTGCATCTATGGCTGTTATATATTACCAATGTAAAGACATTCCACATTGACAAAGCATATTTTTACAATAATGCTGGCAACCATGCCTGTGGCAGAGGTAATCTGGCAAGCGGTGGCCACATATGTCGTCTGATGGGGGCCCGGTTACAGTGCTAATAATATTAGTAGCTATTTCTACTGAAAAGGTTTGAGACCCCTGCTCTAGTGCATGCCTTAATGGTATATCTGTAAGCATTGTCCAGGAAACTTATCTAGTGATTACAAAAAGTTATCACATCAGGTGAAATCCTGGCACACTCGTGTACGTGTTCTTTAGTCTGAACAATCTTTATTACAGCAGTGGGTTATTACCAAATATGAGTCCCCCCGTGATCCTAGCGTTGTTTATTCGCCTCCATGAGGACAGCTTCACGAGGATCCGCTGGGGGGATTAAGGGCAATGGACATATCCGATTATTGTTGACCGGGGGTTCAGACAGGGCTGTTAGTTGGCTCCTACTCTGTTTTCGCTTTTCATCAATGGAGTAGTCAACCACTTAGAGGAAGTCCCTGCTGATGCCCCCAGCTTGTGGTGTGTCAAAGTAACAACCTTACTGTTTACGGACGATACGCTGTTGGCCTCCAAGACCCACCCAGTGGTCTCAAGTTGCTGTTAGATCGCTTCAATACCTTTTGTGGGTTGAGAGGCCTGGAGGTCAGCACATCGAAAAACTAAACTTCTATTGATGAACCCCCACAAATTGTTTAAAGGAAAATTGTCTTTGGGGTGGAACCCCCCTTGAGAGAGTAGTAACATTCGACTATCTGGGTGTGACCCTCTCAGAGGAAATGGCCTGGAAGCACCACATTATGAAGCAAATGCTCAGGCAGATGCAGACAACCGGGGATCTGATGAAGGAGCATGGAATCTCCCAGTCAAGACCAATAGCATCGCCACTCTAGATTTTCAACCACAAAGTAGTGGGCTCCACTCTCTGTACAGGGCCGAAGTCTGGAGGTTTGAAAACTTGAAGGGCTACTTATCACTGAGAATACATTTCTGAATCCCTCTGTTCTCTTCCCCAGAGTACTCCACTCCATTCCACTAAGGTTAGACATGGGCAGACCATCTAATGTGGACAAAGCACAACTTCGGTGCCTGCATTTTTGGCTGAAATTGAAAGTAGCTCCAGAGCTCTCTTATTATGCTGCTACATTTGATGAAGTTTGTGCACTTGACCATTTTAACAAAAGTGGGTGGTTCACCAAAGTTAGGTCACTATTTACAGCAATAGGCTTAGAGAGCTCGTGGGATGCTAAAGTCCCCAGTTTACTACCAAGTAAAGGATTGGTTAAGACTCAGTATTGGAACTGGGTGGCCCAGACCACTATAACACATTTTTAGAAGGCACGCATTAAAGATGTAATGAGGCGTGCCTCTAGGTTTTCTTTCCCCCTTTTTCCCATTCCTCTTGGTGAGAGTCAAATAGCAACCCTAGGTTTTTACATTTTAGTATATGGATGATCTTCTTTTAGTATGATTTTATAGCAGGACTTTTTAATCACTGTTTTAAATGTTTCATCATTTGATTGCCACGATTTTATCCTTAATGAATTGTTGCTATGTGTCCAATATCGCAATTCTGTACTGTATGCACTTTTATGGTCGTAATGACCAAATAATTATATATATTATTTTGGAGTTGCATGTCTCAGGGTCTATTTATATCTTTGCGTACTTTACTGTACTTTACTGTACTTTACTGTATGACAAATGTGACTGCTGTTGTGCAGAGGTTTGTGGAGTCGGCCAGCCAAATGCACCCATGATGTCATCAATAGAACACTGGTGCTATGAAGAGAATTAATTGAAGAAACATTTTAGTAGTGCAGGACACCAGGGTAATGTGTGTAACACTGTAAAAAATCAACAGTAATAGAGATATGCTGGGATTATGACCCGGAGGTGTTGTGTATAATGAAACAGAACAAATGTACAAAAATTCATAGAAAAGGGCACTTGAACTTACCGGCACCGAGGAGGGGGGAGGAGAGCAAGCCCTCACTGTTGCCGTCACCGCCAGGAGTCCACTCGTGCAGCCTACAGAGCCGCCGCTCCGGGACTACATCTCCCGGCGGCCCTAGCGGCGGTGCTGCTTCTCACGCACCAGGGAAGCGCCAGGAGGCGCCTTAAAGGAGAGCACCGCTCCGCTCTGCGGGACGCGAGCGGGACGCCGGGCGAAGCCCGGGCAAAGGGCGGGCCCTCTGTGGCCCTCAGAGGACCTGAGGAGGATGGGACGGGCCACCCCACTGGGCTCCATCAAAGAAGGAGGTACAGAGACAACTAACCCTTTGCTTTTTTTTTGTCTTTGAACCGCCTAGTGCCGTTTTTGGGTTCTTGTAGTCCAATTAATATGTCTATCTGGGAGGAGCTGAATGCCTTGTGTGGCACAAACTATGCCCCTAACATATCAACTCCCCCCACATTGGGCAGAGATACTGACTTCATAAACTGCACTCCCTAGGATGTACCTTTATCTCCTGAAATAATTATTTCTCAAGCTAACACACTGCCCCGGGGCTCAACCACCAAAAGGAACATCGAGGAGATTCCAGCAAATGTTGATCAAATGTGCTGCAGCCCCTCATTATCCTCCGCCAACCCAACTGTATCAACGCCTAATAAGGCGGGGACTACATCAAATGACTCTGTTTCCCCCCTCCAATCGACCCTACTGGCCCATATTGAGCGATTGTTGAACGCGGCCCTATCACCCCTGGTCACAAAAATTAAGGATCTGGGAGACAGGTTGTCCAGTGTTGAAAAAATTGTAAAAAGGATTAATCCATCAACTGTAAATACTGCTACTCCCTTATGTTCTACGCTCCCTACCAACCTTGAGAAGCCTAAGTCCATCGAACACAGGAAAGCACAAACAATTGATTCCTCTGTTAGCAAACCCATTCCAAGTGGCCGTAATGTTACTTCTAAGCCCACTCGTGGCTCTTTAAAAGCTCCTAGGATTCCTCAAGAAAGAAGGCATCGAATTAACTTACCCCCTGAAGCCGCCCCCTACTTGACTGTTCTCTCCGGGGTCCCAGAGCTTAGTCAGGGCAAATTCGAAACAAGCCAGGACCTGCTGAACAAAGCCATCTTCTGGCTCAATAACAATAGACCGCTGCCACCTGATCTAGATGGCGGAATTCTGAGCGTCAGGAGGGTGGGATGGCTAGGTATGTTGCCCAAAGACATTCCGGGAGACCTGATATTAATTCAATTCAAACACAGGAACATTGTCCCCTATTTAAGATTTTCTCAGCCCAAAATTGGAGATGGCCCTATTTGTATCAACTGTCAGGTTATTAATTATCAGTCAATGACGAGAAGTTGAAGAAGTTTCTAAAACCTTTATTTATCTTAAAGGGTTAGCATAATTTTGTTGTTTTTATTAGGATAAGTCCTATTACAGAAATATTGAGAAAAGGTTAGATTAGTGACTACATAATTCAATAGTGTTCCATAAAGGAATCAGTCCTTTTCTATCTAAAGAGCCTTATCTACCCTTTAGAAACCCATGAAGAGTCTCTTCTGGAAAAAAAACAAGATTCTCGGATAAATAAAGTATTGAACTTCTCATAAATGGTCATTCTTGAAAACTCAGCCAAGTTAGCTGCAGTAGCAATCATTAAACCAAGTCAGAGATAGAAGAATGATCGCAGAGTAGCATTGATCAGGGTAAAGGAAGGTAAAATCACTGTCAGCAATAACCTTGGTGTTTGACTTTTATCCTGGCCCCAGAGTATTGAACTATAACATCTGGTGAAAGGGGTCTCTGTGTACCATGCGCTTTTATTCTGCACTAGATTGATTTTAGTTTGCTTTAAATAGTCGTGTTTTTTTTGTTTTTTTCTTTCTTTCTTAATCTTGCAATGAACTGTTGTGTCTTTATACATGTATGTATTTCTTTCTGCTGCTTTTATGGTTTTAAAATTAAAGACCGAATAAAGCTTGTTTGATTTGATTTGATTTGACATAGGAGAAAATAATGTTTACATGTGTAATGACTGAAAGCTATGGAATCACTGCTTCGGGGGGGGGGGGGGGGGGGACTGTTTTTGGATGAAGCTTTGCAATAAACAAAATATGACCAAAATGAATTTGAGTTAATCAGAGTGAATCATAGCACAGACACATCCAAATTTCTTTTAGACAAAAGGCTGCAAAGAGTTAGGAGTTTCCTTAAGTCTATCGGCTGGGGTGACTGAGTTTCAACTGTGTCACTGTGGTATTGGGGAAGCTGACAAATCCAATACAGAGACTGGAATAAGATTTTCAAAAACAAGTTCCTTAGAAGTAAGGTGATAGGACCAACGCCTAATAATCAGTTGCTCAGGAGAAGGCTCAAAGAAACTTACCGTTCTCTCGGCAACCAGAGATGGGTTCCAATTGGAACACAGATAATATAAATGACATAGTAACAATCTAAGAGCATTTCAGTAAGCAAAGCATGAATAATACATGTACACAAGAGAAAACCTCATATGTTTAGAACACTACATCATCTCCCCCACCTCATTAGAGGAAAAATGTAAGCTAAATCATAATCCTTAAAACCTACTGGTAACTGAAAAATGTGTCTAGTGCAAATAACTTCCGTATTAGGAGTGGACTCTGAAACAGCTGGGCACAGCAAACTTTCAGGTATTACAGCTTGAGACACATGTACAGGTGCAACAGACACACATGGTAAATTTTCAATAGAAGCAAACACTGTGGAGTTCCAGTACTAATCCTGGAAGGACGTGTCTCATACAGGATAGAATCTTCATCAAGAGGAGTATGAGTTCTCTGATAAATCTCCACTAGAGCATCAGAGATGGGTACTAAACTGCTTTTATTCCACCTACCTCTCCCATGTAAAAGAACATCTTTGGTGGCACGTTCAACTCTACAGGGAGACTAGAAAACAGACGCCCCTTTTTTGACCATAACTTTTTATTTATTAGGACCCAGTAACCCACAACAAATTCCCTTTCAGAGATATGTTTGTGGTATAAAAATAGAGCGATAATTATCGCTATTGCTTGGTAATATGCCCCAGAGTTTCTATTGTTTCAAAAGAACATTTTCTTGCAAGGAAGGCATGATGGTGGCGTTTTTGCGCAGAAGGCACATTATTGGCATTCTAATTTCTTAAATCAGTCTGAGAAACTAACCAACTAGGTAGCATCTTATACCTGCTCTTCCTTCCCATTAACAATTCAAAGGGAGTGAAACCAGTAGTTGAATGAGGAGTGGTGTGATAAGCATTGATTTTATCTCTTAGAAATTCTTTAACATCAAGACCTAAGGATAAGGCAGATTAAATACCCCTGTTGAAGGAACGGTTAGCCCTTTCTACCAAACCATTTGCTGAAGGGCTATAAAAAGCAACCTGAAGATGTTTTATATCAAAACCCAAAAGAAATGTTCTCATAAGTGAGGAGACAAAATGGGTGCCATTATCCGTCACATTTTCTCTTGGGGTTCCTTCAATGGAAAAATCATGTTGAAGAAAACTTAAGGCAGACTGGGTGGAAAAAATATCCACTTGGAATAGTAGTCAATAAGAACTATACAACATTGGTTACTGGAAGGTAGGAGAGTGAAAGGGCCAGCAATATCCAGGGCTACTTTCAACCAAGGACCATCATGTAAAAATACGAGATGCAAAGGCTTTTGTTGTAGTTTTCCAATGCTCATCAGGCAGGATACACTGGGGACACAGTCCACAAAAGAAGACACCTGCTTATTCATGGCGGGCCACCAATAATGCTCCCTCAGTTTTTTGCAAGAGGCTGTGATACTCAAGTGCCCTTAATGAGCAATGTTATTCAAGTGTGGTCTCAGCAAGTAAGGGGGAATACATTTTCCATTTCTAGTGCACATTTGGTATTCAGGAGAGATTTGAGCAAAAGGTCTTATATCATCAGCTAGACCACGAATGGGGGTCAACCTTTCCTGATGTATTCCATAACATTCTTTAACACCTCATCTTGAAAGACAGCTTCTAACCAGTCTTGTTCAAGAATTACATTATTACAAAACGAAACAGCGTCCACAGTGGCAACGACACATTCATAGTTCTCATGGATATCTTTAATAGTAGGCAAAGGTAAAAGTGAAAGGCCATCTGCCCTAAAATTCTTCCTACCTTGTATATATTTGATGGTGAAATCGTATTCTTGCAGTTTTAAAATCAAACGTACAAGATGGGATGATGCTTTACCTAAACTATTGCCTTGTAAAAGTAAGAGAAGTGGCTTGTAGTCAGTATTGATTTCGAATGAACAGCCCCACAAATACATTTCACATTTCTGGACAGCCCAGATACAAGATAATGCCTCCCTTTTTATGGTGCTGTAGTGTGTCTCTGCTTCCAGAAGGGGTTTGGATTCAAAAGCTATGGTGATCTCTTTACTTTTAATTTTCGGACCAAACACAGCACAAATGCCTTTCATGTGGGCATCAACAGTAATACTACACTGTTGACCCGCAAAAAAGGGAATACGAACCGGAGTGTTCACAACAAGTTGCTTGACCTTGGTGAAAGCCTCCTTAGTTTTGTCTGTCCATATGAACTTGACCCCTTTCTTAAGCAAAGTCCTCAAGGGTTGAACAGTTGAGGCATATGATAGCACAAAGCAAGTATAAAATTCACAGAGACCTACAAATGATCTCAAAGCATCTCTGTCAATTGGAGGTGGTGCTTTTAAAATGGCCTCAACATTGCAAAATTTAGGTTTGATGCCATTTAGGGTTATGATGTGTTTCAGATAATCTAGGTGTTGAACAATAATTTTGCACTTCCCCAAATGAACAGTGATACCTCTGGAATCAATAATGCTAAGTACTTTATTTAAGACCAATAAATGTCCTTCTCTGGATTCAGTAAAGATGGGAATGTCATCTTGGAAGACTTTGACATTCTTCTTAAGAGCTCTAATAAGAATGTCCATAGCCTTCTGAAAAAAGCTGCCCACTGAGGCAAGACCCAAAGGCAGTTTCAAATACTTAGAAGCCCTAAATGGTGTTATGAGTGTGTTGAGCTCTTGGGGCTTAGCAATCAAAGCTATCTGGTGGTAGGCAGAGAGAAGATCTATTGTGGAAAAATTCGTAGGTTGGCCTATGCTGTATAACATTTCCTGAATGTGAGGGAGTGGGTGGCTATCAACTATTTTATTGTGGTTCAAAGATCTTGAATATAAACAGAAATGAAGGTCCCCCCTTTTTATTATTCGCCAAAACAATGGGAGATACCCATTCCGAAGAATCAGTGGGAGTAATAAAACCTCCTGTGGTTAGATTATTGACTAATTTTGCTAAATCAATCCGCACACTGATCGGAACAGGTCTGACTTCGTGGAAATTAGGTGATGCAATATTCAGGAATGTATGCATTAAATCAGCTAGAACATCAAAACAATCATCAGTATGGGAAAGTAAAGGAATTTCCCCGAGAACAATAGAGTTCACATGACCAGGTCTGAGATGTATGATGAACTTTGCTACATCCATCCAACCAACCAGATCCATTCCGTTAATGGCCATATAAATCTTAGTGTCAATTATTCAGCCTAGAATTTGCAAATCAGATTGAAAGAAACCAAGTTGGTCAATTTCCTTGTCAGCCAATTCTTTGGAAAATATATCTGGGGCATTGAGCTTGAAGGAAGAAGACCATAATGAGTAGATAGTGCTGTCTGCTTGAACTGTAATAAGAGCACCTGAGTCAGCCATGGTTTGGAGAGACTAGCCTCCAACGATAGCTTGACAAAATGGCCCCTCTACCTTAACATTGTACTGAACATTTGGACAAATTATAGGCACGGTCATGAGTATCATTATCAAAAGCATCCTTATTATATAATTGTTGAACATCGACATTATGTATTCTAGTTTTGCCCATAGTATTCTGAGATCTACAACCTGATTGAAAATGTCAACATTTCTTACAGTTGACACATTTCTTCCCAATGGCAGGACATGAGGGGCTGTTGCCTATGTGACTCCTGTAGACACAACAATAGCACACAGCGTGTTTCCTTCTATCTTTGTCTGACGTGACAGCAGAGAAGGCATTATCATCAATTATGAAAGAAACTGGTGAACACCCTTCATGACTAGCCAAGGCTTGATTAGATACTATGGAGCGTTCAATAATCTTGCCTATGTGAATTACCTCAGACAAAGATGGACAGCAACAAGTAATCATTCATGCAATTTTTTAGAGAAGCAGTAGAGGACACATTGATCTCTTATATATGTGTCAACTGAGTTTTCATACTCACAAGGTGTGGCTAGAACACGAAAGGCAGCTATGTAGTCTTCAACTGTTTCATCATTAGCCAGTTTGCACATGAGAAAACTGTGCATCTCCAGTAACATGCTTGGTTCCTCAGAGAATTGTTTTTGAAGCATTTCTTTGGCTTCTACATACACATTCCACACAGACTCACCTCCAGGGGAATGTACAACAGTGGATTTAATAGTGGAATTTGAATTTATTGTACAGTTAATTAACACTCACAATATAAAAAAGACAAAACATTAAATGTTGAAGTTAAAATTGTGTACAGCCTTATCTTTGTACAATTACATTTAAAAGTGGTTAACTCTTAAGTTAAAAATTGTATCAAACACAATTTCATTGTCTGTGCAATCCATTTCGAGGGTAATAAAGTGCTTGTGCTTCAGAGTGCTGGTCTGTATTTTAGCTGACCTGATTCTAGAGTGTCTTAGCTGCGTGCTATACTTCCTGCATTTTTTTTATAAGTCTTTGAGTCTGCTAGCCACTATGTCAAAGTACTTTGTTAATCGGCAGTTTAGTTGAGTTTCCTATGGATTGAAATAGCTTCACAGCTTGCCTGCAGCTTCTTATTCCCATTGCAATCCATTTTAATCGTAGTAAGGCATGCCTTATGTCCACCAGATTTGGGCAAATACAGATTATGTGTGTTAAGTCCTCTTTACCTATCCCACAGAGGTGGCAGGACTGTTCTCCATCTCTCCTTTTGCTGGGGGCCATGTGAGGAAGGATTGGTAGAACACCGAAGCACAATTTTAAGAAGTTTGCTTTTGTCTTCCGTGTTAGTCTAATGTTGAGATATGCTTGTGGTTTAAGCGTTTTATAATCATTCAATACTGTCCAACCTTGAGCCCTCTTGGCCAGAATTTCCTTGTCTTCTATTATTGATACCATTTTAGTTACTTTTGTTACTATCTTTTTAAAGCTCTTATTATCTGCGGATGTCTCCCAGAGGTTTGTTAATTCGAGATACTCCAGTGATTCTGATAGGTACTTCTTAGCAGGTGATTTTTCTCAGGTTGACAGCTCTGCCCAAAGGTGGGCATATAGAGATCCTTATTCTGCGCCTCTGATTTTATGCCAACTTTTTATGTACGCACCTCTTTTCTCCCCTGTTTGTCTCTGAAGGCCGAATTCAAGGTGTATTTGGGTGGGCGACACGTAGTTAGGCAGCCGAAAAATTGCTCTGTATGTTCTACTGATTATTTTGTCTAGAGCTAACGCATCCTTCCCTAGCATTGATTCACTCCCATATGTGAGCATTGGCTGTAGTCGTGCTCTCATCACTTGTAAGAGAGGATCCAGTGTTCGGTCAGGAAGGACTTTCATCAGGGGCTTTATTGAGAAGTAAAATGTGGTGCCCTTCCGAAGCATGGCCTCTAGTTGAGGTTTAAACAAACCTATGCTGACCAATAGTAACCCAAGATACTTGTAGTTGGTTACCCGGTCTAGTCTCTGCCCGTCCAGGAACCATGAGGGTCTCTTTGTCCTATTGTTCACTGTCATTACTTTTGATTTATGTAAGTTAATCTTTAGTGCATTATGTTGTGAAAATGTATTGGTGGTGTCTAAAAGGTGTTGGAGTCCAATTGGTGACCGGCTTATTAAAACCAAGTTGTCTGCGTATAAAAGATTTGATAACAAGATATTTCACAGCCGTTGGGCATGAGATTTGGTTTTGTCCACTTCCCCTGGCAGGTCTGCTAGAAAAAGCATGGGGGTAAGAACGCACCCTTGTTTTAGGCCGTTGGTGGTGTTAATTCTCCTTCAGAGGTGCGTCCCTGATCACAGATTGATTTTGACCCATGTGTTAGTGTGCAGTTGAATCAGCTGTTCCAGGAGAGGTCTTGGTATTCCCCACTTATCCAGTTTTTGCCACAGTTTGGAGCAATCTGCATGATCGAACGCAGCGCTATAGTCTATGATACATCGGAATAGCGAGCTCTTTGCTGTTTTCGCCGCTTCTATCAATAGGGTTAGTGCCATGATGTTTGTTGTTGTACCCTGTGCTCTACAAAAATCTGTTTGATTTGCGGGAATGATATGCTTTAAGGTAGCCCATGATATTAATTCTTCCAGTAGCAGACCCGAATTATACTTTGCCTCAGTGTCAATTAGGGCAATAAGTCGATCGTTGCTAGGATTACTCCTATCGCCTTGCTTATCAATTGGGCTTATTATTGAAACTGTGTAGGACAATGGACATTTCACTGTTTCCTTGATTCCCTTAAAGACTGGTACCAATATTTTACTCCAAAAGTCAGCATCATGTTTGAAAACTATTGGAGGGATTCCGTTGGGACCGGGAGCTCCATCTGATTTTCCTTTTGATATTTGTAGCTTTATTCTTGTTGCTGTTAAATCATCATTGTTTTCCCTCCCGCTTGAAGTTGTTTTTGAGCTTATTGTTCCTTCCTCCTCTTGGTTAGCTTGTTCGGCTGGGGTCTCAGCCTGGGTAATGTCTTCATATTTTACATGTTTGTTTCTTCCTGTGCTGTTGTCAAATGAATTATTCTCCATTATCTTTGATATTCCTCTAGCTGAGTCCCCCACTCAATTTTTGTCGTTGAAATTATTGGATAGGTAATGTGCCCAATCAGATTCTGATCTGTGTGAATTTACTCTGTTGTTACCAGGCCGTTGAAGGCTAAACATTTTCTTCCAAAACTTGGCACTGTTCCTCAGTTTTTAATTATCACTATTTTCACCCAGCGTTCTTCATTCATTTGCCTTTTCTTATCCCAGATCCTCTTTTTTTGCAATGGCTTAAGATTTCGTAACTCCTTTTGTAGGTTGTGCTCTTTTACAAAGCTGTCTTAGGGCTCCGTTTATTTTCTGTGTCAGATTTTTTATTTCAAATGAGGTTACCTTGCCTTGTAGGAAGCCTGGTTTGTTCCCTTTGTGAATTTTTGGTAATGTAGCATATGTTGTTCCGAGGTCCTTTACAAATCATTCCCAAGCCTCTATTGAGTTCTTTATCAAGCTGTTTTTTTGTTTAATGATTAACTTTGCGTTGATTGATAGTTCTTCAATGTTATTAAATTACACTTTATCCGTATGAATATTGCAGTGTGCTCTGTTCCAGCTCTTTCCCTTGTTTCCATGTATTTTCCACTGGTTGCAATTAGTGTCATTTCTTGCGGTAGGTGGTCGCTTTGACCATTTTCACCCATTCTAAATGAACTTATGATGTCAAACAGTGGAAGAGTTACCAGGGTGAAATCGAGGTAAGAGGAAGTGGTTGAGTATGTTAGTGCCGGCGGGATGTCCTCTTTGAATCGGCCATTCAATACCCTCAGATTTAACTGCTCTAGATTTTTCAATAATTGAATTCAGCATTTTGTTTCTTTGTTTGGGATTGCTGGGGCTTGGCTTCATATTCCCCACACTATATTGAGTTCCTGTGCTATTTCATCTACTGATGTTGTTCCAAAGAGGTAAAGATTGAAATTGCCCGCCAAAATGAGATTCTCCACTTCCCTCTCTTCCATGAGTCTTACCAGTTCATTGACAAGTTCTTTTGCCCCCTTTGGTCTATGCTTCGGATGTAGATATGTATTGATTATGAGTAGTGATTGATCCACCTGTTGGATTTTGATTGTTATGATTATTGCCTGTATGGCACTTGGGGGAGTTATCTTTACCTTGATCTCTTCCATTTTTCCTATGGTTGAAATTGAGGTATACGTCATCAGGCCACCTGATTAATGTCCAAATTTAAAGCCTCTGGTGGCTGGATGTATTTGTGTTGTGTATCCTGCTTAGGGTATCTCATTCTCTTCCCAGGTTTCTTGGAGTACAATCAAGTTGAATGATTTTTAGTAGTTTCATGTGTCCGCTCCTCCAGCTTGTTTGTCAGAACATTAATATACCAGATGCATATTCTGGTTTTTGTGGATTCCGCTTTTGCTGAGGTCTGGCCAAGTGTCCTTTGTCACTTCATATCCCCCATTGTGATTGTTCGCCGTGTGTTTGCCCAGCTAGAATCCGATTGTTGCATTCTTAAGTTTTGTGTGTACGAGAGAGTGCTGTTGGACCCTAGCAAGTGACTAAGCGCTCCTTTTAAGAATGACTTAGCTGTTACTAAGTGATCCTCATTACTTTCTTCTAAGATGGGGGTGGGGTAAGTTGGTCTTTTTCCTGGTTTCAGGTTTATCCCCCACTGAGTGAAATTGTTCATTTCCTCCAAAATTTGATCTGCAAGGTCATTTATCTTCCATGATGTCTTTGTCACTTCTGGGCCTTGTTGATTTAATGAGGTTTGAAGTTCAATTGTAAGTAAGTCTGTTGTATTGATATCTTTCAGTTCTTTAATTGTGTGGATCAGTCTTAGTATGTAACCCCTATTGAGGGTGTCCACTCTACCTCTCGATTTATATTCTGGGATTAATAGAATGATATCTGTCTCCTTAGGTGCAATGATATGGTTTATCTGGTATGTGCTTTCTTCTCTTTGTTTGATCTTGTGTGGGGATTGATTATTATTCCAGGGGAATATACAACAGGAAGTTTATCAAAATATTATGACCTGCAATTCCTAAATGATTAAAAAGAAGTGCACGTTTTCTAGAAGGTGTATATGCTAGTCCATCAATGGTAGCTAAATCATTTTCGAAACTGTGCAACACACTGCTTCCATTTGATCTCTGGTTTGCCAAGGTTTTGCAAAAATGGAGGTGGATGTAGAATATTCTGTGAAGTAGCCATGCCTGAAAAGTAAAATGGTTAGTATAATAGTCATTTCACTTCAGTGTTCTTACTAAGATAGAATACAATAGAATAAAAAAATCATAGGATAGTAACCCAATTAAAAATGGCTACCATGAACAATATATCCACTTGGAATAGTAGAATATGAGGAAATATTTAAATAGAGTGTAGTTGGTGTGAAGAAAGTTTCTCTCTTGAGCAAAATGGCAGTGAGAATTAAAGCTGGAGCCAAAATGAACAGTTAGTAGAAAATGCGGCTGTACCACTATAAATATGAATTGATGGCTCAGGAAAAAAATGCAATATAATCCTGTAGTAAGATAACCGCCTTGTGGGTGACGCGAGCACCCTGAATGTCAATTGTTGAAGCAATAGCCGTCAAAAGTGTGTCACGCTGCAGAGGAATATATTAGAGTAGATCCGGATGGAAAACCTGTCCCCCATCCAGTGGGCTGCAATAGGAATGCTGCATAGATCGAGAGACTGGAGCTCTCACAGCTGCGCGGAAACAGTGATGGAGCGTAGAGAACAGCAGTCTTGTGGTCCGACAATAAGTGTGGCAAGCCAGGAAACAATGATGGAGCAAGGAATCCTATGCTGGAACGCAACAGTCTCAAGGGTGTGAGGCCGTGCGGAGACAAATTCAAACAATGCCTCAAATGTAGGTGCAGGACCTAAGGGTAAGGCCCTGAAATGAATTTCACAAAAGGGAATTTATGATAAGGGGTGGCAAGTGCAAAGCAGTCACGCCCCTGTAAGTACAAGTAGACAATCCTGAATTGGCTCCCAAACAAACTTGTACCTTAACGGGTTCAGCCTGTGGGTCCCGCAATAGTAAAAATGGCTTGCACCTCAGCGTAGGTCAGAATAGAGTCATCCCCAACTTCTGGTACCAGATATGGTATCGGGGAATCTGACAAATCCAATAAGAAGACCAGAATATGATTTTCCCAAAAAGTTTATTCCTTAGAAGTAAGATGGTAGGACCCATGGCTAAGAATCCAGTTGCTCAGGAGAAGGCTCCAAGGAAACTGACCGTTTTCCTGGCAACCAGAGATGGGTTCCAATTGGAACATAGATAATATTAATGACATAGTAACAATCTAAGAGCGTTATGGAACATCAGTGAGAAAAGCATGAGTAATACATATACAGTGGAGAAGCGTGGCTCAGTGGTTAGAGGCGGCAGACCCGGAAGCTGAGATCGGCCGTGGACCAGGGTTCGATTCCCCGCCTCGGCGGGTCTTGGGCTCAAAAATCCACGGAGTCGATAATTCTCTCTCCGGTGCCTACTCGACTCACGGGGTCACACTCTGCGACTCTGGGCAATAGCTTGCGTAATCTCCACTACGGCCCCTCGCGGCGGGATGCCTGGCTTTCACCTTGTGGATACCCGGCCGGGGTATCTCACAGGGGAATACCAGGACGGGTTCCCTAAGCAAGCGCCTTGAGACCCCTGGGTTAAAGTGTTGCGCTATATAAATTGAAACACATTTACATTTACATTTCACATGAGAAAACATTATACGTTTAGAACACAACAGTCACACTTATAAAATAGACTTGTGGTCTAGTCTTTAAACACCTATAAACTAAAGATTTATGCCCACTTTGCAAGAAAACATGACTTAAAAGGGACATTCAGGGTAGAGATAAACAGTTCTCTTTACGAACACCCATTTTTAACGATGTCTGCTTAGGTTGTAAGACATATTGTGGCAGGATCACTGACAGAACATCGACAGACAAAATATCGAGAGGACAAAATATCGAAGTCAAAATATCGACTGCAAATATATCGACTTCCTATCTTCAAACAGGTAAGTACAAAAATATCGACTCCAAAATATCGAGTGTTAAAAATATAGACTGTCAAAATATCGAATTTTTTAAATGTCTTAAAAATAAATTAAAACTAATATAATAATAAATTAAATTAATTTAAACATATTTAAAATACTTAAGTAAACGTAAAATTGAGAAATAATTAATGAAACTTAATTTTTTTTATTTTTAATACATATATATATATATATATATATATACATATTATTTACAAAACATATACAATATTTTTACCGTAGGATAGCGAAAGGGTTACATTTACTGTAACGACTCCAGTGAGTGCAACAGTAGGGAAAGCATTGGATAGCATAGGGGATACAAATTGCTATTCCCACTCCAGAGAGTGCAACAGTAGGGAAAGCGTTGGATAGCGTAGGGGTAAAAAATACTATTCCCACTCCAGAGAGTGCAACAGTAGGGAAAGCGTTGGATAGCGTAGGGGTAAAAAATACTATTCCCACTCCAGAGCGTGCAACAGTAGGTAAAGTGTTGGATAGCATAGGTGTAAAAATTACTATTCCAATTCCATAGAGTGCAACAGTAGGGAAAGCGTTGGATAGCGTAGGGGTTAAAAATACTATTCCAACTCCAGTGAGTGCAACAGTAGGGAAAGCGTTGGATAGCGTAGGGGTAAAAATTACTATTCCCACTCCAGCGAGTGCAACAGTAGAGAAAACATTGGATAGGGTAGGGGTAAAAATTACTATTAGCACTCCAGAGAGTGCAACAGTAGGGAAAGTGTTGGATAGCGTAGAGGTAAAAATTACTATTCCCACTCCAGTGAGTGCAACAGTAGGGAAAGCTTTGGATAGCGTAGAGGTTTAAATTACTATTCCAACTCCAGTGATTGTAACAGTAGGGTAAGCGTTGGATAACATAGGAGTAAAAATTACTATTCCAACTCCAGAGAGTGCAACAGTAGGGAAAACATTGGATAGCATAGGGGTAAAAATTACTATTACCACTCCAGAGAGTGCAACAGTAGGGAAAGCGTTGGATAGCGTAGAGGTAAAAATTACTATTCCCACTCCAGTGAGTGCAACAGTAGGGAAAGCGTTGGATAGCATAGGAGTAAAATTTACTATTCACACTCCAGTGAGTACAACAGTAGGGAAATCATTGGATAGCGTAGGGGTAAAAATTACTATTCACACTCCAGTGAGTACAACAGTAGGGAAATCATTGGATAGCGTAGGTGTAAAAATGACTATTCCAACTCCAGAGAGTGCAACAGTAGGAAAAACATTGGATAGCGTAGGGGTAAAAATTACTATTACCACTCCAGGGAGTGCAACAGTAGGGAAAGCGTTGGATAGCGTAGGGTTAAAAATGACTATTCACACTCCAGTGAGTGCAACAGTGGGGAAAGCGTTGGATAGCGTAGGGGTAAAAATTACTATTCCCACTCCAGTGAGTGCAACAGTAGAGAAAGCGTTGGATAGCGTAGGGGTAAAAATTACTATTCCCACTTCAGTGAGTGCAACAGTAGTGAAAGCGTTGGATAGCGTAGGGGTGAAAATTACTATTCCCACACCAGTGAGTGCAACAGTAGCGAAAGAGTTGGATAGCGTAGGGGTAAAAATTACTATTCCCACTCCAGTGAGTGCAACAGTAGGGAAAGCGTTGGATAGCGTAGGGGTAAAAATTACTATTCCAACTCCAGTGAGTGCAATAGTAGGGCAAGTAAATACTTCTTATTTAAATATAAATAATATAAATAGTAACACCAATTTCAAATTAATTAAAATATTTTACAATTGTGTAAAATATATTAAATAATCAATTAAAAAATAAATAAAAATTATTTATTAAGAAAATGTACCTACTAATAATAATTATTTACCTGTTAAAAATAAAATAATTAACAATTTAAAAGTATTTTTTTTAAATTAACTCAATAAATTATTTATTAAAAAATGTAATTACTTACAATTAAATTACTTCACTAGCTATTCCCCTAAAAACACACAACCCACTACTGAAATAATGTAATAAAAGTAACATAATTATCAATTAATCAATTACAATAACTTTCACAATATATTTTAATTAATTAAAAATTAATAATTAATTTACGATTAATTCTAAATAAATACCAATAATTAAATTAGCATATTTAAATAATTATAATTAAATGACTTCCCACCCTATTCCCCTATAAACCCACAACCTGCTACAGAAAATAAATTACTAAAATTAACATATTTATCAATTAATCGATTAAAATTAATTACCAATTATATTTTCATTAATTGCCTATCAATAATTAATTAACAATTAATTCTAAATAAATACCCAAATATTAAATTACATATTTATTTAATTATAATAAAATTACTTCCCACCCTATTCCCCTATAAACCCACAACCCGCTACAGAAAATAAATTACTAAAATTAACATATTCATCAATTAATCAATGAAAATTATTTGCCAATTATATTTAAATTAATTACCAATTAATAATTAATTAACAATTACTTCTAAATAAATAACAATAAGTAAAATAACATATTTAATTAATTATAATTAAATCACTTCCCACCCTATTCCCCTATAAACCCACAACCCGATACAGAAAATAAATAACTAAAATGAACATATTTATCAATTAATCAATTAAAATGAATTACAATTATATTTCAATTAATTACCAATTAATAATTAACTACCAATTATTTCCAAATAAATACCAATTAATAGAATAACATATTTAATTAATTGTAAATAAATTACTTCCCACCCTATTCCCCTATAAACCCACAACCCGCTACAGAATTATATTACACAAAAAATAAAAATTAATATTAACTTACCCTAAATTCGATATTTTTGTTGTCTATATTATGTCTAGTCGATATTATGTCCATTCTATATTTTTGATTCGATATTATGTCCATTCTATTCGATATTAAAATTTTCTAGTCGATATTTTGGTAGTCGATATTATGTCCAGTCGGGTAAACAGTCATAATATCGATTCCAAAATATAGAATGGACATAATATCGAAGTAAAAATATAGAATGGACAAAATATCGAATGGACACAATATAGTGGTTAAAATTTCGAATTTAAGGTAAGTAATATCGATTTTCAAAATATAGAAGTCAAAATATCGAAGTATACAATATGGGCATTAAATATATCGATTTTTTATTAATATCAATTTTTTTAAAGTGTTTTGTATGTTAGTATATGTGTGAAAAGTTTATATTAATTTTTGTAATGTATGTTTAATGTATTAAAAGTAAAGAATTTTATGTTATTTAATTTTTGCGTAATTTAATTCTGTAGCGGGTTGTGGGTTTATAGGGGAATAGGGTGGGAAGTAATTTAATTGTAATTAATTAAATATTTTTATTTATTTATTGGTATTCATTTTGAATTTATTGTTATTTTTTAATTGGTAATTAATTTGTATTCATTGCCAATTAATTTGTATTAATTGATTAATTGTTAATTATGTTAATTTTCTAAATGTATTTTCTGTAGCGGGTTGTGGGTTTATAGGGGAATAGGGTGGGAAGTAATTTATTTGTAATTAAGTAAATAATTTTTTTTTATTCATTGGTATTGATTTTAAATTTATTGTTAATTAATTTTTAATTGGTAATTAATTTCTAATAATTGGCAATTCATTTTTATTAATTGGTAATTATTTTGTATCATTAAAAATTTGATAATTATGATAATTATATTAATGTATTTTCTGTAGTGGGATGTGGGTTTATAGGGGAATAGGGTGGGAAGTAATGTAATTGTAATGAATTACATGTTAAAAATACTTTTTGTGTATTGATAATTAATTTCCTGTTAATTTTTAATTGGTAATAATTTGTATTATTAATTAGTTTTTGGTATTGAAAATTAATTAGTTGTTAAATAATTATGAATAGGTTATTAATTTTTATTAACTAATATGTAGTTGTATTTCTAATTATTACATAATATTAAATTGGTTATTAATTTCAATTAATGTTTTATTGGGATTGATATTTAATTTATTTTTAATAATATATTAAATCATTACTTTCCCTACTGTTAAACTCACTGGAGTGGGAATAGTAATTTTCACCCTCCCGCTATCCAACGCTTTCCCTTCTATTGCACTCTCTGGAGTGGAAATAGTATTTTTCACCCCTACGCTATCCAACGCTTTCACTACTGTTGCACTCTCTGGAGTGGGAATAGTAATTTTTACCCCTACGCTATCCAAAGCTTTCCCTACTGTTGCACTATCTGGAGTGGGAATAGTAATTTTCACACTCCCACTATCCAACGCTTTCCCTACTGCTGCACTCTCTGGAGTGGAAATAGTATTTTTTACCCCTACGCTATCCAACGCTTTCCCTACTGTTGCACTCTCTGGAGTGGGAATAGTAATTTTTACCCCTACGCTATCCAATGCTTTCCCTACTGTTGTACTCTCTGGAGTGGAAATAGTAATTTTTACCTTTCGAATATCCAACGCTTTCCCTACTGTTGCACTCTCT
Organism: Lissotriton vulgaris; assembly: GCF_964263255.1. Classification (NCBI taxonomy): domain Eukaryota; kingdom Metazoa; phylum Chordata; class Amphibia; order Caudata; family Salamandridae; genus Lissotriton; species Lissotriton vulgaris. The sequence continues at coordinate 2,050,020,919 of NC_141685.1, forward strand.
GGAGTGGGAATAGTCAAGTCAAGTCAAAATATATGTTTATTGTGACCATAGTCTTTAAACAATGCAGTGAGCATAGCACAGAATGGAGTATGACTTATTTTTAAAAACTTGTCCATTTAAAAAGTTTATACACACCACTATCAAAAGTACAAAAAATCAGTAAAAATTACAGTTATCTTAAAACTTATTTTGTCTAATAAAACCTATTCACATTCATATTACTCCAAACAATTTCATTCTGCTAAAAACCATACAGTACTACATGTTATTCTTTGGCTCTCAGCGCACTCAAGGACACCTTTAAGAATTTCCCGAGGGCAATTGCAATATCGATGTAAGGGATTTCTGTTAAGAGACTAGCCGCCTGTGACCTTGTTTTTACATCATATTTTATAAAGACTGGACGCAGCAAAAGTTTCCTATGTTCTATGAGTGTCAAACAGTCTAACAAGATATGCAACAGGTCTCCCTTAGTTCTCAAATTACACCTGCAGTGACCTTCCTGGTCTAACATTTTTAAATTAAGGTCTCTGTTTATTAGCCATGGGTTGATCCCAATTCGGAGTCTCAGGATCTCTTGCCTGTATCCACGATTGGGTAATCTGTCAAGATAGGGGAACCAATTATCAAGGGACCACGCATTTAGCATATGTGCCACTGATTTTTTCTTCATTAAATAGCCTCTATCAAGCATTTTCGAGACTTCTTTCCCCCTTTGCTTCAAATCACCTTTGGTACTAGTGATTTGATATGAACTCATGTCCAAGTCGAACTCAAGTGTATTACAGATTCCCTTCAATTTATCCCTACTGGACTTTGCCCATTTTAGCTCGCTTTTCTGAATTTCTTTGCGACACCAGTATGCCACTTTTTTTGTTTCAGGGTCTTCTAATCTCTTCCAGAATCTGATCACAGCCATCTGGGTTAGTATCGCCCAGGACTTTGTGCCTATTTCTGTCCTGATGGCTTGTATCATAGCAGATTGAGGAAGTGATAAGAGCCTTTTTATGCAATTTCCCTCTATCACGTCCCAGGATCCCTTACCGCTCAAATAAAGGATCTCTGCGCCATATAAAACTTGGGGGGGGAATCATTGCCTCAAAGGCTCTAATCATTGGACGGTGTGACAACTCACCATAGTCCCCATTGAACCTTTTAAGGCCACATATGGAGGAGAGTTCCTTTGCTTTTTGCGTTTCCAAATGGGTGTTCCAATTTAGTGTCCTATCGAACCAAATACCCAAATATCGGTACTCATTTACTGTCTCTAATTTAAGGTCACCTATGTACCAACTAAATCTACTAACTTTTTCCCGAAACATAGGGTTTTAGTTTTATCCAAGTTGATAGTCAAGAATTTACCAGCACAGTAAGTATTGAAGGCATTAAGCTTCCTTTGGAGGCCTCTCTCGGTCTGATCTACTATCATCAGATCATCCGCATACAATAAGCACGGGATCTTGTTTCCATCCATTTTCGGACTGGCACTACCCTCCACCTCCAAATATGCCGGGAGATCTGACAAAAAGATAGAGAAAAGCTGAGGGGCCAACACGCAGCCCTGTCTTAACCCATTAGATATGGGTATTTTAGGAGTTAGGGAACCCCCCGTATCTTTAATTACTTGCCCCCAGTTTTCCCTGTGTAGTTCTTTTATTATAGTCAGGAGATCTTTCGGGATATTTAGCCTTTTTAATGTCTCCCATAGGCAGGTCCGATCTACAGAATCAAAGGCTGCTTTGAAGTCGACGAAACAACAGCATAGCTTGCCATTCTGTTCCGTCGACTTCCTCGCCATCGCCCATAGAGCAAACCCGTGGTCTATTGTCGAGTGTCCTGCTCTAAATCCACCTTGTTCTGTGGGGATTATTTGGCACTCATCTACCCATGTATTCAGTTGTTTCAATACAATTTTAGAGAACACTTTCTCTCCAATATCTAGGAAGTTAATCAGCCGGTAATTTTTTGGCTCCTCTTTGCTCCCTTTCTTGTGTATCGGCCTAATTATGGCCCCCTTCCAGGTTGGAGGCATTACTCCATCTTTTAGCACTACCTGGAACAACTTGGCAAGGAATCTTGCCCACCATTTAGGCTCGGTCTTCAGAATTATTGCAGGCAGATTGTCTGGGCCTGCTGCCCGGGTTAGCTTAAGTTCTTTTATTGTGAGCTCAACTTGTTCTTCATTAAATTTGACAAGGCGGTCTTCAGAAATATCTTGCCATGTTTTAATCTCCATCTCCTGTCTAGGAGTCCTTGCCCCGTACAATTCCCTTATGTACGTATCCCATGCTGCCTCACTCACCACACAGTTTAATTCACCGTCTGGTGTTCCGGCTGCTGCCTTTACTAGTTGCCAGAATTGCCTTAGATTTTTATTCTCTATGGCTTCTAATAATTCTAACCAGCATTTTTCTTTATGTAACCTTTTTGCAGAGAGTACCATTTGCTTGAATTCTTTTTTCAGTTTTACTAGGTGGTCCTGTCTCTCTTGTGTAAAGTTCTTTTTTTGTTTCCTCTGTGCTGCTCTTATCTCCCTTTTCTTGTTTTGGCATACTACAGATAATCCTTTACCATAGTTTGTTTGTTTTACCCTTTTGGGATTTTCCCATTTTAATTTTATCTTTAGGCATAGAACCAATTCTTCTAGCTTTACAATAAACCATTCCAGTTTTTTATTCTCAAAATTTTCAGGTGCCATTTTTGTTTGCGTGGCCTTCAGTTTTTCCAAATATTCCTCAGTTAGACGTGTCGTCACTCGTTTGGGGTACTCAACCTCCTGGTTAATCACTGTTTCTCTCTGTAATTTCCTACCCCCCGTTATTACTATGTGAAGGAGTTTGTGATCACTCATCTCTTTTTGATCTAACCTGAAAGTTCTAATCTGGTGAAAATTCCAGGCCTGCAGGAATATATAGTCAATTGGGCAGTTCTGTTGCCCTTGGATGAACGTTTTTCCTGCTGGTGTATCTGACTCTATTCTTCCGTTAACACAGTGAAAACCCCTGCCTCCTAAGGTATGAATTAGCTCCCGGTCTTGTTTCGAAATTTCCCCAGCTGGGAACCTTGCCGGGTTTATTCCATATACCTCTAACTGTTCCATATTATAAAGGTCAGCCTTTCTTGGGTTTAGTTTGTGGTTGAAGTCCCCCAATATCATTATTGTGTCTGCGGGATACTTTTCTAAAGTACTGTCTACATCCTCTTTAAAAAACCTCATTTCCCTTTCATACTCCTCCCCATTTTCCCACTGCATGTATACATTCAATAAAATCAACATTTTATATTTTAAATCCACCGTCATGAGTTCAATTCTACTTGATTGTACCCATTTGCATTTTGTATTCAACAGTTTTATTTCCCTCATTACTTTTGTTGATACCAATGTCAACAGACCCCCAGAGGGCCTCCCACGATTTTTCTCTATGGCAGGCTGATGTATATGGGCATAACCGTCGAAGGTTGGGGTATCGTCGCATAACCAGGTCTCTTGCAGGCAGGCAATGTCTGCTTTGTTTATGGATTCCTTTATGTATTCCCATTTTTGTTCGTTGCCTAGCCCATTTACATTCCATGATAAGAGACCTAGTTCTTGCAAACCCCCTCTATCCTATTCGACGTTACTCATCCCACCTTCATCCTCTGTAACCACTGTATTCCTTTCAATACTTTCCTCCGCGGGGGTGCTATATGACGACCAGTTCCCCCATGAGGAGTCATTGCCTGTATTTTCAATTACAATGTTCAGAGAGCTTCGATCGCCTTTTGATTCTTTGTAGAGGATCACTTGTCTCTTCTGAAGCCCGGCATGTTGTTTTAGGAAATTGTTATCTTTCACGGTTTTTATATCTCTCTCTGGGATAATCCTTAGTCCCTGTTGCGTTATCTCCTTTGTGGCTTTCAGGATTGCCCTTTTTACCAGGTCTGAATATAGTGTGATTTTTGTTATTTCCTTTCCCTGCCTGTTTTCTACGAAGCCAACGTGCTGGAGGTCTTTAGTGCTGATCCCCCTCAGACTGACGCATTTTGCAAATGCCGACAAAACCTGTGCCCTATTCGGGGGGTTAATATTTCTTATCGGCTTCTCTTTCCTCCCTGCTGGTATCAGGTCCAGGAATAACCATTTGTTGTCAGCTCTCTCGTATAAGTTCATGTTTATTTCGTTCGTCTGATGCTGGTGATTGTTCTTCCTTCTTTCCGGCTTTTATTTCTTATATTGGGTTCTTCATGTATCTGTGGTCTTATACTCCTTTGTTCAGTGGCCCGTTCCTCCATTAGCCTTACGCTTTGTCTCGTCATACGGGTGGAGGGGGGGTTCTCAGTTGCCTCCCTGTGAGATTGCTTTTTCTTTGATGCTCTCGCGGTTTTAGGGGGCATAGGGGTTTTTGCCTCCACCTGTACAGGTCTTTGTGTTATAAATATTGGGGCAAAGGCATTTAATCCTGGGGCCACCCTCCCCTTCATTGCTTCCTTCTCTTTTCTCACTCCTGCATGGTTCAGTTTCCTGGATTTTCCAGTCCTGTTCCTGGTCCCGAGTGTGACATACCCTCCTCGCCTTTTTATCAGCATGGGTCTTCTTGATATATACACATTGTTCACAGGTTCTGCTGCCCCCTTTGCTGTTTGTTCTGCAGGTTTGGGCATCCTTTCGAGTGTTACCAAGCTTTCTTCTTCCGATACTATCCTGTCACTTTCCTCATTTGGTGGGGCTATATCTGTTGGCATTACCCTGCTTGGCAATTGGCACTTTATTTCTCCAAGTTCTTCTTCTATTTTCTTTAGATGTTGTTTCTGTGCCTTCATCACTCCATTATTTGAGAGGGTTACTTCCAGGATTCCTTGGAGAGCTCTCTGCATTAACAAGATTAACTCCATCAGTGAAGATGTAGGAGTTTCAGAGAGCACCGAGTCCTGTGTGGTATTTTTGATTGGGATTGCTGGGTAGCTTGTCCTTAAGCACTCTTGATGTGTTGGGGATTTTTGCCGTAGTTGATGTTGTTGGAGTTGGTCAGGTGCTCCTCCCCAGATGATGCTCAGGTTCTGGTCATCGTTTCCCCTGTGGTCCTCAATCCCTAGTGACAACAGAGAGAACATCTTTGGTGATGATGATAGGCGAGGCGCCGAGATTTGGTGGTTTGGGCTCTGCAGTGTCTGGTTTAAGGATTTACGGTTCACCCCGACTTCCTCGTTATCAGGGTTGGCTTCTTCCTGGAGATCTCCTTTGTTTGACCGTCTCTGATTTTCATCTGGCAAGCCTAATTTTTCACCAATTTCTCCGCCGATTTCCACTATTTCTTCATCTAAAACAGACAATATTGCTGGGTTTAATGTTTTATAGTGTTTGCCTACGAATTCCTTTATAGACTTTAACGCTGCTGTGTTCTCTTTCTGTTTATTGGCTGTTTGATTGCCTCCTTTTTTTACCTTCTGGGCAGTCTTCGTTGCTCTTTTGACTTTTCTTTTCTTTCGTGACCCTTTATTATTTTCTATAGAAGATGCAAGGCTTTCCTGGCTTTCATCCAGGGATTTTGAGCCTTCCAGTGATTTACTCCTTCCATGTTCATCCGGTAATTTTTGGCCTCTTTTGGGTGCCATTTCTAGGCAAAAACTGTTATACTAAGGTGGTACACTTAATTATTACTTTTAGTAAAAAATGCTCACTTACCTCTGTTCTGCCTTAGTTGCCTTCCGCCTGCTGCCTTGCTGCCTTGCCCTGCTTATATTTCTGGCGGGTTTAAAATCTCCGTCTTCTCTGAAGGTATTTTCTGAAGTTATTTACACTTTCTTTTTGTGGGCTGGAGCGTAAATTCCAATCCCTGCATCCGGCTCCGAGGCTTCACTTTGGCTGTCTTACAGACTCAGCTTGTCCAGCTTATTATCCGAGTCTGCAAGGGTGGGGCTGCTTGGGGCTATTGGGAGCTCGCGGTCCGTAGCGTTCACTGCAGCAGCTGTTTTCTCAATGGCACATCGCGCTCGGCGAGTCTCCCTGTCCGCACGGCTCCCGCACCCGCTCCCCTCGTCTCTCTCTGCCCCTGCCCCTCCCCGCCGACCCCGCCACTATCCGCGGCTGGGGAGGAGGTCTGTGTCGGCTGTCCCGCTTGTCCGCCTGCTGCAAGGGTCCGTCAAACGCGGGCTTACTCCGTGTCTCCTGCGCCGAGTCCCCGCGCTCCACTCCACCCTGTGCTTCGGCGATCGATGATCTCGGTGAACTCTGCACTTGATCTGGTGGGGCGTGGTTAGGCACAGCACGGCACGGCACGGCTAGGCACACCAAGTCGAACAGAGGGAGGTTGAGCTCTGATGTCTTTTACATATAAATCTTATTTGTTTCAACATCTTGTTTTGGAAATCAATACAAAATTTGAAAATTAACAACTTGATTTCACCAAAATACAAAGTTACTATTGTGACTCTGGAGCTGAAAACTCTTTGATGTAGGTGAAAAGATAGTTGAGAATTAGGCCCAATGCTTTTCGGGGGGTTCCCTTCTTCAGGGGCAATCTCAACTACTCGGTGTTATTTAGGAGAATTCCAGAGCTCCGACATGTAGAGTTATCAAATGTCAATCTCTCAGTTGATGCTATGATAGCTGTAACTGAAAGAGGTAGAACTAAATGGGGTGATGTCAGGAAACAGTATTCACTCGTACATGAGCGCTGACGCCATCTATGCTCAAGCGTACATCAACCGCTGCGGGGAATGATTCTTGGTACTTTATTATCTCGAACTGCACGAATTGACACCGTTATGCCTCCTACACCGCCACGAATTGGGAATAGTCATTTTTACCCCTACGCTATCCAATGCTTTCCCTACTGTTGTACTCTCTGGAGTGCAAATAGTAATTTTTACCTTTCGAATATCCAACGCTTTCCCTACTGTTGCACTCTCTGGAGTGGGAATAGTCATTTTTACCCTTATGCTATCCAACGCTTTCCCTACTGTTGCACTCACTGGAGTGGGAATAGTATTTTTTACCCCTACGCTATCCAACGCATTCCCTACTGTTGCACTTTCTGGAGTGAGAATAGTATTTTTTACCCCTACGCTATCCAACGCTTTCCCTACTGTTGCACTCACTGGAGTGGGAATAGTATTTTTTACCCCTATGCTATCCAACGCTTTCCCTACTGTTGCACTCTCTGGAGTGGGAATAGTAATTTTTACCCTTACGCTATCCAACACTTTCCCTACTGTTGCACTCACTGGAGTGGGAATAGTATTTTTTACCCCTACGCTATCCAACGCTTTCCCTACTGTTGCACTCTCTTGAGTGGGAATAGTAATTTTTACCCCTACGCTATCCAACGCTTTCCCTACTGTTGCACTCTCTGGAGTGTGAATAGTATTTTTTACCCCTACGCTATCCAACGCTTTCCCTACTGTTGCACTCACTGGAGTGGTAATATTAAATGTTACCCTCCTGCTATCCTACGGTAAAATATTGTACATTTTTTATTAATAACTTAAATTAATTATATCTTAATTTTAAGGTTATTTGAGTATTTTTAAGTATGTTTTAGTTAATTATGCTTATTATTTCATTAATTTTAAATTACTTTTAAGACATTTAAAAAATTCGATATTTTGACTGACTATATTTTTTACAGACTATATTTTGGATTCGATATTTTTGTACTTACCTGTTTGTAGATAGAAATTCGATATTTTGGCATTCTATATTTTGGTGACTATATTTTGGTAAGTCTATATTTTGTCAATCTATATTATGTCAGTGATCCGATCTAGACATAACAAATCTCCACTGTTGCTCGACCTTTGAGGCTGGAAAAACTCAGCCCTACCTCCACCAGCTCTCCCAGTCCACACACGCAGGAAAATCTCATACATGCGGCTCCTCGCCTACCAATTCTGGATTTCAATCCCTGCTGGGAAAGGCAGGGTGAGGCAAGAACATGCAGACTGTGTAACTATTGTAAAGAATCTTGGTTCCACTTATGTACTATTATCCCAAACGTGCCATTGATCGTCATCGCCTGTTGGTCCCCTATTTCTGGCCCATGGAGCAAGGATCTGCAGACAAGCCTCAGATCTGTATTTTTCTAATGACAAACCAACGATCTTAGCAAGGCTTGGGAAATGTACTGATGCTATCCGACCAGTTCTCAAATCATCACAGGTGGGTGCTACTCGACCAGACTCAATGTGAGCAGTGCACAGCCCCCACTGAAGTACCTCTACTCCCTCGAGGGCCCAAAGTCCCAACCCACTCTCCAGGCCCCCAAATTCCAGCACTGGTATTTTCTATTAACAGGTGGATTTTCAATGCTCACTTTGCCGCTCGCTAAAATGTGTTTGCAGCACTTAGCACTTCTGAGACATTCTTCCTTTTACTTTTTTAAATACTTTAACCTGGACAGATTTTACAGTATTGTTTTAATACCTCTACTTTTGTATTCAGGAACCACTGTGTCTGTAGTTTCATGTATTGATTTTAAGTATTTGATCATGAATAAAATTCATTCATTCATTAAAAAATCCTTTTTAGACATTCATACATATTTTCCTTTTATGTTCCTATGAAATTATAATGCTATTTATGGCCCCCACTTATTTTTATGTGAGTGTGTTTCAGAGCGAGTGATTGCCTATGTGTTGCAATCACTCCAAAGAATGGTTGGAGTAGATTTGAACATACTTTTTCAGCAGTGCTCTCGTAGTAGATGTAGGCGTAACATTTGAGAATAACAATGTTCTTGCTCTTTTGTTGGTATATGTATTAGTGTTTGCATGTGCCTCTCTAAAACCCGACTTCAATTTCCAATAACATCACCTATTAAGTAGTAGATAACTGCCATTTCCCAATCACTCTCCTTGTACCTCCTACGTTCACTACAAACATATATCTCCGTGTGTGGCGATCTGTGCACTTCTTTTGCAGGACTCCACACATAAAACATAGGATAGGTTTAGGCGTAGATCTCTGGCCACAGATTTGTAAATAGGACTTGTTTGTGCCTATTGCAGTACTAATTCCGGTACTCAATCCACCTTTGTTAGCAGGCCCCATAGTGTCTATCAGAATGCTGTGGAGTATGCTTGGAGCATTGCAAGGAGTATGCTACTTGCTTCAAGCGTGTTAATTTGCATCTTATAATGGGAGTTGGGCTGAATCATTCAGCCTCCTAAGGTTTCAGTTTTTTCTAGATCAAGACTCACAGCAAGTAAAATCTTGCCTCAGTTTTGCAAGCAATTCATCCTTGATCACCTTCTGACAGACACTACTTTGCTTGATTAAATGCCATCATGCCATGATTTCTCCTTTAGTCAAGATGAGTGGGCTTCTGAGATGTATTCCTGATACTGTGCCCAGTGACCGGTGTATACGTAATATTAATTAGAATGGAAAACAAAAATACATGACATACCCTGTAGAGAGTTAGAAGAGGCACCCATATTATGTAAATTGGAAGTCAAATTCTGAAATGCTTCTCAAATACATAATATTCTAATAATCAAAATGTATGTCTCACTTTTGACAGGATCAGATTCACATTCTTGATACAAATAACTAATGCAAAATTACTCAGCTGTTGTCTGGTGTAGTAAAAATACACGGTAAGCTGGATGTCATTGTGCCAGAGGATTACACTGGTTTACTATGACCTTTTGGATTAGTAACGGTCTAACCATGTGCAGAGCAGTTTTATTAATTAATATTAATTCCAAACTCATTAAACTGGGTATTTCAACACCCCAATTCTGTACAGCTGAGCTCAATCGGGCGCTTTTACGGATGCTGATCAAGAATAACTGACGTCATGCCCATCACAGACAAAAGAGACCCTGGTTGCACTAGACACCAGGCGCCAGCACTTCATATCCATACATGTCCTTTTGACTTATACTACAGATGACATTTTTACAGTCCAGTCTCACTACTCATGTGGGGCCGCTGAAGTGGTGTGTGAGATCAAGGAAAATAAGGTCATATTTCGGATCAAAGTCTGCATTTTTATTGACCTTCGAGTACTAGTCCAGATTCAGCTTATTGGAGCAATATTACTATGGATGCATCAGGTCAACGTGGCTCCTTCCGGGCCGCATCTTTTAATGAAATGGTTGAAAAGCCATGAAGCCCTGCTGGCAGTGAAGTTCAAAAGTAACAATTCAAACAGGTGCTCGTGGACTTTCAGGATGCATTCTAGAAAGATTCCATTAACTGTGGGCTTATCTACCTAGGTGTAACCAGTATTCCTTATGATACGGATATGAAACTGATGAGGCAATACTGACTCAGTCTCACATCTCTGTAAACGTTTTCTGAGATTATAGCGAACATGGAGCCCAGAGGCATAGTTCCATCAACTCACCGAATAATCAATAATTGTGTGACTGGAGACTAAATAGTCAGCGGTGATTATGTTCTTACAAACAGGAACTGATAAAAAGGGTTCATACTTTGTAAAGGCCTCTAAAGAAGAGGAGACAATTATTCAGGAGTCACTCAGCTTCTCTTTAAACTATTAATGAAACATTGGATGAAGGAAAGGTATCCTGAGCAGTTTGCAGCAGTAGAATTGTTGAAAAAGAGACTATTTCCAGCTCCTTGTTTAAATTATATATTCAAATATCAAGAAATATATGTATTGATTGGCAGGTTTGACACGTGATCGCATCATAATAAATGCATTAAGATAAAATTATTCCTTATGCAAGCAAGACATTTCTAAAAGAGAGAAGACTACAGTGGGAAATTGTTGCCAGCTCCTGTATGTGTGCTGCAAAGTTTTTCTATTTTCTTTCCAGTGAGAAAAAATAATTGTTGATACTTTGCATTAACCAGAACAGTTTTTAATGGAGAGTCCCAACCCGACCTAGTAACACATCTTCAAGATTACCCCTTTGCTGATGTCCATGCAGGGGTATGCTATTGAGATTAAGTATGATCAGAATAAGGTTTTAGAGTCAATGAGCCGACAGATGTGGATGATTGACCGGCTAAAGGAGCAGTCAGTGGCTGATCCAGTGGTTGTTTGACATGACATGTCGGGAAACATCATTTACTACGAAGGCATTACCACTAATAACGTTTACCACGGGTCACTTACCACGCAAACGTCTTTTAAACGTGGGTGCCTTCCACGACCGTCTTTACCATGCAAGTACGTTCTGTGTGGACTAGGGGGGGAGACGTGGTATTCCTTCCAGTCGTTCTGCGTGGGCTTGGGGGGGCTGGGGGGGTCTCCCCCCCCCCAAAAAAAACAAAGGACCTGGTTACTTAAATTTAAAAAAACGCACTTCAGTACCACTGAAGTAAAAGGAAAGTGCCTCCCCCAAAGACGTGCCGTGTACGTCAAAATAGCAGTCCTTTTTTAATTTTGGTAGACGTGTTTTGACGCTTGTTTCCAAGGTGGATGGAAGTAAGGGCTGCTGGAGAAAGACGGGAAGGTGTCAGGTAAGAAAATAATCTTTAATAAAACATATATATATTTAAGCGCACAGTAAAAAAAAAGAATAAATAAATCTAAGATAATTTGTAGTAATTATGTAATGTTGTGCTTAATGGACGTTTCTACGCGTGGTATAATCCTTTGTTGTAAATTACAGCATGGTAAAGCCACTTGCGAACTAAAATTCGCGCGGTAATGCCATGTGTGGAACTTGTAATCGTAGTAAAATCATATATTCATAAGTTGTGATGCTAGTGGGTCACTAGCTTCATCCCCTTAGGCACACATTTACGTCTTTTTGCTAGAAAGAGACTTCCACACTTGTTTTGCCAATTTAGTTCATTGTAATGTTTTTATTCATTTATATTTTCTTTCCTCTTGTTTTTAAATCATAATTAGTTGATTTTGAACACATGTTTCACTCCAGGCTATGTCTTATAAACAAATCCAATGCATTTCGGGCATTAGTTGGTGCCCTTCGTCAGGGAACAGACACTACAAAAATATGTATAAACAAAACATTAGAATGCTTTTTCGTTTTTGTCATGTAAATAAAGTGCGTAACAAAATAGTTGCATGAATCACTAAAGTTGTGCAATTACATTGATGTAACACTTTACATAACCCATAGACCGTGAGGTTCATCAATAAAACATATTAAGGTTGAAAGCGGCGTGTCACTTACAAGCCTGTTGTCATGTAGTTGTAGTAGGTCTAAGAGCGAATCTGCAAAACGAGCGGGGAGATTCAATGTGAGGCGGTCAATGAGTTAAGTCTCCTAGTTTATCGCACCGGGGTTTTGGAAAGAGAGGAGTTGACTGACCTTAGTGTGGTATCGAAGCGTATTCAAGTATGCTCGCTCCCTTGTGAACGCCGGCATAGAACGGGTCTAGCCGCGTTTTGGAGATTTGAACGAAGTTGCGATCATGTGACCATGGAGTTAGACAACAGACTGTGTCGGGTGGTTGAATCGGTGACTACACTCATTGCCGCGTGTCTATAAAATGGTAGCAAATCATTATTATGGGTGCAAAAGCATCCTACTATCAATAAATTGAGTACGTTGAAATTGTTAAATAAAACGGGTGAATTGACGGCAACGTGTGTTATAAGGTGCGAACTCGTGAGTCAGGTATAATCATGCACCCGCTCGTAGCATATGGGCTACGGGGCGGTTTCGGAATCGTGAAGATATTGCTGTGTATGAACTGGTGATTTGCACAGGGTCGGTTTTAGTTGCGTGTCAACATTTAGAAAATGTAAACAAAAGGTGACAATTATAGTTGGTCTGTGTGAACAGTCACAGTAATTACAATGTAGTCCATGGAGCATTCCTATAGATAGCATGACATTTCAATCCTATCATTCAGGCCAAAAGGCTTCTGGGTGGAAAGTCTTTGTATCCAACTGTTTTCTCTTCTTAGTAGATGTTTTGTGTTGTCTCTTCCTTCTGTTTTATTCACAGTTTCTAGAATGGTAAATTTGAGTTGGGAAATATTGTGTTGTTCTTCCACAAAGTGGGCTGATAGAGATGACTTCATGTTTTTTAAGCGGATGTTTGATTTGTGTTCAGTTAGTCTCACTTTGATACGTCGTTCCGTTTTACCCACGTATAGTTTCCCACATGGGCATTTTATTGCGTATATCAAATTGCTTGAGTCACATGTGGCGTTGACTTTAAGTTTGATTTCATGTCCCTTCATGGGGTGGTTGATCTTATTCCCTTTGATTACACTGTTGCAATTGCCACAATTTAAACAAGGTTTGGTTCCTGAGTACTCCGTGGTTGGCATGGGTTTGTTTTGGAGGATTTCCCCCAGGTTGCATGCTCTCGTGAATGCAAATATAGGTGGAAGGTTGAAAATCTGTTTGAAGTCCGGTTCTATGTTTAAAAGTGACCAATGTTTCAGAATTATTTTCTTGAATTTCCTACTGGATGTTGAAAATTTGGAGACCACAACAGCCCGGGTTTGTTCTGTTTTAACTTTTGTTGATAAGAGTTTTGTTCTTGTTATGTTTTTGATCCTTTCTTTAGATTCTTCAATCTTAGATTGAGGGTACCCTCTATTGAGGAATTTTTTAGCTGTCTCATTGATTCTTTGGTCCACCATATTTGACTCAGAGGTGATTCTTTTCACACGTGCCATCTGTGAGAACGGTAAGTTTCTTTTGAGGTTGGGTTCGTGGAAGCTCGTGTAGTGTAACATGTTATTTCTGTCCGTGGGTTTTACGAACAGGTCTGTGGAGAATCCTTCCGTGGTTATGACGTCCAGAAAATTAACTGTGGTTTCAGATATTTCCCAAGTTAGCTGTATGCGTTCGTCTTTTTGGTTGAATTTTGTGAGCACCTTTTGTAACTCCTCTTTGGAGTTTGTCCAAATTATAAATATGTCATTAATGTATCTGATGATTAATGTCAGGTTGTCTGTCCATTCTTTTTCGGCGAAAATGTGCTTATTCTCATACCATTGCATAAAAATATTGCAATGGTATGAGAATAAGCACATTTTCGCTGAAAAAGAATGGACAGACAACCTGAAATTAATCATCAGATACATTGATGACATATTTATAATTTGGACAAACTCCAAAGAGGAGTTACAAAAGGTGCTCACAAAATTCAACCAAAAAGACGAACGCATACAGCTAACTTGGGAAATATCTGAAACCACAGTTAATTTTCTGGACGTCAAAGTTTCCGTAATCACGGAAGGATTCTCCACAGACCTGTTCGTAAAACCCACGGACAGAAATAATATGTTACACTACATGAGCTTCCACGAACCCAACCTCAAAAGAAACTTACCGTTCTCACAGATGGCACATGTGAAAAGAATCACCTCTGAGTCAAATATGGTGGACCAAAGAATCAATGAGACAGCTAAAAAATTCCTCAAAAGAGGGTACCCTCAATCTATGATTGAAGAATCTAAAGAAAGGATCAAAAACATAACAAGAACAAAACTCTTATCAACAAAAGTTAAAAGAGAACAAACCCGGGCTGTGGTGGTCTCCAAATTTTCAACATCCAGTAAAAAATTCAAGAAAATAATTCTGAAACATTGGTCACTTTTAAACATAGAACCGGACTTCAAACAGATTTTCAACCTTCCACCTATATTTGCATTCACGAGAGCATGCAACCTGGGGGAAATCCTCCAAAACAAACCCATGCCAACCACGGAGTACTCAGGAACCAAACCTTGTTTAAATTGTGGCAATTACAACAGTGTAATCAAGGGGAATAAGATCAACCACCACCTGAAGGGACATGAAATCAAACTTAAAGTCAACGCCACATGTGACTCAAGCAATTTGATATACGCAATAAAATGCCCATGTGGGAAACTATACGTGGGTAAAACGGAACGACGTATCAAAGTGAGACTAACTGAACACAAATCAAACATCCGCTTAAAAAACATGAAGTCATCTTTATCAGCCCACTTTGTGGAAGAACAACACAATATTTCTCAACTCAAATTTACCATTCTAGAAACTGTGAATAAAACAGAAGGAAGAGACAACACGAAACATCTACTTAGAAGAGAAAACTGTTGGATACAAAGACTTTCCACCCAGAAGCCTTTTGGCCTAAATGATAGGAATGAAATGTCATGCTATCTATAGGAATGCTCCATGGACTACATTGTAATTACTGTGACTGTTCACACAGACCAACTATAATTGTCACCTTTTGTTTACATTTTCTAAATGTTGACACGCAACTAAAACCGACCCTGTGCAAATCACCAGTTCATACACAGCAATATCTTCACGAACCCGAAATTGCCCCGTAGCTCATATGCTACGAGCGGGTGCATGATTATACCTGACTCACGAGTTCGCATCCTTATAACACACGTTCCCGTCAATTCACACGTTTTATTTAAAAATTTCAACGTACTCAATTTATTGATAGTAGGATGCTTTTGCACCCATAATAATGATTTGCTACCGTGACACGCGGCAATGAGTGTAGTCACCGATTCAACCGCCCGACACAGTCTGTTGTCTAACTCCATGGTCACATGATCGCAACTTCGTTCAAATCTCCAAAACGCGGCTAGACCCGTTCCATGCCGGCATTCACAAGGGAGCGAGCATACTTAAATACGCTTCGATACCACACTAAGGTCAGTCAACTCCTCTCTTTCCAAAACCCCAGTGCGATAAACTAGGAGACTTAATTCATTGACAGCCTCACATTGAATCTCCCCGTTCATTTTGCAGATTCGCTCTTAGACCTACTACAACTACACGACAACAGGCTTGTAAGTGACACGCCGCTTTAAACCTTAATATGTTTTATTGATGAACCTCACGGGTCTATGGGTTATGTAAAGTGTTACATCAATGTCATTGCACAACTTTAGTGATTCATGCAACTATTTTGTTACGCACTTTATTTACATGACAAAAACGAAAAAGCATTCTAATGTTTTGTTTATACATATTTTTGTAGTGTCTGTTCCCTGACGAAGGGCACCAACTAATGCCCGAAATGCATTGGATTTGTTTATAAGACATTGCCTGGAGTGAAACATGTGTTCAAAATCAACTAATTATGATTTAAAAACAAGAGGAAAGAAAATATAAATGAATAAAAACATTACAATGAACTAAATTTGCAAAACAAGTGTGGAAGTCTCTTTCTAGCAAAAAGACGTAAATATGTGCCTAAGGGGATGAAGCTAGTGACCCACTAGCATCACAATTTAGGGACTCTTGACGCCACCTTTGGAGCACCAAAAAAACACAGTCAAACAGCTTGACAAATTAAGTGTAATACACCTGTGCATTTGCCCTAAAGACACTTTTCAAAATCATATATTCGACATGTCTATAGTCATTCATCCTTGAATGAAAGCGCTGATAACTGTCTCTGAGTATTACAAGATAGATTCGTGAAATGCCCAGCCCACTGACAAGCCAATAAAAGGAAGCAATCAAAACCCACACAGAGGCCCCTCACGAGTTCTTTATATCTTAACTATAGCCTTATTTGGCTCGTTGCACAGAAATCTCTTTTTCACCTGATTGAGTCAAATATTACTTACAGCAACTGGGGGTTGAGGGCTGGTTTGGCCTTATAGGAACTCAATAACAGCTCACAGCTGGAGTATGGTCTCGTTCTCACTGCCTAGCATCATGATTGTCTGTAATGAGAGGAAAAACACAGAATAAATAAATAGTACATAGTTAAGCCCATAAAATGAAGTGTCGCAATAGATACCTGTTCTGATTAGAGCCCTACCAAGTTCTCTACAGTGACACTTTGAGCAGCATTGCTTGGCCTAGTCCCCTTTGAGAAAATTGGGATAATAGTGCAAAAGGCCCCCAAACAACCTCAAATGTAGGAGTAGATTTTTGTCTCTTTGTGGGTTTTGTTTTGTGAATTTGACCTCTAGTCCGACATTCAGTTTTAAGTGGAAAATTAAGTTGGGTTACAGGGGGTTACAAAAATACACATTTCATATTCTACTGAAATGTCAGAATATAAAATGTGTTTATTAGCAATTTGATTTGCAAAATAGACATACACCTATGTAGATCGTAAATATGAAAAGCTCTCACAAATTAGCGTTCTATAGCTCGGCAAAGGAAAAAAGAGATTGGCATGATGCTTGTGAGTTATCAAACAAACAGATGGGGTATATTATCAAGAACGGGCATTAAAATGATCGCCGCTTTAGTGGCAGGAAACTGCCGCTAAAGCGGCGATAATGGGCTTGATAATATGCCCTGGAGAATTCCCATAGAAGCCTAGCTTCTGGTCTGAACATGGGCTTCTATGGGAATTCACAACAGCATATTATCAAGCTCATTGTCACTGCTTTAGTGTCAGTTTCCTGCCGCTAAAGCGGCGATAATTTTAACACCCTTCTTGATAATATGCCCCAGAGTTTTTTAGATGAAACCATGGCTCTTTGCTAATGGGAAGCCAAAATGTCTCACATTCCCTGAGCAGAAGTGAGTTTATAATCTATATGCGCACAGCAGTTGAATTTGCCAGCACATAAATTCCATCAAGATAAAATCTCTCACACTTGTTTGCTGTAACAATACCGAAATGATGTCAGATAAAACTGGTATTTACTCCTGCTCTGAAGTTAAACTGGTAAAGGTAAATTCCCAAAAGTAAGGGAAGTCTCCTCAACCACCAGTCGGGAAATTTAAAGGGCATTAGAATGACATATGGAGATTCTTCTCGTTGCTCCGTAATCCATTTACTAGAGTGAAACCCCCTAAACCCCTCATCCGTGTTTGTCTGTTTCCTTTGATCTTCCTTGTTGGATCAGATTGACGCCTTTTACTGCTTTATTTTTTATTCTCAGGTGTTTAGCGACTAGACAGAATTCGTTAATTTTCTTGCCTTGGCGACGTTCTACCTTTTTAATTGGTGATTCTCAAATATCATTTCCCCATCTCTACTACAAGATGCAAATCCTGCTACTAACCCATACTCGCAAATAGAGGAAATGCAAATCCCAAAAATAGTATACCCTTGTACGCTAACAGCAGACTATAGATAAAGATTAATTCCTTCTTAAACTAATTTGATATACATCTATTTTAAGATCCCTTAGAAGAATCTACTTAAATAAGTCCTAGAGTCTTCACCTGGGACATTCCTTTACTTGAATATTGAGGACTTAGGGTCAAATGCATCATCATTTGTATTTGCGATTTCTTATTTGCGAAAAATAAGGAATCGCAAAATGCAATTCATCATAGAAATCACTATTTTTTTGCGATTCGGTAAAAATCGCAATTTTTACCGAATTGCATACATTTTGAGAGTCTGTGTTTGCGAATTCGCAATTTGCGAATTCGCAAATAGCGATTTTCCCATATTGCTCCATTCCAATTACATCACAACCAGGAAGCAAGTGTACTGATTGCACACACCTGTCCCCAGGGAGAGCTGGAGGAGAGACAGTTGGCAGTTGGAGCAGAGCTAGGAGCAACTGGAGCTGAGTCTGAGTCAGCAGCAAATTTGAAAATGGCCTCAGAAAATGCAGGAGAACAACTACAGGCTAGGAAAAAAAAAGATAAAATTCATTGACCAGGAACTTGAAATTCTGATTGAGGAAGTGACCTTGAGGCAGGAGCAGCTTTTTGGAAAACAATCTTTAAAAGTGCCTGAAGCTGTGAAAAGGAAATTGTGGCTTGCAATTCAAGCAAAAGTTAATGCTGTTGGGGACATTAACAATTTAAAAAAGCGGTGGTATGATCTGCGCAGTTGTGCAAAAGAAACGATTAAGGCAGCCAAAAAGACCGGTGGAGGACCATCCAGGGATAGGCATAATACCCCCCTTGAGGACTTGGTGGAAGGCACCCTTGCAACAGAGGCAGTTGTTGGTGTCATATAAATTGACACCTCAGATTAAGCTGGTACATCCAATGGTAAGAGCAGATTTTGTGTTTTGCATGCAAATTTGAGTGTAGGAGACCCCTAAGGTAGACTTAGTTGCTAATAAATGATTCCCCTAATGTACGAATTGATTCACATGAAAAAACAGTATCCTGAACCCCATGTACTAACTGTACCAATGCATCATGGGAGTTGTAGTCTTGGAATAATGTAGTGTGAGGTACATAGTCAAATAGTTCAAATGACAATTTAAAACATTTTAAATGTACGGTTAGGAGACATGTAATTCAAAATGTAGTATATTATTTTTTATTCTCTTGATTTTATGCAGTCACAAGTACAAATTAAAACAGTTATAGACTTTTTGCACTTTTTAAATCACAGATACGGAGCAGGACAGTAATGCCAATGAATATGCGGAGTTTCACAGTCAGGACTTTCCAGAAACAGATGACTCCAATGCCGCCACATCTTCACCCACAATTGCACATAGGAGTCACAGTAGCAGAGTGCGCCAACTTCAACAGTCAGAGAGTGAGGATGACCTGAATGTACATGTGCCAGAACAGGCTGCTCCAACCCCAGCAACAACACAAAATCAGCTGAACAGGAGGAGTAGGGTGCAACAGTTTTATGGGCGCAGGCCGCAAAATTCCCGGAGCCAAACAGCAGATAAAGAGGAAAGGAATGCCAGTGTTGTTGAGGTGAAAATTCTGAAAGTACAGCGCCTGCAATCAAAGACATACATGTCATGAAAGGCAAAATGGTTACAATCAGTCATGACATTGGTGACATATACAACTATCTTAAGCACATGTCAAATGCGATTGAGAAATGACAGAGGGCAACATCTGAAAAACTGGACCATGTGGCCACAGCAATTGAGGCAATGTGTAAAACAATACCTGCGCAACAACTAGCAAGTGACCGTAGGCAGCATAGGGCATTGACCAGCATGCAGGGATACATCAGGTCAATAAACCGTCTTTGCCACACTACTGCTCAGCTTTCAAAACGTGCTGTTGCCTTGCAAGTGGAGATATCTCAATGTTGTGGAGATGTTACCAGGGGCATGATGAAGGTCATGAATGTAGTAGAGGGTATGCAGCCTAAAGCTGCAAGTGGAAGCCTACTGCATGGTGGTGGGAGTGATGTGGGTCCAAATGTGACTAGCAGATTGGAACCTGTTGTGGTCGGGGGACGCCGTAGCACCAGAAGATATGACAATGCAGGGAGCCCAACTATGGTTGATGGGAGAAACACAGGAAAGGCATTAGGGGTGCTTGGGCGCAAGAAGTAGGATATGATTAAATGACAAATATTGTTTTTGTTAAACAGACGTCTGAAGAAACTGCCTTGCTTTGACTATGATCAGTAAATGCATTTTAATTTACTGTCTGCACACTGCATCCACTAAGATGTCTTAAGTACTCTGAGTAACTGCTAACAATTTTTGAAATAAAATATTACAGCCATGCACAAAACTGTGTTGTGTAATTCTTACCTATGTCAAAAGTAATGTTGAGTTATCTCTGCCCTTCTTCTTCTCCCCTCTGCTGCGTCAGGTCCACGTAGTCTTGGTTGTGGTTGTTGTGGCTGGTTATCAACTTGAGGCAGTACATCCTCCTCCTCCAGTGCTATACCTCTTCTAGTAGCTAAGTTGGGCAACATTGCAGAAGTTGCAACTATTTTGCAGCATATTTCAGGACGATATTGTAAAGCCCCGCCAGTCTTATGTAGTATGTGAAACCGAGACTTCAGTACACCAAATGTTTTCTCAATTATGTTGCGGGTTGCTATGTGTGCATTGTTGTAGTTCTGTTCTTTCCGTGATGCTGGATTTAGATAGGGGGTAAGTATGAATGATCTCACAGCGTACGCACTATCACCTATGGAATGGGTTGGAAGATACAAATTAGGAGTGCAATGTGACAACATGGTACAGAGATGTGGAACAATAAAAGAAAACATATTTACCAAGTAAATATCCATCTCCAAATTCACCAGCAAGTAGTCGAGTGTGGATGCCACTATGCCTAAAAATATATGAATCATGGGCACTGCCAAGGTAACTAGCAAGTATGTCAGTAATGATAGTTCTAGAGTTGCATATCACCTGATTTTTAAGTGAATGGTAACATTTCCGGTTGCGGTAAATGTACTCATTTTCTGACGGGGGACAAATGGGGACATGCGTGCCATCTATACAGCCTATCACATGTGGAAAATTTGCCATGTTGTAAAAATCTAATTTTGTTTGTAGCAACTCCTGAGGTGTGCTGGGAAATGTAATGTGATCCCTTATCCTTTGCAACATGGCATTGAGGAAAGCATTGAAAAAACGCGAAAGGGAACTCTGATACACACCTCCAGCAGTAGCTATGACACCCTGGAAGGACCCCGACGCAAGGAGGTGTTGGGAACACAAGACTTGTACATGTGTTCGTATGGCTTGTGTCCTGCGTGTATGTCTCTGCAAGATTGGGTCTAATTCATCTATCAAATCCAAAAGTGTGTCAGCATTGAGTCTATACTTATCATATATTTCAGCTTCTGTCTGCCCTAATTAGGTGATGCAAACTCTAAATATCCTCTCCTTTATCCTCCTTCTACTCATTGCTGCTGCTCTCCGCCTCATCCTCCGTGCCACGACAAAGAGTGCTGCCATTCTGAGACATTTTGGAGCCATTCTGGGGTCCCCTAAATACTATCCTAAAGAGTTCCACCTGCTTTGAATGTTCTCAAATTTTACGACCTGGTCTGACTTCTTCTAAATTTATGAATTCTAATTTGCGAATTTTTAAGAAATCGCAATTTGCGATTTTTCATGCATACACTTTTTTTCATCTAATTTTGCGATTCCTTAACTGAGGGAAAAAATTAAGAAATAGCAAAAAAATTCCGATTCCTAAAAATGCGATTTTTAACAAAAATGATGATGCATCCAAAAAGTTCAAATTGCATTCGCAAACGGCCACATTTAGCAATTTGCACCATTTGCAAATGCAAATTACTATGATGCATGTGCCCCTTAGTTTCTGTAAATGACAGAATTTCAATATTGCCTGCTTTTGAAGTGCACTGTTAAAACATTTCAAGAATATGTTTTAGCGGGAGGAGCCAAGATGGCGCTCAGAGCGGACGTGTAGTCCCTCGGCTCCGGGGACCGTCTCCGCCTTCAAGCCTCTCCTGCCAGATATCCTGCAACACAGTGGCTGATTCCGACAGCGGACGCACTTCGCTGACCCGCTACGAAATCCTGAAGCTTTTGCTCCTTGGCAAGTCGGAGAAACGCTTGGACGCAGCTGGCGACCCGCATCGGCGTGCAGACCGGGGCCTCGCGTGTCTATCGAGGCCGGTCATCAGACGCGCTCCCCCGGGCTTAGTGGCGGTGAGATCCCGATTGGCAGCCATCATCGGCCAGCAGACCCTGCACCCACGTCCCGCTGCACGGTTGGCTTTGCGACAACTGCACCAGGTTAGAACTTTAACGCTACGGACACTTGCACCGTGATTTGTGTGCTTATTGCCTGCATTTCGTCCCGCTATTGGCGAGGGGCTTCCGACCTGGCCAGACGCTAGAAACCAAGCGGAACGACGTTCTGGACGGACTACAATACTGTCTTTACCCTGGCTCAGATGTCTGACTTTGCACCACGCCCGGTTGTCCTTCTAGGGTGCGCTGCCTGTTCCTACCCGGGGTCTCCCTGCCTGCTGCTATGGCGGACATGCTGCTGTGTGCCGTGACTGATTGGCCGTGATTGGTGTTTTGGACTCACTGGGTGGAGAAACATGCCTGATATATTGTGTGCTCCCTCGTACAGCTATGGGAGCATTTTGGAAGCGGTCCTCTCCTTCCGATCTGAGGCTCTACGCTCTGGCTACGCCCTGCTAGACAAAATGGAGGGCATCCTCAGTGCTTCAACTCGCCCCAAGATGGCCGACTCACGGGGACTCGGCGCCGCTCTTTGTTCCACCCTCGCCTGTGTTCCGGTGGTGCCCACTGGAGTCGGTAGCACCCCCATGACCCCAAGCCTGTCGCTGCCATCAGTCACGGGAGAGTGGCTCCCGAATTCCTACAGTCTGGCCCCTTCGCCACGACGCGAGCCCGCCCTCCTCGTCATGTTCACAGACCCCCGAGACTCGCTCAGAGAGGAGATGTACGCAGAGGTTTTCCTCCCTGCCCTGGCTACACTCGGAGAGTTTGGATTGGCATACTCGGCGCTTTCTTTGGGACTCCTGGATTTAACTGCCCTGCGTGCACCGGGACACCTGCACCGTGGTTTATTCCCTGGATTGCCGTCTGCACCTACATCAACCATACGGATCTGCGGTGGCAAGGAGAGAACGGGACAAGGATAGACACTTCCATTATTGGACTGATGGATTCCTGGTAACTGATCGTGACGGAGTGGGACATATTGTCGATACTCTGTTTATTGTTTTTGCCGCTGTGCTCCACTTTGTGTTCTGGGACCGTGTTATGGCCATCGGGCTACTGACTCCTACTCTTGCGCTACTATTGTGGGTGGGACGGCGAGGGACCTAGTCTCTTTGAGTGACCAGAACATGTATTGGTGGGGACAGAAGATTATAGTGGGGGCTTGAGCTTGGTTGGGTGTTGTTGCCTTGCATAGATTGCGCGCTGCTGCTGCGACTCCACCTTTTCTGCATACTGGGCATATTATAATTGTTGGGCGCCAGACCACTGTGGGAACTATTGGTGTGAGATGGCGGAGCTGGGGGACGGGTAGTGGGCTCCTCCCCACTTTTCTTTATTTCTGAGAGTCTTAGGATTCTATCCTTTCTTACTCTCTATATTTCGGGACTCCTTTTCTTGGGCGACAGGCACACTGCTAGGGGGGGTCAGGCCGTAGCCAGCTGCAGGGGTGCAGGGTGGGGGGTACTTGGGGGGTGGGGATGCTTTCTTTTTGTTTTGTTTTTTTTTCTTTTGTTCTATGGGCCTTCTATTCTTTTTCCCTTTTTTCCTTCCCTGGGGTTTAGACGCTTCTTTCCTGGGTGCTGCGCAGCGACTCTGGTGTTTCTTATGCTCCAAGATTATCTATCCTGATTGTTTTACACCAGTATTGACTTGTTGCACCACGTTATCCTATTCATGTCTATCCTACAAGGAAAACTTTTAAAACTAGACCTCAGTCCTTCTGTAATGCATCCTGTGTGCTTCAGTAATTTGTAATGTACCGTATGTGTGAGCCCCAGGGCTCCTGTTGATCTGTAATTGCCTTTCCTTATCAATAAATGTCAACCAAAAATTAAAAAAAAAGAATATGTTTTAGCGAACACTCTTCCTACAGATCAATCTTCACTACGACTTCATTGGTTTCCTAGCTAAAATCTCTAATTCAAGAAGATAATATGCTAACAATAACACACCCTCATCTAAGGATATGAATTGCCATATGCAAAGTACAGGGAAGTGGAGCAGCAGGGACATAAATCTTTTTTATGCTCATTCCCTGACACTTTCCAGCACCGGATCCCATTTAAAAAACTGCAGAGTGATAATTTCACATTGCTGGGACTGGAGTGTCCCTTGCATAGTGTACAACTGTGTTTCCATGTCCTGAGTGCCCAAGCGCATCTGTTATCCCGGTCTTAGGCCCTAGATTCACTTTTATATGTAGTGTACACAAAGGCCTAAACCTATCCCTTGACACAAGTGACATCCTGGACCTATCCTGTGACCTGGATGTGCGCACCAAGTGTGTCCTTACTATACTGCGAAAAAACCACTGTCCCCTTCATGGGTTTAGTATGTTGTGAGCAGACCTTTTTACCAGCATCATTGGTTTGGAGGTGTACCAGCTCACTGGTGCAAAGTTCAGCTTCTATGTGGTAACACAGACTCTACTGCAAATATCCAATGTGCCTGTTGTGAAGGTTTGTGTTATGTAGCCTGTGAAGTACATGCATTGTGCATTTGAGAGCACCAGAGTAATGGTTGCCTGTGGTGTCCATTTGGGATGCACCTGGACTGTTCCTGAGCACATGGTGGATGTAAGGTTTTCTCCCAGACACTGGAATTGTATTGCTGACATTCCTGAAGCTGGAGGAAGGGTACTTAGACACTGAAGTGGAGACAAGGCTACCTTTGATAGTAAATTAGGCTTTCTGGGGGACTGTTGATTAGTCTTCCTGTAGCACTGCCATTTGGTAGATGGTGGCAGTGAATGGTGGGACTGCAGGCTCTGTTACTCAAGGGGAAAAGGATCCTTTTTGCTGATACTATTCTACAGGCTCGTCCATGATCTCTGCTCAGTGTGGCTGTTGATACGGAGATGCAGAAGGTCTGTGTGCCTCTGTTTTAGGGGTTCCAGGACAGGATTATCCTGCTGTGAGGAGCACCAAACTACATGAAAACTGTGTCTGGAGATCAGCCTGGAAAGGGCTCTTGAAAGTGCAGACAGTGAATCCACATCTTCTGTCTGCTTTGACATCATAAAAGTGGGAGCGTCTGACACACTTGTTGTTCCAGTCCAATTTCTCTTGGCCAAGGAAGGACGTGCTCCACAAAGTACTCTGAGTACTGCTGTGCAATCAGAGCAGGTGTCTACCTGGCAACCAGCTACCCAGAGTTTATGGGACACTTCCTGAAGCCTTGCCTGGATGGCAGAAGCTGTTCATCTGACCAGAAGAATCTACAGCCAACATGCTTGCTGATAAAGGGATGAAGCCTGCCAACCATGCAGGAGGTGTGACTGTCCAAGGTGAACCAGAAGCAGCTTGGCCTGCCAGAAAAGAAATACTGTGGAGTGTGATCTGCATGCCCTGAGAAGCCTGGGCTTTGTCTTTCCTTACAACCGGTTCAGAGTGGGAACCGCAACAATGAACTGAGCTTAAAGCAAATAGTGCCACTGTATTAAAGAAGTGCTGCCCAAAGCAGACTGTGCAACTGTCTTCTATTTACCGTAACATTTGTAAAGTGCTCTGATACCCATCCAGGGTCAAGTTTGCGCTATATAGAACTTTATCAATAAAAAAATTAACTGCATCAAATAGACTCTACCCATTAAGTGTTGGGCTGCACCACTGGGAGAACCCACTGCAGTCACAGTCTCTCTTGCAGCTGCTTTGTACCACTCTGACCTCTGGCCCTCACGGTCCAATCGCCTTGCATCATCAGAGACCCAGAAGTGGGTCAATTGTCCTCTGGAGGCTTACGTTTTCACTGGAGCATCTGCACACCTGCAAGGACTCCTAGCTGTGGTCCTCTCTGCTGTCTGATAAGAAGTCTTTCTGATAGCAGATAGTATCTCCTGCCAGGGTAATACATGTGCCCGGGCCAGCATGGCATTTTGCAATTGCATGCAGGAACTACTCTAGTAATTTGGGGCTAACAGATTTTTCCCCATTCTGGGCTAAACACTGGACAGCTGATATTAGGGGTGGAGCTGCCAGACAGAACTGTTAACTTCAGTTCTTATAATTCCACCTCCAGTTACCTCCCATCTTGTAAAGGGGGCCTGAATGCATATTCTCACTGATATAGCGGTTTTAAGTAGAACTTGCTCCTTTTCACTTTTGACGTGTCTGGGACATGTAACATTGAACTTTCTGGTTGATTCCTCATTTCCATGGGTTCCCCTATTGTAGTTTAGTTCCTTTATTACTCATGCAGGATCTGCACGTTTGGATGACATAAACTGTGGGATTGGTGGTAGACTAACTCTAAGCACCCCCACCGAATATGTCAGCCTGTTTGCATTCACTAGCTCACAGTGCCACTATAATCTCCTCTTATCGGTGAGAGAATAGTTTCTAGCAACCTTAGAACATGACAACCCTGATCCCCCAGGATTGTGGAAACAAT
The DNA here is from genome assembly GCF_964263255.1 of Lissotriton vulgaris. Lineage (NCBI taxonomy): Eukaryota > Metazoa > Chordata > Amphibia > Caudata > Salamandridae > Lissotriton > Lissotriton vulgaris. The sequence continues at coordinate 2,050,047,539 of NC_141685.1, forward strand.
GTACTACCTTTCGCTCAGTCACTCGTGCTCACTTACTTTGTCTCAGAGAGTTACACAGAAGAAAGAGTCGGTGTGTTACAATAAGTATTTATTGCACAGTTGTTCTTCTAGTGTAAAATATATGTGCAATAACAACAACCATTAGACAGGGGGAACAGCGTTTACCACACAACTTTTACCACGCAGTACCTTTACCACGCAACTTTTAAAACGCAAGTCGATACAACGACTTGCGCTGGGGGGCGCTGTAGGATAGGGAATAGTTTAATTTACTATCCAAAACCTTCCCTACTATCCACGGGGACTGGAGTTGGAATAGTAAATTAAACTATTCACTATCCAGCGCCCCCCAGCGCAAGTCATTGTAATGACTTGCATTGTGAAACCTGCGTGGTAAAGGCATGCTTTGTAAAAGCATGCGTAGTAACGACATACATCCGTTAGACAGTAGCCAAGATATATGATCAGCAGTAGAGTGAATATGAAAGGATAGTACAGTTCGACCATTTGGCAATAGTCATGAACACATACATGGATATGAAATGCATGATAAAAGAAAGCGTGTGTACTCCTACGATGCCTATCTAGATGTACCTAGCATGTGAGTAGGCGTAAAGCCAAGAATCCCCCTAGGTTTAGTCTAACCCCATTACCTGAAGAGTGAGAGAATGTGGACACCCCGCAAGGGATGTTTAGACCGTTGTCAGCTGGATCATCTGCAAGCAGGAACCTCAGCGTGTCTGGTCAGTGTGTCGGCCTGGACATCTCGCTTCCATCTAGCTAACACTAGCAAGACATGCTGTATTTATACAGAAAGTATGTAAGGTTCCTTTATCCCTTGTTTCTTATATTAGCCATTGTTGTGTATGAGGAAGATGTATGGGATAAACCGTTTACGTAGATATGGGGAGGAAGGTGGTGTAGCCCCAGCCTGGTTTCCAAGAACCCTTATGAATATTCTTTCATACTGTATCAGTCTAAAGATGAAGTCATAGAACACCATTGTTCAGGGAAGCCCTCCTTCTGAGCCCAGGACTAGAACTAGATAAAGGTTCAATCCTAAAAGGCTTGTTACTGTGTACTGAAAGGATATGATGTTACCCTGGTCTATAGTAGGGTACCTATATGAAACATAACACCCACTCCTCTTCCGAATAGTCAACAATATTACAATACTAGCAAACCATACATTTTTACTAGATAGCAGTGCATAAAATTATCAGTGAGCCACGTAAAAACATTTTAACACATTAAAATCATTTCTTTTTTAAATAGTGAAAAAGGGGGAAAAACTTTTTCTGAAAACTAGTTCTTTGGAATTGTTCCTTAAGTCACAGTCCTAAATGAGTTTGTTTATATAATTCAAACCCCTATAAGCTTTCCTGAAGGCCATGCTTTTCTAGAGAAAGTGTCAATTTTAGGAAATGTTACAATTTTATTTGAGTTTGAAATGAAAAAAAAAATCAAAATTCTTTCCCAGCACACGATGAGCCAATTATAGATTAAGTGTCCTGGCTGGGAGACGCAACATCGTTGTTGCTTGCTGCAGCAGGGGACCGACCTTGTAGCATCTCGCAGAGTACGTCAGTGGAGCACAAATGATATTCAGAACTGCCAATAGCTGGTGTAGAGGGATGTATGATGTTACAACGCATACTTTTACCACGCATACCTTTACAACGCGGTTTTTACAACGCATGCCTTTACAACGCATAGCGCTTTGGGGTGCTGGATAGTGAATAGTTTAATTTACTATTCCAACTCCAGTCCCCGTGGACACTAGGGAAGGTGTTGGATAGTAAATAAAACTTATTCCCTATCCTAGAGTGCCCCCCAGTGCAATGCGTTGTAATGGTTTGCGTTGTAATGACTGCGTTGTAATGGTAGTGCGTGGTAAAAGTTTCGTTGTAAAGGTTGTATACCGGTGTAGAGGCAGCTGGTGCGGTAGTCGATACCTGGGTGCTAGTGGTGCTTGTGGTAGTGCTAGTGGTAGACCTAATGCTCGGCCTAGTTGTAGCAAAAAGGCACCTGCGGGTTCTCGAGGAATGCAGCCATCAAGACAGTAATACGCTAGGGACATTGCTGAGCATGGGACCTCAAGGGTCCAGCCTGGGGTTTAGATCCGCAGGCGTATCCGTTGCAAATTCCAGACAGAGGTCCAACACGCATTCATCTGTGCAAAACAGGCATCGTAGAAAAGGTAAGATGCAGTCCATCCAGATGGGTCTAAACGATAGGAACCAAGAGGCGCTTAGTTCCCATAGGCGAGGTGTGCCCAATATTGTACCTTGCGTTCACGGTATTTCTGCTCCAGGAGAGCTTTTGCCACCTCGTTGGTGATTGGGCTGTCCATTGCGTAGCAGATAGATGAGAATCCGGACTCCAGCTATTGAGAGCAGGATCAGAGGTAGAGCTCCAAAAGTGCTTCCAAATACGGAGTGTATAAAGTTTGGAATAACTCTGAGGATTATCTGAAAGGTGCTTAGAAATCCTGACCCTATGGTTTCAAATAGGTGTACAATTACACTCGCATTAGACATGTTAAAGATACGACTCACCATTTCTACTAAATGAAAGGGGCAGTTTGTACATATGAGTTCCTGTATCTCGGTCGAGGTCCTTGCGACTTAAAGGTCAAAGGTCTCTCGAGTGGAGGTTAAGGGTAAAGTTTGCTATAAAAGCATGGCTTTCAGTCTGCTCAAAGTATCAAATTGTATAAACAAAACATTCAACGAAGGCCATAATGCCGCCTTCCTGACTGTACTTGTTTGGGCAAACAATACTTGTATACAGTAAGTAACCCTGGACTTCACAGTGACCAGCTAGGCAATACCCTGAGGCATACCACAGCAACCTTAATCATTGAGCATTAAGTTACTCCCATTTGAGAGCAGTTCGAATACCGGTGTTATCACGGCAGCTGGAGGACCTTTCATGTGGAGAGACAAATTTGCTATTGAACTATTACATGCTCCGTGCAATAAAATGTCCTGGCACATGACAGAACCACTTCAAGCGTTCTTGCAGTTTGTACCACTTAGAAACACCTCCTGATCCCCACTCCGGCATCAAAATCTATATGGTAATTCCCGGGATTCCTTAATGTATTCCTTACCCATTTTCCATATTTGCCTGCCTGTCTTTGTTCAAGTCAATATTGAAATTGAAAAGTAGTGACCGGTAGAGTTATGTGGCCATGGATGAGCCATTCAGTAAATGGTGATTACGCCACTGTAAATGGTAATCTATCCAGTTTTTACAATATGCAGCATTGTATATTTAGCTTCCCTTTGTGCCATTTCAAACTGTTTATCTGTTAGATTATATTCGGAAAACAGAGACGTACTGTTGATATAACGCCAAGGCGCATAGCCTGCATGCAAAGATTGTAAGGTTCAGCTTAATAACATAATAGAATGTAACTGAGATTGCCCGTGTTGTAACAAGGCCAATTCTTGTTCTAGTATGTCTGGTGCAGAAGACACAAAGTTGTCTAATGAATAGATCCTAGAGGTCAAAGTTGTTAACCCATTGTCTACCACAGCTAGAAATTTCTCTAAGTTAATACGGTCTATTTCCCGTATTCTCTTTGCGGCTTCTTGTTGGGATATTTTCCAAATTTCATTGTAGGCAGCGTAAATGCCAGCATATATGAAACATTTCTGACGTGTCTTTCTGGGACCGAACAAAAAATCCCTAAGATCTATGTCTTGTGAGAGTAAGGATAAGTGTTGTTTCACTTCTGTGAGTGTTGAGGTTTCTAGCCAATCAAGACGCAACTTTCGAAAAACTATAGGATGTCACTACCCCTGGGTGTTCTCTCTGTACATAACGTGGGTCTGCCCTGTGGATACTGAGCCCTTCGGTAATACCCAAGAATCTATCATGACATCTGTTTGTGTCTAAGGGCAAAACCACCCATTCTTTCCAATTTGGGTCTGTTCTATTGTATTGTAAAATGTCATCTACTGTTGCCCCTGCCTTTGTAGTTTAATTTCTGCCACCCTTGTGTTGATGTTCAAAACCGAGGTATGTTCAGGTCCTTGTTCTTGGCTAGTGCAAGACAGGATGTGTTTTGCACAGTATCATTTAGAAATAGCATGTGCTGTGGAATGAGGCATACTCTAAATAGTGTTTCTTTTACTTGGACTTGCCAGTTCCTAGATTCCCTAACCGATTTTAAGTTTATTGTGTCCTTCCATAAGTCAAAACCCTGTTCAGACAATTGGGCAATAAAGGAAGCAGAGTAAATCTGTTTGGCGTTAGTCAGCATAATTTTCAGTGCCGATGAAGGTGCAAACTTATAATAATATGAGGTCGGGTCAGCGGTGTTGAACTCTGAAAAATATGAAAATTTCTGTGTAAATGTTTGCGGACTACATTTTGGTGGTGTAGGGTAATGTTCCCATTGATGGTACTCAAAAACATTTCTAGGTGTAATAGAGTTTTGTAGGAAATGATGACCATAATGTTGGTAACAGTACAAAGTGTCATAGTCTGAAGTACCTTCTAGCATTTCAGTGTTTGGAAATGTGGCAGTTTTCTCTAAATCAGACAACATTTTATTAACAGTTTCAGTGTCCCAATCATCGGAAAAATTACTGGAGGTAAAGATATCAATTAATGAAATTTTAAATAAATGAGAAATTTCTAAAAGTTTGGTCGGGCCGAATATATCGAAATCAACTTTGTCCCAAACTATACCATCCGGTATAGGAACTGCTGTGATGTTCATTGATGACAAGTTTTTTTGTTCACAATGTGATGATTGATCTGACTTCAGGATTAGGTTGACTGTTTGGGCTGTAGAGCTTTGCTGAAGGTATAGTCCATTAATAGGCATGCTAATTGTTATAACTAAGCCTAGCCAGAAAAGAAAAAACAGTATCCCAGTAATTACCCAGAGTTCTACCCAAGGCGATACCAGGTATGTCTATTGAAGAAAGTGCAGAAAGTTCTTTATACGTTGCTTGTGTGATTGTTGGGCTGGCATTGTTTCCGGTTCACTTGGATCCAAGGAAAACGTATCAAAGTTCATGAAATAGCCAGAAGCAGTTTGATCAATTGTTGGAATTGCATCAGGATTTGTTGAAATCGAATTTTGCTCATGTTGAGGCATGTTGACGTAGACGTCTGTATTAAGTCTAATTGCAACATGGTTATTATTTTGAGTTTGATTTTGAAGTTGAACTTCGGGTTCAAGAGGAACGAGTTCTGTAGCATTGTTGCAAAGTCTTTCATTCTGCACAGGAGGCTCTTCAAACCTGATGAGTCTTTCTGTTTGAACTTTCCAGGATTGAAGCGAGAGGAGGGTGTTTGCTACTTTGGAGTCCACGAGGCCTACTGCTTAGTATTGGCAACATAGTGTGGTTTGATTCAGTCGATTGAGACAAATATTTTCTCATTTTTCCCTGCAAGAGGCGGCAGAGTAACTGTTCATGTTCCTTGTACTGCTAGGACTGATACAGCTGTTCTGTATGATGGTCCAAATTTTTTTTTGTCCGCTAATTTCTCTCTGATCAGATCCCAGACTTTTGGGATCCAGACAGGTCTTGCCATGACTGCCTTGACTTCCCCAGTGGAGGTCTGTTTTTTGTGGACATTGCTTTGCTGTGTCCTGGATTCATTTAGATCCTGTAAAACAGCCAAACGATCATGGATATCAAATGGTTTTTCATCCACCACTGTGCCTTCACAGTCAAGATCAGGTACCCACATTCTTGGCCCAAATAGGACCTCATATGAGTGACCCCCCCTAGAGAACTTCTTGGCTGATTATTGAGTGCTCTTTGTACCGAATATAAGTGATTGACCCAACTACCGCCTTTGCCTAATATCCTAGCTGTTGCAGATTGCTTTAAGTCACTGTTTTCCTCTCCACAACCGAATTTCCCTCAGGATGGAACAAAGAGGAGTAATGCAATGCTACGCCCATACTTTCCATGGCCTCTTTGTAAGCCCAAGAGCAAAACGCCTTGGCCATGGTCAGAATTTAACGTACCAACTGCGTATGTCCCTCTAAAGACTTGCAAATCATTGATAACAGTTCGAGCGTCAGCCGATCGCTGATGCCAGACCCATAGGAATCTTGAGCATGAATCTACTGCCACCAAGATATACTTGTAAGCCCCATCAGAGTGTAAGGTTCCGCAGTGGTCCAAATATACGCATGCAAGAGGTTTGTCTGATTTTAGTAATAGTTTCTGCGCTGGGCGTGTTATGTTGGATCCTTTCATCTGCAAGCAGATGTTACATTTCAAGACATAGTCCTTAGTTTGTTTTGTTAAACCTGGCCCAAACCCTTGTGTGCTGCAACTATCAAACCTTATCTGCGATCCATATTTGGTATTACTCTATCCCCCACTCCAGGAATCTGAGCATGTTGCTTGCATCTAACTTGTAGGAAATTTGAGAGGAAATTTCTTTGGTACTGCTCAGCTGCCTCTGCTTGAAGCAATGACAGTGAACATAATTTCGCTGTTTAACCTCGTTTTTGAATGAGTGATTGCAGCTACGGAAGCCGTGCGTACAGCCCCCTTCGCTGCTTCATCAGCCAATGAATTCTCTTCAACTTGAACATCATCACGCTGATGACTCAGTGTTTGTATCACCTGAGCCCTCTGTAGTTCGTTTTTCCAACTCTACTACCTGTTCCCATAGCATTTCATGCTTAATTGTGCCACCTTTTGCATCTTTGACCCCATTTTGCTCCCAAAGATATAGATATTCATTATACGATTGCACACAGGGAAAGAAATCACTTACGATTAGTGTGGGGAATTCGTGATCCGTATCGTGATGCCAGTATTAGTGCTTTTTACTCTGCCAACTGAGCTATGCAGTCTCCTAGAGATTGCGTTTTGGTGCAACTTGGATGGAACTTCCCATCCCACATGCGACCTTTAATGATAGCACATGCTGCGCTGTATTGTTGCTTACTCCCTATGGCCGGTTGAGCAGATCCGTCAGTGTTAATAATACGTTTATACTGATCGAGAGGCAGGATTTCATTTGGTAGAGGATATTCTTGTTCGTATTGCAGGAATGCTTGTGTTTTTAAACTTGGATCAAATCTGATTCAACGTCTGTTGCAGTAATAGAATTAGCCCATTGTATCCATCTCAGATGTAAGGCTTTTGCAATAGGAATTCTAGCCTTTGTGACAGCTTCTAAAGCGGGTACCGGAGTTACGACTATTATGTTACAGCGGTTTTGAACTGCTGTCAGGATTTTCTCTCTTGAAGTGAAACGCAGTTCTGCGTTTGTGTACAGGTGTGATTTGTATGCGATTGGTACCATTTCGCCTTCATTAAAGGTTAAATAGGTGTACCCGCATTGACCCGATATTACAAGGATAACCAAATGGCATTTGTTTACGCTTGTTTGGAAGTGTTTTGAAGCTATCACATCTTCCTGTAGTGAACATAGGATATTTGTGTTCTCCTGTGTCCAATGTCTAACTGAAAAGGTGTTATTAAGTCGTAGAAAGGTTTTACTTTTTCTGCATAATCCAAAATGTATGTTATGCCGAAATTTAGGAATCCCAATATTGTTTGGAGATTTTAAAAATTTTTTGGAGACTGGAGCAGCGCACACTTTTTAAAAAAGTTAGCCGCCAGACTTTTCCCTTCACTTGACAACTCAAATCCTAAAAACAGGACACTGAGGTGGTCGATTTTTGATTTTTTAAAGTTATATTTGTAGCAAATACCATAATAATGGTGCTCACACTGGTCAAGTCCCTCTCTAAGTCATCGTCCGTCAGGTAAATATCATCCACATAGGACAATGCTTCTTCATCAAATTTTTGTAGTAACTCAATTCCCCTTGCTGAAAATACCCCGGGGCTGTTCTTATACCCCACAGGGTGGAGATAACAAAATTGTCGCTGGGACCCTAACGCTGATAATGCGGTCAAATACCTGCTTTCAGGCGCTATATTTTTGCAGAAAAATCCATTTGAGATATCAAGTGTTGTTTGTATTTTTTCCGCACAATGTTATTCATTAATAAGGCACTGTGTGCATTTTGGACAGCAAATGTCTTTGTGCAAGTGTTTAAATGTCTGTAATCTAAAACTAGACGATATGTATTGTCCGGTTATGATACGGGAAACAAATGATTTTTCATTGGTGAGGTACATGTTTCGATGATCACTTGATATTCAACTTGATTCAAGATCTCTCTGACCCGTTTTTTAGCTTCTTGCTTTATTGGGTATTGTCTCTGAACATTTGGTGACATTTTTGATGTACTCACGTGGTGGGTTGAATTCTCATCCCATCCAGCATGATTTTTATATAATGCTGGAGCGAGGGCTACTTCCCAATTCTGTGCAAATGTGTAGTTAAGGTGCTCGGGAACGTGGTCGGAGAGAGGTGGAATAAGTATATTTTCTCCACTAGGGCACTCCATAATAAATGCTGACAGCCAATCTTGCTAAGCTTGCAGGATGTCCTAACCAGATGATAAGTTCTTCCAAAAGAGACCTTTTTTTTCTGGGCTTGTCCCCCTCCATCCGGAGTGTTATTTCATGTAACTTATGTGGGATGCTCACCCTTTTATCTGGTGTTTCCACCATGATGTAATCATTCAAATCTGCTGTCACCAGAAATTCCTTCAGGTTCTGGTGAGCTATTGTTACTTTTGCCGCACTGTCTAGCATCGTCAGAGCCCATTTCCCGTTCAGAAGTTGTGTCCTCAAAATTCTGCGTATGTCTGGTTTTCAGGCCTGCAACCTTTTTCTTTTTTTTAAACTGAGGCTTTGATTTTGGATTTTATTCTTTTTTGGAAGTATATTCTTGGGTGTGCTGCTTGTCTCTGGACTTTGTACGTTCTTCTTTGTGTTCTGACCGTTCTTCTCTCTCTGAGTTTTTCGATGAACCCTGAAAGGAATGAGAGGAATGTGTATCAGTATCAGGTATCAGGTTTCCTAATGTTATCCCTATGCCTAAGGTTGTATCTCTTTTCAGAGTGCTCCTGTGGAGGAGATCTACCTCTGGATTGAGATCTTTTCTTTGAAAAGTTTTGTTGTTTTTTTATTGTCCCACTTCTTTTTTGAAGAAGAAGCAGGTGTGTGCTTAGAAGTGTCCTTTTCAGGACTGCCCATCAGTTGTGGTTTTAAAGCTTTCCCACCCAAACTGTCTCTGCCTAATTCTGCATACGTAGTTTCAATAATTTTGGGTAGTTCATGTTGTTGTTCAAATGGACTGAACTCCCTTAGGCATTGGCGGATTGCCACTGAAGCAGCTTCCACTTTGATATTAGTTAGTATTATGGCTGATACCTGTTCATAGTTATTTAATAACATCATCCCTAAGTTTAGAGCAGGCTCTGCTCCATACTCGCTCTCTATATGTCTCAATACATCGGGTATCACTGCTAATGAAGGAATACCATGGGTTCTGGTATATATTTTTTAAAATATTATCACCGGTTTTTATCTCACTGCGCGGCCAAGTTCCACACTATGCCGTAACTGTCGTACTTGTTCACTCTACGTCGTGGCACAAATAGGACTGTTAGCATTTGTTTTCATCTTCGATCGTGTGTGTAATGTCACGGTAAAACGACACTCCTCCGCGGACACTAGCCTGTGAACTGCCTAAAACTATGCTAACGCCAGTTGCAATTGACATTTTCCTATCACTGCTGCACGGTAGTAGACTCCCACCCACGGAGTTTACTATTAGTCACAATAAGACAACGCTGATCCTCGTCCCATTACCAACATAGTCCTGCGTCACCCACGATCACGGCAGTAATCTCATTTTCTTGTGCATCAAGTTGTTTTCACCTGACAGCTTTTTAAGCACTGAGGCACCATGATGTCTAGGTTTGAAAACATTCACGGTTGTTTAGTCCATAATTTTTTGTAAATACTCTTTTCTTTTCTCCATTTTTTCCACTTTTACCATTCTAGGTTTGAGAGGCTTGTTATTATTAGGCATTTATGAAATGTCCTGATGATGATCCCTGTGATTTAAATGTGGGATCGAAACGCCGTCGACCATATTCATGTGCCATATACAGTCTGTATACTATGTGCAATGTTTATGTAATGGCGCATCTGATAATATCTGTTCACACTGTGGTTTAAAAGAACAATTTAGCTTTTTGCCTAGAAGCCCTTTCTGTTCACTTTGAGTGTACTAAAGTGTCAATGTGTATTTGAGGTACAGGCTTGTGCCCCACACTGTGATACTGTTGAAGGATATTCTTTTAAATATTTTGTTATGAAAAATACATGCTGACCACTGTCTGGCTGGACAAGTCACCTAAATACGGAATCCATTGTGTCTGTATTTATTTACTTGGTTTATCTTGTGTTGCATGGGACCACTGTTGTTTTCATAAGATTGTTCCCTGAGGTCCTTTGCTGATTGACTTGGGGCCCCTTGTTGTTTTGAAACACACTGGTATATATGGCAGCAAAGACTGTACCCCAAGTGGTACAATCCTCTAACTGTGGTGTTATCCCCATGAGCAAGCAGATTGTTAGCATTCTGCTTTTTTTCAAATGGAGTAGTGTCCAGGAATACTGCCTCAAGCTGAGTTATTTTCTGAGCTACCCAGAATAGCATCTGTTCACGTTTTGTGGGCGTTTTGCCCATTACTCGCGCCAGGATACTATACTATTTAGTAGCAGAGCGCGTTATAAAAGCCTCTATAATAATAATAATACTGCGGGTAATGTTTGCTGAGTAATTTTAGTTGCTGTACCCTGAGATTGAGTTACATTTGTTGCAACTATTGCTGATTGGACTGTGAAAGTCCTCATGATGAATTGTGTGATGTTTCTGTAGATTTTAATTAATTCTTTATGTAGAGTGAGTAATTCGGCTGTGGCATTGTTTCGATTTCAGGATGAGGTGTGTAGCCTGCTAATATAGGCCATGTTGCTCCTGGTCTTCCTAAAGGACCAAACCTTACTCCTCCTTTTAGGAGGGATAGGGCGCCATTAAACCAGTATTGATGCTCCTGGTAAGTGAGTGGAATCTCTATGTCTTCAAATGGACAATATTCTTCTGGTGCATCTCCCTCTGTGTATGAGTGAAATGTATGTGTTATTGCATCTACTGCTGGGAATGTAACCCACAAGTAGAATCCTTCTGTTTTGTTTGATTTGTGTGCCTCAATCACAAAAGCTACTACGCCAACCTTGGCTTGTAAGCTATTTTCGAATAGTTTTAGGGTGATTTTACATCTGTATTTTGATGCAATTATAATTCCGGTCAAATCTTCTTCCCCTCTTGATATGCGTTTAGACACCAGTATTGGATGGTCGCCCTCAGTCATTTTGAAATGAAGAAGATTGTTCAAGGGAAATAAGATAAAGCTTTATGCAAAATTGTTTAGGAACACTGTCTCCTGTCCAGCTGGATTAACCAACAGCCAATAAATATGATCTTTCACCTACTCAGCTGTGGCGGATCTTGTTCCCATCCACTCCATACGTCTCTGGCGTTTTGTGAGTAAAGGTCTCTGAGAATAAGCACAACTGAATTACTCAATTTCTGCTGTTAAATAAGTACCAAATCAATGTTGATGGCTCCATGTAGTTTAGTTCCTATATTACCCATACAGGACCTGCACGTTTGGACAACATAAACTGTAGGATTGGTGGTAGACTTACTCTTAGCACCCCAACCGAATATGTCAGCCTGTTTGCATTCACTAGCTCACAGTGCCACTAGAATCTCCTCTTATCGGGGAGAGCTAAGTTTCTGGCAACCTTAGAGCATGACAGCCCTGATCCCCCAGGATCGTGGAAACAATGCACTACCTTTCGCTCAGTCACTCGTACTCACTTACTTTGTCTCAGAGAGTTACACAGAAGAAACAGTTGGGCGTGTTACAATAAGAATGTATTGCACAGTTGTTCTTCCAGTGTAAAATATATGTTCAACAACAACGTTAGACAGTAGCAGAAATATATGATCAGCAGTACAGACAATATAAAAGGATAGTACAGTTCTACCATTTTGCAATGGTCAGGAACACATACTTGGATATAAAATGCATGATAAAAGAAAGCGTGTGTACTCCTATGATGCCTATCTAGATGTACCTAGCATGTGAGTAGGTGCAAAGCCAAGATTCCCTCTAGGTTTAGTCTAACCCCATTACCTGAAGAGTGAGAGAATGTAGGACCCCATCCTGGTCTTGAGTTGGACACCCCGCAGGGGATGTTTAGACCGCTGTCAGCTGAAGCATCTGCATGCAGGAGCCTCAGCATCTCTGGTCAGTGTGTCAGCCTGGAAGTCTTGGTTCCCTCTAGCTAACACTAGCAAGAGGTGCTGTATTTATACAGAAAGTATCTAAGGTTCCTTTGACCCTTGTTTCTTGTATTAGCCATTGTTGGGTATGAAGATGACGTATGGGACGAACCGTGTACGTCAGACCTTTTCAATGTATGTGTCGCAACACAGTACTGTGTCGCCTGACACGTGTGAGTGTTTCGGAAGACGGTGCTCTCTAATCAAGCATGTACATCTGTCTTAAATCTTTAAGACAGACGTACATGCTTGTTAAGATGTACGTACATTCTCATGCATCAGGACATCTGCGCCGCATACTTTGTATAGCTCTGGTGACGAAGATATGGGGAGGAAGGTGGTGTTGGAAGGTGGTGTAGCCCCAGCCTAGTTTCCAAGAACCATTATGAATATTCATTCATACTGTATCAGTCTAAATGTTAGACCTGACATCATTGGCTTGAGTCTCTCCTCCATTTTTTATGTTTGCCTCTACTGTTTACGATGTTTTGCTGGTATATGCTTTGGGCGCCGTGTCACTGCTGATCAGTGCCATAGCGCAAGTGCTCCCTCTGTTAAAATGATGTATCTATTGTATCCATGTTTGGCTCATTTGGTTTACTGTCAGTCCCTAGTCTAGTGCACCAGAAGTGCCGGGGCTTGTAAATACAAATGCCGCTCGTGGGCTTGCAGCACGCGTTGTGCCACCCACAGGAGCGGCCTTGTATTCTTTGGTATCCCTGAGCTCGGGGTTTAATTACGCATCCGTTGGTGTGGATGGTTTTTGGACTCTGGGTTCGAAAGTAGTACTTTTAGAAAGTGTCTACTTTCTTGTCTAACCATATCTGGTCTCTGCTGGTCTTGCGTGTGTGTGACAGGAGCTGGGTGGCTCCAAGAGGTCTGGATGAGTCAGTGTGGGATGAGTGGGACATTACGTTGAGAGTAGGGGGAGAGTAGTTGTTGATAGCATGCCTTGCCTGATACAATGCTGGCTCCACCTCCTGCCAAGCGACTGATGGCTCTGTGCCTGCCATGGACGATCCTAGCCCCACCTCCTGCCAGGAGGGCGATAGCTCTGCTCCTGCCAGTATCAATGCTGGCTCCACCTCCTGCGGGACGTCTGAGGACCCGGCCCGGCTCAATGAATAGGCCAGGTGTGACTGCCTGGCTCCACCCACCGCAGACCCAGGATGTTGGGAAACCCCCGGCATAGACAAAGGGATCAAAGACGAAAAGGGGTATAAGAGAAGGACCCCTGAACTAGGAAATCAGATCACTTCTGACAAGGAACCCTGTAACCAAGGACAAGAAGCCTGCTGATCTAAAGGACTGCCTACCCCTTCTGCCGGTGTGCTGTTGTTGGGGGAATCCTGCAGTGCTTCTTTATTTTTGCCAAGGAACCAGGAGAGAGGAACTGTGTGTGTACTCTCACGCTTGCTAAGAAAATCTCCAAGGACTGGAAGAGTGCCAGTCTCCTGCCGAAGTCACAGGGCTAAAGGACTTCACCTGCTAAAAAGTGCTATCCGCTGGAAGTGTGAATCCAGCACCTCGGAAAGAACCAGCAATCACGACGATCGGACGCTGGGCCCGACCGACGCCAGCAGCAACGCCAGTGAGTAGGAGTACGGCTCTAACTCCAGAGGACCTCGTGTCTGCCCCGCTGCTGATCGCATCAACTGTGTGCCCTTCGACGCCGTGAGCGCTGCTCACTCTGTGCAACTGCATCACCGACAACGCCTGCTGTGGCCTGATCGACACCGAAGACGCGACGCCGGATTGCTCGATGCCGCTGATCATCGTGTGCTTCCTTTTCCTAAGGTACTGTGTTGTTGGGGGTCCGTGTGACTCCAGGCCCGGCGCAGCGCTCCTCGCGGTCGACGCCGAACCTGTGGATTATCTTTGCCCCGGCGTTGTGTAGCTCCCGTGTGAGTTACCCTGTTGCTAAGAACTGTGTTTCCAAGAAGAAGATTTGCTTGATACTAAAAGACTCTTGTGCTAAAGAAGAAACTACCTTTGAACTTTCCTTTTTCCTTCCCGAACGTATTTATTCCGATTGTGTACAGTTTTGCCGTTATTTGTTCTTGTGCTAAGTCTTATATAAAGATACTTATTTTTATAATACTACTGTGTCGTGTCCATTTGTAGTGTATTCACTGTATTACTGTATGTGGTCATAATTGCTTAACACACAGCCTCTGAGATAAGCCTGTTCTGCTCTGCCAAGCTACCAAGGGGGTGAGCAGGGGTTATCGAAGGGTGTGATCCCCTTGCCCTGACTAGAAAAGGAGTGTCCCTATTTGTCAGAAGTGTATGCCTCTGCCAACTAGAGACAGCCGGTTCTAACACTAAAGATGAAGTCATAGAACGCCATTGTACAGGGAAACCCTCCTTCTGCACCCAGGACTAGAACTAGGTAAAGGTTCAATCCTAAAAGGCTCGTTACTGAGTAATGTAGGGGAGGTGAAGTAGGTTTAAGGGTATGATGTTATCCTGGCCTATATTAGGGTACCTATATGAAACATAGCACCCACTCCTCTTCTGAATAGTGAACAATAATAAAATGCTAGCAAACCATACATTTTTACTAGGTAGAAGTGCATAAAATTATCAGTGAGCCACGTAAAAACATTTTAAAACATTAAAATCATTTTTTTTTTAAATAGTGTAAAAAGGGTTAAAAAGGTTTTCTGAAAATTAGTTCTTTGGATAGGTTTCTTAAGTCACAGCCCTAAACGAGTTTGTTTATGTAATTCAAACTCCTACAAGCTTTCTAGAAGGTCATGCTTTTCTAGCGAAAGTTTTAGGAAATGTTCAAATTTTATTCGAGTTTGAAATGAAAAGAAAAATCTGAATTCTTTCCCAGCACACGTTGAGCCAATTATAGATTAAGTGTCCTGGCTGGGAGACGCAACATTGTCGTTGCTTGCTGTCACCGGGGACGGACCTCAGAGTACGTCAATGGAGCACAAATTATATTCAGTACTGCTAATAGCTGGTGTAGAGGCAGCTGGTGCTGTAGTCGATACCTGGGTGCTAGTGGTGCAGGTGGTAGTGATAGTGGTAGAACTAATGCTCAGCCCAGTTGCAGCAAAAGGCACCTACGGGTTCTCGAGGAATGCAGGCATCAAGGTAGGAATACGCTGGGGACATTGCTGAGCATGGGACCTAAAGGATTCCAGCCTGATGTTTAAATCCCCAGGCGTGTCTGTTGCAAGTGTCAGACAGAGGTCCAACACGCATTCATCTCCGCAAAACAGGCATTGAAGTACAGGTAAGATGCAGTCCATCCAGACTGGTCTAAACAATAGGAACCAAGAGGCGCTTAGTTCCCGTAGGCGAGGTTTGCCCAGATGTTGTACCATGCATTCACGGTACTTATGCTCCAGGAGAGCTTTTGCCATCTCGTTGGTGATTGGGCTGTCCACTGCCTAGCAGATAGATGACAATCAGGATTCCAGCTATCGAGAGCAGGATCAGAGGTAGAGCTCCAAAAATGCTTCCAAATACGGAGTGTATAAAGTTTGGAATAACTCCGAGGATTGTCTGAAAGGTGCTTAGAAATCCTGACCCTATGGTCTCAGAGAGTTACACAGCAAAAACAGTTGGGCGTGTTACAGTAAGTATTTATTGCACAGTTGTTCTTCTAGTGTAAAATATATGTGCAGCGACAACCGTTAGACAGTAGCAGAGGCATATGATCAGCAGTACAGTGAATATAAAAGGATAGTACAGTTCTACTATTTTGCAATAGTCATGAACATATACATAGATGTACAATGAATGATAAAAGAAAGTGTGTGTACTCCGACGATGCTTAGCTAGATGTACCTAGCATGTGAGTAGGTGTAAAGTCAAGAATCCCTTTAGGTTTAGTCTAACCCCGTTACTTGAAGAGTTTGTAGGTAGGGCCCTGTCCTGGTCTTGGGTTGGACCCCCCACAAGGGATGTTTAGACCGCTATCAGCTGGAGCATCTGCATGCTGGAGCCTCAGCATCTCTGGTCAGTGTGTTGGCCTGGAAGGTTTCGTTATCTCTAGCTAACACTAGTAGGAGATGCTGTATTTATACAGAAAGTATCTAAGTTTAATGTACCCCTTGTTTCTTGTATTAGCCATTGTTGGGTATGAGGATGACATATGGGATGAACCATGTACGTACATATGGGGAGGAAGGTGGTGTTGGAAGATGGTGTAGCCCCATCCTTGTTTCCAAGAACCCTTATGAATATTCATTCATACTGTATCAGTCTAAAGATGAAGTCATAGAATGACATTGTTCAGGGAAACCCTCCTTCTGCGCCCAGGACTAGAACTAGGTAAAGGTTCAATCCTAAAAGGCTTGTTACTGTGTAGTGTAGGGTAGTTGATGTAGGTGAAAGGCTATGATGTTACCCGGGCCTATATTAGGGTACCTATATGAAACATAACACTACCCCACCAAAGAAATCCTGATTAAGCATGGGCGAATTTTGCGGATCTCGCGTTCGCGATTTTTGCGGATTTGCGAACTCGCAATCCGCAAAATCCGCGAATTCCCGCGAATTTGCGGATTTTTTTTTTTTTGTGTTCGCCCGTGTTTCTGCCAGTTCGCGAGGGTTTTTACAATTTCGCATTTTGCGAACTTACCTGTCGGGTCGCAAGTTTTGCGAACTTGTTGTTTCTACGTGTCCAGCCTGTTTGGGACACTCTTCTTCATCACTGCCACTCTCTGTCACCACTGCCACTCTCTGACTACTCATGCCACCCTCTGGCCCACCCATGCCACCCTCTGTTTCATCACCACACCCTCTGGTTGTCCAGTGTACATTATTTTCGGCAAAGCAAAGCACACCTTCCCTGCCTCAAGTGACCTGAATTAATTTGGGGCTGATTAATGTGTCACAGAATATTTTTTTAGCTGGCACCTGCTTCCTTAGTGCGCCCTGATTAGTGATCTTTTGCACTTGCTAAGTGCTTTCATTGTTGCAAAATTAGTTACAACACCTGCCCTGCCCCAACTGACAATAATGAATTAGGGGCTGATTAATGGATTTTAACTTCCAGCCTGGCTCCTGCTTGTCTCCCTTAGCTGTAATTCAGGACCTTTGTGGCATATGTGTAACTATTCTGAGGTTCAGAGCAGGGTCACATAATAGTTGCAACTGGCAACTGAACTCTGGAGGGGCCCCTCAGGAAGCACTACAGGAAATGGCTACTAATGATTTGCCTGAACTTTTGAACCTGGCAAGTAGTTTCAGTTTTGCTAAGATCGTATTTCTGCAATTTAGCACTTATTCGCGGGGCGCGAAATTGTACTGGGAAGCCGCGAACTCACGCGAACAGTGCGAGCAGTGCGAGCAAAATCCGCTGCTCGCGGATTTGCGGATTTTGCGGGAGATTCGCGAATCTCGCGGATTGCGGATTTCCCGAAAATCCACAAAATCCGCGAGTTGAACGGATTTCAATTGTGGCCATGCTTTAAGTAATCATGGATACAAGCATCACATGGGCCATGGCCGGGAAAGGCCAAGATGGCGGACACATTCTAGAAATGCTCCGGACCTCCTCCGCCATGCAGACTCACCAGCTGCCTGCTTGCGCCATCCTCTGCCCTCACCTCAACTCCCATTGTCCCCCGGGGATCTTCTGATGTCCCGGCTAGACTGAGTGGGTCCTGAGCACTGTGTGTGGTGACAGAGGTGGGAGCAAGAAGCGCCCTGCCAATATGGAGGCTGCCCTCTAAGTGTAATTGGACGACGGCCTGAAGGAGGGGCTGGTACCTGTGATGTGCAGCTGCCAAAAGCCACGGCCTGGACGCCAGGGGCCCTTGTTGCTGCTGTGGGACGCTCGGGCAGCCACCATAAGCGGCCGCCCACACCGAAGCAGTTCAGCAGGCTTCGAGATGCGGTGTTCTGCGTTGGCTTGGACCCGGTTGCACCTATGATGTCACAGTTGAACCTGGGTTTGGTGGTTCTTGCTCTCTTCCTGGCAGCTTTGGGGTCCTCCTAGTGCCTCCTCCGCATAGCAGGCCCACCAATGCTGATTTGGTAATGGGCCTAGTGGGGGTCCATTAGGGAGACTAAAGTGGAATGCTTCTCCTCTCACCTGCTGCACTCTATGAGTCAACCGCTGCCTAGAGTCAGCAACTCGGGAGGCACAACTGCTTGTGCTTTCCACCGTGATTAGATGGCAAGCATGCTGAGTAGCCTCCCTCATGAACAGTTGGCCTTCCTGTAGTGGGGTGGAATCAGGGACCGGTAGTGGTGTGGGGAGGAGGAGCCCACCTGCCTGGGGGCAGCTGGGGCCTAGTCCTACCCCAGCTTTCTGTGGCCCTATAGCGGGGACTCTGCCTGCCCAAACGGCTCCTGATTATTCCGCCAGCTGGAGTCTCCTCACTAGGGAGGTTTCCTAAATGAGAGCCAGGCCATTTGACTGCCCCCACACCCACTGGATTGAGAGCCCGGACAGAATCTCAGACATGTTGATGGCATGGAACACTGCCACCTCATCTAAAACATGGACAAGGACAAGGGCATGACACCACATACACAACTAGGTATTGATAAATTTGTGATGGCTGTGACAGTTCATGCCGATGACCCAACGACTCAGAGGTGGAGGTCCGGCTTGAAACTGCCAATATGTCAGCCATACTCCATGTTACCCAGACCTCCCATGGGGCGGTCAAAGCAAAAGTCGGGGAGGTAGGGATAACATGTTTCTCCTGTAGCAACCTTCGGAATGGTGTGGCTATATTGTGCAAGGCCGACGGACGGATCTCCATACTTGAAGACAAGGTTGCGGATCTCAGGAAGTCTGTAGCCAAGCTGACCACCACCTCCCTTACCCTTGAAGCCAGGGCTGAAGATGCCAAAAACAGTTCCTGACAAAACAATCTCTGCTTTGTTGGGTTTCCTGAAAGAGTTGAAGCCTTGGCTCATGAGCAGTTTCTAGACACCTGGCTCAAATCTTGGATCCTGTACAGTGCCCTCTCAGCATGGTTCATCATAGAGCTCACAGGGCTTTGGCTCAGCATCCACCGCCTGCTGCACCACTCTCTCCCCAACTGGCCTCTGTGCTGGATACTAAACAACCGGGATCGAGAGGAAATCTTGTGAGAGGCCTGCAAAAAGGGGGCTCTCCACTTAGACTCGTCGTATCATGATATTCCCGTACTACACCAAGCATTGCAGGTGTCCCTACTTCATAGAAGGTGAGCACTTAGCCAGCTATCCTGACACTACTACATAGTCTTTTGTTTTAATATTTATAGATCGTGTTTATACTAGAAACACAAACTTCATATACTAAACACATATTGACAATACAAACAAAATAAATAACGTATTAGACCTATCAACTGATAATGTTCAGTAAAAGTATGCGCAGCAGTCTCTTTTCCTAAAAGACAGCAATATCAAAAGATAGTATTTCAATCTGCATTTAAAACAAGTTATCAGAGGCATGTGGCAAAAACCTAGATGTTAAAGCATTCCACAATGCCATATTTGATACAAGTAATAGCCGGCAGTCACACTTAACAAACTTAGAAACAGATGCTAAATATAGTTCCTTATATCAAAAGAGATTTCTGGGTTCACCCAAATTACCCTCCTCTACCTTGGCGAGATACTACATACAGAATAGAGACAAGTTGGCAAGGAGGAACAGATATTTATTAATCTCTTAACACGTAAGGAACTCTATATTTCCTTACGAACAGTACAAAGTCTGGTTGTCAATTCTTTTATCTTAATTCAAGAAAATCACATACCACAGGCACATTTTTAATAAAGTATTGTAGTTATCATAGTTAATTTTTGTTATTTGTTATACTGATTCTTTATCATCAATATTTCAAAATTCTTTTTTCTTTTTTTCAATTTTCATTTGATATCAGTTTTTTGAACAGATAAACCTATGTACAAAATACAATACATGCACATCACAAACAAAGTTTCTTAAATTCCTTCAACCATATATATATTCTTTAAGATAGAAAAAGCAATGGTCGCCTCTTAAATAAAGGAGATCCACTTATGAGGTAGTCAACTCAGCACACGAGGAAATAATCTCTCTACATATTGCAAATCATAAATATGCATTCACTAATATGAGAGCTATATCATTTATGTTTAGACTAACCATGGGACAGAGACCGCACTGTTGGCTGTCGCGGAGGAATCCAGGAAAATTCTTGATCAGGGAGGGACTGTAGCAGTGATATTACTCGACCTGAGCTCCGCATTCGACACGTCAATCACAACATCTTGATTGACAGGCTCAGAAGGGTGGAAGTGTTTGGCAAAATATTAACCTGGATTGAATCCTTTCTGCAAGAGAGAACATTCCAAGTTTTTGAGGGGAACTGTATCTCCAAAAGCTGTCCTCTTATTTGCAGAGTCCCCCAGGGCTTATCATTGAGCCCGACCCTATTTAATGAATATCTTAAACCCTTGGCAGAGGTACTCATTCCTTTCGGGATCCAAATCATTACCTACGCAGATGGCACACTATTGGTGGTAGAGCTAAAACAGCCAAAGAGTACACCAATTAATTTTGAAGCGTGTATGGAGGCTGTAGCAACCTTGATGAATCAGTCCTGCCTCAAACTTAACGAAGACAAGACAGAGCTTATGATCCTGAATAACCATCCAGGCTCCCCAAGGGAAAAAATAGGACTAAACTGGCCAAAATGCCTGGGACCAGCTCCAACCCCTAAAGAGCATATAAAGAGTTTAGGCGTCTGGCTAGACAAATCCCTCAACTTCAAGAGCCAGGCAATCAAGGTGGCAGCAGGCTGCTTTGGAATTATTAGAATGCTACAAAAAGTCCTACCATTACTACTGAGTCAAGCACAAAGGGTTATTGTACAGACACTGGTGCTTTCACAATTAGATTATGGAAACGCCCTCTACTTAGGAACCACAAATGCAACTATAAGGAAGTTGCAGGTGGTGCAGAATTGTGCAGCTAGGCTGCTTCACCTCACCCCCTACCGCCACCTTGTGAAGCCTATGCTGAGGAAACTTCACTGGCTGCCAATTGCAGAACAGATTACGCTTAATGCTTTATGCATAGCACACAAAACCCTCTGGGAGACAGGCCCCAAGATAAATCAGTCTCTTATAAAAATAATACCAGTCATCAATATGTCTCCGGTCAGCGAACCAGTTGCGGGCGTCAATCCCTAAAATAAAGAGAGCTCGATCATTGGTTTGTATGTTCTCTTTTAATGCAGCTAAGCTATGGAACTCCCTTCCGGAGCAGCTGCGTGCAACTGTTAACCACCAATCCTTCCGAAAACAGTTGAAAATGTGGCTCTTCCAGAGCCTGCCTCAATAAGGTCGTTCTTATGCGGGTACTTACTTTTGTCAAATAGCACGGGGATGCCTAAGGGTAGCCAGGCACTTTATAAATGTTAATTAATAATAATAGACTCATCTTGTCAAAAGGCCGTCCCGATACACGTATATACAAAATACAATACATACACATCACAAACAAAGTGTCTTAAATTCCTTTAACCCTTTAAGATAGAAAAAGCAACAGTCGCCTCTTAAATAAAGGAAATCCACTTATGAGGTAGTCAACTCAGCACACAAGGAAATAATGCGTCTACAAATTTTAAATCATAAATGTGCATTCACTAAGTGTTGTGTCCCATGGCGGAGTGCGGTCTCGAACACTGCCTTGAGACATTTATTTTGCAGGCATACTACAATTCCCATGCTCCTAAGGGGAAGCGCGCGACAGAAGAGGCAGGTGACGTCATCGCGCAAAGTATCATGAGGAAGTCGGGAACAACAGAGCGCCGCCGTTGATTCTGCGTTCTTCAGGAAAGATCACGGTAGGGGTGTTCGCACCAATTCTAAGCTATCCTTGTTCTGAGATTCATTCAGTTGCCCTTCTGGTTCCAGTTCCTTGTTGGTTCCGTTTTCAAGGCTATTTGCTCCAACGGTTTGTAATCCTGCATTCTGTTTTGAACATCGTTGGTTTGCGAATAGGAGTTCCGGTCATCCAGCATTGGGGAGGGAGGTTTTCTCCATTTTGCATTTGGTGAGACTCTCTGCAGTAAGAGAGTTTACGTGACTTTTGTTTACTGTGCTCGCCTTCGGGCACTGAAGTAGTGACTTTGAGTGACTCTCTGCAGTAAGAGAGTATACGTGACTTTTGTGTACTGTGCTCTCCTTCGGGCACTGAAGTAGTGACTTTGAGTAACTCTCTGCAGTAAGAGAGTATACGTGACTTTGGCTTACTGTGCTCGCCTTTGGACACTTAAGGAGTGACTTTGTAGTTACTCTCTGCTTTTCATTGTATTCTAATTTTCATGTCGTATACTTCAGGGTGAGATTAACCCGGAGCGCAATCATTAGTATTGGATTAATGAATTATTCATTGCGCACTTTTTGTTTCCTTGCAACAGGGTTAATTGAGCTTCGCATGGCAGGCTGTTTCCCTTAGCCCCCTGTTGAAGCCCATGCCATTTAACAATTGGTACATGTTTGCAATGTCTTTGCGGTGATATGTCACTGATCTGTTGATATCAAAATAACCTGTAGTTCTTTGCGTTTTAGACTTGTGACGTTCTCTGCATATCCAGATTGTCAGGCAAAGCACACTTGTTTTCCTTTACAGGTATTGCTGCTTATGTGTTTATGTACAGATTATTAATATGTAGCACTTGTAACCTATGTGTAAGGTGGCCGCAGTGTATGTGCTTGACTTATAGTGCCTTGTTCTCGTTACAGCTCTCTCTCCCCGCTGTCCCCATCCTAACCTTCCTTTTTGTCCCTCACTTGACCACTCCTTTGTGTCTGTGGTAATTCAGACCTAGGGGCTGTCTAGTGGTGGAACCCATTGAGCATCGTACGATCCTGAGGACACCCGGACCTGACACTAAGCAATGAGCCACATGACAAAATAATTGGACGGCCGGCGGCTGTTGTGTGTTTTTATGAACTTTGGCAATACATAGATGTTCAGATTTTTTTATACAGTAGTTTTAAGATAATCATATTCTTTTTCACATATATAACCCTCATCCAGGGCCTGTGTGGTAAGATGTAAAATCTGGGCTTTCAGACGCGAAGTAGGGTTATCAGTTATCAGGCGATAGTGTTCTTGATTATTTAGCTGATTTATAATTACTTTGTCATATTCATTACTATTCCAGAGGACAATGCCACCCCCTTATCAGCTGGTTTGATTACTGTAAGTGCGTTATTGGTTAAGTTTTTCAATGCAATTTGTTCTTTATTAGTGAAGTTGGGTTTAAAGAAAGTTCTTTTCCTGTTAAGTTCATCAATTTCCCTTAATATTTGATCTTCAAAAAGAAGAATTTCATTAGGCATGGTGGCACTCTCTCAGCAAAATGATGATTTATTTCTCAGTCCACTGATATTTTTTTCATTCACCTCACTGTGATCCATGAAAAAGGTTCTAAATCTTACTTTCCGTAAAAACTGCAGGACCTCTGTTTTGGTATTGACAGGGTCCTGCACAGTCAAAGGAACAAACGACAGACCCTTCCATAAAACCTGATGTTCTACATCAGTCAACGGATGTTTAGAAAGATTATAAATCGGAATCAGGTCACTTTCAATGGTCGTATCGTTCTCTGACTCAAGACCTATCGCCTGTATGTTTTGCGTCGTGTCCTGAAAATTCCCTGTTACGGGGTCGGTACTGGAGCTCTACATTCCCCTCTGTATCCCCTCCCCCTGTTTCCTCTTTCTAAAAAGGAAGGGCTCTGGGGTATTGATAGTAGTGTCAATAGGGATTGATAATATGACCCTGAACCCTGGTCTGAGTCCGAAGAAGATACAGAGGAGGCGATACATTTTCTACGAGATCTCCTCCGATACTGCAAGTTCAGCGTTCTCAGATTGTTATTTTGGAAGAAATCTTCCTTCAAGTAGGGATATACCATCTCTGCTTTACATTTTATTATATCTTTAGTGACTTTTTAAAGTTTTTAAGGTAACTGTATAGGTTTTAAAATCAACTATAGTTTTTTCAATGGATTCCAGAAGGGACTTAGCATCAATAATTGCAGTATCACCGCAAATTTCTTCCTCCAACTTTTTAATTTCTTTTAACTCTTCTTCATTAATTCTCAGTGCAGTCTGAATCGATAGTACTATCCAATCTCGTGAGCATTTGGTGCCCACCCCACTAAAATCCAACAGATATGGCTTATCAGCAACAAATATAACCAGAATATTATTAACCGGTAAACCAGCTGGGATAGTATTACTCTTTAGGTGTTCCAAAAGCACCTTTGCATGTAATTGTGTTCTAATGTTCTTTTTCCTTAGTTGTATCAAATGCTCACTTTTGTCTGAATTCTGGGTACCCCTACCTATTTGATCACCTAACAAGGAGGGGATCTGCAATAGTTTATTTATTTCTTCCTCAGAGTAATGTACCATATGTGGTTCGGACATATCATAAACTTGTTAAAATACACACACCAAACACACAAAAATTCCTTGGCATACTTCGCAGCCAAACTTCACAAACTTAGAAAGAGATGCTGAAGATAGTTCCCTGTTTTAAGGAACAATAAGTATACCAGGGAATCCAGGTGAACAAAGAAAGTGCAGGCGAACAATTTTCAATGTATTGGCCACTGATGAGCAATTGGGCAACCTAGCACATATTAGTACATTTATACAGCTGTGTCAAGGTGCGAGAAGTCTTCAACATTTCGATCCCTTACAAGAATGCAGGGATCATTTTCAGGACAAAAGAATGGATGCTAACCAAGGGAGGGCTGTTAACCTAAGCCACTCTTTTATTTCCTCTTGGCTGGGTGCTATATCTTCTTTATCTAAATCCTGCATATATCTACAAGCATCCTTACACATATCTGAATTAACATTTAAGAGGTCCCCCGCTTCTCCACTAATTAGCTCTCGTATTGTATTCCTGGCCCTATCTGCTTTTGCTTTCTAGGCTAATAGTGATCCACACTTTTCACCATAAGCAGAATGTTGGAGTTTGATCGCCATCCACCTATCCAATGATTTTTTATCCATTGTGCCCTAAATGCGGCTTGTAGCCCCTCCAGCTCCTAACTTAGAGCCCCCACTCTGCTTGAATCCTCCGTAGATGCCTTCTGTAACTTACCCTCTTTATTCTTGATATCTTCGATAGACCTTTCTCTCTCTTGCTTCTCCCCTCGATGTTTCCCTACCATATTAGATTTTAGGATCCCCCTTAAATGCACTTTAAAAGCATCCCAAAGTATGTCCTCTTCTGATGAACCATTATTAATACTAAAAAACTCAGCTTTTCCCCTTAAATCTTCGATAACCCTCTCATCTAAAAGAATTACCCTATCCAGAGTCCACCTTCTACACTCCTCTAATTCATGATACCTTAGAGATAGTGCTACTATAGAATGGTCTGATATTATTGCCAGAATATGGGTCACCTCCATCAGCTCTCCATTAACTCCTGATCACCTAAAAAATTATCTATACGAGAGTGATGTTTGTATTTTTTACTATAAAAAGTATATTCTTTCTTATCCTTCTTTATTATCCCCATATATCTACTAAGTTAAATTCCCTCATTATGCTCGCTAGTCTAGAGAAAGTTTTCCGCGGGCTATTATATTTGGCTTTCAACATCCTATCTAATCCTTTGTTTAGAACAAGGTTAAAATCTCCCACTAAAACATTCGGGGCTGTTGTCTCCACCAGATAAGACTCCAATGTTTCCAGGGAATCTGTGTTGTTGTTATTTGGCCCAATATAAACAACACCTACCAGGGGCCTACCACATACTAAAAACGTTGCCACTAACCACCTTCCCAAACAGTCGGACTCATATTTAAGTAGTCTTATTTCATAATTGGTTTAAACAATTATAGCAACTCCCCTGGAGCTACCACTATGATCAGAACATACTATCTCCTGTATCCATCTAAATATTGTGAAACACTGCCTACACTTTATTCTTTCTAAATTAGTTTCTTGTAGTAGTATTATTTGAGCTACACTGTCCTTACAAAACACAGCAACCCGGTACACCTTTTTCCTGGATCTTGGACCGTTTACGTTCATGTTAGTATATTCATTATCTTTGCTTTGTCTATACTTATTTCCCCGATCGAAATAGATCATGAACCCCCTTTGTATCGACCACCCCATCTGGTTCTTTAAGAAGGAAAAAATCAAAACTTATATCAATGAGGACAATTATTTTAGTTTTTTTCCTCCCACTGTGCCCCACACCAGGTATCCCTCACCCCCCTCATCCCCAGGAAACCCCCTTCTACCTCTTGGGCGATACAGTCCGCCCTTCGTGAGCCCCCATCTCAGAGGATAGTCAGAGGAGGCAGACTCATAAAAAAAAATACAAAACCCAGCGACCCACTACTCCTTATACTTTTTATTAAGCGTTCAATAACTCATTTATCCATCTGTTGTGTAAATATATCAACTTCCTCGGGGTCGCTGATGTTGTGCATCTTATTCTGCCACATTATTTTCAACATAGCTGGAAATTTTAATTGCACCTATGCTCCCTTTTCTCGAAGCTCACTCATCCTTGTACCTAACTCACACTGCCGCTGGTCTGTCCTCCTGCGTAGGTCAGATCTTATCTGATACATAAAACCTTCATGTTTTAGGGAGCCCTCTTTTAATGCCTTAGCTATTATCAACTCTTTCAGAGTAAAATTAAAAAAATGAATCAGGATTTTTCTTGGAGTTTTCCGCTCTGGGTTTAACCTAAAGGGATTCCGATGTGCCCTCTGAATCTCTCTCTCCCATTTGATATCCAGCCTATCAGGCATAATATCCCTTAGAAAGGCACAAATAAAAGTTTTAACATCTCCCTTCTCAGCCTCCTCTGGAATTTGTAGTAACCTCAAGTTGTTGAGACGGGATTGAGTTTCTAGTCTTTCTAAATCATCTTGTAACCCTCTATTCTGTTTCCTTAACCATTCAATATCTTTAGAGTTTTCCGAGACAGTTACTGACAAGGTTTTAACTTCCCCCTCCAAGGTACCAGTACGTGCCAAAATATCCCCAATTTTTCAATAGATTTTTCATAACCCCCACCTCTTCGGTCAATTATGCACTCCTGGCAATTCTCCCCTTGCTTTGAGTTATTCATTCCTCTGTGGGGAAATTATAAGCTTCTATGTACCTTAATGGAAGGGCTGGAGATGGTACCCAGATTGAAACTAGTATTGGGACTACTATTAAGGCTACAATATATACTGCGGCAGAATCCGCTCCACAATTCTACCATTGCCACTAGTTAGTGCCCTAACTTCTTCAACATGTTGCCCTTCGTCATTGGAAGGCAATCCAGCTAATACAAAAAATCTATTCTCCACACGGAGAGGAACGGGGTTTGTTTGCGTCAAAGTTTTCTTCTCCTTAATTTACGCAGTTTGTGCGCTTGTGACGTGTTCTATGACTTTAAAATATGCCTTCAAAGAGGGCGTTGGTTTTGCTGGAACTCGCACCTCCTTCTGCCCTCACCTCCAGAATTTTCCAGGGCCTTTGGAGGCTTTCTTTTTAGGGTAAACTGGGGCGACGACAGTAGCTTCCTTGGGTGACTGCTCCCAATTTGCCCCTCCTTTCCCCCCTCTATCTTTCTTTCTTCCTTCAGGGAGTGATCTCAACTGGTACCGGTTCCTCACATGACCCTTCAGTACTACTGGTTCACTTTCTATTGGGTACTCCAATGAACCTTTCACCTGGCCTTGTTCACTTAGAGGGAACAATAGAGTGGATTTAACTTCCACTCCTGTATTCTGCCCAATGTCCACAAAACCGCCCCCCCCACTACTAAAATCTTGACCAGCTTTTAAAGCAATAGGGGAAAGCTCTACCATTGACCTCTGCACTCCCAAAGCCCCCTCCAGTGCCTGTGTTGTCCTCTCCCCTCTATTCCTACCAGCTTGCCACCATTGGGAGGTCTGTTGGGCACTTTGCACGCTTTGAAATACAAAAATAGTCTTAGCTTTGTCTCTAATACTGTCTCTGCTATGCTCTACCAGTATCTCGGCCTCCTTCCCCCTAGTATCGCCGCGCTTCCTCTATTAACCCGGAAGTCGATCACCAGAATCGCCGCTATAGTCTTTCTCCATATAGTGGCCACCCGACGCTAGGCTCCGTGTCCTTTCACCACCACTGCACTCATATAGCCTGGAGCACGGTATTGTATACTTTAAATTTTCACACTATGTTGCAGCGCTTCCTGCATAGTTCAATCCACACGATTTTAACAGTTTTAGTGTTTGTCTGCCTCTCTCCGCCTCGTCCAGGAGCTCCAGCAACAGGCATCAGCGTGCTGCCATGTTTTCCCCCTCCAATTGAAAAATCTAGAAGGAGAGATTTAAAAGGGTGAGAAAAGTACCCAGTGCTTGGTTAAGGGAAAGGCAGCTGGGCCGGACGGTCTCCCTTTGGAAGTATTTCTCTCTATTATCGATATTTTAACTCCTGGTCCAGAAATCTTATTTAATAAGGTGTATATGGGTCGAAAAAAGATTCCTGAATCCTGGTTAGAAGCTACAGTCACTATGATTCAGAAACCTAATAAGGATCCACGGAAGATAGACTCATATAGGCCGATCTCGTTATCGAATACAGATTACAAGATCTGTTCTGGTATTATTGCAGCCTGGGTGGCCAGAATGGTTTGAAATCTTAAGAGGGACAAGGCAGGGTTGTCCCCTTGCCCCGCTTCTTTTTAATATATATTTGAGCCTTTAGCTTATTTGATTAGGTCTGACATGGCTATTTCTCCTTTCAAATCCCATACTTATGAAGTTAAGTTAGGGCTGTATTCACATGACTTGCTGCTTTATACAATCAACCAGCATGAGGCAATCACAAATCTGATGAGGAAGGCAGAGGTTTTCGCCACATACCAGGGTATAAAGTGAACCCAGGAAAAACTGAAATTATGGATTGGAACCAGGGATGGTAAGTAGTGGAGCGAAGAATCAAATAAGATACCTAGGAGTTCAAATAACCCAGAATATTGAAGATATTATAAAAGTAAATTGGAAGAAAGTTAGCGACAATGTCATAGGTTTACTTTCTAAATGGGCGAACTTACCTTACTATTTATGGAAGGGTCAACCTCATAAAATGATTATTCTCCCAAAAGTGACATTCCTGTTTAATACTATCCCATTGACATTCCAAAAGAAAGACATAGCAAAACTTCAAGGAAGAAAAGGGAGTTTTATTTGGGCATCGAAAGGTCCCAGGATTTCCTGGAAAAAATTGCGTAGGTGATTAGGTATTGGAGGACTGGCATTACCAGATATTTTTATAGATTGTTATGCTTTCCAATTTAAGAATGTCCGTATTCTGGCCAACAAAGTCAACAATTCATCGATAGGGGCACTCTTTGAGGCATTATTAGCCGACATACCTCAAGGTCAAATTGGTTTTCTTTTCAAGTACGGGGACCCTAAATTATTTTTAAAAAGGTACGGCTTAAGATTTTAAAGTCTGCACTGAACACATGGATGTATGTGTGAAAAACATTAAGAATTGCATATTTCTCACCATGGGCACCAATTTGGGATTCTCCCAGTACACCGGAGTGCTTGAGGCACCAATTAAGTCAACCTTTGATAAGTGGTGGTTTTTGTCGCTGGGCAGACCTTAAGGTTGGTAGTAACTTGATGAGCTGGGTAGCTTTGAGCAACTGCACCAACAGTCTACTGACAAGGTTCAAATATTATCAACTTAGCTCTTGGTGGGCAAGGCAAGATTGGGCAGAAGTGGAAAATGATAAATCAGATCAAGTAATGAGAACCGGACAGTGGCATAAGGAAACATCGTTCTGGTATTGGGCTATTATGTAGGCAGACGGAAATATCGAGAATGAAATTTCTAAACTGTGGGGCGAGGAGTTTGAAAACCGAGACTTGATCCAAATGTAGAGTAACTCATAAGATACATTGCGAAAAGTAGTAAAATGAGCACCACTAAAACGAAACCACTTGTTCAGCACTTATCGGGTATATTGGTCTCCTGTAAAACATTCGAAGGTTACTGGCAAGGACTACCCATGTCCTAGGTGTATGCAGATGAAGGCGATAATATACATATGTTCATGTTATGTTCAAAAGTCGTCCCTTTTCGGAATGCGATTAATGTTTTCCTGGAAGAAATCATTGGAATACAACTAAAAGTAACAATTAGTTTAATCTTTTTTGGACTTAGTTTGATACAGAAATGCAAATTTCTGCTGTAGAATCCACTTTTTTGTTTTACGCTGTTTTGTTAGCAAGACGAGAAATTTGTACATTATGGAACTCCGGGAACCCTCCGATTTTTTCTGAATACCTGAAGAGTGTTGTATGTATTAGTGAATCTGATATGACGTGTGATCAGAAAAGCAGGGAGAGTATGGGCTCCGTTGATAAAGTGGAGAGAAAAGGAAACGTGAGCCGGATGATTATGCCATCTACTCTCTTGGTCATATTATCTTCTTATTTCCGAGTTGGCCCAGTTAGCATGCGGAGATGGAATTGGAAACAGCTGCATACTTGTGGGCTAATATACAAGGCTCTTGTTCTATGGTCTTTGGTCAGGTCCTCCACTACAAGACATAGGAAGAAAAGAGTATAAACTCATCAAGATATTTGGCAAAATGAGGACATAATATATTTTTTTTTAATGGATGCCTGTGGCAATATGTGCTAGGTTGCGCCAATTGTTCATTAGTGGCCAGTACATTGAACATTGTTTGGCTGCACTTTCTTGGTTTGCCTGAATTCCTTGGTATAATTATGCTCCCATTTGTATGTTTTTCCTTTTACCATGTAAATTTAATGATCAAGTCCAATAGGAAATAAAAAGCGTACATCATTGTATCTCTATTTTAATATGCTTTGACCTTATAACTTCCTTGTTGGGGACCATTGTTCCTTAAAACGGTTCATACCCAAGGCCCCCGACCAAATATTAATATAGTTCCCTGGCACGCTTCTCAGTTTGGAAGTGATCAATCCTACTGCACTGAATTCCATATAATAACTACAATTTTAAAACAAATCAGTTCCTTAATAGGCAGGATGCTCAATATTCTGTTGTGTTTTGACAGGTGATTATATTTTTTAAAGCCACACACAAATATTTAACTTCTTGTGAAACTTTAAGATTGCTTACATTCTAATGTATGGAGGAACAATAGAGAAATCATGCAAAACACTGCATGTATCAAAAGAATAAAGGAATAAGATGGCTGGTCCAGAAATGCCAATTGAGGATAAGTCACATATGACATTAATGTAAATTTGTAAATGTTAAATACCACTAGAGTTGGCACCTGCACATTTGTCACTGGTGGAGGATAAGTGTCTTGGGCTCGAAAAACAGACCCCAACCGAGATTGAAGAGTATCAGGAGAAAACTGTAAACGTGAGGAACAATTTATTTCTTTTTACTAGTGCTGAGAAACTGCTCAAGAGGAACTGTGAAAACATAAACCCCCAAATTTGTCACCTAAGTAATTCTCAATGGAAGCAGAGGAGACTAGGTTAACTCAGAATCAGTGGCACCGGTTTCTGCAGGAGCGTGAACAGGTCTTAGTCTGTTTTGACCCTCTTTCTGCTTGTTGTACTTACTTTTCTTATGATGCTTGGTCTTGAACTTTGCTCTCTAGCTCTTTGAAAGGAGCTTTCACCTGATCAAGGGCAGGAAGGAGTGTATACATGATCTTTGTTAGAGATGTACCACCACGATTGTCCTTTGTGCCAATGTAAAAATTACATAACATTAATAATGATATTTCTGATGGATACATAATCTTTCTGCACGTTCCTCAACTTCAGAATACTTCCAAGACATCAGACAGGTTGGGAAAATTCCTCTCCTAGCAGCATGATTTCAGCAATGTCTGGTGGCACCATGTAGCTCCAGCTACGACTTTGCCTGCTGGACATGACATCACCGGTATATAAAAGCCCCCAACCTGCTCAATGACATCAGTTCCTGACACTTTTTCTATACCCCATCAAGGCAGAACGTAGAGTGAATCAAAGACAGCAACCATAACAACACAAATCATGTTTGCATACCTTTGAATCATATATTGCAATGACTTATTAGGTGAGGAGGGCAGCAGACTACAAATGAGATCCAGGACAGAAATGGAAAGAACTTAGTGAATGTCAGTTCCCTAGACAAGGCATGCAGGCCTAATGCAGTTCACCCACTAAGAACTACTAGTGCTAGCTAATGCACTTTTAGAATCTTGAAGCAAACGACAAGAATCATTTAGGAGTTGAAGACCGGGAAACAAAGTGGTACTAAATGAAAGACGCAGAGAAGTCTAACACTCTGCTCCTCCTGACGAATGCAAAAACAGGAACTGGTGTGATGCAAGGTTATGGAATGGAGTTTACCTGTGGGGGGGGAGAATCAAGGAGGGCTCCAAAATTCTTTAAAGGAAGAACATTTTTTTGGTCGTGTTAGAGAAGCCTTGTCTTGTCTTGCCCTATCCTTTAACCAGTTCATAAGGAGGAAAAGTAGTGTGTTCCTTCTTCGTTATTCTTTTCACAGAAAATCTACAAATATTATCTGGGAATCCAGAGCAGGAAAACCATCCAAAAGGTCAACAGTGAGGTGCATCGGAAGGTGTGAGCATGACTGTGGTCTGTAAATTATTCAGCTGTACATTTTCTTTCACCAAAGAATCTTGGTGTCATTGTGATCCTGCTTATTACCTTTTCGTTTGTCACAGGTAGCAGTTACTAGGTCCTGTATAATGATAAAGATTTGCCGACAATATCACTGTGTTTGTAGAAGTTGCAAACAAATGTTTGTGATACTTTAATTCTTTTGCTGGAAGGGCAGTTGATTACCATGGTTACAACGTATTTTAATACATTTTGTCCAATGATTCCACTCAGAAAAGGATATACTCTTGACAAACATCAGACAAGACAACATGACTTGCAACTAGTTTCACTTTAAGTTAGGTCAGGCAGTTGCTCAGTAAGGAAAAAACTAAACCATGTTTCTTGCATCACTATCGAACATATGGAGCCGTTTTAGCAAATACTGCACCATTGCTAATTGTCGCTGTGTGCCCCAGTATATCTGTGTTTATGTGCGTTTGCGTGTGTGCGCTAATACAATATGTGCACGGACGCAAACACATATAAAAAACAAGTTACTTACCTGTACACTGTGGTTCTCCAGAATTGATATCTTTCATAGAGTCACTGACTTGTATCTTCTCCGTCGTCATTGCAGGAGTCTTGTGGTAGTTAGATGAGTAATACCATAGAAGTGCATTAGAAGCCACCGAAGGGAATGAAAGTTTTTAGCATTTGTCAGCATCTTTTTGTAGCTCGAAACTTTGACCAATCAGAGTCGAGCCCTAGACCGCAACTCCCCTTCAGAGCCACCATACCTCAGATTTCGGGCACAAGTGTGCTAAGATTAAGAAGTAGCATAAAGTAAGAAGTGGCAAGCCTAGACGGGGAGGAAGGAAGGCAGCATCTGAATCTATGAAAGATATCAATACTGGAGTACCACAGTGTACAGGTAAGTAACTTGTTTTTCTCCAGTATTGAATCCTTCATAGATTCACATGCTTGTATCAGAGTAGAAATTGCAGCCAAGTGTACTTTCATTGATGAATGAGCAAATTTTGACTTAGCTAAATGTAGCAGGTAACGCAAGACTTGCTCCTGGGTCGAGAGCAAAGGATTATGTCCTTCTCTACGCACCAATGGCAGAACCTCTTCCATTTTGCAGCGTATGATCTATTAGTGGATGCAGCTCTGGCCCGCTGAAGGATGGACCTGCAATCTGGAGCGATGTCTAAATCTGTGCATTTATAGTCGTGAGGTTCTAAGCTGATCAACTTAGTGTTTATCTGAGGATGAACGATCTGTCCGTTGTTCATGAACAGCAGGTTTGGCAGTGGAGGAAAGAGAATGTGCGAAGATATCAAGCACAGGAGAAGCTCTGTAAACCAAAACTGCCTCTGCCATGCCGGAGCTATGAGAGTGAGATGACATGGTTCCTTCTTCATCTTGATCAACACTCTCTGAATGAGAGGAAACAGCCGGAAAGCGTAGGCGA
This sequence comes from Lissotriton vulgaris, assembly GCF_964263255.1. Classification (NCBI taxonomy): domain Eukaryota; kingdom Metazoa; phylum Chordata; class Amphibia; order Caudata; family Salamandridae; genus Lissotriton; species Lissotriton vulgaris. The sequence goes on from NC_141685.1 coordinate 2,050,081,861, forward strand.
ACGTCCCCATCAATTGTATCTGCAGAGCGTTCCCCCAAGAGTTTGCCTGAGGAAACCTGCTGGCAAACCTTTCGCACTTTTTGTTGCTTGCTGTCATGAAGAGATCCAGTTTTGGAGTACCCCACAGTTTGAAGACTTGTCGCAGCTGTTCCCAATCTAAATCCCATTCGTGACATTGGGAATTGGTTCTGCTTAGAGAATCCGCCCAATCGTTGTCCACGCCCGGACGAATGCTCTATTTGCATGGGTATTTTGTGCTGAATTAGCTACTTACAAATTTCATGGGCCTATTAAGACAATGTGAGAGACCTGGTGCCCCCTTGTTTGGCCAGATAGAACATTGTTGTGGTATTGTCCGTTCTTACCAGAACAGAGGATCTCTGGATTCCTGGGAGAAATGTCTTCAGTCCCAGAAAAACTGACCTCAATTCCAAGAGATTAAAGTGCAATAGCACTTATCAGGCATAATATCCCTTAGAAAGGCACAAATAAAAGTTTTAACATCTCCCTTCTCAGCCTCCTCTGGAATTTGTAGTAACCTCAAGTTGTTGAGACGGGATTGAGTTTCTAGTCTTTCTAAATCATCTTGTAACCCTCTATTCTGTTTCCTTAACCATTCAATATCTTTAGAGTTTTCCGAGACAGTTACTGACAAGGTTTTAACTTCCCCCTCCAAGGTACCAGTACGTGCCAAAATATCCCCAATTTTTCAATAGATTTTTCATAACCCCCACCTCTTCGGTCAATTATGCACTCCTGGCAATTCTCCCCTTGCTTTGAGTTATTCATTCCTCTGTGGGGAAATTATAAGCTTCTATGTACCTTAATGGAAGGGCTGGAGATGGTACCCAGATTGAAACTAGTATTGGGACTACTATTAAGGCTACAATATATACTGCGGCAGAATCCGCTCCACAATTCTACCATTGCCACTAGTTAGTGCCCTAACTTCTTCAACATGTTGCCCTTCGTCATTGGAAGGCAATCCAGCTAATACAAAAAATCTATTCTCCACACGGAGAGGAACGGGGTTTGTTTGCGTCAAAGTTTTCTTCTCCTTAATTTACGCAGTTTGTGCGCTTGTGACGTGTTCTATGACTTTAAAATATGCCTTCAAAGAGGGCGTTGGTTTTGCTGGAACTCGCACCTCCTTCTGCCCTCACCTCCAGAATTTTCCAGGGCCTTTGGAGGCTTTCTTTTTAGGGTAAACTGGGGCGACGACAGTAGCTTCCTTGGGTGACTGCTCCCAATTTGCCCCTCCTTTCCCCCCTCTATCTTTCTTTCTTCCTTCAGGGAGTGATCTCAACTGGTACCGGTTCCTCACATGACCCTTCAGTACTACTGGTTCACTTTCTATTGGGTACTCCAATGAACCTTTCACCTGGCCTTGTTCACTTAGAGGGAACAATAGAGTGGATTTAACTTCCACTCCTGTATTCTGCCCAATGTCCACAAAACCGCCCCCCCCACTACTAAAATCTTGACCAGCTTTTAAAGCAATAGGGGAAAGCTCTACCATTGACCTCTGCACTCCCAAAGCCCCCTCCAGTGCCTGTGTTGTCCTCTCCCCTCTATTCCTACCAGCTTGCCACCATTGGGAGGTCTGTTGGGCACTTTGCACGCTTTGAAATACAAAAATAGTCTTAGCTTTGTCTCTAATACTGTCTCTGCTATGCTCTACCAGTATCTCGGCCTCCTTCCCCCTAGTATCGCCGCGCTTCCTCTATTAACCCGGAAGTCGATCACCAGAATCGCCGCTATAGTCTTTCTCCATATAGTGGCCACCCGACGCTAGGCTCCGTGTCCTTTCACCACCACTGCACTCATATAGCCTGGAGCACGGTATTGTATACTTTAAATTTTCACACTATGTTGCAGCGCTTCCTGCATAGTTCAATCCACACGATTTTAACAGTTTTAGTGTTTGTCTGCCTCTCTCCGCCTCGTCCAGGAGCTCCAGCAACAGGCATCAGCGTGCTGCCATGTTTTCCCCCTCCAATTGAAAAATCTAGAAGGAGAGATTTAAAAGGGTGAGAAAAGTACCCAGTGCTTGGTTAAGGGAAAGGCAGCTGGGCCGGACGGTCTCCCTTTGGAAGTATTTCTCTCTATTATCGATATTTTAACTCCTGGTCCAGAAATCTTATTTAATAAGGTGTATATGGGTCGAAAAAAGATTCCTGAATCCTGGTTAGAAGCTACAGTCACTATGATTCAGAAACCTAATAAGGATCCACGGAAGATAGACTCATATAGGCCGATCTCGTTATCGAATACAGATTACAAGATCTGTTCTGGTATTATTGCAGCCTGGGTGGCCAGAATGGTTTGAAATCTTAAGAGGGACAAGGCAGGGTTGTCCCCTTGCCCCGCTTCTTTTTAATATATATTTGAGCCTTTAGCTTATTTGATTAGGTCTGACATGGCTATTTCTCCTTTCAAATCCCATACTTATGAAGTTAAGTTAGGGCTGTATTCACATGACTTGCTGCTTTATACAATCAACCAGCATGAGGCAATCACAAATCTGATGAGGAAGGCAGAGGTTTTCGCCACATACCAGGGTATAAAGTGGACCCAGGAAAAACTGAAATTATGGATTGGAACCAGGGATGGTAAGTAGTGGAGCGAAGAATCAAATAAGATACCTAGGAGTTCAAATAACCCAGAATATTGAAGATATTATAAAAGTAAATTGGAAGAAAGTTAGCGACAATGTCATAGGTTTACTTTCTAAATGGGCGAACTTACCTTACTATTTATGGAAGGGTCAACCTCATAAAATGATTATTCTCCCAAAAGTGACATTCCTGTTTAATACTATCCCATTGACATTCCAAAAGAAAGACATAGCAAAACTTCAAGGAAGAAAAGGGAGTTTTATTTGGGCATCGAAAGGTCCCAGGATTTCCTGGAAAAAATTGCGTAGGTGATTAGGTATTGGAGGACTGGCATTACCAGATATTTTTATAGATTGTTATGCTTTCCAATTTAAGAATGTCCGTATTCTGGCCAACAAAGTCAACAATTCATCGATAGGGGCACTCTTTGAGGCATTATTAGCCGACATACCTCAAGGTCAAATTGGTTTTCTTTTCAAGTACGGGGACCCTAAATTATTTTTAAAAAGGTACGGCTTAAGATTTTAAAGTCTGCACTGAACACATGGATGTATGTGTGAAAAACATTAAGAATTGCATATTTCTCACCATGGGCACCAATTTGGGATTCTCCCAGTACACCGGAGTGCTTGAGGCACCAATTAAGTCAACCTTTGATAAGTGGTGGTTTTTGTCGCTGGGCAGACCTTAAGGTTGGTAGTAACTTGATGAGCTGGGTAGCTTTGAGCAACTGCACCAACAGTCTACTGACAAGGTTCAAATATTATCAACTTAGCTCTTGGTGGGCAAGGCAAGATTGGGCAGAAGTGGAAAATGATAAATCAGATCAAGTAATGAGAACCGGACAGTGGCATAAGGAAACATCGTTCTGGTATTGGGCTATTATGTAGGCAGACGGAAATATCGAGAATGAAATTTCTAAACTGTGGGGCGAGGAGTTTGAAAACCGAGACTTGATCCAAATGTAGAGTAACTCATAAGATACATTGCGAAAAGTAGTAAAATGAGCACCACTAAAACGAAACCACTTGTTCAGCACTTATCGGGTATATTGGTCTCCTGTAAAACATTCGAAGGTTACTGGCAAGGACTACCCATGTCCTAGGTGTATGCAGATGAAGGCGATAATATACATATGTTCATGTTATGTTCAAAAGTCGTCCCTTTTCGGAATGCGATTAATGTTTTCCTGGAAGAAATCATTGGAATACAACTAAAAGTAACAATTAGTTTAATCTTTTTTGGACTTAGTTTGATACAGAAATGCAAATTTCTGCTGTAGAATCCACTTTTTTGTTTTACGCTGTTTTGTTAGCAAGACGAGAAATTTGTACATTATGGAACTCCGGGAACCCTCCGATTTTTTCTGAATACCTGAAGAGTGTTGTATGTATTAGTGAATCTGATATGACGTGTGATCAGAAAAGCAGGGAGAGTATGGGCTCCGTTGATAAAGTGGAGAGAAAAGGAAACGTGAGCCGGATGATTATGCCATCTACTCTCTTGGTCATATTATCTTCTTATTTCCGAGTTGGCCCAGTTAGCATGCGGAGATGGAATTGGAAACAGCTGCATACTTGTGGGCTAATATACAAGGCTCTTGTTCTATGGTCTTTGGTCAGGTCCTCCACTACAAGACATAGGAAGAAAAGAGTATAAACTCATCAAGATATTTGGCAAAATGAGGACATAATATATTTTTTTTTAATGGATGCCTGTGGCAATATGTGCTAGGTTGCGCCAATTGTTCATTAGTGGCCAGTACATTGAACATTGTTTGGCTGCACTTTCTTGGTTTGCCTGAATTCCTTGGTATAATTATGCTCCCATTTGTATGTTTTTCCTTTTACCATGTAAATTTAATGATCAAGTCCAATAGGAAATAAAAAGCGTACATCATTGTATCTCTATTTTAATATGCTTTGACCTTATAACTTCCTTGTTGGGGACCATTGTTCCTTAAAACGGTTCATACCCAAGGCCCCCGACCAAATATTAATATAGTTCCCTGGCACGCTTCTCAGTTTGGAAGTGATCAATCCTACTGCACTGAATTCCATATAATAACTACAATTTTAAAACAAATCAGTTCCTTAATAGGCAGGATGCTCAATATTCTGTTGTGTTTTGACAGGTGATTATATTTTTTAAAGCCACACACAAATATTTAACTTCTTGTGAAACTTTAAGATTGCTTACATTCTAATGTATGGAGGAACAATAGAGAAATCATGCAAAACACTGCATGTATCAAAAGAATAAAGGAATAAGATGGCTGGTCCAGAAATGCCAATTGAGGATAAGTCACATATGACATTAATGTAAATTTGTAAATGTTAAATACCACTAGAGTTGGCACCTGCACATTTGTCACTGGTGGAGGATAAGTGTCTTGGGCTCGAAAAACAGACCCCAACCGAGATTGAAGAGTATCAGGAGAAAACTGTAAACGTGAGGAACAATTTATTTCTTTTTACTAGTGCTGAGAAACTGCTCAAGAGGAACTGTGAAAACATAAACCCCCAAATTTGTCACCTAAGTAATTCTCAATGGAAGCAGAGGAGACTAGGTTAACTCAGAATCAGTGGCACCGGTTTCTGCAGGAGCGTGAACAGGTCTTAGTCTGTTTTGACCCTCTTTCTGCTTGTTGTACTTACTTTTCTTATGATGCTTGGTCTTGAACTTTGCTCTCTAGCTCTTTGAAAGGAGCTTTCACCTGATCAAGGGCAGGAAGGAGTGTATACATGATCTTTGTTAGAGATGTACCACCACGATTGTCCTTTGTGCCAATGTAAAAATTACATAACATTAATAATGATATTTCTGATGGATACATAATCTTTCTGCACGTTCCTCAACTTCAGAATACTTCCAAGACATCAGACAGGTTGGGAAAATTCCTCTCCTAGCAGCATGATTTCAGCAATGTCTGGTGGCACCATGTAGCTCCAGCTACGACTTTGCCTGCTGGACATGACATCACCGGTATATAAAAGCCCCCAACCTGCTCAATGACATCAGTTCCTGACACTTTTTCTATACCCCATCAAGGCAGAACGTAGAGTGAATCAAAGACAGCAACCATAACAACACAAATCATGTTTGCATACCTTTGAATCATATATTGCAATGACTTATTAGGTGAGGAGGGCAGCAGACTACAAATGAGATCCAGGACAGAAATGGAAAGAACTTAGTGAATGTCAGTTCCCTAGACAAGGCATGCAGGCCTAATGCAGTTCACCCACTAAGAACTACTAGTGCTAGCTAATGCACTTTTAGAATCTTGAAGCAAACGACAAGAATCATTTAGGAGTTGAAGACCGGGAAACAAAGTGGTACTAAATGAAAGACGCAGAGAAGTCTAACACTCTGCTCCTCCTGACGAATGCAAAAACAGGAACTGGTGTGATGCAAGGTTATGGAATGGAGTTTACCTGTGGGGGGGGAGAATCAAGGAGGGCTCCAAAATTCTTTAAAGGAAGAACATTTTTTTGGTCGTGTTAGAGAAGCCTTGTCTTGTCTTGCCCTATCCTTTAACCAGTTCATAAGGAGGAAAAGTAGTGTGTTCCTTCTTCGTTATTCTTTTCACAGAAAATCTACAAATATTATCTGGGAATCCAGAGCAGGAAAACCATCCAAAAGGTCAACAGTGAGGTGCATCGGAAGGTGTGAGCATGACTGTGGTCTGTAAATTATTCAGCTGTACATTTTCTTTCACCAAAGAATCTTGGTGTCATTGTGATCCTGCTTATTACCTTTTCGTTTGTCACAGGTAGCAGTTACTAGGTCCTGTATAATGATAAAGATTTGCCGACAATATCACTGTGTTTGTAGAAGTTGCAAACAAATGTTTGTGATACTTTAATTCTTTTGCTGGAAGGGCAGTTGATTACCATGGTTACAACGTATTTTAATACATTTTGTCCAATGATTCCACTCAGAAAAGGATATACTCTTGACAAACATCAGACAAGACAACATGACTTGCAACTAGTTTCACTTTAAGTTAGGTCAGGCAGTTGCTCAGTAAGGAAAAAACTAAACCATGTTTCTTGCATCACTATCGAACATATGGAGCCGTTTTAGCAAATACTGCACCATTGCTAATTGTCGCTGTGTGCCCCAGTATATCTGTGTTTATGTGCGTTTGCGTGTGTGCGCTAATACAATATGTGCACGGACGCAAACACATATAAAAAACAAGTTACTTACCTGTACACTGTGGTTCTCCAGAATTGATATCTTTCATAGAGTCACTGACTTGTATCTTCTCCGTCGTCATTGCAGGAGTCTTGTGGTAGTTAGATGAGTAATACCATAGAAGTGCATTAGAAGCCACCGAAGGGAATGAAAGTTTTTAGCATTTGTCAGCATCTTTTTGTAGCTCGAAACTTTGACCAATCAGAGTCGAGCCCTAGACCGCAACTCCCCTTCAGAGCCACCATACCTCAGATTTCGGGCACAAGTGTGCTAAGATTAAGAAGTAGCATAAAGTAAGAAGTGGCAAGCCTAGACGGGGAGGAAGGAAGGCAGCATCTGAATCTATGAAAGATATCAATACTGGAGTACCACAGTGTACAGGTAAGTAACTTGTTTTTCTCCAGTATTGAATCCTTCATAGATTCACATGCTTGTATCAGAGTAGAAATTGCAGCCAAGTGTACTTTCATTGATGAATGAGCAAATTTTGACTTAGCTAAATGTAGCAGGTAACGCAAGACTTGCTCCTGGGTCGAGAGCAAAGGATTATGTCCTTCTCTACGCACCAATGGCAGAACCTCTTCCATTTTGCAGCGTATGATCTATTAGTGGATGCAGCTCTGGCCCGCTGAAGGATGGACCTGCAATCTGGAGCGATGTCTAAATCTGTGCATTTATAGTCGTGAGGTTCTAAGCTGATCAACTTAGTGTTTATCTGAGGATGAACGATCTGTCCGTTGTTCATGAACAGCAGGTTTGGCAGTGGAGGAAAGAGAATGTGCGAAGATATCAAGCACAGGAGAAGCTCTGTAAACCAAAACTGCCTCTGCCATGCCGGAGCTATGAGAGTGAGATGACATGGTTCCTTCTTCATCTTGATCAACACTCTCTGAATGAGAGGAAACAGCCGGAAAGCGTAGGCGAACGTCCCCATCAATTGTATCTGCAGAGCGTTCCCCCAAGAGTTTGCCTGAGGAAACCTGCTGGCAAACCTTTCGCACTTTTTGTTGCTTGCTGTCATGAAGAGATCCAGTTTTGGAGTACCCCACAGTTTGAAGACTTGTCGCAGCTGTTCCCAATCTAAATCCCATTCGTGACATTGGGAATTGGTTCTGCTTAGAGAATCCGCCCAATCGTTGTCCACGCCCGGACGAATGCTCTATTTGCATGGGTATTTTGTGCTGAATTAGCTACTTACAAATTTCATGGGCCTATTAAGACAATGTGAGAGACCTGGTGCCCCCTTGTTTGGCCAGATAGAACATTGTTGTGGTATTGTCCGTTCTTACCAGAACAGAGGATCTCTGGATTCCTGGGAGAAATGTCTTCAGTCCCAGAAAAACTGACCTCAATTCCAAGAGATTAAAGTGCAATAGCGTTTCTTGAACAGACCATTCTCTGTGGATTTGCAATTACTGGAGATGAGCTCTCCAAACGTCCATTGAGGCATCCGTGCTCATAATCTAACAAGTCTGTGTTGCTTGAAACGAGAGGCCTGGAGAGATATTGTTTTCTTTCTCCCACAATGACATAGCCTGCTTCATTGTCTGAGAGAGAGAGAAAGAGAGAGAGAGAGAGAGAGAGAGAGAGAGAGAGAGAGAGAGAGAGAGAGAGAGAGAGATATGATGTCCTCGAATGAGCTGTGCGCCTGAATCCACTGCATGCCTAACTGCTCTTGGGGAGGCCTAATGTGCAGCCGACAACTCGGAATTAACGGGATGCATGATGACAGCATCCCCAGTAAAGACTTGAACACTCTTACAGAAGTGGACTCCCTTGCACGTAGAAGGGTTGTGAAGCACCTTATCTTATGCTTCCGATCTGAAGTAGGAAATGCCTTCATCAACTTGGTGTTCAGTAATGCCCAAGAAAAGTATGCTTCTGACTTGGAATCAAGTGTGACTTCTCTAGGTTGAGCTGCAATACTAAAGACTTGAAAAGCCGTTGACAAGCCTGTATAGATTTTCTTGCACAGTGAAACGTAGTCCCTTTCACCAGCCAATCGTCCAGGTGGGGATAAATCTGGTGTCCCTGTCTTCACAGAAAAGTTGTTACCGAGCCATACACTTCGTGAAAACTCTGGGAGCTGAGCGAAGGCCGAAGGGCAAAACCTTGAACTGGTAGTGATCCCCAGCAACCTCGAACCTTAGAAATTGGCAATTCTTCGCATGAATGGAGTTGTGAAAATATGCGTCCAAGAGATCGAGGGACGCTTTAAAATCTCCCTTGTTTATGAATAAGAGAATCTGTTGTAGGGACAACATTCTGAATGATTGTTATTGATGTATTTGTTCAGCTGTCTGAGGTCCATGACCTGTCTCCATTTCCCACACTTTTTCTTTAGGTGGAACAAAATTGGAATAAAAGCCCTTCCCTCATCGCCCCCATCTTTAGCAAGGTCAAGATTTCTTGCTTTAACAACAGAAGATTATGATGATGCATTTTCTTTGAGGGCCGAGATTGAGGAGGCTTGTGGACAAATTCTAGGGTGTGGCCCGTTGGATGTTGTCCATTACCAATTTTTCCTTTATTATGGCTTGCCATTGGCTCAGAAATAGAGAGCTGATGGGACTGCAGAGGTTGAAGTCGAGATGAGGTGGCTGTCGGGAGACAAATGTCACTGTTGTCTAGAGGAATTCTGTGATTTTCCTCATCCCCAGGCTTGCATCCAGCTGATTGCTGATTGTACGATACATTGGAAGCACAAAACTGCTGTAGTTGCTGTCCTCCATATTGTGTTCTGTAAGTTTGTTGGGTGTATGGTTGGAATCTGCAAGACTGATAGGACAATCTTTGTTGGAACTGACCTCGTCCTCTACCTCCACTAAAGGACTGAAAGCGCCTTTGTTGCAACGTGCCTAAGGAACGTGCAGTTTCAGTATCCTTTTTGATACCCTGTAGCTCCTCATCCATGTGCTTCCCAAACAGATTTTCCCCATTGAAGGGCATGTCCAAAACCTTCGATTGAACTTCAGGGTGCAAAGATGTCGCCCTAAGCCAGCCCTGTTTACGAAGAACAGCGGCACCTGCCATTTACCTGAAAGCAATGAAAGACAAATACATTGCTGAGCCAATCACTTCCGAAGAAGCCCTAGCAACCTCCTGTAAGAGGTCTTTCGCATCTTTCCTTTTATCTTCGGCAAGGTGTTCGAGAAGAGGAGCAAGATCTAACCATAAATGATGGTCGTACCTCCCCAAAATCACTAAGGCGTTAGAGATCTTGAAAGAAGTAGTGACCATATAAACAAAGCGTCTGCCGATGCTGTCAAACTATTTGCCTTCCCTGTCTGGAGGCACCAAACAAGTAGATTACGGATTCCTGGAGCGCCTCTGAGCAGCTTGCATTATTACCAAATCCAGACGAGGATTACTAATTAAACATGCCACGGCAGAATTAGGTGCTTTATATTTCTCTCCATTCTTGGCAATACACTAGGAACTGAGGCAGGATTCTTCATAATCTTCATACCTTACTCCAAATGTAATCCATAATAGGTATGAATCGAACCGAGTCTTTAGTTGCATCCCTAAAATCATAAATAAAGCATTTGGTTTGTACCACAGGCAAAGGCAAATCGAAACTTCTAGAGGCTCTTTCTAGTAATTTGTGGAAGCCCCCAATATCTCCTGGAGGGGAAGTTGCTGGAGGAGGGGAAGGCAACGGCAAAGATGGAGCCACATAATCATCCCATTCCTGACCAACTAGGTCCGGATCCTGAATGAGCTCACCCTTCTCAGGCTGATTGTCTGCTTCGCTCTCGATGTAATCATCTTGAATTGTAATGCATCGAGGATCCTGTCTCTCTGCCTGTGCAAGAGGCATTGAAGTAACCCCTGGTGGTGGAGGAGTAATTTGAATACCCGGACCACCGGGCATCAATGGAACTGGAGCGTGAGAGTCCAGACATGTTTTATAATAGTCATTGAGCATGTGCCTAAGGTTGGTGACCAGGGATATTGGCACCAGCATGGAATCTCTTTGAACCTCCTGCCGCTGTTTGTAAGCTTCATAGGGATAGTGATCTTGGAAAGAGTTGTATCGCTGCACCGGAGAGCGACCTGGGGAGGAGTAATCACCTTCTTTATACTCGAACGTGTCCTGCCCCTGTATCTCCTCCTCCTCATCAGTGTACTGGCATTTAACTCTGAGCTGTGAGAGTCTGAAAGCGGGACCAAACAGACTTTCATCCCTTGATTCCTCTGTATCAAGAAGGTGAGAGGGAGGCAAAGGTGATATCTTGAATAAAGATGTAAAACCTGGAGACTTTGGGACATACTGGAGACCTTTAAAGTCCTGTTTTTGATCTGTGGATGATGTAGATGGAAGATGCCTAAAAGTGTAAGTTGTTGGTATTGGCAGAGGTGACTTAAACACTTTCAACAGAGCCGTAGACGCCATCGTCAATGGTGTTCCCGTCGACGCAGTCGTAGACATAATCATTGACGCAGTATTCATCGGAGCCGCCGTCCGTGCCGTCGATGCCGTCGATGATGCCGTCAACGAGGAAATAGTCGTCACCGTATTCGCCGACGATGCTGTCACCACAGCCGTCAACAATGCAGTCATCACCACAGAAGTCGGGAATTTGGTAGAAGTCCTCGACAACGGCTCGGTCGACGGCACTTTTTTCATCAACAAAGCCTGTTTTAGAGGTGTGACAGGCGGAGAAGCAGTAGAGAACTTTTTCAGGCCCAAATCCTTTTGCTTAAGGGCTGCTTTATCGCCAGTGGAGGATTGTTTTGCTTTCAGTCTCTTAGAATCAGCCTCTAATGAGTCAGAGCCCTCATTTTCACGCTTCATCTCAGCTGAGGATGGCCCAGGACTCTCTTCCACATAAGATCTAGAGACAGATTTAGATTTTTTCTTCTGGAACCATAATACTAATCTGGCCTCTCTATCCTTTAGAGTTTTGGCTGAAAAGGTTCTGCAGTATTTACGGCCCTTGGCTGTATGTTTGGGGTAAAGGCAATAAAGACAGTCCTTGTGCGGATCTTCAGAAAAGAGCCTTGCCTTCCCACAAGATCTGCAGGGTCTAAAAAGCCTCTTTTTAGAACCTGATCTCTTTTTAGAAGCATAGAAGGCAGAAAAACAGTACCTTGAGGTGAATTCTAGCAGGGTCAAAAGTTCACACACTGACAAACTGAGCACAGCTCAGGAAGACTCCCTTACACACAACGTGCGGTTAGAAATCTGATGTCTGGGGGCCTCTGCTGGGGAGTTGAGGTCTAGGGCTCGTCTCAGATCGGTCGAAGTTTGAGCCTACACAAGGATGCTGATGAATGCTAAAATGTTCTTTTCCCTTTGTCGGTTTCTTTTTCTTTATTGAGGTATTTTTTCCCCTGTTTTACATACAGTCCCTCCACTATACTCTCACCCCCAACCCCCCTCCTCCTCAGGCACGATATCATGAATATTTGTACATAGTCAGTGATATGGCATTTTGTTAGAACACTTTGACACAGACATTATACAATTCCTAAATATTGTTCAAAGATTGACATAGTTGCGTTATGGGACAAGACTCTGTATCCAGTGTGCGAGGGGATCCCAAATTTCCAGCCCCATCTTTTTTTCTCCTACCCTTTCTGCGATAGATAGCCATTTCTAGGTTATATGAGGCCAGGAGTCTCTCCCGCCATTGTTGGAAGGCGGAAGGGTTATGATCTAGCCAGGCCGCGGCCAAACAAATTCTAAAGACTGCCATAGAAATAAATATAAACCCTTGCATTCGTTTAGGACGAATATCTCCGTCCAGTCCTAACACTATTTCTCCCATTGTAATTTCAATTCTTGACTTAAAGATTTCAGATAGAAAGGTGGATATTTCCCTACGAATTGTGCCCAAGGTATCACATGTAGTGAATATATGTACAATGTCTGCTTCATACAACAGACAATGTGGGCATTCCGTGCCTCTGCCCGTGCCCCACTTGGCAATCTTATTTGAGGTATAGTATTACTGGAAATAGGTTTTTTGATATTGGGCTTGTAGGTCAGCGGACATTAACCATGGCTGGGATACTTCGAAGGACCTCTCACTTGTCCCCTCCACCACCTCCAATTTATCTTGCCATTTTACCGTACATTTTTCCATATCATCCGGAAGTGCGGAAGTCGGGTTATCATAGATTACCCCAACCTTGACAGTCATGCTTTGGCTGATTATTTCAATTATCTGAATTTAGATCGCCCCCCCCTTTTTTTTAATAAGAAGTCTCTGATTTGTAGAAACTTAAAGAAGTCTCTTTGGTCTAGCCGGAATTCCCTTTTTAGCTCATCAAATGATTTAAACCCTGTTGTGGAGTAGAAGTTACCACAACAGGTAATCCCTGCCCTTTGCCACTTTTTCATACATGTATCGTTAAAGGTCTCTGGGAGGTTGTTATTCCCCGATAGGACTGTATAATAGGAGAATCTCCCAATACCCAGGTGTTTGCGTACGTTATTCCATGCCAAGTATACACCCTTAAGAGCTTTAACCCACACTTTTTTGAAGTGGCAATTATATGTTAATCGCCAAATATGTTCACTAGCTTCATTGCCTAGGATGAGTTCCTGCGGTGTTGGGATCACCCCCTCTAGCCCGGTGTTCCTATTCGGGCTTAACAGTATATAGCTATATTTTAATATCGTAGCCCACCAATAAACTTTGAGGTTGGGTAGTGGAAGGCCACCTCTGTCTTTTGGGAGTACGATGTATCTAAGTGCTCTACGTGGCCTTTTGTATCCCCATATAAATCGAGAAAATAAATTATCTAAGTCTTTGAATATTTGTGGGACAAAATCTAAACATATGGTCCTAAAAAAGTATAAAAATTTAGGAAAATATAACATTTTAAGGGCACTGCATCGACTCACCATAGTCAAGTGTAGATTATTAAGCATGGGCGAATTTTGCGAATCTCGCGTTCGCGAATTTTGCGGATTTGCGAACTCGCAATCCGCAAAATCCGCGAATTCTCGCGAATTTGCGGATTTTTTTGTGTGTGTTTGCGCGGGTTTCTGCAAGTTCGCGAGGGTTTTGTACAATTTCGCAAACGCGAACTTACCTGTCGGGTCGCAAGTTTCGCGAACTTGTTGTTTCTACGTGTCCAGCCTGTTTGGGACACTCTTCTTCATCACTGCCACTCTCTGTCACCACTGCCACTCTCTGACTACTCATGCCACCCTCTGGCCCACCCATGCCACCCTCTGTTTCATCACAGCACCCTCTGGTTGTACAGTCAGTGTACATTATTGTGGCAAAGCAAGCACACCTTCCCTGCCTCAAGTGACCTGAATTAATTTGGGGCTGATTAATGTGTCACAGAATATTTTTTTAGCTGGCACCTGCTTCCTTAGTGCTTCCTGATTAGTGATCTTTTGCACTTGCTAAGTGCTTTCATTGTTGCAAAATTAGTTACAACACCTGCCCTGCCCCAACTGACAATAATGAATTAGGGGCTGATTAATGGATTTGAACTTCCAGCCTGGCTCCTGCTTGTCTCCCTTAGCTGTAATTCAGGACCTTTGTGGCATATGTGTAACTATTCTGAGGTTCAGAGCAGGGTCACATAATAGTTGCAACTGGCAACTGAACTCTGGAGGGGCCCCTCAGGAAGCACTACAGGAAATGGCTACTAATGATGAGCCTGAACTTTTGAACCTGGTAAGTAGTTTCAGTTTTGCTAAGATCGTATTTCTGCAATTTTGCGCTTATTCGCGGGGCGCGAAGTTGTACTGGGAAGCCGCGAACTCACGCGAACAGTGCGAGCAAGCCATAAAATCCGCTGCTCGCGGATTTGCGGATTTTGCGGGAGATTTGCGAATCTCGCGGATTGCGAATTTACCAAAAATCCGCAAAATCCGCGAGCGAAACGGATTTTCTGCCCATGCTTATAGATTATGTATTCTATGGAGGGTTTTTCCATTTGTTTCAGAAGTGGTTCCATGTTAATTTTAATCAAGTTATCTAGATCGGAGGTTATATTTACTCCTAGATTCTTTCAACTATCCGGTCTTCCTGGTATATGACTTTGCTATTGATAACTAACTGGGTTTTGCCCTGGCTTAGTTTATATCCTGATATCTCCCCAAACTATCTGGCTTCTTCTTCCATACCTGTCACTGCTTCCCCGGGATCCCCTGTGATTATAGCTATGTCATCCGCGTAGGCTAAGGTCTTGGTATCGCCATTTGGGGTTTTAATTGGTGAAATAGCCAGATTGGATTCTAGTCTAAGAATAAAAGGGTTAATAAAGATTGCAAATAATAAGGGAGAGCAAGGACACCCCTGTCTTGTCCCTCTGGTTACGCTGATTTTCCAAGACATCTCTCCATTTATCATAACCACAGCTTCAAGGTTTGTATATAACCTACGGGTGGCTTTAATAAATTGCTCTCCAATCCCACTCTTTGACATAGCCGTCCATAAGTACTGCCAGGAGACCCTATCGAACGCCTTCTCAGCATCTAATAATATAAGGGCCATAGTATCTCCTGCCACCTCCGCTATGTCAAAGAGTGTGATGACCCTCTGAACATGGTGGTGGTGGATCTTGTTGGCCATGTTGGCGAGGTGATATAAATTTGTGTATAACTCGCGCCAATCTGGTAGCCAATAGCTTTGAATACATTTTAGAATCACAGTTTATTAATGTGATCGGGCGGTAAGATCCCAGCTCTGCTGGGTCTTTGTTTCTTTGGGGAAATACAATAATTTTTGCCCGGGCCCATGAACCCGGTGGCTGCCCACCCAAGAAAATATGTGTTATTAGCGCTGTTAGAATTCCCTTCAAAGATTTATGAAATTTGGCGCAAAATTCTAGCGCTGTTAGAGTTCCCTTCAAAGATTTATGAAATTTGGCGCAAAATTCGACCGGTATCCCATCCAACCCAGCTGCTTTTCCGGTGGCTAAGCTGTTAATTGATAACAATATTTCTACCCACTGCGGTGTTATTGCTAAGCTTTCCTGATCTTCCTCTGAGAGTCGAGATAGTATAGTCTGGTCTAAATACTCTTCTATCTTATTTTGATTTTTATTAGTTTCCTTGTATAGGTCTTGGTGGTAGTCTTGAAACGCTGCTCTTATCTCGACGGGGTCTTGTTTGAGTCCTTTTTTGGGATCGTTTATTTCTTTAATCGTGTTTGCCATATTTTGTTGTCTCCCTTGTACCGCAAGGTGATGCCCTACTTGCTCACTTAGTTCATATATTTTTTCCCTATTCGCTGTGGCCTTATTGACTGCTTTTTCTGTGAATATATCTGCCACTTTGTTTCTTGCGATAGCCACTATTCCCAGCGCCTCTTCAATGTTCCGCCCCTCTTGTACAGCCTTCATGAGATCTTCCTCTGCTTCTACCCTGTAGTTTTTTTCATTTTTAGTTTCGCCTCGCGGTTAAAATTAAGTGAGAATCTAAGGGTCTCACCCCTTATTCCTGCCTTTAGAGTAACCCAAATTACTTCGATGGGTGCGCTACCCATATTATCCACAAGGAACTCCGGTATCCACTTATTTATACATTGACAATGTTTGTCGTTTAAGAGTAAAGCCCTCTCAAATGTCCAGTTAGTCTGATTATGTTGCAGCCCTTCAATGTCGATGGTTAACATCAGTGGATTCTGGTCTGATAAAACCCGAGGTAATCTGTCTATTAGTCATTTTGATAAAATAGTATGAGAAATGAACATATAATCCAGCCTAGCCAATTTAGAGTGTGGGTGGGAAAAAACGTAACCAGGATTGTTGGTGTGTTTTGCCTGCCAGCAGTCCCCTAGCCCATGTGTGGCGCATAGTTCTTAGACTATTCTGAATACTCTAGGTTTCCTTCCTTTATATGTGAAATCAGACCCCAGCCGCCAGTCAGAGGGTAAATTCAGGTTAAAGTCGCCACACACAATAAAGGGGGCAGCCAGTGTGCCGTTCGTTTGATATAAATCCCAGTAAGTCTGGATCGTCAGTTATCGTCCCATATATGGAGCATATAGTGTATTTCTTTCCCTGACCATACTGGCACTCTGTGATTGCTCACCGGCCTAATTTGTCAGCTGCAGACCTAGTGAATTGAAGCCCCCCTTCAATTGCCAGAATGGCTAACCCCCGTGTCTTGGTTGCCTGCGTTGCTGCGTTGTGGATATGATCAGCCTGTATCCAAGGTTTTTTTAAGGTTGTCGCTGTGACCCTTTCACGTGTGTCTCTTGGATACATATGATGTTAGGACCTATTGCCCTGAGACCGACTGCCACCCTCTGTCTTTTTTTCAGGTCGTTAAGGCCACAAATATTAACCGACAAAACCTTTAGTTTAGCCATTAACTGCGTAGTTCTGATTCATCCTTACACTAAATGTTGTCCTATGGCTTTGATTCCCAACTGAAACCATTGCTGTGCCATTTCCTTTAATTTCTGCCTTGATCTGACTATGATTTCCAGTCTCACCTTGTGCCTGTGTGCTCCCCCCTCCACCCCTCCCACCCCCACCCATCCCCCCTCATGTGGCAGTCAGGCTCAATCCTGAGCCTGTATGATAGCATCTGCATCGCCCCCCTCCCCCCACCTCCAACCTTCCATGACTCTCACACCCTGTTCCTACCTCTTATATAGTGCTCGAACAACCAGACCCTTGATCTTTTTTTTGCCTTTCCCCCCCTTTCTGCTATTGCACTCTTATTATTCTCTTTTTTTGTTTGTTATAACATTGTTCTTACGGTGAGCCACAGACACACCCTCCCCCCAGGTTTTTTATAGTCTGAATATTTTAACTTTATCGAGCCTAAGCAGGTCTCTTCTCCACCGCCATAATTTCATCGAGCAGTTTCTGTGCTTGTATTTCTGAGGTGAAGAAGAAGTTCCGCCCTTGATGGATGATCTTTAGTTTAGCTGGGTTTTGCAAGAAAGCTGAGGCTCCGGTTTTTTGGAAGGGGGTTATAAGTTGTCTGAGTCTCCATCTTCTTTCTACTGTGGCGTGGGCAAAATCTAGTTTGGCAAAATACATAAAGTTCTCCCCTTTCCTTTTCATGTTAGGTCTTGCCAAATCATAGTCGGCTTGCCGGAGTAGAATGCTCCCAAAGTAGATTAGGATCACCCGAGTGTACCCTTGTGCATTTGTTTGTCTTTTGGGCATTGATAAGGGAAATCGGTGTACTCGCTGGACCTCCTTATCTTTTTTTTTCCCTTTCCCTCCTTTCTGCTTATGCACTCTTATTATTCTCTTTTTTTGTTTGTTATAACATTATTCTTACGGTGAACCACAGACACACCCTCCCCCCATGTTTTTTATAGTCTGAATATTTTAACTTTATCGAGCCTAAGCAGGTCTCTTCTCCACCGCCATAATCTCATCTAGCAGTTTCTGTGCTTGTATTTCTGAGGTGAAGAAGAAGTTCCGCCCTTGATGGATGATCTTTAGTTTAGCTGGGTTCTGCAAGAAAGCTGAGGCTCCGTTTTTTTGGAAGGGGGTTATAAGTTGTCTGAGTCTCCATCTTCTTTCTACTGTGGCGTGGGCAAAATCTAGTTTGGCAAAATACATAAAGTTCTCCCCTTTCCTTTTCATGTTAGGTCTGGCCAGATCATAGAAGGCTTGCCGGAGTAGAATGCTTCCAAAGTAGATTAGGATCACCCGAGGGTACCCTTGTGCATTTGTTTGTCTTTTGGGCATTGATAAGGGAAATCGGTGTACTCGCTGGACCTCCTTATCCCAGTCTCACTGTGCAAACTCTGGCAGGGAATTTTTCAAGAGTTTCATGGTGAATTCTCTTACATCACCACCCTCGACATCCTCAGGAATTCCCAGCAGTCTTAGGTTGTTCCTCTGCTGCCGATTCTCGGCGTCCTCCAGCTTCCACACGACATCCTTGAGTGTAGAGTCTTGAGACGAACCTTGGTCTTTTAAAGTTTTCACTGTGTTTTCCAGGTCCTCTGTGCGCTTTTCAACCATGCCCAATCTGTCTGCTATTTCTGTGCAGGTTTTTCCTATTTTACGCATGGTACCTTGAAGTTTGTTTGAGGCCAGTCGTGCCTGGCGATTTTTGTTTTTATTTCTTCCTGGAAGGTATTTGAAGATTGAAAAATCATTGATAGTGATGGCTCAGGAGTCTCGCTGGGTGGTCTATTTTGCTTGCCCTGGCTGGGTTGAAGCCCTTTGGGTGTTATCGCTTCTGCACCAGACCTGCCAGGACCTAGTAGTTGTGTGGCCGAGTAGTCCCAACCCAGTTCCTCCTCTTCATCTATATTTCTCTTGGCTTTGTCCCTCTTCAAGTCTGTCCCCCGTTTCACTCTGTTTTGAGCTCTTTTGTCCTCGTGTAAGCTACCGTTGCTTGTGGATGTACCTTCCCCTTCGCTCTCTCCACTGTCACTAGAGAGCCCAGAGGTCGACTCGGCGGAGTCCTCATTTAGTGAGTAGAAGTTCTCCATAGAGTCTGGGGAAAGATACCTTGCCTCATGAGTCATTCTTTTGGGGATCGCGACCTCAGCTTCTCTAATTACTTGCTTTATGCTCGTTGCGGTTTCATTGTCCCCTGCCCTGGAATCTATGTAGTTATTCTTTTCAGGGCAATCGCCAAGGTTAGTGCCTGCCACATTTTGCTGATTTGCAGGGGAGATCTCGGGGATCCCTATTATGGTTTGATCAGCGCAGGACCCCCATGAAGGCCTACCTTCCACTGTGTCCCCCAGGGATTGATCTAGAGGGGAACAAAGGGGGCTCTCTGACGATACAATCTCATGAACAGTCTATTGTATGGCCCCGGAATCTTCCACTTGTAAGAACCCCGGGGGTCCCAATCCCTTGATACCTTCCCGAGAGGGGAACATATTGTAATTACCAGCTGCCCCCCCCAGTCCGCCTTGTAGCATACCTCTTAGGCTGTTCTTTTTGTTGCTCTGGGGGGGTCTGGCTTCTCTTTCCCCTTTTCCACTTTGGCGCCTTTGGCAGTGCTGGTGTCATTTCGCTTGCTCTCTGTCTAGGCCTCTGGTTCCGTCTTTGGGTCACTCCCTTTGCGTGAACTGCTGAATGTGTCTGTCCGCACTCTGCCGCGTCCTCCTCGTGCAGCCATCGTTTCAATTCTGCCAGGCTTTCCTGTTTTCTCAGCGTTGCTAGGCAACCCCAGCCTGCAGCCCGAGCGGATCCTTCTGCCAGCGCCTGCTAGCAGAAGTCAAGTGATGGATCGCCAACGTGCAAGGATACCGGATCGGTGCTGATCTCCACTCAGCCAGGAAGCACGCCAGATCCAGGAAAAAATAATTGTCTCTCGCATCCCGCGCCGGGAGATTCTGTCGCTTTGCCTCTACGATCTTGCCATATTTACGCACTCCTGTCGGTCCTGCTGGTCATCTCTGGCTCTTCTGTAGGGATTCTCTCGAGCATCGACGGTCCATGGCCGGGATGGGTGCATCCAGTCGTGGAGCGGTGTGGAGGTGAGTGGATGTGGCACTCACTCAGCCGCCATTTTGCCTGTCAACAAACCCTTTGGCGGTTTCTAATGTACTTATATGGTACTATTTTTCTAACTACTGTGAAACTCCCACTATGACGGCAGGGAAGATACAGGCATGTAAATCTATGAAAGATTCAATACTGCAGTAACACAAAGTTCAAAGCCTGTGCCAAAATCACAATGGCATTACAGACCGATTCTCTGTAATGCGTCAGGTGCATACTCTGGCGCACAGTGACAATTAGCCCTGGCACAGTCATAGGTAATACGGCCCATGGTGTTCTAAGACAATACGAATGTTATAGACATTTCTCAGCATATAAAAGTATCTTTTCCTTATTGCACATACACAGGTAGGATTTAATTAGGTTCAAGTTGTATTGGGAGGCAGCCTTTACAACTCGGCCGTTACAACACATTACATCTACCATGCATCCGTTACAACACAATCCCTCTAGCATGCACCCATCACAATGCATACGTCTTTACCACACACATTTTTACCACATATATGCATTTATCACGCATGTCTTTACAACAAAAATGTAAGTAATTCACAGGTAAGTGTCTTTTATGTATATATATGTGTGTGTGTTAGGGAAAGAGGGTTTTTTGGTTTTAGGGTGAGTATGCTTTCTGGGTGGCAAGGGTATTTTAAGGGTGGGTGTGTGTTTTTGGGTGGCAAGGGTATTTTAATGGTTTATGGAGGGTGTGGGTTTTTGCATGGCAAGGGTATTTTTATGGTTTAGGGTCGGTTGTGGGTTAATAAGGTAAGATATATATATATATACACACATGTATGTATGCATGTGTGTATATCTCTCTCTCTGTACATATATATATGCAGATGCAAGACGAACTCTGGAGTAAATTATTAGCATGGAAAAGTAAAGGCTTACTGAGTTTGGAAGAATTCAAATACTTAAAGAAAGACTTTCCAAAAACCCCGGTGATTTATTTCATCCCGAAAATACACAAGAATAAAGAACACCCACCGGGACGCCCCATCATTGCGGCCTGTGATGGACCTCTTGAAAATATATCAAGATATATTGACTTTTTCCTCCAAGAACATGTACAAGGGTTAAAATCCTATGTGAGAGATACAGGGGATTTCTTGGGAAAACTAGGGAAAGTCAAATGGGAAGAAGGTTACATGCTTATTACTTTAGACGTAACATCTCTATACACCTGCATACGTAACATTGATGGCACAAAAGCAGTTGAATATTTCTTGGCAAGGAGACCCATTGAATACACTAGTCACAACAAAATGTTGATGGATCTCCTAATCTTTTGTCTAGAGCATAATTTCTTTCTTTTTAAAAAACAGATGTTCAGACAAGTGCAAGGTGTAGCAATGGGGGCCAGCTTCTCCCCCACATATGCCTGTTTGTTTATGGGTTGGTGGGAGGAGCTGGTCCTAATGAGAAAGCACAATAACACCTATAAAGATAAAGTTATATCGTGGCTACGATATATTGATGATTTAATGATCATATGGAATGGGACAAAGGAAGAAGCAGAAAAGTTCATTGAAGAGTTGAATGACAATGAGATCAACCTTAATTTTACCTCACACATTAGCAAGGACCAGATACCGTTCCTAGATGTCCTGATTAAGATAGAAAATCAGACAGTAAGCACTACAATATACAGGAAAGAAACATCTGGAAATTCACTTTTGCACGCAACAAGTGCACATCCTGTTCATCTCATTCAAAGCATCCCCTATGGGGAAATGCTTAGACTACGTAGGATATGCAGCAATGAGGTAGAACTGTCTAAGAATCAGCAAGCAAGCAAAATGAGGTTTTTAGAAAGGGGCTACAGTGCCAAATGTATCAAGAACGCCATTAAAAAATCTAGAATTAGATCAAGAGAGGACTTGTTGCTACACAGTAAGAAGGATTTGGAAGGAGACAAATCCAACACTGTAGAAATGGAGGGAAATCCTAGATTGATATTAACATTCAATCGTCAGCATAAGTCTCTGCGCCAGATATTCAAAAACAATTGGCACATAGTCAAAGATGATCCAATTATTGGGAAAACATTGTCAGAACATCCGACTATAACATTTAGAAAATCAACTTCAATGGCAGATACCCTAGTAAAGAGTAGTCCAGAATGTGAGAATATCGCGGACTGGCTCAGCACTAGAAAAGGATTTTTCAAGTGTATTAGCTGTAAAGCTTGCACACATGGAAAAAACACAACATCGTACATGACAGCATTCAGTCCCAAACCGTACATGATCAGGCAACATCTAACCTGTAGAAATGATTATGTAGTATATGTTCTAGAATGTGGATGTGGTCTCAGGTACGTAGGAAGTACAAAACTCCCAGGGTACCAGAGAATATTACAACACCTCAGGGCGATAACTAATAATGACCCTAACTATCCAGTAGCCCGCCACTTCAAAGAATATCATGGTGGTAAACCCAAAGATCTGCAATATTACCTCATAGACAACGTCCCAGTACAAAGAAGGGGAGGTAATAGGGAAGGGGCTTTACGTCGCCTGGAAACCCATTACATCCTGCTATTAGATAGCAAACAACCTAATGGATTGAATATGGGGGAGGACATGTACACTTATCTGGACTGATAGCATAATCATAACATCTATATGGCCACCAAAATAACTTAAGGGATGAGAAAAACTAACTGAACATAAGAATATGAAAGGGTCAAGTCAGAAAGAACAATAGGATTCGTTGTAAATAGTAGATCTGTAAATAAGTTAATTTTATGAATTTTTGATAAGTATCTTAAATTTACTGTGAAAATTAACTTTTAAAACCGTATTTTTTATATTTATGCCTTTTCTACAAAATGTATTTATATGTTGGTTTTATGATCTTAGATGGATTGGGAATTTTTAGCTATTTAAACATGAATTGATTTTTTATGAATTTTATTGGTATATTTGTTGAAAATTAGTTGTGGGAATCATGTTTTATAAACCCAGCTGAAAGATAATCCATTTAACCTGCATCCTGCTAGGCGTGAAAACACCGACTTATATATATAAAAAAACAACATAACAGAAAATACCGCACAGATGAAAGTATGCAGCACACTAGCACTTTATTATTTATATGCACTTGAATAGCACTTTTTTTATGTGAAAAACTAAAAAAGGCTAACTAGGGGATGTTCCGGGGGAAGCACAATATTTTGATTTGAATAATAGAGGTATCGGAAACATAAACATAATTCTAAGGAGAAAGGGGAAAACATACAGTCACGTAATCATGTCATTTCAATACAGAAGTTTGCAATATGTATTTATACAAAACATTGGAGCAATTGTGAAGAGTGAAATTGTATTATACAAGTATTATTGGTGACAACGGCGAAACACTATACTGTATGGTGGACATAAATGTTTTTTAATTCCCATAATGCATAAATGTATTGTACATATAATTACAAACAACGGAAAAAGTTTGCAGTTTTAAATATGAAATGCCTAAGAAAACGGATTACCGTGATGTATATATGTAAATACCTCTTTTATGTCTATTAATGAGCACTAGCACTTTAAAAAGGGATGTGCTTCACTGACGTGTTGTCATGTGATCAAGGCAGGGATCTGCCGAAACGCGTCGTGAGGACTGGTGAAATAAACTGAACGAAAGCACTAAGAAGGGTCTGCCTCGTTTTCTTTTCTGACCCTACGGGAGTTGGTGGCTGAAGCGAGCATTTCCGAAAATATATATATGTATATATATATATATTCACAGAAAAAAACATAGGTTTCAGGGGTGTTATAGTTAGCTGGACATTTCACTCGTACAAAACCATAGAAATTCCTCCGTTCTAGTTAGTTCTGCTAACTATAACTCATGCGCCCGCAATGCACTGCTGATGATGTCACATATTGCATCATTCATGATATGGCCAGTGACATCACTGATGACATCTCAAATGACATCACTGATGATGAAGAAGTGCATGGGACAGACTGGAAGATTGCCACACTGCATGAGTACTAACTGGGTATTTAGAAGAGTGTATCAATAGTATGTAGCTAGTTAGAGGTCTGCTTGGATAGTGCACAAAGTATTATAGCTGTACTTGTGTTAGTAGCTAGGCCATTCCATAAGTTCATGACTAGTAACTAGAATAATTCCAATATTACAAACAGAGTGTATAGTAAATTTATAAGTGCTTAGGTATTGGTGGAGTGATAGGATACATATATAGTGCTGGATGGGTGAATAGAGAAGTGCATGGGACAGACAGAAGAATTCCTAGACTGCATAGGTACTAACTGGGTATTTAGAAGAGCGTATCAAGAGTATGTAGCTGGTTAAAGGTCTGCATGCATAGTGCACCGAATAATGTAGCTGTACTAATATGGTGTGTCTGTGGTTTCGAGAATGGTAGTCTGTATTTTAGGGTGTGAGGAGGTGTATCAGATGATCATGTGGATGATGTCATCAGTGATGTCATATGAGATGTCATCAGTGATGTCACTGACCATGTCAAGAGTGATGTACTATGTGACGTCATCAGCAGTCCATTGCAAGGGCGCAATTTATAGTTAGCACAACTAACAGCGGAATTTCTCTTGTTTTGTACGAGTGAAATGTCCAACTAACTATGACGTCCATGAAACCTGTGGGTTTTACAGTGAATTTCTGATGTTTTTTAAATGCTAATTTCTAACTATAACGTCCCTGAAACTTGTGTTTTTTTCAGTGATTTGTATATAAATTTATTCAATATCCTCTCACTCTTACAAGGAAGGAATAAGCACTCAGGTTGTAGTTTGGAAGTATTTAATCTGCAAAGGATGTGATCCACGCATTTTGGCTTGTACGAACCTTGATAACGATACAAGACGTCATAGTAGCATCCTTTGTTAATGTTGGCAACTTTAGGCATTTGTACATTTAAATAAGGACTACATATTACTTTAATCCAAAAAGCTGGCAGCCATATTGGCCTGGTCAAGATGTGAAAATTCAGGCATTGATACAATAAAGAAAAGAAAACAAGTGTTAATATGCACACTATGTCATTTCAGCATATCTTGTCCCGTGACCGCCATACCTGTATGTTCGTCAACGTGACTTATTGATAATAAACATACTTAGGATTGCAAACATCCATATAAACAATGGACTACACATTACTTTAAAGTGAAAGGCTATCAACCATATTAATCTGGGCACGTTGCGTATTATAATGGTTCTTACACGAAAGAAAAGAAAAAAATGGGTGTTAATATACACACACTATCCCTAAATAAAGTTCTAGCGATTATAGTTCCATTCCATTCAAGGCTCATTTGAGATGTCATGAGTGATGTCATGAGTGATGTAACTGACCATGTCATGAATGATGTAATGCCTGAGGTCATTAGCAATACATTGCAGGGGTGTAAGTTATAGTTTGCTCAGGTAACTATAACTGCTGAATTTCACTAGTTGTGTATGAGTGAAATCTGAGTCGGACTATACCGTTCCTGTATTCTTTGTTTTTTTAGCAAATTTCTAGTTTTTTTAACGTTAAGTAAGATGCATATCACAATGGATGGTGGGGGATTGGAAGCAGGGCCTGACATTGTGCTGCCCCTACCCAAGCTTGCTGCTCCTGCCTTCCCTCCTCCTAGCCATCCATTGTCCAAATCCGTGTCCCTACCCCCTTACTACAGCCCTGTGTGGCAGTTGTTCTGCCACTGGCCTTCCTGCCTTCTCTGAACAGTTAGCTTGCTGCCCCATCCACCTCCTCCCTATCCTCTGTTGTCTCAATCCATGGACTAGCCTCCTCCCTCCTGCCATGCATGGTCTGATGTGCTGCCACTGCCCTCCATTTAGCATGATGTACCAGTCCACTCCTCCTGATCTCCATTGCCCAATTCTATGCCCCATTATTGACCTCCTGCTTAGCCTCTGTGCTTAGCTTGCTGCCCCTATTCTCCTTCCCCCTGCCCTCCCATGTCTGTGTGCATGCCCCTGCTCCACCTTTTTGCCCATGCTCCATGAACCTGCCACTCCTATCTACTCTGAGTGTTCTGTTGAGCTGCCACTCCCCTCCCATCTGCCTAGCATTGTCAGATGACTGTAACCTGTCCCTGCCACTTCCACCCTGCCTGTCCACATTCTATGCCCCTATCCCCTTCATCCTGTCCCCCATGGTCCATTTTACTGCCACACCCTTCTGCCCTCCCTGGTCTGTTGTGCTGCAACTGCTCCTTCTGCCTGCCCCGCGTGGACTATTGTGAGGCCCCTTCCCCTGAACTTTCTTGTCTGTGCCCAGGTCCTGACCCTCCCTTCTATCTGTCCTTTGTGCATGCCCCTGCACCCTCCGTCTTGCCCATCATAGCCATTGTGCTGCCACTAACCCTCCCGCTTGCCATGCATGGTCTTCTGTGCTGCCACGGCCCCTCCCACCTTCCCTGTGTGGTCAGCTAGCTTCCCTTGACCCCCTCCATGGTCTGTGTGTATGCCATTATAGTCTCACTGTTGCTCTCCATGGTGTGTCTTGCTTCTGGTGCCCATCCTGCCTGACCTCAATGGTCATCTTGCTGCTCCTGCCCTGCCCCTTGCCCCCAGCCCTCTGTTTCTATGTGCAGACCCCTATTCCCTCCCTCCAGGCTTGTCTGTTCCATTGTAATGCCCCTGATCTGTCCCTCCTCCCCTTTATGGTCCATTATGCTGCAGCTTTCTCTCCTGTCTGTCAATTATGGTCAGCTACCTACCATTGCCTCTTTCCCCTCTGTTCTCTGTTGTCCATGTGCATTGGTCCTGTCCCCTCCCTATTGCTTTCTATGGATTGTTGTGCTGCACTCCCGTCCCACATGCCCTGCATGGTGTATTGTGCTGCTGCAAACCCTGATGCCTGCCTTGTAGGGTCAGTTTGGTGCACCTCTCCATGTCCCTCCTGTCCTACGTTATCCGAGTCCATGTCCCTACCCCAATTCCTCCTGCCTTCCATGATCCAATGTACCATACTTGCTAACATTTTGAACTTGGTAAGAGGGAGATTTTGAAAAATAAACTGTGGTATTGATTTTCCCCTTTGACTTACATTGAAAAAGAGGAGATTTTAGATAGGAGGCAGATCAAATAAAGCCCATTTGGGCTTAAAAACATTGGACGTTTCCTTGCTGAATCGGGTCTGTTGGCATGTACCACTGCCTCTTCCTTCTGCCCACAATGGTCTATTATATTGCCACAGCATCTCTTGCCAGTCCTGTATTGTTGGTTTGTTGCCCCTGCCCCCCTTTCCACTGCCCTCCATAGTCTGTTGTGCTGCCACTGCCCTTCCTGCTTTCCCAGTGTGGTCAAATTGTTGCTTCTGCACCCTCCTACCTGCCTTCAATTTTCAGAGTCTGTGCCCCTGGCCTCTGCCTAACAGTATCCTAATGAACAACTAGATTGCTAACATTCTATATTTATTACAAAAGTGTGGAACGCCTGACGTCATCTTGATGTAATCAAAACTGTAATAGCTAGAGTATTTCCTTTAGAAAGTACATATATGAGAGGGTCTTATTTGCATCAAAATTATGGTTAGTGCTCTAAAAAACTAAAATGAGGACATATTTTCTGAGTTTTGAAATAGCGACAAAACACTTTTAAATTACTTGCTATCTTTATGTTTTTTTATCCAGTTGACCACTTGATTAAATGTTGCACTTAGGGGAGAGGATGTGGTGTTACTTCCAGAGCTGCAGACTTTGCAACTGGGGAACCAGGTTTGTGTTTCTGCTTCAGCTTGACATTCTGTGATTCTGTTCAAATCACTTAATTTCCCCATGTCTAAAACCAAAATGAATTTGTTCTTGTGTGATGTAACCAATGCTCATGTAAAGCAGTTCAACACCTGACAAGTCTACACTATATAAAACTGCAACAACACAAACAATGAAAAGTGTTTTGCACACTTCTGTCATTGGGCTACATGTGGGCTACATCTGGGTGATATTTGTGCTACATTTGAGCTCTTTTGTCTCTAGTGGCCATCTTGGGAGATTTATATGCATTTACTGCAGTCTCCTCAGTAGGAAATGCTTTCAGTTTTTTACTTTGATTCCATCAAGAAGGTATTCAGATATGTCACGCATTTGCCATTAATTCTGAATGTTATCACTCTAGTTGCTAATTAGATCACCGTAGTAAAGCTACTGCTCACCATGGAAGTCTGCTGCTAGTATTAAAAGTGTATGTTTCAGTCTGCATGTCAGAATTTTTTAATGAAATAGCAGAGGATTTGAGAAGTCACTCAAAATGTGCCTTAATTTGTCTTTCTTCAGCACTAATCATAATTTCTATGGCAAAATGAACCAACTCATTGAGTTCCTTTTTTTTTTTTCAAAACAGAGTTTATTGATAGATCACACAAAAATCGCAGAACCCTGTACCCCAGTGGTATCTGCCAGTCATAGGTACATATATAAAACAATGCAATCCATCATGATTTCAACATGTAGTATCATTGCAAATAATGAACCTACCTCCCCCCCCCCAACTACCCCCAACTCCCATCCCGCCCGGATCCCTCCCCCCCGCACGGTCTCTGACAATTCCAACCATCGTGTACACACTTCCAGCGGCACAGCTCGCTCATACATCCAAGTCCGGGTCTTGCTCTGGTGGAGGCTCTAGCCACAGGCCCCTGTAGTCGGCCCATCGCTTCCAAATTTTGTAATGCTTACGGGGGCAGCCTCGAGCAAGAAATATGGGTTTCTGCATCCCCGTACAAAAATCTAGGCCCCTTTTCCATGCTACAAGTGACGGGGCCCGCGGGTCTTTCCACGCCTTCACTATATCTCGTTTTGCCACCGTGAGTCCTAGTACCAATAAATGTCTCTTATAAAGGTTGCCTCCCTCTCCATCAAACACATGCAACAATCCCAATCGCGGTGTGCGTGGGAGCACCCAGCCCAGCGCCTCTTCCAAACCATTCCAAACTCCACACCAGAATCCATCTAGACGTCCAGAACACAACACCGTATGAAAGAAAGTTCCCTCCTCACATCCACACCTAGTACATTCTGGGGACGCAATGAGGCCCGCCCTCCACAGCCTCTGCCGTGTGTAATACACCCTGTGGAGTTATTTGAACAGAATTAGCCTGAGGCGAACCGAAATGGCCGCGCCCCTGGGACCGGCCAGCGCTTCATTCCAATCCTCCTCCTCCAATGACCCAACATCAGCCTCCCAGGCCTCATTTAGTTTTTGCAAGTCAGAGGCGTGTCAGTACTCACCGATGATAGGCGAGAGACAATAGTTGAAGCATAGGGTCTCAGCTCGTGGGCCTCCTCTTTACGTGAACAAAGCCCTTTGGTTAAGTCACTATGATAAATTGATGCGTACGGCCCACGCCTCTGTACAGCTCCCTTCCCACTCCAGCTCTCCTGATTTTTTCCCCCTTTCCCTTTGCAGCACTGAGCTAAATTGACAACCCTGTCGTGAAGACCATCCCCAGTAACCTGGATCGAAACCCCGTCGACATCACAGTGCAACTACCTGGCGTATTCTATGCATTTTGGCTCTACAAACTCTGAAAATTACAATTGCGATTGATTACGAATTGTTACTCATTGAGCCACCACTGTACATATATTGGTCACCTTGCCCCGTTCACGCTGTGCGCCTTTATCACTTGTGTCATTACTTTTATTCTTGTATATATCACTATTCACCAAGTGCCTTTGGGTTGTCACATGATTCTCTCTGTACAGTGTTGCTTTAACTGTATCTCTATGTGCAACTGCTTTTTAGAATTGGTAAATTACAAGCCTTATATAACTCAGGTCCTTGCGCAACAGTGTGACATCTGCCCGCACCGCTCCTATTTTTGCATCCAACATATCCCAGGATTGGGTTATCGCCGCCAGAATCGCTGCATTGTCCCGCCCCGAGCCCTGTGGGCCTCCGGTGGCCCCAGTGCTGCCACTCGGCCCCGTGAATTTATCATTGGGACCCTGCTTCGAAGTCCCTCCGCCACTTCCACCTCTACTCATCTTGGACCGGGCCAGGGCAGTCGCCTTGGGACCCAGTGCCCGAAACCCCGGGATGTCCGCACTTGTGGCGCTGGGAGGAAGGAACAAGTCGGGTCTCACCGCATCCTGAACTCGACCTGCCGGACAGTCTCACCAGGACCGATCAGTAATGGAATAGAAGAGGATTTGAGAACTCAAAATGTGCCCTAATTTTTCTTTCTGCAGCACTAATCATAATTTCTATGGCAAAATGAACCCCCTCATTTTTGTTCCTTTTCAAATTAAATGTTTTAAGTGTTATCACTTTATTCCAATCAAGATGGCATCAGGTTTGCCATACTTTTGTCATAAGTAAGACTGTTAGCGCTCTAGTTGTTCTTTAGAACAATCTGGGACATTCTGTCATTGGGCTATACTTGGGCTACATCTGGGTGATATTTGTGCTACATTTGGGCTCTTTTGTCTCAGGTGGCCATCTTAGGAGACTTATTTGGGCAGCGTCCACCATGCTTGCCCGCTAAGCCACGCCCCATTGAGTTCCTTTTTAAATTAAATGTTTTAAGTGTTACCAGTTTATTCCAATCAAGATAGCTTCAGGTGTGCTATACATTTGTCATTAATAAGACAGTAAGCGCTGTAGTTGTTCTTAAGAACACTCTGGGACATTCTGTCATTGAGCTGTACGTGGGCTACATCTCTATGAAATTTGTGCTACATTTGGGCTCTTTTGTCTCTGGTGGCCATCTTGGGAGACTTATTTGTTATGAAATGTCCTACTTTCCTCATTTGCTACAGTCTCCTCAGTAGAAAATACTTTCAGTTTTTTACTTTGATTCCATCAAGAAGGCATTCAGATGTTTCAGACATTTGCCACAAATTCTGAATGTTAGCACTCTAGTTGCTTATTAGATCACTGTAGTAAAGCTACTGATCACCAGGGAAGTCTGCTGCTGGTATTGAAAGTGCATGTTTCAGTCAGCATGTCAGAATTTTTTAATGAAATAGAAGATTTGAAAAGTCACTCAAAATGTGCCCTAATGTTTCTTTCTGCAGCACTAATCATACTTGGTAAGGCAAAATAACCCCCCTCGTTTTGTTCCTTTTTAAATTAAATGTTTTAAGTGTTACCAGTTTATTACAATCAAGATAGCTTCAGGTGTGCCATACATTTGTCATTAATAAGACAGTGGCGCTCTAGTTGTTCTTAAGAACACTCTGGGACATTCTGTCATTGAGCTGTACGTGGGCTACATCTCTATGAAATTTGTGCTACATTTGGGCTCTTTTGTCTCTGGTGGCCATCTTGGGAGACTTATTTGTTATGAAATGTCCTACTTTCCTCATTTGCTACAGTCTCCTCAGTAGAAAATACTTTCAGTTTTTTACTTTGATTCCATCAAGAAGGCATTCAGATGTTTCAGACATTTGCCACAAATTCTGAATGTTAGCACTCTAGTTGCTTATTAGATCACTGTAGTAAAGCTACTGATCACCAGGGAAGTCTGCTGCTGGTATTGAAAGTGCATGTTTCAGTCAGCATGTCAGAATTTTTTAATGATATAGAAGATTTGAAAAGTCACTCAAAATGTGCCCTAATTTTTCTTTCTGCAGCACTAATCATACTTGCTAAGGCAAAATAAACCCCCTCGTTTTGTTCCTTTTTAAATTAAATGTTTTAAGAGTTACGACTTTATACCAATAAAGATGGCTTCAGGTGTGCCATACTTTTGTCATAAGTAAGGCTGTTAGCACTCTAGTTGTTCTTTAGAGCACTCTCGGAAGCTGCAGTAGAACACAAAGAAATCAACTGACAGTCTCAGCCCTTGTTGGATGTACATGTTTTACTGAGAATGGCAGACTTCATTCTCACGGTAGGCAGACAAAATATTGATTTTTAAATATCGACATACAATAATGTCGATGTTTAAATATCGAAGGAATGGGACAGAATTTCGAAGGTAAGTAATATCGATTTGGTTAATATCGATGTTAGTAATATCGGTGTTACTATTATTGATGTTAGTAATATCGATGTTACCAATATCAATTTTTATATGATTTTTATGTATATTATTATGTATTTAATATGTATTATTTTTTTTAATGTAATTTATTTAATTTTTTTATTTTAGTACTGTATCGGGTTGTGGGTATATTGGGGAATAGGGTGGGAAGTAATTTAATTATACTAATTTAATATTCATTTTTAAGAATTATAAATTAATTCTAATTAATTGGCAATTCAGTTTTATTAATTGGTAATTAATTTAAATTAATTGATTAATTGGTAATTATGTTCTGTAGTGGGTTGTGGGTTGTGGGTTTATAGGGGAATAGGGTGGGAAGTAATTTAATTATATACAATTAATTATTATATTTTATGAATTATGAATTAATTTTAAATAATTGGTAATTATTTGTTATTACTTGGTAATTAATTTAAATTAATTGATTAATTATGTTCTGTAGCAGGTTATGGGTGTATAGGGGAAGTACTTTAAATGCAATCAAGTAATCATTTATTTCAATTAATTGTTTTGTTAATTATATAATTGGTAATTATTTATTAATTGGTAGTTAATTGTTATTAATTGATTAATTGTTAATTATGTTCTGTAGTGGGTTATGAGTTTATAGGGGAGTAGGGTGGGAAGTAATTTAAATGTAATTAAGAATTAATTTATTTGAATTAATTGTTTTTGTTAATTATATTATTGGTGAGTAATTATTAATTGGTAATTAATTATTAATAATTGGTATTTATTATTAATGTATCTTTACTTAATTATTCATTGGTAATTATGCATTTAATAATTATGTATTAGTATTTTTAAATAGTTTAGATTCATTTAATAATTATTTTAATATTTTAAAATATTAATTTATTTATAAGTATGTTATTTTTTACTTCTACGCTATCCAACACTTTCCCTACTGTCGCACTCTCCGGAGTGGGAATAGTAATTTTTACCCCTACGCTATCCAACAATTTCCCTACTGTTGCACTCTCTGGAGTGGGAATAGTAATTTTTACCCCTACACTAGCCAACACTTCCCCTACTGTTGCACTCTCTGGAATTGGAATAGTAATGTTTACCCCTACTCTATCCAACGCTTTCCCTCCTGTTGCACTCTCTGGAGTGGAAATAGTAATTTTTACCCCTACGCTATCCAACACTTTCCCTACTGTTGCACTCTCTGGAGTGGAAATAGTAATTGTTACCCCTAAGCTATTCAACACTTTCCCTACTGTTGCACTCTTTGGAGTGGGAATAGTAATGTTTACCCCTACGCTATCCAACACTTTCCCTACTGTTGCACTCTTTAGAGTGGGAATAGTATTTTTTTACCCCTACGCTACCCAACACTTTCACTACTGTTGCACTCTTTGGAGTGGGAATAGTACTTTTTACCTCTAGGCTATCCAAAATTTTACTTAGTTGTTTTTTGGAGTTATAATAGTATTTTATTCCCTCTGTTATTTAATATATTTTGTATAGTTTTAGCTAATGTAGTATATAATTAATGTTAAAAATATTAAAAGTACATTTAATTTTTTTAATTTGTTTTGCATATTTAATTTTTATTTATGTTAATATTTTATGTGTATAGATGAATTAGTGATTTATAAAAATGATTCAGTATATATTATATGTATATGTTTAATAATGGTTTTAATTAAATTATGTATATTATGAATTTTAAATATTATAACATTTTTTAACTATGTTTATTATATTTTTAAGTATTGTTTAATTTATCGTACATATTTTTTTAAATTTTTAAAAATTATATATTGTTTTCGATATTTTTGTACTTACCTTGTTGTAGATAGGATGTCGATATTGTTGACATCGATATTAATGCTCCGATATTTTTGTACCTCGATATTATGTGTTTCTATATTTTGTCAGACATTCCATTCTCACATGACTGAGAAAGATAATGTAAATTTACAGAAAATATGCTCTCAGTTTAGCCTTTAGATCACCTTCCAAACCTCTGTGGGAAAAGCATGAGAAAATAGTTTTCTCTCAAACATGATTCATGGTATCCCAGCAGAAGTGTTTTTATAATGGTAAAATCACCTTAGGACACACCACAATTCCTAAAATGAGTATGGTACCATCAACAGATGATTTATAATGTAACTAAAGTCTTAAAACCTTCTATTAAGTGCAATGCTTTTAAATGAGGTACTATCATGTATAATGGTCCCAAGATGGCTGCTAACACTTCTTGGATGAAGTGCTGACAGTCAATCAGATCTCACGATGAGATGTGTGGTTAGGCTCCACCCATATATATATTTCTTTTTCCATTAATATTTAAAAAACTACTGAACGGATTTACACCATTTACCAGAAAGGGTTCTTTCTGAACCAAGATGTACCTTTTTGCCAAATGTGGTGTAATTCAGTTCAGCAGTTCAGGTTGTAGCCGTGTCTAAATATTCCTATGAAGAAAACACGTTTTGGGACCCCCCCTTTTTCTCGGCCCTGCTTGCCAAATCACCCTGAAACTTTCAAGATAGAAGCAGACCGAAGCGGGCCATAAGTTCTGAAAATTTCGCGAAGATTCGTCAATCGGCGCTAAAGTTATTGGGAATAGAATGTTGCGATTTTCCTATGGTAACTAGGTCCTAACTATAACTACATACTAGCGACCGCCAGTAGGTAATATATATATTACATAGATATATATGTTAGTGACCAACTGATGCAGCATGTTACACAACAACAGAGACAGTGATGCACACATTCTCATAGTTTAGTTACTAATACATGTATTAAGTGAGACACTTTTAATTACTCACTTAAACAGACAGTCAGACAGCAACTAAATCCTCCATCTAGACAGTTATATATACACTCAATCTTAAATACAGATTGGGATATGTATAATACATATTTAAGTTTCAAACTAAACCACATCCACTGGATGATGTCATCAGTGATGTCATTTGAGATGTCATGATGTCATCAGTGATGTCACTGACCATGTCATGAATGATGCAATACGTGACATCATCAGCAGTGCATTGCGGACGCGCGAGTTATAAATAGCAGTACTAACTACAACAGAGGAATTTCTATGGTTTTGTACAAGTGAAATGGCCAGCTAACTATAACGACCTGAAACCTATGTTTTTTTCTGTGAATTTCTAAGGTTTATTAAATGCTAATTTCTAACTATAAAGTCCCTGAAACCTATGGTTTTTTAAGTGAATTTCAAAGCTTTTTTAGATGCTAATTTCTAACTACAACGTCTCTGAAACCTATGGTTTTTTTCAGTGAATTTCAGAGGTTTTTTAAATGCAAATTTTTAAGTGTGATAGTAGTTATACAAATTTTTGTGCTGATTGTCTGCAGTTGTTTTAACTGTTTATTTATGAATATTTTATTCATTAAATAACAATATATATTTTTCAGAAAATTACTAAAAAAAAAAATTTCAACTGAAATATTGATTACTTTTTTGTTTTCATGTTTTATTTTAATATATTTATATTATTTTCTTTTTTTTAAAAAAAGTTCCCAATTTTTTTCCAGAGTCGCGCACTCAAAGCTTACACATCAGATTCTAGCCGCCACTTTAGAAAAGTCGTGAAGGATCCGCGTATGGTGTGCGACGGCTGCGTGTTTTTCAGTTACATTATATACATTTAATATTAAGTGATGTGTGCGATTGT
Organism: Lissotriton vulgaris; assembly: GCF_964263255.1. Lineage (NCBI taxonomy): Eukaryota > Metazoa > Chordata > Amphibia > Caudata > Salamandridae > Lissotriton > Lissotriton vulgaris. The sequence goes on from NC_141685.1 coordinate 2,050,117,758, forward strand.
TATGCCACCAGTCCGCCACTCCTGCTCAGGCGCATTCCCAACACATGCGCATTATGGTACGAGACGCTCGTCGACATCATATACGTGCTGGGGAGCGCTGGGTTCGCAACTTCCGCAAAAAATATTGGTTCCAAAATGATAGGTCTTTAATATACATATTAGGGCAAGAGATTATCTAAGATATTCAGAAAAATTATATATTTGAGTTTTAGTTTAAAACATTTATAAAGCGCACGTTCACCTGGCGGTTTCATGGCGCTGTGATGTACTGAACCCAAAAAGGACAGGAAGATCGGGAAGGAGGGGGAGAATAAAACAGTTATGATGGGAAGGCTTGTGAGAAAAGGAAGGTTTTGAGCGACTTTCGGAAGTGTGAATATTGAGTGGAAGATCTAATGTGGGCAGGGAGGGAGTTCCAGAAGGCAGGGGCAAGTGTGGAAAATTTCGTGCCCTCCCACTTTTTGCGCCTAAAGCGGGGAACTGTCAACAGTTGTTGGGAGGATGAGAGTAGTTCCCTGACGGGGGCGTAGGCTTTGATTTCCGAGGAGATGAAGGCAGGGGCTGCGCCGACCCGGGCCTGAAAAGTGACACATCCCATCTTGAACTGAGCTCGTTCTCGAATAGGGAGCCAGTGTAAGGACTTGAGGAGCGGGGTGAAATGGTGGAATTTGGCCAGGTTGTAAACCAGGCGGGCAGCCTGGTTTTGGACCAGCTGTAATCGCTGCATACTGTAAGCGGGCATACCGCAGTATAGAGCGTTGCCATAGTCTAGGCGGGAGACTACCATCGCCAGGACAATGAGTTTTAGGGCAGAGAAAGAAAAGAAACGGGAAACTTTGTGGATAGTGCGGAGTGAAAGAACGGAAGAAGACACCACTAGACTGACCTGGGAGTGCAGAGTGAGTTGGTCATTTAGCTTAATCCCAAGAGTTCTCACAGAGGAAGAAGGAGAAGGGGGGGACCTAGAGAGGGGGGCAAGAAGAGAGAGGTCCAGGGACTGGAGCAACCACCTGTTAAAACCAGCTCAGTTTTGTCTGGGTTTAACTTCAGGTGGTTGTAATTCATCCAGTCCCGGATAAAGATCATGACAGACTGGAACTTCACCATGGAGTCAGGAGATGGGGACTAAGTAAAAATAAGTTGAAGGTCATCCGCATAGTTGTAGACGGAGACCTCCATTTGCTGAAGGGCGAAAATCAGAGGGGCAATGTACAAATTGAATAGAAGACGGGAAAGGGAGGACCTTATAATAAACTTATATTATTTTTAAATATATTTTTGCGAAGTCGGGTGCGTGCATCGTGAGCGCAGAGAACCAGGTCAGCAGAGCTGCTGTAGAGCCAGAGAAACCAGGTCAGCAGAGCTCTTTAGAGGGAGAGAACCAGGTCAGCAGAGCTGCTTTAGAGCCATAGAACCAAGGCAGCAGAGCTGCTTTAGAGCCAGAGAACCAGGTCAGCTGAACTGCTCTAGAGGCAGAGAACCAGGTCACCAGAGCTGCTTTAGAGGGAGAGAACCAGGTCAGCAGAGTTGCTTTAGATCTAGAGAAACCAGGTCAGCAGAGCTGCTTTAGAGGGAGAGAACCAGGTCAGCAATGCTTCTTTAAAGCCAGAGAACCATGTTAGCAGAGCTGCTCTTGAGCCAGTGAACCAGGTCAGCAGAGCTGCTTCAGAGCCATAGAAGCAGGTCAGCAGAGCTGCTTTAGAGCCAGAGAACCAGGTCAGCAGAGCTGCTCTAGAGACAGAGGCCAGGTCAGCAGAGCTGCTTTAGAAGGAGAGAGCCAGGTCAGCAGAGCTGCTTTAGAGCCAGATAACCAGGTCAGCAGAGCTCCTCTAGAGCCAGAGAACCAGGTAAGCACACCTGCTGTAGAGCCAGAGAAACCAGGTCAGCAGAGCTGCTTTAGAGGGAGAGAATCAGGTCAGCAGAGCTGTTTTAGAGCCAGAGAACCATGTCAGCTGAGCTGCTTTAGAGCCAGAGTACCAGGTCAGCAAAGCTGCTCTAGCTGACACTGACTAACACTGACTGATTGACACTGACTGACCCTGACTGACACTGACTGACTGACACTGATTGACTGACATTAACTGCCGCTGACTGACTGCCACTGACTGACACTGACTGACTGACACTGACAGACTGACACTGACTGACTACTCTCTACTACTCTACTACTCACTCTCTACTACTCTCTCTCTACTACTCTCTACTACTCAATCTCTACTACTCACGCTCTACTACTCTATACTACCTCTCTACTCTCTCTCTACTACTCACTACTATTCACTCTCTACTACTCTCTACTACTCACTCTCTACTACTCCACTACTCTCTACTACTCACTCTCTACTACTCTCTACTACTCTCTACTACTCTCTCTACTACTCTCTCTCTACTACTTACTCTCTAATACTCACTCTCTACTACTCTCTCTCTACTACTCACTACTATTCACTCTCTACTATTCACTCTCTACTACTCCACTACTCTCTGCTACTCACTCTCTACTACTCCATTACTCTCTGCTACTCACTCTCTACTACTCTCTACTACTCCACTACTCTCTACTACTCACTCTCTACTACTCTTTACTACTCTCTCTCTACTACTCACTCTCTACTCTCTCTCTCTACTACTCTCACTCTACTACTCCACTACTCTCTACTACTCCACTACTCTCTACTACTCTCTACTACTCCACTACTCTCTACTACTCTCTACTACTCCACTACTCTCTACTACTCACTCTCTACTACTCACTCTCTGCTACTCACTCTCTGCTACTCACTCTCTACTACTCACTCTCTACTACTCACTCTCCACTACTCTCTAATACTCACTCTCTACTACTCTCTAATACTCTCTCTCTCTACTCACTCTCTACTACTCACTACTATTCACTCTATACTAACTCTGTACTACTCTCTCGCTACTACTCTCTCGCTACTACTCTCTCTCTACTTCTCACTCTCTACTACTTTCTACTGCTCACTCTCTACTACTCTCTCTCAACTACTCACTACTATTCACTCTCTACTACTCTCACTACTACTCACTCTCTACTACTCACTTCCTACTTCTCTCTATTACTCATGCTCTACTGCTCGCTCTACAACTCTCTACTACTCACCCTACTACTCTATACTACTCTCTACCACTCTCTCTCTACTACTCACTCTCTACTACTCACTCTCTACTACTCAAACTCTACTACTCTCTCTCTCTCTCTACCTCTCACTCTCTACTACTCACTCTCTACTATTCACTCTCTACTACTCACTCTACTACTCACTCTACTACTCAATCTACTACTCACTCTCTACTACTCTCTACTACTCACTCTCTACTACTCTCTCCCTACTACTCACTCCCTACTACTCACTCTACTACTCACAATTTAGTACTCTCCACTACTCACTCTCTACTACCTCTCTACTACTCTCTACTACTCACTCTAATACTCAGTCTCTACTAATCTCTACTACTCTCTCTACTACTCACTCTCTACTACTCTCTCTGCTACTCACTCTCAACTACTCAATCTCTACTACTCTCTCTCTGCTACTCACTCTCAACTACTCAATCTCTACTACTCACTCTACTACTCACTCTACTACTCTACTGCTCACTTTGGTTACTAGCTACGTGAAAGTCTATATTAGTCATTAATTAGTTAAGTGAGTATTTGTATGGGATAGTGAAAGTGTGTGTGGTTGGGTGGGAGGTGTGTGATTGTACAAAGATATGTAAATAGTTGATTTAGTATGTATATGGGGTTAAGACTGTATGTGGAAACAGTTGTTTGGGTGAGTGAATCTATTTGTGGGTGTGGTGATGAGTAAATATATTTCTCAATGATACATGTCCAATAAAGTAGAAATATGAAAGGCAGTGTATGTGACACTTGTTGTATGTAAATAAGTATACATAAGACTCAGTGATTGTCTGAGGGATTGTATGGAAAATTGTATACTTGTAATAGTGATTTTATAACACACTAAGCATGAGTTACTATCTATATAAATAAATGAAGTGGTGTTTGTATAGGTGTGTAGCTTAGTAAATATAAGTATTATCAATTGTTTGCATAAGTGAATAGGATGACTGCATAAGTGAATAGGATGTGTGCTGATGTGTAATGTCAATGTAAGTGTATAAGTATATTTTATAGTGTTCTATTGATCTTTGTTAGCTTGTATGAGTGAATCTATAGGTAAGTGTTTAGTTGTGTGTCTAGATGTAGGAATCACTGAGTGGGATTGTAATACCTTGTATTGGTGTGTCAATGGTTTCAAATATGGTACTCCATATTTTATAATGAGTGTTGAAAGGTTATACTAGTATATGATGAGATGTATAAGATTGTCACGTGGATGATGTCATCAGTGATGTCATCAGTGATGTCATCAGTAATGTCACTGACCATATCATGAATGATGTAATATGTGACATCATCAGCAGTGGATTGCGGGCACGTGAGTTATAGTTAGTACAACTAACTATAACAGAGGAGTTTCAATGGTTTTGTACGAGTGAAATGTCCAGCTAACTATAACACCCCTAAAACCTATGTTTTTTTCAGTGAATTTCCAAAGTTTTTTTAAATGCTAATCCCTAACTTTAACATGTCTGAAACATTTGCTTTTTCCAGTGAATTTCAAAGGTTTTTAAAATGATAATTCCTAACTATGACAGGCCTCAAACCTATGCTTTTTTCAGTGAATTTCAAAGGTTTTTTAAATGATAATTTTCAAATGTATTATTTGTTATATTTATTTTTTCATATTGTTTTAATAAATAGTTTTAATTTATTTTTAGAAATCTTATTTTTTAAACTATATAACACCTTTTAAATATAATATTTGTTTAAAAAAAATATTTAATTGTTATTTTTTTATATTTTTTAAAATATATTCATAATATTTTCTTTATTGTTTTTTTTCTAGTATTTCTTTGGAGTCGCGCACCCAAAACTCACCTTTCTCGATCACTGCGCGGAACCTGTCCACAATTTTAGGATTGTTGTGTAGTATCCGCGTAGGGTCTGTGACGAGTATGACTTTTCCTACGCGAACGCTATGCGACTGGTACGCGACTTGTGGCGCATACACAACATGTACGTATTACGCAACGCAACAGTCGTGCGGTTCCGCGTTACGTCATATGCATGTTGGACGCGGTGGGTGCACGACTCCCACAAAAAAAGTAATGTCCAAAAACATATATATATATATATTTCATATAAATATTATATATTATAATATATCCGAGCTAATCATACAAATAATATTCTTTAACTTTTAATAAAGTTACATTACTTTTAAATGCAATTTTGCAAAGTCGCGCTGGGTGCGAGCTGCAACCTACGCAGACCCCATGTGACCAGAAAAAAAGAGATTTGATTGGTTCATACCACTTCCTATTCTAAGTATTGAGGGACCCCACCCATTTCAATCACTCTTCTTAGACCTTCCTTAGGAGAAGACCTCTGCTAAGAAGAACTTCTATTTTTTGGTGATTGCAGACCTGGTTGTCCTGAATCTTTCAAAAATGGCTTCAAACCAACCATCTTCAGATTCTGAACATTCTGACACTGAAGAATTTGTTCCAGAACCTCCCCCTCCAGAGAAATATACCTCTATTGTCTGGAAGTTGTTTACTTTTCCGCCGGAGCAAAAAAAGGTAAATGCAACAAAGGTTACATGTAAGATCTGCAAGGCGGTCCTCTCCAGAGGAGACCCAAATAAAAAAGTCATGTGGAACAGCTAGCATGAGAAAACACCTGCAGACACGGCATCCAGTAAACTTTTCACGAGAGGAAATGAGAAGATTGTGTGAAATTGCTCCGGCACCCCCAGCTGTTCCTAGCACATCTGGGGCAACACCATTTACTTCTACATCAGCACCAGATATACGTCCCCAATTTGGGAAAGTGAGGATGAATTGCATGCAATGCAATCGTTTAATTTCTTAGGGGGAACAGTCAGTGGACCTTGTTTGTCGTGGCATTGACAACCACAGTTGCTAGTTTCTTCTTTTTTTTCTCCTCATAGTTTTTGGTTCTGTTCGTCCTGTTGACATGTTTTCCCTGTTTAAAAAAAAGAAAAGAAAATTGTTTAAAAAAATCTAAAAAAATATATAGAACCACAAAAAGAAAAAAAAGTTATTTTCAGAACTAAGTACTCTGGTTAAAAAAGAGCTAAACTTGTATGCTAGTGTGTGAAAGTTTACATGAATGCATGTCTAATGGATAATTGACTGAAAGAATGCATTTGTGGTGTATGGTGAATGTATAAGTGCAGAACTATAAGAAGTGCTGCAGCATGACACTGTAAAGTGTTTAGCTACAGCATGCTGTGGTACTTCCGAAGCACAGGGGTGTAACATATGTACATACATTTGTTGCAAGTCTGTGCTTCCTTCTGCACTGCTGCTTAAACTGCAGCCATCTGGTGACACAGGCTCCTTGCACCATGGTGCAAGGATATCTGTGTCGTATGGACTTTGTTTTTGTGCAAAAACACACACCTTTCTGCACATACAAAATAATTTGTGAAGGTATTTTTCTCCTTCAATGTATACTGTACATTTTAGCATACATTCAAAGAGAAAGAATGAGGAGAAATGAAAATAATTTTCTTTGTTGAGCCGTGCTACACCAATTGCAGGACGCTGCAGCATTCAGACACATCAAGATTTATGATTTATGAGAAATCTGTGGATGTGTCTTGTCCTATGAGTGTTCTGTGCAAACACGGACAGCAACACCATCAGAACGCTCTTTCAACATAAAGTGGTATCTATAATAAGGTTGTATTTACATGGAGAAGAAAAGGTACACAGACTGCCTTTTCCTCTTTTTGTAACTATGAAACAGTGTCTTGCGCTGTAAATAAGATGCATATGCATACTATATAAAGAAATTAATTTGTGCTAGGGTTAATGGCTAGGTCAATTCCTATTATATGAGTAATAAGTTGGAAAATGTCAGTACTATAAACAGAGAACAAGATAATGTATAAGTACTTATGTTTTGGTAAACTTATAGGACACATATATAGATTACTGAAGGGAAAGGATGGGGCCTGATGTGACATGTGCAAACACTCAGTGATGTGTTTTAAATTAAGGATTTTTGTCTGTTTAAATCCTGAAATTCCCTGGGCCTTACTTGCCCCTATATCTCTCTATTGAATACCATACAATGTGTGTTGCAGACAGGTGCTCTGAAGCTGTGTGCTATTTGATACCTGTCTGCAATGAAATTCTCTGGCACAAATCTACTCCATCCATCTTCCCTTTTTTCAACTGTGCAAACACATGCCATTGTGCATTTTAAGACTTACTTAAACTTACCTCAACAGCAATACACATAAAAAACGCTACACATTTTATTCAGTTGTTTTTTTTTAATGTAAATTGTGGTAAATTGCATATTTTGGTATTCGGATCTATGAAGGAAAAGAAAAAATAGTTATAACATGTAATAATATATATTTTAACAGCGCAGCATAATTTTAACATTTTGCATATTAATTTCTTTGTCTTTTTTACTGTTCTCAGAATAAATAGAATTTCACTAGAAACAGTGACATAACAGCGGCCAAAAAAATACCAATCAATAAGATTGTTTAAAAAAAACAAGAATCCATCCTCAATAAAATACTGTATAATACAAATCACACATATATAAAATCCTTACTGCTAAGAAAATGTTATAACTTATATTTATAAACACTGTGAATGTTGTCGCTTAAAACTTTACACTGAGACAATGTGAAAGATAAAGTCAATAATGCAAACATATACCTTTCCATGGGGCCAAATGGTATTATTGCAATCCTTTTTATTTAAATTGTCCAATGGTAATCCTATTAAATCATCATAATAAATTCCTCAGAGGTTGAATTATCATCCTAAATCTTTGGCTTTAAAAATATTATGTAGGAATTTGGTAATTTACTAGGCAAATGTTGTTTGAAAACCAACTGAGCATCGTTACAAAGTGTCCAGCCTTTTTCACATCTTAGATGTAATGTTCAGATGTTGTGGAAAGACCATCATGGAAAATTATTGCTGCTGCTACAAAAGTCCTTCCTGATACTGATAGTTGAGTTGCTACAAAATGTTTTATTAAAATGTCCAATTTTCTCCCATCAGTTGTACAACGTTTTATCATTAAAATTATATATTGTCCATATCTTTGTATAAATAATGTTGATAACATTTCTGATATTGCATTGGCTACACGCCATGTTTTGATTTTCTGCTTTAACTAATTTATTGAAAGACACTGATTTACAGTCCGGTAATGTCAAATATAGAAATCTTTCAGTGTCTACATTAGTGTATACATACAAATTTCACAATGATGTTCTCATTTATAACAAAGGCAAAAATAATTTCCATTTCTACGCCTTCGTTTTCCAATACGGTAAGCATATACATTAGAAATTCCTGGGCATCTTGTTGGATATTTTGCGTAAATTGTGTAGAACCACAACATACATCCAAAAGATTACGAACATCACAAACGCTTTGTATTTTACTTGTATCAGTTCTCAATTTTTCATAAATGGAATGCAACAAGGAACAACATCTTTTTTCCGGATTCTCCATAATTTGCTATGGCAACCCTTCAAGAAAAAAAACAATATTGACCACTACATTAGCATAGCAGTGGACACGAACTATTTTCAAACTGATAACCAACAATCTCTTCAACAGTGTCCTTTTTCTTTTTGCTTGCAATGACATTACCTTGTTTTTTTACCTTTTGTATACCTTCACTACAAATATTCTCATACTTTCTTTTTCGACCTACTACACACTTTTCAAATACAGGATATTGACCTAGATTGGGAGCATATGTTCTTCTTAACCTATTATACTCTTTCACACAGTTTGCATCTGCAGTAACCTTGGTGTAATCAAAAACAAACCAGATAATGTTCTGACTCACGACAAAGCAATGTATGCCATACCCTCTTTAAACACAGTATTTCCAATGTTCACCAAAGCACTGTCAACACTTAAACCTTGAGATTTATGAATAGTCACTGCATATGCCAGAGAAACTGGAAACTGTTTTCTACGGACATATAAATCTTTAACAAGCAAAAAACGAACTGAACAACGATCAATTTGTTTCACTTCTTCAATCTGATCAAATTTAATTTTTAAAAATGTAATACCATCTGTATTCAAATAATTAACAAAATCCACAACTTTGCCCATTGCTCCATTAACTAAACCTTTTTCTACGTCCATATTACGCCTTACAATTACCTGACAGTTTCCACACGCATATATATTATTTTCTAAACCAGCAGTTTTAGATATCGATTTTTCAAAAGAATACAATTTTGGCTTCAATTTTTCTGTCAAAATATTAGTCATTTCTTCATGCTCTATTTTATCGATCGCTTCCATTTTTATTATTTCTTCATTTTCCAGCTTCAAAAAGTTGTTCATTGAATATAGAACACTGCAATTTTAATGTATATTTTCTCAGGAACTATATTTTCATTTGGAAACAAATTGGAATGTAATTGACTCTGCAAAGCTTGTTTGCCATGTTCTGTCAGTAGTCCAATTCTTATTTCTTGAAGAACAGTTCCATAATCAACATCATTTGCCTTTCGCATATTTGTAATAAGTTCTTTGTATTCAAAATATGACCAAATGTTCATGTTTCCAACACTCACCAGAGACTTTCCGGTGTCTTCATGCGCATGTGTTTTAAATACTGGTTGTCCTTTTACAGGGGTAAGTTGCAATAGATCTCCGAAAACAAAGATATGTTTTCATCCAAATAACACGTCATAGGAGTTTGAAACAGTCTGTGCTCTAAATCCTGGCTCACTGCATGAGTACACGCATACTGACTGAATGATTACAGTACTATAAGGAGAGACAGTGGGTGAATTCATAATTTATTTAGTTTTAATTTAGTGAATGGATTAGTACATTGTACTGAAAGAGTCACAGTGGGATTGCAACAGCATTCACAGGGTGTTTGCTGAAGTGTATGGATACTAACTGAGAAATTGTAGGCCTGAAACACAAGTGGGAAGGTGGTTAGACCACTACATGCACAGTGCAAAGGAGTTTGAAACAGTCTGTGCTCTAAATCCTGGCTCACTTCATGAGTACATGTATACTGACTGAATGATTACAGTACTATAAGGAGAGACACTGGGTGAAATCATAATTTATTTAGTTTTAGTTTAGTGAATGGATTAGTACATGGTACTGAAAGAGTTACTATGGGATTGCAACAGCACTCCGTGTTTGCTGGAGGGTATGGATACTAACTGAGAAATTGTAGGCCTGAAACACAAGTGTGAAGGTGGTTAGACCACTACTTGCATAGTGCATCAGAATTTGAAACAGTCCATGCCCTAAATCCCTGCTCACTGCATGAGTACATGTATACTGACTGAATGATTACAGTACTATAAGGAGAGACAGTGGGTGAATTCATAAATTATTTAGTTTTAGTTTAGTGAATGGATTAGTACATGGTACTGAAAGAGTTACTATGGGATTGCAAGAGCACTCACAGGGTGTTTGCTGGAGTGTATGGATACTAACTGTGGAATAGTAGGTCTGAAAGACAAGTGTTAAGGTGGTTAGATCACTACATGGATAGTGCATAGAAGATTAAAACAGTCCGTGCCCTAAATCCTGGCTCGCTGCATGAGTATATGCACACTAACTGAATAATTACAGTACTATAAGGAGAGACAGTGGGTGAATTCATAATTGATTGAGTTTTACTTCAGTGAATGGATTAGTACATGATGTTGAAAGGGTCACTATAGGATTGCAACAGCAGTGACAGGGTTTCTCTCACAATGGTTCCCAAATACACACAGATTCACAGTGTGATTCTAGACAAGCAACACTATTCACTAGTCTAGAAAAGGTAAGTTGACTGCACACATTCCACATATTTCAGTACTGCATTTTAGTGTTAAAGCCTAACTCATTTTCCAAATACATAAGCAATTTCTATTTTCTAATTCTACCAAAACTTAACAACAAGAAAGATTTTTAAGCCCTTATGTGAGCAAACACACCAGGCAACAAAATCCTTCTGTCACAATTTTCTCAAATGCACACTGGCTCACAGTGCGATTCTAGACAAATAACAGCATCCCTTGCACTTTAGCAAAAAACATTTAGTATTTTGGAACAGGTGACATAACTGCACACATTCCATATATTTTAGAAATGCACTGTACTGTGGAAACCTTACTCATTTTGCAAATACATCTATAATAACTGCTTTCAAATTCCACCAAAACTTGGCAACAGCATACGTTTATAATCAGTTATCTATCTGCAAACACATGAAACACCCACAGTCTCACAATGTGATTCTAGAGAAGCTAAACTACTCCCTGCACTTTACCAAGAGAAACACATTAATCTTATTAAGAACTAACACACCACATACAACCTCTCACAAAAGAATGTTACCTTTCAAATTGATTTGTAGATTAAGAAGTATGTCAGTCACACACCAGATTTTCTTATACAGAATCTCTGTACTCTGCAGCTCTTAGCAAAACCAAAAATATTGCAAGTTTTCCCTCTCATTCTGCACACATATACATGAAAATATAAAATCACATTGCCTCCCACATTAATTTAAAAGCTAACACACATTTCTATTGGTTACACATTTCAGCCCTTTCCAAGTGACATAAATGTGAACCCTACCCCCAATCTGCTCACTGCCTGTTACCAATGAAACAGTTAATAGAACACTTAACTGAACTCATAGGTCACAAATTCAGCACACAATGCTGCTAATCCAAACAACAAGTGTGCTTGCCTTTTCAAAATATCAGTGTATCCTATGTAATATCCCTTTCAAATACTTTTTCCAAACCAATAAAAAACATGCTTTTAGAAAACAGAAACATGCACCCTACGTTTCAGACTAGAATGTTTTTAAACAGCCAATCATTTATTTTCTTTTTTCAAAACAGCATCTTATCCACCTTTTTAGAATAATCTCACTTCTCAAACTGCCATTTCACATAGAGAGACCATCTGAGTGCATTCAGACCTCCCTTCAAGATGCTTAGAGTGTGGATTGTGGGACACAGCTATATTTTCTGGAGCCAAAGGTATGCAGAAAACAGAAACATGGACAAAGACCTAGCTTTACCAAATGTAAACATTAAATGGATTGGACAGAGAGGGTTAAAGTGGCTCCAATTGATGCCATATCCTGTTTGTATCTCCAACACCCTGACCTCATAATTGTGCACTGTGGTGGCAATGACCTAGGCACTTTCCCTGGGGTAGGTCTAGAAATGCTTATAAAGGACACCTTTACAGAATTGATAACACTTTTCTCCCAAACTGCCTTTGTCTATTCTAACATATACCAAAGGCAGAAATGGAACTGGTCCAATCAATTTTGTCCACAGATTGAGAAAGCTAGGAAACATGTCAATACATCTGTTTCTGCTTTTCTCTGAGATTATAGAATGAGGTCCATTAACCATAACAATTTGCATTTCAATATGGATGGCATCTATAGGAGAGATGGTGTACATTTTACAGATGAGGGTAACAGAGTCTTCCTCTTGAACTTTAGACTCTGCATAGGTACTTACTTGTAGGTACCAAAATCTCTCAATAAACACAAGGGCTCTTTTTAGAGCCACACAAGAACTAAACACAAAAGCTTGATGTATATCTCAAAATTATATATATTTTTTGCTTGGAGTTGTGGACCGAACGCGTATAAGTCGTGCACAAAATGCGTTGGAGTCACGGACCCTACACGTTTTGAGTCGTGCATCCAATGCGTGCACACCAGGGGGCCGCGCTGGGTTCGCGACTCCTAATCTTACAGTAAAAAAAAATAGCCCCTCTCAATAATTTCTATGATCCCCAGGGACCCCATCCCCCGGGGCTTATATAAAATGTTGGGGACTGTAAGTCGAGACCCAAAGCACCCATGGTCCTGCCAGCTCCCCGCGTCCTTCAGGAGCCGGCATTGCTTTTCCACATGGGGAGCTGCTAACATGCAGTTCCCCGTGTCGAAAAGCAATCTAGTTTGTATTTTAAAAGAGAGAGCAGGTTTCCCTGCTCTCGCTTTCAAAATCCAAACCAAATTTGCTATGGGAGGGTGAAAGCCTCGGCTCCCGCACTCCCATAGCAAACAGCAGTGTCTCAGGGGTAGGCACCCCGGGACACTGCAGGAGCCGGCCCTGGAGGGTGGCTGTCCCCAGGGCCACAACAAGGCTCCGGGAGGGGGGGGCGCACCTCCCCCCTCCAAAAAGGGGGCTTCCCCCCCCAAGCCCCCTGGGGCTTGGGGGGTCTTTGAGACCCCCCCAACCACAAATTTTGCTGGGGGGAGCCTTGGAGCTCTCCCAACCATTTATTTTGTATCCCCGGGATTTGGCGCTCCGGGGGCTAATTATAAAAGAAGCTCCGTTATATATATATTTTTTTTTACGGCAGGACCCGCGCACCCTGCGCGTACTGATCCTTGTGGGACCCCCTAAGCAGAACTAGAGGGTCAGGGTATTTCTACCCTGCCCCTTTTATACGTTTTGCACACTTATTCCACTAACTACTTCAGCCTCGTATCTACCAAGGCACAAAATGGCTGCCAACACTTCCTGGTTTTCAATGTTGACATCCACTTGACAGGCAATTAGCATTCAGCGCGCGATCGGGACGGTGCGCTCAGGATGCGCGGATCCTGCGTGGCCATTGGTATATATGTACTTTTAAATGTCTTTTTCTAAGGAACTACTGAAGAGATTTACACCATATAAGCAAAAGGCACAAGTCTGAACTAAGGACTACCTCTTTGCCAAATTTGGTGTAATTCCGTTCAGCAGTTCGAGCTGTAGCCGCGTTGAAAGGTTACCTTTTTTTCGGCCCCACTTGACGAACCACCCCGAGGGTAGGAGCGGAACGGACTCCCCACCAGTTTTGAAAATTTTGCAAAGATTCGTCAACCGGCGCTAAAGGTAGTCCAAATAAAATGTTGCGGATTTCCTATGGAAAATAGGTCCTAACTATAACTACCTACTGCCGACCGCCAGTAGGTAATACATACATATAAAAATATATATATAATCTGCATAACTATATAAATACAAATATAAATGCATGCACATATATACATATACAAATATGCATCCATATGCATGTTATGTACATGAAAGTTTACAACACACTAATAAAAGCAAAGCTAAAGAGCCACCTAATTACAAACAGAACTGCTTTAACTTAAACGAGGGCGAGACCTATTGCATTTTCAATACTTGTTTACTGTGGTTCCTTCAAGAAGGCATTGATATGTGTCACACATTTGCCATAAATTCTGAATGTTAGCACTCTAGTTGCTCATTAGATCACTGTAGTAAAGCTACTGCTCACCAGGGAAGTCTGCTGCTAGTATTGAAAGTGCATGTTTCAATCTGCATCTCAGTATTTTTCGTTAATGAAATAGAAGAGGATTTGAGAAGTCACTCAAAATGTGTCCCAATGTTTCTTTCTGCAGCACTAATCATACTTTCTATGGCAAAATGAACCCCTCTCATTTTGTTCCTTTTTAAATTAAATGTTTTAAGAGTTACCACTTTATTCCAATCAAGATGGCTTCAGGTGTGCCATACGTATGTAATAAGTAGGACTGTTAGCACTCTAGTTGTGATTTAGAACACTCTGGGAAGCTGCACTAGAACACAAAGGAATCAATTGACAGTCTCTGCCCTTGTTGGATGTACATGTTTTACGGAGAATGTCAGACTTCTACTCACATGACTGAGAAAGATAATGTGAATTTACAGATAATATGCTCTCAGTTTAGCCTTTAGATCACCTTCCAAACCTCTGTCGGAAAAGCATGAGAAAAATGATTTCTCTCAAACATGATTCATGATATCTCAGCAGAAGGCTTTTTCACATGGTAAAATCACCTTAGAACACACCACAATTCCTAAAATGAGTATGGTACCATCAACAAATGACTTATAATGTAACTAAAGTCTTAAAACCTTCTATTACCTGCAATGCTTTTTAATTAGGTGCTATCATGGTCCCAAGATGGCTGCCAACACATCATGGCTAAAGTGCTGACAGCCAATCAGATGTCACGATGAGATGTGTGGTTAGGCTCCGCCCAGATATATATGTATTGTTTTACTTTAATATCTAAAAAACTACTGAACAGATTTACACCATTTAACAAAAAGGCATGACTCTGAACCAAGGTCTACCTTTCTGCAAAATTTGGTGTAATTCCGTTCAGCAGGTTGGGCTGTAGCTGCGATTAAAGGTTCCTATGGAAAATTGCATAAGGAAAACACGTTGTGGGACCCCCCTTTTTTCTCGACCCCTGCGTGATGAATCATCCCGAGACATAAAGCATAGGAACAGACTGGAGTGCCCAACCAGTTCTGAAACTTTAACGAAGATTCGTCAACCGGCGCCAAAGTTATTCCAAATAGAATGTTACGGATTTCATATGGAAAATAGGTCCCAACTATAACTACCTACTGGCGACCTCCAGTAGGTAATATATACATACATAGACACACATACACACACATATATATATATATATATATATATATATATATATATATATTCACTGAAAAAAACATAGGTTATAGACCATATATACTTAGGGATTAGCATTTACAAAACCAAGAAAATTCACTGAAAAAACCATTGGTTATAGACCCTATATAGTTAGGGATTAGCATTTACAAAACCATATTTACTCGCACAAAACCATAGAAATTCGCATATATAGTTAGCTGCAACAACTATATATCGTGCACCCGCAATCCACTGCTGATGATGTCACATATTACATCATTCATGACATGGTCAGTGACATCACTGATGACTTCACTGATGACATCTCAAATGACATCACTGATGACATCACAGATGACATCATCCAGTGACTGTATGTTTCTGTAAAGTTGAAATTATGTCTTACATATTGAAGAATGAGTGGATGTATAAGTGACTGGATGAAGGATTTAGTAGGTGCATGACTGACTGTATGAGAGAATGATTAAATGTGTCTCACTGAGTGCATGGGTTAGTGACTAAACTGTCTTAATGTGTGCATCATTATGTCTGTTGTTATGTAAACTGCTGCATGTGTTGATCAGTAGCTATATAAGTAACTATATGGGTTATTGATTGGTTGCCCAGGTATTTGTATGGGAGACTGAGTATGTGTGTGGGTGTCTAGGAGGTGTATGACTCTGTGCATAGATGTGTGAGCAGTTGATTCACTAGATGTATGGGTTCAAAAGTGCAGGTGGAAACAGCTGTATGGGCAGTTGACTGTGTGCATGAGTGTATTGGTGAATGAATGGATATCTCAGTGGTACATGTCAAAGTAAGTACATATGTAAAACACAGTCCATGTGAGAGTTGACATATATAAATAACTGTGCATAAGAGCCAGTGAATGTGTGGGTGGCTGTATGGATCATTGTGAACTTGTATCAGGGATTGTATAAGAGAGTAAATATGTGTTAGTATATGTTTTAATAAGTAAGGTGTGTATAACTGTATAGTTGAGGGAATGGAGGTGTGATTGATTCTTTGCATGACTGACTAGGTGTGTGAGTAACTCCATGGATGAGTGACAGTCTGTGACTGTCTGTTTACACTGATTGTATCTAAGGTTATATTAGAGTCTGAAGAGGTTCATCGTATTATCACATGAATTATATCATCAGTGATGTGATCAGTAATGTCAAATGAGATGTTATCAGTGATGTCATCAATGATGTCATTTGAGATGTCATCAGTGATGTCATCAGTGATGTCATTTGAGATGTCATCAGTGATGTCATTTGAGATGTCATCAGTGATGTCATCAGTGATGTCATTTGAGATGTCATCAGTGATGTCATTTGAGATGTCATCAGTGATGTCATCAGTGATGTCATTTGAGATGTCATCGGTGATGTCATCAGTGATGTCATTTGAGATGTCATCAGTGAAGTCATCAGTGATGTCACTGACCATGTCATGAATGATGTAATATGTGACATCATCAGCAGTGGATTGCGGGTGCGCGATATATAGTTATTGCAACTAACTATATATGCGAATTTCTATGGTTTTGTGCAAGTAAATTATGGTTTTGTAAATGCTAATCCCTAACTATATATGGTCTATAACCAATGGTTCTTTCAGTGAATTTTCTTGGTTTTGTAAATGCTAATCCCTAACTATATATGGTCTATAACCTATGGTTTTTTCAGTGAATTTTATTGGTTTTTTAATAGCAAATATGAAAAGCTGTAAAATGTCAAGTACGTGGTAAGTAAAAACATTTTCGTATTTATGCACGCTGATGATTCTTGGAAGAGGTTGACACAGATGACATCTTAAGGAACAAAGAAAGACAAATTAAGGATGAGGAAGTTGTCACTTTAGTTTTTTCATCAGCTAGCGATAGCAACAAACACATTGTAATGGAGATTAGAGAGGCTACGGATGGGTGAATAAATTTTGAAAAGAAATGGCGACTCCCCCCTTTAGTAGATTAGCTAAATCTTTGCGTAATTTGGGCATAAAAGTTATATTATTGGAAGTAGATGGTTATAGTTCTGGTTAATTTCCATTCAGAGTGTCCTACACAGCACCACTCTAGGTAAACACTACTTTATGTAAAACCTGGGACATAGCACTCATTGGAATGTATGTGAACTTTCCTGTTAAGATGCATCATAAGTTATTTTAACCATTCCATATAAAGTCATGCATAAAAATGAATACACAGACACAAATAACATGTGTATCCAAAAACAAAATACAGATTTCGGCCTTATTTATTGCCTCTAGTTTTCAAAGGCAAATTTCTGTGGAAAACATGCACATTAAGGGTTGCCTTTCCTTAAACCTTTGTTTTTAAAAAAAATTGGAAGAAACAAAAAATCTTCCCTTTCATAAATAACCCAAGACTTTTTTTTTGTTATGGCAAGGTAACGAAATAGAGAATAAACTATAGTTGGTCACCATGGTCCGGACGAATATGAAAAATCAATGATACTAAGTACCTGTAAACACTGAGCAGACATGTGAATGTGACATTCTGATTATTGCTATGCCCGAATATGTATATAACTGCTCCAATCACTATGCTAATAAACAATCTTTTGTTCTGTTTTGTAAAGTAAAACTATTGTGAACGCAAGTATTATACATAGTAAGTGTTTAATATAGCATTTGTCAGTCATTGGTTAAGCAGCTAGGACCTGTTCACTCTTGACACCCCAGGTGCTGTGTATGCAGATTTCGGCCTTATTTATTGCCTCTAGTTTTCAAAGGCAAATTTCTGTGGAAAACATGCACATTAAGGGTTGCCTTTCCTTAAACCTTTGTTTTTTAAAAAAATTGGAAGAAACAAAAAATCTTCCCTTCCATAAATAACCCAAGACTTTTTTTTTGTTATAGCAAGGTAACGAAATAGAGAATAAACTATAGTTGGTCACCATGGTCCGGACAAAATGAAAAATCAATGATACTAAGTACCTGTAAACACTGAGCAGACATGTGAATGTGACATTCTGATTATTGCTATGCCCGAATATGTATATAACTGCTCCAATCACTATGCTAATAAACAATCTTTTGTTCTGTTTTGTAAAGTAAAACTATTGTGAACGCAAGTATTATACATAGTAAGTGTTTAATATAGCATTTGTCAGTCATTGGTTAAGCAGCTAGGACCTGTTCACTCTTGACACCCCAGGTGCTGTGTATGCATATTTCGGCCTTATTTATTGCCTCTAGTTTTCAAAGGCAAATTTCTGTGGAAAACATGCACATTAAGGGTTGCCTTTCCTTAAACCTTTGTTTTTAAAAAAAATTGGAAGAAACAAAAAATCTTCCCTTCCATAAATAACCCAAGACTTTTATTTTGTTATGGCAAGGAAACGAAATAGAGAATAAACTATAGTTGGTCACCATGGGGTTTAAAAAAGGGATGGTTCTTCAGCAGATTAGATATTTACCCAGACCCTCATTCTCCAATGTGATGAACTAGGCTAAAATTCTTCTGGTGCCTGCACCCTGTCACAGAATATCACCCCAAAACATGAAAGCGCCCAAACACCAGATTGAGTTGAACCCCACAGTAAGCCTTATTTCTTCAGGGCCTCAGAATTTCTTTTGCTTTGCTCATGGAAATTGTGGGATATAGGACAGATAAGGTGTCACCATTAAGAAAGGGTAGTATTTAAATTTGCATATCAATTATGTTTAACCTTTTAAAAATATGATATGCTAGCTTGAATTTATGCTTTACATTTGAAGCCGAATTCAACAGCTTAAGTAAGTAGGTTTTCGTAGTTGTAACTTTAAAGGGTGATGTAGCAAACTGTAAAGATTTTCTAAAACAGTGGAGCGTATTTAGTTGATTAATGTACATGTTTTTGAAACAATTACACAAATGAAACATTTGTGAGTTTTAAATTTCCGGAGAAGTATAATTTACCAATAGTTTTCTCTGTAGATGTTTTTCCATTAACAAACCCAGTTCCATCACCTGCCCAGGATATCACTACTGTTCCCCATGTCATAAAACCATAGGATGTTCAATAACTGAAACAGCTAATATGGGTTTACTTACAGGGGACATCTTTTGTTCTGTTTTGTAAAGTAAAACTATTGTGAACGCAAGTATTATACATAGTAAGTGTTTAATATAGCATTTGTCAGTCATTGGTAAAGCAGCTAGGACCTGTTCACTCTTGACACCCCAGGTGCTGTGTATGTTACACTATAGTGCTGCATCGGGAATACGGACAACCCTATTGATGTCGATTTTTCATAATTGATTATTGTAAAGAAATGGCGACTCCCCCCTTTAGCAGATTAGCTAAATCTTTGCGTATACTGACCATTGTACCTTCTGTTTTAATAAAAAATGTTTTAAGGTGTTTACTGTTTTTGTTGCGATGTATATATTTATCAGTTATTAAAGTGTTATAATCCTACTACTTTGTTGGAGTGCTATATATTTTTAATGTGACACATAATTGTGAAGACTTTGATGTACAAAAAGGCATCCCTGGAATCTTCCTTTTCAGGCTCGGTCCCACACACCCTCACAGTGAGAATCCCCTCCCCAATCACAATACAGGATGGTTATCAGATTGTAGGAACGCGTGTAGTGTGACGGATCTCATCGGGTGGGGGCCTTGATCTACTGTAACTTCTTTGAAGAGGGGTGATTCTTTACAGTTGAGGCCATAAACTACATCCGCAGGGCTAGGTGATAGCCTGGGACCGGCCTGGACAATCGGACACAGAGGAAGAGGAGTGTCAGAGGATGCGGTAGTGAATAGGGTGAAAGGGAGGTGTCGGACGGGCACAGGGTGTGATTCTCAGGGAAGAGCAGCGCAAATGGGGGGAGGTTTATGGCCCATGCATAAGACAGAGAGCGGGGGTGACCAGTGCGTGGGGGAGATGCTTGCAAGGGTGGGGAGCCATGCTGAGGATCGGCAGCGTGCAGAGAGTGGGTCTGGTCAAAGCATCTAAAATGGCTGCCGTGCACGACAAAAGTGTGGCATTGGAAAAAAAGCAAGATGGCGCACACAATGTTTATCAATACGGATTCATTTATAACAATTATTTTTAACAATATATTTACTCGCAGTGTCAAAATGGCGGTCAACACTTCCTGATTTCCTTCGAATCGAACGTCAACAGACGTCACGCAGCAAAAAAAAAAAAACGCTCACGCGCAGCCGCTGGAAGACAAGTATCAACATTATGAGCCTCCTCAACCACCCTCAGAAAACATAGGGGGTCAGGATACGTCGCCTGTACCCCCTTATACCCATTTCTCACATTGTTTTTCCTCCATCTTGTAATTTAATTAAATCGAAACACAAAATGGCGAATTTCCGTTTCGCTACCAGTTTTCGACCCGGTTCGCGAACCGGGAAGCACTTCTACCGTGAAAATTTTTTTTTTTTTTATTTGCCCCACGGGACCCTTTAATGACCCCAACATCATTCCTAGGGGGTCAAGAGGGGTCTACCTTGCCCCCTTTCAATAAATTCCCCTTTCGTTTTTCTCCTCCTCTTGTCTCTCGATCCTACCGAGAGACAAGATGGCGGCCGCACCGGACTGTTCAGAATGTTGACAGACACCGGAGAGCCAATCAGCTTCGCTTCGCAAAGCTCCGTTACGCAAAAAGTACGCGATCTGCGGCGCTATCCGGGACGCTGTCACAGATATATCTGTTTTTTTAAACGTTAATTTCTCGAAATCCACTGGAGCACATATATTGAGACCCAGCAAAGGCACATCGGGCTAACACTCCCTACAATTTTGCCAAGTTTCGTGTAAATCCATTCAGCCGTTCGAGCTAAAAGTGAGGCCAAACGCCCTATGGAAAAATGAATGGGAAAAACGCGTTTTGAGACCCCCCTTTTTTCTCGGCCTCCCCTTGACGAAACCCCCCCAAATTTTCAGGGGCTGCTCAGAAACAAAATGTGCCATTTTCCTGAAAACTTCAGCCGATTCCGTCCACAAACGCCAAAGTTATTAGACATAGAATTTTCAAAAGTTCCATAGAGAAAAAATCCTAACTATATATACCTACTGGCGCCAGCAGGTAATATATATATATATATATATATATATTACCTGCTGGCTGTCGCCAGTAGGTATATATAGTTAGGATTTTTTCTCTATATATATTACCTACTGGCGGTCGCCACTAGGTAGTTATAGTTAAAAACCTACTTTCCATAGGAAATCTGCAACATTCTATTTGGAATAACTTTGGCGCCAGTGGACGAATCTTCACGAATTTCTCCAAGAAAATGGCCTGCTCCGCTCCTTCCCTGAAACCTGCTCTCTTTCAAAAATCAAACCGATCGCTTTTCTGTATGGGGAGCAGCATGTTAGCCAGGCCCTGGGCGATGGGGTCCCCAGGGCTCAAAAAAATAGAAGAAGAAGGGGGGCTACACAGCCCCCCTTCTTAAAAGTTTTTTTTTTTTAAAGGGGATCGGGAGGAGGCCACACCCCCTCCCTGCAAACTCGCCCCCTGGGCTAACATTGACATGTTTTACTTGGAAATTCTTCTAAGTGTGGAGTTTTGGAACTTTAAAAAATTCATCGAAAATCAGGCAAACTACGAAATCCTGATTTACTGACCTGTTTTCAGGAAAGACCTCAGTACTTCATTTTTCAGCTCACTACTGTTCCTGAAAAGTAAATTTAACTGTACTTACCAGTAACTTGAATTTTCTTCCATAGGATATCATTGCCTGCTATTTAAAATATATCTAAATCAAAAAAATATAAAAAATAAATAAAAATATTACAATTTCAATATTTTTAAAAACATTTATTTTTCAATTTATATAAAAAATATGTAATGTAATTTAAAAAATAAAATATCTAAAAATAAATGTCATTTGAGATCAGTGATGTCATGAGTGATGTCACTGACAATGTCATGAGTGATGTAATATGTGACGTCATCAGCAGTGCATTGCGGGCGCGCGAGTTATAGTTAGCTGAACTAACTATAATAGGGTAATTTCATAGGTTTTGTATGAGTAAAATGACCAGCTAACTATAACTGGTGTGAAACCTATGTTTTTTTTAGTGAATTTACAAGGTTTTTAAAATGCTAATTCCTAACTATAACGTGTGTGAAACCTATGGTTTTTTCAGTGAATTTGCAAGGTTTTTTAAATGCTAATTCCTAACTATAACATGGCTGTAACCTATGGTTTTTTAAGTGAATTTCAAAGGTTTTTTAAATGGAAATTTTTACCTATAACGTGGCTGAAACCTATGGTTTTTTCAGTGAATTTCAATGGTTTTGTAAATGATCATTTTTAAATGTAATAATTGTTATATTTTTTATACTGATTTACCACATTATTATAATTTTTTTATTTTTAGATATATTATTTTTTAGATTACATTACATATTTTTAATATAAATTGATAAAAAATGTTTGTACACCTCTCTGCAACGCAGCCCCCTGGCATGTTTGCAGAGGGGGAACTAATTCCCCTTGCATACTGTGGGTTCCTGGGTGCCAACTAGCCCACCTGGAACCTCCAGTATGCGCCAGGGGACTGCATTGCAGAAAGGTGTAATGAGGCCACACCCTATTTTACACCTCTCTGTAACGCAGCCCCCGGGCGCATTTGCAGAGGGGGAACTAATTCCCCTTGCATACTCGGGGTCCCTGGGGGCCAACTAGACCACCTGGAACCTCCAGTATGCGCCAGGGGGCTTCACTGCAGAGAGGTGTAATGAGGCCACACCCTTTTATACACCTCTCTGCAACGCAGCCCCTGGGCACGTTTGCAGAGGGGGAACTACTTCCCCTTGCATACTGAGTGTCCCTGGGGGCCAACTAGCCCACCAGGAGCCTCCAGTATGCGCCAAGTGGCTGCGTTGCTTTTCCCCAGGGGCGGCGGGCCCCGGGGCAGTGTGGGGGGATTGGGGACCCCCACACTTCTTTATAACTATGCCCCCGCGATTTGGTCCCCCAGGGGGGTAATTTTTAAAAAAACAGACCAGGTTTTTTAAAAAGAAAAAATTGGGCCTTTTTTGTCCTTGTGGGACCATCTGGGCAGGCCTAGGGGGGTGTGTCTACCCTGCCCCCTTTTTGTGTTCTTAATGTTTGTTTTTCTGCTTTCTTGTGCCTCGATTTACTGAGCACATGATGGATGCCAACACTTCCTGGTTAGAAGTGTTGACAGCCAAAGAGCATGCAGCTTTCTTGGGAAGGCATGCTGATTGAATATGAGCTCCACCATATTCTATCCCTGACACTCCACCGACGCTCTGCCCCTATTTATACGAGCAGTATGTGTCAGCGCAGCGGACGAGCGCAGCGGGTGGGACGAAGGCGCGCCGGAGTTGCGCCTGAGTTAAGCTTGTCTGCGCCCGTCCGCGGCCGTCCGGGGCAAGGGGTATGCCACTCTGCCTCTTTCCTCACATATTCCCGCACCTCCCTTATTATGTGTCATGACCTCGCACTCCCTTCCCCTGAGTCATCCCTTAGGCTCGCCTCACTCGGCCTTCTCACGGCCAGAAAATCCTTTCCAGAGATCATTTCCCCCCCGCTTACCGCCAGGCTACCAGCCCCGGGGCCCAGGTCCTGTACCTCTCCTTCGGTAAGAGTCTTAAAATCCCCTCTGTCAGTGATGTACCTTAACACCCGGTCCCTGGTCAGCCACCAGTCAGATATTTTTTTATCTCCTGGGGTCGGAACAGCCAGACATTTTGTTTCTGACCGAGACCTGGCTCACAGATGACTCTTCCCCCGATATCCTGGCGGCCATCCCCCCGGGTTATTATATACTGCAAGTCAATCGTTCCTCTGGTAAAGCTGGTGGGGGGGTTGCAGCCCTTATTAGGCACCCAATCCGTTTCTCCCCAGTGCCCACTACCAGTATTCCCATGCCTGGTACTTAGAATGGAGCAGCCAGGGTCATCTCTCATATGTGTCCTGGTCTATCGCCCCCCTCAATCTATGCTCAGTTTCTCGGCCCAGTTTGGTGATCTTATCTCCCAGCTCACCATCAATAACGCGAATGTTTTGGTCCTGGGAGACTTCAATTACTGGCCGTCGGATGCTCATAAAACCCCAGGCTCACTGGCCTTCTCAGACCTCATGCTAGGCTTAAACTGCACTCAACACCTACACTCACCCACTCATGTCAAGGGCCACACTTTAGACCAGGTTTGGACCTCCTACCTGGACATCTCTGCACCCCTTATTCTCCCCTGCCTTTGGTCAGACCATTTTTTAATTACTTTCACTCTAGCTATGCCCTCCCCTGTCACCAAGGTCCGAGAAACCAACTTCTTGGCACGTAATTGGAACAGGGCTGACCTAAACTAATTCACCTCCCATCTTAGCTCATCTGCCCCACCCACCACTGGATCTTTTGTTTCCATCGATTCTCAGACACAGGGTCTCACTCACTGGCTTACCTCTGCTGCTGACTTGGCGGCACCCTTAAAACTAGTCAGAGCGAGGCGTAGTCATGACGCCCAGAGGTGGTTTACCGAGGACCTCAGAGCCCAAAAACTTGGTCTTCGTCAGGCAGAACGGCGCTGGCGCCGGGGGTACTCCCTCGAGACCAAAGAGATATTCTCCTCCTTGCTTAGAGAGTATAAATCAGCCATAGCTTTGGCTAAATCTCTCTATTTTTCCAACAGAATTTTGGACTCCTCAAACAAATCCAAGGATATATTTTCAATTGTTGAGGAACTGTCTAATCCGGTGAGAGTCACTATTGCACCCCTCCCCTCCCAGTCCCTATGTGATTCCCTGAACCAATTTTTTGTGGAAAAAATTGTAAAGATTAAAACCAGTATCTCTGCCCAAGCCCCGCCAGTCCCCTCTCCGCCCATTGTTTCCTGCCACCATTTCAACACCCATATTTTAACTCAGATTCCCCCCATCTCGAAAGTCAACTTTCTTTCACTCTTGCACAAAGTCTCTTCGGGTTCTCCTGGCGATTGTTGCCCCCCCCTCGGCCCTTCGGGAAGCTTTTACTTCCTGCCCTGAACCCCCCCTGGCCCTTCTAAACAACTCTCTGGCCACTGGGGAGGTTCCTTGCTCCTTTAAACAGGATGAGGTGGTTGCCATCTTCAAAAACCCTCGGCAGACCCCTCCATCATGAGCAACTATCGCCCTATATCCCTCCTCCCTTTCCTCAGTAAAGTCCTGGAGTCGCATGTAACTCAAACCCTTGGCACTTTTGTTGAGGACTCGTGCGTCTTGGACCCCCAGCAAGCCGGGTTTAGACCTGCGCATTCCACAGAGGCAGTCATCCTCTCCGTGATGGAGGAATTGCGCAGAGGGGCCGACGCCAACATCTGTCAGGCCCTGGTACTCTTGGATCTGTTGGCCGCCTTTGACACGGTCGACCATGGTATTTTGGTCGACCGTGTCAGAGAGGCTGGCATCCAGGGTACCGCCCTGGACTGGGTTCAGTCTTTCTTGACTAAACGCCAACAAGCCGTCAGGCTGTCCCAGTTCTCCGCTACTCAGGTCGAGCTGACCTGTGGCGTCCCGCAAGACTCCTCTTTGTCTCCCCTCCTTTTTAATTTGTACCTGGTCCCTTTAATCCGTTCTCTTCGTGGGTTGAGTGTCACCGCGTTTAATTACGCGGATGACATTCAACTGGTCTTTACCATTGATTCCTCTGACGAATCAATCACTACTTTTCAAAACACGCTCTGCTTCATTAGCAATTGGATGAGCTCAAACCACCTGAAGCTCAACCCCGACAAGACCGAGCTGGTTCTTGTCGGGGGACCCTCCAATCCTTGACAACCTTCCTTTTGGCCGGCAAGTCTGGGCAGCCCTCCTTGCCCAGTTAATTCAGCTAAAAGCAAAGGAGTCGTCATTAGTAACGATCTTTCTATGATGCCCCAGATCAGCGCAGTAGTGTCCTCCAGCCACTTCTAACTCAGGAGAATTCGCAAAATCTCTCGCCTACTCACTACCGAGGCCCTTACTCTGGCCTTGCTTGCGTTAGTCATTTCTAGGCTTGACTACGCAAACGCACTGTATGTAGGCATTCCTGACTACCAACTCAAGAGACTTCAGTTGATCCAAAATCAGGCTGCTCGCCTGATTTACCACCAACCTAGAGATCAACACGTTCGTCCTCTCCTAAAAAGTCTCCACTGGCTCCCGGTATCCGCTCGCTGTAAGTTCAAGTTAGGCTGCATCATTTCAAAATCTCTTACAGGCCACGGTCCCCTTTTTATTTCCTCCCTTCTCCACCCGTACGCTCCTCCTCGCAATCTTCGGTCATCCCATATGGCCCTGCTATCAGTTCCCAGATTTAAGAGGAAGAAACACGGTGGCCTTAGGTTTTCATTTTTAGCTCCATCTTTTTGGAACTCCCTTCCCCTTCCTCTTAGGTTGCCTTCTCCATATTCCAGGTTCAGATCCCTTCTCAAAACCTTCCTCTTTACCGAGTCCTATAATTAGTTTCCGCTCTCACGCTCTCTTCACTGCTCCCTCAGCACAAGCGCCAAGAAACCTAATGGTGTTAGTCGCGCTCAATAAATTTCTTTAACATAACATAACATAACATTGGCTGCTACTGTCTGTCAACCCTGGCACAAGATGGATGCCAACACTTCCTGGTTAGAAGTGTAGACAGCCAATGAGCATGCAGCTTTCTCAGGAAGGCATGCTGATTGGCTGCCACCTTCTGGCAACACTCCAAACCAGGAAGTGTTGGCAGCCATCTTGTGCCTCAGTAGAACCAAATAACAGAAAGAAGTGCCAATACTGATAACATTTATTCATGAATACCGCTCACCATCCGAATCAAGAAAATGAATTCAAGAAAGGGTATTGCTACTTAGTTGCAGTTTTATTTTTTGAAAAATTCAAAAATTCATTACACAATTTTTTATTTTTTCATAAAACGAGGAGAAGCATTAAAGGAAGTGAAACAATTCAGGACACATCATACAAAAATTCAATCACTCAATCATATCACAGTCAAAAAACATTCACCACATCCATACATCAATCACACATACCACACAATACTATTTACAAGGTGGAGAAAAAAGGGAAAAACTAACTGGATCTGCACCAATAATACAACAATTCAATACAATTACTTGAAAGTAGTACATTCCATTATATTTTCGAATTTGTTGTCATTCATGTAAGGAAAGCATAGGTAATGTACAAAAGATAATAGGGAGTCAAGAAAATGATGCTGCTAATGACTCCTATGCAGACCAGTGGAGAAATGGCCTACGCGTTTCGAATCCACTTCTACTCTTCGAGGATTCTCATCAGGGCCTCACAACACTGTAAAGGTGAAAAAAGGAACATAGAACAAAAGTTTAAGAAAGGAGAATGACACCGTGTAAAAGAAGTTCAATTAAAATCTTTGAAACGCACATCAAGAGTCTAACCCATTGGGAAAACACAGTTTCCAGAATTACCCTTGACTGTAATGGACTTTGGTAAGATAACCTCGTGGGACTCTAGTGACAAGTGAACCACCTCTCCAATATTAACATTCCTCAACATGCACTCAATACCTCTTTACCCTAGGAGTTGGTGGATACTTACCACCCAACAGAATACACTTTAATCCCTTAGGGGTAGAAACAATTTCAGCTTCTCAACAGTGACGCAGCCTGGAAACAAGATATGAAATCTTGTAACTAAAAACCAAAAAATGGTAGTGAATGACTAGACACAAGGAAAAGGAAAGATCTCCTTACCACTAGTAAGCTGAGTGGGGGCTCCAGGTAGATGGAGAGGTGGTGTAAGCTGGAATATGCATAAACCTGTCTGGAATAAAGAAAGCCATAAAAAACGGGTCCGGGAAGCCTGCTGGGATTATGACACTAAACACGCCTTGAATGAAAATTACCTATAAGGGGTTGAACCACCGAGAACGCAAGGGGACACGATGGCACGTAGAACCAAGGCACAAGAAAGCAGTGAAACAAAGGTGGAAAACACGGAAAGGGGCAGGGTAGAATCACTCTGACCCCCTAAGCCTGCTCAGGGGGTCCCACAAGGACCCCCTAGGCCCCCCCCCCCCAATTATTTTTTCTTCAAAAAAATCGCGGGGTGCGCGTACCCCACAATTTAAAAAAAATAATAATAATAATTTTGGGGCCTAGGGGGTCCTTGTGGACTAGGGGGTTAGGGTGATTCTACCTTGCCCCCTTTTTGACTTCTTCTCGTTTGTTTTTCTGCTTTCCTGTGCCTCAGTCTACCGAGGCACAAGATGGCTGCCAAATAATTTCTGTTTTGGAGTGTTGACAGACATTGGCAGCCAATCAGAAAACAGCTCACGCACGCGAAGGTCCGGGCACGTACGCGTACGCGTACGGTGCGCGTACGGTGAGCGTACGGTGCGCGCTTATAGATATATAATTTTTTTCAAATTCGATTATCTCAACAACTACTGGAGGGATTTACATCATTTAACATAAAGTGTGATCTGCGTACCAGACCCTACCAGTTTCCAAAATTTGGTGCAATTCCGTTCAGCGGTTAGGGCTGTAGCCGTGTCTAATCGTCTTATGGAAATTAACATGGGGAAAACACATTTTGGGACCCCCCTTTTTTCTCGAAATTTATGCACGCACAATTTTAAGATTAGAGGTGTATAGGACCTCGTGACTTATAAAGAAATATTTCAATTATGTAAGTACAATTTAAAACCATTGCGGGGTAGGAAAGCCATATGAAGGATAAAAAAATAGTATGCATATACAATTTACAGTGGTGGCTGACGTTGTGACGTCTTCTCTTACCTTTGTTTCTGTCGTCTTTTGTTGTGTCTTGAAAGGCTGTGGTTTCGCTGAGTCTGGGGTGTTTGACAGTCTGTGTCTCATCGCAGCAGAGGCAGGCAAAAGAGAGCGTGCTAACGTCAGTGCCTGCATTATATGGGAACCGCGGGGGCTGACCAAACCAAGCCCAGGGCCGTCATTGGTAGAGTTTTCGCGGTCTATAAGAATGATGGCCCTGGGGGAGATCACATTGGCTAATGTATTGGTTTCTAGGCTAAATGATAGCAAGCATGCTTGGTGGTGGCATGTGGGTAGTGTGGGCGGGCGTGCACAGCGCATGTGCAAGTATGAGTGTGTGCACTAACAATTAACAACAGCAAGAGATGGGGGTGGTGCTATAATATACGCAGAGGCCGGCCCAGAATCAGATCTGCAATGAGTCAGCACTTCTAATTATTCTCCTTAGCGTGCCCTGAGCTCTGATTTGTCACTGAGAGGGTGATCGCACCATAGTTTGTAATGCTTATCATACTCAGTGTGTACCCGCACATACAGTACGAATATGCTTTGACGTTACGCGTCGCATTAAAGCTTCGGTATGACATCATGTCCGGCGTTCTGTACGCAAAAGGGGGCAATGTTTCTACTTGGTTTAAAACATTTATTTATGTATTTAATGTAGATACTAAGGGCAGACATTTGGGATAACCATGATTTTTTAAAAATACTTTTAATAATCCTATATTACTTTTAAAAAGAATTACACAAATCGCGGTAGAAGATCATGCGTACTCGTATTGAAAGAGCTGCGCAAGCGCATCATAAGCGTACGCAAAGCCATGTGACTTTAAAAGTAGAGCTTTGATTGGTGCGTAACTTTTCCTATTGCGAGTGTTGAAAGTTCCGTCTCATTATAATTATTCGACTTTGACTTTCTAAGAAGAAGCATTTGTTGTGAGAATCTTCTCAAATAGAAGGTAGATCACCATAATAGGAGCAATGGAGTCATCTTCCAGCAGTTCTTCAGAGGGACATTTCATTCGTGAAGATCCTCCAAAGAAGAGGAAAGAAGCTATAATTTGGAAGTTTTTCACTTTTCCAGAAGGTCAAAAAAAGGTTAATGCTGCAAAAGTAACCTGTAAAATTTGCCAAACTCCTCTTTCAAGGGGTGATCCATGTAAAAAATACTCCTTTGGCACAGCAAATATGGTGCGACACGTGAAGAACTTGCACCCCAAGAACTTTGCTCAAGCTGAAAGATGGAGATTGCAGGAGACCCCACCTGCTGCTACACCAAGCACATCAACTGCGGCAGCATTTTCAGCAAGCAGTCCACACGCACATATTGAATCTGACTTTGCTAAAGTTACATTTCTTTGCATTTATTGCAATAAACTTTTGTGTAATGGGGAACAGTCTATCGACCTGATAAAACGCAGGATACAGGATCATTGCTGTCCTCGACATTAGTTGTTCTTTTTTTCATTCTTTTGTTCCGCTTGGAATTTGTTGAGAAAACACAAAAAAGATACAAAACAAAAAAAACTGTTCTTTTTAGAACTACCTTCACTGGTCAAAGAAAGAACTATATATATGGTTCATACTGACCTGTAAAATTAAACTTTCGTTGTAAAGGCACATGTGGTACTGGCATATGCGTGGTAAAACATTTTGAGGTAAAGATGCATGCGTTGTAATAGATGCGTTGTAAAGGCATGCGTGGTTCAGTCATGCAACCAGTTGTTTTGTATGGTTGGGATTGTGCATTTTATGTCGGTGGCAAGACTACTAGATGAAACAAATTCCAGGTACCACAGATTCCTGCATTTCATTGGCTGATATTTTGTTATTTTCAACTTGGACAGTTGAAGTTGCACATGGAAATACTAAAGATGTGATTTAGTGCCTAGTAAGGTGCCTGCCAAGGTGGCAAAGACAATCGTTTTCACTCTGCCTGCCTGAAGAGACGCCTGCCAAACCTGGAGTGGCTGTGCTGCCTGCAGGTATCACTTTGGTTACAACGCTACTGTTGGTGTGGCAGAAGCATGTTCTGTAAAACTTGAATACTGGATTGCTGCCATATCATGGAAGCAGGTCAGTATTGCTTTTTGTCATGAAGAACGAAACCCAGAGCATGAGTCTTTTCTGGGGGGAAAAGAAAAAAAATGGTCGGAGATGAAAGGGGAATTTTTATCCTGCATGTGGATAAAATTGTTTTGTTTTTGGTGTATGACTGGTGTGCTTGCCATCAAATACCCATTAGGAAAAAAAGCATTGTAAGCGCAGTCATAAATAAGGCAGGCCTTTCAATACTTAGGAGCCTGTGCACTGTGATACATGAGCTGCCAGTAGAAGCTTTCCCATAGAGGACTTGACTGAGGTTGTGTCATGGGAAATTTGACAATTTGCTCTGCTTTCCACTGATCTGTATGCGGTCTCTGGGGTATCCTGGCATAAGGATTTAGATTGCCAAGTTGGAGAGGGGGCCATCAAGGGAATGAGGTCCCCAGGGCCAGGCCCTGTGCCCAACCCATGTTGTGCATGATTTAAGGCCCTGCGCAGTGCAGGGTTGGCTGCATTTATGGGAGTTGGCAGCAGGAGCCTTTTTTCAGCTACAAGTTTTTCACATGAGCTTCTATATTACATTGATGGGATTCCAGTCTTGTGGGGTTGTTTGGAGTAAACAGTGCCAGTATCTCTTTGTTACTTGCACTCCCTTCAATATCGTGCTGCTTTCACAGCACTACGCTCCCTTCAATATGGTGCTACTGCGCTTGCATTGATTTCTACATTGTGTTCTCCCCTTACAATTATGAGTGTGCTACGAGATGTGCCAAAAGATATTTATACATTAAAAAGCACAGTACAGTTGGGGCCCGGCCCACGAAGACCTGCTCGCGCCATCTACCTGCATCTTCCAAATCGCCTTCTACATTCTACGGCGGGACGCACTACGGCAGCCATTTTGGGAAGTTGGGATAATTCTCTGCAACTAAATGTGCCAAACTTCCCCTAGATATTTACGCACATTTGGCATGGCGGTCATTTAAAGAGGTTGGGAAAACCTCCAACGAAAAATGTATCTTTCAACTAAGGATTTCTTCATCTTGGACATCGGATTTTCGTCATTTTAAGCAACGGACTGATTGATCTTCATATATCTCCAGCGACACAGCGTGTTTCAAGGTTTTTATGTTAATTTATTATTTACATTTTTTACTTTGTTTAACATTTTGTTTTGCCAATAGTTATTCTTGTTGCAGGTAGAACGCTTTTATTCCTGGTTGCTTCACATTATATTCTACTTCTTATGGCTGATCAAGGGTTAGCTGCTCCCCCTTCTTTTCTTCCTACTCCTGGTGAGCCTTTCATTCCTTGGAAGGGGTGGAAAAAGTTGTTCTTAACTTATGTATTGGCAACAGGTGCAAATAAATATGGTCCTGTACTCAGGCAATCCATTTTGCCCCACCATTTGGGTGTTGAGGGACGTCGTCTGTATGAGAATCTTCCTGAAATATTCCTAGAGATGGGCGATGGACAACCAAGTAATGTTTATGACATGAGCATGCAAATGTTGGAGATGATGTTTATTACCAAAGTTAATGTTGTGCTAGAAAGGCATACCTTTTGTTGGTGTGCACAAAAAGCAGATAAAGAAATTACAACTTGCACTGCCGCACTTAGGGGACTTTCTTTAACTTGTCGCTTTGAAGGGTTAGGGAATTCACGTATACGTGATCAGATTGTAAGGTGTACCAACAACAAGAGACTGCGTGAGAAGTTACTTATTAAGGATTCTACATTAGAGGAGGCAATACAAATCGCTAAGGGACTTGAACATACGGATTTATGGATAAAAGTAATGAACAAGTGTAGCAATTCACTGATGCCAAAAGATATAATGTCAAAAGATTTATGGTCAAAGGATTTGGCTTCCAAGGGATCCGAAATCCATGCATGTGGTGAGAAGGCTAAGGCTGGAAAGCATGTTGTGAAATCGCAATCTAAGCCTCTTAATAAGACCACTGACGTTCCACTAATACTGTTGCTTGTACACATTGCTATCCAAAGAGATGTATTTCAATGTATGGGGTGACACGAGTAATATGGAGTCTTGTGACGTGCCCAACAGTAAGGCTGTAGGTTATGGTGGTAAGACCATCGATATTTTGGGCCTTAAAAGGGTGGTAATAAGCTTTGGCGGGAGCAAAGTGTGTGGCACGTGTATTTATCAAAACAAGGCTCCAATATGCTGGGTTGGCACCATCAAAAAGACCCGGGTATTGTGCTGAACCCTAATGCTACCGAACCTGTTAAATCCACTATTGTGGATAATGTTGATAGTTATGAAACAAGTGTGATAGAGACATTTTTCAAGGTTTTCTCTGATAGATTGGGGAAACTTGTAAACTTTTCTCCTAAAATTATTCTTAAGAATAATGTGGTGCCTGTTGTTCATAAGGTGAGGAATGTCCCTCACCTAATGAGAGTAGTAGTAAAATATTACAGGAGTGTGACCCATAAATCACGCTGGGATCAGGGTAAAAGAGTAGAGAAAACAAACAGTATCCCAACAGGTGTTATTATAGAGACAATTAAACATGCATGCTACAAGCATTGCTAGTACAGATATAAGGAGACTTCAATCATTTTAGTCTAGGTTGTTTTGCATCATATAATTAGACAAGGAAAAGGTAATACAGTTATAGCAGCACTGTACGAAATAAATCAATAACATCCCGAATTGCACTTGGTGCTCGGTATGTGCAAGTGACATAGGTGGCGAAGCAAGTGACAGCATGAACGGCGCAAAGTGAGATAGTGAGAAAATTATATACAGTGAGTAGGACAATGTGGCTCAAGGGTGGGAAGTGACTGACCGCCAGGGTAGAGGTAGCGGTTAGCGAAGCCTCCAGGGGGCAGACAATACCTGAATAAATCTCTTCAATGGATTGATTCTGGGGGCCGGGTTGAGTTCGGCGAAGCAATGAAGCTGGGGCCGGCTCCGGTTGAAAACCAGGAAGTGTCAGGTCACGAGGTGTCACAATCCATTGAAGAGATTTATTCAGGTATTGTGCCTCCCCCCAGAGTCTTCACTAACCGCTACCTGTACCCTGGCAGTCAGTCACTTCCTAACTTCCCTTACTTATTCACTTAGGCTCCCTACCCCGTAAATCGGACACCGAGTATCCTGACCCCACAGACGTCCCCCATCGGTGCAAACTTCACCAGCGACGCCTTGTTCATTTTCACAGGTATATGTCCTTTTCACCCTTGCACGCTCCACCCTGGTTATTCACTACGGAACCCCCCTCCCCAACTTCTGCTCCTCGCTCCCAGATCCTGTTGGAACCCTCCTGATCATCTGCATGGTTGATAGTCACCCGTGACCTGTCCACGGACTCGCCAAGCATCAAGGTATTCCTATAGTGGGCCCGACTCCCGACGTGCTTTTTTTTTTAACAGACAGAACCCCACCAATTCCAGGTTGGTCACGTTATCACAGCCTCACTCTTACCCCCACCTTCCTTGTCCTGGATAGCGTGCCCCGCTTTTAGAACGTTATTGCTCGCCCCCTGCACGCGCTTGCCTAGTCATCCGTCAGAGCGTCCTTGCTCACTAATCGGGTACAGGGAATTTTGGCCGTCTCATATGTCATTTCTACTCTACCTGAGCAACGCGGCCCGACCACTTTTAACCTCCTGATCACCCACTATTACTTGTCCACACCCTTGCCATCCTCCCCTTCGCGACTGATGGTTCATAAACCACCTTGATACAGTGACGTGTGGCCGTACCTTATGCCAATTCTGCTCCACTTGAGCCATACAGCCCCACAACTTTTTTAAACTCGCTGATCACCTCAACAATACCTGCCCACACTCCTGCCATCCCTGCCTTTGGGCCTGATGGTTCATACACCACCTTAGTCCCCCTGCTTGCAGTAATTGCCACCGCTTCAAGCTTTTGTCCACCCCCTTCCTCCCTAACCTTTCTTTTCCCTCCTGCAGCACCTTCAAAACGACACAACCCCATCCTGAAGACGATCCCAATTCACGAGGATCGAAACGTCTTCGACTACACAGCGCAATACATGGTAAAGCTCCTACACTGGCTCATTTGAAGTGCAAATCCTCTAAATCATTGACTATCGGAATTTGAATCACCCTTGAGCCACATTGTCCCACTCACTGTATATATTTTTCGCACTTTCTCCCTTTGCGCCTTTCACGCTGTCCTCTATTGACACTTGCTTCGCCACCTATGTCACTTGCACATACCGAGCACCAAGTGCAATTCGGGTTGTTATTGCTTCATTTTGTACAGTGCTGCTATAACTGTATTTCCTTTTCCTTGTCTTATCATATGGTGCAAAACAACCTAAACTAAAATGATTCAAGTCTTTTTTTCTGTACTAGGAATGCTTGTAGCATGCATGTTTAATTGTCTCTATAATAACACCTGTTGGGATACTGTTTGTTTTCTCTCACCTAATGAGAGGACCTCTCCAAGAGGTTCTTAAATTACTGGAGCAAGGCATTATTGAACATATTGAGGCCTCCAAATGGTTGGCATTGTGGTTGTGCCCAAGGATGGGGGCAAAATTAATTTGTGTGTGGACTTGTGCTACTTGAATAGAAATATATGGATCGACAGGCAACCTCTGCCTAATGTTTCCAAAATGCTGACTGCCTTAGGTGGAGGGGTGAGCTTCAGTGTGATTGATATGTCTGCGGCCTATCACCAAATTGA
Source organism: Lissotriton vulgaris (assembly GCF_964263255.1). NCBI lineage: Eukaryota > Metazoa > Chordata > Amphibia > Caudata > Salamandridae > Lissotriton > Lissotriton vulgaris. Next base: position 2,050,153,816 of record NC_141685.1, read on the forward strand.
TCTTAGTGAGGAATCAAGACACCTTACCACATTTGTAACACCGCTGGGTGCATTTCGGTACCGCAGAATGCCATTTGGTTTGGCATCTGCCTCAGCGATGTTTCATAGGGTTATGCGACAGATTTGTGTCAGAATGAAACATTTTCTGTGTTTCCTGGATGATGAGCTGGTGGTATGGAAAGATGGAGATCATCATGATGAAGTAATGAACGAGGTCTTGAAGCTTATGGAGTCACGGATTGGCTATAAAAAAAAGAAAAATGTCAATTAAGGAACAGAGTATTGTTTCTGCTGTCAATGATGCTCCTAGTCCCCTCAATAAGGAAAAGCTGAAATCTTTCCTAGGACTGGCATCATACTGTTCCAAATTTGTGAATGGATTTACAGAGATTGTGGAGCAGTTAAAGTTATTAATGACAAATGGTGTTGCATATGAATGGGATGACATCTGTGACAAGGCATTCAAAAGAGTGAAAAGTTGTATTCTCCATGCACCTACTCGTGGGCATTTCAATGTCAATGCTAGGACTTTTATCACTATTGATGCTAGTGCTGTGGCGATTAGGGCTGTTTTGACCCAAGCGTATGAAGGAGTGGAAAGTATTATTGGGTTTGTGTCTAGAAGACTTCAAGGAGCAGAAGTGTCATTCTGTGATCAAGAAAGAGGCTCTGGCGTGCTATTGGGGCACTAAGCACTTTCGATATTTTGTTTGGGGGTTACCTATTACAGTTCGCACTGACCACGAGCCTCTAGTGCATTTTTTTTAAGGGGTAGAGGCCTGGAAGGCAGTGTATCTCCCAGGATTTCCAGGTGGACACTATCAGTACTTGAGTATAACTTTGAAGTGGAGTACACAAGAGTTCTGAAAATGTGGTGGCCGATTATTTATCTAGGATGTCGGTGGATGTGATTGAGGAGGATTTGGAAGGAGGGGATGTGATCAGGTGTTATGAAGAAAAAGCTTTTGAGAAGGAGGAGTGGGACACTACTATGTGGAATGATGAGATGTTGCAGCAAGTCATGATTTATGTGTCGGAAGGATGGAGAGAAAGTCATTGCCAAGATATTCATTCCAAAAGCTACTGCCATATTGAGACTGAATTGAGCGTAAGTGAAGGGAAGCTGTAGAGAAGGAACAAATTGGTGCCACCGGTTGGTCTTAGAAGTAAGATCATGAGCGTAGCTCATGAGGGGCATTTGGGCAGAAATATGACAAAGAGGCGTGCCCGTCAGTCATTTTGGTGGCTGTGTATGGACAATGACATTGAGGAGGTTGTTAAGGAGTGTTATGTGTGCGCTAGAAGTGATAAAACGAAGATTGTAAGGCAACCTCCCCTTGCATGTGTGGAGTTTCCCAAGCATCCATGGAAAAGGGTGGCAATCGATTTTCTTGGTCCCATTTCCAAACTTGGTTCGCGTAGTAATTTTTTGATGATTCTAGTGGATTACCACTCCAAGTGGTTTGTTGTTGAAACTACTGATTCCATTGAAACTGAGAAAGTGATCCGGTTCATGGAGAGAGTGTTCATGAATGAAGGAATACCTAAGACCCTTGTGTCGGACAATGGGGCTCAACTAGTGTTCAAAAGAATGCAAGAGTTACTCTGTAAATTGGGAGTTTTACGTGAAAGAGTTGATATGTTCAGGCCTCAAGCTAATGGCTTGGTTGAAAGAATTAATCGCTTGATAATGGATAACATTCAGCTTTCAATCTCTAATGTCTTCTCATGGTCTGAGGAACTTAAGAAATTGTTGTGGTCATATGGAGTGACGCCACATTTAGTGACTGGAGTATCTCCATTTGTCTCTCTCAAGGGGCGTGAACCCGGCTTAAAAGAAGTCCCTGGATGGCTTAAAAGAAAGGAGTGTGTGTAGGGTTAATCATGCTGTGGTAGAAGATGATGTGAAACGATAAAATGCTTCTGCAAACTATTACAATACTAACAAAGGATTCAAAATTCCTGACATTAAGGCCGGGGATTGGGTGGTAGTAGTAAGGCGCGAGGGGGGATTGTCATCAAAGGTGAAAGCACATGTTCACAACCTATACAAGTCAGAACGGTGAAGAAGAACATTCTCATGTTAATGGACAGGTCTGCTTGGAGTACTGGGGAGATTTCTAAATGCTGTGCTCCGCAGCAGGTCATATGTGATTAATGTTAGGTCTGTAACTTTAATATTCCTCCAGCGTTATTAAGTAGCAATGTTTCTGTATTTATGTTTTTCTTTTTTCCTTCTTATTTATTTTATTGTTACTACAAGTAAGTGGAGAAGATAAGTGGAGTCTTTGCAATGGTAGAATGTAAGGCTTGTTGCTAGGATGGAATGTTGCTCTTTGAAGTAAGTAGGAGTTGAAGCTGTGAAGCTGGAAGAGAAAGCTGGAGGTACCTGTACATGTATGCTACCAATAAAGGTAACCACTCTTACTACTGTGTTGGAATGGATCTTTACAATTGTTTTTCAACAACATGCTCTGTTTCAGTTTTTTGGTGCTTCTCAATCTCACCTTTGAATTACCTTGACATCAAAGCTCAATAATGGATCTTCCATCCTTCTTGCACGACACCGCCTCCTTTGGTGACACGATTTCCTTGGATTTCCATATAACTGATATACAGAGGACACCAAACACTTTATGCCACCCAACTTGCTTACCTCTAATACAAACTATAATTTTTGACTGTGTGTTGGCCATTCCCTGGATGCCAATATACTCCATAATGCTGCATTTAGGAAAACAAGTGGAAACAACATTTATGTGCCTGTCACATGACCACTTATGTAAATGCACTCCCATTTCTTGCTCCCATCTGACAATTTCAATGCCGCACCAGTATCCAGAACCTTGTGTTTCAACTTAACTGTAATGGAAGAATTGAATAGATGACCAGCATGTTGTGGCATTAAGCTTTCAGCTGCTCGGAATCTAAACAATCTGGCAACACCTCATCTACCATACAACTAAGATCTATACTGTTACTCTAGCATTCCGTAAATTGGATTAGTGCTGCACCCTACTGTTTGAACTTCCCAAATGAGCCTACTTTTCTCTTGACAAAGGTCCTACATTTCAGCATGCACAAGTTATCACTTACCAAGACAATTCTCGCTTTACATCATCATCAAGCAGAATGGCTGTCTGCCAAATACAGGGCAAAATTCAAACATCTGACTCTTGTGTTTGTTCAATGCCATCCATAGAACAGTCTTAACCTATACCACAACACACATATCACACTCCACCAAAAAAACCTTCAATCAGCCAAAGCTCATCTTTTTTCAGTAGCCAACCACCCCAAGTTAATCCTTCAAGGTTCTGATATGTTCTGATATGTTGATCCGCTTGACTCGCCCACTCCGGAAGCACAACCTCAGCTGCAGAGTTTAAAAAGAAACTTACATCAGACCTCACTTTAGAATCCCTGATGCCTAGAAATTCAAGGCTCTACAGGAACTCCTATGAAATACAAGATGAAGAAAAATGTCAAAATGAACGTTAAACATGAATGGAATTTAATGCATAAATGTATTTGGTCATGCCACCTATTAAAATGTCAGGTATAATCATCAGTTCTTGTTAGCCATCCGATATGCAAACCTGCACAGAACCTGTTTTAAGAAAAAAGTGCAGCATCCATTTTATTTAGCAGAAAACCATAATTTACAGCCCTGAATATACAAAAAGAAAACTTGCTTCTATAAAATGAACATTAGCAGAGATGGCAGGTTAATTGTGCAAGAGCAGGCCAAATTATAATATCCAAACGGAGTATGAATTTAGAAACCCAAAGGATAAACTAATAGGACTTAGATCTGGGAGCAGTAAAGCAAATGCAAATATTATATTTTACAGAGAGGTTAAATTTGTTATAGCCGCTGAGTAGAGATGTTAATGACAGCCTATAGAATCTCATCTGGTAAAGCTCCAAAGTCAACCAATCGCAGCGCTGGAAACCCCACAAGACGTAGAGCGATGATTTTCAGACCTTTATGCTATTGCCACATTGAAGGGATTCTCAACTGTTGTGAATGTATCTAGGACCCTAATTAAATATTCCAGATTTATGCCCTTGTGTGGTTATAACAAATCATATCCTTATAAAGGCAAAAGAATCATATCCATATATAGTAATAGCCAATGCAGTCCAAATACGGCAAGGCTACTTCCTTAGACTCCTAGAAAGTACAACGCGTTCTTTAAACAAACCAAACCTCCAGCAGCCCGGGAATTCCCCCTGCTTTTGTTTTGATTTGTCCTAGTACTCCTGCTAGTCCTGAAAGAACTGCCAGTTCTTAGTGACAGTTCTTATTGACGTCTTATGTCCAAACTTACGTCAAACATGGCACCTTCCAGGTATAAATATACCAGCATTTGCCTTAAGCAACACACAGTGGTTTGGAGCAGAGCAGCTATCTACTTACCCAAAGCCCAGCTGATGCAAGTGCCGAAGGAAGCCGTCCCTCCCATTTGACGCACTGAGAAAGACGCTGTCTTTTCTCCTGCCAAGAAAATCCAGCTCCAGTGTTTCCAGTCACCCTTGCGGGTTACTGGGAGATCAAGTCCTGAGAATAAGATACAAGACCTCCTTCATTCTAAAACCAAGGTACGGAGCGGATTAGATCCTTAGAGAATTTCTGATTCAGATTCTTGGCAAAACTAACAAACTTAAACTGCAACTCCCTTACTCCTTCCCACGTACTAGGCTTAGGTTAGGTACACTGGGGTAGGTGTAATTTAGAAGCACCAGTTGAGTACGTTTAGTCAACTTTTATCATTGTATGTAATTGTATATATTTTATCAGTTTTAATTATCATATTTCTCAGAAACCATATCAATGCTTTTACGGTATTATTTCATAATACTCCTTTTACTGTACGCACTTTACTTTATGATAAGTATTGCAATTGTGGCAATTCACTTCTCTTGCATGAGAAAGAAGACTGCTCAATAAATAACACCTTTTATTGAAAAAGCCTGTCTCTATTTCTCTGCACTCTGGTGAAACTAAGTATGCACGATTGACTGAGTGAAATAGCTATCTATTGTTTTCACACTACTCTGGAGATATACTCCTTATTCTGGAGGGAGCAAAGTGGTCATGTTTATGCGGTTGTCAGAAACTAATCCCTTCTTGTCTAATCAGGGAATTGAACTCCTTGTTCATTCGAGAAAGTTTCTAGTGACCTCTGATCTAGCTGGCATACCTGATTAAGTCTAACATAGTCAGTAGAGACCTAGTCGACCTCAGTCCTACGTCTAAACTACGGTTTATGTTATTCCAATGCACAGAGCCTATTGGGAATATACTACATGGCGCCCAACATTTGGTAAGGCAATAATCTAACGCAAGATACTAGAGTAACTCAGTCGTGCTTTTTCACACAGACCCCTTTTTCCCGTAAAAACTCCAACAGACGTCTGGAGTGGGTGAAAGGTTAATATCCGCCAGAACTTAGTAGGAAGAGATTCCTATGTATTAGTTTTTGGTTTAGTCAACGTTGAAGGATACAGTGTTCCAAAATATTGTGCACCTAATCTTTGTTTCCTCAAAACTTGCTCTGCAAACTTTCTGTCAGTAAAAATGTCAGACAGTGAGGACGAAAGGGAGAGAGGTAGACTAGCAGCTCAACTCGTAGCGGACGACACAACTGTCCAAAATAACGACCCGGATGCAATAATCATCCCGGTCAATATAAGAAAAACCATAACTATAAAACGTATAGAGAATGGAGTATCATCAAGAGGTGGTACAGTGGTATTTGTGGTAGAGGCACATGAATATCGGCAGACAGAGGTATCCTATTCCTGGATAAACTTTCCAACAGCACATGCTGTAACACATGAGTTCCACTACTACACAATAGCGGAATCTCCAGAGGAATACTCTCCTTTCGAGGAAGTTGAAATTCCACTAACATACCAAGAGCACCTGCTCTGGTTTAATGGCGCCGTAAAACATCAAAATCACATTACCAGGCTCGGTCCACTAGGTACACCAGGAGCCACATGGCCGGTTCTAGCTAGCTACACACCACATCCGGACATTGAAACTATGTCAGAGAGAGAACTTTTAGTTCAGTTAAAACAACTAATTAAAATACATAGACAATTGGTCCACTATGTCATGCGGACATCAACTGTCCAACCTACAATTAAGATTCCACAAAACACCCCTCAACAGGGGAACACAAATAAAATTACACAACAGAATATACAATCATGTCTTGGTAAAACACCCGCAAAACGGGAAAAAATTCCATTCTGGTTAGCTCAAAAAATCACTCAAATAGAGGCAGTATTTCCAGATTCTACCCCTCACGAAAAACACAGAATTCTGACTATCTGTCTCCCAATGGGGATCGCACCACATGTGGAGGACTGTGACACTCGGGGCACAGTCTTTGCTTCTAACTACACAAAAACACATGGTGTTCCGTCTATGGCGGTTATACCAGACGTACTAAGACAGATTCAAAATGAATACGGTCCAGAACCTGCTTTAACTCTAGGTAAGAAATTACTGAAAGATTTTAAGCAGGTCTCGACTATATTATTAGCCAACATAAAAGGAGAAGCAGCATGTGTGGCGATCTGCCAAAAATTGATAGAGACGGATATAGCAGAACATCCTTTTGAACTTGCTAAAATAATTGAAAAATCCTATGAAGAATTAGGTGGAGATAGCTTGGGTGGTAATCCAGTAAACCCCAACTAATTTAAAATCCTGAAAAAACTTTCATTAAAAATAATCTCAATTCTCAAAAGAAGAAGTGGGAGGGTAATAAACAAACCTCTCCCAGAGAAAAACAGTTTCAGTCCAGAGGAAAGTCTCCCCAACGAAGAAATAGATCTCCAGTAGGGGGGGGGGGGGGGGCAAGTCTCCCCAAAGGGAGCCCTCTAAAAAAAAGGTATAACCTTAGAAATAGGGATAATTTGAGAAAACCTGACAGATAAAGATATTGATACACGTCCCTCTCGATCTTTTCAGACTTCCTCAAAGAAATCGGAAAGAAGAGGATGGTCAGAACATAAAGAAGAGCACGTCAAGTCCAAAGACAAGGAACCTGCTCATCAAAGTAAAAAATTACAATTTCCCAGAAAGAAGTTAGCCAGTTTTAAAATAAAACATGCCGAGAATTCTGAGGACACAACTGAAAAACGGAGAGTGGGCCCAGACAATGCTAGACAGCGCAGCAGAAGTGACCATAGCTTGCAAGATCCTGATGAATCTTCTGGAGACAGTGGACACGAATGAATACATTCAAGTGGAAACTGCAGACACCCGAATGAGCGTGCCCCATAAACTATATGAAATAACATTACGTAAAGAGGGAGATAAAACTAGGAAAATAAAAGGTCTCTTCTGGGAAAATCTATCTAAAGGTTATGATATCCTTCTAGCAGAAAAAGACTGGCCACCAGAGAATGTCAGGGAGTGCCCACATGGCGAAGAAATTATTATGCCTGCCTTCTCAAATCACATTCCAATTCATAAAAAATACACATTTGCTAGAAAATGGGCAGTGGCCCAAGCCCCTGCATTATATAAAAATCATGTAGGATGGGATGAGGATTCTCCTCACCATAAAATCCAGTTAAAAAATCAACCTACTGCACAGAGGCAGTGTCCTGTTAAGCAAGAAGCTAAAAAACAAGTAAGAGAAATTTTAGATCAACTTGAATATCAGAGGTGATTGAAACATGCACCTCACAAATTAACAATCCTTTGTTTCCTGTCTCCAAGCCAGACAATTCATATCGACTAGTTTTGGACTACAGACACCTAAACTCCAGCTGTAAAACATTTGCAGTACAAAACTCACACAGTGCAGCACTAATGAATAACATTGTGCGCAAGAAATATAAAACAACATTAGATATTTCAAATGGTTTCTTCTGTCAAAACATAGCACCTGAAAGCAGATATTTGACTGCTTCCTCCAGTGTGGGGACCCAAAAACAATTGTGTCGTCTCCCACAGGGATTCAAGAACAGCCCAGGATTATTTTCAGCCAGGGTAACACAGTTACTACAAATATATGATGATGAGGCATTATCTTATGTCGATGACATCTATCTTACAGACGATGACCTGGAGACTCACTTGAAAAGAGTGAACACCATCATACTTGGGTTCGCATCTGAAGGGTACAAATTCAACTTTAAAAAATCACGAATTGCCCATCTAACTGTCCTAATTTTAGGATATGAATTATCAAGTGAAGGTAAAAGCCTAGCAGACAACTTCTTAGAGAAGTGTGCTGTACTCCAAGCTCCAAAAACGCTGAAAAACTTACAATCAATACTAGGTTTCCTGAATTTCGGAAGAACATACATTCTAAATTATGCAGAGAGGGTTAAACCTCTCTACGAACCAATAAAACCTGATTTTAAACCAATTATTTGGACTCAAAAACACACAGACATTTTAAGATTATTACATACAGACAAGTTAACTAAAACAAAACTGCAAACACGCGCAAACGAACGCAACCTTGTAATCCGAGTCATCCCAGGAAGATGCAAATTCACATACCCGACATCTAATGAGGGAGAAACGGTACCAATAGCTTACAAATCACATTTGTACACACAAGCTGAAATGACATTCAGTTCTACTGAAAAAATTCAAACTGCGGTTCAAACTGCTGTAGCATAGGAAAGAGGCCCAGCCCAAGGGAAAAGGATATCTGTTTTAACAGCAGTATCAGCCTTTGAGGCAGTAACAAGACCAGGCATTCCAAATGCTATTGCTCCAGATCCAAAATGGATACAATGGGAAAATTCTCTTGCTACAGAAGACGTGAAACACGCTTTTGATCCGAAAATAACTAGAAGATCTGGAATACAAACATGAATGCCCTCTGTCAATCGAAATTCTGCCTCTCGAACAGTACACCTGTGTAATATACACGGACAGATTTGCACAACACTACGTTGTGGAAAAACAAATTTACAATGCTGCGTGCGAGATTGTTAAAGGTCGTTGGCGCTTAGGTAAATTCAGACCGATGGTCACTAAAACTGAATCACTTGAACTGTACAGCTCAGCGAGCTGAAATAAGATCTCTAAAGATGACGCTTGAAAATGCCGATTGAGAATTCCCGACACTAATAGTGTGCGATTCGCATTACTGCGTCCGGTCTTACAATAATTCCATGCAGACCTGGATAAAAAACGGTTACAAAGATGAGACAGGTGCCACAATAAACCATAAAAAATTATGGTAACAAGTAGTTTTTTGCAGAAAGAACTACAAAAGACTCACGTGATACATACACAGAGTCTTCAACGTGATGGCGTTCACGTTGCAGAGAATTCATTGGCTGACAGAGCCACAGCGGCAGCTGATCACTCTGCTTCCGTAGCTACAAAAAAGCGTACGAAAAAACAAATAAATGGTGAAACGCTGCTTGCAGTAAAAGCCTCAATGGAAGGCAGTTATGCGGTATTACCTCTAAACTGTCCACTAGGCAATACAAACATAATTGATGCGAACTCCGTTCTGTTTGCTCAAATCCCTGGAGTGGGGGATAGAGTAATTCCAAACACGAACCCGAGAGTCTTCTTGATTGAAGAAGCACACATGGGATTGGGTCTGAGGCACCAAGAGATCCTGAAATCTCTAATAGAATTACAATCACGATACTGGTGGTCGGGAATGAGCGTGCAAATTTATAACTTTGCAATGAATTGTCAGGACTGCAACAGAGATCGCAGTTGTGAACCGGACCAGACACCTGCCCAGTCACCTCTATTAGACAGCATCAGGCTATCTATACGCAGACATCCAGACGGAAGAATGCGATCCCATAATTATTAAGATGAGATTCATTTGGATGTGGCCCCAGCGCTCGGCTGACGTCAGAACTGTTATAAAAGATTTGCGAGTCTTTATCGGCACATACGCAATTGGCATGCTACATTCTGACCAGGGTCCTGCGTTTAGCTCTCGGGCTTACAATGAGGCCATGGCCAGCATGGGCATTACATTGCGGTACTCTAGTCTATTCCATCCCGAGGGAAATGTTGTAGTGGAGAGAAAAAAACGTGACATAAAGCAATCTATAACAGCGAGGGTATTAGGTTCGGGTGACGGGTGGGTCAAACATCTAATAAGTGTCCAACGTAGTCTTAATAACATGCCAAGAAATTCTCTAGGAGGTATCAGTCCGTACGAACTTTTATTTGGTACTAGAATGATCATCCAGGATTTGGATTGTCAGACTTCAGTGGTGAAACAAAAAACCTTTGATATCAAAGATCGTTTGGCTGTTTTACAGGACTTAAATGAAACAAGAAAAAGTCTAAGTAACGAAAAGCTAAAGCCAACGACCACTGAAGAAAAAACACCTGTCCCAGCAAGACCTGTCTGGATTCCGAAGATTGGGGATCTGGTCAGAGAAAAGATCGCGGTGAAGAAGGAATTTGGGCCTTCTTACAGAAAAGCAATACCTGTCTTAGCTGTCAGCGGAACAAGATCAGTAGTACTACCGCCCCTTGCTGGTAAAAAGGAGAACCGAGTTGTATCAATCGACCTAGTTAAACCACAACCATGTGGCCAATAATAAGTAGTAGGCCCAGTGGACTCCCAAGAAATAGCAGAAGACCAAATCTTGCTACAATCCAAGAGGTTCAAACTGAGAGACTAATCACATTTGATAAACCTTCAGTGAATAAAAAAGGACTATGCAACAAAGCCTATGGAACTTGTGCCTCTTGATACCCAAATCGCAACAGTTCGTCAAGAAACACCTGTCTATAAACGATGTAGCCTTGGACTATACAAATGTAACAAAAGAAAATCCAAAGATCAATGGAAATCCGGAACACACAGATCCTCTCACATCGAAAAAAGAGAACTATCATCAGTGAACATCACAGCCATCCCTATACCTGGTGGTATAGCATGGGACAAAACTGACTATGAAATCTATGGCCCGGTTGAGCTCTTTAAATATCCACACCAATTTAAGATTTCCTTAAGTGACTTTGTATCACCTAGTACTTTCTCTGATGCTTGGGACTTTGAAAATATTAATATGATGTCAGATTTAGAAATGTCAGCAACATTTACAGAACATGAATATTTACAGGGTTCATCGAATTATGAGGAAATGTATTGTTTCAATCACTTTGGTCATCACTATCTGCATAAATCTGCATTTTTGTAGAAATGTTTTCAGTTATAATCAGTGGGAACATTGTCCAACTCCGCCAAAAGGCAGTTCGAAAACATTTTATGAGAAATGTCTCTACTTCTCAGGGTTAAATTACACCAATCCAGAAACGTTTTATTTCAAAATATTAAATAAGACAGGAGTGAAAAACATGTTGACAAATACTAAACTGATTAATTCTGAAAAATTTTATGAAAAAATGTCTACATTTGGTTTTGAATTTTGGAAAAACAAAATTGAGACAAAAACCATCTGGGGTACAAAAGAGTGGCAGGTACAAGGTCTAGGTCTAGAATCATTGTTTAGAGCCTGCATGATCTCAGAACAAATAATGTTCCTGAATGACACCATTCAACAAACAACCTGTCTTGGTCTAGCCAAGATAATAGATTTAAACAACCCGTCTATACTAAAGCCTATGCCTGATAGAAACACCACTACAGATGAGGGGTTAGATGTGTCCTGTATTTTGAAACAAAACAGAATAATTCCTGATTGGAACAAATGGTTGATCTGGACCACAGACACAAATAACTGTCAAGATAGATTCCTGAACAAAATACAGGGGTTCAAACAGAACAGGCCAGACCCGAGATATTCCCAGAGACAACATCCAGGGATAATTACAACATACAGTGTAGGAAAACTATGCCTCGACTGGCTACAGAGATCCACACTTCCCGAAATTAAGCAACACTTAACTTTACTTAAAGAAGGTGCTGACTTGTGAGATTTCATAATGGGACCTCGCAAACAGCATCAAAAATGTTTCATATACGCAGCTTACAATGAAGCTTGAAAAGTAACACAAATTGAAACTGCAGAAAAAATATGAGAAATTGATTGTATTCATTTGGAAAAATCACTTTCTGTAGTGGACAATGGATTAACGACACTGTCCTCCAGAATTCATTCACTGGACAGCATTGTATCATCTGCTATTGATATAATAGAACAGGATATGCTAATGTTACAAAATGGTCAATCCCAATTGCGTTCTATTGTACAGCTAGGCTGGACGTTACAAAAAAACTCCGTTCAGGCTACGTGCCATGGCGTCTAATCAACACAACGTCATTATTTTCTATCTTTAACCTTACTGATAGACAAATTTCGTTGGCACATAAAGGAGCAGACTATACGGTGCTGAGCATTGAAAAATTAGAAAGATTACCATTGACAATGTCAGAAAGACCTGTCATTGAATGGATAATACATGGCACCATTACAATCCCGATAACTTTTCAGTTTCAATACTGCCAAAAGTATATACCAGCAGGTCTGTATGAAAGGTTGGGTAAAGGATACATCAAGTCAACCTGGAATTTACCTTATACACATAGATGTTATAGTGAAGGGAAAAAATAGGTATTTCTTAGTGGTAACAATTGTAAAAAATCACTAAGCGGTACAATTCTGTGTCAAGGTATGACTTGCATGGAGCCTGCGAAGGTTCATCAAACAACCTTTCATGTCATCTGCACGGCACCCCTGCTACACAGATAGAGCCCTTTTTCAGACAACTTTCCAATGGTAGCTACGTTATAATAAGTGACCACAGATGTTGTGGCATGATGCCAGGAAAAGCCTATCTCGTGAGCGTTACTCCCAGGGTCATTTGTTGTATGCAAGTATTGTATCCAACAGCAATCCAGACATGGAGGCAGCAATATGGCCTTCTGTGAATATCCCTCCCTTTCGAAATGATACTTTAAGACGAATGAAGTCTATTCTTTTACAAACAACTGTGCCTTTAACCTCGTCCAAAGAGATGTATGACCTGCAAGTTGCAAGGACAGCAGCAGAGATACATACCCTATTATCAACAAATTGCCCCGTGCGTTTCGTAGAAATGTTAAGCCAAATCTTAAACATGTCAGATACCAGTGGCATCCAAATGTATTTCAGACAATTTTTTCGGGACTGTTAGCACCCTTTGAAACAGTTCTGGGCATCTTCCTGAATTTTGCGCATTCTCTATTCAGTGGCCTGCCTCTTATTTTGGGACTCGTAGCAGGAATTTTATTTTTGTTCCTTCTGCTCCGATATGGCAAGCCAAGTCACAGACAAAACTCAAGCTGCGATGGAAGAAACGATCATAGCAATACGATACCGAGAACGTATCACTAAAGTCCTCGGATTGGCCCGGCTAAGAGATCTGAATACTACCTGGTTTCTTTCATTTAGATCAATCTGGCAAAATTGCATCTTACCTGTGCTTCGATGTCTGCTAGGCGGAGAAGAATGCGTGTTGGACGTCTGTCTTACACTACCATCAGCAGTACCAATGGAAATCGATGCTTTGCTTTGTCCGGTAACGACTCATGCAACGTGTTGTCCCCAGCGGCTACCGATTCTGATGACGGCATTCGTTGAGACTTCACCATTACGATTAGGTGGCGGTAAAGTACGAGATGAAACCGGCACCACACAGGTACAACCTTCTGTGAACATTGCTGATCTGAACACCAATGATGGCAATGCATCACATATATGCACTATTTCTGATTTTTAAGCGTTGGCCCAACTTTCACCTACTGTTGTAGACAAATTTTTTGCTGGCCTAGCTGAGGTAATGTTCTCTCCTAACAACGAGAATAATATTTGAAATAGCGAGCACACAGCGTTCCCTGAACTCTGAATTTGGCCTTCAGTTTTGATAAACAGCACTACTGAAAACACTTGGGACTATTTTTCCCATGAAAGCGAAATAATTTTTTCCCCAATTTCCAAAATAATAATAATAATAATAATAATAAAACATTTATAAAGCGCATGGCTGCACAACTGTGTATCCCCGCGCTGATTGCCAGTAAAAAACACGCAAAGAATCAAGAAGGGAACGGTTAGAGATCATGACAGGATTATTGTGGAAAAAGGTGGGTTTTCAGTTTAGCTCTAAAAAGAGTCTCTGATGGTTCCATTCTTAAGTGAACAGGTAGAGCATTCCAATGTTTCACTCCGAGGTAGCGAAAAGAACGGCCGCCAATTTTCGCTCTGTGGACACGGGGGAGTTTGAATAGAGACATTCCTGAGGACCTAAGGTCTCTGGTTGGGCGGTGGATAGTTAGAAGATCTCTAAGATTGGTGGGACCTTTGTTATGGGCAATCTTATGGGCATAGCAGAGGCACTTGAATTTTATTCTCTCCCTAACAGGGAGCCAGTGCAATTTGGACAATGCCGCCTTGGATGATGTTCTTTTGGGAAGGCCCAATACCAAGCGAGCGGCCGCATTGAAGCTGGTGAAGATGTTTTTGGTTCAGTCCCAGAAGGAGAACATTCCCATAGTCCAAATGAGGTGTGATAAGCGCATGTACGATGGTTTTTCTGGCTTCAGTAGGGATGAGATCGATGATTTTTCTTAGAATTCTTAGCGTACCAATGCATTTGCCTATTATTTTGTTGACTTGGGATTTTCCTGACAGATCAGAGTCGATCATAATCCCTAGGTTTTTGACCTTCTCAACGGGGCGAGGGCAATCGCCCAAGGTTGTGGGCCACCATGCCTGAGACCATAATGAGGTTTTATTCCCGATCACCAGCACCTCTGTTTTATCTCCATTAAGCCGTAGGCAGTTGCTATCCATCCACCTGGCGACAGCAGCCATGCATTCCGAGAAGTTGGAGGCATAATTCTCGGTGTCAGGAGTGAGCTTAAACATGAGCTGGGTGTCATCGGCGTAGCTGACAATGCCCACCCCAAAGTTCTCTACGACCTGAGCCAGGGGCTCCATATAGATGTTGAACAATGTGTGGCTCAAACTAGAGCCCTGTGGAACCCCGTAGCTCACGTCCCGAGAAGATGATTTGAAGGGTGGGCAATGTATCTGGAAAGATCTTTTTGTAAGAAAAGATTTAATCCATGCCAGAGCATGGTCTCTCACTCCGATGTCTGAAAGACGGGACAGCAGCGTGGCATGTAGCACCGTATCAAAAGCTGCGCTTAAATCTAGCATGACCAACGCTGCTGTCTCACCCTCGTCCACCATCTTGCGGATATATTCCGTAGAATACAAAACAGCTGTTTCCGTGGAATAATTAGGTTTAAAGCCGGATTGAGTGGGGTGGAGAATGTTTTCTGATTCTAGGAAGGCCATGAGTTGTTTATTAACTATTTTTTCAATTATCTTGGCGCATTGGGGCAGGAGGGATATCGGCCTAAGATTTTGGAATTGGGTAACTGGAATGTTGTTTTTTTTTTTTAAGAGGGATGACTTGAGCAGTTTTCCAAGCCTCCGGAACATGACATTCTTTAAAAGAGAGGGTTATCATCTGACTTATTTGATCCATAAGAGTATGGTCCATGATGTCTTTGCTCTTTTCTAGCGGGCACACATCATTAGGGGAGCCAGAATGGATACTGTTGATTATGCTGGACATGTTTTCTTTGTCGGGTGTGTAGAATTGGGTGAGAGTGGTTTTTTGAAGGGGGGATATTTCCTTTCCGGATGTAGAGGGAGTGGGAAAAGTAGCGTGAATTTTTTCTACTTTTTTGACAAAGAAGTCCGCAATTTGTTCGCATACATCATTAGAGTATGTGTCCTAGAGGTGTCTGTAAGCTCCTTGTAGATCCGGAATAGTTCTTTAGTTGGATTTGTAGCC
The DNA here is from genome assembly GCF_964263255.1 of Lissotriton vulgaris. NCBI lineage: Eukaryota > Metazoa > Chordata > Amphibia > Caudata > Salamandridae > Lissotriton > Lissotriton vulgaris. The sequence goes on from NC_141685.1 coordinate 2,050,169,603, forward strand.
TCTTCGATTCTGTTCTGGTAAAAGAGACTTTTTTCCTCTCTTATTAATCTCTGATAAGATTTTAGTTCCAGTTTATAGGTTTCCTTAAGTTCCATGGAATAGTTCTTTCTCCATTTTCTTTCAGTCGCTTTGCATCGGGCTTTAGCTATTTTTAATTTTTCTGAAAACCACGGTTCAGATTTTGTTCTCCTGGCTGGTGGCTTGCAAGTCCATGGGGCAGTTTTATCTAGTGCCTTGCTCAGCCATAGTTCATAATTGTTCTAGGTGTCTTGTAAGAACTGTCCTTGGGGCGGGGGGTGAATTTTTAATTCGTTAATCAAACGTTCAGGGGTGTAATTTTTCCAGTTACGCCGCTTGGTGTACAGAGGTTTGTTCACATTGTCCTGTTCATAGGTATGTTAAAGGTGATCATATGGTGGTCCGACCAAATTATTGGGACGGGTGGTTGAATTTCAATACCCTCCCAGGTGGCAAAGATAGGGTCAAGAAGATGGCCATGTTGATGTGTGGGGAGGGTTGAAAGCAGTGTTATTCCCAAAGCGTGGAGGGCTGTCTTAAGTAATTGGGCTTCCTTAGCATTAATGTCTTCAAAATGAAGATTCAGATCGCCTAGAATCATAAAATTGTTGTATTTTATAGCTAGTTGCGTAGCTGTTTCTATGAGCTGGTTACAGAAAGGGGTAGCATTGCCAGGGGGCCGATAAATGAGAAGACCCATAATAGTCTTTGATGGAGTCACTTTAATAGAGAAAGTGCCACTTTCACTATTAGTGATGTCCTTGTTGGTGAGGGTGCATTCCAAATCCTTTTTAAAAATCATTGCGAGTCCTCCACCACGCTGTATGGGCCTGTCGATTCTTAATAAGCTATAGTTCAGAGGGACTGTTTCAAGTATTTCGGGTGAAGAGGATTCTTCTAGCCAAGTTTCGGTTAGAAACATAACATCAAAGTCTTGTTTCTGTAGTAGGTCACGTAGTTCCCATTTATATTTAACCATGGATCTACAGTTTAGTAACATCAATTTTAGATTAGGCACTTGGGAGTTAGGGTGCGGAACACTATGAAATTGATGATTGCATATAGTACATTGTGGAGGTAGCGCATTAGGGTCAGCTGAGTGCCAGCATGATTTAATAGGGGTCTTACCTATTTCTAGTAGAGTTGCGCGTGTGTAGTAGATTTGCTGGTGAGAATGCGCCCTATTAGTTACTGGAGCTATGTCATTAGATCCAGAGTGTCCTGCCCCGCGCCCCGGTCGATCGCGGACGGGCGCAGACGGGCAGGACTCTGGCTTGACTCCGGCGCGCGATCGGCGCGCCCGCAGTGCGCGTCCGCTGCGCGGAGCCATGAACGTAAGGTTTTAAGCGTTCGGTAGCGCGACGTGCAACGCGAGCCCTCACAAAGATGGCCGCTGCCTGACTCTCAGCCTATCTGTTGTCCCACCTGATACCAGTCATAGAATCGACCGCTTCCCCAGGGCAGGCAAGTTTGCTGTCTTTAGGTAAAAAATTTGCCAAGTAAATTTCCGCGTTCGGCGCTAATGTCACAGATAGCGCAACACAATAGATTCAGTGCAGGGGGGAGGGAGAGGACACACGGGAAAATCGTGAATGAATCAGAGCACAGTTTTAAAATAACAACCTCCCGGCTCAAGCCTCAGGAGTAGATTAAAAGCAATCTAGGAATCTGCAAACATTTCCTGGTTTTAAGCGCTCGGTAGCGCGACGTGCAACTCGAGCCCTCACAAAGATGGCCGCTGCCTGACTCTCAGCCTATCTGTTGTCCCACCTGATACCGGTCATAGAATCGACCGCTTCCCCAGGGCAGGCAAGTTTGCTGTCTTTAGGTAAAAAATTCGCCAAGTAAATTTCCGCGTTCGGCGCTAATGTCACAGATAGCGCAACACAATAGATTCAGTGCAGGGGGGAGGGAGAGGACACACAGGAAAATCGTGAATGAATCAGAGCACAGTTTTAAAATAACCTCCCGGCTCAAGCCTCAGGAGTAGATAAAAAGCAATCTAGGAATCTGCAAACCTTTCCTGGTTTTAAGCGCTCGGTAGCGCGACGTGCAACGCGAGCCCTCACAAAGATGGCCGCTGCCTGACTCTCAGCCTATCTGTTGTCCCACCTGATACCGGTCATAGAATCGACCGCTTCCCCAGGGCAGGCAAGTTTGCTGTCTTTAGGTAAAAAATTCGCCAAGTAAATTTCCGCGTTCGGCGCTAATGTCACAGATAGCGCAACACAATAGATTCAGTGCAGGAGGGAGGGAGAGGACACACGGGAAAATCGTGAATGAATCAGAGCACAGTTTTAAAATAACAACCTCCCGGCTCAAGCCTCAGGAGTAGATTAAAAGCAATATTTACTTTTTTTGGCACAAGGTACTCTGCTTAAAGTAGAACTATTCTTAGAGAAGAACTTCTATTCTTAGAGACTCTAGAGACAATATTTTGAATCAGCCTCTAGCACATGTACAATGTACAATCTTGTATAAATACGTGATGAAATAGTCTCGACCTTTTTTCTGTATTAAGAGCCATTTCATGAATGTAAATTTTCGTGATTCATTCAGTCAACATTCTAAATGAACAAAATTTGATTGAATGATACCACTGCTTGAAAGTGTACAGTATAATACTCATTTTCGTGTATCTATACCATTTCAAATGCATTTGATGTATTTTGGGGTGGGCTGGAAAACACATGCATACTTATATGTTTATATATTGCTTAGTATTTAGTAATGATGGACATTATAGGTGGAGTGGGTTTTGTGAACGTATCTAGGACCCTAATTAAATATTCCCGATTTATGCCCTTGTGTGGTTATAACAAATCATATCCTTATAAAGGCATAAGACTCATATCCATATTTAGTAATAGCCAATGCAGTCCAAATACGGCAAGGCTACTTCCTTGGACTCCTAGAAAGTACAACGCGTTCTTTTAACAAACCAAACCTCCAGCAGCCCGGGAATTCCCCCTGCTTTTGTTTTGATTTGTCCTAGAACTCCTGCGAGTCCTGAAAGAACTGCCAGTTCTTAGTGACAGTTCTTATTGACTTCTTATGTCCAACCTTACGTCAAACACGGCACCTTCCAGGTATAAATATACCAGCATTTGCCTTAAGCAACACACGGTGGTTTGGAGCAGAGTGGCTATCTACTTACCCAAAGCCCAGCTGATAAGAGTGCCGAAGGAAGGTGTCCCTCCCATTTGACACACCGAGAAAGACGCTGTCTTTTCTCCTTCCGAGAAAATCAAGCGCCAGTGTTTCCAGTCACCCTTGCGGGTTACTGGGAGATCGAGTCCTGAGAATAAGATACAAGACCTCCTTCATTCTAAAACCAAGGTACGGAGCTGATAAGATCCTTAGAGAATTCTTGATTCAGATTCTTGGCAAAACTAACTTAAACTTAAACTCCCTTACTCCTTCCCACGTACTAGGCTTAAGTTACGTACACTGGGGTAAGCGTAATTTAGAAGCACCACTTGAGTACGTTTAGTCAACTTTTATCATTGTATGTAATTGTATATATTTTATCCGTTTTAAGTATCATATGGCTCAGAAACCATATCAATGCTTTTACAGTATTATTTCATTATACTCCTTTTACTGTACGCACTTTACTTTATGATAAGTATTGCAATTGTGGCAATTCACTTCTCTTGCATGAGGAAGAAGACTGCTCAATAAATAACACCTTTTATTGAAAACTCCTGTCTCTCTATTTCTCTGCAATCTGGTGAAACTAAGTATGCACGATTGACTGAGTGAAATAGCTATCTATTGTTTTCACTCGACTCTGGAGATATACTCCTTATTCTGGAGGGAGCAAAGTTGTCATGTTTATGCGGTTGTCAGAAACTAATCCCTTCTTGTCTAATCAGGGAAGTTAACTCCTCCCTGTTCATTCGAGAAAGTTTCTAGTGACCACTGAGCTAGCTGGCATACCTAATTAAGTCTAACATATTCAGTAGAGACCTAGTCGACCTCAGTCCTACGTCTAAACTACCGTTTATGTTATTCCAATGCGCAGAGCCTATTGGGAATATAGGAACTACACTACACAACCACATGAAGAAAGCATGGCAAATCCAATTGAATGGGTCATGCATCTCAATTGCTCAGGATTACTCGAAAGAGATAGTTTCCACCAGGAAAAGCTTATTGGCACCACACCGTAATATCCCATTCTTGTTGGCTGGTACAGCTACATTTTGTATTTTCTTCAATTGCAAGGCACTATTCTTCAGTTCTTCAAAATGCCTACAAGCCTTCTTGGACACTTTCACCCTAACAGGAATGGATGTCTGGCACAGTCTTATTCATTATCCAGTCATTTAAATGTGTGTATCCAATGGCATCCCCACCTTAATTTGAGCTTGGTTACATCACTTCTGCAACATCAGCCGTTGTATCTGCAACCACCTTAAAGTTATTCAGTAATGTTTTGATAACACAGTTTATTTAGTATCTAAAGAATCTTATTCAGGCCGCTTTAATATCTAGTTACCCCTTTATGGGTGGATAATGCTCCGCACTCCCTGCCCCTGTCGGGTCATACAACACTTTGTTCAGCCACTATAGGATTTTGACTTTGTCTTGCCTATATTCTCTTACACTTTATGCCTTTGATCCTTTTACATAAATAGTGGCACCCACATTGGACACACAATGCCCCATAATAGAGGACTCCGACTAGGATTTTTTAGTTCCCTCTTATACCAGAGATCAACTCTCCAACTATGGCTACCATATATTTTGTCCTGGTTCTCTCTGAATCGATGTTGGTCTTTCAGAAATCCCAGTGAAAACTTTGATTATTTTAGGAGACTTCAACCTCCCGACAGATGTTTTTTCTTGACAGACTCCCTCTCACAAATTACCAGGCATTAAGTCCCACAAACAAGGACAATGCTACTTACTATTATGCATCTGTTCTTGGCATGTAGCGCTGTAGAATGACATACTTGTGCATAGATCGCCATCTTGTGTTGGGCTTGGATGTTTGCACTTTGTTGTTATCTTGGAAGAAGTCTTTGTAGTCATGAGATAGGCGACTCCTCCTTTGAATGATAGTGCGTATGGGCATCAACTTCATCCTGAGATTGTTTTTCGCCATGGAGGGAAATGATGGAGTTTGTAAGAAACAGAAAATATGTCCCTGTGTAATGTATCTAAGTAAGATAACCCTGGAAAAGATAGAGGTACCAGAGAGGCGGGTGGGCGTATGTGATTCTGCAGCTCTACATGCCAAGAACAGATGCATGCTGGTAAGTAGCATTTTCTGTTCGAGGCATATGTGCTGCAGAATACATACTTGTGCATAGACTGTAAAGGAGTGCTCTCCCTTAGTTGTGGTCACCTTTATCTGTTGCAGAGATCTGAAGAAGTGTTTTAAGAACAGCCTGGCCCACAGAAGCTTGTTGTTTTGCTTGCACATCTGCACAATAGTGTTTGGGGAGGTGTGTGTTGTAGACCATGTTGCTGCTTTCCAAATGTCATTTAAGGGAATGTTCCCTAAGAACGCCATGGAAGCCCCTAATTTGCATGTTTAGTGTGCTCTAGGGGGAATTGTTAATGTGTGTTTTACTTTGTGGTAGCATATTTGAGCTTTGGAGATGAGGTTTCCTTTATGAGGTGGAGAGAAAGCTACAAACAGTTGGTTTGTGTTTCTAAAAGGTTTAGTTCTGTCAATGTAATAAAGTATAGCTCTTATGACATCAAGTGTGTGAAGGGCTCGCTCTGCTACAGAATCTGGTTTTCTGGAAAAAAATGGGTAATTCCAGATTGATTAAGATGGAAAGCAGAGATTACTTTGGGAAGGAATTTCGGATTTGTTCTAAGAACCACCATGTTATAATGTATTTCTAAGAATGGTTCTTCTATGGTTAAAGCCTGGATCTCACTTACTCTTCTGAGAGGTGATTGAGACAAGGAAAGCTACTTTCCATGTAAGGAACTGCTGTCAGCATTTGTGCAGAGTTTCAAAGTAGGACACATAAGCATAGTAAGGACAATGTTTAAATTCCACACTGGAGAGGGTGGGATTCTGGGAGTAATTATTCTTTTAAGGCCTTCCATAAACGCTTTGATGGCAGGTACCATAAAGAATGACAAATGTTGTCTGTTTTGTAGGTAAGCGGCAAGGGCAGCAAGATGTAGTCTTCTGGAAGTGTATGCCAGATTACATCTTTGTAGATGCAGTAAATAGCAAATAATGGTTTGAATTGAAGCATCTAATGGGCCAATTTTGTTGTTATTGCAGTAAATTACTAATCTTTACCATTTGGCTGTAGAGCAAGCTCTAGTAGTAGGGAATCTACCTTCTTTATTAATGTTTATACAGTCTGGTGGGAGGTTGAGGTAACCGAACTCTAGGACTTAAGGAGCCAGATTGCTAGGTTTAGTTGATCTGGATCTGGATGTCTTATCTCTCCATGGTTCTGTGTAAGATGCTTTGGGGAGAGTTGTAGTTTTTGGTTTGGAACTATGAGAGTTCCAGGAGTGTTGTGAACCATGGTTGCTGGGCCCATGTTGGAGCAACCAGGATTATCTTGAGACTGTTGATAAGCTTGCGCACTACTTATGGAATGAAAGGGAGTGGCGGAAAAGCGTACGCAAATCTGCCTGTCCAGTTCATCCATCTCGCATTGCCCTTGGACAATGGGTGTGGATACCTGTCGGAGAAGGTTGGGTATTTTGCATTTGCGTGTGTGGCGAACAGATCTATGTCTGGATGGCGCCACATCTGAAAAAAATGAATGAAGACCTTGTGGATGAAGTTCCCATTCGTGGATGTGCTGTGTCTGACGACTGAGCAGATCCACAATTTGATTAAATACTCCTGGAAGATGTTCAGCTAGAAGGTATATCCTTTGTGGAATGGCCATTTCCATATGCTTTGCACTAGTTGAGAAACATGCAAAGAATGTGTTCCTTGTTTTGTATATAATACATTGCTGTCATGTGTTTGGTGTGGACAAGGACAATTTTGTTGATGAGATGTGTCTGGAATGATTTTAATGCTAGAAAGATTGCCAGTAACTCCTGGTGATTGATGTAGCGCACTTTTTGTTGAGGGGTCCACCTGCCCTGAATTGTATGGTTTAAGAGGTGGGCTCCACAGCCAGTGAGCGATGGGTCCGCTGTTAGCACGATCTGTGGAACTGGGTCTAGGAACAGCCGTCCTTTGGAAAGGTTTTGTGTTTTCCACCACTGCAGACAGCGAAGTGTCCGGCTGTCCAACAACACCAGATCTGAAAGTCGACCTTGAGCCTGGTTCCACTGACGTGCCAAACATTCTTTTAACGGGAGCATCTGGAGTCTTGCGTGAGGTACTATGAGAATGCAAGAGGCCAACATTCCTATTAGCTGCATAGTGAGTGTTGGGGTTGACATTTTGTTGTGAGGGTTTGCATACTGGCTTTCCTGACTGGATTAGGGCATGCAAGGGCTTTGGAAGTGTCTATTGTGGCCCATAGATACTGATGTATGTGAGACGGTTCAAGATGTGATTTGGTGAGGTTTATTGTGAACCCCAAGTTGTGGAGCAATTGAATTGTTTGGCGAGTGCGGTGAATACACTGGCTGTATGACTTGGCTTTTATGAGCCAGTCGTCCAGGTATGGAAACACATGAATATGTTGTCTTTGCAAGTTGGCTGCTACTACTGCTAGACACTTTGTGAAGATTCTGGGTGCTGTGGTCACTCCGAATGGGAGGACCTTGAATTGATAGTGCTGACCATCCACTACAAACCTTAGATATTTCCTGTGAGCAGGTTGTATAGGAATATGGAAGTAGGTGATCTTGAGATCTAGAGTGGCACGGAAATAGCCTTGCTGCAGCAGTGGGAGGACCTGTTGAAGGGTGACCATATGAAAGTGGTCTGATTGTATGTATTCAAAGGCCTGAGGTCGATTATTGGTCTGAGTGTAGCGTCTTTTTTGGGGATGAGAAAATAGAGGGAGTAAACCCCTGTGCTTGATGCTTAATTGGAACTGGTTCTATTGCACAGTTACTTACCTTCGGTAACGAAATATCTGTAAGAAACAGTAATTAGTGTTAGATTCCTTACCTTAGAATATCCCCAAGCGTCAGACTGGATCCAGAAAGTTTTTCATCAGCAGCACCCTTGCGCGTCGGTAGGCGTCATCTGTGGCTCTGTGTCTGTCGTCGGCATCGCCGGGATGACGTCGTCAGAGTACTTAGACGCCACCCTCGCACGCTGACGTCAGTTCTGTACACAGCTTTCCACGCCAGGAATGCAGAGTCATGCAAGAAACCAACACTGGTGCCATGAAACTAAGGCCCTCAAAGGGAGATACCTTAACCCTAGATATTGGTTTGCAGAACGGGGAGGATGGATGGGGAGGTAAGGAATCTAACACTAACTACTGTTTCTTACAGATATATCGTTACCTAAGGTAAGTAACTTGTGCATCTGAAAGAAACAGGTTAGTGTTAGATTCCTTACATTAGAATAGATACCCCAGCATTACCACCCCCGGTGATGGGTCTGCGAACCAAGATCACATGAGGAAGTCCTGGAGAACAGAACGGCTGGAAAAGCCATCTCTCCGGACTTGGCTGTCCAGGCAGTAGTGCTTAGCAAACGTGTGCAGCGAGGTCCACGTAGCTGCCTGACAGATGTCCTACAAGGGGACTCTCTGACCCAGGGCAGTAGTAGTCGCCATGGCCCGAATGGAATGAGCGTGCAGCACCACGGGAGGCTCCTTTTTCACCAAGGAGTTACAGACCTTGAAGCACAAAACGTCCCACCGAGAGATGGTCCACTTGTGCACCGCCCGTCCCTTCTTAGCACCCATGTAACCAACAAAGAGCTGGTTGTCCACCCGGAACTGGCGTGTGCGGCCGAGATAAAAGGAGAGCGCAGGTTTTGGGTCCAGACGGTAGAGCCTTTCTTCCTCTTTCGAGGGATGAGGAGACTGAAAGAAGGTGGGCAAGGTGATGGACTGCCCGATATGAAAGGCTGTAACCACCTTGGGCAGGAAAGAAGGACGAGTCCTCAGAACAAACTTGTCCAGATGGACAGAGAGGAAAGGAGGCTTAGAAGACAGAGCCTGGAGCTCACTCACTCTCCTGGCAGAGGTAATGGCAACCAGAAATGCAGTGTCAGAGAACGAAGAGGACAGTTATGAAGTGGTTTAAAGGGAGCGCACATCAGATAAGTCAGTACAAGGTTCAAGTCCCACTGAGGCACCACAAAGGGAAGAGGAGGGAACATGTGTGTGATGCCTTTCAAGAATCTATTTACAACAGGGGACTTGAAAAGAGAAGGCTGATCAGGAAGCGCCTGACATTGCTTGCCGGACAGGTCGCTCCCCTGATGTACAGCTCCACCTGCGTGCCAGCGCCTCCCTCGCTGCAGCTGCTAAGCCCGTTCCCACCGCTGCTCCCCTGCGGCCCGCCCCCTCGCTCCCAGCTGATCCTCCCTCCTTACCAGTCTTAAATAGCGGCCGCTGCGCGAGAGCAGGAGGGATCCCGGACCCTTGCTTGCTGGACAGGTCGCTGCCATGCTGCCGCACAGCTCCACCTGCGTGCCAGCGCCTCGCTCGCTGCCGCTGCTCTGCCTGTTCCAGAAGCCCATTCCCGCCACTGCTCCCCTGCGGCCCGCTACCTTGCCACCCTGCTGCGCCTCCCAACTGATCCTCCCTCCCTACCCGCCTTAAATGGCAGCCGCACGCCTCTGGCACGGCAGAGGCAAGCCCGTCTGCGCCCGTCCTCGCCGGGACCACGCCAGTGCCAGAACCCCTGGACCCCACACACACCACGATATCAGACTCCGGTACGACGCAAGCACTCTCCTCGCACTCAACACCAGCCGTGACAACCCCTGCTTCCATGCCGGCCCGAAGCGCATCCACTGACTTTTCTCTTGCCGCACCTGCAACTTAACCACCAAACGTCCAAGGACCAGACCCAACCACCTCCGCTGCATCCTCAACTCCCGCTCCGCACGTAAACACGCCGTCGAGCTCTGGGACCTGCTCGACACCTCTACACCAGACGTTGCCTTACTGACCGAGACCTGGTGGAACGACTCCTCGGCGCCCGACATCGCCATAGCCACCCCGTAAGGCTACAAGATCACCCGCAGGGACCGCGCCAACGGAACTGGAAGAGGCCTAGCCATCGTCCACAAGTCCACCCTCCCGTGCTACACCCACGCAGACACCCTCAACACAGCCGAACACCTGCACTTCCGGATCCACATCGACCCCAACACCACCCTCAGAGGAACACTCGTCTACAGACCCCCGAACGCCAAACTCAGTTCTGTGACTCCATCGCCGACCTCGCCAGCACCTACGCACTCGATCACCAACCTCGGCCTAGAAACAACTCGTCACCGCACCCACCCACGCCGCCGGCCACACGCTTGACCCCGTCTTCACCACAAGCACCCATGTCGCCTTCAGCCACACCACTGAACTCCACTGGACCGACCAACGCTGCATCCATTTTACCATCCAGAAACCTACCAAGCACCACCGCACCCAACAGCTGCCCGCCACTGCTGGAGCAAAGTCACCGAAGATCAGCTGACCTCCACCCTCGACCAGAACCCCCCCCACCAACCCAGACGCCGCCACCAGCAACCTCAGACAGTGGATTGACAGCTGCACCAACACCCTCGCCCCACTCAAGAAACCCCCCTGCAACCACACCAGCAAGAAAGCCACATGGTTCACCGTGGAGCTCGCTCCACACCTCCAAACGCACATGCCGGAAACTGGAGAAGAAAGGACTCCACAAACGTACACCGGATAGCCAGGCAGCCCACAAGGATGCCATCCGCAGACATCACCACTTCATAAGAACAGCCAAAAGATCCTCCTTCAAATACCGCCTGGACAACAATGGACACAATAACAAAGAGCTATTCAACATAGTGAAGGAACTTTCCAACCCCAGTGCCAACACCAACAACATCCCGCCCTCATAAGATCTGTGAGACTCATCTGCCACCTTCTTCCACCGCAAGATATCCGACATCCGCGACAGTTTCAACACCACGATCACCCCAACAACGTCAGGCTCCAACACCCCCTCAAAAACCACCAGCAGCAACCACCTGACCTTCTGGTCCAACAATAACAACGACGAGACGCGAACAGCCATGAACTCCATCCACTCAGGATCACCATCGGACCCCTGCCCACACCACATATTCAACAAAGCGGACACAACCATTGCACTACAACTACGGAAGGTCATCAGCATCTCCTTTGAAACAGCGACATTCCCAGAAAGCTGGTAGCACGCCAAAATACATGCCCTCCTCAAGAAACCCAAGGCGGACCCCCCCCCCCACTCCTCCCAAGGACCTCAGGAACTTCCTGCCCATCTCCCTGCTCCCTTTTGCGGCGAAGGTCATCGAGAAAAATCGCCAACATGCAACTGACCCACCACCTCGAGGAAAACAACATCCTAGACCCGTCCCATCCAGATTCAGACGAAACCACAGCACCGAGACAGTCCTCATCACCGCCACAGACGACATCAGGCGCCAACTCGACAACGGCAAGACATCAGCCATCATCCGTCAGCAGCAGATTGGACTACGGCAACACACACTACGCAGGAATCCCTGCCAAACACCTACAACAGCTTCAACGCATCCAAAACGCCTCCGCCCGACTGATCCTCAACATCCCTCGTCGCAGCCACATCACCTCCGACATGAGACACCTGCACTGGCTCCCCATCAACAAGAGGATCACCTTCAAGCTCCTCACCCATGCCCACAAGGCACTCCACAACACCGGACCAGCCTACCTGAACAGCAGACTCAGTTTCCACACCCCAACTCGCCAGGTCCGCTCCGCCAGCCTTGCCCTCGCAACCGTCCCCCGCATCTAACGAACAACCTCCGGCGGCAGATCCTTCTCCTTCCTCGCCGCCAAGACCTGGAACACCCTCCCTACCCACCTGTGACAGGCCCAAGACCTGCTCACCTTCAGAAGACTCCTCAAGACCTGGCTCTTGGAGCAGTAACAGCACCCCCTCCACTCAGCGCCTTGAGACCCTCACGGGCAAGTAGTGCGCTTTACAAGTGATTGATTGATTGAAGGCTGAAATGGCCGAGAGATAGCCTTTGATAGTGCCCAGAACAGAGCCCTGCTGGGCAAGAGAAAGAAGGAAGAGGAGAACCTCTGAAAGGGGGGCAGAGGGTGGATCCACAGCCTTTGCTGTGCACCATGCCGCAAATTTGTTCCACCTGCAGGCGTATACCATTTTTTTGGAGGGACGCCTGGCTGCCAGAATCACATCAACGACTTCAGGAGGCAAGTCAAATGGCCGCAACTGTCGCCGCTCAATCTCCATGCATGTAGGTGGAGACTGGACAGGTTCGAGTGAAGACAGTCCCCTGCTGCTGCAACAGAAGGTCCTCCTAAGGAGGCAGACGAATCGGGGGAATCGACTGACAGGCTGAGTAGCTTGGGATACCAGTATCTTCGTTCCCAGTCCTGAGCCACAAGGATGACTTGGGCCCGGTCTCGCCTGATCTTCTTCAGCACTCTGGGTAGAAGTGGTATAGGCGGAAAAGGGGACAACAGACCGCAGCTCCACTCGTGACGAAAAGTGTCTCAGAGCGAGTGCCGCCTTGGAAACTCTAACGAGCAGAACTGTTGAGATTGCGCATTCTCTTAGGTGGCGAATAGATCTAACCAAGGCTCTCCCCACTGCTTAAAGAGACCTTGCGCCACGTCCGAGTTCAGACGTCTTTCGTGATCCATCACGCACCGGCAGCTGAGTTTGTCTGCCCTGGCGTTCAAGGAACCTGCCAGGTGTTGAACCACCAGGGTGACGCCCTGGTGTTCCAGCCATGTCCAGAGGTGCAGAGCCTCCTGACAAAGGGTCCACCCAGCCCTGTTTGTTGCAGTACCACATGGCGGTGGTGTTGTCCGTGAACACCTGCAATACACTTTCCCAAACGGAGGGAAGGAATGCCTTCAGTGCAAGCCGGATCGCCCGCAGCTCCAGAAGGTTGATATGGAGCTGGGACTCCGCCGGAGACCAGAGGCCTCTGATCTCCGCCTCTCCCATGTGGCCCCCCATCCCAGGAGGGATGCATCCGTCACTACTACGTGTTCCGGTTAGGGTAGGGAGAGGGAACTGCTGCTGACCCAATCGCAGTCCGTGAGTCACCACTGCAACTGTCTTGCAGTGCCCTCCGAGATCAGGACGTTATCAGACGGGTTGCCTTGATGCTGCGCCCACTGAACTTCAGGTCCCACTGCAGAGCCCGCATCCGCCACCTGGCGTGATGCACCAGCAGGATGCAGGTGGCCATCAGCCCCAGGAGCCAACAAACGTCAACCTGACCAAGACTCTGGATAAAGGCTGAAAGATCGGAATCGGAGCCTGAATATCCCGAACCCGCTGCTCGGGAGGATAAACCCGAAACTGCGCCGAGTCCAGAACCGCTACGATGAAGAGGAGGTTCTGAGAGGGGCACAGGTGTGACTTCGGCACGTTGATTGAGAACCCCAGTGAGTGCAGGAGATCGGCCATAGTTTGGAGGTGGGAGATGACTGTCTGGGGCGAGCCCGCCTTCAACAACCAGTCATTGAGATAGTAGAAAGGCAAACCCCTGATCTGCGCAGATGAGCTGCGACCACCACCATCACTTTTGTGAACACCCGAGGGGCACTGGTGAGGCCGAAGGGGAGCACGGTAAACTGATAGTGCTCGTGGCCTACCATGAACCGCAGGTAGAGCCCGTGGGCCGGCAGGACGGGGTTGTGGAAATATGCGTCCAGTGCTACCATCCAGTCTCCAGGGTCTAGGGCAGCCAGGACCTGAGCTAAAGTCAGCATGAACTTCTCCTTCCAGAGGAAGCCGTTGACGCTCCGGAGGTCCAAGATAGGGCGTAGGCCTCCTTTGCCCTTCTTGAGTACCAGAAAGTAGTGGGAGTTGCAACCACGTCCTACTTCTGACCCAGGAACGCGCTCGATGGCCCCCTTGGCCAAGAGGGCCAAAACCTCCTCCTGCAGAAGTTGCAAGTGATCCCCCGACATGCGGTGGTACTACGGTGCCACGGCTGGAGGGGTCGCCTTGAAGGGGAGGGAGTAGTCCCTTCAGACGATTTGCAGCACCCACCTGTCCGAAGTGATGGTATGCCAGTGGAGGGGGTGATGGCAGACCCTGCCCCCCCACTGGTGTCGAATGGGCCTGAAAGCTCGGATTATGAAGGCTTTGAGGCAGATGCTGCAGGAGTGGCTGTGGACTGACCTTCGCGCTGTCCCCCTGCACCGCCACGGCAGTTACCACGTCCACAACCGCGTTGAGGTTGGTTCTGTGTGGGGGTGCCCCTTCCTTGGCCACGAAAGGGGCGAAAAGCAGAAGGCTGCTGGCGCTGAACCGGTAGGACCAAGGACTTGGCCGTAGCCCTGGAGTCCTTGAAGCACTCAGGCGCACTGTCTGCTTTGTCGCCAAAGAGGCGACGGCCATCGAAGGGCATGTCCATGTGTGTGGACTGGACATCCCCCCAAAAAATGGCGGGCCTCAGCCAGGCGTGGCAACGGATGGCCACCGTATTGGAAATCGCTCTGCCCAGCGAGCCCGTGGTATGAAGTCCACATCTGATGGAATAACGTGCTGCATCCCGCCCCTCAGCAAGTACTTGGGCGAGCCATGCCTGGGCCTCCTCTGGACACTGGGGCAGCACGTCAGCAACCGTGTCCCACAAAGAGTGGGTATAACAGCCCAAAAGGCAAGTGGTGTTGATCGACCGCAACCCTAAACTCAATGAGGAGAACAGTTTCTTTATGAACTGATCAAAACTTTTGGATTCTCGATCAGGAGCAGTCGGGAACGCGGTCTGGGATGTTACCAGGCTCTCAGGGGTGGGGTGAACGGACAGAAAGCAGGGGTTGCCCGAAGCCGTGCGGTGTAGTTGGACCACGTTCCAATCCACAGGGGGCACTGTGGAGGGCTTGGACCAAGTGCCCATCAGAACGTCCGTGAGGGCTTCATTAAATGGCAGCAGAGGCTACGAAGATCTTACTGGTGGTTGAAGCACCTCGGTGAGTAGATAAGTCCTCACGGCCGCAGCAGGGAACTCAAGAGCCAAGGCCTTGGCTGCCCTGCGCAACACCACACCATAGGTAGCACCCTCCTCCATAGCCACGGAGGGAGGAGAGATGAATCCAGTGTCAGGAGAGTTATCCAGACCACTGGCCTCCCCTAGCTCATCTGCCCAGTCCTGACTTAACTGGCACTGTTGTGCCAGATGGTCTTCAGACCCCTCCCAGTTCTCCCCTTCATCCGTGTCCTGATAAACAGGCAAAAATGACAGAGCCGGGTCATAGGTATATGGGTCACCAATTGACGCCGGACCCGGGCTGAAACCAGGGGCGGCGGCGTCCGAAGACGACGCCAGGAGTGACACCGATGGGGTCAGTGCAGGCGGAGGAGTCGTAAGGTCGAGCGGGATCCAGGCCGGATCCCCCGGGACCCTGCGGCGTCGGGACAGAAGTCGGCAACGGCGCCGAAGCCCCCGACGGTGCTGGGGCCAATGCCGCCGGCCCGCTAGGTTCCAAAGTCGGGTCTGCAGGGCACGAAGGCGCGCCGGCAGGCTTCAACAGAGGGAAGCGAGTCCTCATGGCCACGAGGAAGTCGCGTATCCCCTCCGGCGTCGCATGCAGTCCAGGGGCCGGATGGTATGGGGCCGGATGAGACGCCAGCGGCTCCTGCAGAGCTGCGTGGGTGGTGTCACCCGAACCCTCAGCCGCAACGCACGACCGGCGAAGTGAGTCAGAAGAGCGATGCCGCCTCTTCGACTGCTTCTTCCTCGACTTACCGGAGGACTTCGAGCCCGACGAATGGTGATAACTCGAAAAGTCGATGGAGCGGACTACCGGATCTCAAGGAGCTTGCGGGACTGCTCCCGCCTAGCCTTCGAAGTTAAGGCCTGGCAGTCGGAGCAAGTCTTGGCATCGTGGTCGGCCCCAAGGCAGTAGAGACACCAGCGGTGGGGTCGGTCACCGACATCAGGCAGTGACAGGCGTCGCATGGCTTGAATCCAGGCATCCCTACCGGCACCAGGAGTCGATATCGACTCAAAAAGAATAGCCAAAATAGGCCAAACAGTTAGTCAAAAAGTGACTAGGGTACTAGTTCTTCACGGATCTGCGCTTGCTGGCACGGAAAAAAGAAGAACCGACATCAGCGTGCGAGGGCGGCGTCTAAGTACTCTGACGACGTCATCCCAGCGATCACGACGCCGACGATGGACGCGGAGCCGCAGATGCAGGCTACCGACACGCAAGGGTACTGCTGACGAAAAACTTTCCGGATCCAGTCTGACGCCTTCGGATATTCTAAGGTAAGGAATCTAACACTAACCTGTTTCTTTCAGATGTATGTTTTTGAAGAAGTGAGAGAACTTCCTGTTTCAGGAGTGTTTGATGTTCCGTGGACATTGGATGTTGTTTGGGCGGCATGGTTGGGAGAGTTGAGTTAAGTTGCAGGCAGTAACCCTACTGGATAATTTGCATTACCCACCTGTCTGTAGTGATGGAGTTCCAGACAGGTAGGAACTGTGAAAGTCTTCCTCCGACCAGAGTGGAATGGTCTGGAGGGAGAGGAGGAAGTCATTGTTTGGTAGTAGGGGAGGTTTGGTTGGTGTTACCTCTGCCTCTACCCTTGTTATTATTTCCTCTGTACCCACCTCTGAAATATGCCTTGTTGGGGGATGTTTGTGTGGGACTCTTGTAGGAGGAGGAAGTAGTGTCTGTTTTTGGATCCGCCCCTATGAAAGGAGCGACTAAAGGAACCTTGTGGAGTTTGAGATTGTAATGCTCCCATACATTTTGCAGTGTCTGTATCTATTTTCATTTTCTCTAAAGTTGTATCCACAGCTGGGCCAAAGAGGGGTTCTTGATCGAACGGCTGATTTAAGATAGTTGTTTGCACTTCTTGTTTAAAACCAGAAATGCGCAACCATGCATGTCTGCTAAGTAAGACACTGCTGTTTTACAGATCTAGATACAGTGTCTGCTGCATCGAGGGCACATTTGATGGATGCATTTGTAATTAACTTGCCTTCTTGGACCAGATTATTGGCCTTGGCTTTGTATGGGTCAGGAAAATGTTGAATAAGATCTTCAAGCTCATCGTAGTGAGCCCTGTCATATCTGGCAAGCAGTGCTTGTGCATTAACTATTTTCCAGTAATTGGCTGCTTGGGAGGCAACTCGTTTGCCTGATGCATCTAGCAGTTTAGACTCTTTGTCTGGAGGTGGAGCATCACCAGAGGTTTGGGAACTAACACGTTTTCTTGCATTTGATACTACCAAAGAATCTAAAGGGAGTTGTACTTTAATGTAATGGGATCGTTTGGGGCAGGTTTATACTTTTTATCAATCTGAGGATTGAGAATCCTGGTCCTGGCAGGGTCTTTAAATAGTCTGGTGCATGTTAAATGACACCTTTAAGCAGGGGTAATGTATGTATTGATTATTTTTTGTGACTGAGCAAATGTATCTAGTAGAAAATCTTCGTCCATGGGGTCTGAATGTAGTTCAACCCCATGATATCGCGCAGCCCTATTAATGAGCTGACTAAAACCTATATTGACGTCTGGAGGGGATTGCCTAGATGGGTATACATCCAGATCAGGAAGGTCTGGAAGATGTGGGATTGTTGTAATCTTCCAAAGTATCCTGTGGTGTTATCATCAGTGTCATCTGAAGGATCCTTATCTTGTCCACCCTCGTCCCCTAGATCATCCTCATCCTGTGAGTATGGAAGTATTGGAGAGAGTCTAGGAGAGTGTATAGGAGAGTTTGTAGGAGACAAAGGTTTGGCAGGAAGAATAGGAGAAGAGGGTCTTACAGCTGAAGTTGCTGTCTCTTTTCTTCACAGGAACCTCAGGAGGGAGTGAGGTATCCAATTTTGTCTTTTTTGCTGGGATATTGACAATATGACCTGTTTTAGGGTCAACATGTAATGTCTATTGTTTCGGATTGATAGGATCTGGCCGGAACAGTTCTTCCTGCTTGTTGTCTCCTTTCGGCGCAGATTTTTTTCGGTTCAGAGCGTGGTTTTGATTTGGGCTCTGGAGCAGTAGGAGGTGTCTTGTGCTCCTTTGGCTTCGATGTCTGTGTCGAGTCCGAAATCTTCTTCAGATCCGAAGGTTTTTGGTGTTTGTTCGGTTCCAAGGCCTTATGGTCTTTCGGTGCCGAAGATTTCGATACCGAGGTTATTTTGGGTGTAATGGGAATAGGGTGTGTCCCTGATTTCGGTACCGAACGTGCTTTATGGGTACCATCATGCGGCTTGCTGGGTCCCGAGCCGCCGGCAGGCTTTTGCCTTGTATTCGGAGCCGGGCCCGGAGGCAGGGCTTCTGAAATTTTTCCTCGGTCTCGACCTAGGCCTTCAGGCGAAGTTTTGACCACAGCCTTCTGTTTATCAGATGAGGTAGGGGCATGGACGTTTGTACTCACTAGTTGACCTGGAGTAATGCGGTCATCGGAGTCGGAATCATCAGCTTAAGAGACGATGTTGAGCTCCTCTGAATCCTCTAGACCATTCGGGCCTTCGTCGAAAATGTTGTGTGGTACCGGTGCAGCCTGTTGAGCCATAAAGTGTCGTCAATAGCCTTTTTGGAGAGAAAAGAGGCACAGAACTGGCAATCCCTTTCCTCGTGTTCTGGTGAGAGGAAAAGGTTGCAGAACTTGTGGTGGTCACTGTGGAAATTTAGCTCCAAATGGAGTCCCTTCCATTAGCATTAGGGCCGAATGGCGCAGATAGGCCCAGCGGCCCCCGTCGACGACCGGAATCGAGGATTTTAAATTTAGCACTTCGAAGGGCACGCAAACTAAACAATACCGTCGAATGGTGATGGGTTGCGTGTCAAAAAGGGTTGGAAACACGGTACCAAACTAGAGCGCAGCAAGTCACATTCGAACCAGATGGCGGGAAAAAACTATCTAAGTATGGAGTCGATGCTCATGCGCACTATCGTCCAAAGGAGGAGTCACCTATCTTGTGACTACAAAGACTTCTTCCAAGACAACAAAGTGCAAACATCCGAGCCCAACACCAGATGGCGATCTATGCACAAGTATGTATTCTGCAGCTCATATGCTTCGAACATTAAGTTATGCTGCAAAAACAACAACATAGAAGACACTTGGAGGCTGGTTAACCTGTCCGGCAGTGAATACATGTTCTACTCATCCCCTCATCACACTCCTACTAGAACAGACTACATTTTAGGGGACAAATATCTTGTCCCTTCAGCATAAAATCCCAAGATTGAACCAATAGTATCTGATCACACATGTATTTCGGTTGACCTTGACCTCTCAGATATATCTCCCCCCCAAAAAAATATGGCACATTAACGATGATCTCTTGGGGGATGAGCTCTCCAAATCCAAAATCAATAATCCAGTTCCTTAAAGAATATGTACCCGACGATGCTTCTGCAATGATCAGACGGGATGCACTGAACGATTGACTTAGAGGTACTCTGATGAACCTAACTGCGACCAGGAAGAAACTCCTGAATGAATGTCTTCCCTTCATTAAAATTGAGATTAAAACTGAACAAATCAATCAGGCACGCTACTGGCTCCTTAAACATCCCCCAAACTATGTAACTTACAATATGAAAATAACAAGATTCTCAGGAAAGGGTGCAAAACTGGGTAGACATTGCAACAGCTTTGAAATTAATCTCTCGAAACATAAAAGGTTAAGCTACAGCAAACTACTTTAAATACTCAAAAAACAGATCCATTACCTCAGCTACTAACAACAATGTTGGCGTAACACCCCCCCATCAGAAAATTCTAGAGGTCTTCCATAAATATTATGTTAACCTATACACCCCGAGCAACTAATCAACCCGGAAGAATGTTCCTCCTAATTGAACTCTTGCACCCTTTCTCTAGCTTCCCCAGAGAACAGATCTCTCCTTAATACACCAATCTATTCTGAGTAGATTGTTTCACCATCAAGTCAATTGCTTATGCGAAAGCCCCTGGACCCAATGGGTGCTTTGAAATTCTATTAAACCTTCTATGACGTTTTGTCAGACCCTCTGCTAGCCCTCTTTCAGTCCTATGCCTTAACAGGTTGTGTTTCCGGTTCAGCCGCACAGGCTGCAACAGTAGTCAGGACCTTGTAGGTCGACCTCCCTACTCAACATCAAATAAAAAGTATACACCAAGATTCTCGCTCATGTACTGGAGAATAGTATATTAAAATTGATCACCCCATCTCAAACTGGCTCCTTGAAAGGCAGACTCGCTGTGGATAACATCTGTGTTTTTTGTCACACTTTAGATAAAGCTTGCTCAGCCTCCTCCCCAACCGTGGCGTAGGCCCTTGACACAGAGAAAGCCTTTGCCAAAGTCTCAGGAATATTCCATCGGGAAGTATTACACAGATTCCAACTCTGTGAGGACTTTGTTTGCATGGTTATGGCTTTTTATGCTAACCCAGTGGCGAAGGTTAGAGTCAATGGAGACCTGTCAAGCTCCTTATGTCTAGCTCAAGGTACTAGACGGGATGTCCGCTCTCTCCACTTTTATTCTTATTGGTCATCGAACCCCTACTCTCCTCCCTTAAACAAAATCATAACATCAGCAGTGTTAATCTTCAATCTGGCAGACAACTGGTGGCAATCTAGTCCAATGATGTCCTCATCTTTACAGAGGAGACAGATTGAGCCATCCCCTACATCAGGACAGAAATCGAGATATTTTCATGTGTATTCACTTAATCACTCAAAAACAGAGGTCTTACCCCATAAAATTCATTGTACACCTTCAATCCTGGGTAACTCTGGCACTCAAATACCTCTCTATTTGGTTAGGCAAGGACCAAAGCACCTTGATTGCGATTAATGAAAATAAAACTCTGGCCAATATTAAAGTGCTATTATTTGTCAGGTCCCCAAAACACATTACAAGGTGGGGTAGAGGTGATACGGCCAAAATGATGATCGCACTTTTGATTATGCTTTCCACAAATCTCCCTACTCCACCCAACCCCCAAAAATGTGGACAAGCAAATTTCGAATTTTTTTGAAAAGGGGAAGAGAAGTAAGATAGACAGTCCTATCCTCAAACTGACCAAATCAAGAGATGGTCTCAACCTGCCTGAGTTTCCAAGATATCAGCAAGCCTTTCTGGCTTCACATGTCAGTTGATGGTTTAGCGGGGTGGATGATCAATTTCCCCTCTGGCTCAAAATTGAATGCATGTTTGTCCCCCCTTATGCTCCATCCCCACGATCCGTGGCATATTGAATCTACCTCTTACCCACTCCCTTGCCACTGTCGCAGACACAAACTCTGCCCTTCTCCTAGTTGATAAACCCCTAAACAACAGTCTTGCTGACTCATGTAGCTTCTCTCTGGCAAAACCACAGAATCAAGTTGGAGGGGAAAACAGTGTTCTGGGAACAGTGGTCTAACAAAGGCATTAATTCATTGGTGATTCTGCACACCCTTGAACCCTATCTCCTTTGCACACCTGAGTTCACTACATGACTTCCTTCCCATTGAATTTTATAATTTCTTGAAACTGAAAGGGGCAGTAAGGAAATTATTGAAACAACCTACCCCAGATTTGCCCAAACTACTTGCCAACCTTAAAAGGATTGGTCACTCCGCTTCCCACATATAAACTACTGGAACCTCCTAGACTACCAAACCATAGAAACCTGAAAAAGAAATGGTCCCCATACATCCCAGAAGAGGTAACTCCACACTCTTGGACACCACCTGGTAGAGAATCTGGCACTCTCCCTTTATGGCTAAAATCACTCCGACAATCGCACAATAAAAATTCTGGACAATAAACAAAACTCACTGGACCCCTTCCAGACTACTTAACTTCAGGCTCTTACCATCGGATAACTGTTGCTGCTGTGGGGTATCTCCTGGCTCTCTCGAACATGTGTTTATCAAATGCAAAATGGTTCAACCACTACGGATCAAAATCCAACAGACAGTTAAGGATATTTTAAGGCCTTGCTCACGCTATCATTCCTCACCATAACGCTAGCTGTAGCCGCACACCCTCAGAATATTGTCCTTCCTCCTCTGGACCTACCTTTGTTGGACGCGATGCTAGCCCTGAGTGCAAAGGCAATCCTTTCTGATGAAAAATCCTCCATAGAGATACCCTTTAACAAATGGTGGAATATCTTGTGCTTCGCCTGAGCACAGACAACATCGTAATTAAAAAATTCCACAGCTCATCCTAAATTCGCTCCCTATGAAAAGCCCTTGATAAATACCTACAGAAGGTGGACCCAGAAAAAGTGCCCTATGCCCATGGCACCTCACATTTGCACATAATCACAGGGTTACCAACGTACCGCCAATATCGCTGAATAGACTTACCAATGTAGCAATCATTACTAATATCCCCCTCCTACTCCCCCTTTCCCTTTCTCGCGCTCTCCTTTCTCCCAGTGCTTTTACCCATAACACTCTTTTTTCATTTATTTAGTATTTACAGTTCAAATGCGTTGTACTCAGGACCACTTAGCTCACTGCTTTGTATGTACTGTGATTATCTTCTTTGTCGCAATACAAATTGGCTGCCTCACGAGGGGTGCAATTCTCATCAGTTTAAAAAAGATGAACTGTCATCAAATTTAAATTTTACAATTAAATTGATTTTTTCAACAGACTTCTATGTAAATGTGTTGGACCAAAGGACTGAGCTAACATTTCTTATTAACAGTTACTGTATGTAAAATTATCTCCTGAGGGTACCTGAAAGCTTAGTGTACTGTAGTTGCATATGACATTTTGAGGCAGGATCAATTACATGTACCCAACAGTGCTAAATGGGTTTATTGGAACCAGCTAATCAGTGAGCACTGGAATCAAATCTTGTTTTTGTATTTTACCCCATAATGTAAGAATAACAGACAAAAAAAGATACATGTGGGGCACAAGCTGGTTACAAAAAGTATCCATTTATTCAGTAAAGATATGACACATTCATTTACAGTATGGCCATAACAATTTGACTTTGTGCAACTGTCATCAGAAAAATCAAAAAATAAATGCAACATATCGTAAAAAAAAGATCAGAAAAACAAGTGGCATTCCAAATGGGGTTTAGTAACATAACAAATCTGAAAATCGCTAAGGCTTCAAGCTAAATAGTAGTTTGACCTTTCCCATTGACATGTATTGTCAGTACTAATTGCTGTGCTTCTCTAGGGGGCAATGGTTCCCTTGTGGGAGATTCTCAATATAGGGGAGTGCTTCCTGTACAAAAGATTACAATTATGTGATCACCACAGAGCAGCAGTGGTCATTTATGATCGTACTACACTTCCAATTAGCAGAAGAACGGTGCCCACAACATTCAGTTGTGCACGCTGTTGACCTGGCAGGGGGAAAATAAAAGCAATTCAGAACCATAGTTGCTTCTTAGTGTTATGCTATGTCTTGAATATGTAACAAAGAATGTACTTAAGGACTCAGCAAACACTACAGGTTTAGCTGTTTTTTAAAGATATCTGTATGTTAACTTTGTTATATATTGATGCTATACAGACATTTTAAAATCCACCAACCCGTATCTCCCTCTAATGCATAACTTTTGGAAATTATTAATAATCCGAGTTCATCAAAGGAAGAGTCATAAACAGCATCGAATGCATTAGGTCTTAAGTACTGCACTCCCTCTTGTCGATAATGGCATCAAACAGGCCTGGTTCATTAGTGCTACCCCTACCAGCTGTAGTATTAAAGTAACAATATTTACTAAAAGCAAGGTTCATCATACAGATACACGAATAACGTATATCTAACCTAAAAAAATAAGTTCATGGTTAGAAACTACCAAATTCCAAAATACATAGTATATGATCAATCACAGACAGCTTGTAAGACAAGAAATTAAGACGTGATAGCAAGAAAGATTTGCTCTGACGTTTTACCTGTATTTTCGAGACAAATTCAGCTATCTTAAGCTACCACAGTCCGGAAAACATTCATAAACAGACTTTAAGAGAGATTCACAGTTTACAAAGAAAGCAAGAATACGACAGAACTGATGCAAGAGTACCCCAGTACTATCATGTCTTTTACAATTCTTACTTACCTGGATGGAGGTTCAGTGGCAGAAAGTAGGTATCCCATGTCATTGTAACAACTGAGGCACTGGAATGTGCAAAACACTAGTTTTCACTAGACCTTCTCCTCTAATTCAGCTAGTGAATTAACTTAAATGCAAAGGAGAAAGTAACACGGCCAATTAAAATTTAGTTAGCACCTTTTAAGTGACACCGTCTTTTACTGTTCCTGAACAGGTGAATCTTTGTTTCAGGTTTACACCTTGCAAAAAAATCTTCTTTACAACAGCCAGCTTATTCTAATAATATCTTCCATAAAAAGATCCATTTCCAGTTCATATTTCATCATCATCAATTCTTTTTCTTTAACTATAACACACCACTTGCAGTCTGCCAAGTAAAATCACCTCCACAAGTTGTGCTCTTCACAAACATTAAGAGACATATATATCTCCATTTTTACTGATGCTGTGTTGATCTGCACACTGAATATGTTAGGTAGGCTTTGTAATTTATACGATTCAAAAACAGAATGAAACCACTTTAGTATGTCAAATTGTCTGGAAATCTACAGGACAATCCGATAAGTGATTCGGAGCCGGTCATGTGTATAAGAAAAACTGTCAATATATTTCTAAAACGGTACATGTTGTGTTCCAAGTAAGCCATTTACATATGCAACTTTAGCTGATTAAAGCCACAAACAGATCGAGATTGTCGTTAACACCTATGTGCAGGTGAATGTGGACTACAAAAGTGCTTTATTAACTTGATGATTTAATATGATATTTGCTATTCCTAAACGGTAGAAGTTATATGTACTGAAAGGCACTATGAAAACAAAAGGGGGATGGAATCAAACAATTGGAACTTATTACAATAGCCCCGATTTCTATCACCCCATCTGTCGACAAGCATCAACAGCAATTTTAATGATACTTAAACAAAGTATTTCTTACCGTGTACGATTTTAAAGCTTCCTAACACTGCACGATAATACAAATGGGATGCACAACACAGGTTAGTGCTCGTAGTTAACAACCAACGTTTCTTTTTGGAATAAGGTTTTTCCATTGACCTTTATTTAAATAATCCCAAAATATCTTGTGACTGAGCAACAAGTAAAACTAAACACAAAGTAACCTGAGCTTTAAATAAGATAAGAATTAGTAACATCATAAATTGCTTCCTGTTCAACCAGAAATTATAATGAAGTCCTCCCACCTTAAAAAAACATGAATTTACTGTACAGCAATATGACAAAATCCGAAACATGGGACACTTTTCTTTAACCCTGCAGGATTATACAAGCCACAAACGTGATGGGTTCAAGACCTATACCAGTAGAGGGCATCTTGACATCAAGACTGACTGAAGGCAACCGTGATTAAAATTTACATCTGGATTTGCAATGCTAAAACCCCCATTAATAGCAAAAACAAATTCCAGCCACTTATTTTCACAATGTGAATGCACACAGCAACACACGCTGCTGTGGCTTACTACTCAAACAATGTTTTGTACACATAAAATAGCCATGCGTCGCTGTAACAATAAACGCCTCATTAACATTAGTAATGTACTTGTTTTTTTTTGCCACTAATGGACTTTTTTTGCCTTTTCTAAAAAATAAAAACCTGCGTAATCCATTTTACCTTCAAAAAAGGAAATGGCACAGACATCATAGTTCTGTTTTTCACTGCTTTCAGCAACTTTTCAAAAGGTACTTAAAGTCTTGGTTTTGGAGTTTTCATGGTTTTAGTCTTCAGTTAATTTTCTGAATCTTCCAATGGCTCGATGCCTTAGTACAATTGCCGTGCTTTTGCCTAACGATGTATTTCATAGACAATGCACTTAAAAATCCAACTCTCTAAAAAAGACGTTACAAGCCATCTTCATTGTTTATGCACAATGCAAGCTTTGTGTCGCTTCTTCCTTGAAGTTATTTTTTATATAAATAATTAATTAATTGGAGAGCAGTCTTCTACTTAGGCAGCAGTTGCTATACCATGTTGTTGCTTTCTCCGACTTTATCTGCAAGCTGTGGGAGGGAGGGCAAAAGAAAACATCGTTATTCACATTATTCAGTTTACAACCATTTAAATAACTAGGCAGCTGTGACTTGCAATGATTAGTGACTCACCCGCGTCTCATGAAATAAAGAGATACAATAAATAACATCAATACAACACTCAAATTATCAAGGTAGTTAATGGTTGTTTTAATCTTATAAGTGTAACGTGAATATGCAAAATAATGCAAATGCTACTTACCAGTATGCATCTGTTCTTGGCATGTAGGGCTGCTGACATTCATATCTGTGCATAGTCCGCCACCTAGTGTTGGGTCCGGATGATTGCACATTGTTGTCCTGGAAGAGTCTTCGAAGTATCACGAGATAGGTGGCTCCTCCCCTGGACTACAGTGCGCATGGGCATCGCCTCCATCCCCAGATTGTTTTTAGCCATAGGCAGAGATGGAGTGAAGAAGTGAGTGATGACCATGCTATGAGCATATGTTTGTATATGAATACATACTGCAGCTGCTACAGGCGCCGGGGAGGAGGGTGGGCGATATGAATGTCAGCAGCCCTACATGCCAAGAACAGATGCATACTGGTAAGTAGCATTTGCAGTTCGAGGCATGTGGGCTGCTGAATTCATATCTGTGCATAGAATACATAGCAGTCCCTCCATTAGCGGCGGCCGCCCGTGCCAGCTGCAGCAGTCTGAAAAAGCGTTTTTAGAACAGCCTGACCAACAGCTGCCTGTTGTTTTGAATGCACGTCTACACAGTAGTGCTTAGTGAAAGTATGAGTGGTAGACCATGTGGCTGCTCTACAGATGTCTTCTAAGGGAATGTTACCTAAGAACGCCATAGAGGCCCCTAACTTCCTAGTGGAGTGGGCCCTCGGTGGAATAGTGAGAGTGCGCTTTGCTTTAGCGTAGCAGATCTGAATGCACTTTACTATCCATCTAGCTATTCCTGCTTTGGAGATTGCATTTCCCTTGTGTTGTGTGGCAAAAGCAACAAAAAGTTGTTTGGTTTTGCGGAAATCTTTTGTCCTGTCCACATAATACATCAAGGCTCTCTTCACATCAAGGGTGTGGAGCATCCGCTCCGCCAGCGTCTCCGGGTTTTGGAAGAACACCGGCAATTCAATAGTTTGGTTTATGTGAAACTGCGAGACCACTTTGGGTAAGAACTTAGGGTTAGTGCGGAGCACCACCCTGTTGGCATGTACCTGGAAGAAGGGTTCTTGGATGGTGAGCGCCTGCAGTTCGCTAACCCTCCGTAGCGATGTGATTGCTACTAAGAACGCCACCTTCCAGGTCAGAAACTGCAGCTCGCAAGAGTGTAGTGGCTCAAAAGGAGGACCCATCAGCCTTGTAAGAACCACATTAAGGTTCCATTCAGGAGCTGGTGGAGTCCTTGGTGGAATGACTCTTTTGAGTCCTTCCAAAAAAGCCTTGATAGCAGGGACCTTAAAGAGTGACAGGTGTTGCCTATTTTGGAGGTATGCTGCCATAGCCGACAGGTGAATGCGGATGGAAGAGTAAGCTAAATTACACCGATACAGGTGAAAGAGGTAACATATGATGTTTTGAATGGAAGCGTCTAGCGGGTCAATGCTGTGCTCCACGCAGTAGACGACAAACCTCTTCCATTTAGCCGCATAACAAGCTCTAGTAGTGGGCTTTCTCGCCTCCCGAATGATGTCCATGCAATCGGGAGGAAGATTGAGGTAGCCAAACTCTAGGACTTCAGGAGCCAGATCGCCAGGTTGAGCTGTTGCGGATCTGGGTGCTGAATGTCGCCATGGCTCTGCGTCAAAAGGCTGGGAGTGAGATGAAGCCTTTGATGCGGTACCACGGAGAGTTCCAGAAACGTGGTGTACCATGGTTGGCGAGCCCACGTTGGAGCAACCAGGATGAGCGTCATCGAGTGTTGCCTGAGCTTGCGTGCCACCAGCGGTATCAGAGGTGCTGGGGGAAAAGCGTACGCAAATCTGCCTGACCAGTTCATCCACATCGCATTGCCCTGTGATTGGGGGTGTGGGAACCTGGCGGCGAAGCTTTGGCATTTTGCGTTCTCCTTTGTGGCGAACAGGTCTATCTCTGGATGACCCCACCTTTGGAAGTACGGTTGGAGTACTGATGGATGTAACTCCCACTCGTGCATCTGATGGCTGTGTCTGCTGAGCAGATCCGCCATCTGGTTGTCCTTGCCTGGGAGATGTTCTGCCATGAGGAAGATGTTCCTCTGAATGGCCCACTTCCACATGCTCTGAGCCAGATGAGACAGCTGTGGAGAGTGTGTTCCCCCCTGCTTCTGGATGTAGTACATGGCCGTCATGTTGTCCGTCCGGATCAACACGACCTTGTTGCACAGATGTACTTTGAACGCCTTTAAGGCCATGAAGATTGCCATCAGTTCCAACACATTGATGTGCATCTTCCTTTGCTGAAGGGTCCATAGTCCCTGCACCGTGTAATGGAGTACATGCGCTCCCCATCCCTGGAGAGAGGCGTCCGTTGTCAGGATGATCTGTGGGACAGGCTCTTGGAATGGTCGGCCCTTGCAAAGGTTCAGTGGATTCCACCAATGCAGAGAGTTGTACGCCCGACCGCTCACCAACACTAGGTCTGTCAGTTGCCCATGAGCCTGAGTCCACTGACGTGCCAGGCACTCCTGAAGCGGACGCATATGTAGTCTCGCGTGCGGGACAATGGAGATGCAGGAGGCCATCATGCCTATCAACTGCATGAACACCTTCGCTGGAAGCGAGGTTTGGGGTCTGAATCGTTGGATCAGCGCCTGGATACTGGCGATTCTCACCGAACTCGGCTGCGCAGTGGCTGCCAGAGTGTCGATTGTCGCGCCCCGATACTGTCGCACGTGGGCGGGCTGGAGATGGGACTTTGGGTAGTTCAGAGAGAATCCCAGATCGTGCAGGAGGTGAATGGTGCGTGACACGTGGTCTACGCACTGCTGTTCCGTCTTTGCCTGAATAAGCCAGTCGTCTAGGTATGGAAAGACATGGACGTGCTGGCGACGGAGATGCGCTGCTACAGTCGCTAGGCATTTGGTGAAGACTCTCGGTGCCGTGGTGACCCCGAACGGCAGGACCCTGAACTGGTAATGCTGGTCTAAGATCTTGAATCTGAGATACTTTCTGTGTGAAGGATGCAGGGGAATATGGAAATAGGCATCCTTCAGATCCAGCGTTGCTAGGAAGTCCCCCCGTTGGAGCAGGGGAAGCACCTGCTGCAATGTGAGCATATGGAAGTGCTCTGAGTTGATGTACCAGTTCAGGGGCCTGAGGTCCAGGATCGGCCTGAGTGATCCGTCCTTTTTGGGGATGAGAAAATACAGGGAGTAAACCCCTGTTCCCCGTTCTTGCAATGGAACGAGCTCTATCGCCCCTTTTTGCAGCATGACCAGTACTTCTTGCTGCAACAAGGTCAAGTGCTCGTCGGACATAGCACGGCTTCTTGGCGGTATGTCCGGTGGAATGGACGTAAGTTCTAGACAGTACCCGTACTGGATAAGAGACCTCACCCACCTGTCCGTGGTGATGGACCTCCACGCCGGCAGGAACTGCTGGAGTCTCCCCCCGACAGGTGTCGTGTGATCGGGGGGAAGTGACAAGGCGTCACTGCTTGTTGGAGGTGGTGGACCTAGAGGCATTGTTTCCACGTCCCCTGCCTTTGATATTATTGCCTCTGTAGCCACCCCTGCCCTTGTTGTTGTTATACGAGGACTGGGTGTTACCCTTGTAGTATTGCGTGGACTGGGATGCCTGACCTCTTGAGGTGCCTCTTGAATTGGAGTGGCGAAAGGAACCACCCCGAAACTGCTGACTTTGTAAAGCCCCCATAGACTTGGCAGTTTCGGTATCTTTCTTCATTTTTTCTAGGGAGGCATCCACCTCAGGGCCGAACAGATGGTCAGGATTCACTGTTTGACCCAATATTGTGGTTTGTATGTCGGGTTTGAACCCAGAAATTCGAAGCCAGGCATGGCGTCTAAGTAACACGCTTGTATTGATAGCCCTGGAGGCAGTGTCTGCCACATCTAGGGCACATTTGATGGATGCATTAGTAATAAGTTTACCCTCCTGAACGAGCATCTCCCCCGCCTCCTTGTATTGGTCAGGCAAGTGTTGCAGGATGGCCTCTAATGTGTCATAATGGGCCCTATCATAACGTGCAAGCAGGGCTTGAGTGTTAGAGATCCTCCAGATGTTCGCTGCCTGTGCAGCAATGCGTTTGCCCGATGCCTCAAAGATCTTTGACTCTTTGTCTGGGGGAGGAGCATCACCAGTAGTCTGTGAGTTCGCCCTCTTCCGAGCGTTGGACACCACCAGAGAGTCCAATGGCAAATGTCCCATAATATACGTGGGATCCGTGGGCGCCGCCTTATACTTCCTGTCGATGCGAGGATTGACCACCCGCGCCCGGGTGGGCTCCTTGAATACCTCCTGAGCATGCTTCAGCACCCCTTTGAGCATCGGTAGCGTCTTGACTTGCTTTTCGGCTACCGAGAAGGTGTCGACTAAGAAGTCCGCATCCACAGGGTCTGAGTGCAGTTCGACGTCATGGTTCGCTGCTGCTCTCTCTATTAATGCATTAAACGCCGCCGAGTCCTCTGTCGGTGACGTCTTCGCGGCGAAAAGTTGAGTGTCCTGGCTTGACTGCGAGTCGTCCGCGTCGCCTCCTGCTGTCCAGGGCACCTGCTCCTCTTCCGGATCCGAGTACGCAGGATAGTTGTACTCATCGTCCTCTTCGTCGACACCAGGCACTGGGGAGTGGGCCGGCGAGTGTTCCATGGCTTGTGGAGACAGAGGTTCCATCAGAGCCGAAGAGTCCGCAGAGTACTTTTTGTTCTTAAGTGGGATCCTAAAAGGTTCCAATGGCGGCTCCGACGTAATCTTTCGTTTGAGGAGCGACAATTTTCCGGTGTTGGCGTCGATGGTCACCTCCCGACGCTCCTCCACCGCGAGCGGTTGGAGCCGAAGCTTCGACACCACCAAGGCAGCCTTCGGCGTCAATACTTCCTGAGAGTGTCCGCTCTGCTTAGGCGCGAAGGCCTTCGGCGCCGACTTGGGAGGAAGGGTAAAACGGATTGGCGTTTGTTCCTTGGCAGGCTTCGGCGTGGGCCTAGGCACTACAGTGTCCTGGCTGGGAACAACAGTGGACTGTTGGATCCGCTTTAAGGATTCTCCCACCTTCTTCGTAAGGGATGCCGAGGGCTGAACCGTCGCGAGCGACTCTTCGTCTCCGAGAGTCCGGTCGCCGGTAGGCCTCTTCTTCGGTGCCGACGCCCCATGGCCTGGCGCACCATCAGCGTGACGCTTCTTCGAAGCCGGTTTCGGGTCCGCGACCCCTTTCGGTGCCGACGCAGCCGCGTCGGATGCCTTCACCTTCGGCGCCGACCCAGAGGGCTTCGAGTCGGCCATTTTGGCGCGGCTCTTGTGGTCGGCCATTTTGGCGTGGCTCTTCGAGTCGGCCATTTTGGGTGTCTTGGAAGTTGACGCCTCCAGAACCTTCTTCACCAACGCCACTTTCGGTTTCGGTTTCGCATCCGAGGGTGCGGGACCAGTTGGCTTCACTTTCGGTTTCTTGTTAGAAATGTCCGTGACCGGGCCCGGAGGCGGGGACGTAGGACTCATAGTAAGATCTTGGGTAAGGCCCGAAGGCGATCCCTCGACCTGGGCCGTATAACGGGGGGTAACCCCGGAGTCCGGTTGGGGAAGCTCTTCTTCTGAGCCATCCTCCATCGTGGCACAAATCAGTTCGTCGTCCCCTACCTCACCGGAGACTTCGTCGCAGGTCTCCTCATCTGCGTCGTAGGTTTCTTCCTCGGACGCGTGTTCAGAGTCCGACTTTGGTACGCCGTCCTCTTCCTCGACCGATTCCTGAAAGATGTCATCAGGTGGGGGCGCCGAAGCCGACAACTGTGCCTGGAGTCGATTAGCCCGGCGAATCTTCAAAGTTTTCTTACTCCTAAACTTTGAACACGCCATGCAGGTGTCTTCACGGTGATCCGGTGACAAGCATGTGTTGCACACGGGGTGCACGTCGAGGTGCGAATATTTTGAGTGACACAGCGGACACTTCTTGAATGGAGTTCGCTCCATAGCAAAAGTGGTAGTGTAGGCCCGTCCGCGTCGAAGCACGTGGAAGGGCAGTAGGAGATTGGAGCTGAGAGTCAGTAAGAAAAACCCGAACGCAACTATACCGACGCCCAGCCTAAAGACCTTTTGGTCTCAAGTAAATCGAACAACTATCGGTTCCGAAGGAGGGAACCGAAAACACATCCGAACCCTATGGCGGAAAAAAACAATCTGGGGATGGAGGCGATGCCCATGCGCACTGTAGTCCAGGGGAGGAGCCACCTATCTCGTGATACTTCGAAGACTCTTCCAGGACAACAATGTGCAATCATCCGGACCCAACACTAGGTGGCGGACTATGCACAGATATGAATTCAGCAGCCCACATGCCTCGAACTTAAAACTTCTCTTTTCAAATACAGCATTGACTCAATCAGAATAAAGAAATTTAAAACAGGCAAAGAACTTCCAAAAAGAACTAAAGACAAAAACAAAAGCAATCATGCATGAATGACTCGGTAAGAGATATTTCAACTGACCATCTGGGTGTCTTCTTCTGAGCCTACGTAGGCTTTGGACAAAACATTAAAAAGGTTCTTTTTACATGTTGCCAGATGTTTATAAATATCAACTAGGACCAAATGATTTAGACACAGAACAATGTTTACAAACTGGATGGACATTAGGGGATCATGCGTCATGACACAGACCTTGGTGAGAAGGAAAATGAAGAGTCTAAAGTACAGAGAAAAGCCAGAAATATAAGAGATTGAAATAATCTGCATTAAATCATTTAAATTCTGCCGATAATATATATTCCAAGAGCTATTTTCGAACGCAATAAAAATATTAATGCACCAAGGCACTACAACTTGAAGTCAATCTTATTTTATTTTTGATAGCTTTCAGTGAAATAAAAAGTTTATTAAACATTGCTTTAGTTAAAAAAAAAAAAAAAAAAAAAAGCATGAGGCAATGATGGTGTTCATTTTATCACCCCTTAGAGAATGGATGACCCT
Organism: Lissotriton vulgaris; assembly: GCF_964263255.1. Lineage (NCBI taxonomy): Eukaryota > Metazoa > Chordata > Amphibia > Caudata > Salamandridae > Lissotriton > Lissotriton vulgaris. The sequence goes on from NC_141685.1 coordinate 2,050,202,842, forward strand.
GCTGGGATTCAAGCCCATAAGCTTCAGGTTCACAGACACATCCCAAGCACTTCCGTCACTAATCTACATTAGAAGGCTTCTGTGAATAAACTGTACTTCAAAATATAAAAAATAGCTTAAATATTTCTTACTTCTAGCCCTTTTCAGCAATCGTCGCTCATTAAGAAAAAAAGGATGTGGCTTTAGCAGCCTTTATTGTAAATCAGATAACATAACAGGGTAAATAATCATACAATAAAATCAGTTAAAATACTCACTTTCATGAATTTAACACAAGTATGATGCATTAAAACCCCCAATAAGAAATTATTTACATCCCATTTATCTATAGAGAACATTTTTACAAACATTCATCATCTCTTAAAGATCACGAAAACCGCCATTTATCAATTCCCAGATATTTTTTAAGCTCCTTTTGCAAAACGGACTTCATGCAGCATGAAATTAAAGAAAATCCTGCATTCAACATTTAAAACACATTAATGTGAAAATGAACTGCCTCGTTATTCTGCTGCGTTGCATTTTTTTTGTAGCCATCCAGAAAGATAACTGCAGCCTTAAGACCTCACATTAGATCAACAATCTAAGAATAGTTTAAGATGTGGTACGATGTCTTAATTTTGCAAATATGTATTGCTGTACATTGTTATAAAGTTCAAGAAGCTTCAAGATTCCAGTATATTTCAGGTGCGGTGAAGCTGCGAGACAACCAGAGTTCTTTGTCGAATGGCTACAGGTATTACTGATGTGGGGGTATGTCTTAGTTGTCAAATTATTTCTGGGTGGTTTATAAGGTCATGACCTCTACGTGTGACTGTGCACACAAGTATCATGTATTTCATCAGTTCTGGTTGCTCATCACACCTGCGTGCGCGCATTAGTGCTGATAAACGCGGTCATTAATGCATCGCAGCACCACGTGACAGGCAGAGCTGTAATTCAGGATGAGAGGCAACGACACTGTAATATAGTTGGAGGAAACTAGTAATGAGCATTTGTTCTGAAATTACACGTTTATACCCTAAAGTTTGAAAGACGAACTGTTTATCAATATTTTTCCCCCGTTGGTTCTTCAGGAAAATGAAGCATGCTTTAAGAACAAAACGGCAATAGAGCAATTGGAGAAGAACTACAATCGACAACAAAGTATAGTGGCTAAACATCACAGATTAATTTTAACTACGTTCACGTGTGACGAGTTTAGGAGTTCTGGCGTCAAAAATGTGAATTGCCCGTGGATTTACACGTGGCCAAACACCAGGACAGAAGGTATAAATTATAAAACGTAATGTTACAAGGTTAGCAATTAAGGGAAATTTACGGTACGGCTGCAAGAAACTAGGAATGAATTAGATTTGCACTAAGAAACACTTGCCGAGGTGTGAGCTGTAAGACTGTTCAGAGAATGGGCTGATTAAAAGTTGTCTCTGTCATACCGTTCAAAAGACAGGCCCTAATCACGAACAATAAAAGCAAAAAGTGGCAAAAGTGATCATTTAAGTTTAATAAGAATGGAAGGCAGACAGGAGACGAGGGTGCTGGAAAAGGGCGAGATACGCTGGCGGATTTGGTGAGGGAGGATAGAGTGACTTAACGCTAAATGATGCCCCCGCCACTTCTGCATCATTTTTAACATGGGAAAAGTGACGAAAAAGTGGTGCAAGGGGCTTGTAAATCAGTCCCCGAGTCTTCAATCTCTGATAGATATTCATTCATCGGCCTTGGGCTGATTGTGGCCCCCTGAAGCATTGGCCGCAGGAGCCTGCGTTACGCCCATGGGAGGAGAATCCTGGAGGATTGATTGTCAAGACACATATCAGGGTGAAACAGTTGTCTGAAACCCGGTCCACAATGACAATCATTTCCGAAGGGAAGTTGCGCAGACAGCGTGGATAGAAAGTACTGTGCTATACTGGAAAGAGTGTTAAGTATGGCGAGTCAATATGATCTCTCAGTAAACACATGCACTTATTACGTTGACACTTGTGTTGGTATCAACCCTAAATCGAGGTTGGTGGAAACCACTGTTACAGCATATCTGCCAACAAATATAAACTCATGCATTTCTGGGTTAATCGGCGGTGTGAGACCAGGCATCATTGGTGTGAGTCTCCCTTCCATTTTTGACGGGTTGCCTCCTCTGTTTTGATATGTTTTTTACTGGTTATATGCTTTGGGCACTGTGCCACTGCTAATCAGTGCCACAGTGAAAGTGCTCCCTATGTTAAGTTGATGTACTAATTGGTGATTCCATGGTTGGGTTATTTGATTTACCTGTCAGACCCTAGTCCAGCGCACCATGTGTGCCCAGGGCTTGTAAATCAAATGCTGCTTGTGGGCTTGCAGCACTGGTTGTGCCACCCACAGAAGCAGCTTGTAGAGTGGGTCTCAGGCCTGCCATTGCAAGGCCTGTGTACAGTCTAGCACTGTCATATCGACTTGGCAAGTGCACCCACTTGCCAGTCCCTAAACCTTGCCTTTGCTTCATGTTAAGAGACCCCTATGGTAGGCCCAAGGGTAAGGTTCATTGTAAGTGTAAGGTAGGACATGCCCTGGTGTGTGTAGCATGTCCTAATAGTGAATTACAGCCATTTTCGTTTTTCACTGTTGAAGGCTACCTGTTCTCCATAGGCTCGAATGGGCAGTTAGATTATTAAATTCTTATAATGATTTTTGTCGTTTGTGGTCTTGTGTTAAGTCTACATAAAGAATACTTATTTTTATAAAACCTGTGTTGTGTCCATCTGTAGTGTTTTCACTGTATTACTGTGTATATTCACAAATGCTCAACCCACTTCCTCTGAGATAAGCCTCTCTGCTCGTGCCAAGCTACTAAGGGGGTGAGCAGGGGTTATTAAGAAATGTAATCCCCTTATCCTGACTTAGAAGTAAGGGTCCCTATTTAGACAAAGGTGAATACCATTGCCAACTAGATACCCCCAGATCTAACAGACGGTATAATTAATTATTTTTTTTAAATGGAATTTACCCCATAAGGGTAAATTCTTGCAGACCGGCGACAGCGAGCCTGTTTGCACTCAATGCATAGGCATATTATTAAAACCACAGCATTACAGTTGTTTTCTGCTGGCAGAGCCTGGTGAGTGATGGTTTATGCGAGTGCATGCAGCCTTAGGTCCTCCTGTAGCACTCAGGGAACAAAGTGAATACATCAAGATGTGTGTCTCAAAAATCCAACCAAGGCTGCCAAGGTTTCAGATGGCTATGTGTGACATTTTCAGAAATTCAGTATAATTATGAGTGACATTTCAATGACTAGGAGTGACACCTTCTCGCGAGCAAAATCCAGCAATGAAGATGAGGGAAACATAATAAACTAAATTACAGCAACAAGAAAACCGTAAAACTGCTGCAAAGTACCAGAAATGCATTAAGCCTCAGGCTGAGGGACAGAGAAGTCTAAGGCATAGCCAGCAATTAGGGCACTGTAGTGTTTATAATTTTATAAACGAGTCTCTTTCAACACTTACACAGCTGTTTTGAAGTTCTTCAAGAAATGGCCGGTTCACCTTAGGCCGACCAACATGAATTAGTTAATCCAGAATAAACGTTCTACACCACGTTCCACCACATGCTCCAATAACTAATGTATTTTTGATGCGCTCCAACTTCAGTTTAGTTTGCCATTCATGTATGAAACGTATACGTCCAGCTACTAAACGGCTCACAAACACGGGTACCATTTTCAAGAGACACCCACCAACCTCTCCTGAGCGCCGGATTTAATTTCCTATCATGACTAAAGTAAAGCTGGCCCACAGCGAAGGGAAAACTAATTGAGGCAGACTGCAGCATGCACGCCGGGCATTAGGGGCATGGCAACCTCTAGCCAGTGGGCAACTATATGGCAGATCATGTGTAGTGACATTAGCGGATGGCAAGTGAGGGTTTACGCGGCACAGAGAAATCATGTTACATTAGCTGAGCCAGCCTGAGAAAGGCATCATGCAGTGCATATTGTGTGCGTGCGTCACTGACTGGCAGCTATGTGCAAGTCTGTGTGTGGCTGCGAGTACGGAGTGTGGTGTGTGTTTGCGTTGAACTTGGTGAGGTAGGAATGCAAAGCGGGGAGCACAGATAATTTGGATCTTTATTGCCAGCAAAGTACTCTTATTTTACGCCCCTCTCTAACTTCATTCAGGGCTACTAGGCACACACTTACTTGAAAGGAAATTGCAACTGCGGCCAGCTCGGGAGCAGTCGCATTTCACACAATGCTGGCCGCCTAGCTTGCCTCTCCCTGTTGTGACAGGCCCCCCGAATCACCTGAGGGCTCAGGTGCACAGTTCCTGGTGCTCTGGGGACGCGAATGAACCACTCCGGCCGCCGCAGTCTACCTGGGTGTTCTAAGTGACTATGCCGCCGCCTGGGCCATGGTGGGACAGGCTGGGTCGGGCGTGTGTGATGCACCGGGCCACGGGATTCCTTACCTCGCCAGCTGTGACCTCATCAAGACCAGCCTGGAGCCATTTTGGAGTTCAGTTGCTGCTCATGAACGCAGGAAAGTGAAAGTATGCCGCGCTACCGCTGAGCGATTCAATACAGTTATTACATTGTAGCAAGCTGGCAACTCAGAACCCAGCCCAAAAGAAGTCTCCCATGCAGCGCGGACTGCCTGTCTGTACCACTGACACTAGTGTTTTATAAGAATAAAGCTTGATAGGCACAGGCCCTTATATGCGTGACTTCGCATTTCACTGCGGTGATGCGGACCACCTCACTGACATGCGTTAGCATCACAACTGATGCATGATACTTGGCAGGGCTGGATATGTACCTATATATGTCTCCCTCCCACAAGCTTATCAAGATGGCCGACGGAGCAGGAGCTTGCTAAGAGCTCCCGGTGCTTGGGATCCCACTTGTTGGATTTATCCCCGTCAGCACCCACCGCTCCGTGGAAACCGACTACATAAGAGTAATAGGATTACAACCAACATATTTTTATCTTTATTTTTATTCTCTCCACCTTGTACGGCGGAGGGCTGAAACGCACTCGTCTCTCAATCCGGATCGCCTCCATCGCGCTGCTGGACTGTGCAGCTGAAACCCCGGGAGCCTGCCGAGCCTCCTTTTCCCTGCGGACTAGTGCTGCGACCGGCAGAGGAGCCCCTGCGGCGCCGGAGGTCAGAGAGGCCCCCTCCCGCCGCTTCATGGATGAGGACACAGGCTGTGGTGCCGGGAACCATCGCGCTGCTGGACTGTGCAGCTGAAGCCGACCACCCCGCTGCACCGGAGCACCTGAGAGCTGATTCTGGGCTAAGCGGCCGAGGCTTCTCAGGGGCCAGCCTGCAGGTCGATGGTTGGGCCGAGACGAAGCTACGCGACGGAGGGTTGAGAGAGGCCCGCCCGCCCGCCTCAAGGCGCTGGTCGAGGCCACGAAGCCGGACCCCTCCCGCCCGCCCCACAGCACCGGAGGATCAAGAGAGCCCCCCCCCCCCTCCCGCCCGCTTCGAGGCGCTGTCGATGAGTGCTCTGCCTGGCCGTGACGAGGCCACGAAGACGGACCCCTCCCGCCCGCTCCACAGCACCGGAGGATCGAGAGAACCCCCTCCCCCCCCTCCCGCCTGCTTCAAGGCGCTGGTCGTTGAATACTCTGCCTGGCCGGGACGAGGCCACGAAGACGGACCCCTCCCGTCCGCTCCACAGCACCGGAGGATCGAGAGAACCCCCCCTCCCCCCCTGCTTCAAGGCGCTGGTAGAGGCCACGAAGACGGACCCCTCCCGCCCGACCCACAGCACTGGAGGATCAAAGGAGGCCCCCCCCCTCCCGCCCGATTCAAGGCGCTGGTCGAGGCCACGAAAACGGAGACGGACCCCGCCCGCCCGCCCCACAACACCGGAGGGCTGAGTGAGGCCCCCCCCTCCCGCCCGCTTCAAGGCGCTAGGCGTTGGGTGCCTTGCCTGGCCGGAACCGCTGGGTGATCGATCGGAATGAGGCCATGACAGCGCCCCCGGAGGTGTGGCGCCACTGACCGGTGTAGCAGATGAAATGAGCCCTGGGAAACGAGATCTAGGGGGCCGACAGGAGCCTGCCCCCACCGGCACCGGGCATGGATTCTCGCTGAGGAGTCACCCCACCGCTCAGGAAACACAGGTTTGGAATTCTGGAGGTAGTCAGTTTGAGCTCACCCTGGAAGGTTTGGAGCCCTGCGGCAAAAAACGCACAGCTCACATATAACTGCCTTGAGACACTTGTCTAAAACACTGAATCTGCAAAACCCTGCTGGCAAGCCTAACACGCTTATGGAGGCATAAGGTATTTATTTCAGCCCACCCGACTGCTCACATTTTTAACTACCTCCTTGTTGCAATATGGCTGGAGCCATTAAACTGCACACATTTTAAGCTACCTCCTTTGTGCAAAATGGCTGGGGCCATAAAACTGTAGACATAAATCCCCTTCGGTATCCAGATGGCCGCGAGGCTCCCCAGTTTGCCTCCCCCTCGCATGACCAACAGAAATAGAGATAAGACTCCCTTCCAGCAAGCTATGAGCAATGCACAATGTACACCACTTGGCGCTTCCACGTCGGACTATGATAGTGTCTGCCTTTCATAGTGATACTATATTATATTACTATACCCCTTACTGTATCCAGCACTTTTCACTTTATCTGCACCTGTAATGCACCGATTACTACCTCATATATTTGTGCCGTTTATAGTGGTATTATATTTTTATATTCCTAACTGTATCCTGCACCGAGGGCTACCTCATATTTTTTGCAGTTTATTGTGGTTTTATATTCCTAACTGTATCTTGCACTGATTGCTACCTCATATCTCTGTGCCGTTTATAGTGGTACTATATTTTTATACTCCTAATTGTATCCTGCACCGAGGGCTACCTCATATATTTTTGCAGTCTATTTTTGCAGTCTATTGTGGTTTTATATTCCTAATTGTATCCTGCACCGAGGGCTACCTTATATTTTTGCCTTCTACAGTGGTATTGTATTTAGCGCCACCTGTCTCATGTGACTCTTGTTATCAATTGTATCTGGCTATTGATTCATGTACCTCACATATTTTTGACTATTTTTGACTTTTCACTATTGCTCACCTTCGATTCAGGTATTTTACAGTTTGCATAGGTACCTTATTCCAGTATATTTTTAGTATTGTACGTCTACTTTATTCTGCATTTGACTTTTGTTTGCAAGTGTATTTTGCTACTGACACATACTCACTTCTGTCACTTTCGATTCAGGTTTTTTACTGCCTGCATAGGTATTTTATTTTATTCCTGCATATGTTTAGCATCATACGTCCACTTTATTTTGTTGTAACCCACATCGAATTTACTGCTATTCCTGCAATATACCAATTAATTCCTCATATAGACCTGTCACATTTGATGTAACCTGCACTCATTACACCGTTCCCTCCCGGACACACTGATTACTACTGCACATATTTTGGGTGCCCTCCGGTACCGCCTCTGTGCCAGGGAAGTTATTGTCTGCATCTATATTCCGCTCCTGCTACAACTTTTATCCCTGTTTACGTTGACGACTACCTCATATACCCTCACTACCTCACTACCCTGTTTGCGTTGACGACTACCTCATATACCCTCACTACCTCACTACCCTGTTTACGTTGACGACTACCTCATATACCCTGGCTGTTACTTGTGTCACTATTACTCCCGGCAACCGGCGTCTACTGGGCACCCACACGCCCCTACCTATTCCGTCACCATATCATGGAGCTCATCGGCAAGCACACATATAGAATCAACTACCCACCCGCACTCACCAAAAACGCTGCAAAACGCTTTAAACACAATCTACTGAGGTCCCACCCTGAAACCCCCTTTGCAGACACCTACTTCTCACCGGTCAATGGTGCCGTAAACATTGATATCATCTTCCACACCACATGAAGAGCTCAATGGAGAAAAACGTTCCTCTCCCTACTCACCGTCCCCAATGCTAGGAAATCCGCTCATGGCCGAACACTCACCATCACACCTTCCCAACTCTTCCCGGGCAGAACCACCATCACTATTTATAACGACGGGATTGTCCTTATCCAATCCACAGACAGGAACCTGGAACTACTAGACAACCTGTTCCCCACTTTCATACAGCACCTCTCCAAACCACGGACCCCCACTCACAGCACACACAGCACTCACAGCACTCTCAGTCCTATCACCCTTGATTTCACAGCCCCTAATCACAACCATTCTCTCCTAGCTCAGCCCCTAAACGACACGCACCTCTCCTCTACCCCCGTCACCACAGTCATTCCTCCACTTACTGTAGCCACACCACATTCCTCATTCACAGACTCAGACCTTTCCCCCTCACACACCAGCCGCACCCCCCACCAACATCTTGACCCCCACTCATACCACAACCATTCCGCTCACCCCTGACACCACTTCCCATACCAACAACGCCGCTAATCTAGCGCAGCCCCAAAACGACACGCACCTCTCCTATACCACCGGCACCTTAGCCATGCTCCCATCCACTGCTGCTACCCCACACCCCTCAATCACTGACATTGATCTTGGCCCGACATACACCAGCCGTACCCCCTCCCCCCATACTCCATCCCACATTCCCATTCCTGTCACCCATGACATCACAGCCCCCACCCACATCCCGCCTAATCAAGCTAAGCATCTGATCGACAAGCTCACAGATAAACCCCACCCTTTGTCCCCCCCCATTCTCAGCCCTCACCTCCACTCATTAACCAACCACGCAGAACACGCTACCCCTATCTCTTCAACTACGACTCCTCAACAAAGAACCACATACAATCCCACCTCACCCCCCATTTTCACCCCTCACTACCGTACATGCGCCCCCTTCACCACTAATAAACGCCCATCCTCCACCCTGCACTCTCCGCCTACCACCAATACTCTCAACCACACCTCCAACATCTCCCCGATGTCACCCACACCCGACCCTCCCATCCCCACCCCCAACACAACGCCCGACCCTCCCATCCCCACCTCCAACACATCTCCCACACTGGACTGCACTACGACCTCCCTCCTCCAGCTCAAAGAAGACATGCACATCATCAAACAACAACTACTCTGCCTATCACATTCCAGTCACCCCTCACCCAACACCCTCCACCAGATCAAACAAGACATTCACATCATCAAACAATTACTCAGCACACATTCCAGACAGCCCGCACGCGCCTCCACCATCACCTCCCCTCCCAACTGGACCTCCACCCGGGTGGCGAACTCTCGCACTCGACTCCCACCGCACTGGACCACAATCCCTGTTCACAACCGCGAAAACCGCCCCCATCGCTCCTGTAATCCTCTCTCGGACCTCGACACAATCGCCCTCCTCCGCTCCTACGACCCAGCTCCCCATAGCAATACACCCAACACTCTCACTGCCATTCCTACGATTCACTCCAATCCCCTTAGACCCCCCACACTGAACAGAATAGCTATCCATAGTAACCTGAGTAAAGTCCCCCTCGCTCTAGAACCCCCTTCCACCCTCGACACACCCTGTCTCAAATGCACTCTCTTCAACTGCAGATCAGCCGCAAAACACTCCTTCGCTATCGCCGATCTCATCCTAAAACTGGATCTTGACTTAATCATCATGACTGAAACATGGCTAACAGAATCTTCTACACCTATAATGGACATTCTGGTTCCCCCCAACTACCACATCACCAGACTTGACAGGACTGGCAATAAAAAAGGTGGCGGAATCGCATGTATACACAGGCGCAACCTCTCTGTCCTGAAAGTAACTTCCCCCTCCCTACCCTCCCCAACCTCCTGTGAATACATCTGCCTCGATATTATCAGTGAGGGCAAACCGATTTGCACTCTTCACGGCGTTTATCACCCACCCGGCGACAACCTTACCTTCTCCCAGCAAATCATGGATATGATCTCAACCAACTCCGGGCGACAACTCACACAAATATACCTTGGTGACTTCAACCTCCACTGGAACGATCACAATGATGCAGTGGTAAAAGGTCTGAAGAATTTCCTTAACGCCCTTGACCTCACTCAAATCTGCAATAGTCCCACTCACAAGAAAGGCTCTATCCTCGACCTTATCATCTCTAAAGAAGCCTCTATCCAACTCGAATCTATCCAACCCTGTGACTGGTCAGACCATCATATTATCACATTCTTCATCAATGTAAAAGTTAAATTTAACCCTGTTCAATCCGCCAGGCCCAAAATCTGGAAAAGAGACATGAAAAAACTAAACTCAAACTCTCTGCCCCCCAACAGCTGCAATTTACTACTTCCTCCTACTGGCGTTAAGGACGTCCAATCCTTGACTGATCACTATCTTAATACTATGTCCTCAATAATTAATGAAGTCGCACCTAGCAGCTAAAAAAAGCCTCCGCAAAAATCTCCAATCCCTGGTACGACGGGAGTCTCAATGACGACAGACGCGCCATGTGAATGGCAGAGCGCACCTGGAGATCAGCTCCCTCTGCACTGAACCTAAAAACCCTGAAGAAAAAGAGAAATGCCTACTTCAGGAAAATAAAACGCTCAAAATCAGTCTTCTTCAGCCGTCAGCTTGACCTAGCCAAAAATCGTCCGAGAAAGCTGTTTGAGCTTATCCGAACGCAATCCAAAGAACATCCCCCAACCTCTCAACACTATGGGTGAAGCTCCCTCCTGCGAAGACTTCGCCTCTTTCTTTATCCAAAAAACTGACAACATAAAGAATGACCTACTCATGGATGCAAGCCGCTACCCCAAACCCCTCTGCATAGCACCAACTAAACCAAAAAACAATGCCATCTGGTCAACCTTTGTCACCTACACGGAAGAAGAAATTGGCAAACTGCTCAGCACTCTGAAACCTTCCAATCACCTCACGGACCCCCTTCCTGCTAACGCTGTCAAAGTCCTTACCCCGTCGCTCCTTCCACTCTGGACTAAAATCATTAACAGCTCACTTCAACAGGGGTCCATTCCCGACTCCCTCAAAGTTGGACAAGTCACACCCTTGCTAAAGAAACCTACAGCCGACCCCTCAGACCTCAACAACTACCGCCCCATCACCAACATTCCGACTCTTGCCAAACTGCTGGAAAAATGCGTACAAATACAATTGTCTAAACACATTACTCAGTTTGATCTTCTCAACTCTCATCAATCAGGCTTCAGAGCAAATCACAGTACTGAAACTGCTATGACTCACATAATCGATGACGCCCTCCAAATCCTAGATCATAACGATACCTGCCTCCTAATCCTCCTTGATCTCTCCTCCGCATTTGACACCGTCAAACATGAGAATTTACTCGACCTATTAAACACAAGAATGGGCCTATCTGGAACTGTACTCAAATGGTTCACGTCCTTTCTGCATAACAGGTCGCAGAAATTCAAGAGCAACAACTTGATGTCCGCGCCAAGACCTGTATCGCTAGGCGTACCACAAGGATCCCCAACTGTGTTCAACCTAGTTATGGAACCTCTCACCACCTTGCTACAAGAATCCAATGTGCACTTCCACATGTATGCTGATGACACCCAACTTTATCTCAAACTTTAATCACCCAATGACATCACGCTCTTGAACTCAACGATCAGCAGCACCCAATCCTGGCTGGCCGCTAATCATCTCAAACTTAATGCCCTCAAAACAGAGTTCCTTTTGATCTCACCTCCCGCGAAGATCACTACCGCACAAATGTGGCTTAAACACCTAACGGCACTCAATGTTCAACCCACCATCGTGGACTCCGCGAAATCCTTGGGCATAACACTCAACACCAATCTCAGCATGCATGAACACATCAACAAAGCAACTAAGGGAGCAAATTTCCAAATCAACACCCTTAGGAAACTTAAACCCTTCCTTCCAGCCAAAGATTTCCAAACTGCGGTACAATCACTTGTCATACCTCGAATAGAATACGGCAGCACCGCCCTCTGCGGTCTCCCCCTAGCTACTACGGCACCCATAAGAGCCTCTTTAAACGCCGCAGCGAGACTTATCACTGGATCAAAAAAACACTCACACATCTCCCCTGACTTCAAATCCCTGAACTGGCTGCCTTTTGAAGCCAGGATACACCTGAAAATCGCTTGTTTGACGCACAAGGCTGTCCACCTTAGCTCACCTAGATACCTCGCTCAGAAGCTGACGATTTCTGGAGGATCCAGAAACACTAGAGGCACAAACAATCTTTTGCTAAAGCCTAAAAGATTCCGCAAAGAAAAAACCTACAAACGCTCTTTCTCAGGAATGGCTCCCAGGATTTGGAACTCACTCCCCCCTGAAATCAGACTCATCCCATCTACCATACTTTTCAAGAAAGAAGTAAAAGCGATCCTCATGGCTAAATGCACTTGAACCACTACTGGGGATCAACTTCAAAGACTCAGTGCTCATCTGTACTACTTGTTCGAACCCTTTGCTTTTTTGTTTGACTTTGAAATTGACTACTTGATTGTTTATGATATCATTTCACTGTACTTTTAACACTATAGATGTATCTGTGTATATTCTGCTCTTCACCTATGTAAAGCGCTCTGATATCTGCGAAGATCTTGTTCGCGCTATATAAAACTTTCAAAATAAAATAAATAAATAAATATGTGTATTGCTTTGTATAAACATATATAATAATTATGTTTTTAAACATAGATATTCATTAGTTCTGCTAAAAAATTTACATATCACTGACAGTTACATTATTCTATGGTTTAACATGTATATAAGTGACTGATAAATAAGTTAATCTTTTTTTTTTTCACAACAAATTTTTATTGATTGATCAGGTAAAGGCATATACACAGCTCTCCACAGTCAGGAGATCACTGCCAAATATCAACACATGTCTCAGTATCTTGCAAACCCAATCAATAAAAGAGGAATGACCCCCCCCCCTATCTCCCCCCACCTCCCACAGCCACCCAGCAACCCCTCTACCCACCCCTTATCCCTCCCTAACCCAGTGCACGTGATCACAGTAAGCCTCCAGTAACTGTTCGTATCATGCCAAGCACCATACGCCTCCCTAGGCCTGAAGTCCATCGTCTAGATCCGGACCATCGTCAGGTTCTGCTGGAGGCTCCAGAGTTAAACCCCTATAGTCGGCCCACCTTTTCCAGATTTTGTAATGTTTTCGGGGGCATCCTCTGGCCTCAAACACTGGGCGCTCTAGCCCCATAAAATAGTCCAGTCCTGCCTTCCATGCGCTCAGTGGGGGGGCTCGCTCACTCTTCCATGCTCGTGCCAAGTCCTGCTTGGCCACCACTAGACCCAGTAACTAGAGGTGACGTTTGTAGAGATTCCCTACCACGCCCTCCAGCACATGGAGAAGGCCCAAACTATGGGTACGGGGAAGATCCCATCCCAGTACCTCCGACAGGCAGCTCCATACACCATTCCAGAACATAGTCAGGCCAGCACAAGACCATACAGTATGCAACAGAGTACCCATCTCAGCTCCACATCGCAGGCACTCCAGGGACACAATCAGGCCCGCCTTCCACAGCCGCTCCTGTGTATAGTAAGCCCTATGCAAATATTTAAATTGGACTAATCGGAGTCGTACCGTGATAGCGGTCCCACGCTGGGACTCCAAGGCCTCCCTCCAATCATCCTCATCCAGGGGTCCGACATCCCTTTCCCAGGTTTCCTTTAATGGAAGTAGGGAAGAGGAACAGTGAGTGACTAGTGTTTGGTAGATACGGGACACCTTCTTATCCCCGAGGTCTCCCATGAAAACTTTCGCTTCCACGGGGCTGAATTCCGGCAGCGACTCCAAACCAACTAGACTAGGCGCGAGCACGTGACAAAACTGCAGGTACCTGAAAAATTGGGTCTTGGCCATATGGAATTTGTTCCTAAGCTCCTGGAATGACTTGAGAGCTACACCGGTCACAATAAGTTAATCTTTTAACATAACTATTTATCTACAAAGTTTCACTATTCATTTTTTAAATTATTTAAAGTACCACAAAACTTGAAAGCCGGAGTTTATTAAATGCATGTTTAATCTACGTATACTACCTTCCTTATGCATATATATCCACCACTCTGCTTTCCAGGAAAGAAAGGACGGTCCAGGCCACTCGTTGTTTTAAAGAGCGTGTTTATTTAGAACAGCATCGCTCTTTGGAACAACGAATGGCCTGAACAGTCCTTTCTTTACTGGAAAGCAGAGTGGTGGATTTGTAGGGACTCGCAATCCCGTCCGGGCCCGCCGCTGCGAGTGGCAGGGGTCCTTAGCGGCTTTCGTGTTGGTTATGGATGGATGGATATAGATATATATATATATATACATACATACATACACACACCTTACATGTACTTATGTATCTATACATGCATTCGTTTTCTTCAAATACAGCATAACCAATGCACTACCCTGTTTCTCACCCTATACCGCTCTCAATACATCCCCCACCTCCACGCTCATTCATCCCAAACCCCATAACACTACTATGATCCACAAAATAACCCTTTCTAGACTTCCCTATTCTATCACTCCTTGCATCATCACATATCTCTTACTATTCAGATCACCCAAACAAGCCTTTCTGAACCCTTCCCTCTGACTTCCCCCCTCCACCTCCCTTTGACTCATCCAAGCCTCCTCCTACTGTTTGAGCTCCCCAGAAAAACAAGTTCTAAATCCTTCACTCTTCTATCCCTCCACTATCCTTTTCAATCCAAATAATTGACTAATATATCCGCCACTCATATTACTTTCTTAATTCACTATACTAATTTCCCACTAATCCTTTATGGGTTCCGTACTTAAAGTGCTATTTGCTGAAAAAGCACTTCACCACTCCATCAGGGGTAGCAAGCGCTATATAAATGCAAACCTTTTCCCTCTTCTATCCCTCCACTATCCTTTTCAATCAAAATAACGGACTAATATATCCACCACTCAAATGACCTTCATATTTCACTATACCTATTCACCATTTAGTCTTTATTGGTTCTGGAGTAGCGTGCTACTTGCCGAAAAAGCACTTTGATCCCTTGTCAGGGGTAGTAAGCGCTATATAAATGCAATTACAATAGAATAGTAAAAAAGCGTTGGCCTAGGTCTGAGCGTTAAACGTTAATTTTTAAAATGTTTTTTATAGTTTATATGTTATCAGAGCGCTTTACATGAGCACCAGTTCAGTTACAGACGGACACATTCATTTTGCTAGTCACAGGGAGATTAGGTGATTTTCCCAGAGTCACAATATGTTGAGCGTCTCTGCCGAGCTTCGAAGTCAACCGCTCTAATTGTTAGGCCACATCCTGTGGCATGTAGGGCTGAAGAACCACACACTATCGCATTAGATCACCATCTGGTGGAAGGCCCGGATGATTACACTTTGTTGTTGTCTTGGAAGAGTCTTTGTCTGTTGGATGACTCCTCTCTTAGATCTTAGTGCGCATGGGCATCAACTCCATCTTCAGATTGTTTTCGGCATTGGGCAAATGATGAAGTTGTATGAGTTCATATGGAGATGACTATGTATTGTGTATCTAAATAAGATAATACTGGAACAGACACCGGTAGCCGGGGAGGCGGGTGGGCGTGTGTGGTTCTGCAGCCCTACATACCAAGAACAGATGCATACTGGTAAGTAGCATTTTCCGTTCGAGGCATATGGGCTGCAGACCACACACTATTGCATAGATTGCACAGCAGTTTCTCCCTTAGGGGCGACCACCCGTGTCTGTTGCAGTAGTTTAAAATAATGTTTTGAGTACAGCCTTGCCCACAGTTGCTTGTTGTTTTGCCTGCATATCTACACAGTAGTGTTTTGTAAATGTGTATGGAATAGACCATGTAGCTGCTTTACAGATGTCCTCTAATGGTATGTACCCTAAGAATACGATTGAAGCCCCTAATTTACAGGTAGAATGAGCCCTAGGGGGAATGGATAGAGTGTGTTTTGCTTTTTGATAACAAATTTGAATGCACCTAACAATCCATCTTGCAATGCCTGATTTTGAAATTGGATTTCCCTTATGTGGAGGAGAAAAAGATACAAACAGTTGTTTAGTTTTACGAAAAGGTTTTGTCCTATCTATGTAGTAGAGAAGCGCTCTCTTTACATCTAATGTATGTAGAGCTCTTTCTGCCACTGTTTGTGGTTGGGGAAAATATACTGGCAACTCAATAGATTGATTGAGGTGGAAAGGTGAAATGACTTTTGGCAGAAACTTTGGATTTGTTTTAAGAACCACTTTATTATGATGAAGTTGTATAAATGGTTCTTGAATTGTTAATGCCTGTATCTCACTTACTCTTCTAAGTGAAGTTACAGCTACTGAAAAAGCAACTTTCCATGTAAGGAATTGTAATTCACATTTATGTAATGGGTCGAAGGGAGGACCCATAAGTCTTGTGAGAACAACATTTAAGCTCCACACTGGAGAGGGTGGTATTCTAGGAGGAATTATTCTTTTAAGTCCTTCCATAAACGCTTTGATTGCAGGTGCTCTAAACAATGACAAATGTTGTCTGTTTTGAAGATATGCTGCTATGGCTGCAAAGATGTAACCTGATTGAGTAATATGCTAAGTTAGATCTTTGCAGATGTAACAGATAGCATATAATGTTTTGTATAGAAACATCTAAGGGATTGATGTTATTTGTACAATATACAACAAACCTTTCCCATAACATGCTCTAGTGGTAGGGCGTTTTGCTTCTTTAATGATATTGATACAATCAGGTGTTAAATTTAGATATCCAAATTCTAAGACCTCAGGAGCCAAATCGCTCCGGTTACCAGCGTCGAATAGAGACTTGATTGAGGTCGGGCTGTCGGGCCCAACTGCTTCATTGGGCCTTTGGCTCATAGAATGAACACCCTTCAAGAAGTGCCCTCGGTGTGGACAAAAAATTCCCTCACACCGATCTTCATGAGGTTTGCAATCTCTGCTTATATCCAGAGCACGAGAGTCGAGACTGTGAGGCCTGCGCTTCGTTCCGGTCCAAGAAAACAATCAGGGACCGTCAAGCTCTAAGAGTAATGGCGCAGTCATCTTCGTCGACACCAGACATCATATACAAGGCTCCAATTGAAGTAGACGCCGAAGAACAACAGAACAATGATATCGCTTCCGAAGCAGAAGATTCAGCTTCTAGAGTCGAGGGTCAATCCGAAGATGAAGATCTTCCAGCTGGTCAACAGGTAATGAGTGCAGACGTCGTGTTCACCCCACCATACCGGGACAGGCTTCGGTTTCATTTCCACATTCGTGTCCAGGTGCACACACCGACCAAAAACTTCCAACGCCCCGCCTTCTGGCTCGGCAGTGAAGAATACAAAAAAGCCTTGAGTCGACTGGGGCTCAAGTCAGTCTGTCGGTCCCGAAAAGCAGAAGGTCCTTAAGCCAAAATTAACACCGGCACCAAAGCATCCTCCGGTAAGGAAAGTGGTCAAACAGAAAGCAAGTTCGACACCGAAAGAGGTTCCCAAAGCTACCAAACCGAAAACCACCCCGGTTCCGAAAAAAGTGGACCGAAGAAGGTTCCGGTACCCAAACATACATCGGCTCCGAAGGTAGCTGAGTTGAAACGTATTCTGGGAACAGAAACTCAGGATCCGAAGAGCACGGATCCTAGGAAAAAGTCTTCGGAACCGAAACCAAAATCTCCAAATACAATAGACACTGTTAAACCTAAGCATTTCAGGCCCATTCCATATAAATCAGCACCGAAAAAAGATTTGCCAGTAGAAGACCTTTTTAAACCCGATCCAAAGCAAAAAACTCTTCATATTAATCCAAAGACTAGACATATCACGTCTGTGCCTATAAAGAGGAAAATGGACTATCCTAAAATACCGCCAGTTCCTCTAAAAAAGCATGCTCAAACTTTACCAATGAGGATCCCTTCACCAGAAAGAAATTTCTCCTGTTCACCATCTAGTACACCTAGTCTTATATCACAAGATGAGGATGATGGGGATAGTTACTCGCGTAACATACAGAGCGAACATCACATGGATGACATTAATGACCCAGATGATCTTGCTGGGCCATCAGGTGACCATGGGAAGATTATAATGCGCCAGATCTGCCACAAGATGATGTATACCTGTCAAGACCATCTCCCCCAGATGACACTATTGGGTTTACGCAGCTCATTCATAGAGCAGCCACTTTCCATGGTGTAGACCTACACACGGATACAATGGAAGAAGATTTCCTAATGGACACTTTAATGTCATCACATAAGACCACAACCACACTTCCAATACTTAGTGGAGTGGTAAGACATGCACCTGAAATATTTAAGGACCTAGTCAGAGCGAGGGTAATTAATCCCAGACTATAAAAAAAGTACAAAGCGGCTCCAACTGATCCAGCATACATTAAAGGACAGTTGCCATTGGACTCCCTAGTAGTGTCAAATGCGAGAAAAAGAGCTAATTCGCAGACAACAGGAGATGCTCCACCTCCTGAAAAAGAGTCTAAGCTTTTAGATGCTTCAGGAAAACGCACCATTTCACAAGCTGCTAATGTCTGGAGGATTGCTAACACTCAAGCTTTGTTAGCAAGATTTGCTAGAGCTCATTATGATGAGTTAGAGTCACTCATGCAACACTTGCCAGAGCAATACAAAACCAGGGCTTCTGACCTAATACAGGAAGGCAAAGTTATTACAAATACCTCCATAAGACGTGCACTAGACACAGCAGACACAGCTTCTAGAGCAATAAACACAAGGGTATTGTTGCGTAGACATACATGGTTACGCATCTCTGGGTTTAAACCAGAAGTACAAGCCAGTATCTTAAACGAGCCATTTGACCAAGAACATCTTATCGGCCCATCAGTTGATAGTGCAGTAGAAAAGATGAAAAAAGATACAGACAAGGCAAAATCCATGGGAGCTTTACAAACACAAGCCCATAGACCTTCCTTTCGTCGCTCCTCATATAGGGGCGCCTCTAAGGGTTTCCAAACAGACAATATCTCCTCTTCTTTTATAGAGCCCAACCAAACCTCTGACCTTCAGTGAATTTCGTGTATGTGAAATATTTCATAAGTCTGCAGGGCAATTGTCTAAGTTAGTCACAAAATGCAGGTATTTACTTTCAGAGTGCAACAGGTCACAGAAGGGAGGAATTCTTTAGCATTTCACTAATACATTCCTCATAATTAACACTCCCTCGGTCTGCTAACCAATGGGTTTGCCTTTTTCCACCAGTCAGATCTATCATGTATTTAGCTCCGCCCATAGAGCTAGTTTAGAGGTCTTATTTTCAGTGGGGTGTGTGACCGTGACCTTACTCCATCTTGTCTCTCCATTCAGCTCTATTTGTCCCTCAAAGCTTCCCTACACTTTTCTTCTTTTTTCACCATTAAACCTAGTCTGGCCATTCCCCCCAAACAAGGACAGTCTATCGTAAACCATGAGGTATTCTCCATCACATTTGCAGGTGCTTGCCTTATACTAAGCCACTCACAAATGAAAAAGGTTGATCATCACACCTGTGCCTTAACCAAACATATGTTGTGCTTTTCTCTTGCAGTATCAACACAAAGTTCAGCAGGAGTTACCTTCCAGTTTTTAATGTTTTGTTTCTTGCTTCCTTTATTTTAGATTTAGAGTTAAGATTTTAAGCGCTTTGCCCCGATTCTTGTGGGGAAGATAATATTTTCCACCCACCACTTTGGGGTTAGACATCCAGGTCCCAGAGGTGTGACAGCATTACAGTTTTAGTGCCTAGAATAGCAAACTGCATGAATCTGTCATTCTCAACAGGCATCACTTATGCCTTCACCACAGTAGAAGGCATAATCACCCTTTTACTTAAAAAAATTAAAAAGAAATTACAATAGCCAGTATCCTTCCTTACCTGATGGTTCTGCCCACTAAATGGACGGAATTTGTCCTGACTGCATCTTTAGAGGAGCTTAGCATGACCAGGCTCAGCTTTTTCTACTTAATCTCTCTACCATCTTTGATGCTGCAGAACATAGCATTCAGGTTAGCTGATTCGCGGACTGTATTGCACTGGGTATGTTATGCAGATTAGTAGAGTGCTATCACCTGGGAGGGTATCCTGCAGATGAGCATGTGAGTCTCTAGCCAAACCTCAGGCCTTGTGGGGCTACTCAAAAAGCTAGGTCTTCAGTTCCTTGCAGAATTTTAGAGAGGAGACTCTTACTTATAGTGGCAGACGTTCCATGCTTTAGGAGTGGTGTAGGAGAAGGCTTGACTGTAATTCTAAGGTAAGTAATCTATAACTAACTGTTTCTTTGAGATCTGGTTTTCCGTGAGATGTGTGCAAACAGAAGTGTAGATGAGCAGAGGTGTCTGGAAAGTTTGTGAAAGCAGATGAGATCCTTAGGTCCGAAGCCCCCAGTTGGGGCAACACCTCGGCCAATACTGGCAAAGCTGTTGAACTACCAAGACAGAGATGCCATCCTACGGTTGGCTAGCACACCGGACCCCAACGAAGCGGCCCGCAACTTCACGCAGTGGCTGACCGCCTGCGCCGACGACCTCGCACCACTGAAGAACTCTCCCAGCAAACCCAGAAGCAAGAAGGCCCCCTGGTTCACCGACGAACTCAAGGACTCCAAGAAGACCTGCCGCACCCTCGAGAAAGCCTGGCTCCTCGACCGGACTACTGACAACATGACCGCCCTCAAACTCGCGACCCGCAAGCACCACCAGCTCATCCGCACCACCAAGAAGAAATCACTTAAGGACCGACTGGACAACAACGCCCACGACAGCGAGGAACTCTTCAGCATCGTCAATGAGTTCTCCAACCCCAGCACAGTCAACATCGACATCACCCCTTCACAAGATCTCTGCGACTCCCTCGCCTCATTCTTCCACCGCAAGATCGCCGACATCCACAACAGCTTCGGCGCACCATCCACGCACCCAACCGTCGAACCAACGCACCCCACCGCCACCCTCCGCACCTGGACCACGGTGACCACCGAAGACACAGCCCGCGCGATGAACATCATCCACTCCGGATCCCCGACTGACCCCTGCCCCCACCACGTCTTCAACAAGGCCGACTCCACCATCGCACCCCAACTCCGAGACGTCATCAACACCTCCTTCGACACCGCCACCTTCCCGGAGAGCTGGAAGCACGCCGAGCTCAGCGCCCTACTGAAGAAACCAACAGCGGACCCCACCGACCTCAAAAACATCCGCCCCATCTCGCTCCTCCCTTTCCCTGCCAAAGTCATAGAGAAGATCACCAACAGACAGCTTGCCGCCTTCCTCGAGACGAATGGATCCCTCGACCCCTCGCAGTCCGGTTTCAGAGCCAACCACAGCACCGAGACCGCGTTCATCGCAGCCACCGACGACATCCGAGTTCTGCTCGACAACGAGGAAACAGCAGCACTCATCCTCCTGGACCTCTCCGCAGCGTTCGACACGGTCTGCCACCGCACCCTAGTCCAACGCCTCAGCAACACCGGCATCCAAGGGAAGACACTGAAGTGGATCATCTCGTTCCTCGCCGGAAGAACACAGAGAGTCCGCCTCCCCCCGTTTCGATCCGAGGCCACTGAAGTCATCTGCGGCGTCCCGCAAGGATCATCACTCAGCCCCACCCTCTTCAACGTCTACATGAGACCTCTCGCCACCATCGCACGCCAACACAACCTCAATATCATCTCTTACGCCGACGACACCCAGCTGATCCTCTCCCTCACCAGAGACCCCGACACCGCCAGCACCAGCCTCCACGAAGGGATGAAAGACGTCGCCGAGTGGATGAAGAACAGCCGCCTGAAATTGAACTCAGACAAGACGGAAGTCCTCATCCTGGGACCATCACCCTCCGCCTGGGACGACTCCTGGTGGCCCCCAGCCCTGGGCACCGCCCCCAAGCCCACAGACCATGCACGCAACCTGGGCTTCATCCTGGACTCCTCCCTCCCGATGACCAGACAAGTCAACGCCGTCTCCTCTTTATGCTTTCACACCCTCCGCAAGATCTTTCGATGGATCCCGACCGAAACCAGGAAGACAGTCACCCAGGCCCTCGTCACCAGCCGACTGGACTACGGAAACACCCTCTACACCGGAACCACAGCCAAGCTACAGAAAAGACTCCAACGCATCCAGAACGCCTCCGCCCGACTCATCCTGGACATCCCCCGACGCAACCACATCTCCGGCCACCTGAGGGACCTGCACTGGCTCCCCGTCAGCAAGAGGATCACGTTCAGGCTCCTCACCCACGCACACAAGTCTCTCCACGACCTGGGCCCCAAGTACCTCAACGACCGCCTGACCTTCCACACACCCACCCGCCATCTACGGTCTGCCAGCCTCGCCCTCGCCATCGTACCACGCATCCGAAGAGCCACCGCCGGAGGCAGATCCTTCTCCTACCTGGCGGCCAAGACATGGAGCTCCCTCCCCATCCACCTTCGGCTGAGCCACGGCCAACCTCTCCTTCAGGAAGCAACTGAAGACCTGGCTGTTCGTGCAGTAGCGGACCCCTTCCCCAAGCACGTTGAGACCCTTCCGGGTGAGTAGCGCGCTATACAAGTGTCATGATTGATTGATTGATTGATTGATAGAGAAAAAGGTCAAGTAACGCACAAAGGAAATACTATGTCATTCTACCCGGACTTTACCCCTGCTGTACAGGTGGCAAGATGAGAATTTCAACCAGCCAAACGCTTCCTCCAGCAGGCACAGGTCCCTTACTCCTTGCTATATCCTGCCAAGCTGAAAGTTTCATATGATGGCACAGCTGACTTCTTTAGATGCGAAGTCCGCCTTGAAGTTTGCCAAACATGTTGGTGGGAAGCGGAAGAAAGACTCCTGAGGTGCCGAGACGTCTGCAGCTGGCCAACTCAGTGACATCGATTGACATGGGTATTATACAGATCACCAGCCTAAGCGACTGTATTGCTATGATATGGACCCGGGGAGAAGCTATTTGCTCTGTGACTGAGTTTCGCACCACACAATGACTCGATGTTCTGTCTGTTTGGGGGTTGTTAGTGTGGGCCTGTAACGCTCTCCGCAGTACTCCCGGCCACCCTGTGCGAGCAGGGAAGTCGGCCGGTGCCACTACGTCCCCATGGGAAGGTTCCCTGTACCACTGTGTGGATTTTTGAGTTTTAGTTTGTTCTGGGGGTATTCTACAACCTGATTGGGGGGTTGGAGTGGGAGGTGTGTGGTGGTAGGGAATGTTTTTTTGTTCATTGTCAGTATGATTGTGCTTTGTTGGTCAGTGTACACTGTCTATGTCTGGGAGATAACACACCTCCGATGCTCACTCCACGTTAGTTGGAGTACTGTAAACACAATCACGCTGCAACACTAAATTTACTTACGTTGGTACATCTACGATTGGCTACTGGTGTACCCATGTAAGTCACTAGTATATGGTACTAAGGTACCCTGGACATAGGTACACCAGGGTCTATTATGCCACCCTTGAGAGTTCACTCCAGCTGTGACTACAGGCCAGCCATTTCACCCTGTATAAGCTGGTGCTAGCACCACTTAAGACAGATATAACATTTCCAATTTATCTGAGGTCACTATACTTATGTTCTGTTATTTAAATTTATATCTAGGAGCAACAGCTACCCAAATGGGTTGCCCTGCGAAAGTGACAAAAGATAGGGGAGTAGCACTTACTGATTAAAAAGCCAGGTTTTTAAGAGACTTACCAAAAAGTGTAACATTCATCTGAGTGCGAAGTGACAGCGGAAGAGAATTCCACAGAACAGGGCCCAAATAGGAGAAAGAACAGCCACCCATGCGGGAAAGTCTAATCTTTGGCACTTGAAATTTAACCTGAGTAGCGGATCTGAGAGTACGAGAAGGCAGATAAAGATGGACTAAATTTTGCACATACATGGAAGCCATGCCGTGGTTATTTCTGAATATATAGTTCAGAGCTTTAAACTTAATCCGATTTTCAACTCCTAACCAATGAAGGTCTCTCAAGGACGTGGAAATGGAAGCTGTACTAGGAGTTCAGCAAAGCAGTCTGGCCGCCGAGTGGTGTACTCCCTGTAGCTTTCGTATGACATTTTTATTATCTCCAAGATCGAGGATGTTGCCGTAGTCCAGTCTAGATGTAACAAGAGCCTGGACTGGTTCTCTGAGTAGGGCTACGAAGCATCCACACAATTATACTCAGCCACTTTAGAATGGTGAAACATGTTGCAGCAACCTTCGTAGCTTGGTGACGCATAGATAGTGAGTCGTCAATAACAAAGCCAAGGTTGCGAACATGATGGGAAGGCTGTGGTACTGCACCCATTTCTGTGGGCCAATGTTAGCAGACCCCAGAGCTCTTTGTCTTTTCCCAGTATCAAGATCTCAGTTTTTTCACCATTCAGCTTGAGAAAATTGGCATGCATCCAAGATGCCACTTTACACAGCCCAGCAAGGAGAGCAGAAGGTTCTGAATTTTTCTCCACAGAAATTGAGAAAATAATCTGTGTCTTTAGCATATAAAAAATAACGACAACCCAGCTCCTTCCACGATCGTTGCCAGGGGTCTTACATAAATATTAAACAAAGGACTAAGAATGGACCCCTGGGGGACTCCATATGGGGGATGAGTGAGTCTTGCATTTGGCTGCAGAGGAAAAAACCTGAAACGTACGGTCAGAAGTGCAGACCCAGTAACCCCAATGGATTGTAAGGCATTTATCAACACGGCATAGGACACCGTGTCGAAGGCCGCACTTAAATCCAATAAGACTAGTGCAACCGTATTGCCTGATTCAAAATTTTTATGCAACATTTCGGTTACGCCAAAAAAAGCAGTCTTCGTAGAGTGACCAGGCCGAAAACCCGATTGAGAAGGATGTAGAATCCTGTTCATTTCAATGAACTGAGACAGTTGTCCATTTATATGCCTCTCCAATATTTTTGAAAATACAGGAAGCAACGAGATAGGCCGATAGTTCGACAACATCGTAGGGTCAGCATTGGCCTTTTTCAAAAATGGGAGACCAGAGCATGCTTCCATTCCAAGGGCAAAAAAGATTCCTTTAAAGAAGTATTAAGGAGTTCCATAATGATCGCAAGTGTAGACAAGTCCAGCTGCTGCAGCACCGGACTAGGGAGAGGATCACAAGGGGAACCAGACTTAATACAGCTCAGGTGCAGTTTAAGGGGCCTCATATCAAGTAATGACCAATTAACTATTTTATTAGTGGTATTAGTAGTATTTAGATCAAGCAAAGCTTTGTCATCAAATGGCTGAATTAATTGAATGGGGTTTAGAGGTGTTGACGTGGGGGATGATGACATATTCCCAGTCAAAGTGGAATATATTACTTCCACTTTGTTAGTAAAAAATTAAGGAAGGTCATCACATTGCGTTTCAATCAAAATGTGGGAGTAGGCGGAGTGGCAGCGCCTGATAATTCTTTTACTGTTTTAAATAATGTTTTAGAACAGTTCTTAGCATTGGATAAAGATAAGGAAACATAGTTAGCATGCGCGACCGTACAAAGAGTGATACTTCCTTTTGATATGCAAATAAGCAGATTTGGCGTCCGGTGCATAGGCTCTTCTCCACCGTCTTTCCATATTTTTACATTTGGTTTTCTCAGCTTTTAACTTGTCTGAGAACCAAGGGGCTGGAGGGCGGTGATTACTACTCCTCTTGCGAGAGGCAGGGAGGCAAGTGTCTGTAGCTTTACAGATCCAATTTTGGAATGTTACTAAGTCAGTATCAAGAGTAATTTTAAAATATGGGGGCATCATTACGGAGAAATTTGTTAAAATTGTCTATGTCCAGCTTTTTCCAATTCCTTATTAATTTTTGAGTACCGCAAGATGCCACAAGTCACCCTTAATGCAAGCCTTTCAATCCTGAAGGCTAGGTGCTGGGTTATAAGTACGAGGGTGCCCTGTATGAGCAGGATACACCCTACAAAGCCCGGAGTAGATTCTCCAGGCTTTGTAAGTGCGTTCAGCCATTTTGATACATATAGTCGCCATGCGTCATTACGCAAGGTCTAACTATATATTGGCTATGCTGAACCTGGGCATGTTTGGGATCAAACACGTTGGAATCATACCCAAACACCGTTAGAGGTGTTACAGGTATGATTCCATGCACTAAGGGGCTCCTCTGAGAAGTACCCAGTACTCGCGGGGACAGCCTTCCAGGGTCTGCCAGCAAACTAGTGCGGCTGCCGACCCCAGACACAATTCTGCACTCCTGCTGCTGAGCTTAGCTCGAGCAGGGAAAGGAAGAACAATAGGTTTCCTGTCACAGGGAGGTGTGACCCCACTTCCCAGACAGGACTTAGTGTATTGGGCTGGGTTGGGGCACTTGCCAGCACCACCAGACACCTTTGAAGGGCACATTTGGTGCCCTCCTTAAATACTCTAGTTAAAACCAGTTCTGGGAGCCCTTGGCTCCCGCTCTGGTACAAAACTGGACAAAGGACTTGGAAGTTTCCTTCCCTCTGTTCATGCCCTCCTCTGGGATAGACCCCAGAGTCGTCCTAACCACTTTCTTAGGGTATAAAAGGGCTTACCTGCGGTGGGCCTTCAGATCTCTTGTGGGACAAGACTCAAGCCTGAAACCACATCACTCTTGGACTTCACCTGGAACCGAGACTGCATCACAGAAGATTCCTGCTGCTCCCGGTCTCGCTGTTCTGCAAGTTTTCTTCGTCATCTGTGCTTCCTCCAGGATCTTCAAAGACCTGTGGGCATCAAGTACACACAAAGTAATCTCCCATGGAGAGAAGGAGTCACTCCCGTGCATCTGCAGACACCGTAACGAAGCTGACCGCTCTGCCGCTCCTGACGTCCTACTGACTTCGAAAAGCTCAGAACACAGTTTGTGGTTCTGCAACTACCTCGAGGCCTCACCTGTCCTCTCTGCAATTTTGAGGCCAGTATCCATCATCGGAACTACTGGGAACGAACCCCTGTGCATGTGTCAATTTGACATAGCCAAGGCTTGTTGGCTCTGCACTCCAGAGATCTTCGGGCTACAAGAAGGTCCAGCCTCCAGCATCTCTTCCAGCCAAGATCTTCGTTCTCACTGCATTCTCTGCAACATGGTCCTTCATCTTTGGTGATCTGCTTGACGTCCTCTTGCAACTTCTGTGCTTTCGGCCTTTGGGTCCTCTTAAGGGCCTTCTCTTGCTTCAGCGTGCTCCCCTGCTTGCTCAGGGGCTGCTCAGACTTTCCTGCCCTTAGTGAGTCTGTTGGACCTTGCTGGTCTCAATGTTGCTCCTTCATCGTTTTCCACATCTGTTTCTGCTGCCAAGGCTTCTTGGTGTGCCTGCCGGACACCGACCCCCTGGTTCTCAACTTCCAACACGGGACAGCTCGTGAACAGCTCCTAGTCTTCCTCAGCGTCGCCTGGTCCTCAGCCGCAGCGACAAGGTCCCCATCATCACTCCTGCATCTTCTGTCATCGGTGGTCATTGTTCTTCCGTGCCTCCTCGTCACCTCCGAGTGGCATGGACTCTGGCCCCTCTGCTTGCAGGTCCTTCTCTTCAAGAATCCACCCTTGGATTCCACCTGACTCTTGCAGTCTTCGCCAGTGGCATCTTTACTCAAGTCCTCCATTGTGGTCTACAGCAGTTTCTGATGTCACTTCTCACCTATGGACTCAGCTTCCCTGGTGTAGGTATAGGTATCCTGGTTCCACAGGTGGGTCGACTCTCCAACCTTCTGTCTTCCACATGGTTTCTTCAGGGTCTACTGGGGAGGGTCCTTCTTCAAAATTGCAACCGCAACATTCTAATTGACTTCCATTGAGCACGCTGCTGTGTTTGCACTCTGCACATCTTGTGTCCCCCACCCTTCTGGGTCTTCGGGTTCAAGTCTCGACTTTGGTCGCAGCTCGCATTCCACTTTCTTAGTATATGGTTTGGTCTGCTGCTGGAGACCACTGTGTATTGTGCTAACCTACCTGTTTACAATTGAAGTATTGTGTGTATTTGTGTTGATATATCCAGGCAGGAGATATACCAATGAGTTATTGAGTGTTGTATAATAAATATACACATATTTTTATAAATACACTGTTGGTTTTTCCTTTAACCTACACGGATTAGATCTGGTAAAACAAGCTGCCTAACACTCCTTCGGGACTAAGCCTGTAGGCTGTTCTCCACGGCTATCACTTTGAGATCTTTCTATGGTTGTCTAAAACCACAAAAATAACCATAAAGGTTGTCTGGATTAGTGCAAGGTGCTTCACTTACATAAGTGTGCACCATATACTAAGCCAGCCTCCAACAATCTGTTAATGATTTTTTCTAAGACCATGGCCAGGAAAGGTAGCAGGAAAATCTGTCTGTAGTTGGCAGGCGAGGAAGGGGGGGGGAAGAGTTTCTTCAGCATTGGGAGGACAGTTGCCTATTTCCAAGAATCTGGGACGGTTGCATAAGAGATGAGGCATTCAGAATGCGTGTGAGCATAGCACTGATGGGGTGCTGCAGTGCACTGGAATAGGCGTATTGGGGGCAGGAGTCCGAGAAGATGGACTGCATGGTGCGGGTGGTTTCTCCTGGGGTGATGGGCCATGTGGTTCGCATTAGTTCTTTGGATAAGATCAGGGGGCGCTTGGCTAGGTCTGTCGGGTCCGGTTGAAGTTGCTATAAATGGAAATTACTTTAATATCTTTATTTTCCAAGCTCGCTCAGGTGGTGCCCTTGCATCCATTTCAATCTTCTAAGCATACAATTCTGTGTGGTGTTTCCTTGATCTCCCGGTTCTCTTTAGTACGTATGTCCAACTTACTAGAACGGTCTAGAATCCTTGATTTAACCCGTTGAGTGCTTCGAACGTCCAACGGTCGTCACGTGCACTACCTCGCTAGTGCTGCGCACGACCGTTGGACGTCCGAATCCCGTTAGCGCAATCGAATGACCGCACTGGGGCGGAATGTTTGCGCGCGCTTAACGGGTTAATGCCTTTTGAATGCAGACAACACACTATTCATCATTAGATTCTATCAGCATTCAAAGTATATCAGCCAAATTGGGATATGGCTGGAAGCAATCCATTGGTGGAATGTTTCCAGTCTTTAGAAACAATGCCCTGAACTGCGCCCTAAGGGCAGCAGTGGGTATGGCGTACGCTAGGTCAAAATTACTATTGCAACCCAAGTCCTAGAATGTTATGAGGAAAGAGCAACTTTACCCCAAATATTCCTAGATATTTATTTAGTCCTGGAATATTTTGGGTAAAGTTATACATTCCTCAAGTATTTTTAGGAATAGTTGAAAAGAAGTAATTTTGAAAGGCAGAAAATGCTGCCTGAGGGAGCAATCCACGGCAAAAAACTTGGAATACCTCTAACTTTGGTCAGCCATGATGGGATCTTTTATTTGCTCAAGTGCCAAAGCCAAAGAACCTTAGTGACCACTTTAATCTATCTGTCCATGGATGTGCAGCAGCAAATGTTTCTGTATCTTGTTTTTTTAAACTTAGCTTACTACTGCACCTACTTTGACTATCTATGGCTCTTGCTGTCCATGCCTCGGTGACAAGGGCATCTGTTACATCACATGCTGATTAGGGCAATACTGCAGATCTACACAGTTTCTGAATAACCGCCAGAGAACTCAAAGTTAGAGATACCCAGCACTCACTACAAGGTACCCATGCTGCAACACTCAAACTTAGAACTTTTAAAGAACTGGCCCTGTCTTCTTGCAAAATATTTTAGAGTTTTATAAACCAAAACGAGTGTTCGATCTGGGACTAAGTTTCTCCTCGACATCAGTGTGCTTGCAGCTGCAGGCTTGCATTTAGGATAATCTGCGTTAATCACTGGAGTAACATTATTTTTAGCAAATTTTGATCCATCTCTATTTCTGGCAGTCTTTAATTGCTGCCGACGGCCAACGGTCGTCACGAGCGCTACCTCCCCAGTGCTGCGCACGACCGTTGGCCGTCGGGTCAGCATTCGTTCTCCGAACGTTCAGCACTGGGCGCTGAACGTTCGACGCTGGGAACGGGTTAAAATCTATCTTTTCTGTGAATGTCGTCAACTTATTCAGAGACTGTATTTACTGTGTTTAGTAGTTGGCCTCTTGTGCCCTAGTGCCATGATGCCTTTTAATCACTATGAGCGGTTGAATACTGTAAATAAGCAAGATACTAGGCATGGCATCAAATACTGGGAATAATATAGAATTCAATGGTCAGTCACATTTGGATATGCTTTATCACAACCACATTTTGACAGAGGAAAAAATGTTATAGTCAGTAATTGTCGGGAAGTTATTTTCTTGAAAAGCAAAAAGCATAATGGATTTGAAAATCATACAACATTATGAATCAAACTGTAAGCAATAACATATGGAAATAGTACTTACCGTGCAAATTCCAGGTAAATTCAAAATGGATCCTAAAATTGGCACTCTTCTAATAAAGCCGATGACTACAGGAAAGAACCCCCTTGAAAAGATAATAATATACAACAGATTATTTGCTTCGCTTCTTAACTTAAGTAGAATACAATACAAATAAATTACATTCTGGTTACATAAATATAAAAGAAAGATGCTGTTTGCACATTATGTCCTAAGTTAACCAAAGAAGTTCAATCATTTCTGCCTACTGTATGTATGAAAGGTTGAGGGTATATCTAGTATTTTTGCCTGACTTATTGTACTGCACATTACATTGGCAAGGATGGATTTGCACAATTAATACAACTTTAAGACCCAGTACCACGAGCCAGTCCAGAGAATACCATGCTCAAATGTGCAAAATGACTAGCTAGTCAAAAGCAAAGGTTTGGTTTATGCCTTTGCTAATTACCTCTCTTTAATTTAACACATTAAACAGATAATGTTCTACTCCAAATGGATTACAATAGAGCAAACATAAGGAGTCAAGGAGATGGACTATTTATCACCTTTTATGTACCTCAGACACAGGAGAGAGTTATTGCTGCAGGAGAACGTGAGGTAGTTGAAATATTAAACACTAGCTTACCCGTCGCGCGTTGCTGCGATCTCATAAGAAAGGAAATTTAAGGAAACTGGTTATGATAACATTCAATTGAAACTTATTCATTTTAATAAGGAAAATATTTAAAAGTGTTGTATATATATTTTTTTCCGTCTGGTGCGTAGACGAATAAATCAGGTTTTCCGACGCGTGAGCTGGCCACATACAGTTGTCCATGTGAGAAGCACGGATTCTCCAAATCTAGTCCACACACTTGCAGCGATTGTCCTTGTGCTATGTGGATGGTCATTGCAAAAGCGAGTCGCACCGGAAAGTGTAAACGTTCAGTATTGGAAAGATTATGAGGGCCCTGGGTGGCCGATATTTAACACATTTTTTTTTCTTTTTGCCAGAAACCTTCGCGGGAGTGTACTCAATAACTTCCCAAAGTTTCATTTCGATCGGATGAATGGTGTAGTAATGCATAAAGGACAAACGGACATACTTTGGTTTTTATATATATAGATTACAGAAGAGAAAGTACCATGTGAAAATGCTATTTACAGGACAATACCTATTTTTTCAAGATCAAACCCATTTTCTTGTACTGATTCTTCTGCTTTATTGGCTTTGTGCATTGGGGCTCTGCTAATCGGGCCCCAGTGCATGTGGTCTGACACCTAAAACATATCCAAATTGGCTACCCTCCTAATTGGCATATTTAACTAACTTGCAAGTTCCTAGTATATGGTACAAGTGTGCACAGTGCCTGTAAGTTAAATGCCACTAGTGGACTGCAGCGCATATTGTCCCACTACTAGAGTGGTAGAGCAAATCATGACTGCTAGCCTGCCACATGTAACCAGACTGTGAAGGATAGACTGTACATTCAACCTGTCAAAATCACCCCTTTTGATCGGCATAAATCCTTCTTTTAAATGTTAATAGGTCACCCATAGTAGACCTTAAATGCCCATAAGGCGGATTGCATGGTATTTAAAAGTAGTACAAGTAAAAGTTTATTAAAAAACATGTCTTAATGGTGACATGACCCTTTTTTGCTGTAGTGGTGTTATCTGTTCCGTAGGTAAACACTGGAATACCTTACTAAAGTTAATAAAGATACCTCAGCCTAGGAACCAGCTAAAAAGTCAATTCTGTGACTTTTTAAAATATGTATCAGAAACCCAATTCATCGGTAAAGTCAGATATGCACTATAGACACTTTAACCAGACTAAAGCCTTTACAGGTCATTTTGTATGTGCTTCCAACTGTCATCCAGGAGCTGAATAGCTCATTGATGAGGTATGAACTTGCTCCCAGAGTAGAGACAAAGGCCTTGAGCGTGGACAGGATGGCCATCTTGACAGTGCCCTAGAACGTAACTTTAGAGAGGCATACCCTGTCACAGGCAAATGAGGCTAATACCAGAGTCTGTCCCATTTTTTGTCCCTCCAACCAGTAAGGCACCAATCCCAGCAAGAGAGGTGCTGCCCCAGAACCGGTTTTGAGTTACCACACAGGAGGGAATGCTCATTTCTCTAGCCACACCTCTAGGCTAGGAAGTAGTTATTCACAACGGGCCAGCCCAACTGACCCAGAACCAGGGGAAATGAAATCATATAAACAAAGGTTCGAAAGAGATAACTGTTACACAATCAATAAATGTGAAAGATGCACCAAAAAAACAACAAACTGCTCACATAGTAATTAAAAAAATCCTACTAAACAATTATTGTAAACAGAATTAACCACAAAATAAACAAGACAAACAACGGATAAATATTTAATGTTCAACTTATTACACAACAAAAAACTTTAGACAATATATAATTTGTTAAAGGTAAACAAACAATTGCATTGGGACATTGAGCTTTTTGAATAGTCAATAAATGAAAATGGAAAATTGTAAGTTTTAATCCTTTTCCAAGTGCCAGAGAAATCAACAGCATTTTGACCTCCCAAAAGTCAAAGTCATCATGACAAAAACAGATATTTAAACAATAGAATCTAGAAAATAATATTATGCAGGGGGCAACTTAATTAGTATGAAGCGTAAACCCAAAATTGAAATTATGCCACTTATTTCCAAACAATCTAGGAGTAGGCTTATTTGACCAGGCCTAGAACAAATCATGCCAACAAAAGGACAGACGGGCGAACAAGCTCACATATAGGGAGCAAACAATTCCATAAATCCTAGAGAGCAGCAGGATGCTAAGATTAGTAACCACACCCGGTGAACAAAAAACAGCTGAATAGATCACCAATTAAAATAAATGCCATTTGTGCTGTAAGAAGTGATCAGACACCCAGTGCAAAAACACTTCACTGAATGATTCACCAATTTAAGACTAGGAACTACCACTTATTTGGATCACAAATTCGCCCTCAAAATGATAGATATAGTGGGTCCCGGTACATCATATAACTGCAAATTATCCAGTGAAAAAATTACAAAATTACAAAAGTAATTCTAATCATGAAAATAGAAAATGTACATTGGACACATCCTTTTAATCAGCCTTTGTTCATGTTAAAATCAAAATGGTCATGCAGCACGGCATAAAAAATATATATTGCTCTCTGTAAAGACTACATATACTGATCAAGCAGGATAAAGATGTGGAAAAATATATGCACCATAGCAGCATGACAAACTTGCGAGAGTGAGTGACCGGCAGGGACCAACGAGGGGCTCAGGGCCTCAGCGGGCCTGGTCGCCACCCCCCGTAGAACTTGAGGGCCGCTATGTCCACGACAAGAGTTCGGAAGGACAAGACTGTCAAGGACCTTTTTGCCAAGTCACAAGCAAATCAGCAATCCAAAGAAATGGCGGTGAGCGCTGCCCATTCTGCCGCGGAGCAGGCAGAGGGAGCAGAACCTATTACCAAGGCGTTTTTGGAATCGCTCTTTACCACCTTGCGAGACGACATTCACACCCTACATGCAAAGAGGTGCGTAGGGATGTGGAAGGTATAGGGGAGCATGTGGCGGACTTAGAGACCAAGAGTGATAGCCTAGACACCGAGATGGAGGCATTGCGTCAAGAGATAGTGCGGATTCATGACCAGCAAGCCGATCTACAGTCGCATGTGGAAGACCTAGAAAACCGCTCCCGCCGCCATAACGTCCACATCCGGGGGGTTACGCTCACTGATGACACCAAAGACCTGCTCAGCTTTACTAGCGAACTCTTCAACCACATACTGGGGCGCCCTGCGGGGTCGGAGATCAGGATTGACAGGGTACACAGAGTGGGCCCTCTGAGGTTGCCGTCAGCCCCCCGTTCGGATATTCTGGCCTGTGTGCAGGACTTTCGCACAAAAGAAGAAATTCTGCAGAAGGCGAGACAACAGCACCCTTCATCTTTTAAGGGCCAGTCCCCGGTGTTGTACCAGGACCTATCTGCACTCACACTACAGAAGCGCAGGACATTCCGGCCGGTCACTACCTATCTCCAGCAGCACAGCATTTCTAATAGTTGGGGCCACCCATTTCGCCTGATCTTCAAGAAAGACTATAAGCTACATCAGCTCCGGTCATTAAAAGAGGCGTGTCGCCTGTTAAGTTTGTACCCCCGGCGGAAGTCACTGAGGAGGACGTGCCCACCATCGAACCGGAGGATGGCAGACCGCGATGGCGTCAACAGACCAGGCGACGCCGTGTCCGGAAGCCCCCTGTAGAGGTGATTCGAGATGGCCAACGGGCAACCGTGGAGGCTGCCTCTTCGGGACCGGAAGGGCCTCATCCTAGATGAACTCCTTACGGACTTGGTATCTGGCTGTGTCCTAGAGCTTGTTGTGGATTATGCTGTCGGCGGTAGGGAGGGCCTCTATGCAGTGAGTAACCCCATTGCTCTATCTTACCAATCCCATTGCTCTATCTTACCAATCACCTACGGATAATGGACAATATTTACTTTTGAAATGTTGGGTGTTTTTTGCTTTTCTTTCAGGGGGGTTCTGTTGGGGTGGGGGTTTGGGGGAATGGTGGGGGTCCAGGTCCAGGGGGTTCTGTTGGGGTGGGGGTTTGGGGGAAGGGTGGGGGGGGGTTCCAGGTCCAGGGGTTCTATCAGGAGAGTTGTAGAGCTACATCCCTTTTTGATAACGGAGGGTCCGGTTTTTGGTGTTTCTTGCGGGGTGGTCAGTTCCTCCAGGTTGGGCCCGAGACAAGCGCTGCATACCCCTTGGCCGTAAAGACTGTTGACTTTGATCTGAATTATGCCTGCTGCTGAACTACGAATCCTCACGCTGAATGTGCAGTGACTTAATCCTGTAAAATGAAAGGCGGTTCTCTCTTTTTTGGAGCATTCTAGGGCTGATATTTGCCTTCTGCAAGAGACGCATCTATTGCAGAGGGATTGTCAGAGGTTGAGGTCACGTTGCTTCCCGCTCCAATTTTTTTCATCTGCTTCTACTAAAACTGCAGGGGTAGCGATACTGGTGGCCCAGTGTTTCAGAGGGAAGGTCCTGCAGAAGGGAGTGGAGGTGAAGGGGAGGTTGCTGTCTTATAGATTCTCCCTGGGGAGGCAGTCTTCACAATCTGTTCTATCTATGCCCCTAACGAAGGCCAAGAGAAGATCTTCCATTTGGCGCTTAGCAAAGTGGCCGCTTCCCCCGACCGACATATTCTGGTGGGAGGGGACCTGAATTTAGTGTTGGATAATCTCCAGGACAGATCAGGCCAGTGCTCGTCTCAGGCGGGGACTCTCTCCGATGAGGGTTTGGCCAGACTGGGTGAAATGGATATGGTGGATCTTTGGCGCAGCTTTCACCCAGGTACTCGGGAATACACATATTACTCTAATGCCCATAAAACCTATGCGCGCTTGGATTACTTTTTTAGCTTTCACGACCCTTCAAACACTTTTGACAGGGGTAGAAATAGGCGCTGCGGCACTTTCTGATCATGCGCCCCTGAATGCGGTGTTCTCCTTCCCGCCAGTGCAACGAGCCACACGCTA
The DNA here is from genome assembly GCF_964263255.1 of Lissotriton vulgaris. Taxonomy (NCBI): domain Eukaryota; kingdom Metazoa; phylum Chordata; class Amphibia; order Caudata; family Salamandridae; genus Lissotriton; species Lissotriton vulgaris. Next base: position 2,050,238,709 of record NC_141685.1, read on the forward strand.
CTGGAAACTGCGCAACACACTGTTACACCGTAAGGATGTGGTGGAGAAAATCAGGGTGACCATTAGAGACTACCTATCACACAATAGCACTCCTAATAAGTCACTAGCAAGACACTGGGCTGCACTTAAAGCGGTACTGCATGGCAAGTTTATTGCGGTCTCGGCAGCGGAAAATGCGGAAAGGGCGCTTAAGAGGGAAGAGCTCACTCAAAAGACAAGGGAATTAGAGCACATGCACCAACGGACCGGAGCGCCAAGGGTATGGAAGCAGCTGCGACTGGTAAGGCAACAATTGGCCGCGTTGGATCAGGATCGGGCAGAATATGCGGCCTTATGGGTGCGACATATGTACTATACTGGGGGAGATAGATGCGGACGTCTATTAGGCCGCGTGCTCCGGGAAGCTCGGCTAACAGCACACGGTACAGGAGATTGGTACGCGAGACGGCGGGGTGGCTACGGAGGACGCCGATATCGCGGCAGCATTTAGTGATTTCTACACCTTCCGTATGCTGGCTCTTCGCTTGACCTTGCTGCGGGAGAAACGTTCTTGGCGTCGGTTCCCCTCCTAGCCTGACACTGGAGCAGGCGGATCTGTTAGAACGACCTATTAGGCCAGAGGAGGTAATCACAGCTATTTTGCGCCTCAAATTAGCAAAAGCGCCAGGGCTGGACGGCTTTTCGGCCATTTTTTATAAGACTTTCTGCTTGCAGGTGACCCCGTTAATGACCGCCCTTTTTAATTCTTTCTCAGACCCGGGAGCTATTCTGAGGGATCCTCCCTTCATCTACACCAGCATTTTATCGGCTCGGCTTGCTCCATTGATGCCAGGTTTGATTGACCCAGATCAGGCAGGATTCATACCGGAGCGCCAAACAGTTGACAACACTAAAAGGGCATTACACCTGATAGAGAAGGCCACCCGGACGTCTGGCGAGTACATGATGCTTGCAATTGACGCTGAGCAAGCGTTCGACCGAGTCCACTGGCCATAATTGGAGCAGGTTTTAGTGAAGGCAGGCATGGGAGTGAAGTTCCGCAATTGGTCCTGAATTGTTATACCTGCCCTACGGCGACGGTCAGAGTCAACGGCTGCACCTCGCCCCGATTTTCCATTGAGCGGGGCACAAGACAGGTGTGCCCCCTGTCGCGCCTGCTTTTCGCCCTTTGTATGGAACCGTTGGCGCAGGCGATGCGGCTCGACCCAAGGGTGCGCGGTGTTAAGATTGGGTCCTACATACACACCATCAGCCTCAAAGCGGACGATGTCCTGCTATCCTTATCCTCTCCTAGCGACTCACTGCCGGCCTGTGTAGATATTTTGGATGCGTTCTCTCGGGTGGCGGGATTCAAGGTCAACATGACTAAATCGGTGGCTCTGGACCTTTCATTGGAGGGACACACTCGGTCTTACTTGCAGGAGCACTTTCCCTTTCGTTGGGCGTCGGATGCCATCCCGTATTTAGGGATTCAGTTGGTGCCCACGTTGCAGGACACGGTCCGTATCAATTATGCGCGACTTCGCCACACGGTCCGAGGTGCGCTAGGTAGATGGAGACACCTCCGGCTGCCATAAAAATGACAATTCTGCCACAGATTCTCTATTTATTCCGCGCCATTCCGTTGCGGCCGCCTGACGGCTGGATCCGTCAGACCCAATCTGAACTTGCCCAGTTCATTTGGAACGGCAGAGGGCCGCAAATGAAGCTCAGACTGGCGACATTGCCCCCCAAGAAGGGAGGACTGGGTCTACCAGACCTGCTGCTTTACTACCAGGCGGCCCAACTGCGGACCCTCGTGGAGTGGAGCAGGTGGGAATCTGAAAAGCATCGGCTCTTACAGGACCAGGCTGTGGCGGGCCGCCCGCTTCAGCATTAGCCCCTTAACCTCTACGCCTCACACATTACGAGGGTGCCGTTGGAAGTGTGGGACTACACCAATCTTAAACATGAGCTGACCACCTTCCAGTCCCCTCTTACTCCCTTGCTTGAGAACCCGAATTTTAGCCCCGGGCAAGATACTTCGGCTTTTGCGCGGTGGCGCCCAGCGGGATGTAGGTTCTTGTTCCATCCGTACACGAGGGATGGGGTTTTTCCATTCGAGACCTTCCGACGGAAATATGCCTGCCAGAATCGGAACGGCTTCGGTACCTCCAGGCCCGGCACTGGGCGCTCAGCAGCCAGGTTCGGGAGGAGGCGGATCGTCGCCTACTGCTGTATGAGTATTGGCTAATCACGCGAGCAGCGGATAAAAAACTTATATCGGCCTTGTACCGCATGCTCCTAGACCGGTATACACACGTCTACAACTCCGGGAGGGCGCGCTGGGAAAGAGACTTGGGGCGTACACTTAGCAATAAAGAGTGGGAGGGCATTTATTACCGAGCGCGGCACTCCGCTTACCACATGGGGCTGACTGATACTCTCACCAAAATTGTTTCCTGGTATTACACTCCAGAGAAGCTACATGAGATAGATCGCACGAAGTAGGTGACCTGTTGGCGTGGGTGCGGCGAGAGGGGTACACTAGTCCATCTACTATGAGATTGTGCCCAGCTCCAGGGGTACTGGAAACTAGTCCTCGATGAGGTAGATTCACATTTTGATACGGAAATCCCGCGGTTCCCCTCCTATGTTTTATTGGGTCTGCCTAATCTCATTACCTATCCGCTGAGATCACGCAGGAGTCGTCTGATTGCCATTGCTCTAGGGGTCAGGGATACAGAACACCTGATCTTACTGGCGTACCACACACGTTCCCACATTTCAAGGGTGGTTGCATCGTCTCTGGAATGTTCTTGGTATGGAAAAGCTGTCTTTGGTTAAAGCTGGAGAGGGTGCTAAGTATGCAGAACTGTGGCAGCCGTTTCTATCCTTACTAGCCACGGAATTTAGAGAGGTTACATGCCCAGATTTTTACGCTTGCTGCTTGTCCCAGGATGAGGGTTGAGGTGCATTATGGTGGCCCGTCATGTTGCTACAGGTGGTGTTGGACCGGGAACGTGGGTGGGAGATGGGTGGTCGGGGGGTAAGTTGGGTCTAGGGGGGTGGATGGGGGGTTATTGTTTTTGCCTTTTTGTATCTTTGTTCACTCAGGCAGTGGTCTCAGTATTGGCATCGGCCTTACTCTTGCTCATGGCCCAGCAGACGTTACTGTCAGTTTTCTTGTTGCATGACTTCTGATGCTTTACATAGCCGAGGCCTTGTGGAAATGTGCTATATCTGTTTGTGCATTCATTTGTTAATAATAATCAGATTTAATACTAAAGTGCGAGTTGAGGGGCTATTGCCTCCAAGGGACATCTTACGGCCCTGTGGCCTCCTGATTCTTTAATTAACACGAGTGTTAGCACTTAGCTCTTTTCAACGCCCCCACTCTTTCTTAAGACGCGGCCGGCCCTGCTGTAGGCGGCTTGCTGTGCTTAACATGTGAAGCTCTGTTATTGTCATTGACTTGCTTGCACAACTGCAACTTCTTTGGCCGGCCCACTGGGTTGTAGGCAACTTTACCTGTGTTCTTTGTTTTATATTCTGTCAATAAAACAGATTTAATACTAAAGACTATAAGCGAAAATAGGACTTGGTGTAGAGGACTGGGTGTAGATGCGGAAGTATGTATAGGTATATTCATCATAGCAGTGTCACAGAATTACATTCCTCCACTGCATTGAGTCCCTTTGTAATGCTGTCAATCCAGGATCCAGCAAGTGCCACGCATGAATGTGGCACCCCTGAGTACACTCTTCAAGACACTACTGGACTTGTGGATGACAGAAGAGGTTGGTACCGGCTGTTGAAACCTATGAGAAGAACCCTAACGGCTGGCACTGCTTTCACTTGTAGCCATGGTAAAGAAGTGGATTACGAGGGTCAGTTGGCTGACACCCTGTTAAGCTATAGGAACACAGAAGCTGCAAGAAGTCCACTTTCCTGGAAGAGCCCAGATGACCAGTTTCAACTAGACCTGCCCTGAGCCAAGCTGGTGGCTTATGTAGGAGTGAGTCCTGACCCAGAAGTGTTGTACCTGAGGTCCTGGAACATGTTGCTGGTGTCAGAGTATATTCCTCCTGCCTAGCACTAAAAACCTGGTACTTAAAAACTTTTTACTAACCTTTTGCCTGGGGGACCCTTGTGGGGCCTTCACTGCATCTCCTGGTACGTTCATCACCGCAACAGCAAATACAATCCAGTGGGATCAACGCCAATCAGAATCAAATAACATCAAACACTCTTTGGCTACAGCCTGCAGCCCTGCTCCGCTGAGGAAATCAGACTTCCAGAAAAGAGTCTAAGTCCAAAGGTAGAAAGCTTCACCAAGCCCAAAGACTAGCAGCATCCGATCGATGAGGACCACTTCCTTGATACAAAATCTGGTCTTTTACCACTCTGAGCCTTTCCAGCCTTCATCGATACCTTCACTGACACCTAGTCCTTCTTCCGGCCTGGCACCGACAAGCTCGCCTTCGGATCCAGTAACCACCTTGTTCCCACTTAGAACTCACCTTCTTGAACATTTTCTAAGTGTGAAGGAAACCTTCAGACCAGGACCAATCCAACCTGTGCTCCATCGCGTTAAGCCTTAAACCATACTGTTAGAAATGGGGGTCTCTAGTTGGCAATGGTTTGCACTGTTGTCCAAGTAGGGAACCTTCTTCCTAATCAGGGTAAGGGGGATACAATTCTAAAATAAACCCTGCTCACCCCTTTGGTAGCTTGGCATGAACAGACAGGCTTATCTCCGAGGCAGTGTGTAAAGCATTTGTGCACACATACAGGATACAGTGAAAACACTACAAATGGACACCACACCAGTTTAGAAAAATAAGTAATCTTTATCTAAACCAAACAAGACCAAAACGACAAAAACCCACAATACAGTTATCAAAATGTGGAGAAGTGTGGCTCACTGGTTAGAGCAGGCAGACCCTGAAGCAGAGGTCAGACCCGGGACCAGGGTTCAATTCCCGACGCGGCAGGGTCTTGAGCTCAAATGTCAACGGACTCGATAATTCTCGCTTCGGTGCCTGACCTAATCATGGGTTCACACTCTGCAACTCTGGGCATTAAGCTTGCTTAATCTCCACAACGGCCCCCCCACGGCGGGATGCCTGGCTTTCACCTTGGGGATGCCCGTTAGGGGCTATCTCACGGGGAAATGCCAGGACAGGTTCCCAAGGCAAGCGCCGAGATGCCCCCCGGTGATTCGAGCGCTATATAAGAATATACCAAAAAAAAAAAAATACGCTTCTCAGAAGGTACAAACAGTTCTGTCCATAGCAAACTATAGATGCAACACTTTCAACACAAAGTACCTTGGATGCACCAAAAGTATAAACAGGAACAGCCGCTGGAGGGTGATGTGTCTGTTCCTTATGCGCAGAGTAGGTGATGCATTGGTTCCTTAATCCAGGGGAGGGGATGCGTTGGTTCCTTACTACCGCGCAGGGGAGGTGATTCGTCGGTTCCTTATAAAAGGGGAGGTGATGCGTCGTTTTTTACTGCGCAGGGAGATGATGCGTTTGTTTCTTACTGCGGCCTGGTGTCCTTGTAGACTTGGCGCCCCAGTGAAATGTGTGTGGGTCAGGGATGCGCTGGTTCTCGATGCGGCTGCGGCATCTGTGCTGCATTGGTTTCTCCAGCCGTGGTCCCATGATGCGTTGGTTCTTGCAGCCGCACAGCAGAGCTTGCATTGGAATCGGTGCGGTGATCTAGGACTCTGTAGATTAGTACACTCGATGCAGTGTGCAGCGATTTCTCCAGTCTCGGGCAGGCTATGCGTCTGTTTCGTCAGCGCCAAGATGACGATGCATGGAAGTTCTTCCTGCACCGCGGCGATGAGTCGGAAACCAGTGCGGATGCGCCAAGGTTCTCTTAGTTGCGTTGCTTTTCCAGCTCCCAACAGCAGGAACAACCTCCAGAGGCCCAGTACAGCAGCAGGCACCTCTTGGCAGGTCAGAACTCACAGCAAGGAAGCTCAGGGGAGCTGAGGGTGAAGTCTTTGTATCCTTGAGACTTTTAAAACAGGAGGCAAGCTCTACTTAAAGTCCTTGGAGATCTTCCTCAAGCAGGGGACACAGCACACAGCAAAGTCCTTGTCCTTTCCTTGGCAGAAACAGCCACTGCAGGCCAACCCCAGACAGCACGCAGCAAAGGGGCAGTACTTCTCCTTAAGTAATATAAAGTTCAGGGGTCTGGGCCCCACTTTTTATAGTACAAAATCCTTTGTTCTCTAGTGGAAGAGAGGCTCTGTGCTCTGTCCAAACCAGTTCTGTCCTCTCTGGCCCAGTTTCCCAGCACTATGTAAGGCAGACCAGACCGAATTCAGGTGCAAGGAAATCTCCTCCCCCTACTCTAAATGTAGCCCAGGTCTATTCAGCCCAGCCCTAAATCATTCTGAAAAGGCAGGACACACATTAACCCCATCCGTGGGGCTGTCTGAGAGGATGCACATCCCCAGCCCCTGTCACTCAAAAGCGAGACAGTCAATACACAAACCAGCAGAGGCACACAGGATGGCTAAGCAAAAAAATACCCACTTTCTTAAAGTGGTATTTTCAAACACACAACATAAAAATCCTCTTCACTAAAAGATGCATTTTTATATAATGAGTTCAGGGATACTAAACTCCATCTTCCTATTGTGTACCAATGGGAAGCTATATTTATCAGATGTTATAAATAAACTCCCAGTCTATCCTACGGGACAGATGGCCTTTCAATAGTGAAAAACAAATTACACTGTATTACACTATCAGGACTTGTCACACACCTCAGTGCATTTCTTACCTTTCACATATACTGCACCCTACCCATGGGTGCAGTATATGGGACCTTGGGCCTAACTTAGGGGTGACTCACATGTAAGAAAAGGCAAAGTTAGGGCCTGGCAAGTGGATGCACTTGCCAGGTCCACATGGCAGTTCTAAACTGCACACAGACACTGCAATGGGAGATCTGAGAACCTTTTGCAAGACTGCTAGTGTGGGTGGCAGAATCAGTGCTGCAAGTTCACTAGCAGAAGTTGATTTACAGGCCCTGGGTATACACACAGTGCACTGCACTAAGGACTTACCAGTAAATCAAATGTACCAATCATGGAATCACTAATCCATACACATAATTTACAGGGAGAGCATATGCACTTTAGCACTGATCAGCAGTGGTAAAGCGCACAGAGTAATAAAACCAACAAATACAGGGTCCAAAACAGAAGGCCAAAAAGCAAAAAGTCTGGGGATAAACCCGCTGAAAAAAAAACAAGTTACTTTCCTGTGCACTATGGTTCTCCAGTATTATCTTTCATAGATTCACATGCTTGTATCTTCCCCGTCGTCATGGTGGGAGTCTCACGGTAACAGGATGACTATAGCAGTATCATAGAGTAAAACACTGCTTAGAAAGTCCCATAGGATATCATAATATTTGGTTGCCAAACCTCCTCATTAGTTGGACCAAAACTCAGCCAATCAGCTGCCAGCCCTGACATCACACTCCCCAGCAGAGCCATCATACCTCAGACTTCCAGCCCAGAGTGAGAGCCAAGGATATATCTAGAGATGAGAGGTTTACCTGAGTAACGGGGAGGTGGGAGGGCCGCATGTGAATCTAAGAAAGTTAATACTGGAGAACCAAAGTGTACAGGTAAGTAACTAGTTTTTTCTCCAGTATTGAATGCTACAAAAAGTTGGTTTGATTTTCTGAATGACTTTGTTCTGTCAATGTAGAACTTTAGACACCTTTTGACGTCCAAAGAAAGTAGAGATCGTTCCGCAGACGACAAAGGATCCTTAAAAAAGTAGGTAACACCACAAGTTCGTTGAGATGAAATATTGAGGGAACCTTCGGAATGAACTTCGGATTTGTCCTCAAGATAACCTTGTCAGGTCGAAATTGGAGAAAAGGTTCAGAAATCGAGAAAGCCTGAATTTCGCTTACTCACCTTGCTGAAGTAAGAGCTAAAAGTAAGGCCGTCTTCCATGAAAGAAATTGTAAATCCGTTTTATGTATCGGTTCGAAAGGAGACTTCATAAGCTGTGCCAAAACCGTTTTAAGCTGCCAAGAGACTGTTGGACGGTGAACTGGGGGAAACGTCCTGAAAAGTCCCTTGAGAAATTCTTTTATCACTCTTTGAGACCAGAGAGATGAACGGTTAGGATCTCTTCTATATCTGGAGATAGCTGCCATATGTACCTTTATAGAAGCATGTGAAAGATTTGCTTTAGCCAAATGCAAAGATAAGGCAGGATTTGATCTGAAGAGATATTAAAAGGATGAAGATTTTGAGAAGAACACCATTGACAACACCTCCTCCATTTTGCTGAATAGGTCTTGTTTGTAGAGATTGCCCGTGATTTGGAGAGAATTTCTCGGCATTCCTCAGAAAAATTCATAGATTGAAACTCTGGCTCGTGAGGTTCCATGCCGATAAATTGAGCGATTTCAAATTTGGGTGGAGAATTTGACCTTTGTTCATGGAAATCAGGTTCTGAGAGAATGGGAACTGAATCCTGGGTGCCACTGAGTGCTTGAGGAGATAAGAGAACCGAGCTTGTCTCTGCCATGCTGGAGCTATGAGGATTAAGTGGCACGGCTCCGATTTCATTTTACGAATCACTTTTGAAATTAGAGGGAATGGAAGGAATGCATATGCGAACATCCCTGTCCAGCACATTTGAAGTGCATTGCCCCACGATCCTTTCTGATGGAATCTGCTTGCGAAGTGCTTGCATTTTGAGTTGTGAACTGTGAAAAGATCCAGTGATGGGGTTCCCCATAGGCGAAAGACTTGGAGAAGTTGACCTTGATGTAATTCCCACTCGTGAAAAACATTTGGAGATCTGCTGAGGGCATCTGCTCTTAAGTTGTCTACCCCCGGAATGTGCTGAACTTGCAGCGAGATGCTGTGGAGTAGCAACCACCTCCAAATCTCTTGCGCTTGTTTTGAGAGAAGTTCCGACCTTGTACCCCCCTGTTTCAGTAGGTAAACATGGTAGTCGTACTGTCGGTCCTGACCAGAACCGTGGAACCTCTGACCCTGCGTAGAAACACCTGTAATCCCAAGAACACTGCCTCTAACTCTAGTAGGTTGATGTGAAGATGAATTTCTCTTTCTGACTAATGACTTTGTATTTCTCATTCTTGGAGATGTGCCCCCCAACCTTGCAGAGATGCGTCTGTCATCATTACATAACTGTAACGCTGAGGTTCGAATAGCAGGCCTTTTGTTAAGTGTTTTCTGATTGCCCACCATGACATGGCCTTTTTCACTTGAGGAGAGATAGACACCCGGTCTTCGAAGCATTCTTGAGATTGAATCCACTGTTTGTCCAGAAGCTCGTGAAGAGGCCTCATGTGCAACCAGCAATTGGGAAGCAAGGGGATACAAGAAGACATAATCCCCCAAAACGACTTGTAGATTCTCACCTAAGTGAACTTTCTTGTTTGAAGATGAGAAGCCAGATTTATTATCTTCTGTACGCGTTCCTCTGATGGATAAGCTTTCGCTTCTCTTGTGCGGAGCATGGCTCCCAGAAACTGAGGAGATTGCGATGGGATAAGACATGACTTTTCCAGATTGACTTTTAGACTCAAACGACTGAAGAGATCCATGCAACACTGGAGAGAGAGCTGCGTTTCCTGAAGCGAAGCACCTTTTATGAGCCAGTCGTCTAGATACGGGAAGACTTGGAGGCCTTAAAGCCTTAAGTGAGCTGCCACTGGCGCCATACACTTCGTAAAAACCCTTGGGGCCGATTTCAGACTGAATGGCAAAACTTTGAATTGGTAGTGGCGCCCCACCACCATGAAGCGTAGAAATTTTCTGTGTTTCATATGGATCAGTATGTGAAAATAAGCATCTTAGAGGACAAGGGATGCCAAGTAGTCTCCTTTGCAAAGAAGGAGGAGAATTTCCTAAAGGGATAGCATGCGAAAAGATATCTTTTTGATGAATTGTTCAAACTTCTCAGGTCCATTACCTGTCTTCATTTCCCCGTAAGTTTTTCTTTACTAGAAACAAATGCAAATAAAAACCTTTCCCTCGTTGAAGACGTGGCACTTCTTCTATTGCCTCCTTTTGCAAGAGAGATAAAATGTTCGCTTTGAGAGTGGACAGGTGCTGTTGCTTTCTGAGAATAGGAGGTTGATTTGGAGGCTTCTGTATAGATTCCAGGGTATGGCCCTGATGAATTATGTCCAATATCCATCCATTTGTCTGTTGTAACTGACTTCCATTCTTGATAAAATAGAGCCAGATAATGGTTGTTGAAAATTGAACAAGTGGCGGGCGCTGTGTTGAAGCCACTGTCTTCTATTAGGCTGTTGAGACTTGCCTCTTGCCGAAGATTTTCCTTTTGACTGTTGCTGATACGAGGTGCCTGAGGATCGAAACTGCTGTCCACTTAAAAACTGGCGATAACCCTGCTGATTGTAAGGTTGATATCTGTCAGATTGATATGTTGGTCTTTGAGTATACTGTCCTCTCGACCCTCTCCTTCGAAATGACTGAAACCTGCTCTGTTGCTGAGAGCCCAATGCACGTGCTGTGTCGGTGTCAGCCTTGATGCCTTTAAGGGCCTCATCGATGTGCTTTCCGAAACAGATTTTCTCCGTTGAACGGCATGACAATTATCTTCGCTTGGACGTCTGGTCTGAACGAAATGAAAGCGAAGACATTCCTTGCCAAAGACTGGAGATTCATGAAAAGGCACATCAATAAGGCTTGACTTGATGATGTACTTGGCTGCACTGTGGCCAATTTGAATTGTTGGCAACACGTTAGCATTAAATTCTTCCAGTACTGCTGTTTAGTTTAAGATTTCAGCAACTGTCAAAGCATGGGAGACCTGCTTAGCAAGCGCCTGGCATTGACAGAACGAAGACTGAGGATAGCGGTAGAAAACATCCTCTTCCCAATCCTTCAGTACAATGACTCTCAGTCGGGAACAGATAGCCAGAAAAGAATTAGGGTTAACCCTGCTGATGGAGGGCTGCACGAGCAGGTTCTCTGGAGTGGGGAGCAGTACAAGAAAAGCAGGTCACAGAAGGGGTCTGTGAGGACGTGCCACCTTTTACTTAACAGGTGGGCAGGAGCATGATCCAAAAGGCGGATCGTGCACTGGAGGGCAACTCCTTGTCAAGGGTACTGTTTTGTCATAGGTCAAAAGTTTTGGGGCTGGGGGTGTCTGATCTATGGCAGAATTCATTGTCAGACGAATTTGAGATGGATTCCGGTCCGAATGTGACAACAATAGAATTGATGTTCTCCTCCAGGCGGCTGTGCATTGACGCAGTAGGAACTGGCATGGATCAGGGTGCCAGGCGTTTAGTTAGGCACATAACTAAACCTGAAGTGGGTTCAGGAGGCACAGATGGAGCCAAGGGCAGACCCGCTGGCAGTAACCCGACTGGAGGCCTGCACTGATCCTTGGGGTCTTAAGGCATGCCAGAGGGACACCGTATGGTGCCAAATGCAGAGCATGGCCCCTTTGAACACCTCAATCTGTAGTGGTGTTGCATATGGACCCTTAAATTCAAGGGGCATCAGGAACAGCTGCCGGATAACTGGTCATGGGACCGACCCCAAGAGCAGGCAGGAGATGAGTCCTCGATTTTGAGCGAGAACGGGCCTTACGTAACTTCCTCCGATGTTTGGAGACATACAGCTTGACTCAAGTTGTGGATCTCCCTCAGCTCATCAGAGCACAAACCCTGCACAACTTAGTCAAGGCCCGAACCCAGACACCAGAGGTACACTTTGTCAAATTCTGCCACAGACATTTGATTGAAACAGTTCCTACAAGGCTTGAACTCTCAGCTTTAGGAGGGAACATGTTTTCTTGCACACTAGATTAGTCAATTTACAAAAAACTTAATGGACTGTCAAAAACACAGAAGGACCCTGCTCTAAATCCATGTACGAAGGCACAGAAAGAATCAAACTGATGTCCGTGCACTTGGGTGACGCCAATATGCGGTTTCAGCTGTCACTATCAGCGAGGAGCAGAGTCGACCCAAACCTACACAACGCCACCCGCAGGGTTTTCATAAGTGATTGACCATATTAAATAGTTATAACTAGTTGAGGGCAACATCTTTATGAATGTCGATTTACCCACAAATTCCAACTCTCCTAGACGATACTCTACTCTGTACAAAGGCTACGTGCCCTAATGTAAAGAGTAAGCCATTTTACTGTGGAATCGATGCATTTCCAAAATTGTATGCACATGTTTCTGTCATCGGAACAGCCTTTAATTTGACTGGTGCTCTGAAATACATTCTCATGCAAGGTAGGCATATCTTTAGTGGCTCTAGGCAAGTTTACCCCCAGTACCCTCATACCATAGCTTTACGTTTTTTTATGAAAAAAACATACAATTGTTATTATATTCATTATTCACAAGCATTGCATAACAGGTCTTACCTGAATAGGAGAAAAAATCCATAAATTTCAAGGACCATGCCTACCAAAGGCCAGCCAATTAGAACTACACATACGCCACCAAGAAAGAAGCCGGTTGCTTTCATTTTGTGCTTCTGGAAGAAAAATCTATATGTTCTTTCTAAACCGATCACAAATGCCAAGCCAGCCACAAACAAAACCTGGAAAGAGAGAAAGAAGATGCTCTCTCAACAATTAAAATATAAAGCATTTAAACAAAATCCTAATCACATAATATAGTGGTAAAAATATAAATGTAAATGTGTAGCAGTGAAAAAACATATTCGACTAAATAAAATGATTTCACAACAATAAATATACGATGAGTAGGAGCTTCATAAAAATTATTTAGAACTCATAGCTGTTTCGTTTGCCATCAAGATCTTATTGTTGTAGAAGGCAAAATGTTGCATTCTTTGGACAGCTAGTCATTATCTCTGCAGTATGCCAAGTCGAAAAGTTGGGCGGTACAAGATCCCGGATGTTAGTGGAAATAGCCAAGGACATTTTGCATTTTTGTCATCAACCACGGATTTTGGTGATAGCACAATGCATTCCAGGTCGATGGAATAACATTCCAGTTTGAAATTCCAAGCACTTGAGGGATAACAACGATTGGAAGCTACACCCTCACGTATTGGTTTTTTCAAAAGTGTTTGGGTATGTAAGAAATTGGGTTATAAATTGAGGGGGCATATACCCACCTCAAATACTAATCACAATCCGGGCCAGGTTGAATCACTTAAGCCGTTAAATAAACCTGACCTCAACCCCCCTGGTAGCTATGGCACCTGTCTACCAAAGTGCTCTTCTCTGGAATCTGTTGGTCAGACGCATTCTCTGAATGACTATACATAATTCGCTGAACATTCCTCCATGTGGCAGTAACTAAGTAGGCAAAGGTTGGTTCGCCACGAAATGGACAGATTTTGTAACATTAAATTGTGAAATGTTGTTTTACTCAATGAGTTTCCTCTGGAAATATTCCTGCAGAGTGTGCCAGTCCTTTCCATGGCCCATGTGCTGCAACCGACCTCAGCATATGAGCGATGTTTTGCTCACCCACACACAACGCGTTTATACGTCCCGGATAGGCTACACTGCAGTCAACACTCTACAAATCAAGGTCTTAACATGGTGTTGTGTCTTACCTGTCCACTGATGAGCTTTATCAAGTGTCTGAAGCGCTATATAATTATATAAATTTTAATTGACTAGGTGTGGGCTGTGACCTCACCACCTTCACTCTACCGGACCAGGTGTGACCTAATGAGCTTCTATTCCAAAATGTCAATCCAGGGATCACCATTTGTGACAACCCCAGAGCTCTATACCCACTTCCTAGCTGACACCCCCGCGGCTAGATATCCTAAATGAACATGCACCGGTGGGATCACAAGCTGCTCTGTTCTGTGAGGTTACGTGCTCTCGTGCTCTCCGGGAACCTCCCACTGCTCGTCTTCTCGGCATACGGACTTCCCGCTCCCACAGCTCTGCAATGCCGGTTTCCACAACGCTGCAAACGCCGCAGTAGGCAGTCGTTCACCCGGGAGAACGTGTAAACGCAGAAACGCGAAGTGTGGAAGTTACTGCACCGGTAATTAAATCTGCGCCAAGTACGGACCTGATCGCGGGGGCGGAACGGGCGGCGCGAGCCGCACAAAGTGAACCTGGTGGTCGGCACCCTTAAACCCACCGCGAGCAGCAATTATGAGGCTGGGGGCAGGCGCATTCAGCATTATTAAGCCGGCCTGCAGCCCGCAGCTGATGCGGTCCAGGGAAGGTGCTCCTAAAGGTCCAAACAATTGAAGACAATGAGGATACCCAACCCTGCGGCAGGTCTAAGGGGGTGAAGCCCTGTGTGGCCGGGTACTCAGGCCAGAGGCAGTACCTTGAGCATATTGCCGTGCAGTGGTGGAGGTGAGAGCGCGGGCACTCAGAATGGAGGTAAGTGAAATTTTCCCCTATTTAAGAAATATTAAGGGGAGTTACATTGAGGGTACTAGGAAAAGGGGGCAGCTGTGTACGTGAAGTATTGGGGAATACAAAAGAAAGTTCAGGAAGGACAACCACCTAAAAGCCGTCGCACGCCGGAAGGAAGGAGTAAAGGGGAATAAACGAGATGGCCTTAGGAAAAAACAAGCCACGTAAGGCCCTAAAAAAAACCAAGAAAACAGGGAACAAAAGCCCTGGGGTGGGGGACTTGACTGAAACATCGAGAGGTGTGGAAAAGTCTATCAGGGATGTGGCAACACCCGTCGTCAGTAAAACACCAGAGAGAGGGTCTACCCCTCTCACAGGCCTAAGCTCAAAGAAGGTGTTGGAGTCTCCAAAGAAAGCAGGCGTAAAAGGCGGATCGGCAGTCTCAAAATCTATCAAGGACTTCCTAGGCAGACACTTTAAAGTGAAGGAGACGCCAGAAAAGGAGCCAAATGTGGTTGAGCCGCCGCTTATCATCGAGGACCAGGCAGCTAAAAGTGTGGAATATCTAGATCAGACTGATTTTGACATTGCTGAAATTGCACTGGAACCTCGCTTGTCATCTTCCCCACGGTTATTTCAGTCATTAATTATCCAGGAAATAGAAGTAGAAGTGGAGGAAGAAGGAAGAGAAAGTCAGAGTACTATATCGGGTGGGGGTGGCTCTGCCCAGAGGGATTCCAGCCCACGTGTGAATACAAGAGTGGAAAACCTTTATGCTGCTCGTACTGATTCTTCAGGCATTGCCGCGCATAGTTCGGAGGTGACGGGTTCATCTAGTCTATCTATGCTAGAGGTGATGCTAATGGTCCAGAAAACCTTACAGGGCATTCTAGAGGTTTCAGTGTTAAACAATGAAATTCTAAAAACACATAGTAATCAATTTAAGAATATAGTAGGGGACCTAACTCAGATTAAAGCCTTAATGCCCATTCTAGTAAGAGCAGTGAAAAGTCAGGAGGATACTGAAGAGGACGGGGAGAATGGTGTGGTAGGAGAGGATGAAGTGATAAAGGAGGTTGAAGTGGGAAGGGAGGTTGAAGTGGTAAGGGTGAGCAGACCCAAAGAAGAGGAACCAACAGTATATATCTCCCGTTGTCCTATGATTATAAAGAGGTATGGGGAAAGGAGGTGTACAAAACAAAATACCCTGAGGTGACGAAAGGGCAAAAAGGCCCCATGTACTTATCACTTGGTAAAGCATCAGGAGGTTGGGAAGGGGCCATCCCCAGATCCAAGGAAACAAGATAAGGTAGTGCTGCTAGAAACAAAAAAGTTATCTTTTGCAGATACAAGAGAAAGAGCCCATAGTTCTGAGGGCTTTAAGAAGGATTCAGGGAAAAGTATGGTAAGGAATACCAAGGCCCCTTGGAGGAATCACCCCAGAGGAAAGGAGGATGTTGAATTAGAAAGTGGGATCGAGACGCCGATAGGTGTAGGGCATAGTAACCAATCACCTGATATTAGCTGTAGGGCTATAGGTAGAGAAGATGTAATTAAGAAAGGAAGGGCCGATGAAAGATCCCAATCTTCACAGCAATTTAGGATGGTGAACACCTGGCTATTTGTAGAATCCATAGGGCAGGAAAAGAGGGAAAAAAGGGCAAAGAAATTAAAGCCCCTAAAATCGGTCCCAGTTGCTCGCATAGTTTGCAAAATCCCCTAGTTTAAAATAGGTTAGCACAGATGACCTCAAAGAAGTAGGGTTCCTGAGTAACAGCAGCGGGGATTACGTAACAAAGGTTCTCCTTCACTCAGCATTAATAAAAGTTGCCATGGAAAAAGCAGAGGCTGAGATGCTAAGGGAAGGGATTAGAATATTGAAGAGAGAGGAGGTGATGATGGCGAATCAAGAGAAAACATTACTCAGGAACCATGCGGGGTTGGGAGAACAGCAAATAAAAATGATAAAATCAGGACGGGGTACTAAGGAAGCCCTCGAAATCACGATAATTCCCAAAAACTTAGATTGGGAGGATGATGATGTTCTGGTGGGAAATTGATACAGAGAATTGGCATCTATGGGCCACGAGGAAGAGGGGTACCTGAGCAGCAATGATTAGGAAACTGGGTCGTCGCACAGCCTATCTATCCAGTCCTGGAACGTAAACGGATATAAAAGAATAGCGTTAGAGGAAGGATTTAAAAATATCCTTGGGAAAACTGACATTGCAAGTCTCCAGGAGACTTGGCTGTGCGACGAAGCACAAGTTACTACTTGTGTAACGATATATCTGTAAGAGACATTAGTTAGTGATAGATTCCTTACCTTAGAATATCCCCAGGCGTCAGACTGGATCCGGAAATTTTTGCGTAGCAGTACCCTTGCGCATCGGTAGGCGTCGTCTGCGGCTCCACGTCAGTCGTTGACGCTGTGGGCGCCGTGATGACGTCGGAGTACTTAGACGCCGCCTCCGCGTGCTTACGTCAGTTCTTAGACACAGCTTTTCCACGCCAGAAACGCAGAGCCATGCTAAAAACCAACACTGGTGCCATTGAAACTAGGGCCCTGAAAGGGGATGAGCTTAACCCAAGATATCGGTTCACAGAACGGGGAGGATGGGTGGGTCGGTAAGGAATCTATCACTAACTAATGTCTCTTACAGATATATCATTACAGAAGTAGTAACTTGTGCATCTGAAAGAGACACATTAGTGATAGATTCCTTACCTTAGAATAGATACCCCAGCAATACCAAACCTTGGTGGTGGGTCTGCGAACCAATAATCACACCAGCAAGTCCTGGAGGACGGAACGGCCAAAGAAGCCATCCCTCCGGACTTGGCTGTCCAGGCAGTAGTGTCTTGCGAACGTGTGCAGCGAGGCCCACGTAGCTGCCTGTCAAATGTCCTGCAAGGGGACTCCTAGGCCCAGGACAGTAGTAGTCGCCGTGGCCCAGTGGAATGGGCCCTCAGCCCAACAGGAGGTTCATTTTTAGCCAAAGAGTAGCATGCTTGGATGCACAACACGATCCACCGAGAGATGGTCCGTTTGTGCACCGCACGTCCTTTCTTAGCGCCCACGTAACCAACAAAGAGTTGGTCATCCACCCGGAACTGGCGTGTGCGATCCAAATAGAATGAAAGCGCACGTTTTGGGTCCAGGCGGTGGAGCCGCTCTTCCTCCTTCGAGGTATGCGGAGGCGGAAAGAAGGTGGGCAAGATGATAGACTGCCCGATGTGGAACGCTGTGACTACCTTGGGCAGGAAAGAGGGTTTTGTCCACAACACAACCTTGTCCGGATGGACAGAAAGGAAAGGAGGTTTAGAGGATAGAGCCTGGAGCTCACTCACTCTCCTGGCAGAGGTGATGGCAACCAGGAAAGCAGTCTTGAGAGTAAGAAGGCGGATAGGACAGTTGTGAAGTGGCTCAAAGGGAGCGCACATCAGAAAAGTAAGAACCAGGTTCAAGTCCAACTGAGGCATCACGAAGGGAACAGGTGGAAACGTGTGTGTGATGCCTTTCAGGAATCGATTTACAACAGGGGACTTGAACAAAGATGGTTGATCAGGCAGCCTTAGGAAGGCTGAAAGGGCAGAAAAATAGCCCTTGATAGTGCCCAGAGCAGAGCCCTGCTGGGCAAGAGAAAGAAGGAAGAGAAGAACCTCAGAGAGAGGGGCAGACAGAGGATCCACAGCCTTTGCTGTGCACCATGCCACAAATCTGTTCCACCTGCAGGCGTATACCGACTTTGTGGAGGGACGCCTGGCTGCCAGAATGATGTTACAGACTTCAGGAGGCAAGTCAAATGGCCTCAACTGTCGCCGCTCAATCTCCAAGCATGGAGGTGGAGACTGGACAGGTTCAGGTGGAGGACCGTCCCCTGCTGCTGCGACAGAAGGTCCTCCTGAATAAGCAGACGAACCGGGGGATCGACTGACATACTGAGTAGCTCGGGATACCAGTACCTTCGTGCCCAGTCCGGAGCTACAAGGATGACGTGTGCCCGGTCGCGCTTCATCTTCTTCAGCACTCTGGGCAGAAGTGGTATAGGCGGAAAGGCGTACAACAGACCGCATCTCCACTCGCGACGAAAAGCGTCTCCGAGCGAGTGCCGCCTTGGAAATTCCAACGCGCAGAACTGATGCGTGTTCTCTTCGGTGGCGAATAGATCTAACCAAGGCTCTCCCCACTGCTGAAATAGGCCTTGCGCCACGACCGAGTTCAGACGCCATTCTTGATCCATCATGCACCGGTGGTTGAGTTCGTCCACCCTGGTGTTCAGAGAACCTGCCAGGTGTTGAACCACCAGGGTCACACCCTGATGTTCCAGCCACTGCCAAAGGCGCAGAGCCTCCTGGCAGAGGGTCCACGACCCCACTTCGCCCTGTTTGTTGCAGTACCACATCGCGGTGGAGTTGTCCGTGAACACCTGCACTACACTCCCCAGGACAGAGGGGAGGAATGCCTTCAGTGCTAGACGAATCGCCCGCAGCTCCAAAAGGTTGATATGGAGCCGGGACTCCGCCGGAGACCAGAGGCCTCTGATCTCTGCCTCTCCCATGTGGCCTCCCCAGCCCTGGAGGGACGCGTCCGTCACAACTACGTGCTCCGGTTGGGGATCCACCACTGCAGCTGTCTCGCAGTGCCCTCCGAGATCAGGACATGGTCGGACAGGTTGCCCTGATGCTTGGCCCACTGAAACGTCAGGTCCCACTGCAGAGCCCGCAAACGCCAACGGCGGGATGCACCAGAAGGATGCAGGAAGCCATCAGCCCCAGAAGCCGCAGAATCAACCTGACCGAGACTCGGGATAAAGGCTGAAAGATCGGAATCAGAGCCTGTATATCCCAAACCCGCTGTTCGGGTGGGTAAACCCGAAACTGCGCCGAGTCGAGAACCGCTCCGATGAAAAGAAGCTTCTGAGAGGGGCACAGGTGTGACTTCAGCACATTGATGAAGAACCCCAGCTGGTGCAAGAGGTCTGCCGTCGTCTAGAGGTGGCTGAGAACTGTCTGGGGCGAGCCCGCCTTCAACAACCAGTCGTCGAGGTAGGGGAAGACTGAAACCCCTAACCTGCGCAGATGAGCTGCGACCACCGCCATCACTTTCGTGAAAACACCCGTGGGGCGCTGGTGAGGCCGAAGGGGAGCACAGTAAACTGAAAGTGCTCGTGGCCTACAGTGAACCGCAGGTAGCGCCGGCAGGACGGGGATGTGGAAATAAGTGTCCTGCAAGTCCAATGCTACCATCCGTTCTCCTGGGTCCAGGGCAGCCCAAGACCTGAGCCAGAGTCAGCATTTTAAACTTCTCCTTCCGGAGGAAGCTGTTGACGTTCCGTAGGTCCAAGATAGGGCGTAGGCCCCCTTTGCCCTTCTTGGGTACCAGAAAGTAGTGGGAGTAGCAGCCACATCCTACTTCTGGACCAGGAACGCGCTCGATGGCCCCCTTGGCCAAGAGGGCCGAAACTTCCTCCTGCAGAAGCCGCAAATGATCCCCCGATACGCGGTGGTGTTGCAGTGGCATGGCTTGAGGGGTCGTCTCGAAGGAGAGGGAGTAGCCCCTTCGGACGATTTGCAGCACCCACCTGTCCGATGTGACAGTGCACCAGTGGGATGGCGAACCCTTCCCCCCACTGGCGTCACGTGGGCCGAAAAGCACGGACTAGGAGGGTTTTGAGGCGGATGCTGCGGGGGAGGGTGTGGACTGGCTTTGCTGTTGTCCCCGACCGCCTCCACGGCGATTTCCACGGCCGCCACCGCGTTGGATCTTAGTCTGCAGTGCGTGGCTGGAAGCACGTGTGGGGGCGCCCCTTCCTTGTCCACGAAAGGAGCGAAAGGCACCCGTTTGCTGGCGCGGGGCCGAGAGACCCAAGGACTTGGCCGTAGTCCTGGAGTCCTTAAAGCGCTCAAGCGCATGGTCTGCCTTGTCGCCAAAAAGGCGAGTGCCATCAAATGGCATGTCCATTAGTGTATTCTGGACATCGGCCGAAAAGTTGGCGGACCTCAACCAGGCGTGGCGACGAATCTCCACCGTCGTTGCCATCGCCCTGCCCAGTGGGTCAGTGGTATCCAGCCCACACCGGATAGACTATTTTGCTGCATCCCGGCCTTCCACAAGGGCTTGGCCGAGTTTGGCCCGTACCTCCAACGGACACTCTGGCAGCAATTCCGCGACCGTGTCCTACAGAGAGTGCGTGTAGCGGCCCAAGAGGCATGCAGTGTTGGAAGACCGCAGTCCCAGACTAAGGGATGAGAATACCTTTTTGCCGTACTGCTCATACCTCTTGGATTCCCTGTCTGGCGGAGCCGACGGGAATGCGGTCTGGAAATTTGAAGCCTGGATGACCAGACTCTCGGGGTGAGGTGGGTGGACAGGAAACATGGGTCGCCCGGGGCCGGGCAGTGGCGTCTGGCCACGTTACTATCTACGGTCGAACCCGTAGCGGGCCTGGACCAGGGTCCTAAAAGAACGTCGGTCAAGGCCTCATTAAACAGCAGCAGAGGCCCGGCCGAGCTGGACTGCGGTTTAAGTACCTCAGTGAGGAGGTTAGTCCTCACCGCCGCGACGGGAGCTCAAGGCCCAAGGCCTTGGTCGCCCTCATCAATACCACACTGTAGGTTGCCCCCTCCTCCGTAGCCACGGTAGGAGGCGAGACAAAGCCAGGGTCTGGTGAGGTGTCCAGACCACTGGCATCCCCAAGTGCACCTGTCCAGTCCTCTTGAGACTGACACTCTCGTGTCAGAGGGTCCTCAGACCCCTCCCAATACTCCTCATCACCCATCCCCTGATAATCAGGGTTGTCAAACGATGGGGCCGGTTCATAGAAGGTTAACTCCCCAAGCGGCGTCGAAAGCGGCACCCAGCGGCGCCGTCCCGACGCTGGAACCGGAGCAAGGGAGGTATCAGAGACGGCACCGCCCGAGGTGACACCTGAGGGACTGGCGCCGGTGAGGTCCTTAGGCCAACCGGCGACGACCCGGATCCCGAAGCGGATTCAGTGGGGCCCTGCGGCGCCGGGCCCGAAGGCGCCGGCGGCCCCGAAGCCCCCGACCCGCTAGGGCCCCAGACGGGTCCGCTGGGCCCGTAGGCGCCGAGGAGCCCGTCGGGGAAGAGAGGGACCTCATGGCCATGAGGAAACGCTGGATCACCCCCAGCGTCGCGTTCTGCCCAGGGACCGGAGGCTGTGGAGCAGGTCGCGACGCCAGCGACTCTGACGGAGCTGCGTGGGCGGTGTCACCCGAACCCCCGGCCGCGTCGAGCGAGCGTCGGGGGGGGGGGGGCTGTCAGAAGAGCGATGACGTCTCTTCGACTTCTTGTGCTTACCTGACGACGACTTCGACCCGGAGGAGTGATGTCGACTCTCGGAGCTGTGATGGCTCCTACCCCCCGACCTGTCCCTCGACTTCCGGTGGGACCAGGACCTCTCGCGGCGCGGGGCCGACTGCCAGAGTTCGAGTCGCTTGCGGGACCGCTCCCGCCTAGCTTTCGAAGTCGGGGCAGGTCTTGTCGTCGTTGTCGACGCCGAGACAGTGGAGACGCCGAGACAGTGGAGACACTGACAGTGAGGGTCGGTGACCGACATCAGTCGGTCGCAATCCTCACAAGGCTTGAAACCTGGCATCCCTATCAGCACCGTCCGGAGTCGCAAGACTCAAGAAAAATTATCAAAAGGGATCAAAAAGTCTAGTCAAAAAGTGACTAAAGTACTGCTTCTTCCAGATCTGCGCTTGCTGGCGCGGAAAAAAGAAGAACTGACGTCAGCACGCGGAGGCGCCATCTAAGTACTCCGACGACGTCATCACGGCGCCCACGACGCCGGACGCGGAGCCGCAGATGACGCCTACCGACGCTCAAGGGTACTGCTACGCAAAAATTTCCGGATCCAGTCTGACGCCTGGGGATATTCTAAGGTAAGGAATCTATCACTAACGTGTCTCTGTCAGATACCCCAGTCACTGAAGGCTTTGCCCATCATGTAAAGCCCGCAAAAAAGAATCAAGTAGGTAGGCCATCAGGCGGCCTGATGACCCTTGTGTCAACAAGGATAGCGAAAGATATACAATCGCTTCAACTTAATTGTAATTGGGTATTAGGCAGTAGAGTATTGATATCAAATAAGAATGTAGGTGGCGGAGGGTTATGCATCATAAATGTGTATATACAGAAAGGGAAAATAAAGGAGTATAATGTGGAGTTGGACTGCTTAAAGAAGGATTTGGAAGGATTCTATGACAAATATATCCTAAAGACGTGCTTTTAATATTGGGCAACTTCAACCATAGATTTAATCCCCCAAAAATTGACCCATGGCACAGTGATGTGCTAAGAGCCTATAATATAGAACTTGCGAATTTTCCCTATCTCCACCCAAGATGTAAAGCTCGGGCAGCTGTTGGGAGCCATGGGCCTGATCTGTGTTAACGGTAGGAAAGAAATGGATAGGGCAGCAATTGTGCCCCATAGATTATGTATTTATTCAGGCTTGGTGCTTCTATTTAATAAAATACTTTGAAGTACTTGGGGTAGAGGGAAGTGATCATTTCCCCACTGCTGATGGAATTACAGGTAAACAGGGATCCGCCGAGACAGAGAGTGTTACAAATTGATGTTGAATACCCAAAGTGGTTTACAACCCGGATAAGCAAAGAATATTTAAAGAAACTGAGAGCTCTCCAATTATTAGTTGGGCTTGAAAACCCCCTACCAGGGGAGTGTTTACCCTGGTATGAGGATACAATAAGACAACTGGTGGAATGCCTCAGGATAAAAATCAAACGGGGAAATTATGAGCAAAAAAGTAAAGCTAGGGCATTAATAAACCTTGGTTTGATGATGAATGTCGGTATTTAAAGGCCACTATTAGGAAACATGAGAGAGGCCTTAGGTGTAATTATAATGATATATCATCATCATTAGAACTAAAGAAACGAAGGATAAAATACAAGGCGACCATTAGAGATAAAAAAGGTCCTTTAAGGAAAAACGCTGGGTGATCTTACTCGAGACTATTGAAGAAAAAAATGTTAAAGGATTCTGGAAACTGATTAAGGAATGCACGGGGATGTCGTGGGATCCCTGCAGTGCTCCTTTCCAGAGGTTAAGTGGGTAGCCTACCTTGAGGAAATATATGGTAAATGGCCGACCAAAGGGGAAATAATTTCAACAAGCTGGCCTGGAGTCATGGAAGATATACTAGTGCATTTCACCTCCAGATATAATAGGAATGTAATAGCTGGCTTAAACCCAACACGAGCTGCCGGCCCGGACAACCTACCAGCAATTATCATAAAAACTAATCCAGACTGGTGGGCTGAGTTTTTTTCAAATATGTTCCAGGGGATATTAAAGACAGGTATCATGCCAGAAAGTTGGAACGGGGCTATCTTTAGACCGGTACACAAAAAAGGCGATGTAAATTCCCCAAAAAACTACCGCCTAATAAATCTCCTCGATATTGGGGAAAAGTTATTCTCCAAAGTAATCCTAGGCCTGCTAAAGGAATGGGCAGAGGATAACCAGATAGTACCCCCAGAACAGGACGGGTTCATAGAAGGGCATTCAACGGTGGACCAATGTTTTGCGCTCTCTGGGCCTTCGCGCGGAAGTCGATAGAACAGAGGGGTAATTTATTCTGCTGTTTCGTGGACTTCCGCGCGGCTTTCGATCTCGTGGGCAGGGAGCAGTTATGGTCAACATTGGAAGGATACAATCTACACGGAGACCTTTTGGCAATTATAAAAGCTGGGCCCAGATAATCTTGGATGAGGAGGGTAGATTGTCTGGGAGGATCCAGATTGGAAATGGCTTGAGGCAGGGGTGTTACTTGCCCCACTGCTTTTTTCCCTGTTTTTGGCCGACTTACCAGCAAAACTAAGAGGTTAAAGGGGCTAGCCCAAAATTGGGAGGTAATGATGTTTCCTGCCTATTATACGCAGATGATTTAGTGATTATGGAACTGACTCAGATAGGTCTCCAGAGAAAATTAAACATGTTCAACGAATATTGTCAGAATAAAAAGTTAACAGTGAACATGGATAAGACCAAACTTTTATGCTTCGTTAGGAGTAAAACTAGATTCCCTTGGTGTCTGGGTACAAACCTACTCGATAGGGTGAATGAATACAGATACCTAGGAAACTGGTTTATGAGTAACCTTAAATGGTAAACCCATCTGGAGGCTCTTAAAATAAGGGCATCTGCCTCTGTGAAGGGGCTAAAAAGATTCAATAGTGTCTATGGAGAAAACTCAGGTAGGCCGGTTATAAAAGCATACTTATCAATGCCCCCCCTCCCCCCCAATTCTTGTATGGGGCAGAAGTGCTTTATTTAAGTGGGAAAAAAGGGTGGGATAAAGAGGAGGGAAATATTTTTTTAAATTTGCTCTCATTGCCTAAATCCTCCATGGTTCAGGCTGCAAGACTTGAGCTGGGAACTACCTCCTGGGCAGTAACTGCTTGTATGGCACTAATTCGCTTTTGGCAGCGCCTAGGGTCTGGAGAGCAGTTAAAAATGTCCCAGTGGTGTAAAAGCGAAATTGTCGCTAGTGAACTGTCCTGGGCGAAAGAAACAAGAGCTGCACTAAGTGAAGCTTATGGAGTGTTGGGTTTAAAACTATGCCCGCAACTGGGTCATCCAGGTACAGCTAAGAATGATCTGAGGACACTGTGTGCTGTGATGTCCCGCACATATGAGAGAGTATCTCTCGCAGAAAGCCTTGGTGTCGCATATGACCCTGGCTTGGGAACTTAACCAACAGTATCCCTATTTAGACAGATTGCTGATCTACCATTTAAGACGTGAGGTAATAAAAGTGCGAATGGGGATAAACCCCTGCTATGGGAATAATGGAGTTAAAAATGTTATGTTGAATAATAATGGTACCTGTACCTGTGCATATTTTTTTAGACTGTATGATGTTTTTAGATATACGAAAAGAGATTTTATGCCCGATATTTAAAAAATACAGGATCAGAAACAGGATGCAAGCTGCTAGCCTTATAGCTGAAATGACGAATCTAGATATTGCTTGTGCTATGGGGAAATTTATGAGCAAAATCAAGGTGTTCCTTAAGTGTACAGAGTAAATATCGTATACTGCGCATTTGGGGTAGGATGAGTCTGTGCTTGTAAAGGTTAACAATATGGCATGGAACCTCTTGGAAAGGATTTGATGCTGATGGAAAATTACCTGACTTAATTACCCATAGGGGGACATTTGTATCTAGTATGAAGGAAAGTGCTATTGTATGTGATGTACATATGCCACGTTTTTAATATGATCTTGTTTATGTTTTTATAGTTCTTTTATGTATAGGGTATACTTTTAAGGTTGCAATTAACCAAATAAAGCTTTCTTACTGACACCGGTGGAATCGGAGCTAGAATTATTCCCACATGGACTGCTCTTCTACAAGGGAAGGAAAAGCTGGATGAAACCTGGAAGCCTGCAGCATTAAGGAGTGGCTTAGGGACCACAAGTGTGTCATTCTGGAACCATGTAACCTCTTACTTATTAATGTATTCTTCCATAAACATAGAATGGAGTAAACAATTTCATTCATCCGGCCATTGGAGTGCAACCCAGTGAAAGAAATTAGGCTAATTCGGATTGAATCCGAGAGCTACTATTGACAAGAATCTGGGATCCGTGCTGGTCGCAGTGAAATATGCTGAAATTGTTCCAGTTTAACTTTCCGACGCCTGGGCAGATTCATCAGCACCCACCCATTGCCTGTTTTCTGTTCGGAGCAGCAACCTGAAGGCGGCGAGAGGAATTCTTATTTTATCTTCCAGCTGGGTCTAAATAAAAGGCCTGATTTAAAAGGCCAACAGTGCTTCTTTTCTTCGAGTATGATCCTCGCTGGGTCCTACATTGAGCCTAACACTTGGATGCCACACAGTTTGTCGTCATTTCGCAAGTACTTAAGAGAAGCTAATATATGGAGGCAGGATTTGACTTTGCTGTACTCCTGTATATAGAGGTATGCATGCACTGTAAGAATGTCAGATGTATTGGTTTGTATAAGAAGTTGCACAAATACAGAAAAAAAAAATAAGTTCTAAACCAATGCCTTGCAGTTTGATGTAGTTTGAGGGTGGTTCATAGCTCACTGTGCTACATTACCAAATCAAGTCAAGTCAAAATATGCTTTATTCGAGATTTCACTCATAAAAGCAAGAACAGTCTAAATTTAAAAATACAATTACATTTTCAATCAATTATATCAAAAAAACTAAAGCATAATATTTACAGTTTATGACTCGATATACAGTTCCAATTTTGAACAATTTCATGCAACGGAAGTTAACCATTTTTAAAAAATAATAAAAAAGTTAAAAAACACTCAAGTATAACAAATTTGTAATAAAAACATAGATAAAACATACGGACAATTTACCCAGACAGAGAATAGTCAAATGACTAGCAGTCTCTGTCTGATCGACCATGCCCATCCAAGATATTTGATATCTATATCTCACTGCTAGTGCATATAATACCAAGGCAACTGTACTACTGGTAGTCCCTAAATTCTAGTACATCGGTTTTAACCATACACGTCTTGGGTCCGAATAGGCTGTGCAAGAAAATAAAAAATGGCCCGTAGTTTCTTTGGTGGAACCACAAACAGGGCAACTAACACTCAACCCACCTTCCCATTTAGCTGTCAAAAATCTAAGGGCGAGTGAACCTGCTCTCAATTGGAAAAGAAGTTTTCTATCACCAGGTCTAGTTTTACTATCCCAGTAGGGTTCCAGAGAAGGATAATACTTAGCCTCTAAGAATCCTTCAGTCATAAATCCTGAACTAGTACTACTCCAACCCCGGGAGGCTACCTTTTCCCAATAAATTTCTTTTAGAGCACTTTTAGTAGGGAATATTGCTCCAGCTGGGTCTGACCAAAGCGAACCCATTCCAAGCTTGTTCAAGATTGCTTTCAACGATTTAAGCCACCCGTTTTTATGGAATATATCCGCTTTGATGATATCTAAAAACCCCTCAGCATAATGGGAAAGCTCAGGCGTGGTCCTGAGCCTTCTCCAGTACAGAATCGGTCGAAGCCTGACCAAGTCTGTAACCGCTTTTCTGCCCAGATCGTACCTAAGGGGCAGCAAGGGAGTACTTTTCGGGACACCAGTTATTGCCCGGAAGAACTTATTTTCCGATATTTGTAGAGCAGCCCCCTTCTCGAAACCCCATAGCTCAGCACCATATAATGCGGAGCCAAGAGCCTTTGCTTCATATACCTGCAGAGCAGGCTTTACAGGTTTCGTCAAGGACTTTCTATGCTCGGAACTAATAGCACCTGATAGTTGCCTGTGCCTCAATGTAGCAATATCTATATGTTGGCACCATCCACTCTTATTTGAGATGTGGATACCCAGATACGTAAAAGTGTTCACCACTTCTAAAGGACGACCATTCATAATAATTTTAGATTTAAAACTGCGATGGGGATTAAAAATCATAAGTTTTGATTTGGTCACTTTGGCCTCCAGGCCATGCTCACCGCAAAATAGATCAAAGATAGACAGTGCATGCTGTAAGCCACTTGGGGTCTTTGATAGGATAAGCGTGTCGTCTGCGAACATTAAAATAGGTATTTTTGTACCAGCTAATGAAGGAGCGTCCAACTTCGCAGATAACATGCGGGATACGACACCGATAATGAACAGTGTAAAAAGAGTGGGGGCCATTGAGCAGCCTTGCCGGACGCCCCGCTCAACCGGGAAGTCCGCTGTCACCATGCCCTGCACCCACCACTGGATTCTAACAAAGGTTACTTCATGGAGCCGCATTATCAGTGTCAATAGATCATCTGGTACACCCAGGTTCTTAAGAACAGACCACAGCTTCGACCGCGGTACTAGATCGAAGGCAACCTGTAAGTCGACAAAAGCAGCGTATAGGCTACCTCCGCCCAGCACCACGGTCCTCCATTGCAGTAAGTTAAAGCGGAAAACCTGATCCACAGTACACATGGACCTACGGAATCCCGCTTGAAATGGTGACAGAGCATCATTATCCTCAGCCCAGTCAAGAAGCCTGTTCACAATCACACGCCCTATTATCTTTTGGATGATGTTTATAAGGCTTATCGGCCTGTAATTGCTGGGCTGGGATCGGTCACCTTTCATGAACACTGCTATAATTACTGCTCCCTGCCAGGATGTCGGTACCTCTGCACCCTACATTACCAGTAAGTAACAAAAGTACCTGTGTATCAAAACTGGAACCCTCTTACCTATCTAAATAAAATATAGATCTGTGACCTGCATGTTACACAGTGTGCAGTGCAGCATGTATTTTAACCCTCTGTGCTAGCTTATGAGTCAAAGCGGCGATTACATAAAGCACAGCTCCCTAGAGCAAGGGCAATAACCACCTGAGTCATCTTTAAAAATAATCATAACTATTATCGTTATTATCCACTGAAGTTTGCTGGGCGTACACAGATCTGTGCGGCAGGTGATTTAACCCCACAAGATATCTTAAAAGCAGCATCTTTGGAAAATATTGAGTAAAGCAGAAGAGATTTACTGTAAGGTTTGTTCTTATTGCCAATTTCTTTGTGGCAGAGTTTTTAAAAAAATGAAGGCCCGAGTTCATCGTCCGACTTTGTTTTTCAAGCTCCGCGCCTGGTGACTCCTCCCACTTTCCTCTGACATACCTTGATCCTCAGTTCATGGGTTCCCGAAGTACATTTTTCCAGTTCAAGCACTGGTGGAACCAGAATTTTAACACGTACTTATATGCCTACTTTGGTGCGCTGATTAGCGCCAACATGCTGTTTTACAGACACTTAAGTGTGTATTGACACTCTGTAGAGAGGCAGAGAAGGGACGCAGATGTGCTGAGTAGAATAAGCAGGGCTTTAATTGGGATGAAAACAACTGGAGGGTCTCTCAAAGGGGTGTAGCCGATGTGATTAAGGACGTGCCTTAAAAACACACAAAATAAAGTTCTGTGCTTAGCATAGTGTGCCGCCCAACTGGTATTTTGCTGCTTCTGTCACTGCATCCAGATATACAATACAAGTAACATTACACCTTCAGCAAGCCAGGACGTGGCTTTGCCAATGGTTGTTAGTTGTGTAAGATAAATAAGCAAGAACTATGGCTTCATTGTATATAACATTGAAAATGCTTCCGTTCTGAAAGGATGAGAAACTGAAAGAACGAATTTACATCAAAGCCAGTGAAGGGTGGCAATGCTGCAGAGTTAAAATGTATTATTCATACGGAGAACGAGGGCAACCAGTAGGCTGGAGGATCGTGCACACCGTTTCCGTCTTGTTGCATAAAGTGGGGTGTAGGTCCGTGATGAGCAGTCAGTTGCGTGAGGCATGCTGGGAGGAGTAAGTCCACACTTATGACAGAAGTGAAACCGCAAGTCCCAGCATGCTAAGAACTGCTGTATGAGATAAAGCACCTTCGCTCCCTGACACTACTTTGTGTCCTGCCTCGATGTCCAGGCTTCTTCTCGCTGGACCCTGCAACTGGATTACTGAGTGGCACCTTAGTGGACTTTGAGTGGCTGGCGGCTTGTCGTACACCTGCAGTGCTGATGCAGTTAAAAGCAGTGGGAGAGGTGCTTATGAGGTATCTGTCCGTCGTCAATACTGTTCATGTGCCCCATTGCGCGCATGCGTATCAGCATGCCACTTTCTTTAGATTTTCTCTAACTTCAGCAAGGCGTTCTACGGGGTGCAGCCGCCACTAATGTCCGCTATTAATGTAATAGAGCAAGCGATGAATGGATGCACTTTTAAAAACAAATAACTAATGTAAATATGGCGAGCCGCTAATAATGGTGCGCGGCTGCCATTAAAAGCGAGGCACGGGTGCTCTTTAAAACAAGAAAATGTCGCGTTTGTGGCAGAGTGCTGTAAACTTGTCAGGGGTGAGTTCAAGGGGCTGGTAATGAGGCTCCTTCAGTTAAAAATGAGAAACAAAACTATTCTTGACGTGCTAAACAAGTGGTGCGCGCACGAGCGCAACGGCAACCCCTATTCTTTCAATTATCGCGGGCGCGATAATTGAAACCACTTGACAGCCTATTGGTGTCTATTACGCGCACCATGCGCGTAATAGACACCAATAGGCCATGGGCGGAGCAATGCGCCCATCTTTGGCCAATTGCATGCAGTCTTTTATAAAAAAGACGCATGCAAAGGCCAATGGGGTAGCAGAAAAGGAAAAGCACACGCACAAGCGTGTGAGATTCCTAGGTGACTGCTGAATCCCCCTTTTTCGATTACTAAATGCCTCGCGCTGCACGAAGTACTGCTGCGCAGTGCAAAGCTAGGAGCGAGACCTAAAAATTACCTATAATTGTCATGCTAGTACGGGTACTCACAATTTCAGATATGTGCAAATATCTACTGTTTCTAAATTCTATATTTTGTTCCAATTTCAAAAATACATAGGTGTCTTTCATACTGATTTTTCCATGCATATATTTACCCAAATTAATTGTTGGATGTAACGGTATAATGCTTTCAAACAGCTACCACAATTAGAAGAAGTTACAGGTGGAAACGTTGGCACAAATGGTGTTTTTTTCCAACTAATTTTCAATTTTTCTATATTTAACTGTTTGTTTCTATAACGAAACCTTGAAGGATCTACACAAACTACCCCTAGCTGAATTCAGAATTGTGTCTACTTTCTAAGTTGTATAGCTTTCCAGGATCCATTATTGCTTTCATACTCATTTCTACCATTAGAATACCACAATCCCGGAACAAATTAGAGAAACTTCGTAAAAAACAAGTCCATTTGCAATTGATGATATTGATGCTGACGGACTATTTAAAGGCCGAGGTAATCCCTGTAGGATTACAAGTCCGCAACGTACCAGGGATTTTCACAGACAATCCGAAATACACAACTAGCTTCAGCTACATAGGAACCACGTGTTCACGCCATTGGCTTGCACTAGGGATTGATACCACCGTAGAGACATTGAAATCACTCGAAACTGAGATCGCGGATATTCTAAAACAGATCCAAGACTCAGGTACTACTGAAGATAGCAAGAAACTCCTAGAACAGGTCGATAAAACCATTGCAGAATATCAAAGAATAGAACAAAATAAAAAATCCAACAAAATCAAAAAAAATATAAAATCATATAATATAGAAGTGACATACCCGTACCTACAAAAGGACTTCTATACAAATCGGGCGTATGCTAACCCCCAACAATATAGGCCCTGGGGTAGGTATAACAGACGGCGAAATTTGGTAGGCTTCTTAGAAACCTCAGCCGAATCTTCCGATAATTCGGACGCAGGTGAAGGCAGTAGTACATCCCGACGAGGCGGTTCACATCAGACCGGTGGTACAAATCCTTTTTTACAGAGAGGCCAACAAGGCACACCCCAAAGAGGAAAAGTCAAGAAAACCCAGAGATGGGTCAACCCACCAGGGGAACGACGGACGAGGAACAATTTCTACCAGTGGTAGACTCCGCTTCCCCCAGCATAGAAACAATTCCCATCTTCAACATCTCCAATTACTCCTTAAGGGAGGATGAAATTTCCCTTCTCAAAAAAGGACTCACTTTTGTGCCTACAATCCCGCCCAATTATTTGGAACTACAAACCGAACTGATGATATTCTTCAGACGAGTTCGGCTAAAGGCATTCTTTCAACTACATCCCAGTCAGGAGAGTAATGCCCTAACACCTTTCCGGCCTCCCTCTAATTTTTCTCCAACTTCCGGGATGATTCCACCAGAGATAATCACCTTCGAGAAGTTGGTCTTAAAAGATCTCTCCACTTTACAAAACACCCGTAATTTCATCCCATACAATATCACGCTGAGAGAAAAACAGGCAATCACTACTCTCAAAATGAACAACTCTCTGATCATCAAGAGTGCAGACAAGGGTGGTGGAATCGTTCTCCAGGATTTCGAGTCCTACACCTCTGAAATACAAAGGCAGTTAGACAACAGGGAACATTACCAAAGGCTAGCATCCAATCCTACAAAGGAAATTCAGGAATTAATAAAGAATATCACCACGGACGCAATGAGAGAAGGTTTCTTATCTAAGAAAGAGTTTAACTATTTAAATATCAAAAGCCCCAGAACACCAGTGATATACACTCTTCCAAAAATCCATAAGAGCCTCACTGCACCACCTGGACGGCCCATTGTATCAGCTTGTGGCTCTATTGTAGAGCCATTAGGAGCCTTTATTGACTTCTTCATAAAGGAGTTTGTCCCCTCAACACCCTGTTATGTCAGAGACTCCATGTCCATGATCTCACTGGTTGAAAATGTACCCTTTAATCCAGTAACCGACACGCTTTGTACCATGGACGTGTAGTCGCTTTATACAAATATCCCTCAGATAGCGGCCCTGAAGGTGATTCAAAAAACTCTGGACACACGTCCCCGCCCTCACGCAATACCAACATCTTTTATTCTACAGTTGCTTGAAATCTGCCTAACAAAAAACTTCTTCACATTTAATGGCCTTTTTTACCAGCAGATCAAGGGCACCAGTATGGGGCTATTTTTGCCCCAAACTTGGCTATACTTTTCATGAATGAGATCGAAAAGGAGGTGATACTTTGTCCATCTAATCCATTCTATCCAGGAATTGTATTATGGCGTAGATACATTGACGACATCTTCATGATCTGGAGATGTGAAGTCAATGATCTGCGCCATTTCCAACACTGGATGGACAACAATTGCTGTGGTCTTCGCTTTACCCTAACTTCGAATAAAACCTCTATCGATTTCCTGGACCTTTCCATTTTCCATCAAGAGGGAGTTCTCCTGACACGTCTGTTCAGAAATACTACAGAGCGGAATACACTATTAGACTATTCCAGCAACCATTCCAGAGCACTACGGGATTCACTCCCATTCTCTCAGTTCCTGCGAATCAGGAGAAATTGCTCGTGCAGGCAGGACTACTTTAAAGAAGGTGCCATCCTAGCAGAAAAACTAAAAAACAGGGGCTACCCGAGGCGTATTGTTAAAAATGCCCTTAAAAGGGCATGGTAGAGACCTAGAGAAACCTTACTGACACCCACTACAAAGACCCCACAGGAGAGAATAGCTTGTGTAACCACTTTTCCCCCCGTGTCAAACAAAATGAGAAAGATGACACTCCGTCACTGGCCTGTCATTAATGCGGGCATACTAGAAATTGAGCGCCCTTTATTTGTTTTTAAAAAAAGCAAAAATCTGAAGTACCATCTAGTCCGAGCAGCATTGCCAAGCCCCGATCAATCCTCTACACTTGAAAGCATATGGGGTCTGTCCCCCGTTGTAGGACATGTGAAATGTGGCAATTGCAGTGTGTGTGACATAACCATTGAAGGGAAAACCAGAGTATTTAATAACATCACCTTTACCAGCTCTTCACTTTCTAATTGTAACACCTGTAATGTGATATACTTGGTTCAGTGCCCATGTATGAAAATGTATGTGGGTCAAACATCGCAGAAGGTGAAAACAAGGATCTGCCAGCACAAGAGCCGCATCCGTTGCCAAACCCAGAATGCACCACTCGCGGAACATTTCACCAGTGCCAAGCACACAGAAAATGACTTAAAATGGACTGTGCTAAAGGCACTAAGGCTACCACCTAGAGGAGGATGTATGGCTCAACTTCTAAATAAGGAGGAACTGAAATGTATTTTACTTCTGGACACAATTCGGAATGGTCTCAACCGTACTGAGGATTGGGCAGGATTGCTATGAATTGCCAGAATTTGACTTGAGACACTGTCAAAATTTCCTTATTTTAACACCAGTTTGCTCATTAGTCTAATGTATGATGTGTTCTAACATAATGCCAGACGTTGTCTGTTTTCTAAAATCTAAATCATGCTTTCTAAAATCCAATACTTGTTTGTACAGAGACTAAGGTTGTCCGATGAAAATGCCACACAAAGAATCCCTTATCATGTAAATCTGTTTGCCCTGATATTGATACTGCTCTGTAATCCTGATACATTGCATGACAAGGAGCACTTGCACCTAGCGTTAGTTAACTAACACCACTCTAAGATGGCCGCCACTGGGACACCTCTCCCGCCCCCTTCCGCTCTCACTCCCTCATCACTGTTTATTTAATCACGCGCGGCTTTGCACGGGCTGACTTCCGTATCACCGTGAAGCCGGCACGCTGCCACTGTGCACACCGCTTGCTGCCTACTCGGACCGCGAGTAAAGGATTATTAACTCCTCGCTAAGGTAAGGAATCTCGGCCTCCCTTGGGCCCAGGGACAGTTCCACCCTCAGTGCCTCGATGCCAATGGCCATTAGCACTTTCACGCCCTAACGCTCTAATTCCTGTTTAATTGCAGACCCTCGAGTCCCAGTGTATACGCCCATGACGGTGTAATATACACGACTCCGGTTCCATGATAATTGGATTTTTCACTCATCATAAGATAGGAACTTATGGCAGCACCCCCCCCCCAAAACCTACCAAACAGGACACCGAGGTAACGCCGTGTTCCCCCTTGCCCTAATTATTAGCGCATGTTACCATCACTTTTTGCTAATTGGTTTTGTTTACTTTAGGTACCAGCCATCCATTTCATTATTTCTTATAACTACCAGGAGGCTGATGTAGATCGCTCGAAAAGGTGCGCCCTTTATTTATGATTATGGCATCATTATGGCCATCTAAGAGACCGCCGGGGATGCCTGGTCTCACCCTGGAGATACCCATTAAGGGACCATCTCTCAGGGAAGCCAGGAAGCGTTTCGCAGCGGTCGAAGCGCCTTGGGACCCTATGGGTAAGTAGTGCGCTATATAAATGCCTATACATTTACATTTATACATTTAAGAGGCATGCAAAGAACCCAGGCACACGTGATGCATGGTTTTACCACCTCGACACCTTAGCCACCACCGCCACGGTCCTTGAAGTGTTTAAGTTCACCGGGCTGAATGCCCGCAATAGAATTAGCGCTAAACACCGCTTCACCACTGCACCATCCGTGAAAGCGACACATATAGTCACAATCACGTTCTCTCTAAGAGGCGCAACAATGTTAGCGTTTAAAGGCTCACTGTACTATTATCTGAGTCGGCATTGACTTAAACGGTTCTTGCACTTTTTAGATAAAGCATGTGATTGGAACACTAAAGGTTGACATCAACATGATCACAATGGCATGACATAAATGAATACTACGTGCATTTTACCTGTAATTAGTGCTGTATTTAAACAGAATTTTCTTTTTCTTCCCTTTTTTCTCATTTCTGTAAATTGTAATTCTTAACAGGTTTTAAAGATAGCACATACAGGCAATACATTCTTACTGTCCTGATGATGATCCCAGTTCACTAGGAGCCGGGGATCGAAACGCCGTCGACACTCACTCAGATTGTGTAACCTCTCCATTGTGTTTATACTGTTACATGAATTGGTTGTCTGAACTTGCCGTGCTAATATGTTATTGATGCAAGGGACAATTGGCTCCGCAGTTCTTTTTGCCTGATATTCTTTACCTTCTTTTTCCTTGCTCTCTTCCTACTCTTGAATTCTTCTTGAGTGTACTTTTTGGATAGGTACAGGCTTGTACCCTATCAACTGTCACATTAGACCTCCTTGTTGGTCTTTTAAATTCACTTATATTTGAAATAAAATTTCAGGCCCGGCTGGGTACTGAAAATCTTGTCAATATAGTACTGATTGGAGTCTATATTTGTATTTGTCTTTGTGAAAACTCAATCCTATGGACCACTGTTCTTCATAATAATGGAAGAAGGTTCAAAGCACAAAAAATAGCAAAAGAAGTCTAAATCCCAGTATAATGCCAAAACTGTGCAAAAACTGTTGGTTTTCTGACAAAAGTCTGTCAGTCCCTAAAAGCTGGGAAAAAACAGACTCTTTCATTTGCAGCACTTTTTTCCAATTTTTCCCCCAAAAAACAACATTTAGCTGTATTTTGGCTAATTCCTTTGGAATCCCCATGATGTTGGAAGAAAAGGACATAAATTTGGCGTGGATATCTTACATGGTCAAAAAGTTACAGGGGCCTGAGCTCAAACTACCCCAAATAGCCAAAAAAGGCTTAGCATGGGGGGAAGGCCTAGCAGCTAAGGGGTTAAACAAAAGTAGCTGTTATTACAGATAAGGTACAAGGGGCACAAATTGCATCTTTAACTATAAACTGATGGATCTGTGCATGAGGAGAGGCAGGTGTATTGTCAAATTCATAAAAATGTAATATATTTTGGAAAAGAAGTTGCAACTTTGGGTACTTACATTTCCAATTGCCAGAAGCGCTTTATCAAAAAAGAGTAGCATTCCAAAAAAGAGGAAAAAGACACCAAAACCTGTAAGTCCCATTCCGATTTCTGTAACAAAAAAACAAAAATAAATACAATAGCATAGAAATTCTGATTAGTAACAAAGGTCAAATGAAAATAACCAGTACAGCTTACAATCGATTAAAGATGTAAAATAAACAACAGTCAAATCTTATAAAAAATGTTAGAGTTATTTTGGGGCCTCCGACACAGTTAACACACCTAATAAACCACCTCGTTGAAGGGTTAAATTGTATATATAGAGGAAATTTGGCTATTTGAAGGCCTCAAAAATGTCGCAAAACACAAGATCGCTACGGTATGCACAATAATGATCTGCTACTGACACATGATAAGAAAATTTTCAGCCCAATAATGGCCAAGTGTATATATTTTACGAGGAAAGTTAACTATTTGAAGGCCTCAAAAATGTTACCCCATCGGCCATTTATGGGCTGAAAAGAATGTTCTTATCGAGTGTCAGCAGCAGATCATTGTTGTGCATACTATAGCCGTCATGTGTTTTGTCACAGCGACATATTCGGCTAGCTTGTTGGTCTCCCGTATTGAGACAAACTAATACATTAAAAATACATAATATTTTTGCCGGGCATGTTAACTCCTTCCATGCGGTTGACGGAAGCACGCCGTCACGAGCCACGGGTGGCGTGTGCTCATGACAGCGTGGTTCCGTCATGCCAAGGCCACTCAGCCCATGCGTAACGGATTCCCCGCCTGTGCGGGCGAAATAGTGAGTGGGCGGAGTCGTGACGGAACCACTCCGTCATAAGCACAGCTCGCCCGTGGCTCGTGACGGCGTGGTTCCGTCACAAGCATGGTGGCACCGCGCGACCCCCCCTTACCTCCCAGCGCCGCAGCGGTAATTCCGCCAAGGGGTTAATGAAAAACAATGCAAACACATATTAGAGCAATATTAATCTCATATATATATACAAACTCAAGCCTTTGTACTGCAAACAAAAAGTAAATTCTGTTAATTAATGAGCTAGCAAATATATTTCATCAAGCTAATACACTATGAATATAGAATTCGTTGTTATGACCACATAATTACCATATGCCTTCACAATCAAACTTCATAAAAATACTTTTGCCTGCTCTTCGCAAGACATAAAAACATTTGTAAACACTGAAATACCAGATCAATACAATGTATTACACACTTTAAGAAATTGATGATGCATAGTGAACTATTTTTTTTTAGAACAATCCTCTCCAACAACATTAGTGTGGAATCGCCCCAGATGAAGATAATAATCCCCAAGACAAATGTCAGCTGCTTATACAGAAGCTAACTCCCCCTTCCTTCCAAAAGTGAAACAATTCGAAAGGTAAAATCAGCAGAGACTGAATGTGACAAAGTTTTATTCGCACAGAAAAGCCTAGTGCCAAAAACCACAACTCCTACTTCCTAAAATGGCAGCAATTCAAAGCTTAACAAAGTAAACGTGTGTCTAATTCTTACAGAAAGTGCATTAAGCCTTTTGATTACCATTGGCTTTGTGGTTTGCAACTCACATTTTCTGGCTTTCTATTTGATGGCTTTATTTGCTTTAGGCTCTCCAGGTGTAGTTTGTCTCTCCAGGTGTAGTTTGTCACTCCAGTTGCCTAAAGCATGTTTACTGTATTCTGCTACAAATTCCCTTTCTGTAAACAGGCCTTTAAATCTTGTTCTCATCTTATCACATTTGCTGTGCATTAAAAGACCAAGGTCAAATGTCAGAGGCTGTAAAGCCAGCAAACTGTTGGCTTGGATAGGCAGCAAGGAAAAGAAAAGAATGCATGCACAAGAGCTTAGCCAGGAGATGAGAGAGACAGTGAGGGGCGGTAGACAAATTGCAGCAGCATTTGCAGCCTACATGGTTGCCTTTAATGAGCCCAGAGTAGAAGCCTCGTCGGAGGAGATTAGACTATTCGTGCACGACTGCCCACTGACAACCCCGAGTCAGGCCTAACAGTAAAAGCTGGAGGGAGACATTAGAGAGTCATAAATCACTGTGGCACTGGCTCAGATGCAGGCAGAGAAAGGCCCCTGGCCTGAGTGCGCTACCCATAGAATTCTTCCTCAAAATGGCCAGAAAAAGTGTTTAAACTGTTGCATTTGATATACTGCAAAGCACATCGCGTCAGGACATTGCCGTCAGACTTGCGCATGGCTACCATTGTCCTCATGCCCAAGGCGGGGAAATACGAAAAAAAATGTGGTTCGTATAGACCGATTTCCTTACTGAACACGGATGCAAAGATCCCTGCTGCCCAACAGACTATGCGGAGTGGTAACCGACTGGGTTCATGCAGACCAGACAGGCTTTATGCCATATCGCTCAACAAAGCAGTACCTACGGTGCCTTATTAACACCATAGAGCAGACAGACATGGAGGGGGGACCCTGGTCCATCGTGTCGTTGTGTCATTGGATAGCAATAAGGTATTTGATTCGACGGAGTGGCCCCTCCTGTTCTTGCTCTTGGAATGAATGGTGTTCAAACCTCGGTACATCACGTGGATCAAATTGCTATAAGGAGAGCTACAGGCCAGGATAAAGTCAATGGCTGTCTCTCAAAGGGGTTCCCTATTGGTAGTGGCCCAAGACAGGGGTGTCCACTGTAAACAATGATTTTTGCAGTGGAGCCCCTGGTGGAACTCATGAGGATAGACGTACAAATTTGGGGCGGGATGGGAGACTCAGTTTGGGAAGAATCAATATTGCTCTATTCAGACGATATACTGCTTTCTCTGACGAACACAGAGCGATGTCTGGCTCGCGTCAGCAAAATCATTCAAGTATTTGGGGAGTTCTCAGGATTCGCCATTAACTGGGAGAAATCTCTTCTCTTACCTATGGGTCGCTGGTGGCAACAATCCCCCATGTCTCTACCTTTTCCAGTGGAAACCCACTGGTTCAAATATTTGGACATATGGGTCACCAGAGATGCTGCGTCATACAACCAGGTTAACCTCCTCCAGCTGATGCAGAGACTAGAAGGAAATATTAAAAACTGGAGCACGCTGCAGCTGTCCCCATTAGGAAAAGTAGTCTTGTTTAAAGTGATTGCTTTTGCCCGGCTGTTATACGTGCTGCAGAAGAGTTCTTACACAATACCAAAAACCATTTTCGCCAGAGTGGTGTCCAGATGTGAACACAGCTATGGGCGGGAGGCCAACCCCGCATAGCAATGACGATACTACAATGATCCAAATTTGAGGGAGGCATTGCACTTCCAAATGTGCAAAAATATTATGAGCAGTGAAGGTTAGTATAGTGAACGATTCAGTATATGCAGCCAGGGGCGTCCCCGCGATCAGAGTGGACATATGGGGGATGAGCGACCAGAGTCATATGCACGTTTTAACTGGTAGCAAACACAATAAACAGGCAGGGCCATCAACGGTACCAGTACTAGCTGTGTGAAGAGGACAGCTTTGGAAGATGCAATGGGAAAGGAGTCTCACACCTCTCACACCTCTCTGGGAAGGTACACGACTACAACAAGTGGTTGCCCTGAAAGGCATTTAGGGGTGGGATATGATAGGTATCTCAACACTCGCAGATGTTTGGGACGCCAATGGGGTGGTTTCCTTTGAACTTCTGCAAAGATAATATGAAATGCTGACTACTTAGTGGTTGAAATACAGACAATTACAGCATGCACTCCTTGGGAGCACAGATAAAGAAGAGGAGACACAGGAGGACTTTTCATTGAAAAGGAGACTGTTGCATGGGTGAGTCCCACACAAACGGATATCTCTGACTTTTGGCACAACACAAACTGATTTCTCAGACTTATGGCACACTGCAGCAAAATGCACAGGGGGCATTAACACACCTCATGGATAGGTGGGAACAGGATGTAGGGGAAGTTGACGACAAGGAGTGGCAGGAGGCATTGAGCTTTCCAATGGAAGTTGTAATTAAGGCAAGTTACAGGCTAATTCAACTAAACTCCTCCACAGGACGTACTACACCAGTTCATTGTTTCACAAGCTTGGGAGGGAGGGCGACGCCCACTGCCTTAGGAAGTGTGGTATAGAGGGAACATTCATACATACCGCACTAACCTCAGGTCTGTCATTTATGGGGGCAGGTGATGAGATCCCTGGAGGGAGCGGTTGGAAACGCCATGGAGTTGAAACCCAAAACAGCTCTACTGGGAGTGTGGCGACCATCAGACTTCACAAGGTATCAGAAGATCATGGCGAATGAGGAATTTATGGTGGCAAAGAGGGACATTGCCCAGAGATGGGGATGCGGCCCCCCACATCACTCAGAGAATGGGAAGTGGAGATGGAACGATGTAGGATACTAGAGCAAGAGGTTTCGGTAAATGTCAACAAAAATTGAGAAGATCTGGGGCACATGGGATCCTGAGGGGATAAGCTACAAGATATAAAGAAAAGCATCACACCAAGCGAGCAGCAGTGGAGCCACAGGTGTGGTGGACTAAGAGAGGGTAGAGACTACATAGGTGATATGGATCTGGGATGTCACAGGCATTCATACTAAGCAGTTCATGGAGAATAGTGGATTACGGGGAGGGGTGAGGAGCGGGTAGAGACTTACACTGTAATGTACGGTCGGCGCTGTGTTGAAATATCAGAATAGTATCCCTGTGCAAATATTATTTCACTATAATTGAAAAGAATTAAAAAAATAAAATGTCAGCACTGTCGTCCGAGGCCGCTAATTTACTTTTCTTTCTCTGGCTTCAAAGTGAGAGGATTTAGGTAACAATCTTGCTGGATAGAGGGTAGGATACTGTTTTCTTTCTGGGCACACAACATTTAAATGAACTGTTTATGTATTTAAGAATATACCAGAATTAGGAACACAAATGAAGCACATTTATTGTTATTTCTGAAGTGAGTCGGAAACCAATACTTTAATATGATCACAACAAATCATTACACCACTCCACTCTACTCTACTCTGCACCACTCCACTCTACTCTGCACCACTCCACTCTACTCTACGCCTCACTACTCTACCCTGTACTACTCTACTCTATGCCAATGCACACTTCGCAACTCTATACCACTGCACCGTACACCACTCCAATCTAGAACACACCAATCTACTCTGCACAACTC
Source organism: Lissotriton vulgaris (assembly GCF_964263255.1). Taxonomy (NCBI): domain Eukaryota; kingdom Metazoa; phylum Chordata; class Amphibia; order Caudata; family Salamandridae; genus Lissotriton; species Lissotriton vulgaris. Next base: position 2,050,280,482 of record NC_141685.1, read on the forward strand.
CACGCTATGTCACTCTGTGCCACTGCACTCTATGCCATTATACTCTACGGCACTCTACCTTGTACCACTCCACTCTACTCTGAAGCACTCCACTCCACTCCACCCCACTCCACCCCGCACCACTCTGCACCACTCTGCACCACTCCACTCTATGCCACTGCATTCTACAATAATCCACTCTACACAACTGCAATCTATGCCACTGCGCTCTACTCTGCGTCTCTGTACTCTATGCTGCTCCACGCCACTGAACTCCGACACTCTACTCTACCATACTGCACTCTCTGACACTGAACTCTAAGCCACTCTACTCTGCCCTACTCCACTCTATGCCACTATAATTTACACCACTCTATGCCACTTCACTCTATGCCACCCGACTCTACGCCACTGCCCTATGCATCACTCAACTTCGTGCCACCCCACTCTTGCTCATCCCACTCTAATCTACAATACTCAGAAGTGTGGAATTTAATAAATATCTACTTGTCCGTGGGGAAGGTTGCGTCATAAATCTACCGGTCCTGTAACAAAATCCACGTGTCCCCTTTGTGCAATGAAATGCAGCGACAAACCATGGCAGCAATCTCATTATATAAGAGCTCTGAAATATCCTCTCTGATTATTCAAGGGCTCCTTCCATAATAGGCTTTCAATACTAGCAATTCCCTCATGTTGCCACATTTCCGCAGATCTATATACTGGGATTGAAGGTAGTGGTAAGCAACAGTTCTAGGGTTAGAATGCCTTATGAGTCTTTGCACACCTACTAACTTGCATATTTTAAGGGTTTTCACCAACCCTTCTCTAATCTTTTCCCATACTGACAGGGTCTGGAAATTTACTCCTGACAATGGCAGACATTAAACTTCTTCCAGGGTTGGGAAACAAGTGGTTGGAGGGAAAGTGAACTTCTAAACACTCAGATTTTTGAATGAGCAAATCTACACCTGCAAATTTGCTCATGCTAAAATGCAGCTAACAAATATTTTCTAGGAGCACTATTTCTTGAACTACTTCTGTAAAGTCTTGTGATTTCATGAAAGCTGTGTATCTGCACTTAATGCAAGGTTGTACTTTTGAGACTGTAATTAATAATTAGGCCCCTAATTAGGTCTGGCATTAACCTTAACCTTTTGAGTTTATTAAAATTCTGTCTCTCTCTATCGACTAGCTTCACTGCAAGTGACGGTATTCTGTTCTTTCACAAGGAGCATATTGACACAGTCGTTTTGTTCAGTGACAGGAACTACAGTGTGCTTTTTGCCAATGTTATAATGGTGAGGGCCCGGCAGCTCTCTCACCAGTAAGGCTTCACAAAAACCATGCTAAAACCGTCACTCATTTTCAAAACCAAAAGGCTGACCAACAATTTCAGACCTACTGGCTTGACCAAAGTTGTTTATTTTTAGGTTTCCCATAATCTTATTAAAACTGGTTACACTGATTTTCCATTATGAATAATTTTGGGAAATACTAGCATACATGGACGCATTTTACTAAAGAATGCTGCAAAGAAAGAGTACCTAAAATTTTACATGAGTTTAGCTAAATGTTTTTTCATTTTTTTGTGAACATTTTATTTTTAAAGCAAAGAATTATCAATCTTGCTTTCAAGCTTCTGCAAATATTTGCATCTAATCAGAGAGCATCCTAAAAGCATTATACATAGCCTCATATTGATAAACATTGAAAACGTGTGTAAACATTTTTGTACTGGAACTAACATTTGTAGTGCAGTCTGAGCTTACATTTACTAGGAGCGCTAACCCAAATAATAGAGGATTTGCATTAATGAATCATAAATTAAAGTTTGAACAGCCTTAACACATTCACACAAATATTACCATAACTGCCGGCAATGCCTTTCCCCTGCTCCATAATGTGGTACTGTGAAATGGGAGCCAAAGGGTTAGTGCTGTAGGAGGTTGGGCCTACTTGCTCCAAGGACAAAACACACATGAAAACTTTTTGCCCTTGACACCAAACAATATGGCCTCGGGATATATGAATTCCACATACCTGCCACTGCAATCTACAATGCTGCAATGTATGCCGCATAATTCAATGCCACTGCACTCTACTCTGTGCCACTCCAGTGTATACCATTCTACGTGACGCCACACTATGCCACTCCAATACATTACACACTCTGCCACTCCACTCCACTCCACTCCACTCCACTCCACTCCACTCCACTCCACTCCACTCCACTCCACTCCACTCCACTCCACTCCACTCCACTCCACTCCACTCCACTCCACTCCACTCCACTCCACTCCACTCTTCGCAGGTCTTACCAGGCAGTTCTACCACCACCTGACTGCTCCTGTCCTAGGGGGCTAGTACTGCCAACCAGCAGACTTCCAGAGGCCTTCTCTGCCTCAGGCTTCTAGTGCCCCAGGGCTCCACAGCTCACCACGTCTTTTTTGTTCCTGCTCTGCCAGCTTCCTGCCTCCCAAGCATCACTCCCTCAGACCTATTTAATGAAGGCTGCAGCGCAGCTGTGCAGCAGGTGTGCAAAACGAAGGCCCGTCTGTGCCTGGACCGCTGCACTCCCACGGATACTCTGCCACTGATCTCCGTGCCCTGGAACCCGATGAAACCACAACTGCTGCCTTGCACCCCCTCGCTCCACAACGGGACCCTTCACCTGAATCCACTGCTAGTTCACCTCCTCCCTAGGACCGACCGCCGTTGTAGCAACTAATGCCACATCATCCCCGTCAGCTGAAACATCCCAGGAACAACTAAGCTGTCTTTGATAAATGCCAGATAACTCTGCAAATGCACAACCAAAATATGGGACACCATCTCCACCCTCGCCTCCGATGTAACCTTCAGTATAGAGACTTGGCTCATCCGCACATCTGCCCCAGACATTGTCACTGCATTGCCACTGCAACACCCATCGGCTACAAGATGAAACACTGCGACCGCACCTACAGATATGGAGGAGGACCCACATCTCCCAGCACCTGAAAGAACTCCACTGGCTCCTCATCCAGAAGAGATATCAATTCAAGCTCCTGTCCCACGCCGACAAAGCCCTCCATGACAAAAGACCCGCCTACATGAACAACTGTCTGAACTTCCACCCACCTCCCAGGAACCTCTGCTCAGTTCGCCCTGGCACACATACGACACTTTTGACGCTGCTGCACCAGAGGACGCTCCTTCTCCTACTTCACTGCTAAGTGTTAAATCGCCATTCCCCTCCACCTCCGTACTTCACCCTCGCTGCGTAGCGCCTGGATACCATCTCGAGCGAGGAGAGCTTTAGACATACCGGTTGATTGATTGGCCATTCAACTCTATGACACTCCACGCAAGTCTCCTCTAACCACTAACTTTTAGCTATGCTGAACAGCAGCCACGTTGGTGTACAACATAGCTAAAACACATTGGCACAGCCAATAGCTCTCGTATGGGGGAGACCTACTGGCTTTGCCAATGCTTGCTTATAGGTAAAGATTCCTACCAAAACTTGTCATCACCACACTCTTTAAGGGATAACTGCACATAATTGACCCATGGGTCACTAATGCCTGCTATGGAATGTAGCATGGGATCCAAAACTATTTCTTTGATTGACGTTGGATTTGCGGATTTAACTTTGTAACACTTTTTTTAGGTCTCGCTTATGAGATAGCACAAGCCGCTTGGTTGTGAATGACCTTTGTGGGCTTCCCAAAAACTTACAGTGGACTTACAGTCCATCCATTGCTTACTATTGGTTGGTTTTATTGTCACTCCTGCTTTTTATTGGATAGCTTGACTTTCTCGTCTTGAGTTTGTCCCTCCCATGGAGCATAGCCTCTTTAGCATCCTTATGATAAGCCGACTTGTATCCTTGCACTGCTCATTTATTAGTACTGCTTTTATTGTTTCAGTTAAACACTTCATGAAAGTAAATTTGTTTTCCAACTCTCTCCATAGTGCGCTTTTACCCTCTGCCAAATACCCGCCCCTGCACTGCTCTCTGCCTTGTGTGCTTCTTGCTATCTCTTGTGTGTTTCTACCCCACCAAACTCCCACATTCTTATGTCGATCTCTTGGGTTTTCCTCCCAGTTTCCCCTCTGTTGCACAGTCCCTCATGTGCTGCTACCCTCCTGTCCCGACGAATTTCTGGGATGGAAAAGTCCCTTGCATTGTGACAGACGTGCACCCCTACCCGAGTGCCTCAATTGCGATGATATCTAGTGCCTTGATTTTTGGTCATGAACAAACACTGATCATGCTTTTGCGCAACGACCTAGGCCTGTTTCATGGACTGCGGCCTGCTTATACCAGGAGTGTGGTGTTACCCTCAGGAGGTGTAAGGCGTCTACCTTCACCTAAAGTTAAGTAGTATGAGAGTTGTGGTGGCAGCATCATGTATTTTTAGAGATCAGTAGAGTGAGCAGGTCCATTTTATCTCCTGGCCCACTCCAGGAAAAGTTCAGCCACTGTGGGAATACCTCAACCCTTGCCGGACTTGGTTCTTGTGCAGAGTGAGAATATACCTGTGCCTGAGAGATAGTACAGTGCAGGAGAAATAGCATGAGCAGCTTTGCAGGCATGCCAGCATGTACATGTGACTGCCATGAAGGTACAACAAATAGAAAAAAAAGCTGTGTGCGAGGTTGCTTAAGCACGCTAGGATGTATGTATGTCCGGGATGAGGAACAGTACATTGGAAACTGTGTGTATGAATGTGTGTGCACTTGCGAATACCACAATGCACAAAGTCCATTTCTTGATACACTGGGCTTACTGGAGGAGCAGGGCAAGGTAGAGATTTCCCCCAGACAGATTTGTGGACTGCTGTACTACTGAGAGCTGGGTGGGACACACATCGGTGGAAGAAAGAGGCAGGCCTGTCACTGCACTTCAATAGGAGCTCTTTGATTCTGAAAGTAGGTCACTGGTCAAAGGGGCCTGGGCTTAACAGAGGAAGGAGATGGTGCTGATAAGAGAATCATAAAATGAGAAGGGCTGGAGCCTTTTGGTAACTTTTTGAAACACACATCACTGAGGCTGACATGCATGTATAAATCTCTAGTCCATCCCTTGCCCAGTGTTTGGGACTATCAAGATTGGAGACTGCCCTGTTGTGATAGACTGCGCTCTAGAAGAAGAGCACAACAAAGGAGTTGGCAATTCAAAATGATCAACCACCAGAACATTAACTTCAAAAACAGAGACACTAAATCACATGTGTCTAGAAAGGGATTATAAAAAGGGGAGCCTGAGACTCCCAAATTGTTAAACAGAAGCTGTACATCAGCATGGTGAAGCTCAACACAAGTTCTGCCTGTTGCGACCAGGACTAGGGACTAAGGATCTGCCAATCTCTCACACTGGGTGAGGGGACCTCATGAAGCAGTAACAATAACACTTGCCAGGAGCACCGGCTTCTGCCTGACCCAAGACTAGTGGGCCCTGCAAGGTGAAAGAGATCGTATGGAGGGAGCAATATGCCAGTGGGGATTCCGTTCAGTGAATTCCAGGAGCATAGTATGAGTCTCTGGTTCACAGAGACCAACGCAACGATTGGGCTGCTGCCCCATATGCCTAAGTCTGCGACCCTCTTGCCAGGTGGGTGCAGCAGTGGAGAGAGGGTCGTCCGCCTGTACATGCTACTGCAACGCTACCAGTGTTCCAGAGGGAAGGAGCCATAAAGGAAGAAAAGAGTAATCGCTTTGAACCTATGTGAAGCTGAGAAAACATCGTAGGACATGAACCATGGAGAGTGAGAGCAACAACTTCAAATCCCTCAACTGGAAGCCTCAGAGGCGTGCCCCTGGATTCCAGGATAGACTTACTGTATCAGAGGAAGACCAAGGGCGGTGGCAGCCATGATTCCAGCTTTCTGTCGTCTGTACCCAACAGGGCTACAAAAGGCCACCAATGATCTGGTTACAAAGCCCCAAACAAACTTCTGAGACTTGAACGCCTCAGCGTGGCCTAGCTTGGTTGTCACCACACATGAATTCAGCCATAAACAGGAAGTTGGACTGGAAAGATGACCTAGGTAACGCTAGTGGGCTTGCCTGGGGAAGGCTGAATATATTGTTTGCAGTACTTTGTGTTAGTAGATAAATACTTCTTTTCATATAAAAGCAAGTATTTGACAGGACAATTTATCGAGGTTGCTGGATGTATTTTAAGTTGTGAGTCTGCTTGCCTTACACCTACCTACTCCCTGAGAAGCCTTGGCCTGCTTGACCCGTGCTACCACTGAGAGTTAAGTGCTGAAGTGCTCAGTGCTGAAGCAGTACTTGGCCCAGTTGCTCACAGTCCATTCATGGTTTTCCCAAAACCCAAGTGTGGAAAACAAAAAATAATGAAAATGATTACTAAAAATAGAAATAGGGGACAACATTTTTGGCTCTAATTTTTGCCCCAAAGGCTGATGTACAAACGTAAGATACAATTACGTGATAGTTATTTGTCCCAAAAAAGCGCTAACCAGAACCAACAAACGAGCTGCAGCTTATGATGATATTTAATTGTGCATATTGGACCTGGGCACGGCAGCAACACAGGAAAACCTATAAAGCTAGACATTTCTGAAAACTACACATCCTAGAGTCCAGGGTGGTGTCACTTGTATGGACCCCACTATGTGTGCTTACTCGGAGTGCCCTGCCAACCTGAAGCTTTGGCTAAACTCATACATTTTCTTCACATTCTGTGAGGGAATATCCTGGAATCTGCTGAGATTTACAAAATTCTACCCGGGTCTCTAGGTTTCAGAAATACCCAGGTTTTGCAGGGTCCTCAGTTTGTTGGCTGGCACTGGGCCCATGGCAAGTGGGAGGAAATTGGGATTTAACCCCTCTGCCAGTCAATATGTTAAAAAAAACTCTTGCCTTGCAACAATACTTTTTTTTCTCTTTTCTAAAAGAAAATCCTTCTGATGCTTCCAAGAGAAGAATTTTCTTCTGTACTTCAGAGGATGAACCCCTCTTGTTCACCTCTCAATCAAGGTACTGCGGTGGATGTGAACGGCTTGTCCACCGAAGATAAGTGGTTGAATGCTTATGATACCTATAAACAAGAATGGATCATGAAAAATAAAAGATTGGGGTTTTCTGCTGATGATTCACACCAAATTATAGTTGTCCATTCATGCATGACAACAATAATTGGTATAGGAATAGGAGATTAGGTCATTATGAGAAAGTGGTTCATTAGATGGGCTGTACTAAGGTCCTCCACAAAAAATAAATGTACTATCTCACTAGGCCCAGTTAAAGGTTTCAGTTTTTAAACCAGAGTTCAACCCAAGTTGGCTATGACCCACAAAAGACAGACTTAACTTAAAGAAAATATGCAAAACATTTATAAGTACCAAAACAATTAAAAAGGTAAAAAAAAGCAATGTACAAAATATAGGGTAAAATGTAATGAACAAAATGACACCACAACAACATTAATCCAATAAGGAGGACCGCAGATATGGATTTTTAGAGATCTAAGTAAAAATAGTGCCAAAAAGTGCCAATGATAGACATGGGTGGTGACATATTGGGTCCGAGGCACGATTTGGGGCCAACTGCAAACAGGTTTGTCCAGTTGAAGGATTTACTTGGGACTTAGTCTTACTTCTGAAACTCAAGGTCCTTCAGTGGGGCAAAGGAGCAGGCTGTTTCAGAAGAAATACCCATATGTTGGATAGGTGTTGGGCCAGGTACCACTAAAAACATCGACTTTGGTGGGAACAGATCCAAAATGGGGAAATTGAAAAATCACGCTTCAGCAAGTCCACCTGCCGGTCAGATACTTTTGGGAGCTTCTCCCGGGCAAGATTTCTATCTTCTGACTTAATCTCTTTTTCAGAGATCAAAATCCTTCAGTGGGGCAAGGTTGGAGGCTGTGTCTGAGGAGGACTCCATGAGTCCGGATACCTTCTCACAGAGGCCCTGCTGATAGAGATTTCCTGCAGCAGAGAAGCTCCGAGCAACCCAAGAGGGGGAAACCGGTTTCTTCAGCCCAGCGGGGTTGTGCCTTGGGCGGATAAGCTTGGCTGGTTTGTCTAAGTCCGCCTTAAGTCAGTCTTGAAGTACAAACATTTTCTAAGTCCCAGGTTTATAGAGAAATTAGGAGAAGTCCAGCACTTGAGGTAAAGACACATATCAGAAGGTACCAGCAGGGTCCCGGTCTGATCCAGTTGGTACTGGTTAGCTGGAAGCTACATCAAAAGGCCTATTGTAGCTTTTTGCATCAATGAGCCAAATAGAAGGCCAGCAAACTGACTCGTAAGAGTCCACTTCTTTGTCCAGGGTACCAGAGGGAGCAGGTCCAGTCTTTCAGGGTTCTAGTCATGTGACAGACCGCATTTTAAGTCTTCCTCTGCTCTGCTACAAGTCTAGAATGTGTTCTGAAGAAGTTCTATGGTGATGCCACATTTATGCCTTGCACTATCTAGTTGGTGAAGATGCCACCTAGCCCTTCACTAACCAATAAAGGTTGCCAGGCGTAACCCTACCACCGTTTGCTGCAGTCCCTGTTTGCCCTACTACAAACAATCCCACAGTGACCATCAATAACTAAAACCAATATGGAGAAACCCTCCTCCTCAGACTATGTGCCCACCCAGAGATGTGGCCAGGTTAATGAGCAGCCCCTCCTCTGTGTTCACTCCAAAGTGAGCAGCCCCTCCTCTGTGGTCACTCCAAAGCAGTTCTGGGGGCAGCTATTCTCCCACATTGGTGCCTGCCTGTATGGTAAGGCCAAAAGAAGGGCCTGTCCAGGTGTCATATGATATCTTGAAACAGGGAGGCCTCTTTGAAGTAAATTAAGTTCCTGATCATAGCTCAATTGGTCTTCCTCCCAGGGGAACAAGAACACCTCCTCCCACCCCAGCCACTGACTTTGCTCTGGGACAAGTTTTAAACCCTCTTCATGGCTAAGCACTCACTGAGCTACTGCTAGAGCGCTAAAAGAAAATGGCCTGCAGGGGCTTTCAGACACTGAAAAGGTAACGTTTTTAGGTCTCGCGATCTATCAATGCGCGCAAGCGCATTGAGCGGAGCGAGAATTCATGTCGGCAAAATCCTCCTCAAACCAAGGGCTTTCAGCCGCGGTTTTCATGAAGTTCACATGAATCACGTGATCAAACAATCTGAAGTTGCTGGGACCTTATATGGTGTGCTGATGGTTGGCACATGTGTACACTGATTGGTGGTTGTATCTGGTGTTTCTATTGGGTTAGGGTTAATGTCCTCATTGGTTGTGTATTTGAGGGTTCTGATTGGTTTCTCGGTCTGTGATTCAATGATTGCAGGGTTGGGACTAGGGCTAGGGTTCGGATTTCTATAGGAAGTAGGGACTAGGGCTTCCTATGTTATTGGTTGTTGGGAGTATGGTGGGACTAGGGCTAGGGTTAGACCTTTAATTGTAAGTAGCTATTTAGTGCTTCTGGTGTGATTGGTTGTTGGACCAGTTGTGGGACTTAGAGTAGGGTTAGGCTTTCTATTGGAAGTAGGGACTAGGGCCACCTGTACCATTGGCTGCTTGGACTTGGGTTGGGACTAGTGGTAGGACTAAGGCCTTTATTGGACGTGGAGAACAGGGTTTTTTAACTGTCTGGGTGCTTGGACTAGGGTTAAGATTGGCTGCAAGGTCCTGGTCTCCTATTGGTTCTAGATGTTAGGGCTAGTGTTGTGATTGGATAGTATTAGGGCTAGGATTCCCATTGGCTGAAGGGGTCACCTGATTACTAGGGGTACAAAAAGGGCCAGGCTTGGGATGTCTCAGCCCGGGCGTTGAGGCTAAGGGTGGAGAGGACAAGGGTAGGGGTTCTCTCCAGAACTTAAAACACTTAAACTCGACCTTAGGCGGTCGGAACGCCGCTGGAGACGGAACTATTGCTCTTCCTTGCGCGCCAAATACAAATCTCTCCTCACTGAATATAAAAAAGCGATCCTAGCGGCCAAAACCGCTTACTTTACTGAGAGAGTAGCTCTCGCGGCCAACAAACCCCGTGAAATTTTCTCTCTGGTCCATAATCTTGCCACCTCTGATCGCTCCACTCCTAGCCTGGTTCCCTCACAGTCCCTCTGTTCTTCTCTTAATGACTTTTTCATCGACAAGATCGTGAAGATCAAAGCCAACATTCCCACAGTACCTCAACCTCGTCCTACTTGTCCCTCCACCTGTCCCTCTTCCTCCTTCGCTCTTTTCCCTCCTATTTCTACCGATTCATTTTTAAAACTTATGGTCAAAATCAAGTCTGGCTCTCCCGTGGATTGCGCGCCAGCACGCATTCTCAAAACTCTTTTCACCAACTGCCCTGCCCCCCCTCTTGCTCTCCTCAATTCCTCTTTGGTTCTTGGATCTGTTCCTTCTTCTTTCAAATCTGCTGTTGTCCTCCCAATTCTAAAAAAAACCGGTCTAGACCCTTCCCTTCCTTCCAATTTCCGACCCATTTCTCTTCTTCCCTACCTCGGCAAGATCCTTGAAGCCCATGTCACTTGCTGCCTCTCAACTTATATAGAGGAGAGTGGCCTTCTTGCATCCCATCAAGCAGGATTCCGCCCGGGCCACTCTACGGAGATGGTAGTCCTCGCAGTCTTGGACGAGCTCAAGGGGAAAGCCGACTCTAATCTCCCCCAAGCCTTGGTCCTCCTCGACCTGTCCGCTGCGTTTGACACGGTTGATCACTCCATCCTTCTCGACCGTGTCAGCGCAGCGGGCATTCGGGGTGCGGCCTTTTCCTGGCTGGCGTCCTTCCTTCGGGACAGGTCCCAGGCAGTTCATCTCCCCGGCTTTTCTGCTCCACTCCGCTCAGTCACTTGTGGCGTTCCCCAAGGCTCTTCTCTTTCCCCTCTTCTTTTCAATCTCTATATTCATCCCCTCATCACCTCTCTTCTTGAGCTGGGGGTCTCTGTGTACAACTACGGAGATGACCTCCAGCTCGTCTTTGATCTTTCTTCTACTCCTGATTCCCTTTCCAAGTTCTGTTCCACTTTAATTTTCATTTCTGACTGCATGAGCGCCAACCATCTGAAGCTCAATCCAGATAAGACGGAACTTGTTCTCACTGGTGGTCCTTCCAACCCTTGGTCCCCTGCACACTGGCCCCTTTCTTTTGGTCCCCCCCCCGGTGCCTGCTTCCTCTGTCCGCACTCTTGGGATTACGGTCAGTCATAACCTATCTATGCACAGTCAGATCAGTTCCGTGGTGTCCTCTTGTTTCCTTTCTCTTCGTTTAATTCGGAAAATTTCACGTTTTTTTTCTACCGATGCACTTAAATCCATAGTCATGGCCCTTGTCATCTCCCGCCTTGACTATGGGAACAGCCTGTACGTGGGCATACCTGCTTACGAATCCCGCCGTCTACAGGCCATCCAAAATCAAGCTGCTCGTCTCATCCTTTCCTTCCCTAAATCTTCTCACATCACCCCGGTTCTCAAATCACTTCACTGGCTCCCTGTTCGCTTCAGATCCTTTTTCAAACTGGCCTGTCTAGCTTTCCGGGCTCATTCCCGCTCTGCGCCCCTGTTCATCACCTGTCTTGTTTCTTCTCATGTTTTTGTCCGCACTCTTCGCTCCTCTTCTCTTTCTCTTCTTCATATCCCTCGCTTCCGTAAATCCAGAACAGGGGGCACTCGATTCAAAGTCCTGGCCCCCCAGTTCTGGAATAGCCTTCCTCTTTCCATCCGCTCCATTCCCATCTACACTCACTTCCGCAAAGCCCTTAAAACCTTTCTTTTCTCTCAGGCATTCCCCTCTTAATTCTCCCTGGGTCCCCTCTGTTGAGTTCTGATCAGGTCCCCAGCGCCAGGAAGCCGCTCGGCCATCGTACGCTTTATTAAATATTTTATTCATTCATTCATTCGTAGTTGCCTGTTTGGGACTGTTCGAGATTGGTCGGGACTAGGGCCAGAAATGCTGCCCTTTTTCTCCTAAAAAAAAAAAATCTTTCACTCTTTTATCCCTCCACTATCCTTTTTCTATCAAAATTAACAGACTAACATGTTCACTTCTCGAATTCCATGTTCCACATTCAACTATACTAATATACTGCCCAAATAACTGAATAACATATCTACTACTCAAATTACTTCATATTTATACTATACTAATTTTCAACACTAATCCTTTATGGGTTCCGGAGTGGCGTGCTACTCGCCAAAAAAGCGCTTCAACACCCATCAGGGGTAACAAGTGCTATATGAATGCAAATCTTTCTCCCCCTTTTATCCATCAGCTATCCTTCTCACTCCAAGAAACAGACTAATATCCACCACTGAAATTACCTCATATTTCACCATATTAATTCACCACTAATCCTTTATAGGCTCCCTGAATAGCATGCGTCAACAAGCGAGCGATAAATAAATAAATACTAACCTGTGTCCTACTCTATCCTTCTGCTATCATTCCAAATCCAAATAACTGACTAACCTATCCACCACTTAAAATGTACTTGCATGTTTCACTATACTAATTCAAAACTAATCCTCTGTGGGTCCCGGAGTAGTGTGCTACCCGCCGAAAAAGCGTTTTGACGCCTTGTCAGAGGTAGTAAGCGCTATATAAATGCAATTACAATACAATACAATATAATATCGACCAATGGCCAAACTGGGTATATGGATTATAAAATCTTAGGTAAGATATTAGCGGATCATTATGCCCAGGTACTACCGAACCTCATGCATGCGGACCAAAACTGATTTGTCCCAGGCCGCTGCACTTTTCAGAACATAAGATGACTTTTCCATATACAAGACACAGTTAGAGGGCTTTATCCTAGAGATGCTTGTCTAATTCTAGATTTGGAAAAAGCCTTTGATTCGCTAACATGGAATTATCTATTCCAGACGGACTAGATTTGTGGTTGGCACCAAACTCCTTGCATATACGCGACTTCTATACACTAACCCATCGTCCAGAGTCAAGTAGGGATGCCTCATCACTGCATCATTTCCTGTGGGTAGGGAAACTCGACAGGGCTGTCCCCTCTCTCCACTGCTCTTCACCCTTGCTGTGGAACCACTGGCTATTCGCTTACGGAAAGAGGGTGCAAACTGGGGATACCCATGCACGACAGAACGCATGTGATATCTATGTACGCTGATGAGCTCCTACTTTATGTGCAAGACATTACATGTGACTTTAACCCCTTACGTACCTTACTCTATGAGTTTAAGGAGACTGCAGGGCTTTGTGTCAATTGGGACAAATCTGTGTTATATCCTCTTCACCCTGACCAGCCACTCAGTCCATTTCATCGGGCTCTGTACCGCTGTGTTGGCAGGATGCAGCCCGCTGTTTGGGGGATCTGGCTTTACCACACTCCTTTGGATATATTCGTCGGTAATCTCCAGGAGGCACTACAGGGAATTAAATCACAAATGCAATTCTGGCACTCACTGCCTCTTGCCCCGATAGGGAAAATAGCCCCAGCGAAAATGATTATATTACCTTGCTTAGTCTATTATTTTGTCAATCTTCCTGTGATCTCCCCTCACTCTTCCTTCCTAGAGCTCAATTCATTGCTGGGCACTCTTATCTGGGGAAGTGGGCAATCTCATGTGGCACTCCGCAAAATGCAGCTCCTGATAGAACGGGGTGGCTTATGGGCCCCATCATTTGAGGCATATTACCTCGCAGAACAACTACAAATGGATTGCACGCTGGACTAACGTTAGATGCCTAGGAGAGACCTGCAGTTCAGACGAAATGATGACTTCCCAGGCTATTCGATATCTTCTTCTACCGCAAATATCATTTTCCTCTTCTCCACCTATACAAGTGGCTATGGCTCGCATCTGCAGGTCACGCATTCACGCCCTTCCCCTGACGGGACTACAGGCGTGGCCTAGCTCCCTGCACCACTTGCTCGATTCACACAACAGGAGACCTCTTGCAAGATGGGCAATTTTTAGGTCTCGCTGAGCCAGCGCATGCGCGCTGCACTGCGAGAAATTTAGTGACCGGCTTTTTGAAAGTGCTACTTGAGGCTTTTGCAGGCTTCAAGCTTGCGTTCACGCGCGCAGCCGCCATCTGGGTTTCGGTCAAGGCTCATTAAGCCTTGCGTGCCTCTCTCCACTTTGCTTGCGCTTCAATTCCCTCCCCCTTCCCCACCACAGATCGCGTCACTCTGCTGGCCTCCACTCCCCCCGCCTCTCTATACTGCCCACACGTTTGCCTCCCTTTACTCCTGTTTCCTTATCTTCTTGTTTCTCCCGCCTACACCCTCATCTTTCTCTTTTCTTTCTACCCTCTCGCCCCCACTTCTCTTCGTGCTCCTCTTTTATCCATACATTTCTTTCACTTAATTCATCACTCATTTTCTCTTTGTTTCTGCTTACTGACTCAATACAATCGCTTTACCTTTTCTTCTCGATTACGCCCACACCTCTTTGCATACACATTTTTTCACTTTCCTCATTACTTCACTCCCGTTCTATGCGCACTTTCCCTCTATCCACTTCTCTACTATTTCTGATCTCAGGGGGCTCCCCTCAGAACATCGCTTCAGGTTTCTGCTTCACCATCTCACCTTCTCTTACCCTTGCATTTTGTTCTGCGGTTCGTTGTCCCTTCTCTCTCTTTTATTCCTGCACACTTTGTACATTCTCCCTTCTTGGTGCTCGCCTCCGTTTTTACCAGACACTCTCGCCTGCGCCCGACACCCTTCGCCCATGCCCCCCAGTTTTCCTATGGCCTTGATCATTACCTCTTCTCCCGATTTTCTTCTCGTAGACAACTGTCTGCCGTTCTCCTTTTCCATGTGCTCCTTTCTTCCCTCCCACGTCCCCCAGAGGAGCTCCCAAGGTGAAGCTCGCCACGCTCACCTCACTGCAGACCATCAAGTGCTGCATTTGTTCTGGTCACTGGACAGGGGCTGGGCTGTGCCGCTACCCCTGGTAGTTCCCGCTGGGGCCTCATTATCACGCACTGAAGCCCAGCCATTTGTCACTACTTCCTTAGCGGATGAAGAGAGGCTTCTGGGTTTAGGTGGGAATGGAGGGAGGACGCCGGTCAGCTATTATTAGGAAGATCACCTATAGGAACCAATTCAGCATGCTGCAGGCTCTTTTTTTTTTAAACACACTGTTAGTCTGGGCGCCTGCACATGACTACATAAATCCTTTAATATTTATAGATTTATTTTTTTAGCATGAGAGCGCTGCAGTCACCAAGCATGATGTCCAGAGCAGACAGCATGGGTTGAAGACCCTTCTGACCCTGGGGACACTGCCAGACTGAGAGAGGCTCTGTCTGGGTGTGGTGCTATTGTATAAACACATTGTGTATGGTGTTTACTTATGAATTGGGTGACAAGATTCTTCAAACAGCACGCATTGGCATAGCCAATAGGTCTCACCTTTGGGACCTTATAAGTGTTTAGCCATGCAACAGTTGATGTTGTTGCACAAAGGATATTGTGCTGCATAACTAAATACTTATAAGGTCCCAAAAGTGAGACCTAGTGGCTATGCTAATGCTTGTTTACCTTTGATTGGCTGACAACTGAGAATGGTTTACCTCCTAGACAGTTGCTCTTACACCGCCGCCTGACTCATATCCCATCCTGTAGAATGCAGAGGTAACTGTGCCTGCAGATGATCCTTACCATGGGTTCTGGGTGTCATTTAATCACCTGGCTGTATAAAGCAATACATGAACTAGCTGCTGTTAAGAAATGGGGATCTCTATCTGGCAGGTTGTTACCATGTCCAAGTAGGGACCCTTCTTATTAGTCAGGTTAAGGGGGATAAACTTCTAAAATAACCTGTGCTCACCCCCTTGGTAGCTTGGAACGAGCAGTCAGGCTCGTCTCAGATGCAGTATGTAAAGCATTTGCACATAACCAACAGTAATACAGTGAAAACACCACAAAAGGACACCACACCAGTTAGAGGAAAATAAACAAGTATTTACTGTGTAAAACAAGACCAAAAAGATAAAACTCCAACATACAGTTCTTAAAAACATCAATATTGCAAAAATAGACTTCAGAAATAGTTCCTTAAAGTGGAAAGCTCCATCCTAGGCTACCACTGCGGTGTGGACCAACAAATCCCATGGTTTCGGCTGACCGCTCGGTGCTGCCCAGCTGCTGTATCGGAAGACCCTTAAACAGTAGCTTTTGTTTTGGCCGACAGCAATGGTGCAGGCCGGCTGTGGCGGGTGTCGAGGCTGTGCTGTGCGCGACGGTGCAGGCCGGCTGTGGCGGGTGTCAAGGCTACGGTGTAGCGTGCAGTGCTCTGAGGTCACGGTGCAGGCAGCGACTCAGTGGCAGTCGCATAGCAGCATTGGTGGAACCAGAGCTGCGGTGTGAAGTGGGGCGGTCCAAGCAACTGCGTCCATCGAGGATCAGAGGTCGATGAGCCAAGACTATTGTGGGATGGGTGGTGCTCCGTGTAACTTACGAGCGGACCCCCAAACCGCGGTGCAGACAGTGGCGGCATTGTCAGCTGGCAGGGTTGTCGTTGGGGAGACCAGGGCGGCGTGTGAAGCGAGGCGGTGCAAAGTGCGGTGCCAACAGGTCACAGTGCAAGCAGCGGCTCGGTGCCACACGTCGTAGTTGGTGAGAGGAGGGTTGCGGTGCAAGATGTGACGGTGCCCTCTGCGGTGCCTTCAGGTCTTGGTGACGGCGATGGTTTGCGGTTTCCCTTTGTGGCAAACAGAACACGGGGTACTCAGAAGCAGGTGAAGTCTAGGTACAGAAAGTTATGTTCAGTCCTTTTCCAGCCCAAGACAGAAGCAGCCACCCTAGGCCAACACAGCAAAGTGGTAGTCTCTCCTCACAGCTTCCCCGGCTCTTCTTCTTGGAAGGTTCCCCGATCCTAAGAGTTCTAGAGTTCTGGGGTCTGAGTCCCCATATTTATACCACCTTTCCCTTTGTTCTTTTGTGGCAAAAAGTCTCACATTTAAGTCCAAACCAGTTCTGTCCTCTCTGGTCCAGCTTCCTGGCAGGAGGTGGAGACAGCATGTGCACAGGAGACAGGGCCTATTCAGGTGCGAGGAATACTCCTCCCATTACTCTAAATGCAGCCCAGGCCTTTTCAGCTCAGCTCTGAGTCATCCAGGAAAGGCAGGACAGACCACCATCTGCAGTGAATGTACATCCCCAGCTCCTTGCACTCTAAAACCAGACAGTCAATACAGAACCCAGCTGAGGCACATAGGATGGCTAAGCAAGAAAATTCCTACTTTCTCAACGTGGCATATCCAAACACACAATCTAAAAACCATCTTTACTAAAAGATGTGTTCCTAAATTCTGAGTTTAGAGAACCCAAACTCCATTCCTCTATCTTGTCCCCAATGGAAAGTTATATTTGTAAGATGTTAAAAAGCAACTTCCCTGTTAGCCTATAGGACAGCTAGCCCGGCAATAAGTGAAAAACAAAATACACAGTATTTCACTATCAGGAAATGTCTCACACACCAGGACATGTCCTACCTTTCACATACACTGCACCCTGCCCAGAGGAGAACCTTCTGTCTACCTGAGGGGGGCCTTACATGTAAGAAAAGGGAAGGTTTGGGCCTGGCAAGTAGGTGCACTTGCCAGGTCGACGTGGCAGTGTAAAACTGAGTGCAGACACTGCAGTAGCAGGTCTGAGATACCTTTACAGGGCTAGTCATGTGGGGGGCACAATCAGTGCTGCAAACCCACTAGTAGCATTTGATTTACAGGCCATTGCACACCTTGTGCACTTTACTAGGGGCTTATCAGTAAATCACATAAGCCAAACATGAAACCATCAATCCATAAACACAATTTACAGTAGGAGCACAGTAGGAGCACTTGCACTTTAACACTGAACAGCAGTGAGAAAGTGTGCTGAATCACTAAACCAGCAAAATGAAGTACAATGTACCATCAAAAACAGGAGGCCAGAAAGCAAAAAGATTGGAGAAACCTGCCAAAAGATGCCAGGTCTAACATGTGTTTAAATATTCAAAACAAAACGCCAATACTGAATTATTGTGGTATCCTATGTCAAATAACTTTGTATGCATTAACATCCTGAGTAGAAATGTATATTCAGTATTGGAAATAGGGGAAGAATTTTGAAACTATATCCACTGACTGAGGTGTTTTGACATAGGCCCAATTTGTTTTTTGTGCTTGAAGGTTGATGGTCAATATGAGTATGAGTTGAGTCAGGTTTCGAAAGAGGCTGTTTGAATGGGATGTATTATATGGCAATTTCTTTGTGTATGTCTGTCTTCTTAAAATTGTAGGTGTCAGTTAATAAAACAATTTGTATTTTGTGTTCTTTGGAAGTTTTTGAAAAAGAAATAAATGACGATGGATTGAATCCAATACATGGCTAATAATTTATTGGTTTTTAGCCATTTGCAATAGCTTTTGTCTATAGTAGAACTCAGTATTGGTGTTTTGTTTTGATTATTTAAGTATATAGACTCTGCCTTACTGAGGTGAGTCAAAGCCCTTGTTTGGTTTTTGAGGTCTAAACATGTGAGCCTTCCCTAGAAGCACTTCGACACAAATGGGAGGGAGAGTTCGGACGTGCACTCTATGATAAGAAATGGGAATTAGCCTTAAAGTTTCTACGACAAGTATCAAGCAATTCTTGCTTTAAGAACTTACAATTTTTTATGCTACACCGAGCATATCTCACACCGGCCGAAATCAATAGCATTTTCCCCCATGCAGATGCTTAATCTCCTAGATGTCACACCTTGGGCATGGATCTATAACACATGATTTGCTCCTGTCCATCCTCACACCATTATTGGGTCATGGTACAAGAAATTCTCCTTCAGATTACAGAACTTTCGGATATCCACACATAGGAGGCATCCTTGCTCGATATCTTAAAGCGACGTAGACCTCACAAAGTACGTTCGTGCTTTGCCTCCCTAACACTTCTCCGAGCCAAAAGCCCTCTCACTCTAAACTTGCTCCCCCCCCCCCCCTTCCCCCCACATTGGAGGCCTGGTATGGCAAGGTCTACAGCAGAAGGAGATGCCCTCCGCTACCTCCTCAATGGGCTGTCCTGCTCTCGGAGCATCTGAACCAATCAAACACTCACACCCAGTCAACAGATCTGGGTTTAATTCATCACCGTTCTTTAGCCCACTCTGCCACCCCAGTTCAGACATGGTGATATGCAAATCAGTCTGACCCTGTGCCTCATGGGAACAGTCCAGCCCGAACTGCCAAGCCATGCCTTCCCTGGACCGGAAACAAGCTTCCTAGGACCGGTTTCTGGCATTACAGCCGTCTTCAGACAGGCTTGCTTGAATCCAGTGGCAAAGTGAGCAAGGGAGTCACGTCTGAGCATACCCTGCCAACTTATGGCGAAGAAAGCGGTACAAAAGGGGGTGGTGATGGATGGAGCATCTGAACCAATCAAACACTCACACCCAGTCAACAGATCTGGGTTTAATCCATCACCGTTCTTTAGCCCACTCGGCCACCCCAGTTCAGACATGGCCATATGCAAATCAGTCTGGCCCTGTGCCTCATGGGAACAGTCCAGCCCGAACTGCCAAGCCATGCCTTCCATGGACCGGAAACAAGCTTCCTAGGACCAGTTTCTGGCATTACAGCCGTCTTCAGGCAGGCTTGCTTGAATCCAGTGGCAAAGTGAGCAAGGGACTCACGTCTGAGCATACCCTGCCAACTTATGGCGAATAATGCAAATAGGGTGCTTTGTTTCCAGGAGTGTCAATGTGAGCACCTTAGCACTGGAAGGCAAGCAGCTGCATTTCCATGTTACCTCTGCTCTCTCCCCTAATTTCCGCACAAACCATGCCCTGCTTTTTTTAACAGTTCTGTTTATCAGCATTTAAGTAAGTATGCTGACACAGAATGTTTTAGACACTTATGAAAGGTGTCGAAAACCTAAAAGTGAAATCAGGAGCAATCAATCTTTAACAGGGAATAGGGGTGTAGTCACATTGTCAGAATAAATATGTCTTAAAACAGTAATAATATAAACATTCTGCATTACTTGTAAACTATACATGCCTAAGCCTCATTGTGGAGTCTTTAATCAATGTCAGTTGCGGAAAAATAAGGAGGGACACCAGCGGAGAAATAGGCATCACCACGGGAGCAGTGGGGGACTCCAAGCCGCAGGAAGCCTTGCTCTCTGCCTGGAGGAGGGAATGCCCGACGTGCTGTGGGGGCCGCGCCCAGCCAACGGTGGGCCCGTCATTGCCAGGAAGAGGCAGGGCACCCCATTTGATTTGCGGGCCACCTCCTGCGAGTTCAAACTATTTTGACTAACTTTGACTTTATTTTGGCCCCTTTAGCTGCTATAACAGTTGAACGCCTTGTCTTGGCTCATTTGGGTTGTTTTTTGGGTTCCTTGGGCTGTTTGATGCTAGCTTGTTGTCTACTTTCCGTATAACTACCAACCCATGCCTTTATTTTATTACAGACATAACATAGAACTGACATTTTATTGAGAGGGTATAGAGACACACAAACGGTGGCCAGTTGCAGTAGCTCCTGCTGGTCTTTTCAGTTGTAATCTTTGTGCTCCCTAGGTTGCATGCTGGGTATATTAGCTTTAATTCCTAGCAAGTAAGGGCTCGGGGGAGTACATCTGGCAACACTCTAGATTTGTAACATATACAGCCCCACAAATCATCATGGGGAAAAGTAAGTCAAGAGACTTAGAAAATGGGGAAGGAGTAGTACAACTGAAACTAAAATCTAACAAAAACCAGTAAAGTACGCAAGTCTGAAGAAAGTTTAACTGCGTTCTTGATCACATAGACAATTTTCTTGTGAATGCGAAGATATTTTAACAGCCGCCTTACATTTGACCCCTTGCCCCCCCTGCTCACCAAATAACTCTAATAATGCAAAGTCATGCCAGCCTTAAAGCATTCCACCTAGGTTTAGAAAGCCTAAAACGTGCAGTGCAAAAAACTGTTTTCCCAACCATTCATTAGTGTCTCACATTCCAAACGATGTTGCAGAAGAGGTAGAGGAGGTGATAAGTTCCGAACTCCCTGCTAGGGTTCTGGACAACGCTTTAGTTGTTCCTAGTGTAGCTACTGATCTTACCCTTTCTAATAGATTTCTCCCACTCCAGCTCATGCAGGAGCCCCCGGTGGCAGTGGGGATGGGCCTAGGTAAGTCCCACAGCCTAGATGATGGGAGTCAGGAATTGAGAATCAACTTAGGGCCCCAAAACACTTCAGCACGGTCCATACGCGAGAATGCCAGCACGGATCAGGTCCTGAAGGGTCAAGATTCACTAAGATATACTCAAGATTATAGTTGTTCTGAGGTAGACTTTCTGAAAAAAGGCAGTCCAAGAGCTAACGGATCAAATGAAATTGTTAATAAACAAAGGTGTTACTGAAGCCCAACTATTTAAGCAGCCTCCTGTAAAATCTTTGACCCACACCGTTACTCCTGATAGCCCGATAGCTCCAACTTCAGGATTGGTTATAAACCCCACCCGCAAGATTCCCTCTGACCCTATGCCTAGGAATATTACGTTGTATGTTAACACCGTCTGGAGTCGTACACCAGGGCTGTTGTCAACTAGTGGTCTCCCAATCCCTCCCCTCATTGATGCTCGCTTCCGTCGAGTCATACCAGGCAGACGAGTCACACCACAAGGGCCACACAAGAGAATTTTTCTGACCAAGGTTCCCAGATTATCGCCACCCACAGTGTCATAAAAACAAAGACTCCCTTATCAATAAAAGTATACATTGGATATGCCATGAGGGGGTGTCATTCAATAATCAGAGCGGACATCTATCGGGTCAAAAGAATTAATGGAGTTAGTTCCTTGACAGACTGTATAGAGCTGCTTTTGGTGATGCGAACATTGCCCATGCTTTAACCGCACTAGAAGCTAGGTTCAATCCTTTTACTCACACGGATATACAGATTAAATATCGCCCATTAACGCGCCCACTGTTGCCAACTACTCACAGCCTGGTACACCAGCAGAGCCCTGGATCGATTCAAGATGTAAATTATTGACTTGCATACCAAACTTCTTCATCAGGCTCCATACCAGATCTTTCCACTTTTATCTCCTATACTCTTGAGACCACCTACCCAGATGCTTCAACCTTACCTTTAGCCACTGCCCTGTGCACTGTGACTGGCGAAGGGTGCCTGACCGCATTCAGTGGCCACAGTGAGGGGGCAGTCCCGCGGGACACCGGACTGGATCTCAGGGAGGAGATATGAAAGAGGGTGTAAACCCTGTAGTTCTAGGTACTAGAGATCACGCAACTAAACTCACCCTTCTGTCATGGAATATTGCCGGGGTGAGAAAAAAACTCGCACTTGCCTATTGGACCCAATATGTAGAAATGATTTACAAACAACAGGGGCAACCCTAGAACAAGAACCTGGGGTAATATATGCTCTCTTCCAAACAACGGATCATGAGCAAAAATACCAAATAAAGTAATATATACACAGAAGATAATCAAACAGAGGAAAGACCCAGTGCTGACTAAATTTCGCAATAAGAGAGTTTGTTATCCCTGTGCACTCGCTTTGATTATGAACTGGTTTTGCTGTGCTTATGGATTAATCAGGAAGGCGCTCTAGTCGTCGCACGTAGTCAGGCCGTGCCTTAAAACGAAAATGTCGAATATTGTGGGTAGGATAACCTGCCCTCTAGACTATGCGCTCGGTAAACAACGAAACACGTAGGTTTCTTATCCAAGTTCGGTTTATTATGATTCAACCTTGTGGATTCTTCAATTCATTTTAAAGAACGAATTACAAACAATAGTTCCTTGCGTGCATAATGTTGATCTTATGTCGCAATAATGGAGTTCATCATAATTTTACATCCACCCAATGCATTTCGGGTCTGTGAACCATGACCCTTCGTCAGGGGTCTGAAACAAGGGGTAAAACAGGACCATATTAGTTACTCCGTCGATATGTACACTGTATTAGCATAAGTGAATCGTGCTCGTGAAGAAACGTGCTACCGTTGACTCTCCGACTGGGTAAACTAAAAACATGACGTTAGTGTTGCTCGTGAACAAAATGAATGTCGATAAGTGCACCGGATAACATGAACTATTGATACGTGCGTGGAAGTCAAAGACACGAGGGATGAAAGATAGACAGACTGGTATGCTGAAGCATCTGCAACGCGGTGATAGTGAGTAGACTCTTGAGGCGGAAGCCGGGAGTTAGAGAACGCATTTCTGTGTACTTGTTGTATTTTATTTTACCTCCACCATTTAGTAGATCGTAAATCTAGTTGCGTGTCAAATTATCTTCTCACCTCATTTAATTTGCACCATTAGTCGATCGTAATTCTAAATTTCTGTGGTTTTAAACTTTCACTGTGTGGCATTTTTTAATAACATTCATTGAACGCTGGGCTGTTGCGATGGAATTTTAAAAATAACGCTCTGCCCCTACCTCCTCCTCTACACGCCCAGACAGTCCACGCTGTTCCCAGTAGCCGATTAAGGGCCTCTGGAACGCGGGACTAGGCTCGACCAATCTCTCTTCAGGCGCCATATTGGGCGTACCGCAGGCTCAGCGGGCTAGTGTTTAGAGCGATTAGCCCCAGCACTACAAAATGCCCCCCCACCTCGGCCGCGCTGCGGACGAGCGCAGCGGGCGCGACGATGGCGCGCCGGAGGTGCTCCAGAGGTAAGCTTGTCTGCGCTAGGCAGAGCTCATAGCTCGACACTATGGGAGGATTATATCAGGCCCCACTCAAATACTCTAGAGACGCCCTAATGCATATGAAGCAGAATGTAGCAACCCACTGCCTACACTCCATGTCAGGGGATAGTTTCTCCACCCACTGCCTCTACTGCCCTTACAGGTTTAAGTCAGATGGGCCTTGTCGAGATATCTCAGTCTCATTTCGCATGGCCCTAGTCAACTGCAGATCGCTCCCTAAACACGCCGAAGAAATTTACCATATCCTAGATGACCTCCAGTTGGAAATCCTCTCCCTAACAGAAACTTGGTTAGGACCGACTCAGATCCTGATATTTGTAAATCTCTCCCACCAGGCTACCTCATTCAGCATTTAGATCGACCAAAAGGAAAATGAGGGGGAATCGCCATTATTTATAGGAACCATCTGTCCTGCCGTCTTCAGGGCAGTCCACTCTCTGACTGCGAAAATGTTCTATTTATGATTCAAGTCTCCCCATGTAAATCTCTCTCGGGACTTCTTATCTCACGCCCACCGGGACCAATAGGACATTTCTGTAGTTCACTCCTGAAACAGTCATGCATATTGGCCGCCACCCACTCTAGCTTTATGATTTTAGAGGATCTTAATATCCACTTCGATAAGAGTGAAGACAAACTAGCTTCTGATCTGCTCCTAGACCTTGAAACTCACCAGCTTAAACTGGAAAATCGGAGTCCCACCCATATGCTAGGACACCTTTTTGACCCTATCTTTTCCTATATCACTAACCTTACAATCCTAGATCCTTCCCCGATACCATGGTCTGATCACTTCCTAATAATGCTGAACTGGCAACTTCCCATCCATGCCCACCCCAAAACCACCATCCAGCAAACCTACACGTTCCTGGGCTAAATTAGACCCAGAGAAATGGAAGTATAACTTGGAGCTTTCCCCTCCATCATTGGTCCCGGATCCTGCTTTAGCCGACGCAGTGTTCTCTAAATGGATTAGAGAGACACTAGATAAAACCCTCCCGAAAAAAATCACCTGCAAACCACAAGATAAAATCACCTCGCCCTGGTTCACCGAGGAAGTACGCCTCGTAAAAAAGCTCTGCAAAAAAACTGAAAGAGAATGGAGAAAAAACTTTGACCCCACCAAAAAGCTCATGATCCTTAAATACAAAAAAATCCTCAAAGCGGCACAATCCAACTACTTTGAAGAAAAAATTAGGCTATCTGCCAATTCTTCTAGGGAGACCTTCCAAATTGCAAAACAACTCTTAAAAACCCCGGATCTTCCTTCCCCTGTGGAACCCTCGATCAGCCGGTGCAATGAACTAGCCGAGTTTTTTGATTCTAAGATCAAAAAAATTCTTAATTCCCTCCCCTCACAATTACCGGACAATTCACCCCCTCATTATTTACCCAGATCTGCACTCCAAACTCTGGAGCCCCAGCTGAATCGGTTCCCCCCCACGACAGTAGAGACGCTATCCCCAATATTGCAATCAATAAAAAGTGGATCCCCATTGGACCCCGCACCCTTTAACATCTTAAAATCAGTCGTCCCAACCATCCTGCCTCTCATGGTGAATTTGATCAACATTTCGCTTTCCCATGGTATTGTTCCACCTAGCTGGAAAAAGGCAATTATTAAGGCACTGATCAAAAAAGCACAACTAGATCCCCTGGACCTATGCAATTTTTGACCGATCTACCTCCTACCAGGCATCAGCAAGATCGCTGAAAAATATATAAATCGTCAACTTTCCAACTACCTGGAAGCCAATGGCCTTCTTAAACCCTCACAGACTGGCTTTAGACCAGGCCAGAGTACGGAGACTGCAATGCTGGCGGTGGTTGAAGAGGCAAGAAAGATCATCGACTCAGGAGGATCAGTGGCAGTGATCCTCCTGGACCTCAGTACAGCCTTCGACACCGTCAACCACTCCACACTGGTCCACAGGCTTAAGAAGTTGAATATCTCAGGGCCTGCCCTATCCTGGCTGGAATCCTTTTTGAGGGATCGTTCCTTTCAGGTTACGGATGGTAATTTCACCTACAAATCAACACCTATCCACTGCGGAGTCCCCCTCAGGGCTCATCCCTGAGTCCGACGCTTTTTAATGTATACATGTCCCCCCTCGAGAAGATTGTCGCCCCATTTGGGATTAAGCTTTTAACCTATGCGGACGACACCCAAATGGTGGTATCCCTTAATCAGCCGGACCATTCTCCCACTGACCTCTACACCTGTCTTAGTGACATAACAAAATGGATGGATAAGTCACACCTTAGGCTCAATAGCGAAAAGACCGAGATCATGGTCCTGGGGAACCAGTCACACTTTCGCCCAGAGTCCCTGTGGCCTCCCTGTATGGGTACGCCCCCTATCCCTAAGCATGAAATCAAGAGCTTAGGGATCTGGCTGGACGAGGGTCTCAACTTTTCCGCTCAAGCGAGGAAAACGGCCGGAACCTGTTATGGTCTTTTACGGACCTCTAGAAAAATCCTCCCCCTGCTCCCTGCAAAATCCCAAAAATTATTGATTCAGGGCCTTGTGATGTCCCGATTGGACTATGGCAACGCCCTATATTTAGGGGCCCCTAACAAGGTGCTGGCAAAACTCCAGACTGTGCAAAACACCGCCACCCGTCTTCTCACAGGGACACACAGCGTTGCTCGGCCAAACCAGCCCTCAAATCACTGCATTGGCTGCCAATCCAAGAAAGGGTGCATTTTAAAGCCCTCTGCACCACCCATAAAATTCTGCACAGAAAGGCCCCACCCATCCTAAAGGACCTTATTGTCCCCCACAAAACCATCAGAACCCTTCGTTCCTCGCTTTCAAACTTGGCAGCAGTGCCCAGAGTTAGGAAAGCCCTCTCTGGAGGCCGACTGTTTTAATACAACGCGTCCAAATAGTGGAATGCACTCCCTCCAGACCTCCGAGCCTAGCCCAACCTTCTTCCTTTTCGTAAGGCACTTAAGACTTGGTTGTTTCCTTAAATCCATCTTCCCTCTCAAACTCTGCTGATCTATCACTAGCGCTGGGACGCTCACGGGCAGCTATGCGCTGTACAAATCTGTAAAATAAAAAAAAATAAAAAATAAATAAATAAATGTCACCATGCATTACGTATATCACGAAAGTCGTGATCTCAGTAAAAGGTACAAGTGAATGAAAATAAATAAAAATAAACACTTACTAAAGGATCGGACAACGCCGCATCTCAGTGAACTCTGGAGAGTTTGCGAAGTTCAACAAGAACGGCTGTGATAAGAGAACTGCGGGTCACGTGATAGGATAGATCTACCCAATAGAAAGACAGGAAAATAGTATTGCACCCACCACGTGATCTGAGAATCGGCGCTTCACAATAAGGAAGTTTCGATGTGCCAGGGTGATAAAGTTGCATGCAAAAGGCTACGATGCCCAAAATGATCATACAATGTGTGAAAACACAATCACAACGAGCATCGTAATTAGAAATACAAATTCAAATGGTAGCAGATCAAAAACAATTAACAAATGGAAATATAAGATACTGGAGGGGACCAGTGTTGTTCAAAAGTCAATGCTGCGATTAAATGATGGGTCATAGAAAGCAGGAGTGTTCTACGCGATCATTCATCCTGACTAGATGAGCAGAATTAAGTTTTTTAATCCAGTAAAATTCAGCTCTTAGTCTTTGTTTCAAGGGATCCATGTCTTGGCGTTGTGGGATAGTCTTGAGAACCGTAATTCTTAATTGAGCTATCTGATGCCCAGCTTCTTTCCAATGACATGCTATGGTGGATTTCATATTCACAAGTCGGATGCTGCTCTTATGTTCAGTAATAAGCACTTTTATTTTGCGTTCTGTTTGTCCAACGTATACTTTGCCACAGGGGCATTTGATTGCATGAACGCAATTTGTGGTGTCGCAAGTGCTGGTGTGATGAGGTTCTATGGGATAACCTTTGGTGGGATGGGTGAAGATTTTTCCTGTGATAACATTGTTGCAGTGAATGCAATTTTGGCATTTTAACATTCCTCTCCAATTAACATTCTCTTTCTTGGGTGTGTTCAATAGTTCCTTCAAATTCTTTGATCTTTGAAATGCGAATGTCACTTTGTCACTGTATAAATCTTTTAGATCCGGTTCAGATTGGATTAAATGCCAATGTATATTAATAATGCGTTTGATTTTGGTTGAATCTGTAGAGTATTTCATGACGCATACTGTCTTCTTTCCAAGGATTATTTCTTTCTCTTGCAATAGGATTTCTCTGTCGAGTTTTTCAATTTTGCTGAGCAAAGTTTCTAAAATGTCTTGCGGGTAACCTCTGTGTTGGTATTTTACTGTTTGTTCCTTGAGTGATATTTGTAGGTCTTCGTCGTTGGTGGTGATTCTTTTCAACCTGATAAATTGAAACGTGGGCAAATGACCCCTGACGAAGGGTCATGGTTCACAGCCCCGAAATGCATTGGGTGGATGTAAAATTATGATGAACTCCATTATTGCGACATAAGATCAACATTATGCACGCAAGGAACTCTTGTTTGTAATTCGTTCTTTAAAATGAATTGAAGAATCCACAAGGTTGAATCATAATAAACCGAACTTGGATAGGAAACCTACGTGTTTCGTTGTTTACCGAGCGCATAGTCTAGAGGGCAGGTTATCCTCCCCACAATATTCAACATTTTAAATTTCGCAATAGCCATGTACCAAAATGATATCAAAAGATAATATTTAATGTAAATTCAACAAAAAATAAACATTAATAATGGCGCTCATACAGTTACACAAACAATGATAAAAATGTGGACACTGACAGGTGTTAACTGAACAAACAATGGCAGAGAAAAAACACAACAAAACAAGGTACAAAAATACATAATACTATAATTGAGTACTCTCTTATTTAGGCCATGTTTTAAGCGTTGACGGCGTTTCGACCCACGAGTACTTTAGGGGTTATCTTCAGGACAAAGGCTTCAAGTATACGAGCGTCCGCTTTATTTTCTACAAAATGAAATATGCACATGAATTTGCAATAGATCATATAAAATGTATAATCCGCACCGAAAGCATGACAAGGAATCAGAAACGATGATTCAAGAAAAAAAATATATATATATATAGAGGAAAAAAGGGACCAAAACCCAAGTATTCCAATAGAAGTAGTGAAAAGAAAAAAGTAGATAATGTGAATAGACGACAATATTTAGAGAAAAAGGGGCTAGGTAATAACCTCAATGGATCTTCACAATGAGCATGAAGAAGGAACACCATACCTCGTGTATCCGGCACGGATACTGGAATTATTGTGGACCCAAACTGTCAAAAAATAATAAATTGCAATATAAATGCAAAGATAGCAAAAGATTATCTGCGAGTCTGTGAGGTGATTACCTAGTCCCTTTTTCACTAAATATTGTCTTCCTATTCACATCAACTCAGGCGCAATCAGTCTTCCACAGGGGACAGGGTTGTGGTCACATTGTCAGAAGAAATATAGGTCTTAAAACAGTAATAATATAAACATTCAACATTACTTGTAAACTATAACTGCGTCTATAAATGCTTTAGTCTCGTTGTGGGGTTTTTAATCCAGGTTAGTTGCAGAAAAATAAGGAAAGTGGGAGGGAAGCCAGGCAGAGGGAGGAGTGGGGGGGCTTAAAAAGTAGATATGGCGGGTGGGGCACATGGCAGCCCGCCTGGATCACTACTTGTCTCATAGTACACCCCGTCCATATCTCCAGTCTCTCTGCCCACTTGTCCCTGCCCAGGTCAGGCTCCCTGTCACAGGTGGGTCATGTCACATCAGTCAACTCTCTGGTCATCAGCAATCCCAGAGGATTCCCATTTATCAACAATCTCCGACCAGAGGGGCGCAATACGTTAGCGACGGACACACCGCACTACCTCCCTCTACAGTGCAATTTCCTCTGCCCAACGTGTGACATCGTTCAACTTAAACCATGTCCCGATGTCAAAAATATTAATGAGAGACAAGAGGATGAACTTTTTGTGCAAAAAATTAAGCTGAAGAGCAGGGCCAATTTTGGTATGGTCTCTGAAACCTTTTTCACTTTTTATACCAGAAAAAAAAAACTTAACAATTCTGTTTTTTTTGTTGGGGGCAATATTTACAAACTGCACTTTATTTACACCGCTTTCAAGTGGCTGCATCATGATGATAACAGACAGTCCTGACTTTTCCGCAGACAACATGTTGTATGTATTCTGGGATTTGTTTTTGCTTTTAACCTTGCCAGCAGGGTCTCAATAATCCAACATGCAGAGTGCTGTCATCTAAAAAGCCAGTACTGGCTGAATTAATTCCACGTGACATTGAGTTACATTGCAAATAGTCTTAAATGGTGCAGCCAAGCCACCTCCAAAATACCTCAGTGCAAATGAGGCACACACCTCACTTCTTGACAAATGTGTATGTATGTGTGTGCACACAATACATTCCCAGCCTTGGTGTGCACCAGTTGAAACAGCTGAAAGCCACCTAAAAAGCTGCACGCTTTACCTTCATTAAATGTATAGGTATGACGTAAGGTAACCCACGAAAGAGAACAAATTGCATCCCTTTAAAGTGTGAGATACTAAGACTTTGACGTCACCTCCACTGCCAAACCCAGGATATCACTTTGAGAGGTGCTCATTGTCAGTGCTAATTAGTCACCCCACTATTTTTCCATTTCCTGGGTATGGTGTTATGCTTGAGGATGAATATGGAGGGTTAGCGCGTAAGAGGAATGCGTGGATCGTGGGGCTAATAGCTATACGTGTTGGTGCAGTGTGTGGGAAGCAGCTGTGCATGTCTGTGGAGTGTTAAAGTGGAAAGTAAAGTGGGGTTATGTAGTAAGGTGGTCAAAGTTTTATGTTGTAATAGCCTACAGGCTATGTGGCTTTCCACTGGTACGTGGATTTGTCACCTATATTGTTTTACAAAGTTTATGTTGTAATAGCCTTTTGGCTATGTGACCTCCAACCGGTACGTGGATTTCTCACTTTGAGGTAAACATTTTGAAAGCCTACTGGCTATGTTATATTCATTTGTGCGTGGAAATATCACCTGCTGTGTTTGTACACTGTGTTTAGAATCTATTGTTTTGATTTTCTGATGGTGTGTGTTTTTCACTTTTTACATGGTACCTGTGCGTGATTTCACATTTATTTACTGTCATGTTGAATTTATTTTCAAAATCCAACAGGGAGTAGTTTTTACCTCTTTTTCTTCTCTCTAGTTTCCCTCCTCCAGGGATTACGTGTTGGATTGCAACCAACCTTTTCCTTGTGTGTGTGAGTATGAGAGTCCTTCTTAGTGTCTCCTATTTGGGAGAATTTTTTCTTGTCTTTCTCATTTTTGCGCTAATTGTTTTAGACTTGCTGCACGTATAGTGAGAAATATCCATTTTTCTCATATTCTTTTCTTTATTTTTGTGAATTTCTTGAACTATTCGGTTTCTTCTTCAGACCTTTGTTGCAAGATTTATCTTTTATTGTAATTATTGTTTAGCGTCTTGCATTTACTATTACTTTTCTTTAATTTCTCCGTAAAATGGGACAGGGGCGTGTACTGTCATTTTTGTTAATTAATGCAATATCTTTTCTCTTATGGATGTTTGTATGTCTTTTCTCTAAATGCTTTGCAGCATTTAAACATCTATGTTTATTTATGCATTTACTATGTTTACTTATTACATAATTCTGTTGTTGCTGTTCATTAAAGGGGGAAGGTGTGTAGTATGCAGGTCTTTAGTGTAATGCACCTTTCCTGCTTCTCTGCCTTGCTGCTCAGCCTGTGGGGATGTACTGTGGAATGTTGATGTGTGTGCTGAGGTAATAGAATGCTGGTAGGCCTGTGTGTGAGTGTCAGTTCGAGATGGGCTGAGCAGCAAAGAAGCTGCTCCTGCCGGGCCTCCCTCTGATCTGTACTGAAGACCTATATTGTACATTTGGTTCTGTACTACCCATGCTTGCATCAATAAAGCATACATCTTTATACTACACCTCGACTTCATGGACTTATTACAGGTTAGAATAATGCAGACAGTAACACCCGTTGGTTTGAAGACCACTTATTTCCTGTCAATAAATACTCGTCTTAACTCAACATCTATGCGATACACAGAAGACAGAAACAATATTGCGTGACAAATTAGAAACCAGCACTATGAAAGATTGTTATATGCACCACCTCTAAGGGGAAACACCTATATGAAGCGAATAGTACCCTGAAGGTCGCCCCACCTATGGGCAGGGCCACCGGGATTATGTGGCTAGAGAGACCCAAACTATGCAGCAGGGTTGGCAAATCATGTACCAAATACAGCAAATCCATAATTATGTGGAAGGCGGGAGCAAATTCGCACAATTCCAGTGGCCCTAGCGCCTGTGCGGGAACACGGCCAGCATGTGAGCTAGATAAATACCAGGAATTGAATACAAAAAGTCACAAACTTAATAAAACATATCTTAAATAAGATTTTGCTCAGTTCAGAAAAAGCATCAGAACATACCGCTACAAGACTCAATCTATTGGGAAACGCCTAGTTAAATGGTATGTCTATAATATGTCACATGCACTATTGGGGATTCATTTCCACCGATCATGTCCAATAAAGTGACACGCTCTTACAAGTCATATGCCCAATTTTTCAGACACGTAAATTACCAGAAATCTGGAGTCGCTATGCACAAGATTCTGTTGCTACGTATAACTAACGGCAACCTTACAGATGATAGACTGTCAGTGCTCTATTCACCATTGTATCTATCCTCCCCATTCATTCATTTATCCCACCCCCACCACCTCCGCTCCTTCTTACTCTGCATGTCCGTAAGTGAGATCATGGTGGCAGAGATGTGGGCCCGGCAGGGCACACACGTAAGACTTTGCAGTGGAGCACCAACAGAAAGGCCGGCTGCTGTCAGTAGTTGGTTGCGCTTGAGGAAGGATACGCCGCCACGTCTTCCGGAAACACGCACACAGTAACGAGACAGTGTAGGGCTGGAGAGGTCTGTGCAGCCAATGGCAAGGTTCCTCTAACCCGGCCCAGGAACGCAGTCTGCAGGTTGTGCATCAGCAGCGCGAGTGTCTTTACGATGACTCGCAACTGAATAAAAACGAAACGTGTAATTGATAAAGAGATTGCAAGGCAATTTGTAGGTGTCAAAAAAGAGATTTGCTATCAGCTTCCGAAAACGTTTAATTAAGTTAAAAAAAATTAAGTTCAAGTAACGGGTACAAATGTTGAGACAGCCTACTTACAATGGTTCCTTTGTGTGGTTCTTTTGTGTTTTCTCCACGGTCGTACGTTATTGTGTGAGAGCAGTGTCCGTACAACATGGCTGCCACTGTAAGAGGTATTAATGAGGTGTGGGTTTGCGGCTCTTTCACCCCTCCTTCTGACACACGTGCTACAACCGCCTTCAAGTTTCACGTGTGAAATCTAGGTCTAGTCTTTAGTCATATGGAGTTAACACGTAGAGTGTAGGAAATATAATAGTTTTTCTATATAGTCCCAATGAAGCTCAAGGTCTTAATTTAAATAGCGATAAACACTTTCATTTATTTGTAAAACGTATAGAGTTTTTTTTAAATGTTCTCATTGAATAGAAACCGTTGCAAAGTATACTGTATTTGGCAATATAAAGGACTGCTCAGGATGAAAGGAAAAGTATGACATACATTTGGGTCCAAATTATAATGTTGTATCGATGCTCAACTTGCCAAACGTTCCGCACAGGTTTGACATCTATAAGATTTCAGTACAAGTAGCATTAAGTAGCGAGATGGTCTTTCTTCCATAGCTACAGCTTTAAAGTGTTTCTTCCTGGGCGGTGCCTTTGGAGCCGGCCTGAGTTCTGATTGGTCTTCCTTACAGATGATGTGAAAGTGGCAACTGGTGGCAAGACGATAGTATTGAACTAATAGGACGGTCAGGTGAGTACTCCCACGACTGTTCCAACGTGACTAATTTTTATAGAGTTTCCTACTTTGCGTTCTACCAACTGGTGTACCTAATTCATATCCTGAGCGGTCGTTCTTCAAATAATCTTTGATCTGTTGTATTCTGCTCACGGAATTGTGTTCTAGGTTCCTTTGGGCTTTTATGCTCAGCATGCTGTTGAACACTTAATGAAACCCTCACATTCACGCCAGTAGACCCGTTTTAGGCGGGATACTCGCGTTTTTTAAGCCAAAAATGGCTGTATATCGGCTTTCTCTCGCCCGAAATTGCCTGTGCTTTAACCTAAGTCAATGTGGAAAAAATGATCTCCGATTTCTTTTTCAAAATCTCACAATTTTGAATATCAAAATGTTGGCATGTATGTCCTCGTGGAAAACAGTGTCTCATGGTCTACTTATACATGATATTGGCGACAATGATAAGTGTGGCAGTGAATGTGCTGTGGTTTACTTGATTACAAAGAGGCTGCGTTGTTAAAACGTGTTGAGGGGTTAAGGCGCCAGCTGCAGAGATCTATGTGATCTCAGTGTTGTAACGAACACCCCCTTCACGCTTCCAGTTCATGTAAACGTCTTTATTATTGTGCAGTTCTTCGATTGGTGGTGCTCCCCTCACCAGTCAGCGACTACTCCAAATACTACTGGGCTCTGAGCAAAGCATCACGACAATAGAACAGTCATGGCTCAATATTCCAAAACCTATTACCATTGTGTGGTAGAAGAGGGAGATACCACACATCCCCCTTCCCTGCAGAAATAGAAAACATTAGATAGAACAATGAGCAGGAAGCAGAAATAGGGAAAAACTTACAATCGGCAGAATGGCAATAGTTACATCATTACATATTGGTCGAAATGCCTGGGAGGTCTGATCACTCTCCTGTTGGGCCTGTGGCCTGGGTAAGGGACACCCGACGGCCTCCTGATGGCGAAACCGCTATCCAGTCTTGGACCACTCTACACCCCCCCCCTTGCACCTTCAGGGACTTCTACTGGAGGGTGGTACTTTACAACTCTCCCTAGGTTCCATATTTTCCCTTCTTGGATTTTGACTGCATTCTTGAAAAGTTTTGTGATTTTTGTGGGACTGCTGTACTCTGACCAGCTTGCCTTCCCTGTGGGAGCTTTGATTTTGATGTTGTCACCTACTTTGAAACCAACCTCCCGTGTGGCCTTGCGTTGGTCGTAACCTTCTTTCCTCACCCTCAAGGCTTGTTCATGTTTCCTCAGACTGTCCATTTCTTTGGTTCGTTCCGACCACCCCTTGTGCCATTCCATCCACCCCGGGGTAAGCTTAGTGTTGGGTGTCCTTGCGCGGAGCAATTCGAACGGGGTGACGCCCGTCGTCTGATGCGGCGTGAACCTGTATGCTTCCAGACGCCTCCACACCTCTTCTTTCCAACTTATGCCACTGGCTTTGGCCAGCTGGATGCTCTCCTTGATGGTTTTGTTAAAGCGTTCGACCATGCCATTGGTTTCTGGGTGGTATAATGCGCATCGCTTGTGTCTGATGCCTCTTTCTTCTAGGAAGTCCTCCATCTCTTTCGAGCATAGTTGCACTCCGTTGTCAGTGAGGATGTTGCTGGGGAGCCCCTCTCGGATAAATACCTCCTGCAAGAATCCGATGACGGTCTTAGTCGTGACTTCACTGACGAGTTTTATCTCCGGCCACCGAGAATACAGATCCACGAGCACCAAGATGTAAGGTGTCCGCAGTTCCCCAGACATCGGGCCCACGATGTCTAAAGCCAACTCGTCCCATGGTCCTGACGGGGGCGGCCTACACACCATGGGTGGTGTCTGTTGCTTCAGGACCTTGTCGCTATTGCAGCACGGGATGCACTCCCTGATTCTCCTTTCAGTGACCAGGTCCATGTTCAGCCACCAATAGCTCTCCCTGAGTCTTTGCTTGGTCTTAGTGATACCTAAGTGCCCTTCGTGAGCTATCTCGACCAGGTTGTCTCTCACAGTAGCTGGTGGCACGAGCCTTGTTCCCCTGAACAGGTATCCGTCAACAATGGTTAACTCGTCCTTAACGGCCTGGAAAGGCCGTAGGTCTTCATCACGTTTGTCACCGTGCTTCCATCCATCCCTCACTCTTCTGCAAACTTCCTCCATAATCTTGTCCTCTTCCTGTGCCTTTCTCCACGTAAGAGGACAAGATTATGGAGGAAGTTTGCAGAAGAGTGAGGGATGGATGGAAGCACGGTGACAAACGTGATGAAGACCTACGACCCAAGATACACAAAGACACGCGAAACCCACCTATGAGACCAATTGTTACAACCATAGGCTCAATAACAGAACCTCTGGCCAAATACATAGACACTATCCTCTGCCCGCATGTAGCCAACATCCCTGGACATGTTCAGGACACCAGGCAGATCATTAACCTCGTAGAAAACGTACGATATTTATTTATTTATTTATTTATTTACTAGCATTTTTAAAGCGCAACCAAATACCCGTGGGTGTCTCGGCGCTAGACTGCAGTAATGTCTGTCCTAAGAAGAAATACGGTGAGCTGAGGGTGTAGGTTACTGGATACTGTAACACAGCACACATCTTAGTCACAATGGACATTGTAGCACTGTACAGTAACATACCTATTCTGGGAGCACTGCATGCCACGCATTGGTTTATACAAAAATATAACATCCAGTGCCCAAGTGTATTTGACCTAGAGTGCCTTGACTTAGTCCTAAATGACAATGTCTTTGAATTTAACGGCAAATTATACAAGCAACAACAAGGAGTCAGCATGGGGGCTTCCTGTGCCCCCACAATTGCCAACATTTACATGGCCTACTTGTGGTAAATATAATTTACCTATGCGGAATTTCTATGCGGCAAAGTTCAAGAAGAATAACTCAATCAAAAATGAGAGGCAGAGTCCGTGGCATCTGAGTTTATAAGGGTTTTATTCCTTAAAAAGGAATTGGTTCGAACCAGGTATCATGTTCCATCACCACGAAGGTTCAGGAAGGGATAGACAATGCTTTATTAACAGGGTACAATATATATAGTAAATGCATTTAATGGTGATGGATACAGAAGGCGTAACAGCTGAGAGAAGAGAGATAAGAACACATGTACGTAACAGAAGGCGTGCACGAGGGCGTACACGGAGGTGTGTGCTAGAAACGTCACATAAAGGTGTCACAGATGGGTGGATCCATAGACGAATCCTGCAGTGTCAGCAGAAATATATGGCAGAGATGCGCGCGCAGCAGCATGACGTGTGATTGACGTGGAACTGAAGGGTGAAGGGGACTTGACATTTAACACCATACGTGGAGACAGAAGTCTGGCGTGTCAGAACAACCTAAACCCAAATCACATCTAATATCTTGTGTTTGAGGAACTGTATTATCTAGAAGGAAAGGTCTCTCGGGCAAAGGCTATTCTATACTGACTGCTAGTGTGTGCATATGTGTCTACGTGTCTACGTGAGATGCGAGGGGCCATGGGCCTACCATGGTAACAGGAGCAATGAATTACTTGCACGGAGACAGAAAGGCCGGGCCCTTTGCTCTGCAGCTGGGGAGATGTTTTCCTAAAACACTAGACAGGAATGTATTTTCGAGGAGCGGAGCAGATAACTTGAAGGTAAAATACAATCTTGGCAGGCAAGCAGGCCGAGCCAGGCACCGCTCGCCGCACAGGGAGTAGGGTAAGGGTCATAGATGCGGATCCAGGCTGCAGCTTTTCAGAGACAGAAGGCAGAAAGGGCTCGATGGCAAGAATCAGGGCCTAACTCGCCAGAGCCAGAAAAACGTGAAAGTGCACCATGTAAAGACGGTGGCACGGCATACTTAGGAACTGAATATTCGACCCATTCATGGTGGATCTGAAAGAGGACATGTTAACGTTGGACGCAAATGTATTTGCGTCTTCATAGCTGGCTAAGGAGGGAACATACATGTACTTGAAGCACGTACATGGAGCCGTTGGGGTCTAAGCTAGGGGACACAATTGACCATAAAATTCATATTACCTCATTCCCTCCTTGTCCCCTACGGACCCTTCATGATATATCGATCTTCATTAGTCTATCAATTTGTTCATATAACATCATTTGCTCTTCCTTCTTCTGGCGGGATTTAGAACGTGGACTTGAATGGGGAATACATGATGTGGCGCACAAGCCGCAAATCGCTGGCCCACACTGTAAACATAAGCAACAACTGAATACTATGAGAAGGGCTATTCCGAGGAAGGATAGGACTTTCCATCCCCAGGCTGATAGCACGCTCCAGAACCAACCGGACCAAGTCCAGGTGCCTGGATTCTGGTGTATCTGACTTGCAATTTTATGGAGACGGGTTATGGCTCTATATACTGATGGTGCGTTTTCTGGAATGAAAACACAGCAACTCGATCCGATGACTCTACAAGCTCCGCCCCTATCGGCCAGGATGACGTCAAGGACAAGACGATTTTGAAGAACAACAATCCGCATAGCAGACTGCTCCTCTGTTAAGTTGCCTAGGGCGGAAGTAGTTTCATTCACTACTGCTTCGAGGGTTCTGGTTAATTTACGTATCAGTTTACTATTAAAGACAGCACCTAAATAGGGAAAGAAACCTTTATTGAAGTCTGTATACTGTTCCCATGCCGTTTCAGTATAGTCGACAATCGGGAGATCTCTCTGGGGTCTAGCGTGTACTAGATGGGAGTCCCTATGATAATCAGGAGGGGCTAGGAAAACAGGTGGCAGTAGGAATGCAATGTAACAAGTACCATCCCAATCTAGAGGTAAGCGTATATATGCTGTATGACCACAAATGAAATAGGAATGACGGGAAGCTTTAAATGT
Source organism: Lissotriton vulgaris (assembly GCF_964263255.1). Lineage (NCBI taxonomy): Eukaryota > Metazoa > Chordata > Amphibia > Caudata > Salamandridae > Lissotriton > Lissotriton vulgaris. Next base: position 2,050,318,885 of record NC_141685.1, read on the forward strand.
AGACTTGCCTTTATCGCTGAATTCGATCACAGTAGTACATCTACTATGACCCAGGTGTACTGAACCATTCTTTCTGACACATAATTCACCTTTGACTGGTAATACTGACATTGCGGGCAGGACTGGTTCGGTTTCGGACTGTACATTCAGTATCATGAGGTTAAGTGTAAAATTACCTAATCCATATACCTCGTTTTCTAGATCTGTCCCTGTCCTTTGGGGAAGACCCTCCTTGTCAGGGAAACATACTTTATGCAGAACTGTGTTCAGATTTCCCCATACCCAATTACCCTGGTAAACTACGGAATCAGAATCTAAAGAGTTCATTAGACTAAACCATGCACCACAGGAACCATTGTGTGTGAACGGGTACGGAAAGAGGGGCAGAACTCCCTTGTATTTCTGATAGGGAGGGAGTCGGCCACATATCCAACAATTGGTAGCATTGCTGGTCTGATGGGAATGGTGTAACATACTGATGAATGTATTGTTGCGCAGCGCAAGTCGGTAAGATAACTCGTGCGGGGGTAGTTCACTGAAAGTATGTTCGGCAGTGACATTTGAGGAAGAATGTGCACGTTTGAAAATAGGACAGTACATGTGAAGCAGTATACTTGCAGCAATAATCATAAGACTCATAAAAAACATAATCAATAATGTCACAATGCAGTGACTACGGAGAGATTTACAATATTCATGTTTCTTGATCTGTTTCTGTCTATCTCTCTCTCTATTGGGGTCTAGTGGATACATGTCAGGAACTTGTCTAACCGATTCACCTAGGGGAGGACTTAAACAATTAAACTGTCTGACTTGCTAGACCTCAATTTCATGCGGAATTCCTGGGAAGGAGTTTTCTCTACCAAAGGGAGTTTAGTATCAGTCTCTGAAAGGGGGCAGGGCTGGGAGTCTAGTTTCGGAGGCAGTCCATAATGTCGTTTTACATGACTCGAGTGGAGCCAGCCCTTGCGGCCCTCCACCTTGACCGCGGTCCTTGTTGTTAATAACACGAGCTTCGGCGCCTGCCAACGGGGCTCCAGCGGACTCCTCCTGTCAAAGTTCCTCACGAGCACCAGGTCACCAGGGACGATCTCGTGGGGCTTCACCTCGGTGTTGTCGGGAAAAGCTGCAGCTACCTGTGAACGACAAGATTGTAGTGCAGACATCAAGGAAGCAAGGTAATCTGTCAGCATAGTACAGTCAACATCAGTGATTTTACGAGGCAGAGGCGTCCCCCACATATTCGGTGGCCTACCAAAGACCACCTCATACGGGGATAGCCCTGTTCTTGAATGTGCGATCATTCTCATGTAAAAGAGTGCAACTGGTAAAGCTACTATCCAGTCAACGCCTTTCTCTCTACAGATCTTGGCAAGGCGAATTTTCAGGGTCTGATTATGGCGTTCCACGAGACCTGCTGCCTCGGGATGTCGGACACAGTGGAATTTCCATTGATAACCTAGCAGGAGTGATACCTGCTTCATAAGCTCGGACGAGAATGGCTGACCGTTATCTGAGTATACGATACGGGGCAAACCATACCTGGGGAAAAATTCACGTACCAGCTGCTTGGCAGTGGTCGGAGCAGTGTAATCTGGGACTGGATATGCTTCTGTCCAACGGGAGAGTGCACATACAACTACGAGGACATATTTGAATCCTCGACAACGTTCCATCTGGATATAATCCATCTGGAGGACTTCAAAAGGGTGATCGGGAGGATGAAATCCACCTTGCTCTACGGGAATGCTTTTACCTGGGTTGAACTGACAACAGATCATGCAAGTACGCACTTTCTGTTTGGCTGCTGCTCGTAAATGTTTATTGAACCAAAGGTTTTGAATACTGTCTAACATGGCTTTTTCTCCTAAATGTGCAGGACTATGTACTGTGTTAATAATAACTTGAACCATAGAGTCAGGGAGAAACCATGTGGCTTTCCCCTTCGTCATCCATCCCTGTTCTGTCTGGACCCCTCCTAGTTCAATCCATTTCTTGATTTCGTCTGGTGTAGCATGTGTCTGTATGTCAATTACATCTAGGGCGGGATCCCTAACTGTCATGCAATGTGTTGGTGTTGGAACTATTGTCTTTGTCAGGTCAGTTGCGTGAGTCTGAGTCTGAGCTGTATGCTTGGCTGTTCGGTCTGCCAGGTCGTTACCCTGGGAAATGGTATCTATGACTTTCGTATGTGCCTTGCACTTCATGATGGATATCGCTGTAGGCAAATGTATTGCATCTAACAGAGCTTGAATGAGGGGACCGTGCTGGATTTTGGCTCCGTGAGAGGTCAGAAAACCTCTCTCTCGCCAGAGTACACCGAAGTCGTGTACGACTCCGAAAGCATAACGTGAATCTGTGTATATGTTAACTCTTTTGTTCTTTGCTCGAATACAGGCTTGAGTCAGAGCAATGAGCTCTGCTGCTTGGGCTGACAGAATGTCAATACAATTTGTTTCTAGGACTTCAGTTTCTGTCGTGACTGCATATGCGGCCACTAACTCTCCTGTACTTGTTCTCATACAGGTACCATCCACATAAAGTGTCAGGTCTGGATCTGGTAATGCAGTGTCTGTCAAGTCCTGTCTGGGTTTCGTCGTGATGGTAATGACTTCAATACAATCATGTGCCAAAGGGTCTGTCTCACTTAATGGCAGAAGTGTAGCAGGGTTCAATGTATTGCAACGTCTGATTTCTATGTGTGGCTGAAACAATGTCAATTCGTAACCTGTCAATCTTGCTATAGTCAAGTGCTGAGTCTGTGTTCGGTTTAAAAGAACTTCCACGGAATGTGGAACTTGTACTGTCAATTGATGCCCTAACACTATGGAATCACTTTGTCTGATTGCTAAAGCTGTTGCTGCGACTGATTTTAAGCACGCAGGCAGCGCCTGGGCTACTGGGTCTAACATACTAGAAAAATAGGCACACGGTTTGTGTGAACCTGCTTGATCCTGTGTGAGTACTGACAATGCAGTACCTTCGCGTTCTGTGACAAAAAGCGTAAAAGGCTTACTGTAACATGGTGTCGCTAAAACTGGTGCTTGACATAAGGCTTTCTTTAATTCGTCAAAAGCATGTGTATGTTCCTGAGTCCAAGGGAGGACAGTCGATGTCGCTGCCTCCTGAATTGTCAACTGTATGAGTGGCTTGACTAGAAATGCATACTGAGGAATCCATTGTCTACAGTAAGAAGTGAGGCCTATAAAGGCCCGTACCTCCTTTTGTGTCTTGGGCTGTGACATGTTTACAATTAACTGGATACGGTCAGGTGTTAGCTGTCTCCCCCCTTTGGACAGCAAGTGCCCAAGGTATATCACTTGCTGAACACAGAATTGCAGCTTCGAAGGAGACACCTTGTGTCCCTTGTCAGCCAAGAAATGCAAAACCGTCAGTGATGCTTGTTCACATTCTGGTTCACTTCGGGCGGTGATCAATAGATCATCGACATACTGCAGTAGGGCAGTGTTGTCAGGCATATGAATACTGTCAAGTTGTCTTTTCAGTGCTTGGCTATAGATGCTGGGGCTTTCTGTGAATCCTTGAGGTGCGCGTGCAAATTTGAAGCTTCGGCCATTGAAACAGAATCCGAAAAGATATTGGCTTTCTGGATCGATTGGGACACTAAAGAAGGCGTTCTTCAGATCTATTACAGTAAAGAACGTTGCCTCTGAATCAATAGCTGTCAATAATGAAGAGATGTCTGGAACCACAGGATACTGTGGGACAATGCATTTGTTCAATTCTCGTAAATCGAACACTAATCGATAAACTGGAGGCGCATTTGGATCAGTACGTTTAAGAATTGGAATGATAGGGGAATTACATATATTCGAGCTAGTTTCTACAACCACTCCTTGTGCAATGAGCTCGTCAATGATTTTCAGTAAAGCCACTACAGCATCTGGGGGTAACTTGTATTGTCGGATTCGTGGTAAAACAACACCTTGTTTCAGTGTAACTCGGTATGGTGTAATGTGCATACAACCTACATCAGTGGGGCCTTGTGCCCATAAATGTGCAGGAACATTCTGTAATCTGGGATCAATATCTCTCAACACATAGTGACCCTTAAAGTCACGCAAAAACAATCTTACTCCTTCCGGAGAACAGCAAATCACAGCTCCTAGAGCCTTCAGTGTTTTGATACCTAACAAGTTTTCTGGACATGATTTCGTGAGCAATAAATCAGTAGTGCGAGACAACGGACCAACTAAAAGTGGTACTGGTTTCGATACTTCATTTACAATAGGCTTGCCTGAAAATCCAAGGGAAACATTCTGTGAGCCTGAGAGGGGTGCCCCTGGAACCTCGTCGTGACTGATTGTTGTTCTGCTTGCCCCTGTGTCAATCAAAAACTTTCTATCTTTTCCTAATACTTGACTATGCACGTAAGGACCCTCTTGATCCACAGGAACCTCAATAAGAGGCAAGCCAATCTCCCTCTCTAGGCTGTTTCATGTATATTGCTGATAATCGGGATAATCAGTTTGTGCATACTGGTACATCTGCTGAGTTGCATGTTGTGTTGCGGCAATCGGTTGGGGCTGTGGTACCGCTACGGTCTGTACTGTCTGTTGTGGGGTATGCATAGGCTGTACATTCTGTGGAACGTGTTGTTGAGCCTGGTCTTGTCTAGGTTGACGTGGTCTTTCTTTAGTTTTACCTGTAGCTATATTATGTTTCAAAACTGCACAATCGTTTATATAGTGGCCTGGCTGTTTACAATAGTTGCATGTCCCTTTAACAGGAGCTGCTGAATTATTGGACTGTGGCATACCCTTTTTCTGACCGTCAGCTGGAACTGACTGAGCAACTAGCATTTTCATTTTCGTGTCTTTCATACGTCTTTGTTCGTGATCATGTTCTTCTCTAATCCTGTTCTGGTGGTACTGTAACATTTGTAACATTTGTGAAGGCGTGTTTGCTTGCCATGTGCTCTCGACTTTCAGCACACGAGTCTTAACTTGGGGCAGAGAGTTCTCGACTAATTTGGATACAAAAAGGTGTGGGTATGACTCGCTACTTGCTTTCAGGCCACTATTAATAATAAAACATTTCTCAAATCGGGAATAAAAATCGCTAGTGTCTTCGTCGGGTTTCTGTTTGCAGGCTGAGATAGCATCCCAGTCCTCCTTTTTAGTTGCTAATAATCGTGGCAAGACCTGTACTAACAATCCTGGTAATGCTTTAGTTTTGTCCCCAAGACCCAACCCTGGGGTTCGGCCATTTTCTTCTGTTTCCAATGCAGCCCAATCAATCTTTTTGTCTCCCACCTCCCATTCTTTTTCTTTGAGTTTCTCGTAAATGCCGGCAGGCAATAGTACTTTCAATATTTTCATAATGTCGGGATAGGTATAATCACCCATGAGTAACATGTCTTTTATTTCACGGTGAAAACCTGCAGGGTCTTTATCATGACTGGGCACTATTTTCTTCATTTCTAACAATTCCATTTTAGTTATGGGTGTGTATACATACACACGTGTAAGGGTGTTATCATCATTCCTGACTGGATGTACTTCTCGCAAGGGATTCTGTCTGTCTATGTAAAACATTTTTCTTTCTGGGGGTGGAGCTGAAACAAACTGTGGATTCAGGAAGGCACTATATCTGTGTCGATGTTCTAAAATTACTTTAATTAAATCGGTACCCAGGCCTCTCCATTTATTCATGAGTAACTCTATTAGTACATCAGGCAAGGGACCTGGATCAGAATGTTGGCCTTTATACAGAATGAGGAGATGCTGTATCATGTACATACCAGCTAGTCGCTGTTCGTCTGGGGAAAGATTCAAAAATGTTTGTGCTAATGCGTCATCATTATATTTATCGGAATTGTCAGCCCATTGTACTGCTGACCTGGCTAATTCTTGTTCATCCATGGAATTGAGTACATGGTACCTCATTCGCTCTTGAAGTACTTTATCGGTAGCCTGAAATAGATGTTCAGGAGTCTTTGGATTTGACATAGCAGAGTGGAATGTTTCTGGTATTGGACAGTGGTAATGTTTCTGGTTTTCACACGTTTCTTGTTTACGAATGGGTCTGTCGAAGGGCCTATCAAAGGGATGCGGTCTAGGGAATTTCCCTCTCCCTACATATCCTATCATCTGTTTGCCTGACTGATGCGAAGTTTCTGCTAGATTCTCTGTATCATCCTCCTCCTGTGAGGAAGTCGGACCGTCTGATTCAAGATGTTCTTCAGGGACTCGCCGGGCATGTATATCTATTATCTCCTTACGGATCTTTCTAACCATAATATGTACACTGTTCTCCTTCTCATGTTTACCATCCGCGATATTCTGGCTCCATCTATGCAGTCTATCCATTTCATTTTGCGGAAAACCTGCCTGATCTTGTTCTCTTATTAAACAATTAACCATAAATCGCATTATTAAACCTTTGTTCTCTACTTTCTGACGTGACATGGCTTCGGCAACACACTCCATTCCTTCTCCTGTTCTAATAAAATAATACAATTTGTCTAGATGTTCTGGCATACCTGGTAGTAACATTAGATAATCTGTAACTCGTCGCAAACGTAGGGACGCTAGCAACATGGGTCCTGTTGTACCGGGCACTGGGTCATATCTACAATCTGTAAGTTCTCTTCTAAGCTGTTCTGCCGGTGCACCCTTAGGTGTCCGGACCTTTGCTAAATCTCTCATTGTCACTCGGTGTAACGGTGGGGGTGTTTGATAACCTCCGGTAGCACCTCCTGAAGCGGAGGCTTGACCATAACCTGGCTGTAAGGTTGGTACCTGCTGTAACTGAGTTTGGGCCTGAACCGCACCAGGCCCAAAAGGATTATGCGGATTATGCGGATTAATAGGGGGTGCAGGTAAGGGTGGAGGAAGCAGACCGGGAGGGGTTTGCTGTTGCGGACCTGGGGGCTGAAGATCAGGGGGCGGGTTACCGTCAGCAGGTGGCACACGGGCAGGCATACTAGCATATGCGGGAGCTACATCATCCAAGTAGGATGAAATAAAAATGTCTGCTGCGGTCGTGTGACGTAATTTAGTCGGAACCAATGGAGGGGGCAGATTTTTCGGTGTTTCCGGGGTCGCCTTGGGCAGGCCCTCGGCCAGGACTGGATACAATCCTGTCATAATTGCGTTACTCCGTCTATCGTGTTGTTCCATTCTAACTCGTTCCCCCTCTTCTAGTAGTTCTTTTTCTTTGGCTTTTTCAGATTCCTCTCTACTTTTCTCTGCTTTTCTGAGTGCTTTCTCTGTCCGTCTGTGTGATTCTTTACGCCATAGTTCAATGGCATCTTTCTGTGACTGTCTAGCTTTCTTTTTCCATAATGCTTCTTCTACTCTCATGATGCAATCGGCATCCCATGTCCCTGTAACGGGCCATCTCTGATTCTCTGCTAAATCCTTGGTGTAATCCACCCACAAGTCGAGATATAATACAGCGTCTAAGCCGTGTTTGTGGTACATAAAATATCCTGGAGTGTCCCTGGGTGGGATGGGAACAGCTTCCTCGAGTATCCCTTTTCTAGTTCCTATCTGTTTCAGTTTAGAAAACAGCGGCATTTTTAGCCGTGATACTTGATACGTGATACTTACTTGGATTTGGACACCACTAATACAATAAACACAGTAATGAAAATCAAACAATCACTCATACCACGACATAAAAACACATTAAAACATTTCGGAAAACGAAATAACTTGATATACTGCTAAACAGTACAAATACACTGCTAAACAGTGCAGACCGGGTCTGTGTACCCAAACTCGTCTTGACCGGACACAAATTAATGCACCCGTCTAGATGCGTCCCCAGCAATGGTACTCACCGGGAAGCACGGAACGGAAGGCCTCGGAAACTCGACACTGGACTGGACCGGACTGGACTTCGACTCGTCTCGTGACGTAGGTACTTCGGAACTTCGGAACTGGTGGGCCTCTGAACACCTCGGACCTTGCTCTCTCGGCTGGGCTCTGGTCGGGATCCTCCGCACTCCTCACCGCCTCGTCTGGGTGTCGATCGCAGCCTCAGTCACCTCCGTTGGCCTGAGGGATTGTAACGGGGTCGGGTTGGGCTGCCAAGACGAGTGGTGGAATCCTGATTGTACCCCTTCTGCTTCACAGACTACATCTACGAGGGGGGCCTGGGACGCGGAACCAACCGATGAGTCGTCTACAGTTCCCTTTAAGTGGGCGTATGAGGACTTCCCGGAGGACCAGCCTACCTCTGACGTCGACGATCCTGGATGGGTGAAAACGGGGAAGGCCCTGTACGCGGCGTGTGACGTCACCAGCGCACCGAGGGACGGAGGACGCGAGGAGAACCGAGCGGAGGAAGAAGACGAAGGAGAAGACGGAAGGCGAAAAGAAGAAGGAGAGCCAGGAGGCCAACGACCCCGTGTTCCGCCGTGCCACGCTCCCGAGGGAGGAGTGTGGCTCAGCCAGGTACGGCGGCGTTGGGCGGCTTGGGTGGGGAGGAAGAGTTCCCCGTGTGAATAGCGTGGAAACCCCTGTATGTAACTTCCCTCTGTGTTACCCGTTCCCTTAAAATACCTAGCTACCTACCCCCGCTCTCCTCACTCATTTTCCCCCCCCGTTACAGCACAGAGTCACTAGCGTGTTTGTTTTATACACCGGTGTCCTTCACTATCACGGGTTCCCTTAGGTGCAATACCTTGTCAGATAGAAAGACTAACGGCGTCCCTCTGTCCATTTCCTTTCTTACATGTGGATATAACGGGAGAGCAAAGCCCCAGTCTGGAACCCCACGGGAGTGACGACAACAGGCTTTCCAAGACGACATCCCCGACGTCTACCTCTGGACAGCAGGACTTCCTCTATCATCTACCCTGCGTACCCCGAAGACCACCACCACGGATAAAATAGAGTTTGCAAGGGAAAGACTGACATTCCGCACAAGACGCACGTTGAAAATAAAACCTAGTTTAAAAAGATACACGGGTCTAGTGTCTGTTGAGCCAGAGTTGGTTACCACTGCTAGTGTTCCCGGTCCCCCTGCCCAGCCTACATTGGTGTCAGAAGTGGGATCTATTCCCTCCACTCAAACAGCAGTTATGGAACAAGTGGTGCAACAACTCATTGAAGGCCAACAGAAGTTGGAATGGGCTATCGGCCAACAAATGTCAGCCGCAGATGCTGACCGGGACATGTTTAAAAATACCATTACGGCCCAACTCGAGGGACTACACAAGGTAGCACAGAACCCCGGGGTATCTCCCACAACAGAACGACGGGGATTTGGGCCCCATCCGTCCGGAATGCAGTTGCAGAAATACGTGCCAGGGGAGGATCCCGACACGTTCCTACTAAACTTTGAACGAGCAGCTAGAGCATGTGGATGGCCCGAGGACAAATGGCCATTTTTTTTGGCTCCACTACTGTCAGGTGAAGCACAAGCAGCATACCAGGTGGCCAACCATGCGGGAATAACTCCCTATGCGACCATTAAGGCCGTTATCCTGGACCACCTGGGGTTGGACACAGAGGCCTATAGACTGCGTTTTAGAAAAGAAAAAGGGGTAGCAGGGGAACATCCCAAAACCTTATACTTACGATTAAAAATGGCCGCCGACAAGTGGTTGAAGCCTGAAAGTAGGAGCAAAGAGGAAATCATGTCCAGCATATACCTGGAACAGTTCATGGAAGCCCTACCATACGGCACTCAGCGATGGCTCAGACAACATTCAGGCCTCACCGCTGAACAGGCCATAGAGATGGCTTCGAACTACAACAGAGCGATGCCACGAGCCTTACCATGGGATATGGACAAAGGCAACAAAGGACCGTTAGGGGCAGCAAAACCTGAGAAAAAATCAAAACCAGCACCGGAACAGTGGAAACCCCGCCCCATAAGATATGAACCTCCCACCCAAAGAGGCCCTCAGTGCTTTGACTGTGGAGAATGGGGCCACATAGCTAGAAGGTGTCCCCGGAAAAGAACGACCGAGGAGCCTATGGAGGTCGGCTACATACCAAAGGCCGTGATGTACACAGCGGAGATGGGACCCTCCTTCTACGCCAGGGTAATAGTGAACAGTAAATGCATAAAAGCCCTTTTAGACTCCGGTTGCAAACAATCTGTCATAAAAGAGATACACGTACTGCCCTCCCAGGTGGGCCCTGACCTGACCGTACACATTAGATGTGTTCACGGTGACGTGAAACCGTACCCAGTGGCTCATCTTACTCTTAAGCCCTTAGGTGGTGAACCTTGTAGAGTGAAGGTGGGAGTGGTAGAGTCATTACCTGAAGACCTAATTTTGGGGTTAGATAATCCTGATTTTTTGAATCTCTTCCGCAAACAGTTAGAAGTTACAAGAGAAGCTTTGTTATCCACTGAACCCTGGGAGACAGACCGGAGTTTCAAATTTGCCCAGAGTAATGACCCTACGCTCCTGAATGCATGGGAAGCAGCCCATATCAATGAAACCACACCATCTTCTGGGTATCCTAGATTCAAGATCATTAATGATCTGTTGTACAGGGAAGGGAAGGCAGGTGATTCCCCACAGCTAGTAGTCCCAAAGGACTTTAGAGACCAAATTCTGTTCTACGCACATACCCACCTAACTGCAGGTCATAGCGGGGCTGAGAAGACCCTACAAAACATCACAAGACTGTTCTTTTGGCCTGGCATTTATAAAACCTCCGAGGAGTACTGTAGACAGTGCGAGGTATGCCAAAAGAAAAACATAAGTAGACCTCCGGCAGTACCTCTCCAACCTTTACCCATCATTGGCAACCCTTTTGAAAGGGTAGGCATGGACCTCATTGGCCCCCTGCCTCGCACCTCCAGAGGACACACTTATGCCCTGGTTGTTGTCGATTATAACACCAGATTTCCTGAAGCTTTTGCTCTCAGTGCTCCGACAACCCGGAATGTGGCAGACAAGTTGATCGAATTATTTTCAAGGGTTGGGTTTCCAAGAGAGATCCTCACGGATCAGGGGACGCCCTTTGTGTCTAAAATGATGGCTGAGGTTTGTAAAACTCTGGAACTGAAACACATACGCACCTCTGCGTATCATCCCCAAACGGATGGGTTGGTTGAGAGATACAACCGCACTCTCAAATCCACATTAAAGAAAATGTTGGTGGCCGAAAACAAAGACTGGGACAAGTTATTACCGTTGGCCCTCTACGTGCTGCGGGCCCAAGTACAGAGCAGCTTGGGGTACTCCCCGTTTGAGTTGTTATATGGCCGCCAACCTAGGTCCCTATTAGAGATCACGAAGGAGGCCTGGGAAAAAGAAGGGGAGGCGGAACAAAGGTCTCTATTAGAGTATACCAATCAGTTGAAATCCCGGTTGGGTAAACTCAGGGACCTGGCATACTCCAACTTGGAAAGATCCCAGGCGAATCAGAAACACCAGTACGACAAAGGCAAGAAATGGCGGGTGTTGAACAAGGGAGACTGGGCACTAGTGCTTCTTCCTTCATCAAGTCAAAAATTCAAAAGTGAGTGGAAGGGACCCTACCAGGTCATAGAGACCATAGGCAAGACCACCTATCGATTGCAAATCACTCCGGGAAGGCAACAAACTTTCCATATCAATCTGTTAAAAAAATGGATAGGACCTCCACCCAAGGCAGCAAACCTGACATTGCCATCGAGGAGCGAGGGAACTACCCTCGATAAACTGCCCCTCAATCCTGAACTAACAGACATTGAAAAGGAAGAACTAGTACAGGCCTTACACCAGTTCGCTCCGATGTTTTCGGATGTGCCAGGTCGCACTCATTTAGCCGAGCACTGTATAGAAACTGAGCCCGGCAAGGTAGTGAAACAGAGGGCCTACCGCATTCCGGCGGCCAGGAGAGCTGACGTAAAAAAGGAGGTCATGGACATGCTACAATTAGGGGTCATCCAGCCGTCGCACAGCAACTGGGCATCCCCCATAGTGATGGTGCCAAAACCGGATGGGTCCACCCGGTTTTGTATGGATTTTCGCGCCCTAAATGCCATCTCTTCCTTTGATGCCTTTCCAATTCCACGAGTTGATGAACTCATAGAGAGAATCGGAGAGGCCAGATATATCACAACTCTGGACTTAACCAAGGGGTACTGGCAAGTGCCCCTACGAGAAACAGACAGGCATAAAACAGCATTTGCCACAGATGATGGATTATTTGAGTTTACAGTGTTACCTTTCGGGCTACACGGAGCCCCAGCAACTTTTCAGAGACTTATGAACACTGTATTAGCTCCCCACACCAAGTACAGCTCTGTGTACCTCGATGATATAGTCATCTTTAGCAAAACCTGGAAGGAGCATCTTGGCCATGTAACCAACATCCTACGGGCACTACAAAATGCGGGCCTACATGTAAATTCAAAAAAATCGAGGGCTGCTTTCCCTAGGGTAAAGTATTTGGGATTCATGTTGGGCGAGGGGGTCATCGCTCCTCAGGAGGAGAAAATAAAAGCAATCACCAACACCCCCTTTCCAACCACAAAAAAAGAACTGCGTGCATTCCTCGGTCTGATTGGATATTACCGACGGTTCATCATGAATTTTGCAGAGACCGCGGCTCCATTAACAGACCTCCTAAAGAACAATGTTAAAAACAACCTAGGGAAGAATCCTCCCGCAGAGGCCTGTTTAGCCTTTGAACAATTGAAAACAGCTATCACATCCAGTCCTGTATTGATACCACCGGACTTTAACAAACCCTTCTCCCTGGCCACTGATGCCTCTGACGTGGGGATCGGGGCCGTGCTGTCGCAAAGGGGGGATGATGGTTTGGAACACCCCATTCTCTTTATCAGTCGAAAACTGCATCCTAGAGAAAGTAAATACCCCACAATTGAAAAGGAGTGCCTGGCAATCCGATGGTCCGTAGACAAGTTAAGGTATTACCTGGAAGGCAAGCCTTTTACACTGTTCTCGGACCATGCCCCGCTTCAGTGGATGCAGAGGACCATGTCGCAAAACGCCAGGGTGTTGAGGTGGTTTCTCTTCTTGCAACCCTTCTCGTTCACCCTAGTACATAGGAAAGGTGTACACAACGGCAATGCAGACTTCCTATCGAGAACACCCATTCTCCCCGATCGGGAGAATCCTAGGGGGGAGCAATGTAACGGGGTCGGGTTGGGCTGCCAAGACGAGTGGTGGAATCCTGATTGTACCCCTTCTGCTTCACAGACTACATCTACGAGGGGGGCCTGGGACGCGGAACCAACCGATGAGTCGTCTACAGTTCCCTTTAAGTGGGCGTATGAGGACTTCCCGGAGGACCAGCCTACCTCTGACGTCGACGATCCTGGATGGGTGAAAACGGGGAAGGCCCTGTACGCGGCGTGTGACGTCACCAGCGCACCGAGGGACGGAGGACGCGAGGAGAACCGAGCGGAGGAAGAAGACGAAGGAGAAGACGGAAGGCGAAAAGAAGAAGGAGAGCCAGGAGGCCAACGACCCCGTGTTCCGCCGTGCCACGCTCCCGAGGGAGGAGTGTGGCTCAGCCAGGTACGGCGGCGTTGGGCGGCTTGGGTGGGGAGGAAGAGTTCCCCGTGTGAATAGCGTGGAAACCCCTGTATGTAACTTCCCTCTGTGTTACCCGTTCCCTTAAAATACCTAGCTACCTACCTCCGCTCTCCTCACTCATTTTCCCCCCCCGTTACAGCACAGAGTCACTAGCGTGTTTGTTTTATACACCGGTGTCCTTCACTATCACGGGTTCCCTTAGGTGCAATACCTTGTCAGATAGAAAGACTAACGGCGTCCCTCTGTCCATTTCCTTTCTTACATGTGGATATAACGGGAGAGCAAAGCCCCAGTCTGGAACCCCACGGGAGTGACGACAACAGGCTTTCCAAGACGACATCCCCGACGTCTACCTCTGGACAGCAGGACTTCCTCTATCATCTACCCTGCGTACCCCGAAGACCACCACCACGGATAAAATAGAGTTTGCAAGGGAAAGACTGACATTCCGCACAAGACGCACGTTGAAAATAAAACCTAGTTTAAAAAGATACACGGGTCTAGTGTCTGTTGAGCCAGAGTTGGTTACCACTGCTAGTGTTCCCGGTCCCCCTGCCCAGCCTACAGGGATATACAGGAAATCCTGCGGGGACGCGTAGTTGTCCGTCACGGCTGTGGCAGGGGACCAGGCCTGCAACGCACCGCCGGCGCGTAAGGTGGGCGAGGGGTCCCTATTCGGGCGCCAATTATGTGGTAAATATAATTTACCTATGCGGAATTTCTATGCGGCAAAGTTCAATAAGAATAACTCAATCAAAAATGAGAGGCAGAGTCCGTGGCATCTGAGTTTATAAGGGTTTTATTCCTTAAAAAGGAATTGGTTCGAACCAGGTATCATGTTCCATCACCACGAAGGTTCAGGAAGGGATAGACAATGCTTTATTAACAGGGTACAATATATATAGTAAATGCATTTAATGGTGATGGATACAGAAGGCGTAACAGCTGAGAGAAGAGAGATAAGAACACATGTACGTAACAGAAGGCGTGCACGAGGGCGTACACGGAGGTGTGTGCTAGAAACGTCACATAAAGGTGTCACAGATGGGTGGATCCATAGACTAATCCTGCAGTGTCAGCAGAAATATATGGCAGAGATGCGCGCGCAGCAGCATGACGTGTGATTGACGTGGACCTGAAGGGTGAAGGGGACTTGACATTTAACACCATACGTGGAGACAGAAGTCTGGCGTGTCAGAACAACCTAAACCCAAATCACATCTAATATCTTGTGTTTGAGGAACTGTATTATCTAGAAGGAAAGGTCTCTCGGGCAAAGGCTATTCTATACTGACTGCTAGTGCGTGCATATGTGTCTACGTGTCTACGTGAGATGCGAGGGGCCATGGGCCTACCATGGTAACAGGAGCAATGAATTACTTGCACGGAGACAGAAAGGCCGGGCCCTTTGCTCTGCAGCTGGGGAGATGTTTTCCTAAAACACTAGACAGGAATGTATTTTCGAGGAGCGGAGCAGATAACTTGAAGGTAAAATACAATCTTGGCAGGCAAGCAGGCCGAGCCAGGCACCGCTCGCCACACAGGGAGTAGGGTAAGGGTCATAGATGCGGATCCAGGCTGCAGCTTTTCAGAGACAGAAGGCAGAAAGGGCTCGATGGCAAGAATCAGGGCCTAACTCGCCAGAGCCAGAAAAAGGTGAAAGTGCACCATGTAAAGACGGTGGCACGGCATACTTAGGAACTGAATATTCGACCCATTCATGGTGGATCTGAAAGAGGACATGTTAACGTTGGACGCAAATGTATTTGCGTCTTCATAGCTGGCTAAGGAGGGAACATACATGTACTTGAAGCACGTACATGGAGCCGTTGGGGTCTAAGTTAGGGGACACAATTGACCATAAAATTCATATTACCTCATACTTTGAGTCCCAATTTGTCTTTAATGAAGTGGCACCCTTTTTTGAGTCAGTGACAAATTGGGCAAGATACATAGATGACGTGTTTTTTATCTGGGTAGATAATGAAGACATGCTACAAAATTTTCTATTATGGATAGATTCATGTGACAGCAACATCAGATTCACTCACCACACAGACAGAGAACAAGTAAACTACCTAGACGTGGTGATAAGACATCAAACAGGGACATTAATTGTAGATTTATTTGTTAAGCCAACTGCCAAAAACACACTCCTCCACTACGATAGCTTCCATCCAGCTACCCAAAAAAATAGTGTACCATTTGGAGAATTTCTCAGGAGGTATTTATCCGAGAGGGGCTCCCCAGCAACATCCTCACTGACAACGGAGTGCAACTATGCTCGAAAGAGATGGAGGACTTCCTAGAAGAAAGAGGCATCAGACACAAGCGATGCGCATTATACCACCCAGAAACCAATGGCATGGTCGAACGCTTTAACAAAACCATCAAGGAGAGCATCCAGCTGGCCAAAGCCAGTGGCATAAGTTGGAAAGAAGAGGTGTGGAGGCGTCTGGAAGCATACAGGTTCACGCCGCATCAGACGACGGGCGTCACCCCGTTCGAATTGCTCCGCGCAAGGACACCCAACACTAAGCTTACCCCGGGGTGGATGGAATGGCACAAGGGGTGGTCGGACCGAACCAAAGAGATGGACAGTCTGAGGAAACATGAACAAGCCATGAGGGTGAGGAAAGAAGGTTACGACCAACGCAAGGCCACACGGGAGGTTGGTTTCAAAGTAGGTGACAACATCAAAATCAAAGCTCCCACAGGGAAGGCAAGCTGGTCAGAGTACAGCAGTCCCACAAAAATCACAAAACTTTTCAAGAATGCAGTCAAAACCTAAGAAGGGAAAATATGGAACCTAGGGAGAGTTGTAAAGTACCACCCTCCAGTAGAAGTCCCTGAAGGTGCAAGGGGGGGGAGAGTGGTCCAAGACTGGATAGCGGTTTCGCCATCAGGTGGCCGTCGGGTGTCCCTCACCCAGGCCACAGGCCCAACAGGAGAGTGATCAGACCTCCTAGGCATTTCGACCAATATGTAATGATGTAACTATTGCCATTTGTCTGCCGATTGTAAGTTTTTCCCTATTTCTGCTTCCTGCTCATTGTTCTATCTAATGTTTTCTATTTCTGCAGGGAAGGGGGATGTGTGGTATCTCCCTCTTCTGTCTCCCCCGGCGGCTCTGCGTGTGATGGGGCTGCTCGCGATGACATCACTTAGAATGTCACCGCGACCAGCGTTCCAAGGCGAGCGCCGGGGACACTCTGAGGCGACAGCAGTTCGAGAGGCTGTGGCTGAGGTCACAGGAGTTTGTATCGTAGAATAAACTCTTCTTTGTCATTCACCACCCTGAGTACTGGTATCTGTTGGTGAATTCCACACATTGTATTGAATATCAAGGAAGATAACATATTTCCCTTTCTTCACACGTAAAAGAAAACTATGTTGAAAACATACATAACATTAAAAGATATTGTTGTGAAGATGAAAGATATGTAGGACAGGTGATGTAGAACAGGATCACACCTTTATTCACAAGATCACCTCTTGGTTACAGGTTACAAGATGTTGGGTAGATCCTTTAAAGTGCTCACCAGGAGCAGCCTCCTCGCTGCTCAGCCCATCCACACCAACTGATTCTCCCTTCCAATACAAACACACTCAACATTCTATCTGACTTCATCGTAGGCTGAGCAGCAAGGCAGAGAACTACTGTAGGGAGAGTGCATTGAGTAAATAGTACATTACAACAGATATAAATAAAGGTTGCAAGCATAATCTAGATAAAGGTACATAGAAGATGCTACTAGACTTTATAATAACAAGCATTTACAATGCAATATGTCTCGCAGCATTTAAGTTTGAGTTACTGGCATTGTAAATGTCAATGCTTTGCATTATTATTTTTTTAATTTGCAATTGGTATATACACTTTGTGAATGGTTAGCTGTTGCGTATGCTAAGCAAAGTTGGCAGTAATATAGAGTTCTAGTCTTGCTTGTTATAAGCATGCTGATTTAAATGCCTCTGATACCTGCGGGTAAAGTTTGCGCTATATGAAAGTGAAAACTAATGAATAAATTTAAAAAAGCCTACCTGTACCACGTCCGTTCTTATTCTTTGATGCCACATATCTTTGGGTCCCTGTATTTATTAACTGCACCTGGCTGTGGGAAACCTCCATGGCAGGAACAACATGTTGCTGTGTCAGCAGCTGTCTCATGGGCAGGTAGACAGACAGAACAAAACTCCACAGGATCATGTCAGCGGCGCTTACAGGGCAGAAAGAGAGACAGTCAAAGAGCAGAGGTCCCCGGAATCACAGTATAATATCAGCAGCTGTCTCTTGGCCTGGCGGAGAGACAGTCCGAGAACAGAGCTTCACAGGATCAGTCAGCGGATCTCACACGACCAGGAAGAGAGAGAGAGGAGGCCCCGGGATCACAAGGTAATGTCATAATCTGTCACCGGGTCAGACACAGAGGATAATGTCATAATGCATGTAGTTGTCGCGGGAGGGGGGGGTTGGGGAGGTGCAAGGGTCAATGACAGCCGCCTCACCTATAATTTCTAAGCTGTCACACACCGAGAGCAGGACACAGATCAAGAGGCTTTGAGTCAAAGCCTTGGAGAGCTTCTTACATAACCAAGGGCAAGACGATAGAGGTGGGGGGTTGACAGACGGAAAGAAGGAGAGAGGCCGACATACGAGGAGAGAAGGGGGGTATCTTGAGGGAGAGAAGAAAGAAGGGACATAGTGGGTGAAGAATCAGAGGAGCGAGAAAGGTGTAAATATATATATATGAGAGGGATAGAGGACTGAACCAGTGCTTCATGCTGTATGTATGCTGTGGTGGGTAAAAGCAACATTTTACTGACAATTTAATTGATCAATGGATGAAATGGGCTAATCAAAAGCTCCCTTGTATGTATTTGATGAATGGATTTTTGGGGGTAAACAATAATTTGGCAAGACAACTAAAGCTCTCATGTGCCAGACCCAAAAAGCATAGCGTTACCCTCAGGATGCTTGCCATTAATCTGCCAAGGCCCCTTACTGACATTTCGCCACAGCGCCCAGCCTTCTTGTTTTACTCATCTGAAGCCGGAGGCGCTCGAAGAAAGTGCATTCTGCAGATTAACGCCTGGAAAGAGCTTTCCAAGCAGTTATATAAACTGCACTGGGCGGAAGAGCGTAGTCATGACACGAGAAACAGGAGAAAATGAATGCCAATTTCAGTTTTCCTTCCGTCCTTCTCCAGCTCCAATTCGTGTTTCTGCAGTAAACTGGCTGCTATGGTTATGTGAGCTTCACTGAATCGAATATAAATGGTGCATAAGAGCTGAGCTTGCACCAAAAGTGCAGAGGGCTTATTACAGCAGAACACACATGCGCGCGGGAACACACGCACGCCCTGCTTCCCTGTAGACAGACGGACTTGGGCAGAGTGCTTGGTTCGGATAACCATTATCTGCTGCGAAATGTAATTATACCCATCAAGTGCACCTGCTGATTCATCTTTCCCGTTCATCTCTAGCTTTCTATGAGCTGGACGCACCTTCACCCTTTATTCACCGCTCTGCGTATCAAGCGTTTCTGGGAATGGCATTGTTTTATTTTTCAAATGATAGCTCATTGAAGATGGCTTCTTTTCTCTAAGCATTTAAAAACAAGCAATTACCTTCCAAAGCGTCCTGCGTCTAAGACGTCCATCAGTATGCCAACGACAGTCACCTGTATCCCAAAATATGGTCACCGGTGGACATCAAGCGGTGCTCAAATCATAGTCCATTATATCTAATAGTATTGTCTATGGAGGGCCTTCGGTGTCAGTTGTACTTGAAAGATGTGTCAAGGGAGGACAGACACCAGCACATTCACGCCAGCCAAGTATATGCAAACTAGTAAACCAATCAACAAATTAGGCACTTGCTGCTTGCATATAGTCTGATTAAAAGGTCACATATTTGAAAACAGGCAATGTGACGTCAGCCTTTCATCTTTACAAGGCGGATACATTGAACAGTATTACACTAGAGAAGAACAAGATGTTTTAAACAGCGCTTCGAAGCTGCATAACTAGGGTCTGAAGAGCTATGCAATTAACACGTTGTCAGCGATAGCCCATACTGTCCTCAGTGATGGGCACTGAAGTACACGGAATAGTTAATTATTCCTAAAATTGTCATTGGCGGAAGATATTCACCAGCACATCATGACAGTCATTTATATTTAAATGCACTAAGCGGAGGGTCAAAGACATACTTTCCGTAAATTGTTGACACCGAAAGCACACGTCTTTGTGCACAAACAGCCAAAGGTGTAATTTATATAGATTGCCATTTCACCAAAAAGACCATAACACACAGCTACCATTTGTGAATCCGCTCTCTCCCTCTAATTACATTTCTTACCCGTTTGTGACGACGTCCCAAGGTGTTATCTCAATGTTTCCCTGAAATAATGACTGCTCCTTTAAACAAGCTGAGGATCGCCGGGCGCGAAACCGAAACCGCGGTGGGAGCGCACGAGACGCCGTCGCCGTGAGCGTGCACATCGGCTGTCCCGGCGCAAGCTGTGGACCGCGGAGAAGACACGCCGAGCTCCGACTCTGAAATGGAGCCTGCTGCCGCCGAGAGTGACCCGCTGCGGAGGGAGAGGGACATGTGAAACGAGCCCGGTGAGTGGGGGGGGGGGTAGAGGGAGGGGATGTATGTGTGTGTGTGCGTGTGTGTGTGTGGCCGGCGGCGGGGCGTTCTGTGTGTGTGTGTGTGCGTGCGGGGGGATTCTCTATGTGTGTGTGTGCGTTCGTGTGTGTGCTTACCTACGGAAACTGAAAGCTAAAAATGAAAAAAAAATTAACGTTAAAAGTTCACTGTCTGTGAAAGCGCGCATTGTAAGGGAATTGTGGCCTGCTCAATGGAGCGCTTTCACGTGCGCGTGGCCTGCTCCGATCCGTTCTTCACGATGCGCGTGGCCAGCTCTTGTCTCCTGGAAAGCTGAGTTGCTAACAATAGGTCTCTGGCGAGACAGCGCTTCGCTCTGTAAACACACGAGACCTAAAAACGTTATCTATGAAGTATATAATAATGTGATTGAAATTCTCTTGTGCACCTTTTAATACAGAAAACGCAAAGGCACATCTTTAAAGCAAGAGCACATCATGTAAATACATTATTCAACCACAAAATCCTGGAAGTAATTTGGTGGCCTCCTAATTTTCAGGGTCTCTGAGAACATGGTATTTCGATGACATTTTCACCATACACTTGGTTACTTCCTAAATTGTCTCCAACTGGCCCAACTGGCCCTACAGCTCTCATTCCACAATTTGTATGTGAATCACCCAACAACTAACAATCCTGCACTAATTTATAACCTCTACAAGCATCTCTCTTCATCTGTCCTCTCTGGTATTTGTCAATAGTACAACATTTTCACCTCTCTCCAGTAGTCAGCACTACATGCCATTGATGTACTTGACATGGGCCTCACAACTTGCTCAATCCACTACTGATAAGCCTTGACATTACTTTGACCCAATCTTCTTAATTGATTATTAGTTTATCCTTAACCACATCAGACTTACTGGGAATATCAATCCTACTCTTAGTTATCCCACCTTTCCCATCAACCAGTTCTCTTATTCTAAATGGAATCAGCTTAGCTGTGAGATTCCTCCCTCTCATTGCAGAAAAGGACACTCCCTTGGTGGTAGCATTCTCTGTGGTACAATAAGCCCATACTAAAGCAGAAATCCCCTCCTCTCTGTCCAAATTATTAACCAAGTGCTGTGTGCGAGTGTTTTGATACCACAGATATCCCAAAATTCTCTAATCTCTCAAGAAGCCAGTAGAGTTCCATTGTTCGTTATAAGAATGGCAGGAAGCCTTCTCCTCTGAATATTTTTTAACAAGGATGTGGCTAAGCTTGCCTACATATGGGAAGTATGTACAAGGGTCTCCAAGAAGTAGCTCAGGCGCAACTTGGTAGCTCACCTGTACCCTGGAAGTAGACTTGAAGTGCCCAGAAAATAACTTTATTCTGAGCATCTGCTCTAGCCGTATAAAAGGTCACTTTGTACAATATTTTCTTTGAATGAGTTAACCCATAATGAAAAGTACATATCTAAAACCATGTATTTTGTTCAACTGATATACCGATGTTTGTATACAAAAAGATTGACAATCCACAACATCTTTAAACTGCTGTATGAATGATGGTTTATACCAATATGTGTTGATTTATGGCGTCACTTCCTTCTGTGGCTATGTTAATAGTCGGGTGGAGGCATTTTATTATGAATAGGCTTCCCTGACTCTGCTGTTGGCAACCCTGTCTTATGCTTTGGGGGATGGTGCTCAAGTACAATATTGAAAAATTAATATCGTCGAGCCAAAACATTGTTTGCAGAATTTAGACTATCACAATTTCCCAAAGGATACTAAATACAGGTAAGTACAGTTTTATTTGTGTTAACTCCACATTATCTATCTTGAAGATATATATCTTTGAGGAAAGCAGAGATGGAATTTCGAACTGAAAATCTATACTTACCTTTATATGGACATTTGTGATATTGGATTTATTAGTCTATATTCTGGCTATATTTTGACATCACTCAAATTTGTGCAATTCTGCACTGAGTGGCTGCTGTTGTGACTGTCTCTAATGCGGTCACTACTGTAAAAATTGTCAGTCATTAGTAGCTCGGGACTATTTTTGTCTATCAGAAGTAGCTCTTGTTATAGAAAATGTTGGACACCCTGGGATAGGAAAACTTCATAAATACCTCTTTGATAGGAGAATTAGCCAATCTACACTCCACTTCATTGTATTTTGCAGCTTTTATAAGGACTTTAGGAAATTAGTTCTGAAACCTCTTGTTTATAGATCAGAAGCTTTTTTTTACCAGGACGCTTTCCATTTTCTTTGTAACATGGAAAACATATGCATATGATTCATAATATTGTCATGTTAAGTCTGCCATTAATCCCTAAATCAAATGGAAAGACCATTATATGCGACAGAGTATTTAACGGGATTTTGTTTTTTAATATAAGATCTATGATAATGTCAGTTTACTAAATCTTTTGTCAGTTCTTTTAGGAGACTTATGAGATTCTACATTTATAAATATAGTCTTGCTTTATAATTTGAGTGTTTGTTCACAAAATGCTATTGACTATATTTATGAAAATAAAAAACACCCTTGTATTTTGTAGGACACAATGGAGTATCTGTTGTATAAAGTTGCTGACACCTTTCTTGTAAAAAAAGATCTCAAAATATATATTGTTTTATTCTTTTATGGATTTTTTGATTTAAATCTTAATAAAGATTTTGAATTTGAATTTCATTTTTATAAGAATGTCAGGGAAGCCTTCTTCTATGAAAATTTCACGCATAATACGAATCTTGATCTTTGTGGTGATCTCAGGAAGAAACCGGAATTCCTGCCATTGGACCAATTAAGTCAAGACCCACACAATGCCATAAGTGACCAGGATCGTGAATACTACTCGGAACAGCTTCTGCGCTGACTCTCAATCTTTTCTTACATTCATTGCATTCTACACATCTTTCAACCCACTCTACCACATCACTATCCATAGCCAGCCACAATCTTGTCACCTCGCATAATATCTTGGTCTGCTACTGTTGACAATTCATCTAAAACTTTATTGAAGTGCCTGAATGCATTGAGTAAGATGCTGTCTCTTCTCCCACCTTTATGTATCAAATTTAAAAATGCCTTCAACAAATTATCGTGATTCATGGCTCAAGAACAATCTGATTTATCAACTGCCCGACTCCACTGTACAACCTCCTTCACACTGGCCACTGCCCCTTCTCTCACACATTTAGGTACACCTTCCTCATCCACACTCTTCCAATCCATCGGTAACCATGAAAAGCATTCCGCCTGAACGTTTCTCCACTCGGGTATATACTCAACCATGCAATGGCATTCTTGTAAGCTTGAAGACGATCTCACAAGTCTTGCAGAGCCTTTCCAGCTCCTCTTGGAGATAGAATATTTAGCAATGGCTTGCTGTCAGTGCAGAAAATCTTGGGTCGCGGCACATACGTCCTGCAATATTCTACACCCCAAGCTGCGGCCAACGTCTCTTTCTCTAGAACAGAGTAATGACGCTCAACAGCAGTCAAGGTGTGCGGAACAAAAGCTACAGTTTTCTCAGAAGGTCCCACCTTTTCAAAAACACTGCACCAATGCAAGTGTCATTGGCATCCACAGTTACAATGGTGTTCCATTTGATGTCAAAGTGCAAAAATACTCATCACAAATTTCTTCTTTTATGTTTTCAAAACCTTTTTGTTAGTCAGTTTCCCAAGCAAAATGTATTTCCTTTCTCATGAGAATATTCAAATACTGTTTTGCTAGCTAAGTTTTTTTTTTTTCTTCTTTTTTTTCAAATGTCGAGAACTACTCAATTAGACCAAGAAACGACCATAACTGGTCTTATTGTGGGAAACTGATGCTAATCGTATTGATTCAAATAAGTAATTTTTTTTGGTTTCACTCCTTCCAGACACTGTGTTTTCTAAAAACTCGACCTCTGTGACTAGGAAAGCTTATTTCTCTGCATATCGTTAAGCCCAACTCTACAAGACTGGCTAATGTATCCTTCAAAGCTTTGTTCAAACAATCAAGGTTCTTATATAGCACGATTGCTCACCTATGAGGGTCTCAAGGCACTGAAATGGGGGAGTAGGGAGGGGGGAGGGTCTGCAGTTCAGTCAAAGAGCCAGGTCTTGAGGTCCTTTCAGAATTGTGGCAGTAATGGTGATTGCCTGAGGTGCAGAGGCAGGGAGTTCCAGGTCTTCTCAGCGATGTAGGAAAAGGATCGTCTTCCAGCCGTGGTGTTGCAGATCTGTGGGATGGTGCCCAGGGCCAGTTGAGTGGAGATATCTGTTGGGCGTGTAGTAGAAGAGTTGGTGGTTGAGGTATGCAGGTCTGGCATTTAGGAGGGCTTTGTAGGCGGTTGTTATGATTGCTTAAACTATCGCCAAACACTAACATATCTTGAAAATGGATTACGTCAACACATTTTTGACTCGGAGGTATGGTAATCACTCCCATAATTGGTACCTACCTGTTGTCCTGATTTATCGCTGAAGTGCTTATTTCCTGGAAAATTATTTCTTCCTTTTGCATTCCATTTGGACATCACTACTACTTCTTCATCCACTTTGTCTACAGCTGATGTTTTGCTCTCTCCCTTAATGTCTCCTTTACTGTCTCTACGATACATCTCCTTCGTACAGTACTTCAATTACTCTACTATTTTCTCAATCTCAATTGCACCCTTCAGAGATGGATCCTCGGCAGCCCATAAATGCTCCTGTGTTTTCCTACTTCTACATTGAACAATCAGGTGATCTGTTATCATTTCACTAGCCAATGCTCCAAACCTACACTTAGGTAATAGTTCACATAGCCTAGTCAGGAAGTTATGTATAGATTCTTCAAACCTTAGAGGTTGAGTATAAAATGTATACCTTCTCATCACCATATTGGTATCCTTTGAAAATCTTATTTCTAGTCTATTCCGAGCTCTTATAAACACATTCTCTGTAGGTTGCCCCTGAGTATTCACTTGCCTCCTAACGCGCCTACACTTTAAAGGTCTCAGCGTGCAGTCCAAGAATCGACAACCCCGGAACTTAACAGCGACGGAAGACTGTTTCACCACACAGAGCGTCATATTACAATCAGCTAGGTAAGCTACATGCTTTACTTACAGCGTTTCGGCTGTATCTTGATATTTAACCAGCACTCGTTGATGAATGTCTGTTGTTTTTCACAGTCCTTTATATTCTAGAGCTGCGATGACAGCTAACTTTTTTGTAGACTTGTGGCATCACTTAGTTAGGTGCCTGGCTTGTCACACAATGTACGTGAACCACCAGAGCATTTGAATAGACACCGCTGGCACGTTATTACTGTGAATATGGCAATTATAACACATCAGTCGCACCTTTTCAAGCACGAAATGTTCTGTTTATATTTAACACACAGTCACACATTTGATTTTGCTTCTGCTTTTAATCACATCGGGGACAAAAGATCGTGCAATTTGCTAGTTCTTTTAAATATCGCACTTCCGGTGTTATCTTTGGGGACACCATTCGTATTTAGGGGCTTGTTGCATCTCCACGGCTCTGCTAATGGCGGCACTCCTTGCACAACCATCACTAGTTAAATCACTCACACTTATTGTCCCCCTACCTATTCACTACAACTTTCAACAAATGAGTCACACGTATCCGTTCAATGACCCACCACATACCCCTCTTTGAAATCAGACATTTTAATATGACGGAAGGCTCTAAGTCCTTGAATTTTGATTTTTTTGTTTTCAGGAAAACATTCCTCTTATGAAGGGTTTTCGACCCGAAATGCATTGAGATGATTGAAATGTCACGTATGATAAATTTAACATCATGAAGCATTTTGAAAGAATTATATAATTTACATTCACATGTGAAAATTAACATTGTGATCCTTAAGCATTAAATAAAAAGAAGACCGAAATTTCTTTGGAAAAAGTGAAAGAGAACATTTGTGGAGTTTATTTGAACTTGTGAATAAGGGTTGTTTCAACCCTGAGGAGAGCAACGGGGGGGACAATAAGAAGACACACCTAGTGCTTTATATACAGTAGCTGTAGACTAGACTGTTTATAAAATGAATTTACCTCAGTGACTCGGCGCATCACATACTGGCCAGACCATCCAACTCATAATTTATTTAGTCAATGAATTAATCCAATATAATCAGATCCACGCATTGATTCAGTCAGGACTCTCACAATGCGCATTTAGAACTTGCTTTTGTTTAGGCAGCGGCTCTTGCCAGTGGGCGGGACACTGGTTGGGGAGGAGGTTGGATTTGGGTCTGCAGGGGAAGCTGTGCAGCAGGCAGTGTGCGTAGATTTTTTTCAAGATGCCACTTCCTGACACCTGCTCACACTGCACCACGAGTAGTCAGCGGTTGAGGTTTTTAGCCCAGCCCCAACATAGAGTGCAGGCAGCAGCAGCAGTCCTAGGCCGCCTATCGAATAAAGGCATGCAGGCAGGCCGGCCAGTGCCCGGCCACCCACCACTACCAGTAACTGTGTGTAGCAGCCATAAGCCACTAGCAACTCTGCTCAGTTTTTTCCTTTAGCGTGGAGGTTCATGGGTGGAGTGAAAAGACGGCTCCACATAATGTCCGGCTGGGTTATATTAAAAGCCCTGAACAGCCCCCTGCCCTCCATCCAGCCTTCTCCTGTCCTGGCCTGGGAAGTGGCATTTTACTTTCACATGGTCAGGTGCCCCGTGCCCGGCGCCGGAGGCATGATTGCTCAGGGCAGGCTTTGGACTCGTCACTCGGTGGTCACTTCACAGATCACTTCATACGCATGAAGCGAACTGTGAAGTGACACCTGGTGTGACGAGTCCAAGGCCTGCCCTGAGCAGTCATGCCTCCGGCGCCCGGTACCGTGTGCAAGTAAAATGCAACTGCCCGGTCTGGAAAAGGCTGTGAACGGCAGGGGCCAGTGCAGGGCCTTTAACTTAACCCCGACCAGCGCAGGTTCAGACAGGCGGGCTCCAAAGCCACCGCCACTCCTTTAACTGCCAACGTTGCGAGCGCCTTCCAGCTCCTTCAGGTGGAGGAGCTAACAGACCTGGGGTAGCGCTGCTTGCACCATTCCACAGCACTAACGCAGAACAGTAACGAAAATCAGGAAAAGAAGAAGTGCGTCTGAGCCATCCTCACAATTGACACATGATTTAAGTTACTAAATAATATATGAATAAGCACTGGTGCGAGTTAAAACAGATTAGGATAGAATTATACACCAGGTGCTTATGTTCCCCCTCCTTACCCCCCCCTCCCAAAAGTGCAAGAAAGAAGAGTAACTGTTTTGCTGGGAAGTGATGAGACTCTTTGTTGCATGTAGTACTGCTGTGCCTTTAAAAGTGAAGTAGCTGTCAGGGTGGGGTGGGGGTGGTAGTGGTGGTGGTGGTTGGGGATCTGTGTGTGTGTGGAATATATTGTGGCTATGTCCTAGTAAATGTAACATGGTTATGTTTTTGAAGTATCTGTTCCCACTGTGTGTAATGTGCTTCTGCTGAAAAGTGCCTCATATTTTGACAATCCGTTCATTAAAAGTATTGCTGGCTTGTGAACACTTCAATATCTGAGGATTCTATAGAGAATTACCAGTTCTGTCCCATTTTAAATATTGCAGTCAGTCTTTATTGTGAGCAAGTGATTGCCGGTAAGACCCACCAACACTTATTTTAGGTACTGGCACTTATTGTTTCTTAACAGACTTTGATCCAAAGTAAGAGAGAAAAAACACAAAAATAGGAAAAGAAGGAAGAAGAGAAAAATGGAAAGACAGTGACAAAGGGAGAAACAGGAAGAAGAATGTAAAGGGGCGGGGGTTCTGGTGGTGAATGAGAGAGGCATGAGGTGGAATCAAGACAACGCAGCCATAGTATTCACCACCTCGACCTTTAGCACCAGCACTTATTATTTTACAAATTAAACACTGGTCCAAACTGGAGTGGTGTGGTGAGCAAAAGAATAATGGATTAAACTCAGATCCTTTTGACTGGGGGTGAATGTTTGCATTGTCCAGCATTCCGTCCATCAACTGTTTCTTTTACATTTTCAGTAGTATCAACTGTTTACTGAGAATTTAGCACATCCCCAATAGCCAGATTCATTCAATTTGTCATGTTTTGAACACTCAAGTTTATGATGTGTTGGAGCCAATTTATAACCAGTCTGCAAGACTTTCATATCTTTGTTTTTATCAGTACCATTTTTCCCTCGCTGCCTATGCATCTATATCCCTCTTAATAGAGGTACCTTTTCTTATATCTACCCACTATACTTTTTCAGCTTTACCGAACATGAAACTGACCATACTTTGTGTTAGAAGAGCTCCCTGAGAATTAGCCCTACTTTCTACTAGCGATCTTGTACACTATTCAGTCAGTCAAAAAATAACTTTATTTGATTTTAACAAACCATAAAGCATATAAAACACGTTTCATTTACAAAACTTTTTCAGGTCTTAAAATTCCACTTAGTTCCTTTGTGGCACCAAGCCTTCAGTCTTTGCCCACATTTATAAGTAAGCTTTCTACCGCTATCATACATTTTCTCCCCCTGCATATTAAAATGTTTGATGCGGCACCCAGCCAACTTGTCACCGCCTGTCTGCAGGTGCGGATATTTAAATCATTAAAAACTGTTCTCAGCAGCTTCCTTCTTTCTGATTTCACAGTTTCACAGACACACAGCAAGTGGCTCAGAGTTTCCATGTGATAGCCACATAAACGACATGCCTTTGTTTGATGCTAGGCGCCAAGTCTAATGAACAAAGGTCTCCAAATCTGTATGCTATGAATCTTCTTTTTAAGGACAATCTGAAATGAGCTGCTAGATAGGGTTGTGGTCTTAGTCGTGTGTAAGAATTTATTATGACCCATGCGTGGCGGCGTCTTAGTAATCCCCTTTTATCCTCCACGAAGGATAATGCTTTTGCTTTGTTATTGCAAGCTTTTTTAAATGTGGACTTTTCCATCTTGCTGTTCCAAAGCCCATTAATCTCTAATTCATCCAGTGCTATCCGCAGTTGGTCCCCCCACATATTTGGGGTTCTTTGCTCCATTATTTCCTACCAGCATAAGTTGTTCAAAGTTCCCAACTCTGCTGCTCTGAGTTTCCAGCATAGATTTACCATGGTTGCCTTCCTTTGGAATTCCTGGTTCTGTAATCCGAATTTGTGCTGGCGAGGAACTTTTAAAAAGGTTGAATACCGTTTTATAAACCTTGGTTTGTAATTTGTTTAAGATGTTACTTTCTTGGCCATGCAAAGTTTCCAGACCGTAGGACAAGGTTGGTAGCACTTGGGCTGCCATGATTTTTAGAAGATGCCCGTGTGAAGGGCTTTCCAGTTTCTTGGATAGTTGTTTGTAGGCAAATATTAAGGATTGAGCTTTTGCTATGATCTCCCTTTTCTGCTCCATCGATGACAGATTTCTTGCCATTTTGATGCCCAAGTATTTATAAACTCTTGTTTCCTCTATTTGACAGTTCTTTGCGAACCATTTATAGTTTCTTTGTCTTGGGCCCGCTAATCTTACCACCTTGGTTTTGGATTTATTCAATTCTAAACCTTGAGCATCCAGGTAGTCTATTAGTTTGTTTATTGTCCTTTGCAGCCCTATCGGTGTTTGACTTACCAGGACAATATCATCTGCATACTGTAAGTATTGAACCGGCTCCTTTGCCAAATTCGGAGGGTGTCCATTTATTTGTTCTAAGTGACTGTTCAAGTATGCTAAGTATTAATTAAATAAGCGTGGTGAAAGGACACAGCCCTGTTTTAGTCCGTTTGTTATATTTATTTTTGAAGAGACTCTTTGTCCGTCCCCAAGTTTAACAGTGGCCCATGTTTCACAGTATAGTGATTGTATTGCATTTATCAGTGGCTGTGGCAATCCCCATGCTTTTAGTTTCTTCCACAAACGGTCCCGCGGCACTCTATCGAATGCCGCTTTTAGGTCAATGTAGCAAGCCACTAATACTCCCTTTTTCCTTTCAGCTTTTTCCGTAAGAATTGTCAAGGCTGTTAGGTTTGTAATGTGCCCATACCCTGTCTGAAGCCTGTTTGGAATTTTGGGATGATGTTGTTTTCCTCTGTCCACTCTTGTAGATGTTCCAGGATACATGATGCATAGAGTTTGGCCTCTACGTCGATCAGGGCGATCAACCTGTAATTCCCGGGTTCTGTTCTGATGCCGCTCTTATACATTGGGTGGAACAGGTTACCGCTCCAGGACTGTGGGATCTTGTTGTCTCGGAAAACCTGGTTAAAAAAAGGTGTTAGATATTTTGCCCAAACGTCCAGGTCTCGTTTGAATAGGGCGTTAGGTAGCCCATTTGGGCCTGCTGCTCCTTCCGCTTTCAGATTTTTTATCAGTGTTTTTAATGCGTTTAACGGTTGTCAGAGTTTGATCATCTGCTTCCCAGCTAAACTGTATTTTTCCACTTTCAATAGTAGTACTGGTTGCCTCGGGGTGAGTTTCTTTTTCCTTTACATTGAGTGACCTTACTGCATCCGCCTTTTCTATTCCTAGTTTGGGGTTGTACAATTTATCAATGTATTCTAACCAAGTGTTTTCACTTATTCCGATGTTGTTTTTCTTTCCGTATCCTTTCATTCAATTTTTGATTATGCCCCAAAATTCTTTACTGTTTGGTAATTTGCTTGCCCACAGCAGATCTTCCCATAACTTTTCTCTGTATTTCCTTTTTTCCACTCTACATTCCATCTTATAGTCTTTTCTCATTTTTTGAATCATTCCGCTGTCTATTTTTTTCCCCATTTTAATTGCTTGCGCTTTTTGTCTTACCTCTTTGGCAATATTTATTTTTTTGTTTCTCAGCTGTCGTGTACCATGGCTCTTTAATGGCCCCGTGATTACCTTTGCTTATTGGTTTTGCCGGAAATGTGTCCAGGAGTGCTTCACATAGATTTTCCCAGTTACTTAATAATTGTCCTGCTGACTCCTCCGCATTCTCTGTGTTCATTCACCATGTTCATTATGTCTTCCATGATGTTTCCTCTCCATTTGAGCTTCCGTAAATTATATATTTCAGGCCATGCAGCTAATGATGCTACACACTCCTTTTGCTTGATGTTTAAGTATAATACTGTCTCCTGAGGGAAATGATCGCTCTCAGGTCGTGTTGAGATGCAGAAATTGTCTACCCGGGGTGTTAACTCTTTACTAATTATCGTATAATCAATAATTGATTGTTTTTTTCCGCAGGAAAAGGTAATACCGGCCGGTTGATCTCGCTTCATGTTTCCATTTAGGATGACTAGGCCCTAGTTTTTTCAGCTCGTTTCGTGTATTTTGATTTTTATACTTATTCCTTTTTGTCTTTCCTCCTGTCAGGTTATAGTTGAAATCCCGTGATATGATCTTATCGTGATATTAATGTGACTTGAATTGTTTTTATTAAGTCTATTAAGGATGACAGTTTCTCCTCTTTTTTTGTTCTTTGCCGGATGAATATATATGTTGAGAATTATTAGCTTATATCCCCCGCCTTCTCCTTGTGCGGGGAGATTTTCTTCCACTTTTCTTTTTTGGATCCAGTTTTCTCCGGTATCCATTTCCTCCGTTTTCCAGTCCAGTTACACTATTCATTCCCAACTTTAGAATCGCTGAATATAGTACAGGGCAATAAAGTGACCTTGAGGCAATATGTAGAGAATAGTATTAACTTCTATAAATAAGAAGTAGGGCAAAACACAATTACATTTAAAAAATAGACAAAAACAGCTAAACCTAATTTGAGTATGAATAGTAAGCCAGCAACGCTGACAAAGAAGAGGGTGTGGTCATGATAGGACAGAAAGAGTAAAAGATAAGCATACCATTTGAATACTGTGTAGAAGAGAAATAATGTACTTATTTATGTAGGCCAACCCTGATAGAGAAACAATATTTGAGTCAGAACAAGGTTTGAACCTAAGGTTTTGCATAAGAAAAATAAAGAAACAATCTATTTATGCAAATTTGGCGTGATGTAACCAAAACGGCATGATGTAACCACCCACAAGATCGGGCTAGGAAAATTGTCGAGAATCGAAAACAAAGCCAAGTTATTGGGCAGTTGTGGAAAAAATAAGAAAAACATTAGACTACAGAATCAGCAGAGAGTTGGCGAAAAAGAAAGTGATCCAAAAAAATAAAAGTACTCTTTAAAGATTAGGTTTCAGAAAACGAGAAACAACCCTGAGTCCCCCCAAGCTTAACACTCAACAGCAGCAAGGCATGTGGAAACTGGGAGAATAGGGTTTAAAATCGCACCCAAAGTTATAAATCTGGTTCTTGTATTGCAGGTTTCAGCAAGAGGTCAGGGCTTACACCCTGGCTGCTCTGGCCCAAAGCAACAGACCAAATCAAGGAAAAGCGTGTGTTAGTTATTTAGAGAATCACCAAGCCATGTTACAGTTATGTACTCAGACAATAAAATCACCAAATCAGTTTTGTAAAATGGGGAATAATGTGGTAAGCAAAGCAATATTGAAATGATGGAAATCAGAAATTAAAATGGTTGAAGTTCAAATTTGAAAAAGCACCACAAAAAAGCACCGGTGATAGTTTATGGGTGCAGGTGAACCATCCTAGGTTTTCTTTTTAGGCTGACTATTATGCAATATGCAGTTAGCTAACCAAAATATGCCTTGTGCAAACATTTTACCTTCACACCTAGGTAGAAGTTGAAATCCTCCTTTGGATGAGGCTGGGCCTTGAGGCAAAAGAGGGTTCCACTAGGCCAGATACAAGGATGTTGAGGTCCAACTGACACTTTTCAGTTAGGTGCCAAAATCTCTGAGCAGAGCAATCTAAGGACCTGGAAATGTATTTGGCACATGAATCCCCTTCTCGCCATTTCCTCTGACTTCTTTTATGTTGTGACTAAGTCTTTTTCCTGGAGCTCCGACTCCCTGAGTGGAGCAAGGCACAATGCTAGTAGAATGGCCTCCAGGAGGCAGAATGTCTTTTTTTTAATTTTAAGTCTCACTGGAAATTTGATACCAAAAGCTAGAGAGGGACAAAATTGAAAATCCTAGCCATCAAACTCCACTTGTCGCCAGGGTAACTTAGCTGCCTTCTCTCTCTCATTCTATCTCCATTTGGAAGTTATTATTTTTTTGGAGCCTAAAATTCTCCAAATGAACAAGGCTGAAAATTGTAGCCAGAGAAGGCTTCAGGAGATCATATTCCTAGATTTGGCGATTCGTCTGAACCTTCATACTTTACTGTTGAAATCTCTAAGCTGGACAAATTAGGAAATCTTGCCGCTTGTTATTGTGTCATGGACAGATGGCCCTGGCACTTTGCGCTTCTCCTCCAGCACCAAAACATTCTGTGCTGAAATCCTTCCTCTGGGCTCTCCCAGAGCTTCCAAACTTCAGAGGACATCCTTAAGGATACTGCACATATGCACTCCCATGCATGTTCTGTATACGGTATATTGGAATGCAGTCTTCATGCTGAAAGATAATAATAATTTCAGGCCATTTAATGTCCTGCTTTGCAACCAAATGTGTGACTTAATAGGTTACATTTAGATTGTATACTTTTCTAGTGTGTGGAAACCTGTTTGGAAATCTAACTAGTTGCTCCCTAAGTACCTCTATTTTAAAAGGACACCATTGGATTAGTGGGGATGTTAAGAATTGGGTAGATGTGATGCATTTAATGGTCCCTTTGCTCATATGGCAGTTGGAGGAATTGGACTACCCAGAACGATAAACATCCCGGTCAAAAAGTGGTTCAAAAGTCAGTACCGCAGTTATCCAGGGTCTTTAGGAAGGGCAGCACATTGTCACTTTACTTGCCACACTGCTAATAATCCAAATGATAAATACAGTATCTTAAAATAAAATGCAGAAATCTACTGTTAGACAATCTATAATGATTTATAATTCTATTAAAATGTATAATTTAGGTCAAAACATCGAAAAAGAGGATGCCTAGACAGGAAAGGTGCAAGAAAGGCAAGGTTTCAAGGCTTTCAGGAGCAGGGAGCCTAACTTTATTGGAGAATACCAAAGGCTTACCATTCCCAACGTCTAGACCAATTTAGCAGATTAGCTCTGCTGATTGGTAGCAACAGCCAGCTGGTCAACTTGGAAGATTGGAGACAAATAAAGCCCCTCTCCATTCCTGTCCTGGCGTCATAGAGAAACAGTGTAATTTTCTCAGCTACCTGTGTCCTCAAGATCACCCTTTGTCAATTTTTGTGACAAATTAAACTGCTCTCATTTTTGGTAATTACCTGGGTTGCACTAAGACTGCGGTTCAGATTTCATAGTGGATCCTCCAAGATTATTTGAATATGTAACTGGGTTTTCGAGCGATGTGTCTATGTACCAGACGTGTAGCCTTGATTGTTTAAACACTGTGTCTCATGTGCGAATTGGGCGGTGGGGGGGTTGGGGGTGGGGAAACGCCACCTCCGACAAGCTCAAGAAGCCCTTCGAGTGGCGGTCGGAGCCTAATCCCTACATTGGAGACTGTGACCATGGAGACACCAACAGTAGGGATTAGGATGTCTGTTTCCGTCAGCCTTTTCATGGTGGTCTGACAGTGACTTTGGGTGCCCCTAGCTAGGCCCCCGTCACGTCATAGGCCTCAAGGACGTGCTTGGAGGTCACATGTGGTGCCTGCCCAAACATCCATGCACCATATGGTGTCTGGTACACGGTGCATGGATGTTTGAAAACATCCATTTTCCTATTGCGGCTTGTGCTGTGGCTCTTTTCCCGGCCGCAGCACAAGCTGCAATAGAAAAAGGGATGGACTGTCTGCAAAACGACCATATCATAATTGGGCTGTTGGGACTTCCGATTCCTTGTCGGACAGTCTCGGGCCCGAAGTGATGGCGGTTGGAAGCTTCTGGAGTGATCTTTCATGCGTACTTTGTAGCCTGCAACATAGTACACACTTTTTTCCATATCTAAGAAATATGCATGTGTGATTCCTGGGCTTGTGCAGGGACTGTCAAGTTGAATTGACTTTGAAAGGTTTTCTACATTTAAAACAATAGATGCCATTTGTACCATCTCCACATTAACTTTGTAAAAAAAAAAACACGTGCGCCTCACTGAAGAAAACTACATCATTCTCTCAGCCTTTATTAGTGTTTCCACTTAAAAACTGCGAACCTCAAAGAATGGGTGTTTTTACTTGTAACTTTGGTTTCTCTCCCCAGTACCACACATAACTCAAGTGCCATTCCCAGCCCCCACTCCTAGCCCGAGGACTGTGACTTTTGTACCCACTATAGTGTGGGTGCTGTGTCCAGAGTACCATTCATCACAGTGTGCTGTTTCACACTTCCGTCATCACAGTGTACTTGTCACAGTCCATGATGTTGTGTAGTGTACCTCTATAAGTAACCAATTTGCCATCTTTTTTTTAATCTCCAGATTTCATGTCTGCCTGCACCGTATTTTACACATAAGAATTGTTGCGTCCATATTCTTTTGACCTATCTTTCTGTTTAATTTGTCAGATCAAACCTTGACTACAGTATGGCCAAACCGATATCATTAGTGAAATTCTTTTTAGGCAAACGTAGTTCTTAAAAATAAAAAAAAGTGCTAGGGAAAATGGCTTACATTACAAACACGGCTCAGCAGCTGTATCGCTTCTGCCCAGCCTCAGCGTAAATTCATAAATGCGCACGAATGGACAGAGGTGTGGACTTCTAAAAATAATCTACTTGTCCTGCGGGCAAAATGCTCCTGAAATCCACTTGTCCTACCTATACCTTAAATCAACTACTTAACCAGAACTCAATACACTACTTATTTTTCCATCTTGCTTTGGTGAATGTGCTTAACAAAATGCAAGATGAAAGCTTTATACTAAAAGTAAGCAGAATTTTCTTTTGCTTTGGTGAATGTACTTAACAAAATGCAAGATGAAAGCTTTATACTAAAAGTAAGCAGAATTTTCTTTTTTCCTGCAAAAACTATGTTCACAGGAATGGGACCTTTATTGACTCTTGGATGCAATGTAGGTACATTTAATGAGCAATTTTTAATGATGACTTATTTTAATCTTAGGCCTCTCCTGATATAGTGAACCCACTGTAAGTCACTATTGGGAGGCAGCTACATCATTAAAAATGAAAGTTATGAAATATAGGTTACATGCATGTTGTAGGCGCATTCATCCACTTATCTAGGACAATGATTGAAACCTGTGACCAGTTAAACAAAATTAATGCACTGGGAACACTAATCGCTGCGCTTTCTCACTGGGTAGAGATTATTTAACTTGCAGGGTAACATCTTTGTATTAGGTGAATAAATAACTATCCTTCTTTTCCCTTTTCCAGCCTTAATTTCGGCCAGTGTTGTTTGCCGCCGCCACTGTTTTTCTGCTCACATCTTATGTTTTTCACTCTGCCCCGTTCTTCTTTCGATCTTTTTCTATCCTTTCCTTTTCCCCTAATGGAAGGACTCTACTGAAGACAGAGGCCAAGAAACCACCAAAGAGCCTCACATACGCCTGCAGATGTACATATTGTAGACGTACCTCAGGTAGACACACTCGTCCTACAAAAACAAACCTAGCCACAGTAGGCACAAATCCATCCTCCATGAGAGAGAGACACGCACACACACATACATACACACACACACACACACAAACACACCATCCTGAATAGAAATACCCGATACACACATACATTCAACTCTGCCTGAGTTCCACAGCACGACAGTCTTTTTGCCCGACACCCACGCATACATAACGTGCATATTCACCCACATACAGCCACCCAGTGGCATAGCAATGGTGCAAGAGACCCTAAGCAAAGTAACTGTACACTAATGTAACCAATTGGTTTATTATAAGACAGTCCATTTTAGGGCCAGTAGTTCCCTCCCTTTCCTAGGCCCTGATGCTATTGCTGCTGCATTCGCACAGTAGTGCGAGCTACACCAATTGAACCACCACAGACGCACGCCCTCCTTGAAAGAGGTGCACTGACCCTTTAAATATAATTCCCGAATGAAAAACACCCCCCACGCTGATAAATAAAAATCCACCATGCAAACACACCCATGCATGCTGCAAACTTACACGCAGTTTCTATAGGTGCACAACCTCCAAACACATACTACAACAGACGCATAGCTGCAGGGGATGATAACAGGGAGGAGGGAGGAGAGAAGAAGACATTAGGCGAAGGTTGAGTGTTTAAACTTTCTGCATTAAGGAGGTGCTGTGAAATGAGGGGTAATGCAGAGCCTGTCCTTGTGGGTGAGATGAGCAAGTGCAGGCATGGTCAATAATTGATGGACAGAGGGTGAGTAGCTCTGCATTCATGAATGGAGAAAAGGAAAAACTACAGATCTAGCAACATTTCTCTAATTCGAACACTAATGGCTAAGAATCTTTAAGGAAAGACTCGGGCAGTATCAGATGGAGGCAAGAAGTAACTGACTCAATGGTAGTCCTGCAGAGAGTTGACTAGACTGTCACACATGGATTGTATCTGGAAAAAGGGAGGAATTACTAATCTGCGTAGTCCTCAATCCCTACAAGGATGCAAAGAGACGCTGCAGGCAGTCACAGATGGACTCTTTCTCTCCCTTTACTGTCAGTTCTGTTCCTCCGTCCCATCTCCGAGGCAGCACAGAAGAGAATTGGAACAAGTGCTCCTTGAAAGCTACGGCTGAAGTTGCCACGAGAGCACCGCACAGCTGAAGGCTTCATGAGGGTAGAGGCAGACTCCCCCTGGAATTGACAGCCAGAGGTAAGAGGGCTGGGTCAGTAATTATCCTGCAACCACACTTGTAATTTCTCCAGGCATACAGAGACAGGTGTTCCAACACAACCCCATCAAAGTCCTCAGCCAAAAGCACCACAATACGTGCTACAGAGGACACACCCGGATGCTAAACTCACCAATAGGATGAAAGAGATTTCAAGGGGCTGCAACAAATCCTGGCCAACAGTAATCACAAGCAATCACAGGCCTTTATATATCTCATCTTGTAATGGGATTCTTATGGCTAACCTGAGTATGTTGGCTGTGAGCACGAGTTTGCTTCTTGTCTGCTTATTTGTGTTGTAATTTAATTCCTAGATGTCATTTAGAAAATTTGACATGAAGTAGAACTCAAAGTGAGTTATTAGAACTTTAAACTAGGCTCAATTCTAATGAGATCAACCTTCGGAGCACTGGCTACTGGCTTTTTACAGCTCCAGGATCACTATAAACCCAAAGAGTTTCTAGATGAAACTGAACCGTCTGGCCAGAACGCTCTATGTCCATTTCAGACACTGGTCCCTCCCTCTGCATACATTCACCCACAAATGGGATCAACCTGATAATAAGCAAGCCTTACCATATTTTAGCAGTGAGAACCAAGCGTTTTGGTTGTCACAGGGGTCCTTGGTGTCTTTACTCAGTTTGTGATTAGTGGACTTATTGGTTCAGTTCACGACTTTTTCATCACATTATTATTTTGAGAAATTGGCACATTGTTACTTCTCTTTTTTTCTTTAAACACAACAAAGAGAGAGTGGCCGATGATGAGAAGTGGGTAAACTGGCAATTGCTTGTCAGGAACCCCCTCGAGTGCTGCTACCGTGAGGTACTCTCTCTTTGCTCACTTCATTTAATTTTTCAGAATGAGACTAGACCTGGTAGTGACTTTTTATCAAAAGAGAAATACACCATGACCCAATAGAATAGTGTTAACAAACACATCCAGGGTAGTTCGTAGAATTTGTTATCTAACCCTCTCAGTGGGATCCTGAACATAGGTGTGAGTTGGGTTACAAATGCAGACAAGGCGGAACCAAGGAGGGACTAACAAGACCTTTAATGAATCAGAAGGCCGCATTCACAAAGGACAATGAAACAAGACAATAAAAATATGGGTGGAGCTTCAAGTCCCTAATTGAATACAGCATGCCTCGTAGAGCAGCATATACGCTGCCCAGGCTCAACCTAAAAAAAAAACAAGCATTGGCATAGCCAATAGGTTTCACCTTTGGGTCTTTATACGTGTTTAGTTATCCAGCACAATATCCTTGGTGCAACAACATCAAGTGTTGCATGGCTAAACACTAATAAGGTCTCAAAGGCGAGACCTATTGGCTATGCCTGTTTACCATAAAACAGAAAGATTCTCCTGGGTGATGAAGCCCTGAAATATTTGAGTTGTGCTGTTACAAGTGTGTATCTCTAAAAAGGGAATCGGTCCTTCTAAGGAAAAGGCTCTGTCAAGAAAAAAATATGAAACAATATGAACAGTTTCCTGACTGACAACAAAACTGTGTGTCATCAACACCGCATGTTGGTAACCTTGTAACAAAATAAACCTCTGCTACTGAGGTCCACCTCGCTAGTGAGCTGGTGCATGGGGGCACAGGGCTTGGGCGAGGTTAAGCCTGCAACCCGCAATGCCTGCTTATTTGCATTGAAGTAATGTGATATTTTGCATTCAGATACTGTTCGCACATAACCACTCCTGAGGAAAGACCCAGCCAAATCTGTTGCGGTTAATTTTATGTGCAAATCACCCACGGTAAAAAAACTAACTTGATAAGGAGATCAAAACAGACCCCATCGCCAGGTGTTACTGGGGCTGGCATTATTTTTGGGAACAAGACATCACTAAGCAACCCCCCATGTGTGGCAGAAGCCGCCATTGTTTCTGGAAACAAGATACCACCAAACACCCCAACATACTTAACGGGGCGTAAAAGCAAACCAGCACGGTGAGGTTGTCAAAGAGCTGCGGGTGCAAGTGAAACAAAGGCTTTTGATTGGACAATTTCAAGATGCTCATCTGCAAGAGGTGGAAATTACAAAAAACAATTTGATGGACAGAATGTAGATCAATGTCTTACATTCACCCCAGTACAAGGATCTGGGCCTAAATCCATCGTTTTTTGCACTCCACACCACCCTGGTCAGATAATGGCTTTATGCAAATCAGCTCTGACCCTGTGCCCCATGGGAACTGTCCAGTCCGAACTACAACAGCCATATCTTTCCCAGACCGGAATCAAGCATCCGAGGACCGGACCGGTTTCAAGGTAACACCTCTCATCAGCCCGGCTAGCTTGACTCCAGTGCTGTGGAGGCTCTGGGACCCACGTCTGAGCTACCCCAGTACACTCAGGGAGAAAATTACAAAAAACAATTTGATGGACAGAATGTAGATCAATGTCTTACATTCACCCCAGTACAAGGATCTGGGCCTAATTCCATCGTTTTTTGCACTCCACACCACCCTGGGTCAGATAATGGCTTTATGCAAATCAGCTCTGACCCTGTGCCCCATGGGAACAGTCCAGTCCGAACTACAACAGCCATATCTTTCCCAGACCGGAATCAAGCATCCGAGGACCGGACCGGTTTCAAGGTAACACCTCTCATCAGCCCGGCTAGCTTGACTCCAGTGCTGTGGAGGCTCTGGGACCCACGTCTGAGCTACCCCAGTACACTCAGGGAGAAAATTACAAAAAACAATTTGATGGACAGAATGTAGATCAATGTCTTACATTCACCCCAGTACAAGGATCTGGGCCTAAATCCATCGTTTTTTGCACTCCACACCACCCTGGGTCAGATAATGGCTTTATGCAAATCAGCTCTGACCCTGTGCCCCATGGGAACAGTCCAGTCCGAACTACAACAGCCATATCTTTCCCAGACCGGAATCAAGCATCCGAGGACCGGACCGGTTTCAAGGTAACACCTCTCATCAGCCCGGCTAGCTTGACTCCAGTGCTGTGGAGGCTCTGGGACCCACGTCTGAGCTACCCCAGTACACTCAGGGAGAAAATTACAAAAAACAATTTGATGGACAGAATGTAGATCAATGTCTTACATTCACCCCAGTACAAGGATCTGGGCCTAAATCCATCGTTTTTTGCACTCCACACCACCCTGGGTCAGATAATGGCTTTATGCAAATCAGCTCTGACCCTGTGCCCCATGGGAACAGTCCAGTCCGAACTACAACAGCCATATCTTTCCCAGACCGGAATCAAGCATCCGAGGACCGGACCGGTTTCAAGGTAACACCTCTCATCAGCCCGGCTAGCTTGACTCCAGTGCTGTGGAGGCTCTGGGACCCACGTCTGAGCTACCCCAGTACACTCAGGGAGAAAATTACACAAAACAATTTGATGGACAGAATGTAGATCAATGTCTTACATTCACCCCAGTACAAGGATCTGGGCCTAAATCCATCGT
This sequence comes from Lissotriton vulgaris, assembly GCF_964263255.1. Taxonomy (NCBI): domain Eukaryota; kingdom Metazoa; phylum Chordata; class Amphibia; order Caudata; family Salamandridae; genus Lissotriton; species Lissotriton vulgaris. The sequence goes on from NC_141685.1 coordinate 2,050,360,171, forward strand.
TTTTTGCACTCCACACCACCCTGGGTCAGATAATGGCTTTATGCAAATCAGCTCTGACCCTGTGCCCCTTGGGAACAGTCCAGTCCGAACTACAACAGCCATATCTTTCCCAGACCGGAATCAAGCATCCGAGGACCGGACCGGTTTCAAGGTAACACCTCTCATCAGCCCGGCTAGCTTGACTCCAGTGCTGTGGAGGCTCTGGGACCCACGTCTGAGCTACCCCAGTACACTCAGGGAGAAAATTACAAAAAACAATTTGATGGACAGAATGTAGATCAATGTCTTACATTCACCCCAGTACAAGGATCTGGGCCTAAATCCATCGTTTTTTGCACTCCACACCACCCTGGGTCAGATAATGGCTTTATGCAAATCAGCTCTGACCCTGTGCCCCATGGGAACAGTCCAGTCCGAACTACAACAGCCATATCTTTCCCAGACCGGAATCAAGCATCCGAGGACCGGACCGGTTTCAAGGTAACACCTCTCATCAGCCCGGCTAGCTTGACTCCAGTGCTGTGGAGGCTCTGGGACCCACGTCTGAGCTACCCCAGTACACTCAGGGAGAAAATTACAAAAAACAATTTGATGGACAGAATGTAGATCAATGTCTTACATTCACCCCAGTACAAGGATCTGGGCCTAAATCCATCGTTTTTTGCACTCCACACCACCCTGGGTCAGATAATGGCTTTATGCAAAGAGGTGGTCCCGTTCACAAAGGCAGCGTATGCACTGCCCCCACTGTAAAATGTACACGTTGCTTGCAGACGCAAGAGGGGAGTGTGTGTGTGGAGAGGGGGGTGTGTAGCAGATAAATTAGCTATTAAGTATGAGCTGCTGGTCCCAAGTCATGGTGCTGCACCGTCCGTGACCGAAAATTGTGAAGTATGCAGCAACACAGTGTGCTGACAGTGAGGGGGCAAACACTGAGGCCTCGCTCTAGATATCCAGGGATAAAACATTGAGGAGGTCCTTCCCAGGAAAATAGAGACTGTTTTGCATGGTGATGTTATGTTTTTCTACATTGTGTTACAATACGTTTTGATTTGATTATTTATAGTGTGCTAGCATATACCGGCTTCTTGGCGCTAAGACCAAAAGACCAAATCAAGAAAGGACCAATATAATAAACAAGCATCAATGAAAACAAGTGGGGGGAGTGCAGCCGAGAGCAGGGACACGCAGCGTTTACCTTGCAGGAGCGAGCGTGATAATTGCTAACAGATAGAGCCGCCCGCTCCCGCAAGGGAATCGCCAAACGTGCACGCGTTGCCATTGAAAGCAATGCAATGCGTGCACGTTTTTGGCCTCAAAACCAAATCGATTACAAGAGGTCCCCTCCTAAGCAGCGCATGCCCGCTGCGTAGGCGAGACCTAAAAATGACACCATTTAGAGAATGTGAATGCAGGGCTGGAGGTCTGCTGACCCTCGCAGGTCTCCAACGCTGCACCCCTGCACTTGCAGACGTTCATATGAGGTTGTAAAAACTCCTGTCATTAATATTCATGTCCATAATAATAAGGCAGGAGTTTTTGCAAACTTCTGTGAATGGGCATTCTATGCTGCAACTGATTTGTACATCAGTCACAGCTCAAAGTGAAGGTCAGAATGCCAACAAGTCAGTGTCCAAAACAAGAAGGCAGACTGTTTTGCAAGCGTTGTACATCAGGCCCATTAAATAATAATGAGAAATCCACACGGTTTTACAGCTACTGCAGTGCCCTTGGTGTGTGTATGTTGTTATCTCGAGAATTCACTTAAAATACTGGCGTGGCCTTTCGGATGATTACCTAGAAACTGTGCTCTGTTTTATAAGATATACTTTTTTATATCCTAATTAAACGGATAAGAGTGGACTCTTGTCCTCTTATATAAGGAATCCATACATAATCACAATGCCAACTGATACCCTTCAGAATCTTGTCATTCTGGAGCCTGAAGCTTTCTCTAAAAAGTCACTTGAATCGGAAAGCTGATTGGAGTTATTTGTGTTGATGAAGCAGATGGAGGGATGAGGTCACACCTTTTTTTAGTTATCTTTCGTGTACTAGCATCTGGAAAATCTGTTAAATACATAAATTTGCCAACTCTCAGATATATTTTTCACCAGCATAACACGTGTGAGAGAAGATTTAAGTCCAAGAAAGCAGGAACGCCTGACTTTCATTCACCTGTGCAGTAAGACATTCGACTCGCACAATACTTATGCCACCTGATAGTTATATTAGTTACAAAAGTGATGCGGACACTAATTTTTTTCCATTTTGGTTGGTGGTTCCTTATGTGACGCTGGTAAGGAACCACTGACAGATCTGGTACATTTCCATTGCTCCTCCCATAACGTACCACCAGGACACACAGGCTAACATGCTTGACTGGATACACTAGAGCTCAGGAGAATACTTCTGGAGGAATCCTTAACAACCTGCTGTTCACAAGTGGACTCCTGCATCTCCATCTTATCATAGCTAACTCGCTACAGCATTTTGATACTTGAATGTGGCTTACTGCTTCCCAGCGTAGACTGTTGTTCACAATGTGTTTCATTTATTATTTGCTCTATTCTGATTCCATTGTGAAGTGGTGTGGCTCACTGGTTAGAGGCGGCAGACCCGTAAGCAGAGGACGGCCCGGGACCAGGGTTCGATTCCCGACGCGGCAGGGTCGTGGACCATGGTCAGCGGGCTCGATAATTCTCGCCTCGGTGCCTACTCCAGTCAGGGACCACACTCGGCAACTCTGGGCATTAGCTTGCCTCATCTTCACAACGGCCCCCCCAGACCGCCGGGGATGCTTGGTCGCACCTTAGGGATACCCATTAGGGACCATCTCTCAGGGTGAGCCAGGACGGGTTCCCCAGCGGTCGAAGCGTGCAGATACTCCTCCGGGAGTCGATTCCTAGCGCTATATAAACATGCAATTAAATTAAATTTAAATTGTATTTTCTTTGAACTGACTGTGTCGGTACATTATTGCCACAGATTTTGAAGTGACATAATTGGTAGTAATGTTTCAGAAACATTTGCTGTAAGTGTAAAGATTCATACTTTGTGGCTTATTTACAATTTTGGAAAGGTGGCATGTATAGCTACTGCACGAAGTCAGTTTATAGAGCAGCGCAAAATCCAAAGGTAATAATGAAGTAAGACAAGATGGGGATAGGGCATAACAGTGACTGTCCTCAACTACAGTGCACTAGCTTTGTCAGTCCACTCATAATTAAGGAGGGTCGATGCGCAGGATGAAGTGAATCGTGAACTTTAACTCTCAGAGAAGACTTTAAGAAAACTTGCACAACATGCGCTTTTCCATTCATCAGTGTTTGTAGATGTATCCAAATAATATCGTTACAGAAAGCAAGTCATTATAGCCAAGGGAATACGCATAAACCCAAAATCTGAAACTCAAAATGCCATGTGCCTTTAAGAAATCAACAAGCTACACATCTGGCAAACAATCACATTATCAGTAAATAAACCGAAATACAGAAAGGACCACTAGCATCTAGCCCTCTGTAAGCAAGAAGCAGAAAAGTCAAGCTAGAAAGTCTGGCATTGGATTCAGAATAGAATCTGCCTTTCTCCAAAAGCACAACTTTTATAATGTTCTGGACAACAACAAAAAACACACAAATTCATGGCAAGATTTTACATAAATGACAGCTCTAAAAATGTTACTGGCACAGTACCAATCATGTTATGAATTACACACAAAAAAATACTTGAACATTATTTTCATTCCCGGTCAAATAAAAAATGTGTGGCACAGAAGAATGATGCGTTTTTATTAATGCAGAAATACGAGAAAACAAAGAACTAACCTTAATGACATCGGTGGTTAACTCGCAATGTTGCAACGCAAGTACTTTCTTTCCCGAGGACGCAAGAGATAAGTTACATTTGCACACACGGACAGAGACTAGTTTGCAGTAAAATTTCAATAATTTCATGAATACAAATAAAATTCACGAACGTGGTTGGCAGTTGATGCGGAGCAAATAAACATAGATTTTTCCGCACTGTGATAGGCTCTCTTGTTAATGTGGCCTAGTTATTCTAAGGAAACCACATTTTTATAAGGCACTATTTTCTAAAATAATATTTTACTTCTACAATTTCTCCCCGATAATTTTTAAATTCTCACAACATTACACTATAATATATGTCATCTTTCATGATTTTCAGATCGTCCTTATGTAATGCTCCCAAGTTTGAATTCATTTCTTGCAGCTGCGCGCAGGCACAATTTGCATTCGATAGGTTGTATCCCACACAGTTCATGGTGCATACCGTGCCGAAGTCTGACCATGCAGCGCCCCATCCACTTCACATGGTCTTATACAGAATGCAGGATCGGCCCCGTGCAACTTTTGACACGATTGATTATGTTGTATGAGCTTGGCATGAACTGCGCCTACGCACTTGCTTGTATGTCATGTATGCCCCTTCGATGCCGTTGGCCAGACAATACCCCTTCTCCCATGATGCGGGCGCATGTGAATGCCTGAGGAAACTTCAGCTTATCACTATGGGGGCAGCGTACCCTGATAGGGTATTCATAACCCTACAAGAGGCCTGGAGGAGGGGGAGACAACCTGACTTGATCAACATACATATTACCAGCTCAAGGCTTCCATGTGCACCCTTTACCCCTCATTCCCTGTGGCACCCCCACATTGCACATGCTTGAAATTTATATTGGGAATCCTTCTCCACACAGGCTAATCACTAGACTGTATTCTGATATGCCGCTCACGGCTTCTGCACGGGTTCCCACTGCTAGTCTTAGTTGTGAGGTCTCATTCGGGGAGCCCATTCCAAAGGATAGGTGGGATTACTGTTCATCCCAGGCAAGGGCACTGTCACCCAATTACAGACTGAGATTGATTCATTGTAAATGTTTGCATAGGTTGTACGCCGGAGTGGCTGTACAGGCAGGGGCTTATGGAGGAGGCATGTTTTTACCAGTGCCCGGCCCCCTGTGCAAATTTTCTCCATCTAGCATGGGAATGCCCGGGCGATAAGCTGTATTGGGAGGCCATTATGGACACTATGGACAAGATAATGTAGCTGAATCTAGAACAAACTCTGCTTACGGCCCTTTTGGGGTATGTTAGGGAGGTCCCCCAGAGAACTGCAAGCTAGCTGTGTAGTTGCTGCTAGGTAAGCGGCTTGTTGCAATGTGTTGGGGTCGCCCCCCTAGTCCTCGCATGGATGATTGGCTAAAAGATGATGTGTACTGTCAGAGCCAACTAGCGGCTTACTGGGATTTAATGCCTCCTCAATCCCGTCCCAGTGATGTTTGGGAACCATTCCACACATATATGCACTCACGGGATCCACACTAAACCACTGGTGATTAGGTCTGAAGTGTGGGGGTACGATGGCTGTCAGATTTCGATGACTGCTTTTGGAGTTGAGACACTCTCCTGTCAGCTGTTGCTATGCTGAAGTATTGCTTCCTGACACTCCCAGGTTCATATTGGCAAATGCCTGAAGGTTATTGTGTGGGCCTTCTTTTTTCTCTTTCCTTTCTTTATCGTCTATCTATCTCTGCCTTTTACAATTGTTGTTCCGTTACCTGAGATGGTTTCCTGTACTGCACAGCCATCAGTGTTTTATGTCAGTTGTACTTGATATGCATTGCTGCAGGGCTGTTATGTTGCACAACTTGGTCCAATGTTGATGTATGTATTTTATGCATTGGTTTGCCAACCTGTATGGACCTTGAATGTTATATACCCAATAAACGGATTTAAAAAAACAAAAAAGTTTGAATTCATTTCAGCCTTTTTTCCTCAAGATCAAACTTCTCAATCATCTCATCGTGTGGTTCTTGTAGTTCCTGCAATTACATCTAAAACCCCTTTCAAGAGATAATTCACAAATCGAAAACATTGGAACAATACTGATTATGACCAACTATTATTGGTATTGGAACAATAATGTTTATTAGTATATCTTTACCTATTCCACTAAACCATGAGCATATCTTTTCTCTGATGCCAGGTTCTTCCAACGGTTGAATATCATTTACAATGTTAGTAAGATTATCAATATGTTTGTTTATACTCCCTATTATTTCTAATATACTTTATACTCTGAGTTTTCTCAGCATGACAGGCACCTACCTCTTGAGCCAAGAGCATATCTGAACCCATTCTGTTCTGAGTCGTTGCAGGGTCATCCCAGAACATTTTGCCTTCCTCCTGTATTTTATCTGACCTGTTGGTGGTTTTATGACTCTGCACCCTTTATCACTGCTGATCAGTGCTAAAGTGCATGTGCTCTGTATGGTAAACTTGGTAAGAATTGTCTACACCTGTTTGCCATATTTATTTTACCTATCAGTCCCTTGAACAGTGGCATCCCATGTACTTAGGGCCAGTAAATTAAATGCTACTGCTGCTTGCGCCACCTACCAAAGTAGCTGTTCAAACCTGCCTCTGCCACTGCAGGGCCTGTGTGCACAGTTACTGCCGCTGTCACGTGGCACATAAAGTTGTTGCCACGTCTGCGACTACCCCTTTACTACATATCTGTCACCCCTAAGGTAGGCCCTAGCTAGTCCTATGGGCAGGGTGCAGTTTCGGTAAAAGGTAGGACATGTGCCTTAACTGTGTAGCATGTCCTGGTAGTGACAGACAGCCTATTTGGTTTCTCACTGGGGTGAGGCTGCCCTCTCATAGGAATGCATTGGGGATTCCATGATATGTGCTTGAGTGTTAATTTCTGATAGGAGAGGGGTAGCGTGATCAAGTTTGGAATGTTTGGAATAGTTGTGATAAATGCTGTGAATTGGTGGTCGCAGATTTGTTATTACGATTTTAGAAATGCCACTTTTAGAAGTACGATTCAGAAAAGGGGGTGGTGATGAACAGAGTGTCTGAATTAAGCAGACCACTCTTACCCAGTCCAAAGATAAGGGCTTGATCCATCACCGTTATTTAGCTAACTGCACCATCCCAGCTCCGATCCTGGCTATATGCAAATCAGTCTGTCCCTGGCCCAGTGCATCATGGGAAGAGGGCAGACTAAACTACCAAGCCAATTCTTCACCAGAAAGGAGACAAGCTACTGGGGACCGGTTTCTGGCATTTCAGCTGTCGTCGGCCCGGCTTGCTTGAATCCTGATGGTGCAGTGAGCTAGGGAGTCATGTCTGAGTAGGATGTCTAGGATGTGTATTGACTGTCTGGCTTTGGAGTGACAGGGACTGGGGCTGTGCAGTGGCTCCAGACAGTCTGGATGAGTCAGTGCTAGGCTCAATAGGCCTGGTCTGCATTTGGAGTAGTATGAGGAGTAGCATCTGCACCGGATTAGTGCTGTGCCTGCCTTCCAAAATAATCGTTCCTCCCCGCCCCCCTGTGGTGTGTCTGGGGCCAGGGCTTATAGTTACAATGGGGAGTGCTGGAACTGTAATTAGATTATTAAAGTGCCCCCAGAACTGGTTTGGACTGGGCTCAGAGCTCTCTACCAGTAGAGAAAACAGACTGTTAGTACTATAAATATTGGGGCTGTGACCCCATGTGAACTGAGTTTACTTTGGAACTTTGGAACTGAGGAGAGCACACTGCATAGACTGCATTGTGCCAGAAGGAACCGCCACTGAGGACTGACCTGCTGCACGCTGGGCAGCGGAAGGGACTGCTGCTCTTCTGTAATACCCTGTGTGCTGGCTTCCCTGTGCCCAGCTCTGCCTTGGCACTCCCTGGAGAAGAGCTCTGCCTGCTCCCTGTTTGTTTCCGGTGGAAGACAGTCTGAGCGCTGGATTTTCTTTTTATGCTCCCTCTAAAAAGGCCACCACGTGGTGAGCGCTCTACTACTAGTGGGCCCTGAAACCTGTGTGGGGAGCGCTGTGCAGTGTGCATTTGAGCCCCTGCGTGGGCTCGTGTACTAGGTGGGTGCTGCCCCTGCGAGGCGTGCAAGGAACGCTTACTTCATGTGAATTCTGGGCTGATACCCCACCCGTGGCTGTCTGGCCCGTAAGAGCGTGGGTATAGATGATAGCGTTGCCCCAGCAGGTTGCCGCTGTGACAAGGAAGCAGTGAAGGAGTTGACCCCGCTCCTGGGTTACCAGGGCAACCTTCGCGTCTACCGGAGTTCAGGTGTCGACAAGAGGACTGCGCGTCGCACCGAAGAGGTGGCTGCAGAGAGGACGGGCCGTCTGATCTAGCCTGGTTGTGGACAGAGCCTCACAGGCTGCCACCTGCAGCTGCTGTGTAGAGAGTTAAGGTCGCTGACCTTCACTACAGAAAGTGCTGAGGTGTACTTGTCAAGGTGGCCGAAGCCATACAAGAAACTTTACAGAGCTTCGGTGGGTTGCTGTCGCAACCAGGGTCCATGTCTGGAGACCTCAAGTAGGATCGTGCTGCCTCCGGCAGAGGAGTCTGCTGCTGTCTGCGAGGCTGCCCCCAGTTGAGGAGTCCCTGGGAGCTTTCCAGAATCTGCTCCCTCTGGAGAAGACCAGAGAGGGCACTTGAGGCCGTGGCGGTCTCCGACTCCGCCAGAGGCTGCGGGCCATGGTCATCGGGTAACCATGGCTGCACCAAGTGGTCGCGGGCAGCCTCAGTCATTTATGTGCTTCAGAAAGCAACTGCAGTGCACTCGCGGGGAGCGGCCTGGGGGAATCACCTCACGAGTAGATGGGTGGAGGGGCACCCCATCCTGACACTTGTGGCCATTGCAGGGCGAGCCGAGGATGGCCACCGACCTGCAACCGGCCACAAGCGCACAGAAACTCGTAGGGATTACGTCTTCTCCCCAACCAGAGGCATGAACCATAAGCTATGAAGAAAGGATATTTTGGGAGTATATTTTGCGTAATGGTGGCAGAGTAATTGTGATGCATGGGATGTTATGACACTATGGCTTATGTGTTGTTTCCTGATGACTTGTGCAACTGAGAAGCATTGCTTCAGCACAATACATGTGTTATGGCAAATTCCCTATGGCAAAGTGGTGATGGTTTATGCATCCTTATGACGAGTGCCAGTGGCACAGTGTAACATGTGATTGTGTTCCAATTTGTTTGTATGTATATTACAATGTATTTTTATGTAACCTTGTGTGTAGTTTCCTTTGTGGTGTGCCTAGTGTGTCGCTACTTTGTGAGTGTGTTGCCCAAACGCTTTACACATTTCCTCCGGGATAAGCCTGACTGCTCTGCCAAGCTACCAAGGGGGTTAGCGGGGGTTATCTTCAGGGTGTAGCTCCTCTGCCCTTACTAGTGCGGTGGTTTCTGTCTGGCTTAGGCACACGCCCTAGCCAACCTGACATCCCATTTCTAACAATCGTCATTGATCTAATTGCAAGCATTTATTCATTAATCTTCGCAAAAGCTCCTTGTGCGTTATCTACTAAACACTATCCTAAAATAGACAATTCTCTAACCCTAAGCAACACAAACCGTTCTAATACTTGTTCATTTACAGTTTCTCTTTTCACTCTCCCATGATGCACATCATTTAAACTATTCACATGATAGATGTTTGGGAATAACTAAAGCTAAATAACACATACCTGCCCGGCCTTGTGGATGAATAAATATAAACATTCTGATACAAATGGGTTAAATACCTCCAAACATAATATCAACACTACATAGCATATAGAAAAAGCTACTATATAATAATAAACTCACACTATTATAACTGAGTTATGCCCCACATCCACATACTCCCTTTCTTCTGTTTACAAATTTTAAGGCTAGTATTTACTTGACACTTTTTAATTACAGTTTCTTCCTTCAAACCTAATTGATTCTGAATTTCTCAATTTACTATTTGGATCTTTTTCTGTAATGTTTCCTTTTACAGCCGCACTCAACTTCAGTCAGTCTACACACACACTCCTTATATTCGTACTCCCAGTGTTAGTACTATGACGCTTTAAAGGACTTCTAATAGCAGGTAAATGCTCAATTATAACATCGTAGTCTACGCTAGTTTCTAATTAATTATGGTACATTATAGGTGAATAGTATATGGAACTGGATAGACAGTAGCCTAAAGGTAATTGCATAGAAGGCTCATCAGAAACGGAAGTAGGTGAATGCAAATGTAACAATCAGAGATATCATGAATTTGTCTAAGTCCTCAACAAATCTTTGAGTTTAATTCAAATTCTTTATCATACTTATGTTCATTGTTACCTATTTTATTTAGTATTATTCAGAATTTTTGAGCTGTTAATAGTGTTTGGGGTATACCCACCAGAAGGAAATGCATCTACTAATACACCAATATATGCAACCGAAATGAAAACTATAAACATTAGTTGGAAAGTCATGAAAATCCTCTCCTTTTTGAAAACATTTTTTTCAGACTTTTAATCAATGTTATTCGAAAAATTAAATCTTCAAAATGCAGACATATTGCAAAGTCCAAAAAGTAACCAGTAATCCTAAATCTATAGCTTTCAATATTGCCAATCAATCAAAAACACAAATTCTAAAGAGGAAAAAAAATCTTCCTTTTATCCAGTTCGATCTTCATCAGATACTCATTAAGGAGTGCTTTGTGTTGGCACTCTCCCACTTTAAAAAAAAAAAGTCTAGAAGGGAGGGGGGAAATGGGCAAATGGTTCCAGAAGTAGTAGCAAAGGTTGAAGGGCTAGGCCCGGGTAGCTGCTGGGGAGACTGGACTATCCTGTGGTTCAGTGGGGCGGAAAAGTGGGTGTAGGGTGTGTACGGAGGCTAATTCTTAGGCTCCCAATTAGGTAAGGCAACAGGAGGGGATCAGAGTGGAATCATGGGGAAAAACATTATTCCTTGTCTCTTGTTGGAATGCATAAGAAGTGTGGCCCCTTGGGAGGAAATGGAGTGTCTGTGCAAGCCATGTACCTCCTCAGAGCGAAGGGTGTTTTCCTCCGCCGCGCACCATTTGCGCATTGGTGGAGTGGTAGGAGGATGCCAGTGTAAGTGTGCGCTTGGTGAGGAGTGACAGTTCTGCAAATTGGGTGTGTACTTTTTGTGTCTAAACAAACCTAAGGAGCATGCCTCCCATAAGTAGATGTCTGGCAGTTCTGTGACCTTGCGCAAGACGATGTGTGCTCAGTGCCAATAGCTGTGTATCCTTGGGCAGGATCACAGCATGTGCCTGAGGTCAGCGTCGGAAGCGCAGCAACATGGGCAGCCATAGTGCACCTTGGGGAAATAGCCATTCAATTGTGATGGGGTCAGGTAGGCCCTTTGAAGGATGAAGAATTGAATATTCTTAAACCAAGAGGTGCAGGAGACCTGTAGGGGGGAAATCCAGAGCTGAGTTCCATTCCCTATTGTGTGCACCCTTCCTAAGTCACCTCCCATTTCTGACGGAACGCTGCTAGAGGGTCGACTGACAGGTCGCGGATGGCTTTATAGAGCCAGGTAGTGAGGTGGTGTCTGTCACCCATGGAAAGGATGGATTGTAAAACGGAGTGGATATTGGGTTCTTCTGTCACTTTATCTCAAAGGTGTGACAAGTATGATGGAGCTGCTTGCGTGACAAAAATTTACCTGAAGGGAGGCTGTGCTCTTCCACCAGCTGGTCAAATGGGAGAAGATGTCAGTCAGAGAAAAGATCGTCAGATGTGAGTATTGAGCATTGCCTCCAGGCTTTCAGTTCACTGGTATTATAGAATACTGGGTCTCGAGGTAAGGTTGGGGTATACATTGGGTAGCCTTGGGAGAGGTGATGTATCCTGGCCATGCACATCCAAGCTACTACTACTTGCAAAGGCCATGGAGAGGGAGGTAGTGCTCTTGGGAGTAGGAAGCCGCAAATTGTTGATGCAGCTAGAAGTCTCTGTTTGGTGCAGGTTCTCCTAGATATCACCCTGCGGTCCACCGGTATAGCCATCTGAGTTGGGCTGCTGGATAATATACCTCGAATGAGGGAGCACTAAACCTCCCCCGTCCAGGGTGAGCTGCAACTTTACGAGAACAACCAGCGTAGATTGAGGCCCCAGATAAGGGTGCAAAGAAGGAGCACAGTGGAACTACTGGTATAATCGTTCAGTAGTACAGAAGGCAAGGCAGGATTATCATTTTCGCCAGGGCAGTCTTGCCTATGGGGATCAAAAACAGAGACTGCCAGTAGTGAAATTACGTCTGGATTACCACCAGGATTTTGCAAAGGTTCCCCTCATAAAGGTAGGCAGGAGTGTAATAGAGGTTGAGCGCTAGGTATTGGTTTGCCACACCATTGTAGGCAAATATTCCCTAGGTGTACCTCTCACGGTTCATGATCACAACAGGTTTTATACAGTTTTTCAAGCCTTACTCAAACATGGTTCAGGCGATGGAATTTCCCTTTCTTGCTCATATACAAAGCAGTAAGCGTCCAAAAGCTCCGACTACATGCAAAAAATTTACTAATAGATCAACATGCAAAGCTGTTAAGCTGCAGAGAGAAAACTCCCTGTTCATATGCAAACAATTCACAAAAATACATTTTGTGGTCGGTGGACATCTGTGCGACTAGTACATTTACAGAGTAAAGCCTTTAGTTTCTGCACGTAAGCATGTTTGCATATTTCCTTTCGAGGCAAGTATTTAGTTTCTGCACGTAAGCATGTTTGCATATTTCCTTTTGCTCAGCATCTCATCGCCTGGAATGTCCCTGGCAAGCAGCAAAGTATAGCAGAGAGAGAGAGACCAAATGGATGCTGTAAGACAAAATGGAAGTCAGCATAGGCTAACTTATCATTAAGGTTTTGTACCTTTCTACAGTCCCTCCGTTTAGCCTATGCTTACATCCATTGTCTCGGTGTATGTAGACGGGTGTGTGTATACTCAAAGCCGGCACATGGGGGGTGTGAGTTCGGGGATACAACTTCATAGGAGGACTGGGCCCGGGAGAGCATAGTACTATAGACGCTAGGGGCGTTGTCAGGTATATATACACAACAGCTGCTCCCGATGACGCTACATGCCCCACCCCTGTCTGCTAGTATGACGTCTAAGACAAGACGATTTTGCAAGGCAACTACTCTTGTCACTTGAACTTCCGCCGTTAAGTTGCCTAGTTCAACTGTGGTGTAGTTTATGACTGTCTCAACCACCCTTCTTAGTCGCTGTATCTTCCTGCTATTTACCACAGGGCCAATGAAAAAAAAGAACCCCAAATTGAAGTCAACATATTGTTGCAGCGATGTATCGGTCTGATCCACCTGCAGTTCACTTTTATCAAGTCGGTGTGTTTTATGGTAAGTTGGAGGTGCTAGGTAAACCGGTGGAAGGAGACAGGCAATATAACACCTGCCCGACCATCCCTTAGGGAGCCACACATATGCCTTATCTCCACAAACAAAATAGGTGTTCTGTGAGGCCACGAATGGTGGTGATTCAGTGCAGTTCAATGTCACTGTCTTGGAGCAGGTACTGTTCCAAACCGTAATTGGCCCTGTTCCTTGGACGCAAAATGGGGCTTTGTGGGCATACACCGGTATGGGGATTACCTCAGCCACCTTTCTCTCCTTAAAGGCTTGTTGTGAACGTATCTAGGACCCTAATTAAATATTCCCGATTTATGCCCTTATGTGGTTATAACAAATCATATCCTATAAAGGCATAAGAATCATATCCATATTTAGTCATAGCCAATGCAGTCCAAATACGGCAAGGCTACTTCCCTAGACTCCTAGAAAGTACAACGCGTTCTTTAAACAAACCAAACCTCCAGCTGCCCGGGAATTCCCCCTGCTTTTGTTTTGATTTGTCCTAGAACTTCTGAGAGTCCTGAAAGAATTGCCAGTTCTTAGTGACGTCTTATGTCCAACCTTACGTCAAACACGGCACCTTCTAGGTATAAATATACCAGCATTTGCCTTAAGCAACACACGGTGGTTTGGAGCAGAGCGGCTATCTACTTACCCGAAGCCCAGCTGATGCGAGTGCCGAAGGAAGCCGTCCCTCCAATTTGACGCACTGAGAGAGACGCGTTCTTTTCTCCTGCCGAGAAAATCCAGCTCCAGTGTTTCCAGTCACCCTTGCGGGTTGTTGGGAGATCGAGTCCTGAGAACGAGATACAAGACCTCCTTCATTCTAAAACCAAGGTACGAAGCTGATTAGATCCTTAAAGAATTCTTGATTCAGATTCTTGGCAAAACTAACTTAACTTAAACTGCAGCTCCCTTACTCCTTCCCACGTACTAGGCTTAGGTTAGGTACACCGGGGTAGGCGTATTTTAGAAGCACCAGTTGAGTACGTTTAGTCAACTTTTATCATTGTATGTAATTGTATATATTTTATCCGTTTTAAGTATCATATGGCTCAGAAACCATATCAATGCTTTTACAGTATTATTTCATAATACTCCTTTTACTGTACGCACTTTACTTTATGATAAGTATTGCAATTGTGGCAATTCATTTCTCTTGCATGAGAAAGAAGACTGCTCAATAAATAATACCTTTTATTTAAAACGCCCATCTCTCTATTTCTCTGCACTCTGGTGAAACTAAGCATGCACGATTGACTGAGTGAAATAGCTATCTATTGTTTTCACACGACTCTGGAGATATACTCCTTATTCTGGAGGGAGCAAAGTTGTCATGTTTATGCGGAAACGAATCCCTTCTTGTCTAATCAGGAAAGTTAACTCCTTCCTGTTCATTCGAGAAAGTTCCTAGTGACCTCTGAGCTAGCTGGCATACCTAATTAAGTCTAACATATTCAGTAGAGACCTAGTCGACCTCAGTCCTACGTCTAAACTGCCGTTTATGTTATTCCAATGCGCAGAGCCTATTGGGAATATAGGAACTACACTACAGGCTAACAACATAAAGGATTTATCATAGCCTGTAAATTCCTCTTTTTCCTCCATGGTACCAAATACCCTAACCCCGTCTGGCCAGCATAAATAATAAAGATGTTCCCTAAACTGGCTCTCCACTGTTTTGTCAGTATTTTTGATATAAGAAGCAATGTTGAACTCCTTCCACGCACTGCAGGACCCATTAAAGGAAAACAGTAGGGGAATAAGAGGTGCCCTTCGCATCGATTGAAGATGGCAGGAAACCACACACCCAGCACTTGGTGGTATTACATCCGAGATGGGTATTGTGTAAAACCTGAATGAATGCCTTATTCACATATTGCGAGCGGTGTCCTTGTTAATGGGGTGCAAGAGTTACGTACGGATTGTCTGGTACTGGTGTTGATGGCACTAGGGTATGTACATGGTATGTATTATGCAGGTACCAAGCAACTACACCTATTCTTATAATAGGGATGAAAAATAGTATCAACATAACAATAGTCCTTTTCCGCCCAAACCGCTTGGACGCTGTCTCCCCTTTCTCCTTCATCTTGCGTCGGTGGTGTAGTCTCTGATCACCTTGGTACCTACTACTTCAAGGACCACTTTGAGGATGTTTTCTCGATGTTTCTGCAGCTTTTGTTTGGTGTAAACTGTGCTGAGGGCACAGCAGGGTGGAAACAGCACTCCGTTCAAGCAAAGAGTCTCTATTCTGCTTAGGTAGGGGCTGCTAAGACACGAGAAGAAGAACGGATGGGAATTATGCAATTCAGGGTTGTCTAGAGTGATATGAATGTGTATTTCTGTAGGTGCCCATTTGGCTTTATAGTTTAAGGTTGCATCCATGGGCAGTGTTCAATTTTTCATATCATCCAGTAATTGAGATCGGGCAAATCCGGCCCCTGGTAGAAGCCGTTAGGTGAAAAGTGCGGAAATTGAAGTCGTGGCCCTAGGCAAATTGCTCTATGAAGCTTTTACGACAGTTCCTTGGCCACCAGGTAGTTTCCTTCGATTCAATCTCTAGTCCTGGGCAAAGTATGATTATTTCAACAGCGATAGCTGTGGCGTCTTTGTGCACCTTGAATCCTCTGATCCTGTCTATTCGATGTTTGGATATTCAAGTCAGTTGTTGGTTGGGGATGGAAATACTGGGCGTACACTGATATAGGACAGGACTGTTGATTCCTTCTGTTCTTCCGACGACCAACGCCGTACCCTTTTCACTAACTCTCTCCCTCCTCGAGTGTCTTCCGGTCTGTATCTAGTTTGCAAATAGCTTTTGGGAGCTGCTGCGATTTGCTAAAGTGTCTGTTGCTCCCCACGAATCTGCAAAGTCTCGTTCAGCATATGCAATGTCCGTCTATAGATCACACTCTTATTCGTGAGTGAGTCCCTAGCCGCGTATCGCTGGTGAGTACCTGTGCCCTTGGAACCATACAAGGCTTGTCCCTTTTCACTGTTTGCCACCACACACTCTCACATAAACTCTTTTGCCTAGCCCTCATCTGCATGTACCTGGCGCTTTCACCAGTGTGCACTTATCCCTTCTCACACGATTGCACAGAGCCACCCCAGCTACTCCGAAATACATGAAAGAACTGGAGACTGCTGGGACCACAGAACCACATCTCCATTGACAGCATGCAGCCTCTCTCTCGTGAGCACCCAACCCCACTCTCACACACGGATGTAGTGACTGCTTCTCTCTGTGCTCCTAACTTCCTGTCACATGTTGGCCATTGGTCCCTCCAATGCATGCTCCATCTAACCTGTATGCAACAGCACCCCCGTCCCACTTACACCCTGCTGAACTCACCCGTGTGCACCAAAGCCATCACTGGTGCACATGATTCATCACAGCGTCATTTCACCTGTGTACACATAGCCCCCCCTCCAATCACGTTTGCACCTTGCGCCCTTTCATGTCTACATCTAGCTTCCGTCCTGTTGGCATGGCCCCCTCTAGTTTTACTGTGATCTTGGCCTATGCAGCAGGCGTGGTTCAACAGCAGGAACAGCTCGGGTGAGCAGCTGGTTCATACCAGCCCAGCTGTGACAGGAAGGAACAGAGGTGAACCGCATGAGAGAGACCCGTGAGCGAGCCCTGCCTCGGGTCTGTCCATTGTGTATGGTTCATGCTATACAACACCGGGTGTGAGGTGCTGAAATGTGCGAGAAGTGCCTGTTGAACACTCCCCAGGAGCCCCGTCACAATACAAGGGGAAAGATGTTCACTAGGTGGGCGAGGTTGGTTCTCGTCACTGTCCCAAAAGCGTATACAAATACAATACAATACAAATCACAGAGCGGATCAGTGCAACATACATGAAACAAAGAATACATGACAACGTTAAAAAGTGTGCTGACTGCATTATCTTAGTGGAATCTCGTCTCCCCTCCCAAAAACCTTTGCATGGTGCCTGATGGGGAAACTGTGCCTGTCCTACAACATCGGCCCAGCCCCATTTCCTCAAACAGACAAACGTGAATGAGTGTCAGTGAAAAGTGAAGACACACAACCCATTGGGTACTTACTGTATAGGACAGCCGCATATCGCAGAACACCGATTCCCCCATGCCCCCCGCAGTCAGAGGCACTTCCCAGTCCTGGCTGGCTTCCCTGGCGGTCCCGGCAGCGCTCCCCCTGCACGCCCCACAGGCGCTACATTGGAACCCGAGGAATCAAAATCCTCTGCGTTCGGTCACGCGCACCGCCCCTCCGGCGAGAAGCTGCAAACTCAATAGGTTAATTCTCCTAAGTAATAAGTCTGCACAAGCCGGCAGCGGATCAAGGCTTAGACGCCGCCGGCTCCAATTGTGCCTGCAAGCCCTGACTGCGTTTCCAAGTGGCGAGGCGGGCTGATCCCAGGTGACGGCTGGTCACAAGCTAGAGATTTCCACCCTGTGTTTCATCTCATCATCTCAAGTCGCCGCAACTATGAGGCTGAAGATTTCTTGCACCCGCCTGTCACGCCCACCTGCCGGGCGCAGGCGCAATCAAGGCAAGGGTGCAAACTAGGCGAAGGCTGCACTATCTGCACACAGGATGGGAGAGATGAGTGGGCAGCTGAAGTCCCCTCTTACTTTTTCTGGGGTACTTGAGAATGAAAATGCTGCGGTGACCACGACACAACCGCACCTCTTAACCCATTAACAGCTTCCAAATTGCCCCAGCCCATGACTAGAGTCCAGTCTCGGTTTTTCTCAGAAACCTGGGACTTGTAGTCCTAGTTATCCTAGAAGAAATGCAAGCGCCACTGAAAGCAATCGCAAAAATATTGTAAAAAAAAAAAAACACGCCCACAAGTGGTGCGCGCACTCCACAGCGAACATGCGCTTTCAATTAACGCGCCCGCATCTGGGCACGATAATTGAAACCACATGGGCTTTGGTGCGCGCAACAGACAACAAGAGGCCATGGGCGGAGCAGTGCGCAAGCCTTTGGCGTATTGCGTGGTCTGTTTAAAAAAAAAAAACGCACTCAAAGCCCAATCACAGAAAACTAAAAACACACGCACGAGCGTGTACAATTCCAGGGTCCATTTCAGAACCCCGGACAAAAGGACTCTTGTTGCGCAAGCACTGCTGCGCAGTGCATCGCTAGGCGCGAAACCTAAAAATTTGTAATCTTTATCTAAATCAAAATAAGACCAAACGACAAAAATTCACAATACAGTAATAATAATATGACTTTCAGATGGTAGAAATGGTTCAGTTCAATGCAAATTGCAGATACAACACTTCACACAAAGTACCTTGGATGCGTCACGCAAACAAAAAAAACGGCCCACAGGGAAGGCGATGCGGTGGTTCCTTACACTCAGGGAAGTTGATGCGTTGGTTCCTTGCTCCGGGGGAAGTGGTGCATTGGTTCCTTACTGCTGTGCAGGGGAGGTGATGCACCAGTTCCTTACCAGAGAGGAGGTGATGTGTCGGTTTCTTACTGCGTGGGGAGGTGATGTGTATGTTTCTTACTGCATCCCCCAACAATGCCACAAAACTGGCGCCTCGATGCGATGCGTGGATTCTTCCAGCTCCCAGCGGAAAACAGTCTCTAGAGGTCCAAAACAACAGCAGGCACCTCTTTGCAGGTCAGAACTCCCAGCAAGGAAGTTCAGGGGAGCTGGTGGTGAAGTCTTTGTGCCCCTGACACTTCAGAACAGGAGGCAAGCACAGTTTCAAGCCCTTGCAGATCTTCCTCAAGCAGGGGACACAGCAAACGGCAAAGTCCTTTTCTCCTTTCCTTGGTAGCAAGTAGCCACTGCAGGCCAACCCCAGACAGCAAACGGCACAGGGGCAGTATTCCTCCTCAGCTTCTCCGGCTCTTCTCCTTGTCAAAGATTCCTCTTGATTTACCAGTGGTGATCTAATTGTCAGGGGTCTGGGCCTCTCTTTTTAGACACATAAATCCTTTGTTCTCTGAAGGCAGAGAGTGTCTGTACCCAGCCAAAATACGTTCTGTGGGGCACTTTGCAAGTGCACAACAGCCTCTATTGTCAGTGTGAGCCCTTCAGACACACCACAGGGGCGGAGCCATCATTGTGGAAGGCAGGCACAGCCGTATTTATGTGCTAGTGCTACTCCTTCCACCACTCCTAATGCAGACCAGGCCTATTCAGCCCAGCCCTGACTCATTAGGCTCTCTGGAGCTACTGCCCCTCTCCAGCCCTTGTCATCCAAAATCCAGACATGCAATACATAAACTTCGCAGAGGCACACTGGGTGGTTAAGCAAGAAAATACCTACTTTTTAAAAGTGGTATTTTCAAACACAGAATGTAAAAATCACCCTCACTAAAATATGTATTTTACCATTCTGAGTTCAGGCATACTAAACTTTATTTTTCTACCTCATTCCCAGGGGTGATTATGTTTATAATATGTTATAAACCAACTCTCCATTCTGTCCTATGGGAACAGGCAGCTTTGCAATAGTAAAAAACGAAATTGGCAGTAATTCACAATTGGGACATGCCACACACACAAGGGCATGTCCTGCCTTTCACAAACAATGCACCCTGCTCACAGGGGTACCTTGGGCCTATCTTAGGGGTGACTAATATGTAGAACAGGGAAGGTTTAGGGACTGGCAAGTGGGTGCACTTGCCAAGTCGGCATGGCAGTTACAAACTGTGTGCAGACTCTGCAGTGGCAGGTCTGAGTTACCTTTTCAGGGCTACTCATGTGGGTGACATAATCCCTGCTACAGGCCCACTAGTAGCATTTGATTTACATGCCCCACAAAGTGCACTGTACTAGGGCCTGGCGAGTAAATCAAATATGCCAATTATGGAAACACCAATCCATAACCACAATTTACAGGGAGAGCATATGCACTTTAGCACTGATCAGCAATGGTAAAGTGTGCAGTCATAAAACCACCACCAACAGGTCAGAAAAAAATACATGAGGAAGGCAAAAAGTCCTGGAATGACCCTGCAAACCAAGTCCAACATGCATGATAGCCCTGCGAAACGTGTGTGAGGTGTTAAGATCTGATATCACTTCTTGGGTTGTCACTTTCTGTGAGGTCATTGGTTGTGATGTCACTACCTGTGATGCCTCGCTAACCTTGTACTGTGATTTCACTTACATACTGCCTAAATGTATTAGTCCTCACGCTTCTTTTTGTATGGCTTGTGCCCTGATTGTATTATAGCATTTATATAGCGATTCATATCCTATTGCGAAGTGCCGAAGCACAGTATGTGATATGTTCTGAAAGCAAAGAGTACCGTGCTTCCCTTATGCTCTCCCCGTTGGCTGGGTGCCCCCTTGCCCCTCAGACGGGACTCCCTGGCACCGAAGTCCCGCGCTTTGCCCATGCAGTGAGTCACCACGGCCGTGTTTAGCCTCTGGTTGCTATACACACTTGTCTCCAGGAGGGGCTGCAGCTGTTCTGGCGGGAGTCCGATGCGGTCCCCGGCGGTGACTCACTGGCCCCGGACCCTGCAAGGAGGCTCTACATCCTGCGCCGCGCTCTCTTCGACCGTCAGCGAGCTCCGAGGCTGCAACAAGACTGGGCTGAGCTCCTCTGCAGGTCAGTGCTCCCTGTGACACCCGAAAACTAGCGGCCCTCATTCGGAATGCTCGACTTTACTGCACTCTCTTGAGTTAACAGAAAGCACCACTTCCTTGCTGTAACAATAGAAAATACTCTGTCGGCGCCGCGCATTTTATTATCAAGTAAACCAGCCGCGTAATATATGCCACGTTAACTCTCCTTGCTGCGCGCCATACCCACGCTTCTCAAACGCCTCAGGCTAAGCTCGTGTTCACGTGTCCACCTCTATGCAAATGTACGCCGCCTTCTGAGACTGGCCCTGCTGCGCCCACAGCCTGCACCTGCCGCTCCCTGTCACACACTCAAAGAATGTCGCTGTACTCCCAGGACAGCAAACCCATTCCCTTCACTCTAGTTGAACAAGAAGCTTTCTTGAGTTTGAGATAGTTTTTCTGTGCAGCGATGAGCTCGGAAGCACAGAGGATGGATGTATTAAAGACAAAGCGACACCTCCCTGCCGCAGGGCGGGCTTCAAGACACCGCGCTTCTTGCAGGATGTTTATATAATGTAAACAAAGACGGTTGTAACAAATCCGTTCCCATCTTTTGTAGCTCAGCAGAGCAGGTTTTATTTACACAGAAAGCTGTGCACTTTCGAGCTTTGCATGTTAAAGGACGGTGTTTACATACTAATGGATGTGTATGTTTGATGTACACATTCAGCTAAAAGCATTCTTGACTACTCTGGAATTGGTTAAAGGCGTTGGTCACAAAAAAAGTCATGTGTATTAGACTCGAACACTAGATTCCTGTTTGATATTTGAACATTATAGCGATGCGTGGCGAATGTAATGCATAACGTTTATAAAAACGTATACCAAAAGGACAATTTTCTGTGCGAACACAGCAAAAAAAATCTGACAACTTCATTCTAAGGAGCCAATTTGACGGCTCCTTAGTAACCAGACAACCTCAATTCAAACTCGCGTGCACTGGAATCCTCGTCAGGCAGCTGTGCAAGGCCTTCGTAGAATGCACATGCCATATTTCAGACACCACACACTTACCAGCCGAAATGTGCATGGCCAAGTGCTTTGTTCCCAAGTTTGGCACATGGTCGATATAAATTAATTTGTTATACGTGACTTGCACTGCAGTAGGGCGGAGGTTATTGCACTGTTCTAGAACGATGTTTGTAGTGATGGTTTACCAGATGAGCGGTGTTTCAGTTAGACAAATGGCTTGTGTTTCGGTCTACATGCTTAAAATACATCAGGAAATTTAACATCATTTGTAGAAGCCACGGAAGCCTGCCATGAACATTCCAGACTGGGGAATCATTTACAGGAAACAGTCTAAATCCGCAATACTCTGTAACAATCCACAAATATATGCTCACGTATTGCGAAACCCAACTCCTTGACACTCCCTGAAATATGAACCGGTGTACTTCAAAGTAAGGCGTCCTCAGATTTCAAGGCCATTTGTTTTTAGGAAATGAACTCTCACTCAATGTGCTCAACCCAAGTACTTTTTTATTTTTTTAAACAACTTCATTGGGATTTTGTAGATGGATAAAACCCAGAAGCAGCAGGTACAATTACTTTAATAGTCACAAATAAAGTATTCTTGACCAGTAATAACTACACTAATTAAGCAAAGATTACAATAAATCTTGGAAGTGTGCAATCACAGCGCTAAATATAGGGTGGGTTCTGGTCTGATTTGCTCTATTGAATGAGAAATAGTAAGAGTTCTTGTGTGCAAACGTTTCAGGACAGACACCACAAGAATGCCCCACTGCTAGATTCTTGGAGAGGCTGTTGGGAATTTGCCCCGTCTGACGGGTCACTCTAGATTTTTTTGCTTAACCATATTCTTTCTGACTTCAGATCTCTGTGCACTTTACCACTGCTGAGCAGCAACAACATGTTCATGCTCCATCCTCATTTCAACATGGTAAAATTGACATACACCTGCTACTTTTGTTTAATTTGTCTGTAAGTTCTTAGTATATGGTACCAAGGGTACCCAGGGCCTGCAAATTAAAGGCTACTGGTGGATTGTAGCACCCATTATGCGATCCACTGGAATTGCACTTTAAAGCTTGTAAAGTAGGCCTACCAATGTAGACTGGCTGAGCAGTTTTAAACTACAAATTCCACCTACTAAAATAGCTTCAATCTGACAGACCTAAACCTTTCTTCTAAATATCAACAAGCTACCCCTAAGCAGGCCTTAAACGCCTTAGTGCCCTTAGGTGGGGTACATGATAATTTAAACCAGTACATGTAAAAGGTTAAAGATACAAAAGCTGTTTGTTCTAAAAGCTATTTTCACTATAGCAGGGTTAGCTGTTCCATAGGAAAGCTTAGGTATACATTATGAAGTTTAATAAATGTTATTTCCAGCTAGGAATCTGCTACAGTTTTTTTTTTTACTTTAGATGTGTACAGGTGAAGTCGTATTTGTAATAAATATTTTGGAAATGGACTTTTAGAAAAGTTAGCTTTTCTCTGCCTGAAGTCCCTGGAAACTAGGGGCCAGATGTATCAAAGGGTTTTATCCATTCTGTGCCTATGGGAAAAGGTGTTCATACATATGGGCCTAAATCTGCATTTTGCTGTCCCTCCTCCGTCAGCCAGTATTAGCATTTCAGTGCGTGGATGAAGTGTGAACTTGCTCCCAGGACAGGGCAAAAGGCCTTGTATGTGAGAAGGTGCTGTGCCCTTGACAAGATAGTTTGTGGGCTTGGCCCAAGGACTTAAGTATCTTCAAAGAGGCTGCCATATCCCAAGCACCTAGGCCTGCACCCTTCTTTTGTTCCATTGCCAGACTGGCCTCCATCACAAGTAGGCCTCTTGTTGATATCAGAGTCTGATCCTGCTGGAGTGTCAAAGTCTGTTTGACAGGTATGCTGGGTTTACAACTACCATTTGTGGGACACGTCAAAAGAGGAAAAAAACGAATGCCAAAACAATTTGGATGTATCCGCCATCTGGTTGCAGAAAACCCAACTTTATTCTACCAGACATCTGTCTCTAGGAGTTTGTGGGTACAGGAACTGATTCAAACTGAATCTTGGTTTTAGATGAGGAATGGCACTAGGGTTACCATAGTACCCTCCCCATACTCACACCCACCCCCAAAGCCCAAGTTTAGTGTGGCAAAAGCTTTTTCTATGGCAGATTGGGACTTAAAGTGGGAAGATAAAATATTTGACCAGGACGAACCTGGATAGTTTATCCGACCCGTGGTCCTTCATGGTCCGCATCAAATTGTGCCAAGGGCCTGTTCTACCGCGAGCATTGACTATCATTGGCACTTTGTGCTTCTTGGCACTATTTCAACTTAAAATGTAAAAAACTAATATTTTCGGTTCCCCAATTTGGATTCTTTTTTTTTTGGTCATTTTGTTTACTAAGTTTTACTGTGCTCTAGTAGTGCATACATACATTACACATTGCTTCTAAGTTAA
This sequence comes from Lissotriton vulgaris, assembly GCF_964263255.1. Taxonomy (NCBI): domain Eukaryota; kingdom Metazoa; phylum Chordata; class Amphibia; order Caudata; family Salamandridae; genus Lissotriton; species Lissotriton vulgaris. The sequence continues at coordinate 2,050,384,398 of NC_141685.1, forward strand.
TCTTGTCTGCTGTGTGCCATTGCTATCAGGGGGTTGAGCTCGGGTTCATTTAGTGACTTTAGTGGTTCACCCTGACAAGGATTGTGAATATTACTTTAGGTGGGTACTTACTCTCTCAACTTCCCAATTACCCAGTTTCTTACATTGTTGCTAGTGGTGGGATACAGGACTTGTGTTTTGCAGTACCATACAACTGTTATAATCTGGCATCAAAATCGATTTTTACATTTTCCTATTTTTAATTGACCATTTTTTGATTTTTCATAAATTTCATCCTATGCCGCATGTTTTGCACCTGTAATTTTCACAAGAATGGAGATGGACCTTAGCAAGATTGTGAGGTTCACCATAGCAGAGGTGAAAAGGTTATGTAAAGGAGGCAGGGCCGTCACAATAGCCAGACCTTGTGCCCAACCCATACAGTCGAGCACAGCTGACTTTTTGACCCCACAATATGAAAGGTGTTATTTTAAGTAAGGCAGGCTCACTGAGATTGTTAAAGGGTCACAATACCAACATATAAAAAGTGGTCCAATTGGCTTATCAATGGGTCAGCATATCCTGATATATAAAGCAGAACTAGTGTCTTTGTCAAAAAATCACCAATAACTATAATCAATTGTATTTTTAATACATTTACACATTTTTATGTGTAATAAAATAGTTCTAATAAAGTCTTGCTAAAAATAAATCTGTCTTTCGGTCCTTCTTTTAACATTTTTCAGGCAACAAAATGCAGCCATAGAAATAACCATTTTGGCATTTTTTTGTTGTTTAACATAGTATGCCCACCTGGGGCACCCCACAGCATTTTTTTGGAGGGAGGGTTGCAGGGGGAGCAAAAGGGGCCCTGCGGCCCACTGCTACTGGCCACATGAATCATGCAGGAGCTGCTAACATGTTTTGGCTTATTTTTAATACAAAACGTTTTTTTAACCTGAATTTCTTTAAAATTGATCAATTGAGTGACACCAAATCGCAAAAAGTACGCTTTCTGGACCAAGGACTTGTTTTCTCTGAATTTGGTGTAATTCCGTTATGCTGTTTTGGCTGTAGCTGTATCCAATTTATCTATGGAAAAATGAATTTAGAAAACATGTTTTGGGAGCCTCTCCTTTTTCCCAGCTCCAGCTTGATGGACATCTCCGATGTTCCGTGGGTGGGCTCCCCGGGACATAGCAAGAGCTGTTCCTGGGGAATGAGGTCTCAACCGGCCATTAATGGCTCCAGAAGGTCCCGCTTTAAAGCACATCTAGGGGTCTCTGGGCCGAAAGTGGGTAAGCTGCCCCACCCCCTTATAAATCCTGGCCAGGGGATAATATATATATAATTATCACCTATTTGCGATTGCCAGTAGGTATTTAGAGTTCAGACCTAGTTTTCCTAATAACTCTGGTTACATTGGACATATCTTCATGACATTTTCAAAACTAGCTTGCCACTCACTTGTGCTGCTGTCTAGAAGGTTTTGAGGTGATACATCAAGTAGGTACTGAGAAAAAGTAAGGGGGCGGGGGGTTCCCAAAACGTCCCGATGCAATTACCCATAGGGATTTTAGATCCCACTACAGCCTGAGCCGCTGAACGTTATTACACCAAATTTGGCAGAATGCTAGAACTTGGTCCAGAATGAGTGCTTTTTGTAATTTGGTGTACATCCATTCAGTAGTTTTGGAGTTGTTAAAGAAAAAGGATTTAGGGATATTGAGAGACGCAGATCCACGCACCAAGAGCAATGCCTAGATTAGCTGGCTGCAACCCCAAGAGAAAAGATGACGACACTTGTGGTGATGGGTTACTAGCTCCCCAAATCCCCACTCTTGATTTTTAATATCAGGTAAATACCCAACATATGCATTTTGGTGATTACATTGGTTTTTAACCTTTCACTTTATCATAGGCCCCTACTTAGCTTTTAGAAGTGCCTCCCTGTCTCCAGTTGTAGGCCCGCTCTCTACCAAAAACAGTTTCTGGAGAGCAAGGACTGCCAATGATGAAGCATAACACGTGGTGTTTTGTGAGGCCAGTCTTTCAAATTTTTTTAGATTTCCAGCACCCCACTTAATCAAGTGTGGAGTGCTTGCCTTTGTGTATGGAATCAGAGCTGTATTCAGGGTAGCTTCTTTTGTGTGTGCAGAAAAGATGCAGCCACCATTTTGTCAATCGGGAGATGGTTCCGGTGGCGGTGTGGGGGGAGTAGAAAAAAGTTCTAGGAATAAAGTGTAAGTAGGATATAAGGGGTCAGTATAGAGGTATCCTGAACCAATGGGACTGAGGGAGGGGGTCTATGAGGGACCCCTCATGGGCAAGAAATTGTCTGGAAACCTATTTCTTGGGAGGGGGTGGGGGGTGCTCAAGGATACATGGAACCACTGCTGCACTTTGCTTGGCCTCCTCTGTGAACCTGTAGCGGATCAATATCTTAATTGTTTTTAAAATACACCCCCTCACAGTCCAACTAACCCACAATCCCACTTCCACAACCACTCACACACCTATTCACACATCCATGCAGCCACTCACTCACTCATACTCAGAACAACACTCACATACCCACACAGGCACTCACATCCACACACTTAACAACTCACACACTTACACACTAACACACCCATTCACTAACCCAGAAAACCACTTACACGCCCATACAGCCAGTCACACACCCACAAAGGCACTCCTATTTATTCACACATTTACACACCCACTCACACAATTACATGCCCACTCACACACTCACTCATAGATAAAGAAAGCCCCTCACACACCCACTGACAGACTCGCACAGCCAGGCACACACACGGACTGACACACCCACCACATACACAGGTTAAGGGACATTAAAGTTAGGAAATAGCATTAAAAACATAGAAATTCACTGAAAAAACCAAAGGTTACAGGGACAAAATAATTAGGAAATAGCATTAAAAACGTATATATTACATTTAAAAAACAAAGGTTACAGGGACATTATAGTTGGGTTCTGATTTTACAGACACAAAGCCATAGAAATTCAGCAGTTATAGTTATCTCAAGTAACTATAGTATGTGTCCTAAGATAACTATAACTCACGGCCCCACCATGCATGCACTGTTAATTACCCCACAAATTACATTACTCATGAAATCTTCTATGACATCATTGATAATATCACTGCAACATTTGCAGTGAAATTATTGATGGGAAAATTGTGCATGTCGGGGGAGCGAGTTAAAGTATGCTGTAGGGGGCGGAAGCACAATGGGAATTACACAGCAACGGACCAGTTGGTGAAGAGAGGTAGCTGACAGCCCCTTTAGGTAAGTATTTTGTACATATAGTTTTAGTAAAATCAAAAGGTCTTGGCTAACACTAGACCTAAAAAAAAAATCACAATTTGAGGTAATACCACAACATAACCTTTTTTTTGTTTGAATATTTTATTGCAGTTTCAGATTAACAACTGTACATCACCAGACATAAAATAGTGTTATCCGCGAAAACATCTTGTGCATCTAATATCTGTCCCTGGGCACCTTTACTGGGGCAAGCTACTAAGATCGCATCCCAGAAAGGCAAAATTGGGACCTAATACACACTGCGTGTCTCCTCTCTTCGAATCGCTTCCCTCTTGCAATCCGCCATTTTGACCGCTCCTTCCCCCATCTATACATGTCTGGTCAGTGGCAGATTTCCATCTCATCATAAATTGCCTTTGAGCAAGAATAAGGGCAATGCTTTTATTATGTAGGCCCAAGATGCATAACTGTGGGGAACAGTCAAAGCGTCTTTCAGTGTCCCAACAGATAACTTGCAACATCGCAGCCCAGTAGGGAGCCAGCACTGGGCAGGTCCATACCATGTGATAGAACTGCTTATCATCTGTGTGGCATTGGGGGCACGCCTGCGAAACTCCAGGGAACATGCCGCGAACACACCGAGCGGTGAGGTACTCCCAGTGCAAAAGCTAAAACTGGAGGAGTTTAAATCTTGCATTCCGAGACACTTTGGGGGTGAACACCATAGTTTTTCTCCAGGCCGAGCTACGGAACACGTGTCTGTGCCCCCTTTAGCAGACCCCTAAAGAGAATTGTGACCACCTTTGTTTTCCCCTTTATAGCGTAGGCATTCATGCGCCAGAAGTTCCGTAAAAACTCTTTCCCCAGCAAACTCTGAATCTACCCAGCAGAGCCCAGTGCAGCTAGAAGTGCCCCACCAGAATGTTCCACGTTTCTCTCAGGTCCAGGAAAGAGCTAGTTTCACCTCCTGCAAAAAGGTCACCCAATATTTTGAGTGCTGGCTCGGCCCACAAATGACTCCCAGATGCTGCCAGTACCTAGCAATCATCAAGGGGGATTCACAGGTATACAGAACCCTAGTGTGGGTTCTCTGTAACGCTCTCATCCACACACCGTGCGCTGTCCTAACCAACACATTCTCAGCATGCCCCATCGTGGTAGGGGCAGGTTTCAACAGAATCTGTGTCAAAAGAGCTTTGGCTGGCGTCCTGCACTTGCGGGGGTCTACCGTATCCCAGAGCACTGACCACCACTGAGCTACCCATTGTTACAGGGCAGCCAGATAGTACACTTCCTAGTCTGTAGCAGCCATTCCCTCCTCGTCCCCTGGCAACTGCAATTTTCACAGGCCAACCTTGCATCTCAAGGACCCCAATACAGCCTAAGAAGGATGCTATCCAATTGCCAAAAGAACTCTCTAGAGCAGTGGTTCCCAAACTCTTGACTCCTTAGGACCCCCATTGAGTAACCACTGGAAGCCGGGGACCCCCAAGCAATTTGTAGGATTTACATTTCAAACATTAAAACAATAATTTTAAAAAAATGCACATGTTTGCACACAAAACAAATACTTGAAATACTAAGGATTTTAGGGGCATATTTACAAGCCACTATAACCATGGGAACATCACTTTTTGCAACGTTCCTGTGGTGATAGGGGCTTCACCTTATTTACAAGGCAGCGTTAAGCCACTTAACGTGCCTTAGCGCTGCAACACCCATTGATTTTGACGCTGCCCCCTTACAAGGGCAGCGTAAATGGGTGTCAGCGCCAAAATTAAGACCAGGCAAAACCTGGTTTACCTAACTTGGCGAAACAAGGAGAAATGCTTTATTTCTCCTCGTTTTTTGTAAAACGCCTTGGATTGTTTATGTTCAGGAGGGTGACCCTTCCTGCACATCAACAATCTTTAAAAAAAATGACACTTTTTAACTTCTATGTGTGCTGCATTATGCAGCACACACAGAAGTGACACAACAACATTTCAAGATTGTTTATGTGCAGAAAGGGGGACCTTCCTGTACAAGCATAGTGCCAGTGTAAGGGAAATATAGGGCTGCCCCATATTCTTGTAAATATGGTGCAGCCCTGCGCTTCTGAAGTGGCGGGGGAATTTTACATAATGCAAAGGGGACTACAAGGTTTAGAATTCACATGTAATCCATATTGGTAGGTGTTTTCAAAGAGTGCTTCATCTGGAGAAGCCCAAACTCAGGATTCAGAACAGAACACAGTGGTTAGCATTGACTAACAATAAAAATGTATTTCCGCCCAAATAAAACTTTTTAGCAGCATCAGGATAATGAAAGACTGGGAAAAAACATAAGTCACTAACTTGTACATTGCAGTTTGCAAGCAGGTCTTTGAGGAAAGTTTACAGGTCACTGTGCTAGATTACGATTGTCAAGTATGAACTGCACAGTAGCAAAAGAATCACTGTGAAAAAAGCAGTAACCTACTGACCTATGCATATAAAATACTGTTTTTTAAAATGCATGGTAGTCAATATTAACCCTCTGTGCTACATTAGATACGTCAAAGCTGCCACTGGACAAAACTCTTGTCGCTCTCCAGCAGGGACTTTAATCACTGGTGTTATCTTAACACTTTTATTGTTCTTTAAAAACTGTTAATTATACAAGATACTTTGCAGTGCTTTTAAAACTGCTGCCTGCGGACCCCCTGGGAATGTGTCAGGGACCCCTGGGGGTCCGCGGACCACAGTTTGGGAAACACTGCTCTAGAGAATTCCATCAGCAGGACTGCGAACAAATGAAGGAACAGCGTTAGAAGTACCATCTTTGAGATGGCTATCCAACCACCGATCGAGATAGGTAGGGTACTCCAAAAGGCCACCGGTCTATTGCAAGGCAAACATAGCCCTGTTAAAGTTACCCTCAAAGAGCAGCTCTGCAGATCTATAGGCTGCTACCCCCAAGTTATGGATGGTAATGTGTTCCCCATGCAGGTCAGGCACTGCAGTGGGGTGCTGAACCTCCTTCGAACCAGGTTGCAATGGGTAGGTGCAGGACTTATACCAGTTAACCTCTAGGTTGGATAGCTAGAAGAATATTGACCGAGCTTCCACCACCCTCCAAGTCCAAAGGCTCGCCGCACATATACAGCAGCATTTCATCTGCATATAAAGAAATGAATAAACGATCTCTGATAATGGCAGTCACAATAGTATCCACCCTACCAAGTGGCTCTAAATCTAGAACAAATAACAAAGGGGACAAGTGCATCCCTGCCGGGAGCCCGGCTCTACTGCACAAGTATCAAACAATACTGACCCATTTCGAACCCTTTCCACTGGTTGGATATGCAACAGCTTTGCCCACTTAACGAAATCTAGCCCAGACCCAGTCTCAAGTAAAGTAGCATACAAGAACTACTACCGAAAAGAGAATCAAACGCTTTCTGAATATCAACTATGACATTTACGACAACTTCGATGAAGACAACCAACACACTGAACCCTCACCAACCACCCCTGACACCATGAAGCCAACAATCTACAATTGGACAGCCCTCACCACCGAAGACGATTAACTCAATCCACTCTGGGGCCCGCACGGACCCCTGTCCCACCACATTTTCAACAGAGCCAACCAACACCATCACACCCATACTCCGCCACACCATCAACTGCTCCTGCTCCCTCACAACCACATCGTTCTCTGACGACTGGAAACACGCCGAGATCAACCCCCCTCCTCAAGAAACCCTCGGCAGACCCCACTGACCTCAAAAACTACAGCTCATCTCACTGCTCCCCTTACCAGCGAAAGTCCTTGAGAATGCCATCAACAGCCAACCCGCAACATTCATCAAAGAGCACAACATCCTTGACTCTTCCCAATCCGGCTTCAGAAAACACCACAGCACAAAAAACGCCCTCCTTGCCGCAACAGACAACATCCGCACCCTACTGGACAAAGGAGAAACAGCAGCCCTCATCCTCCTGGACCTCTCAGCGGCGTTGGACACAGTCTCTCACCTCACCCTAATACACAGACTCTACGACGCAGGGATTCAAGACAATGCCCTCGACTGGATCCGCTCCTTCCACTCCGGCAGAACGCAGTGGGTCAGACTCCCCCTTTCCTCTCGGACCCTAAACCAACCACCTGCGGAGTCCCCCAAGTGTCATCCCTCAGCCCTACGCTCTTCAACGTCTACATGGCTCTGCTCGCCTCCATCGTCAGAAACTACGGACTCAACATGGTGTCCTACGTAGGCGGCATCCAACTCATCCTCTCCCTATCCAACGAACTCGACTCCGCCAGACAAAATTTTTGGGAAGGCATGGAAGCCGTCGCCAAATGGATGAAAAACAGCTGCCTTCAACTAAACACCAACAAAACAGAAGTACACATCATGGGCCCACACCCCGATGCCTGGAACGACACCTGGTGCTCCCCCGCCCTCGGAAGTCCGCCCAACCCCATGGACCATGCACGTAACCTGGGAATCATCCTGGACTCCAAACTCAAAATGGACCACCAGATCAACGCCATCTTGTCCTGCTTCGACACCCTCCGCCTCCTATGCAAGACCTTCAAATGGATCCCCCTCGAACACAGAAAGACCGTCACTCTCGCCCTGGTCACCAGCAGACTCGACTACGGCAACGCACTTGATGCCGGAATAAACAAAAACCTCACACGCAAGCTACAGAAAATCCAGAACGCGGCTGCAAGACTGGTCCTTAACCTGCCAAGACACTGCCCCATCTCCCAGCATCTGCGCACACTCCACTGGCTCCCCATCATAGCTAATGTCCCCTTCAAGATGCTCACCCACGCTCCCAAGGCCCCCCACGACACCCCAAAGGACCCTACGATTAGCCTAGCTCTCCTACACCATGTTCCCTCGCACCTGGCCAGATCAGGAGGCCGCTCCTTCTCCTTTCTCACTGCCAGAGCCTGGAACGCCCTCCATCTCCACCTCAGACAGACAACATCTCTCACCATCTTCACAAGAAACCTCAAAACCTGGCTCTGTGACAGACCCCCTCCTTGATGGACTGGAACCTGCAAAACTCCCCTCCCCCAGCGCCTTAAGACCCTCATGGGTGAGTAGTAGCGCTTAACAAACACGTGATTGATTGATTGAACAGATAACACTAGCCAGTCTGGTGGGAGGCTCTCCTGTATGTTCAGAATGTGACTCAGCTGGCGGATGTTAAGCAAGGTACTATGGGTGGGTGTGAAACCTGTCTAGCTGGGGTGAATCAAATTAACCACATGTGACAGAATCTTGGTTGCCAGAATCTTGCTCAGGATTATGTAATCTACGTTGGACATAGAGAGGGGCCAGTAGGAATTGATTAACACAAAGTTTTTATCCTGTTTGAGGAGAGACACAATTGTGGCCTCACGCAGTAAGAGTAGTAGAGTTCAGTGGCCAAGCCGTCTGACCCGGGGCCTTGCCCAGTGCTATCTCCATAATTGCACCTCACCCTCCTGCACGGCAATATCAGCACCCAGTAGCTTCGCCACAGGGTGATTGATCGAAGACCGGTGGGGAGGAATCCGCAATGTAATGCAGAACATCCGACTCGCTAACCTCTATTTAGTGTTTGTGGTAGTGGTGTTGTAACACAGTATTACGTTACTGCTGCATAAACACATCTTGGCCCCCTGAACCTAAAGGATAATGTGTCCTTCGTCTCCTCCTGGAGGAGCCAGGCTAACATGCTCCCTGATTTATGCCTCTCCGCATGTACTTTTGTTGTATACACCCTCTAGTCATATTGCCGGAAGTGGTCTACCAGCGCAAACAGTTAACTCTCCTCTGTAAGGATTTGCCTACTGCCTTCTGTTTCCCCCAGCTTCTGAGGCAGCCCATTAAGGACTGTCTCTTGCTGTTTAATATCAGAGTGTAGCTGTGTGCTCACTCTTATCTTATTGGACAAACAATAACCTCACATGACCACCTTCAGGGCCTCCTATTCGACCCCCACCAATGATACCGACTCTGCATTGTCAAGTCAATAATCTGCTCCCCATACGAGACCCGAAAAACTGGATCATCAAGTAGTGCCGGGTCTAATCGCCAAGTTGGGATGCCAGATCTGCGAGACGACTACCGGAATGTGCATAGTAAAGGGCAATGGTCAGAATAAGTTCTAGCCAGGTACTCCGTATTAATGGCCTTCTCATATACTGTATCACAACAAGGCACCCCATCCAACTGCACCTCCAAATCATTTAAGCCCAATCAAAAGGAGTAAGCCAGGATCCCTGGGTTCTGTGCTTTTCAGCAGTCATTGAGGTTCCACTGCAGCACCCGATCGTGAAAGGACTGCCAATTTGTGCACAGGTGCTGAGCACAGCGGGGTATGGGTTTTGTCCAAAATGAGATCTGCTACGCAGTTGAAGTCCCTCTTACAATCCTCAAAAAAGGCAGCATTGCAGGCAGGATGCATTCAGAAAGGCCTTCAGAAAGGTATACAGAAGGGAGGGTTTGTCTTTATTCTGAGCATAATCATTGAGCATTTCGACATAATTGTCATCTAACTGGCCCAGCACTAGTACATATCGACTCTCTGGTTCAATGACCGCCTTATGCAATTGGAAAGGCACCCCGGATCTAATCCAATTAAGAACCCCCCTTGCAAACATGGAGTAAGCAGTGCAGTACAATTGCACCCTTCACCTTTAACAGAGTGCCCTGCCCTCAGAATCCGACAGATGTGTCTCTTGAAGAAATGCAATCTGCACCACACTTTGCTTTAAGTAGGCCAGGACACTATAATGCTGGGAGGGTGTTGACAGGCCTGCACATTCCAGGTGATCAAAATGATCCAGTCAGCCATCTAGACAAGCCCTCCCACAGCCCAGTATGCCACAGCTCCCCATGCCAGCCACACAGTGGGAGTGCCAATCCCCAGCCACACAATGCGGTCACACCCGCCGTACATCCACTACCAATGATAAGAACAAAAACCATCAACAAAGAACAGTAAAACTCCCTCAACATCCCCTACCCCAGACTGTGATAGGTATACGTCCTGTTCAAACAAAATAAGGCAAGTAGCCTACAAACTAGGGCCCATCTGCGAGGGCCAAATGGGTCTGTATTACAAAGCTCAGTAGGGGAAAGAGACCAGCCAACCTAATATTCAGAGTGCAAAACAGTGAACAGGTTACACATGGCACAGGAACCCAGCACACACCCATCTCCCCCCATGCCAAAATAAATAAGCACAATTAAACATGCAAGGAAATAATGCAGCCACCACACCACAGCACCACAAAGGACTTTCTGAATAAAGTGGAGCTGATATACAGGGGACTACCGACGATGTCCCTCAATCCCAAAGCTGGGTTGTCAGTCGTTCCTGGCAACCAAGGGGCAGGCAGTCTGTCCTCATTTCCTCCTTTGACCCTGCCAGGTTATGAGATCTTGAGTGCTAAAATCAGATCTAGCTCCCCGGCGGATCCTCTGCCACCTGCCCTCCATCGTCAACTATACTCCTCTATTTCCCCAACCTGTCTTGAGCTGGTCAACCTATCCTTGATTACAGCTTCTGTCCCCAGGGCATGGAAGCACGCCAAAGTGGTCCCACTACTAAAAAAGCCTTCCCTGGACCCGAGTGACCCTGGGAATTATCGACCAATTTCCCAGCTCCCATTTCTGGCCAAGCTGGTGGAATCCCATGTGAACTCTATCCTGGCCGGATTCCTTGAGCAGAACGCCATTCTTGATATAACTCAGCATGGCTTTCGGCCACGGCACAGCACGGAGTCTGCTTTACTCACAGTATCAGAAAGCATCCGAGGGAGTCTGGACATTGGGGACTCTGCGGCACTGGTCCTCTTGGACCTCAATGTCGCCTTTGATACGGTCTCCCATGAGATCCTTTTGAATCGTCTCAGGGAAGTGGGATTGGGAGACCTGGCACTGGCCTGGCTTCGGTCTTTTCTCGTGGACCAGTCCTTTCAGGTTCTAGTTCCTCCATATCACTCTCGGGAGGCTGCTCAAACATTGGGGAGTTCTGCAGGGCTCAGTTTTGAGTCCCTCGCTGTTCAACTTATATGTCAGACCCCTGGCAGAGGTGGCCAAGAGCAGGGGACTGTCGCTGGTGTCCTACGCCGCCGACACCCAACTGGTGTTGGCCTTCTCGAAGAAGTGCGATAATAACCTGGTCAAGTTCAAGGATGATCTCTTGAAAATCTCGGACTGGATGGCGGCTAACTCAAGCCCGCCCCTCACCCCAAGGAGGAAGTGAAGAACCTGGGCATATGGTTCGACAGTAACTTGTCCTTTGAAAAACAGTCAAAGGCTGTTGCAGGGACCTGTTTTGGACTTTTACGTGGCCTCAGACCACTGCTCGGGTTCTTTCCCCCCAAGGTGCGTCAGACTATCATCCAGGCGTCCATTGTATCCAGATTGGACTATGCTAACTGTCTCTACTTGGGCGCCAACAAAGCGAGCATTAAACACCTACAGAGGGCCCAGAACCTGGCACGACAGGCCCCGCCAGTGCTATTCCATCTGTTGGAGTACTATGAGCCGAGCCGTCCACTGCGTTCTGCTGATCTTGCCTTGGTCCGTGTTCCACGCATCTGTAGAGCGAAGGCCGGTGGGCGTTCCTTTGGCTACCTGGCCACAAAACTCTGGAACTCACTCCCTTTCCCTATGAGAGTAATGCCGAGTCATTTGGATTTTTGCAAAACCTTAAAAACCTGGCTTTTTCCCTGTAAGTAGCATATCCGCGGTTAGTCTCCAACTGGCTCTGGTCTTTGGGGTTTCTGATAGCGCTGGGACGCCTCATCACTGGGGCAGCCATGCGCTTTATAAATCCAAAAATAAATAAATTTACCTCTCAAGTTATATCTGCAATCCAAACACGCTCACATAACATCTGCTGAGCCTGGGGTGCCCCCCATAGGGTGTCCTTCAGACCTGCACCGATAAGCCCGCCAGCTTGAAGTGGACCCCCTGCGGGTTAGTGTCTTAGGATGAGATGAGCTCTCACTAGATCTCCCGCTAGATCTCTGGAAGTCTGCCATCTCTACCGCGTTTGTCCTCTCCTCGGCTGCCTGCTGTTTGGTAGGCTGGTTCATCTCTCCTCGTCTGAAGGGCTGAGGCCACTGGCGTTCCCATTGCACCGTTCCCTTATCGTAGAGTTCCAGCCAGTACCATGCTGCAGCAGGATCTGTGAAAAAATCAAACTTGTCCTCTGCCTACATTCGTAGACAGGCCAGGCAAAGCAAGCAAAGCGTTCAAAGCCTCTAATTGGCCGAAGTGAACGAAGTACTTTGATTTTTGAATCTGTAGGGTAAACTCAGAATAAATGGAAACCTTAGCATTCTTCACCACAACACTACCATTGTAGCATTCTTCACCACAACACTACCATTGTTGCGGGCCTGCTGGAGAAGGAAATCCCTGTTGCGGAAATGCAAGGTGTGGCCCTGCCCTAAGTGGTTAGGCAGGAATACTGTGTGCCCGTTCCAAGGCGTAAAACGTACAGAGGTCCTCTGGGGCCACGACCTCCTGAAGCCAGTCCTTTAGAAAACCAAGCATGGAGTTGCCCTCCACTCTTTCTGGTATCTCAACAACCCTAATGGTATTACGGCAGGCCCTCCCTTCCTGATCATTCACCCTGACAGCTAGTAGCTGGGTGTGTGCCTCTAGTTCTGCAAGGTAACCATATACTGGGCCTCGGGCACTAAGGTTTTAACAGACCCCTCCAAAGCAAACACCCTCTGACATTTTCTTAAAGTCCTCTTGAATGAGGCCCAGTTCAACTGCAATAGAGTCAATCTTATCCTCCAGCTGTTCGTCTTTGGCATCAATTGCAGCCAGTAGATGTTGTTATGGGAGGACATCATCCTTGGACCTCTGGGTGCAACCCATGATCAAAGTAGAGAGGCGATATGAAAGCTCAACCAAGTGTAGTGGCGAAAGGCACCAGCAACATGGCCAGGAGGCATTGCACAGTCAGCCTCAAGCATTGCTGACTGTGCACCACCACACAGCAAAGGTCACACCAGTCAAGGAGAGCCCCTAGTTCTACACCTAACCTACAAGCCTTCCAGGCCTCACCAAACGCTTCACCAAAGTCCAGAATATCAGGGGGGGGTGGTGTGCAATGGAATGGTCTCATTGGACACAAAAGTAGTAGGGGCAAAGCAGGCCTAAGTTCACTTTGCAGGCAGGGCAAAAGATCACACCTCAGGACGTCCAGCCCTCCATGCACCAGACAATGAAGTAAGCAGTAGACCATAATGGGGGTCCCCAGTTCACCCAGCAGTGAGAAGTAATGCAGAAGTGGGCCCAGCGCCAATAACACCAAGGCCTCTTACTTACTCAGTGCCAACAAGCTAGAGCTCAGTGGGTCAGGGAGATATCCTCTGGCAGTTGCTACATTTCCCACCTGGGGGTGGGACTCCAGTCATCCCAAAAGGTGTTGCAGCACACCCACATCTCCCGCGGGCTGATGCCGATACCAGTTTGTAGGACAGCCCTGCTCCTGGTGATCGAGGGCCAAGAGTGGCTGTCTGGGCACCTGTTGGCAGTCAAATCACAGCGGGAGTGGGGGATACATCCCTTACAGAGAGAGATGATCCTGCCTCATGCCCCCTCTGCCCTACCTCTTTTCCATTGAAGATCCGCCATCTTGTCTTTACATGGGAGTCGCTAGTAGCTGGCCGCCTCAGCCCCTCGTCAGCCCCAGCCCAAGGTGCCCGTTCGAGCGCTTGGGCCCCCCACCAAGGTGACGGTAGTCAGGGGGTGTTCGGTTTGGCAGCTGATTCTGGTTGTGCTAGCCTGGGGTGTTTGACATCCCTTTTTCTCTGCAACTGTGGCCCGTATGCCTACGAGGAGTTTGCGCTGCCAGCTGCACTTGGCATGGCGGCTAGCTCTGCTCCCTCATACCAATACATAACCTAACCCTTCCAATTTTTGGTGTATGTATTTCCACATATAACATGCACTGCTTTTTTGTAGAGCTTTCAAGAGTTGATGTTGCCCCTCCTCTATATATCTTTGACAGCCTCCATGCTGCATCATTTGCTTACCTTACACTGCAGGCTGTCCACCTGAACTATTTAGTTGAGTTAGACCAGAACAGACAGAGCAATGTTTTTTTTGATAGTAAGGTAGATGGTGCCATGCGTGAGGAACTTTCAATTCCTTGGTCTGAAAATAGATGAGCTGGCCCGGCTTTGGCTTTTTTTGCATATGTTGGTATGTTGAAACACACTTGAAAATTACTTGTATACAAATGAGTATATAAACATGAGAATATTTTTTTCCTTTCCTTTCGTTAAGAAACAATTGTTTCCTTTTCAATAATAATTATTCCAGTGGCCCACTGTGTCATTATTTTTAGGATTATGCTAATGCATTCAACATCTCCTACTTAATATAAGCAGAGATGTTCTAGAGCTGGTGGAGAGAATGATCACATTCTGGTTGGATGCTTATGCTACAAGCAGCGACATGCGTAAAAAGATTTTAAGAACTTAAAGAATCCATCCCAGTCTGTATCAGTTTAGTGTGGGGTAGGCTTCCAACCTGGCGTCCAGATCTCTCAATGCGGTTGGTCATCAATTTACAGCAAACGTCATTAGCATGAGCAGGGTATCATTTTGTTGCAGCCAATTCCGATTTCTTTTTCTTTATCTGAGCCAAAGTTACATGCTTGGATTTTTCTTTATTGAACGTCAGGAACACTTTTTCTCTTTTCGTGACCGGGACCACCATGCCTTGCTGGTACAGGGCAGGAAATAGCACTGGTGTAAGCCCTACCCTGAATGATGCGGGACACCTGCTACAATTACTGGGTGGCTCTGTGTCAGATGACCAGCAGAGACTCCGACATCAGTTAGTTGGCACTATCCCCTACCTAACAAGGTAGGGGATATCCAGATTAGGATGGGCAGGAGCCCTATCAATATTAGGTGAGGCACCCGCTCTGCTGGACCCTAAAAGAGCTGAACAATAGTAACTAATTTTTTATCAGTAACCCTTCTTTAACATTCAGATAGAACCACCACTGGCTATTATCTAAGAATAGCACACCATGATAACCCACTGAAACCATTGACCTAGAAAATGCAACAATTTTAGCAGAAAATGGCAATGACCAAAACATTGTGAAACTGTTCACTTTCTTTGACAAACACAATGTAGCATCTAGAAAGTGCAGCGGTCTTTGAGGCCCAGAGATCTGTAAAAACTACCAAGAGTCTCTTTGCTGTTTTGACTCCTACAATCTCTTCTTGATGCCCTAAGTCCAGGCGATGGGTGCATGTTAGGACAAAAGTAGAACTTTAGCACGTACTTCAATAATTGAGAAGGAGATATTTTAGATGTAATTGTAAAGTTTGTAGGAACAATACAATAAAGATTTGTTGAGGTTAGTTTTACCCACATTGGTCTGTTTGATCAGCTTTACTGGTGGTTCTTTTCAGTATTAATCCCATACATAATACTGCAGGTAGCTCTGGGGCTGTAAATGAAGGTTCAGTGAATGGCGTGTAAGTAGAGTTGCAAAAGTTCTTCCCTGACATCCGCTGTTGTGCTGTGCTTGAAGAAGCGAATGCTCTTAGCGAGTTTTGAGTGTAAAGAAAGTTCCTGGATATGAATCTCTCTGTCTACGCCAGATACCTTTCACAGTTGTGGAAGCGATATTTATTGTTGTGGATCAACAAGACATGACTTTAGTAAGTGCTAAAGCATTATACTTAAGGCCCCTTCCGCTGGCAAAGCCGCATCTGCAGCTAGTACTGCTACCTGCAAACACTCCTTGGGAGCAGCGAGATCTCTTCAAATGTGAATAAAAAAATGAAATATTTTGGTCTGTATTTATACAAAGTGGCCTAGGGGAGAGAACAGGCGTGTGCACCTGTAGTTTATGCCCCCGTATCCGGTTAATAATGTAATACAGACAGGGGATGCAGACACTTGTGCAACCCTTTCTGTTATATGGATTGCTCCAGTGCAGATGTTGCGCCGGTGTAATCAAATGGGAATGTTGTGGCTCCGTTAGACCCGTCGTCCTTAGGGTGGTTCCCACCCCAACTTTTTAGTTCTCGCTTAGCATTGCAGCGCGCATGTGCTGCTCACTTTGCGAGTCATGCAGTATACAGTATAGCTGACGAAGCTCCACCCACTTTCTGGCCATTTTGTCATTGGCTTAAATTCTAAATGCTGTATTGTTATTGGTTTTCAGCTTTATAGTCCCGCCTCCTGACGGCCATGTCATCATTTTTATCCTTCCATGGCTATCAGCCCCTTTACTTTAAAAACAATTTTGTTCCCCTGCCTCCCCCCGTTCTCTCCCGCAGTCTGTGACTTCTTGTTCCACCACCACCCCCCTCCCGTTCGTGCCTTCTTCGACGCCCTAACTTCCGTTTAAAATGCAATAGGTCTTGTGTAAAAGAGAGTCCATTTGCATTTGTAAATGCTTGTTTTGTCAAGGGATTGACTGGGTGAATGTGCGCTTTATTTTGCCTGACCTGTCCATAACACATGCACAACTGCGACAACTCGCCGCCGTCATTTAGCAGAGCATCACTTCCTGTACTTGTCAGCTGGTGAGTGCATGGAGCACAGACCAAAAAGGACGCGTGGTGTTGGCCAGCCTTAAGCCAGCTGAGTGTTGCCTGCAGACCCCATAGGAGCCCCGCCTGGGACGCTTGTTTACGCCTCCGCTTGTCTATGCATGTTTCCATCCCTGCTTCCTTTTGTGCTTTTTAAAAGCCAACGTGATGTTACCTGTAAACATCTTAAAATTCCATTGTGCATTTACTGACGGGCTAAAGCATGTGCGCGTTGCTTCCTCGGAGGCGTTTCACATTTTAATGATGTACTGGAAACTGATCCTCCTCGCCTCTGCTTGCAGTGCTGTGTTCCCCGAGACGCATCTCTTCTACTTGGGTTGTAATAACACTGCTGCCCTGCAGCCTTTACAAACCTCTGACTTCTGGTTGCTGCAGGTGAACTGTGTTTGACTGTGTGGTCTCTTCTTTACTGAGGTGTCCCAACTGGGAGGAGAACACATTGCATCAAACTACCACCCCTCCTCATCCCCCCCCACCATCCACCCCGAAGGAGAAACAATGGCAATGGCGAGGAGTGTAACCTAACTTGCAGCAACCTGTGTACACAAGTAATAATAATAATAATAATACTGCATTTTATAGAGCGCGAACATCTACCTCAACAAGCGGTGTCCCGGCGCTAAAGAACACAAATGACCTAGAGAACGGAAGAGTGAGAGTTAGCGAGGTTGGTTGAAAAGCCAAGTCTTTAGCAGCTTCCTGAAGCAAAGTTCGGAGGGGGATTGTTGGATTGCTGGTGGTAGTGCGTTCCATAGTGAGGCAACATTTGCCGAAAAGGATCGACCCCCCCTAGTCGAGCCCTTCTAGTTCGTGGGACAGCCAGTTGAACACGGCAATTGGAGCGCAGCGCTCGGGCTTGGGAGTATCTCGGGAGCCGGCTTTTCAGGTACTCTGGGCAGGAGCCATGCAGCGCTCTGAAGGCCAGCGTAAGTGCCTTAAATTTGATTCTGCTGGCAACAGGGAAGCCAGTGCAGTGATCGTAAATGCGGAGAGACTGACTGCTTAAAAGGGATTCGCACAGCAGTCTCGCAGCCGCGTTTTAGACTCCCTGAAGTTTTTGTGTCCGGTATTTCGGTTGCCCTAGATAGAGTCCGTTGGCGTAATCCAGCCTAGATGTAACAGTGGCATGGATTACAGTTTTTCGGCAACTCTCCAGGAGGAGTCTCAGTATCTTGCGGAGGTTCCTCAGTTTACTCAAGCAGCAGCCGGCCACCTGTTGGATGTGCGAGGTAAAGGACAAGCTATCGTCCCACCTCACTCCCAATTTTTTTGCCGTACTGCTGGGTAAGGGGGCTTGGCCCATCTCAGTAGGCCACCAAAGTTCTGAGGGAGGAGTGGGGCCTTTGCCAAAAAAGATTACTTCAGTCTTATTGGCATTTAATTTTAATTTGTTCGTGTTCATCCAACAGGCTATATCTTGGAGACAGCCTTTAAAGTTAGAGAAGGACTCCTGCGACACCTCCGAATACGGGAATACCAACTGGGTGTCATCAGCATACGAAATTGCCTTGACACCCCAGTTGGCAATCAACGTAAAGAGAGGGGCCAGGTAGACGTTGAACAAAAGGGGGCTGAGTGCCGACCCTTGCGGGACTCCGCAACTGATGACTTTAGGCGCTGAAGAGGCCGTCCCTAGTGCCACCTTCTGTGTTCTCTGGGACAGATAGGAAGGTATCCATCCCAGTGCTTTGTCACGGATACCTATCTCGGCCAGACGTCTCAGTAGTCTGGCGTGGTCCACCGTGTCGAAGGCAGCCGACAGATCCAGGAGTACCAGCATAGCTGAGTTACCTGCATCCATCGACCACCTTACTGACTCGGCTACCTCAATGAGCGCTGTCTCCGTACTAAAGCCGGGACGAAATCCTGATTGTGTCTCATGAAGTATCTTGTTTACTTCTATGAATTTGCTCAGCTGGCGCTGTATTACTTTCTCCAGCATTTTTCCAGGGGCAGCTAGCAACGAGATCGGGCGAACATTACTAAGGTCATCTGGATCCCCACTAGGATTTTTTTTCAGTGGGATGAGAGTAGCGTGTTTCCAAACGCTCGGGAATACTCCCGAGACGGTAGATGAGTTCCAGATTTGTTGTATTATGGGGGCAACAAACTCAGCTATGGGGCCCCATAGTTTGGCTGGACATGGGTCATCCGGCGAGCCGGATTTGCATCGGGTGAACTCTTGTCTCACCTCATTAAGGGATATATTCGTGAATTGGGTGAAAGTTACATCCAGCTCGTTTTTAATCACCCGGTCTGATTTCACCGTTTTAGTTTCTGGCCTAAAGGATTCGTACACTTTTTTGATTTTTTGGTCGAAGAACTCAGAGATGTTTTCGCATAGAGTAGGTGATGGAGGGACCTCCCTTTCGATGCACTTGGGTTTAAAAAAAGACTGTACCACCCTAAAGACCTGTTTGCTTGATTGTTCTGCCTGCTGAATAGATTCAGCGAAGAATTGTCTTTTAGATAATCTGATAGCTTTCCGAAGTTTTTTGGATGCTTCCTTGTACATAATTTTTTCTTCCATCCCGTAGTTTGCTCTCCAGAGTCTTTCTAGCTTTTTACAGGCTGCTTTCTCTATCCTCAGATCTTGCGAGAACCAGGGGGCTGAGGGGGAGTCTCTCTTTGATAGCGCTCGTGAGGCCGGTGCAATGGAAGGAACCATCTTCCCGACCCACTCGTTAAGAAGCTGTGCGTCTATATTCGCGTTGGCAGTGAGAGACGGGGTGTTCTGTGCCAGGACAGGGCCCATGATGTCAGGAATCAATTTTTTCCATTGTCTCTTCAGGAAATAACATTTACTTGAAGCTGGAATGTCACATGCCATGTTCAGTTTGAATGGGACCAATGCGTGGTCTGACCAAGTCAGAGGTAGTGGCGCCTCTGGTTGCACCTCCTTAATATTAGAAAAAATGAGATTGAGCGTGTGGCCTGCTGTGTGTGTCGGGCCCTCATTAATCAGCCTAAGATTGGCTGTAATTAATGTAGATCTAAGCAGCTCTGCTACAGCACAATCTGTTTTGTCCATATGGATGTTGAAATCTCCTACCACAATAAATTGAGGGTGGAGGAGGGAGCTCTGGACAATCGTGTCTAGCAGAGCAAGGAGATTGGGGTCTTCACCGCCAGGAGGGCGGTAAATCACCAATCCTGCTAACGATAGCTGAGGGCTTACCTGAAAACAGAAGTGAAGGCCCTCAATTCCCTGAGTTAAGGTAGATGCCGAGGATGTAAGTGTTAGTTGCTCTTTAAAAATAATAGCGACACCTCCACCTTTTTTTGCACCTGGGCGGTTGGCGAGACATATTTTAAAACCCAGAGGGACTGCTAGCGCAATAGCTGTCATGTTATCTTCCTTAATCCAAGTTTCTGTTAAAAACAGAACGTCCCACTCCTGCTCTTCTAGTATTAGCCAAACATCCTCTGAATGTTTGACTAGGGATCTGCAATTCAGTAAGCCTGCTCTGAGTCCTTTCTGAGTTAAAAGTTTGGGTTTGGGTTTGGGGGGCCTCGCCATATCTCTTAGACCAAAAGATAGTCCGCATGTCCCACAAATCAGGGGGGGCGCGGTGGTCTGAAGGTCAATTTCGTGAGGGCAAAGCTCAGATGGAAGATTAAGTGCCCTTAAGTCCTCACCTGACCACACTATCCTTTTTTCTTGTACTCCTTTACAGGCAGCATGTCTGGCCCCGGCCGCAGTCTGGTCGCGGACGGGCGCAGACGGGCTTGCCTTAGGCGCTGTTATGAGAAAATTCAATGAATAACTCATTGTTTTAAATAAGTTACCAGCTGACGTTTAACGTAGATTCTGGTTTAAATCCTTCCCATAATTCAACTATTCATGCCGGGGAGCCTTATGCATTTGTGGCCTCGTCCCTTCCGTGCACAATTTGTTTTTGTTCCGCTCGCTGTGCGAGAACTCTCCATCTATCGAATTTTGTCTAACTGTTCACCCTTCCCTGACCCACATAAACTTAGGCTTAGTGGTCATGTCATGCCACCATGTGACTACTGAAGCAACACATACCTTGTTGCCATACCCGCTAAAGCGGGTGTGAGGTTCTTTTAGCTTGGCCTGTTACCCTCCACAACCCTGGCATTTTCTCTTGAGCATGTGCTGTTCCCTGGCATCAGCTTTTGGTGGCATAGAGGAATTATATTAATCACGAGTGCCTCACAGATGTATATGTGTATTGGTTCCGTGACCAGGGGAGTGAGTGAGGCTTTACTCAAGGGAGTGTAACAAGAACTCAGTGAGTACAGCCCTCTGCAAAAGTACAGAGTGAATAGCATGGGCATCTGTTGAAGCACAACCTGCTCTGAAATGCCCCTGAAAGTGTTTTCTCTCATGTGCACCCTTCTTTGCCATCAGTACTGGGTGGCATGCATGAAAGCTAGTCTGTACATGCTGGCATCGCCTGTCAATTGGCAATTCTACTCACACCAAATACTTTTTTTGTAATGTAGCCCAAACTGGACCTGAAAGAATTAGAGTGCTTAACATGTGCACCAGTTACATTACACAAGGACACACTCGTTTTTGGTAGGTACAGGAGCTTAAGGAATTTGCAGAGAATCGCAGCATGCTGAGCTGACACGAGGCTCGAACCTAGATCCCCAGGTCCAATCAGGCAGCTCTCCTCTTACGCCACATCCACTCTCAGCTGGCTGTGATGCCTGCTTGCTTGGACTACAGAAGCATAGCATTAGATTGCAGCTTGCAAGTGATTGAATGTTTCTGTGTCAGGGACATCCACGTTGATTATGCCAACTCCAAGCCCTTGTAGGACAAGATCTCCTCTATTCTCTTTGCAGACATGGCTTTATAGACTAGCATATTGCTGACTGTATGGTGATACCATCTTTAATCTGATAACAGAAGTGAGAGGACAGGCGATTCCCAGAAAAAGATGTCATAAAGAGAAACTTCTGTAATTAAAGTACGTTGCCATAATATGTGATCATATGCTGCATCGCCAAATACTTATGAGGTCCCAAAGGCGAGGCCGAATACATTGCAAATGCTTGTTGCCTTTTGCCTCCCATTTGTGCTGATTCGTTTCGTTGGCCTTAGGACTCTTAGCATTCTACCCCTGCTAACCAGTGCAAAAGTACATATGCTTCTCCCCTAAACATGATGACATTGGCGTATACCTGATTGGCATGTTTGTTGTTCTGAGAAGTTCCTTGTAAAGTGGTATACCATGTACCCAGGGCCTGAGTTCAAATGCTGCTAGTGGGCTACAACACTGATTGTTCCACCTACAAAAGTATCCTTTCAAACCTGTCTCAGGCCTGTCACTGCCACTTCGACTTGGCAGTTAAAACTGCTTGCCAAGCCTTAAACTCCCCTTTTATTACATATGTCACCCCTAGGTAGGCCCTAAGTAACCCGAAGGGCAGTGTGCTTTGTAAGTAAAGGGTAGGGCACGTACCTTTTATTTTTTTGCACGTCCTGGTAGTGACAAACAGTCTAATTCGTTTTTCACCACTCTAGGGTCTTCCCCTCTCATAGGCCAGCATTGGGAATTCCTTGATATAATTTTAAGCTGTAATTCCTGATCATAGAAAAATAGCTTTTTGATGTTTGATATATTTGGAATAATAATGATAAATCCTCCTTACTGGTGAAGTTGGATTTAAATTACTGTTTTAGAAATGCCATTTTTAAAAAAGTGGACATCTCTCTTTACTTACTGCTCTTTGTGTCTAACAGCCTGTCCCCAGTACACGTATGGACTGGGTGACCGCTTCACTTTGTGCATTCCCTCTATATAGCCGCAAACTCAGGAAGGGCTAGTTGGGACTGAGCACTCATGCATTCATCTACATTCTGAAAGCCTTCCTGTGCAGGAAGTGGGAGAGAGTGGTGTAGTGTAGTTCCTATTTTCCCAATAGGCCCTGCGCATTGGAATAACATAAACAGTAGTATCGACAGCTCCTTTCATCACCTTGAGCCCCTGAAATCAAGCTTTTGGGCTCTTCGCAACCGCGTATGGGCTCATTTGCACTGGGACTGCGCTGCTCGCTCAAAGGATCATAGGATCCGCAGCATGATTGTCTCCTTACACTGCACGCATCGCCTCCCGCGACCCAAGGTCCCGTCTGCTGACCACGACGCCCGGTAGACTCTTCGGACCTGCAAATGGGGTGCTTGGTTCAGCTTCAGAAGGTAAAACTTCAGCTGGACCTATTTGGAACTGTATCCTAACTTATATTTTTAAACCTTTGTGGAGTATTTTTTGTGGTGTATTCATAGTGTTACTATGTGTGTGTTGCCTTTGTAGATAAGCCATTACCCTGGCTAGAGGGGTGGTTCCTGCTTGGGTGCATACGTCTGCCAACCAGGAATCCCATTTCTTACAGTCTATTTGGAGATTAGGTAACCCCTTTTGCTACTGTGCCTATGGCATATTACAGGCATTAGCACATGGACAAATACTCTGTAAGGAGGCACAATGATAAGTGGAGCACAGTCTGTGCGTTTCCCCAGGCACTCACTGCACCTGGCAAGCTTTAAACATGAGGCTGCGTCTCGGCTTGAAGTGAAAGGCGGACCAGCGACTTCACAGAGATGGTCTGCCTGTTAATAATGCTCTAATGCTCTTACTAATGCTTTCTCAGTGCAGGGTAGAATGACTGCCTGCACTGTGAACAGCGCATTGTATGTTGTAGGATGCACAGTGGACTTGTCGGGACAGTTCACCACCCTGAATCACACAACAAACCTAACCTCTTAAGTTTTTTTTAACTCGATGTGAATTGAGTTTTCTGTGTCAGGGCAATATCGGAGCCTTTGTGGCTAGATAGGATAATACTCTCTTATATTTCCCATAATGTGTTAATCCGTTCACATTAAGTGAGAGTAATTGAAGCAGTGACTTTCTAGTTGGCAGTGACATAATCACCAGTACATTAAGAAGCAATGATCTATAACTAAGCACTCCGGATACAGTCAACCTGAGTCAAAGCATACGTCACTCTGAGGACGCCTTCCTCTCAACCCTGGTTGTAAAGGACTCTTCTTACCTATTGGAGGATGTGGAGGTGACAAGTGTAGACTAATATAATCACAGTACTTTAGGAGGGGGCAGGGAGGAGGACAGCTAGATGAGTGATGATGCTAGCGAATTCACTCTGGTAAATCGAAACTGCAAGAATGGCATTAACTGCCAATTGCTCAGTAACATGCGAGTTAAGCCCTAAACCAAGTTTTTCAACTCTGTCTTCTAGCCAGGCTTTTCCAGATGCAAGTGCAAAAGTCAAAGCATCTATTCAAAGATATATGCAGATGAGTGGCAGGTAAACTTAATATTACATGCATTAACTTAGCAAGACCTCAAGATAACTCTCATAGTCCGTCTATTCCTCAGTAGGGCAAAAAAGTAGTATGGCTAGGAGAGCAGGTTGAGTTATGAAAATATAGTTATACAATATTTTCATGTTGCGGTTGGTAGTGTAACCTACTTCCCCAACATTCTAAGTAAGAACTTTCAGTTTAGTCTTTACGTGGAGGTTGGCTTGGAGAAGTAGGGTGAGAAAGGTGGATGAATAACACCTGGGCCCATTTCACAGACAGGGCACACTTACCATTTTTTTTTGCTACTGTACACATTAATGCAGGTGCACAGTGTGCAAACATGAAAGTGCGCCCTATGAGAAAGGAAGCTCTGCCCCGGGCCAGCAGCAAACTCTCGCTGCCCCTGGGCAGCGCATTCAAGAGAAATACAGAGCTTCTGTTTTAGGGCTGCATCGTGTTTCTCTGTGCAGGCCAGCAAGGGATTTTATTCTATTTCTATTTGTCAGCTTCGTTAGGGCTCGTTATAATAATCAAAGTTACAAGCCCTAACCCAATTCACTTGCGGTCCGGCGTGTTTACGACTGAGATTCCTTTCTCACTTTTGTAAAAACTGTATGGTTGCCTTTATATCGATCAGCGAATATTGGATACCCTGCTGACCATTTGATATTACTTCCGCATACAACACAAGTAATCTCTGGCACAAAAGGATTGATTTCTTTGCCCTTCACCAACAAACTAATTGGAAGTGCTGTTGTCGTCTGTACTAGAGAAAAGACGTATCTCTATTTTGAGTAAAAAGGGTAATCTACTGTATGTAGAATTGCTCTGTCCTGATGATGGTCTTGTGAAAAATTCCTTAAAAGACCGAAACGTCGACTATCTAGTCCAACTCTGCATAGGATCCATTATATCATCTTTGATTTTCTTCTGATTTTTAGTTGAAATCATTGTGTTATTTTGTGTTAGCAGTCTGGACTTTGTGTTTAGATATATCAAAGGAGGAAATAACCAATACCTTGTATATCTAATCAATATCTGTATATGTACCCTACTTTTTAAGAATGTTTTCTTTTTTTGTATAAAAATTTCTTTTGTCTTGAAAGCAAATAATAATCTTCAGACAATATAAAACCCTGGTTTCTTGCATTTATTTACTATATTTACTGTGTTAGTGTGGTAACACTGTACGTATTGATCCTTTGTGACTAATTCTCAAGCAAATGATTCTTCACAGCTACTGATTAAAAACAGTTTTAGGCACTTTGATTATTATAACGAGCCCTAACGAAGCTGACAAATAGAAATAGAATAAAATCCCTTGCTGGCCTTCTTTCTTATAATAAGTACTGCCCGAGCCCGCAAGGGTATATTGGGTCGCTCACCTACATATCTTGTCTCTGTGCAGGCGGCAACCTGCCTGCACTTTTAAAAGTAATTAGAGATCCCCTTGCAGGCTGGTGCAGTGAGTGACTGCACCCGCCTGAAAGACAATGGCTTCAGGGGGGAAAGCGGGGATCCATGGGAACCCCTTATCACCCCTTTAGAGAGCTGCATTTAAAAGAAGCGCTCAAAGTGCGCTTTCTGAAGGCATGTTTTCCTCTGCCGCCACATCAGCAATACTAACCAATAACAACTATGCCAAAACTTACTACTCCTTTACAGTTACATTCATTTGTGGCCTCTTTAACCAATAAAGACGGTCACCATTTATTTTCAATTTTTTTAATATAAAAAAGTCATCATCTTCAGTGTTGTTCAGGGTTACGAAGAGCACAATCAAAATTGTTCTTCGGTCGTCTGTGACGGGCCAGCATTCAACTGGTGATCACGTGACACAAGTGGGTTGTCAGACCCTATTGCCTGATTCAAGTCAACGTTAGCATAGTGGTGCTAATAAATTTTTAAAAAAAACGAGATTGGATATACGTTCTTTGTCCTTAGGTGAACCCCTGAAAAGGTGATGTAGTGGGTTCAAAACATTTTGACCATCATTTGTGCATCTACTTTGTTTTCAAAATAATATTTTTCATCGAGGAGTAATACTGTGTACCAGGGAACTAGTAAGAGTAATTTACTTCTACTTTACTTAGTAACCTGGCTTCAGAAGTTATGTTTTTTCTGGAGGTGCATTGTTCATTTACAAACAGAGCAATAAGTATCCATATAAACTATTGTGCTTTTGGTTATCTTTGTTTGCTCCGGTTCTGGACTTTTGAAAAATAAGAACTGGCATTGTTTGTTGTATTTTTTGTAATGTTATTTCTGTTTTACATGATTTGCCAATTGTGTTTGTGAATTCTTTTTTGTATCCACTGTAGTGATTTGATTTTTTGTTAGTGGGTGGAAACAGTAATATTACCATGTTTGATCCAATTTTTGTTTGAGTATTTAGTGTACAACATTGAAGATGATGACTTTTTTTATATCAAAAAATTGAAAATAAATGGAGACCGTCTTTATTGGTTAAAGGTGCCGCGATTGAATTCAACTGTAAAGGAGTAGTCGGTTTTGGCATAGTTGTTGGTTACTCAGCTTGACTGACTTTAATGAGCCCAAACCCTATGTTTGGTTGCACATCAGTAATGCGGCGCAGATGCAAAGGCAAAGAGATTCCCTCATTTGCATGTGGGCATGCCCCCTTTCAAATGAGGGAATGCCCTCTATTGATAGTGCTGGCGCTAAATGTGCACCCACCCTATCTGTAGTGCAAAAGGGGCCTCACAAGCATTTGCGGTCCTTTCTGTAATACCAAAGTATCCCAGAGGCATGGGTATCAAAGGCGTGTAGAGCCCCCGAGGCACATGTATAATACAGCCTTTGGTTCTCACCCAGTCTCCTAAAGTGTAAGGGAACATCTAGATTTTTCTCTTCCTCACCTTGAATATCCCTAGTTCTAGTCTGTCTTTAGGAAAGTGTGATATTTGCATTGGTGGTTGCACCATTGTCCCTTTTACAAGGGAGCATTTCTGCGTCTGCTTCCTGCAGCCATGTCTGTGATGTATCCATAGCAGAGGATTCCAGTGTTTCGTAGTTGCTGGTTCTAGCAGTTTGTATCTCATGTCCCACTAGGCGCAGCAAAGGGCATAGTGCAAGAAACTTCTTCCTTGTATCATTGGTCTTTTGTTAGAAGTCAACAAAGGATTTTTTTTGGTTTTCATTAAGGTGCAGACAAATTATATATCCAGGTCCCTGTCTTTGCTCTCCTCGTATACAAAATACACACTTCTTCTCTATTCTTCGGGGAACTTTGTACTTTCTGCATTCTAGGGAGAGAGCCTGCCTAGCATGGTGGTGATGGTGAAAGCAGGCTATTTTGGAACTCAAGGTGTCTTGTTTTACAAAGGCTCTGAGACGATTTTGTAAGCCATTTCAATTTTCAAAAGGGGCCCAAATGCATGCTTGGTGAGCTCCGGTGAAATGTCACTAGAATACGTCTTCTGCGTATAGTCCTTCCAATGTCCCCAAAAAATGTTGTATTGTTCCGGCGGCTTATCTCTTCCAAGTTGATTTTCTTTCTTTGTAGAGTCTGCATTTCTTGTGTTCTCTGCTCAACCGGTCTATGTGGTTCTCTACTTCGGCTATCAATCTGTCTGCGGAGTCTTGCCCAGTCTGAAATCATGCCAGGTGCCAGTAGGTGTTGTAGCAGTGTCTTCTCTGATTAACCATGTAGTTGTTTTTATTGATGTAAGTTACATCATCAGTGTTTTCAGGGTGATGACTGACAGTCTATCTGATGAGGTGGTTGGAGCAGCCATGCCCTATTTTTCTGCAGATGCCTCTGCTAATAGGATCTGTTGCTATGGTGTAGGCTTTGACAGGTGATTGAGCGGCTCTGGGGCGCGGCAGGGCAATCCTACAGCTATGTCAGTCCTGCCTCTCGATGTAAACCAGATGCGTATACTGCTCCTCTTGAGTTGACTTTAGGCCTCTGTGCAACACTCCCAGGCATAAGTCATGGTAGTTCCTGGACCGCTCCATTTCAACCAAATATGATCCTTCCTATGAATAGGATAATCCTCCTCACACTGTTCCCAGAAGAGAATGCATTCACCAGGGCATGTCAGGCATGAGGTGTACTGCAATTAGGGTGCCATCAACCCAACCTCATGCTGGCAGGCCATCACTCTGTGTTTTCCACAGAGTATCTGGAAGGTATAAGAACTGTGAGCTATCATTGGCAGTGTGTCTGTGGTTTGGAGTTTGAATGGCTGCAACATAGTAGCACCAGACCTCGAGGAAATCCCAAGATGAGGAGAAGCAGCATGTTGGGACAATATTAACCAATAGGAAATCCCTAGATGAGGAGAGGAGCATGCTGGGACAATGTTAACAGGTAGGAAGCCTAACACCCAATGCAGTGTCATTCCATTCCAACTGCATTCCCCTTTTTCTTCACCTGTATGCACCGACTGCTACCTCATATATTTTTGGCTGCTCACTGGGGGCACTTTTGGTCTCATTTAATTTCTGGTTGCAACTGTATTTTGCCTATTGACTCATGTACCTCATTTGTTATTGACTACTCACTATTTGACTACTATTTTACACTATTTGACTACTCAGTATTTTGGCTACGGACTCATGTACCTCATTTATTATTGACTACTCACTATGTTATACAACATATAACTTCTGCTGGAGCTCTATTTTGTTACTGATCCATGTACCTTATTGATTTTTGACCACTCTTTTTTGGACTAATCACTATTGTCACTTTTGATTCAGGCATTTTACGGTCTGCATCGGTAATTCATGCTAGTATATCGTCAGTATTATAACTACATTGTACTTTGTACACGTTTGCAACCGACACCGACTTCACTTTTTACTCCTGTAACGCACCGACTAATTGCTCACATAGACCCGTTACATTTATGTAACCTGCTCCCATTCCTAGTTTTATTCCTGTATGCACCAACTATTACCTCATATACTTTGGTTGCTCACTAGTGTCATTGTTGTTCCATGCAACTGGTTTTTAGTGTAGGCGCCTGTATTGTGCTCCCGTTTATCATTATTGTTAACCCTACATCTGTGCAACCCGCACCCACCACACTACAACCGTCGATTACTGGGCGCCCGCCCACACCTACCTATTCCGTCATCCCAACATGGAGCTCATCGGCAAGCACACATATAGAATCAACTACCCACCCACACTCACCAAAAAAGCCGCTATACGCTTTAAACACAACTTACTGAGGTCTCACCCTGAAACTCCCTTTGCAGACACCTACTTCTCACCGGTCAATGGTGCCGTAAACACTGATATGATCTTTCACACCACACGCAGAGCCCAATGGAGAAAAACGTTCCTCTCTTTACTCACCGTCTCCAACTCCAGGAAATCCGCTCATGGCCGAACACTCTCCATCACTCCATCCCAACTCTTCTCGGGCAGAACCACCATCACTATCTATAACAACGGGATTGTCCTAATCCAATCCACAGACAGGAACCTGGAACTACTAGACAACCTGTTCCCCACTTTCATACAGCACCTCTCCAATCCGCGGACCCCCATTCATAGCACTCTCAGTCCGATCACCCTTGACTCCACAGCCCACAGCAATGACCATTCCATCCTAGCCCAGCCCCAAAACGACACGCACCTCTCCTCCACCCCCGGCACCGTCGTCATCCACCCATCTACCGCAGCCACCTCACACTCATCAATCAGACTTTGAACACTCCCCCACACTCACTAGCTGCACCCCCCCCCACCAACACCCTGTCCTTCATTCATACCACTCCCATTCCTTTCACCCTTGACACCACAGCCCCCAACTACAACGCCTCTAACCCAGCTCAGCCACAAAACGAGGCGCACCTCTCCTCTACCACCGGCACCTTAGTCATGCACCCATCTACTGTTGCTACCCCGCACCCCTCAGTCACAGGTATAGATCTGTCCCCCACATACACCAGCCGTACCCCCTCCCCCAGTACACCAGCCCACACTCCCATTCTTTTCACCCATGAAACCACAGCTCCCACCCACAATCCGCCTATCCTAGTTCAGCACCAGATCGACACGCACACAGACAAACCCCACCCTTTATCCCCCCCATTCTCAGTCCCCACTTCCACCCATTGACTAAGCACACAGAACAAGCTGCCTCTTTAAACTCAACTCCACCTCATCAAAAAAGAACCATATACAACATTTCACCCCCCATTCTCACCCCCCACTACCCTACATGCACCCCCATCACCACTAACACACGCCCATCCTCCACCATGCACCCTCCGCCTGCCACCAATACCCTCTTCCATACCACCAACCTCCCCCCTAGGTCATCCGCCCCCAACCCTCCCACCGCCAACACACATCCCACACCAGACTACGTTATGGCCTCCCTCCTCCATCTCAAAGTAGACATTCACATCATCAAACAACTACTAATTTCTAATTTCTAATTTAAAATGCTTATAAAGCGCAGCATACACCTTGCGGTTTCTTGGCGCTGAAGGTTCAGTGGCTGAGGGGAAGGAAGACCAGGGAGAAAATTTAGGCGGGGAAGGCCTGGCTAAATAGGAAGGTTTTCAAGTCTCCACGGAAGGAAACTACTCTGCACGCATGCCAGTCACTCCTCACCCACCACCCTCCTCAAGCTCAAAGAAGACATTCACATCATTAAACAATTACTCGGCACACACTCGACCAGCACCACCCGTCACAACAGATCCTCCACCCGGTCGGCTGTCGCTCCCACTCAACGCCCCCCCGTGCTGGACCTCAATCCCTGTTCGCAATCGTGAAAACCGTCCCCATCGCTCCTGCAACCCACAATCTGACCTCGACACAGTCCCCCTCCTCCGCTCCTACGACCCAGCTCCCCATAGCAACTTACCCACCACCCTCCGCGCCATTCCAACAATCCATCCAAATCCCCTTAGACCCCCCACTCTAAACAATAGCATTTCTATCCTTAGTAATCTGAGAAAAGTCCCCCTCTCCCTAGAACCCCCTTCCACCCTCGACACACCCCGTCTCAAATGCACCCTCATCAACTGCAGATCTGCCTCTAGGCACTCCTCCGCAATCGCTGACCTCATCTTAACACTGGACCTTGACCTAATCATCATGACTGAAACCTGGCTAACTGAATCCTCTACACCTATAATGGACATACTGGTTCCCCCCAACTACCACATCACTAGACTAGACAGGGTTGGTCAAAAAGGTGGTGGAATCGCATGTATACACAGGAGTAACCTCTCTGTCCTGAAAGTAACCTCTTCCTCCCTACCCTCCCCAGCCTCCTGTGAATACATCTGCCTCGATATTATCAGTGGGGGCAAACCGATATGCTCTCTTACCGGCATTTACCACCCACCAGGGGACAACCTTACCTTCTCGCAACAAATCATGGATTTGATCACAACCAATTCCGTGCGACAACTCGCACAAATATACCTTGGTGACTTCAACCTCCACTGGAATGATCATAATGACGCGGTGGTAAATAGTCTTAAAAATTTCCTCGACGCCCTGGACCTCACCCAAATATGCAACAGCCCGACACACGAGAAAGGCTCTATCCTCGACCTTATCATCTCAAAAGAGGACTCTATCCAACTCAAATCTATCCAACCCTGTGACTGGTCAGATCATCATATTGTCACATTCTTCATCAATGAAAAAGTCAAATTTAACCCGGCTCAATCCATCAAGCCCAAAGTATGGAAAAGAGACCTGAAAAAACTCAACTCAAATTCTCTACCCCCCAACAGCTGCAACCTTCTACTTCCTCCTACCGGCGCTACGGATGTCCAATCCTTGACGGATCACTATCTCAACGCTATGACCTCTATAGTTAATGAAGCTGCACCCTTGCAGCTAAAAAGAGCCTCCACAAAAATGTCCAATCCTTGGTACGACGGGAGTCTCAATGACGATAGACGGGCCATGCGAATGGCAGAGCACACCTGGAGATCAGCCCCCTCCGCACTGCATTTAAAAACGCTGAAAAAAAGGAGAAATGCCTACTTCAGGAAAATAAAACGCTCAAAATCAGACTTTTTCAGCCGTCAGCTCGACCAAGCCAAAAATCGTCCGAGAAAGCTGTTTGAGGTAATCAGAACCCAGTCCAAGGAACAACCTCAACCACTCAGCACTTTGGGCGAAGCACCCACCTGTGAAGACTTCGCCTCTTTCTTTACCCAAAAAACCGACAACATAAAGAACGATCTCCTCATTGACGTAAGTCTTTACCCCAAACTCCACTGCACAACTCCCACTGAACCAAAAAACAATGCTACATGGTCATCCTTTGTCACCTATTCGGAAGAAGAAATTGGTAGACTGCTCAGCACTGTGAAACCAGCCAATCACCTCTCGGACCCCCTTCCTGCCAACGCTGTCAAAGACCTTACCCCGTCGCTCCTCCCACTCTGGACTAAAATCATCAACAGTTCTCTTCAACAAGGGACCATCCCCGACTCCCTCAAAGTTGGACAAGTCACTCCTCTACTAAAGAATCCTTCAGCCGACCCCTCGAATCTAAATAATTACCGTCCCATTACCAATATTCCGACTCTTGCCAAACTGTTGGAAAAATGCGCACAAATACAATTGACTAAACACATCAATCAGTTTGATCTACTCAACCCTCATCAATCAGGCTTCAGAGCAGACCACAGTACAGAAACGGCTATGACTCACATAATTGACGACGCCCTCCAAATCCTAGATCAAAACGATACCTGCCTCCTCATCCTTCTTGATCTCTCTTCTGCATTCGACACCGTCAAACATGAGAATCTACTCGATCTATTAAAGACAAGAATGGGTCTATCTGGAACTGTGCTTAAGTGGTTCACGTCCTTTCTACACAACAGATCGCAGAAATTCAAGAGTAACAACTTGATGTCTTCGCCAATACCTGTATCGCTAGGCGTCCCACAAGGATCCTCCCTATCCCCTACTTTGTTTAACCTAGTTATGGAGCCGCTCACCACCTTGCTACAAGCATCCAATGTTCACTTCCACATGTACGCCGATGACACCCAACTTTATCTCAAACTACAATCACCCAAAGACATTATGCTCTTGAATTCAACGATCAGAAGCACCCAATCATGGCTGGCCGCTAATCATCTCAAACTCAATGCCCTTAAAACAGAGTTCCTCCTGATCTCACGTCCCGCGAAAATCACTACCGCTCAAATTTGGCTTAAACACCTAACGGCACTCAATGTTCATCCTACCATCGTGGACTCAGCAAAATCTTTAGGCATAATACTCCACACCAACCTCAACATGCAGGAACACATCAACAAAGCAACTAAGGGTGCGAACTACCAGATCAATACCTTAAGGAAACTCAAACCCTTCCTTCCAGCCAAAGATTTCCATACTGCGGTACAAGCACTAGTCATCCCTCGAATAGACTACGGTCTCCCCCTAACTACTACGGCACCCATAAGAGCTTCTCTAAACGCCGCAGCGAGACTCAACACTGGATCAAAAAAACATTCACACATTTCCCCTGATCTGAAATCCCTGAACTGGCTGCCTTTTGAAGCCAGAATACATCTGAAAATCGCCTGCATGACGCACAAGGCTGTCCACCTGAGCTCACCTGGATACCTCGCTCAGAAGCTGACTATTTCTGGAGGCTCCAGAAACACTAGAGGCACAAACAATCTCTTGCTAAAGCCCCAAAGATTTCGCAAGGAAAAAACATATAAGCGCTCCTTCTCAGGAATGGCACCTAGGATCTGGAACTCACTCCCCCCTGAAACCAGGCTCATCTCCTCCACCATACTTTTTAAGA
The DNA here is from genome assembly GCF_964263255.1 of Lissotriton vulgaris. Taxonomy (NCBI): domain Eukaryota; kingdom Metazoa; phylum Chordata; class Amphibia; order Caudata; family Salamandridae; genus Lissotriton; species Lissotriton vulgaris. The sequence continues at coordinate 2,050,418,349 of NC_141685.1, forward strand.
AAGAAGTAATAGCTATCCTCATGGCTAAATACACTTGAATGATTACTGGGTATGATATTTACAGTCGCTGTACCATTCAGTTCTGCTGTTTTTTTTTTTCTTTTCTTTTTTTTGCATTTTTGTATGACTCGTATTATTGACCTTCCTGACTGTTTACGCTATTACTTATTTGTACTTGTATCATTATTGATTTATCTGTCTGATCTGACTATGCTGTTGAGTCTGACTATGCTCCCACATGTACCTTCCCCACCCCAATTGTTATGTACTCACATGCTATTACCTTCGTCTGTAAAGCGCTCTGATATCTGCAAAGATCTTGTTCGCGCTATATAAAATTTTCAAAATAAATAAATAAAATGAGGTTCACAGTTTGGCATCTCTGGATGTCAGCTGAATTCAGTACACACTGGCTGGTATTGATATGTTATCGGTGTGACTGGGAGAGAAGCAGCTCCATCTCTGCATTTAGAGGTGCTGCACCAACACACTCTTCCAGCAGGCAAGCCAGCCCTTGTAAGGGAAGGAAGTCTTGCTGTTTATCCCCTCATGGATCCTCCAGTCTTGCCAGTCCACACTCGTAGACCCCACTCTTGGGGTTTGATGTAAGAAATCAGCCTGATTTTGTGACGTCGAAAGGAAGGGTTTGGCTACAGTGATCTCTGCAATTTGTTAGCACGCTTGAGGAATCAGTCATGTGGCAAGCAACATGCAATGCCTGCCACATGGTGCAGGGATATGTAGTGGGGGAGGAAGGCACCATAGGTGCCCCCATAACCCAAAACTGACAGGAACATCGTAATGCCTACGGCAGTGCCTGGCAAGCATCGCCACCATTGTAGGCATTATTCCTCCACTGACAGACCTGTGGCACCATCCAAATGTGGCGGGCGGAAAACATGATTGCGATGGGGGTGGGACTGCCACTGATGGGCTGTCGGTAGCAGTCCCACCGTCATTGTAATCGGGGCCCTTAGTTGCAGCAAAGCCTTCCTTCTTCTCCACAAGATAAAAATGATTTAGGGGAAGGTCTCTGCACCACCTAGAATACTCCTTTTAAGTCTCTCCCATTGCACCTGCAAGATATCACTGATATCAGATATTTCTGAACACAACTGGAGAACATCTCTTCCTCCAAGCATTTGGATCCTGAATGATTTCTCACACCTTCAGTTCCCCCCACATGGTAGTTGCTTCTGAATGAATTCACCAGTATTTCTCTCTCTTCCAGTAAACCTGATATACCCACATTCTGACATCCTGTCGGCACCTAGGAGTAGTATAAAAAGCTTCAAATAAATAAATAAGGGCCATATTATGGTGCTGATCATCTGGTCAGGTTATGGATGTAAACACAAGGAGATGATGGCTGGAGCGCTGAAACTTTTCAGATACTCACCCCCAGTCACAGATCTAGGTTGAATCCAACATCATTCATTAGCTCACTTTACCACCCCAGTTCAGACACAGCTATATACAAATTAGTCTTGACCCTGTGCCTCATGGGAACAGTCCAGACCCAACTGCCAAGCCATGTCTTCCCTGGACCCGAAATAAGTCCAGGGATCTCCTGGGATCTCCATCATCTTCTTGTGTTTGCTTTGTTAACCCTAAGTTGGCAAGATATATCCAGACGTGGGTCCCTTGCTCACTTTGCCACTGTATTCAAGCTAGCCTGGCTGATGAGGGCTGTTAGCCCGAAACCGGTCCCAGGATGCTTGTTTCCGGTTCATGGAAGACCTGGCTCAGCAGTTCGGCCTGGACTGTACCCATGAGGCATAGGGTCAAGACTGATTTGCATAAAGATGGGTCTGAACTGAGGTGGCGAAGTGAGCTAAAGAACGATAATGGATTCAACCCAGATCTGTGACTGGGGACGAGTGTCAGTACTCCGTCCATCATCTCTTTGTGTCAGGTTATGGATGTATCCAAAGACCTTGCTTAATAAAACCTACTGAGATTTGGGGGCATTGTAGGAGAGTTGGCTAGAGCATGTCTTTTCGGGCTCTTCAAGAACATGTATTGTCAATGAAAGAAAGTTCTAATGACCAAAGCCTCGCATTAGCTAAGCAGAAGCCTGACACCTACTAAACCGTTAGAACATATTTTGAGGCAAAAAATGTACATAGGGTTTGAAGAATAGATCCATCTCTTCACCTCCCCAACGGCAAGAACATTGAATCCAATCCGGTGCTGGTAGTGACATAATGCAGGTGGAAATTACCTCCGGAAGAGTGATATGGTGTGTTGGAAATATTGGCACACTTTTTTTCTCATCATTGTACAGCAATTTAAGAAAAGTTTGGCGTACCCCGTTCTTTAGGAAAAGTGGCAAACCGTTTGAAGAAGGATCAGCACCAATTAAATAACTTATGTTGTACATCTGAATTGTTGAACCTATCTCTGGCTACCCGTTTTTTTTGTTTTTAAAATCTTCTTTATGATGTGTACTATGTTTTTATGTATTTTTCTTTCATACATTTATTTGTGGTCTTGTATGCTTCCGTCTTTCATGTGTTATTAATGACAAAATAATCAATAAATATGGTTGTTGAAACGATTGAATATGAGCATATATCTGTCAACAATAGGTGAACTTTTTTAAAGTATTGGCTGAAGCATATATTTTGTTCTTTTAGGTAGAATTACTCCGTCTTGAAAAAGGACTGCTGCTTTCAACTTTCAAGGATGGCAGATGTATCCGGTCAGTGAGAATTCTACTTCGCAGAACATGTTTAGTGTACTGCCTCTTACAGAACTAATTGCTCAATTATTTACTGTTTGCAGAGCTGGAACAGGAGCTCAAATCCATTAATAGTGAGCTCCAGGCTGTCGAAATCCAAGTTCAAGAACTCCTTGAAAGACAGCAAGTGCTTCTTCAGAATAAGTCTGTGCTGAAGAAGAAATTAAAACAGCTTTCTGAAGATGCAGAGGAAGGAGCGAGTATGGGGAATGACTTGGCAGAAACCTGGAACAAGGAAGGTATGCGAAATAATACGTTTATTCTTGATGGACTGTTTTGACTGAAAGAAGTAGGCTTCTGGTGTGGATACATTTAGGAAAATGCGTTTGCTTGACAATGCATATGTTGTGAGTTTGGACTTTAGCTGTTCTTGTTGCTCATGCCTAGCTTCGTTGTTGGTAAAACACATCTTTGCAGGTATTGCTGCATTTCAACTCCAGATAGTAGGCCTTCGAAGGACACATATGCCTCCTCCTGATCGAAAGCACCAACAATATTTTCCTCCATGATAGCATACACGCATACAAGCAGGCAAGGTTTCCTGTCGAGTTGGCTGCGTGTTTCACAACTTAGTTTCAATTCTTTGTATTTTGTAACGATAAAATACCGCAATAGGCACAGCGATTGGGATGCTTGAAAGATTTACCTCATTGCAGCATCTGAATCACTTGGCCCAAGATTTTTATGAAGTTTTTAAGTAAGCATGCGTAGCACAGCCAGGCGTGCCGCCAAGATGCTTCATACACATGTCAGACAGAACATCAGGCATAACCTCAATGCAGTGTGTGTCAAAGTTTCAGAACACTAGGCCTTGACCAGCTCCAGTCATTTGGCTGTTACGCCTTAAGAGATGAGTTGGTAAAATGCTTTGTTAGAAAAGACCAGAAAGATAATCAGTTGTATATATAGAAAAGTTCTTTATTTATTTGTGTCCATTCTTTTAAATAACAATCACCGTGCACCGTGCACTTTACAAACAAATCAGCCAACGCGTTTCACTCCCTTCTAAAAGTACGTACACAGGCACCCACCTCTCTCTCTCGACTCTTTCTCTCTCGGATATTTTGCTTGTAATCAGGGGTAGCATCAAATAGGTTTATTTAGTTGTCTGGTGTCAGTTTATTTAAGAAGTTTTGAATAATTGAAGCAATATAAAATGCTGATCCATCAAAATTAGGTATATTTGTATGATTATATTTGTGAACCAGTCTGCAGGTATTAGTTCTGTGAACATAATTTATTTGGTTGTCCACGATCAAATCTGCCTGGGCCAATTTAGAAGATCAGCTGCGTCCAGAATGTATAAGGAATGATGACTTTTTATTTTAAACACCTATTCCCTCGTGTAATTTTTCTGTGACGTTCTAAGCTAATGGCCCAATGTGATACTAATCTCATAGGGATTGTACATTGCCATCTGTGAGTCTACTGTGCAGAGTCTAAGTGCATGGGCTGAAAGCCTGTTATGTCCCTGAGGCTTCAGATCAGGAGGCCCACCTGCTCGCCCTTGGAGTAACTCTGGGGTCAAGTGATTCAGGTCCAGTCCTTCTCACACAGGCAAGAGGGCAGCAGGCAGCAAATCAGCACAACAAAACAGGAATTCAGCAGAGTACAGTCCAACAGATTGGCCTCACAGCAGTCCTTCTTCCTGGCAGAGTATCCTCAGGTACTGAAGTGTACTGAAGTGGTGGTGTCGAAAATCTAGTGCTTATACCCAGTGGTGCCTTTAAAGTGGGGGAGACTTCAAAGATTTGCCTTTGGGATGCACAGAGGTTCTCCCTTCCTGCCTTGGCTCCAGACTCACTACAGAGGGGGATGAGACCTTTGTGTGTGAGCAGGATAAATCCTATTCAGATATAAGTGAGGCTGTGCCCAGCTCCTCCCTCTCGTCCTGCTAGGATGGCCCATCATGTCACACCTAAGTTCCCATTGTGTGTGGTTGTCTAAGAGGAATACACAAAGCCCAACTTTCAACTACAAGTCATGTGATCGCGGAAAGGCTACAGGCACCAAACAGCTAAAGCAAGAAAATGCCAACTTTCTAAAGGTGTAGTTTTCAGAATTGTAATTTAAAGTCAGACTAAACCATTAGTTAGGATTTTAAATTAGGATTCCAGAGATATCAAACGTGCATCAGTCATATCTTCCCATTTGGGGATTACACTAATAACATGTAATAAGAAAATCCCAATGTTATACTATGGGAGATATAAGCCTTGCTGCAGTGAAAAATGAACGTAATTGTTTTCACTACCAGGGTATGCAAAACTTAAAACTACATGTCCTGTCTTTTAAATACACTGCACCCTGCCCTCTGTGTTGTCAAGGGTCTACATTAGGGGTGACTTGTATGTAGAATAAAGGGAAGGTTTGGACCTGGCAAAGGTTTATTTTGCTAGGTCAACATGGCTGTGTAAATTGCACACACAGGCTCTGCAATGGCAGACCTGATACTTGGTTAAAGGGCTACTTAAGTGGGTGGTACAATCTGTGCTGCAGGCCCACTAGTAGCATTTAATTTACTTCACTAGGGACTTGTAAGTAATTCAAATATGCCGATTTGGTAAGAACCAATATTACCATGTTTAGGGGAGAGAGCTCAAGCACTTTAGCACTGGTCAGCAGCTCCTAGCCTATGATGGCATTGGAAAGGAGGCATTTGGTGGTAAAGGGTTGAGGAAAAATAAATTGCCTAAGTGAGATAAAAGTGGGGCTTACGGTCATTGTTAGAGTCACATCAAGGCCATGTTTATCCAAAAGCCTAAGACAAGAGGCAATATCTCAAAACCTTAGTTACACAGTGTTCTTTTCCCCCAAATCAGGCAGAACTCTGTGAAATTCAAATGTGGCAATATAGCATCAAAATGAACATTAGTGTTCGAACACCTTATGTATTGTGTGCCTGTTCAATATGTATCATTAAGGGCCTCTTTATTTCAGCTGCTCCCAGGGTCACGTCTGTAATCCGAAGCCAGGTGCATTAGTCCATTTGAAGCAAAACAAGACTTCAATTCCCAGAATGCATTAAATGATAGTTTAGGCAGGGTGCCATGTTTCCAGTCCTAGGCTATCATTTAATGCATTCTGGGAATTGAAGTCTTGTTTTGCTTCAAATGGACTAAACTGAGTGGCGTGGCAACTCCACTTCCATTTGAATTCTGTTGCAAATGCTCCTATGATTTGTAAAACAAAAGGGGCTCAGACGTACATATATGCCTAAAGACCATAGTAATTTAGCCTAAATTTCATGTGAGACACTGTTGTGTTTACACAAACTGAATTAGCTGAAACTTCAATATATTTCTAAGGTTTATAAGTGGACTAAGTCTCAATCAATCAATCAGAGAATTGTGAAGTGCGCTATTCACCCGTGAGGGTCTCCAGGCGCTGGGGGTGGGGGTGCAGCTCCGAGTTAGCCGAAAAACCATGTCTTGAGGCTTTTTCTGAAGTTGTGCAGAATAGCAGAGCGTCTGATGTTGACCAGGAGCTAGTTCCAGGCCTTGGCTGCGACATAGGAAAAAGCTCTTCAACCCACTCTGGTTCTGCGCTGGGTTTCTGCTAGAGCTAGGGCGAGGTCGGCGGAGCAGAAGTTTCTTTTGGGTACTTGGAAGGAGACTCTTTTGTTCAGGTATTTGGGTCTGGTGCGGTGGAGAGAATTGTAGGCGTGGGTGAGTAGCTGGAAGGTCACTATCCTCTCAACGGAGAGCCAATGGAGGTCTCGTCGGTGCTGGGTGATGTGCTCATGTCGTGGGATGCCGAGGATGGGTCTGGCCGCGGTGTTTTGGATGGTCTGGAGTTTGCGTAGCAGGGATTTGTTGGTTCCGGCGTAGAAGGCATTCCCATAGTCCAGCATGCTAGTTATGAGGGTGTGGCTGACGGTCCTTCTGGCTTCGGTGGGGGTGTCCACTTGAAAGTTTTCAGAAGGAGGTGGAGGGTGTGGAAGCAGGTGGAGGCGACAGCGTTGATCTGGCAGGTCATGGTGAGGGAGGAGTCTAGTATGATGCTGAGGTTCCGGCTGTGGTCCATGGGGGGTGGGGGAGGTTACTGAGGGTGGCGGGCCCCCAAGTGTTGTCCCAGGCTGGGGATCAGGACATCGGTCTTCTCCGAGTTGAGCTGCAGACAGCTGCTGCTCATCCAAGCTGTGACGTCTTTCATTCCTTCCTGGAAGCCGAGTCTGGTGTCTTCGGGCGTCCTTCGTGAGGAAGAGGATGAGCTGGGTGTCATTGGCGTAGGATGATGTGCTGAGTCCATGCTGTCTGACGATGGCGTGGAGGGGGGCCCAGTAGATGTTGAAGAGCGTGGGTCTGAGCGACAATCCTTGGGGAACTCCGCAGTTGATCTCTGTGGGTTTGGATAGGAAAGGCGAGAGTCTGATCCTTTGGGTTCTTCGGACGAGGAAAGAGCGGATCCGAGAGTGGTTCCCTGTATGCCGGTGTTGTGGAGTCTGGCTCCGAGAGTGCGGTGGGAGATGGTGTCTAAGGCTGCAGGGAGGCCTTGGTCAAGGAGCATGTGGATGTCGTCTGTGGCGGCGAGGTGGGCGGTCGGTGCAGGGGTTACTGCGGAGTCCGTATTGGGAGGAGTAGAGAATGGTGTTTTTCTCAAAGTTTGTCAGATGGGCGTTGATGATCTTCTTGGTGACTTTGACTGCGAAGGGAAGCAGAGAGATGGCTCAGTAGTTGTTCAGGTCCATCAGGTCTGCTGAGGGCTTCTTGAGGAGGGGCTTGACTTTTGCGCGTTTCCAGTCATTAGTGAAAGTGCTGCATTTAAAGGTTGATGGTGCAACATAGCACGGGTGCTATGGCAGCGGCAGCTCTGTGGAAGATTTGTGGTCGAGGTGGTATCTTCGTGGTGACCGGGGTCCAGGCGGTGATGGTGGGATGGCTTATGTTGCTGGTGGGAAGGGAAGTTTCAGGGGTCTGTTCGATGAAGTTGTCGTAGAGAGCTTTGATTTTCAGGTGGAAGTAGGAGCCGAGTTTGTTGCAGAGGTCCTGGGAGGGTGTGACGTCTGTGACTTCGCTGGGGGCTTTGGTGAGTTGCTGGATGATGCTCAAGAGTTCCTTCAAGTTGCTGGAGTTGGTGAGGATTTTGTATACTGTCATGGCATTCTTGTAGGTGGTCTGATCTTCTGTGCTTTTGCTGTTCCTCCATCGTTTTTCGAGCCGTCTGCAGATGCGCCTGGATTCTTGGAGGTCAGTTGTGAATCAGGTGGCCTCTAAGGGGTGTTGTCTGTCGGGGTTGCGGAGGGGTGCGAGCTTGTCCGCGCAGGTGGTGATGCATCGGTGTAGTTCCTTGGCAGCAGAGTTTGCATCAGTCGCGTCCTATGTGGCCTTGCTCCGGTTCCTTCGCGGTGGGCATGGATTGGGTTTGTGAGCGCTGTCAGTGTTGAAAGAGAAGTGTACCCAGTGATGGTCTGTCCAGAGAGGATGTGTGGGGTGGCTGAAGCAGATATTTATCGTTCCTGCGAAGATGGGGTCGAGGGTGTGTCCTGCCTTGTGGATGAGCTGTTTCAGTCATGTTGGCAAGGTTGTCCAGGAGGGCGGTGGAGTTTAAATAGAAGTATAGCACTCACCGAGCAACAGAGTGACTGTGAATGAAATACTGTTTGGTATATAAATGGTACTTTAGGCCTGAGTTCTGGCCTTCATCACACCCATCCACTCAAATAAACATACTCTTTATGTTTTTATAAAGGTTGCACTTTATAACTGGAAAGTATATAAGTATCTTTCATGCCCTCTGTCATAACTATCTTCACTCAAGAATCCCGTCACATCTTTAGAGATCATTGTTTCAAATGCATGATTATTGTCTGTCTCTTCCAGGAAGCTAGTTGAGGATCTGCACTTTACTGTTTCACTGGTATTGCTTTTCAATGCCAATGTGAACATCAAATTGCGTTCTTGGCAGTGCTTTCAACCCCCAGAGGCGTTGACACTTCAAAAAGTTGATAACATATTTTCAATACATCTATTTTTACTGACACAACTTGTTTATGTGTTATGCCTTTATTTTAAATTTAGTACTATTCCTTCTCACACCTTCATTGATTTCATGCTTTCAATGAGTGTAAATCCTCCGCACTTGGATTGCAGTTTGAGAAATAGCCTATTTTCCTCTACTATCTAAAATTTCTGGAGGGCAGGGTGAGCAACACCTTACACAGAGTAAGGAGGCAGTGGCAAAAATGACGAACAGTATTGGGCAGTGAACTGAAGGATGTTTTTGATCCATTTCTTTTAATTGCCTGTCCCTCACGCTTCACTTATAAACAGCTCTTAGACCTCTCTCCTGCCAGCAACATGTCCCTTTGTTTGGCGCATTCCTTAAGGCCCCTAGCGAAGTGAAAAATTTCTCCGTGCATGGCCGCACAGGCACACAACATAGAGGGAACCTAGGTGCAGAGTTGAAATTATGTTGTAAAAACTCACTGGCTTCTTGCTTGATTTGGTGTGCTGTTATGTTCAAGGTCCTTCTCTGCACCATAACGGTCAGGCTTGCTAAGATAATTTTCATACCTGCATGACCAGAAAGCGGGATTGGCCAATAAATTCTCCTTGGACATGGTAAAAAAATGCCAGACACACTCTAAATCTGACAAGATTAGCTAAGCGGGACAACCTACCATTAGTCCTGATTAAAGAGAAATTTGACTAGTGGGCAAAAATATTCTCCCTTTTCTTTCAATGGATATCAAAACTTGGCAGTTTACCATTGATTTGGAAAGGGTCCATAATTAAACTGATTCATAAAAAAGGTGATCCGGCCAAACAAAAAAATACTGTTAAATTAGTTTGATCAATGTTGTCACAAAGGCATATTAAACAAAATGGTTTAGAGACCAAAGTGTTACACCCATACCGCAGCTGGTTATAGAGAATTTTGTTCTTCTGTTGATCAGTTTTACCTTATGAGTAATGGCAAGCAAACCATTTAATTTGTACTGTTTTATGAATTTTAGAACCACATTTGACCAGGTGTTTAATGATATGGCTTGCCCCCTCGGACTAAAATCTATTTCGAGAGAATTAACTACCACAAACTGGGCACGTGGAATTTGCAAAGTTGTGGAACCTTTACGCAAAATGGGTTAAGACAGGTGTATCATGGCTCCTACTGTGTTTTCCATATATTTGCAGCAACAGAACCCTTCTCTCCAAAGTTAGTTGGAATCAGTGTCTCATATTTATTGTATGTAGATGACTTGGTCCTAATGGATTATACCCAAATTGGCTCACAGTGGAATTGGAATATAGGTTTTAGTATAAAAATGAATAGGACAAAAGTCAGACCATTCAGGTCAGGTCCGAGAAGTACTTTGGGATGATATTTCGAAAATCCCTGAACTGGACAACAGATACTGATTTGGTCACTGCAGTTATTTCATTCCAAGCCGCCCTGCCTGTTGGGATTCTAAGGCATCTAGGACTGAACTTATAGAGAGCTTTTCGGTGAATAATGCCACAATATGTCTCAAAACCAAGTAAGCATAATCAAAGAAAGCCACATTCTAGAATGCTTATTGTTGGTGATTGTTAGTGATGCAGGACTCAGTAAAGAGAACTGCCTCATCTCTTTACTGAATGATCCCTGTAAGGTACTTTATAGTCCACTGTGCAATTAAGAAAGCTGCTTTTGCATGGCCAGCTTCCAACTGACAACCCATGCTTGTTCTGTTTCTGCCAATGGTGCTGGCATGTGAATGAAGAATGTGTTCTGATGTCAATGTCGATTATTAGAAGCGGAGAGTATCATTACCATGCTCGTTTTGCAGACTCTGTGCTGCACAGCTCCTCGCTCTTGGTAGACAATTGTGCCTTACTCAAACATTCTCCTGCTGCTAAGACATTCAGAGGTTAGCAGCTTAACTACTATGGAAGCATACTTTAATTAAAAAAAAGAAACTCCGTCTTTAAAATCCCTTTCTTGGAATTGCTGGCTTTTAGATCTCGATGATGGTGTGACTGTCCTGATCTAACTGCACTTGACACCGGCATGCTGAGCCAGCTGCCATGTTCTCCCCGGCTCAGTTTCGCCTACATCCCCATCAGTGCACTATCCATACAGTCTATTCTTGTGTTTGTCAGATTTTGCACTTTGCATTGTTGGGAAGTAGGTCAGTTGTGAGGAGGATTGACCTACTAACGGTTGCGCTCAAGAAAGGATTGTGCCATATAAGTACCACTAAATAAACATATGGACATAACTGCCCACTCGCAAAGGGTGTGCCAAGGGGTAGCCGGCTCTGGGTGGTAACTCACTTTTTTCTGTAAGAACCACATTAACCCCATTCAAATGCCCACATATCATTTTCAGAGTTCAGTGTGTTAATTTGAGGAATGTGCGGTTTCCTTTGAGTCCTAGTGTGACAGCAGTAGGAAACAACTTATTCCTTCTCAGCATGCTCGAATTTCCTTGTTCAAAGTTTGGAATATTTGTGATTAGGCACTTGTTGGACTGGGCCCTTTTTGCAGGGTCATCCCTGAACTTTTTGACTTCCTCCTATATTTGTTCTGACCTGTTGTTGGCTGTTGTAAGACTCTGGGTAATTTACCACAGCTGATCAGTGCTAAAGTGCATATGCTCTCCCTATTGTAAATTGATGTATGGATTAGTGACTCCATGATTGCCTGGTTTAGTTTACTTGTCAGACCCTAGTACAGTGCACTACGTGTGCCCAGGGCTTGTAAATCAAATGCTGCTGGTGGGCTTGCAGTACTGGTTGTGCCACCCACAGAAGCAGCCTGTAAAGTGTCTCTCAGGTCTGCCATTGCAGAGCCTCTGTGCAGTCTGGTGCTGCCATGTTGACTTTGCAAGTGCACCCACTTGCCAGTCCCTAAACCATCCCTTGTCTGCAGATTAGTCAGCCCTATGGTAGGCCCAAGGGCAGGGTGCATTGTAGGTAAAAGGTAGGACATGCCATGATGTGTGTGGCATGTCCTGATAGTGAATTACAGCCATTTTCGTTTTTTACTATTGCAAGGCTACCTGTTCTCCATAGCCCAGGATTGGCAGTTTGATTATAACACCTTATAATCCTAACTGACTCAAGGAACTAGGTAGACATTAGAGTTTAGTATGCCTGAACTCAGAGTGGTAAAATACATATTTTAGTGAAGTTGGTTTTAACATTCTGTGTTTGAAAATACCACTTTTAGAACTTGGGTATTTTCTTGCCTAACTATCCAAGCCTCCCTCTGCTAGGTTGTGTATTCCTTGTCTGGAGTTTGAGTGACAGGGGCTGGGGAATTCCAGGAGACTCAGTGAGTCAGCACAGGGCTGAATAGAGCTATCTGCATGTAGATGGGTGGGAAGAGTTGCACCTGGGACCTGAATAGGGCTGTGACTGCCTTCCACAATGCTGGCTCCACCTCCTGTGGTGCGTCTGATGTCCCTGGCCCACACTGTCAAAGGAAAGGAGTCTTGTCAACAACGTGCTCCAGGACTGCACAGAACTGGTTTGGACTGGGTACAGGACCCTCTGCCTTCAGAGGACAAAGGATTTGCTAGTATAAATATTGGGACCCAGACCCAAGAGCTTTAGATCACTTTTGGGAAACAAGAATACCCTTTGCTGAGGAGAGGAACCAGGGAAACTGCAGAGGAGACTATCCCTAAGCTGAGTGCTGTTTGGGGAATTGGCCTGCAGTGGTTGCCCGACTGCCAAATAAAGGAGAAAGTATTTTGTGCTACTTTCAAATCAACTTGTAAAGGATCTCCAAGGGCTTAAGATAGAGCTTGCCTCCTGCTGAAGTCTCAGGGACAACAGACTTCACCAACCAGCTCCCCTGCCTTCCCTTGCTGGGAATTGAAGTGCCTGCTGGTGAGCTGGGCCTTCTGAGAGACTGTGTGTCGCTGGGAACTGGAAGGCGACTCAAGAAGAAGAAGCGTAGTGCCGCCGCAGCCATCGTCATCGCATCACCTGAGAGTCGCCATCGCATCACCCGAAGCGCCTCGCATCACCGGAGCAGAGTGTCGCCATCGCAGCAGTCACTGTTGCATCACAGCAGAAGAGTGCTGCCGCTGTCTCCATTCCATCACCCGGAGCGCCTCGAATCACAGGAGAAGCGTGTCGCAGGGTCTGTCGCGGCTCAGAAGAATTGTTGAGTCGCCGCAGAGCCATCGGCCATGCACACATTGTTGTTGCATCAAGAGGAAGACGCCATTTTGTTTCATTGCACCGGATCTTCATCACATCACGGTGCTGCTGGTTGCATCGCCACGTGAGCACAGTGAGAAACCGACGCATCACCTCCCCACGCGGAGAAGAACCGGCACATCCCTTACGCAGCAGTAGGGATCCGATGCATCACTGTTTTTGCGTGTAAGGAACCGACGCATCACCTTCCCTGCAACACTTCGTTGTATAGCGTTACGCATCCAAAGGTACATTGAACTTAAAGTGTCGCATTTTACTTCTAAAGAGAACGAAGCAATTTTTACCATTTTTGAAGTACAGTATTGTGGATTTATGTCATTTTGTGGTCTTGTGTTAGGTGTATATAAAAATATTTATTTTCATACTACAACTTGTGTGGTGTCCATCTGTAGTGTTTTCACTGTGCTACTGTATTTGTTCACAAATGCTTTACACACTGCCTCTCAGATAAGCCTGCCTCCTCGTGCCAACCTACCAAGGGGGTAAGCAGGGGTTATTTTAGGAGTGTACCCCCTCCCCTTACCCTGACTAGATGCAAGAGGCCCTATATGGTCAAAGGTACCTACCTCCGCCAACTAGAGACCCCCAAATCTAACAGCACTTAAGATCTGTGTTCATGATACTAGGATTAGAGACCCAAAGAGGATCCTTGGAAGATTAAAGTAGCCTTCCAGGTGTGAGATTTTGCAGCACTGCCCTTCCTGTTCTGAAAGCTCTGTAAATTCACCTTTATGCTTATAAAAGTAGGTGCAAAGTCCTTATAGCTAACTTGTTATTTCAGATATTAATGTAGAATAAAAGATTGCTTCTATCTGTTCGTGGTCGTTCAATTATTAGTTGTCCAATTTGAAAGTTCCTTTTTCATCATTCTAGTTTAAGATTTTATTTCAATTGTCACTGATCCTCCACTGTCAAGAAATGATGTACCCCATGACAAATACATTTGTGTGATTTCGCAGCCCTGCATCATTAGTGTTGACAAAGAATGCTCTATACACAGGACTTGTATTGCAAATAAAGCAGCAGAGCTCATCTTTAACATTTGGATTAACATTTTATTACAGACTTTCCATGGTCCCAGAAGGTCAAAGATGCCTTGAACAATGTGTTTAAACTTGACAAGTTTCGATCACTGCAACTTGAAACAATCAATGTCACGATGTCTGGGAAAGATATATTTCTAGTGATGCCTACTGGAGGGGGAAAGAGCTTGTGTTACCAGTTACCTGCAGTGTGTTCAGATGGTAAGTAAAACAGTAAACATAACTGTTTTGTGGGTCAATTTACGTTTCATAATCTTTGCATGCACATTTCAGCACACTCTATCCTGACTGTGTCAAGTCATTTGCTTCCAACATACTGCTGAATGTAGTTAATTGTGCTATGCTGGGAAACAGGTTTCCAGTCTTCTCATTATGGAGATGCTGTCTGACACAATATTTAGTTCAACTTCAAAATCCATTTTTCAGGTTCCTAGAAGAATTTGTTGAACCTAACTAGTCTCCATTCCCGATCTCCAATAGTCCAATATCAGACATGCCAACTTTGAAATTCGTAATCTAGTGTGAGGAAGAATTTGGGCCTTGAAGGGGCAGGTAGAGGGCTTTGAACCCAAAAATATGGACTGGGTGGGGGGACAATGAGAGGGGGCGAGGCTTGGAGCACATCGCCCGAGGCTTGTGAGGCTGCTGCAGACATCCTGGAGAGGGTTTAAAACCCCCGTTGGGCATCTGCTGTGCTGAGCCTCCAACCCAGCGAGCTGGAAGCTTCCTCTCTGCACAGGTTCTCAGTTCAATGAGGACGCACCGTGTGATATTGGCTCCTCACCTGGAGCTGAGAGCAAAGATGGCTGATATTGTGTGACACACAGTAGCACCATGTTGGCATTTCTGCAGTATGATGAAGTTCATGTTGTACTAGCACACATGTTCGAGTATCTCTTGTACTGTCGCTCATCTTCTTTCTCAGCCTCCTCCTGATGATCCCCATCCTCTGTCTCTGTATCCCACTGTTCCTCCATATCATTAATCTCCTTGGCAGTGTTCTCCATATAGTTACCCTCTTCTTTTCCCACCTTACCCTTCTTATAATCCTCCGTCCCACCCTTATCGTCCTCCTATTCATCACTCTTAGCCTCAATTTCCCTCACAACCTTTCCCTCCTCATACTAACCGCCTGCTCGATTCAAGACAAATAATAAGTGACACGTGACATATCACCTCAAACACGGGTTCACTGTAGAACTATGTACCATCCTTTGGAATGTGATGTTTAGTTAAGGGTTCAAAGTCCAATCAAATATTCAAGGATTTAACATGTAGGAAGTCACCAGTAACCTAACTCCTGTCAAGTTTTTCTGCCCCTGGGGCAATCCATGCTAACGTCTGCGGTTGATCTGCAAGCATTTCCAGAAAGTTAGTCCTTTGTTGGGTGAGTTGTATCCTGCCATCGCTGACCGTAGGGAACTCTTTCTCTGTTCGCATCTTCATGCAGCATTTTTGTTTTCGTCAGTGGATGGGAACACGCGTCCTGACCATTCTTGTTTCCTCCAGTGCGTGTCCTTATCTTATTGCCCTCTCGAACCTCTTTTTTCTGCCCTCTCTTTTGTGACGGTTCCTCGTTGCTCCGGGCTCACCAGGCAAATGCTGTCCTAATGAGCTCGTTGATGTTGTTGTTTCAATATGTTTAAAGTACTGTGCTTTGCACCAGTACGATTCTGACTTTCAGAAATGAGCTAATACCCTTTCTCATTATGATTGTGGGTGACTGCACCCACTGATTGGCAAGGCGGCCTCAGTGAGAGGCAGATGCAGGGATTCCTGGAGAGAAACCGCTTCTCTGACCAGAAGAGCACTAACCCATCCCTGTGGCAGTACCATAAACAACCATTGCTAGCATTCAAAACTTCAGAGACTCCTCCTTCTGGTCGAATCATGTCTTGAAGTTCATTCAGTCCTGGTTGTTTTTTTATTTTCCATATTGTGTTTCTGTTTGTGAAAAGGGATAACTAAAATACTAGTGCAATACGAAGACGCCATAGTAGGCCTGAATAAGCTATTTACATGTAAAAAAACAAAAAAGACACTGCTAATAAATTTGGTACTATTTTGCGGCTTGATCAGGAAGAGAATGCTTTAAAAAGTTGCCCCCTGCTCCTGAAAACATAAACCATGCAAATTAAACTAGCTCCTCACCTTCGCTTGCTTGATCAACTTACAAAAAGCGCTTTTTGTTGATAAAATCTTCGTCCTTCCTGCTGCAGCAGATATATTGCCTTGCACCTGTTCTGATGGCTGACATCCGTTTCCTCCGGAGGTACTGAAACTAGTGAAAACGTTTGAAGAGGGGACTGTGCAATCACTGTGGCAGATTGATTCATGTCACGGTAAACAAACATTAACATTTCTAAAATTCAACAACTCACAAGAAAGCAGCCACATTTTTGGAAAAAACATTTTTGTTATTACTATGCAGCATGATGGCTACTCACCTGAGGAAGATGACATGCAGCCCCTGAGCGTGAAATTTGCAGGACTTTAGGTTTCATCATACTCTGGTGTCGCCTGTGTAGTAATGGTTAGGTCCTACTTTTCATTTAAAAGGCATATTTTGTTTTGCTAATACCTTTGGTGCCATCAACAAATCTGCATGAAACATGAAAAAAATATAACCCTTGTGATGTTAATGGCAAGTTTTGTCAAGATCCATCGGGCGGGGGCATAACAAGGGGAGTGGGCCCTGACTGGGGAGGGTTAATTACCAATAGTGACATTTACCATTTTAATTTCCCTAGGATTCCTTGATACTTAAAAAATTGCTGATTGGAATTACACCAGAAATGTTTGAAAGTATACTCAAGGATTTGCCTTAACTTACTTTGATTACATGTATTCATTAGTTCAGTAGTCTTAAAGAAATTACCTTTTATAAAATTGGGTATGAAGAGTTTACATTTTAAAGATATCAGGACCATTAATTCATTGTGTTGCGTAAAACCGGTTTCCTGA
Source organism: Lissotriton vulgaris (assembly GCF_964263255.1). Lineage (NCBI taxonomy): Eukaryota > Metazoa > Chordata > Amphibia > Caudata > Salamandridae > Lissotriton > Lissotriton vulgaris. Next base: position 2,050,435,255 of record NC_141685.1, read on the forward strand.
ACCTCAGCGAATCCAAAATAAAAAAAAACGACTCCCATTTGAATGGATATGCAGCTGGATCCACAAAACCTCATCATTAGCTGCCCTTAACTTAGACAAAAATGTTGTGGCCACCATTACAGGATATAGGATACTAAGTCCCACCTCGTGAAATTTTCTTTGAAAGGGCCCAAAAAATGAGCATGGTGAGTACATCTTGATCCCCAGGCGTATGTGGGATTAGCTCCAAAGGGATCCTCTTTTTTTTTTAAGTTTAAAAAAAAAAAAAGGTTTGGTCCCCAGCATCTCCTTTGAGGTGCACCAGTTCTGGTTGGAGACCGCAAACCGGGTGCAAGTTTAAAGGGATAGGAATTACAAGTCCTGACAAACAAAGGACAAAGCTTAGCCTAAGGCCATGCTCTTCAGGCAATTCCCAGGTGCATCTGGAGTAGGCCGGCCATAGTGGGTTTGGTGCCACTAAAGACTGTACATAGCAGGAGTTGACTCCCTATGTTGGGCTGGGTACAGACCATTTGGTCAACCCCAGGAGAGGGCTGATGGAAGGCGGCCCCAGAGGCAAGACCCGGAGGCCAACCCTAGCTGCAGGTGCTTGCGAAGAGTCTTACACCTGTCCTATAAGAAAATACATTGATTTATGTCATATCATTTACAGAAGTGAATAGCTTGAGACTGCATATAAGGCCATCTGGTTCAAAATCTTCACATCTGCAAACCAATACACTTGCCCACTACACCAGGTGTTTTTCTTTTTTTCTTTTAGCATAACATGTTTGCTAAGGTGCAAAACATAAAGTTAAGAAACTACAAGTCTGTATGAAATGCTGCAATTTTAGAAGATGTTCCCCTCTAATAAACCTTTTTTGAAGGGTAATTGGAAAGCAGTGAAAGCTTTCACTTTGAAAAAATAAACGACTAAGCAAGCATTTGGCATTATCAAGTGGCCTATATAAATAGCCTAAGTACTGTAACCTACTAAAGTAATCTGTTGTGGTTATTGCACAGCCACTTTAAGTGCACCTGCACCGCTCGTGCGAAGAATGCTCACAGTCTCCATGGAGTGATGTCCTCTTGTAGTCAGTTGGAGACTGAGCACATTCTTGCAGGCTGCACTGTTGGAGGTGTTATTGGATTGAATACAGAAGAAGTTGCGGAACTGTGACTCCATCTTATTTTAACACAAGCACTTTTGTCTAAGTAGGGCATCTAGTAACAGCCTACAGTTCTTTATCCCGAAAGAGCATTTGCAGCGTTTTAGTGACATGCAAATGTGCTCTTTAAATATAGCAAGACCTACTGGCTTTGCCAGTGATTGCAAAACCAAACCGGGTATGCAGTTCCTATCAAGGCAGGAGAGAGAAGTAAGAGGAAGAAACAGATTGTATCTCAGTAGGTCGGCCATCGCATCCACAGGTACTTCATCTTTAGGTGCACTATGTGGTATATCAAGGTCAGCAGAACCAGAACACCACGTTTAGTGTAGATAGACAATCTCGCTTAGGTCCTGAAGAATTGCCGCTAGATCGCTCTGACATACAGGCAAGAAACATGTTGACCACACGAAGTTGAGTGCAACATCCTGACACATTAAATCAGGACGGCGCCACTCTATTTTTTTAATCGGGTTGGAAGTCCGGTTCATTAAAATGATTCTGTCTGGACTTCTATTTCCTGTTTTATCTTCGAACGGTCTATTGACCCTCGCTTTAGCACATCTTCACTTTTAGATCCCTCACACCCACGGCACCAAAAGGCAAGGAATAAAAGATCTCCGCTAAAGAGCCCCTCATAGGGTGCCCATCAGGTATTGCAGCGCCGACCTGACGAGGAGCAATCCTTATGATGACGCTTGACACCCAGCTTGGTGGGTATGTGCGGGCCCTAATTCCGAAAGGAGGGATTTCCCCTTTTCCTCCTTTCTTAAGGGACAACCTGTCGCTTCCTCTTAATTCTAACTCCTGCCTTCATAGGAACTGCATACCCTTTTTGGTTTTGTTAGTAACTGGGCATGTATGCTGGACCTAAAAAAAACGTAATCCCCCTTCTGTGGTTTGTTTGCCAGTGATTGTTCTTAAAAAGCTGAGCTGAATCAGGAGTATGTTTCTACTTTTCCGTTAATCTGGGAGTATTTACCTGTAGTCAAACAAAGCAGACTAGTGAGAGAACATCTGAACATGGCCACAGTTTTTTTTTCTCAGATAGCTGTTTCTTTCACTCCTTAGTCAGTGGTGCAAATAAATCTAGACCTTTTGGTTTAGTTTGGTATTCATTATTATAAGGTGCTCAGAATCATGATACTTCTGAGGATCATCCAAAAATCGATTGCTCTATCATCCAGTTCAGTACAAGGGAGGTAAATTGACTTTCTTTAATAGTTATAGATTTAAGAATAACTTTGATAAATCTAATGAAATATTGATCACTAAAATTGTAGAACATTTTAAATCAAACAATTCCTTGTTTTCCAGGTTTCACTCTTGTGATCTGTCCTCTGGTGTCGCTGATGGAAGATCAACTGATGGTCCTGGAGCAGCTTGGAATTTCTGCTACCTCATTGAATGCTTCCAGCAGTAAGGTTAGTGGGTCTTTCGGTTGTCTCCTGCTTAGCTGTCTCTTTTGATTTATACCTGCCTGCTAAACAGTGGTGTAAAATCTGTGACCACATAGAGAAGCAGTAATTATTTCAGCATTTGTTCCATATCGTGCCCTTTGTCATGCCTCTGCTATTGCCACATCTCCTATGCAGACAAAAGGGGCAGGCAGATGTGTGAAGGTTCCTTGGGGAAAAAGGTCAAATATTGTTAACTTCTAGTTTAGAGTAATAGAGAAAACTGCTAATGGTGATAACATTTATTAGTACTTGTTTGTTTTCAGCTAAATAAGCTTATACTTGCAGGGCAGTAGTTTAGAAGATTATATCAACAATTCAAAGTGAGTTGTGTACAGGAGAGGTGGGCAGCGTCAACTGTTGTGGGTGTTAATGATGTGTAAGAACGTGGAAGAGGTGATATGCCTTTGCAACCAGTCAAAGAAGAGAATGTAGCATAATAAATGAAGATCCTAGTAAGCCGTAGGTTAAAAATGGTTTAATTAGCTTTGAAAACCAACGGTCTAAAACTTGCAGGTTCAGCTTTTCACTAAATACACCTCTGAAAAAAGTGACAATGGTCGTTGAAACATAATTATTCATTTTTCATCCACCTTATCTCATTTTTAAAAACTTGTCATTTTTGTTGCATGTAACTTTGCTTTAATGTCAGTCCAGTGCCATGATCTAGTAATCTTGCCTTTCTGCAGACTGCTCTGGTAATCTTGCCTTTCTCCTCATGCCTTCTCCTCATTACCTTTCTCCACTCCCTCATTCTTCGCGATACATTGTCCACCTTTTTTAGTTCTCTCTACAGATCTCTTCAGAAATCTCGGCAACCACATGTTCCCCACACTTTAAAAAAATCTCATGTATTACAGAGAAAGTTAGCTCGAGTCAGCCCGAATCTACGAGTGGCATTCATGGGATTTCATGGTTTTCCATTGCTTGAATGGGCTGTCCATGAAGGCCATGCCTTTTGGTAGATTGTTGCATTGTCCGTTTGGTTTTCCCATTAGTGATAGTACTCAAGTAGTTTTTTCTTAGACTACAAAAGCAACATCATGTGGTGATGTGCAGCTTTTAGTTCAGACCCTGTAGAAATCATTTGATATATTTGCTTACTGACAAGATGAAATTTCAATTGCTGGTTTATGGCTTTTTTGGTTTAAGAAGCACAGTATTAATTATCTTTGACAGCTTAAGGCTATTCACTAATCGTCCTTCTCCGCTCATTTGTTTTTCTGTGCTTTCTTGAGGGCATGTTTTTGGGTTTACTATTTTGTGTTCACAAAGTAATGACATGCATGCACATAAGTGCTCTGGCAGCTGAAACGAAAATATAAGTCCTTTGTCAAAAGTTTCTAATATGCAATATTTTGCCAGTTAAAGCCGTGTAAGTTCATCGCTTACATGACTAACGCCATCTTCTAGTTCCTTTTTATAAATACAGCTTGTTCAACAAAGTTGCCCTTTGCTTCTTTATTGTTGTACCAACGAGTCTGCATAGTGGGATATTTTCTTTCTACGAAAGCTTGGAGCAACACAAAGTTGCCTAAGTATTACTATTTCTACCATTGACCTAACAAAATGCCAAACCTAATGGTCTGCCATTGCTTGTTCTTTTTTTGTAACTGTTTTTTGCAACCCACTCTTACATCCCTGCACCAGTCCTGATATAATCCCCCTTAGATTTTAAAGCTGCTGCGAATGAAAGTTCATTGCCACCTATTTTTTCGTTCACAGAGCTGGTTTATTAGGTTATCAAAGGTTGTTTAGTTTGTAAAGGAATGCTGTTTTCGTTTAATATTAGGTTGTAGGAGTTCTAAAAGAGATTACATTACAATTATTTGTTGTCTCCATATACAGGATTCAAACACCTTTACATTTTGTAATTACAAAAGGAAAATATATTTCTTCTTATTTTTTTATTATTTGCCGTTTTCTAGTTGCAGGTTTTTCCATTTTATGTAAGGATAAAGTCATTTGCATCTCCCCATGTCCACGTTGCTTTGTTGAGAGGCAAAAGCAACAAAAGATCGGGTTCTAACGTTACTGGTTTTATATGATTGGACTGTTAACTCATTTTGACAAATTCATTTGGGTGTTATTGTGAAAATGGTATTTCCAAACTTCCTTGACAATACCATGAGCGAGAGGCTGCCTATATATACTTTCAAAAGTATTGGTACTTGGAATGTAACCGTGGCAGCAATCGACAACCAGTGTCATCTGGCAAAGAAGGGTAGAGGTGTCAGTGCCCCTTAAACAATTAATATACAGCATCAATGGCTGAAAGTTTTCTAAAAATATATAAATAATGTAAAATATCTCTTGGTTAATTTGACTCGATGGCTAAACCCTTTTATAGGTCGAGCCTGTAACAGCGCTGTTCTGGCGAAGACTTCATGTAGGGGCTCTCGAAAACTAACCTAAGAATCGCACACACTCGTGCGTGTGCTTTTTGTTTTGGGCTACGCTATTGGCCTTTGCTTGCGTCTTTTTAACAAAGACAGCACGCAATTGGCCAAAGGCGGGCGCATTGCTCCGCCCATGGCCTATTGGTGTCAGTTACCCGCATGGCCGCCATGTGGTTTCAATTATCTTGCCCAGACACAGGCGCGATAATGGAAACCACATGTCTCGCTGTGGCTTTTTTTTAATTCTGAAAAAAAGGCTGCTCCATATGTGCCGCTCGTTACTATCTTAACAACGCTGCTGCTTTGTGGGGTGAACTGTACTCTGCCTTGCCCATGACTAAGACACGGGGGCACAGATAAAATTGTTTACGGAAATGAAATTTTAAAAAAAACATGCTCTACTAGTCTTTAAGATATTATTATTTTTATTAATTGGTTATCAGCTCAACGACTGTGAAGTCCTACACCTAAAGGTATAAACGGGAAACATTACGAGGTACCTACCAGGTGAGAAGTGCTTAGAGAGAGGGAGACATATCCTAGCTCGGACATGTGCATGGACTCATGATTTGCACCCAAGATCAGAGGGTGGCACCCTAGAAGCACGCGAAAGAGTACACAAGTATGTATACACAAGAGGAACAAAATATTCGGAGCGCGCAGGTTCCCCAACATAAAATGTATCCGGGAGCAGAGGGCGTGCCTCTCCCGCTCGTGTACATCCTGTGGCTCTGCCCTGGCACTGTCAATTCTAGCCACGATATGTAGAAACGTCTGCTTGTCTACCAACCAGGGGCGGGGTTGTGCTGTTCTCACTTGTGTGAATATGTGCAGATAGACCACGTAGAGCAGCTGTTCTGCCTCTGCCCCAGCAGTCAAGCGCACAACATTTTTATGTAGCTAGGGCAGTGAGAGCAGGCTGCCTGGCCACCTTTGGCTTCACCTGCTCAGGTTTGTCCATCAGCAGAAATGTGCTGGGCCTGTTTGTGTGCAGGAGTACACGTGCAGAGAAGCGATTAGCCACAGGGCCGGCTCTAGGACGGTGCGACCAGTGCCACAGCACCGGGTGCTGCCTTCCAGTTTGGGCACCATATATTATGGTATTAAAAGCACCTGCTGCTGCATTCTTTGCCTCCAGCAATTTTCAGCCAACAATAAAAATGTCAAAATAACTCCAGTGATTAATGTTTTTCCTGGAGAGAGAGGGAGTTCGGATTTTTGTCTAGTTGAAGTTTTTACTCCTGGTAAGGCAGTGCAGAGGGTTAATATTCCTATTGCAAAGAATCACGCAGATCACAAAGTGCACATCATGTAAATAGGTCTCCACGTTACTGCTTTTGTCTGAGAGATCCTACTGTTACTTGCTCTTTATAAGTTGAAATCCTAATGTAGAACAGTGAGCAATTAGCTGTTATCAAAGAGCTGCATGAAAATTGCAAGGTATAGGCTGGAGTGTTAACATTTTCCCCAGTCTTTCTTTATCCTTATGTTGCAAATGGGTTCATTTGGATATAAATCAATTCTTACTGTTAAAGAGAACCCCCAACTGTGGTGTTAGGTTTTAAATTCTAACTTTGGTTTTCTCCAGATCAAGCGCGGTTATATTATACTGCCTACCAGTGTGGATAACCCGTGCCACCTACACCTTGTAGTCCTCTGTCTTATGTAACCTTTCTTATACACTGATTTACACACTTATGTTTGATTGTCTCTGTGTGATGTACGTCTTCAGACATCCTGCACTGGTATAAGTGGCTCAATTAAGCGAATTAAATGCATCTGAGAGAGGAGGAGCTTCGCGCGTGACCAAGATGGCCGCGTGTGCACATGGCTCCCGAGACCCTCGTAGCCTCCCACGTCTATCCTGTCGTCTATCTTGTCCTTCATTGACATATCCGTGAAGATGAACCACGGGTGAGGCGAGATCTGCTTTCAGATTCCGAATCGAACCCCGGAAACCGGAGCTGTGGTGCCCAGAAGATTACAGCCTACGCCCCCGTGATGCCCGGCTGTGGAGTTGGCACAGTGCCCGAGCTGTAGTCGAACAACATTGTCCTGAGGTGGTGGGGTCGGCCGGTCTGGATGACTTTCACTTTCGATTTGGTCTTTCCCTGAGGGAGATTCGACGGCAAGCGGCCCCTTAGTGCCGAGGTCGGCTATTCTACGCCACATCCGATTGTTTTCCTCACCGCTTTCAGAATCTTGAGAGGATACCTGGAGTGTGCCCTCCTGAGTGACGCTGGACTACGGCCCGAGGTTCCTGAGCTGCCATCTTACTACTCAGTCTATCTGTCTCTCATCGGTCTGTACTCCGCAATGGCGGGGAAACCAGAGGGGGAAAAACAGAAGCTCAAGACAACCCGGCGGGGTGGCTATACCCAGACCAACAACATGGACCGTTAAGTCCAGACTAGGGGATCTCCTAGCGGACCGGGCAGATTGCTGGAGGATACTAGAGATGCTCAGACTTCGGCAACTGAACCGACCCTACAAGACGTTATGGCCACCATAGATGGGATCAAATCCTCCCTTGGGCAACAAATGGAGACCCTCGCCCATAAACTTGACACTGTGGCGATCAATGCCAATCTGATCCGTACGGACCTGACGAAAACTAACGAGAAAGTCAAGTCGTTGGACATTAAGACCTCCAGTTTGACGAGTGACGTTTCTGATCTGCAGATGGAGGTCCGCAATTTGAGGGCCTCCAATGATCTCTTCGTCCGTCGTCTGGAGGATTTTGAAGGGAGGGCTCGGCGGAACAACGTTCGCATAATTGGTGTCCCGGAGAAGGCGGAAGATTCTGCAGCTGACCTCTTCGTCGAAAATTTGGTTGTTAACCATCTTGCACCCAAGGGACTGAGTAAATTTTTCATGGTCGAGCGAGATCATAGAGTTCCGGGTGGTAAACCAAAGGTAGGGGCCCTACCGCGGCCTATGATCGCAAGGATTTTCAATTTTCGTGACATAGACGTTATCCTGCAGACTTCGCGGATGAGTGGACCTATGAAGTTCGAGAACACTATTATCAACTTCTACCCAGACTTTACCCAATCTGTTCAAAGGCAGAGACTTGGTTTCCTGGGGGTAAAGAGGAGACTGCGTGACATGGACCTTAAGTCCGCTATACTTTTTCCGGCCAAGTTGAGGATCGAACACGCTGAGCGCACTTATTTTTTTGATCGGCCTGATGCAGTTGCCCACTGGCTTGACACTCTACCGAATCATCCTGCGCCAGAGGAACAATCCGGAGGAGCAGAAGGCGGACCGATGGAACAGGAATAGACGCCTTTGCCTGGTTTCTGGGGTCCCCAGTTAGCCTCGAAATGAGGTTCGCTAATCCTGCAATGTGAATGATTGTGATATCAGGGGGGGTTGCGGGGCTATTGGTGGGTCTCTTTCCTCCTCTAACTTACTTTTTGTAGCTTAGTTTGATGTGGGGGCGACAGGCACACTGCAAGTTGGGGTGGCTTTCTAGCCTTATGCAGGAGTGCAGGCTGGGGGGGTTCGTAACGGGATGTTGGTGGGGGGAGTGTTTTTTTTGTTGGGGTGTGTTTTTATTTTCTTGCAAGGCAATGTATTGTTATACCTTCTGATGGAAGCGCTAGATTCTCGTTGAGGCTGGAACTTTCACTTTCGTATGGGGGGTAGGGGGCTGAAACTGATGAGTTGGAATGTGAATGGGTTGGGGGATAGGATTATACGCGGGCTAGTGCTGCAATTATTGAAACGTCTTTCCCCAGATGTGGTCCTTCTTCAGGAGACGCACTTGAAAGGTAATACTTGTAATGCCATGAATAGGAAGGGGTATCGCCCATGCCGGGTTTTCCTCAGGCTCCAGGGGGGTTGGTATTCTGATTAAGGCTTCTCTCCCATTGGAGATCGATGCAACGGTCCTCTATGACAGGGGGCGCTATGTCGGTAGGTGGGAGGGCCAAACTCTTTCCCTGGTTTCTGTTTATGTCCCCCCTGGCTTACAGTCAACTACTTTCGCTGACTTGGGGTGGGTGGTCCTCGCTCTCCCCGAGGGATCATTGCTACTGGGTGGTGATTTTAATGCAGTCTCTTCTGGTATGGCTGATCGACATCCACCTAGAGATCCTAAGGGGGTGCAGAACTGGCTTCATGATTTTCATTGACACACTGGGCTTGGTAGATTGTTGGAGATTGTTACATCCCGTTCAGCGGCAGTACATTTTTCACTCGGGCGCGCACGGTAGTCTTTCTAGAATTGATTATGTGTTGGTCCCGGCTGCACAGGTGCATTCTGTTACTGAGGTAAAGCATCTTGCTCGGGGGATCTCTGATCATTCTCCACTATGGCTTCGTATGGAGTCCAGTCCTGGGACGGAGGGTCGCATAGCCCCGATCAACCTGTGGTACCTCCGAAACCCTAAAACTCGTGCAGATCTGGTGAAATCTCTTGACCAATATTTTCTTGAGAATGAGGGTTCGGTTTCATCTGCGGTCTCCCTATGGGAGGCTTTTAAGACTGTTCTTAGGGGCCAGGCCCTGTCGTTAATCGCAGGTGTTAAGAAACTGGGAGATGAGGAGGTGGTTAAGATTGAAGCGGAGATAGCGGATCTTAAGCTCGGCCTGGAGCGAGAAGTTACACGTGCTAGGACGCATGTTTTGCGACTCAAACAGTTGGAATATAGGGCGTTGGTTACTAATGCAGCTAAGGCAATGAGTAGAGAGCAGCAGGGACGGCTTTATGACGTAGGAGATAAAGCAGGCAAATTGATAGCGTGGCTGGATAAGAAGGATAGGGCTAGTCGTGTGGTGCCTGTGTTCGAGACGGCGAGCGGTTGTCGTGTTACTGACCCTGAGGAGATCGTTCAGTGTTTTGCAGATCACTTTCAGTCAGTGTATGCCTCTGTGTCGGATAGGCCAGAGGAAGACTCACATCTATTGTTGCGTGATATTGCTCTACCGCGTCTTTCTGATTTGGATAAGGGAACAAATGGATGCTCCAATAACCGCAGACGAGGTGGCTCTCGAGATTCGCTCCTTGCGTTCGGGAAAGGCTATGGGTCCTAACGGCCTGTCGATTGAACTTTACAAATTACGGCCTGACAAGATAGCGCCATATGTAAGAGATATGTTTATGGAGTCTCGTGAGTGCGGTTCTTTGCTCAGCGATCAACGTCTTGCGACCATTGTGGTAATTCATAAGGAGGGTAAACCGAGAGACAGGTGCTCATCTTACAGGCCGATTTCTCTTTTGAACACCGAACCTAAGATCCTTGCGAAACTGCTGGCTAATCGTTTGATCACCGTTATCGGTGAATTGATACATCCGGTTTAATTCCGCATAGAAATACGGCCCTGAACCTCAGGCGTCTGCACGGCGTTCTCGCGAGAGCTGCGACGTTGCGTGAGCCAGCCGTCTTGGCGTCGTTAGATGCCACGATGGCTTTTGATACCGTGGAATGGTCATACTTATGGGCCGCGTTGGCTAAATTCGAGTTTGGACCAGGTTTTATTGGTTGGGTGCGGCTTCTCTATGAGGACCCCCTTGCGCAAATTGTCGTGAATGGTCGTGTTTCTACTCAGTTTAGCCTCGGAAGAGGCACTCGTCAGGGCTGTCCCTTGTCTCCGTTGTTGTTTGCCCTAGCCCTAGAACCCCTTGCTGCGTGGATCCGATGGGAACCCTCGATGAAGGGTATTCAGTGGACTCCTGAATTAGAGGATCACATCTCGCTCTACGCAGATGATATCTTACTGTATTTGACCTCACCCCGGAAGTCATTGATGGTTCTGTGCGATGTCTTGGCCTCCTTTGGTAGGAACTCTGGTTTGATTATCAATTGGGCAAAATCCTACTTATACGTTCTTTCTGGTGATGTCCCTCTTCTCCCACGTACTTGCCCTATTCAAGTGACTCTGACGGGGTTTAAGTACCTTGGTATCTTTATCTCGTTGGATCCGATGGCCCGTTATGAACAGAACCTTCTCCCACCCCTGGCTAGATTGAAACAGGACGTTGCGGGTTGGCGTAAACTTCCGCTTTCACCGCTTGGTTTTTTGTATGCTCTCCAGAACACTCTTGATATTGTTCCCGCTAGCTATTTTCGTGCTGTCGAAGACCTTCAGAGGATGTTGATATGGGACGGTAGGCCTCGTATTGCTCTTGCCAAATTGACGCTCCCCTGGTATGATGGGGGAATTGCTCTCCCTGACATCAAACGCTATTATTGGGCTGCTATACTGGGTGCCATCAACCATGGTATGTATGGTCCTGCATTGAATCCCGCTTTTGCTATGGATAGATGGCTACTGCCCAGGGGTAATTAATATAGGGCGCTCTACTCAAAATCGGTGGTAAAGACTCTGTCTGGGCCTAGGAAGACGGCGGTTTGTACGTGGCAGGACGCTAATACTTCCCTGGGGTGGAAAGATCGCTTGACTCTAGCGACCCCGCTCTTTGGTTCGGATAGTCTTGGGAAGTTGTGAAAACCCAATGGGTTCGATAGATGGGACCTTATCGGTATTAGTAAGGTGGGTGACCTCTGGGTTAAGGGCCAGGTGAAATCGTTTGAGATGTTAAAGACGGAGTTTGAATTGGGTGACACAGAATACGTTCGCTACGTTCAGGTTCGCCATGCCTTAATGTCGGTCTTCCCTTTGGACGGGGTGATTCCTGAATCATCCCCACTTGAAGATAGTGCTGTCGGGTACATGGCCATCCAACAGCCTATCTCCCTTGTTTACAAGAAATTAATTAATAATAGGCCTGATCTCCTGCTACATCTCCAGGACTTATGGACCAGTGACGGCCTTGAATTGGACGATGAGGACTGGCAATCCGCGATCTCCTCTCTCAAGGAGGTCGCGATTCCAGCTAGACTCCGACTGGTACAACTTAAGATCCTCCACAGGATTTACGTCACGGGCCCCCGTTTGGTCCAAATGGGCTTTTCCGTGGAGGGATTATGCAAGCGAGGGTGTGGGCAGGTTGCTATTTTTCTTCATATTATTTGGGAGTGTTGTGAGATTGCCGTTTTTTGGAGTGGGGTCCATGAGGTCATGAAGGAAGTAACTGGTATCGCTCTCTTGCCGGAGGCCAGACGCTGCTTGTTGAACGTTTGGGAACCTACCCACTATAATGTAGCTCAGACTCAGTGGGCATCTCTTGGGGCCTTGATCGCCAAGCGAGATATTGCTCAGTTGTTGGGGTCCCAGAGGCATCCTACAGTAAACTTATGGAAGGAAAACATGGATTGGTGTATGTTCAGGGAAAAGACTGTGTACCTAGCATGGGGCCGTCCCCGGAAGTGGTGTAGAGTGTGTGGACCTTGGAATAGTTTCGTAGAAACATATGTGTACCGCCTGCTGTTGATGACATCGATGTTCCCCCCCACCCCCTGACCATGCATTTTGACCATTCTATTCTATTGTATTTTTACTACATTTGACCCCTGCCCTCCCACCCCTCCCCTTCCTATATATCGATTGCTGCTCATTGTATTTCTTCCTCCCTTAATTGAACTGGCACTGTGTAAAACTTGTTTTATGCCTTGCTTGTTTTTATATTTCAATAAAAAGAAGAAAAAAAATGGATCTGAGAGAGAATGGTTATGGAGACTTGAGGGGCGTTGTGAAAGGATGGTAGTGAGGGAATCCGCAGTAGAGGTGGTCATTGGAGGTGCCAAGAAACATTGTCCCACTGGATGCAACCAGCTCTAAAGCCATCCCTGATCAGCCACTTAGACTACATCTCTGCCAACTTCAACCAATGCAATAGGTCTCACATTTGTTAAAGTTAGAGCTGTTGGCGTTGAAAATAGCAATGTTTTACTTTTGCTTTTTTTTATACCATTGGCAATATTGCTATGCAAATATAATAACCCCACTGCAGGATAAAAAACAAAAGTAAAAAACATAGTTATTTTCAACGCCAGCAGCTCTAACTTTAACAATTGCAAGATTCACTGCATCGCAAATGCTTGTTGTAAACTTTTCTCTGATGCTGTCCCACTTCGATGGGTAGTCAGAGTTGAGCGTGTAACGGACTTGTTTGCAGTAAATCAGCATTAGTACTTTTTATTTTCCTTCGACCAGAGACCGTTTTCATTCATTCATTTTTTAATTAGTGCAAAGCATTTGTTTAGTGTATATGCCTTTAATACAATAAGGGGGGCGTGTGAGGGAAATATGTATTGACCTTGCATTGTTATAGTCCCTGCAAATAGTGAAAAAACCATGTATAACAACGGGTCAAAGAACAGAATGAAGCTATCTAGACAACTATGTGCTATTAATAGGATACAATCCCTCAATCCAAGGTGTTCTTGGTGAAAATTGAGTTCCCATCAGATACCCGTCCTGTACCGCCCTACATCATTTGGGATCCTTCACCCGAAGGAAGTGGAATCAAGTCCACTATGGATTAGGTAGATTGTGTCCTAATCGTGCTTGAAGGATGCAGTGATGTAAAAATGAAAACTATGTGTTGGTATCAGGGGGCAAAAATAGTTAGCAGTGCAAAAGGTGCTCTATGTAGCGTGTGTTTAAGTGAATTAATATTGGGTTGTGGGAGTGGAAAAAAGAATTTTAATAGGATCCTACCCACACCCAAGGTTAAAAAACAGTGCAAAGTAGTGTTTACAAATAACTACTTAGGTGTAATCCAGGTCGACATGTTTCTGCAGATTTATAGGCTCACAAGATACCTGTCTGCTTCATCAGGACCATAACAATGATATGCTACTGCTGTTAAATGTGTATTAAGTGATCAAAATCATATCACCTGAGATCGCCAGTCGAAATGATCCAAATGGTCACCAAAAAGACGAACAAACATACACACAAAAAGATGCACAAAGTTAATAACGATAGCTTCAAACACAAAGAACATTTTCTCGTGATGTTGCATATTTTGCCAACCAATGTTGGTCAATGATTGTTTACCAATCAACTTGAAGGCAAGGCAAAAAAATCCCTTGTATAGAAAAGATTATATTCACTCACCCATAATCTGGGGAATGAGCTCTCCACCTCACCCGGCTACAGCTCAGGTACAAATGTAGCACTGCTCTATTGAATGTAAAAGGAGAAAAACTAATGAAAGAGAAAGAGCAAGAGCTCTCTTAGAGCTCAATTAGAAAACACACCCTTTCCCCAGCCTGTTCACTTTACGGCAGTCTTATATTCCAGCCCGGTATAGGGAAGGTCAATGATGTTACAATTTGAAATTTTTTGAACCTTAATACTACGGCTAGAGGAAGGTATATGCGCTCGATCAAAATGCAGAAGGAATCGAGCAAAATACCCGTGTGTGTTTATCGGGTATCTGGGCTGAGGGACAAGGACGACAAAATGCTAAATTACGAAGGGGTCTCCTTCCTGAGCTTGAAAACCCTTTGTAAAGAAGGGTCGATGGAGCCCATTTCATTTCGTTAGTCCTTCGTTCCCCACCCGCTTACCTGTCCGTCGGTACTCCTCGCCTTCGTCTAGGCTGTCAATGGGAGGTACCTGGACGGGCAGGAAGCAAAATATTTAAACTCTTTCTCATTGGCCGGCGGGGAAATCACATGACACTCTCCGTCGCGTGCGCCGGAACTACACCGTTGATGGGAAATGTAGTTTGTATGCTTGGATCCTACCGCCCATGGTTATATGCGACCGATCTAATGGGCAATATAATGTGTTGGCGGATTTTAGTTTCAACGCCCAATATAAAGTGGACACTTGATGAAATAAGGGTTCCTATTCCCAGAGTTTACAATAGTGCTTGAAAAGCCGAGATATATATTAAATCTCAACATTTAAGATGCCAATATTACTCGTTATCCTGTACTAGCCTTCAGGTTGGGTTCAGATATTAGGGAAACAGCGGACCCTTCTCTTAGTATGAAAGCCAACTTTGATCTTATATATATATTATTTATATTGTTTGTAAACCACCATTTGCATAGTATTCATGAATGCGTAACAGTAATCACAGTAGTAGGTGAAAAAGTGCATACTGATAGTATGCAACGTTGTAACGCAAAGACCCAGGATCTACATCCCCTTATGTAATGAACAATATACCAGGAGCCTACAGCGACATCCATGGGATGTCTTCATTCAGACCCGTTCTATCAGTTTGGAGTTTGTACACCCATCTTTGTTCTCTTTTGTGTAAGAAGGTGCTTATGTCTGTAATATGTTTAGGGATTACTGGTTGTTCTAGCACTGTCCAGTGCAAATCGGTGGGAGCATGTTGGGCCTCTAGGAAATGTTTGGTCATTCGTGTCGTTTGCTTGTTACAACGTATAGAGCTCTTGTGCTCGGAGATCCTGGTCTTTATTTTTCTCGTGGTCATCCCCACGTATTTCTTATCACAGGGACAACTGATCAAGTATATGAGGTTGGAACTATTGCAGTTCGTGAACCTGCGTTGTTCCCAGGGATATTCTGTCCCAATGTTAATCGTAGTGGATTTACGGGTCTGGGGGCATGCCGCACATTGTCCACAAGGATGGTGTCCGATTACAGCAGGCATCTCCCACAAAGTACCTCTCGTTTTTGGGATTTCAATCCTAGGTCTTGTATGGACCAATTTATCCTTCAAATTTTGTCCCCTTTTGAAGGCAAATAGGGGAACGGGCAGTTTGTCTTTTCCCGTGTTGAGAATGCCCCAGTGTTTTTTGATGATACTAGTGATTTGGTTTGATAGTGTACCAAATGTCGTCACACAGGTCATTCGTTCTGTCTTTTCTTTGGGAGGCACTATTTCTAGTAGGCTTGCTCTATTATTGTTTGCTGCTCTTTTTTTGGATCGGTTCACCAGATATTTCGGATAATCCTTGTCCAAGAGATCTCGTGTTAGGTTCTTAGCATGTGTTTTAAAAGATACCTTATCTGTACAGTTCCTCTGTATACGCAAAAATTGCCCGTAGGGCAAATTATCCCAAAGGGACTTTGGGTGGCAACTATGGTAATTTAACAAAGAGTTCCGGGCCATCGGTTTCTGATAGAGCTCCGACCTGAGGCCATCGGATGTACCAATGATCATTAGATCTAGGAAAGCCAATCTGCATGCATCATATTCCATCATATTCCATGGTGAATTTAAGATAACGGTTCTTCTGATTCAGCCACTCATGGAATTCTTTGAGTTGGGTTTCATTCCCATGCCACACCACAAGGATGTCATCGATGTAGCGTTCCCACGCTCGCAGACACTTCAGATGGGGGTTGGTGTCTGCGAGCACGTGCTGTTGTTCAAATTGGTGCACGTACAGATTAGCGAGACTAGGGGCAAAAACGCTGCCCATAGTGTATATGCCCACATCGCCAAACTAGGCATGAGGTCGAGCTACTATAAAACTCATGATTTGCGCATGATGGTTGTTTGTCCATTTTCCATTGCATGTATATGGGTGTCTCTATCCCGTTTCCCAACATGAAACATGTCTGATAGACTCCAAATAAAACGTGTTATTCAAAGTGATATTTGATTTGGGCAGCTTGAGTATTTACCAGCACTTTATCCCAAAGCATAATTCGATTTTAGCAGTCTGGGGCTTTTAACTCTGTAGGAGGTATTGTCTCTATAAAGGATATATTGGTTAGATCGGTAACAAGTTGGTCCATATAGGGGTAGACTTTGCAACAACATTAGTCAGGCATTGGTTTCCTAGACATTTCCTAGAATTTGTTTCAGGTGCTCGATCTCTCCAGTTGTACCGTTAGACTAGCGAGAATCCATGCGTACTGTATCACTTCTTGACTAAATCAACATATCTTATGGGTCATGCAGAGCTGCAGCTGCTAAACTATATTGATCTTTCAATTCACTTTTAAGAAAATTATTCCTTGCTGTCTATACATGTTTCCAGTCGCCTATTCCATTCCTTATGGAGTTTTTGTCATCCTGTAAAATCTAAAATGATTATGTTCTTGTTCTTACACACATATACTAATTTGTTAAAGATCTCCAATAGTATGCTCTTCTAGAATTGTGTGAGTTTGGCAGATCTCGAGCAGCATGCCATTTTAAAACCTTGTTAGTTTCAATAGTAGTGTTAAATCATTTATTCAGTTGGTGAGTTTGTTTCAGAAAGAGAAAATGGCGGTGGATTAGAATCCCTCAAGTTTAAGATCTCAGCAGTGGCCCGATAATGGTTACACATTACGAGAATCCAGTAGAATCCTAAATATTGCTGGTAACCACACAATGACATGCTTTGAGGCTACTATTTGCTCAGTTATTACCTTTTTTTTATAAAATAGGAAACCTTGTTTTAGAATGTCCATAATGATGAATCCCCAAAAACTCATTGTTTTATACTCTTAAAGGAAGGCCTGATGTTCGTTTTTCTTTAGGTTGGTGCAGCTGGACCCCATGCGTTTTTCTGATCTGCCACTGCTTTCTAAATCGTTTTTACTGTATGTCAAGCCAAATATATTTCAGTTCTCACTTGAAAAACAGGGAATTTAGCAAATGAACCCAATTTGGATTGGAAACTGAGATTTGTTTTAAATTGTTTGACTATTTGTATTTTGTTTTTTTCTCATAGGATCATGTGAAATGGGTTCACAATGAAATGATAGATAAAAGTTCCAAGCTGAAGCTCATCTACGTTACCCCAGAAAAAATTGCCAAAAGTAAAATGTTCATGTCTAAACTGGAGAAGGCTCACCAAGCCGGTAGGCTCACTCGTGTCGCCGTAGATGAGGTGCATTGCTGTAGCCAGTGGGGACATGACTTCAGACCTGGTATCTCTTTTTACTTTTATATGATTAACATGTGTATGTGATTTTAAAGTGGAACATTCTCTGACACAGCAAAGTAATAGGAGTTCTGTTTGTATCCTTTAGACTATAAATTGCTCGGCATACTGAAGCGCCAGTTTCCTTCAGCATCTCTGATTGGCCTGACTGCAACTGCTACAAGTAGCATTCTTAAGGATGTTCAAAATATTTTGTGTGTGAAGAAAAGCATTACTTTCACTGCATCTTTTAATCGTCCCAACCTTTTTTATGAGGTTAGTATTACTACTTTTCTTTAATTTATTCGTAAACACAGTGGCTTGTGTTAGTGCTATTTCTGATAATCTGACATGTTAGAAATAAAGTCCCCAATTTGAGGTCAGGAATGATGTTGTCCTAAGAATATATGAAGATAATATTCAAAACCGCATTTTAAATAGCAATCAATAAGAATTAGCAATGACTCAGAGGTTCGAGATCAGTAATTTAGAAACTATGAAGGTTTATTAAAATATTAAAATGCAATATAGAAAGCAAAAGAATATTAAGTCAAACAATATGCATAATATTTCAGTCATAAATATAAAGCTTAGTAACCAATTAAAATAGATGCATCATGAAAATAGTCAAAGGCTGCAAAATGCATCAAAGCAATAGTAGTAGTACATCAATAGAAAATCGGACAGCATCAATAGAAGTTTGGGGAAGAGACCAAAGAACGTTTGGTTCCACTTAAAACACATCTTGTTTTATAGAGAAATTCATCATAGAAAGCAATGGAAATCACACGGTCAGAATAGGGTGAGGAAATGTATAAAAACATCATCAAATCATAATACAGAATTGCAAAAATGTCATATGATACATCCTAGAACTAACTCTCTAAATGAATAATAACTCTCCTCTGACCATATGTCATTGGACATGTTCGCACAAATCTGATTACATAAGCAGTAGCAGGATTATGAATGAACAGGCCTACATTGAGAGAGGAAGAAGAGACCTTGGAGAGCAACAATTTAACTAAAGAACTTCCTCCAAGGCTCTCATAGAACCTTGTCAACATAGAGCAATAGGGCATGTTTTACTGCATGCCATGTCAATGAGAAATAAAAACATGTATATTCCTAAATCCAAGATAGAATTGAGGCCTCGTTTGGCCTGTTCCAAGAAAATATAGTTCTGTCCAACTGCAACATGTTCATGTTACAAAGCAAATATGACTTAGAATGAAAATAACACCAACACATGAACAAAACAAATATATGTCTTTCATTAAGCGTCGAAAAGATGCAGTCCCGTCTACATCCCTAGTGCTCACTTTTTGTTTTGAAGGAATGATTATATTTGTGTAATGCACTATGCAGAATTTACTGACTCTGAGCAAAACAGGCCAAATATGTAGTCACGTTATTTCTACCAATCACCCAAACTGCTAAACAAAATGTAGCAATAGGTGACGTCAATATATAAAAAAAACTGTAATTTCTTTGAAATATTAGCAAATATTACCCCTATAATGAATAGCCAGTAAGATAGTCCAACATGTGGAGCACTAGCTTCAGACACGTGTATGTAAGTGGAAGGTCACAACTACAAGTTCCATTCTCGCTGACTTTTGTCAAGACTTTCCGAAGTAAAAACAAAAAAGAGTATATTTGATTGAAGAAGATCATTCAGATGATGTTAATAGTATTTGCAAATAAATATAAAAATTATCCGTGGCAGACCACAGTCCCACTTCCAACTGTGTAAACATATGTTTTAATCAAGGTTCTATGGATGGGAATTTTTTGATGAGAGGAATTTACTCTGTCATTCAACATCAGATCGTAATCACAAAACGCAAAGACCCTTGCCACTTAGTAATGTTCTGCGATACACAGTCACAAGTCACCATTTTCGTCTAACACAATCATCCCAATGGCTACACTTACATTACAGCTTGACTGTTATTTATTGTATACCTTATGCAATTTTATTTTTACTTTTTATTTTCACTGTGTGTTGTTTTGGAATAATTAGTATGAAAACAATGTCATATGTAATGTCTTCAAAGACTTAGTATGAACTCCAGTACAATGCGTTGCATTATTTCTCTCCGTTGAGAAATTTGAAAGCATACCAATTGTTAAAATTTCTCAAAGAGTTCTGACCTTTCAAAATGTGTTACTTAGATTTAATGTGTAAACAATTCTTTGGAGGGGCTTTTGCCTAGTCCTGTTTAATGTGCATTCCTGAAAGACAATTGTTCAATAGTGATTCCCCTAACATTTCTAAAACGAAAACAGTCACACTCCCTAGATTTTGGTATCCGGCCTTTCAACGACACTGTGTTGGTCCTTATAAGGCAAATGAGGAGTTGGGCAAAAATAGTACATATTTTATATAGTAGAGAATGAAAAAAATGTGATTTACTGTAATAACCCTTTCAACACAAAACCCAATTCTGCAAATTATACATAAATGAGGTACTTTCCATTTTGGCTGGGCCCAGAGGACACCTCGAACAACTTCTTCATTTGACTGAATCATAACTCTTTGGATTCTTAGTCAAACACAATGCCAGAGACGAAATCAATTTCCTGTGCATTTGGAATTTAGAAGATGGGGCCATGCACACATCTCTGCCTACAAAGCTTACAGAAAAGAGCAGTCACATGCGCATCAGGACCTTCAGCCTAGAGGTCTTAGGCATAATTTACCAAACGATGATCATCTTAACCCCTTGCAAGCTCATGACGGCCCCTGGCCGTCATGCGTCACGGTGTGTGTGTGCGGAGGACAGCTGGGGGCCATCCGAATCCCGCTAACTATTCAAATCGCACACACAGCACAAAAATTCGCGCCGCATGCAAGGGGTTAAAGATATAAGCAATTTTACAAACAAGGCAGACCATTTCACAAACCCTGAGGAATTCTTAAAGAAAAGCATGGCAAGAAGATACCCTACAAAAATAATTAAAAACTCCAGTAAAAGGGCCTGGTTCACACAAAGGGAGACATCTCTCACAAGAAATTAGAAGAATGCAGTTTAATACCTCAGATTTCATGAGGATTATTAGAGTCGGCTTTAATGTCATTTTTGAACTGCACAATCTAAAAACTCCTATTTTCCTTTAAAAAGAATACATGTCTCATAGATGAATTAGTATGGCTTTATGTGGACTTTAATCCCTAGTGCAAATCCCACTTTATCATCCATGTGAAATCTCCCTTCTATTCTAAGCCTTAGTCACTGGCATCAGTCCTCAGAATGTTACCAAGCCATACAGGCGAAAACTACACATACAATAATATAAAGATTAGGCACTCTTATTTTCTGTAATTGCAAGTCAAAGAAGGTTGGTTATTACATCATTTGTCTTGTCATCTTTTCTAAATTGGTAAAACAAACCAAGAAGTTAGGAAGCTGGTCGCACAGCATACATTATGGATTTGCTGCACGTCAACAGCATCTATAGTCAATCACCCTACACAGCCTTGATATAACAGTAGAATAATTAAAGTGGACAGCCTTTGATCTAATAAAGCAGAATCTGAGGCTCAGCAATAAGAAACAAACTTGCTAATACAAGAAGCAAGTTTGATACTTCAGCTCAAAACCACATATGTTGTTTAAATGAAATTTCTGAGCCAAGCAATCTACTTCATGACCATTATGATCTTGTCTTTTTCGTCTACATCAATCCTACTTTCTTGGCCATAAATACCGGTTTAAATAGAATTACTGTGCCCAATGTCGTTTTTAATAGAGGCCACAATCAAAATCATTGTTTAAAACAGTACAACACACATGCAATTTCGTATTTATAAAGGCCTTCAGATTGCACCAATAACAAGAGGAGATACAATAAGTAAACTTTTTCAGACTATCCTGAAAACAGCAAACTTCCAGACATAATATTGCTTTAACACCTGAAATAAAAAACTGTAGTCAACACTGAAAACTTTTCCTTAATGTTTAACTATGTAAATAAAATGTATGTATTTTAATAAAACCACCCTAGCAATCAAGTGTTAATGAATACTTCATCTTGCAATAACCTATTTAGAAGACAAAGGTGCTGTCATGGCAATGATGCACAAAGCATCCTTTTGGCTGGAAGAAGCTAGGCAAATTCAGACAGAGTTCCCAATTCGGGGGAATAAAGAAATGATGAAAGAAAACGACCCCAGTACAATGAAGTATGCAGAATATGGTACCTAGGAGACCTGCGATCTGGACACTCCCCACTGGCATGCATATGACAAACAAGCCAGACCTACAAATCCATGTACGCTAATAACCCCCCTCCTCCCATCTATCTGCTGCCATAGAACCCCCTCACCCCTAAATTATCTAGTTATCTAAGGCACTTTAATAGCATTACAGTGGCATGTCTATGACCCTGAAAGTTCAAGCTCAAACAGCTGGATAAATTAACAAAACAATCACAGTGTGTGGAGGGCAAGCTCTTTTTTTGTGGAAGTACCCTTCTGCCCATTCAAAACATGCAGTCCTGGCACGTAATTTTCTGGCGACTGCTATTCTGCCAAATCGGACCATTTAAAGGTGAATTGACCACACAACAGGGCCCCATCAATAAGCTCATATTTTATATTCCAATTCACTTTAAAATAGTGCAAGCACAAGTATGGGACGAGGACTGCATTATAAGAATAACACCACACAATTAAGATATCCCTAGATGACCTTTCTTACCACAAAGTCATTGCTCGGCAACCAAGTGGTTCAGTAAGTTTATTTGCGTTTTTGCTTGGTCAGCTCATTAAAAAGTAAAAATAATTTTAATCACCACTGAGGTACTTTTTCCCTTCACAGTGTTGTGGGTTTTTTAACGAGCAAGACTCAGTCATTTTTTAACAATAATTATTTCCCAAACCTATAATTGACTATCACTCTCTCTTTTTTCGTTCAACACCAGGCCTTAGTCCTGTGGTGATCGATCAATACACATTGGTCAAAACGCATAAACACTTTCAGAGGTGCGACAATGCAGACACCGGAGGGCGATTCATTGCAAGGACTTAGAAAGAGAATAGGGCAGCCTCAGGCTTTTGTTCTTTTTAGACATAGCCTCTTCCATATAAACAACGAGGGCCCCAATACTAACTCCTAATGGGTTGACCTTGGCTCCTTTGAAAATAAAGGACTGGTATTCATTTGTGCTTTATTTCCTTTTTAGTGCATTTTGCCTTTTCTTTCTTACATAAGCACGAAATTTCAGGCATGGCGGTTGAAGACTCTTCTTTAAATTTCAATTTTTATTCAAAGATATTGGGTTTTGATACCTAGTAAAAAAAAAATTAGCTATTCCTAAAATGTTGTATAAATGCTTTGTATTTTTCTTTAAAAAAAATATGAATACATTTTTAATTTTTAATGATAAAATACAAAGTAATAGCATCCTCCAGTCAAACTTTATTTACATATTTTGTAAGTCAAATGGAATGATATGGCATGGGGTATCTTTCGTAGCATTACCAATCTATAAAATACATTACATGGGTACTTAATTGATTAAGCCAGAAAAAATACAATCCTTATTTACTGTTGTTCGTTTAATCGCCTCTAATCTGTATTTGGCTAATATTATTCACCTCCATAAATTGAGCTTCCCGAAGTGCATTCATGTTTTTTAGATGATTGCTAATCTTCTTTTTCTTCCTCTGACTTTTTCCGTTTGAGCTTTTAATCAAATAACTGCAAAATGCCATGTAATGCCAATATTTTAGGACAGGGACGTCGGAGATTTAAAATAAATAATGAAAATTCCCCATTACCTGAATCGGGTCTATTGGCATGTACTGGTTTCATATTTGAGCGCTATTTTCCAGAGTTCTAGGATTAGGGACAGTATTGTGTTTTATGATATTGGAACAATGTATGTGCAGTTGATACACTTAAAGGTACCTTTTTGTGTTCAAATTAATTTTCAATAAGCATACCATCTCCTTTGTTTTGTTTGTATAGGCACATGTAATCTCTTATTCAAATATATTTTTTAATGCTTTATCAGTATTTATTTAAATTAAATTGTTCTTCATATTTTTTGTGGCAAAACATTACAATGTATCTTGACACAAATACAGTTTTTATTCTTTTTTCCTGTTGGGCTGATAATTATTCAGTTCTTTCCACTTACCAGCTATTATGTGGCTTCTGTCAAAAGAAATCGTGGATACTTGTATGTCTTATTCTATCGCACACTCTTATTGTGGTTGTATATACATTCTGTCGAGAAAAACATGTTTTCACCCCTAATTATCTATGAATATGGTAAATGGTGCACTAGTAACAGTGGATGAGATACTTCTCATTTAAGTTATGTTAAGATAATTTATGCTGCGCATGGCTGCTACAACTAGGTCTTCCCAGTTGACCTGACCCTACTGCAACAACAACATTAAAACCATCCTAAGCTGAGAACCGTCAGTTCTTAAAATGCTTCCTGAAACTGAAGTGATTAGCTAACTTCCTTAGACGAGTAGGCCTTTTATTCTATAACGTATATGCCATTACACAAAAGAAGCATCCCTACTTTCTGGCCAGCTAAAGGGTTAAAGGATTCTTTTTATTGGTCCGTTTCTTTAATACAACTGGGCCACTGATGACCACACTACTGTACCTGAGACATATCGGAACAATCAGCATTTGGTAAATTGTATTATAAAATGAAACAGTATTCCCTTCAATTTGATTTTTCAATTCCATGTGGCCCCTTTCAATGAGAAAATTTAGTATATACGTATATAAGTCTGATGTGTCGATTGTGAACAATTCCAATTAATCTTCTTTTGCAGTCTTCTTCCAAATTAGGTAATAAATCGTCGCTATCACGAATTATGTAGAGGCTTTCTTGAAATGAATGGACGGAATGTGTTCATATGCTTTCCTGGAGAATGTTTTATTGGTTTGCTACTTCAATTAATGGACAGTCAAGGGGGATCCTGCAAATTATTTTGATATTTACAGAATTGATAGAATTTGATGTTTTTGAGTGAAATAAATCCTGGTCTTTTTGATTTGATCCTGCTTCAACTGCGCATTCAATTTTTATTTCATTCAGTAATATAATGTATAAATAAATAATGCTAAAAACAGTTCTGCCCTCTGCTACATAAAGCTTCAATGCAGGGAAATAGATTATTTATTATTGATAAACTGAGTATTTCCCAATGATTTTACCCTGACATGTTATGTCTATCTACTTATTTTTTGCAACAGGAAAACATTTGTTTTGCTATGCCTAGATACACCAGTGAGGTTTTTATTCCACACATACGTGTGCCATTACATTCGCCGTTCTGCTGAATAATTTTTATTCTAAGTTCTTTTTATTACGTTTTCAACTTTAGCTTAGATAAGTTCAGGCACATCTCAATTAATAACATCTATAATCGTGCATCAATCTGCATTTTCTAATCCATTGTCTTTTAAATCAGCTGACAATAGCACAAACCAATTTTGTAGTATCTTAATACAAGTCACAAAACATTTTACATACCTAGTCTTTTTCATCTTATCAGCTTATTTTCTTTAAGTTGTTCTATTATTAGCAGGGTGTATTATTTTTTTTTAACATCTCAACTCAATCCGCTGTGTCCCTGCCCCACCCGTTTCTTATACCTTCTTATGTTTTTCATGCCGATCTTGTCTGAAGTGGTACAAAAGGGGGTGGTGATGGACGGAGCATCTGAATCAATCAAACACTCACACCCAGTCAAAAGATCTGGGTTTAATCCATCACCGTTCTTTAGCCCACTCTGCCACCCCAGTTCAGACATGGCTATATGCAAATCAGTCTGACCCTGTGCCTCATGGGAACAGTCCAGCCCGAACTGCCAAGCCATGCCTTCCCTGAACCGGAAACAGGCTAGAATGTAAGGGGTCTTGGGTGTGGTCCGTATTAAAGCTATGCGTCCCTTGGGGAGCAGTGTATACAAAGATGCCACCTTCATTTTCATTTTATAGTTTTCCTCCATGAGGAATATACCAAACAGGCATTGCTTCATACTTTTGTAGGCAGAGTAACTCCTATAAATTGTCTACCACCCCGTCCCAAAAGCCAGCCCATGGGAATTTCCATATCATATGTTAGAAGTCCAGCCCATTTGCAATGCATCTTCCACATTTGGATGTTTTATTCTCGTAATTCATTGCTAACTGCTTCCTTGGCCTTTTTTCTCTGCCTTGGATCGTATCTCCGCATCCTAGATCACTAAAGATTTATGATCAGTCTTTACCCCCTGAAAATCTAAATATGGCTGTTATTATAGGCATTTCCGCAGGCGCCGCTGAAATGTGTTCCGGATCTTCCTTGTAGTTTGTGTTATTTGCGGTGGCCTATCACAAAGCTCTTGTGTGTGTAGACAATGTTAAGAATTTATCATTAGGAAAAACTGCTTCCACTATTTGGCACCCTCCTTCCTGCCATCTAGCCATAGATCTGTCTGTATCACTATCCTTAAACGGTTTTTTGCCCGTAGTGGCATATCAGGGCTAGTGGAAGTTTCTTCAGTACTGCAGTGACCACTCTTTCCCAGATTCTACCGCTAATCTAACTAAAACGGGTTGTGCTTTGATGTGTTTACCCAGCATAAATCTTCTGGCAAAGCACCATGAAGGATTATTCCAGCAAATAAGTTATTTACCCATTTATTGTTATTGTCCAACGAATGTACTGCATGCTGTAACCGTGATGCAGCATAGACAATGAAACAGATACAGCAGACCAATCCCACCTTTCAGTACTGCCAATTTAAGGCAACTGTGTTTTCTTGCCCAAACCAGATAGCACATCAGTCAGCCTAGTGGCAGAATCATACTGAATGGTAGGAGCCGCATAGAGGTCTGTAGGATATAAAGGCATCTCAGGAAGAAGACCATTTTTTTTAACAGAGATAATCTTTCTATCACTGACAATGCCTTCCAGAATTTTTCTCAGTTTCCAAGCCCTGCCAACATTCTGCCCATATTGAGCATTTACTATCGTCATCAGTTGTTCTGTTTATCTGCAGCTATTTAGAGTTCTTGATTGCCCAGGCTAAACCAGATTCAGAGGAAGTATATTTCTGTATGTATAAGCCCACCAATGGGGAAAGGCTTGGGTTTACCCCAATTTATTTTTAGGGCAGAAATGTTCTCAAGCCTTTAAAGTTCCAGGGGAAAGGGGCTGCACATCGCTACGGGTGTAATATGTGAATATAGGTAATGCTGCCTCTGCTTATGGAGTTCTATATGATTGCATTGCGTATAATTTAGCCTGTTGCTCCCTACATGCTAAGCTTCACAGATTACCTGTGATTGCAATTAGGCAACACTGTGTGTTCATTTGTACTTCATTACCTAGTTAAACCCAAATAAAGAAAGTTAGAAAAGAAAAGTATTTCAAGTTCTACGAGAGGGCGGGAAACTGACCATGCAGGGTCCTTCAAATACACCAACATATCTTCATGGAGCAACATTATATGATACATTACGCCCATCCGAGCTCCTCATTGTGTCGTAATCTGTTGGAATCTACTTAACATGGACTCAACAGAAGTTGTGGATTAAGTGACCGCTGCGGGAGCTGCAATGTTTTCTCTTTGCCATACCCGTTTATGTTTCATAAATAGGGAGTTCATCAACGTTTGAGAGTTTATAACTTTGCAGTAGAGGTTATTTCAGCCCAGCTGGAGACAGCAGTTCAGAGCTTGTGTTCTGTTGTACGTGGGAAGGTAAGTACTCAGTAGCCAAAATGTGTGCCCTGTGAGCGCCCCAGCCACATCGCTATCCAGAATAGAACAATCAACCAGTCACGGTGCATATAGGGAAAATAGGCCAAAATATTGAGTGAGGGAGCCCACTGTTACCCCAGGCCTAGTCCTTGGCCAGTAACAGATATCTGAAAGAGACACGTTAGTGATAGATTCCTTACCTTAGAATATCCCCAGGCGTCAACTGGATCTGGAAATTTTTGCGTAGCAATACCCCTGTGCGTCGGTAGGCGTCGTCCGCGTCCGTCGTCGGCGTAGTTAGCGCTGGAATGACGTCGTCGGAGTACTTAGATGCCGCCCATGCGCGCTGACGTCAGTTCTTCTTTTTTCGTGCCAGCTAGCGCAGATCCGGAGAAGCTCTACCCCATGTCATTTTTTGACTAAACTTTTTGATCGTTTGATCATTTCTTTCTTCGAGTCTTCGGCTCTATCGGTGCCGGTAGGGATTGCCGGGTTCAAACCCTGTTCGAAGTGCGACCGACTGATGTCGGTTACGGACCCCCATCGCCTGTGCCTGAAGTGTCTAGGCCTCGACCACGACGACCGCACCTGCTCCGACTGCCAGGCCCGGACGTCTAAAGCTAGGCGGGAGCGGTCTCGCAAGCAACTCGAACTCCGGCAGTCGGCCCGCGTCGTTCCAGCTCCCGGTCCCACGGGAGGTCAAGGGACCGGTCGCGGGGTCAGAGTCATCGCAGCTCCGGGAGTGGACATCGGACGTCAGGCTCCAAGTCCTCCGGTAAGAGGCATGAGAGGTCGGAGCGACGTCATCGCTCCTCCAACCCACCCCGACGCTCGCACGATGTGGCCGGGGGTTCGGGCGACACCACCCACGCGGCTCTGAGGGAGTCGCAAGCGTCGCCGCCTGCCCCACACCTTTGGGTCCCTGGGCATGGCACGACGCCGGAGGAGATCAAGCGGTACCTCATGGCCATGAGAACCCTCCCTCCTCTGTGGCGCCTACGGGCCCAACGGTCCCGGCTGGAGGCCCTAGCGGGTCGGGGGCTTCGGCCCCAACGCCGTCGGGTGCCTAGGCCCCGACGCCGCCGGCGACTTTGGTCCCGGCGCCGCAGGACCTCACCGGATCCGCTTCCAGATCCGGGTCGTCGGCTGTCGACCTCACTGGCGCCGACCCCACGGGTGTTGCCCCCGGCGCCCGCTGTGGACACCGTCCCCAATGTCCCCTCCGGTCCGACTCTGGCGCCGGAACAGTGCTGCTGGGCGCCGCTTCCGACGGCCTTTGGAGATTTTTATTTCCATGAGGAGGCCCCGTCTGTTAATCCTGCCTTACAGGAAACGGGTGACGAAGGAGATTGGGAGGGGTCTGAGGACCCCCTGGCACGGGAGTGCCAGTCTCAACAGGACTGGACATATGAGCTTGGGAAGGCCAGTGGTATTGACACTTCGCCAGACACTGGATTTGTCTCCCCTCCGACCGTGGCTTCGGAGGAGGGGTCTACACATAGTGTAGTGTTGACGAGGGCGGCCAAGGCCTTAAACCTTGAGCTCCCCGTCGCGGCCGTGAGGACTAACCTCCTCACTGAGGTCCTCAAACCGCAGACAAGCTTCAGCGAGCCTCTGCTGCCATTCAATGAGGCCTTATGTGACGTTCTTGTGGGCACTTGGTCCAAGCCGCCACAGGTCCGCCTGTGGATAGGAACTTGGCCAGACGCTACCGCCCGGCCCCGGGCGACCCTTGCGTTTTGTCCTCCCATCCCACCCCGAGAGTCTGGTTATCCAGGCCTCCACTTCCCAGACCGCATTCCCGTCGGCTCCGCCTGATCGGGAATCCAAGAGATATGAGCAGTTCGGAAAGAAGGTGTTCTCGTCCCTAAGCTTAGGGCTGCGGTCTGTCAATACCGCCTGTCTCTTGGGCCGCTACACCCACACCCTGTGGGACGCGGTCGCGGACGTGCTGCCACAATGTCCGGAGGTGGTCCGGGCTAAACTCGCCCAAACCCTTGTGGAGGGCCGAGATGCAGCGCAATATTCCATCCGGAGTGGGCTGGATACCACGGACTCACTGGGCAGGGCGATGGCAACGACGGTGGTGGTTCGACGCCACGCCTGGTTGAGGTCCGCCAACTTTTCGACCGATGTCCAGGCCACACTTCTGGACATGCCGTTTGATGGCCGTCGCCTCTTTGGCGACAAGGCAGACCATGCGCTTGAGCATTTTAAGGACTCCAGGGCTACGGCCAAGTCCTTGGGCCTTTCGGCCACAGGCCAGCAATCGGGTGCCTTTCGCTCCTTTCGTGGCCAAGGAAGGGGCGCCCCCACACGTGCTGCCAGCCACGCCCCGCAGAATGTTCAACAGCGCGGTGGCGGCCGTGGAAACCGCCGTGGCGGCGGTCGGGGACAACGGCGAGGCCAGTCCACACCACCCTCCGCAGCACCCGCCTCAAAACCTTCCTAGTCCGAGTTTTCAGGCCCATGTGACGCCGGTGGGAGGCAGGGTTCGCCATCACCTCTCCCACTGGCGCACTGTCACGTCAGACAGGTGGGTGCTGCAAATCGTCCGAAGGGGCTACTCCCTCACCTTCGAGGCGACCCCTCCAGCCATGCCACCGCAATTCCACTGCGTGTCGGGGATCACTTGCAACTTCTGCAAGAGGAAGTCACGGCCCTCTTGGCCAAGGGGGCCATCGAGCGCGTTCCTGGGCCGGAAGTAGGGTGTGGTTGTTACTCCCACTACTTTCTGGTACCCAAGAAGGGCAAAGGGGGGCCTACGCCCTATCTTGGACCTGCGGAACGTCAACGGCTTCCTCCGGAAGGAGAAATTCAAGATGCTGACTTTGGCTCAGGTCTTAGCTGCCCTAGACCCTGGAGACTGGCTGGTAGCGTTGGACTTGCAGGACGCTTATTTTCACATCCCCGTCCTGCCGGCCCACCGGCGTTACCTGCGGTTCACAGTAGGCCACAAGCACTTTCAGTTTACCGTGCTCCCCTTCGGCCTTACCAGTGCCCCACCGGTGTTCACGAAGGTGATGGCGGTGGTCGCATCTCATCTGCGCAGGTTAGGGGTGTCAGTCTTCCTGTACCTCGACGACTGGTTGTTGAAGGCGGGCTCGCCCCAAACAGTCAGCCACCTCCAGACTACGGTCGACCTCCTGCACTTGCTGGGGTTCTCCATCAACGTGCCGAAGTCGCACCTGTGTCCCTCTCAGAAGCTCCTCTTCATCGGAGCGGTTCTCGACTCGGCGCAGTTTTGGGTTTACCCACCCGAACAGCGGGTTCGGGATATACAGGCTCTGATTCCAATCTTCCAGCCTTTATCCTGAGTCTTGGTCAGGTTGACGCTGCGGCTTCTGGGGTTGATGGCCTCCTGCATCCTTCTGGTGCATCACGCCCGGTGGCGGATGCGGGCTCTGCAGTGGGACCTGAAGTTTCAGTGGGCCCAGCATCAGGGCAACTTGTCCGATCATGTCTTGATCTCGGAGGGCACTGCGAGACAACTGCAGTTGTGGCTTACGGACCGCGATTGGGTCAGTGGCAGATCCCTCTCCCTACCCCACCCGGAGCGCGTGGTTGTGACGGACGCGTCCCTCCAGTGCTGGGGAGGCCACATGGGAGAGGCGGAGATCAGAGGCCTCAGGTCTCCGGCGGAGTCCCGGCTCCATATCAACCTTTTGGAGCTGCGGGCGATTCGTCTAGCACTGAAGGCATTCCTCCTCTCTGTCTGGGGGAGTGTAGTGCAGGTGTTCACGGACAACACCACCGCCATGTGGTATTGCAACAAACAGGGCGGGGTGGGGTCGTGGACCCTATGCCAGGAGGCTCTGCACCTCTGGCAGTGGCTGGAACATCAGGGCGTGACCCTGGTGGTTCAATACCTGGCAGGCTCTCTGAATGCCAGGGCGGATGAACTCAGCCGTCGGTGCATGATGGATTACGAATGGCGCCTGAACTCGGACGTGGCGCAAGGCCTCTTTCAGCAATGGGAAGAGCCTTGGTTAGATCTATTCGCCACAGAAGAGAACGCGCAATGCCATCAGTTCTGCGCATTGGAGTTTCCAAGGCGGCACCCGCTCTGAGACGCTTTTCGTCGCGAGTGGAGTTGCGGTCTATTGTACGCCTTTCCGCCTATACCACTTCTGCCCAGAGTGCTGAAGAAGATCAGGCGCGACGGGGCCCAGGTTATCCTTGTGGCTCCGGACTGGGCACGAAGATACTGGTATCCCGAGCTACTCAGCATGTCAGTCGATCCCCCGATTCGTCTGCCTCTTCGGGAGGACCTTCTGTCGCAGCAGCAGGGGACGGTTCTGCACCCGAACCTGTCCAGTCTCCACCTACAAGCTTGGACATTGAGCGGCGGCAGTTGAGGCCATTTGACTTGCCTCCCGAAGTCTGTGATATCATTCTGGCAGCCAGGCGTCCCTCCACAAAGTCGGTATACGCCTGCAGGTGGAACAGATTTGTGGCGTGGTGCACAGCAAAGGCTGTGGACCCACTCTCTGCACCCCTTTCTGAGGTTCTCCTCTTTCTTCTTTCTCTTGCCAAGCAGGGCTCTGCTCTGGGTACTCTCAAGGGGTACCTTTTTGCCCTTTCCACCTTCTTACGGCTACCTGATCAGCCTTCCTTGTTCAAGTCCCCCATTGTAAATAGGTTTTTGAAGGGCATCACACACATGCTCCCTCCTGTTCCCTTCGTGATGCCCCAGTGGGACTTGAATCTTGTGCTTACTTACCCCATGTGTGCTCCCGTTTGAGCCGCTCCATAACTGTCCTCTCCGTCTTCGTACTCTGAAGACTGCTTTCCTGGTTGCCATCACCTCTGCCAGGAGAGTGAGTGAGCTCCAGGCTCTTTCTTCTACACCTCCTGTTCATCCGGACATGGTTGTGTTGCAAACAAGACCTTCCTTCTTGCCCAAGGTTGTCACGGCCTTCCACATCGGGCAGTCCATTACTTTGCCCACCTTCTTTCCGCCTCCGCATCCCTCGAAAGAGGAAGAGAGGCTCCACCGTCTGGACCCAAAACGTGCTCTCTCTTATTATCTAGATCGCACACGCCAGTTCCGGGTGGATGACCAACTCTTCGTTGGTTACGTGGGCACTAAGAAGGGGAAGGCGGAGCACAAGAGGACCATCTCGTGGTGGATCATCTTGTGTATCCAGGCATGTTACTCCATGGCCAGAAAGGAGCCCCCTGCTGGATTGTGGGCTCATTCTACTCGGGCCACGGCGACTGTGCCGAGGAGTGCCCTTGCAGGACATTGGCCAGGCAGCTACGTGGGCCTCGCTGCACACATTTGCACGACACTACTGCCTGGACAGCCAAGTCCGGAGGGATGGCTTCTTTGGCCGTTCCGTCCTCCAGGACTTTCTGGTGTGAGAATTGGTTTGCAGACCCACCACTGGGGTTGGTATTGCTGGGGTATCTATTCTAAGGTAAGGAATCTATCACTAACGTGTCTCTCAGATGCACAAGTTACTACTTGTGTAACGATATATCTGTAAGAGACATTAGTTAGTGATAGATTCCTTACCGACCGACCCATCCTCCCCGTTCTGCGAACAGATATATAGGGTTAAGGTCATCCCCTTTCAGGGCCCTAGTTTCATGGCACCAGTGTTGGTTCTATCATGGCTCTGCGTATCTGGCGCGGAAAAGCTGTGTATCAGAACTGACGTCATCGCGCATGGGCGGCGTCTAAGTACTCCGACGTCTTTCCGGCGCTAACGACGCCGACGACGGACGCGGAGCTGCGGACGACGCCTACCGACGCGCAGGGGTATTGCTACGCAAAAATTTCCGGATCCAGTCTGACGCCTGGGGATATTCTAAGGTAAGGAATCTATTACTAACTAATGTGTCTTACAGATATATTGTTACACAAGTAGTAACTTGTGCATCCCTACCACCGCTCATCCATACATTCAGGTTTATTGTAGTGCACAGTCTCAGCCTTCCGTTGCAGATTGGTGCTTCTCCTACGCAGGAACAACCTGTCTGGTGTTTCTCCCTACTATAGGGCCACCCTACAACAAGAAGATATACAGTTACTGTGTACAATTCCAGCCACCTGAGACTGTCTGCACAATACCTACCTCCCTCCAATTGGCACGAGGTTGCTCCATTGTGAGTAGCCTGGGCTCATCTGATTCTCCACAACCTGGCTGGTCAGAATGTTTTCACTGTGGGCCCATACAGTTGCCTTGTTGGGTTGCAGTAGTCACATGGGGATTGCACCCACTCCATTAACCTTCTTTTAAGCGGCAAAGCAATGTTGCTTCTAGATATTAGCAAAGTATTCGGTCTCTCAACTTCAGCATAAATGCAGCGTGTTGTCTCAGGATTGTGAAGTTTCTTATTAAGCAGGTCTGGGAGCTTCACGCTAGAGCATCTTATGGGCTATCTGGCCAGTCATCATGCTAAATAATCTACCTGCTATGGTAACTGTAGGTCACAGTTCTTTTGCACACCGGTATAGAGATTAACTTTTTAGAGAGAATTTAGCTTCAGAAATGTAAATATTTGCAGAATGATGTACCACAAATCAAAAGCCTTGCTTGAGAGGGGATTCAGAACTTTTTAGGTAAAAGTGTGAAAACCTAAGTTATGTTTGAATCGATTATGATATTTAATATCCAAAACGACATATGTTGCATTGTTTGGTTAGAATGTTGACATTATTATACAAAGCATACAGATCTAATTTATTTTGAATGGCGGGTCCAGTTGTTCCCAGAAAGAGAATTAAGCCACAAGGCAAATGTATACATTGGCTGCAAATGTGTGTAGTGGCTCATTTGCTGCCATTCAAACTTTGAGACCTTAGTGCTAATACACGTTTTGGTCACAGAGCAAATATTGTGTGATCTCCCAGAGGCTTAAATTGTTTCAGTGATATGTAGTGAATCTCTATAGCTACAAACATTTATGTATGATTTCTAGCAAGGTTTATGGCCCCACTCCCTCCATAAGACATTGGTTTCTCTTCTCTGAATGAGACCCTCTTCTCCCACAAGAGGCAGGCAGGAGTGCTTAACAGGCGTAGACCCCCCTCCCCCCGCCCTTCACCCCCTTTATATGTGAAAAGCATTGCCCTGGGTTTAGTGATTTGTAGTGTTGTACCTTATCAAAATTACAGTTTTCCTGTCTTTCATAACAGTACTTGAGCACAACCAGGATTTACGATAGTACATTTGCGCTAGTGGAGTCAGTCAACCTTCAGAAACCATATATTGTCACACTAAAGGTAGATTAAGGGCAAAATAACCTTGATTTAATGCCACGTTTTTCCCCTTCATATCATTTATAAAAGGGAAACAAAACTGTTCAATTGGACAAGATGCAAAAAATCTTCTCATTCCTTATACTGTATTGGCTTAGTGACCAGATATGCTTTTGAGGATTACATCATCAAATGGTGGTCCTGAAAGTACTGTTTGAATTCCATGTTGACTATTAACTTCCTGTCAGCCAAAATGAGAAACGACCTTCAAAATATCTCCATATTTTTTTTTCGGGATTGCAATTCTTTCAGATGCCATTCCGGTTAATTTTTATCGATCATATTTGCTGTTGATTTCAATTTCTTTAATATGACATGACTTCGCATTGTTTCTCCTTATTTTTTTATTGTTAACGAATAAAGTGGTACAAGTCAGTTCTATTTTTTTCTGAGTTTACCCGTTTAAGCCAGATAATGCCTACTTGTTCAGATCATGTTTAAACTTAAGAAGTACATTGACAGCAACATGCCAAATCAGTCTCAAAACCTCATAAAATACCAATAACTAGAATTAAAATAATATGCCCCTATAGGGATAATATAAATATATCGTAATAAGATTCAAAAGGCACTTTACATTTGCATTTCTGCTTACGAAATTCATAAAATTAACCAATTTGCTGTTTCAGGTTCGGGCAAAACCTTCGAATAATGAGGACTTCATTGAAGACATTGTTAAAGTCATTAATGGCAGATACAAAGGCCAGTCAGGTAAGTTATACAACTGTAAGATGCAAGGACCTAGCACTGCACATTTGAATCATGATTAAAGTGAAATTCAAGTAGGAATTCCATAATAAGTGTTCAGTAAAGGAAGACAGTGCTACACATCGTTTATTGCTTTATCAAGAATAGTTGTGCAACCGTAAAGTCCCCCAGTGTGGTGTTCATGATCTTACACATGATAGGAGAGATGCAAACAGAAATTACATAACAATTACACCTCATAATATCAACCGTAACATCATCAGTGACATTAATGGAGTGGGTCAACTTCCTTTATCCTAGACCACTCTAGGTTTTAGAGGCGCCCAAAAAGCAAATCTCCGGTCAGAAATCAATAAACCACTGGTCAGATATGCTTTGTATTATGGGATGGACCTAGCTGCTTTTTAGGTCTTGCCTACGCAGCGTGCATGTGCTGCATAGGAGAGAGACCTAATGCCATTGGCACAACTTTGGGGGCAAAAACGTGCAAGCGTTGCATTGTTTGCAATGGCAACACGTGCATGTCTGGCGATTTTCCTTGCTGGAGGGCATGGCACCATATGGTTGCACGCTTCCGCAAGGGAATCGCGCAGTCCCCTTCCCCTGCTGCCGCACGGAAATTCTTCTGGTGTCTGTTGTCAGCGTAAAGGCCTCCTTATAGTCCTTCTTCGGTGTCCCTTAATTTATTTCTCTAGTCTCCTCTCGCTGTCATCACGTTCTGTTTAACCTGTGTGCGTTGGTGCCGGCAGCGATGGCGGACCCTGCACGAGTGCTGGAGGCTTTCAACAGCCTGATTCAACAGGAGCGGCTCGGGGGTACATTACCCGTGCATTGCAGGGTGCCCGGGACACTGAGGTACTGCGAGGGGCACAAGTGAGTGGCTCAGTAAAGCAGAAGGCGTACTGGTTGCAGAGTAGGTATAAACTTGGGAGTGTGGGGGCAGTTGTAAATTTGGGCAAATTGTCAACCAATTGAGATCGAAGATTAGAAATGGGTTCTAGTTACCAGTTGTCTACAATAGGTCATTCCCTCCTGTACCCGTCTTCGGTGACGTCTTGCAACTAGGAGTTGTGTAGGAGCAACATTGCGTCTTCAATGCCTAGGCTCTGGGACTCACAAAGCGCACGTGAGCATAAGTTCACGCTCTTGACTACACGGGGTGAGCTCATAGAAGGGTCAATGATGCAGAAGCAACTCTCCCCTGGCTTGTCCAGAGGCTCTGATGTTCTACAGCAGCCCCTGCAACCGATCGCCATCCAACTCATTGCCGTGATGACCTGGAGTACCAGCAATGAAACTGGACTTCAGAGTACCCAGGCCGGGACTTCAAGAGCATCTGAGTCCACAGCCCCGAACCATGGCCTACAACAAAAGCCTATACTCTGTTCGGGCAGGCATAGGATATGAAGCGATGACATTGTGAAATGTTCCAACGAGGACTCTACCACAGAGCATTAAATAGTTAATGTATACAGGTTATTTTGTTAAGGATTTGTATGGTTTCAGGAGTACATGTGTCTGCAGAGATGGCTGACCCACTTTTCCTTGGAACTCCCCATAACTGTGCATCAGGGGGTGGACATCTTTTGTTTAAAGCTTTGCAGGTGGCAATCCTCTCCCTTTATTGTACACGCAGACCCTTTTGCCATTCTTGTTTTGTATATCAAAGTTGCAGCTGCGTGTAGTGGTATAGCACCAACGTAGCTGGGAATCAACGAAGCGCTGAAGAGAAGGGCAAGAGCCCAAGGTACTTAACCTCTTAAGTGCTGCGTCGGGGCGTTGGCCGACGGCAGCACTACCTCCCCAGTGCTGCGCACGTCCATTGGACGTCCATTCCGCACTAGTTCCAATGGACAGCGCAGCACTGGGGAGGGATATTTGCGCCGCATCTAAGGTGTTAACAGGTGACCCCGTGGTTTTTTTTGTGCAGAAATGTGTTTTCAGTTTCTTTCTGAATTTGAGGAGGGTGGGGCAGTTCTGAAGTTGATGTGGATATTACAGACCCTGGATGCGAAGATGGTGAATGCCCGTCTTTTGGCCTTTTTGTGCCTTGCATTTCCTCCTAGCGGTGTGCTGTCTGCCTCAGATGGCTAGTTTACAGTTAGATCTGCAAGTATTTATTTACTTAATTAAAATGACATTGAGGGCTGTGCTAGATTTGACTGAACCCTCATATCCATCATTTCTGGAGCACTCGGCATGGGTGGGTTTTACCATTGTTTAACTAATGTTATTGTTATAGCTTTTTCGTAATATGGTAATTTCTCTCATGATTGGTCTCAGTTGGCATCCAGAGATTCTTTATTTTCTTTCCCCCTCTTACTGTTCTTCCACCCTCTTCACCATCAGCACTGGGTGTGACTCTGCAAATCTGTCACTGCACAAGACCTCGCCAAGTTTCAGGGGTCAGCAGGGAGTGAGAGGGTGGCTGTCCCTTTCTCCTGGGGTGCAGGGTGGATCCCAGATAAGGCGAATCCAGAGTGATATTTGCGTGTCGAATGTCACAGAGAGCTGCCAAGAAGCAGGGAGCCTGAGTAAAATATATCTTCCTCCTTTTACCATACCTACGGATTATAAACTGCGGCTCCGACCCTTGGTCTGCCACAGAAAGTGCTTAAGGCTGCGTGGCATCTATTGTTCACTTAAGAGGCTTGTGTTCTTATGGCTGACCTGCCAATTTAGGCACCTGGGGACCAGAGTTCTAATCTCGAATCCGGCTGAAAACGTAGTGATTCCGCAAATCACTTAACAAGTGCGTATAATTTTAGATATGTGTGCCGCTGTGTGAAATGTGATGTCATTGTGCACTTCGGACGTGCCGATCCATTCTATGCTTCTTCTTTAACCCCTCATTCAGCCAGCTGTGCGTCCTAGGTTTACACTGGAATGCTTTAGTGGTACTTTTGCAACCCATGTAGGTGATCTCAGCACTCTACCACGCGCCCCTAGTTGTGGAAAGGCTTCCCAGATCACATGATCTGCTGCACATACATACACATGGACCCGGAAGGCGGAAGGGCAGTATGGGTCATTTGCTGAACATGAACTTTAGAGATGCCTCCTCCCCATCTATTGCTTGAGAGGTCCCTTTTTCTATCCACACCTGATACCACAGCAGTGAAGCAGTATATAGTGGTACTGTATACATCACTATAGCTTTAAGGGATGCGTCGCTGGCCAGTT
Source organism: Lissotriton vulgaris (assembly GCF_964263255.1). NCBI lineage: Eukaryota > Metazoa > Chordata > Amphibia > Caudata > Salamandridae > Lissotriton > Lissotriton vulgaris. Next base: position 2,050,473,851 of record NC_141685.1, read on the forward strand.
CTATTCATAATTGCCCCCACCCTTCCAGGAAGGCAGATGTGGATTATAAGGGCAGTAAAGAGCTTCATGGCCCAGTGACTTTTGATAAATAAGTAACAATAGGAAAGTGGTACTCTGTGTGCCGGTGAACCCTCCTCTCCTCCCCAGCCCCCACAACTACCCAATCAAAATATTTGCATTTCATCAAGAAATATACATGATTACATAAATTGTTCAGTTTTTTTTTTGTATGTGTAAACTACGCTGTGAATGGTCAACCATGATGATGATCATGATGGTGCGGGGAAGGTGTTTAGTCAGGTCAGTACTTTAAATAGAACAGGAGGAATTATGAGAGATGGGGATTTGGGGCCTTCTCCATGTTTTAAAAGCTCTTTGTTCATTTCTCATTTCAGTGTAGTGAAAACTCTTCCAAGGATTTTTAATTTTTATTTAAATCTGTAACTTTTGATAGCAATGAAAAAGCTATTTGAGACATTACCTCGGTGAAGGGTTCAGTGTGATAAACAAGTCAACAAACGTGCTTGAAGCCTGCCTGGTCCTTCTCCGCTCTTCTGCTCCTGATCCTTCTCCTCTCTTCTGTTCCTGGTCCTTCTCCCCTCTTCTGTTCCTGGTCCTTCTCCCCTCTCCTGCTCCTGGTCCTTCTCTCCTCTTCTGTTCCTGCTCCCCTTTTCTGCTACTGGTCCTTCTCCCATCTTCTGCTGCCCATCTCCTGCTCCTGGTCCTTCTTCCCTCTTCTGCTCCTTCTCTCATCTTCTGCTCCTGCCCTTCTTCCCTCTTCTGCTCCTGGTCCTTCTCTCGTATCCTGCTCCAGGTCTATCTCCTGCCTCCTGGTCCTTCTCCCATTTTCTGCTCCTGCTCCTTCTCCCATCTTCTGCTCCGGCTCCTTCTCCTTATCCCCTCTTCTGCTCATGGCCCTGCTCCCCTCTTCTGCTCATGGCCCTGCTCCCCTCTTCTGCTCCTGGTCCTTCTCCCCTCTTCTACTCCTGGTCCTTCTCCCCTCTTCTGCTCCTGATCCTTCTCCCCTCTTCTGCTCCTGGTCCTTCTCCCCTCTTCTGCTCCTGGTCCTTCTCCCCTCTCCTGCTCCTTCTCCCCTCTCCTGCTCCTTCTCCCCTCTCCTGCTCCTTCTTCCCTCTTCTGCTCCTGGTCCTTCTCTCGTCTTCTGCTCCTGGCCCTTCTCCCATCTTCTGCTCCTGGCCCTTCTCCCATCTTCTGCTCCTGGTCCTTCTCCCGTATCCTGCTCCAGGTCTATCTCCCGTCTCCTGGTCCTTCTCCCATCTTCTGCTCCTTCTCCCATCTCCTGTTCCTGCTCCTTCTCCAATCTTCTGCTCCTTCTCCTGCTCCCCTCTTCTACTCATGGCCCTGCTCCCATCTTCTGCTCATGGCCCTGCTCCCCTCTTCTGCTCATGGCCCTGCTCCCCTCTTCTGCTCATGGCCCTTCTCCCCTCTTCTGGTCATGGCCCTGCTACCCTCTTCTGGTCATGGCCCTGCTCCCCTCTTCTAATACTGGCCCTTCTCCCCTCTTCTGCTCCTTGCCCTTCTCCCCTTTTCTGCTCCTGGCCCTTCTCCCTCTTCTGCTCCTGGCTCTCTCCCCTCTTCTGCTCCTGCAATTTGAGACATTACCTTGATGAAGGGTTCAGTGTGTTAAACAAGTCAATAAACGTGCTTGAAGCCTGCCTGGTCCTTCTCCCGTCTTTTGCTCCAGGTCCTTCTCACATCTTCTGCTCCTGGTCCTTCTCTGCTCTTCTGCTCCTGGTCCTTCTCCCCTCTTCTGCTCCTGGTCCTTCTCCCCTCTTCTGCTCCTGGTCCTTCTCCCCTCTTCTACTCCTGGTCCTTCTCCCCTCTTCTACTCCTGGTCCTTCTCCCCTCTTCTGCTCCTGGCCCTTCTCCCCTCTTCTGCTCCTGGCCCTTCTCCCCTCTTCTGCTCCTGGCCCTTCTCCCCTCTTCTGCTCCTGACCCTTCTCCCCTCTTCTGCTCCTGGCCATTCTCCCCTCTTCTGCTCCTGGCCATTCTCCCCTCTTCTGCTCCTGGCCCTTCTCCCCTCTTCTGCTCCTGGCCCTTCTCCCCTCTTCTGCTCCTGGCCCTTCTCCCCTCTTCTGCTCCTGGCCCTTCTCCCCTCTTCTGCTCCTGGCCCTTCTCCCCTCTTCTGCTCCTGGCCCTTCTCCCCTCTTCTGCTCCTGGCCCTTCTCCCCTCTCCTGCTCCTGGCCCTTCTCCCCTCACCTGCTCCTGGTCCTTCTCCTTCTCCTCTCTTGTGTTTGTGGTCCTTCTCCCCTCTCCTACTCCTGGCCCTTCTCCCCTCTCCTACTCCTGGTCCTTCTCACCTCTCCTACTCCTGGCCCTTCTCCCCTCTCCTGCTCCTGGTCCTTCTCCCCTTTCCTGCTCCTGGTCCTTCTCCCCTCTCCTGCACCTGGTCCTTCTCCCCTCTTCTGCTCCTGGTCCTTCTCCCGTATCCTGCTCCAGGTCTGTGTCCCATCTCCTGGTCCTTCTCCCATCTTCTGCTACCATCTTCTTCTCCTGCTCCTTCTCCTGCTCCTTCTCCCCTCTTCTGCTCCCGGCTCCTTCTCCCATCTTCTGCTCCCGGCCCTTCTCCCCTCTTCTGCTCCTGGCCCTTCTCCCCTCTTCTGCTCCTGGCCCTTCTCCCCTCTTCTGCTCCTGGCCATTCTCCCCTCTTCTGCTCTTGGCCCTGCTCCCCTCTTCTGCTCATGGCCATTCTCCCCTCTTCTGCTCATGCCCCTGCTCCCCTCTTCTGCTCATGGCCCTTCTCCCCTCTTCTGCTCCTGGCCATTCTCCCCTCTTCTGCTCCTGGCCCTTCTCCCCTCTTCTGCTCATGGCCCTTCTCCCCTCTTCTGCTCATGGCCCTTCTCTCTTCTTCTGCTCCTTGCCCTTCGCCCTTCTTCTGCTCCTTGCCCTTCTCCCCTCTTCTGCTCCTGGCCCTTCTCCCCTCTTCTGCTCCTGGCCCTTCTCCCCTCTTCTGCTCCTGGCCCTTCTCCCTTCTTCTGCTCCTGGCCCTTCTCCCCTCTTCTGCTCCTGGCCCTTCTCCCTTCTTCTGCTCCTGGCCCTTCTCCCCTCTTCTGCTCCTGGCCCGTCTCCCCTCTTCTGCTCCTGGCCCGTCTCCCGTCTTCTGCTCCTGGCCCTTCTCCCCTCTTCTGCTCCTGGTCCTTCTCCCCTCTCCTGGTCCTTCTCCTTCTCCTCTCTTGTGTTTGTGGTCCTTCTCCCTCTCCTACTCCTTCTCCCCTCCCCTCTCCTACTCCTGATCCTTCTCCCCTCTCCTGCTCCTGATCCTTCTCCCCTCTCCTGCTCCTGGTCCTTCTCCCCTCTCCTGCTCCTGGTCCTTCTCCCCTCTCCTGCTCCTGGTCCATCTCCCCTCTCCTGCTCCTGGTCCATCTCCCCTCTCCTGCTCCTGGTCCATCTCCCCTCTCCTGCTCCTGGTCCTTCTCCCCTCTCCTGCTCCTGGTCCTTCTCCCCTCTCCTGCTCCTGGTCCTTCTCCCCTCTCCTGCACCTGGTCCTTCTCCCATCTGCTGCTGCCCTTCTCCCCTCTCCTGCTCCTGGTCATTCTCTCGTCTTCTGCTCCTGGCCCTTCTCCCCTCTTCTGCTCCTGGTCCTTCTCCCATCTCCTAGTCCTTCTCCCATCTTCTGCTCCTGCTCCTTCTCCACCTTCTGCTCCTTCTCCATCTTCTGCTCCTTCTCCATCTTCTGCTCCTTCTCCATCTTCTGCTCCTTCTCCCATCTTCTGCTCCTTCTCCCATCTTCTGCTCCTTCTCCCATCTTCTGCTCCCGGCTCCTGCTCCCATCTTCTGCTCCCTGCTCCTTCTGCCCTCTTCTGCTCCCGGCCCTTCTCCCCTCTTCTGCTCCCGGCCCTTCTACCCTTTTCTGCTCCTGGCCCTTCTCCCCTTTTCTGCTCCTGGCCCTTCTCCCCTCTTCTGCTCCTGGCCCTTCTCCCCTCTTCTGCTCCTGGCCATTCTCCCCTCTTCTGCTCCTGGCCATTCTCCCCTTTCCTGCTCATGGCCCTTCTCCCCTCTTCTGCTCATGGCCATTCTCCCCTCTTCTGCTCCTGGCCATTCTCCCCTCTTCTGCTCCTGGCCCTTCTCCCCTCTTCTGCTCCTGGCCCTTCTCCCCTCTTCTGCTCCTGGCCCTTCTCCCCTCTTCTGCTCCTGACCCTTCTCCCCTCTTCTGCTCCTGGCCATTCTCCCCTCTTCTGCTCCTGGCCATTCTCCCCTCTTCTGCTCCTGGCCCTTCTCCCCTCTTCTGCTCCTGGCCCTTCTCCCCTCTTCTGCTCCTGGCCCTTCTCCCCTCTTCTGCTCCTGGCCCTTCTCCCCTCTTCTGCTCCTGGCCCTTCTCCCCTCTTCTGCTCCTGGCCCTTCTCCCCTCTCCTGCTCCTGGTCCTTCTCCTTCTCCTCTCTTGTGTTTGTGGTCCTTCTCCTTCTCCTCTCTTGTGTTTGTGGTCCTTCTCCCCTCTCCTACTCCTGGCCCTTCTCACCTCTCCTACTCCTGGTCCTTCTCACCTCTCCTGCTCCTGGTCCTTCTCCCCTTTCCTGCTCCTGGTCCTTCTCCCCTCTCCTGCACCTGGTCCTTCTCCCCTCTTCTGCTCCTGGTCCTTCTCCCGTATCCTGCTCCAGGTCTGTGTCCCATCTCCTGGTCCTTCTCCCATCTTCTGCTACCATCTTCTTCTCCTGCTTCTTCTCCTGCTCCTTCTCCCCTCTTCTGCTCCCGGCTCCTTCTCCCATCTTCTGCTCCCGGCTCCTTCTCCCCTCTTCTGCTCCTGGCCCTTCTCCCCTCTTCTGCTCCTGGCCCTTCTCCCCTCTTCTGCTCCTGGCCCTTCTCCTCTCTTCTGCTCCTGGCCATTCTCCCCTCTTCTGCTCCTGGCCATTCTCCCCTCTTCTGCTCTTGGCCCTGCTCCCCTCTTCTGCTCATGGCCATTCTCCCCTCTTCTGCTCATGGCCCTGCTCCCCTCTTCTGCTCCTGGCCCTTCTCCCCTCTTCTGCTCCTGGCCATTCTCCCCTCTTCTGCTCCTGGCCCTTCTCCCCTCTTCTGCTCATGGCCCTTCTCCCCTCTTCTGCTCATGGCCCGTCTCTCTTCTTCTGCTCCTTGCCCTTCTCCCCTCTTCTGCTCATGGCTCTTCTCCCCTCTTCTGCTCCTGGCCCTTCTCCCCTCTTCTGCTCCTGGCCCTTCTCCCCTCTTCTGCTCCTGGCCCTTCTCCCCTCTTCTGCTCCTGGCCCTTCTCCCTTCTTCTGCTCCTGGCCCGTCTCCCCTCTTCTGCTCCTGGCCCGTCTACCCTCTTTTGCTCCTGGCCCGTCTCCCCTCTTCTGCTCCTGGCCCTTCTCCCCTCTTCTGCTCCTGATCCTTCTCCCCTCTCCTGCTCCTGGTCCTTCTCCTTCTCCCCTCTCCTGCTCCTGGTCCTTCTCTCCTCTCCTGCACCTGGTCCTTCTCCCCTCTCCTGCTCCTGGTCCTTCTCCCCTCTCCTGCACCTGGTCCTTCTCCCATCTGCGGCTGCCCTTCTCCCCTCTCCTGCTCCTGGTCATTCTCTCGTCTTCTGCTCCTGGCCCTTCTCCCCTCTTCTGCTCCTGGTCCTTCTCCCATATCCTAGTCCTTCTCCCATCTCCTAGTCCTTCTCCCATCTTCTGCTCCTGCTCCCATCTTCTGCTCCTTCTCCCATCTTCTGCTCCCGGCTCCTGCTCCCATCTTCTGCTCCCTGCTCCTTCTGCCCTCTTCTGCTCCCGGCCCTTCTCCCCTCTTCTGCTCCCGGCCCTTCTACCCTTTTCTGCTCCTGGCCCTTCTCCCCTTTTCTGCTCCTGGCCCTTCTCCCCTCTTCTGCTCCTGGCCCTTCTCCCCTCTTCTGCTCCTGGCCCTTCTCCCCTCTTCTGCTCCTGGCCCTTCTCCCCTCTTCTGCTTTTGGCCCTTCTCCCCTCTTCTGCTCCTGGCCATTCTCCCCTCTTCTGCTCCTGGCCCTTCTCCCCTCATCTGCTCATGGCCCTTCTCCCCTCTTCTGCTCCTGACCCTTCTCCCCTCTTCTGCTCCTGGCCCTTCTCCCCTCTTCTGCTCCTGGCCCTTCTCCCCTCTTCTGCTCCTGACCCTTCTCCCCTCTTCTGCTCCTGGCCCTTCTCCCCTCTTCTGCTCCTGGCCCTTCTCCCCTCTTCTGCTCCTGGCCCTTCTCCCCTCTTATGCTCCTGACCCTTCTCCCATCTAATGCTCTAGCTCGTTCTCCTTCTCCCCTCTTCTGCTCCTGGCCCTTCTCCCCTCTTCTGGTCCTGGCCCTCTCCCCTCTTCTGCTCCTGGTCCTCTTCCCCACTTCTGCTCCTGGTCCTTCTCCCCTCTTCTGCTCGTGGTCCTTCTCCCCTCTTCTGCTCGTGGTCCTTCTCCCCTCTTCTGCTCCTGGCCCTTCTCCCCTCTTCTGCTCCTAGCCCTTCTCCCCTTTTCTGCTCCTGGCCCTTCTCCAGTATCCTGCTCCAGGTCTATCTCCCGTCTCCTGGTCCTTCTCCCCTCTTCTGCTCCGGCTCCTTCTCCTTCTCCCCTCTTCTGCTCTTGGCCCTGCTCCCCTCTTCTGCTCATGGCCCTGCTCCCCTCTTCTGCTCCTGTCCCTACTCCAATCTTCTGCTCCGGCTCCTTCTCCCCTCTTCTGCTCTTGGCCCTGCTCCCCTCTTCTGCTCATGGCCCTGCTCCCCTCTTCTGCTCATGGCCCTGCTCCCCTCTTCTGCTCCTGTCCCTTCTCCAATTTTCTGCTCCGGCTCCTTCTCCTTCTCCCCTCTTCTGCTCCGGCTCCTTCTCCCCTCTCCTGCTCCTGGTCGTTCTCCCCTCTCCTGCTCCTGGTCCCTCTCCTCTCTCCTGGTCCCTCTCCTTCTCCTGGTCCTTCTCCCCTCTCCTGCTCCTGGTCCTTCTCCCCTCTCCTGCTCCTGGTCCTTCTCCCCTCTCCTGCTCCTGGTCCTTCTCCCCTCTTCTGCTCCTGGTCCTTCTCCCCTCTCCTGCTCCTGGCCCTTCTCCCTTCTCCTGCTCCTGGCCCTTCTCCCTTCTCCTGCTCCTGGTCCTTCTCCCCTCTCCTGGTCCTTCTCCCCTCTCCTAGTCCTTCTCCCCTCTTCTGCTCCTGGTCCTTCTCCCCTCTCCTGCTCCTGGTCCTTCTCCCCTCTTCTGCTCCTGGTCCTTCTCCCCTCTTCTGCTCCTGGTCCTTCTCCCCTCTCCTGCTCCTGGTCCTTCTCCCCTCTCCTGCTCCTGGCCCTTCTCCCTTCTCCTGCTCCTGGTCCTTCTCCCGGCCCTTCTCCCTTCTCCTGCTCCTGGTCCTTCTCCCCTCTCCTGGTCCTTCTCCCCTCTCCTGGTCCTTCTCCCCTCTTCTGCTCCTGGTCCTTCTCCCCTCTCCTGCTCCTGGTCCTTCTCCCCTCTTCTGCTCCTGGTCCTTCTCCCCTCTTCTGCTCCTGGTCCTTCTCCCCTCTTCTGCTCCTGGCCATTTTCCCCTCTTCTGGTCCTTCTCACGTATCTGGCTCCAGTCTGTCTCGCGTCCCCTGGTCCTTCTCCCATCTTCTGGTCCTTCTCCCCTCTTCTGCTCCTGGCCCTTCTCCCCTCTTCTGCTCCTGGCCCTCCTCCCCTCTTCTGCTCCTGGCCCTTCTCCCTCATTCTGCTGCTGACACGCATACATATTAAAAAAATTTATTTACAGCTCAAAGTGGCAGTAAATATAATAAAATGGGGCCTGATTAATTTTATTGGCCCCCACATGCATATCATTTATGGAATGATGCAGCATAACTCATACACACATGCTCACACTTTAGCAAATTTTTTTCCATTGCTACTCCGCATCGTCGATGAGTATTTCTTTGAGCTGATGTTGCACGCAGACGGATGGTGCAGTGAGCTAAAAAACGGTGTTGGATCCAGCCCTGATCTCTTGACTGGGTGAGAGCTTTCTGCTTAATTCAGAGACTCTGTCCCTCACCACCCCTTGTTGTAAATATTGATGTTGCACGCATCGGCAACAAGCATTGGCAAGGCCAAAAATTCAAAAAGTGAGACCTTGTATCTGGTTTACTTTAAAAAACAAGCATTTGCAATGCAGTAGGTCTCGCATTTACGAGAGTTTGAGCTAATGGCATTGTAAATGACAATGCCTTTTTTATTTATGTGTTGGTTTTTACAAACCGATAAATAAAAAGTATTGTCATCTACAATTTAAGACCACCTGTCAGTGGTCTTAAAAAAAAAAAAGTCTAGAGGGAAAAAGAGTAATGTGCTGGTATCGAACGCATCAGCATATACATTCAGTGTTTTTTTATCAAATACAAAATACCTGTGACAGAGCATTAGGATGAAAAGCGCATAACAACAACCCATAGGTCATTCTAGGTCCTGACGGCATTCTTTGGGAGTAAAAATGTAGTTTGCCCTTATCTAGTTCACAGCGATACCAAAGGGGATGATGGACTGAGCATTTGAGCAAATCAAACACTCACACCCAGTCAACTGATCTGGGTTTAATCCATTATCATTCTTTAGCTCACTCCACCACCCCAGTTCAGATATGCAAATCAGTCTGACCCTGTGCCTCATGGGACCAGTCTAGCCCGAACTGCCAAGCCATGTCTTCCCTGGACCGGAAACAAGCATCCTGGGACCTGTTTCGGGTTCATAACCCTCGTCAGCCAGGCTATCTTGAATCCAGTAGCAAAGTGAGCAAGCGACCCATGTCTCGGCATACCCTGCAATCTTAGGGCGAACAAAGCGATACCAAAGGGGATGATGGACAGAGCGTTTGAGCAAATCACACACTCACCCCCAGTCAACTGATCTGGGTTTAATCTATCATCATTCTTTAGCTCACTCCACCACCCCACTCCAGACATGGCCATATGCAATTCAGTCTGACCCTGTGCATCATGGGAACAGTCCAGCCCGAACTGCCAAGCCATGTCTTCCCTGGACCGGAAACTAGCAACAGGGAATAATAAAAATGTGATTGAACTTGGATAAATTGTAAAGTATTTATGGTACCAAAGACGGAGTGCTGGTTGTAGTGTTACCTCGCTCCAGTTTCTGAAGCAGTTATTCTATAAAATGTTACATTCCTGAAAACTAACACATGAAAGATATTTCTTTGACCATACTTCCGCTAATAAACATAGAATGAAAATTGTTGAACGAAATGAGTGACATCTACCTGCATGCTAGTACCTAGCCACACAATTATACGGACGAAACATTTTTTTTTTAATATTCAATTTACCCTGCCAAACGGATGAGGTTTTGCTTACGTTTGGAAAGTGCATGCACTTGAGTTTGAAAATGGTGTACATTGTCTTTTCTAAGGGTCATCTCAACAGGAGGTTATGTAGCCTTATACTCGAGCTTTTTGTTAATAGAATGTCATTATTTTGTTGAGATTTGTGGTAATGTGTGATTTACCATTAAATGTTTGACACATCTCTGATACAAAAGAAGTGCATGATCACTCTGAATAGCTTTTGTACAAGTTAATGTTTTAAAATGTGTTTAGTCATCGAGTTAAAACCATTAACACGATAATTATAGTATTCATTATCACCATGTTGAGTTCCTATTTATGTCATGTAGTTCGTTTCCTAAGGTGAATGATAGCTTGTTTGACATACAAATATAAAAATAATACCATTTATTGATCCCAAATTCATAATCAATCGTTTGCTAAAAACATCCGTAAAGACGACTGAAAAAGCCAAACCAAGAATTGGAAAATTTAAATAGTTGAGTTGAGTTGAGATAGGACTTGTAAAGCGCAACTTTGCCCGTAGGCGTCAAGGCGCTGAGGATGGAAAAGCTGTGTGATAGAAAAGTGGAGCGTGCCAATTACAGGTATGCCTTCCTGAAGAGCCAGGTCTTCAGAGCCCTTCGGAAGAGAGAATGGGAGGTTTGTCCCTTAATCTCGACCGGCAGGGTGTTCCAAATCTTGGGCGCAAGGGAGCAGAAAGCCCTCTCGCTCCATCTGGGTTTGTTGATTTTGGGTACAGAAAGAAGAAATTTGTTGGCTGAGCGAAGTGTCCTGCCGGGGACATAGAGGGTCACCAAGGATCTGACGTCTTCTGATCCAGTACCGTGTAAAGCACGGTGGGTGAGGCAAAGGACCTTGAACTCTGTTCTTGCCTGGATGGGGAGCCAATGCAAATCCTTCCTAATTGAGGTGCCTGAGGCAAACCTTGGGGCGTCTACGACAAACCGAGCTGCTGCGTTTTGTACTATTTGAAGGCGCTGCACCTGTAGTTTATTAATTCCTAGGTACAGCGCGTTGCAGTAGTCTAACCTTGAGGAAATTAGAGCCACCGTAACCAGTTTACGGGCCTCGGTGGTAAGATAGTGTACTAAGTTCCTCAAGGTTCTGACGACACTGCAACATGTGGAAGTCGTCCTGCTGACCTGTTTGTCAATCGAGAGCTTGGTATCGAAAATAACACCCAGGTTCCAAGCGGACTGAGAGGGCGTAGGACAGGCTCCAAGGGCGGAGGGCCACCAATCCGTTGACCACATCGCCTCCTTGCCTCCGAAGATCAGCACCTCCGTTTTTTCCCCATTTAATTTGAGGAGATTTCTCACCTTCCAGCCTGCAACTGCTTCCATGCAGTTTCTACATTTCTGAGCTGTGATGTCAGCAGTTTGTGAGAGAGAGACCATGATCTGGGTGTCATCGGCGTAGGATAGAACTTCCAGCCCAAATGATCTTACAAGTCTGACGAGCGATGTTACATAGATATTAAAGAGCGTGGGGCTCAGGGACGAACCCTGAGGCACCCCGCACTGCACAGGTTTGGCTGGGGAAAGAGAATCACCCAGCTTGACCCTATGTGCACGGCCATCCAGGAAAGATTTCAGGAGGCTAAGCGCCGGCTCGTCCACTCCTATCTCCCTAAGGCGTTTGGTTAAAATGGAGGGTGATAGGGTGTCAAATGCGGCTGTAAGGTCGAGCAGGACCAGAAGGGTGGTCTGGCTTTAGCACGGATGTTATTTGTGACAACTGTCAGGGCGGACGCAGTGCTATGTGCCCTCCGGAAGCCGTGCTGGGAGGGGTCAAGTAGGCTGGAGAAGGCACTCTGATGGCTGTTTAAATGGGCCTCTAGCATTTTTGCGGGGGCTGGGAGTAGTGAGATGGGCCGGAAGTTCTTTAAAATCCTGGGATCCAACGAGGCCTTTTTTAGGAGGGGCTTAACTGTGGCCATTTTCCAGGGGGTCGGGAAGACACCTTCCTGGATTGCCAGGTTGATGACTTCCAGAAAAGCAGGAAGAAGAACATCTCTGCATCCGTTAAAGATCTTCAGGGGACAAGGGTCAAGGGGGGATCCTGATTTAAGTTTGTCTAGATGCAGGTTGAGTTGCTCTAGTGTGAGCGGGGGGAAGATGTTAAGATTACCCTGTGACGACTCTATTGGATCTGCTTTCGCGGGATGTAACACTGGGATAGCTGAGGGTCCTAGTTCTTGATTAAGAGCTTCTAGGCCTGAGTGGATGTCCGTTATCTTTTCATTGAAGAAAGTTGAAATCTGATCGCAGAGCTCCTGGGTTGCTATTGTAGGATCAGGGGATTGCAAAACCGACAAAGACTCAACGATTTTGAGCAATTCCCTAGTGGAGCTATACTCTGTAATAGGTGGGATCGCTTCCAAAGGATTCTGGTACCTCGGGCGGTCAAGTTCTGCCATAAGGAGGTTCTTAGTCCTCGCTGTCCTTGCCATCCCCACCGCAGCAGCACCCGGGTCACTTCAAGTTCTGAAACTGGCATCTCTGGCTGACAGACTGTGGGCCAGTGTATCCTACCGCCTCTGACAATAGGTTAGAAGGGTCATGACACCACGGCCGGGAATTGTTGTTGAGCACCTGCTTAGTATGCTAATCTACATCTGCTGGACATCGTCCTGCCCTCAACTTAAATGTAATTACATTGAAAAGCAAGATGGATGCGCAAAACACGTCCTGGATGTGGTATTCCAAGAAGTCAAATACCCCTGACGGCCAAACCAGCAGACAACTCACAGAATCCACGCTCATTGTTTCAGGCTGGGAATCTCAACACCACCTATATGAACCAAAGATTCTAAATGGAACTGTGCCTTGCAGAATGCATTTTGGACCAGTTTTGGTATTTAGTCACGTTTTAGCTCAATTGGAGTGTTTGTTGCCAAGGTTGGCTTGTTCATTAGAAAGCAATGTTAAACTATGTCCTGAAAGGAGGCGCTGTTGGCAGATTCTGGCTGATGTGCTAGATGTGTATCTCGGTTTCACTTTGAAAGGACTAAAAGTAATGTGACTGTCTCATATATAGCATTTTCATCTTTGCTGTCTTTTTCCATTTTGATTTGCTTCCTAGAAGCCATAGTCTTTTCAGAATTTGAGTAGCTCTTAAGCACAGGAACAGTGCGTTAAAGGCCAGTATAAGTAAGGTGTGCAATAATAATGCCTTTGTGCGCTATGTGGCAAGTATTATATGACGAGACGAATACGAAATTGGAATAATTGTATACATTACAGGTAGCCTTAGGAGCACAATGCAGAGTGAAAGACCTAATCAAAATGTTCAGCTTGGGACAGTAAGTCTTTTATAAGTGCCCTATGTCATTCCCAGCTAGGAGATATATATATATATATATATATATATATATATATATCTCATTTTTATATATACTCCAGTCTTTCTAGCATTTTTGCAGCAGTTACCCATTCTAATTAGGCCTTCCTATTAGTTTATTTTGTTCTTGAAAAGATGCGATTTAAACATGCATGTGACCAGACTTACGCACTGCTCTTCTCCCAATGGAATATTTTCTTTATGAAGATTGTGAGATGGCACACTCCTGAGGAGACTATTGCTGGTTTCTTCTAGCCTTTCTGTCCTACCCGTCACTTAACCATAAGGTTAATCTCAAGCTGCTCAATGGTAAGGGCTTGAGTCAGAAAAAAGTAAGATCTCTCTAGATGTTTAGGGATACTCCTGTTTATTGTGAACATATATGACAAAATACATATTTCCCGGTTAATGCGTGAATTACCAGTAACACTTGGAATTGGTATTCAGATATTTGTCAGGCATAAGCCTTTAGTTCTTAACTGTACTGATGCAGAATTTAAAAATTTTGAAACATTTGTATATGTAGGAAATTGCTGATGTTTCATCAAAATGTTTTATCAAACTTTTCTGTACATGGAAACTTTTTTTGTATGTAAGTCGTCCTTTCCCTCAAGCCCCAGTCAAAGCGGTATACTGATCCATGTCATGTCCATTTAGAGGTACAGATAAACATTGCGAAATACATTACACATATTTATGAATACTCACTATGTTTCGACTCTGAGTGTTCAACTCATTTGTATAGACAGCTTAGCTAAGAACATTTACTGGGTGTCACAGCTGTGAAGGACCCTGCCCACTTGGGAAAGTTCACAGTCATAAGTTGTGTTTATGCCTGAAAATTATATCATCCTGCCTTTCAGATTCTGAATCGAGTTTTGAGGCTGGAGTTTTCCACATTAAACATATGAAGTCTAACTTGTAAAAGATTACAAACTTCACATGCAAATTCGATCCTATTCACAAATGCGAGATTAGTGAGACTATATGCTCCCGAAAGCTGATCTTCCCCCACATTATGGGTCAAATTACAGTGAAAGACACATCAATTGTAAAAGGGGGGCACTACAGCTATTGTTTTTGCCTTGCCTTCTGGGTAAATAAGTGACTTGCAAATGTGTAAAACAGTCTTGTTTGATATTCTGGTTGTTAATCCTTTTACTTACACTCAGACTATTTTCAGATCTTGAAATGTAATTAAGATTCAGCATACTGCTATATTTAAAGTGTTCTTAATTATATTAAGCTCTCTGTCAATTTACACTCTCTTATAGGCATCATCTATTGTTTTTCTCAGAAAGACTCTGAACAAATAACCATGAGTTTACAGAAGCTGGGAATCAAAGCAGGTGCCTACCATGCAAATATGGAACCTACAGATAAGAGCAGAGTTCACAAACGATGGACAACCAATGATATTCAGGTTATGATTTTATATATGTGTACACAAAAACCAAGGCATACATTTATAGATGTGATTTGTAATGGGTTTCTGTTTTGTATTTCTTGTAGGTTGTGGTAGCTACAGTTGCATTTGGCATGGGAATTGACAAAGCTGATGTTCGATTTGTAATTCATCATTCAATGAGCAAATCAATGGAGAATTATTACCAAGAAAGTGGACGCGCTGGTAGGTGTACATTACATTTTTAAGCCCAAAAAATTAAAACAAAAAAGTGCTAATCCTTTCAGGATAATCTTAATTACAGCTTTAAGGTGAACTAATTATGGTCATTTATTGAGATCTCATTTCGGCTCTAAAATTCTGTTTACTAGTCTTCAGATATACTTTTTATTGAATCGGGGCTTGCACAGAATCCATCAGGAACATTAAATGAATACATTTCACAGGGGGGATTGGGATCCACCATGGGATTAGAACTGCTCCTAATGCCAGGCTCCTTGTTGGTCTACAGACAACAAGTAATGTAGTTGGGTAGTCAGATCAGGCCTTTTAAGATTCTTTGACTTGTGTCTGCATTGAACATATAGAGAACACACAGCTTCCCGCTTTTTTACATCTCACCTGAGACAGCACATGCACTGTTGACTTACGAGATATTTTGTTAACTTAACTTAAAAGGGGGATTATAGGCCATCTATTACTTAACATTTGTTGACTTTGTCACTCTCATTTTCCCTACTTCTCATTGGTCACCGCGTCACAGTTTCTTTTTCTCTAAGTGTGTTTGTCCCGTCGATGGAGCATGGACCAAGTAATGATTAATTGCTTTAGTGTTGTCCTTCTACTGGCCTCCCTCAGATTGAGGTACTTTTTTGTTTATTGTTCCCTCCCCGTTGTTGCTTGTTTATTTTTGTTGCAGGAGCCCAGGGGAGTGCACATTTTCTAGCTTTCCTTCTTGTCTGCTGCTCTCACACGACAAATTATCCCCTCCACCATGGCAGGGCTAACACAGCAAAGATTTATTTTGTTTGGATCTCTGCGCTTTCTTTGTTCGGGTGATGCACGTTACTGTTGTCTTTCAGTCCCAGCGGCTTCCGTGGCTGTGCCAGAAGGCCAGGTCATGCATTCTGTTTTATGTCCTTTTGCACAGGAATCTACTCCTTGTTTAATGCCCTCTCAGTGACAAACTGGAAAATGATTTCCACGTTTTCCAGTGAAGAGCGCACCTGAAATTGCCCAATATCTCATGACCTGATCAACAAATCGTGCATGTTATTTTCAGTGTATTTCATGCCCTTTGAATCCACTGACCTGACTTTTTTGGGTCATCTCAGAGTTCAGTCGCACTGTCGTCTCAGAATATTCATGTTATCCGACAGAAAATGTATAGAAAGAAAAAAAAACAACATGACTCAATCAACTTTGTCAGCTTTTTTTTTTTTACTAAGCCAATAAAACTCGTGTAGGAGAGACATATTGGCTTTGCCAGTGTTTTCTCATTTTACTTTAACATCTGCATATTAACCTCCATGAAGGCAAAGAGCCTACCTAAGTAATTTACAGGTATGCGATTTACTAGTTAATGCATAAGTAGCTTCCTTAGATTTATCCTTTTAATAACATTTTAAAAAGTAATGTAATTAACTTTAAGGTCGTACACCAAGGGCAGCTCTCCTCCTTTCCCAGCACATAGGATGTCTAATCGTTTGAATTATAGCACTGAAACACAAGTTGAATTAACGCCCAAATGAATTTTGAGGCTTTGCAGTAAACCTTTTATGACACTGCTGAACCTCCCTACTCCAAACCTTTTTTTCCTTTGTTCGACTGACTTGTGCATGATGCCTGCATTCTTACAGCCAACCCCAAAGTGCATATTGGTAGTTCTGTTTGCTTCCTGGCCCTCTTTCATTCCTGCATATGATGCATACTTACTCTTTTAGATCAGTGCCAGAAAACGTGCCGCAGCAACAAAGAAAAGAGGTCTAATAGTTCCACTTGGGCCAAGGTTACACCACACACTTACCATTCAGTCTCTGCCTCAGCACTTTTTCTTTTTGAGAACATTCATTTGGTGTTATCCTTTTGGATTCTTTTTACAAGATTTGCAGAATCTTCTGTGACAGAAAACTTCTGTTTTAAAGACTCTAAGGTTCAGTATTCTACTACTCTCCACCACACGCACTTTCTGCGATTCTTAAGTAGAGGTTATTTGAACTGAACATGCAACCTTTTTGCTTCTAATTCAGATGAGGTTCTTGGACCTTCATTGTACTGATGGGAAGGAGTCCTTTAGGTCAATAGTTTTAGGATTTTGGGCTAGGTGTACTAAATTAGGATTTAAATAAAAGTGATTCAAATCTGTACACCGACTTTATGCGAGTCAACCTATGTACTAATAGTTGGTTCACAAAATATCGAATCGCAGCGAGCCACAATTCGACCTACCTCCTGAATATTAATGAGATAGGTTGCAACTTGTGACCCACTACGATTCGCTGCCATCACAGGGATGATGGCCTGCTGGGGTCAGCAGACCATCTTATCTGTGATTGCTTTTCAATAAAGCAATCTTTTTTTTTTTTAAATGCAGTCCTTGGATTCCACTGAACCATATGCAAATAAGCCTTGAGCCTGCTCCATCCTTCCCCCAAAGTGTTGAAACCCCACACATAAAATAAAAATAACTAAATAAAGTATAACAATTGGGAACCTGGTTCCCCAACTTTAGGTTGACAGATAAATTGCGGTAAGTGGCTTGAACAGGGTTGCAAATCACACATTACATTCATGTTTAAGGTAGTAATAACGAGGCAGTATAAAGAAGCACAGACCTGCTGGGATCTTGCCAAGTGTTAGATATAATGCATCTTGCAGCAGCTTCTTTTGTAGAGCAGAATCATAAGTAATAGTTCCCCAAGTGAGGCCTACTGTACTGACATACATTCTACAGTAAAAGGCCAATGCAGAGCCAAAGAGCAGAGCAGATAAAGGGCTACAGCCATAGTTTCAGCATAGGCAGGTGGAACAGAGTCATTCAGGTGTCCCTCGCTTCCCTTGCTTTCGGGAACGTCACTCTGAGACCCATATTCAGCTGCTTGAAGTGGCAGCAGAGCTAGTGGTCTGCCTTTCCCATCTGTTCACAGTGGCGTCCGAGTCAAAAAGCTGAAGTCCCAGCAGGGCGGCGGCGTCAGCCAGGTCAGTAAAAGGATGAGCTGTATTCTGGTAAGTAAAGGCCAAGCAGGTATGTCCTTCTGTATTTAATATTGTCTTGCTTCAATTTGTCTGTGATTGCCCTGAATTGAAGTCTCCTGGCTAAATTGGCCGGGGCAGTATCCTGAAATACAAGAAATGACTTACCCTGAAAAGACACTTGTTCCGCCTTGCATGCAGCCTGCAGAATAGCTTCTTTCGTTGTGAAAGAGTGGAGCTTCGCTGGCACATCTCTGGGGAGTTTTCTCTTGCCCTGGTTTGGAGGACCAACTCTGTGGACTCGTTCCAATTTAACTTCAGGATCTGGCCCACCTAGTAGTTGCGAAAACATCCCCATCACACATTGTGCATCTTCTTCTAAGTCGCAAAGTCGTAGGTTGTCTCGTTGGGACCTGTTTTCTAGGTTTCCACATTTAAGGATTGCAGCGTGCAGCTGTTCTTTGAGGTGGGTGGAGGATTTTGACAGATCATCCACACAGTGTGTTAGCTTTTGGCAATTGACGTCCAGGTTCAGTGTTCGTGCTCTTGTGGAGTCCGCTTCTTGCTTTATGGTTGTTAACCTTGATGGAAGGTCAGCATAGAGTGTTTCTGACGAGGTGACAATGTCGGACTTGAGCTCCGAGTGTAATTCTTTCTTGACGACTATAAGAGACGCAAGAAGATCCCCCTTTGTGAGAGCCATTTGGTTATTGGAGGCCGCAGGTGTGGTTGGGTTCCGAGTTTCTGTGGATTGAAAGTAACTAAGTATGGCCACATGGCTGTGATTGTACTCCCTTCTACTCCCTAATAAACAGTTGTGTTTATCCCCGATTACCTTCTTGATGGTGCACTGTGTACATGCTGCACAGAATGTCACCACTCCTGCTTTTTTTGTGCTGCCCAGATGCAAAGTGCTACACAAGGAACTATTTAGATTTCGTCCTGGAATAATATACGAGGATGAGTTTCTTGAAGAAGATATGTCGCCTTTGCTGGCTGTCAAGTTATTGAGGTCTGGAAGCCGCTTGGCTGGGGCAATCAGGATACTTACCAGAGCGCTGAACAGAAGCGCTGCAGTCTTTTCCAGCCGGGAGTTCTTTGCACCTTGGGACGCGCTGACCTGCGCCACAGCACCTGTTACTCGGTCTCCTTCTACCGGCAGCCTTTGCGGCCGGAACCCGGAAGCCGCCTACAACCAATCCGCGCCAGGAGGCACATAAAATCTGCGCACACTCCCCGCGCCGCGGGACCGCGCACGGGCCAAGCTCGGGCTAAGCCCGGGCAAAGGGCGGGCCCTCTACGGCCCTCATCGGCAGGAAGAGACAGGGACAGGGCCCTGACCTCTGTCCAAATCTTTCAAGTCAGTCATTATCTCCCAAAAATAACTGTAACTGTCTGTGATACCACTCAGCGTTTAACATCACACGGATTTACATAGACGCTATTTGCAAAAAGTTGCTTTCCAACATGTCTAAAACAAAATCGATTGCCCCCCTCAATACCATAGACAATTATATGGTCCATTAAGTTGCTAAAATCAATAACGACAGGAGATCATCTCTGGGGTTGAGCTACTCACCAGAATTGCCTTCTGACAACACGCCTTTACCTACTCCTGCTTTTGATATTAGTAACGAAGTGTTCCAGACCCCGGAGAACAATTCACTGACCCAGCTTTTAGTAGCCATTGTTGATGTAGTTCCCGAGAGTATACCGGACGAAGAAATAATTCTCCTAGAAGAGGAGGCCCCTGCACCGGTCCCAGCACCAAGAGTAGCGAAGGGAGGGGAGAAGAGCACATCTAAACGGGGCGGTCTCCGATCAAGCAAAAAGCGTCCCGATGCATCCCCCCTGGAAAATAGTGGAGATGATACAAGGGGAACTACTGGAGGGAAGGTACACTTGGACGAAGATCAATTCAAGAAGTTGTTAAATGCCTTAGATAACAAGATCAAAACTATAACCAAGCCGCTTCTAAGTAAAATAGACCAGCTTACGGAAGAGGTGAATAGGCTGGGGGGTCTTCTTCAAAAATCAATAGAAGAAAAAGCTAAAACCCCATTGCCGAAAACGCTTATAGTCGAATCGAAAAATACCCAAACTGCCCCCAGGTTAGAACTACTTGAAAATACTCCCTTGATCTCCATGGAGAGCACTGATCTAGGGAGGGGGGGCCCGAGGGATCTAGATATCAACAAGGGAGATTCCGAAGGGTTGAGCCAAAGGGACAGAAGGGAAGACTCCAATTTAGAGAAGGGGCCTGTAGAATTAATTGTAGAGGCATCTCCCCTAATATTGGTCTTGGCAAATGTCCCCCAGTTGGAACCAGGGCAAGTTGAGAACATACCTTCCCTGATAAATAAATCACTCAATTGGTTATCAAGGAACATGGCTTTTACCCCGGGAGGCAGGGATCAGTTGGCACAAGAAGTAGTTAAAGCTAGAAGAGTTGAATGGATCGGGGATGGCACTAAAAAATGTAAGGGGGATTGTGTGGTGTTACACCTTTCTGATCCAGAAGTGTTGCCAAACATTCTAGCGAATATATACCCCCCCCCAGCGTAGATCAACTGAAATAGTGCCACTAACTTTGGATTTCTTTTATACAAAAAAAGGTAATACTCTAAATCCAACAATGTTGAAAACTAAATGGAACCCTGTACTAAAAAAAGCCAAAACCCTTGATATAAGAAACAATTGGGGAATCCCGATGGAAAATAGATTCTCGGCCCTTTCTGGTCTAAGTGAATGTGATTGACTGGAAGAGCGGACGAGCATAGAAAAGGCTAAGGTTGCAGAGCTTCAAGAAAGTGGAAATGATGTCCTTATAAAGCACTTAGAAATAAATTATAGTGAGGGTAAGACACTTGGTCCCAGGCAATATTCCCCTAGTATAGTAGAGCATTTGCCACTAAATACCCACACCACTGTATGTAATGAGGAAAGCAGTCCTTCATTCCCCTTGTTCCCTCTTAAGAAGGGTTGTGATCGTGGGCGGTCGGCGGACTGGTAAAGCAGGCGAGGAGGCCGGATATAGTGGGCTTTAGTGTTTTATTTGGTCTCTGTACAGCGGGATGCGGGGATAGATAGAGAGTCCCAGGTCAAACACACAACGAAGGGGTTGCGTCTTCTTCTGTATTCCTCCTGATGCGACGAGGGTCCGAAGGACGTCCGGGTCTTGGGTGTAGCTGCCTCGATATGGTTGGAGAACACCTCGGAGGGCAACAAGAGAAAAAGGAGCCGTTAGTCACTCTGGGACTAAAGATCCGATACCGTCACCGTTACCCGGTAGTGTGAGGAGGTGAAAGGGGAGTGAGGAAGGTACGGGCAAGAGTCAGGGAAGGGGAAGCAAAAGAAGTGCACAGGGTGGTGGGGAATAGGGGTGCTCTTTGTGTGTCTATATACAAAAAAATGCCTAATGACTAATGGTGACGTGCCTAGGATAGCGGGAATAAGTTTACACAGGGAGGGGGCTCCTACTATGTACACAGTGCACCTAATGCGCTCTAGAGGGTAGCTGGTACTCACGCGCTCCGCCGTAACTCTCCTCCGAGTTACGGCCGCTCTTCAGCCACCTCCGTGGGACTCCACCAATCTTCGGACCACTCCTCGATGTCTCCGTTCCCGTCTTCTCCGTCCGTCACCGCACCAGCCGAAAGCTCCTGCCACGATCCTTCGACCTTTTCCGTCTCTCCTCTTCCGTCTTTTCTGTATCCGGCCGTCTGCAGGGAGGCGGGACTTCCGGGGTCGCGGGGTAGTCCTTCCGGTCCTTCGTCACTCCTGATTGGTCCCTGTAAAAGAGAGAGGGGTGGGGTTCCTGTCGTCATGGACGCTGTTGTTGTGGACTCTGCTCGTATACCAGGATATGGAGCGTTGTGGCGGGGTAACAGAGGTGACGGGGTGAGCAGGGGTCTCGTGACCCGAGGGGCGAGATCACATTCCCTTCCCCTAGCTGTCTTTCTTGTACCCGGTGTGGATACAGGGTAGCGAGATAGATAGTCGGCGTTACCTTGGTCTAGGCCCTTTCGGTGTACGGTTGTAAAGTGGTAGGGTTGGAGGGACAAAAACCAGCGGAGGACTCGGTCGTTGTGACCTTTGTTTCGAGCCATCCACTCTAAGGGAGCATGATCGGTATAGACCGTGAATTGTCTCCCCTCCAAATAGTATCGGAGGCTTTCTACAGCCCACTTGATGGCCAGGGCTTCCTTTTCTACCACGGCGTAGCTTTTTTCTCGTGGGAATAATTTCCTGCTGAGGTAGAGGATTGGTTTCTCGTCCCCTTGGGGGTCTTTTTGTGATAGTACCGCCCGAGTCCCTGTTCTGAGGCGTCTGTCTGCAGTATGAAGAGCTGCGTGTAATCAGGGCTCACCAACACTGGACGGGATGTCAGAGCATTTTTCAGATCGGAAAACGCCTGCCACAACATCGGCGTGGGAGTCTTAAGGAGGGTGTCCGTTTTAACGGATTTCTTTAAGAGGTCGGTGAGGGGGGCAGCTCTTTGGGAGAAGTTCGGTACAAAGCGTCTGTAGTACCCCAAGAGCCCCAGAAAAGCACGATGATCTCTTTTGGTCTGAGGAAAGGGGAGGGACTGGATGGCTTCGATTTTGCTTTTCTGGGGTCTTATCAACCCTTCACCCAGGAGGTATCCTAGATATTTCACGGTCTGTGCTGCTAGGGTGGTTTTGGCGGGATTTATGGTAAACCCATAAGCCCCCAGGGAGGTGATGACCTGGTGGAGGTGTTCCAGGTGCTGTGTCCAGTTGTCACTATAAATAACTATATCATCAAGATACGCGCCTGCATATAGTGAGTGAGGCCGTAAGATTTGATTCATGGCCCGCTGGAATGTGGCTAGAGCGCCATGAAGACCGAAAGGGAGGACTTGAATTTGGTACAACCCATCAGGGGTGGAGAAGGCAGTCTTTTTTCTATCTTCCTCTCTGAGGGGTATGTGCCAATACCCCTTACAGAGGTCTAGCGTGGAGATATACTGGGCCTTCCCTATGCGTTCGACCATTTCGTCGACTCGCGGTAACTGATAAGTGTCGAAAGAGGATATCTTGTTGACTTCACGGAAGTCAATACAGAACCGGACAGACCCGTCTGGTTTGGGTACAAGGACGATCGGGGAGTTCCACTCGCTTACCGACGGTTCTATGATACCCATCTTTAGCATCTGTTCTGTTTCTTTCCGTATTACTTCCCTGCGGGCCTCGGGGACTCGGTAGGGCCTTTGTCGGACCACCTTCCCAGGAACTGTCTGTATAGCGTGTTCTTTGATGGTGGTGTGACCAGGGGAAGAGGAGAAGACCTGTCGTAGCGGGAAAAGGACTGTCTCGAGATCATGTTGCTGTTGTGGAGTGATATCGTGATCTATACAGGGGGTGAAGGAGAGGGGAACCGGGGTAAGGGACCCGGATAAAACCGGACGAGGGCCTTCCCACTTTTTCAGATGATTAACGTGATATATTTGGGTTACACCACGTGTGGGATCTATGTCTAACTCGTAAGTGACCGGGGTCACCTGACGAAGGATGGTATAAGGGCCCTGCCACTGTCCAAGGAGCTTTTGGTCGGAGGATGGCAACATCAGTAACACCAAATCACCTGCTAAGAAGGCTCTTGGTTTGGTGCCTTTATCGTACTGCCCTTTCTGCTTGTTTTGGGCATTCTCAAGATTCTGTCGTACTATGTCTCTTATAACAGCCAGGTGGGTTTTCAAGTTGTCCATGTATTCGGGAAGGGGCCGAGTACGATCTGTTTCCGCTTCCCAGGCTTCTTGGGCCATGTCTAGCAGGGTACTAGGGGGTCGCCCATATAACAACTCGTAGGGCGAGTATCCGGTGCTACTCTGGGTTGTGCAACGGATGGCAAACAGGGCAAGGGGTAGCATATCCTCCCACCGTTTGGCTTCCAACCCCAGCAGTTTCTTAAGGGTCTGTTTCAGGGTGGCATTATACCTTTCGACTAGTCCGTCGGTCTGGGGATGGTATGCCGAGGTTCTGATCTGTTTGATTCCTAAGTGGGAGCATACCTGTTTCATCAGAGCAGAGACAAAAGGAGTACCCTGATCGGTCAATATTTCTCTGGGAAAGCCTACCCTAGTGAATACCGTAATGAGGGCCTTGGCAATGTTCTGGGTGGTGGGCTGTCGCAAAGGTAGGGCTTCAGGGAAGCGGGTGGCATAGTCTACAATAACCAGGGCGTAGCCACAACCACTGCGGGAAGGTAACAGGGGCCCTATTATGTCCATCCCCACTCTGCTGAATGGGACGTCAATGACGGGAAGGGGTTGTAGCGGTGCCCTAGGGGGTCGGTATCTGCTATGTTTTTGGCATACCGGACATTCCTTACAATACTTTTTGATGTGTTGGTAAATCCCAGGCCAGTAGAACTTGTCCAGGATCGTTTGGCTGGTCTTTTCTTCGCCAAAATGACCCCCCAGAAGGTGACTATGGACCAGGAACAGTACCTTCTCCTGAAAGGGACCAGGGACCAGGAGTTGGGGGTTCTGTTGGTTCCCTCCCTTGCGGTACAATAGCCCATTTTTCTTGAAGAAGTATGGACCTACGGTAAGGGGATCCTCTTGGTCCAATGCCCTTCCCCAGGCTTCCTGTAGTAAAGGATCCTCCTGTTGTGCAGCCCTGAATTCTCGGTCAGTTTGCCAGGGGTGTTCATCCGGGATCACGGGTAACGCGCCTGCGTATTCTCTTTTTTCCTTCTTCTTCTGTGCTTTGGTTTTAGGTGGTTTGCGTGCCAGCATAGGGGAGGACAACCCCTTTGGAAAGGGTGCTTCCTCCCACCAGTGGGTCAGGGATTCAGTGGTGTCTTGCAATAGTCCTGGCAATCCGGGGTAATCGCTTCCCAGTATCGCCTGCTCCGGTAGTGTGGGTATGAGTCCCACGGTGAGAGTGGTTCCGGGATCCTTGGAATGTTGGACCTGTACCTGGGTGGTTGGGTACCTCTTCGTATCCCCATGAACACACTGAATGGCGACAATGTCGGATGAGGGCTTAACAGGGCGGTGTAAGTCCTGAGGTCTGAGGACACTCTGCCGACACCCAGTGTCAGTCAGGGCCATGAGGGTTTGTCCATCAAAATTCACTGGACATCGAAACAGAGGTGGTGGTGTCCCGGGTACAGAACACACATAGTTTCGTGCTAGGCCCACTTCCATCGGCTCCTCTTTGTGAGGACATACTCTGGCGATGTGACCAAATCCTCCACAGCTATAGCATTGTGGTCCAGGATTGACAGGACGTTGTATCACCGGGGGTGGGAACAGAAGGGTAGGCTCTGGTCTTCTCGGTACAGGGGGACGAGGAGGTCGTAGGCCTGTCTGGGTGTGCGGTTTGTGGGTATGATCCTCTTTTCCTCGCTGGGCCTCCTGGGCCCTGCTGTAGGCGCTTGCGATTTCTATTGCAGTGTCCAGGGTCAGGCGGGCATGCTGGCGTACCCATCTTTGCGTGCCTGGAAGCAGAGATGACAGGAATTGTTCCAAATATACCTTCTCTAAGATGTCCTCCTTAGTAGAGGTATCGGGATTCAGCCACCGGTTGGCTAGGTCTTTGATCCGAAAGGAGAGGGCTCTGGGGGTCTCTTGGGGCCCTTCCTTTACTTGACGTAGCCGTACTCGATAGGTTTCATCGTCAATGCCCAGCCTTTCGAGGATACACTTTTTAATGTCTGCATACGGATTGTTATCCTAAATGTTCGCTTGTTGGTAGGCGGCCTGTAGGTCACCCGTTAGTAAGGGACCTAGATAATGACCCAACCGGTCCACAGGCCAGACGGCCGCCTGTGCTAGCCGTTCGAAGTTGGTAAAGAAGAAGTCCGGGTCCTCCCCCGGCACATATTTCTGGAGAACCACCGAAGGTAGGGAGGTCATGGGCCTCGGGTGACCTAGGACATCGGTCAGTTTCCCCATAGCCTGCTCGTGGGTGGTTCCCTGTCCTTTTAATACATCATGGAGTTGTCCACGGTCGTCCTCAGCGGTCTTTAGGAACTGCTCCATTAACTTTCCCAGCTGTTCCTGGGAATCCGCCATCCTCTTCATCACGGCCTCCATACCTCCAGTTAATCCCACTTCTGACACCAGATGTGATCGTGGGCGGTCGGCGGACTGGTAAAGCAGGCGAGGAGGCCGGATATAGTGGGCTATAGTGTTTTATTTGGTCTCTGTACAGCGGGATGCGGGGTTAGATAGAGAGTCTCAGGTCAAACACACAACGAAGGGGTTGCGTCTTCTTCTGTATTCCTCCTGATGCGACGAGGGTCCGAAGGACGTCCGGGTCTTGGGTGTAGCTGCCTCAATATGGTTGGAGAACACCTCGGAGGGCAACAAGAGAAAAAGGAGCCGTTAGTCACTCTGGGACTAAAGATCCGATACCGTCACCGTTACCTGGTAGTGTGAGGAGGTGAAAGGGGAGTGAGGAAGGTACGGGCAAGAGTCAGGGAAGGGGAAGCAAAAGAAGTGCACAGGGTGGTGGGGAATAGGGGTGCTCTTTGTACAGTGCTACGTGTGTCTATATACAAAAAAATGCCTAATGACTAATGGTGACGTGCCTAGGATAGCGGGAATAAGTTTACACGGGGAGGGGGCTCCTACTATGTACACAGTGCACCTAATGCGCTCTAGAGGGTAGCTGGTACTCACGCGCTCCGCCGTAACTCTCCTCCGAGTTACGGCCGCTCTTCAGCCACCTCCGTGGGACTCCACCAATCTTCGGACCACTCCTCGATGTCTCCGTTCCCGTCTTCTCCGTCCGTCACCGCACCAGCCGAAAGCTCCTGCCACGATCCTTCGACCTTTTCCGTCTCTCCTCTTCCGTCTTTTCTGTATCCGGCCGTCTGCAGG
This sequence comes from Lissotriton vulgaris, assembly GCF_964263255.1. Taxonomy (NCBI): domain Eukaryota; kingdom Metazoa; phylum Chordata; class Amphibia; order Caudata; family Salamandridae; genus Lissotriton; species Lissotriton vulgaris. The sequence goes on from NC_141685.1 coordinate 2,050,499,875, forward strand.
GAAGCGGGACTTCCGGGGTCGCGGGGTAGTCCTTCCGGTCCTTCGTCACTCCTGATTGGTCCCTGTAAAAGAGAGAGGGGTGGGGTTCCTGTCGTCATGGACGCTGTTGTTGTGGACTCTGCTCGTATACCAGGATATGGAGCGTTGTGGCGGGGTAACAGAGGTGACGGGGTGAGCAGGGGTCTCGTGACCCGAGGGGCGAGATCACAAGGGTGCATTATTGCAAGAGCGGACTACTCAGATGAAAGGTAGACTTAAACTTATTTCCTGGAATGTAGCGGGAATCCACCATAAATTAGAAACCCCTGAATGGTGTGAGTTCATTGACTGCCATGATGTTATCATGTTGCAGGAAACTTGGGCAGTGGCACCAGTTTTTCGGCAGGGCTTCTTAAATTTCTTTGTACCTGCGAAAAAGAATACTAAAGGGCGGCCCTCAGGGGGTCTAACCATTTGGGTACGACAATCCCTACAATGTACCATCAAGCTGAGACCTACTTGTAATTGTGACCTACTCCCACTTGTGTTCACTTGGGTTGATGGCCATAACATGGCCTTATATAATATCTATGCCAGGAGAACTCAAGGGGGCAAAGCCTCGGATGTGATAGGTGCATTAGATAATGACCTAGAGACTCTTCCTATACATTACACTATCCTAGTGGGGGGAGACCTGAACACAACATTTGAACCACTAGGACTTGAGGATAACGAACTAGCCCTAGAGGAAGACACCAAATGGGGAATTCCCCAATTGGATCTACCGATGGTAAAAAAGTGGACAGAAGTGGCAATACAGGTTAAGAGTTTGTGCTTGGCCAAGGGGTTGAGGGCAGTAAATGGCCGCACCCCCTCAGACCTACAGGGCATGCATACCTTCGATAATTTGAAGTCAAGTAGTCGGATAGACTACATCCTTATAGATGTTAGAGACTGGCACAAAGTGGTAGATATGCAAGTGACATCGAGACTGGAGAGTGATCACAACCCGTTGTGCCTGCTCTTTAATCTAGATCAAGGTGAAAATTCATCTAATCAGGAAAAGGGTGTTACACACTAGAAGTTATTTCAACAAATAATCTCCGCCACATTAAATGGGCAACTTTGGTAGATAAGCCCGGGGATATGCAGGACTTAGTGGAGGTAGTTAGTAAAGAGGTTAGCAGATTACAGATCTACTGTAATGAATTAAATTTTAACCAACTTATTGAAGAGCCGCAGCCAACGTTTTTTGCTAACTTACAGAGGTTTTTCTTTAAAAAAACACAGCAGAGGAAGGGTCCTGGCCCCCCGATAAAAAGAGGGTGGTATGACCACTCCTGCAGAAAAGCGCGATAGAACCTCAGTATAGCATTGAGGACTAAAATAGGAGTATTAAAGGCCAGGGATGATTACAGGAAAGTACAAATTAGGGCAAAAAGATTGTGGGATGAGAACCTATGGTTAGATCTTAAGAAGGCATGTGTAGCCAAACAGAAAGAGTTTTGGGCCATCTTAAAGTGGGATAGTGGGCTAATAGCAGATTGCCCGAAAAATCATGTAGCAAAGGAAGCATGGGTGGACTTTTTTAAGCCACAATACGCTGACCATCTGCCCCCACCAACCGAATCGCCACCAGAAAGGGTATTCTATACTCATGGAATATTTTCATTGAAAGATTTAAACCAGGCAATGGATGGGGTAACTAGAGGAAGGGTGCCAGGAATTGATGGAATACCGGCGGATGTGTTTTTATCTGACAGGGCCAACTGGTGTAAATACTTTGTATGGCTTGCGAACTCCATTGCACAAGGAGCAATGATCCCAGCAACATGGAAGGGCGCGGAGATTATACCAGTCTTCAAAAAAGGGGATACGGCTTTACCAAGTAACTACAGGCCCATTAGCCTTATCGACTCGGCACAAAAACTGATGGGCAGGATGATACAAAACAAAATACAAGCCTGGATAGATGATAAGGATATCCTTTCCCCGTATCATGCTGGCTTCCGCCCATTAACTAGCTCTGTTGACCAGGTATTCCATTTTTTAACCTTGTTCTGGAAAAATGTAACCCTGACAAATGGCCCATTATATGCTGTTTTCGATGACCTGAAGTCAGCGTTTGATCTAGTACCCCGGCAAAAACTTTGGATTGTTTTGCGCGATCTCGGAATAAGCCCCGAACTGCTCACTTTGCCCGTGCGGATGCACGAAAACAACTATGCCAGGATTAGGTGGGGAGCACAGGGAGACGTCACTGAATCCTTCCCCGTGGAACGAGGGGTAAGGCAGGGCTGCGTCCTGGCCCCCACCCTATTCTCTCTCTACATCAACGGCATAGTAGATTTTCTAAAGCAACTTCCGACAGATGCCCCGATATTAGATGGGGAGCGGGTTCCAGTATTAATGTTTGCTGATGACACCTTACTGGTCTCGCGGACCCCTAGTGGTTTACAAAAGACAATCAACGCTTTTGGTGATTTCTGTCGGATTCGGGGCTTGGAACTAAATACAACAAAGACTAAGTTTATGAACCTGAATCCTGCTAAGCAATTCATGGGGAAAATGCATTTTAATGGGTCTTTTTTGGAGGAAGTGAACGCTTTCACTTATCTAGGTATTTCTCTACAGGCCAACATGAACTGGAAATCTCATATGGACTCTGTGGTGCTAAAGTTCAATCAACTGGCCGGGGCTATAGCACAAAAACATAAATCTTCATTTACAAAACCCATTCAGCCAATAATGGAGATTTATAGTATGAAAGTGCTGGGCGCTTGCCTCTACGGATCAGAGTTATGGGGCTTTACCAACTTGAGTACACTGGTCATTGCAGAAAACAAATTCCTTCGTCGAATGGTTGGTGTCCCGCAGAGCACTCCATCGATCCCGCTCCAATACGATCTTGGGAGGAAAAAGATCGAGGACATGGCCAGATTGCGTCCCCTTCTATATTGGAGGCGCATAAAGACTACTCCTGAATTGGGCCAATACGCATCTGCTCTCACGGACATTATTAACTCTGATCGGTTTCATAAAATACCCTGGCTTAAAGAAATTAGGAACTTGCTCCAAAAATTGCACCTAGATCACCTGTGGACTGCAGTAGACCCCCACGCCTTCCCATCTAAGGCATCATTGAAAAAAATGTATTGGGATATGATATATAATACTGTTTTGACTTCCAACCAACCCTCCATGTTGGCATCCCAGTTCCTGGATTCTAAAATAACCCCTAAATGCGAACAGTACTGGGACTGGATTTCTAAACCCCTAGATAGAAAGCTGTATTTTCAGTTTAGAATTGGCTCCCTACCCCTTAATGCTTTCACTGTCAAATGGTCCCCAGGCAATGTCAACACATGCTTCTATTGTAAAGTACATGTTGAGGACATCCCACATATTCTGTTTGCCTGCCCTTTATATGCTGCCCCGAGAAGTAGATGGCTAAAACCGGTTTGTAGGAATCTGGGGATAAGGAAATATCTAGAGGCACTAAGAATATTAAGAACAAATTGTGCCCCCAATCTTGCTATCGCCGTAGCCAAATACTTGGGGTGGGCCTGGATAATACGCATGCGCACTTTAAACTGTAATTAATTATGTAAAATGGAAAATGTAATTATAAGGATAAATCCAATTGGCAAGGACTTTGTACTGCGACTCGGATTTTATAACGTATGAATCTTATAAACTGAAATATTCGCCAGCACTTTGTAAATTGATGGTATTTAATATGTATTTTATGTTGATCTTAAAATTTTAGTGTTGTATTTATTCTGCTTAGCTTAGGGAAACATGCTTTTATGACAATGCTGTCGAATAAAGTATTGAAACTTGACTTGAAAAGACACTTGTTCCGCCTTGCATGCAGCCTGCAGAATAGCTTCCTTCGTTGTGAAAGAGTGGAGCTTCGCTGGCACATCTCTGGGGAGTTTTCTCTTGCCCTGGTTTGGAGAACCAACTCTGTGGACTCGTTCCAATTTAACTTCAGGATCTGGCCCACCTAGTAGTTGCGAAAACATCCCCATCACACATTGTGCATCTTCTTCTAAGTTGCAAAGTCGTAGGTTGTCTCGTTGGGACCTGTTTTCTAGGTTTCCACATTTAAGGATTGCAGCGTGCAGCTGTTCTTTGAGGTGGGTGGAGGATTTTGACAGATCATCCACACAGTGTGTTAGCTTTTGGCAATTGACGTCCAGGTTCAGTGTTCGTGCTCATGTGGAGTCCGCTTCTTGCTTTATGGTTGTTAACCTTGATGGAAGGTCAGCATAGAGTGTTTCTGACGAGGTGACAATGTCGGACTTGAGCTCCGAGTGTAATTCTTTTTTGACGACTATAAAAGACGCAAGAAGATCCCCCTTTGTGAGAGCCATTTGGTTATTGGAGGCCGCAGGTGTGGTTGGGTTCCGAGTTTCTGTGGATTGAAAGTAACTAAGTATGGCCACATGGCTGTGATTGTACTCCCTTCTACTCCCTAATAAACAGTTGTGTTTATCCCCGATTACCTTCTTGATGGTGCACTGTGTACATGCTGCACAGAATGTCACCACTCCTGCTTTTTTTGTGCTGCCCAGATGCAAAGTGCTACACAAGGAACTATTTAGATTTCGTCCTGGAATAATATACGAGGATGAGTTTCTTGAAGAAGATATGTCGCCTTTGCTGGCTGTCAAGTTATTGAGGTCTGGAAGCCGCTTGGCTGGGGCAATCAGTCCTGTACATTTAAGCAAACTATATTAACTAGTGGGGCCTAGTGGTAAGGGCATTTTTTGATCTATTTCCTTCTTCTCCAGTCTGTTCTCAAAGGTGGCACTGCTTTTAATGTGGTATTGTCCTAGGTTTCCCTGCCAGAATTCCCCAGCCCCTCTACATATAATAACCAGGAACCAAAACATCAAGCCAACTCCTCGCCTGAGTGGTATACAATTCCTGTTAGAACCTGAGGGTTTTGGTAATGCTAGAAGCCTTTGTGACCTGGTTATTTTCTATCACTTCAGGCTTCACATACCCCCTCCTCCAGTTTGAGTACCGTGTCCTGTATGTTTATCAGTCCAGGACACTCGCCATCAGTGGCAAGTGTTTTTTTTTGTATGAACTTTTTCATTCAGTCAATTACTTAAAAATGGCAAATCTACGAAAATGGGAAGTTATACCTTCAAACCCATTTAGACAGTTGGCTCTAATTTGCTTCCTCTCAAAAGGGATGCATTTAACATTACATTGGTTTACTAAGAAGCTATTTGATCTGTGCTTTTCTGTGAGTCAGGGTAAACTCCTGCGATTTCCATGCTAAATGACTGCATAACTGGTCCTCTCCAGCATCTTGGTTCTAGGAAACACAGACATTTTCTCTGCAGTTTATTCTGATCCATGATGCCCCCTTTTGTCCTCCAGGTCTAGTGGTCTTTTTAGTACAGCCATGAGAAGACAGCTGAGTGTAGCCCTGAGTGCCATCAAAGTACACGATCTGTGGGCTTCCGAAGAAATACATCTCCATCATTGTCTTGGTGCTCATAATAATTATCGTGTTTTTAAAAACTTTCTTCACAGCCACGAAAATAATTAAATGCTGTGTACACAGATACGGTAACAGCAGTGTTGTACTTGAAACAAAAGAATTGATCAAGAGTCCTGTGTTGCTGGCATATGGACTTGTGATTCTGTGCTTTGGAGACAAATCGCTCTAACTGCCGTCAACCAAGCTTGCAAGCAAAATTTGGAAGAAGACCAATTCAGCATGTATTCTCATTATCAATACCTGTGGCACCCTGTTGGAAAGTGGATTATTAGTAGTGGTAAATCTATACCACTGGTAATAAGGCCACTAACACCATCTAGGGCTCATACTAGTTCTCAGAAAATGATTCCCATGCTCAATCCTTTTCAGCTTGGCTGCGAGCAGGCAGGCTTAACTTCAGAGACGCGTATGTAAGGCATTTAGAAAAAAACAATTCAGTAAATAATTAAAACACAACACACAATAAAAATCCATCACCAATTTATAACAATATAAAATATTTTTACCTTTAAAATGACCAAAGTGCAACAAATCCAATAAAAAGACCTGGAGATATGATTTTTTAAAGATTTAGCGCTATATAGCACACAAAAACCTACAGCGCCTATTGAGAATCAGGTCACGCCAGACCAGGGCAAAGTCAAAGTTTCAGTCTGACCGCGATGGACCCTGCGCCGATGTCCGTCATGGTAGGCCTCAGTCAAAGTTTTTGCTTCTGACTTAGAAACATTTCAGGAGCTTTTTCTCCAGAGGTCCCTCGAATCTCTCGACCAGTGTGGATTCAGTGAGGGTTCGCCGGCTTGCCTTTCGATGAGCTCCTCGTCAAACCTATGGAAGTCAGATCTCTGGAGCTTTCCAGGGGGACGAATCAGCGATCCAGGCCGGCTCATCGTTAAAGGTAGGAAGCTTGACTCTTGTGGTTGGTCCCAGTCCCTCTCTTCTATGTTCAGACTTAGAAAGATTTATGGATCTTTTTCTCGCGGGGTCCCTTGATGCTGTTCTGCAGGCCGGATTTGGTGAGGGCTTGTCAGCTTGGATTTCGACCAGCTCCCGGTCAAACTCTGGAAGTTGGACGTCCAGAGCTTTTCAGTGGGACAAATTTAGAGGGCATGCCTGATCGCGGTTGAGGGTCGTGGCTTGGCTGGCCAGGTCGACTCGGTCCTCTTATGGAGATTTTTCCAAAGTTGCTCAAAATGTCAAACTTCTTTCTGAAGTTTCTTTGAGGGTCCTAGAGTGGCCAAAAAGTACTAGAAGAGTCTGGAATCTTAAAGACGGTCCTTGAAAGTTTGGGACTTCAATTCCCACAATCCACTTGGACAAACCCTTACAGATCCATGGGAGACACTCCAGGCTGTGGTCCTATGGTGATGATTTTCCAGGTGAGCTCTATTAAACTGTAGCTTGCGGGGTGTCCACTGTTTAGTCCTTATGAAGCAGGTTTGATCCACGGGGCTGTAGTTCCAGATTGTGCAGCAGGCACAGTCAGTCAGAGTGCAGGGCCTGCTTAGTGCAAATCAAATTTCTCAACATGGACACTACTTCTTCATCTTGTTTCAAGCAACAGGTCTTAGAGGCTCTGCCCCTCTCAGATAATTATTCAGTGTTCTCTGGGTCAAACAGGAGGATACTCCTGTCCAATGAGGTGCAGAGCAGCACCCCATAGCATGACGGTTTCCTCCAGAGTGTGGCCCTATGATGTACCAGAAAGCACTAGTCTTCAAAAATTCAGTATGGCTGGAGTCTCAGCAGGTAGGCAAGAGCTGGCAAAACCAACTTCCAGGATGGCTCATCTCCATAGTCTCCCTCCCCCTAGCATATGCTTATTCCTTCCTTAAGCCTGCCATCTGGCCGGGTTCATAGGGGGTAGGTGGACCTGGCTTCTTCTGGCTGTCCCCTCCTTGTTTCGAAGATCACGCTTTACGACCCTTTCCTGTTGCTCTGGCATTCCTATGCAGCAGAACCATTTCCTCCCTGAATGGCTTGTTACCCTAGGTGCCACTTATCATTTCATCAAAGCAGCCTGACCACTATACGGTTGAATTTTGACTTGCAGACAAGGAAGTCGTGTGACCTTTTTTCTGTACATTTTAGGATAAATTTAACAACAGCATGTTGTTGGATTTATCAGTACCATTCTCCTGTGTCTTTCAATGATATGTTCTGAAATTCCTAACAGGATTTATTAATTAATAACGCCTTGCCATGTTGGTGGAAATCTGCAGTGGGGAAAATGAACTGGGCAAATTCTCCAACACCAGGGCTTATGAAACAGCAGGGGTGTGGAATTTAATAAAAGATCTACCTGTCCATGGGACAGGTAGCTTCATAAATCTACTTGTCCTGTACAAAATCCACTTGTTCCTTTGGTGCCATCATGTAGTGCACCGTCAAATAATGGCAGCACTCACAGAAGAACTCGGATAAAAGCCTCTCTGGTTATGTCAGGCTCATAGTATAGAAGGATTTGAATTCTAGTGATTTCCTTTTTTTGCCTCTTTTCCGCAGATCTACCCATTCATCCTTTAATTTACCCACTGACATCTAGCATTTCACCTTTACATTGGCTTCCATTCATTCTTTAATCAGCCTTTCACCATTCTGTTTGTCAATCCATCCATCCGCCCATCCATATCCAAATCTATCCATCCTTCCCCAAGCATATCCATCCACCCATCTCAGCCATGTGTCCATCCTTTTGCTCACCCATTCTTCTGCTCATCCATCAATTTACCCTTTCACTCTTCCATCCTGCCGCTCATCCATCAATTTACCCTTTCACTCATCCATCCTTTCGCTTACTGATCCATCCACCCTTCAACCCATCTATCTTTTCCCCCTTTTCTTCAACACATCCATCGTCCCTCCACCATCCCTGTCAATCATCCATCCTTTCACTCATTCATCCATCTAGCAAGCCACACTTACACTCAAACATGCACTCATCTATCCATGCTTTTACCCACACATCATCTTTTCACTCACTCACTCTCTCACCCTTACACGTTAATTATGGGCCTTTGTCTGCTGAGTTGCAGACAGAAGATGCTCAACAAGAGATCCACCCCTGTTGGAGCTGCTAAAACGAGTGGTTCACAACATCCTTTGGGCCAAACCTATCCTTCCAGCTCCAAATCTATCATTCAAACTCATCTATTCCTCCTTCCTTCCACTCATCCATCCATCCATTCATCCATCCTTTCGCTCATCCATCCACTTTCACCCCATCCACCCTTTCACTCATATCCATCAACTCTTTCACTCATCCCTCCATTAATCCATCCCTTTGCTCTTCCTTCTTTCACCCATCCATCCACCCTTTCACTCATATCCATCCACCCATATCCATCCACCCTTTCACTCATCCCTCCATCCACTGTTTCACTCAACTATTCACCCATTTATCCATCCTTCCATATACCCATCTATCCATTCTTCCACCCATCTATCCATTCTTCCACCCATCTATCCATTCTTCCACCCATCTATCCATTCTTCCACCCATCTATCCATTCTTCCACCCATCTATCCATTCTTCCACCCAGCCATCCATCCTTCCACCCAGCCATCCATCCTTCCACCCAGCCATCCTTCCACCCAGCAGTGCTTAACTTGTAAAAATAGAAGTGCCAGGGCCCTCTTCGGGAGACCACTTCCGCGTGCACCACCCATTGCTGCTGTCAGCGCTGCCAATGACAGCACCAACACAACTACTAACCATCACACCCTACAAGTGTGACAATTCTGACTATTCCAGAGCCGCAAAGCTATAAGAATGGCTTTGGCGGCAGGCATTAGTCATTTTTAAAGTGCACTGAATTAATAAACAACTGTTATGCTCGTCTCAAAATGAGACAAAGAGCACCACCATGCAGCAAACTGTCATATGTGCCAGTGTTGACAATTAAGTGCCGGTGCCAAGCACTGGAAACCACCAGCTCAAATTAAGCACTGCCACCCAGTCATCCATCCACCTACCCATCCGCCGACTCCATCAGCCATTCTAGCACTTTCACTCATCCATCAATCCACCCTTTTATTCAACCATCCATCCTTTCAATCATCCATCCACTTTCACCCCATCCTTACATCCATCCTTTCACTCATCCATCCATCAATTCATTCACCCTTGCACTCATCCATCCTTTCACTTATCCATTCTTACATCCATCCTTTCACTCATCCATCCATCAATTCATTCACCCTTGCACTCATGCATCCATTCTTTCACTTATCCATCCTTACATCCATCCTTTCACTCATTCATCCATGTATATATCCATCCACCCTTTCATGTCAATTATAAACCTTTGTCTGGACCTGCAGAAAGAAGAGGCCCATTAGGACGTTTACAGCTGCTGTAGCTGCTACAGCTGCTTGGTCAGATGCCCCTGGTGCACGCACCAAGTGAGAGGAGAGGCGCAGTGCAAGGAGAGAAATGAGGGTGCGCCTTAGGATTGCATGAATTCCCCATGGGGGAACTAATTAACTATAACGTAAGCCCTGGAAGAGGTAAGATATGAGAGGCAAGGGGAGTGAGTCAGGGCAGTCAGAGGGGGGCAGTAAAGGGGGGGGGGAGTTCGGGGGGGGGGGGGAGGTTAGCAAGTATAGGCACCGGGTGAAACATAAGGTGTAGAGGCAAAGCAAAGCGCAAAGGAGGGTTGTGCAGGGGCTGCATGAGAAGGGAAAGCATGGGCTTTACTGTAGGCCCCCTGGAGGTGAGGGTGAGGAGGGATCTTGGGGCCTAATTGAGGCTCAAGGGTGAAGCACAGAATAAAAGGCAGGGGGTCCCAAGGATGAAGTCAGAGCAGGAGCTGAGAGGCCCTTAAGGCAGCCTCTTACATTCCAGTGATAGGATTGTTCTGGAGCTGTGTCTTGTGTTCGAAGAAAATGAAAGGACCAGAGGAGGGCCTGGAAGCCACACAAGAGCCTCTGGGAGAAAGCAAAAAGACTCTTACCTGACAGTGCTGTGGATGTTTTATATAGAGCTGCAACTTTGAGCTCAGCTCCATCATATTGTTGTTCTGCTCTGGGGAAATTAAAGTGTAGGCCCCATCTTTTGCATTGACCCTTTCACTGCCAATAAACTGCTCAGAGCTTCTTATTAACTGACTGTGACCAAAAGGGTTGAAGAGCTGTGTGTCGGATTACAGCAAGACTGTCTACTTGTCCTTTGGACAAGTTAGAAATTAAAACCTCCTGCCCTTGTAAGAAATCTAGATGTCTCGGGTGTCGGGAGATAGGAATTCCCCACCCCTGAAAACATCAAAACATCTTTTAAAAGGACCCTGCCTATCTACAGGACCCACCCACAGAACAACTAGGGGAGACTTTAGGGGTTCTGAATATGTAAAAATATTGTAGATCCTCACTCCACTGTGCTCCTAGCACAAATGTCGATTTTACACTTTACTACAATGGGGGAATTGAAATATGCAGGTTCACTATCCCGAGGGCATATACAACCTATTTTATAAGGGTCCTACTTATAAATGCCTGACCCCCTACCCCTGGCACACCTAGGAGAAACACTGGGGATGCCTAATAGGCCAAAACATTGTAGTTTAATAATTTCTGAGTGCCTCAAACACCAAAGTCGAGTTTGGGCTCAATTTACATTTTAAAAGTAGTCCTGCAACACAGGGCTGCTTTTAAACTAACCTCAGGCTTCAGCAGTGCACACGCGCAAGTGCAGTAAGGGGGGCCGGCATCTAAACTGCCATGCCCTATTATATACTAGGGACATATAGGTATTTTTAATTCCCCTGCTGTACTAGGGCCTTTTAGGAGAGGCCTTGCCAATCATAGGGGTACCCTCTCCCATAGTGTACCCTAGTGTAGGTATGTGGTTTCACTGAAGTCTAAGTGTGTTTTCAGCATAGCACTGGCCCTGGTTAGGCAGAGCCCAGAGACAGTCCGAGTCAGTTTCCACCAGTTATCATCCGTGGTTTAGATTAATTCAGGCATTGCATTCCTTCCATCATTTTCTTGTTTCAGTAGATGTCTGAAATGCAGCAGCAATACCCAAACTTAGGTCTTGTTTTCACTCTGTCATAGGAATCAAGCTATAGCTTACAGACAATGTCGAAGTAGAACAAAACTGGCCAGGATTGGCTTGTGTTACCATCTGGCGGGCTCCAGTTCTGGCAGCTTGGGCTGACCCAGGTTTATTTGCATATGGCTGGTTACCGTCGGTAGTGGCATTGTGAGGAAAATAATAATGGACTAGAATGCTTGCTTAGTGATCATCAGTGTTTGACACGAATTCAAGCATTCCTTATATCACTTTGCTGTTTTTTAAAGACATTGTGTTTCCCAGATGTAGTTTTTTTCTTTTTTATTTATACCTCATAAAAATGAAGTGTTCATATTACACCTAATGGTAGATGTTTTTCGCCCGCCTTAGTCGAGTGATTTTATGTGGTTCTCATACAGCTCCCTATTTGGCCAAGGTACTTTGCTAGCGTCAGATAAACCCTTCTTCTCAGATCATACATTTATTCTATCTTGGCCTCCTAGCAGAATCTGATTATTTGATATATGGTCCTTGGGAAAGTAAGCACTTTGCTTCCTTCTCTCCCAACAGTAATAGAAAATGTTTGACCTTTAACCTTAGCAGTGCTTCATGAATCAGTATTGGGAGAAATAATTCTGTTTATGTAATTTGACTCAAGAGAAAATACCCTACCCTGCTCAGTCAGTGGTGTCCTTTTCCTATTTTCCCGGTTGGAACATTTTGACATTTTTACTTTGTAACCTTGGTGTATAGGAATACTCTACGTGAGTCCTATTTGTTACAGAATTGATTTTTCACAAATGTTTTGGCGTTCTTTATCATATCTTTTTCCAGCCTGACAAACTTATCCCATCTGGGATTGAAGCCTTTTTCCAAAACGTTATCTCAAGCCCTTTCAACCGGTACCTTGCAGTGAGAATAATATTTTACCGAACATGGACCACTGATGGGAAGTATGTCCTAGAACTTGATGCCAAGCGACTTAATGTGGTTTTCCACAAGGATAAGTTGGTGAATGTAGGCCATCCTTCTTTTCCCCCAAAACTCTCATCAGACTTTCTTTCAAACTAAGAAATGTGTTTCCCTGCCTTCTTTTACAGTTTCGCTTCTGCGGCAAAACAGTTCTATATAACCTGGATTGCATGAGTTATTAGTAAGCAGGAGGTGCACTGTTACCCCTTTTGTACGTGTTGTGTCTCATCAATGTTGGAATGAGTTGCAGTAATAATATTAGCACAAACTTCAGGGCATTAATTGATATGTAGGTCTTACCAGGCTCAAGTTGGCGGTAGCATCCAAAGTTATTACTGTGGTGTAATGGGTTTTTCCGGAATACAGCCATGCTGAATATTAAACTAGATCTGTAGAAGAGTAGCAGTGTGCTGTAATCTGATTAACAAATATTTCTGAGGATACTCTTGCTCTTTAAATAAGGGCCATAGAGTACTAGTGTTACTGGGTATGTAATGCAGCGGTCCCTTTTAATATTGAGACGTTCTTGTTGGTAATCCTTGTTCTATTTGAAATTCAGGTTAATTTCTATTCATATTGTCCTTGTGTTCCAGGTCGAGATGACAAGAAAGCAGACTGTATTTTATACTATGGTTTTGGAGACATCTATCGAGTTAGCTCAATGGTAGTGATGGAGAATGTTGGACAGAAGAAGCTGTATGAGATGGTGTCGTACTGTCTGAATTGGAGCAGGTGAGTTGTTCTAGCTTTTCTGTGAACTCACTTATACAACCCTAATAATAAATTATGTTTGACCTTAAATAATATAAGGTCCGTATTTTGTAAATGATAAAAACGTTTCTTTTTATATTGTTAAGTTCTACAACAGTGCCTGATTAGGTCATTTGAAAACGAAACGCCTACATTGTTAAGCTTTGATTATTTATCTTGAATTCTTGTGTTTTTTTACCTGCGTTGTCCCATTGTGTGCCAATCTCTTTCATGACTGATGGTAGTATGAATTTCTTTTGAGAAGATTCTGTACACTGTTCGCTATTGCTTTGTAGTACTCACTCTATCTAAAATAGTTCAGTACCTTATTTTCCTTTCTGTGGTGTCTTCTTGCATACCCACTGATCTGACCAAAACACATGCATATCTCTTTTTCACAGAGCAGTAGTGTGAGGAATAGATAGATATTCGGAGTATTTGCATGGTTCCTCCAATACACCTGAACACATGCAAAAGCGTTTTTGGCTAGTCCAGCTTATCATATAACTAAAGGACCTGTGTTGAGGTGAGAGGGCAGTCTCCATACAGGAGTTTAGAGTTGTTTAGTTAGGAGGTATGTTCTTAGTCTTGATAGGCCCTTCAGTTATTCTCCCTCTAATTGTAACTTTTTTCTTAGCTCCTGCTCCACACCAACATTTCATTACATCTTTCTCTCTCAGCAATCCAGACACTAGCTCAGACAAACAGGGAATGAGGACACAGGCTGCCAAATCCTGATTTATTAGAGAGGGTAATGCAGAATCATCAAAGAAACCTTCAGGAATTCAGTCACATAATTCTGTATCTGTCCAAAAATACATAGGTGCCTGCAATCCCTCTATAAAATCCCGTCTCCGATTTCCTTTATACAGACGGACTTGTAATATTCTTAGTTGCTTGTAATAAAGAAATGACGTAGTTGCTCAACTGTAGTATCTTATTACAGATGACTTCTGATGTCACACTGGCTGTTGCCAGAGCCAGCAGTCAAGGCAAAAGGCAAAACAGGGAGCTTAATTAAAGATGCAGTTTATAAAAAATGACATCTGCCTTTTCCTCCTTCTGCTCGGTTTTTCTAGTTGACCAGTGATCAGCAAAAAATATATATTTTTGGCAACATGTTTATTTTTTGCACTCTTTTAGTAGTCATAGGAAAGACTCTCTCTGCATGTTTCTACACAGTTTGAGCCACGTAATATTTTGAGATCTGACTTGTAACAAACTGATTCTAATATCTTTGTGCAACAAATATCGCACTGCTTTTTGGTGGGTTTATTTTACACTAAAGGTTCTGCTTTTATTCTTCAGGTTTTCAAACGTTCGATTTCTTTCACATTAAAGAGCCACGCACCAAGGATTTCAGCTGTTTCTTGGAATATTGATGGAGTGCGTTATAAGGAATAAGTAACTCCAGATGTACACTAAAAGGATATTGCAAGTCACCTTTGATGTTCCGTGAGCATATAAAGAAACTTCGCCTTGGCCTTGTTCCTCTATGCTGTCATGGATCTCCTAAGTAACATGCAATATCCTCATAATGTATGACCTGGGGTACTTTATTTGATATTTATTCCTCTGGGAGAGAAACCACCAGTTCCATTATCCGCCCTCCAGTATACAAAACTAAGTGTGCCTGAAATGGTGGCAGTTCAGTTGCCTTATTGAGTGACATGTCTGCCACATGTCCAGCGGAGTTAGCACTATGTAAGAAGGTTATGCGAATAGTGGTGTCAAAGTTCCTTATAAATGTCAAATTACGCCCCATACCTGGTGTCAAACATTGTCTATCATATTAGAGAGCAAAACCAAAGGGGATGATGGACGGAGCGTTGGAGCAAATTAAACACTCACCCTCAGTCCAACTGATCTGGATTCAATCCATCATCATTCTTAAGCTCACTCCACCAACCCAGTTCAGACAAGGCCATATGCAAATCAATCTGACCCTGTGCCTCATGGGAACAGTCCAACCCGAACTGCCAAGCCATGTCTTCCCTGGACCGGAAACAAGCATCCTGGGGCTGGTTTCTGGCTAATCAGCCGTCATCAGCCAGGCTAGCTTAAATCCAGTGGCAAAGTGAGCAAGGGACCCACGTCTGGGCATACCCTGCCAGCTTAGGGCAAACAAAGCGATACCAAAGGGGATGATGGACGGAGCGTTGGAACAAAGCAAACAATCACCCCCAGTCAACTAATCTGGGTTTAATCCATCATCATTCTTTAGCTCACTCCACCACCCCAGTTCAGACATGGCCATAAGCAAATCAGTGTGACCCTTTGCCTCATGGGAACAGTCCAACCCGTTCCCATGAGGCACATGGTCAAGACTGATTTGCATATGGCTGGGTTCAAACTGGAATGGCATGGTGAGCAAAAAAACTATGGATTTAGGACCAGATCTCCGTACTGGGGTGAATGTATGACATTGTTCTGTAGTAGGGAATCTTTGTGTATAGTCATAAACTAGTGAATAGTCCCGCCCATGTGCGTGGACCCCGGAGCAATCAAAATAATCTCTTAAGATGTCTTCTTTGCAGTCCTGCATATACACTTAAGAGAAAATCAAGACAAATAATGCAGCCTAACACTTCCAAGGCTACAAAGGCCACCACTTCATCTAAACAGTGAAAAGGATAGCCAACAATGTCAGATTTTACACATTTTACCAAGTTTCCTTCAAAGAGAAAACTCCCCTTCACCAAAATCCTTGAAATGATAGAGATGAAGAGTTGGACAGGCAAGCCCACATAGGCTGCCATTATGTGTCTGGAAAAAGGATACTGTGCCTTTAAGGAACTCTCCAGAGACCCTCTATATCCCAGGATGCACAGCCAAAGTCCTTTTACTTTCAGTTTTTTTCCCGGCTCCTGCTAGCAGAACCCTGGAGCATTGAGCTCTCTCTTTTTGAGTATTTCTTCAATTTTTGGGACGTTTCAAGTGTTTTGAGTGTTTCACTCGTGGTCTGGGGTCTTTCTCTTTCTTTTGCTGTGTTTTTTAGCCAGTTTTGCCCACTCTTTCTGTCGAATATGCCAGCTTTATTCGACAAGTGCCCTGAGTGTGCCAGGAAGAAGGCTACATCTGACCCCCACAGAGTATGTATACTCTGTCTTCCTTCCTCCCATGTCCCTGAAGCCTGTGAGATTTGTCAATCCTTCTCCAGGAGGACCCTACGTGAAGATTCGTCTCCAAGGCCTGGAGCAGAGGAGACATCAAGAACCAGGTGGGTCTGGGCATGGAGGGACTCAGTCATCGTCCTCTGCCAGTGCTTCGGCCTCTGGGGGACTCCCCAGTCAAAAAAAAAGGCCCAGAAAAGGCACCGGTCCCGGTCGACGTCGATGGCTTCAACGTCGAGAGGCATGACCACTATCTGTTCCCCGTCGACCCAGGGCTCTGGGTCGAAGCGTCGTCGACGTTTGACATCGAGGTGAAGGACTTCGAGACCTCGGACGAGGTCGACGTCGAGGACTTCACCGGCGTCAACATATCATCGACGTCGAGATGAGTCCACGAGGCACCGGCGCTCGCCGTCCAGGCGACACCACCGTTTGCTGTTGAGATCGACTCGACGTTTGACGTCAAGGAAAGACTAGTCGACATCGAAGAGAAGAGAGTCGACGTCGAGGAGTTCGACGTCTAGACGATAGACGTCGAGAAGCAGAAAGGCGAGATAGACGGTGAGGAAGGAAAAGTCTACGTCGAGGAGGCATTCAAGGGCCAGGAAGGTGTCCTCTGCCTCAGTAGTCAGCCTGTCTTCTGCATCGACGAGTCCCCGGTCGCGGCGACGCCGGCGCTCGGCTGAAAAGAGGTCTGCCTCCAGGGTATCCTCTTCAAGACCTGTGCAGAAGAAGAGAAGAGTGGTTAGGTGTTCGGAATCCGAATATTCTTGGACTTATTCGCCTTCTAGGCCCAGGACGCCTACGCCTCCGCCATTGCTTCCGAGGAAGCCTCCTCCGCTACCTCCTCCTCCGACTTATCCACCTCCGCCTCTTCCTCCGCTTCCACAACTGCCTCCTCCATCTCTGCCTCACCTTCTGTCACCGCCTACGAGGCCTCCACAGCCTAGGACTCCGGTTCTGCCTCCGCAGCTCCTGCCTCCTGTATGACTAGTGGGTCGCCCGAGGCCTAAGAGGTCTAGATCACGGTCCAGAAGGAGACATCGATCGCGGAGTGACCGTCAGTCTACGACATGGTCCCGTCATCGTCACCGGAGGGATAGGTCAAGGTCCCGTCATACGGACTATTTCAGTGGCCGGGGATACTTTCCCAACTTATCGGATTCCCCCCATACGAGGGTGTCACCGGTGGATGACATTGTTACATTTCAGGAGGTGCTATTGAGAGGGGCAGCGAAGTTGGGAATCACTTTAACGGTACCCACACCTTCTACATCGGTGATATTTGAAACCTTACACAAGCGGCATTTGTCTCACCCCTTGTTGCCAGGACTGGAGGAACCGGCTTTGGAGCTTTTTCTGACTCCGGTCTCGGTGAAGTCAGCTCCGTCCCGGCTGCAAAAGAAGTACAGGCCCCCGGATTCCGATCCGGTGTTCCTGAGATCAGATCCGGTGCCGGATTCTGTTATCGTAACTGCAGCCAAGAAGCAACATGCTACTGCCCTGTCTCCTACGGTGCCGCCGGATGAGGAAAGTCATCAGATGGACTCAGCTGGACGGAAAGTCTGCGGGACGGCAGCAACCTCCATGAAAGCGGCGAGTGCCTCGGTGCTCTTGGGTCACTATGACTGCTGCTTGCGGGAGTCCCTGCAGCAATTCCTGGAGCTACTCCCGAAAGATAGGAGGGAAGACTTCCAGGAGATTTTGAATAAGGGCATGATGGTCTCCAATCAGGTCATCAGCTGTGCAGCAGACGCCTCTCCCCTGGCAGCTCATGGTTACTGCCATGGCATCAATTTACGACGACATGCCTGGTTGCGCCTTGCATCTCTCAAACCGGAGGCGCAACAGAAAGTCGCTAATTTACCATTCTCTGGATCGACTCTCTTTGGGTCACTTACGGACTAGGAGATGTCCCGCATGAAGGCAGAGGTAGAGACACTTAAAGCCGTTGGTTTGGAGAAACCAAAAGAGCAGAAGAAGTCCTTCCGCCCGTTACAGAGGCTGTATGGTTCTCAAAGACGAGGGCAGGGTCGTCAAGCTGGTCAACAGCAACAACAGCAGTACCAGGGGCAACCATTCCAGAAGCGTCAGAGGGGCAGAGGCGGACAGCAGTCCTCCTCGGCGAACAAGGGCCCGGCTGGGTCTAAGCCCTGAGGTGCTACTTCCCCCTCTTCCGTTACCCGCTCCGGTGGGGGGAAGCACACAGAATTACTTGGCAGAGTGGAGAAAAATTACTCCGGACAAGTGGGTGCTGAATATTGTATGCAATGGATACAGTCTTCGTTTTGTCCTCTCTCCTCCAGCGATTCCACCGGTTTGCTCGCAGTTCCAGCTGCTTGAGCTCCAAGCGGAGGCCGATACCCTGTTAAGAAAAAGGGCGATAGAAGATGTTCCTTTGTCTCAAAGGGGAAAGGGTCTTTACTCCCGTTTTTTTTCTGGTGTGCAAGAAGGACAAGAACGAGTTCAGGCCCATTCTGGATTTGCGACAAGCAAACAAATGGATTCACAGGGAGAAGTTTTGCATGCTGTCTCTGCACCAGATTTATCCTCAGCTGCAAAGAGAAGACTGGATTTGCGCAATAGATCTGCAAGATGCGTACTTCCATGTGCCCATTGAATGGAAACATCGGAAGTTCCTGCGATTTCTGGTCAGCACAAATCACTGTCAGTACACCGTACTACCGTTTGGACTGAAGTCTGCGCCCAGGACTTTTTCAAAGTGCATGGCAGTGGTGGCGGCTCACCTGAGAAAGAACAAGGTGTTCGTCTACCCTTACCTGGACGACTGGTTGATCAAAGCCTCCACCTTCCAGGAAGCGCAATTACACCTCCAACAGGACGGCTGTTCTGTTGAGCCAGATGGGGTTGCACATAAACATGTCCAAGTCTGTTCCGACTCCTGTCCAGTGCCTACAGTACTTGGGAGCCTCCATCGATACTCTTTCAGCAAGCGTGTCTCCTTCGGAGGAGAGGCGCTTATTGATTAAGGCTCAGGCTTTCATGGCGGTTCCATCTACTGGGGTCGATGGCCTCTTGCATCTTCCTCACGACACACGCACGCCTCCACATGAAGCCGCTGCAGGAATGTCTGGAGGATCAGTGGGACCAGAAGCAGGGGAGCTTGGACGACAGGATCCGGCTGTCCCTTCACGCTCAACCGTCCCTGAAATGGTGGTGCTCAGCAGAGAATCTCCTCAAAGGGGTTCCATTCCACAAGGACATTTCCATTCAGACTATCAGCACGGATGCTTCTCTCCAAGGCTGGGGAGCGCATTCAGACCATCTTCAGATCCAGGGAACGTGGTCCCCGGCGGAGTCAACGTATCACATCAATTTCCTGGAACTCAGAGCTGTCCACTTGGCACTGAAGGCCTTTCATCCGTCCTTCCAGACCAATTCCTTGCTTGTGCAGACGGACAATACGACCACTATGTATTACCTCAACAAGCAGGGGGGCTCGAGATCGCGCACACTGTCACAAGAAGCGCAGGCGATCTGGCTTCGGCTGCTAGCCAGAGGACTGACGATAACGGCTACCCATCTGCCACGTGTGCAGAATGCTCAGGCGGACGCACTCAGCAGGCTAGTGCTAGAAACTACACTGAACTGTAGTGTAGTTCCTATATTCCCAATAGGCTCTGCGCATTTGAATAACATAAACAATAGTTTAGACGCAGGACTGAGGCCGACTAGGTCTCTATTGAATGTGTTAGACTTAATTATGAATGCCAGCTAGCTCAGAGGTCACTAGAAACTTTCTCGAGTGAACAGGAATGAGTTAACTTTCCTGAATAGACAAGAATGGATTAGCTTCTGACAACCGCATAAACATGACAACTTTGCTCCCTCCAGAATAAGGAGTATATCTCCAGAGTCGTGTGAAAACAATAGATAGCTTTTTCAATAAAAGTTATTTATTGAGCAGTCTTCTTTCTCATGCAAGAGAAGTGAATTGCCACAATTGCAATACTTGTCATAAAGTAAAGTGCGTACAGTAAAAGGAGTATTATGAAATAATACTGTAAAAGCATTTATATGGTTTCTGAGCCATATGATACTTAAAACGGATAAAATATATACAATACATATAATGAAAAAAAAGTTTGACTAAACGTACTCAACTGGTGCTTCAAAAATACGCCTACCCCGGTGTACCTAACCTAAGCCTAGTACGTGGGAAGGAGCTCCGTACCTTGATTTTAGAATGAAGGAGGTCTTGTATCTCTTTCTCAGGACTCGATCTCCCAGCAACCCGCAAGGGTGACTGGAAATACTGGAGCTGGATTTCTCTGCAGGAGAAAAGACAGCGTCTCTCTCAGTGCGCCAAATGGGAGGGTTGGCTTCCTTCGGCACTCGCATCAGCTGGGCTTTGGGTAAGTAGATAGCCGCTCTGCTCCAAACCACTGTGTGTTTGCTTAAGGCAAATGCTGGTATATTTATACCTAGAAGGTGCCGAGTTTGACGTAAGGTTGGACATAAGATGTCACTACGAACTGTCACTAAGAACTGGCAGTTCTTTCAGGACTCTCAGGAGTTCTAGGACAAATCAAAACAGAAGCAGGGGGAATATCCGGGCTGCTGGAGGCTTGGTTTGTTTAAAGAACGCGTTGTACTTTCTAGGAGTTTAGGGAAGTAGCCTTGCCGTATTTGGATGCATTGGCTATGACTAAATATGGATATGATTCTTATGCCTTTATAAGGATATGATTTGTTATAACCACATAAGGGCATAAATCGGGAATATTTAATTAGGGTCCTAGATACGTTCAAAACACCCACTCCACGTATAATGTCCATCATTACTAAATACTAAGCAATATATAAACATATAAGTATTCATATGTTTTCCAGCCCACCCCAAAATACATATAATGCATTTGAAATGGTATAGATACACGAAAATGAGCATTATACTGTACGTTTCAAGCAGTGGCACCATTCAGATAATATTCGTTGTAGTGCATTATAATTTTCACTGAATGAATCACGAAAGTTACATTTATGAAAAGGCTCTTAATACAGAAGAGAAGGTTGAGACCATTTCATCACATAATTATATAAGATTGTACATGTGCTAGAGCCTGATTCAAAATATTGTCTCTAGAGTCTCTAAAAATAGAAGTTCTGTTCTCTAGGAATAGTTCTACTTAAAGCAGAGTACCATGTGCCAAAAAAAAAATATTTTGGAAATTGGAAAAAATAATTTTGCTTTCATGGGGGAAAAAAAGTAGTTCCAAATGTTTTCAGTAGTGTTGTTTATAGAAAACTGAAGGCCGAATTCAGAGTTCAGGGAACGCTGTGTGCTTGCTATTTCAAATATTCCCGTTGTTAGGAGAGAACATTACCTCAGATAGGCCGGCAAAAAATTTGTCTACAACAGTAGGTGAATGTTGGGCCAATTCCGAAAAATCGGAAATAGTGCATATATGCGATGCATTGCCATCCTCAGTGTTTAGATTAGCAATGTTCACCGAAGGCGGTACCTGTGTGGTGCCGCTTTCATCTTGTACTTCACCGCCACCTAATCGTAATGGTGAAGTCACAACGAATGCCGTCATCAGAATAGGTAGCCGCTGGGGACAACACGTTGCATGAGTCGTTACCGAACCAAGCAAAGCATCGATATCCATTGGTACTGCTGATGGTAGTGTAAGACAGACGTCCAACACGCATTCTTCTCCGCATAGCAGACATCGAAGCACAGGTAAGACGCAATCTTGCCAGATTGTTCTGAATGAAAGAAACCAGGTAGTATTCAGATCTCTTAGCCGGGCCAATCCGAGGACTTTAGTGATACGTTCTCGGTATCTTATTGCTAGGATCGTTTCTTCCATCGTAGCCTGAGTTTTTTCTGTGACTTGGCTTGCCATATCTGAGCAGGAGGAACAAAAATAACATTCCTGCTAAGAGTCCCAAAAAAAGAGGCAGGCCACCGAAAAAAGAATGCACGAAATTCGGAAAGATGCCCAGAACTGTTTCAAAGGGTGCTAACAGTCCCGAAAAAATTGTCTTAAATACATGTGCGATGCCACTGGTATCTGACATGTTTAAGATTTGGCTTAACATTTCTACGAAATGCACGGGGCAATTTGTCAATAATAGGGTATGTATCTCTGCCGCTGCTGCCAATTAATTGGTTTAAAATCAGGTTTTATTAGTTCGTAGAGAGCTTTAACCCTCTCTGTATAATTTAGAATGTATGTTCTTCCGAAATTCAGGAAACCTAGAATTGATTTTAAGTTTTTCAGTGTTTTTGGAGCTTGCAGTACTGAACACTTCTCTAAGAAGTTGTCTGCTAGGCTTTTGCCTTCACTCGATAACTCATATCCTAAAAATAGGACTGTTAAGTGGGCAATTCGTGACTTTTTAAAGTTGAATTTGTACCCTTCAGATGCGAACCCAAGTATGATGGTGTTCACTCTTTTCAAGTGTGTCTCCAGGTCATCGTCTGTAAGATAGATGTCGTCGACATAAGATAATGCCTCATCATCATACATTTGTAGTAACTCTTTTACCCTGGCTGAAAATAATCCTGGGCTATTCTTGAATCCCTGTGGGAGACGACAAAATAGTTTTTGGGTCCCCATGCTGGAGAAAGAGGTCAAATATCTGCTTTCTGGTGCTATGTTTTGACAGAAGAAACCATTTGAAATATCTAATGTCGTTTTATATTTTTTTGCGAACGATATTCATTAGTGCTGCACTGTGTGAGTTTTGTACTGCAAATGTTTTGCAACAACAGTTTAGGTGTCTGTAGTCCAAAACTAGACGATATGAATCGTCTGGCTTGGAGACAGGAAACAAAGGATTGTTCCTTTGTGAGGTGCATGTTTCAATCACCCCCTGATACTCAAGTTGATCTAAGATTTCTCTGACTTGTTCTTTAGCTTCTTGCTTAACAGGATACTGCCTCTGTGCAGTAGGTTGATTTTTTTAACTGGATTTTATGGTGAGGAGAATCCTCATCCCATCCTACATGATTTTTATATAATGCAGGGGTTTGGGCCACTGCCCATTTTCTGGCAAATGTGAATTTTTTATGAATTTGAATGTTTTTTGAGAAGGCAAGCATAATCATTTCTTCGCCATGTGGGCACTCACTGACAAACTCTGGTGGCCAGTCTTTCTCTGCTAGAAGGATATCGTAACCTTGAGATAGATTCTCCCAGAAGAGACCTTTTATTTTCCTAGTTTTATGTCCCTCTATACGTAATGTTATTTCATATAGTTTATGGGGCACGCCAACTCTGGTGTCTGCAGTTTCCACTTAAATATATTTGTTTGTGTCCACTGTCTCCAGAACATTCATCAGGATCTTGCGAGCTATGGTCACTTCTGCTGCGCTGTCTAGCATTGTCTGGGCCCACTCTCCGTTTTTCATTTGTGTCCTCAGAATTCTCGGCATGTTTTACTTTAATACTGGCTTCCTTCTTTCTGGGAAATTGTAATTTTTTATTTTGATGAGCAGGTTCCTTGTCTTTGGACTGGACGTGCTCTTCTTTATGTTCTGACCGTCCTCTTCTTTCCGATTTCTGTGAGGAAGTCTGAAAAGATCGAGCGGGACGTGTATCAATATCTTTATCTGTCAGGTTTTCTCAAATTGTCCCTATTTCTAAGGTTATATCTTTTTTTCAGAGGTCTCCCTTAGGGGAGACTTGCCTCCTCCTTCTGAAGATCTATCCCTTTGTGGAGGAGACCTTCCTCTGGACTGAAACTGTTTTTTCTCTGGGAGTGGTTTGTTTATTACCCTCCCACTTCTTCTTTTGAGAGTTGAGATTATTTTTAATGAAAGTCTTTTCAGGATTTTCAATTAGTTGGGGTTTTAGTGGTTTCCCACCCAAACTATCTCTACCTAATTCTTCATAGGATTTTTCAATTATTCTGGCAAGTTGAAAAGGTTGGTCTGCTATATCTGTTTCTTTCAATTTTTGGCGGATCGCCAAAGATGCTGTTTCTCCTTTTATGTTGGCTAGTAATATAGCCGAGACCTGCTTAAAGTCTTTCATTAATTTCATACATAGAGTTAAAGCAGGTTCTGGGCCGTATTCATTATAAGTGTCTTAGTACCTCTGGTATAACCGCCATAGACGGAACACCATGTGTTTTTGTGTAGATAGAAGCAAAGACTGTGCCCCAAGTGTGTCAGTCCTCCACATGTGGGCGATCGCCATTGGGAGACAAATAGTCAGAATTCTGTGTTTGTCGTGAGGGGTAGTAGCAGGAAATACTGCCTCTATTTGAGTAATTTTTTGAGCTAACCAGAATGGAATTTGTTCCCGTTTTGCGGGTACTCTACCAATACATGATTGTATATTCTGTGGTGTAATTTTATTTGTGTTCCCCTGTTGAGGTATGTTTTGTGGAATTCTAATTGCAGGTTGGACTGTTGGAAGTCCGTATGACATATTGGACCAATTGTCTATGTATTTTAATTAGTTGTTTTAGTTGAACTAAAAGTTCTCTGTCTGACATTGTTTCAATGTCCGGATGTGGTGTGTAGCTGGCTAGAACCGGCCATGTGGCTCCTGGTCTACCTAGTGTACCGAGCCTGGTAATGTGATTTTGATGTTTTAGGGCGCCATTAAACCAGAGCAGGTGCTCTTGGTATGTTAGTGGAATTTCAACGTCCTCGAAAGGGGCGTATTCCTCTGGAGATGCCTCTATTTTGTAGTAGTGGAACTCGCATGCCACAGCACGTGCTGCTGGAAAATGTATCCAGGAATAGAATACCTCTGTCTGCCGATATTCATGGGCCTCTACCACAAATATGACTGTACCACCTCTTGATGATACTCAGTTTTCTATAAGTTTCATAGTTATAGTTTTTCTTATATTGACCAGGATGATTATAGCATTCGGGTCGTCATTTTGGATAATTGTGTCATCCTCTAAGAGTTGAGCTGCCAAAGCATTTCTTTCTTCGTCACTTTCCGGCATTTGTGCTGACAGAAAGTTTGCAGAGCGAGTTTCAAGGAAACAAAGATTAGGTGCACAATATTTTGGAACACTGTATCCAACATTGGCTAAACCAAAAACTAATACATAGGAATCTCTTTCTACTAAATTCTGGCGGATATTAACCTTTTACCCACTCCAGACGTCTATTGGAGTTTTTACGGGAAAAAGGGGTCTGTGGGAAAAGCACGACTGATTTACTCTAGGATCTTGTGTTAGATTATCGCCTTACCAAACGTTGGGCGCCATGTAGTGTAGTTCCTATATTCCCAATAGGCTCTGCGCATTGGAATAACATAAACGATAGTTTAGACGTAGGACTGAGGTCGACTAGGTCTCTATTGAATATGTTAGACTTAATTATGAATGCCAGCTAGCTCAGAGGTCACTAGAAACTTTCTCGAGTGAACAGGAATGAGTTAACTTTCCTGAATAGACAAGAAGGGATTAGCTTCTGACAACCGCATAAACATGACAACTTTGCTCCCTCCAGAATAAGGAGTATATCTCCAGAGTCGGGTGAAAACAATAGATAGCTATTTCACTCAGTCAATCGTGCATGCTTAGTTTCACCGGAGTGCAGAGAAATAGAGAGACTGGCGTTTTCAATAAAAGTTATTTATTGAGCAGTCTTCTTTCTCATGCAAGAGAAGTGAATTGCCACAATTGCAATACTTGTCATAAAGTAAAGTGCATACAGTAAAAGGAGTATTATGAAATAATACTGTAAAAGCATTTATATGGTTTCTGAGCCATATGATACTTAAAACGGATAAAATATATACAATACATATAATGATAAAAGTTGACTAAACGTTCTCAACTGGTGCTTCTAAAATACGCCTACCCTGGTGTACCTAACCTAAGCCTAGTACGTGGGATGGAGTAAGTGAGCTGCAGTTTAAGTTAAGTTATTTTTGCCAAGAATCTGAATCAAGAATTCTCTATGGATCTAATCAGCTCCGTACCTTGGTTTTAGAATGAAGGAGGTTTTGTAGCTTTCTCAGGACTCGATCTCCCAGCAACCTGCAAGGGTTACTGGAAACAGTGGGGCTGGATTTCTCGGCAGGAGAAAAGACAGCGTATCTCTCAGTGCGTCAAATGGGAGGGTCGGCTTCCTTCGGCACTCGCATCAGCTAGGCTTTGGGTAAGTAGATAGCCGCTCTGCTCCAAACCACCATGTGTTTGCTTAAGGCAAATGCTGGTATATTTATACCTAGAAGGTGCCGAGTTTGACTTAAGGTTGGACATAAGACGTCACTAAGAACTGGCAGTTCTTTCAGGACTCTCAGGAGTTCTAGGACAAATCAAAACAGAAGCAGGGGGAATTCCCGGGCTGCTGGAGGCTTGGTTTGTTTAAAGAACGCGTTGTACTTTCTAAGAGTCTAGGGAAGTAGCCTTGCCGTATTTGGACTGCATTGACTATGACTAAATATGGATATGATTCGTATGCCTTTATAAGGATATGATTTGTCATAACCACATAAGGGCATGAATCAGGAATATTTAATTAGGGTCCTAGATACGTTCACAACAGAACGACTAAGTGCTAGGAGACATCTTCGACAGGCAGGGCACTCCAGACGTAGATCTGTTACCCACCGCCGAAAACAGAAAATGCAGAGACTTCGCCTCCAGGTATTACCAACCGGGGACTCTGGGGAATGCGCTATGGATCAGCTGGTCGAACAGCTTTCTGTACGCTTTTCCACCCATTCCCCTGATTCCGGCGGGGCTCATCAACCTGTCCCGGTCCAGAGCACGGATGATCCTCATTGCTCCGGAGTGGCCCTGACAGTGGTGGCTCACAGACCTGCTCCACCCGGTCTCTCCAACCTCACCTGCGGCTGCCGTGTCGGCCGGACCTTCTCCCGAAGTTCAAGGGGGCAGATGGTGCACCTCAACCTCTTTGGCGGCATGGCTCCTGAGAGTGCAATATGGACACCTGAATCTGCCTAAGGATTGCATGAATATTCTCAAGGAGGCTAAGCGCCTTCCACTAGGACGTCCCATGCCTACAAGTGGATGAGGTTCTGCATCTGGTGCATTTCCAAGAACTATGATCCGACGACCTGCAAGGAAGATGTTGTCCTTCCAGATCTCTTGCATTTGGCTCAGTCTGGCCTTAATTTTCAATCTATTAAGGTACACCTCGCAGCGTTAACTGCGTACAGGAAATGTCCTTCACAGACTTCCTTCTTCCAGATCCCTGTGATTAAGGATTTTTTGGAAGGACTGAAGAAAGTGTTCCCTCCTATTCGGAGTCCTTCGCCTTCCCGGGAGTTAGATGTGGTGCTGTCCAGATTGATGAAGGAACCTTTTGAACCCATTCATAAGGCTTCACTGCAGCACTTGTCGTTGAAGGCGGCTTTCCTCGTTGCCATTACATCGGCCCCCAGGGTGAGTGAGATTCAGATTGTCAAGAACCTTATACTGTATTTCATGCTGCTAAGGTTGTAATGCGTACTCCCCCTAAGTTCCTTCCTAAGGTGATTTCTGATTTCCATGTCAATCAGACTATAACTTTGCCTACGTTTTTCCAAAATCCTTCCACTCCAGCCGAAAGGTCTTTACATTCCCTGGATGTCAGAAGGGTGTTGAAGTTCTACTTGGATAAGACCAAGGACATTCGTAGGTCAGACCAATTTTTTGTCAATTATGGGTCGGTCAGGACTGGTCTTGCCACCTCTAAACAGTCCATCTCGAGGTGGATTGTGTTCAGTTGTATCCAGTTATGTTATCAGAAGGCTAACAAGACCTTAGGGAGTGAGCCTAAGGCTCATTCTACCAGAGGCAAAGCAGCTACAACAGCTTTGCTTCGTAATGTTCCCATTGCAGAAATCTGCAGGGCTGCCACTTGGAAGTCGGTCCACACCTTTTCTAAGCATTACTGTCTGGACTCTGACGCAATTGAAGATGCTCAGGTTCGGCAGGCTTAATTGAGAAATCTATTTGTACATTAGAGGTGTTGTCTGTTTTTTCTCCACTGCCGGGTTGGTTGTTTGGGATGGGAATGCCATTCTATTCACGAGATCCCCTACTACTGAAGGAGTAGTTTATTTTCTGTAACTCCAGTTCTGTAGTAGGGGTATCTCTGTTATAGTCATAAGCGCCCGCCCTCCTCCCCGGTGGAGAAAATGGTACTGTAATGTATGCTACAGGCCTTGCTTTATACACCACACCTTCAAAACGAACTGAAAGTAAAAGGACTTTGGCTGTGCATCCTGTGATACTGAGGGTCTCTGGAGAGTTCCTTAAAGGCACGGTATCCCTTTTCCAGACATATAATGGCAGCCTATGGGGGCTTGTCTG
Organism: Lissotriton vulgaris; assembly: GCF_964263255.1. Lineage (NCBI taxonomy): Eukaryota > Metazoa > Chordata > Amphibia > Caudata > Salamandridae > Lissotriton > Lissotriton vulgaris. Next base: position 2,050,528,496 of record NC_141685.1, read on the forward strand.
TCCAATTCTTCATCTCTATAATTTCAAGGATATTGGTGAAGGGGAGTTTTCTCTTTGAAGGAAACTTGATAACATGTGTAAAATCTGACATTGTTGGCTATCCTTTTTACTGTTTAGATGAAGTGGCGGCTTTTGTAGCCTTGGAAGTGTTAGACTGCATTATTTGTCTTAATTTTCTCTTAAGTGTCTATGCAGGACTGCAAGGAAGACATTTTAAGAGATTAATTTTGATTTCTCCGGGGTTCACGCACATGGGCGGGACTATTCACTAGATTATGATTATAACAGAGATACCCCTACTACAGAACTGGAGTTACAGAACAGAAACTACTCCTGCATTCTGTCCATCAACTGTTGTTTTTGTATTTATCATATTAGAGAGCCTAGATATGCGGGTACTGACAATATACACCTACTTTGGATTTCCTTTCTCGTGCACACGTTTGGTGATGGCAGTTTTACCATGCAGCATGGCCAACAGCAGTGTTTTAGAAGACGTCCTCGGGTAAATCCATTCACCATTAAGCATGTTGCAGATTTAAGTAAAACTAGATAGTCCCTTTTTAGGTATCGCCTAGCGATGCAGCGCATGCGCTGCACCCCTTGGCGAGATCTATAGTCGTCGGTTTGGGGGCCGATGGGGGACAGGGATGTGCAAGTTTACGGCGCCCGGACAGCCCATGTGCATGCTCATGGCATCTCTTTCAGACAGCCGATGTGCACGTTCATGTTAAGTGGCTGTCTGCTTCTGGTGAAAGACAGAAAGTTTGACAAAATCGGGCCCTGGTCTTCTAGGCACTGCTATAGCACAGTAGGTCTGCAACCTCACACAAATGGGATATGGCGTCTTTTCATGGGATTCAGGTGTGGACGGGCTACTTATGCTGATCTGCTGTCTAGCTCTCCGTGGAGAGCAGGGGTCGATCAGTGTCATCATCTGCTGGGGTGTTGCAGGGGAATGCATGTGGTGGGGAGTGTGTTCATTATAGCTAAGCCTTTACAAAGTTCTGTTTGCGTTCCTGCTCTCTCTTCCGTGCCAAGTTAGGAAGATCTCTAAACACGACAGACAGGCCGGCAGACCTTTCGCCATACTCTAAATAATGCTGCAAGCCTCTCATGCAGATGGGAGGCTACACATTCTAAAATGGCGGATGATCAGAGCAGGGCATCACTGATCATTATTTGTGTGAGATAAACTCTTCAACAGGTGCTCTTGTGAAACATGCCAATTTCTTGTGACATAGGGAGGCATCACGGCAAATTTGCATGTTTGTCGTTGTCATATCACTGCCAAGCAGGAGGCAGACGTGGCTCAAACAGGGATGCTTTTGGGCAGTCCAGTGTTACACGTGCATTACCTAAGGGAACCATTGTACACGTATAGTTTTATTACCACTGCCAACACTGTATGCAATAGCTGTGCTGATAACATATTTTTTATTAGTGTATCCTGCTCCACGGTGCTGCAAGCTGGATAAGTAGTTAATTTATCTGCGCTAACTCATTGTTCAGGGCGGTTAGAGGTACTTGAGCATTCATTTCTCTGTAGAATTGAGATGCGCTTGCATATGATCACATATTAATACATTCTCTATTCTGGATAATTCACATAAATGGAAAAGAGATGCTTCTAACTGGTGTCCATGTATTTTTAGTAGTTGTCAAGGGCATAACTTATTCTCTTCTACTTTTTCTCATGCGTGATCACCATTTAAAACAAGCATTAAAAATGCAATAGGTCTCACCTTTCATTAAGTTAAAGCCATTTGCTTTGCTTACAATACCATTAGCAAAGCAAATGGCTTTCACTTAATCAAAGGCGAGACCTATTGCATTTTCAATGCTTGTTATTGTTTACTTTTGGTAATCTTCATTGTGGTGGGATGTTTACTTTCTACCTTTATCGCGAGACTGACATGCTATAATCTTTGGTTTTTAAATGTTGTAATCATTTTTTCATGTAGTTGTTTAACCACTTCGACGCTCATGACGAGATCAGCTCGTCATGAGGTACACCTCTCGTACACTCATGACGAGCTGAGCTCGTCATGAACAATGGGAAATTCAATAAATCAGCACAGGGGGGGAAAAGCCTTAGCAGCCATGGAGTTAAATTAATTCTTAGCTCAATTAATTGCAAACAAACTCAAAATGACTTTTGATATCAGTAATTTCATATATTTGTTTGAGTTTCAAAGAATCAAAATGAATGAATTTTGGCAGTTGTCTTAATGTCTACTGAGATGGCAACGTGTTTGAAAACCCCATCTATCCTTAATAAGAGTTCTTGTTCAAGAGGTCTATGCATTCACTGCTCCTGAACGTGTGCATCTTTATTCTTTCAGGTGTCGGCGTGTACTAATAGCCCAACATTTTGATGAGGTGTGGGACTCTGCAAACTGCAACAAAATGTGTGATAACTGCTGCAGAGAGAAGCGTGAGTGTACTGAAAACTTTGGTCGTTGTATGCAAGCATGCCTGTCAAACTAAAGTACTTACAGTGATATTAAAATCATGCACAGTTTTTTTTTTTTTAAAAAGAAGGAAAAGAGCAGCCAAGTAAAGCTGTAATGTCCAACAAATTTAAAGTATAATTTGGCATTTCTAATTTTTCCGACAGCAGTAAAGTTAAACTTTACTTGACATCTTACCACAATGTGCATTTTCTGTTTTTAATGTAGCCTGATTGTCTTTTGACATTGTTTCACGTTTTTTGTACATTTATGGAGCAGGAAGAATATCATTTATAACTGTATGCATTTTGTAAGCAATATTTGGTTAAGATAGGCAAGTACTATCTTGGACATAAGACACGAAGCTTGTAGCATGCTATTAAGCTTAAAACAGTACTGTTGGTTCCTTGTTTCTACTTGTAATTGGATCACCTTCTGCACCAACTCCTTGCCCCCTCAAACACAGCAATGTAACAAGATCTAGCACCCTTTGCAGTCGGTAGGCAAGGAACTCAGACTGATAAAAACACCACTGCAAATAACTGGAGCACAAATGGAGAAAGAGCCAGGAAGTCAGATATCAAATCTGTCTTGAGATGCTACCACCCGATGATCCACAATCTTTGCTATTACGAAAGATTTCACTTCATCAGCGTCCGCCTCCAACTTGATCACCCCTTCGCTGGGTCTCTGCAACAGCCTCTCTCAATTCTTCACTTATAAAATCTCTGCCATTTACAGCATCTTTAAATCGCAACCAGACCGGACAGACCTTGCCAAAGTGTTCCAATTGTATTCAAAGAAACAGTGCTAAACACATGACCCATCAACACCCCGGAAGAAACCGCCATCACCATAACGCCCATCCACTCAAGGGCCTCATCAGACCCCTGCTCCCTCAACGCAAACTCCAAAGGACTGCAACCTATTAGGGCCATGCTCACATCCATTCTGAATGTCTCCCCATCTCTTCCAATATGTTTGTAAACATGCAACTGTCCTCCTATTGCAGAAGAAACCCTATGCGGACACTTCAATGCTTGAAAACTACAGACTGATCTCCCTACCCCCATTCCTGGCCTAGGTCTTAGAGAAAATCGTCAACCGACATCTCACTGAATACCTTAATGATCACCAACTCCCCGATAACACTCAGTCTGGTTTCAGACCCATACACACCACGGAAACTGCCCTGATCGCCACTAAGGATGACAACCACAAAACTCTGGACGGAGGATACCCCGTGGCCTCATCGTGTGGATCTCTCTGCATCATTTGACACAGTCTCCTTCCACATCCTCATCCAATTCCTACATGACATTGGAATCCAAGAACATGCACTCTGACCGATTTGCTGCTTCCTGACTGGAAGGACCCAGTCAGCTAGCCTGGCACCATACACCTCGGTCGCCCATGACCTGAGCTTGACCCTCTTTAACGCATACATGATCCCTCTAGCCAGCATTATCCGTTGCTACAACATCAACGTCCTCTCCTACGCCGACAACACACATATAATTCTCTCCCTCATGGACAACCAGCCCAGTACTCTGATCAAGTCCATGCCTGCATGACTGAAATCGCCCACTGGATGAAGACGAACTGTCAGAAGCTGAAAAAACAACAAGACCAAAATTGTGGTCTCTGGGAAGAGCACTTCACTGTGGGACTCCACCTGGTGGCCAACAGAGCTAGAACCAATACCCATACCCACAACCTACGCAAAGAACCTCAGCATGGGTGGGAAAGGAAACTCGACATGACCACCCAAGTGAGGGCATTCTCTGCCTCATGCTTCCAGACCCTGAAGATGCTGAAGATAATTTTTCAAATGGCTCCAAACCAGCACATGGAAAACCATCACACACACACCCTTGTTACAAGCAAACTGGACTACTGGAATGCCAGGATCAAGAAGAAACTCACCTTAAGGTCGCAGACTATTCAGAACTTGGCGACCAGAATCACTCTCAACCTCCCACACTACACACTAATCACACCACACATGACTGAGCTCCACTGGCTTCCCATACACACACAAGGACAATTCAAACTACTCACTATTAGAATTGGGGTTCTCGTTGAGAGGTATGCACCCTGTCCAAGCAGGGACCACAATCCTAGTCAGGGTTAGTCAGATACACGCCATAAATTTACCTGTGCTCACCCTCTGGTAGCCTGGCATAAAGCAGGCAGGTTTAACTTAAGAGACTATGTGTAAAGTAATTATTCAACACTTCAAACAGCAACACAATGAAAACACCACACAAATACTTAACATCAACAAAACTCACATAAGTAGAAGTCAAAATATGATTTTTTTTAAGATTAAAAGTGAAAAAAGCAATTTGAAGCAATAAGCACCTATCTAGTTACCTGATCACACAGGACTGGGGCAAAGTAAAGAGTTCAGGTCAACCACCGTGGAGTGTGAGCAGATACAGGAGCCATGCATGGTCCCCTGGAGAAAAGTACCTTGATCCTGGACGCAACAGTGCGATGCAGGATGCAGCCGAGCGATGCGTCGGTGTTGATCCCGCAGTCTGTGATGTGTCGATTATTCTCCATGCATCAATGTTAATCCATCTCCACGCAGTTGAGGGGATGCGTTGATTGCCTCTCACTGCAGTGGCAGCGATGCTTTAGTTCGGTTGCGGTAATTCGAATGACAATACACTGGTTCCAAGTGCGGTGTGCCGGATCTGTTCCCACAACTGCGGCGATGCATCAATTCTGCTTTACGCAGCAGAGGATGTCTCAGTTCCCCTAGAGCAAGCACCTGGATCTACTTCAAATGGACCTGGCAGTTGGGCAGGGTGTAAGTCTTTGATATCACTGAGTCTTAAAACAGCAGCCAAGCCACCATGCCCTTGGAGATCACTCTGGGTTTACGTCAAAGTCCCCAGTTCTTCCTCGGCAGGGCAGAGGGTTGCAGGCTGCACAGCAGAAAAGCAGTTCTTCCAGTGCAGCAGTCCAGCAGAGTGGCAGTCTTTGTAGCAGCACAGCAGTCTTTCCATCTAGCAGAGGTTTTTCACAGGTCCAGTACTGTCTGAAGTAGCGTCAGAGGTTCAGTACTTATACCCAGTTGTGACTTTGAAGTGGGGGTGACTTTAATGAGGGGCATTGAAGTGGACAGGCATCCTATCAACCAGCTCTGACTCAAGACTCACTCCAGGGGTGTATGCAGCCCTTTGTGTGGAGACTGGGCACACCTATTTAGGTGTGCCAGCTCCTCCCTCCCTTCCTGCTTAGGATGACCCATCAGCAGACTTTGAAAAACATAAAAATGTTACTAGACCTGCAGGTCGAGTAGCTTCAGTAATCTATGCAACCTAACTATAATGTATTTGACCTGTAAACTTGTCTCAAATTGTATGATCATTGGCAAGTATTTTATTTTACAGTTGCCTTTTTATTCACTCTCATATGAGTGTACCTTCAAATATGTGAGTTCAGCATTTATGCTGTACAAAACTAAACTCTTTTGTTTGATTAAATAGACTAATTGTTTGCTCCATGTGTTACAACAATCTATCCCACATATTGGGTACACATGCTTCCTGACTTGCCAATATGTTTACTAATAGTATTGCCATGACTGCAGGGGCAGGAGTCTTTATCAGTTCAAGTTTATACACTCACTTTTAATAAATATATTCCTAAAGCGTGATATGGTAGCACACTGTCATGTACAGACAGTACATTTCTAAGAAATGGGCAAAAATCTTCCCCCTACTTGCAGCTTTACTGATAAAACTATGTAGTGCACCCGCAGCTGATGACGGAGCGGTTCTGTCATCAGCGTCCAAGGGGTTAAAATATAATTTCATAACACATAAGTACAAAAATGGTCTTTCACAACTACTGAAATTTAAAATATTTGTACAGTTAGCTTATTAGCTCTTTACATGTGTATCAGGGAAAACGTGATAACCTACAGCCTTTCTTCTCACACTTTGTACAGCAGGTCAGACAGTTAACTTTACAAAATCCTAGAACTCTGCAGTCAGAGAAAGAAAAATAATTATAAACTGACTTCTGACCTCTGTCTTTGAACACTTGGCAAATATGATAAGATAAAATCAAGATTTAAAGGCATATTTATTGCTCATTAACTTTCTGACTGAACAGAACACCTGTTCTTTGTCAACTCACCAGAACAGGCAAGTAGGTCCTAAATACAACTCGACCTGATAAAATCGGACCCGCCATAACTAATGGGCAAGTAGATTTTTAGAGGCCGATCAGGATATGGGTGGTCACTCAGTCACATCGATGCTCCCTTAGTGTTTGTCTAGAGGAACGCACGAAGTCCAGCTGTTAGCCACCCCAGACGTGTGTTGGACACGTGCTATAGGCACACAGGGCTAAGAGCAGAAAAATGCCATCTCTCAAATTCCCTTTTTAGGTCTCGGCTAGGCAGCGCATGCACTGTCTGGTTGAGAGATGTTGTATACATTTTAGTGGGGGAAGCTCCACCCACTTTCCGCCCATCTTTGTGATTTGGCTTTATTCATAAAATCTGCACTCTGATTGGTGTTTGGCTTTTCTGTCCCGCATCCTGACGCCCATGTCGTAATTTTGCTCCTTCCGAGGCTATTGGCCCCTTTACTCAAACACTATTTTCTGTCCTTTGTCCTCACTGCCGCACAGTCGCGCAATTCGTCACTTTTTGCAATACCCTCACCCCCCACTCGCATTCGTGCCTTTTTAAACTACCGCACTCCTATTTGTAATACAATACGTCTCGTGTAAATGCGAAGGCATATTGCAATGCAAATGCTTGTTTGAAAGTAGTGCACAGTAATTTAGAGGCAGGCCCATGCACCGGAAAAGAACCCTCGATTGCTCCGGAATTCTTTTTTTGTATGGAGCCCGAGCCAGCAATCTAGCGCTGCTTTTAGTTTTTTGTTCTTTCTCCCTCTCTTGCCGTCCGTGCCTCCGCAGCAGGCCAGCAGTGGACGCCCCAAGACCCGCAGCATCAATGGAAGACCGGCGGCGCCAGCAGGGAACGCGATGGCAACATGAGGGCTTGTGTCGCGGCAACTGTTATGGAGTTAAACCATGAGTTATTCCTGGCTATTTCCACTCTGTATTGGTATGCAGGGCCAGGCACGTGGTCGCCGCTCGCGGCAGTCCCAGCTCTTCTGTTCTGTGTGATATGACCTGACACCTTTGACTTGGTCGCTCTCAGTCTTAAATGATGCTTCGCTAATTAGTGATGTATGTTGTGTACTTTTCAAGTTTTCAAGCCAGTCATTTTTAAATCAGACCGCTCCAGATACAAAAAATAAAACACCAGGGACTTCTCTAGGGGTGGTGCTTGGGGTGTGACAGCCCCTCTAATAAATAAAGCCTGATATAGGTAGTTGGTTCCAGAGGCCCCCAGTCAGGCTAACAGTGATTGTGGGAAGTTTCCACTGTGTTTAGGAGCCCCCGCAGCACAGACACACACCTCAACTATGCTTTACAGAGCGTGTGTACACCGCCTCTCATCTTTACTCCCACACGGAGCACGAGCAGGAATAAACAAAAGAATGGGTGGCTTTTGCGTAGCGTGGAGAAGGCTTTTATATTGAAGTCTATTTACATCTATCCTGTTCTAAAAAAAATTACAGTTTATTTTTCATGAGGTTCTTTGGGGCTCATACAAAATGACACACACATTTGATGTGATAGAAGTGTAGGGTAGTCACTGTGGTCAGCTGGCAGCGCTAAGATGTTCAGGAGTTGATGGGGTGTGGGACAGAAGTGTGCATCCCTCTTTCTATTTTTGTTTTGTGTGGGAGAACTAGGTAATGGAGTTACACTTTGAAAACAAATACACACACACACACATTCACTCACCCATTCACACACCCTAAACTCACACACACACACACACACACACACATAAATGCACACACACACATACTCACACACATTCACCCACACACACCTCACTCCACCACACAAACAGACCCTACACCCACACACACATACACTTGCATATACTTGCACCCAAATGTTAGCCTTTTCTTCAAAAAAGTACAGCCAAATGTTGGAAGTCGCTAATTTCTTTATTTTGGAAGAGCAAAGCGTTGGCCTTAGATACTTGATAAACTTGATAATTGCACACAGACTTGTGCATTCTACTTCCCAATGATATCTTTATATCATACACCCTCTCCTCATGTTCTGTGTTTGGTAAAGTGTAAAATACCTGAAAAACAACTTTTTGAGCTGCTTTGGAAGTGCGTTATTCATCAAGGTTATTCATCGCGTTGAACCGCTGCCGATCTTGTGCCTGCTGCTTGGTTTATAGTATATTACTGCTATTCTCCCAGCTCTGCAGTCACTGCTGTGATTACTATGTTGCTTCTCATCCTACTAACACCAGTGTTATGTTACTGCTCTTACTACTTTTTTACGAATTCTACTGTTACTACTAATGTACTAATGCTGCTGTCACAAAGCTACTCACGCCTCTATTACTGCTCTCCTGCTGCTATTCTGTTATTCTCCTTTACTACTGTTACTGCTATCCTGTTAACTGCTAATACTGCTGTGAGTGCCTACTGCTGTCTTTGCTATTCCTGGCACTTCTGGTACTGCTGTCCTACTCACACTTCTGTTACTGTTGTACTCCTCACACTACTATCACTGCTGTTTTACTAACACTACTATTAATGATCTTTTGCTAACTTTTATCACTGCTCTCCTGGTAACTTAACTGTTATCACTACTCTATTGCGCATGCTTACTGCTTTACTAGTAAAACTGCTGCATTACTATTCTGCTACTTCCGAAGTCCTTGCTAACCTGCTAACTTATACATCTGATATTAAACACAGTATATTAATATATTTATAATAGCAACTACACCACTAAGCTCATTAATATGCAGAGACCAATTGGCATTGCCATTGCTTGTTTTAAAGGATAATGATAAATTCGACTTTACCATTAAAGAAAATGTTTCATTACCATTCCAATGAAATGAAGCACAATAAATCTACTCCTTCTCAATCAGGAATTGCAATTTAAAAGTGTAATAAGGAATTCCTAATGTTAATTTATGAGAGATGTAGGCCTCGCAGTAGTGAAAAACGAATTTGGGAGATTTTCACTACCAGAATATGCAAAACTGAAACGTACCTGTCCTATCTTTAGATTATACCAAATTAGGAGGGGGGAGAAGGAAGGAGTTGTGATCCATTCGTCTTCCTTATTTGTATTATTAAAAAATCAATGGGGGAATGGATCACTTGTACTGTGTAACAAGGGTTTATTCATTTTCGTTTAATGTACCGATAAAAAACCCTAATTCACGTACTGAGGCTCGGGTGGCGGTATATCTTGATTCTCCGCCTCTCTCTTTGCAACGTGACAGCATCATCATAGGGTTAGCCCTCATGCTTCCTCCACCCGGAGGTAAACCACTGGTTGGTACAGTAGTGATCAGTGATGGTGGGTAACAGTGCAAATGGAAAAATGTTATGTTAAAAACCTCTTTTAAAAAATTATTTCATGCGTAGGAAAGAGAATTAGGAGTCTTCCGCCCTATTCAATGTCCATAAAAAAGGTCGACATTTTCAGCCTTGTTTAAAACCCAGGAGGGTCAAGCAGGCTTTCTTCAGGACCTAGAGAAGATGGTGATAGAGACCATGTGTTGTCAGGGTCTATTTGGGTCCAGGTCATTTTACCTGACTTTTATAAGGTCTAATAGAACCTGTAGATTGGGGAGGAAAACAAGACAAACAGACATATATAGAGAGCGTCAGTTGCGCATTCTCCAGGAATTGGATGCTGTCCACATTTATGAATACAGAAGTAATTAAAAAATGGCAATTCTTTTTACAAATGACAAAATATTCACTCAGTCCCGTTTGGCAAAGGATCTCTCTTTGTTCAATAAATGTTAAAACAGATCCCCTCAGTTGGTAAATTGTCTGGGTAATATGTGTTGACAGGCCACACTCATGGATGGATACCACTCTGTTTTATTCATAATAATTCTTGGAGTGCTGCTATGTAGTGGTGTGATTCTTAGCTCTGTTGCTTAATGATGACTAATTTTCTTAGTTAGTGTCTTTCTGGTGTCATGCTTCTCTAGACTTTGCGCTATGCATCTGCGTGTTTCTAATTCTTTAGTCATTAGCAAAATCTGAAATAAATCAAAATTAAAGAAGTGCTCGTACTTCCTCCATATCTATGACCTCATTATTTCATAGCTACGCCTCTTCACATACTTTAGAATCGAACATATTGTGTACCTTTTTGTAGCACGTGTCTAAATGACCTCTTGTTAACTTTATTGTTAAATTACTCGGCATGCTGTGTATTCCATACCTGTTGTGTCGCATTACAATATGCCAAGTTACTCTGGGAGGTTCATGGTTCGGGAGATACGTATTTTTACATGCATCACAAACATGGTCGTTTAAGTTTCAATGCGTGGTTCTTATGTGGAACATGTTATAGCCATTGTTTTGTGCAAAACGTGTTATCGCTCACATCACGTACAAGTCGTGCCCCTACCTGCAATGCCCCATTCTCGCATAGCTTTAACCGTTGGGATTTGTGCATCATTGGTCAGCCCGGGGGGTTGGTTCCTGCTAAATAAACAACATTTGTGCAAAACAGTTCAAATTAATTGCGAGTAATATGTTACGGTTTCGTTGAGTATTCATACGTTCATGCTGCCTCTACCTATTGCACGGATGTTGCACAACTTGTGCTGACTCTACCTCTCGGGGCTCGGTTCGAATTATTGTTTGCTTCCAGTTCTTTTGAAGTGTTGACAACTTCGATAGAAAAAAGACTGTGCATTGGAACACTGTTTAAAAATAAAAACTGATTCCAATTATTAAATCCTCATTTGTGTTCACTTTTAATAAGTGGGGAAATGTTTTAAAGGAGTAAAGAATGCCAGTTTTGTGCAGGTAGGGATATCGACTATGTTCCACAATTAATTTCATACATTGGATCACATTCCGACACCATCGATAGTCTTTATAATGAATTCAGGAGTTCTTGGTCGGCCAACATCATAATAGTTTTAGAAGAGGTTCAGTTTTATTAAGCTGGCTTCTGTTATTAAGGTGTTTGTGTTTATTCACTCAGAAAAAATATTTTCAACGATTAAGGCTCAACCACAAAATGTTGTCATTTTGCCCAAGGTCATTAGTTCTTAAGCGATGTACCCATCTCTGTTCTTTCTCAAATAGTACATTTTCTGCATTGTTATTTTTTTGTAGCCAGGGTTTCAAGAATGACCCATTTAAAGTAATTTACTGTGTGGTTGGCTTCTATGTAGTGATTACTCATTTTCATCGTGTTTCTTTGGCATTTGACATTGCTCCTATGTTCTACTAGTCTCTGTTTGACTTTGCGACAATACATTCCAATGTAGCGTAAGTTACACGGACAGGTAGTCATGTAGATTGCGTGAGTGGTGTTGCAATTTGTGTGGTACCTAATGGCCCATTTGAAATCTGGAAGATGTTGTAGGGTTTTCGTTACTGTGGTCAAATTGCATACAGAACAAGAGCTGCATGGGTAATGTCCCAACACTGGGGGATTGTTCCATAGTTGAGTTGTCAATTCTCCTCGTTTTGGTGGTGGTGGTCTTGTATGTACCAGGATGTCTTTAAGGTTCCTCGTTCTTTTGTTAGCGAACCTCGGTTTAGTCCATGTGAGTGATCCTGATGTGAGGATTCTCCAATTTTTGTTTATTATTTTCTTCACTTTGTTTGAGGCTGTGCTGTAGGTGGTTACACAAGTAATTAAATCCTTTTCTGGAACATTAGGGGTTGTGTCTAGAAGGCTTTCTCTGTGTTAGTTTATGGCCCTCTTTTTGCATTTATTGATGGTCCTTTCCTGGTATTCGCGGTGTCTCAGTTTGGTACAGAGGTCCTCCGCTTGTCTCTTGTAGTCATGCGTTTTGCTACAGTTACATCTGAGATGCAAAAATTGATTATAAGGGTGTGACTGGAGTGGCGAAGATTCATACACACCAAGTAGAAACCGAGGACAAAATTGACGCATGAATCGCCGGAGACCAAACATGTTGCATACCCTTTACCATGGGAACCAACACCAAGGGATACCTTTTCAACCGTTCAACCCCAGTTTCCGAGGTTGGGTGATCCCATATTTTCATGGCCCTCCACCAATGGGACCCCCAATGGTACCTCAGATGGGACAGAACTACACACAAAGGATCCCTTTTTTAGGAAGAGGCCAGGCAAACCAGAGGACCAGACGAAAGGAGTAACCTGGACAGACCAAGAACGACAGGTTCACACCAGGAGTATGACGAGAACCAAACCAGGGACCAGCATGACACCCTCATCGTCAACTTAACAGACAAAACTATAACCATAGAACAAGCAAACATCCTCAACAAAGGACTGGGCTATGTCCTCACACCCACTTTGGACACTTTTAAACCTCAATGTGAAATGGCCGAATTCTGCTGTAAACTTAAACTCAAGTCCTTCTTCCATAATCAAGAAGAATACGCCACAGATGGACATTACGCCGCAAATCGAAATTCTGCACTTTGACTCATCAGACTCCGATCGAAATATTAACTTTAGAACAGGCGGTAATGAAGGAAGTAGACGACCTGAAAAAGCAGACAATACAACCCTTCAGAAACATTTTGAATGCCGAACAAAGAGCACTGAATGAACTGTGAAAAAATGATGACATTGTAATCAAGCCTGCGGACAAATGCGGAGGCATCGTCCTACTCAGGAGGATTACAACCGATCCAACAAAACGGTTACAGAGAACAATTGAACTCCTGGTGGATGAAGCAGAAGTGAATGACTGGATTTCTAAAAATGAAGCCAAATTCCTTCAAACTACAACGCCCAGAATGCTATACTTTTATTCACTTCCAAAGACTCACAAAGCCCGGAGGCCACCACCAGGGAGACCTATCGTGCGAGGAATAGGCTTGGTCCTTGAACCGCTATCTCAATTTCCAGATCAATACCTCAAGCCAATGGCTCAAAGCACCCCGACATACCTTAAGGACACCAGAGATCTATTGAACCTTCTAACAGAAAAAACATAGTCCGAGGAGAATATGCTACTCTGTTAAAAAAAAAAAAAGGGGGGGGGGCAGTATGGGGTCGAAGGTGGCCCTGGTGGGAGGGCCACTCAGTCCCCTTCCCTTTAACTAAATGTATTATAAAAATAAAGAGACCGAGCTGTGGGGGATGGGGTCCCTGAGGCCGAAAATGGTCCAGAGAAGGGGGCCTCTTGGCGCCCTTCCCAATAAAAATGTATAATAATAAAATATAAGAAAGACAAGGCCCGGGGGATGGGGTCCCCTGGGCCGAAATCGGCCCGGGAGTGGGTCACGAGGCAACCCTTCCTAAAAAATAGAAAAAAAAGAGGCCCCATCCCCTTACTCCACCACTCTGCAAACACGCCTTTTAGTGCTCAGCTGGTTGGGGGGTGAAGCCCCCTCTGCTGCTGAGGGCCTTTAGTGGCCAACAAAGCCTCCTGATACCTCCAGTAAGCCCCACACAGTGGGATTGCTGAGAGATGGTCGGATACCACGGCCCCTTGCCCCCCATCACTTTGCAAACGCACCTCTTGGTGCACTACTGGTGGGGGGGATAAGGTCCCCTTGCCTCCTGATGGCCTCAGGCCTAAAGTGGACTTCTTCCCCCAACCAGGAGTGCCTCAGGAGGCGCATTTGTAGAGTGGTGGAGAAAGAGGGCGTGGCGTCTGACGACCTCTCAGCAATCGAGCTGGGTGGGTCTTACTGGAGGTAGCGGGAGGGCTAGTTGGCTCCAAGGACCCTTCTGAGTAAAAGTGGAGTTCATACTACAACCAGTAGTGTACCCCGAGCCGTGTTTGCAGAGTGGTGAAGAAAGGGGGTGTGGCCCGCAATCAGATCTCTTAGCAATCCTGCTGTGTGGGACTTACTGGATGTAACAAGAGGGGTAGTTGGAGGCCAACTACCCCTCCTGTTATCTCCAATAAGTCCTACAAAGCAGGATTGCTAAGAGATCTACGGAAGCCATGTACCCTTTCTCCACCACTCTGCAAGCATGGCTCGTGGTGCTCTACTGGTTGGTGCACGTAATCAATTTTACTCCTGAGGGACCTTTGGTACCTCTTGTAAGTCTTACACAGCGGAATTCGTGAAAACTGGTCGGAGACCCAGCCCCCGTTCTCCACCATTTTGCAAGCGTGACTACTAGTTAAAAAGCCATCGAAATTCACTGAAAAAACCAAAGGTTTCAGGGATGTTCTAGTTGGGCATTAGCATTTAAAAAGCTAGGAAATTCACAGAAAAAACATAGGTTACTGGTACATTATAGATAGGCTAACATTTCACTCGTGCAAAACCAGAGAAATTCAGCCGTTTTAGTTAGTGAGCTAATTATAGCTCGCGCACCTGCATTATACTGCTTATGACCTCACATATTACATTTCTTATTACTGTCAATCACAGGCTGCTGATAGGATTGGGGTGAGCGGAACAGCTTGGGAGTTGCTTAATTCCTTTGCTTGCAATCTGTTCAACTGGGTGAATTTATCTCTCCCTCATACTCTCTTCCTTGTGGGGTCCCCCCAGGGGTCCTCTCTTAGCCTGACACTTTTCAATGTATATGTCACTCCATTGGCTGAACTTATTAGATTCTTTGACTTCTCCTTGACGTCCTATGCAGATGGCAACTTTGAAGCTGGGGAACCAGGTTAGAGTCTTGGCAACGACGCTCGACATCCTATGATTCTGGCCAAATCCCGTAATCTCCCTGTGCCTAAAAAACGAAACCTAAAAAGGAATATGTCCATCTGTAACGAATCTGGTGCTCATGTAAATCGCTCTAATACCGGATTTCTCGGTTGTATGACATTCCCCCGCACGTTTTTACAACGCAGATTTTCAAACACATACCACTACCACACATTTAAATTCACTCACATCTGACAAACCTTCACCACGCAATCCACTACCAAGCACACTTTTACCACGCTTACAGTTACATAAAAATCCAGTCATAGTGTAACACTGCCACCTACTGTTCAAATATTACACAATAATCTTGAAACGATATCGTAAACTAAATTATATATTTAAAAAATTTAATTTATGTCGATTAGAGGTTTACTTTTTGGTGGGAGACCCACCCAATACCCCCTTTTTTATTTACCTTTAAAATATATATAAACGAAATACCGCATAGTCACTAACTCAAACATATATGCGGTGTAAAGTCTTGCTTTTAAAGATTAGCATTGTAAAAGTAATTCTGATGTAAAAAAAATGTGTTGTACTTGCATTTCGTGGTAAAAACTTTGTGATAAATGCTGTTCCTCAAAGGACACAGGGGTCGGTGTGAGAATCCGCGACTGCATGGATGAGGATGTCCATGACTTGACTAAAAGTCATTTCAGGAAAGACTGAGGTCTTGCTTTTGGGGGGCCTAGTCTTCCTCTGGTTTCCTGTATAGTGTATCAGGGCAACCAAAAATCTGGGAGTCCTTATTAATGACAAACTGCATTACTCTGATATGGTTAACACATTTACCTCTGCCGCCTTCTATACTCTCAAGGTGATCAAAAAGATTCTACCCTTTATCTCAGCTCACTTGCAGAAAATGGTAGTCATTTCTCTGGAATTGTCTAAAACCGACTATTGCAATTGGCTGTAGCTCAACGTCCACCAGCATGTACTTAAAAAGCTTCAAATTCTGCAAAATGCGACAACCCACATGCTTTATAAAATTCCTAAAAATCTGTCACCCAAGTTTGTTAAGAAACTTAATTGGCTCCCTGTTAGACAATGGGTCGCTTTTAAAGTACATTGTTTTGTATACAAAGCACCGCATGACCAAGGTCCCAATTTTCTGAGGAAGAGCTTCACTTTATGTAATCCAGGTTGGTCGCTGTTTCTAGCCTCTGCCGAATTAGTGGCAGTTCCCCGTTTCAATCGTATGACCTGGGCAGTGCTAAGGAAAACTTAGGCAAAGACTTAGAAGTTTTGAAAATGCAGCTTCTGCTTGAAGTGATGGTGCTCCAGATAAACCTTGTGATTATATGATTTATCTGGTTTTCTCAATCTTCATGCTTATAGTTGCATTTTATAAACTTAAAACCTAATATGGATGCGCAATTATACCATGCTTGGTTTAATACAAAACACACGAGTGCTTTCAGGCTAAACTTTTCTAGTATTGTGCAATGTTAATTATACTACAATTTGGAAAGGCTTTGTAAATGATTCTTTAATTCAAAGAGAACAGAGGCTCATTTAAGACTTTAAGTGCTGATGTCGTCTAAGTAATTCCAGATCTTGTATGTTTTTTTGTGTAGTTTCAAAAAAACAAAATAATAAAAGGTTACTAATTTTGAATATGATTCAGTGTCCATCCGGGAACTGGACTTCTCTGAAGTACCTACGAGCCATCACTATAATTGTCGAAATATACATGAGTTTTTGTATTTTTTCTTTTTAATCTAGAAACCCCAAACTTCCTTTATATAATACTTTTAAGTATATTTCAAAAAAGGCTTTTTTCTTTCCAACGGAAGGTCTATGAGAATTTAATAAATTGAACAAAATTCTTTCTGAAATAGGTTGTGTGGAATACAACTAATAAGGTATAATACCCTGGGCAATGCATTCGTTTTAATAGTTACTCTTCTCACAAATGTTAACTTTTTTGAGTATACCACCTCTCATAATCCTCCTCCTTTGAAGTCAGATATTTTCATAATTATGGAACACAGCCATAATGGGATCAGACAATATTGTAATATCCAAATACTTAATACCACTGGAAGAAGTTTAGTCTCTAAAATTCAAGGTGTTCAATCCGACTTGATTGAGAAATACATGACCAATTTGACGTATTTTGAAGATGAATATTGGTTTCTAAGCACCAGAGGCTATAGAGCCTTTATTTGGTTTCCGGACTACCCATAATGGTCTAATATGTGATTAAGGGAGTGATGGTTTCCAGTTCTATGTTGATTAACCAAAGTGTGCATATCTAAACTGGGGAACATTTTTGTAAAAGCCAAGTGGACTAGGTGTCTTTTTTTGTTACTGATTTTATTAAGGTTTGAATCTGGAGTGAAAAGGCATTAAATGGGCAACAAATCAAAACTGTTAATAAATAAAGACTAACCGACCACGCCTCATTCCCTGTCCCATATAAAAATGTTGTTGCAGTGTTATGTTTTTGCATAACCTGTGCTGCAATGGAGACCTACATTTAAAAAAAATTATGCACGTAAAATATTCTATGTTTTGGCTCAGAAGTGTTAAGTTTTATTTATACATTCTTTTCTTTGTTCCAGTGTTTGAGAAAGTTGATATAACCAGCTACTGCAAAGATCTCGTTAAAATTCTTGACCAAGCAGAGAAGATGGAGGAAAAACTCACCCCTTTGAAATTAATTGATGCCTGGCTGGGAAAAGGACCTTCAAAGCTGCGTGTAGCTAGTGTTGCTCCCCCAAAATTGAAAAGACAGGAAATGGAAAGAGTTATTGTTCACCTTTTGCTCGAATCTTATCTCAGGTAAATTCGCATATTTTGTAAATATACAAGCAGAATTTGAAATGGTTTGTGCAACTATGAATTTAATATCAAATAAGTATTTTATAGCTAATTTTCAGATATTTCTGTGCAGCGTATGGGCGGGAATTACTTCATTATACATAATCCACGTGTAAATAAAAGACAAGGTTTTGTGTCTGGTTCTGACTTTCAAATTAAATGACATCTGTTTAAGGGGTTCACAATCAACATGACCCACAGCGACTGACAAGTAAAAAGTCTGAAGAATGATCTGCAGATGCTTTAAATTCAGATTGCTAGGGTCTAAATTTCCTCAAGTCTGGTGGCCCCCGGTTGAGCTCAAACTGGAACCTCCTATGTAAAGGAGAATGCAGCGTATCCCTTTGCAGCTTATTGCTTCACTCACCTCTGCTTGCTATAGCTACTTTTTATAACTTTGCTGACTCACAAGGAAAGTGCGGGGCAGGGAGGGAATGCCTGCCTGCCTTTTCATTGCATGCACAAAGGTGGACGCACAGAAAAACGCACAAGATTGGAAGCACCCATTAGAAACCGCACTTATGCATGGGGTACCAAGGAATGAGACAGCTCAAATAATTTGAAAGTTGACAAGTGAAAGGTACTCGAATGACAAAGTTGTTGACATTATTAAATTGTTTGGGTGCAGAAGTTTTGAGAGTTTTTAGGGTGTTCCCAGATTAACCATAGCCAGAAGGGAAGTATGGTTGTTTATACACTATTATGGAAGAAAAGTAAATAAAAAAAGAGATTTTTTCCAAGAGGACAGAAAGTGTCTACGACTGTGGATGAATAGGCTGCAATTATTTGGGAATTCCATATTGACTAGGATAATGTGTCGGAAACCTAGTGATAAGGAAGACATGTCACACCAACATGCAGGAAAGTTTACAGTTCGAGAAAAAGTAGATTATTGGTTGGGGTAGATAGTAGTCCACCACACAGAATACTAGCACAATTCTTGTTTGGGCCAGTAAAGCTTTCACTAATTTAAACCTGAGCTCAACCCCTGGTAGCTATAGCACAGAACAGACCGACCTAACTTAAGAAAATGTATAAAGCATTTGGAAGTGCCAGAACCGTTGAAAGTGCAACAATCGTCAAATCCCAATTAATAAAATTAGAGAATAAAGTAAAGAACAAAATGACACCTAAACAACAAAAATACAATAAGGAGAACCATAAATATGAATTTTTAAAGCGTTAAGCGCCAGCAGCGGACATCTGGTTGTGCTTGACAGCTACCTAGGCACGATTTTACAGTCCAACAGGATAGAGTATGGGTCAGATACAGAACCCAACCAGCTTCACCCTGGTCGGACGATTTTGCTTCTCACTTAGTCTTTAAAATGGAAGTCACAAATTCTCAACTGGACAAGACAGCAGGCTGTGGCCGAGAATGGCTCCACAAGACCAGATAGTCGTTGGGCAAGTTTCCGGTGAAGCCATTGACTTTTGGCAGAAAAGATCTGAGCGTTTGAAATTCAAAATTTGCACCCCGACATGTCCGTTACTGTTTAGATACTTTTGGCACCTTTGCCCAGTGAAGATTTCTACCTCCGGAGTCTGTCACTTTTTTGGAGCTCTGATTCCTCCAAGGGGCATGGCTGAAAGCTGTTGCTAAACGGAGCTTGTTGGAACCGGAGGTCTCTGGTTGGCACTGGTATGCACTTGTGACAAACAAGGACCCTCAGCTCTACGTCAGGGCAAGGGAACTACTCCTTTGAATAACCCCTGCTCACCCTCTAGGTAGTGTGGCGCGAGCAGACAAGGCTAATCCTCAGGGCGATAGTAAGTTAAGCATTCGTGATCACACACAGTAAACCCACTGACCCACCACAAATGGACACCAGTCGTATGGTTGTATCAAAAATACGTATACTTTATATAAAAGATAGATTCAAGCAGGATTATCACAAGACCAGAATAACGTTTAGTAAATTGAGGTCACCAGATTACAATAGGCAAACTTAGTCTTTCAGCGTTCGTTGTTTGGCAAGGTACGATGACAGGGAAATAAGAACGTTGCGGACCCTGGATCCGATATGAACTCAAGACGGAGTTCAAGTGTACCTCGCTGGTGGAAGCTCGAGGCATTTCAGGTGCGGCTACTTGTGAGGGCGGATCCCGAACGAGGCCGACGGTTCTCCAGAGGATCTCTCCGGCTCAATCCCCCTCGAGGAGCGAGGTGAAGGAGCTAGACTGTGGAGGGTTGCGGCATTCCGGAATAGGTACAGCTCACGGGGCGAGGCGCCGTTCAGGCCTGCGGATGATTCAGAAAAGGGGGTGGTGATGAACAGAGTGTCTGAATTAAGCAGACCACTCTTACCCAGTCCAAAGATCAGGGCTTGATCCATCACCGTTTTTTAGCTCACTGCACCATCCCAGCTCAGAACCTGGCTACATGCAAATTAGTCTGTTCCTGTCCCAGTGCATGATGGGAACAGGGCAAACCAAACTACCAAGCCAATTCTTATACTGGGAAGGAAACAAGCTACCGGGGACCGGTTTCTGGCATTTCAGCCGTCGTCGGCCCGGCTTGCTTGAATCCTGATGGTGCAATGAGCAAGGGACTCACATCTGAGTATACCCTTCCACGCTTATGGTGGACAAAATGATTCAGAAAAGGGGGCGGTGATGAACAGAGTGTCTGAATTAAGCAGACCACTCTTACCCAGTCCAAAGATCAGGGCTTGATCCATCACCGTTTTTTAGCTCACTGCACCATCCCAGCTCAGAACCTGGCTACATGCAAATTAGTCTGTTCCTGTCCCAGTGCATTATGGGAACAGGGCAAACCAAACTACCAAGCCAATTCTTATACTGGGAAGGAAACAAGCTACCGGGGACCGGTTTCTGGCATTTCAGCCGTCGTCGGCCCGGCTTGCTTGAATCCTGATGGTGCAATGAGCAAGGGACTCACATCTGAGTATAGTTCAGGCCTGCGGGGCGTACTACTTCTTAGCACGCTGGGTCTGACTCGTGGATCTGTGAGGGGCGTTGAGTTCTCGGGCAGACGGGTGCAGCACCAGGCTTCCAGTACCACGGTACGAGGAGGCCTTTCTTGAGGTGCGGCACGAGCCTTGGTATGCAGGAGCGCAAAGCGAGACAGTCGGGTACGTTACGACGTACGGACCGTCCGAGGCTATGAGATGCTCTCCTTGCAGATTCCGGCTGGAGAAGATGAGAGGTGCGAAGCTCGCTCCGTAAGCGGCGAGGTGACAGGAGAGCAGGCGGCCTGGCACTGAAGCGGAGAGCGGCTCAGGGATGAGCGGGACTCTCTACGGCGGGGCGACCAGGCTCCGAGCTGTCACGACCTGGGAGAGGGCGAAGGCACCCGAGTCACAACTCTGGCAAGGGAATAAGAACTGAGGCCCAACTACAAACGGGCACAAGCAGATAGAACCCAATGGTCCTGGGGTTCCACTCGGGGGCAAGCTCTCGATCAAGCCCTTGGAGATCGTTTCGGGCACAAGTCTACAAAGTCCTATCTGGTCCTTTCCTCTCCGTTCTTAGCAAAGCACCACTGCAGGCCAGTCTTACAGGATACAGACTGGTTTCCGTCCTTCAGCTTCTCTTGGTCCTTCTAGTCAGGCAGAGGTTCGTCGTGGTCAAAACTGGATCTGATATGTAAGGAGCGGAGCTCCTATATTTATACTGCATTTCTTTTGTCTTTGCAGGCCAGGGGGCCTGAGCCTGGTTCAACCCGGTTCTGAAGTACTTTGTTGACAGGACGCTGCCGTCTTCTTTCAGGGTGCAGGGCAGAGACATCAGACTCTCCGCAGGAGGTGGAGCCAGCATTGTGGTGGTGGAGCACAACCCTATTCAGAGTCAAGGACTACTCCGCCCACCCATCCTGGTGTAAGCATCTCATTCACCCTCATGAGCACCCGACTATTCCCCGGGAATCTCCCAGCCCTGTCACTCATACAAACCCAGACAGCAGATACACATCCTGGCAGAGGTGGGCTGAACAGTTAGGCGAGCAAAGGCTAACTTTCTAAAAGTAGCATTTGCAAACACAGGATATTGAAATAAACCTTTCTAAAGGAAGTATTTTATTATTCTGAGTTCAGGCATACTAAACTCGACTTGCTACCGTGTTCCCTGAGCCTGCCGGGACTATAGCGTGTGATAGCTCCGACAGCTCATCTGGCCTAAGAGAACCGGTAGCCCTTCAATAGTGAAGAACGAGAGAGGCGGTAATTCACTACTAGGACATGCCACACTCTAGGCTTGTCCTACCTTACGCTTACAATGCACCCTGCCCGTAGGCCTACCATAGGGGTGACTGATATGAAGGTGAGGGAAGGTTTTGGGACTGGCAAGTGTGGGCACTTGCTCAGTCAGAATGACAGTGCGGGACTGTACGCGGGGTCTGCCATGGCGGACCCGAGACGTATCTTACGAGGCCGCTTCTGTGGGTGGCGCAACCAGCGCTGCAGGCCCACTAGCGGCATTTGTATCTACAAGCCCCGGCACGCCTCGTGCACTTTACTGGGGACTGACAGTAAACCAAATAATCCAATCGTGGAAATCAATTACACATACACTTTACATTGGGAGCACTTGCACTGTGGCAGGGATCGGCGTGGCGCAGTGCCCTGAGCATCGAACACCAGCAAAAACATCTAAGGCACATCAGCAAAAAGTGGAAGGGAGACTCACGCCAAGGTGCCAGGTCTAACAGAGCTCCACAAGCCTCTTGACAACATCCAACTGATATGAATTTGTTGCTGCAGAAAAGATCCAAGTGGGGGCAACCTGAACCTCTGTCCCAGTGGCAGTGCATCTTTTTTGGATTGTCCCTGTCTTCCACAGGTCTTAAGAGCTAAAAGGTTTCCAAGTTCCAGGTTTCTTAAGATATCAGGGGGAGTACACTTTGGCACAACTAAGGATCACCAGGACCGCAGGAACAGCCCTTGAAGGTCAGGAAGAACTCAAGCAGAAGCCACCAACGGGTTCCAGGACAGGTCCAGTTGGAACTGTTAAGCTGGGCTCTTCAGGATAAGGGCTTCTGGCTGCTGGTCACCCAACTGACCCTTGGAATCCACTTTTTTGCCCTCAGCACAAGAGGGAGCAGGTCTAGCCTCTCTAGTCTCCATACAGGTCATAAGAGCAGGGCAGGGGCAGTTTTTCTGTCTACCACAGGTCCAGTGATTTTATGAAAAAGGTGGCCAGGGTGCCATATTTATGCCTGGCACCAGCCTGTGTGTGGGAGCGACTCCTGGCTAGCCCTAATCAATAAGGAGAAAGCTCCCAGGGGTAACCTTACCCACTTTTGTAGAATGTCCCATGTGCCCTACTTCAAACAATCCCACAGTCCCTCTCTCCCTAATTCTTACTGCCAGAACTTTTCCTCCCCTATGCAGAGCTCCTGTGCCCATCATAGAGGTGTGGCCAGGCAAATGAGCAACCCATCCTCTGTCGTCACTCAAAACCCGTTCTGGGGGCAGCGCCTCACCCACTGGAGTTGGTGCCTGGCTGACTAGGAGGGGACAAAGGCGGGGGCAGTCACAGGTACGAGCTACATCTGCCTGTGACAATCTAGGCCTTTTTGAAGTTAATTTGATTCCTGGGCACTGCCCAGGTGGTCGCCCTATCCGAGGAACAGGACACCTGCCAACACCCAAGGTCTTTATCTCAGCTCTAGGAGCAAGTGTAGGCCTTATCAAAGGGGCTATTCAGCTCCTCGTGAAACCTAAAAGCTATGGGGAATTAGTTTCTAGAAGTTCAATAAGGAACTTTATAGCCCTTTCCTATGCCGAGATAACATTTAATTTTAATATTATATCTATGGAACATCTAACCGCAACAGTGAAAATAGTTTTTGGCACCATGTCACTGTATAAACCTGTTTTACATGTCCTACTTTTAAATAACATGCATTTAGGCCTACTTATGGGGTGACCTATTTAAAAGGAGGGTTTGGGCTTGCCAGAAGGAGTTATTTTGATGGGTCTAATTTACAGTTTTAAAACTGCACAGATAGGCTACAGTACAAGGCCAGCAGTCATATTTTCTATTGTCTCTCTAGTGGTGACACAATGTTTGCTGCAGTCCGCTTGTGACATTCAATTTACAGCCCTGGGTATACTGTACCGTAAGCTTAGGACTTACTGGTAGGTTAAATATACCAATTTGAACTACAGCCAATTTCTGCTTGTTTTAGAGTTCAGAGCAAATGCAGAGCCCCAGTGTACGGAGTCAAAACACCAGCAATGAAATCTAGCAGAAATTTGTCTGACCACGTGAAAAGGGCCATTTTCCTATAGAGACCCTAAGTTAAAGAAGGCCTTTACTACAATTGAAGGTATGAAGATGCGAGTTAAGTATGTGAGTAAGATAAATTACCCTAAAGAACATGAAGAGGTCAGTGTGGTGAATACAGCTGATGAGAGGACAGATGCAAAAAGAACAAATGATGGACGGAATGCTGAACAATGCAAGCATTCACCCCCAGTCACGAAGATCTGGGTTTAATCTATTGTTCTTTTGCTCACCACGCCACCCCAGTTTGGACCCATTGTCATGTAGTTTCCATCAACCTATATGACATCTGAGTGTTTAGACAACATAGACAGTGGGATTGGTGTTGAGACTGATTCCAGACACCTCCACTGGGTATGGTCACCTGTTTACCTAGCTAGCTCACAGTGCCACTGTAAACTTCTCTTACCAAGGAGAGAATAGTTCTGGCAACTATCGGACATGACAACCCTGTCCCATCCGGGATCGTGGAAACAGTACAGTACTTTTCTCTCAGTCACTCAAGCTCTCTTTGTCTCAGAGAGATACTCGGAAAAAAAACGATGGAGACGTTTTCTATAAGCATTTATTGAACCAGCGTCATTCTAGTGTAAAATAGGTATGCTGAAACAACAATAAGACAGAAACAGATATAAATGATTATAAGCACCAACAGAGTAAATGGATGGTAGATTTCTACCATAGTGCTAAAAACAACGAATATATGTAAACATATAAATACATGACCGTAACAATGCGTACTCCTGCGACGCAACCCTAACTAGATGTACCTAAGTGTACCTAGCATGTACGTAAGTGTAGGGTCAAGAATCCCCCTAGGCTGAAGCAAACCCCATTAACTGTAGTGAGAGCTTCTGGGGCCCCGTCTTGGTCTCAAGATGAACACCCTGCGAGGCATGTCAGACCACTGCGAGATAGTGTCTGCATGCAGGAACCTTAGCGTCCGTGTGTCAGCATGTAAAACTTTCTCCTTTGCCTGCCCTGGCAAAGATATGGTGTATATATACCCAAAACGTACCCTATGGGGATTCTACCTTGCTGTGTCATGTCAGCTGAGGATGACGGAAGGCATGACCCTTATACATAGTTATTATGCTGAATTCTGAGAATCTTCATGCATAATTGAGGCTAGTTTTCTGGGAAAACCACACAACATATTATGCAGTGCCTTACTAGGTAAAAGGTCAAAGCCAAAACCTGTTATGTAGTTAATGGTACGGTAAATGTAGGTGAAGGGTCAGGATACTACTCGGGCCTATATTGGGGTACCCTATGAAACATAACACCATCCATATGCAAATTAGTCTTGACCCTGCTCCTCTTGGAAACAGTCCAGCCCGAGCTGCCAAGCCAGGTCCTCCCTGGACCGGAAACAAGCATTTTGGGACTGGTTTCGGTGTAACACCCTTCATCAGCCAGGCTAGCTTAAATCCAGTGGCGCAGTAACCATGGGGCCCACGTCTGGGCATACCCTTGCCACTTAGGGCGACAAAAGGAACAAATGATGGACAGAATGTTGACCAATGCAAATATTCACCCCAGTCAAGGACAGATAGCATGCTAGAGGGTGTTGGAACACAAAGTAAGGGTTGCTAAAGGTTCCAGAGATGATTTACCACCAGGATGTTTCAAAGGAGTATATTTTAGATGTGGTAATGTGTGGCACATAGCAAATGAATGCAAAAGACATTTTGTGAAAATATGCTTTAGTGGTGGATTAAGAGCAGAGGTGAGATCTGTGAATTGAGAATGTATATACTCTGTGCAAATTCATTTGGATGTGAATATGATTTGCACTGTAGTTTTAATGTTGGGGATCTAGGCAGTGATACCATCACCGCTACTGAAGACCATTTTGTGAGTTGTAGGGATGTGTGTGGATATATTTTGTCCGTTTCTGATGTGGATGTGGAGCATTCTGAGTAATATTTGAGGGCATTAAAGATGAGGGTCCAACTCCAAATTGTGCCCGATCTATTAATAATGTTGTAGTGCAAACTATGGTGGATTCAGGAACACCATACACATTTCGGGTGAAAACACCAATTTAAGTTAGTGATAGTTTTGAGGCAGGGTAGTTTAGAACTGGTATTGCAAATATTAGAATATAATTCTATACAGAGTTTATGTAAACTGTATCCTGAAGTTTTTTGCAGATAGTTTGGGGAAAGAAGTGTGGTAAAGGGGACAGGTCATGCTGTGCATAGGTACAAAACCAGTGGTGCATAAAGTGTGTAGAGTGCTTATGGTTGCTTTGGAACAACTGAAGGAGTAAGTAGACAAATTGTTAGAATGTGGCGTGATCAAGCATGTTTAAGCTTCGGAATGGTTGAGTCCAAATCGTCCTTTCCCGAACTGTAAATTATTCATTATGAAAGTATGTGGATCTCTGAGATGTAAAGTCGGCTATCTGGATGGGCAGGTTTATTCTTCACAATATTAATGATATGTTTATGATGCTGGATAAGGAACCATATATTAGATTTGTCATTGGCTTATCACCAAATAGAGTTGGAGGAGGATTCTCGATACATCATTCAGTTGGGTGCATTCCATTTTATGCAGATGCCATTTAATCTTGGATCTGCGCTGGCTGTCTTCCGATGGGTGATGGATAAGTTGTTCAATGGAGTTGAAGTAGGTCCATGTTTCCAAGGCTACGTAGCAGTGAGCTCCAAATCTGAAAATTAGATGAAGATTTGTTACATCATTGTTTAGTTACTCTAAAGGAAAGTGGTTTAACAGTTAAAAGCTCAAAGTGCACGGTTGATGTTCACATATTTGAAGCATATCATATCCAAGGAAGTAATTTAACCAACAGATTGGTTTTGCTATAGTCCAGTCCCTGTCTTCCACAAAGAGACTAATAGCAGCAGATTTCTTACCTTTGAATTCCCAGGCATCAGGCTGGATCCCAACGCTTTTGCTGAGCCATACCCCTTGTGCACAGCGTCCGGTGGATCCATTCGGCTCTGCATGACGTTGCCCATGTCGGCAGCATCGGTTATGATGCTGTAGCTATATAGGCGCCACCCAGGTGCGTGAACATCAGTTCTTTTCTTTCTGCGCCAGTTAAGCACCGATCTGGAAAGAACTACACCTCTGCCACTTCTTGGCAGGATTTTTCTCGACTTTTTGTCAGTCTTTCCACATCGTGTGCCAGGGATGTCTTTGAGGATGACCAGGTTCAAGCCGTGCGGTGCTAGTCACCGCATGATGTCTGTAACCGACCCCCTTCTGATTTGTGTTTGGTGTCTCGAGCGTGACCACGACACAAAGTCGTGCTCCGGCTGCCGGGCCATGGCTCCTAAGTCCTTGAGGGAGCGGGCGTTGAAGCTTCTCGCGGTCCAGCATTCAACACCCTCATGCAAGACTCCATGGAGGTCCCGGTCCTGATCAAAGAAGAGGAGATTGCGGTTCTGGGAGCCACAAGTCCTCTTCCTGCCACTCGAGGTCCTCCGGAAACTCAGGGAAGAGGCATAAGAAGTAGTAGAACCGGACTTAGTCTTCTCCTCGACTAGCTTCTATCATCTAAAGAGGTAAAGAGCACCAACGCTCTAGGCACGGTTCAGTGGACCCGGAGCCTGAGTCGACTCCCACCCTTTCCAGGAGCCGGAGTGACTCTCGCTCAAATTAAAGAGTTTTACAAGTATTTGAGCGGAACAACCCCGCTGGTGAGCCCTCAGGTTGGAAGAGGCCCCATCGGGTTCGCCCGCCTCAGGCATTGATCTGGGTTGACGCCCATCATGCCATCGCAACCTCCCCGATGTCGGACAAAGTCTGTGCTTACGGTGCCCCCGGTGCTCATTGGCGGAGCCTGCCTCATCCTCATACCCTATGACACAGAGCCGGAACGACGTCGCTCAACGCCGATTCAGATGCCGAATGAACCCAGAGATTCTATGTTATCGCCTGAGCACTTTGAAGAGGTGGAATGGGAGGGGTCTATGGACCCTCTGGAAAAACGGGAAGTCTCTGAGAAGAACTTTGACTGGTGTGGGGAACTTGGAGAGGCCAGTGGACTGGACACCTGCCCAGATGCTGGCATGCTCTCTCCGATGTGCTACAGAGGAGGTGACATCCGTTGTCTTGGTGGTAAGGAGGGTAGCTAAGGTCCTTGGACTTGAGCTGCCCTCAGTGCAGATTAGGACTAATCTCCTGACTGAGGTGCTTCAACCAGGGGCTTCTACATCCGAACCCCTTTTGAACTTATGGATGTCCTTCTAGGCACATGGTCCAAGCCTATCACAGGGGCTCCTGTGAGTAGGACTATTACACGCTGCCATCGCCCAACTCTGGGTGATCCCAAGTTCTTTAGCCAACACCCCACCCCTGAAAGCTTGGTGGAGTAGGCCTCAACGTCTCAAGGCACATTCCCTTTGCCCCTCAGGATAGGGAATCCAAGATGTTGGATGCATTTGGAAAGATGTTATTTCCTTCCTCCAGCCTGGCATTGCGGCCGGTGAATACTGCATGCCTATTAGGCCGTTTCTCCCATTCCCTTTGGGAGACAATTGCGCAAGTGCTGCCACAGGTCCAGGGCTGTGCCCTCCCAAGCAGTTAAAGAATGGAGAGATGCGTCAAAATTCACCACACAGTGTGGTTTAGACACAATGTGTTGGGTAGATCAATTTCAACGACGGTGGAATTGAGACACCACACCAAGCTCCTTACATCTGCCTTCTCAGGGGATGTACATGCCCTCTGATGGAACCCGTTTTTTTGGGGGAGAAGGAGAACTCCGCCCTGGTCAGGTTCAAGGACTCTTAAGCTATGGCCAGATCCTTGGGCCTCTCCTCCACTCCTCGTGGCCAGTCTTCCTTTTGCACCTTTCTTGGCAGCCGAAGGGGAATCCAGACACATTAACTGTAAACCAGCCACTGTCCCCCACAGACTGTCCAAGCCGTGCGAAGACGTGGACGCAGTGCATTCTGATCCAGGAATGGAGGCCAGAGGTAGCCAACCACACTTCTCTTGGCAGCTGCAGTCTCCAAGCACTCCTAGGCTGATTCTTCAGGACCATACTACTCCAGTTGGTGGGAGAATTCATCATCTCCCCTACTTGGGAGAATTCATCTTCATCTCCCCCACTGGAGACCCATAACATCGGACAAGTGGGTTTTGCAGATCGTGCAGGAGGGCTATTCTCTACCTTTCCTTTCCTTTCCTCCTCTCATTCTGACCAAACAGCAGTGGCTGACGGAGGATCATTTAAAGTTGCTCTTAGAGGAAGTTGCAGCTCTCTTTGCCAAGCGAGCTATAGAAAGGGTCCCAGTTTCCGAAGTAGGCAGTGGCTGTTATTCCCGCTACTTTCTGTTTCCAAAGAAGAACAAGGGGCTACCGCCCATTCTATATCTTCGGATCGTCAATCTCTTCCTCAAAAAGGAGAAATTAAGAATGTTCGCTTGGGCTCAGGTCTTGTCTGCCCTAGACCAAGAAGACTTGGTGGTAGCGTTAGACCTGCAGCATGCATATTTGCATATTCCTATCCTGCGGGCCACAAGCGTTACCTGCGGTTCAAGGTAGGCTGCGAGCACTTACTGTTTACCGTGCTCTCCTTCAGCCTCAACAATTCCCCTTGGCGTTCCCCACGGTGATGGTGGCGGTCGCAGCTCATCTGCGCAGGTTTGGGGTGCCATTCTCCCCCCTACCTCGACGACTAGCTGTTGAAGGCATCCTTGTCCCAGGCAATCGTATCCCACCTTCAGACTACCTCAAACCTCCAGCATTCTCTGGGGTTCTCTATAAACATGCCAAAGTCACCTCATTCTCAGACGCTCCCTTTCATCCAAGCAGTTCTGGGCAAAGTGCAGTTTCTATCCTTTCGAGCAGCGAGTCCAGGATATTCAGGCTATGATTCCGATGTTTCGGCCTCTATTCTGGAATTCGGTGAGACCGACTCTGAGGTTGTTGGGCCTCATGGCCTCCTGTATCCTGTTGGTGAAGCATGCCAGGTGGAGTATGTGGGCTCCGCAGTAGGAACTGAAGTTCAAGCGGGCATAGCATCGGGGAAATCTCGCCGACATGGTACAGATCTTGAAAGGAACTGCAAGAGATCTGCAGTGGTGGTTGACGAACCGTGATTGGGTCAATGGCAGATCCCTCTCCCTTCCCCAACCAGATCTCACAGTTGTGACATATGCATCACTTCTGGGATGGGGCGGCCATCTGGGAGAGGTGGAGATCAGGGGGCACTGGTCTCCAGCAGAGACGAGGCTCCACATTATTTATTGGAGCTCCTAGCGATTAGATTTGCATTGAAGGCATTTCTTCCCTCTGTCAAGAGGAAGCTGGTGCAGGTATTCACGGACACCACCACCATTTGGTACTGCAACAAGTAAGGCAGGGTGGGGTCGTGGATCCTTTGTTGAGAGGCTCTGCATCTCCGGACATGACTGGAACAGCAGGGCGTAACCCTGGTGGTTCAACACCTTGCAGGTTCTCTGAACGCCAGGGAGGATGAACTCAGCCGTCGATGCCTAGCCGGTCTTTCAGCAGTGGGGAGAAACTCTGTTAGATTTGTTCGCCTCCAAAGAGAACACGGTGTCAGCAGTACTGTGCTCTGGAGTTTTCAAGGCTTCTATTGCCAGGCGGTACATTTTGTCGCGAGTGGAGCTCAGGCCTGCTGAACGCCTTTCCACCCATACCACTCATGCCCACATTCTGAAGAATATTAGGAACGACCAGGCCCAAGTCATCCTAGTGGCTCCGTATTGGGCAAGGAGAGTCTTGTATCCAGAGCTTCTTAGAATGAGTGCCGATGCTCCGATCAGGCTGCCCTTTCTGGAGGATCTTCTGTTGCAGCAGCAGAGGAGGGTTCTCCACCCGAACCAGTCATCTCTGCACCTCCATGCGTGGAGTTTAAGTGGCGGCAGTTGATAGCTTTTGACCTTCCTCCCAAAGTCTGTAACATTATTCTGGCGGCCATGCTGCACTCCTCCAACACGATATAAGCCTGCCGTTGGCAGAAAGTCGTATTGTACTCCACTGAGAGGTCTATTGATCTTTTTATCTGCTTCTCTTTCTACTGTCCTCTTGTTCATTCTGATCCTTGCCCAGCAGCGCTCTGCTGTGGGCACCCTTGAGGGTTACCTTTCTGCTCCGTCTGCTTTTTTGCAGTTGCCAGACCGACATTCTCTTTTCAAATCTCCCATTGTGCATAGTTTTCTGAAAGGGCTTCCTCACCTGTTTCCAACTATGCCCTTTGTGATGCAACAGTGGGACCTTAATTTGGTCCTCACCTACATGATGTGTGCTCCATTTGAGCCTTTGCACAATTGTCCCCTCCTGCTGTTGACCATCAATACAGCCTTCTTAGTGGCAATTACATCGGCCCAGAGGGTGAATGAGTTGCAGGTGTTCTCTTGTTTGCCTCCTTATCTTGTGTCCTTTCCGGACAAGGTGATGCTTCGCAGTACCAAATTTAAGGTATAGCAATCCACTTATTAATGAAAATTGCGGATTGGCCTCGATACTTTCCAGCTACAGATCTTAGAAGCCTTGATGAAGTTACTTTTCAGTAACGAAACACGTGTCGGCTGCTTGTTTCGTCCTTTTTCTTCTGGGATTACAGTACAGAAGGACCTTTTGACTACAATATTTTGTGTGTTACTACTGCAAAAGACTGTACAGATATATTTCTTAAATAAGCTATTAAAAATTCAAAGCAATTGCATTTTTCGGATGTTCTCTCTGATTAAATATATTGGTGCTGTGCATATGAGCCATTTGCGGTCTTGACTCTCTAAATAGGCCAAGACGGGGAATAAACTCCTTTAGAAGCATTGGCTTCTATGATATTACATTTTTAGAGTGCCGAGGTATGACAAACTTTGTTCATTCAGTTGATGTTTGGAAGAATAGGAGAATAATTCTTCTGGTTGGTCATAGGAAGAAAATATTTGATATGCAGCATGAGGGCATGTGGATAGAAGCATGAATAAGTGGCATGTGAGAAAAATACTGGTGTGCTGCTGGTAGCAGGAGGCAAAGAGTAATTGTACCTCCCGACCCTGTTAGGGTTCCTAATAAAGTGTGGCAGCAAGTTGTACTGGATACTGTTGGCCCAATGAAGAGTTTAGGTAGACAGCAAGGATTTATGGTGGTAGTCTAAGTTGGTTGAAGTTGAGTGTTTCACCAAGTTTTGATAACAGATACAATTAGCCGATCATGGAGCAAAGCAGAGGCATACTGCTTTGTACAATCTGAGAGCCAATGGTTTGGTCGAGACTGTTACTCTAGTGGTGGTGGAAAACTTGCAATTATCAAAAAATATGTAGTATTAGAAAGTTCCTTTTCTGTCGCATGGAAAAGACCATTCTTGTGCGAGGTGTGCACCACTAAATCTCGGTTTCCAGCTCCATCATTTTGTGTGGACCGTTTATCAATTAAACAGGGGTGTTTCCAAAAAATGAATTTTAAGTTTGGTAATATTTGGCTTGATCTTAAATATGTATATTTTCTGCATACAATGTGGTTACGGAAATTACAGTTTGCTGTAATGGGAAATCTAACTTTCTGTGTACATTTATTATACGAGGTACAGCCTTTGTAGAACAGAGACTTTACTTTCCTAAATGTGTCTTGACATATTAGCAAGGTTCTCTCCTTGCATATTGTGTTGCCTGCTTTGAGTTAGATCTACTGCTAGGATGTAAATAGTCTTCCATTGGTTTTCTATGGTCTAACACATATGTCTCAATAGTGATCTATTTACAAACACAGATTTTGGTTTTATTTCTGCAGGGAAGACTTCAGTTTTACTGCTTATGCCACCATTTCCTACCTGAAAAAGGGGCCAAAAGTTGATCTTCTCAAGAATGAGAAGCATGCGATCCGCGTGGAAATGAAAAAACATAAATCAAGTCACTCCACGGACTCGGTATGTACAATATACTGTTTCAGTGAGAAAGATAACATATCACGTGCTCAACTTTTCAAAGCTGTGATAACACTAAAATGCTAATTTAGTCTACACTGTGCTTTGATAGTTTTGCATTTTGTGAATCTAGTCATGGTGTCCGCAGGATAATGAAAGTTTAAAAAGACTAGTAGCGAACAGAGACAAGAGGCCACATGAAGACATTGTTATGGTTCAAACCTCAGGTTGAACACACATTGACAAGGACCCCCAACAAAATATGGTGTGGGTTCGCCAAGATAAGTTTAATTGAGGTACAACTAGCATACAAAAGCAAGCACTCCCCAGAATACAATGTAAATTTTAATACCCTTTAGCTTCGGAACATGTTATTGTGTTTAATAGGAGTTTTTATTCTTAAGTGTACATTGAGACAGAAACATTTTGTATATGTTTATGGGATCTAAGGACCATTTTATGGGGGCATTGAGGCTCTCCTTAGGACAACATGGAGACAATTACTGACAAATGGTTCATGTTAAAGCATGCTATGGCCAATAACATGGTTGAAAAGGTGATTTAAAGACCACTTCATTGGGTAGTTTGGAGATCCTCTCAGTGGACCGTAGAGATGGTCTTGGCACGTCCAACATGTCTAGTTAGGAAATATTTGTTTCCACAGTGTGCAGACAATACCAATCTACACAGTGCCTCGGTAATGGATGTTGCTAGTTTCTCCACAGAAGAATTTCAGTTCTGCTGACGTCTTGTGATGATTGAAGTCCAAAGACACAAACTGAGTTCCCCTTTAAATAATTCTATTTGTTATTTTGAAATTCAAATGCCTATGTAGTTACGAAACACTTTATAAGATGATTGCATTAAAATGTTGAGTACAATTAAAGCACTCTCTTAGTGTTATTCACAGTTATGTTAAAGGGCAAAAGAGCAGATCAAATTAGACTGGTTAACAAATAACATACCAATCATAGCATATACCATAGGAGTCATAAGTGCTTCAGAGGCATATAAACGTTACTTTGAACATATTAAGTCCCATATTTATAGAGTTCTGAGACCACGCTCTCCACAGATATTTATTACCAAACTTATGGTGGGATCCTCATTTCATGACTTAAGTTTTAAATCTAGAAAAATTAATCATATGTATTAAAGATAAGCTCTAACCAATGACCTCTAGAACAAGAGTGATATAGGCACCCAAATAGGAAGTGCTTATTGGTTTCTGTACTTTGTTCATCACAAAAACTCCTAAAGTAGAAGATGCCCACCCCGATTTGCTAAATATGATAACCATCTCCGTTTCAAATACAGATTATTTTAAATGGATACTTAGGCTTCGAGACCCATTAAGTCTTATTTTAATTTTATTTTTCCAGTATAATATAGCTTTTAGACAAAACATGCTGTACAAAGCAGTGGGACCGCTGTACAAATGATCATTTGAAATTTTGGTGGCTAAGAATAAGATATTTGTATTTTGGGCACATAACCAACCAATTTGATGATGCGACTACGATGAAGGGGTAGTCTTAGGAATGTTGTCGAGGGTTCCTATTGCAACATTTATTCCAGGGAGGAACACTGTTTAGGTAGACCAACTACTAGACTGTTGCAATGGGTCAATGTGCTTAGGATGAGTACACAAAGATTATTTTTGGCTTTATGAAAGGGATATTATGTGAAGAAGGTTTAGCCTGTCTAAGTACCAGTGCTACAAACACTACCTTAACTTAAAAGATAATATTCCCTCTTTCAAGGTCTGCGAAATAGCAGTCCTCTCCATGTACTCTATTTTAAGTCACAATAAATGTCCCATTAACATTCCTCTGGCCTTTACTGTTCAATGTAGTTTTGTTGTGAAAATATGAAAAGTGAGGCATAGCAGTACCCAGTGGAGTAATCTCTTTTTGGGAGGGTCCTTGAAGGGTTTTTGTTGGGCCTGGACGGAGCTTGCGGAGTTTCACTCCGCGGAATTCCAGGGAGTGACCCAAAAACTCCTCAGAAATCAGGTAGAGTATTGCATGTTGCGCTTTTATTTTGCAAAGTAGTTTTTCTAGTTTTGCCATTACACCTATAAAAGTCAAAATAAATGTGCCTAAATGCAAAAAAAAGGCTAGGTTACGGATGGACCAGTTTTACAACTTACTTCCTCTCCTCTCCTCCTGTTGTATGGCGTTTTAGGATCCGAAGTGAAATTTCCCCGATTCATGCCCTTCTATAGGTACAATTCACAATGCCCTAATATAGGCATAGAAATCATTCCCTTATTTAGACATAGCTCATGCAGACCAAATACAGGCGTGGCTACTTCTACCCGTATCAAAATGTCACAACGATTTCTTGGAAAACCGGCTTAAGCAGTCGGGGACCTCTCTTTGCTGGAGTATTGATTTGTCCAAGAACTCATGTACTTTACAAAGAACTACTATACCCTTGGGGTTCTTTCCTGACGTTATTATGCCCAACTTTACATCAAACTAGGCACCTTCAAGGTATAAATATGCCTTCACTTGCTCAAGCAAGACACAGTGGTTTGGAGCAGTTTGACTATCTACTTG
Organism: Lissotriton vulgaris; assembly: GCF_964263255.1. NCBI lineage: Eukaryota > Metazoa > Chordata > Amphibia > Caudata > Salamandridae > Lissotriton > Lissotriton vulgaris. The sequence continues at coordinate 2,050,564,217 of NC_141685.1, forward strand.
CCTGACGCAGCTCGCTACAGCAAGTGCGGAAGGAAGCCGACCCTCCAGCTAACTCACTGATCAAGAGGCTGCATTTCTCCCGGCGAGAATCCAGCTCCAGTGTTTCCAAGCTCCCCTTGCGGGGTGTTGGGAAATCGAGTCCAGAGACCAGACCTCCTTCATTCTAAACTAAGGTATGGAGCTGATTAGAACCTAGAGAAACCTTGGATAGATTCTTGGCAAAGAAAAACTAAACCTATGCTACATCACACTTACTCCCTCCCGCATACTAGACTTAGGTTAGGTACATTGGGGTAGGCATATTGAGAAGCACCAATTGAGTAATTTTAGCCATTGTTATTTATGTATGTATTGATATACGGTTTAGAAACCATACAATGCTCTTACAGTATTATTTTATAATATTGTTCTCGCTGTACGCATTATACTTTGCAGTCTGCATTACGATTGTAGCAGTTCACTTTACTTGCATGAGAAAGAAGACTGTTCAATAAAACCTTTTATGGAAAACGCCCATCTCTCTATTTCTCTGCACCTTTGTAGAAACTAAGCATGCATGAGTGACTGAGTGAAATACTTATCTATTGTTTCCACGACTCTAAAAATACATTTCTTATTCTTGGGAAACAAAGTTGTCATGTTTATGCGGTTGTCAGAAACTAATCCCTCCTTGTGAATTCGAGAACGTTTCTAGTGACCTCTGAGCTAGCTGGCATTCACTATTAAGTGTAGTATATTCGATAGAGACCTAGTTGACCTCAGTCCTACGTCTAAACTATAGGATATACTATTCCAATGCGCAGAGCTTATTGGGAATATAGGAACTACACTACACTCCTCTTACTGATGCTGGGACTGCCGCACCCACCTGTCTGTAGTTTTTGTAGAGCTGGGTTCCACCCCACTTGCAGAGAGGGCAGCAGGTTGCAGAAGCAGAGTCTGGCTCCTGAGCCCTGGGGTGCAACAGGGAGCTGGCCATGCAACCAGTACACCATGGAGCTAAAGCAGCTGACAGACAGGTGGACAGTCAGTCGTACTGCTCTCCTACGAGATACTTGTCTGGTTTGTAGAATCATGATAGAGCGCCCTTTGGTGTTCCCACGCTCACTGGCTAAGAATCAACCCTCAGTCCGCCACTGGCCTTCTGGAGGCTCTATAGCTAAATCATTCAGCAGAAAACGGAAAAGACAAGAGTAGGAGACTCAAGAAGAGGCCATCTTGGAGTGTAGAAGCGTAAGACTATAGCTCTTCTGGAGCAGTGATCACATATATATTATTTTATATGGTATTTTATATTTCATTTTGAAACAGAAATTTGTTCGGATTTGTAGTGATATATGATTCTTTGGACTTAAGCTGGAATTGTTGTGCTCTTCATATCTGTGCTTACTGTTTGTGACCATTGTTTAGTGTAACTGGTGCTCATATAATGCACCAGTGATTTTTCCTGATGTGTGTTGTTGCGCCTGAGTCTGCAGCTAGCACCACAGCCTATGCATCGGTGCACGGTGCAGTTTCCCTGTTACTGTCTGAGTCTTCTGACGCTGCCCTCTGCTAGATCTCATGCTCTAGTTCATGTGCAGACTCCCCTTGTCCGCCGGCTCCAAAATTTAACTTTCTCCCTTCCCACTGCTCCTCACAGAGGGTAGCAAGCACCTGCAAACTGATTCCCGCTCCGTCCTTTGCTTCTATAACTTTCTTGTCTGACAATCAGAATAGACCTTGTCTGAAGACTCGTGGAGGTAATGAGGTGAACGCAGCACATTGAGATGGATAATGTATTTGAGAAAATATCATCCCCCATATCTGCAACAACATTATGAGACAAACTACTGGAGAGGGGCATACTACGTTGCTGGAGTCGTCGTGGTAGTTTAGGTCAAGCTGCTCACTTATCCTGTCCGTATAGAAAAATATTAGGACAAACGCCTTCCCAAATTGAGGAAAGGCTGAAAACGGGAGTAAGAGAACCTGTTGGGTTTATATGCGCAGTGCCTGATACCTGGCTACAGGGGTAGGTGTCAGATAACTTTGCTCCGCCAGTGGATGGTGGAGGTTTTGCCAAAGTCTGCGATCCAAACGGAGTGCTGAGTGGCAAAACTTCACAAATTCCGTGAGCAGAGTTTGCCGCCCAGCCCTAGTTTTTGTATTTTAATAATTTTTTTAAATTATTGTGTGGTTCTGATGCTAAAGGGTATTGATAGTGGATCCATGTAAAAGAGGCGTCTATATTGCTTTGGTACGTTGCTGGAGGTAGGGGGATGTAGGATGAGGCCCAAAAAACATTGATTTTATAGCTTTAAAAGGTTGTACCTGTCCATTATGTGTAAGTGCACATCTTATTCTTTCCCTTTTATATCCTGTTCATGCAACTGAACATTGCAGTGGAAAATGTAGATTTTCCCCAACTTTGTTGACCAGAAAATCTGGATTTTATTAAAGACACATATTGCAATCTTCTTTATTTAGCAATCTTCTTTATTTAGCTAACCACAGCCACTTTAAAGTATAAAGAGCATTGTGACACAAAGAAATTCCAACCCAATAAAATGTCAGAACACTAGTAACACTTCCTTCTTTTTTCTATCAAAATAAATTAAGTGAATATAAATAAACTAATTAAAACAAGAAAGACAGATGATCCAATCCAAAGAATCCTCTTCGAGGGGAGAGAGATCTTGACAACGTTAGAGAAAAGCAAAAAGTCCAAATTAATAATATTTAATAATCCATCCAAATTATTGTTGAGAACGACATAAAAGGTAAAGAAAAACAAGTGAATAGAGGGCTGGGATTAGAGAGTGAATAATATTAGCCTCCGTGACTTTAATAAAATCCAGATTTTCTCGTCAACAAAGTTGGGGAAAATCTACATTTTATGGCAAGACCGGAGGCTAATCTTATTGCAAGTTTAAAGCATTTTCAATAGACATGAAGCAGCATTTCCAATAGGTCTAAAATAAAACTTGCAAAAAACCATATCATTTGACCAATCAGCACATTTAAGAATATCATTCAGAGAACATCCTTGTAAAAAGGCTTGAGAAGCAGAAGCACCATGGACAGGGTGTGCGCCAAACATGGTTACATTATTATCAGACAATTTCATCACCTCTTTAACCCATCCTGCTAGAGTTGAAGGTGAAACACCTTTGTGAGGTTTCCTGAAAGAAATCAGTAACTGTTTAATGGAGAAGTTTTCTGTTCATATTCTTTAACGCATCTGACAACACATAAATTGACATAATCATCAAGGATAGAAAATCGTTTGAGGATTAATTTCGGTTCTGTTTTTAAAATAAAAAAAATACCTTCTGGGGAAAAAACTCTGTTAGAAGTTTCTAAAGCTTTAACATCAGAGACTCTTCTAAAAGATACTAAACAGAGAAGGGTTGTGGTTTGAAGGAAAGTAGTTTGAGAGATAATGAATTGTTTGATCCCAGGCTATCTATAAATTTCAAGACTTTAGAGACATCCCACAGGGAATTATACCTAGAAATGGGTGGTTTAGAAAACCTAATACTTCTTAACAATATTTTAATAAGTACATTTTGACCCACAGAAAAACCATTGACCAAAACATGACCAGCGGTAACAGCAGAACGATGAACATTGATAGTTCTGTTAGCTAGGCTTTTTGAAAACAATTCTGAAAGGTAGTTAGCTACCTCCACTACATCCACCGAAATGTTATCAAAGTACATTTCAACACCAGCAAACCCACTTCTGCCAAGCCAATTGATCGATTTTACGTGTTCCTGGTGCCCAAGATTCTTTAATGAGGATTGATGCCTCTTAGAAAAGTCCTGGCAGTTCCCATAGATTCCTCAAATTTTCCAAGCCATCATTCTCAGATCCCCATCTAGAACTTGATTGTGCAGCTCTCCTGAAGGACCTAGAAGGATTTGCAGGAATACCGGTAGTAAAACTGGGTAATTCACTAGCATTTCTAACAACATATGGTACCATGCTTGAGACTTCCAAATATCACAAGAACCAAAGAAACCTTCCATTTGTGGACTATTGCAGCTACTCGAGAAATCATCGAAAAAGGAGGAAAGGCATAACCTTTCAGAAACTTCCAATTGTCTGAAAAAATCCACGTCTGCAGACTCCGGATCTGGGTGCCAACTGAAGTCAGTTCCTTCGTTTATCTGCAGATCTTTTATATCACAAACTATGGTAGAGTGAGCCCTCCCACACTGTCTGCCAATATGACTTGACCTATGGGGGCCTGAAAACAAAATCATGCTCCTAATACCTACCACCCTCTCCCTGACATTACAGGAAGTGATGTTAAAAAGTAGCAGACTTCCCTGGTCCATTGTAACGTCTTATGTAGCTATTATAAAACCGCAGCATTGCTAAAGCATGATTAAAGGAGGAACAAACACCCAGCCAGTAAAAATAAAATATGTAAATTAATAATTTATTTTAAAATATCAGTTGCCAGATTCTGCAAATCATGAGGGTCGCTTAACGGTCCACACAGTTTGCAGGCCACAACTCCTTAGAAGAATGTATTACCCGTGGCTACATAGAATATGAAGCACTAAACCATTATTAAAACTGAACCCATAGTATTTGTCTGAGTAAATGGCGCATTCCTTCTCTATGACCCTAATCACAGTTATGAATGAGCTTTAGGACAGCAATGTTAGCGTGGTATTAATGTGCCGCACTTTGCTTCACAGCAGATGTCTCCTGAGGCGTCAGACGGTGAGAAGTCTGACAGTGGCGTTCAAGAAAACCACGAAGCTTCAGAAAAGTCTGTGAAGAAAGTGGAAGGAGAGCTAAAACGGCCTGCAAAAAAATGCAACTTTCATGCAAAGAAGAACAAGGTTGAAAACAAGGGTGCTGAAGATGCTATGTTAATTGAGTGACCGTTTTTAGAAACAGACATCGCTACTCATTGAGTTCAGTATACTTTGAGATAGCCGTTAGCTCTCAATATATGCACTGTTAGCTACTGCACTTGGCTTTTCTTATTTTTCAAAATACCCTGTAATAATGATTTTTTTCACACCTTTTCATGCTCACAATAGGTTTCTATCAGTTGTACTTTAATTATATTTCTACTGTACTCTCTTGTCACCTCTACTGCTAGAATATCATTTGAATCACAACGTCCTCTGAGGAATTTGAACCAGATCCTTCAAGAAACAGGATGGCAATTGATGGTGGACCAGAAGGTCCTGGCAAGACAACATATCCTTCTTACTGTGATCGAGTTTGACTGCCTTGAAAAAAAAGAGTACATGAAAATGTTGCCCTTCCTTCCAAATGTGCTGCCCTTCAGAGCCACCTCTCGAGCTTTTAAATCACACATTTTTATTACAATAAATTACCCTCAAACGAGTTGGTTGTTGACCATGGACCAAAATAAAATATGCCTTCCTTCTGGAAAAAATAAATACATTCCTTAAAGTAAACAATTTGGTTCTAGAAACAATTAATATTTAGCACTTGAAGAAGCTTTCTGGTGGCAGGCCCTAGTCCTTGGTAGAGTTTGTAATCTCATTTCAAAAGGAACTGGTTTTGTGAAATATGTCAAGGTGTTAGGTATTTGAAAATCAGATCTGTGTTCAGTCTGTTAGTTGCAGGTTCTAATCCTGAAGACTCTCTTTCAACTGAGTTTAATACATAGAGTGACATTAAATCAAGGTACTAAAACAACTGTTGTATACTGCAATATGTAGCTGCACACTCGTGTCAGTAAACAGTATGCAAAGTTTATTATACGGAAAACATTGTTTTCTGTTTAGTAACAGTGTGTCTAGCTCACTCATTCTTAGTTCTGTTTCCTGCCCACAGATTTCTCCAAATGAGTATTTTTCTGTGCTGCTCCTTGCCTTTGAGTGCTGATTTATTGATGGATGTGGTTTACATGCTACCTCCTATTAAGGAATGTTAGCTACTGCATGGTATCATAGCATCCTTTAGAGGCTTTCACATCTTGTGACTGATGACATCATAAAGTCATGACTTAATCAAGGTGTTCTTTAAACTTTTTTGCCTCTGAACCAAGCATATTATTTAACGTTATGAGCACAGTCACTTGGACTTACCAATCCTTGTTTTTTTGTCATGCATAGCTCAGATATAAATCACAAGATTATTCTGCCAGAATTATTAGCCCAATAGACTTTTGAAAAAATAGGTTGAAGATCCACCTTAACAGCAAGTAAGAGGTTTGTCAGTTTTCTTATATGCTATAGTTCTCTGCAGTGTCTATTTACTCTACCCTAATGTACTTTATCCTCCCAAACAACACTGCATTCTTAAACCTAACACGCCAGAGCAAGGCAACAGTATTGCAAACAGCCATCTCTCTACTGAATAATTTCCTCAGGAGATCATGAATCAAACAATTTGGGTGTCATCCACTAAAGCCCTGTTGCTACTAGGTGATTAAAGAGCTTAGTTGCTTGAATCCATACAGGCAACTATTTGGAACAATGCGCACAGCATGTACAAGTCAATATGTAACTTCGAGTCAAGTGGGAAATAAATGTAGGGCAAACAATTACTCAATCTTTGTCTTTTTATCAATTGTGATCCTTCAGTTCCAAGTAAGAAGCATCATACACAGCTTGGCGTACGTCTCGACTGTGGATTACTTTATCAAGACTCACCTCTAGATTCAGAGTTTAAAGTCTAACTTATTGCTTGGGAAGGTTAAACAGCGCTTATCTTGTGACCTTTGGACTAGTAATTTCCCCAGTTATCTACAGCCTATAAGTTTCATTTACTTAAAGAAGCACTCCCTTGAGAACATACATAGGAGCACTTTCCAAATTATTTGATCTACAACTACTACAAGATAGCCATGAGAAATTATTTCACAGACAAAACAGAAGCCTGTTGTTTTTTATGCTTCTTTCATAAACCTGAAGAATCCCAATCAAGTATCTGGTTTGGGACTTCTGCCTTTGCTTCTTGTTACTTTTAGTTAATTTAAATAATGGTTTCACTTGATCCCTCTTTGTGATACGATATCCTTTTGTATTCATGAGAACTTAAAAGCAAAAGGTAATTTGACTTGCATGTCTGTCTAAAGAGATCCCAGCCTCCATAAGGGGCAAGATCTCCTGGACTATGTCACATGCATGTACCTATACAAATATAATTACTATAGTATGGAATTCATTCTGTGATTTTTTTTTTTATCATTGCTTTTTATTATTGAAATTCATATTTTGTTTAGTTTTTGCACTAGGCCCATGTGAAGTATGCTGCTATCATGTGCTTTTTGAGCTATTTAAAAAAAATACATGTTTGTTGATAATGTCTTTCATAAATGACATCAAGCGATTCAGATAATACAAGCTTCACTTAACAGACCCAAAGCCAAGTCTTGAGTATGCTGAATGTACTGTCAATTAGCTATCAATTTTTTTTTCAGTTTCGCACTGTAGACCATATCGATATTGAATAGATTTTGTACCAAAGTTTAATAAAGACTGCTATAAGAAGTTCTGTGTGATATTACTCTTTTTTTCTGTCCGGTGAGTATTATCTTTCAGATATTGAAACTGGAGAAACAAAGTATGGATTTTTTCTAAATGACAGGTTCAGGTAACATTATTCCACTATAGGGTGCAGCTATGTGGGTTTCATGTGAGACAATGCGGATAATGGGTATTGTCCACTACTCCAAACACATTTGCATTTTGTAGATTTTTTAGACTCTGGAATTGTAGTGTTACTTTCCCCAACACTGTTTGCTACATAGTTTGTTTTGTACCAATCTCACCATAAATGACTTTGCTTGAAACAATACCATATTTATGAAATAAGCCTTTTAAAAAACTAGTGCAATTGAGCAAGTGCTACTGCATCAGTCTCTAAAATGTTAGAGACTTAACAAAGTAGTGATCACAGTGAGGTTTGTATTGTTTTCAGCTCAAAACTTTATTACTTGAAAAGTTCACATGTAGACAAAAAGAAAATGAAAGCCATTAAACAGAAAGCATCAATGGAAGCAAAATTAATGGTAAGGAGATGACAAACAAAAGCGTTGCAAGGGTGGGCTGATGTATCAACAATACAGGCTTTTAACAGGAACGAAACGCTGTGCAGAAGTGATTTATTCTTTTGCTAGGTAACCAAGAAAATAACCCATTGGAAGTGATAAGTGTATTTTCAGGTGGCACCAGGAATAATTCCAAACAGAGAGCTCGAAAGTAGTTAAAAACCTGATATTTAGCCCAGAAACAAGTGACCTGGTACTCCTGTACCATCAGTGCTGCCTGGGCACATGCTCATCTTTGGATGGAGTGACACTGTCGTAGAGTTGATACCACTGAAGGTTGAACCTATAAAACATTATTAGGTAAACAATTGGTAGAATGAGGAGCAAACACTCTAATGTATGCATTTTATATTTATCAAATACTTAACCACTAATGAAATTAGTTGATGATTTTTTGGGGGATTTTTCTTTTTAGTGGTTGCTTCTACAGCTAGTTGCGGAGTTAGAACAGATTGAAATATTGTATCATTACACACTTCAACATTCAAATGCTTTTTTTATCTTCATTTTAATGTTAATATACTTTATCTCAAAGTATTTAGAAACAGATTCAATGTAACAAATCATTTATGTGGCTTGGAGCTTCTGTTTAGTGTAAAGTTACTACTGAAGTGTGTAGCCAGCAAGTGTTTCAGATTGGGTCAGAGTAGAGCCACAGAATGAAAATCAAGTGTTTATAAAATACCCCTTTGTGAGAAGTTAGCCTGGCATATGATGTCCACTAGTTCTAGTGGGCACCTTGCACCAGTCTAATCGACCCTTATTGATGGTGGTTGTAAGGTCAACCTTATAGAAAGCTATCCTAGTGGTAGCGTGAACCAGCAGTCATCAGGCTAAGACTTCAGTAGGTGAGTTAAGCAAGTTCTTTTACCAATTATAATCCCTTGAATACCAAATGAAAGGACACCACACAAGGCATATATCAAATATATATGTATTTAATCTAAACACAACCCCTCTGCACTCTTTATGAGGTTAGAGGTAAAAATACAATACAAGTCAATATACGATAAGTTGCACAGTATACGTTATGCCCTAGGGACCTCACAAACCATATACTAAAATAGTGGTATAAGGACCACGAGATAATTTGAAAGCAGGCCTAGGGCCTGTGGAATCGCTGGGGCTACTCTAAACAACCAAAGGTTAGGAAGTAGGAGGCCCACGGGAGACGCGTTTGGTGTCTAAACACAGACGCGGGTTACCATTGACTTTCTATGGTGATCGTAAAAGTTACAAATATACAATTTAAGGACACTTACGGATGGACTAGGATGGAACCCTTTGAAACTAGGAAACTTCCGAGAGTCATGACCCACGGGAGCACCGGAGTACTCGTGTTACCTCACCCAGGGAAGCCGAGTGCATAGGTGTCTTTTCTTGTTGGGTTTCGTTATCGTTTTCTATGGAGAGCTGCAAAGAAGTGCTGCAGGCAACCAGAGGAAAAGTATCCGGGTGGATCCATGGGTGGATCGAAGATCTGAAGAACCTGAAAGCAGAAGGGACAGAGTATGGGTCACCAGCCAGTGACCAGGAACGAACCAGGCGATGTTGGGTGGTTTCAGGTTAAGTAGTCAAACTTTTCTCTTCAGCCATGAGGTCCAGGAGGAATCGACGATGACCAGGCGGTGGATTCGAGCTGTCCCACGATGGATCTAGTTGACTGCAGTGTCGGTATCCGGATTGGACCCAACAAGCCTTGGCAACTGCAACCCACGGAGTATGTCGAGATTGGCTCTGTTGCAGACCAGCAAGGTCTGTGGCGCTTCTCCTTCGCAGGGAAGCTGGAGCAAGCCTGGAGCAACCAGGCGAGCAAGTTAAGTTCAAAGAAAATTCTTCAGGGGGCTCACTAGCCAACGGCAAGGAACCGGGAGGACGCGTGAAGCTCAAATGCAAAAGCAAGGCCCACGGAACACTCGCGGAGTGTGAGGGCCTGGGCTTCAGTACAAATGGTGCTCGGGGCTGGGGCTTCAAGCAACCCAAAGCACAACTTCGAGATACCTCGTTGAAGGAGTGAAGCTTGCAAAATGCAGGATGTCCAGGAGTTCCGGTCCCACGTCTCTCGTGTCCGCCACGTATCTCAGCTTTGCTGTGGGTGTGAGTCGGGGTCAGAGATGTCTGGAAGTCCGTGTCCTGTGTCGCAGATTCTTCGGGATCTGGCAGTAGCCTCCAAAATGCAGGCCGGCAAGTTGCTGTTGGTGCCCGTTTGAACAGGGTGGTCACTCCTTGACCACAAGGGAGACATCGTCCATCTTCCAGTCAAAACGGAACGTCGAAGGTCCAGGATTCTGTATCAAAGTTTCATCCAGGGTAATCTAAAGTCCTAGGGACACAGCTCATATCCTTTTATTAAGGATGGGGGCTGGACTACCTGGCTAGGTCCCTCCTATGGGTGGACCTGGGAAGGGTCCACCCTTTGTCCAGTTTCGCGTCAGAGCTGGGGTTGTGTGCCCCAGCAACCGGTTTGAACTAGGCTATACATGGAGCACCTTGTGGGCCCCAGGCAGTGTCTGGAAAGCATTCACTGAATGCAGCCCTCCCTGCCCCAATACACTAAAAGCCTGTCTAAGAAGGTGCCAGCACCTCTCTGGACAGGAAACCTATTGTCTAGGCCTCCCCTGCCAGAGTTTCGTCCAGCAGCAGGAGGTCAGACTCGTATTTGTGGCAGCAGCATCCATTTTGTGATGCTGAGGCTCTGTTTAACTTTAAATGGGTAAACCAGTAACTACATGTCTTCTCCCTCTAGAAGGGTGGAATGTTACCCCAGCCGCCAGGACTGGCAGGGTTGTAGTATTCCAAAGTGTTTGACACCTTACACGACATGTTTTAATAAAGCCAAACCAAAGTTAGCATTAACGGCGAGGATTATAATGCATTTAAGAGTATATGGTATGGCTATATCATAGAACAGCTATAAGGAGATGGTTCCGAAAGCTGCAGAGGGGCTCGGCTCATGCTTGGGCACCCTCTCACATAAAACCAAGCACTCTGCCTCCAGGATTGTTAAGGCCTGCCATAGGAGTGACTTATAGGTGTATATGTGTCTATATAGATATAGGGATACTATATCTAAGTAAGGGGCTATTAGACCACTTTACTAAGGCTGTGTGAACAGACCTGTGGTGTCAGTTTGGAAGGCAAACCAGGGGTGGCACAATACATGCTGCAGCCCCTGGTAGGCCTAAGGTGCACCTATGCCCTGGGTACCTATGGTATACTATACAGGGGCTCACAAGAGTGACCCAGTAACCAATTTGGTATATACCTAAAGTACATGGTATCAATTTAGAGAGAGAACAGCTGGGCTGTGGGTCTGATTGGCAGGCCCACAGCCACACTAAAGTCGAAAAACCAGAGAATCACAGCACAAAAGTGGGGGTAACCATAGGAAGCAGACCCTACTCTCCTACACCCTTCATGCACTTTGGGTATCTATTAACGGTTTTCCTGTTGTCCGAAAATCTGCGTAGTCCAAGACTAGAGCTTTCTCGCTGTACAGACAAGGGAATTCTGGGACAAATGTACAGACAAGGGAATTCTGGGACGAATGAGAGTAGTATATTTTAGGGAGTGCTTGTTGCTTGAAAAAGGAATGACTGGAATGATGATGAAGACTGAAGTAGGCTGGGCAGGAACTAGATGAGACCTAAATCCTGGAGTGAACTAGAATCCGAAGGCAGTACAGGAACTAGACACTGCTGCACAGAGAAACTAGGAGAGGCTATGTATATATTATACATCATTCAATGAAAAGGAGAACACCAGACACTGTAGAGATGTATAATGCAGAGGAATAGTAGCCTACCTACTAGAAGTCATAGTTTGGATGCTCCGTAAATAAATATCGAACTCATGACAGACTAGAATGCTGTGCAACCCCTTTATATCACAAACTTAAAAGGGGTCAAGTTCACTCCAGCGAGTGAAGCTAAATATGAAACTAGGGATCAGAGCAAGGAAAAACAGGAATGGATTATAAAAAAGAAAACATGAAAATGAGCAAAAGAAACAATACACAAACAACTAAGGAAAAGCAGAACTGAATTCTAACGAGCAAGAGTGGCATAATATAGAAAGCACATTGGCCACACCCAGAACTAACAGGGATAGCATGACTTGCAAAGGAAATTAGGAAAGGCATACAGAAAAATTGGAGCAATGATTGAAAGTACATGGCAGGGCAAGTTACCTTCGGTAACTCCTTATCTGATAGAGACATGATCTAGCCACAGATTACTTACCTTAGAATTTCCCAGGCATCAGGCTGGATCCGGAGGACTTTTGCTTGAGCAATACGCTTGCGCGTCAGTAGGTGGTATCGGTCGGCTACGCATGACGTCATCCGTGCCAGAAGTGACGTCCACATCACCTATATAGGCACCACCTCGGCACACTGACATCAGTTACTTTTCACGACTTTTCATGGCTGAAACGCAGAGCCAGGAAGTGCATTGACAGTGTTGTGTTTAGAACAGCTGGGGCCTGAAAGGGATCAGCCCTGGCCCTAAAAACCTATCCGCAGGGAGGATTGGTGGGTGGGTAAGGAATCTGCAGCTAGATCATGTCTCTACCAGATTAGGCATTATGGAAGGTAAGTAACTTGTCCATTTGATAAAGACATCAAGCCGCAGATTCCTTACCTTAGAATCGATACCCAAGCAATACCATCCCTGTAGGAGGGACTACGGACATATTTTGAGCAAGAAGTCCTGCAGGACAGAGCAGCCAAAAAGGCCATCCCTGCGCATTTGACCGTCCTGGCAGTGGTGCTTAATGAACGTATGCAGTGATGCCCACGTTGTTGCCTGACAAATGTGAAGGACTGGAACACCACTTTGCAATGCTGTGGTCGCAGCCTTAGCTCTGGTGGAATGAGCTCTTAAGCCTTCAGGAGGCTGTTTCTTGGCCAGAGTGTAGAAAATTTTGATGCAGAGGAAGACCCATTGTAGATAGTCCTCTTCTGCACCACATGACCTTTCTTTGATCCAACATACCTCAGAAGAGTTAGTCGTCTTTAGTGCTTTTAAAGTAGAACGACAGTGGTCTTTTTGGGACCAGACGGTGTAGTCGCTCCTCCTCTTTAGGGGGGTGTGGAGGAGAATAGAAAGTGGGCAAGGTGGCGGAAGGTCCCACGTGGAATGGTGTTACTACTTTTGGTAAGAAAGAGGCCCTAGTATGAAGTACAACTTATCAGAAAAGATGGGAAGATATGGAGGCCTGGATGACAGAGCCTGCAATTTGCTCAGCCCTTTAAGAAATATATTTGCAATAGGGGAATTAAATAAAGATGGCAAACAGGGCAGAAAGATACCCTTTAAGAGTGCCCAGAGCAGAGCCATGCTGGGCAAGGGTCAAAATAAAGAGGATCAATATTCCTTTCTGTACAATGTTACACATTTTTGCCACCGACAGGTGTACACAGTCTTGGTAGAAGAACGCATGGCTGCAAAAATAACATTGCAGACTTAAGGAGTAAGGTCAATTGCTTTCAACTGCCGTCTCTCAATCTCCATGCAAGAAGGCATAGAGTTTATAGGTTCGGTGGACAGAAGATCCTCCCAAAAGGGCAGCCTAATTGGAAGATCGATGCTCAGTTGGAGAAGCTTGGGATACTAGACTGTCCATGCCCAGTGCGAAGCCACAAGAATGATTTGGGCCTGGTCGCTCCTGATCTTCTTGAGCACTCTCGACAGGAGTGGTAGCTTCGGCGGAAAAGTGTACAGGAGACCTGAGCTCCACTCGAGATGAAGAGCGTTACTTAGCACATGCTGCCTTGGAGACTCCAACTGCGGACATAGCATGTTCTTGGCAGAGGCTAACAGATCTAACCAGGGCTCACCCCACTTCTGAAAGAGACCTTGAGCCACCTCAAGAAGGAGACACCATTCACGATCTGCTAGGCGTCAATGGCTGAGTTTTTCCCCTTGGCATTCAGGAAACCTGGCAGGTATAGACCCACCAGGGATATGCCCTGCTGTTCCAGCCATGTCCCGAGACGTAGGGCCTCTTGACAAACTGTCCTCTATCCCACCTGCCCTGTTTGTTGCAGTACCATATAGCGGTTGTATTGCCCGTGAAGATCTGAACCAGCTTTCCCTTGATGCAAAAGGAAAAGCTTTCATTGTCAAGCGATTCGCTCGGAAGTCCTGCTAGTGGATGTGGAGTCCACATTCTACCGGAGACAGAGTCCTCTTATCTCCACCTCTGCCAGATGGCCCCCTCATCCCAGGATTGATGCTTCAGTCGGTACTTTGTGATCTGAAAGGAGGTGGGTCTGCCTCTGACCAAGTCGCATTTGGCCCTGTGCAGTTCTCACCGAGGTTTGGACCATGCTGGAGAGATTTCCCTGATGCTGCGCCCACTGGAACTTCAGGTCCCACTTGAGAGCCCACATATGCCATCTGGGTTGTGTCACTAGCAGGAGGCCTTAAGGCTAGCAGCCTCAGAGTCAGTCTCAGTCTCACTGAAATCCAAGATAGAGGCTGAAACAATGGTATCATAGCCTTACTATTCTGGATTCACCCCTCTGGAGGATAGGCCCAAAACTGCAGTGTGTCCAAATGTTCTGATGAAAGGATGCATCTGAGAGGGAGCCAGGTGTGACTTCGGCACGTTGATTGTGAACTCTAGCAAAAGCAGGGTGTTTGCTGAAGGCTTGAGATGGAAGAAGACAGTCTAGGGTGAGCAGCCAGTTGTCAAGATAGGGGAAGGCTGTGTGGACTGAAAGTACTCGTGGATTACCGTGAACCGCAGGAGAAGCGAGTTGTCAAGATAGGGGAAGGCTGGTGTGAACTGAAAGTACTCGTGAATTACCGTGAACCGCAGGTAACACCAATGGGCAGGCAGAACGGAAATGTGAAAATAGGCATCCTGCCACCATCTGGCTGCTCGTGATCTTGAAGAGCCGGACTAGGAAGGTTTGGAGGCTGCAAGTGAAGGAGTCGATTGGCCGCCTAATCCATGGGTTCAAAAGTTGCTGCGCCCACCATAGGTTGCTGAACTTGTGCAGTCTTGTGGCTGGGATATGACTGGTGCAGCTGAAAGGCCCGTCCCTGGCCATGAAAGGGGTGAAAAGCAGACAAGGGAAGGGTGATAACAGAGAGGCCCAAGGACTTGGCTGTAACCCATGAGTCCTTAACACGCTCCAAGGCCATGTCTGCCTGGTTTACTATGAGACGATGCCATCAAAGGGCATGTCTATAAGATAAGCCTGGACATCCCCAGAAAAGCCAGAAGTTCTCAGCCAGGCGTGATGTCAAATAGTCACCGTCAATGACTGCTATGCCCAGCGAGTTAGTGGTGTCAGACCCACAACGAATGGTGAACGTTACCACATCTCTCCCATTTGATACTTCTTGGGAGAGAATGGCCCAGGCCTCCTCCGGACCTGTGACTGCACTTGCGCAGCTGTTTCCCACAAAGAATGGGCGTACCGGCCCAATAGATATGGAGTGGTCAATGACTTCAATGCATGGCTGGCAGAAGAAACATTTTCTTGCCCCAGCTATCCAGCCTCTTGGATTCCCTGTCCGGAGATGCGGAAGGGACGTGACTTATGAGGTAGAGGCTTGGACCACCAAGCTCATGGGAGTATGGTCGTTGATGTGGAATTTTGGGTCTGCCGGTGAAGGGTGATGGCAGCAGGCGATTGTTCTATTCACGGGGGCCTTGGTGCTGGCTTGGACCGGGTTCCCAGAAGAACATAAAGGCCTCATAAAGCAGGAGTGGTTCAAAGGAGGAGACATCTGGCTGCAGTGTCACTGTTCAGATGTTCGTCTTGACTTCCACAGAAGGGAGCGAAAGATCCAGGACTCAAGCTGCCCTTCTCACCACTATAGCATATGAAGCTCCCTCCTCCTGTAGCCACAGTAGAGAAAGAAAGCATGCCAGAAACTGTTGAGGTTTCCAGTCCACTGGTCTCACCCAATTCCTCATATCAGTCCATTTAATGTTCAGGCTGGTCTTATAAAGGGTCCCTCAACCCCTCCCAATCTTCCTTCGTTCCTAGCCCTTCAAAATAAGGCTGAGGAACTGACTGAGGACCCAATAGTTTACCCGGCGAAATTGGCGTCGGTAGGCGCTGATTCAGGTCTCCGGTGATAGGAAGGGGGCTGGTGCGGTCGAGGGAAGCTGGCGGTATTAGCAGTTTCCATGTGGGGGAGGTCACAGTGGCACGACCGGTGCTGGACTGGATTCATTGGGGGGGACATTGGCCCGCAGCTGCCGCCATGAAATCTGATGGAAGCACCCCCTGAGCCTTCTGGGCCCACAGGCATATTAGGAGGGTCAGGTTGCCCAAATATGAGGCACATGGCATCATCGAATTCTTTAAACTGGGCGGGGGTCGCTCCAGCTCCTGGAAAAGCAGGGAAGCGTGGAGCTGACCCAGGCACGGATTCCACACAACTAGGCCAAGAGTGTCAAAATTCCTTCATCATGTCGGCCGATGGATGAGGTGAGTTAAAGCATGCTTCGACTTCTTGTGTTTCTTATGCCTCTTACCTGACCAACCCGACGACTTCGAGCAGGAGGACGAGGACTTGGGACTCCCAGAGCAGTTCCCGAACCTTCCTCTCGACCAAGACCTACGGGCGAACGGCATTGAAGCGAGCTCCGGTCTGCAAGCAACTTTAGGGACCGCTCCCTTTAAGCCTTCGGAGCCATGGCCTGGAAGTCGAAGCACAACGTTGAGTCGCCGTCGCGCTCCAGGCACCAAAGACAAGCTAAGTATGGACCTGTCACCGACATGGCATGCACCACACAGTTTCAATTCACAAGGCTTCTTTGACATGTCGAAAAACCTACACACCAAAAATCGTTGACAAAACTTAGAAAAAAAAAGCCTGTCAGACAGTGACAGAGGGTGGCTCTCTTCACGGATCTGCGTTAGCTGGCACAGAAAGAAAATAAATGACGTCCGCGTGCCAAGGTGGCTCCTTTATAGGTTACGCAGTTGTCACTTCTGACGTCTAAGTTAAGGAATCTTTGGCTAGATTTCTCGATGAGATAGAACAAATACCTTTATAGTGCATCACAAAAACCATAAACATAAACAAATAAGATAACCTTGAGCTAGACATGCAGAGGATTCGTGGACCGAATTAGTGTTGATCATCAGAACAGGATCCTGGAACAGCAGGAGCTATTTAACTGCATCACAATTCAGGAACAGAGGCAGCTGTAGCAGCAACACAAGAAGGCCCTAGGGTCTCACCCGAAATGTCTGTTGTCTTGTGACTCCAACCTGGGCCCTCATTTGGTCCCACATTGCCCTGAATTCTCATGGCCGTTCTCAATCTTGCAGTAGATAGTATCCTTCAAGAAGACCATGATGCAACTTTTCCAGGTGTCACCAGATCTTACTGGGGCGTCTTCATGCCCTACAGAACACTGTGAGCTTTTAGGTGGTCCTCTGCAGACTGGGCTATTGGGACCTTCTCCTCAGCCTGTACCAAAGCTGGATCAGATGTCCCCTCTGGGCTGGTACCGTTGAATCCAGTCACAATGTTGGTGCCTGACTTGTAACTGAAGTTGGGTCATGACAGGTCTACATCGCTCTATGAAATAACTAAGGCGCAATCAGGGGTTAGGCAGTCAGACCTTCAATCTTGGCCTCTCCTTCAACGCCGATACTATCAGAAGATACACAATATCTTTAGCTGTGAATCCAATGCGGTCAAGGGCATACCCAATGTTTCTCATGACACTGAGGATGACTATGTTGTGAGCATTCTGTTCCATCTTTATTACAATAATGAAAATCTGAATTTAGATTTGCAAAATGCCAGTGGGCTAAATACCTCACAAGAGTCAGAGCTCGACTCATCACCTGGTCTGCCAAGGGAAGAAAGGGCTTGTGTAGCTGTAGTAGAGTAAATTCTTTAATCAGGTCCGAGTTCATCTGGACCACGATACCATTTAACAAGGCCCTTACTACACTCTCATGGCCACCTGATCTAAACCATGTTTAGCCCCACTGGTCACCCAATCTGTGGCCAGATGGCACAGGCCAGCTCCTTGTTAAACCTAATAATTGGACATGGAGCACAACCCATGAAAGCCTTGTGGGGCAAACATCCACAACGAAAGTAACTGCTTTTGTTTTAAACTCCCCCCACCACCCCATCCCCAAATAGGCTTTGAAATGTATCAATGCACGTGGCAAGACGATGCATCACCCTCTTTGAATTTGGTATGTCTTTTGGAGAAGTATACCCATGCCTTAAAGGACATGGCCAGGCAAATCTTTCCAGCCCTCAGGAACTCACTGGTCAAATGTATTCAGGACACAGCAAAGTACGTGTTGCATGCTGGTCTGGACACCACTGACTGCAAAGGCCTTGCTACTGACACCAGCAAGGGCATGCCTGGAAGCGATCAACTAGGTTTTTATGTGATGCCCAAAAGCTCCTTATGGAAATTTGCTTTGCTGGATCTAGACTATTCAGAGAAAAGGCTGACTGTGCACAAGCAATTTAAAGATAGCCATATCACAGCTTGATCTTTTGGGTCGTTATCCCAAACCAGAAAATTCCACCAGTGTACAGAAAGTTTATGGGATATTCCATAGGTCTGGATTCTGGCAGTGCTAAACTTCCTACCCGGAGCAGCTGCAAACGCAACACATTTGGGCCAGAAGACATGCTGACGGCTGAGACTTTCTACACCACAACTAACATTTATCCACCAACCTTTCCTCCCTTGCGGCAGCGGCTCTCAAGCCGATTTGATTTCCCTCTCAGTCCCATGACCCGCCAGTAACGGGACATATCATATTTCTCCACTGTCAGAGATCCATCACATCAAACAAATGGGTCTTACTAATTGTTCAAAGAGGCTAGGCCCATCATTTAATTTCTTCTCCATCTCTTATTCCTACCACCCTAGAGCAATGTTTGGTGGGTGACGCTGCTATTTTGATGCAAGAAGTCAAACTCCTGCTGGGCAAGGGTGCCATTTAATGGGTGCCAGACTGAGAGGAGCACTACTCGTGCTACTGCCGCATAATGAAAAGGAACAGAGACTTCAGGTCTATAATGGACCTCTGGACATTGACTGCCAGTCCACGTATTTGCACTTGCTCATTCTGCAGTCCCACAGATATAAACTGTAGTTTATGATGGGGTCAAAATATGTTCAATTTGCTGTGCTGCCCTTTGGTCTTACCTCAGCCCTGTGGGTGTTCACAAAAGTGATGGTGGTGGTTGCAGCTCATTTGTGGAGGTTGGAATATATTTATTGTCACATCTCAATGTCAGGCTGCTCGGAGGTCAGTTTGGCCCTGAAGGTCTTTTTTTACTGAGTATCACTGGAAGGCTGCTACAGGTCTGAAATATACAACAAGATTTCCATGTGCACTGCATCAAGTCCCCCTAGGATACTTCACAGCATCAGTTATATTATTATGTCCACTTATAACTAATATGTTTAATCTGATGCTATCACAAGGGCTCTTTCCTTTGATATGAAAGCAGGTATGCATACTGCCTCTTTTTAAAAAAATCGAATTTGGTCATAACAGATCCAGCCAACTACCATCCTATTGCAAGGCTCCCACTTCCCGCAAACATTTTTGAGAAACTGTTAAATACTGAGCTCTCCGCCTTCATTGCAGAGAATCAAATCTTGGACCAAAGTCAGTTTGGTTTCAGAGCGGGACAACCAAGCTCGCTACTGATTTTGTCACGTGGAAGCACTGAAACATCGTCGGTTACATCTATGCTAGGTCTTTTAATGTGTTAAGCATGATGGCAGCTCGCATGAACCTTGGCAATTATATGTTCACTATATGAAGTGAGAGGCGCTGTGACGGCCTCATATTTTTAATCAGCATGGTGAGGTTCGTGACCACATGTTCTTATATTGCTTATCCGAATTGTATTAAGCCAAGAGACATATACAATACCAGATAGGGAAAAGGGTCCAAGGGACATTTAGAGACCAGCACGGATGAATCCCCCTTCAATACGTAATAACAACAAGAATCCGTGGGTCTGGAAAACTGAATGTGTGTGTTATTCAAGGTTGAAAACAAAGAATGGATTACACCAGAAAGGAGTCAACACAAAAGTAATAAGAATATCTCTAAAAGAAGTAGATTCCCATCAGTCACCAAAGTGATATTTGACATCCTTTGGGAACCTCATCTGTACCTTCTAGTTGTAAAGAAGGTTCTCACAGACCTTATGATACAGTATGTGGTTAAAACATGATGTAGTGCATGTGATTGTGCAGTGTGGTGATACAGGTTTAAAATTTGATGAACAAAAGGAAAATTGTGTTTATTAAGTATCCTTTGGTCTCAAAGATAAAAAATAAATAAAAAGTGCATGGACGCCCTTAATAGATATGTGGGTGTACTAATGCGGTCGACATGTTTCAGCCAAAATAAGGCTTTCTTCAGGACCAGATATTATAAACTACTGCACCTGTAGTCAAAAGTGAAATAGAGATAGATACATACAACCTTACACCTTTTTACAGCTATAATTTGTCGGCTTAGGTGTGGACTCCCGTTAAAAATCGGGAAGATACTATCCGCTCCTGGCAACAGCTCAGGGCGTGAGGCAACGCTCTAGTCCGTCGCTACCCCGGGCCGGAACCTGAGAGTCACCGCCGGAGATATTCTTATTACTTTTGTGTTGACTCCTTTCTGGTGTAATCCATTCTTTGTTTTCAACCTTGAATAACACACACATTCAGTTTTTAATCCAAGAGACACCACATGCCTTTATCTGTGTTATATTGTCCTTGGGAGCTATACTGTGTTGTTCGTGTTATGGTTTTGAGGACAATAAAGTTTGTTATGCATTTTACCACGTGAACGCATTGAAACCGCATCCCTTAAACTTATGGGGTGCCTTTAAATGCGCTATGCACAACGGGAAGTTTGTACGAATTCTGGCAGTAACGCGATTGTCGCAGAAAGGAAGAGGCACAGTGGCGTTTTCATACTTGCAATTGAAACGCCAATGAGAGACACCTATGTCAGAGATGGAACAGAGGTCACATACGCGCATTCTTGCACTCCCTCTCCCGCTTTGAATTCTGGCAAAGGTCAGGACGGACTGAGTACACATTGACTTAATAGCCCTGGACTAGACCAGGAGAATGTGGTACTTAAGGCTCCTAAGTCTGAGCATTTGCCCGCTATGCTGGCAACCCCAATGGGGGGTACCTCGTGTCTCAGCATCAGGTCTCACCGAAATCTCTGACACTTACAAATCCATTGATGGAGACACAGCAGCAGTAGTTAATTTCTTATGATTGCCACATGAAGTGGAAGATGTCATTCTTGTGATCAGACGCCCATCAACGAAGTCCATTTATGCTGGACGCTGGAAAGAGTTTGTTTTTTATGTCATTTAAACCCTATGCAGGCTAAACTCTCTGACGTATTGCTGTTTGTTCTGTCATTAACCGAGCAAGATCTTGCAGTGGGCACAGTTAAGGTTTACTTGTCAGCACTTTCTGTCTTTTTATGTTTGCCTGTCCAACCCTCTCTCTTTAAATCACTGGTTATGGTGTGTTTTTTGAAGTGTGTGATGCATATGTTCCTTTGAAAGCCATTTATCATGCCTCAGTGGGATATACATATAGCCCTGATAATACTTAAGTGCACGCTATTCAAACCTATGCGCAGTTGCTTACAACTGCTTCAGTCAATCAAGGCAGTTTTAATTCTCTCCATCAATTCTACATGCCACATGAGTGAACTGCAGGCAGTCTCTGTTCCATCTGCCTACCACTTTCTTCCTGGACAAATTGGTACAGCCGACTAAGGCGATGTTTCTGACAAAGGTGGTACCACCCTTCAGCATCAGGTAATCGATTACCCTGTTGACATTTTTTCACTCTGCTTTGTGTTTCTTCATTGACCTTACCAGAGACCATTGTGTTAAGGATTTTAATTCTCTCCATCAATTCTACATGCCACATGAGTGAACTGCAGGCAGTCTCTGTTCCATCTGCCTACCACTTTCTTCCTGGACAAATTGGTACAGCCGACTAAGGCGATGTTTCTGACAAAGGTGGTACCACCCTTCAGCATCAGGTAATCGATTACCCTGTTGACATTTTTTCACTCTGCTTTGTGTTTCTTCATTGACCTTACCAGAGACCATTGTGTTAAGGATCAGCTCTTTATGGGGTTCACTGGGACCAACAAAGGCAATGTGATTCAAAAGAAGACCATATCTTGTTAAATAGTCACACGCATTGACAGCCAGGTCCAATGGGAGGCCCATTTTCCCTATTTGGTCCTGCAAGACTTCCTAATCTGAGTCTACGCCTCAGACCCTCCGTCTTTGGGAGGTACTCTTGTGTTATCTATTCTAAAGGTGAAGAATCTGCAGTTAGAAGTAGCAATAAAAAGAACAATATCTTTGTTAATGCTGTTTATCATTGATACTCTATCTAACCAAAGGCTCCTCGCTGCCCTCCCACCTCACCTGTCTGCAGTGAAGTCCTGAACATTATAATACGGTTCCATCCAATTTGGATTTTGTAACAGTAACCTGCAATTTTTCTAAGTGCTCTGCACCTGAGGACGCGGGAGGAGAAATATAAAGAAACCAATGTTATTTTGCAGGAGTGATGCCTAAATGCTGCTTCACCTCATCACTACTGGGGACAGTATGAAGTGACATCGGAGTCATATGGTGCCACCTACTGATTGCAGGGAGCATTGCTGGAAAAATCCTCAGAGCCAGTCGGGTGCCCAGGAATGTTCTAAAAGTGAAAAATCTGTGGTTATATAGAGTATCACCAGAAAGAGCATTACCAAAGGTAACGGCGTTACCAAAGATAAGTAACTTGTTCTTTGATGTGACTCGGTGCACTCCTGTCCAAATTCCTTAAGATTGTATAGTTGCAAAAATCCTTGGTGTGGCCAGTCACACAGTGTAACAGACTCTATTATTTCTCCTAGCACAATTATTACCCTCTTTTTTCTATGTGATATTCCATGTTGAGTCATTTAAGTACTGACAAGGCCTTTATGTTGGAGGTTTGGGATTAATAGTTGGACTTGATCAACAAATCTTTAACATCAACGTCCTCCTATCATGAGGAATCTGGAATTGACAGGAATGTGGAGATAGAAATCCAGTTCATCTGAAACAAATCCCCCTTCGGCTGACCTCAACAAGTGATGTGCGCGACCTTGCATTACTCTGGATTTACCAAACCATGCATGGTAGCTCTTCGTGTCTTGGTAAATTGGACTTAAATATTGTGATGCCCTTGCATCACCTTACATGACACGATGCCTACTGAATCCTTCAGTAAATCTCTATGCTGGGAAGGCACTATATGGGTGGAGAGTGGGTATTACCATGCATCCACCCATGCTTGTGCCACATTCCCAGATTTACTAAGAGTAGTAAACCTGTGAGTGCATCAAAATGCAATGCCTTCCCGACAGTCACACCAAGGAGAAATCTCTTTATTTCTCCTCATTGTAGCTCCGGGGACTGCCACCTTCCAGAGGCTAATTGTTTGAAGTGTGGGTGGGCCAGGGGCAATAAATAAAATGCACCCGGGGACCTCCACCTACTCAGGGCTATTTTCAATTATAATGTGTGGGGGGCTTCAGCCCCCCCCCCCCCCCCCCCCCCCCATGCAGCCCAGGGGACTGCCACCTCCCCAGGGATAGTTGTGTGTAATGCAGGGGACCATGTGTTCCCTGTAGCCCCGGGGACCGCCACCTCCCCTGGGCTACTATATCTTAAATGCAGGGGGGACAGCTACCCCTCCTGTTAGCTCCAGTAAATCCCACGCAGCAGGATTGCTGGGAGGTTGTCAGAGGCCATGCCCCCTTTCGCCACCACTCTAACGTGACTGCTAGTTAAAAACCAAGTTAATGTTACAGGGACGTTATAGTTAGTAATTAGCATTTAAAAAACCGTAGAAATTCACTGAAAACCAACGGTTAAATGGACAATGTAGTTAGGGTCAGATTATTCTGATACAAAACCGGAGAAATTCAGCTGTTATAGTTACCTGAGTTAACTATAACTTGTGCCCCGGCAATGCACTGCTTAAGACCTTACATAATACATCATTCATGACATGGTCAGTAATATCACTGATGACTTCTCAAATGAAATGATGACATCATCCACAGCATCTCTGACCAACCCAATCTCACCCCTAGGAAATCTTTTATACACCCACTGCCATTCCCACACAATCATTCACAACCCCATTGACAGAACCATACAGGGGTTACACACACATTCACTGATTCATAGATCTACACACACATCCACTCCCTCACCCATACAGCACATCATACCCACCCACCCACCCACTCACTCACTCACTAATACAACCCTTGACAGATCAACTCATACACCCATACACATACTAACACACTGAGTGAGTCACCCACAGAACTACTCACACACCTAGACAATCACCCATAGTCAATCACACAGCCACTTACTCACCCTAACAGTTACACACCCACCCACTTACCTACTCATACAAATAGTAACATGTAGTCACTCACATATACAGTCACTGTCAGAAGCATGCACTCGTCCATATAGCTGCTCTCACATTCACTCACGCATAGTCACTCATATCACCAGTCACTCATCTATTCAGCCTTTCACATAGAGAAGTGTGGCTCAATGATTGTAGTGGCAGACCCTGATGCAGAGGTCTAGCCCGGGACCAGGGTTCAATTCCCCGCCTCGGCGGGTCTTGGGCTCAAAATTCCATGGACCTGATAATTCTCGCCTCGGTGCCTATTCCAATCATGGAGTCCCACTCTGCAACTCTGGGCAATAGCTTGCCTAATCTCCACAACGGCTCCCACAACGCTAAGGATGCCTGGACTCCACCTTGGGGGTGCCCAGGAGTGGACACCTCACAGGGAAAACCAGGATGTCACTGACCAGGTCATGAGTGATGTAATATGTGACGTCATCAGCAGTGCATTGCGGGCACGCGAGTTATAGTTAGCTGAACTAACTATAACGGGGGAATTTCAATGGTTTTGTATGAGTGAAATGTCCAGCTAACTATAACATGTGTGAAACTTATGGTTTTTTCAGTGAATTTTTAAGGTTTTTTAAATGCTAATTCCTAACTGGAACGTGGCTGAAACCTGTTTTTTTCAGTGAATCTCAAAGGTTTTGTAAATGATAATTTTTAAATGTATTGTTATTTTTTGTATACTGATTTACTACATTGTTTTAAAGTATTTATTTTTAGATATTTTATTTTTTAAATTACATTACATATTTTTAATTTAAATTGAAAGAAATGTTCTTAAAAATATTGAAATTGTAACATTTGTTTTTTTATTTTATATATTTTTTTATTTATATATATTTTATATAGCAGACAATGATATCCTATGGAAGGAAATTCAAGTTACTGGTAAGTACAGTTAAAATTACTTTTCAGGATCAGTAGTGGGCTGAAAGATGCAGCACTGAGGTCTCTCCTGATAACAGGTGAGTAAATCGGAATTCGGCTGATTTTAGAGGAATATTTGTACGTTTCAAAAATAGACACTTAGAAACTTTTCTGGTGAAAACCACACAATCGATTCCTACGGAAGGAAATACAAGTTACTGCTAAGTACGCTCCTGCGCATAGTTCTGTATTTGTGTAGAATCCCTGCACCCGTGGGGGTTTGTTACCAACATGGCACAGTGACAGGCTCCTCACAGTTTAAACCCAGTATGTCTAAATGATATAACTTTGACACACAGAAATAAAATCACTCTACAAAAAATCAAAAAAGCCTGTTAAAAAAAAAAAAGACAAGGGAGGTAGCTTTTCTCTGGATCAGCGCTTAACTGGCATGGAAAGAAGAGAGCGGACTCCACGCGCCTGGGGTCACTGCGATGTCATAACTGATGTAGACGACGTCACGCAGAGCCAAACAGAGCCATCTGCGGGAAGCTGTGGCACTGCTCCCACAAAAATTTCCAGAACCAGCCCGACACCTAGGGAATTCAAAGGTAAGGAATCCGCAGGTAGAAGTCACTATCAGATATTACTTTTTGTATAGGAATTATTGAGGGTTATGGAGGTATATGCTTCCAATTAATTTCCGTTTTCTCTTAGTGCGACAAATGTAAATAATAGATCTTGTTTTGTATGTCTGTTGATAGTGTTAGTGTGTATATATATAATGTACTGTAATTGTTTGTCTTTATGTTTGTTTTTAGGCAAACCGTTTGGCTCTTTAAAGTATGGTTTTTGAGTTATTGATTTTGGTGTAAAGAACAGTAATGACACACATTGACCAGTTTCTCAGTTCAACATCTTGTGCATTAGACAGACAAATATAATTAAGAAGTCGCAACATCGAACCCATGATAATCCCAGCACTAGCCCCAGCTCGTTTCAGGTTTCTGGGGGCAGCCCGTGCCTTGTAAATTGGGTGTTCATGGAGGGTGCACAATCCCCACCCCTTATCCAGTCCACCAATGACTGGGTTCAGAGGAGTTCCATTTACAAGCAATGTTGAATTTGGCCACCATTGTTGCCATCCTAATCCATCCTCAATCCACCCACCTCCTCCAGCAAGCCCAGCAGGGCCGGGTGAGGGGGGTAAGTTCAAACAGACATCCTAAATCCCTGGAAAGCTCCTCCTTTACTCCCTCCCAAAAGGGGTAAGCCATACGGAAGAAGTCCGCTTCCGCCAGGGAATAGCATGCACAATGCCTCAAGCAATTTTAACTGCTCGGTGAAATCATTGGGTAGGCATGTAAGCAATATGGAGATCATGAGGAGTGAGTAGATAACCATTTCCGTGGGGTCATTCTGGCTTTGAACCAGTCATCCTCGTCAAGGTCTCCCACCATGTCTCCAGATCGTGCATGTAAACCAGTGAAGTGATTTGGTGTATTGAGAATCAGGGAACAGTAAATCCTGGAAATGACTCCTTTGTTCCGCCCTCCCGTTAGGAGCTTGGCCTCCAAGGAGCTGCGTACAAGGTGGGATATGGACAGAGGGGGTAATGCAGGTTTTAGTAAAACTGCATGCGGGAAAGCTGGTAGTGTTCCTGCATGTTCGGGAAGGACATTAGAGCCTCACCAAAGGTCCCCCAGATGAGTGATATCAATCCTGTCCCACCTCCCAAACCCCTGTAATCCAGCCTCATGGGGAGACATATACCCTACCACAGAGGGGTTACCCCAGGGAGTTTATGGTACCATAGGATAAGTTGAAGAGCCCCACCCCCCCAATACAACAGGTCACTTGCATATATTATAGGAGTGTCTGGGGAATGGCGGAATCACAGAGCAATCCCAAGAGGCCGTCAAGGTCCAGCCGGTTCAATTCTTAGTGGAATGCCGGGTCACCCATCCGTCATTAGATCAATCATTAACTGTTGTGTGTTGCGTTGCAAAGTAGTAACTGTGAATAGCTTGTATCCCCATTCACCCATCATACAGGGAATGCCACCAATTAATAAAGAGCACACAATGGCGACTCCGTGCCCAGATAAAGGTGGTGAACTTTGATGTTAGGGCCCAAAACTGTTTTTGACGGATTAGGTAGGTATAGTTTGAAAAAAGATACCAGAAGCGAGAAAGCATAATCACTTTTAACAGGGCTGTACGTCCCAGAGGATTCAGGGGTAGAAGGCCCCGGTATTGCAAGTCTTTATTTAATCTAGTGAGGAGGGGGCTTAGACTGAGGTTCCACACCAGGGTGGGAAGACGAGAGTTGTAAATGGCTAGGTATTTGAAGGATAGACAGCAGTATGAAACTGTGGCAC
Organism: Lissotriton vulgaris; assembly: GCF_964263255.1. Classification (NCBI taxonomy): domain Eukaryota; kingdom Metazoa; phylum Chordata; class Amphibia; order Caudata; family Salamandridae; genus Lissotriton; species Lissotriton vulgaris. The sequence continues at coordinate 2,050,592,002 of NC_141685.1, forward strand.
ACCAGGACTTGGAGTTACCCTCAATAGGTACCAATAAGGACTTAGAATTATTGACCCAAAGGCAAGAGGCATCACTGTACAAGCGGAGGATCCTTGGACATTGGGGCATGAGGATTGTGGATCTGTGAGGAATAAGATTAAATCATTGGCACACAGTGCTACGTACTCCTTCATTCCTACCCGCAACAAACCCACACCCAAGTATTCCTATGGATGAGTCAGTCCAATGACTCAATTACCAGAGCAAACAGAAGAGAGGAGGGGAGCAACACTGATGAGTGCCCCTGCAGATGGGGATAGGCAGTGAAATGGTTCCATTGTCCTGAACCCTGACGGTAGGATTAGCATAGGGAAGCCCCACAAGTTTCCAGATGTAAAGGCTTTGCCTCTGTAGCACTTCCTCAAAAAAGAACCAGCTTACAGTGTCAAAGGCCTTTCAAAGTCTATGAGGAGAAGAGCAGTAGGGTGGGGGGTGTGGTGTACATGAGAGAGGGCAACATGGACTCTGCAAATACATTGTCAGGTGTTTCTATTTGGTATGAATCCACATTGATCCAGGTGGATAAGATATGGTGGCATCTGAGTGAACCAAATAGCCAAGAGTTTTGCAAAGAGCTTGACATCTGCATTAATAAGAGATACGATGAGCACCTGTTCGGGGCTTGAACTGCCTTGGGGGTCACGACGATCGTGGCTGTGTCCAACTCTGTGGAGAAGGACCCTCAGTCTGCCGCCTCAGTGTACAAGGCCAGGAGATGTGGCAGCAGAAGGGATCAAAATTGTTTAACATCTGGACCCAGTGTCTTTCAAGACAACAGCCCAGTCATGGCCTTCCCAATTGCCTCAAGTGTGGAGGTTGGTCTATAACCTGCACCAGGTACCTAGAGATAGAGGGCAGTGGGATGTCATGAAGGATTGAGTGATCCAGTTATTGTGGAGGCCTGAGAACTGCCGCATAGAGTGCCCGGTAGGCATGTGCAACCACCACAGATTATTTGGGAAGACAGTTTGACTCATCTCAAATTGAGGGCACTATCCTTGAGGCCCCCTCCCTGAAAGCCAGCCAATAGAGGAGCCTGTTGGACTTTTCTCCGTGCTCATAGATTTTGTGGGTTGAGGTCCTTCAGCACTGCCTAGCCTCTTCTAAGGAAACCTGTATTAGCCTGGATCTCACAAGTGTCAGCCCATGGTCTAACATATTAGATTTGCACCAAGGACAATGATTGCATGTTAAATGAAGTCCAGTTAAATGAAGAGTTTGTTATAATGTATCCATAAACTAATTTAATCACAATTGCAATACAATGTGTCTACCAAACACATGTGGACATGTGAATAAAATTCTGAGCCCCGGGCGTCAATAATGCGAGGACTACTTCACGAGCGCCAATTAATTTGCTAGTAGAAGGCACAGAGGTAAAGTCCATCTGATTAAGTCCATCTGAGGTATTTGAGCCACAAAAAATCGACAGCCATGTGATTCAATCATTGTCCTTGCTGTAAATCTTATTTGTTAGTTGCTCTTGAACTTCACTTGTTGTCCTGATGATGACCTAACGAATTGATAGGGTAGAAATGCGGTTGACGTTCTCAGTTGGCAAATCTAGAGGAAGCATTTATGTATTTTTTGATCTTGTTATAAGATGGACAAATATTTGCAAACGTTTCCTTTGCCACTGTGTGTTTTCTGTTTACACTGATTTGTATGATTATATGTTTGTTATGTGTAACTCTGTGAGCACCTATTATATATGTTTGTATTGGATTCTGTATTATTTATGCTTTATAAAAAAATATTTGCAATAATAAACAGCTTTGTTATATAAAAACAAATCTGTGTGTGTACCGCATTATTTTGTATTTTGTTTTGTATGTTTTCTGATTCTGTCTCTGAGTAATAAGCTTTTCTTTATGGATGTTGGTATATATGGTTTTATTTAGGACTTTTTTCCCTGAACCATTGTAGCAGTTACACTCCCGACAGCATTACAACATGGCCCGTCATATAGTAACAAAACAGAACAGGAAAATACATCAACCAGGTGTGGCTGACTTGGACCACGGCCCACCGGGGAGAGGAGTGTGGGCGATGAGGTTGCAGGATCGCTGCCATGTCTTTGTCGTCTAATCATCATGACAGCAGCATATGTTTCAAAGGGGAATGTCTACAGAGTCTTGCAGTGAGAAAAAAAGGTCTGGAGTGTCTGTGAAACATCCGGGTCGGGGATGCCAGCCCCAACAGCACAGAGATCTGGGCTCAGCAAGTATTGTCCTTTGCACTGGCCAGGTCAAGCTTACGTGGAATGCATATGTCGTATACGTGGTGGTTTGGGAGCAAGGAGTAGAACGGTGTCCCCCAACCAGTTTATTTTCCATCTTCAGTACGATGGAGGGGACAGGTGTCACCCACTCCCATGACTGTTCAGAGTGTCGAAGAAGGAAGTGGAGGAGTTGAAAACAACAGTCTAGCTGGGAAAAGGAGCATATACTGCAGGTGGAGGGAGCAGAGCTTCTGCTTGACCTCTTCAAAAGAGTGTCTGTTGCTGTTGGACCACATGGGAGTAATCTGGGAAGATCAAGATCTTTGTATTTTGAAAGCTTAAAACATTTTGTATCCGGGCTTCATGGAGGATGGCTTAACAGTCCAGGTAGTTAAGGATGTTGGTAATTAGTGAGCTCGGAGTTGTCCGAGGTGGTTGTTGCCTTCCCAAGGTTCCATGTGCCCGCTCCACCACAAACCATTAAGATAGCGTTGTTGGCGGGGATCCAGGACCTCAGCCATTCGTCCAGGAAGAGGTATGCTCCCTGTGGTTCCATGCACTCAGGGAAGCCAATAAATTGGAGATTGTTTCTTCATGTTCAATTCTCCGCATCTTCAATGCGTTGCTCTAGAGATGTCATAGCAGTTTGAATACTTGCAGTTTCAGGGTGGCCACCTTGTCCTCCAAGGAGGATACCTGGGTCTCAGCCTCTGTCATGCGACAAGCCATGTCACTGTTTTCCTGGCACAATAGGGAGACATCTACCTGGACCTACCCCACCTTGGTTCCATGACACCTCCTAGGTGTCCTGGATGGCCTGGAGAATGATGTCAAGATCAGTAGGTGGAGGAGGGGGTTGTGAGCGGGGGGCCTACCCCTGCAGCCCCATGGGTGTAAGAGACCAAGGTAATAAACGAGTGCATTTTATTTAGGCCACAGCTGGTGGGGGAGGCCTGTCACTGCTCATCTTCCAGTGGAAGCCTAGCAACACCCCAATGTGGATATCCAGAAACAGTCCCAGTGATCCGCTTTCCCCCGGAGGAACAGCACGAGCAGTCAGAAAGTTCAAGGGGTACTTTTGAGGATCAATTTAGGGAATTGCGGTGAGGGCTGGGTGGACAAAATGAGTTTGTCTCCTCTGACTCCATCCACCATGTCACGCCCTTCCTGCTGGGTGGCCCAGCGTGCACAGACCAAGGCCCTGCGGGGGAAGCACCAGTCAAGAAGAGCCAAGGGATAAGTGCTCCACTTTAGGTGTCCAGGTAAGCAGCCCGGTACCGAAAGAGTCAGGTGGGGGTCCACCACACACCAGGATGAAAAATGACTCTGCCGAGTCACCACTGATAGGGGGGTGGGGGGGGAGGGATCACCCCAGAGAGGCAGCCACAGCCCCAGTCAAGACACAGGACAGGGGATTCCCCAGCAACAGTGATCAAAGGCAAGGGCCTTTGCTGGCACTACCCAGCAGGGGAAGACAGCAGCGGGTGAGCGGGGAAAGCTAAGAATCAAGTCCCCTAGGAGGGGCGCCGCCAGTCTGAGCAAGGCTGTAGTGAAAAACACCACCTCTTCTCACTGCCTAAAAGGTGTTAGGTACACCAAAGGTCAGAGCCTTCATGTAGGGGCCCAGCTGCAGTCCAGGGCTCCTAGCAGTGGACTGGAGATTCTCCAAGTCTGCAGCCCCCACGTCTAAGGGGGGTGCCAGCAGGGAGTCCCGCTGCCCCTAGCAGCAGGGATGCAGCTGCACTTGGCCGGACATCCCCACCGCTCTCCAGGTGTGATGACTTGTGGACTGGGAGGGATGCACAAGATTCCCAGGCACCGGACTCCGTTATTCCTGGCAATTTAGCCACAGGTTAGGCCTCAGGCAGCAGGACCAGTACTAGCTTGACGATCTGGGTGTTTTGCAGCACCATAACCACCAGGGCTCTGCCCTCTCACTGCAGTGTCGGCCTAAGCCCACATCCGGTGTGTTTTGTCTCAAATAATGGGGCACAGTGAGCCTTAAGGCCTTAGTCGCCATCTTGCATGGGCCGCACAGCATGGATCACGCGGGGGCTGCACGTTACCAACGGCAGCCCCTAACAGTTCAAATCATGCTTTCCATGCCCGTCAGATGAGGTGGCAGTGAGAGATAGGAAAAGAAAATCGCTGTTGGGTGAGGAGGACTGGCTATACACGGGTGCAGTGGGAGACAAATCAGAACACTGCTGCCATCTTGGTGGCTCAGTCGCGCCCCATTATCTATAAGTTTTATACTGGGAGATTGAAGGAACAAAATGTTTTTAGTCCTGAAATAATATATGAGCTGGAATGATGAACAACACAATAATGTTCTTCGATCCCTGATAGGTGAACAGCATGCAACACTGAGAGAAAAACCAATTCACTCCAGGCATGATGACCAGTCTCCCTCTTTGGAATATCTAAACATTTGCACATCCCCAGGCACAAGAACTAAGGAAACTGATGTGATTTCCTTTACCTACCCCCCAGCCTGCAAGTACCCCGATTGAGGTCCCTGTTCTGCCCTCCTATCCAAGTGCAACTCCTGTCATCTCTCCATTGTAGTGAAAGAGATCCTGATGAACCATGAGTCTCTCTATTGCCTTCCAGGGGGGATATGTTCTGTAAAGAGTAGGACGCCTTACAGCATGAAAACCATGAAATAGGTAGGGACCATGTGCACCATCTCCCCATTTCTGGGAAACATTGACACCTGTCTGCCTAACCACCCAAGCTGGCTAGAGAGGCACAACCATGGCGTAGAAAACGTAGATAAAAGGCTCCAATACCTCTGTGAGCTGCAGTGAGAACAGCTCTGGTTGCCGAGGGAGGAGACTGCAAGGCAACTTACAGAAGTCATGTAGCTCATAAAGACCCAAGCTAACAGGTGCTCAGTATGTCCTTGAGAACGTAATTTTGTACCTGGGAACTGAAAGCATCTGCAGCCCCTTTCAATCCCATGCAGTGCAGAACTTGCTAATGTCCAAGGTACCGTGTGTTGCATACCAGAGATATGGATATCTCTCCATGCCCCCGTAGGTCCCCATGGACATGGGTGACATTAACTATCCAAACGCAAGGAGATGATGGACGGAGCACTGAAACATTTCAGATACTCACCGCCAGTCACAGATCTGGGTTGGATCCATCATCGTTTTTTAGCTCACTTCACCACTACAGTTCAGACCTAGCCATATGCAAATCTTTCTTGACCCTGTTCCTTAAGGGAACAGTCCGGCCCAAACTTCCAAGCGAGTTCATCCCTGGACCAGAAACAAGCATACTGGGACCGGATTTGGGGGTAAAACTCCTCATCAACCAGGCTAGCTTGAATCCAGATGGAAAGTGAGCATGGGACCCACGCCTGGGCATACCCTGCCAACTTAGGGCAAACAAAGCAAATACAAGATGCTGGACGGAGCGTTAAAACTTTTCAGACACTCATCCCCAGTCACAGATCTGGGTTGAATCTATCATCGTTCTTTAGCGCTCTTCGCCACCCCAGTTCACACCCAGCCATATGTAAATTAATCTTGATCCTGTTCTCTATCGGAACATTCCAGCCCGAACTGCCAAGCTAGGTCTTCTCAGGACGCTTGATTACAGTCCAGGGGGGTAAAAAAATGTGCATTCCTCAAAGGGATTTTGAACACAACTACAGCCCCAACTGCTGGACAGAATTACACCACATTTGGCAGAAAGGTAGCTTTTGGTCCCGAAAAAGCCCCGTTTGTGATTTGGTGTAAATCCGATCAGTAGTTAATGAGTTATTGTAAGAAAAATAAAATTGTATATCTAGGGGCGTGGAGCCTCTGAGAATCCCCCGCTGTGGATCCGCAAAGTCACGCGCCACAAGCAATGCCATGATTGGCTGACAACAACCTGACCAGGAGGTTGCGGCCACCATTTTAACTATCGGTAAATAGTCACAGGAACTTAAAATGTTTCTGGAAAAAGATTAAAGGAGTCAGGGTAAAGGTCCCCTGCCCCATGGGTGTTTTAAAGGAGTGTGAGAGGGGACCTATGTTGGGTGGGAAATGGAGTTATATTGGGGGGGTTTCTACTTTGGGAATCTGCAGATCTTCCGCAAGGCTTAACACAGCCCCGAGTAAATCTGCAGAGGATCTACGATTCTTCATTCACTTTGAAGGAAAAAAACACTTTCTGACCCATTCATACACCCACACAAGCACCCTCACAACCATTTACAGACCCGCACGGGCAGTCATGCACCCATTCGTAGACCTATGCAGGCATTCACATACCCACTCACAGAGCCTTGGGGCACTCTCAGACCCACTCACATAGGTACTCACAGATCCACACAGGCCTTCATACTCCCACACAGACACTCACATACATGTTCACAGACCCACATAGATACTCACAGACCCACAGATACTCACAGACCAACACACACTCACACACCCACTTACTGACCCACATAGGCCTTCACCCCCCACAGATACACACATGCCTATTCACAGACCCACATAGATACTCACAGACACTCACACACCCACATAGACACAGACCCACTCAGGCACTCACATACCCACTCATAGACCCACACAGACACTCACACACCCATTCACAGATACTTAGAGATCCACACAGACACTCACACAACCAGATAGACAGACACAGACCCACTCAGGCACTCACACACCCACTCACAGATCTATGCAGGCATTGGCACACCTTCTCACAGACCCATGCAGGTACTCACAGACCCACTCACATACCAAAGTAAGTACTTACATACCCACTGAGGCCCACAAAGGCAGTCACACACCAACTGACAGACCCATGCAGGCACTCACAGTCCTAATCACAGACCTATATAGGCACTCACATACCTATTGATAGATCCACACCTCCACTCACAGACCCACACAGACATTCTTACACCCACCTATTTACAAACCAATGCAGCCACTGACATGCACACTCACAGACCTACTCAGGCAGTCTCACACCCACTCAGACCCATGTAGGCATCGATAAACCCATTCACAGACCAACACAGGCACTCACATAACCAGTCACAGACTGGTTCAGGTTCTCACAAACCCATTTACAGACTTATAAAGGTACTCAGAGAGCCATTCACACATCCACATAGGCACTCACACACACACACAGACACAGACACTGGCAGACCAACTAACAGAGCCACACATGTACTCGCACACCCACCCAGAAATCTATGCAGGCACTGACAGCCTGTTCACACACCCACACAGGTACTCACAGACCCACTCACACACCTATGCAGGTACTCACATACCCACTCACAAACCAAGAGAGCCACATTCACACCCACTCACTGTGAAGGCGCGCCAAAGGCAAGCCTGTCTGGGCCCGACTGCGGCCGACCGGGGCCAGGGACCACGCACCCTGCCCATATTTCCCGCCGTTATACATCAATGGAGCTTAAATCTCTCCAGGGAAAATGGCCCATTCACCAAGGCCTCGTCAGCACTTTAAACACAGTCGAAATTCTGTTGCCTATAAACACCACTCACGACTTCACCTCTGACCCTCTTCCCCACACATCACCCTCAAGCCCAAGGGTCCCCCACCCTAAAATCTTCCCTCATTCTTCCAGCCCTAATCAAGACCGCTTGTCCATATGGTATCTTAACACCCGTTCTCTGGTCAAGCACTTTTAGATTCCATCAAGCCAGACATATTGCTCTTATCGGAAACATGGCTTTCATCCGAATCCACCACGGACATACTGTCCGCCATCCCTGACAACTACTACATCCTCCAGGCAAATAGGCCAGAGGATAAAGTGTGTGTGGGGGGGCTGAGCTGGTGATAAATCATGCCAAAATCCTCATCATACGGGACTTCAATTATTGGGCTCATGACTCGCATAAAAAGCTCCTGCTCTCTGGACTTCACAGAGTTTCTCAACGGTATGAACTTCACCTAGCATATTAAAGTGGCCACCCACATTAAAGGACACACCCTGGACCAGGTCTGGACCTCCAACCTTGACATCACCAACCTCCAGATCTCTCCTTGTACTTGGGCTGACCACTTTTTTATTGCTTTCTCCATCATTACACCCACTACTACCAAATCCCTCACCACTGATCCTCTTATGATCAGGAACTGGAGTCGGGATAAATATTCCAACTATCTACCTCCACGCCTAGTATCTCCCAACCCACCGGATTCACCACATACTCAGGCTGAAGACCTTAACACAAGAGGCCCCACGATGCCCAGCACTGGTTCACAAAGGACCTTAAAGACAGGAAACTTGCCCTACGCCAAATCGAGCACAAGTTGAGACTTGACTACTGTCCCCTCAAAAAATCCACCTTTCTCTCTGCCTTAAAAGACTACAAAACCGCCATCCTCATAGCTAAAATGGAATACTTCTCTTCAAAGATCTTGAACTCGACCAGTAAAGCCAAGGACATCGTCTCCATTGTGGATGAACTTGAAAAACCCGACCGCGTCACTGTCAAACCCCTGCCATCACAATCCCTCTGCGATTCCCTTAATTCTTATTTTATTGAGAAGATTACCAACATTAAAACCAGTATCCCCAAGGCCGTCTCACCCCATGATCCAAGCGACGCCCCCTGTAACTCCTCTCTCTTCTCCAACTTCCCTCAGATCACGCAGGAGGTCTTCTTCTCCCTCTTCAGGAAAGTTCGCTCCGGCTCCCCCCTGGACAGCTGTCCCCCTCACATTGCCCGGGAGATCTTTCTCAACATCCCGACCCCCCCTCTCTCCTCAATTACTCCCTTACCTCCAGCGTGGTCCCCAATTCTTTCAAAACTGCAGTAGTCTCACCTATCCTTAAGAAAGAAGGAGCCGACCCCGAGGCGTTATGTAATTTCCACCCTATCTCATTACTCCCTTTCTTGGGCAAAATTCTGGCGGCCTTTGCGGTAATTACCTAAGCACCTTTGTGGAAAACTCCCACTATTTAAACCCCCATCAAGCTGGCTTCTGGCCCCAACACTCCACTGAGTCCATCGCCCTGGCCGTCCATGATGAACTTAGAAAGGGGGCTGATCAGAACACCTCACAGGCATTGGCGCTCCTGGATTTGTCGGCTTTCAACACCGCTTATCTTCTCGATCGGATCGAGAGCGCCGGCATCCGGGGCCCACTGCTGAGATGGCTCACCTCATTCCTTAAAGACCGATATCAAGCGGTCTGCCTCTCCAACTTCTCTTCGGAGGAAGAAAGACTTACCTCTGGAGTCTCTCAGGGTTCCTCCCTTTCCCCCCTTTTGTTTAACCTGTATATCCTCCCCCTGATCTTCGAACTCCAGAAAAGAGCAGTAGTCATTTTTAACTATGCCGATGACGTTCAGCTCATCTTCAACATCTTTCCCTCCCCCATAGAGAACTTTCAATCCACCATGACCTTCATCAGCAGTTGGATGAACGCAAACCAGCTCAAGCTTAATCCTGACAAAACAGAGCTGGTTCTCACAGGGCCCCCAGGCAACCCTTGGAACTCCAATTTCTGGCCCCTCTCCCTGGGCTGTCCGCCATCCCCTGTCAACTCGGTCAAGAGCCTAGGCGTCACCATCAGTAACAACCTCTCCATGAAGGCTCAAATCAACTCAGTGGTCTCTGTCTGCTTTTTCCATCTATGCCGAATCAGGAAAATCAGCAGATTTCTCTCACATAAAGCTCTCGTCCAAGTCACCCTGGCACTAGACATGTCCCGCATCGACTATGCTAACTCTTTGTATGTCGGAATTCCGGAGAACCAATCCCACCGACTTCAACTAGTCCACAATCAAGCAACCAGGCTAATCCATGGCCAGCCAAAGTTTAGCCAAACCAAACCCTTCCTTAGGATCCCTCACTGTCTCCCAGTGACTTAGCGCAGCCTCTTCAAACTTGGATGTCTGATCCATAGAGCCCTCTCATACGATAGACCGTCTTTCATTGCTTTCCGAATCCATCGCTATGTCCCTCCCCGCATCCTGCGCTCCTCCTGCTCTAATCTCTTGTCCCCTTGCACCTCCAGACGCAAAAAAGATGGCGGTCTGAGATTTTCTACGCAAGCTCCACTCCTGGAATTCTTTCCCTCAAGAACTCTGCTTAACACCCTCCTACCTCAATTTAGGAAATCACTTAAAACCTGGCTTTTCTCCCAAGCATACAACTAACTCCGACATACTGCAGTGGCCTTCAGCCTCTCCACCCAAGCGCCAAGAAACCGCTGGTGAACGTGCTCTCTATAAATAATTTTTATCATATCACTCACAAACCCACACAGGTACCCACTCACAGCTCAATGATGGCACTGTTACCCACACAAAGACCCAACCTGGCACTCACAGACCCACTGACAGACCTATGCAGGCAATCATAGACACTCATACCCATGCAGGTACTCACAAACCTACTCACAGCCCCATGCATCCATTTACAAACCCACTTACAGGACCACACAGGCACTGGCACACTCGCTCACAGAGCAATGCAGGTACAAATAGACCCACTCACAGAACCCCACAGAAACTCGCACACCAATTCACAGTCCAAGACACTGATACGTCCAATCACAGACCCACACATACCTGCTCATAGACCCACACAGGAACTCTCACACCCACTCACAGTCACACAGGCAGTCACAGATTCTTTGAGAGCCGTGCAGGTATTTATACATCAGCTCACATATCCATGCAAGCATTAACAAATCCATTCACAGACCCACAAAGGCACTCAGGGATCCACTGATAGATCCATGCAGGTACTCACACACCCACTCAAAACCTTATGCCGGCACTCATATACCCACTCAAAGACCCATGCATCCACTTACAGACTTTCCCAGGCACTTGAACAACCACTCATGCACAGGCTCATTTAGGCAAGCCCACATCCAACTACAGACCCACACAGGTACCTACAGACCCACTCACACACCCTAGGAGCAACTCACAGACCCACACAGACACTCACACACCCACTTACAGACCCATACAGCTACTCTTACACCCACACGCCGATCTATACAGCCAATCACACACCAACTTTCAGAGCTTAAAGTTGACAGTTCGGAAATACAATTAAAAAAAACCTTGGAAATTCACAAAAAACACCCAAGGGTTACAGGGAAGTTATCAATAGGAAAAACATTTTAAAAACATAGAAATGCACTGAAAAAATGTTTACAGAGACATTAAAGTTAGGAAATGTAACTAATTAAACCATAGAAATTTACTGAAAAAAACAAAGGTTACAGGGATGTTATAGTTAGGCTTAGAACAAAACCATAGAAATTCAGCAGTTAAAGTTACCAGGGCGAACTATAACTTATGCCCCCACAATGCACTGCCTGCTTATGACCTCACATATTACATCACTCATAACATTGTCAGTGACATCACCTTGGCATCCCAAATGACATAAGTGATTACATCATCCAGTGTTTGTGAGTGTTTTTTTCTAGACATTTACGAGTGTTAAACATATATACTAAGGTACTACAAAAGGTAAATTAGTATACTTTGTACTACTAATGAGCGATACCATTTCTAACACATTATGTGAGTGGCTGTGTGCATCAGTGGGTATGTGAGGGGCTGTATGTTGTGTGTATGTTAGAGCCTGTATGTTGTGTGTATGTTAGAGCCTGTATAGGTGAATAAGTGGGTGTGTGAGTAGTTGTATGGGTGAGTGGCTTTGAGTGGCTGTATTGGTAAGTGGGTATATGAGTAGCTGTATGGGTGAAGGAGTGGCTTTATGGGTGGGTGTATGAGTGGCTGTGGACAACTGAGCTGCTGTGGGGGTGACTGAGCGGCTGTGTACCTGGGTGTATGGGTGAGTAACTGGGTATGTAAGTGGCAGTATGGTTGAGTAGGTGGCTGTTTGCATGCATGTTTGGTTAACTGACTGGGTGTGTAAGTGGCTGTATTGGAGAGTGAGTGTCTGTGAGTAGCTTTTGTAGTGAGTGAGTGGATGTGTGAGTGCCTTTATTGATATACAAGTGGTTGTGGGGTGTGTGAGTGGTGGTATGGTGAGTCAATGGCTCTGTTGAGAGGTTGTATGGGTGAATAAGTAGGTGTGTGAATAGCTTCATATGTGAGTGGCTGTATGTGTGACTGTATGGATGAGTGAGTGGCTGTGTGAGTAAGTGTATGGTTGTGTGGCTGCATGGGTGAATCAGGGGATGTGTGGGTAGCTCTTTCGAAGGGTGGAGGAGGAGTGGTTGTATGGGTTTGTGAATGTGTGTACGAGTGCTTGTGTGGGTATGTGAGTGGGCCTATGGATGATGTTATGTGATGTCATTCCCTAGTACCATCCCCCAGAGCGAGGACTTGAGGTCCAACTCCACTACTAATGTGGTTCGTCCCACATTTCCCGCAATCTCTGAGGCAGAGCTTGATAGGCTGGCGACCACAGTAAAATTTGGATCTCCTACCGACCCGCTCAGACTCGCGCAGTTTAGAGTCAGCTGAACTATGCTTTTTCCCTGTGCGCCAATTCATTAATCTCTTGTTCTCCTCAGGGACAGTTCCAACGAAGTTGAAACAAGCCTACGTCACTCCTATCCTGAAGAAACCCGCACTGGACCCTCTCCTATTGGAGAACTACCGTCCGATCTCTCTTCTCCCTTGGGCCGCAAAGGTTGCGGAGGCTCATGCCAAAGGAATCTTGACCAAACATCTCCAGACTGCTAATATTCTGGATCCCTCTCAGAATGGATTTCGGGCAGGTCATAGCACCGAGACTGCTCTCCTTGCTATGACGGAACACCTGCGCGCTGCGCTTGACTCTGGTCAGACTGCGGCACTGGTGTTACTTGACCTCCGTGCCGCATTCGACACGGTCTCGCACGAGATACTGCTACGACGTCTGGGAGAGGCGGGGGTCTGTGGTCTTGCACTTGAATGGCTCCGGTCATTTCTAACAGGCCGCTCTTTTCGGGTCGCGACTCCTCCATTTGAGTCTAAACACTATTTCATCGTGCAGAGAGTACCGCAGGGGTCGGCACTTAGCCCCACATTGATCAATCTGTACTTTCAGCCGCTGGCTGCTGTCGCCAAGCAGTGGGGACTGACTATGGTATCGTATACTGACGATACGCAGCTGGCGGTTGCACTCAGTGGGGACTCCGACTCTGAGGCCTCTCGGTTTAGGGAGAGTCTGACAGCAGTGGCTGGCTGGATGACGGCGAACTGCTTGCAGCTCAACGCTAAGAAAACTGAGGTTCTTGTTGTTGGTAAGCATAGCAACCTCTGGGGCGATCAGTGGTGGCTTCCAGAGCTGGGTCCAACCCCCATTCCGGTATTCGAGGTTAAAAATCTAGGTGTCTGGTTAGACCCCGCCCTCAGTTTCTGCGGACACACCAAAAAAGTGGCTGCTACATGCTTTGGTATTCTGTATGGGCTCAGACCAATCTTAAAATTCTTCGACGCCCCTACCAGGCAGTTGATAATCCAGGCCACCATACTCACGCGGCTTGATTATGCGAGTTCGCTTCTGTTGGGGGCCAATCAGGTGGAAGTTACCCGGATGCAGCGCGTGCAGAATGCGGTGGCTTGGGCCCTGGTGGGTCTTCCTAGATTCTGTTCAGCTAAGGAAACCATCCGGAAACTCCATTGGCTGCCCATGGCTCAAAGGATTGAGTATAAGACCCTATGTCTTTCCTTCAAGATTCTTAAACTGTCTTCTCCCCAGATCCTAGAACACCTTCTCACTCCCTATGTCCCCTCTCGCTCCTTGAGGTCATTGGGTCAAAATTTGGCTACAGTTCCACGGTTCAAACGCTGCAGAGTGGGAGGTCGCTCCTTCTGTTTTCGTGCGGCCAAGCTCTGGAACTCTCTACCAGCTCACATCCGTGCCCTATATGACCTGCTTATGTTCAGGAGGGCTATTAAAACCTACCTTTTCCCTCCTGGACCTTAATGGACTGCTCCACTGCTACTTCTCTTCTTTTTGTTATGTATGCTATGTTCTTTCTGCCAGTGAAAGCGCCGGGACGCCCCTTAGCTGGGTTCAGCTGTGCGCTATACAAGTTATGATAACATAACATAACAGATGTCGTCAGTGATGCCAAAGACCATGTCATAAGTGATGTAATATGCGATGTCATAAGCAGTGCATTGTGGGGGCATACGTTATCGGTAGCTCAGGTTAAAAATAACTGCTGGTTTGTGCATTTATAATCTGAACCTAACTATAACGTCCCTGTTAACTTTGTTTTTTCCAGCGAATTCTGATATGCATCACAAAGAGGTCTAAAGCGATCCTAAATCACTACTTGGCAGGGGACTTCTTACTACCCAAGTCATGCAGAGCTCGCTTTTTAATAACAGCATCCAATAACAGCAGTTGCATTACTCTAACAAGAGGTGTCCATTACAAGGTGGAGAGAGGCAGGATATCACCAAACCGTTGATGAAACCCCACATTAACCAGGAGCCAGTAGAGCACATACTGTGTCACAATAGGGTGTCTTTCCTTATTTTACGAGTCTAGAATGGCCAGAAAGCAAGGAAATGTAGAATTGGGAAATGGGTTTATGTGGATTGTCAGCAATTACCTGTTAATCCTTGGGATAAGGTTCCCTGCAGAGCGTAAGTAACCTGTGACTTATGGAGAATCTTGGGGAGAGTCTTGCGGTTCTGCATCACCCCTTTTGGTGGTACAAAAAAGGGAATCCTTATTTTGTTACAGTGTTTTTGCACCTTGATTGAGGTGAGATTAATGATTACTGTGCGCCTTGAGAATCCTGACTATTCCTCTACTCTTCGCTGTTGTGCATGAACAGTAGTGTTGGGTGATCTCCCAGGGTCGGAAGTGCTGGTTGTGTTTTGGCAGAGGTGATTCATATTCATCAATACCAGGAAACACAGGCACTACTCCTTTGTCTCCCTTGATGTCAGACTGAATCTCAGCAACCTTACAATGGCAGCGAATCTTGTAATTGTGTATAATTTGTTCCAACAAAGCCATGTAAACAGTCAGGTGACAAATGGTATTCCATACATAATGTTTGTGTACAAGGAAGTAAAGGATGCATGTTTCACTTGGTGGGAACTAGGCTGTCCTTTTTACTGGACAAAAAAGTACAGATGATCTTACTTGGAAAATACATTTTGAGAACTTGGCTAGAATCAATGAGCAGAGATTTGCATATTGCTTAAGTTGAATACAGCATATATATTGGTTCACAGAGAGCAACATGAATGTGTCCATTTGAAAATAAACACTGTATGGTATCATATATATATATATATATATCAAGCAGAAAACGTCAGAAAAAGCTTTATTTTAAAATTCAGTTATTTCTAGTAAAAGCTAACCTGCCAAAAAAGCTGAAAGTTTCATTAGGGTTGGTTTTGCAGCTCTATCGAATAGTTATGTAACAACTCCACCTCGAGTTTAATTTTTTCATTCATGCTCTTTGATTTGTTTGAGCTCTTTTGGGTTGAAAAACGGCTAGAAGTGAAAAATCTATCCTTCCCTGAAATAATATAAAATAAAAACTATTTGACACCACCTGAGACATGTAATTAAAATTGTTTGACTGGTGTAATTATTTAAACCAATCTTAACTGCTTACGGATACGTACATGGTCATTATAGATCTTACTGTGTGCACCACTGTATTTTGCTTTGCGTATGCTTAGCTTTTCACAAAAATAAAATCCCCAAAACCCATAAAAAAACAAGTAGAGGAGATGTGGCCTGACAAATTTGGTACTTGAATGTTGGTTAAATCACTTACAGCCTGATTCAAGATCGGGCCGTTTTGCGAGGCTCAAATAGCGAATCATAAGGAATCGCTATTTGAGACTCGCAAAACGGTAATCATGTAGGAATCGCAATATTAATTGCGATTCCCACTGATTCCTTATTTGCGATTAGCTAATTGCTAATCGCAAATAAGGAATAACTCCCCATGCATTCCTATGGGCCAAAAGGCCCATAGGAATGCATGGGGAGTATTCCTTATTTGCGATTAGCAATTTGCTACTCGCAAATAAGATAGCGATTTAAAGGGTGCCAGGGGTGTCCAAAGGACACCCTGTAGCACCCCTTAAATGCAAATTGAAACAGGTGTTGCGCACACACATGTCCAAAGGACATGTGTGTGTGCAACATGCAACTTAGAAAAATGCTTTTAAAAGCATTTTTCTAAGTTTTTGCTATTTACCGAGAGGTCTGACCTCTCGGTAAATAGCGGCCCAAAATTGCATTTTCGCAATTTTCAAATGCTTCATGAATTGCATTTAAGGAATCTCAAATAGAGATTCCTTAAATGTAATTCCTCGCAATTTAGCGATTTAGCAATTACCGATTTTTGCATTTGGGATGCTGAATCCCAAATGCAAAAATCGCACTCGCAAAGGGCCGGATTCTCAGAATCTGGCCCTTTGCGAGCCGCTTTAGCCTTCATGAATAAGGCTGTTAGGGCCAGATTATAATGTCATCCAGACCGCCTCTGACAGGCAGTCGGTGGAGCTCCACCCGACATCTAGGGCAGCAGTCCAATGGGCGGATTACAATACCGGCGGTTGGAGAGATTTGGGTGGGGGAAGGACCACTGCCTTCAACAAGCTCAAGGAGCCCGTTGGTGCGGCATTCGGCCCTAATCCCTACAATGGAGGCGGGGCCTGAGGAGGTACTGCCAAAGGGATTATTGTCAGTTTCCGACAGCCTTTTCATGGCGGTCCGAACGAACTTTGGGGGCTCCTAGCAGGGACCCCGTAGGCCTCTGCGATGTAGCCTGGGAGCCACATTTGGTGCCCCCCCCCCAACATCTATGCACTGCATGCCAGGCACCACATGGCGTGTGGTACACAGTGCATGGAATTTTGAAAAATGCTGTTTACTATTATGGCTTGTGCAGCAGCTCTTTCCCTGGGCTGCTGTAGAAGCAGCAATAGTACAAATCATTTAATGAGCGCCTGCATGGTGATCATATCATAATTGGGCTGTTGGGACCGCTAACTCCTTGTTGGAAGGTCTTATGCCCGAAATGATGTCGGTCGGACACTCATCCACCTGCCAACGTAATAAGGCCCTTAATGTCCAGTCAATTAAAAGAAATGTGTAACACAATCTAGTACTGGTGCAAAGTTATCTAATGTCCTCGGGCCAAGTTCTCACTATAGTGCAGAAAACACATTTCATACAATGGCATAACCCGGATATACGCCCAGAGACTACTGTGTGTAGCAGGAGACCATAAATTGTAATTCAATCTTGAAGCCAGGTCTATCTAACTAATTACCAGCTACTAACCAGTACAACAAAGAAACACAACATATTAAAATTAAAATCACCCATATGTAGGCTGCCACAAACGATATGTATTCAACTTCATCACTGCCCTAAAGAAACTACTCAGATGACAAATAGTATGTAGAGAGAGTTCAGGGGTTGATTAACCAAAGTGCCTCAGGAGCACTACAGGCCAGTGTGTCTGCATTTGGCAACCCCACAGCACTTCTGCATTAAAGAAGGGGCCAAAGACTCTTGGACAGTGCCTTTTGTAACTGTAGCATGAACACCCCCATTTTTTTCTAGACTGATGCTGCTGTTTTTGACTCTGTGCAGTGGGACTCTGAAAGCCGGGCCCCAATGCATTTGCTCTGACCCCTAAAACATGTAGAAATTGGCTATACCCCTAATTGGCATATTTAACTTACCTATAAGTCCCTAGTACATGATACAAAGTATTCGCCAGACCAGTAAGTTAAATATCACTAAAGGTCTGTGGCACACATTGTGTGACCATTAGATCGTCGGGGCAAAATATGACTGTGGATCCATGCACTTTTTAAACTGCAATTGTATTATTTCCTGACTTCAATGTAGTTCTTGCCCTGCCTGTAGAATCTTACAGTGATGACATGCCTTGGAATGTTGTGAAAGCAAAACCAAAGGGGATGATGGACGGAGTGTTGAACAATGCAAGCACTCACCACCAATCAACTGATCTGGGTTTAATCCATCATCATTCTTTAGATCACTCCGCCACCCCCGTACAGACATGGCCATATGAAAATCAGTCTGACCCTGTGTCTCATGGGAATAGTTCAGCCCAAACTGCCAAGCCATATCTTCCTTGGACCGGAAACAAGCATCCTGGGACTGGTTTCTGGCTAATCAGCCATCATCAGCCAGGCTAGGTTGAATCCAGTGGCAAAGTGAGCAGGGGACCCACGTCTGGGCATACCCTGCCAACTTAGGGTGAACAAAGCAAATCCAAAGGGGATGATGGACGGAGTGTTAAACAATGCAAGCACTCACCCCGAGTCAACTGATCTGGGTTTAATCCATCATCATTCTTTAGCTCACGCTGCCACCCGAGTTCAGACATGGCCATATACAAATAAGTCTGACCCTGTGCCTCATCGGAACAGTCCAGCCCGAACTGCAAAGCCATATCTTCCCTGGACCGGAAACAAGCATCCTGGGACCGGTTTCTGGCTAATCAGCCGTCATCAGTCAGGCTAGCTTGTATCCAGTGGCAAAGTGAGCAAGGGACCCACATCTGGGCATATCCTGCCAACTTAGGGCGAACAAAGCAAATCCAAAGGGGATGATGGACGGAGTGTTAAACAATGCAAGCACTCACCCCCAGTCAAATGATCTGGGTTTAATCCATCATCATTCTTTAGCTCACTCAGCCACCCCAGTTCAGACATGGCCATATGCAAATCAGTCTGACCCTGTGCCTCATGGGAACAGTCCATCCCGAACTGCCAAGCCATATCTTTCCTGGACCAGAAACAAGCATCCAGGGCCGGTTTCTGGTTAATCAGCCAGGCTAGCTTAAATCCAGTGGCAAAGTGAGCAAGGGACCCACGTCCGGGCATTCTCTGCCAATTTAGGGCAAACAAAGCAAAACCAAAGGGGATGATGGACGGAGTGTTAAACAATGCAAGCACTCACCCCCAGTCAAATGATCTGGGTTTAATCCATCATCTTTCTTTAGCTCACTCAGCCACCCCAGTTCAGACATGGCCATATGCAAATCAGTCTGACCCTGTGCCTCATGGGAACAGTCCATCCCGAACTGCCAAGCAATATCTTCCCTGGACCAGAAACAAGCATCCAGGGGCCGGTTTCTGGTTAATCAGCCAGGCTAGCTTAAATCCAGTGGCAAATTAAGCAAGGGACACATGTCTGGGCATTCTCTGCCAATTTAGGGCAAACAAAGCAAAACTAAAGGGGATGATGGACGGAGTGTTGAACAATGCAAGCACTCACCTCAGTCAACTGATCTGGGTTTAATCCATCATCATTCTTTAGCTCACTCTGCCACCCCAGTTCAGACATGGCCATGGTATGCTCAGAAGATTTGCATATGGCTGGGTTCAAACTGGAATGGTATGGTGAGCAAAAAAACGATGGTATTAGGCCCAGATCTCTGTACTGGGGTGAATGTATGACATTGTTCTGCATTCTGTCCATCAACTGTTGTTTTTGCAGTGGAATGTTGTGAGACAAATAGTCACAGTTGACTAGGCTGAGCTGCCTGCTGGCTGCTCCTGGTTGGGTCTCCCTGTGATCTTGTATCATCTTCAATAAAACCTCTTTGAATCACCTGAACCTGAGTGGACTTGATCGCTACAATTTTTGACGACTATCTTCAAACGAACCTGCATCTTTCACCTCTTCAAACTTCAAGTAACTCCAAGTACAGATTCTACAATAACTCAAGCTAATCATCTACCTTTAAATGGCATCCTTGACCCCACCAGTGACCTCCCATCAGTAGTCCACATCAGTTTGCCAGTTGTTCCTGTGCGCCTGGGGAAGTGCTTCTCCTGGAGCAGCCCATTCAGATCTGGGCGTCTACTCCCCACTAGCTCTGCGTCTTGTGCTGTGCCTTCAGTAAGGGTAAGCCTACCAACGTCTGTGTTCTGTGCTGTGCCTTCAGTGAGGGTAAGCCTGACACTCTTCAAGCTTGCCATTTATCTTTGTTTGCACGCTACTCATGATCTCTACACAGTCTGGTGAAGAAGTGTGTTTTCTTTTTCTTTTTGTGTGTCTCAGCCAATGCGTCTCTTAAGGAGCCCTGTCTACTGCCTGCCTCCGCTGTCTTGAGAGCGTCTTCCTGGGGAGTACCTGGGCAGTCACAAAGAAAGAGTTTTGTTACTTGAACTGGTCTGCTGTCCCTAGAGCGTCTTAACTATTTCTACTAGAGCCCATAGCACTGCGTGCTGTGACTGCAGTGTCACCAAGAAAGATCTCTGCTGTTTGAACTTAACTGGTGTCTCCTCAACGTCTCAAGTATTTTGCTACAGTCCAGGGGACTGCGTGCTGTCCCTACAGCCCCTCGACATGCAAGCAGCAAGGTATTTGGGCAGGCTTGTTTGTGTGTCACAAGCTAGTCCTCTCATCGCAACGCCGTGGTTATTTCTTCAACTTGTTTGTACCAGTGAACATGCACTTGGAATGCATTTTGCGTGTTCTCTACGATTGGCAGTGTTGGATGAGGTGAGGCATTTCTTTGTCTCCGATTGTTTGTCAAAATCAAGACGATAAGACATTTTTTTTTTTTTTCACCCGCACAGTTGTTTTTCAAAAGAGTGCCTCTCGTGCCTGGTGCAGCGCGGGCACTAACCTCCACCATCGCTATTGTGATGTCTCCATGGTGCCTGCCTCAACGCGTGTGAAGAGACACGCGCAACCGTACCTTCAGCTCTTCAGCCGCCTCGAGCCCTGTAGTGCTGTCTTCGTCGCACAGCAGCCTTTGATGCTTTGACGTGCCGATAACCACCCGGCATACACGTCTGTGAGCGTGACACCATCTTGCGTTTCAATTTGTTTTTAAAACCGCATGTAAGTTATATTGCAGATGGTTTCAAGTAACTGTGCAATAAAATAAATAAATACAAAAAAAAATACAAAAAGTACCTTTGTATCTGTTATGCATCTCCATCCCATGAGGTTCGTCATGGGTTCCCACCCATGCATTCGAGTTTACATATTTAGCTTCTGTTTTTACCCTCTTTGAGTACATTTCATGCTTTCATTGCTAGGTATGTACGGTTTATATTGAATTTTCTTTTGTGAGATATACACTATTATCTTTGTATTTCATTCTTGTCGTATTATAATAATAATGGTGTTTGGATGAGGAATCCCTTCTTACTTTTCCTCATCTTCCTTGTTTCTTTCTTCATTTCTGTTATCCTTCTGAGGTCTTCGTATCATGTCTCTTGTGGATTCCGAACTTTCCTCTGCTTTTCTGTTGTGTTTCCTTTCTCTGCGTTCAATCCCAGCTTGTAGCCCTGTGATCTGTTAGTTCTCCATTTTCAGCCTCCTTTCATGTTCTGGCCAGTGGGTGTGCTTTGGGGCACTCTTTTGTGCTTCCTTTTCTCCTCTTCTCTGACATTGTTTTTTCTTCTTTTCTGTTGTGTATGGAAGGGAGGATGGTTTCGATGTTTTTGTTTTCCTTTCTTCTCTGCTTCTCGATTGCTCTTGTTGCCCTTCTTTCTATAGTTTTACAGTTCTGTTTCCTCTGTGTTGTCTCTTTATCGGTTCTTCTCCCTTTGTCTCTCATTGTTGTTCTTTAGTTTATTTGGGAGAAAGGTGGATATGTTATATCCTGACTTCAATGTTATTCATGCCCTCCCTGTAGAATCTTACAGTGATGACATGCCTTGGAATGTTATGAGTTAAATAGTCACCGTTGACTGGGCTGAGCTGCCTGCTGGCTGCTCCTGGTGGGTTCTCCATGTGATCTTGTATCATCTTCAATAAAACCTCTTTGAATCGCCTGAACCTGTGATCACTACAAATGGTGACATCTCAAAATAACCCCTTTTGTTAGGCCGCCTTTCAAATATTAATACGTCTTCCCTAAGCATGCCTTACATGTCCTAAAGGTAGGGTACATGGTATTTAAAAGCATGACATGTATAAAGTTTAATGTTAAACATGTTTGTACAGTGACAAGGCTCTAAAAGTTATTTTCACTGTAGTAGGGTTAGTGGTTTCACAGGAAGAAACGGGGGTAATATATTAAAATTAATAATATTATCTCCGCCTAAAAACTAGCTATAAAAGTTAATTCTTGACCTTTTTAAAATATTTATTACAAGCCCACTGGTAAATTCAGATTTGTATGAAATATTTTTAAAAAGGTACTAGTAGCGACCTCCCCAGCCAGGGTACATGCAAATGATCACGCCAGACATGGAGCTTGGTTTTACAATTGTTTATTCATCAGCGTGTAACTGAACGTTCACTGAACATTTTACATCCTAAATTCTATCACTCACTGCTCTACGGAGTCCATCAGGGACCAAAGGTGTTCTGTCATCTATAACTCAAAAGACACTACATCTCCCCCTTTGCTATATAAGTAGTACAAATAATACACATATACATCACAACTCTTCAATAAGTCGTTTTGGTGCTTGAATCAATCACCCAGATCTTGTCATGTGAGGTTGGGGAGATATAGGAGAAATGCACATGACTGGCACTGGTGAGAGACACTGGTAAAGTCGTTGAGTTCTCCGGGCTCTCAGGAGAGCAAGTCTCACTTCTGATATCTGGATAATGCTGATGCAGGTGCTTGAAATGCAAAGAATCTTGCGTAATGAACTTTATGCGACCGTGGGCTGTAACCATGCGTCCTTTACTCATCACAACAATCAGTGGGTTAGCATCAAAAGGAGCTACAGACTTGCATTTCTGTTACTGCCTGACAATGACTTGGCTTCCTTTTTTGAACACGGTGCTCGGAGCACAGCAGTGTCTGTCCGCCTAGGTCTTAATTTTACGTTTTTGAGACAAATCAATAGTGTGACGCTTATTAATATCAATAGATCTCTCAGTGGTCCATTGTGACGACTTGGTTCCTAAGAGTTTCCCAAACATTAAGTGACAGGGCTTTCACACGTGGTAGAATGGGGAGTCGACCAGTATGCACAAAACGTAGACCTCATTACTGATTTAAATGCAAGCTTTTCCAGCGCTGTGTGGTCTTCTTGAGGCTGAGTGTATACATCTTTCAACACCACCATTTGCCTGTGGCCAGAGAGGTATACTTTTCTGGTACTTGACATTTAGATGAGTGAGGACATCTTTAAATTCTTGACTATTGAAGGACTGGCCATTGTCAGATTTCAAAATTGAAGGAACATCCTATGTTGTAAAAATACTTTCTAATCTCTCAATGACTAGGTCATGAGTAGTTGACGACAGATATTCCACAAGGGGAAAACCGGAATATTCATCAAAAATTACTAGTAGATGCTGTTTATTTTCAAAGTGTTCAAGGAAATCAATTGTAATCTTCCCCCATACATGCTTCGGAAGATCAGACATACTTAAAGGATGCAGGGTTGTTTTAGAGGAAAAGCAGTTACACAAATCACATGCCTTAAATCTTTCATCAAGATGAGGGAAGCACACTCGGTCCCTTAGAGCTTGTTTAGAAGCAAAATTTCAAATATCCTTCATGGGCCAATTCAATAACTTGTTGTCTCAGACTCTGGTTTGACAATTCTAGATCCTTGTAGGATGAAGCCTTCAGGTGTAACGGAAAGTTCTTCCTGTACATTTTTTATATTTCTAGAATTCCATGTCATCATAAAGAGGTTGATTATGTTTTCGCCACGATCCCTGTCAGTGCACGTGGCAGCAACAAATTATTCTACTGACATGGTAGCAGTGGTACTGGATCTCAAGATGAAGTAAACATGTGAAGCAGCCACTTTAGAAGTATTGCCATGACACTGTACTGGCACACGTGAGAAGTAGTCCACAGGATTTTGCTCTTTTGGTGGACGATGCACAATCGTATAATCATACTCTTCCAATCACAACTCCCAAGGGGGCATTATGGCTTTAGGATTGCCAAAAATGGTGAGTGATGCTTGGTGGTCAGTGACAACAGTGAAATGCTTTCCAGAGGAACACGTGAAAATGCTCACAAGCCCACAGCTAGGCTTTCTTTTCAGGTTTTAAAAAGAAACATTCAGTCGATGACAAACTTTGGCTAGCATAAGCCACAACGTGTCTTGGGGCATTGGGATGTCCAGTGTGCTGGGCAAAGATGGCACCCAAACACACTGGGCTTGCATAAACAACCTCCATCTGCAATTTCAGATCAAAGTATGCCATTTCAGTGGTGTTATCAATTGGACGCTTGATTTTCTTGGAGCTTTGTACACATTCATGTGCCACTCGAGATGGAACATTATGTTTTGTTAGGTCTCTCAATGGGGCCCTTACACTGGCAAAATCAAGTATATACCTTGAGCAATAACTGGCCATACCAAGAAAGAATCATGGCACAGTTACATCTTGTGGGGGAGAAGTGGATGACAAGACTTGTACTTCATTTGAATCTAGAAACATTCCCTTATCAGAAAAGATATGACAAAAGAACTTGAGTTTGGTTTTATGAAACTCGCATTTTAAGTGAGACTTGCATCAGCAAGTATACAACACGCTAGTGTAAGAGCTTTAATATGTTCCTTTCGTGTGGTCCCAAAAACTGGTATGTCATCACTATAATTGAAAGCATTCGTGACTGGCTGTGTTATGCAACAAATGAAACTCCTGAAAGATTTCTGCAGCTGATGACACTCTGAACGTAGCCTTTAATATCTAAATAAACAAACACGAGTCAAAAAGGTAGTAATGTACTTGCAATTTTCTTCCAGTTCGAGTTGGTGGTAACCTTCGTTCAAATCAAGGCAGAAAAAGACTTTAGCTCCATTCAGCAATGTGCAGACCTGGATGTCATTCTCTTTCAATTGCCTTGTCCGCCTGGTCTATATCAACGCATATGCGCATGGCTACTTCACTGGCTATACCCATAGCGTCAGACAAGTGGATCGCTCAATAATATCGTGCCTTATTAGTCTCAAGTTCGTTCTCAACAGCTTCATGTAAAGGAAATGCAATTTGGCAATGCTGTTGAGCAACAGGATGGATGTCCTAATATATGTGAAAACGCATTTTCATGTTCTTGAGTCTTTCTAGTCCATGAAACACGGATGGTAACTGATTCACTATCTCATGATAGTGATTGCAACTGTAGTTGTACGAAAAAACAACCTCATGCCAGCAGCAGTACTAAAAGTGAGTAAACATGCACTTGATGAAGTGCTTGCAGGACATGAATTGGCACTTGTACTTTCGTCTGTTTATGTTTCACATGAATGAACCTTGACTTTGCAGTGGCTTCAAAGCAGCCCACATATACACTTTGGCTTTTGACTGGGTTAAACGGAGCACTGAAGACAGTACATTGTACTTTTCCGCTGGCATAATGTTGAATGACACACCACTGTCTATGACAACAAGCATTTACAATGCAATAGGTCTCGCATTTGCGAGAGTTTGAGCCGTTGGTATTGTAAACGACAATGCCTTTTATTTACGTGTTGGTTTTTAAAACATAAATAAAAGGCATTGCCATTTACATTGGCATTAGCTTAAACTCTCGCAAATGCGAGACCTATTGCATTGCAAATGTTTGTTTGTAGGTGTTATGTTGTATTAATTTGCATGTAGCTGATCCGACCTAATAGGGACCTAGTTGGACTTGTTTGCATAATGTTTTTTCTTTCTTGCAGGGCCCATGTCAAACTCATTTGCATATTGTTGATGGTTTCCTGTAGGGGTCTGGTATGACTCATTTGCATATTTTTTATATTCCTTTAGGGGCCTGGTCGGACCCATTTACATATTCTTGAGAGTCTCTTGTAATGAGACTGAGTTAAAAAATTAAGGAAAGCCCCTGAAGGTATCCCCAGCATTTGAGAAGCACACATACACACCTTCGCATCTCCATCACGTGCAGAATTGGGCAGCAACTAACAGAACATCTGACATAAATCATCACACCTGATGGGGTGCCAGACGAGCATTCTTCACCCAGCGCTAAGTCTGTGTGTGGTATGAATCAGTCCCCTGCTATGCCAATGCCTTGATCTCGAAGTGTGCGAGTTTTACAACATTTCATACAAAGCCGAGTGACATTAATGTAAGTTGAACAAAGAGCTGCAGCAGAGAGAATGAAAACACTTGGCGGTCTGCTTATCGGATAGATGGGAGGATCAGTCTAAAGCTGGGACTGAGGCAAACTTTTCATGAAGATAATAAAAAAGCAACATGTAGGAATTACTGAAAAACGTGACTTGAAGAAACGGTTCACAACCTCTCTTTCCTTCTTTCATTTAGTTGTATCCCTGTGAAATGGATCCAAAAAAGAACAAGCCCGCGAGTGGTGCGGGCACGGCCGCCACAGCGAGCCATCTGGTTTCAATTATCGCGCCCGTGTCTAGGCACGATAATTAAAACCACATAGCAGCCGTGCAGGTAACCGACACCAATAGGCCATGGGCGGATCAATGCGCCCGTCTTTGGCCAATTGCGTGCTGTCTTTGTTAAAAAGACGCACGTAAAGGCCAATAGCATGGGCCAAAACAAAAAGCACACGCACAAGCGTGTGTGATTCCTAGGTTAGTTTTGAAACCCCCTACGTGAAGTCTTCGCCAGAAAAGCGCATGCTCGCTATTACAGGCTTGACCTAAAAAGGTATGGAGCACTCATTCACTTTCAGTCTGATTTTGGGACAGTGTCCAAATTAATTTTCCACTTTCACTTGTCGGCCTAGCTTCGACCGGAATACTCCTTGCAAGAAGCTAATTCTAATGTACGTCATCCTGCAGTCAAAATTGACATCGCACATTAATCTTCCTCATTGTCGCCTGACCATGACGGTGACAAACTTTTGGATGAGGAATTTGACAATCGATGTTTTTCGGCTTCTGCTTGGTTCAATTGATATTGCCGCTTGGCCTCGTGGGCATGGTTGGAACGTGTTTGGAATATTTTGGCCTCCATTTTGTTTTCTTGACGTGATGCACTAGATCTTTCCTCCATTTTGTTTTCTTAACGTGACACACTTAATTTTTCCCTCGCTTTGCAAACCAGTACAAAATGGTTCTCTTTCCCGCAGTCTTTACATATCTGTCCAATGGTGGGACATTTACCTTTATGTGGAATGGAAAATCCACATCAAAACTTAACTTCTTTTACTTTGGAAACATAACTTAATGGCCTTCTCTCTTGTGCTTTGACTTACTTTTCACATTCAGCGCCGATTCATTTTGGGCCATTCCGGTCTCCATTTTAGCTGCTTGTCTGTCAGCTCTATCCTCCGCTCTGGCAGCCATGAATACTTGCTCAAAGCTGAGTGTCTCAGAATTCGTTGTCTGAAGGAATCAGAGAGACACCCATCTATCACTCTGAGACACATGGCCTATTTATCATTGAACTAATTGAATTGCAATGCTTGATGAGCGAATCAAGTCTTCCTATAAACTCATCCATTGTTTCACCAGCTTTCTAATTTTCTTGGTTGAAAATGTACCATTAGCAGCCGAGATATGGCATTGGATTTAACTTGGTGTTCAGCACATCTTTGATTTGACGGTTTGTTACTTCACCACGGGTGGTATTTTCTTTATCAGTTCTTTTACTCCTTCATCCGCAAAATTCTTCAGCGATTTAATGACCTTTTTGTGATTTATTTCTTCAAGCGCATCAATTAAATCATCGAAAAGTTTGACCCAAGCTGTCCAGAGATCACCAATATTCTTCTTTTTAGTAGTATCCACGGGAGGTGGTGGTTTTATGAATGCAGCAGCATCATAATCAATGAAAATATCTGCGGTCAGTTGAAGAGCTCACTCGAGCAGTGTCTGTTGCCCGATTGGACCTACAGCTTCATCAAGCACTAGCAGTGTGCTAACATTTGGGTTGTCGCACCCGCTCCCTGGTTGTGCGACGCAGTCTTTTTTTTTCACAGTGAGTAGCAGCTTTGTTTCTTGAACGGGTATTTCACCCTTCTCATCTCTTTCCGTTGTTCCTAGTTGTTGTTGCCTTTGGTGTTGTCGCACTCTATGAATGACGACTTTGATTTAGGCTGTGGTGCAGTATCTTTTGTCTCGACTTTACCAGCAAGCTTCTAGTCGATGACAAACAAACTTTCTGTAAGGTCTTCACTTTCTTCACAGGCCTTGCACGGGCTAGAATTGTGCTTGGACTCCATATACGGGAACCATTGATTTTCACTACGACTGTGGCACACCTGAGACGGATAAGCACTTTGCTGGACCACGGCAAACTCTCTGGGAGAGCACGCTCAGTTCTTTAGGTTGGGGGTTTATGTAATCCCTATTTCGTCACCAGTTGGTTTTCTCCCTAGCCTGGGTACCTGCAAATGATCATGCCACACATGGAGATTGATATTACACGTCTTTATTCATCAGCGTGTAATCGTTCATTGAACATTCTACATCATGAATTCTATAACCCACATCCCAGCACTTACGTCACTGTTCTATGGATCCATCAGGGACCAAAAGGGTCCCACCAGCTCTAACTCATAAGACAGAATAGTACTTTTAAAAAGTCACCTTTTACTTGTCTAAAGCATCCAGGAGCCTATCTGTATTAGCTGCCAACTGCCAACCAGGAGCTGAATAGTCACTCTGATGAGGTGTGAATTTTCTTCCAGAGCTGAGACAAAGGCCTTGGGTGGTAATCTGTTCCTCTGACAGATGACCATCTGGGCAGTGTCCACCCATTTAATTAAATGTTACAGGCAGATGGAGCTAACATCAGAGCGTACCCCTCCTATGTCCTTCTAGTCAGTCATCAATCCCAGTGGGAGAGGAGCTGCCCCTAAAACCGGTTTTAAGTGACTGCAGAGGAGGGATTGCTCATTTCCTTGGCCACACCTTTTAGGATGGACACACAAGCTCAGCACATGGTAGGAAAAATTTCAGCCATGTTGCATTTAGTTGGAGAGGGGCATTGTGGTATTGTTTGCTTCAGGGCACACAGATAATACTGAAAAGGTGGGTAGGCTTACCATGGTAACCTTTTCTCCATTGATTAGGGAGGGGTCTGGAGTCACCCCCAACCACCGGCTAGTGCCAGGCATAAATGCACCACCCGTGGGCACCCTCTTCAGAACATTACTTGACCTGTGGAAGACAGAAGAAAGAAAACCTGTGGGGAGACCTAAACGTCTAAACATGTGCCCACTTGTACCCAGAACAAAGAAGTGGACTCCAAGGGTCAGTTGACTAAACTTCTGTTAAGCTATAGGGACATGACAAGCTGCTAGAAGTCCTTTTCTTGAACAGCCCAGCTGACCAGTTTTAATTGGACCTGCCCTGGATCCTACTGGTGGCTTCTGCTGGAGTCAGTCTTAACCCACCCAAGTGATATTTCTGAGGTCCTGAGACTTGGTTGTCTCAAAGTGTGCTCCTCCAAAACATCCTGAAAAACCTGGGACTTAGAAACTTTTTGACTTCAAACACCTCCGGAGTATCAGGACAAACCTGTAAAACCAATCCAACAAAAGTGCGTTGCCAGTGGGCCAAAAATTCAGGTTGCTCCTATTGGAAAAGGCCCTTTCTAGTGTGCTTTCCCTCGACTTTTTGCTTTTGATATATGTGCTAGCCTTAAGACTTTGAGCGATTTTGAGACTGCAATATAGTATCAAGGCACTATGATTGTCATACACATACTGATGATTGATGTATACATGATTGCTGATTTGAGTTGGATGCAAGTTCCTTGTCAAGGGGTAAGACCTATACCTAGGGCATGAAACTGAAATGTTCCTCTGTGGGCCTGAAGCACTGGTTATCCAACCAGTGGAGGTAGCTCTTCAAACATGCCACAGGTTTGCAATGGTGGGGCCTGTATGTGCAGGTTACTGTTACTTGGCTTCGCATTCAAAAATCTACTTGCCAAGGTTCTGCATGTCTCTCGCTACAACGGAGTACTCCCTAGGTGCAGGGTGAGGTGTCGGGAAGAGGTAGGCCATGGGCACTAAATGCTCTGGTAATGAATTCACTGGATGGTGTGCTTGGGCCCAGCTTCTCACATTTGATTGACATGAGAGGTCTGTGGAAAGGCTATTGAGCTGTATATCCTATGTGCAGACGAGTGGCAGTATAGTGTTGGATATCGATGAGTTAGTAATGGCAAACCCTCTAAGGTAGTAAAAGTGAATTCAACATTACTAATGTGGAAATACCACTTTGGAAAAGAGAGCATTTCTGTGCTCGATATTGCTCAAGCCTCACAGACTAGCATGGCAGAAAGGACAACATTTGGAGAGGGCCTGTAAGTTTCGAAGGTGACCATTTGAAGTGATCTCATGTCAAAGGCTATTACTACTGGGGCTCAGTCCTCAGGAGTTAGAGACACTTTGGGGATTGGAACCATCCTATGCTGGTTTGACACTTGGAAATGGACAAGAGTTTACCATTTGGGGCAGGAGGTACTGCAACTGGATTATCCGCAGACTTTTGATGGCCTGGAGCTTGTGCTCTAGGAAGGGGACTATTATTTGGTGTATTTTGCCTGGATGTTGCTGGCCTTCTCCAAATTTCCCCCGTGTCCCTAAGCACTCGCCAAGGTCTGGTTGTCTGGTCTCCTGTCCACGAGATCCCAGGGACAAAAAGGAGCTCCCTGTTTCCATGAGATCATAAAGACTATGCACAGTGCGGGAGAAACAGCTTGAAGTGATTGTCGGGTGGGACTAGCACTGTCCCAACATATGCAGTAATCAGTGTGCCAAGGAGTGTGCTCGTAATGATGCAGGGGAAGTTTGCGGAGTCCGACGAAGCCAAACGTGCAACCGGAAACCTGTGGTAGCTTGCACTCTGTAGCGTGTGGTGTCAGAGGGCTGTTGGGGGAAGTCTGCTGAATCCGCGGGACCCGAGCTGGAAGCCTAGACAGTCTCGGACCTCCAGATCGGGATGACGACAGTGCCTGACATAGAATCCTTAATCCGAGGTCGCCGGCTCCCTCTCCCTGGCTGAGGCCACAAGGTACTCTATTGTTGAGAAAATCATGACTGGACCAGAGGGGTTTCGTTGTGATGTGTGTGCACCAACAGCTGGCTGTCTGGAATAACTGCAGCTTGCAACTCGGCCTGAGTTGAAAGAGTTCTCCAAATTGGAAGTGCACTAGCTTCCGGTGTCGCAGTGTTTTGCTTACAGTTGGGATGGTGAGCATACACTTGTGAAGGTGCCGCTGGGTGCCCGAGGACCTAATCTGGATGGACAAAACCAAGTAACTGTTTGCTTCCGCTTAGGTGGTTCCGGCCATCTGATCAAAGTGTCATCAGCTGGGGCAATGTGTATCATTGGCTGATGTAGTTTGAGTGGCTGAGGTGCTGAGTCATGAGGCAGTGTAAAAACCTGTGATTTCTTGGCCATTACAACTGTAGGGGCCAGGCGATATTGGGAATGTCATGTTTTATGCCAATGTGATAGCAGGAAAGTGGAATACTTCTGAACAGCCTGCATATGTGTTTCTGTCATTACTGATGTGGGAGGGATCGCTTGGCTGATGAACACCTTGAGGAAGTACACACATGGCTGAGGGGTGAGCCCCTTTGCTGCAGCGGCAATTCCGCCGCAGCGCTAGGGGGGAGAGGGGCCGAGCGGCGCTCACATGCTCGTGACGGAACGGCTCCGTCACGAGCATCGGTTGAGCTGTGCTCATGACGGAGGGTTCCGTCATGGCCCCGCCCGCTCAATAGAACACGCCGTGTAGGCGCGAAATCAGCGCCGCGCAGGCGCGCCAAGCGGGCCATGACGGAACCGCTCCGTCATGAGCACAGCTCAACCGAGGCTCGTGACGGAGCGGTTCAGTGACGAGCATGGAAGCGGTTAATGGGGCCAGTGAATACCTATGACTAGTACATATATGTTAATGCCATTCTGCTGCTAATGGGAGAGTTTGACAATTGCATATAACTGTAAAGTATACATCCAATATGTATGTCATTTTGATTTCAATGTGTGTGCAATAAAAAGACCAGTGTTTTATATATACACAGTGTGCAGTCTTTTTGTAGTGTGCTCAGGGTGTTGCGAGGGTGGTATTTTGCTAATTCTTTACACTTTGACCCTGAGGATAAGCCTCACTGCTCTGTGCCAAGCCACCCAAGGGTAAGCACAGGTTATCGGGCAAGTGTATTGTACTTATCCTATCTAGGATGGTGGATGCTGCCTGGCTTCGATACATTCCAGCTAGCTAGCAACCGCTGGATCTAACACTCCCGCTCTGAGCTTTCCCACCAAATGGCAATTGCTTCACCGGGACTTCTTACGATGGCTTTCTATCCTTGTGGAGCCCACCTCAGTGACAGCCTGCTGCCTTGCCCTGCTGAGGATTTTGACTTTCATTTCAGAGACTAAGTCGGAAGGTAAACTTCTGTATCCAACCGTGCTCCATTGCAGTCAGTCTAAAGTCGGGCCTCAGTACCGATAAAGAGCAACCAGAGAGCTGTGACTGGAGTGCAATGCTTTTTGGCAATATTTTCTTTTAAAACTTTTGAAATTCATATCTCGGGTTCCCCTTATTGGACTTTTGTCATTTTTGGTGCTACACTGTTCATTAAGTCGTCTCTATTTTTATGATTGAAGTGGGATTTTTATTGTGTTGTTTTTTGACTTTTTAACTGTTTTTGTACTTCTAAATGCCTTACACGTTCTCCTAAGTTAAGCTTGTTCACTCTGTGCCATAACTACTAAGGATTGAGCTCAGGTTTAAATTACTAAAACTTTAACTGGACCTACAATGGAAAGTGACATTATTACTTGTAGTGGACTACCATCAACCCCAACTAATAATCCACTTTCTCACAGTAATATACATTGTGTCAGCACTAAATATGCTCCGGTGTGATCTAAAGGGAGTTTTCCCTCATTCACATGGGGTTGTGGCCTCGTACAAATTAGGAATAACTTTGTCCTGCCTACCTCTTACTATAGATCTTCAGCAGACACACTGTCTGTACGTCACAAAGGGATACACAGTTGGTGTTCCCCAGAGGGAATCAACTGGGTGCAGGCCTTAGGGGTCCTATGCGCATTACCAGGCAACGTCCTGCAAGCAGTTGCAATAACTCACTGCCCCCGCCTGCATGGGTACCTGCTACACCTCAAATAGGATGACTGCTCTCAGTGCGATGTGAAAGGGAGGCAGACCGCTTTAAGGAGCTACTCCGCCTTTCACTAATGCACTGTTCACAATTCTGGAGTATGTTTGTGCCTGCAATGTGAACAGCACACAGAGTAACATGGCTCAGTGTCCCAGTCTGCGAGCAGCACACTCAGTCAAGGATGCCCTACAGTGCAGAATGGCTCACTGTACCCTTTGTGTAATACAGACCCAGGAAACTGCAAATTAAAAGAAAAAGTGGTGATACACACGGAGCCTTTGAAACATACCATGATCACATGCCACTTCCAATGTAACATACTAACATACTAAACTACTGTGGGGCAACCCAGTAACCCAGGGAACTTGACCTACTCAAATAAAAACATATAATAATGGTCCCCTCGGGGGAGGATATAATCCTAAACCTCCTAGGCTAAATATAGTCATCCAAACCATTTGGATAGAGTTTCCAAGTATGTTTAATTCAACATATCGTATAACATGGCAGGTGCACCAAAAAGATGCATTGAACGGGAGTAGTGACAATAGTGAAAAGTAGCGTGTGGGTGCTGTACAAAAATATATACAACATATTGGGTTATACACAACATATATACAGACTAACTAGGTGCTGACAGAATGCTGATTCTTCAACATGACTCAAAGTAGGAGTACAGTGTGTGAATGCTGATAAATCACAAGAGTCACTAGTTTCTTTTTGTTGACATAATAGACGGGGGTAATCATCAGGACAACAAAAATTGGTAGCAACCAGTATAGATGGAAAGACTCAAGTTGAATAAATCAGTACAACACATAAATGGAGATTCTATACTTCAAGATGAGACAGCCCTCAAAACTGTCGTACCGGCTATGCGATGATCAAGCTTCTATTTCACAAGCACTGTGCATGTGCAGGCACAACAGTGTTGAGGTTTCCAGTGTCTACCATACGCAACACATCTGT
This sequence comes from Lissotriton vulgaris, assembly GCF_964263255.1. Taxonomy (NCBI): domain Eukaryota; kingdom Metazoa; phylum Chordata; class Amphibia; order Caudata; family Salamandridae; genus Lissotriton; species Lissotriton vulgaris. The sequence goes on from NC_141685.1 coordinate 2,050,626,210, forward strand.
TTTCTCTAACTACATGACGGTGCCCAATTCCAGCCTCTCAGAGCGGTCTCATTTTGACTATTGTTATTTTTTTCACTACCACTTTAACAGCTGCGGTTTGAGCTTGGATGCCTCACTAGGTTTTGATACCCATAGTAGACAGTCAAAATCCACTTTAAAGTCTAAAGAACTGGAAAACGTCTGGAAAAGCTTGTCATTCTTTTTCTGTGCAATTTTTTGAATATCCAGTTACTATTGACACGCTGCAAAGTCCTGTAAAGTTCTTAGTCAATTTGAAAGGTTTACCACGCTACTGATGTTGCTTGTGAAAAATGATGCTATGATGTATGATAAGCAATCATGCCCTAACTTAACACCTTGAAGATACAAAAAAAGCCAATGTCCCTACCCTCCCATTACGAAAACTAATATCCCACTAACAACCTTATCTTGCTGAGAAAGATATGTGGTTAAGGTTTCCTGCTAGCCGCAAGAAACTAAAATATTGTTGGAATGGTGAAGGCCTCAGGGAAGGGGAGTTTTTGAATTGTGGTTTCATCTCATCATTTCTAAATCTAAGAATACATTTTCCCTGGAGACGCCACGGATGCCGAGTGCTACCTCATATGCCTAGTCATGTAGACTGTCATCATCGGACTCATGGACTTTTTGATTTGAGCAGAAATGGAATATAAGGCAGGTTTTTTCTGTAGACCTCTATGCCAAGTAAAACTTGGTGGACTATGTCTGCAGAAAACTACCTGGAGTGTCAGGATTACATATGGAAATCATCATGATTTCCACAGAAGAAAACTTTCCTCAGGAGGAAACAGTGAAGAGTCAGGTAAATCCACATTCATAATTACAAAACAAAGTGCTCCTGGTATAGGGTATAATAAGGTATTAAATTCTGCATTTAGAAGTATGTACATTTCATTCTCAAATAATAGTGCCATAAAGCCTCCTGCTCTACTTTCTTCACTTAATAAAATATTGATAATTAATCTTTACATTTTATACACAGGAATCCTGTAACCTAGACAGTAAATACTCTTAGGGAGCAATGATAAATACAACTAATCACTTCTTCATCCAGCTTCTCAGTTAGTTGGCCTATTAATAAGATGTAAAACACAGCCTTCTACCTGTCCCAGAGATTGTTTTTCCCTACTCAACACAAAAAGACATGGTCTTTTTAGTTTGTTCAAGAATTGAAAACCCACTTTGCTACCTGCTTGAAAGCGGCTCTTTCTGTGAAATGCAGGTAGCACTAATGGTTACAATGAATCTCCACCAGCCATGTGTGGGGAATTCTACAGCTAAAACACTGAAACTGTGGGTCTAAGTAGATTATACAGGCTTTAATTTGCCACCATGGTACTACACTGTATACACGAGTTAATCACTGCTCAGTAGACCGTTAGTTTCTCAAATTCAAAAACATTTTCACTTATGTTTTTTTTCTGTGACCATGCTTACAATTTCTACTTGCCACGGAAGTTACCAGAATCCATGTATTTCAGTCATTTTAATCAAAATAGTCTTCAATATCTACATTTGGATCCAAAAGATTTTCTCCATACATTGAGAGGTCCATTTGATTTAATATCAAGTTTTCAAAGGTTTCATCTAAATCTGTTTCACCAATGAGTACAGCACCCATCATTCGTCCATTTTGCATCACCGTTTTCACATATTCGTGTCCTTTGGTGCACCGCAACAATAACTCATGGTCTGAACCAAGTCCCTGTGCATTGTATTTTCCTAATAGCACGACCTGAAAAAGAAGTAAAAAAGCTGAGTAAACCTGCAAATACAGTTCCATTATTAGGTAATGTAGAGCACAGTGAAACTAGGGCATAATTAACAAAAGGTTATTCTGTACCATCTAAAAGGGCCTAATACTAATATCACCATTTGAATACCAGAATGCTAAATATTTACTAAATAATATACTGCAGCCATGCAACTCAGGACATATTGCCTAACAAAGCAGTCTGGGCAAGATGTACGACTGTTTTTCGTGGTCGCAAATGGAGACTTGGGCTTTTGCAACCACTAAAACGTCTTGTGCAATGTACCAACCCTATTTTGTGAGTCGGTAGCCTATTATTGACTCGCAAATTAGGGTTTGCAAGTCGCTATTAGGAAAGGGCGTGCCAAGGGCGTCCCTTCCTAATAGCGAATTGCAAGGGCATGTACAATTGTTTTGAAACAGGAATGCGGTCGGAAAACAATCGCAGTTTACTGGCTACGTCAAGTAGGTGGTAAGTCTGACCTAAACGGGAAGGGAGTCTCCAGGGGACCCCTTCCTATTTGTGATAGGCAGCAAAAATGTTTAAGAGCACAGCACTTACTTATCGACAAAAACGGTTTCTCAAGAGACGAGTTTCGGCCGGAGGATCGGCCTTTTCAAACTTGGCGAGCGCCATTAAAAACCACACCTTTTATACACTGAGGTAGTGCACGTGATACACAAGTATAAAATAAATACTTTTCATTTATCTTGTTCTCCATACAAATTGTAAAATTAGCTTTAAAATTAGGTTTAACATTTGGCTTATGAACTGCATTGCTGCTATGTTTCAAGCACAACATCCTGCAAGTAAAATGGAACCCATTACATTCATTTCAACATTTTGTATCAGCAGCGTGGTGATATATACATATATTTATATATATCTATACAATCATTACAAATTCAAAAGTTATACCTTAAATGCATAATTTACGCACCACCTTAAAGCTAATATAACTATTTATTTTGTCTCCACTTAAGCCAGAGATACATTTAAAAGCGTAAACGTGTTCTTATATCTTTAATTTATAAGTCACACAACACCTTCAGATTATTATAACTTGCAGACCTCTAGACACAGGGCTTTGAACTTGATAGCCACACTACCTTAACTATAATTCGCACCTTCTCCTTGCACTACTAATATCTTTTAAGACTGGAATAGCATTGAGCAGTGTACAGTGGAGTGGCATAGTCAAATAGGATAGAGTTGAGTGGAGCAGAGTGGAGTTGTGTATAGTGGAATAGCGTAGAGTGGAGTGGCATACATTAGAATAGGGTCGAGTGGAATACCGTAGAGTGGAGTGGCGTAGCGTGGAATAGCATACTGTGGAGTTGCATGGAGTGTAGTAAAGTGCAATAGCGTAGAGTGCAGTAGCATAAGGCTATCGAGTAGAAATCTATTTAGTTGTTTTCACACTACGTGCAATATAAAATTCTGCATTGGTGGAAAAATGTGTCTTAGGGCCCCCTTGACCAATCATGGGGAATTAAAGGTGTGAAGGACAAGTGTGTAGGTGGGTAGAGGACTGCATACATAGTGGATAGGCATTTGAAGCAGTCCATGTGCTAAGGCCTGGCTCAGTGCACGAGTACTTGGTTACTGACTGAATGATTAGAGTACTGCAAGAAGAGTGCCTGGGTGAATGTATCAGTGTTTGGGTTTTGGTGCAGTGAATGGATTTGTACATGGTGCTGAATGAGTCACTCGAGGAGTGCAAAGGGAGTGACAGGGTGTTTGCTGGAAGTGTATGGATACTGACTGGGGAACTGAAGGTGTAAAAGACAAGTGTGTAGGTGGTTAGAGGACTGCATGCATAGTGGATAGAGGTTTGAAGCAGTCCATGTGCTAAGACCTGGGTCACTGGATGAGTACTTGGGTACTGACTGAATGATTTGAGTACTGCAAGGAGAGAGCCTGGGTGAATTTATAAGTGGTTGGGTTTTGGTGCAGTAAATGGATTAGTACATGGTGCTGAATTGCTCGATAGAGGAGTGCAATGGGAGTGACAGGGTGTTTGCTGGAAGTGTGTGGATACTGACTAGGGAATTGAAGGTGTGAAAGACAAGTGTGTAGGTGGTTAGAGGATTGCATACATAGTACTTGGGTACTGACTTAATGATTAGAGTACTGCAAGGAGAGTGCCTGGGTGAATTTATAAGTGGTTGGGTTTTTGGGCAGTAAATGGATTAGTACATGGTGCTGAAAGGATCAGTAGAGGAGTGCAAGGGGAGCGACAGGGTGTTTGCTGGAAGTGTATGGATACTGACTAGGGCATTGAAGGTGTGAAAGACAAGTGTGTAGGTGGTTAGAGGACTGCTTGCATAGTGGATTGGGGTTTGAAGCAGTCCATGTGCTAAGGCCTGGCTCACTGCATGAGTACTTGGGTACTGACTGAATCATTAGAGTACTGCAAGGAGGGTGCCTGGGTGAATTTATAAGAGTTTGGATTTTGGAGCAGTGAATGAATTAGTACATGGTGCTGAATGGGTCACTGGAGGAGTGCAAGGGGAATGACAAGGTGTTTGCTGGAGTGTATGGATACTGACTGGGGAATTGAAGGTGTGAAAGCCAAGTGTGTAGGTGGTTAGAAGACTGCATGCATAGTAGATAGGTGTTTTAAGCAGTCCATGTGCTAAGGCCTGCCTCAGTGCATGAGTACTTGGGAAGTGACTGAATGATTAGAGTACTGCAAGGAGAGTGCCTGGGTGAATTTATAAGTGTGACTAACCAGTCCTAAAGCCAGTGCTATGCTAAAAGACACTTAGAATACAGTTAAAACACCTACATACACTAGGGAACACTATGCGCTGGGGTACCCCTGTAATTAGAATGACCTCCTATGTAAGCCCCTAGTACATAATAGGGCAGGGGGATTAAAACTACCTCTTAAAACGTGCCACGGGGTGCGTTTGCACACTGGTGAAGGGAGGAGGCTGAGTTGACGTGTGCATACACTCCCTGTGGCCGTTTTAATTTAGGGGATTAAGTCCCCTTGAATCCTGAGTGTTCCTTGGGTCCAACTAGCCCACCAATTATCTCCAGTTAGCACCACAGAGCTGCGTTGCAGAGAGTTGCCAAAAGTGGCACAGCCTGGACCCCCTCTCTGCAATGCACCTGGTGGACTAGTTGGCCCCCAGGGGCCCTCAGGATTGAAGGCGAATTATGCACCAAATGGCATGTTTGCATATGTCACCTCAGGCCCCATCATCTCCCTTCACCACTGTTTAAATACGCCCCGTGGCCGTTTTAATTTGAGGGATTAAGTCCCCTCGAATCCCGAGTGTCCCTTGGGTCCAACTAGCAAACTAGCCCACTAGGTACCTCCAGTAAGCGCCACAGAGATGCGTTGCAGAGAGGTGTAAAAAAGGTCACGGCCTGGGCCACCTCTCTGAAACACAGCGCAGTGGCGCTTACTGGGAGCACCTGGTGGTATAGTTGGCCCCCTGGGTCCCTCAAGATTGAAGGCAAATTATTTCTCCAACTTAAAACACGGCACATCATCTCAGGCCCCATCCCCTCCCTTCACCACTGTGTAAACGCGCCCTGGGTCGGTTCTAAGTTGGGAAATTAAGTCCCCTTGAATCCTAAGGGTCCCTAGGGTAACACTAGCCCACTAGGTACCTCCAGTAAGCGCCACAGAGCTGCGTTGCAAAGAGGTGTAAAAAGGGGCGTGGTCTCTGAACACCTGTCTGCAACGCAGCTCTGTGGCGCATACTGGAGGTACCTGGTGGGCTAGTTGGTCCTCAGGGACCCTCAGTATTGAAAGAGAATTAATTCCCCAACTTACAACTCGCCACAGGGCGTGTTTGCACAATGGTGAAGGAAGGAGGCGTGGCCTGAGGTGACATGTCTGCAAACACGCCCTGTGGTGCGTTTTAAGTGGGAGAATTAATTCCTCCTCAATCCTGAGGGTCCCTGGGGGCCTACTAGCCCACCAGGTACCTCCAGTATGCGCCAGAGAGCTGTGTTGCAGAGAGGTGTTCAGAGGTCACACCCCTTTTTACAATACACTGCAATGCAGCTCCGTGGCACTTACTGAAGGTACCTGGTGGGCTAGTTGGCCCCCAGGGACCTTCAGGATTGAAGAGGTATTAATTCCTCAACTTAAAATGTGCCAAAGGCCGTGTTTGCACACATGACACCTCAGGCCCTGTGGCGCGTTTTAAGCTGGGGGATTGACTCCCCTTGAATCCTGAGGGTCCCTGGGGCACAACTAGCCCACCAGCTACCTCCCTTAAGCGCCACAGAGCTGCGTTGCAGAGAGGTGTAAAAAGGGGTGAATATCTCTCTGCAACGCAGCCGCCTGGTGCATACCGGAGGTTCCTGGTGGGCTAGTTGGCCCCAGGTAACCCCAGTATTCAAGGGGAATTTGTTCCCCATCTGCAAAAGCGCCAGGGGGCACGTTTGCAGAGTGGTGCAAGGAGGGGGTGTGGCCTCTGATGCAATGCCGGTCTTTTATAAAAAAAAAGTTTAAGAAGGGGGGGCTGTGTGGCCCCCCTTACTTTACTTTTTTAACGGCCCAGAGGACCCCATCTCCCAGGGCCTGACCCCCTTTTTAGGTCGAGCTGGTAAGCATCCATAGGATGCAGTCCAGATCGACAACTATAGTTATCGACTTCGGGGGAATGACGGACAAGAGGGTGCCACGCGCTTTTTCAATGGATTTGACCTTGTGCATGCGCACGTCGGCTCCGTCTATATTTGCAGCAATTCAGCCATGCATGTACACAGACACACACGTGCGCACGCGCACACACACACACACACACACAGAGGCACCCAGACTCAGGCAGACACATACAGGCAACCCCCTCTCCCCTCTCTTACCTAACCGGGCTTCGCGCGCAGATTTAACATCGTGGACTCGCATGCCCAGCCTCCCGGCTCCGTGCACATCTCCTGTCTGTCCCACATTCACACAGCGCCTCTCTCAATCACGCATGCAGCCCCCCCTGAACACAGACAAGCACATACACACACCCGCCCCCCCCTACAACTAAGCCCCACTCACCCATCGACGTCCTCAGTCGCCCCTCCTGACTTCTGCAGCCACCGCGCGACAGCCGTGACGCTCCCGAACTACCGGTTTCGGGGCGTGCACGCTCACTGCTTGTTTATTTCTTCTTTTCCTTCAACGCTGCTATAATGGAGTCCGTCGTTTGTCTCTACCGGTGTTAGTGTCTCTCGCACTGATGGCTGATATTGCAGAAAATGCGCCTGGCGGTGGGTGACTTGTTTCTTTGAACACCCCTCCTCCTTCCCTAAAGCGGTAATTTACTGGTTCTACTGTATCTTCGTTTTCTGTTTGCTCTGGGCTTTTGCCCATATGTTACTACAAACTCCTCAGACTGCTCTTTTTTGTTCCTGTGCGTAGTGTACAATGCTGGTTATATATGATACACGACCATCCCTAAATGTAAAGATGTTCATGCATTTTTCGCAAATACTTTTTTTTACAATCTAAACAACATTCATTAGCTACAAAATGTGTGTTCAATGCTTTAAACCATCCTGTACTTTCACAAAACTTATTTGAACGTGTTTATCAATGCTTCATGGACGGTTAGTATAATACCGTTATGTGTGCATGCAAGCGCGCGCCTTACCTTGCCACTTGTAGACATGCTGAATGCCCCGAGCTCGCCTCACAGTGAAGCAGTGTGTTAGGCGACTGGCCCAATGTGTGGCTATACCCACCGTCTACAGTTTTATAGGTTTCACATTTAAAGCCAAGCCTCCAGACACGTGACGTGTTCATTTGATTCCCAACCCTCCTGCCCTGCCGTCCTCCCTTTGTGAACTTATGGTTATATATACAGAGCAAGTCACAACTTAGGCTTGTTTACACCCACAAATAATGTTGTAACCAAAGTTATTTTTTCAATATTTTTACTAAGGTTGCTGAAGGCTTCTGTACAAAAAAAAAACGTGCGCTACTGTGGGGCATTAATTCACGTTTTGATGAAAAACACACTTGTGGCCTGAAAGAGTCATCTTCGTTCAATACAGGCTTTATCGCCTACATCACTTTGAGACCTGCTGGCCCCTACTTCGAAAGGAAAACAAGCAATTTTATCTCATAAAACAGGATCATATTAGGCGTAAAAACTACAAGTTAGAATATTTACAAAACACGTTTTAAAGTGCACATAAATAAGCTAGTGATGCTCAAGTCCTTAACGTTTTCGTACATGCTGTTGCAGGCATAATAGCTATGCGTTTCTACGACCGCATTTTAAGAGCGCTGCTTTTCAGCATGTTTGTTTTCCTTTCTGCCCTCTCATCGCCGAAGCGCACGCCGCTGTTTCCACTACACTTATTCTCCCCGGCTTCCCCCAACAACACTTCCCACACCGGACTGTGCATATGTCCGACCACATTCTAAGAGTTTCTGCAGCGGGCATCTGTTTTGGGTGTGGAACCTATACGGTACATGTTCCTGCTTTTAGCTCTACCTCTCAGTTTGTACCAAGCAGCGAGGATATCTGTGCCACCCCTGAGTCTGCAACATTTGGAGCCTCTGCTGCGAGCACCGCCACCTCTGAAGTTCCCGTTTTATTCTGAGCTGTCCAGCCTGACTTTACTCATCACAGAATACTCTGAGCCATGAAGAGCTGCATGGCAGCGCAGAGATTTCTTTCATTAGTGAGGTCTTTGTTTAAGCGTTTACACAAATTGCTTAAACAAAAAAAATCTGTTTCAATAGAAAATCACCATAGTGCACCACGGGAATGATAGTCGGTATTATAGTTACATGTGATTGCAAACACTCTGTGACCAAAAAGAGGTAGGGTTTGTTTCAGATTTTAATACTATGAAAAAGCATAATGATAACATCACTGCAAACGATCGGCCCGATGATGACCGCGCAGGATATCAGAAAAATACTGTTGTTCAAGTTGATTCGAATCCAAAGTGCTTACCATGAAATAAATAATAAATCTGTGAACTGGACACATTTTTAACTTTCCTAATCATACCTTGCAACATTACTTGTTTTAATTTATCCGGTCTTCGGTGATCGGGTTTTTGATCACTGTTTATAGAATATTGATTTGTCGAGCCATTGAAGCAATTGCGAGTCCGCTAGCAGATATTCAACAATGGACAAGAAATCATTTGACGTGGTGCTGGATGAAGTGCGAAAGGTAAAATTAAAAAGTTCGTTTTAAAAGGTTGTTTAGTTTCTAAAACCAGAGGTTGCATAGCTGGAAAGTTAACCCGGTCCATGCGTGAATAGCTAGCTGCTCCCGTGCCAGTGTTTTTTCTTAGCATGCTGGGATGTATAGTCCTGATTTTATAGTAGTGGGCTAAACAAGAGACAAGTCCGAGAATACAAAAAAAACAAAAAACTGCTCCGGAGCAGTTACTCATGGACCGTAGAAACTTGGCTTGGCTGGTGGGGGTAGATAAGGGCTAAAGAAATATGAAACACTGCATGGGTAGATATTGTAAATCCAACGCACAAATCTACTCATTAGAAGCATTTCGATGAACCAATTTGATATTCCATTTTTCAAATGCCTTATCTGCATCTTTCGTACACTCTTGGCTTGTATACTATGAGCACTGTAGGTTGTTATCCATACTGCATCTGTGCATTCTTATTTACCGTCTAAATAATGACACCTCAAAGATAACTGTGTTAGCTTCTTATTTTCCATGTATTCATTTGTTCCTTCTTTAAATATTTTACCACCTAACATGTGAATAATGTAATTCGGTTTGCAAACGAGCAATACTCATACTCCATTTTCTGCCCCTTTCTAGGACATTCAGCAATAATCTAAAAGCTGAGCTTTCATTGCTAGGTTCCCAAAAATTAGTGCTGGTTGGCGTGGGCTCCACCTCCAAACAACGGCTCAGATTAAGCACTGCCAATACAGTCTGTTGCCTTCTGCTAGGGCTCTAATTGAGTTTCGGATTATCACTTTGAGGTAGGTGGTAGTGGGATGAGTTCTGGCCTCAGCATCCCGTCCCTGCCCTGCAATTTATGGAAGGAGAGAGGTTAGAACGTGCCACGATTCAGCCCACTGGCTGTACAGGGTGGAAACAATTTTTTTTGTGCAAAACAGTTCACATCAATACAACCATTTTATGGTTCCCAATCCAAACTACAAGTAATGTTTGTATTTACCCATGTTTTTAATATCGTAGGACAAATATATGTTAATATTTTCAATGCACATTGTATTTAACACAAATGTCCTGTGTTGCACTCGACCCAGGGGTGTCCAACGCAGCTCCAAGAGGGCGAGAAGCATGGCAGACTTCTTTCCTGTGGGAAATAGCATGCAGAAACATGTTATGGGATCCCCCTTTTTTCTCGTTCCCCTCCTTGACGAGACACCGTGAAATTTTCAGGATAGGAGCAGACTGGAGCCGGCCATAAGCTTTGAAAATTTCGTGAAGATTAGTCAATCGGCGCCAAAGTTATTGGGAATAGAATGTTGCGGATTTCCTATGGAAAATAGGTCCTAACTATAACTACCAGTAGGATATAGATATATATATATATATATATATATATATATATATATATATATATATATTTACTCTCCACGGCTCATTTGCGGCGGAACCTCCCGTAGTCTGGTGGCGCGTTTTACACTGGCAGAGCCCCGCCAGTCCGTCAATTTTCCAAAAGTATCCAAGTTAAAACGCACGCTCAGAAATCAAGTGGTACACAGTGTTGCTTTATTGCTGTTACGCGTTTCGGAAGCCTCTGCTCCTTTGCTCACACAACAATCCATTAGCTTTCCACCAGTTACATACACAGTTTGTGTTAACCATAGAAACAGGACTGCACATTTCATTTTGGCTGACCTCTTGGAGTGTACCTGTTTCACATTGTTATTTTACACCTGATGTCTCATTTTACAAAACCACTTAGTTCATTATAGTAGTTAAGTACATTTCATTCTTTGTCTCAGATTTCTTTCGCCACAGTGGCTAATTGTGCAATTACTTTTTCTAATCCCCTCTTCTTTCGCCTAGTGGCTTAGTCAGGGTTCAATGTCTCTGGGGAAAGCTTGTTTTTAAAAACATAAAGTGCCAAACGTGAACTAAAGTGAATAAGTTTTTACTTTACAAAGTGAAGAAGTCTTCTACTCTATTCTCCCGTGAATCCTCTGGGTGACCGGGTCAATTGCTCGTGAAGTGCACGTGATCCCTAATGAGAGCATCTTGATTCTACCTGTTAGAGTAAAACAGAAATAAAAAATTACAATTGTGCTACGATTCTCATTAAAAACATATATATACATTTCAAGCTTAGATTTTCTTAGAACAACACTACTTCATTGTGATAAACATACATTAATCTGATTTTCGGACACAGTATTCATGCTTTCCAGTTATACCCTTATGACTCATATAGGTGAACTGCTAGCTCTTCATGGTCATTGTGTCCATTCGACTGTCGTGTTTCTAATTCTAGAATCCATTTTGATTCTTTCTTTCTTAACTGTACCTCTCTGTTACCCCCTCTCTGGTTTTGCCTCACTTGTTCTATTGCAAAATACGTTAACAGATTGCAATTAGATCTATGATGTTGGGCAAAATGTCTTGCAACTGGGTATTGTGGGTCCTGGTTCGTAATTGCCCTTAAATGTTGCATCACTCTATTCTTGGCCATAACTGTCGTGCTGCCTACATATCTTTTCTTGCACGGACATTCAAGTACGTATATCACATGTGTTGAGCTACACGTCAGAAACTGAGTTATCTTCCTATTCGTCTTGCCATGAGGGATATCAAAGTCTTTTCTCATAGGGCTATGTTTGCAGGCCTTACAGTGCCCGCATGGGAAAAAGCCTACAAGGTCATGTTGGTTCCTATCCTTGTAGTCCGTGATGTCTCCCTTCGTAATTATGTCCCTCAAACTGCGACTCTTTCTATAAGTGATAGCTGGTCTGGTACTCAGTTCAGGGCCAATGATAGGATCACTTTTTAGGATGTTCCAATTCTTTGCAATTATTTTCTTTACCTTATGAGACCCCCTGTTGTATGTTAAGATTACTCTGGTGGTCTCATTCCCTAGGTCTTCCTTCTCCTTTGTTATCAAGGTACTTTCCCTTGTTATGTTCTCCATTTTAGATAAGGCTCTATCTAGGACCCACTTGGGGTAACCCCTTTCCTTAAATCTCTGTATCATGTTTTCACTTTCTTGTTTATACTCCTCTGTACTAGAACAATTTCTCCTTGCTCTTAGAAGTTCCCCGTAGGGGATGCTCCATTTTAGGGTGTAAGGGTGGCTGCTAAGGGCATGGAGGACACTATTGCCTGCGGTATCCTTCCTAAACAATTTCGTTTTCAAACAGTCATTTTCGGCCCTTACCTCTACATCTAGATATTCAACCTTGCATCTGTCCTTCTGATGGGTCAGTTTTATATTGTACTCATTGGCATTCAATTGCTTCGCGCCGAGTTTCGCGAATTTGTTCCTAGGGAAATGGTAAGAGGAAATATACAATGACCCCCAGTACAGGCAGGCATTTAAGAGAGTCAAGGTATGGCTCAGATATATAGATTAGCTGTTTGTGGTGTGGAGTGGAAGTGATGTAGAAGCGGATGAATTTGTGGAACAATTGAATGCCAATGAGTACAATATAAAACTGACCCATCAGAAGGACAGATGCAAGGTTGAATATCTAGATGTAGAGGTAAGGGCCGAAAATGACTGTTTGAAAACGAAATTGTTTAGGAAGGATACCGCAGGCAATAGTGTCCTCCATGCCCTTAGCAGCCACCCTGACACCCTAAAATGGAGCATCCCCTACGGGGAACTTCTAAGAGCAAGGAGAAATTGTTCTAGTACAGAGGAGTATAAACAAGAAAGTGAAAACATGATACAGAGATTTAAGGAAATGGGTTACCCCAAGTGGGTCCTAGATAGAGCCTTATCTAAAATGGAGAACATAACAAGGGAAAGTACCTTGATAACAAAGGAGAAGGAAGGCCTAGGGAATGAGACCACCAGAGTAATCTTAACATACAACAGGGGGTCTCATAAGGTAAAGAAAATAATTGCAAAGAATTGGAACATCCTAAAAAGTGATCCTATCATTGGCCCTGAACTGAGTACCAGACCAGCTATCACTTATAGAAAGAGTCGCAGTTTGAGGGACATAATTACGAAGGGAGACATCACGGACTACAAGGATAGGAACCAACATAACCTTGTAGGCTTTTTCCCATGCGGGCACTGTAAGGCCTGCAAACATAGCCCTATGAGAAAAGACTTTGATATCCCTCATGGCAAGACAAATAGGAAGATAACTCAGTTTCTGACGTGTAGCTCAACACATGTGATATACGTACTTGAATGTCCGTGCAAGAAAAGATATGTAGGCAGCACGACAGTTATGGCCAAGAATAGAGTGATGCAACATTTAAGGGCAATTACGAACCAGGACCCACAATACCCAGTTGCAAGACATTTTGCCCAACATCATAGATATAATTGCAATCTGTTAACGTATTTTGCAATAGAACAAGTGAGGCAAAACCAGAGAGGGGGTAACAGAGAGGTACAGTTAAGAAAGAAAGAATGAAAATGGATTCTAGAATTAGAAACACGACAGCCGAATGGACACAATGACCATGAAGAGCTAGCAGTTCACCTATATGAGTCATAAGGGTATAACTGGAAAGCATGAATACTGTTTCCGAAAATCAGATTAATGTATGTTTATCACAATGAAGTAGTGTTGTTCTAAGAAAATCTAAGCTTGAAATGTATATATATGTTTTTAATGAGAATCGTAGCACAATTGTAATTTAAATTTTGTTTTACTCTAACAGGTAGAATCAAGATGCTCTCATTAGGGATCACGTGCACTTCACGAGCAATTGACCCTGTCACCCAGAGGATTCACGGGAGAATAGAGTAGAAGACTTCTTCACTTAGTAAAGTAAAAACGTATTCACTTTAGTTCACGTTTGGCACTTTATGTTTTTAAAAACAAGCTTTCCCCAGAGACATTGAACCCTGACTAAGCCACTAGGCGAAAGAAGAGGGGATTAGAAAAAGTAATTGCACAATTAGCCACTGTGGCGAAAGAAATCTGAGACAAAGAATGAAATGTACTTAACTACTATAATGAACTAAGTGGTTTTGTAAAATGAGACATCAGGTGTAAAATAACAATGTGAAACAGGTACACTCCAAGATGTCAGCCAAAATGAAATGTGCAGTCCTGTTTCTATGGTTAACACAAACTGTGTATGTAACTGGTGGAAAGCTAATGGATTGTTGTGTGAGCAAGGGAGCAGAGGCTTCCGAAACGCGTAACAGCAATAAAGCAACACTGTGTACCACTTGATTTCCGAGCGTGCGTTTTAACTTGGATACTTTTGGAAAATATATATATATATATATATAAATATATATATATATATATATATATATATATAAATAATATATATATATATATATATAAAAAAAAAAATATATATATATATATATATAAAAATAAAAAATAAAAATAAAAATATATATATGTATATATATATATATTTCTCCGAGATACTCCAAATCTGAACTCCCAATCTACGGGGTGGCGTGAAACCAGCGTAGTCAGCCGGCGATTAATATTCAGAAAAACGTAGTAACTTTCACGCTCTCAGACATATACAAACACTGCAGGCAGGATTTCATGCAGCAAAATTGGGTTTTTATATAAGTCATAAACCCGCCGAACGCGTTTCGCCACCATAGTGGCTTGTTCACACAGCGTTCATTAACACAGCCCCCTCCTTACACGCCGGTTTCATGCCACCCCGTAGATTGGGAGTTCAGATTTGGAGTATCTCAGAGAAATTGACTACTGCTCCTTTGATCAGTACTGGGACGTTGAATTAGTGGACCCCTGGCTGAAACGAAGTCCTGTGTTGAAAGAAGCCGCCGACGCTGCAGACGCTGTTACGGAGACGCCGCACGCTATCCCGGGACCGGGATACACCGTGCAGGTAAGAGACAGCGCGAAAAATAAAGGGCACTGGGACTGACCAAAAGGGCGGAACGCAAGACAGCGGGGGTACACAGACCCACAACCAAACGGGAAGGAACACTGATTGCTAGTGAAAATCCCGGGCAACTGAAGAGAGAAATGGCAAACATCACTCACTATATTGTGGGTAATTAATCTATGTGACATTATTTCTCGGGGCTGCATATGGTGAAAACGAATTCCCAAGTACCAGGGGAACCCTGTATTGTACAGAGGGACATTAGTGCAACACAGCGCGCAGTATTAGGTGCTGGGAAATCAGACAGATTTCCAAGTTACTAAGATGGATGAAGAAAAGGGAACGGAGAGAGGCTGCCCAAACACTGTTTGCAAGGGCACCAGGGATTGGGAAATCAATTCCAACAACAAGCCCCAATGAGATATCTATTATGGAAGTATTGAGAAAGTATGATAAACTCCACAAACAAGAGATATCGAAGTGGTGGGAAGCCACCTCTCTGCAGGATTACATAGATAAAGCAATGGTGCCACGAGGATTGAGAATTTACATCTCTCCCTCATACGATTCATTAGATCCAAAAATGTTGGAATATTGGTCTACAAATTCAGCCACAAGTTCTAGAAACATGCTGCAAATATTAGTTAAATACGCTTGGACTGATAGAGACAAAATTAAAAAGAAATGGAGGAAATTAAGCTTATATTGAACTCGCATTAAGACCAAGAAATAATTGTGAAGTATTTGGAGGAAATGAGAAAGCGCCTGAAAACACTAGAGGATGACATAAAGAAAAGAAAGCAGCGCAAGCTACATAGAGATTGTGGCGATTATGAAGCGGGCATAATTTTAACGTACAGTAGAAAATATGATCATTTGTATGACAAAATCAAGCCAACCAATAAGATGCAACAGCAACAAGCAGTAAGAGATGAAGATATCACAAGTAGAAGCGATATCAACACTGATGAATCAGAGACAAACAGAACCTCTGAAAGTTCTCTATCGGACACAGAACGCACGATACGCCCAAAACCAACTTTTTTAGACGAATATCGGCTCATGTAGGAGAGCCAGCAAACAACGGAGGAAAGCAGGAATCAGGCAGAGAAGAAAATAAAAGAGAAAAAAGTGGAGTACATGGGACAACGGCAAACTCGCTCCAAGAAACAACAATGATGGATGAGGAAATGGTAAACGCTTCAAATATAATCTCACTGCCACCCAGAAGAAAGCTATGGAAGCTCTAGCTGCAGATGATAACATCGTAATAAGACCTGCAGACAAGAGGAGGTACATATATAAAGGGTCGGAGTCTAATATAGACAAATAGGAAAAATCTCAAAATGGCACTTATTTTCTCAGTGAAATACTTTCATACTATCAAGGGCATCAATGTTGCTCAACAGACGAAAAAAAAAATCAATACATTCGGTGCATATTTATTTAGCACATCTTATGTTTATAAACTGCATGAATTTCAACCCAAAAGGTAGATGATATTGCAATTAATGCATTGGCAATATAAGCTTAGAATCAACACATTTCTATGTTATTAAATCAACTCAAAAACATGTCAATGCGCTCAAGGTGCATAGAGAAAAAGGGTTAATTAGAAGGGATGGGTAAGTGGGGGTGGAGGTGGGGACCGGGTAAAGGTGGTGTGACTGAGTAAAAATCACAGTGAAAAATGAAAAGCCTTTACAGCCTATATATAGATCTAAAGGTTCCAAAAACAATCTCAAACATAGGTTCCGTAGTTATCCATTATTTAGTCCTATGTTTGGAAACGTGAAGAGTAATGCTAGTCGACGTTTCGACCCCTGAAAGGTGCGGGTGATTCAGAACCTCAGGATGGGGTCTTCATCAGGACGTTGGATTATAACAGGAGCGCCTATAAATAATGTAAAAGCCATGAATGTATCTTATACTCCTATATATTAATTAATGCACTCGAAATTTGGTAAAACGTTACCTACTTCGCATGAGGCCCGTTTGGGCCTACAGCCTGGGGACCTTCCAAGGTTCCTTAGTGATACGTGAGGTCTGTAATTAAGTAAAGGCGGTATCAGTATAGTGGGCTGATCCACCGGGGATGAAGCAGAGTAAAACTACATCCTCAATGAAAAAGGGGGGGGAAGAACTTACTGGTCGCTTTCCCAAAGTCGTTCAAACATGTGGGGTTCTGTCGTCCACTGGACCGGCCGGTCCGTGGTGGAACGCCGTGTGTCTCTGAAAATGAAGTAGGGTATCACACTAAGTAATGGTAGTTGATCTGTATTAACGCGCCAAAATGTCACAGGGGATTGTTTCATAGAGAGCGCGGTTATTAAAGACAGGGGCCATCTGTCTCTCAAGGGGCAAAAGTGCTTTGCATGAATCCGCGTTAGCGTACCCAAAGTTACAGGGAAGGGGTGTCTGAGTCAGCGTTAGCGCACCCAAAGTTACAGGGAAAGGATGTCTGAAACGCGCGGTATTAAACGTATACAGCGACGGAGTCCCATTAAGGTAAGTTAACCCAGGCGGGAGAAAATCTCCATCAGTTTAGTGATGTTTCTTACGCGCGCTTCACTGAGGTTGAAGCCTAGAGTGTGGCTCACCTGATCGTAGCGCTAGTCTATCTCTTTCCTCTCCTCTGGCTGTCAGCAGTAAAGGGAGCCGCCGCGAGGTGCCGGCGCTAAATGCTGCTAGGGGGCTCGCCCTGCTCTGGCCAATCAGCTGCAAGTTGCCCAGGGAGTGAGGAGAAAGAGTTGTTGTTCCATATTAAGGGGCTGTTTTGGACAAGGGATCGTGGTTACGTTGTATACCTATGACCCAGGGAAGGCGAGTGCAACACAAACTCATATGTAACCCATTGTATGCCTGGACAGATTAAAAGCATAGTTTGCAAGCAAGATATCCACATGAAACACTAAGGGTGACACGACTCGATGTCATCATTAGGGTGCGGGAGTGGTATACAATAATGTACAAGCTTAATTATGCAGTCGATTGGTGCTTCAACATCACCCAAAGCAGGCCATCAATTCATTTAGTGTACATATCGATTATAATGCATTTGCTCAAGTTGTAAGAGACCATTATATACCCACATCTTTCTCTGATATTGATTGGCACAGCGTGACACAGTGTACATATCAATGAAATACTGTATGTGTATTCGAAAACAGTCATCTTTGCAGCCCACATTAAGGCATCCAGTCATTGGTTCAGTCCGGATCTAGAAGGGCCATCTGGGAGAAAGTGGTTTCCAGTTCATTAAGGCCCCTTTGTACAGAGTCAAAAAATTGCATCCATTTGCATTCACGCACATTAAGGATAGAGTTGAGATTGCCTCCCCGTGGGCCCAGTGTAATTTTCTCAATAACCACCCACTTGATTGATTCAGGTGTATGTGAGTGCTCCTGGAAGTTGAGGTTCCGTGACAATTGTAAGTGGTGTTTTCAACTCGCACGAATATGGTCGAGTCTAGTATCTATGAACCACAAATGACGAGTTTAGTAAGCGTGCGCAGTTTCGCTGTGCTAACTTAAACCGTTCGTTTGTTATGTGGGTTTCTCATCTGTACCCACGGGTTCCATCTTAGATACGGCATCCATTTTGTCTCTTGCCCTCAAGTAGCCAGCGAACGGACACTGTCCGCTTCGCGACCCTGGGACTTCCAAGATATGGCGGAAGACACATGTTCTTTGAAAGTGTCTTTATGACAAGGGGGTTGCTACTGTAAGGCAGACGGCGCCGCTCGAGGCTCATCTTGCCGCACGAGCTTATTGTCTCAGCCGTGCATCTCATTAGGCACGTCCCTTTGATGCCTGTATCTCGTGCTTCTCGACACCCCTTTTTTACACCCTCTCCGATCTCCCCACTGTCTCCGTCTTCCTCTGCACCTGTCTTCGTTCTTGTTTCGATCTACTTTACTGCTGATTGGAATTTGCTAATGGTGGGAAGATGGGTTTTTACAGTTGGGAACCGCCAAATGTTTCCGCACTTATGTTCCGGACCTTGTATGTTTCAAAGTGATCTAAACGACCCCCCTAAGAGCGACTTGTGGGAACCAGGTTGTAAACTATTGTGTCTCATGTTATCATATGGGTAAAAGTTGTATAAAAGGAGCGATCCACAGATACAATTTGAAGCAGTCTCCCCGAACTACACTCGATGTACTTCCTGTGACTTCTGTGTTCCCTGCAGTAAATAAACCTTGACTCTTTGACGCCGAAGGAAGTGTCCCGTGTCTCTGTGACTTGTACGCCGGAGCAGGTTACCCACGAAGGTTTCAGGTGTTGTGCCCTGGCACCGCTGGGTCCAAAAGAACCCAGTCCTTCAGTTGGCGCCCAACGTAGGGCTGCATCAGTGGTACCGGTCCAAGCCCGACGATCGTGAGGAACTTCGTGTGAAATCTCCGAGGGAAGGTGCACCCCGCTTCATCGATCCTGTTGTCGAAATAAGTGGCCCGAAGACTTTTCCCGCGAAGATTCCCGCCTCCTAACGGCTGCGACGGACTGCTGCCCTGACTGTAGACCTGTTTTGGCGCCTGGCGTAGACCTTGGTATAGCGAGACGATTGACGGGCCTTCCTGAGGACGCCATTGTTCTTTGAGTTAAGTATTGGTGGGTCGCTCCCAGAGTTCTTGGTTGTAGACACTTTAGCGAGTGTCTTGGTTGTAAACACTTTAGCGAGTGTTTTTGTTGTAGACACTTTAGCGGGTGTCTTTGTTGTACACGCTGTGTGAGTGTTTTTGTCGGTGACACTTTGCTAGCGTACTTTGTTGTTGTTGTATTTGTTTGACGACTGCAGCCGCCAAAGACCGAGGGTTTTGTCTTTGCTGGGACTTGGTAAATCCCGAAATCCCGTAACCCTTGAAGTTTGTGAAACTCGGCTAGTGTGCAAGATGCCTGGTCGTAGTACTTTGTTCTGTTGCTTTAGACCTTGTGGTGCGGATTCCCTGCTGGAGGACTCGTGTCCGATACCTCCGGTTGGAACTCCTACTTATGATTTATATAGCAAACATGGGCTAGGCCCAATTGCTTTTAACGATTATTGGATAAAATATACAAAGAAAGACGGCGATCTTCGTTGGCCACCTCACGGTAGCTTCGAAGCGTCGATCTTAGATAATTTGGAAATAAAGTTGTTCGAACGTAAATCAAGGCCGGCCATGTTTGATGCCTTTCGGTTGTGGCGCAAAGAAGCCCGACAGAAAGAAATCAGACAAAATAAACGTAGTGAGCGAGATAATGTTGCTACTATAGTGAAGAAAGCTGAGCAGTTTCAGCGTGATAAGGAGGATAAGGATAAGGAAGTGTTTGAGAGATTACAGCGTATGTCCATAGACAAATGCTATCCTGTTTTGCCTACGGAGTCGGATAAGAAGGAAGAGGCAGTTGAGGATTCTTTAATGTCCTATCTTATGAAGTCGCCACCTCCGTACGTACAGGGTATCGCAGTTCCTGTGGTCCCTGCCGTACCTGTTCTTCCACCTGTTATTCCTCCCCCTGTTCCTCAACCTGCACCCGCTCTTCCGACTGTTCCTGCTCCTTTGCCTGGTTCTATTCCTACTGCTCCTCCGCTTCCACATACTCCTGTTCCCGCCACTGCTCACGCTACTGCTCCTGTGTTGTTAACCCCTGTTGTCGCTAATGTCTCTACTCCTTCTCTTGTTAGTCCTGTGTCTTACTCTTCTCCCTCTACTCGTAATCGTGATTCTCCTATTGCGACAAACTTCTTTCAGTCGCTCGGACCCGTTTTTGGGTCTGCTGGTTTTGATGGTCCTCAGAGACGTAGTCAGCTTCCTGGTAATAGAGAACGTGTTGCGCTATACAATATGGCGATGGGTTGGATGATAAACCCTGTTAGAAATCCGCCACGTGTTGTCCTCGAAACGTTTGATCAATTCAACATACCAACTCAGAGATATGTGTTTGATGAAATGTGCAAGTTCTTACATGATCAGATAGTGGCCGTTGCGCCTGACGAGGTGCTGTCCGCCCTGTCTGAACTTCGGCTTCAGTTCGCAAATGGACTGATAGTCGATACTAATGTCCGACGTGCTATTGAGCGGTTGCTATCTCTTCGTCCCGCTCCTATTCCTCATGCATTGTTCGTTGAGGACATTGAGAAAGGAGATGAGTCTGGTCAATATCCTATGCGTGAAGTTCCGCCAGTTTGGATACCCGCTGATAATACTAATGTTAATGCTCCAGTGGCGGCGCATTTCCAGAGAGTGTGGATACACCTCCCATGGAAACGATCGGAAGTGCTTCAGGTGAAACAAACTTTGCCCGATCCTCGCAAAAATCCTGCTGGGTATTACAAGGAATTGTCGCAGCTCGTAGACGCTACGATAATGAATCTGGCCGATATCGACATGTTGTTTGGCAATGTCGTACCGCAACCGGTATGGGCCAAGATTCGTCACCAAGATCACGCGAATGAATTAGGTGGTGATTGGGCTGCTATTACAGCGGCAGACGCTGGACAAGTGGCTGCTACTAAACCTGATCAGTTGATTGAGCTTCTCCCCCAGCGAATCATTACATTAATGAAAACGCTTATGCCAGCTATGAAGGTAAATTGGGACAAGTTGTCAGCCTGTAAGCAGAAGAAAGATGAGAGTGTATCAGACTTCTTTACGAGGTTTGAGGAAACTTTCGTTGATCATAGTGGACAGGATATGGGTACTGAGGGTGGACAACGGTTGTTTGTAGATAAATTCGTATCGAACTTATTGCCCGACTTGTGCACTAAATTAAAGAATTCAGAAAGTGCGTGGGCTGTTTCTACCTCAGCTCAGATATTGGCTACGGCACAATATTACGAAAATAGAGAAAAAGAGGAAAATGACCGTGCCGATAAAAAAACGAAAGAGCTGAAAACTAAAGTGTTGTTGCAACAAGCGTATCCGCCGCGTTCTAATCAGAATGCGCCTCAGCAGAATAGATCGCAGTCGCAATCGAATCGATCGCAGTCGCGTAATGATTCATCTTTCCAAAGATCTTCATTAGGGTACAATCAATGTGCTTACTGTAGACAGGAGGGACACATTAAATTCAATTGTCCTGCTTTAAATGACCGTACTAGTGGTACGTCGTCTAGAGGAGGTCGTGGTGGTTCACAGAACGCATCACGTGGTAGAGGTCGTGGTGCTCAGAACGACCGTTCTGACAATTCATCAAATTCTAATAACTGTTTTGATCAACGTGGATCATCGCAAGGACGATCTGCGCAGTATAATGTAGACGATTATTACGTCGATCAGGGAACTGACGATAGTAATTACTAGGACAGCCAAAGACAAGGAGAGGGAGTGGTATCAGTTCCGGTTGATCAGAGAGGGCCTTATGTCGCAGTTGCTACATCGGGCGTCGTTGAGCCTTTTCTGTTGGACACTGGTGCAGCGAAAAGTTCTATCATGCATTCGAAACTCCCTGGCGCACCTTTGTCTGGCTTAACAAATGTTTCCGTTGGATTCTCTGGCGCCCCCGTTAGCAATCCAGTTTCGTGCCCTCTGCCCCTTAAAATTGGGCCTCGTGAGCTCGAAGCTCCGTTAATTTTGACCACTGGTTGTGGCGAAAATCTTTTGGGTCTGGATCTGCTTAAACGTTTGTATGCAACTTTGTATTGTTCCCCTGCGGGGGTAAAGCTTACGTTCGGAGAGAGAGTAGTCTCTCCCATGTACTTGTCACTCGATAAGCTTCCACCGGAATTGGATTCTCTTCCTGCGTCTTTGTGGGCGACGGGTCCAAATGATGTGGGCCTACTTGATATCTCCCCTTATGTTGTTCAGTTGAAATCGAATGTGCGATTGCCACGTATTCCCCAATATCGTATCTCCCTTGATGGTGAACGAGCTTTGTTAGCGATCATCTATGATTTGATCGAGAAAGATGTCATTGAAGAGACTCGGGGAAACGTGTGCAATAGTCCTGTACTGCCCATTCTTAAACGTACTGATCCTACCAAACCGCCTGTTTATCGTTTTGTTATCGATTTGCGGGAGGTAAATAAAATTGTGGTTCCTCAATTCCCTGTTGTGCCTGACATCACGGCGCTACTGACTCTGATTCCAGCTACAGCTTCATGGTTTTCGGTGATTGATTTGAAAAATGCGTTTTTCAGCATCCCGATTGCCGAAGAGAGCAGGGACCTTTTCGGTTTCTCTCTTGGTGGGCGTAGCTTCCGTTTCAAACGCGCTCCTCAGGGCTACTGTGAAAGTCCATCGATTTACAGTCAAGCTTTGAAGGGTCAACTAGATGCGTTTAGGTTGCCGGTTGGTGCGGCTTTAATCCAATACGTCGACGACCTATTGGTGGCTGCTGATACTCAGGACATCTGCAAAATTGCTACGGTATCGTTGCTGCAACATCTCTGTGAGTTACATCACAAGGTGTCACCTTCTAAACTCCAATATTGTTGTCAAGAAGTAACCTATTTAGGTCACTTATTGTCAAAGGAGGGAAGGAGATTGACCCCAGAGAGAATTGCAGCGATTGCGCGAATGGCTGTGCCACAAACCCAAAGAGATGTGCGTGCCTTTCTAGGTATCACGTCGTACTGCAGGCAGTGGATTCCTAATTTTTCATTGCTAGCGAAACCATTGGTGGCTCTTACGTGCAAGGATGTTTCAACTCCTTTACCATGGACGGAAGAATGTCAGAAAAGTTTTTCTGAACTGCGTGATTCATTGTGTTCGGCTCCTGTGTTAGGTACCCCTGATTACAGTAAACCGTTCACGTTATATGTTCACGAGAGGGAAGGTTGTGCTTTAAGCGTCTTAACGCAACCTTTTGGTGGTAAGCAACGTCCATGCGCATATTTTTCCTCGACCTTAGACCCAGTAGCTAGAGCATTGCCGAGTTGTTTGAGAGCAACTGCGGCAGCTGCGGTCTCCATCCGACAATCAGCAGGATTGGTCATGGATAATATGCTTACGGTGATGGTTCCGCATGCAGTCGATACTTTGTTGAATCGTACGAAAACTCAGCACTTGACGAGTGCGAGGTTGTCTGGGTACGAATTGACGCTTTTGGCAAGCCACATTCAGATAAAACGTTGTAATGTCCTAAATCCGGCAACTTTGTTACCAATTAGTGCAGAGTCAGATGAAGTAGCAGAACATGACTGTTACTTGCGGACAGAAGAGGAAACAAAAGGTCGAGTGGACCTTAAAAACACCCCATTGGAAGACCCGGATGGCATCCTGTATGTGGATGGGTCATGTTTTAAGTTGCCGAATGGTGATGTGACTACTGCTTATGCTGTGGTAACGTTGAATACTGTTGTTGAGACTGCAAGATTGAATCAGAATTCTGCCCAGGCTGCAGAGCTGATTGCTCTCACTAGAGCATGTGTGTTAGCAAAAGGTAAACGTGTGAACGTGTACACCGATAGTCAGTATGCTTTCGGTGTAGCGCATAGTTTTGGACGGTTGTGGCGAGAGCGTGGTTTCTTGACGTCGCATGGCACGAAAATACAGCATGGCCAGCTTGTGAACGATCTTTTGGATGCATTGACTTTGCCTGCTCAAGTTGCAATTGTTAAGTGTAGTGCGCATCGTAAAGTGACGGATGATGTTGGTCGTGGTAATGCGTTTGCAGACGAAATTGCTAAGGAGACTGCCCGGAACCTTAGCACTCGAATGTATGTGACGAGTTCGGTTAGGTGGCCTACAGAATCAAGTATGTGTGAGAATACCATAGAGAGTGTGAAAGCAATACAGAATGAGGCCACCGAGACTGAAAAGATGAAGTGGAAAGAAAGTACGGGAAGGTTGGATGCGAATGGTTGCTGGATTGATTTGTCGGATCAGAGAAGATGGATGTTGCCTGATGCGTATGTACTGGCCGTTGTGCAAATGGCACATGGGTTAGCACATATTAGCGCGAAAGGTATTTGTAAGTTGCTGGCTGATGTGTGGAAGAGTGATGGAATTACTAAGTGTGCTGAACGTTTGGTGAAGAATTGTATGGTGTGTATAATGTACAATCCTGGCAAAGGAACCCCAACTCCTCCTGGCAGTTTTGCTCCTCCTTCGTATCCCTTTGAGGTGATCCAATTGGACTTCATCCATATGGAGAGATGCAATAACCTGAAATATGTTTTGGTTGTGGTTTGCGCATTCTCCCGATGGATCGAGGCCTATCCCCTCAAGGACAACACTGCTTTGTCTACTGCGAAAATCCTACTGAAGGAATACTTTCCTCGGTATGGAATGCCTAGAGTCGTGTGGTCAGATAACGGAAGTGAGTTTGTTGGAAGTGTGATGAAGAGTGTGTGTAAGGGCCTTGGAATCAATCAGAAATTCCATAGCGCCAATCATCCCCAGTCAGCTGGATTAGTTGAAGGGTACAATGGCACCCTTAAACTAAAATTAGCGAAGATTCAAGCTACGACTGGACTTTCGTGGCCTGATGCTTTGCCTCTAGCATTACTGTCAACTAGGGCGACTGTACACTCCCGAATAGGG
The DNA here is from genome assembly GCF_964263255.1 of Lissotriton vulgaris. Taxonomy (NCBI): domain Eukaryota; kingdom Metazoa; phylum Chordata; class Amphibia; order Caudata; family Salamandridae; genus Lissotriton; species Lissotriton vulgaris. The sequence continues at coordinate 2,050,651,428 of NC_141685.1, forward strand.
CTCAGTCCCTATGAAATAGTGTTCGGCCGTCCTGCGAATGTGTGGGGGGTTCCTAGGCCAGGTGTATTCTCTGATCTTGAGTTTCCGATGTTGATTGACTACTTACATGACTTGACTGCTAAACTGAGGTTAATTCATCAACAGGTTTACGACGCCTTGCCGACGCAGACGGAGGGTCCAGGCCACCAGCTCCAGCCTGGAGATTGGGTAGTTACCCGAAATTTTTCACGCAAAAAGAATCTGGACCCCCGCTTTACCGGACCTTACCAGGTGCTCCTGGCCACGAGGACTGCCGTTCGTCTTGAGGGGCGGAAAAATTGGGTACATGCTACCCACTGTAAGCGAGTCCCTATTCCTTTGTCAGCAGACCCGTGGGTGAGGAAAGGCATTGCGTCAACAGAAACAGAAAAATTGCCGGCGTTTGTACCTTTTAGCGACGCACAGCTTGTTGAAGAACCCTCAGCGCAGCAGAAAGCCACTGTTGAACACTTGTCAGCAAAAGACTCAAGACCAGACCAACGAACTGATCAGCAGGACGCTGTCTCTTCAACAGATCCTTTGTTCGACGAGCAGACACGTCCCGGGAAACATCGATATTCTTTGAGATCTCATACTAAGGACAAATAAAATTTGCTTGCTTTGCTGAAATTGATAACTGCAATATCCTCGTTTCCCCTGATCAGCTTTGGACAATCGTATTATTGAAAATTGTTTTGTACATATATTGAGTTTTTTTCTTTGTATCTTTTTCCTTCCACAGCTGAGAAATATTGTGCTACATATACTTTGTGTATTGAGGGCCGTAGGGCCGCGCGCGTACTTCCTTCTGGACAGTAGGTCTTGACGCTAGGTTAAAGGCCGTCGATTCCTAGGAACTCCTGGGGATTGACTACTGCTGCACAGAACGAAGTGCGTCAAGAAACGTTGCGGACGGTCGTAGGGAAATGGCATTTTCGAAGCTGAATGATTTGGAAAGAGCTCAGGCATATAGAGTCAAGCTGCAGAAACTTAGTCGTACTAAATGTTTTGTATCCCAATTGTTTGTTTTGTTTTTAACTGCTTCTGCATTTTTGGCGGGTGGGGTGTATTACACTATGTCTTACTTTTTACTTGCTACCCCTACTCCTACTCCTTACCCTAACCTTACTTCTACTGCTTCTCCCCATTCTTTTCATATGTTACCGGAACACGAACAGGCTAGACGTGTAGAATTCCGCAACAATTCCTTTATCCAGCTCCTCCATCAGCATCAGTTAGTGGTTAACACTACTAATTGTTGGGTGTGTGGGTTGATGCCACATACTACTGGTAAGGGAATTCCATATCTGGTGTTACCGTATAGTTCCCAAGGGTCAGCTCGAGCATTCCAAACAATGTTTCGAAGCGCACTGGGTTTCCACCCCACTCCAGAACAACGTTCCCCATACTCTGGTCCTACCTCGTATCAGAGGCTGTTATCGATGGCTATAGAGGACATGGAAGACGAGATCCATGATGCTTTTCTCATCCCTAAAGAAGAGGTACAAGCCTATAGGGTCCTAAGTAGAGGGGAATATAGTATGTTCACTAATGAAAAGCAGCTTAAAAGCTCGCTTCCAATATGGGTCGTACCCCACACTGGTAATCTTTGTCTTGTGGGTCGTGGCTCGCAAGCCTCACTTGGAGTAAGTGCTTGCACTGAAAGTTACGTTCTGCCAATGTCCCCGACCCCCGTGTTTCTGGCTGCCAAGGGTACGTACTTCATCTGTCATGATCGTGCATACACATGGTTGCCCGCAGACTTCATGGGCTCATGTTTCGTTGCAAATCTGTTGCCTCCGACGTTTACTGTAGATGCCGATTATCATAAGACTAGAGTTGTACGAGGCGTAATTAGCGAAGAGGATACTGCCGGTCAAGAGGCAGGAGACTTTTTCAAGGGTTTCCTCCCGTTTTGGGGACCTATGGTTAACAGTAGGAACCTGAGACATTTGACTCGAGTGGTAGAATCGACAGCTAATATTACTGCCAGTGCCCTTGGTAATATCACCACAGAACTTCAGGCGGAGAGACTTATGACATTACAAAACCGTATGGTTTTAGATGTTGTCTTAGCAGATCGCGGTGGGGTATGTAAAGTGATCCATTCGAGCTGTTGCATTTTCATACCTGATAATGCTCCAACTGTCTATCAAGCCATCTCGAAGTTGCATAAGATCTCCGAATCCATACACGTGGATGTAGGGGATTGGACGCTATTCGGTTGGTTTTGGGGCCTGATGTCGACTTGGGGTTGGAAGATTCTGACGATCATCGGGGTTGTGGTAGTGTTCCTGTTCACGTGTTGCCTTTGTGTGCAGTGTGGTCCTGCCTTATGTGGCCTCTGTGCTACGACGTGTATGAGACAACCATCTGTTACCAAGGGGACTCGATTGGACAGAGCTATGCTACAACGACATCTTGATGGTCTGATGAATATCGAGTATGATTCCGACTAGTGCTTGCCTACATGAGGGCAAAAGGAGCGTCTGAGGTTCCGTGACAATTGTAAGTGGTGTTTTCAACTCGCACGAATATGGTCGAGTCTAGTATCTATGAACCACAAATGACGAGTTTAGTAAGCGTGCGCAGTTTCGCTGTGCTAACTTAAACCGTTCGTTTGTTATGTGGGTTTCTCATCTGTACCCACGGGTTCCATCTTAGATACGGCATCCATTTTGTCTCTTGCCCTCAAGTAGCCAGCGAACGGACACTGTCCGCTTCGCGACCCTGGGACTTCCAAGATATGGCGGAAGACACATGTTCTTTGAAAGTGTCTTTATGACAAGGGGGTTGCTACTGTAAGGCAGACGGCGCCGCTCGAGGCTCATCTTGCCGCACGAGCTTATTGTCTCAGCCGTGCATCTCATTAGGCACGTCCCTTTGATGCCTGTATCTCGTGCTTCTCGACACCCCTTTTTTACACCCTCTCCGATCTCCCCACTGTCTCCGTCTTCCTCTGCACCTGTCTTCGTTCTTGTTTCGATCTACTTTACTGCTGATTGGAATTTGCTAATGGTGGGAAGATGGGTTTTTACAGTTGGGAACCGCCAAATGTTTCCGCACTTATGTTCCGGACCTTGTATGTTTCAAAGTGATCTAAACGACCCCCCTAAGAGCGACTTGTGGGAACCAGGTTGTAAACTATTGTGTCTCATGTTATCATATGGGTAAAAGTTGTATAAAAGGAGCGATCCACAGATACAATTTGAAGCAGTCTCCCCGAACTACACTCGATGTACTTCCTGTGACTTCTGTGTTCCCTGCAGTAAATAAACCTTGACTCTTTGACGCCGAAGGAAGTGTCCCGTGTCTCTGTGACTTGTACGCCGGAGCAGGTTACCCACGAAGGTTTCAGGTGTTGTGCCCTGGCACCGCTGGGTCCAAAAGAACCCAGTCCTTCAAAGTGTTCTACAAGGGGGGCTCCCACCGTTTTGCACCTGATCCTGCTGCAATGTTGTAGCACACGGTTCTTAATCTTTTGTTTCGTCTGGCCTATATATATCATTCCGCAGGGGCAAAAGATAGCATAAATCACTCCCTCGGTGTTACAATTCGTGAAGGTTTTCAAGGGCACAGACAAACCATTGTGTGTTACTGTTCCAGTCTCTAGGCACAGTTGGCAGGCCTTACAACTTCCGCATTTGTGGTTTCCCAGGATGGCAGGAAGGTTCCACATTGATTGTATTGTGGGGGCAGTCGGGCTGTCTAGCATGGAGCGTACTACAGAGTCTCTGATGCTCTTTGCTTTTCTGAAAGCATGCATTGGTGGATTGGGCATCTGGAGGGTCTTTGATACAATATTCCAGTACTTGTTCACTGTCCTGCGTACTGCGTTGCTTTTGCAGCAGTAGGTGGTCACGCAGATCATTCTGTCATCCAACGGTTGGCGCGTCTTTGGTGTCAGCAAAGATTCTCTATCGCTAAACCATGCCCTTTTTCGCGCCCTCTTGACCAGCCTCTTCGGGTATCCTCTTTCAATGAGTCGGAGGATCAATTCATCAGATTCATGGAAATAGTCATCTTTCTTCGTACAATTCCTCCGGATCCTGAGGAATTGTCCGAATGGTAGATTGTCCCGGAGGGCCCGGGTGTGATGGCTAGAGTATTGCAGTAAGGTGTTTCTTTCTGTCGGTTTTCTGTACAGAGTGGTGAAAAGGATTCCCTCACTTTCCTTGATGGTTAAATCTAGAAAGTCAATGGATTCATTACTACAGGTGCTGGTAAACTGGATATCACTTGATTGAGCATTGAGCCAGTGTGTAAAGGCCTCCAATTCTTCCTTATTGCCTTCCCATATTATCAGTACATCGTCTATGTACCGACGGTACTCCAAATTTTTTTCGCGGTATGGGTTATTAGGACAAAGGATCCTATGTTGTTCATACTCGTTCATGTAGAGTATTGCCAGATCTGGGGCAAAGGCCGCCCCCATAGCTACTCCTTTCATCTGCATGTAAAAGTCATCTTGGAATAAAAAGAAGTTTTGAGTCATAGCGATTTCAAGTAAGTCAGAGATGAATTCGGTTGGAACTTCCGCTGGTTGTGGACGGGATTCCAAAGCCCTTCGTATGGTTATCAAGGCTGGTTCTTGGGGGATGCTCGTGTATAAAGACACGATGTCCATAGTTACCAATAATTGTTTCTGTTTGTCAAATGGCCGTTGGTCTATCAGGTTTATCACCTGCATCGTGTCTCTCAAATAGGTGTCGGTTGCTTCTGCCAGAGGCTTCAGGAACACATCTATGTACTTACAGAGGGGTTCGAGAATGGACCCACATCCCGATATAATCGGTCTTCCCGGTGGTTTGGTGGGGTTCTTGTGAACTTTAGGTAGAACATAAATCGTTGGTATGCGTGGTTGATCCACATTAAGGTAGGCATGTTCTTTCTCAGACAGGAAACCGGCTTCTTTTGCTTTGGTCGTTATAGCGACGATCTGCCGTCTGATCTCGTTGGTGGGGTTAGCTGTCAGGCGTCGATAGCTCACATTGTTTCTCAGTTGTGAGTATATCTCCTGTTTATAGTCCTCCGTCCCCATAACGACAATTGCTCCGCCTTTATCCGCCGGCTTGATGACCAGCGATTTGTTGTTTTTGAGGCCCTCCAGCGCCGCCCTTTCATCCTTGGAGATGTTGTGTCTTATGTAGGGCCTTTCCTTCCACATCTTGAGTACGTCACTCATCACCAAACTTTCGTACGTCAAAATACGGTGGTTAGTCATGGTAGTATAAGGTGTGAAGGTGGAGGGCGGCCGTAGTTGGGTGAACGATCTTAATTGGGTGAATGGTTTATACAAGAAGTAGCCCCGTAGGCGGACCTTCCGGAAGAACCTGGTCAGTTCTGTCTTGATGGTGAAAAGATTCCCTTGGGAAGTTGGTACGAAAGAGAGGCCCTTGCTCAGGACTGCTGTCTCTGCTGGAGATAGTATCTGCTGAGATAAATTCATGATGGGGCTTGGTCTGGTTACCAGCGGTAAGTCTTCCTTCGTGTGTTGATTTCCCCGTGGTTGGCTTGTTGGAATCTCACCTGCTTGCTGGTGTTGTTGTAGCCTTGCTGCCTCGAGTCGTCCCAGTTCTGATGGCCTTGGCCTCTGTTCGGTCGTCTGTTCCATCCACGGCCTCTCCCTCGGGGGGGTCTCCATGAGTCGTTCTCTAAAAAAGGTTGTTGTTGTCTGTTGGAGGGGTCTTGTGCTGGTTCGTACCATTGCTCTTGGTTTTGATAGTTGCTTGGTCCTGCCGTCTCGTTGTCACTTCCTCCACTGTACGAGGAGTCTGAAAAATTGGTGTATCTTCTCCCTCCTCGCTGTCCGATAACCTCCTCTGCCTCTGTAGAAAAAACGCCCCTGAGTGTCTTGCTTGAAATAATCCTCAGCTAAGTAGGGGTAAGTTTTTTTCTTGTTATAATATTGTATGTCCTTTGCTAATTTTTCCAGTTTCTTATTCTGAGTTTCAACATCAAAGTCTTTCAATGTTTTATTGAGGCGATCAAGGGTATCCTTCGCACTCGCAAATGCTGAGTGACTGGCAATCTCCTCCTTTAGTTCTGCAATTTCTTTGCTTAACTGTTCCACCTGGTTTCTTGCGGTCTCGACTCCTAGGACCATCCAGTGGCGGGAACAGTTATTCGCCACAAAACTGAATCCCTCCTTGAATTTTGGATCATCCACAAAGATTGCCGGCTCGTTGCGGACTTGCAATCCCGTGGGTATGACGTTTGCCCTGAGATATCCAGTGAGCAGGTGGCCATGTAATTTGGTACGCACTAATTTCTTCTCGAGACGTTCGAGTTTATTGATTTTCTCATTGAGTGAGAAATCAACTGTGGTAGTGTTGGTTGAGAGAAAAGCTGAACCGGTGTCTTCCCCGATTAGTTCTCTAATGTGATCCTCAGTGTAAGAGAGGGTTTCAGATTGAAGCATGATAGAGCCCTCAATTGAAAATGATACATGAATGTCAGAAAATTAGTAGAAAGAAAAAACCCTCGCAAGACAGCTCTTGCACATAGAGTAGTGAGTTACAACGGGGTAGACCCTGAGAACTCCTTGACCTAGGTCAATTAAAGCAGGTACATATATAAAGGGTCGGAGTCTAATATAGACAAATAGGAAAAATCTCAAAATGGCACTTATTTTTCGACGATTTATGTTCTACCTAAAGTTCACAAGAACCCCACCAAACCACCGGGAAGACCGATTATATCGGGATGTGGGTCCATTCTCGAACCCCTCTGTAAGTACATAGATGTGTTCCTGAAGCCTCTGGCAGAAGCAACCGACACCTATTTGAGAGACACGATGCAGGTGATAAACCTGATAGACCAACGGCCATTTGACAAACAGAAACAATTATTGGTAACTATGGACATCGTGTCTTTATACACGAGCATCCCCCAAGAACCAGCCTTGATAACCATACGAAGGGCTTTGGAATCCCGTCCACAACCAGCGGAAGTTCCAACCGAATTCATCTCTGACTTACTTGAAATCGCTATGACTCAAAACTTCTTTTTATTCCAAGATGACTTTTACATGCAGATGAAAGGAGTAGCTATGGGGGCGGCCTTTGCCCCAGATCTGGCAATACTCTACATGAACGAGTATGAACAACATAGGATCCTTTGTCCTAATAACCCATACCGCGAAAAAATTTTGGAGTACCGTCGGTACATAGACGATGTACTGATAATATGGGAAGGCAATAAGGAAGAATTGGAGGCCTTTACACACTGGCTCAATGCTCAATCAAGTGATATCCAGTTTACCAGCACCTGTAGTAATGAATCCATTGACTTTCTAGATTTAACCATCAAGGAAAGTGAGGGAATCCTTTTCACCACTCTGTACAGAAAACCGACAGAAAGAAACACCTTACTGCAATACTCTAGCCATCACACCCGGGCCCTCCGGGACAATCTACCATTCGGACAATTCCTCAGGATCCGGAGGAATTGTACGAAGAAAGATGACTATTTCCATGAATCTGATGAATTGATCCTCCGACTCATTGAAAGAGGATACCCGAAGAGGCTGGTCAAGAGGGCGCGAAAAAGGGCATGGTTTAGCGATAGAGAATCTTTGCTGACACCAAAGACGCGCCAACCGTTGGATGACAGAATGATCTGCGTGACCACCTACTGCTGCAAAAGCAACGCAGTACGCAGGACAGTGAACAAGTACTGGAATATTGTATCAAAGACCCTCCAGATGCCCAATCCACCAATGCATGCTTTCAGAAAAGCAAAGAGCATCAGAGACTCTGTAGTACGCTCCATGCTAGACAGCCCGACTGCCCCCACAATACAATCAATGTGGAACCTTCCTGCCATCCTGGGAAACCACAAATGCGGAAGTTGTAAGGCCTGCCAACTGTGCCTAGAGACTGGAACAGTAACACACAATGGTTTGTCTGTGCCCTTGAAAACCTTCACGAATTGTAACACCGAGGGAGTGATTTATGCTATCTTTTGCCCCTGCGGAATGATATATATAGGCCAGACGAAACAAAAGATTAAGAACCGTGTGCTACAACATTGCAGCAGGATCAGGTGCAAAACGGTGGGAGCCCCCCTTGTAGAACACTTCCAGGAGCACTCACATACACCTGAATCAATCAAGTGGGTGGTTATTGAGAAAATTACACTGGGCCCACGGGGAGGCAATCTCAACTCTATCCTTAATGTGCGTGAATGCAAATGGATGCAACTTTTTGACTCTGTACAAAGGGGCCTTAATGAACTGGAAACCACTTTCTCCCAGATGGCCCTTCTAGATCCGGACTGAACCAATGACTGGATGCCTTAATGTGGGCTGCAAAGATGACTGTTTTCGAATACACATACAGTATTTCATTGATATGTACACTGTGTCACGCTGTGCCAATCAATATCAGAGAAAGATGTGGGTATATAATGGTCTCTTACAACTTGAGCAAATGCATTATAATCGATATGTACACTAAATGAATTGATGGCCTGCTTTGGGTGATGTTGAAGCACCAATCGACTGCATAATTAAGCTTGTACATTATTGTATACCACTCCCGCACCCTAATGATGACATCGAGTCGTGTCACCCTTAGTGTTTCATGTGGATATCTTGCTTGCAAACTATGCTTTTAATCTGTCCAGGCATACAATGGGTTACATATGAGTTTGTGTTGCACTCGCCTTCCCTGGGTCATAGGTATACAACGTAACCACGATCCCTTGTCCAAAACAGCCCCTTAATATGGAACAACAACTCTTTCTCCTCACTCCCTGGGCAACTTGCAGCTGATTGGCCAGAGCAGGGCGAGCCCCCTAGCAGCATTTAGCGCCGGCACCTCGCGGCGGCTCCCTTTACTGCTGACAGCCAGAGGAGAGGAAAGAGATAGACTAGCGCTACGATCAGGTGAGCCACACTCTAGGCTTCAACCTCAGTGAAGCGCGCGTAAGAAACATCACTAAACTGATTGAGATTTTCTCCCGCCTGGGTTAACTTACCTTAATGGGACTCCGTCGCTGTATACGTTTAATACCGCGCGTTTCAGACATCCTTTCCCTGTAACTTTGGGTGCGCTAACGCTGACTCAGACACCCCTTCCCTGTAACTTTGGGTACGCTAACGCTGATTCATGCAAAGCACTTTTGCCCCTTGAGAGACAGATGGCCCCTGTCTTTAATAACCGCGCTCTCTATGAAACAATCCCCTGTGACATTTTGGCGCGTTAATACAGATCAACTACCATTACTTAGTGTGATACCCTACTTCATTTTCAGAGACACACGGCGTTCCACCACGGACCGGCCGGTCCAGTGGACGACAGAACCCCACATGTTTGAACGACTTTGGGAAAGCGACCAGTAAGTTCTTCCCCCCCCTTTTTCATTGAGGATGTAGTTTTACTCTGCTTCATCCCCGGTGGATCAGCCCACTATACTGATACCGCCTTTACTTAATTACAGACCTCACGTATCACTAAGGAACCTTGGAAGGTCCCCAGGCTGTAGGCCCAAACGGGCCTCATGCGAAGTAGGTAACGTTTTACCAAATTTCGAGTGCATTAATTAATATATAGGAGTATAAGATACATTCATGGCTTTTACATTATTTATAGGCGCTCCTGTTATAATCCAACGTCCTGATGAAGACCCCATCCTGAGGTTCTGAATCACCCGCACCTTTCAGGGGTCGAAACGTCGACTAGCATTACTCTACACGTTTCCAAACATAGGACTAAATAATGGATAACTACGGAACCTATGTTTGAGATTGTTTTTGGAACCTTTAGATCTATATATAGGCTGTAAAGGCTTTTCATTTTTCACTGTGATTTTTACTCAGTCACACCACCTTTACCCGGTCCCCACCTCCACCCCCACTTACCCATCCCTTCTAATTAACCCTTTTTCTCTATGCACCTTGAGCGCATTGACATGTTTTTGAGTTGATTTAATAACATAGAAATGTGTTGATTCTAAGCTTATATTGCCAATGCATTAATTGCAATATCATCTACCTTTTGGGTTGAAATTCATGCAGTTTATAAACATAAGATGTGCTAAATAAATATGCACCGAATGTATTGATTTTTTTTTTCGTCTGTTGAGCAACATTGATGCCCTTGATAGTATGAAAGTATTTCACTGTGAAAATAAGTGCCATTTTGAGATTTTTCCTATTTGTCTATATTAGACTCCGACCCTTTATATATGTACCTGCTTTAATTGACCTAGGTCAAGGAGTTCTCAGGGTCTACCCCGTTGTAACTCACTACTGCAGACAAGAGGGGCAACATAGTGATCCTCCCAAGGGAATTGTATGTGAGGGAAGCAGTACGCCAGCTCATTGATGGTAGCACATACAGTACCTCCTCCAGGGTGCTTTATAATTGGTATTATAAAGCACCCTGGAGGAGGTACTGTATGTACGCATGGGACAGGTTACATGACTGGAGGGACAAGGGACTGATTGAATGGGAAGAATTCTGCTATCTCAAAAAGGATTACCCTGTCCTTCCAGTTATGTACCTTCTCCCGAAAATCCACAAAAACAGAGAAAACCCTCCAGGAAGACCAATAATTTCATCAAGAGGTAGTTCATTAGAAAACATCTCGAGATACGTGGATCACTTCCTTAGGGAATTTGTACAGTCTCTACCTTCTTAAGTAAGAGATACGAAGGATTTCCTTAAAAAAATTGACAACCTCGTATGGAATAAGAATTACATCCTGGTAACCATGGATGTTAATTCTCTCTATACAATTATAGACCATGAACAAGGCAATGCTGCATTTAAGAGATACTTCTCTCGTAGGGATATCAGGTACTGCAAATGCTACTTACCAGTATGCATCTGTTCTTGGCATGTAGGGCTGCTGACATTCATATCTGTGCATAGATCGCCGCCTTGTGTTGGGTCCGGATGATTGCACATTGTTGTCCTGGAAGAGTCTTCGAAGTATCACGAGATAAGTGGCTCCTCCCTTGGACTACAGTGCGCATGGGCATCGCCTCCATCCCCAGATTGTTTTTAGCCATTGTGGCCGAGATGGAGTGAACTATGTGAGTGATGACCATGCTATGAGCATATACATGAATACTGCAGCTGCTACAGGCGCCGGGGAGGAGGGCGGGCGATATGAATGTCAGCAGCCCTACATGCCAAGAACAGATGCATACTGGTAAGTAGCATTTGCAGTTCGAGGCATGTGGGCTGCTGAATTCATATCTGTGCATAGAATACATAGCAGTCCCCCCATTATCGGCGGCCGCCCGTGCCAGCTGCAGCAGTTTGGAAAAGTGTCTTGAGAACAGCCCGACCTACAGCTGCCTGCTGTTTAGAGTGCACGTCTACACAGTAATGTTTAGTAAATGTATGTGTGGTAGACCATGTGGCTGCTCTACATATATCCTCTAAGGGAATGTTCCCAAGGAAAGCCATAGAGGCCCCCAACTTTCTGGTGGAGTGGGCTCTTGGTGGAATTGTAAGAGTGCGTTTAGCCTGAGCGTAACAGATCTGAATACATTTCACGATCCACCTAGCAATACCAGCCTTGGAAATAGCGTTACCCTTGTGGTGTGATGCAAAGGCAACGAAAAGCTGCTTAGTCTTTCTAAAATCCTTTGTCCTGTCAATGTAATACATTAGGGCCCTTTTAACGTCAAGGGTGTGGAGCATCCGCTCCGCCAGCGACTCAGGATTTTGAAAAAACACCGGCAACTCGATTGTTTGGTTTAAGCGGAATTGAGACACAACCTTGGGTAGAAATTTAGGGTTAGTGCGGAGCACCACCCTGTTAGCATGGACTTGGAAAAAAGGCTCTTGGATGGTGAGGGCCTGCAACTCGCTAACCCTCCGTAGCGATGTAATTGCTACCAAGAAAGCCACTTTCCAAGTCAGAAACTGAAGCTCACAAGAGTGTAGTGGCTCGAAAGGAGGACCCATCAGCCTTGTAAGAACCACATTGAGGTTCCATTCTGGAGCTGGTGGTGTCCGTGGTGGAATGACCCTGTTGAGTCCTTCCAGAAATGCCTTGATAGCGGGCACCTTGAAAAGTGAAAGGTGTTGCCTATTCTGGAGGTATGCGGCCATAGCAGACAGGTGAATGCGGATGGAAGAATACGCCAAATTGCATTGGTACAGATGGAACAGGTAACAGATGATGTTCTGAATGGAAGCATCCAGCGGGTTAATGTCGTGGTTCGCACAATAAATGACAAACCGCTTCCATTTAGCCGCATAACATGCTCTAGTAGTGGGCTTTCTTGCCTCCCGAATGATGTCCATGCAATCCGGGGGAAGATTGAGGTAACGAAAAAACAGAGGAGGTACTTTCAGTCTGGGTAAGGGAATGGACCCAAGTGGTGTCCAAAAATGCATACAGACCACACAGTTGATCTTGAAAGAAGACAATATTATGTCATGTTAAAGAGAAAATGAAATGGAGAAGATACAGAGTCTTTGAGACTAGAAAACAGTACCCATCAGCCCACTCAAAAGCGGAGTATCGTCATCTGGGTAGTGGGAGAGAAGGTGTCCTATAGGCTCATCCTCAGCCGAAGTCTGAGGTTGCCTGATCATGGACCCTTTAGGTCGAAACATCCAACCCACAGAAGACAGGATGTGAGCAGACAGGGCAGAAAGAAAAAGTTGCAGTGCAGAAAATAAAGGAAAAGTGCTCCAAGTGTTTAAAAATGCCTAGTTTGATGACATAAGGTAACTTTATTGGGTTTGACCATCAAATTGGCATCATTAAAAGCAGTATGCTGATAGCATGGAAAAAATGTTTTGCTATCTGTCATGAGTGTTACTTGGTCGACATGTTTCAGCCTTTAACGGCTTTCTTCAGGACCATGATAAGCTACCGCAACACATACTTATCGTGAATAACGACCAATGTCCCATGGATTCAAAGGAAAAAGGTGTATCTTCTCCTGTATATATAGTGTGGGAAACAAAAAACAAGACATCATGTTAAGATATATACATAATGTAATACACATATCATGATTATGCTGTCAGAGGCTATTTTCAACCAGCACTCACCCTAAATGCAGGGAGAGAAAACCTCACCTCGCCTGGCGACTGCTCAGGTAAGAAGGAGGCCACGCACTGTAAAAAAGTGCATGAAAAAGAAAGTTAATTTATCTTGAAAAACGTGTTCCAAAAAGCAAAACTACTGAGGCAGATAAATAGGACCGGATCCCTAAGAGAGACCAGTAAAATCCAACTCTAAAAGAGACTGAGAGAGCCTGGCAAAATCCCCATCTAAAACGAAGGGCCATTGTAAACCAAAAAGGTTTCTTCAGAAAGACCGTAGCTTAAATCAGCATATTAGCGCTAAACAAATGCCAGGAAAAGCGCTCAGCTAGCTATGGCCCTGAGAACCTAAAAGAGCGAGTAAAGAGCTCCAAATACCCTACCTCTCCGTCGTTGCCTCGGGTCTGTAGACTGAGCCGAGGGGGAGGTAACGAACTCACGTAGTGTGAGTGTTTTTAGAGAAAAGCGGCGGACCTGGGAGAAGCCTCTCTCCAAAATCCCCGCTATTGGTTACATGGCGTGAGCCAATCATCTTCGATGTCAGCTAGTTAAACAGGAAGCGCGCGGATGACGCCTACCAGATGGTTTGTATGCTATTTGGCTACCAAACAAAACGGGCACGCCGAGTGGCGGACTTGAAAGGAGCCGATACTAGGAAAGAAAGCATTGGTTGAATAGATCAGCCAATGGTCGTGTGTCAATGGGTAAACATCGCGTGTTACGTGGTGTGGAATGATACGAGTAAAAATGCAGGCGCGCATTTGTAACTGCATTGAACCCGGTATTTGTTATCAACTGCAGCGGAAGTTGTTAAAATCATATATATATACCGAGGAAAACGTCCGAAAATGCAGGGACGAGTGTCATGTTGAAGTTCATGGCAAACCTAGCCTAGCGTGGTGTTCCCACACGTAGGCTATCAATAGGCAAGAGACCACTGACAAATGCTCATGCATTAGTATTATTGCCCCTAGAGAGTCAAGTGTGTAAGTTATAATGATAAGGGGTCATGAATAACTCTCAGAGTCATTCAGATGTGTCCAAAGAGCGGGCATCATCCTGTGATCATGGGCGAAGTATCTACATCGGAATGTGTCCACAAAAGGTTTAACATCTTCATTGTCTACAGCAGTTTAAAGACAGTCAGGCGTAACCGTGATGGATAGTGGGGAGATGTCTAAACCCTAGTTTATCCAGCAGAAAATAAAGGAAAAATACCTAAGAGAGCAACCTCGAAGGGTGGAGGTAGTTCACATATGTAAGTGCAGCGGAAAAATGTACAGCTGCGTTTAAGATGGAATGTATACCCATATCTGTGGAGGGCATTAACCCCGTGGGTGGCAGAAATTTGTCTGTGGCCCATTATTGACATGTGTGCTCAATGTAGTGGTACGGAGGGTTGCCACAGAAAAAGGGGGAAGGGGGGGGCCACACCTAAAGGACAGTTCGAAAAGGTTGAGCAAGGGCCTCAATTCAGTGTTGCTCGAAGAAAGGATGTGTGTACATCTACCAAAGGAAGGAAGGAAGGGGAATTGCAGGAACTCAGACCTTCCCACCTAATAGATACTCATAGTTGCATCCAAGGGATATCATCATTCAAACCTTCGCTGTCAGTGCGAAGTTTGAAAACCCACCTTTGCTCTTTCCTGAGGAGGAACAATGGAATGTCGGTTATGTGGCTGGGTATGTGGGGTTGTTCTAAGATCAACCATTTGAGTTCATCCGGATGATGTTTTTGCTCAAGGAAATGTGTTGTAAGGCGGGTGGCCTGTTTGTTGCGTCTAATGGTGCTTTTATGCTCTTGGATGCGCACTTTGATTTTCCTTGTTGTCATGCCTATATATTTGAGGCCACATGGACAAGTGATTTGGTAAATGACTTTGTCACTATTACAATTCGTGTGGTGCCTCAGTATCCAAGGGCGGTTGGTACCAATGTCAACCTCAAAGGTCTTCTTGGTTTGGGCACACACTGAGCAGTTTCCACAGGGATGATGTCCCTGTACTGGAGGGAGATTCCACAAGTTGGGAGTGGATTCAGCTGGAATGTCCCGAGGTCTTGTATGTACAAGAGCATCTCTTAAGTTTGCTCCTCTCTTAAAGGAGAACATAGGTACAGGGATATGTTCTCCTGAGCTGTTAAGAATACGCCATCTTTGTCTGATGATTCTTTGTCTGACATCAGACAAAGATGGCGTATTCTTAACAGCTCAGGAGAACATATCCCTGTACCTATGTTCTCCTTTAAGAGAGGAGCAAACTTAAGAGATGCTCTTGTACATACAAGACCTCGGGACATTCCAGCTGAATCCACTCCCAACTTGTGGAATCTCCCTCCAGTACAGGGACATCATCCCTGTGGAAACTGCTCAGTGTGTGCCCAAACCAAGAAGACCTTTGAGGTTGACATTGGTACCAACCGCCCTTGGATACTGAGGCACCACACGAATTGTAATAGTGACAAAGTCATTTACCAAATCACTTGTCCATGTGGCCTCAAATATATAGGCATGACAACAAGGAAAATCAAAGTGCGCATCCAAGAGCATAAAAGCACCATTAGACGCAACAAACAGGCCACCCGCCTTACAACACATTTCCTTGAGCAAAAACATCATCCGGATGAACTCAAATGGTTGATCTTAGAACAACCCCACATACCCAGCCACATAACCGACATTCCATTGTTCCTCCTCAGGAAAGAGCAAAGGTGGGTTTTCAAACTTCGCACTGACAGCGAAGGTTTGAATGATGATATCCCTTGGATGCAACTATGAGTATCTATTAGGTGGGAAGGTCTGAGTTCCTGCAATTCCCCTTCCTTCCTTCCTTCCTTTCTTTGGTAGATGTACACACATCCTTTCTTCGAGCAACACTGAATTGAGGCCCTTGCTCAACCTTTTCGAACTGTCCTTTAGGTGTGGCCCCCCTCTTCCCCCTTTTTCTGTGGCAACCCTCAGTACCACTACATTGAGCACACATATCAATAATGGGCCACAGACAAATTTCTGCCACCCACGGGGTTAATGCCCTCCACAGATATGGGTATACATTCCATCTTAAACGCAGCTGTACATTTTTCCGCTGCACTTACATATGTGAACTACCTCCACCCTTCGAGGTTGCTCTCTTAGGTATTTTTCCTTTATTTTCTGCTGGATAAACTAGGGTTTAGACATCTCCCCACTATCCATCACGGTTACGCCTGACTGTCTTTAAACTGCTGTAGACAATGAAGATGTTAAACCTTTTGTGGACACATTCCGATGTAGATACTTCGCCCATGATCACAGGATGATGCCCGCTCTTTGGACACATCTGAATGACTCTGAGAGTTATTCATGACCCCTTATCATTATAACTTACACACTTGACTCTCTAGGGGCAATAATACTAATGCATGAGCATTTGTCAGTGGTCTCTTGCCTATTGATAGCCTACGTGTGGGAACACCACGCTAGGCTAGGTTTGCCATGAACTTCAACATGACACTCGTCCCTGCATTTTCGGACGTTTTCCTCGGTATATATATATGATTTTAACAACTTCCGCTGCAGTTGATAACAAATACCGGGTTCAATGCAGTTACAAATGCGCGCCTGCATTTTTACTCGTATCATTCCACACCACGTAACACGCGATGTTTACCCATTGACACACGACCATTGGCTGATCTATTCAACCAATGCTTTCTTTCCTAGTATCGGCTCCTTTCAAGTCCGCCACTCGGCGTGCCCGTTTTGTTTGGTAGCCAAATAGCATACAAACCATCTGGTAGGCGTCATCCGCGCGCTTCCTGTTTAACTAGCTGACATCGAAGATGATTGGCTCACGCCATGTAACCAATAGCGGGGATTTTGGAGAGAGGCTTCTCCCAGGTCCGCCGCTTTTCTCTAAAAACACTCACACTACGTGAGTTTGTTACCTCCCCCTCGGCTCAGTCTACAGACCCGAGGCAATGACGGAGAGGTAGGGTATTTGGAGCTCTTTACTCGCTCTTTTAGGTTCTCAGGGCCATAGCTAGCTGAGCGCTTTTCCTGGCATTTGTTTAGCGCTAATATGCTGATTTAAGCTACGGTCTTTCTGAAGAAACCTTTTTGGTTTACAATGGCCCTTCGTTTTAGATGGGGATTTTGCCAGGCTCTCTCAGTCTCTTTTAGAGTTGGATTTTACTGGTCTCTCTTAGGGATCCGGTCCTATTTATCTGCCTCAGTGGTTTTGCTTTTTGGAACACGTTTTTCAAGATAAATTAACTTTCTTTTTCATGCACTTTTTTACAGTGCGTGGCCTCCTTCTTACCTGAGCAGTCGCCAGGCGAGGTGAGGTTTTCTCTCCCTGCATTTAGGGTGAGTGCTGGTTGAAAATAGCCTCTGACAGCATAATCATGATATGTGTATTACATTATGTATATATCTTAACATGATGTCTTGTTTTTTGTTTCCCACACTATATATACAGGAGAAGATACACCTTTTTCCTTTGAATCCATGGGACATTGGTCGTTATTCACGATAAGTATGTGTTGCGGTAGCTTATCATGGTCCTGAAGAAAGCCGTTAAAGGCTGAAACATGTCGACCAAGTAACACTCATGACAGATAGCAAAACATTTTTTCCATGCTATCAGCATACTGCTTTTAATGATGCCAATTTGATGGTCAAACCCAATAAAGTTACCTTATGTCATCAAACTAGGCATTTTTAAACACTTGGAGCACTTTTCCTTTATTTTCTGCACTGCAACTTTTTCTTTCTGCCCTGTCTGCTCACATCCTGTCTTCTGTGGGTTGGATGTTTCGACCTAAAGGGTCCATGATCAGGCAACCTCAGACTTCGGCTGAGGATGAGCCTATAGGACACCTTCTCTCCCACTACCCAGATGACGATACTCCGCTTTTGAGTGGGCTGATGGGTACTGTTTTCTAGTCTCAAAGACTCTGTATCTTCTCCATTTCATTTTCTCTTTAACATGACATAATATTGTCTTCTTTCAAGATCAACTGTGTGGTCTGTATGCATTTTTGGACACCACTTGGGTCCATTCCCTTACCCAGACTGAAAGTACCTCCTCTGTTTTTTCGCTATATAAGTTGGGGGACTAGGTACCTATTCTGTTTATAAACCATTTCCCCTCGGACCCTCCAAATACTCTGTATATTGTTGGAAGATTGAGGTAGCCAAACTCTAGGACTTCAGGAGCCAGATCGCCAGGTTGAGCTGTTGCGGATCTGGGTGCTGAATGTCGCCATGGCTCTGCGTCAGAAGGCTGGGCGTGAGATGAAGCCTTTGATGCGGTACCACGGAAAGTTCCAGAAACGTGGTGTACCATGGTTGGCGAGCCCACGTTGGAGCAACCAGGATGAGAGTCATCGAGTGCTGCCTGAGCTTGCGCGCCACCAGCGGTATCAGAGGTGCTGGGGGAAAAGTGTACGCAAATCTGCCTGACCAGTTCATCCATATCGCATTGCCCTGCGAATGCGGGTGTGGGAACCTGGCGGCGAAGCTTTGGCATTTTGCGTTCTCCCTTGTGGCGAACAGGTCTATCTCTGGATGACCCCACCTTTGGAAGTACGGTTGGAGTACTGATGGATGTATCTCCCACTCGTGCATTTGGTGGCTGTGCCAGCTGAGCAGGTCCGCCATCTGATTGTCTTTGCCTGGGAGATGTTCTGCCATTAGGAAAATGTTCCTCTGAATGGCCCACTTCCACATGCTCTGAGCCAGATGAGACAGCTGCGGAGAGTGTGTGCCCCCCTGTTTCTGAATGTAGTACATGGCTGTCATGTTGTCCGTCCGGATCAACACGACCTTGTTGCACAGATGTACTTTGAATGCCTTTAAGGCCATGAAGATTGCCATCAGTTCCAATACATTGATGTGCATCTTCCTTTGCTGTGGTGTCCATAGTCCCTGCACTGTGTAGTGGAGTACATGCGCTCCCCATCCCTGGAGAGAAGCGTCCGTCGTCAGGATAATCTGTGGCACAGGCTCTTGGAACGGTCGGCCCTTGCAAAGGTTTTGTGGATTCCACCAATGCAGAGAGTTGTACGCCCAACCGCTCACCAACACTAGGTCTGTTAGTTGCCAGTGAGCCTGAGTCCACTGACGTGCTAGGCACTCCTGAAGCGGACGCATATGTAACCTCGCGTGCGGGACAATGGAGATGCAGGAGGCCATCATGCCTATCAACTGCATGAACACCTTCGCTGGAAGCGAGTGCTGAGGTCTGAATCGTTGGATCAGCGTCTGAACACTGGCGACTCTCACTGAATTTGGCTGCACAGTGGCCGCCAGAGTGTTTATTGTCGCGCCCAGATACTGCCGTATGTGGGCGGGCTGGAGATGGGATTTTGGGTAATTCAGTGAGAATCCCAGATCGTGCAGGAGATGAATGGTGCGGGACACGTGGTCGGCGCACTGTTGTTCTGACTTTGCCTGAATGAGCCAGTCGTCCAGATAGGGGTAGACGTGGATGTTTTGACGTCTTAGATGCGCCGCCACAGTCGCCAAGCACTTCGTAAAGACCTTGGGCGCTGTGGTGACCCCAAAAGGCAGAACCCTGAACTGGTAGTGCTGGTCTTGAATGGTGAACCTTAGGTACTTCCTGTGTGAAGGATGCAGGGGAATGTGAAAGTATGCATCCTTGAGATCCAGAGTAGCCAGGAAGTCCCCCTGCCGAAGCAGAGGGAGAACCTGCTGCAACGTTAGCATATGGAAATGTTCTGACAGAATGTACCAGTTGAGGGGCCTGAGGTCCAGGATGGGCCTGAGGGATCCGTCCTTTTTGGGGATTAGAAAGTACAGAGAGTAAACCCCTGTTCCCCTCTCTTGCAGTGGAACGAGCTCTATTGCCCATTTTTGCAGCATGACTTGGACTTCCTGCTGCAACAAGTGCAAGTGCTCGCCGGACATAGGACGGTTTCTTGGAGGTATGTTTGGTGGAGTGGAAGTGAGTTCCAGACAATAACCGTATTGGATAAGAGATTTGACCCACCTGTCCGTGGAGATGGATTTCCACGCGGGCAGGAATTGCTGGAGTCTCCCCCCGACTGGTGTTGTGTGGTCGGGGGGCAGCGACAAGGCGTCACTGTTTGCTGGCGTTGGAGGACCTGGAGCTGTTATTTCCACGTCCTCTGCCTTTGACGTTGTTGCCCCGGTAACCACCTCTACCCTTGTTGGTGTATGAGGATTGGGTGTTGCTTTTATAGTATTGCGTGGATTGCGATGCCTGACCCCTTGAGGTGCCTCTGTTATTGGAGCGGCGAAAGGAACCACCCTGAAACTGCTGGGACTGTAGGGCACCCATAGACTTAGCAGTGTCAGTGTCTTTTTTCATCTTTTCAAGTGTTGCATCCACTTCTGGCCCAAACAGGTGGTCTGGATTAACTGTTTGGTTTAAGATGGTAGTCTGTATGTCTGGTTTAAAGCCTGATATTCTAAGCCATGCATGCCTACGCAGTAGCACGCTAGTGTTTATAGCCCTGGAGGCGGTATCAGCCACGTCCAGTGCGCACTTAATTGAAGCATTGGTGATAAGCTTCCCCTCCTGAATCAACATTTCAGCTCCCTCCTTGTACTGATCAGGTAAGTGCTGTAGAAGGGTTTCTAGGGTGTCATAGTGTGCCCTATCGTAGCGTGCAAGTAGGGCTTGCGTGTTTGAAATGCGCCAAATATTAGCTGCCTGCGCAGCAATAAGTTTCCCTGAGGCTTCAAAGACCTTCGATTCTTTGTCTGGGGGAGGAGCATCACCCGTGGTCTGTGAGTTTGCCCGCTTACATGCGTTGGAGACAACCAAAGAGTCCAGTGGCAACTGTCCCTTGATGTACGTTGGATCAGTGGGCGCTGCCTTGTATTTTTTGTCAATACGAGGAATGATGACTCTTGCCCGGTTACGCTCCCTGAAAACCTCAGGCGCATGCTTTAGCACTTCCTTGAGCATTGGCAATGTCTTGACAGTTTTTTCAGCCACCGAGAAAGTGTCAAACAGAAAATCGACATCCACTGGGTCCGCATGGAGGTCGACATCATGATTGGCCGCAGCTCTCTCAATTAGAGCGTTGAAGGCTGCAGAGTCCTCTGTTGGGGAAGTTTTTGCAGCAAAAAGCTGCGGCTCGTGTCCTGACTGAGGGTCCTCAGGGTCGCCTCCAGCAGACCATGGCTCATTGACCTCCTCTGGATCCGAGTACGCTGGATAATTGTACTCCTCCTCCTCGTCCCCATCACCCTCCCCAGCGTTAGAGTGAGTGGGTGAGAGTTCCAGACCTTGTGGAGATGCAGGCTCCATAGGGGCAGAAGTACCCGCAGAGTCCAACTTCTTCTTAAGTGGAATATGAAAATGCTCCAACACAGGCTCCGGGTTGATCTTCCTTTTAAGGAGAGAGAGCTTGCCTGTGTTGGCGTCGATGACAACCTCTCGACGCTCCTCGTCCTCCAGTGGTTGGTGCCGTGGCTTCGGCACTACCAAAGATGCTTTAGGCGTAGACACCAGCTTCAAGGGCACCCCGGCCCCATGTTTCGGAGCGAAAGCCTTCAGCGCCGTCTTTGGCGGCAGCGTGAAGTGGATCGGCGTTTGCGCCTTCGCCGGTTTCTGTGGAGGCTTCGGCGCCACATCCTTCGGCTCGAGAGCCACTGCTTCCTTCCGAATACGCTGAAGGGACTCTGTGACCTTTTTGGTAAAGGAGGGGGAGGACTGGACCGGCTCGAGCGAGTCCTCCGAGTCCGGATTCGGGTCGGCGACCAAAGGCGCAGTCTTCGGAGTCGACACAGCACCTCCCTTGGCTTTGTCGACCGGGATCGGTGCAGCCAGAGACTTGGGGTCGTCCTGACGCTTCTTCGAGGCTTTCTTAGGGTCATCGACCTTCTTGGCGTGGACGCGGCTCTTCAGAGCGTCGACCAGCTTCGGCGCTGACGCAGCCGCGTCGGGCGTTTTTGCCCTCGGCTTCGACAGGGGGGTCTTTGGGTCGGCCATTTTGGCGTGGTTCTTGATCTCGGCGGCCATTTTGGGATTCTTCGGCGCCGAGGCCTCTGGAGCCTTTGATCCCACCAGTGCGACTTGCACTTTCGGTTTCGATACAGATGGTGCGGACCCCGATGGCTTCACTTTCGGTTTCTGTACCGGGAGTGGCGCATCACCAATGTCCGTGGCCGGGCCCGGAGGCGGGGCCGTGGGACGAGTATTGAGGTCTTGGGTAAGGCCCGAAGGCGATCCCTCGACCTGGGCCTTATGCTGGGGTTCGGCCCCGGAGTCAGTATGAGGATGCTCTTCTTCCGAGCTATCCTCCACGGTGGCAATGGCCCCGTCGTCGTCCCCTACCTCCTCGAAAACTTCCTCGAACTCTTCATCTCCTGCGTCGTAGTTTTCATCCTCCGACGCCGGGTTAGAGTCCGAAACATGTAGGACGGTGTCGTCTTCAACATCTTCTTCAAAGATGTTGGCTGGTGGGGGTGCCGATAACTGGGCCTGCAGTCTTGCGGCCCGACGTAGCTTGAGAGTCTTCTTCGACCGGAACTTGGAGCAGGCCATACACCTGGCCTCGTCGTGGTCCGGCGACAAGCATCTGTTGCACACTGGGTGCACGTCGAGGTGTGAATACTTTGAGGCACACACTGGGCACCTCTTAAACGGAGTTCGTTCCATGTTGAAGTAGTCTGTTGTGTCGTGTAGGCCCGTCCGCGCCGACAGCACGCGGAAGGGCAGCAAGTGTTTGGAGCCGATGAATAAACCAACCTGAACGATAGACAATACCGACGCGAGTCCTAAAGACCTTTTGGTCTCAAGTAAGGAAAGTTAAACAACTATCGATTCCGACAGAGGGAACCGAAACCCATCCGAACCCAATGGCGGAAAAAAACAATCTGGGGATGGAGGCGATGCCCATGCGCACTGTAGTCCAGGGGAGGAGCCACCTATCTCGTGATACTTCGAAGACTCTTCCAGGACAACAATGTGCAATCATCCGGACCCAACACTAGGCGGCGATCTATGCACAGATATGAATTCAGCAGCCCACATGCCTCGAACCTGGAACACACAGAGATGATTCTGACTATGATCAGATTCTGTCTCATGAATAATTTGATGACAAGATCTACAAACAGGAACACGGGACCGCGATGGGTACGTGTTTTGCGCCAAGTCTGGCGAACCTCTTTATGGGGGCCTGGGAAGAGGACATTAAAAAGACAAATTGGTACCAAAATATCTCAGCGAAGGTGATACTTTGGCTGAGATATATTGATGATATATTTCTAGTCTGGGAGGGAGAGGTGGAGGAGGTCTCATCATTTATTGAAAAGTTAAATCACAATGATCGAAACATCACCCTCACTAGTAGTATCAGCACAGAGGAAGTGGAATATCTCGACACCAGAGTACAGATAAAAAACAACTCTCTGGAAACCACCTTCTATCGAAAAAGCACAGCAGGCAACACCCGCCCCGAGTAGCCACCCGGACACCCTCAAGTGGAGCATTCCATACGGGGAACTACTCAGGGCAAAAAGGAACTGCAGCAAAGCCGTTGACTATGCGAAAGAAGAAATAGTCATGCTTAGAAGGTTCAAGGACAGGGGTTATCCCAACTGGGTACTCAAAAGAGCGATCGAAAGAGTGAAGACAACTGATAGAACCAGTACTCTTGCTACTGATGATAAAAACACTGACAGCGAAAATACAACACGCATGATCATGACAAATAATGGCAATTCTGATCAGATATATAAAATTATGAGAAAAAATTGGGATATACTCAAGAGTGATCCCATAATTGGGAAAAACATTCTGGAAAACCCTAAGATCACCTACAGACGTGGACGGAATTTTAGAGATATGCTGGTCCATAGTGATCTTGCCAGCAAAACGGTCAGAAAGGGTATAGATTTACAAGGCTTCTTTCCCTGTGGCCATTGTAAAGTGTGTGAAAACAGCAAAATGGTCAAGGAGTATTTCAATACCAGTACTAACTCAATGAATTGAATAACACAATTCCTCATGTGCACTAGCACGTTTGTTATCTATGTATTGGAATGCCCTTGCAAATTAAAATATGTGGGAAGCACAACTCACATGGCTAGAAAACGGGTGCTCGAACATATGCGGGCAAAATACCAATAATGACAAACAATATCCAATTGCTCGTCATTTCAAGAGCTATCACTACTCAGATCATACCAAACTCTCCTATTTTGCAATAGAACAAGTAACTGCAAAAATTAGAAGGGGCAATCGAGTCTTGAGATTAAGACAAAGGGAATCTAGACACATAGCGGGGATGTGTACTTGTTTCCCTAATGGCCATAACCTTGATGAGGAAATGGCAATACATTTGCATGAAGAATAGTAACAGACACATGTCAGTATCTGGTCTCTACAGTTTTTCAACTACCATAACATTGTAATTCTATGACAGTTCTAGAATTTATGATGTCTGAATGTGGAACTTTATCTGATGAGCTCTTTCCATGTTTTTAATTTTATTTTCATTTTAATTGTACATAATATTCTTTCCAAGCCTGTAAATTATGTCTTTTCTTCCCACAGGAGGAAAGGAAGGAAACCGGTTTGGAGCTAATGGCAGCCAAATCCTTACTCTTTTCTTCAATCCATCCTTTGTCACACTCATGGATCACAGATAAGAATGCTTCTGCACTTTTGTATTTTATTGAATTTTGTCTATTTTATACTGAAATTTTTCATTTTTTGAGTATGACACACAGGGGGGTATACACAGCATGGTATAGACATCACTTAAAAACATTTGACTAATGTTCTAATAACACCCACTAAGGAGGAGATTATAATATACAATGTGTCTTGTCAAATTGTACTTTGTCAAACAGAACTTTACCCACTAAGAAGGGAAATAAGTTACGAACCTCCCATTACACTTTGGGAATGGTTACACAATTTTCAACACATCTGACACTTAAGGTCTGGCAAACTTTTTTAACACCGTCTCCTCCTTGTCACAGTCTTTCAAACAGTTTTTAGTATAATACCAGATTTCATTCATTCAATCATCTCTGGAGTAACAGGAACAGTGCCCATAATTCTCGCTCTCTTTGCGGCCATCCTACAAGCATGTTTGACAGAATACACCTCTACGCGAAGCTACATCAATATCGTGAAAATATGGAACAACTTTTCGGCTGCCTGCCTCTATTATCGGAGCCAGCTACAACATGACGTTTATTTACAGATCTGCCATCTGCATGCAACCATCTTTTTATTGTAAAACTTGCCCATTCGACTGGCGAATGCATCTATGCCTTGCCAACATCCCAACAATCGCTCCCGATATCCAGCAGGTAATGGAGTATCTTGAAAACCATGAACTTGATTGTTTGGGCCGTGGAGCAAGGGCGGATGCAACGCAAAAAGGTATTGTGGTGGAATGGGATTCCTGCGCAGCCGCGAAAGATCTCCTGCAACGTGCGACCTTTGACAACATCGTAGATTGCCTGCCAATTCAAATTGCCGCTCCAACATTTGAGGAACATTACTGTCCCTTCGAGGATATGAATAGGATCACTTCGCTTTTCTCACACGATGGCAACAATGACGTCTTGGAACATTACCCATCACAAACTGTGAAGAACTTCAGGACTACAATCTCCTAAACTTGTAAGAAATTCACGTTATTCTTGGATTGATTTTTTCCAACTTTTTTGACTTTTTCCTATACATTTTTTTAATACACTTCAATTTAACTATTTTCATATAATAACTTCCTAAGTATGCTCAGGCATTTGAACTCTGTTTTCATTATTGCCCCTTACGTCTCCAGCCTAACCAGGGATGGATGATGTATGGCCTATGCAAATACGCCATTTACTTGCTAAATTAGCCTAAACCCGACATCCATTTTGAAACCATGTCTATTCTTTGTGCACACGTCTCTCTGCCTGCCTGTTATCCACGAAGCCCTTTCAAACAAATTAACTCATCCTCAGCCTCTGCTCACGAGCTGGCAATCAAGGAAAAAAAAAACACAACATTGTTTAGGAACTGGTTGGCACAGTGTGGTAATTGTACCCTACCTTTATTTTCATTATAGAATTTTGTCATTTATGTCTAATAGCTATTGTTTATGTCACATGGAACTGTAACATGTAATGTGGAATTCACTGATGCAGGAGCTTCGGTTTGAATACAGCAGAAGCGGTTGGAGTTTGCCTCAGCTCGATGCCTTAGCTCTTTGCACAATAATGTTTTTTTGAAAGGCCTGAAGACAATAATGTATGGTTTGACGAGAAGGGTACCAAATGTGCTTCTGAGAAACGCAATGTTTGTGTTCCTCCTCAAAGTTCCGATGTGGGTAGAACAATTACCAATTCTGACACGCACCAGATTGAATCTACTGTAGAAGAGATTGCTGACTGTTCTACTGTTGATAATTTTGTATTACAAAAAAGGACCATCAGGGTACGTAAGAAGTTTGATGATTACATTTTGCAATATTTTTTCTTTCTTTTTCTTAAAGGATACATGTGGTAATCGTATACTACCTTTATTTTCATTATAGAATTTAGAGACATTCATGTCTAATAGGTATTGTTTATGTCACATGGAACTGTAAAATGTAAAGTGGAATTCACTGATGCAGGAGCTTACGTTTTAATACAGCAGAAGCGGTTGGAGTTTGCCTCAGCTGGATGCCTTAGCTCTTACACCAGTGGGTCCATTCATGGCACTTAAATAAAGACAGTCTTTATATAACTTGCAGACTCCATCGTTTTATTACACACAGCCACTTTCTTACACACACCTGATTTCATCATTTCTCTTCTGTGGCATTACAACATTCTGCATTATATTCTTCACGATTATTTCTTTATTCCTGCTTGCTAAAACACTGCATTCGAGTTTTCAGACAGGTAGGGATGAGTAGGTTGCTTCCCACTCCCGCTATAGTCTACACGCATACTAACACCACCTGCACGGCTATGCTACAGCGGCCAATATGCTATAGCGCCCAGAGCACATCAGTTTACAGCACTCAGCTCACGGTTTAGGTTCACGCTTTCATCCCCGAGTGTACCGGCACCACACCTAATAACCATCTCACTGTGGACAAAACGGCACTTTCAAACCGGTAGGGGTAAATACTTTGCTTCACACTCCCTGAATAGCTCACCCTAACCACCCCACAAAGCCCACAGCGCTCCTACACTCATCTTTCCTACTTTGTTCGCCCTTTATTTCCCTTACTCGCTTCAACAGAATCACAAAACGGCTGCCCACACTTCCTGGTTGCAACCGTTCGCAGCCAATAAGCAGTAAGCTCGTGCTTGTAACGCCTCAGCCAATCAGATGGCAGAATTCCCAAATATCGATATCTGTAAATTTCGATATTTCTCCAAAACTACTGAACGGATTTACACCAAATAAGGAAAAAGCGTGCTTTCTAGACCAAGACCCTGCTGCCTGCCAAATCTGGGGTAATTCTGTTCACCAGTTCGACCTGTAGCCTTGTCTAAAGTTTCCTATGCAAATTGCATGGAGATAACACGTTTTGGGGCCCCCCTTTTTCCGCTGATGCTATGCATACAAAAACTGGTTTTCAGTTTGTACATTCTTCAAGATTTTTCCATCCAAGGCTGGTTGAGAGTTTGTAGAACGATGGCTTCAGATTTTCAACATACGGTGTGGTGGCGCGGACTGGGAGGGGGCGCTTGGCTCCTGCCCCCTCCCCAAGTCGTGTTGCCCTGGTGGGGCCTAAGATCGCCCCCGACATAGGCGGCCGGCTCCCGGGGTCCGGCGGAACTTTTTGCCTTTTGATGACTCTTCCATTCTGGACCTTGTCCCACAATCCGTTTGACCTGAAGACACGCTGTAGTGGGGCGCCCCTTTACCGTTTCAGTTGCCATTCCGCCCGCTTTTGCTACACTGTGCCTCTTCCGCCATTCAGCTGTTTACCGCCCGCTCTTGCGACTACAGCGTCTCGCTCACCATGTAGTTGAGTTGCTCCCGCTCTTGCGATGCAGCGATAGGCGGCTGCCACAGGACTCTCAAAATGGCGGCCGGCTCTTCAGATTTGGGCGTGGTCCACTAAAATGGCCCTGGGACACCTTGGAACTCGGACGCTTGTCTGCTAGGGCTTGGGCCGCATTCTCGAAAGCGTCCCCTGAGCCTTGAAGATTCTACAAAAGTCTTGGGGGCCCCCGACTCCCGCAGGCTTCTGGTGGGGAGCGGCTGCCATGATTGCTCGTGGAATGGCCACGACTGAGCTACGAGATGGTGGTGCTCTCATGCTGACGCCAGCTTCAGTCTGAAACATCCAGAAACACTGTAGACTACCAATTCGATCAGTTCCGGTAGCGCCCCAACATGACCCGGTAGAGAAGAACTTGCCCTCCCCTCTTTGACTGATGGTTCTTGTTGCCTGTCCCTTCTGTTGTCATTTAACAGAACTTTTTAGACTGCTGAAAGGGGTTGTGTTCCGACCGCTGGTGGTGGAGACATTTTGACTATATTCTGGACCTACGTTGTCGCGTAATGCGTTATATGACACGCCGCGTTAGCGCACCCGGAAGTGCTCCAGTGCGCGAAGCGCAGCTTCCCGGAAGCGATCCGGGGCGCGGCGCGGCGTGCGGCGCGGCGCGCAGCGCGTAACGTAAGCATAACGGGTCATGTGACTTGTTAATAAAACTTTTCATTGGTTCATTTTACTTTTGTTATTCTAATGATGAAAGGCTTGGTCATATGACCTAAAAAATACGCTTTTTATTGCTTTCGAACATTATTTTTTCTTAAACATATATGTTATAATGTTCCAGGCTAATGTACTTTCCCGGAAAATTTACAACTGTCCTGCAAGTAAAATATATTCCTTTTTCTAGAAAAAGGGCGTTTCTTCGTCCCATGACGGAGCCGTTGAGCAAAAGAGGCTCGGCCTGCTGTCTTAGTCGCCGATACGCCTGAATACCAGATTCTTATCGATCACTTTATGTTGCAGGAGTAGAAAACACAACAGCCCTTGACCATTTATCTTTACTGCGTTCCTGCGTATTATACCTTTTATCCGTCATGTAATTGGACTGCTTTATTTCACTTGCCTTTTACTGATTCGAAAACAGTGACTAAAATTAAAAACTTTAGCAATGTAAATACTACTACCATGTTTTGTTTTAAAAACCTTTATTGTGAAAATGTCAGTATACAAATACGGGCCTATAACCACGTGGGCCGGCCACGGAGCAAACTGGAATCATATATGATGAGGAGACATTTACACTGTAGAGGAACGTAACGAGCGGGCCATTAGGTTGCAAGAACTAAGGTGTCTAATAGTTGCGGAATCGGTGGAGGTACATTTTGTAATTAAAATACGACAGGGCCACTTACAATAAAATTATCTAGATATACATTTGCGGGCAAGTACCATGGGTGACGTTAATTCGAACTTTCAATAGTACAGTAATCAATAACAAATCAGAACTTAATATCAATAGGGATGTCGAAATATTCAATCAATTCTCGTCCCCGCCCGCCATGTGCTTCAAAACTGCATACGTATCTCGTGATATCAAGGTTGTGCAACCAGTACACAACAAGGAGTTACGAGTCCCATTTATACCGGCGCCATTTTGGGCGAGGCCGGGCAGGTCCAGGATATAGTCAAAATGTCTCCACCAACCAGCGGTCGGACCAGAACCCCTTTCGGCAGTCAAAAAAGGTTCAGTTAAATGACAACAGAAGAGAGAGGCAACAAGAACCATCAGTCAAAAGAGGGGAGGGCAAGATCTGAAGCCATTGTTCTACAAACTCTCAACCAGCCTTGGATGGAAAAATCCTGAAGAATGTACAAACTGAAAAACAGTTTTTGTCTGTATAGCATCAGCAGCAACGCTTGAGTCAGCTTTGTGTGAAGCCGCCATTTTGATTCAATCAATAGCGTCCCCCTGCACACATTCAGGGACCTGGTCGTGTCTTCAGGTCAAACGGATTGTGGGACAAGATGCAGAAAGGAAAAGTAAAAAAGTTCCGCCGGACCCCGGGAGCCGGCTGCCTATGTCATGGGCGATCTTTGGCCACACCAGGGCAATAGTGAAGCTGCAGCAGGTGCAAATAAGCTTCAGACAGTGTTACAAGCGCTGCTCAGAACTCTCAACTATGACACCACCTCCGTGCCATCCGGATCTTGGCGCCTTGTGCTGGTTCCGGCCTATTCACACATCGGTCCGCTACTGACACCACCTCACAGGCCAACGGGGCACCCCACGCCGACTTTCGGCGCAGCATTGTAGATTGGCCACACCAGTGTGGCAACTTGCTAGACACCACCTCGGTGCCATCCAGATCTCGGCGCGTTGTGCTGCCTTCGGCCTACTGTAGCCGCAAGTGCGGACGCAACTCAGCTGGATAGCGAGTGAAACACCAAGTGGCGCCCCACTGCAGCCGAGGAGCCTCCATCTTGGGGGCGACGCACACCAACTCTGTGCCATCCAGATCTCGGCGCGTTGTGCTGCCTTCGGCCTACTGTAGCCGCAAGTGCGGACGCAACTCAGCTGGATAGCGAGTGAAACACCAAGGGGCGCCCCACTGCAGCCGAGGAGCCTCCATCTTGGGGGCGACGCACAGCATCACATTGCTTTCCAATGCAGTCAGATCCTCAAACAGCCCCCACTGACTGACGCGACCTCACAGGCCAACGGGGCGCCCCACGCCGACTTTCGGCGCAGCATTGTAGAATGGCCACACCAGTGCGGCAACTTGCTGGACACCACCTCGGTGCCATCCGGATCTTGGCGCGTTGTGCTGCCTTCGGCCTATTCGCACATCGGTCCGCTACTGACGCCGCCTCACGTGCCAACGGATTTTCTACGCTTTTTATAGCCCTATGCCGCATAACAGGTCATGTGACTTGTTAATAAAACTTTTCATTGGTTCATTTTACTTTTGGTTTCCTAATGATGGAAGGCTTGATCATATGACCTAAAAATAACACTTTTCATTGGATTAAAACTTTTTTTTTCCCAAACGATGAAAGCCCCACCTTGTTTCTGGATGTTTCAGACTGAAGCTGGCGTCAGCATGAGAGCACCACCATCTCGTGGCTCCGTCGTGGTCATTCCGCGAGCAATCATGGCAGCCGCTCCCCACCGGAAGCCTGCAGGAGTCGGGGGGCCCCCCAAGACTTTTGTAAAATCTTCAAGGCTCAGGGGACGCTTTCGAGAATGGGGTCCAAGACCTAGCAGACAAGCGTCCGAGTTCCAAGGTGTCCCAGGGCCATTTCAGTGGACCAGGCCCAAATCCGAAGAGCTGTCCGCCATTTTAAGAGTCCTGTGGCAGCCGCCTATCGCTGCACCGCAAGAGTGGGGGCAACTCACCTACATGGTGAGCGAGAGGCTGTAGCCGCAAGAGCGGGCGATAAACAGCTGAATGGCGGATGAGGCACAGTGTAGCAAAAGCGGGCGGAATGGCAACTGAAACGGTAAAGGGGCGCCCCACTACAGCAGACAAGCCTCCACCTGGGGAGGCCCGTTCACGCCGCCTCCCCCCCCCGCCGGGGCGCCCCACGCTGTTTTTCGGAGCAGCATTGTAGGATGCCAAAACCAGTGCGGCAACTTACTGATATCACCTGGGTGCCATCCTCATCTCAGCGCGTTCTGCTGCCTTGGGACTATTCGCACAACAGACCGCTACTGACGAGGCCTCCCCCCGCACCCGCCGGGACGCCCCACGCCGTTTTTCGGAGCTGCATTGTAGGATACCAAAAACCAGTGCGGCACCCAGGTAACATCACCTGGGTGCCGTCCAGAACTCAGCACGTTGTGCTGCCTTGGGACTATTCGCACAAAACACAGCTACTGACCATTGTTGCTTCTTTTTTCAAAAAAATGTTTAAATGTATTTACTGTTTTTGTTGCGTTGTATATATTTATAAGTTATTAAAGTGTTATAATCCTACTACTTTGTTGGAGTGCTACATATTTTTAATGTGACACATAATTGTAAAAACTTTGATGTACAAAGAGGCATCCCTGGAATCTTCCGCTTCAGGCTCGGACCCACACACCCTCACAGTGAGAATCCCCTCCCCAAGCACAATACAGGATGGTTATCAGATAGTAGGAACGCGTGTGGTGTGACGGATCTCATCGGGTGGGGGCCTTGATCTACTGTAACTCCTTTGAAGAGGGGTGATTCTCTACAGATGGGGCCATAAACTACATCTGCAGGGCTAGGTGATAGCCTGGGACCGGCCTGGACAATCGGACACAGAGGAAGAGGAGTGTCAGAGGGTGCGGTAGTGAATAGGTTGAAAGGGAGGTGTCGGGCGGGCACAGGGTGTGATTCTCAGAGAAGAACAGCGCAGATGGGAGGAGGTTTCTGGCCCATGCATGAGAGAGAGAGCGGGGGTGACCAGTGCGTGGGGGAGATGCTTGCGAGGGTGGGGAGCCATGCTGAGGATCGGCGGCATGCAGAGAGTGGGTCTGGTCAAGGCATCTAAAATGGCTGCCGTGCTCAACAAAAGTGTGGCATTGCAAAAAAGGCAAGATGGCGCAGACAATGTTTATCAATAAGGATTAATTTATAACAATTATTTTTAACAAAATATTTACTCGCAGTGACAAAATGGCGGTCAACAGTTCCTGATTTCCATCGAATCGAACGTTAACAGACGTCACGCAGCAAAAAAAAAAAAAACGCTCACGCACAGCCGCTGGAAGACATGTATCAAGATATATGAGCCTCCTCAGCCACCCTCAGAAAACATAAGGGGTCAGGATACGTCTCCCGTACCCCCTTATACCTAGTAATTTAATTAAATCGAAACACAAAATGGCGAATTCACGTTTCGCTACCAGTTTGCGACCCGGTTCGCGAACCGAGAAGCGCTTCTACCGCGAAAAATCAAATTTTTATTATTTGTCCCACGGGACCCTTTAATAACCCCAACATCATTCCTAGGGGGTCAAGAGGGGTCTACCTTGCCCCCTTTCATTAAATTCCCCCTTCGTTTTTCTCCTCCTCTTGTCTCTCGATCCTACCGAGAGACAAGATGGCGGCCGCACCGGACTGTTTAGAATGTTAACAGACACCGGAGAGCCAATCAGCTTCGCTACGCAAAGCTCCGTTACGCGAAAAGTACGCGATCTGGAGCGCTATCTGGGACGCTGTCACAGATATATCTGTTTTTTTAAACGTTAATTTCTCAAAATCCACTGGAGCACATATATTGAGACCCAGCAAAGGCACATCGGGCTAACAGTCCCTATAATTTTGCCAAGTTTCGTGTAAATCCATTCAGCCGTTCGAGCTAAAAGTGAGGCCAAAGGCCCTATGGAAAAATGAATGGGAAAAATGCGTTTTGGGACCCCCCTTTTTTCTCGGTCCCCCCTTGACGGAACCCCTCCAAATTTTCAGGGACTGCTCAGAAACAAAATGTGCCATTTTCCTGAAAATTTCAGCCGATTCCGTCCACAAACGCCAAAGTTATTAGACATAGAATTTTCAAAAGTTCCATAGAGAAAAAATTCTAACTATATATACCTACTGGCGACCGCCAGTAGGTAATATTAATATATATATATATATAGTCATTGAGAAAAACAAAGGTTACAGGGATGTTATAGTTCGGCTCCGGGTTCACTCGTACAAAACCAGTGAAATTCAGCAGTTATAGTTAGGTGAGCTAACTCGCATCCCGCGTAATGCATTGTTTATGACCATATTACACCACTCATGACATGATCAGTGAAATCACTGTTGACATCATCCAGTGACTGAGTGTTTTTAAAAAGTTTATGAGTGCTAAGGAAAATGCTACTTACCCAGTATGCATCTGTTCTTGGCATGTAGAGCTGTAGATTCACATGTTTTGCATAAGTCTGCCATCTAGTCGGATGTTTGCGCTTTGTTTTTCTTCAAAGAAGTCTTTTTCAGTCACAAGGTAGGAGACTCCTCCTTTCGGTGATAGTGTACATGGGCATCAACTCCCCTGTTAGATTGTTTTCCCGCAGAGGGTGAGAATGGAGTTAGTAAGAGTATTGAATCGGTGGGAGTATAAGTGCCTGTATGGTTGATTCAGAGGGTGCGTAAGTGACTGTATAAGAAAGTCTCAGTGAATGTATGGGTGAGTGACGGGTTGTGTGAATGTCTGTCAGTTGGTGTCTAAGTGACTGTATGGGGATGTGAGTGGGTATGTGAGTAGCTGTATTGGAGAGAGATTGGTTGTCTGAATATCTATATGGTTGTCTGAGTGTCTGTGTGGGTGGACGAGGGTGAGTCAGTGCATGTATGGGTTAGTGAGTGCATGTGTGAGAGGCTGTATGGGTGAGTGGGTGTGTGTATGGGTGGGTGGGTGAGTGGATGTGTCAGTGGTATATGGGTGAGTGGGTATGTGAAAGGCAGTATACACGAGTGATGGGGTATATGAGTGACTGTATGGATGAGTGAGTGTTTGTGAGTGACTGTATACGTGAATGAGTACATGTTAGTGTCTGCATGAGAAAGTGGGTGTGTGTGTGTATCTCTATGGGTGAGTGACTAGGTGTGTGAGTAGCTCTATGGGTGACTGAAAGTGTGTATGTGGCTGTATGGGTGTATGAGTGGATAGGTCAGTGGCTGTATTAGTGACTGATTGGGTGTATGAGTGGCTGTATGGGTGAGTGAGTAGATGTGTGTGTAGATCTATATATATCAGTGAGTGGGTGTGTATGTACTGGTATTGGTCTGTGAATAGGTTTGTGAATGGTTGTGTGGGAGTGGGTGTATGAAAGGTTCTAAGGGGGTGTGAGTGATTCTATGGATGATGTAATCAGTGATGAAATTTAAGATGTCATGAGTGATGTCACTGACCATGTCATGAGTGATGCAATATGCGAGGTCATAAGCAGTGCATTGTGGAGGAGCAAGTAATGAGCTAACTATAACTGCTTAATTTCACTGGTTTTGTACCAGTGAAACCTGAGCCTAATGATAACACCCCTGTAACCTTTGTTTTTTTCCAATGACTTTCTAAGGTATTTTAAATTCTATTTGCTAACTATAATGACCCGTAACCTTTGTTTTTTTTTGGTGAATTTCTAAAGTGTGTCAAAATCTATTTCCTAACTATAATATCCCTGTAACCTTTGGTTTTTAAAGTGAATTTCTATGGTTTTTTAACTAGAAGTCGTGTTTGCATAGTGGTGGACAAAAGGGGCGGGCCTGTGAATCCTGCTGTGTCAAAATCCTGCTGTGTCAAACTTACTGGAGGTAAAAGGAGGGCTTCTGGTGCTCCCAAGAACCCTTAGCATCGAAGAGGACTTCAGCAGTGCACCATGAGGCACGTGTACCGAGTGGTGGAGAAAGAGCATGGCCTCTAAAGTCCTCTCAGCAATCTTGCTCTCTGGGACTTACTGGAGGTAACAGGAGGGCTTGTAGGCCCCAAAGACACTCAGCATCAAAGGGGACTTCATACCCCCACCAGCAGTGTGTCGAGAGGTGCGTTTACAAGTGGTGAAGAAAGTGGGCATGGCCTCGGACCACCTCTTATCAATCCTGCTGTGTGGGTCTTACTGGAGGTAACAGAAGGTCTTGGTGGCCTTCAAGGACCCTCAGCAGTCAAGGTGACATCAGCCCGTAACCAGCAGGTGCAAATCAGAGTGGTGCAGAAAGAGGCCGGGGCCTCCGGATTCATGCCAGTAGCTTTTTCTTTCTTCTTTGTTTATTATAAAGGAAGGGGGGCCCCACATTTTTCCAATTAAAGCCCTGGGGAGGTGCCGGTCCCTGGGGCTGGGGGGGTCTAAGAGGCCCCTCCTATTTAAAAAGAAATAAGCCCAGGGGAGGTGGTGGTCCCCATTGTAGCGGGGGAAGACATTTATACATATAATACTCACCAATCGTCTTCAAATTATACAAATTGCGGCGGCTAGACTCCTGTTCAATATTTCAAGGCAGGCTAGTGTCCGTCAACATCTGTGCAGTTTGCATTGGCTCCCTGTCAAACAAAGGGTTGTGTTCAAATCTCTCACTCTTGCGCATAGAGCCATTCACAACCAAGGGCCGTCGTATTTGAGGAGGCGTTTTGCCTGGTACTTACCTAGCCGTCCATTACGGTCTACCTCCATACATCTTCTGGCTGTTCCCTGTTTTAAATGTTCCCGCCTTGGTGGCCAGTTCATCACCGTTAAGGCAGCTACTGCTTGGAAGACTCTCCCTCTGCCGCTCCGTGCTATCCATGATTTCAATCTTTTTAAAAAAGCACTTAAAACTCACCTTTTTTAACTTTCACTGTAATTACTCTAGATATTTCTGCCTCTTCTGCATGGTCACACGCCAGGATACTCGTGAGTAATTGAGCGCGCTATAAAACCACCAATAACAATAACAACATAATAACTTTGGCCCGTTTGACAAATCTTGATAAAACTATCCCCCAAAAATGCCATCCACCTCAGCTTTTTCCCTGAAAGTTTTAGGGTGATGAGTCAAGCGGGGGCTGAAAATAAAAGGGGGAGTTCAAAAACATAAAATATCCATGCATTTTCCATTGACTTCTTTAGGCAGGGCTACAGCAAATATTGCAAATACTGCAGAACAGAATTACACCCGATGCACAGAATTACACCCAATGCGAAGGAACCGAGATGTTGGTCTGCAAATTGTGCTTTTGGGTAAATGCATTCAGTAGTTTTTGGAAATTAAGATTAAAAAATAACTGTATATTATGGTAGTTGGGCTCACAAGAGTCTCCAAGACTTTTGTGAGACGCCAATTTAAAAATAGACCGCTCTGATTGGCCCGGGGGGGGCTTTAAGTCCCTTGGGCTATCTCACGCCAGCCGGAGTCAGCCTCCTTTGACAGCGAGCGTTGCCAGCCATTACAGGACTCGGGGACTTAGTACTCTGTGCTGAATTTGTACAAAAATAAAGATATATGGTGAAAGGGTGAGTGGCCAAAACAACAACAGCAAAACATGCTGCTATCCCGGGATTCGGAGTAAGAAATAAACATAAATAAACATAAATATATGCTATGCCTGTTTAGTGGTTGGTTGGTGGGAGGAGCAGACATTAAGACAAGAGCTATCTTTAAAATATGGAGCCCACATAAAGTTGTGGTTAAGATTCATAGACGATGTCTTTGTCCTGTGGAAGGGTACTAAGGAGAATGCAATCGATTTTATAGGTGACATTAATGCCAATCAAATCAATCTGAATTTTACTTCACATATAAGCTG
The DNA here is from genome assembly GCF_964263255.1 of Lissotriton vulgaris. Taxonomy (NCBI): domain Eukaryota; kingdom Metazoa; phylum Chordata; class Amphibia; order Caudata; family Salamandridae; genus Lissotriton; species Lissotriton vulgaris. The sequence goes on from NC_141685.1 coordinate 2,050,688,636, forward strand.
TTCTGAGGTAGAATTTCTTGATACCAAGGTATATGTGGAGGAAGGTGAGATAAGAACAACCTTACACAGGAAACTGACGGCTGGCAACTCCACGTTGCATGCCTCTAGTGCTCACCCCGACACTTGATTAAGAGCATTCCATATGGAGAGCTTCTTCGCATCAAGCGTATATGTAGCAGTGTGGAAGAACAGAACGCTTGCATGCGAGAAGCCATTGAGAGATTCCGCAGAAGAGGCTATACGGTACGAAGTCTACAAAAGGCTTTGGAGAAAGTCAGCAATAGACCCAGGGAATCATTGTTGAATACCAACATAGAGGAAGGAGAACCACTAGAAAGTGAGGAGACTCCCAATACCAATACTCTGAGATTAATTCTTACTTATAATAGCCAGCATCGCCAAATCCGGTCTATAGTCAACCGTAATTGGCCAATAGTACAGACTGATGCGGTTATGAAACCAGAATTACCAGATAACCCGACTATAACATATCGGATGGGTGTCTCTATGAGAAGTCAAATTGCCAAGAGTATTCCTGATCTTACCAGTAAAACCAAAAAGGAATTAACTCCATGGTTACCTGAAAAACAGGGATTTTTCAAATGCTCGTCATGTCGAGCTTGTAAATTTGGGGTTACAACTAAGAAGTACATCACGCCTTTCAGTCCAACAGAGTTTAAAATTCAGGGGTGTTATGACTGCAAAACAGAATATGCAGTCTATATCCTGACGTGCACTTGTGGGCTTAGGTATGTGGGAAGTACCAAGCAGCAAGTGCACGTCCGGATCCTACAACATCTACGGGCCATTGTCAATAATGACAGTAGCTACCCGGTTGCAAGACACTTTAAAACCACCCATAATAACACACTGGCGGATCTAAAATATTTTGTCATTGCTGCAATAGATGACGATCCGAAAGGTGGCAACCGGGTCAAGAACTTACGTCAGCTGGAGTCCAAATTCATTATGGAATTGGACAGTAGATACCCCAATGGACTGAACAACACAGAGGATTTACACCACTTCCTCTGATATTTCATCCCCCTATATTCTGTATCCTCTGTGTATCTCCAAACCTGAATATTTTTGAATTTCCCATACAAGTAACTTTGCCCCCCCCCCCTTTTATCTCAATACCGTTTTTAGACTTTCACATTACAAGTAGAAACCTTTTTTTCTCTTGTAAATTTTAAAACCATGAATGAGTTAATACTCTTACCAGTAAAATAGTATATATGAGTGAAATTTAATAATAATCACTTTTACTTTTATGCACTTTATTAAGGAAATTTCAGGATGCTGCTAAAATAGAGATAATTTGCACACAACTTGCAATCTTGCACACAGCATAATTTTGCACATACACCGAGCAGTTTTTCACTGGTTGATGATGTTCACCGAATAATGAAATCTGGAATTTATTCCGTAATAATTGTATAGACTTTTTAGACTTTCAATAATTTTAATAGTCGATTTCTATTTTTATATTGCATTCTGTACATATATGATGCCTGTTCTTATCAACTGATAATAGATATATATTTATATATGTGCTTTTGATACTATATAGGTCATATATATATATATTTTTCTAATGGTTATATTTATATATTTATTTATATTCATTTTGAAACATATCAAAGGTGATCAAATTATACCATGAAAACATCAACTTGAATTATGACTGAAATTCATGGATATTGTATGTGCACTCTATGCTACAGCGAGTTATTTTACTGCATTCAGGCGGTAATTACACATAATACTTATGCTAATTGTTGGATGAGGTCTTGCAAACTACAAGTCCCAGCATACATACCTGACAAGTATTTCCTTTCTTTTTATTTTTTGTCACATGGAGAGGGTGAAAGCATCACAATTTGAAAAAATGGTATAAAAACTAAAAGTGGACTATATGTTTGTATATTGAGAAAGAAAACTAAGGTTTTCGAAACGCGTCTGACAAAGCATTGAAAAATAAAAGACCTGCATTCCACGTTTTCCTGGTGTCTGTGGTTCATCCTTTGGCAGGGCGCCGGCTGGGTCGTGCAGAGAGGATTGAAGGCATCCATAAATATATATATATATATATATCACAGCTTCAAGGTATAAGAAATACCAGCACTCACAGGAGCATTTTACCCAGATTTAATAGGGTTTAAGTGTACACAAGACGCGTTTCGGCAACCGCCTTTTTCAATATCGGATACTGAAAAAGGCGGTTGTCCAAACGTGTCTTGTGTGCACTTAAACCCAATTAAATCTGGGGAAAATGATCCAGTGAGTGCTGATATTTCTTATACCTTGAAGCTGTGATATTCAGCGCGTTTCCACCTACGCGTACCATAGCACCCGTCCTAGAGTGCAGGAATCAAAGCGGAGTTCTTGGAGATATATAATATATATATATGCACGAAGACTCCTTCCAAAAAAAGAGCAGAGACCCAAGGGGAGACCATTGGAAGCACATTTAATTGTGGAAGTGGCAAATGCATTTCGGCATACTACATCCTTCTTCAGCGCCCAAAGCATCCAGGAGGTTTTACAACAAGCTTATGGTAAGTCCTGCCTCCTTTTACACTGATGTAACAAGCCCGCTCCACCCCCTGTAGATTGACTGCCCACATGTGTAGAGTCCCGTAGGTGAAGGAAAACTACATGTCCCAGAATCCAAGGTTGTGGATCCTTGAAGGTGGTGCACCAGGGGAAAAAATAAATACCAAATGGTTGTGCGGGGGTGCAGGGAACAGCATGTGCCAAAAAAAACAAAGTTGTAATTTCCTGCTTTAGTGTCCAAATCAAAGCGCTTCCTCAGGTCCCCTGTACCGCCTCAGCCCCAGAGACCAGGAATCGTTGCAGCAGGGGCTGCTGTGACAGTGCACACCGCCCGGCGTGAGGTTAATAACCCCACAACCACCATCTCACATCCAGATATCCAAGGCGGACTCCAGACCATCCAACAACATTGGAAAGTAAAGGAACTGCAGCAGTTCAGAGGATATATATATTTATACTACTGGCGGTCACCAGTAGGTAGTTATAGTTAGGACCTATTTTCCATAGGAAATCTGCAACATTCTATTCGCAATAACTTTTGCGCCGGTTGACAAATCTTCGCAAATTTTTCAAAACTTATGGCCAGCTCCGGTCCGCTCCTATCTTAAAAGTTTGGGGGTGATTCGTCAAGCGGGGGCGGAGAAAAAAGGAGGGTTCCAAAAAGTGTTTTCCCTATGTTATTTCCCATAAGAAATTTTAGGCACGGCTACAGCTGGAACTGCTGAACGGAATAACACCAAATTTTGCGAAAAGGTAGCCGTTGGTTCAGAAAGCGCCCTTTTTTTAAATGGAGTAAATCCGTTCAGTAGTTCCTGAGAAATTCAAAAAATAGTGGTGAAAATATCATTTTCCCATAGAAAACTTTAGACACTGTTATAGCAAAAACTGCTGAACGCAATTACACCAAATTTGGCAAAAAGGTACTGCTTGGCTCAGAAAGCTTCCTTTTTAAAAATGGTGTAAATCCGTTCAGTAGTTTTTGAGAAATTAAGGAATAAAGATAGTGATATCTATGGCCGCGGTGGTTCCGCGGACCCTCCCGAGCACGAGCTTTATGCTAATTGGCTGTCAACACTCCAAACCAGGAAGTGTTGGCAGCCATCTTGTGCCTCTGTAGAACCGAGGCACAAGAAATCACTCAAACAAGTGCGCAAAACGGAAAAAGGGGGCAGGGTAGAAACACCCTGACCCCCTCGGTCTGCGTAGGGGGTCCCACTAGGCCAAAAAAATATATATATATTTTTTTTAAATCTCTGGACTTTCCTCATACCAAAATGAAGCTTGCACTCGAATCCTCTGGAAGTATCCATTTTATTTGCTGACAGCACTTGCCACAGATGTAGGAACGTAAGCAGTAAAGTAATTAAAAATTATTCTAAAATACATTTTGAAATTAGACAAGTATATGTTCTATACACTATTTACATTGGGCAGTACACTATAGAGGCTTCCTCTGGAAACCATTCCTAAGTACAGTTGCTCATTGATTCAGCACAGACTCTATCCACATTATGTTTCTATGGTGGTACAACAGGAGGGGTGTGGAGAGAGGCAATTTGTTACATTGTTCACTACAATTTACTTAGTGCTTTAGTTACACAGAAGAGTTAGAAATTATGGGCAGTAAGATTGAACCACTTCTCTAGCATCACCAGAGGCACTTCATACTTGTAAATGACTCAAATAACAACATTGAGTATGCCACCTATGCTGTCAGCTCGAACTGAATTTGAATAGTCAAAGCATTTCCATGAAATGGTCTCACTGTTCAGATCTTCAGTCTTATGAATCCTCAAACACTGAAGGTTCAACTGCAATAGACACCCTTTTTCACAATAACATCAACTGATATTTCTGTTTTTTCGAAGCATACCGTTACTAAACACAGTAAACATAGCCATATTCCTTGGAATTGATTAACGTACCTTGTAGTTAAAAAATCTAGTGACATGAGCAAAAAGTTCAAAGCAGAAGTCCATTTCAATAGCTTCTCCAAGTATATCAGCTGCTATGCACTTGCCTGCATACCATCCCATCTGTCTAGCTTGGGTCCAGAGCCTCATCTGAAAAACAGTTACATATTTCATGCTCTAGGTGGTGATATCATTTTAGCGTCCAAAACTGTGAATTTGGGGATCGTCAGTGGTAAAGGTGTAAAGAATGAATATCCGGTAATTCGCATATAATTACGAGCTTATTAGGAAGCAAGCAGGTACGTCCTTCCCAGTCAGGTACAGTCCACCAACAGATGTTTCCTTACATTCTGGAGTGTGGATGTGGAGCATCATCTGATGCTATGGCAACCAGAGAAGGCACCACGAGCACAACACCACATCTCCCCTCTTTATATTAATAGAAAACACAAGAGCAATGAGCTTCATACAAAAATAACTATGCAAATCAACATTGCAAAAAGGCAAACTAATTGCAAACAAATCGCAAAATAATTAAGCAAAACAGCATTGCACAATAGCCATGCAAAATAACGTTACAACGAACCATGTAAAATAACATTGCAATGAGGCAAACAAAGTAAGAGAACTAACGTAACCCACACCCCCCTCTCTTCCATAATAAAAACCAAGGGAAGAGCAAACACAACAAGGCAAAGGCAAGTTACATTACATAGCTCCTGAAACGAGCAGGGACCTTAATTTGCCTACCAGTGCGCGTGGTATTCTGGTTGCTAGCAAATGAAGAATGCGTCAGTGTGGGCAAATTAGAAGACGGCAACTGAGAAGGAGACGAACTAGGCAACTGGGGAGAAGACTCCGATATATCATTAGTAGAAGCTTCAACAACTTCTTTTCCAGCAACACCACCTTGCATAACTTCATCCCACATCCATTCAAAAGAGGGGTCAGGATCGGTGTTGGCCTTGGGACAAGAGAAGTTCCCTTTACACTTTGCCAATCTATTATGATGCCAAACTTGGTTGTCACTCAACTTAGCAGACTTTAAGTATAACTCCATAACTTGCAAAGGATCAGAAAATTTACTTTGACCTTTCTTAACCTTGGTATCAAGTTTAATTCTGACCCAATCCCCAACTTTGAGCTCAGCTTCTTTAGTGACATTTTTCCTTCCAAAATCACTAATGTGTGTATCTTGAATTTTTCTTAGTCTAGAACGGACTAAAGCAGGAGGCCATTTCTCACAAATTTTCTTTGAATTCCAAGCAACATTATCCTTAGTAAATGGCTCCCTACCCCTAAGGATCCTGAAAGGGCTGTAATTGGTACTAGTGGGAGTGATTCTATAAGCCCAAATGGTTTCTAGTAACTCCTTTACCCAATCCTTATCAGCACGAATAGAGGCTTGGATGTTCCCCATGATTATCCTGTTGAATCTCTCAACAATGACGTTGCCGGCAGGATGGTAGACAGGCGTCTTTTTAGGGATAATACCGTTCCTATCCAAGAACTTTAAAAAAAACTCAGATCTAAATTATGGACCATTATCAGTTAAAATGTTCCTCGGAACACCTTCTTGCAGAAACAACTTGCGAAGAAAAGCTACAACAACTTTAGCATCAAATCTCTCAGTTATCTCAACCTCAGGCCATCTGGAGTAGTTGTCAATCACAACTAGGATATGTTTACTACAGCCATCACAATTTTCAACTGGACCCAACCAATCCATGCTCAAATCCTCCCACGGATAAATAGGAATATGTCTAAATCCAAGAGTAGGTTTAAACACACGCAAGGACTTATCAGCATTAGCGCAAGTATCACACTCTTGAATAAATCTCTCAACCTCCTTATCCAATCCAGGCCACCAATATGATAATTTTACTCTTGATTTTAATTTCATGATACCCAGGTGACCTTCATGATTGATGGATAGAATTTTACCTCTCAAAGAACAAGGAACAATAACTCTTTCGCCTCTACACAGGTGATCGGCATCATCTATACAAAGCTCATCCCCGATTTCCCAAAATGGTCTCAGCTCCTCCTTCAAATTTGATTTATGTGGCCAACCACTAATGACAAAATTACCGACAGAGTTTAAGATCTCATCATTATTACAGCATACTTCCCAGTCTTTTTTAGAAATTGCTACTAGTCTCTGATCATTGTCCTCGTGGATAACAGCAACCTCACTAGACTCAAAAGAATCATAAGAATCATCACAACCAGGTAAAGGAGAACGACTTAAATAATCTGCAACGACGTTCTTTTTGCCAGGAAGATATTCAACATCATACGTATAGCCCAGCAACTTAAGACTCATTCGTGCAAGTCTCGGAGTGGCCTTCAACATCCCTTCTGAAGTAAGAATTTTTAGTAGGGGCTTGTGATCTGTTCGCAAGGTGAATCTCGTGCCCCAGACAAACTGTCTAAACTTCCCGATACCCCATACAACGGCCAACATTTCTCTCTCAATAACTGAGAACTTCCCCTCAAGAGTGGTTAAAGACCTGGATGCAAAAGCAATTGTGACTTCGAATCCATCCCTTCCAGACTGTGAAAACACAGCACCTAATCCTTTACCACTAGCATCAGTAGTGATTATGTTGTGTAGAGTATGATCAAATGCTTGGAGGGGAAATGCATTAACAATTTCTTTTCTTATATCATCAAAGTCATTTTGTAATATGTCATTCCAGACAAACTCCGCTCTTAATTTGAGTAATTGTCTAAGATTAAAAGTTTTGTCAGCAAAACCCTTCACAAATTTGGAGTAAAACTCGACCATCCCTAGAAATGACCTAAGATCATCTTTAGAGCAGGGAATGGGAGCATTTCCAATTGCCTCAACCAACTTCTTTTTTTGGAAAAATGCCTTTCTCACCCACTTCATGTCCTAAATATGTCAAGGAGTTCATACCAAATTTGCACTTTTTTAACTCAGCTGTTAAACCATTACTCTCAAGTATTTTTAAAACAGAAATCAGTCTCTTGTCATGGTCATCTCTGGCTTTGCCCATTACCAGAATATCATCATGGAAGTAAGTCACGCATTCCATACACTTGAATAATTTATGCATAAGGCGTTGAAAAACGGCCGTGGCTGATGCCAGTCCAAATGGCATTCTTATGAATTGATAACATCCAAATGGTGTTATGAATGCTGTAAGCTTTTTGCTTGATTCGTGCAGAGGAATTTGATGGTAAGCTGATACCAAGTCTATAGAGGAGAACCATTTAATACCGCAGCTTTGTGCCAAAAGTTCATCAATCCTAGGGGGAGGAAATTTATCAATTACAATGTTTTTATTTAGGTCTCTTAAATCAATGCATAAACGGAGACGGCCGTCAGGTTTCCTCGCAACGACCAATGGAGCCAACCATTCAGAGCTTTCTATTGGCTCAATGACTCCCTTCTTTTCCAATATGTCCAAATCCTTCATGACATCACCCCTAATGCTTAAAGGGATATTCCTTGCTTTATGGCAAACTGGTTTGGCACCATCTTTCAAAATAATTTTATGAGTAAAGCCAGCCAATTTTCCAATTTCACCTGAAAAAGCCTTTGGAAATTGCAAGGTTAATCTGTCTAAGAATTCTTTGTTGTCTTCTTCTAGGATTAAAACTTGAACATCACTTCTTGCGTTTAAGATGATGCCCAATGCACCTTGATCGATCCAGCCAAGAACGGATGGACCAACTTCAGCAACATATAACTTGCCCAAACACTTCCGCCCTTCAAATTCAAAAATTTCCTCAACAAATCCCACCATGGGAATTTTTTCACCAGTATACGTAACAGGTTTAATATCAGGTGGAAGTAATTCCTTTTTTAAAACATGTGCAAACAACTTTTTCCAAACATCACGTTTAACAATCGTGTAAGGGGAGCCAGAATCAGGTACAATGTTAATTAAAACTCCCCCTATTAAGATGTCACAAGTAGGTTTTTTAGATCTGCAATTTATATTCAAAACAGCGTTATCACCTTCCCAAAAGTCAAGGATGCAAAAGATGCTATCATCGCTAGATGCATCATAGTTCTCAGCATTCGGCTCATTAGAGTCATCAATGCATTTTACTGTTGTCTTATCTTTACCAGACTTAAATTTACACACTTTAGAAGAATGTCCAATTTTATTACAAAAATTACATTTTGATTTTAAGGCAGGGCATTTCGGATCATTAGCATAATGTCTGTTGAACCCACATCTGAAACAACTAGGAATGCTTTCTTTTTTATCTCTAGGAGATGGACCAGGATTAGTGTTCTTTTTATAAGAAAAAGATGATTTGTAATTGTTCTTTTTTTGGTAATTTTGAGACACTTTGCTCACAGTTAGGCCATCATCTTTATCATTGTCCTTGAGGGCAACTTTAGCACATCTTTTAGACATCTCTGCCTTCCTAACAATTGCAAAAATTTCGTTAAGTGGGGAATCTCCACAAGTCCAAAGCTTTTCTTGGATTGAGGTATTGTTGCAATGCATTACTAATTGGTCCCTAACAAAACTATCATGAAGAGTGCTAAATTCACAGTTAATAGCCAACTTCTTTAAAGATGAAACATAGTCTTCAACGGACTCGGACTTGCCTTGTTTTCTTTTGAAAAATTCATACCTGCTTATTCCTACACAAACTGGAGGATGGAAATGCACATCTAAATCTTCTAGAGCGTCTAGGAACACAGTGTTATCATCAGCCCTAACCTTTTTTCCATCTGATTAAAAATTCTATTCCCTTCTGGTCCTAGACTGTGTAAAAGCATTTTCTTTTTCCTCTTTTGAGTAAAAGCACCATCCTGTTCTTCTTCTAAGGCTTCTACATAATTCAAAAAGTAGACCTTCCAATCCGACTATTTAATTGATGGTTCACCAGGTCGGGGTAAAAATGGAACAGGAGTATTCAAACCTCCTTGTGATGCTATTTAATAATTTAACAATTAAAAGGTAACCTGAAAAAAAAACGTTAATGTTAGAATAGAAATACAGAATGAAAAACAAGAAAAATAAATAATAAATTCATAAGGTGTGCATATCACCGATACATCCAATATGACATGCGACAATGGTGTGCATATCACCGTTGGTTTAATTCAGAATAGTTCAAATGTTCTTTGAATTCATCGAAGTAGGGTGAAAACATACCTTCAATATTTAAAGAAGTTCGTTCGAGTAAAATTAAAATCTACGATCACTTGAAATGAAGCAGGAGAACAGCTGTGAGTAATTCTGACGAGCGTGAATGACGTTGAAATATAAACAAAATGGAGTCACGTTGCGTGACCGTAATCACGTGATGCGGAAGGTAACGTGCATTGAACTTTGTAGCGTAGCTCCAAGCTTCCGTAGGCAACGTCACAACGTGCAGCTCCAAGCTTCCGTAGACACGTCACAACATTCGCAGAAGGAGAACGGAGCACATCACAGCCGGAACATGCCTCGCGCTCCAGAACATTCAGTTAATTCAAAGAATGCGCACAGGTACCGTTACTTTAAGAAAATTACGAAGTGCCGTTGTTTTCAATCAACTTTGACTTGGCAAACCAAAATGTAAATGTTTCCATTTAAGTAGTGAAAGGTACCATTCAAATTGTGCACAAGCGAAATTCAGACTCAATTAAAGCAATCGGAGTAGTTCTCCACGATCACACGACAAGTTCAAATGTCATACTCAGCATAAAAGAGTAATGACAGAAGTACTCACGGTACGCAAGTGTTCATAAAAGAATTCCAGAGTACAGGATTACGGAGTTCCTTTTTTCTTCTTTTTCGTGTTACCGGTGTTTAAATTTAGGAAAGGAGTAATTTAAGTTTAAAAAAAAATCCTTGCGTAGGTCCTTGATCTTCCTGCTTGCTAATGGAAAGTGAATCCCATCTTCTGTCGCCAAAATGTAAAGAATGAATATCCGGTAATTCGTATATAATTACGAGTTTATTAGGAAGCAAGCAGGTACGTCCTTCCCAGTCAGGTACAGTCCACCAACAGATGTTTCCTTACATTCTGGAGTGTGGATGTGGTGCATCATCTGATGCTATGGCAACCAGAGAATACACCACGAGCACAACACCACAAAAGGATGCCCCATTTGCAGCAAACTAAAAGAAAATAGACCATTAACAGTTACTATGAACATTAAAAAAACTGAAGGGCTATTACCTTCCTAATCTCTGATAAACATAACAAGCCATACTGTTCCTAAGTATTAAAATTGTTCATATCTATATATTAATCTGTTCCGCCTCAGAAAATAGCACAACACCTGCCAATTTTTTAAAGGACCTGTAGGAATTCCCTATTGTACCTGAAATAAAAGACAAGACCCTGTCCAAACTACAAGAAAGTGGAGTGAAGGGGTGTGCCTAAGTGGCAAAATGATGCTTTAAGCATTGTTTCTTTAACATGGGTTCGAATCTTTATCCAGGAATATTCTGTTGAATACATGTACTGTGTAAAATTCTAATCTCGTAGGTTGAGCTGCGACTGGCGAGAGGAGGATCATGTTTCTTTAGGATTCACCGAATAAAGTATTGGGTACTACTACAGTAAGTCCTGGCTTTCTTCACCACACTTTTTGGTTACCAGCGCCAATCACAGCTGTGTGAAACCTGAAGAGTGATCAGGACCTCCTGTGTGCGAATCACAAGGGGCACCTAACAGCGAGAAAGGTGGGAACCCCGCTAATTTTTGAGGAACAGGAATGGAGTGAGATTGGCAAGCTTGGCGGATGGTGAACTTAACTACTGGAAAGGGGAAGAATACACTAGCGGTGAGTCATAATATTAAAAGTCGAACTGTATGTAAAAATTATTGTGTGTCAACAGCATAACCATTGCCCCTTGTGTGGCATCTGTTGCTATGATACCGCAAAGCCTGTACGTGAGTCTGTCTGCATGCATCCATTATCTATATAACCACTCTAAGCTGCCCGCGAGCCGTCTTCAGAGCAGGACAACCTTTGTGCATCAAGCCTTCCATCAGCTTGGACTGCCTTTGTGACGTGCATCAATTGTACAACTGTATTGACGTTTCATGCGCTGAGTGAACTAACCTGGTGATTGAGTGCCCCACAGGCAATGTGCTTAGTTAATAGTGTGGCCTTTGCTTTAATTAGCACGTTGACTTCAAGCGCTTACTAGAAGCACACTCCACTTCCCTGTTGTGTACAGTGTTCTGCCTGAACGCCACGTGACACTGGCAATAATCTGCTGAATTTAGAGGAAAGTACCTTGGGGGTGACTCTCCATTTGGTGTTTAACCCCATCCGCGCTAAGTGTTTTCCCACTGTGCGCTAAAGATTCACAAATCCTGGTTTACATGACGAGCTCAGCTCGTCATGAGCGTACGACAGGCGTACCTCATGATGAGCTGAGCTCAACATGAGCGTGGAAGGGGTTAAAGAAAAAAAGGGGAATCCAGACACGGCAATCTGTTGGCTACAAAGTTCCCTACTGTTTACTGCATATTTACAATGGCCTCATCCTCCATAGTTATACGTCCTTCGTTCCTTCAGCACCATGACCACTAGAGGGTGGCATATTAGGGGGTGTACCCACTCCAAGGAAGAGACCCATTAGTCACGACCTGCACAGCCCTTTTTACACCCCTAAATGTAGTATTTTGGGGCAACTCTGAACCTTGTCTCCTCAGATTAGAGGAAAAAAGGAGGACCCAATAGCTGTGTTGACCAAGGAAGAAGAGGACACCAACTGTTTGGCCCCAGCCCTACTGGCCTGTCCCGACTCCGACCTGACTACTGAGGAACCCCCGGCTGGTCCAGCAGCCAGCAGCCCCCCAGATCCTAGAGGACCTGCCCTGCACCCAGCTTACAGACTCTGTCTCCCGTGAGCACCCGATTTGCTCAAGCAAAGACTTTCAAAATAGAACAGAGATCCAGGAGGCTCCGAAATTCTGCACCACTCTAAACCCAACGCCCACGGCCCAACACAACAAGGAGGTCTCTCCAGCGATCCTGACCTGGGGTCTGGTGATTACTGACCTCCCTCAAACTTCAAGCAGGACGCCTGTAGCCTCAACCTGAAGGGTCCCCCCGACCGCGACTGGAGCTAGTAAGATTACCCGAAGCCAAAAGACACTCCTGCACATGATGCCCCACGGCCTTGGGCAGCCCAACCGACGGTGTATTTATTTATTTATTCATTTAAACTTATAAGGCGCACAGCTACCCGCAGTGGGTTTCCCGGCGCCAAGGCAAGGGACAGACTAAAGAAGAAAGGAACTGCCAAACAAACCCCTAGAAAGAACTGTTTTGATCACTGCTGGAAAAACCAGGTTTTTAGTCCCCTGCGGAAGCGGAAAAGATCCGTCTCCAACTTCAGGGTAGCGGGCAAGGCATTCCAAGACTTAGGACCTAGATGAGAGAAAAAGTGGCCGCCCATCTTCACTAGCTTAAATCTAGGAACAATAAAATCGCCTTTTCCCGAGGATCTCAAACAGCGGCTGGGCTTATAAGCCTGAATGAGACCCTGTACAGGCATCCCTCAAGAATCCAACTTACCTCTCTAGTTGGTGGTCACCTCCAGGAAGCCTCCCTGACCGTGCCTGCAACATCTTTACCAACCCGAAATCTGCATTGAAATCCATAGGACACCCGATGTCTCCTTGGCGCACTGCATCCGGCCGCCTCCGTGCCGCTGGTGGTGCAGCGCCCTCTGCTGATTGTTTGCTCCTGCAGTGCTGATCCCTACCCCAGAAGCTTTGCTACCTGCTGGAAAGCAGTCCTGGACGAAGGCCCCCTTAGCCCAATTGGCTAACATTGGGCCCCTGTACTCTGCACCCAGTGCCGCTGGTGGTGCACTTTGAATGCCAACCTGGACCTTGGGGAACCTTGGTCCTAACTCCCAAAACTCTAAATTGTAAGTTGTTTACTTACCAGTAAATCGTTAACACTCTTTTCCCCAAAGGAACAAATGTTACGATTTTTGCTCCTAAAAAATGCATTGACCTACTATTTTGTATGAAAAGAAAGTAACTATGCTTTGACTTAAGAATTGCCGTACTTACCTGTAAGTGACAAACTGCAGTGTATGATATATCGGCATAGCACCTCAAGTACTTAAAGTAACTGAAAAGTAATCCAAAGTAACCTTACTGTATTTTGACCTGTTCTAAAAGTAATACCAACCTGTAATCAATTCTAATACAATCCACAATTGCATTTCTGTGTATAGCCTTGAATTTGAAAGTATTTCTTGCTTGTCTGTCTCAAGTCCTGCTTGGTTCTACAAAATAAAATATAATTATACCTTTTTAAACTTACCTAATTAGTATGGATTTTGGCTCTGAATGTGTGCCATAAGCCTTGATTGAGTGAATAGAATAAATGCCTTACACAACCTCCTGATAAGCCTAACTGCTCGACCACACTTCCACAAAGAGAGCTGTTTGTGATTATCTAATTTAGCCTCTGCTATGCCTCTAGGGTCTCCCTGGACTCTGTGGACACTATACCTTACTTTGGTATAGTGTATACAGAGCCATAGCTTCCGACAATCAGGTGTTGTTGGTGCACCCTTGAATATTTCAAGCAGGGAGAAAATCAAGGCCAAGAGATTAATTTGTTGTCCCAGGCAAAACAGAGGAACTAATGGTGAATTTGTCCTTCTTATTCACTATTGTAACAAAAGTGATGTGGGAAAGGGAATGGCCTCAAAGGTCACCTTCACCTAGAGATATCAATCCTAGGGGGTTTCAGGGTAAGAAAATACTTGTTAGCCATGATCGAATTTGAGTTGAGATGCTTTTAAGGGAAGGTGAATATGGCCGAAAATGGACCAACCAAGTCATGGTTGTGGATGATAAATGGGGTGGAGGAGATAAAAAGTGAGATGAAAGATGTGTTTAAAGAGGTGTTGGGGCAAATGAAGAGTTACGTGCACAAGGTAGTGTTGAAAAAAACAACTATTCCAGTCAAACATAAGTTGAAGAAAGTACCCATGGTTGTGACAGGGGAGGTAAAAAGATGCTGGAAGACATCATCAGGGATATTGTCAAGGAATCTGTTGAGGCCACCAATTGGGTTTCCCCTGTGGTTATTACATAAAAAGAAACAGAAAGAATAGGTGTTATGTGGATATCCGGAGTCTTAATCATCATGTGGTCACTGACACATTCCCTTTGCCCAATATAAATGATTTACTCTTACTTCTTCAGGGAGGGAGATACTTCCTGAAGCTTGACCTCAAAAGTACATACCATCAAACTATGTTCCATGATGATTCCAAAGAGTTTACAGCTTTTGTCACAATGGAAGGCACGTTCCAATTTCACGTTCTCCACTGCTGCAAGCATATTCCAGGGTATGATGACAGAAGTTTTAAAGGGACTATAGAGCATGTCATTTTTTTCATGATGACACAATGGTGTTCGGAGAGTCAAGGCAGGATCATAATGATGCATTGAGGGCTGTTTTAGGAAGATTGTGTATGTCAGGGCTTACTCTCAGGAAAACAAAAGTGCATGTTTTTGGTCAAGAAAAACGAGTATCTAGGTCACACAATATTAGGGAAGGGAGTCAAACCCAAAGTGATCTTCTCAAGGCCATACGGTCAGCACAAGGACCAGTTGCGCTCCTATATGGAGTTGATCGAATATTAGTCAAAGTTTGTTAGCAATTGTGCCTCAAAGACTGAAGATTTGCGGAAATTGTTGAGGAATAGGTGCGCGTTCAAATGGGAAGTGGATCAACAGGAGGTATTTGATTTGGTGAGGAAGGATGTCAGTGAGGCAGGAATCCTGGTTCCGTTTGATACCCGGAGGAGTTCTATTTTGACTGTAGGTGCCAGTGCTTGTGGAGTGGGAGCTGTCTTGTCTCAATTTTACACTGGAGCAAAAAGAACTGTGGCCTTCACTTCATGCTCGTTGACCGATAGTGAATGGAATTACTCTGTGATCAAGCACAAAGCTTTGGCTGCTGTAGAATATTTTAGGACCTTCCTGTGGGGTTTGACATTTTGTATTCTACGGATCACAAACCTTTGGTAAAGGTGTTGACTCCAGGTGGAGAGGGGAAAGGGGTCTGCCACATTAGTTAGGCTTGCCTTGAAACTGCAAGAGTGTAAGTAAAAGCTTAAACACATTCCAGGGTGTAAGGACATTCAAGCTGACTGTCTCTCTCTGATGTGCTTAAAGTGGTCGGACGTTGATGACCAAGATATATTATCCAAATAAGAGTAGGGAGAAGTAGCTTCTGTGACGGATGTTGATGAATGTGCGGGTGTAGCTTTTATCGCTGTCAAGTGGAATAAATGTATGGAAGAAGATCTTGTACTAAAGGGTGTGAAGACATTGGTGGTAGTAGGAGGGAGAGTACTATAGCTCCTTCCTCGAGACCATTCTTGAAGGTATTAGACAAGTTGACATTGTACAGCGAGCATGTGATCGTATTGAATGATAAATTTGTGCTGCCAGGGGGTTTGAAAGGGACTTGGCCCATGAGGGGCATTAAGAGCAAATCTGGACTTAAAAAAGGAAACGTGAGAACTTTTGACGGGCAGGCATGAATGAACAAAGGGCGAAATGGGTGGAACAGTGTCAGATTTGCATGGAGAGTGAGAACAGACTCATAACAGGAGTTCGGGCAGTGCAGGCACATACAGTTGATCCAGGGAAACTATTGAGCACCGTTTCTTTGGATTTTATTGGAACCATGTGTGCTCAGAGAGGAGGGGTCACAAATGCAATAGTGAGGTTAGTATGCACTCCAAGTGGGTGAAGTTTGTTTCAGAAGTGACTAAAAACAATAGCATCTGAACCTTGCAGTACGTTTTTTTTAGAGGAGGGTTAACCTTGTCTCTTGATCATGTACAATGGGACACAACTGACTGCACATGAGATGAGGGCAGTTTTGGAAAATTGTGGAGTGGAGCACCATTGCACAGCTCTTTACAACCCTCAAGCCAATGGGATAGTGGAAGGGGTCAACTGTGTGGTCAAGGGTGCTATCTTGATGGCAAACCAGTGAGGCGAAGATGAGGTGAATGACAGGATTTGGGCTCATTGCACAACTGTAAGCAGTGTAACCAACATTTCCCCTTTTGAGAGGATGAGGAGGAAAAAGGCAGGTACGAAGTTGACACCTGCATGGCTGGCTGAAAATGGCAGTAAAGCAGCAACAGAAAGCAGGGGGAAATGATTAGGACTACAGTGAGAGCTGGTAATTGGGTTAAGGTAAAACTTAGAAGAGTGACTTGTGGATTGTGCAAGTTTTGGTGGCCTTTTAAAGTTAGGGAGGTACATGAGGGTTACGTTGTGTTGAAGAATGGCAATAAATTGAATCATCGCATGGTTGCGCTGTACCAGAAGGGTGACAGTGTCTTGGTCTAGGGCCATCAGGGTCAGGGAGAAATCAGCAGTTTTACGTTGGCTGATGATGAGGAGTTACTCAGGAACTCAACTCGTAAATTGAGAAGTGCTGTTGAGAATGATGGGTGAAGAGGAATTCTGTGAGTGATAGGAGAAAACAGGTTTTGAGTGGCGAGGGTGATGTGAATGAGAGGTAGAAAGTACAAATCCAGAATGCAGTCATGATGCTATTCCTGTTGGTGTTAATACCTCTTAATGTGATGCCAACGTACAACATGATATATGTACACTTATAACAACGTCAATACCAGTATATGTAATGGCGATGTACACCATAATCTATGCAGGCTTAATAATGTCAAGACCAGGAAAAACTATGTTGATACACGCTATGACAAATGAACACATAATAATGAGAATGATTGCATGCAAGATCTGGCAACCTGGATGTCCGCAAACTGTTTGAAGTTGAACGGTAGCAAGACCGAGGTGCTCGTGGTGGGGGGAGGGCCGTCTGCTTGGTCGTCGGCATGGTGGCCCCCTTGCCTGGGAGAAGTCCCAGTCCCATGCCAGGAGGCAAGGAACCTCGGAGTATGGCTGGATGCGGATCTTGCTTTTGGCCCCCAGATCAGTCGGGTGGCAGGGGTGTGCTTCGGCGTTCTGAGAACCTTAAGGAAAGTAGTAGATCTCCTCCCTATCGCGGCTCGAAGGACGTTGGTGCACGCCCTGGTCACTTCGCGATTAGACTATCGGAATCTGTTGTATCTGGGGGCCACGGGCAAGGTCGTGGGCCGCCTACAAGTGCTGCAAAACGCCGCGGCGCGTTTAGTCCTTAGGCTCCCCAAGAGATCTCCCTCTAAAGCAGCACTCCAGGCCCTCCACTGGCTCCCTGTGGGGAAAAGGGTGGAGTTTAAAGCTCTTTCCACATGTCATCGCATTTTGAGCGGCAAAGCTCCTGCTCCGCTTCAGAGTCTGGTGACCTGGTATGAGCCCACGCGCAATCTTCGATCCTCCCGAACTGGGTTGCTAAAGGTTCCAAGAGTAAGGAAGGCTCGCATGGGAGGGAGATCCTTCAGATACCTTGCTCCCAGGTGTTGGAATGCTCTACCTTTAGAATTGCGCTTGGAACCGTCTGAGACCATGTTCAGAAAGAAACTTAAAAACCATTTATATAGTAGGTAGACTTCTTAAAGGGCGGGAGGGGCGGCTACTCCACTTATCATAGCGCGGGGACACGCCGGTGGCGTAACCAGGCGCTTTATAAATGTCCAATAAAAAATAAATAAATAAAATGTCTAAATATAATATCAATGACCGCCATGTTATATGTGCACGCAATAACAAACTTGTATCATTGTCGTCGAATTCAACCAAGATGACCTACCCCTCAACCCAGAGTCAGAGATACGTGGTCAGAAAAGCCTGGTGACCCAAATCCAAGCCTAGTGATTGATAGATCACAGGTGGGTTTACACTTAGCCCAAATACAAACGTGCAAACTGGAAAAACCCTGATTGATCCCACAAGTAGGCAATTACACCACAAACAGGTGCAAGAAGATTGGCCCCAATAACACACTTTTGGCCAAAGGCGTGCATTCCAAAAATACCACAAAATCAGATGTCACATGTAGTTAGGAACACTCAGCCAATCAGAACACAGTATGCACACTACATGCAGTGATCATGTGCTCCACATGCCAGACATCTGAACACACACACACTGGCCTACACTAGCTCTCCACGAGGTCGAGAGCCACCTGTGTCCCCCTTATCAGATGGCTGTATTTAGGGTTCATGACTAAGCCCGGATCTACATGCTTAACAATAATGTGTAATGGTGTTATTGTACCCCATAAACTTGTATATATCACCAGCCAAAACTTCTGTACATTGAGACTGTCTTCAGACACGACTCTGCTGATAATCTCCCAGATACTGCGTTTAATTAAACCAACTTATTCCTGTTTTGCCAAACGCCTCTTGTCTTTTCATTTTTTCAAGGTAAATTCATATCCAAGCAATATGGGTGCAGGTGAAGTACGCCAACCCAGAATTCACAAACCGCCACGTTACTTGTAGGATTATGGCTAATTCTGGAACCCAGCATGGGTATTTCTTAATGTCCCTATAAAACTTTTCTGAGTTGAACTTGGCAGATTATTTAACACTCTCAGCCAGTGCCCAGTGAGACAGACCAAGATTTTTTGGCACTGCTACCATAAGATTATTAGCAACACACCCCCGAGTAGGGAGTGAATTACTGGAGCACGGGAGAAAATTTGAATTTGGATTATACTAAGTGGTGCACGATCCATCCTAATACGTTATGGCGGCGGGTGCCCACCCTGCATTTTGCTGTGTTTCGCGGGTTCCCATACCGCTCTTATGCCGCCTATTATGTTATTTACCAGGAGGGTGCCCACCCCACTTAATTGAGCCCTAGCAGGTGCCCATCCCGCTTTATGCAATTATTTTAAACTTACAAGGGAGCCCACCCCTCATGGCGGAGAAAGCGGAAGTCAGGCAGCAATGTGCCTGGCGGCGGGCGGGACTTTCGGTTTCACAGAGGAAGTCCTGCACATGCCCCGGCAGACGGAGAAAGTCGTATGGAGCTTTGCGGGCTCCCCTGCCACATCCTGTGTTCCCAGGGAGGGCCCGATTGAAAGAGAAAGCGGGGGGAGCCTCGAGGACTCCCCTGAGAAGTGGTGCCGGTCCCGCAGATTCCCTGCCGCATTGAGAGGGGAGGTAGGCCCGCGGAAGATCACCAGTGACTGAAGGTGTTCCCAGTCAGCCCCGTTGAGTGAGGGCTGGACGGGACACATGGTCATTATCTTTTTGTTTTCATATGCAGACCCGCCGTTGCAGGCCGCTCCAATGATGGGCTAGTTGTTTTAAGGGTCCCAGTGGGGGTCCCGAGGGACAGTGGTGCCCGTACTTCCCCGTGTGGGCCGGTGCTTCTACATTGTGGGCTATTGTTACCGCTGCCCCCCCCCCCCCCTCCTGCCCCCCCAGGGCGTCAGCTGCGATAATGGTGGCAAGTTAAGGGCATGTTTTACTTTTCAGAACCTACGTGGCTCCAAAAAAGGGGGCATAGTTGTTTACAGAGCGCCGTGAGGCTCCGACGCTTTGTATTTGTTTCAGAACCCCATGTGGCTCCAACAAAGGGGGCACATTTGTTTCAAGGGCCATTGAGAGCCCATGCCTCATTTTTCTATTTCCAGCTGCCGAGCAAGTAGTGGACAGCTGCGCTGATTAGGTCTTTCTTTTAGGGGACATGTTTGAATTCAGAGTGAGATGCACTCCTTCGCTCCCTGACCTTCACAGCTGCGCAACACTTGGTGCTAGCTGCAACGTTTAGGTTTGAGCAATTGCGCACCCCTGACTCTTGCTGCATTGGCAGCACGCCCTGTCTTTTTGACAGAGGGCATTTGAGCCCCTTAGAGATGGCCAGTTGGCCAGGGGGACTATTAGGTTTGTAGGGCGCCAGGCCCTAATGTGATTTATATAGGTGCTAGGAAATGTAATTTATATAGTATGATTTATGCACCCTGATTTTTGCCTCTAGATGTGTTTTTATGATTATGAGGTTTTAACTACTGTTTTATGTTTTATTTTATTCCCTACTGTGGTTTAGGTATGAGTAATTCCCTACTGCAGTTTATGTTAGTAAGTTACTTCCTAATGCGAGTTATGTTTAGGTGGTTATGGTTTACTATGTTTAGGCTTATGAGGGAGGCGCAGAATATATTTCTCGCCTTATGTGATACTGTACAGGATATGTTCTTACTTTTACTATTTTTAACAAGTTATGATTCTGAGAGTGGCCCAGTCATGTGTAAATAATCCCCTGTAAATATTGCCCAGTGCCAGTTGGCACAGTGTATCTTGTGTGAATACCATCTAATGTGTTTTATGAGAATACAAAGGCTATTTTTATACATAACCTTGTGTGGAGTTCCTTTAGTGATGTGCCTAGTATGTTGTTACTGTGTGTGTTGCGCAAATGATTTACACATTGCCACCAGGATAAGCCTAACTGTTCGTGTCAAGCTACCAAGGGGGTGAACAGGGGTTTTCTTTGGCGTGTAACTCCCTTTCCCTGACTAGAGTGGTGGTCTCAGCCTGGCTTTGGCGCAAGCCTTAGCCAACCAGAAATCCAATTTCTAACACAGTGCAATGTGTATAATGTATGATTGAATAACAGTAAACCTGCAAAACGTTAATTGATATTCTTGGCCAAGACACAGGGTGGGTTCCCAAACATTTGCTCTATTACTAAGCACTGGTGGATCTATTCCTAGTTGATTATCAAACAACCAGATTCACCTTTGAGATGCCTAAATGGCTACAGTCTGAGATCTAAAAAACAACTGTCTGTTAAGAGATAGAGGACTGCTGCATCTGATCAGTTTATCTCTTTCACTGCTGTTGCATGAAGTATGATCACTGACCATCCCAGATGAGTTTTTACATTACACAATTTCCTAGAGCATTCTTATCCTTGGTTGACAGTGCCATTGAGGATAAGAGACAGGAACAGGTAGTCAACACTGAAAACTGAGTTCAAGAAAACCTGCTGTACTGAGGACCAGGTGACACCAGAAGGAAATACTAGCCTCAAGAAATCCAGATGGGATTCCCAAAAGAGGGAGGAGTCAACTGGCTGGATAAGCCGGAGGGGCAGTGTAACACGCCTACGGCACTGGTTCATAGTTACAGACAAGTACAGGGCCCAGATTCTATCCCCTACCCTTCCTCAAAGTCATCATACAAAGCAAAGCATAAAGCTGCTAAGCTTCAAGAAAGTGCTCAGATTACTCTCTCAACCGCTGTCACAAGGAGCACTATTGAGGGCCATTTCTTGGATTTCTATGGATAAACTGAGTCAGGTGAATCTTTCTTTCTTTTTGTGTACTAACTGCACTCACAGGGGAGCCATTGATGTAGGAGACAAGAAACCCATTTAGAAAAATCAAGAAGAATTTAATGAGCAAAAAGACACCAAAATAATAACAGGAATTGGTAATGCATCGGTTTCGCCTATGTAAGAGTAAAGAGCTGTTTTTTCATCAATCATTGTACGGAAGAAAAAAAGAGATCCCTGACAGATAACACAGGAGTGGAGAGGCTATGGCACAGCGGCCAGGGCTGCTGACTCGAGAGCTGGGGATCCCGGGTGGTGTCTCGGCAGCACCGCAATATTCTGTGATTCTATGCAATCACATAATCGACACGGGTGATAAATTGTTATACAAATATGCTGCAATAATAAAAGGCAAAACTTTATGAAAATATAGTTCCACCAAAGCAGATGTTAACAGTTTTTTGGTGGTGGGAAACTGATAAGAGAAGCAGATGAGGAACAATCATTGGTAAAAGCAGGAAAATATGCTACAGCCAATCGAAATGGAGGAAAGGTAAGTGGCACATATATGAACCAACGTAAAGCTAGGAAAGAGAGGAGGCCGGATGTAAATCCCTTTTAAGATTATATTAAAAACAATAGATTTCGCAAGCACTGTGCAGGTGAAATATAAAAATGAAATAAGGGAACATAGATACTTTTCGGGTCTCAAAATACTCTAGTGAGGCAAATCAGGAGGCTGAAGTTAGCGAGGGTCTATAGAAGTCTGGTACATAGCTAGAGTGTTCCCACTGAAGCCTTCAGTTTTGGTGCCAAAACCTCCAAGCAGGGCAGAGCAGGATTTTTTAGGAACTGGGGTAGATTAGCTACTTTATTCCCAAATCAAAGGTTTTCTTTTCAGACTATTTAGCTGGACACTACAACTGAGCGGGGCTCCCCAAGGCCAGATACCTTTACAGTGAGGTCCTGCTAAAGCCTTTTTGTCTGTAGTAAGAGGCTTGGAGTGGAGTAAACCTGAATTAATTGTGTCCCGAGTGTACACCATCCATGGGGAAACTTCAGCACCTTGTTCATGCCCTAAAGAGATAAAGAAAATGACTACAGCTGAGATTTCTTTAACTACTGGTAAAGCTGCTCCTAGTCATCCTGAAAGGCCCCAGGCCATCAGGCTGGCTTCTAAGCACCTGGGCTCTTGTCAGCCAGGACTCCTTTAGGGTCTAGTTCACAATGTTCAGCTGGGCTTTGTTGGGGTTCATGCCGCTTTTATGATTCTTGGCTCCCTGTAGCAGTAACTGAAGGTAAAAAACAAAACCCTTAGCGGGTACTTCCAGGGCCACTGTGATAGCAGGATTCAGGATTCCTTGGGGCCTCTTGCTTCTTCTCTTGAAAAGTTTTGTCTCAGGTCCAGAGATGTTCTGAGGAGGCGGAGGTGAAAAGCAAGTTTTTTCCTGTGCAGTAGCCCTTGATTGAAAAAGACCTACACCTAATCCTGCCGACTTTCCTGAAAGAATCCACTCCCTTTTTCAGAATTCCTTCTCAGTTTACTGCTTGTCTGTGAAACTCTCATCCAAGATAACCTTATCTTTCTTCCTTCAGCCTGAGTGCTGTATCTCCTTCTTGCCATTCCCCAAAGGATAAGAGGTTTACTCCCCTTAGCCAATGCTGCAACTGAATTTCAATGACTGCTTTGAGCAAAGACAGAATATCAAGGCTGGCACTGGACATACATGGTTTCAGTTCCTGAGATCCGCATTTGGGATTTTCACATCAAGAGAAAGTGCTGTGAAATTTGTCAATTGAGTGTATTTCTGCCTCCCTTCCTAGATTAATTCCAGCTGGGTGACCAATGTTAACACTATAGCTTTCATTCTACAAAGGGCTAAACCGCTATCATGGCAGGACTGAGAGCCAAAAACAGCCCTGGTAAATTTTGTTGGCCCAGCCTCCTCACAGCATAGTCAGTCTCCGGCAGCTCTGTTAGGCTGTGCTGAGTCTTGTATTTTCATTGTATTTTGCTGCTGGGATTACTGTGTTCAATCCAAGCCTTTAATGAGGGTGGTCCTGTAGGTGAAAATTGCCCCCCTTAGATGACAATCAGCTTCCTGTCTGCCAGCCCAGCGGAGAAATACCCGATGCCCGGTATAGCCAGTCCCACCCTGACCACCATTTTCCAGAAAAGTGGTTACTATTAGCCAGTCAGGATTTTGTATTAAGTCTCAGGAGCAGGGCCGTGAGGCAAACTGATTTATTCTTAGGCAGCACAAAGTTTTCACATTCTCATTAAAAAAACTGTCTTTCACACCTGAATATGATTTTTAAAGTCAAGTGGAGATTACATTTGATTCACTATTCTAGCATTTTCCAAGGCCAACTTAAATATAAGAGGCTTTACCTAGACAGGGACAAACAACTTTCTTGGCAAATTGTCACTGAGGGGAACATAGTTTTCCTTAATATCCCTCTGTTACATATTAAGTAAGCGCCTTGAGACCCTACGGGTAAGTAGTGCGCTCTAGAAATGTCTTTGATTGATTGATTGATTAAGTACCCAGACCAGTGAGCTTAAAAGGCACACTTTAGGAGTGTGACCAAGCTAACAATTTCAAAGGTCTTTATTTCGACGATTAGTCATTAGTCATAAAAAACACAAACGTTATACAAAATTCCAGCAAAATTAAAATAATACAATATGGTCATACATGTATAATATTTAGTTGCAAACTCCAAGTACAAATAGAGCATCCCCGGGGATTACAGCGGAACCATCCGTCCCACAAAGCTAAAAAAAATATTTAACATCAATTAAATATAAGGTATTATACATTCCAACTTTCATAACACACTTAAGACTAAAGTTAAAATCAAAATTGATTTAAAAGAAAAACGACATTAATATGTGTATACAATTGGCGGCTAAAAAGATCATCTTGGGCATATTTTGCTAGTACGGAGTCTCCAAGACCAATGTAAAAACTTAGCCACTGCAATAACCACAGACTGGGTAGTGTCAGTTTTAAGAATTCTTTAGGCTTCACAACCTGTCCGCAGTCTAAGCTGCAAACAGATAGGTTTCAGCCAGGTCCGTCTCGGAACTTTATTCTCGGGTCAAGAGAATAAGATTTGTCCAATGGTCTCATTCTGGAGTGCAATGGGCGGAACCAGTGGTGACAACAGTACGTCACACACGGAGCAAGGGACTCCCGGAACCCACCACGAGCACCAACTCGGTCTAGTGGTTAATCTGTCCTCAATAACCCTGACAGACACACAGATCCAAGTATTAAATAAGGGTTTAGGTTTTGTACCAACCCCAACCACATACAAGTTCAAACTTTGCTGTGAATTAAAAGAATTCCTGAGAAAAATCCAACTACAGGTCTTCTTTCAAGATAAAAACTCTGAAGAACGATCTAAAAGTGACACAGGACTACAAAAGAAATCAAATTTTGTCCCACCAGCCCACAGCCTACCCGTGGAAATACTGACCTTTGAGAAAGCAGTCATGAAGGAGGTACAGGAGTTGGACCCACGTACAATCAAAGTATTTCACAATACTAGTAGAGCTGAACAATCAGCAATACAAGAACTCTCAAAAAATAACCTCATTACCATCAAGCCAGCCGACAAAGGCGGGGCAATCGTCCTACAGAACACCACCGATTACAGAAGAGAATGCCTTCGCCTGTTAGGTGACACAAGAAATTACGCCATACTGGATGAAGATCCCACAGAACGATTAAGGATTTAGATTGCCTACCTAACAGAGGAGTGTCAAGCCAACGATTGGTTGAGTAAGAAAGAAATAGAGTTTCTGACTAATAAGAAACCCACGATACCATATTTCTACACTATCCCTAAAATTCATAAGAGACTAGAAAATCCACCAGGAAGACCAATAGTCTCGGGGATAGTGTCAATCCTAGAACTCCTGTCGCAATTTGCGGACGCCTTTCTCAGACCTTTGGTGCAGAAAACTGACACTTACCTTCGAGACACTAAGGATGTACTGTGCCTCCTAAAAGATCTAGCTTTTGATCCAACATCCAGTATTTTAATCAGTCTGGATGTTGAAAGTCTGTACACCAGCTTGCCACACAGGGAGACCTTACAGATATTGGAGGAGGTACTGTACGAGAGTGAGTGGGAATTCCACACCCCACGACATGTGGTGATGGAATGCTGCCAACTAGCATTGTCTGAAAACTTTTTCCGTTTCGAATCAACATTATACAAACAACAACACGGGACCAGCATGGGCAGCACTTTCGCGCCGAGCATAGCCGGACTGTATGTCCATCAATTGGAGAAAAACAAAATACTAAATGAGAGGAATCCCCACAGACACCGAATTCTGGAATGGAAACGTTATATCGACGATATTCTGTTGATCTGGCAAGGTACAGAGGAAGAAGCACAAACCTTCTTGACGTGGCTCAACAAACAGGATCCCTTCCTGAAATTCACGTGCTCAATGAGCAAGACTGACTTGGTATTCTTAGATCTGAATATACATGCTGAATCAGGAAAATTAGTCACAACAACTCACTTCAAGGAGACAGCACAAAACTGTCTCTTGGCCTTTGACAGTTTTCACCCTCGCCACCTCAGACAGAACCTCCCATTCGGGCAATTCCTCAGTTTACGAAGGAATTGTAGCAAAAAAACTGACTACCTGACCCAAGCAGAAGACCTGGGCAACAAGCTGAGAAACAGAAAATACCCGACCAAACTGATCAAGGAAGCAAAAAAACGAGCTGCAAATAATAATAGGGAAGCCCTATTAGAACCAAAAGAGAGAACTCAACCAGAGAACAACAGACCAATTTGTATCACTACATTTAATCAAGTTTCAGACACTGTGTCTAAGATAATCAAAAAACACTGGCCAATAATCAACAGTGGTGGACTAACCATACCTACCCCCATGTTCAGCCATAGACGTGGCAAAAACTTGAAAGATTTTTTTGGTACATACCCGCCCCATACTTACAAATCAAACAATAAGATCCCAACCACTACCAAGTGGACATTTCCCATGTAACAATTGCAGTGTTTGCCATTTAACATCCGCAACGAAAACCATAACCTTCAACAATGCTACAAGATGGGAGCTAAGAGGTTTTTCCAATTGCAACACCAGTGGAGTGGTGTACCTGATAACTTGCACATGCAACCTACACTATGTAGGGATGACCACAAGGAAGGTCAGCACCTGCATAGTAGAACACAGAAGCAACATAAGGTGCAAACGAGCTACCACCAGAATGACTACCCACTTCATTGAGCAGAACCATACACCAAATGACCTCACTTGGGTAGTCCTAGAAGTAGTAAAGAATAAGGACAACCTGGAGAGAATCCTCCATGAGCGAGAACAAAGATGGGTGTTCCGATTGCACACTGACACCCTGGGGCTTAATGATGAAATCCCATGGGGGGCATTTCGACCCTAGCCCCACCATGTGGAAATGACAATACTTCAAAAAGGACAAGTACCTTATTTCTGAAACTGTCCTAACCCGACCCCCCTCCTTTCTTTTGAATCCTACTCAAAGAAAGGAAAGCAGAAACATCTATTGACGATAAAGTGAAACACCAATCCACTAACAGAGGATCCTAAAAGCACACTACAACAAATGTAGATGGGTTCCACTGTTCCTCATATTTACCATCCGCGAATTCCCTTTTTTTTTTTTTTTTTTTAAAATAAAAACATTTGTGTTCTAAATTATACTGTATGTAAGTCCCCTACTGAAGCATCACTCTAAATCACTCCGCCCTCCAAAATTCGGCCATATACCAACTTTATACATAAAATTGTCAAGTACTCGTGTCGATCTCAACGACACACCCTCAAGATGGCCGCCATAGACGATACGGTCTAGTCTTGTAGAAAGGCCCGGCAACCCGGAAGCGCGGTGAATCTAAATACACCGGCACACCCTTCCTGCTTCAGTATGCGGTCGGGTGAGGAGTAAACAGGTAGTACCGAGCGGGTTTGCCGATAGGAAGTAAGTACAGCATGGCGCAATAATGCCGCTATGCCAAACCTTTCTAAAGGGTTTAATTTTTTCATGAAGGAAACTATAGATAAAGAGAAACGTAACTATTACCTTGAAATCCTTACAGCAATGTTTCCACGAGGCGATCCTGCCCTCGCCTGAGACCATGAAGTGTAATTTAACACTCATATATGTAAATATACTATTTGCCATGATATTATTTTATGTGTATGTGTTGTTGTGTGTCTTGTCAATAGTCACATTAAGTCCTGTGTCTTCTGTGTGAAATCACTAAACCACTTTATTCACAGTTCTTTTATCTTTCACACCGGTTTGAAAACCAGCACGCACCAGTATGGTGCCCAGGGCACACCCACGCCATAGATGAAGTGAGCTGCATGTGTGATCCCCCCTTTTTGAAGGGGGATGTTTGCCACTAATCAAATGCCATTCTCTTTTACAGCAATACGAGTAAAATACAAACCGTATGTATATGAAAAACGCATGTTTTATTATTAACAGCGTATAGCATAAAAACTAGTATTTATTTTTAAAAAACCTATTCATTAGAATATAGGAGTGGAAATACAGGGCTGGTCCCTGTATGGTCCTGATGAAAAGCTTGGGGGAGCTTGAAACATGTCGACCATAACACTGATCTAGCTCAATTTAAAAGTTAGAATACAGTGTTACCCCTTTTTAATTTATACCACACTAGGAGCAAAATAAATTGTTGAGGCCCATTAGCACGGTATTTTTAATCACATACCCACTCCACCATCACCAAACTTTACACCACACATAGTCATCTCACAAACAAGTGCTCCTGCGTAGTCCGCTTGTCGCAGCACGCCCCTTTTCGTAGAGAACTGGGATGGCCCCAATGATGAAGCATGTCACCGTGGGGCAACCCTGGTGAGTGAGGGGACTCTAGAAAGAAATTTTTCTTTCTCACATTTTGGTACACACTGACTTAATTAGCAGTAACCAGAAAACACCAACCAGGTCTCTGAACCCTTCACAGTGGGTTCCTGTATTTCGAATACTGACTGGAGGCCGACCTGGTTTGGTTTAATCTCCCTCTCCCTCCTATTTTTTGTTCTTGCATTAAGCAGCCACGGGCTGCGGGAGTTTTTACATAAAAGGTCAACTGTAAGGTACACACCTAGTTGATCTAGTGACTGGACATTACACACCAAAAAATCTCACTAAAATCATCATGGCACAAAACACAGGACTATCTTTCTCGGAAGATGAAGTAGACAGGGCTATTGCCTCCATGCTACCGCATGCAGGGGCACCTACTGGAGAAAATAGTGATGCAAGCCAGTGTTGGGACGAACTAACAGAACTGAAGAGAACACAGATAAAAACGTTGATACATGGCATCATGATGGCAGAATACTTACGAGCAAATGCCGCACCAAGAGGCCTCATAGTCAGGAACGAACCATTTATATTTCAGCACGACAAGCAATTCAAACTAGACTGGTCACAAATATCTTGGCACTGCACTAGAGACTGGCTAGTTCTGATCATAAAAACAGCGACCAGACTAGTAGACTCCCTAAAAGAGGAGATTAATTCCATGGAGATTCGCCTGAAATCTTTCCAAACTCCAGCAGAACTCACGAAAAGACTAAATGAGCTGAATAAAACTATGTCCGAATTCGAAATTAGCCTAAAGGATTCGAAATATATCAAACTATCCAAGGATAAGAAGATATTTTCACATGAAAAAGTGTATCCTTATGTCAGGGATGACTACAGAACCAGTAGCAGGAACCCAGGCTATAACACTGATAGCGATGGCTCTGACGCAGGATCAGACAGCTCAGGGGGATCAAGCAACTACAATACTACCCCCAACAGAAGACCCAGAAGAGGAAGAGGCAACACAAGAGGTTATAGGGGCAACCAAGCACCTATGTGGCCAATGTACCAGGACCCGTACAACTACGGTCCACCACCTCCACCTTTTTTCTATGGCCCACCCATGTACCATCAACCAAACTTTCAAAACTGGGGAAACAACCAAGGCAATCAAGGCAACCAGAGGAAACCTTTTTTAGGGAGAGGCCGCCCAGCCCAACGAGCAAAGAACAAACCCAACCAAGGAGTGCAATGGGCGGAACCAGTGGTGACAACAGTACGTCACACACGGAGCAAGGGACCCCCGGAACCCACCACGAGCACCAACTCGGTCTAGTGGTTAATCTGTCCTCAATAACCCTGACAGACACACAGATCCAAGTATTAAATAAGGGTTTAGGTTTTGTACCAACCCCAACCACAGACAAGTTCAAACTTTGCTGTGAATTAAAAGAATTCCTGAGAAAAATCAAACTACAGGTCTTCTTTCAAGATAAAAACTCCGAAGAACGATCTAAAAGTGACACAGGACTACAAAAGAAATCAAATTTTGTCCCACCAGCCCACAGCCTACCCGTGGAAATACTGACCTTTGAGAAAGCAGTCATGAAGGAGGTACAGGAGTTGGACCCACGTACAATCAAAGTATTTCACAATACTAGTAGAGCTGAACAATCAGCAATACAAGAACTCTCAAAAAATAACCTCATTACCATCAAGCCAGCCGACAAAGGCGGGGCAATCGTCCTACAGAACACCACCGATTACAGAAGAGAATGCCTTCGCCTGTTAGGTGACACAAGAAATTACGCCATACTGGATGAAGATCCCACAGAACGATTAAGGATTTCGATTGCCTACCTAACAGAGGAGTGTCAAGCCAACGATTGGTTGAGTAAGAAAGAAATAGAGTTTCTGACTAATAAGAAACCCACGATACCATATTTCTACACTATCCCTAAAATTCATAAGAGACTAGAAAATCCACCAGGAAGACCAATAGTCTCGGGGATAGGGTCAATCCTAGAACCCCTGTCGCAATTTGCGGACGCCTTTCTCAGACCTTTGGTGCAGAAAACTGACACTTACCTTCGAGACACTAAGGATGTACTGTGCCTCCTAAAAGATCTAGCTTTTGATCCAACATCCAGTATTCTAATCAGTCTGGATGTTGAAAGTCTGTACACCAGCTTGCCACACAGGGAGACCTTACAGATATTGGAGGAGGTACTGTACGAGAGTGAGTGGGAATTCCACACCCCATGACATGTGGTGATGGAATGCTGCCAACTAGCATTGTCTGAAAACTTTTTCCGTTTCGAATCAACACTATACTAACAACAACACGGGACCAGCATGGGCAGCACTTTCGCGCCGAGCATAGCCGGACTGTATGTCCATCAATTGGAGAAAAACAAAATACTAAGGGCCCGATGTAGGTAAAAGGGATTTTCCGAATTCAAAATACCGAGGCTGGCCGAATCGGTATTCTGAAATCGGAAAACGAGATGTAGCAAACAAACAGCGAAATAATACCGAATCGGTCAGCATCGGTAATGTGAATCGCTACGTACCGATTCGGCACGGACCGAATCGGAAAGTACCGAATCGGCTACCACCGAATCGGAAATAGCCGAATCGGCTACCACCGAATCGGAAATAGCCGAGTCGGTAAAATCCGATTCGGCAATTACCGAATCGGAGGTATGAAAACACACCCATGGGCAAAAAGCCCATAGGAAAGCATTGAAGAAACCGAATCGGTAAAATCCGAATCGGATTTTACCGATTCGTTAAAATCCGAATCGGTAAAAGCCGAATCGGTAAAAGCCGATTCAGCCAATGAGGTGGATCCCCCTCCCCCACCCAAACAGGGAGTGGCAACCCTGGCAGGTGCAGCTAATTAAGAACTTTCTGGAGAGCCAGCCTGAGCTGAACACTCACAGTTAGCAGCAGTGGGAGTAGGAGGTAGTGAACTGTTCAGATCAAGATGGCAAACCCTAGTGAGAGCCAGAAGTCCAGCCAGAAAAGGAAGCCAAAGTTCAGCAGCATCGAGCTGCAGGTGTTGGTTGAGGAGGTGGTGAGGGTGCACCGGCAGCTATTCGGGAAGCTGTCCCTCAATGTGCCTGACAGCACCAAGAGGAGGCTCTGGAGTGAAATCGCCCAAAAGGTCAATGCTGTAGGTGTCACCCCCAGGTCCCTTGATGAGCTGAAGAAGCGCTTCTATGACATCCGCAGCCTGACCAAACGGAAGATGGCTGAGATCCAGAGGCAGGCTGGAGTCACAGGTGGAGGAAGGAACCCGGCGCCACCCCTCACCGAGCTGGAGGAACTGGTCTCCAGCACCATTGAGAGGGAGAGCGTGACCGGAATTGGGACCCTGGACAGCTCAGCCAGAGCTACAGCTACAGGTAAGAAGCATGCGCATCATGACACACCCTACCAGACACCTCCCCATTAGACACAATGCACAGCCAAACCCCAGCACAGTACTGTAACCAACATACAAGAGACAAGCATCATGGAACATGTAGTCAGCAGAAGTTAGCAAAATATGGCAGTGCAGAATCACAAGACATGAAACAGTGGAACACATTCTAAGGAGATGCAAGGACAAGTGGAATGCTTTAATTGTACTGACTGTAATACATCGGCACTCAGTTAACAAATGCTTCTTTGTACCTAGGGGCACCATCAGGCGGAGAACCACTGACAACAGAGGCAGCAGCACCATCTACCAGTGCACTCGCAGGGCCGAGCACGAGTCAGGCTGCCGAGGAGGAGGAGGAAAACACCATAGGGCTGGGTAGTGAGGGAGACCTGGCAATAGACTATGATTCACTTCACTCCCCACAAATGCCGAGCACACCACCCTTGCTGTTCTCCCCAGAGAACTCCCCGACAAGGGACCTCCATCCACCTACACCAGCTCCTGCCACGATCATGGCTGTGGCTCCAGTACACCCTGTCCTGGGAGCAGGGGCTCAGGCCCCGGCCAGTACCACACCCCCACCAGTGGCACCCCAGCCCACTCAGCAGGCCGGCAGCAGCAGTACCCGGCGCCGTGCCATTCCCACCACTGCAGCGCCAGCACCGGAGGGCAGTGTCTTCCTGGGCCTTGAAGGGAATATGGTGAAAATCCAAAGGCAGCAGGCGAAGTCCATCATGGCCTGCCAACGCCAGCTCCTGCAGCACAACCTGCAGATGGGGGAAATGGTGAAAGGTTTTCAGGCCTTTGTGGATACCAACAAGGAGGTAGCAGCAGGTTTAGGCAGGCTAACCACTGCCATTACCAGTTATGTGGCAGACTAGAGGAGCATGAGCTGTCGCGCAGGCGGGATGCCCGGGTGCAAAACCGCTCCATAAGCCGCCTTGCTGCTGCAATGGCACAACTCTGTCAGCGCGGTGCCAACATGGAGTCAAGTCTCACCCAAAATACCGCCGAGATAACAAGGGGAATGGCCCGCATCACGACAGCAATGGAGGCCATGATTATCTCTAACACTGCCGCAAATCCTGCCCTGGACCTGGGGGATGCTGGGGACAGCAGCAGCCGCAGCAGCCCGGCCAGCGCTGCGTCAGAGCCACGCAGGAGCACCAGGCGCTCCGCAGAAGCCGCTGGTCATTCTGAAGGGGGTGAGGGACACCCCAGTGGGGCTGCCAAGCGCTCAAAGAAATAGCCTTGCAAGGGCGGGTGAGGCAACCTGGACCTTAGACTTTTGTTTTCTTTGCTATTACACCTTTTTTTTGTTGCACATCAGTGCAGTAACTGTGTTACAACAGTATTAAAATTTGCTTTTTCACCACAACCATTTACCTGTCTGTGCATCTGTACTCACTCAGAAATAGTTTTCTGTAATCTCCTCACGTCTGTATCTGCCATCACTTGGCGTACACACCCCAGCTGGCTGTGTCAGTGGCACAGCTTCGTCGTCGTCATGGTCCTCGTAGTCAGACAACTCCACCTCAGTGCCCTTCTTCACCGCAAGGTTGTGTAACATTGCACATACAGCTATGATCTTGCAGCAGGTGATGGGGGTATACTGCCT
The DNA here is from genome assembly GCF_964263255.1 of Lissotriton vulgaris. Taxonomy (NCBI): domain Eukaryota; kingdom Metazoa; phylum Chordata; class Amphibia; order Caudata; family Salamandridae; genus Lissotriton; species Lissotriton vulgaris. The sequence continues at coordinate 2,050,722,224 of NC_141685.1, forward strand.
TGCACCTCCACTCTTGTGCAGGCATCTGAATCTACTTTTCCAGATGCCAAAGGTCCGTTCGACGACATTCCTTGTGCGTATGTGGGCCCGGTTATACCTCCTTTGGCTGGGTGTGGAGGGGTTGAGGTAGGGGGTGAGTATGAATGAGCGGAGGGCATATGCACTGTCGCCTGGAAGGGAAAGGGGTAACATTACACACATGCATACATGTATTCCACCTAGCTACTTTGTGTTATGGGGGTCTGATGATGTGTCTCACCTAGGAGGTATCCTTCACCAAATTCGCCAGCCATCAGCCGTGCATAGATGCCGCTCTGTTGGAAAATATAGGAGTCGTGGGTACTCCCTGGGAATTTTGCTACCAGGTCTGTGATGGTGCACTTCGCATTGCAGATCACCTGCACGTTGATGGTGTGTGTAGACTTCCGATTGCGGTATATGTATTCTGTGTCCGCTGGTGGGCAAATCGGAATGTGCGTGCCATCTATGCAGCCAATGATTTGGGGAAATTGTGCCATCTGGTAGAAGTCAGCTTTAGTTTGTAGCAGTTCTGCGTGGGTTGCAGGGAAAGAGATGTATTGGTCCATCCTGTGTATCATGGCGTCAAGGAATGTGTGGAAGAACCTTGACAGGCTGCTCTGGGTCACCCCTCCTGCCGCTGCAACTCCACTTTGATAGCTGCCAGACGCAAGCAGGTGTAGGCTGCATAGCACCTGGACGTGTGCTGGGATGGCGTGTGCCCTTGGGGTGTGGTGGTCCAACAATGGTTTGAGGTCCCTGATGAGCTCAAGAATGGTGTCAGAGTCCAGCCTGTATCTCTGTAGGATCTCTGCCTCTGTGAGCATGAACAGGGTTATTCTCTGTCTGTAGACCTGTTCATTTCTTTGCCATTCCCTCTGTCCTTCCTGCTGTAGCCGTAGCCGCCTCGCAATGACATAAAAAACTGCCATCCTGCAAGCTGCAATGCATTTTGGGGCTGTTTATATGGGTTGGAGTTGGTTACCACCTGATTGTAATCCATGGTAAATACCGAGTGAATTCTACCGATTTTGAGCCGAAATCGGTGTTTCTGTGCCTCCCTACATCTCCCCATCTGTCCGAATCGGGGAATTTCCCGATCGGTGATTCATACGAATCGGTAGGTTCTCCGATTCGGCTCATGTCCGAATCGGTGTATCTACCGATTCGGTACATGGACCGAATCGGCTTTATTCCGATTCAGTGTGTCTACCGATTCGGTACATGGACCAATTCGGATAATTTCCGATTCGGTGTCAGTACCGAATCGGTACATGGACCGATTCGGATAATTTCCGAATCGGTGTCACTACCGATTCGGTACATGGACCAATTATGTTATTTTCTGATTCGGTGTGTCTACCGATTCGGTACATGGACCGAATCGGTGTTTGCATCCGATTCGGTGTGTTACCGATTCGTTACATATCTGATTTTCGGTATGTACGTATCGGATTCTTTTCCATTCGGTACTCATTCCGAATCGGTTTTCGCTCCGATTTTGACTTTTTTTCTTGCCCTACATCTCGATGGCTGTATACCGATCGGTAAGGGCCCAAAATCGGTATTTTCGGCCGTTACCGATCGATAACGGCCTACCTACATCTGGCCCTAAATGAGAGGAATCCCCACAGACACCGAATTCTGGAATGGAAACGTTATATCGACGATATTCTGTTGATCTGGCAAGGTACAGAGGAAGAACCACAAACCTTCTTGACATGGCTCAACAAACAGGATCCCTTCCTGAAATTCACGTGCTCAATGAGCAAGACTGACTTGGTATTCTTAGATCTAAATATACATGCTGAATCAGGAAAATTAGTCACAACAACTCACTTCAAGGAGACAGCACGAAACTGTCTCTTGGCCTTTGACAGTTTTCACCCTCGCCACCTCAGACAGAACCTCCCATTCGGGCAATTCCTCCGTTTACGAAGGAATTGAAGCAAAAAAACTGACTACCTGACCCAAGCAGAAGACCTGGGCAACAAGCTGAGAAACAGAAAATACCCGAACAAACTGATCAAGGAAGCAAAAAAACGAGCTGCAAATAATAATAGGGAAGCCCTATTAGAACCAAAAGAGAGAACTCAACCAGAGAACAACAGACCAATTTGTATCACTACATTTAATCAAGTTTCAGACACTGTGTCTAAGATAATCAAAAAACACTGGCCAATAATCAACAGTGGTGGACTAACCATACCTACCCCCATGTTCAGCCATAGACGTGGCAAAAACTTGAAAGATTTTTTTGGTACATACCCGCCCCATACTTACAAATCAAACAATAAGATCCCAACCAAGTGGACATTTCCCATGTAACAATTGCAGTGTTTGCCATTTAACATCCGCAACGAAAACCATAACCTTCAACAATGCTACAAGATGGGAGCTAAGAGGTTTTTCCAATTGCAACACCAGTGGAGTGGTGTACCTGATAACTTGCACATGCAACCTACACTATGTAGGGATGACCACAAGGAAGGTCAGCACCCGCATAGTAGAACACAGAAGCAACATAAGGTGCAAACGAGCTACCACCAGAATGACTACCCACTTCATTGAGCAGAACCATACACCAAATGACCTCACTTGGGTAGTCCTAGAAGTAGTAAAGAATAAGGACAACCTGGAGAGAATCCTCCATGAGCGAGAACAAAGATGGGTGTTCCGATTGCACACTGACACCCTGGGGCTTAATGATGAAATCCCATGGGGGGCATTTCGACCCTAGCCCCACCATGTGGAAATGACAATACTTCAAAAAGGACAAGTACCTTATTTCTGAAACTGTCCTAACCCGACCCCCCTCCTTTCTTTTGAATCCTACTCAAAGAAAGGAAAGCAGAAACATCTATTGACGATAAAGTGAAACACCAACCCACTAACAGAGGATCCTAAAAGCACACTACAACAAATGTAGATGGGTTCCACTGTTCCTCATATTTACCATCCGAGAATTCCCTTTTTTTTTTTTTTTTTGAAAATAAAAACATTTGTGTTCTAAATTATACTGTATGTAAGTCCCCTACTGAAGCATCACTCTAAATCACTTCGCCCTCCAAAATTCGGCCATATACCAACTTTATACATAAAATTGTCAAGTACTCGTGTCGATCTCAACGACACACCCTCAAGATGGCGGCCATAGACGATACGGTCTAGTCTTGTAGAAAGGCCCGGCAACCCGGAAGCGCGGTGAATCTAAATACACCGGCACACCTTTCCTGCTTCAGTATGCGGTCGGGTGAGGAGTAAACAGGTAGTACCGAGCGGGTTTGCCGATAGGAAGTAAGTACAGCATGGCGCAATAATGCCGCTATGCCAAACCTTTCTAAAGGGTTTAATTTTTTCATGAAGGAAACTATAGATAAAGAGAAACGTAACTATTACCTTGAAATCCTTACAGCAATGTTTCCACGAGGCGATCCTGCCCTCGCCTGAGACCATGAAGTGTAACTTAACACTCATATATGTAAATATACTATTTGCCATGATATTATTTTATGTGTATGTGTTGTTGTGTGTCTTGTCAATAGTCACATCAAGTCCTGTGTCTTCTGTGTGAAATCACTAAACCACTTTATTCACAGTTCTTTTATCTTTCACACCGGTTTGAAAACCAGCACGCACCAGTATGTTGCCCAGGGCACACCCACGCCCTAGATGAAGTGAGCTGCATGTGTGATCCCCCCTTTTTGAAGGGGGATGTTTGCCACTAATCAAATGTCATTCTCTTTTACAGCAATACGAGTAAAATACAAACCGTATGTATATGAAAAACGCATGTTTTATTATTAACAGCGTATAGCATAAAAACTAGTATTTATTTTTAAAAAACCTATTCATTAGAATATAGGAGTGGAAATACAGGGCTGGACCCTGTATGGTCCTGATGAAAAGCTTGGGGGAGCTTGAAACATGTCGACCATAACACTGATCTAGCTCAATTTAAAAGTTAGAATACAGTGTTACCCCTTTTTAATTTATACCACACTAGGAGCAAAATAAATTGTTGAGGCCCACTAGCACAGTATTTTTAATCACACACCCACTCCACCATCACCACACTTTACACCCCACAGTCATCTCACAAACAAGTGCTCCTGCGTAGTCCGCTTGTCGCAGCACGCCCCTTTTCGTAGAGAACTGGGATGGCCCCAATGATGACGCATGTCAACCTGGGGCAACCCCGGTGAGTGAGGGGACTCTAGAAAGACATTTTTCTTTCTCACATTTTGGTACACACTGACTTAATTAGCAGTAACCAGAAAACACCAACCAGGTCTCTGAACCCTTCACAGTGGGTTCCTGTATTTCGAATACTGACTGGAGGCCGACCTGGTTTGGTTTAACCTCCCTCTCCCTCCTATTTTTTGTTCTCTCATTATGGGTGGGACAGAAAGGACAGGTGGGAGCAGGTCCTTCTCTCCATTTAGATGCGAAGAGATTTGTTGGTAAGCTTCCCCCCCTTAACTGATGATATCTCTTTCTAGCCTCCGGGACAGAAATGTAATCCCAATACCCCTCATACACTGGTGAGTCTTTAAGTTCCAAGAAGTCCAGTCAGTGACGGACCAATGGTGGAACCAAATCTCTTCGTTACGACCAAGCACCAACAAAGTTCTCATAGGGTTTTTCTGGGGGGGAAGGCTTTTGCCATAGGATTCTGCCATAATCTGACCAGGCCCATGCCAGAATAAATAACCATCACCTCCCTCATCCATTCGATTTTATGAGCCTTAGCCGCATTTCTAACATCCAAAAAGGCCCTCGCATACTGTGAAAGCTCCGGAGTAACCCATAGCCTCCTCCAGTACGCCACTGGTCTATAATGCGCCTTGTCCTCCAAACGCTATATACCTAAATCGTAGTAAAGGGGAAACAGCGGGTCGATGCTGGGATGCCAGTTACCCCTCGAAGAAACTTATTTTGTGGCCTAGTCAAATGAGCAAGATTGCTGAAACCCCACAATTCAGCTCCATATAAGACGGCTGTGGCTATTTTGGCATCATAAATTTTCAGTACAGGTGATATAGGCCTAGTATGGGAGTAGCAAAATTCCTTAGTTAAAGCTCCTGTTAACTGAGCATGCTTCGGGACCAACTGATTAACGTGTGGATTCCAATCTAGTTTCGATGATAAGGTAATACCCAGATATGAAAACACCAGAGTCTGATCTAGTCTAGCCCAATCCATTTCCACGTTGCCTCTAATATGTTTGGACTTATGAAGTACCATGAACTTGGTCTTGCTTACATTTACTACAAGTCCATGATCCTTACAAAAGACCTCAAACACATCAATAGCACGTTGGAGGCCCTGCTGTGTTTTAGAGATCAGAAGAGTGTTCTCAGCAAACATCAAAAGGGGATCAGCTTACCGTCCAGCTTCGGGGCATCAGTCGGTTGGTTTAGAAAGTAGCTGATCACTCTTTGGATGTATAATGAGAAAAGGGTAGGGCTAATACGCACCCTTGGCGTACTCCCCTCTGTATTGGAAATGTATCTGTGACATTACCCTGTTGATTCCATCTTATTTGGGCAAAGTTATTCTTGTGTAATTTTTTTTAAAATAACAAGATGCTAGATGGCATGCCCTGCTCTGCAAAAGCTACCCACATTTTTTCTCGCGGCACCAAATCAAATGCCGATTTGAGAACAGTAAACGCCGCGAATAGCATGCACCCCTAGGACTACCACCCGCCAATAAATTAAAAGAAATCTAAAAACCTGGTCTATAGTGTTTGTGTGACTGCGGAATCCTGCCTGGAGAGGTGACAATACTTCTTCCTCCTCAATCCACTATAGGATTCTCTGCAGAGCAAGCCTTGCCACTACCTTCTGGATACAGTCTATCAGGCTAATGGGCCTGTAATTTCCTGGATCAGAGCGCTCCCCCTTTTTGAAGTTCGGTACGATCTCGGCACCCTTCCAGGTAGATGGAACGGTCGAGCCATTTGCAATGCCATTAGCTAAAGCTTGAATATATGGTTCCCAGAGCTCTTTGTCGTGCATAAAAAGGATGGCTGGGATGGAGTCCAGACCAGGTGCCCTGCCCTTGGGAATACAATTCAATACCTTTCTAACCTCTATTCTCTCAAAATGAATGGGAACTATTCCCATATCAGACAACACAGGACCCTCAGTGACCTCCATGATCACTTCATGAGATGCTAACTGAGTGGCATAGTGGGAGACCCAGAGTTCCGGCGAAACATAATTAATTGGTTTGCCCCTTTGAGACCCCCTGCCCCACTTAACAATGTCCCAAAAAGTGCACATTGAACGTTCCCTACTTGCGCAGTACAGCTCCCTCCAGTACTCGTTTGTAGAAAATAAATACAAACTTGGTGAACATTATCTGCGCCATCTTGCCCCTTTTCAAACCCATTCATGCGCGTAAGCGGCAGCCATTTTGAATGCCATGGCCTCCCTGCCCCTTGCTGATAGCCAGCGCGTCTCTCTCTCCCTTTAACCTCGCAAGCATCCCCCGCACACTGACAAACCCCCCCGCTCTCTCATGCCTTGGGTCATAAACCCCTCTTCAGCGCAGCTCCACCACTGAATCCCATCCTGTTCCCAGCGCGACACCTCCCCTCATTCCTTTCATGGCCTCAATCCCTTTTGATGCAAAACCCTTTTCCTGTGTCCCCGTTTGTCTTCCCTGTTCCCAGGCCGCCACCTGGCTCTGCGGATACTGTTTATTACCTCGTACAGTAGGAAGTTTCCCCTCCCCATCAAAAGACCCCCGAACCGATCAAAGCCCCCACCCCATGAGATCCGACCAAACCCCATGCATTCCGTGAATCGGCGGAATGCCCTGCTGTGCGACAACCATCACCTGTTGTGACCGGGGTGGGGAATCCAACTGTAAATGTATGTGGGAACGGGTCTGAAGGGGAGATTCCGAGGATGTTCTTTCAAGTATTAAAATATTACGAGAATGTGTTATGTGCAATAAAGGTTGTAAACCCTAGTATAAGAGGCCAGGCCTCAGAGATGTGGGTAGAGCACCTCGTGACGATACTTGCTGTCTGAATTGATGTGTTCTCCTCCGGAGAGAATAAAATCCTCGTTTCCCGCCTTCCAGTCTCCAGCGCCTGCTTCTTCATTGATTAATATTGGTGGGTCATAGAGGCGATACCGCCGGGCAACATAAAAGGGTCTTTGGTTACCGGTTGTCTTTGGAACCCTTTTTTAACAATTGGCGTCCCAAACGTGGGGCCCATCAGCGACTCGTGGATCCAGTGGGAGAGGTCCTGACGACAGAGTGAACGACTGCAACGATCGGAAGGTACCCTGTCCGATAGACCCTTGTCTGACAGCCGATCATCCGAACTTCACTGGTTCCGAACAGACCTCTCTCGAGTGATCTGCGGTCCTGACTGGGAACCATCAGGAGTGCCACGAGAAGTACGAAGAGAAGAGGACGATCGGGCGCTGGATTCGGAAGACGAGAAACTGTCCATGCGGTCCGGGTAAGGTCGTGTAAACACGACGAAATTGCGATAGTGATAGATAATTGGAAGTAATTGATAATTGTTGTGAAAATACTAGTATTACTCTTTGTTAATTTATTGGAGATTCGCTGTCTGCAAACGGAGAAACAACAGGCTCTCCCTTTATAAACAGCGAAGGATAGGTACGCACCCGTCGGACCTATTTTTCCCCCCCCCATTGATTAATTGTTATAGATCGTTTTCTGGAGATTCTCTGTCTACAAACAGGGAAGATTAGGTCCCCTCTTTGCAGATAGTGAAAGGGTAGGTGACGCGAACCTTTGCGAGCCTACTTATTCTCCCCATTGACCATATTGATTTTTTATTTTTTGACCTAACATTGATTAACTGTTATAGATTGTTTTCTGGAGATTCTCTGTCTGAAAACAGGGAAGATTAGGTCCCCTCTTTGCAGATAGTGAAAGGGTAGGTGACGCGAACCTTTGCGAGCCTACTTATTCTCCCCATTGACCATATTGATTTTTTATTTTTGACCTAACGTTGATCGATTGCTCAGAATTGGTTCATGAGGTATTCACTACGTGCAAACAACGTAGAATAGAAATATTCTGTCTAGTCTTTGCGCGCAGTGATAAGATAGGTAGTGCTGACTATTATCCCATTGTGATCCGTCATGCCTGTCTTCTCCCCACTGGTCAGTAGCCTGTTTTACCCGGACCGCTTATTAGAGATGAACCATCCGGCTCCGCTGGAAGGCACCCCTAATAAGGACATGTTCATGAAGCATGGATTAATCGCTATAGCCTACAGTGAGCTGTGGCATAAATATACGAAAGAGGATCGAGAAAGACAGTGGCCACTGAGAGGATCCTTTGATCTTGACAAAATAGAAACGGTGGAAATAGCCCTTCGTAGAAATGAAACAACACCTATTATGCTCGATAGTCTCGGCATGTGGCGCAAAGAAGCCGCACGACGAAGGGAAGGCGACGAATTCGGAGAAGGTGAAGGGACACGACGGACAACCCCCCAAACGTCTAGTAGGCAAAGGGAAGGGCCAGCGATGGCACAGTCCCGAGGAGTAGACATGAAAAGCGAATGGTGTAAGGGGATGTGCCGACAAGCCAACCCCGGAACACAACGACCTGAAGGTAATCCCCCGACATTACGCACAGGACGGACAGATTTAAAACAAAACCAATGTGCTTTCTGTAAATGTCTTGGACACTGGAAAGCCCAATGCCCGACTCTGCAAAGCATAGGTAAGAATGAAGGGGTGACAGAAAGGACGGACCGACAGAAAGGAAAAAGACGTGAGATAAAAACCAATCAGACTAGTGCAGACAGAACAGACAGGACCACCCCGTTCGATTATGCTCGGTGGCACAGATTTCGTCAGACAAATTTTAACGACATGTTGGAGTTCTGGGACTGATTGCTCTCTGTTGCTCCCCCACTCTGAAAAACAAACACAACTGCAGGTCAGTGTAAACAACCCCCCCGTTAGAGAAAAGATTCAAGAAAGCCAAGCGTCTATTATATAACTTAGGATTTAATTACGGTAAAACACACAACCAACAGTAAATAGAATAACTAGTAGAACTCTCTAAAAAGCAAACTTGACTAATAGGAAAAATACAAAACATGTTATGCTCACTCCGGAAGTCCTCGAAACGTAATGGCCCTTTCGATGGTCCCGCCCATCCGAAACACATAGCACGTGTGGGGCGGGGCCTGCCAGCAACCATGGGCCAAAAAGAGATCGCTGGCGAGAAGGTACTGGAGACTCCACCAAGCAGGCAATGAAATGGTCTTCCCATACTGCCCTTCCAGGGATGGCGTCCCCCGGGCCGCGAGTAGGGAGGGGGCGGATGAAAATGACCCCCTCCCTCATATCTCCTGGTCCGGCCATCACAAATTCCTCCATCGAACGGATGCAGGGTGGGCAGGGAGGAAGAGGCGACGCGGACGAGCCTCTTCCACCTCCACAGGTAGGAGGCTTCCCTGCCCTGGCCCGACGCCGATGTCCTCCAGCCGGGCGACGGCCATATACCTACGCTGCACAGGAAATATAATGTCCGGCTGGTATATTTCCGTAACACAGGACATATAATGCCCGACTGGTATACTTTCTCAGCACAGGACATACAAGACCCGGCTGGTATACTTGCATAGTACAGGACATACAATGTCCGACGGGCATATTTACGGAGTACCGGATGTACAGTGGTCCCCCAAGAGTCGGAATCAGGGGTGTAGGGTGGTCATCATGTGCGCCCCTGATTCCAAGAGACGGCGTAGGATGCACCGGGAGAGGAAGACGGCACGGTGAGCCTCCCTCACCTCCCCAGATGAAGGCTCCACTGCTGCACCCTGGCGCCCCGAACCAAAATGTCCTGCTCCAACCGCATGATGCTCTGTCTTTCGCCATCACAAGAAGTTTTCCTCCGCTCCTGATGGATACGGCAAAGGTTGCTGCAGGGCCTCAAAATGGCGTCTGGGGCCTCGAAAGGCGGGTCTAGGCCGCTGGAGTAACTTTGTCCGAAATTGCAACTCAGGCACTTGTCCACCTGGGCGCAAGCCCCCACCATCGACAAACATCCCCTCGACTTTGAAGATTCTACCAAAGTCCCAAGAGCCCTCGGCCCCTTCAGGCTTCCGGTGAGGAACAGTTGCATTGATCTCAAATGAAATAACCACGGCACAGCAACAAGATGGCGGTGCCCTCGTGTCTGCATCAGCTTCCGTCTGAACCACCCAGGAACATTATGAGCTAACGAACTTGAACAAGTTCCGGCTGAACATCAACATGACCCGGTAAGAGAGACTCTACCCCCTCCCTCTCTTGATTGACGGTCCGCACCACCAGCCCCTCTGTTAGCACAGTTTTCTTTTGAACTGCCGAAAGGGACTCTGGTCCAACCGCCAATTGCCGGGGATATTTTTGCCCCTGATGCTACTTCCGGACTAAACCGACCTCGCCCAAAATGGCGCTGGTACCAATGGAAACTAATGAATGCCTCGTGGTGCTCCTTAACTAATGAAACTTGATGTACTAAGATATACATATATATATATACGAACCATTGCGCACTCGATGTTAAAGGGAGGAGGGTTCACTTGGCGAACATTTAAGAAGGGTTCCATAAAATGTTGATTTCAATGAACAATTTATTTTTGATATTTGTTGTAACTGATACATAACGTCGCTCATGATGCACGCCCGCGGTTTGCATTTAGGAAATGTGATTACGATGAGCTTGACTGTGTTTCCATCTATGAACTGAAATGCCCCTGATTCCTTCGTCACGCAATGAAATGTTTTTGGTTACTTACAAATAATTAATTAGACCTTTTTACATGTTCTTGTACTACAAAATAACCCCCTACTGTATGTGCTTCCATCGACGACATGTCAGGCCAAAATATGAATTGCGCTCTCACCTTTTACGTACTGAATAACTCTACAAATAAAAGTCTTAGAAGCTATGGATAGGCTCCGCGTACTTTTGTAAATACGGGTATCGGTGGGAGGGTTTTTCTGTGCGCAACTGTTCTGCTCTCTTTTTAAGGTTATCCGAGAAATGGTTGTTCGGCCCTGGGTTGATGGTCAAAACGAAGGTATGACACGCTGCTTATGAAGAAGGACCTCGACTTCAGAGAATGGGTAAAGTAAAATGGTGTGATTGATAAATTGCTATAAGGATATGGTGGTCGAAGGTACTAAGGTACAGGGTTGAACAAAGAACTGGTATGCCTTAAGAACATCACAGCTTTGGGAATGACTTTGGGACCCCGATGACCGGATACATCTACGAAACCGGGTACCTCGCGCTAGGCACCTCTGATTCCTCTTTTAGCGTTTTTCACTACACACGATCCTTAACGCCATCCTCGAACCTCCCCATGAACCACCTATCACATTGCCTGCCCCCATGACTTTAAGAAACCAGAACCCTAAGGGATTATATCCCGAAGAGACAGGTACGATTATGTGGTAAGTAAAGGATTTTCGTGCCCTTACATTTGATGTGTTCGAATGTTGTCCCCCTACCTCCCCTTTTTCTCCCCCTTTTTCCCTCTGCAGGTTACATTAGAATCCCGATTAGAGTATCATAAGGGATCTGGAACCACGTCACGCCCGATGCATGAAGACGGACTAGCGCTACAAAATGGCACAACAAGGACGCTCTCACGACCTTTTTACCAAATCTAACGCTTTTCTGTCCCAAAAACTGCATGCTTCCCACCTCCTAACACAGACCCGAAACGTCTAACGTTGGGTAACGCACTGAATAGCCCAAACAATACACGGTCATTCTCTATGTCACACGTGTACTGTTCGGCCTATTGTCTCTCTCTCTCTCTCTCTCTCTCTCTCTCTCTCTCTCTCTCTCTCTCTCTCTCTCACTCACTCTTCCACCCCTCCACGCTTTCCCTCTTCCTAAACAACTGGCACCTAATTGGCGAACCTGGTGCACCTCCTGATTGGCCCCAAATACCACAAGTATTTGTGCAAATCTGTCCTAAATAAAATTGTATTGGTACCACGTTACTACCTCTCCTTTTCTACTAAAATATGGATGAAATTTAAATTGGCCGATAGGAAAGGGACAGGTAAGACGACTAAGGTTCCCTAAATTTGACCCACTCTCAGGGAACTCTTTGTCAGTGGCTCCTATGATAAAAATGTGTCTGTGGTGATGCGACCATCCCCATTGAAAATTGTCTCCGTACCCCAAGCTGTAAGAAATGATCGAGACACCCCCATCTACCCAAAATGCCCCCAGTTTGGTATCCATCAGATCCCTCCTTCCCCGAGGATAAGTTTAATAATTATTGCAAACCACCCCTCCCGAGTTTTTGTAGTAACCAGGTTGCGAGGATTTATATAGAAAGTTAGAAGGATGTGTGCAAAGTTGAAAATTAGATTGAAAAACGAAAGAACTTGTTGCAGTAGGCATGGTTGAAAATAAGATGTTTTTATGTAATGCAGACTCGTTTAGCCTATGTTCATCCCTCAGAAGGATGCTTATCAGACTATGGTGAATAGCACGTTGCACTTTTTGTAAAATACAAGGCCCTGAAGACTAGCCTAGCCTTGCAAGACTCGTACTAGGGAAATGGGTCTCTGCCAGAAGAACTGACATCTACTATAATAGACATATGACAAATGAACGTAATAATCATCAAAGCGTCAAAGAATTAGCCAACAAAAGGAAGTTGCAAGGAATCCAGCAAACCCATCATCAATTGTTTATACGTAAGCCGCAAAAATCTCAAATGTAGCGAGCGCTTACGCTAGTCGCTTGGTGTTGGGAAAGAAAATAGATTCATGTAATTACCTTTTTCTGCAAAATCTCTAAAGACTGTCTTTTCAACACTCATTTAAGGATATCACTGTCGGAGGAGAAAGAGACCGGATGTGGGAGCACGCGGCCTGACTGCGGATTGTGGAACGTCAGCAACGGAGGCCAAGGCGAGACCACGGCAGTAAGGAGTCGCAGGACGGGGCACTGTTTCAAACAAAGCTAAGGAAAGGGCTGACCTGAAGCCCCTGCTCTATGATCAACGTGTGCCAAAAAGCCCCCGCTCTCTGAACATGGTCTCGGACTCGCCTGACGCAAAACTCTCCGCCCCCCCCCCCCTGATCTGTTCCCGACTTGGCCTTGCTCCATCCCCTCTTCCTCCGACCTACCATAAGGACTGTTCACACCCGCACCTTTCCACCCGAACTCCCAAGTTCCTCCAAATCCTACTGAGCTACCCAGAGAAGAGTACTCCCTACGTCAGAAGGGAGGGAGCTCCGACTAAATAGACCACGAACTGTGTTAAATCCCAGAACGGTGACCTAGAACTCCACCAAGGGTCGCCCCCGAAGAAAAGATAAACAAAGTCTGTGGTTCTGCCCGCTACCAAGCACCTTGGAGATGATGGAAGCAACAGGAAATGCCCACCACAGAGACTCAAGAAACGAACTGATCTCACAATTACCCCCAACGACTCGATCCACATGAACATTTCTGCTGATAGGTAATCCAGGTGTTCAACAGTGCCGACAGAAGACGACAAAAGGACAACGAAGAACTCTGATATTTTTACTGTATCTCCTTTCTCTCCCAATCACCATTGGACTGACTATGCACCCACCGTATACAAAAAGGACTTATTTATATGATAATTTACCAGTTCTTATTCTATGATCTGTACCCAACGCCCTCGCTACGTGATTCTAGTCTGATATTGCATTACGATGACTTTTTCCTGCAACCAACTTAACAATGAACCCGCCTACTGACTGATGAGATTTTTCAATATGATGTTTATAATGTGATGTTTACGTACAGTTCTTTCGCCTAAGTCCCCTCTCCCTTACTTATGATCGCTGCATATAGATGTAGATAGGAAATAGGCCAGCAAGATGTCTTGGAAATGTTAAAGGGAGGACTGTAGAAAATAAATACAAACTTGGTGAACATTATCTGCGCCATCTTGCCCCTTTTCAAACCCATTCATGCGCGTAAGCGGCAGCCATTTTGAATGCCATGGCCTCCCTGCCCCTTGCTGATAGCCAGCGCGTCTCTCTCTCCCTTTAACCTCGCAAGCATCCCCCGCACACTGACAAACCCCCCCGCTCTCTCATGCCTTGGGTCATAAACCCCTCTTCAGCGCAGCTCCACCACTGAATCCCATCCTGTTCCCAGCGCGACACCTCCCCTCATTCCTTTCATGGCCTCAATCCCTTTTGATGCAAAACCCTTTTCCTGTGTCCCCGTTTGTCTTCCCTGTTCCCAGGCCGCCACCTGGCTCTGCGGATACTGTTTATTACCTCGTACAGTAGGAAGTTTCCCCTCCCCATCAAAAGACCCCCGAACCGATCAAAGCCCCCACCCCATGAGATCCGACCAAACCCCATGCATTCCGTGAATCGGCGGAATGCCCTGCTGTGCGACAACCATCACCTGTTGTGACCGGGGTGGGGAATCCAACTGTAAATGTATTTGGGAACGGGTCTGAAGGGGAGATTCCGAGGATGTTCTTTCAAGTATTAAAATATTACGAGAATGTGTTATGTGCAATAAAGGTTGTAAACCCTAGTATAAGAGGCCAGGCCTCAGAGATGTGGGTAGAGCACCTCGTGACGATACTTGCTGTCTGAATTGATGTGTTCTCCTCCGGAGAGAATAAAATCCTCGTTTCCCGCCTTCCAGTCTCCAGCGCCTGCTTCTTCATTGATTAATATTGGTGGGTCATAGAGGCGATACCGCCGGGCAACATAAAAGGGTCTTTGGTTACCGGTTGTCTTTGGAACCCTTTTTTAACACGTTTGGCATCATATTGTGCTTTTTTATAAAGTGCATGAGCACTTTTGACTCTAGCCCTATCTTTAGTTTTTATTGCCATGGCCAGAGCTTTGTACGCAGACCTGCACGACTTTCCATACCACTGGTCTTCCTTCTTAAGAGGCCTATTTAATTTAGAAGGACCCTTTTTTATAAGAAAATCCCTAAGTTTATTAAAAAAGTTTGTGTGGATCGGATTTAGATCCGCTACAACCCCCTCCTGCTCCATACATTTTAGGAGATCACTTGTCACCTGGATAGTCATTTCCCTCATTGCTATTAGCTTAGCCTCACTTAATGAGCAATTCGCCCATCTAATACGGATGTATGACTTTACAACGCATACTTTTACAACGCCTACCTTTACAAAGCATTATTTACACCGCAACATCCATTACAACGCATACCATTACAACGAATGCCATTACAACGAATTCTTTGAAACTACCTTTACAACGCATTCCACTACAACGCATACTACATTTACAATGCATACCATCTCAACGCATAACATTACATTGCATGTAAGGTAAGTATTGGATAGTGTAGGGGTAAAAATTACTATTCTAACTCCAGGGGGTGCAACAGTAGGGTAAGTGTTGGATAGTGTAGGGGTACTTTGTGTTGTAATGCTATGCGTTGTAATGGTATGCGTTGTAATGACTGTGTTGTAATGGCATGCGTTGCAGTGGTGTGAGTTGTAGTGTCATGAGTTGTAATGGTTGCGTTGTAAATGCATGCTTTGTAATGGATGTTGCGTTGTAAAAGGTTCGTTGTAATGGTAGTGCGTTGTAAAAGTTGCGTTGTAAAGGTTGTTTCCCATCTAATACGCCTAACATCATTTGTTACAGCGATGTCAACCCTATTGAGAAGAATTTCCTCCTTTGAGGGTTCCCATAAGGTAAATGTAAGGCAAAGCAGATCATGATCGCTTTCACCCCTTTCTACAACCACCATGTCCTCTAGATTGGACCAATTTTCATTGTTGGTGAGTATGTAATCCATTATTAAAAGTGAGAGCCCCAGATTTATCAGAAGCTGACCTGCCATTTAATGCTCTCAGCCCTAGTCCCACACACAGGACCTTAGCTGTAGGGCAGCCTCTATCCATTTTTTAATCGGCGAGAGCGTCAATTGGGGGATGTTCCATATACTGTCTTCTTCCTGCGTGAGGTCAACATCATTGCTGTCTAACGGTTCAAAACAACAATTAAAATCCCCCGCTACTATAGTATTACCTTTGGGCGAAAAAATCTCAAGCAGGGTTCCTAATTCATGAACTGTCTTAGACCGTTTCCCACTCTGCATTCCCCTGGAGTACACATTATAAACAAAAAGGTCATTATGGCCAGGGCATCGAATTTGAATTAACAAGATGTCATTACTTTTAGCATCTATTTGGGTCACCTTGTATCTACTATCTTGTCTGACCCAGGCTAAGAGGCCACCTTTTGCTCTGCCATGAAGACTTGGGATAGCAAAGACACTAAAACTGAGGAATCCAGGTCTATACTCCGAAGTTTGCAACCAGGTTTCCTGTAGGAGCACTAAGTCCCTCCCATCTAGGAATGTCAGCCAGTCCGTAGATGACGCCTTACTCTTGAAACCTGCCACATTCCATGAGACCAATGATGTTAAATTATAGCCAGCAGTTCTATTTATAGAGTCAGGGGAACCCCCTGCCACTGGGTCCCCGTCTTTTCTAGCTGCCGATTGGCCTCTTTCTCTCAGGGGACATTTGTGTCTATGAGGCCTATAGCTACATCACTGTCATTTACTATGGGAGAAGTGTAGGCCAACTACCCAATATCCAAAAGTGAGCACACTCTACTAACATCAGCTAAATATGCCGTTCCCTGTTCCCTGGGGTTTCCGCCCCGAGTCAGTCGTTAATATCCAGTAAACTCAAAGCCTCATATCTGTTGCTCGTTGCGACTGAGCTGATAATGGGAATAGTCTGGGTACTCCCAGTGGGAGTCCATTTACATAATCATGGTGAATTCTAGCTGAACCCGCCTGCCTCAGAATGTCATTAACCAATCTAGGGGAGCCGAAGCTCACAACAACACAATCACCTTCCATGGTGATTTCACCTTAGACTTGACCACCCATGATACCCTTCTCACCATCTTGAAATTATTATACAAGTGTTCACCTAGCATTGTTTTGTTAGTCAGAAAGTGAAGGGCTTTAATTTTTAGTGTGGTCCAGTGTTCCTCTCGACCATCACGAGTTTTCGGAACATTTGCCAGAATTATTGTATACGGGCATGCCTCAGGAGGAAGGTGCAATGAAAACTCACTTTTAGAGGTCTGTGCTAAAGGGCTTAATCTCCCCACTGGACCCCGGGGACCCTGCTTTGTTCCCTGCATGGCTCCCATAACTGCAGATGGGATGTTAGGTACTACAACTTGGGCTGCACCTTGAGGTAATGGGGTCATCACGGAATCCACCAAATCGTTGACTGTAGTAGTAATTGTACTCAAGGAGTGAACTATAGGTGGATTAATCCCAATCCTTAGGCCTTTTTGATCTGAAAAGTATTTTTCAATGACATTTAGTCTACCATCTATTTGCTCGAGCTTTGCCATTACTGGGGAGATAAGTGACATAAGTAGTTCATCCAAAAACCTGGTAAGTTCAGACATCTTGCACCCCGTACAGTTTGCCACATCTCGCACAATATGCTCATTTCTTCCTGTAGCCCTGCCCTCAGTAACCTAGTGTAAAACATCTTCTCCCCGAGAACCCAACCCAGATGTAGAAATGTTATTCCTAGGCAGTTTAGCTTGTTGGCGGCTACCTTCAGGGGCATCGTTAGTCTTTCTTTTCCCAGCCGTAGCTTTTTAACTACTAGCCATCATGGCCCGTAACTGCCTAGTGCGTGTGACCCGGGGTGAGCGAGGTAAACTGGGTACAGGGGAAGGAATAGAAGAGATCGATAAGCTATCATCCAAAACTGACCCATTTGGAACCTGACGGGGGTGTATAGGGTCGGATACAACAACAGAACAAGCAGACGACCCTGAAGTTAATACCAAGCTAACATATACAAGGTTTTTCCTTGCCATGTAACTGTGTCCTTTTTAGGTCGAGCAGACCTACCCTCAATGCGTGAGCATTGAAGGTGTCTGCTTCAGACCTATTGTGGCCCGTATTTAGGAATGTGGACAGCTACCAGACGCGCGCTTTGACGAGGTCAGATTTCACCTTGGGAGCGAGCGTCTGATAGCTGCGCATGCGCGGTGCAAAGCCCTTGCTCACACACAGACACAGGCAGCCCCCACCCCTCTGCATGCACGCACGCACACACACAGGCGCACGCATGCACACGCAGGCATACGGCACACATACAGGCACACATACAGGCACACTATCCCCTACCTCGCATTCTCTCTTAATCACACACAGTCACGCATGCGCACACACATTCCCTTGCGCACACACGCACACACGCGCGCACACACTCCCCCCCCCACTCCCCCAGGCATACACACAGGCATGCACGCACTTCACATCAGCCCTGGGCCCCACTCACCGACTGCGCTCTGCCGGCGGGGCTCCTCACGGCGCGGCGCGTCTACTCATCTAAATCGGGGCTCCCTCAGGTCAGAGGAGCCCCGCAACAGGCGCCACACTCCTCCTTCTCCCCGGCCCCCCACATCACTCTGGGACACCACCACATCACTCAGGAACACCTCCACATCACTCAGGGACACCACCACATCACTCTGCGACATCACCACATCACTCAGGGGCACCACCACCACCTCACTATAATACACCACCACATCACTCTGGGACACCACCACATCACTCAGGGGCACCACCACATCACTCAGGGGCACCACCACATCACTCAGGGACACCACTGCATCACTCAGGGACACCACTGCATCACTCAGGGACACCACCCCATCACTCAGGAACACCACCACATCACTCAGGAACACCACCACATCACTCAGGGACACCACCTCATCACTCAGGGGCACCACCGCATCACTCTGGGACACCACCACATCACTGAGGGACACCACCACATCACTCAGGGACACCACTGCTTCACTCGGGGACACCACCGCATCACTCAGGGACACCACCGCATCACTCAGGGGCACCACCACGTCACTCTGGGGCATCACCACATCACTCAGGGACACCGCCACATCACTCAGGGACACCACTGCATCACTCAGGAACACCACTGCATCACTCGGGGACACCACCACATCACTGAGGGACACCACCACATCACTCAGGGACACTACCACATCACTCGGGAGCACCCCCACATCACTCACAGACACCACCACATCACTCAGTGACACCACCACATCACTCAGGAACACCAAAACATCACTCAGGGACACCACCGCATCACTCAGGGACACCACCACATCACTCTTGGACACCACCACATCACTCAGGGACACCACCACATCACTCTGGGACATCACCACATCACTCTGGGACACCACCACATCACTCGGGGGCACCACCACATCACTCAGGAACACCAAAACATCACTCAGGGACACTACCACATCACTCGGGAACACCACCACATCACTCACAGACACCACCACATCACTCTGGGACACCACCACATCACTCAGGGACACCACCACGTCACTCAGGGTCACCACCACATCACTCGGGGACACCACCACATCACTCGGGGACACTACCACATCACTCGGGGACACCACCACATCACTTGGGGACACCACCACATCACTCGGGGACACCACCACATCACTCGGGGACACCACCACATCACTCGGGGACACCACCACATCACTCTGGGTCACCACCACATCACTCAGGGTCACCACCACATCACTCAGGGTCACCACCACATCACTCTGGGACACCACCACATCACTCGGGGACACCACCACATAACTCGGGGACACCACCACATCACTCTGGGACACCACCACATCACTCAGGGACACCACCACATCACTGTGGGACATCACCACATCACTCTGGGACACCACCACATAACTCGGGGGCACCACCACATCACTCGGGGACACCACCACATCACTCGGGAATACCACCACATCACTCGGGGACACCACCACATCACTCGGGGACACCACCACATCACTCGGGGACACCACCACATCACTCTGGGTCACCACCACATCACTCAGGGTCACCACCACATCACTCAGGGTCACCACCACATCACTCTGGGACACCACCACATCACTCGGGGACACCACCACATAACTCGGGGACACCACCACATCACTCTGGGACACCACCACATCACTCAGGGACACCACCACATCACTGTGGGACATCACCACATCACTCGGGAATACCACCACATCACTCGGGGACACCACCACATCACTCGGGGACACCACCACATCACTCGGGAATACCACCACATCACTCGGGGACACCACCACATCACTCTGGGTCACCACCACATCACTCAGGGACACCACCACATCACTCTGGGACACCACCGCATCACTCAGGGGCACCACCACATCACTCAGGGGCACCACCACATCACTCAGCCCAACCACATCATCACTCAGCACCACAACAGCACTGTCCTTGCTTGCTACCAACAAGCATTGCCATAGCCAATAAGACTCGCATTAGGAAAGCGTAAGCTATTGGCTTTGTGAATGACGATGCTATTAATTTATATATTTTCAAAGCCAACACATATTAAAAAAGTGTCATTTACAATACCAATAGCTCACACTTTCCTAATGCGAGACCTATTGCATTGCAAATGCTTGTTATAATTGGCAGTCCAACACAATGGTGCTTAACAAAGCCATACACTTTTGTTGCATACATTTATGATTTCATGCAATTGACACATTTTCTGAGTCATCTACTATGGCCTTACTCAAAAATTTAAAAAGTGTATATGATTTAGGAGGAAAGCATACAATGTGTAGCACACAAAGTCCTATGACGAGCAGAAGAAAAAAGAGAAATTGGTGTAGACTATAAAAATTATGTCCTTTCTTACGAAATCATTATTTGTTTTTTTGGACTGTGACTCTAGTGAGTGGTGGGAATTAAACAATTAGCTGCCTTTTCAGAGTACTCATTTAGAATTAGATCATGGCGACCCATCAGCTAAATCTTTGCCAATTTAGTGAGCCATACAGTAAGTGTTCTTTGAGCAACCTAGGCCAGGCCCCTGATGCATTTAAGTCAACAAATACCTCAGGTCTAGCCCAACTGGAGACAAATCTCTAGTGATGTAGGTATAGGTGCCACTGAAGTGTGCACTGAGCTGGGTTTAGAACCATGACATATCTCTTGCCAGACTCTGCTATTGCTAGGCGTTGTTGTGAATCAGGACAATATACAGGGCTGTCTGAAATTAGGTAAATTATTACCGTAGTGATCCTGTGAAAAAAAGTTCTCAAACTAACGTAAACGTGTTGTGCGGCCTCTTCGCCGTCTATATAACGAACACCAATAGAATCAGCAAGTTAGAAAATATAAAAATTGAAAGCTGATCGTTTTCAAGGCTCAAATGGAAAGTTGCTGAGTCCCAGTCAATTTGCTCAGGCCCCAGGCCTCATCGGCAGCTAGTGTAGTCCAGGTTTAGAAAATGGATGAGTACGAGAAGCACTGATTGTAGCTGAGTTTAATAGACATAGGTAGTGGAAGACGCATAGCATGGATGACATCTGGAGAGGGATAGAAGAAAAGTAAAGAGAACTACACAATTTGAAAAAGAGTGCCTTTCCTAGGACTATAAGAAAAGGACTGTGCCGTGCGGAGTAGTGGGTCACACTGGAGGTAAAGTCAACGTCCACTCAAATCTTGTAAGCCTTAGTGTAAAAAATTGGGATATTAGGTGAGAGGGGTAGAAACCCACTCAAAAAATGAATACAACCCTCATCAGGGCGAACCAAAAAGAGCCACACAATTAACCTGGTAGCTTGGTACAAACAGTCAGGTTTACCTTGGAAGCAAAGGGTAAAGTATTTAGGAAGCACACAAACAGTAATAAAGTGAAAATACAATACAATACACATCCAAATAAATTTTAGCAAAATAAACAAAATCTAATCAGTCGAACCAGAGATAAGATTATTTACATTTTTAATAAAATAAAAAGCGCAAAGTGCCATTTGTAGTTATCTGGTTGGCAACCATGATGTAGTGCGGGTCGAATACAGGGACTAGGATAGTCCCACTGACGAGTTACCTTCTCAAATCTGGTGCAAAGATTTACCTTCGCATTGGAGGAGACCACCAGGAGCAAGTCAACTGTTGTGGATAGCTGTCGCTGAAGAGCAAAGAGCAGGTCAGACGTCGCAGGCAGTAGTCACTGTTGTACAAAGAGCAGGTACGATGTCACAGACTGTCATTGCTGGAGCATTGCTTTAATGGGTACTGCAGACTGTTGTTACTGTAGTGCGCAGTGCAGCTCTTGTGTTGCTGGTTGTCGCTGGGGGTCACTGTTGGCGAGAAGAGAAAGCCTCACTAGAGCTCCGCATTGGCAGTCATCATGGACACCAGAATCTTGGTGCGAACTGGCCAGTTCACGAGGAGCCTAAACTCTTAGATTTTCACTTTTCTTGTCAGGATGAGCTCTCACCGATGCCAGCCAAGGGTCCAGGACCTGGGAAGCACCTATTGGGGATCAAGACATTCTCCAGTATGAGGGCTCAGGCAGGTCCAGTTACTGCTGGTCAGCTGGGAAGTTGCAGGGAAGCATCTGGAAGCTAGCGGTGTCCCTGTAACTTACACAGGAAGCTAGCCAGCTAGGCATTGGAGTCAACTCTGGTGATCCTGGGTTCAAAGAAGCAGGTCTAGTCTTCTTCCTCAGGCAGCAGGGCAGCAAGGCGCTCCTTCTAACAACAGGGCAGTCCCTCTTCTAATTTTTCCCCATGTCCAGGAATTATCTCATTTCAGGTTCTGAGAGTGCCCTTTTTCATTCCAGGTGCCAGCCTGTGGGTGAGGGATGCCCCTGTTGGCTAATCTTTCCCCTTTCTTGGGTTTGGCGCCAATCTGGCCAAGACAACAAAACACAGGCAGGTCTAGGTGTGAGATGCATTGTCAGTGGCAGGGCAGGCAGACCTTAGAAGTCAAGAAGGGAGTTGGCAAGCCCCTTTGAAGCTCAGGAATGCTCGGTACAACCCCCAAGGATGTCCTGCTCGGGGAAGCAACATGCAGGCCCACACCCAAGGCTCTTTTGTTTCTATGTCTGGGAGTAATACACAAAACCCCACAGGAGTGCTATTACAGTCATGTGACTCAGAAGAGAGGCACTTTTGGTTTGGGGAAAAAAAAAAAACAATGCTGAAAAGTGGCATTTTAAGAATGGTGATTTCAAATCTGACTACACCATTAAAGATTATTTTAAATTACAATTCTTTTGAGTGCTAACAGTACTTCTCAACAAGCTACCAAACTGAAGTTAGCACTTGTAATAAAGCAACCCAGAATTAGTCTTTAGGAGAGCTAGGCAGTGCAACAGTGAAAAACGACTTTAGGAGTTTTTCACTGCCAGGCCATGTAATACGTAAATCCACATGTCCAAAAATATATAAGATACCAAGCACCGTGCCCTAGGAGCTGTTAGGACCTACCTTAGGGGTGACGGATAAGTACTACAAAGGAAGGTTTTGGCTTACCAAAGGTTTATTTTGCCAGGCTGCAAAGGCATGCGTGACACATGTTTTACAGAGCTACTTCAGTGGGTGGCACAATGAGTACTACAGGTCAACAGTTGGTATTTAATTTACAGGCCCTCAGGGTCTTATAAGTACATTAAATATACCAATTGGGTGTAGGCCAACTTTAACAAGTTTTAGGGAGAGACAACTTAGCACTAGTTAGAAGTAGTAAAGTTCACAGAGTACTAAAGCAAATAAAACCGAATTCAGTGAAGCAAGGGAATGAAGGTAAAGAGTTTGGGGGAATACCACATCAAGGATGTCAGGTCTCAAACTTAGTTGTGCAAGAGTTCTTCGGGTCCACTGGAGTGTGGCCAGGATATCTCGGGATTCTAGATGAAGAATGCCTGAAAGAATCCGTAAAATGTGTTGCTCTGCCTGTCTCTTCTGTGAAGTAGCCTCCTCAAGAGTGACACACTAAATTCATCAGGGACTGGTCCAGTGGGACTCATAACTATAGTGCACAAATCAATACAAACCTCCTCTCGTGCCTTGGGAAAGCTCACCTTCCATATTTTATGAAAATGAATAAGAAACTTCTAGGAAATCCATCTGGATTTCTCCTGGAGAAAGAAAACATACCAGCAGAAACATGCATCGTTACCCCTTCTGACACAGGTGGTGTACTAAGGCTGGAAGAGCTGCAGAGGTACAGTCTCTTAATCTAAAGGCAATGGCTAGAAGGAAATCCTTAAGCAAGTTCATGCTACTGATGGTGGCCTCCTCTTAAATCGTAGTGCAGTAGAGCTTCACAGATCTATGCCATAAAATGAACATTTCCACTAATCTTAAACTAACTACTAACACCAGCAAGAATCAAATTTCTGTAATTTTCCCAAGGAGACAGGTCTTTCTTATGGGTTATGTGTAATGTAATGGAATTCAGAAGACAAAACTGCAGACTGCCTCTGATAATTAAGGGTCAGTTCTAGCATAGCTAAATAAGGGTACACTGTTGTTTAAATCTTTGGCAATTGTCCCTGTGCAAGTAATCACACGCACGCACACACACACACACACAGAGGCACACACACACACACGAGCGCACACACACAGAGACACGCAGAGACACACACGCGCGCACACACACACTCCCAGTACAAGTAAGCCCCACTCACCGCATCGGCGCCACTCCAGACTTCTGCAGCCTCCGCGGGGCTCTCCCTCAGGCATGGGATCCACGCGTCACCACTGCTCCTCTGGGCCGGGCTACCCAGAAGGCGGAAGTCCCACCCCACGAGGCGTGACGCTCCCGAACTTCCAGTTTCGGGATGTGCACGCTAACGGCTTGTTGTGTGAGTAACTAACTGCTTTTTATCCATAAAATTTGGTAGAGAGCGAATAGCCGCACCCCAGCTTTTTTTTAAAATGAGAAAAATTTGAAGTGATTAACAGGCTAAGATCCGCTTTGAAATCACGGAGCCACTATTGCGAAAGCTGACTAGGAGTTTTAAATTGTTTTTTATCGCTTTTATATTCCGTCGATTGTTATTCATAGGCAGTCTGGATTGAGTTGCATCTGCAAACTGTAAAAGGAAGACAGGAAGGGGCCTTGCTCCACGGCAGCTGAAACCAACACGAGCCATCAGGGCTGGACATGGTAAACATAAGGTGCCCCGGCAAAAATACTGAGTCCAAGCTTCCTGTCCTCGCGCTATCTAGTTCTTTCCGTTCATACATCTTCACTCTTCTCCAACCCTTATTGCCCAGCCCTCTATTTCTATCTCTCTCTTGAAGCCCCCTGTGCCCCCAGTAAGGAAACCACTTGTATTTTGCCCGGCGACCTATTTGATGACTCCGACACCAGGTTACGCGTGTCAGATCTACATGGAAGTTCGAAATGGAGGGCTATACATGTCACCCGAAGCCAAAAGAAGGTCAGAAGATTTAGTGTGTCGAGGGGCCCCGGAGACTCCCATATACTCATAGTCCTGAGTCTAAATGGGGCCTCCTACACCACAGGGACAGTTACACCCCTGTGAAGACGCCTCGTGAGACGCAAAACCATTAAATGTTGATGTAATAAACACAGGAATCTTGAAGCCACATAGAGCAAACTCGACTTTAGCAGCAGCTCTCCGTGCGGATACATATTCTTAAATGGAGAGAAGGCAAGTGGTGGAAAGGGCTGATGTGATCTCTCTAAACGTGCAGTATCTTTCATCAGAAATGCGGGCCCTGTCGTCCCACTGAAGCTATACAGCCCTACAGAAAAGTAGTGGTCCTATCCAAATAAAAGTGCAGCAACTCTGATAAGCGACCCCTGACCCTCCTGGTAGGTCGCTCCCTCTCCGCCTGCGTGTCCCTGCTGCCACAGCTTAAGACTTGCTGTGCCCATCTGTTTTCTTCACCCTCACACACCCTCACCCTCACTCACCCACACCCTCACACACCCTCTCACCCTCACACCCCCTCACCATTACTCACCCTCACCCACCCTTTCACCCTCACACACCCTCTCACCCTCACCCACCCTCACACCCCCTCACCCTCACACACCCCCTCACCCTCACACACCCCCTCACCCTCACACACCCTCACCCTCACACCCCCTCACCCTCACTTTCACACCCCCTCACAGTCACACACACTCACCCAGTCACCCTCCCTCCCTCACCTTCACCCTCACACCCTCGCCCTCACACCCCCTCACCCTCACAACCCACACCCTCACAACTCACACCCTCCCCCTCACACACCCACATCCTCGCACCCCTCACCCTCACGCACCCCCTCACCCTCACACCACCTCACCCTCACTCACCCCACATACCCTCACCCTCACCCTAACCCTCTCACCCTCACTCACCCTCACACCCTGTCACCCTCACACACCCTCACCCACACACACCCTCACCCTCACACCGCCTCACCATCACACTCCTTCACCCTCACACCGCTCACTCACACCCCCTCACTCACCCTCACCCTCACACCCCCTCACCCTCCCTCACCCTCACACCCCCTCACCCTCACCCTCACTTATCCACACTCACACACCCTGACCAGCATTGCATAACAAAACAAAGCATAGGATAGCAAAACAAAACAGCATAAAAAAACAAAACATAGCATAGCAAAACACAACAAAGCATAGCATAACAAAACACAACAAAACATAGCATAGCATAACAAAACATAGCCCAGCATAACATAACAAAGCATAGCAAAACAAAACATAGCATAGTAGAACAAAACATAGCATGACAGAACAAAACATAGCATAACATAACAAAACATAACATAACATAACATAAAACAAAGCATAACATAGCAAAACACAACAAAGCATAGCATAGCATAACAAAACACAACAAAACATAGCATGACAGAACAAAACATAGCATAACATAACAAAACATAAGATAACATAACATAAAACAAAGATAACATAGCAAAACACAACAAAGCATAGCATAGAAAACACAACAAAACATAGCATACATAACAAAACATAGCATTACAAAGCATAGCATAACAAAACACAACAAAACAGCATAGCATAACAAAACACAACATAGCATAACAAAACAAAGCTTAACATAGCATAACAAAACATAGCATAACAAAGCATAGCATAACAAAACATAGCGTAGCAAGACAAAGCATAGCATAATAAAACACAACAAAACATAGCATATGATAACAAAACATAGCATAGCACAACAAAGCATAGCATAGTAAAACACAACAAAACATAGCATAGCATAACAAAACACAACAAAACATAGCACAGCATATCAAAACAAAGCATAGGATAGCAAAACAAAATTTTGCTTAGCATAACAAAACATATCATAACGTAACAAAACATAGCAAAACACAGGATAGCTTAACAAAACATAGCATAGCAAAACAAAACATAATAGCATAGCAAAACATAGCATACCAACACAACAAAACATAGCATAGCATAGCATAACAAAACATAGCATAACTAAACACAGCATAGCATAACAAATCAAAGCATAGGATAGCAAAACATAGAATAGCATAACAAAACAAAACATAGCATAGCATACAGCATCACTCCGCACCACCACAGCATCACTCAGGGGCACCACAACATCACTATGCGCTACCACAGCATGAACGCCACAGCATCACTCGTTCGCCATCACAACACTCAGCACCATCACAGCATCAATCTGTGCAACCATTCAACAACACCTGGTCCAAATATGTTCTCTCAATGTTTCAAGCTTTATTACAAATATAACAAAAAGATGTTAATATTTCAGTTCTGTTCTTGGATTTTTGTCACAATAAAATACACTAAACATAATCTTCACAAAAGTTATTTACCAAAGTTTAACCTATTGCCATTATAAATTACAATAACTTTTTATTTAAGCATTAGTTATTGGAAAAAAATTAAAAGCCATTGTTATTTGTAATATCAATACATGTAAGTCACGTAAATACAACACATATTGCATTACAAATGCTATAGGTGTCACATTTGCGAAAGTTATAACTATTGGCATTGTAAATGACAAAGCTATTAATTTCTCTATTTTCAAAAACAAAACCTAAATAAAAAAATTGTCATTTACAAAACCAATAGCTCAAACTTTCCTAATGCGGGACCTATTGCATTGTAAATGCTTGTTTTTTTACTCTGGTGAACTTCGGGTACATCGGCTCCAGATTTGGAATGAACTCCGAAGAGGAAGACTGAGATGGAGCTGGGTACCATGAATACCAAGTAGGTGGCTCACCCTGCAAATGGGAGTGTCTCGTCGTCGAAGGTTTTGCTTATGGTTCTTGTGCTTTTACATACGCTTCGATTTACTTGAAGAGTGCCATCAGATTGGACTGTATTTCTTGTGTTCGGACAATACTAGTTTGACCTCCAAATCCATTGCCTTTAGTTGCATCAGAGTGCACTGGTCGCAGGATCTGTTTTGATCACAGGGACAATAGACAAATACTTTGCAAGTCTGTGACCAAAATCTGTTTCTTATATGCATGGTACAGTTTAAAGCCGGTGGTCTTCGGTGGTGATATCCATGTTTTTCAATGCCTGATTAATTTATATGAAATATAATTTTTTTCAAAGAAATGGATGAAATTGGTCCGAAAGGAGATCAACATCTGTGCCAAGGATACAGAAAAAGGGAACTTCAAACTTCAGGGGTGGTGCCTACATGTGGCTCTGTATTACGTCATGTACCTGGTGGAAGGACTGACGATGGAGTCCATCGGTGCACCTACAGACACACAGGGCTTATTGCAAGAGTTTCTGGATTCAATCTGGCACGTGGGGAGATTTAAATGGTGAAGAAAATGTAGGGAGATGTATCCATCAGATATGCTCTACAGGGTGGTTTGTTACAGTATTCAGGGTGCAATGCAATATCGTTGCGATACTGTCACTAGGATGCAGAGTAGAAGGGTTCATGTCCCTATGATACAGTTCAGTTGATGGGTTACTGTCTTTAGGATTCAGTGTACAATGGAAGGATGGAATTCACTGAATATATTTAATGTACAGTAGTTTAGTGTAGTGTAGTGTAGTGTGGGTTAGGGTCCTTAGAATTCAGTGCAGTAGGATGAGGTAGTGTTCCAAAGATTCAGTGCAGCGGGATTAGTGGTCTGTGCATGTAGAAACCAAAAAGAAGTAAATCCTGCAACTATTTACAAACACATTTGAATACCATCTAATTTGTGGAACAGGCAATAAGAACGTTTTTGCTGTTGTCCCAAAATACAAGGAGTGGATAAAGCTCCATTTTAACGTAAAATAATTTGGCCCCAAGTAGGACAAATGGTTACGCTTTGAAGTGGGGGGAAAATAGACCCTGCAGAAATAACAAAGCCGGTGGTAGTAAAGGCCCTCCCACACTTCATAAAATGTCTTAGTATGGATGTATCTGACCAAGAAATCGTTTCTAACTTCGAGGCAATTCTTAAAACAGTAAAAGAGGCCCTTTGGATTAAAATTAAACAAAAACCAAGGCAGCAAAAAGGGTGGTTCAATCATGCATGTACGGTGGCTTACTCCAATCTAAAAAGCGCCCTTAGAAAGTCGGCTAGGATTCCCCAAGAGGTAAAAACACTGCAGAAGATATACAACTTAGCACTTAAAACGAGGAAGAGTGAGTTAAAAAAACAACTTTGGGACCAACTGCATGAAAGCTGCAGTTCTGGGAATGCAGCCGCTTTCTGGCAGGTGGTCAAATCTCCTTTTCTAAATGATAACATCAATCTCCCGAATATCGAGATAGCAATACAAGAGAAAGACTGGGTTCAACATTTTACTAAGATCTTTCATATAGTCTGGACTCCCAGCATTCTGGACATTCTTTACCAAATGACCTACCCAGTCCTTATCTCATCAACCTGCATTTTACAATGCTAGAAGTCGCACAGGCGTTAAAAGCTAGCAAAAGTGGGAAGGCGCCTGGTCCTGATGGTGTTCCAATCGATCTATTTAAAGCCCAAATGGATTTATGGCCCCCCTTCTCACAAGAGTCCTGAATGCAACTTGTAATGCTGGTTTATTGGAATCCTGGTCACGCTCTATACTAGTTCCCATATTTAAAAAAGGGGACAGGGGGTCTGTTTCTTGCTACCGCCCAATCTCGCTTTTAGACTCCCTTGGCAAAGTGGCAGGTCGAGTCATTTTAGAACTGTTGCAAGATTGGGCGGAGGAAGGAAGAATTATCTCAGATCTACAATATGGGTTTCGTCAATGGCTAGGGACCACTGAGCAGGCCCTAAATCTTTCCCTCCTAATTGATAAATATGTTTTCATTAAAGGCGGAGACCTGTATAGGATCTATGTGGATTTATCATCTGCGTTTGATTGTGTCTCCCATTCTAAACTTTGGTCCTTGTTGACCGATATGGGGGCACCATCAAACGAAGTGAAGTTCCTGAGGGAACTCTATTCCAATGCCACAGCCAAAGTCCGATATGGAACTGGAGGAGAGTTGACGGAGGATTTCCCTATAGAAAGAGGGGTGAGGCAGGGATGTGTCATGGCTCCCCTTCTTTTTACCTTGTATACCAATGGGCTAGAAAAAGAGATGTTGGAAAACTCCCATGATCTCCCAATGGTGGAAAATCGCCCAATCCCTGCATTACTGTATGCGGACGATACAGTAATACTAGCCCGCACCCCAAATGAATTGCAAAAGAACCTGAATAGGTACTCAAAGTTTATGGCAGGTCTGGATTTAAAAATAAATATTAGCAAAACCTTCGTTATGAGGGTGGGTTCAAGTCGCAAAAATAAAATGAGGGGGATCTACCTCAATAAGGAAACAATAGTGACTACTGATAAATACTGCTATCTAGGCATAACAATTGATCATAAACTTTCATGGAGAGCTGCCGTGGACACACGCAAGTTGCTTTTCCTAAGAACCACAGCAGCCCTAACTAATTTTGCCAGAAAGTTGGGGAAGAGAGCACCCTTGGAAATGTTAAAGATTTACAGAGCCAAATGCCTTTCTATGGCTCTGTATGGGGCGGGCCTTTGGGGTTTTGTTGCACTCGACAGCATCCAACGGGTTGAAAATACTTTTCTTAGATATCTGCTAGGAGTACCTGGTAGTACGGGTACTCTTGCCTGCCACATTGAGCTAGGTCTCTCATACATCACGGACCTAGCAAGAATTGAACCACTGTTATTGTGGCACAGGATATGGACCTCAGAAAAGGCAATTTTTACCCAGCACATTCTCTCCGATTGCTTGAAAATGGATGACGCCAGTAACTCAAGGTGGCTGCGTTATGTAGCGAGATTTTTTCAAGACTTGGGTTATCAATCAATCAATCAATCATCATATTTATATAGCGCACTACTTACCCAGAGGGTCTCAAGAGGCTGGGGGGGGGGGTGGGGGGGGGGGTCTGCTACTGATTGAACAACCAGGTCTTGAGTTGCTTCCTGAAGGCGAGGTGGTCCTGGGTCAGGCGGAGGTGGGTGGGGAGGGAGTTTCAAGTCTTGGCGGCAAGGTAGGAGAAGGACCGTCCCCCTGTGGTGGCTCTACGGATGCAGGGGACGGCGGCGAGGGCGTGGCTGGTCGAACAAAGCTGGCGTTTGGGAGCGTAGAAGTTGAGGCGGCTGTTGAGGTATCCTGGGCCTTGGCTGTGTAGGGCTTTGTGTGCGTGGGTGAGGAGACGGAAGGTGATTCTCTTGTTGACCGGGAGCCAATGCAGATCTCTCAGGTGTCCGGAGATGTGGCTGCGACGGGGGATGTCCAGGATGAGTCGTGCTGAGGCGTTCTGGATCCGCTGGAGTCTCTTCTGGAGTTTGGCGGTGGTTCCGGCGTAGAGGGTGTTGCCGTAGTCCAGACAGCTGGTGACGAGGGCCTGGGTGACCGTCTTCCTGGTCTCGGTGGGGATCCACCGGAAGATCTTACGTAGCATGCGCAGGATGTTGAAGCACGACGAGGAGACGGCGTTGACTTGTCTGGTCATGGAGAGGAAGGAGTCCAGGATGAAGCCCAGGTTGCGTGCGTGGTCTGTTGGTTTGGGTGCGCTGCCTAGGGCGCGGGGCCACCAGGAGTCGTCCCAAGCGGCGGGTGAGGATCCCAGGATGAGGACTTCCGTCTTATCTGAGTTCAGTTTCAGGCGGCTGTTCTTCATCCATTCGGCTACCTCTTTCATCACTTCGTGAAGGTTGGCTCTGGCGGTGGTGGGGTCGTTGGTAAGGGAGAGGATCAGCTGGGTGTCGTCGGCGGGTTGAGACCAATACTATTCTAATCCCTCCCTAATTTGTGAGTTACCGAGAAAGGTTCTAAAAAAGAAATGTTTGGCTCATTTAGAGGCTTTGAGATTAACCAGTGAGATTACGAAACCTTCTGTTACTCACACCTTGCTTACACAAACAGAACCTTCAATACAACGATACCTCACCTATAACACCACGAGTTACGAACGACATCTGTTGGTAAGGTTTAGAATGAATTCCTTTTATAGATTGGTCACATACCCCACTAGAAACAATTGGGCAAAAGTACTCCCCCCTTGTCCTTGTGATGGGCATTCGCTGCAATCTACTTCCCATATTTTATTTTTTGTACATTTTATCACAACCTAAGGAAAAATGGCTTGTACCCATTCTAAGGAGCATTGGTTTTAAACAATATCGTCCAGCATTGCTGTTCTTACAACTGTTACAGGGTGAGCGATTGGTTTTCTTAGTGGCAAACTTCCTTAAATGTGTTCTTTGCCACCGTTTGACCTTTGAGCACTCACCACAACAAATCGAAACCTGAATTTTACAGACTTAATAAGTAATGCTTAGATATCTAAATTCAACTTGCAGGTTGCCAATCGAATTACATTTTTAGCTTGTAAATAATGTACTTTTTAAATGTATTATAAATGGTTTAATGATTGTATGTATTTATGAAATATGTATGTTTTGTAATGTATGCTTTTATGATTTGCAACCAAAATCGAAATAAAGCAATATTGAATTGAATTGAATACCATCTAATTTGTGGAACAGGCAATAAGAACGTTTTTGCCAGATCTAGAAAGGTAGCTGCAAAGAGAGGGATTCCTATTTCTGCTTTCCTGTGCAATTTGATACCATAAAAAGGGTGGTTGCTTTGTTGAATTACACCTTATCTTATGAGAGTTTTCAAGACTCACTCAAGATGTTCTATTGCTTCCTTGAAAAAGATATAGATCGATGTATAAAGCTTCCTCAGATAAGGAACCTCAATATTATTAGTTTCAAAAAACATCTTTTTATTAACAATGCTCATGAGACCATACAGTCCATACTTGGAGATACCACAGAAATCAGTAGTAAAACAATCATGAGGGAACAAGGACAATCAGTAACCCCCCATCCCACCAACTTCTATATGTCCACCCCAGATTCTCTGTATTTCCGCCAGGGTGCCCACACGCCAGGGCGCCCACAGAACCTCAATATTATTAACAAGCTATTCCTCCACTACACTCTCGATTAGGCAGTCAATACATGCACTACCAGACAATAACAATAACACAACAGTGAAAGAATGACACATCTTTTCAAAGTGAGGTTACTAAATTTCTTTTGGAAAGGCTTGTGTAGTGAGTAAAATGAGCGTGCAGATTACCTGTTGCCACAGTGAACTATGTTCCCAAGATGCAGTGCAGATATCTCCTGCAGCATAGACATCAGGCAGCGAGGTCCGCATATGGTCGTCTACCTTCAGACCACCATCTACAGCGACATCGAACTAAAATAGGACACAGATAAAAAGAGCCTTAGGTAACCAGTTGTTTGAACAGTAACATATGATCTAAAGATGTGTTTAAGGAAATAACAATTTAGATTTTTCGAGCAATCCACCCACTGGCCTGCCACCAAACAAGGTTGCATGAGCTACTTTGAGACGTAATGTATTACAGTTCGCTGAAGGAGTGGGACGAAATCCTCACAGGCGATACCAGAGCGTGAAACTCTCACAGCCACGGGAAACACTTACATCGTAAGCTTGCTCCTTTAGGGGGTTCAAAGGGTTACTGAATCATGAAGTCCACTTCCTTTTTCACACGAGGCTAAAGAATGTTGGCAGACTAATTCGATTAATAAACAATGGAAAAGTGAAATGTGTCGGTTCTTTCACGAGCTTAGATTTATCTGCTGTTAGGACTTGATAAGAAGTATATGAAGGGCTGATATATCTTCACCTGTAGAACAGCAGTGATAAGAGGTTGTACTTTCTTTTTCACTATATGTTATTAAAGGAAGCTTTTGTAACAAAATACTTTTCCCCTGTGGGTACAGATGCATAAATCTATAGCACAAACAATTCAAACAAGCATTTGCAGTGCAATCAGTCTCGCCTTTGGGACCTTATATGTTTTGTTATGCAGCACATAGCCTGGGTGCTGAAACATCTACTGTTCTTTAACATGGCGGGAAAGTAAGCACCAAACTGCGTGACACCCCAGGTATGACAACACATGAAGAGAAATATTGCCTTTTAGTAGGAAATGGTATCGTCCAAAGCTCTGCTTTTATCATAAAAGCAGGGTGCTCGGTGGTCATATCACTGAAAATAGAATATTTGAAAAAATATTATTGTCTACAGGTGCTTGTGGAAGACAATTTCTATGGACTGGAATCTAGAGAACGCTAAAGTGATTCTGGTATTTTAATGCCCTTTGTTGGTCGTATTCTATGAAACAGTTAAATAGAGGCAGTTGAACAGGAAAAAAGTTCCTAAGCAGAAGAAGGCAAGTCCTAGAGCTGATCTCCAGAGCCCTCAAAGTACATGCACATACATGTATATACTAAAGTATATACAGAAGAGGTCTCAAATGCTCGACCTAAAAACTTAGCTGATTCTGCTGCAGCTTTGAATACATATGCAGAAGGGGAGGGATACTTAGGGACCGTACATGCCAGCACTATTGAAATTGGGGCAGTTTTTTAGGCCAAAGAGTAGCAATAAATCAAAGTGACATTTGGTTCAAGGAGTCCATGTAATATTTATTTATTTATTTATAGCATTTGTAGAGCGCTCTGTAACCCTACGGGCATCCTGGCGCTAAAGTACATATAGACAAGAACTCTGTGGGGACAGGAGAGTGGACATGGTGCTGATCAGAATAGGTTTATTTATTTTGGTGGATTTTTTGAGGATTTTTTGGGAAAAGCCAAGTTTTCACCTTTTTACGAAAGGTCATAAATTCGTTAGTTTTTCTAATGTCGATAGGGAGGTTGTTCCATAAGTGGGCTGCAGCTATACTGAAAGCTCGTCCCCCACAGGTGGCTTTCTTGATCCTAGGAATGCTAATGAAGTTTAAAGATGAGGATCGAAGAGACCGGGTGGGCTCATACCAATTGAATTTGTTCTGAAGTGGTCGGGGGCCTGGCCCGTGAACTGCCCTGAAGACAATACATATGGATTTAAAGCAGATCCTTTGATGTATGGGCAGCCAGTGTAGGTCAGCCAGGGCAAGAGTGGTAGAAGATCTTCGCTCACGGGAGAGTGCCAGTTTGGCTGCTGCCGCCTGGACACTTTGAAGTCTGGAAATAAGATAAGTGTGGGATTCCAGCAAAAGGGCATTGCAGTAGTCCAGGCGGCTGAGGATAGTACTCCTGACTATGTCGGCTCTAGTCTGTGGGGGCAGGAGAGGTAGCAGCCTTCGGAGTCCTCTTAGTAGAGCGAAACAGCAGCTGACCTGCTTATTGACGTTGGCCTCTAGGCTCAGTTTGTTGTTAATAGTGACGCCAAGATTTTTTACTGAGTTCACTGGGGTGGGCGAGTCCCCTAACAGCTGAGGACAAAAGTCTAATGGTAAACTTTTGGGGATTTTTCCTACTGTACAGTGCAGTATTTCAGTTTTCTCACTATTAAATTGTAGTGAGTTCTGGTTGAGCCAGAGTGACATTTCCAGCATACAGGTGTGGAAAGTTTCCAGTGAGTTTGCTTGAGCTCCATCAAGCGAGATTATCAGCTGAGTATCATCTGCATAGTTTGTCACGCTGAATCCATGGCTTTTGATGATCCGCATCAGGGGTTGCATATAAATGTTAAAAAGTATGGGACTGATGGCAGACCCCTGTGGGACCCCGTGCGGGACTTTGATGAACTCTGATTGGTATGGAGGGATAGCTACTGCCTGCCATCTGTCCGTCAAGTAAGAGCGGAACCAGTCGAGCACGACACCTCCAACTCCGATGTTCCTTAATCTTTCTATCAGGATGCTATGGTTCACCGTATCGAAAGCGGCGGACAGGTCAAGCAGAATCAGAATTGCTGATTCTCCCCTGTCCGCCCTCATTCGCAGGTCATCCATGACTGTCAACAGAGCTGACTCCGTTCCATGAACTGGTCTGAAACCAAACTGCTCCTCTTCCAAAATGTTGTTGGTTTCTAGGAAGAGGGCTAGGGATCTGCTGACCCATCTTTCTATGATCTTTATTGGATATGGTAAAGTTATAGGTCGGTAGTTCTTTTGGCAGTTTGGGTCCAGATTTAGTTTTTTTAATAGCGGGGTGACAATCGCCAGTTTCCAGTTTTTTGGCACGGAGCCTGTGCAAAGAGACTGATTACATAGTTGATGCAGGGCTGGGAGAATGTCATCCTCGAATTTCTTGGCTATTCTATGGGGAAGAGGGTCTAGAGGAGAGCCTGATGACGTATCAAGAGCTGTTCTTAGAAATTCCTGTTCCGAAGGAACCACAAAATTTTCCAGAATAGCATTTGAAAAGGGGTTTGTAACATATTTCACCTTCTCATCTTTGTTCGCTTGATTGCTGTTATCCTGCATTGAGGAGATAGATTTGCTATTCATTCCCTCTATAATTTTGCTGTTTTTTTCCTGAAAGAACACTGCTAGGCCATCACAGAGTTCTTGTGAGGGCTTGATTTGGCTATCAGCACAAGCGGGATGGGAAAGCTCTCTGATGAGCCTGAAAGTATCACAGGATTTATTGGAGCTTTTGAGGATTACCTCTGCGAAATGGCTTGTTTTGGCTATAATTATTTCCTTCTTGTATTGTGCAATGGTGAGCCTCCATCGCACTTTCTCCTGGTCTGAGTAATTTTTCCTCCAGAGCTTCTCTGCCTTTTTGCAGGTGTTTTTCAGTTCTTTTAGTTTGTCCGTGTACCAGGGTGCGGAGGGTTTTCCCCTTTTCATAATTGTTTTCAGCGGGATGATGGCGTCAAGTTTCTTAGTTATCTTGTGGCAAAAAGAGAGATAGTTTACTGAACTGCACTACAACACCACAGAGTGTGAAGCACTGGCTTTTGTTTGAGCAGCAGAACATTTTGTAACATATATCTGTAAACAAGATTCTTGTTATGTTATGATTATAAATCACCTCAGCCTTTGAGTGAGAGGGGCATGGAGAAGACATATTTGAGATTGCTTACATTTCTGTCCCAACAACATGAGTTTAATTTTGAGGTGATGTGTAGTCTGGGGCAAAGACAGGGTGAGGGCTGATATTATGTCCAGCTGATCAATTATACACATGTGTTTTTTCAGACAGAGCCAAATGACAACCAATATTCGCTTTGAAATAGTCCGTAGATCCTAACAGTATTTAAAAACATTAGCAAAACCACCGCTACTATTTCAGAGAATGTTTTGTGTATTAGTGATATCACCCCTTTTTGTCCTACATAAACGTTTGCCATGTCTGCTACTCAATGATATGCTCTTCACCTTTGGAGGGTCAGGTTTGTTTTGTGTAAATGTCTCCAGTGTTCATTAATGTGAAATCAGGGGAAGAGCTCCTTTCCAAAAAAGCACTTAATTTGCTTAAGGTACAACCGCAGTGATGACACTGAGGACCAAGCAAGCACGGAGAGGAAGAGTGGCACACCCATTGACTCACCTTCCTTCGCTGAAGTGCTTCGGAGGTCTCCAGGTTTATGGTAAGCGATCCTTGCATATGGACTCAGGTCCTCGGTGGAGCTGGACGCGCAGGGTGTTCTAGAGGTCTTGGGGTGCAGAAGGTACTGCTCCCGGCCCAGGTGCAAGTCTATATATGTCAGAGGGGTGTCCCCAGGAGGATCCTTTGGCGGGCTCACAAGCTGTGGTGCTTGCCATCCTTGGCGCAGTGCAGTGTGGCGGGTGCACGGGCGCTACTGGGGGTGCTGGAGAATGTTTCAGAGCTGTGCCGCCGCCGACCCAGCGGGTCCACCCGTACTGTCCTGGCATTGCCGGGGCTTAAGTTGACCCTGGTGAAGGCGCAGAGGCCAGAGCTCTGGCTTGGCAGTGGGGCAGGAGCGGCGAGACCTGGATGGTCCTGGAAGGGCTGCATGCTTGTGAAAGAGGAGGTTCTTTGAACCTCTTCCGAAAGCCATATCGGCATAAATGCTGTGCACCCGGGCTCCATTGTTGCAACTTGGTACTCTGGCTTTGTGCAAGGAGAGGCAGGTAGGCCTGGGCAGGCAGGTAGCTGTCTGTGCTGGAGGGTTCGACTTGCTTGTTTGGTCCTGGCCACCTAGGATGCTGCTGCTGGCGGAGGACGACGAGTCTTCGTCACTAGAGTGGTGCAGATGCTTGAAGGAGCACTGCAGGGAGTAGTAGGCGCAGGCGGGCTGAGTGGCCACCTCTGGGGGCAAGTAGCTGTTTGACGGCGTGCCGGTGCTAGAGCCGCTGGCTGGACTCATGTTCATATAGTCTCTGCAGGGCAGCTTGCCATCGCCGCCTTCCAATGACAGTTGGGCACAGCAGCAATCGGGGGAGCAACTGTCAGTAGGAGACCTCATCATGTAGCTGCTGGGGTCTGTGCGAGGCCGCATGATCTGTTGTGGGACATACATGCTAGTGGGGCTCATGGGCATATATTAGCTGTGCTGGGCGGGATCCACTCCTGGACTCATGGCCATGTATCTGTTGTCCTGCGGCTGTTCTGCGGGTTAACAGTGCGGGGGCAGGAAGGTAGGAGGCCGGCAGGCTTGTGCCATGGCATTGTAGTCCTTAGTGCAGGCCAGGCAAGGGGGTCGCTGTCGGCCAGCGGGAGGCGGTGGGGAGGTGCCGGTCGAGTGTGTCCGCTTCCTGTAACCCAGATCCTGTGCTTTTGTGGGTCGGCAAAGTGGTTGGACCCCACAGCCCATTCAGATGTAGGCCAGCACGTCGGCGGGAGGAGTGTGGCCGGGGGGAGTCCGGTGTCACTCTCTGAAAAGAACCCCTGAAGTCACGAGGGCTGGCTCCATATAGGACGGTGGTCACTTGGGGAGCCGGACACCGAGGTGCTGGAGCTTTGGGTGCAGAACCCGTCCGACGTGGAGCTGTGGCCGCAGGTGCTGCAGGCTGGCAGGGCTTGACGCAGCCGAGGGAGAGCAGCGGCAGGCTGACGCTGGGATGGAGCGGCTGTGGCTGAGGGGCGGGTGCAGGCTCTGCGGGCTGTGCCACTATTTTGTCCTGCATGCATACAATGTAAGGCATCGGGCGCACGCGAGACAAAGATTGTGAATCCATCCACCAATCACACGGCAACCAAGCATTGAAAATTCAATAGGACTATTTACGCTAGACCTATTGCATTTTCAACAGAAGTGCGGGCGTGAAAGAAGGCACAGACAGGAAGGGGTGGGGTGGGTGTTGATGGTCCAAGAAGTTACTGACTACAGGAGGGAACGGGGAAAGTCTGGGCAACAAAACTGTTTTGGAAGTAAAGGGGCCGATAGCCTCGGAAGGGGGAAAATGATGACACGGCCATCAGGAAGGGGGATTAAGTTCCTGAAAAACAATCAAAATGATAGGTGGAAAGTGGGCGGAACTTCCCCCGCTATACAGTATACTTCATCTCTCGATGAGACAACGCATCCGCTGCCTAGGCGAGACCTAAAGATTAGTCTAGTGCCATAGTACTTACTTGACTAAAGACAGCACCAGCTTATTACAACTATAATGTTGCATACTTCCCAAATCAGTGATTCTCAATCGACCCAATTTTAAGAACAACAAACTTTTGCAATCCACCTGCATAAGGAGATAAGGAGGGCGATTTTTTAAAGTAACAAAACAATTGTGTGGTAGCGCATTATCATTTACCTACAGCACATTTTCTTTGAAATGGCAACTGAATTGTGCACAAACATACAGATTTACTGAGAACACAAATGATAATGTGTGGAAATCGGGTTTTTGTCCGGAGAGCACCACTATCACCATGGTCACTCAGCAGGTGTCCCATGTCCAATACGGAGCGCTGGGTTTGGGAAGAGGCTGGCTGGGAGTAAAAGTATTAGGAGGGCAAATATGTTGTGTCTTAGCCTTCAATTCGGGGAAAAGTTGGACTATCTTTTTGCCTATGCATGCTATTCGCTGCCTGAAATGGCCAGCATAATTCCGGTGCTACAATTTGCTGCCTAAATCATTGAGAAGGAGGTTTGGGCGAGAGAAGGATGTGTTGTAAGGCCTTTGGTCCCCTGATTTACCATTGCTTTCATCCTTCACCCAGTTGCTGTTTCTTCCCTGATTTTTAGATTGAGCCTAGAGCCAGCGTGCATGCGCTGCAAGACTTATTATAAAGGAGTAGGGAATAGAAGCCCTGCCTACTCTCCTCCCATATTTGCCATTGGCTTGTGTCATTGTCCATCCTAAATGCTGGCTTCTGATTCATCAATAAGCTTGGTAGTCCCTCCTTAGTACCACCTCCTCTTCATTTGTCACCTCCCATGGCAACTGGCCTCTTTACTTCGGTTGTTACACGGTACGTGTTATTTAGACTGTGAGCACTATTTTCTTTACTGAGGTTCTCCTACTGCAGGCATGACATGCTTTGGTGCTGTCTCCCCCCCTTCGTGTTGCCCCTATTGCATTGCAAATGCTTGTTTATGCCTTTGGGGTCTACCACACCAACGAGATGAGAAGGCAGGCAGCAGGTATGTGGGGCCACCATGCAGAGAACGGACAGCCAACAAGTTTAAACAATTGACATTAAATGCCCCCGTATGTCAACAGATTTTTCTCTGCGATTGCGAAACAAGTTAGAGCAGCTATGAACATAACTAAACACAACCAATTGAC
This sequence comes from Lissotriton vulgaris, assembly GCF_964263255.1. NCBI lineage: Eukaryota > Metazoa > Chordata > Amphibia > Caudata > Salamandridae > Lissotriton > Lissotriton vulgaris. The sequence continues at coordinate 2,050,763,197 of NC_141685.1, forward strand.
TGGTAAAAAGAAAATTGAATATGTGCAATTCTCTTAATTCACTGGCCCCTAGACATCGCATTCCTATTGGCTTTTTTTTCCATTGTCATATGAACACCGATTTTCCAGATTAGAGTTCTTTTTTTTTTTATTTATCAGCTGTGTTGGTCCAGTTGTTTCCTTTCTAATTTCTAATTTAAAATATTTCTAGAGCGCAGCGTACACCTTGCGGTTTCTTGGCGCTAGGGGGATTGGCAACTGAGGGAGAGAGACCAGAAGAAAAGATAAGAGGAGATATTAAAAGAGTTTAAGAGGGGAAGGCCTGGCTGAAGAGGAACATTTTCAGATCTCTACGAAAGGGGAGGTACTGAGTGGCAGAGCGGAGATAGTCAGGGAGTGAGTTCCAGAAAGTTGGAGCCAGGGTGGAAAAGCTGGCTCCTTTGAACCGAACCAAGACTATAAATCCAAAAAGCACTATTTGACGAATAAAAGTACAGGTGGAGAACATCGTGCCATGTCTAGATGAAATTATTTAATCCCCATATGCATGCCAGGCAAATGCTACTATCAAACGCGTACGCCTCTCCCACCCTCGTTTTATAAAAACTGAAGCTGGTACAGCAGTGACTGATGTCTTCAATCAAGCAAAAATGTAAATTGTTGCAGTGAATAGATATTTTCATATCAAACACTTAAGCGCTGCCACATCACTCACGTGGCATATATGCAGCACATAAAAAGCAAAATAATGGCACGCCCAAGCAGACACAACCAGAAGATTTCAGCGGCCAACAAGGTAAATAAATACTTTTTGAGGTCTCGTGACCTATCAATCCGCATGTGCATTGAGCGGAGCGAGATATAAAGGGGCTTAAACAGAGCTTACCGAGATCGGGAGATTCCATGAAGTGCCCGTGAACAGCTCGCTCAATGCGCATGTGCATTGCCATAAAAAGCGCGTGCACAGACACCAGCCTCCCTCCCACAGTCATCCCCCAGCGTGCGCTGTGCCAACAAGCCTTTGAAGTGAAGCTTAGCTTCACTTCACAGGTATCAACTCCCCCCGCCCCCTGCTTCACACGTCTCACGGCTGCCAGGCCGTCTCGTATTTCTCCTCCCTCCCTCGCCTCCCTCGCCCTTCAGCGTGCCTAAAGCGCGTTAGCGAAAGCGCAAGTTCCAGCCACGCTTCTTGCAGTGAAATGGAAAGCTCTTGGCAAATATTGACTGTTCAACTCCGGGTGAATGGGTGTTGCTGAATAGTCCTCAGATCGGCATGTTGTGGTTCCTGCTGTAATTGTAGTTTCGGGAAGGTTCAATATCTGGAGCATGGCGAGGAGACAAGGCTGTGGCTGGGGTAACCTCAGCACTGCAAATGTCTTCTGGGGATATTAAACGGCCTCTACTCACCACTCTGCCCGAATGCAGAAAAAATGCACGGCTACTCAAAGGGAAACAGGATGGGAACAAAATTGACAAAGGAAAAATATTGCACATTTAACTTCGGCAAAGATACATTTGCTGTTCCCACTCTTCCCCGCCCTCCTGCTCCCTGCACAGATGTAAAACAGATAATTAAGGAAGCAGTGCACCTTATTTTTGTTACAGTAAACAGTAATAGACAGCCCCTTGCTTTCCTCGTGCGAGCTTAAGGCTGAGCCGAGTGGCCGCGCGCCGTCTGTGACAGAAGCCTCCTCCTCGAGTTCAGCTTTTCGTCTAATGATACCGGACATCAATGTGTTCTCATCCCAATTTGCAGACTCCGCACAACACTCATGCACATCCACCCCCACATCCACTGCCACACCCACCACCACATCCACCACACCCACCACCACCACATCCACCCCACCCACCACATCCACCCCCCCCACCACCACTACATCCACCACCACATCCACCACAACCACCACCCCATCCACCACCACCACCGCATCCACCACCGCATCCACCATCACCACATCCACCGCAACCACCATCACCACCACATCCACCATCACATCCACCACCACCACCACATCCACCATCACCTCCACATCCACCATGACATCCACCGCCACATCCAACCCCAAATCCACCACCACCACATCCACCACCACCGCATCCACCACCACCGCATCCACCACCACCGCATCCATCACCACCACCACACCCACCACCACATCCACCACCACATCCACCACCACCACCACCACCCCATCCACCACCACCACCGCATCCACCACCACCACCGCATCCACCGCCACCACCGCATCCACCATCACCACATCCACTGCATCCACCACCACCACATCCACCACCACATCCACCATCACCACCACATCCACCACCACCACCACATCCACCATCACCTCCACATCCACCGCCACATCCACCGCCACATCCACCACCACATCCACCACCACCGCATCCACCACCACCGCATCCACCACCACCGCATCCACCACCACCGCATCCACCACCACAACCACAACCACCACCACTACATCCACCACCACATCCACTACAACCACCACTACCACCACCACCGCATCCACCACCACCACCGCATCCACAATCACCACATCCACCGCATCCACCACCACCACATCCACCGCATCCACCACCACATCGACCACATCCACCATCACCACCACATCCACCATCACATCCACCACCCCCACATCCACCATCACCACATCCACCACCACCACATCCACCGCATCCACCACCGCATCCACCACCACATCCACCACCACATCCACCATCACCACCACATCCACCATCACATCCACCACCACCACCACATCCACCATCACCTCCACATCCACCATGACATCCACCACCACATCCACCACAACTACCACCCCATCCACCACCACCACCACCGCATCCACCACCACCACCGCATCCACCACCACCACCGCATCCACCACCACCACCGCTTCCACCACCACCACATCCACCGCATCCACCACCACCGCATCCAACACCACATCCACCATCCCCACCATCACATCCACCATCACCTGCACATCCACCATGACATCCACAGCCACATCCACCACCACATCCAATACCACCACATCCACCATCACCACATCCACCACATCCACCACCACCGCATCCACCACCACCACCACCACATCCACCACCACTACATCCACCACATCCACTACAACCACCACCCCATCCACCACTACCACCACCACCGCATCCACCACCACCACCGCATCCACCATCACCACATCCACCACCACCACATCCACCATCACCACCACATTCACCACCACCACCACATCCACCATCACCTCCACATCCACCATGAAATCCACCACTACAACCACCACCCCATCCACCACTACCACCACCACCACATCCACCACCGCATCCACCATCACCACATCCACCACCACCACATCCACATCCACCATCACCACCACATCCACCACCACCACCACATCCACCATCACCTCCACATCCACCATGAAATCCACCACCACATCCACCACATCCACCACCACATCCAATACCGCCACATCCACCATCACCACATCCACCACATCCACCACCACCGCATCCACCACCACCACCACCACACCCACCACCACTACATCCACCACATCCACTACCACCACCACCGCATCCACCACCACCACCGCATCCACCATCACCACATCCACCACCACCACATCCACATCCACCACCACATCCACCACCACCACCACATCCACCACCACATCCACCACCACATTCACCATCACCTCCACATCCACCATGAAATCCACCACCACATCCACCACCACATCCACCATCACCACCACATCCACCATCACATCCACCACCACCACCACATCCACGATCACCACATCCACTGCATCCACCACCACCACCATCACATCCACCACCACCACCACATCCACGATCACCACATCCACTGCATCCACATCCACTGCATCCACCACCACCACATCCACCACCACCACCACATCCACCATCACCTCCACATCCACCACCACATCCACCACCCCATCCACCACCACCACCGCATCTACCACCACATCCACCGCATCCACCACCACCGCATCCACTGCATCCACCACCACATCCACCATCACCACCACATCCACCACCACCACCACATCCACCACCACATCCACGATCACCACATCCACTGCATCCACATCCACTGCATCCACCACCACCACATCCACCACCACATCCACCACCACCACCACATCCACCATCACCTCCACATCCACCATGACATCCATCACCACATCCACCACCCCATCCACCACCACCACCGCATCTACCACCACATCCACCGCATCCACCACCACCGCATCCACCACCACATCCACCATCACCACCACATCCACCACCACCACCACATCCACCATCACATTCACCATCACCTCCACATCCACCATGACATCCACCACCACATCCACCACCACCGCATCCACCACCACCGCATCCACCACCACACCCACCACCACTACATCCACCACCACATCCACTACAACCACCACCCCATCCACCACTACCACCACCACCGCATCCACCACCACCACCGCATCCACCATCACCACATCCACCGCATCCACCACCAATACATCCACCGCATCCACCACCACATCCACCACCACATTCACCATCACCACCACATCCACCACCACATCCACATCCACCATGACATCCACCGCCACATCCACCGCCACATCCACCACCACATCCACCACCACCACATCCACCATCACCACCACATCCACCATCACCACCACATCCACCACCACCACCACATCCACCTCCACATCCACCATCACCTCCACATCCACCATGACATCCACCACAACCACCACCCCATCCACCACCACCACCGCATCCACCACCACCACCGCATCCACCACCGCATCCACCACCACTGCCACATCCACCACCGCCACATCCACCACCACATCCACCATCATCACCACATCCACCATCACATCCACATCCACCATGACATCCACCACCACAACCACCACCCCATCCACCACCACCACCGCATCCACCACCACCACATCCACCGCATCCACCACCACATCCACCATCACCACCACATCCACCACCACCACAACATCCACCATCACATCCACCATCACCTCCACTTCCACCATGACATCCACCGCCACATCCACCACCACATCCACCACCACCGCATCCACCACCACCACCATCACCACCACATCCACCATCACCACCACATCCACCACCACATCCACCGCCACATCCACCACCACATCCACCACATCCACCACCACATCCACCACCACCGCATCCACCACCACTGCATTCACCACCACCATATCCACCACCACCACCACATCCACCACCACCACCACATCCACCACCACATCCACCACTTCCACCACCACATCCACCACTTCCACCACCACCTCATCCACCACCACCACATCCACCACTGCATCCACCTCCACCACATCCACCACCACATCCACCACCTCATCCACCACCGCATCCACCACCACCACATCCACCACCATCACTTCCACCACCACATCCACCACCACCATATCCCCCAGATCCATCACTACCACATCTATATGTGTGTGTGTGTGTGTGGCTCTGTGTGTGTGTAGGTGCAAATGCAATATTCTTGGATTTTCGTCACAATAAAATACGCTGAACATAATCTTCACAAAAGTTATTTACAAATGTTTAAGCTATTGCCATTATAAATTACAATAACTTTTATTTAAGTATTAATTATTTACAAAATTAAAAGCCATTGTTATTTGTAATATCAAGACATCTAAGTCACGTAAATACAACACACATTGCATTACAAATGCTATAGGTGTCACATTTGCAAAAGTTAAAACTATTGACATTGTAATTGACAAAGCTATTAATTTTGCTACTTTCAAAACCAACACATAAATAAAAAAAGTGTCATTTACAATACCAATAGCTCAAACTTTCCTAATGCGAGACCTATTGCATTTCCAATGCTTGTTTTAAAACTGCAGCTGTCTCTTTTGCCGGTCACTCCAGACGGCACAGGCGGTTTTGGGAGGTTTTTTTGCACATGCACTTACGGTAGCTTGGAGCCATCATACACTTATTCAAATGATCTACTTATGCCGTCTTGGAGGGGCTCAGTGCTGCGCTCGTCAAAAGTTTTTCTCTTTGTCAGGGTGACTGAACAGAGGAGAGCTGCTGGTCTCGGGCCTGTCACTGATCTCGGGCCCTGGGCCATAATCAGGTTTTTGCCCACACAAACAGTTCTCCGAGTTCGTTCAGCTGGGACAAGTAGCCAGCTTTCCTTTCCACCCCTTTTAATTTCTCTGCTTTACTGCTACTGTGACAGCAACGGTGCAATACTCGTCCCTCTGGGTTCCACTGTGGTTTTGATTTGGGTATTTATTAGAACAAGCATTTGTTTCTTCAGTTCCCTACTGAAGCAGATTGAGGGGGGGAACTGTGAATGGAAATGCTTATCTTTGTACGCCACACAAATACTTTGAAGTTTGAAGTTTTTATTACTTTAGCACAGTTACTTAAAACCATTACTATAAAAGTCAGCATTAACACATTTATCGTATTAAAAAGGACAAAGCTGAAAAACAACTCTCCAAGCTTAATAACCGTTACACTTATAAAGGAAACAGTCTTGTAATTACCAAAATTTACTTATTATTGTGCTAGACCAAAAATAAAAGATAAAAAAATGACAAAGGATACTAAACTGAGGGACAGAAGAAGTCTGTAATGAGTTTTTGAGGGGGAGGAGGTGGGAACACAGGAACCAAAGAAGGTAGAAAAAGATTGTCCAAAAATCTCACAAATTTTCCAGACCTTGCAAGTACTTGAGTGTCTGTGGACGTGAAGCACAGGGCCGATGCCTCCCAGCATGTCCTGATGCCCCATTTTAAATACAAAGGTTTTAAGAGAGACCTTCTAGGGGCAGCCAGGGCGGGGCAGCAGCACAAGAGATGCAGCCATGATTCAGAGTGGTAGTTGCACAGTCTGCAAGCCCCCACCTCACTTGTTGGGGCTCATCTGTTAAAGGCCGTTGAACGCAGGACTAGAAGTCGCATAAACATTATGTTCTTCCGTGCCGCTGCATTTAAATTTTCCTGGAGATAAGATTGAAGTTTCCCCGGAAGGTACGAGGAGTTCAAGGGAAGCAAAATGGTAGATGTTTTTACAGCCTGCAGGTCCATACGATGGGAGATTAGTTTAACCTGCTTATTGATAAGTTTTTTCCAGACTGAGTATGGAATGGTGTCTGAGAGAAGAGATAAGTTGTCAATCTCTAGCACTGTTATGGCCTTTACATTCTGAGTGTTCCAAGGGTTACCAGGACTAGAAAGAGTTTATTTTAGCAGGGATTTTAAGGTATTATCTCCAGCTTTTAGTGTCCTTATAAAATATTTCAGGGTGTCTGCCTCACAATAGATTGATTGTCTTTGTAAGCCCAGCTCCAAACGTAGTCTTGCCAGCTGGATGAAACTTGGGAGATGGAAGATTTTTTTGAAGGTGGAAATTTGAGCTAGATCAAGACTAACCGAGCATGCGCCAGGGAAGGCCTGATGCCCGTAAGTTAGGGCAGGAAGTAGAGTAGCTTTGGTCACCTTCAGAATGGATTCTGCGGAGGGGCTGCTCAGGGACAGGTTCAATCGTGTCAGGGAGTATGTAATTGCTCCTGCTCTCTTTTTCAAGGCGGCTAGATGAGCTACTGGTCTAGACGTCTCGTTGAACCAGACTCCCAGGTAATTCCATTTTAGGGTTGTATTAATCCTGGCAGGCCCTATGTTCCACTTTAAACTTTTCTTATTCTTGCATCCGCCAAATATCAGTACCTTGGTCTTTTCCTGGTTGATTTTGAGGGCGTTGACGGTATTGTATGTGTGGAGCATACTTAAGGCTCTTTGGAGACCCGATTTTGCTTGGCCCATTATTACAATGTCATCAGCGTATTGTAATATATGCAGAGTCCTATTTGCAGGGCCCAATTTTGGCGGAAGAAGATTACTATTCTCCAGGAATGTTCCAAGGTCGGCTGTGTAAAGATTGAACAAGAGAGGGGCAAGAACGCAGCCTTGCTTTAGCCAGTCTTCAATGGCGATTTTTGAAGAGACTGTCTTTGGGCCGGTTTTAATTCGCACCCACGTGTTCTTATGCAGGGAGATGAGTGCTCCTAGAAGGCTCTGCGGAACCCCCCACTTGTTCAGCTTCCTCCATAGGATGTTACGAGACACTTTATCAAAGGCCGCACTGTAGTCTATAAAGCAGCAGTAAAGTGGAAGATGTTTTTTTTGTGCTGCTTGTTGACTCAGAATGGCTAGAGTTGTAATATTGTCTATTGTGGAGGCCGATGCCCGAAACCCTGTTTGGTAATAGGGCATGATGTTATTTTCTGCAGCCCATTTTTCAAGCGACCTAAGAAGACACCGGGCGTATGCCTTTGCCTCAAGATCTAGTAAGGCGATGAGTTGATAATTGGCCGGTAGCGTGGGGTCTCCTTTCTTAACTATGGGGCACAGAGTCGAGCCTAACCATGAGTCCGGTAGCTGACATGACTTAAACACGTTGTTATTTAGGGGAGTCAAACATTCCGCCCACTCTTCCAGGGCACATTTGAATACCCAGCAGGAAGGCCATTGGGCCCTGGGGCTCCGTCGTTCTTCATGGCTCGCAGATATTTGGAAACCTCAGCTACAGTGGTCAGCTCATGAATTTCTGTTTGGATGGAATCAACACGGTCTCTTAATTCAATCACGTTTACTTGGAGTGGTGAGGGGAATCGACGCGGCAGTGCGAGAACTGGTGTCGACAAAGAACTTAGTACATTGAGACTTCAGCGCCCGACCCGAAATTGAAATTACTTACAGCACTGATAAAAATTACTGAGAATTATATTTAGCCCCCTCCCAACCCACGTATGCAGCATCTCTCCAATTCATGAACGCTGGATCATTCTAAGAGATTTGATAAATTTCTAAAAAATACATAAGAGCTACTTGGATGTAGAAGGAATCTTTACACACTAACATTGGAGTCCTGAATTATTTAAATCGGATCTCGAATTATACTTTGTTTACTGGTTCCCTGATATCTGATATATTAAGTGTGATGAAAAAGGTCCTGAGGAAGGTGGCTTAGACCCACCGAAACGTACGTCGACCTGTTACAACGGCCTACAATTACATCTTGAGGCCCCAGAATTGGCATTTCAGTTCTTGCCAACTATAACCTAGTTCCTCCCTTTTCTTTTGTGGATGTGGTTTGACTGTGGTGTGGGTGCAAGTATGTAGGCATTTTGCAGTGTATGTTAGATATCAGGTGATGTTTTTCTTATATATATTGTATGCTTATTAATTTTGTATATATTTATAAATATTTGTTATAAATGTTTATATGTATTTAGAAAAAATATTCTTTTCTTCTGAAAAAATGAACTTTTTATGAAATAATTTTTCAAGTAAAAAAAGTATACGAAAAGAAAAAAGAAAAATAAAGTATATATATTTTTGAATAATCAGTTTTTAGAATCTCTTTGTCACCTAACTTTAATAATTGGATGTATACCGACTGTGTAATGCAGGGCCATTGAAGGAACAACCTGTTCACAGTGATGTGTTTTCGTTCCCCTCTGTTCCTTGGCCACAACTTGTTTCTCTGAGGGGGTCCCATCTTACATGCTGCTCTTAATTCAATCACTACAGGGTCCGAGGCGTCACTGCGATATAGCTGAGTCACGTGCAGGGCCCAATCTTCTTCACGAACCGCGTTTCCTCTCATCTTGTTCGTGGAACGGAGCTTGTTCATGTAACTCCAAAACTGGGACTGATTGTTGCCCTTTAGCAAGGCAAATATTTTTAGCCACTCGTTCTGATCTTTCAGTCTCTTGGCCTCCCATGAGAATTTCTTGAAGGCCTTTCGCAGTGAGGCTACATTATTGGCAGTGTGTACAGTTCCGATCAATTTGTGCCGGCGCACAGCCCTTCTAAGGGTCTTCTTTGGGAGGCAAATACTGGATCATAGGATTGCTTCGAGTGTAGCCCGGGTGATCTATGATGAGCCACAGGGCCCGCTAGGAGATCTTGCAATTTAACAATGACATTGTCCCACCGGTGATGTAAATCTGTGTGAGCATTGTTCCTGAAATTAGGAGTTTCGTTCTTAAGCCAAGTTTGCTTTTGTTCAGAAATTCCACGGCTGATTTTCAGGCAAAAGTTGACTTAAGCCCGGCCACATTCCAGGACGTGATTGTTAGTTTAGAGTCGGACCGGTTGGCTTCATTGTTCGGAAGGGCACTGCTGGGCAGAGATGGTTGGAGGCTCTGGGGCAGGATGCCCGTGACGGCTGTCATTAGCGTGGAGGACAGGGCAATTGAGTTTGCAACTTATCAGGCGTTGATTGTTATGGCATGCGATGTTAATAAGATTGTCCGCTTTCGACGCTTTTGGAAGCCAGGCATGGGTTGCACCCCAGGACCCCTTCAGTACGCTAGTAAGTTGCTTCACTGGGGCCTGCAGGAGAAGAACGTGGGGATATTTTTGTTGAGTAGGGACCCACATTTCGATGCCCCAATTTTCAAATAGACTGGCTTCCCTGACAATTGTGTTTCTGATGGATTCCTGGGACCATGTTGTAATGGTGGCCTCTGAGCCCCCTTTCTCTGGTATTGAGGAGAACTTGACCGATGTAAGGTCTGAGGAAGTAACCCAAGACAGTGCTGGAACACAGTTGAATAAACGAATACGATTATTTCAAGAATGTCATATGGGCCCTTATGGTCGTAGTGAGGAAAAAAGACGAGTTCTGATCCATTTTCCGGGTGCTGGTGATTCTGACTCATAGCTATTTCAGTTAGAAGTGCTGGCGCCTTCAGATGTTGGGGACGAGCTTCATGTGGATGATTGTTCCCCCCCGGTTGGGTTGTCATTCCCGGGACTTGTGTCAGTTCGGGCAAATAATGCCTCTGCATGAGCAAGGAGGAATCCCAACCGACTTTAGTTGGATCCTCTAGTGGATGGCACGCACAGCGGCCTATCGCTTTACCCTCTATCGCACTTTGAAGGTCCATGTTCAACTTTGTTGCCATTCCCTGGCATTTGAGTGGACTGTTCCGTGCTTCTGGCATTGCTGCTGCGAACTGTACAGTGGTGTTCTGACTGCCAAGGCTTTGGTCATGGATAATTGTTCCTATGGTTTTATTTGGCGATGATCCATTCACTGTCGTTGTAGAATATAGTTTGATAGCTCTTGTGCCCCCAGGTGCTCCCTGTGTTGATAGCCCGGGCGGTTCACTGGAATCCTTTGAACCCACGGGGGTCGTGCTTGTCTGGGTGGTTTTCTTTTTGGATTTTGAGGACAGGTTGAAGATAGGAAAGTAAGGGGGGCCCCTTGAATTAATAGCTAGCGTGCTGGGTACCACTGACCCTTCAAGCCCCACTCTCCTTTTCGCTAAGCGTTGTTTTTTAGATTGTTTAAGTTTCTTTCTCTCCCTCCTTGACAATGAAGGTTTCGCCGGAAGATTAGAGGAACTGTGGGTCGAATCAGTATGGGCAATGTCAGCACAGTCCGGTCGCTTAGTTACTAACTGCGTTGTTGTTAGACAGCTAGTGTCAGTGAGTTCCGAGCCCACAATGGGGGGGCCAGGGCTAATTGCCGGTAGCAAGCAAGCAAGCCGAATTTTTAGTAGCTGGGTCGGCAAAGGGGGAGTATTTTTTCTCCCTGGTGATGGACCGGCTGGTGTGGTGGAGCATAAGGGCTCTTCAAAGGTGAATGAAATTGGAGACTCTTGCGTGGACTTAGGTGACCCATTTCCATTAATGTGACACTTCACGCTTTTCATGATTGCGCTCAAGATTTCGGGGAGAGACGAAAGTTTGATTATTGGAGAGCAAGAGCAGGAAGTCAAGTTGTCCATTCGCCCCACCAAACCCTCAAGAGAGCTTATCCTGGAACCCAAGTCTGACAGAGCTGAAGCCAAAGTTTGCATTAGATCGATCTGCAGTTCTATTTTCTGCGACTGCCATAGCGTGGCTTTAGCAATTTCATCTTGCTTTGCATGAAGAGAGGTCAATGAGACCGAGATAGAGTTTGTGCGGTCCAAAGAGGTGAACACAGGTGATTCCTGATCCTCTAGTAGAGTTCTAAAAGAATTTGAATGCAGGCCGAAGCCCGGAGAGTGGGCAAGTTATTCTTCGATTTGGGTTTCTAAGGAAGCCAGGAATCGGTTGGATAATTTATTGGATGACAAAGGGCCTTCATAGTTTGGGCTCTTATTTAAAGATGAAGGGTCGTTGTGGCTGATTGGGGGGTGCCCCTGGACATAAAATTAGACTGTGTTGTGATGGGGGCTTCGGTGATAAATTAACCACGTTGCAATTGTCAGAGTATTCTGGCGATATGGACGAGACGCTGCCGTGGACTTGAGCTTAGACTTGGAGCTTGGTTGCGGTGTTTAGTGCAGGGATGTTTGAGGAATCAGAGCCAAAGACTGGTGAGGGTAGATTTCCCAGGGCTGTAGAGGAGGCACTTAGTGAGACAAAAAAACTGTCCTGAGTCATGATGACGTCTTCCTGGGAGGGCGTATGCAGCTGGTGGAACTCATGTGAAGCAGAAGATTTGGACGAGGGTAGAGGGGGATTCTCCGGAGTTGGACTTTTGATGTAGGCAAGCTGGGAGAGCAATGATTGTCAATCGGAGTATCAGCATTTGAATCTGCTGTATTATTTGGGTAGAGGGAGAGCCATTTTGGAACACAGTTTTGCCAAAAAAGTCGCTGATCCGAGGTTGCGATAGCGGGCCACCAGAGTGTGACGTTTTATCTTGAGGTGGCGGCGACTCCTATTGAACCCCCCGGGGGAGGCGGAACGGAGAGTAGTGCCCTTTCTCCGTGGTAGTTTTCTAAGTTGCTTAGAGGTATCCATGGCGGGGAAAGAAGGTATTATTTGCGGGCTTAAAGGGGGCGGGACTTACACACCCCCTGTCCCCTCTCATGTGTGATGGAAGCCCAGAAGTGATGGGAAGGAATGTGAAAACAGCGACAGCCCAAGAACAGTGTGACTGGGATCCGTCTTGCGGTGCAGATGAGAATTGCCAGTTGTCGCTCTTCCTTCCAACCCTATAGATGCCGACTCACTCAGTAATGGTCGCCACCGCTCGGACCCTCTATGCGCCCAGTCGTATAGCACCCCCCCAGTAGCACCGTCCTCTCTGAGTCTCTGAGCGGCGCAAGGGAGTAGACCGGCTGAGGGCTGAAGGTCCTGTGAGCTGCCTCAGCTGCAGATGACAGGCCCAGCAGCAGCCAGTGATCAGGCGACCAGCGGTCAATCAGTCCGTAAACTGCACCCCCTGAGGCGTCACACTCCTAGGCTCCGAGTGACTGCAAGCAATTGATCCGGTACCGGCCTCAGCCCAGCGCACCGCCAGCAGCTTAATCACCAGACAGTGAAGACAGGGGCCAGGGGCCAATTCGACTTCTGTCGACCGGCGTGCCCCCTCAGGGTTGGCGGCGGTGGTGTAGCGTCTCCCCCTTCTCGCCGGGTACGTCCTGCACACAGGCGCCTCCCACAAACCACAGCTGGGTCAGAAACAGACTCCGTGGGGTGCCGCGGGGGGGGCGCGTTGATCCCCGCGGTTGTTCGCCGTTTTACCGCAGTGGCGCAGCTCTCTTGGGTCTCCCCTCTCTCCCCAGTGCCGGGTGCCAGAAGCTCCGACCGGTGCCCCGTCTGTCCAGCGTGGCCGTGGGGGAATCAGGCCTCGCCCGGGCCGCGGGGAATCAGGCAAGGCGGATCAGCCACGAGTGACGAAGCCAACAGGGTCTGTCCGGCCAACACAGCTTAGCACAGCTCGCCGTGGAGCAATTGCGATCTGGCATCCTGCGTGTTGCTCTCTCTGCTGCACTCTAGCGGTTCTCTGAGAGGGCATACCACACAAATAAGTTTCCATTATTTTTCTCACCGTAATACGATTGAAATAATGTACCATTAGTATTCTGTTAATCATAAAGCATGCCGACTACAACATACCGATGATGAGTCCAAACAATGTCTCTGATTGTTGCATGTTTTTGAGAATCGTTAGTCTGACGGGGTCATGTTCAAAGTGACGATGCCCTCAAAGTATTACGTTTTACTGACATTTTTCTTGGATTCAGGTGCAAAAAAAGTAGTTCTCAAGTGGAAAAATAAATTTACACAAATATGGGTTGTAGTAAGAAAGCATAGATCAGATATAGAAGACTGACTTCCTGGCATAAACTGCAAGTACAGCTTCTGATTTTAGACAGAGGATGCTGCCTTCTGAGGAACGCTGAGATGTCGCCCTTTCAAAATAATAAGAAGCACCGTGGAATTACCTTGTTTTTAGGTCTAAACTCGGCTGTGCCAGCGCTGCTCTGCGAGGCATGCTGTATTGGGGTATGGTATAGAAGCTCTGCTCATTTTCAACCCATCTTTTCAATTGGATCCAGTTACTGTCTTTGCAAAATCATTCCAGTTTATTTGTGAATAGGCTTAGAAATCCCTCCTTGGCACCCCCTTGTCTGCATTTGTAACCTCCTATAACGACTGGACTTTTTACTTGTGTTGTTACACAGTCTGCTTTAAAAGTCAGGAAGCACTATTCTCTGTAATAAATAATGCGGGCCAATGGCAGCCGCTTCTTGTATATGGAGCGAACTATGTGCACTTTCTTTTTAATAGTTTCTGCCCCCACACAGCACTCGCAAAACAATGGCGGCCGCTTCTTGTATTTGCAGTGTACCTGAACAGCACTCGTTGGACAATGGCGGCCATTTCTTGCATATGGAGCAAACTATGTGCACTTTCACTTTAATAGTTTCTGCCCCCAGACAGCACTCGTGGGATAATGGCGACCGCTTCTTCTAAACCTATGAACTTTAAATTGGGCATAGCGACTAGCAGACATTGGACTATGCGCTAAACAATGTTCTTTCCTTTCCTGGAAACCAAGATTTTAAAGACTTTCTGCAAGCTTCAATGCATTGCTCGCTTGCGGAGCGCATCCCCGTCAGTGCAAGGAAATTCCCACCACCGCGAAGGCCGATATTGTTGCAGCGCCTGTTGCCGCTGCCAGGGTCGTCGCATTGTTCGCTTGCGGGACGCACTAGACCGGTGTGGGAAGATTACCATCGCTGCGAGTATCGTCGCAGGGCCTGTTGTCACTGGGTGAGCTCGTCGCACTGCTTGCTTGCGGACCGCATCACGTCGCTGCGAGAGTCGTCGCAGAGCCATCGCATCGAGGGGCAGCGAGAGGAGAAGATCGATGCTGAGCCGCGCATCATCGCTGCACCTGAGATAGTCGCCGCCCCAAAGATCATCGCATCGTACCTTTTGCAAGCCACTTCCACGGAAACCTGTGCACCGGAATCCACACAAAGTATTGCATCGTTCCCCATACAGACCTGAGTCACTGCAACACGCCCGCTGCGTCCAGCGGGTTTGTTGCATCGCCTCCCCAGGGTCTCAGGAGTGACGCATCGCTTGCTTTTCTACGCTACAGCTTTCACTTGGAACTTTTGTCACATCTAAAGGTACTGTTGGCTAAAATGTGACGCAACAGTGGATTATTTTAATGCACCCTTAAGAACTCTTTTGAAACCGTATTCTTGAACTGTGTATGTTGGATTTTTGTCGTTTTGGTCTTTTGTAGTTTAGAATAAATACCTTTATTTTTCTAAACTGTTGTGGAGTCCGTTTGTGGGGTTTTCACTGTGTTACTGTGAGTGTTGGTACAAATACTTTGAGCAGGGGTTATCTGAAGAGTATTTCCTCCTTACCCTGACTAGAAGCAAGGGTCCCTATTTGGACAGTGGTACAAACTTTGGAACTCCCTGCCACTCTCTGAGAAGCCACAAGGACTACCTTCCTTTTAGAAAAGCGTTAAAAACCCACCTGTTTCCATAAACGGCCTGAGTTGTTATAGTTCTATGGTTCTTGATCAAAGCGCCAGGATGCCCTCTGGGTGACAGGTTTTGCGCTCTACAAATATACTAAATAAATAAAATAAATAAATAAATAAATACCTACCTCTGCCAACTAGAGACCCCCAGTCTAACAATCATGAATAAAACAAGTATATAAAATATAAAATACATGACAATAAAATGCATACAATCCTAACTAGATGTACCTACGTGTACTTAGCATGTGTGTAAGTGTTAATCCGAGAATCCCTCAAGGATAAAGTCAACCCCATTACCTGAAGTGAGAGACTGTGGGACCCCGTCTTGGTCTTGTGCTGGACACCCCGCAAGGGATGTTAGACCACTGCGAGCTGGACATCTGCATGCAGGAATCTCAGCATCTTGCGTCTGTGTGTCGGCATGAAGTCGTGATCTCCTCTCTCTAGCTCAGCAAGATGTGATGTTTATATACCCAAAGTTATCCCCAGGGGTTCTACCTTGCTGTGCCATTGTCTGACTTAGGATGACGTCGGAAATGAACCTTGTACATAGTTATTATGCAGGAGATGGTAGTGCTGCTGAGTTTTCAAGAATCCAAGGAGCCTCAAGCATAATGTATGAGGCTATTGTTCAGGGAAAACACGTTCAATAAAGCAGTACCGTAACTAGGTAAAGGGTCAGTCCCAACAGCCCATTATGTATGTAAGGTAACATAAGTTGGTCCACTGGATATTTAACAAAGTCCAGAATAGTGGCTAACTTCTAGTCCTCGTGGGCCGCAGATGAGCACAGATGAGCTTGCTTTCAGCTCATCCTTATTGTGCCCACTGCACTGATGCTTGTTTATAGAGCACTCAGGTCTCGGAGACATAGAGCGAAAATCTTAAAACTTGTATCAGCACTCACTCACGTTTATTCAATGCAAGAAGAAGAACATGGATGTTTTAATTTTCTATACAATTGAAGAACATTGATGTGCAATCTTCTTGTTTACAAAGACCCCAGTCCTAGGCGCACACTGAAAAGCTAGAGTGCTGACTGCTACCTTCCCAGTATAGTGCTCAAGGTGAGCATATATAGGAAAAAATAATTGACTGTTCTAACTCAACATCTAATTACCTTGGCAATATGTTGGTAAGTGAAATTGTAGAGTCGATATTTAAATATTAACATTTTTACTCCATGTCATATCTTTAATTTTCATTCATTTCTTAAATTTTTTTAAGACAAGGCAGTCCTTGCTGCAGAGAGCACTTTACAAAGATCATTTTTATTGTACCAAGAGAATCTTGGACATGAGGTGCTGTACACTTCAGTATGGTGTGTTGATTGATTGAGACTGGAATATAACAGCCAGAATGTGATTGGAAGAGAGGTTGGCAACATGTAAATGGGATAGTACTGAAACACGCCATGCACAGGACCCCAGAAAACGGGTGACAGCCATTTTAGGTCTCTGGGACTGAGTCCCTGTCCTGTAAAAAGTATTAAACAAGAATTTTCAATGCAATAGGTCTCGATATTGGCATTGTAAATGATAATGCCTTTTATATATGAGTATTAAAAACCTGCAAGCGGTGGGTAAACACACACTTTGTAATTATAGTCATTGCTTATAAGAAGCAAGGCTGGCAGTAACTGTGCCTCTTTTTCTGCCAGCCTTGCTTCTCGTAAGTAAGGACTATAAGTACAAAGTGTGTGTTTATGCACTGCTTATAGGTTTTCAAAACACATAAATTAAAGTCATTGTCATTTACAATGCCAATAGCTCAAACTTTTGTATTGAAAATGCTGGTTTACATTTTATTACAGATGCAGGATTCCTTTGGGATTCTCTCTTCTATAAGACCTTACACAGAAAAGTTTCTCAACCCTGATTTCAGGGTTGTCTGGGTACTTTGCTTTTCATCTGCTACCTGCTACAATCAAACATTAGCAACAGTACTTAGGAGGATTTGTACTGCCTTTTTACTCTTTTTCTTCTTAACAGGTCCCCTCTATATTACTCTACCAGGTGACATGGTGGCTACTGGAAGAAGTGGCCCCTTTCCATGGCAATCAAGGAGGAACCAAGATGGACTTTCAGAGTGCCCACTCCTCTGCACAATGTGGTTGACTGTCTGCAAATTAACATTTTTTAGGTTTGGCCATTAGAAGATATGAGGAAGTGAAGCCAGAGTCCTGGAAATGTGTCACGACACACATAAGGGAGCCAGGAGTGCATACCAAGACCAAAGAGAAGATGTAGTTAAATCCCAATGGGGGAGATACCGTCCCACAAAAAGAAAAATCAACTTTTGTGTGCCAGGATTCACAAATGCAACATCCCATTTGGTAGTCATGCAAACTGATGTTCTGTATTGGTTTTGCAAGTGCAGAGGATACCCAAATCCAGTTCAGCTAATCACACACATTGTAAATCTGAGGCAAATTTTTCAGTTTTAAGGATTATCACCAGATTAACTATTCCTGAGACTAAAACGTACAAATTTTTTTAAAAAAGGCAGTGGAACAATGCAAATGCCCAGTACACGGAGCACTGCAAACACATCTGTTGAGTAGAGGGCACAGCTGATTGGATTTGCACAGGGCCTGGGCATAAGCCAAGCTCTAAGCCTAGAGTCATCAGCATTTGTTGATAGTTTTGGTGGGACAGGGCCTTCTTCTAGGCCAGAGTCAGAGGAACTGGACGGCTGATTTGAGTTGTCCTGCAGTCAATGCGAGCCAAGTGCAGCTGGGTTTGGTGGGAAAGAGGCTGGAAAAGTATTTGACCAGAGAAGAGGCTCTGAGCCCAGAGTATGCTGCTCAAGACAATGTTAGGAGTAGTGCCACCCAGAAAGGCCAGATCCTGCAGCCATGCAAAGCTAACGGACATGCACCACAGAATTGGATGGGCGGAGGATTTCAACTCACAGGAGGTTGGACTGGAGATCTAACAAAAAAACAGGCCTTTCAGTTACTCTGGTGTCGCCCAGCTAGAGAAGGTCCACAATGGGGACTAGATGCATGGAAGATGGGGGCACTGCGGATCACCAAAGACCCTGCACAGTGGAGACTGTTTATATAGAAGGTGGAAATAAATCCGCATTAAAAAAATCCACTGGGAGAAATTGAGTAAGTTAAGGTTTCTTCTACCCAAAACACATTTATTTATGTTTAAAAAAAAGCTAAGCTACACATACATAGCTGTGCTAATTCATGGGGCACTGTGGATACCATGGTACGATAGCACTTAAAAGTGACATACTATTCGTTCATTCATAATGGTGGTCGTTCTCATCATAGTGTGGCAATCCATGTCATGATATTGCCCACTCTGCCATATTGTAGGCTGGTGTAGTGGTGGAAATTCCTGGTATAATTAGGGCATCCATGACATGATGGCACACCATTCTAACTAATGCCGGTGCTGGCACATTCTTGCAAAACTTTGGTCATTGCTAGTATTATAGCTCCCATTCATACCATAATGCTCGATTCCACTGCATGATAGCAAACTCAGGCACACTGTTGGCCCTAGCATTATGGTCATAAATCTTCCAATACTGTGGGCATCCATTTGCTTACATCCCCTGTTACATGCACACATAACTGAGAATGGTAAGTATAAACAATGTTTGATGGATCGATGAACTAGAGACTAATTGCATTTACTCTCCTGATGGTCAGTCACATACCTCATACTACATAAACATTGCTCCTATACATCCATCCGCAAACTCGCACATCAATCGACCGATTCATCTATCCATACAACTCAAGTAATCTCCAAACCATTCACTGTCTCCGCCATTCAAATATCATCGCACTGATATGTCAATGCATTCACAGGTTTATTAATAGATGTATTCAGTCACTCACTCATCCATCCTTTCATTCACCCATTCGTTCGCTAATTCGCACATTCACCCATTCTTCCATACAAACAACCCCCAGAAGCAAAGATATGACTGAAAACACATTTTCAACAGACCTATTGAATTTTGTCACTACCTGTTTAACCTTGTTCTTCATTGATACCCTTCTCTTATCACTTAATTCATGTACAAATAGGTTTTTACAAGACCGAGTCATTTCATTTTATGTTAGTTTGCAGGAAATGTGTTATGACATCTTCTGAGTTCTTTTAGTTATTTAGAGCTTCATTCACCAAAATGGGTTCTGAAATGGGATAGAATAAACATACTTACATTATTACCACTGAGAAAAGGCTCAACATTTGGCACAACTCCAGTTGCACTGACAATAAAATCACAGCCATAGATCTTTCCATTGGTCAACTCGATGTACACCGGCCACGACTCTGGGGGGAAAAGGTTAGATTTCAGTCTGAATGGGCAAGTTAAATATTGCAGGGATCAGCCTTAAGTGGAAGGAAAAACTTTTGTTACATGAAACAAAACATAATTGTAGTTTTGTGCTCTATAGCAAAACACCAGAACAGGTGTCGGCCATGTCATCCATATAGCATCCAATTACAAGAAGGTCATCTCAATTAAATATAAAAACATAAATCATAAACTCAAGTGCATCATCAGCTCTGTTTCTCATATTTATTTCGTTACTCATCCGAAAAATGAGCAAAGCTTAGTTCTGCTGCTATGTCATGTAGCCTCAATGAAAGTGTCCCGAGGTTATACAATCAGGCTCTTGCAGGTGCATTAGTTTAACTTGCCCGTAGCTTTCTCCAAAACCTCTGCATCGGGAAATACTGTTTTGTACTGAGTTTTGGAAAGAAGGTGAATAAGCATGCCCCCCCCCCTTGAGGGCATGCTCTCTCAACCAGCCCCTCACGCCTCTGAGCATGTGCGGACTTCTCTAATATGGTGAATATGCACCCGTGTACAATAGGGCACAGGCACAGAGCGATCTCCCAAACCGGAAGGTACAGTTCACAATCAACCACTCATTCAAGGATTTGTAAAGAGTGGCTACTTACCCATGAGCGTCTCAAGGTGCCTGGAGGGGTTGCTGTTGATCCACCTGGGTTTGGAGGTTCAGTGGAAGAGCCAGGTCTTGAGGTCCTTCCTGAACTGGGTCAATGACGCGGATTGCCTGAGGAGGAGGGGCAAGGCGCTCCAGGTCTTGGCGGCGAGGTAGGAGAAGGATCTTCCTCCCGTCTGGACTTGTGGATCCATGGGACAGAGGCCAGGGTGAGCTCGGCAGGGCGGAGTTGTCTGGCAGGTGTGTGGAAAGGGAGGCAGTGGTTCAGATATTCTGGTCCCGTGTCATGGAGGGCCTTGGAGGCATGTGTGAGGAGCTTGAAAGTCATTCTCTTGTTGATAGGGAGCCAGTGGAGTTGTTGGAGGTGTTGTGTCATGTGGCTGTGGCAGGGGATGTCAAAGACCTGTCAACTTCAAAGTTTTGGATGTTCTGTAGTTTCCTGCTGTTTTGGGGTGACGCTGGTGTAGAGTGCGTTACCATAGTCCAGTCTACTGCTGATGATTGTGGGTGAAGGTCTTTCTGTATTCTGTGGGGAGCCATCTGAATGTCATTCGAAGCAGGCGGAGCGTGTGGAAGCAGGAAGAGGATACTGCATTGACTTGACGGTTCATTGAGAGCAAGGAGTCCAGTAGAATGCCAAGGTTGCTTGCATGGTCCGTAGGGGTAAGAGGGGTGCCTAGTGCAGTGGGCCACCAGGAGTCATCCCAGGCTGAGGGGGTGGGTCCCTGGATGAGTACTTCGGTTTTGTCCGAGTTGAACTTGAGGCAGCTGTCTTGCATCCAGGTAGCAACTGCCTTCATTCCGCTGTGAAAATTGATTCTGGCGGCTGTGGGTTCGTTAGTGAGGGAGATGATCAGCTGGGTAACGTCGGCATAGGAGACAATGTTGAGTCTGTGACTTCTGACAATGGCTGCAAGGGGAGCCATGTAGATGTTGAAGAGGATGGGGCTCAGGGAAGGGCACTCGGGGATGCCAGTGTCATGGAGTCTTGTAATTAGGGTGCGGTGGAAGACGGTGTCGAAGGCAGCCAAGAGGTCCAGTAGCATGAGGGCTGTGGTTACACCCCGGTTGACCAGGGAGCAGATGTTGTCATGGCGGCGATGAGTCCGATTTCGGTGCTGGGGTTGCTTGGGAAACTGGATTGGGTAGTGTCCAGGACACGTTCTCTTCTATGAACTCGGAGAGTTGGGCGTTTGATGGCCTTCTCGATGACCATGGCTGGACAGGGGAGGAGGGAGATAGGTTTGAAATTCTTGACATCTGTAGGGTTTCTTCAGCAGGGAGTGATCTCGGCAAGTTTCCAGTCATCGGGGAAGGTGGCGGTTTCGATGGAGCAGTTGATGGTGCGGCGAAGCTGAGGGGCAATGGAAGCGGCTGCTGTATGGAAAATGTGGTACGGGCGAGGATCTGATGGGGCACCTGAATGTATGCTCTTCATGGTCTTGAGTGTGTCATCTGCGGTAAGTAGAGTCCAGTTGAGCACGATCTGTTGGGGAGCGCGTGGTAGCATGCGGTGCTGGTGGGTGTAGTGGCAGGCTTTTCGGTGTCAAAGCTGTCGTAGATCTGCCTGACCTTCTGGTGGAAGAAGGTGCCAGGTTTGTTGCAGAGGTCTTTGGAGGGTGGGTTGTCTGTAGTCTCGCTGTTGGGTCTGACAAACTCATAGACGATGGGGAAGACTTCTTTGCTTTTGTGTGGGCTTGAGTTTATTTGGTCTTGGAAGGATGTTCTTGTGGAAGGGTAGTCTTGTGGACAATGGGGATGCCTCCTCCTGGTCGGTCGGCACGTCCTCGTGGGTGATTTTGTAGGCATCGGGAATAGTGATGGCGATGTCCGGTCCAGAAATGGAGTTGGTTCAGGTTTCCCTGAACCAGGTGATGTTGGGAGAAGCAGTGTCAAGAAGGCTTTGCCTTCGGTGCGCCAGCAGAGCAGCCGCACAGCAGCCACTATTAAGTAGGGCTGCCGGGTCTGGACAGATGGAGGCAGGAAAATGCGGGAAGGGTCACTGGAGGGGGCTGGGGCTGCAGTGGATCGCAGCGACAGGTGCGACGAAGGAGGAAAAGCAGGAAAAAAAGGAAAGAAAAGCAAAAGCACAAAAGATAGAGGCAGGAAAAAATAAAGAGAGAGAGAGAGAAGCAGAGAGAGAAAGACAGAAGAGCAGTCAAGCAGCAGAGCAGAGACACTCTACCACTAGACCACCAGGATAGAGGCGTAGGCAGGGGCCTGCGGGTAGAGTGGGTACTGGAGGGCCTCGGACTCCTTACCAGGTGTCAGCAGCAGCAGCTGGAACAGCAGCAGCTACTAGACGAGCTCGCTGTGAAAGGAGCAAGTCTACAAAGATTTAGTGGACTGCACTTTCACTGTGCAGAGGCTACTATTAAGTAGTGCTGCGGGGGCTGGACAGCTGGGAGTCAGAAAAGCACAGGAAGGATCACTAGAGGTGGGAGGGACGGGTGGGGTCGCAGGGGCAACAAAAGAGGAAAAACAGGAAAAAAGGATAGAAAAGAAAAAGGACAAAAGACAGAGGCAGGAAAAAATAAAGAGTGAGAAAAGCAGAAAGAGAGACAGAAGGGCAATCAAGCAGCAGAGCAGTGACGCTCTACCACTAGACCAGCAGGGATGAGGCGCAGGCATGAGCCTGCGGGTGGAGGAGAACCTCGGACTCCAGGGGTCAGCAGCAGCGGCAGGAGCAGCAGCAGCTACCAGACGGAGCTGCACCATGAAAGGAGCAAGTCTACCAGACATACACTCAATGAATTAATCACACCTGAGATGCTGCAACGTGAGATCTGTGTATTATGCATGATGTAACTAATATCAGAATGTGCTGTTTCTTGAAACTTATATATATTTTTCACTGCAAATATATACCACTGCCCAAGTCACAAGGAAACAAATACATTTCCCTCTCTCTTAAGCCCGACATAAAATCTCTTGCATTCATTCACCTAAAAAACAAGCATTGTAAATGCAATAGGTCTCGCAATATAAAAGTTGGAGCTATTTGTTTTGTAATTGACAAATTTATTTTAAAGTGTGGGTTTTGTAACGTGCAAAAGTAATAGCTTTGTTATTTACAATGGCAATACTTTATACTTTTTCAAATGTGACACCTATAGCATTTGTAATGTCAACGATACATACAATCTAGACCATACTACCTTTGACAGCGCTCGTCCTTTGCCGAGAGGTACAATGGCAGGCAGGGTGGGTGTCTGTAAAGGTGGAGCAGCCAAGGAACTGAGTTAAGGATCCACTATGCTAAGAGAGAAGAGGTGTGTGACAACAGTGAAAGCAGCAGGGAACAAGCTGCATTTTTGCCACCCACTAAAAAGCTTTTGGTATTGTGGGGGGCTAATTGGGGAGAGTGGGTAAAGGGCTTGAGGTTTTAGTGGGGCGGAGTTGGGCCCGCAGTTTGGATGGGTGAGGGAGGTGGGGCGTCACATGGCTTGCGAGGAGGCGAAAATGGGATGGGTACAGGAGGGGAGAGACACTGCATTAAGGGGGTGGTCGCAGCTGGGCCCTTTTATTGTTTTTAGACCGTTTGCGTTGGGGTGCAGTTTGGTGGGCCATGGGAGGACAGGCCGGGTAGCCAGCAATATTGAAACTATGTAACGTGCAAAACAAACTAGGTTACAAATGCGTCCCTGCAGAAGGGAAATCACTTATTAGTGTGTTACTAACATGTTAGTTTTGCCAGCACAATTTAATTTGTGCTTCAAGTGGGCAGAAATGAATACCTGCATTACTTTTATTTGAAAGATCGAGTCCCTGAACTGCTGCTTAGTTTTAGGAATTTTACTTAGCAAAGGGTAAAGCGATAATCACAAAATTACACCAGCGCCACTGCAAATTTGCCCAAGCACACTGATGTTTTAAAACAACGTCCATTATTACCCATTAGTGTACAAACATGTAATTGAGGGATGTTGTGTCGTTGAGTGTTATTGTGGCATTGAGTGGTTTTTTGGCGTTGAGGGGTGTTGATTGAATCAGCGACGTTGACTGATGATTTTGCGCTGATTGAAGCTGTGGCGCTGACTGATGCTGTGGCGATGAGTGATGCTGTGGCGCTGAGGGATGTTGTGGTGCTGAGTGATGCTGTTGTGCTGAGTGATGCTGTGGCGCTGAGTGATGCTGTGGTGTTGAGTGATGATGTGGCGCTGAGTTACACTGTGATGCTGAGTGTTGATGTGGTATTGAGTGGTGCTGTGGTATAGATTTTTTTGACTTTGACTGGTGCTGTGGCGTTGAGTGGTGCTGAGTGATGCTGTGGCGTTGACTTTTTTTGTGGCATTGAGTGATGCTGTGTTATTGAGTGTTGCTGTGGCATTGAGTGATGTCGTTGTATTAGGTGATGCTGTGGCATTTTGTGATGTTGTAGCATAGAGTAATGCTGTGGCATTGAGTGGTGCAGTGGCATTTAGTGCTGCTGTGGCATTTAGAGGTGCTGTGGCATTGAGTGGTGCTGTGGCATTGAGTGGTGCTGTGGCGTTTGGGTGTTGTGTTGGAGGGTGTATTTGGAGGGTGGAGTTGGTGGGTGGCGTTGGATGGTGGAGGGTGAATTTGGTGGCTGGATTTTGAGGGTGGATTATGATGGTGAATTTGGAGGGTGTATTTGGAGTGTGTATTTGTAGGGTGTAGTTTGAGCTGGATTTGGATGGTGGAGTTGGAGTGTTGTGTTGAAGGGTGGAGTTGTTTTTTGAGGGTGGAGTTGTATTTGGAGGGTGGAGTTGGATTTGGATGGTGTAGTTGTAGTGTGCATTTGTAGGGTGGATTAGTATTTGGACTTTGACGTTTGAGTTGTAGGGTGTAGTTGCAGTGTGGATTTGGATTTTGAGGGTGTGAGGGTGAGTGGATGTATGTTTTAGGGTGTGTGAGGGTGATGGGGTGTCATGGTGTGTGTGGGTGTTTGGTGTTAGTGTGTGAGTCTAAGGGGGTGTGATTGTGTGTGATGATATGTGAGGGTGAGTGAGTGTGAGAGTGTTAGGGTGTGTGAGGATTTGAGTGTTGTGAGGGTTAGGGGTGTGCGGGTGAGTGTGGTTGTGTGTGGATTATGGGGTGAGGGTGAGGGTGTGATGGTGAGTGATGGTGTGTGAGGGTGAGTGGGTGGGTGTGATTGAGGGTGTGTGTGAGTGTGTGTGAGAGTGTTACGGAGGGAGAGTGTGTGAGGGTGAGTGAGTGTGTGTGTGAGTTATTTGGTGTGAGGGGGTGTGAATTTTTTTATGATGTGTGAGGGTGAGGGTGTTAGGGTGAGTGAGGGTGTGAGTGTTGTGAGGGTGTGGGGGATGAGTGTTTAGGGTGAGTGAGGGTGTGTGAGGATGAGGTGTTGAGGGTGTGAGTGTGTGAAGGTGTGAGGGTGTGAATGTGAGTGAGGGTGTGTGAAGGTGTTTGAGGGTGTTAGGGTAGGTGAGTGTGAGTGTTTGAGTGAATATTTGAGGAAGTGAGTGCTTGTGTTGTTTAGGATGTGTGAGTCTAGAGGGTGTTTAAGTTGTGAGGGTGAGTGAGGATGTGTGAGGCTGTAAGGCTGAGGTGTTGTGAGGGTGTGAGTGTGAGGGGTGTGAGTGATTGATGGTGTGTGAGTGATTGATGGTGTGTGAGGGTGAGTTGTGTGTGAGGCTGATGGTGTGATAGGGTGATGGGGTGTAAGGGCGATGGGGTGATGGTGAGTGATGTGTGCGGGTGATTGTGTGAGGGTAAGTGAGTGTGTGTGAGGGTGAGGGTGTGAGGGTAATTGAGTGTGTGTGAGAGTGAGGGTGTGTGAGGCATTGAGGGTGAGTGACGGTGTGAGGGTGATTGAGTGGGGGTGACTGTAAGTGTGTTGTGTGTGTGTTGTTGTGCTGTTGTTAGCTTGTGTGTGGGTGGCTGTGTGAGTTTGTATGTGTGTGCGTTGTGAGTAAGGATCCTGGCCTAGTTGTTGAATTAGTTCCTTTTCTTTATTTTTGTTTTGTGTTTGTGCGTAAAAATGGCCGACGCTACCTTGTGCCATAACGCTACCTATGATTTTTAGGTTAGCGTTCTAGTTTTTTTCTTTTATTTACCTTGCATTTTGATTGATTCCGTCCAATCAAATTGCAACGTTGTCCTACGTAGCTTTGCAATTGCGTCACGTTAATTGGGGAACTTCCAGATCTTCACGGACTGGCGTTTGTGGAAGGCGTGTCGTGCTTCCTGCGTTGTAGCTGCGTCGTTTGACAGGTAAGTTTTAAATGTCAAATTTTTTTTTTAGTTGTTTAACTAGTGTTTCTGTACTATATATATATTTGGTAACTTTTGTAATGTTTACTAATGTTTTTTAAAGTTTTTTGTTTGCGAACGTACTCGGCTTGTGTATGTACCTATTGTACTTTTCTGGAATGTTTCAAATTCTCTATATTTAATGTTTTTTTGTTTAATTTTATGTAATGTATGTTATAAATAAAATGTATTAGGATGTTCTCTTCCTACATGTTTCTATATTTGTTTCGTTGACAATGTGTTATTTAGACGGTACTTTCTTGTATTCTTCCTTGTGTTTCTGTGTTGCTTAAATCATATTTATGTTTTTTTTTTGTAGACTTTGTGATTTTCGACGACTTTTAAATATTATTACTTATTGTAATGGTACGTCAAAGCTATATTTGCTGTATAGTTTGAAACGTACATGTTTTGATGCGTATTATTAATGGCAAAGTATAAGTATGAACCTACCTTTATTAATTGTTGATTTATTTTTGTTAGTGTGAACGAAATACTCTATTGTAGTTGTGGAAGATTTGTAATTAGGCTGTGAAGTTTCGTGCTCTTGTGATTACGCACTTTTTTTGTTTTGTGGATTATTTCCGCCATCGGCCTTATGGCGGCAGCGCGCTTCAACGCGATGGTTTGTCCGCCTGCCGCGCTGCGCGACGTCCGCTGGGCTCCACGTGTCGCCTCGAGGGGGAAACAGCCAGTGCGTGCAGTCGGGCCGGTAAGGAGGTCGCGGCCCTTCTGTAGTGGTGCACGCATCGCCGGTAGACACGGCGGCGCGCTCCGCGAGTTTCTGCGTGCCCCGTTCGACGGTCCGGGCGAGCACACCCCTCCCTGCAGGCGCAGCTGCTCACCTGGTGGGCACCAGTGTACCCCGGTCGACGGTCCGGGCGAATCACCGTATAGCTGCCGGGACCCCAGGGTCACGAGCGCCGCGAGCCGATGGCAAAGCTTGCGGCCGCCCCTCAAAGGAACGTGCACACACACAGCGAGGGTACGCCCACCCTCGTCGCCAGCTGTTGTGTAGTGTGGGGGTACACGGGCAGGGCAATGGGTCACCCTACACTCAGGGGCACTCTGGGCCGCTAACTAGTTCACACGTGGCCTAGGCCTAGAATAAAACAGACGGACACTGTGGGCTATGTTCACTTGCTGGTCACGTCGTCGCCAACTGGCGTACGTAGGCTCGCAGACCACTTTTATTAGCAGGGTCACGTGGGTCTACGCTGTGCGCCTAATGCCACCATGCCTAGGCGAGGCCCCCACACCTCGGAAAGAAGTCAGAAATCTCGGGGTCTGGCTAGATACTGATCTGTCTTTCGGACCACAGATTAACAG
Source organism: Lissotriton vulgaris (assembly GCF_964263255.1). Classification (NCBI taxonomy): domain Eukaryota; kingdom Metazoa; phylum Chordata; class Amphibia; order Caudata; family Salamandridae; genus Lissotriton; species Lissotriton vulgaris. The sequence continues at coordinate 2,050,791,611 of NC_141685.1, forward strand.
GGTGACGGGCATGTGCTTCAGCATTTTAAAAACTCTGCGGAAAGTCCTAATTCTTCTCCCTACGGCCGCCCGCAGAACGCTGGTGCATGCTCTAGTCACCTCACGCTTGGACTTTGGCAACCTACTCTATTTGGGAGCTACCTGTAAAGCGATTAATCGACTTCAGGTGCTACAAAATGCTGCAGCTCGCCTCATTTTAAACCTCCCAAAAAGATCGAACTCCAAGGCCGCCCTCCAGTCACTCCATTGGCTGCCAGTGAGGAGCAGAGTTGAATTTAAGTCCCTCTGTACCTGCCACCGTATCCTCGCTAAAAAGGCGCCAGCACCACTCCAGAACCTTATTACAAGGTACGCACCTACTCGTGCACTGCGCTCCTCGCATGGAGGCTTACTTAAGGTCCCTAGGGTGAAAAAGGCCTGTATGGGAGGAAGATCCTTCCGATACCTGGCGGCAAAAAACTGGAATAATTTACCTCTTAATCTCCGTCTGGACCCCTCCGAATCTAGTTTCCGGAGGAAATTAAAAACTTACCTCTTTTCTAAATAAGTGGGCTCCTCCCCTACTTCTCTCTCAGAGTGCTTCAGTTCAGCGCGGGGACACGCATTCTGCGTAACCAGGCGCTCTATAAATGCCCCTTAATAATAATAATAATAATGCGCCACCAGCGTAGGACAACTAGAACACAACAGAAACGGCAGTACAGGAAATTTGAATGCCCGTTTTCATAAAGCCTAAAGATGTTTCCAGAATAGCAAATACAGTCCTTATAGAAATCTCCTAGACTCAATAAACCAGCCTCTTTGGCATAAATCAATTTGTCTTACCAAGCGATACTTCACAATTGAAGCAAGGGGTTCCCTGGTTTTTCTTCACAAAACTCACAATGCACTACCATGGTCAAATTACTTTAATGTCCGAGGGCAAGATTGTTATACTGATGAAACGCACCAAACAACGGATTGCTCGGCCAGCCTTATTTCTTTTCCCATTTTAGTTGTTTTATTTCGGTTTTAGCGTCTTATAAGGAAATGTAGAAAAAATTGAAGCATTAAAAATACCACTAGATGTCACCAGAGATCTACAAAACAAACTAACTACCACTCTTGGGTTGCTCTGTGCTCGACTTTAGGCCGCCCAAATGAGTCGAACTGTAATTACATTTTTCCCAGAATGTCCCTAAAGGATTCTTTTTAGCAACGCCCGATCCACTTTTACACAGCTGAAGGTAGAATTAATTTCTGGTTTAAACGGGAGAAATACGGTGACTAAGGCTAGAGTGTTTAGGAAGTATATAACATATACAAACAAAAGAATGTAACACAAATGATGCAAAGAAGTGCTGTGCCGACGAAAAGAAGCCATCAGTGGGGAGAAGTGACTGCCCGCCTGCCATCAAGCCTTTAAGAGTTTTACTAAACTCTAAGTACAACAGTTATGTCAACTTAAATCAATTTAATTACCACTAATTCAGATGAGGGTTTATTATATAACAAAACATATTTTTATACGTTTTATATGTACCCTGCAGTAATAAATAAATAAAAAATATAAAACTAAGGACTCTGAACACTAGATACTCCACAGTGTTTTCAGAAAAAATACCTTGTCTCATTGATGAATGTGATCTCTTATAAGACACAGGTATTTAAGATTATAGATTGCAACATAAAAATCTATACCTATAAAGAGCTGAACAGCCATGCAGGTTCTGTTTAGTAATAGTAAGACAGAGACAGAGAGAGAGGGAGCTAGAGGGAGCAAGGGAGAGAGAGGGATCTAGAGGGAGCAAGACAGAGAGAGGGAGCTAGGGGGATTAAGACGGAGAGAGAAGGAGCTAGAGGGAGTAAGAGAGAGAGAGAGGGAGCTAGACGGAGCAAGACAGAGAGAGGGAGCTAGAAAGAGCAAGACAGAGAGGGAGCAACAGAGAGGGAGCAAGACATATAGAGAGGGAGCTATAGAGAGTAAGACAGAAAGGGAGCTAGAGAGAGCAAGACAGAGAGAGAGGGAGCAAGAGGGAGTAACAAAGAGAGAGGAAGGTAGAGGGAGTAAGACAGAGAGAGAGAGAGCTAGAGTGAGAGACAGAGAGAGAGGGAGCTATAGGGAGTAAGACAGAGAGAGAGGGAGCTAGAGGGAGTAAGACAGAGAGAGAAGGAGCTAGAGAGAGTAAGACACAGAGAAGGAGACAGAGGGAGCTAGAGGGAGTAAGATAGAGAGAGAAGGAGCTAGATGGAGCTAGAACGAGCAAGACAGAGAGGGAGCTAGAGGGAGAAAGGGAGAGAGAGGGAGCTAGAGGGAGCAAGACAGAGAGAGGGAGCTAGAGGGATTAAGACAGAGAGAGAAGGAGCTAGAGGGAGTAAGACAGAGAGAGAGGGAGCTAGACGGAGCAAGACAGAGAGAGGGAGCTAGAAAGAGCAAGACAGAGAAGGAGCTAGAGGGAGCAAGACAGAGAGGGAGCAAGACAGAAAGGGAGCTATAGAGAGTAAGACAGAAAGGGAGCTAGAGAGAGCAAGACAGAGAGAGAGAGGGAGTAACAAAGAGAGAGGAAGCTAGAGGGAGTAAGACAGAGAAAGAGAGAGGTAGAGTGAGAAAGACCGAGAGAGAGGGAGCTAGAGGGAGTAAGACAGAGAGAAGGAGACAGAGGGAGCTAGAGGGAGTAAAACAGAGAGAGAGAGGGAGCTAGACAGAGAGAGGGAGCTAGAGGGAGTAAGATAGAGAGAGAAGGAGCTAGAGCGAGCAAGACAGAGAGAGAGGGAGCTAGAGAGAGCAAGGGAGAAAGAGGGAGCAAGGGACCAGGCAAAACCTAAAAACTGGCTCTTCAGGCAGGAATAGTTGGCCCACAAGACCGCTCTCCGCTAGCACAGGGACACCTCTGCTAAGGAGGCTGTGCACTCTTGAAATCCTCATTCATTCAAAGTAGGATCACGCTCACACCTGCTATAGACAAATATTCCCCAAGATCACTTACAGCACCCACCACTTTACAAACTGGTCCCGCTCTGCCACCCGGGGAAAAACAATAGGAAATCCCCATGCATTTTTGGTTTGAAAAGACTGCAGACATTTGCGTTAAGATCTGCATTTAAGATCTAACTTGGCTGTTTTTGCAGATTGTTGCACAACAGCTGGATACTTTCTCAGAAATTTGATTGCACAGTCATGCTACATGCTATTGTGCCCTTAGGTATTATCCTAAATACAGTTTACATCTACTTATGAACTGTCTGGGTCAGCCATTAAGTCATCTATGTCTCTTTTTGCATGCGGTCAATACAGCTGGGTTTTTCGTTATATAACTATTTGCATTTAACATATCTCCCCAACCCCCACGAGGCGTAAATCATTTTAGGAATTGTGCCACCAATGGAGTTTGTATGCCTTTTTAGTGATTGTATTAATTTTTATTACAGTTGCACTACACTGTTCTCGCGTTGATTAAATGGATTGTTTCAATATAGTATAATTAAACTTGAAGCCAAATTCAATACATTAATATGCTGTGGGAAACAGGCAAAACATAAGTACACCAAAATGTGTAAACGAATAGGTAGACAGGAAACCTGGTACCCCAGTTGACAGACATAATGCCACTGCTCTTAGGTGATATCAGTCTTCACTGGCCGAACAACAATTGTGAGCAAAGACGTGGCCCCAGTGCTCTCATCAACGGCTAATCCGTCCCTGGCACGTAGAAAGTTTCTATCATCCTCCGAGGATCGGTGATGGCAAGAAGGTTGGAATGGGTCGTGACTCTGCAGTATCCCGGACGAGGCCGCAAACTATTAGTACATGTCTCAGCGCAGCAGCGTTAGCTGTATTGATAAGGCGCAGGTAAGCTGCCCACTTACTCTCCCCCATGCCCACGACACCGGCTGCAGCCTTACTGTGCTTACCTGAAAGTGGTCAGAGAGAAGCTGTAACCGCGCTCCGCCGCCATATTCTCAGCAGTAGTGAATGTGAAACACCAGAGAACCCGGCTGCTACCGCATGGAAATAGATAGAGGACAACAAGGAAGTATCAACTTGCGAAGAAGCAGCCTCCATATTGAAATAGCATTTACGTTCTCGCCCATTACAAAATCTTCAGCATATCCGTTTAAAATAGCATTTACGTTCTCACACATTACAAAATCTTCAGCATATCCGTTTATATAATGTTTCAATAAAACAGGACGACACGAAAAAGAAAGGGGCGTGTAAATGTGACGTTCCGCAGAAGACACCGTGCTTAGAAGAGCTTTTGTTGCATGTAAAACGGCAAAAAATGCAATAGGAGAAAGGGTAACTTCGCGCCGTTAATGCTTATCCTTTCATGAACAAACCAAACACACTGTGGAAAAATCCTGGGCGTAGAATTACTTTCTGTGTGACGCTGCTTTGACTGCTTAAGTCGGCAGACCCTGAGATTTTGTCCTGGTTCTAATGTTGCTTCATGAAGCAAGAAAGCCGGTATCAACCTCTGCCCTGCTGCACACGCCAAAGAGACCATGTATTCGACAAACAGATAAGAGGCCGCAATACCTCCGTCTAATAATACCCGGGAACTTCAGCATTCTCTTGTACTCTCGTCTTAGAACAGTGGCGGCTGGTGGATTTTGAAAGTGGTGAGGCGCAAAATGTTGTACACCAAGGTAAGAAGCGAGCGAGTGAAGCGAGCGAGCCCGAACTGCAAAATGAGGGTGCGGGGGAGTTCTCCCCCCGCAAGAAAATTTTGAAAACAATGCATTCAAATGGTGGGTTTTACACCACATATTTACTGCAAATTGTTGAAAAAAGGGGGATACAAATAAAGCATTTTGGAGCCAAAGTAGATGGTAAACAGTGAAATGCTTATTTGAAGAGCACTGTTTTTAGCGGTTTCCTAAAGCAAATAAAATTACCTACGTGGCATAAGTGATCTGGGAGAGAGTTCCACAGGACAGGAACTTGTACAGAGAAGCTACAGCCTCCTTTACTTTTCTTCACCAATCTGATTAGGGATGTATTTCTTGACTCTCCTATCCACAAAGCAAGTAGCCATGCCATTCAGGATCTTAATGCGGATACAGCAGGTCTTAAACTGGATCCTTTGTCTGGCTGGAGGCCAATGCAGGGCCATCAATAAGGCAGTGACATCTGTGATCAGTGAGTTTACATATCAGACATACAATTATACACAACATAGTCCCAAAGTCCTGATTTACATGCAAAAGCTCAGCTTTACAGCTTCTTAAGCTTCACACTAGTTATAGTTTTCGGCAAGAAATTTCGAGGTTGCAAGAAGGAATGTTTGCCAATTCTCAAATCTATAAAAAAAAAATCACTAGACACCATGTAGCACAACAAGACAGAACGTAGCGCCAAGCAAAGCATATGAACACATCACAGCTCAATACAATATCACAACTCAAGGGACACCACTACATCGCATCATAGCTCACTGCAAGCACATCACAACATCATAGCTCAAGGCAACTTGTAACATCATAAGACACATCACACCACCACAGAACAGCTTGTCACAGTATCTGGATGTACTGTTTCAGGCTCCATTCTGGTTTTTTAACCATCACAATCTTAGTAAGTATTGTACAACAAAACTCACTAGTAAATCAGCATGTCAAGGTAATGCAAAGCAAAACTCAGAATCAATAGTAACATCAAAATATTATTATTCATTATTATTTAGTGCACAAAAGTAAATACTTGGAACGCTTCCACACTACTAAAAACGTACTGAAACAGCTTGCGACACTTAAAAACTATTCACACAAAGGTTGACTGGTCACCCTTCAGGTGATTATTGCTCTATTTGTGTGTAATCTGGGTACTAATGTGGTCAAACCTCCGCCCAGTGTTAACGTGCAAAAAATGACAACAGTATGAAGTAATACTATCAAACAAGGTGCCACATTAAGCCACATAATTTGCTTTTTCTTGGCACATCCGCCGCATTATTTAGCCCTCCCCTGCCGCATAATTCCAGTGCCCTTGAATATAGCCAATCAAGGTGGGAATACCCTGCACTATGTCCAAAAAAAACCTTGCCAGTTGTTACCTCCTAGTCCTTTCTTATGCACACTGTTGAAGGAAATTGTACACACGTTAATACAATTCATGTTCAATTTTCCTTCATAGTTTTATCCTAGATCAGTTCGCAGAGAAAGCAGACGACAGGCTGTTCAAACAGAAATCACCAGCTGAGACAGCAGCATTTGGCATCAAACCCCCTACCCATTAAAGGGATCAATCAGAAAAGTAGCATTAGAAATCTTTCTCACAATCTCATTGACATAACCTCGATGTATGGTTTGATATTGCATCGGATGCTTGTTCTACAGAGACAGCCTTGCGGGTGGCAGGTTTTCTTCTTATTTATTTCATGTCTTGATGGATGGCCAATTGCCTTTGTGGACTAAGAGGTCATTGCGTTCATGAGGTTGCCATGTTTGATTGATCCATTCGAATGTGAGCCACACCAGGGGTTAAAAGTGGGTGGCGGACTCCTTAGAACCATTTTGGACTCCGACACCTATGAGTGTTCCAAACTAACACTGCTTTTTGCTCTTCTAGGTCTCAGTAAGAAAACAAAAGTGAGATTACGGAAATTTCCTACATGAAGGAGATTAGTGCTAGCGTGTGCAGTATGCACTGACTGCCGGAAGCAAACAGGCTTCACTACTTGATTCACCTTCACATCACATGTCAGGGAAATAAACTTTCAGAGCCTCATTGTGGGCACGTAATGAACAACACGGGGATTCACTTGAGCTGATAATGTGATGCAGCACCCCTGATGTGACAGGTGCACAAACCACCAGCTGTAGTTTTACTCCAGGAGAACACCTGAATTATGAATAAGTTAAAAAATGTTTCCTCCAATAGTAATTTCTAACAATTTACCTAGCAATACCGCGCTGTTCCATAGCTCTGAGCAGTTATAAGGGCAAATAAATGGAACCAGGGAGAGAGCTGGCGTTTCCCACTTAATAGGGCTTTAATGACCTGCCAAAGGTCCTAACCACTGTAATTGTAGGAGAAATTGTGTATGGGGTAATAAGTAATGGAACATCTCACCTGTGGATTGCACTGGCAGTAACAGCCCCTGGCAAACGCACCTGCACTAGAGCATTCTGGGACAAGCAAGGAAGGCAGGGAGCTCTCAGAGGCAGGTTACTTTGGATCTGTCCTCAACAGTGGCCTGCCCCTTTCATGCTCTGTGGTTGAATCACCGTTATTTACTTTACCAGTGATTTCTTCAGGGTTTTGGGTCAGCATATAAATTGCACGTTATGAATTCTCCCCTTATTGTACCTGTAGTCAGACATGGGACAAAAACACACATATATACATATATTACACGAGTTGTGTCTCAACAAGAAGCACCGGTTCAAGTGCTGGTTTGAATGTGGCATTTCTACTTCTGGTTACTGGCAATATTTGATTATACATTACCAGGTGGCTTCCACTGTTGTGCCTACCCGGCCCCCGTGGAAGAATGTATGACTGTTGGACGCCCCTAAACCTTTAGTGGGTCCCGTCAACCGCCTATTGGTCGGTATCTGCAGTAAAACAATCGACAAATGTGCATTGTATTGTAAGCTTGTAAACTTTTATTAAGCAGAGCTGCTTCGCCCGTGCAGATGGTGTGTCTGTGCCACCACTTCAATGTTATTCGTTCAGCCAGCCCATGAACCATGGCTGTAATTAGGCCTAAATGTCCTGATCATAAAATTCTTTCCTCCTCCGAGGGACAAGGCAACCTAGTCTTGAGCGAACTTCTATTTGGGAGCCAGCAATGAAAAAACATAAATAAACATGACTTCATTTGTCAGAGGATTTCTATTAAAAAATCTGAGTGACAATCAATGCAGTTTAAGCACCAGGAACAGAATATTTGCACATTCTATGCCACTGTAGAGGGTCTATTACATCCCAGTCCCTTTTCTAAATATGGAAAAAAAACGATCACGTGTTAATGATTTTCAAAAAAGTTCTTGTTAAAGCCCTTGTGGAAATTCCAGTTGACAAGTTACAAATAGGTTCTCCTGACCTACCTGTGGCATATGGGTTTAATAACGTTTCACTGCATGTGCCCACTGTGAAAAAAAACCATTATGGAAATTCTCCTTATTAATAATAAAAAGCTGAAACCAATAGGCACATTTAGACCAACCATTTTAGACAATTATTGACATTACAAATCAGCTCTAATCTGCAACCGCCATCAGCTGAGATTTCCACCAAGGGTGCTCTGTACATATAACCATATTATGACGCAGGAACTTATAAACAAATAGTCATCATATCTCTTTATGTTTGGAGTCTGACCTCTGGGGTCTGCATGGCCGACAGAACAGTAACACGAGTGCTCTTTTCATTGTGCCCTAACTCGTGTGAAATGCTGTGATTTCCTTCTTAAATGGGCTGCGTGTGGTGTCTTTGATCGTTCCTTTATTTTTCTATTGATACACTTTCCAGAACTTTTAGTAAATGATTGCGAGAGGGACAGGAGCATGGGGCACTCATCCTTGACCCATGGGAGTGCTAAAAAAACAGACAGGCTCTCCACTCTTCAGCCTTGTGAAAATACTGCAGTAATTTGCTGGTGCTTCAGTGGGAAGACAGGCGTGACGTTGACATCCATGACTGCATGAATGGGGTGTTCAAAATTACAGTTTTTAAACTGCAGGAAATTGTGATTTGCGGCCCAAATTATCTTGAGGGCAGCTAGTGATGGATAAATACGGGTGGGGGGAGGTTTAAAATGCTATTTGCGCACAGCCTGGGCGATCTATAGAAGCCAGAAGGGCTGGGATTGAACCAGTCTTGCGACAGCTTGACATGTGACTGGTAGAACGGCTGTCTTGTGGTGGATTTTAAATGTTAGTACAGTGAAGGATTGACTTCAAGATGCCTCGTTTCCTTAGAGCATCTAATGAAACTGTAGCAATTATCTCTCACTACGGATTACGGACTCCGGTTTTAACAGAGTTCCTGTGAATTAATTGTGCATTGCTTACTTGAGGGCAGGGTCGGATTGGGATCACAGTTCGGCCCGGGCACTGACGAAAAAAGTGGCCCACATTCAAGAGGCGTGGCCCATATTTAAGGGCGTGGCCCACATTCAAGGGGCGTGCCCTTTCATGAAACACCATTTGCACAGACAAGGAATGAAAGTGGGAGGATACTGTTCTTGCACACGACACAGGGCCAAGGTGACAACGGCCTACATGCTGAGCAACTAAAAAAAATAGCAAGGCCCCTTTTTGTCAGAAAATTATTCCAGCCCTTCAGCACAGGAGCACCTGAAAAGCAGCAAAGCCCCTGCTATTACTAAACTACTCAGCCTTCCCTAGACCTTCAGCTCAGGAGCACATGAACAGAGGTAAGGTCCCTGCAATTAGTAAATTAATCAACCCTCCAGGCCTTGGGAAAATGTCCTGGCAGGGGAGCACAAAACACAGCTTTCTGGGTCATCCAAGGTAGCCAGGTAGCCAGGGGGGAGGCTGAGGTGAAGCTGGTGCATGGGAAGTGCCTTCCCAGCCCTGCTCCCGCCCTCGGCAGCTCTGTGACCGTCCTGACGCTCTCAGTAGCGGTCGCTCCCCAGGCTCCCTGCTCTGATCCTGGCATTGGTTGGCTCCCTGACAGACTCCTGACATCGCTAGGCTGCTCATTTGATAAGTATTGTTTTGCTGACTGCCGTGCACATTCACGCTATTGTGCGACTAGGCCTGCCAATTTGCATATTTATTATCAGCTGCGCTCGCCGTGTTGCTCGTAGCCATACGTGTGTTATTTTAAATACTTTTTGAAGCGCTTGTCAGAATTGCGATTTGGAGATTTGCAGCGCTTTACAGTTTAGTTGCAGAAGCTGCTTGATTGTTGCCCAGCCTCTCTGCAGTCTCGTTCCTGGGACTACTACGGCCATTTTGTTGTTGTTTTGCCCTGCAGACCCTCCCCTTCACCTCGCACCCGCCTCCCAGCTGACCCTCCCTCGCCCCTTCCCCTCCACTATCCGCATATGACAGATGCATTTTCACGCAGCGTTCACGCGCAGCGGTCGCGCCGAAGGTGCGCCAAAGTAAGCCCGTCTACGCCCGTCCGCCCCTTCGCCTGCCATTCCTGCAAATTTGCCAGCATCAAGACCCATACCACATCCACTAACTCCAAACACAGCTCCGACTCTAACCACCTGAAGTGCATCCTGCTGAACACCCGCTCGGTCCACAGACACGCCATCGAACTCTGGGATCTACTCGACACTACATCACCGGAGGTCGCCTTCCTTACTGAAACATGGATGAACGCATCATCAACACCCGATATCGGCATAGCCATCCCGGACAATTACAAGATCATCCGAAAAGACCGCACCAACCAAACAGGAGGAGGCATCGCCATCGTCCATAAAAACACCATCCGCATCACAACCAGCTCCGATGATAACCTTACAACCGCCGAACACCTCCACTTCCAGGTCCATACCGACCCTAGAACCACACTCAGAGGCACCCTCATCTACAGGCCTCCAGGAAAAGGTAAACAATTCAGCGAAGACATCACCGACTTCATCAGTCCACATGCCCTCGCCTCCGAGAACTACATTCTACTAGGAGACCTCAACTTCCACCTGGACAAGAAAAACGACAGCAACACCACCACCCTTCTTGACAACCTGGCCAATCTCGGCCTCAAACAACTTGTGGACACCCCCACCCATGTAGCCGGACACACGCTCGACCCAATTTTCACCTCCAGCAAACACATCTCCTTCGATCGCACCACAGCTCTCCACTGGACGGACCACAGTTGTGTTCACTTCAGCTACAAAACCACCTCGACCCACAACCCCCCACAACCTATCCCCCGAAGAAAATGGAACAAAATCACCACCGACCAACTCCTCACATTGCTCAACCAAAACCCACCCGCCCTCTCATCGGACCCAAACCAAGCTGCCATCAAATTCAAACAATGGATCACTCACAGCGCTGACGAATTAGCACCCTTGAAAAACCATCACACCAAACAAGGCAGTAAAAAGGCCCCCTGGTTCAACGATGACCTCAAGAAATCCAAAAAGTTATGCCGCACTCTCGAGAAAACATGGAGAAAAAACCCAACCACCGACAACATGATCACCTTCAAGGCAGCCACCCGCACACACCACCAGCTGATCCGAGCCGCAAGAAATCAGCACTCAAAATTCGACTCGACAACAACGCCCATAACAGCAAGGAACTATTCAACATCGTCAAAGAATTCACCAACCCCACCGCAGCCTCAAACGACATCTCTCCCTCCCAAGACCTCTGCAACTCGTCATCCTCCTTCTTCTACAACAAAATTGCTGACATACATAACAGCTTCGAAAACAGCTCCAACAAACAATCCTCTCCACCCCCCTCAGAACCTAAACCGCCCTCTAACAACCTCAGCGCCTGGTGCTGAGGAGGCCGAGGAGAGCCAACTCACAGAAGGCGCTGGACGCCCTCTACTGGCTCCCCATAAAGAAGCGTGTTTTGTTCAAATGCTTGGTTATGTGCCACCGGATTGTCTGGCTAAGGGCCCCTGCCTATCTTCGGGACCTAGTCTGCAGATACGAGCCTTCCAGGGCCCTTCGCTCGGGTGGTACGGGGCTGCTGACGGTTCCGCGGATTAAGAGATCCAGAATGGGAGGGCGTTCCTTCACATTACTAGCCGCCAAAAATTGGAACAAACTCCCGCTAGCTCTTAGACTAGAGAGCAGAGAGGGACCATTTCGTTCTCTGCTGAAAACCTACTTGTACATACTGTAAGGCTCTGGGGAGGGGGTCTCCTCTGAGGTCTGTTTGCTTCTTCTCCACTAGCGTGGGAACACGCCGTGATGGCGTTACTGAGCGCTCTACAAAATCCTTTATTATTATTATTATTATTAGTGCGCTATATAAATTCTTGAACTTGAACTTGAACCATTTACTGTAGTATTACCCTTGTACCTGTGTATGGTACCCTTTTGTGACTTGCATACGTCACTTTTCTCTAGTAACACACTGTTTTCTACCTCTCACTTTTGTTTGCTTTAGATACTTGCACAAGTGCCACCATTGTCTTGTGCCATTGTTCTTGTGCTGGAGTGTCTGCCATTAATTGCAGTATTATACCTCCACTTGTATTTTGTACACTTTTGTAACCTGCACACATATCTCTTTTTCCTCCTGTAATGTATCGTTTGCTCCTCTTGTATTTTGGTTGCTCACTATTGTCACTTTTGATTCATGTAACTTAACGTTTGCTTTTGTAATTTGTCCACTTATAATTTTCTCCTCATGTATTATTGCTCTTCCTAGTGTGAAGCGCTCTGACACCTTCGGGTAAAGTCCGCGCTATATAAAATCGCATAAATAAATAAATAAAACAAAAAAATTCCAAACATCACCAGGCCTCCACAGCAAGACCCATTCTTCCTCGCCCACTATGCCCTGAATGTGAAGGGCTGTGGGCGAGGTGTTAAGACTAACACCGTTTCTGGGCTGCATGGGCGCCAGGGGGCCGAGGTGCAAATGGCTCAAAGGCCTGAGAAACACCTGGCCCACAGGGAGGCCGATTATTGCAAACAATCACCCCTCCCCAGCCCAGCCTCAGCTTGATTGCTTGGCAGGGTAGGGGTGAAGGAGAGCCCACAGCTGACAATCGCTGTCCGGCCGCACAGCGAGGCTGCTTTCATTTTCTCTGTCTGTCTCCGTGCACTCGTTGGGCCGTTTTTTTTTCTCCCCTTTCCTAGTCCACTCTCTGTGGACTGGGACAAGGGAGAAAAAAAACGGCCCACAGAGGGCACTGAGGCACCGGCTCTTCGGCCCATTCCCGAATGCCCGCTGCCAATCCGCCCCTGCTTGAGGGAACAAAGAACAGAAGTGCAGAGGAAAACTGTAGAGACATCTCTCAAAGCGATAGATCAACTCCACTGAGTTATCAAGATTAGTCCGAAAGGAAAATTGGTACTCTCTCGAGGGACCTGAAACAATGGAACTGGGGTTACCCAAGGTCAGCCAGTAAAAGCACAGCAAGTGTGGTGTAAACTTTATAACACAAGCTTCATTCATTTGCGTTTTCCAGGACTCAGCTGTGAATATTTACACTACAGATGAATTCAGCACGCCAGAATCTGTAAACTTAAGTTACTGCGCTATTTTGTTTTCTCCTTACCGCCGTGCCCTTATCAATTTACTGGATTGGGAGCAGCACTAGGGGGCCATCGAGGCTGACACTGCTCCGCAGCTCTTGCCGGCCAGTTTGAAACACAGGGACCACCTGGAGCTCTAATAATGGCTCCAACTCACGGTCCTGCCATCAACAACAGCGCCGCAGGAAGCAGACAGCTCGAGTCTGCAGTGGTCTTCAGAAGTCCTGACAGACTGTGCAGACTCGATGTCTCTGCTTCCCGCCTGCCTGCAGCCTGCCACACCCTTTCCCAACTCGCCACAGGGCAGCCCCCTGTGACGTGTTGGGAAAGGGTGGGGTGACCCCTCCCTCCACTCCCTGATTGACGTGCGGCCCCAGTGTTACAGGGCTTAAGAATAAAACGCCCGAGCTAATTTTGCACGTACAGCTTCAGGGGGTGGAGACTGGTCTTTTAGGCAATGTATTTGCCGAGCTGATGACCTCACAACCCCCAGGGCTGTGGGATCCTCCGACCGGCAAATACATTAGGCTGTGGCCCTGCCCACCGGCAGCGCCAGCACATTCACGAAGCATTCACTGACTGGTAAGCTGCAACCAGTGTGTGCGCAATGTTTTTTAAAAACTAGGATAGTTAAGAGAATGGCTGAACGAAGGTGAAAGTAAAGGGGGCGGAGCCCCGGCGCCCCTAGCCAGAAACCGCCACTGTCTTAGAATACCTGGGCAAAAGTGCTTGACAAAAGGATGGGAGATGCACAGTTAGCCCATAGGACCCCCTTCTTACATCTCAACTCATGCCTCCTACTGACCTTGCCAAAGTCTCGGTCAGTCCTGTGGTGAACAAGGTCCATCACCTTCCCCTGGCGCTGCAAAAAGGAGGAGCGCATCGAGGAAGCCGCCCAGTAAATGATCTGAAGCCTTGTAGGCTTTGATGCAGTACTCCATGGTGTAGTGTTGCGCTCTAGTGTTTCCGTCATCACGAGACAGAAGATGCTAGGAGCGCGGGCGGCTATCTTAGGCCATTGTAACCCAGCAGATAGCCAGAGCTGGAGCTTGCCCCCGGCGCTCTTAATAAATAAATAATTACTTAAAGTGCACAACGTGTCTCCCTCATTTTTACCCCCAACGCCTCACCAAACATGGCCAGTAGTGAAAGGCTTCTGAGATCTCCCACAATAGCCACTAGTTCAGGTAAAGATTCTGCTAGGATGTCCACAGCCGCAGTTACCAAGATGTCACTCCCTGCAGTCAAAGAATAAAGCCCCTTCAAACGTGTATCCTTTACAAGCAGTGGTCAATTTAGTTCTCTAAACGAAGGGGGGACTCAGAGGTTAAAGTCATTTTTAAAACAGTTGCTCCAATTTTGTAAGATCTTGACAAATACTCGATAGTTAATTTGAAAACTACTTTTTCCACCAGATTGCTGCTACTAAATTCACAGGAGAACTGATTTGTTGTACATTAAGTACAGGTCTTCCCTGACACAGCAAAGGTTATACATCAACTACCAGGTCCCCAACTTTTTTCTATGCTCCGCACTCCTAGGAAATGTTTGATTAATGTTCGCACCCCAACAAAAGTCTCCCAGAATTCCTATTATGCATACAGTATGTGATTTCCCTCTTTGTCACACCCCCTGAAATGCCATCTTGTGCTCCATGGGGGTACGGACACCCCAGGTTGGGAACCCCTGTTCTACCAGGAGAGAGCTCTTCCCTTTCTTCTACACATACCTGCAGAAAATGGGTTTAATTTTTGTTCTAAATGCCCTGCCTATTGAGCCAGGGACACACCAATTCACTTTTTAAATATTTTGTTTAATTTGAGAACTAAAGAGGTTGTTGTTAAAGTTGTTTGCAGCTTACTTGTGTCTGATTTGGCATCTCGGTCATCCTGCTCAAGTTTTGGAAAATCCAATGATAACATCTGCAGCTTCTTAAAATCATCATGAAGATACACATTCTTTATTTCACATGAGGGCTCAATCTGTACTCGATGAGAGAACTGAATCAAAACAAAAATAATATCTATAAAATAATTACAAAATATGCAATAAAAGTAAATACAATACTAGGAGACGGAACATTTAAATTAGAATGGATTTACTAGCTTCACATAACACAATACTTTGGTCACCCAGATTATGTTTGTGTGTCTTGAATTCAATTGAAGGCAAAGGGCTGAAACAGTTTAAGTGCTGCAGCCTCTTGCCTAGTTTCCATGCACTCAAATCTCCCCCTCACCAGTGTACAAATACATCTAGAGCAAAGAAAAGAAAGGACACAATTATTTAGAGACTTTGCAGGTTCTTTTTATGTCTCGGCTAGGCAGCGCATGCGCTGTCTCGTCGAGAGATGCTGTATACAGTATTGTGGAGGAAGCTCCGCCCACTTTCCATCTATGTTTTTCATTGGTTACAATCATAAATGCTGCACTTCCCTGGCTATTGGCCCCTTTACTCCAAATGTATATATATATTTACATACACTTATTCTAAACAGAACTCATTTACGTACTGAGGCGTTTTGGCCCTCCTGTACCTGTATTTGACAATCCTAGTTACCAGAGGTTAGACAGAAGGGGCACTTAGAGAGCAAAGTTCCTATTGGCCCGTGCTTTGACCAGCACAACCAAGTGCAGCACCCAAGCTAATATGCTGCATAGCTAAATACATATAAGGTCCCAAAGGCGACACCGATTGCATTGCAAATGCTTGTTCTGTTTGTACTGACCTGGTAACCCCCGTGAGTGTGGTGCGTTCTTTGAACGAGGAGCCTTCACATTTTAACGGACCCACTGCCGTTTTCACCGCACCCGCCCTGAAGAGTGCAGAAGGCGCTTTGGTGGACCTTGGAGCCTAGCAGCAGCACTGCATACGCCCAGCACCGCCATTGAGACACCCTGACACGGAGCCGTGAAACGGCAGCCATTCAGGTTGTTAAGAATGCGTGAATAGTCCGCACCTTACTCCGATCAACAGGATGCCGAGTGGTTGGCGAGGGGGTGCCCTGTGAGTGCTTGAAAACTGCGGCTTAAGGCATCAACGGGAGACACCACATGCAAATTGATTGCTGGACTACAACTTCCATGAGACACTGCGGCATAAGCCTAGCCTGAAATGAGGCGTGTCATATAAAATGGACTCGTTTGCTTCACTTAAAGTATTGCTCGTCTTTTCCCTGAAGAAGAAGGCAAGACCTTCGAAACGCGTCGGACTGCATACGAGACGAACTTTGGTCCCTGAATTCATCAGAGACTCTCTCCTGTGCCTTAAGCTATCGTGCACGCTGCTGTGAATAAAGCACTGACCTGGTAACCCCCGTGAGTGTGGTGCGTTCTTTGAACGAGGAGCCTTCACATTTTAACGGACCCACCGCCGTTTTCACCGCACCCGCCCTGAAGAGTGCAGAAGGCGCTTTGGTGGACCTTGGAGCCTAGCAGCAGCACTGCATACGCCCAGCACCGCCATTGAGACACCCTGACACGGAGCTGTGAAACGGCAGCCATTCAGGTTGTTAAGAATGCGTGAATAGTCCGCACCTTACTCCGATCAACAGGATGCCGCGTGGTTGGCGAGGGGGTGCCCTGTGAGTGCTTGAAAACAGCGGCTTAGGGCATCAACGGGAAACACCACATGCAAATTGATTGCTGGACTACAACTACCATGAGACACTGCGGCATAAACCTAGCCTGAAATGAGGCGTGTCATATAAAATGGACTTGTTTGCTTCCCTTAAAGTATTGCTCGTCTTTTCCCTGAAGAAGAAGGCAAGACCTTCAAAACGCGTCGGACTGCATACGAGACGAACTTTGGTCCCTGAATTCATCAGAGACTCTCTCCTGTGCCTTAAGCTATTGTGCACGCTGCTGTGAATAAAGCACTGACCTGGTAACCCCCGTGAGTGTGGTGTGTTCTTTGAACGAGGAGCCTTTATATATATATATATATATATATATATATATATATATATATATATATATATATATATATATATATATATATAGATATATATATATATAGATATATAGATATATATTTACATACACTTATTCTAAACAGAACTCATTTACGTACTGAGGCGTTTTGGCCCTCCTGTACCTGTATTTGACAATCCTAGTTACCAGAGGTTAGACAGAAGGGGCACTTAGAGAGCAAAGTTCCTATTGGCCCGTGCTTTGACCAGCACAACCAAGTGCAGCACCCAAGCTAATATGCTGCATAGCTAAATACATATAAGGTCCCAAAGGCGACACCGATTGCTTTGCAAATGCTTGTTCTGTTTGTATGTTCAACACACAATGAAGTCAATCAATTGTATTTTATAGGTTTGTACATCTATTTTTCATGGATATGTGATTATGTTGTAGTATGCTTTATGTATTAGCATTTATCAGAAAATGTATAAAAATATATTTTGAAACTGATTAATAAGAATTTCTGTACTCAACAAAATCAATTTTATAATTTGAATAAATAGTTGTTGATAAACCTACACAATTTAACAACATAGTCATGTGTATATATTTATCATAATGCACTTTGTTTCGTGTATTATCTTTGGAGTGTAGCCTGAAATCAAAAACCTATCATTATTGAATAACTTGCATTTAGCATTTGTCTTTTCCCCTAGTGTTGTTTTCCCTAGAGCTAGCAAGTTTACATGTTCTTTGTAGGGGTACCCTTCTTCTAAACTCCCAATTGGCTGCCTTGTACTGGGCAGAAATTTGGGGATACATTACCCTAGATGCTCTTACCATAAGCGAAAACAAGTTTGCTTGCCAACTACTCCACCTCCCCTCGAGCACTCCCCTAATACCGATGTTTTGTGATGCTAACGTAAAAGAAGTGGGAGATGTAGCTAGACCAAGACCCCTCCTATACTGGGTGAGGCTTTGGACCACTGAAGACTTGAGGTTGTATCAGACGGCAGTCGAAGAACTGCCAGCCCTCGACAAAGGTCTCACCTTCCCATGCCTCAAATAGGCCCACCAATGGTTTGAAAGACTGGATCTCTGATCCTTCTGAGCAGAACCTGCCTCTTTGGTGGCTACTTCCAAGCTGCAGCTAAAACAAGCCTTTACAAAGCAATAGGTCTTTCATTTGCGAGACTTTGAGCTATTTGCACTGTAAATGTTGATAGCTTAAATTCCCGCAAATGCGAGAACTATTGAATTGCAAATATTGTTTGTTTTCAAGCACCCCAAGTAGCACTTGCACTTAATAGAGGCCAAGCCCCTTTCTTTAGACGAGACGCGTGTATTAAGTGCAAGCACGATATGGGGTGCTTGGAAACAACCCACTAAAAAAATACTTGGAAAGCAATAGGTGACATATTTGCGAGAGTTTAAGCTATTGTCATTTTCAATGCCAAAAGCTCAAATTCTCCTAAATGTGAGGCCAATGGCTTTGCAAACAAGTGCTTGCCATTATCCTGACAGTGTAAGCGCGCATGGCACGCTGAATACAAGGAAAGCACGTCATGCCTGCAGTAGGGCAAAACCCATTAAAGAAAAAAGCGCTTACAGAGTCAATATCACAGATGGTTAACAACCTTAGTAAAAGGGCCTGTCCTCATGGGAGGTTACAAATGAAGACAAGGCGGTACTAAGGGGGAAATTGTAAGCAAATTACCGGATCAGAAGCCAGCATTTACAAAGGACTAAGACACAAGTCAATGAAAAATATGGACGGAGAGTGGGTGGAGCTTCAAGTGCATTCTCTAATACAGCATGCCTCACTAAGCAGCACATGCGCTGCCCAGGTTCGACCTAAAAACGTTATTGGGAGTATATCCTCACCAGTCTTTTTTGTAGTTCCTCTCTTGGTAGGCTGACATATCAATTCTGGTCTACTAAGGATTGTTCCTCTCATGAATCTTTTCTTGACCTCCCTCTCCAGCAATTAGCAAAAACCTTATATTTAAAATGTAGCTATGACGCACTGGAACTGCGGTCATTCACAGCACTATGGGGCTCTAATAGGAGTGCTGTTTATTCACCTGTATGCACCTTACGTCTGCTATCTGCAAATTAAACTATACAACATGCTATTTTTCTGTCCAGCATATGCAAAGCCAAGAGGGAAATGGATACGCCCACTGTGCAAGCAATATAGCGTTCGGAGGGCAATACATCCATCTACACTGTTTTTACTCTAAGTACGTTTTTATTCATGGCTGGGCTTGTAAGGAAAGCTAAAAGTCTTACATTTTAGATCAGGAGAAAATGGTTACTAACACTGACTTCTTCTCTTGAACATGAATGCGTTTATTACTCTTTGCTTTCTTACGAGAATTATTTTATTTATTTTTTAACTGTTTTTTATTACAGATTTTAAGTGATTTTCAATGGTCTATACAGTCTCTAAATACTGTCCTTAAATGATTGAGTTTTAAGGAATCAAATTTCCGAACGTTATACATTTGAGACAAAATTCTGGGCACACATCCGAACGATGCAGGAAAGGAACAGGATACTGTCTAGCTGGTCAATGCCTGCTGGGTGCTCTTAAAAATCTATTTCAGCACTTCACACAGGAAGCAAATCATAGACTGTAACCTGGATAATCAAACAAAGGAGACAGTCTTCTATAGAGACTTTCTTGATACTTAGCAGTCTAATTCTCTCCCTTAAACACAGAAAATCAGGCCAAATGTACGTATCTTATCATTTTAATAATATTGTAAACTTAAAAAATAGCCTGGCAAGTAGACAAGAATGAATGAATGAGCGGCAACTGCTGACCACAACCAAGAATGAAAAGCAGCTAACCATTGCCCTTCTGCGTTTCAGAAGATATTAGGACAGACGTTCTAGAAAGCGAGTTCGCCAAAAATGACATTTTAGGGGCAGCTCGTACGTCTGCTTTCCCAGATAACTTAAAACCATGCACTAATCATGTGCCACCCATATGAGAGCAATCATTAGCAAATGAACTCTGTGCTCGCAAGGCAGGCACTACCGTCGTCAGTTCGTTTGAAAAACAGGACATTAAGCCCCTTGGTAATCCTGCGTTTTACCTTAACTGCAGAACGTTCCTAAATCTGTTAACCACCAAACGTATGCACTTCTGCCCATCAAATCCAAGCGTTCCAAGAATAGACGCAAAGCCACTCAAGGCAAAAGTGGAAAGTGTTAAGGCCTTAAGAGGCGGTCATGTAAATGATTAGGCGAAGCTTAGCAAGAAGAGCCCTGGATTTAGAAGCACATCACTGCAAATGTCACAACAGACTTATGCACCAACTCCCTAAAGATTGATTCGCTTTTATATTCCCTCTCTCACACAAACATTTTGCAGATCTGATCGGATCTATACTAAAATGACAAAATGACAAGAGAACCAATTGAAGTCAATATTTCTTTTTACAATTTAATGAGAACATTTTCTGTCAGGTGGGAGTTGATTGATTTTTGTTTATTTTTTTTTGTTTAAACTAAGAATCCACCTGAAACCACTCTGCTTTACTAAACTCCCAACCCTTTTTTCCTTACCAGAAAGGCACTTCGCTATATTGTTTCACTATTCGTTTTGCCTTTGCTGTGCTCTGTGCTAGACCAGCTACAGTGCATAGCTAATAATAATCTACAAAAAGAAATTTGGAAAAGAGAGCTTAAGTCAATGAGTCTGCTATGATTTGCAATGTAAGAAACCAATACCAAAGGGTATTTAGGAATAAAAGCAATATTTTGCTAAAAAAAAGTCGGACAAGTTCAAAGTAATATCAGTACATTGACCACAATATGTCATCCAGAGAGAAGCAGTTCTCCTTTTTGGGTAAAGCGTTTTAGAAATTCACTATGGCATACGAAGGCAAATAAGATTGTTTGGGTCATGTATAACCTACATCTTTGGTTGCTTTCAGGTTCAAGCCTTCGTGCCAGTCTGGGCCCAGGGCACTGCCCACTTCCGCAGGTCGTCTGCTGCTGCCTTCATCTGGCTCGCCTTCTGTAACCAGGTAAGAACATGTCATGCATCATCATCACTCACAGCGCACTACCAACAGTCTTTATGTATGTGATTGACACTGTAGGGGCACATAGTAACGACAGCATTACTAAACAGATCTCTGGGGACTTTTTCAGAAGCTCCAGAACAATGAAGGGTTACAGGGCTGAAACTGCAACGAGAGCCTTTTAGGGCTGGTGTCTTTCTGGTTGCCTTTCCGATTAACTAAAAATATATAAAACAATTGAGTTCTTTCTCTTTCTTCACCACTACACTACAACTGACATCTTAAATAGCCCTAACCTAAAAAAAGCAAAAGAAAACATAATGAGAAATAAACTCAAATTAACTTGGTGAACACACATAGGCCATTCCATTACCTGGAAAAAACTTGAAAGACATGAACATGCCCTTCACTCCCTCATTAATGATAGAGATAAAGACTGCTCTTGCACAAGGAGCAGACCTGCATAAATGAACAAGAATTTGCAATGCAGTCGGTCTCGCCTTTGGGATCTTTTATGTTTTTAGATATGCAGCACATTAGCCTGGGTGCTGAAACATCTACTGTTCTTATACATGGAGGGAAAGTAAGCACATGTGTCACATGTCAGGTATGGGAACACATGGAGAGAAATATGGCCTTTCAGCTGGAAATGGTATAGTCCAAAGCTCTGTTTTTAATATAAAATCAGGGCCATCGGTGGTCATATGACTGAAAATCCAAGATTTAATTTTTTTTTTATTGTCTACAGGTGCTCGTGGAAGACCATTTCTATGGACTGGAATCTAGAGAATGCTAAAGTGATTCTGGTATTGTACTGACCTCTGCTGGTCGTTTTCTATCAAGAAAGTTAAATAGAGGCAGTTGAACAGAAAAAAAGTCCTAAGCGGAAGCAGACAAGTCCTAGGGCTGATCTCCAGAGGCCGCAAAGTATATACACATACAAGTATATAATAAGTATATACTAAAGTACCTTAGAGTGGTCTCGAATGCTCAACCTAAAAACCAAAGAGAGTACCGCTCCCTTCTCAAGCCTGGATCTGTAGATGCGTTAAACACCAAATATATAGGATAGTTCTTGAGGAGCCGCGACCACGTCAGCAGGGCTCAGGAGGTTCAATGAAGATCTTGAAGGTTCAAGATCGAGCCGCGACGAGGTCAGCAGGGCTCCGATGTTCTAGTTCCGTAGTTACGAGGATGAGCCACAACAGCATCAGCAGGGCTCGAAGAGTTCCAAAGTTCAGTTTTCCCCAAGGGTAAGCCGCGATCAGATCACCAGGGCTCTCTTGTCCAGGATACAACTGCCTGCTAGTTCTTGGGCGGGCCTTGATATAGTCCAGTGGCCCTTTGATGTCCGGACCCTCGCAGGCGGAGGTCTTAGGCCTTGGGGGCTGGTCGTTGGTGAGGTCCGTCGGTTGGCCCTTTTAATCTCTTTGAAGATGCGTCCGGGAATTCCCAGACGCCCAGCAGGGTCTGGAGCCAGCACTCAGGGAGGCCAGAGGTGTGATCAAAACCAGCTCCCAGGGGAAGGCCAGAGGTGTGACAGAAACCAGTCTCTCAGGGGAGGCCGGAGGTGCAATCAAAACTTCCGGTCTTATTTCACTCGGGGGGCCCTCACCCTCCCAGCTGGGGCTGGCGCATCTGGAGCCTAAGTTTCACTGGGGTCATGCTAGGCCCAGGGGGTCAGGGATCTCGGGAAGGGAAAATGGCTGCCGGTGGGTCTGTGGGGCTTTGCAGGTTCTGGGAGCGCAGGGCCGGGAAGGAGTACGGGGGCATGCCGGGGCTGGTCGTCGGCGTTTGGGCGGACATGGACAGGACGACCAGGGGTTTCTGGGTGCAGGGCTAGGCTAACGGGGTGCTGAGGAACGGGGGTGAACCACGCCACGAGGTCAGATCCAACAACTGGAAGGCCCTTCCTGCACACCACTAAGCACACCAGCCCCACACAGTCACAGCACGCCCCTTCGTGCAAATCACTGAGCACACCATCCCCATACAGCCACAGCACTGGATGCCCTTCTTGCACACCACTGAGCACACTAGACCCACACCGCCACAGCACTGGACGCCCCTTCCTGCCCATCATTGAGCACACAAGCCCCACACAACCACAGCACTGGATGACCCTTTCTACACACCATTTAGCACACCAGCCCCACACAGCCACAGTACTGAACGCATCTTCCTGCACAACACTAAGCACACCAGCCCCACACAGTCACAGCACGCCCCTTCCTGCAAACCACCGAGCACACCAGCCCCATCTAGCCACAGCATAGGACGTCCCTTCCTGCACACCACTGAGCACACCAGACCCGCACCACCACAGAACTGGGAGCCCCTTCCTGCACACCACTGAGCACACCAGCCCCACACAGTCACAGCACTGGATGCCCCTACCTGCACACTAGCCCCACACTGCCACAGCACTGGATACCCCTTCCTGCACACCATTGAGCACACTTGCCCCACACAACCACAGCACTGGACCCCCCTTCCTGCACACCACTGAGCACACCAGCCCGACACAGTCAAAACACACCCCTTCCTGCACACCACTGCACACACCAGCCCCACAAAGCCACAGCACGCCCCTTCCTGCAAACCATTGAGCACACCAGCCCCACACAGCACTGTACGCCCCTTCTTGCACACCACCCCCTGACAGTCACAGCACTGGACGCCCCTTTCTGCACACAACTAAGGACACCGGCCCCACACAGTCACAGCACGCTCATTCCTGCAAACCACCGAGCACACCAGCCCCATATAGCCACAGCACTGGGCGCCCCTTCCTGCATACCACTGAGCACACCAGCCCCATACAGTCACAGCAGGCCCCTTCCTGCAAACCACTGAGCACACCAGCCTCATACAGCCACAGCACTGGACGCCCTTTCCTGCACACCACTGAGCGCACTAGACCCACACCACCACAGCACTGGATGCCCCTTCCAGCACACCATTGAGCACACTTGCCCCACACCGCCACAGCACTGAACCCCCCTTCCTGCACACCAGTGAGCACACCAGCCCCACACAGAAACTGCACACCCCTTCCTGCACACCACTGAGCACACTAGACCCACAATGCCACAGCACTGAACGCACCTTCCTGCACACCACTAAGCACACCGGCTCCATACAGCCACAGCACTGGACGCCCCTTCCTGCACTGCATTGAGCACAACAGCCCCTCACAGCCACAGCACTGGACGCTCCTTCCTGCACACCACTGCGCACACCAGCCCCACATAGCCACAGCACACCCCTTCCTGCAAACAATTGAGCACACCAGACTCACACATTCACAGCACGCCCCTTCCTGCATACCACTGAGTACACCAGTCCCACACAGCCACAGCACTGGACACCCCTTCCTGCACACCATTGAGCACTCTAGCCCCACGCCGCTACAGCACCGGACGCCCCTTCCTGCACACCACTGAGCACGCCAGCCCCACATAGCCACAGCACTGGACACCCATTCCTGCTCACCACTGAGGACACCAGCCCCACACAGCCACAGCACTGGACACCCCTTCCTGCAAACCACTGCGCACAACAGCCCCACATATCTACATCACGCCCCTTCCTGCAAACCATTGAGCACACCAGACTCACACAGTCACAGCACCCCCCTTCCTACATACCACTGAGTACACCAGTCCCACACAGCCACAGCACTGGACACCCCTTCCTGCACACCATTGAGCACTCTAGCCCCACGCCGCCACAGCACTGGGCGCCCCTTCCTGCACACCACTGAGCACGCCAGCCCCACACAGCCACAGCACTGGATGCCCATTCCTGCATACCACTAAGAACACCAGCCCCACACCACGACAGCACTGGACGCCCATTCCTGCACGCCATTCGTCACAGCACTGGACGCCCCTTCCTGCACACCACTGAGCACACTAGCCCCTCACAGCTACCGTACCGGACGCCTCTTCCTGCAAACCAATGAGCACACCAGCCCCATACAGCCACAGCACTGGACGCCCCTTCCGGCACATAATTGAGCACACCAGCCCAATAATGCCACAGCACTGAACGCACCTTCCTGCACACCACTGAGCACACCGGCCCCACACAGCCACAGCACTGGACACCCCTTCCTGCACACCACTGAGCACACTAGAGCCACACTGCCACAGCACTGAACGCACCTTCCTGCACACCACTGAGCACACCAGCTCCATATTTATTTATTTATTTATTTTATTTAGGATTTGTAATGTGCGTAGCTGCCTCAGCGACGAGGCATCCCAGCGCTACCAGAAAACCCCATGAACCCAGGACCGAACAGTGAAACTGCAACAGTTAGACTACCTGAGGTGTTTATGGCTTTTTGAAATGTCAGATGGTTCGGCATTGCTCTCATGGTGAGAGGGAGCGAATTCCAGAGTTTCGCGGCCAGATAACTGAAGGAACGACCAACAACCCTCGCTCTCCAAACATGTGGAACGCGGGCCAGCGCAAGGTCAGCAGATCGAAGCAGGCGCCCCGGCACATAGTACTCCAACAAGTGGAGTAGCCCTGGTGGGGCCTGTAGTGTCAAGATCTTATGTGAATAACAAAATGACTTAAACTCAATACACCAGTCAACTGGCAGCCAATGGAGCCTTGCAGCACATGAACAACTGAGTGAGATCTAGGCAATGCAACCAAAAGCCGGGCCGCCGAATTCTGAACGCTCTGCAGGTGTTTAATGCTCGCCTTGTTGGCGCCCAAGTAAAGACAGTTGGCACAGTCCAATCTGGACATGATGGACGCCTGAATGATAGTCTGACGCACTTTAGGGGGAAAGAAACCGAGCGATGGTCTGAGACCACGCAATAGCCCAAAGCAGGTCCCAGCGACTGCTTTCATCTGTTTATCAAAAGTCAGGTCCCTGTCGAGCCACACGCCCAGATTTTTCTCCGCCTCTTTAGGGCGGAGGGAGGGCTTCAGGCGATCCGGCCAGTACTGCTCAGACCAAAGCTCTTAGTCCTTGCCAAAGAGGAGAATCTCAGACTTGCTGGTGTTCAACTGTAAACAGTTAGCCGCCATCCAGTCTGAGATACCCAAGAGGTTGTCCTTAAACTTACCCACATTGGTATTGCACTTCTTCAAGAAAGCAAATACCAGTTGGGTATCGTTGGCGTAAGACTTCAGGGACAGCCCCCTGCTCTTAGCCACCTCTGCCAACGGTCACACGCAACACCCCCTGACCCCCCCACAAAACTATTTCCCATAAATTACCAATAGAAATGGGTTTGCTCCGTCTCCGATGTCACCCTGAAAACACATTTAATCATGTCTATGACAGACAGATTTGTGGTTTCTAGGGTTGAAATGGCTGTATAATGTATTGATGCATGTGTTTACAATGCATGCCTTTACAACGCGGGATTACAACGAACGTGTGGTTACAACGCTTTCCATTACAACACGAGTCGTTACAACTTGCCTTAGTGAAGAACTTGACTTTGGAATAGTGTATTTTATTATTCCAATTCCAGTCTGAGCAACAGTAGGGAAGGTGTTGGATTTAAAATCCAACACTGAGTTCCCTAAAGCAAGTTGTTGTAACAACTTGCATTGTAATGGAACGCACAGTAACAATGCGTTTGTAGTGCCTGCGTTGTCATGGCACTGCGTAGTTCTGTCTGCGTTGTAAATGCTTTTTCCCTTTGAAATCTACCAGTCACACTATAAGGGGCTGATTTATAGTTTGGCAAATGGTGTTAGTACGATTGTTATGGTGAAGTCCTTTACTGCATCCATAGCGAAGGTATTCAACCACCCAAATTCAGCGATGTCCGCAAGACATTGCTTGCATTTATGCCGCCACAGCGGTTTCTGTAAATGCATTGAAAGTGTGTCATGCGGCTCTGTCAACATAACGGTGCCACACTGGACATTTTCAATTTCTTTCTTTTATTTTCACAAACAAAATCCAAACCAGGATTTTTGTTTTGAAAATAGATTTAAAAAAAGCAACGGAAATATTCTTTTGCCCCGTGGGAGGGAAGTGGGGTTGGTCATTGAAAAGTTTTCACTTTTATTTACGGACATGTTTTGGGTGGCAATAAGTCAAAGCATACTGCCCATTTGTCCGTCCAGTAAATCAGGCAAGTGGACACATGGCCAAACCTCTAATGGCCTTTATGTTGTCGTGTCATTAGAGGAGTATGTAGGTGGCTGAGATGGAGTTGTCTCTGTTATCTACATAGTGAAGGTGTGCCGGTCTGTAAATCAGGCAGGCAGAGAATCAGCTTGGCAGATAGGGTACTCCGTTGCCTTTGCGACTGTACCATCCTTGCCAAACTCTAAATCGGCCCCTCTGTCCCTTGTGCAGGACTGGATGCACATTTATATATAAGGCCATACAGACAAGCAGCGTGGGCCAAGAGGCATGACCCCCTTTTCAGCAGTTCAAAGCCTTTCAGCAGCCTAAGGAGATTGCGAGGAGGATACCATGTTTGTAAGCATATTCAGTTAAGAAACAAAGATCTCCTTTCGCAGTAAGTGACTATGTATTAAACAATTAGACATTCAAGTTAATCAGAAGCACACTTAGGGGGAAATTAGTGTTATAAAATGGATCTTATGCATTACCTTCAGTTGTATATTTAGTTCTTTTCAAAGGCTTTGGAGCCTGTGGCTTTTCCGTCCTTAGCTGAGAAATAAGGAATTCAGCTGCCCCAGCATCAAAGAAGGTATTGCCAATAGCTTTATCCCTTATGGCCCATATCACTTCACACCCTTCAATTTCATAGCTAAAAAGAAAACAAAGACAATTACTAGATACGGTTCTGATGTAATGGAAATAGCCATTTACTGACCAAATATAACATGCATGTAGTTAAAGAAGGTCCAAAAAATAGAAGATTCTTATTCTGGAAAACCTATCAGAGCCCAAAAGGAGGTGGCAACCGAAGTGTCAATCTACAAAGACATGAACAGGAGCAAAACAATGCGAAACGTGGAATAAAAGGAGGTGATCAAATTGAACAAGCAACTTATTCAGACATGTTTGTTGCTTCGCAATAAGGAAAGGTAAGAAACGGGCAGAGAAGAATGTGAACGAGAGAAATTCAGGCCCTCTCTCAGACTACACTGGACAGTTTGTTGTTTGTCTCCTGAAGCACTATCACTCAATCTCAGCAGATAGGATTGATGCCCAAAAAGAGCTAGTGCACCAAGCGCCTACACACCAGTTTTCTGTGCCATCGCCATGCATAAACAAGCATTTGCAGTGCAATAGGTCTCACATTTGTGAGAGGTAGAGCTACTGGCGTTGTAAATGACAATGTCTTTTACCTATGCGTTTTGATTTGCTGTTTGCTTCAAGCGACACAGACGGGAGAGGACAAAGGAGATGAGAAGGAAAGAAGGAAAACGGACAGGAGACTAGTTGCTCTAGACTCGGGCTGCAGAGGTTCTTCAGCAGCAAACAGGTGCTGCACCAGTTTTTTTAATAGCTTGCTGTAGGGAAAACAGTGCTGGAAAGTTGATGCATGGATTTTGTGTCTTTGAAACACCCAAACCCAATCTAAGGGCCCAGAGCTTGGCACCACTTGGCAGGTCAGAACTCCCAGTAGAGGAGTTCAGGGGGGCTGCAGATGAAGTCTTTGATGGCCCTGAGAGGGGAAGTGGTGGTCTCCAGGGCCTTTAAAGGCATGAGGAAGGGGGGGGGGGGGCACATGCCTTCTCCTATTTTAAAAATAAACCCAGTGGAGATGGTGGTCCCCTAGGGTAAAACTCCCCTTCTGGAGGGGGGCTGCATGCACCCCCTACAATTTTTATTATTTAAAGCATGCCCTTGGTACCTGCCCCACACAGGAGCAGGAAAAAAAAACAAGCATTGGAGACCGTGCTCGTATTCCTACCGTGCTCCCTTCTATTTTTTTCCAGCTTTTTGTTTGGGACTCGGCTAAAAACGAGTCACACAATGGCTGCCAACACTTCCTGGTTGAAGTGTTGGCAGCCAATCAGATATCTGCACGAGATCAGGAGGATTTGGGATTCTAGATATACGAATCTGATATTCCTTTAATATTTCCAAAACTACTTAATGGATTTGCACCAAGTAACAACAAGAATTGGTATAGCCAATAGGTCTCACCTTTGGGACCTTATACGTGTTTAGCCATGCAACAGTTGATGTTGTTGCACCAAGGATATTGTGCTGCATAACTTAACACTTATAAGGTCCCAAAGGCAAGACCTATTGGCTATGCCAATCCTTTTTTTATTTTTACTTTAAGCCATGTAGCAAAGCAGCTGATGCT
Source organism: Lissotriton vulgaris (assembly GCF_964263255.1). Classification (NCBI taxonomy): domain Eukaryota; kingdom Metazoa; phylum Chordata; class Amphibia; order Caudata; family Salamandridae; genus Lissotriton; species Lissotriton vulgaris. The sequence continues at coordinate 2,050,820,980 of NC_141685.1, forward strand.
TCCTGAGGCAGAAGCAGCCAATCTTTTCAATTATTGCATTCAAATTGGATGAGGAGCAATTGGGTGGATTATAAATTGAAAGATTCCTAGAGAGTCTAGGTAATGACCTGAACTGAAGAGGCTCGCATGAAGGCAACTGGCTGCTTGAAGTGCTGGATAGGGCCTTCTGAAACCATGTCGCAGTATCTTGTAATATTACGACCTAGATAATTTCTGAATCAGAGTACGCACTTCGAGGCAAAATGGTCATATTTGATACAATAGACCTATTTGCAATTTAGAACGTGGTTGGTTAATCGTCGGATTATGCAGATGGGTAGGGTAACACTGTGAGGGCATATATAGAGGTGCAGTCTTAGCAAAAGACCATTTTGATTGGGGGCGCTCAGTAACTTTGGAAGGTACCACCACACTTATATTAGCAAGGAGCTGTGTATGCCTTAGAAAGGCTTGGGTGGCCGTTAGAACCAAAGTGGCCGTTCACTCTTATTACGTGATACGTTTTGATGATTTACCGGAAACATCTAGTCTGTTTCCAGGTGCACTGTGCGTGCTGTTATGGGAGGTGGGCCACCGATGTGTCTTTGTTTCTGTTGTTACAGTGCGCAGCATTCACCTCGCTACTTCAGTGCAGGCAAGCGCAGGGAGCCATGTGAGGTGTAGTCTTCACAGACCATGGAGCAGCTGGGCTCTATTGTTCTGAGATGCGGGAGCGGGGACCCAGCAAAGCCACCTCCATTCTTCAGTCTATTGGACCGGAGCCAGCACCGACGCAGAAAATTGCTCTCCAGGGGTGCAAGGCTGCGGGTAAGGGTAATGGAAGGGGAAAAGTAAATAGGACAGGGGGCTCTGAGTTGATGTCTGGAAAACGAGGGGTGCACAGCCAGTCCAAAAATGCAAGGGATGGGGCGCCGAGCTGTAAAATGGGGGAGTAGACTGAAAGTGCCGGGACGCGAGGCCACAACGTGAACGCGACAAAGACTTTGAAATAGGAAACCAAACAGATGGCACACAGCATGCCCCTGCTCGTAACCGAAATGGAAACAGATGGCGTAGCTGCTCGTTCCTGCAAGGTAAGTGCCATACATGCACGAGTGCTCATTGGAAACAGTGCAGTACATGCACGAGTTTCCCAAAAAGTCCTGAGTGATTCCAAGAGGTCACTCCTAAGCAGCACTTGTATGCTGTGTTAGGCTCGACCTAAAAAGGACTTTATATGGACCCAGAGCTGCCTTTCTGCCAAATTTGGTGCAATTCCATCCAACGGTTTGGGCCGTTATGTTCAAAATCGCTATGAGAAGCTGCATGGGGTAAATGCATTTTGACACCCCCTTTTTCTCAGTGCCCCGGATCACCCCAAAACTTTCAAGACAACAGCTGAAAATTTCTCGAGGGTTCATCAAATTGTACCAAAGCTATTGACACTAGGCCATAGATATATACATATATACTGGCCTGAAGGACAGAGACAGACAGACAGACACTCACAAACACTATTGACCCAAAGATGTGCCGGTTTTTTATCCCTAAACTACCCTAAACTACAATTAGCCTTCATTTCTTGTCTTTACTTCAATCACAAAAGAAGAACTGTATTATGTCTAAATGGGCATTCAGTGAAGACAGAATAGAGCAATGAAAAGGACACATATAGGATTGGGTTGTGGGGTTTCGTACATGATCCTGCATAATTGAGATAAAGATTGGTCATGGTAAAGTATCAGGATGTAAATCATCCCTAGCCAACCCATCCCCCCCCCCCTGCTCCCGAGGGTCAATTTCTGTTGCCAACTATGCACAAATCCTGACACCCTCCAACTTCAAAAAATGTTTTGAAGAAATATATTTTAGAAGAGGTTGCAGTAGAATTGCCCAGTGCTGTCAGTATCTTGTTGTCACTACCACACAGCGAAATTATGATAGACAAACACTTGAGAAACAATTATATTACCAACATAGTTTTTTTTATAGTTTTTAATATTTCTTAACCTATGAAGGCTCAGTGTATGTTTCCTTGTGGACATGAAGAGGGCTTCCCAGTTACAGTTCTGGTGTGAGGAGTGACATTTCCTCTGTTATGGTGTTAGTGCAGGTCAGCATATTAAGCATATAGAAAGAATTCACCCGCAATGACTTGGCAGCAGCAAGATCTTCATAAATTAGGTGGACCCTATTAAAAGTTTTTTTTTTCAAAGTATGCATTATTCTACATTATGATATTAGGTCAATTGAGAAGCAACTTCTAAAACATGTAAGAGGACTACAAAAAGCAGAAACAACACAGTTCTTTCCCATAATATCTTACACATAAACATACTTACGCCAACTCAAGTGCTATCCCCCCATTTCCAACAATTGCTATCCTTTTGGCTTGTTTAAGTTGTTTTTGAAATTCCTGCATTCAAAGGGAGAAAGAAGTTAGTGTGGCCATTCCTAATTAGTTGAACAACACTCATCATATCACATCATCACACATCATATAGAAGCAGAGTAGGACAAATTGGAACAATCTTCTTATAAATTTATTTAAAAAAAATGCAAATCTAATGCATAACAATCAAAGTAATCTAACTGAAAACTCTATTCAGTAGAATAAGTGTGAACTACAAAATATGTGTTACAGGATTGCTTGAGCCATTATCCCCCTTAAAGCGGGGTCTTCTTTTATCATGCTTTAATGTTACAAACAAAAATAGTTATGTGAAGAAACCCACTTTTCAAAACCTCGGTTTAACATTACACCTACCTACACGAGGCTTCTTGGGACGTTCTAAAAACCTGCTATATCATTGTAAAATATAAACAGACTGTGGAACAGGACCAAATATTTTAAAGAAGAACACTAAAATTATTCATGGTAAAGGATGAGATTGTTCCTTAAATATTGTAAAGTAAAAAGGTGAAAACTTCAATTTGTTACTGCACATCTGTCAGGTCGATATTATCATAGACTGGAGAAATAAGACTCTTTCAGTAGAGATGTACACTGGTAAATAACAGTTCCAATGTTTATTTGTATATTTATCAATTACTAATGTGGCACCTTCAAAATAAATTCACCTCATGAACGTAAATATTACCTTGGCACTGTCTGTATCACGAATGCCCAATACATATGGATTTCCTTCAGATATCAGCTTGGGTTTGGCTCCGGCACATATACAAAGCTTTTCATATTTATATTGTTTATCATCGTCTGTCACAATTATCTGTAATAAGATTGAAGAGATGAAATAGTTAACAGGCTACAAGGGTGCTCTCTGCTACTCAAGCATAGAAACATTCCTGGATTAACATGCTTTAGAAACTTTGGCGATTTCATGGATGATTCCAGAGCGCCCTTAAAAGAAATATTTTTAAAACGCATATATTTAATGGCCTTTTCTAAAAGCATTGTCAATGTATTGGAAGGCGTTTGCCATCAATAATAAGTCGTTTTCGGAGAACGGGGAGAAAGGAGAGAACGCAAATGAGAGACAGGACTCCCACAGGGTTTATACCACCAGCCACCACCTGTTCTAGCCTCAGAGGTGAAATGTCTGCTTCCTGTATTTTGCTATTCATTTGAATACTTTTTCAAGTGTTTACTAGAACGTTATATGTTAGGAACACACTGTTGTGTTCTTTCCGCTTAGCATCTACTGTAGAGCCACTAGCAATTCCCATCACAGACATGAACAAGCATTTACAATGGAATGGTCTTGGCATTCTTAAAGTTGGAGCTATTGGCATAGCACATGACATTATTTTTATTTATATATATTTTTTTTTAAACAAAAATAAATGGCATTGTCATTTACAATGCCAATAGCAAGGCAGGAGAGCAAGCACAAGCAACGAGGGGGCAGGACAACAAGCACAAGCAACGGGGTGGGGGCGGTGGGGACAGCAAGCACGAGCAACGAGGGAGGGGCAGGACAGCAAGCACAAGCAACGAGGGGGGAAACGGGAGCAAGCACAATCAACAAGGGGGCAGGACAGCAAGCACAAGCAACGAGGGGGGGCCAGGACAGCAAGCACGAGCAACGGGGGGGGCAGGGGTGCCAGCACAAGCAACGAGGGGGGGGCAGGACAGCAAGCACGAGCAACGGGGGGCAGGGGAGCAAGCACAATCAACGAGAGGGCAGGACAGCAAGCACAAGCAACGAGGGGAGGGGAGGACAGCAAGCACAAGCAACGAGGGGGGCAGGACAGCAAGCACAAGCAACAAGGGGGGGCAGGACAGCAAGCACGAGCATCGAGGGGGCAGGACAGCAAGCACAAGCAACGAGGGGGGGCAGGACAGCAAGCACAAGCAACGAGGGGGGGCAGGACAGCAAGCACAAGCAACGAGGGCAGCAAGCACAAGCAACGAGGGGGGGCAGGACAGCAAGCACAAGCAACGAGGGGGGCAGGACAGCAAGCACAAGCAACGAGGGGGGCAGGACAGCAAGCACGAGCAACGAGGGGGCAGGACAGCAAGCACAAGCAATGAGGGGGGGCAGGACAGCAAGCACGAGCAACGCACACAGACAGAGCCACACACACACACACAGAGAGCCGAACACACACACACACAGACAGAGCCACACACACAGAACCACACACATAGAGTCACACACAGAGCCACACACACAGAGCCACACACACACACACACAGAGCCACACACACAGACAGAGCCACACACACAGACAGACAGAGCCACACACACACAGACAGAGCCACACACACAGACAGAGCCACACACACAGACAGAGCCACACACACACACACACACACACAGAGCCACACACACACACACAGACACACACAGATTGCCACACACACACAGCTCTCTGCTCAGTAACAACCCAGGGAACAGAGGCACGAAAAAACGGATCACAAGCAGGGAACAGAGGCACAAGCAGGGAAAAGAGGCACGAAAACCGGAAACAGAGGCACAAGCAGGGAACAGAGGCACGAAAACCGGAAACAGAGGCACTAGCAGGATACAGAGGCACGAGCAGGGAACAGAGGCACGAGCAGGGAACAGAGGCACGAGCAGGGAGCAGAGGCACGAGCAGGGAACAAAGGCACGAGCAGGATACAGAGGCACGAGCAGGATACAGAGGCACGAACAGGAAACAGAGGCACAAGCAGGGAACAGAGGCACGAAAACCGGGAACAGAGGCACGAGCAGGAAGCAGAGGCACGAGCAGGAAGCAGAGGCACGAGCAGGGAACAGAGGCACGAGCAGGGAACAGAGGCACGAGCAGGGAACAAAGGCACGAGCAGGATACAGAGGCACGAACAGGGAACAGAGGCACGAAAACCGAGAACAGAGGCACAAGCAGGGAACAGAGGCACGAGCAGGGAACAGAGGCACGAGCAGGGAACAAAGGCACTAGCAGGATACAGAGGCACGAGCAGGGAACAGAGGCACGAGCAGGGAACAGAGGCACGAGCAGGGAACAGAGGCACGAGCAGGGAACAGAAGCACGAGCAGGGAACAGAAGCACGAGCAGGGAACAAAGGCACGAGCAGGATACAGAGGCACGAACAGGGAACAGAGGCACAAGCTGGGAACAGAGGCACGAGCAGGAAACAGAGGCACGAGCAGGGAACAGAGGCACGAAAACCCGGAACAGAGGCACGAGCAGGAAGCAGAGGCACGTGCAGGAAGCAGAGGCACGTGCAGGAAGCAGAGGCACGAGCAAGGAACAGAGGCAAGAGCAGGGAACAGAGGCACAAGCAGGGAACAGAGGCACGAGCAGGGAACAGAGGCACGAGCAGGGAACAGAGGCACGAACAGGGAACAGAGGCACGAGCTGGGAACAGAGGCACGAGCTGGGAACAGAGGCACGAGCTGGGAACAGAGGCTCGAGCAGGGAACAGAGGCACAAGCAGGGAACAGAGGCACGAAAACCGGGAACAGAAGCACGAGCAGGGAACAGAGGCACGAGTAGGAAACAGAGGCACGAGCAGGAAACAGAGTCACGATCAGGAAACAGAGTCACGATCAGGAAACAGAGTCACGGTCAAGAAACAGAGTCACGATCAGGAAACAGAGGCACGAGCAGGAAACAGAGGCACGAAAACCGAGAACAGAGGCACAAGCAGGGAACAGAGGCACGAAAACCTGTAACAGAGGCACAAGCAGGGAACAGAGGCATGAAAACCGTGAACAGAGGCAGGAGCAGGGAACAGAGGCCCAAGCAGGGAACAGAGGCCCAAGCAGGGAACAGAGGCAGGAGCAGGGAACAGAGGCACAAGCAGGGAACAGAGGCACGTGCAGGAAGCAGAGGCACGTGCAGGAAGCAGAGGCACGAGCAGGGAACAGAGGCAAGAGCAGGGAACAGAGGCACAAGCAGGGAACAGAGGCACGAGCAGGGAACAGAGGCACGAGCAGGGAACAGAGGCACGAACAGGGAACAGAGGCACGAGCTGGGAACAGAGGCACGAGCTGGGAACAGAGGCTCGAGCAGGGAACAGAGGCACAAGCAGGGAACAGAGGCACGAAAACCGGGAACAGAAGCACGAGCAGGGAACAGAGGCACGAGTAGGAAACAGAGGCACGAGCAGGAAACAGAGTCACGATCAGGAAACAGAGTCACGATCAGGAAACAGAGTCACGATCAAGAAACAGAGTCACGATCAGGAAACAGAGGCACGAGCAGGAAACAGAGGCACGAAAACCGAGAACAGAGGCACAAGCAGGGAACAGAGGCACGAAAACCTGTAACAGAGGCACAAGCAGGGAACAGAGGCATGAAAACCGTGAACAGAGGCAGGAGCAGGGAACAGAGGCCCAAGCAGGGAACAGAGGCCCAAGCAGGGAACAGAGGCAGGAGCAGGGAACAGAGGCAGGAGCAGGGAACAGAGGCACGAGCAGGGAACAGAGGCACGAGCAGGGAACAGAGGCACGAGCAGGGAACAGAGGCACAGAGAACAGAGGCACAAGCAAGGCACAAAGAACAGAGGCACACGTAGGGAACAGAGGCACAGAGACCAGAGGCACGAGCAGGGAACAGAGGCACAGAGAAAAGAGGCACAAGCAAGGAACAGAGGCACAGAGGCACAAGCAGGGAACAGAGGCACAAAGAACAGAGGCACACGCAAGGAACAGAGGCACAGATAACAGACACAAGCAGGGAACAGAGGCACAAGCAAGGAACAAAGGCACAGAGAACAGAGGCATGAGCAGCGAACAGGCACAGAGAACAGAGGCACAAGCAAGGAACAGAGGCACAGAGAACAGAGGCACGAGCAGGGAACAGAGGCACAGAGAACAGAGGCACAAGCAAGGAACAGAGGCACAGAGAACAGAGGCACAAGCAGGGAACAGTGGCACGAAAACACCCGGTACATCAGACATGTAAGGTTGGTCCTACCTGCTTGAACTGCTCCTCGTAGGTCCACTCGTGGTGCCCCTGCGCCCCCAGGGGGGAGTGGGAGTGTCCAGGCATGGGTATGCCGGGGGTGCGTGGGACCCCTGGGGAGAGTCCGGAGGCTGGGCCCTGGGGGGCGGCAGGTACCGGGGCGGCGTTGGCTGCTCGGCCCTGGGCTCCTCTTCCTCATACTCCTCGTCGTATTAGTCCTCCTCTTGCTCAGGGGCCGGGGAGGCCTGCCGGGCGGGCGTTGGCGGCGGCTGCACGATGAGGCCGGGCCTGCGGGGAGGTCCCGCGGCCTGGTAGTGGCGCAGCGCCAGGGCCTGTTGCTGCTGGAGCCGGGCCTCTAGTAGGCCGGGCAGCTCCCGCCGCTCCCGCCCCAGGCACGCTGCCTGCTGCCGGTGATCTCCTTGTTCTGCCCTGGTTGCAAGCCAGGCTCCGGGATCTCGGAGGCAGGGGGGTGGGCGGTGCGGTGATCTCCTTATGCACTAGGTTCTCCCGGTTCTCCTCCTGTGCCGCTGTCTGGGGTCCCGGGGGCGGGGGTCCGTGTGCCCGATCCTGCAAGCCAGGCTCCGGGATCTCGGAGGCAGGGGGAGGGCGGTGCGGTGATCTCCTTGTTCTGCCTAGGTTGCAAGCCAGGCTCCAGGATCTCGGAGGCAGGGGGGAGGGCGGTGCAGTGATCTCCTTGTTCTGCCTGGGTTGCAAGCCATGCTCCGGGATCTCGGAGGCAGGGGGGAGGGCGGTTCAGTGATCTCCTTGTTCTGCCTGGGTTGCAAGCCAGGCTCCGGGATCTCAGAGGCAGGGGGCAGGGCGGTGTGGTGATCTCCTTTTTTTGCCTGGGTTGGAGATGATTACTTAATACACAACGGAGCAACACAAGGGCAAGGCGGTAAAGGATGGTGGTAAAGGAGGGTTGAGCAGGGCTGGGGCACCAGTGGGCAAATTATGGTGCAAGAGTACTTTGGCGGTAAAGGATGGTGGTAAAGGAGGGTTGAGCAGGGCTGGGGCACCAGGGTGCAAATTATGTTGCGAGAGTACTTCCAAGTGATACTAGGGCACCACGGACATATGACGGTGCGAGAGCGGTGCAGAGTGACACTAAGGGCAATGGATGATACGAGAGCTCACCGTCTCAGCCTTGGGAGCTCGGACCATCTTTCTCCGAGGCGAAGCAGAAATGCCTCAGAGAAAGCACGGTCATTTTCTGATTCAGGGGCGTGGTTTACTTTCTCTCCTCTTCCCATTGGCTGGAAGGTAAAATTCCAGCCAATGGGAAGAGGAGAGAAAGTAAAAAAGAAAGAAGTGAAAAAAGACTACCCCGAATCGGAAAAAGACGGGGCTTGAACGGAGTGACGCCCCTCTCCTCCAATGGATGGCCTCCGTTTAGGAAGCCAGCCAATGGAGAAGGGGGCGGGTTCAAGCCCCCATTCTAAGAAACATTAAATCTCCGGACCGAGACTGCTCAAGCACAGCCTACGGTCCTCAACCTTAAAAGCGTCCAATTTTCTTGCCTTTATCTGGTTACTTAATGTCAAACATAAAACTAAAGTTAGGTCTACATTCATTAAATGTGTTCACCTCTTGTACAAGAAAACTGACAGCAAGAGAGCAAGCAAATGGGGAGCTCCTCGATTCATTCTCAAATTGCGTAGCACTGAAGAGGGATGATCTTTTACTGTACAGGATTAAGCTATCGCGCCACTAGCTAGCTTCAGATACAAGCACTAGTTTGGTGAATTAATTTGGGTGCCTGGAATGGAGGACAGTGTGACGCTTTATGCTAGCAACTTAGTCCTTCACATGGCTGCCCACAATGCGCCAAAGACAATTTATTTTCTAGAAATGTTCGGCACTCATGTAAACTAGCCCACATCAATTGTCTCTCCAGTTCAAGTCGGAGAGCAGGGCTTCTGAACTGCCATTTTGTATTGAGACATGCACTGAAGAATGTTAAAGTTAACACAGAGGTATTTAAAAATATCATACATTTAAAAAACATGATTCTTCAGAAAAAAAAGAAAAAAACGCGTAACAGTACGAAATTGCTCTATATTCTTTTAAGTGTCTAACAACAATGCTGCAGTCTCTTCAGTGGTGGACCTCCAAGGGTTTCCATGGCAAAATGTTGTAAATCTACATTTGACGAAGGCGGTGGATTATCGATGTTTTGAAGTACTATCGAGCCTTACACCTCATTCTTATAAATAATTGGATTTTTTTTGCCCAAGCTTCAAATATCCATGCTGGACTTAAATGTGGATCCTGAGAAACACTAACAGATTTAATTTAGAGGACAGTCTTCTAAAAGTATACTCCCAGCCACATTTGTAGTCTATGGTCTGGCTAGAATATATAAAATAATACCTGAGCTACTGGAAAGTTCTGTAAATAAATTTGGTTACAAAAGTACGTAGCGGTGGCAGGTCTTTTCTGGCCAAGCTCTTCAAACCTGGAAGATACGGTTATTCAGCATCTGTCTACTTGGAAACCTCCCTTGATTTTAAAAGACATTTAAAGACCCATCTGTTCCTGGCAAAGTGCACCAAAGACAAACTGGCTCAATAATATTTCTGGATTTAGCATTTTCATTGATAGACATAGTACCTTTAACAGATTTGTCTCGTAGTATAAAGAGACTTTATGGGTGAAACCTCCCATCTCAAATATCAATACGTTCAACCCTTATGTTCTACAATGATCACTCAGTTTACATACGTGTTGCGCACTCTCCAGCCTCTTCACAGCCGACTGTATCACCCTTATATTAGGAAATTTGTTTTCAAGCATCGTGATTGGTTGTTCTTCCACTTCAAACTCCTCTAAGGCTTTAGAAATCTGAAGTAAAATGAAGAAAAACAGTTTAGCTTATTTTATTCCTACAATATATTTCTTTCAAGCATTTGCCATTGCATGCTCTATTATTATTATTATTATTATTAAAAACTCTTGTAGAGCGCGTAGTCACCCGAAGGTATCCCATCTCTAGAAGAACTACCTCCAGAATACCCTTCTCCAAATACAAAAATCAAGCTTTCTTCTACTACTTCCATGAGCACCACAAGTAATTGTTCTTTTAGTTTCAGATAAAAAGATTATACTCACAACTACAGTGATCAGTATTGTTAGAAATTGGGTTTTTGGCTGACTAGCGTATGAGCCCAAGTCACGCAGCAACAATAATCCTGGTCAGGGTTAGAGGCAGGCAAACCCTAAATTAACCTGTGCTCACCCTCTAGTAGCTTGGCCCAGAGAAGTCAGGCTTAACTGAGAGGCAATGTGTAAAGTATTTGTGCAATATGTCAAACAGTAAAAGAGTAAAAGATTAAAAACACCACACAAAAAAGATTCCACACCAGGTTAGATAAATATAAATTAATGTAATGAACAGAACAAGAACAAAAACGACAAAAAGCCAATAAGCCAATAAGTAGAACTTGAGTTATGAATTGTTAAAGAAGAAACTGTAAAATTGCACCTGGAATCAATAAATGCGTCCTTGGGATAGCCGTTTGCGTCGGACTGAGCCAAACTCAAAAGTTCAGCCCAACCGCGATGGAGCATAGGCCGGACACAGAGAGCGAGTGAAGCCCACTGAACAAAAGTACCTTCATCCTAACCATGTCAATGTCAAAGATGAAGGTGCAGTTGAACTTATGTGCCGGTCTTGATCCGTGCAGCAGCTGCGACGTGTCGGCTCTGATGAGCGATGAGCTGCGATGAGGAGATTTAAAGTCATTGTTGAGGATGCAATCGCCGGAGATGCGGAGACCTTGAGCCGCGTACAGCGTCACACAGTTGTGTTTCTGAAGGCGATGAGTCGGGTTGATCCACACAGCAGAGGTGATGTACCAGTTCTGGTCGACGCAACAGAAGCGATATGCTGGTTCTTATCCATGCAACAGGAGCGATGTGCCGGTTCCGATCCACGCAACAGTGGCGATGCAACAGGTCTGTTCAACGCAACGGCAGCAATGTGCCAGTTCGACAGAGGATGTGTAGGTATTGATGGAGCAAGCACCTTGGGCCCACTTCAAAGAGTTCAGGCCCGGGGTGGCACCACTTGACAGGGCAGAGTCCAGGTGCATAAGCAGGGGGATAGGAGGTCTTTCATGTTCCAGAGTTTTTGGATCGGAGACCAGTCAGGTAGCTCTTGGAGTCACTCTGTGGTCAAGTGATGCAGGTCCAGTTCTTGTCGCTCCAGCACAGGAACATCAGACATCAGGGCAGCACAGCAAGGCAGGACTCCAGAAAAGCAACAGTCCAGCAGAGTAGCAAGCCTTCAGCAGTACAGCAGTCCTTCTTCCTGGCAGAGTCTTCACAGGTCCAGAAGCGAACTGGAGTGGTGGTGTGCGAGGGGAGACTTCGAAGACAGGCCTTTGAAGTGTACAGAGGTCCTCTTTCTGCCCAGGTGCCAGACTAACTACACAGAAGTAGGGACAGGACACAGCCTATTCAGGTGCAAGTGAGGCTGGGTCTAGCTCCTCCCTACCATCCTGCCAGCCTGGCCCTTCAAGTCACACTTAAGCTCCCGTTGTATGTGGCATCAATAACGGTGATGGATCAAGCCCTGATCTTTGGACTGGGTAAGAGTGGTCTGTTTAACTCAGACACTCTGTTCATCACCACCCCCTTTTTGTAAATCAACTTTCTAAAAGTGGCATTTTTAGAATTACAATTTAAAATCTGACTGCACTATAAGTTTGGATTTTGAATTGTGACCTCGAGACACCAGACTTGAAGGTTTTATCTCTACCTAAATGGTAATTACACTTATAAAATGTAATAAGGCAATATCAATGTTATCCTATGGGAAAGATAGGCCCATACGTGTCCAATAGGATAACATTGGGTTGCCTTATTACATTTAATGAATGCTATAATTTTTGATTAGGACCAGATAAGCATTTCATGTTTTGATATTTATGAAATTGTGTAATTAAAATTACTCTTGAATGGTAAAGTCAGCTTAAACATTACAATTTTGAAAATGCCACTTTTAGAAAGTTGCCATTTTCTGCCTTTAGTCATTTGGTGCCTTCCACATTCCCTGGGTCACATGACTGGGTGTAACTGACAGACTTTGTGAGTTTCTCCCAAAGAGTCACATAATAGAGGGATTAGGTGTGCTAAATAGGTCAGCCGCTGGCAGGATAAGGGCCGGAGCAGGACACGGCCCCACTTGCAACTAAAAAGGCTGTGCTCTACCTTCACACAACATGCTTATCACATTTACATTGTCTCTGCAATCGGCTTCGAACCAGGGGAGTCAGTAAATTCCAAAAGAAACTTCTCCCAACTTCAAGGGAGGCACCAGTTATAAAAATAAGGCCCTCAGGCCCACTCTCCAGTTCACTTTTTGGACTTGTGGAAATACTCATAGCTGCTGTGTACTCCATTAAACTACTTTGCTGCACCTGGAAGAACTGCTTTGCTGCATGGAGCCTGCCTTGAACCCTCAGAGACCAGCCCTGCTGTTTGAACCCGGACTACCAGGGTGATTCCAAGTTTGCTGGCCTCTTGTTCAGAGCCACAGGACATAAAAGGCTTTCTCCAACTTGAAATTGCACCTGGAACCGGCCTGAGTGAGTCCTGAACCCCCAAAGTGGTGTCCCACCAGTCGTAGACCCTTTGCAAGTATGCAAAGGACACTAAGAAGGGCCTAGACCGAGCAATGCATAATTGCCAGGACAAGCTCCTGGACAGGCCCAGTCCATTGACAAAGATACTGTAGTTATAATAATAATAATAATAATAATAATAATAATAATAATATTCCACTCGTGTAAAGCGCACAATCACCTGTAAGGGTCTCTAGGCGCTGGGGGCTGTCGGGAAGATTAAGCAAGCTATTGCCCAGAGTCACATGGTGCTGGGCTAATCTGCCGCCGGTGCCAGGGATCGAACCGTGATCCCCAGATTCCCGAGTCAGTCGCCCTAGCCGTGGAGCCACACCTCTTCCCTAGTTAGCTTTCCTTGCAAAGAATCTAACTCCCTAGTGGATCTAGATGTCTTAGGTTTTCTAACTGGGAAACACCAACTGTCCTATCTCCATGGAACGTCAGAGATCTATTCTCGTGTGAATAGACACCAAGCTTAACGATTTGGCCACCTTTGAAGCTAGCGGTTACTGTTGGGGGAGAATAGAAAGATTTCCGTTTTGTTGGGGTTCAGTTTCAGATGATTGGAGTAAAACCAGGATTAAATCTTACTCAGTGTGAAGTTAAGATGAAGGATGACGAATTTGACCTGGTCTTGTGCAAGTAGATGTCAGTGGTTGGTGCTTTGTTCTTTTAGGTGCTAGTTTTTACCATCAATCAATCAATCAATCAATCAGGGGGTTTATAAAGCGCGCTACTCACCCGTGAGGGTTCTACTGAGTTTACTCTAAGTTTACTCTTTTTTCTTAATTAGTGAGGGATTTTTCTTGTGTTGTATTTTCTATTTATTACTGTTTACCTGCTGCATAAATACTTTACACATTGACTCTAAGTTAGCCGGATTGCTTTTTGGGCCAAGTTATCCAGCTTTAGACCCAGCAAGCAGCCTATTAGACCGCTCCAGGGGCATAAGATCTGGTGCAGCGGACTTCCTAAACAATTTGTTTTTGGTGAAGGGGAAAAATACGAAGATTACAACCATTATTATCTTGCATAGAGACATTCAAATGCAGTAGACTGAAACACGAGTGGAGGAAATGAATATTGATATGGCTACCTCCACCTGGGAACACGATACATCGACATGCACGGCAGCCCTATTGTTCAGTGCGCTCGCACTGACTGCACACTCTCCGTGCTGGATTATACAGCAAGGCACGTGGCACGTTTATAAAAGTTAAATGGTAGCATGGCGCACTGGTAAAATTTTAATTAAATGATATGGCGTGAGTTTGGAAAGGTGGTGGGAGGGGAGGAGGTTGGACAAGTCAGGGTCCCCAGCAGAGCTGCTGGCGACGTTGCGTTGTCCAACCCCCTCCCTCCCCCGACCGCCTTTCCATACTAACCTCAAGGGAACAATTAAACAGCTACAGTGTCAGGGAACTGTAGTTGGAAAGTGCTCCTGAGTACAAAACAGAAGTGATGAATCAGGAGTGACGACCAATAAGGAGCCACCAAAGAATCCTGAAGCAGGAGTCAACCAATGGAAAGCATCGGGCGGAATTTCTCTCGGTAGAGTGATTACAGCAGGTCTTGTAGACAGTGCGTGCGCACTGCCAAGGCTCGAACTAAAAATGAATTGAGAATTTAGAAAACAGTGTTGTACGAAAATGTAAAAATATTGAAGTGTTACATTCATGAAAATCCGGTTAAGAAAGCATAATGTACAGCATAATGTACAGCTTAGTAAGGGGATGCAATGAAGGCAGGCCTGGGACAACAAAACAGCTTTAAGGGTTATGGCAAATCAAGATATCGCAAATGCACATCATAAAACTTAAAAACACTTTCTGAGATTGACCAGTTGTAAAAAAAAGATAATATCTTACTTGTTTGAAGTGTGTTACTGCTTTAATAAGTGGAGATGGTGTTACCAAGATCACATCATCTGCAGGAAACTGAAGCGCAATCTTGAAAAAAGCAGAGAACATGATTAATGGGTGAATTTATTTATGAGGGATACATAAATCTAGAAACATGTGGGTGGTGGAGAGATGCACACCTTCTTTTCTCTCAAGTATTCAACAATATTTGAAAATTCCACTTTTAAACCTTGTCAGCGTGCTCGCTCTCCGCACTCCGCCCATTTGCGCTGCAAACAAGTCCAAAACACAAGGGAAACACTTTATGTCTCCGCTAGCTGCACAGCCTATTCAAATGAATTTAATAAATTAAATTCTTAATCAGTCTTTTAATTATTTCAAATTTTATTTTAACCAGTAATTTTCATCCTTCTCCTTTTATCTTCAATCCATTAAACCCATTTTCATGATTCCTTTGCTTTTCAAAAAACACAGAAGACAAGCTGCTTCCTCATGCCACGATTTTAATGTGAAGTCACCCAATTCATTTCGGGAAAAAATCCCTTCTTCGGGGGTTTCGTGACAATTATCATTTCAACTTCAAACTCGACAAGTTCATAGTGAAGTCCCTTCATCATTATCGTAGTTGCGAGTCCGTCCTGCGGACTGGCTGCATTTTACCTAAACTCTTCTTGTCGAAAAACGTTTCACTCAGTGAAAAGCAAAGGAATCATGAAAATGGGTTTAATGGATTGAAGATAAAAAGAGAAGGATGAAAATTACTGGTTAAAATTTGAAATAATTAAAAGACTGATTAAGAATTTAATTTATTAAATTCATTTGAATAGGCTGTGCAGCTAGCGGAGACATAAAGTGTTTCCCTTGTATTTTGGACTTGGATACATAAATCTACTCACGTAATCAGAGGTAGGGATGGCTGACATAGAACTTTCCACACATACAAATAGATAATTTATTTGGCTAACAACAAACCTCTGTTGTTCAACTCTGGTAGACCATTACACCGGTGGAAGCGTTAATCGAAATTTGCCTAGCTTACGTAACGGTAAGTTTCAATTCTATTAAGGACACGGAGGCGAGGATTATGCTATATCTTCCTTCGCTTTATTAACATAAAGAAACCACAGCAGCTCAGGAAAAGATATAATAAGAACAAAAAATGCTTTAAACATAAAGCATTGACGTAATGTTCAACAAAAAATCAACAACTCCCAAGAGTCTCTTTGCTTATAATAATAGACCATAGTCCTTTGTCTCTGTCCATCCTCACTATATAACCGGACTTCCCATCATCTTCCTCCTCTTTCTTCGCGCAGATCACGCTTAAGCCTGATTGGTCCTGTTTAGCACCGTCGTTGCCTGCCAAAAAAGGAACAGCATCAGCGAGGTGGCCCAGGAAATGCGACAACAAGGCGAGGAGCATTCAGTGAACAACACAGTACAGACAACGTAAAGGAAAACGCTTTACTTACTGCCATACGGGTGGGTAGAGACACCACTGTAGTCCGGGTGGGATAATCCTCGCCTCCGTGTCCTTAATAGAATTGAAACTTACCGTTACGTAAGCTAGGCAAATTTCGATTCTATGTCAGGACCGGAGGCTTCAGATTATGCTAGTTTAAAGCTTACTTACCACCAACTGAGCCAAATCCACCACCGGCTTAAAATAAAACCTCTTGAAGGTGGAATCCGAGGACCAATCCGCAGCTCGCATTAGGTCCTCCAGACGAGCACCCACCGAGAATGCCTTAGAGGCCATGGCCCCCCTGGCGGAGTGTGCTCCAAAGAGAGAAGTATTGATGCCCGCTTCCTGCATGACCCAACGCACCCACCGAGCAATAGTGGGGGAGGAGACAGCTTTGTGTGGCTTCCGCAGGGCAATCAACAACTGACGCTCGCCCGGAGGGCGCAGATCCAAAGTCAGGCCCTCATATGCTTTGAGGCATTGCACGACACACAACTTAGGAGTGTCAGTAAAGGCTGGATAAGAAATGGAACGCGACGACGTCTTAGTGCGTCGGCCCACCGTAAAAGTAACCCCATCCGGGGAAAAAACGCGTGCAGAAACATCCAGCGCGCGCACGTCCGAGACGCGCCTACAAGAGACCAGACATAACAACATGGCTAATTTCGCCGAGAGCTCCTTAAGAGACAGATAAGAATTCGCTGGCCACGACAGGAACAGATTCAGAACCAAATTGACGTCCCAAAGGACGGAGTACCTGGGTTCCGGCGGCAGTGCGAGGCGAACCGCTCGCAGAAGCCGGCACACAAAAGGGTGTTCCCCTACCGGATGGCCATCGATGTTATCATGGCCCGCAGATATCGCCGACCGGATAGCATTGATCGTCCTATACGCTAAACCCTTGTCGGCCAAATGAGCCAGGAAATTCAGCACGGGAACAAGGCCGGCGACCATGGGATCCAAATCCCTTCGTAAACACCAACGCATCCACTTAAGCCAAGCGGATCTGTAACGCTTCGTCGTACTATCGGCCCATGCTTTGGAGAGCAAGTGCGCAGCCGACCCCGAAAGGCCCGGGAGCGTCCAGCGTCTCCTGAGAGCCTCCACGCCACGAGGCGGAGAGTGTTCTGCATGACGAGAGGGTGAGGTTCCTGATCCGGGCTCGTCAGGAGCAGAGGAAACAGGGGGAGTAGGATTGGAAAATCCCAAGAAAGTTCCAGAAGAACCGGAAACCATACTTGAGACCTCCACAGCGGCGTAACCAACACCAGTTCCGCACCCTGGCGGCGTATTTGAGCCGCCGTTCGCATGATCATGGAGAACGGGGGAAACGCAAACGGCTGTTCCCGACTCCAATCCTGCAAGAACGCGTCCGTGGCCTCCGCCAGAGGGTCCGGCCTCCAGCTGTAGAACCGCGGCAGCTGGTGGTCGAGACGGGACGCGAAGAGGTCCACCGAGAAGGGGCCCCAAAGGGAGTGTAGCCACCGGAAGACTCCCGGATCCAGCTTCCACTGGCTGGCATCCTTGAGATGTCGAGAGTGCCAATCCGCCACCTGATTGCGCTGGCCTGGCAGATACTCCGCCGTCACCGCAATGTGACGAGACAGGCAATAATCCCAGAAGTCCTTCGCTAAGTCCGCCAAGGCGCGGGACCGAGGACCTCCCAGGTGGTTCACATACCGGACCGCCGAAATATTGTCCATCCGCAGGAGGACACAGGCCTTGACCGAATCCTTGGTCCAACAGCGAACAGCGAAGGAGCCCGCTAGGAGCTCCAAACAATTGATATGCAATTGTTGTTCTTCTGACGACCAGGCGCCGCCGGTGGAAAAATCCCCGCACCGGGCGCCCCAGCCCGGCCTGCTGGCGTCGGACTCTATGATCAAGTCCAGAGCCGACCCGAAGATCGCTCGCCCATTCCATGCCTCCATGTGAGACAGCCACCATGACATCTCCTCCTTCACGTCGTCCGTGAGGGGGACCCACTGATCGTAACACATCCCACGGCGCAAATGCTGCGCCTTCAGGCGCTGAAGAGCCCTGTAGTGCAGCGGGCCCGGGAAAATCGCCTGGATGGAGGACGACAGAAGACCCACCACCTTGGCGACATGGCGCAGTGACGTACGGTCCCTCGCGATCGTCTGCCGAAGCAGGTGACGTATCTTTGCGACCTTCCGACCCGGAAGGCTCAAGACCGCCTGTACCGAGTCCACCACGAAACCTAAAAAGGTGATCTGCTGAGTGGGAACCAAAACCGACTTGGAGCCGTTGATGACGAACCCCAGTCTCTGAAGCAGGCCGACAGCTTGGCGCAGCTGTCCTGCCAGCACCTCTGGGCACTGCCCCATGAGGAGGATGTCGTCTAAGTATACCAGCATACGGACCCCCTGACTTCTGAGAAACTCCACTACCGGGTGGAGGACCTTCGTGAAGCACCACGGGGCCGAAGAAAGACCGAACGGCAGGGCGGTGAATTCGAACACCTTGCCGTCCCACAGGAATTGTAGGAAACGACGATGAGGGGGGTGGATGGGAACGACCAAGTAGGCATCCTTGAGATCCAGTCGCACCATCCAATCCCGAGGGAGGAGCACGTCCCGAAGGAGGTGGATCCCCTCCATCTTGAAGTGACGGTAGACCAACCACCCATTGAACTCCTTGAGATTGATCACAGGCCTCTTGCCCCCATCCGTCTTGTCTACCAAGAAGACGTTGCTGAGGAACCCATGTGGGTGGCGCGTTGATAGACAGATGGCTCCCTTGCGCAGCAAGTCTGAGACCTCCTCGTCTATCAATCGCGCGTCGGAGTCTGAAAAAACCATCGGGCGCGGGGGCCTCGCCTGAGTTGGCTGGTCGTAAAACTCTATATGGAAACCTCTCACAGTTTGCAAAACCCAAGCATCGGCAGTGAGCAATTCCCACTCCCCGTAAAAGCTTGCCAGCCGCCCCCCAATCGGAACATGATCCAAGCAAAGTACACTTACCGGGGGCATTTCCTTGTCCGGAGTTCTTCTTGAACCCTCTGCCACCATAGCGCTGTCCCCTAGTGGGGTAGAAGTTGGTGTAGTTGGCCGAGGTCTGGTACTGACCTCTTCCGGAGCCTTGTCCACGGTTGTTGGTCTGCTGACCACGGCCGATCGCGCGGCCCCTGCCGCGACCGGCCCCTCCAGAAAAACGCTGGTGGAACACCCTCTTGATGCTGGACTGGGC
Source organism: Lissotriton vulgaris (assembly GCF_964263255.1). Taxonomy (NCBI): domain Eukaryota; kingdom Metazoa; phylum Chordata; class Amphibia; order Caudata; family Salamandridae; genus Lissotriton; species Lissotriton vulgaris. The sequence goes on from NC_141685.1 coordinate 2,050,840,482, forward strand.
CTTGTCCAGCGACGTGAACGTATTCACGAACTTTCCCAGCTCGCGGATGAAAGGTTCACCGAAAAGGCCACCCTGGGCCACGGCACCTGCCTCCGACGAGGCCAGGTCCTCCAGCTTCGGATCCAGCTTGATAAGGAGCGAACGCCGCCTCTCCGTGGATAGGGCACAGTTGGCGTTGCCCAAAAATACGATCACCCTCTGGGCCCAGTTGGAGAGCACCTCCGGTGAAATGGCGGTGCCATTCGCTCGAGCCTCCTCCGCCATGTCAAGGATCTTCGTGGCGGGCCCGACCGCATCCAACAGCTTGTCCTGGCAGGCCCGCCAGGACCGGTCGATCCCCTTCCTGGGGTCCTTCATGAATTTCGCCAGGAAGGTGGCCATCTTGGGGTCCAATTCTGGTGTCATGGCCACTTTCCCTTCCAGAGTAGGTCGAGGGCATTCCCCGCGCAGGCAACCCCTCGCCTCCTTCTCCAGGGGCTTGCGCAGCCTGCCCGCGACAAACTTCGCCACCGTCTCCCCCGGGGCCCAGGCCGCGGATCGGGGGTGGACGATCTCGTCCGGGTCCAGCATGCCCGACTCGTCTCGGGGCATCTCCTTCGCTGAAGGTGTCGGGAGCCAAGAGCGGGTCGACTCCCCGTCGTCATCCGTGTCCGGGGAGTCGAAGATCGGGGAGGCGGGCGTCGTAGACACGTCGCCCGAAGTGCCAGGGTCCACCAAGGGCGCCGGAGGCACCGCCGTCGCCTTGGCCAGGAAGGCGTCACGAAGTCGCTCGAAAGCGCCCTTGTCCACGCCTTGGGCCTCCGATGAAGGTCCCTCGCCACGGGGTCTCTTCGGAGCGGGTGGCAACCCGCCGGACGTCCCCGGGAGTTCAGGGGACGGAGGCACCTGCGCCGCTGCCAGCTTCGCACACTCCTCCACGATGCGGGCAGAAAGGCGGTCCTCCATGGGCCCTACCACCTCCGTCACGCAACGATAGATGGAGTTGTCCACCGCCTGATAAAACTCATCATCCTGCAGATAGGGGCAGGCCTCCTCATCGTACTCCCCTTCCATCTCGGAACCAAGGGCAAATGCGGGGCACCCAAGAGGGCGGCAACCGAGAAAGTTCTCGAATGTGGGCAGGCCCGGCGGCTGCGATCACGTTTTGGGCCAGCTGACGTGGCAGGTGGGCTGCACCAACCCCCAAGCGCGCAGACCCTCCTCGCCGGGACCGGGTCTACGTACCCCTCAAGCGCGCTAGGCCACACACGGAAAAGAGGTGCACAGATCTCGCCCGAGGGCGATGCACGCGGTCAGAACCGCTATACAGACCCCAGAGGGCGTCAAAACTGGTAAAGTACAGACCCGGATCACCAGGTGTCAGAGGGGTACGCGAGGGTCGGCCCCTGCGCAAGCAGACCCCACGGCGTGGCTCCTCGCACTGCGGAGGCGCGCCGGAGGGTCGGCGAGACGACAGGCCGCCCCCTTGCGGTCTATGTACACACCGCACACAAGTGGGAATAAAGTCGCGTAGGAACGATAGAACGTTCCCGCAACCGGGGACTCTGAAAGGGAATAAACCATGCAAGGAGTCCCCAAAGACCGCACACAAGACAATCAATCACAATAAAAAGAAGTCGAAACAGAAAAGCACTTATCTGGCTGCGGGAGCAGCGAAGAAAGAGGAGGAAGATGATGGGAAGTCCGGTTATATAGTGAGGATGGACAGAGACAAAGGACTATGGTCTATTATTATAAGCAAAGAGACTCTTGGGAGTTGTTGATTTTTTGTTGAACATTACGTCAATGCTTTATGTTTAAAGCATTTTTTGTTCTTATTATATCTTTTCCTGAGCCGCTGTGGTTTCTTTATGTTAATAAAGCGAAGGAAGATATAGCATAATCTGAAGCCTCCGGTCCCGACATAGAATTAGATTTCAATGAGTACTTGATAGGAGAGTGCATCTTCCAAACATCTACTGATCTTTTTGATGTGCCAGTGTATCTGCAATTAAATAGATTAACATATTTGCATGTTCGTTTCTATATCAAAATAGAGAATTCTTACTCTGTTAGCAATTTCATAAGATGTAGACTTTGCTATAAGTCGAATGAGATGAGGAGGAGGTAGAGACAGGCTGAACAAGGAAAACGTTGGAGCTGACAACTAGGTAACTATGGACAGGAATGAGCTAGATGCAAAACGGTATTCAATAGCTCTTCACGACATGTTGATGCTGATGAGGCAAATTCTGACAGCCCAGGATTTCACGATTCGCACACAAAAAAACGCGAAATTGGCATAATTTGGAGAGTGTGATCTGATATTTGTACTTTGGGGTTGAGGCTGCCAAAGGGTAGTGAAAGCAGGGTCGGATGCTCCATTGAAGCGGAGGAGCGTCGCACCACATAAATTACCTCCAAAGATGAAAAATAAAATGTTAATTTATTACCATTTTTTTTTATCCTCCCGTCCTGAACCGAGTGTCAGGACGGGGGTGGGGCCGCTGCTGTGTGAAAAAATCATTCAAAGGCTCGTGAAAACATAATTTAAAGATAATTTTTGCCTTTCAATTCCTAACTTTTAGCAAAACAGAACATCTTGTGGCCAGGGATGGAAAGAGATTTCACATTTTGAGTAATTTTGATGAGGACCACCCAATCTTTTTTTTTTAACAATCAACTGTGTCGGGCTAAAGGAAAAAAACAAAGATGTGACAATTTATCTAGAAGCAGTGTCTGTTGAGTTAAGTATATGATCTTCTAGTAATACTGTCTTCTCTCTTGTACCTTTTGATGTACACTTCAGTTATATGCAGAATGGCACTATTGAACTGGGAAACTGGTGCATTGCTATGGATAATTTTAAATATGTGTGTGTGTGTTTTTTTTTAAATCAGAGCACCATGATTGTGTACATTTCATCACTTCATTATATCTATTTAAAGAAATATTGGCTTATTTTCATTTTATTTTTTTTTCTTCAGAGTTTTATATGGCACAAACTTGACCCGAAGGTATCAGTTGCATTACATCATTGCTTAAAAAGAGAAACTAGTTAAGTGAACACATTACCTCTTGTATACATTTATTACCCAAGAAAGTCCCTAACACCATCTGCATTATACTACTTCGTGTCTCCTGATAATGATCAGGTTGCAAATATAAGAAATTGCCTTTTTCATCAGTCTCATTAAAGCATTACATTGTAGTGGTATGTAAGCAGATTAAGTGCTTTGAAGCTATAGTAATATGACAGCATTCTGCAAATAACATAAATAAATAAATAAGAGAGGGCCACGTGTATCAAAACGTTTACATTTGCAAACGGTGCAAATCGGTAATTCCGTCCGTATGTGAGTGCAGAATAGCCTTTCAAGATGTACGAAAGGCTTGTTAGTCGCACTTTTAGGTTATCACAAAAATTGTGATTACCAAATATTGTGACTTAATATAGGGAACCGCATCTTGCGATTACCTTAGCAGAGGTACCAAGCATTTTCTAAATGTAAACTGTGCATTTAGGAAATTCTATTTACATTGACTCCTAGTCGATAGTAACCATGTGCAAATTTTGAAAAGTGCCCAGAAGCGCACACATACATGTGCACATTTTTTGGGGGAGGTGCTTCAGGGGTGCCTTAGGCCCAAGGGCACCCTTGGTATTGCAATACCTAATTTGCAATTATTAATTAGGTAATCACAAATTGGGCGATGCAAAACCATTCGCACCTATAGGCCTTTAGGCCCATAGGAACAAATGGAGTAGTATTACCTAATAGCGATTACCTAACTGCGATTACGAATTCTTAGCAATCTCTATTAAGTAATGGCTATTTTCTGATGCTGACCTTCAGCAGGAGCTTTGCCATGAGGGAAACGGCCCGTCGCTTCTCCGCCCGTGACAGCCATGAAGGGAATGGCTTTGAGGACCAATCAACGCGCCGTGAGGGGACCAGCTGGAAATTACTCTGCCTAGCAGGCTTAGGCGACTGCTACTGACGCTGCACTGCGCGCCCGGAGGCGCAATAAAATCCACACCAGGTTCCTGCGGTAACGGGGACACTGACCTTCAGCAGGAGCTTTGCCGTGAGAGAGAAACAGCCCATCACTTCTCCGCCCGTGACTACCATGAGAGGAAAGGTTTGGAGGACCAATTAACGCGCAGTGAGGGGAACGGCTGGAAACTACTCTCCCCAGCAGGCTCAGGCGCATTCTACTGATGCTGCACTGCGCACCCGGAGGCGCAATAATATCCACGCCTGTCTCCTGGGGCAGCAGGGACGATGACCTTCAGCAGGAGCTTTGCCGTTAGGGAAACGGCCCGTTGCTTCTCCGCCCGTGACAGCCGTGAGGGTAACGGCTTGGAGGACCAATTAATGTGCCGCGAGGGGAACGGCTGGAAACTACTCTCCCCAGCAGGCTTGGGTGCCTGCTACTGACGTTGCACTGCGCTTCCGGAGGCGCAATAAAATCCACGCCAGGATCCCGCGGCCGGGACACGCGTGGGCACGCCCGGGCAAAGGGTGGGCCCATCCTTGCCCGTCATTATTATTATTATTACAGATTTGTACCGCGCTGGGAATCGACTCCCGAAGGAGTATCTCCGCGCCTCTGGCGTTATCTTTGAACAGAGCAGGTCCTACAAAGTAGAGATATTACAGTAAGGTGTATAACTAATATTGGAAGAAAAAAGTTTTTAGTTTCTTCCTAAAAGGAAGATGATCCCTACATTGTCTGATCTCTCTGGGGAGAATGTTCCACAGCCTCGGGCCAGCCACTGACAAGGCCCTACCCCCTTGCCTTGCCTTCTTAATCCTAGGAACACATAGGAGTTCTTGATCTCCCGATCTAAGAGATCGGGAGGGAACGTAGGCATTACATTTTTTTGTCAGGTATTCAGGGCCATTGCCACGAAGAGGCAGGGCAGGGCCACCCCCCTTATGCCACAGGTTCTGGGACATCGTGTAGCACTTGAAGCTGGCTACTAGGTACTGTGTGTATTCTGCTCTTGCCGCTTCTATGACAGACTAATTTGCATGTAGTCAGGTTCTGAGCTGGGATGGTGCAGTGAGCTAAAAAACGGTGATGAATCAAGCCCTGATCTTTGGACTGGGTAGGAGTGTTCTGTTTAATTCAGATACTCTGTCAATCACCACCCCCTTTTCTGAATCGCTTCCATGCGTAGAAGCTGTTAACAGCATATTGTGCCCCATTGCTATCATGTTCTATGGAACATTGATCTTGGGGTGTTTGATCTCTCCATTTTATTGTTAGGACTTTGGGGATTTTTAGGTTTAGCACTCCCCTTGAATTAGGGCCTTGCTTTCTACTCTGCATTGTAGTGATATTATTGCATCCAAAATGCCTACAATATTTTTACTGCTTAGAATCTATATGCACGTGGCACTTTATCTGTTAACATAAGAACTTAGGATAGTTCTTATCTGAGAACTTTATGGCCTATGCTCTACATATATTGCACATTGTTACATTGTTACTGTTATTGCTGCTGTAATCCTGTTTTTCCTGCTGCACTTTTACTGACAACATAGGGCTGTTCGATTACCCTAAATACTTGGTACTGCATGGTGAGTAATTTAGTACTGTATTGTATTGCATTTTGTACATTGTATAGTATACCCTGTGCTGTCAGCTGTGAAGCACTTTAGCAGGGATCTGTAAACGTATCTGTGCCTATATACATGACAAACATGAGTAAGCTTATGCCCAGTGTAGGCAGAAGTGTGGTGGGAACTTTAGATGCCTTCTTATTGAGGTCAGAATCAGCCCTCATTAATGAGATTAAGCTAATTGAACAATGGTTATCTCTTGAGCCCCAACACCCGCAAGGCAGACTTTCCTTATCTTCTGTAATCCCTGAATCTTTGGTGGTCTCTAACCATGATGTATCCCCAACCCTGCTTAGTCAGTCTTCTTACACTGTTTCTGACCCAGGGATAAACCTTGTTCCCTGTTCATCGTCTGGTCAAGAATTCAGCCCTGTTAAGCCCAAAGTTTTGACCAGAGGGCAGAAAGCCAAATTGAGGTCATCCCGTACGGTTGTCTCCCCGCTTAATAAAAGGAAGAGTCTAGGACTATCCAAATCCAGCAAACCTGCCCAGAGAATAAATTGCAAGAAAATGTTATCGACCAACTCTGTAAGTGGTATCAAAGAGGGGTTCACTACCTCTTTGTTTCAGCCACCTACAGGCCAGCCTGACGACAGTCCAATGGAGGGGAATTTCTGGTGCAGGCTGGAAACCATGATGTCCACCTTATTAGATCCAATTTTGCAAAAGATAAGTACATTTGAAGCTAGATTACTAAAACTAGAGGGGATGGTTAGCTGCAACTCGCCGGTCACCCAGGTAAGTAATGTTAATATCAGTAGTGACCATCCAGCTACCGAGGGTACACAGGTATGGGGGCAGGTCCTCCTACAAGCTCTGCTCTTTATAGAGAGGTGACAGATAAGAGTAGCTCTAATAACCTTGCGCCCAGTAATATCATTAACCCAGTTCGTACCTGTCAGTCCCTTACAAGTGCAGGGCCTTCTGTGCCCTCTAGAACTGGGAGGACAGATAGTAGTGATTTACACTCAACGAGTCTCCCAGTCATTAATCTCCCACCGGAATCTACTCCCTATGTAGTAGTCTTGGGAAATGTCCCACCTCTCTCAGAAGGTATTGGCGAAAACTATGGGCAGCTGTTAAACAAACTTACACACTGGTTTACACATAACACCATCCTGGATGCCCGTGTGGCGAAAAATATTCTTATGGCTTGTAGAGTGAGTTTGATTGGGAGTTCACAAAAAATGGGTTTGGGGGATTGCGTCATAGTAAACTTTGACAACACCCATATTGCGGGCAGGATCTTATCTAGGGACACTAGTTGTGCTCCCTCTTCTGGATCTGTAATCAAGCCTCTCCCCTTGGGTTTTTTCTACAAACCAGTTTCATCTAGGGAGATGTTTGATAACATCCCAAGGGCATTTTCCCGAGGAGGGTGGCAAAACAGATTAGCACCTAGGCTGCAGCCTATCTCTATGGCTCACTCATCCTTTGCAACAGATGGGCAGTTTGGTGTTGACACCGCACCAGACTCAAATAATAGATTTGCAGTATTAACTGGGTTGGAGGAGTGCGACTGACCAGGGAGTCCAACGTATTCCGAGATTTAACCTGCTGTATTTATTCAGTCCCCACCTGAGGTTGTAGAGAGGCCCACAGGGGGGAAATCGAACAATTTTCTATCTTGGAACATTGCATGGCTGGCAACCAAGCTCCAAGACCGACTTTGGGTATAATTTGTGAAACAATTCTCGGTATTCAGCCTGCAAGAAACATGGGCAGTGGATTGCGACCTGCTATTGGAAGGGTATAAGGCTTTCTTTGTCCCAGCCATTCCTTCTGCGAGTGGAAGACCCAAGGGTGGACTAGCCATATATATATCTGTGGCTATTGACTGCCAGATCCAGGTCGTGCCAAACTCTAATCCAGGAATCCTTGAGTTATCAGTAAAAAGGAGAGACACGCAGATGGGGCCTCATTAACTTTCATAATTCGGTGGCCTGACCGCATGGGTGTTTGTAACATTATTACCTTGGAAAATGTCATAAGACAATCCTTTGTCTCCATCCTATATAATCTTTTGGTTTCTGGTGATTTTAATATACATCCTTGTGGTAACCCTACTTTATCCAGTGTTTCTGAGTTAGGATGTCCCCGTATCAGGGGGGTTTCATTTTGAACATCATCATGCCCAGGGGTAATCAATAAATAACATGATAAATGAAGTAGACATGGTGGTCTTGACATCTTCAACCTCCCGCATTCCAAATTTTCCGTGCCAACTTTTAAAGGGCACGGGAAGGGGTCGTTTTTTAGATTTTATTTAAATTTTCTCCTCTTTGCAATTTTTATTTCATGGTTTTATCATAATGGAGAGTGTATTTAGTGACCACAATCCACTAAGTGTTCATATGTTGGGCCCATTATCTGTACAAATCAGTGATGTCTCACCGAGGGGTATATTAAAACCAACTGATGGCAAGCGAAGACTTAAATGGTCTCAGATTTCCCCAGATAAATCCTACAGCAAAGTAAAAGTTTCCTGTTCCACTGAGCTAGCATGTTGTACAGCTGTAGACTCCTCCCCGAAAGAGATTATGGGTACATACGAACTAATAGCGCATAAGGCTGGTGAAATCTTAAGTGATCCGGCCAGTAGAACTGTCACCCAAGGCCCTAGATGGTTCGACTCTCACTGTTCTAAGGCAGCTAAGAAGCTGAGGGAAGCTCTGTCAGCCAAACCAAGGAGCCAAACTCGTCATAAAGAATATAAGTTAGCTCTGGTTAAACGGAAGGGTGACCTGAAGGAGGAGGCATGGAGGGAATTGGGATTCTCTTTCCTTTTGCACCTCGGATTCAGCGGACTCCAGGACTTGCTGCTCGGACCCACTAGCACTGCCCAGTTTCCAGCAACTGTTCACCGGACCCGCTCCGCGGGTCCCGCAGCACAAGGGCATCACCGGGGTGTGTGTGGCAGCGTTACAGGGCTGCGAGCGTGACGGCAGGGACTCCATCTACCAGGAGTCCCTGCGAGGCCAACAGCTGACACCTGGACCGCTCTCCCTGAAAGCCACGCCCACAGCGAACCGGCTTGGTGAAAAGCAGCCCCTCCCGCCGGACCTGGTGGGATTCTCTTTCCTTTTGCACCTCGGATTCAGCGGACTCCAGGACTTGCTGCTCGGACCCACTAGCACTGCCCAGTTTCCAGCAACTGTTCGCCGGACCCGCTCCGCGGGTCCCGCAGCACAAGGGCATCACCGGGGTGTGTGTGGCAGCGTTACAGGGCTGAGAGCGTGACGGCAGGGACTCCATCTACCAGGAGTCCATGCGAGGCCAACAGCTGACACCTGGCCCGTTCTCCCTGTAAGCCACGCCCACAGCGTACACGTTTATAACCAGACCAATACCCGCGCACGTGGGACGCGCGCGGAACGAAGCGCGGAGGGAAGCCCAGGCAAAGGGTGGGCCGTTTGAGGCAGTTCGAGGACCGGAGAGATCGGGACCGGGCCACCCCCCCTGGCCGGGATCATTCCATCATCCCACTTGTCACAGCCTTTGACCACATAGACGCAGGGATGTGTACCAGGGAAACAAGGAGCAAATCCGCACAGGTTGCGGCTGGAGCCGCCAAAGGTACCATCGATAACTACTTTGTCAAAGCTGGATCACTTCTGATAGACGAAATTGCTGTACTTGAAAGACGTATCTCTCAAGAAATCGATTGGGTAAGGAGATCATCAATGGGTCCAATGGCTCTGGCTAAGACTCCCGAAGGAAGGCCAGAACTTTACATCTCCAACCATGAGGGTTCAGGGGCAAACCAGTCAGTTATTAACCCAGACCTCACAATGGAGGCCTTAAATGATCTTGAGGATATGAGCCCAATGACTCTACCAACGGGCCAAATACCACCTGTCCCACTCCCAATCCCCAGTAAGGACTTGGCCATAGTCACCATTAGCGAGAATACCTCCGATCCCCTAAGGGGAGTAAGGGAAGGAGCCATTCAAAAAGGAAGAAAAGGGGGCAAACCAAAGGAGGTTGTAAGCCAAAAACATCTAAGCCCAACCCCGTAAAGGACGCTGCTAGTTCTGGCGGTAATACCTCCGGCCAATCATCTAAGATTGGTGCAGAGGCCCCACCAATTGTTATTGTACTCACGGACACACCATCTCATTCCATTAACATCTCTATGGAATCCTCTAGCGAGGACATTACACTCGCAGACATAGGTACATTGTTTAGGTCGCTCCTAAGCCCCCTTGAAGCCCGGCTGATAAAGATTGAAGCCAGGTTGGTCAACATCGAAAAATCTACAGTTAAGCTGGCAGATAGTCTCAAAATAGAAACCAAGGGAGCCAAAGGGGGGTTAGATCAAAAGCTTAAAAAGAGTGTCGATCCCTCAACTCTAACGAAGAAAACTGGCCCAGCCACTCCTCAACATACACAACATAAACCTACCCCAAATAAGATCTCGCAACCCCTGGCTACTGCAAACAAAATCATCCCACCCACACAAACCCAGGCACCGGTACTTCCATCCTCAAACACATCTACAAACCCTGAAGATAATGTTAATCCCTCTGACAAAACACAAAGCGATTCAAAACCCTTAGACAACATGCAAAATAATCCCCGTAAAATTAAACCTGTGAACCTACCCCCTGAGGCGTCCCCTTACACAGTGATCCTCGCGGGTGTACCTGAACTATTACCCACTGCCATAGAGACGACTGCCTCACTCAAGAACAAAGTAATTAACTGGTTGTCTATATATAGACCTCTTCCGCAAGGCACAACCAGCGATGTTCTTATGGTGAGACGTATCGCCGGGGTGGGTAATTTGAGAAAGACAATTAGAGGCGACTGCGTTGTGGTCAGTTTTAGAGAACCAAGGACAGCCTCCTACATCTGCAGCTGGGCCCCCGACGACCAAGGGAGCCACATCCAGTCTCTCCCTCTCTCGTTCTTTTACCCATCAAGCATGTATACAACAGAAGATCCAAGATGGGGGTATCATCAAGAATTATTGGGAGATTGGGAGAGCAACTGTGCTGGAAGGAGGGAGCCTCATTACCACAGGAGTATGGTGCCTGAATACTTACCTACATATGGTGATGAAGAGGTTTGGGAGGAGGGGTGGATGGGGTGGATGGGGTGGAAGAGTGAGAGGAGTCCCAGAGCCATATAGAATGCACCACCCAGCTTACCTCCCCACTTCTAACAGGTACAGTAGCCTTGAAATGGTTGACTAACTGCTCGAGTCCAAAGTCAGGGGCCGGCACCAATCTCACCTAACAGATGGCAGCGAGGATAGATTTGCCTTCCGCGAACAAGCCCAGCCTTTAATAGAACCAATAACTGCTCCCAATGAACCCAGCCACTGCCAAGACCCCGGTAACCCTGTAGCAGATACATTGGGTAACTGTAGCAATTTAGGGGCTAGACAGGGGGAATTACTACAACACCTAATGGTAAATCCTGTCGCAAAAGAGAACAACCACTCCAATACTGAGTTACCATCCCCAAGACTTCCAACACTCAACATGATTTCATGGAATGTAGCTGGGCTTGGTAATAAAATGGATTGCCTGGAGTGGCTGTCTTTTATTAGCTCAAAAAGTATCTGCCTCTTCTAGGAAACCTGGGCAAGAGAGGAGTACACATGCCCGGGGTTCGCAGTGTTTTCTAAATACGCTAAATGGGGTGGGGGGGGGGAAGGGGACGACCGTCAGGAGGGTTGACAACTTTGGTTGCCTCCCAACTAGGCTGCCAGGCTTGGTGCTTAACCGTCGACTCTGAAGATATACTATCTGTCCTGTTAGAATGGCCAAATTTCGCTAAACTGATGATAATAAATGTCTATTCGAGTCCGGCTGTCATATCACGTGAATCGAATACCATCGAAGAACTCTCGGTTTTTCTGAGCGAAATCCCAAGGGACCTCCCCTATGTGGTTGCAGGGGACCTGAACTCGCACTACGAGCCACTCCCTGGCCTTCTTGATGGACCCTCCCTAGAGGAGGATTCAAGATGGCTGATACCCGCCACGGTGGCCCCCCCCCACCAAGAGCTTGGACTCCCCTTGCACTCCAGATAACCGCACCTACCCTTAACCACGGCCTAAGGGCATGTAACGGGCGCACTAAATCAGACAACCCAAGTAAATGCACTTTCAATGAATTAGGAAGTGAATCCAGACTAGACTATGTCCTAGTCCAACTGTCATGTTGGTCACGAATTATCGACTTTAGGGTACTGGATAGAGAGGACAGTGACCATAACGCCCTCGAACTTGAATATGCCATGCCAGGCATCGAGGACATGGGACTGGACAAAGAAAATGCAAAGACAGGGTTACTCCTGGAGAATAATAGGAGGAGAGTTAGGTGGGGAAAACCGGCCACAAGTGGCGTTAAGTTACCTAGGCTCTATGCCAGAATTACCCCAGTGCTGGAAAAGGCATTCGCTCTTGCTAAGGAATTAGACAATGGGGAAGACAGAGAGCAGCTATGGCGAACCCACGAAGATCTAATAAACACCCAGTAGTTAGATCTATTTGTTAAAGGAGCAGGTAGAACTAGCAGGACACATAAAAAGTCCTGGTATAATGCCACATGCCGGGACTCAAAACGAGATCTTCTACTCGCATTAAAGGCTCGTAGATGCCGGGAGGAGATACAAGCCAGAAGACGGGCTTATAAGATACTGTTGGCAAATGCTAAGGCCGAATGGGACCAAAAACACTGGGAGGAACTCTCTGGTGCATTAGCCACTAAAGACTCTCATAAATTCTGGCGGCTAGTCAACAACGGGTCAGAAGATCTTCCATCGGCAATCGAATCCAACATTGCCCCGAGCACATGGCAAGAGCACTATCAGTCCTTATATGCAATGGAGGATGCGTCCCAGAGTACCCCCCATTGCACTGTGAACCCTTTACGGAAAAAGAAGTTTGTGCTGCAATTGCGGGGTTGGCAGGAGGAAAAGCCCCAGGGCTTGACGGGGTGCCAGGAGATCTTTTCAAGCAGGAGCCAGGGATATGGGCTCCCTATCTCCTGCGGTTCTCAAGGGTATGGAGGTCCCCGACACTTGGCTGGGCGCAGAGGTGGTCCCAATATTCAAAAAGGGATCCCCTCTGCTCCCAGCCAACTACCGTCCAATAAGCCTCATCGATGTTTCACAGCAGCTTTTCGGTAGGCTAAAATTTGGACCGGTTGCAGGAGTTGGTTGGAGGAAACAGACACTCTTAGCCCATATCAGGCAGGATTTAGGAGGGGGGTCTCCACAATTGACCAAATATTCAGATTAAACCTCATGTACTGGAGGACTTCACTGATCGAGGGCGGCACCTTGTACACGGTTTTTGTGGACCTACGTGCCGCCTTCGATTTAGTGCAAAGATCAAAACTGTGGGAGGTAATGGGAGAGTTAGGCGTCCCGAAAGACATCCTAGCAATCCTGATGAAACTACATCAAAACAACTTTGCACGGGTCAGGTGCGGGAGAAGCGGTAATCTAACTGAAAGATTCCCCGTTTGCAGAGGAGTGAGACAGGGTTGCGTGCTTGCACCGACCTTGTTCTGCCTCTTTGTGAACGGGGTAATCGCGCACCTGACTGGGATTGCCAACACCGACGCCCCAAAACTGACCGGCAGCAGGGTGCCCGCAATCATGTTTGCGGATGACACCCTACTGCTGTCCAAATCCCTGATGGGCATACAGAGGGTGCTAGATGGCTTCCTGGAATTCTGCACAGAAAGGAAACTTGAAATCAACCCACAGAAAACGAAATTTATGATCTTAAACCCCACGTCCTTCAAGCGGCCAAATCCCCTGCTTGGCACAGTGTGCTTGGAAAGGGTTCACACAATAGAGTATCTGGGAATAACCCTAAACCAAAACCTTACGTGGGGCACTCACCAGATTAAAGCGAATATGAAGCTGGCCCAGAAGGCAGGTGGCATTATGAGAATTGCGACCAAGTCAACATACCGCCCTCTCAGCCCCGCTATTCAAATATATAAAGCCCAGGTGCGGGGGGAGTCACCTACGGGGGAGAGATGTGGGGTCACATGTCATCCTCCAACTTGCTGACCACAGAAAACAAATTCCTAAGGCAGCTGACCGCTCTCCCACCAGTACCCCACTCCTGCCCCTGAGACTGGACTTGGGCCTGAGGCCTATCACGGAGGAACTAGGGCTCAAACCATTAACATTCTGGCGTCGTATCTGGAGTAGCCAAGATCTCACCTCCTATAGAACTGAGTTACAGGAATTTCTATCTCTACCCAACGCCACCAAGACCCCTTAGTTAAATTATATCAAGAGAACTTGTGAGACCCTTGGACTACCAGAACTATGGTCACACCCGGAAAGCACAAGTACCAGGATCCCAAGGAAAGCGCTCTCCAGAGCATACTACGACAAAATGCTTCTCCGTGCCCTGGACAGTGCACGAGAGGGATCTTTGACACATCGCTTTATTAAAACTAAAGACTCATACAACCTTGAAAGTGTTTTGGATGGCATGGCTCCTGTCTTAACAAGAAAACTATTCTTGCAATGGAGGTATGGGACCCTACCTCTAATGTCTTTTACTAAAGCATGGTCCTGCCGGTCCCCCACAGAGACGTGCCCTGCATGTGCCCACACTAAGGAGAACGAAGTACATGTCATTTTTTTCTGTCGAGCTTACCAAAAAAGCAGGAAATTTTGGCTCTTCCCCCTCCTTAAAAACCTGGGATTTAGAACATTCTTATCTGCATTTAGAGTTCTAAAGACAGATTTATCACCGCCAACTGTGTTTGCCTTAGCTAAATTCCTAACTGCAATGTGGCATGCCCGTACCCGATACATAAAGATGGCAGGAGACCGTTGAAAATTCCCTTCCCTTAATTTTCTGTCACCCTTGTTTTAATATTTCCTTTTTAAACTTATGTATTTAATACCAATGATATATTGATACTTTGGAATTTTAAATGATGTGGTATTTTGTATATCTTTTATGATCACCTGATCGAAATAAAGATTTGAAATTTGAATTTGATTGCCATTAGCACCCTTAGGAATAGCTCCAGGTCAAACATTCCTCTGTCAGGAAGGGGGGAGGGGGGGGGGTTGGATTCATAGAATCACTGAGGAGGAGTGGGTGCTTCATTTTCAATCCATCTTTGACTGCTCCACTGAGCACAGCTGCCAAGGGAGTCGGTCGTAAATGAGCCGCCAATAATCCTCGAAAAGGATGAGGTTATAGCTGGTATTGAAGGGCTATCCATTAACAAAGCACCGGGCCCAGATGGGATTCCTCCTGACTTATTTAAGTCCAACCCTCTGTTTTGGGCACCAATTCTAGTGGCTGTGTTTAAAGCAGCGGCAAAAATTGGGTGTTCTCAATCATGGGCTTCCTCCACCATAGTCCCTGTTTTCAAGAAGGGAGATAGAAATAGCACCCACTGCTACAGGCCCATATCTCTCATTGACTTAGTGGTGAAGGTAGTAGGACGTATCCTCTTGTAGAGATTATCAACTTGGGCGGAGGAGGAAGAGATCTTGTTGGATGTCCAGTATAAATTCCGGTCGGGCCGCTCTACCACTGCTCAGTGCCTCAACTTATATATCATACTGAGCAAATATACTGTGGCACGTTCCGGTACTATCTATCTTGCCTTCATGGACTTGTCCTCCGCATTTGATTGCGTTAGCAGAGCTAAATTGTGGCAGTCCATGAGGGCAAAAAGGGTGGATAACAATATTGTCCATTTTTTAGAGGACCTGCACAAATTAACTAAGGTAATGTCAGGTTCTCCCAGGATCTTTGGGTTACCAGGGACCTTGAGATTAAGAGGGGTGTACGGCAAGGCTGCATTTTGGCTCCATTTTTGTTAAATTTTTACATCAACGACCTGGAGTCTGAATTAAGAGTGATTGAAGTGGATTACCCATATGTAGGGCGGCATGGCATTCACGTCCTGTTATATGATGACGACGCAGTGCTTATATATAGGACGGCATTGGGTCTGCAATCCCTTCTAACAGCATTTTCTAGTTTCCTGTCTTATCGGGACCTAACTATTAATAATTCCTAATCTTATGTAATGGAAGTGGGGCAACAATCTAAAAAGAGTTTTCAATTCAGTGTTGGCCCTGCTAAGATCCCCCGAGCTAATGTATTTTTCTATTTAGGAGTTCTTTTTTTTTTTTCAGAACAAATTTTATTGTAGTACTGACAAAACACCAAGGGGGACACTGTCCCGCATTACATCGCAGGACTAGTGAGCTCAGACACGAAAGAGGATATATAATCAGTACAAGCAAAAGTAAATTATGCACCCGCCCCCCCCAACCCCCAACTCCCTACCCCCCTACCCGAATCCCACCCCTTTCCCTATACAGTGTCTGCAAATCTCAAGGCATAAAGCAAGAAAATACAATAATGTGCGTGCTCCCGGCCGCCCAGGGTCCAATAGTCAAAGATCCTCTCCAGTGTCTTGGGGCATTGGTGGCTCCAGCCACAGTCCTCTATAATCCGCCCATCTTTTCCATATCTTAAAATGTTTCCTAGGGCATCCCCTGGCCTCAAAGACAGGACGCTCCAGCCCCATGCAAAAGTCCAACCCCCGTCTCCAAACTTCCAGCAGGGGGGCCCTGGGGTCCTTCCAGGCCCTGGCTATGTCTTGTTTAGCTACAGTGAGGCCCAAAACCAGTAGATGGCGTTTGTAGATGTTGCCCCCCACCTGTTCCATAACATGCAATAGGCCGAGCTGCGGTGTACGGGGAAGGTCCCAGCCCAAAACCTCAGCCAGACAGTCCCAGACACCTCTCCAGTATCTCACCAGGTTTACACACGACCACACAGTGTGGACAAATGTCCCAACCGCTCGTCCGCACCTCAGGCACTCAGGGGAGGCAATCAGGCCTGCTTTCCACAGGCGTTCTCTGGTAAAATAGGCCCTATGTAAGTACTTAAATTGGATAAAGCGTAGCCGCAACGCAATGGCCGCCCCCCTCGGGACCTCCAGGGCCTCCCTCCAATCCTCCTCTTTGAGAGCTCCCACATCCCCCTCCCACGCGGAGCGCAGTCTATCCAGGGAGAAGGAGCAGTGCGTGACCAGGGTCTGATATATAGTCGAAATTTTCTTGGCCTCCAGTTCCCCCATAAACACCTTAGCTTCCAGGGGGCTGAACTCGGGCAGGGACTCTAAGCCCACCAGAGAGGGAGACAGCGCATGACGTAGTTGTAGGTATTTAAAGAATTGGGTTGTGGGCATGGCGTATTCTGCACTCAAGGTCTGGAAGGATTTAAGGGTTGTACCCTTCATGATGTGACCTAGCGTTGAGATGCCGATTGCGTCCCATCCCCTGAATCCCCGTAGGGATGCCAGCGCCGGCAGGCGTCCGTTCTGCCACAGCGGGGTGTCCCTCGTCAACTTGTTCCACCACCCCATGCGGCGCAGAGTCGCCCTCCACACTCGGAAGACCACCTGGGTGACTATGGGAAGCCTCTTCCTGATAGTCGCCGAGTACAGAATGGTGTGTGCCGTGTCCGGGTCCATCAGGTATCGTTCTAGGGCGTAAGTCGGGTCGCCCCGATCCCCATACCACCAGTCATTAAGCACCAGTAGGTGCGCCGCCTGATAGTAGGATAAAATATCTGAGGTGGCCAGGCCCCTGCAGTATGTGGACAGGAAGCAGGTGCGGAGAGCCACCCTCGCCACTCCCCCAGCCCAGAGGAACTGGCTCAGAGCAGTGTTCACTTGACAAAACCACTGCGGTGCTATGGGGCATGGGTGGTTTTGCAGTTGGTATAGGAGGCGCGGGAGGGCCACCATTTTAAAGATCGCCGATCGGCCATAGATGTTCAGTGGCATTCTGGACCAAGTTCTCATGTCCGATCGCACTCTATCCCAAACTGGCACCACATTGCGCTCCCATGCCACATTCGGAACGTCTGTAATAAAGAAGCCCAGGTATTTGAGCCCACCTGCCGCCGTCTGTAGCGTCGACGCCCATGCACCCAGCCCCTCGCTATCCCCCAGCACCCACAGCTTAGAATTCTGCACGTTGAGATGCAAGCCCGAAACTTCCCCGAAAATTCGCATTATCTCCAGGACTCTGGGCCCGGATCTATTGAGGGCCGTGAGGAAGAAGAGGACGTCATCGGCATACAATGCAATGCGATCGGACGGGCCCATCTCCCATTCTAGGCCCCAAAGCTGCGCGTCCATCAGCACCCACGTTGCCAGGGGTTCCATGGCCAATGCGAATAGGTAGGGTGAGAGAGGGCAACCCTGCCTGGTGCCCCGCCCAATGGGAAAGGGTTTTGACAGTGCCCCCGCTACTCTCACCGACGCTGTCAGGTCCGTATAGAGCAAGCTCAGATAGGAGAGGAAGACAGGCCCAAGGTTAAGAAGGGGCAGAAGCGCCCGAAGGTACACCCAGCTGAGAGAGTCGAAGGCCCTATCCACGTCAGCTAGAAGAAGTGCCGTTGGGATCCCCGCGGCACGGGCCGTCTCCACTACCACCTGCGCCCGGCGGATATTGTGTCTTGTCGCCCTATGGGGCATAAACCCCGCCTGATCCGGATGAATCAAGTCGGTGATATATGGGAGGAGGCGGTTGGCCAGGGCCTTAGCCAGTATCATCGCCTCAAAGTTTAAAAGGGAAATTGGCTGGTATGAGGAGTGGTGTTCAGGGGGTCTCCCAGGCTTGCAAAAAACCACAATTTCGGCATGTCGCCAGTCCGCTGGGAGGCGACCGCACTCCTTGGCGGCCTCCAGTGCCTGCCTATATCGCCCCTCGAGCTGGAGATGAAAGGTTTTCATGAATTCACATGGGAATCCGTTGGGTTCCGGGGCCTTACTAGTATTCAGTTCCCCGAGCGCCGTGCCCAGCTCCTTCAGAGACAGAGGGAGTTCCAGCTGATCACGGCTCTCATCCGAGAGCACACGCGTCGGGAGGTCCGCCAAGAATTTATCAACGTCCTCCGCAGGGAGGATCTCTCGAGGGGCATATAGGTCCGCATAGTACCGAGCGAAGCTGGCCGCTATGTCTTCAGGGGCCGACATCTGGTCCCCCCGTTCGTCCCGAATACCAGGCAGGGTCTGAGCCCGGAAGGTGTGTTGGCAGAGTCTATATAGCATGGTGCTGGACTTATCCCCCCATTGATATATCCTACTCTGTGTGGCCAACCAAAGCTGGCGCGCCTCACCGAGTGCCAGGGATGAGTACTCTTGCTGCGCCAACAGGAGCCGCCCTACGGCCTCATCTGTGTCGCCCACAGTGCAATCTCTCTCGAGGTCTCTAACCCGTCCCACCGCCTCCTCCACCTCTCTCCGACGGGTCCTGCGGGCATCGGCACACCAAGCAATGTCCACCCCCCGGAGCACTGGCTTCAGCGCCTCCCACTGGGTGGCGGCGTCCACCTCCGGTCCGTCGTTCTCCGCCCAATAGTTAGAAATGGCTTCCCGTAGGTGTGTGCGATAGCTATCTTGCTGCAGGTGCCACGCCGACTGGCGCCATCGGAAGGGCTGTCACCTCTTGTCTAACCGCAGGTCTAAGGACACGGGGGAGTGATCCGAGAGACCACGGGGATGCACATCTGTGGAGGCGACCCTTGTCAGCCAGGGGAGCGGAATGAACAAGTAATCCAATCTGGAGAAGGACTTGTGTACTGCCGAGACATACGAATATTCGCGACTCAGAGGGTGCTGATACCGCCAGGAGTCAATCCAACCCATGCCCTGCGCTAGGCCATTAAGTTTCGTCGGTGCTGCCGCTTGGGGTTCCCTACCGGGCCTATAGCGATCCACCCGTCCATCCATAACGTCATTCCAGTCACCTCCCACAATCGCCAGAACATCCGGGACATCAGCCCACACCTCAAACAACTTTTCAATAAGTGCCTCCTGCAACGGGGGCGGAGCGTACACACTGCCAAATACCATCGGCTCATCCCCAACTATACCTTTAATGAACACATATCTACCATGGGCATCGATCCAGTGCTTCTCGTGTACATAAGAGAGCCTGCGATGTATCAGTACCGCAAAGCCCGCATGAAATACTTGTTGGTAGCCATACCTCTGTAAACTGAGGGTCTTGGTGCCCTGGAGGTGCGTCTCCTGTAGGAGGAAAACGTCAGCCCCTTCCCTTTTCCTCAGCCGCAGCACCGCTCCACGCTTTATTTTATCCAGCACCCCACGGACATTCCAACTCACTACTCGTAACATCGCCTGTGGGAGGCCTGGCCTTTGGGCGTCAACCATTGTCAATGGGGAGAAAATGCAGAAGCCTGGGCTCTCGGAGCCACACACACAAACAATACACTTAGTTAGTTAGCGCAGACACTGTTTCAACCTTAACCACCCCCCCCTTACCCTGCCCTCCCCCCCCCCGGGCAACCCAACCTCCCCTCCATCCCCAGCCCCTGTCCCCACCCGACCCCCAAACAAGACCTCAACTGCCTACCTCCCCCACCCCCCAATACCTCATAGAACATTGAAGTATCTGTCGCGGCATGGGCAGCCACGGGCCCAAAACAGAGCGCCCAAGGCCAACCATCCCAGTGGATCCCAAACACCCACTAACCTAAGAACTCCCCCTTTCCCCCGAACTTCTCCCACTCACGTGGGAGGCAGGTAGCCCATGTATCGGAGCACCCCGAACCCATCTCATAGTTACAGCAATTACTGGTAAAACCAAACTAGTGTGGCAGTTTATGCAGCGTTCAAGTGTCAATAATGCGAAGCACAGGAGGATCTCTCCCATCAGCTAGGGCAGCTGGTTTCCGTAGGTGGGCAGGACCACCCATAGCCCCTCAGCCATCCCCACCCGAGTGGTCTGAGTCAGTGGGCGCAGCAGTCCGAGACCCAGTGGTAGAGGCGGTACGCTTCCGAGATCTGGACTTTCTATTCAGTGGCAGTGATCCTCCTTGACCTCAGTGCGGCATTCGACACGGTCAGTCATAACACCCTACTGAACTGTCTCTCGAATGTCGGCATTGTGGGCAAGGCTTGGCTCTGGTTAAAAATCTTTCCTAAGTAACAGGTCATTCCAAGTGTTTGACGGTCAGACAGGGTCCTCCAGCATACCCCTGAAGTGTGGAGTCCCCCAGGGCTCCTCTTTAAGCCCCGCGCTGTTTAACATCTATATGAGGCCATTGGCTGAGGTAGTTCGTCCGCATGGAGTTAAGATCATTTCCTATGCAGACGACACCCAGCTGGTGGTCTCATTAGCGCAGGAGGCTCAACAACCACTCTCAGGTGGATTAACAAAATGCTTGGAGGAAGTAAAAGCCTGGATGACTCTGTCATCGCTAAAGCTCAATGGCGACAAAACGGAGCTTATGCTCCTAGGCCCTGCCGACCCTACCCTTTTCAACTCATTATGGCCCACCTGCCTAGGCCCCCCCGGTCCCGAAAGAAAACATCAAAAGCCTAGGGGTGTGGTTAGACAGGAGTCTTTCACTGAGCACCCAGGCCACAAAGCTCTCAGCCACCTGCTTTGGACTACTCAGGACACTTAAGAAAGTTCTTCCTTTGCTCCCAATGGAGGCAAAGCAGATAGCCATACAGGGCATCATACAATCCCGATTGGACTCCAACAACGCCCTCTATCTGGGTGCTCCAGAGTACACACTAAGAAGACTTCAGATAGTCCAAAACTGCGCCGCCCGCACTCTATTACAGATCCCACGCAGAATGCCAGCTAGAACGGCACTGACCAGCCTGCACTGGCTCCCAGTGCGGAAGAGAGTCACTTTTAAGGCAATGTGTATTGCGCACCAGGCCTTCTGGGACTCAGGACCCCAAATCACTCGAAGTCTTGTAAGCCAGTATCGTCCAGGCAGAGACCTGCGATCCAGCCAAGCTTTCATGGCAACAGTCCCGAGAATCAAAAGGACTAGATCGGGTGGAAGAACGTTTGCCTTCAATGCCGCCAAGATCTGGAATTCCCTTCCTTTGCATTTAAGATCCAACCCCGACCTAGTCTCTTTCCGCAAACAACTAAAAACACACCTGTTTAACTCTCCGCAATAAACCTGTTCCTCCCCCCGGCTCTGTACCTCACTCACCTTCCAACAGATACCGCTAGTGCTTGGACGCCTCAGGGCAGCAATTCGCGCTCTAAAAATCTACCTTCTTCTTCTTCTTCTTCTTCTTCTTCTGGCGTTTTGATCACTCCGGGTTTGCGATGAATCACTCGTGTGGCCCGGATCAAGACCCGGTTGAGCGTGGGGCCTGACTCTCACCGTTTCATCCGTCCACCTGAAGACATCCTCCGACGTATCGAAAAAGTGAGTCCGGGATTGAAAGACAACTCGTAGGCGGGCCGGGTAGAGCAAGGAGTACTGAATCTTCAAGCCCCGAAGTTTCGCCTTGGCGGCCAGAAAGGCGTGCCTCTGCTGTTGTACCATCCTGGTGTAGTTGGGGAAGATCATGATCCTGTGGTTTTCGAATAAAAGGGAATCCTTGGCCCTCGCCTCCCGCAGTATAGTGTCTCTATCATGGAAGTTCAGGATTCTGGCGATCACCGGCCTGGGCCGCTCTCCCACTGGCGGCTTCTGTGTCAGGGCCCGGTGGGCGCGCTCAATCACAAAGCAGCGGGATAAGGTATCCGGGGGGAGCCAGCTCTCCAGCCATTGGGAAAGAAAGCGTTCCATGCTGCCCTTCTCACAACCCTCCGGAATACCTACGAAGCGGAGGTTATTCCTGCGCGCCCGCCCTTCAGCATCCTCCACCCGTAGCGCCAGACCCTTTTGAATGCTCTCCATCGCCGCCATTTTCTGCTTCAGGGTTCCGACATCATCTTCCACCACTGAGATCCTGGACTCGGTCTCTGTGATGCGCGCCACAGCGTTGCGGAGGTCTTGTCTCAGGAGGGTCACGTCCGCCCCAACAGCCCCAATCTTGGCGTCCAGCATGTCTCTGGATTGGGTTATCGCCGCCATGAGCGCCGCATTGTCCGGCCCCGACCCCTGACCGCCCTGTGCTCCTGGGCCGCCATTCGGTTCCATGAACTTGTCGATGGGCCCCTGCCTAGCGGGCCCACCCCCCCCTCTGGTCATGGCCAAGTCCTGCTCCGGTATCGCCACCCCAAAAGCGTTAGCGGATCCTCTGGTGGGGTAGTTCACACCTCCAGCAACCACCAAGGAAGGTTCACTGTTCAGGCACTGCTACAGCTGATGTACGCCACACACGCACCGCCGCCGTCTATTCCGGGCGGGGGGGAAGGGGCCACTCCACAGGTCCCCGCAGGCCCCCGCAGGCCGAGCCCCAGCGTGTATGAGAGCTACCAAAGACACCTCACCCTATGAGTTCACCGCCACAGCCAGGACATGTCCACCTCAGAAGCCCCCACGATCGTCCGGGGGTATCCCAGGCCCGCAGTTAGGTCCGGCAGCCTGCCCAGGGTCCCAGTGCAAGTCCAAGCCTATCCCACCGGGCCCTACCGCCCCTCTAGCCGTCACTGCAATGCGAGGGGGGGGCTCCCCTGGGGGGGGCACTCACTGTTCGGCGGTCACCTCCACAGGGTCGGCGCTAGGTCCACACCAGGGCTGCAGGCACGTCCCTCCCGGCACGGACACGATCCACTCCGGGCCGTCCCACCGGCCCCAGACCACTGCCCCGGTGTGCACAGCAACGGCGATCACAGCAGTCTGGTTCAGGCGCACCACTGACCTCGTTGCACCTCGGGCCTCACTGCCTCCGCACTCCTGTCTCGAGGGCTGATGCTGATGCCACCGGGCGGGTGCCACCAAACTCGAGGCCCCGGCTTCACCAAGGCCAGG
The DNA here is from genome assembly GCF_964263255.1 of Lissotriton vulgaris. Taxonomy (NCBI): domain Eukaryota; kingdom Metazoa; phylum Chordata; class Amphibia; order Caudata; family Salamandridae; genus Lissotriton; species Lissotriton vulgaris. The sequence goes on from NC_141685.1 coordinate 2,050,863,828, forward strand.
TAGGCCGCTGCTTCCCCTCGGCGGTCCCCGGGCACCAGCCTCCATCACCGCCACTGCAGGAGCAGCCAGGGATCTCCCCAGCACGTCGCTGATGTCAGGCAGTCCTGGGCTTGGGCAGAAGGACGGCACCTCCGGCTCCTGCGTGAGCCCTCAGTACCGGGTGCGCCAAACTCGAGGCCCCGGCTTGCCGTCCGGGACTAGGCCGCTCGCTGCTCCGGCCGGTTCCGCCGCCCTGGACGGTCCTGAAGCGCCGCTCCCAGGGTCGGAAGGCCCCCAGCACTGTCCGCCACAATCGCCCCACAGATAGTGTAGTGTTCGGGTCCGGGGGCAAGGATAATCTGCCGGATAATCTTCAGGCTAGCGGGAGCTCTAGAGAGCCACGTCTGCCATCAGCGCCCGCTAAGCCACGCCCCCTTAGGAGTTCTTTTTGACGATAAATTAAAATGGGGTACTTTAATCTTGAGAAAAAGGGGGGACGTGGTCCAGGTTAATGCGTCAATTCTTAATTTTGCCTCTAAAACAGGGAGGAAACCAACAGGAGCTATGCTAAAGGTTTACCAAGCCAAATGTTTGGCTATAGCCACCTACAGTAGTGAAATATGGGGATACACTGCTGGAGAACGACTTTTTGAAACGCCTTCTGTGTGTCCCGCGCGGAACCTCCAACTTAGCGGCACATGAGAAATTGGGGGTCTCTTATTTAAGAGATGTTCTTGCAATGCGCCCTCTGATTTTCTGTTTGAAGTGTTGGTTGAATAAAGATTTAACCCTCAACCACATAATCTTAAGAGAGTGCATGTCTCTTGACAATGCAATCTGAATCCCGTGGCTTAAGTACCTTAAGAGTAGCCTGGAAAGGTTAGGACGCATAGATTTTTTTTGTAAGCCAGAATTGATTGTCAAGAAGGATGTGGAACTTATCAGGGCAGCTTTCCTGACCCTAAGGAAAGTAGCAGGGAGGCATGGGAGTTACTGAAACCTAGTGTCTGCACGTTTTTACAACTCAAAACAACTCCGACAACAGAGCCTTACCTTATGGGGTTTTTATCAACACATGAGAAATTATTATTAACTAGGTTCCGTATGAACTTTTTTCACTTTTTTCTAGCTAGGCCCAAGGGAAACAAGAGAGGCCAAGTGTTAGCTCCCTGCGGCTGCGATGGACAGTCTCCGCAGGATGTGCTACACTTTATGTTTTTATGTAAGCTGTATGAATTTCCCCGAAGGGACTTTCTGGTTCCTATTTTAAAAAGACTGATTTTAGTCAGGCCCGTCCTGCCCTTATGTACATTCAATTGCTAAAAGAGGACTGCCTTATTTTCATAGTAGGTTTTTTAAAAGCTTCTGTGAAATCGAGGGCCTGTATGGATGTGTAGACAGTGGATGTTTAAGGTTTTAACGGTCTAGCTGATTTTGTGCATTGTTCAAAATGGAGGGCATGCTCTTGCGGTATTTTACATATATATATATTTGGGCCTTATTTATAACCTGTATAAGAGGTTTGACTTTAATATGTTTTAATGAATTACTGTTTTATGTATCTGTTTTATGTTTTTATGCACTCTTATATGTATACCTTTTATGGTTTTTGATGTAAAACCGAATAAAGTTATTTGGTTAAATTGATTGGCTATTTTCTTACATACCATTTTGCATTCTTTAAATAGCGATTACCTAAAATTCAATATTTAGGGAAAGCAAAATGGATTTTTGATACGTGTGGCCATTTTTTTTCCTTATTAGCACATCTAAAATAAATTAGGACAACAACACTCTCCAGACACTTCAAAAGAACCCAACAATGTGATAAATAACCTCTTATTTGGATATAATTTAAACAAGCATTTGCAATGCAATAAGTCTAGCATTTATGCAAGTTTAAGCTATTGGCATTGTAAATGACAATGCCTTTTATTTATGTTTTAAAAAACAAAAATAATAGTCATTTACAATGCCAATAGCTTAAACTCACGTAAATGCGAGACCTATTGCATTGCAAATGCTTGTTCTTTGTTTAATTTGGCCTCCGGGGTGGAGATCCGGGGTCTCATAAGGCTGGAGGGAGGTTTGGGGGCAGTGGGGAGGTTAGAGGCTCTGAGCTTCTGTAAATCTTTCATGGTTTACGACTGTGGAACCAGCTCTTCTACCTAATACAACAAATAGCACAGGTTTCACCAGCGATGCCAATATACATAGGACTATTGCCACTTAGTGGGAAGGCCAATTTAATATTCCCATGTGTATTGCTTTCTAGCACTGTAATTGCTCTCAAGCAATGACTGACATCTATGTGACGCTTGTTTAATCAAATGAGATACATATGTTAACAACATCGGCAAGACGAGAGACAGAAAAGGGATACATTTCATCAAAGGACTGCACGTTTGGGTCTAGGGAAACCTTAGTAACCTCATCTCCAACCCAGTCTATGCGTCCGGCAGGGAGGATGGGGCGAGGAGGAAATGGTTGCCAGGGTTTCTCAGAGCAGCAGTTTCCCATAATACAAGCGCTTGTGTCATCGGCAGTGCGTGGTGTAGTCTACAGAAGCGGGTCTTTGTGTACACTCCCCGGGCGGGCATTGGCGGCCTTGCTGTCTCCGCACCCAGGGAAAGACGAAGGGAGAATTGATTTCCAAGGAGATGGAGAACTCGCTGAAATGAGAGTGAGGAGAAGCTAGGCCTGGAGAATAGAGATAGAGAGAAGCAGTGCAGAACAAGGAGGTACTGTGGCAGTAAGCACAGGCAACGCCGGAAGAATCAAGATCGCAAGAAGCAGTGCAGAACAAGGAGGCACTGCAGCTGCTGCCCTGCGCACTGCTGCTTGCTCCTGAGGCAAAACGCCATGGAAGTGAAAATTTCAAAAGAGGTGGGACATGCACCCACCTTTAGCGATTTGCATGCATTCATTATAGAAAGACGCACGCACAAGCCAAACCAATGTGTGGGAGGAGTCAGACCCGCACAGAGTAGATACAAGAATCCTCGCAGAGCAGCGTATGCGCTCTACTAGGATCGACCTAAAAATCCTGCTCAGGGATTCCAAATATGCATCATAGCTGCAGAAATCGTTGGAATGTGGGGTTTCAAAGAATTGATAAAAATGTTGTTATGGACTTGTTTTATAAGTCTGGCAATGTCCAGAGCTAAAACATAGTGGCTGTAAACAATGGCAACAAATAATTATTACAGCATGGACACAAAGTATCTTACAATCATTTATCATATGAATGAAAACTTGGTAAAATACAAATTTAAATTTGGGCTGCACCTTCTTAAAGAAACTTGGACACCATATTTGGGTAAAAGATCCTTCTTTAAATGAAGATAATGGGCCTTTATTACACCTCATCCCTAATTAAAAAGAGGAGCTGGTCCCTAGAAATTAGTGCCATAGGGCATGTGGCTGGCCCAGGGGGCATGCGACGGACCCAAGGGGCAATATAGTTTAATTTAGGGCCCACCACCCATGTAACACACGGTGGCCCACGGAGGCGTTATATTATGACGAGTATCAAAATAAAGTGCTGCAAAAATGCCACAAATTTCTCATATCTGTGCTGCAAAATTTCCACATTTGTGCCACAAAATTTTCGAATACATGTCACAATATCCTGGGGAGTCTAGGCAATATCATAACACCGATTACATTTTTTGCCTGGTTGCAATGACTCTTGCATTTCATAACATGAACCTCAAAACCTTGTGCAAGCTGATATTATCAATAAAAAGTTACAAACTATGGAAGACCCAGAAAAAGCTTTATTTCATCCTTAATCTGACAGATGTTTAAGACTATTTGGCAGAAGCAATAAGACAGTTCAGAGAATACAAAAGAAGATCATTACAGATCTGATGAACATAGTGTAAAGTGATTTATGGCAGCTGCACATTTTTCACACCTACACGTTTTAACCCCTTAGCTGTGGCGGCTATTCCGCCGCAGCGCTAAGGGGGAGGCGGGGCCGCGCGGCGCTCCCGTACTCATGACGGAACCGCTCTGTCACGGCCCTCGTGTGGGCTGTGCTTGTGACGGAACGGTTCCGTCACGACCCCGCCCGCTCTTTAGAACGTCAGCGCAGGCGCGGAATTCGCGCCGACCAGGCACGGCGAGCGGGCCGTGACAGAACCGTTCCATCACCAGCACAGCCCACCCGAGGCTCTTGACGGAACGGTTCCGTCACGAGCACGGAAAGGCTTAATATCCAAGAAGTCTTCAAACTGATCTATAAACCCACCATCTCTGCCGATAGTTAGCTCTAGAGGGGCCCACACACACTGAATACTAGTATATATTGAGAAGTGAGCAGTACCATTTATGAAATACCTAGCCCAGTATTACCACAAGGCACACTTTTCCTGTTTTGCCACGCACACCTCAAAACAGGTGTGCCAGGCACAAACAGGGAAAGTGCAACCTATTATAGTGAATGAACTGCCCTCAGGGCACCCGCAAAGTCGCGCTGGCCTGGTGGCAGCGCATTCAAGTGAAATACGGAGCGGATACTTCAAAGCTGCTCTGTGTTTCACAGTACAGACAGCACCCATCTGAACTTTCAGGTGGGATTATAGATCCTCTTGCAGGTGTGTGCAGTGAATTATTGCACCAGACTGCAAGGGGATGTCTCAGCGGGTCCATGAGTCCCCCTTGGTCCCCACCAGAGGGTTGCCTTTCAGTGTGCGTCCGAAAGCCATGTTTGCCTTTGCACCAGAATCCATAATACGGCGCAGATGCACAGTGATTCCCTCATTTGGATGGGGCCACACCCATATGCAAAGGAGGGAACACCCTCTAATGATAGCGCTGTGACCAATTTTGGTAGCCACAGACGCTCTGTCATCCATCCCCCCCTATCCCCCCCCGGCTTCAATGTCTTGCATATTTTTGAATCTTAGAGCCAGATGTACCAACGCATTTTCCCATCCACAGAATTCGGAAAACTGTTTGATACATCTGGCCCTATGTACTTCTTCCTGTTTCTTTCTTTCAGGCAAGATTATGAAAGTTCTTCCTTTTGAATTTCAAAAACTACTGGTCATAGCCTTAGTGTTATTGAGGCTGGATTATTGTAATGCCCTATACTTGTGCATTCCTCAGAGCTCACTGAAAAAGCTTCAAGTCTTACAAAATGCTGCAACAACAATACTTTAAAAAAAAAAAAAATTTGAGTCAGTGGCCAAGTATCTTCAAGAACTCCACTGGCTTCCAGTAAAGAAAAGAGTCACGTTCAAGGCACTATGCTTAGTTTATAAAACCCTTTATGGAAATAGTCCTGCATAGCTGAAAAAAGATATTCCGGTACAGATCAAATAGGACGCTATGATCAACTAATTCAAGGACAATAATTACATACAAATCCAAAAGAGAGAAGTGGGGTGGCAGGAGTTTACTCCATATCAGAGTTCAACTGTGGAACAATCTCCCTGAACATCGGAAAAGCCAGCCTAAACTGCTTAGATTTAGGTAGGAGTATAAAACATGGTTATTTTCTGGCACATTATGATAAGTTTACTCAGTAGACGTATTTCCAGAACCTCTCATTAGACAGTGCTTTGACATTAGTGCCAAGACGACATTGCTATTCAAGCTCTTTCAAAATGTAATCAATATCAATACATGTGTACTGGCGCTAACAGCTACTAATCTTCTTCCTTCACCGAGTCATGGTGGAATAAAATACATGTTTCTCTCATGATGACAATATGGTGGGCATAGCCAGCAAGTCAAGATGGCGGACACACTCTAGGGAGGCTCCGAATCCTTGCCTCTTTATCCACCATAAGTCCTAGCTCCACAAAGCAATCCATCACTGAAAATGATTCCCGGGACCTCTCCCTGCTGCAAAAGCTGATGTCTTAAGGTACAGAGCACTTAACGACTCCCTGGTGGTGGAACCAGGGCAGCGCTTCGTGCCCACAAGGAACGCATACCATCAAAATGCATACCATCAGCGTCTGCGGCGCTGGCCTGCAGCACTGTGGGTTGATGGGCAGAACATAGGCCTGTACACAAGAGCTGGGAGGTCTATTTAGGAGACTGCAGTGTCTGCATGGCCCCTGCAGCGGCACATACCCGCTATCCGGGAGGAGATAAGAGGTGTTGCAGCTGTGCTCCTGACTGCATGCGCCCCGCATACTGAGACTTCATCAGAAAGGCTGGGGCCCCACTGGGCCTCAGCTAGAACGAGAGGCAGAGGGGGAGCGGTGCTATGCTGTACCTTTTGGGCCAAGCCAGGACTGGGGACATAACTGGATAAAGGGCCTGGGTGGCCTTCCTGCGGAGCTGAACGATGCAGCATGGAGCCACCTGGAGCCTGACCGGGAGTCACTGCTCCATAGCGGAGGGCTGCCGGGCAGCTCTCAGCTGTTATGGCGCTGATGATGCCCGACTGAACTGTAGAAGACCAGAGGGATCAGTGTGGCAGGGGCCACTCCCTTTGTGACTGGACGCGGCAAGGCGGCCTGCCCCACCCTTTGGATGGCTGTACTGGTATCCTGCGGAAACACCTGTGGCCTGCTTAAGTGACTGCCCTAGGGACCCAGGTGAAGGGGGAGACCTTGGACTGAGCTCTGCTGGTTGTGGGGGCCCAGGGGTCTAGTCGGGTCCAGGTCCTACAAGTGAGAAATGTCCGCACCTCACCGGGGAACTGGACAGCCACATCGGAATCGTCTTGCCATTTGCCCATGTTGCTGTTGGGCACAGGCTTGATTGCGCTTGGGAGCATGGGGGACAAGCCCACCTGTCCAATTACCATGGTGCAGTGCCATGCAGTGCCCACAGGCAGGCCCAATCCTCTATCTGCAAGACAAATATGACTGGGATCCCGGTGTGGGCGACGTAGGGGCCGCTGCTGGAGCAGCAATGTGGGCCCCATGCCTGACCACAAGAGACTCACATGGGTGTGCCTGTGACGCCCCCTGGTGCGCAAACCCCTTGGTAAAACTACGTGGCTGTGGCTACGCCCCCACGGCCGGCATGGGTTGCACAGTCATGGGCCGCTTCTGTTCAGGGACCCAGCAGATGTTGCCACGCCCATCGGCTACCACAGAGCGGCAAACTGGAGGACAAATAATGGTTGGACAACATATCTCGGCTGATTCCTTTGGCTCCAAACTGGTACCTCCTTGGAGCAAACCCCACTCGGGGAAGACTTCACACTGCTGCATGCTGACCATCAACACTGGCAGACAAAGTGAAGAATGTCGAGCATGCACTAGCTGAGCTTCAACCAACTGCTCGTGAAACATCAATAACAATACAAGACCTAGTAGACCAGGTGCATTAGCTGGAGCGCATGGCAGAAGATGCAGAGGGTCACTCCAGAAGAAACAATATACGTGTGGTGGGCCTGCTGTAGGGCATGGAAGAAATGGATGCCTGGACTTACACTGAAACACAGCTCTGTGGTCTGCTCCTGGAGGGGGCATTCTCTCCTTAGTTTGCTGTCGAAAGAGCTCACCGTGTGCCTGCCCATTGGCCAGCCCCAGGACCGAACCAATGGCCTTTCCTGCTCCGCCTACTCAACTACAGAGACTGAGACTCCATACTCCAAGAAATTAGCAAACTAGGAGAGGTAACAGTGGGTAGTGTCTGGTATGCTGTATTATCTCCTCTCTATTATGACTTGTCCTGTTTGTATGCTTCCATTCTTGTATCCTCCTGCTAGGACATCTAGTAGAATGTTATTATGTCATAGTGCTATACTTGTATAGAGTTGTTGAAACTGGAGGCTGAGTTTCAGTTGATGCTGTGGCCTTGGCTGTTGGATGAGACCTACTATTAGGAATGAACCTGCTTTTGACAACCCATCTGCATCCAGTGCATTACTTCTGAATTGTTACACTGGCTTAGTCGGCAGGATATTGCATTAGACATTTTGGGGCCTATTCACTGTGGTGGGTTACAAGTGTTTCTCTTAGTTGTTGTTGACATGTACTCTCGTTGGCCTGAAGTTTTCTTCTTACAATGATCGATTCAGCCCATGTCATTAAGTGTTTGAAAGAATTATTTTCCAGGGAAGGAGTGCCAGAATCCATTCTTCCCGATAATGGCGTGCAACTAATATCAAAGGAGATGGAGGAGTTTCTGTCCTCGATAGGTATAATTCACAATAAGTGTTCCCTTTATCATCCCGAGGCCAACAGAACGGTCGAAAGATATAATAGGGTACTTAAAGAGAATATTTGCCATGGCAAATTCTTCGTCGTGGAATGGAAGCGTGAAGTGCTTAAGAAAATTGAGGAAAATTGAATGACTACTCATGGCACTACTGGGAAAACTCCTTTTTTATTATTCCGCAGCAGAGTGCCTAACACCTGCCTTGAATCTTCTTGGGTCAACAGATACGAGTTATCTAAGGGGTAGGAAAGTGTTTGTGATAATAAGGATGTGCAACAGAGGGAAGAATGGAAGGCTGTTGGAAGGAAAAGATATTTTGATACTAAAAGAGCTGTAAACATAAGCAATGTGAATGTAGGAGATTGGGGCTTGATCAAACGTCCTGGTCTCTTAAGTGGTTCTCCTACTAAGTTCTTTAAACCTATAATGGTCATCAAAGTTTTCAAAAATGCTGTTAAAACTCAAGATCATCGCATCTGGCATCTTAATAGAGCGGTGGTTGAAAAGGGCACGTTTAATGGGAAGTGTGGTGTGTCCTCCCGCAATGACACCACATCTCTTGAGCATCTCATCCCTAAAACATCTCTTGGACATCTCACCCCTAATACTCACGGCATGGAAAAGAGTCGTTGTTCGTTCAGGATGATTAAACGTCCTGGTTATCTCAATGAATATGTTTAACTCTTATGTACTAGTCTTCCATGCATAGTATGTATATAGTTTGTTAAGTAAGGGAGGTGAGTGGTATGCTGCATTCTCTCCTCTCTATGATGACTTGTCCTGTTTGTATGCTTCCATTCTTGTATCCTCCTGCTTAGGTCATTTAGTAGAATGTTATTCTGTCATAGCGCTATCCTTGTATAGAGTTGTTGATACTTGAGGCTGAGTGTCAGTTGATGCTGTGGCCTTGGCTTTTGGATGAGATCTTCTATTAGGAATAAACCTGCATTTTACAACCCATCTGCATCCAGCGCATTACTTCTGAAATGTTACATAGTGCTTCTGTCAAGGTCTTTCCGGGCTATACCCTGGAGGTGCAGAGACAGAGGAGCTCATTCCTCGCAGTGAAGAGACGCCTTCACACCCTGAACATTCGCTACTTCCTCCTTCTCCCTGCCACACTTTATTTGGTGGCAGATGCCAACAGACAATTATTTGACTCGGCGGAAGAAGTTTGGAACTGGATGGAAACCAGTGGTCTGTTGACATCTCACCCTGCGTGCGGAAACTCTACACGAGCTGGTGCCATGAACAGGAACAGTTGCAGGGGAAGACACAAACAGAACCACCCCTCCTTATAGCCAAACTGTGTACTGGAGCAGGCCATTCTGGAAACATGGTGAGCCCTGCAAATCGCAGCCACGACGCGTGAGCAGGCACTGAATCCAGACCTGGACCCATTCTCATTGAAACAGCTTAGTGTTGACGGTTCCTTTGCCATGGACTCACTGTAGCATCCAGATGTAACTCCCCAGCCCGCAGGCGACTTATTTTAGAAAAGATTTTTTTGTGACCCATGCAATCCAATGTATAACAATGTTACGGACAATTTATCTCCTCGTGTGTGGGGGGAGGCGCAGTCTTGACCTATGGCTACCTTGGCGCTCTAGCTGTTACTGCATTGTCCTTAAATGCTAATCTGAATGCGCATTTCTGGCAGTTGGCATCCCTCCATACAGACAGACAAGCCATTGTTGCCCTTGCTTTTACATCCCCTCCAAGAGTTCTCTGTTCTCTCTCATCGACTCATCAGTTGGTATGTATTACAGCACGTTTGTAACAGCTTGGGCAGATACATGTCATACCTCCGCTATCATAAAGTTCTTTGTTTAGACCTTCCCCTGCAACTTCATATTTACGTTACACTGCCCCGTCCTACAGGTCACTACTAGGATACACTGCCTGCTCCCTCACACAGCATCACATAGTCAGAAGCCTGGCCGGACTCAGCCCCTGCATGGCGCATACGAACATTGTCATCTGGAATATGAGGGCATGCACACACCCTTGCGCCGCTATACTGTCTACTCTTATCTTAAGCGTAGGTCAACCCGCATTGCGCTGCTACAGGAAACGCATCTAATAATAGTTGAGGCCTGTAAGCTTCAAAGGCAGTGATGCAGTCAAGTTTTCGCCATGGAATATTCTTTATATGCCAGGGGGGTACTGATCTGGGTGAGGCCAGGTGTCCCCTTTGTGGCAAATGAAGTTGAGACTAACAGGGATGGTCGTTATGTACTTATACATGGCCGACTTTATGGATACTGCCTACTATATACGCACCCAACACATACCAAACGACATTCTTGCACTCATTGCCTATCCCACTAACTCTCTGGAGTGGTACCTTGGCTCATGGGGGGATTTTTAACTTGATAGTGAACACAACTCTGGACAGGTCCTTCCCTCCCCTCCCTCACACAGTCATTACATCCAATGCCCAGGCGCGGATTGACTGACTCCTTCCTTGGCAACAAATTGATATCTGGTGCACCCTGAATCCCGACACGCAAGTGTACTCTTTACTCCTCCCCACACATCCTACACATCTGACTTGATTGTATAGTGGGATCAGGCCCACTGCTCCCTGTGTTCCATCACACAGATTATCTAGGACAAACACACTCACACCACAACCCCCAATTCCTCTGAATAGCTTGGAAGCACAATGCGCCTGCTATCCCTATATGGCGTCTGCAGCCCAAAGCATTAGAAGACCGGCCATTCTGCATGTCGCTGGGAAGTGCTGCAGCGGACATTTTAGAAACCAACACTAACATTGCCACTGATAGGGGGAAAGAAGGGGATAACTTCAAAGGTGCTATCAGTGGACAGGGGCCTGAATTATTCTGCACACTCCGCTTGCACACGAGGCGGCAGAGAGAGCCGGGCACCTACTAGTGTGGCTGATATGCCAATCGCATACACTATCGCTTTTAAGAAGGCTTTGAAGACCTGGCTGTTTTAGGAAGTTCCTCAAGCTCAGTACTGCCGCGCCGAGATATTTATTCAGGAGTGATTTGTGCGTTATATTAAATGTCTATTTTATTAGAAAATGTCTATATTATTATTAAGACCAGCCCCGTCATCCTAGCCTTTCTTTGCAGTCCTCGTCGTAGCGTCTCCTACACACTCAGCACGAAATACATGGAGAACTGGTTAGGCACTATACATTATTATATGAGTCGATCACTTAAACTAGCCTGGACTGTCTGCCAGATTTTTATTCAACAATGCGCTTACCCATAATAACACCCGAGCAGCGTGCGGAGCTAGAGGAACCCATCACGCTATTCGAGGTCCGTGAAGCAATCAGAGCCCTAGCCACAGGTAAAACCCCAGGGCCAGATCGCTCATCAACTGAATACTACAAAGCATTGCCCTGTATTGGCCCCCCACTGCTCACGCTTTACGATGCGTCACTGTCAGCCTCCTCCCTCCCAAGCTCCTTATGAGAGGCCTTGCTCATATCTCTGCCTAAACTGGACAGAGACCCTACGGCCTTGGGATCCTACCGCTCACTGGCGCTCCTTATGTTATGTTATGTTATGTTATTTATTCTCTTGTATAGCGCACGGCTACTCAAAAAGAGTGTCCCGGTGCTTTTTGGAAAAGAAAGGCTGCAACACAATAACATAACACCATTAAAAAAAGAAGGAGAAAGGCAGAACGAGCAAATACACAAAAGAAACGGGCTACTGGGTAAACAGCCAGGTTTTAAGGCCTTTTCTAAAGGCAAGTAGACTAGTAGCTCCCCGCAAAGTGATCGGCAGAGAATTCCACAGCTGTGGTGCCAGTAGTCCAAAAGAGCGGCCTCCCAGGCGAGCTCTCTTCACACGTGGGACAGCCGCCAAGAGCAGGGATTCCGACCTCAGAGAGCGCGTCGGATGATAGAAGGCCAGTCTTTTTTGAAGGTACTTTGCTCCCACAGCGTGGAGCGCCTTATAGGCCAAAATCAGAGCCTTAAAGGCAATCCGCTTCCGGATTGGGAGCCAATGCAGGGTTTTCAACAGGCCCGACGCACTGGCCCGTCTATTTAAACCAAAAATTGCTCTCGCTGCAGCGTTCTGCACCACTTGGAGCCGCTGCAGCAGATACTCTGGCAGGCCCAGGTAAAGAATGTTAGAATAATCTAACCTGGACCCGATGAGAGCCTGCACTGTCAGCTTCCTATGCTCCTCCGATAGCAGGGGCAGAAACCTCCGCAGCATCCTAAGGATGCCGAAACAAGTGCCCGACACCCCAAGGATCTGGGATTTCGTCGTTAGTCCTTATCCATCTTGACCCCCAGGTTCTTGGCAATTTGGGAGGAGCAAGATGGAGGAAACAAATTAATGGGCCACCAGGTCTGCCAATCTGGCTCTGTGTCACACCCAAAGAAGAGTACCTCGGATTTGTCGGAATTGCACTTGAGGCTGTTCAGTTGGAACCATTGGAAAACAGCCACAAGGCAATCCCGGATACTCTCCCCGTCAAAGTCTCCTCCTCTCTTACACGAGAAGAGGAGCTGGGTGTCGTTTTGGGGCCTATTCACTGTGGTGGGTTACAAGTGTTTCTCTTAGTTGTTGTTGACATGTACTCTTGTTGGCCTGAAGTTTTCTTCTTACAATGATCGATTCAGCCCATGTCATTAAGTGTTTGAAAGAATTATTTTCCAGGGAAGGAGTGCCAGAATCCATTCTTCCCGATAATGGCGTGCAACTAATATCAAAGGAGATGGAGGAGTTTCTGTCCTCGATAGGTATAATTCACAATAAGTGTTCCCTTTATCATCCCGAGGCCAACAGAACGGTCGAAAGATATATTAGGGTACTTAAAGAGAATATTTGCCATGGCAAATTCTTCGTCCGTGGAATGGAAGCATGAAGTGCTTAAGAAAATTGAGGAATATTGAATGACTACTCATGGCACTACTGGGAAAACTCCTTTTTTATTATTCCGCAGCAGAGTGCCTAACACCTGCCTTGAATCTTCTTGGGTCAACAGATACGAGTTATCTAAGGGGTAGGAAAGTGTTTGTGATAATAAGGATGTGCAACAGAGGGAAGAATGGAAGGCTGTTGGAAGGAAAAGATATTTCGATACTAAAAGAGCTGTAAACATAAGCAATGTGAATGTAGGAGATTGGGGCTTGATCAAACGTCCTGGTCTCTTAAGTGGTTCTCCTACTAAGTTCTTTAAACCTATAATGGTCATCAAAGTTTTCAAAAATGCTGTTAAAACTCAAGATCATCGCATCTGGCATCTTAATAGAGCGGTGGTTGAAAAGGGCACGTTTAATGGGATGTGTGGTGTGACCTCCCGCAATGACACCACATCTCTTGAGCATTTCATCCCTAAAACATCTCTTGGACATCTCACCCCTAATACTCACGGCATGGAAAAGAGTCGTTGTTCGTTCAGGATGATTAAACGTCCTGGTTATCTCAATGAATATGTTTAACTCTTATGTACTAGTCTTCCATGCATAGTATGTATATAGTTTGTTAAGTAAGGGAGGTGAGTGGTATGCTGCATTCTCTCCTCTCTATGATGACTTGTCCTGTCTGTATGCTTCCATTCTTGTATCCTCCTGCTTAGGTCATTTAGTAGAATGTTATTCTGTCATAGCGCTATCCTTGTATAGAGTTGTTGATACTTGAGGCTGAGTGTCAGTTGATGCTGTGGCCTTGGCTTTTGGATGAGATCTTCTATTAGGAATAAACCTGCATTTTACAACCCATCTGCATCCAGCGCATTACTTCTGAAATGTTACATAGTGCTTCTGTCAAGGTCTTTCCGGGCTATACCCTGGAGGTGCAGAGACAGAGGAGCTCATTCCTCGCAGTGAAGAGACGCCTTCACACCCTGAACATTCGCTACTTCCTCCTTCTCCCTGCCACACTTTATTTGGTGGCAGATGCCAACAGACAATTATTTGACTCAGTGTAAGAAGTTTGGAACTGGATGGAAACCAGTGGTCTGTTGACATCTCGCCCTGCGTGCGGAAACTCTACACGATCTGGTGCCATGAACAGGAACAGTCGCAGGGGAAGACACAAACAGAACCACCCCTCCTTATAGCCAAACTGTGTACTGGAGCAGGCCATTCTGGAAAAATGGTGAGCCCTGCAAATCGCAGCCACGACGCGTGAGCAGGCACTGAATCCAGACCTGGACCCATTCTCATTGAAACAGCTTTGTGTTGACGGTTCCTTTGCCATGGACTCACTGTAGCATCCAGATGTAACTCCCCAGCCCGCAGGCAACTTATTTTAGAAAAGATTTTTTTGTGACCCATGCAATCCAATGTATAACAATGTTACGGACAATTTATCTCCTCGTGTGTGGGGGGAGGCGCAGTCTTGACCTATGGCTACCTTGGCGCTCTAGCTGTTACTGCATTGTCCTTAAATGCTAATCTGAATGCGCATTTCTGGCAGTTGGCATCCCTCCATACAGACAGACAAGCCATTGTTGCCCTTGCTTTTACATCCCCTCCAAGAGTTCTCTGTTCTCTCTCATCGACTCATCAGTTGTTATGTATTACAGCACATTTGTAACAGCTTGGGCAGATACATGTCGTACCTCCGCTATCATAAAGTTCTTTGTTTAGACCTTCCCCTGCAACTTCATATTTACGTTACACTGCCCCCTCCTACAGGTCACTACTAGGATACACTGCCTGCTCCCTCACACAGCATCACATAGTCAGAAGCCTGGCCGGACTCAGCCCCTGCATGGCGCATACGAACATTGTCATCTGGAATATGAGGGCATGCACACACCCTTGCGCCGCTATACTGTCTACTCTTATCTTAAGCGTAGGTCAACCCGCATTGCGCTGCTACAGGAAACGCATCTAATAATAGTTGAGGCCTGTAAGCTTCAAAGGCAGTGATGCAGTCAAGTTTTCGCCATGGATTATTCTTTATATGCCAGGGGGGTACTGATCTGGGTGAGGCCAGGTGTCCCCTTTGTGGCAAATGAAGTTGAGACTAACGGGGATGGTCGGTATGTACTTATACATGGCCGACTTTATGGATACTGCCTACTATATACGCACCCAACACATACCAAACGACATTCTTGCACTCATTGCCTATCCCACTAACTCTCTGGAGTGGTACCTTGGCTCATGGGGGGATTTTTAACTTGATAGTGGACACAACTCTGGACAGGTCCTTCCCTCCCCTCCCTCACACAGTCATTACATCCAATGCCCAGGCGCGGATTGACTGACTCCTTCCTTGGCAACAAATTGATATCTGGTGCACCCTGAATCCCGACACGCAAGTGTACTCTTTATTCCTCCCCACACATCCTACACATCTGACTTGATTGTATAGTGGGATCAGGCCCACTGCTCCCTGTGTTCCATCACACAGATTATCTAGGACAAACACACTCACACCACAACCCCCAATTCCTCTGAATAGCTTGGAAGCACAATGCGCCTGCTATCCATATATGGCGTCTGCAGCCCAAAGCATTAGAAGACCGGCCATTCTGCATGTCGCTGGGAAGTGCTGCAGCGGACTTTTTAGAAACCAACACTAACATTGCCACTGATAGGGGGAAAGAAGGGGATAACTTCAAAGGTGCTATCAGTGGACAGGGGCCTGAATTATTCTGCACACTCCGCTTGCACACGAGGCGGCAGAGAGAGCCGGGCACCTACTAGTGTGTCTGATATGCCAATCGCATACACTATCGCTTTTAAGAAGGCTTTGAAGACCTGGCTGTTTTAGGAAGTTCATCAAGCTCAGTACTGCCGCGCCGAGATATTTATTCAGGAGTGATTTGTGCGTTATATTAAATGTCTATTTTATTAGAAAATGTCTATATTATTATTAAGACCAGCCCCGTCATCCTAGCCTTTCTTTGCAGTCCTCGTCGTAGCGTCTCCTACACACTCAGCACGAAATACATGGAGAACTGGTTAGGCACTATACATTATTATATGAGTCGATCACTTAAACTAGCCTGGACTGTCTGCCAGATTTTTATTCAACAATGCGCTTACCCATAATAACACCCGAGCAGCGTGTGGAGCTAGAGGAACCCATCACGCTATTCGAGGTCCGTGAAGCAATCAGAGCCCTAGCCACAGGTAAAACCCCAGGGCCAGATCGCTCATCAACTGAATACTACAAAGCATTGCCCTGTATTGGCCCCCCACTGCTCACGCTTTACGATGCGTCACTGTCAGCCTCCACCCTCCCAAGCTCCTTATGAGAGGCCTTGCTCATATCTCTGCCTAAACTGGACAGAGACCCTACGGCCTTGGGATCCTACCGCTCACTGGCGCTCCTTATGTTATGTTATGTTATGTTATTTATTCTCTTGTATAGCGCACGGCTACTCAAAAAGAGTGTCCCGGCGCTTTTTGGAAAAGAAAGGCTGCAACACAATAACATAACACCATTAAAAAAAGAAGGAGAAAGGCAGAACGAGCAAATACACAAAAGAAACGGGCTACTGGGTAAACAGCCAGGTTTTAAGGCCTTTTCTAAAGGCAAGTAGACTAGTAGCTCCCCGCAAAGTGATCGGCAGAGAATTCCACAGCTGTGGTGCCAGTAGTCCAAAAGAGCGGCCTCCCAGGCGAGCTCTCTTCACACGTGGGACAGCCGCCAAGAGCAGGGATTCCGACCTCAGAGAGCGCGTCGGATGATAGAAGGCCAGTCTTTTTTGAAGGTACTTTGCTCCCACAGCGTGGAGCGCCTTATAGGCCAAAATCAGAGCCTTAAAGGCAATCCGCTTCCGGATTGGGAGCCAATGCAGGGTTTTCAACCGTTGTATATCAGGCCCCCAGTCTTCTGCTCCTTTGTGAGCATCAAGAGGGAATTCATATGGAACGGGTAACGATGCAGGGTCACTCTCTCCAAGCTGTATCTGCCCTCTGATCAAGGCAGACTTGCAGTGTCAAACATGGAACAATACTACCTTGATGCACAGTGAGCAAGAGGGCTGAACCTTCAAGACGTGCCATGCTTTGCTGACTTGGACCCTTTTTTCGACTCTTCTGATTTTTCATTAGGTAGACGCAGTAAACCACCGACCTCAGTGCTACTAGAGGTTGCTTGCAGATGCTATCATCGTAGCCTCATGCGATCTACTACTCAGTATGCACCTGCAGGCCCAGGGGTGGCCAGATCATCTCACAAGCAGAACTCTCTGGTTGGTATGAGACAGGCTTGCATACTGTGTGCGACGTCTGTCGTGATGGTGCGTTTGCGCCCTTAGATGCTCCATTTAAAGATGTTGGACTACTGTGGGGTCAGTTCCTCCTGTTTAGCTCATTGATAACAGCACTGGGATCCATGTGAGAAGATATGTCAAGGGAACCCCCAACACACATCACAATTCAGTATCTACATCTTATGGGCACAAGGGGCATCTTACGAAAAACTTTGCAAGCTCTTTGCTTTACCACACTGCACAGTCACTTGCACCCCTACAATGCCACTGGGACACAGACTTGTATCACCTGTTTACAGACTGAGAGTGGGCGGCTATAGTGGAAGGACCAATCTTCATCCCCAAAAATACTCGTTTCTGTGACATCCAATACTACATTATTCACAGAGCTTACCTGACCCTGGCCAAAATAAACAGATATTTCATGTGAACTGATGCCCACTGTCCTAGATGTCGTTTAGTAGACGCTGACCTCCTTCACATGTAATGGGCTTGCCCACTCCTTGACACATACTGGCAGTATGTAATCACCGAATAGGCCAAGTGTACCAGAGTGTGGTATCACGCACATGGGGAACATGTATCCTGGGCTTATTCTGCAAAACAAAGGGTTAAATGGTTGACTTCTTGATTTATTGACGGCCAAATGCTTAATCACTAAGAGGTGGAAGCTATCAGAATACCCACTCCCCACAATAACATGGACTCAATTTTTCCTGACCTGGGCCCAAGCTGAAAGCTTTGCATTGCAGAGGGAGGATACCCTGGGGCTGAACTGGGATGCCATACTGCAAGACTTCTGAACTGACCGATATACAGACAATGAATAATCAGCTGCCAAGGATGAGGTAGAAGCACTAGCCACAAGAATCATATATAGCTGGCATACACAGAGGGCGCGGCACCAAACCACCCCCCTGTGAATACCCAGAGTCTAGGAGGTTACACGAGGGATGACATGCAGAAGATCACACTGTGACTATGTGTAAGGAGGTAGCTATGGGCGGGCAGAAATGACCTGCATTGAGCTGAGCCTAAACACCTAGTTCAAACTCTCCTTCCCCATCACCACACTTCCCTAAGGTTACCCACCATTACCAATAGCCCCCATTACCAGATCTTTCTCAGTGACAATACATGATTTACATCTCGAGCTGACAATATTGTGGGCCCTACTGTGTACCCTGATGCCCTGTGCCCTGGGGCCAAGTGGATAATGCAATCATAACTGAGAAAGCCTACTAAATCATAAACTACCACATCACAGATCTCACTTTGTCCAGCACGTGGCACTACTAAATGCTCTATTGCATGTATTTCTGAAATATGTGGGACAAAATATCTCTGCAGTAATGTCGACCTACACCTCGTACCTGCATTTTGTCTTATGCCTAAAAAAATAATTAAAAGATTTAAACAAAAAATATTTTTCACAATACGGGGTGGGTGTACACACTGGTGGTCTGACGATCAGAAAAGGATCAATCCAAAGGACACCAGCATTGACAATAAGAGGAGACACGTGAAGATATGCCATATGCTGGAACTATGAGACTTGCATCCAAAGCCCAGTCAACAAGCCATTGTAGCCCAGCATTGAAAAGATTGCGCCATAAGGTACCCACACATGTCGAGGAAGGGTCCTCTGATTTGGGAACAGCTTTGTAGAAACTTGTGACCAAAAAACAGATAAAAACCTAGGATGGAGATTTCCTTCTTTCATCCTGACTGGACTCATTTTGCATGTGTTGGAACGGAAGCAACAAGTAGGGGAACAGAAACAGAAAAGATGACTAGTAAACAGGGCTGCCTAGACTTCATTGAGAAAGTGGCTGTAAAAATTGGGTTATTGGCTGGAGAGGGAGCCCCACTCAGGCAACAACCACAATCCTCATAAGGGTGAACCACAAAAGTCCCTAAATGAACCTGTGCTTAACCTTCTGGTAGCTAGGTGCAAAGCAAACAAATATACCCATCAAATTAACTTGCCTTCAGAAGATAAAGACTCTGTTTCATGGGCTTTACCACCTCCTTTAAAGGACACTTAGGGGCCAATTATGATGGCGGTGAGACCTCCATGACAGCCCGTCTGTGGCGGTCTCATCATCATCATCATAGAGAGGTTTCCCACCTGCCATATTAAAATTTCGAGCGCCGGTGCGGGGTAGGGCCTCGCAATCCCTGCAATGATGCAGGTGCCTCCCCACCAGTCATTTCATTGCGGTTCACCTGACGTGGAAAGGGTAGTGGTAAGAGACATTGGGAGCCCGAAGCGGGCCCCTCTTTCCCCCCTGGTCCTTGATTTTGGGATTAGGGGGCCACCTAGGGTACCCCCTACATATCCCTGCAGCATGTGGCAGGCACCACATGGTGCCTGCCACATAGTGCAGGGATATGTTACCTGTCTATTTCTTGTACTGCGGCGTTCGCTGCAGCACCTGCCACAAAACAAGAGATAGGCACTGCGACTGCCTTGGAATCAGTTGCATTGTAATATTGTTGATGGAACAGCCAACAGCGATTCGGGCGATCCAGTTGTCCAATAGGTAGGCGGGCGGGCGTAATCCTAATCACCCCCCAAGTTTTTCGTATATTCCTATTCCTCTGAGATTACAATTTTACCCCTTACCCCAGAGAGGTTGCCCCGTTAGCCAAAGAAAATTATTGTTGTTCCTAATTCAGGCCAGTAAATAAAATTTGAGCAAAACCAAACCTTCCCAAATGACCTAAGTTAGGTGGCTTTTATCTTGCTCTGTCTGAATGGGAATGTGGAAAACCGGAGTATTCCTTCTATTTGTATTTATAGAGCGCCTTATCACCCAGGGGTCTCTAAGCGCTTGTCAGAGGGTACACACGATCAGGATGAGGGAGGGCTATTAAGACATACCCCATGCCTCCTGAAACAGCACGGTTTAAAACTTTTTCCTGAAGGGTATAGGAATTTCACTGGAAAAGACTAGCCCTCCTAGTGAGGATAGTGTAAAGCAGGGGCAAGTCTGGAATGCAGCATCTGCCGATCGCAGGGTCCTACTGGGAGCATATGGGACTAAACGCTCCCTGATGTACCTTGGGGCTTGCCCATACAGGGCTTTATGCGTGATACAGAGGCCCTTGAACTGAACTCGCTGCCTAATTGGGAGCCAATGAAGCTAGCGTAGAAGTGGAGTGGCGCGTGTCCTGTTTTTTTTTTTTAAATAATCTGGCTGCGTCATTCCTAACTGTTTGAAGTCTAGCCAGCAGCTGTTGAGGGAGGCCGGCATACAAAGAATTACCGTAGTCCAGCCGCGCCAAGATCAAAGCTGACACCGCCCGTCTGAGCGTGTCCAAGGTCAAGAGAGGGGACAGTTTACGCAATTGTCTTAGTAAGCCCACACAGGTGCCGACAACTGCCGAAACCTGTGTAAACATAGTGAGTTTAACATCTATGTGAATGCCGAGACTTTTCACGGCCACCACTGGTTCCGGAGAAGGCCCCAATTCATTAGGCCAGAGAAGATCGTTCCAGGGGCTGGACGCTGTGGTAATCGCCAGCACCTCAGTTTTGTCCGGATTTATCTTTAACAAGTTAGCAGTCATCCAATCGACTTTGAATTTTAAAATATTTTGCAGTCTCTGATGGGCTGTAGGTGAGTTATCAATTTGAATGATGATCTGGGTATCATCTGCATAGTTGTAAATCCGGCAGTCCATCTGACTCAGTGCAGAAATCAGGGGCTGCAGGTAGGCATTGAACAGGATGGGTGGAAGAGCTGAGCCCTGGGGAACTCCGCATGTAAAACCCTCTGGATTAGAGACTAGATTAGCTAGTTGTACTTTCTGGGAACGGTCATCAAGAAATGATGCTAGCCAGGCGTGGGCAGTGCCCTGAATACCAAGATCCCTCAACCGCAGCAATAATTGATCATGATTGACCGTATCAAATGCCGCGGAGAGGTCTAACAGCACCAGGGCACATGGGTTTTTCTTATCTGCCCTGAGTCTCAGGTCATCTAGCACGGAAAGCATGACCAATTCCGTGCTATGATGGGCCCTGAAACCGGCCTGATTGGGTTCCAGGAGGTGATTGTTTTCAAGATGATGGGAGAGTACAGGCAGGACATGTTGTTCAATTACCTTAGCTAGAAACGGCAACTGTGAGATGGGCCTAAAATTTTTCAGGACCTTGGTATCAGCCCCTGGCTTCTTTAGAAGTGGGATCAGGCGAGCCTCCTTAAAGTTGGTAGGGACCTGTCCTATTGCCAGGGAACTATTAAGGAGAGAAAGTACGTCATCCTCTATCCCTGGCCAGGCTAGTTTGAAGATCCTTGGTGGACAGGGATCCGCCGGTGAACCAGATTTAACTCGCCCCATCAAGGCTACCAACGTCTCCTTGGTGAGTAATGATAGCGTAGTTAAAGGGTCAATGGTTGAGGGGGTCGTAGGCAAGATGTTTCCGGGGCAGCCTAAGCTAGGCGTAAGATGGATTTCTGTTAGGAGATCCGCTATTTTATTGGTAAAGAAGGACTGACATTTTTGACAGTTTTCTTGCGATAAGGTGGGAGTCTGTTCTTTGTTTTTCCTCAATTCTGTTAGGACCTTAAAGACTTCTTTCTGGGGATTGCTATCCGCCGCAATTCTATCCTAGTAGAACTCTGCTTTCCTGAGTATAATTGCTTGTTTGTAGGTAGCAAAATCCTTTACATATGCAGCCCGAGTGCTAAGTTCATACCCTTTTCACCAGGCTCTCTCACTCTGGCGCAGGGAACGTTTCAATAGCCTCAGCGCATCGTTGAACCAAGGGGCACCTTTGCCCTTGTCCACGATTTTTACCCTACGTGCAGGTGCTATTACTTCGATGGCATTTTTAAGTTTTTGTGACAGATTGAGGCTAGCCGCCTCTATGTCGTCCTCAGGTAGCACCTGTAGGTAAGAGGGTTGTTTCCCCAGGGTAGATACCAAAGCATCTGCACTAATTTTATTCCAGCTTCTTAAGACCTGCCACCCTAAGGCTGGAAGTATTGTTCGCCCTGGAGACAAAAGTCTCCCCTGCAGCAGATGGTGATCTGACCAAGAGCAGGGAGAGATAGTGATTGGACTAAGCATCGGGACAGTTGTCCAGATGAGGTCCAAAGTATAGCCTTTTTGATGTGACGAACCTACCACCCTCTGACACAATTCTAGCGAGGTCATGGCCTCTTATAGCTGCTTTGACTGGCAGTCCTTAGGGGTTTCCTCCCAATGGAGTTTAAAATCTCCCATTACCACCAGACCTTCATAACGTGAACGGAGGTCATGAACCAATTCCAGGAATGGTTCAATAAATCCAGGTGGAGTCCGTGGGGGGCGGGAAACTAGGAGTATAACCAAGCAGTCAGTGGTAGAGCAAAACTTAACCCCTAACACATCTGCACCCTCCAGACTTTCTGCGTAGATGGTTTGTTTTAAAGGAGCTTTTATAGAGGAAGGCTACCCCTCCCCCCTTCATACTGCCTTTCCGTTTTTTATTGATGGCAGCAACATTTGGTGGAAGTGATACCACTAAGTCTGGGGTGGAGGACTCTTCAAGCCATGTTTTAGTGACCCCCAGGATATCCAGGTGGCCTTCTTGAAGTAGCGAGAAGACCTCAAGATGATGTTTTTGGAGGGAACGTGTATTTCTTTAGTAGAAAGAAATGATGCTTTACTTCAAAACTTTGTCATCTTTTATAACTAGATGGGTAAGCTGTTTGCTAAGAATCCACATACCCCTTTCTTTAGAACAGAGGACCTGATTCATAAAGGTAGTTAAACTTTTGAGTAAGTTTACATTTTTTAGTATGTTTATTACTTTTTGCCACTCACAAATTCCAAGTGTAATTTGCAACCACTGGTACTGCAACACCCTCCCGTAGAAAATAAAGGAAGTAAGGACCTTAATTGAAACCCTGCAGGAAATAATGTTCAATAAAATTATATAACATTGTTAAAAAAGAAATAATATAAATTAATGTGAAATATTATATATATATATATATATATATATATATATATATTCCAGCCGAGAAAAAAGCTGTGGCCCGCCTTATCCTTTCCTGAAACGGAATCAAGATCCCGGGTGCAACCGCCGCTGCGAGTCTGATTTTACAAGACTGACCGCGTTCCAGAACAACACGACGCGACAGCTCACGGGTAAGTGCAGAACTAAGCACAACAGTCTACCCGAGCCGCGTCAATGTTTATCGAACGTGAGGTGGTACAAGGGTCACAATAACAAGAGGGAAAGGCAAGCGGAAGTCCAACAGCGGTGTAAGATTCAACACACGCGCGGGCTGTACAGGATACTGGAGCGCATTTAAAACATCAATTTATGCGCAATCAATACAAACACTATTATTAACATCATGGCAACATCCAGGTTTTCCAAGAGAAACGAGGCAGCCAAACAGATATTTGACGCACTACCAGGAGAGCACAATGCCAACACACCGCCCAATAAGGGGAATGGTACACAAAGTGTAAATAAACAAGATCTCTGGGCAAAGTTGTTTAAACTCCTCAAGCTAGAACAAAATAAATGGTGGGAGGCCACCACATTGGCCAAATATATAGAGGTCGGCAGAGTCCCAAGAGGATTAAGAATTTACACCACCCCGACCTTTAATGACCCAGATCCTGAACTGGTGGATGAATGGGCTACCAATAGCCACGAGTGTTCTACTATTATGCTGAAACTCTTGGTAAAATATGCAAATAAAGACTGTGAGAAATGTGCATTGGATATCCAAAAGATTACAGAGGAGCTAACCAAACTGTGTACCAAAGAAGAATTTGACACAGAAATGAGCAAACTAGAAACCCTTGAAAAAGAGATCAAAGAGAAAAAACAAAGAAAGTTTTTGAGAGATCGTATGGACTATGAGAGGGGCCAAGTCCTCACTTTCTCTAAAAAGTATGACCACTTAAGAGCTTAAACAATGAAGGCTGTGACGACAGCGGGAGCAACGAGTGCGGTTGAAAGACCTGAGGCTAATGAAGGAGTGCAGACAGAAGAGAATGAGGATGACACTGCACAGCCAAATGAAATGGGGCCTGGATTCCTTAGCCCAAAAGACAAAATTTTAACCGAGTATTCGCTCATGGCCAAAGGGAGACAAGAATCCCAGAGCAAATCATCGACCGCCGGAACAAGAGGACGAGGAAGAGGAGGCAGAGGCGGAAAAAGATTAAATCTAACAGACGCCAGCACATCGAGCCCTGTGGGAACGAGGACAAGGGGCCAAAAGAAAACCAAATGAAGGACACAAAGACAGTGATCAACCTCTCCGACAGAAGCCTCACCAGCGCGGAAATAGAGGTACTATCTCTTGGGTTAACATTTTGCCCCACCTCTAACTTTAATTATACTCAGAGTCGCATTGACCTTTTCCAGTTCACTAGGAAACTCAGATTGAGGAAATGGTTCGCTACAAGATTGAATAGTGAACCAGGAACTATCTCTGAGACTCCTAGTACAGCACAAATTGGGGATGCAGACATGATTCAAGTCCTGCATGAGCTTGCAGGAAACCCCAATACAATTGAAAATCCTACTTTAAATCTGATTAATGAGAATGTGAGGCTAGACCTCAGTAGTAAGAGTGGATTCAAACCCAAATCCATCTTTCTACCAATGATTAACAATGAAGCTATTGATGTCTTTGAGAAGGGTGTTATTACAGAATTTAAAAAACTTGCAAGTAATAACGTACGTGGGAGGAGTAATCTAAATGTAAATCACAGACTAGCCATTGAGAGTTTGAGCAATGACCACAACATTGTCATTAAGAAATCTGATAAAGGGGGCAACATTGTCATAATGTCTAAAGAAATGTACATTCAAGAAGGTATGAAACAATTGTGTGATACCACCAAATATGAGAAAAGCAGTAAGAAAATTTATGAGAGTAAGAACCAAGTATACCGTGAGAAATTGGGTGAATGGCGCAATCAGGGACTCATAGAGAAGGAAGAGTTCAACTTCCTTAACTGTAAATTCCCTAAAGTACCAGCGTTGTACTTACTCCCAAAACTGCACAAAGATCCTACCAATCCTCCTGGCAGGCCGATTGTGTCTTCAAGGGGCAGCAACCTTGAAAACACATCAAGATATGTGGATCATTTTTTACAACCGATAGTGCAAGGGCTGCCTTCCTACTTAAGGGACTCAGGTGATTTCATTAAGAAAATATCTGATGTCACGGTGACCCCAAGCTGTCTACTCATGACATTAGATGTAAACAGCTTATACACTAATATCCCCCATGAACTAGGTATCAAGGCATGCAGACATTTTTTGAACACAAGATCGCTATCGTACTTGTTCCATACTGAGATGCTTTTAGAGATGATCCACATATGCCTGACTCAGAACTATTTTCTGTTCAATGGTGCCATCTACCACCAACTACTTGGCACTTCTATGGGCACTTGTTTTGCCCCTAGTTTTGCTGGGATTTATCTGGGATGGTGGGAAGAACTTATTGTGAGGAAACTAGATCCATATGGTACCGGAGTGCGCATATGGCTCCGGTACATAGATGACATTTTTGTGATCTGGGATGGTACCAGAGAGAAGGCAGAAGAATTTGTAGCAACCTTGAATGTCAATGAACTCAATTTGTCTTTTACTAGCCACATTAGTGAAAGAACTGTTGACTTCTTAGATCTTAAAGTCAGCATTGATGAAAATAAACTTATGACAACCCTGTACAGGAAGGAAACTGCAGGTAACAGTCTCCTGCACCCACAGAGTTGCCACCCCCGCAATCTGGTAAATTCTATACCTTTTGGCGAACTCTTGAGAGCCAGGAGAAATTGCACAAGGCAACCAGATTATGAGAAAGAGAGAGACATAATGTGTGACAGATTTAAGTCAAGAGGGTATAGCAACAAATGCATCAAAGAAGCAATACGTAAGGTGGATGAGAGAGATAACACTGAACCCCCGGAGAAAAATAAGGATGAAGAAAATGACGGAGTGAGATTCATCACTGATTATCACTCTCAGACCAAAAGAGTTAGAGGGGCACTGAACAAGTATTGGAGTACCCTTAAAACTGATAAGGATATCTCACTCAGCATTAGAGACCATCCCCAGATTACGTATAGGAAACCTATGTGCCTCAAAGACAAAGTTTGTCAAACATTGATTGTGAACAAAAAGAGATCTAACCCAGTTGTGGGATTCTATGTATGTGGAAGGTGCAAGGCGTGCAAATTTAGCCACAATACAAAGGAAGTTAGACTGTCCGGAGTTTGTGAGCCATTTAAAATCACCAAACATTTGAACTGTCACAGATCATGTGGTGTACGCACTTAAATGCCCGTGCAACAAATTTTATGTGGGCAGCACCATAAAACCAGTCAAGGATAGAATCTTGCAGCATCTAAGAGCCATAAAAAATCAGGATAAGCAGTACCCTATGGCTAGACACTTTATGTCCCATCACAGCAGCAATAGCAGCCTCCTCTCTTATGTGGCACTAGACCAAGTTCCGATAAGAGAAAGAGGCGGTAATCGACTACAGGAACTCAGACGTCTTGAGTCAAGGTTTATAATTAAATACCAACTGCTGCAACCCCAGGGACATAACTGCGATGAGGGTCTAGGTGTGCATCTGGGCTGAATATGTGCGTGCAAATTTCTGCTAAAACTGCTTTCAATTCTTCTGGAAATTTTAATATGAAGGTATGAAAGATGTGACATGTTTGAATTTACTTTAACATTATTTTGTTATTTTGCCACAGGTACCAAACAATGTGGGAGAGTTTGGAAAGGCGCCAGTCCAGATTATGTGTGACAGTATGTTTCATGATGCGAAAAGTAAGCTGGCAACTCACTGTGATTGATGAATCTCACGCAAGAGTCAAGATTCAAGTATGACTTTAATGGACTGTTAGAGGAGCGTTTATGCCCACTGGGGCTGAATCCCATATCCACGTATGCTTAATGTGAAAGACAATCCGTTTATGTAGCATGAGCTTTAAAACCCTAAGGCCGCTGTCAAGCTAAGACACAATGAGGCAACAGCGATACTGTAAATGAATCGGAACGCTAGCTCAAGCGTTAGCGCGAGCACACAGCAATTGACAGTGTATGCCTGATCGTGGGTTCGCAGCTGCTATGTTGCCGCGGGCAAACATAGATTTATTTTATTTTATTTTGTTAATAACGGATGTTTAAATATAATAAGAGTATTTAAACAGAGCATTATAATGTTTTGATTGTTTTTGCTCTTCATGATGTATTAAAACCGTGAATCGCAAGGCAGGAGTGCACTTTGGGGCATCAGATGTATTGTTTTAAAATACTCCATGACTAACGCTCGTCCAGCTCATATTACGAATAATACTGATAGATATAAGCATTTAAGAGTTGTATTATAATGTATGCATACTAGAGCACAGTATTCTAAAATAAGGCGCAGTGCATAGCTCCAGACATATGATGGGTTGGTAGTCTGTTGGCTATGTTTATCATGCAATTAAGTCATGTGATTTTCTTTAAAACGAATGGATGTAACTGACCAGTGTACTCGTGACAAAGGGAAGGCTTTCCCGAAACGCGTCGAGTGGGATGTGAAATAAATCCAGTTTGACATACAACTGAGGCTTGGACGTCGTTCTTTGTAACTTGGACGAAAAGTTGGAATATATATATATATATATATATATATATATATATATATATATATATATATATATATATATATATATAGATTAATTATAAAATATTTTAATAACCTAGTCTGAATTAAATAACAATAAAATAATAAATGCCATTAAAAAAGCTTAATTAACTCTATCCATCACTTTTAATGATTATTGATACACATGAAAAAAAAATGTTTAGGTGGGAATTTCTTTTTTAATTTAAACTTCAGAAAAATAATTTTCATTGAATATATTTTTAGCTAAGATTTAACAGAATAATATTTTTAATAGTGCTGCAGCATTTGTTTTGTTCTACATTTAACATAAATATGTCAAATGAATTGACATTGATATTTAACAAAAATATTTTAATATTTAGTTTTGAGGTGACTAATCTATTTTATTTTTCCCTATACTTCACCTCATTGCACACAAGTGTAAAGTTACTCAAAAGTGTAAGGTACTTTTACAAAGCAGGCCCAAATGTATTAAATTTAAAACCGGGCATCAATAATTGTTGTGTTGTATTACTACATTTAATCAGCTGGAAGTTGGCACGAAGCAAACATCCATTTTTATTTTATCAAGTTCTTCAGAAAGAATTGGAGGACGTTTCAGCACAGCGTTTAATCTGCCTATCAAATGTGATGAGTTTAGTGAGTTAGTGGTACAGTTGGATCACCATTTGTCTGAACAAAAAAACAGATTAGAGAAGACTAACAGTACTACCGCCTCAAAATGCATAAAGTAGAATGGTAGGTTCATAAGAGCCAATGCAGTTGAGTAATGCAGAGGCCACATATCTAGAAAAGAGACAGGCGGCGTGCAAATAATTTGTGTATATATTCTGGAAGGTCAGGACATTTTGTAAAAGATTTCAAAATTAAGTTAGGATTGTTAAGCGTCTGGTGGTGGCAGTGCTGCCTACAAATGAATTACAGCCAGCAGAAAACTAGAATTCCCAACAATGAAAGAACTGCCTTGTTGAGTGAGGAACTTAAGTCAGTTAGTTCCCAGATGTGTTGTGAATACTATTCAGTCAACTGTGGTGCACATAATTCCTACCAAGATGTTTTTGTCTGAAGGTGAGGAAAAAGTGGCGTCAAAAGCTTTGTATTCTGGAATTTCTCGGAATTATATGCATAATAAGTTTGGACAATCTTTAGAAATTCAAATCAGTAGGAAAAACTTTCCTGAAGTTAGAGAGGAGGATAGTTCAAATTTATTTTCAGGCTTATTTACGTTTCATAAGCGTATGATTTCAATAATTTATGTTGGGAATCATTAAGAGAAGGTTTGTTTTGTTCTTTTATATGCTCCTCTGTTAACCACTTTAGTGCGGAGAACAACACATTAATGTCTGCACCCTACCTTTGTAGTGCAGAGGACTTCAACAGGTCGTTCACAGTATTCGAAAATAAAATGTTTCTGGTGAAAACAGCAGAAACATTTCTTTTCATAAATATTCCCAAAATTCTTTGTAGGTCTCGCCTGCGCATGCACTGCATAGGAAGGAGACTATAAGCAATTGATCCGCCTTTTCAGGCACAAACATGCACGCGTTGCATTGCCTATAATGGCAATGCGTGCACGTTTGGCGATTCCCTTGCAGGAGCGAGCTTTGACAAATGGCTCCTGCTCGCTCCCGCAAGGGAAACCAGTACAGGCCCCCCCTCCTCTCGCCCTGCTGCCGCGCGAGGCACGTGCGCGCTTGTTTAAAAGGCTTTCTCCTGCCTGCTGTTGGAAAAGCTCTCCTGCGCGACACCGCAAGCTTGATATTTATGGCGGCGCACCATTCTCCCCGATGCCGCGTTTGAACTTTAATAATGGAGGCTACGGGACTTCAATAGCGCGGCTAGCCCAAATCCTTTTTTTTTTTGTGGGAAAACACATAAGACGGCCACGCATGTTTCTTATACAACGCACAGCCCACATTTTTTTTAAAATTACTTTATTTTTAGTGCGGTACACCAAGCTTCATATTCATGGTGGCCTTAGCCCCGGGCCGGCTGCCCAAAGAGCGGCTCCTTTAATCCTACCCCAGCCTCACTGGACAGAGTGGCGGACGCCGAGAGAGTGAAGCCGCTGAGAGATAAGTCTTAAAATATGTCTGCAAAAGGTGTCAGGGTGTTTTGCAGACAACGTTTCTACTCTGGAGTCAAATCCACATTTATTGGAAGCAGGTCCAGTGTTGTTGTGTCTTGATTTTCAGATACCCTTACTGGAGCGCTTTTGGGCTTAGGCCCCAACTACTTTTTAAGTAGGTTGATATGATAACATTGTCTTCTGGTGGGCGAAACCTGTACTCTATATGTGGTCTTTCCAATGGTCTCAACTACTGGGTATGGGCCCAACCACTCGCGCTGGAATTTTTTTGTGGAAGACAGTAAGAGTACCAACACCCAGTAACCCACTGATAGTGTTCTCCACTTCTTCCCCTTATCGTAGTGCTTCTTTAGTTTTTCTTGACTTCTTTCTAGGTTGGTGACGGCCAGTTCTCTGAGTTTCCCAATCCTGGATCTTAGCTCTTGGGTGTACGATTTCTGTTCGTCTTCCTCCTCTTTTTCCCATGCATCTCGGGTAATCTCCAATAGGGATATGGGTTGCCTCCCATATAGTAGCTCAAATGCGGAGTACCCGGTACTACTCTGAACTTGAGCCCGTAGGACATATAAAGCCAGTGGTAATAGCCTGTCCCAATCTCTTACTTCCACTGAGGGGATCTTTTTTAAAGTGGTCTTGAGGATTTATTGTACCTCTCGACTAATCCATCCGTCTGCGGATGATATACAGAGGTACGAATGTGCCGGCGATCTAGCGTCTTACATACTTCCTTCATTAACCTTGAGACGAAGGGGGTCCCTTGGTCTGTTAAAATCTCCTTAGGAAAGCCAACCCTGGAAATGGTTCAATCAGCTTTTCCGCTATGTTTTTGGTCGTGGGGGCCCTGAGCGGAAAGGCCTCAAAAAAGCGTGTGGAGTAATCTATAAGGACTAACGCGTACGCATTTCCTTTAGCGCTTTTAGGGAGTGGCCCTATTAAGTCCAGCCCTACCCTCTCAAAGGGTTTTCCTATGAGCGGTAGGGGTTGGAGAGGGACAGCTGGTGGACGCTGTAGATTCCTTTTTTGGCACATGTCACAAGTTTGGCAGTATTTATGGGAGTCTTTATAAATCCCTGGCCAATAGAAGTGTCATACCAGATTTTACGTGGTCTTTTCTGCACCTGAGTGCCCTGCGGTAAGATGAGCATGGGAGTAAAAAAATATTTGGTCATGAAAAGAGACAGGTACTACCAACTGTAAGGGTTCCCCCTGAGCGGCCTCTATATACAGGAGGTCCTTTTTTCTAACACAGCGTGGAAAGGGAGGGGAGGGAACATGTTTGTTCATGTGTGCATTTTCCCAAGCATTAAGAAGCGTAGGGTCATTCGCTTGTGAGAACTTAAAACTATGATCCAACAACCATGGCTCTTTTGTAGTTACAGGTGGGTATGACTGTACGGGATTGACTACCCGACTGTCTAAGTTCTTTTGAAACATAGCTAGGAACCTAGGATTATCCACCCCTATGTTAAGGTCTTCAGGGAGAGTCTCCACCACCCCCACCCTTACTGTGCACGGAGATTGGCTGTCAGTGATTAGGTGACTATGGCTACTGGGCAAGGTTTTACATCGCTGTGTACACAGCGTATAAGGACTGTGGTGTCGGGTGCATATTGGGTCAGGAATACTCACTTTCTAGTCTAGCAAGGCACTCACCATTTTATTGTTAACCCTTACACTTTCAGCTGCGAATGTTGCGGGGTCCATGGTGGCGACTGGCACCCAGGTGGAGAGATTGTAGCCCCAAAAGCATAAAACAAAGAAAGGAACCGGTCAATGACACTGCTTAACTGATTACTTCCAAAGGGGCCGGGAGTGAGGAGACACCTCTTGCACTCATGTGAAACTGTGCACGTCTATACAGCGGTGATTTGGTGGGGACGTGAGATGTCGGTACACAGGGAAAGGGAGTGAGGGATACGGGAGGGGCTCCACGAGTGATAAGGAGCGGCGTGTTCTGCGTGGTGTTTACGGGCGTCCCCGCCTCCCCACCCAGCCCGAGATACGCTCTCGCACCTGGTATAGCCACGCTCTTCCGTGAGCGTGGCTCGGGGATGAGAGGAGTCGTTGGCCTACTGGCTCTGCCTCCGTCGGCGCTGACTCTCCTCCGGTGGTCGGTTCTTCGCTGTTCCCAGGAAGTAACTTGCTCAATCCTGATTAACCCTTACACTTACATGAAATGAGAGACCCATTTAAGCCGAGAACAGGACAGCCTTAGGGATGTACGCCACCTCCATGGGCTCCTCCGCTGGTTTTCTTCTGGGGCATAAGCGGGCAATATGGCCCCACTCCCCACATTCAAAACATTGTGGGCCTCTAGACTGGGGAGTTTCCATCCTTATCGGTTTGCTTCTTGGAGCGTCCACTGTTGGTTTTGGCTTCTTCTCTCTTTTTTGTATTGCACCCGTCTTGGACTGTTTTTCGATCTCCCAGGGGCAAGCCCGAGGTTGAGCCCTTGCATAATTGGCAGCCATCTCAATGGCTTGTTCCGGTGTGAGGTGGGAATGTTGTTTGAGCCACCTCTGTGTCCCATAAGGTAGAGCCTCCAAAAACTGCTCTAAGTAAATCATATCCATTATTTCTTCCTTTGTGCTACTATGCAGCCTTAGCCACTTATCAGCGGCCATCTTCAGCCTGAAAAACAGGGTTTTAGGATTTTCTCCTGAGGCTCCTCTCTCTTTACGAAATCTAACGCAGTAGGCCTCCGCATCTAGTCCCAAATGATCCAAGATCGCTTCTTTGATTTCGGCATAGGGAGTGACACCACTAGCGTTCACTACTTGGTACACTGCTTGAGCTTCCCCTGTTAGCAGCGGCACTAGAAAGAATGACCACTTGTCTTCGGGCCATCCGCAGGCTCTGGCGGCTCTCTTGAACTTAGTGAGAAACGAATCTGGGTCCTCCCCTGTAATGTATTTCTGCAGGGATACCCCTGATGGATGAGGAAGGGGGGGGGGCGTCTTTCTCCCTGTGCCACAGCAGGGGGTTCTTGTACTACCTTTTGTAGGCCTTCAAGTTGGGCGGAGATGGTGGTTTTAAACACTTCACGATCCTGTTGGGCGGATACCATTTGTCTTTTGACTGCCCATTCCAGTTTTTCCTGGCCTTTAATCAGATGCTGAATGAGGGAATCCATCATGGGATCACTGATGGATGGGGATCCCACTTCTGACACCAGTTGTGGAGGCGTGGAAGGACCAGGACAGAAACTGGCTCTAGGTAGAAAGGGCTTTATTTTCTTTACAACACGCTTGTGTCTGCTAGTCAGTCTTTCGGCTGCGAATGTTGCGGGGTCCATGGTGGCGACTGGCACCCAGGTCTTCCTGGCAGCTGAAGGTTCAGGCCTCGAACTTCTCTGCAGTCTGGTGGAGAGATGGTAGCCCCAAAAGCATAAAACAAAGAAAGGAACCGGTCAATGACACTGCTTAACTGATTACTTCCAAAGGGGCCGGGAGTGAGGAGACACCTCTTGCACTCATGTGAAACTGTGCACGTCTATACAGCGGTGATTTGGTGGGGACGTGAGATGTCGGTACACAGGGAAAGGGAGTGAGGGATACGGGAGGGGCTCCACGAGTGATAAGGAGCGGCGTGTTCTGCGTGGTGTTTACGGGCGTCCCCGCCTCCCCACCCAGCCCGAGATACGCTCTCGCACCTGGTATAGCCACGCTCTTCCGTGAGCGTGGCTCGGGGATGAGAGGAGTCGTTGGCCTACTGGCTCTGCCTCCGTCGGCGCTGACTCTCCTCCGGTGGTCGGTTCTTCGCTGTTCCCAGGAAGTAACTTGCTCAATCCTGAATCTGCCGCGGCTCCACTGCTCTCCTCCTCCGCGTCGGTGACGTCGCACGCCTGGTGGTGTGTTTCCTGGATTATATCCAGTGGTTGTTTGGTGGCGTTCTTAGGGTAGTGGAGCCTCATCACAAAAGTAAGCCCAGTTAAAGGCACCCTGTTCTTTTTCTCCTTCAGTCTCTTGCTCCGTGTCCCAGGCCCAGTCCTCCAGTTAGGGATGAGAGAGAGAGGGGGACAGAGGTAAGACAGTCCACCAGTCTTTCGCATCTTCATGTGACCCCGGGGCCATGTCTGCCCGGTCACACGCACACTCTTTTTATGTTCATGTCTGCTACTCGGCCTTAAGATTGCTCACTCAAATAATATTGATGCTCAGTACAAACAAAGGGTGAGCATCCTTAGGGTACACCAATGCACTAATGTATCAGAGGCAACAAGGGATAGAATGATTTTCCCAGGATCACACAATTTTGATATATGATGAAGGCAGGAATCAGACCACTCCTGGAGTTTAAGTCTGCAAATTAGTTACTTGGCTACATCGCTACTTCTCATTTCAATCATTAGGCTTTATCTGATAAAATCAAAATGATGAAGAAATGGTCTGGTCAGTGTATGCATATGGTAAACGGAAACTATTACTACTACAAGTTTTCTATGTGTATAGTGTTTAAAAGAAAATAAATAAATCTATAGAAAGCATATTGTTTATTGTCAGATTATCCTTGACTTGGATATCTAATGACCCTGTTGAGCAGGTAAATACCAATACACCTAGTAAATTTGATTTTCCCATTCATGGTTAGTTGTTGTTTTATTATAATAAAAAATTGAAAGGAACACTTCCCTCACCCATGTAGCCCTGAGAGGGCCATGCTTGCATACAAAATCTGCAAGCTCAGTGATAAAAAGACCAATGGTGCCAAATTTTTCCAAAATAAAAATGCAATCTAACACAGCAGGGAGACCGAGCCCAGTTGCACTGCAGTCCAGCACGGACGACCCAAATATCCATTCTAACATTTGCAGATTCTTGCTCCTACTCAGACTCCACTACAAGCTCAACTACGACTATGTAAGATATTTTCACCAGAAGCAACGCTGGCCACTGCATTTACAGCCACCTGTCTTCAGGTGAAATACTTATAAAATAATTTTTTATAAGCCCTGGTGCTAAAAAACTGGCCCAAATCATTTTCCCCATTGCACATCCCAGGCCACATAGGTTAACATTCCAGGACGTTATTAAATAATAACACCTATTAGGAAGGAGATAGAGCTACCGTTCAAACAATTCCTAGAATGGTAGTGAAAAATCCAACAATATTATATTGTTGAATTTCTCCTAAAATGTACAGACAAGAAGTTATTAGACTTTCTTGTTTGCGGATCCAAATTCAGCCTTCCATTGGTCTGCCCTGATTGGTCAGAGTTAAGTGGATTAGCCAGGCTGCCTTGAAGAGGTGATAAAGAGCCCCTGGGGTTAACCAGCTCTGCTGGCAGGGCAGTGTGCTGTTCAATACGAATGCCAGGGCAGGGGGAGGGGGGTCGTAAACCATGGGCTTCAAAGGCAGAGGGATGGCCACAGTGCCTGATTCCACTTTACACTTTTGACCCACACCAGACCCAGGATTAGGGAAGGTATGTACAGATGGTAGGAGGAGAGTCTATGGAAATAAGCCATCCTAGGGGGTGTGTTCAGCCAGCTCTTACCTCCTTGCTGGAAAATCAGCCATTATGGATTTGGAAGATTTGATGCACTGTGGGACAAAATAATGCCACTCTCTACAGGATGTGGCCATCACTTTGAGGAGTTACCCTGCTCCCATTGGTCAGAAGTGACCTCCTGCATGACCCAGAGAACTTGGAATAAGTATCTGCGAGGGGCAGAGCCCTCCAGATCTGCTGCTTGAAACTTAATGAAGCAAGAAGTGCCCTGCTGAGAAGATTATGCTGTGCATAGAATTCTAAAGCCTGACCTCTGGAGACTGCACCATCTTAGAGAACAGCCCTGTGGATTATCTTGCTGGAAAAGAACTTGAGTGGACTTCCTGAAAGCTACAGGTTAAAAGAGCTCAACTGGAACATCACTAATTAAATCTACACTTTGGAGACCCATCAGTGAATTTGTAAGGGTTTTGTACCAGTGGATCGTGGTAACTGAGGTCCTCATTTTTAAAGGACCATCTTGGAGCTTCCAGACCCTTGGAGTGAGTTTGAGACACTTTGGGACCACTTGAGGAACTTCAGGAAGAAGTTCAAGACGTTTGGAGAACTTTGGACCAACTATGAAAAAAAGCTCCACAGAGGGACCGACTCAACCTGGCCAGCCAGGCCTGCCTGCCTTCAACCGCGAGCCGGCCAAGCCAACCAGGTTTGTCCAGCTAAAAGCTCCATAGCTCAAACTTCCAGAGATTGTCCGGGACTAGAGAAAATCTGAAGCCGGGGAACCCTCACCGGGTCCGGCAACATGAGGAGCATAGAGAGACCTAGCGCGAAAAAGCTCCAGAAAAGTTTCTAAGTCCGCTCGTAGAAAAGGTGACAGGGAGCAACCGCGAGAGCCAAGCCGCCTGCCTTCCATCGCGTGTCAGCCTGGATTGTCCAGCTGAAGCAATCTTGAAATATTTTCTAAGTCCGCTCCAGAGAATTTGTCCGGGACCTCGTCACAAATCAAGCCGGCGAACCCTCACTGCATCCAGACTGGCTGGGAGCTTCGAGGGGCCTCTGGAAAAAAAGCTCCAGAAAAGGTTCTATGTGTGAACGTGGAAACTGAGACCGGGATCTGCCAGGGGATGTAGCTGCTCAGGGCTCCACTGCGCCTGGCGTGAAACTTTGAGTTTGCCACGGTCTATCGCGAGCAGGTATCGCAATATGGTGCTACAATCGTCAAAGTGACATATTTATTAAATATTTGAAAATTCATATCTCCAGTTTCCTACATTGGATTTTTGTTGTTTTGCTGTCATTTTAAAGATAAAAATATTTACTATTTTTTTTATAAAGTGGTGTTGGATTTTTATTATGTGTTGTGTCTTAATTATTTACTGAAATGATGTTTTTAAATGCTTTACATACCTGTCTTTGAAGTTAAGCCGGTCTGCTCGCAGCCACGTTACCAAGGGTTGAGCTTAGGAATCATTTTCTAAGACCTATGCTGAGTCCTACCATGTGTTAGTGACCTTATTGCCAGTGACAGATCTACATTTGCCCCTACCAATAACCCACTTTCCAACAGCACGACATAGAACAGCACTGAAAGCAAACTAGAGGGCCACGCAGGCAGGACATACAGGCTATACTGATTTACAAGCATAACTGTAGTCCTCAATAAAAAATACGTACCAGCATGACATACAGGAGTGCAGTTAAAAATGCACTTCATTGCGAGCATAGTAAAAAGAAGATATCTTTATGGAAAACAGTTTCAAATCGACACAATTGGTATATTGTGAAATAGCAGCAATGAGGTAAACAAAGGCCACTCTAAAAGGAATTGAATAACAGCATTAGTCCGTAGCAGTAACTTATAGAGTTGCAATGTGCCAAAATCAAAAGGAGGAGCTGGTAGAAAGCGTCCTGCTATAATAGTTTCTGCAACAATATTACCCGGGACAGTCTCTAACTTGCCAGGACTGTCCCTGCAAAAACGTAACAGTGGCAACTATTTCATTGTTAAAGAAATAATGCAGCAACTCAAAGCGAAGTTAGCCAGTGGCTGAATTGGGTGGATTCACTGCCCTACGCTCTTGTATGCTGTGGTGTTATGGAGCAAAATGTGAATGACACAAAAACAGACCAAAGGATGACGAGAGCTAGCTTAAAGTCCCTTTCAGTAAGTATATTATACATAGAATTTTAGTATAATCAAAAGGTCCTGTTAACACCAGGCGTAAATAAATTTCAAAGGACGATACACCAGAGATTACCCATATTCATAATAAATCTGTTGTACAGTTTCTAACTATGCGTTTAACTTGCACACTGAAGTCCCCGAAGAACGTACCTGCTCTGCACAGGTAACACCAGCGATGCCCCCTCCTACTACCAGAAATCTCCCAGCTTTGCACAATGCGGCCATGTTGGGGGTAGACGGATGTAAACAGAAACTAAAGAAACGAGTATGCGTTGTGGAATTCTAGTCTCTGCCTTTCCGGACTCCACCGTCTTCACGTAGGATTGGCTCTCTAGTTCAAAACTCTGACGTCGCGCAGAGGTCGATTTAAGCCCCACCCTCTTTAAACGGGAAGAAGGGAAAAGATTGTTGAGAACACTAGTAGTGGTACACAGAGCTAATCCATAAAAGGCTAGAGGTGCAGGTCCCGTTTCCTAGAGTGTGCTTTCACTTTGCCATGAGGTGAATGGGAACGGGATTGTGTAAAATCTGGTATCCTCCGCTCTTCGGTAGTCTTCGGAGCTCTGCCCTATGGGCTCTCTGACGGCTCTGCTGTAATCGCGCAATAGTATCTCTAATTTTGTTCAAATATTTTTTGTGATAATTGATATCTAGTTGGACATTGGTGTTTCTTTGTTATGTTCTGTCGTTGTTTTATAACGGCAGCAGGAAAAACGGCAGTGGCTTTGTTGACATACCTCATATTTTACTGTTGCACCACATGTGCTTACACATACAACATACAATGTACACATTCACATCGCCTCCCATAATGCCTTTGCCTCACTCCCAACTGCATTGACTAAGAATGGGGGTCGTAATTAGGAAACATACACATGGCTTTATTCTAGCATTGCAAAGCAGGGTGAGATATGGACCGTAAATCTTACAAAATAAGAACAATGCTCATTTTATTCTTGGTTGAGTTTATTTATAATCGATTGTAAATTATAACCTACAGGCATGAATTATTTACATCTTTAAAAGGACTCTACATGAAGAAGATCTGGCACCCTATTCACTATTAAATGGTTTGAATTTGTATGTGTGAGGCCAAATAACAAGCAAAGCCAATAGAGGTCAATTCGAAATCCATTGTTCTAGACAGTTTAATACTTAAGTTAACTGGAATTTGTGACATATTATTGAACGTCATATAAAGGAGAAAACAACCGCTCTGAAAAATAGGGGTACGTCCTCAATTGAACAAAGTGATTTATTTGTGGATAAGTCCTCCCAGGGCTTTAAGTTTGGGATGGGGGGGGGGGGGGGGTCTTTCAAAGGGGCGTGGCCAATGTAATTAAAGGCTTGGCTTAAAAGACATAAGCTAAAAATCTGTGCTTAGCATAGTGTGCCCCCGACATGTATTTTGCTGTTTCTGTCATTTCATCCAGATATATGATGCAACAAGTAACATCATACCACAAGTCAGGACTATTGGCTTTGTCAATGGTTGTTGCATAAGATAAATAAGCAGTAATTATGTCTTGTATATAATATTGAAAACGCTTCCAATTAAAGCCCTGGTGACACCATGACAATGTTGCTGCTCCTGAGTTTCAAAAAGAGAAGGGAAATCCAGAGAGAAAATTACCCTCTTTAAAGGATTTCCCTTCCCCTACAACGCTCACCTCGCATGATGTCATGCCGTAACTTCTCCACTAGTGAGAAGGGAGTAGTGTGAGCCATCGCACATTGATGTCACTGCAGTCTGGAAAAAAACGGCCCGCCTGTGCCAGGGCACAAAACAGAACCTGATAGAGACCTGTTTTGAGGCCTCCTTTAAAAAACTGCTTGTGCTCAGCACCAGTGAGATCCAGCCCACTTAAAGCCCTGATTCCTCCTATTCGACAACATCAAGTAGCAGCCACAAAAATGACACAAAAGAAGGCACAGCTTGTAGATTAAATGATACCCCTGAATATTCTGAAACAGTGACCTGTAGTCCGCAGGCTGCTGAGGCTACTCATCACCTACGGAGTGGTCCATGACTTTGAACATCAATATCCTCGTCTTGATTTGTGGGAGCAGTGTAAACACAGCGAAAGAAATCTAGTATGGACGATTCGTTGCCTCACTGAGCATACATTTGTAGCAATAAAGACAAATGATGTTTGCTGGAATCCAGCATAGAAACAGACCAACCTTCTGATTGGAAAAAAAAGTTGTACATGTTTTTGTTTGTGAATTAAATATTGTTTGTGAATTAAATATTTCATATTTTGTGTATTATATGTTTGTTTATTTCTATATTTTTGTGTATTGCTCTGAGGTTCAAATCAAAGACATTGCTTAGGCGGGGGTCCTCAGCTTCCAATAGTTCTTCGGTGGGGGTGCACGGAAGTCAAAAGGTTAAAAACCACTGTTTTGAAGTAATCAAAAGTAATAAACATTGGCTCTGCACTTAGAGCAGGACAGGTGTTGGGAGCACCAGCACACCTTTGCCCTGATAACCAGAAAAGAAGAGACTGAGATTTTGTAGGTTGAAGCAATGCCGTTAAATTAATTTGGGCACTGTTAGAAATGATATCCTTGTTGTGGCCTTCCACCAAACATTTTGCCTGCACCCCTCCTGCTTTGCTGAATTTTTCTTTGTTGGCATTAGGACAATCTGAACTTTACCACTGCTAACCAGTACTAGTGGGCAGCAGCACTCATTGTGCTACCCACTAAAATAGCCACTGTAAAAACGAAGCCTGTCCCTGCAGCCTGGAGTGCAGAAGTGGCATTTTGACCTGGTAAAGTAAACCTTTTTCCAGGCCTAAACTTCCTTTTTAGGTCGAGCCTGCATGAGAATGTGCTAACTACTATTGTTTTCAATAAAGGGCTTAAACCATTTGTTGACTCCAGTGTAACTCCTCTTTGCTGCCTCCTAATTGGTCAGGGCAGTCGAAATGTCACTTCCGTTGCTATCTGAGGAGCATGAACCAAGTACAGATTAATTCCACTTGATTAGTGCCCGTCCGCTGCAATGTAGGTACTATTTCTTCTACCATCCCATCCTCCCTGCTCTTGTTGCCAATGTGCATATTTTTGCTTTCATGCTACTGCAGTTTTTTTTTCCAAATTCATTTTTGATGAGTCCCATGTGCCACTTGTTGGCTTTGCCAGTGCCTGCGTTTATGTGACTTAATTGGCTCATTTGGCAATTTAAAAAAAGTCCCTACAAGATCTGTGGTCTTGGAGCAAAGCTATTGTTAATCAAGTTACGTGAGTTCTGCAAGAAAAACAGGTACTTTTATCACAGCTTTTCCATTCTCTACAAAATCTATATGAATAGTTATTTTACATACTATAATATAACCGTCTGGACCACCATGAGCAGTTGAGAAAACTATGTTTCCCTTCCCTATCCCTTGGCCATACTCCCTGCATCTTTCGAAGCAGAAGTGGAGGATGCCCCTTCTCCCACAACACAGCAAAAAAACCTTAACAGCCTCCCAACGCAATTCCAGATAATTTTTTATTTAAAATATGTTTTTATTGCAGGGTTATAAACAAAGCATCGGAGTTGGTCAACCTTCTCGCTCATGACATCTGAAAGCACA
This sequence comes from Lissotriton vulgaris, assembly GCF_964263255.1. Classification (NCBI taxonomy): domain Eukaryota; kingdom Metazoa; phylum Chordata; class Amphibia; order Caudata; family Salamandridae; genus Lissotriton; species Lissotriton vulgaris. The sequence goes on from NC_141685.1 coordinate 2,050,905,103, forward strand.
TTTGTGTTATAAAATTGCACACAGCCATTCAGCCCACATCCCAGAGGCTGGGCGGCGTACCAGTACATTTCAGCGTAGATGTCATGGTGGCCACCTCATAGAGAGGTCCGGTCAGCAACACAATTTAGTATCTGCATTTTATACCCCCCAAACTCCCCCCCTCAAGTCATCGCCAATTATAGTCAGCCACCCATTATGGGTGACGCCAGTATCCTCTCTGCCCACCCCTTCCAGTCTCATTCCAGTGCCCTCCCGTGGTGGTATTCTCTGGAGACTATCATTAACCAATCCATAAGTACATAAAGTGTCATGGCCCGATTGTACCCTTCTTTCATTTATAACCGCAAAACCCTCCCGCCGGCTTCCCTCCTGTCGCAATGACGAGTCCCTAATACTCCCCCCCCCCTTCGCCCCTCCCTCCCCCAACTGCTGCTGATGTGGGTTGTAATAGTAGGATCTGGCTCAAGAGTTCGCCACCTGACGATTCTATGCATTCGTTCTTACATGTCCCATGGAACCCCCCTCTCCGGATGCCTCTATTCTTCATCCTCTGTCAGGTAATCTTTCAAAGCCTGCACTATTGTTTCCCAAGCCCTCGCCATTTCCAGGCCCTTAACATTTGCAGTCCTAGCGGCCTGCCGCAACCTAATCACACCTTCACATCTTGACCATTTCAGCAACTCATTCATCCATCTCCTAACTGAAGGGCCCTCTTTGGATTTCCAGTGCCAGGTGATCTCTCTCTGGGCTAATATGAGTCCTAGGTCAATAAATTTACTTGTGACTTTCGTCCTGGCCGTGTGGGGGAACCAAAGCAGTAGACATGTCGCCATGTCAAACTCCACTTCACGATCAGTAACTGTATTCAGAAGCTCCCCCACCTCTGGCCAGTACGTCTCCAGCTTTGGGCAACCCCATAATAAATGGTTGAGCTCTACCTCAGGCGCCAAGCACCTCGGGCATGTTGCGTCTTGTACCCGGAAGTACCATCTGATCTTCCCCGGGGTCAGATAGGCCCTGTGTAGTACAAAGAAATGCACTTGCTGGAAGCGGGCATTTCTGCAACCCTTCCATGTTCTCTTCATAATCTGTCCCCAGACCGTGTCTGGTATAGGTTTGCCTATACTTTCCTACCATCTCTCTTTCAGTGTAGTAAGCGGCTCCAGTCCCTCATGCAGCATTCTAGAATGGAGGCAGGTAACCGCTTTGATCGTACCCGCAGCCATCACCACATATTGACAGGCCATGGTCGTGTCGGGTTCCGCCAGCCCGCCCTTCCAGTATTTTTGCATCGCCGCGACCACTGCCGCATGCAAGAGGTAGCTCCCATCCGGGAGACCAAACTGATCTTGTAATACCCTAAAGGGAACCAGCATCTCATCAGCATATAAGTCTCCCACCATCTGCAAGCCCAGTTCTTCCCATTCCAATAGTGGAGTCCAATCGCCGCCGTGCGGAAGCGCCGTCAACATCCCCAGAGGAATCTCCGGCGCGTATGGTCTCAACGCTTTCGCTCTTTTCAAACTCCTATGCCAGCACAACCGTAGGGTTTTCTCTTACATAGACAATCCCCTCAGCTCTAATTTCTGTTGCATAATTATATATGATAAGATGTGTCTTTGGATACCTGTCCCTCGTTCCTGGTCTGGGCCTCTAAATTCCCTAGCAATGCTTTGGGTCAATATCTGTAATTGTGCCGCTAGGTAATACAATTCAAAATCGGGAACCTCCATCCCTCCTTCGAAGTTGGGCCTCATCAGAGTATTCAATGCCACCCTGCGCCTCCCGTGCCCCCAAAGAAAGTCAATAACCATCGTTCTCAATTCTTTAAAGATCCGCTGAGGGACCCACACCGGTAAGGTACGGAAGTAATAAAGCAACCTAGGTAAAGCCACCATCTTCAGTAATGCCACCCGGCCTTGCACCGATAATGGCAGGGATGCCCAAAAGGTCATACACCCCCTCAGAGCTCTCATACAGTGCCCTATGTTGCCTTCCAACAGGTTCATGGCGTCGTGGTATATACGGACCCCTAGATAGGTAAAGCAAGTCCCCTCCCATACCACATCTACTGTAAGCGGGGGATACGGCGTATCCGCCCTCAGCGGGAAAACGCACGTTTTATTCCAGTTCACCTTGAGGCCCGATAGCCTGCCAAAACTTGACAGCATCTCTACCGCCCCTTCTAGTGCTCTCTCCCTGTCCTCTAGGTACAGCAATAGATCATCCGCGTACAGTGATATGTGATGAGACTCCCCACCGTTTCTAATCCCATTGTACAACGCCCCCGTCCTCGCCTGTGCTGCCAGTGGTTCCATTGCTAACGCAAACAACAGGGGAGACAGCGAACATCCTTGCCTCGTTCCCCTACACACTGGGTAGTCGGAGGATATAATAGACCCCAGTCGAACCCTGGCTGTCGCCGAAGTGCAGAGAACTCTTGTCCAGCGCCCAAAGCCGCCCCCTAGCCCGAACTTCTCCAACACGCTATCAAGGTACCTCCACTCTAGGCTATCGAACGCCTTTTCGATATCCACCAATAATACTGCTGGTTTTTGATCCGCTTCCAAGGCGCTATCCAGTAGCCGGATCAGACGGCGGATATTTATTGAGGTATTCCTAGTAGGAATAAACCCGGCTTGGTCCCCGTGGATCAGCATGGTCATGTGCGGCAGCAATCTAGTGGCCATAATGCGACTCAGAATCTTGTAATCCACCGTCAACATAGACAGGGGTCTATACGATGTTACGTCGGTGGCCTCCCTACCAGGTTTCAACAGCGGGACCACCAGTGCTTCCCTCATCGATTGTGGTAGATGCCCCAGTTCCATGGCTTCAGAGTATACCTCTAGTAACCTGGGCGCTAAGACATCAATATATTTCACATAGAATTCAATCGGTAGGCCATCCACCCCCGGTGTCTTATTTCTAGTCATCTGCTTGATGGCCATTCAAATCTCCGATACCATTATGGCACCGCCCAGATCCTTCGCAGTAGCGTCGTCCAGCACTGGGAGATGTACATTCTCTAAGTAGTCGTCAATTGCAGGGGTGTCCACCTCTAGCCGACTTTCATATAAAGTCGTATAATATGTCAGGAAGCACGTCAGAACCGCTGCTTGCGAATAGACCACCTCCCCCGTCTCCGTCTTTATGCTCATAATCGGGCAGCCCCTGGGTTCCGAGTTAGCAAGTTTAGCCAGTAGGGTTCCCACCTTATCTCTTTCCGCATTCACCTTGGTGATATACAGCTTGTAGTCATAACACCGCAGGCGCTCTGTTTCTGTCGCGACCAATTCCTTCGCCTCTAACAGGCGGTCTTGTAAGTCTGGTCGCTCAGGCCTGCGCTGCTCTAGATCTCTCAGCACACATTCCGCCTTCCCCAAATCAGCCAAAACCGTTGTTCTTTCATTCGAAAACCTGCCCATGCAGACGCCCCTCACTACCACCTTCATGGCATCCCATTCTATCGATCTCGTGGCGGCTGAGCCCTCGTTCTCATCAAAATAGCGCTCAATGCCCTGATGGACCTTATCACTGAACACCAGGTCCTCCAACGTATCAGGCCGCAGTCTCCATGTTGGGACCGCCGACCTCGTTCGCTGCCATTGAACAGTCATCAGTAAGGGATTGTGGTCCGAAATGGTTCTAGCCAGGTATTCTGTGTGTGCTGTCATGGCGGCCAGAGGGCCACTACACAAGATGGAGTCTATCCGAACATGTAATGCATGTAGCGCTGAGAAGAAGGAATAGTCCCTAGAATCAGCATGTTGCTCCCTCCATACATCAATAAGGCCCCATCTCCCTTGCCAATCTTTCCTGTGTGTGGCTAACCTGCGCACTGGAGAGTCGGCCAACGGTGGGTGTGACCTGTCCAGTAAGACATCGGTGATCGAATTGAAGTCACCTCCCAATATTATAGGGCCCGCTAGGAAGTGTGCTAGCGAGCCCGTTAGTTTATAAAAAAAAACGGGCCTGATCAGCATTGGGGGTGTATACACTACACAAAACCACATCACAGCCATATAGCCTTCCCTCCACTACTACAAATCGACCTTCAGGGTCTACCATATTGTTCATGGCCTGGAAAGGGACCCCCGCTCTCACCCATATCAACACCCCCCTGGCAAACGCTGAGTACGATGTACCAAATACCTGGCCATGTCACCTCCTCTGCAGTGCAGTGCATTCCTGCTTGGTCAAATGAGTTTCTTGCAGCAGCGGTATTTGAATACCACGGCTCACCAGATAGGCGTGCACCTTGTATCGCCTTGACATAGTTCGAAGTCCGCGGACATTCCACGTGAGGCATTTCGAATTAGGTAATGTCCCCATTGCAGCCATCTCCCAACCATCCCAACAGTATCAATCGGCCACCCACATCATTGCAGCAAAAACCCCCACTCAAAACACCCCGATAAACTCCCCCAACCCCTCTCCCCAGAACAGGACCTAATAACGTGACATCAGCCCCCATCCAAACCTGTAATACAACACACATTCTACTACTCTGTAGTCGTCACTACAGAAGGCCTTAAGGGCAACGAGAGGGTGTTTCAGAGCCGACCGGGGGCAGGCAGGGCCCTCACCCCGAGCCTGCAATATCACATGGTGGTTCAACACAGTACCTGCTACCCTGCAGAACACCAGGTTAAGCTGTCCCAACAGGATTAATGTTCATGGACTTCACTCGAAATGTCATTCGTTAAAGATTCCATCCGCCGTCTGTGGGGTGACCGCCGGTCCCCCAGAGCTATCAACGTCCGAAATGTCTCCTCCAGATTTTACTCCTTCCTCTTCAGAATCCGATCCTATCGATTGTCCCTCCTGTTGCGAGCCCGTTTTGAACGCCGTCGCTGCCAAAGCTCCTTTTTTGTCCGCCGCCATCCGGTAATCCCGCATCGCTCTCTTGAGTCTATTTCGCTTGCGGATGCGTTGGGACTTTCGCACCTGGACAGGTTTTTGTCTCTCTCTCTCCCCTTTACCCCTTCGGTCAGTTCCAGCACGATATAACTCAAGCCATGACCACACCTCATCGGGAGTCTGAAAGAAATGGGTCGTCCCGTCCAGGATCACTCGCAACTTGGCAGGGAAGAGCAAGGAATATTGTATGCCTTCATCCCGTAGTTCTTTTTTCACTGCCAGATATGAGGCCCTGTGTTTTTGGACCTCCTGCGTTTAGTCGGGGAAGATCGTGACCGAACTGTTGTCCACCTGGAAGGGACCCGTCGAGCGTGCCCTTTGTATCAGCAGGTCTCTGTCTCTGAAATGCAATATCTTGACCACCATCGGTCTGGGTGGGCGGGCAGGGACCCTGTGCGCTCTTTCCAGGGAAAAGAAAGGGGAGAGTTCCTCCGGTGCCACAATCGTTTTAAACCAGTTCTCCATGTAGGCCACTGCGTCATCCCCCTCAACTTTTTCCGGCAGGCCTACCACCCTCACGTTATTCCTCCTATTACGGCTTTCGGAATCTTCCGCCCGCTTTTCCAGCGTCGCCAGGCGATCAAGGATGTCCGTCAGTTTATGCTCTGCAGTCACCACCGCCGGTTTGAGTTCCTGAAGCAGCAGTTCATTTTCTTTCACCCTGCCAGCTAGTTTAGCATGATCCGCCCTCAAGAGACCCAGTCCTGTGGCGACCTGCGCTATATCTTGATGCAGGGACTCCTTGGTCGTGGCTATTGCCTCCAGTATCCCGTCTAGTCTTTTATTCAGCCTCTGTTCCTCCCCCGAACCTTCTGAGTCGGTGTGGGTACTGCCATCTGTTTCTGGCCCTTTCGCCTGGTCATGCCCCTGTTTCACTTTCATTTCACGGCCATTGGCGGCTATCTTGATCACCGAGAGCGCTGTTTCGGTTTCACCTCCCGGGGATTTCTCGGTCCCTATGCCAGTCCGCCGAGCAATGTTGGCCCCTCGATCTTTCTCCCCGTATAGTAGTCTCAGTGTTCCTTCCGATAAGCAGCTACCACTGTCAGGGGTCAGGTCATCTTCAGGCAGCCTGAGGGCTTCATATCTGTGTTCAAAATGGCCGTTCACTATCCGTTACGTCTCCCTCCGTGGGGACAGCGATCACACCAGACAGGATTCCCGCAGGGACCTAGTGGCCTACAAGCTTCTCTGTGCTCAGTCCATTGTCACCCTCTGTGCAGGTTCACCATGCCCTCTTGACAGAAAATTGAGGAAGTCCCAATACAATAGTTTGGTGGCTAGTAAGTAATTGTGGAGGTGCCAATAGTGCACTCCAGGTCTAGCAAGCAAAGGCTTTATGGAGCCAGATTGGCGTGCCATGTGGAGTGTTGCTCCGTAGGAATCCGACGTGCAGACCCCCTGCACCAGCCGGTCTCTACACAGCCGCCTCCTGCGTGCTGTTTTAGGTCTCCGATCTCGCCACCAGTCGTCGGCCCGTGCCACCGTGTTCAACGGGTGAAGCCCACCCGTGTTCACTCCTCAATCAGCTCAGTGATCGCCCTCATGGAGCGAAGCCTAGTCAGGGGCTCTTTCTCGGTGCTATCGACCAGCCATGAGGTCGGGTTGAGGTGCTAATCGTCTGTACTTCCACTCCTTCTCCGTTATGCACCTCTTCACAGGTCCTCCATGGCTCGCCGTCGTTGGGCTCTCAGCGGCAGCAATCGTCTCGGGCCGCGTTCAGGAAACGAGGTCTTCCTCACACGGTCGCCATCTTAGGTAGCGGAGATCGTAACCTCAATCGTACTTCTCCGCGGTGGCTGAAAGTGCACGTTATCGCAGCCCCATCTGTTGAACTGTGCGTGGTATGAACCCCACTCCGCTCACTCCTTTAGATATTTTCCTTCACAGTTTCCCAGCCGCGGTCCTTCGCACCTCATCGTTCATTCTCTTCAGCTCGGGGCTGTCACCATCTTGTAGTCAGAACGCAACACCTCCAACTCCGAGATCAGCCCTCAGTACACCATTCGGCCTCCTGCTTCTTCGACAATATGTTCCTCTGCCACCCTTGGTGTTCCGAATAAAGTGTCCGCGCTACAATCGGCGCGTAGATGAGGTTTATCAGGAGAAATTGCGGGATCAGGCACGGGGCTACAGGCTCACGCCGCCATCCCTATCGGCGTCCAAGCCACGCCCCATGCATTTACAGATCATCAACTCACTTTTGGACTTCAAAAGGCCCCACAAGAACTGGCTATTAGAATGAGCCTCTGGTACCTGCAAGCAACTGGACACCCTATGGGTGACTAGATGCGCTTCATAAATCCTGATTGATTGATTTACATAAATGCATACATTTTATGATATTTTTTGGTTAATATAAAAATAGTCATACAAGTGCTATTGAGTTTACATTACTTGTGTAATTAAATCGTCTGATATCAGTGTTTTCCTGCCAAGTGAAATTCAAGACCAGCACGAGAGTCTCCACTTTAAATCAGGTCCTTTTTCATTCTCAACCTGCAGTCTTCCTTTATGTGCGGCTTTCTGATGGCTGTATGCTAGCCCGTTTTCTATATTGACAGCGGCATCTCTCTACTAGACCCTGTTTCCTTCCCAAACAATGTCATACTCTCTTTGTCACTTCATGTAGCAGGATCTCAGCTCCCATCTCTGCAGTGCCTGTACTGTTAATAATACATCAAATACATCAAAAAATCAGAGCTTCACACTTCTCCAGACTATGAACATGCAAACGGCCATACACGCACTCCAAAGGTGCCCATGCGTCTGTTAAAATCCATGCTGTCATTTTATTCTTCAGCTTCCAATTAAAATCTCACAAAGGAGTGTATACAGCATTTGGAGCCACAGTGAACGCCACTCACCTGTTTTCCATGATAAGTCGGATACCTGTTTGCCTGTTCTATTCCACTGTTTCTTCATTTATTGTCACGCTTGTTTGATGCAGGTTGCTTCTTCACTACTCACACTTATAGTCCTGATGAAGACCCGCGTTTGAGGCATTCAGTGGCCCCATCCTTTGTGTTGCGTTCAAACATCGACGCCCCATAAAACCAGGCCTGTATTAATGTTCACAATCTGCATGTTGGCAAGTGTTACTTATCAGCTGTGCCCTTATGGGATAGAGTAAATGCTATCTGTATTAGTTGGGCAGGCTTTTGATAAAGAAATCTGATTGAGAAAAGGGGAAAAACCCTTGCATTTCCCTTCCTTTCTACACTCTCATGAGCACCTTCCTTATTCTTTAATTCCTTTTGTAAATATAATATGTCTGATTAAAGTGTTTATGTATTATCTGTCTAAATTGCACCCCCTAGGATTTTTAACTAAATTCTTTTGAAGTGCTTATATGTGTATATATCCCTAATTTCTCCTGATTTGACTGGAGTTTACTGCGCCAATCCCTCACATGTTATGTTTCATGTATTTTTTTGGGAAATCTTTTTTAATTATTAACAGTGCTCATAAGACCTTACAATACAATACCATGTACAAATAGCACATTGGGGAACAGTGCAGACATCATCTGGGAATTACACATCAGGGAACCACAAATGTCTTTCATCAATACAAATTGACTATTCCTCCAAGAGGTCACCCGCCTCTCTATATTTGCGCAAGGGCGCCCATATTTAAAAAAAAAATTCCGTGCACCCCCTGCTTTTGTAAAGCCCTTTCTTCTGCTCTTTGGCACCAGTCTAGGTCCCGCTGCCAGTCTTCCCATAGAGGGGGTGCCCGCACCCCCCAGACCCTAGCAGTATTCCGTTTTGCTACCCCTGCAGCCAGGGCCAGCCAAAGCTCCACATATCTCAACCAGTCATTGTCCCCTTTGATCAGCAAGAGAAGCCACTTCGGGTCCATCGGGACCGGCACAACCCGCTACCCTAGATATTGTATCCGTAACTTTCACCCAGAATGAACTGATCACCGGACACTTCCAAATGATATGGAAGAAATGGCCCTCTTATTGACAACCCCGCTCACAAAGCGTCGACTGACACCTTCCCCATGTATACAGATGGGTGCAAGGATAATATGTGCGATGGAGGATTTTGAACTGTACGAGCCTAAACCTAGAACAGTTCGCGATCTACCTGGGCCCCTGGAGCGCATCCTGCCAGTCCTCCTCATCGAAGCTCCCAAGGTCCCGGACCCAGGCCGCTCTGAGACTAACCAAGAGATCGGGTATATTGTTTATCAATTTCCGGTAGATTGTGGATGTGGATTTCTCCGCAATGGGATCGAGTAACAAACGATCTTCCATCTGGGAGTACTCCGGGATTATAGTGCCACTTGGTATGTGGTAATAAACACTACACTTGCCAGTGCTGGGGGACTTGTTAAATACACACTATTCAACTATATAGTGTACATGACAAAGACATGCACACCTGCTTTATGAATTGCAGTTTTTTATTTTGTTTCTTTTGTTACCTAATTTTTTAGGTCTGCATCATTTTTTGGTTTTATGCATGGGAATACAAAACATTATATATACATATATATACAAACAACACAAAGTATACAAGTGATTAGGTATGTACAAAAATTCAACAACTTCCATACAACTCATTCATGGCCTTCCATTCATACAAAAAATACACACTGGTCCCAGTGCATGGAAAATCTTAAAATTCAACAAATGTAAAGTCCGTTTTTTAGTCTACTTCAGATTGAATTTTAACCTTTTAGACAAAAAAGAAAACAAAGCAGTCTTTTATCGTGTTCCCTTAGGGGTTTCCTTGGGGAGGACTCTAGGAAATGACCTGGGACCTGGTCGGTCGACGCGTTTCGAGCCCTGTATTTGTCAGGGTTCTCTTCAGGACCTCACAATAACTGAAAGGAAAAGGAACAGACTGATAAATTTATGTTCTAAGGGTTCAACACCTTATCTGCAAACAACCCAGTCTCAGCCTACCTCTAATTTGGGTCATGGCTCCAAAAAGGTATTCCGTGATGCAGAAAGGGTGGAAAGGAGGGAGGGCTGGAACAAGTTGGAAAAGAAACGATAAGTGCACTACATTTAAACATTCACGTTCATCTCGTTTGGATTACATGATGTGATGCTCCTACCTGTTCTAAGAAGGTTGTAACTGTCGTATTAATCTGCAAGAAAGGCAGAGCGGAGGACCGTTAGTGCTCACTATCTAGCATATGGAATTTTAACTAGATCGGTGTGTGTCACCATGGGCGTTGGCTTACCCGTAACGGAGTGAAACTCAGTGTTAATGAAAAAGTCGGCTGCTGCTCCTGCCGGAGTCTGAACTCCCGGTGACCTGGTACAAGTGATTCGTGGTCTGGAAGAGACAGCGGGGAAAGCGTAAGGGAGCCGTATACTTAAACCGCGTTCTCTAATGCAAAACGGCGACCGCGGGGGAGCGGTGGTTCGCCTGGTGGCTGCTCTTACCATTTGTTTCAATGCTGCTTAAGAAAAATGCTGCGCTGATTCTCACTCCTTCCTCTTCGGTCTGGTGAGACTGAATGAGGCTTGTACCACTACTTCGCTGTGGGAGTGGCTAGGAAACTAAGGATTCTGGGAATTGTAGTCTTCATGATTTTTCAGAAATTTTTACGTGTTGGGTTTGTAAATTTCAGACAGTTCATTCAGTCCATTCACTGCTGCATCATATTTCATTATGAGCATCGCTTCTCTTTGGTTTAATCTCGATTCAATGTTGCCACCTCTTGGGTCATTTTCAATTTTTGAGATTACAGTCCACTTCAACTTGGTTTTGTCGTGTTTCATGGTGATCCAGTGGTTAACCAATGGTGCATTTTCTACTTCCCTGCGTATCCTAGACTTATGTTGGGTGATACGTTGCCTGATTTCTTGAGTAGTTTTGCCTATATACAGCTTTGGGCAAGGGCATATTATTGCGTACACAACGTTCTTGGTCTTGCAATTTGTGAACGTGTCATGTTTCCAAACAATGTTGTTAAAAGAAAATACTGACTCTTCAATTGTCTCTTCACAGCAGGTGCATGATCCACATTTGTGGTGTCCGGTGATGGGTGGGAAGCCGAACAAGCTCCTCAATGTCGGGCCTTTCTCATTAGGTAGGGCAGCTCTCACAATATGATTCGCCACACTTTTTTCTTTCTTATGTGCAAACAAGGGTGGTGTTTTTAAGTCCTCGTGTAATCCTTTTATTAGGTGCCAATTTGATGTAATTAGTTTCTTCAATTGATTTGAAGCCGGGCAAAACGTCGATACGCAAACTATTCGTTTCTGTTCCTTTTTGGGCTTTTTCTGCAGGAGGGATTCACGTGGCGTCCACCAAGCTCTTTTCAGTGAGTTTTTTAATAGCTTGCTGGGGTACCCTCGTTGGAGGAGCCTATCTTTGAGTTGGTTGGCATGTTCGAAATAATCTTCCTTGCGTGAACAATTCCTGCGTACTCTAAGGAATTGGCCGAAGGGTAAATTTTGCCTCAGGCCGCGTGGATGGTTGCTTGAATAAAGCAATGCTTTATTCCTGTCGGTCGCTTTTTGAAAAAGTGTTGTCGCAAGTCCTCCTTCTGATGGTTCTACTTTGACGTCCAAAAATGTGATTGATGTATTAGATGATGTGCAACTAAACTTGATGTCGTTGCTTCGTGCGTTCAACCAGTTAACAAAATCATTTAGGCTCTCAGGGCTACCAGTCCAGATGAGGAATACATCGTCGATGTATCTCATGTAATGGGAAATCTGCTCTTTAAAAGGGTTGTCATTATAAATGAATTTTTGTTCATACAACCCCATAAACAATACCGCTAGTTCGGGGGCAAAAGGACACCCCATAGCTACTCCTTTTATCTGTGGAAAAAATTCAGAGTCAAATGTAAAGAAGTTTTTTTGTAGGGCCATTGTTGCCAGTTCGACTAAGAATTCCGTCGGTACTTGGAACGGTCTATCTCGTTGGTCCAAAAAGAATGTCAATGTCTCTATGGCTTGGTCTTGGGGAATTTGGGTGTACAGTGAGACGACATCTAATGTGACCATGAGTTGTTGGTTTTGGTCAAATTGTACAGTCTCAATCTTTCGAAGGAAGGCAGTTGTGTCCTTCAGGTGTGCTGGCACTAGTTCGATAAATGGTTTTAAAAAGAAATCTATGTACTTCGCTATCGGTTCAAATAGGGATTCGCATCCAGATACAATTGGGCGTCCGGGTGGATTGCTTTCATCTTTGTGTATTTTAGGTAGTACATAAAATACTGGGATTCTGGGGGTTTTGTTTTGTAAAAATGCCAATTCCTTTGGTCCAACAAACCCTTGGTCGTGTCCTTTTTGTAGGATTGGAAAAAGTTGGTTCTGGAATTCAATCGTGGGATTTTTTGTGATACGCCTATAACAGGTGGTGTCGTTTAATTGACGGTGAACTTCCGTTTTGTATTTATTGACATCCCAGATTACCACTGCGCCCCCCTTATCTGCTTGCTTTATGACAACTGATCTGTCATTTTTTAATGCAAGTAATGCGTCTTTTTCTATTTTTGGTAAATTGTATTTCACATAGCTTCTTTTTTTCTCAAAGGTGGAAATTCCTGATAGAATTGTGCGCTCGAAAGTGATAACTTCTTTTGGTATTTTTGACCCTGCTGGGCAGAAAGTGGATTTATTCTTTAGACCTGATACTTCTAGTTGGCGGTCCTCGATAGTGTCCAAGAAGAATGTTTTTAATCTGATTTTGCGGCAGAATTCTAGAACCTCTAGTTTCATTCTGACATAGTCTGTTGGTCTGGATGGAACATAGGCCAGACCTTTTGTTAAAATCGATGTCTCCGCTTCTGTTAGACTTTTTTCAGATAAATTGAATATTGGGGGAAGGTCTAATTCTTGTAGAATCGGGACCGTGTCCTCATTTCCCATGGTTGCACTGGTCGTGTGCGACCCCTCCCTTTCTGTGGGCCCTGGCCTAAAAAAGGATTTTGATTTTGTTGTTGTCTTTGTTGTTGTTCTGATTGGTTGCTTTGCCTATTCTGGTATGATCTGTTTGTGTTGTTTGATTCACTCCCTGAGGAGGATGTGTCTGAAAATGAGATAAACTTGCGGCGTGACCGTCCTTGGTTATCCTGTAAGAATCTCCTTGATTCTGCGTTGGTGTAGAACTCTTTCCTTAAGTACGGGTAGACGGACTCCAGGGAAAAATTCTTCTTATCTGATTCAAATTTGTTGCTCTTTTGAGCTACTGTGAAATCCTTGAACTCTCCAATTTCTTTTTCTACTTTTTCCAGCAGTCCTTTGGAATCGGTGATTAATTGATTGTCCAGGATTTCTTTCTCCAAAGTTGAGATTTCTTCCAATTCCTTTACAGATATTCTATGGGCTGTTTCTATTGTAGGGACCATCAAATCCCTGCTGCACTTTGTTTCTATACCGCTAAATCCTTTTTTATAGTCCGGATCATCCGTGAATACTACTGGGATATTGCGGATTTGAAGGCCGGCAGGGATAGTTCCAGCTCTTAAATGTTGGAGAAGAAAGTGCCCGTGGAGGTCAGTCCTGATTTGTTTCTTACGCAATCGGAGTAATTTTTCTGACTCGTTTTGGGTGTTAGCCGTTAGGCTGAGGATGGCCGATGCAAATGGCGGTGGATCCCTTAGTAGGTTTTTAATATGTTCCTCTGTGAAAGCTAGAAAGCTACTGTGTCCTGTTCAGACATACCGCAACTGAACACACGTGCTGGGGGCAGGGGAAGGAAAAGTGAAGACAGTTCGGGGAGTGATTAGTGTACAAGTTACAAAACTATACAAGACCCAAATGCATACTATCCACCACGTGGACAACTAAGTAAACAAAGGGTAGAACCCTGTGGCAGCTGCTCCTCTGCCCAACAGGACCTCGCGAGTGAAAACCCGCACCACAGTTTAGGGAACCGAGGGGGTCTTGGCTCCTAACTACAGCAAGGCTGAACCAATATACTACGTAATAAACACTACACTTGCCAGTGCTGGGGGACTTGTTAAATACACACTATTCAACTATATAGTGTACATGACAAAGACATGCACACCTGCTTTATGAATTGCAGTTTTTTATTTTGTTTCTTTTCTTACCTAATTTTTTAGGTCTGCATCATTTTTTGGTTTTATGCATGGGAATACAAAACATTATATATACATATATATACAAACAACACAAAGTATACAAGTGATTAGGTATGTACAAAAATTCAACAACTTCCATACAACTCATTCATGGCCTTCCATTCATACAAAACATACACACTGGTCCCAGTGTCATCGAAAATCTTCAAATTCAACAAATGTAAAGTCCGTTTTTTAGTCTACTTCAGATTGAATTTTAACCTTTTAGACAAAAAAGAAAACAAAGCAGTCTTTTATCGTGTTCCCCTAGGGGTTTCCTTGGGGAGGACTCTAGGAAATGACCTGGGACCTGGTCGGTCGACGCGTTTCGAGCCCTGTAATTGTCAGGGTTCTCTTCAGGACCTCACAATAACTGAAAGGAAAAGGAACAGACTGATAAATTTATGTTCTAAGGGTTCAACACCTTATCTGCAAACAACCCAGTCTCAGCCTACCTCTAATTTGGGTCATGGCTCCAAAAAGGTATTCCGTGATGCAGAAAGGGTGGAAAGGAGGGAGGGCTGGAACAAGTTGGAAAAGAAACGATAAGTGCACTACATTTGTAACTTGTACACTAATCACTCCCCGAACGCACGGCAAAAACTCCAAGATTTTTTGCCGTGCGGCTGGGTGAGGGGGCTAGGCCCATCTCCGTCGGCCACCAAAGTTCTGAGGCGGGGGTGGGGCCTCTGCCAAAGAAGATTACGGTCTTATTGGCATTTAATTTTAATTTGTTCGTGTTCATCCAATGGGCTATATCTTGGAGACAGCCTTTGAAGTTCGAGAAGGACTCCTGCGACACCTCTGAGTACTGAAATACCAACTGGGTGTCGTCGGCATAGGAAATTGCCTTGACACCCCAGTTGGCAATCAGCGTAAAGAGAGGAGCGAGGTAGATGTTCAGATGCGATTCTTGAGGAAGGACCACATCCGGGGAGTGCCTCTTTACATGTTGCAGCACCAATGTACACTTGATTTTATTGCCAAACCCATTAACATTCCAGGTCCAAACCATTACCATAACTGAGTCACCCATCATATCGACAACCTGTCCACCCTCTCGGAGGAATTACTGTCCCAGACGTGACCCCCAACACAGTCCCAAGTGCGTGACGAATATGAGGGCCTTGAGCAAAATCCCCATCCCCCCAACTCCCTCGCACCCCCTACGCCCAATCCCCCCAACACCGAATTCCCCCCTCCCTGCTGCCCTGCCAGGTGAGTCCCAAACTACCCACCAGGAAAACTTGCAGAGTGCCTGTCGCCCCGATAACACAGCTAAAAACATTTATGAGGAAACGTGGGCTTGCAGGGTGCAGGTGAAGCAACGGACACTTGGCTCTGGTCTGCTCAATGGACATCCCCAAAGTTGAGAGCAGTCGGTGTTACCGCGGCCTGTGGTGAGTGACAAGTCCACCCGATCCTGGTGTTAAGTGGGTTGCCCTGAGACGGTGTTGGAGGGGGACATCCGTCATGAGTGCAGGTCCCGGCGAGGCTCCCCGGTGTGCCGTTGCTCAGCTCTATCCTTGTTCTTGGTCCACCATGGGTTGCAACAGGCCACTGGGCCAAGCTAATCAAATCGATAAATACACCATCGCTGTGAAATGGGAGGAAGGCGTGACGGTAGGGGGCCAGAATGATGACCCTGAGGACAGCGGCCTGGATCCCTCTCTGAAAGATATCATGAGGGCTATTAGAGATTCCTTGGTACCCTGGAGCCTAAACTGGACTCCGTGACAGAAGAGGGGAATCTCTTATGGACGGACTTCCAGAAAATGTCAGAAAAGATCTTTGCTGGGGAAACTGGAATTGGGGGCCTTCAGTCGAGGACGAAGAGGCTGGAGGAATAGGTTGCCATTCTCACAGGCAGACATCCACTCTTGCCTAGAGGACCATGAAGGCTTGGCTCGCCGAAATAATATTTGCATCGTTGGAGTGCCGGAAGGACTGGAGGGGCCATTGACGGACTAGTTTGTAGAAGACCTGATCCTAAACCACCAAGAAACCTAAACATCTGTCGAATTGTTTCTCCATTGAGCGGTCACACAGGGTCCTGGGAGGTAAGCCCAAACCTGGGGCTCCTCCCCGCACGATCATCGCCTGCATCCTCGATTTCAGAGACAGAGACGCCATACTACAGGTGGCGCGCACTCATGGAGACATTTATCGCGATAACGCCACCATCCATTTCTTCCTGGACTTCATGCTTCAGGTTCAACGACAGCGGCGCTCCTTTGATGGGGTGAAAAGGCACTTCGAGACCAGGGCGTGAAATACATGATGCTCTTCCCGGCCGGACTCAAAATTTTGGATGGTGAGAAGGCCTACTGGCAGAGAGCAGCAGACGGCTGCGTGACTTTGAGACAACCCTGGCACCATTGCGTCAGGCGGTAGGCCCGAATAGACTTTGCCTTTGAACTACAGCTTCAACCTGGGCACCATAGACCATTGTGTCTTTACTCAGAAGATGATGCTGATTTACCTTCTTGGTCCCTGGACTAAGCATAGTGTCCAATCCTGTATACAATATTTTACCTTCCTCAAACTCAGGTTGCTGGTCTGAGAAAATTGGCAGAGATTAGAACAAAATTAAATCCAGGACAAAATCATGAACAAATGGCAACTAATGGAACAATAGCTGCATTATGCTAGAACCAGAATGGTGTCATGTTCTCTGGTGAAGAACACATTTAGTTAATTATTCTATAAAACAGTCTAGCCACTTCAACATGGTTGCTGCATGGCTAATGGCACTATATGTGTGAGAAGTTAGCCTGGCATATGATGTTCACTATTCTAGTGGGCACCTTGCACCAGTCTAATCGACCCTTATTGATGGTGGCTGTAAAGTCAACCTTATAGTCAAGCTATCCTAGTGGTAGCATGGACCAGCAGTCTTAGGCTAAGACTTCAGAGAGCATGTGAAGCAAGCTGTTTTACCAATTATAATCCCTTGAATACCAAATGAAAGGCCGCCACACAAGGTATATATCAAATATATATGTATTTATTCTAAACACAACCCCTCTGCACTCTTTATGAGGTCAGAGGTAAAAGTACATCACAAGTTACTCAATTAGCATACGATAAGTTGCACAAATACAGTTTTGCCCTAGGGGCCTCACAAACCATATACTAAGTAAGTGGCATAAGAACCACGACATAAACAGTGAGTAGGCCTAGGGCCTAGGGAATCGCTGGGGCTGAATTAACCAACCAAAGGTTAGGAAGTAGGAGGCCCACGGGAGACGCGTGCAGTGTCTACACACAGTCGCGAGTTACCTTTGACTAATAATGGAGAACGTAAGAGTTACAAAGTTACTGTTTAAGGGCACTTCTGGATGGACTACGACAAAACCCCTTTAGAATAGGACACTTTGAGAGTCAAGACCCACGGAAGCACCGGAGTACTTGTGTTACCTCACCCAGGGAAGCCAGGTGCATAGGTGCCTTTTGGTGTCGGGTTTCGTCAATGCTTTCAATGGAGATCTGCAAAGAAGTGTTGCAGGGGACCAGAGGAAGAGTGTCGGGTGGATCCAAGGGTGGATCGAAGATGTGAAGAACCTGAAAGCAGAGGGGACAGAGTCTGGGTCAGTAGCCAGTGACCAGGAAGGAACCAGGAAGGAACCAGGCGATGTTGAGTGCTTTGCAGGTGAAGAAATGAAGCTTGTCTCTGCAGCCACGAGGATCAGGAGGTGTCAATGACCACCAGGAGCTGGATTTGAGCTGTCCCATGAAGGATCTAGTTGACTGCAGTGTCGGTATCTGGATTAGACCCAACAAGCCATGGCAAACGCAATCCATGCAGGAAGTGAAGATTGGCTTCGGGTCAGACCAGCAAGGTCTGAGGAGCTTCTCTTTTGCAGGGAAGCTGGAGCAAGCCTGGAGCAACCAGGAAAGCAGTTTGATTTCAAAGGTTTGTCTTCAGGTGGCTTACTAGCCAACGGGCTAGCAACCGGGAAGACGCGTTGAGCTGAAATGCAAGAGCGGGCCCCACGCGGCACTCGTGGAGTGTGGAGGGCTGAGCTTCGGTGCAAATGGTGCTCGGGTCGGGCTTCTCGTACCCCGATGCACAACTGCGAGGGTACCTTGGTAGTCGAGCTGTTAGCAAAATGCAGGATGTCCAGGGTGTCCGGTCCCACGTCTCTCGTGTCCGCCACGGGTCTCAGCTTTGCTGTGGATGTGGGTCGGAGTCGGAGAAGTCTGGAAGTCCAGTTCCTGTGTCGCTGAGTCTTCGGGTTCCGGCGGGAGCTTCGACAAAGCAGACCTGCAAGTTACTGATGGTGCCTGTTTGCACAAGGTGGTCACTCCTTGACCACAAGGGAGATGTCTTCAGTCTTCTAGTCGAAATAGAACGTCGAAAGTCCAAGAGTTCTGTATCAAAGTTTTGTTCCAGGATAATCTAAAGTCCTGGGGACACAGCTCCTATACTTATACTTAGCTAAGGGGCTGGATTACCTGCCTAGGTCCCTCCTATGAGTGGACCTGGGAAGGGGGTGGTTACACCCCTTTCCCTTTGTCCAGATTTGCGCCAGAGCGGGGCTGGAGTGCCCCAGCAACTGGTTTGAACAGGGCTATGCATGGAGCACCTTGTGTGCCCCAGGCAGTGTCTCAAAAAGCATCTGCCGATGCAGCCCTCCCTGTCCCAATACACATCAATCAATCAATCAATCAAGGCATTTATATAGCGCACTACTCACCCGGAGGGTCTCAAGGTGCTAGGGGAGGGGGGTCCGCTACTGCTCGAACAGCCGAGTCTTGAGCTGATTCCTAAAGGCGAGGTGGTCCTGGGTCAGGCGGAGGTGGGTCGGGAGGGAGTTCCAAGTCTTGGCGGTGAGGTAGGAGACGGACCTTCCCCCTGTGGTGGCTCTTCGGATGCGAGGGACGGCGGCGAGGGCATGGCCGGTCGATCGAAGCTGGCGTTTGGGAGCGTAAAAGTTGAGACGGCTGTTGAGGTATCCTGGGCCTTGGTTGTGTAGGGCTTTGTGTGCATGGGTGAGGAGACGGAAGGTGATTCTCTTGTTGACCGGGAGCCAGTGCAGGTCTCTCAGGTGTTCGGAGATGTGGTTGCGACAGGGGATGTCCAGGATGAGTCGTGCTGAGGCGTTCTGGATCCGCTGGAGCCTCTTCTGGAGTTTGGCGGAGGTTCCGGCGTAGAGGGAGTTGCCGTAGTCCAGACGGCTGGTGATGAGGGCCTGGGTGACCGTCTTCCTGGTCTCGGTGGGGATCCACCGGAAGATCTTTCGTAGCATGCGCAGGATGTTGAAGCACGTCGAGGAGACGGCGTTGACTTGTCTGGTCATGGAGAGGGAGGAGTCCAGGATGACGCCCAGGTTGCGTGCGTGGTCTGTTGGTTTGGGTGCGCTGCCTAGGGCGGGGGGCCACCAGGAGTCGTCCCAGGCGGAGGGTGTAGATCCCAGGATGAGGACTTCCGTCTTGTCCGAGTTCCGTTTCAGGCGCCTGTTCTTCATCCATTCGGCTACCTCTTTCATCCCTTCGTGTAGGTTGGCTCTGGTGGTGGCGGGGTCGTTGGTGAGGGAGAGGATCATCTGGGTGTCGTCGGCGTAGGAGATGATGTTGAGGTTGTGCTGGCGTGCGATGGCTGCGAGGGGGCTCATGTAGACGTTGAAGAGGGTTGGGCTGAGCGAGGAGCCTTGGGGAACGCCGCAGATGACTTCGGTGGCTTCTGATCTGAACGGGGGGAGGCGGACTCTCTGTGTCCTTCCGGTGAGGAAGGAGATGATCCACTCCAGTGCCTTCTCCTGGATTCCGACGTTGCTGAGGCGCTGTACTAGGTTACGGTGGCAGACAGTGTCGAAGGCCGCGGAGAGGTCTAGGAGGATGAGGGCCGCTGTTTCTCCGTTGTCAAGCAGGGCTCGGATGTCATCGGTGGCTGCGATCAGGGCGGTCTCGGTGCTGTGGTTGGCCCGGAAGCAAGACTGCGAGAGGTCGAGGGATCCGTTCGTCTTGAGGAAGGCGGCCAGCTGCTTGTTGACGGTCTTCTCGATGACTTTTGCAGGAAACGGGAGCAGCGAGATGGGGCGGTAGTTCTTGAGGTCGGTGGGGTCGGCTGATGGTTTCTTAAGTAGAGCGCTGAGTTCGGCGTGCTTCCAGCTCTCCGGGAAGGTAGCGGTGTCGAAGGAGGTGTTGATGATGTCCCGCAGGTGGGGTGCGATGACAGCTTCGGCCTTGTTGAAGACGTGGTGAGGGCAGGGGTCAGTCGGAGATCCGGAGTGGATGGAGTTCATCGTGCGGACGGTGTCTTCGGTGCTGATCGGGGTCCAGGCGCGGAGGGTGGTGGTGGGGGGCGGTGGTTCGGTCGTGGCGTGCGTCGGTTGAGTGCTGAAGCTGTTGTGTATGTCCGCGATCTTGTTGTGGAAGTAGGAGGCGAGGGAGTTGCAGAGGTCTTGCAAAGGGGTGATGTCGTTGTTTCCGGCGTTGGGGTTGGAGAGCTCTTTAACGATGTTGAAGAGTTCCTTGCTGTTGTGTGCGTTGTTGTGCAATCGTTCCTTGAATGCAGTTTTCTTGGTGGCGTGGATCAGTTGGTGGTGTTTTCGGGTGGCGAGCTTGAGGGCAGTCATGTTGTCCGGTGTTGGGTCTTTGCGCCAGGCTTTCTCGAGGGCTCTGCAGTTCTTCTTGGAGCTCTTGAGTTCGTCGGTGAACTATGGGGCTTTCTTGCTGCCGGGTCTGCTAGGCGAGGTCCTCAGAGGGGCGAGGTCATCTGCGCAGTCGCTGATCCACTTCGTGAGGTTGGTGGCCGCTTCGCTGGGGTTCGTTGCGCTGGTGGGTGGGTTCTTGCTCAGGGAAGTTGCGAGCTGGTCGGCTGTGATCTTGTTCCAGCTTCTGCGTGCAACCTGTTGCTGGTGGTGGTGGATCGTGGTTCTTCTGAAGCTGAAGTGGACGCAGCTGTGGTCCGTCCAGTGGAGTCCGGTGGCGTGGCTGAAGGTGATGTCCTTGCTGGATGAGAAGACGGGGTCTAGTGTGTGTCCGGCGTAGTGGGTGGGGGTGGTCACCAGCTGCTTGAGTCCGAGGTTTGCGAGGTTGTCCAGCAGGGTATTGGTGTTGCGGTCGTTGTTGTTCTCCAGGTGGACGTTGAGGTCCCCGAGGAGGATGTAGTCAGCGGAGAGGAGGGCGTGCGGGTTGACGAAGTTGGCGATGTCTTCGCTGAATTGTGTGCGAGGTCCCGGGGGTCTGTAGATGAAGGTGCCTCTGAGGGTGGTCTTGGGGTCAGTGTGGATCTGGAAGTGCAGGTGTTCGGCGGTTGTGAGGGTGTCGTCGGTGTTGGTCGTGATACGGATGGTGTTCTTATGGACGATGGCGATGCCTCCTCCAGTCTGGTTGACGCGGTCCCTCCGGATGATCTTATAGCCGTCTGGGATGGCTATGGCGATGTCGGGCGCTGAGGAGGCGTTCATCCAGGTTTCCGCGAGGAAGGCGACGTCTGGGGCTGTGGAGTCGAGCAGGTTCCAGAGCTCGACGTCGTGTCTGTGGACGGAGCGGGTGTTGAGCAGGATGCACTTGAGGTGGCTGCTGCTGTTGCGCGTCGTTGTCTTGGTCAGTGCTGGAGTGGTGCAGGTCCGGATGCAGGCGAACTTGCAGGTGTGGCAGCAGAAGGGTCCGTGGGTGCGTCTCGGGGTGGCTCGGTAGCACCCCAGGGTTCGGCCGGCGTTGAGTGCGTAGAGTTCGGTGGCATCGTAGGTCCGGCGGGTGGGCTGGTGACTGCGGGGGCCAGGGGTCCTGGCCCTGGGCACGGTCCAGGCGCGGACGGGCTTACCTTCGGCGCGCCTTCGGCGCGTCAACGCTGCGCGTGCGCACGGTCGCCATTTATGGCGAAGTGCAGGGAGGAGGAGCAGCTGGGAGGCGGGAGCGGGGAGGTTACAGAATGAAAGGGGGCGTGTCCACCCTCCCGGCGGCGGGAAGCGGTGAGCGGGGCGGGTGGGCGCAGGGGGCACTGCACAGGGGGGGACAACAACACGAGTAAGGAACAAGATGGGAATAAAAGAAGGTTACTATACAATTACAATACAGTTCCACTTTCAAAAAACACAACAGCAAGGAAATGCGGGGGACAACGAGCGACGGCGGGGGGCGTGGCCAGGACAACAACACGAGTAAAGGAACAAGATGAGAATAAGGGGTTACAATACAATTTCAATACATCTGCCTGTCTGGGGAGGTGCTGGCACCTCCCTGGACAGGAAACCTATTGTCCAGGCCTCCCCTGACGGAGTTTCGTCCAGCAGCAGGAGGTCAGACTTGTGTCTGTGGCAGCAGCATCCATTTTCTGATGCTGGGGCTCTGTTTAACTTTAACCGGGTAAAGCAGTAATATACATGTATTTTCCCTCTAGAAGGGTGGAATGCTACCCTCGCTGCCAGAATTGGCGGGGGGGGGGTAGTATTCCAAAGTGTTTGACACATTACACAACATGTTTTGATAAAGCCAAACCAAAGTTAGCATTAACCGCGAGGATTATAATGTACTTAAGAGTATATGGTATGGCTATATCATAGAACAGATATAAGGAGATGGTTCCGAAAGCTGCAGAGGGGCTCAGCTCATGCTAGGGCACCCTCTCACATAAAAGCAAGCACTCTGCCTCCAGGATTGTCAAGGCCTACCATAGGAGTGACTTATAGGTGCATTTGTGTCTATATATATGTAAATGTAAATGTAAATGTGTTTCGATTTATATAGCGCACTTTAACCCAGGGGTCTCAAGGCGCTTGCTTAGGGAACCCATCCTGGTATTCCCCTGTGAGATACCCCTGCCGGGTATCCACAAGGTGAAAGCCAGGCATCCCGCCGCGAGGGGCCGTAGTGGAGATTGAGTAGGCACCGGAGCGAGAATTGTCGACTCCGTGGAATTTTTGAGCCCGAGACCCGCCGAGGCGGGGAATCGAACCCTGGTCCACGGCCGATCTCAGCTTCCGGGTCTGCCGCCTCTAACCACTGAGCCACGCTTCTCCATGGGTATATATACTTATACTATATCTAAGTAAGGGATGATTACACCACCTTACCCAAGCTGAGTGATCAGCCTGTGGTGTCAGTTTGGATGGCCAGCCAGGGGTGGCATAATACATGCTGCAGCCCCTGGTAGGCCTTGGATGCCCCTATGCCGTAGGTACCTAGGGTACACTATACAGGGGCTCACAAAGGTGACTCAATACCCAATCAGTTATGTACCTGAGTAGATGGTATCAATTTAGAGAGAGAACAGCTGAGCTGTGGGTCTGATTAGCATGCCCACAGCCACACTAAAGTCGAAAAACCAGAACATCACAGCAAAAAGTGGGGGTGACCATAGGAAGCAGACCCTACTCTCGTACAATATGGAACCCAAATAACCAAAAAAATGCATATCTGTGCAGAGGTTCTCCTTTGAGACTCTTTTAGGCAGAGACTGGCTTTTGAATTGATTCCAACTTTAATTACTGCCGGGAGCATTTTTAAAACATATTTCTTACATATTTTATGTCCATTTTTGAATAAGTTCTCCAAATTCCCTGCATTACTATGTTTGAAGCAGTAATTTGTGCTTGACTTATAATCACCCAACTGAGCATAAGTGGCAAATATGTAGAAAAGTCGGTAGTCTAGCACCCTGCAAAGCCATTACTAAGAACATCCCAATAATGTTGCACTGGCCTCTGTAGTAAAAACTACACAACATTTTACCTTGAATGTGTAAGTTTACATTCAGATTTGTATTAACAGTTACAGCCCTTAATGTAGGAAACAAAGCATTTGGAGTGCCACTATTCTATTTTTGCTTAGATTGTAATCATTTTAATTACTTTATCCTTTTAAGTTGTCATTGCATGTAGCTGGATGAATTGTCAATACTAGTGAGGATTTCAGGTAAATTTGTAAAACAATTACAACATGTGGTTGTTTATGTTGTTTACCTTCAGAAAAGCTGGTGAAGATTATGTCTATTACTAATGACTCGTCAGCATGAAACAGGAGTTGTTATGTGTTAGACCTGACCTGCTTGGCATGGTATTCCCCAAGCATTATTCATTCGCTCCCCTATATTTGCTGAAATCTTTTTATTGTCATTAGGATGCTGTGCATGTTACCTCTACTAACCAGTAGTATAGTGCTTGGGCTTGCTCCCTTATACATGGTAAAATTGGCCTACACCTAATTGGTACATTTAATTTACTTATAAGTCTCGAGTAGTTGGTACTACATGTACCCAGGGCATGTAAATGAAATGCTACTAGTCATCATCAGCAACCATTGTGACACTCACTAAAAGAGCACTGTAAAACATGCCTGCCCCTGCAACCTCGAGTGCAGTTTTAAACTACCATTTCAACCTGGCAAACTAAACCTTTTCCCAGGACTAAACCTTCCTTTTTAATATTTATATGTCTTCCCTAAGATAGGTTCTAATCGATCATAGGGCAGGACGGATGATATTTAATTAGTTAGGACATACGTTTTTAAGTTTTACGTGTCCTGATAGTGAAAAACTTCTAAAGTAATTTTTCACTGCAATAAGGCTATCTCTCCCATAGATTTACTCTGGTTTATCCTTCTTAGAATTAATGAGTGATAGCATCCATTTAGAAACAGATAGCAAAATACTTCTTCCATTCATTTGAATTGTAATTTGAAATCCTCTTTAATGGTAAAGTCGGCATTTCCTGTCTAAACCAAATGTGCCTTTCTGCCAGTGTTTAGGGTGACATGACTGTGAATAGCTCTTCTGTGGTGTGTTGTGTATTCCTTGAAAACATGCAACAAAAGTGACTTTGTTGTAGAGAGAGTAGTCTTTCTGAAACGATGGCCGGGGTGAAGTTGTGCCCAGATTATACTTCAAAGGACCCTACCTGCAGAATACACAAAGAAACTGGACACCAGGCCTGCCCTTGCCTTTGTTCCCTAGACAGATTGGAGTCAGAAAAAAGAGAAGTGTTGGCCAGAACTAGTTTAGGAGTAGGCCAGGGATTACCCCAGCATAAAATCTGGCACTGGGTAAAAGAATGGCACCCTCATGAGAACACTTGTGGAGCTGGTGAAGATTCTGAAGAAGTACTGTCCTGTTTCCTGAAGAAAGAAGACCGAACCTACTTGGCTTGAGCCCAGGACCCTCAGAAGTGACTCCAAGGCTCAGCTGGCTGTCCTCCTCTTTGTGCTACAGGGACACACAATCATCTAGATGCCTTCCCTGCAGCTGCCCAGCACCAACTAGACCTAACTGATCCCTACTGCTGGCCTCTGCTACAGTGAGCCATGATCCTAAAGAGGTGTCCCCCATTTTATGGACCCTTGACTGACATCAGAGTGTACCCACCTGCTTCAAAATCAAGCTCAAGGTAAAAATCCGTAAGCTTGGATCTATTTACGATCGCGAGCCAGCTACTTGCTTCAGCAATAGTTCACCCACTGACATTAAGTTCCATTGTGGTTGGCCTCAACTTGTGAATTTGACCCGGTCCAGCGTGACCAGATACCAGTGAATGGTGCTTTCTGCTTTTTGGTGCCAATTTGACATAAAACTTCAAAATTCCTACCTCTTGTTCTACTCACTGGATGTTTGTTGGGGTGTCATCTATCTATACTACTATTATGAAGAGAGAACACAAAACTTTGAGCCAGGTACACTCGGGAACAACAGCGCCAATCCACACACCCGATACATCTTTGAAAATGTCAGGGTGTGCAGATGGACATAGGCTATATAAAATAAAAATTAAACGTAAATTTAAAAATTTAACTTAAAAAAAAAGTAGTCCCCTGGAAGTAGCGCCGGCCGCGACGTAGCGCTGGCTGCGACGTAGCGCTGGCCGCGACGTGCGTGATGATGAGGGGGAGGGGCGGACATGAACGGCAGACAGGTGGGGAGGAGCGGCGGACAGGCTGGGAGGAGCGGTGACGAGCGGCGAGGAGCGGTGGTGAAGTCAGGAGCGCCGGTTCAGGTAAGGCAAAGAGACACGTAAAATGTCGGGGCGGGAGGTGGTTCCGGGACACGGACAATGTCGGGGCGGGCGGGGGCCTGGGCGGGCAGTTGGCCCTGAAGCCTCATTGCCCCTGGACAACGTCGGGGCGGGCGGGGAGGAGCGGTGACGAGCTGCGTGGAGCGGCGGTGAAGTCAGGAGCGCCGGCTCAGGTAAGGCAAAGGGACACGTAAAATGTCGGGCGGGAGGGGACCGGGGGCGGGAGGTGGCTCCGGGACACAGACAATGTCGGGGCGGGATGGGGCCGGGGCGGGCGGGGGCCTGGGCGGGCGGTTGGCCCTGAAGCCTCATTGCCCCCGGACAACGTCGGGCTGGCTGCTAGTTTTATTTATAAAGCTTTATTCTATTTGTCTCAAGTGGTTTGGGATTTGCTGCATAAATACTTTACACATTGCCTCTAAGTTAAGCCTCACTGCTTTTATAGCAAGTTATCAAATTGCTAAACTCATGTTTATTCAGTGACTTCTGTAGTTTACCCTGACAACAATTGTATTTATTACTTGAGGGGGCTTGCATGCATCTCAACAAATAACCCACTTTGATACATAATGTTTACCTTGATTACAGGGTTCATATGTATTTACTCATGAAGAAGTGCAGTTAGACATAAAATGCATTGGCAATTATCGATCAAGTACATTTTACTGTGTCAAACTTAGTATTACAAATAAGTAGGAGAATGTGTTCAAATGTGGACATAAATGTGAGACATATACTCAGAAAACTCCAGGAATGAATAATGTTTTAACTGAAAACATTATTGGACAAAGCACTAATGATGGGAACCATCACCGAGAAAGGCAGAAAGTATCTCATTCAAACCAACCCTAAATATCCAAGTTTACACATGCTACCCAAGATACACAAAAATTTACATCAACCACCTTTTCGTTCCATCATGTCCACCAAGAACTCAATCCATGAACCCACGGGCAAATACATTGACATGTACCTCCAACCGATCGTCAAAGGCATGACCACATACCTATGCGGCACCACTGATTTTCTGAACAAACTCGGGCAAATGACCTTGAACCCCGACACCATAAACACGTTATGCACCATCGACGTATGTGCCTTATATACGTCAATACCTCACAATAGAGGGATTGAAGCCATTGAGTCATTTCTACTACACCATCCAATTGACGAGGATCTCAAAGTTTTGCTACTTGAGCTACTACAGTATACACTATACCACAGCTACTTCTTATGGAATGGCGAGTACTATATGCAACTAGTAGGCACATCCATGGGAAATTGTGCAGCTCCCAATTACGCGAATCTTTTATGCACCGCCTAGAGTCAGACCATATTCTTAACAACTCTAGATGGCTTGATAACATCCAGACATTCTGGTGATACATAGATGACATCTTTCTCGTCTGGGCAGGTCCCCCTGAAAAAATTCTTGAGTTCATCACCTACATCAACAGCATTGATGATCATATAAAATTTACCCACTCCATGAGTACACAGAGCTTACCTTTTTTAGACGTATTGATCATAGTGAAGGACAATAAGATCACAACTGAACTATATGTCAAATCCACCGACAGAAACAACGAATTGCACTTCAAAAGTTGTCACCCCACACCGCTGAAAAAACATTTACCATATTCTCAACTACTCAGGGAAAAAATAATTTTTTCGGACCCGGAGACATACCAGAACACCGAAAACATCACACTACAGAAATACAGAGATAGGAAATACCCGGAGCCTGTCCTACAAACAGCCAAAGAGCGGATCACGTTCAAGAATCGAACAGAACTACTAGCTTCGCAGAATGATCAAGCACGCAACCAAATACTAGTATTCATGTCAAAATACTCAACCAGAAGTATGGATATCAAAAAAATAATCTTGAAAAATTGGCAGATGATTCAACATGAACCAGATTTTGGTGGAATTTTCAATCACATACCCCTGTTTGCGTACCAACGTTCCAAAAATATAAAGAATCTTCTGGAAGCTCAACCAAGACAATCAGCCATCAGTTGTACTGGCACTAAACCTTGTCTTAACTGCAGCCATTGTCACAACGTTATCAAAGGCAATACCGTTAACCATCCAACATCTGGGAAAGCCATTAAACTACAGACAAATGCGACTTGTGACTCAACGAACGTTGTGTACTTGTTAAAATGCCCATGTGGCCTCCCATACGTGGGAAAAACCGAGAGAAAGATTAAAGTCCGCATAACCGAGCATAAAAGCACCATCAGGAACAAATCACTGAAATCGCCACTCGCCGCATATTTTATCTCTCAACATCACAACATCAGCCAATTGACGGTCCTTGTTTTGGAGATTGTACCTGTGAGACAGGGTATTGACAACAGAAAGAGACTTCTACAGCGTGAAATCATTTGGATAAAGAGACTTGACGCTTGCCAACCAAAAGGACTGAATGATAGGATGGAATATAGTTGTTTCCTTTAACGTGTCTTAACCACATTCACTCCTATACCTTGCCTTCAGTTTTTGCTTCCTACACTGTGTCTCTTACTCTCACTTTTACCTTTTTTCACCTTTTTTCACTTTCTAACATTTCCCACCCTCACACATCTTGTCATATTTCTCATATTCTCATCTGTTTTGTTTCCCCTCACTCTGGTCTATTTTGTCAGTATACTTCTCTTACACTATCTATTCTTTCATCTACTTTTACTGGATGTTCAATTGCAGGATACTCATCTCCGACTTTCTATGAAGATTTTTTTCACCCCTTCATTGTTATCCATTATTCCCCATCACATATATTCACTCCAAGATGGCCGCTTTCGGCAACTCCGTTTTTTACTTTGTTACCCGTGTCCAGGGTCGGATTGGGATCACAATTCGGCCCGGGCACTGACAAAAAAAGTGGCCCAAATTCAAGAGGTGTGACCCATATTTAAGGGGCGTGGCCCACATTCAAGGGGCGTGCCCTTTCATGAAACACCATTTGCACAGGCAAGGAATGAAAGTGGGAGGATACTGTACTTGCACACGACACAGGGCCAAGGTGACAATGGCCTACATGCTGAGCAACTAAAAAAATAGCAAGGCCCCTTTTTGTCACAAAATTATTCCAGACCTCCAGCACAGGAGCACCTGAAAAGCAGCAAAGCCCCTGCTATTACTAACCTACTCAGCCCTCCCCAGACCTTCAGCTCAGGAGCACATGACCAGAGGTAAGGCCCCTGCAATTAGTAAATTAATCAACCCTCCAGGCCTTGGGAAAATGTCCTGGCAGGGGAGCAGAAAACACAGCTTTCTGGGTTATCCAAGGTTGCCAGGTAGCCAGGGGGGAGGCTGAGGTGAAGCTGGTACATGGGAAGTGCCTTCCCAGTGTGTTCTGGCAGTTTGAGTATTTACCATTTACTGTAGTATTATCCTTGTACCTGTTTATGGTACCCTTTTGTAACTTGCACACGTCACTTTTCTCTTGTAACACACTGTATGCTACCTCTCACTTTTGTTTGCTTTAGATACTTGCACAAGTGCCACCATTGCCTACGTAACGTTTGTTCTTGTGCTGGAGTGTCTGCCATTAATTGCAGTATTATACCTCTACTTGTATTTTGCATGCTTTTGTAACCTGCACACATATCTCTTTTTCCTCCTGTAATGTATCGTTTGCTCCTCTTGTATTTTGGTTGCTCACTATTGTCACTTTTGATTCATGGAACTTAACGTTTGCTTTTGTAATTAGTCCACTTATAATTTTCTCCTCATGTATTATTGCATGTTCCTAGTGTGAAGCGCTCTGACACCTTCGGGTAAAGTCTGCACTATATAAAATTGCATAAATAAATAAATAAAACAAAAAAATTCCAAACATCACCAGGCCCCCACAGCAAGACCCATTCTTCCTCGCCCTCTATGCCCTGAATGTGAAGGGCTGTGGGCGAGGTGTTAAGACTAACATCGTTTCTGGGCTGCATGGGGGCCAGGGGGCCGAGGTGCAAATGGCTCAAAGGCCTGAGAAACACCTGGCCCCCAGGGAGGCCGATTATTGCAAACAATCACCCCTCCCCAGCCCAGCCTCAGCTTGATTGCTTGGAAGGGTAGGGGTGAAGGAGAGCCCACAGCTGACAATCGCTGTCTGGCCGCACAGCGAGGCTGCTTTCATTTTCTCTGTCTGTCTCCGTGCACTCTGTGGGCCGTTTTTTTTCTCCCCTTTCCTAGTCCACTCTCTGTGGACTGGGACAGGGGAGAAAAAAAACGGCCCACAGAGGGCACTGAGGCACCGGCCCTTCGGCCCATTCCCGAATGCCCGCCTTGCCAATCCGCCCCTGCCCGTGTCTATTGACCACTAACAATGTGGTAAAAAGAAGTACAGGAGTCCACTGTAGAAGATAGGTTCCTTTATTGTAAGTTCCTTCCAAGACATGAAGTACAGATGTAGATAAGAAGAACCCCACCAGGAGCTAGCTCTCATCAGCTCAGCCTGAGTAGATCAACTGACGTTAAGAGCCAGAGAGTCACCCCAGGCATTCTATGATGTCATCAACACTCCAATAAGCAGAGCACCACAGAGAAGTAGTTTACTACACATCCTCTCTTCTTAGTGAATGAGGAAAGAAAGAAGAAAACACAGACAAAGATACCTCAAGTGTGACATTTGCATAAAAGTACAAAAGTGAAGTACGCAAATAAATAAAGTACAACAAGTACTGCATGAGGTATGATTAGCATGAACAGAAACACTATAATCATAAGTATGAGCATAAGTAGAACAACATGCTAAATTCTAGATAGAAAGAAACTACTAAATGCTACTATATGCCACATCCCCTTCCCTTAGAGTAAAAACATGGCATGGATGAATAAAGAGCAGAGTAGCAAGGAAAAATGGTCACGCTGCCAACTGGAAACACCAGAGAGAAAACCCCCTGAAAAAAAAAACAAAGGCAAGCGTAGACGCAGACCCTTTACAAGCTCCCCTAACAAAACAATCTGACAGAGAAAAATGAAACTTCTCACCCAAAGTCCCACCAACATGAAACCCTTGGCCACGAATCTCAGGCAGGTAAACTTTGACGAAAGCAGAGTGTCAAAAAAAAACAACGATGTTAAACAATCTCCACCAATAATAGGGAACACAGGGTACTAATACTTAAAAATCACAACCTCCCCAAAGTAGGGTACACCACAGGAAAGACAACCTGGAACTGAAATAGGGCATTGACTACCCACAAAACAACAACCTCCCCTCAAAAGGGTACACAGCAGGGTGGAAAACCTGGGAACTGAAATGGGCATTGACTACCCTAAAATCCACAACATCCCCTAAGTAGGGTACACCGCAGGGTAGAAACCTGGGAACTGAAATGGGCATTGACTACCCTAAAATCCACAACATCCCCTAAGTAGGGTACACCGCAGGGTAGAAACCTGGGAACTGAAATGGGCATTGACTACCCTAAAATCCACAACATCCCCTAAGGGAAGAAAACCTGGGAACTAAAATGGGGCACGGACTACCCACACAGACTACCTCCCCTATGTAGGGTACACCACAGGACAATACCTGGGAACCAAAATGGGGCATGGACTACCCACACAGACTACCTCCCCTATGTAGAGCACACAAAAGAATAGAAAACCAGGGACCAAAATTAGGCATGGACGCACAGACCACTACTTCAGCAAATTAAGAGAAATGGGCATTGACTACCCACAAAATACAACAACATCCAGTAAGCGTACAAGTTAGCACACACCAAAAGGTTCTACATAACCTTAAGACACAAGCACGGGAATTGACTACCCACAAAGACAACCAACCCTCAACAACAGGACAACAATGACTTAAGGGAACTAACCCTAAAAACCACACAACATCAAAGGACAAAATAGGATGACTGGTCACAACCTTACCCCCCAAGTCCACACAAGACTACACGCTGTGGTCCAACACATATCAAAACATCGGCACACTGCAAACATATATCAAAATGTTGACAAAAACATGCAGCGAGGTAAGAAAAACAAGTGTAAATAACAGATAACATCAGCTCCGGTGAGCGATCTCTCACCCGAGGTCTTGAGTGGAAGAAGGTCCTTATCCAGAGAACTGTTCAATTGCGGGAAAGTCAACCTTGTAGATAGTGCAGGATGTGTAGTAAACTACTTCTCTGTGGTGCTCTGCTTATTGGAGTGTTGATGACATCATAGAATGCCTGGGGTGACTCTCTGGCTCTTAACGTCAGTTGATCTACTCAGGCTGAGCTGATGAGAGCTAGCTCCTGGTGGGGTTCTTCTTATCTACATCTGTACTTCATGTCTTGGAAGGAACTTACAATGAAGGAACCTATCTTCTACAGTGGACTCCTGTACTTCTTTTTACCACAAACAACACCACCATAAATTACTTTTTCTCATCTGTTATTTATCTTTTTCGCCTTTTTGTATTTATTGTGCATATTACACCCATTTGCATACCACTTATGCTGTCATGTTCAGCTAGTCTATCACATACCACCCGGGAGGCAGTCCGTCACCGCTGTCGATGATCCTGATCACAACACGCCTCTTAATTAACACACTTCTGTGTGCCAAGTAAACATTTCGAGCCTCGTTGCGTTCTCCACGCACACAATGTTGCGGTTTTCCAGTTAGATTTGCCACTTTCAACCATGTACACTTTTACCGTTTCGTTACGCTTTTGGGAATGCATGCGGCACCATTGGATATTACCAGCACACAGCAGTTTCACCAGCCGTGCATGAACACCACTATGTTTCGAGTGTCTTGTCTAAACGGCCGCCTCAGCTAACTATATACGGCTCATTCGCGTTCCCACCACTTTTGTTTGGTTCTATGCAACTTCACCATCAGAGTATGCACGTAAATCCGCTCTGAGAGTTTTTTTGGATGGTCGTATTATTGGAATATACACAGCTCATTCACACTCCCATAATTTTTGTTTGGTCCTTGGTCTGTACACTTATACCACATCTTTTTTTTCACTCGGTCACCGTACCTTATCAATCATGGCAATTCATGCTTAATGCACCAGTTATTTTATACACATTCCCCAATGATCATTTTCTAATGACTCTTTCTGTATATGTTTTTTGAGGCAAGGTGTAGTTTGACAGCGTACCAAGCCGAAGCACCGATAACTACAAACGATATTAATAGCGGCATTATAGTCCCTTACAGAGTACTCATGGAGGTTCAAATGCTTTAGAGGTTGATTGATCCATTACAAATCCTGTAGGCTGTGATAGGGTCATCTCAGGTAAGCATGTGCAATGAACCTGCACAAACTCCACCGTCTTACAGAGATATTTGCATGTTTAGAACTATCCCATTTTCGTCAGGAAAAAGCACGCTTTTGCTTAGGGTGTGTAGTCTAGGAGCCAGGCGACTAATTTATTTAGTTAGTAAGCAGAGCAAGGTGGAAAATAACCGCAGCGATATTTTGCCCACAATGCCTGTTAGGTACACTATTTTACTTACTTTATTTTACAGACATCTACAAAGAACCACAAGGCATGATTACATTGACAAACCACACATCTACATAATGCCACATCAGTAGGTCAAATACATCTGTCTGCTACAAATTTACAACTTTGAATGAATGTTATAAAACTAAATAAGCATTTTGAAATGTATTAAGCTTGAGATAGATGTATAACACATGCACTGTACTTGCGTTAGTACATCAATTTAAAAAGGTTAAATCAAAAACCGTGTGTGTTTTACGTCCCATTATTACAAAAAATGGCAAGTGAAGGGCTAAGTGGGCAGATGTGGTATGACCCACGTTCTCCTGGTTTCTCCATTTAACCACACTGAGTGTTCTTAGTTGGCAAATCACCCTGGCATCTGCTGCTCAGTGCCATTCTCTGCCAAAATGCAGGACATCTACAAACATGTTAGTTTTAAACACGCTGTAAACAAGCTGGGCATATACAAACTGATCGGTATTTACTCTAAAATGTAGCTACAAAAAACACTATTGCTTTAGAAAGGGTTCAGCAATTGGGAGAAAACAGTATAATATACACCCTGTAAATAAGGCAGCGAAGAGATACTTTATCAAAACTCCCTAGACACCTTCTCCCTCCCCCACTTGTACTATTACAGTATATTTTGCCTTTCTACGACAAAACCTGATATAAATAAGGCTAAGTCCAACTTAGGTACTGGACTGTGGCATGAAAAAGGCTGCTGTTAGTTAACATGAGCGATGTTTTCGTTATGCACTTGCTCATCAAACTCTGTCTTCAAACTTCAGGCCATTTGGATTTGGAATGCATGATATGACCCCAGGACAAATGTTCAAACAAATCCAGGACCCCTGGTCACGGTAGCCTGGCCTCAGTAGAGGCGTATGCTGCAGAAGTTTGCAGACAGGCGGCCAGGCCAGGAACCGTCTCTCGGGGTCTGCAGGCCTTCACCTTCGGGTTGTAGGCAGTAGCTTGAGAGCAGAAGAGCTGAGGAGGGGACTGAGCTGGTAACCTGTACAGAATATGGCGCCGAAGCAGCTGGTCTGAGAGAGGGCTGGCCGGGAAGGGCGAAGGCCAAAGAGCAAGTGTATGTGTGCGACGTAATAGCGATAGGGAAAGTCATCAATGAAAGACATAGGCACGTTATGCCAAGTCATGTAGTAATGCTGAAGAAGCTCTAATAAAGCGTTAAAGTGTCTCATTGTGAGTAATAAAAGGATTAAGAGAGGGTATTAATAGCATCTGTTCTTAATTCGCTTAACTCTTAGAAACAGAAGAAATGTTTATGAAGCTTACTGTAGGATGCTAGATTTTATTTGTGATGTGGGAAAAAATGTAGAAATACACCAGACTTCAGAAGCACAAGATATGAGTCTTAGATGTCGAAGAAAGGTGGTTTATATGTACAAGAATGCGAAGTTAACACAATGAGGAAATCAATTCAAATATTAAACAGCCATTAAACAAAATATTCTATCAATGCTATTAAAGACGAACACATATATCTCAGTTTTTCCTGGTGGCAAAATGTCTGTAGCTCCATACTAACAAAGTGATCACCACACCTTTCGAATAATAACACTTTTGTAAAGGCTGCATATAGGCCATTTGGACATTTGCATGCTTGCCCTTTTTTTGCTTTTTTAATTCAGGTAGCCTCCCACTAAGAAGATGGTCCTTATAAACAATGCAAATTTAAAGTACAAAGAAGAAACAGGCCCAGTAAGGAA
Organism: Lissotriton vulgaris; assembly: GCF_964263255.1. Taxonomy (NCBI): domain Eukaryota; kingdom Metazoa; phylum Chordata; class Amphibia; order Caudata; family Salamandridae; genus Lissotriton; species Lissotriton vulgaris. The sequence continues at coordinate 2,050,940,251 of NC_141685.1, forward strand.
ATGGAGCCTCTGTTGCAAGTCTGCTTTCTGCATACAAGTCAGTGAAGACTGCTGTGGAGCAGGGGTGGTGAGTCGAGGGAGGGAGGATAAAAAAACACTTATCTGATTATGGCTGCTGTTTCTCCGTTTTCTTCTCTTCCTGGCTGCCGGCAGTACACAGGCTTCCCTAAGCCAATTATGACGCTGCTGTCACCAGCATGACAGAGGCATTGTGATTGGTTTGAGCGGCCCGTTTGGCCACTCAGACAGTGCCTGGGAGCCTTTGGACTATTCTCCACCTGGCTGTGAAACAGAGCCAGGTGGTGAAATGCTAAGTGCGCATGACTGTTTGGCAAGCCCAAGTTGGCCGGCCAAACTGTCATGCGCACTTATGGTCCACAAACCTCCCCTCCTCCCTGTCACCCCAGCCCGCCCCACACTAACATAGCCCTGTAGCCAGTACAAAAAATAAAATAATAACCTAGCTATTCTCATTTTATTTTTCTGCTCCTCTGAGAGCAGGGGGGCGATGGTCCTCTGCCTTAGCAAAGGAGCCACAGCTGATGCAAGTAATAAAATCAAAGCATTTTACTAGCGGTGACCAACACTAACATTTGTTCTTTATAGCACTTCAATAGATAATAGTTGAGTAAAGCACTATGGCGAAAATATATTATTAACGTTAATGGAAAATGAACTGGTAAAAGGAGAAGAAACTCCTAATTACCAAATATAGGAATAGGACGAACAAGGAATGGATGCAATAATTACAACACATTGAAATGAATACTCATAGAGGCGTTGGCTCTAAGTAAGTTTGTAAAAGCAATTGGAAGGCAACAATTTACAAAGTAGCAACATGCATGAACCAAATATCGTAAAATGTATTTCACAGAAGACGCCCTGTGATGCTTCTGCATAATGTCAGAACAAACAGCAAATGTATGAGGAAAGAGTAAATAATAGCTCTTTATAAATATGCCACCACAGAACTAAAAAAAAAATCAAATGCGTTTAAAGAGCCATGCCACAAATATACTTTGTAACACTGTTTTAATGGGTCTACCAAAACACAAAGTAAAGCTTTGAAACAATTGAAATAAATCGTACTGGTTTTTAATTTATATATAAATACTATGAATCACTCAACTCCCAAAAAGTTTAAAATAAAAGTAATGGTTGTCCACCCCTCACACTGCTCAAGTGAGGTCAAAAAGATGGATGCAATTCCTTTTCCTTGGTTCAGTCCGTCCCCCCTTTCTTCCTTGGACCATTCCGTACCCAACTGTCATGTGAAGGTTCCACAGCGAACTCCAGCTGACTGGAAACCTGCGATGGAGAAAGACTTGAATAAAGCTTCTTTTCATCATATATGGAGTCTTCTTTACAACTCAGGTGACGATTTACATATGCTGTGTGGGGACAACCACATCATCAGCCTCAACTAGTACTCCAGTAGCACCAGTACTACATATTCTAGGTACATTGACTTTCACTATGTACATAAAGGGTGAGGATTCTACTTCTATGGTGTTTTCTACATATGGAGGTAATTGACTCTTTTTTTATGATGCTCTCCACCAATGAAGTCAATTTAGTCTTTTCCTTCAGCCTGAGAGCTGTTGCAGCAAGTTGGGAAATACTGTATGCTTTAAAAAAAAATTATATCTATATCCGCCTGCTCACCTATTTAGTGGTGCACAATCTTAATAGTAACTTGGTCGACTGAAAGCTGATCTCCAGCCTGGTCTTTGGATTCTGCCACAAGCGCTTTCCCCGGGTCTAGTCTGAGCCAACGCATACGAAGCTATGCAAGACATTTAGGAGAGGAGTTTTAAAAGTGCTACCTACCACAGCTTTGTGTCACATACAGTGTGCGGTTACGCGCACAGGCACGAGCAGAGGCGCAATTTGGGTTTCCTCTCGCTCGGCCAAGCGCGTGCGCCTCACTTCAATGCCCCTCCCCATCCCCCACCACAGAGCGCGTCTCGCTGCTTGTTTTTTCGAAATCTTTGAGGGCGAGGAACGCGTGCTTGTCTTTACTTCGCCTCAGTTCCAGCCTGCGGTCAGGTGCGCTTCACTTGCTCATACTAAAAGTAAAGCTCTCGGACTCACCCTCAAGTCACTCCTGAAAACTCCTTAGGCTCCACCCTCATCGCTTCTATCGACTTCCCTGCACTACACTACCATAAGCCCAGCGCGGGTCCTGTGGGCAGTGGGCTTGACATGCTGCATGGGTGAGTTGTGTTTTTCAGTGCATTTCACGAGTTTGCACTTCGTTTTTTAACTTGAGGCGCACCACGATTTCATTTCCGCTCCCGACACCCTTCCTTTCCCTCACTTTCACTTCTGCTGCACGCGCACCTCCACTTTTGTTGTTGTCTCAGTTTTATATAGCGCAAACTCGATCCGACGCTATCAGAGTGCTTTACATGAGCGCCAGTTTCAATACAGACGACAAAGGGACACATTTTTTTTTTTAGGCACGGTGATAATAAGTGACTTGCACTGCATTACAAGTTAAACTGTCTGCGGTAATCTGATTTAGATGCTACGTCACATCAGATGTGTTGTATTATGGTGTTACTTTTATAAAGCGCGTTTTACCTCATTGCATTATCGGATGAATTTAGATGAACCCAGGCGTGTGTACATCAGTGGCATGGAAGGTGCGCCGGGATTCATTGGTGTGGGAGAGCGCTCTTTGCCCGGTTCATAACGGTGGCATTCCACACAGTAAAAGGGTAGGTGGTTAAATATACCTTGTTTGCACTGGTGCCCATGCACACATGCTACATCACAGCCAGGACACTCAATCCAGGCTCCCTCCTCCAAAGAGAATAACTGGCGTCGACAATAGGTTCTGAGACCCGAGACAGGACAGTGACTTCAGTAGGCAGGTCCGTTCTTTCTGCAGACAGTCCCCCGGCAAAAATAGATTTACGCCATGATTCGTTCACTTCCCTCACTGTTTTTCCATCTGTCCCTTCCATTCTTTTTGTTGTTGGCTCAGTTTTATATAGCGCAAACTCGATGCGAAGCTATCAGAGTGCTTCACATGAGCGCCAGTTGCAATACAGACGACAAAGGGACACATATTTTAGGTCTCGTCTAAGCCATCGCGTTAGCGATGCTTGGCGAGATATTTAGTGCTGCTTTCAAAAGTGCACCCAAAGTCTGCAGGAGGATTGGATACAGTGCATATTGGCCGGGGCGCGCGCACCATTTGTCCACCTGCAGCCTTTGGGGACACCTTAGCGGCCTCTTTGATGTTCTCAGTGAGCCGCATGGCCACTGATAACATCAAAGCGGCCGTGAAAATGCTCACCATTTGCCACCCCCTCCCTTAACACACTTCCTGCTTGTTAACTCGGGATATGGATGGGGCCCAGCCTCGCAGGGCAGGCCTGGCTCCATCCGTCAGACTGACCACATACGCCCGTGTATTGCAGTTGGCAGCCTCGCACACATTTCCGAGCCATGAGTCACAGCCATTAACATTTTAGGAACCCTCGACCCCCTTCCATTCCTCAGCCTTGCTTTTCTGCAGTTTAAACGTGGTCAAAAGGTGACAAATAATAGTAGTAAAAAAAATTATATTTTCTAATGTGTTTCTTAAGCAAACTCAGACATGAGTCTCTGAATATTCATACTATCTTCTCCACTCCCCCCTCCCAACTAGTTTACCTATAGCTCCTCCCTCGCCTTTTCTCCGCATCTTGCCGCTGACCTCTGGCTTTAGTTTCTGTGAATTCCATTTCTACTTTTTTTGCTTTTCACCTTTTATTTTCCTCCTCATGCTCCCTGTTCAAGCAAAGTGTGATACACATGTATGATGTACATACATATATGTGTATTACTAATCGTGAAGTTACACCCCCAAAAAAACAATAATACATTATAATACAGCATGTCTACTTTTGTAGTCAACAGCTTTTTGATCTCTTAAAACAACAGGATAATCATCAGAGCTCAATTGTAACAAGAGCCGGAGTGGAATCTTCTGAGCATTGCTTTATGTAGGACATTGTATTATCATGATATGCCAAATTGTTCGTAGACACTCTGGACAATTGTAGGTGGGCTACTGAACATCCAAAACATTAAACCAGGGATTGGAACAATTGTCCAACATGCTCATATAATATGGGGAGCGGGTCTTCAGGGAGCTAATGCACTCAATGGTTGGACCCGTGCCCTATCGTGAAGATGCCGATGCGTGAGCACCTATGATTTCTGTCTACAGGCTGCCAAATCACCATGAGACACATTCCCTAACACCACTAAGTCCACCACCACCATGTCCACCACCACCACGTCCACCTCCACCACATCCACCACCACCATGTCCACCACATCCACCAACATGTCCACCACCACCACCATGTCCACCACCACCACCACGGCCACCATGAGGCCACTACCAAGTCCTCCACCACTATGTCTACCTCCACCACCACCACATCAACTACCACCACCACGCCCACCACCCAGTCCACCACCATATCAGCCACTACATCCACCACCCCCACATCCACCACCACCACGTCCACCACCACCATGTCCACCGTCACGTCCACCACCACCACGTCCACCACCACCACGTCCACCACCACCACGTCCACCACCACCACGTCCACTACCACCACCACCACCACCACCACATCCACCCTCACCACCACCATGTCCACCACCACCACTCCCACCACCACCACATCCACCACCACCACATCCACCACCACCACATACACCACCACCACTATGTCCACCACATCCACCACCACGTCCACCACCACCAGGTCCACCACCACCACGTCCCATCACCACCACGTCCATCACCACCATATCCACAACCACAACGTCCACCACATCCACCACCACCACCACCAAGTCCAGCACCACATCCACCACCACCACATCCACCACCACTACTCCACCACCACCATATCCACCACCACCACGTCCACCACCACCACACCCACCTCCACCACACCCACCTCCACCACCACCACGTCCACCACCACTACCACCACCCCCACATCCATCACCACAATGTCCACCACCACCATGTCCACCACCACCACATCCTCCACTACCACCACGTCCACCACCACTACGTCCACCACCACCATCTCCACCACGTCCACCACCACCACATCCACTACCACCACCACCACATCCACCACCACATCCACCACCACCACGTCCACCACCACCATATCCACAACATCCACCAACACGTCCACCACCACCCCGTCCACCACCACCATGTCCAACACCACCACGTCCATCACCACCACATCCATCACCACCATGTCCACAACTACCATGTCCACCACACCCACCACCACCATGTCCACCACTATGTCCACCACCACCACGTCCACCACACCCACCTCCACCACCACCACGTCCCCCACCACCAAGTCCACCACCACTACCACCACCACCAGATCCACCACCACCACATCCACCACCACCATGTCCACCACCACGATGTCCACACCAACCACGTCCATCACCACCACATCCATCACAACCATGTCCACAACCACCACGTTCACCACCACCACGTCCACCACCACTACGTCCACCACCACCATGTCCACCACCACCACATCCACCACCACCACACCCACCTCCACCACCACCACATCCACCACCACTACCACCACATCCACCACCACCATGTACACCACGTCCACCAGGTCCACCACCACCATATCCACCACCACCAAGTCCTCCACCACCAAGTGCTCCACTACCACCACGTCGCGTCCACCACCACCACATCTACCACCACCACCACGTTGTCCACCACCAACACCACCACATCCACCACCACCACCACATCCACCACCACGTCTATGTCCACCACCACCACATCCACCACCACCACGTCCACCACCACCATGTCCGCAACCACCACCTCCACCACCACATTCCCACATCCACCACCACATTCCCACATCCACCACCACTACATCCACCACTATGCCCACCACCACCATGTCCACCACCACCAAGTCCACCACCACCACACCCACCTCCACCACCACTACGTCCACCACCACCACATCCACCAACACTACCACCACCACCACGTCCATCACTACCATATCCACCAAATCCACCACCACGTCCACCACCAACATGTACACCACATCCACCACCATGTCCACCACCACCATGTTTACCACCGCCACCACGGCCACCACCACGGCCACCACCACGTCCACATCCACCACCATGTCCACAACGAGGCCACTACCACGTCCACCACCACCAAGTCCACCACCAAGTCCACCACCACATCCACCACTACATCCACCACCACCACCTACACCACCACCACATCCACCACATCCACGTCTACCACCACCATGTCCACAACCACCATGTCCACCACGTCCACCACCACGTCCACCACCACAACACCCACCACCACGTCCACCACCACATCCACCACCACTACATCCACCACCACCATGTCCACCACCACCATGTCATCCACCACCACATCCACCTCCACCACCATCACGTCCGCCACCACTACCACCACATCCACCACCACCATGTCAACCACATCCACCACCATCACATCCTCCACCACCACCACATCCACCACGTCCACCACCACCACATCCACCAACACTACGTCCACCACCACCATGTCCACTGCCACTACAACCACATCCACCACCACTACCACGTCCACCACCACCATGTCCACCAGCACCACATCCACCACCACCACTACGTCCTCCACTACCACGTCAAACACCACCACATCTACCACCACCACAACACCCACCTCCACCACCACCACGTCCACCACCACACCCACCACAACCACGTCCACCATCACTACCACCACCACCACCACCAGGTCCACCACCACCATGTCCACCACATCCACCACCACGTCCACCACCACCACGACGTGCCTCACCACCACGTCCATCACCACCACGTCCATCACCACCATGTCCACCACGTCCACCACCACCACATCCACCACAACACCCACCATCACTACGTCCACCACCCCATCCAACACATCCACCACCACCACATCCACCACGGCCATGTCCACCACCAGCACACCCACCTCCACCACCACCACATCCACAACCACCACATCCACCACCACCTTGTCCACCACTTCCACCACCACCATGTCCACCACCACCACGTCGTCCACCACCACCACATCCACCACCACCAGATCCACCACCATTACGTCCACCACCACCATGTCCACCACCACTACATCCACCACCACCACATCCACCACCACCACATACACCACCACATCCACCACCACGTCCGCCACCACCACATCCCATCACCACCTCATCCATCACCACCTTATCCAGAACCACGTCCACCACATCCACCACCACCACACCTACAACCACCAGCATGTCCACCACCACATCCACCATCACCACATCCGCCACCAGTACTCCACCACCACCATATCCATCACCACCACGTCCACCACCACCACACCCACCTCCACCACTACCACCACCACATCCACCACCACTACCACCTCCCCCACATCCACCACCATCATGTCCACCACCACTACGTCCACCACCACCACATCCACTACCACCACCACCACATCCACCACCACCACTATGTCCACCACCACCATGTCCACCACATCCACCAACACGTCCACCACCACCCCATCCACCACCACCTCGTCCAACACCACCACGTCCATCACCACCACCACCATGTCCACAACCACCATGTCCACCACGCCCACCGCCACCATGTCCACCACTATGTCCACCACCACCACGTCCACCACCACCACACCCACCTCCACCACCACAACGTCCACCACCACCAGATCCACCACCACATCCACCACCACCACATCCAGCACCACCATTTCCACCACCATGATATCCACCACTACCACGTCCAACACCACCACATCCATCACCACCATGTCCACAACCACCACGTTCACTACCACCCCGTCCACCACCACAACACCAACCTCCACGTCCTCCACCACATCCACCACCAACACATCCACCACCACTACGTCCACCACCACCATGTCCATCACCACCACGTCCACCACACGTCCACCACCACCACATCCACCACTACTACCACGTCCACCACCACTATGTCCACCACCACCATCTCCACCACGCCCACCACCACCACATCCACTACCACCACCACCACATCCACCACCACCACGTCCACCACCACCATGTCCACCACATCCACCAACACGTCCACCACCACCCCATCCACCACCACCACGTCCAACACCACCATGTCCATCACCACCCCCACCAGGCCCACCACCACCACCACCATGTCCACTACCACCACATCCACCACCACGTCCACCACCACCATGTCCACCACCACCACATCCACCACCACCACCACCACGTCCTCCACTACCACGTCAAACATCACCACATCTACCACCACCACAACACCCACCTCTCCCACCACCACGTCCACCACCACCACTACCTCCACCACCATGTCCACCACCACCATGTCCACCACATCCCCCACCATGTCCACCACCACCATGCACACCACCACCACCATGTCCACCACGTCCACCACCACCACGTCCTCCACCACCACCACATCCACCACCACCACGTCCACCATGTCCACCACATCCACCAACACATCCACCACCACCACGTCCACCACCACCACTACCTCCACCACCACGTCCACCACCACCATGTCCACCACATCCCCCACCATGTCCACCACCACCATGCACACCACCACCACCATGTCCACCACATCCACCACCACGATGTCCACCACCACCACGTCCTCCACCACCACCACCACGTCCACCACCACCATGTCCACCACATCCACCAACATGTCCACCACCACCCCGTCCACCACCACCACGTCCAACACCACCACATCCATCACCACCACCACCAGGCCCACCACCACCACCACCATGTCCACTACCACTACCACCACATCAACCACCACGTCCACCATCACCATGTCCACCACATCCACCACCACCACCACGTCCTCCACTACCACGTCAAACACCACCACATCTACCACCACCACAACACCCACCTCCCCCACCACCACGTCCACCACTACCACTACCTCCACCACCACGTCCACCACCACCATGTCCACCACATCCCCCACCATGTCCACCACCACCATGCACACCACCATGTCCACCACATCCACCATCACCATGTCCACCACCACCATGTCCTCCACCACCACCACATCCACCACCACCAGGTCCACCACCACCACATCCACCACCACTACATCCACCACCACCATGTGTACCACCACCATGTCCACCAACACCATGTCCACCAACACCATGTCCACCACCACCACGTCCAACACCATCACACCCACCACCACCACGTCCACCACCACATCCACCACTACTACGTCCACCACCACCATGTTCACCACCACCACACCCATCTCCACCACCACCATGTCCACCACCACTACCTCCACCACCACACCCACCACCACTTCCACCACCACCACTACGTCCACAACCACCACCTCCACCACCACGTCCACCACCACGTCCACCACCACCATATCCATCACATCCACCACCACTACATCCCCCACCACCATGTCCACCACGTCCACCACTACCACCACCACACCCACCTCCACCACCACCATGTCCACCAGTACCACCACTACCTCCACCACCACGTCCACCACCACCATGTCCACCACATCCACCACCATGTCCACCAACACCATGCACACCACCACTACCATGGCCACCACCACTTACACCACGAGGCCACTACCACATCCACCACCACATCCACTACCACCGCCACGTCCACCACCAAGTCCACCACCAAGTCCACCACCACATCCACCACTACATCCACCACCACAACGTCCACTACCACCATGTCCACCATCACCAAATCCACCACCACCACCATGTCAACCACCACATCCACCACCACAACATCCACCACCACAACATCCACCACTGCCACGTCCACCACTACAACATCCACCACCACATCCACCACCACTACGTCCACCACCACCACACCCACGACCACCACCACGTCCACTACCACTACCACCACATCCACCACCACCACATCCACCACCACCATGTTCACCACATCCACCACCACATCCACCACCACCACGTTCACCACCACCATGTCCACCACCACCATGTTCACCACCACCACGTCTACCACCACCACTACCACCGCCACACCCACCTCCACCACCACCATGTTCACCACCACACCCACCACCACCACCACGTCCACCACCACTACGACCACCACCACATCCACCACCACCATATCCACCACCACCATGTCCACCACATCCACCACCACCACATCCATCACCACAATGGCCATCACCACCACGTCTATCACCACCATGTCTACAACCACCATGTTCACCACGTCCACCACCACCACGTCCACCACCACAACACCGACCACCACCACCATCACATCCTTCACCACATCCACCACCTACACATCCACCCCCATGTCCTCCAACACCACCATGTCCAACACCACCACGTCCACCACCACCACATCCACCACCACTACGTCCACCACCCCCATGTGCACCACCACCATGTCCACCACCACCATGTCCACCTCCACCACCATGTCCAACACCACCACTCCCACCATCACCATGTTCACCACCACCACATCCACCACCACTACGCCCACCACCATCATGTTCACCACCACCACACCCACCTCCACCACCACCACGTCCACCACCACTACCTCCACCACCACACCCACCACCACCTCCACCACCACCACCACGTCCACAACCATCACCTCCACCACGTCCACAACCATCACCTCCACCACCACCATATCCATCACATCCACCACCACTATGTCCACCACCACCATGTCCACCACCACCACATCCACCACCACCACCACATCCACCACTAACACCACCACACCCACCTCCACCACTACCATTTCCACCACCACCACCACCACCACTACCTCCACCACCACGTCCACCACCACCATGTCCACCACATCCACCACCATGTCCACCTCCACCATGTACACCACCACCACCATGGCCACCACCACTTCCACCACGAGGCCACTACCACATCCACCACCACCACATCCACTACCACCACCACGTCCACCACCAAGTCCACCACCACATCCACCACTACATCCATCACCACCACGTCCACTACCACCATGTCCACCACCACCACATCCACCACCACCACCATGTCCACCACCACAACATCCACCACCACCACATCCACCACTGCCACGTCCACCACTACAACATCCACCACCACGTCCACTACCACCATGTCCACCACCACCACATCCACCACCACCACCATGTCCACCACCACATCCACCACCACAACATCCACCACCACCACATCCACCACTGCCACGTCCACCACTACAACATCCACCACCATGTCTACCACCACCACGCCCACCACCACCAGATCCACCACCACGGCGCCCACCACCCCCCCACATGTCCACCACCACCACACCCACCACCACCACCACGTCCACAACCACAATCTATCTATCTATCTATCTATCTATCTATCTATCTATCTATCTATCTATCTATCTATCTATCTATCTATCTATCTATCTATCTATCACCCTCACTCTATCTATCTATCTATCTATCTATCTATCTATCTATCTATCTATCTATCTATCTATCTATCGCCCTCACTCTATCTATTGCCCTCACTCTGTCTATCTATCGCCCCTCACTCTATCTATCTATTGCCTTCACTCTATCTATCACCGTCACTCTATCTATCTATCTATCTATCTATCTATCTATCTATCTATCTATCTATCTATCTATCTATCTATCTATCTATCTATCTATCTATCTATCTATCTATCTATCTATCTATCTATCTATCTATCTATCTATCTATTTATCTATCTATCTATCTATCTATCTATCTATCTATCTATCTATCTATCTATCTATCTATCTATCTATCTATCTATCTATTTATCTATCTATCGCCCTCACTCTATCTATCTATCGCCCTCACTCTACTTATCTATCGCCCTCACTCTATCTACATATCGCTCTCACTCTATCTATCTATCTATCTATCTATCTATCTATCTATCTATCTATCTATCTATCTATCTATCTATCTATCTATCTATCTATCTATCTATCTATCTATCTATCAATCTATCTATCGCCCTCACTCTATCTATCTATCGCCCTCCCGCTATCTATCTGTCACCCTCCCTCTATCACCCTCCCTCTATCTATCTATCGCACTCACTCTATCTATCTATCACACTCACTCTATCTATCTATTGCATCACCACAGCATCACTCAGCACCACCACAGCATCACTCAGGGGCACTACAACATCACTATGCGCTACCACAGTATCACTGAATGCCACAACATCACTCATCGCCACCACAACATCACTCAGCGCCACCACAGCATCAATCTGTGCAACCATTCAACAACAACTGGTTCAAATATGTTCTCTCAATGTTTCAAGCTTTATTACAAATGTCACAAAAAGATGTTAATATTTCACTTCTGTTCTTGGGTTTTCGCCACAATGAAATACACTGAACATAATCTTCACAAAAGTTATTTACAAAAGTTTAAGCTATTGCCATTATAAATTACAATAGCTTTTATTTAAGTATTAATTATTTCAAAAAATTAAAAGCCATTGTTATTTGTAATATCAATACATCTAAGTCACGTAAATACAACACATATTGCATTAAAAATGCTATAGGTGTCACAATTTGCGAAAGTTAAAACTATTGGAATTGTAAATGACAAAGCTATTAATTTCGCTATTATCAAAACCAACACATAAAAAATAATGTCATTTACAATACCAATAGCTCAAACTTTCCTAATGCAAGACCTATTGCATTGCAAATGCTTGTTTTTTTTAGGCACGGTGAGATTAAGTGACTTGCACTGCATTACAAGTTAAACTGTCTGCGGTAATGTGATTTAGATGCTACGTCACATCAGATGTATTGTATTATGATGTTACTTTTATAAAGCGCGTTTTACCTCATTGCATTATCGGATGAATTTAGATGAACCCAGGCGTGTGTACATCAGTGACTGTGTGCTAGCAATTAACATCATCACGGAAGACAAGCAAAACCCGTCTTACCTCCGTTTGTGAGATTAACCTCAAGATTGTGCCTCGAAGAATTCATTTTATTTTTCAGTGAAGAATGCTTTGACAGTTTGACTCCTCACCTGCCAATGTGGTAAAAACAAGTATTGGCAAAGCCAGTAGCTCTGGTATTGTATACCAGCCTTTTGGCTTTGTCATGAACCTTTTGATCTGCGAGAACACACTGCCCTTATAGTAACGCAGTGCAGGCTGATCAATGAAAAAAATAGGCTTTGATTATTACTTTCCTGCTTGCCCAAATTTCTTGACATTTTAAAACGACTTCAACTGATTTTGCTTGATGTGCTCAATGTTCCCATCTCTTGAAATTGTAAAGATTTCAAAACTGCCGTGACACATAGAAGAACAGACAGCAGAAACCATGATGTGAGTTTTTTTTATCAAGCAAGGGCCTCCTAACACCCTGCTTGCCTATCCAGCTGTTGTACATAGATTCTACAAGACATCCTTAAAACATTCCAAACACTGATCTAGAAGTGCAGGGTCATAGGCTAACGGGGGCGAGAAAGATACCACATGGCTGTGGGCTGAATCTCTTCATAACTGTATTGAACATGCTTTGTTTTAGTGAGTGTGTGTTTCATGAATGTACTTTTGCCCTCATTCTGTTTCATAGAGGTAATCATGTATGTCCCTTCAGTACACTGACGTATTAGGTCTATGTTTATTAAACAAAATCCCAAACTCGTAAACCCTACTTCCCAGTTCGATCACGTTGTTATACAGGGCAATAACTTCATCTCTCAAATTTTAATTTCCCGTATATGTTAAGCTGGGGTGATGTTTCTTCAGTCACCCAGGTCAGACCTTTCAATATCCTGGTAGATCAAGGAGTGACCATTATGCCATCATTTCAGCAGTGTTGGAAGTCCGATAATACTATTTATGGTCCCTCTGGAAATTGTTCCCGTGTTTGGCCTATTCTCAGTCCTTACAATGGTAGTACTGGTATTCACACATGTAAACTAAGCCCATGAAGCCTCTCTTAACTGTTTACCTGTTGATGCAATTTAAAAAATGATGGGTCGATGCTGAGCTCTGATGCCCTTGTTTTAGGTTCATTGCATTGTGTCCCTGGGGCTCCTTGAGTAGAGGATATGTTGTATCCTCAATAGAATGTATTCTTCAAAGCATAGCCCCTCCAGAGATTCTCTGACTCTTGTACTACAAGATGAACTGAGAACAAGCATTTGCATAGTCAATAGTTCTTGCCTTTGGGACCTTATAAGTGTTTAGCCAGGTAACAGTTGATGTCCTTGCACCTGGGATATTGTGCTGCATAACTAAATACTTATAAGGTCCCAAAAGCGAGACCTACTGGCTATGCCAATGCTTGTTTCGATTTCGGCAGGGACCATGCAGCATTGTTCAAGTCGGTGTCTCTGGCAGCGTCCCACTCTCTAGCGAGCTACCACGGCTCTCAGAGACTCTCATGGCTTCCCTGGCTGCAGAAGTGGAGCTCCACGCTGCCTATGATCCATTTCATGGAGGCCTGGCAGTGTGGCGTTCATCATTGCTGTATCAAAGCAAGCAGCCTCATTCTAGCCGGGAAGATGTCGGCAATTGGGCGGACACAAGCTGCCAGGCATAGCTCATCCTTGTACCTCAGCAGGAGGCCTGTTCTTGCAAGAAGTTCTTCACACATGCTGACAGCCACAGGATGTTTTGTCTCGCTGGGAAACAGTTGTGTTCATGCTGACAGGCACAGCTCATCGTTGTACCTCAGCAGGAGGCCTGTTCTTGCAAGAAGTACTTCACACATGCTGACAGCCACAGGATGTTTTGTCTCGCTGGGAAACAGTTGTGTTCATGCTGACAGGCACAGCTCATCGTTGTACCTCAGCAGGAGGCCTGTTCTTGCAAGAAGTACTTCACACATGCTGACAGCCACAGGATGTTTTGTCTCGCTGGGAAACAGTTGTGTTCATGCTGACAGGCACAGCTCATTGTGGTTACCTCTGCGGGAGGCCTGTTCTAGGAGGATTTTTTTTCTTCAGAAATTGGGCTGCCGCTCCCTTTTTTGGGATTAATGCTGACAGGCACAGTTCAATAGTATCGCTAGAGAACAGTTCAGTGATTCCGACCTTTCGCTCCTACTGTGCGTTACTGGGTATTGAGCTCCGTCGGCAGGAGGTTTTGGGGGAAAGGCAAGCTGTTCTGTTTTTCAATAAGAATGGTTTCCTGATTCCCTTTGCTCAAACAGGATTGGTTTCATCTCTGACCACGCCTCAGGCACACTAGTATGTGACTCTTTTTGAATTCACGGTGCATTCTGATATTAATTCTGTGTAATTTACTAAGTTAGCCTTTTTATTATGATATTATACCGTGCATTTTATATTGGGTTTTACAAGTAACCTTTTCCTGCTTCCAAATATTATTTCAGTGTATTATGATGGTGACAGCAAGCATGTCCCAACCTCCACCTTTTCTGAATGAGGCAGGATAACTGAACCTCCCATTGAAACAGTGGAAAGGTCTATTTGAGTCGTACCTCATAGTTATAGGTGGTGAGAATCATTTCAGAAAAACATATTTTACTTTATAATTTGGGGGTGGAAGGGCATAAAACATACAATAATATTTCAGAATCTCTGCAAGAAGATGAGGAAAGTGTTGGAGATTTAGATGTCTACCAAATTACTTTTGATAAACTCAAACAACATTTTGGGCAGAACATGAATGTGTTATTAGAAAGGCATAAGTTCTCTGCAAAGTTTCATGGCCAAAGTGAAAAAGTTAATAATACATTGTGGCTTCAAGAGAATTGTCCAACACCTGTGATTGTGGTATTTTAACAGATTCCTTCATTAGGGACCAGTTAGGGATCAGGTGTACTGATAATCCCAAAATACTAGAAAAAGTATTGGTGGTCAATCCATATTTGAGACCAGTTATAGACATTGCGTTAAGTGTTGAACATACTGCTAATTGCATCAAGGAAATGAAAGTGTGCAATGACCCTATACAGGAAGTTAACATAGTTAGGAAGCAGGATAGTACCAAAGATGTTAGACACTGAAGTCAATCGGTTAATGATGTTATAGGTGTGGCAGTATAGGACACCTTGCTAATAAGATGGCCTGTAAGGCTAGAGCATCCACTTGCTCAAAATGTTGGAAAAAGGGCATTTCGCCAGAGTCTGCATAAATGTACGCTCCAAACTGGTTCTTGCAGTTGAGCCGGTAAACCAAGAAGAAACAAAATTAATTTTCCAAATACGAAGCAACAAAGAGGGTGTACATTTTCCTTCTTGCCGAATTACTCTTGATATTAATCCCATCACTGTTTCTGCAGATTCATATGTACACATTAGTGGATATGAACATGTTTTTGGTCTGTTCCCAGACAAGAAAAATGAACTGGAAAAACAAGACATCAAACCAGGGAGTTGCAATGGCGATCTCATTCAATTAGAAGGCATGATCACTTTGAAGATCAGTTATAAAGGAAGATATACAGTGGGGAAAGTCTATGTAACTAAGAAGGGTTCTAATCTGTTAAAGTAGTACCATCAGAAGGAGTTAGGTATCAGATTAGATCCCAATAGCTCTGGGAAAGTACTCTTGGTGGATTCCTCTATGTGTGGTGGTGAAGTCTGCAATAATTTTCCAAATTTTTTTGTGATGAGTTACGGCTGCTAAATAACTATATATCCAGTATTAAATTAAAACCTAAAGCTCAACCTGTTGCACACAAGGTGAGGTCTACTCCCCAACTTATGCATGCTCCCTTAAGAAAAGAACTGGCTAGATTACTTGAATTGGAGTTATAAAGTCAATAGAAAATTCCCAGGGGTTGGCTTCAGTGGCCATACCTACCAAGTCCTCTGATAAGGGCATAAGACTTTGCATAGATTTGAGGGATTTGAATGCAAACATATTAGTTGACAGACATACCCTTCCCTGTATTTATGAAGCCCTTACATTAATTAACGATGCTAGTTGCTTCAGTGTATTAGAACTTTCGTCTGCCTACCATCAGGTTGATCTGCCTCCAGGGTCACTTCACTTTCTTTGTGACTCTTTTGGGTGCTTACCATCACATACGTATGACTTTTAGACATGCTTCAGGAGCAACCACATTTCATAGGATTATACAGCATGTGTTGAGAGAAGCACCCAGTACTATGTGCATTCAGGATGATATTCTGATTCATGGTAGAGATGAAACGGCGCACAACACAATGTTAAGGGAAGCATTATCAAGATTAAGGAATGCAGGGCTCACTTTAAAAAGGGAAAAATGTAAAATTGGGGTGGAGTTCATGGAGTATTTAGGCTACACAATGTTCCATGATGGTATCAAAACCAAATTGAAAGACAGAAGCACCCACAAATGTATGGAATAGTACCCCGAGAGCCCCTTTCTGGGGCCCTTGGAGTACTATTCTAAGTTTGCACAAAATTACGCATGCATAGTTGAGCCCCTACTTAATTTATTGAGAAAGAAGTTACCATTCACATGAGAAGAAGTTTGTTAGACTGCTTTCAAATCAGGGAATTTACCAATAACTAAATCCCCTTCTCTTGGTAGGTTCCACCCTAAAAAACCCACAGTTGTAACTGCAGATGCCAGTAATAAGGAATTAGGGGCTAGTCTGACACAATTGAGAGATGGAAAAGGACAGGTCATTGCATTTTCGTCAAGAAATCTAACAGGTTCAGAGAGACACTAATCGTTGGTTGAAAAGGAGGCTCTGGCATGCTACTGGGCAGTCATATACCTAAAAAGAAATTTTTGGAACATATCCTTCACTTTCAAAACAGATCACAAACTATTAGGGTATACGTTCACCATCAAAGGCTCAACTAGGACCACACCCAGGATATCCAGGTGGATATTAGGGTTAGAAGGTTACAATTTGAGAGTGCAGTATGTAACGGGTACACAAAATGTTGTAGCAGATTTTCATTGTTGTGCCCCCGAGGATTGTGCTGGGGACACATTCGCAGAAAAAGATAGAGAAGTTGTACTTAAGTTGTCTAGCATAATAGAGCCAAATGGGAAGAGTGCATGGGAAAGGTTGAGGAGATGAAATCTCTAACAGAGCTCACACAGGGAGGATAGCCCGAAAGTAGGAGTGACGTTCTCGCCAAGTTTTCTGTGTTTTGGGAGGTTAGATTTGAGTTGAGTACACAGGACGAGACCAAGGTAAGAAATTAGAGAAAAAATAATTGACCTAGCACATAAAGGTCATTTGGGATGTAGTCTCACAAAGAACAAAATAATATCTGAGTATTGGTGGCTGGCAATGGACACTATGGTGGAAGCCAAAGTGAGAGAGTGTCTGGAGTGCATGAAGAGTGACAAAACGCTTAAAATCAGAAAAGCCTCTCTTTCCCCAGCCAAAGCTCCTGACACACAATGGACTAAATTAGCTCTAGGCATAATTTGCTCAATGAATTTCAAAATGCTAAGTGAACATTTTACTTTTCTAATGATAGATTGCCACACACGTTGGGTCATTACTAAGTGCGTGAATCAGATAAACACAGAAACTTTAATCAATTTTCTCAAGGATGTCTTTTGTGAAGAAGGTACACCCGAAATCTAAGTTACGTACAACGCGGTACAATTTAGCTTGGCCCTCATGAGAGAGTTCTTTAGTGAACTACAAATTCAACATCACAAGTCTGCTTTGATTGTTTTCGGCCCAACAGGTTAGTGGAGAGGATGAAATAGTGATTGCAAAGGGCAGAAATGATAGGTGTGTTAGCCAAATCTTCACTTCCAGGCACAGTGTGGGCATACCACACTGCTCCTGTGTCACAAGGAATTCTCTGTTCTTGTCCCTGAAGGGTAGAAACCCAAGAACAAATATGACAGCCTTGTGGTTGAAGGAAAAGGGGACATATGTTGTGGATAGAAGAAAAGTGTCAAACAAAATATCCATGCACCAAGACAAAAATGTGCTCGTGTAAAGCACTACAGTACCTTCGGGTCGAGTTCACGCTATATAAAACTGCATTGAGGTAATTCGAACAGTGACAATGATTTCATTTGATTTGATTTGATTTTGGGTTTTGTAGAGCGCACAGCTACCCTAAGGCATCCCGGCGCTATCGTGTATGGTGTGTCTTGGGTGAGGCTGTGTTTGCAGAAAACAAGCTTGTACTCTACAAATGTCATGGAGTACGCCATGTTCCCTATTTTCTTAAATTAGAAGAGTATCTTTTGAAGTTACACACGGCCCAGTAAACACAATGTGTCCACAGCGCAAACATGAAACCCTTAACGCGGCTGTCAACGAGCGTGGTTTCCCTTGCTGGTGTTGGCAAAGTTGAATTTGGCCTGTCTGAGTATTAAGACCATAAGTGTGCCCAGTGGAACCCTAAGTGATCAATTGATAAACTATATTGATCAAAAATTGCCAAATTCGTATTAGAGGGGTCATCATGTGAGAATCGCTGTGCCATATCTGTGAGGCTTCATTTTATTGTGGCACTGTTAATCAAAACCACAAACTATTTCTTGGGGAGAGGGCACAGACTTGAGACATCTCAGTAAGCAGTGGCGCACAGGCACTCCTAATGGATGATGGTCATAACGATCATATTCATGCTTGCTGGGTTTGTTCTTCAGAGATGTCTTTCCAGCATCTATAGCCTCAGTGTTTACAACGATGTAGTAGTCCCAGCAATGGGAAATCTCCGGTGCATCAGTGCTTTTCAAGATCGGAGAAACATATGCATTTCATTCTAAAACACGAGGCGTTATGTGTATGTATTGTGGGAATTTGATCTTTATTGTATGGGCATACTTCAGGCTTTATGATGGTAGGTATGCAATTGTTTATTATTTTACCGCGAGGCTCAAACCTTTATAGGAGAAAAATGCTTGCAATGCCCACACTTCTCAACAAACATACTTTTTTTCAATGAAGTTTCATCTGCAGCATAAAAAGAGAGGGAGTGCAGCCAATCACGAGTCCTGTTCTAAGTTGAATGCTTGAATTACTTTGCCATTTAGGTTTTCTTAACTTTCAGCTCCCTCTCTCCCTCAGCACAAACCACTTAACAGCCATGGCATGTTAGTTATTTTTTTCTAAAAAGGAACAGTCATTACCTCAAATATTACTACTATTAAAACTTTGAAAAAAGATAGTTTTCAAGTTGTTTCTTTGGTAAAGCTGTTCATGTGGAGCATCGGACATTTTATAGTCCTCTTCATTTCCTGCTTTACTATGCACGCTCCCTCCTCCTCTCCCTCCTTTTATGCTTTTTGTCTGCAGTTAAATGACGCATAAATCATTTTTTTAGGATTTGCAGCCATCTTCTTGGGAGACCAGCGGTTTGTGTTCACTGTATTTCGGAGAAGCTCACCCATAAAAAGTTTTCAAACGTAGTGTTAATAAATCAGAAAATAACAGTGCAGCCTTATAGTAATAGAATAAAAATGTTAAAGCAATTTTTGAGGAGACCATATACTTGGATGTAATGTTAATAGACGTGACCCTGAAATAGTATGAAAACGAGTGCCATAAATGGCCTGGCCATGTGTTGCTGGCTGTACTAAATATGCTACCTGTGGGGTAATAGACACGCTTTCACACATTTTCAGGAATCCAGAAGATTGTTCTCAGGGTGGAGGGAGAATTAGTACTTGAGCAAAATCACGAAGGAATGCAGTGCGCGCCTAGCATTAGCATAGCTGTATGTCTGTGATTAAACGGAACATTTAACTCAGAAACTTTCCTAGTAAGTGCAAGGGCTGTACACGGCAGGCCTTGTAATTTGTGCCTGAGCTGTTGTGTCTACAGTTTATGCCCAAACTCGGAGAATTTCCGAGTTAAACGTTTGTGCTTGTAGACAGCATTGTCTTAAAACAGGTGCACAGCTCCGGGCTGGTGCACCTATGATGCGGACTTAGACTAGTTCCACAATGTGGCAGCCAGAACAGAGAAAGCTATTATGTGCATCGTTGCTGAGGCAGAGATATTAGTGTCCAGATTAATTCACGGATTATAATCACCTAATGAAAAAGTAGGCATCTGTCCAAGAGTTTAGTATATTAGAAAAGGCATGAATCTTTAAACATTTCTCCTTTGCTCAACAAAAACCAATGCAGGTGCCTAAGGATAACTGAAACTTAGGACACACGTCCCTTTCGGCTTCATGATAACCTGCATTTGCAGGCCTTAATGTCTCTGACATACATATGCAGATATGCCCAAATAAATGACACAGTGCAGTTTAGACACCGGTAAGCCATCATTAGAGGTTTTTTTTGTAGCTGCTACTTAAAATCGTTTCAATTGGGGTGCCAGGAATGGGGCGTAGGCATTCATTTAAAACATAACATTTCTTTAAAATGTCACAGGTTTTGAGCAGGTTCCAGAGATGTGGGCAATCAGTGGTGAATCTGGGTGCGGGTGCTCACCACCAGAATATCCAGCTTGGATATGATACCTTTTAGGGCATCTGTTTGTTAGGTTCTACTAGATAGTCAAGCAAAAAAACTGATTTGGGGCAGATGATGGCAGGACTCTGATCATTTACATCGGTGTGTCGTTTGAATATTTCATTAACTCAAACTCATGGGAAGAAAGTATAGTGGTTACTAGATGAAAAAAAACGTTAAGGAATAATGGGCATATACTTGATACTTTAAGGACATCATACATGCTCTTCTAATATTCTGAAAATAATGATCTTATGGCAATGGTTTGCAGTTTTTGGGTTAGGAAGGAAGCTTGTATTTGCTCCATGAGAAACATTTTTCATTCAGCCTAGGTATCAGACTACTGTGATTGATGGCCGTGAAGACCATAAAAAACGTAATGCTACCTGGGCCCAATAAATACTGGTTTCCGAATCTTGGAAAACATATTCTGAGAGAAGACATTAATTGAGTTTGGGACACATGGCAGACACAGATGGGTGAGGAGAGGTTATTGGGGTTGGCAAACTGAAGGTCCACTCAGCTTTAAATAAGGCAGGTGGACCTTCACTGTGGCAGAGAGGGTACACCTCCACCGGAGTACCCTCTACGCCAAACTTTAAATCAGTACCTCATCTCTTCTTCTAAACTTGCATATACATCATCTTGGTATTGTCCCAAATAAAATAGTTTTCAATAAGGCGGTACAAGAAACAGAAGAAAAAAAAAGGGAAACAAAAGGATAAGAAGAACAAGAAAAGCAAAAAGCAAAAGAGGGTCCAAGGACATCTCCATTTTAGTAATTACATATCATTACTATTCATTATATCATTGCTAATCCGGTCTCCCTGCCCATAATCTGACCGGGTCCCAAATTTCTAGTCCTTTTTTTTTCCTTCTTCAAGTCCTTACGACTATAAATAGCTATTTCAAGGTTGTATGTAGCTAAAAAGCGCGTCCGCCATTGTTGAAATGTAGGTGGATATTGATCCAGCCAGGCGGATGTCAGGCAAATTCTTAGTACAGCCATCGAGATAAATATAAGTCCCTGCATGGCATTAGGTCTAATAGCCCTATCCACCCCTAGTATTATTTCTGCTGTGGTAATCTCTATACTAGTCTCTAAAATTCCAGATAGAAATATAGAGATTTCTCGTTTAATAATGTCTAAGGTGTGGCATTTGGCCAGCATATGTGTCAAATCGGCCTCGGGCATCATACATCTAGGGCAGAGTGTACCTTTGCCCACACTCCATTTAGATATCCTTCTAGGGGTGTAATAGAGTTGGAAAAAGTTTTGTAAAATTGGGCTTGCAGTTTGGTGGACATTAATATAGAGCTTGACAGTTCCAATGCTTTATGAGCTAGCACCTCTGAGATACCTATTTTGTTTTGCCAATTACATGCATGTTTATCTACATCATCTGGTAGTGCTGCAGTTAAATCTTTATAGATCTCTCCAATTTTAACCCTATCTGTTCTAACCACGGCTTCAATTGCTAGAGTTTTCTTAAAGCACCCGCTGCCACCCCCCTTCTTTAAGATGAAATCCCTGACTTGCAAGTATTTAAAAAAATCGCGAGAATCCAACCCATATTTAGTTTTTAAGGATTCAAATGAGCAAAAACCCATAGAATCATACAGCGAGCCGAACTGTGAAATTCCAGATCTGACCCATCGCCTCATACATGAATCCATAAAAATTCCAGGAAGATTCGTATTGTTCTCTAGCGTAGTATAATAGGAAAACCTACCAATCCCCAAAAGTTTTCGAACCTGGTTCCACACGGTGTGAATACCTTTAAGTGTTTTAAAGCGCACTTTTTTGAAATGGCAATCATACGTTAATTTCCATAAGTGGTTACTTGCCTCGTTGCCAAGGATAAGTTCCTGTGGAGTTGGAACTGACCGAATGGGATTAAAATCTTACCTGGGGGTTATAAATTAAAACGACTGTATTTAATAATTGTAGCCTACCAATACATTTTAAAGTTAGGCAGCGCTAGACCGCCTCTTTCCCTTGTACGTGTAATAAATCGATGAGCTCTGTGTGTTCTTCCATATCCCCAGATAAAGCGAGAAAAGATGTTGTCTATTTCCTTGAATAGTGATGGGTCGAAGTTTAGACAAATTGTACGAAAAAGGTACAAAAATTTGGGGAAGAATACCAATTTGATAAGGTTACACCTTCCAATGATTGTTAAGTGTAAATTATGTAAGCTAGTTAGATTTTTTTTTTGTTTGTTTCAATAGTGGGTCCAGGTTCAGGGTCACTAAGTTATTTAAGTCGGAGGTGATGTTTACATCAAGATATAATGCATTGTTCACAACCCTCCCATCAGAAAATTAAATTTTGTTATTAATTATAATCTGGATTTTTGTTTGGTTCAATTTATACCCAGAGATCTCCCTGAACTTTCTCGCTTCTTCCTCCATTACCTTAACTGTTATAATTGGATCGGCTGTAACAATCGCTATGTCATCTGCGAAAGCTAAGGTCTTAGTATCGCCATTAGAGGTCTTCATAGGTTGTATATTTTGGTTCGTTTCCAGCCTTGCGATAAATGGATCGATGAATATGGCAAAAAGTAGGGGAGAGCAGGGGCATCCCTGCCTTTGACCTCTCGTCACTTTGATGGTATCAGAGATGTCCCCATTGACCATAACCACTACTTCAGGAGTGACATACATTTTCCGAATGGCTTTAATGAATTGGTCCCCTATCCCGCTCTTTGACATGGCCGACCATAGATACTGCCAGGAGACCCTATCAAATGCTATTTCTGCGTCAAGCAATATTAGGCCCATAGGGTCTCCTGCTACCTCGGCCAT
Source organism: Lissotriton vulgaris (assembly GCF_964263255.1). Lineage (NCBI taxonomy): Eukaryota > Metazoa > Chordata > Amphibia > Caudata > Salamandridae > Lissotriton > Lissotriton vulgaris. Next base: position 2,050,964,718 of record NC_141685.1, read on the forward strand.
GTCAAAGAGAGTGATCACCCTCTGGACATGATCAGTGGTAGATCTCCCTGGGACAAACCCATGCTGCCTAACAGATATAATTTTATGGATTATGGGTGCCAATCTACTTGCTAGCATTTTTGAGTATATTTTGGAATCGTTATTAATTAGAGTGATTGGACGATATGCACCTAATTCAGTTGGGTCTTTGTTTTTTTTAGGGAAAACAATAATTTTGGCCCGTGCCCAAGATTCCGGAGGACGTCCACTCTGGAACACATGAGTAAACAACTTAGTTAAGATGTCTTTTAATACACTACTAAATCTGGCATAAAATTCCACAGGAATTCGATCTAAGCCTGTTGCTTTACCAGAAGAGAGGCTACGTATAGAAAGTAATATTTCCACCCAGTCAGGAGTTTCAACAAGAATCTCTTGATCTGCTTGGGATAAGCAGGGCCTTGTAACTAGGTCTAGCTATTCATCAATTTTATCCGGACTATTGCCTGTATCAGTATAAAGCTCCGAGTAATATCTCTTAAAGGCATCCCTAATCTCTTTTGGGTCGTAGGTTAAACCGTGAATAGGGTCTCTGATTGCTGTAATCATGGTTTTGGAGTTTTGTTGTCTTGAACTAATTGCCAATTAATGGCCCACCTGCTCGCTCAATTCGTAGATTTTCTCTTTCTTTGCGGTGGCCTTACTAATTGCTTTAGTTGTGAATATTTCGGATATGCGATTTTTTGCTATAGTTACTTCCCTAACAGCCCCATCTATATTGTTTCTACCTTGTACTAGTCTGACTAGGTCTTCTTCCTTTCTGGGCAGATTGTTCTGTAGATTTTTCAAATTTAGTTTTGCCTCTTTGTTATTTTGGTTTGAAAATCTGAGAGTTTCCCCCCTTATCCCTGTTTTTAGTGAATCCCAGACCACCTCCAACGGAGCACTACCCATATTAAACGTTAAGAACTCAAGAATCCAATTTTCCATATGTTTACAGTATTTTTCGTTGATTAATAACGCTCTTTCAAAAGTCCAGTTACTGCGATCGGATTTAGTTGTCTCAGTATGGAAGCTCATAATTAAAGGGTTATGGTCGGAAAAAACCCTAGGGAGTCGATCTATGGTGCATTTGGAAAGGATAGTATTTGACATAAAAAATAGTCCAATCTGGCAAGTTTTTGATGGGGGTGGGAGAAAAAGGTATAACCGTGGTTGTATGGTTGTTTCATCTCCCAACAATCTACTAGCCCATGATTTCAACAAAGTGCTTCCAAGGCCTTATATGTTTTTGGTTTCCTGCCTTGATAATTAAAGGTGTGTCCTGAAAGCCATATTGGTGGAAGATTAATATTGAAATCTCCACACATAATCATGGGAACCGGCCAATGTGCTAATTCGTTAGATAAAAACAGCAATAGTTCGGGATCGTTGGTGACACACCCGTAGATTGAGCAAATCGTGGATTTTTTCCCACTAGCATATTGACACTCGGTTATTGCCCATCTGCCACATGGGTCTGAGGCTGATCTTATAAAACGAAATCCCCCACCCCGTGCCAGGATAGCTACCCCATGAGTTTTATTTGGCTGTGTAGTGGCAACAACAACTCTATATCCCAGGTTGTTAAAGAGATGCCTTTGAGACCCCTCAACGTGTGTCTCCAGAAGACATACAATTTCGGCTCCAATTGATTGCAGACCTATTGCTAGTCTTTGCCTCTTTTTAACATCATTGAGCCCACATATATTAATAGTTAATATTCTTAGTTTAGCCATTCGTAAGTGCAAATTTTCTTTCGTATCTCTGTGTATATGCTTTTATTGAACCTGGAAAAGTGCCTGTTTCTTATCTTGCTTGTGCGCCAAGTCATATATTCTGACCTATTCTTTTGCCTGTACCGTCGCCCCCTCCCCCCTCCCCCTAGAACCCCTTACTCTTGCCCCCCCCTCTTCTCCCCACAACCCCACCATCTAATGTGGCTACCTGGTTCCTGTGGGCCCAGGTTGCTGGCATCTCGGTGATCCACAGGCAGCGGGTATCTCCGTGTCCTGCCCCCTGTAGCTTTCGGGAGAGCAGGTAATTTAATACTCGGAAATATATTTCCCTATATTCCCTACACATAACCTTTAGATCTTTCCATGCTATCCCCCCTCTCCTCTCCCATTCTCAAAATGTCTCTGCCTCATCCCTGCACCAATAACATAATTTTACTTGAAATAGAATTATAGTCTATTTATTTTATTTTTTCCCTTTTCTGAGTTTATCTTTGTCTTTGCTATGTTCAGTGATCTTCTCCAGATATATTTGTGCTTGAATTTTACTGGTGAAAATTCTGGTGATGCCATTGAAGATAATCTTTAATCTAGCCGGATTTTGTAAAAGTTGCCACAGCCTCCATCTTCTTTCGACAGTCGCGTGGGCAAAATCGGGTCTACTAAAAAGCGCATACCCCTTGTATTCTCTTTTACGGGTTGGTCGTGCCAGATCAAAAATTGCTTCCCGTAAGAGAAAGTACCAAAGTTAACCAACATTGCTCTGGGGTATTTCTCCGATCCCTGCGATCGTTTATTAAGAGTAAAGGGAAAGCAATGGGCACGCTGGACCTCTTTATCCCAATCCCAAGTAGCTAATTCGAGGAATGAGTCTTTGAACAGAGATATCATATAGTTCCTTGAGTCGTTTCCCTCCACTCCCTCAGGGATCCCCAGGATGCGTAGATTATTACGCCGAGCCTGTTTTTCCTGATCCTCTACTTTCATCATTAGGTCTCGAATAATCCCATCCTGTTCTCTTCCTTGTTTATGGAGAGCAGAGACATTGTTCTCCAAAATCTCAGTTCGTAGCTCAACCGAGGCCATTCTATCAGAAATTTCCAAACAAGTTTGACCTACTTTGTAGATTGCCCCTTGGAGTTTCTTGTTATCTATTTTTACATCTTCCTAAAACTTCCTAATTGAGTTAAATACGTCCCCCAGGGATGGTTCAACTAACCCTCCTCCATCGCCCATTTGTTTGTGCTCAGTCTTTGGGTCAGACATGGTCGTAGCATGAGGAGATACATTCCTATGTCTATGATCCATCCGATCGATCCGATCTGCGTTACTTCCTTGGTCGGTGGTATCTTCATCAATTAGTTTGTTTTGTCTCCTTTGTCTTCTTTTCTTTTTATCTTGTTTTTTCTTTACGCTATTGTCTTTAGGATAATTGTTCGTTTTTCTAGAATTAGAGTTAGAATCTGATGGTTCAGGGGAGTCGCTATTAATCTGTTCATATTGCAGTCTCTGCGGTTCACTCGAGGTAGACATCCCAGTTTCGTAGATTTCAGACTCAGACTCGGCCTCTGACTCGGATTCTACTCCAGGCCTGTCTGATGGCTGGCTGGTCCTGTTCAGGTTTGGATCATGGTCTCGTGCTTGATCTTTGTATCAATCAGAGACCCTTGTATGGGTTACCTGGCCTTGTATAACAGGATCATCCAGTGCATTTACTGCTCCCTGAAAGCTAATCATGTCAATCTCATTCTGGATGTGGTGTATACTCTGCTCACTCAGTGCGGATCCGTGATTGGACCCCTCCACACCGGCCACACCAGCCATGACGGCCACCTCGTTGCACCCCAGCCCCCATTTCTGGCTGTAATGCCGTCGCTCCGGGCCAACCTTTAAGCCACAGAAGAAAGAGGAGGAGGAGGAGGAGGAGAAATAAGAAACAGTTTTTGCCACAGTTCCTACTTTCTTCCTGTACTTCTGTAGGTACCTCCTAGGCCTTAACTGGTGCCTATACCGACACCAGGGCAGCCTCAGAGATCTCAAAAGTCTTTTTCTGGTCAATCGGGACATGAGCCTCAACAGTCTTAGAAGAGCTACCACAGTTTGGCCCAGATAGCTAGAAATACTAGTAATACTAACAAAGCAGCCTAGAGTACACCCCGTTATAGCACACTAGTCTCGTTTCTTTAAGGGCTTTCTGGGCCAAGTCATGCAGAAGTGTTGCCGGCATCCGTGTCTCCTTGTCTTCTTGGATGGCCGAGAGCAGCGGAGCTTCGAACTCTGAACTTCAGAGGCTTTTCAGAGAGCCGATTAGCAGAGTGAGACCGCAGCGGTGCTCACGTTCACGCTCCGCCGTCATGATGCAGGATGCGCCCTGGGTGCGTAAGATTCGACTCTCTCACACGGCCTCACTTCAACATGAACGCCAGGAATGTACCTGCTCCGCAGCGTTGCAGCGCCCGAGGTGGTGAGACATCAATGCCTAAGCATACATGGAATCGGCGGATCGGTGCATCAGAAACACGTATCGCGCACCGGCACCAGCACGGGTACGGAACTGCAACACGATCAGGTGCGGATGGGTGCGGGTGCCGATTTTCTTCTCTTATCTCATTTCTCTTCCTCGGCGCCCCTGTTGCGAAACTATTAAAATAATTAATACACAATAAAATAATAATCCATTTTACATAACAAAATTAAACCTAAATAAACTAAATCATAACATTATATAAGACAAACAACCTGTAAATACATCTACAATGGTTCAGCACTTAAAATTGTATGGGTGGAATAACTTATATTGGGTAGGAGTTCAGCAAAAACACTTAAAATAATAAGCATACATAGTACATATTTTACAATACAAAATATCCATTGGGAATGTTCAATTTATAATCCTTTATTCCTTTTTCTTCTTTTTCACATTTGATTAGGAGTCACAGCCAACGTGTTTCGTCCTCTCGGACATCTTCAGGGCTACACAAACGCACATAAATATTTTATTGTATTTACAATATTTACAAATCAATAATCCAAACATATGGCTTATCAATTCAAACACGACGATCTCTATACAATGTTCATTTTAAAATTAATAATATAACATACTGTTACCTATGATTGATCAAAAGAAAGAATATTCAAAATGCATGAGGATAAATGGGCTGAACTCGTCTGTCAGGCATTTGTACACCAGAATGCTTTGAAATATGGAAAATTGTTTATCCATTTATATCTAAGTTTCTTGAATTGTACATATTGGTCAATTCAAATTTCTTTAGTAATATATCCTATTTTATATTATGGAGATGGAGCTAGATGGAGCTTTGAAATATGGAAAATTGTTTATCCATTTATATATAAGTTTCTTGAATTGTACATATTGGTCAATTCAAATTTCTTTAGTAATATATCCTATTTTATATTATGGAGATGGAGCTAGATATACTCTGTACAATTATGTAGATTCTTTACCTCCAAGCAAATTTCTGCTTGGTTTGACTAGAAGGTACTGTTGCATTAATCCTTAAGTATATGGTTTACATATGGAACCAGCTGTTTGTCCAATAGGGAATTTAGAATGCCAAAATGAGACAATTGAGCAAGCAACACCTTTGTTATCCTATCATAGTATAATCTTGAAGCTCCAAAGATAAAAGGTTGATCATAATTCATACCTCTCAAGATTGAGGTGAGTCTAAACAATTGTTGAGTCGTATCCATAGTTTGAAAAGATATGAAAGATGTCATCACCCCCAGTATTCAAATTGATGGTTCCACTCCAATTAGTGGTGTCCCACGGTTAGAGGACCTAAAACACAAATTGTTCGATTAATGTTGCAGATTTTCATTGTCTTATATAAGTAACTTTTGCTGATTAAAAACCCATTATAAATTATTTTAAGAAAGTGTTATTTAAAAAGAAAAAATGCATACAATCTAGTGTAACTCCTAATAATGACAGGTTTAACTATTAAGATATATGACAGTTATAGAAATCACAAGTGAATTCCCACATTAGGCCTTAAAATCATTGGCTACATTATACCATAATCAGAGGGAATGTTTCTTAATCAAGCAATGTCAGTTTACTGTCACATTCTGCAATAATTTACCAAGACGAACTAGAGCAATACAGGACCTGCTATGCGATGTCCCCTCAAACCCTCGCATGATGTCTACAAATTGCTATTTACATGTGCAGGTTCAAAATCCTTTTGCAATCAAATAAAGGAATCATTTTTCAGCCATATTACTTAATCGGTTTGTAAACATCAAACTCCAAAGAACAAAGCCTGCTACACAATTCAACAATGTCAAATGAAGAAAGATCACTTTTCCGACACAGTCCATATTAGGTTATCAAAATAGAATTCAAAAGGATGAAACCTACTAAAAGATTTTTCATCAAAAAGAAGCTTGTTTCTGCCACCCAAGGGTGGCAGAAAGTCACTAGACACCAGGGAAAATTTCTGTGTGTGTGTGTGCAGTGGCGTTCGGCTGATGGTTTGCGTGCACTGTTGTTTGGCTGGTGGTGTGTGTACACTGGTGCATGTCTGGCGGTTTATGTGAACTAGCCCTTGGCTGGAAGAGCATGTGCAGGAATACACTGCACAGAGACACCAGGGGAAAGGAAAAGCTATTTCCTTCCCTCTCCATGGTTCACCAAAGACCTCCATGCCTCCAAGCAAACCTGCCGAAAGCTAGAGAAGAAATGGCACCGTGAACAGACTCCAGATAGCTACTCAGCCCACAAGAATGCCACCCGCAGGCACCCCCACCTAATCAGATTCGCCAAAAGGGCCTCCTTAAAAGACCGCTTAGACAACAACGCACACACAACAGCAAAGAGCTCTTCAACATCGTGAAGGAACTATCTAACCCCACCTCCAACACCAACGACATCCCATCTTCGCAAGACCTGTGCGACTCCCTCGCAACCTTCTTCCATCGCAAGATCACTGACATCCACAACTGCTTCAATGACACGACCGCCCCGACAACCCCCGAGACCTCCATCCCAACGGCCACCATCCGCACCGATCCCCTGCTCGCCTAGACCAACATTAACGACGACGACACCATCAAAGTCATGAACACCATCCACTCTGGATCTCCGTCAGACCCATGCCCACACCACATCTTCAACAAATCCAGCGCCACCATCGCACCCCATCTCCGGAAAACCATCAACATCTCCTTCAAGACAGCGACCTTCCTGGAGAGCTGGAAGCACGCTGAGATCAACGCCTTACTCAAGAAACCCAATGTTGACCCCAAGGACCTCAAGAACTTCCGGCCCATCTCCCTGCTCCCGTTTCCGGCCAAATCCATCGAGAAGACCATCAACAGACAACTGACCCGCTTCCTTGAGGAGAACAGCATCCTGGACCCATTCCAGTCCGGGTTCCGCAGCAACCACAGCAGTGAAACTGCCCTCATTGCCACCACCGATGACATCAGGGCCCTGCTGGACTATGGAGAAACCGCTGCCCTTATGCTTCTGGACCTGTCAGCCACCTTTGACACTGTCTGCCACCGCACCCTACTCACACACCTACACGACGCTGGGATCCAAGACAAGGCTTTGGACAGGACCACCTCCTTCCTCTCCGGCAGAACCCAGAGCGTCTGCCTCCCCCCTTTCCACTCTGAGGCCACCAAGATCATCTGCGGTGTACCCCAGGGCACATCCCTCAGCTCAACATTGTTCAACATCTACATGGCACCGCTCTCCCACGTCACCTGACTGCATGACCTCAACATCATCTCATACGCCGACGACAACCAGCTGATCCTGTCCCTCACCAAGGACCACCTCACCACCAAAACCAATCTCCACGGAGGAATGAAAGCCGTCGCAGAGTGGATGAAGAACAGCTGACTGAAGCTAAACTCGGACAAGAGCGAAGTCCTCATCCTCGGCTCCACCTCCTCGGCCTTGGACGACTCCTGGTGGTTAACCGCACTGGGAACAGCTCCAACACCCACCGATCATGCACGCAACCTAGGGTTCATCCTCGACTCTACTTTCTCCATGACAAAGCAGGTCGACGCTGTCTCGTCCTCCTGCTTCAACATCCTCTGCATGCTCCGCAAGATCTTCAAGTGGATCCCCACCGAAAAAAGAACGGTCACCCAGGGGGGTGTGACTATGGCTACAATGGAGGCAGATGTGTCTGGGTAGAGCTCTGTTGGAGGCTCCCCTGAATAGCCACTGCTCTCCGAATGTGGCCGCCCGCAGAGGCTCTCACCAGGTGCAACCCCTCTGGGACAACGCTCCGGGGTGCCCCTGGAGGTCCCGGCTTGCCCGTGTCCCGATTTGTGGATCCCATCGGAGTGGCCTGCCCAACGTGAAATCCTCAGGCAGCTGCTTAAAAACATTGAGCCCGTGGCTTAACTCCGCCAACAGGGCCGGAAGACATGGCGTAGTAGATACAAACTGGCGACGGTGGAACACAGCCGCTCATCCGGTCGATACCTTGCTGGACATTGGCTGATGCAAGAGGAGAGAGATTGTGATCCCTGCTGGGTCACGTGCCTGGTTGTGCCGTGTGCTGCCTCTGCATGGGTTGCCGACTGCCGCAACAGGAGACAATGGACTATGGAGAGAGGCTCTACCCTGCTTGCCTGGACTGCCTCTACCTTCGCGGCGTATCTGCGGTGAGCGGGCCCCCATCCGTGGAGGAAAACCATCTATGCCATCTCCCCCGCCGTCCAACTACATGTGGCTGAGACCGCCTTGGTGCTGCTGACGGTGTACCCCCGGGACCAGCCTCTGACTTCGGTGACGTGTGGGGAAGGTCTACGGGAGTGATTACTGTCTCAGCTGTTTGCGCCGCCGCTGCTCTTGCAGCGCAGATGCGGTGAGTGGGGGCCCCCCGGTACATGAAACCTGTGACTGCTTGCTCTGCTGCTGCCCCCATAGACACTTGCTGGTTACAGTTGGGGTGCCACTGGGGCCACTCTAGACCAGCCTACGTCCTGCCACCATCTGAGACCATCCAGACCCCTTACTGACTGCTGCTGCGGGGGTTGGAAGACGGCGGGTGCAGATGCCGCTTTGTTTGCTGCTGAGTTCACCAGCGCTGCTATTTTACATACAGCACAACTGAACAGAGGGCGCCACTGTAGTGGAGCTGTCTGCAGTGACACACTGCCCTGTTTTTGAACTGATGGGCTCCTCTGATGCGGCCTGAAATGACGCAGAGAACGGCGGGGGTGCGCTGAGCCACAGCTGCGGTGTGGAGCGTATTGGTGGTCCCCCACTGGAAGCTATCTGGAAATCTGTGGAGGAGCTTTGTATCTACCCTGCCTGCTGCTCGCAACCTGTAGCTCTAGGGTTTCTCGGGGTTGCCACTGTATGGTCACTCAGACACTGTCTAGATAAGCGACCCGCCGCGGCTGCTGACGGTGCTGCGACCCACATCTCCCGAGCCTTGGTGGTGCCACATCATCGACTTAGACACTTCTCTGCTCTGGTGTGCCACATCTGGGGTGCCCTGCACGGGCTGTCCGAGGGAGGACTGGAGGTGAAATTTACTGGTCCCCGCAGATACTTACTCCAACGACGTCTGGAAACCGTGACCTACCCTTGCAGCGAAGACGCACACCACCCCGGGCGCGGCCTGAGTACATACACGGTGAGAGCGGGGACCTGAACCTGGTCGGGAAGCCCTGCAGCTGGATCCACGAGCTGAGGCTCTCACCAGGTGCAACCCGGCTGGGACAACGCTCCGGGGTGCCTCTGGAGGTCCGGGCTTGCCCGTGTCCCAATTTGTGGATCCCGTCGGAGTGGCCTGCCCGACGGGCATCCTGAGGCAGCTGCTTAAACAAATCGAGCCTGGGGCTTAACTATGCCCACAGGGCCGAAAGACATGGCATAGTAGATACAAGCTGGCAACTGTGGGAGGCAGCCGCTCATCCGGCCGATACCTTGCTGGACATTGGCTGATGCGAGAGGAGAGAGATTGTGACCCCTGCTGGGTCGCGAGCCTGGTTGTGCCGTGTGCTGCCTCTGCATGGGTTGCAGACTACTGCAACAGGAGACAACGGACTATGAAGAGAGGCGCTACCCTGCTTGCCTGGAATTCTGTTGCCTTCGCGGCGTATCTGCGTTGATCGAGGCTTTACCCGTGGAAGAGAACCGTCGATGCCAGCTCCACCACCGTCCAAATTCATGTGGCTGAGACCGCCTTGGTGCTTCTGGTGGTGTACCCCTGGGACCAGCCTCTGACTTCTGTGACGTGTGGGGAAGGTCTGCAAGAGTGATTACTGCCTCGGCTGTTTGCGCCGCAGCTGCTCTTGCGGCGCAGATGCGGTGAGTGGGGCCCCCCTGGTACATGAAACCTGTGACTGCTTGCCCTGCTGCTGCCCCCATACTCACTTGCTGTTTAAAATTGGGGTGACACTGGGGCCACTCTAGACCAGCCTTTGTCCTGCCACCACCTGAGACCCTCCAGACCACTTACTGACTGCTGCTGCAGGGGGTGGAAGACGGCCAGTGCAGATGCCGCTGGGTTTGCTGCTGAGTTCTGGAGCACCGCCCTTTTACATACAGCACGACTGAACAGAGGGCACCACTGAAGCGGAACTGCCTGCAGGGGACTTGAACATGGTTGGGAAGCCTTGCAGCTGGAGCCACGAGCTGTTGAGTGGTCATGACCTATAACCTGCTGGTGTTGGCACGAGACCCGCTGTGAAGCTCTTGCCTGGATGACGTTGCACTGTGACATCGCCACATATAGATCAACATAGGGGTATAACCACTGCAACTCATGTCGAGCGATACCCAGGCACAGACAGGGGGAGCTCAGACCCTACTGCCTCCGCCCAAGTACAAATCTGATAAGATGGCGAAGCAGGGACACACGGACGAAAATGCAAATAAGCTAGATGAGGTACTGGCTGCGATGGAGCGACTGGAAGAAACCATCAATCAGACCCGCGCCTCCCTGGAATGCAAAATTGACAAAGTAGCTATCGACCTCACCCACCTGCATGTGGATCACTGGAAGCTAACTGACCGCACCACTGTATTGGATACCACACTTGCTGACATTAAACCACACGTGACTCTGATAAGCATGAACCGTGTGGAGTTCCTGGAAGACAGAGCCGAGGACGCTGAGGGGCGAGCACAATGCAACAATGTACGCACAGTGGGCATGCCGGAAAGATGGGAAGGGAGGGAACCTACCTTGCATGTGGAAAATTGGCTCAGAGATCTACTGCCAGAGGGGACCCTCTCTTCACTCTTTGTCATAGAACATGCGCATAGAGTCCCGGCGAGACCCTCTCCCACAGGCTCTAATCCGCGGCCCTTGCTTCTCCGACTCCTCAATTACCGGGACGCCATCCTACAGGAAACCAGGAAGCTACAAGATATCCATATAGATAATCACAAAATAATGTTTTTCCCAGATTACACCATCCAAGTGCAGAGGCAGAAGTTCTCATTCATGGCTGTGAAGAAAACTCCTCCGGCAAAATAACCTGAAATATTCTCTGCTTTTCACTGCACGTCTGCGAGTGGTTGCCAGTGATAAGACTCACTTCTTTTGCCACACCAGAAGAGGCAGAAGACTGGCTGGACACCTTCACAACTGCGGGACTTCGAGACACAGCTGCTAAAGCGACCCTACCGAAGCTAAGAGGCCCCTTCCGCCGCCGCTGGAGGGAGCGGAGATCGACGTGGGGCGGACGCCTTCCTCACCTCTGGTGGGACCGCACTCAGAACTGATCCTCAGCAGACAACGTGACGCCTTGCAGGCAAGAGATGAGTGGCTCACTGATAACTGAGGATGCATCCAACTAGCGAGACCTATCCAGTGACGACGAGCGGATATATGGCCTGCAGATCTCACAGGACTCGACCGAACAACCGGATGTTATCCCGCAAACGGCTGAAATAGTGTGAACATTACGGGACCTTATCCCTTGTTGAACTACGATTTGAGGTACTGTGATATCTATGCTGAGGTATGCAGTCACTGATAACATTGTTGGTTGCGATAGATGCTTCAGTGAGGTAAGGGGCGATGTCCTGGATTTCAACACTTGCTTAGCAGTGGTCATGTGAGCACCAGTCTACCCTGTGTACCTACTGCATGTTTTCTTGAGCCGGTATGCATAGACTCCCCTTTTATTTTTTTATCATCTACTGTATTTTGCCTGAAAACGGGGAGCCTCCAAGAAACTGGTCACACAAGTTGTCAGTTATATAAGCCTAGCACGTAAAATAACTCCCCCTGATCATTTTTGACTACTATCTCTATTGAGAGTTTGGATGATTGCTGGTTGCATTTTCGCCTTTTTGGAATTGTTTATCATTATGTTTCTGTTCTCGATTTACTGTGAGACATCATCTGTTGTAGGCAGATTTACACGCTATGACATGCCACGAGTCAGTATACAAGGAAAGATGTGCATTGCTGAGATGTATATATTATACATGTTTGCTGGGCCGCTGCAGACACATGACCATTTCACACCCTATAACGACTATGCATCCGCTTAGAATTGCTACATAGAATGTGAGGGGCATGCCTCAAACGCAACCACATAACCACATACGAATTGCTCTTTTACAGGTAACTCACCTGGTCACCACTGAAATTCAACGCTTACAACGCCGATGGCCTGGCCAATTGTAAGCCATAGGGTATTCGGCTTTTGCGCGAGGCGTGCTAATCTGGGTGCAGCTAGGGGTCACGTTTATACTCACGCAATCCTTGGTGGACACAGAGGGCAGGTATGTTGTGATTAAGGGTACCCTGGATGGTCCACAGGTAGTAATTGCATCACTATACGCTCCCAACACAGAGCAAGCTATTTTTTTTTACAGTATACCACGTGTTTTGGCGCAATGGCATGACAGCCCCATGTTTCTGGAAGGTGACTACAATTTTTTTTTTGTATTTGTTTTGTATCGCGCATAGCTCACCCGTTAGGTCTCATAGCGCTGACAGAGGGATAAAACAGAACCGATAGGTATGGAAGGTGGTTGACTAAGGTTTGAAGAGCAGAGTTTTTAAGTTCTTACGGAAAATAGTCAAATTGGGTTCTGCTCTCAGATCTAGGGGAAGTGAATTCCAGATGGAAGGACCAATTTTTGAAAAGCATCTATCACCGTTCCTCACTGTGCGGACTCTAGGCGTCTTTAACAGCAGATGGTTGGAGGAGCGAAGATTTCTCGTTGGGCTGTATCGGTGCAGTTTATCTCTAATATATGCTGGTCCTTGTCCGTTTAAAGATTTGTGGACTAGGCAGCAGACCTTGAACTTTATGCGTCTGGTAACTGGTAACCAGTGTAGTTGATTCAAACAGGGGGTAGACGGGGTTCTTGGTGGAAGGTCCAGTGCGAGCCTAGCCGCGCTGTTCTGAATGGTCTGTAGTTTGGCTATGTTAGAGGCATTTATATCAGCAAACAATGCATTGCCGTAATCCAGCCGGCTAGTTATTAAGCCTTGGATTAGTGGTCTTCTGCTGGTTAAAGGAAGCCATTTGAATATTTTTCTAAGGCTTCTCATTAGGCCTATACAGGTGTGTACCACTTTATTAATGTGTGGTTGCATTGTGAGTTGGTCATCCATTGTGATTCCTAGGTTTCGGACTGTACCTTTAGGGGGGGGGGCATTGACCAAGTTCAATGGGCCACCAGTCCTGTTCCCATAATTGGTGTGCCTTTCCGAACAGCATTATTTCGGACTTTTCTACATTAAGCATTAGAAAGTTCTCAGTCATCCATTTTTTGATGGCCACCATGCAGGACCGAAATCTGATTTTGGTGTCGCCTGGGTCGGGGCCCATGGTGACCAGGATCTGTGTATCGTCAGCGTATGAGACAGTTTGGAAGCCATGATCCCTGATTATCTTGGCTAGGGGGGACATATAAACGTTGAATAACGTTGGGCTCAGGATTGAGCCCTGGGGGACGCCGATGTTGTTATCTGTAGTACCGGACAGGAAAGGACCAGTTTTTACTCTGGATTTCCTGTCTGCCAGGTAGCTTTGTAGCCAGCCCAGCGCCTTGCCCCCGACACCAACCCCCACCAGCCGCTCTATTAGTACTGTGTGGGAGATGGTGTCGAAAGCTGCAGAGAGATCCAACAGAATCAGGATTGCTGATTTCTTTGAATCAATGGCAAGGCGGATATTATCTACTATTTCAAGTAGAGCTGTTTCAGTGCTATGGTGGGCTCTAAAGCCTGATTGGGTGGCGTCCAGTATCTTATTGTCTTCTAGATGTTTCATTAGTTGGGAGTTAATAGTTGCCTCCATCATTTTACCAAACAGGGGGAGGAGGGCTATTGGGCGATAGTTTGAAGGAGCTGTGTGGTCAGCATTGATTTTTTTGAGAATGGGCCTAATCGTTGCTTCCTTCCAGCTGCTTGGGAATGTACTTTGTGCAAGGGAAGTGTTAAAAATTGTGGTGAGTTCAGTCGCTATGGCTGGTCCAATTTTGGCTAGAATTTGTGATGATGCTGAGTCATTTGGGGATCCTGATTTAATTTTTCCTAGATTACTTATTACCATGTCTATAGTGAAGGTATTGAATTCTAGTAGCTGCATGGTGGGTGTCAGGTTCTCCATATTTGAAGGGGACAGGGGGTGTGGAGCATCTGTATTGGGGGTCGAATTAGGGAAGGTCATATATATATTATTTATTTTGTCCTTAAAATATACGGATAACTGGTTTGCCCATTTCTGGGATTCAGGTGCGGTAGCTTGACAAGGTAGGGGATTCGTGAAGTCTTTCACTATTTTGTATAGTGTTTTTTGGCAGCTCCCTGCTTGATTAATTTTATCAGCAAGATAGTTTTTTTTTGCTGTTGCTATATTCGCCATATATTCGTGGTGTGAGGTTTTGTATTTGGCTTTGTCATCTAAGTTTTTGGTTTTTCTCCAACGCCTTTCTAGAGCCCTAGTAGCTACTCTTAATCTCTTAAGGTCCGGGGTAAACCAGGGACTGCTTTTTGTAGGGCATTTAGTTGGGCGCTTGGGGGCTATTATGTCAAGGGCCTTTACGATGGCTTTGTCTAGGTCCACTGCCATCTGATTCGCCGATTGGGTGGCAGGGGGAGGAATGAAATGCCTCTGAAATGTGTCTATCTGTATTTTTGCCCATGATCTGGTTAAATTCAATTGTTTGGGGGGTCTGGGGTGCTGTGAGTTTAGTTTGATAGAAAAGTTTATGAGTGAGTGATCGGTCCATAGTACAGGGGTAAGGTCATTAATGGATAATTGTTGCGAATTGGAGCAGATGATGTCGAGGCAGTGTCCCGCAATGTGCGTCGGGCCTGTCTCTAGTATTTTCAGGTCTAATGCATGTATACTGCTGATCAACTCAACGGTATGGTGATAGGTTTGACATTCTAGGTGGTAATTTATGTCCCCTAATAGCAAGACATTTATACATGCAAGGACGTGGGGTGCAAGAATGTCTAGCATTTGGGTGGCGAAGTTCACTTTAGTAGTGGGAGGTATGTAGACCAAAGCACCCTTCCAGGATTCGGTGTTATTGAGTAGCAAGGAGAAAAGTAAGAATTCGCCCCAGGGCGCCAGATGAGTCTCTATGGTAATGATTTTTATGTGCTCTTTAAATATGATGGCGGTTCCTCCGCCTCTTTTAGATTTTCTGTCCAGCCTGATGATCTTATAACCCTCTGGTAAGGCTGTGGCAATATCTGGGGTGGAGTGGTCTTGAATCCATGTCTCTGTCATAAAAAACAGGTCAGGATCTTCTTGATCGAGCACTGCCCAGATTTGTATGGCGTGCTTTGGGAGGGAGCGCACGTTGCCGTAAATGCAAGTTAGGACAGGGGGTGCGATTGTTTGGGGAGGGTTCGAGGGACTGGTGTTTAGAGCTAGTAGCTGGTCCCTCGAATAGGTTATCATTTTGATGTATTGGCTGTGGTACCTGGAAGACAGACGAATGTGGCGTCGTGCGTCGGTTCTCAGGCGGTGACAGGCGAGGACAGGCCTGGTAGCCCGATGTGCCTTTGCTATGTCTCAACTTTGTACTAGACGTATTGCTGGACTGTTCCTTCTCACCCCTTCCAGGTACAAGCACGCACAATGCCATTGTTGCGTAGCATTTCAGAATCCAAGCGTAATTTACCCATTCCTTCCCTTATATAGGTATAATTCACATTGCCCTTATATAGACATAGAAATAATACCCATATTTAGACATAACCCATCTAGTCCAAATACAGGCATGGCTACTTCCACTAGTTCCATAAAACCACAATGATTTCTTGGAAAACTCGGCTTCAGCAGTCAGGGACATCCCCTTGCTTGAATATTGATTTGTCCTAGAAATCATGTAGTTTTCAAAGCACTACCATTCCCTTGGGGTTCTTTGATGACGTTATTATGTCTGATTTTACGTCAAACTAGGCACCTTCAAGGTATAAATATATTTACACTTGCCCTAGCAAACACACAGTGGTTCGGAGCAGCTCGACTATCTACTTGTCCGACGCAGCTCGCTACAGCAAGTGCCGAAGGAATCCGACCCTCCAGCTGACGCGCTGATGGAGAGGCTGCCTTTCTCTCGCTGAGAATCCAGCTCCAGTGTTTCCAAACTCCCCTCACGGGGTGTTGGGAAATCCCGAAACAGAGATACCAGACCTCCTTCATTCTAAAACCAAGGCATGGAGCTGATTAGACCCTAAGAGAACTCTTAGATAGATTCTTGGCAAAGACAAACTAAACCTATGCTACACCTCACTTGCTTCTTCCCTCGTACTAGACTTAGGTTAGGTACATTGGGGTAGGTGTATTTTAGAAGCACCAGTTTAGTACTTTTTAGCCTTTGTTATTTATGTATGTATTTTTCTATGGTCTAGGAACCATACAGTGCTTTTACAGTATTATTTTGTAATACTCTTCTTAATGTACGCATTATACTTTGCTACCAGTATTACGATTGTAGCAGTTCACTTTACTTGCTTGAGAAAGAAGACTGTTCAATAAACCCTTTTTATTGAAAACGTCCGTCTCTCTATTTCTCTGCATCTCTGATTAAACGAAGCATGCACGATCGACTGAGTAAAATATCTATCTATTGTTTCACCGACTCTGAAGATCAGTTTTACTCTTGGGGAAACAAAGTTGCCATGTTTATGCGTTTGTCAGAAACGAATCCCTTCTTGTGTATTCGAGAAAGTTTCTATTGACCTCTGAGCTAGCTGGCACTCACAATTAAGTCTAATATATTCGATAGAGACCTAGTCGACCTAAGTCCTACGTCAAATCTATAGGATATATTATTCCAATGCGCAGAGCCTATTGGGAATATAGGAACTACACTACATGGTGCCCAATGTTTGGTGAGGTACTAATTTAACGCTAGATACTAGAGTAACTCAGTCGTGCTTTTCACAGAGACCCAGTTTTCCGATAAAATACTCCAATAGACGTCTGGAGTGGGTAAAGTGATAAAATATCCACCATAACTAAGTAGGACGAAAATCCTATGTATTAGTTTTTGGTTTGATTCAACGTTGAAGGAGACAGTGTTCCAAAATATTGTGCACCTTATCTTTGTTTTCTTGAAACTTGCTCTGCAACTTTCATTAAACAATGTCGCTTGACGGCAATAATGGGACCGGTGGAGCTGCAGCAGCTGCAGCCCAACCGGGTTAAAACATTACTGGTTTCCAAGAAACCCCCCCGAATGCTATAACCATCCCGAACACTTAAAGAAAACCATCACTATAAAGCTTATAACAAATGGCTTATCACCTAGAGGTGGTAGAGTAATTTTTGTCATAGATGCACACGAATATCGGCAGACAGAGGTATTCTCTTCATGGATAGTCTTCCTTGAAGCAAATGCAGTATTGCATATGTTTCACTTCTACAAAGTGGAGGACAATCCAACGGAATACGTTCCTTTCGAGGACATTGAAATTCCACTAACTTACCAAGAGCATCAGTTCTGGTTTAAAGGCGCCCTACAACATCAAAATCACATTACCAGGCTCGGTCCACCTGGTAAACCAGGCTCAACATGACCGGTACTAGCCAGCTATAAGCCACATCCTGACCTTGGAGAAATGTCAAGTGAAGAACTGTTAGTTCAACTAAAACAACTAATGAAAATACATAGACAATTGGTTCAATATGTCATGTGGACTCTAACAGTCCAACCTCCTATAAGGATTCCACAACAAACCCCCCACCAGGGGAACACAAGTAAAATTATACCACAAATTATACAATCAGTCATTGGTAAATTACACACAAAAAGGGAACAAATTCCATTCTGGATAGCTCAATAAATACTCAAACCGAGGCAGTATTTCCTGACAGTACACCTCATGAGAAACACAGAATTTTAACAATCTGTTTACCAATGGGGATCGCATCACACCTGGAGGAATGAGACACTGGGGGTACAGTCTTTGCTGAAATCTACACAAAAACACATAGTGTTCCGTCTATGGCGGTGATACCAGACGTCTTGAAAAAGATTCAAAATGAATACGGGGCAGAGCCTGCTTTAAATCTGAGAATGAAATTACTGAAAGATTTCAAACAGGTCTCAGCTATAATATTAGCTAATATTAAAGGTGAAGCAGTATCAGTGGCGATCTGCCAAAAAATAAGGGAAATTGACATAACTGAGCAACCATATGAACTGGCCAGAATAATTGAAAAATCCTACGAAGAACTAGGAAGAGATAGTTTGTGTGAGAAACCAGTTAAACCCCAACTAACAGAACGTCCTTAGAAGGTTTTATTAAAAATACTCTCACTACTCCTAAAAAGAAGTGGGAAGATACTAAACAAACTTCTAATTCGAAGCGTTCTCAGTCACGAGGAAGGTCTCCTCAAAAGGAGCCCTCTGAAAAGAGGTATAACCTCAGGAATAGGGATAATTTGAGAAAACCTGATAGATATCAAGATACTGATACACGTTCCTCTCGTACCTTTCAGACTTCCTCAAAGAAATCAGAAAGAAGAGGACGGTCAGAACACGAGGAAGAACGCGTGAAGTCCAAAGACAATCAACTCGTTCCAAAAAATAAGAAAACCCAATTCACCAAAAAGAAGGTAGCAGGTCTGAAGATCAGACATGCCAAGGATCTTGAGGACACAACTCAAGAACGGGGAGTGGGCCCAGACAATTCTGGACAGTGCAGCAGAAGTCCCCATAGCTCACAGCTGATACCAGTGTGAGTGTACCCCATAAGTTATATGAAGTAACGCTCTGAATGGAGGGGGACATAACTAGGAAAATAAGAGCATTCTTTTGGGAAAGCTCTCTAAGGGTTATGACATTCTTCCAGCTGAAAAAGACTGGCCACCAAAATTTGTCAGGGAGTGCCCACACGGCGAAGACATCATTATGCCAGCCTTCTCGAATCATATTCCAATTCACTTAAAATACACCTATGCCAGATATTGGGCTGTAGCCCAGGCTCCAGCATTATTTAAAAATCATGTAGAATTGGATGAGGATTCTCCTCACCACAAAATCCAGTTAAAATCACAACCAACTGCACAAAGGCAGTATCCAGTTAAGCAAGAAGCTAGAAAACAAGTCAGGGATATATTAGATCAACTTGAATACCAAGAGGGTGATTGAAACATGCTCCTCATCAATGAGCAATCCTTTGTTTCCTGTCTCCAAACCAGATAATACATATCGTCTAGTTCTGGACTACAGACATTTAAACTCTGTTGCAAAACCTTTGCTGTATAAAATGCACACAGTGCAGCACTAATGAATAACATTGTGCGCAAAAAATATAAAACTACATTAGATATTTCTAACAGTTTCTTCTGTCAAAACTTGCACCTGAAAGCAGGAACTTGACCGCTTTCTCAATTATGGGGACACAGCGTCACTTCTGTCGTCTCCCCCAGGGATTCAAGAATAGTCCGGGGTTGTTTTCAGCGTTACTACAAATGTATGATGATGAGGCATTATCTTATGTCGATGACATCTATCTAACAGACGATGATTTGGGCAGGCACTTGAACAGAGTGAATACCATTATGCTTGGATTCGCTTCTGAAGGGTACAAATTCAACTTTAAGAAATCAAAAATTGCCCACCTCAACATCCTTTTTCTAGGATACGAGTTATCAAGTGAAGGCAAAAGCCTAGTAGCCAACTTTATTAGAAAGTGTGCGCTGCTCCAACCTCTAAAAATGCTGGAAAACTTACAGTCAATTCTAGGTTTCCTGAGTTTCTGAAAAACATACATTCTAAATTACGCAGAAAGGGTTAAACCTTTCTACGAATTAATCAAACCTGATTTCAAAACTACTAATTGGACTCAAAAGCACAAAGAAATTTAGCGTTCAGTGCAAACAGACATGTTAGCAACAACACATTTACAAACACACGTAAATGTACACAACCTTGTAATCAGAATAATTCCAGGAAGATGCAGATTTACGTACTTAACCTTTAATGAAGGTGAAAAAGTACCAATTGCTTACAAATCACACTTGTGCACACAAGCTGAAATTAAATCCACTTCAACAGAAAAAATTCTGACAGCGGTTCAAACTGCAATAGCAAAAGGGAGAGCTCTCGCACAGGGTAAACGCATAATGGTCATTACTCCTGTACCTGCCTTAGAGGCAGTGACAAAAGCAAGCATTCGGAATGCAAAGGCTTTACATCCAAGATGGATACTATGGGTTAATTCTCTTGCTGCAACAGACGTTGAATACGTTTTTGACCCTTATTTGAAAACACAAGAATTTCTACAATACGAACAAGAATGTCCTCTGCCAACTGAGATTCTGCCTCTGGAACAGTACGAATGCATAATTTATAAAGACGGATCAGCACAGCCCGCAATTGGGGGTAAACAAGCTTATAGTGCTGCATGCGCGATTGTTAAAGGTCGCTGGCGCGAAGGTAAATTCAGACGTATGGTCACAAAAACACAATCTCTTGGAGACTGTACAGCTCAGCGAGCTGAACTACAGGCTTTCAAGATGGTGCTTGAAAATACCGATCGCGAATTCCCCACACTCATAGTGTGCGATTCGTATTACTGCAATCAATCTTACAAAGAATACTTGCAGAACTGGGTTCAAAACGGTTTCAAAGATGCAAAAGGTGGCACAATCAAGCATAACTTGCTTTGGGAACAAGTAGTTCAAATGCAGAAAGAATTACAAAAGACTTACGCGATCCATACACTGAGTATCTGCTTGATGGCGTTCACGTTGCAGGGAATTCATTGGCTGATGAAGCCGCGAAGGCAGCTGTGCAAACAGCTTCCGTAGCTGCAATCACTCATTCGAAAAAACAAAAATAGACAGCAAAATAATGTAGGCTGTCGCCGCTTTCAATAAAGACAGCGGTAAAACGTTACCAAAAGTATTTCCACTCAAGTACTGATATATAACTGATGTAAAACATGGAACATAGATTAGGACTAATCTTAGCAGCACATGAAGGGCTTGCCTCTGCACACGCAGGTGATTCCGCTATAGTATCATTATTAAAACAGAGATACTGGTGGCCACGCATGAGGAAACAGACCCGAAACTATGTTTTGAAATGTGAAATCTGCCAGAAAATGAAGGTTTCAACAGTGAAACGCCTGGCGCTGATGCCCCTTTTAATTTCAGATAAACCATTAGTGTGTGTTTATCTGGACCACTGTGGTCCCTTACAGAGGGATGGTAACTACAAATATTTCATGGTTGCAGTGGATTCATGCTCAAGATTCATTTGGATGTGGCCTCAGCGCTCGGCTGATGCCCGAACTGTTATAAAAGATTTGCGAGTCTTTATCGGCAGATACCAGTCGGCTACATTCTGACCAGGGTCCTGCGTTTAGTTCCAAAGCTTACAAGGAGGCTATGGCCAATCTGGGTGTTGCATTGCAGTATTCAAGTCCATTCCTTCCTGAGGGAAATTCTGTAGTGGAAAGAAAAAACCGGGACATAAAGCAATCTATAACATCTAGGGTATTAGGCTTGGGTGACGGGTGGGTCAAACATCTAATAAGTGTCCAACATAGTCTAAATAATCTGCCAAGAAAATCTCTGGGTGAAATCGCTCCATAACAAATACTTTTTGGTACTAGAATGCTTGTCCAGGACCTTGATTGTCACACTACAGTAGTAGGAAAAAAAAACTTTGATATCAAAGACCGTTCGGCTGTTTTGCAGGACTTAAATGAAACAAGGAGAAGTCAGAGCAACACATTACAGAAGCCAAAGACCACTAAGGGGAACCACCCGTCCCAGCAAGGCCTGTCTGGATTCCAAAGATTGGGGATCTAGTCAGAGAAAAGATTGCGGTTAAGAAGGAATTCAGGCCATCCTATAGAAAACCAGTACCTGTGCTAGCAATCCACGGATCAAGAACAGTGTCACTGCCGCCCCTTGCTGGAAGAAAAGAGAACAGGTTCGTATCTATCGACCTGGTCAAACCACATCATGTGGCCGATAATAAGTAGTAGGCCCAGTGGACTCCAAAGATGTAGCAGAAGACCAAATCTTGCTACTATCCAAAAGGTTCAGACTGAGAGACTGATAACATTTGAAGACTCAGCAGCACAGAACAAAGGACTAAGCAATAAAGCGATGGAACTTGTGCCTCTTGAGACCCAAATAACAGTTTGTCAAGACACTCCTGTCTACAATGATGTAGCATCTGACTTTACAAATATGACAAAGGATCCGGTAGCCCCAGTGATTTCACAAAATCCTGATGCAATTCCTACAATTGACAGAACTGCCTCTGGCTATTTCATTAACTTTGATACCTTTTCTGAGGATCCCAGTGAGCCTGAACCAACACCAGCAAATACAACTTTTAATGATCAAGTAACAGAAATCTTTCAGCAACTTGAAAAACGTATCTGGTTTCGCCATGGGTTGAATTTTGGATTGTGCTAGGAGTACTTTTTCTCCTACTTTGGCTAATCCTGGTATTAACTTTGGAAATGCTGATAAATGGAAAAGATAGTAAAATGGACACAGCAAGTAAGAACATCAACTTGCTCCTGAAGCCACACAAATCATCTCATCGTGAACAAAGAGACTTGACATCATTGAACATCACAGCCATTCCTATACCTGGGGGTATACCATGTGATATAATTGATTATGACACCTATGGCCCTGCAGAGCTGTTGAAGATTAAACATCAATTCAAGGTTTCCTTGAGTGACTGTTTCACCCAGCACGTTTTCTGATGATTGGGACTTTGAGACTGTGAATAATATGATGTCAGATTTAGAGATGTCTGCTATATTCACAAAACATGAATACTTAGAAGGTTCATCAGATTATGCACAAATGTATTGTTATAATCACTATGGCCATCATTACTTGCACAAATCTGCAAACCAAAGGGTAGCTCAAAAACAGTCTATGAAAAATTTCCAGACTTCTCAGGTTTCAATACCACAAATCCGCAAATGTATTCTGCAGTCTTTTATGCCCAGCTGTCCTCATTAGGTTTCGACTTTTAGAGTGACAACATAGAAACAAAAACTGTCTGGGGCTCAAAAGACTGGCAGGTGCAGGGAATAGAAGCTTTATTTCGAGCCTGCATAATCTCTGAACAAATAATGTTTTTGAATGACACTGTTCAACAGACATCCTGCCTTGGCCTGGTCAAGATAATAGATTTGAATTAACCATCCGTACCTACACCTGATAGTCAAAACACTTCAGAGGGAGAGGTCGACGTAAAAACTATTTTACTTAAAAACAGAACTGATACTGATTGGAAAAAATGGTTAATCTGGCCCACATACACGAATAACTGTCAAGATAGATTCCTGAACAAGACACAAGGGTTTACAGTAACTAGGCCAGACCCAAGATATGTCCAGAGACAACATCCAGGGATAGTAATAACATACAGTGTAGGAAAACTGTGCCTTGAGTGGCTACAGAAATCTACACTTACAGAGATTAAACAACACTTATCTTTACTTAAAGATGGCGTTGATTTAAGGGACTTCTTACAAGGTCCTGCGAAACAACGTCATAAACGTTTCATATACGCAGGTATATATGCCATTTATAATGAAGCTTGGAAAGGGACACAGGCAGAGACAGCAGAAAGAATACGAGAATTTGATTGTATTAATTTAGAGAAAGCACTCTCTGTAGTTGACAATGGGTTAACGACCCTGTCATCCAGAATTTATTCTTTGGACAACATAGTATCTTCTGCCATAGACATAATGGAATAGGACTTGCTCATGCTACAGCATGGACAGTCACAATTACGTTCTATAATGCTTTTTGGCTGTTTGTTGCAAAATCTTTGTTCTGGATATGTGCCATGGCGTCTAATCAACACCACGTCATTGTTTTCTGTATTTAACCTTACAGATAAACAAATCACTCTGGCACAAAGAGGAGCAGACTATACGGTAATGAGCATTGAAAAACTGGAAAGATTACCATTTACTGTGTCAGAAAAACCTGCAACAGAATGGCTAATACACGGGATAATCACTCTGCCTGTCACAATTTTCAATTTTCAATACTGTTTGAAACATATACCAGTTGCAGTGTATGAAAGGTTGGGTAAGGAATACATAAAGTCAACCTGGAAATTACTGTTGAAGCTCAGTAAGAAACTGTGAAAATAAAAGATCAATAACAACACTGAAATAAACAATTCGCTCTCAGCACATTTGTTTGCAAGGTTTATTGGGAACCCAACCAGAATGCAAAATATACGTGTACACGGAGACCTCAGCAAAGCCCCCATGTAAATCTGGGGAGCTGCCTTGGTAGGTAGTATGCCTTTTATCCTGTTTATCCTGTCCTCACAGTCAAACCATCCCTGTTCCCCTTTAGCCACTTCTTCGAAGGTGCAACCGAATGAAATGCATTCTTTCCAGTTGTCTTTGGACAGCAGTTCCGAAAAAATACATGTTCTGGCTGCTCCTTTTTGCAAAACCGGTATTCTGGTATTCTTTTTGGTGTTACCATTTCATCCTTGATGATGCAGGAGGGGGCTGAAACTTCCCCTACCCTGAACCTTGGCACTTTCATGTGGCCTGTCTCTATGTCATCCCAGCCTGCTCGGCCTTTCCATTCCTCATTCCTAGAAGCCCTGTCAAATCCTTTTAGCATCTCTAAGTCTCCCTTAGTTGGCTGCATATTCATACAAGGGATCCTCTTAGGTCTAAGAGGAGGGTCTGTGGGTCTGTGTGGCTCAATGGTTAGAGCAGCAGACCCTGATGCAGAGGTCTAGCCCGGGACCAGGGTTCAATTCCCCGCCTCTGCGGGTCTTGGGCTCAAAATTTCCACAGACCTGATAATTCTCGCCTCGGTGCCTATTCCAATCATGAAGTCCCACTCTGCAACTCTTGCTTAATCTCCACAACGGCCCCCACAACGCTAAGGATGCCTGGCCTCCACCTTGGGGGTGCCTAGGAGTGGACGCCTCACAGGGAAAGCCAGGATGGGTTCCACAGTGGTATTCGTACAAGCGCCGTGAGACCCTTGCGGGTGAGCATTGCGCTATACAAGTATCAATTTACATTTTACATTTACATTTAAAGCTATAGCCATTGCTACCGCTGGGATCAGCAGCCAGTATTTCAGATGAGGTCATACCTATCGATACTGACACAGACATGCTGTGTTCACTTTGTAATATGTCACGCAACAGGACACAGCCTACATATTTGGATACCGGCAGCACGTGGTACTTCAAACTATGTGTGGCGTCTGTGGGCAGGTGTGTGCAAACATAGCAGTCTGATATATTCAAAATTGTCACATACAGTTTCAGCATTTCAATATACTGATTTCCTTCATATGTATCCCACAATCCTTCTTTGTCCCCTTTATTCACATCCACCCCCATTTCAGTAATGTTCGTTGTTATATTTTGTTCATAGTCTTTTGGGGATTTTGTTGGCTCAGCTCTTTCACTCCCATCCCCCACTCTTCCATTAAGATGCGACATTTCAAGTTCTGCAGAATATACTATTACCATTGTTGTTACTAGTATTTTTGGTGCTGGTAACAATATTGCAAGAACCACTGCTTTCCAGTTACATGTGTGTCTTTCAGTGGACTGCATGACTCTGAACAAACCTGACTCTTCCCTATGCTTATGCAATCTTCTTGTGAATAGACCCAAAGTTTATTCTTGGGCAACTCGGGCTTGTGAATAGGCCCTAATTTTGTTCTCCTTCCTCTTGGCGCCAGGCTAACTGTCCCTTAGAGTCAAGCATTTAACAACTGTTCTTCTCTTGTATTTAATGTCTCGAATAAGTCTAGGACCAGTGACCTCTGTTGCAAAAACGGCACAATGGAGAATGTTCAAGGTTTCGAATAATGCTAGAACCAGTACTTTCTATCGCAAAAAAGGCACCATTGAGAATGTCAAAACGTAGATCTGTTAATTTTTGCTCAGGGACTTGCTCTGGGCCCGTGGGAAAGGCAATCTCATTAAAAATTAATCTTATTAGCTCACTGAGCAATGGTGGCCTTGGGCCAAATAATGTTAAAGTTGCACTTATGTCTCTCCCTGGGCACAAAATGGTTAATTGTATCCTGGACCGTTGTCCGCAGGCTTGTATTGACACAGATCGAAGTCTATCAGTCCGGAGCCTTTGCATTTAGACAGCAGCCCATTAATTATTAATCAACCTCTTCAGCGTTCTGTTTGCCGGAGCAAAGGTTATATTTTCAGCGAGGCCCTGCTGTTGGTCTCTGCGTCGGTGGGATCCGTTCTTCGTTCTCGGTGGTCGCTTTTTTCGTGTGTGTCGCGTGAATCCACGGAGTTAGACCATCACATTTCACTGCTGTAGCTGTTGTAAGAATGACCTGCATCGGCCCCCTCCATCTGGGCTGCAAACAATTCCTCCGTGTGTGGACTTTGACCCAAATCCAATCCCCTGGTTGCAGATCGTGGGCTGGTAGGGTTGCGGCCTCTGGAAGGGACTTCAGCACCTGACAATGGAGGTAACGTAAAACATCTGTTAATTTCTTACAGTAACACAGTAATAAATCGTCCGTCACTGACAGTGGGGCTGTGGACATGTGTCCTGGAATGTGCATGGGTCTGCCAAATACAATGTCGTTACTCTGTCTGGTGTACATCTCATTGCTAGTAATGCTAAGGGCAGCGCATCTACCCATGAGATGTCTGTTGACGCACACATTTTAGCTATCTTATTTTTTAATACCCCATATTTTCTCTCAACAGCGCCTGCTGCTGGTGGATGGTAAGCACAATGCAACTTCTGTGTTATTGCGAGCCCCTTACATAGTCCCTTTATGACATTGAAAATAAATGCAGGCCCATTGTCGGACGCAAGGAGGGAGGGTACCCCAAACCTTGGCAGTAGTTCCTTCAGTAGGCACTTGGCCACGCTCTGTGCATCACAATTTTTGGTGGGGTAGGCCTCTGTCCATTTGCTAAACATACAGACAATGACCAAAACATACCTATTTGTCTGGGTGGGGGGCATGTCTATAAAAGCAAGCTGAAGGCTTTCAAATGGCCCGTGAGGAGGTGGGAAGTGGCCAGGCGCAGTTGGTGTACCTTTTCCGGTGTTATATTGGGCACAGACAGAACATTGCTTGCAAAGCCTTTCTGCTGTCTTGCGAAATTTTGAGTTATACCAACACTGGGAAAACAATCTGATCATACCATCACGTCCCACATGTGAGGGCCCATGGAACAGTCTATCATTGAAGGGAGCATGGTGGAAGGCAAGCATATCCTGCCATTAGGTTCTACCCATAGACCCTCCTTTGTTTGTGCGCCAACCTGTTCCGCCCACTCCTTCCTTTCCTGGCTGGCCGCACTCATCTGAATATGTATTGGGTCAAAATTTAATGAACCACTATCCTCTCTAGTTTCTGTTCCGCTGCCTACTAATTGTACCATTGTTCGCTGGCAGCCTGTAAGTGCTATTCTCTTCGCTTCTTGGTCAATGAAAGCATTGCCTCTGGAAATGGGGTCTTTTGATGAGGTGTGGGTAGCACATTTTATGATAGCCACTTTGAAAGGTAGTAGCAGAGCTTGGAGAAGGTCACAAATCAATTGTGCATGCTGTATCTGCTGGCCTGCTGATGTAAGGAACCCCCTCATTGCCCATAGCTGGCCAAAGTCATGGACCACCCCAAAGGCATACTGACTGTCGTGTATATATTCACTTTCTTTCCTTCTGCCCATGCACATGCCCTCATAAGTGCCACGAGTTCGGCTGCCTGTGCACTCTTTGCTGCTGTCAGCCTTCCCCCTTCCAATAATCTAGTAGCTGTGCCCACCGCATTGGATGGTTGTAATACTCCTGTGTCATCCCTTAGGCATGACCCATCTACAAATAAATCTCCTTGAGCATCTGGGAGTGGTGTATCTTTAAGGTCTGGGTGTATCTTAGTATGCCTATCTATGGCCAAGGCACAATCATGAAAGGAATCATCTAAATCAAAATCCTCCAGCTCATGTTCAGTTGGTAGCAAGCATGCGGGGTTCAGAGTGGTACATCTCCTGATGATAATGTGTGGTGTCAAGAGTACCAACTCATACCTGGTGATGCGTGCATTGGTGAGGTGCTGTTTCTTAGTGGATGTGAGCAGTGTGTCCACGGCATGTGGAACGTGTAGTACTAGTGTGTGTCCTAACACTAAGTTGTCTGACTGTTCCACGGCAAGTGCTGCAGCTGCCACTGCTTTCAGACACGGTGGGAGTCCTGAAGCCACTGGGTCTAGCGTGGCAGAGTAATATGCCACGGGGCGGTAGAAAGCTCCGTGTTTCTGAGCCAAGACCCCCATTGAACAACCTCCCTTCTCGTGACAAAACATGTGAAAATCTTTGCTACAGTCTGGTATGCCTAATGCTGGTGCTTCCTTCAATCCTCTTTTCAGCTCATTGAAGGCTGTCTCACATTCTTGTGGCCAGGGTACAGTGTCAGGTATGTCTTTGTGTGTCAGTGCCTGTAGGGGTTTCGCAACGAAAGAGAAATTCGGTATCCAGTGACGACAGTACCCTGCAACCCCTAAGAACGCCCTAACTTCCTTCTGAGTGCGGGGTCTGGGAAAATGTGTTATTGTCGAGATTCTGTCTGGCAACAGTTTTCTTGTTCCTTCTGTTAACTCATGGCCTAAGTACTTCACAGAGGTGAGGCAAAACTGTAACTTCTTTGGGGAGACTTTGTATCCCTTTAGTGCTAAGTGGCATAGGACAGCGATGGTGTCCTTTACACAAGCTTCCCTCGAAGGTGAGGCCAATAGTAAATCGTCAATATACTGGATAAGCGTGGATCCCTCCTTTAGTACCAGGGAGTCTAAATCTGTTTTCAAGGCATGTGTGAAGATGGAAGGTGACTCTGTATAGCCCTGCACGAGCCTTGTCCAGCAAAATCTCTTCTGTCTAAAGCTAAAGGAGAAAAAATGTTGGCTGTCCGGGTGCAAGGGGATCGTAAAGAAGGCGGAGATAAGCTCCATCACTGTGAAGGTGGTGGCTGTCACTGGTATATTAGATAATATTGTTGCTGGGTTTGGGACCACTGGGAAAGATGGCAACACTATTTTGTTCAATTCTCTCAGGTCTTCTGTGAATCTGTAGACAGGGGCCCCGTTCGGGCCCTTGGCGGCCTTCTTCACTGGGAGTATCGGTGTGTTACATTGGCTGTATTGAAACATATGCTAAATCATTTGGCGCACTGCCACGTGGTGGCGGTATCTCCTGCAGGGGCATGATAAGTAATGGGACTTCTGTTGTGGTGGAGTTGTCTGTTGTGTTGGCTGTGGTGATGGAGTGGGCAAGAGAGTGGGCTACATCAATTACTGCACATGTGTGTATTAGCTGTTTCCATTTTTGTAATTTTTCTATAGCATATTTAAGCGTGTCCTGCAAATTAGACTCCTCCCATGTCATTAAATCTGAGTCTGTGAATCCGAACTTCCCCACTTCCCAATCATATGGTGCTGGTAGTTGGGCACAACTACCTGTGGTTGTCTGGGTGTCGGCTTGTTTAGCATATGCCAAATGAGCTTGGGGTGCTTCGTTCATTAACTCTGCTCGTGCTAAGGACAGTGTTTTCTCTAAGTACCTCCTATTCTGTGGTTGTATAAAGGAGTCCATCTTGTGATTCATCCTCAAATAATTACTGCCACAGTCTGTCTATTAGTTTAGGTATTTTAACCTGTTTCTTAACACATTCTTTGAAAATACTATGTTTCTTAATATTGTAGTCTGAAGCGGCTTGGACCACTGTTTCTCTCACTAGTTTCAGAGTTCCCAGGTCTTGGACAGCGTCCAATTCCGGTCTCGCAACCCTATCTTTCAATGATCTGTGTACAAAGGTTATGGCTGCCTCTCGTTCCCCGGGAGTTAGCTCAGCGTGTTCTGGCTCAGGTGCATGCAGCGGTGAATCACCACCCAGGCATCCCAAGAGAATGTCTTCGAGGAGTTGGTCTTCCACCCCTGCCCCACCTTCTACCTTCACTTCTTCTTTAACTTGGACACATGGGAATGCGCCTACTACGTCTAGCTGATGTTTTCTCAATCTGCCCTCCAGTTTTGCCTGTAATACTTTCCTTTTAATTTCCATAAGATCACTGTGGACCTTTGATTTGACTGCGCTGGTTGAACGCATCTCACTTAAAACACAGTCCCAACTATAGAAAGCCTCCCATTCCAGACTTCTAACCATCTTTCCCTTTAAATTCAACATCTGGCGCAAATATGACAGTTTTGTCATGTCATATGTGCCATTACATGGGAACTGTAGATCCGGGTTTTTAGATGTGAGATCGTGCCACTTGTGTGTGTACATAATTGAGCTTAAGCCTCTTTTTATACCCACTATATATGCGGGTGAGTTCTTGGGTGGGGCTGTGGAAAAAGGTAGGGCTAGGACCTTTCTCAAGATTTGCCCGGCGCTAACCGCCCTTGTACCATTCAAGTTTACCAAGCAATGAGGCAGGCGCCGGAGACCAGAAGGCAGGAAACAGAAGTTTATTCCGACGGAGCAGAACACATCAGATCAGACAACAAGGTATCGTCTCGAGGTGCTCTAACAGCCTCTCGGAGGCCTGGCCTCTTATACACTGGTTTATGGCATGTGACCTTCCTTTATTACAATCAGAACTTTGTAAAGCAAGGAAAAGACATCCCCGTAATCCTCGTGTTAATCCCACCCCCATATACCTTCACAATAGAGGTCCTCAACCTGCTGATAAGAGGAGGGGGTCATCACGCAGCTGAGTGTTCCGTCGAGTCTTAGGATGTGTGCGCCTGATCATATCACAGGGGGTGAGGAGGCCTGGATCAATAGAGGGTCCTTTGAAGGAGAGCGACCTCATACAATAAGGGGCAGTAAATGATATCTCCCGGCTTAGGCAGTGGCCTCGGACCTGTGTGGACAGTCGGACACGGGGTGAGGGGCCATCAATGGAGTGGTATTCATGCTGCGTGGACAATCCAGCGCAGAGGGGAGGTTTATCAACAGAGGGGCATTCATGGGAGGAGAGGAGGTGTTGGTCAGGCGCTGGCGTGACTCCCAAGGACAGGGTCATGCAGAAGGGTCATGCTCATAAGGAGGAGGGAGGGGGAGCCAGGGTGCGCGGAGGATGCTTGCTGGGTCAGAGGGGCGCGCTGGTGATCGATCGTGGACAGGGAGACCATGATATCTAAAATGGCTGCCGTGCACGTAGTACATAGGTGACAAGCTGGCGCAGATGATGTTCAGATCGCAAACTAAAATTCCACAGTCCTCCCTTTTAACATGTCTCGCCAACTTGTCAGTTCGGATTTATCCCCATAAGGCCACGTATTTCTACTTCATAGAGGGGGCTCATGTGCTCATTTCGGAAGTCCAAAGTCTTTGGGCACATACAGTTAGAAACAAGGCCGAACAAAGGTGGCAGACATTGGATACCTAGGCAACACCCACATAATATCACAACAGGTACCAGCACGAAGGAAAACAACTTCCAACCCCAATTCTTCAAAGTGTCCCAAAACCAGCTCCCAAGCGACCATCCTTCCTGTTCTTGGTGAACCTCTGAGGACAGTCTGTGGAGGTGTTCAATGGCTTTGTAGACTGAAGGCGAGTTGTCTGGCACGTAGGTGCAGCAGCTGGATCCGATGATGCGGCATGCTCCTCCTCGGTCGGCTAGGACCACGTCTAAGACAAGACGATTTTGAAGGGTCACGAGGCGGACCGCCTGAAGCTCCGCAGTGTTGTTGGCGAGGATGCCAGCCGTGATGTTGATCGTTGTTTCTACTGCCTGGGTCAGGTGTCGGATAGCACGGCTGTTTGCCATTGGGCCCCACAGAGGAACAAGTCCCTTTGCTGCATCCAGGAACTGTGCTCCGGTGGAGTCGGCTTGTCCAAGGTCGTCTGCACGCCTCTGCCGGTGGTGGTTGGCAGGGGCTACATATGTGGGTGGAAGAACGAAGGCAATATAACAGGTGCCCTTCCAACCTCTCGGGAGCCAGGTGTAAGCCTTGGTGCCACACACAAAGTACATATTCGGAGAAGCAACAAAAGAAGGGGGTTCAGCTGAGTCCAATGTTCTGGTGATTCGGCAGGCGCTGTAACCCACCAGCTGCGTTCCCTGGCCTTCGAGACACACGAGACCTGTGACATTGATAACAGACAGGGCCACAGTTAAAGTGGCGGTAGTTTGTTTTTGCAGATGAGTGAAGGTGGTTCTGGCCGGATTGTGGAGCACCTGTACTTCGACTCGTTCTTTGGCTGGAATGTCTTTGATGAAGGTGGCGCCTGCGAGCGCAGGACACAGGGCAGCTGGGGTCTTTCCTGTTTTGTTCAGCCAGAACCCAGAGTAGAAGTGTGACACTGTCCGGCTGGAGGTGGCGTTGTCCCTGTGGCTCTCTTGCATGAGGATCAACCAGGCGAGGCAAGAGCCGTGAACTGAGAAGGGTGAAGGGATGAAGGGGATGGAGTGTCCAGTGGCATGCGGGAGCAACCCGCAGATCCAACAGTTCGTAGCATTTGCAGCAAGGTTGTGTTG
This sequence comes from Lissotriton vulgaris, assembly GCF_964263255.1. Taxonomy (NCBI): domain Eukaryota; kingdom Metazoa; phylum Chordata; class Amphibia; order Caudata; family Salamandridae; genus Lissotriton; species Lissotriton vulgaris. Next base: position 2,050,997,441 of record NC_141685.1, read on the forward strand.
GTGCAACAGTTGCACGAAGGAATTGTTCCAGAATTCCCTGCGCCTTTCTCGGAGCTGAGGCGACAGAGAGATTAGGTGATGCTCTTTCAGGGGTGTTGGCTGTGCAGTAGGTAGCAATGCCTCATGAGCCGGTGTGCTTTCCTCCAGAATCCAGAAGGAGGTCATGAGGAGGAGGCAGAAGAGGAAGACAATGAAGAGCGCAATTGTCTTTGATTTGTGCAGGTTGTCAGTCTTTGGATTTCTATACTGGGTATTTCCCGTTGCTTCCATCATCTTCTTATCTGGCGCTTCCATCATCTTCTTATTTGGCGCTTCCATCACCTTCAAGGGGCTCGGTAGTGGGCAGAACCACAGACTTCGTTTAGCTTCTCTCCCGGCGACCCTTGATTGTGTGTAGGTCACCGTTCTGAGATTTAACTTAGTCCGTGGCCTACTTAGCCGAAGCTCCCTCCTTTCGACGCAGGAAATACCCTTCTCTGGATGGCACAGTGGGATCAGAGAATTTTGCAAGTTCGAGTGCCTCAGTATCGGGATAACAGTCCAATATCGGTCGGTCTTTGCTCAGGAGCTCTTCTTGGGTGCTGACGTTTTCTGTCGTGGCCAGGTTTGCAGAGACCTTCCGGCAATGATGCGCGTGCAGCCAGTGCTTCTTCCCCTCCACTCGGAGTGCCGTTCGGGTGGTGATCAGCACTTGCCAGGGGCCCGTCCACCGAGGTTCCAGACTCTTGGTTCGCTGGAAATTTCGTATCAATACGAAATCTCCCGGTTGGATGTCGTGGCCGGGGCCCCTGGAAGCATCGGGGATGGCCTGCTGCACCTGTTGATGAATGACAGACAACGTTTTAGTTAACTTGCACAAGTAATCAGACAGTAGGACGTCCGGGACGTCATGAATGGAGGTCGGTTTGGGAGCAGTCCAGAGATTCATCGGTCGCCCAAACACGACCTCGTAGGGGGTCAGATGGTGCTTGGTGGGAGTGGAGCGCATCGATAACAAGGCCAGTGGGAGGGCATCCGGCCAGTTAAGTCCAGTGGTGGCCACTATTTTTGCCAGTTTCAGCTTCAGTGTGGCATTATGGCGTTCCACTAGACCAGCGGATTGGGGGTGGAAGACCGCATGGAATCGTTGCTTCACCCCCAACCCCTTTAGGATTAGTTGGATAACCTCAGCTATGAAGTGGGGGCCATTGTCGCTCCATAAAATTCGGCAAAGGCCATAGCGAGGGAAGAATTCCTTCAGTAGTACTTTGGCAGTAGTCATGGCAGTGTTGTCACGGGTTGGATAGGCTTCTACCCATTTGCTGAAGGCACATACGATGACTAGTACATACTTCAGGTTTTGGCATCTCTCTAGTTGGATGTAATCCATCTGAAGGACCTCAAAGGGGTGTTTGGGGGTCCCAAACCCTCCCCGGGGCACTACAGTTCCTTTCCCGGGGTTGTGTTGCAGGCAGATAAGGCACTGCTGAACTAGGCGTCTGGCGGAGTCAGGGATTTTGTCGTTGTGCCAGACTTTGGAAATGAGTTCGATCATGGGTGCAGATCCTATGTGTGCGGGGGAATGAGCCATTGTCAGTATGGGAATCAGATATGAGTCGGGCAGCAACCATTTGCTGGCATCCTTCGTTCGCCAACAGCCCTCCTCATCCTTCAAACCCACCCTTGCCCACTTAGTCAGCTCGTGAGGGGTGCTGGCCGATTGTATGTCTCTGATCATTATCCTTGTGTCACTCCATGTTTCTGCTTGTGACCTGGTCATGTACATGCGTGTCACCGTCCTATTCTCAGCTGTGGTTCGTGCAGTGATGTCGGCCAACGCATTCCCTTGTCCGACTAAGTCTGTCACCCTTTTGTGTGCCTGACATTTGATTACCGCTAATCGTTTGGGGAGGAGAACTGCTTCAATCAGAGCGGAGACTAGATCTCCGTGGAGGATCGGGGTGCCGTGGGATGTCAGGAATCCCCTCTCCCTCCACAGGAGCCCAAAATGGTGGACCACTCCGAAGGCATACTGGCTGTCCGTATATACGTTCGTGGTGGTCCCTGCGGCTATGATGCATGCTCGGGTGAGGGCTATCAGCTCTGCTGCCTGGGCAGATCGTTGTGTGATGCAGGCTGTCTCAACTACTGTTCGGGCTGTCGTTACTGCATAGGCAGCTGAGGTGGTGCCATCTGGGAGTTTGATGCATGAGCCGTCTACCCATAGCTCTCCATCGGGGTCAGTAAAAGCAGTGTCTCGGAGGTCAATCCTACTCCTAGTTTGTTCGTCCGTGAGGGTCATGCAGTCGTGGATGGGAGGAACGTCGGGGTCATTCTCAGGCAGGGGTAACAATGTGGCAGGATTCAAAGTCGTGCATCTCTTTAGTGTGATGTGGGGTGCAAGTAGCGTCAGTTCATACCCTGTCAGTCGTGCGCTAGTCAGGTGTTGGGTCTTTGTCTGATTCAAGAGGGTGTCGACTGCATGGGGTACTAGCACTGTGAGGGAGTTGGAAAGTACGATTCCCTCGCTCTGACGGATAGAGACAGCAGCGGCGGCTACTGCTCGAAGGCAGGCAGGCAAAGCTCTGGCTACAGGATCAAGAGTGGCAGAGAAGTAGGCACAAGGGCGCTGCTTAGGACCAATTGATTGAGTTAGGACAGACAATGCGCATCCCTCCCTTTCGTGGGTGAAGAGGGAGAAGGGTTTGGAGTAATCCGGGGTTCCGAGGACGGGTGCTGAGCAGAGTGCATCCCGTAATTCCTTAAAGGAGGCTTGACACTCAGTGGTCCAAGGAAGCGGGGAGGGGACATCTTTGGTCAGCAGGGCAAGTAATGGTTTCACAATGAGGCTGTAATTAGGCAACCACTGTCTGCAAAAAGAGGTTAGGCCAACCAAAGAGCGGACCTGCTTTTGTGTTTTTGGGATGGGGGTGTCTAGGATGGTTTGGATTCGGTCGGGTGTAAGTTTCCTCCCTTCTTTGGACAGAAGATGGCCTAGGTAAGTCACCTGTGGCTGACAGAACTGTAACTTCTTTTTGGAGACTTTATGGCCATTCTCTGCAAGAAAGTGTAGGAGTTGGACGGTGGCTGTCGTTGCAAGCGGGGTGGTGTCAGCCGCCAAAAGGATATCATCGACATATTGGATCAACACCACTCCCTCTGGTAGCTGGAAGGCATCCAGCTGTCTTTTAAGGGCCTGGCTGTAAATGCTGGGACTTTCAGTGTACCCCTGGGGAGCTCTACAAAATCGGTACGAACGGGATTTTAAAGTGAAGCCGAAGAGATAACGGCTGTCTGGATGGATGGGGATAGAGAAAAACGCGTTTTTAAGGTCGATAACAGAGAAGGTGGTGGCAGTGGACGGGATGAGGGTCAGAATGGTGGTGATATCAGAGACTACAGGATATTGGGGTACAACCACTTTGTTAATCTCTCGCAAGTCGATGATGAAGCGGTACGCTTTCTCATCTCCTTCACCTTGCTTCTTAACAATAGGTAGGATTGGGCTGTTGCAGACATTGCTAACCACCTCTTCAACCACTCCTGCATCTACCAGAGACTGAATGATCGCTACCAGTGCCTTCTCACCCTCTGGCGATATCCGATATTGCGGGAGTTTCGGGAGCATAGCGTCCTGTCGTACAGTTATGTGAATAGGATCAATCATCATTCGCCCCACATCAGAGTCATTTTTGGCCCACAGGTACGGAGGCAGGGTGTCAAGCAGGGACAGGTCAGCGTCAGTTATGGAGCACATGTGTCGTGGGGGAGGGGATCTGGGCATGTCTGGGTTGTCGTACAGGATGACTCGTATTCCATCTGGGGAACACCTAATGGTAGCTCGAAAATGTTTCAGTAAGTCAATACCCATAATGGCGTCAGGGGAGTTGGAGGAGAGTAGAAATGTCGCGTCAGTAGTGTTGTTTTCTAGGTCAAAGGAAATAGGTACGGACAGGGGGTTAGTGGAGGGCGTCCCATCGAAACCTATCGACGTTATGTGTGAGCCAGACAAGGGTGCCCTTGGAATCAGTCGTTTTGATAACACACTACGTGTCGCCCCAGTGTCTACCAAGAATGGAGACTCTGTACCCAAGACCTTAGCGGTGACATAAGGACCTTGCTGGTCAACACAGAGCTCGACTGGATCCCTCCCTTGCCCCTGGCAGTCCTATGCAAAGTCGGGGGCATGTTCACCTTCGGACAGCTGATATTGGTTCTGTCGGGGACGGTCAAACGTGTTCAGTCTCCCTGATCTGTCATTGCTGGTGTCGTTGGTGCTCCCTCGTCCTTGTACTCTATTTCTCGGGCCACCTGCCACATCCCTGGAATCCCTATTTCTATTCATTTCTAGCAGAACCGGACACTGGAATTTCCAATGGCCGAGCCCTTTGCAAAAGGCGCATTGGTCAGTGCTAATGTCTCTCCGTCCAGTGTGGGATGTTGGGGTGTGATCTTTAGGAGGTAGATCTCTGGGGGTGGTTGATTGGTAGTTCCCCCTTTGGTGTTCCCGTCCTAGCGCTATACCCTGTATCTGGGCTATCATTACCCTTTCCTTTAAATCTTTCTTCTTTTTCTCGGACGCCCTATCATTCTCATTCTTTTGGTGCTCGTAATACTGAGCCATCTGAAGGATAGCTGCGGGTTTGGAGGCCCCCCAACTACTCTCACTCGTCTGCAGTTTTTGGGAGACTTCTTGTGTTAGTCCCTTTACATAATTTTGCACAAACAGGTGCTGTCCGGTTGCGGTGGTCATGTCTTGGCCACTGTAGTCGGAGAACACTGTCTCAAATCGGGAGAAGTATTCTGACACATCTTCCTGGGGTTTCTGTCGACAGGCCGTGACTATCGACCAGTCTACTTTTCTTTCCGGGACCAGAGTTTTTAACTTCTGGACCAGTTTGTCTGGGAGTTCCAGTATGTCCTTCACTGGTTTACTCCCCGGCTCTCGCTGTCTATCTAGTTTACCGAGTTGGTCCCAGGTATGTCCAAACAGATCCGTGTGGTCAGCCTTCCGGATTTGCTTCCACACATCAGCTGGCAGGCATAACCCAAAGAACAAGTCAATATCTGCTAAAGTCATTATTGTCGAACCCAAGGCTGTGCCTAATTCGGTATAAAATGCCGTCGGGTTCTTTCTTAAGTCGGGCAGGGTTTGCTTAAAGGTTAGGATGTCTTGTCGGTCCCACGGTTGGTAAACCCAATTGTACACAACCCTCCCCTTTGCATTTTCATTATTAATATCATCGCTCGTTCCCTGGCCCCGTGGCGGGATCCAGTAAGGAGCCGCTTCTCTGATAGGCATCATAGTATTGGCTACTTCTGCCGAGGTTGTTTCAGGGACCGTAACCTTGGCTTCTGGTTTCTGTTCCGCGAGGTGGCGGAAGACCTCAAGCATTTGCATGAAGAGCTCCGTCGCCTCACGTTCAGTCCCATCTCCAACATCAATCTTCCTATACAGTGTTGTTAGTTTAGCGGGACCCTTACTCTGATACCTATCTTCATACGCGTTCAGGGTGTGGTAGCTGAATCGCAAAATGAAATGCCGCCTGTGGCTGTCGGCATGTGAATTATATACGCTCATTGTGTATTCTTCGCTCTCCCTTCGTTCTACCAATGTCTTTGCTATTTCGTTGATCCCATCCCGCTCATCTTTGCTTAACCTACTTAACCTGGCTGATGATTGTTTGCTAGCCTCAGGGTCGTCTGACGAAGTTGTTAATGTGGCTGGTGCGGAGGCCGTGAGGGCCGGTGCACTAGCACTAGGGTCACTTTCACTCACACTCGGGGCTTGCAGGTTTTGTTGGCTGGGAGCATATGGAGGGGGCATGTAGATGATTGGGGGACCTAGCAATAACTCATCGTTTGCCCGTTGTTTGGAGGGTAGTTCAGGGTAGAGCGCAGAGGGGGTCCTAACAGGACATTGGCCTGTTGACCCTGATTCTTGGTTTTGTGTAGCTTCTTTTCTTTCCTTTATTTCCTCTTCTAGTTGCTTTGCGGCCAGGTGGGCTGCCTTTCGTAATTCTTTCCCTATTTTTGCTTCTTCTCTTTTCTTTCGTTGTTCCGTTTCTTTGCGCCACATGCCGATACTGTCGAGCATAGTGGGCGTGGTCTTATTCTTCTGGAGCGCTATTTCTAATGTTTTTATTTTATTTTCACTAAAGGAACCTATCAGTGGCCACTGACTTTCAGGGTTCTTTTTCGTATATTTATGCCATAGTCTAGTGTAAGCTATAGCGACTAGTCCATACTTAGTGAACATGTCCTTATTAGGGGTGCCCTCCAGTGGAGCTGGATGGTTCATCTCTAATAAGCGGTCCGGGCTAAACAGGCTACCAACCAGTGGGGAGAAGATAGGCATGACGGTTTACACCGGGGACAAAAGTCTGCACTACCTATCTTATCACAGCGGGCAAAGACTAGACAGAATATTTCTATTCTCCGTTGTTTGCCGGCGGTGAATACCTCAAACGAACCAATACCGAACAATCGGTCAATCAAAACAATTCAGTGGGGAGAATAAGTGGGCACGAAAAGTTATCGTTACCCACTCTTTCTCTCCCTGCAAAGAGAGACCTTGTTCTTCCCTGTTTGCAGAAAAAGAATCTCCAGACAATAATCCACGAACGACAGTTCGGGAAACAGTGGGGGAGGAAGATAGGCACGACGGATTACAATGGGGACAAAGGTCTGCGTTACCTATCCTTCACTGTTTGCAAAGAGAGAGCCTGTTGTTTTTCTCCGTTTGCAGACAGCGAATCTCCAGAGGTTTCAACAAAGCGTAATACTAGTATTATCCAAACAAAACAATTTTCCTCAATTCGTCGTGTTTACACGACCTTACCCGGACCGCATGGACGGTTTCCTGTCCTCTGGATCCAGCGCCCGATCGTCCTCTCTCCTTCGTGATGTTCGCGGCACTCCTGATGGTTCCCAGTCAGGACCGTAGATCACTCGAGAGAGGTCTGTTCAGAACTAGTGAAGGTCGGATGATCGGCTGTCAGACGAGGGTCTATCGGACATGAGCTCTTCCCGATCGTTGCAGTCGTTCACTCTGTCATCGGGACCTCTCCCACTGGATCCACGTGTCGCTGATGGGCCCCACGCTTTGGGACGCCAATTGTGGAAAAAGGTAGGGCTAGGACCTTTCTCAAGATTTGCCCGGCGCTAACCGCCCTTGTACCATTCAAGTTTACCAAGCAATGAGGCAGGCGCCGGAGACCAGAAGGCAGGAAACAGAAGTTTATTCCGACGGAGCAGAACACATCAGATCAGACAACAAGGTATCGTCTCGAGGTGCTCTAACAGCCTCTCGGAGGCCTGGCCTCTTATACACTGGTTTATGGCATGTGACCTTCCTTTATTACAATCAGAACTTTGTAAAGCAAGGAAAAGACATCCCCGTAATCCTCGTGTTAATCCCACCCCCATATACCTTCACAATAGAGGTCCTCAACCTGCTGATAAGAGGAGGGGGTCATCACGCAGCTGAGTGTTCCATCGAGTCTTAGGATGTGTGCGCCTGATCATATCACAGGGGGTGAGGAGGCCTGGATCAATAGAGGGTCCTTTGAAGGAGAGCGACCTCATACAATAAGGGGCAGTAAATGATATCTCCCGGCTTAGGCAGTGGCCTCGGACCTGTGTGGACAGTCGGACACGGGGTGAGGGGCCATCAATGGAGTGGTATTCATGCTGCGTGGACAATCCAGCGCAGAGGGGAGGTTTATCAACAGAGGGGCATTCATGGGAGGAGAGGAGGTGTTGGTCAGGCGCTGGCGTGACTCCCAAGGACAGGGTCATGCAGAAGGGTCATGCTCATAAGGAGGATGGAGGGGGAGCCAGGGTGCGCGGAGGATGCTTGCTGGGTCAGAGGGGCGCGCTGGTGATCGATCGTGGACAGGGAGACCATGATATCTAAAATGGCTGCCGTGCACGTAGTACATAGGTGACAAGCTGGCGCAGATGATGTTCAGATCGCAAACTAAAATTCCACAGGGCTGGCTGAGAATTATCAAAATTCTTTTTACTATTGCTGTTTCCCATGGTTGAGTTGTGTGTAGCAGCTAGTCCTAAACGCCTTACAAATAACTGTTCAAGTATACCAGACAGATGGGTTGCAGGGTGGACTTTAACACAGTAACACGTGACACAATAGGTTGACAGAAATACTTCATATATATTTCAGCCACACAGTATTTGCAAGAGGGCAACAAGAAAGCCATACATCAATCACCCCAACAAGTCATGCAGTGCCAATTCACCAAAGCTGTTTCACAAGGAAGAAAGAAGCCATATCCCAGTTGTTTAGTTGAGCCTTGATGGCCTGTGAAGATAAGTAAGATAGGAAAGAGACCCTGTCGGTGGTTGTCCCACCGGGTCCCAAACCCCCCAAATAGTAGAGCAAGAGTGGTGAATTGCTTCAGACAATCACATAAAACATCTGGGACAAATTCTGGGGTTCCTACGCGGCAGCGCTGTAGAAAAAACCCTCAGTGCAGAGAATGTGTGTGGGTCTGATGTACCTAACCCCAAAGGAGTGAGGGGGAAACCAGAAATTCTTTTAAGTTTGGGATTTTTTTTTTAGAGAGGTGCTCATTAATCGGTCTTTCCAGCCAGTCCCTTCCAGAGGCCAGAGAGTATTATGGACGGGAGTACTTATTTGGCAACGTTGGTAAATGGGTGTGTGAGGTGAAGGTTTTTTATCAGATCTCCGTCAAGTAACGTCCTAATACCCAGATTAAATTATTAAGCTGGCAGAGGAAACCTAGAACCTGGCACCAAGTGAAAACACTCCACCTACCTAGCAAAATTTGGCCACTAAATAAGCCAAGCACATCAAAAGTACACAATAAAAAAATGCAATGAAACCTATAATGATTGAGAAAAGAAACACTGGTGTACCAAGAGTCACACCCCCCTCTTCGTGCCGAGGAGAATCCCGAGGCACGAACCTAGAACTACTCTGGCGCCTAGATGGACGTCTCCATGGGAGGGTGGAGGCGGAACCCAGGCAGGGCGACGGGCGTCAGCCCAAGAGCCAGGAGCGCCCGGGGTGTTCCTCATAAATGCCCAAATATTAGGCCAGCGGCGCGTGGGCGATAGTGCTGGACCCAGATAAGAGCTCATGAGAACAAACAAAAGTACAATCGACAAATACACAGCAGACAATAAACCCTGGCCGCTAATCCGGCCACCCGTATCGCGATACCTAACAGGCACATACACTAGGTGCCAATCTGGGGAGCAAAACTGCCACGTCCTAAAACGGGGTGCTACCTGCTACCACCCACAGGGGATCAAAAGAAACTGCCACAGCTCAACAACGAGGGGCCAACTGCTACAACCCAATACCGGAGGATGGAAATCCTCCCCCAAGTGTACTCACCGGGCTTCGTCCAGTCTGTTAGAGCATACCGACGTCCGCTGCAACCAATGGGAATGGTCTGGCAAGGGTATCCCGCATCCCAGTGGCTGGTGACTCTCTGCGGCGGGGGAGGGGTGCAGACCTTCGCCCTCAATGGCAGGCCAAGGGCCTTCTGATACTGAAATCACCAAAGAGTTACTGCCGGCCAGGAATCCTGCAGAAGCTTGCCGTCACCAGCCACAGAACGCAGGAGACCAAGGCCAGACCCTATAGGACAAACAAATGTATGTGAGAAAAGGCAGCGGACCTCAGGTCGCAATGACAGAGGTGAACACACGCCTGTGGCACAGAAACAAAGAAAGGTCAATAGCGCAGAGAGCGAGAGAGAGAGAGAGCTAGACAGGAGTTACCTCCTGGGCAGTGTGATGACAAAAACAAAAATAAACCATCAGAGCCAATAACAGCAGAATAAAGAAAGCGATCAGAAAAGGGATCACGAAAGACATGGAGTCTGGACAGGCCGTGTAAATATCCCCAGGACACAGGCACACTGGGTCAGACATAGAGAGCCAAGAACAAGAAGAATCAGAAGAGGCAGAAACAACACAAGCGTGCTGAGAGCGAAAAGAGCAGGACTACACCAAAGACAACAGAGAGGCAACAAACAGATCATCCACCGGATCCGACCCTTCCAGCAACAAGGGAGACCGGGGAGAGATAAACAAACAGAATGTTATCACCTCAAGTCCCCGCCCTCAGAAGGGTGCCAAAGGGTCCGATCACCAGTGCCCGCTTCATCGATGTAGCCAGTCAGTTGTAATGGGTCCGCATTCTCTCCACCAAATGTTGAAGCTCAGTAAGAAACTGTGAAAATAAAAGATCAATAGCAACACTGAAATGAACAATTCGCTCTCATGACATTTGTTTGCAAGGTTAATTGGGAACCCAACCAGAATGGAAAATATATGTTCACATGGAGACCTCAGCAAAGCTTACTAAGTGTCTAATTGGTATGACAGTGCAGAGACATTTTATAGGTACAAGCCCGACAGGATGGGCATCATAGCATACGTAACCTGGATTAGACTATGTCCTGCTGGACAATCAATGGAGGGCAATTGTGGTGTGATACCCTTTTAAGGCTCGAAATATGTCTATACCCTGGCGTTGCTGCCCACGTGCTATCTACAAGAGTAGATTTGGGCTTTCCCCTAAAGGAGAAATCTGTGCCTCTGGTATACGTGGACTTGGCGCGGACGTGACCAGCTGGGTCATGTCGACATGATTACCGAAATGTGAGGTTTTGCAATAGCAAGCTGGAAGCTGGCTTGTTTGTTCTCGGAAAGCCTTGCGTTGCTTTGTAGGTTGCAGCTGACTGACACACAAAATGGAGCGTGCGACCAGCGCTCCATTTTGTGAATTCCTGCTGCTGTCAATTCTTTAGTAGCTCAAAGAAGACTATAGGTCTAGCAACATATGCATTTGGTATCATAGAAATATCTGCTTCATCATTACCATACACACACAGATGTTGGAGTGGGGGAAAAGAAGTATTTCTTAGTGGTACACAATGTAAAAGCGCACTAAGTGGTACACATTTATGTCAGGGTATTAATTTACATTGATCCTGTTAAGGTTCTTAGAACAACTTATCCTGCCACCTGCAAGGTTCTCCAGCAGCAGTGATAGATCCAATTTTTAGGCAGCTTTCAAACAGGAGCTATATAATGTTGAATGATCACAGCTGTTGTGGAATGATGCCAGGAATAGCCTATCTCGTAACTGTCAACCAGGGTCACTTCTTGTATGCAAGTATTGTTTCCTAAAGCTAAAACAGATGGGGAGTCGCCATTATGGCCTTCGCTAATCATCTCTTCTATTCGAATTGATACTTTAAGTAGAATGAAAGCCATTCTTTTACAAATAACTGTGCCACTGACCTCGTCCAAAGAGACGTATGAACTACAAGTTGCATGGTCCTCTGCAGAGATACATGCCCTTTTATCCACAAACTGCCCCGTACATTTCGTAGCAATTTTAGGTTGTATCTTAAACATGTCTGATACCAGTGGTATTGTACATGTATTTAAGACACTTTTTTCGGACTGTTAGCAGCATTTGAAGCAGTCCTCTGCATTTTTCCAAACTTCGTGCACTCTGTGTTCGGCGGCCTGCCTTTCATTTTGGGACTTGTAGCAGGAATACTATTCTTGTTCCTTCCGCTACGATATGGCAAGTCCGGTCGGCAGCGACACCCAGATTACCATAGACAACACTCTCCTGGCAATGAAGTGTTGTGAGCACATGATATAGATCCTGGGCCTGGCTCGGTTAGGAGACCTGAATACCACGTGGTTCCTATCATTCCGACCAATCTGGCAAGCTTGCATTTGACCTGTTCTACGATGCCTGCTATGTGGAGAAGAATGCGTGTTGGACATCTGTCTAACACTTCCATCAGGACTGTCAATGGATGTTGATACCTTGCTTGGTTCAGTAACGGCCCATGCATCGTGTTGTCCCCAGCGGCTACCAATCCTGATGACGGCATTCATTGAGATCTCACAGACACAACCTGCTGCTAGTGAGATACGTGGATCGACAAGCACACAGGTACCATCTCCATCTCCTTCAAACTTTGCTAACGTGGCTAACGCTGACGGCGATGCTTCACATTTTTGTGCTATTGGTCTACTTAATGAAGTGGTTCAACTTTCACCTACTGTGGTAGACAATTTCTTTCCCTGCTTAGAGGATGTAATGTTTTCTCCAAACAATGAGAATGACTTTTGAAGTTAGCACACAGCGTTTTTTTTAAGACTCTGTATTCGACCTTCACTTTTTAAAACAAAACTTCCAACTTAAAAACTCTATTTTTCTGCGATTTGACTTTTTCCAAAATTGAACTTTTTTGTTTGGCACAAAGTAATCTGCTCAAAGTAGAACTATTCGTAGAGAACAAGAATTCTTTGAAACTCTTCCAAGTGACAATATTTGACCTTGTCCACAACCGGAACAGTTTATATATTCTGTCAAGGAATGGTCTTGACTTTTCTTCTGTATTTCAGAGCCATTTCATAAAGGTTATTTCATGACTCATTTTGATAAGCATTTTCCAATGTCACACTACATGCTTTGTATGAAAATATTGCTTTTTTAAGTGCGTACGGCACAAATGCTCATCTTTCGTTTACAACCATTTCAAATGCATTTTATGTATTTTTGGAGGGATTTCTTTCACATCATGTTTTAGATATTTTTAAAAAATGCTTAGAATTTTGTAATATCGAACATAAGAAAGTGGAGTGGGTGTTGTGTAGCATTTTAGAATCCAAGCGTAATTTACCCATTCATGCCCTTATATAGGTATAATTCACATTGCCCTTATATAGACATAGATATCATACCCATATTTAGACATAACCCATCCAGTCCAAATAAAGGCATGGCTACTTCCACTATTTCCAAAAAGCCACAACGATTTCTTGGAAAACTTGGCTTCAACAGTCAGGGACATCCCCTTGCTTGAATATTGATTTGTCTTAGAAATCATGGAGTTTTCAAAGCACTACCATTCCCTTGGGGTTCTTTGATGACGTTATGATGTCCGTCTTTACGTCAACCTAGGCACCTTTATGGCATAAATATGCCTACACTTGCCCTAGTAAACCCACGGTGGTGCCGAGCAGCTTGACTATCTGCTTGCTGGACGCAACTCGCTACAGCAAGTGCTGAAGGAAGCCGACGCTCCAGCTGACGCACTGATCGAGAGGCTGCCTTTCTCTTGTTGAGAATCCAGCTCCAGTGTTTCCAAGCTCCCCTCGCGGGGTGTTGGGAAATCGAGTCCCGAGACAGAGATACCAGACCTCCTTCATTCTAAAACCAAGGTACGAAGCTGATTGGACCCTAAGAGAAATCTTGGATAGATTCTTGATAAAGACAAACTAAACCTATGCTACACCTCACTTACTTCTTCCCTCGTACTAGACTTAATTTAGGTACATTGGGGTAGGCGTACTTTAGAAGCACCAGTTGAGTACTTTTTAGCCTTTGTTATTTATGTATGTATTTATCTATGGTCTAGGAACCATACACTGCTTTTACAGTATTATTTTGTAATACTCTTCTTACTGTACGCATCATACTTTGCAACCTGTATTACAATTGTAGCAGTTCACTTTACTTGCTTGAGAAAGAAGATTGTTCAATAAACCCTCTTTATTGAAAACGCCCGTCTCTCTATTTCTCTGCATCTCTGATGAACAAAGCATGCACGATCGACTGAGTAAAATATATATCTATTGTTTCCACGACTCTGAAGATCAGTTTTATTCTTGGGGAAACAAAGTTGTCATGTTTATGCAGTTTTCAGAAAATAATCCCTTCTTGTGTATTCGAGAAAGTTTCTAGTGACCTCTGAGCTCGCTGGCACTCACAATTAAGTCTAATATATTCGATAGAGACCTAGGCGACCTAAGTCCTACGTCAAATCTATAGGATATATTATCCCAATGCGCAGAGCCTATTGGGAATATAGGAACTACACTACATTTATTATACATGTTTGCTGGGCCGCTGCAGACACATGACCTATTCACACCCTATAAGGACTATGTATCCACTTAGAATTGCTACATGGAATGTGAGGGGCATGCATTCACCATCACGCAGGTATCAGATATACTCATACCTCAAACGCCACCACATACAAATAGCTCTTTTACAGGAAACCCACCTGGTCACCACTGAAATTCAATGCTTACACCGCCGATGGCGTGGCCAATTGTACGCCACAGAGTATTCGGCTTTTGTGCGAGGTGCACTAATCCGAGGGGTCCCGTTTAAACTCACGCAATCGTTGGTGGACACAGAGGGCAGGTATGTTGTGATTAAGGTTACCCTGGACAGTGGACAGGTAGTAATTGCATCACTATATGCTGCCAACGTAGAGGAAGCTATTTTTTTTAAAAGTATATCACGTGTTTTGGCACCATGGCATGACATCCCCAAGTTTCTGGAATGTGACTACAATAGTGTACTAGACGTATCGCTGGACCGTTCCTTCCCACCCCTTCCGGGCACAAGCACGCACAATGCCATGAAGGCGCTGACTAGCTCGGCGACACAATGGCACCTGAGAGATGCCTGGAGACATCTCCATCCCCACGGTAAGGCATACTCCTACTACTCAGGTGCACACGAGGTGCATGTGTGGTTGGACTGATACATGCTTTTGGAGGAGCTGCTCCCGGACATAACTGCAGTCTATTACTTAGGCAGGAGACACTCGGACCATAACCCACATATCTTAGAGGTGTCATGGGAATATCCCAACCCGCAAATCCCAACCTGGGCGCTGCAACCAAATGTGCTGTTAGATGCCCCCTTTCGTAGTCTGCTGGCCGCTAATATGGCCCTATACTTTGAAGAAAACAGAGGCATGGCTACGATTCCTCAGGCAGAATGGGACGCGTTTAAAGTGGTAGTAAGGGGTGATTGCCTCAGTGCGCAGGTGGGTATGCAAAGACAGTTGGATGCCGAACTCACACACCTTGAATGTGGGCTGCTTCAAAGCAAGGAGGAGGTACTAGAGAGAAATACTAGGTCCTTAGAGCAAGACAAAGAGAAACATTCCAGGTTGCTTGAGCGACTTCGCAACCTGAACTATGCAGCACACTCAGCACGCACCCATCATATGCGAGACAAACCCGGCAAGTTGCTGACGTGGCTGATACGGCAAGATGCAGTTTCCGTACCTGTGACATCCATACGGAATACACAAGGCGACAAGGTACACACACAGAGTGCTATACACCACACTTTCATGGAATATTATTCTACGATGTACAGATCCTGTCCCCTGGCCACAGATGCTTAAATACGGGAATTTCTCTCTACCTTAATGCTGCCGCACTTGACAGAGCACCAACAGGTAGAATTGAGTGCTCCTCTACTATCGGAGGAAATCTGAGGTAGTATTTTCTCTGTCTCAAACAGTAAATCTCCGGGTCCAGACAGATTACCGGCTGAATTTTACAAAGCCTACTATGATATATTAATACCGAAACTGCTGCGGGTATAGGCAGTGGCTCTAGATGACTCGGAAGTTACAACTATGCAAAATGAGGCAACGCTGATCTCCCTCTTAAAGCCGGGCAGAGACCCCGAGCTGCTGGGCTCCTACCGTCCACTGGTTCTGTTAAACACAGACTACAAAATACTGGCCTCCACCCTAGCAAGACGGCTAGCTCCGTTGGTGCACAACAATCAGAACGGATTTGCCCCAACTAGAAATACCTCTCTAAATATTTTTAGACTGTTACAAAGTCCAAAAGTATGCAACGTAGAATTGGCCGCGGGCTGGTTGTCTGGTGCTAGACCTAGAAAAGGCCTTTTGATTCATTCGAATGGCCCTATTTAGCAGCGGTCCTGCATAAATATGAGCTAGGAGATGGATATTTACAACTGATACAACTGCTGTACCGGCACCCCACGGTACGGGTCCGCACGGGTAAGCTCATTTCTGAAACAATCAGGGTCAGATGAGGAACCAGACAGGGATGCCCTTTGTCCCCATTGCTCTTTGCCCTTGCTATGGAGCCTTTAGCAGCTCTTCTCCGAGAAAGTGGAGCAGACTGGGGCATCTCCTTACAGGATGGTCTCCACACGGTGTCCCTATATGCAGATGACCTGCTACTGTATGTAAGAGACCTGGATGCAGTGCCACTGACTATATCCGCGTTGTTCCATGTCTTTGAGACGGTGTCGGGCCTCAAGGTATATTGGGCTAAATCGGGCGCTTACTCTTTCCGCGAGAATGTAGCCATGGGGGATATAAGGTTCAACGTAACAACGCTCACTTGGTATCCGACCACGTTCAGGTACCTGTAAAGTAATGTAAAAAATATTTGTAAAGCGCAACTAACACCTGGCGGTTTCTTGGCCCTCGAGCATGGGGAGACAGACAGTCCGCAGGACGAAGTGTTAATTGTAAGCATTACAAAACAAGTGAGTTTTAAGGAGGGACCTGAAACGGGTGTAGGGGGAAGCAATTCTTATGCCTAAAGGGATTGTATTCCAGAGGGAAGGAGCAAGGAATGAGAATCTCAGTCCTGGGGAGGAGCTACGCGAGCGTCGAGATGGCCGCGTGAGCACAGAGCTCCCGGGACCCTCGCCACTCTTCGCAATTTATCCTGAATTTTCAGATGGGCTTTTGAAGATGAACCTATGCTGATCATTTTGCTCTTTAAATGTTTTGAATTGGACTTTGGGAACCGAAGTTACGTTTATCCGAACTTTTGAGGGCCGCCTTGCGGTAAGCCGGGGACTTGGCAGGTTGGCACGCCGGGACAGAGTTGAACAACAATGGCTGAGGGGTCTTCCCCAGTAGCCCTGCATCGGTTTCGGTTTCACTTTTTGGTCCTGGCATTGTCTGACTGCGTGACAGTTCCGTTCTGTCGGAGATTCACCCAGGCTCTGTTGTATCAGAGTGTGGCTTCTCTTCGCTACGCAGTTGTGTCGAACTATATCTCCACCTCGGCCGCACGAGCCTGCTTTTGTGGACTTTTGGTGACTTGCCCGCAGGCGGCCATTTTCACCAGGTCGCACTCTCCCAGTATGGCGGCGAGGCCCGACGTTGAGAAACGGAAAACTAAGGGACCCATTCGCGGGGGTTTGGTCCAAACCAATGTTATGAATCGGTACACACAACCTAAAGGACCCCTGGTGGTGCCAGCCGTACCCCGGAGGACGCCAAGGAAGATTCAACCGCGCCTACTGATCCATCTCTTCAGGACGTCATGAGCTCCATTGCTAGCATGAGGGAGACCATCGGCCAGCAGTATGAGGCTCTAGCTCACAAAATCGTCACGGTTGCTATGGATGTCACCTTGATCAGAGCCGACTTGTCCAAAACCAACGAGAAGGTGAAATCGTTGGATTTGAAAACCTCCAGCCTCACGGCCGATGTGTCGGAACTTCAAACTGAGATTGGCAACTTGAAATCAACTAACGATCTCTTGTCTCATCGACTGGAGGATTTTGAGAATAGGGTGAGACGCAGCAACATCCGTGCCATAGGTATCTCGGAAAACCCCGAGAACCATTCGATGGACCTCCTGGTGGAAGACCTAGTCTTGAACCATCTTGCCCCTACAGGACTGAGCAAGAAACCGGGCGCCCCTCCGAGGCCTATCATTGCCAAGCTCTTTCACTTCAGAGACCGGGATGTTATCCTGCAGGCTTCGAGGGTGAGCGGCCCGGTGAAATTCGAAAACTCTACAGTTAACTTCTACCCGGACTTCACCCAACTCGTCCAGAGGCAAAGGATGGGTTTTCAGGGTGTGAAGAGACGTCTCCGTGACCTGGGCCTGAAATACGCGATGCTGTTTCCTACCAGGCTTCGTGTGGAGTACGAGGACCGGACGACCAGAAACTGCGAGGGACTGGCTGGATTCTCTGCCTGCCCGGAACGACAGAACTGAGCACCCTGGTGGTGCCGAGGGTGGTGAGCCGGAGCAAAAACGATGACTCGGCCCCTGATTCCCGAACACTTGACTTAGTGCAGCTGGGTTCTATAATCTCCTTATTTTTGTATTTCATTGTTGTGTGCCCGAGGGTGGCGGGGGTGGTGGGTCTCTTTCCTCCTCCAGGGTCTTTTTGTAGATTGGGTAATGGTAGGGTGACAGGCACACTGCAAGTTGGGGTGGCTTTCTAGTCTAATGCAGGGGTGCAGGGAGGGGGGAGTTGTAACGGGATTTGGTTGGGGGGTGGGAAGGGGTGTTTTCAATTTTGTTTTTCCACTTCAAGGCATTGTATCGTTTTTTTTCTATGATCCGAATGTTGTGCTCTTTGTGGGGTGAGTTCTGCATCACTTGTTGGGATGGGGGGTAGTGGGTTGAGGTTAATATCTTGGAATGTTAATGGGTTGGGTGACAGGATAAAACGGGGGTGGTGCTGCAATTCTTGTGTTGCCTGTCCCCCGATGTCGTTCTTTTACAGGAGACGCATCTGGTGGGCAACACGTGTCATGCCATGAATAGGTGGGGCTATCGCCTTGTTGCACACTCTGGTTTCACCACTGGCTCTAGGGGAATGGGCATTCTTGTTCGGTCCTCTCTCCCCCTGGAGATCGATGATGTCATCCTTGACTACAGGGGGCGCTACGCCGCCCTCACTGGCAGATGGGAGGGTAGGACTATTTCGTTGCTCACTATATATGTTCCTCCGGGCCTCCAGACCTCCACTTTTTCAGATATCGGGCGGGTTGTGCTGGGACTTCCTGAGGGTACTTTGGTTATGGGCGGGGACTTTAACTCAGTTGTTTCTGGCACCGTAGATCGTCATCCCCCCCAGGGACCTTTTTAAATCCCAGTCATGGCTTAATGGTTTTTTGGACACTTTTGGTTTGGTGGATGGCTGGAGGTTGATGCATCCAACGCAGAGTCAGTACACTTTTCACTCTGGGGCTCATGGAAGTCTTTCTAGACTCGATTACATCCTCATGCCTGCTGCCCAGTCCCCTTCTATTAGAGAGATTCGACACCTTGCCCGGGGCATTTCAGACCATTCCCCAGTGTGGCTTCATATGGATACTGGAGTGAGTAGTGCCGGGCGTGTCGCTCCCATAAACCCCTGGTACTTGCGTAATCCCAAAACCCGCGCCAGCTTGATAAAGTCCCTAGATCAATACTTCCTTGAAAATGAGGGGTCTGTGTCCTCATCTGTGTCTCTGTGGGAAGCCTTCAAGACTGTTATTCGTGAGCATGCCTTATCCTTGATCTCTGAAGCTATGAAAACCAAGAACCAAGAGGTTGTGCGTCTTGAGGCCGAAATTGCCGACCTTGAGAATGACTTAGATTTAGGTGTTACCCATGATAGACTTCACGCCCTTGGTCTAAAGCAGCTGGATTATAAGTCCCTTGTCACTGACGCTGCCAAAACAATGCACAGGGAGCAACAGGGCAGGTTGTATGATGTCTGGGAAAAGGCGGGTAAATTGATTGCGTGGCTTGATAAGAAGGAAAGGGCTAACCGTGTGGTCCCCGTGATTCGGAATTTGAATGAAGAGTGTGTGACTATTTTTGTACGGTGTATTCCCCGGTGTCTGATAGAGATGAGGCAGACTCCCATTTGTTGTTACGCGATATTACGTTGTCATGCCTATTGGAGGTGGACCGAGACCTGATGGAAGCTCCACTGTCTGTGGATGAGATTGAGATCGCAATTCGTTCGGTTCGCTCTGGCAAGGCCATGGGCCCGAACGGTCTGCCCATCGAATTATATAAATTGCGCCCTGATAAAATCGCACCATATCTCCGAGACATGTTTGTGGAGTCACGAGACCTTGGCGCCCTCCCTTGTGATCAGCGATTAGCTACAATTGTGGTAATTCCCAAGGCGGGCAAGCCTCGGGATCGTTGCTCCTTGTACAGGCCCATCTCCCTGTTGAATGCCGAACCTAAAATCCTAGCTAAAATTCTGGCAAACCGGTTGATTACGGTGATTGCCGACCTGATCCATCCGGACCAATCTGGTTTTATCCTGCACCGCAACACCGCACTCAACTTGCGGCGCTTGCATGGTGTTCTCGCGAGGGCGGGGTCACTTCAGGAGCCGGCCATCTTGGCTTCCTTAGACGCCACGATGGCCTTTGATACTATCGAATGGCCTTATCTCTGGGCCGCCCTCACGAAATTTGGTTTCGGTTCGGAATTTATCGGGTGGGTGAAACTGCTATACAAGGAACCACTGGCTCAGGTGGTTGTTAACGGCCGGGTATGCAATTCCTTCACTCTTGAGAGGGGTACGAGACAGGGGTGCCCGCTGTCTCCCTTGCTTTTTGCGCTTGCCTTGGAGCCCCTCGCAGCTTGGCTCCGCTGGGAGCCTTCGATAAAAGGGATACAGTGGACTCCCGATTTTGAAAACCGGATCTCGCTTTATGCGGATGATATCCTCTTATACCTCACCTCCCCCCGAAAGTCGCTTAACGTCCTGTTCGATGTTCTCACCTCGTTTGGCAAGAATTCAGGTCTAGTAATCAACTGGACTAAATCCTGTGTCTATGTGATTTCGGGTGGCCTCCCCCCCTTGCTGCGTAGATTTCCCATTCAGGTTTCGCAAACGGGATTCAAATATCTGGGGATTTTCTTATCATTGGACCCTGTCGCTCGCTATGAGCGCAATTTGCTCCCCCCTCTCCAGAGGTTGAAGCTTGACGTGGTTCGCTGGCGTAGACTGCCACTGTCACCACTCGGTCGTGCCGCTCTCTCTAAAATGATGTCCCTGCCACAGTTTCTTTATGCACTTCAGAACTCACTCGACACCATCCCGGCGAGTTACTTCCGGGAGGTTGAAAGCTTACAGAGGCGGCTTATCTGGGACGGGCGTGCAAGAATTGCTCTCGCTAAGCTAACTCTCCCCTGGTATGACGGGGGCATGGCGCTCCCAGATATCAGGCGGTACTATTGGGCCTCCCAGTTGAGCGTGATTAATCATGCGACCTATGCACCCAGCCCAAACCCGGCATTCGAGATGGACAAGTACCTGTTGCCGGGTGGGAATTACAACAGGGCGCTCTACTCTAAGGTAGCAGGGAGGAGTTTAACAGGACCTACTAAGATTGCCGTGCGAGTCTGGTGTGATGCAACTGCTGCCTTGGGATGGAAGGGTCGATTGACACGTGCAACACCATTGTTTGCTTTGGAGAGATTGGGATGCCTCTGGACAACGAAAGGTTTTGAGAAATGGGACATGATTGGAATTAGCAGAGTGGGTGACCTTTGCGCTAGGGGTGCTGTCAAGACTTTTGAGACACTAACGAATAAATATGAACTGAGTGACAGGGAGTTTTTTAGGTATGCGCAGGTTCGTCATGCCTTGACCGCGGTCTTCGCCTCCGATCCCAACATTCCTTAATCCTCACCGCTGGAAGATCGTGTACTTGGTGGTCATCTGCCCGTTAGTACGATTTCACTAATATATAAAAAGTTGATCAACAATCGGGCAGATCTCCTCGTACGCCTCAGGGAGGCCTGGACTCGGGACGGGCTAGAACTGGATGATGAAGACTGGCAGTCCGCACTATCTTCACCTAAGGAGGTGGCCATTCCCGCCCGTCTCCGCCTCGTCCAGCTTAAGATCCTTCCTCGTGTGTATGTCACTGGTCCTCGGTTGGTCGCCATGGGTTTTTCTGCGGATGGGTTATGTAAGCGTGGCTGTGGATTGAGTGCTACTTTCCTCGATATCATTTGGGAATGCCGAGAGGTGGCCGCATTTTGGAATCAAGTGCATGCTGTGATGGAATGTGTCACCGGGGTTGCTTTGCTGCCTGAGGCCATGAGATGTTTGTTGAATGTGTGGGAGCCGAATTATTACAACGTCGCCCAGACTCGGTGGGCGGCCCTTGGGAACATGATCGCATAGAGAGACATTGCGCAGTTGTGGGGTTCCCGGCGGCCGCCCACCGTGTCAGTATGGAAGGAAAATATGGATTGGTGTATGTTCAGAGAAAAGACTGTGTATTTGGCTAGGGGCAAGCCCGGGGCGTGGACTGCTATCTGGAGTCAGTGGAACACCTATCGAGGAAACATATGTACACCCCCGTTCGAAGATATTCTGGACACCTCTTTGTCCCCCTGATCCGACATTCCTTATCTAATTTCTACTTGTTACTATTTTCTGACTTCCCCCACTGACCCCCCTGTCCAACTCCAATGTTTACAAATTTGCTTATCTTGCAACTGAGGCTCCCCCTCGTACAAGCGCAACTTTATGTTCAATGTTTTAGGCCTTGAGAGTTGTTTCGTTTCTTTTCTTTGTTTTTTCTTTTAAAAAAAAACAAAATACTATTGTATCCTGACTTCATCCTGTGTTGCTACGAACATTATCCTGCACTGCTGCCAGACCTCTAGGATGTCGGCTATGGAACTGTGGTAAACGTTGATTGTTATTACTTTGTCTAGCGGCCGGCCCCTGTGGTTGTAGGCCCATATGTGTAACCATCTTTATTTGCACAATAATCTCAGTCCTCCCTGTTTTTTACGTTTAAAAAACGGGACCTTAAGTAGGGCCAGGTGGGAGGAATGGAGTTTGCAGGAGGGGACAACATATGGGTGCAGTAGTGAAGAGATAAAGAACGGGCCCATACCGGCAGGGACTTAAAAATTATGCAGCCTAATTTGAATTTACAGGCTCAGAGACAGGAAGCCAGTGGAGGGATTTTAGCAAAGGACGGACGTGTTGGTGCTTGGGTTGGTGGTAGATAAGACGTGCGGCCTGATTCTGGACAAGTTGCAGCCTCTCTCTATGTTGGCATCCCGGCCTACCAACTGAAGAGTTGCGGTACAAAAGGGGATGGTGATGGACCATCCATCACCACCCCCTTTTGAACATAGAGAGAGTTGGCGTAGTCTATCCTGGAGATAACTAGAGCCAGCAAGACCAAGGTAAGAGCCTCAGTGGTCAGGAAACGAGCAATCTTTCGAATTTTACGTAACTGAAAAAAACTGGAGGAGACTACAGCATTGATCTGGGGTTTCATCATGAGGTCGTTACTGATGATAACCCCCAGACTTTTTGCTGAGTTGACTGGACTGGGGGGAAGGCCCAACCTCGCGGGCCAAAAGATGGATTTCCATGGGTTGGCAGCCCCCCCGACAAGAACCAACTCGGTCTTGTCGGGGTTAAGTTTGAGGTGGTTCACCCCCATCCAGTCACTGATGTGACAAAGGATAGACTGAAAATTGTCAATGGACTGGTCCGAGGAGTTGATGTCAAAGACCAACTGAATGTCATCCGCGTAATTAAACCTGGGCGTATTTATCTACCAATCCCCTGCGGACATATTGGAGGATAACCTCGTACATGCCATTTCCTCCATAAGAGCGCAGAGGCAGTTCTGGAAGACCCTACCACTCAATGTGATGAGTCACATCACCTTAACCAAAATGATAGTACTGCTGCGACTATTGTATTATTTCGCAAATCTACCAGTATATGTCCCGGTGCATTTCTTTTGGGAGCTAGAGAGATTAACCAGAGGCCTGATCTGGAACACGAGGCGACCCAGAATAGCAATGCGAAAATTATACTAGCCACCGGAGTGTGGAAGCTTGGCAATTACTCATCTGGAATTATACTACTTAGCTGCTCAACTGCAACGGGTCGCGAAGTGGCTAAGTGGAAAAAATCTGATAACAGAAACACACACTGCACCAGCACTGAGGTGCCTACCACATGGGAAGTCTATATCCTGGAACTTTACAAGTGGACCAAGGCCAACAAAGTAACCTAGGCCTCGAAACTGCAAAATGGCTGATCACTAAGAGATGGAAACACAAAGACCCCCCGGAGGCACTTCACTGGCGAAAATCTTTAGAGGTCTGGGCGCAGGCAGAGACCACTATCCTTCACAGGGAAGAAACAGCAGGGTTGTGAAAGTATCCTATCGCACAGTCCTGGGATGATGGTCTCAAAGCCCTTACACAAACTGATGCCACACTGTGTGCACCCTCCACACAGCAAGCAGGAGACGATGCCTGACATGACACGTGGGTGTAGTGGATACACTACAATCAGGGGAACTCTTGGACACAGCGATTAGGGATGGGCACTGACCTCACACTCCTTAATAACTACTTGTAAACATGACATCTGTTACAAGATACTCTACTTC
Source organism: Lissotriton vulgaris (assembly GCF_964263255.1). NCBI lineage: Eukaryota > Metazoa > Chordata > Amphibia > Caudata > Salamandridae > Lissotriton > Lissotriton vulgaris. The sequence continues at coordinate 2,051,021,458 of NC_141685.1, forward strand.
CCAATCACCTGTGCATGGCGTTTGTGCGACGGTCCGCACTCAACTTGATCAGGCAACCTAGATCTGACTACACTTGAATGGCACTTTATGTATCAATTATACATTTCCTTGCACATTTGATGTCTCCCCTTCTTTTGATTTGATTTTTATCTGGCTACTGTGAGAAGTTGGCCTGGTATATAATGCTCACTAATTCTTAGTGATCACTTTGCACCATGCCAAGTAACCCTTATGATGATGGTTGTAATTCAACCTTGTAGACCAGTTATCCTAGTGGCAACGTGGACAAAGCAGTCTTAGGCTAAACTCTGAAAGGCATTTATTTTTATTTTATAGCATTTGTAAGGCGCGCAGCTACCCACAAAGGGTTTCCCGGCGCCGAAAGGAGGATCACGAGCCCAGCTAACCAGAAAGGGAGTCCAGGGTACTTATAGGTCAAACAGCCAGGTCTTTACGCTTTTCCTAAAGATCCTGTAGTTTTCCTCTTTGCGTATTTGAATGGGCAGAGTGTTCCACAGGGTTGGACCCAGATGAGAGAATGTGAAGCCAGCTGTAATACCATACACAACCCCCTTGAATACCAAATGAAAGGGACACCACACAGATATATATTGAAAATATATATTGGTTTATTAACTATAAAATCCCCTGGACTCTTTATGAGCACAGAAGCACAAGCGTTAAATCACAAGACAGTTTAAAATACATAAAAGTTGCACAATATGGATGAGCCCTAGGGGCCACCTAAACCATATACTAAGAAAGTGGTATAAGAGATACCAATAGGAAAGGAAACAGGCCTAGGGCCTTGGGAATCGCTGGAGCTATTCAAGACTAGCAGTGACTAAGTCGGGAAAGGCCCGCGGGACTCGGGTGCAGTGTTCAAATTGCACGCACTTTCCAATGCAAAGTCTATGGTGCGTAAAAAGTACAAAGTTAGAAAGTTAGGAACCTTCCGAGTGACCTATGGAACTGAAACTTAAGACACAGGCCCTTGAGATGTGTACCAGTGTAGGAACACCGGCGGAGCTGAGTTACCTCACCCACAGGAAGCGGGTGCACAGGGTCGAAGTAGTGTTGGGTTTCGTCACGCTGGTCGATGGTGCTTGGAGCTGAAGATGCTGCAGGCGGCTCGATGTGAAGAGTTCCGGTGGATCCAAGGGTGGATCTGAAGATGTGAAGACCTGAAAGCAGAGGGGACAATGTTCAAAGTCACTAGCCAGTGACTACCGTGGAACCAGATTGGAACCAGGCGATGTTGGGTGCAAACAGGCGTTGTTGGGTAGCTTCTCTCTGCAGCCACGTGGATACCCGGGGTCGAGGACATCCAGGAGTCGGTCACGAGCTGTCCCACGCAGGCTTCTCGCTGTTGGCGGTGTCGGCGACCTGATCGAAGCAAACAGGCCTTGGCTAATGCAAGCCACGCAGGAATCAAAAGATGCTTAACACTCGGACCAGCAAGGTCAGAGCAAGTGCTCCTTTTCACGGGAGCTTGGGTAGGTCTGGAGCAACCAGACCTGCTGTGTAGTTTGTCGGTTTCATCGCCAAGATGGCGCTGACCACGTGGCTAGTGGCCGGGATGGCGCGTCAAGTGGCACAATGCAAAAGGGCCCCACGCAGATCGTAGAGATGCTGGGGGGCTGATCTTCGGTGCAAGGGCTGCTCGGTGGTGGAGCTTCTCAGTCCCCAAAGCACAACGTCGAGGATACCTCAGAAGCTGCGCAGTCAGCTTTTCAAGTGTCTTCCAAGAGGTCCGGTCCCACGTCACTCGGTGCCTCCACGGGTCCCTTCTTTGCAGGAACTGTGGATCGGGCTCTGAGAGGTCTGGGAGTCTGGTTCTTGTCGGGCTCTGGTCTCGGGCTCCGGCGGGAGGCGGCGGCAAAGCAGACGTCGAGTTGCTGGTTGGTGCCTGTGTTCACAGGGTGGCCACTCCTAGGCCACAAGGGAGATTCTCTTCAGTCTTCTGAGCAGCAGAATGTCGAAGTCCAGTCGTCTTCCTAGTTTCAAGTTGATTCAGGATGATCTGCTGTGCAATGGCACTGCTCCCACTCTTATTCCCAATCTGAGGGGTGGATCACCTACTAGGTCCCTCCTCTGGGAGGAACCAGGAAGAGGGGCGGTTACACCCCTTTCCTTTGTCCAGCTCCGCGCCAGCCCGGGGTCTGGAAAGTCCCAGGACCGGTTTGGACTGGCCTATGCACGGGGACACCTTGTGTGCCCCGGGCATGTCTGATTCTATTCAGCCCTGTCCTTCCCAATACACAAAACCCTGTCTGGGGTGGTGCTCGCACCTCCCAAGGCAGGAAACCCTTTGTCCAGGCCACCATCTGCCGAGTTTCGGTCAGCAGCAGGAGGCCAGACTCGTGTCTGTGGTGGCAGCATCCATTTTGTGATGCTGAGGCTCTGGTTAACTTTAACCGGGGTTAAGGCTACACACATGTCGTGTCCCTCTAGAAGGGTGGAATGCTATCCCCGTCGACAGAACTGTCGAGGGGATAGTATTCCAATTCGTATGACACCTTACTCGACATGTTTTGATAAAGCCAAACCAAAGATAGCAAATAACCGCGAGGATTATAATGCACTTAAGAGTATATGGTATGGCAATATCCCGGAACAGCTTAGGGAGTGGTTCCCGACAGCTGCAGACAGGCTCAGCTCATGCTAGAGCACCATCTCCCATATTTCCAAGCACTCTGCCACCAGGATTGATGAGGCCTTCCATAGGAGTGGCTGATAGGAACATATGTGTCCAGTTTAGGGTTAGGCACAGGCATACTGTACCTAAGCAAGAGGTGATTACACCAACTTACCCCAGCTGAGTGATCAGCCAGTTGTGTCAAATGTGGAGGCCAGGCCAGGGGTGGCACAATACATGCTGCAGCCCCTGGTAGGCCTTGGAAACATCTATGCCCTGGGTACCAAGGGTACACTACTACAGGGGCTAATAAGGTGAACCAGTTCCAATTCGTAATGCACCTAAAGTGCATTGGCAGTAATTTAGAGAGAGAACAGCAGGCTGTGGGTCTGATTAGCAGGCCCACAGCTACATTAAGTCATAAACCAGTGAAGCAAAAAAGCAAAAATTTGGGGTGACCATAGGATAGCAGAACCTACTCTCCTACAGCTACGAATACAGGCATATATTTTGTCAAGTCATTGGTGAATAACACTTCTTTTTTTATGAACTATTTACTTATCCTTGTGCCAAATCCAACCAGAATCCCTGTGATTCACTACTGGATGGATGTGCAGTAATGTTTTGGTGTTTGTTTTTGCTTTTTCCTATCAGTGTATGCTTTCTCTGTAGTGAACACCTTTTGCCCTCACATCTATTTTTAAACTGGTCACTAAGGGAATAATATGTGATATGTTTTGTGTGGATCTCACAAGGTTTACTTACCCAGAAGCCCTTTTAAATTTGATTCATTAACAAAAACACATTGTTTCCTCACATTTCTGTGTGGGAAAGTTGTGAGATCAATGGTCTGGCACGAATGTCCTACCACCCAGATCTCCCCCAGGTCTCACGATAAAAATGGCCTGTGACAGGCAAGGGTCAAAAACATTTTTTGGAGGCATCAAAATGATTGATCACAAAACAGCCTGGTTTTGCAAGAGGGTCAACTGCGTTTTTGGTCCCTGACTCGGTGACCATCTAGGGAAATCTACCAAACCCAGACATTTCTAAAAGCTAGACATCCGGGGGAGTTCAGGGAGGTATAGCTTGCGTGGATCCCCCATCGTTTTCTTACCCAGAATCCTGTACAGACTTTAAACTTAGCTAAAAAAGTCCCAAAAAAATCATGTTTGCCTCACATATCTGTGTGGGAAAGTTTGGGTATTACTGGGCTGGCATACATTTCCTACCACTCAGCATTCCCCCAGGTCTCCCAATAAAAATGCTACCTCACATTGAACATAGACTCTACTAATCCTATATAAACAACCAGGGCTGTCTTTAAAGCAGTGCGACCGGTGCCAATATACCGGGCGCCAGTGGCTGATAGTAATTTTAGCAAGGATGGGGGGTGGATAGGACACACACATACACACTTACTCACACACATACATTCAAAAATGCATATACACACACACACACATCCATTCACAACACTCAGTCCCAAATATTCATACAGACACGCATGCACACACCAATCATTAAAAAACAAACCCTTCCTCAGTCCCAGGAGTACCTTGTCACAGAGTGAAATGGGTTCAGAGAGAGTTGCTGTAAGGCTTAAACTGAAGTGCTCAGGTCTGAGGAAATCAGTGACGCTCCTCCTCGTCACAAGGGGCAGAGTCTGGAATACTTTACACGGTTGAAGAGAACACGCTCACAGGAATGTTGACATCTTCAGCCCTGCAAAGTTCAGGTCAGGCAGGCAGGAGGTTGCGCATTTAGTGCATATCTAGCTCCTGGCTGCCTGTCCTTAACAAGAAGTAGTGTGTCTGTCAGCCTGACCATAGCTCAGCCTGACAGACACACTTCTTGCTGGGTAAAAAGTGAGGGCGTGACCCCTCCACCCGTTAGGACAGGCAGTGACTGCCTGGTGCCGTCCATGAGGAATGTTGCATTTTGAAATATTTTACGCGATTAAAAGCACTTGCAGGAGAGTTCATTGTGTGGCCTGCAATTTTCAGAACATAATAAAAATGTTGAGATAATGTACCTCCTGGAGAGATTTTAGTTTTGTCTAGCAGTTTGACTCATCATAAAGTAGTGTAGAGGATTAATGTGCCTGCTGCAAAGTACATTTAAATTGCAGATAATAGATTGTACTTTAAGTAGATATCATAGTGGGAAACTGACTTTCGCATCGGAATGTGCCGGTTGTATTACATTCCTACCAAACAATTCTGATGGGCTCAGTCGGAAAGGAATCTGACTCGGATTTCTGGATGGCTAGCCCGTCTGCCATCCGGAAATTCTTCAGTACTCCCCCGGTCGTCTCTTTACGACTAAGGGAGTACGATGGCAGTTTTTCACTGCCTTTTAGTGTCGGTGTTTCGGGGATGAAAAGGCAGTCAGAAGCTGTCTCTGGGAGCCCCCAGCAGGGCCCCCATGGGTGTGAGGCTGCAGAATGGCGGCCTGGGGGCACCTATGGTGACCCTCTGTTGATCCCTGCACCCGGTCGCAGGCACCTTGGGGTGCCCGCCCCAGGGTGCAGAAATGAACTGCACCCCTGCTTTTCACAATGCAGGCATGCATTGTGCTCGGTCGCATTGTATTGGCAGGGCCGTAACCGACGACAGCAGGTCAGTCGGTTATGGCTCCTGACCAATGTTGGACGGACCTAAGTCCGTCCGACATCGGAATATGGCCCTATGTTTTTTTTTAGGATCAATTCTGTTTATTGGTACTGCAAAAACACCTTATGACACAGAATGTTGCCTTCCAACCCCTTAGGGATGGCCGCGTTATGGTTTTCTTCCATTTCAGCTGCCTGCAACCCTGGGACCGGCAGTATGATATAAACTGATTTTTTTTTAGAGAGAATAGAACAGAGCTGAACAATAAATCCATCCCATCCGCCATCGATCCCTTCAAGCTTGTGAGAAGATCATCAATGTAGCAATAAAATACTAAGGCAAAAAGTGTATATTGCGTAGAGTAACTGGTTTGGGTTGATGCAAGGTCATGGGGGGCACCTCCGGGATCAGGCGAAAAATCTGGAGAACTGATGGACATATCAGTTCCCCAGACTCAGGAGAAAGGATGTATATCAAAGGGGCCCACAGTTCCAAATAGGAGGATTGTACCGGGGTTACTGATAGAGAGAGCTTCTTCATCCCCTGGAAGGATAACAATTTGTGTAGCCAAAAGATTTGATCCAGTGTCTTATCCGTGTCCGACAGTGACAGTATTACCTGGTGGACTGTGTTTAAAGCAGGAGCCATCTGCCTCCCTTTGATGGAGCGTAAGGGATACGTCAGGTTTTTTGGGAGCCCGAGGAGAGTGTAAGCCAGGAATCATGGGATAATGGTGTTGAAAGTTGAATCAATATCATCCAAGACCTGTTCTCGATACCTGAAAGACTCCCTGGTCCATACGCGACCAAGAGAAGATATAAATACCAACCAAACACCGAGTGTTCTTAACGCATGGGGACTACCACCAGTAACGGGACACCACCCCTGCGGCAATTGTAGTATCTGTCACCTAACCTCACATACAAAATTCCTGAACTTGACAGATGGCACACGCTGGGTTCAACGCAGCCACACTAATTGTAACACCGCAAATGTGGTGTACTTGATTACCTGTAGATGCAGATTACAATACGTGGGGATGACATCCAGACGTGTAAAAACCAGAATATGCGAGAATCGAAGCAACATACGTTGCAAGAAATCAACAACGAAACTCACAGCACACTTTTTGCAAACCAATCACACACCTAATGACCTTGAGTGGACAATCCTTGAGCACCTGGAGAGCAGTTCTGAGTCCTTACTATTCGAGAAGGAACAACGCTGGGTGTATCGCCTGGGTACTAATACAATGGGCCTCAATGATGAGATACCTTGGGGCAGTGTATTACATTGATTGGTTAGTTTACCTTTACAGCAATCCCCCTCTTCCTGTCCCTTTTGATGAGAGGTTACAACTTCTGAGTACCAGCTTGAACATAAAGTCACATTTTACAGGGACACAGTCGATATCAGATGGACTGGTGTAGGTCCATAAACATGAACACCATCCTGTGTGTTATATTATACTCCTCCCCAGACTAGGATCTGACCACTCTCCTCTTGAGCACTCCTCTCTTGAGTGCAATACTACACTATTTAAGCTAGGGACGACCACCTTCCCAGCAGTTGCTCCGTCAATTTACTGAAATTTTAAAATAATCAACAACACACATAGTTCGTGACTAGATTCGAACCCGCATTAGTCATCACCTCCTGGGTTGCTAGCTGTTAGAACCGGCTGTCTCTAGTTGGCAGAGGTATACACTTCTGACAAATAGGGATACACCTTTTCTAGTCAGGGCAAGGGGATCACACCCTTTGACACCCCCTGCTCACCCCCTTGGTAGCTTGACAGAGCAGACAGGCTTATCTCAGAGGCTGTGTGTTAAGCATTTATGACCACATACAGTAATAAAGTGAATACACTACAAATGGACACGACACCGTAGTATTATAAAAATACGTATTTTTATATAGGGCTTAGCACAAGACCAAATAACGACAAAAATATAACACAATCTTATAAATACTCTTGGAAGGAAAAATAATAGTTCAAGTGTAGTTTCTTCTTAGCACAAAGTCTTTAGTATCAAAAGCAACTCTTCTTCTTTAAAACACAGTTCTTGGCAACAATGTAACCCACACTGGAGTCACACGACGTTGAGGCAAAGTTAATCCAAAGGTTCGGCGTCGACCGCGAGGAGCGCTACGTCGAGCCCGGAGTCGCACAGACCCCCACAACACAGTACCTTGGAAAAGTGAAGCACTCGATGATCAGCGGCGTCGAGATGTCCGGTGTCGCGTTTTCTGCGTCGATCCGGCCTCGGAGTCGGGGCGACCTGCAGCGGCGTCGACAGATGTCAGGCAGGAGCAGCGCTCACGAGGTGAAGCAGGATACGGCGTCGTCGTCGATGTTGATGTTGACGTTGCAAGAGTGAGCAGCGCTCACGGCGTCGAGAGGGCACAAAGTCGATGCGATCAGCAGCGGTGCAGACCTGGGGTCACTTGGAGCTGGAGCCGAACTCGCTACTCACTGGCGTTGCTGCTGGCGTCATCGGGCCCGGCGTCCGGCGTCGAGGAAGCGGGACACTGGAGCCATTACTCACGATGTCGAGCTGGATTCGGCGACGTCCGTCGGCGTCGAGATCGCTGGATTCTTTCAGAGATGCTGGATTCACAGGTTCCAGCAAACAGCACTTTAAGCAGATGAAGTCCTTTAGCCCTGTGACTTCAACAGGAGACTGGCATTCTTCCAGCCCTTGGAGATTTTCTTAGCAAAGTTTGAGAGTACACACACAGTTCCTCTCTCCTGGTTCCTTGGCAAAAATAAAGAAGCAACTGCAGGATTCCCCCAACAACCAGCACACTGGCAGAAGGGGTAGGCAAGTCCTTGGATCAGCAGGCTTCTTGTCCTTGGTTCAGGTTTCCTTGTCAGAAGTTATCTAAATTCTTGGTTCAGGGGTCCTTCTCTTATACCCCTTTTTGGCTTTGATCCCTTTGTCCACACAGGGGAATTTCCCAACATCTTGGGTCTGTTGTGGGTGTAGCCAGGCAGAGGCACCTGGTCTCTTCACTGAGCAGGGCTGGGTCCTCAGACGCCCAGCAGGAGGTGGAGCCAGCATTGTCACTGGCAGGAGCAGAGCTATCGGCCTCCTGGTAGGAGGTGGGGCCAGGATCGTCCATGACAGGCAGAGAGCCATCAGTCGCCTGGCAAGAGGTGGAGCCAGCATTGTATCAGGCAGGGCAGGCTATCAGCAACTACTCTCCCCCTACTCTCAACGCAAATGTTCCACTCATCCCACACTGACTCATCAGATCTCTGGAGCCACTCAGCTCCTGTCACACACACACCAAACCAGCAGAAACCAGAAATAGTTAGACAAGAAAATAGCCACTTTCTAAAAGTGCTATTTTCAAACCCAGAGTCCAAAAACCATCCACACAAACGGATGCGTGATTAAACCCCGAGTTCAGGGATACTAAACTCGACATTGCACCATGCTCCCCGAGCCAGCTAGGATTATAGCATTAATAATCCTGGCAGCCCATTCTAACTAATGGAGAGCAGGTTACCTCGCAATAGTGAAAAACAAATTGGCTGTAATTCACTATTAGGACATGCCAACTTGGTCAGGCTTGTCCTACCTTATACTTACAATGCACCCTGCCCGTGGGCCTACCATAGGGATGACTAACATGAAGTTAAGGGAAGGTTTAGGGACTGGCAAGTAGGTGTACTTGCGCAGTCTGCGTGACAGTACCAGACTTCACGTATGTCTAGCAATGGCAGACCTTCAGAAATACTTTTTACTGGGCCGCTCTTGTGGGTGGCACAACATGTTCTGCAAGCCCACGAGCAGCATTTGTATTTACAAGCCCTGGCACTCCTGGTGCGCTAGACTAGGGACTGATAGTAAACCAAATAAGCCAAACATGGAATTCAATCAATACAGCAATTTTACATAGGGAGCACTTGCACTGTGGCACTGATTAGCAGTGGCACAGTGCCCAAAGCAATATACCAGCAAAAACATCGTAAAACAGTAGAGGCAAACAGAAAAAATGGAGGAGAGACTCAAGCCAATGATGTCAGGTCTAACACGTGTCCCCTCCAGCTGAAATGTGGGGAGAACTACCCTTGACCTAGGGAGTCCTCATCACTAAGGCGGAAAAATCTGGACAGACAAGCAGCATTGGCCTGATCTGTACCAGGGCGGTGTTCCACCATGAAGTCCATCCCCTGTAGAGAAATGGACTACCTCAACAGTTTTGGATTCTCACCCCTCATCTGCATCAACCATCTGAGGGGCCTGTGGTCTGTCTGAACCCGGAAGTGAGTCCCAAACAGGTAGGGTCTTAGCTTCTTCAGCGCCCAGACCACAGCAAATGCTTCTCGCTCTATCGCACTCCACCTCCTTTCCCTGGGAAGTAACCTCCTACTGATGAAGGCTACAGGTAAGTCTCGGCCCTCTTCATTCACCTGAGCTAGAACAGCCCCCACGCCATGCTCTGAAGCGTCCGTCTGGACAACAAATTCTTTAGAAAAGTCGGGTGCTTGGAGTATAGGTGCTGTGCACATTGCAGTTTTCAGGGTGTCAAAGGCCGTTTGACAGGCGTCAGTCCAGATCACATTTCGTGGCTGCTTACTGGAAGTCAGCGAAGTCAAGGGGTGCACAATGTTACCATAATCCTTGACAAACCTCCTGTAGTAACCCGTGAGACCTAAGAAGGCTCTCACCTGAGTTTGGGTTTTGGGCGGTGCCCAAGCCAGGATGGTATCAATCTTGGGTTGCAGGGGGGCCACCTTGCCACTCCCTACTTGGTGCCCCAAGTACACCACAGAACCCTGCCCAATCTGGCACTTACTGGCTTTGATTGTGAGGCCTGCTCTGCGCAGGGCCAACAACACTTCCTGGAGGTGGTGCAAGTGTTCCTCCCAGCTGGCGCTGAACACTGCAATGTCGTCCAGGTAGGCGGCACTGAAATCCTACAGTCCAGCCAAGACCTGGTTGACCAAACTCTGGAAGGTGGCAGGGGCATTCTTCATCCCAAAGGGCATCACCCGGAACTGGTATAGCCCATCTGGTGTGGAGAATGCTGACCTCTCTTTTGCTCCATCAGTTAAGGCGATCTGCCAGTACCCAGACGTTAGATCAAACGTGCTAAGGTACCGTGCAGCCCCCAACCGATCTATGAGATCATCAGCTCTGGGGATGGGGTGCGCGTCAGTCTTGGTGACTGAATTGATTCCTCGGTAATCCACACAGAACCGAAGTTCTGGTGAAGCACCAGGCGCTGCAGCCTTCGGGACCAAGACCACTGGGCTGGCCCAAGGACTGCTAGAGGACTCAACCACCCCTAAGGCAAACATTTTGGAGACCTCCTCCTTAATGTATGCTCTGACCTTGTCAGTCACCCTGTAAGCCTTGTGCTTCACAGGAGGGCTGTCTCCGGTGTCAACATCATGGACACACCAATGAGTGACACCAGGAACCAAGGAAAACAGATCAGGGAATTGTCCCAACAGTTGGCGACAATCCTGCTTCTGCTCAAGGGTCAGTGTGTCAGAGAGGACAACACCATCCACTGACCCATCTTGCTCTTTAGCACACAGAAGGTCAGGAAGAGGCTCACTCTCCTCCTCCATTCCAGCGTCTGTAGCTAGGAGCATGCCCACTTCGGACCTTTCTAAGTGGGGCTTCAAACGGTTGACATGCAGGACCCTCAAGAGGTTCCTGGGAGATTTCAAGTCCACCAAGTAGGTGACATCGCTCCTCTTCTCCACAACCTTAAACGGTCCAGTCCACCTGTCCTTGAGCGCACAAGGTTCCACAGGGGACATGACCCAAACTTCTTGACCAGGCTGAAGCTCTACCAGAGTGGCATTCCGGTCGTACCACCGCTTCATCTCCTCCTGGCTGGCCTCCAGATTTGCCTGAGCAAGATCTCTGAAGCGCCGAGTCTGGTTCCTAAAGGCCAGCATGTAACTGTATACATCGTGGGGAGGTTTCCTGGGAGATTGCTCCCAACCTTCTTTGACCAGACTCAAAGGTCCTCTTACCGGGTGACCATACAAAAGCTCAAAGGGGCTGAACCCTAGAGACTTCTGTGGCACCTCACGGTAAGCAAACAACAGGCATGGCAAGAGGACGTCCCATTTCCGCCTCATTGGTTCTTCAAGACCCATGATCATGCCTTTAAGGGTACGGTTGAATCTCTCAACCAACCCATTACCTTGAGGGTGGTAAGGAGTGGTGAACTTGTAGGTTACCCCACACTCCTTCCACAGAGACTTCATGTAATTGGAAATGAAGTTGGTGCCCCGGTCTGACACCACCTCTCTGGGGAAACCCATGCGGGAGAAAACACCCATCAGTGTCCGTCCCACCACGGGGGCCGTCACTGTTCGGAGAGGGATGGCTTCCGGGTACCGTGTGGCATGGTCCACTAAGACCAGGTTAAACCTGTTGCCCAGGGCTGTCTTGGGGTCCAGGGGTCCAACAATGTCAATCCCCACCCGGTCAAAGGGGGTACTGACCACTGGAAAAGGTTGGAGGGGAGCCTTCTTCTTCCTTCCGCTTTTCCCACTTGCCTGGCAAGTGTGACAGGTTTTACAATGGATGGCTACATCCCTTCTCATCTGAGGCCAATAAAAATGGGTGACAAGCCTGTCATAGGTCTTGTCCTGCCCCAGATGTCCAGCTAACGGAACGTCATGAGCCAAACCCAGTAGGAAGGCTCTGAAGCGCTGGGGTACCACCAGCACACGGGCTGACCCAGGCTCAGCAGCCTTAGGCTCACTATACAGGAGGTCGTTCTCCCAGTAAACAAAATGTGACCCTGACTGATCACCTGAGGTTTGGGCTGAGGCCTGCTGCCTCATACCCACAAGAGAAGGGCACACCCTTTGTTCTGCACAAAATTCTTCCCTGGAGGGACCACCATCCTGCTGCCAATGGGTCAGCTCGGGCAGGTCTCCCAGTTCAGCAATTTGTTCCCCTGTGGGCTCCAGGGCACCCCCCTCAGGGTCTACCTCCTCCTGGACCACGGGAACTATGGGGGCTGGTTTCCCGCGCCTCCTGCCTCTTCTCTTCACAGCTGGGTCCTGGGCCATACTTTCAGGCTCTGGGACCCTATCAACACCCTTACTTGCTGTCATGGATCGAGTGGTTGCACACACCCACTCTGGCACACCCAACATTTTCAAATGTGTCTCCCTCTCCACCTTAGCCCAAGGAGAGTCTTCTAAATCATTGCCCAGGAGACAATCAACAGGCATGGCGGGCCTCACAGCAACCTGAAGAGTACCTGAAACTCCCCCCCATTCAAAGGAAACTTGAGCTACCTCACACTCTTTCTGGTAGTTGTCAGCAGCTATCACGGGGTAGAATGCGCGGGGAACCACCTGCTCTCTGGACACCAAGTGACACTTGACAGCTGTCACACTCGCTCCGGTGTCTCTGAGAGCTTCCACTCTATGGCCATTAATGGTCACCCACTGCCTATATTTATTAATGTTACTAGGGAGAGGGGGTGGAGGGACCATTTCCATGTCTCCTAGCGAGACCAGGGACATTTCTGCTGGACCCCTCCCACCAGGGACAACCATCCCCTCCCCTCCCAGGGCTACACTCGCCAACTGACGGGGGGTGCACGCGGCGGTGCATTAGAATTCTTCATGGGACACTGGGGATCATAATACCGGTGTCCCACCTGCCCACAAACGTAGCAGGTCATTGGGCCCCTATGAACAGGTTTACCTGTCGGGGCCCCTGGCTTCCTCTCAGGGGGAGGCTGGGAACCTTTCCCTTGGTTCCCTTGGGGATTACTTTGGGGCCCTTTCTGGAACTCCTTCTGTTTTCCCTTGTCCCCCCTACTCTTCTGCTGGGGACCCTGCCCACCTTTGGCTGAGTCTCCCACTGGACCCTTGTGGACCCTGGTACTGACCCAGCGGTCCGCCTCCTCAGCAAGTTTTCTAGGGTTAGATATCTTGCTATCAATAAGGTACTGGCGCAGCTCTGGAAAACAGTTATTAGACAAATGCTCCCAAGCAAACAAATCATAAAGAGCTTCATAACTTTCCACTTTGCTGCCCTTTACCCAACCATCCATGGCTCTGCAAAAAAAAGACACATATTCAACCCACGTCGTACCAGGCAATTTCTTACATTCTCTAAAAGCTTGTCTGTACTTTTCTGGGGTTAGGCCATACCTCAACATTAAAGCATCTTTCATATGAGCATAAGACATCCTATCCTCAACAGGCATGTCTAACAGGGTATCTCTTCCCTCATTCACAAAGGGACCCCACAACCCCGCTTCCCAATCCTTCTCAGGGACCCGGTGGGCAAACAATGCTAACTCATATGCTTTAAACCACTGGCCAATATCTTCATTCTTTTGATAATCTTTTATCACATCTTTAGGAAAATAAAACCTTCTTTCTGCAGGCACAGATGGGATGCTGCCACCAGAGGGATTCAATTCTAACTTTTTAGCTTGGATTTCCAACTCCCTCAACTTGGTATCACGCTCCAAAGCTAACTTTTCTCTTTCAAACTCCAACCTTTTGATCTCCAAATCAGCTTCTCTCCTACCTCTTGCATTCACTAATTCCAACTGCCCATTTATCTTAAGCCTTGCCATTTCCATGTTGTATTCTCGCTCTTTCGCCCTTTCTTCTCTTTCTTCAGGGGAAAGACCTCTGGAGGAAACACTGCTACCGGGAGAGGACACGGCTCCATTCACTGGCGCCTCCTCATCCCCTTCCACTGGCGGTACCACCACCGGATCAGTGGGATCTCTGGCCTCTAACCAGGCCTGCAATGCTTTGAGATATTCCTCTTTTCTTGAGATGCCTTTGGTAGGCACTTTCACCTGCTTGCAAAAGGATTTCAGCTCCTTTAAGCCGTAGGCGTTTATCTTTGCTCTATCAAATTCCTCCACAGCAACAACAGGGGCAGTGACTCCGGTGTCACTTATGGTCAAAACTGGCAGTGTTAAAAAAAATCAAGCTTCAGACAAGCGGAGAACAAAAATAGAATCCTTCCAAATTAGATTGTGGCTGCGCTATGGTCTGCTTTCACTATGTAGCGCACACTAATCACTGCACATGGGTCATAAATGCAAGGTTCAAATCCTCACCGCTGCGTCCAATGTTAGAACCGGCTGTCTCTAGTTGGCAGAGGTATACACTTCTGACAAATAGGGACACACCTTTTCTAGTCAGGGCAAGGGGATCACACCCTTTGATAACCCCTGCTCACCCCCTTGGTAGCTTGGCAGAGCAGACAGGCTTATCTCAGAGGCTGTGTTAAGCATTTATGACCACATACAGTAATAAAGTGAATACACTACAAATGGACACGACACCGTAGTATTATAAAAATAAGTATTTTTATATAGGGCTTAGCACAAGACCAAATAATGACAAAAATATACCACAATCTTATAAATACTCTTGGAAGGAAAAATAATAGTTCAAGTGTAGTTTCTTCTTAGCACAAAGTCTTTAGTATCAAAAGCAACTCTTCTTCTTTAAAACACAGTTCTTGGCAACAATGTAACACACACTGGAGTCACACGACATCGAGGCAAAGTTAATCCAAAGGTCGGCGTCGACCGCGAGGAGCGCTACGTCGAGCCCGGAGTCGCACAGACCCCACAACACAGTACCTTGGAAAAGTGAAGCAGGCGTCGAGATGTCCGGCGTCGCGTCTTCGGCGTCGATCCGGCCTCGGAGTCGGGGCGACCTGCAGTGGCGTCGACAGATGTCAGGCAGGAGCAGCGCTCACGAGGCGAAGCAGGATACGGCGTCGTCGTCGATGTCGATGTTGACGTTGCAAGAGTGAGCACCGCTCACGGCGTCGAGAGGGCACGAAGTCGATGCTATCAGCAGCGGTGCAGACCTGGGGTCACTTGGAGCTGGAGCCGAACTCGCTACTCACTGGCGTTGCTGCTGGCGTCGATCGGGCCCGGCGGCTGGCGTCCGGCGTCGATGAAGCGGGACACTGGAGCCGTTACTCACGATGTCGAGCTGGATTCGGCGACGTCCGTCGGCGTCGAGATCGCTGGATTCTTTCAGAGATGCTGGATTCACAGGTTCCAGCAAAAAGCACTTTAAGCAGATGAAGTCCTTTAGCCCTGTGACTTCAACAGGAGACTGGCACTCTTCTAGCCCTTGGAGATTTTCTTAGCAAAGTTTTTAGAGTACACACACAGTTCCTCTCTCCTGGTTCCTTGGCAAAAATAAAGAAGCAACTGCAGGATTCCCCCAACAACCAGCACACTGGCAGAAGGGGTAGGCAAGTCCTTGGATCAGCAGGCTTCTTGTCCGTGGTTCAGGTTTCCTTGTCAGAAGTGATCTAAATTCTTGGTTCAGGGGTCCTTCTCTTATACCCCTTTTTGGCTTTGATCCCTTTGTCCATGCAGGGGAATTTCCCAACATCCTGGGTCTGTTGTGGGTGTAGCCAGGCAGAGGCACCTGGCCTGTTCACTGAGCAGGGCTGGGTCCTCAGACGCCCAGCAGGAGGTGGAGCCAGCATTGTCACTGGCAGGAGCAGAGCTATCGGCCTCCTGGTAGGAGGTGGGGCCAGGATCGTCCATGGCAGGCACAGAGCCATCAGTCGCCTGGCAGGAGGTGGAGCCAGCATTGTATCAGGCAGGGCAGGCTATCAGCAACTACTCTCCCCCTACTCTCAACGTAAATGTCCCACTCATCCCACACTGACTCATCAGATCTCTGGAGTCACCCAGCTCCTGTCACACACACACCAAACCAGCAGAAACCAGAAATAGTTAGACAAGAAAATAGCCACTTTCTAAAAGTGCTATTTTCAAACCCAGAGTCCAAAAACCACCCACACAAACGGATGCGTGATTAAACCCCAAGTTCAGGGATACCAAACTCGACATTGCACCATGCTCCCCGAGCCAGCTAGGATTAAAGCATTAATAATCCTGGCAGCCCATTCTAACTAATGGAGAGCAGGTTACCTCGCAATAGTGAAAAACTAATATGGCTGTAATTCACTATTAGGACATGCCAACTTGGTCAGGCTTGCACTACCTTATACTTACAATGCACCCTGCCCGTGGGCCTACCATAGGGGTGACTAACATGAAGTTAAGGGAAGGTTTAGGGACTGGCAAGTAGGTGGACTTGCGCAGTCAGCGTGACAGTACCAGACTGCACGTAGGTCTAGCAATGGCAGACCTTCAGACATACTTTTTAGTGGGCCGCTCTTGTGGGTGGCACAACATGTGCTGCAAGCCCACAAGCAAATTACGAAAAAAAAAAAACCCGAAAAAAAAACGAAAAAAAAAAAAAAAAAACACGAGCAGCATTTGTATTTACAAGCCCTGGCACTCCTGGTGCGCTAAACTAGGGACTGATAGTAAACCAAATAAGCCAACCATGGAATTCAATCAATACAGCAATTTTACATAGGGAGCACTTGCACTGTGGCACTGATTAGCAGTGGCACAGTGCCCAAAGCAAAATACCAGCAAAATCATCGTAAAACAGTAGAGGCACACAGAAAAAATGGAGGAGAGACTCAAGCCAATGATGTCAGGTCTAACACTAGCCCTTTAAGACGCTTGTCATGTCAGAGTTCTACTGAATCTGAGTTTTGCGTAAGGCTAATGGATATTTTGTAATTATTGATTCGCAGTTTACCCTGACGAAGGGCAAATGTTTTGCCCGAAATGCATTGGGTCTGAATAAAGAACTGCTCCTCGGAACTACTATTTGCTTCCTTATTATCGTTTTCCGGAAAAGAGGCTCGGATGGGCACACGTGAGAATGAGAAGTCTGATAAGAATGCAATTTGCGCAATATGTGGACTTGGAATGAGATGAACAGGAAAGAAAAGGAAAGAAAAAATGTTGTTTAAAATGGAAATAAGCGGTTTTTACATTAACATACCTCGAAGTGGTAAATGGACATGGGTCTAGTACCCCACGCAGCAGTGCAGCTGGGAGTGGAGCGTGACTGTAGCGCTCCCCACAACATGTTGAGAGTTCTACTGACGTCACAATCCCACGTGGGACCACAAAACCAATCACGCTCGTTTGTTTACAATCCAAGCTACTTTCAGGTTGCCTGCAACTTTAAGACGCGGGGCGTGCCCTTGAGCCACCGACGTCATACACCCACGAGGGCCGGCCGAGCCAATTATGCTCTCTTTGCATTTAAACCGGCCTCGTTACATCCCCCGCACTCCCGGAAGACAGCCGCCGACAGATTAGGTGCACCGAGGGGAGTCGCGGTCGTTGAAGTAAGTCTACCCTGCCAGCCACTTGCAAGCATTTGTGATCCTTGAATCACTTTACCCCGTATTTATTTCTTACGGCCCCCACCATCATCTCTCGTATTTTCCTTCAGATGAACGCAGCGTGAAGGAATCCCACGCTGTCCTCTCCTAAGGGGAGTTACCATGCCTTTCAGGAAGTGAGTCTTTCCAAACTTCCACGATACCTACTATTGCTCCTAACTTCTCCCGCTCTGAGAGGGAACTTTCCGCTGTGTGTGTGTTCTTGTTTCCTTAAAACATTTTTGGGATAGATAAATGTAACATCTTTTAACACTGCATGTTTCTAAATTTCTACCGCTCTTTGACTACAAAGCGAGTAGCACATTGCTCGCTTTGAATTGGAAGCTGAGCAATCACTTGATGCCGACCTCACTATAGGGACGGTGTTTGTAGCTAATTTAGGTGCACCTTATTATTATTATTATTATTATTAAAATTTTTTATAGAGCGCGTAGTCACCCGGAGGTATCCCAGCGCTAAGAACCCTACCTCTACAGGTCAGTGGGCCGGGAAAAGAGGGGGGTAAGGGAGGAAGAGGGGGCTGGAAATCAGGGTTCCGGTCGGGCGAGTTCTTTTAGGGAAAAAGGTGGGTAACCACGGAATCCGAGGTAGCACCTCACAGCTGGTGAAATACAAATTATGCATGACACCTATACCTGCTCATTCATGAGACAAATGCTTATAATTACACCTCATTGAAGAAAGTAATCCTTCTTCTTCATGTTTACGTGTTTGTTGTCTTGTCTGTCTCTTCTCCTTTTACAGGTTTTTTACATATCCCTACCAAAATGTGTAGTGGGTAAATTACGGAAAGAATCCGGATGATTTTCACTGTTTATATTTTTCACATTTAGAGCCTCTCGGGAAGGTACGCCTTAGCGCGCGCACACCACCGGAGGACTTTTTTGTAGGTCCTGAAGAATGCTGAGCTAAACGCAACCTAACAGCAGAAACATGTCGACCAACTCTTGTTTTTGATTAGGATTCCGGTTCCTTAACTAAGAACCTGAGGAGTCCGCTCACTTTGTTTTTAATCAATGCAGGCTGGCCATTATTAAAGATTTTTGTAAAGGCACAACCTTTGCATTTTTTAATATTAAACACATTTGCACATTCACGTTTAGTCACCTCCTAATTTGGGCACTGTTGCACTCACCACATCCTGCTCCGCTGTAACCAGGTGTCGTAGCCCGCTGGGGAGACATTCGGTCACCCCAGCGGGGACCCAATGATGAAGCATGTCACCAACTAGTGGTGAGTGAGGGCCCTTTAAACAAGTAAGGTTCTTTTCCCTCAACCTAACATCGGGTGACCAGCAAGCCCTCTGGCTTTCTTCTACTGAAGATAACCCACTGGGCTCATATAGGGAGATTGAGATTTTCCCGCTAGATGTATGCACGTGTGAGTATTGATCACACATGCATCACACAGCGGTGCTAACATTTAACTTTCACTAGTTTATTTTTTATTTCATCACAGTCACTCCTTTGTTGTTTATATATAAGCTTGGGACAATGCCAAAGAAAATGTAGCAGAATCCTAGCACTTCTGCAGCCCCCTCTACAATCCCCAGAGTGATCTGCATTCCATTTCAGTGTTACATTTTAAATTGTAAGTTTGTGCTTCTTCAGATCAAGCACTTAAAATATGCTGCCTACCATTATGATGACACGCGACTCCTAAACTTTCTAGCCCTCAATGTCTTATGTGACTTTTGCTATACACTGATTTACACACTTGTATGATTCATTGTTTCAGGATAATGTGTGTGTGACAAAGTGCTCTGGCACAGAGCCTGCTCTAAGGCGGTGTGATTGCACCAGGCGCTGACTTCCAGAGGCGCAGTCGTATTTGCAAGTATATCATGGTTTGAAAAACAACTGTTGCCTTTTTCCTGGCCTCCAGCAATTTTGAGGAAACAATAAAAATGTCAAGATAACTCCGGTGATTAATGTTCTTCATATACAGAGAAACCTGAGGTTTGTCTAGTGGAAGTTTTGACTAATAGTGAGGTAGCTCAGTGGGTTACTATACCTGCTGCAACCATGCAGATAACAAAGTGCATATAATGTAAACAGGTCAGCGGGCTACTGCTTTTGTCTGAGGGATTCTTTTGTTACTTGCAGTTAAAATCTTAACATTAAACAGTGAGCTATTAACTGTCATCAAAGAGCTGCATGCAAACTACAAGTTATAGATTAAAGTGTTATGATTCTTTCCCAGCCTTTCATATCACTAATGTTGAAAAAGGGGTTCATTTGGATAGAAATCAATTCTGATAATTAAAAAGAACCTCCAACCATGGTGTTACATTTTTAAGTTCTGAGTTTGTGCTTCTCTAGACCAAGTGCTATTAAACTATACTCTCAGCCAGTATATATGGCATGTGACTCCTACATCTTGTAGTCTTCTGTTGTATGTAACATTTCCTGTACACTGATTTACAAGCCTTTGATTGATTTTCTCTTTGTAGTTTGTGTGATTTAAAGTGCTCTGACACCGTACACTGATATGGGTGGAGCTGTAAAACTAATTAAATGCATCTGATAGAGAGTGGTTATGGAGACGTGAAGGGCACTGTTAAAGGGTGGTAGTGAGGAAATTTGTGGCGGCGTGGTCATTGGAAAGTGCCAACAAACATTGGTGCACTGGATCCCACTAGCTCTGGCACCATATATTAGTATGAGTATCGCTATAAAAGACTTAAAATATGTGAGAGGAGCAATGGATAGCTGAGGGGCACCCCTGGAGGATTGTAGTGATGGAATCCGTGGAGGCGAAGGTCATTGAGTGCGTCAACAAAGATTGCCGCACCTGACGCCAGTCCTACAAATAACAACAATCACATTTATGGTCTTCCCACTTCTACAAGAAAGGCGAACACAATACAATTCCATGGAAACAGTGGGAGAAAGGGTGCAGCCATGACACGGGCCACTCAATTTGTGTGAAAAGGCTGCTTTATTGAAACAGGGGCACATCACAACAAAATAACCTGGCAAAACGAAACCCTCGCTATACATCCGTTAGACAACCCCCGAATCCCACCCCACTCCTACCATCCCCCCAACCTGCCCCACCCTGCATTTAACACATTACCAATGTATTGCACTTAAAACTACCAAATTCTATTATCCCTATATCCCATGCCTGCTCGTATGAATCTGTAAATAACGAAATGTCCTAAACTGAACCTGGAACTACCGGCCTACACTTTCCCTGCACATGGTTCTTTAATGAGAGATAAATCTTTCTTCATGCTATGCATCAGCACAACCCCTTTATCTTCACACATATCATTTTCCACCAAAGGCAGAATCAATATATCTGGGCACCATCCGTCCACCAACATGCTATTCAAATATGGGACCAGCTCTTTCCAACACATGCCTCCTTTCACTTTCCATGTGATCTTAAACAAAGTCTCATTGAAACCTAAATTTTGAACAAAATAACTCTGACGAGCTTGCACTTGGGCCCATTTAACAAAGGAGTGTCCAACTACTCAAATAGCCATCTCCTCGGCCTCTGGAACAGACACTGAATCTGCAAAACCCAAAAAGCAGTAAATTTCACATACTACTGTCCACTGCGTGCATTTCATCCCTCAACCCCCTCACATTATGCCCTTAACACTGTGATGTCCAGCGTCAGAGCCACATCATTTCACCTTCTTCCCAATCCCTACGGCCAGCCGTGGACACCGCACTGATGCTGAAGTAATGTGCCCCATATTTTGCCCCATCGACCCCCCCAGTCTCTGTAAAGCCTTTCTGAGAAGCGTTAACAGCTGATATGCTGCAACTCTTCCACCTGCCCTATGCCTGAAAAACGCTCCACTAGATGTCTTTCAAAAACCCAACCATTGTGACACCCACCAAGGAGGACAGGGACCTGGCGCCAACACTGGCTGTAAAATAATGTATCTACCCTGGCCCCGCTGGTCTGTTTTTGATTGACTCAGCCATATTTGCAGCCAACTCTCATGTGTGACCACGTCCTCCCAAGACACTCCCCCGGAACCTTTATTCCCTAGCAATTCCAACAAGTGAACTACTCTGAAAAACATCCACACAATCAGTATGGGATAAAGGCAGGTCTCCTCCTTGTCTCTGCACACCTCCGCCAACACAGTTATCAGAAGGCACAATAACTGCCACGAAATGTGCTTCCTGGCTTCACCGGCGTGCCCTGTTCCTGTGCCCAACCCTTCAAGATTCTACGTCCCAGTTCACCTGCCGATGGAGCACATCCCCATAAACATTTACCCATAAAGTCAATTCCTGCTATCTTCCCGGCAATGGAACCCCTCATCAGACTTCTCTCAATGACATCCAATATATATTATATGACGTCTTCAGCTCGCAAATACCATTCGTCCTGCCACAGTACAACCGCACGCTAATACTCTGTTCAGGACAGTATATATGTGACCTTTGTGTACTCTGCAAGTGACCCTACACCAATGGTAAGTCACGTACGTACCACAGATGTTGAGACGTGGGCGTCAGGGTCCTTTCGGCATCCTTGGCCACCACACGGAATCTCCCCCACTGTGAAATAGACAAAGCATCTGTAATGTCATTGTCCTCACTGGATACATGCAAAGCTCTGAAAGCAATGTTGAAAGGCAAACAACCCAGCACAAATACTCTCATCAGTTTCAGGACTTGCTCATCCCTGATGATTAACAATTTCCACTACTGCCATGTTATCCACCCGGAACACCATTCTCTTGTGTGCCACTTCCTTCCCCCAGAGCGTTACCATGGCCACTAGGGGAAAAAGCTCACAAAACGCAATGTTCTAACCTCCATTGAGCCAGTGGACTGGCCTGGGTTCGGCGTACCACCTCCCTTGCCAAAAAAGTCCAAAACTTAGGCTACCCACCGCTTCTGAAAAAATCTGAATGTTCCAATCCATGTCTCCAAAAACACCCCCCCTCCCCCACATCCGCAAATCTTTGAAGCCTGCCGATAGCCGGATGTGATGGTGAGGTACTGTTTTCCAGCAAAGCGTATCCCAATCTCTTGCAAAATGTCCTCACCCCCCTGACTAAACTACAAGCAAATTTAAGGTGCTCCAAAAGAACCTGAACCGACTTGACTTTTACTTTCTCACGTGGCAGTTTGTCCCTCAACAATGCCAGTATCTTGACTTTCTTATCCTGAGGCAAAAGTTCCTCCATTTTCACAGAATCAATCTCAATTCCCAAAAATGACAGGTCTGTGCTAGAGCCCATCGTCTTCTCTGGTCCCAATTGCAGATCTCCCATCAGCTCTTGGAAACTTTCCAGTGCTACCTGGAATCCCGCTGAGCTGGTTCAACCCACAATGAAGTAATCATCCAGGTAGTGCGTGACCAACTGGAAAAAAGCCACTTCAGAAATGTGCTGGAACATTCGAACAGATAGAACAACCCATCGGCAATGGTCTGTCCATGTACCAATTTCCCTCAAAGTGGATATTCAAGGGCTGAAAATCATCTGGGTGGACTGTGTACAGACGAAACGCAGATTGTATGTCTCATTTTGCCATTGGTGCCCCTGTGCCCACCGTCACCACTAGTGACATGGCTACGTCAACTGAGGAATAAGACTCCGTGGTCGCATTCTCAGCAATGAAATTATTAACTGATCCTCCTTCCAGCCATGACAACTGTTGGAACACTCTGAATCGGCTTTCCTTTTTCTTGGGTGCTACACCAATTGGAAACACAATCTAATTCTCCAAGGGCCAATCATAGAAAGGGCCCTCCATCCTAGATTCCCTCACCTCTTTTGTCAAGTTTGTCCTGTACCCACTATTCGTGTTCTTTGGCCGTGCTCAGGTTGTCCACCCACCTCATGACCCACCGTCCAGTATAACCAAACCATAACCCCTCCAGAAACTCCTCCAGCAAAACCGTTGCTACTTCTCGACACTCGTATAGCTCCAGCCAGAACTCTAACCTGTCCATCTAAACTGGAATATGAGCCCTTTAGCCCAAACTCATGTATCCCCTTATCTACCTAAGTGCCCGTAAACGGCTGCTGGTGCCCTCTTGAATTCCCTCCTCAGGCTGCTCCCAATGGTTTCCTCCCAAGTGGTAGCCACCTACCCACCCCAAAGCAATAAACCATGGGGTGTCGCTGTCCGCACTTTGAACATTCATGGCGAACTTACAATACTTGCACATACACAGCCCCTTATTAAAGCCCCAGCAATTTCCCCTGGCTCCCTGCTGGCTCTTCCCTGTTCCACCTCCCCGGGTGGGTCACCCCTGAAGGGGCTGATAAATAATGGGCAAGCCGCTGGCCGTGAAAATTGTCTTGCCCCCTTGCCAAGTGCGTCTTGAACTCTTCATCATACTGGGCCCACACATATCCTCCCCTGTGATTTGAGCCTTCCGGATAACATCCATATATTTAATAAGTGCTATACAGTGCTCCAGGAATTTTTCGCAGTACACGCTGTTATAAATCAGGAATTAAACCAATTTTGGATCGTAAGGGGCAGCTTCGGCCTCTTGACCAACTAATTTTCTTCATCTTTGGACCTTACCTCCCGATGCAACAGTTTAAGCATCTCTAGATACTCCCCCTTCTAGATGCACTCTTTGGTGGCCAGCATAAGGTGCACCACTAAAGGTTTTGTCATCGCCATATACGGTAGCTTCTTGAACTTCAATTCCGTACTCTCTGGGCCCTGTTTCTTATCCACTTTATTGCTTTTGTCCACCATATATTTTCCTTTGCTCCGACTACCCTCCTTTTCAGTACGCCACAAGCCCCCTGCCTAAATAGTGGCCACTCCCACATTTGATATATTTCCCTTTCTGTAACCTTTCCCTGCTTCTCCCTGCAGCTTCGCCGCACCCACGCCAATGGAAACCATCACAGGTTTCCCCTTCATGCCCATGGCCTTACCTGGCTCCAGGGAGGGTGCCGTAAAGATACAGTCTGCCTTGCCAGGGCCCATAACTTCTGGTGCTCTTGCTGGCCTCACTGCAGGCCACAACACCCTTGCTGGCCTCTCTGCTCATCCCTGCAATGCACTAGGCAAACATTAGAATTCCCTCCCTTGTCCCCTTTCTCATCATCCTCCCTAATCTCGCCTTCTTCGATGCTCTCCTCATTGAAATCCAACACTTCATTGCTATGCAAAACCTCCTGCAACCATTCCAGGCCACCATATTCTTCTAATGGTGGAGCCCTTGTGGCCGCCCCCCGGTTAACCCTTTGCCGGGTATCCATGGGGGCAGACTGTACCCTTCCGTGCCTCTCCGGCACCCCTATGTGCCGTCCTTCCTTCACCTTCTCTCCAGAGGTCATGCCAGACCTGCCTGGCATTGGGGTCAGCGAGGACATTCTGGGCCTTCTTGTGCTGGCCACGACTGGCTCCCTTGCCAATATCGGGCATGCCATTCTGGGCCCAACCCTCACTTCGCCTCCGTGCAACAAACTGCTGGACTGGTGTGCTGGTTCCCTGGCACAGACCTGCTCCCTCTGCCCTCCTCTTCCTACCCTGTTCTTCTTCCCCCTGCTTACCACACTCCACCTCCACTATATCCATCAATTGCTCACCTTCCTCCTTCCTGCCCTCTACCTCCCCGCTCCATTATGACACTGCTTCAATAAACGCAGGCACTGGCCCCTGAACAACTGCCGCCCCAAACCTTCCTCCCTAGTTGGAGCTCCTCTGTCCCATTGAAGGGACCTCTCTTTTGACAAATATGTGTCAAATTGTGCTACCCTGTCTCCCCTACGAACCTCTTCTCCCCAGGAGTCAAAACATCAAGTCCCCCCCCATGCCCTCGGGTCCCAAGCCAGTTCCTGCTAATCAGGCATTTCATCTTCTTCCCTCTTCCCACACTCCTGCTCTTCCCTCCCTCCACCAAAATCTCTTGTCTGACCTGACAGTAACCCAGAACCAACCTCCTCCTCTGCATCGTGCTCCCATTCCCACCCTTCCTCCACCCCTACTACTCTGCCGGTGGAGCTGCTCACCTCCCTAGGGAGCCCACACCACACCGGCTCACTGCCGTCCTCACCTCCTCCCTGCCCTTTCTGTGTCCTGCTGTCTGCCCTAGCTAGCTCTTCATGCGAGGCCGCTTGCTGGGTTTGCCCCCCCCCCATACATTGGGCCCTTGTTTCTAAGAGGTAAAGCTGATGTTGCGCTGGGTGTGTCACCCTCCCCCCACGTGGCCCCATACACACGTGCACCCGGCCTTGGTAGTGAGCTTGCTGCTCTCCCGGCCCTGCAGCCAAGTGCCGTCTCTCTCCAGCCGGCAACGGCCCAACCACGCCCTGCCTCCAGAATCAGGGCCAGAGCAACAGGACTCGATCCGGTCCAGGGGCAGCCTTAGGCATGTGCAAGCTGTACACCTGCACAGGGCCACCAAACCCCAGGCGCCGCCACGCCAATATATATCCTTAATATAGTAATCCTCTGAGGATGGATACATATTTGCGTGGCGGCCCCTGGCAGGTATTTGGCGGCCTCCGGCTCTGTTCCACTTCCAAACACCCGGACTCCCCCCTCCCCCCCCCTTCACTGGCCTCCGAGCCTGCGTTTCTCGGGGGCCCCCTACCTACGCTCCCTCCCCAGGGCCGCCATGAACCTAGAGCTGCCCCTTTCCCCACCTGCCGTATTCTTCGAGGGACCATTCTCTTCCCATACGAGTGCGGGGAATGAGATTTTGATACCCTTTTTGATCACTTAGATGCTAATCTCATTCATCAATTTGGATCGGTTGTTTTCTGTCATTGAGTAAAAGACAAACCCCGCATAGGTTAAATTAACCCCATAAACTGACGCAACACTGAAGGACCACTTACAACTGATGAAGTTTTAAAAGTTTAATATAAAATCAGAATTAAGTGCATATACAATCCTCTCAGGATAAGATTCAATAAGTATACAAAAGAATACAATCAAAGTCAATTCCAAAATCTATTCCAAATCTGTTCCAAATCTGTTCCAAATCTGTTCCAAATCTGTTCCAAATCTGTTCCAAATCTGCAGATTAAAGCATAGATATAATGTGGTCTCGTTGCGTCATCTACAAAAGAATAGACAAGTTAATTCTGTCCCTACTCTGTACTAAGTGACATCCCTACTTCGCAAGTTCCTTACCTAAAAAGGTGTCAGCAGTTTGACTTCCAAAGAAGTTCAAACTCTCTTAACCCCTAATGGTAACTTATGTCGAGAAGCAGTACCCTCTCTGCCTACCCATCCGCTCTCTAAGGGTCCTCGGCCTACTGCTCTCTTGCGCTCTGCTCTCTCTCAGCGCTCGCTCCTAACTTGCTCTCAGGCCATCTGCTCTCTTCGCTCACTTCTCCCCGGGGTACTGTCCCTAAAATACACAATCACAGTATGGGTGGAACGCCCCTTCGACGCCCACCACGTACTCCTTCTCATATGATGTCATTCTTATCTCTTTCCATAGCTTCATCTCTTCTCATCGTCCGTTAAGTTGACCCTTCTCCTTAGACGCCATCTTCGTCTTCTTGCTGGTGACTTCATTTGACATTACATTTGACACTTTCGGAGCCAAGTCTATCACCTCAACAGACCTTTAGTTCTTTACGGCTGTATTCGTAACCTTAGTTGGTCCTGTGAACGGTCATTTCTAAACAACACTCAAATTCCAAGCGTCTCTTATCACGTTTAGGCCATAAACTTCGTCCGGCATTGTCACCTTAAATCTAGCAAGACCTTTGACTCTTGTCTCGCACATTCAGATCAAGGCTATTCATGACTCCTGTGAGCCCACTAAATTACATACAGCGGACTACACTCCTGTGAACTCTTGGTCAGTTAGGTTAAAATCACATATGACTAAACCTTTTCTAACATTCCTACAAAAGCTTTCTACACAGTATAACCTTTAACACACATTTATATATAATCGAATTCAGTAAAGCAATGATTATAAGTGAATACATTCTACATATAACGCAACATTTATTTTCTCGTGCTTACATCGTGCTATACATTCTCTACACATTTCGTCACTTTACGTTTCGCCGTTTTCTCTGTTTCATGATTACACACGTCTATTTAGTTTTGCACGTTCTACTATTCTTAAGCATTACTATACATTTCTATATTAGCCCACTATGTATACGGGCCTTTCAACTCTAATACTTTATAGAATAGATACATTTCCTATTGCTCATGTTACATCGGCTAACTTTATACTACAAGTGTTAACCTCACGTTATAGATTCCACGTTTATGCGATATGCTTGTGAATATGGTTCATACATATTTTTTATTCAAATTGCGCTCTCTCAGTTCCCCCCTTTGATGACTTCTAGGAGTCATCACTAAATGCAATTTGAATAACACCTTTACACAGAACTAGTTACAAGATTCCCTCTTTTTATCGTTTCGAGAGCTCTTAAACTTTTGTACTGTTGATCTTGTAAAGCAGCTAATTTCCTTTCTTGCTCTCTCATGGATCTTTGTAACCTGTTCGACCTATACCATTTGTACAGTTTCACTAATCCTAACAATGTGATTATGCAAATCAATACTATCAATACAGGTTTTAATATGTACCACACAATGCTTTTACCAAGGTTGGCAAACCAATTTTCAACCTTTCCTACTCCATGACCTACTTTTTCCCAAACATTTGTTTTTGATAAATCTTCGATTTCTTTATGTATCTGTGTAATGTTTTGTATGACTTTCTCAAGTGGTTTTGAATTGTCTGGAATGTAAGTACAACATTCTTGGACCTTCAAAGCCTTGCAAACTCCGCCCTCTTTTGCTAGCAGTACATCTAAAGCAAGTCGGTTCTGCAGAACCATTGCTCTAATCGACTGCATCTCTCCTTCTACTAACATTAATGACCTTGCAGTACTTGCAGATAATCTATCTACAACTGTAGCTAGTCTCCTGATCTTAACATCGTTAAGTATTAAACCTAACATAGGAAACATTGCTCCAAATATGTCTCCAACTACTTCTGCATCTCCTACTTCCCTTTTCGCTCTCGTCGAAGCCTTTCCTTCTACGATCGCTAAATCCTTTGCATGATATATTTTGGGGAAGACAATTGCCAAGTAACACGAACCATACCAATTGTCAGGCAGTTTTACATAGGCATTTCTTCCACATACAAAATATACATTTGGAATCGCTTGCATCCCTTTCATAAAATCTTTCGTATAGTACTCTAATCTAAAAGCATGTTCGCAATTCACTTCACCTACAAATACACTCTCATAGTACGTCTTGCTTCGAGTTAAACATAACTTTCCTTTCTGCGTTCTATCCAAAGCTATTGGACCATTGCTACCTTTCTTCTTGTGTGCTTTTTCTTCTTCGGTCCAATCTGTTTTCCACTGTCCTGACATTTTTAGAATCTTCTGCCTTCTGTATCTGTCATCTACTTGTCCGATGAACTTTTTCTCTACTTCTGACACCTTGCAAGTCAGATTATTTCTGCGTGCGTATGATGTATCTAATGTATCCCAAGGAAGAAAGAACTTGGCTAATCGATCTTCCTTTTTATAATAGTCCCACTTATTCATTTGTTTATAATTCGGAACTTCAGGCAGTACCGAATCATAATTTGAAAAGTAGTACTCAAATCCTTCTCTACCATAAAATATACTGAGCAGTAAACTACATGTAATCCCATAAGTCAATGGGAGATGACGATATCTGATGCCTTCGTCTACGGAAGCCGGCAATTGCATACAAACATAGCATTCTTTGGCCTCCATGGCATCGATATACTCATACAATAGCTTGGCATATGCATTTGACCTAAAGTTTCCCTGTGACTCGTCTACGTGTAACCTACGAGCTTCCTCTGCCAGTAACGCCTTTTCACGGATGACATTGCTCTCCTCCTCCTTCCCAACAAGAGCAGGTTTCAAAGTCGTTACAGGCTTTACGTCTGTGGTTTCCTTTTCAGTTTCATGTCCTACCATGTATGATGTGGTAACTACTGTAATAATAAGAAAAATTACTACTGCTATTAGTGTACCTATTATGCATTTTGCCTTTCGGTTTGGGTTGCCGTTCTCCATGTTATCAAAACAGCGTAGCTCTTTCTTTTGCGAAGAAAAGTTTCTTTTCAAGTCTTTAGTTTGCTTTATTTGCTTTCTCAATCTGTAAAGTGCTCTTTATCAACAAAGTCTCTTTTTCGCAACAATGTCTTTTCTCTTCAGTAATAGACAACCCTAACCCTTCTCCGTCCTCTAAATGTAATCCCTAATTTTATTCTTCTTTCCACTCGGCGCTAGGTTATCTTCTTCTTTATAGCTTACAAAAAAAAAAAAAAAGTCTTTATGCATCTACAATTATTCTCGTACCTGCAGCTTTAACAACATGTTCCAATAATTCAAAACGAACGACTTTTTCTTCTTGTTCTGGTATTTGATGACCAAAAGTCGGAAACTGTAATCTATTTAGCACTAGATCTTTGATCCGACTTAGATATGGGGGTATGGGAAGTGTGAAAGTCAGTAACCCCTCAGTCTCGAGTCCAGGCGTCAACATCCATATCTCCACTGCCACAAATGGATCGAGATCGATTACCTTCACTTCTTTCACTCTCCCAGATTTCTGTCCCCAAGACATCTGCTAGATAAGTCCACTCTGGGGTGGCGTACCTTCTGCAGGGCACACGTGCCCTTCTTGATCTTCTCGGACTCTCAGAACCTGAATCTGTAGTTTCTTCTTCTTGATCCGACTCTTCAGAAATCGGGACAAGGGCTCTTTCTTGATCTGCTTTTAGGCTTGGCCTTCTCCTTCTCTCCGGCCAACTAGCTTCGTCACTCCTTGTCCTCCTGCTCCTCGTTCTTGGACTTGCCTCTTGATCGCTCACAGCTTGTTCATTATCTGATTCGAATTCCCATGTACTCTCTTCTTCTGAGACGACTTCGGTCCCACTGGTGTCCTGACCATCGTCGGCCTGCTCCGACACCGGCTCAGCTTCTTCGATCACCTCTTCAGCTTGGCTTTCCCCCTCTGTAACTTCTCTGCTTTCCGCTGGATTCTCATCCGAGAGAGGAGCTGTTTCTTCTAGAGGTGTTGGCACTCTTCGGGTGTGTGAGGCGTGTATCCAGTTGGGCAAACCTCCACACTTTACTGCAGTGTTCGTAACTAGTATGACTTGGAACGGTCCTCGCCAGCGCACGTCTAGACAGTTCTTCCTGACGTGCTTCTTCACCAGGACCCAGTCCCCTGGACACAGGTCATGGCACAAGTCTTGTGCTGATGGAACCTCTGCAGCCTGGACCTGGAGGGACACAGAATTAATGGCATCAGATAGTCCCTTGCAGTAGTCCAAGATCAAATCGTCTGTGATGTTCAACAACGCTGCAGTCGGAACCGATGGCAATCTCATAGCTCTTCCCATTAGCACCTCGTGTGGAGACAGACCTGTTTTCCTATCTGGTGTGCTACGTATGCTCATAAGAACCAATGGAAGTGCATCAGGCCAATTCAGGGATGTCGATGAGCAAACTTTGGCAAGTCTGGACTTGATTGTACTGTTGATTTGTTCTACAATCCCTGAAGCTTCTGGTCGATAACTGCAATGGAGCTTCTGGTCAATACTCAAGGCTGAACATAGCATCTTCACTACTTCGCTATTGAAATGAGTTCCTCTGTCCGATTCCAAAGAGGATGGCACCCCGAACCTCGGTATCAACTCTCTAAGCAATAATTTCGCTACTGTGAGTGTATCGCACCTACGTGTCGGGTAAGCTTCAACCCATCTAGAAAATATACAGACAATCACTAAAACGTATCTGAGTCTATTGCATTGAGGCATTTCGATGAAATCAAGCTGCATTCTATTGAAAGGCCCCCCAGACCTCCCAATGTGACTCAGTGTGACTGGTGTTCTCTTTCCTACGTTTAGTTGCTGACAGATCGCACAACGCTGACATACTGCTTCTGCCGCTACTCTAAACTTCGGATTAAACCACGTTTGTCTGAATACTCTCACCATAGCATCTCTACCTATGTGTGCTGATCCATGCAATTTCCTTGCCATTGGACTAACAAGTTCATTTGGTAAAACTGCTCTCCCATCTGCAGAGATCCAAAAGTTCATTTCACTTTTTGTACATCCAGCTGTTTCCCAGCCCTTTTTCTCATCATCTGATGCATTTTCCTGAACACATTTTAGCTCATCCCATGTATCTACAGTGTCTAACAACATTGTCAATTCAGTTCTTTCCTGTATTCCCCCCACTTCTACATTGGTGTGAGAATAACCTTGTTCTGCACAGTATCGTGCTACCTCATCAGCATAACGGTTGCCTTGCGACACAAAGTCTACATTCTTCGTGTGCGCGGCACACTTGACAACTGCTATGGCTGACGGACCTTGCAATGCCTCTAACAATAATCTCACGAATTCTCCATTCCTAATTGGAGAACCCGAGGAGGTCATGTAACCTCTTTGAGACCATAACTGCCCATAGTCGTGAACTACCCCGAAACCATACTGGCTATCGGTGTATATGGTGACTCGAATTTTGTTACCTGCTAGACAGGCACGCGTCAAAGCAATAATTTCAGCTACCTGAGCGGAGTGTACTCCTTCCAGGCAGGCGGCTTCCACGACTCTGGTAATTGTACAAACTGCATATGCTGCTCTCAGCTGACCAATATCGTCTCTTACGCATGAACCATCAACAAAGAATATTTCATCGGGGTCAGTCAATGGCTCATCTACGATATCTGGTCTTGGTTTGGTGCATAGTTCAGTCACATCAAGGCAGTCATGATCTGTACAAATTTCATCATCAATCTCATTTGGAAGTGGCATTAAAGTAGCAGGATTCAAGACGGAGCATCTTTTTAGGGTCACATTCTCGGCAGCCAAAATGACTTGCTCGTAGCGTGTGAGCCTGCTATTCGTCAGATGCTGAGTCTTAGTCCTGGTCATTAACAATTCTACAGAATGCGGTACGTACACCACTAACTGATGTCCCATTACCACACTTTCACATCTTTCAATGCTGACACCCGTTGCAGCTACGGATTTGAGACATCCGGGCAACGCTGCGGCTACTGGGTCTAATGTAGCCGAAAAATAAGCAACTGGCCTACGCGCATTTCTGTGTATCTGGGCCAAAACTGCTAAAGCGCAACCTTCTCTTTCGCAGCAGTAAAGCAAGAATGGTTTTGTGTAATCAGGCATTCCTAAAGCCGGGGCACGACATAAGTCCTCCCTCAGCTGCAAAAACGCCATCAAACAATCTTTGTCCCATGGTACCGGATCACTTACTCCCTTGTGCGTCAGTTGTAATAAAGGTTTTGCCTTCAGTGAAAAGTTGGCTATCCACTGTCGACAGTAACCGACCATGCCTAGAAACATCCTGACTTCTCTTTGTGTTTTAGGCGCGTTCATTTTCATGATCGCCTCTATCCTGTCTGGAGACACCTTCCGTTTTCCCTTTTCAATCCTGTGGCCCAAGTATTGCACTTCGGTCAGACAATACTGCAATTTACTTGGAGACACCTTGTGCCCGTTCTCGGCCAAGTGATTTAACAAGGTGATGGTGTCTATCTTGCAAGCTTCCTCAGTTTCTGACGCAACTAGGAGGTCGTCTATGTACTGGACTAGAACCGAGTTCTTGGGCAGTACTAGACTTTCAAGATTTTTCTTCAGCAGCTGGTTAAAAATCGATGGGCTTTCTGTATACCCCTGAGGGATACGACACCATGTTAAAACGCGATTTTCCAGCTTAAAAGCGAAAAGATACTGGCTCTCCTCATCTAAAGGAATCGAAAAGAAAGCCTGGCATAAGTCTATCACGGTGAACCATTCAGCTTGGAACGGTATCTGAAACAATATCACTGATGGATTCGGTACCACTGGACAACATGAAACAACGATATTATTAATCTTTCGAAGGTCCTGGACAATTCGGTATTTTCCACTAGGCTTCTGCAAACCCATAATCGGGGAGTTACATGGACTTCCCAAGATCTCCTTCAGTATTCCTTGTTTAATCATGGATTCGATCACAGGCTTTATTCCTGCAATCGTCTCCGGTGTCAACTTATATTGTGGTATTCTCGGATATTCGGCATTGGGTCTTACCATGATCTTTACTGGCTCAACCCCTTTGATCAATCCTATTTCTTCTCCAGTAAAATCCCACACCTCAGCTGACACTTTCTCCCTCAAATCCTGTGGAAGCTCCTCCACCGTTAGGGTAGGATATAGTTCCACACATTCCTGCGAGTTTACAACTTTAAAATCAGCATCTTCATCGTTCGTCTGCACTTCTACTCCTTCAGGTGTGCAATGTATTGTGCAATTCAGTTTACACAACAGATCTCTTCCTAACAGGCACACAGGGCTAGAATCACAAATTACAAACTGATGTTCATCACTGTAATTCCCTATCTTCACTGACACTGGTTCTGTCAGAGGATTCGTCATCCTCCTGTTTGCGACTCCTACCACTTGAATCGTCTCTCCCGACATTGGTAAACCTGGGACTACCGCTGATCTCAACGTGGATCGAGTGGCCCCTGTATCCACCAAAAACGTCGTAGGACATCCAGCTACTTCGGCCTCTATGTAGGGTCCTCTCTGGTCTACTTCCAGGGCTGCACCTAGAGTACAGTCTTCTTCTCTATTCACTCGTTGCCCTGTAAGAGGATCAACGTAGTAGCATTCTTCTCCTCCTACGAACAATGGCATTTGTCTATAGGTTTTCCCTCCATTTGTAATGCGAGGCGGTTGAGGGAATGGTGCTCGAGGAGTCTGATTCCCCCCTTTGATAAACTTTCCCTTCGGGACTGCTGTTCCCTTTACCATGCTGGGTTGAACCTCATCCTCCTCCTGTTCTAACTCCCCCGTCTCGACATTATAGGGACACTCGCGTCTCCAATGTCCCACCTCGTTACACTGATGGCACCTCGTTGTCTTTTTCAGTGTCGCGATATCTATTCTCGGTCTCGGTCTTTCTTCCTCATCTCGGCTTTGATTATTCTGTTTCTTTACTGGTGTTCCTGTTCCCTGTTGCCTCTGTCCACCCTTTCCAGCTGATTGCATCTGCACCAACATCAGCTTTTCCTTAAGTTTCTTTGCTTTTGAGTCTATTTCGTCGCTACAGTACCTTGCATACCTCAGAATCTCATCTAACGGTTTGTTCTGCCAACAAATCAAATGCTGTTGAATCATTAGGCTTATGTCTGGCCTCAATCCTAGAACAAACTTCGACACAAACTGTCCTATGTCTTTAGGATCCATGACATCCAACCCGCTATACTGTTTGAATGCTTTCAGCAATCTCTCGTAGAACTCGTGAACTGTCTCTTTAGGCTCCTGAGTTGTTCGATCTATCTTAACCCAGTCTATGTCTTGCACTGGCACTTTCTCTTTTAGCCATGCAATTACTCTCTCGTATTTTTCCATGACTCTATCTGATGGACCATTTGTCTGAGCATCTCTCGGAGGCTCACAAGCGGGCCATTCAATACTAAGCTTGCATGCCGTCCACAAATCTCCGGGTACTACGATATCGAACAAGGTGTTCAAATCGATCCACAGTACCTTAGAGATCTTTACGAACCTCTCTACCTGCTTGTACCACTCCACGGGGTTCTCTCTAAGCTTGGGGAAAGAATTAGTAAATGCCGCTAAATCCCCCCTACTCCAGGGCACATGCACGTAGTTTCCGTTCGCGATTTCTCGCAAAGGGAAAGCTTCCATTCGCATTAGCTCTCCATCTTGGGACTTCGCAAGCGTACTCCTTTTGGACCATCTTTCCTCCCATCTATCCAGATCTCTCCATATTCTGATACACATGATTAGTTCCCTTATGTGTACTCTTAGCCCAATCGTCCTACGCTCATCTAGATCCTGATCCGTGCAATTTAGCCTATGGTTGGCCTGTAAAGCTTTAGTCCGTGACATGTCTATCATATACTTGTCTGCCAATTCAGATAATTTTTCATGAGCTGCCCTTGCTTTCCGAGTAACATCCTTAGATAAAAACAGTATTTCATCCGGTTCGTACAGTTCTAACCTTTCTATTGCCACTGTGCCGTCAATTATCTCATCCAAGTCTGATTTTAAACTTGTTACATCAAGCCGTCTTGCTTTTATTTCAGCTCTCAGTACGTCAGTCCTAGGTTGTTCACTTACATCCCTCTCTCCCCCACTACGAGCCCTACGTCTCGGTGCAGGTGAGTTAGGAGGAGTTCTCCTTGTTTCTCTTTGTTCCCACCTCTCTAGATCCCAAGCTTTTCCATCTTCCCTTGGGGTATGGTGGAACGTTAATCCATTCCCCATCACTACATTCCGTCTTTTCGGCTCGGTTTCTCTAGATACAATATAAGATCCTCCGTGCTGTTCTGTATCTCTGCAAACCCCTTGCTGTCTGGTGTCGCTCAATAATATGAAGGTTCCTTTACGTTCCTCCATGTTCCCGCGATCTCGTTCGTGATCACCGGATGCATGGCGAGACGTTTCGCGACTCTCCATATTCCCCTGACTTTGTCCGTGATCACCGGATGCATGGCGAGACGCTTCGCGACTCTCCATGTTCCCGTGATTCCAATGTCGCACATTATTGTCCGGGGCATGGTGAGTGCACTTGAAACTATTTCGGTATTCCTGCGTCCTTCGTTCTCCCTCATTAAGGATGACGCGAGGCACTCCCCCACACCCTGCACTCCTGTCATCGCACATTTGCCTATTGCCACTGGCAGTATGGCAAGTATCTCCTCTGCTTCCTTGACTCCCTCCCTCCCACTCAGGGCTGCTTTCGCCAGCTCCGCAGTGAGAGAGGATCCTGTTATCCTGGTCACTCCATTCTGCTCCTGTTTCTAATCTTTTATTCTGAGTCTCTTCAGCAGCGTCCCATTCTCTCAAATACTCCCTTAATTCCTTATAGGATTTCGGTTTTGGTCCCCTCAGATCCATCTGTCCTCTTTGACCCCCTTGTTCTATCCAGGGACCCGTTGCGGAATCTAGTGGGGTACTCCGACTCATTGGTCCTAGTAACTGCCTCTGGGAATTGGTCGTGTTATTCCTATTCTCCATCTCTGCCCTTTCCCTGTCCCATCGTGCCTGTTCCTCCTGCTGGACCCCTTCTGGGTGGTAGATTGACACTATAGGACCTATGGTAACAGGTACTTGTAGAGCGTCGGGCATTTGATACGACCTTGCATGCTGTGTTTCTGGCACCTTCTGGACCACGAATCTTCCCACTACTCTCTGTTCGGGACTAGATTGAGGTACTTCCTCACCTTTCTTGACATCCCACTCTGTTACTGGGAGTGATTTATATTCCCCCCATCTAGCTCCGTCCCCTTGCTGTAATGCAGGACTTTCGTCTTCTCTATTATACGGAGGTGGTCTATCTGTTAATAGTCTCTCTATCAGATCCTCATCTGGCTCGCTATCCTCATCTTCTTCTAGAGGTTTCTTTTCTCCCGTAGCTTCTAGCATTGTGAACAATTTGTCTGCTTCTATCTTTTGCACCCTCCACTTTTTAGCTTCATCGTCCCATTTAGCATCCTGCACTGCTTTTACTGATCGCCTCACTCTTTCCTGGCGTCTCTTTAAGCTCTTTTCGTGTGCTGCTCTAAACCATGCACTAAGGGCTTCGAACTGTG
Organism: Lissotriton vulgaris; assembly: GCF_964263255.1. Classification (NCBI taxonomy): domain Eukaryota; kingdom Metazoa; phylum Chordata; class Amphibia; order Caudata; family Salamandridae; genus Lissotriton; species Lissotriton vulgaris. The sequence continues at coordinate 2,051,058,572 of NC_141685.1, forward strand.
TTGGCCTCGGTAGAGGTCTTGTTGCAAGCATTACCGCTTTCAGTTGGTTCAATACTTCCAGCTTAAACGTTCCGTATCTCGGAAACGTCAGTTCCTTATTCCCTTCTGTTAGCTTATTCCACTCGGAGATCCATAATATCGAGTGTAAGCCTACATTCACTGCCATATGATAAGCTGGTGTGCCTTCTGGTGGAGCTTCTTCTCCGGCATATAAGTTTCCTCTATCTCTCTTAAAGATCGCCCTTAAACGTTTAAAACACTTCATTTTCGATAATCTACAATTTTCCTCTTTCTCTTCCTTGTTTACGTCCCGATGACAAACCAACCAATCCCTACGCGGCTTTCGCTGAACAGCCTATCCCAGCGCGACTCTACGCTGACCGACCAATCTCAGCGCGGCTCTACGCTGACGTCACTCGTTCCCTCTGCAGCAGTTCTCCTTCTTTCTCAACTCGTCTCACAATCCTGCATGCGTTTTCATTCATACGCTGAAAAATGACTACTTCCGTCCAAGCGATCACTTTTCTCTGACTGTACGGCCACAGTCTAACTGTAATTGTCACCTCAACTGACGAAACGTCTTTCCTCACACGGTCAGACGATCGCCTTAACTGATAAGTTAACTTACACACAGTAAACGTACGACCAGCGTCCGTTACTCATTCACTCACTCTTACGCTCCCCCTATCATCGGTCTGTCGGGCGATCAATGGTACCTCATGACCCCCTTTCAATGGTAGACAAATTACTCTGGGTGTTCGATACACCCGAACCACTTAAGCTCTCCTTGAACTTAAGATTTTATCCGGTTGCGCGCGCTCACAACCTTCCCTCAATCACACTACAGGCATTCAACTCCGCTTGTCATTACAACACAAGTACAACATAAAATACCGCAATCTTACAACGCATGACCCTTATACTCACTCTCGACCGACTCTGCTGCTTTTCTCTCGCACCGTCAGCACCGTCTTCGGCAGGGATTCTTCGTCTGGTCGTCGATGACTAGGGACCTTGGGGTAATCTAGACCTGACCTAGGTTGTCTTCCTCAAGAAGAAAACCATCTTTCTCTGCTACCAACTGCGGGGAATGAGATTTTGATACCCTTTTTGATCACTTAGATGCTAATCTCATTCATCAATTTGGATCGGTTGTTTTCTGTCATTGAGTAAAAGACAAACCCCGCATAGGTTAAATTAACCCCATAAACTGACGCAACACTGAAGGACCACTTACAACTGATGAAGTTTTAAAAGTTTAATATAAAATCAGAATTAAGTGCATATACAATCCTCTCAGGATAAGATTCAATAAGTATACAAAAGAATACAATCAAAGTCAATTCCAAAATCTATTCCAAATCTGTTCCAAATCTGTTCCAAATCTGCAGATTAAAGCATAGATATAATGTGGTCTCGTTGCGTCATCTACAAAAGAATAGACAAGTTAATTCTGTCCCTACTCTGTACTAAGTGACATCCCTACTTCGCAAGTTCCTTACCTAAAAAGGTGTCAGCAGTTTGACTTCCAAAGAAGTTCAAACTCTCTTAACCCCTAATGGTAACTTATGTCGAGAAGCAGTACCCTCTCTGCCTACCCATCCGCTCTCTAAGGGTCCTCGGCCTACTGCTCTCTTGCGCTCTGCTCTCTCTCAGCGCTCGCTCCTAACTTGCTCTCAGGCCATCTGCTCTCTTCGCTCACTTCTCCCCGGGGTACTGTCCCTAAAATACACAATCACAGTATGGGTGGAACGCCCCTTCGACGCCCACCACGTACTCCTTCTCATATGATGTCATTCTTAGCTCTTTCCATAGCTTCATCTCTTCTCGTCGTCCGTTAAGTTGACCCTTCTCCTTAGACGCCATCTTCGTCTTCTTGCTGGTGACTTCATTTGACATTACATTTGACACTTTCGGAGCCAAGTCTATCACCTCAACAGACCTTTAGTTCTTTACGGCTGTATTCGTAACCTTAGTTGGTCCTGTGAACGGTCATTTCTAAACAACACTCAAATTCCAAGCGTCTCTTATCACGTTTAGGCCATAAACTTCGTCCGGCATTGTCACCTTAAATCTAGCAAGACCTTTGACTCTTGTCTCGCACATTCAGATCAAGGCTATTCATGACTCCTGTGAGCCCACTAAATTACATACAGCCGACTACACTCCTGCGAACTCTTGGTCAGTTAGGTTAAAATCACATATGACTAAACCTTTTCTAACATTCCTACAAAAGCTTTCTACACAGTATAACCTTTAACACACATTTATATATAATCGAATTCAGTAAAGCAATGATTATAAGTGAATACATTCTACATATAACGCAACATTTATTTTCTCGTGCTTACATCGTGCTATACATTCTCTACACATTTCGTCACTTTACGTTTCGCCGTTTTCTCTGTTTCATGATTACACACGTCTATTTAGTTTTGCACGTTCTACTATTCTTAAGCATTACTATACATTTCTATATTAGCCCACTATGTATACGGGCCTTTCAACTCTAATACTTTATAGAATAGATACATTTCCTATTGCTCATGTTACATCGGCTAACTTTATACTACAAGTGTTAACCTCACGTTATAGATTCCACGTTTATGCGATATGCTTGTGAATATGGTTCATACATATTTTTTATTCAAATTGCGCTCTCTCACGAGCTACCCCATATCATTTTCCTGGCACCTTGGACCCAGCTTGCTGTCCTCATTTTTCTTAGCTGGGAGCACGCTGCAATCGCCACGGCTACCCTCGACATCTCACAGTGTGCTGGGCACTGCAACCCCACAACCTCCATAGCCATCAGATCCACGCGGCCTTCTTCTTTCAGTCGGCGCATCACCTCATGAACCCTCGCACCTTCCATATTCAGATAAGGCACAGCTTCGCTCCTTAGTACAAAAAAAACTACTCTCCGATACTAAACTACGCCTAATAAACCTGCTGCACACTGCTAACTCCTCAAAACTAACGCTACTATTACAGAAAGATTTCGTTACTAGTGTTCCCTGCCACCAGCCACCAGGTCTCTAAAACCTATATTGGTGACAGGGAGCCCAAAAGCCCTATGCTATTTAGCCTTTGGGCTATTTTTGGCTATGCCGCTGTAGCCCAAACCCCTAGTGTATGGTGCTATATGAATATGATTAGCATAGACACACTAATAGAAAGAAATAATCATTTTAAAAGTGTTATTTATAAAAAAGTGACAAGAAGTGATGAGGCAGTAGGTGAAGGAACTGATAGAAATACAAGCTTTGATTTCGTCAACATTCTTCGTTAGTGTAAGAACGGACAGAACATTCAGTCTTCTTAATATCATGGCTAGAGATGAGCTATATTTTCTGACGATACCTTTAAAGAGAAGAAACATTACCGGTATTTTACCTTCAGTAAATTATTCTGCTCTTATTTTCTCCTGAGTCTGGGAAGTAAAAACAGTATATTTTTCTTAAAACGTACAAAAAACAAGCTCTATTTTTGATTTTCTAAAATTAGTAGATCAGTAGATTAACTTGGTTATGTTTACTGATGATATAGACAGAAGTAACCCTGTGGGGGAGACTAGTCAAACCTTTTGACCATGTACTATTTGTTTCATGTATGTATATCACAGAAGTGCAAATCACTTCAAAGATGTTTTTAAAATTAATTTAGAATTTGAGAACAGGCTCCAACTGAATTCCGTTAAGAAAAAATATATATTTTAAAACCTGTGTATCAGTATTTAACTATTCAGAAATGCTTGCTGCAGGACCACACATTTTTACTAGTGTCCGTAGATATGAATAAAAATATCATATAGGTTACAGTTTTACAAATCGTTGGTGTTTGATACATTTGTATTCAATGAAAAATGTTATACGATAGTCGGTATTCTTTTTTGGGAGTTTATTGCCATCTACTGGAAAGTAGTGGCAGTGCACTTCTGCTACAAAAGAGAATTTACACCAAAATGAAACAGATGTTGGCTATGAAGTAGAGAGATAAAAGTTGTGACTGGGAGCACTTGTCCTGTTTTGCACTTAGTAAAAACTTAAATAAGCAAACACATATATACTCTTTTTCTGTCAGGTTAATATAGATGCAAAGGTTACTTTATTATCCCACATTTGCGGGACTTTTACGGTCTCAGGAGACTTAAGAGTGTTTTGAGGTCTGCATACTGGGATACTGCTCTCCAGCCCCCAGTGTATTTGATCTGACCCCTAAAACATGAAACATCTGCTAATCCCCAATTGGACATATTTAACTTCTAGTAAGGCCATATTATATGATGCAGGAAATACAGCAATAGCATAAAAGATAAATGCCAAATATGGCCTAAAAACATATTGTGCCCCCGATAGGCCGACAATGAAACCTTACTTCAAGCCTACACGTGGCCTGACTGCTGCAAATTCAAACCTACAGAAATACATAAAGGTCAAAATAACCCTGCTATTAAATGTTAAGTAAGTCACCCCTGAGTAGGCCTTGTAGCCCACTTAATTTTCTCATAAAAGTGGGAGATGTCAGAAATTGGGATTGGCATGCTACTACAGTGACGCGACCCAAAAGCTACATTCACTGTATAGGGCAGAAGCTGGACCAATGAGTAAAACTAAAGTCCGATTAAAATATCATTCATCCTCTGTGTATAATATTTTTTTTAAATCCAATTCAAAGATAAGGTTGAAGTTGCTAAATATACAGGTTAAACATTGCCTTCCTGAAGCTCCAGTTGTTTAATTAGTGTTAGCCTACCTGCAGCTGCGCTTCCTGTCAGTAGTTACCTCTTCAAGAGGTGTGAAAGCTATCATCAGAGCAGAAAAAATGGCTACGCCTTTTAGTAGGAAGATTGACTGTGAACCATCCTCTTTCAGGATGGGCAACTAGGGAAAGTTCAGAAACGTAGTGAGAGTTAAATGTATGAGGATGAGGACCACTCATTCATAGTTAACTGTAAATTAATATCTGGGTAAAAGGGGTGCTATCAATTGTATTGTATTGTATTGTAAGGGGTGCTTATAAAGCGCACTGACACCATGGGTTTCCTGGCGCTGGTTGGATGTAAAGGGAACAGAGGGACTAACCAGAATGAGGGAAAAGCCAGGTTTTTAAGAATTTACGAAAGAGAGTCAGAGAATTAGAGGTTTTAAGAAGAAGGGGGAAAGAATTCCAAAGCTTAGGGGCCAGGTAAGCAAATCTCCGGCCTCCAGATGTACAGAGCTTGTACGAGGGGACAGCCAAAAGGTGAAGGTGAGAGGATCTCAGGTTCCGGGATGGGCAATAGGGTCTGATGAGAGATTTCACAAAGGCGGGACAGGGCCCAGCTAATGACTTGAAGATAAGGCAGCCGATCTTGAAGGCCGCCCTGGAGGTGACAGGCAGCCAGTGGAGTTTGGCAAGGAGGGGCCTGGCGGATTGCCACTTCGGGATCCCTAGGGCCAGTCTCGCCGCTTGATTTTGGACCGCTTGCAGTCTAGCCACCGATGTTTTAGGCAGACCGTGGTAGATCGCGTTAGAGAAATCTAAGCGGGAGAGGACGAGGGCCATGATGACCTGCAGGAGGGCATCAGGTGTAAGAAGGTATGCCACTTTCCTGATCCTGCGCAGCTGGTAGATACAGGACGAGACCACCGTCCCCACCTGCGGCCCGAGGGACAAGCCGGAGTCGATTGTGACCCCCAGGCTCTTCACCGAGGCTACAGGGATGGGGGAGGGACCGAGTTCCACCGGCCAAAATTGTGGCCCCCAGAAGGTGGCGCTCCTACCAGGCAGGAGGAGCTCCGTCTTACCGGGGTTCAGCTTTAGCTGGTTCTGGCCCATCCACTGAAGAATGTGGGACATGACTGCCTGAAAGTTAGAAATAGCAGAGGGGGAGTTGAGAGAAAAGATGAGTTGCAGGTCGTCCGCGTAATTAAACACGGTGACGTCCCACTGCCTCAGAGAGAAAAGAAGGGGGCGAAGATAGAGATTGAAAAGAAGAGGGGATAAAGAAGAACCCTGGGGGACCCCACAGGGCGAGTTCTCCCTAGGCGCCCTAAATGTGCCCAGGCTGAGGGTCTGAGACCTGCCGGTCAGAAAGGATTTGACCCAGGCCAACGCCAGGCCTTGGATGCCAGCCTGCTCGACACGGTGGAGAAGGATGTTATGATCCACCGTGTCGAAGGCCGCTGACAGATCTAGTAGTACCAAGGCCTGGGGGGTACCCTTGTCGACACCGTCTCTCAGGGCATCCAGCACGGCCAAGATCACTGTCTCCGTAGAGTGGCCGGGTCTGAAGCCGGCCTGGTTAGCCTCGAGAAAGTTGGAACTCTCGATAAACTGTGAGAGACAGGTGGTGACGTGGGCTTCCAGGATTTTAGAAAAGAAAGGTAGGAGAGAGATAGGACGGTAGTTTGCCGGGACGGCGGGATCAGCCCCTGGCTTCTTCAAAAGGGGCACCAATACGGCCTCCTTGAAGGAGCCAGGTACCGTACCGGAAGAGAGAGAAGAGTTTAGCAAAGGAAGAATGCAGTCGGGTAAAGAATGGCAGATGTCCCGGAGTATGGACAGGGGACAGCAGTCGTCTGGAGATCCAGACTTAATGCGGGTGGCAAGAGTGGCCAAAGAGGTAGAGTCGAGAAGAGGGAGATGTATGAGTGAAGAGGTATTGTGGGGGGGGGAAACAAATCCAGCGCCAGGAAGAGTGACTGGAATGGTGTCCTTGATCAATACAATTTTTTCAATAAAGAAGGTGCTGAGAGCGTTGCATGCTTCCTGTGTGGGAGCCTGAGTTGGGAGCGTCCTGGGATCGGAGGTGAATTCATAAAGAACTTTGAAGATTTCCTTAGATTGGCAGGGGGCAGATAAGATTTCTCCTGAAGCGTAAGCTTTTTTTGTTGCGAGGATGGCAAGTTTGTACCCATTGCGGGCGGCCACATAAACATCTCTACGTAAAGGCCAGTAGTCTCTCCTCCACTCAAGTTGGCGAAGTTCCAAGTGGAGGGTTTTAAGGTGGGGGGTAAACCATTTGTGGAATTGCTGTGCCGGGATTGGGGGAACTTAGTTAGGGGAGCAAAGATGTCACTGGCTGTCGTGAGCCAGTCTGCCACCAGCCCATGAAGCTCATCGGTACCGGTGTCGTTGGGTAACAGGGGACAGGTTTGGGACAGGTGAGCCAGAAATTTAGGGGAATCGACAGCCTTCCACTTACGGGCAGTGCCACCCTCCCGCGGGGGGATCCTGATCTGGCCAACCGCCGATATTGTGGTGTCGATCAGAAAATTATCCGACCACACACAAGGTGTTATTAATGGGCGAGAAGACTTGACCCCATGAGACCAGATATGATCGAGGATATGGCCGCCCTTATGGGTGGCGAACCTGACTAGTTGAATAAAATTCAGGCTCGAGAGACCCTCGAACAGTTCGGAAGCATGTGGGCCGGCGTCCTCGTGCTGGAACCAGTAATTAAAGTCACCGATGATGACGATACGGGAGGAGGAGGTCGCGATGTTGGTCAGCTGATCGATAAAAGATGAGGGAAAGGACGGCATGGAGTGAGGGGGACGATAGAGTACCATGAGAGTGACTGCACCTACCTCAGTCCCGAGGCTGAGGACCAGGGTGTCCACTTCCGGTAAAGTCATGGCAGCGGAGGTAATGATCTTGAGATCCTTGCATATCACCGCCGCCACCCCTCCCCCGGTGCGACCCCCTGATCGATTGGTGTTCAACAGAAAATAGTCTGGGGGTAGCGCAGCCAAGATGTCGGGGAGTGAGTCGTCAGTGAGCCAGGTCTCTGATAGCAGTAGGACATCAGGACGTTTGTCATGAGTAAGTGCAAAATGTCAGCTTGGTGCTTGACCATGGAGCGGGTGTTGAGATATAGGACCCGAATCTGTGACTCGGTAGGAGCCGGAGCGATGGGTGCTCCCTGTAGGGGGGCGCGATTTTATAGGGCTGGGGCGGTGCTGGTCCGAGCGCTGCACCGCTCACCCACACACCCTCCTCACCCAAGATGGCGGCCACCAGCGCGTCCCGGCAGGAATTGATCTCCTGCGTGGGCGCCTGTGGACATGCGGCGGCGAGCAGCAAGAGCGAAGAAGAGACTGCTAAGCGCGCAGTCAAGGTGAGCCCTGGATAACAAAAGGGGGGTTAAACATGCACAGACATGCACAGTAAAAATAAAATGCTATAACAAGTTTTTAAAAGGAGCGCGACAAGCGCGAGACACAGCGCGAGTCTCGCGAGTAACTAGAGTCCACTGACTCATTACATCCAATCAATTGGGTTTCCCCACACAATAGTTTTTATAGGGCTGGGGCGGTGCTGGTCCGAGCGCTGCACCGCTCACCCACACACCCTCCTCACCCAGGATGGCGGCCACCAGCGCGTCCCGGCAGGAATTGATCTCCTGCGTGGGCGCCTGTGGACATGCGGCGGCGAGCAGCAAGAGCGAAGAAGAGACTGCTAAGCGCGCAGTCAAGGTGAGCCCTGGATAACAAAAGGGGGGTTAAACATGCACAGACATGCACAGTAAAAATAAAATGCTATAACAAGTTTTTGAAAGGAGCGCGACACGCGCGAGACACAGCGCGAGTCTGGCGAGTAACTAGAGTCCACTGACTCATTACATCCAATCAATTGGGTTTCCCCACACAATCAATCAATCAGAGAATTGTGAAGCATGCTACTCACCCGTAAGGTTCTCAAGATGCCTGTGTGGGGGGTGCAGCTCCGGTCAGTCAAAGAGCCAGGTCTTGAGGGTCTTCCTGAAGATGTGCATAGTGGGAGCACATCTGATTTTGATCGGGAGCTGGTTCCAGGTCTTTGCCACAATATAGGAGAAAGCTGTTCCACCCGTTCTGGCTCTGCGAATGCGTGGGGATTCGGCGAGGACGAGGTTGGCAGATCTGAGGCTTCTTTTGGGTACATTGAAGGAGATTCTTTCGCTGAGATATTGGGGTCCGGTGCTGTGGAGGCATTTGTAGGCATGGATGAGTATCTTGAAGGTTGCTCTCTTCTCGAAGGGAAGCCATTGTAGGTTTTGCAGGTGTTGGGTGATGTGTTCATGTCGAGGGATGCCGAGGATGAGTCTGCTGTGGTGTTTTGTATTGTCTGAAGCTTGCAGAGCATAGATTTGCTGATTCGGGCGTAGAGGGCGTTTCTGTAGTCCAGTCTGCTGGTTATGAGTGTGTGGGTGACGGTCTCTCTTGATTTGGGGGATCCATTCGAAGGTCTTGCGAAGAATGTGGAGGGTGTTGAAGCAGGTGGAGGTGATGGCGTTGATCTGTCAGGTCATGGTGTGGTAGGAGTCAAGTATGATGACGAGGTTCCAGGTATGGTCCATGGGGGTCATGGGGCTGCCAAGGGCGGTGGACCCCAGGTGTCCCATGCAGAGGGGGACGGTCCGAGGAAGAGGACTTCTGTCTTCTCCGAGTTAAGCTTTCGACCGCTGCTGCTCATCCAGGATGTGACGTCCTTCATTCCTTCCTGAAAGCTGAGTCTGGTGGTGAGGGCGTCCTAAGTTATGTTATGTTATGTTATTAGATTTTTTAAGCGCAACAGCTGCCCCAACAAAGGGGCGTCCCGGCGCTACCAGATCAAGAAACAGAGGCGGAGGCCATCCAGGAAACATCAAGGAGGAAGACTATGGTGATGGAAACAGAAAGGTTTTAATGGCCTTCCGGAAGTCTAGCATATTCTCAATGCCACGGATATAGGTCGGCAGAGAGTTCCATAATTTAGCTGCCAACACCTGGAAAGAACGGCCACCCATGCGGCATAGTTTGAAGCGCGGCACCTTTGCCAAATGTTGCCCCAGCAAGCGCAGACTACGCTGCGGGACATACCAGGTCAACAGAGGACGTAATAAGGCCGGGCTCTCAGTCTTCAGAATATTAAAGGCCATCACCAGGGCTTTAAACTGGATCCGAGATGAGATCGGTAGCCAGTGCAGTTTTTTCATTATAGCTCTGACAGAGCACCATCGAGGGAGCCCTATCAGAGTTCTCACGGCCATATTTTGAACTCTTTGCAGGCCTAGGATCTCAGATTTATTAGCACCCAGAAGCAACATGCTGGCATAATCCAAGCGTGAGGATATCAAGGCTTGCATGATGATCTAGGTTCAAAATATTTCAAGATGGGTTTAAGGCCTCTCAGCAGACCCACGCAAGTAGCTGACACTCTCTTCGTATGGGTCTGGAAGGTTAGTGAGGAGTTCATCCAGACTCCCAAGTTCTTAACAGGAGTCGTTGGTATTGGCATTTCGCCCAGCGATGCCGGCCACCAGTGCTCAGACCAGACGGCGGTGCTCTTTCCTACCAGCAGAACCTCGGTTTTGCTGGTGTTGAGCTGCAAATAGTTGTCCGTCATCCACTGGGCAACAGCTGTCATTCCACCTCTAAACCTGGTAGCTGAGTCAAAAGGCCCTTCGGATAAAGTGATGACCAGTTGGGTATCGTCTGCATACGATACCAGCGTAAGGCCCCACTTTTTTGCTACGTCGGCCAGGGGTTGCACATAAAGATTGAAAAGTGATGGACTGAGTGCAGAGCCTTGTGGGACCCCCTGACCGATAGGGTGAGGCTTAGAGATGAATGGTGGAGCTGAGACCCGAAAGGATCTCTCCTCAAGGAATGATCGAAACCACTCTAGGGCGGATCCCGTGATCCCTATCCCTTCCAGCCGAGACAATAGGATGTCATGAGATACCGTGTCAAAGGCAGCACTGAGGTCTAATAAAATCAGAGCTGCACTCCGACCGGCGTCAAGGATCATCCTAGGATGTTCAGCTGTAGCAAGTAGGGCAGACTCGGTGCTGAGTCCCGGCCTGAACCAGTTTTTGAATGGGTCCAGGATATCATTGTTGTTCAGATAACGGGACAGCACTTCACTCACATGGGTGTAACGACCGGATTCTCGAACCAGATGGGATCAGCTCCTGAGAGCACCTCCAACCCAGTCGGAACGTAATCACCTCCCTCCTTAGAACGTATTTACAATAGGTATATATATATGTATGTACATCTCGTACCTAAGGATCAGGAAAATAGCAATACACATGCATAGGTTTTCTACAATATCCCATTCATACCAGCTAGTCTCACGGCCACTTAGGCCCAGACTAATCTACCCTGGGGCAGTTCTGATTATGTACCATTACACACTGATCACCATCAGTGCTCACTCGACACGCAATCCGGCGTGCCTTACACACTGAGCTGCAGCCCCAGTGCTCTCTTTCTCCCAATCCGGTCCACAATCCGGCGGTCCTAGACACTGGTATCCCTCCCAGTGCTCTCTTGCTTACAACCCGATCCGCAATCCGGCGGATCTACACACCAGTGTCCCCCCTGGTGCTCTCATTAACGCCGCTTACCAACGACGATCACTCTCCTATGAATACCTTTGGAAGGAATCTCTCATTGGCTACTCAGGATGATACTACAATAACAGGAATTAGCACAACTTGCCAAATTGAATCATGTACCTTCTGCTCTCAGCATCAAATGGTCCCTCTCTCCCTCATTATTCAGTCACCTCTTACCTGACCGGGATTTACATCCGTTCATGAAAACGATGTCTGACTAGAAGACCAGGTTACCCTGATTGAACAAGAATACAAGGCACATGTTGGTTCACTAAGAACTGGGGTATTTTATTACAATGATTACAAACACAGCACTATACTATAACATATATCCTGCAAAGAAAAGTGAAAGGTTAGAATGTGCACATTATAGGGCAGAGATCACCTTGTGAGCACGAAGTCGGGGTTCAACAGTCATCTAGGTTCCCTTCTCGTCTGTACCTTGGCTCGTCTCGGAATCACACCTCAGCAGTCACGAGTACACGTCTGCACCGCTATGCTCTGTCGTCTCTACCTTCCTCCAAGTCACTGGAACCTTCCTCTTTATTAGCTGCTATCTCTTTCTGTCTCCAATCACTCTGCGCTACTTCTCCTTCTCCTTCAATCTTTCTCAGAGAGTATCAGCTTCATGATCTTTCTCGGACTTCAAGATGGCGACTGTCTGCCTGGAAATAATTCATGGCATTGATGCTAACGGCTACAGACTGACTGACTCACTGCCTAACACTTTCGCTAATATGGAAGCTTGTCCTTTCATGGAAAGTTACCGCCAGTAACCTGCCGCCCACCAAATTCTTGTACCTCCCCGTACCAAGGACACGTTCCCAGCCGGCCGGCCTGATGTTGTGTCTTCGGAGTGGAGAAAAATACAGTCTTTCGATAAGGGCCAGCCTGAGCCGGTTCTCTCCAAGCGAACAACACTTCGAAACTAAAACATTACACTTGGCCTAGAAGCATCTCAAGCTGCCGGGGCAGAAAGCAAGATGGAGTCTCTCCCGTTTGAGGCCTACAAGGCCCGAAATAAGCATAACTCCATAGAAGGTATACTAACACTCTTGCAAAAGGACGGATTATTACTAATACTAATGAATATACCCCCTAGCTTAAGTTTATAAGCCCTGATCTAAGGAAAAGGGTATGAAAGTGCACTACTGTGCCTTATGAATAGGCCCTGTTTATAGTTCTAATCCCTGCACTAGAAGGGTAATAGGCTGGAGTCACCTTCAATCATTCTCCCTCAAAAGAGGGCCAAAAAAGTCGGTCAGAACACTTCACCCTTGACTCCAGTCTATTAATCATTCTCTATATGGAACTAACATCTGTGGAAGAATAATAGGAAACAAAACTAACTGATCTATTCCTCTTGCCAAATCTACAGTATTGGGGTAGAGAAGGAATGCACTGAATAAAGCAGCAAATAGCTACTAAAATACAAATAGAAATCATAATACCCCCTAATATCTGTCGTAGGGAATGTAAGTCAGGTAACCAATTGAAGAGCCAGTCAAACCAACCCTGATCAATATGTTGTCTAACCTCTGCAGTCAAGTCATGGAGTTTGTCAATATGAGCCTGGATTGATTTAGTATGGTCAGACAAATTGAAACAGCAAAGGCCTTCAAAATCAGAATAGTCGTGTCCATGCTTTAACAAAAGATAGTCGATACCTGCACGGTTCTGCAGAATTGCTCTGCGTTCACCCTGGGCATCTAATAGCATATCAGATAAATTAGTAGAGGTTTGGTTAATCGATTTTACCATCCAACAGGCCAATTTCCCAATAGATTTAGCATTGTAAACAGCCAACGCTGGGACACCAATAATTGAAATAGCTAAACTAAGGTATTCAGATTTGGAATAGAGATGTAAGGAAGAATCAAAGTGCTCATGTAACATCATAGCATCACGAACTACACGGGAATAGGTATTGGGATGTGAGGAAAACATTACCAAACTCAGTCTAGTGATGGCACACGGGCCTCCGGAAATATTTGCAGGAATATAGGGCCAAGAGGTGTTGCCGCATGAGAACAACCAACCAGAAGGTAACAGCATTGTACGGTAATGGCTAGGAGCAACTACTATACTTTTACAGGTCATGTTATTTTTAACAGAAACACATGATTTTGGGGGTCTTCGTGAGCACAGCAGTCGTTCATGAGCCGAAAAAGAAGTGGCGGCTCTGAGTTTTAACTTTACACATTCAGTAATTGCATTAGGATCACAAGTCAAGAAAAAACACAAGTCACCCTGCGTGATATTATACGTAGTAATCTGAGAATGAATTGGGGGAATAGACTCCGAGAGAATAGTACATAAGGGACAAAATTCATGGGCCGCGAAATCGCCCAGAATAACATTGGGTCGGGCATTTGATATATTGAAAATATGCTTTAGAGTTTCTACTGAGGCAGGGACAGCAACCAAACAGTTCGCTAAAATGTCAGTTACTGAGCGCATGGGTGTCAGGCAAAAATGCGGAGAATTAGTAACCCGTTTGGCCAGGGTTGTCCAAAAGTTTGATGATGAATCCCACGCAGCGAAGGAACGCGGTACTCGGGTTCTCGAATCAACCAAAGTCTGTGGGTTCCCTCCTCTCCCGACGTAGTAGACCAAAAGGAGTCCAACGCCGGCACATCCTGCAGCAGCAGTCCAGAGAATGATCTGAAAAAACATCAAATACAGGCATTATTCATTCTCGTAAATAACATTTGTCAGCTGGGACAGCTTCCCAGCTATCTTTCCCTGGTCTCATCACCAAAATGGTGTTGTCATGACCGGTTGCAATAATTTCAGCTTGTTCAGGGGGATTTTTAGGCGATTGCACCCATATTCTCGCTCCAGGATTGTCAGAGGAACCAAAGCCTTTTTGGCCTCGTACAGTTAGTAAAGTTGGGGAAGTGCCTTTGTGAATCTCACCACTGAAAACAGGCATGATTAACAATTGGGCAACTCGGTCAGTCTTTTGAATCGATAAATCAACCTCACTGCTGTTTAGCAGGAGGACCTTAATCTCTCCCTGATAATCACTGTCAATCACTCCTCCAAGTACTTGAACACCTTTTAAGGCAAGGCCCGATCTAGGGGCAATCAGTCCAAAACTTCCAGACGGTATACAGACACCAACGCCTGTCGCGACAATGATTCGATCTTTACTCTTAAGTACAGTGTCATTCATGGCATGCAGGTCCAAGCCTGCGGAACCTGGGGTTGCTCTGCATGGAGCCAAAGCTCCGGGGGAAATTTCCCAGTACATTACAGTATTGCCAATGGTGTTAGGTTTCACATCAACATTTGGAGGAAACAAACGCATCAAAGGAGATTCAGCATGTAACAAGGGACGATTATTCAGGATTAACAATGCTTGAAATAAGTAATCCCTCTAATTTTTGTACTTATTGTCAGTTAACTTTCGCAACTGTTCTTTAAGTAAACCATTCATTCTTTCAATAAGGCCTGATGCCTGTGGATAATAAGGAATGTGAAACACCCATTCTATATTGTTTTCCGCACAAAATTCCTGTACCAATCTTCCACGAAAATGGGATGCATTATCAGATTGAATTTGAAATGGAATACCATAATATAATATGATTAATTCCAATGTTTTAATGGTATTTACTTGGGTAGCTTGTTTGCAGGGAAAGGCCACCAAAAGGCCACTGTAAGTGTCGACAATTGTACAAACATTGACAATTCTTGCTCATAGGGAGCGGGCCAATATAATCAATCTGCCAAATTTGAGCGGGCAATTTTCCTCGATGTAAATGACCTTTAAATGACCTTTAACAATTTGTGGTACTTTTCGTTGTCTGGAATGTTGACAGATGGGACAATGCAGAATAGCATCTTTAATGTAATTTAAAGGAATATAAAATCCTCCATCGGCGGCCCACCTGCTAGTGGCGCTCTCTCCAAAATGTCCTGCTTTCTGGTGGGCCCATTTCGCCAATCCCGCCAAATCAGAATCTTGCATGTCCACCACTGCCTCAGCAATTTTAGATTTCTCATCTGCAATGTTATGAAAGAATTTGTCAAGGGAGTCTATTGGGGTATGAGCATCCACATGAAAGATTGTCACAGTAGTGTGGGAGCATTTCCCAAATTTCTTGCCATAATTCTTTTCCCCACAATTCTTTTGAATGCAATTCCCAATTATGAGAATGCCAAGTTGGTAACCATACCGCCAGTCCATTAGCTGTGGACCAGGAATCAGTGAAAATATGACATGTGCCAGGTAGTTCCTGTTTCAAAACTTGGTAAACTGCATATAATTCAGCATATTGACTACTCTGTCCCTCACCAGTTGTACTCAGCAACTTTTGTGTGATAGGATTATAGGACACTGCCTTCCAATGCTGTTTCTCTCCAATGAACCTCGCTGAACCATCCGTAAACCACACATGTTTTCTGTCCTCCGCGGACAAATCATCAAATGGCTTACCCCACTTGACAGGAGATTCCTGTACTACACGTATGGAGCAATCACTCCCAGTCTCATTCGATGGCGCCTGCGCCACTTGCTCATGTAATGCCGCCACACCTTTCGGACCCACACGTGCCCTGTCCTGAATGTACCATTTCCACTTAATCACACTCGCCTCTAGAGCATGTCCAATTCAATGAGTTTTCGGCGAACTCAAAATCCACTGCATGATAGGAATTTCAGGTCTCAAAATCACATCATGACCTAAAGTCAATTGCTCGGTATCCACCAGAGCCCAATAACACGCAAGCAACTGTTTCTCAAAAGGTGTATAACGCTCACCAGCCTCATGTAACTTTTTAGTCCAAAAACCTAACGGCACTTTTTGTCTGCCTTGCTTTTGCCACAGACTCCAATTTGCATACAGACCTTGTACGGACACATTCAAGTCCACATCACCCTCGCCCACAGGCCACAGATCCAAGGCGTACTGAATCGCTTCTTTTGCCAAATTAAATGCATTCTGTTGTGGTTTACCCCATTCAAACGCATTCTTTTTGCGAGTGACTCGATATAAAGGAGCCAATATCTGACTCAAATGGGGAATATGTTGACGCCAAAAACCAAACAAGCCAATGAAGCTCTGAGCTTCTTTTCTATTCCTCGGAACTGCAAAATCTAAAACTTTTTGTTTAACCTGCGGGATCACCTCTCTGTGACCTTCATGCCAATTGATACCTACAAACTTGACATTTTGGGATGGACCTTGTAACTTATCAGGATTAATTTCCCAACCTTTTTCACGCAAGCAGTCAAGGATTTGATCTAATTGAGTCTGAACTTGATCTTGTGTTTCACCTTGAATTAAAATGTCGTCAATATAATGACACACTTGAATTTGCGGGTGTACAGTTACTTCGGACAAATGCTCCGCCACCAGCCGGTGACAGATCGTAGGACTATGTGCATAACCTTGAGGAAGACTCCTAAACGCCATTTGACGCCCATTCCATGTAAAACTGAATTGTTCCTGACACTCGGGGGCAATCGGGATTGAAAAGAAAGCATTAGCAATATCAATGGACGCATACCATGTACCTGGATGCTTTTGAATTCTTTCAATTAAAGTAATAATGTCTGGTACTGCAACAGTTAAAGGGGGTGTGTGTTTGTTCAGTTCTCGATAATCAACAGTCATGCGCCAAGAATTATCGCTCTTGCGCACGGGCCAAACGGGATTATTCCAAGCAGAAGTAACCGGAGTTATAACTCCTGGTTCAACCAAATCCTGAATTGTGGCACTAATCTCTTCATGGCCACCTGGAATACGATATTGTTTCTGAGAAACCACTTTAGTAGCTTGGGGAATTTTTATGGGGGGCATTCGTAAACGGCCAACCCGTACGGGTCTGGACGATATGTAGTGTTTAGTTCCAAATTGATAACAACCGTCATCCAAATGCAAAGTCATTCCTTTTAAAATATCAATTCCAATTATATACTCCAAGAGTGGTACAACTAATACAGAATATTCTCTTCGGGGAATTCTACCTATTCTCATCTCAAGTGTAGTTTGCACTGCGGGAGTCTCCTTTCCACCTAAACCAGTAATTGTGAAAAATTGGCCTTTGAATTTCTTTGATTTACCATGAATTAGAGTGGCCTCCGCTCCTGTATCTACCAATGCTAGGGCCCTTTGGATATTACGATGTTTCCAAAAAATTTCAATATCTACATAGGGTCTATTATCTTTGTGAGCCCACCTGCGTACTGGAGCTTGACCTATTTCCTAGTCATTTTTACTGCGCTCTGTCAACCAGGACAAATCAGGGTAAATGCTCTCATGTTTCTTAGGTATTAAAACATCCTGTTCATATCCATCTCGATTACGAAATGGATTTTTGTCATCTCCATAGTACTGTGAATTACGATCGGAAAGCCTGTGTCGATCCTCCCTTCTCCTCAACTCAGGGGACTGATCCCTTTCATCTCTATATCTGTTGTAGACACGATCATCTCTCCCCCTTTCTTTTTCCCCCTCTCTCCCCCTTACTTTTTCACGACGAGGGGACACATCTCGCTCATAGCGCCGTTCATCACGGTGGTCAGAATCCACACGACGTCTGTCGTCACCACTGTCATCAGAATATTCACGATCACAATCATTCTTACGTACACGACGAGCACCCTCCTTTCGATCTAAACCATGCTTACGAAACATGTCCCATAAACGATTATTAGGTTCACCGTCAATGTCTTCCCTTTCCACACCATCAGCCAACAGTGCAAGAAACATATCACGTCTAGAGAATTTATAATCTCCAGCAGTACGACCCTCCGGTCGAGATTGTCTCTCAGGTTTGTATTTGTATTTGTATTTGTATTTAGTTATTTATAACGCGCAACTGTCACCCTACGGGTATCCTGGCGCCCAAACAGGAAGTAGTCAGATGGTAATCAGATGGTAAACAATACACTAGCTGTCATGACATATAGACCGGCCGCCAGAGCTATTAAATAGAGTCAGGGGGATTATACTTTGGCGAACAGCCAGGTTTTCAGGCTCTTTCTGAAACCCAGTAGGGTGTCGATCTGTCTGATGTTCTGGGGAAGCTCGTTCCACAGCCTAGAGGCAGAGGTACAGAACGCTCTGCCTCCCATCCTCGTTCTCCTGATCCTGGTAGTAGCTGCCAGACTCTGGCTAGCAGAGCGCAGGGACCTGGAAGGACTGTACCAGGAGAGCCTTTCCTGTAGAGGGATAGGTCCTGTGTTGTGCAAGGCTCTGTACACGATACACAGGGACTTGAAGGCAACTCCACTCCCGATTGGCAACCAGTGTAGATCTCTTAGCGCCGTGTGTAGTGGAAGAACTGCGAGGTCTTTTGAGTGCCAGCTTGGCCGCTATAGACTGGACCCTCTGGAGCCCCTGTAGGATATATAGGGGGGCCCCTAGATATAAAGAGTTACAATAGTCCAGTCTGGCCAGAATCACACTCCTAACTACTAGTGGTCTAGATTCGTCAGGCAGGAGGGGCAGAATCTGTCTGAGTGCCTTCAACAATCCATAACAGATACTGATGGTTTTATTGGTCTGAGAGGTCATTTGGAGATCCGCATCAAACAGTACCCCTAGATTGCGCACGGTCTTAACTGGGATGCAAGGTTCTGCTCCCGGCGCGAGCCTAATCTCATGGGAGGGTTGTTGACTCAGCTTGGCTGATGAACAGTAGACAACCTCTGTCTTCCCCTCATTAAATTGAAGGGAGTTTATTGTCAACCACCTGGACACCTTGTTCATGCAGTTCTGGAAGGTCTCCATGGTCACCGCCTGTCTTCCTTCTAAGGAGAACACCAATTGTGTGTCATCGGCGTAGTTTATCAGATCTATGCCGAAGGATTTGATCATGGGGATCAGGGGCTGCAGATAAAGATTAAAAAGAATAGGGCTGATCGAGGAGCCCTGAGGTACTCCATGACTGACCAGGGACTTTGGCGATGAAAAGGGTGCTAGGGTTACCACCTGTTGCTACCTGTCATGTAGGATTGTATCCACCTCAGGGCTTTGCCCTTCACGCCCAGTTTTTCCAGCCTGCTTAGCAGAACTGCATGGCTGACCGTATCGAATGCGGCCGACATATCCAACAGCACCAAGACTGAGGAGTTGCCATTGTCGGCTCGCATTCGAAGGGTGTCCAGCATGGTTGCCAATGCAGTTTCTGTTCCGTGGCCTGGGCGGAAGCCAAATTGGTCCTTATCCAAAAGACAGTTATCTTCCAGATAACCTGACAAGGATCTACTGACCACCTTCTCCAAAATTTTTATCGGATAGAGCAGGAGGGAGATGGGCCTAAAATGCGCCGGGATAGTAGGGTCCAGCGAAGGCTTCTTAAGCAGGGGGGTAAGGACTGCCTGTTTCCATGCTTCCGGCACTATGCCTTCTTCGAGAGATTTGCGACAGATCTGATGCATCCAGGGGAACAACTCTGGCCCATATTCTTTCCAGATCCTGTGCGGAAGGGGGTCTAGAGGGGACCCAGATGATACATTCTGGGCCAGTCTAAGAAAGAGCTCTTCTGTAAGAGGGGTGACATTTTCCAGTGATGACAATATTGGTAAGGGTTCCTCTTCTTCTATCTGTGCCTCTGCATCTTTGCAGCTATCCCTTTCCTCCTTCAGCCCCCCCACAATTTTAGCGATCTTTTCCTGAAAATAGATCGCAATCTCATCACAAAGTTCTTGTGTAGCAACCACCTTATTACTCGTACAGGTGGGATGTGAGAGATCCCTTATGATGTTAAAAAGGGTTTTAGTACTGTTAGGGGACTGAAGAATAGTAGTGGCATAGAAGAGTGCCTTAGCTTTGGCGATGGCTCCTTTGTATTTAGCCTGTTCCACTTTCAGCTGTTTTTTGTCCATCTCTGAATAATGTCTTCGCCATTTCTTTTCTGCCTGTCGGCGTGCATTGCGTAGGGATTTCAGCTCCTCATTAAACCAGGGGGCAGATGGTTTCATCTTATTTTTTATAGTTTTCAGGGGGGCAATTCTATCCAGGGTCTTTATGATGTAATTACAGTATTTTTGATAGTTCAGGTCTACCGATTCCTTTGGATCATAGGAAACATTGTTCATAAAAATAGGCTTTGTTTTATCCTTCGGTAATTTAGACCAGTTCCGTCCCTTCCTATAGGTTACCAGTCGTTCGCTTCTATTCCCCTCAGTAGATATGGAGATCTCGAAGTGGATTAGGGAGTGGTCGGTCCAGTGCTGAGGTAGGATATCAACCATCCTAGTCTCAGTCTTGTTGGCGAAAACCATATCTAGGATATGTCCCCCTGAATGGGTTGGTTTCTGTACCAACTGATCCAGACCCCAGTTTCCACAGTTGTCCTTCAGATCCCTCAGGTGGCTCCCCAGGGACCCGTTGTCCCATAGGTTAAAATCTCCTAGGATCAACATTCTGGAGTGGGACAGGGCAAGGGCAGCAATGGTATCAAACAGCGCCTGGTATTGTGTTTCCGCACCAGGTGGTCTGTAACATATCAGTCCGGTCAGCATTCTACCTTTTGGTTCTTGCAGGGAGAACCCCAGTAACTCTACCCCCGCCACCCCATCGATCTGTAAAGGGGAAAAGTCCCACTTATCTTTGTAAATCACTCCAAGCCCTCCTTTTCTTCCCAGTGGCCTAGGTTTATGAAATAACTTATATCCTTCCGGGCATGACAGGCCCAACTCAACAGTGGTATCCACAGTAGTCCACGTCTCAGTGATGAATAGGGCATCTAGGTCCATGTCATTTAGCAGCTCTAACACTTCCAGGTGATGTTTTACTAGGGATCTGCTATTGATCAGTCCACAACCCAGCACTACAGCGGACTGTGGTAGGATATTTTGAGGAGATCCTTCTACACTCTTACCTATGGCTAATAGCTCATCCCTAGAATACCTACAGTATGCAGCGGTCCTGGTCCTGAGCCCGTCTGAGGCACGGACGGGCACAGACGGGCACAGACGGGCACAGACCAGTCACCCAACTCACCAAGCTGACGGACAGATTCAAGCACCATAGACAAAGGATTGCCAGTTTGATTAATTAACAAAGTCATCATAAACTGCTTATAAGCAACAGGGGAAGAACGGATAATGCGATTCCGCACAGAAGATGCCAAAAAGCCATCCAATAACCTGTCAGCAGTACTGAGAAAAATCGCAGTTTTCATCACCTCCTCTTTCAAACGCTGCGACGCATCGCGCAAAGTATACCATGGCTTGTCATTGACAGGCCAATCAGACTCAGTAGGGTATTTGTGATTACAGCCATCAGTCACTAGCTGGAGTAGACTAATTTGGCCGACACCATTAAAATTTCGAAAATGATCTTGTACAGTAGAATCAGAACTCAAAGAGCAAAAACGTAAACAATCACCTGCATCTAACATGATACCTGCAGCACCTAATTCATAAAGGCGCACCATCCACGTAAGCAAAGCCTCACCAGGCTGTTGCCAAAACCGTTGCAAAATGTCACTAACTTCCTGTTGAGTAAAATCTTCAATACTATCCATATGAATACCATTAGGATTACCAGGAGCCTGTTGTAATTTGCGTTGAAAAACCGGGTGTGCAGAAACCTCCGGACGAGCCTCCGAAGAAGCCCAATCCATAGATTTAGAGGAACAATCAGGATTAGGTACGTCACCAGAACGGGAAGAGCGACCACGGTCGCTAGAACCATCGTCTTTGTCACAAGAAGCAGATTTACAATCACGTCTGGAGCGAGAAGACTCGCGCTTGTCATCCTCCTCAGCCGAGGAGCCAGAATCATTCGAGTCCCAGATATTACACTCCCACTCGTCGGGGTTCCAATCCAGTCCGGCTTTTGCCACGATCAGACGCACTTTCCGTTTACAAACATGACCACGACGGTTTCTATATTTGTATTTAGCAATTCGAACAGCAGCTCTTTCGGCTATAGTCTGATAAGTCTCAAGTTTGTCGGCAAGCAATTTATTTTGACATCGCAAAAGAGTATGCGCATTCTGCACTTCAACAAACTTTTCCTCCATATCCACAAATCGCTTCTGCAATTTTACAAATTTCTCATGAAGAATTCTGTATGCAGTCAAAACAATCCAACCTCTGCGTCCTAAAATAGGAAGCTCATCACCCTTCACTACTGGTGCCTTTTGCAAGCAAGAAACCACATCAGCAGGCTCCGCCTGCTCCAAACAAGAAGTCCAATTCTCACTCAAACCAGTAGAATCGGCCCACTCACGGGCCAAGGCCTCGTAAGGCGTTGATTCCCAGCCGGGAATTTCAACAGGCAATTTGAAAGTAGATTTCGACTTACGCGAAAACATTTTGACACAAAAAAAATATATACACAATTATCAACAAAGAGAATACGTACGAGCCGAGCGAAAACCAACAAGATCAAAACGATACAGCGCACACAGGCTTCGTAAACAGTTTGTGACGCCAGATGTAACGACCGTATTCTCGAACCAGATGGGATCAGCTTCTGAGAGCACCTCCAACCCAGTCGGAACGTAATCACCTCCCTCCTTAGAACGTATTTACAATAGGTATACATATATGTATGTACATCTCGTACCTAAGGATGGGGAAAATAGCAATACACATGCATAGGTTTTCTACAATATCCCATTCATACCAGCTAGTCTCACGGCCACTTAGGCCCAGACTAATCTACCCTGGGCAGTTCTGATTATGTACCATTACACACTGATCACCATCAGTGCTCACTCGACACGCAATCCGGCGTGCCTTACACACTGAGCTGCAGCCCCAGTGCTCTCTTTCTCCCAATCCGGTCCACAATCCGGCGGTCCTAGACACTGGTATCCCTCCCAGTGCTCTCTTACTTACAACCCGATCCGCAATCCGGCGGATCTACACACCAGTGTCCCCCCTGGTGCTCTCATTAACGCCGCTTACCAACGACGATCACTCTCCTATGAATACCTTTGGAAGGAATCTCTCATTGGCTACTCGGGATGATACTACAATAACAGAAATTAGCACAACTTGCCAAATTGAATCCTGTACCTTCTGCTCTCAGCATCAAATGGTCCCTCTCTCCCTCACTATTCAGTCACCTCTTACCTGACCGGGATTTACATCCGTTCATGAAAACGATGTCTGACTAGAAGACCAGGTTACCCTGATTGAACAAGAATACAAGGCACATGTTGGTTCACTAAGAACTGGGGTATTTTATTACAATGATTACAAACACAGCACTATACTATAACATATATCCTGCAAAGAAAAGTGAAAGGTTAGAATGTGCACATTATAGGGCAGAGATCACCTTGTGAGCACTAAGTCGGGGTTCAACAGTCATCTAGGTTCCCTTCTCGTCTGTACCTTGGCTCGTCTCGGAATCACACCTCAGCAGTCACGAGTACACGTCTGCACCGCTATGCTCTGTCGTCGCTACCTTCCTCCAAGTCACTGGAACCTTCCTCTTTATTAGCTGCTGTCTCTCTCTGTCTCCAATCGCTCTGCGCTACTTCTCCTTCTCCTTCAATCTTTCTCAGAGAGTATCAGCTTCATGATCTTTCTCGGACTTCAAGATGGCGACTGTCTGCCTGGAAATAATTAATGGCATTGATGCTAACGGCTAGCTGCCGCCTACAGACTGACTGACTCACTGCCTAACACTTTCGCTAATATGGAAGCTTGTCCTTTCATGGAAAGTTACCGCCAGTAACCTGCCGCCCACCAAATTCTTGTACCTCCCCGTACCAAGGACACGTTCCCAGCCGGCCGGCCTGATGTTGTGTCTTCGGAGTGGAGAAAAATACAGTCTTTCGATAAGGGCCAGCCTGAGCCGGTTCTCTCCAAGCGAACAACACTTCGAAATTAAAACATTACACTTGGCCTAGAAGCATCTCAAGCTGCCGGGGCAGAAAGCAAGATGGAGTCTCTCCCGTTTGAGGCCTACAAGGCCCGAAATAAGCATAACTCCATAGAAGGTATACTAACACTCTTGCAAAAGGACGGATTATTACTAATACTAATGAATCTATCCCCTAGCTTAAGTTTATAAGCCCTGATCTAAGGAAAAGGGTATGAAAGTGCACAACTGTGCCTTATGAATAGGCCCTGTTCATAGTTCTAATCCCTGCACTAGAAGGGTAATAGGCTGGAGTCACCTTCAATCATTCTCCCTCAAAAGAGGGCCGAAAAAGTCGGTCAGAACAATGGGCTTCCGCAATCTTTGCAGCCCACGGAAGAAGAGAGATGGGCCTGAAGTTTTCTGGCTTAGAATGGTCTAGAGAGGGCTTTTTAATAATGGGGGAGACCCAAGCCTGTTTCCAGGCTCTAGGTACCTTAGCAGAGGAAAAGGATAAATTAATGTCACCAAGCGGCTGTTGGAAGTGCGCCAGGGACTCCAGAAATTGTGCTGGCCTTATTGGATCCACTGGGGAGCCCGATTTCACCTTCCTACAGAGTTTACCTAGCTCAGTATCAGAAATTTCAGGGATGGTTTCTAAGATAGGGCCATCCATCCTAGCTTCGCCAGGGATTTGGGAGATTGATACATACTGTGGGAAGGTCTCATAGATCTTTTTCACTTTTTTCAATAAAGAAATCGGCTAGTTCCTCACAGTGCTGTACTGAGGATATTATGGATGCTGTACTTCTGAGGTTCTTTATTTCTTGCAAAATTTTGAAGATGCATTTAGTAGGGTTTGGGCTGATTTGTATTTCCTCCGCATAAAATGATGCCCGAGCGGAACACATTGCTTTATGATACACCACCAACTTAGCCAGGTAAATGGCTTTGTCCCCTTCCTTATAATCTTTCCTCCATGACCGTTCAGCTCTCTTGCATTCCTTCCTCAACGCTCTTAGGGCATCATCGTACCATGGATTTGAGATAGGTCTGCCAGTAGACTGTGGATAGTTGGGTCCCGGGCCAAATCAAAATGCAGGTTCAGGTCCCCAAGAATTGTAAAATTTCCAGACCTCGCCACGAGCGAGTTAGCTGTGTCTATCAGAGCTTCAATGAACTTAGCTGCAGGCCCTGGTGGACGGTAGATATATAGTCCTGAAAGTGTAAAATGTGCATTGATGGTAATCTTAAAATGAGCACATTCCCCTCCACATATCTCTTCCTTAATAAAGGAGCAGGGGTACTGGGCTTTATAAATTACCGCAATACCACCGCCTCTAGTCTCCCTGTTTAATGCCTTCATTAGGTAACCTGCCTGAAGAGTGATATTAATTATCCCTGTCATGTCGTCGTCTCGCAGCCATGTTTCACATATAAAAAACACATCCGGAGATTCCTCACTAATGAGCGTCTGGACTTCTAGATGGTGTTTACCAAGTGATCTAACGTTCAGCTGGAGGACCGATATCGAGGCCAAAGTTCCTGATTTTCTATCCGGTCTCACTCGACCAGGAACGGGGGTTCTGAACTGACAAACTGTACATTCCAAACAGGTTTCGCCCAGCTGTGACAGCGGTCTTGTACATATCTCCCCCCCTTGGTTCAAAGATAGTAGTACCTCTCTCTCATAAAACGGGACGTCCGGTATAAATCGCCCAGCGGTCCTGGCGAGAGGCGATGACTTGGCGAGGACGGGCGTAGACGGGCTGGCCTTTGGCGCGGGAGGGAGAGGATGAGCTGGGTGTTATTGGTGTAGGATACAATGCTGAGTCCATGCTGTCTGATGATTGCGGCAAGGGGGGCCATGTAGATGTTGAAGAACGTGGGGCTGAGCGACAATCCTTCGGGTACTCTGTAGTTGATCTCTGTGGGTTCAGAGAGGAAGGTGGAAAGTCTGACTCTTTGGGTTCCCACCGGTGAGGAATGAGCGGATCCAGTTAATGGCGGTTTCCCTGAATGCTGGCGTCATGGAGTCTGGTGAGGAGGGTGCGGATGTCGTCTGTAGCGGTGAGCCCGGCGTCTCGGGCTGTGGTTGCTATAGAATCCGGATTGGGAGGGGTCGAGGATGGAGTTCTCTTAGATGAATTTCATTAGTTGAACGTTGACGATCTTCTCAGTGACACTGGGTGTGAAAGGGAGGAGAGAGATGGGTCGGTAGTTCTTGAGGTCCATCAGATCTACTGAGGGCTTCTTGAGGAAGGGATTGACTTCTGCGCGTTTCCAGTCATCGGGGAATATGTCGGCTTCGAAGGTTGCGTTGATGGTGCGTCGTACCTGAGGTGCAATGGTGGCAGCAGCTCAGTGGAAGCAGTACGAAAGGCTGGACTCCTTCAGGGTTCCTGCATGAATGCCTTTCATGTGTCTTCGGTGGTGACTGGGGTCCAGGAGGAGATGGTGGGCTGGTTGTCATTGCTGGGTTGAGCAGTGGGTTCGGTGCCCGAAGTCTGTTCATTGAAGTTGTCTTAGAGGGATCTTATTTTCAGGTGGAAGTAGGAGGCGAGTTGCTGGTGTTGGAGTGGATTTTGTTTTGGATGAAGGTCCTTTTGTTGGATCTGATGAGTTGGTGGTATTCTGTCATGGCATTCTTGCAAGTGGTGTGGTCTTCTGAAGTTTTGCTGGTTCTCCAATTCTCCTAGAGAGGACTGCAGGTGCGTCTGGATTCTTGGAGACCGACGGTGAACCAGGTGGCCTTCTTGGGGCGTTGTCTGTCGGGGTTGCAGAGAGGGGCAAGTTTGTCTACACAGGTGGGGGCCCATCTGTGAAGTTCTATGGCTGCAGAGTTGGCATCTGTCGAGGTCCGGGGGCATCGCTGTAGAGGGTGGAGCTGAGGTGACCCCAGGCCCATTGTAGCCATCCTGCCTTCATTCCATTGTGAATGGCAGCTGGTTTGGTGTGGTTGAGGGACAGAGGACTGCTCATTTTGCTAGACACACCCCTTTGTAGAACACCAGCCTCCTGCAGGGCAGAGTGAGTCTGCCATGTTTGATTTCACTAAGAATAGTGCATTTTGGGATAGTTAATATCAAGGCAAACAGGATGTGCTGAAGAATGCAAAGGGTTGTCATTGGAAAAGGAGTGTCTAGGAGTCGTGCCCACCCACGGGCTAATGAGTTGTATAAAAGTGATGCCTCACCCAAGATCCTCAAAGCACATCTGGACCTGTGGAAGAACAGAAGAGTACAGGATGGCTCCCACTTGTGCCTAGGACTAGGAAGTGGAATCCAACATCAGTTGACTGTCCTGTGTGGCTATAGGAACACCAAAAGCTTTAAGAGGCCTTTTCCTGCAGTAACCAACTGAACAGTGGCTAGTGGACCTGGGTTGTACTAGTACCTTCTGATAGGATGGGTCCTGGAAGCCTTAGAAATGACCTGGAGTACCTACTCCAGAAAGTTGGAAAAAAGTTGGGACTGAGAAAGGTGTTCAACTTCCATACCTTTGGACGGTCGAGACCAACCACCCAATGCTATCTGCCCGCTCTGAGCTTTTTGCTTCCTGAAAATTGACTTCAGCAGACCCTCGTGGCTAAGGAGTCTGACTTCAGTGGGATCTGCCTGACTACAGCTTACCAGCCTTGTCACACTAGAAGTTGTTGAGCTCCAACAAAGAGACTGGGGGCCTGATTAGAGTTTAGTGGTCAGAGTACCTCTCACGTTTGTGGTGACCGATCATATCAGCCGAACGTAGGTTCTCCCACTATATTTTAAGTCGGTGGGTGGTCCTGTTTTAGACAGTGGTGCCCCCACTGGTTCTGCTTTTGGAAGCATGACAATGTTGGGGCCGTTGATGCCGGGAGCATCAGACTGTCTCTTATGACTCTGTTTAAGAGCAGACAAAGTCTGGTGACTCAAACAAGAACATGGGAGAAAGGCAGATTGAGAATGCATAATTTGTGGAGACTGTGGAGACTCGTTCATGGAAGGCTGGGCCTGGGGCTGAGGAGCAGGAGTTGCGTCTTCCAGGTCAGACAGAGAAGCTCAGCGAATCAGATTTGCTGTAGGGCCACATTGTGGAAAATGAATTAGCACGTAGCCTTGCAACTGCTTATTTGTATGTTTCTCACTCCTTTAGTCCAATCACCGTTTTGACGTTTCCCTCCACATCTGTTTTGTTTAAGACTATTCCCTCATGTTTCCCCATTGAATTTACTTTGACCAAAATTCAATTGACCTACATCTGCTGTGACATTCATATTTAACATGACCACCACTTCTCAGGCCCTTCTAGTGTTCCATAGCTAGGCAAAGGTTGCCAGGTACTTCCTGGGTTCATTATTGGAATTCGCTTACGGAGCATCAGGTAAGAGCAAAGGGTTGAGTAATTGACATACTAGTATACTGATACCACTGCTATTATTTTCTATCTGTATTTGACGTTATAGTTAGACTTGCTGTACCAGTAGTGTGTGTGGCTCCTTTAAGACCTCCAAGGAAGAGAGTGCAAGCCCGAGTCATGAAACATCTAATACATCTGGGATTTGCTACTTGTACTCTAGGGCATTTTCTCTCTCTTCCACACTATGGATCTTTTTACCCCTACTTCATTGGCAATTGCTAGTCCTCCGCTTACTCTTCCTACTTGGTGGAGAGTTATGGATTAGCATAGGAATTGCCTCCTCCAATTTAGATCCAAATGGGATTGTGACATTGTCTGCTGTATTTTCAGCGCAGGTGCACTAGAGAAACGCTGCTGGTCCCAAACCGAACATAAACAAACAGTATCACCCGCACCGGGGAGTTGCGGGGGATGGAGGGGGGGGGGGGGTTCAATTTCCAGGGTAATGTGTTTTTTGTTTTCACCAAAAATAAGCTCACACTTTTGGAGTTTATTTTGGAAAATATTTTGTTTTATGTTCGCCCACCTGAAACATGGTAGCTGCTCTCCAAACTTTCAGTGCAGCCAGAAGAGGGTGGTTCCTCTGAGGGACAGAGATCTCTGAAGGGCTGGTGAAGATCTAAAAATAAGGTAACTGGTATTCCAGCTAGGGTAGCAGAAGAAATTACCTCTGTCAATCTGACGAATGGCAGGCTGCTCACCATAGTCTAAATCAGGACTTTAATCGCTGGGTAGAAATCTTCACCAGGCAAAGGTGCAAAAGTATCCAGCCAAGAAGAAGAGTTCTCTGGATTCAAAATTTTAATTTTCTTGCTATGAGCCTTTTCTGCCAAAACCAATGGGTCCAGCGGGACATCGGGCAAAAAGTGTCTGCCTTTGAGTGGACCAAAGTGAATTCAGCCTTCAACCTTGCCCCGCTGGAAGATTTCACCATCCATAAAAAAAGAATGAGAAGGTAAAAAGTATAACAACAACAACCCACTTGGTGTATTCGAACTCTGCTTCTTTGTGGTTAACCTGAAATCTCACCTAGGTCCCCATCAACCAGGAACAGTGATTTCTGATTGGTGCTATATATTTTCTTAATGCTTTTTGGCCTAAAACATAAACAATCTTATCACAGGTTCCTCTTATTGGATTTCAGTGATTTTGCACCACCTATAATATTAAGCTTTTGTTGATTTTTACAAACTTGGTTGTGGTATTTTTAATGTGTTGTGTTTTGACTTTTTAATTTTTTTGACACCGCTACATACTTTACATTTTATCCTTAAGTTAAAGTTGTCTGCTCTGTGCAAAAGATACCAGGGATTGAACCCAGGTTTATGTATTGAACTTGCATGTTGGATCTGACAAGATTTGGGATTAATTATTTGGGGAAAATTTCACATCTTCCCCAACTTATATCCAATTTTCTTACATTAAATGTTATTTGAAGGAGATTTCTCCAGCCAAGGCAGCTCCCGCCATGCCAGTGAAGGAGGTCTAGATGGGTAAAAAGCTCTGCCTCTTGATCCAATATACTTTTGACCGAGTTATTTCCTCAATCACACTGGAGGATGTGTGGGCCATCAGCCAAAACATAAATGTCATACTTCACCTGCAATGCTCTAGAAGATCAAACATTCTTTACCTGATCTGATTTTGGACAAGTAGTTCAAGGGTTCGTAATTGCTGATTTGAGCTGAAGTGAAATAAAGCATTGTTCGCTATGGAGAATAGAATCAGGTCCATAAGCGAAACTACTGATTGATTACCTACTGTGTAGGTAATCAACATTCAGTGTTGAGTTGAATGGTGTTCCATTCCGGTCCTTCGGGTGACTGCAGAGAGAAGTGTGACTTTCAGTCAAAGTATTCTTGTGAAGTGGAACCTAATTGAATAAGTATATAGTAGAGTAAATAGTTCACTGTGGGAGATAGCTAAAAGGGACCTTTGTGGTAGATGGGCCGCTGGAACACACAAACCTCTTGAACCGAATTCTGTTCCTGTTGCCAGGCTCAAAGAGTGGAGAAGATGATTTACGATCAATAGACACTAAGATGTGGATGGTGTACAACTGTGTGTGTATGCATTTGTGGCGGGGTGGTAGATGTTGTTACAATGATGTAGAATTGGAAAAAACATACAAATGAACTGTCAGAAGATGTGCAAAATAGTGAAAGCAAATGATGTGCTATTTGAACATTCAGAAGTTGCAAAGCATAACAGATTGGCATTTGTTCCAGTTATAAA
The DNA here is from genome assembly GCF_964263255.1 of Lissotriton vulgaris. Taxonomy (NCBI): domain Eukaryota; kingdom Metazoa; phylum Chordata; class Amphibia; order Caudata; family Salamandridae; genus Lissotriton; species Lissotriton vulgaris. The sequence goes on from NC_141685.1 coordinate 2,051,089,343, forward strand.
ATTGAGATACTTAGTCAATCCTCTTCATGTCTAAATATTACAATAGACTTTTAGTTCATGCCTTTCTGGATCAGTGGCAGATTTGTTTCATTTGGTTGTGTACACGTGTGCATGTGTGCTTCGAGACAGTTATTTCACCACCTTAAACCATTTAATGCTTTTCTTGACTTGCTCTGCTGGTTTTGATGTTTACTATACTTTAGAGTAAGGTGGTTATAATTGTATAATAATATTCTTTATGTGAGAAATTGGGTTGTTGGTTGAAGGGGGTGGTGACCTATGTTCAAAAAACAGTTTCAATACCTGTCATGGTGAACCAAATATGAAACTCAATTAAGCTGTGCTTAACCCTTGGTAGCTTGGCACAAAAAGCAGTCAGTCTTAACTTAGAGGGAAAGTGTAAAGTTTTTATCCACCACTCAAACAACAATAACGTGAAAACACAACACAAGAAATATCTCACAACAATTTAGCAAAAAGTAGAGTACATTTTAATACATTTTTCAATACAACAAAAATCTAATCAGTAGAACCAGGATTATGAATATTCAAAGTTTAAGGTAAAAACTAGCGCATAAAAGATCAAAGCGCACCCTGTTGACATCTTGCCGTGTGCACTGGGGCAAAGTAAAAACATATGGCCAACTGCTTGGGGGTTAGGACTCACTCTGGATGAGTCCAGATCCTGATTCAAGATTGCGGAGGCCTGTTATATCCCCGTGGCTCTGAACAGGAGCCTAGCAAACTAGCCCTTGGAGTCAGTCTGGTAGTACGGGGTGTAGGTGAAGAAGCACGGCTCAAGCATCTGGGCAGGCCTTTGAGAGTTCAAGGTAGGCTCCAGGCAGCAAAGCAGTCCTTCCAGGTGATGTAAAGCAGTCTTGTGGAGTACAAACCAGGCCACAGCAGCAGGAAGTCCTCTGAGTGTCCTATCCCAGGCCCAGAAAGGGAACTGAAGAGTGGGTCTGGGGGACCTATTTTTATATCTGGTGCTTTCTTTAGGCTAGGAGAGGTTTCTAGAGCTTTCTCTTTGAAGTACTTGGAATTTCCCGACTCCCCTGTCCTGATTTTAAGCCTGGACTGTCTGTAGGTGTCACACAATCTATCGAGGAACTGTGGAAAACTTCATTCACCTCTGTTGGGCATGCAATGATGGAACTGAGTCAAACACATGTCACCATCTCCCCCAAAAATGTTCAATCCTCTGAGCCTTCCTGCTGGAAATAAGACATATTTCCAAATTTGGAGTCTTGGGGTGGGTTCTCTTATTGCTGTATTTTGTGTGTAGTTTGCAGTATATGACTAAACAAGGAAGGGTTGAGGCCCTGAGTTAGCAATCTCAGGCCAGCTGACTTGCATAGTTCAAAGTGGCTAAAGCTAAAATCATTGAAGATGGACTGGCCCTACATAGGTAAAATCTACAAAAGTACAGATGTAAGAAAGTCATCCTTTTTGCCCTGATCATCCCCATTTTTTTTTTACTGATGATGGTGGTTACTGACACTGAAAGTGCCCTGTGCTCTGCCAACTAGGCTCAGGGCCAGTGCTCTGCCCTCTAAAGGTATATGGTAATTGGTATCATTCTAATTCGCAAAGACAACCTAACTGTACGTTCCTAGTATATGGTAGGGCATGTAGGTTTAGAGACCCCAGTGAACTTAATGCACTTAAGTGTGCCCTGCTGTGGTGTCTGACATCATTTTAGAGCCTGGCCTGCCTTGCAAGCTGGTTTTAAAACAAAACAATGTCCTAATTAGACTTTGGAATTGAATGTACTTCCAAAATTCTAAACTACCTTTTATTAATTATAGGTCACCCCTAATGTCTACCGTAGTTGCCAGAGGGTAGGGTGCATAGTTATAAAAAGCAGGAACAATATAAAATAGTTTTATATGCCATGGTAAGAAAAACAGCCACCGTCGTTTTCCCTATTGTAGTGCTGCTAGCCCCACAGGTTAACATGGGGACTGCTTTATTAAACCTAAAGAAAGTCTATCTTTGCCTTGGAGCAGCTAGTTAGCAATATATTTCAAAGTATCAAGTAAATGGTCACATTAAATCCAGCAACTTGCCATGGCTAGCTTTAGTGTAACTGTTTCAGGAAGGGAGTTTTAAAACGTACTACCCTGACGTTACCTAAAGCAGCCCTGTAGCAACCTCTTATGATTGGCCAGCCATTGACAGCCTGAGCCAAGCAGCTCCCTGAGTAGGTGTGATGAGGCCTGGGGCTGAAAGAATACAGTAATTTGTTGGGAGGAGAGTTTCTTTCTGGAGAAGCCAATGAGAGGAAGGGGGCTCTGGAAATTAGCTGGACTTTAAAGGCAGGAGAACAGATGTCACAGGACCCAGGTCAGCCCCTGCTTCCTTTATCCCCAGCCATAATATTACATTAGGAGAGGGGCTGGAAAGGGAGTGTGTTAGATGTTAGCCACACTTTTGGTTTGGGTTGCAAAGACTCAAACCAAGGAGCCATTTTAATTGCTGCAGAAAAGTGCATTCTGGGTCAAAAATATGCCACACTTCACAGGAAGTGGTCATAGCAGAGGGAGGTAGCTTTACCCCTATTGGTTGAGGTGTCACTCTCTTGCCAGCCCAAAATGGGGGATACATATGGGAGAGCAGCCTGGAACATCAGAAGAAGAAGGATTGCCCTGCTGGACTCTTGGACTGCACCACAGAAGGCTTGCACTCTGAAGGACTGCACCTGCTGCATTAGCAAGGCTCCACAAAGAAAGGACTGTGCCTGTCTCAAAGGAAAAGGAGTGGACTGCTCAGCAACAAGTACAACAGAGATGTAAGACATCACCTGGAAAGCCAAATAGAGGATTTCCCCAGCTGACCGGTTGCAAGTGGATTGTTCCTGGACTGTGCAGGTGTATTGTGGGAAATTGAGTCCAGGCCACCAAGAGGCAATCCAGAGTCTCTGAACCCTTGACTGGTCCTACTGGACCCTTATTTTCCCCAAAGGAATCAACAAGAAGCAAGATCTCAAAGTAGGTAAACTTTTTGCAAAGTTTTGCAGAAAAGCTCTAGGAGAAGACCGGCTCGTAGTCGAGAGTCAATCCACTGTAGTTGACTCACGAATCGGCCAGACCACCCTGGTTTGTCTCACCGAGAGCTCCAGAGCTCCAAGTATCACCATTAAGGACAAAGACTTGCAGAGGCTCACTGAGGCATCGCATAGCAGCAGACCTAACTGAACTTCAGATCAAAGAAGTCTGAGGACCAACCGACAAAGCCATTGATGAGAGAAAAGCTCCAATATAAATGTAAATGTAAATGTAAATGTGTTTCGATTTATATAGCGCACTTTAACCCAGGGGCCTCAAGGCGCTTGCTTAGGGAACCCGTCCTGGTATTCCCCTGTGAGATACCCGGCCGGGTATCCACAAGGTGAAAGCCAGGCATCCCGCCGCGAGGCCTGATTTAGATCTTTGTGGGGCTACCACCATCCTGCTGTGGCCCCAAATAGTCTGTCAAGCTGACGGAGGTCTGCCAGCTTTATTTAGATGTTATGGCTATAGACAGGAGACTGCCACAGTGGTGGTCTTCTCTGCTAACTAAATGTACTCTGTCATGCTTGCGGAATTGCGCTGAACCAATATAGATGCTCCCATTGAGCTGGAATTGTCCTGGCTGTGGAGTTCTGATTGAGTCAGGCCATTGTGGTGTGGAGAAATGTAAGTACTACTTACTTATCTCAATACACATTTATGTTGTGAATCTGCCCATTTTTGTTACAAATAGCATTGCACACCAACAATATACACTCACTACACCACAGCCAATACAAAAGCCTACCTTAGATTCCGGCGACAACTGGGTGGCTGAGCATTGTGGTCAAGTAGTAGCAGCACAGGAAGGATCTGGAAAATGGTGTTCAAGATGGATTCTGTGGTGAGACCCCAAGAAATGGTGCGTTTTCACCTCTTTTTCATCGATTCTGCCAATTTGCGCTTGGAGGTTTTTACGCCACAGTTGTCTTGATAGAATGGCACGATGTAATCTGGACAGTGGGAATCTTGATGGAACCCCCTACGACAGCATCTTCTGACACCACTTTTTACATGCAACTATATTTACACACATTCACGACAACGAGATAGACATGAAATTAACAAACATTAATTATACACAATAAACACTACCTATTTATTGTCCCTCACTGAGCAATTTCGAAACTTCAGTGGTGCAAGTGTTGCATTAAAACCTAATCCACTGGGATATAGTCCTTAGCCTATAAAAGAAAAGGGGGTTCCGCAGAGTACCCAGAATTCTGCTATGCAGCAGATGCTGGTGTCTGCCTGTCAGCTACCCAGATGTGACGGGTAATCATCTTGAGTATGACTTAGAAGGTAGAGTTGTCTATCTCTACTGAAGTGCCTGGAAGCTGACGTGCCTGGGAAGAAGATGAAAGGAGAGAGCCATCCATGCAGGAAGTGCTGACCACCAGGACTAGCAACAGACACATTGTCCTAGAACTGTAGGTCCATCCACCCACAACAGTTTTTCGAGAGAGAGCAACTGGAATGCTCAAAACCTGAGCATTATATCTCTTTGCTGCAATGGCCTGTACCATAGCACTGCCCTGAACTGGTCCTGAAATGCTCTGTGCCACTGTGATTCCTAAGCAGCTGGACCATGGCACTGCTGAAGTGTGCCTGAATGGACTGCAACACTGTGACTGTGAAAGTGGCCAGTGCCTTGGAACGGTCCTCAAGTGGGTTTGAACTGCACTGGACCAGTGTGATTCCAGAGTGGCAGGTCCATGACACGGTTGATGTATGCCAGAGCGAACTGTGCTACTGTAACCATGAGCATTGAGCCCCCCAAGTATCGAACCTGCTATGTCACCATAGAAAATGGAGTCGAACCCACCATGCCTCCTAAGAAGCTCTGAAAACAGCCCTGTGATTTCTGACCCTGCCTCACTTACCCAGTGCCTGCCAGAGGGGCTGTAACTATTGATGACTATCAAAACCACAGCCTCCAGATAGCCAGCCCATGAGTAGGAGCCCCATAGCTACTACGTCCAAGACCAGATTTAAAGTGCTGCTGCCCTAGCAGCCACCGCCTGGCTCTTCTGCAAGCGGGACATCCGCAACATGTGTTTCAGGCATGACTGCAGCCGGCAGAGAACTATAAGACTCACATTAGTGAGTCTGATATTGGAACTAGAAACTATAAAACTGAGTGCGTAAACTCTAAATGCCAGAGAGTAGCACTGATCCTTTCCCTGAAACCTGCCACACTATCCTTACACAGAAGGTGCAGATTAGGAGGGGGACCTTTAATCCTGAGAACACTGGCACCCATCAGTGGATTGGTGCTGGTATACTGTAGTGTTATCTAATTTATGAGTGTTTTAAAATACTTTATTTTCTAAAAACATAACCTCTGGGTAGGCCAATCAGCTATTGCACACATGAGTTGTCAGCTTATTAAATTTACCTCCATGAGAAACTGCGGCTGCTCAACATTCCTACCATTGCACAGCTAAAGTAGGACAGTCCCCGTGAAATTAGATGCAAACAACCCTATGCTCACACCCGTTGACTAGTAGCCCCGGCTTGCCCCTCGGCCCCTCGAATGAATTGTGATGGCCAGGCATTAAAAATAACTGGATCATGTGATCTAGGCCACCCAGCCTCGGAGCTAATAAATGATTATGCCACACACAGAGCTTGGTATTACACATCTTTATTTCTCAAAGTGTAACCATTAACTGAACATTCTACATCATGAATCCTATTGACCACACCCAAGCTTTTATGTCACTGTCCTACGGAGTCTATCAGGAACCAAACGAGTCCCGTCATCTCTAACTCAGAAGACATTACCTCTCCACATTTGTTAAATAAAAAGTATAAATAATACATGTACACATCAAAACTCTTCCATAAGTCATTTTGGTGCTCAAATCAATCGCCCAGATCTTGTCACATGAGGCTGTGGAGATACGGATGAAGTGTCCAGGACTGGCACTGGTGACAGATACACAAGCGCAGTCGTTGGGCTCCCAGGATTCTCAGGTAGAGAAGTCCCACTTCTGACATCTGGAGTTGGTGAATGTTGTAGTAGGTGCTTGAAATTCATAGAATCTTTCATAATGCCCTTTGCAGGATGTTGAACATTCACCATTTATCCTTTGCTAGTCATAATTCTCAGTGGGTCAACATCAAAATAAGCATCAGACTTGCGTTTTCATTTCTGTCTGACAAGGACTCAATCTCCTTCTGTAAAGACAGTGTTCCTCACACATTGGTGTTTTGTCTGCATAGGTTTTCAATTTGTATTTGTGACATGAATCTGTTTGACAAATGTTGTCATCATCAATCACTCTTATAGTGGGTTATTGTAGAAATTTGGCTCTCCCAACCATCAGGGTCGCAGGACCGTCACCTGTAGTTGAATGAGGAGTCCACTGGTATGCATGAACGGCAGAACGAAGAGTTAATTTGAGTTTAAGCCTTTCCAGTGCTGCATGCTGAACAGCCTTTTTAAGGGGGCTCATAAAACACTCAACAATGCAATTTGCTTGTGGCCAAAGAGGTGTGCTTTTCTGCTGCTTGATTTTCAGATGGGTAAGAACGTCTTTATATTCTCAACTGTTGAATGGTGGGCCATTGTTGGACTTCAGAATTAAAGGAACACCCCATGTTGCAAAAATGGGATCTAGCCTCTTCATGACCTTTTCCTGAGTTATCAATGAGAGGTCTTCTACCAAGGAAAAATAGTGATACTACTCAATGACAACCATTAGATGATGTCCATTGTCAAGGGGTCCAAAGAAGTCAACAGCAATTCTCTCCCCCACATGCTTTGGAAGAACAGACAGGTTCAATTGATGTGGGGGTGCTTTGAGAGATACACAGTTACACAAATGCCAGGCCATTAATTCCCTTTCAACTCTTTCATCAAGATGAGAAACCAAACTCGGTTTCTAAAAGCATGCTTACTGATGACAATTTTACAATGTCCATCATGTGCCACTTTAATGATTTGCTTTCTCAGACTCTCCAGTATGACGATTCTTGTACCTCGTAAGACAATACCTCCTTGGGTAACAGAAAATTAGTCTTTCACATTTTTGATATGCACTGTCATCTGTATGAGGTCGAGTGCGCTCTTTCCAGGAGTTATGTGAAATAATATCTTTGAGTATTAGCATATCAATGTCTGTGCTGTGGAAAGATTGATTTGTTCCTCTGAGATAGCAGCAGGTGTACTGGACTTTACGATAAAGTCAATGTAGGCTTTAGCCATTTTGGAAGTGGTTCTATGAAATTGTACTGACACTCTTGAAAATTGGTAGGCAGGATTTTGATCTTGTTCTGGTCAGTGCACAATTGTGTAGTCATATTCCTGCAGTCGCAACCCCCACCTCTCAATGCAATGGGCCATCTTGGCTTTGGGAATGCCAAAGATGGTGATCAGTGCTTGATGATCTGTGACAAGAGTGAATGGCTTTCCATATAGAAACACATGAAAATGTTCACAAGCCCCAACCACAGCTAGTTTTTTTTCAGGTTGTGAATAGCCATGTTTAGTTTGTGACAAACTTCTGCTATTATAAGCCAAAAATGCCTTAGAGCATTTGGATGTCGGTTGTGTTGGGCAAGAATCAAGCCCAACCCTACTGTGCTTACTTCTACAACAGCTTCTGTATATAGCTTTGGATCAATGTAGACCGTTTCAGTGGCATGCTCAATTGCGTGTCTCATTTTCTTGAAGCCTTGTTCACATGCATGTGACCATTGAAATTAAGCCTATCATTTTGTTAAGTCTTTTAATGGAGCAATTACTGTGGCAAAATCATGGATGTACCTAGAACAGTAGATGGCCATCACAGGAAAAGAGCATAACATGGTAACATCTTGTCGGGGACAGGTGGCTGACAAAGTCTGTACTTTAGCCGGATCTGGAGTCATTATCCCCATCAGAGAAAATATGGCCAAAGAATTTGAGTTTTGTTTCGTGGAACTCAGACTTTTCTGCATTCAAAGTGAGACATGCATCAGCAAGTAAACGGTACACTTGTGAAAGAGCTCTATCATGCTCCTTTTGTGTGGCCCCAAAGACCAATATATCATCACTGTAATTGAAAGCATGTTTAACAGAATTTCTTATGTGGCAAGAGACATTTTGAAACAGCTCTGGAGCTGATGACACGTCGAAACGTAATCTTTTATATCTAAACAAAGCAAAATATGTAGAAAAGGTAGTAATATACCTGGAATCTTCTTTTCGTTCCAATTGATGATATCCTTTTGTCCAGGTCAAAGTGAGAGAATACTTTGGCACCATTCTGCTCTGTCATCATATTGGCAATGTGTGGACCTGAATGTCGTTCTCTTTCAATTGCGTTGTTAGCTTAACACATGTCAATACAGATGCATACATCTCCTTCACTGTTCTTTTTAGACACTACCACTATGAGCGAAACCCATGGTGTCAAACCAGTAGATCGCTCAATGACATCATGCTTTAGTAATCTCTCAAGTTCTTTTTCAACAGTTTTCTGTAAATTAAATTACATTTGGCAATGTCACTGAGCAACAGGACACACTTTCTCAATGATATGCAGTTGCACATTCATTGTCTTCAATTTTCACCAATCCATTAAAAAAATTGGAAACTGACTCACTATTTTATGATGAGCATTTATGTTGTAATTTACAGATATCAGACCCAGCAATACTAAAACTAAGTAAACAAGCACTTGTCTACTTACCTTAAAGTACATGCATTGGTGCTCGTACTTTCATTTTTTTTGTATTTCAAGGTTGCTACAAATGAACCTTTAGTGGTGTCGATGCAGCCCATGTATTCACTTTAGTCTTCGACGGTGTGAAACGGGGCACTGCAGACGGTTCATGGTAATTCTCCTCAGGTATTATGCTTATCAACGTGCCAGTGTCTATAATAAAAGGTATTGGACAAATATTCACCTTTAGTGTGATTTTAGGAAAGTGTCAAAAGGAATTTCGTGACTTCAGTTGTTGATCTTTCTTTGACTTGCATTCTTCTTTATAAGCTGCCAATCCGACATACACACATTTCTCTTTAGTTGAAATTGCCATTCGACATACATCTTCTTCACTGTCGCATGACAATGACCTTGAAGAACTTTTGGATGCAAATTTAGATGATCAACTTAGTTTAGTTTACGTTTGCTCCAACTGATGTGGCCGCTTGGCCCTCTGGGGGTTAGTAGAACTTCGCTTCTGGAACGTTCAGGCGTCCATTTTGTTTTCTCGACGTGATGTACTTCGTTTTTCCTTCGCTTTGCAAACCATTACGAAATGGTTCTCTTTCCCGCAGTCCTTGCATACTTGTCCAGTGGCAGGACATTTACATTATTGTGGAAAAGATAATCCGCATCTGAAGCACAGTTTATTTCTCTTTGGAGATATTACTTAGTGCTCCTTAGCCTTGTGTCTCTGCTTACTTTAAACATTCAATGTTGACTCACTCTGGGCTCTTCCCGCCTCGATGTCAGCAGCTCCTCGGCACTTGCAGGTATGAGTAGTCACTCCAGGCTGAATGTTTTTCTCAGCATTCATCATCTAAATGAATCGGAATGGCAACCATCTCTGACTCTGAGGCAGATGGCTTCTTCATCATTGAATTTATTTATTATTTATTGAATTAACAATGTTTGATGGGAGTATCAAGTCTTGTGACAAATTCATCAATCGTTTGACCAGCTTTCTGCCTTGGTTGAAAATGTATCTTTCGTAATCAATATTGAGCATTGGATTGAACTGAAATTTAGTGCCTCTTTGTATGAGACTTCATCTGCATGTGAAATTTTCTTTGCTGCTTCCTTTACTCCTTCACCTGTAAGATTCTTTAGATATTTTATGATCTTTTTGTTATCTGCATCTTCTAGTGCATCAATGAAATCATCAAAAGTTTCAATCCAGGCAGTCAACCTAGCAACAATATTCTGTTTTTGACGGTATTGGACAGCGCTGGATGGGCATCTAAATCTGTACCTTCTGAAAGTACTGGCTCAGTACATGAATGCTGGTCATCTGGCCTACTCACCAGACAGCTAGGGCCTTCTTCCTCTTCTACAGTAAGTACTCGTTTTGTCTCTTGCATATGTTCAACACTATTTTCAATATTCTGCTTTGTACCTGGTTTCCACTGCTGTTAGCATTTCTCTGTATCTGGCTATTTCCCTACTAGCTCTTCCTTGCACCTGGCCATCACTGCCTTTAGTGCTTCTCTGTACCTGGCTGTCACTGCCTTTAGAGATATCTTTCCGTATGGCTTATGGTTCTGTGTTGCGATCTTACGCAGTACCTCTTTCACGGCTTCACCAGCAGGTTCCCGGCCAATAATACATACATTTCTCTGTAAGGCCTTCAACTTCTCTGAAATCTGTGCACTGGCTGGAGTGGTGCTTAAATGCCACATGTGAGAGATAGCATGTCTATGATTAATCTCTTTGAACAATACCCTTTCGCTGAAGACACTGACCTGCTCTGTACTTTAGATGTTGAGTCGTTATATACAAACATTCCCCAGACCTGTGCCATGATTGTCATCTAAAAAAACACTTGACTCCAGACCATGCCCACACCGAGTCCCCGCCATCTTCATTCTCCAATTATTCGAGTTATGCCTCACCAATTTTTGTTTTTGTTTTCAATAGTCAATATTACCAACAGGTCAAGGGTACCTCTATGGGGGCTATTTTTACCCCCAATCTGGCTATTCTTTTTATGGAAGCCATAGAAACCAATATCATTTTGTCCCTTACCAACCCTTTCTCGTCCGCTATAACCATCTGGAGAAGATATATCAATGATATATTTCTCATTTGGCGGCACGATCCTGAGACCCTACACCAATTCATTCACTGGCTGAACAATAATTGTTCCGGACTTACATTCACCAGTACATTTGACAAAACTTCAGCAGCGTTTTTAGACCTCACCATTTACCATCATGAAGGCATTGTACATACCAAATTGTTCCGCAAGTCTACGGAACGCAACACATTGCTTAGTTACAATAGCAACCACCCGAGAGCTCTCAGAGACTCATTTCCTTATTCTCAATTTTTGAAAATCTTCAGAAATTGCTTTGCCAAAGAAGACTATTTCAAAGAAGCCACCACGTTATCAGTCAAACTACAGGACAGGGGTTATCCTGAAAGACTTGTCCGCAATGCTCTAAAAAGAGCCTAGTACTGTCTCAGGGAAGCTTTACTTACCCCTAAACCAAAAAACGATAAACTCCAAAATTGCATGCATGACTACCTTTTCTCCAGCATCCAATGTCATTAAGAAATCGATACTCAAACACTGGCCCTTGCTTAATGCTGGTTCCCTCAACATAGAGCGTCCCATCTTTGCCTTTCGAAAGAGCTCTCATCTCCAAAACCATTTAGTCAGAGCAGCTCTCACAAACCCAGCCCAGGGCCACACACTAGACGCACATTGGAATCCTATCCCTTTGGTAGGACACTCCAAATGTGGCACGTGCAATGTATGTGAATATACGATGGAAGGCAAATCCTTCATTTTCAATAATGTACAAATTCACTGTCAAACTTTCACGAACTGCAATACTTGTGATGTAATTTTTTTAATCCAATGTCCATGCTCATAAGTGTATATTGGTCAGACAAAACAAAAACTCAAGACCAGGATTGGACAACATCGGAGCCGAGTGCGTTGCAAAACCGCCAATGCCCCACTGGTTAAACATTTTCTAAAAGAAGGGCATGATGAAAATGACATTAAATGGACAGTTTTAAAAGACCTTAAACTAACCCCACATGGAGGTGACATGTCCCTCCTATTGAACAAAGAAGAACTCAAAATGATCATTCTTATGGACAGCATAGGAACGGGACTCAACAAGAGCAAGGATTGGACTTCTCCTCTTTAGTTCATTCCGGATCTGTTTTTCATAGGTCGTATTTTACTATTGTATTCTGTCACATGCCTAAATATGCCAATGTTTCTACTAGTAATGTTTTACAAGCCACCTTTTATTCAGTCACTCTTTATTCATCTTTGGCAATTGTTCCAGCCTCACTGGTTTTGCAGGCCACAATCGGCACTTCTCACACTCCAATATGGCCGCTGCTTTCTGACAATTACTGTCAGTTAGCTACATCACTCCCAGCATGTTGATTCACTCCCCCTCACCCAAGATGGCTGTCACCTTGGACGTCTATTTCTACCCTGACTACACGCCTCCAGCCTGTCGTTCTCGCCGCTGCCCACATGCCCGGCATTCACTCGGCATCTGCCTCCTGGTTATCGAGGTAAGGGAACACCCTGGCCTACTCGCTCATCACCATAGACTACACTACTGTCTAACCACTGCCTACTGATGCCGGTTATGTTTCCTTCCAGGTATTTTTCCCTCATCCAAACTGATCATCCAGGACACCGTTCCCGCAAGTGTCAATCCACCCACTGTTTCTAACCCTCCCAGCACGGTGCCGGCTTGCTCCTCATCTCCCCCACAGACCGCACAGGTCAATCCGTAGCGTCCACAACGCCTACGAGGTAATTTTACGGTGGCAACAGTTGGCCCCCTCCGCTAACCTTATCATTAGAATTATCTCCACAACTCCCTTTCTTCTCGCCCCCCCCAGCTCCCTGCTGACGCCGAGCCCTCCGCCGATCAACCCGGCCCATTGACCTTGATCAGGTAACCATCCACCCCCTCACCAGCCCAGTCACGCAAGCCTTTCGCACCTCTTCCCACTGGCCTGACTCTTTTCCTCCCGCCCAGGTCCTCGTTTCTCCATGGACCCGAGCGCTTCACCACAGGTTCGCTCTGTTTTTTGAGCATAGCATCGTGACTAGAGGCCATTCCTACTCTATTGTCCTGCCCCAACCCAAGTCTCCATGGTAAGGATCTCTCTTGCCCCACTTTGCTAGTCTCACTCTTCACTCCCCACTCCCTCCTCACTCCACCCTCACACCACCAGTTTCTCCCTCTTGCAGATCACAAGTATACACAGAAAGTCACTAATTTAACATCACTATAAGTCATCACTCCTCAAGCATGGGTCTCATAATAGTCGGCTCTTCTGTGTACTCTACCCTGGCACTCATTAAATTCATGGATATGCAATGGGTAATTTTATTAAATATTTTATTAAATGCATGGTCCCTTGACATACTGAGCAATGTTTAAAGCTGTAAAGATCATGTATCAACCCTTCCTGTAAACAAGCTTTTCTTGCCTTCTCTCTCTTTCCCCCCATTTTCCCAAAAGGCTTGCAACCATATTTAGGCAAGTATTCCTCAGTCCTGATGATGATCCTTATATTGTTGTGTTTAGGATCGAAACGCCGTCAACATGTAAAATAGTTACACACTAGGGGCCAGATGTAGGTAACCAAATACCGGTCGGTAAAGGCCGAAAATACCTAATTTCGGCCTTTACCGACCTGTATTTGGGTTTTGAGATGTAGGGGACACAAAAAATCTGAATCAGTAAATTTACCGAATCCGTAAATTTACCGAATTGGAAACCTCACCGAATTGGTAAATTTACTGATTCGCTAAATTTACCGAATAGGTAAACTTTCCGAATCGGTATATATACCGAATCGGTAAATTTACCGAATCGGAAATTAAGAAATGGTAAAAATGACTATTGAGATGTAGGTAACCTCTTAAATACCGAATTTGCATGAAATTAGGTATTTAAGAGTCGGTATTTACATTGGATTGAAATCAGGTGGTAACCCGGTGCAGGCTATAAAAAAGGCCGCTGAATGCAACAGTTTCACCAGAATGGTGGCATTCTATGTGATTGCGAGGCGGCTATGGCTACAGGCAGAAGGAGAGAGGGTCTGGAGAAGGTAGGAGCAGGTGTACAGGCAGAGGAGCACCCTATTCCAGCTAACTGAGACAGAGATCCTACAAAGGTACAGGCTAGACCCCCAAACCATCCTGGACCTTATCAGGGACCTCCACCCACTGTTGGACCACCCAACCCCAAGGGCGCACGCCATCCCACCCCATGTGCACATGCTATGCAGCCTACACCTGCTTGCATCTGGGAGTTACCAGAGTGTTGTTGCTGCGGTAGGTGGGGTGTCCCAGAGCTGTCTGTCCTGTTTCTTTAAGAGATTCCTAGACTCCATGTTGCAGAGAATGCATCACTACATCAGCTTCCCTGCAACGCATGCAGAACTGCTCAGGACCAAGACAGACTTTTATCAGATGGCGCATTTCCCCAACATCATTGGATGTATTGATGGCACCCACATAACTATATGTCTACCTGCTGCCACAGAGTACATTTATAGGAACAGGAAGTCCACCCACACCATAACTGTACAGGTGATCTGTGATTCCAAATAGATCATCACGTACATAGTAGCCAAATTTCCGGGGAGTACCCAAGACTCTTACATCTTCCAAAACAGTGGGATCTACGCACGCCTGACAGCGGGGGAATTTGGCGAAGGATACTTGCTAGGTAACACACTGTGTGAAACTCCCTTGATACATATTGCAGATGGATGTGTTTGTGTGCATGTGAGTAATGTATTTTTTCTTGTTACAAATAGGGGATAGTGCGTATGCCCCGGTCCTTCATCCTCACACCCTACCTCAACCCTTCAACACCCAGCCAGAGGAGATACAACATGGCACACAAATCGACCAGAAACATTGTGGAGCGCACCTTTGGTTTGTAGAAGAGTAGGTTTCGCTTCCTACATAAAAGTGGAGGGGCCCGCCAGTACTCACCGGTCACCTGCTGCAAGATGATTGCAGCCTGTGCATTGTTGCACATCCTTGTGGTTAAGAAGGGCACCGAAGTGGATCTCTCGGATTATGAGGACCATGATGACGAGCAAGCAGTGCCTGAACCACACACAGCTGGAGTTGCGACACCAACTGATGGCAGACACAGACGAGAAGAGATCACAAGCAACTTTTTTTAAGTAAGTAAAGAGACACAGACAAGTGGAGTATGCACCCAACGTAGTTTAATTGTGTCACTACGTAGGTTTCTAAAGCACAAATGTGCAACACTAATTATTTACATGCGATGATGTGAGTCCAGGGTCACTTCCCCATGAACTGAAATACTCATTTGCATCCACGCTTACCAGTGCTAGTTGTTTGTTGCTCGCTGTCCTCACTTTGCGTTTGGGCTGTAGCCTCAGCGTGGCGCCTGCTGCTCCTCCTTGTCTCTACGACAAGGGAGCTTGCCATGCTGCTCCTACTTGTGCTCTCTTCACTCTCTGGCACATCCAGAGCAGCAGTTTGTGCATTTAACAGCGCCTCAAGAGCACTGGTCATCCTGGCCATGCCCCTAGTGACCTCATTACTGTTTTGGGTTAGTCCCTCCTGCATGTTTATGCTTCTTCTGCATAGCAGGGATGTGGCCAGCCGGTTGATTGCTTTATTTTGTTCATGCGCACGCTGCCTTTCCTTGCGCCTTGATGCAAATTTGTTGTCTAGTTTGGTGCACAGAAGCTGCACCAATTGTGACATTTCACACATCCCTGCAGCCATCTCTTTGTTGACATCTACTAGTTCCCTGAAGCCCTTTCCTATGTCTCCCATGTTGTTTTTCAGTTTCCTCATTTGGCATTGGCTAGACATGATGGATTTTACCTGCATCCTCTGGATTTTTACCATGCTCCCCTCCAGGCCACGGAACACACTTGAATCTTCCACACGTGCAGCTTCACTACTTTCTTGGACTCTGTGGCGTCTTGCACCAGTATGGCCCACCTCTGCACTGGACTGCAGTGTGGCAGAGCTACCATCCACAGGCAAGGTGTGTGTGTCTTCCCCCTCCATGTCACCTGCTGATGACTCCATTCCTAATAGTGGGGCCACAACACGCCTTCTGCTTGGTTGTGATGCAGGTGGTGTCTCATGCAGCGATGCTGGCATTTCTGGGGATGACAGCAACAGAGAGGATTGTGATCTTTCTGGGGACGCCTGCAACTCTTGAGCAATTTCTGTGTCTTGTAAAGGAGGATGGCTACTTGGTGCACCTGTGTCCTGTGATACTTTCTGTGCACTTGGACCTGGCTCCTGACTCTGATCCCTCTCTGGTGCTGTGCCTTCAGTCTCCTGGGAACGCCTGCGAGATGTGAGACCTGTGGACATATGAGTGTACATTAGCTGAGCGCTACTGTCTCACAGTCACTACAATTAAATATTTCTCACTTTAGCTTTATTCTATCTGCAATCATTTCCCTAACTTGCTGGTTGCTGTGCTGTATGACATGGTCTTTCATTTCCTGACTACATGTCCCATGATGCATTGCTCCTGTATAGTGCTAGCAGTACTGGACTGGGGTTCACTTTGGTCACAAAGGGTAAAGGTAAGGATGATGGAATGGGGGGGAATGCTGTGCATGCGTCTTACCTTTTCTGCTTGCAGATCTGGCTGAGCTGTCTACTCTTCCCAGTCCGCAGACGCTGTCAGGTTCTATGGTTGAGGCTTAAGAAACAGAACGGAGGCAGCACCAAGGATGAAGTAGCCAGGACAATGTAGTATCAAAAATAAATTCTTTTATTTTCTCATTTATAGGACAGCCAACGCGTTTCGCTCCCCAACCATGGGAGCTTCGTCAGGGCTGAAAGCAACACAGAAATACACCAATATTAATGACACATACCAACATAACATTTACAAAAAAACGGGACAAGGTTAAAAAATACACTGAAGTTGAACTTTTGGCGAGACGAGATGGCAATACTAAAAGAGGGACACAATATTAATCCTATATTTTTTGAAAAACATCTTGCATTTAAACCCAAATATATAAACACAAAAGTGATGCAACTTGATGATCTATATAGGACATTGGTAACCAGAACCAAATGTGACAAATTGTAAAATGCCTCA
This sequence comes from Lissotriton vulgaris, assembly GCF_964263255.1. Lineage (NCBI taxonomy): Eukaryota > Metazoa > Chordata > Amphibia > Caudata > Salamandridae > Lissotriton > Lissotriton vulgaris. The sequence continues at coordinate 2,051,106,209 of NC_141685.1, forward strand.
GGTGAGGCAGATAAGAATAGCCATTGAATGAAACCCAAGTAAGGAGAAAAAAGAAAGAAAGGAGGAAGGCAAGAAGAGGTAAAGCAAATAGGAATAGCCATTGAGTGAAACCCAAGTAGAGACAAGGCCAGAGTTGACACTGTACAATAAATGTTCTCACCGAGAGTATTGGTCAGAACTTGAAGCGACGAAAATGACGTCAATGGAATCGTTTGATTCGAACAGTACAGATGCTGAAAATGGTACAGAAGATTAATTAGTATATGGGAGAAGGTCCAGAGATCAAGCCCTAATGGGTTTTAAGGGGCACCAGAACTCCTTACCCTATGTCAAAATTCCGTTATCCAGATAATATTTTAGCCACGTCAAGGGTTTATACGTAAAAGACACAATTAGTCCAAGAAGGTGATGTTCCACTACATCAAAAGAAGATAAGGAGGATTACAATCAATGTACATCAAAGTTAGTATTAAAAAGCTGGTTGTTGGTAAGCCATATAATATAGGCTAGTCGCAAAAAAGCAATATTATCTATATGGACATAACGGGCGGCGATTCAAATTCCTACGCGAATCAATATTGTAAAATTACTCACAAGATTAGTGTAAAATTTCTGGCATCCAAAGAACAGTACATGCGCAGACCATAATAAGCTGCCACCAAAATTGCTGTAATGGAAAAAGGAAAGAAGAGGGAGTTCTATATATATATACATGTAAATCACGCCCCCACACAGTCATATCATTAATCCAAAAGGGTAGATCATTGACTACTAATCAGCAGAAAAGTTGTTGGGCACATATAGCATGTGTCATCTTAGTAAAACAGGCATTACTTGTCATGCTAATTTGGAGAACACCGTGTGTGCAGAAACAAGTTCACACATAAATGGTCCTATGCAGGAAATGCCGTTTATAAGATTTATAGAATAGTGGTGCTTAAAAAAAAAATCTAAATCTAAGTGAGAGGAGTGTAATATAGAGGCCCATAATACATATATATATTTCGTATGCATTTGCCGGTGTAACTCCACATGGGGGCGTATCAACTGGAACCTGCAAATCCTGCTACAATTTGAAGACTCACAATCCCAGCGTGTGCAGACCCCAAGAGTTGCGTTCCGTTTTTAAACACACCCAGGGGCTACAAACAACGAAGCATTTTTACCCCTACAACCCAACGAGAAGAAATGAAAACGGGTGCATAGGAGACACACGGAACGCTAGTGAGACGCTGCAGCCAAGGTGCGTTATCTGTCTGAAGGAAACAAGAGACGGTAGCGTTCAGAACCCACCCCCCTTTTTTAGAGCCAAGAGATTAAAACCAGGTAACTCGGCATCGGCCCAGGGACGGAACGTTAGGAAAAATACTTATAGTATCCCATCCCTATGGGTGAAAGAGGATGGGAGAGATCCGGTAAACTAAAGGCTAGCGCAAACTCACCTCAAGAGCCTCCTTTCAGTGCGGTGTCCCCATGACGGATTCGATCGACTGGATTCAGCCCGGTCCGGTGCGTTTTTAAACGCCCCGCGCATCGGTCACATGGTGCATAATCACACACACCTGTGGTTGTTCAGACAACCCGGGAATCTCGTGGCTGCAACATTTCCCTAACTTGCTGGTTGCTGTGCTGTATGACATGGTCTTTCATTTCCTGACTACATGTCCCATGATGCATTGCTCCTGTATAGTGCTAGCAGTACTGGACTGGGGTTCACTTTGGTCACAAAGGGTAAAGGTAAGGATGATGGAATGGGGGGGAATGCTGTGCATGCGTCTTACCTTTTCTGCTTGCAGATCTGGCTGAGCTGTCTACTCTTCCCAGTTCGCAGACGCTGTCAGGTTCTATGGTTGAGGCCACCATCTCCTCCAGGTCAGTAAGTGGGGGTGCTGGGTTCTTGCCTCCACCAGTTTTGGTTGCCTGCTTGTGGTGTTCAGCCAATTATTTTTTTGTTTAGCTCCTGAGGTCGTAGAATCTCTTTTTCAGGTCCTCTGTGTCTCTGGTAGTCACTCCAACTGCAGTCACTTTGTCAAGTATGTCCAGCCAGAGTTTCCTTTTGGCAGATTCTGCCACAGTGAGGGACTGCCTGCCAAAAGAGTTTTTGGTGCACCTTCAACACCTACTCAACAAGGACCTGCAGCTCCATGCTTCTGAATTTCAGTTTCCTCCTCTTCTCTGGCTGCTCTTTGTCTTTGCTGCTTGCCATTTTTCAGTTTTAAATGTGCACAAAACTCTTTCTGCTGCTCAGGGACTCTCTGCCTCTCCAGAACCTTCTAATAAGTTGCAGCTGCCTGTGCAGCCACTTCCTGTTAGGGAGGGGGAGGGTGGTAGCACCTGATAGGCTGCCTACTTAAGTTTCAATTTTGTTTGCTTCCCGATTCGGTATTTACCGAATCGGTATTTACCGAATGTCCGATTCCGATTTTTACCGATTTGGTATTATTTACCGATTTTTTTATCTACATACCATTTACCGATTCTAAAATACCGATTCGGTATTTTAGAATCGGTAAATTAAGATTACCTACATTTGGCCCTAGTTTCTCACTGTGTGACAAATCGTGTGTTTTCTATACAAGGATAGATTTGCTTATTTTTATTTAAAAACGGGCGTCCTTTTCCTTTTTCTTTGCCTGAAAAGTACCTTTACCTCCGTTTGTTATTTCTGTTTTTCTTATGTATATTGGATACAGGACTGTATCCCACTGTATATTTGCTCTCACAAAATTCTCTTATTCTTGTCATTGATTAAATCTCGTGTCCGGCTGGACACTTTTTTTGCTTTTAGTACACATTGTTAGCTATAATTCATTGTTTTTTCTCATTTGATACGTTAAGGACCAATGTTGTCATACTAAAATTGCTACCCCAGGTCCTTAACCACCTAGACGGTTCCCTTGTTGTTATATAACCACTAGATGCCACATACGCCAGCTGTCAATCTTAACTTCAACTGAGGTGCGTGGGGACCACAGAAAACTCTCTGGGAGAGCACTGTCTTTTTTATCGGATTATGTATCCCCTTTCTCGTCGCCAGTTGTAGCTTCCTCAACAGCTCCAGAACATGTAAATGATTATGGCACACATTGATCTTGGTATCACATGTCTTTATTTCTCAGCGCATAACCATTAACTGAACATTCTAGATCATGAATTCCATCAATCACACCAAAGCGCTTACGCCATTGTTCTACAGAGCCTGTCAGGAATTAAAAGGGTCAGGTCATCTCTAACATAAAAAACTATACAGGTCCCACCAATAGTTGTGTGAACTTGGTTCTAATTGTCCTGAAGTTCATCTTCACTTGCTCAGTTTGGACCTAATGTTGTTCAGAGCACTCTGTGACTGTGTGAGCACTAGTGCCTGGGCACCAGCATGCACCATCTTACAAATTGGGCCAGCTTCAGCCACCCATTCATTGCCTGTACTGCTATGAGATTTATTTTCTACCAAACAGTAAATTGCAGCACGTTTACCAGAAACAAAGCATTACAATGCATAATTCTTTAGTGGCATGATTAAATGTACAGCTATTGTCAAAACTATTTTTTTTACAAACTTTTCTTCTGATTTTCAAGTCGTTCCTGAATCATGTACTGATAAGGAGACATGACACTGCTTACCTGTGAAGGCATGCCTCACAACTCATGCTCACATGCAGGGTGGCAGCAGCCTTGGAATCATTTGCAACCTCCAAATAAACCAACTTGCTGTCATAGAATTCAGGGTCGTTACCTACCCCGCAGTGGGGTTCCAGTAGGAAAATCTACTCATAATTCCTCTATTCCAAAATGAATCTAAGCATTGAAGTCTATGTGTGTTGTAATAAAACAGCTTCTAAAAACATTAGTAAACAATAGATCAGTGCAGGCTACTGTCTATAAACCCAACAAAAGAGCCTAGGCGTTCTAATTTCAGAGATCTCAGACCGTATGAACGCCGCAGCCAGACTCATCCTCGGCCTTCCATGACAAACCAACATCACACCCCAGCTCAGGAAACTCCACTGGCTCCCCGTACACAGGAGATGCCAATTAAAGCTGCTGACCCATGCACACAAGGCTCTACACAGCCAAGGACCCGCCTAGATTAACTACCGTCTAAACTTCTACCAAGCATTGAGAAGCCTATGCTCTGCCTCCTTTTCACTTGCCCATACTCCACACATCTACTGAAGCAGAAGTGGAGGATGCTCCTTCCCCCATATCGCAATAAAGACTTGGAGCAGCCTACCCATTCACCTCCGGACCATCACCCCACTTCCGGAATTCCGAATGGCCCTCAAGACTTGGCTGTTCGAATAAGCCTCAGGGGCCTGCAAGCACCTGGATACCCTATCGGGCAATTAGCCACACTTTTTTTTTTTTTTTTTTGGAAAACCTTTATTTGTAGAAAAAGTACACCGCTATTCAGCCTTATATCCCGGAGGCCAGGCAGCATTGAGGTAGCAGGTAAGATCGTGTACAATACTGTGCGCAGAAGCAATCAGGTTTAATTTTCAATAACATCAAACGTAGTATAAATAAACCAAAGAATAGGAAAGCCTCAAAAAGGCTAAGAGAAAAAGGCGTGCGCTAGGCACGAAAAGGAGTCAAAGAGAAAGAGGAGTGGCTGAGGACAGTACAGAAGTAGTGGAATTGCGCAGCGGGAGGGGGTCGAGGGCCGCACACCCATGACAGCACACACTAGCAGTGACAACGATAAGGCACGTGGGGGGGTAACACACCAGGATAACCCATCTGGAACTGCGGGAAGGGGCTCTACGGGGAAGGTAGGACTTCAGAGCCAGTCTCCATTGGGGGGTCGCAAATGTCGCCTCTGTAGGAGTTCCAGGCTCCCCACACAGACCTCCACATTCTAGGCTTGCCCCTGGCCACGTACACCGTCTTTTCACGCAGCATGCACCAGTCCATGTTGGTTTCCCACAAGCTGAGGGAGGAAGGAGCAGGCGCACCCCATTTCTGGGCGATGTCCCTTTTGGCCACCATATTACCTAGGGTGACCCAACGGGTCTGGGCTACACTGTAATCATTCGGACACCAAACATTGAGGAGGCATCGCCGGGCCTCAGCCGGTAAGGCCACACCAGTCACTTCCGCCATCACCTCATGCACTCGCGTCCAATACCGGGCAACCCCAGGACACTCCCATATGATGTGCAGGAAAGTAGCAAGCATACCACAACCCCTCCGACACAGGCCATCTGTGGAAAGTCCCATATGTATGAGTCTAGGGCCAGTGACATACACCCTGTGTAGCATCTTCAACTGAACAAGGCGGAGTCGTGCTGATATGGCCACCTCCCTGGGGGAGGAGATCGCTGACTGCCACTCCTCGTCGTCCATCTCTATACCATCATTCACCCAGTGCAACCTCAATCGTTCAAGCAGATCTACTCTCACTTTGATGAGCTTTTTGTACGTCAGGGAGATAGCGCTGTCCGGCATGTGGCCGTCCAGCACCCGATCTTCCAGGGGTGATGACTCAGGGATCGCATCTTCATCAGATATGTGAGGGGAGAGGGCATGACTAAGCTGGGCATGTCGGAAATATTCCGTCGGCGCCAGCTGGTACTCAGACTGTAGCATGTCAAACGACTTGACCCTCCCCCTCGCCATCATGTCTCCAACCTTAGATATCCCGATGGTGTCCCACCGGTCGAAACCTTTAGTTTTCCACAGCTTTCCCAGTATGTCTGAGTCATATAGGGGTGTGGCCAGGGTGATCCTACCTTTCCAGCCCAGAGTGTCAGTGACCGCACGCCATATATGTACCATCGTTTTGGTGGGGCCCGTCAGCTTCCGGTCCAAGGACCTGGAGTATAAGGCTCTATAATAGTTCCCGTCGTTCACGAGCCACCGATCCATGGCGTAGCCCGGGCTGGCCGCTGGGCCATATAGGCCGTGGTTGATGGCCGCAAGCTGGGACGCCCAGTAGTAGTGTCGCATATCCGGTAGGGCGATACCCCCGTCGTAACACGGTATGGTCAGCTTGAGCAACGAGATTCGTGGCCTCCCATCCCACAACAGTGCTCGCTGCAGGGATTCGATCTCTCCAAAGTATTTGGCCGGGACCGGATCTTGGGTGTTTTGCAAAGCGTAGAGGAAGCGAGGTAGCGCCATCATTTTGAATAAAGCGGCTCTGCCCATTAGGGAGATCGGTAGCTTCTTCCATCCCTCGACGTCTCTACGTAATCGCGCAAGCGGTGGTAAAAGGTTGTGTGAGTATCGGGCTCGGGGGTCGCGCGACACGTAAATGCCCAGGTATCTGTATTGAGCACCCACGGGGAAGGCGCGGAGTGTCTCCACACAACGTGTATAGTGAGGATTTAGACCAGTTGATCACCAAGCCGGAATGGGTCCCGAAGGTACCCAGCAGGTCAAAAACCACAATAAGCGAGCGGCAGGGAGAGGTGAGATACAAGAGGATGTCGTCCGCGTAAAGCGACACTCGGTCCTCGAGGCCAGGTGACCACGTAATCCCGGAGACATCAGGGTGCGTCCTAATCCAAGCCGCCAGGGGTTCCAGTGCCAGAGCGAACAGGAGCGGCGAGAGCGGACAACCTTGTCTGGTACCCCTGTGCAGCGCAAAGGAGGCCGACAGCCGACCATTGACGGCCACATTAGCCAACGGTGCGGTATACAGCAGTCGGACCCATCCGATGTAAGTGGGCCCAAACCCCAACTTGGCTAGGACAGCCCACAAGTAGCTCCACTCCAACGAGTCGAAAGCCATAGTGGCGTCAAGCGAGGCGAGAACTGCAGGCTCACGAAGCAGGTGAGCACGTGCCATGACCGCGTGAAGTCTCCTCAAGTTGAGCGCCGTGTTCCGGTGCGGTATGAAGCCGGACTGGTCCGGGTGGACCAAGTCCGTGATCACACCCACCAGCCGGTTGGCCAGCAATTTGGCCAGGATCTTGGGTTCGGCGTTCAGTAGCGAGATGGGTCTATAGGACCTGCACAAATCACGTGGTTTTCCTTCTTTATGGATCACCACAATGGTGGCGAGTCTCTGGTCGAGGGGGAGTTCTCCCGTCTCGCGGGCTTCAATGAACATATTAAGCAATGGTGTGGCCAGCGCGTCGGCCTTGAGTTTATAAAGCTCGACCGGGATACCGTTGGGTCCCGGTGCTTTGCCGGAGCGCAGCGAGCGGATCGCCAGGGCCACCTCATCCACAGACAGGTCTCGGTCCATGTCTTCTCGGTCAAGATCCGAGAGGCAGGGAAGGTCAATGCCCTCCAGAAAGGAGGCCGAGACAGACTCTGGGAGAGGATTTGCGGAGGTATACACCCCCTCAAAGTATTCAGCGAAGGACCCAACTATAGCCGCCGGGTCCGTCAGGGATAGACCGTCCTCACCCACCAGTTCTGGGACCACCCGGGACGCCAGTTCCCGTCTATCCAGCCACGCCAAGAGCTTGCCCGCCTTATCACCCGAGTCATATATCCTGCCCTGCTGTTCCCTGCTCAAGGCCTTCGCTGCATCAGTGGTGGTCGCCCGGAGTTCGGACTGTTTAAGGGAGAGAGCGTGAATCAAGTCGGGAGACGGATCCAGCTCCAGTTGGGCGCTCAGGTCAGCGAGTTCAGACTCCAGCCGCACCACGTCCTCATCCCGGCGGCGGCGAGCCTCCGCAATCAGGGAGAAGGCCTCGCCACGAAGCACAGTTTTAAAGGCCTCCCAAAGGGAGACAGCGGAGTCAACGGAGCCAGTATTTTCGACAAAGTACCGGTCCATAGCTTTAATCAGGAGAGCCCTGGTCTTCGGATCGCGAAAGTACCACGGGTTAATGGGAGCCACTCGCGAAGACGCGGGGATCTGAAAGTCAAAAGAGACCCAGACCGGGGAATGATCTGATATGCCCCTAGCTAAGAGACGCGCGGTGGACACAGACTGCGCCTGGGCAGCCGGGGTGAGGACGTAGTCTATTCTAGAAAAGCTACCGTGGGCACCCGAGAGAAAAGTGTACTGCCGCTGAGTAGGATGTAACAATCGCCAGCAATCAACCATCCCCATGGAACTCAAGAAATCAGGCAGCCAGGATTGGGAAGGGCGAAGTTCCCTGGATGGGAAGCGGTCCAAATCCCCCGAGACTACAGAGTTAAAGTCCCCACCCACCAGCAACAATCCCTCGGGGAGACCCAAAATGGCGCCTCCCAGGTCCCTGAAGGTAGTCTCCTGCAGCCCCGGGGGAACATAAACCGAAACCAAAACTAGCGTGCGGCCCTCCCACTTGCCCACCAACTGCCTCTCTCATCAGCAAGTACAGACTCCACCTCCAACGGGAGGGACGTGCGCACCATGATGCCCACCCCTCTGGAACCCGAGGAGAACCCTGAATGTGCCACCATTTTGTATCTCCGTCTATTCAAGGCCTTACAGGCATGTCCCACCAAGTGGGTCTCTTGTAGAAAAACTACATCAGGCGAACAGCGCTTGAGCATCTGCAACACAACACCCCTCTTAATACGGTCCCCCAACCCGTTAACATTCCAGCTCAACAAATTAAGAGATTTACCCCCCATCATCAAGGACGTTCCGCACCCCCTCCCCCACCCACAACAGCGCCCACAGCAGTATCATTTCAAACCAATAGTTCCTCAGCCAGAACAAAGAGTAAAACAAAGAAAAAGTACGAAAAAACACACCCCAACTACCCACCACCCTGCACCCCTGCATCAGACTATAATCCACCCCAACTAGCAGTGTGCCTGTCGCCCCTTAACTAACCTACAAGAAGCCCACAGAGGAGAAAGGAGACATCCCATCCCCCCCGCCATCCCCCATATTAATTACAAAAAGAGTCAAAATAATAGCAGCAATGTCAAAAGCCGAAGTCCCTCACGGCAACCCAGCTCTCGGAAGGCAAGTAACCAAACAATCATTCCCGTGCTTCCGCGCCTCCGGTGGTCTCCTCCGTCTGGTCGGTCGGCTCATGTCGTTCCTGGGGCAGGGTATCAAGCCAGTGTCCCACCTCATCCGGGAAGTCAAAGAAGAAGGTCCGGGGGTCACGCTCGATGCGAAGCTTGGCCGGATAGAGCATAGAGTAGCGTAGGCCCATTTCCCTCAGTCTCCGTTTCACCCCCGTAAAGCTCTGGCGCTTTTTCTGAACAGCCTGGGTGAAATCCGGGAAGAAGTTCACATCAGAGTTCTGGAAGCGGAGAGGGCCCGCGGTCCTCGATGCTTGCAGGATAGCGTCTCTGTCCCTGTAATTGAACAGCCTCGCGATGATGGGGCGAGTGGAGGCACCCGATTTCGGCGGCCCACCCGGGATCCTGTGGGCCCGTTCCACCGAAAAGAACTTGCTCAGGCCCCCCGGTGCCAAGTTCTTAACCACCAGTTCTTCCACAAAGAGCTCAGTCGAGCCTTCCTCGGCCTTTTCCGGTACACCGGTGATGCGAACATTCTGGCGCCGCGCGCGACCCTCGAACTCGTCCAGTCGACGCGCCAGCATTCCGTTAGCCATTTTCAGGTCGCGCACCTCCAACTGTATATCAGTCACATCCGTGACCAGGCTGGAAGTCTTAAGGTCCAGCGATTTCACCCGGTCATTAGTTTTCCCGAGGTCGGTCCTGATGAGGTTTAACTCGATCTTCAGGGAGTCAACCTTGCTGGACAGTTCCTCACGGAGAGTGTGCACCTCCGTCTTCACCCCCGATATCGCTCCCATGACGTCCCGAAGCGTTATCTCGGAGTCGTCCGGCGATTCATCTCTACCTGAGTCCTTAGCACGAACCACCAGTACCGGTGACCCCTTAGACTGGGAGAATCGCTCCGGAATGGTGGACTGGGACTGGGATGGTTTCCTGTTGAGCCGCTGAGATTTGCCTACGTCCGAGCCTCCCTTGCCCGCCATGTTGGCACTCTCGGGACGGGGGGACACCAGGGGCAAAAGAGTCCAGTGTAGTGTGTCCAATGCACACGACGATATCTCCAAAGTCGAGTGTTGAGGCCGCCCAGCAAGGCGCTCAAGGGTCAGAAGCACCCATCGGGATGAAGAAGCGTAGGCAGGGAGGTACCATGTGGAGACACCGCTGTACCCCACAGCGGTCGCCAGTGACGCGGGCGGAGCCTCCGGGATCCGTCGAGCTAACTGAGTCTAGGAATGTCCGATTTTCATTCCGAAAGCGGGTGCCGCCTCAGGACCGGCTTAGCAACCGATTCCCACAATCGTGGGACAGGATGGATCACAGGATCATTGCGGAGGACCGGGAGGTCTTCGGAGCTCCGAGCTCACGCGGCCATCTTGGTTGGCAGCGAAGCTCCTCCTCTAGCCACACTTTTTAAATCCTGATTGATTGATTTCTACTGAAGTGAAAGATGTGGGTAACATGTGAAAAATAAGTAATACCCCAACTGTACAATTGTGTGTGTGCATGCACGGGTAAACACAGGGTTGTGCTATACACGCTCTTTGTTACAACATGAACCTTTTCCTATAAACAATAATATAGGGTCTTAAACCGGTTTGCTAATACCACAAAATATTTGGTCATATGCATTTCCAAGATCAAAAGAAAATCATTTTAGTTACGATGATCATGAACACTGATTCTCCAAGTCTTGGCCCACTTTGACCAATGTAACTCGCCCAATGTGATTTAAAATGCACCTTTTTGCTAACTTTGTTATGGGGAGGAGAGCATAGAACCTCCAAAATCTAATGTAAACATATATTGTCTGCTAAGAGTGATTTCAAGTTGTTAGTTAGCATTTTATTGTATAGTTGATTCAAACCATAACAAATAAGCATGAAATCATTAAAACAGTCAAAATTTCAAGTACACCAATAGTTTCTTTTATAGTTTTTCTACTAGGTAGAACCCCAACCCCTTCTGTTAAATTCGATTTCATTTAGATCTAAGTTTTACTTATGCTACCCTCGGATGTACCTTTTGCATTAGCTCCCTTGGGGGAGAACCACCAGACGCTCATTAACACTTTAAATACTATCCAGTTATGACCAGTATTACTCATCCAGCTTGTTTTAAAATTTGCCATTGGCCATACAATTTGCTGACAATCCATTGGGTAGCATGATAAAGTCACCCCCCTTATTTTGGGGGAACAGTGTTTACAACGCAACTTTTACCACGCAGTACCTTTACCACGCAACTTTTACAACGCAAGTCGTTACAACGACTTGCGCTGGGGGGCGCTGTAGGATAAGGAATAGTTTAATTTACTATCCAAAACCTTCCCTACTATCCACGGGGACTGGAGTTGGAATAGTAAATTGAACTATTCACTATCCAGCGCCCCCCAACGCAAGTCGTTGTAATGACTTGCGTTGTAAAACTAGCGTGGTAAAGGCATGCGTTGTAAAAGCATGCATAGTAACGACATACATCCCTTATTTTGTGTCCACACTAAATGAACAGAACTTGTACAGTGTTCTCTAAAATTCTCACAGGTTAGCTCGGAAATACTACTGGAGAATTTACAAATCCTTTTGCAAAATTTCTTGTTGTCAGCCCAACACTTTCGGTCGCAGTCCAACCAGATATTTTACAATTACTGGCTACAACGCTGAAGCTGAGGAACCAAATCGGGCTTCCTTATGAAGGCAAACTATTCCTTAGTTGTCCAAAATATGGAGGTGGTTAAGAAACAAGCTTCACTTTCACATCTTCGTTCACAAAGACGTGACATAAAAGATATGTTTTTTTGTAGTTTGTTTGAGGTTACATCCAAACGATGCACCCATTATAATATCCAGCATGCGGAGTGGCAATACATCATGGCGTGTCAAGGTGCTAGCCCTCTCGGCGTGATTGCATCAACAAAGGTGCTTCCCTTCCACAATATAAATTGTTTCTTTTGCACAAAGTCATTTCCTAACATAAGAGATGAGAAATTGGTCATAAAAATGTTATGTAGGCAGCCTCCTTTGCCAGTATATCTTCTCGAAATGAATGGCCGGATTTGAGCACACAGGCACTTAGGCCGACTTGCGTCATACCCGATAAATGCACTTTGAATTCATTTTCACTCACCGGCACAAGACAACTAAATGAAACACATTGTTTTATTTTCAGCTGTAGTGCGATATATTTAGACATCCGTATCCACGTTTCATTGCTGTCATCATTTACAAATTGGTGAAGTAAAGACTTCACTAAAAATCCCTCCTGGTGCCGTCACGGGCTGAGATAATTGCTGAAATAACTTTATCTGAAGGTGTGGAAATCAAAAGACATCAACTGCGCCGGGAAACAGGAAACGTGACAGCTAACAAATAGACCACGCAATGCATGTTCAAGAAATTTGTTTCGTATTTCTTGGAAGTCAAAACATATGATGTGCGGGTGCTGCCCATGGATACATTTTAAAAGAAGGCGACTTCTTCACTTATCTAAAATCTACCGTGGTTGTACTTCAACGAATTTTTTCCTTCACTTCTTCACCAATAGAGAAATTGTAAACTGGGGCTGGTTGTTTTTACAATTTTAATTCTGGGGGTTTCATGCAGAGGTCCTAATTTATTATGGGACGATGGTTTGTGTGATTTGTACGGCGCAATGTTAACGGTAGTGCAGTGGCTTAACGCAAAACGTGGGGGCCTCATGCAGACTGTGATGAGGGCCCCCTGAGTCTCTCATATCTCAGAGATATTCGCGATGGGCTAGATGGGCTATGGACGCTGAAAGGCTGTCCCTCTTGCGCCTCACGGGATTCTGGAGCCTGCATTATGCCTCTGCTGCAGCGTGTCTGACAGATTTAACAAGTTACTAGACCTCATACCCTAAAGTAACTATAAGTCACGCCTTAATGATGTCATGTAAGTTGTTGCAGTGATGTTATTACTGATGTCATAGAACATGTAATGAGTGGTGTAATATTGAATGTAAGCCCATCAACCGGGATCTTGTGTTTCTAAAGGGGAGAGTAGTCGCTTGGCCCCTCTCCCCGACCATTCTCAGGTCCCAGGGACCCCATCGTCCAGGACTGTCTTTTTTTTTTTTAGTTGATGGGGGCCGCGTGGCCCCCCTCCTCATTTGGCTGTGGGGACCCCACCCCCTAAGGCCATATGTATATATTAAAAAGGATGGGGGGCTGCACAGATCCATTCCAGCTTAATTAGATCCTGGGGACCCCATCACCCAAGGATGTATTATTTTTTTAAGGAGGTAGGCCATGCACCCCCTCCCCATAGCATATCTTACAGCCACTGGGACCCCTTTGCCCGGGGCCTGCCTTTATTATAGGTGTGTGCCCATGTGCCCACCCTAGATGCACACTTTGGGGGCTCTGGGAAGAGCCCCAGGGACCTTGCAGCCTCAACCAGCTCCCTGTATGCTGTTGGAGCCGGCATTTCTCCCGCCCGGATGTAGCAGCTATTTATGTTGCTCCGTCCGGGCAGGAGCAACATCTTGTTCTGTTTCCATGCTCACATCATTGTGGGTAGGGTAATAGAATAAAAGTCTGCTCCCACCTGGAAGGATACTATTTAAAGTTCCACCCGCTGGGAGCAGACTTTGTGTTTGTTCAAGTTTGGGGAGATATTAAAAAATGCCCTGTCAGGGGAGAACAAATACAGGTTTTCCTGACCCGCCAGTGCAGGCTGAGTGAGCTCCCCAGACCTAGCAAGTAAAAAGGCCCCCAGAGAGGGGGTCCCTGGGGCCATTAATCTCAGGGAGGGGGACTACATGGCCCTCACATCAATTTTTAGGACAAGCCTAGAGTCACTAGAGCCTAGTGCGCAAGAGCTGCTCTGACAAAGATCTGTGGTAGTTCAGTACAGGAGAGAAACCCCACCCACTCCCCAGCCCCTATTTTTCATTGGCTTGCATGTTTGTTCATCGTAAATGCTGGCTTCTGACTGGTAAAGAGGCTTGTTACTCCCTCTTAGTACTGCCCTGTCGTCATTTGTAACATCCTGGAAAGGCGGTATTATTCCTCTAGAACCAGAATAACATTCTCTAGAATCCGTCACAGGTCGACTAGACCTTTTTACCTGTCATAGAGTGTAGAAGGCAATCTATCTAAACAAGTAGTCAACACATTTCAATGCACTCCCATGGTTTCCCCAAGAACCACCGACTAAGGACTAAGTTCAAAAATGTATTACAAAGCCAAAAACAATTGGGTGTATAAACACCTCAGCAAAAGATTCAAAAGATAGACAGGCACTAATACAAACATAATCCTACAGAAAAGTCTCAGTCGACTAAGAAACAATACAAGAATCAATTCCAGGATCATCAGGCTAACAAGAATTGCTATGACCTGAGTTTTAGTAGGCATTGGAAAAAAGAATAAATCCAGGTTAATCTGTCCCTACGCTATACTAAGTGACATCCCTACTCAACAAGGTTCCCTCCTAACAAAGGTGTCAGCCGTGGTGACTTCCAAAGAAGTACACTCACTTTCTGAGAACTGCTCCCTCATAGCAAAACTCTCTGCCTGATCAACCGCTTCCCTTCGCCCTCATGCTCATCTGCTCTCTCTCACCCTCGGGGTGCTGTCCCTAATACAAAACCCCACAATGCGGACGACACGCCCTAAGATACGCCCCTCTCGAAGGTGTTGGTTTGCAGAAAATATCCACCATGGCATCTCTCCATCCTCGTCTGTTGAAACGTCCTTGGGTCCCAGAGTCTTCTTCTCTTCAAGTTGCTTCCCTAAATTCCTCAGGCACTCCTCCATGTCTGGGTCTACCATCCTAACACTCATACACAATGGGCCCTTCTTATACAATCTCTACTTCGTCTGGCACCTGCATGCAAATCGGCTCACAATTTCATAATGTTGCAATTAACTTTTACTAAAAGCAGCCTTCTCAAAAACATTTCTATAGTTTATTGTCAAGCAAAGCATTTTCAATCCGGCCTACTCGATTTTCATGAACTAGGCCTCTGTACGTTTATGTGCATCACATTCTAACTTGAGCAATACATTTCGTTCTTTTAGGCCTTCATCCTTAAAGCAAAAATACATTCTCTAACTTAAGCAATTCTATCTTGTTAAAGGAATACAATAATGAATTTTAATAAAGCAACTAATACAATGAGAATCTATTAAGCATCTCTTAATTAGTGTAATTCTTCACTGCAAAAGACATTCCTAGGTTAATATGGCCTTAATGCTTTTCAAAACACTTTGCGTTGCTCTAAACATTTTCTAACACATTAATTCTTAGCCTACGTTACATCTAAACACGATTAATAAGTCCTCTATATATGTGGGTGCTGACTACTGGTGAATATGATGCACCCCTACAACCTTTTCTTTGGTTTAACGCTCTCTCAGTTCCCCCCTTTGATGACCTGTGTCATCACCACCAACCCCAACCTCACTCAGGATAGGGACTGAATTAAACAGAACTTGTCACTACTTTCCCTCGCTTGAGCATCTCCAACGCTCTCAAACTACGATATTGACTGTCTTGCAGTCTCTCCATTCTTTGCTCTTGCACCCTCATCGACCTTGCCAACCTTGACATATACCACTTGTACAATCTCATCAAACCCCACAATCCAATCACACATGCCACTACAATGATGAGGGGTTTCAACACGTATTCAAGGAAACTCCTTCCCAGATTTGCAAACCAGTTTCCAACATTTCCAAATCCCTTGCCGACCTTCTCCCACACGTTCTCTTGCGTCAAGTCCTCAATTTCATAATGAATGGCAGTAATGTTACGTATATATTTTTTCAGATCCTTGGAATTGTCTGGAATATATGTGCAACATTCTTGAACCTTTAAAAGTTTACAGACTCCTCCCTCTTTTGCTAGAAGGACGTCTAAGGCAAGACTGTTCTGTAAAACCATTGTCCTTATCGACAACATCTCCCCCTCAACCAACACTAATGACTTAGCTGTACTCATTGACAGTTCATCCACCACAGTTGCCAACCGTCGTATTTTCACGTCATTCAAAATCACTCCCAACATGGGTATCGCTGCTACAAACACATCCCCTATTATCGCACCAGCACTCTCTCCCCGCTTCAACCTCGTCTGGTGTCCACCCTCCAGGAGAGCAAAGTCCTCAGTATGGTATATCTTGGGGAAAATAATCGCCAGATAACATGTCCCATACCACTTCTCCGGCAACCGCACATACGCATTTTTACCACAGACAAAGTACACAGTAGGGATCACTTGTACCACACTCTTCAGGAAATCCTTTGTGTAATACTCCAATGTGAAAGTGTGCTCACAGGTTGTATGACCCACATACACATTTTCATAATACGTCTGTGGTCTGTAAAGGCACAACTTCCCTTTCTGCGCCTCATCTAAAGCTATCGGACCATAACTTCCCTTTATCTTTTGTAACTTCTCCTTATCCGTCCAGTCAACTTTACCTTGCCCTGAAGCTTGCAACTGTTTTTGCTTTTGATATCTATCTTCCACTTGTTCTATGAACTTCTTCTCTATCCCTGATAACGAGCAAATCAAATTGTGTCGGTGAGCATATGAGGTGTCTAACTCTTGTGATGGAATGAAAAAATATCCAAGTCTGTCCTCTGACTTATAATAATCAAACTTATTCAGGTGCTTATAAGCAGGGACTTCCGGAAGCACAGCATCATAATTCGAAAAGAAATACTCAAAATGGTTTCGCCCATACAATATGCTAAGCAGCAAACTACATGAAATTCCATATGTCAATGGAAGGTGATGGTATCTAATACCTTCGTCTACTGAAGCCGGTAGTTGCATACACACATAACAATCTTTCGCATCCATTGCATCAATGTATTCATACAACAACTTTGCATATGCATTTTGCCCAAAATTGCCTTTAGACAGATCTGCATGTAATCTACGACTCTCTTCTACTAGCAAAGCCTTTTCAGCTCCTATTTTGACCTCTTTCTGGCTAGGTGTGGTAGGTGTAGGGGTTCCCTCGACCTCCACTGCCTGCTCTTGTGGTGCTAAATAAGAAACTATAACTACTAAGAATATAAAGAATATCACTCCACCTATAAGTGTGCCTACAATGCACTTAGCTCTACGAGTCGGGTTCCCAGCCTCCAAGGTCTCAGAACAATGTGGTTCGTTGTCAGCAGCAACACAAAGTCTCTTTCTTGGCTTGTGAGAGTTCTCAAACCACACCTGGAAACAGAAATCCCCTATTATTTCTTCATTTACATCACGTCAGACAACCCTAATCCTTCTCCGTCCTCTCAGGGAAGTCCCTGAATTTCTTCTTCTTCCACTCGACTCTAGGTAAGTTCAACAGCTATTTACAAAGTCTTTAATAATCAATGATGATATTTGCTCCAACTGCACATATCACATAATCCAAAAGTTCCATGCGAAGCACAACCGCTTCATAAGCCGGTATTTCAGGACCAAATGTAGGAAAGATCAGTCTATCCAGGATTAAATCACGTATCTTGCTTAGGTAAGGGGGATTAGGAATTGTGAGTGTCAGTACGCCTTCAATTTCCAGTCCAGGTACCAACAGTATCACTTCCAGCTTAACGTTTGGGATCGTACTGGTCACAGTCACTGATCTCACCCTCCCGGACCTCAATACACCTGGCATTTGTCAAAGGGTAGGTCCACTCAGGAGTGGCGTATCTTCGACAAGGTACTCTCACCCTCCTCGATCTTCTCGGACCTGTCTGCTCTGACTCCTGTTTTCCTTCTTCCGGATCTGATTCTTCAGATACAGGTGCAAGATCCCTTTCGGAAGCCAACCTTACGTTCAGTCGCCTTCGCCTCTCAGGCCAACTTGCCTCTGTGTGACTCACTCCTCTGCTTCTCGCTTGCACACCCTGCCCATCACAGTGTTCAGCTTGTTCTGGATTCAAATCACCTTCACAGCAACTTCCCCATTCAGAGGCAGATTCTGTGTCACTGTCGTCGTGATTTCCTTCAGCTCAATCGAATGAGTTACCAGCTCCTTCAGACACCCCCACAGCTTGACTTGTCCCCTCTAGTTGATCTTCCTCCACGTCTGGATTTTCATCAACGAGAGGAGCTGTTTCTTCCAGGGGTGCTGGAACTCTTCGGGTGTGAGAAGCATGGATCCAATTTGGCAATCCACCACACTTCACAGCAGTGTTCGTCACCAAGATAACTTGGAACGGTCCTCTCCACTGCACATCTAGGCAGCTCTTCCTCATGTGTTTTCTCACCAAGACCCAGTCACCTGGACACAGGTCGTGACAGAGGTCTCTAGAGGTCGGAATTTCAGCCGTCTGCACCTGAAGAGACACAGAATGGATGACATCAGAAAGTCATTTGCAATAATCAAGAATCAGATCATCTGTGATATTTAGCAAGGCTGCTGAAGGGACGGACGGCAATCTCATAGCCCTCCCCATCAACACCTCGTGGGCTGAGAGTCCTGTCCTCCTGTCTGGCGTACTACGTAAGCTCATTAACACCAACGGTAATGCATCTGGCCATTTCAGGGACGTAGATGAGCATACTTTCGCCATTCGGGCCTTGAGTGTTCCATTTATTTACTCCACTATGCCAGAAGCCTCTGGTCGATAGCTACAATGCAGTCTCTGGTCAATGTTCAGTGCAGAGCAGAGCATTTTCACAACTTCACTATTAAAATGCATCCCTCTGTCCGATTCTAAAGAGGTCGGGACCCTGAATCGTGGCACTAACTCCCTCAACAATAATTTTGCTACTGTGAGTTTATCGCACCTACGAGTTGGGTATGCCTCAACCCACCTGGAAAACACACACACAATCACCAAGACATATCTGAGGCGATTACACCTTGGCATTTCAATGAAATCCAGTTGCATCCTGTTGAAAGGTCCACCGGACCTTCCAATGTGACTCAATATAACTGGAGTTCTTTTCCCAACATTCATTTGTTGACACGTAACACACCTCTGACATACTGCTTCCGCAGCCGGTCGAAACTTGGGATTATACCAAGTCTGCCTGAACACTCGCATCATTGCATCTCTTCCCAGATGTACAGGACCATGTATCTGCCGTGCCATCGGACTACCCAGCTCATTCGGCAACACGGCGCTCTCCCATCAGCCGAAATCCACAAGTCCAACTCTCCTCTGACACAACCAGCGGTCGCCCACACCCTTTTCTCGTACTCTGATGCTTGTTCCTGCATTTTCCTCAATTGATCCCAGGTATCAGCCACTTCAAGTATCATGTTTAACTCGGTCCCTCCTTGTGTCCCTTCGATAAGTTGTTCAGTAAATGAGTATCCCTGTTCGGCACAGGAGCGTACAACTTCGTCAGCATAACCATTACCCAGGGACACAAAATCATTACCTTTGCTGTGGGCTGTGCATTTTATTTTATTTAATGCCATTTATAGAGCGCATACAAATACCCTTAGGCGTCTCGGCGCTGAAATTGCATTGAGGTTTCACCCTGGCACAGAAATGCGGAGATGGGAATCACTGATTGAACAGCCAAGTCTTCAGGTTTTTTCTGAACTGTAGAAGAGTAGAACTAGTTCTTATGTGGATAGGCAGAGTGTTCCAGAGTCTAGGGGCCGCAGTTGAAAAGCGACGATCGCCCCAGGAAACTGTTCGACTGCGTTGTATCACCAATTGATTAAGAGAGGTAGATCTGAGCGTTCTCAGGGGGTTGTAAGGGATCAATTGCTCTCTAAGGAATCTGGGTCCTAGTTCCTGGAGCGATTTGAAGACAATACACAGCGCTTTAAATTTGACCCGGTTGTGAATGGACAACCAGTGATATTGTTTTAGCGTGTCCGAGATGGGAGCAAATCTGGGTTTTTTTGAAAGCACTCGGGCAGCGGCATTCTGCACTGTCTGTAGTCTTTTTATGACTCTGTTCTGGGCATTGAGCAGCAGACCGTTACAATAGTCCAATGAAGACAACACTAATGAAGAAACCAATGTTTTTGCTGCTGATTCTGGCAAGTAAGGCGTGATTTTTCTTACCATTCGCAGCTTAAAGTGAGCATTGGCAGCCACCTTATTCGCATGGGCCATAAAGTTGAGCTGGTTGTCAAAGGTGACACCCAAGTTTCTAACTTTGGTCGTGGGACAGGGAGGAGTGCCCATGGCCGCTGGCCACCAAGTTGCCGACCAGGTTGGGGAGAGATTGCCGAAGATAACCACCTCCGTTTTCTCGGAGTTGAGTTTCAGGCAATTTCTTGCCATCCATTCACCTATGGCAATCATCCCGTCTTGAAATCTCTCCGCCATTTCCTGTCCGTCTCCCTTTATGGCCAGAACCAACTGGGTGTCGTCTGCGTATGAGGTCAGGCCCATCCCGTATGCTTTGATGACACTAGCAAGGTCCGACACATATATATTAAATAGTGTCGGACTCAGGGATGAGCCTTGTGGGACCCCACACGGTAAGGACAGGTCAGCCGACTGGAAGGAGCCCATTGTAACCGCCTGGGTTCTGTTGATCAAGAACGAGGCCAGAAGGTCTCTGGCAGTGGACTGAATGCCCATCCTCTCGACACGGTCGACCAAGATCTTGTGGTCGACCGTGTCGAAAGCAGCCGACAGGTCAAGGAGGACTAGTACAGCAGTACCTCCTTGGTCACGAATGATTCTTATATCGTCAGCTGCTTTGATGAGGGCGGTTTCCGTGCCGTGGTATTTGCGGAAGCCGAACTGGGTATCATCCAGCAGGTGGTTATTCTCAATATAGGCTGATAACTGCTGGTTCATAGCCTTTTCTATGACCTTTGCTAAAAAAGGGAGACTAGCAATGGGACGGTAGTTCTTCAGTTCACTTTTATCTAACCCGGGTTTTTTAAGCAGGGGTTTGATAAGAGTATTTTTCAGGGAATCAGGGTAGATACCGGATGCTAGAATAATATTACAGAGGGTGGTTATGATGGGGACGACTGTGTCTGGTACTGTGGCTAGTACAGAAGAGGGGCAAGGATCCAAGGCTGATCCTGCTTTAATCGTGTTAAAAATACTCGTGACTTGATCAGTGGTGAGGGCGTTGAAAGAGGTCATGGTAGTACTAGTTGGATTAGTCAGAGAAGTGATCAGAGAGGTGGAAGCACTACTATGAGCCTGGTCCAGGTTAAATGCTTGATAGATATCATTGACTTTAGTAAAGAAAAAGTCTGACAAGGCATCACATAATGTTTGTGATGGTGGTGGGTTGAGGTCTGGAGCATTTCCCGCAAGGGTTTTTGCGACATTATAGAGCTGTTTGCTAGAGTTTTTGGCAGCTTCTATATGGCGAGTGTAATAATCCTTTTTTGCAGTTATGATCATTAATTTATAAATGGCAAGGGCTTTCTTATAAATGTCCTTGCTTTCAATGTCATAAGTTCTTCGCCATTGTCGTTCCTTGTTCCTGGTGAGTTGTTTTTGGTTTTTTAATTCTTTTGTGTACCACTGAGCTTTGGGCGTGTTTCTGTTTTTAGAAATTGATTTGGTGGGTGCCAACTGAGTGGAGGCTTCACCCAGCCATTTTTGAAATTGATTGGTAGCAGTCGCTGGGTCGGTGGATAGTTTCGGGATTGACGCATCGAGAAGCGACCTTAAATCGTTAGGATCAATATCCTTCCAAACTCTAAAAGTGCCTTCTGTTGCAGGGTTCACTGTTTTCCTCTGCGGGCCTTTAATAGTAAGTTCGCTAAAAATGACAGAATGGTCTGTCCAGGTCATAGGGAGAGCAGAAGTGACGGATAGTCCTTCCACATTGGTGAAAATTCCATCCAGCGTGTGGCCTGCCAGGTGGGTAGGGGTAGTAACCAGCTGTTTAAGGCCCATCAAGTCAAGATCAGATATGAGGGTTGTAGTGTCCCTGTCGTTGTGAAGCTCCAGGTGAAAGTTAAAATCACCTAGTATTGTGGTGGATACTTCTGATGCTATAGATTCGGTAATATTGGTAAGATCTGCGAGAAACGCAGATCTGGTGCCAGGGGGTCTATATATCAAAGTTCCCTTAAAATTGTACGTGGGGGCCATTTTGATGTCAAAATGCATGGCTTCGCATGCTTTAATGGGTATAGATACACAACGGGTTTGGTATTGGTCTCTTTACCACCGCTATCTCTGCTGGACCCTGCAAAGCCTCCAGCAGTAGCCTGACAAACTCTCCATTCCGGATAGGGGAACCTGACGATGTCATGTAACCCCTTTGGGACCACAACTGACCGAAGTCAGGAACCACCCCGAACCCATATTGGCTGTCAGTATATATGGTGATCCGAATCTTGTCTGCTGCCAAACAGGCACGTGTCAACGCAATTATCTCAGCCACTTGACCGGAGTGTACTCCTTCCAGGCAAGCCGCTTCGACTATCCCATGAATGGTACAGACAGCAAAAGCTGCTTTCAACTGACCAGCATTGTCCCTTACACATGAGCCATCGACAAAGTAAATTTCATCAGGGTCCATCAATGGCTCATCAACAATGTCCGGTCTAGGTTTGGTGCACAGTTCAGTTACTTCAAGGCAATCGTGGTCTTCACAATCATCATCTAAAGCATTTGGTAATGGCATTAACGTAGCAGGATTCAAAACCGAGCACCTCTTAAGGGTCACATTCTCCGTGGCAAGTATGACTTGCTCGTAGCGTGTGAGCCTATTATTGGTCAAGTGCTGCGTTTTGGTCCTGGTCATCAACAATTCCACTGAGTGTGGAACATATACCATCAGTGGATGTCCCATCACAATGCTTTCACACCTTTCAATGCTGACACCTGTTGCAGCAACGGATTTGAGACATCCGGGCAACGCTGCGGCTACTGGGTCTAAGGTAGCCGAAAAAAATGCAACTGGTCTACGGACACCTCCATGATCTTTCATTAAGACTTCCAAAGCACAACCCTCCCGCTCACAACAGAACAATGAAAATGATTTGTTGTAATCAGGCATTCCCAGAGCTGGAGCACGACACAAGTCCTCTCGCAACTCAAGGAAAGCCATCATGCAGTCTGTGTCCCATGGTACCGGATCACTCACATCCTTATGCGTCAGTTTCTGCAATGGTTTCGCCTTCAGGGAAAAATTGGCAATCCACTGGCGACAGTAGCCAACCATCCCCAAGAACATTCTAACCTCTCTCTGGGTCGTGGGCACCATCATCTTCATTATGGCCTCTATCCTGTCAGGAGACACTTTCCTTTTCCCCTTTTCTATCCTGTGACCCAGATACTGTACTTCAGGGAGACAGTACTGTAGTTTGCAGGGGGATACCTTGTGTCCATTTTCTGCCAAATGGTTCAACAAGGCAATGGTGTCAATTCTACAAGCATCTTCTGTCTCTAACGCAACAAGGAGGTCGTCTATGTAGTGTACGAGAACCGAGTTCTGCGGTAGTACTAGACTCTCAAGATTCCTTTTCAGCAATTGATTAAAGGTCGATGGGCTTTCTGTATACCCTTGAGGGATACGACACCATGTTAACACACGATCTTCCAGCTTAAACGCAAAAAGAAATTGGCTCTCCTCATGCAATGGTATCGAGAAGAAAGCTTGACACAAATCAATCACAGTGAACCACTCAGCCTGGTACGGTATCTGAAACAATATCACTGAAGGATTCGGTACCACTGGACAACAGGGAACAACTATGTTGTTCACCTTTCTTAAATCCTGCACAATCCTGAACTTCCCGTTAGGCTTCTGTAAACCCATGATCGGGGAGTTGCATGGACTACCCATGACTTCCTTCAGAATTCCCTGTCTAATCATGGATTCGATCACAGGTTTTATTCCTGCGATAGTTTCTGGTGTCAACTTGTATTGGGGCGTTCTTGGAAACTCGGCATTCGGTCTCACTTGAATCTTAACTGGCTCTACTCCTTTGATTAAGCCGATCTCTTCTCCTGTAAAGTCCCACACCTCCTGTCTGACTGTTGCCCGTAAATCCCAGGGGAGTTCCTCCACCGTTAACGCATGATACAATTCTATGCACACATGTGTGTTTGCATCCTTAAAAGCAGCATCATCATCATTGGTTTGTAACTCTACTCCCCTAGGTGTACAGTAGATGGTACCGTTAAGCTTACACAGGAGATCTCTTCCTAATAGACACATAGGGCTGGAATCACACACCACGAACTGGTGTCTTTCGCTGGAGCTTCCTATTTTTACTGGGACTGGCTCAGTCAGTGGGTTCATCATCCTTCTGTTTGCTACTCCTACAACTTGGATGGTCTGTCCGGAAAGTGGTAGGTTAGGGACTACTGCAGACCGTACAGTAGAACGGGTAGCACCAGTATCTACCCAAAAGGTGGTGGGGTGTCCATCCACATCTGCCTCTACAAATGGTCCCCTCTGGTCTACCTCCAGTACTGCCCTAAGGGTACAGTCCTCCTCTCCACTCAGACACCGTCCTGTCACTGGGTCAAAATAATAGTATTCGTCCCCTTCAACTATGAAAGGCATCTGCTGGTAAACCTTGTTCCCTGACACAATCTTCGGTGGCTGGGGAACCGGAGCCCTAGGAGCTGAAGTCCCCCCTTTGGCCACCTTGAACTTTGGCTACTGTAACTTTTGGCGCCGGAGGAGCCTGAACCTCCTCCTCCTCTTCCTCCTGTACTTAGTTTTCCGGGTTATGGGGACACTCGCGTCTCCAATACCCGACCTCATGACACTGATGACACTTAGTCGTCTTTTTCAAAGTCGCCAGGTCTATCCTTGGCCTTGGACCTTCCTCACTGTCCCTTTTCTGACCACCCGATTTTCTTCCTAAGGTTCCATTTCCTTACTGACCCTGTCCTCCCGGTTGCATCTGGACTAACATCAGTTAATCCTTAAGCTTCCTTGTCTTAGAGTCTATCTCATCGCTGCAGTACCTCGCGTACCTCAGAATCTCGTCCAGGGCCTTGTTCTGCCAACAGATTAGATGTTGTTGTATCATGAGACAGATATCGGGCCTCAGTCCCAGAACAAACTTGGACACAAACTGTTGCATGTCCTTTGGATCCATCACATCCAATCCACTGTACTGCTTGAATATCTGCAATAACCGCTCATAATACTCATGGACTGTCTCTTTCGGTTCCTGCCTAGTCCTGTCTATTTTCACCCAGTCGATGTCCTGTGGTGGTACCTTAGTCTTCAACCACGTGATCGCCTGCTCATACTTTACCATCACCCTGGGTGAGGGTCCATTTGTGGCAGGGTCTCGATCTGGCTCCACTATGGGCCATTCAACGCTGACCTTACAGGCTATCCACAGGTCTCCAAACAATGTGTTCACATCAATCCATAGTACTTTTGAGATCTTAACGAACCTCTCTACCTGCTTGTACCATTCCACTGGACTCTCCCGCAACTTCGGAAAGGTGTTCGTAAAGGCAGCCAAATCTCCCCTACTCCAGGGCACATGCACATACCCCCCATGAGCCACCTCCCTCAAGGGGTATGCCTCCACATTCATCAACCCCCCTCCCGGAGATGTCTCAATAGTGCTCCGCCTAACGCTCTTTTTCCTCGACCACCTTTCCTCCCATTTGTCCAATTGGACCCATGTTCGGAGTCCCACAATCAATTCTCTGATGTGGGTTTTTAATCCGATCACTTTTTTCTCTTCTAGATCTTGGTCCGAGTACTGCAGCCTATGGCCACCCTGCAATGCTTTTGTCTTTGTCAAATCCACTGAGTATTTGTTCGCTAATTCTGATAATTTCTCGTGGGCTGTCCTAGCCCTGCGGATAACATCTTTCGCTACGAACAACAGTTCATCTGGTTCATAAAGTTCTATTCTCTCTAGAGGCAGTGTACCTTCCACTATTTCCTCCACCTCTGTTTTAAGCCTCAGCACATCAATTCTCCTTGCTTTTATCGCTGCCCTCAATGTACCTTGACTAGAGGATTCGTTAGAGTTTCTCCCTTTGCATTCCCGACTCACTCGTCGGTCTTCCTCGGGTGTGTTATGGGAAACCCTTCCTCTTTCCCATCTTTCGCGATCCCACTCCTGTCTTCTATCTGTAGGTGCCGGGGGGGGACGTTCCCCTATTCTCCTCGCTCCCACGGTCCCATTCGTGCCTGCTTCCATCAGACGTGCAGTGAGACACCCCCTATTCTCCTGGCTTGCATGACCACAATCCTCCCTCGATCTGTCGCTCGGGGTATCCACAACCGTCTCCCAGGTTCTCAAATCTGGCCTTAATTCCCGAATCGACCTTGGCCGTGGTCCTCTAAGATCCATCGGTCCTCTCCAACCCCCCTGCTCTCCAGATGAGTCTGCCGATGCTGCCAAAGGGGTGCTCCTTTCTATGGGCCGTGGCAATTGGCTCCACCCATCTGCCACATTACTCCTTCCATTGCTGGTACTTCTCTCCCTGTCTACTTGTGGCAGACCCTCGCTTTGTGTCTGTTCTGGACTGTACACTGATACTATGGGACCTATGGTGACAGGTACCGTAAGAGCGTCTGGCAGCCTCTGAGAACTGACCCCCTCTTCACTGCGTACCTTCTGTACTGTAAATCTTCCCACTACCCTCGTTTCTGGAGAATGGTGAGGTGCCCTCTCTCCCTCCACCGAGCCAGGCCTGTCCCCTACTGGGCCCAAGTCGCTCTCCATTAGGACACCACCGTCCCTGACAGATGCTTCCCTGCCCATTGCTGATGCTGGCCCCCCTTCTACCTCAGGATTATACGGAGGTGGTCTCTCCGACAACAGTCTCTCTATCAGGCTGTCGTCATTTCACTGTCGTCATCCTCTGTACTCTTTCTCTGTGCATCCCCTGCATTGACCAACAACGGGTATAGCCTCCTTTGATGGTCTGCACTCTCCACCTCTTGGCCAGTGCATCCCATCTCGCATCTTGGACCACCCTAACTGATCTCTTTACTCTTTCCTGTCTCCTATCTCTATTCTTTTCATAGGCTGCCCTGATCCACGCATTTAATGCTTCAAACTGCGTTGGTCTAGGCAAAGGCCGCAAAGAGGCCATAGTCGCTTTTAACTGGTACAGCACCTCCAATCTAAACGTTCCGTATCAAGGAAAAGTCAATTCCTCGCTTCCGTCAGTCATCTTACACCAGTTCTCAAGCCACAATATGGTATGCAACCCTACATTTGTGGCCATGTAATGAGCTGGCGTATCCTCGGGTGGAGCCTCTTCCCCACCCGAGGTTCTAACTTCTTTTCGCCCTTAAAACAAGTTCGCAACACTTTTAAGCATTTCATGATGAAAACCACAACGTTTCTTTGTTTACAGCGCTCCTTTACTTCCCGATGACATTCCACCAATCCCAGCGCAGCTTCACACTAAACGCCCTATCCCAGCGCTGCTCTTTCTGACGTCACTCGCCTCCGCTCTGCAGCAGTTCCCCTCCTCTTTCAGCTCGTCTCTCGGTCACGCATGCGTCCCACTCATACACTTGAAATGACCACTTCCGACCAAGCAACCACTTCCTTGACTGTACGTCCACAGTCTGACTGTAATTGTCACCGAACTGGCAAATGTCTGTCCATGAAACAACCGGACAATCGCCTTAACTGATAGGTTACAAACACACGGCAACTTCCGACCAGCGTCCGTTACCCACACACTCACACATTCGTTCCCCCTATCTCGGTCCTGCGGGCGTATCCTCGGGTGGAGCCTCTTCCCCACCCGAGGTTCTAACTTCTTTTCTCCCTTAAAACAAGTTCGCAACACTTTTAAGCATTTCATGATGAAAACCACAACGTTTCTTTGTTTACAGCGCTCCTTTACTTCCCGATGACATTCCACCAATCCCAGCGCAGCTTCACACTAAACGCCCTATCCCAGCGCTGCTCTTTCTGACGTCACTCGTCTCCGCTCTGCAGCAGTTCCCCTCCTCTTTCAGCTCGTCTCTCGGTCACGCATGCGTCCCACTCATACACTTGAAATGACCACTTCCGACCAAGCAACCACTTCCTTGACTGTACGTCCACAGTCTGACTGTAATTGTCACCGAACTGGCAAATGTCTGTCCACGAAACAACCGGACAATCGCCTTAACTGATAGGTTACAAACACACGGCAACTTCCGACCAGCGTCCGTTACCCACACACTCACACATTCGTTCCCCCTATCTCGGTCCTGCGGGCGATCAATGGTACCTCATTATCTCCTTACAATGGTCGACAATTACTATAGGTGTTCGATACACCCGAACCACTTAAGCTCTCCTTGAGCCTAAGATTTTCACCGGTTGCGCACGCTCACAACCTGATCTCCTTTCACACTACAGGCACTCTACTCCGCAAGACAATACACTTCAACAATACAATGCACACCGCAATCTTACACGCATGACCCTTTTCATACTCACTCTCCTACGACCTGCTGCTTTCCGCCGCGTCATCACTTTCCATCATTTTCCATGGAGCGCCATCCTCCGTCCGTGGTCCTCTGGACGCTCATCGCCAGATCTCTATGGGCCTTGGGGAAATCTTAACCTGTTCTAGATTACCCTCACTCCAGAAGATAAACCATCCTACTGTGCTACCAACTGGAAAGGCAGGATTATTCCTCTAGAACCAGAATAACATTCTCTAGAATCCCATCACAGGTCGACTAGACCTTTTTACCTGTCATAGAGTGTAGAAGGCAATCTATCTAAACAAGTAGTCAACACATTTAAATGCACTCCCATAGTTTCCCCAAAGAACCACCGACTAAGGACTAAGTTCAAAAATGTATTACAAAGCCAAAAACAATTGGGTGTATAAACACCTCAGCAAAAGATTCAAAAGATAGACAGGCACTAATACAAACATAATCCTACGGAAAAGTCTCAGTCGACTAAGAAACAATACAAGAATCAATTCCAGGATCATCAGGCTAACAAGAATTGCTATGACCTGAGTTTTAGTAGGCATTGGAAAAAATAATAAATCCAGGTTAATCTGTCCCTACGCTATACTAAGGGACATCCCTACTCAACAAGGTTCCCTCCTAACAAAGGTGTCAGCCGTGGTGACTTCCAAAGAAGTACACTCACTTTCTTCGGACTTAGTCTGAGAACTGCTCCCTCATAGCAAAACTCTCTGCCTGATCAACCGCTTCCCTTCGCCCTCATGCTCATCTGCTCTCTCTCACCCTCGGGGTGCGGTCCCTAATACAAAACCCCACAATGCGGACGACACGCCCTAAGGTACGCCCCTCTCGAAGGTGTTGGTTTGTAGAAAATTTCCACCATGGCATCTCTCCATCCTCGTCTGTTGAAACGTCCTTGGGTCCCAGACTCTTCTTCTCTTCAAGTTGCTTCCATAATTCCTCAGACACTCCTCCATGTCTGGGTCTACCATCCTAACACTCATACACAATGGGCCCTTCTTCTACAATCTCTACTTCGTCCGGCACCTGCAAAGGAATGCATGCGAATCGGCTCACAATTTCATAATGTTGCAATTAACTTTTACTAAAAGCAGCCTTCTCAAAAACATTTCTATAGTTTATTGTCAAGCAAAGCATTTTCAATCCGGCCTACTTGATTTTCATGAACTAGGCCTCTGCACGTTTATGTGCATCACATTCTAACATGAGCAATACATTTCATTTTTTAGGCCTTCATCCTTAAAGCAAAAATCCATTCTCTAACTTAAGAAATTCTATCTCGTTAAAGGAATACAATAATGAATTTTAATAAAGCAACTAATACAATGAGAATCTATTAAGCATCTCTTAATTAGTGTAATTCTTCACTGCAAATGACATTCCTAGGTTAATATGGCCTTAATGCTTTTCAAAACACTTTGCGTTGCTCTAAACATTTTCTAACACATTAATTCTTAGCCTACGTTACATCTAAACACGATTAATAAGTCCTCTATATATGTGGGTGCTGACTACTGGTGAATATGATGCACCCCTACAACCTTTTCTTTGGTTTAACGCTCTCTCAGTCCGATGGCTACTGGTCCCTTTACTTCGGTTCCTACATGGTGGGTGTTATTTTTAGAGTTCTAAGTATTATTTTCTTTATTGAGTTTGTCCCACTTCGGGCAGGACGTCATGTTATATTTACATTCAGGGCGCTGTCTGCGCTTTCACTTTCGATGCTGGGACAATCTCGACCACTTGTTTTAGAGGAGGGAGTCGAGGAGGGACAGGTTGACTCTGCAGGCATTTGCTGCGTTTGACCAACGCTGCTGCTTGCACATCCTGAAAGCTGCCAACCATGTCTTTCGGCAAAGGTAGAAGTGCTGTATGCAGTACAGCATGGCCAGGGAGGGCTTGTTTTGAGGGACAGTTAATGGGCAGTAGATAATTGCAGATCTTCACCTCATTAACTCTACAGTTCCACCATCGGAATCGTATTTAAATGATTCGCAAAGTGATTTGAGGGGAATGAATTCAATGGTGCTGCTTGAATGCAGTACACCTTGTGTAATTAGTGAGAGCGTGATTGTATCGTGCACCATATTGGGGATTTGTTATGTACCACAGTGCTTCATGAGAGGGGTGAGTTTATATGTGTTTGAAAGGCTTGTGTTTGGGTTCCATGCCGATGAAAGATGTCGGATGCCGTTTGTGATGTTTTGTTTTTCTGTTGAAATAATAAGTGAAGATTTTGGGGTTATGCGGGCGAGCTGCTTAGAATGGGATGCATGACATTTATGCAAGTATCCAGAGTATTTCTATTAATAGGGTGCCATATGGAAAAGACATTGTGATTGGCAGGAGACCATCGCAGCTATCTGAGTGTTGATACAATTTGCTGCCACACCACATATAGGTGTGTAGAGGTGGGAGTGGGGTATGTTTTTTCAGTGTTTAGGAGGCCATAGGCTTCGTAATTGAGCTCTATGCACAATAATGTTTACATCCTGCCTTGTTGGTTGAGGAGTTTTGCCCGCTGTCCTCACCTGTCCAGCCAGCCTGATAACTATAGTTTCTGCCATGGGGTCAGCGGGGGTGCTGGTCATTACTGGTTGATGGAAGCTGTGTCAGATAGGCGCTGGCTATTGCAACATCCATGTTTTGTACACAGGAGGGCAGAGTTCTGCAAGTTGTAGTCATCCTTCCCCATATGCTTGTTTATGAATTTGTACTAGTAAAACTCTAAAACATTTCAGAGTCATTATCCAGTCCTAGGTTTTCTTTCTTTTGAACCCCCTCTTACATTCCCAAATGGTCGCTTTTTTCTCTTCCAAGTATCTTTTTACTTATCTCTTCTCCCTTACATATATTTCATAATTTCATATTACATCTCTTTGAAGTGCCTGATAACATCTCCCTGCTCCATCATTTTCCATCATCCCCTCCTTTCATCCACATTGTCTTCACTCCTCTCTTTATCCATCACACTGCGCAGAAGAGAATCTGCGCTCCGAGATTCCAAAAAGCACACAGAGGCCAAAGAATTGGCGAACTATGCAAAATTACAAAACTAACTGAATCTCTCCTACTTCTAATTTGCTATCTAAAATCATTTCCAAATCCTTTATTAATGTTCCTCTCTTATCCCACCAACCCTTTTTTCTTCATCTTCGCTTCTCCTGCCCCGTTTTCTCCTCCTCAGTGTCCTTTTTTTCCGTTTCAGAGTGTCACTGAGAACAAATGCTCTTTTCATCTGCTTATTGCTGATGGGGTCACTGCTTGCCAGCTATGTTTGCTTCACGGGAATACTCCTGGACGTGCCCTTGTCAAACATTTGTAACATGTTTTCGGTCCTCGTGGTTCAGCTGATGTGCTCAACTACGACTGCAGATGTAGCTGTAATTAATTTAGCAGGAATAGTGATGCCTAGGCTCTGAAGAACAGAGTTAAGGTGGAAACCTCCCTTGGGGATATATGACAAAATATCGACGGTCAAAATATCGACCTACAGAAAAATCGATGCTGGAATATCGTAGGCAAGTATATCGACATCCTATCTACAACATGGTAAGTACAAAAATATCGAAACAAAAATATCGATGTAAAAAATATCGTAATTAAAAACATTGTTTTTTATCTGTTAAAAAATAATGTGTAAAATAAAGAAAATAATACTTATACATAAAATAAACATGGTTAAAAATATTTAGTAATGTTTAAAAATAATAAATAATACATATATAATAATAGAAAATTAATTAAACATATACCTAAAATATATAAGACATACTTACTTAAAAATAAGTTTTAATAATTACTTTAATTACTTATAAATTATTTAAAAATACTATAAATTACAAATACATCTGCACACATAAAATAATAACATAAAAAAGCAAATAACTATGCGCCATGGTTTTCCGAGTCTTTGGCTTTGTCCCGGCGCAACTGTAAGTTAGCCGAAAGACTATCGCGCAAGCAATATGATGCGGAAGCCAAGGCCGCTTACAAAGCATCTATTAAGTTATATCATGCCGATATTCTTGCTGCAAAAAAGAGCTATTTTTCCACTAGAATTGAGTCAGCATCCAACTCCTGTAAAGACATTTTTTCTATTGTCAAGGAGTTTGTCTCTCCCAAAGCTAGTGCAGCTCAGCTCAGCTCCGAACCATGGGTCACTGCGCTCGCCAACTTTTTTACTATAAAAATTAAACAGATTTAAGACTCCTTTCCCCCCTCTGGCCTTAGTACAGACCTCAATGAAAGCAACCCATCAACTTTAGTCACTGAGTCCAGTCCTGTCTTATCGGAGTTTCCAACTATGTCTATTTCCACCTCTCTAGATCCTTCTCAAGATCAAGTCAGGCTCCCCTCTGGACCCTTGTCCTGCTACCTTTTTGGCCAGTACCGCCAAGATTTTGAACCCTTTAATAAATCCTGTTCTCAACATATCTTTGGCGAGTGGCACTGTCCCCCTGGCCTGGAAACAGGCAATGGTTGTTCCACTTCTGAAAAAGCCTGGTCTTGACCCTGAGAAGCATGCAAACTATAGGCCAATATCTCTTTTACCGGGTTTGGCAAAGATTGTGGAAAAGCACGTCCACTCTGTGCTCTCCACTTTCCTGGAAACTCATGGTCTGCTTCACCCCACCCAGTCAGGCTTTCGCTCCAATCTGAGCACTGAGACCGCACTCTTGGAAGTAAATGAAGCCATCAAGGAAGTTCTTGACACAGGTGGAAGAGCTATGCTGGTGATGTTAGATCTGTCGGCGGCCTTCGACACCGTCCCTCATGAGGGTCTCCTGAGCAGACTCTATGAGATCGGTCTTAGAGGGACGGTGTTGAGCTGGCTTAGATCTTATTTAGCGGGTCGTCAACAGGTGGTCTGGGCCCCACGTACTCCGCCAAAGTGCCGCCGCTGGAGGTCAGAGTTCCTCAAGGGTCGGTGCTTAGCCCGACCCTTTTTAACATCTTCATGACTCCATTGGTGGTACTGGTGGAGTCTTTTGGAGCCCAGATCATATCATACGCCGATGACACCCAGCTTCTCTTCACCTGTAAAAAGGGTGCTGAGTTCGATGGAGAGAGCACCCGTGGCTGCCTTGGGGCTGTCTTCGACTGGTTTCAGCGAAGCAGCCTCAAGTGCAACCCTGATAATTCAGAGGTGCTCTTCTTTGGATGTCAGGCAGACCCGCCTTGGCAGGACTGGTGGCCGGTGAATATGTTTCCTCCGTCATCTTCCTCCTCGGTGGCAAAAAATCTCGGGGTTGATAATAATCTATCATTGAAGTCCCAGATAACAGGCCTTACGGGCACATGCTTGGGTCTCCTGAAAATGTTACGAAAGTTCCTCCCTCTGCTTCCTCTGGTCCATCGGAGGATGACGGTCAGGCCTTAATTTGTTCCAGGCTCGATTATTCTAACGTTCTATATTTGGGCCTCCCGGACTACCTATTGAAAAAACTCCAAGTGGTCCAAAATTCAGCTGCGAGGGCCATTTTTGGCCTTACTCGCCATGCTAGAACATCGGAGCTGTTACTCTCCCTTCACTGGCTTCCTTTCAGAAAACGAATTATCTTTAAGGCACTTACATTGGCCCACAAGGCACTTCATGCTGTCGGGGCCAATTACATTCAGAAACGGCTTACTTTCTATAAGCTCACAAGATCCATCAGGTCTGAATCCCTTGGTCTGGCAACTGTTCCCATCATTAGGAAAGCCAGGATAGGGGGACGCTCTTTTAAACATCTTGCTCCTAAGCTGTGGAACTCCCTCCCCCTGGAACTCCGTTGCACCTCAAATTTGCTGGCCTTTAGAAAGGGTTTGAAAACTTGGCTTTATACTCAATGATCGGTCTGTTTCCTGTTTCTTATCTTCTTTTTTGTTTTCAGCTATGGGTCAGAAAGCACCGGGACACTCCTTGGAGTAGCCGAGCGCTATATAAGACACCCATAACATAACATACCATTAAAAAAATAAAAAAAATTAAATATACTTTCAATATTTTTAACATTAATAAAATACTACATTATCTAAAATCATTCAAAAACATATTAAATAGAAAAATAAATTAAACTACTATTTACAGTCCAAAAAAACTACAGTATTAAAAACATTTGATTGCGTAAGACGTAAAATTACTGTTCCCACTCCAGAAAGTGCAACAGTAGGGAAAGCGTTGGATAGTGGGTGGGTAAAAATTACTATTCCCACTCCAGTGAGTGCAACAGTAGGGAAGGCGTTGAATAGCGTAGTGGTAAAAATTACTATTCCAACTCCAGGGAGTGAAACAGTAGGGAAAGCGTTGGATAGCAGATGGGTAAAAATTACTATTGCCACTCCAGTGAGTGCAACAGTAGGGAAGGAGTTGGATAGCGTAGGGGTAAAAATTACTATTCAAACTCCAGTGAGTGCAACAGTAGGGAAGGCGTTGGATAGCATAGGGGTAAAAATTACTATTCCAACTCCAGAGAGTGAAACAGAAGGGAAAGCGTTGGATAGCGTAGGGGTAAAAATTAATATTCCAACCCCAGAGAGTGCAACAGTAGGGAAAGCATTGGAAAGTGTGGGGGTAAAAATTACTATTCCCACTCCAGAGAGTGCAACAGTAGGGAAAGCGTTGGATAGGTTAGGGGTAAAAATTACTATTCCAACTCCAGAGAGTGCAACAGTAGGGAAAGCATTGGATAGCGTAGGGGTAAAAATTACTATTCCCACTCCAGAGAGCGCAACAGTAGGGAAAGCATTGGATAACATAAAAATTAAATATAACATAATTATAAATATTTTTTTTATTTTAAATTATTAATAATTTACATTTTAAATAACTAAACATCATTTAAAAATACCCATTAATAATTACAAAAGACATAATTACAATTGAATAATTAATTAACAATAAATTAACAATTAATACCAACAAATAGTAATTAATAAATATTAGATACCAAATAATAAATATTGAGCAATAAACTGTTTTAAAAAACAAAAAAATGCATTATTAAAAATTGATTAGCAATTAAAAAACATTAAACAATAAAAGTATTTAGTCCTCATACGCCACTTCCCACCTCTTCTTTCCTGTTCCGCCCTTAGATGGTTTTCGACTCAACTATGAGAGGTTATTACCTACTGCTTAAGCTGCAGGCTTGGAGCTTTAGGCCAACGAGAGGTACTTCCATCTTGCCCTGCCCAATGCAGCAAAGCATATAGACTATATTAACCTCCAAGAGCTTCAAAAGTGACTTAATCATTGGACCAGTGGGCTTTTGCATTTAGGACATAGCACCGTGCCCCCATCCTTAAACTTAGCGAGCCTCTTTGGGGTCCAATATGCCCTGTGGAGAGTGAACAAGTGATTCCTCCTTAAATTTGCAGGTTTAACCACTTTATAAAGAATCAACATATCTACTTACCATTGTTCTTCTGTGGCGATCCTCGGCAAGCACTCTCCCCACAGGGCCTCTGGCAGTAGAAAAGGGCCATCCTCCATTTCAACTATTGCCTAATACCATGTCGCCACTTCTTTCTTCATCCGTGTGTTTACAGCCAGCTTCTCTTCAAACTCGTTATGGTGTCCAATTAACCTTTCTTTTCCTACCGCCCAACTTTGGATCTGAAGATATTTGAATTTTGCAAAGTTACGACCCCAACGTTCCTCGCAGACCGCCCATGGTAGCAAATCTCTTTCACAGAACAGTTCGCCCCATACCTGTGGACCTTCTGTTCTTAATACCCTTGCCAGAGCATCCTCAACCCAACTTGGGGCCCCCGAAGCGTCCCAAATTGGTGCAGCCACACTGAAATATGGGATTTTTATCACACGTCTGATACGGTACCACACTGTAGATAAATCTCTTAAAACCTTCAGTCTGGAAAGGGGCGACCATTCGGTCCCCCCGAACGTATGGTGGAGTACCACGATCCCCCCGGGAAGCCATCTTGGGCGGGAGGCGAGTCTCGGCTGGTATGCCCGAAGCGGCGTAGCCGGGGCGCGCCTTTTCCCGCCCTGGAGTGGGTTGTACTAGACACTGACGCGACCGGCCACGCCCTCGGGAGGCAGGCGGGGGCGGGTTTACGCCCGCCCTGAAGACGGATAAAAGGAGCAACGAGCCAAGAAAGCATTCTCTTGTTCCTGTGCTCTGAAGCTGCACCTCCTCGCTGCACGTGAGCTCGAGACGGAACGAAGAGCAATTCTGAGCGTTGTAATCTTTCTTTTTGTCTTACAGAGAATCCGTCTGAGAATGCCCAAGAAAGTCGGAAAGCGGGTCAGCACTGATCAGATGCTCCGCATGCTCATGAAGGAAGTGGCCGATTTGAAGAAGCAGATGGCGGCTAAGGACGGGGAGGGAGGACCGAAACGGCCTTTGCCGGGAGCAGTCCCGGGTGGGAGAGGCAAGAGGTCCAGAAGAGGGGCACTCGGGGGGGAGACCCCGGTCCCCGAGAGCCCACGTGAGGAGCCAACACCGGTGCCGAGAGAGGGAAATCCGATCCCCGTGGTGGTCACCCCTGTGAGCGGGGAAGATATGCCGCCCGAGTTAGCGGCACAATTGGCAGCGTGGTTGGGAAAGGATAACGAGGGCACCACGGCTGACGACGCCAGGGCAGTGATGAGGAAAATGCGGGAAGCTAGGGAGGCTGCAAAGGCATCGTCTCCTGTTATCCCGCCAGTTCCATCGGGGGAAAATGCGTCTGGTTCAGGTAAGCGGCCATTGCCGATCGCGGGGGAAGGGTCTGTACCTTCGCGGAGGGAAAAAGTGGCTCAGCATGTCCCAATGGAAATTAAGGAAAAGATTTGGGCGAATAAGTATGTGAACATTTTTTCCTTGCTTACCGATCATTATGAGATGGAGCATGTTAAGAGCCAAAAGGAGCTCATGCATCCGAGTGTTTGGCGCGCAAAAATGGCCGCCTTCAAGATTGACGAAAACATTGGTACTTGGGGCAGAGCGTGGGGCATTTTTACCTCCGTTATGGGCGAGCGCAGGCCCGAGTTGCTGACCGAGTTGCCTATTTATCAATCACGTATCATGGAGTATTCCGGGGCATATGGGGGCAATCAGTGGTTTTGCTATGACAACCTGTTCAGGAAAGCTAAAGAACACGACCCAATGTTGACTTGGGATTGTTATGACTCCGTGTCTTGGCAAAAGATGGAGAGTACAGGAATGTTGAAAGTACCATTGTTAGGGAGTAACAGGGGTGAATCTTCCCGCCAATACTCGGGGACGCCCTTTCGGACAGGTACAGGGTACGAGTACCACTCGAAGCAGAATGGTAACACAGGTAAAAGGGGGATTTGTTGGAATTTCAACAGAGGGAAATGTACGAGGCCCCAGGGGTCATGCAAATTCAGACATGAGTGTGGGGGGTGTGGGCAGCCATCCCATCCTGAGTCCATGTGCAGAGCCAAAACGGGTGATAACGGTGGTAAGGGAGGCGCCAAACAGGTCTAATATAGGCCGAGGGGCGCCTTTACCTACCCCAATTGATACCATGGCAATGATTCCTTGGCTCAACGAATACCCGGATCATGCTTCCGCTGGGGTGTTGCGGAACGGGTTTTCATATGGTTTCCGCATCCCAGTGGGGGATTTTCAGGGTGCAGCACATTGTAAGAATCAACTGTCGGTCTTGCAGCATACGGCGGTGGTACAGGTGAAGATTGGGAAAGAGGTGACTCGAGGCCGTGTCGCCGGCCCATTTGATTTGCCACCGGTTGCTAACTTTGTTTGTTCCCCTTTAGGGGTGGTCCCCAAGAAGGACCCGGGTGAGTTTCGGCTGATACATTACTTATCAGCCCCACGTGGTCTTTCCGTGAATGATGCGATAGACCCGGAAGTATGTTCGGTGCGGTACGCATCTTTCGATGAGGCCGTCGCCATGTTGAATCGCCTGGGGCCCGGGGCGCTGATGGCAAAATCAGACATCGAGTCAGCGTTCCGGTTGCTCCCGGTACACCCAGACGATCAGCGTCTCCTTGGTTTCATGTTTCAGGGTCGCTATTACATGGATAGATGTATGCCAATGGGATGCTCTATATCTTGTGCCTATTTTGAAAAGTTCAGTTGTTTTTTGCAATGGGTCTTCACAAGGAAGACGGGTTTTCAACATGTTATGCATTATCTCGATGACTTTCTGTTCCTGGGGGCAGCTGGGGATCCAGAATGTGGACAGGCCTTAAATGAATTTTGTGTTTTAATGAACCATTTTGGTGTGCCATTGGCGCCAGGTAAGACTGTGGGCCCCTCGACTTGCCTCGAGTTTTTGGGGATCGAGCTCGACTCGGAGGAAGGTTGTTTTCGATTACCGAGAGAAAAAGTGTTAAAATTCAGGGCATCCCTCGAAATGTGTATTAATGAGACTAAGGTAAAACTGCATCAATTGCAACAAATGGTGGGCCAGTTGAATTTTGCCCTGAGAGTAATGCCGATGGCCCGCCCCTTTTCCCGCTCGATTGCTCAAGCCATGGTCGGCCTGAAGGAGGGCCATCACCGCACGAGGCTCTCGGCGGAGGTTCGCCAGGACATGCGCATTTGGTTGGCATTTCTGGCGGATTTCAATGGGCGAATTGTCTGGAACAAACCAGCGGTGTCCTCCGATGAGCTGGGGCTGTGGACCGATTCGGCAGGGAGTATTGGTTTTGGGGCCATATTTGGCACACAATGGTCGGCCCAAAGATGGCCGTCACGGTGGCACGAGGACGGGCTGACGAGTAACATTGCTTTTCTCGAACTTTTCCCCATTCTGGTGGCCCTGAAAACTTGGCATGAGGGGTTTCGTGATCACTCTGTGGTGTTCTGGTCTGATAACATGACCGTGGTTGAGTGTATCAATAGTCAGGCAGCACGATGCAAATGGATTCTGAGGCTGCTCAAAGAAATTGTGTTATTGTGTATGCAATTGAATGTGCTATTTAAGGCAAGACATGTGCCGGGGGTAGTGAACCAAGCGGCTGATGCGCTTTCTCGTTTCCGTATGCAGGCCTTCTGGGGTTTTCTGCCCACAGCGGACCCGGTGGCGGCACCCTTTCCCGAAGCTCTCTGGTCTCTCGGTGCCCCGAACTACAAAACCTCGTGGGAGAGAGTTTAGCACCCAGGACGAGGAAGGCATATGAAGGGGCGTTCCGTTCCTATTCGGCCTTTTTGGGGGCTGCTAGGGGGGAGCTTTGGGGCCAGGAAGAGTTTGTAGTAAAATTTCTGCTGTCCTTACATCAGGCAGGCAAATCAGTAGCTACGGCCCAGAGGCATCGGGCCGCCATTTCCTTTATGGCAAAGGCTCATGGGATCCAGGACCCAACAGCGTCTTTCGTGGTGCAGAAAGCGCTACGTGGGTGGCAACGCCTTGAGGGTCGCAGAACGGATGTGAGGCACCCGATAGGTTTGGATAGGTTGGCCCTGTTATTATCCGTACTCCCTGCAACAT
Organism: Lissotriton vulgaris; assembly: GCF_964263255.1. Classification (NCBI taxonomy): domain Eukaryota; kingdom Metazoa; phylum Chordata; class Amphibia; order Caudata; family Salamandridae; genus Lissotriton; species Lissotriton vulgaris. The sequence continues at coordinate 2,051,145,796 of NC_141685.1, forward strand.
GTTCATCCCGGTATGAAACCGTGTTATTCCGAGCCGCTTTTGCGCTAGCATTCCATGGGGCTATGCGGGTAAGCGAACTAGTGGCGAAGAACAAGCAGGATACGATGGGGGGACTGTGCCGAGAGCACATCCAAGTCAAAGGGGAGACGATATCTGTCTCGTTTGTCAGGTCCAAAACCGACCAGGGTGCAATTGGGGACTGTATAATCATACAGAGGATTCCCGGGTCTTCCATGTGCCCGGTTCTTTGCGTGGAGGAATATTTAGCATTGAGGGTGGCATCATGGGGGGGGACTTTGTTGAGACACGCTGATACCACCCCACTGACGAGGTTTCAGTTCCAGCGGGTGCTTGCGATGTCGATTTCGGCCGCGGGCTTGAACCCCGGCGAGTTTGGGACCCATTCCTTTCGGATAGGGGCTGCCACAGAGGCGACAGCCAGGGGTCTGAGTGTAGAGGAGGTAAAACGTGTGGGGCATTGGTCCTCGAACTGTTATAAAAGGTATGTGCGGTTGCACATGTTGTGAAGCTGTAATGATGTACTCACGCTTCTTGTTTTGTTTGGTTTTTCAGTTGCACAAGCCTACGAGGCGGGGCGGACTGTGCAGTCGACCCGACACCTGGGGACCAGCGGTCAGACATCACCAGCTGTGAAAAAGGAGGTGTGGGTCGTGGGCCACTCATACGTGAGGCGTGCCGCGGACGTATTCAAAGCAGGTGACATGATTCACGTGGCTGGGGAATACGGGTACAGTGTGTCCTTCTACGGAAAGGGCGGGCTCTGTATTGACCAGTTTCAATCCTTCTTCGAGGGTTTATTAGGGCGGACAAGGTCACCGCCGTCTATAGTCATAGTCCATCTTGGGGGCAACGATTTGGTGGCCACTGGTAGACGACTTCTTCTTGAGGCAATGCTTTCCACAGTAAGTTGGTTGGCAAGAAGAGTTCCAGGGTGCACGATTGCATGGTCCCATATGATCCCACGAAAAGTGTGGCGGGGGCTGTTTCGGTTTCTGCTCTGAATCATTCAGTAAGGAAGATAAATAACAAAGTGAATAGATTGTTTCGTTCAAGTACACTGCATTCTGTTTCGCATGGTTGTATCAAAGGGGACGGTATGTATTTAGGGGATGGTGTTCATTTGTCCCGGGTGGGGAATGAGTTACTCATAGGAGACCTCATAGCTTGGTTAAAAAGTTTGAAACATGACCTTTAGGCAGGAGTTGTTGTGGGGGGTCCGGATAGCCGGTCAACTATCCGGCCTGTGGCGGTAAGGTCATGATCGGTGAGCAGTAATTGGAAGATCCCTATGGGGGGGGCGTCACCCATTACGGATGGGAGCGCTCGGGGGAGGTGGCCATTGGCCCCTCAACGGGGAGGCGGTCCCGTCTAAGGATAGGCCGCCGGAAGGAAAGGAAAGGTGGTCAAGGCCCCTTCCTGGATAGGAGGGGCTACGGGCCCTCCTGGGGAATTTCCTGGGGCCAGGACATCTGCGACGGCAGATGTGTAAGTTGTGTGGGGTTCGGGAGGGGGTTTACGCTACCTTTTAGACACCTCACACGAGTCCTCGGATGACCGTTAAATGGCGTCGAGTTCATTGGGGCCCCCGTCAAGTCAAAGGGAAATTGGTAGATGCACTTGAGGTACGCCTCTGTGCGGTTGGTCCCCTCACAAGTGAGGGTGGTATTTCTGGTTTAGGGATCTGACACCGGTTACGACCTTGCCGTTGGCCCTTAACGTTAGGATGTACAATTTCAAGCAAATGTTTTCTAGGATGTTAGTTCGGCTAGGAGAACCTTTGTATTAGAGATCTGTTAAGGTTAGCCAAACATCGTAATGTGGAAATGAAATTGTACATAATATGAAACTGTTATTTTAATGTTTTGATTTTGTTTCATATTTTAATAAATACGGCCGGGAGGGTCACTCCCTCCCGCCTTCCAAAAGTTCAGAACCGTTTCCGGTTTCCCATCCTTGGGGATTGTGTTGAGAGGGGGTGGCGGGTATCTCAGCCATATGGAAAGGGGCGACCATTCGGTCCCCCCGAACGTATGGTGGAGTACCACGATCCCCCCGGGAAGCCATCTTGGGCGGGAGGCGAGTCTCGGCTGGTATGCCCGAAGCGGCGTAGCCGGGGCGCGCCTTTTCCCGCCCTGGAGTGGGTTGTACTAGACACTGACGCGACCGGCCACGCCCTCGGGAGGCAGGCGGGGGCGGGTTTACGCCCGCCCTGAAGACGGATAAAAGGAGCAACGAGCCAAGAAAGCATCCTCTTGTTCCTGTGCTCTGAAGCTGCACCTCCTCGCTGCACGTGAGCTCGAGACGGAACGAAGAGCAATTCTGACCCACCCACCAGCCCCTGAGGACAGCTAGTTGTTTCGAATAAAGTTCTGATGTGGTAACGCTATTTCTTGCAGGTTGGGATGATTGTCGTAATATTTTTGAATATGCAATAAAGATGATCACTTTCAGTATGTTTTGCAAATAAAGTGTTTTGCCTAATGTTGATCAGTAATCATGCTTGTGATAAGTCATAATTGTTTTGTAATTTAGTAATTTAGGTAGATTTGTCGTATTTATTGTCGGGCGGTAAGGTCATGATCGGTGAGCAGTAATTGGAAGATCCCTATGGGGGGGGCGTCACCCATTACGGATGGGAGCGCTCGGGGGAGGTGGCCATTGGCCCCTCAACGGGGAGGCGGTCCCGTCTAAGGATAGGCCGCCGGAAGGAAAGGAAAGGTGGTCAAGGCCCCTTCCTGGATAGGAGGGGCTACGGGCCCTCCTGGGGAATTTCCTGGGGCCAGGACATCTGCGACGGCAGATGTGTAAGTTGTGTGGGGTTCGGGAGGGGGTTTACGCTTCCTTTTAGACACCTCACACGAGTCCTCGGACGACCGTTAAATGGCGTCGAGTTCATTGGGGCCCCCGTCAAGTCAAAGGGAAATTGGTAGATGCACTTGAGGTACGCCTCTGTGCGGTTGGTCCCCTCACAAGTGAGGGTGGTATTTCTGGTTTAGGGATCTGACACCGGTTACGACCTTGCCGTTGGCCCTTAACGTTAGGATGTACAATTTCAAGCAAATGTTTTCTAGGATGTTAGTTCGGCTAGGAGAACCTTTGTATTAGAGATCTGTTAAGGTTAGCCAAACATCGTAATGTGGAAATGAAATTGTACATAATATGAAACTGTTATTTTAATGTTTTGATTTTGTTTCATATTTTAATAAATACGGCCGGGAGGGTCACTCCCTCCCGCCTTCCAAAAGTTCAGAACCGTTTCCGGTTTCCCATCCTTGGGGATTGTGTTGAGAGGGGGTGGCGGGTATCTCAGCCATATTACTTTTTTAAAGTATTTTGGGTCTGCGAATTTATACAAAAAACCCCGCAAGTGGGACTTTTCTACTTTCAGCATGGCAGAAAAGAGATCCCCCGTTGCTGTATTGTTGGGAACTCCGAGGAGCATTCTACAATTTTTAAGCAAAAAAGCCCAAGAATAAATTTGAAAATCTTGACCCTTTAGAGCCCCAGATAAATGAACCAATTTCACTCTGTAACTTAACTAATCCCTCTTTTTCAAACATAAGGGGAATAGAGTCAAATAAAAAGGTCAACTTAGGAAGCACCATCATTTTGATTAAGTTTACCCGTCCAATCATTGTTAATTGTATCGAACTCCAATGTCTCAAAATAGCTGAAATATCTTTCCTTACTTTGGCTAGATTTACCATTGCTAACTGTTTTATATCCTGAGGGACTTGTATTCCTAAATATCTAATCTGTTTCTTTGAGATTCCAGGCTCCACAACCATATTCCAAGCCATAATTTCCGTTTTGTCAGAGTTTAACCGATATCCTGAAACTTCTCCATACCTCTTTGTGATATTTTCTATTTCAACCAGTGATTTTGTCAAGTTTGATGTTAGAATTACAATGTCATCCGCATATAGGCCTATCTTTCTTGACCAACCTTGAAACGTAAAAGCAGGGATGTTCTCTGTCTCTCTTATTTTACAGGCCAATGGTTCGATATAGAGATCGAATAAAAGCGGAGAAAGAGGGCATCCCTGCCTAGTTCCCCGCATGATTCTGATAGATTTTGTAAGGACTCCATTAACCAATACCTTGGAGTTCGGTGTTTGATGTATTCGTGACACAATTTGCGAAAAATTCCCTCCTAGCTGAAGATGTGCTATAAAAACTTTTAAAAACTCCCAATTTACGCGATCAAAAGCCTTAGCAGTGTCCAAAGCCACCACTGCCAGAGGGAGTTTCTGATCGATAGCAACATCTATACTACCTATCAAAGAAAACGTTAATTCATTTAAGTGTCTACCTTTTACAAACCCTTTTTGGTCCTCGTGAATGAGATACGGAATCACTTTACCTAACCTATCAGCCAGAATCTTAGCAAACAATTTATAGTCACAATTTAGCAGAGAAATGGGTCTGTATGAATCCATAAATTTTGGAGACTTCCCAGGTTTAGGTATTACTATTATAGTTGCCTGGTCCCATGATGCAGGAATCTCCATTCTTTCGGTAAACACCTGGTTGAACACTTTAGTTAGCAATGGTGCCAGCCACAGCATTAAACTCAATTAATGTCTTATAAAAAAGAATTTTTATAAGACATTAATTACCAATTATTAAAAAATATGTTCCAATAAAAAATGTTTTAATTACTAATTAAATACATTAATTACCAATTACAAACATTAATTACTAATTAAATAAATAATTACCAATTACAAACATTAATTACCAATTACAAACATTAATTACAAATTAAATAAATTAAATACCAATTAAAAAAATAATGACCAATTATAAACATTAATTAGCAATTACAAACATTAATTGCCAATCAAAAAAAGATGACCAATTACAAACATTAATTACCAATTTAAACATTTAATTAATTAATTAATTAAAAATACATTAATTATCAATACCAATAAATAAAAATAAATCATTACCTAATTACAATTAAAATACTTCCCACCCAATCCCCCTATAAACCCAGTACCCGCTACAGAACTTAAACACAAAAATTAATTAAAATTAATTCATAATTCCTAAAAAGTAATAATTAATTTAGTATAAATAAATTACTTTCCACCCCATTCTCCTATAAACGCACAACCCGCTCCGGTACTAAAACATAAAATTGACTTAAAAATAACATTATAAATATATAAAAATAGTTCACATATAATTTAAAACAAGTAAAATACTTAACAAAAAAGATATAACACACACATATCAAAATACATAACAATAATACAAATATCGATATTAGTAACATCGAAATTAGTAACATCGATAAATTTGATATTGATATTACTGACTTCGATATTACTTACATCGATATAAAAAAATTCGATATTTCTTACCTTAGAGTCGATATTCTGTCCAACGATATTCTTGACCTCGATATTCTTTACCTTCGATATTTCCAACTCGATATTTCTGTAGGTCGATATTTATAACTCAATATTTTGACGGTGTACCCTCCTCTGAGCTCTGAAGAGCCACCTCACTCTGTGCCATCACATAGTTTCCAGTCCTAGACTTTCATATGACAACCTAATTCCTTCTGGGTATTGTAGTTTTACATTGTTAACATTGCACTAATTAGACAAAAAAAAATTATGGTGGTGATTTGTAAATCAAAAGTCCAAAAGTGAAAACGCTGTAGCATATTGCACCTCAGATATGCCTTATACTCCTCAAACAGTAGGGCAGTGTGTCATTTTTCCTTAATTGCATTAGGACTCTAGGAACTCTTTTGGCCTATCTAATGTACCCTCGTTCATCTCAGTCCCTCACTTTTCCAGCAGTCTCCAAAAAGGAAAGCAGAGGTTTTCTCCATCACATTTTTGTGGACTGTTGTTTTTTCCTTCCTTATGCCATGTAGTTTTGCCTCTCTACAAGCAATTTTATTTATCATCTTTCACTCTCCTTCTTTGCTTATCAACCTTCTTTCCACTACACTTCCATCTTACTTTCTGCAATTTTGAACACGTGGTTATCGTCGATTTATTTAATCATTCCTGAGTTTTTAATTTTTTTACTGTTGTCCCTTGGCCTTTCCTATTTCACAGTCTATTTAGGTCAAAAGTTTAGCATAATGTCATAATCCTAAGGCAATATTTGTTTATCTGATGCTGTAAAGCTGATATGGGTTGAGGTAAATACTTTGCGGAAAACCCACACAGGTGATCATTTACATTCTAGTACTCAATTTATTTTCTACTGCATATTTGAATGGATCCTTTTATACTTATGTTTGTACTTACTTTTCCATAGACGTTGTTTTATTGCTGCCTCCGCTCAAGTTTCACATCTATCAAAATATGTGAACTGCAACACTACAAATTCCCACACATGAAAAAAAACATGTGTATGGTTGATAAATAGATTTGAGGTGTGGCTGTGTTTGCTTGACAGTCACCTATAGAGTGAAGATTGGTTTGGCATCATTTTGGAATGAGTGAGTTAAACATTTGTTTGGAACTCTGTGACAATTTGGAATTTGCATAAGTGTCAATTCAGGGGCAAAATTGCCTGGAACTAGTTTGCCACATAATTAAAATGGTTTGGCATAGTAGGTGATAATGCTTAGCTAAAGTCTCCCTGAAATTAAGGGCCCCATTACCATACCCTCAGGAAATGGGACCGCCCGCTGAGGGTGAGGCGGTCCCGCACTCCCGATTAGTATGCGCCCGCCACACTGGCGGGCGCATGGAGCATCTGCAACATTGCGGCGGGCGGTGCAGAGAGCATAGCCTGCCACAATGCAATAGAGGCAGGTTGTGCGTTTCAATGCACAACGTGACAGGCACTGCGCAGTGCCTGTCACGTTGTGCATTGAAAGGCAGGGCACCCCCCAGAGTCCCTGGGGGCCTGCACCGGGCCCCGGCAAGCAGACTCCGTGGCAAAGGCTTGTTCCAGCCCACATTCTAATATGGCTGTCGGTGTCTAACAGACAACGCCACCATATTGAACCCTTTTCTGCCTGGTCGACTTGTTGACCGGGTGAAAAACCGGAGGACGGTATTTCCGTCTGCCACGGACCCCCCAGCCATTGTAATATGACGGGGGGTCTTTGCTGCAAGGATATCGGGCGGATCGTCCCTGCCGGGCTGGCGGTGACTACCGTCAGCCCGGTGGGGCTATCCGCCCGCCATCCTAATGGGGCCCTAAGTTTCTGAACTTCATATTGTAGAGCCCTCAATTTTGAGTTTTTAATAAGTGTAGCAAACTGTTTATTACATTAGTGTAGTTTCTCATACCCCTGACAAAGCCCCAAAGTGCTTGTGAATGAGGTTACTCCATTTATTGTACTTTGCTCGTGGAGCATGAGTTTAAAAAGGGGTATATGTGGTAAGATTTTTGGTGACAGACGTGAATTTGGAAGGGTTGTTCCAAACGTGTAGTAGTGAACCACTTGCTGCATTTATTATAGCATCCACAATTTGTTACAACCTTCATTCCATCATTTCACTTAATACCATACAATTCAACTCCACACACTTCATTACACGCCACACAATTCCACTCCACAACACATAATTCCACTATGCACCACATACATCCAATCCACCCCACAAAAGTCCAAATAATGCCACATAATTCAACACCCTGCCACATAATTCCACTCAATAAGTTCCACTCAATACCTTTACATAAAAGTCCACTAAACTTAATACCACATACTTACTATTCACAAAATTCCATTACACACAAACACACTGATCCAGCATTTCTCAAATTGCTTAGCCTCTTTATGCGTCTATAACCTTTCTCCCCTTCATTCTCTTTCTCTCACACTCTTTCCACTATTCTATCTAGAGTTCATTCACCACTTCATACATAAAATATTTATCACTCTCATTCTTACTTTCTATCTTATACAATTCTCACACCTACCAATTCACCATCCCACTTATTTCCAATACACAAATACACTAAACACTACACAATTACAAGCCACAAAATTCCAAAACTAACAACTCCAATTTAAACCACACAGTTCCAATGCAAACAACATGCATCCACTTCACTACAAACAAAAAACGTAAGTAAACAAGCATTTGCAATGCAAAAAGTGTAGCAATTGCGATATTTTGAGCTATTGGCATTGTAAATGACAATGCCTTTTATTTGTTTAAACAACCTGCAATATTAAAAGCCATTGTCATTTACAATACCAATAGGTCAAAAATTCTAAAATGCGATCTTTTAAAAATATTTTTTTCCCAACATCCGCAAATTGCTGCACTTTAACAAAAGCGCCTATGTCCACTGTCAGCAGCTTCTAAACACTTAGGGTCCTAATGGCTATCAGAGTACTCGCTCCCGCAGGAGTCTAATTTCCATGGGAACAAATTGGTGCAAGGGAAAAAAAGCTCCCTGTGTCTATCAGAATGCTCTATTTTTAAATTGGCGTTTCTGTGTGCCTTTCATGAGCGTCTCACAGACCCAACATTCCAGATATACAAATATTTTTAAACCTTTATATACATATTTACACTAAATTTCAAAAAGCATATCCTGTTGACTCATATCCGGCTACCTGCCAAATTTAGTGTAATTGCCCTGAAACTTTCTAGGAAGGAGCTAAAGTGAATTTGCTTTTTTTTGGAAAGCTTAGTGAATATTCGTCAAACTGGCCAAGCACCTTGTCAATGGAAAAGCAAACCTGACTGTAACTACCTAGTGGCAACCTCATCAACTCAACTGGAATATATATATATATATATATATATATATATATATATATATATATATATATATATATATATATATATATATATATATATATATATATATATATATATATACTGAAAAAACCATAGGTTATAGACCATATATAGTTAAGAATTCGCATTTACAAAACCTTATTTTACTCACACAAAACCATTGAAATTCCATATATAGTTAGTTGCACTAACTATATATCGCGCACCCGCAATCCACTGCTGAGGATGTCACATATTACATCATTCATGACATGGTCAGTGACATCACTGATGACATCACTGATGACATCTCAAATGACATCACTGATGACATCTCAAATGACATCACTGATGACATCTCATTTGACATTACTGATCACATCACTGATGATATCATTCATGTGATAATACGATGAACCTCTTCAGACTCTAATATAACCTTAGATACAATCAGTGTAAACAGACACTCACAGACTGTCACTCATCCATGGAGTTACTCACACACCTAGTCAGTCATGCAAAGAATCAATCACACCTCCATTTCCTCAACTATACAGTTATACAAACTTTACTTATTCAAACATATACTAACACATATTTACTCTCTTATACAATCCCTGATACAAGTTCACAATGATCCATACAACCACTCACACATTCACTGGCTCTTATGCACAGTTATTTATATATGTCAACTCTCACATGTACTGTGTTTTACATATGTACTTACTTTGACATGTAGCACTGAGATATCCATTCACTCACCAATACACTCATGCACACAGTCAACCGCCCATACAGCTGTTTCCACATGCACTTTTGAAACCATACATCTAGTGAATCAACTGCTCACACATCTATGCACAGAGTCATACACCTCCCAGCCACCCACACACACACTCAGTCTCCCATACAAATACTTGGGCAACCAATCAATAACCCATATAGTTACTCATATAGCTACTTATCAACACATGCAACAGTTTACAGAACAACAGACATAATGATGCACAAATTAAGACAGTTTAGTCACTAACCCATGCACTCAGTGAGACACATTTAATCACTCACTCATACAGTCAGTCATGCACCTACTAAATCCTTCATCCAGACACTTATACATCCACTCATTCTTCAATATGTAAGACATATTTTAACTTTACAGAAACATACAGTCACTGGATGTTGTCATCAGTGATGTCATTTGAGATGTCATCAGTGATGTCACTGACCATGTCATGAATGATGTAATATGTGACATCATCAGCAGTGGATTGCGGGTGCGCGATATATAGTTAGTGCAACTAACTATATATGGAATTTCAATGGTTTTGTGTGAGTAAAATAAGGTTTTGTAAATGCGAATTCCTAACTATATATGGTCTATAACCTATGGTTTTTTCAGTGAATTTTCAAGGTTTTGTAAATGCTAATTCCTAACTATATATGGTCTATAACCTATGTTTTTTTCAGTGAATTTTCAAGGTTTTGTAAATGCTAATTCCTAACTATATATGGTCTATAGCCTATGGTTTTTTCAGTGAATATATATATATATATATATACATATATAAACATATATCATCTGTATATCTATATAAATACAAACATAAATGCATGCATACATATACTTATATGCATACAGATGCATGTTATTTACATGAAAGTTGAAAAAACACTAATAAAAGCAAAGCTAAAAAGCCACCTCATTACAAACAGAATGGCTTTAACTTAAACGAGGGCGAGATCTATTGCATTTTCAATGCTTGTTTACTTTGGTTCCATCAAGAAGGCATTCAGATGTGTCACACATTTGCCATAAAGTCTGAATGTTAGCACTCTAGTTGCACATTAGATCACTGTAGTAAAGCTACTGCTCACCAGGGACGTCTGCTGCTGGTATTCAAAGTGCATGTTTCAGTCTGCATGTCAGAAATTTTTTAATGAAATAGAAGAGGATTTGAGAAGTCACTCAAAATGATCCCTAATTTTTCTTTCTGAAGCACTAATCATACTTTCTATGGCAAAATTAACCCCCTCATCTTGTTCCTTTTTAAATTGAGTGTTTTCAGACTTACCACTTCATTCCAATCAAGATGTCTTCTGGTGTGCCATACTTTTGTCATAAGTAAGACTGTTAGCGCTCTAGTTGTTCTTTAGAACACTCTGGGACATTTTGTCATTGGGCTATACTTGGGGTACATCTGGGTGATATTTGGGCTACATTTAGGCTCTTTTGTCTCTGGTGGCCATCTTGGGAGACTGTATGTCAGAATTTTTTAATGAAATTGAAGAGGGTTTGAGAAGTCAGTCAAAATGTGCCCTAATTTTTCTTTCTGCAGCACTAATCATAATTCATATGGCAAAATATACCCTCTCATTTTGTTCCTTTTTAAATTAAATGTTTTAAGAGTTACCACTTTATTCCAATCAAGATGGCTTCAGGTGTGCCATACCTTTGTAATAAGTAGGACTGTTAGCGCTCTAGTTGTTCTTTAGAACACTCTGGGACATTCTGTCATTGGGCTATACTTGGGCTACATCTGGGTGATATTTGGGCTACATTTGGGCTCTTTTGTCTCTGGTGGCCATTTTGGGAGACTGCATGTCAGAATTTTTTAATGAAATAGAAGAGGATTTGAAAAGTCACTCAAAATGTGCCCTAATTTTTCATTCTGCAGCACTAATCATACTTTCTATGGCAAAATATACCCCCTCATGTTGTTTCTTTTTAAATTAAATGTTTTAAGAGTTACCACTTTATTCCAATCAAGATGGCTTCAGGTGTGCCATACCTTTGTAATAAGTAGGACTGTTAGCGCTCTAGTTGTTCTTTAGAACACTCTAGGAGGCTGCAGTAGAACACAAAGGAATCAACTGACAGTCTCTGTCCTTGTTGGATGTACATGTTTTACTGAGAATGTCAGACTTCATTTTCACATGACTGAGAAAGATAATGTGAATTTACAGAAAATATGCTTTCAGTTTAGCTTATAGATCCCCTTCCAAACCACTGTGGGAAAATCATGAGATATTAGTTTTCTTTCAAACAATATTCATGATATCACAGCAGAAGGTTTTTTTTTCACATGGTAAAATCACCTTAGAACCCACCACAATTCCTAAAACGAGTATGGTACCATCAACAAATGATTTATAATGTAACTAAAGTCCTAAAACCCTCTATTAACTACAATGCTTTTTAATGAGGTGCTATCATGTATATTGGTCCCAAGATGGCTGCCAACACTTCTTGGATGAAGTGCTGACAGCCAATCAGATCAGATGTGTGGTTAGGCTCCGCCCAGATATATATCTTTTTTTGAACCTAAATTACTCAAAATCCACTGGAGCACATATATTGAGACCTAGCAAAGGCACATCGGGCTAACAGTCCCTACAATTTTGCCAAGTTTCGTGCAAATCCATTCAGCCGTTCGAGCTAAAAGTGAGGCCAAACACCCTATGGAAATTAACATGGGAAAAACATGTTTTGGGACCCCCCTTTTTTCTCAGCCCCCCCTTGATGAACCCCCCCCAAATTATCAGGGGCTGCTCAGAAACAAAATGTTCCATTTTCCTGAAAATTTCAGCCAATTCCGTCCACAAACGCCAAAGTTATTAGACATAGAATTTTCAAAAATCCCATAGAGAAAAAATCCTAACTATATATACCTACTGGCGACCGCCAGTAGGTAATATATATATTCACTGAAAAAAACAGGTTTCATGAGTGCTATAGTTATCTGGACATTTCACTCATACAGAACTATAGAAATTCCTCAGTTATAGTTAGTTGTACTAACTATAACTCGCGCGCCTGCAATGCACTGCTGATGATGTCACATATTACATCATTCATGACATGGTCAGTGACATCACTGATGACATCACTGATGACATCTCAAATGACATCACTGATGACATCATCCAGTGAATGTGGTTTTGTTTGAAATGTAAATATCTATTATATGTATGCCAAACTGTATTGAAGATTGAGTGGATATATCACTTTCTCGATGGAGGATTTAGTAGCTGTCTGACTGTTTGTTTAAGTGAGTAATTAACTGTGTCTCACTAAATGTTTGGGTTAGTAACCAAACTATGTGATCGGTGTATCATTGTCTCTGTTGTTGTATAACCTGCTGCATCAATTGGTCACTTACTACATTAGTGTCCATATTAGTTTTTGATTAGTTGGCTGAGTATTTGTAAGGGAGACGGAGTGTATCTGTGGTTGGGTGGGGTAGTTGTAAGTCTATGCATAGATGTGTGAGTGGTTGATTGTCTAGGCATATGGGTTTAGGAGTGTTTATGGAAACAGTTGTTTGGGTGTCTGACTGTGTTTATTTGTGTGTTGGTAAGTGAATATATGCGTCAGTGGTACATCTCCAATAAAGTAGAAAAATAAAAGGCATTGTATATGAGAATTGGTGTATATAAATAAGTATACGTAAGAGTCAGTGATTGTGGGAGTAACTGTATGAATGAGTGTATAATTGTAATAGTGATTTTTTAACATAGTAACTATGATTTACTATGTGTATGTATAAATCAGGTGTTGTGTGTATAACTGTTTACGTGAGTAAATGTAAGTACGATTGATTCTTTTCATGAGTGAGTAGCATCGCTGCATAACCGACTAGGATCATATAAAATACAGAACGCCTTCTCCTGAATTTTATGAGTCATAGGTGATGTTCATCCCTTAGGGGACGTTCACATTAATGGAAGGGATTTGCAGTATTGTACGGGTTACCAAATTTACAACTAAAAATCTATAGGACCCAAAAGTACCATGAAAACTTCATACACACGAAAAAAAGTTTTTTGTAAAATGTCATTCATTTATTTCGTAAAAGTTAAAATTCATGATAACACAATTCTGTTATATGAAACAACAAGAAATACACTTTCAATTTTTGCAAAAATATCACTCTATGTTAAAAAAAGGTTTTGAAAATTAAAAAATGCTGTTATAGCATTATCTGCACCAACATATTAAAACATCATATTTATTGAGCAAACAATTATATAGGAACAAACTGTCGACGCGGCGTTTCGGTGCCCCTTTTAGTCTTGCACCTTCTTCAGGACTCGTTCCCTGTATTGTCACATCTACAAAGATCACAGTACATTTCATTAGGTCCCATTCTGTTACAGCATCAAGTGCACTTAGATTACTACACATATTCGATTGTGCCCTAATATTTGGTAACCCTCACACCTTACAATCCAAGGTTTACTTTATCATTCTTATGCATCTCTGGTTTTCTGCATCTTTTTATTATTATTTAAGATTTAAGTGATCTGTCTGGTGGACAGATATATGCCATGATCTTATACTGTAGATACATATTTGATGTTTACTCAATTAACATCAGAGGCTGTTTAATTTCTTTACTGTACAGTCCCACCCTCAGGTATTCTTAGACTTACCCAGGTGAATTAATTTCCCGGATCTGTTGTGTTAATCTTTATGAGCCTGTTTCTATCCGCTCGTCTCACTTGTCTTTTTTTTGTGCTAGAACAAAAACCTTTTGTTTAATTACAAGTTCTATGTTGCGTTGTAATAATAAGATTTCCTGTAATACTGGTTTTTACCTCATATATTGGTATTTTCAGATTTTCACTCAGGTTATATGGAGATGGACCCACTTCAATCCTATTGGGGAAAAGACATACTTTTATAATTCTATACTCTTCCCTCCATCAGTCACTAGTACTGATATTCACAGTCCTTACCGGTCCTATTTCCATATTAGCTTGCATGGTAGGAAGAACGCCTCTGGGAGCTACCTTTTCTTCTTTGTTTTCGCTGCTCTATCTAAAGGACAATGTATATTGTTAGTCCATATCATTCTCCATTAGCTTGATACAATGTCTCATATTTATATTGAGAATCTTACCTCACTGGTTAAAAAGGAGTTACTTTCTGTTTAATTCACTCTTTTGTTTGTCCAGTTTTTGGGATTTGGCAATTTCTTAGTTGGAGCTTTTTTTAAATAATTGGCTGACAGCTCTAGAAAAGACAAATAAGTAAATAAATAAATGTTTCACGAACGAACGCGGCGATTTTTAGATAGGAGGTCCCAATAAGGAAGGATAATTAAAAACGATCCTTCCCAGACACCAGTGACATCGATAAACTAGTATAAATGAAAGGGGCAACCATCCCTTCTCTTTCCCCAAACCAAAATGGCGCGCTCGATAGGATAAACAGCGAGCGTCACCTACAACGGGACACCAGGGCTTGTTAAAAATATGATATACACCGAAAACCATAACAATAATGAAACGCGGGTTAATGACATGATAACTAAAATATTTAGAAGTTTACACTCAGTCTAAAAATCGCCGCGAGTAAACATAAGCCAATCGCCTTATTCAAAATGGCGGCCACGCGTAAGGTCCGGTTCGTGAAACCGGGCACACAAAGGCTATTCAATGTCTGGGCGGCAGTGAATCCAATAGTACAGGCGCTACATGAGAAGAATAAATAGCATGAACACAATGGAAAATTAGAAAATGTTATCAGATAAGCCTCAATTATAATAAGAGCGAAATCTTACGTCCAAGGTATGACCAACGATTAGGCATCCACTCTCTTTAATTAGAACTGGATCATTAAAAATTAGAAAAATCAACTATATCACAGGAAGAAAGAGTATAATATGAACAAAAGAGGTTGGCTGCTACTCTAAGTATAAGTAAATGGACACACTACAAGATGGCGACCGTATAATTTACTCTAACCAACTGGCTAAAAACAAATATATTCCAGGTGGTAATAATGAACCAATTAACAAAGATATATAAACCGGAGACAGGATGTGGGTTAATCAGTTCCAAAAAACTCAGAGGAGAGGAAGACGCCACACAGTTCAGCTACCATCATCAAGTAAGTAGGACAAGGAGAGGGGGCTCTACTTAGAAAGAGAGTAGGCACTAACAAAACATAATCCTCCTCATTTATTTATTTACCTATTTGTCTTTTCTAGAGCTGTCAGCCAATTATTTAAAAAAAGCTCCAACTAAGAAATTGCCAAATCCCAAAAACTGGACAAACAAAAGAGTGAATTAAACAGAAAGTAACTCCTTTTTTAACCAGTGAGGTAAGATTCTCAGACATTGTATCAAGCTAATGGAGAATGATATGGACTAACAATATACATTGTCCTTTAGATAGAGCAGCGAAAACAAAGAAGAAAAGGTAGCTCCGAGAGGCGTTCTTCCTACCATGCAAGCTAATATGGAAATAGACCCGGTAAGGACTGTGAATATCAGTACTAGTGACTGATGGAGGGAAGAGTATAGAATTATAAAAGTATGTCTTTTCCCCAATAGGATTGAAGTGGGTCCATCTCATATATAACCTGAGTGAAAATCTGAAAATACCAATATATAAGGTAAAAACCAGTATTACAGGAAATCTTATTAATTACAACGCAACATAGAACTAGTAATTAAACAAAAGGTTTTTGTTCTAGCACAAAAAAAAGACAAGTGAGACGAGCGGATAGAAACAGGCTCATAAAGATTAACACAACAGATCCGGGAAATTAATTCACCTGGGTAAGTCTAAGAATACCTGAGGGTGGGACTGTACAGTAAAGAAATTAAACAGCCTCTGATGTTAATTGAGTAAACATTAAATATGTATCTACAGTATAAGATCATGGCATATGTCTGCCCACCAGACAGATCACTTAAATCTTAAATAATAATAAAAAGATGCAGAAAACCAGAGATGCATAAGAATGATAAAGTAAACCTTGGATTGTAAGGTGTGAGGATTACCAAATATTAGGGCACAATCGAATATGTGTAGTAATCTAAGTGCACTTGATGTTGTAACAGAATGGGACCTAATGAAATGTACTGTGATCTTTGTAGATGTGACAATACAGGGAACGAGTCCTGAAGAAGGTGCAAGACTAAAAGGGGCACCGAAACGCCGCGTCAACAGTTTGTTCCTATATAATTGTTTGATCAATAAATATGATGTTTTAATATGTTGGTGCAGATAATGCTATAACAGCATTTTTTAATTTTCAAAACCTTTTTTAACATAGAGTGATATTTTTGCAAAAATTGAAAGTGTATTTCTTGTTGTTTCATATAACAGAATTGTGTTATCATGAATTTTAACTTTTATGAAATAAATGAATATATATGCAAAAAGGAAGGGGTATCCCCGACTAGAGTTCCTAATTCGGGATGGGTACAATATTTGAAAAAAAGTTAATTAGGAACTGGTTTAACTAAAGGACAAAGCCTGACAAGTGACAGCAATGACTATAGGGAAACAAAGTGCATGGTACAAAAATATAGACTTTATTTTATTGGATTATAACAGTTTCATTATATTTATTTAAAAAAAAGATTTTCTACTTTTTTTGGGATTTTATTGTGTGTGTGCCTCTATTATACATGTGATGGTTGATCTACATATATATACACTTCATTAAATTCTTAGTATAGTTCAAAAACATTTAAAAAAAGATAATGATTTGTGAACGGATGGAGGCTTGTTTCAACACACTATACATAAAACATGGCTAAATATGACATCTACTCGCGTTTCGGCTGAGGGCCTTCATCAGGAAGCCATGTGAGTGTCCAAGTGAACCTATGCACATAAGGAAATACAAATAATAGCAAAGCTTGTCAGTGTCTGTATCTTGTCCTAATTATTTACACGTTAAAAACCACAGGAAATTATGATACATTTTATACAGTGATGGAAGACAAAACAATAGTGTCATCTAAATTCTCAAACCTGTCCTAATATTTACAATTATGTACAATGTATTGTCCATTTAAACTGGTACATACGTGATTATATACATATATAACATCAATCCTAACTGTCTGTATACAGGATTAACTGTATGGAATGTCGTATTACAGTACATTTCGGAGTGGGGAAAATCGAAAAGTGGGGGGCACACGCGGTAATTATCTATACAGTATTCTATACTATTGATGCTGACCGACTCTGAACACAAACAACTGAAGTTGTTGGGAAGGAAAAGGAGGAGGGGAAGGGGAGGGGAAACGGAGAAAGAGAGTTGAAAGGAGAACAGAGGAGAGGGTGAAGACCAAAAAACGAGAGAACAAGGAAAAGAAAAGGGAGAGGAAAAGAAGAAGTTGGGGAGGGCAGAAGAAGGAAAGAGAGGGGAAGAAAAAGAAGGGAAAAAAGGAGAGAGGAGTGTAGATGTAAGTAGAGAACCAGCATAATACCTGGATGCAAATGCTGCAGATTCTCAAAGGGAAGGGGGTCAAATTTGTTTGAAATGCAGGACTGTCTGTTTTGAGATGTAGGTACTAGATGATAATATAATGACAAATTTAAAGATATTAGTGGTCTAGGTTGGAAAAATGTTCAGAAAATGCGATAAGGAAGCTAGGGGGTGAAAAAGTACCTTTATTCAATGTTTTACTCGCTTTTCCTTTTGATAGGATTTTCTGATATTTATATGTGCAGTGGGCTTTGAGGGCTGCCGGGTACAAAAAAGGAAATATGGTAAAATTATAAGAATCATCCTAAAGTTCAATTAGGTTTAGTAAGTAAAGTAGAACAGAGAAGATACCTGTGGGATTGATCCTGCAGGGTTGGAGGGCTACGAGCTCTTGTCACCAATGGGGTAATGTGTAGATAATCTACGTGTCAGGGAACATAAATAAGGGCAGGATAAGCAAAGACTGTTCTAGCGACTGTTTTTCTGACATCAGGAAGCGGTCAGGGCTATTGCATGGAGATACAGATAAATACCTTTAGTATATGTCTAATCGTTCTCCAAGAGGTGGTCTGTGGACGGCTCTGCAGGCGCTGACAATCTACATGTCGGGAAACATAAACGTCGGCAGAATTGGTAAAAACTATTCTAACAACTACTCTCTTAGTTTATGAAAAACGGCCATAGGCATACCAGGCAAAAACTATTCTAACAACTGCTCTCTTAGTTTATGAAAAACGGCCATAAGCATACCAGGCAACAAATGGATACCTTTAAATTGTGTCCACTAATCCTTCAATGGGGGTCGGTGAGCGTCTTCAAGAGCGCTGACAATTATCGGACGGGTGCGAGCGCTGACAGTCTACATGTCAGGAAACATAAATGACGGCAGGGTTAGCAGGAACTTTTCTAACAGCTGCTCTCTTAGTATGAAAAAGCGTCCATAAGTATAGCAGGCAGCAGATGTATACCTTTTGGTTGTGTCCACTAATCCTTGAATGGGGGTCTGTGGGCGTCTTGGAGAGCGCTGACGGTTATCAGATGGGTGCCGTCATGGCGATAATGATGCGGAAAAGCTCTAAGCGGCAGAAAAAATGACAAAGCCGAAAAGATGTATTTAGGATATGTAAGAGACCGGCCATGGACGCTGCTTGATAAGGCAAGGCGTAGGTCAATGCTTACCTGATAGAAAAATTGTGTTCGCCTTCCAATGGGGGGATCTGCCGGCGTCTTTGCGGATAAAGCCAGGTGTAAAGGTAACTGAATGGCGCCAGGTGAGTTTTAAGAGCGATACTCACACGAGAGGACCAATGCATGTCCGAGTTTGGTTGGGCAGAGAAATTGATGACGGACTGTGTGAGATAGCGTGAATGGGCAATACTAAAATTGGGCAGACATATTGGAATGGGGAAAAAAAGGGTGAAACAAAGGGTGAGACAGTATAAGGCAAGCCCTTATGTGCTGGATGTTGGTGGAATTTTATGTCAGTTCATCCAGACATAGGGCG
Organism: Lissotriton vulgaris; assembly: GCF_964263255.1. NCBI lineage: Eukaryota > Metazoa > Chordata > Amphibia > Caudata > Salamandridae > Lissotriton > Lissotriton vulgaris. The sequence goes on from NC_141685.1 coordinate 2,051,165,289, forward strand.
GAAAAAAGATAATTGTAGGGAACGATCAACAGAAGCACCATGTGCCTTTATGTCAGCGGTACTAGATATCAGAAGTGTCGATGTAGGAAAATGTTGAAACCCATATTTAACCGTAATTGTATTTAAGGACTTGGTCCCACGGTATTTCGTTGTTCATCCCCTTAGTATAAGTGTCCAAGGTAAAGATCCAATATACTTCGCGACATTTACGTACCTGTGTACTGAGTGTACCAGATGATTTTCGGATTTTTTCCTGGATGAACCAACGAATGTCATTGGGTGTATGTTTGGCCTCTAGGTAGTGCTTGACCAGAGGGGCTTGCGTTTTACCTGTGCGGATAGCTGATCTGTGCTCCGATAAGCGAGTTGACATCATCCTTGCTGTTTCGCCTACATACCCCATATTGCATGGGCATAGTAGGAGATAGACCACATTGGTGGTTTTGCAGTTAGTTAAGGTTTGAGATCGGATGGTGTTATTATTGAAACTCAGTTCTTTAGTTTCAATTGCAAATTCACAAGCAGCACAATCCAGGCACTTGTAGTTGCCTATCACTGGTGTCATGTCAGTGAGGGCTCTTTGTGTGGGGGCTTTTTTATTGGGTTCCATTCGCGATCTTACAACTAGGTATTTTAGGTTTTTATTTTTCCTATATGCAAACACTGGCTTAGGAAGCTGACTTTCTTTAGGTTTTGTTGCATTGAGGATGTGCCAATTTGAAAATACAATGTGTTGGAGCTTTGCATTCATGGTAGAATGTCTGGTTACAAAGACCATCTTAGATTGAGGTTCTTTGATTTGAGGCGTCAGTAAGTGCTGTCTGTCAAAGAACCTTGCTCTTTTATATGAGTCACGAACTAGACGCTTGGGATATCCCCGAGATATAAATTTGAGTTTCATCTCGGCTGCTCTTTTGTCAAAGTCTGTCACAGAAGAGCAGTTCCTTCGTACTCGAAGGAACTGACTGAAAGGTATGCTGGATTTTTGAGTTTTCGGGTGATAGCTAGTGTAGTGTAGAAGTGTATTGCGAGCAGTTGGCTTCACATACAAATCTACACTAAGATGGTTATTGTTATTGATGATGTTAATGTCTAGAAAGTCCACATGTGTCTGGCTGGATGTTGCAGTGAAATGTATGTTCTCATCACATAGATTGAGCCAAGACACAAAGGTGGACAGTGGTTCTGTTTCCGAGGTCCAGATGAAAAAAATATCATCAATATAGTGAGCCCATGATGAAATGGACTCGCTGAAGGGGGCAATTTCGTTGTAAATGAATTTGGACTCAAATTCAGCCATATATATATTGGCCACGGTGGGCGCACACGAAGCCCCCATGCTGACACCCATGGTTTGTTGATAAAGGGAACCATTAAAGTCAAAAGTGTTTTCTGATAAGACTATTTTTAAGCAGTCCAGAATGAAATCTTTGGGGCAGTCAATTTGGTAGGTGTCAATAAACCAGGAGACGGCTTTAATGGCTCCCGGTTGGGGAATGTTGGAATATAGGGCTTCTATATCCATAGTGGCTAGCCATTGTCTTTCAGGGTCAAAGGTGAGAGATTCCACGATGTTGATGATATCTCTGGTATCCTTGACGTGGGATTGAGTTCTTGAAATATGAGGCCTTAAGATGATATCAATGTATTTGGATAAGGGCTCGGTGATGGATCCAATAGTGGAGACTATTGGTCTGTAAGGTGGGTCATGACTGGTTTTGTGTATCTTCGGGACTCCATATATTGCTGCCATTTTGGGTTGGCGAACATTAAGAAATTGCCATTCCTTTTCACAGATCACATTATCGTTAAGAGCTTTAGTCGTCAGAGATAGAATTGCAGATTGAACTCTTTTTGTAGGGTCTTTCTGGACTGGGATATAGTGATTGGTATTGTGTAGTAATGTCTCCATGTTCAGTATGTATTGGTTAGTGTCTATTACAACTATGCCTCCCCCTTTATCGCAACATTTGATCGTGATTTCTTTGTCGATTTTTAATGCCGCAAGGGCTTGATGTTCCTCATGTGAGATGTTAAAACTGGGAGGGGGTATATATTTAGTGGCAGCTGTGAGTTTATTGTACACTACATGCTCAAATGTGGCAATTTCTGGAGATACTTGTTCTAGAGTTGGTAAAAAAGTGGAAGCTGGTTTGAGACCTGATAGATTGATGGTATCTTCTACTTCTGGGTTAGTTGATTCGAAGAAGTTTTGGAGTCTGATCTTTCTGAAGAAAGTCATGAGATCCTTAAAAAGTTCAAATTTGTTAATATTGCAGTGGGGGACGAAAGAAAGCCCTTTAGTTAATAGCTTTTCTGCAGCTGGGGTGAGGGATTTACTGCTAAGGTTGAAGATGGGTATTTCTTCTAATCGCGCCAATATTGTGCATGGCGGGTCACAAGGAATTGGTTGGGGTTGGAGTATATTGTAGGAGCTTCCTGGTAATTCTGAGGAGGGTAAGCATGCATCAGAGGGCCTGGATACTGAGGGTTGGGGGGCGGTGGATAATGCTGGTTGTATTGTTGTGAGTTGCCCCTGTATCGTGGCTGGTATCTGGGTTTCCAGCGTCCCTGGGGGTTCCCTCGTCTGGATAAAAAAGGCCTGTTGCCTCTATTTTGTCCTCCTCTTTGTTGTTGTCCTCCTTGGTCTGGGTCACTGGTGGTGCTTTCATTGTCTGACCCCGATGTATTGGAAAAGGTGGTTACTTTTTTAGAGATGGGATGTTGATTAGAGGCATAGGTAGTGTCGCCCAACGGTTCTGGTTGATAATAGTTTTCTGCCAGATAAGGGTAGACTTTTTCATTGCTAAAGTATTGGATGTCTTTTTTAAGTTTATCAGTTTTCCTCTTTAGGAGATAGTCATTATATGACTGTAGATCTTTTTCCATCTCCTCTAGTTTCTTTACTGCATCTTATTTAGCTGTGTTGTTGTTGAGTTTAAGTTCTAAGTCTGCTATTTCTACTAGAAGAGCCTCTACTAGGTGCTTAGCAGTTTCCACTATCAGCATCATGAGATCCCTCGAGCATCTATTTGCTATGAGGGACCATCTCTCTAGGAATCTTCTTATCTGGACGAAAAGCCCAGGAATGTTTTTAACTCGTAGGCCCTGGGGGATAACTCCAGCTTTTAAATATTGGAGCATAAAGTGGCCGTGCAATTCTATTCTTTTTGTCTTTTTCTTAAGGGCTAATAGTTGTTGATAGTCAGTGTTTTGTAGATTTGTGCTTACCGGATTTTCTGTGGCAGCTAATTCACCTACCATGGACACAAAATCCTCATCAGAGAATCCAAACGTGAGTAATTTGTCCATAATAGGTAAGAGAGGGGGCAGGGGAAGGAAGAAGAGCAGAGTGGAAAGAATAGATAAGTAGGGTGGACAATACAAAAAGTGCAAAAATTGCCAAAAATGGTACGTACAGGTTGAGAAGAAAGAATTCAGCTAAGATTAAAACTAAACTAACTAAACCCCCGCACAGACAGGCTGTGGAGAAAATATATGCAAAAAGGAAGGGGTATCCCCGACTAGAGTTCCTAATTCGGGATGGGTACAATATTTGAAAAAAAGTTAATTAGGAACTGGTTTAACTAAAGGACAAAGCCTGACAAGTGACAGCAATGACTATAGGGAAACAAAGTGCATGGTACAAAAATATAGACTTTATTTTATTGGATTATAACAGTTTCATTATATTTATTTAAAAAAAACATTTTCTACTTTTTTTGGGATTTTATTGTGTGTGTGCCTCTATTATACTTGTGATGGTTGATCTACATATATATACACTTCATTAAATTCTTAGTATAGTTCAAAAACATTTCAAAAAAGATAATGATTTGTGAACGGATGGAGGCTTGTTTCAACACACTATACATAAAACATGGCTAAATATGACATCTACGCGCGTTTCGGCTGAGGGCCTGCATCAGGGAGCCATGTGAGTGTCCAAGTGAACCTATGCACATAAGGAAATACAAATAATAGCAAAGCTTGTCAGTGTCTGTATCTTGTCCTAATTATTTACACTTTAAAAAACACAGGAAATTAGGATACATTTTATACAGTGATGGAAGACAAAACAATAGTGTCATCTAAATTCTCAAACCTGTCCTAATATTTACAATTATGTACAATGTATTGTCCATTTAAACTGGTACATACGTGATTATATACATATATAACATCAATCCTAACTGTCTGTATACAGGATTAACTGTATGGAATGTCATATTACAGTACATTTCGGAGTGGGGAAAATCGAAAAGTGGGGGGCACACGCGGTAATTATCTATACAGTATTCTATACTATTGATGCTGACCGACTGTGAACACAAACAACTATAGCTGCTATTGTTTTGTCTTCCATCACTGTATAAAATGTATCATAATTTCCTGTGTTTTTTAACGTGTAAATAATTAGGACAAGATACAGACACTGACATGCTTTGCTATTATTTGTATTTCCTTATGTGCATAGGTTCACTTGGACACTCACATGGCTCCCTGATGAAGGCCCTCAGCCGAAACGCGCGTAGATGTCATATTTAGCCATGTTTTATGTATAGTGTGTTGAAACAAGCCTCCATCCGTTCACAAATCATTATCTTTTTTGAAATGTTTTTGAACTATACTAAGAATTTAATGAAGTGTATATATATGTAGATCAACCATCACATGTATAATAGAGGCACACACACAATAAAATCCCAAAAAAAGTAGAAAATGTTTTTTTAAAATAAATATAATGAAACTGTTATAATCCAATAAAATAAAGTCTATATTTTTGTACCATGCACTTTGTTTCCCTATAGTCATTGCTGTCACTTGTCAGGCTTTGTCCTTTAGTTAAACCAGTTCCTAATTAACTTTTTTTCAAATAATGAAATAAATGAATGACATTATACAAAAAACTTTTTTTCGTGTGTATGAAGTTTTCATGGTACTTTTGGGTCCTATAGATTTTTAGTTGTAAATTTGGTAACCCGTACAATACTGCAGATCCCTTCCATTAATGTGAACGTCCCCGAAGATATGAACATCACCTATGACTCATAAAATTCAGGAGAAGGAGTTCTGTATTTTATATGATTGTTGACCCAATCCTTTTCCTGTTAGAAAGGGTAGCTCCCTATTCACAACTTTCTAGATCTCTAACCGACTAGGATGACTGCTGATGTGTCAATGTCTATATAGGTGTATAAGTACATTTGATAGTGTTACCATTGATCAGTGACTGCATGTATAAGTGAAGTGATTCTGTGGGTGAATGGGCAGTTGTGTGTGTAGACTTAGGAATCAGTGAGTGCATATGTAGTAACTGGTATGTGTGTGTCAATGATTTGAAATATGGTATTCTGTATTTTACAGTGAGTGATCAAAGGTTATACTAGTGTGTGATGAGGTGTATCAGATTGTCACGTGGATTATGTCATCAGTGATGTCATTTGAGATGTCCTCAGTGATGTCATCAGTGATGTCACTGACCATGTCATGAATGATGTAATATGTGACATCATCAGCAGTGCATTGCGGGCGCGCGAGTTATAGTTAGCACAACTAACTATCTCAGAGGAATTTCTGTACTCATGAAACCTATGGTTTTTTCAGTGAATTTCAAAGGTTTTCTAAATGCTAATTTTTAAGTGCATTAGTAGTGATACCTATTTTTTTGTAATGAATTTCTACAGTTTTTTAACTGTTTATTTACAAATATTTTATTTATTAAACAACATTATATATTTTTCTGAAAATTGCAAACAAAATACATTTAAAACTGAAATCTTTTTAATTATATTTTTTGCATTTGAATACATTTATATAATTTTCTTTTAAAAAATGTTTTAAATTTTTTTAGGGGAGTTCAGCACCCAAAGCATACCTACTGCAGTGGGTCTGCGTATTCTAGCTGCCATTTTGGACAAGTCATGAAGGATCCGCATATGGTGAGCGACGAGTGCGTGTTTATTTCAGTTACGTCATATACGTACAATGTAATGTGGTGTGCGCCACCGGCATGCGACCAGTTTGCGACTCCTGCTCCAGCGCATTCTCAACATATGCTTATTACAGTACAAGACGCTTGCGCAGTGGCGGGCCCCATGTGACATCATATAGGTGGTGGGGCACGCTGGGTGCGCGACTCTGGAGAAATTTTTTACATTCTAAAATAATATGTTTGTGTCCTTAATGTACATGTTATGGCAAAAGATTATCTAAGGTATTCATAATAATAATATATTTCTACTTGTAATAAACTTATAGAATTTTTAAATATATTTTAGCGAAGTCGTGTTGGGTGCGCGCTTTGTGAGCGCACGGTGCGCGGATCCCAAGTGACCTAAAAAAAAAAGATTTGATTGGTTCATAACATTTTCCACTGTAACTATTGAAGGACCCCAGCCATTTTAATTATTCAGTTTTGAGCAGTTGATGAGAGACATCTCTTCTTTTTCCGGAGCTGGTTTTGGAATTCTTTTGGTGTTTTAAAAAAATTGCATTGGGGAAATGGCATCTGGTTCGCAAGCTCCTCATCATTCTTCAGGTGAAGATATCTTGGAGGAAGATCCACCCAAGCAGAGGCCTGAATCAGTGTTATGGAAATTTTTCACCTTTCCTGCCGGAGAAAAAAAGGTTAACGCAAGAAAAGTCAAATGCTTGCTGTGTGACAGGGTCCTGTCGCGAGGCAGTGACAAGAAATACTCCCGTGGCACAGTGAGTATGTATAAACATCTGCGGACCATTCACCCGAAGAATCTGGCATGAGAAGAAATGAGGCATTCAGCAAAAAATCCACCACCAGGCATTTCTAGCACCTCCGGAGTGTCCACTTCAGCACCACCAGTAGACATTCGCCCAGAATTTGCTTTTCTGCAGCAGCACTGCACTAAATGCAAAACCATCATCTGTTATGGTGAACAGATAGTGGATGCTATTTGTGCAGCTCAATGGAACCACAAATGCAATTTTTTTTATTTTTTTGTTTTTGGAATGATATTGAATTATAAAAGCTAACTGTTTACTTTTTTGTTCAATTTTTAAAAAACATCAAAAAAAGTACAACATTGTTAAAAAACTACAAAAAAAATAGAACACAAAAAACAGAAGAAAGAACAAGTTCAGAACTACCTTATCTGGTTTATAAAAAGAACTATAATTGCATGGTAATGTCTGGAAGTTTGGTTGAATGTATGTGTAGAGAATGATTGACTGAAAGAATGCATTAGTACTGTATGGTGAATTTATAGGTGCCGATCTATGAGGAAGTGCTGCAGCGTGACACTGCAAGCCCTTTAGCTGCACCGCGCTGTGGCACTTGTGGAGCACAGTGATGTGACATATTTACATGAATATGTCACAATTCTGTGCTCCTTCTGCACTAGCACACAAACTGCAGCCATGCAGTGACGCAGGCACCCTTGCACCGTGGTGCAAGGATATCTGTGTCGAATGGAGATGGTCTTTGTGCAGGAAGGGACTACTTCCTGCACAAAAACAATCACTAAAGGCATTTTCCTCCTTCAATGTGTGCTGTGGAATGCAGCATGCTTGAAAGAGGAATAAACGAGGAGAAATGAAAACATTTCTCCTTGTTGTGCCTCGCTACACCACCTCTAAATTGGCGCACAATTCACACGTATCTACAGATTTACATTTTCTCATAAGTCATGAGATATGTTATTCTATGGGTGTTGTGTGGGAACAGACACAGCAACACCCATAGAACGCCTCTTCAAATCAAAGTGCTGCGTTAGAATGGGTCGTATTTTCAATGAGAGGAAAAGCCACACAAGGTGGCTTTTCTTCTCCTTGTAAATATGGAGGAGTCCCAGCGCCATCACTACGTTACAAAAGGACTGCTCCATAAGTGTAAATGTAAATGTAAATTGATACTTGTATAGCGCACTACTCAGCCGCAAGGGTCTCAAGACGCTTGTATGAATACCGCTGTGGAACCCATCCTGGCTTTCCCTGTGAGTCGTCCACTCCTGGGCACCCCCAAGGTGGAGGCCAGGCATCCTTAGTGTTGTGGGGGTCATTGTGGAGATTAAGCAAGCTATTGCCCAGAGTTGCAGAGTGGGACTCCATGATTGGAATAGGCACCGAGGCGAGAATTATCAGGTCCGTGGAATTTTGAGCCCAAGATCAGCTGAGGCGGGGAATTGAACCCTGGTCCCGGGCTAGACCTCTGCATCAGGGTCTGCCGCTCTAATCATTGAGCCACACTGTAAGTGCCTAGGTATTGGCAGAGTGATACAATAAGAACATACTGCTGGATGGCTGATTGACGAAATGCATATGACTACTTAGAAGTTTGTAGGGATTGTGCACAGAATATTGTACGTGTACTTGTGTTGGTGCCTAGGTCATTCTATAAGAACATCACTAGTAACTAGAATGATGACAGTACTGCAAACAGAGTGCTCAGTTAATTTATAAGTGCTTAGGTATTGTCTCAATGCCTGTGTCATTGACTTACCACTGCTTGTCTCAATGCCTGAGTCATTCTGCAAGTGCATAGACAGTGACTGGATTCCTAGAGTGCTAGTAGTTGACAGCACAATAAGTTTATAATCGCCTATGTTTTAGCAGAATGATTAGATAAAGGCATGCTTCTGTCAGGATGGTTGTAGGAGTGGACACAGACTCACTGTGTGATTCCAGATAAGCATGACTATTATCTGGACTTTTGCAGAACTGACTCACTAGTCTGCAAGGGTTTAAAGGACTGCATACATTGTGCACATTTCACTGTACCACTGCTTGTCTCAATGCCTGAGCCATTTTATAAGTGCATAGACAGTGACTGGGTTCCTATAGTGCTAGTAGTTGATAGCAGGATAAGTTTATAAGCGCTTATGTTTCAGCAGAGTGATTAGATAAGGACCTGCTTCTGTCAGGATGACTGTAGTAGTGGACACAGACTCACTGTGTGATTCCAGACAAGCATGACTATTACCTGGACTTTTGCAGCACTGGCTCAGTAGTCAGCAAGGGGTTAAGGGACCGCATACATTAACACTGCTTGTCTCAATGCCTGATTCATTCTGCAAGTGCATGACAGTCAATAGGTTCCTAGAGTGCTAGTAGTTGACAGCAGGATACGTTTATAAGGACTTATGTTTCAGCAGAGTGATTAGATAAGGACATATTTCTGTCAGGATGATTGTAGGAGTGGACACAGACTCACAGTGTGATTCCAGACAAGCATGACTATTACCTGGACTTTTGCAGGACTGACTCAGTAGTCTGTAAGGGGTTAAGGGACCACATATATTGTGCATATTTGACTGTACCACTGCTTGTCTTAATGCCTGAGTCATTCTGCAGGTGCATAGACAGTGACTGGGTTCCTAGAGTGCTAGTAGTTGACAGCACAATAATTTATAAGTGCTTATCTTTCAGCAGAGAGATTAGATAATAACATGCTCCTGTCAGGATGATTGTAGGAGTGGACACAGACTCTCAGTGTGATTCGAGACAAGCATGACTATTACCTGGACGTTTGCAGGACTGGCTCAGTAGTCTGCAAGGGGTTAAGGGACCGCATTCATTATGCACATTTCACTGTACCACTGCTTGTCTCAATGCCTGAGTCATTTTGTAAGTGCATAGACAGTGACTGGGTTCCTATAGTGCTAGTAGTTGATAGCAGGATAAGTTTATAAGCGCTTATGTTTCAGCAGAGTGATTAGATAAGGACCTGCTTCTGTCAGGATGACTGTAGTAGTGGACACAGACTCACTGTGTGATTCCAGACAAGAATGACTATTACCTGGACTTTTGCAGGACTGGCTCAGTAGTCAGCAAGGGGTTAAGGGACCGCATACATTATGCACATTTCACTGTACCACTGCTTGTCTCAATGCTTGAATCATTCTGCTAGTGCATAGACAGTGACTCGCTACCTAGAGTGCTAGTAGTTGACAGCAGGATACGTTTATAAGGATTTATGTATCAGCAGGGGGATTAGATAAGGACATACTTCTGTCAGGATGATCGCAAGAGTGGTCACAGACTCACAGTGTGATTCCAGACAAACATGACTATTACCTGGACTTTTGCAGGACTGACTCAGTAGTTTGCAGGGAGTTAAGGGATCACAAATATTGTGCACATTTGACTGTATCACTGCTTGTCTCAATGCCTGAGTTCTGCAAGAGCATAGACAGTGACTGGGTTCCTAGAGTGCTAGTAGTTTATAGCAGCATACATTTCTAAGAACTTATATTTCAGCAGAGTGATTAGATAAGGACATGCTTCTGTCGTGATGATTGTAGGAGTGGACAGAGCTACTTTAGAGTCATAGAACAGGTTAGCAGAGCTGCTTTAGACCCGAAGAACCAGGTCAGCAGAGCTGTTGTAGAGCCAGAGACCCAGGTCAGCAGAGCTGCTTTAGAGCCATATAACCAGGTCAGCAGAGTTCTGTAATGCCAGAGAAACCAGGTCAGCAGAGCTGCTTTAGAGCCAGAGAGCCAGGTCAGCAGAGCCCTTGTAGAGCCAGAGAACCAGGTCGCCAGAGATGCTCTAGAGCCTAAGAAGCAAATCAGCAGAGCTGCTCCAGAACCAGAGACCCAGGTCAGCAGAGTTTCTCTAGAGCCAGAGACCCAGGTCAGCAGAGCTGCTCTAGTGGCCGGGAACCAGGTCAGCAGAGCTGCTATAGAGCTAGAGAAACCAGGTCAGCAGAGCTGCTTTAGAGGGAGCGAACCAGGCCAGCAGAACTGCTTTAGAGCCAGAGAATCAGGTCAGCAGAGCTCTTTAGAGGGAGAGAACCAGGATAGCGGAGCTGCTTTAGAGCCAAGGAACCAGGTCAGCAGAGCCGTTGTAGAGCTAGAGAACCAGGTCAGCAGAGCTGCTCTACAACCAGAGACCCAGGTCAGCAGAGCTGCTCTAGAGCCAGAGACCCAGGTCAGCGGAGCTGCTCTAGAGGCAGAGAACCAGGTCAGTAGAGCTGCTGTAGAGCCAGAGAAACCAGATCAGCAGAGCTGCTTTAGAGGGAGAGAACCAGGTCAGCAGAGCTCTTTAGAGGGAGAGAACCAGGTCAGCAGAGCTGCTTTAGAGCCAGAGAACCAGGTCAGCAGAGATGCCCTAGAGCCAGAGAACCAGGTCAGCAGAGCTGCTGTAGTGCCATAGAACCAGGTCAGCAGAGCTGCTTTAGAGCCAGAGAACCAGGTCAGCAGAGCTGCTCTAGAGGCAGAGAACCAGTTCAGCAGAGCTGCTTTAGAGGGAGATAACCAGCTCAGCAGGGCTGCTTTAGAGCCAAGTCAGAGAACCAGGTCAGCAGAGCTGCTCTAGAGTCAGAGAAACCAGGTCAGCAGAGGTGCTTTAGTGGGAAAGAACCAGGTCAACAGAGCTGCTTTAGAGCCAGAGAACCAGGTCAGCAGACCCGCTCTAGAGCCAGAGAACCAGGTTAGCAGAGCTGCTCTAGAGGCAGAGAACCAGGTCAGCAAATTTGATTTAGAGGGCGAGAACGAGGTCAGCAGAGCTGCTTTAGAGCCAGAGAACCAGGTCCGCAGAGTTGCTGTAGAGCCAAAGAACCAGATCAGCAGAGCTGCTTTAGAGCCATAGAACCAGGTCAACAAAGCTGCTTTAGAGCCAGAGAACCAGGTCAGCAGAGCAGCTGGAGAGCCAGAGAAACCAGGTCAGCAGAGCCATTGGAGAGCCAGAGAACGGGGTCGGCAGAGCTGCTCTAGAGCCTAAGAAGCAGATCAGCAGAGCTGCTCTAGAACCAGAGACCCAGGTCAGGAGAGTTGCTCTAGAGCCAGAGACCCAGGTCAGCAGAGCTGCTTTAGAATGAAGGGACCAGGTCAGCAGAGCTGCTTTAGAGGGAGAGAACCAGGTCAGCAGAGCTGTTTTACAACCAAGGGACCAGGTCAGCAGAGCTGTTCTAGAGCCAGAGAACCAGGTCAGCAGAACTGCTTTAGAGCCATAGAATCAGGTCAGCAGATCTGCTTTAAAGGCAGAGAACCAGGTCAGCAGAGCTGCTGTAGAGCCAGACAACCAGGTCAGTAGAGCTGCTTTAGAGCCATAAAATCAGGTCAGCAGAGCTGCTGTAAAGCCAGAGAAACCAGGTCAGCAGAGCTGCTTTAGAGCCAGAGAGCCAGGTCAGCAGAACCGTTGTAGAGCTAGAGAACAAGGTCATCAGAGCTGCTCTAGAGCCTAAGAAGCAGGCCAGCAGAGCTGCTCTAGAACCAGAGACCAGGTCAGCAGAGCTCCTCTAGAGCCTGAGACCCAGGTCAGCAGCGCTGCTCTGGAGGCAAAGAACAAGGTCAGCAGAGCTGCTGTAGAGCCAGAGAAACCAGGTAAGCAGAGCTTCTTTAGAGGGAAAGAACCAGGTCAGCAGAACTACTTCAGAGCCAGAGAACCAGGTCAGCAGAGCTCTAAAGAGGGAGAGAACCAGGTCAGCAGAGCTGCTTTAGAGGGAGAGAACCAAGTCAGCAGAGCTGTTGTGGAGCCAAAGAAACCAGGTCAGTAGAGCTGCCTTAGAGGGAGAGAACCAGGTCAGCAGGGCTGCTCTAGAGGGAGAGAACCAGGTCAGCAGAGCTGCCCTAGAGCCAGAGAACTGTGTCAGCAGAACTGCTTTAGAGCCATAGAACCGGGTCAGTAGGGCTGCTTTAGAGCAAGAGAACCAGGTCAGCATAGCTGCTTTAGAGCCAGAGAACCAGGTCAGCAGAGCTGCACTAGCTGACACTGACTGACTGACACTGATTGACTGACACTGACTGACTGACACTGACTGACACTGATTGACTGACACTGACTAACTGACACTGACTGACTGACTGATACTGACTGACACTGATTGACTGGCAGTGACTGACACTGATTGACTGACACTGACTGACTGACACTGACTTACTGACACTGACTGACACTGACTGACTACTCTCTACTACTCAACTCCTCTCTATCTACTACTCACTCCCTACTACTCACTGTCTATTACTCTCTCTCTACTACTCACTCTGTACTACTCACTTGCTACTACTTTCTACTACTCACTCTCTACTACTCACTCTCTACTACTCTCTGCTACTACTGTCTACTACTCACTCTCTACTACTGTCTACTATTCACTCTCTACTACTCACTGTCTATTACTCTCTCTCTACTACTCACTCTTTACTACTCACTTGCTACTACTTTCTACTACTCACTCTCTACTACTCACTCTCTACTACTCTCTGCTACTACTGTCTACTACTCACTCTCTACTACTCACTCTACTACTCTCTATTACTCTCTACCACTCACTCTCTAACACTCTACTACTCACTCTCTACTACTCTCTCTACTACTCTCTACTACTCACTCTCCACTACTCACGCTCTACAACTCACTCTCTACTACTCACTCTCTACTACTCTACTACTCTCTACTACTCTCTCAACTACTCACTCTCTACTACTCTCTACTACTCACTCTCTACTACTCACTCTCTACTACTCACTCTCTACTACTCACTCTCTACTACTCTCTACTACTCCCTCTCCACTACTCACTCTCTACAACTCGCTCTCTACTACTCACTCTCTACTACTCCACTACTCACTCTCTATTACACTACTACTCTCTACTACTCACTCCCTTCTACTCGCTCTCTACTACTCTCTACTACTCAGTCTATTACTCACTCTCTACTACTCTACTACTCTCTACTACTGTCTACTATTCACTCTCTACTACTCACTGTCTATTACTCTCTCTTTACTACTCACTCTGTACTACTCACTTGCTACTACTTTCTACTACTCACTCTCTACTACTCACTCTCTACTACTCTCTGCTACTACTCTCTACTACTCTCTCTCTCTACTACTCACTCTCTACTACTCTCTCTACTACTCTCTACTACTTACTCTCTGCTACTCTCCCTCTACTACTCACTCACTACTATTCACTCTCTACTACTCACTCTCTACTACTCACTCTCTACTACTCTCTACTACTCACTCTCTACTACTCACTCTCAACTACTCACTCTCCACTAATCACTCTCTACAAATTGCTCTCTACTACTCTCTACTACTCACTCTCTACTACTCACTCTCTACTACTCTCTACTACTCACTCTACTACTCTACACTACTCTCTCTATTACTCACTCTCTACTAGTCACTCTCTACTACTCACTCTCTACTACTCACTCTCTACTACTCTCTCTACAACTCACTCTCTAGTACTCTCTACTACTCACTCTACTACTCTCTACTACTCTCTACCACTCACTCTCTACTACTCTTCTACTCACTCTCTATTACACTACTACTCTCTACTACTCAATCCCGTCTACTCACTCTCTAGTACTCTCCACTACTCACTCTCTACTACTCACTCTCTACTACTCTCTACTACTCAGTCTACTACTCACTCTCTACTACTCTACTACTCTCTAATACTCTCTCTACTACTCTCTACTACTCTCTCTCTACTACTCTCTACTACTCACTCTCTACTACACACTCTCTACTAATTGCTCTCTACTACTCGCTCTCCACTACTCTCTACTACTTCACTCTACTACTCACTCTCTACTACTCATTCTCTACTACTCTACTACTCTCTACTACTCACTCTCTACTATTCACTCTCTATTACTCTACTAATTTCTGCTACTCTCTCTCTCTTTTTACTACTCACTCCACTACTCACTCTCTACTACTTACTCTCTACTACTCTGTACTACTCACTCTCTACTATACTCTCTTCTACTACCTCTCTACTACTCACTCTCTATTTCTATACTATTCTCTACTACTCACTCTCTACTACTACTCTCTACTACTATCTCTCTACTACTCACTCTCTACTACTGTCTACTATTCACTCTCTACTACTCACTGTCGATTACTCTCTCTCTACTACTCTCTCTCTACTACTCACTCTCTACTACTCTCTACTACTCACTCTCTACTACTCACTCTCTACTACTACTCTCTACTACTATCTCTCTACTACTCACTCTCTACTACTGTCTACTATTCACTCTCTACTACTCACTGTCGATTACTCTCTCTCTACTACTCTCTCTCTACTACTCACTCTCTACTACTCTCTCTACTACTCTCTACCACTCACTCTCTAACACTCTACTTCTCACTCTCTACTACTCTCTCTCTACTACTCACTCTATACTATTCACTCTCTACTACTAAATCTCTACTACTCTCTACTACTCACTCTCTACTGCTCACTCTCTACCACTCACTCTCTACTACTCACTCTAATACTTTCTACTACTTTCTCTATTACTGAATCTCTACTAGTCACTCTCGTCTACTCACTCTCTACTACTCACTCTCTACTACTCTACTACTCACTCTCTAGTACTCTCTACTATGCACTCTACTACTCTCTACCACTCAATCTCTACTACTCTACTACTCACTCTCTACTATCTACTTCTCTCTCTCTACTACTCACTCTCTACTACTCACTCTACTACTCTCTATTACTCACTCTCTTCTACTCGATCTCTAGTACTCACTCTCTACTACGCACTCTCCACTACTCACTCTCTACTACTTGCTCTCTACTACTCTCCACTACTCACTCTACTACTCACTCTCTAATACTTGACTACTCTCTACTACTCACTCTCTACTACTATCTACTACTCTCATTACTACTCACTCTCTACTACTATCTCTACTACTCACTCTCTGCTACTTTCTACTACTCACTCTCTACTACACACTCTACTACTTGCTCTCTACTACTCTCTACGACTCACTTTACTACTCACTCTCTACTACTCTCTAGTACTTCACTCTACTACTCACTCTCTACTACTGACTCTCTACTACTCCACTACTTTCTACTACTCACTGTCTACTACTCACTCTCTACTACTCTAATACTCTACAACTCTCTCTCTCTCTACTACTCACTCTCTACTACTCACTCTCTACTCTACTATTCTCTACTACTCACTCTCTACTACTACTCTCTACTACTATCTCTCTACTACTCACTCTTTACTGCTGTCTACTATTCACTGTGTACTACTCACTTTCTATTACTCTCTCTCTACCACTCACTCTCTACTACTCACTCGCTACTACTCTCCCCTACCGACTCTCTACTACTGACTCTCTACAATTCTCTGCTACTACTCTACTACTCACTCTCTACTAATCTCTACTACTCACTCTACTACTATCTACTACTCTCTACCACTCTACTACTCACTCTCTACTACTCTCTCCACTACTTTCTACTACTCTCTCTCTGCTACTCTCTCTCTACTACTCACTCTCTACTATTCACTCTCTACTACTCACTCTCTACTACGCACTCTCTACTACTCTCTACTATTCACTCTCCAATACTCACTATCTACAACTTGCTCTCTACTACTCACTCTCTACTACTCACCCTCTACTACTCTCTACTACTCACTCTACTACTCTACTGCTCTCACTATTAATCACTCTCTACTAGTCACTCTCTACTACTCACTCTCTACTACTCTCTATTACTCACTCTCTACTACTCTACTACTCTCTCTACTATTCACTCTCTAATACTCTCTACTACTTTCTCTACTACTCTCTACTACTCACTTTCTACTACTCTACTACTTACTCTCTACTATTTACTTCTCTCTACTACTCACTCTCTACTACTCACTCTACTACTCTCTACTACTCACTCTCTTCTACTCACTCTCTAGTACTCTCCACTACTCACTCTCTACTACTTACTCTCATTTGCTCGCTCTCAACTACTCACTCTCCACTACTCACTCTCTACTACTCGCTCTCTACTACTCTCTACTACTCACTCTACTACTCACTTTCAACTACTCTACTACTCTCATTACTACTCACTCTCTACTACTATCTCTACTACTCACTCTCTGCTACTCTCCACTACTCACTCTCTACTACACACTCTACTACTTGCTCTCTACTACTCGCTCTCCACTACTCGCTACTACTCACTCTACTACTCACTCTCTACTACTGTCTACTACTTCACTCTACTACTCACTCTCTACTACTCACTCTCTACTACTCCACTACTCTCTACTACTCACTCTCTTCTACTCACTCTCTACTACTCTACTACTCTCTACTACTCTCTCTCTACTACTCACTCTCTATTACTCTCTACTACTTACTCTCTACTACTCTGTACTACTCACTCTCTACTACTCACTCTCTAATACTCTCTAATCCCCACTCTCTGCTACTCTCTACTACTCACTCTCGACTACTCACTCTACTACTCTCTTCTACTCACTCTCTGCTACTCTCTCCTACTCTCTGCTACTCTCTACTGCTCACTCTCTACTCTCTACTTTCTATTACTCATTCTCTACTCTCTACCTCTCTCTAGCTCTCTCTCTACTACTCTCTACCTCTACCTCTACCTCTACCTCTCTATCTCTACATATCTACCTCTACACATCTAGCCTCTCTACCTCTATTTACCTCTGTCTACACACACACATATGCCCATTTATATATGTGTATATAAGCATTTATACATATGTATGTGTATAATATATATACATACATATATAAACATATATATAATCTGCATATCTATATAAATACAAAAATTAATGCATGCATACATATACATGTACATATCTGCATACATATGCATGTCATGTTATGTACATGAAAGTTTGAAAAACACTAATAAAAGCAAAGCTAATATGGCTGAGATACCCGCCACCCCCTCTCAACACAATCCCCAAGGATGGGAAACCGGAAACAGTTCTGAACTTTTGGAAGACGGGAAGGAGTGACCCTCCCGGCCGTATTTATTAAAATATGAAACAAAATTAAAAACATTAAAATAACAGTTTCATATTATGTACAATTTCATTACGATATTGCGATGTTTGGCTAACCTTAACATATTCTCTAATACAAAGGTTCTCCTAGCCGAACTAACATCCTACAAAACATTTAACTTGAAATTCTGAAATTGTACATCCTAACGTTTAAGGGCCAACGGCAAGGTCGTAACCGGTGTCAAGATCCCTAAACCAGAAATATCCCCCTCACTTGTGAGGGGCGACCGCACAGAGGTGTACCTCAAGTGCAACTACCAATTTCCCTTGACTTGACGGGGGCCCCAATAAACTCGACGCCACTTAAAGGTCGTCCGAGGACTCGTGTGAGGTATCTAGAAGGTAGCGTAGACCCCCCCCCCAAACCCCACACAACTTACCACATCTGCCGTCGCAGATGTCCTGGCCCCGGGAAATTCTCCAGGAGGGGGCTGTAGCCCCTCCTACCCAGGAAGGGGCCTTGACCGCCTTTCCTTTCCTTTCGGCGGCCCATCCTTAGAAGGGACCGCCTCCCCGTTGAGGGGCCAATGGCCACCTCCCCCGAGCGCTCCCATCCGTAATGGGTGACGCCCACTCATAGGGATCTTCCAATTAGTGCTCACCGATCATGACCTTACCGCCCGACCAAAAATAAATACGACAATTCTAAACTAAATGACTAATTTACTTAAAAGACAGTAACAACAACAACTTTATTAAAAGTATGCTTACTGATCAACACTTAGAGCAGGATTACTTTATTTTGCAAAACATACCACAAATTGACCATTCTTTATTGCATATTCAAAGTTATCACGATAATAATCTGAACCTGCAAACAAAATTAGAGTTACCACATCAAACTTTATTCAAAACCACTTGCTGTCCTCAGGGGCTGGTGGGTGGGTCAAAATTGGCTCTTCGTTCCGTCTCGAGCTCACGTGCAGCGAGGTGGTGCAGCTTCAGAGCACAGGAACAAGAGGATGCTTCCTTGGCTTGTTGCTCCTTTTATCCGTCTTCAGGGCGGGCGTAAACCCGCCCCTGCCTGCCCCAAGGGCGTGGCCGGCCGCGTCAGTGTCTAGGCCAGCCCACTCTAGGGCGGGAAAAAGGCGCGCCCCGGCTACGCCGCTTCGGGCATACCAGCCGAGACTCGCCTCCCGCCCAAGATGGCTTCCCGGGGGGATCGTGGTACTCCGCCATACGTTCGGGGGGACCGAATGGTCGCCCCTTTCCATATGGCTGAGATACCCGCCACACCCTCTCAACACAATCCCCAAGGATGGGAAACCGGAAACAGTTCTGAACTTTTGGAAGACGGGAGGGAGTGACCCTCCCGGCCGTATTTATTAAAATATGAAACAAAATTAAAAACATTAAAATAACAGTTTCATATTATGTACAATTTCATTACGATATTGCGATGTTTGGCTAACCTTAACATATTCTCTAATACAAAGGTTCTCCTAGCCGAACTAACATCCTACAAAACATTTAACTTGAAATTCTGAAATTGTACATCCTAACGTTTAAGGGCCAACGGCAAGGTCGTAACCGGTGTCAAGATCCCTAAACCAGAAATATCCCCCTCACTTGTGAGGGGCGACCGCACAGAGGTGTACCTCAAGTGCAACTACCAATTTCCCTTGACTTGACGGGGGCCCCAATAAACTCGACGCCACTTAAAGGTCGTCCGAGGACTCGTGTGAGGTATCTAGAAGGTAGCGTAGACCCCCCCCCAAACCCCACACAACTTACCACATCTGCCGTCGCAGATGTCCTGGCCCCGGGAAATTCTCCAGGAGGGGGCTGTAGCCCCTCCTACCCAGGAAGGGGCCTTGACCGCCTTTCCTTTCCTTTCGGCGGCCCATCCTTAGAAGGGACCGCCTCCCCGTTGAGGGGCCAATGGCCACCTCCCCCGAGCGCTCCCATCCGTAATGGGTGACGCCCACTCATAGGGATCTTCCAATTAGTGCTCACCGATCATGACCTTACCGCCACAGGCCGGATAGTTGACCGGCTATCCGGACCCCCCACAACACTCCTACCTAAAGGTCATGTCTTAAAGTCTTTAGCCAAGCTATCAAATCTCCTATGAGTAACTCGTTCCCCACCCGGGACAAATGAACACCATCCCCCAAATACATACTGTCACCAGTAATACAATCATGCGAAATAGAATGCAGTGTATTGGAACGGAACAATCTACTCACTTTGTTATTAATTTTTCTCACTGAATGATTCAGAGCAGAAACAGAAATAGCCCCCCGCCATACTTTTCGTGGGATCATATGGGACCATGCAATTGTGCACCCTGGAACTCTCCTCGCTAACCAACTTACAGTGGAAAGCATCGCCTCAAGAAGAAGTCGTCTACCAGTGGTGACCAAGTCATTGCCCCCAAGATGTACTATGACTATAGACGGCGGTGACCTCGTCCGCCCTAGCAAACCCTCGAAAAATGACTGAAACTGGTCAATACAGAGTCCACCCCTTCCGTAGAAGGACACACTGTACCCGTATTCCCCAGCCACGTGAATCATGTCACCTGCTTTGAATACGTCCGCGGCACGCCTCACGTATGAGTGGCCCACGACCCACACCTCCTTTTTCACAGCCGGTGAAGTCTGACCGCTGGCCCGGTGTTGGGTCGACTGCATAGTCCGCCCCGCCTCGTAGGCTTGCGCAACTGAAACCAAACAAAAACAAGAAGCGTGAGTACAACATTACAGCTTCACAACATGTGCAACCGCACATACCTTTTATAACAATTGGAGGACCAACGCCCCACACGTTTAACTTGTTCGACATTCAGACCCCTGGCTGTAGCCTCTGTAGCAGCCCCTATCCGAAAGGAATGGGTCCCAAACTCGCCCGGGTTCAAGCCTGCAGCGGTAATCGACATCGCAAGCACCCGCTGAAACTGAAACCTCGTCAGTGGGGTGGTGTCAGCGTGTCTCAACAAGGTCCCCCCCCATGATGCCACCCTTTGTGCTAAATATTCCTCTACACAACTCACCGGGCACATGGAGGACCCAGGAATCCTTTGTATGATTATGCAATCACCCATCGCACCCTGATCGGTCTTGGACCTGACAAACGAGACAGTCATTGTCCCCCCTCTGACCTGAACGTGCTCTCGGCACAGTCCCCCCATCACGTCCTGCTTGTTCCTTGCCACTAGTTCGCTTACCCGCATAGCCCCATGGAATGCCAGCGTAAAAGCGGCTCGGAATAACACTGTTTCATACTGGGATGAACACGTTGCAGGGAGTATGGATAACAACAGGGCCAACCTATCCAAACCTATCGGGCGCCTTTCATCTACTCTGCGACCCTCAAGGCGTTGCCACCCACGTAGCGCTTTTTGCACAACGAAAGACGCTGTTGGGTCCTGGATCCCATGAGCCCTAGCCACAAAGGAAATGGCGGCCCGATGCCTCTGGGCCGTAGCCACTGATTTGCCTGCCTGATGTAAAGACAGCAGGAATTTCACTACCAACTCCTCCTGGCCCCAAAGCTCCCCTCTAGCAGCCCCCAAAAAGGCCCAATAGGATCGGAACGCCCCTTCATATGCCTTCCTTGTCCTGGGTGCTAAACTCTCTCCCACGAGGTTCTGTAGTTCGGGGCACCGAGAGACCAGAGAGCTTCAGGAAAGGGTGCCGCCACCGGGTCCGCTGTGGGCAGAAAACCCCAGAAGGCCTGCATACGAAAACGAGAAAGCGCATCAGCCGCCTGGTTCATCACCCCCGGCACATGTCTTGCCTTAAATAGCACATTGAATTGCATACACAGTAATACAATTTCCTTGAGCAATCTCAGAATCCATTTGCATCGTGCTGCCTGGCTATTGATACACTCATGTAACTCAAACAGAAAACTGCTTGTAAACGATGCACTATACACACATCCCCGCAGGGTATTTTATCAACCACACTTGTCTCTAGTTTCAACTATTGTAGCAATGATTTCAATCAAATTATAAACAAACAGTTTTCTAGTTTTTCAAACAACAACAGAAAACCAATCGGATGAAGAACATCTTTTGTTTAATCGAAGTTTTCTTGTCTTGTTATTGATTCTTCAATCTTGGTACATTACTTCATGTACATACATCTTTTCAGTAGCTCCCAATGCATTTCGGTATAGCAGTACCTTCGTCAGGGGATGCTCTAAACAAATACAACAATGATAATCAGAAACGTCAATGTGGGAACCCCACGCTCCACCATAAAAACAATTCTCATTGTTTGCAAGTTTGTCAAAACGAGTGCCAACTAAGTATTGCCTCCACCACTGTGCTTAAAAACTAAAAATCACCACGTGTGACACTGCACACAAATCCAAAAATGTATCCAAAACTGTACCTGTCTGAATGTCGTAAACTACTGCACTGCGTTTCATAAGATGTTCCTGGATAACAAAACACTAAGGTCACTAATGAGGTAACTGATACACCAGACCATGTCCTTCTAAACAAAAATATGCACAACTGTGTTGAGCTAAAACCAGCCGCCGCCTACCTCTACAAATGACTCTTGTTCCCTAAGGTGAAAAGCATCAAGTAGTCCTCTTCCTTGTGTTCTATCTCTGCAATGAATATACATAACGTTTAGTACCACGCTAACCTGAGTGTTAGTCTCCCACCCTTAGTCCCGCGCGTCTTGCTGCTTACCTCGCTAACACGAGCTCTGATAGTAAATCGCCGCCATGCGTTCGAAAACGCCTCCTCAAACCCTCGCGTGTATAAGCTCGCTATCTGTTCCGGGTAGAAACTAAAAACGGACTATCGGAACTGGCGTTAGGCGCCATCTTTACCTAGTCTGAAAACGTTTTGATATAGAAAGAAATGAAAACCAAATGGTGCTCGTATTTACAAAAGGGGTGAATAATAATGTAAAGATAGAAATGTACTACCAATTATAAATAAAGTCCCAAGTGCTCCATTGAGTAAGCGCTAGTAGTGACAAAATTGCCATGTAAACAATGAATGTGACCATGATAATAACAATGTACAATGATTCAATATGGTTACAGGAAACATGTTAATTCAATTTTGTCATTAAGTCCATGTGGCTCAAGCGTGTTCAGCCTGCGAATCCAGTATGTCTCCCTCTGCAATAATTGGCGATTGGTGTCAGCATGTGCCTCCTGATCAATATTTTCTAGCACTGTGTAACGCAATTGTGGAATTGTGTGCTGTCTCTCTTTCCAGTGCATGGCTAAATTAGACTTCGGGTTACCTGTTCTTATGAGACTCTTGTGTTCCGTGATGCGAACTTTTATTTTTCTGGTGGTTTTACCCACATACACAAGCCCGCACGGGCATTTGATGGCATAAACAACTCTACTTGTGTTACAGTCTGAGGTGTGCCTTAACTGTATGCGTTGACCTGTTTGTGGATGTGTGAACACATCCCCAATCATTACATTGCCACAATGGCCACAATTGTGACACTTAATCATGCCTCTGTTTCGTGCTGTGCCTATTTTAGTCTGGGAATGTTTCAATATCTCTTTTATGTTCCTGGACCTTGTGTGTGCAACTATGGGTTTGTCAAAAAACACATCTTTAAAATCCGTCTCCTGTTCAAGCACCTCCCATCTTTTTAAAATGCTTTTCTTAATGAATTTACTTGATGTGGAATTTTTGATGACAAATACCTCCCTCTTCAATGGTGTTTTGACTGTTTTAGCAAGTAATTCCTGTCTGGTTTTCTGACTTGCCTTCTGTTTGGCCTGCTGTAGTACCTCATCTGGATAGCCTCTCTCCTTGTATGCCAAGACCATACCCTCAATCTCTTGAATGCCTTGTTCTTCCTGTGAGCAAATTCTACGTACACGTAAGAACTGTGAGAAAGGTAGGTGGTTTTTTAAAGATTGTGTGTGGAAGCTGCTGTAGTGCAGCGCACTGTTGCGATCTGTCGCCTTTTTATACAGTCTGGTTTCCAAACTGCCCTCTTTAATTTCGATAAGGATGTCCAGGTAATTAATGGACTTGTCCTCCACTGTGTATGTGATCTTGATTTGATCATGACACTGATTTAACTCTGTCAGCAAGTGTTTTAGCTTGTCTTTTGTACCATCCCACACTATAAGAATGTCGTCTATGTACCTGACGTAAAGCCTGAGGTTTTGTGTCCATTGGGGATTTTGTAAAACATGCTCATTCTCGTACTTTGCCATGAATATGTTAGCAAAAGTTGGTGCCCCTGTAAAACCATGCTGGTACCTGTCCTTTGTAAATAGTAACTGTCTTGCCATCTGAAATATCCATGAAACAAACAAAAATGCAACAATTCTAGAAGAAAAACATTTGTACCCTCGTCATAATCATGCTGTAGTAACATCCATTCTACTGCCTCTAAACCCTCCTGATGAGGGATAGAGGTGTATAAGGCACATATATCTACAGTACATAACAATACATTTTCTCCTTGTGTGATGGTAACTTGACTGATCTTTTTTAAACAATCCGTAGTGTCTTGTATGTACGTGCTCCATTGTTGTACTAATGGCTGTAGATAGTGATCCAAAAACTTGCCTAATGGTTCATGCAATGACCCGCATCCCGCTACA
Source organism: Lissotriton vulgaris (assembly GCF_964263255.1). Classification (NCBI taxonomy): domain Eukaryota; kingdom Metazoa; phylum Chordata; class Amphibia; order Caudata; family Salamandridae; genus Lissotriton; species Lissotriton vulgaris. Next base: position 2,051,189,650 of record NC_141685.1, read on the forward strand.
ATTGGCCTAAATGGGGGATCTGTTGGATTTTTGTGCATCTTAGGCACCATGTATATGTGTGGCCTCTTAGGATGTTGCACCGTCAAAAATTTACGGGTTTGCTCATTGATCCAACCCGTCTCCTGTGCTTTCTCGAGAATTGTGTTCAAAATGGTTTGAAAACGAACTGTCGGGTCAGTGTCTAATTTGATGTATGTGTCTTGATCAGTGACATGCTGATTCACCTTTGCCAGATAATGAGAGTGGTTAAGTACAACCAATGCTCCTCCTTTATCTGCTGGTACAATTTTTAACATATCATTCTGTGCCAATTTAGCCAGAGTTTGGTGTTCTAATCTGGTTAGGTTGTTGTGTCTAGATTTAGTAATTGGAATCTGCTCTACATCTTTCTTTACCAAGGTTTCAAAAAGGTCTAAAGCCTTGTGTGAAAATGGGGCCATAAAATTGCTCTTGGGTCTGAAGACCTGTGGTTGTTCAGTTGTGGTGGATGAAGTTGTGGACTCTTTGTTAATCGTGTGGAAAAACCAGCGTAGCCTCAGGGTTTGAGGAGGCGTTTTCGAACGCATGGCGGCGATTTACTATCAGAGCTCGTGTTAGCGAGGTAAGCAGCAAGACGCGCGGGACTAAGGGTGGGAGACTAACACTCAGGTTAGCGTGGTACTAAACGTTATGTATATTCATTGCAGAGATAGAACACAAGGAAGAGGACTACTTGATGCTTTTCACCTTGGGGAACAAGAGTCATTTGTAGAGGTAGGCGGCGGCTGGTTTTAGCTCAACACAGTTGTGCATATTTTTGTTTAGAAGGACATGGTCTGGTGTATCAGTTACCTCATTAGTGACCTTAGTGTTTTGTTATCCAGGAACATCTTATGAAACGCAGTGCAGTAGTTTACGACATTCAGACAGGTACAGTTTTGGATACATTTTTGGATTTGTGTGCAGTGTCACACGTGGTGATTTTTAGTTTTTAAGCACAGTGGTGGAGGCAATACTTAGTTGGCACTCGTTTTGACAAACTTGCAAACAATGAGAATTGTTTTTATGGTGGAGCGTGGGGTTCCCACATTGACGTTTCTGATTATCATTGTTGTATTTGTTTAGAGCATCCCCTGACGAAGGTATTGCTATACCGAAATGCATTGGGAGCTACTGAAAAGATGTATGTACATGAAGTAATGTACCAAGATTGAAGAATCAATAACAAGACAAGAAAACTTCGATTAAACAAAAGATGTTCTTCATCCGATTGGTTTTCTGTTGTTGTTTGAAAAACTAGAAAACTGTTTGTTTATAATTTGATTGAAATCATTGCTACAATAGTTGAAACTAGAGACAAGTGTGGTTGATAAAATACCCTGCGGGGATGTGTGTATAGTGCATCGTTTACAAGCAGTTTTCTGTTTGAGTTACATGTTATGTTACTGACTTGAGCCAGTCAGATCAAACGATAGCACCTAAAAATAAGGACTACTAGATTCATTTACATTAATAGGAGTGCAGGGTGTCAAACCTCACATACATATTGATACACTCAACCACGGTCATGTTATCAGACCAGAATACCACAGAGTGATCTCTGAACCCCTCGGGCCAAGTTCTCAGGGCCACCAGAATGGGGAAAAGTTCCAGAAAAGCAATGTTACTTGTCAGTCCACTATCATGCCACCATGACGGCCATTTTTGTGCCGACCACTGCCTGCCGAATATGGCACCAAAACCAATGCTCCCTGCCGAATCTGTCCACAGCCCCAGCTCCTCAGAGGACACCGCCGGTTTGTTCCAGACAATTCGACCATTGAAATCCGCCAGAAATGCCAACCAAATGCGCATGTCCTGGCGAACCTCTGCCGAGAGCCTTGTGCGATGATGACCCTCCTTCAGGCCGACCATGGCTTGAGCGATCGAGCGGGAAAAGGGGCGGGCCATCGGTATTACTCTTAGGGCAAAATTCAACTGTCCCACCAATTGTTGTAATTGATGTAGCTTAACCTTAGACTCATTTATACACATTTGCAGGGATGCCTTGAATCTTAACACTTTGTCACCTGGTAAACGAAAACAACCTTCTTCGGAGTCGAGCTCGATCCCCAGAAACTCGAGGCAAGTCGAGGGACCCACAGTCTTACCTGGTGCCAATGGCACGCCAAAATGATTCATCAAGACACAAAATTCATTCAAAGCCTGTCCACATTCCGGATCCCCGGCTGCCCCAAGAAACAAAAAGTCATCAAGATAATGCATAACATGTTGAAACCCCGTCTTCTTCGTGAAGACCCATTGCAGGAAACAACTGAACTTTTCAAAATAGGCACAAGATATAGAGCACCCCATCGGCATACACCTATCCATGTAATAGTGACCCTGAAACATGAAACCAAGGACACGCTGATCGTCTGGATGTACCGGGAGCAACCGGAACGCTGACTCAATATCTGATTTTGCCATCAGCGCACCGGGCCCCAGGCGATTCAATATGGCTACGGCCTCATCGAAGGATGCGTACCGCACCGAACACACTTCCGGGTCTATCGCATCGTTTACGGAAAGACCACGTGGGGCTGATAAATTATGTATCAGCCGAAACTCCCCCGGGTCCTTCTTGGGGACCACCCCTAAAGGGGAACAAACAAAGTTAGCAACTGGTGGCACATTAAATGGACCGGCGACTCGACCTCGAGTAACCTCTTTCCCGATCTTTTCCTGTACCACGGTCGTATGCTGCAAGACCGATATCTGGTTTTTACATTTCGCTATACCCTGAAACTCCCCCACTGGGATGCGGAAACCATATGAAAACCCGTTCCGCAACACCCCAGCGGAAGCGTGATCCGGGTATTCGCTGAGCCAGGGAATCATTGCCATGGTATCAATCGGAGTAGGTAAAGGCGCCCCTCGGACTATGTCAGACCTGTTTGGCGCCTCCTCTACCCCCGTTATCACCCGTTTTGGCTCTGCACATGGACTCAGGATGGGATGATTGCCCACACCCACCACATTCGTGCCTAAATTTGCATGACCCCTGGGGCCTGGTACATTTACCCCTGTTAAAATTCCAACAAATCCCCCTTTTTCCTGCGTTGCCGATTGGCCTCGAGTGGTTGTCGTTACTCGTACCTGATCGAAAGGGCGTCCCAGCATATTGGCGGGAGGATTCACACACGCTACTCCCTACCAATGGCAACTTCAACATACCAGTATCTTCCATTTTGGACCAAGACACAGAATCATAACAATCCCAAGTTAAGTTTTTATCATGTTCCTTCGCTTTTCTGAAAATATTATCGTAACAGAACCATTGATTGCCCTCGTGTGATACAGAATACCCCATGATCCGTGACTGATAAATCGGCAATTCGGACAGCAAATCGGGCCTACGTTCACCCATGATGGATGTAAAAATCCCCCATGCTTTGCCCCAATTGCCAATATTTTCATTTACCTTAAAGGCGGCCATCTTTGCGCGCCAAACACTCGGATGCATGAGCTCCTTCTGGCCCTTAACATGCTCCATCTCATAATGATCGGTAAGCAACGAGAAGATGTTTATATACTCCTCTGCCCATATCTTCTCTTTGATAGCCAGAGGGACATGTTGACCCAACTTTTCCCTCCGAGAGGGTGCCGACTCATCCCTCGCAATCGGCAATGGCCGCTTACCTGAACCGGAAGCTGTATCTGCGACTGGACCTGTCCCAGGTGGTTTCTCTACTGCCGCAGCCGGCGATGGTGCCTTCGTCGCTTCCCTTGTTTCACGCAGTTGCTTCATCAACACCTGCGCGTCGTCAGCCGTGGCGCCCTTGCTACCTTTACCCAACCACGCTGCTAATTGTGCTGCCAGCTCGGGCGGCATATCCTCCCCGGACACGGGGGTGACCACCACGGGAATCGGATTCCCTTCCTCCGGCACGGGAGTTGGTGCCTCGAGTGGGGTACAGGGAACCGGGATGTCTCCCCCAGCTGCTCCCCTTCTGGGCCTCTTGCCTTTTCCTCCTGGAGCTGCTCCTGCCAAAGGACGTTTCGGCCCCCCTTCCTCGTCTTTATCCGCCATTCGCCTCTTCAGGTCGGTCACCTCTTTCATAAGAACACGCAGCATCTGGTCGGTAGTCATTCGCTTTCCCGCCTTCTTGGGCATTCTCCGACAGAGTATCTGTAAAACAAACAAGAAAGATTACAACGCTCAAAATTGGCTCTTCGTTCCGTCTCGAGCTCATGTGCAGCGAGGTGGTGCAGCTTCAGAGCACAGGAACAAGAGGATGCTTCCTTGGCTTGTTGCTCCTTTCATCCGTCTTCAGGGCGGGCGTAAACCCGCCCCTGCCTGCCCCAAGGGCGTGGCCGGCCGCGTCAGTGTCTAGGCCAGCCTACTCTAGGGCGGGAAAAAGGCGCGCCCCGGCTACGCCGCTTCGGGCATACCAGCCGAGACTCGCCTCCCGCCCAAGATGGCTTCCCGGGGGGATCGTTGTACTCCGCCATACGTTCGGGGGGACCGAATGGTCGCCCCTTTCCAAAAGCCATCTAATTACAAAAAGAATTGCTTTAACTTAAGAGAGGGCGAGACCTATTGTATTTCAATGCTTGTTTATTTTGGTTCCATCAAGAGGACATTCAGATATGTCACACATTTGCCATTAATTCTGAATATTAGCACTCTAGTTGCTCATACATCACCGTAGTAAAGCTATTGCTCACCAGAGAAGTCTGCTGCTGGTTTTCAAAGTGCATGTTAGAATTTCTTTATGAAATAAAAGAGGATTTGAGAAGTCAAAATGTGCCCTAATTTTTCTTTCTGCAGCACTAAGCATACTTTCTATGGCAAAAGGAAGCCCCTCATTTTGTTCCTTTGCAAAATAAATGTTTTAGGTGTTACAACTTTATTCCAATCAAGATGGCTTTAGTTGTTCCATACTTTTGTCATAAGTAAGACTGTTCACGCTCTAGTTGTTCTTTAGAATACTCTGGGACATTCTGTCATTGGACTACACTTGGGCTACATCTGGGTGATATTTGTGCTACATTTGGGCTCTTTTGTCTCTAGCGGCCATCTTTGAAGACTTATTTGTTATGAAGTTTCCTAATTTCCTCATTTACTACAGTCTCCTCAGTGGGAAATACTTTCAGTGTTTTACTTTGGTTCCATCAAGAAGGCATTCAGATGTGTCACACATTTGCCATAAATTCTGAATGTTAGCACTCTAGTTGCTCATTAGATCACTGTAGTAAAGCTACTGCTCACCAGGGAAGTCTGCTGCTGGTATTCAAAGTGCATGTTTCAGTCTGCATATCAGAATTTTTTAATGAAATAGAAGAGGATTTGAGAAGTCAAAATGTGCCCTAATTTTTCTTTCTTCAGCACTAATCATAATTTCTATGGCAAAATGAACCCCCTCATTTTGATCCTTTGCAAAAACTTCTTGGATGAAGTGCTGACAGCCAATCAGATCTCACAATGAGATGTGTGGTTAGGCTCTGCCCAGATATATATATATATATATATATATATATATATATATATATATATATATATATATATATATATATATATATATATATATATATATATATATATATATATATATATATATATATATATATATATATATATATATATATATATTACCTACTGGCGATAGCCAGTAGGTATATATAGTTAGGATTTTTTCTCTATGGAACTTTTGAAAATTCTATGTCTAATAACTTTGGCGTTTGTGGACGGAATTGGCTGAAATTTTCTGGAAAATGGCACATTTTGTTTCTGAGCAGCCCCTGAAAATTTGGTGGGGTTTCGTCAAGGGGGGGCCGAGAAAAAAGGGGGGTCCCAAAACACGTTTTTCCCATGTTAATTTCCATAGGGCGGTTGGACTCACTTTTAGCTCGAACGGCTGAATGGATTTGCACGAAACTTGGCAAAATTGTAGGGACTGTTAGCCCGATGTGCCTTTGCTAGGTCTCAATATATGTGCTCCAGTAGTTTTTGAGAAATTAACGTTCAAACCAAGATATATATCTGTAACAGCGCTCTGGGCAGCGATCCGGTCCGCTTACTTTTCGCTTATCGGAACTTTGCGCGCAGAAAGCTGATTGGCTCTCCGGTGTCTGTCAACATTCTAAACAGTCCGGAGCGGACGCCATCTTGTCTCTCGGTAGGATCGAGAGAGAAGAAGAGGTGGAAAACGAAGGGGGAATTTAATGAAAGGGGGCAAGGTATCCCCCTCTTGACCCCCTAGGAATGTTGTTGGGGTTATTAAAGGGTCCCGTGGGGAAAATAAAAAAAAAATGATTTTTCACGGTAGAAGCGCGGCCGCGAACTGGTAGCGAAACGGGAATTCACCATTTTGTGCTTCGTAAATTAAATTACTAGTTATAAGTGGGTGCGGGAGACGTATCCTAATCCCCTATGTTTCCTGAGGGTGGGTGAGGAGGCTGATATATGTTGATACATCTCTTCCAGCGGCTGTGCGTGAGCTTTTTTTTTTTTTTTGCTGCGTGACAGTCCGGAGCGGCCGCCATCTTGTCTCTCGGTAGGATCGAGAGAGAAGAAAAGGTGAAAAACTAAGGGGGAATTTAATGAAAGGGGGCAAGGTATCCCCCTCTTGACCCCCTAGGAATGTTGTTGGGGTTATTAAAGGGTCCCGTGGGGAAAATAAAAAAAAAATGATTTTTCACGGTAGAAGCGCTTCACGGGCCGCGAACTGGGCCGCAAACTGGTAGCGAAACGGGAATTCGCCATTTTGTGCTTCGTTAATTAAAGTACTAGGTATAAGGGGGTGCGGGAGACATATCCTAATCCCCTATGTTTCCTGAGGGTGGCTGAGGAGGCTGATATATGTTGATATATCTCTTCCAGCGGCTGCGCCATCTTGCCTTTTTTCGAATGCCACAATTTTGTCGTGCACGGCAGCCATTTTAGATGCCAGGCTGGTTCCAGGCTATCACCTAACCCTGCGGATGTAGTTTATGGCCCCAGCTGTAGAGAATTCAGACATGCCAATCCTCCTGATTCAGGCGTGTGAGTACTGATTTCAGTGCTAGTCTCCCGCCTCCCGACTTCTGCAAGCAAAAACCCGGGGGCATATTACGAACAACTAGCGATAATTTTTGTCTCTAACTTGTTTAGAGACAAAAATTATCGCCGCACATCGGCGATTTTTATCGCAGATAAACCTTGCTATTATCGCAGAAAAGTCAGCGATATTCATGTATTATCGACCTAATGCTCTTAGCCATGTTATCCACCTCCCATTGGATAACATGGCTAAGAACTGCTCAGGGCAGGTGTTAGATTTTGGAGATATTCGCGCTTAGCGCGAATATCTCCAAAAGTTGGTAATAGAAGGTAGCGATGTTAGGGACTGTTTCCAGTCGCTAACATCTTGGCACGCCACTTTGCATGTCATTAGTGATAAGTATCACTGACATGCAAAGCGGGGCCCAAGATGGTCGCTATCTCCTTTTAGCTGTCACTAACTGGTGTTAGCGACAGCTTGATAATAGGGAAATAATTTTATCTCCGCTTTCATGGTTTTTAAAGCCAAAAAAGCGGAGATAAACCCCCTTGATAATATGCCCCACGATTCCTTGGGGGTTTCAGCTGACAGGGCTTGGTATTGTGTTACATGGTAATTTTTCCATGAAACGTCAGAGGGTCGATGCAGGGGTTCTAGAAGAGGTGATAAACCATTTAAGCCTCATGAACAAGCGCATGGTCTTTTAAAGATTTGTGAAGTACTCGGGGCGGCGGTGTGTGTGTGCCCTCTTTCAGGAGCGGGCGGGGGGGCACTGCCAGCAACTTGCCAGGTCAGGTAGTGTTCAACACGTGCATCACCCTTTCTCTGCCTGCTATTGCGCTCCATGCTTCGGAAAGGTAAGAAAAAGAACGTGCATTTGAGTTTGAAATGTCCGATCCTGCAGCAGCACACTTCCAAAGCCCACACATGACAATAACCCGATTCAAGGCCCCATTCACCCGTTTTAAAAAAAATAGATAACACTCCAACAAAGTAAGGTTATAAAACTTTATTAACTACTAACTTTAACAAACGGAACAAAAACTAAAAACATTTAAACATTTCTCAACACAAAAAGCAACAATGGTTAGAAGCTGTCTTTTGTGCGAATAGTCCCAAGGCAGCACAACGTGCAGAGTTCTGGACGGCACCCAGGTGATGTCGCCTGGGTGCCGCACTGGTTTAGGGATCCTACAATGCTGCTCCGAAAATTGGCGTGGGGCGTCCCGGGTGGGGCGGGGGGAGGCCTCGTCAGTAGCGGTCTGTTGTGCGAATAGTCCCAAGGCAGCACAACGTGCAGAGTTCTGGACGGCACCCAGGTGATGTCGCCTGGGTGCCGCACTGGTTTAGGGATCCTACAATGCAGCACAGAAAAACAGCGTGGGGCGTCCCGGGTGGTGCGGGGGGAGGCCTCGTCAGTAGCGGTCTGTGTCCAGTGTCACATGGCTGACACAACATGTACGACAGGCACCCAGGTGATGTCCAGTAAACTGCCGCACTGGTTTTGGTATCCTACAATGCTGCTCCGAAAATTGGCGTGCGGCGGCCCGGGGGGGGGGGCGTGGGGGAGCCGGCGTGAACGGGCCTCCCCAGGTGGCGGCCATCTAGCTGAGTTGCGCTCGCTCTTGCGGCCACAGCGTCTCGCTCACCATGTTGTTGAGTTGCTCCCACTCTTGCAGTGCAGCGATAGGCGGCTGCCACATGGCTCTTAAAATGGCGGACGGCTCCTCGGTTTTGGCCCTGGTCCACTGAAATGGCCCTGGGACACTTTGGAACTCGGACGCTTGCCTGCTAGGGCTTGGGCTCCATTCTCGAAAAGCGTCCCCTCAGCCGTGAAGATTCTACAAAAGTCTTGGGGGCCCCCGACTCCCGCAGGCTTCCGGTGGGGAGCGGCTGCCATGATTGCTCGCGGAATGACCACGACGGAGCCACGAGATGGTGGTGCTCTCATGCTGACGCCAGCTTCAGTCTGAATGATCCAGAAACAAGGTGGGGCTTTCATCGTTTGGGAAAAAAAAATGTTCTAAACCAATGAAAAGTGTTATTTTTAGGTCATATGACCAAGCCTTCCATCTTTAGGAAACCAAAAGTAAAATGAACCAATGAAAAGTTTTATAAACAAGTCACATGACCTGTTATGCGACATAGGGCTACAAAAAGCGTAGAAAATCCGTTGGCACGTGAGGCGGCGTCAGTAGCGGACCGATGTGCGAATAGGCCGAAGGCAGCACAACGCGCCGAGATCCGGATGGCACCGAGGTGGTGTCCAGCAAATTGCCGCACTGGTGTGGCCATCCTACAATGCTGCGCCGAAAGACGGCGTGTCCAGCTGAATTGCGGTCACTGTTGCGGTACAGTGACTCGAACGCGCCGAGATCCGGATGGCGCCGAGGTGGTGTCCAGCAAATTGCCGTACTGGTGTGGCCATCCTACAATGCTGCGCCGAAAGACGGCGTGTTCAGCTGAGTTCCGGTCACTCTTCCGGCACAGTGACTCGAACGCGCCGAGATCCGGATGGCACCGAGGTGGTGTCCAGCAAGTGGCCGCACTGGTGTGGCCATCCTACAATGCTGCGCCGAAAGTCGGCGTGGGGTGCCCCGTTGGCTTATGAGGTGATGTCAGTAGTGGACTGATGTGTGAATAGGTCGGAACCAGCACAAGGCGCCAAGATCCGAATGGCAAGTCCTGGATGTTGAGTGCCTCAGTTGAGATTTCTGAGCAGTGCTTGTAGGACTGTCTGAAGCTTATTTGCACCTGCTGCAGCTTCACTAGGTCCGGCGGAACTTTTTGCCTTTTCCTTTCTGCTTCTTTTCCTACAATGCGTTTCATCTGAAGACACGACCAGGTCCCTGAATGTGTGCAGGGGGACGCTATTGATTGAATGAACGCGCCGAGATCTGGATGGCACCGAGGTGGTGTCCAGCAAATTGCCGCACTGGTGTGGCCATCCTACAATGCTGCGCCGAAAGTCGGCGTGGGGTGCCCCGTTGGTTTATGAGGTGATGTCAGTAGCGGACCGATGTGTGAATAGGTCGGAACCAGCACAAGGCGCCCTGCACTGTTGAGCCTTTTTCAATGTCTGTTTTTTGTTGTTTCCCCTCCATCAAAAACAAAACAAAAATACAAGGCGCCAAGATCCGAATGGCAAGTCCTGGATGTTGAGTGCCTCAGTTGAGAGTTCTGAGCAGTGCTTGTAAGACTGTCTGAAGCTTATTTGCACCTGCTGCAGCTTCACTAGGTCCGGCGGAACTTTTTTCCTTTTCCTTTCTGCTTCTTTTCCTACAATGCGTTTCATCTGAAGACACGACCAGGTCCCTGAATGTGTGCAGGGGGACGCTATTGATTGAATGAAAATGGCGGCTTGACACAAAGCTGACTCAAGCGTTACTGTTGGTGCTATACAGACAAAAATTGGTTTTCAGTTTGTACATTCTTCAGGTTTTTTTTTTCCATCCAAGTCTGATTGAGAGTTTGTAGAAAAATGGCTTCAGATTTTCCACATACTACTCTTCAACATTCTTCCTAAATGTAACAATGTGAAACTCACTAGGAGAACGGCTGTTTCTGTTTCCTTTCAAAATGCTGCCACCAATATTTTCTGAATGGAAGACACCATCTTGTAGCATAAAGGGCCGAAAGGGGTTCTGGTCTGGCCGATGGTTGGTGGAGACATTTTGACTATATCTTGGACCTGCCCGGCCTCGCCCAAAATGGCGCCGGTATAAATGGGACTCGTAACTCTTTGCCCGCAAATGTATATCTAGAAAATGTTATTGTAAGTGGCCCTGTCGTATTTTAATTACAAAATGTACGTCCACCGATTCCGCAACTGTTAGACACCTTTGTTCTTGTCACCTAATGGCCCGCTCGTTACGTTCTTCTACAGTGTAAATGTCTCCTCATCATATACGATTTCAGTTTGCTCCGTGGCCGGCCCACGTGGTTATAGGCCCGTATTTGTATACTGACATTTTCACAATAAAGGTTTTTAAAACAAAACACGGTAGTAGTATTTTCATTTGTAAAGTTTTTACTTTTAGTGACTGTTTTCGAATCAGTAAAAGGCAAGTGAAATAAAGCAGTCCAATTACATGACGGATAAAAGGTATAATATGTAGGAACGCAGTAAAGATAAATGGTCAAGGGCAGTTGTGTTTTTCATGTCTGCAACATAAAGTGATCGATAAGAATCTGATAATCAGGCGTATCGGCGACTAAGACAGCAGGCCGAATCTCTTTTACTCAACGGCTCCGTCATGGAAGGAAGAAACGCCCTTTTTCTCGAAAAAGGAATATATTTTACTTGCAAGACAGTTGTAAATTTTCCGGGAAAGTACATTAGCCTGGAATATTATAACATATGTTTGAAAAAAAAATATTGTTCGAAAATAATAAAAAGCGTAATTTTTAGGTCATATGACCAAGCTTTTCATCATTAAATTAACAAAAGTAAAATGAACCAATGAAAAGTTTTATTAACAAGTCACATGACCTGTTATGCTTACGTTACGCGCTGCGCGCCGCGCCTCGGATCACTTCCGGGTGCGCTAACGCGGCGTGTCATAAAACGCATTACGCGACAACGTAGGTCAAGAATATAGTCTAAATGTCTCCACCAACCAGCGTTCAGAACACAACCCCTTTCAGCAGTCCAAAAAGTTCTGTTAAATGACAACAGAGGGGACAGGCAACAAGAACCATCAGTCAAAGAGGGGAGGGCAAGTTCTTCTCTTCCGGGTCATGTTGGGGCGCTACCGGAACTGATCGAATTGGTAGTCTACAGTGTTTCTGGATGTTTCAGACTAAAGCTGGCGTCAGCATGAGACCACTACCATCTCGTAGCTCCGTCGTGGCCATTCCACGAGCAATCATGGCAGCCGCTCCCCACCAGAAGCCTGCGGGAGTCGGAGGCCCCCAAGACTTTTGTAGAATCTTCACGGCTGAGGGGACGCTTTTCGAGAATGGGACCCAAGCCCTAGCAGACAAGCGTCCGAGTTCCAAGGTGTCCCAGGGCCATTTTAGTGGACCAGGCCCAAAACCGAAGAGCCGGCCGCCATTTTGAGAGTCCTGTGGCAGCCGCCTATCGCTGCACCGCAAGAGCGGGCGCATCTCAACTACATGGTGAGCGAGACGCTGTAGTCGCAAGAGCGGGCGGAAAACAGCTGAATGGCGGAAGAGGCACAGTGTAGCAAAAGCGGGCGGAATGGCAACTAAAACGATAAAGGGGCGCCCCACTACAGCTTGTCTTCAGGTCAAACGGATTGTGGGACAAGGTCCAGAATTGAAGAGTCATCAAAAGGCAAAAAGTTCCGCCGGACCCCGGGAGCCGGCCGCCTATGTCGGGGGCGATCTCAGGCTACACCAGTGCTATAAGACTTGGGGAGGGTGTCGGAGCCAAGCGTCTTCTCCGAGTCCATGGCCATCACACCGCCCCTCAGGGGCCTCCGTCAAGCTGTTTAGGAAGGTAACATATCACATTGTTTTCTAATGCAGTCAGGTCCACAAACGACACTCACTTACTTTGAGAATAGTGAAGCTGCAGTAGGTGGAAATAAGCTTCAGACAGTGTTACAAGCACTGCTCAGAACTCTTAACTATGGCACCCAACATCCAGAACTTATGCTATTTGAGAATGGTAGTGACATCGAAGCATCTCAGGGACCAAAACCATTAACGTACTTTCACGTATGAAAATCTTACTTGGGGAAGGGGCAGGAGCGAAGCGCCCCCTCCCAGTCAGCGCCACCACACCGTATGTTGAAAATCTGAAGCCATCGTTCTACAAAGTCAACCAAACTTGGATTGAAAAATCTAGAAAAATGTACAAACTGAAAACCAGTTTTGGTCTGCATAGCATCAGTAACAACGCTTGAGTCAGCTTTGTGTCAAGCCGCCATTTTGATTCAACAAAGCACAGGCATTGAAAAAGGCTGAAATTCTGAACTCTAAACTATGGCACCCAACATCCAGGAGCTTGCTATCCGGATCTTGGAGCCTTGTGCTGTTTTCGATCTATTCACACATCGGTCCACTACTGACATCATCTTATAAACCAACGTTATGTAAATAGTTTTTTAATAAAATGTTTTACCCTGTTTCTTTGCTGGTGTGTTGTCTATATTTTTAATATTTGCATAGGGTTTGTCGTTATTTTGTGCGGGATGGGTGATGGAGCCGAGCTGTCTTGCAGCCCTCATGGTGTGGAGCTCAGTTCATCTCACTATTTTCGTATTTCTCAAGAAGGGTTGTTCCTAATATTTCTATTTTAGCGAGGTCAAAAAGAGATCCAATTAGTGGCCTACTGATTTTGCTCGATTACTTTTATTTTTTTACACGATTTTTCACTATCTGCAAAGACTAAACAGAGTATTGCGACTTTGTGCTTGTTTGTAAATAGAGAATGATCCAAAGAGAACCAATTCTAAAACAGTAAATGCTTGGACAACAATCAATCAAATGGAGAGACAAGGAGGCACGACGGATTACAACGGGGGTAAAGGCCTGCGTTAACTACCCTTCAGTATCTGCAAAGAGAGAGTACTACTAAGGCAAAAGAGGGGGGGGGGGCAGCGTTCAAAGCACATCAGCGTGCATAAATACGAAAATGTTTTTATCTATCACGTACTTGACATTTTAAAGCTTTTCATATTTGCTATTAAAAAACCAATGAAATTCACAGAAAAAACCATAGGTTATAGTGGATATATAGTTAGGAATTTGCATTTACAAAACCTTGAAAATTCAATGAAAAAACCATAGGTTATAGGCCATATATAGTTAGGAATTAGCATTTACAAAACCTTATTTTACTCGCATAAAACCATTGAAATTCCATATATAGTTAGCTAACTATAAGCGCTAACTATATATCGCGCACCCGCAATCCACTGCTGATGATGTCACATATTACATCATTCATGACATGGTCAGTGACATCACTGATGACATCACTGATGACATCTCAAATGACATCACTGATGACAACTCAAATGATATCAATGATGACATCTCAAATGACATCACTGATGACATCACTGATGACAACTCAAATGACATCACTGATGACATCTCATTTGTCATCACTGATCACATCACTCATGTGATAATACAATGAACCTCTTCAGACTCTAATATAACCTTACATACACTCAGTATAAACAGACACTCACAGACTGTCACTCATCCATGGAGTTACTCACACACCTAGTCAGTCATGCAAAGAATCAATCACACCTCCATTTCCTCAACTATACAGTTATACACATCTTACTTATTCAAACATATAATAACACATATTTACTCTCTTATATAATCCCTGATACAAGCTCACAGTGATCGATACAGCCACTCACACATTCACTGGCTCTTATGTTCAGTTATTTATATATCTCAACTCTCACATGTATTGTGTTTTACATACGTACTTACTTGCACATGTAGCAATGAGAAATCCATTCACTCACCAACACACCCATGCACAGTCAACCGCCCATATAGCTGTTTCCACATGCACTCTTGAACTCATACTCCTAGTGAATCAACTGCTTACACATCTATGCACAGAGTCACGCACCTCCCAGCCACCCACACACACACTCAGCCTCCCATTCAAATATTTGGGCAACCAATCAATAACCCATATGGCCACTCTTATAGCTACTGATCAACACATGCAGCAGCTTACACAACAACAAACATACTGATGCACGAATTAAGACAGTTTAGTCACTAACCCATGTACTCAGTGAGACACATTTAATCACTCACTCATACAGTCAGTCATGCACCTACTAAATTCTTCATCCAGACACTTATACATCCACTCATTCTTCAATATGTGAAACATATTTAAACTTTACAGACACATACAATCACTGGATGTTGTGATCAGTGATGTCATCAGTGATGTCACTGACCATGTCATGAATGATGTAATATGTGACATCATCAGCAGTGGATTGCGGGTGCACGATATATAGTTAGCGCTTATAGTTAGCTAACTATATATGGAATTTCAATGGTTTTATGCGAGTAAAATAAGGTTTTGTAAATGCTAATTCCTAACTATATATGGCCTATAACCTATGGTTTTTTCATTGAATTTTCAAGGTTTTGTAAATGCAAATTCCTAACTATATATCCACTATAACCTATGGTTTTTTCTGTGAATATATATATATATATATATGTATATATATATATATATATATATATATATATATATATATATATATATATATATATATATTCAATGAAAAAACCATAGGTTATAGACCATATATAGTTAGGAATTAGCATTTTCAAAACCATATTTTACTCGCATAAAACCATTGAAATTCCATATATAGTTAGTTGCCCTAACTATATATCGCGCACCCGCAATCCACTGCTGATGATGTCACATATTACATCATTCATGACATGGTCAGTGACATCACTGATGACATCACTGATGACATCTCAAATGACATCACTGATGACATCACTGATGACATCTCAAATGTCATCACTGATGACATCTCAAATGACATCACTGATGACATCTAATTTGACATTACTGATCACATCACTGATGATATCATTCATGTGATAATACGATGAACCTCTTCAGACTCTAATATAACCTTAGATACAATCAGTGTAAACAGACACTCACAGACTGTCACTCATCCATGGAGTTACTCACACACCTAGTCAGTCATGCAAAGAATCAATCACACCTCCATTTCCTCAACTATACAGTTATACAAACTTTACTTATTCAAACATATACTAACACATATTTACTCTCTTATACAATCCCTGATACAAGTTCACAATGATCCATACAGCCACTCACACATTCACTGGCTCTTATGCACAGTTATTTATATATGTCAACTCTCACATGTACTGTGTTTTACATATGTACTTACTTTGACATGTAGCACTGAGATATCCATTCACTCACCAATACACTCATGCACACAGTCAACCGCCCATACAGCTGTTTCCACATGCACTTTTGAACCCATACATCTAGTGAATCAACTGCTCACACATCTATGCACAGAGTCATACACCTCCCAGCCACCCACACACACACTCAGTCTCCCATACAAATACTTGGGCAACCAATCAATAACCCATATAGTTACTCATATAGCTACTTATCAACACATGCAACAGTTTACAGAACAACAGACATAATGATGCACAAATTAAGACAGTTTAGTCACTAACCCATGCACTCAGTGAGACACATTTAATCACTCACTCATACAGTCAGTCATGCACCTACTAAATCCTTCATCCAGACACTTATACATCCACTCATTCTTCAATATGTAAGACATATTTTAACTTTACAGAAACATACAGTCACTGGATGTTGTCATCAGTGATGTCATCAGTGATGTCATTTGAGATGTCATCAGTGATGTCATCAGTGATGTCACTGACCATGTCATGAATGATGTAATATGTGACATCATCAGCAGTGGATTGCGGGTGCGCGATATATAGTTAGGGCAACTAACTATATATGGAATTTCAATGGTTTTATGCGAGTAAAATATGGTTTTGAAAATGCTAATTCCTAACTATATATGGTCTATAACCTATGTTTTTTTCATTGAATTTCAATGGTTTTTTAAAAGCTAATATCTGTAGCTATATAATGTCTTTTTCTTTATATCCCAAATTATATTTTATATGTTTATGATTATTTTTTTTAAAAATATTTTTCGGGTTCGCTCCTTTTTCGCGTACCGGAAAGCTTTCCGTTAGCTCAATTTGATGCCGCGACCCGGTCCGCTAACCGGTAAACGTTCCGTTCACGCAACTACCGCATCAGAAATCAACATCGTGACGCGTCGCGGAAACGCGACATATCACGTTGTCGCGTAATACGTCTTATGACGCGCCGCGTTACCGCTCCCGGAAGTGCTCCGGAACGCGAACCGGAAGCGATTCGAAGCGCGGCGCGCTCCGCGTAACGTGAGCGGAACAGGTCATGTGACTTATTCATTAAAGTTTTCATTGGTTCATTTCACTTTTGGTTTCCTAATGATGTAACACTAGGTCATGTGACCTAAAAATAACACTTTTCATTGGTTTAGAACTATTTCTTTTCCCAAATGATGAAAGCCCCCACCTTTTTTCTCACTCTGACTTTCAACTTTGAGAAAGGAAGACCTGAAAATTTTCTCTGATGGCTTCAATAGTAGCTTCAGCTTCTGCACCCCCACCACCACCACCCCCATCTCCTAATAGGAAAAGAGGACCCCCTCCTCAATTTATTGGAAACATAGAGGAGGAAGAGGAAGAAGAAGACGGAGAGGAAGAAGAGGGACCACAATTTCTCCAAGAGTTACCCCGGGTATCTCATCGGAAAGAAAGCTTCATCTGGCAATTATTTAGCATTCCTTCTGGAGAAAAAAAGTCAATGCACGGTATGCTACGTGCCTTATCTGCAAAGAGAAGTTATCCAGGGGAACAAATACAAAATACAGTTTTGGAAATCACACAATGCACCGACATATGCAGAGGTGGCATCCAATTAACTATAGTCGTGCAGAGATGCGCGAACTACAACAAAACCCCCCAACTTCAGTGGCTAGAACATCTTCTGATCTCTCTTTGACAGTGGCAGAGGCGAACGAAACAGTGCCAAACATACAAAAAAAATTTGTGCACATGAAGCTGACATGCTTGTATTGTGGAACACTAATTTCATGCGCTAACATGAGTGTGAAATTGATTAATCTGGCTTTTGAGAAACACCAATGTTCCAAACGCAAGAAGTTTTAATTTTTTTTTTTGCTCCTGTTGAGCCATTTTCAATGCCTCTTTCTGTTCTTTCCCTTTAAAAAAACAACAAAAAAACAAAAAAGTGTTCAAAAAATACAAAAAAATGAAATAATGTTCAAAAAAGTAAAAAAAAATATAAAAGAAAAAAATTAAAAAAAAGTTCTTTTCAGAACTACCTCCCCTTTTTACAAAAATTGCTAGAAAGTGTAACACTCTGGCAAGCTGTTTTTTTTTAGTTCGCTTTCCGGTTAGCTCGCCGGTACGCGAACCGGGAGCTAACCACAAATTTAAAAAAAAATAAAAATAAAGGAGTAAGTACAAGAGAAGAAAACAGAGAGTGATGTAAAATGAAAGACAGCTATAGGATTTAAACCAGAAATGGTGTTTAATAGATTTATTTACCTAAGAAGAGAAGTAAAAGGATATAATTATGGAAAACAAAATACATAAGGAAGTGAAAGAATGAAACATTGAAAATGCAATAGGTTTCACAATAGAAGAGTTTGTTCGTTTGGTTTTGCAAATGGATGAGTGGCGTTGTGTGGATGAGAGGCATTGCGTGGATAATTGGCGTTGTGTGGATTATTGGTATTGCGTCGATGAGTGGTATTGCGTGGATTAGTGGCATTGCGTGGATGAATTGCGTGTGTGAATGGCATAGTGTGTGTGAGTGACGTTGTATGTGTGAGTGTCGTTGTGTGTGTGAGTGGTGTTGCGTGTGTGAATGGTGTTGCGTGTGTGAATGGCGTTGCGTGTGTGAGTGACGTTACTGTGATGGGGGGGGGAGAGGAGAAATGCACACGGCAGACAAGAGAGGGGACGAAGCAAGGACAGTAGAATGAGAAGGTAAAGCAGCCGGGGCGTTTATAGTGAATCTAAACTTCACTTCAAAGGTGTGGGAGGAGTATGCCTGAGGAAACAGACGGCGATTTGGTAATGTGCACACTCATTTTACGTCAATGCACTTGTGTATTGAACCAAAACCCACGGGCACAGCTCCAAATTTGCACATTTAAATACTCTTTGTTTAAAGCTCTATAGTCTGAAGCCCTAAAGTAGGTGAATGTGATTGAAATGTAACAAAGAGTAGAAAACATTTGCCTTATAATTCTTGTTAATTTTTTCAATTCTTTTTTCATACTTTCAATCTGTGAAAGAGAGAACAAACATTTCCAAAAATATTAAAACATGTATTTAAAAATTAGAAAAGAGAAGGGAAAAGGTTCAAAAACAAACAGTTTTTCAACAACTTTGACATTTACAGAAGCCTCTGCTTCTCTACGTCCCCTACACAATCCTAAAGATATATATTTTAAACAAACAGTATCTTCATGCTGATGAAGTGAGGCCTTTTTTGGAACACGGTGCATCTTTTGCACTGCTGATGTCTCACAATAGTGATGCAATAGCAGCGCAAAAGAGATGTAAAGCCATCATAAAATTGTGTTTAACATTGCAAATGATTGTTTCATGATGCAAATAAGATGTGTCCTTTCAAGAGGTTTCTTTGAGGTGAGGTCTATTCAGTTTTTTTTAAAAAAAACAGTACCCAGAAGTGCAGCACTGTAAGCATTAACTTTGACACTTACAGAAGCCTCAGTTTCTCCATATCTACCTCACATTTCTAAATGTATATCATAAGTACAAAAAGTAGAACTTTAATTATACATGTTAAATGGTTTATTTTTGCTGCTCTCAGAATGTATCAAATTTCACTTAAATCAGTGACTTGAAGGTATTCATCATGTCACAGCGGGGAAAAAAAAACACAATCAAAATGATTGTGTTTAAAAAACCCATAAAACCTAAGAAATCTGAATTCAAAACTCCTTAAAATTAACTTACTTTCCATAACGTCGAAGGATGTCCTATGAACAGCGTCCACTCTGTTGTGCTATAAATATTTTCAGCCCGCCACTTTCTGAAAGAAAACCTCCATCGTTTTGAAAAATATGTTACTTACGATAAAAGACTTCTCACATTCTACTACATGTTTCCACTTGGCCAAATCATGTTGCAGCGATTCACAACTCTTGTAATTCTTCCAATCAAATCCCGTCTATTTTTGCAACTTTCAAAAAGAAAACATTTAAGATTATTTTCACAATCCTGGACTACTAATATCTTACCCTTCTTTCTCACTCATGTTCTCCTTTTCCTATGACACTGATACTGCTTACTAAGAAGCAGACTTACTTGCATCAGGTCTATATAGTTGGATTTTTAAATTGACATTATAATTAAAAGTTTTGGACCAATAATCTAGATAGTATTGCAGACTTACATTCCCTCTACTGCATGAACCTTTTGCAATTCCTCAGAGGAAATCCCGAGATTCTTTCCTTAAAATTTTGGTTTTAAAAACACCAGGTAAGAATTTTTAAGGTCAAACGGCAATTTTTTTTTGAAAGTTACAACAGAATCGTTGCAGAATGACCAGCCGTTTTGAGACTTTAAATAAGCTGTGTAATGTCCTGATGTTGTTGAAGGACCATCGTGATAGATAATTGCTACAGTTACAAAAGTCCTTCCTGATATTGACAGCTGAGAAGCCACAATTTTTTTTATTAAAGTTGACAATTTTGATCCATCAGGCCTACATCGTTGGATCATTAAAATGACATACTGGCCATATCTACGTATAAATAATGTTGACATCATTTCAGATTTACATTGGCTACACTCCATGTTGTGATCCGCTGCATTTACTAGCTTATTAAAGGAGACTGATTTACTGTCTGGCAAAGTTAAATATATAAATCTTTCTGAGTCTACACTAGTAGTAGTTGATACCATACAGTTCTCGCAGTCATGCTGCCATTGATAAGAAAGCCCAAACAGGTGATCTACATCTACACCCTCATCTTGCAATACATCAAGCATATACATTAAAAACTCCTGACAATCTTGCTGATTATTTTCAGAGAAGTCTGTTTGACCTGAACATTCATCTAACAGATAACGAACTTCAGACACACTTTCTACTTTTGTTCGATCATTGCTACATTTCTCGAAAACAGAATTCAACAAACAGCATAAAATTTGTTCTGAATTCAACAGAATCTGTTCTTTTAAACTCTCTAGTGAAAAGAGAACATTAACCACTACATTTGCATAGCAGTTGACACCAGAACTGTTTTCAAATTGAAAACCGACAACATCTTCAACAGAATCCACTTTCTTTCTGCTAACAATTTTCAGTTCATTGACTTTTGGTCTTTTTGCTACAACCTCCCTACTATTACTGATATTTCTACGTTTCCGGCCTACCACACGTTTCTCAAACAAAGGATATTGAGGCAAATGTGGCGCATACTCTCTTCTTAACCTATTGTATTCCTTAACACAATCTAGATCCGCACAAATGTTTGTGACATCACAGTCAATCAAGTACAATCCCGATAAAGTTCTAACTCGTGACAATGCCACATATGCCATACCCTCCTTGAACACAGAACTGCCAATATTCACCAATGCACTATCTACACTTAAACCTTGCGATTTATGGATTGTCACCGCATATGCCAAGCAAACAGGAAACTGTTTACGGCGAACATATACGTCTTTAACAAGCAAAAACCTAGCAGAACAACAACCAATTAGCTGTACTTCCTCAATGCCATCAAATTTAATTTTTAAAAAGTCTATTCCATCTCTATTTCTGTATTTCTCAAAATCAACAACATTACCCATTGATCCATTTACCAGACCTCTTTCAACATGTAAATTCCTTCTCAAAATGATTCAGCAATTTAAGCACACATTCAGAGTCTTTTCAAAACCTGCAGTTTTAGATATAGTCTTCTCTAATGAATCCAATTTTGATTTCAAATTCTCTGACATAATAATTGTTGATCCCATATGCTCTATTTTGTCAATAGCTTCAAGTTTCACAATCTCTTGCTTTTCTAAATTCAACATTTTGTTGTTGAAGATGGCACATTCTGCAAGAGTTGGCATCAAACATATTCCAGATTTCTTCTCAGTAATTTTCTGAAAAATATTCTCAGGCACAATCTCTTGTTCGGGATATAAATTTGAAAGTAATCGTGCATTTAAAGCTTCTTTTCCATGCTCGGTCACTTTTCCAATTCTAATATCTTGTAGAATATTCTTGTAATCTTCATCCTTCGCCTGACGCATATTTTCATGCAGTTCAGCATAATTGAAGTTTAACCATATATTGACGTTGCCAATGCTCCCGAGGCACTTCCTGGTATCTTCATGCGTGAGTATTTTGAACACAGGTTGACCTTTTCCTGGTGTCAGCTGCAGAAGATCTCCGAAAACAATGATGTGTTTGCCACCAAATAACACATCATATTCAGTTTTAAGTACTTCTTGCATTCTCAAATGCACAAAGGCAAGCATGACATTGGAAACCATGCTTACTTCGTCAATGATAAGTAGTTTCATTTTCCTCAAGACTCTTGAAACTTCACAGCAAGCATCCCCAGATAACTTGTGGTATTGTAATTTGTTGTCATGCTCCACTGGCAGCATCAGTAGACGATGCAAAGTAATACCTTTAATGTTATGTGCTGCCAGTCCAGTAGGAGCGGTGACAACACAAGACAGCGATGACTCAGTCCTTTCCTGCAAATAACAAAAAATTGCTTTAATGAGGAAACTTTTTCCAGTTCCCGCTTCTCCACTCACGTACAGTCGGACAGGCTTCAACGATGTACATGAGCACTCTTTCTTCTCATGACTTAATCCATGCTCAATTTGCTTGGTAACTTCATCATATATTTTCCTCTGCTCAACGTTGAGTTGTTTTTCCAAGTCTTCTAAGTTAACTGAATCCTCCTGAGCATGTGCCATGGCTCTTTCCACTTCATTCATAGCAGTGGCAGCTTCATTTTCGATAATAGGTCCTCCAAGTGGATCTTGACTCAATGAAACAGAACTCTGACTGTCCTGAGAACTGTCTCTGGCAATCTCGGCTGCAATCGTTGCTTCCTGCTCAATTTCCAAAGTTAGCATTTCTTGATATTTGGGAAAAGCAGGACATTCTATGGTCTCCTTAGCAGCAGTGAAAGAGTCTTCGTAACAGAGGAAATCTCCAAGCAGTTCCTCTTCTGCACGCCATGGCTTGAAAAGTTGCAAAAGTGCTAAATAGAAAAACTCCTTTTTTTCTGGAGATTCGCCACTCAATTTTCGATGGTTTACTAATTGGCACTTTCTTTGCTTGACCAGGCATCCCTCACTTCCAATTACAGCATACACTCCTTTCTCAATATCTTCTTTGATGTTCCTCTTGAATATATAATTTTGTAGAACCTCATATAGACAAACATTCTCAAGGTGACTGCTACGATTTGGATAATATGTATCCAACATGTTGGTCTTCAAAATGTCGGTACTGTTTGGTTCCTTTTCTGCCAAATACTCAATTTCCCGGACAGGTTTTAGAACTCGATTTCGCGTTGCAGCAAGACCAAGACTCGCCCAAACGATACTCCTGGATTTGGCATAGAGACTTGCTGAAGACAATCGATCAGAACATTCGTAAGCTCCGATTTCTCGATGCGAGACTGAAACTGTACAACTTCTTGCTGAGGCTCTTTTCATGGGAAATGTCCTCCCACATATCCTTCAGTTCTGTCTTTTCTTTTTTGGTGATGTAAGATGTCACATACCGAGCCACAGCCATACAGTTGTCAGCCACAAACTGAATATCCATGTTAGCATTCCACATGGACAAAATCACTGGGTTGTAGTCGTTGATGTACTTGGACTCTTCGTTCCTTTTCAAATTGTATGTATTTTTGGGTGATTTCCTCGTCACATTATGTCGCAGCGAAGACATCAAACTGTTCACTCTTCCTTTAGAAATCACCGGTCGTGGAAAGTTGAAACGACATTTGGTGTAGAATTTGTCCTTGTTTCTGAATTTACGATGACAGTACTTTCCACAACGATGGCTTTGGAAACGTAGAATTTGTTCTCTTAGGCTTTTCTTCTCCGTTGCGTTTGGAACAGCACACGTAGAATACTGTTCTATGAAATTCATCACTAAGTCATCCGGATCTGTTCCAAATTTAGGTGCATCCTTGATCCACAACAATATATGTATATGAGGAGCACCTCTTGCTTGGTACTCCTTTCTCCAGAAGAAATCCAACACCTCTCCAAGAGGTGGATTCTTCTTATTTGTGATGAAAGACATCATAGCTTCAAATCTATGATTGAAGTACCTGCATACATTCACTGGATCCAAAGAACACAGTTCTCCAGGTGTCTTGAATTCAATGTTTTCAATATTTCCATTTGCCTCTCGTAGAAATTCAAGTAAGTCTTCCCAGCCATACTCGGCACAGCTCAGAGTGAGGAACCATGTCGGAGTTCCTAAGTTCCTCAGCATACATTTTAAATCACCATGACGACGGTACCAGTACTCATTAGTACCACGCTGACACGCCATGAGATTAATTAAGTGAGAATCCAAAATACTGTCTTGGACATTGACTTTATGCATAAAATCACTTGCCGAGATGTTTCGCATCTGTATACCACTTTTTAAGATGTGGTTCACTGAATATGACAGTCCAGACAGATCGCTTTCAAACAGGAGATGAAACAAATAGGGAATGCATTGACGAAACCTAGGATCTTCTGCATACAATCGTAAAGTCCGGTATTCAGACGCAGGAATTTGATGAGGTCGCTCATCATATCTTCCTTCTCGACCTGTGGGAAATAGCTGTGGGAAACACCGAGCTTCCAAACTTTCCTCCCAAACACTAATGGGACTCCCTTTGGCTTGTTTCATTTGAAACAACTCAATAGCATTCCCCATGACTTCCTTGGAATGCAAAGGATGAGCACTATAATGTTCATATATTTCTTCACTATTAGAGGCCTCTACTTTCTCAATTTGGCCAGCACACAAATCGCTATCCTCTTCATCACTTACTTCCTCTTCTGCAACATATACATTCTTATAGTACTTATTATTTTTCTTCAAATACAAAGTTGCCTTTTTGACTTTCCTAACATCCACTAAATCTTGCCATATTTTCTTATTCTTTGTCGGAACCCCATTAACCAAGATAACCAGAGGTTCCTCTTCCACTTTTTCTACTCCAATTGTGTTAATGTTTTTGTTCAAATCTAGAGGCAAATAAACAACTCTTCCCTTTAATCCTCTCTGTAAATCTGCTGGAGGCAACTTCCCTGTCTTTGGCTCCATTCTTACAATAGCCTGAAAGGGATGGATACTTTGAATCAAAATAGATTCATAAGTATTTAAATCCTTCAATTCAGAAGGAATCTCAACCAATTCCAGATTATTATGAACTGCCCTAGCAGGCATCTGGTTTTGGTTTAATTTATTACAACAATAAGTACACACACGTTGATCCGATCCCAAATCAAAATAATTTTCTACCATCAAGTATGTGGCAAAATCCTTCCATTCACTATTATTTTCCCTTTCACTTTTTGCATATAAATCCACTAACTTAGTCTGATTCTTATAATAAGTGCGTCGACAACATACACAAGTGAAATTAGGCCTCTCACTTGATTTCATCTGAAACGTGGCAATTTCCTTCTGAAAATTATCTGTACTGGAAACCTGTACATTATCTTCAACATTACCCTCTACTTATGGGTCAATTTGAACATTCTCATCTCTACTACCAAAGTAACAAAACTCAATTTCTTCACAAATATTCTTCACATCTATTTCAGAACCATGCAAAAGAGCAGCACATAATTGTTTAATCATAATTGCTGGACTCTTAGCATAATACAACATTCTCACTAATTTTCTCACTTTATTATGATGCACTGCTAGCATCCTGAAATGATGAAAAACACTCTGGCATACTCTCCTGGAAAGACAAGCCAGTGAATGACCACGCAAACCTGTCATTTGTCTCACTCTGCAAGGATCTAAATCTTGCAACAACTTCATTTTCTGCTTCAAACTTTTCTTATTAAATGTCCGTATAAAATCACAAAGCAAATTGATGGAAACCTGTCGCACACTGCAAATAGAACTACACTTCCAAATGTACACAGGACCCTTAGGACGTCTTCCTAAAACCTCATCACTTAGCGCCTCTTCTGTCTCTGTTGTCACAAGTTTTTCTTTTTCAACTGGACAACCATCCTTCACTTCATAAGCTCGACCACTGGTGTCAACTGCAAACACCAAATCATTATCCTGAAAATAACTCTCCTCATTAAAAAATGCCTCACAACTTGAACTATGCATCCATTCTCCGGAAAAAACTTCACAAAAGTTAGTACGATTTACTACTTTCTTCCATCTACTTTTTGTTTTGAAATCAGAAATTACCTTGCTTAGTTTCCTAATTCTATTGATTACCAAAATAAACAACTTTCGCTTAATTTCAAAAGCATGATCAATAATTTTCTCTACATTTTTCTTCTTCTTATAAAATGCCGCTTTCTGTTGGCCTTTCTTAATATTTTTTAATAAATTAACTATTATCCTGTTACGGAACATTCGATTTCGAATGTCCCTAAACTGTTGTTTCCTTCTACTATCATGCACAGAGTTATCTCTTCCTCTACCAGTAACATTTTTGATGGGTCTTTCCTTTCCATTTAAATTGCTTTTCTTTTTGTGAACTGAAACATTTTTAGGATAAATACTTTTTTTACTAAAAATATTTCGTAAGAATGATTTTGTGCTCTTACCCGGAGCTTTCTTGGTGTTTTGAAAAGTATTTGGGGAAGAGGACTGCTGCAATAAAACATCATCCTGCTGTCTTTGACGTTTTCTAGCCTTTCTAATTCGATTTTTCGTTGGCATTTTTCAAATTAAGAAAAGATCTGCAGTTGAATCTGTGGAAAAATATAATAAAAAATGTTATTAACCACTATTACCAAACAGTAAATGAATAACAGTCATCTAAAACTTAATGCCCTACTTATTATTGAACATAGCAAATCTTTTGCACCAGCACTGCATCTCAAAAATGACACACAATGGTACAAAACAGGCATACAACAATCATAAATCTCTCCCTAATATTTTAAATGATTAATTCAGGATGACGATAAGGTGTGGCCTATCTAAAGGTTTGTTTAGGCCCAGATCTTTGGACTCGGGTGAATGTGTGTCATTGATCCACATTCGGTCCATCACCTGTTTTGTTTGTTTGAGGTGAGGCCAACACATGGTTGCAGATAAGATTTTCACTGAAGAAAACAAAGGAGATAATACATGTGAAGGCCTACCAATGAAGTAAGTCATTATTTGAAATCAATTACATTTCTGGATATGTACTGCTAGAGCTTCATAGGTTGTTTTGGGTCATATTTATAAGGCATTTGAGTGTCTTTGATGTTATTTTTTCCTTTTTAAATGGAAAGCGTTCCTCATGGGGCAAGTGTCTTGTAAATACGCTCCCACCTGTGCTTGGCAAATTTAGATGTTGATTATGGGAGTTACATAGCCATGTTAATAATGTCCAAAAAATGGTGCTAGGGCATTCCAGAAAACGCTTTCATGTGTCTCAAGGACATTTTCAGTCATTTCCTCTTGAATGCAGGTATACAATTGATTTATATGCTGTGTTTAAAAACGATTTTTTAAAATCAATTACATTTCTGGATATCTACTGCTAGAGCTTCATAGGTTGTTTTGGGTCATATTTATAAGGCATATGAGTGTCTATGATGTTATTTTTCCTTTTTAAATGGAAAGCGTTCTTCATGGGGCAAGTTTCTTGTAAATACGCTCCCACTTGCGCTTGGCAAATTTAGATTTTGATTATGGGAGTTACATAGCCATGTTAATAATGTCCAAACAATGGTGCTAGGGCATTCCAGAAAACGCTTTCATGAGTCTCAAGGACATTTTCAGTCATTTCCTCTTGAATACAGGTATACAATTGATTTATATGCTATGTTTAAAAACGATTATTTGAAAACAATTACATTTCTGGATATGTACTGCTAGAGCTTCATAGGTTGTTTTGGGTCATATTTATAAGACATATGAGTGTCTATGATGTTATTTTTCCTTTTTAAATGGAAAGCGTTCTTCATGGTGCAAGTTTCTTGTAAATACGCTCCCACCTGCGGTTGGCAAATTTAGATTTTGATTATGCCCTTACACCATTTTTGGGACATTATTAACATGCCTATGTAACTCCCATAATCAAAATCTAAATTTGCCAACCGCAAGTGGGAGCGTATTTACAAGAAACTTGCCCCATGAGGTACGCTTTCCATTTAAAAAGGGTAAAATAACATAATAGACACTCAAATGCCTTATAAATGTGACCCAAAACAACCTATGAAGCTCTAGCAGTACATCTCCAGAAATGTAATTGTTTTCAAATAATCGTTTTTAAACACAGCATATAAATCAATTGTATACCTGTATTCAAGAGGAAATGACTGAAAATGTCCTTGAGACACATGAAAGCGTTTTCTGGAATGCCCTAGCACCATTGTTTGGACATTATTAACATGGCTATGTAACTCCCATAATCAAAATCTAAATTTGCCAAGCGCAAGTGGGAGCGTATTTACAAGACACTTGCCCCATGAGGAACGCTTTCCATTTAAAAAGGAAAAAATAACATCAAAGACACTCAAATGCCTTATAAATATGACCCAAAACAACCTATGAAGCTCTAGCAGTACATATCCAGAAATGTAATTGATTTCAATAATCGTTTTTAAAAACAACATATCTGTTTCAGCTTACATAAGAGACCATGGAATGGGCTCCATGTACAACAATAACTTGTGTTACTGCATGCCAGAATGCTACACCGAATATGCAATTACAATTTCTCAAGGAAACAAAATCTATTTGTATATCACTAGAGACAAAGCCACATTTTAAAAACACAGCTTTCTTCATCATTTTCTCCTTAAATCATACTATTCTCTATCTAAATTAAATAAATCTTTTCTCACCTTAGCAAATACTTTTTGAGTTTTGAAAACAGTCTCAGAAATACACCAAATTGTCTTCAGCAGAAGAAAAAGGATGCACTCCAGAGGCTGCAGCTATTGAAAGCACAGAAATACAGATATTCATTTCACATATCTCTCATATTAGCCAATCATAACTCTTCCCTCACTTTTTTCAAAGCAAAACCCTTCCCCCCTCTGCCCTCTCTGCCTTTTTTCCATAGCAACCACCTCCTGGAAGACCTCTCATGTTTGCAAATTCACACAACAATGTTTCAATTGAACTCTGAACTCTCAGTGCACCTGCGTATCCAGTGCAATCTTTCAATAAATGTTTCTTCCTTGACCATTCAAATTACATCTTTCAAAGAACACATCCATGCACCCTAACTTTCTGTTTTTAGAAATGGAAATGCACCAATCACTGCTAATGAATCATTAGCATTGGAAATCCACAGTTCTTTTTCTTTACAAACTCCTACTGTTTCAACTGCCCTTTCATTACCACACTTTATCTGACTGCAGCACAACTGTCTCCCACCATGTTTAAGGTCTGGATTGTTGGACATAGTTACATCCACTGGGCTCAAAGGTATGCTGAGAACAGAAATTTACCTAACCTCAATTTACAAGATGTGGAAATTAAGTGGTTGGGCCAAAGAGGATTAAAATGTCACCAATTGATACCATTGGTGAAAACCTTTATGCATTTGCCAAAACCTGACCTGTTAATTGTGCACTGTGGAGGTAATGATTTTGGCACTTTGACTGGGGTAGGTCTGGAAATGCTTTTAAAGGACACCTTTGAGCAATTAATGGCACTTTTTCCTCAAACTGCCTTGGTATATTCCAATATATGCCAAAGACAGAAATGGAGGTGGTCCAACCAATTTTGTCCACAAATTGAGAAAGCGAGGAAGCATGTAAACAAATCTGTTTCAGCTTTCATGAGAGACCATGGAATGGGCTCCTTGTACAACAATAACTTGCGTTACTACATGCAAGATATCTACAGAGGAGATGGAGTTCACTTCTCAGATGAGGGCAACAGAATTTTCATTCTGAATTTAAGACTGTGCATTGGTACCTACTTATAAGTACCTAAATGTACCATAAACCCAAAAGCTCTTCTCAGACCTACCCTTCATCTGATCACTCACAATTATTATTTTTTTCTAACTTTTTTCTGTAATTTTCAACAAACTACGCTCAAAGAGCGCTACCCGGTACGCAAACTGGAAGCTAACCGCGCAAAATTCCAAAAAAAAAGTTTTTTCTTCGCACATATGGTCCTCCTCAGCCACCCTCAGAAAACCTAGGGGGTCAAAATACTTGTACCGTGCCCCCTTCTACCCATTCAGAACATTATTTACCCTCCATTTTATATCTTAATTCGACCGAAACACAAAATGGTGGACTCCCGCTACGCTCCTAGTTCGCGGACCGGACCGCTTTCCGGGAAGCGGTCCAAAAAAAAGGTGGGAAAGTAATTCACAGAAAAACGACTGGAGACACTCTCACCAAATATAGATTAGCTTATACTACATAACAATCCCTTTCATTTTCACAAATTTGATTGAAATTCCATTTAGCCATTTAGCCTGTAGACCTCTCTAAATACCGTGAGGTAAATTACTTCACAAAACACATCTGAAGTGTTGGAATTGACAACCAATGAAAATGTTACTTTCATTTTCTACTTTTATTACCTGACATTTGATTGGTTATATACCTGAATATATATAAAGGAAGAGAAGGAAACACAGCCATTTTGACTACTACTTCTTGTTGTATATGTCATTTGGAATATCACTAATCACTTCAACTTGTTTCTAAAGGTAAGTTGTTATTTTTAAAACTGAAGTATATTCTGCACTATAAGTAAATATGGTAAACTTTTACAAATAGTTATATACTATCCCTCTGTAGTAGTTATACATTTAGATAGACTTCACTGTTATAGTTATGGATGGACTTAGACTTCTCTTGTATAATTATAAATTTTCTTACATTAAATCACATACACTTTTTTATATTCCTACTTCCACTCTGATACTATACACTGCCCAAAGATAAATTCACTGATAAAAAATGCCTATCTAAAATTAATCCCAACAGTGCCCTATCTCTACTAATATATATTTTTTAAATCCAAATTTCAGGCAAAATGGAAGGCGAAAACCAAGTTTCTTTTGAAATGGACCTGCAAGAGAGCAGCCAAGAATTGATTGATCCAATTGATCAAATTGACATTGAATTTATGGACGAAACTTTGGACAAAGAACTACTGCAATGTGTCCAAGCAGTAGATGACCTCCTTGAAAATGAGGACATTTTACAACCTCACAGATTGCAAACAATATTCCAAGAAAATAATGACATTTCAGACACTGAAATGTTAGAAAGTTTAATAAATTATGAAACACAAACAAAATAAAAAAAGCTTTAAAAATAAAGAAAACAAAAAAAAAAAAAAACAACAAACAATTAACATACAGTATTTGAAAAGTCTATCATTCTATTATCCTTATAGTACGCTGCCCAGAACGCTTCCCGGTTCGCGTACTAGGCGCTCACCACGCAAAAAAAAAAATATATATATTTTTTGACCCTGCTGGGCCCTTTTAAAACCTCCACATAAAACCTAGGGGGTCAACGAGGATCTACTATGCCCCCTTATGGTAATTTCCCCCTTTGTTTTGGCCTCCTCTTGTCTCTCGATCCTACCGAGAGACAAGATGGCGGCCGCTCCGGACTGTTTAGAATGTTGACAGACACCGGAGAGCCAATCAGCTTCACATCGCAAAGTTCCGTTACGCGAAAAGTACGCGAACCGGATCGCTGCCCGGAGCGCTGTTACAGATATATATCTTACTTTGAACGTTAATTTCTCAAAATCCACTGAAGCACATATATTGAGACCTAGCAAAGGCACATCGGGCTAACAGTCCCTACAATTTTGCCAAGTTTCGTGCAAATCCATTCAGCCGATCGAGCTAAAAGTGAGTCCAACCGTCCTATGGAAATTAACATGGGAAAAACGCGTTTTGGGACCCCCCTTTTTTCTCGGCCCCCCCTCGACGAACACCCCCCAAATTTCCAGGAGCTGCTCAGAAACAAAATGTGCCATTTTCCTGAAAATTTCAGCCGATTCGGTCCACAAACGCCAAAGTTTTTAGACATAGAATTTTCAAAAATCCCATAGGGAAAAAATCCTAACTATATATACCTACTGGCGACCGCCAGTAGGTAATATATATATGTATATATATATATATATATATATATATATATATATATATATATATATATATAGATATATATTACCTACTGGCGGTCGCCAGTAGGTATATATAGTTAGGATTTTTTCCCTATGGGATTTTTGAAAATTCTATGCCTAATAACTTTGGCGTTTGTGGACGGAATCGGCTGAAATTTTCAGGAAAATGGCACATTTTGTTTCTAAGCAGCTCCTGGAAATTTGGGGGGGGTCGTCAAGGGGGGGCCGAGAAAAAAGGGGGGTCCCAAAACGCGTTTTTCCCATGTTAATTTCCATAGGGCGGTTGGACTCACTTTTAGCCCGAACGGCTGAATGGAAAGGGGCGACCACTCGGTCC
Source organism: Lissotriton vulgaris (assembly GCF_964263255.1). Taxonomy (NCBI): domain Eukaryota; kingdom Metazoa; phylum Chordata; class Amphibia; order Caudata; family Salamandridae; genus Lissotriton; species Lissotriton vulgaris. The sequence goes on from NC_141685.1 coordinate 2,051,221,973, forward strand.
CCCCGAACGTATGGCGGAGTACCACGATCCCCCCGGGAAGCCATCTTGGGCGGGAGGCGAGTCTCGGCTGGTATGCCCGAAGCGGCGTAGCCGGGGCGCGCCTTTTCCCGCCCTAGAGTGGGTTGGCCTAGACACTGACGCGGCTGGCCACGCCCTAGGGGCAGGCAGGGGCGGGTTTACGCCCGCCCTGAAGACGGATAAAAGGAGAAGCAAGATCCGAAGGCATCCTCTTGTTCCTGTGCTCTGAAGCTGCACCTCCTCGCTGCACGTGAGCTCGAGACGGAACGAAGAGCCAATTTTGAGCGTTGTAATCGTTCTTGTTTGTTTTTCAGATACTCTGTTGGAGAATGCCGAAGCAGGCGGGAAAGCGCATGACTACTGACCAGATGCTGCGCGTTCTCATGAAGGAGGTGACCGACCTAAAGAGGCGAATGGATAAAGACGAGGAAGGGGGGCCGAAACGTCCTTTGGCGGGAGCAGCCCCGGGAGGGAAAAACAAGAGGCCCAGGAGGGGAGCAGCTGGGGGAGACAACCCGGGTCCCAGTACCCCGCTCGAGGCACCAACTCCCGTGCCGGAGGAAGGGAATCCGATTCCCGTTGTGGTCACCCCCGTGTCCGGGGAAGATATGCCGCCCGAGCTGGCAGCACAGTTAGCAGCGTGGTTGGGAAAAGGTAGCGAGGGCGCCACGGCTGTCGACGCACAGGAGCTAATGAAGCAACTGCGTGAGTCACGGGAAGCAGCGAAGGTGTCCACGCCGGCTGCCGCTGTAGAGAAGCCACAGGGGACGGGTGCAGTAGCAGAGGCAACGTCCGGTGCAGGTAAGCGGCCATTGCCGATTGCGAGGGATGAGTCAGCACCCTCTCGTAGGGAAAAGTTGGGTCAGCATGTTCCTTTGGCTATTAAAGAGAAGATATGGGCAGGGGAGTACGTAAACATCTTCTCGTTGCTTACTGATCACTATGAGATGGAGCATGTTAAGGGCCAGAAGGAGCTCATGCATCCGAGTGTTTGGCGCGCAAAAATGGCCGCCTTTAAGGTAAATGAAAACATTGGCAATTGGGGCCAAGCGTGGGGGTTTTTTACATCGATCTTGGGGGAACGAAGGCCCGATCTGTTACCCGAATTGCCGATTTATCAGTCACGAATCATGGGGTACTCGGTATCACACGAGGGTAATCATTGGTTCTGCTATGATAACCTGTTTAGAAAGGCTAAGGAACATGATAAAAACTTAACGTGGGATTGTTATGATTCTGTGTCATGGTCCAAAATGAAGGAGACTGGTATGTTAAAATTGCCATTAGTAGGGAGTATCGTTGGCGAATCCTCCCGCCAGTATGCGGGGACGCCCTTTCGGTCAGGTGCGGGTACCGACAATTACTCGAAGTCTGCCGGCAATACAGGAAAAAGGGGGGTTTGTTGGAACTTCAACAGGGGTAAATGTACTAGGCCCCAGGGATCGTGCAAATTTAGACACGAATGTAGTGGGTGTGGGCAATCATCCCATCCTGAGTCCACGTGCAGAGCCAAAACGGGTGATAACGGGGGTAGAGGAGGCGCCAAACAGGTCTAACATAGTCCGAGGGGCGCCTTTACCTACCCCGATTGATACCTTGGCAATGATTCCTTGGCTCAGTGAATACCCGGATCGTACTTCTGCTGGGGTGTTGCGGAACGGGTTTTCTTATGGTTTCCGCATCCCAGTGGGGGACTTTCAAGGTGCAGCGAAATGTAAAAATCAGCTATCGGTCTTTCAGCATACGACCGTGGTACAGGATAAGATCAGGAAGGAGGTTACTCGAGGTCGAGTCGCCGGTCCGTTTAGTGTACCACCGGTTCCTAACTTTGTTTGTTCCCCTTTAGGTGTGGTCCCAAAGAAGGACCCGGGTGAGTTTCGGCTGATACATAATTTATCAGCCCCACGTGGTCTTTCCGTAAACGAAGCGATAGACCCGGAAGTGTGTTCGGTGCGGTACGCATCCTTCGATGAGGCCGTAGCCATTTCGAATCGCCTGGGGCCCGGGGCGCTGATGGCAAAATCTGATATCGAGTCAGCGTTCCGGTTGCTCCCGGTACATCCAGACGATCAGCGTCTCTTAGGTTTCATGTTTCAGGGTCATTATTACATGGATAGGTGTATGCCGATGGGGTGCTCTATATCTTGTGCCTATTTCGAAAAATTCAGTAGTTTTCTACAATGGGTCTTCACAAGGAAGACGGGTTTCCAAAATGTGAAGCATTACCTTGATGATTTTTTGTTCCTGGGGGCAGCCGGGGATCCGGAATGTGGGCAGGCTTTGGCGCAGTTTTGTGTCTTGATGAATCAGTTTGGCGTGCCATTGGCACCAGGTAAGACTGTGGGGCCTTCCACTTGCCTCGAGTTTCTGGGGATCGAGTTAGACTCCGCAGAAGGTTGTTTTCGTTTACCAGCTGACAAAGTGTCAAAGTTCAGGACATCCCTGCAAATGTGTATAAGTGGACCTAAGGTTAAGCTGCATCAATTACAGCAGTTAGTTGGCCAGTTGAATTTTGCCCTGAGGGTTATACCAATGGCCCGCCCCTTTTCCCGTTCGATCGCTCAAGCCATGGTCGGCCTGAAGGAGTGCCATCATCGCACAAGGCTCTCGGCAGAGGTCCGCCAGGACATGCGCATTTGGTTGGCATTTCGGGCGGATTTCAATGGTCGAGTCGTCTGGAACAAACCAGCCGTGTCCTCTGAGGAGCTGGGGCTGTGGACAGATTCGGCAGGGAGCATAGGTTTCGGTGCCATCTTCGGCACAAGATGGTCGGCACAAAAGTGGCCGACATGGTGGCATGACAGTGGACTGACAAGTAACATTGCTTTCCTGGAACTTTTCCCCATTTTAGTGGCCCTGAGAACTTGGCCCGAAGGGTTCAAAGATCACTCTGTGGTATTTTGGTCTGACAATATGACCGTGGTCGAGTGTATCAATAGTCAGGCAGCACGATGCAAATGGATTTTGAGACTGCTCAAGGAAATTGTTTTACTGTGTATGCAATTGAATGTGCTATTCAGAGCAAGACATGTCCCAGGGGTAATGAACCAGGCGGCTGATGCACTGTCTCGTTTTCGTATGCAGGCTTTCTGGGGTTTCCTTCCCACAGCGGACCCGGAGCCGGCACCCTTTCCCGAAGCTCTCTGGTCTCTCGGTGCCCCGAACTTCGTAACCTCGTGGGAGAGAGTTTAGCACCCAGGACGAGGAAGGCATATGAAGGGGCGTTCCGGTCCTATTTGGCCTTTTTGGGGACTGATAGAGAGGAGCTTTGGGGCCAGGAAGAGTGGGTGGTGAATTTTCTGATGTCCTTACATCGGGTCGGGAAATCGGTGGCCACGGCTCAGAGGCATCGGGCTGCCATTTCCTTTGTTGCTAGGGCTCACGGGATCCATGACCCGACAGCGTCTTTCGTTGTACAGAAAGCGCTACGGGGGTGGCAACGCCTTGAGGGTCGCAGAGTAGATGAGAGGCGCCCGATAGGTTTGGATAGGCTGGCCCAGTTATTATCCAGACTCCCTGCTACGTGTTCATCTCAGTTTGAGACAGTGTTATTCCGAGCCGCTTTTACGCTGGCATTCCATGGGGCTATGCGGGTAAGCGAACTAGTGGCGAGGAACAAGCAGGATGTGACAGGAGGATTGTGCCAGGAGCACGTCCAGATCAGAGGGGAGACGATGACGGTCTCATTTGTCAGGTCCAAGACCGATCAAAGTGGGATGGGTGACTGCGTAATCATACGCAGGATTCCCGGGTCCTCCATGTGCCCGGTAAGGTGTCTAGAAGATTATTTAGCACGAAGGGTGGCATCATGGGGGGGGACCTTGTTGAGACACGCTGACGCCACCCCACTGACAAAGTTTCAGTTTCAGCGGGTGCTTGTGATGTCGATTGCCGCTGCGGGCTTGAACCCGGGCGAGTTTGGGACCCATTCCTTTCGGATAGGGGCTGCTACAGAAGCTACAGCCAGGGGTCTGGATGTTGAACAAGTTAAACGGGTGGGGCGTTGGTCCTCCAATTGTTATAAAAGGTATGTGCGGTTGCACATGTTGTGAAGCTGTAACAATGTACTCACGCTTCTTGTTTTTGTTTGGTTTTCAGTTGCGCAAGCCTACGAGGCGGGGCGGACTTTGCAGTCGACCCAACACCGGGCCAGCGGTCAGACATCACCGGCTGTGAAAAAGGAGGTGTGGGTTGTGGGCCACTCATACGTGAGACGTGCCGCAGATGTATTCAAGGCAGGTGATATGATTCACGTAGCTGGGGAATACGGGTACAGTGTGTCCTTCTACGGAAGAGGCGGTCTCTGTATTGACCAGTTTCAATCATATTTTGAGGGTTTGCTAGGGCGGACGAGGTCACCGCCGTCTGTAGTCATAGTACATCTTGGGGGTAATGATTTGGTCACCACTGGTAGACGACTTCTTCTTGAGGCGATGCTTTCCACTGTAAGTTGGTTAGCGAGGAGAGTTCCAGGGTGCACAATTGCGTGGTCCCATATGATCCCACGAAAAGTGTGGCGGGGGGCTATTTCGGTTCCTGCCTTAAATCATTCTGTTAGGAAGCTTAATAACAAAGTGAGTAGGTTGTTCCGTTCCAAGACACTGCATTCTATTTCACATGGGTGTATTAATGATGACAGTATGTATTTGGGGGATGGAGTGCATTTGTCTCGGGTGGGGAATGAGTTACTCATAGGAGACTTCTTAGCATGGCTAAAAACGTTACACCATGACCTTTAGGTGGGAGTGTTGTGGGGGGTCCGGATAGCCGGTCAACTATCCGGCCTGTGGCGGTAAGGTCATGATCGGTGAGCACTAATTGGAAGATCCCTATGAGTGGGCGTCACCCAGCACGGATGGGAGCGCTCGGGGGAGGTGGCCATTGGCCCCTCAACGGGGAGGCGGTCCCTTCTAAGGATGGGTCGCCGAAAGAAAAGGAAAGGCGGTCAAGGCCCCTTCCTGGGTAGGAGGGGTTACAGCCCCCTCCTGGGGAATTTCCCGGGGCCAGGACGTCTGCGACGGCAGATGTGGTAAGTTGTGTGGGGTTTGGGGGAGGGTCTACGCTACCTTCTAGATACCTCACACGAGTCCTCGTACGACCTCTAAGTGGCGTCGAGTTTTATTGGGGCCCCCGTCAAGTCAAGGGAAATTGGTAATTGCACTTGAGGTACGCCTCTGGGCCGCCCCTCACAAGTGAGGGCGATATTTCTGGGTTAGGGATCTTGACACCGGTTACGACCTTGCCGTTGGCCCTTAAACGTTAGGATGTACAATTTCAAAATTTCAAGTAAATGTTTTGTAGGATGTTAGTTCGGCTAGGAGAACCTTTGTATTAGAGAATCTGTTAAGGTTAGCCAAACATCGCAATGTGGTAATGAAATTGTACATAATATGAAACTGTTTATTTAATGTTTTAATTTTGTTTCATATTTTAATAAATACGGCCGGGAGGGTTACTCCCTCCCGTCTTCCAAAGACTTCAGAACTGTTTCCGGTTTCCCATCCTTGGGGATTGTGTTGAGAGGGGGTGGCGGGTATCTCAGCCATATGGAAAGTGGCGACCACTCGGTCCCCCCGAACGTATGGCGGAGTACCACGATCCCCCCGGGAAGCCATCTTGGGCGGGAGGCGAGTCTCGGCTGGTATGCCCGAAGCGGCGTAGCCGGGGCGCGCCTTTTCCCGCCCTAGAGTGGGTTGGCCTAGACACTGACGCGGCTGGCCACGCCCTAGGGGCAGGCAGGGGCGGGTTTACGCCCGCCCTGAAGACGGATAAAAGGAGAAGCAAGATCCGAAGGCATCCTCTTGTTCCTGTGCTCTGAAGCTGCACCTCCTCGCTGCACGTGAGCTCGAGACGGAACGAAGAGCCAATTTTGACCCACCCACCAGCCCCTGAGGACAGCAAGTGGTTTTTGAATAAAGTTGATGGATAACTCTGATTTTCGTTTACAGGTTGTGGTATTATCGTGATGATTTTGAGTATGTAATAAAGAATGGTCGATTTGTGTTACGTTTCGCAAATAAAGAAATTCTGCTTTAGTGTTCATTGGTAAGCATGCTTTTAATAAAAGTGTAGTTGCTACTGTCTTTTTAGTTTAGTCATTTAGTTAGCATTGTCGTATTTATTTTGGTCGGGCGGTAAGGTCATGATCGGTGAGCACTAATTGGAAGATCCCTATGAGTGGGCGTCACCCAGCACGGATGGGAGCGCTCGGGGGAGGTGGCCATTGGCCCCTCAACGGGGAGGCGGTCCCTTCTAAGGATGGGTCGCCGAAAGAAAAGGAAAGGCGGTCAAGGCCCCTTCCTGGGTAGGAGGGGTTACAGCCCCCTCCTGGGGAATTTCCCGGGGCCAGGACGTCTGCGACGGCAGATGTGGTAAGTTGTGTGGGGTTTGGGGGAGGGTCTACGCTACCTTCTAGATACCTCACACGAGTCCTCGTACGACCTCTAAGTGGCGTCGAGTTTTATTGGGGCCCCCGTCAAGTCAAGGGAAATTGGTAATTGCACTTGAGGTACGCCTCTGGGCCGCCCCTCACAAGTGAGGGCGATATTTCTGGGTTAGGGATCTTGACACCGGTTACGACCTTGCCATTGGCCCTTAAACGTTAGGATGTACAATTTCAAAATTTCAAGTAAATGTTTTGTAGGATGTTAGTTCGGCTAGGAGAACCTTTGTATTAGAGAATCTGTTAAGGTTAGCCAAACATCGCAATGTGGTAATGAAATTGTACATAATATGAAACTGTTTATTTAATGTTTTAATTTTGTTTCATATTTTAATAAATACGGCCGGGAGGGTTACTCCCTCCCGTCTTCCAAAGACTTCAGAACTGTTTCCGGTTTCCCATCCTTGGGGATTGTGTTGAGAGGGGGTGGCGGGTATCTCAGCCATATGGATTTTCACGAAACTTGGCAAAATTGTAGGGACTGTTAGCCCGATGTGCCTTTGCTAGGTCTCAATATATGTGCTTCAGTGGATTTTGAGAAATTAACGTTTAAATCAAGATATATATCTGTAACAGCGCTCCGGGCAGCGATCCGGTTAGCGAACTTTTCGCGTATCGGAACTTTGCGAAGCGAAGCTGATTGGCTCTTCGGTGTCTGTCAACATTCTAAACAGTCCGGAGCGGCCGCCATCTTGTCTCTCGGTAGGATCGAGAGACAAGAGGAGGCCAAAACAAAGGGAGAAATTACCATAAGGGGGCATAGTAGATCCTCGTTGACCCCCTAAGTTTTATGTGGAGGTTTTAAAAGGGCCTAGGAGGGTCCAAAAAAAAAAATATATATATATTTTTTTGCGTGGTAAGCGCCAAGTTCGCGAGCCGGAAAGCGTTCTGGGCAGCGTACTTTAAGGATAAAAGAATGATAGACTTTTCTAATACTGTATGTTAATTATTTGTTGTTTTTGTTCGTTTTTTTTATTTATTTATTTATTTTGATTTAAAAAAAAATTATTTATTATTTTCATAGTTCATTAAAACTTCCAGCATTATATCATCTGGTATCTCGTCAAACATGGATGTTTCTGTCTCTTGTAAGGTTTGAATAAATTGTTCATCAAAAGATTCATCCATAAAATCTTCATCCACATTTTCTTCAGTTAGAATGTCTTCGGATGTAATGTCGAAGGAAACATTAGTTTTTTCTTGCTCCCCTTCCATTTTTTTGCTGTAAATTGCATAAAAAAATAATTATATTAGAAGAGTTAGGGCACTGTTGGGTTTAAGTTCAGACATGTAGTTCTGTTTTTTTAACAGTGAAGTTAAAGTAAGTAAATTCATAATTATAGCAGAGAAGTGTAAGTCAATCAATAAATGTAACAGAGGAGGTTATCTGTATCTATAACTATAGCAGGGGGACAGTAAATAATTATCAATAAACGTTTTTACAAATTAATTTAAAGTGCCACTTACAAATTATCAAATAACTTTACAGGGAGGTGAAAAGGCTCTTGAAATGTAGTTCAGGAAGTAGCAGTGAAAATGGCTGTGTTTCCTTCTCTTCCTTTATATATATTCAGGTATATAACCAATCAAATGTCAGGTAATAAAAATTGTAAATGAAAGTAAAGTTTTCATTGGTTGTCAATTCCAATATTTTAGATGTGTTTTGTGAAGTAATTTACCTCAGGGTATTTAGATAGGTCTACAGGCTAAATGGCTAAATGAAATTTCAATCAAATTTGTGAGAATGAAAGGGATTGTTATGTAGTATGAGCTAATCTATATTTGGTGAGAGTGTCTCTAGTCGTTTTTCTGCTAATTACTTTCCCACCTTTTTTTAGGACCGCTTTCTGGAAAGCGGCCCGGTTAGCGAACCTTAAGCGTCACAGGAGTCCACCATTTTGTGTTTCGGTCGCATTAAGATACAAGATGGAGGGCAAATAATGTTCAGAATGTGTAGAAGGGGGCACGGTAGACTTATCTTGACCCCCTAGGTTTTCTGAGGGTGGCTGAGGAGGCTTAAATGTGCGGAAAAAAAACATTAAAAAAAAAAATTCCACGAGGTTAGCATTCGGTTAGCGAACCGGGGAGCGTATTTTGTGGAAAATTAGTGAAAAAAGTTAGAAAAAAATAATAATTGTGAGTGATTAGATGAAGGGTAGCTCTGAGAAGAGCTTTTGGGTTTATGGTACATTTAGGTACTTATAAGTAGGTACCAATGCACTTTCTTAAATTCAGAATGAAAATTCTGTTGCCCTCATCTGAGAAGTGAACTCCATCTCCTCTGTAGATATCTTGCATGTAGTAATGCAAGTTATTGTTGTACAGGGAGCCCATTCCATGGTCTCTCATGAAAGCTGAAACAGATTTGTTTACATGCTTCCTCGACTTCTCAATTTGTGGACAAAATTGGTTGGACCACCTCCATTTCTGTCTTTGGCATATATTGGAATATACCAAGGCAGTTTGAGGAAAAAGTGCCATTAATTGCTCAAAGGTGTCCTTTAAAAGCATTTCCAGACCTACCCCTGTCAAAGTGCCCAAATCATTACCTCCACAGTGCACTATTAACAGGTCAGGTTTTGGCAAATGCATAAAGGTTTTCACCAATGGTATCAATTGGTGACATTTTAATCCTCTTTGGCCCAACCACTTAATTTCCACATCTTGTAAATTGAGGTTGGGTAAATTTCTGCTCTCAGCATACCTTTGAGCCCAGTGGATGTAACTATGTCCAACAATCCAGACGTTAAACATGGTGGGAGAAGGTTGTGCTGCAGTCAGATGAAGTGTGGTAATGAAAGGGCAGTTGAAACAGTAGGAGTTTGTAAAGAAAAAAAACTGTGGAGTTCCAATGCTAATGATTCATTAGCAGTGATTGGTGTATTTCCATTTCTGAAAACAGAAAGTTAGGGTGCATGGATGTGTTCTTTGAAAGATGTAATTTGAATGGTCAAGGAAGAAACTTTTAATGAAAGATTGCACTGGATACGCAGGTGCCCTGAGAGTTCAGAGTTCAATTGAAACATTGTTGTGTGAATTTGCAAACATGAGAGGTCTTCCAGGAGGTCGTTGCTATGGAAAAAAGGCAGAGAGGGCAGAGGGGGGAAGGGTTTTGATTTGAAAAAAGTGAGGGAAGAGTTATGATTGGCTAATATGAGAGATATGTCAAATGAATATCTGTATTTCTGTGCTTTCAATAGCTGCAGACTCTGGAGTGCATCCTTTTTCTTCTGCTGAAGACAATTTGGTGTATTTCTGAGACTGTTTTCAAAACTCAAAAAGTATTTGCTAAGGTGAGAAAAGATGTATTTATTTTAGATAGAGAATAGTATGAATTAAGGAGAAAATGATGAAGAAAGCTGTGTTTTTAAACTGTGGATTTGTCTGTAGTGATATAGAAATAGATTTTGTTACTTTGAGAAATTGTAATTGCATATTCGGTGTAGCATTCTGGAATGCAGTTATACAAGTTATTGTTGTATATGAAGCCCATTCCATGGTCTCTTATGTAAGCTGAAACAGATATGTTGTTTATAAAAATAATTTTTGAAATCAATTACATTTCTGCATATGTACTGCTAGAGCTTCATAGCTTGTTTTGGGTCATATTTATAAGGCATTTGAGTGTCTTTGATGTTATTTTTCCTTTTTAAATGGAAAGCATTCCTCATGGGGCAAGTGTCTTGTAAATACGCTCCCACCTGCGCTTGGCAAATTTAGATTTTGATTATGGGAGTTACATAGCCATGTTAATAATGTCGAAAAAATGGTGCTAGGGCATTCCAGAAAACGCTTTCATGTGTCTCAAGGATATTTTCAGTCATTTCCTCTTGAATGCAGGTATACAATTGATTTATATGTTGTGTTTAAAAACGATTCTTTTCTATAATGTTATTTTTTCCTTTTTAAATGGAAAGCGTTCCTCATGGGGCCATGAGCAGTTCTTAGCCATGTTATCCAATGGAGGTGGATAACATGGCTAAAAGCATATGCTGGATAATGCATGAATATCGCTGACTTTTCAGCAATATTGATGCATTGCGGCCGCTTCTTATCGCATTTGCGAGCAGTTCTTAGCCATGTTATCCAATGAGAGGTGGATAACATGGCTAAGAGCATTTGCTGGATAATGCATGAATATTGCTGACTTTTCAGCGATATTCATGCATTGCGGCCGTTTTTTATCGCATTTGCGATAAACCTTGCTAATAGCAAGGTTTATCTGCGATAAAAATCGCCGATGTGCGGCGATAATTTTTGTCTCTAAAGAAGTTATCGCTAGTGGTTGGTAATATACCCCCGCGTTTTTGGTTGCAGGAATCGGGAGGCGGGAGAGTAGCACTGAAATCAGTAGTCTGACGCCTGAATCGGGAGGGTTGGTATGTGTGGATTCTCTACAGCTGGGGCTAGGTGATAGCCTGGGACCGGCCTGGCATCTAAAATGGCTACCGTGAACGACAAAATTGTGGCATTGTAAAAAAGACAAGATGGCGCAGACAATGTTTATCAATAAGGATTCATTTATAACGAAATATTTTATCGCACTGACAAATTGGTTGTCAACAGTTCCTGATTTCCTTCGAATCGAACGTTAACAGACGTGACGCAGCAAAGAAAAAAAAAAACTCACGCACAGCCGCTGGAACACATGTATCAACATATATGAGCCTTCTCAGCCACCCTCAGAAAATATAAGGGATTAGGATACGTCTCCCGCACCCCCTTATACTTAGTAATTTAATTAAAACGAAGCACAAAATGGTCTCCCGCACCCCCTTATACCTATTCCCGTTTCGCCAGCAGTTTGCGGCCCAGTTCGGTGTTCGGAAAGCGCTTCTACCGTGAAAAATATATATTTTTTATTTTCCCCACGGGACCCTTTAAAAACCCCAACAACATTCCTAGGGGGTCAAGAGGGGTATACCTTGCCCCCTTTCATTAAATTCCCCCTTCGTTTTTCACCTCTTCTTCTCTCTCGATCCTACCGAGAGATAAGATGGCGGCCGCTCCGGTCTGTTTAGAATGTTGACAGACACCGGGGAGGCAATCAGCTTCGCATCGCAAAGTTCCGTTTCGCAGGTGGGAGCGTATTTATAAGAAACTTGCACCATGAAGAACGCTTTCCATTTAAAAAGGAAAAATAACATTATAGACACTCATATGCCTTATAAATATGACCCAAAGCAACCTATAAAGCTCTAGCAGTACATATCCAGAAATGTAATTGATTTCAAAAAATCGTTTTTAAACACAGCACATAAATCAATTGTATACCTGCATTCAAGAGGAAATGACTGAAAATGTCCTTGTGATGCAGTGCTGGTGCAAAAGATTTTCTATGTTAAATAATAAGTAGGGCGTTAAGTTTTTGATGACTGTTATTCATTTACTGTTTGTTAATAGTGGTTAATAACATTTTTTATTATATTTTTCCACAGATTCAACTGCAGATCTTTTTTAAATTTGAAAAATGCCTACGAAAAATAGAATTAGAAAGGCTAGAAAACGTCAAAGACAGCAGGATGATGTTTTATTGCAGCAGTCCTCTTCCCCAAATACTTATCAAAACACCAAGAAAGCTCCGGGTAAGAGCACAAAATCATTCTTAAAAAATATTTTTAGTAAAAAAAGTATTTTTCGCCAAAATGTTTCAGTTCAGAAAAAGAAGAGTAATTTAAATGGAAAGGAAAGACCCATCGAAAATGTTATTGGTAGAGGAAGAGATAACTCTGTGCATGATAGTAGAAGGAAACAACAGTTTAGGGACATTCGAAAACGAATGTTCCGTAACAGGATAATAGTTAATTTATTAAGAAATATTAAAAAAGGCCAACAGAAAGCGGCATTTTATAAGAAGAAGAAAAATGTAGAGAAAATTATTGATCATGCTTTTGAAATTAAGCGAAAGTTGTTTATTTTGGTAATCAATAGAATTAGGAAACTAAGCAAGGTAATTTCTGTTTTCAAAACAAACAGTAGATGGAAGAGAGTAGTAAATCGTAGTAACTTTTGTGAAGTTTTTTCCGGAGAATGGATGCATAGTTCAAGTTCTGAGGCATTTTTTAATGAGGAGAGTTATTTTCAGGATAATGATTTGATGTTTGCAGTTGACACCAGTGGTCGAGCTTATGAAGTGAAGGATGGTTGTCCAGTTGAAAAAGAAAAACTTGTGACAACAGAGACAGAAGAGGTGCTAAGTGATGAGGTTTTAGGAAGACGTCCTAAGGGTCCTGTGTACATTTGGAAGTGTAGTTCTATTTGCAGTGTGCGACAGGTTTCCATCAATTTGCTTTGTGATTTTATACGGACATTTAATAAGAAAAGTTTGAAGCAGAAAATGAAGTTGTTGCAAGATTTAGATCCTTGCAGAGTGAGACAAATGACAGGTTTGCGTGGTCATTCACTGGCTTGTCTTTCCAGGAGAGTATGCCAGAGTGTTTTTCATCATTTCAGGATGCTAGCAGTGCATCATAATAAAGTGAGAAAATTAGTGAGAATGTTGTATTATGCTAAGAGTCCAGCAATTATGCTTAAACAATTATGTGCTGCTCTTTTGCATGGTTCTGAAATAGATGTGAAGAATATTTGTGAAGAAATTGAGTTTTGTTACTTTAGTAGTAAAAATGAGAATGTTCAAATTGACCCTGAAGTAGAGGGTAATGTTGAAGATAATGTACAGGTTTCCAGTACAGATAATTTTCAGAAGGAAATTGCCACTTTTCAGATGAAATCAAGTGAGAGGCCTAATTTCACTTGTGTATGTTGTCGACGCACTTATTATAAGAATCAGACTAAGGTAGTGGATTTATATACAAAAAGTGAAAGGGAAAATAATAGTGAATGGAAGGATTTTGCCACATACTTGATGGTAGAAAATTATTTTGATTTAGGATCGGATCAACGTGTGTGTACTTATTGTTGTAATAAATTAAACCAAAACCAGATGCCTGCTAGGGCAGTTCATAATAATCTGGAATTGGTTGAGATTCCTTCTGAATTGAAGGATTTAAATACTTATGAATGTATTTTGATTCAAAGTATCCATCCCTTTCAGGCTATTGTAAGAATGGAGCCAAAGACAGGGAAGTTGCCTCCAGCAGATTTACAGAGAGGATTAAAGGGAAGAGTTGTTTATTTGCCTCTAGATTTGAACAAAAACATTAACACAATTGGAATAGAAAAAGTGGAAGAGGAACCTCTGGTTATCTTAGTTAATGGGGTTCCGACAAAGAATAAGAAAATATGGCAAGATTTAGTGGATGTTAGGAAAGTCAAAAAGGCAACAGTGTATTTGAAGACAAATAATAAGTACTATAAGAATGTATATGTTGCAGAAGAGGAAGTAAGTGATGAAGAGGATACGATTTGTGTGCTGGCCAAATTGAGAAAGTAGAAGCCTCTAAAAGTGAAGAAATATATGAACATTATAGTGTTCATCCTTTGCATTCCAAGGAAGTCATGGGGAATGCTATTGAGTTGTTTCAAATGAAACAAGCTAAAGGGAGTCCCATTAGTGTTTGGGAGGAAAGTTTGGAAGCTCAGTGTTTCCCACAGCTATTTCCCACAGGTCGAGGAGGAAGATATGATGAGCGACCTCATCAAATTCCTGCGTCTGAATACCGGACTTTACGATTGTATGCAGACGATCCTAGGTTTCGTCAATGCATTCCCTATTTGTTTCATCTCCTGTTTGAAAGCGATCTGTCTGGACTGTCATATGCAGTGAACCACATCTTAAAAAGTGGTATACAGATGCGAAATATCTCGGCAAGGGACTTTATGCATAAAGTCAATGTCCAAGACAGTATTTTGGATTCTCACTTAATTAATCTCATGGCGTGTCAGCGTGGTACTAATGAGTACTGGTACCGTCGTCATGGTGATTTAAAATGTATGCTGAGGAACTTAGGAACTCCGACATGGTTCCTCAATCTGAGCTGTGCCGAGTATGGCTGGGAAGACTTACTTGAATTTCTACGAGAGGCAAATGGAAAAATTGAAAACATTGAATTCAAGACACCTGGAGAACTGTGTTCTTTGGATCCTGTGAATGTATGCAGGTACTTCAATCATAGATTTGAAGCTATGATGTCTTTCATCACAAATAAGAAGAATCCACCTCTTGGAGAGGTGTTGGATTTCTTCTGGAGAAAGGAGTACCAAGCAAGAGGTGCTCCTCATATACATATGTTGTTGTGGATCAAGGATGCACCTAAATTTGGAACAGATCCGGATGACTTAGTGATGAATTTCATAGAACAGTATTCTACGTGTGCTGTTCCAAACGCAACGGAGAAGAAAAGCCTAAGAGAACAAGTTCTACGTTTCCAAAGCCATCGTTGTGGAAAGTACTGTCGTCGTAAATTCAGAAACAAGGACAAGTTCTACACCAAATGTCGTTTCAACTTTCCACGACCGGTGATTTCTAAAGGAAAAGTGAACAGTTTGATGTCTTCACTGCGACATAATGTGACGAGGAAATCACCCAAAAATACATACAATTTCAAAAGGAACGAAGAGTCCAAGTACATCAACGACTACAACCCAGTGATTTTGGAAAAACAACTCAACGTTGAGCAGAGGAAAATATATGATGAAGTTACCAAGCAAATTGAGCATGGATTAAGTCATGAGAAGAAAGAGTGCTCATGTACATCGTTGAAGCCTGTCCTACTGTATGTGAGTGGAGAAGCGGGAACTGGAAAAAGTTTCCTCATTAAAGCAATTTCATGCTATCTGCAGGAAAGGACTGAGTCATCGCTGTCTTGTGTTGTCACCGCTCCTACTGGACTTGCAGGGTATACTCAGACATGAGTCCCTTTCTCACTGCTCCATCAGGATTCAAGCAAGCCGGGCCGAAGAAGGCTGAAATGCCAGAAACCGGTCCCCGGTAGCTTGTCTCCTTTCTGGTGAAGAATTGGCTTGGTAGTTTAGTCTGCCCTGTTCCCATGATGCACTGGGCCAGGGACAGACTGATTTGCATATAGCCAGGTTCTGAGCTGGGATGGGGCAGTGAGATAAATAACGGTGATGGATCAAGCCCTGATCTTTGGACTGGGTAAGAGTGGTCTGTTTAACTCAGACACTCTGTTCATCACCACCCCCTTTTTGTAAATCGTTTTTGGCCACTATAGGTGTGGCAGGGTATACTCAGACATGAGTCCCTTTCTCACTGCTCCATCAGGATTCAAGCAAGCCGGGCCGAAGAAGGCTGAAATGCCAGAAACCGGTCCCCGGTAGCTTGTCTCCTTTCTGGTGAAGAATTGGCTTGGTAGTTTAGTCTGCCCTGTTCCCATGATGCACTGGGCCAGGGACAGACTGATTTGCATATAGCCAGGTTCTGAGCTGGGATGGGGCAGTGAGATAAATAACGGTGATGGATCAAGCCCTGATCTTTGGACTGGGTAAGAGTGGTCTGTTTAACTCAGACACTCTGTTCATCACCACCCCCTTTTTGTAAATCGTTTTTGGCCACTATAGGTGTGGCAGGGTATACTCAGACATGAGTCCCTTTCTCACTGCTCCATCAGGATTCAAGCAAGCCGGGCCGAAGAAGGCTGAAATGCCAGAAACCGGTCCCCGGTAGCTTGTCTCCTTTCTGGTGAAGAATTGGCTTGGTAGTTTAGTCTGCCCTGTTCCCATGATGCACTGGGCCAGGGACAGACTGATTTGCATATAGCCAGGTTCTGAGCTGGGATGGGGCAGTGAGATAAATAACGGTGATGGATCAAGCCCTGATCTTTGGACTGGGTAAGAGTGGTCTGTTTAACTCAGACACTCTGTTCATCACCACCCCCTTTTTGTAAATCGTTTTTGGCCACTATAGGTGTGGCAGGGTATACTCAGACATGAGTCCCTTTCTCACTTCTCCATCAGGATTCAAGCAAGCCGGGCCGAAGAAGGCTGAAATGCCAGAAACCGGTCCCCGGTAGCTTGTCTCCTTTCTGGTGAAGAATTGGCTTGGTAGTTTAGTCTGCCCTGTTCCCATGATGCACTGGGCCAGGGACAGACTGATTTGCATATAGCCAGGTTCTGAGCTGGGATGGGGCAGTGAGATAAATAACGGTGATGGATCAAGCCCTGATCTTTGGACTGGGTAAGAGTGGTCTGTTTAACTCAGACACTCTGTTCATCACCACCCCCTTTTTGTAAATCGTTTTTGGCCACTATAGGTGTGGCAGGGTATACTCAGACATGAGTCCCTTTCTCACTGCTCCATCAGGATTCAAGCAAGCCGGGCCGAAGAAGGCTGAAATGCCAGAAACCGGTCCCCGGTAGCTTGTCTCCTTTCTGGTGAAGAATTGGCTTGGTAGTTTAGTCTGCCCTGTTCCCATGATGCACTGGGCCAGGGACAGACTGATTTGCATATAGCCAGGTTCTGAGCTGGGATGGGGCAGTGAGATAAATAACGGTGATGGATCAAGCCCTGATCTTTGGACTGGGTAAGAGTGGTCTGTTTAACTCAGACACTCTGTTCATCACCACCCCCTTTTTGTAAATCGTTTTTGGCCACTATAGGTGTGGCAGGCTATACTCAGACATGAGTCCCTTTCTCACTGCTCCATCAGGATTCAAGCAAGCCGGGCCGAAGAAGGCTGAAATGCCAGAAACCGGTCCCCGGTAGCTTGTCTCCTTTCTGGTGAAGAATTGGCTTGGTAGTTTAGTCTGCCCTGTTCCCATGATGCACTGGGCCAGGGACAGACTGATTTGCATATAGCCAGGTTCTGAGCTGGGATGGGGCAGTGAGATAAATAACGGTGATGGATCAAGCCCTGATCTTTGGACTGGGTAAGAGTGGTCTGTTTAACTCAGACACTCTGTTCATCACCACCCCCTTTTTGTAAATCGTTTTTGGCCACTATAGGTGTGGCAGGGTATACTCAGACATGAGTCCCTTTCTCACTGCTCCATCAGGATTCAAGCAAGCCGGGCCGAAGAAGGCTGAAATGCCAGAAACCGGTCCCCGGTAGCTTGTCTCCTTTCTGGTGAAGAATTGGCTTGGTAGTTTAGTCTGCCCTGTTCCCATGATGCACTGGGCCAGGGACAGACTGATTTGCATATAGCCAGGTTCTGAGCTGGGATGGGGCAGTGAGATAAATAACGGTGATGGATCAAGCCCTGATCTTTGGACTGGGTAAGAGTGGTCTGTTTAACTCAGACACTCTGTTCATCACCACCCCCTTTTTGTAAATCGTTTTTGGCCACTATAGGTGTGGCAGGGTATACTCAGACATGAGTCCCTTTCTCACTGCTCCATCAGGATTCAAGCAAGCCGGGCCGAAGAAGGCTGAAATGCCAGAAACCGTTCCCCGGTAGCTTGTCTCCTTTCTGGTGAAGAATTGGCTTGGTAGTTTAGTCTGCCCTGTTCCCATGATGCACTGGGCCAGGGACAGACTGATTTGCATATAGCCAGGTTCTGAGCTGGGATGGGGCAGTGAGATAAATAACGGTGATGGATCAAGCCCTGATCTTTGGACTGGGTAAGAGTGGTCTGTTTAACTCAGACACTCTGTTCATCACCACCCCCTTTTTGTAAATCGTTTTTGGCCACTATAGGTGTGGCAGGGTATACTCAGACATGAGTCCCTTTCTCACTGCTCCATCAGGATTCAAGCAAGCCGGGCCGAAGAAGGCTGAAATGCCAGAAACCGGTCCCCGGTAGCTTGTCTCCTTTCTGGTGAAGAATTGGCTTGGTAGTTTAGTCTGCCCTGTTCCCATGATGCACTGGGCCAGGGACAGACTGATTTGCATATAGCCAGGTTCTGAGCTGGGATGGGGCAGTGAGATAAATAACGGTGATGGATCAAGCCCTGATCTTTGGACTGGGTAAGAGTGGTCTGTTTAACTCAGACACTCTGTTCATCACCACCCCCTTTTTGTAAATCGTTTTTGGCCACTATAGGTGTGGCAGGGTATACTCAGACATGAGTCCCTTTCTCACTGCTCCATCAGGATTCAAGCAAGCCGGGCCGAAGAAGGCTGAAATGCCAGAAACCGGTCCCCGGTAGCTTGTCTCCTTTCTGGTGAAGAATTGGCTTGGTAGTTTAGTCTGCCCTGTTCCCATGATGCACTGGGCCAGGGACAGACTGATTTGCATATAGCCAGGTTCTGAGCTGGGATGGGGCAGTGAGATAAATAACGGTGATGGATCAAGCCCTGATCTTTGGACTGGGTAAGAGTGGTCTGTTTAACTCAGACACTCTGTTCATCACCACCCCCTTTTTGTAAATCGTTTTTGGCCACTATAGGTGTGGCAGGGTATACTCAGACATGAGTCCCTTTCTCACTGCTCCATCAGGATTCAAGCAAGCCGGGCCGAAGAAGGCTGAAATGCCAGAAACCGGTCCCCGGTAGCTTGTCTCCTTTCTGGTGAAGAATTGGCTTGGTAGTTTAGTCTGCCCTGTTCCCATGATGCACTGGGCCAGGGACAGACTGATTTGCATATAGCCAGGTTCTGAGCTGGGATGGGGCAGTGAGATAAATAACGGTGATGGATCAAGCCCTGATCTTTGGACTGGGTAAGAGTGGTCTGTTTAACTCAGACACTCTGTTCATCACCACCCCCTTTTTGTAAATCGTTTTTGGCCACTATAGGTGTGGCAGGGTATACTCAGACATGAGTCCCTTTCTCACTGCTCCATCAGGATTCAAGCAAGCCGGGCCGAAGAAGGCTGAAATGCCAGAAACCGGTCCCCGGTAGCTTGTCTCCTTTCTGGTGAAGAATTGGCTTGGTAGTTTAGTCTGCCCTGTTCCCATGATGCACTGGGCCAGGGACAGACTGATTTGCATATAGCCAGGTTCTGAGCTGGGATGGGGCAGTGAGATAAATAACGGTGATGGATCAAGCCCTGATCTTTGGACTGGGTAAGAGTGGTCTGTTTAACTCAGACACTCTGTTCATCACCACCCCCTTTTTGTAAATCGTTTTTGGCCACTATAGGTGTGGCAGGGTATACTCAGACATGAGTCCCTTTCTCACTGCTCCATCAGGATTCAAGCAAGCCGGGCCGAAGAAGGCTGAAATGCCAGAAACCGGTCCCCGGTAGCTTGTCTCCTTTCTGGTGAAGAATTGGCTTGGTAGTTTAGTCTGCCCTGTTCCCATGATGCACTGGGCCAGGGACAGACTGATTTGCATATAGCCAGGTTCTGAGCTGGGATGGGGCAGTGAGATAAATAACGGTGATGGATCAAGCCCTGATCTTTGGACTGGGTAAGAGTGGTCTGTTTAACTCAGACACTCTGTTCATCACCACCCCCTTTTTGTAAATCCTACTGGACTTGCAGCACATAACATTAAAGGTATTACTTTGCATCGTCTACTGATGCTGCCGGTGGAGCATGACAACAAATTACAATATCACAAGTTATCTGGGGATGCTTGCTGTGAAGTTTCAAGAGTCTTGAGGAAAATGAAACTACTTATCATTGACGAAGTAAGCATGGTTTCCAATGTCATGCTTGCCTTTGTGCATTTGAGAATGCAAGAAGTACTTAAAACTGAATATGATGTGTTATTTGGTGGCAAACACATCATTGTTTTCGGAGATCTTCTGCAGCTGACACCAGTAAAAGGAGAACCTGTGTTCAAAATACTCACGCATGAAGATACCAGGAAGTGCCTAGGGAGCATTGGCAACGTCAATATATGGTTAAACTTCAATTATGCTGAACTGCATGAAAATATGCGTCAGGCAAAAGATGAAGATTACAAGAATATTCTACAAGATATTAGAATTGGAAAAGTGACCGAGCATGGAAAAGAAGCTTTGAATGCACGATTACTTTCAAATTTATATCCCGAACAAGAGATTGTGGCTGAGAATATTTTTCAGAAAATTACTGAGAAGAAATCCGGAATATGTTTGATGCCAACTCTTGCAGAATGTGCCATCTTCAACAACAAAATGTTGAATTTAGAAAAGCAAGAGATTGTGAAACTTGAAGCTATTGACAAAATAGAGCACATGGGATCAACAATTATTTTGTCAGAAAATTTGAAATCAAAATTGGATTCATTAGAGAAGACTATATCTAAAACAGCGGGTTTTGAAAAGACTTTGAATGTGTGTTTAAATTGCCGAATCATTTTGAGAAGAAATTTACATGTTGAAAGAGGTCTGGTAAATGGATCAATGGGTAATGTTGTTGATTTTGAGAAGTACAGAAATAGAGATGGAATAGAATTTTTAAAAATTAAATTTGATGGCATTGAGGAAGTACAGCTAATTGGTCGTTGTTCTGCTAGGTTTTTGCTTGTTAAAGACTTATATGTTCGCCGTAAACAGTTTCCTGTTTGCTTGGCATATGCGGTAACAATTCATAAATCGCAAGGTTTAAGTGTAGACAGTGCATTGGTGAATATTGGCTGTTCTGTGTTCAAGGAGGGTATGGCATATGTGGCATTGTCACTAGTTAGAACTTTATCAGGATTGTACTTGATTGACTGTGATGTCACAAACATTTGTGCGGATCTAGATTGTGTTAAGGAATACAATAGGTTAAGAAGAGAGTATGCGCCACATTTGCCTCAATATCCTTTGTTTGAGAAACGTGTGGTAGGCCGCAAACGTAGAAATATCTGTAATAGTAGGGAGGTTGTTGCAAAAAGACTAAAAGTCAATGAACCGAAAATTGTTAGCAGAAAGAAAGTGGATTCTGTTGAAGATGTTGTCGGTTTTCAATTTGAAAACAGTTCTGGTGTCAACTGCTATGCAAATGTAGTGTTTAATGTTCTCTTTTCACTAGAGAGTTTAAAAGAACAGATTCTGTTGAATTCAGAACAAATTTTATGCTGTTTATTGAATTCTGTTTTCGAGAAATGTAGCAGTGATCGAACAAAAGTAGAAAGTGTGTCTGAAGTTCGTTATCTGTTAGATGAATGTTCAGGGCAAACAGACTTCTCTGAAAATAATCAGCAAGATTGTCAGGAGTTTTTAATGTATATGCTTGATGTATTGCAAGATGAGGGTGTAGATGTAGATCACCTGTTTGGGCTTTCTTATCAATGGCAGCATGACTGCGAGAATTGTAGGGTATCAAGTACTACTAGTGTAGACTCAGAAAGATTTATATATTTAACTTTGCCAGACAGTAAATCAGTCTCCTTTAATAAGCTAGTAAATGCAGCGGATCACAACATGGAGTGTAGCCAATGTAAATCTGAAATGATGTCAACATTATTTATACGTAGATATGGACAGTATGTCATTTTAATGATTCAACGATGTAGGCCTGATGGATCAAAATTGTCAACTTTAATAAAAAAATTTGTGGCTTCTCAGCTTTCAATATCAGGAAGGACTTTTGTAACTGTAGCAATTATCTATCACGATGGTCCTTCAACAACATCAGGACATTATACAGCTTATTTAAAGTCTCGAAACGGCTGGTCATTCTGCAATGATTCCGTTGTAACTTTCAAAAAAAAATTGCCGTTTGACCTTAAAAATTCTTACCTGGTGTTTTTAAAACCAAAATTTTAATGAAAGAATCTCGGGATTTCCTGTGAAGAATTGCAAAAGGTTCATGAAGTAGAGGGAATGTAAGTCTGCAATGCTGTCTAGATTATTGGTCCAAAACTTTTAATTATAATGTCAATTTAAAAATCCAACTATATAAACCTGATGCAAGTAAGTCTGCTTCATAGTAAGCAGTATCAGTGTCATAGGAAAAGGAGAACATGAGTGACAAAGAAGGGTAAGATATTAGTAGTCCAGGATTGTGAAAATAATCTTAAATGTATTCTTTTTGAAAGTTGCGAAAATAGAAAATGTCGGGATTTGATTGGAAGAATTACAAGAGTAGCGAATCGCGGCAACATGATTTGGCCTAGTGGAAACATGTGATAGAATGAGAGAAGTCTTTTCTTCTATGTAACATATTTTTCGTATCGATGGAGGTTTTCTTTCAGAAAGTGGCGGGCTGAAAATATTTATAGCACAACAGAGTGAATGCTGTTCATAGGAGATCCTTCGACGTCATTGAAAGTAAGTTAATTTTAAGGAGTTTTGAAATCAGATTTCTTAGGTTGTATGGGTTTTTTAAACACAGTCATTTTGATTGTGTTTTTTTTTACCCACTGTTACATGATGAATACGTTCAAGTTACTGATTTAAGTGAAATTTGATACATTCTGAGAACAGCAAAAATAAACCATATAACATGTATAATTAATGTTCTTCTGTTTGTACTTATGATATACATTTAGAAATGTGAGGTAGATATGGAAAAACTGAGTCTTCTGTAAGTGTCAATTTTAATGCTTATAGTGCTGTATTTCCGGGTACTGTTTTTTTTAAAAAAAGGAATAGGCCTCACCTCAAAGAAAGCTCTTCAAAGCACACATCTTATTTGCATCCTGAAACTATCATTTAAAATATTAGAGACAATTTTATGATGGCTTTACATCTTTTTTGCGCTGCTATTGCATCACTATTAAGAGACATCAGCAGTGCAAAAGAAGTACCATGTTCCAAAATAGGTCTCAGTTTATCAGCATGAAGATACTGTTTATTTAAAATATATATTTTTAGGATTATGTAGGGGACGTAGAGAAGCAGAGGCTTCTGTAAATGTCAAAATTGTTGAAAAAGTGTTTCTTCTTGAACCTTTTCCCTTTTCTTTTGTAATTTTTAAATACATGTAGTAATATTTTTGGAAATGTTTGTTTTCTCTTTTACAGATTGAAAGTATGAAAAAATATTTAAAAAAGGTAACAAGAATTATAAGGTAAATGTTTTCTACTCTTTTTACCCGCAATGCACTGCTGATGATGTCACTGACCATGTCATGAATGATGTAATAAGAGGACATGATTTACTTCATTGGTAGGCCTTCACATGCTTTATCTGCTCTGTATTCTTCAACAAGTGTAAAATTGATCTGTAACCCTGAGTAGGTCTCACCTTAAACAAACCTCACGAGACATCACACCTTATCGTCATCCTGAATTAATAAATAGATCTATTAAACACTATCTCTGATTTACTCTCTATAGCTGTCTTTCTTTTTACATTACTCTCTGTTTACTTCCCTTATACTAACTCTTCTTTTTTTAAATAAAATATTTTTTTGGTTCGCTTCAAGTTCGCGAACCGGGCAGCGAACTTGAAGCGAACCAAAAGAAATAGAGCTTGCTAGAGTGTTAAACATTCTAGCAATTTTATTTGAAAAGGGAGGTAGTTCTGAAAAGAACTTTTTTTTATGTTTTTGTTGTTTTATTTATTTTTTTTTTTTTTTTAAGAACATTTTTTGTTTTTTTTGTATTTTTAGAACAGTTTTATGTTTTTTTTGTGTTTTTCATGGAGGGGAAACAACAAAAAAACAGGCATTGAAAAGGGCTCAACAGGAGCAAAGAAAAAATTACTGCTTGGGTGGGTTAGGGCAGTTATGGTTATCAAACACCAAGTTTATTAAGTTTACGCTCATGCTGCCACATGAGAGCATAGCACCACAATGTATGCACGTTAACTTCATGTGCTTGAAGTTTGGCTGTATGTTTGGCACAGTTTCCTGTGCCTCTCTTACAGTCAAAGATATATTAGAAGTTGATTTGGCCACAGGAGTTGTCGGGGGATTATCTTGCAGATCCCTTAACTCTGCCCGGCTGTAATTTAATGGATGCCACCTGACCATATGGCGATGCATAGTATAGTTGCCCATACTATACTTTTTCTCTGTGCCTTGAGATAATCTTTTTTTGCAAATTAGGCAGGTGGAATATTTGGCATTAACCTTCTTCTCCCCTCGAGGAATTGAGAAAAATTGCCAAATGAAACTTGTTTTCCTTCCGGAAACACGGGGCAACTCCTGAATAAATTCAGGTTCATCAGTGTCCTCTTCTTCTAAGTCGTCTTCTTCCTCCTCTCTGTTTGAGATGAATTGAGATGGTGGTCCTCTCTTGTCATGAGGAGGTTGAGGTGGTGGTGGGGGTCCACCAGCTGAAGCAAAGATAGAAGCCATTGCAATCAAAATTGGAAATGGTCTTTCTCTCACCAAGATGAAAGTCAGAGTGAGGAAAGAAGAAGGGGTTTACGTGATTTTGGAAAAGCAAAAGTTCGGAACCAATGAAAAGTGTTATTTGTAGGTCACATGACCTAGTCATACATCATTTGGAAACCAAAAGTGAAATGAACCAATGAAAACTTTGATAAACAAGTCACATGACTTGTTCCGCTCACGTTAAGCGGTGCGCGCCGCGTCCCGCATCGTTTCCGGTTCGCGGTCCCGAGCACTTTCGGGAGCGCTAAAGCGGCGCGTCATAAGACGCATTACGCGACAATGATACGTCGCGCTTCCGCGACGCGTCACAGTTCCGCTAACGTAACGTTTACCGGTTCGCGTACTAGATCGCGGCATCAAGATGAGCTAACGGAAAGCTTCCCGGTTCGCTTACCGGAAGCGAAGAAAAAAAATATTTCAATTAAAATTATCAATAAACATCTAAAATATATTTTGGGTTTTAAAGTAGAATACATTTTACAGCTACAGATGTTAGCTTTTAAAAAACCAATGAAATTCACAGAAAAAACCATAGGTTATAGTCCATATATAGTTAGGAATTTGCATTTACAAAACCTTGAAAATTCAATGAAAAAACCATTGGTTATAGAACATATATAGTTAGGAATTTGCATTTACAAAACCTTATTTTACTCGCATAAAACCATTGAAATTCCATATATAGTTAGATGCGCTAACTATATATCGCGCACCCGCAATCCACTGCTGATGATGTCACATATTACATCATTCATGACATGGTCAGTGACATCACTGATGACATCACTGATGACATCTCAAATGACATCACTGATGACATCACTGGTGACATCTCTAATGACATCACTGATAACATCTCAAATGACATCACTGATGACATCACTGATGACATCTCAAATGACATCACTGATGACATCACTGATGATATCATTCATGTGACAATACAATGCATCTCCTCACACTTTAATATAACCTCTGTTACATCCAGTGTAAAATACAGATTATAATTTTTTAAACCATTGACACACCAATACTAGTTACTACATACACACTCACTGATTCCAATGTCTACACACAGATTCACTCATTCACCCATACAATCATTCATACATACAATCACTCATCTTTACAACACTATCATATGCACTCAAACACCTATACAGACACTCACACTCTGCCATTCATCCATGGAGTTACTCACACACCTAGTCAGTCCTGTAAAGAATCAATCACACTTCCATTTTCTAATCAATACAGTTAAACATAGAGTACCTTACATTTTCAAACATATACTAACACATACTTACTCTCTTATACAATCATTGATACAAGAACACATTGATCTCCACAGAGTCATACATCTCCCAGCCAGCCACACACACACTCAGTCTCCCATACAAATACTTCGACAATCAATCAATAACCCATATAGTTACTCATATAGCTACTGATCAACCCATGCAGCAGTTTACAGAACAACAGACATAATGATGCACAAATTAAGACAGTTTAGTCACTAACCCATGCACTTAGTGAGACACATTTGATCACTCACTCATACAGTCAGTCACGCACCTACTAAATCCTTCATCCAGACACTTCTACATCTACTCATTCTTCAATATGTAAAACATATTTAAACTTTACAGAAACACACAGTCACTGGATGATGTCCTCAGTGATGTCATCAGTGATGTCATTTGAGATGTCATCAGTGATGTCATCAGTGATGTCACTGACCATGTCATGAATGATGTAATATGTGACATCATCAGCAGTGGATTGCAGGTGCGCGATATATAGTTAGCGCATCTAACTATATATGGAATTTCAATGGTTTTATGCGAGTAAAATAAGGTTTTGTAAATGCAAATTCCTAACTATATATGTTCTATAACCAATGGTTTTTTCATTGAATTTTCAAGGTTTTGTAAATGCAAATTCCTAACTATATATGGACTATAACCTATGTTTTTTTCTGTGAATATAGATATATATATAGATATATATATATATATATATATATATATATATATATATATATATATATATATATATGTTATGTTATGTTATGTTATGCGTTTTTATTTGGCACACAGATGCTCCAGCTAAGGAGCGTCCTGGCGCCCGACAATATATATATATATATATATATATATATATATATAAAACTCCAACGAGTCGCCAGCTGCAGCCTTCAGCCAGCGCACAGGTACACAGACTCCAAAGTAATCACCGCAAACCAGTCTTGTGATTTCGATAATTATTTATTCATTCCATATAATGGTGGTCGTGGTGCCAGTCATCAGACGCGTTTCGGATATGCGAATATATATATATATTTTTTATTTTCTCAGGAACTACTGGAGGGATTTACACCATTTAACCAAAAGGGTGATCTGCGTACCAGACCCTACCATTTTCCCAAATTTTGTGTTATTCCGGTCAGCGGTTTGGGCTGTAGCCGTGTCTAATCGTCCTATGGAAATTAACATGGGGAAAACACGTTTTGGGACCCCCTTTTTTCTCGGGCCCCCGCTTGACGAATCTTCCCGAGACTTTCAGGGAAGGAGTAGAGCGGAGCAGAGCAGGCCATCTTCTTTGAGAAATTCGTGAAGATTCAACAACCAGCGCCAAAGTTATTCCCAATAGAATGTTACGGATTTCCTATGGAAACTAGGTCCTAGCTATAACTACCTACTGGCGACCTCTTGTAGGTTATGTATATATATATATATATATATATATATATATATATATATATATATATATATATATATATATTCACTGAAAAAAACATAGGTTTCACACCAGTTATAGTTAGCTGGAAATTTTACTGACATAAAACCATTGAAATTCCCACGTTATAGTTAGTTGGACTCACTATAACTTGCGCGCCTGCAATGCACTGCTGATGACGTCACATATTACATCACTCATGACATGGTCAGTGACATCACTCATGACATCACTGATGACACCATCCAGTGAATGTGTGTCTTTCTGAAAAACATATATGTTTTATATACGTATTTGTAAAGGACGATGGAAGAATAAATGGTTAAATAAGTGTGTAAATGGATGTTTGTTTTTAAAAGAATTGATTGGTTAACTTCCTTATTAAGTGTATCTTAGTGAATACATATATTAGCAAGTAACTTTTAAATATTGAAATGTATGTATCAGTGTTTCACTTTGTGTATAAGTGGCTGTATGGGTTGGTGACTGACTCACTGTTTGTATGTGTTTTGAAGACGGCATATGTACAGGACTGTATGGATGGATGAGTGTGTATATGTGTATGTTAGTGAGTAAACGACTGTCTCACTATTGTCTTTTTTAGTAACGACATATGTTTTAATCTAGTATATGTGAGTATTGATATATATAAGTGAGTATATGTGAGAGTGAGAGATTGTAACAGTTCCTGTTTAAATAAGTATGTGTTTCTATAAGTAATTGTTTAAGAGAGTAAGTATGTGTAAGTTTCCTTAGAAGGAAAGTGGTAGTGTGTGTATAGCTGCATATGCAAATAAATGGATGTTCAAAGGAAAGGATGCATTGCTGGAGTTGCTTCATTTTTGTGACACACTCCAGCAATGCATCACTTTTGCGCTTGCAGATATGTCTGAAATACTGACGTATCTGTAAGAACTACCAACATAATACGTCATAAATTTAATATGACGCATGAGTAGAAGACTGAAGGACTCATTTATGAGGCCATGCATCACTTTAACGCCACCGGAGCGTCACTTTTTGTGACGCACCAGTGCTGTAAAAAATGCACCTTATTCAGTCATATTTACAAAGTGACGCATCTAGGTAGTTGCGTCACTTTGTAAGCCCCTGCGCCACATTATTCCTACGGTGTAATGTATGCAAAAGGGACGTATTGACGCAAGAAAGGGTCGTAGAGGTGACACAGTGAATAAACTGGGGGCCTCATTTATGAAAAGTGCTGCGTGAAAACAGCGATGGGTCACTTTTCAGTGCGGCAGGCGCAAGATTTTGACGCAACAGCGTCCTAAAAGTGACGCAGTGAAATCTCATAGATTTCACTGCGTCACTATTACGAGGCTTTTTGCGGGGAACGCCCCCTCTGCATACATTATACCTGACGCAGGTATAATGTGGCGCAGGGGTTTAAAAATTGAAGCATCTACCTAGATGCGTCACTTTTTAAATATGGAGCAACGAGGCACATTTTTTACACCGTTGGTGCGTCACAAAAAGTGACGCACCGGTGGCGCAAAACTGTCGCAAGGCCTTCATAAATAAGGCCCTGGATTTTCCCCATGCTTCTATCCCCGGTCCGCTCCCTGGTGCGCGTACCGGGTGCTCCCCCCGCGCAAATCGAATTTTTTTATTTTTTTTAAATGCCCCGCGGGACCCTATTTTAGCCCCCACATCAAACCTAGGGGGTCAGGAGGGGTCTACCCTGCCCCCTTATAGTAATTTCCCCCTTTTTTTATGCCACCTCTTGTGTCCTACCGAGACACAAGATGGTGGCCGCTCCGGACTGTTTCGAATGTTTACAGACACCCGTGAGCCAATCAGCTTTCCATGCGCAAGTCCCGTAGCACGCCCGGTGCGCTCCCCGATGCGCGTACCGGGGCGCGCCTATAGATATATATATTTTTTTGAACCTAAATTACTCAAAATCCACTGGAGCACATATCTTGAGACATAACAAAAGCACATCGGGCTACCAGTCCCTACAATTTTGCCAAGTTTGGTGTAAATCCATTCAGCCGTTCGGGCTAAAAGTGAGTTTGACCGCCCTATGGAAATGAACATAGGGAAAACGCGTTTTGGGACCCCCTTTTATCTCGGCCCCCACTTGACGCATCCCCCCTAAACTTTCAGGGAAGGACCGGAGCTCGACGAGGCCATTTTGAGGAAATTTTCAGGCAGATTCGTCAACCGGCGCTAAAGTTATTCCAAATAGAATTTTGAGATTTTGCATTGAAAAAAATCCTAACTATAACTACCTACTGGCGACCGCCAGTAGGATAATATATATATATATATATATATATATATATATATATATATATATATATATATATATATATATATATATATATATATATATATATATATATATATATATATATATATATATATATATATCCATCACTACCAGTTCCCAAAAGTGAAGGGACCACCAGGAAGATTCTTGAGAAAACACTGGTTTATTAACAGCATGCTCGTGGCAAGGAACAGGTAACCATTCCGCAAAGTTGTGGCAGCCAGACGCGTTTCGGGAGGAACCAACTCCCTTCTTCTGTGGCTAAAAGTGCTTGTCAGGTGAACCTGCTGGTTAAGTTACTTGCTGCCCACCACGCCCCTGGGCGGGGACGCGACCGCTCCTGCGGCATTGTGGGTGTTGTAGTTTTTTGCACTATAAATCCCAAGTGGGTGCAGGGTTCAATTGTTATGGCACAAATGTTTGTCCCAAGTGGGTAGAGGGGGTGACTTGCTTCATGCCACGCTGCTTTATTGCTGTCAAAAGTGTCCGCGTGAGCACTTACTGGAATTGTGCTCACACGTCTCCCATCCGATGACGTCAGACATCCGGGTGGAGCTGACTTGAATCCAGAAGCTGGGGGGTCACCTTCGCGACCAGGGCGGCCGCTAACATCCATCACTACCAGTTCCCAAAAGTGAAGGGACCACCAGGAAGATTCTTGAGAAAACACTGGTTTATTAACAGCATGCTCGTGGCAAGGAACAGGTAACCATTCCGCAAAGTTGTGGCAGCCAGACGCGTTTCGGGAGGAACCAACTCCCTTCTTCTGTGGCTAAAAGTGCTTGTCAGGTGAACCTGCTGGTTAAGTTACTTGCTGCCCACCACGCCCCTGGGCGGGGACGCGACCGCTCCTGCGGCATTGTGGGTGTTGTAGTTTTTTGCACTATAAATCCCAAGTGGGTGCAGGGTTCAATTGTTATGGCACAAATGTTTGTCCCAAGTGGGTAGAGGGGGTGACTTGCTTCATGCCACGCTGCTTTATTGCTGTCAAAAGTGTCCGCGTGAGCACTTACTGGAATTGTGCTCACACGTCTCCCATCCGATGACGTCAGACATCCGGGTGGAGCTGACTTGAATCCAGAAGCTGGGGGGTCACCTTCGCGACCAGGGCGGCCGCTAACATCCATCACTACCAGTTCCCAAAAGTGAAGGGACCACCAGGAAGATTCTTGAGAAAACACTGGTTTATTAACAGCATGCTCGTGGCAAGGAACAGGTAACCATTCCGCAAAGTTGTGGCAGCCAGACGCGTTTTGGGAGGAACCAACTCCCTTCTTCTGTGGCTAAAAGTGCTTGTCAGGTGAACCTGCTGGTTAAGTTACTTGCTGCCCACCACGCCCCTGGGCGGGGACGCGACCGCTCCTGCGGCATTGTGGGTGTTGTAGTTTTTTGCACTATAAATCCCAAGTGGGTGCAGGGTTCAATTGTTATGGCACAAATGTTTGTCCCAAGTGGGTAGAGGGGGTGACTTGCTTCATGCCACGCTGCTTTATTGCTGTCAAAAGTGTCCGCGTGAGCACTTACTGGAATTGTGCTCACACGTCTCCCATCCGATGACGTCAGACATCCGGGTGGAGCTGACTTGAATCCAGAAGCTGGGGGGTCACCTTCGCGACCAGGGCGGCCGCTAACATCCATCACTACCAGTTCCCAAAAGTGAAGGGACCACCAGGAAGATTCTTGAGAAAACACTGGTTTATTAACAGCATGCTCGTGGCAAGGAACAGGTAACCATTCCGCAAAGTTGTGGCAGCCAGACGCGTTTCGGGAGGAACCAACTCCCTTCTTCTGTGGCTAAAAGTGCTTGTCAGGTGAACCTGCTGGTTAAGTTACTTGCTGCCCACCACGCCCCTGGGCGGGGACGCGACCGCTCCTGCGGCATTGTGGGTGTTGTAGTTTTTTGCACTATAAATCCCAAGTGGGTGCAGGGTTCAATTGTTATGGCACAAATGTTTGTCCCAAGTGGGTAGAGGGGGTGACTTGCTTCATGCCACGCTGCTTTATTGCTGTCAAAAGTGTCCGCGTGAGCACTTACTGGAATTGTGCTCACACGTCTCCCATCCGATGACGTCAGACATCCGGGTGGAGCTGACTTGAATCCAGAAGCTGGGGGGTCACCTTCGCGACCAGGGCGGCCGCTAACATCCATCACTACCAGTTCCCAAAAGTGAAGGGACCACCAGGAAGATTCTTGAGAAAACACTGGTTTATTAACAGCATGCTCGTGGCAAGGAACAGGTAACCATTCCGCAAAGTTGTGGCAGCCAGACGCGTTTCGGGAGGAACCAACTCCCTTCTTCTGTGGCTAAAAGTGCTTGTCAGGTGAACCTGCTGGTTAAGTTACTTGCTGCCCACCACGCCCCTGGGCGGGGACGCGACCGCTCCTGCGGCATTGTGGGTGTTGTAGTTTTTTGCACTATAAATCCCAAGTGGGTGCAGGGTTCAATTGTTATGGCACAAATGTTTGTCCCAAGTGGGTAGAGGGGGTGACTTGCTTCATGCCACGCTGCTTTATTGCTGTCAAAAGTGTCCGCGTGAGCACTTACTGGAATTGTGCTCACACGTCTCCCATCCGATGACGTCAGACATCCGGGTGGAGCTGACTTGAATCCAGAAGCTGGGGGGTCACCTTCGCGACCAGGGCGGCCGCTAACATCCATCACTACCAGTTCCCAAAAGTGAAGGGACCACCAGGAAGATTCTTGAGAAAACACTGGTTTATTAACAGCATGCTCGTGGCAAGGAACAGGTAACCATTCCGCAAAGTTGTGGCAGCCAGACGCGTTTCGGGAGGAACCAACTCCCTTCTTCTGTGGCTAAAAGTGCTTGTCAGGTGAACCTGCTGGTTAAGTTACTTGCTGCCCACCACGCCCCTGGGCGGGGACGCGACCGCTCCTGCGGCATTGTGGGTGTTGTAGTTTTTTGCACTATAAATCCCAAGTGGGTGCAGGGTTCAATTGTTATGGCACAAATGTTTGTCCCAAGTGGGTAGAGGGGGTGACTTGCTTCATGCCACGCTGCTTTATTGCTGTCAAAAGTGTCCGCGTGAGCACTTACTGGAATTGTGCTCACACGTCTCCCATCCGATGACGTCAGACATCCGGGTGGAGCTGACTTGAATCCAGAAGCTGGGGGGTCACCTTCGCGACCAGGGCGGCCGCTAACATCCATCACTACCAGTTCCCAACAGTGAAGGGACCACCAGGAAGATTCTTGAGAAAACACTGGTTTATTAACAGCATGCTCGTGGCAAGGAACAGGTAACCATTCCGCAAAGTTGTGGCAGCCAGACGCGTTTCGGGAGGAACCAACTCCCTTCTTCTGTGGCTAAAAGTGCTTGTCAGGTGAACCTGCTGGTTAAGTTACTTGCTGCCCCCACTTGACGCATCCCCCCTAAACTTTCAGGGAAGGACCGGAGCTCGACGAGGCCATTTTGAGGAAATTTTCAGGCAGATTCGTCAACCGGCGCTAAAGTTATTCCAAATAGAATTTTGAGATTTTGCATTGAAAAAAATCCTAACTATAACTACCTACTTAAGTTACTTGCTGCCCCCACTTGACGCATCCCCCCTAAACCTATAATGCCGGTATGCTGATGCCGGCGTAATGGACACACCCTCTCGTTCTGGTGCTCCGCAGTAATTCAGCAAATCCTTGGTGTGAGTACTAACAGTGCTAAACTGCGGCGCCCCCCCCAAACGACAAGTGATTGCCAGCTGGCGGTTTTTGCAGTGAGGGGAGAGAGTAGGCAGTATTTATGCTGCCTGATAAGGATACCAGCAGAGGTAGAGCGGGACGATTCGATCAGGACATTGTCTGTGAGTGCTGTACCCAGCGCCATGAATTTGGAGCATCACTTGGTGTTTTGAGTCCGCTTCACTGTATGCCTGGACCGAGTTGGACTACAGCGCCCAGCATGCACTTTGCCCTGATCCCCAACCACACCGGCGCAAAGGAGGAGGAGCCGAGAGACTACCTTAAGGGAGGGGTCTCTGAGTCCAAGGAGGTTACCACCAGCCTGTGAGACCGGCACTGATGACGGCCGAATCCGGCTAGAAACGCGTCTGCCACATAGCGTTTCACGGACTGCGAGGACTGGTTTGTGCTGTGCTCAATAAATCCCCTGTTTGGTATCCGGAGCTGTGTCCATGCTTGTTTTCTGTGGAGAGAAGCAGTGGTATGGATCTATAATGCCGGTATGCTGATGCCGGCGTAATGGACACACCCTCTCGTTCTGGTGCTCCACAGTAATTCAGCAAATCCTTGGTGTGAGTACTAACAGTGCTAAACTGCGGCGCCCCCCCAAACGACAAGTGATTGCCAGCTGGCGGTTTTTGCAGTGAGGGGAGAGAGTAGGCAGTATTTATGCTGCCTGATAAGGATACCAGCAGAGGTAGAGCGGGACGATTCGATCAGGACATTGTCTGCGAGTGCTGTACCCAGCGCCATGAATTTGGAGCATCACTTGGTGTTTTGAGTCCGCTTCACTGTATGCCTGGACCGAGTTGGACTACAGCGCCCAGCATGCACTTTGCCCTGATCCCCAACCACACCGGCGCAAAGGAGGAGGAGCCGAGAGACTACCTTAAGGGAGGGGTCTCTGAGTCCAAGGAGGTTACCACCAGCCTGTGAGACCGGCACTGATGACGGCCGAATCCGGCTAGAAACGCGTCTGCCACATAGCGTTTCACGGACTGCGAGGACTGGTTTGTGCTGTGCTCAATAAATCCCCTGTTTGGTATCCGGAGCTGTGTCCATGCTTGTTTTCTGTGGAGAGAAGCAGTGGTATGGATCTATAATGCCGGTATGCTGATGCCGGCGTAATGGACACACCCTCTCGTTCTGGTGCTCCGCAGTAATTCAGCAAATCCTTGGTGTGAGTACTAACAGTGCTAAACTGCGGCGCCCCCCCAAACGACAAGTGATTGCCAGCTGGCGGTTTTTGCAGTGAGGGGAGAGAGTAGGCAGTATTTATGCTGCCTGATAAGGATACCAGCAGAGGTAGAGCGGGACGATTCGATCAGGACATTGTCTGCGAGTGCTGTACCCAGCGCCATGAATTTGGAGCATCACTTGGTGTTTTGAGTCCGCTTCACTGTATGCCTGGACCGAGTTGGACTACAGCGCCCAGCATGCACTTTGCCCTGATCCCCAACCACACCGGCGCAAAGGAGGAGGAGCCGAGAGACTACCTTAAGGGAGGGGTCTCTGAGTCCAAGGAGGTTACCACCAGCCTGTGAGACCGGCACTGATGACGGCCGAATCCGGCTAGAAACGCGTCTGCCACATAGCGTTTCACGGACTGCGAGGACTGGTTTGTGCTGTGCTCAATAAATCCCCTGTTTGGTATCCGGAGCTGTGTCCATGCTTGTTTTCTGTGGAGAGAAGCAGTGGTATGGATATATATATATATATATATATATATATATATATATATATATATATATATATATATATATATATATATATATATATATATATATATATATATATATATATATATATATATATATATATATATATATATATATATATATATATATATATATATGAAGAAAGATTCCTCCCCAGCCTGCTCTGCGCTTGCAGACACTGCCTCCACGCCAACAAGGAAGAGGACCGGACCAGCAATTCAGCAAAGATGGTATTTTTATTTACAGATTAAAACAGAACCAGCGACGCGTTTCGGGCGGGAAGCCCTTGATCACGCTGCAACATGTTTGTAATCAATTATGCTTTTTTTATAGGTGTATGCAGTGAAATAGGCGCCACCCCCTGGTGACGCCCACCATGATCATGTGGTAAATACTAAACAGTGACAACGCACTACCGCTGATACATAGTTGCTAATGTTGAATGAACATACAAGAATTTTTAACTGGTTAAATCCAAGAAACCATCAACATATACTCAATTATAAAAACATTAAAGTACAATCCTTACATGTTGAATTTCAGTTAAAAGATATATCTCTGTTATGTGCAAATAAGCAATCTAATACATTTAGCATCAAGATTGTAAAGTGCGTGTACCTTTAAAGTGCATAAGTGATAAAAAATTGTGATAAAGTGCAAGAAATAGCGGAAACATATGGAACTACCACTGAAACAAATATCGACAGTTAGGCATCATTTCTCAATGTTTAAATACAAAAATTCATCATCCTAGTCCATAATTATTTCTATTTGAAAGGTCAAATAGAACAATAAGAACCATTTTTTCAAGAAGCTAAGAATAACAGTATGTACAAAAAGATTCGTAATTCATATATATACATACCTATACACATATATATATATATTTCTTTTTACAGGATATGGTGCGAATGCTGCCCAGTTTTGTTAAAGATACTAGTGACTTCGAATTGGAGTGGAATAATGATATGCTATTAATAAGTTTAGATGTAGAGTCTCTCTAAACGAGTATTGCACACACTAGTGGTTTGCAAGCATACTTTTTGAGCAAAAGGTCAGTTGAGTACTATGAGCATAATAAGGTTATCATCAATCTCATAGAATGGTGTCTCAACCACAACTTTTTCCTGTTTGGTAAGGGGAGTGGCTATGGGATCCTGTTTCTCTCCCAGCTACATGTGTTTACACGTAGGCTGTTTGGAGGAACAGGTCCTGAATACCCAGCACAAAGTATGGGTTAAGGAAAAAATTGTGAAATATCTATATAGACGATATTTTCATTCTGTGGCAGGGAGATGAGGATGAAGCATCCATGTTTGTCAATGAGATCAACAATAATTCCCTTAATCTTAACTTCACGTCAAGAATAAGCAAACAGGAAATGGAGTTCATTGACGTGAAGGTTTTTGTCAAGAATGATAGACTAGAAACCACAATTTTCAGAAAGCCCACGGCGGGTAACACCACTCTGCATGCTGCCAGTCTCCATCCCAGACATACAATAAGGAGTATTCCGTTTGGGGAGATACTACGGCTAAAAAGAATATGTAGTTCACCCATTGAGTTTGACAAATGTGTACTGGAAATGAATGCTAGACTCAGGGAGCGGGACTATTCTAACGCTTTATTGCAGTAGGCGTTAACTAAGGCAGAGACGTGCCCTAGGGAGAGTCGTTTGCAGTCAGCTGCAGTAAGCAGTGAAGAGACAGAGATTGTAGTAACACCTACTATCGCCACCTATGACTGTCCTAGGCTAGTCCTTTAAAAACAAAGAAAATAAGATCAGATCAATTATGAAAAAGAATTGGTCTCTTCTGCTAACTGACTCTCTACTAGGCTTGCAGTTGCCTGACAAGCCATTAGTTACTTTTTGAAGGGCAAGATACATGGGATCTCTGCTTGACACTAGTAGCCCAGAAACACGACAGACCAGCATATGGTTAAAGCCTGCCACAGGGTTTTCTCAAGTGTTCCACCTGTAGGGCTTGCAAATTTGGAAGTAACAAAACACAATATCAAACCCCTTTACAACAAAAAGATATTCCCATTGTTGGCAGCTTTAACTGCAAAACTGATTTCGCAGTATATGTACTGACGTGCACCTGCGGCCTTTTCTACATCAGCAGTACTAAATTGCAGGTGCACGTCAGGATCGTACAGCACCTTAGAGCCATCCTGCACAGCGACCCCACTTACCCGGTGGCACGCCATTTTAAGAAAAAACATAATAATGACGTGGCCTGCCTATCGTATTTTGTAGTGGGTGCAGTTCCAAAATTGCATAGGGGTGGTAACAGGGAACAGAAGCTGAGGCAGTTGGAGACTATCATGATCTTAAAATTTGATAGTAAATGGCCAAATGGTTTGAATAATTCTGAGGACATGTATACTTTCCTTTAGGACTCTATCTGTGTTTTGTGCATGATGTTCTGTTCTTGTTGCTACTAAATGGTGTCTGGATACTATATGCCCTGCTTTCTGAGTTTGGCCCAGGCGGAATAATACTGGTGGTTAGGTTCCCTGCCACCAAGTATGGTACTATCTGAAATTCCGGCCGTGGTGCACTTGATATTCTAGTTACTGATTAAAATCCTGTGGGGTAGTCAGGTTCCCTGTTGCCCCACTAAATAGCTTCATTATTTAGTTGTAAATATAATGAAATTCTGCTCTCTCTTCCTGATTTTATATGGTGTTCACACTTGTTATATATTGGATGTAATAGGGTGTTTTTAGAATTGTGATTTTATATGTGATTTTAACAATGAATTTAGGTTTTATCCTGGATTTTATATTGTTATCAACATTTTTAAAACAGTTTCTATATCCTATCATCCTACATGTGGCACTTTATTCTGAAACTTTTTTGACCTTTCATATTTGCACAGCTATTTTTGCACAATTGGTTATGGAGTTACCTCTATCTATATATATAAAAAAATTATGTGATGTTTACAATAGAATGCATATTTTTATAAACTAAAAAATTTTTTTTTTGCACTTTATAATGTTTATTACATTTCCCCCTGAATCGCTAAATTTCGTTTTTTGAAATAATGACGATGGTTAAAGTTTATTATTAAATACTGATGGGTGAGCAAGTAAAGGATTCATCCTGGAAGATTCTGGGCTTACCAGTCTGCTGTTGATATATACTCAGCAATGAGCATGATGCGGAAGTCCGTAAAGAGGCGAGGCAGCGGGAGAGACGCTGCCGATTATTCCTTGTCCTGTTGTTCCGATGGCCATTTTCGTGGATTCCAGGGTCTGGTAAGGGTGCCAGTGGCACCATTGGTTCCTTGTATTTATCGCACTGGATGTTTTCTTGAGGATTCTTTGACCTTCTAGTGGGAAAGGGTCTATTGTCCTTCCTTGGTGTAGAGTTGATGTGAGGGTGGAAGCTCTCTTATGTTATATGCCGCATATCTATATGACCTTTAACAAGCGCATTCACCTCTGTAGTTTCCCTGCGTTGGCGAACGCCAGGTTATAATTTCCTTTACTGGGTTCATGCGAGGGAAACTCCGGGGCATTGCTTGGAACTATTTCAAAGAGCATTGTGTATATTCCCTGCGTTGGTGAACTCTATCTGCTAATATACTAGAGAGTTCTTGCGAGGGAATTATTGACTAAGTACATGTTTGATTGGAGAAACCTTTGATTCTCTTGTTCTTTGCCGTATTAAGGAGAGCGAAGTAACTCTACCTAACTCTGCATTTGTTCTGGACTAATTGGCTTTTGTTGCATGAGAATCACTCTGTGGGATACGCTGTGATTACTATTATATTCATAAGGAGAAAAAGCATCTCTACATTATTTGTTTTGTGACTTTATCTTCCACAGGGGTGCTATTGACTGATGTCTTGAGCTACTACAGTTACCTCTATACTCTCAGCATAATGACTGATGATAAGAGGTGGCACGATCAGCACCCCTGTCAGCTGGCACTGTTATTTTGCTTTACAGGTTAGTGAAAGTATGGGTATTGTGGGAGATTCAGAAAGAGAGAGAAAGGAGTGTAGGTTAATTTAGTAATTGCTTCTTTTGTTTCTGTCTCTTTACAGATCTCCCTCCCTGCTGTCCCCATCTTTTCCTTCCGCCGCTTAACCATCCTTTAGTCTGTGGTTCAATCATATCCAGACTTGGGGCGGTTAGAGGTGGACCCCATAAAGCATCGGTTTGGTTCAATCCTGAGGATACGTTCAGGCCTGGGACACTGTTCCTGCTTTCCGATTCATGCTACAATTGAATCATTTGGAAAAAGGTTATCTGTAAAATATATATATGTATATATATATATATGTGTATATACATATATATATATATATATATATATATATATATATATATATATATATATATATATATATATATATATATATATATATATATATGTACTAGCAGCCCATCCCGACGTTGTCTGGTAGCAATTAGGCTTCAGGGCCACCGCCCACCCCGACGTTGTCCGTGGGTCCCCCGGAGCCTTCCTCCACATATTGCAGTATTATACCTCTATGTGTACGTTTGTAACCTGCACACGTCACTTTTTCCTCCTGTAATGCAGTATTACACCTCTATGTTTACTTTGTACGCTTTTGTAACATGCACACGTAACTTTTTCCTCTTGTAATGCACCGTTTGGCTAACTTTTGTAATGCTCCATTTGCTTCCTTTTGCTCACGATGTACGCTTTTGTAACCTGCACACGTAACTGTTTCCTCCTGTAATGCACCATTTGGCTCACTTTTGTAATGCTCCGTTTGCTTCCTCTTGCTCACGATTGTAATTTTTGCTTCATTTTTCCGCCGCTCACCGCTCCTAAATAAATAAATAAAAAACCTACCTCATCCGCCGTTCACCGCTCCTCCCCGCCTGTCCGCCGCTCCTCACCGACTGTCCGCCGCTCCTCACCACTCCTCCCCACGCCATGTCCGCCGGTCCTCCTTGCGCTCCTGGACGCCGTTCCTCCCCACGCTCCTCACGTCAGCACGCACGTCGTGGCCGGCGCTTCTTACAAGGGACTACTTTTTTTGTGGGTACATTTTTTAAATAACGTATATTTATCAATTTTATATAGCCTATGTCCATTTGCACACACTCACGATTACAACGATGTATCGGGTGTGTGGATTGGTGCTGTGGTTCCCGAGTTTACCTGCCTCAAACGTTCATAATTCTTCCTTTATAATAGTAGTATAGATATATTTATATATTATCCAGTGGTGGTGTTCATATGTTTATATAAATCAATCACCTCCTGTCCTGATCCATCCGAAATTCACCAGGCAGAGACCACGCTCCTTTCAAAGTGATTTTTATTTCGCCATTACTGCAGTTATGTGATCCAGTCAACACCGTACCCTTGCTCACACAACGCGTGGCGGTTCAACTGCCATTTTAAATACCTCCAAAAACCATTACCCACCAGAAAGACTCTTCTTGGACTCAAAATATATAAGTGAGTAACTCAACTCAAACGTTTAAAAAAAATAAACCATAATAAAACATGAGCAAACATTCAGATTCTCCAACAAAACGTAAAAAGATTTTTTTTAATACTAAGCACAGTTTTCAACTAATTTCTAAGCTACTGCCTCAGTATTGTCGTATTTGTAATTTCTTTTTACTTGCATGCTCTGTCTAGGTAACAAATTGAAAGCATCTTTTCTTGTTTCAATACATAATATTTAAATACTCCTTCACATATTGGAAGTAGCATACACCATTATCTTAATTTGTTGTGGTCGGTTGGAGTGCAATCACATAAATGATTAAGAGTCATACTAGTTCCATATCTCTATTGTCTGCTTTATCTAATAACTCTTGCTAAGTTTTTTAGGTGTTTAGTGGCGACAGAATGAGCAGTATATGTTGGATGAATCTGTCATGTACTAGAGATATCATAGATTTATGTTCTGGCCATAAATACCCTTTGTCCTGATCCCTTTGATTTTCAATTATTGAGCCCAACCACCTCTGTTAGGTTGGCAAAATACATGTACCAACCTAAAGATACAATAGAGTCTAAAGGTATGGTCTTGAAAAAATAAAGGTTTATAGCGCAATTAACCGGGAAACTTTCAGTGCAGGTGAATTAAAGGAACACATATAGGTTTTCTTCAACATTCAACCCATTTGGAAATTTGGTGTCGAGATTGATTATATATTTGCATTCCAGTTGACTCAACAATTTCTCTCTATCACCTCCCCTTAGAGATTTAAGGATAGCATCAATCACATAATAAGTGAGGGAGCTTACCTCATATTGTGTATGTCATGTATGTGTCTTGCCACTGGATATGACCAGTCTTTGTTTGTTCCTGCTCTAAGATGTTGGAGGATACAGCAGTGTACTTGCAGAACCATTCTGCCCACATATGCATGTGAGAACATATACCGCTAATTCTGTTTACAGTTATATGATCCTTTTATTCCCACTGGTTTGTTGTTAAACAGTGTTAGGTATTAAGTCATGTGTTTTCCATATTGGCAAGCTTTGCACCGGCGGCCCTTGTGAAAGCCATGACTCTGCTGTTGCCATGTACCTGGTGGGTTAATCTCAGGAGAACTGCGCACTAGAGCATCTTTCATAGAGTATGCTGTCCTGAAAGTAAGTTGCAGTGTCTTCGGAACATGGGGACCTAACGTAGCGTCAGCTCCCACTATATGCCAATGTTTTTGCATGCTTTTTATAATGGTGCCCTCTTGTTAATCATGTATGGTTATCATTCTAATCTTATGGTCTGCCTGGTCTTTTTCATCTCTTTTTTCTGTTTTTTTCAATAAGATGACCTCCCTCTCTCTCAGTTGTACGTTGTTAACAGCTGCTGCCAATATTCTTGAGCATCTCTTCTTTCCCCAAATGCCAATTTTCAATCAGGCTTGTATTTCTTTTGACTCTAAGAAGTTCACCATATGGGATGCTGGCTTTCAAATGCTCAGGATGATAATTATCTGCATGAAGTGTGTAATTTCCAGCAGTTGGTTTTCTGTATAGACATGTTTACAGTTTTCCCTCTTTTACAAAAACTTGGAAATCCA
Organism: Lissotriton vulgaris; assembly: GCF_964263255.1. Taxonomy (NCBI): domain Eukaryota; kingdom Metazoa; phylum Chordata; class Amphibia; order Caudata; family Salamandridae; genus Lissotriton; species Lissotriton vulgaris. The sequence continues at coordinate 2,051,263,920 of NC_141685.1, forward strand.
AAAATTCAACTAGTTATTTACTCACTGAAGAATAAGTTGAGCTGATTAATTTGAACAATAAATTGTTTGGCATATGTCTCTGACCCCTTCCAAATTATAAAAAGGTCATCTATATACCTGAGCTATTTTACCAGATGCTCTTCCCACGTTCTGCTATGTTCTGCGATAAGCACCTACTCCTTCCACCTGCCTACGTGTAAACACGCATCGAGGTCCCACGTATATGCTTGTATATTTGGTTGTTAAACAAAAATAAAGTATTGGTCAAGCACCATTCAATCATGGACAACATCATTTCAGTATGTTTATACAATCTGGCTGGTCTAGACTGTAAGAAATGTTTGACAGCACAAATGTCATTTAAATGCTGTGTATTTGTGTAGAAAGTGGTGAAGTCCAAAATCATTACACAGTAGTCATCATTCCCAGGCAGATCATATATGTGTTTTAGGAAATCACCAGTGTATTTGATATATAATGGTAACCCTCTTACAGATGGTTGCAGGAAGAAATCTATAAACATCAATGCTTTTTTCCAGGAGGCAGCACTTTGCTGAAATATTCGGCCTCCCCGGTGGAGTAGTTGTATCTTTGTGAATTTTTGGCATGAGATACATTACCGGCAATTTGGAAAATCATTCCGTAAATACTTGAATTCATCATCGTTTATTAGCTCTTGTCCTTTCAATTCTTCCAATTTGGTGTGATAGTCTTTCTTCACCTAGTGTACAGTAAAAAGATTGCTTTTTATATAACACTGGGAATCTCTAAGTTGCAGTAAAAAGCTTTGTTGGTATACTTATCCATTGGCTGTATCACGATGTTTCCAACTTTGTCAGCATTGCGAATGACTAGGTCTTATGTTTTTTTAGCTTTAAAAAACAAAACTTTTCATTGAAGGTTTTTTAGCTTCTTAATAAGATTGTGATAGGCAAACAATCAACAGTTCCGTTTTGTCTCTTTCTTGTTGATCTGTTGGTAAAGGATTTTTACTTCACCTGTTACACTTTCGTGAAAGGAATTAATCCTGTGTTTTGGGAGCGGGGGCAAGAAAGTGGATGTGGGTTTAAAAGATGTTACTGTACTGCCATAAACACTTAAACCTTCATGGTCTATAATTTGTTGAATCCCAACTTAATGTGCTGTGCCCAACGTTTCACTATTCAGTTCATGTAGGTCCTTCAGTAGCTCAATTTCGGAGATCTGTAAATTGCTTGGTCCTATTACCGGTATATCTTTCTTGTCTTTTCTTCTTTTTTTATTCTATGAGATTTTGCAAACTTAAGTTTTCTTATGAATTTGTAAAGATCTATCCAAGACTCCACATAATTTGTCTTGTTTCTTGGACAATATGATAGTCCTAAAGATAAAATTCTTTCTTCATTAGCTGTTAATATTACAGATAAAAGGTTAACCACTGTTTCAATCGTTTGCTTGCTTACTTTTTCTTCCATTTTTGTCGTTGTTTTGATGTTGTTCCTGCGAGTGCCCCTTCTTCATTCCTTTTGCTTCTTTTTCCGCATTTGTCTGCCAGATGGTATTGGCCCCTGGGTCTTAGAGTTTGTCTCCTGTCCCTCCATAAAAAAACAAGCTCTTCAGCTACGGACAATTTATTTGCTGCCAAGATTCGAGAAGGAGCACGTTTACTTGCATAAGAATCAGTTTCATATTCTGAGCTATATTCCGAGCCTGTTTCCGGGACTCTACTTTCTTGCAAGTTTCTGTTAGCTTCTATTTGCTTTTGTTTCTCCGGGTTGTTAAAACATCTTTTCAAACGTAAATACCTGCCCTTGCTCGTAATCAATATTGTCACGTTGGAATGTGTGCTCCTTTTGCTCTTTAATGACTTCTTCCTGTTTTTTCAGACGAGAAATCATCTCACTCTTCAATTTTTTTATGTTCTCTTGTTGCTCATGGTTACTAGTTCTGCATGGATTTCATACATTTTTGATGGATGTATGACGTTACAACGCATGCTTTTACCATGCATGCTGTTACAACGCAAGTATTACAATGCAAACCTTTACAACGCATTACACTTGGGGGTGCTGGATAGTGAATAGTTTAATTTACTATTCCAACTCCAGTCCCCGTGGACACTAGGGAAGGTGTTGGATAGTAAATTAAAACTATTTCCTATCCTGGAGCGCCCCCCAGTGTAATGCGTTGTAAAGGTTTTCATTGTAATACTTGCGTTGTAACAGCACTGCGTGGTAAAAGTTTTGTTGTAAAGGATGTTTCCCATTTTTGATTGAAGGTTGATCTGATCAATTTCTCCATATTTAACTATGATCTTCATCAAGCTAAATGCGACATTACTGTCAGCCCACTCCTTAAGCATTTCCATATTAGGACTTTCATAGCTCGGAGCTATCAAAATACTCAAACCTCACGGTATTCTTCCCAGTTCCAAATATTTAGAGAAGGATTTCATTTCCCACCACTTTGCTTGTTCATTTCGCATAAGCTTCTCCAGCTATCATTGATGTTTTAATGTCCGTTTCATTTGCAGTGGCACTGGATCCCTGAGAATGTTGCTCTAACGGCTTGCTTGCTACATTGTTGAACAAAGGTAATGCTGCAGCAGCATTACCTTTGTTCAACAAAGGTAATGCTGCTTTGCACATCAGCAGACATTGTAGCAATGTTATAACTTCAAATAACAGCTTAGGTGTATTTGCTGCTTTAAGGAAGTCATTCAACCCGCCTATTGCATCAAGCAACATTCTTACTTGACAGAAGTGAGTATGGCTCGGGTCCTCCGACTCGCTCCTCCACCAACCGCCCCGGTAGGTCTTTGGTTTCTGCTGAGGTGGGCTGCGTGGCTTTGTTTTCAAAGTCCTCTCTTGTTCAGCGGCTTTCCCGTCTGGATGCAACTGTTGCTGTGCCTCTTGAAGAATGAGGATCTTTGTAATATAGCTTGAAAGGACCTTGTGACATATAAATCACCTCCTGTCCCAATCCATCTGAACTTCATCAGGTACAGCCCACGCTCTTTTCGCAGTGATTTTTATTTTGAAATTTCTGCCGTTATGCATTTCGGTCAACACAGTGACCTTGTTCCCACAACGGGTGGCGGTTCAAGTACCATTTTAAATTCCTCCTCAAACCAATACCCAAAAGAAAGACTCTGAAGTTTGCATATTCTTGGACCTAAAATATAAGTAACTAAACTCAACAAAGTTAGTAACTCAACTCATGTCATGAGTGATGTAATATGTGAGGTCATAAGCAGTACATTGTAGGAATGCAGGTTATAGTAAGCTAACTAACTTTACCTGCTGAATTTCACTGTTTTTGTCAGAGTGAAAACCAAACCTAATTATAACGTCCCTGTAACCTTTGTTTTTTGTCAGTTAATGTCTATTATTTTTTAAATTCCATTTCCTAACTATAATCCCACTGTAACCTTTGGTTTTTTTCAGTGAATTTATAAGTTTTTTTTAAATGCTAAATCCTAACTATAAAGTCCCTGTAACCTTTGATTTTTTCCAGTAATTTTCTATGTTTAATGGTAGTCATGTTTGCAGAGTGGTGGAGCGAGGGCGGGACCTCCAACCACCACTCAGTAATCCCGCCTTGTAGGAATTACAGGAGGTACCAGGAATCCCGGTTCAACCGAGGCCCAAGATGGCGGCCAACATTTAATAGTCGAAGTATTGGCAGCCAAACAAATTTCAGTAGGGTTTCGGTAGGCTCTCAGGATATCTATATTTTTAAAACCTAAATATCTCTGAAACTGCTGAACGAATTGACACCATTTCACAACAAGCAGGCTTTCTGGAACAACATCTTGCTTTATGGCAAATTTGATGTAAATCCACTCAGCAGTTTGTGCTGTTGTCATGTTCCTAAAATGTAAAATCTGCATAGACATAACATGGGGAAAACACGTTTTTGGACCCCTCCTTTTTTAACTGCCGCTGCTTGACGGATCACCCTGAAAACTTTCAACACAGCGGCTGAACCAAAAAGGGGTTGTTTTGTGAAAATTACGTGAAGATTCGCAAGCTGCGCCACAGTTATTGGCAAAACAAAAAATGCTTTTCCTATGGAAACTTTATTTCTAACTATAACTACTGGCGACCGTCAGTAGGTACTATATATATATATGGCGGACGCGCTGGCACAAAATTAAATAAAAAACACTTTTAGCAGCAGCAACTTATGGGTCCACTCCTCGTCCTTTTTAAAGATCGACAGCGGCAGCTGGAAGCGTGGTGATTTTCCAAATATATATATATATATATATATTCTAACTGGCAATATCCACGTGCGGACTCCCACACACAGGATCACGGACACAAGATGAGCTGTAGCCGATTTCAAGATGCTTTTATTTAAACCACAAGGTGCAAGCCACAAGACGTGTTTCGGACACGGACTGTGTCCTTGGTCACTCAAGGTAATGTTGAACAACCGGGAAATTTAAACTCACAAGCACTTTCTGGTCACGTGATCGTCATGGGAAGAGATATGGAAAAGTTACTTATTGAATTGCTATACACAGTCAGGAAAGCTCTATAAGTGCATTCCATGGCTATTGAACATATATCCCGACAATATACATAAACATATCTGAATTGAGAATTTGTATAAATTGTATGTTGATCTTAAATGGATCTTGGGACTACAGAGTTGACTAAACTAATAATTGTTGTTGACTGACATTTAGGCATAGCTTTAAGCACTGTCATAAGTCAATATTATGCCTTTGAAAAATGGTGTTGTATAAAAACATGTGCAAATACACTATATTATATATTGTACAATGTAAATACTAAACTATGCCTGAGGAATATATAACAGTGTCATTTGAATGTGCAAATACGCTGATGTAAACAATTGGATGTGCAAATACGCTGATGTAAACAATTGGTTAATAATAGTATTGTCCACTCCGGTGCAAAATCAAGGATACACAGTATATCTATCTATCTATCTATCTATCTATCTATCTATCTATCTATCTATCTATCTATCTATCTATCTATCTATCTATCTATCTATATATCTATCTATCTATCTATCTATCTATCTATCTATCTATCTATCTATCTATCTATCTATCTATCTATCTCTATATAGTTGTTAAGTGCACAATAAAGTTTTCATGTGCTGAACTTACCTGGTGTGCCGTTTTTTCCTGGATACCAATCACAAAGGTGAACGGAAGCAGAGAGTGATATATATACATATATATATATAGATATTTTAAGCTCACAATTCCTTCGATAACAAAAGAATCGACCGCACTCCACTGGTGCAAAGTAAAGAAACAGGTTTATTTACACCGTTGCAATTCGAGCAGGACGTGTTTCGGCTTCGCGCCTTTTTCTTACTGTTGTGGCACACATTCAGATACAAACATTTCAATAAAGTTTTTCAATTCCATAATGTCATTTCAGATATTTCATTGAAATGAACAAAGCACTAACGATAATCAATTCCTGTGGCGGCCGTCTCAGAGTGTGTTGTAACATGATCGCAAATAAAGGAACATAAAATATAATTAAGCCATGAATCGGCTTTTACTGCATAATTTCCAATTGTTAACACAACAAGCTATACACATATATATTTACAGTTCATTCTGAGTCCAAATTTTTCTGCTGATTATATGAAAGAATATTGATTACATTTCACTTCGTATAAAATCATAAATTCATTATCCACAAATTCATCATGTGAAATCAAGCCTTGGATAGGCATAGACATTCATAATGAAATACGAAACTCTAATCATAATTGCAAATTGATTGTTTGGAGGAAACTAACGTAATGAATCAAAAATTGAATTGGTTGGATCTACAAGTGAACATGATAACAGAGGGAGATAGAAAAGAGAAAAGAAAAGAAAATGATTAGCCTAGATGTATTGATAATTCTTTCCGCCGTGTTCAGGCCTGGTGGTATCTTGGTTTGCAGGTCAATAATGAACCTAGACTCTAACTTATGCAATTGTAATTTTCTATCCCCCCCACAATCTTTAACACCTTGGCTGCTGTGGTTATTTTTCCCCTGTGCTGGAAAATTCTTGATGCCATATATTCATGACGAGCTCAGCTCGTCATCAGCACACGACCACCTTGGCTGATGACGAGCTGAGCTCGTCATCAGCATCGAGGGGGTTAATGGGAATATGGTCAAGACAGAAGAAACTGAGGAGATTACGGTCATTCCGATGTTCTTAATATTCGATGTTGAGATATGTAGAGTTATGTAGAGAGAAAATAGAGTTTCTAAATGCCTGATGTAAGGCTTATGATTTGGGAGGTGAGGGAAGAGAGCCAGAGGGTGGGGGTCAGGGGGGGGGGGTAAAACAGAGGGGCATGGGTATAAGCACGTCCACATCGCAGAGGACATGGTCCTTAAGCCTCATTTTGGGTGGTGGAGGGGTGGGGGGAAGGTGAAGGGTAGGGGGGGAACGAGAAGGGGCGGCTGGGGAGGGAATTGGGTAGGAAAAAGAAAATAATACATGAAGCTAGGTTGAGAAAGAGTCTTTTTGTTAGAGCAGTCAGTAATGCTGTTTTGATTAAATTGGGGACAAATGAAAAAAAAAATCAGATAAGGTTAAATGGCAGGTAGGGGGATTAGGGTAGGCACGTTGAATGTGAGGGGGCTGAACTCATTGGAGAAATGACGATGGGTTGCACAGGAATTACGAGCGCTTCAATGTGATATAGTATGTCCACAAGAGACTCACATAGTATGGTCAAAGAGACACATACTAGAAGAATTAGGATTTAATTTAATTACCTGTACTAAATATTCCGGTGCTGCGAGAGGAGTAGCAATTCTTGCCAAAAAACATATAGCCAATACTGCTAGGATGTTATCTGATGGGTTAGGTCGATGGGCAATCGCAGAATGTCTTGTGGGTCACGTTAAATTTACGATCTGTGCAGTATATGGGGCAAATTTAGATGAAGCAACCATTCTTGAGTATTTGAATGTCGAATTAGCAACTTGGCCCACACCATTGATCCTATGTGGGGATTTTAATATAAACTTACCACCTAATACACTAAATAACGAACACTCGAAGTATATTGGTAGGAAGCCACGTGTGTTTAAAGCTTTACAGGCATTAACGCCGATCATGGGTTAGTGGACGCGTGGACCGTTTTAAGGGGGGTGGCACCCGGATATACTTTTTTCTCTTTTCCCCATCGGACGTTAATCCGCTTAGATAATGTTTTTACTCCTCAACCATTGTTAAATCAGGCAATGATACAAGTATATCCTAGAGTCACCTCGGATCATGGGCCAGTAGTTTTGTCCATTCCTAGTATAGCATCAACTAAGCGGCCAAGGGCCTTCTCTTTTGATCGCAAACTATTAGTGGAACAGCAATTTATTGACCATATGAAACAATGGATAATATTTTTTTCAATATTATTCGAGGCAGTAGCATTGCGGGAGGAGTTTGGGACTGTTTCAAAGCCGCCTTTCGTGGAGAGGCGCTGAGTTACGGTTTATATAATCAAAAAAAGCAGACAGCTGAAATAAAAGAACTATATCAGGAGCTGATAACAGCTGAGGAAGTTCTTATGCAAAATATACAGGATGGGATAGATCCAACAGATCATGTCACGGTAGTGTCACGGCTTAAGGCAAGGCTAAATTTGAGTTGGTCTAAAGAGGCAGCAACATTTTTTTTTATTAAGAAGCAAATTCATTATGAGTATGGCGAGGCAAGTGGCAGATGCCTCGCACAAAAAGTTAGAGCAAGGGAGACAGCCCATCGTATAGACGAAGTACTAGATGTGAATGGTGATTCTGTTAAGGATGATCAGGGAATCTTGGAGGTATTTAGACAGTTTTATGAGACTTTATACCAAAATGATGTATATGATGAGGTAGGGGCTGACACTGTGATCACTAAATATTGTACACGGGATCTGTTGGCGGATGAGATCAAACTATTAGAGGCTCCAATATCATCAGAAGAACTTGAAAAGGCAGTAAATGGGTTAGCGTTAGGGAAGGCGGCGGGGCCAGATAAGCTGCTGTTGGAAATATATAAAACCTTCTTTTCTGTTCTTAAGACATATCTTTTGGTAAAAATGCTAGAGGCAGAGAAAGGGGCAGCTCCTAAAACTTGGAATGAGGCATCTATAGTAGTGTTCCATAAAAAGGGTAAGCCAACGAATAGACCTGGATCATATAGGCCCATCTCGCTTTTAAATGCAGATGGGAAAATATACTCAAAGATTTTAGCCAATAGACTTTCTTCAGTCATCTCAGGATTAGTATCAACAACACAGCATGGGTTTATCCATCAACGCAGTACCACAAATCATGTTAATCGTGTGATCACTTTTCTTGATTATGTGAAAGTTACACGGGAACCATTTTGTTTAATTTTACTAGATGCCGAAAAGGCTTTTGACCCCGTTACATGGTCCTTTTTATGGGATGTTATGAGGAGCCGAGGCTTTGGACCACAGTTTATTAAATCATTACAGACATTGTATTATCAGCCTGTCACCCGTACCAACAATATGGGACTTGAGTCGGCTGTGGTAGAAATTAAAAGAGGTACTAGGCAAGGTTGCTTTTGCTCCCCTCTTTTGTTTTCTATATACATCGAACCTTTTTTAAGGATGCTAGAATCTAGCTCGAGTATACCTCCTTTACTTATACAGTCCTACCAATTTAAGGTATTAGCTTATGCAGACGACGTGGCTGTAGTCACGCCTAATCCAGCTGTAGCGATGCTGGCAATCGAACAACTGGCTACAGGTTTTGGTAGGTTATCTGGCTATAAGTTGAATTCTGCCAAGACTCAGTTACTAAGCGCAAATATTCCGAATTATGTTGATCCAAGGTTGTGTCAAGAAGTTGTATATTTGGGTGTTAAATTACGAACAAGTACAACTACATTGGTCAAAACAAATTGGGATCAACTCCTGGGCGGTGTAAAGAAACAACTAGATCATGCTGAATGTTTGCATCTCTCCCTAGTGGGGAGATGCAGTCTATTAAAAATGATGATACTTCCGCTTATTTTATATCTTTTATGTTGTATATCTTTGGAAGTCCCTAAGGCCAGCTTGGTACAACTACAATCAACTTGTATGAGTTTCATGTGGTCAGGGCGAAAAGCACGACGGGCAAAGCACTTTATGATATTGCCAAAAGAGCTAGGAGGATAGTCTGTACCAGATTTTCTATTATATTATTATGCATGTAGGTTACAAGGGATGGGCATTTTTTTGACAGGAGCAGCACCGGCGCAGCTTGCAGAATGCCCCTCGATATATCAAATGCTATTGGGCGTAAAAGCAAAAAATTGCTTATTCCTGCATTTGGAATGGAGTTATTATAAGCGAACGCGGTTCAAAACTTTAGAAGCAGCATATAAGGTTTGGCGAGCAGTTAGGGATATGTTCGGTTTCGAGAAAATTTCATATTGTACGCCGTTAGTATTGTCAATATTCCTACCAGTTGATCTATGGGATAGAGTGGCAAATAATTGGAGGGGGAGAGGAATAAGAGTGGTAGGAGATTTACATTCTGATGGTATTCTTAAATCTTTTGAACAACTACGGACACAATATCAGCTCCCCAGAGAGAATTTCTTTAAATATCTGCAGATTAGGGCGCATTTAGAGAACAGTGGTACTTCTTTTGAACCAAATCCTCTGATCGAGGGTAATACAAGAGGGGCAAAGCTTGGCATTTTATACAATTTGATGCAAAATACAAAAGCTAACGACATTGAGCAGCAGCATCTTAAATGGGGCGCTAAATTGGGCAGAGAGGATATTCAAATTGAAACTTCTTTGGGTATGGCGAAAGATTTATTCCTGTCTGCAAAGCTCTTTGCACAACACTTTAAATCACTTTTTAATTTATATTACACACCTGATAAGGTGTCTAAATGTCCTGGGGATGCCATAGGAATTTTATTTCGCTGCGGTTACATCTCCGCAAATGATATACATTTTTTTTTTACATGTCCAGCTTCGGCACCCCTCTTGTCGCAGATAGAAAGATGTTTATCAGAAATTGTGGGTAATTTAATTTAATTGTCTGCAACACAGATTCTTTTGGGGGCAGAAATTGGTTTGTTAGATATCGGAACTGCGAAGCAGCATGCTAACTTAATATTTGTAGCGACAGCTGTTTACAGATTATGTATTGCATCGTTCTGGCTACAACAGGAACCACCCTCATTTGTGGAATGGCGGTCTAGGTTTTTTGTAATCCATAATATCGAACATAGTTTATATGCTCTTAAGTGTTTACGGTAAAAGAAACTTGGAGAAAAAATATGGGGCTTAGTCACAAAGTATCTTGAGTTGTAAAATAAGGTTCCATTTTCTCTCTTACGTCATATGACAGAATCAAGTCAAATGTTTTAATGTTTATTGTCCCATACTCTATTGTGATCCGCTTTATATTTTCTGCTCTTTTTTTTTGTTTATTTTCTGATTGCTCATAATATACTTGGTTAAAATTTGTTTGGTGCAAAATATTTTGTCTTGATTTCTGTAATAGTCTAATATGTCATGTTTTTTTTCCTCTTTTTTTGAGATAATCTTTATTGTATTAGAATGACTCATACCAACCGATTCATGTATTTGACAAAAATAAATAAAATAAAAAAAAAAGAATCAAATATTGAATTGATTGGATCCACAAGTGAACATGATAACAGAGGGAGATAGAAAAGAGAAAAGAAAAGAAAATGATTAGCCTAGATGTATTGATAATTCTTCCCGCCGTGTTCAGGCCTGGTGGTATCTTGGTTTGCAGGTCAATAATGAACCTAGACTCTAGCTTACGCAATTGTAATTCTCTATCCCCCCACAATCTTTAATGGGAATATGGTCAAGACAGAAGAAACTGAGGAGGTTACGGTCACTCTGATGTTCTTGGGCAAAATGCCTGGCTACAGGATAATTGGGGTCATTGTGTTCAATGGCTCTTGCATGTTCTAATATCCTTCTTTTGATAGGGTGTATGGTCACTGCCTATATAGTGCAGCTTACACCGGCATTAAAGGCAGTATACACAATAAGGAGTGGTGAAGGTCATAAATGTGTTAATCTTTCTGTTCGAAGTACTACCAGGGGTTTCATAATGGGTGACTTTGGGACTATTTTTACATGCTTTGCAGTGGTGACATTGATCCTGTGAGGTTACCTAATCTTGGGGTTCTTGGGACAGGATCAAAATGACTATGCACAACAAACGATTTTGTCTGTAAATTATCTGTGGAAACTCAGAGATTTCGGTTCCTATAGTGACTTCTGATTTTAGGATATGCCAATTTCATGAGAGAACTTGTTGGACACTTTTAGAGTCCTCAGAGAAAGTTGTAATGAAACAGATAGTGCTTTTAGTAACCGTTTCTTGTTTCTTTCTGTCTTTTAAGAGACATATTCGAGATATTTTCTTGACTTTCTCAAAGGCTTTCGCTAAGATCTGTTCTGAGTAACCCCTTATTTTAAATCTTTCTATGGATTCAAATGCTGCTGTCTCAAAATCCTTTTCCAAGGTGCAGTTTCTTTTAAGCGCAGCAATTCCCCATAGGGGATGCTGTTCTTGAGAGGTTTAGGATGACAGCTGGTTGCCTCCAAAATGGAGTTGCCAGCTGTGGTCTTACAGAATAAGGAAGTGCAGATCTTACCTTCCCTGATTGTAACTTTCAAATCCAGAAAGCCGACTTCAGTGTCACTTATTTGCCCACTGAAGTGTAAATTCAGATTATTGTCATTCAAATGCCTGATGTATGCTTCTGCCATTGCCCTGGTACCCTTCCAGAAAATAAAGAGAACATCGAAGTATCGATGCCAACCGATGATTGATTGGACCCATTGTTGATTGTCATCAGCCCAGGCCATCTGCTTCTCCCACCAGCCCACGAACAAGTTCATGTATCTGGGGGCGAAGCAGGTTCCCATTGCCGGCCCTCTGATCTTTCTGAAGTGTTGTTTTTCAAATACAAATATGTTATTGTTAAGACAGAAGGTATCAACTTCAGTCAACATCTCATTATGTAAGGCACATTTCAATGACCGACTTTTAAGGAAATATTGTACTGCCTGAATGCCCTGATTATGTGCGATGCATGTGTACAGTCCTGTAACATCCAGAACGATCATCAACATTTCTGGTTCCCATATGATATTAGAAATGGTTCTGATGAAATCAGTAGTGTCCCGGATGTACGAGGGCAATGTTTTCACAAAATCAACGAGGAAGAAGTCAATATATTGGGACATTGCTTCCATGAGACTACCTTTAGAAGAGAAAATTGGTCTTCCTGGTGGACGGGGGAGAGTTTTTGTGAATTTTGGGCAAAAGATAAGAAGTCGGTGTAATTGGTTGCGAGCATGTTAGAAATTTCAATTCATCATTGTTCAACATGCCCTGAGTAGCCCATTTGTCAAGTAGATTGTGGTATTGGATAATGCTTTCATTGTACTCTTCCTTACTTATTTTACTGTAACATGTTGCATCGTGCAATTGGCGTAAGGCTTCTGTGCAGTAATGACATCACTGAGTGAGTGTCTCTTTACACTGATTGTATCTAAGGTTATATTAAAGTCGGAAGAGGTTCATCGTATTATCACATGAATGATATCATCAGTGATGTGATCAGTAATGTCAAATGAGATGTCATCAGTGATGTCATCAGTGATGTCATTTGAGATGTCATCAGTGATGTCATTTGAGATGCCATCAGTGATGTCATCAGTGATGTCATTTGAGATGTCATGAGTGATGTCATCAGTGAAGTCACTGACCATGTCATGAATGATGTAATATGTGACATCATCAGCAGTGGATTGCGGGTGCGCGATATATAGTTAGTGCAACTAACTATATATGCGAATTTCAAAGGTTTTTTGCGAGTAAATTAAGGTTTTGTAAATGCCAATCCCTAACTATATATGGTCTATAACCTATGGTTTTTTCAGTGAATTTCAATGGTTTTTTAATAGCAAATATCAAAAGCTGTAAAATGTCAAGTACGTGGTAGGTAAAAACATTTTCGTATTTATGCACGATGATGTGCTTTGAACGCTGCCCTCCCTCCCCCCCTCCTCTTTTCTTTTAGGAGTATTCTCTCTTTGCAGATAGTGAAGGGTAGGTAACACAGGCCTTTGCCCCCGTTGTAATCCGTCGTGCCTGCTTCCCTCTCCATTTGATTGATTGTTATCCTAGCATTTATTGTTTTGGAATTGGTTCTCTTTGGTTCATTCTCTATTTACAAACAAGCACAGAGTCGCAATACTCTGTTTAGTCTTTGCAGATAGTGAAAAATCGTTAAAAAACAAAAGGAATCAAGCAAAATCAGTAGGCCACTAATGGGATCTCTTTTTGACCTCGCTAAAATAGAAACATTATGAACAACCCCTCATGACAAATACGAAACTAGTGAGAGGAACTGAGCTCGACACCATGATGGCTGCAAGACAGCTCGGCTCCGCCGCCCACCCCACCCATAATAACGACAAACACTATGCAACTATTATAAATATATACAACACACCAGCAAAGTAACAGGGTAAAACGTTTTATTAAATAACTATTTACATGGCAGCCTGCTGCAACATCGATCCAAACAAGCCTTTGTATTTGGGACTCAAAAAAAACAATCAATAGTAAGATTTTCATAGGTGAGTGTAGGTTCATAGTTTTCCATCCACAGACTAAAAGCCTGGAGTGGGAGTGAAAGAACAATAAATAGGTAAGAAGGAAAGCAGAGGCTGTGGGAAGGACTCTGGATATGGTATGTTGCTTGGTCCCTGAGATGCTTCGATGTCACTGCCTTGCACAAATGGCATAAGTCCTGGATGTTGGGTGCCATAGTTGAGGGTTCGGAGCAGCGCTTGTAACACTGTCTGAAGCTTATTTGCACCTGCTGCATTTTCACTATTCTCAAAGTAAGTGGGGGCTGTTTGTGGACCTGACTGCATTGGAAAACAATGTGATGCGGTGCCTCCCTGAACCGCTTGACGGAGGCCCCCGAGATAATTGCGCCTGCTCCACACCTTGCCCCACAATCCGTTTGACCTGAAGACACGTCCTGCGGTGCCCTGGTCCGACCATCACATATACCTGCGCCAGGAGACGGCGTGGGGTGCAGTAGAAGGGAGAGGCGGCGCGAACCAGCCTCCCCCACCTCCCCAGGTGGAGATTTCTCAGCTACACCCCAGCGCTTCACTCGACCAGCAGACTTGCGCCCACTCTTGTGACACAGTGCCTCGCTCGGCCAGCTGAATTGCGCCTGCTCTTGCTATTACAACGTCTCACCCGCCATCCAACGGAATTGCACCCAATCTTGGGGTACAGCGACAGGCGGCTGCTACGGAGCTCACGAAATGGCGGTGGACTCCACAGACTTGGACCTGGCCTGCAAAGATGGCTCTGGGCAACCGTGGAACTCGGACGCTTGACTGCTAGGGCATGGGCCCCATTCCCAAAAGAGTCCCCTCAGCCTTGAAGATTCTACAACAGTCACCGGGACCCCCGACTCTCGTAAACTTCCGGTGGGGAGCGACTGCCATGATTGCTCGCGGAATGGCAACAACGTAGCCACAAGATGGTGGTGCTCTCATGCTGATGCCAGCTTCAGTCTGAAACATCCAGAAACACTGTAGACTACCAATTCGATCAGTTCCGGTGGAGCCCCAACGTGACCCGGTAGAGAAGAACTTGCCCTCCCCTCTTTGATTGATGGTTCTTGTTGCCTGTCCCTTCTCTTGTCATTTAACAGAACTTTTGGACTGCTGAAAGGGGTTGTGTTCCGACCGCTGGTTGGTGGAGACATTTAGACTATATTCTGGACCTGCGTTGTCGCGTAATGCGTCATATGACGTGCCGCGTTAGCGCACCCGGAAGTGGTCTGGTGCGCGAGGCGCAGCTTCCCGGAAACGATCCAGAGTGCGGCACGCAGCGCGTAACGTAAGCATAACAGGTCATGTGACTTGTTAATAAAACTTTTCATTGGTTCATTTTACTTTTGTTATTCTAATGATGAAAGGCTTGGTCATATGACCTAAAAATAACTTTTCATTGCTTTCGAATATTTTTTTTTCCCAAATGATAAAAGCCCCACCTTGTTTTTTCTCACTCTGACTTGTAAAGCAAAGGACCCAGATGCATTTACAGTTTATCACTAACAATGTTCCAGGCTAATGTATTTTCCCGGGAAATTTACAACTGTCCTGCAAGTAAAATATTCCTATTTCGAGAAAAAGGGCGTTTCTTCGTCCCATGAGGGAGCCGTTGAACAAAAGAGGCTCGGCCTGCTGTCTTAGTCGCTGATAGGCATGAATATCAGATTCTTATCGATCACTTTAAGTTGCAGGAGTGGAAAACACAACAGCCCTTGACCATTTATCCTTACTGCGTTCCTGCGTATTATACCTTTTAACCGTCATGTAATTGGACTGCTTTATTTCACTTGCCTTTTACTGATTCGTAAACAGTGGCTATTATTCAAAACTTTACCAATGTAGGCACTACTACCATGTTTTGTTTTAAAAACCTTTATTGTGAAAATGTCAGTATACAAATACGGGCCTATAACCACGTGGGCTGGCCACGGAGCAAACTGGAATCGTATATGATGAGGGGACATTTACACTGTAGAAGAACGTAACGGGCGACCCATTAGGTTTCAAGTACTAAGGTGTCTAACATTTGCGGAATCGGTGAACGTACATTTTATAATTAAAGTACGACAGGGCCAGTTACAATAAAATTATCTAGATATACATTTGCGGGCAAGTACCATGGGTGACGTTAATTCGAACTTTCAATAGTACAGTAATCAATAACACATCAGAACTTAATATCAATAGGGATGTCCAAATGTTCAATCAATTCTCGTCCCCGCCCGCCATGTGCTTCAAAACTGCATACGTATCTCGTGATATCAAGGTTGGGCAACCAGTACACAACAAGGAGTTACGAGTTCAATTTATACCGGCGCCATTTTGGGCGAGGCCGGGCAGGTCCAGGATATAGTCAAAATGTCTCCACCAACCAGCGGTCGGACCAGAAAACCTTTCGGCAGTCAAAAAAGGTTCTGTTAAATGACAACAGAAGAGATAGGCAACAAGAACAATCAGTCAAAAGAGGGGACTCTTTTGTGAATGGGGCCCATGCCCTAGCAGGCAAGCGTCCAAGTTCCAAGGTGTCCCAGGGCCATTTTAGTGGACCAGGCCCAAATCCAAAGAGCTGGCCACCATTTTGAGAGTCCTGTTGCAGCCGGCTATCGCTGCACCACAAGAGTAGCCGCAATTCAGCTGGATTGCGGGTGAGTCACTGTACCGCAAGAGCGGGCGGAACTCAGCTGGAAGGCGAGTGAAACGCTAAGAGGTGCCCCACTGCAGATGAGGTGCCTCCACCTGGGGAGGAGGGAGAGGCCCGTTTGTGCTGCCTCCCCCCCCCCCCCGGGCACCCCACGCCGTCTTTCGGCGCAGCATTGTAGGATGGCCACACCAGTGAAACTTGCTGGACACCACCTCGGAGCCATCAGGATCTCGGCGCATTCGAGTCACTGTACCGCAAGAGCGGGAGAAACTCAGCTGGATGGCGGGCGAGACGCTGTATCGCAAGAGCGGGCGGAACTCAGCTGGATGGCGAGTGAAACGGTAAGGGGCGCCGCACTGCACATCAGGTGCATCCACCTGGGGAGGAGGGAGAGGCCCGTTTGCGCTGCCCCCCCCACCCCCCCCCCGGGCCCCCCACGCCGTCTTTCGGCGCAGCATTGTAGGATGGCCACACCAGTGCGGCAACTTGCTGGACACCACCTCGGTGCCATCCGGATCTCGGCGCGTTGTGCTGCCTTCGGCCTATTCGCACACTGGTCCGCTACTGACGCCGCCTCACAGGCCAACGGATTTTGTAGGCTTTTATAGCCCAAAGCCGCATAACAGGTCATGTGACTTCTTTATAAAACTTTTCATTGGTTCATTTTACTTTTGGTTTCCTAATGATGAAATGCTTGATCATATGACCTAAAAATAACACTTTTCATTGAATTAAAACATTTTTTTTTCCCAAACGATGAAAGCCCCACCTTTTTTTTTCTCACTCGGCAATCCAAAAAGGTTCCGTTAGATGACAACAGAGGGGACAGGCAACAAGAACCATCAGTCAAAAGAGGGGAGGGCAAGTTCTTCCCTACCAGGTCACGTTGAGGCTCCAATTGATAGTCTACAGTGTTTCTGGATGTTTCAGACTGAAGCTGGCGTCAGCATGAGAGCACCACCATCTCGTAGCTCCGTCGTGGCCATTCCGCAAGCAATCATGGCAGCCGCTCCCCACCGGAAGCCTGCGAGAGTCTGGGGCCCCCATGACTTTTGAAGAATCTTCAAGGCTGAGGGGACGCTTTCGAGAATGGGGCCCAAGCCCTAGCAGACAAATGTCCGAGTTCAAATGTGTCCCAGGGCCATTTTAGTGGACCAGGCCCAAATCTGAAGAGCCAGCCGCCATTTTAAGAGTCCTGTGGCAGCCGCCTATCGCTGCACCGCAAGAGTGGGCGCAACTCAGCTGAATGGCGGATGAGGCACAGTGCCGCAAAAGCGGGCTCTAAACAACTGGATGGCGAGTGAAATGCTAAAGGGGCGCCCCACTGCAGCAGAGGAGCATCCACCTGGGGAGGCCCGTTCACGCCGCCTCCCCCCCCCCCCCCCACGGGGCGCCCCATGCCGTTTTTCGGCGCAGCATTGTAGGATGCCAAGACCAGTGCGGCAAGTAAAGGACATCACCTGGGTGCCGTCCAGATCTCAGCGCGTTGTGCTGCCTTCGGACTATTCGCACAACAGACCGCTACTGACGAGGCACAGTGCAGCAAAAGCGGGCGGAAAACCGCTGAATGGCAAATGAAACGCTAAAGGGGCGCCCCACTGCAGCAGAGGAGCATCCACCTGGGGGAGGCCCGTTCACGCCGCTTCCCCCCCCCCAAGGGGCGCCCCACGCCGTTTTTCGGCGCAGCATTGTAGGATGCCAAGACCAGTGCGGCAAGTAAAGGACATCACCTGGGTGCCGTCCAGATCTCAGCGCGTTGTGCTGCCTTCGGACTATTCGCACAACAGACCGCTACTGACACCAAAAACAGCAACCCATTGTTGCTTTGTTTAAAAAAATTTTTTTTTAACGTGTTTACTGTTTTTGGTGCGTTGTATATATTTATACGTTATTAAAGTGTTATAATCCTACTACTTTGTTGGAGTGCTATATATTTTTAATGTGACACATAATTGTGAAGACTTTGATGTACAAAAAGTCATCCCTGGAATCTTCCGCTTCAGGCTCGGTCCCACACACCCTCACAGTGAGAATCCCCTCCCCAATCACAATACAGGATCGTTATCAGATAGTAGGAAGGCGTGTGGTGTGACGGATCTCATGGGGTGGGGGCCTTGATCTACTGTAACTCCTTTGAAGAGGGGTGATTCTTTACAGTTGAGGCCATAAACTACATCCTCAAGGCTAGGTGATAGCCTGGGACCAGCCTGGACAATCGGACACAGAGGAAGAAGAGTGTCAGAGGGTGCGGTAGCGAATAGGGTGAAAGGGAGGTGTCGGGCGGGCATGGGGTGTGATTCTCAGGGAAGAGCAGCGTAGATGGGGGGAGGTTTATGGCCCATGCATGAAAGAGAGAGCGGGGGTGACCAGTGCGTGGGGGAGATGCTTGCGAGGGTGGGGAGCCATGCTGAGGATCGGCGGCGTGCAGAGAGTGGGTCTGGTCAAGGCATCTAAAATGGCTGCCGTGCACGACAAAAGTGTGGCATTGTAAAAAAAGCAAGATGGCGCAGACAATGTTTATCAATACGGATTAGTTTATAACAATTATTTTTAACAATATATTTACTCGCAGTGTCAAAATGGCGGTCAACACTTCCTGATTTCCTTCGAATCGAACGTTAACAGACGTCACGCAGCAAAAAAAAAAAACGCTCACGCGCAGCCGCTGGACGACAAGTATCAACGTATATGAGCATCCTCAGCCACCCTCAGAAAACATAGGGGGTCAGGATACATCTCCCGTACCCCCTTATACCCATTTCTCACATTGTTTTTCCTCCATCTTGTAATTTAATTAAAACTAAACACAAAATGGCGAATTTCCGTTTCCGGGAAGCGCTTCTACCGCAAAAAATCAAATTTTTTTTATTTGCCCCACGGGACCCTTTAATAACCCCAACATCATTCCTAGGGGGTCAAGAAGGGTCTACCTTGCCCCCTTTCATTAAATTACCCCTTCGTTTTTCTCCTCCTCTTGTCTCTCGATCCTACCGAGAGACGAGATGGCGGCCGTTCCGGACTGTTTAGAATGTTGACAGACACCGGAGAACCAATCAGCTTCGCTTCGCAAAGTTCCGTTACGCGAAAAGTTCGCGAACCGGAGCGCACCCGGGACGCTGTCACAGATATATCTGTTTTTTAAAACGTTAATTTCTCAAAATCCACTGGAGCACATATCTTGAGACCTAGCAAAGGCACATCGGGCTAACAGTCCCTACAATTTTGCCAAGTTTCGTGCAAATCCATTCAGCCGTTCGAGCTAAAAGTGAGGCCAAACGCCCTATGGAAAAATGAATGGGAAAAACGCATTTTGGGACCCCCCTTTTTTCTCGGCCCCCCCTTGACGAAACCCCCCCAATTTTCACAAACAAAATGTGCCATTTTCCTGCAAATTTCAGCCGATTCCGTCCACAAACGCCAAAGTTATTAGACATAGAATTTTCAAAAGTCCCATAGAGAAAAAATCCTAACTATATATACCTACTGGCGACCGCCAGTAGGTAATATATATATATACGGACGGATACGGACCACAGGATCGTTGCAAGAATATTTATTGTGCAAATGCATACAATATGGTCAACATTGAAGACAGACTCACTGATAAAAACTATGAGTCTTTTTTTAATGAACAGTACTAAAAATGAACCATAAAATCATGAGACCACAAAACCGATTTTAAGATATACAATATTATCTTACAATTAAATCAGTTAAAAATAAATTCATGTTAAGATAGATGCAATTACGCCTTCACAGTTGTTTAAATGTGCAAAATATTGTATATGTGCAAATTGTGCAAAAAAGTGATTCAGTAAAACCTGTGTTAAAATTTGGACAGCAGACCAACAATTGACTTTTGACAATTGGCATATGTGTAACACCATACGTTCCTGTATAAATACATAACTTACTAGTGCCATTGTTAATGGACACTAGTTGGAACATGGGTTACTGGAGCCCCAGTAACCCGGTACTAAGCCTTTTGGATATAAATCTAAATATAGAGAATTGTGGTGGTCCCGTTGATATCACCCTAATAGATTGATTTTGATCAACACTTGGTAGAATATTGGTTTAAATACCAGAATTCATCATGTTTAGAGCATGCAAAATCATGATACTGTTTATAAATAGACTCAATAGGTGGAAAGTAGAGTGTCACATTGATTTCTGCCGACAAACCCTGATCTTCACACACATAAATAATTCAATACATATGAAATAAATATTATATAAGCAAGGCAATGAAATCCATGACAGATAGAATCTGCTTAAATATTCATATATGCAGTAAATAAATACGTGTAAAAAGCCACTGGAATGTCAATAAATAATCAATAAATCCAATTATAAAATCCACAATCATAAAATCTCATGAATATTACTCTTAAAGTGTGTCTAAAAATCACAGTATAAGTAGGTCGACAATCTGGAATATCTACAAACATGTAAAAAGATCTTCTGTTACATTCAAACGAAAGGGCTGTTCTGTGTTCAGTTCTAAACTGTATTTAGTTTCCAACTGGCATAGGTTTTCTTCTCTGTTTCCGCCTCTCCTACTAGCTGGGATTGAGTCTATAACAAAATATCTAAGATCTTTACTTTTAGACTCATGTTTGGCTTTAAAATGCCGCGCAACTGGATATGTATTGTCCTGATTGTTATTTGCCCTCAAGTGCTGTAATATTATTTTATGTACTTGGAGCTTACTGCTCCCTACATAAAGAAGGTTGCATGGACATGATAATACATATATTGCAAATTCGGTCTGACATGTGAGTAATTTTCCAATTTTATGTTTTTTCTCATCAAAGGGAGTAATGAATGGTTGTTTTATTCTCACCCTGTTGGCATGCCTTAAATGTTTTGCAATTAAAAAAGCCAGTATGGGTTTGTAGCCAGTTAGTTGACTCATTGACTTCAGGGCTGGTTTTGACTAAATTGTCTCTCATGGAGCGACTTCTGCTGTAGGTTATGGACGGTCTTTTAGGTAATTTGGGACCTATTATTGGGTCACTGAGGACCAAAGGCCAGTTGCGAGATATTATAGATTCAATCTTTTTACGCTGCTAACTATATTGAATTATAATTGTAAATTCCTTATCAGTTTCATAAGTGTTAGTTAGTGTTAGTTTCTGCTCTAATAGATAAGGTATTGGTTCTAGATTCTGTCTCCAACAGTAACTCATATCTACTCTTCCGCATAGATTTATTGATGGCATTATCTATGACCAGTTTCGAGTATCCCCGTACTTTAAACCTCTGTTTGCTCTCAGTCTGGGCTATAAGTAAATCATTGTCCTTACTGTGAATACGCCTCAGCCGAAGCATTTCACCATAAGCGATACTGGTTACTAGGTGTTTGACATGGGAGCTACTCGCATGAAATGTTGAGTTGCCCACGGTTTCCTCACTTACTCACTGTCAACATATATATATATATATATATATATATATATACATATATATTACCTACTGGCTATCGACAGTAGGTATATATAGTTAGGATTTATTCCCTATG
The DNA here is from genome assembly GCF_964263255.1 of Lissotriton vulgaris. NCBI lineage: Eukaryota > Metazoa > Chordata > Amphibia > Caudata > Salamandridae > Lissotriton > Lissotriton vulgaris. The sequence continues at coordinate 2,051,285,728 of NC_141685.1, forward strand.
GGATTTTTGAAAATTCTATGTCTAATAACTTTGGGGTTTGTGGACGGAATCGGCTGAAATTTTCAGGAAAATGGCACATTTTGTTTCTGAGCAGCCCTTGAAAATTTGGGGGGGTTTTGTCGAGGGGGGGCCGAGAAAAAAGGGGGGTCCCAAAACGCGTTTTTCCCATGTTAATTTCCATAGGGCGGTTGGACTCACTTTTAGCTCGAACGGCTGAATGGATTTGCACGAAACTTGGCAAAATTGTAGGGACTGTTAGCCCGATGTGCCTTTGCTAGGTCTCAATATATGTGCTCCAGTAGTTTTTGAGAAATTAACGTTCAAAACAAGATATATATCTGTAACAGCGCTCCGGACTGCGCTCCGGTTCGCTTACTTTTCGCGAAACGGAACTTTGCGCGCAGAAAGCTGATTGGCTCTCCGGTGTCTGTCAACATTCTAAACAGTCCGGAGCGGCCGCCATCTTATCTCTCGGTAGGATCGAGAGAGAAGAAGAGGTGAAAAACGAAGGGGGAATTTAATGAAAGGGGGCAAGGTATACCCCTCTTGACCCCCTAGGAATGTTGTTGGGGTTATTAAAGGGTCCCGTGGGGAAAATAAAAAAAAATGATTTTTCACGGTAGAAGCGCTTCACGGGCCGCGAACTGGGCCGCAAACTGGTAGCGAAACGGGAATTCGCCATTTTGTGCTTCGTTTTAATTAAATTACTAGGTATAAGGGGGTGCGGGAGACGTATCCTAATCCCCTATGTTTCCTGAGGGTGGCTGAGGAGGCTCATATATGTTGATACATCTCTTCCAGCGGCTGTGCGTGAGCTTTTTTTTTTTTTTGCTGCGTGACGTCTGTTAACGTTTGATTCGATGGAAATCAGGAAGTGTTGACCGCCAATTTGTCACTGCGATAAAATATTTTGTTATAAATGAATCCTTATTGATAAACATTGTCTGCGCCATCTTGCCTTTTTTCCAATGCCACAATTTTGTCGTGCACGGCAGCCATTTTAGATGCCAGGCTGGTCCAGGCTATCACCTACCCCTGCGGATGTAGTTTATGGCCCCAGCTGTAGAGAATCCAGACATGCCAACCCTCCCGATTCAGGCGTGAGACTACTGATTTCAGTGCTAGTCTCCCGCCTCCCGATTTCTGAAAGCAAAAACCCGGGGGCATATTACCAACAACTAGCGATAATTTTTGTCTCTAACTTGTTTAGAGACAAAAATTATCGCCGCACATCGGCGATTTTTATCGCAGATAAACCTTGCTATTAGCAAGGTTTATCGCAAATGCGATAAAAAATGGCCGCAATGCATGAATATCGCAGAAAAGTCAGCGATATTCATGTATTATCGAGCAAATGCTCTTAGCCATGTTATCCACCGCCCATTGGATAACATGGCTAAGAACTGCTCAGGTCAGGTGTTAGCTTTTGGAGATATTCGCGCTTAGCGCGAATATCTCCAAAAGTTGGTAATAGGAGATAGCGATGTTAGGGACTGTTTCCAGTCGCTAACATCTTGGCACGCCCACTTTGCATGTCATTAGTGATAAATATCACTGACATGTAAAGCGGGGCCCAAGATGGTCGCTATCTCCTTTTAGCTGTCACTAACTGGTGTTAGCGACAGCTTGGTAATAGGGAGATAATTTTATCTCCGCTTTCTTGGCTTTTAAAGCCAAAAAAGCGGAGATAAACCCCCTTGATAATATGCCCCACGATTCCTTGGGGGTTTCAGCTGACAAGGCTTGGTATTGTGTTACGTGGTAATTCTTCCAGGAAACGTCAGAGGGTCGATGCAGGGGTTCTAGAAGGGGTGATAAACCATTTAAGCCTCATGAACAAGCGCATGGTCTTTTAAAGATCTGTGAAGTACTCGGGGCGGCGGTGTGTGTGTGTCCTCTTTCAGGAGCGGGCGGGGGGGGGGGCACTGCCAGCAACTTCCAAGCCAGGCAGTGTTCAATAGTTGCATCACCCTTTCTCTGCCTGCTATTGCGCTCCATGCTTCGGAAAGGTAAGAAAAAGAACGTGCATTTGAGTTTGAAATGTCCGATCCTGTAGCAGTACACTTGCAAAGCCCACACATGACAATAACCCGATTCAAGGCCCCATTCACCCGTTTAAAAAAAAATATATAACACTCCAACTAAGTAGGATTATAAAACTTTATTAACTTTTAAATATAACGAACGGAACAAAAACTGTAAAAACATTTAAACATTTTTCACAAAAAAAAGCAACAATGGTCAGAAGCTGTCTTTTGTGCGAATAGTCCCAAGGCAGCACAACGTGCTGAGTTCTGGACGGCACCCAGGTGATGTCACCTGGGTGCCGCACTGGTTTTTGGGATCCTACAATGCAGCAAAGAAAAACAGCGTGGGGCGTCCAGGGTGGTGCGGAGGGAGGCCTCGTCAGTAGCGGTCTGTTGTGCGAATAGTCCCAAGGCAGCAGAACGCACTGAGATGTTGATGGCACCCAGGTGATGTCCAGTAAACTGCCGCACTGGTTTTGGTATCTTACAATGCTGCTCCGAAAATTGGCGTGGGGCGGCCGGGGGGGGGGGGGGCGTGGGGGAGGCGGCGTGAACGGGCCTCCCCAGGTGGCGGCCATCCAGCTGAGTTGCGCCCGCTCTTGCGGCTACAGCGTCTCGCTCACCATGTTGTTGAGTTGCTCCCACTCTTGCAGTGCAGCGATAGGCGGCTGCCACATGACTCTTAAAATGGCGGACGGCTCTTCGGTTTTGGGCCTGGTCCACTAAAATGGCCCTGGGACACCTTGGAACTCGGACGCTTGCCTGCTAGGGCTTGGGCTCCATTCTCGAAAAGCGTCCCCTCAGCCGTGAAGATTCTACAAAAGTCTTGGGGGCCCTCGACTCCTGCAGGCTTCCGGTGGGGAGCGGCTGCCATGATTGCTCGCGGAATGACCACGACGGAGCCACGAGATGGTGGTGCTCTCATGCTGACGCCAGCTTCAGTCTGAATCATCCAGAAACAAGGTGGGGCTTTCATCGTTTGGGAAAAAAAAATGTTCTAAACCAATGAAAAGTGTTATTTTTAGGTCATATGACCAAGCCTTCCATCTTTAGGAAACCAAAAGTAAAATGAACCAATGAAAAGTTTTATAAACAAGTCACATGACCTGTTATGCGGCATAGGGCTACAAAAAGCGTAGAAAATCCGTTGGTACGTGAGGCGGCGTCAGTAGCGGACCGATGTGTGAATAGGCCGAAGGCAGCACAACGCGCCGAGATCCGGATGGCACCGAGGTGGTGTCCAGCAAATTGCCGCACTGGTGTGGCCATCCTACAATGCTGCGCCGAAAGACGGCGTGTCCAGCTGAGTTCCGGTCACTCTTGCGGTACAGTGACTCGAACGCGCCGAGATCCGGATGGCACCGAGGTTGTGTCCAGCAAGTTGCCGCACTGGTGTGGCCATCCTACAATGCTGTGCCGAAAGTCGGCGTGGGGTGCCCCGTTGGCTTATGAGGTGATGTCAGTAGTGGACCGATGTGTGAATAGGTCGGAACCAGCACAAGGCGCCAAGATCCGAATGGCAAGTCCTGGATGTTGAGTGCCATAGTTGAGAGTTCTGAGCAGTGCTTGTAAGACTATCTGAAGCTTATTTGCACCTGCTGCAGCTTCACTATTGCCCAAGGTGGTGTCCAGCAAATTGCTGCACTGGTGTGGCCATCCTACAATGCTGCGCCGAAAGACGGCGTGTTCAGCTGAGTTCCGGTCACTCTTGCGGTACAGTGACTCGAACGCTCCGAGATCCGGATGGCACCGAGGTGGTGTCCAGCAAGTTGCCGCACTGGTGTGGCCATCCTACAATGCTGCGCCGAAAGTCAGTGTGGGGTGCCCCGTTGGCTTATGAGGTGATGTCAGTAGTGGACCGATGTGTGAATAGGTCGGAACCAGCACAAGGCGCCCTGCACTGTTGAGCTTTTTTCAATGCCTGTTTTTTGTTGTTTCCCCTCCATCAAAAACAAAAAAAATATATAAAACTGTGCAAAAATACAAAAAAATGTTTAGAAAAGCAGTGCTTGTAAGACTGTCTGAAGCTCTTTTGCACCTGCTGCAGCTTCACTATTGCCCTGGTGTGGCCAAAGATCGCCCATGACATAGGCGGCCGGCTCCCGAGGTCCGGCGGAACTTTTTTCCTTTTCCTTTCTGCTTCTTGTCCCACAATCCGTTTCACCTGAAGACACGACCAGGTTCCTGAATGTGTGCAGGGGGACGCTATTGATTGAATGAAAATGGCGGCTTGACACAAAGCTGACTCAAGCGTTGCTGTTGATGCTATACAGACAAAAATTGGTTTTCAGTTTGTACATTCTTCAGGATTTTTTTTTCCATCCAAGGCTGATTGAGAGTTTGTAGAAAAATGGCTTCAGATTTTCCACATATTACTCTTCAACATTCTTCCTAAATGTAACAATGTGAGACTCACTAGGAGAACGGCTGTTTATCTTTCCTTTCAAAATGCTGCCAACAATATTTTCTGAATGGAAGACACCATCTTGTAGCATAAAGGGCCGATTGTTGGTGGAGACATTTTGACTATATCTTGGACCTGCCCGGCCTCGCCCAAAATGGCGCCGGTATAAATGGGACTCGTAACTCCTTGCCCGCAAATGTATATCTAGAAAATTTTATTGTAAGTGGCCCTGTCTTATTTTAATTACAAAATGTACGTCCACCGATTCCGCAACTGTTAGACACCTTAGTTCTTGCAACCTAATGGCCCGCTCGTTACGTTCCTCTACAGTGTAAATGTCTCCTCATCATATACGATTTCAGTTTGCTCCGTGGCCGGCCCACGTGGTTATAGGCCCGTATTTGTATACTGACATTTTCACAATAAAGGTTTTTAAAACAAAACATGGTAGTAGTATTTACATTGGTAAAGTTTTTACTTTTAGTCACTGTTTTCGAATCAGTAAAAGGCAAGTGAAATAAAGCAGTCCAATTACATGACGGATAAAAGGTATAATATGTAGGAACGTAGTAAAGATAAATGGTCAAGGGCAGTTGTGTTTTCCACTCCTGCAACATAAAGTGATCGATAAGAATCTGATAATCAGGCGTATCGGCGACTAAGACAGCAGGGCGAGTCTCTTTTACTCAACGGCTCCGTCATGGAACGAAGAAACGCCCTTTTTCTCGAAAAAGGAATAAATTTTACTTGCAGGACAGTTGTAAATTTTCCGGGAAAGTACATCAGCCTGGAATATTATAACATATATGTTTAAAAAAAATAAATGTTCGAAAACAATAAAAAGCGTAATTTTTAGGTCATATGACCAAGCTTTTCATCATTAAAATAACAAAAGTAAAATGAACCAATGAAAAGTTTTATTAACAAGTCACATGACCTGTTATGCTTACGTTACGCGCTGCGCACCGCGCCCCGGATCACTTCCGGGTGCGCTAACGCGGCGTGTCATATAACGCATTACGCGACAACGTAGGTCAAGAATATAGTCAAAATGTCTCCACCAACCAGCGTTCGGAACACAACCCCTTTCAGCAGTCCAAAAGGTTCTGTTAAATGACAACAGAGGGGACTGGCAACAAGAACCATCAGTCAAAGAGGGGAGGGCAAGTTCTTCTCTTCCGGGTCATGTTGGGGCGCTACCGGAACTGATCGAATTGGTAGTCTACAGTGTTTCTGGATGTTTCAGAATAAAGCTGGCGTCAGCATGAGAGCACTACCATCTCGTAGCTCCGTCGTGGCCATTCCACGAGCAGACATGGCAGCCGCTCCCCACCAGAAGCCTGCGGGAGTCGGGGGCCCCCAAGACTTTTGTAGAATCTTCACGGCTGAGGGGACGCTTTCGAGAATGGGACCCAAGCCCTATCAGGGAAGCGTCCGAGTTCCAAGGTGTCCCAGGGCCATTTTAGTGGACCAGGCCCAAAACCGAAGAGCCGGCCGCCATTTTGAGAGTCCTGTGGCAGCCGCCTATCGCTGCACCGCAAGAGCGGGAGCAACTTAACTACATGGTGAGCGAGACGCTGTAGTCGCAAGAGCGGGCGGAAAACAGCTGAAAGGCGGAAGAGGCACAGTGTAGCAAAAGCGGGCGGAATGGCAACTAAAACGGTAAAGGGGCGCCCCACTACAGCGTGTCTTCAGGTCAAACGGATTGTGGGACAAAGTTCAGAATAGAAGAGTCATCAAAAGGCAAAAAGTTCCACCGGACCCCGGGAGCCGGCCGCCTATGTCGGGGGCGATCTCAGGCTACACCAGTGCTATAAGACTTGGGGAGGGGGTCGGAGCCAAGCGTCTTCTCCGAGTCCGTGCCATCACACCGCCCCTCGGGGGCCTCCGTCAAGCGGTTTAGGGAGGTACCATATAACATTGTTTTCAAATGCAGTCAGGTCCACAAACGACCCTCACTTACTTTGAGAATAGTGAAGCTGCAGTAGGTGGAAATAAGCTTCAGACAGTCTTACAAGCACTGCGTTTGTAAACATTTTTTGATTTTTTTGTATTTTTGCACAGTTTTATATTTTTTGTTTGTTTTTGATGGAGGGGAAACAACAAAGCACAGGCATTGAAAAAGGCTCAAACTCAGAACTCTGAACTATGGCACCCAACATCCAGGACTTGCCATCCGGATCTTGGCGCCTTGTGCTGCTTCCGACCTATTCACACATCGGTCCACTACTGACATCATCTTATAAACCAACGTTATGTAAATAGTTATTTAATAAAATGTTTTACCCTGTTTCTTTGCTGGTGTGTTGTCTATATTTTTAATATTTGCATAGGGTTTGTCGTTATTTTGGGCGAGATGGGTGACGGAGCCGAGCTGTCTTGCAGCCCTCATGGTGTGGAGCTCAGTTCATCTCACTATTTTCGTATTTCTCATGAAGGGTTGTTTATAATATTTCTATTTTAGCGAGGTCAAAAAGAGATCCAATTAGTGGCCTACTGATTTTGCTCGATTACTTTTATTTTTTTACACGATTTTTCACGATCTGCAAAGACTAAACAGAGTATTGCCACTTTGTGCTTGTTTGTAAATAGAGAATGAACCAAAGAGAATCAATTGTAAAACAGTAAATGCTTGGATAATAATCAATCAAATGGAGAGACAAGCAGGCAGGACGGATTACAACGGGGGTAAAGGCCTGCGTTAACTACTCTTCACTATCTGCAAAGAGAGAGTACTACTAAGAGAAAAGAGGGGAGGGGGGCAGCGTTCAAAGCACATCAGCGTGCATAAACACGAAAAAGTTTTTATCTATCACGTACTTGACATTTTAAAGCTTTTCATATTTGCTATTAAAAAACCATTGAAATTCACTGAAAAAACCATAGGTTATAGTCGATATATAGTTAGGAATTTGCATTTACAAAACCTTGAAAATTCAATGAAAAAACCATTGGTTTTAGGCCATATATAGTTAGGGATTTGCATTTACAAAACCTTATTTTACTCGCATAAAACCATTGAAATTCCATATATAGTTAGATGCGCTAACTATATATCGCGCACCCGCAATCCACTGCTGATGATGTCACATATTACATCATTCATGACATGGTCAGTGACATCACTGATGACATCACTGATGACAACTCAAATGACATCACTGACAACATCACAGATGACATCATTCATGTGTTAATACGATGAACCTCTACAGACTCTGATATAACCTTAGATACACTCAGTGAAAACAGACACTCACAGATTGTCACTCATCCATGGAGTTACTCATACACCTAGACAGTCATGCAAAGAATCAATCACACCTCCAATTCCTCAACTATACAGTTATACACACCTTACTTATTGAAACATATTCTAACACATATTTACTCTCTTATACAATCACTGATACAAGTTTTCAATGATCCATGCAGCTACTCACACATTCACTGGCTCTTAAACACAGTAATTTATATATGTCAACTCTCGCATGTACTGTGTTTTACATATGTACTTACTTTGACATGTAGCATTGAGATATCCAATCACTCACCAATACACTCATGCACACAGTCAACCACCCATACAGCTGTTTCCACATGCAGTTTTGAACCCATACATCTAGTGAATCAGCTGTTCACACATCTATGCACAGAGTCACACACCTCCCAGCCACTCACACACATACTCAGTCTCCCATACAAATACTTGGGCAACCAATCAATAACCCATATAGTTACTCATATAGCTACTGATCAACACATGCAGCAGTTTACAGAACAACAGATATAATGATGCACAAATTAATACAGTTTAATCACTAACCCATGCACTCAGTGAGACACATTTAATCACTCCCTCATACAATCAGTTGCACCTACTAAATCCTTCATCCAGACATTTATACATCCACTCATTCTTCAATATGTAAGACATATTTTAACTTTACAGAAACATACAGTCACTGGATGTTGTCATCAGTGATGTAATCAGTGATGTCACTGACCATGTCATGAATGATGTAATATGTGACATCATCAGCAGTGGATTGCGGGTGCGCGATATATAGTTAGCGCATCTAACTATATATGGAATTTCAATGGTTTTATGCGAGTAAAATAAGGTTTTGTAAATGCAAATCCCTAACTATATATGGCCTAAAACCAATGGTTTTTTCATTGAATTTTCAAGGTTTTGTAAATGCAAATTCCTAACTATATATCGACTATAACCTATGGTTTTTTCAGTGAATATATATATACATATATATATATATTTATATATATATATGCGAAGCTAGCAAAAGCCGTGTGTGTGTGGGAGGAATACAAACATACTCGACTTAAAGGTGCATAACAATATTCCTACATTCCAAGACGCTGTAATGGCAGAAGCAGCCGACATACTTCGTGATCGTGAGGCAATTGCGGATGCATTGTTCTCTAATTTACCTGAAACTACAGCAAGCAAAGAAAGTGGCGGTGCAGTTACAATTGATAAACAAGTAAACATGAAAACTATATTGAAAAAAATCTGAAAAATTACAGAGAACAGAACTGACTAAATGGTGAGAAAGCAAATCCCTACAAAAATACAAAGAAGCCGGAAGAGATCCCAGGGGACTGTGGGTGTTAATTGCTCCATCTTTTGAAAACCCCAACCCCTTAATGCTGCAGGAATGGGCCACCAACAATCTGGATGCATCCATGAATATGGTTTGCATCCTCATAAAGTATGCTGAAATCGACAGAGCAGAGGTGGTAAAACAGATTGGCATGGTCAACCAAGAATTGGATACCTTGGAACAACAAGACAGCATTAATAAAGAAATAGATAATATTAAAAAACGACTGGAGAAACATGAAAATATAATCAAGGAGCGTAAAGTGTTTAAATTCTCCAGGGACAAAAGAGATTATGAGACTAGGAGAATTTTTTTAATTTTCTAAAAAATTTGAAAGTGTAAAAAGGAAAGCTATGATGCCTAAAACAATGGCCATAATAACATCAACACATGATATCAGCAATCTGACTGACATGGAGGCAAGCTCTTCAGTCAGTAGTGTGGAATCAGATGATGGCAATTTGGAAAATTAAGGGACTGGCCAGTCCTCTAGCTTTACTCGCTCCGAAGAATTGGGGTTTATGATCGAAGATCGGAGACAAACCCTACGACCCAGTATACCAGTGAAAATCAAAGAACCAAACGTAATAACCGCCGCCACCAAAGGCAAGAGGCAACAGGCGAGGGAAAAGAGGGAAAGGGAAACCCCAACCGGAACAGTAAATGCAGGGAGTAAAGCTGAAAATAATACTGTAATTAATTTGACCGATCTCGACCTTGATACGGCAGAAATCCAACTTTTGTTGCTAGGTCTCTCTTTTTGTCCGAAATCCGGCTTAAAGTATGTACAGTCAAGAATAGATGTTTTTAAATTCATACGCAAACTCACGTTGGTCAAATTTCACAAATTGAATAAAGCAAACAAAACAGCAATAGCAATTACAACTGATAATCAACCAAGGGCGAAATTTCAGGTACTGGATGTGCTAACATTGAGAGAGGCACACTCATTAGCTGGTTTGACTGAGAATTATGAGGAAAACACACAACAAGAACTTGGTGGAATGGGTATTTCAAGCACTTGTGCGGCCACTAGTCCATTCAGGCCAACATCCACTTTCATTCCAGCCATGCCACGTGGCGCTATCGACATTTTCAGTGATTGTGTCACAGAGGATTTGAAAAAATTTAACAGAGTTGTTGCAAACAAGAAACATAATAGGAGCTACAGAGAACAACAATATACTAAACTCATGAAAAAGGTTAATGAGAAGGATAACATCATTGTCTAGAGTGCTGATAAAGGGGGATATATTGTTCTATGGCCCGAGATGCCTACATGGAAGAAGCTTGTAGACATTTGAACGATGAATCATGTTACAAAAAGGTCTCATTTAATGAGTTACGTGTAGTTAAAGATCTAGTATTCAAAGAACTTGCCCAGTGGAAAAGAGAGTGTCTGATTAACAAGGAAGAATTCAACTTTTGAAAGACTAATCATCCCATTACCCCGACCTTGTATTTTATACCTAAGGTTCATAAGCAGATCAACCCTGTACCTGGACGTCCAATTATATCTGCACAGGGAGGACGTCTAGAACCTATGTCTAAATATGTGGATTTTTTCATAGAGGATATGTGGAGACCCTCCCCTCATATATAGGCATGGGCGGAAAATCCGTTCCGCTCGCGGATTTTGCGGATTTTCGGGAAATCCGCAATCCGCGAGATTCGCGAATCTCCCGCAAAATCCGCAAATCCGCGAGCAGCGGATTTTGCTCGCACTGCTCGCACTGTTCGCGTGAGTTCGCGTGAGTTCGCGCCCCGCGAATAAGTGCAAAATTGCAGAAATACGATTTTAGCAAAACTGAAAGTAACTACTTACCAGGTTCAAAAGTTCAGGCTCATCATTAGTAGCCATTTCCTGTAGTGATTCCTGAGGGGCCCCTCCAGAGTTCAGTTGCCAGTTGAAACTATTATGTGACCCTGCTCTAAACCTCAGAATAGTTACACATATGCCACAAAGGTCCTGAATTACAGCTAAGGGAGACAAGCAGGAGCCAGGCTGGAAGTTAAAATCCATTAATCAGCCCCTAATTCATTATTGTCAGTTGGGGCAGGGCAGGTGTTGTAACTAATTTTGCAACAATGAAAGCACTTAGCAAGTGCAAAAGATCACTAATCAGGGCGCACTAAGGAAGCAGGTGCCAGCTAAAAAAATATTCTGTGACACATTAATCAGCCCCAAATTAATTCAGGTCACTTGAGGCAGGGAAGGTGTGCTTTGCTTTGCCGAAAATAATGTACACTGGACAACCAGAGGGTGTGGTGATGAAACAGAGGGTGGCATGGGTGGGCCAGAGGGTGGCATGAGTAGTCAGAGAGTGGCAGTGGTGACAGAGAGTGGCAGTGATGAAGAAGAGTGTCCCAAACAGGCTGGACACGTAGAAACAACAAGTTCGCGAAACTTGCGACCCGACAGGTAAGTTCGCAATTTGCGAAAGTGTACAAAACCCTCGCGAACTGGCAGAAACACGGGCGAACACAAAAAAAAAAAAATCCGCAAATTCGCGGGAATTCGCGGATTTTGCGGATTGCGAATCCGCAAATCCGCAAAATTCGCGAACGCGAGATCCGCAAAATTCGCTCATGCTTACTCATATATTAAGGACACGGGCCATTTTTTAGAAAAGCTCAGAACAATCACATGGAGTAAAAATTACTGTTTCATTGTTATGGACATATCTACGTTATATACCAGCATTGATCATGAACAGGGGTTAGAAGCTACCAAATGGTATCTCTCATATAGGGATATCAAGTTTTATGAACATAATAAGATGCTGCTAAACATGATTAACATTTGTCTTAAAAACAACGGTTTTTAATTCAACTCTATGGTATATCAACAACTCCGGGGCGTGGAGATGGGGGCATGTTTTTCCCCCAGTTTTCTATGTTTACATGTAGGTTGGTGGGAGGAGCATGTCCTTCGTCAGGTCCTGGAGAAAGATTTTACTGATAATGTCATTGCATTGTGGCGTTTCATTGATGATGTCTGTGTGATTTGGCAGGGCTCTGTCGAATCAGCACGCAGATTTTCTGACATCATCAATGATAACAATTTGAACCTGAAATTTACTGCGAACATTAATAAGGAGAGGGTCATGGTTCTAGATGTAGAGATCTATATCCTTAATGATGTCATCATCAACACCAAACTACATAGAAAGGAAACTGCGGGGAACTCGATCTTCCATGCAAGTAGTACCCACCCCAGGCACCTTGTCAGGAGTATCCCCTATGGGGAATTCTTGCGTAATAAGAGAATTTGCAGCAACCCAGAGGATTTGACTATCTGTCTCGAGGAGGCGATACAGAGATATCTAGCAAGGGGATATAGTATGACAGACTTGAAGATGGCCTTATCCAAATTAGACAGCTCTGAAAACACGGAAATTGCAAATGACAACCATGCACCTAGTTTGAGAGTACAGGGTGAGGTGATTGGAACTGATAAGGCACCTAGCAGACTTATAACAGCATATAATTGTCAATGTACCAAGGTCAGACAAATTATAACTAAAAACTGGCCTATTTTAAAGTCTGATATAACAATAGCACCTGAAATTGAGGACTCTCCTAGTATAGCTTTCAGGCGAGCGCCCTCTATGAGGGATGCTCTAGATAGATCATGTCCTGAAGTTCAAAAGAGAGGGGATTGGTTGTAGAATAGAACTGGTTTTGTAAAGTGTAGCTCTTGCAGAGCGTGCAAATTTGGTATCAACAAAAGGGAAATACAAGATGCCTTTTCCTTAGAGCCTTTCACATTAAAAGGCTTCTTTACATGCAAAACTGAGTTTGCCATGTATATCCTGGAATGTACTTGCCAATTGAAATATATAGGCAAAACAAAGTTACCAGTTTTTATTCGCATTTTACAACATCTCTTTTGCAATTGTCAATTCTGACCCCAACTACCCCGTGGCGTGGCATTTTAAATTTGTACATCAAAATAATCTTAAGGATTTAACTTATTTTGTGATTGATGCCGTGCCCAAATCCATGAGAGGGGGTAATAGAGAAAGAAGATTACTTCAGCTGGAAAGTCAATATATTGTACAGTTTGACACAAAAATGCCAAATGGTCTTAATACAGGAGAAGGATTGTATAACTTTTTATGAATAAGATTGTTTATATAAAAAACTTCTTTATGAATTCGTGTGGTCATTCTTGAATTTTGTTTAGAATTCTCTGTGCTGCTATATGTAAAGAAATTTAAAAATGAATTGTTTGCTGTTCAAATGATAAAGAATGATTTTTTACTTGTGTATGGAGTTTAATGTGTTTTTTTTACCTTATTTATACTGGATTTTAACTGGTTTTACTGGTCCCCTGGTTTTTCTAGTTCTTATCTGGTGTCTATGGGTGGAAGGGCTTAATTTTGCTGTTTGCACAAGTTCATTAAATCAAGATTTATATGTGTTATACATTAATTGTTACCGATTTGAGTGCTATGAATTGTTTACAGGTCTTATTGCACTTTCTTTGCACACGTCACTTTAGAATCATCTTGCACTTTAATGAATATATACAATAATGATTGACATTATGGTTAAACAAAACCGTTTATTATTGACCTATAGGAATTCATTCAAGTGCAGGTTGTGCTATACAACCAATAGATGAACATAAGGTAATTTTGGTTTATTCATTGATTGATTTGCACATGGGGTTGAACACTATGGAAATTTCATGTAAGTTCATCAATGAGAGCATGCCATCAACAATGAAATAGGAGATAACAGACGTATAATGAGATCCAACCACACACAGGCCATGGATATAAGACGCAAAGGTTGTCTTTATGGGCACTTGCCCAGTATACCTAATCTGTACAAACTTCAGAAATGTGTTTATTTAAAAACAGCCTGTTACCTATAGCACTCAATGTGGATGTTTTTTAATGTATTACCAGTCTGCTTTCCATATCTATGCTAAAATGGGAGAAGCATGTTTCAAGATGAAATGTATTTAATCACTTGAGGGGTCACGACATGTCATGTGATCAAGACTGGGTTCCCCGGTCGAAACGCGTCATGTCTGCTAAGGAGGAATAAAGCACTAAATTATTCACTTTTCCGTCTGTGGTCCGTTTCCTGATTAGTACCTGTGGGAGAGAGAGGTGCTGCACAGTCGGGAACTGTGTGTTCATATATATATATATATTCCAGACCACCTCTGGCTCTGCAAAAACCGGCGAAGAAGGAGAACAGACCACTTCCATACGGCAAGGTGCTTTTCTTTATTTACCAAGTTCCAACAGACACGCGTTTCTGGCGTGAAAACACTTGATATATATACATTCACTGAAAAAACAATGGTTAGGGGGACGTTATAGTTAGCATCAGATTTCACTCTAAGAAAACCTTTGAAATTTTGCAGTGATGAGGTGAGTGAGTGGGTGTGTGAGTGACTAAATGGGTAAGTGAATAAATATGAGAGTGGCTGTCTGGGTAAGAGTGTGCTTGTGTTTGTGACTGTATAGGTGAGTGAGTACATGTGTTAGCATATGTATGAGTAAGTCAGTAGGTGTGTGGATAACTATGGGTGCTTGCATGGCTGTATGAAGGACTGTATGGTTGAGTGAGTAGGTATGTGAGTATCTGTATGGGTGAATGACTCACTGTGTTAGTGAGTGAGTGGCTGCATGCATGAGTGTCTGTATGAATGAGTTAGTGGTTGTGTGGGTGGCTAAGTGAGTGAGTGGATGTGTGAGTGACTCTATGGATTAGTGAGAGGGTATATGAGTGATTGAATGGGTCTGTGAATGGGTATGTAAGTGGTTGTGTGGGAGTGGGTGTATTGGATGTTCTATGGGAGTGTGAGTGGGTATTTGAGTGGTCCAGTAAATTATTTCATCAGTGATGTTGTCAGTGATGTAATTTCAGATGTCATGAGTGATGTCACTGACAATGTCATGAGTGATGTAATATGTAAGGTTATAAGCAGTGTATTGCTGGGGCATAAGTTATAGTTAGCTCAGGTAATTATAACTGCTGAATTTCAATGGTTTTGCCTTTGGATGCCTTCCCCTGGGCCACAAATGAATTGGGAAAGTTGACCCACATGACTCAATTCCTGGGCCGATTTAGGTTCTGGTTATCCCATGCCCAGGGAACCCTGGGGATGGGGTCCCCGTAAGCCAAATTGGCCAGACGCCATGTCTTGCTGGTGCCCTGGTCCCACCCACGGCAACCATTGTGCATGTTAGGGACAGTGTGAGGAGCCTCAGGGACCCCAGAGTCCCAACCAGCTGCCCGCCAGGGAGCCGGCATTGCTCACGCACACAGGGAGCTGTTATAAATGCAGCTCCCTATGTGTTCATCTCTTTACCTGCCTTCATGTCTGTGACAGTCTGCATAGAGAGGGAAAGATAAAGTGCATCACGTCCAAAAAACAAAAAGGAGGCAGGATCAAGTGCGTCACATCTGAGAAAACAAAATGGATTCCAGAAAGTTGCAGATGCAACATCCTATGCATTGCCACAAGGCCACATGGCACCATCAGTTGAGGCAATTAGAACTAAATGATATTGATTGTAATCAAATTCTTCATCTAGAGGTTCGTCATTGTCATTGTCAAGCGACAGTGAGGAAGATGGGTGTGTGATGTCAATGTTGCTGCTGGACGATGTGCCCATGCAGGATTAGCTTTGTGCAAAGACGAATGCCGGTCTAAGCTAGGCCGACAAGTAAAAGTGTGAAATTCATATGAACCCCTCCCCAAGATCACACTGAAAATGAATAGGTGCTCCTTACCTTTTATCATAGACAGTGGCGTGTCCATAAACATCATGCCAATGTCCAGTTTAACTCTGTTGAAAACCAAAGTGTATACGTGGGCTGCTTCGACACAACTGCAAAGTCTAGGTTCATTCATAGCCACTGTGAAGCATAACAATATGAAATTACAAGTGCCAATTCATGTATTGACAGGCACTTCATTGACCGCATGTTTACTCAGTTTCAGAACTGCTGCTGACATGGGGCTGATTTCTGTAAACTAGAATGCCAAAGTCTATCAAGAGATAGTGAATCAATTTCCTTCTTTGTTTCATAGATTATGAACAATTAAGACCATGAAAGCGGATCCCACCCAGGGCAACCATTGTGCATGTTGGGAACTGCGGGAGGAGCCTCAATGCTCCCCCGGTCCCAGCCGGCTCGCCGCCTCCTGCGGGAGCCTGCATTGCTTTTGCACACAGGGAGCTGCTAGAAATGCAGCTCCCTGTGTGCGAGAGCAATACTTTCATCTCTTTCCCTGCTCGCATGTCTGGGACAGTCTCAAAAGTGAGGAAAAGACAAAATGTATCACGTCTAGAAAACAAAATGGAGGCAAGATAAAGTGTATCACATAGAAAAAAAAATGGATTCCAGAAAATTGCAGATGCAACATTCTATGCATGCTCATAAGGCCATGCAGCAACATCAGTTGAGGCAAGTAGAAACTGAATGATATCGATTGTAGTTAAATTCTTCATCTAGAAGTTTATCACTCCCACTGTCAAGCAACAGTGAGGAAGATGAGTATGCCATGTCAATCTTGAGTGCTGGATGATGTGCACATGCAGACTTAGCTTAGTGCAAGGATGAATGCTGGTCTAAGCTAGGCCGACAAGTAAAAGTGCGAAATTCATATGGGCCCTGCCCCAAGATCACACTGAAAGTAAATAGGTGCTCCATACCTTTTATCATAGACAGTGGCGTGTACATAAACATCATGCCAAGTGAGAAGTACAATGAACTGCTTCCAGTGCCCAGTTTAACCCTGTTGAAAACCAAAGTGTATATGTGGGCTGCTTCGATGCCACTACAAAGTAAAGGTTCAATCATAGCCACTGTGAAGCATAAAAATATGAAAGTACAACTGCGAATTCATGTCTTGACAGGCACTTCATTGACTGCATGTTTACTCAGTTTCAGAACTGCTGCTGACATGGGGCTGATTTCTGTAAACTAGAATACCAATGTCTATCATGAGCTTGTGAATCAGTTTCCTTCTTTGTTTCATAGATTAGGATCACTTAAGACTATGAAAGTGCAACTTCACATTAATGAGGACATTCACCCTGTTGCTCAACTACATCATCAAATGTCATTCCATTTACAAGATGCTGTTGGGACAGAACTTGATACCTTATTAAAGCATGACATCATTGAGCGTTTCACTGGTCCGAAACCATGGGTATCACCCTTAGTGCTAGTGCAGAAAAAGGATAGTGGAGTAGCTGTGCGCATCTGCGTTGATCTGCACCAAGCAAAAAACAATATCCAGGTCTTCACATTGCTGACTTGATTAAGCAGCTGAATGGATCTAAAGTATTTTCCCGCCTTGATTTGATCAAAGGGTATCACCAGCTCGAACTGGAATAGAATTGCAGGTACATTGCTAGCTTTTTGACCCATGCTGATTTGTTTCGATATTAAAAGCTACATCTAAATGTGCCATCAGCTGCTGAACTTTTTCAGGATGTCATTCGTTGCATAACACAGCCTATCACAAATGCTTTCTATTACAATGATGACATACTAGTTTTTAGGGCCACATGAAAAAAACATGAAAAATCTTTGGCACAAGTGTGTCATATGCTTGCTGATGCAGGTCTCACCTTAAATGCAGCAAAGTGTGAGCATCAAACTAAACTCAAGTTCTTTAACCATGTTTTTTTTGATGGGAGAATAAATCCAGACCTGAACAAAGTGCAAGTTTTGTCATCCACTTCTTACCCAATAGATGTAATTATTCTGAGATCCTTCCATAATATGGCCAGTTACTGTTCAAGGTTTATACGTGACTTTGCCACTTTAAGTACCACGTTGAGAGACTTAACAAAACAAAACATCCCAATCAAATAGTTGAGTGAATGTGAACAAAGCTTCAAGAAAATCAAGCATGCAATTGAGAACGCAACTGAAATGGCATACTTTGATCCAAAATTGCAGAAGGAGGTTGTTGTTGATGGGAACCAAGAAACATGTGTCGTTAGGTGCCCTCCTTCCGCAGCACACTGGACATCCTAATGCCCCTAAACAAATTGTGGCTTCTGCTAGACAAAATTTGTCAATCACAGATTGTGCTTATTTACAGCCCCAAAAAGGCCTAGCTGTAGTGTAGGCTTCTGAACATTTACACGTGTCCCTGTATGGAAAACCTTTCACTGTTGTCAATGATCACCAAGCATTGCTCACCATTCTCGGCAATCTTAAAGTCAAGATGTCCCCTCGTATTGAGAGGTGGGGGTTGCGATTGCAGAAGTATGATTATACGATTGTCCATCGTCCAGGAAACAATCAAAACCCTGTTGACTACTTCTAATGTGTACCAATACAGTATCATGGCACTACTTCTGAAGCAGCTGATGCCTATATTAACTTCATTGTGAAATCCAGTAGCCCTACTACCATTGCGGTAGAACAAATCGTTGCTGCCATGAGTACTGACAGGGATTTGCTAAAACTCTAAGACAATATTACAGACCAGTAATGGGGAAACACATACTCAACCTCTTCATGATGGCTGTGAATACCAAGAATTCAGAAATGTGCAGGAGGATCTTTCTTTTACCAGAAGACATCATCTTACATGGGTAGAGAATGATCTTTCCCGAAGGTCTCTGACAACAAGTTATTGAACTTCCCATAGGGAAACCGTGGGGCTGTTGATACGAAAGAAGCTTTACAGGACAGATTGTGGTTCTCCCATCTTGATGAAAGAGTTGAAAAAGAATTCATGGCCTGTCATCTGTCCAACTGTTTGTCATCTAAAACAACCCCACATCTGTTTAATGAGTCTTATGTCTTAAAGCATGCATGGGAGACGACTTCAATTGACTTATTTATACCCCTTGACAATGGACATCATCTACTAGTAATTGTTGATGAATATTCCCATTTTCCTCTGGTGGAAGATCTGTCATCAGCTGCTTATGACAGTGTCATTGAGAGACTAGAAAGTATTTTTGCAATTTGGGGTGTTCTGTCGATTCTGAAGTTTGACAATGGCTCCCCTTTCAGTAGTCAGGATTCTAAAGACTTTCTCACTCATTTAAACCTCAAGCATTAGAAAAGCACACCTCCATGGCCATAGGCAAATTTGATGGTGGAGAGATTTATGAGTACGCTCAAGAAGACAGTTCAGCACGCTGCGCTGTAAAACCTTGACCTCAAATTAGTTATTCAGTGTACACTTCTTGCCTACAGGTCAACTCCACATTCGACCAGTGATGAAAGCCCTGCTACTTTGACGAGTGGGAGGGCCTTGGGCACTAAAGTGTCACAATGGACCAATGAGAGATCTATTAACATTGATAAACTTCGAACCATTGATTCTTCTCTCAAACGGAAAATAAAGACCTATGCAAACTGATGCCTCCATAATCGGAACACTGTATAACACAGGAGATCAAATGATCAACAGAAACAGAAACGCAAATATGATGCTGCATTTAATGCAGACCCACAGAGGGTTGTGAATTAGGGTGGGAGTAGTTGGCAGAGCACGACTACACTGAATTCTGCAAAATTGATCAAAAAATCTGTGAATTCCGCTCCGGAACTCCATTCCGTCTCTCCACAATGAACAAAACTGAAACCTCACATACCCTTGATAAAACGAATAGTAACTTTATTAGGTGATAAAATGCATATAATCATCCTAAAAAAGTGAAAATGAAAATACAGCAAGCAGTGAGAGAGGAGATGATTTTGATGTCCTCACTAACCTAGGGAGAGAACCAAGCAGATGCCATGAACACAAAGAGCAGATTATGCCGAACGATTGGTGGTGGTCCCATCCTCCTAGGACCACCCCAAGCACAGTTATGGGCAAAAAATGCAAACCCAACCAAAGGCCCTGCAAAGCATTATGGGACAATATTCTAGGTTGCAGTGAATATTATAGTATCCAATACCACAACATTCCTCAAGGGGC
The DNA here is from genome assembly GCF_964263255.1 of Lissotriton vulgaris. Lineage (NCBI taxonomy): Eukaryota > Metazoa > Chordata > Amphibia > Caudata > Salamandridae > Lissotriton > Lissotriton vulgaris. The sequence continues at coordinate 2,051,305,717 of NC_141685.1, forward strand.
TGGTTCTCGGGCTCAGCTGCGAGCTAATACTATAACATTCACTACACTCTAGAATCTTGCCCCATAATGCTTTGCTGGGCATTTGGTTGGCATTGTTTTTTGCCCATAACTTTGCTTGGGGTGATCCTAGGAGAATGGGACCACCACAATCATTGAGCATAATATGCTCTTTGTGTTCAAGGCACCTACTTGGTCCTCCCTCTAGATTGGGGGGGACCCCAAAATCATCACCTCTCTCTTTGACTGATATTTTTCAAAGCTTACTTTTGTGAATTGGTTACATGCTTTGTAGCATGTAAACGTAAAATTGTTTTATCAAGGGAATGTGGGTGCAGTAGCCTACTCCAGAGTTTGTGTATGAACTCCATTGTTGTGTATTAATAAAAGTTTTAAACAGAAATCTCACATACTTTTAATTAAAAAAAAGAATTATCTTTGCATGCTAAAATATATATAGCCATCTCCCAAAAATGAAAATATAGCAAGAAGTGCCTTTAGTTAAACAATAGTTCTATCTTTACATGCTAAAATGCATATAATCATCTCACAAAAGTGAACATGAAAAATAGCAAGCAGTGAGAGACTGATGATTTGCGGTCCTTCCTAACCTAGGGAGAGGACCAAGCAGATGCCTTGAACACACAGAGCACATCATGCTGAAATGATTTGGTGGTGGTACCATCCTCCTAGGTCCACCCCAAGCACAGGTATGGGCAAAAATACAATCCCAACCAAAGGCCATGCAAAGCATTATGGGATGATACTCTAAAGTGCAGTGAATATTATAGTATCCGATATCAAAACACTCTTCAAGGGGCAGGCTCTCGAGCTCAGCTGAGAGCTAATACTATAATATTCACTAAACTCTAGAATCTCGCCCCATAATGCTTTGCTGGGCCTTTGGTTGGCCCATAACTTTGCTTGGGGTGGTCCTAGAAGGATGGGACCACCACAGAATCTTTCAGCATGATATGCTCTTTGTGTTCAAGGCATCTGCCTGCCCTCCCCTAGCTAAGGGGTGACCCCAAAATCATCACCTCTCCCATTGCCTGATATTTTTCAAAGTTTCCTTTTGTGAATTGGTTATATGCTTTTTAGGATGTAGAGGTAAAGTTGATTTACCAAAGGGTTCTGGGTTCAGTAGGTAACTCCATTCCGTAGCGGAGTGGGAATTCTTGCATGAATTCCGTGTTTTCAATGAAATACGTAGTTACCAAATATCTGCAGCTTCAGCTATCGGAGCGGAGTTCATTGCCCAGGGTTAGTTGTGACCAGTAAAAGACACATGGTGACTGCTCACAGTCCTGGAAAGTCTTTTATGTGACATTATTCACATTTCAAACATCTGCCTCAATCTTCGCCAACTTCAGATGCCAGGAGTGAGCCATATCCACCTGAGAGCCCAGAGAGCCTAATGACTGTACCCATGCATTCCGTCACCAGTACCAGTCCTGGACTTTTCATTGGTATCTCCACAGCCTCACTGGACCAATTCTGGGCTTTTGGTTCGAGTGTCAAAATGACCTATTAAAGAGTTGTAATATACATATGTATTATTTGTATACTTTTTATTTAACAAAGGGTGAAATGTACTGTCTTGTGAGTTAAAGATGACAGGACCCTTTTGGTTCCTGATGGACTCTGTAGAACAGTGATGTAAGTGCATGTGTTTGGGGAGTAAAATTCATAATGGGGAAAATGTAGTTCACTTTTACATATTATGATACAACATACAACAGAACCTGTATCATTTCCTAAGGGGCTACATATTGCTCCTACAGCTAGCCCTGTATATTTTACTATTGAGGACGTCTGTATAGTCTTTGTGTCAAACTTATCTCTTTATTCTAATTGTAATTTCTTAAATTCATTTTGTTTCTTTGTACGTTTTACAGATCTCAATAAGATTATACATAAAAACATAATATAAATACATACAATATATACTAGAGAATACAATGTAATCCAATATGTGGTGCCGGTTCGGTGAGCTGTTCTTTTCATTTCATATTCATAAATAATCACAAGAACCTTTGGACTAAACAACACACAGAAAACACAAAAATAAATCTCCGTACAAAAGTTTTTCAAAAAAGAATTAATATTGCATACCGGGGAACATCACTTACAACGCATTTATTACAACGCACTACCATTACAACGCAACCATTACAACGCAAACCATTTCAACGCATTGCGCTGGGGGGCGCTCTAGGATAGGGAATATATTTAATTTACTATCCAACACCTTCCCTACTATCCACGGGGACTGGAGTTGGAATAGTAAATTAAATAAATCACTATCCAGCGCTTAAAAGCACTATGCGTTGTAGTGGTATGCGATGTAAAAACCGCGTTGTGACAGCAGGCGTTGTAATAGCCTGCGTTGTAGTGACACCAATCCTGCATACCAATATCATACCCCCATGTATTAAAAAAACACTCTCTCCTTACACAAATACACATTCATTCAACCACTTGTTGCATTCATACTCACCCCAACTGCTCATTACAATTACTATTCATGGGCAACAGTAAAGATATTTTTGATGATATTGTATTGTGCCCTGGGGACCCCATCCCGTGGGTCATGGTGCATTTTCTTAGGGAACGGGATATGTGGCCCATGTCTCTGGGCCAATTTCAGCCATGGGCACCCCATTTCCCAGGACATGTGCTTTTGTTTGAGGGAAGGGGTATGTGACCTTCCTCCGTCCATATTCTAAAGGGGGAGAGAACATGCAGCCCCCACCCTCTGCAACTTTAGCCACAGAAACCCCATTGCCCGGGGCCCAGCATTTTTTTAAATGGGGAGGGAGGCATGCATTCCCATTCCCCAGGCCAATATCAACCCCAGGGATCCCATCCCTTGGGACCCGGCCAATTACTATAGGGGGTGGGGTGGCAAGTTCATCCCCCTTTCCATGCTAATTTCAACCTCCGGGACCCCAACACCAGGGCTTGGGCAACAAAGGGTGCGTACCCTGATGCCCACACATGGCACACACCATATACTAGTTGGAGGCTGTGAAGAAGCCCCAAGGCCTTAGCCAGTTACCCACATCCAGCACAAGCCGGCATTGTTCCACCCACAGGTAGCAGCTAAAAATGCTCCTTCCTGTGGCGGGAGTAATATTCAGATCTGTTTCTATGCCCACATAACTGCGGACAGGGAATCAGACCTCAAGTCTGCTCCCAGCTGGTGGGAACATTTCTAAAGCTCCCCCCAGATAGGAGTGCACCTCGTGTTTGCTCTCACTTGGCGAGAGCTTTGAAATTGCTCCCACCAAGCAAGAGCAAACACAGGTTTCCCTACCCCCGAGTTGTAGCAGGAGCCAGTCCTGGGGGATGTAGTCCCCAGGTCCACTAATGGCTCTGAGAAGGGGGCCACACATCCCTCCTCTCCTTTGTTATTTTGGCCAGGCCCTGGGAGATGAGATCCCTGTGGCTCGAATCGGCCCAGGGATGGGGGCTGCATGCCCTCACCCCCTTTTTAAATGTGTCCAGGCCCTAGGGGATGGGATCCTGAGGACCGGAATTAGTCTTGGAGTGGGGCCGAGTGCCCCTCCCACTTTTAATAATGCCGTGCTCCAGGGGATGGGATCATTAGGAATGAAATTGGCCAGGGGGAGTAGCCATGTGCGTTCCCAGAACAATCTAAACATTTCCCCCAGAACCAGACCCACCTGGTGGGGCTAAAAAACCAAGTGCTCTTGTTTTTCTTCATTTTTTGCCTCAGTGATTTCATAGCAAAATGTTCACAAGAAACCTTTTTGGATGCCGCTGGGGTCCACCAAGCCGAAGGGGTCAGTGTATTCACTGCCCCCTTATCATTTTTGTAATGTTTTTGTTCAAACCCTGGAAGATCCGAGTCCCAAGATGGCTGCCACCGCATCCTGGTGGAAGTGGTGGCAGCCAATTAGATCTCAGGATGAGATCTGTCGGATCCAAGTGCCCTTGGCATCCTTAGATATACACAAATCTTTTTTTTAATTACTTAAAAACTACTGAATGGATTTTAACCAAATTATAAAAAGAGATCTTTCTGCACCAATATCTAGCATTCTGACAAATATGGTGCAATTCCATTCAGCGGTGCGAGCTGTAGTCATATCTAAATCCCTGTTAACAAAATTGCAAAGGGGAAACGCATTTTGGGACTCCCCTTTCTCTTGGCTCCGGCTTGATGAATGAAATTGGCCCAGGGAGAGTGTCCATGTGCACCTCCAGAACAATCTAAACATTTCCCCCCAGAACCAGACCCACCTCGGGGGCTAAAAAACAAAGCACTCTTGTTTTTCTTCATTTTTTTGCCTCAGATCCTCAGTGATTTCCTGGCAAAATGTTCACAAAAAAACCTTTTGGCAGCCACTGGGCTCCACCAGGCTGAATGGGTCAGGGTATTCACTGCCCCCTTATGATTTTTGTAATGTTTTTATTCGAACTCGGGCAAGTTCCAAGTCCTATGATTGCTGCCACTGCTTCCTGATGGAAGTGGTGGCAGATTAGGAAAAGGAGAGAGAGATCTCTCTCTAGCAAACAAATAATTAACAACTGCCCATTAAGCTATTCAGTTATTGAAACAACTATTTATAATTAATAAACAAATCAAGACCGTGTATTTAGATACAAAATACTGTTTTTGTTTTTATTTTTGTATATTCCTTTTTTTTAATAAATATTTTGGTTCATTTTTCATTCCATTTGATATACTTATTATAAGCATTTAACATTTTACAAACATGAATACATATACATGACACATAAGAAATGAAACTGTGAGACAAAAAGAGGGACATTTTCGGTCGATGTAACAATGAGGTAGGCAAAGCGGTGGAATAGAACTGGTGGCAGCCCATTAGATCTCAGCATGAGATCTGTCGGATCCAAGGGTCCTCTGCATCCTTCGATATACACAAATCTTTTGTTTTAATTACTTAAAAACTACTGAATGGATTTTAACCAAATTATAAAAAGAGATCTTTCTACACCAATATCTAGCTTTCTGACAAATTTGGTGCAATTCCGTTCAGCGGTTCGAGCTGTAGTCATGTCTAAAATCCCTATTAACAATTGCAAAGGGGAAACGCATTTTGGGACTCCCTTTTCTTTTGGCTCCTGCTTAATGAATGACCCCAAAAGTTTCTAGAGATCAGCTTAATTGAGTTGCAAACTAAATTTGAACATTTTGTCAAACTGCGCAAAATTTATTCGCAAAGCAAAAAACACGCTTTATCTATGGAAACTAGGTCCTAACTATAGCTACCTACTAGTAACCACGAGTAGGTAGGTAGTAAGTCTCGTTTGAGAAGTCATCAGCCATGTCATTAGTGATGTCACTGACCATGTCATGAATGATGTAATAGGTGAGGGCATAAGCAGTGCATTGCGGGGGCGTGAGTTATAGTTAGCTCACAACCTATAACAGCTGAATTTCACTTGTTTTGTACGAGTGACACCTGAGCTTAACTATAACATCTCTGTACTCTTTGGATTTTCAGTAAATTTCTAAGGTTTTTTAAATTCCATTTCCTAACTATAACGTCCCTGTAACCTTTGGTTTTTACAGTGAATATATCTATATATATACTAAAAACCAAAGGTTACAGGGACATTATAGTTAGGAAATGGACATTAAAAAAAACCTTTTACCGCATTTATACTATTTAGTGCCACAGGGAGGTGGCAGTCTCCAAGCGTAATAAAAGCCTAGGAGAGGAGCTGCATGAGCCCCACTCTTTCCTTAATGTTATGCCCCTGGGACCTGGCCCACGCGGGAGTTATTGCAAGGCAGGCATGGGTGCAAATGCGTGCTTTTGGAAAGAAATGTCTCCTCGGATTTGCTGATCCACTCGCGAGTCCACAGCAACATTTCAAACAAATAATGCTGTGTATCACCCTTGGGGTCCTTCAGGGACCCCCCACCATATTTGGGGCATCAGGGTATTCCTACCCTGTCCCCTTTTCTTTTTTTGAACTTTTTTTCATGGACTCCGCTTCAAGCCGAATCCCAAGGTGGCTGCCAACACTTGCTGGTTGAAATATTGCTAATCTAATTTTAATAGAATTCGCGAGTCCACTGCAAGGTTTCGCTTCCCCAGATAAATATCATGCTGGGAATTAAACTGGTATTTGCATGTGTAAACATGTGACATTTGAATGAGTGTGAGCCTTTCTTAAATTAAAGTTTTATTTTGATGAATTTACTGATCCCATATGTTCCTTCCAGATCCCTGAGATCGATGGGTCAGAATTTGGCTGTTGTTCCACGCTTTCTGCTGTGCAGGATGGGTGGCCGCTCCTTCCGGGTAGTGGCGGCCAAATTGTGGAACTCTCTTCCCAGTGAAATCCGAGCTATGGAGGATTTATTACTATTCAGACGTGCCATCAAAACTTTTCTTTTTAACTAATTTGTCCTGATTTTGCTGCGTTCTGTGATGTTGTGTTTTCTTTCCTGGCGCCAGGACGCCCCTTTGCTGGGGCAGCTGTGCGCGTTACAAAAATCAATAACATAACATAACATAACATAACATAACATATTATATACATATATTCCACTGGAAAAACCAAAGGTTGCAGGGATATTATAAGTGGGACATAGAATAAAAAAATTAAAATAGAACTTTACTAAAAAAAATAAAGTTATAGGGATGTTATAATAAGTTCAGATTTTACACACACAAAACCATGGAAATTCAGCATTTATAGTAATATGTATCTCAAGTAACTATAACTTGTGCCCTATGATTACTTTGCTTCACACTGCCCCCGGCCACAGTTTTCTCATCAATAATTCTATAGTTGCAGTGAAATTATCAATTATGCCATAGAAGATGTAATGCATGATGTAATATGTGGGCCAATTATCAGTGCATGGCAATGGAGCGAGCTATAGTTACCCTATGGCATGAGTTATAGTTACTTGAGATAACTATAACATCCTTGTAACCTTTGGTTTTTTAAGTGAATTTCTAAGGTTCTTTTAATTCCTATTTACTAACAATAACATCTCTGTAATCTGTGGGTTCTTTCTTTGAATTTGTACAGTGTTATAATGCTATTTCCTAACTATAATGTCCCTTTAACCTTATTTTTTTTCAGTGAATTTCTAGTTTTTTTTAAGGAAAAGTCAGATTTAATTACCATACGCTAATTCAACCACTGCCTTGCACAGACTTTGGCTGTGCACGGCAGAGGTGTGCCCATAGGGCCTTGTTGTGGTTAGGTCCTGAAACCTACCCCCCAGAATGCAGCAAACACCACACCACTCATGGGCATTGGCCTTGTGCAGTGGGGGGATTGGCCACAAGCCAAGCCCTCAAAGGCAACCAACCTGTAAGCCCCCTCCCGAGGCCTCTTTTTGCCCCATCAACTCCATCCCTAAGGTCCTGGTGCATTTTTTAAGTGGAGGAGGCACGATGCCCACCTCCTCGGCCGCTTTTGGCCCTAGGCAACATATTTCAGGGGGATGTGGCAAGAGGGGCCCCCCCAGGCTAATTTCAGCCCCATGGAACCTATCCCCTGTGGCCCGGCACTATAGTTAATAGACCAAAGGATATAGAGACATTATAGTTAGGAAATAGAATTGAAAAGCCATGGAAATTCACTGAAAAAAACAAATGTTACGGGAACTCTATACTTAGGCTCAGATTTCACTCATACAAAACTATTGACATTCAGCATTTGTAGTTACCTAAGCTCACTATTACTTACGCCCTGCAATACACTGCTTATAACATCACATATTAGGTTACTCATGACATGGTAAAAAACATCACTGATGACATCTGTAGGAAGCTGGCTCTGCACAAACGATACCAAAGTAAGGTATAGTGTGCATAGAGTCCAGGGTATCCCCAGATGTATAGCAGGGCTAAATTAGATAATCACTACCAGCTCTATTTGTAGTAGTGTGGTCGAGCTGTTAGGCTTACAGGAGGGCGTGTTAAGCATTTATTGTATTCACTCAATCAAGGCTGATGCTACACATTCATAGATAGAATCCAGACAAATTAAGTAAAAGGTATACTTATGGTTTTGTTTATAGAACCAAGCAGGATATAGTACAGGTAGGTAGTAAGTACCTTCAAATGCACGACTGTTCCAGGAAATGCAGTTGTTCTTGTAACTGTAACAGTTACAGGTTGATATCACTTTTCAGAATACTTGGCATTACATAGTAATTACTGTATGGGGCCAACTCACAGAACTAACTTTCGACAAAATCCTAAACTTACTACTTTTGGTATTCAAAGAAGGCATTTAGTAGTCTTAAGTTAGGATTTTGGGCTGGGGAAGAGTCATTTGGTGTCCTCGGGTTCTTCCTGGGTCGGCCCATCTTCTTTCTTCCTCAAATCTGAGGAGGCAAAGTTTGGGGTCACCCCTAAATACTAAATTGTTAAAGGGTTACGTAGGCTGGGACCAATGAGCCCCTTCCTTGGGGTGGGTACACCCCCTCTTATGCCACTCTCCAGTGGGAGTGGGCATGCGCTTCTTCCTAATTGGCTGAGTCCCCTAATCTTCAAGATGGAGGGGATTCAGATGTGTGCTTCACTTAGCTTCCCTCACATAAGGGGTGTGGTTGGCAATGGTGGGCATACCTCTATTCCTAAGATAGATTTTCCACCAATTCTCCCACCCAAGTTGGGGTCAGTACTGGTGGGAGCCAGTTGCTGGAGGCAGCAGAAGGCAGGGACATCGTCCAAAGGGGGAGGACTTTGAAACTTCCCCTTTCATGGGCACAGCCCATCCTGAGAGAGGAGGCATGACACCTCTACTCAGGATGGGCTTTGTTTCTGGAACCAGAGAGCGGAGGCCCTCTACCCAGGGGTCCAGAAACCTGTCCGGTGGTGGAATGGCAGGCAGCCATTCAGGAAACACACCAGGGCTGGTCGGCTTTTAGGGGGCATCTCTAAGATGCCCTGAGTGCTTTTTATATTAAATACCCACTGGCATCAGTTTGGGTTTAATGTGCCGAGAAGTTTACTACTAAACCTCCCAGTGTTTAGTAAAGTCATATGGAGCTGTGGATTTTGTAGTGAACAACTCCCAGACCATATACTCTTTATGGCTTTACTATACTTACAATGTCTATGAATTGACTTAGACACTGTAGGAGTGCAGGCTCATGGTACTGCACCCTCACCTTAGGACTAGTGCACCCTGCCAGATGGGTGACTTAGGCAGTTGATTGCAGGCATGGAATGCAGGGGTGTGTGCAATGTCAATTCTTCTCTTTTCTCTGCACCAACACACGTAGCCTGCTGTGGCAGAGTGTGTGCGTTAAGGTGTAGGGCCTCTAAGGGCGGCACAATAGGTGCTGCAGCCCTCAGAGGCCTTCCTTGGTCACAGAGCCCTTGGTACCCATGGTACCTTTTACAAGGGTCTTGCCTGTGGGCAGGGATGTGACAATTGCAGATACAAAAGTACAATTTTGGGAAAGAACACAGGCCATGGGAACCTGATTGTCAGGGACCGAGGGCGCATCAAGTCGGGTGGCATCAGATGTCAGTCAAAACGGCGGGTAACCATGCAAAGAAGATGCACTTTCCCACAACATTGTTGATGATATCATTAGTGACATCTCTGATGACATCAGTAATTACATCAATTAATCAATCAATCAGGATTCTTGTAAAGCACGACTACTCGCCCATTAGAGTCTCAAGGCACTGAGTGGGGGCAGAGGATCTGTGGTTCAGTCAAAGAGCTAAGTTTTGAGGTCCTTCCTGAATTGAGGCAGAAACAGTGATTGCCTGAGACATAGAGGCAGGGAGTTCCAAGTCTTCGCAGCGAGGTAGGAGAAGGATCTTCCTCCAGCTGTGGTCTTGCTGATCCGTGGGATGGTGGCCAGGGCCAGTTGGGCAGAGTGGAGATGTCTGGTGGGAGTGTAGAAGGAGAGGTGGTGGTTGAGGTAAACAGGTTCAGCCTTGTGTAAGGCCTTGTAGGCATGCATGACAAGCTTGAAAGTAATTCTTTTGTTGATAGGGAGCCAGTTGAGGTGTCTCAGGTGACCGGATTGTGGCTGTAGCGGGGGACATTCAAAATGAGTCTAGCAGATGTTCTGGATGTTCTGCAGTTTCTTTAGGAGTTTTGGGCGGTGCTGGCATACTGTGCTTTGCCGTAGTCTAGTCTGCTGCTCATGAGCGCATGGGTGAATATTTTTTCTGGACTCAGTGGGGATCCACTTGAAGATCTTACGAAGCAGGATGATGAGAGGGCATTGATTTGGTAGTTCATAGAGAGCGATGAGTCCAGGATGATGCTGAGGTTATGTGCGTGGTCCGCGGGTGTAGGGGCGAGGGTTCAGAGCACTGCTGGCCAATAGGAGTTGGTCCATGCAGAGGGGTGGAACCCAGGGTGAGGACTTTGTCTTGTCTGAATTGAGCTTGAGGAAGCTGTCCTTCATCCAGGTGGTGACTGCCTTCATCCCATTGTGGAAGTTGCTTTTGGTGACTGTGGGTTCATGTGTGAGGGAGAGAATCAGCTGGGTGACGTTGGCATAGGAGACAATTTTGAGTTTGTGGCCTCTGATATGTAGAATTTGAAGAGGGTGGGGCTCAGGGAGAACCCTGGGGCACTCTGCAGCTGATTTGTGTGGGTTCTGAGTGTAACAGTGGACATCTGAATCACTATGTAATGCTGGTGAGGAAGGACCGGATCCATTCTAGGGTTTTGTCTTGAATGACCGCTTCAGTGAGTCTTGCGCAGAGGACGTGATTGGAGACGGTGTCAAAGGTGGCCAAGAGGTCCAGGAGAAAGAGGGCTACCATTTTGCCTTGGTCAAGGAAGGTACGGATGTCATATGTGGTGGCAAGGAGTACGGTCTCTCGCTGTGGTTGCGTCTGAAGCCTGACTGGGAGAGGTTCAGGGTGGTTAATTTTGATGAACTCGGAGAGTTGGGCGTTTGATGGCCTTCTCTATGACTCTGGCTGGGCAGGGAAGCAGAATGATGGGCCTGTAGTTCTTGAGGTCTGTTGGGTCGGCCGAGGGTTTCTTCAGCATGGGGTTGATTTCTGCATGTTTCTAGTCTTCAGGGAAGCTGGCAGTCTCGATGGAGCAGTTGCTGGTGCGGCAGAGTTTGGGGTGATGGAGGTGCCAGTTTTGTCGAAGATGTGGTGAGGGCAGGTATCTGAGGGGGCTTCGGAGTGGATGCTCCTCATGATCCTGAGGGTGTCATCAGAGATGAGGGTGATCCAGTTGGGCACGGTCTGCTGGGGTCAGGAGTCATTCAGCGCGAAGGTGGGGTGGGTAGGTCTTGGGTTGCAATGCTGTCGTAGATCTCCTTGTTCTTGTGGTGGAAGACGGAGACAAGGCTGTAGCAGAGGTTGTGAGAGGGGGGAATGCCTGCTTTCTCCATGCTGGGTTTGGTGAATTATTTTACCACTGTGAAGAGTTGTTTGCTTTGGCATTGATGTGTTCCTGTATGACTGTTTTCTTTGATGTTCTGATGAGGTGGTGGTGATAGGTGATGGCATTTTTGAAGGATGCATGGTCTGCCAGGATCTTGCTGATTCTCCATCTTTTCTCAAGCCTTCTACAGTTGCACCTGCATTCTTAGAGCGTGGGAGAGAACCATCTGACTTTCTTGGAGGGCTGCTTGCCTGAGGGTTTCATGAGAGGGGACAATGTGTCAATGTAGTTTATCCAACGGTGGAGGTTGCATGCTGAAGCATTGGCATCCGTATTTGTCGGTGGTAGGGTTTTGCTGATAGAGGTGGTGAGCTGGTGACTTTGCTCCTGCTTCTGCAAGGATAGAGGTGGGTGTGGTGGTGTACGTTGGGTTTAGTGAGGAGAAGTGGAGAGAAGTAGTTGGGCCAATGTAGCTCGGAGGTTTCACTGACAATGTTGTTGCTTGTGGAGAAGATGGGGTCGAGCGTGTGTCGTTCCAAAGTGGGTTGGAGCGGTGACCAATTGCTTGAGACCGATGGTGATGAGTCTCTCAAAGAGGGATGAGGTGTTATGGTCGACAAGGTTGTCCAGGTAGAAATTGAGGTAGTTAAGGATGATGTAGTCTATTAAGGCAAGAGCATGGTGAGCTATGAAGTTAGCTATGGCTTCGCTGAAGGTGGGTGGGGTTCAGGGGGTCTAAGACAAGGGTGTCTTGGAGGGTGGTGTTCAAGTTGGTCTGGATAAAGAAGTGGAGGTGTCCCATGTCGGGTAAGTGGTCATCAGAGCTGGTAGTGAACTGGCTAAGTTATCTTAAATAAACATACTTTATTACTTTTTAGTAATCAATTTGGCACTCAGATTGTCCTCTCACCTGTTCTAACAGAAGTAATGTAATCAGGATAGTACAGATGTTTCACAGTCTATAGAACCTGAAATCCTCTCGCATTATGTGCATGGAGTAATGCCCACTGGTCAAGGGGAAAAAAGGATTTTAATGAACAATGTGGGCGTCAGCAGATATTTTGGAGAATCATTATTCAAGCACTTACTGTCTGGTACGATTAAAGTAACTATGATCATAAAACCAAGCAGCCTGGGAGGCTGTATTACCACAATAATAGAAGGGAAGTTAAGCCCTAGATACGTACAAAAAAAGCTTTACTTCACAACCTGTAAATGCTTTTTTTGCCTGCGCCTTCTTTTCCAGTGATAAACTTTCTTCTTTTATTGAATCAAGGTTTTCTGCTCTTGTTGATGAAATCACCCCTACTCTGGTTCAGTATGTAACATCATTACGATTCTTGTCTTATTGCAAATGGCTTCTTGTTATGGAGGGTTGTGGGGTGTCACACCCCACTAATAAAAATGGTGAATGTCAGATTCTGGGAGGCCCTGTCAGGCCTGACAGTGTCTGTCAGTTTCTGTATAGGTCGGGTCGGCCTTAGAGAAGTCTGGAAATCCTCTTCCTTGGCTGCAAATACTTCAGAGTCTGGCGGGAGCTTCAGAGATGCAGACTGACAAATGCTTTGTTGGTGCCTGTTTGAACAGGAGAGTCACTACTTGACCCCAAGGGAGATTCTTCTGTCTTCTAATCGTTAGTAAAGCAATGAAGTTCCAGGATTCAGTGTCAAAGTTTCGTCCAGGTGTAATCTAAAGTCTTATTGCCAGGGGTCCCTTACTTATACTAAGAAAAGGGGTTGGACATACTCTGGGGACCCACCTATGGTAGGGTTTGGAAAGAGGGGTGGCTACACCCATTTCCTTTGTCCAGTTTCATGCCAGAGCAGGGGCTGGAAGCCCCTGCAACCGGTTTGAACTGGGCTATGCACAGGGACACCAAATGTGCCCCCAGTGCTGACTTCAAAGCACTCTTAGAGTGTACCCACCCAGCCCCAATACACAAAAGCCTGTCTGGGAGGTGGTTACACCTCCCTGTGACAGGAAACCTATTGTCCAGGCCTCCCCTGCCGGAGTTTTGTCCAGCAGCAGGAGACCAGACTTGTGTCTGTAGCATCCATTTTGTGCTGCCAGGGCTCTTTTAAACTATTACCGGTTAGACCAGTGTGTACGTGTCTCTCCCTCTAGAAGGGTGGAATTCTACCCCCAGCGCCAGGACTGGTGAGGGGGGGGGGGTAGGATTCCAATGTGTTTGACGCCAAACACAGCCAGGGCCGGACTGGGAACCAGAACCGGCCCTGGCAAAGTGCTCGGCCGGCCCCCCTACTCCCCCCCCAGGGAGGGAGGGGGGGGGGCGCGACCGCGCTCTGTGCCAGGGCCGGTTTTCAGCCATTTTTGTTACAGAGCCGTTTTTGCAGCAAAAACGGCCCTGTAACAAAAACGGCCCCAGGGGCCCAAAACCGGCCCCCAACCATGCGGCCCACCGGGGGATTGCCCGGTGCCTTCAACGGCCAGTCCGGGCCTGATCACAGCCATTCCAAAGTTAGCATTTACCGCGAGGTTATAATGCACTTAAGAGTATATGGACTGGCTTCATCACAGAACAGCCTCAGAAAATAGGTTCCGAAAGCTGCAGAGGGGCCCAGCTCAGGTATTGGCACCCTCTCACACAAAACCAATCACCCTGCCTTTAGGATTGATTAGGCCTGCCATAGGAGTGACTGATAGGTTTATATGTGTCAGTGATTTTACGGTAGATATAGGTAACCTATATCTTAGCAAGGGGTGTACGCACCACCTTACACAGTCTGCAGTAGCAGTCCTGTGGTGTCATTTTGGAAGGCTTCCCAGGGTGGCATAATACCTGCTTCAGCCCCTGGTAGGCCTCTGGGGTACCTATGCCCTTAGTACCTAGTGTACCATATACCAGGGACTCACAAGGGTACCCCAGTAACCAAACTGGAGTGTACCTAAAGTCATGCAATCAATTTAGAGAGGAAGCAGCTAGGCTGGGGTCCTGGATAACAGGTCCCCAGCCAGACTAAAGTAAAAAAAACACTGAAACACCAGTAAAAATTTGGGGTAACCATGGTAAGCAGATTCTACTCTCCTACAGTACCATGGTCCTCAGTTTAAGCAAGAAAATGGGCTCTCTCACTGTTGTTTATGTAATGAAATACAGCTACAGTTACAGTTCAGTGACCCCCTCGGGCCTCTGGGCTGTGATGTGACTGCACCTGCTGCACTCTTGATAGGTACCATATTTTTATTGAATGTGCTTGGCCTCCCTTTATTTGGAGTTTTTGTTTCATTTCTTTTTATTATTGTTCTTATAATGGCATATTTCGTATATTTTAAGGCATTTCAACATTTTATCGTTTCCCTTCTCGTTAATTTAAGGTAGGGGTCGCTTATTTGAAATAAATAAATAACAGACTAAGGGTTTAGTCTGAAAACTCCACCTTCTAACTTGGTGACAACCCAGTACAAAGGCATGATTCCATTTGATGTGTGATGTTCTTTTTAAAATACATTGTTGCTTTCCACTCGCTATCGTTTTATTTCCAATGTTCTTCCTGTTCGCAGTGGGTTTGATTGGACTGTCCTCTCCTTTTCGCTTCACGCCCACACCTACTCTTTGTTAGGCAGTGTTTCCTGGGAAAGCCCTACAGTTTAAATATAACGTAGTGAATTAGGCGTTTTACCTCAGAAGCAGGAAAGGTCTGGCCTGTCTTGGCTTTTCATTTGTACGATTCTGAAGCGAAGATGACATCATTCATCGCCGCGCTCGCGGCGCCCTGACAGTTCTATTTTGTTAGCGCATTATCTGACTGCCCCGGTGTCACCCTGTGCTACTCGGCCCCGTCTCTTCTGTTCTACTTAGGACTGTTGGTGAAATTTACTGTATGGCAGCTTTGACACGTTTCTATTGCCTCGGCTGCTGATTTCAATTTGTCACCCCGATTCTACACACGGAGTAGGCGTGAGGCAAGGAGCAGCAAGTCAACAGCCGTAGCCAGCACACATCTCTACAAATTAGGTAGCTCATAATTCAACCTTACGGACTGATTTGCTTTCTGAAAGCATCATTTTTATGGGTTTTAATTTTGTGGATGTATGCGCGGTGTTAAATGCTGTGTGGCATCCCCACTGCTACGTCAGGAAGTAATTTTGCAGTGCACAACAATCATCTTTTTCGTATATCCTATGACTCACTAAAGAAACAACCCCTGGCAAAGGTTATACGTTTGGGCGTTTTTTCAAGTGTATGTTTTATGTAATGCATAGATGGGTGAATTGGCAGTGACAACATGGTTGTTGGGTTGAATATGTGCTTTTATTTGTCTTTAGTTTTTTTGGGTATGTGGCATGCATACGTGTGTGTATGTTTCCAGTTATGTATAAAGGAGTACCTTGGTGTTTTAAAGTGATTCATTATATAGGAGACAACGCACGCCTGCTGCACAGTATAAGGCTATTGCAAGTCACCAAGGAGTTCCATAACAATATAAAGGAAGGAGGCCGAAGGTTATGGAACTCCAAGGTGACTTGCAATATCCTTATCATGTGCACCATGGGGTACTTTACACCATATACTACCTGGTCACACCATCACCTATCCCAAAAGCCACTTAAAACCCGGGTCCGTGGATCTTTCATGTGAAAGAGCGAGCATTTTTGCAAACATGAAGAATACAAATAAAACTTCTAGTGGAAAATTGAATACATAAAAAACCTGTAGATATTTGTTGCAAACAAATATTAGAAGCAGTTCGATACAAGTCAGTTTATTATAAAAAAGCTGCAGTAGGTTGGAATGTGTACAAACATACAGAAAGATTCTAGTTCTTCTCAAACAATTGCAAAAATAAACATACTTTCTGCTTGTCATTGTAACGCTATTAAAATAAAGCAGGAGAAAAAAAGGAAATCTAATGCCTTTTCTTTATAATCGGCGACCGAGTGTGTGACTAGTTGCCTATTATAGAGAAATTAGAGATGTGCATTTATACAGCGATTCCAGAAACCCATGTATTATAGATAGCATTATAGACAGGTAACTGTGAATAACAGGGAGAAACACACAAAAGGTGATGAGAGGCTGCTTGCAATAAATCTAACTACTTGCAATCTTTCGAGGCAGCACTCCAGCCCATCATTCGTTTGCTCAGCATGCCACCTCAGTTTAGACCCAGTCATCTGCAAATCAACTTTGACCCTGTTCCTTATGGGAACAGTCCATCCCAATTGTCAAGCCAGGTCCTCCCTGGTCCGGAATACAAGCAACTCAGGACTAGTTTCACTCTAGTTATTGACTCATCAGCCTAGTACAGCCTGTTTCCAGTGACACAGTGAGCATGGGACCCATGTCTGGGCATACTCATGCCACTTAGGGCAGTACATGAAAGCACAAAAAAGGTGATGGGAGGGTGCTTTCAATAATTCTAACCACTGGCAATCGCTCAGAGTAGCACTCCAACCCATCGCACCTTTGCTCACCATGCCACCTCAGTTTGGACCCAGTCATATGCAAATCAGTCTTGACCATCTTCCTCATGGAAACAGTTCAGCCAAATATTATTTTAACTTGAGAATCCATCCATTAGATCTAACCCCCAAGTGTTAATTCTACAGTTTTGAAAGTCTTTACAAGTCTTCAAATTGAGGCTGCCAAAATAGTTACAAGTTTATTTCCTCAACATAACTAGATTTCCAGAATATTTATTTGTATTCTGAATGTCCTCCACCAAACTCCAAAGAAGCAACTGTGCTTTGCAAAAGGAAATCCTGAATCTGTGTATCAAATTCCAGGCCGCACCAACATTGTATTATAATTGCTTAGCAAGGATGCAGTGACACATGAAGGAAGTTATACCCTGTAATCCAACATGGCCGTCATCTCAAGCAATGTGAGTGTCAGGGACTGTTGGGAAATATAGTGTACTATCAACACACTGGTACTCCAGGAGGAACTATTTATTTAGTGTATTTACCTCATGATTCACTAGTGATTTATTCAGGATTCAATGAGTAAATCAAAGGGATTCTTTTGCTTGGTACCAGGATGCGAAATGTGGCAGGACATTGAAAGTTTGCTTCACTTGCATGCCTTCTTATGGTTTATTTCTCATTGCATTCTTCCATGTTACATTATTGAGCATGTTGGAATTTGATTGCCTCATATTTAATTTTTTTACTGAAGATTGTTCAAATGTAGTACCACCAAACGCTTTTAGATGTCTACTCATATTTTCCCATGTCACTTGACCCTATTATGCTCTGGTTGGCAACATATTGAGAAGTGTTATATCTTATTTTTACAGTGACTGGAGTATTCTATTTTGGAAATAGCTACAACATTCCGGTCTTATGTACATATGGCAATTTGAGACCGAAACAATGTCTGTTCTGCATTTTTCTGGATGATTTTGAGTGCCAATCAAGGATGTTATGAGAGACTTTAGAGACACTAGCCTCTCAATAACCATATGTCTCCTATATATGTCACATATTCGTGTCAGAGTCAATTACTGTAACAAGACATATATATGTGTGCTTTTTTAGTACCGAAATAATCGAATGTTCTTTACATCTTCATTTAGGAGACAGTGTATGCTCCTCACTTAGAATGTTTTTGGTGCATTTAATTAGTCTTTTAAGGATAGGATTCAGAATCACTAGATTTATTCAATGAATCATGAGGTAAATTAACTATAAAGAGTCCATCTGGAAGCACCAGTGTATTGACCGTATACTTTACCCAGTCTCCTAAGGGATTATTGGGCTGCCCTAGTGTAACTCAAAGGAAAATGTTTGCCAGATATGGTGGCTGGGTATGTGCAAGTTGCACACTTTCCCTGTGCGGTCAATATCGAATGCTCTTGTCATCTAAGCTCTGGCACTCTAGGTGGGTTGGATTCTAAAGAAAAGGCTCCAACATATATCATTCGCCCGAGCACTCCTATCTTTATGAGCGTTCAAAGCCAAATAACCCAAGGATTTTTCCTTAACATGACTAGAGTTTGTAAATAGTTATCGGTATTCCCAGATGTCCCCAGCAAACGCCAAAAGAAGCAACTGTTCTTTGTAATACGAAATGCTGAATATGTATTCCAAATCTTTATACGACCATGTACAAATGGTGTTCTATCCAACACGTGCGTTGTCAAATAATGACTTCCACAGGACGACAAATTATAATATACAGAAATCATGATTGATTTAGTACTTAGTAAGGAAAATTCACGTCTCCAGCAGGATTGGATAACTAATTCCAACCAAGTTAGGAGTTCGTGCTGGTGGGGACTTGTTGCAGCTGGTAGCAAAGATTAATAGTAGACCTCGATATAGATTATACAAATTGGTTAAACTGTGCACCACTTGTAAGATACATTTCAGTGCTTCGAAAAGCAATCGACATGCATTGGATTAACCAATTTGACTCATATGACACAATAATTAAACCTAAGACCCAATCAAAAAATGCTAGAGTATGCACATTCTGTGTACTTTGTGCGGAACCCAAGTGTAAGGTTTAAATTTAACTGACCTAAACGTGAGGTTTATGAGAGTGATAAAATGTAATCTCTCCTAATATGTTATCAATAATGCCACGAGAAGAAACGAAGGATGATTATTTGTAGGAATGTCTGTCAAGGGGAATAGGCACAAATCAAATTATATCAACGAAGAGAACTGTGACGAGCTCAAAAACACTACTTCGAGTGATATATGTTTAAATAAATCCCTATGCCAAGATATATGTAGGCAATACAATTAGAGCATTAACGTAAAGAATCTTTGAACATCTAAGAGCAAAAAATCAAGTCAGAGTGGATATATACATTTCTTGTCGATGTCTAGTTTTGCTTATTAAGTAATACATTAATCAGCATTTCTGTATTGTATTTTTTCTTGCCCTTAGGAATTATTTAGTTGACAAAACAGGTGTTGACTAGACCCAAATATGGTCCCGGTGAAATAAATAAAATAATGTTTGGGCTTTGAATCTTAAACTGAATCAAGAGGAGTGCTCTGCAGTGAAAGATATAACAAAGGGAAATGTAGTTTGTCATGTGGGCACCAGTGTGTAGTGCGTTCTCCACAGATTCAAAGCCTCGCATTAGACAACCCAGACACTATCTGGGGGTCACCAGCCTTTCATTCTTTGACGTGGCCCAGTGCAAGCTGGTTTAGAGTATTTCTTCCCTGCATCCTCCCAGCTTCAAGTTATAAGCCATACCTTCAGACAAACCTCATGACACAATAGATCCAGGTTCAGTTAAAATATCACAACCATATACCCTACAGGGGAGAGTACCGAGGATTCAGATTCAGAGAAGTAAAAACATGGCACTACAGTAGCACAGAAATGGGAAACAGCAATTACAATGTGGTCTGTACCACGCATGCCATTACAGCGAAAACTTAACACATGCCTCTTTACCACACAGTTTTTACCACAACCTGCCTTTACAATGTGTGCCATTAGCACAAAAAAATGTAAGTATAAAGGTAAGTGTGATATATACCATGTTGAAGGCGGTTGCCAATACGCGTCAGTCGTGGTCATTTTAAGCAATTGTTGTATGCAACATGAATTTGAAACGTTCATTTAAAAGATAAAAAAAAAGAACAAAAGAAAAATATTCAAAAACCTGAAGAATATTGGATTTCTTCTGCTAGTCTGTGCCGCTGCATGGGTCAATCAATCAATCAATCAATCAATCAATCAATCAATCAGTCAATCAATCAGGGGATTATAAGGGCACTACTCACCCGTGAGGGTCTCAAGGTGCTCAGGGGGAGAAAAAAAAACAGCAGTACTGTTCATGGGTGGACCGTAACAAGTGCCGCTTTTTGTTGAAAATATATATATATATATATATATATATATATATATATATATATATATATATATATATATATCCCAACATGCTAAGAGAATGGGGGGAACTAAATTTGGGAGCATCCATGAACTTAATCAAGCTCCTGATAAAGTATGCGATCCTGGACCGTGCTGTACTTCTTGATGAAATAGCACAAATCAACAAGGATTTAGACGCTTTTACTGATGAAGAAACACAGGCAGTGACTGCTAAAGGTCGCAAAGACATCAGCGAGCGCTTGAAAAAACACGAGGGCAAAATCAAGTTGCGCAAAATCAATAAGTTTGCAAGAGATCTCAATGACTATGAGACTGGACAGATATATACATTTGCACGCAAATATGATCAAGCCAAAAGCAGCAGCAAATACAAAAAACAGCTTTAAAATCTCAAACAATTCTGGCTCAACAAACTCCAGCTGAAACATTGGATAATCAAGAAACAACTTCCACAGATACTATTTCGCTGGCCAGTTCATCCAGCACATGCGGGTCTCTGTCAAGTCTGGCAGAGGATAACTCTTCACATGCCATCCTCGACCTAGGTGAAGAAATGGATTTTTTGGTCGAGGCTCAACTGCAAGCGCAAGGCCCCCAGACACGGTCACGCAATGCAGGAAAAGGAAAAACGCAAAGCGGAGGGCAAGAAGAAAACGCGCCAAAAGAGTCGCAGCCGCCAAAAAAGAAATGGTTCAAAAAGAAAAACAACAAACAGTAATTGATGCCAGCACCATTGTTAATTTATCGGATGTGACATTAACTACAGCTGAAGAATAAATTCTCAAGTTGGGCCTGAATTTCTGTCCTGAGAGCTCTTTCAACTATACCAGCACCAGGGCTGATGTCTATTTATATATCAGGAAGTTGAAACTTCAAAAATTTCATGCAATCAAATCAAAGCCTAGTGTTACCGCAATTGAACTGAACAAGGGGGTCGACGAGGCAACTAGTCCTTCCTTAGTTCCAGCAAATGATGCAAGAACCCTCATTACGTTATGCAGCCTTAATAATGCAACTCCACCACTTGACATGAATACGGATGTCTCTGACACTCAAAGAGAATTACGTGAGATTGATGTTCCCCAGAAAGGTGCTGATGAAAGTCCCTTTAAACCCAAAAGTAAATTTGTCCCCGTTATGCCCAAGGATGCGGTGGACATTTATCACGAATGCATTATTGAGGATTTAAAAAGACTTAACAAACAAATCCACTCCAATAAAGACATGTCCAGTTTCCAGACTAAGGAGTACAATAACTTAATGACCAAATTGTCTAAGAATCAAGAAATCATCGTGAGTCCCTCTGACAAAGGAGGCAACATTGTTTTGTGGCAAAAAGAACATTACATTACGGAAGCTAAACGTCAATTGGACAATGCTAATTGTTACACACGGAGTAATGGTATTCAATATAAGCATGCAAAGGAGAGTATTAAGAAACTGCTGTTATCCTACAAAAGAGAAAACTTAATTACAGCCACCGAATGTGCATTCTTTTTGATTGAACATCCAGTGATTCCGCATATGTATCTGATCCCAAAGGTGCACAAGATGCAAAATCCAACACCCGGGAGGCCCATTATTTCCGCGATCAAGAGTATGGGTGAAAATATCTCACGATACATTGACTTTTATCTACAAGAGCATGTCCAATCTTTACCGAGCTACATCAAGGATACAGGTGACTTTTTATCCAAATTGGAAGCCATATCATGGCAGAAGGACTGGTGTATTATCACTTTGGACATTGAGTCCTTATATACCTGTATCGAACACAAAAAAGGAATAGAAGGTATAAGACATTTCTTGGGGCGTAAGTCTTGCATGTACTATAGCCACAACAAAATGATCTGCAATTTGGTACAATGGTGTTTAGACAACAACTATTTTTTGTTTGGAAAAGATATATGGAAACAAATACGTGGTGTAGCCATGGGGTCCTGCTTCTCTCCCAGCTATGCGTGCTTGCACGTCGGGCTGTGGGAGGAGCAGGATTTACCGGGCATTTCTGGATTTGAACGCGTTAAGTATTGGATGCGTTTTATTGACAATATTTTCTGTGTATGGGAGGGGGACTTCATGAGTGCTCAAAATTTTGTGAACGCGCTCAACAAGAACCAGTTTAATTTGTTCTTCACTTCTAACATCAGCAATACTACGGCTGAGTTTCTTGATGTCTCCATTAACATCGTAGACAACAAGATCATTACTTCCCTACACAGGAAGGCCACTGCTGGCAATAGTATTTTACATGCCAGTAGTGGCCATCCCAAACACGTCATTATGAGCATTCCGCTTGGCGAACTGTTGCGCCTTAAGCGAATATGTAACACCCAAGAGAAGTTTGATGAGGGGGCAACAGCAATGCTTGAAAGATTGGAGGCAAGGGGATACAGCAAATCCTGTCTTGCAACTGCATTGCAAAAGAGCAAAGAAAGATCTAGGGACTCTTTATTGGCATCCAAACCCCCTAACACTGACGCAACATCCAATTCCTGTAGATTAATAACTACTTATAGTAGACAGCACGGCAAGATAAAATCCATTATTAACAAACACTGGGCAGTCTTAAAAACTGATGGAGTTTTACGTGATATGACCCCCGACAAACCAGTAATCACATTCAGGCGTGCATATAGCATGCGCAGCAAGCTAGTACAATCCAGCCCTGAATTGCCTATGATTACCCAATGGTTTGGTGGCAAAGGATTTCACAAATGTTCCTCGTGTCGGGCTTGCAAGTTTGGACGGAATACTACCCATTACCGCACTCCGTTTTCTGAAACTGAATTTCCGATTCACGACAATTACAACTGCCGTACGGAGTTTGCGGTTTACGTCCTAACTTGCACTTGCGGTCTACGGTATGTAGGCAGTACCGGCGCACAGGTGCATGTTAGAATACTTCAGCACCTTCGTGCTATAGTAAATCACAACGGGGCATACCCGGTGGCACGCCACTTCAACAGCAGGCATAACAGGAATCTGTCATGTCTTACTTATTACGTCATTGATGCTGTTGCTCCCCTAAGGCGAGGTGGTGACCGTGATAAACTATTACGCCGATTAGAAACGCAGTATATCATCAAACTCGACAGCAAACAACCCAACGGGTTAAATGCGACAGAGGACATGCATAACTTTCTGTAGGAGCATTGATCCATTGTATATACTCTGTATATAGTACACAAACTGAATTCAAACGTGAGATTATCCAAGAAAATACAAAGAATTATGTATAATTTGTATATATATGAAATCTTGAACTCAAGCACCTGTTTCAGGTATCCTGTAGTCCTGTCTCCTAAATCAGAGTTAGCTGCTTAGTTTTCTGAGCAGTGCAGTTTTTTAACAAATACTTTGGGAAATGTTTTCTTTTGGTGTTTTTTTTTACACTGTATATTTACTCAAGCACTTTTTTCATAAACACAATTGTTCTGTAAATAGTCCTTATATATTTATGATATTTAAAATTTAATAATACAAAAAAAATTTAAAACAAATACATATGACTGAAACTTGATTCTGTGTTTTTTACACTTAGGTGCTGTCTTTTGGTGTTACACATTATTTGTTTTCACACAAGGTTGTACCTGGCTACGGAGCAATTTACATTGTACAGCTATGATTTGCATCTTTATAATAATTTTTCATGCTTCAGTTTAGTTAATGATCCAGAATTGTTTTTCTGATTTACTGTGAGGTATATCATGCATTCATGCATATTATATTTTTTCTCATTTATTGATGCATAATAACATCAGCGCATTCATGCAGTCATTTTGTCACCCGCAAATTTTCGTTTGTATTTATGTAAACAGAAATCAATTCGGATTGCCATCAATAATCATTAAGCATGCAGCATTGTTTCTGTTTTGTTATTTGATGCAACAATGTTACATTGACATAGCGATATTGTGTACTGTATCTTTAAATTGTTTGTATCCAGCATTTGGTACAACCATGTGACTCACCTTTGGTAGGTGTGGGCCAATAGGGCGGGTCTGCAC
Organism: Lissotriton vulgaris; assembly: GCF_964263255.1. NCBI lineage: Eukaryota > Metazoa > Chordata > Amphibia > Caudata > Salamandridae > Lissotriton > Lissotriton vulgaris. Next base: position 2,051,329,903 of record NC_141685.1, read on the forward strand.
TGCAAAGATAAAAGAAGTTTCTGTTTTAGAAATGTGGTGTGTGAACAAGACTACGCTAGTAGTCGAAACGTTGCATTTTGGAAGGCACATGGAATAAATAACATCTTGCCTGGAGTACGTGGGGTCTGTCTCTTCTTTCGCCGCTGCCTGTGGAGGTTTGAAGATTTTGCTCATATATATATATATATATATATATATATATATATATAGATATAGATATATATATGTATATCTATATATATATATATCTATATATATATCTATATCTATATCTATATCTATATATATGTATATATGTTCCACCAATGACCCCTCCGGTCCAAGAAGGCACACAGCACTCTCCCCACCTCCGGCATGCGTGCCTTTCTGTCACACGCGCTTACATCCTTCTTCATATCATTTCCATGTCGACGCGTTTCAAGGCAGGAACGCCTCTTCATCAGGATTCTGCATAGGAAAAGAAGGAGAAGATCTCACTACTCCATTCCCTGCACGTTTTTATTCAATGAACAACGCCCTAAGTGGGTGTGGCAGCATCATAACTACCAGTGGCATGCTGGTCTCTGAAGTCCCATAAGTAGTGAGTTCTATTTTGTCCATTTAGTATGTTCCTACTTTCCTATATTTGTTATGCAGCTTTTGTGATTCCCATAGTAGAGTGCTTGATCGCCCCAGTCCGGTGGAACCTATATATATATATATATATATATATATATATATATATATATATATATATATATATATATATATATATATATATATATATATATATATATATATATATATATATATATATATATATATACATATACATATATATATATATATATATATATATATATATATATATATATATATATTTATATATATATATATATATATATGTGTATATATATATCTATATATATGTATGTATATATATATATCTATATCTATCTATCTATCTATCTATCTATCTATCTATCTATCTATCTATCTATCTATCTATCTATCTATCTATCTATATATATAACACGTACTCCATCCATCGTCTTAAAAACTACGTTGTGTAGCCATATGTGTTTTAAGCGTCACCCGCTCTTGTTCACTGGCTTGTGCAATAAGGAACAGCCGCTAAATGCGAACGTTACCTGCGCAGAGTTTTAATGTCTTGCCCCTGTGGGCGTCTGCACAAAGCATTCTGGTTACTGCAGTTCACATTCAGATAATTATGCAAGTGGATTCTGCCATGCCACATTAATTCATGCAAATCTTTCCCTAGTGGGCAGTTCAAAGTAGACACGGCTGGAATCCTGCCATTACTCAGTCCATTGAATTGGACATGCCATTCCTTATTTACCGCGCACAGTCTCCTCTGCATGTGAACTGCAGTAGCCAGAATTCCTTGTGCACACGCCCACAGGGGCAGGACATTAAAACTCTGCAAATGTAACGTTTGCATTTAGCTGCTGTTCCTCATTGCACAAGCACGTGGATGGTTGGAGTACGCTGCTGTCCTTAAATAAAAGGAGTTTAAGCATGCCAGGTGTGGCGCCTTCATTTCGGAGCAATCTCTTTGTGTTGGATATGTAGTAAAATTTCATAAGCTTAAAAATACAAACACTAGAGCTATGTCTATCAATGCAGAAAATCAATCTAGTGCTCAGTTCCAAGCGTCTGATGTTCCTGTACTAAGAATGGTGAATGAACTCGCTGATGTAAACGATATTGTACCTCAAAGCACACAAGAAGATCTGTTGGGCATGGGAAGTTCTATTGCTAAAGCAGCCTCTACTCATTTTGCAGAATTTCGGCGTTTGCAAACCCATTTTCACAAAATGGTATGTATGAAAGAATTTGGGTGCAAAATAAGGAATCGCAAAATTTGCCATTCCTTATTTTGCGATTGCATTTAAGGAATCTCAAATTTTGTGATTCCTTAAATGCAATGTATGAAGCAAAAAAAATAATCCAAAATGCCCTTAAGGAATCGCAAATTACCACCAACTTGTAGTTGGTGGTAATTTGCGATTTCTTTTACAAATGCACTTTATGATATTTGTAAAGGTGCCATGTGACGCTCATACATGCCTTTAGGGCATGTATGTGCGCCATATGCGCACACATGTCATTTTCAGGGGTGCAGCAGGGTGTTCTTGAGACACCCCTGCACCCTTGAAATTATTCTCAATTTGCGATTAGCTAATTGCGAATCGCAATTGAGAATCATTTCACATTCATTCCTATGGGCCTCCTGGCCCATGGAAATGAATGGGAAATTATTCCTTAATTGCGATTAGCAATTTGCTAATCGCAATTAAGGAATTTTAAGAAATCGCTAATAAAAAGCGAATTTCTACATACATATCATTTTGCGATTTCTAAATAGCGATTCCTTAAAAATCGCTATTTAGGAATCGCAAAAGGGAATGTTGATACATCTGGCCCGCAGTGGGTTTGTTGTAAATTAGCATAAATGGGTTAGCGTTAGCAGAAGCCATTTCTGCTTTAGAAGTTATCTTACCCGTTTTTTAGAAGCCATTTTAGTTTCTGGAGGCCATCTTGGCTACCATGTGCTGCCATGTGCTCACTTTGTGCATTGTCCTACCTTCCTTTTAACTGCACTTGAAGTCTGCCTAGTAACAGGATATATTTAGCCTCCTCCACTTCCACGCATGCTCAGAAATGCCTGGTAGAGTCTGCATCTGTTACTGATTAAGTTTTACATAGGAATGTGTTCACTACGTTCTGAAACTGTTATCTCCTCCCACTTGGTTCCATATGTCCTTAAATGGTATTCTTTGTGTGCTCGCAGGAGCTAAGACTGCCCCCTTTTATGTATGCTTACTGTGTAAGTCTGAAATGTATATAAGGCATCAGCCTTCTGACTTCCTCAGACTGCCTCATTCATTTGCCATGGCTTTTGGGCGACGCAGCCTCACCTCACATGAGTGTAATAAACTGTCCTTTGATATTTCAGAGTTCTGTGCCAGCCTCTTATTGCTTTTAAAGGACTCCAAGGTTTTTGAATTCCACAATTGGCACCCCAGATGGGACTCATCAGAGAGGTGACAATCTGGAGGAGTGATCAACTTGCCAGGAGGCAGAAAACTGCTGAGCAGCATGGGACTGGGTTCTGCAAGAAGGTAGCTGTGCACGGCGCGCCTCTGGTGATTCCTTGTGTCTGCAGCTCGTGTGTGTTTTCTACCTCTCCTGATCTTTGGTCCTCCCAAGGATGTCACCCTCCTGACTGAGAACACTTTTGGCGTGAGTATTAAAATGTAACATAAAAAGATAGACTGTTAGATAAGACCTGGCAGTTAGAATTTGGACAGCTTATGTTTGGTAAAAGTAATTTTGCGGCGCCTGTTCTGAGTTTTGAATGCCTTTGTAACGCTTACTGTGGCATATTTTGAATTTGAGATAGACTTGTCTACTTTGAACTACGTTTGATCTTCGAAGAATATGATATGAATATGATTTGATGTGATTTGATTTGATATGTATGTGTTGCAACTCATATAGGCAGGTAATGCGAGGATATTTCCTCCACCTTTGATAGTAGTGTATACGCTGCACTATTTTTTGGCATGCCTGTTGTCCTTGGTTAAGCTCACATGTTAAAATGTGTTGCTTTTGTGAACGGTACCATAATGTGATTTGAAGTAAATGAGCCGGCTTCCCTTAGAAGGGATACCTAAATAGGTTTAGGTGTGAAAACATATTTCTTCCTTGGTGATATTGTATCCTCAGGGAATTAAATATGGCCATAATACATGTAAGGATCCTTTTGTTCTGTGCACTTTTATGAATGGGGAATGCAGAGCGATTCTTTGGTGCTCTGCCAGTTAAAATTTGTGAATTGAAACATCATTGCCAAACATTCCTTGTAAATATGACGTACAACTAGCATTTACAAATTGGTTTGGTTTACGATTTGTTTGTGGCTTGTTTTTTGTTTCAGTCCTATGTATTGGTCTGTGGGTTCAATGTGTGTTTAAATGTGGGGTTTCTGTTCTTGTTAGTGTAATTTCTGCTTGTGAATAGCGTTGGCGCGAATTTATGAAACACACGCCTTAAGCGCCGTATTGTGTGTCCTGTATGTTTGAAATACTTCTGTTTCTGTGTGAAATGAGCTCAATGCGTGAATGTGGATTTCTTGATGTTTTCAGTATGTTAAGGAAAATGTTGCATTAATTGATATTAGGTGAAAATTAAATAAGAATGCAGTAATTTGCCATGTTACCTGCAAAAATCGCTATATGTTGCTTTTTAAATTATAGACTAAACAAAGGCACATATGTGCAAACTGTTGAAATGCTTAAATTAGATAAAGTTAAAATTTACATTTACTGGGAATATGAAAGGCCTGAAAATTAAATTGTGGGTTCTATGGGGAAAAACGAATTTGAAGCCTTCCTTTACTTACATGCATTTTCATACATGTAAAATGTTAAAGTTTCAGCTACAAGTGAATTTTTGCTAAGTTTAAATGTATTTTGTGGCACACAGGTTTCTAAAAATGTCTGTTTCCTGAAAGCTCTAGGGTCAGCTTCGTGCAGGTCATTTCCTGCCTTCCTGCCTTGAGACCGGCAGATGGTGTTTTTTTTACAGGCCATAAAACATTGGAATGTTGATTCAGCCAGAGATTAGAAGGTAGTTTAACACGGGCTGAATTTAGCAACTCAGAATAAGTGTTTTAAAGGGTTACAAAAGTAAGTTGCATTATTTTGTATTACAGGAAGGAATTTCAATTGGGGTTTTTGATCATTTCCTAAAACGAGTAAAACAAGTAAAAAGAAATAGGGGTATATTTCTGGGTTTGTGGCTCAAATGTTCTCTTTTAAATTCTGGCGCGAAAATATGTCTTGTTCTCACTTAGGCTTTTTGCGCATAGGCTCATACATGATTACATCTACACTGTTAGGCAAAAGATGCAGTTTGGTTTTTAAATGCGGTTTTAGTAATTCAGAATGGGTTTGAAAAAAATAAACAATAAATAAATTATTAAACATGAAAAAATTATTTGAAAAAAATATGTGTTTTTCAAAATCGTTTTTATATATTTAGAAAGCTTAATACTCATACTATGACCTCCTAAAATTAAAACTTGATTAAATTAATGTGTGACTGACTAATTAGGATATTTACATGTTAGGGTTTTACTTGACGCAGGCGTAAAGGCTCATTTTTCTAAGGCATTACATGCCTATGCCTCATGTTTGCTCCTTGCAACATGTAAAGCACATTCTAAGGATGATTAATATGTAATGCAAGTGTAGGATTTTCAATTTTAAGTGCCCCAAACTCAAAAGTCGAAAATAGGTTAAACTGGACCTTTTAAAAAGCATTCTAGTCATTTACCATAGCCTTGCAGTGTTTCTGGCTTTCAGAGAATGCATGTTTGTATCTATTACAAAACGTGTGGGTTGTTATTATTTGAGGTTGTTCTTCATAGCTCAGTGAGCTACTGTGCCCGGCGTAGAGGTTTATGTTTAATATCAGGATTGATAATTCAAATTTCGGCAGGGCCTACTCTGTCTTTTATCTTTGTGGAGCTGATAACTGAGTGCAATTGTATAGGCTGGTAGCAAACATTTAAGATAATGCTGGTATGCTATGTTGTTATGTTCTGCAAATTGTTCACAGTAAATGTTTTACTAAATGCATTTTATTCCTGAAAGAAGTCATTTATATAACATGTGTTTTTCAACAGGGTTGATCTTGTAGCTTAGAATGAGTGGGGAATGGTTTCTGGTCTTGTAATTTTAAGGGAGGAAATAGGATATAGGGCCCACACGGTAGGCCTGGCAGAATTTGACCTTAAGGTCAGTGAGAAGGGGGTTTAGGAGTAAGTAAGTGAACAGATGGAGCAAGGACTGCTTGGTGAAAAAGCTTCTCTGATTAGCAGAATTTCAAGCTTGCACATTAGATGGGTTACATGAAGGTTTTTGTTTTTGAGTAGTGCATTCTTGACCAGCCCTAACGAAAGAAAAAAAAGCAGGCCCTCAGGGGCTTTGGAGAGGGGGGGACCATGTGGGGCTCGCAGGCTCCCAGGGCTGTGAAGGGGCGCAGGCTCCCAGGGCCATGAGGGGCCGCAGGCTCTCAGGGCCTTGAGGGCAGGGGGTCTGAAGGGGCCACATGGAAAGGCTGGTGCAAGGAATGCAGTGTGTCTGTGAAAAAGTTTTACAGTCACTATGAAAGCGGGTTAGCATGTTTTACAATGAGGATGGTTGGTTAACAGTTGAGATTTACTCTGTTATGCGCTATGTTAGTAGTATGTTGCGAAGAGATGGGTTTTATTATGACTTCTTTGAAATGAAATGTTTGTGTGTTTTTTTTTCTCATGATTTTGCATTTTTCCCTTATGAATGGTTCTTGCTCATCCTATGGGTCACAAACGGCACTGTAAGTTGTATTTGCCAGTTTTGATAACCAGCAACTGGTGATAACCTGGCAAAAAGCGGGGTGTGAGTAAAATGAAAGCGTAATTTTGATGTAATTTTTGATTTTGACAAATTAAGCTGGCCTGGATTCTGGGTTTTGGGTTGCATGCATGCACGCGTTTCTGCTTGATTACAAGTACCATTGTGCTTTGTTTATGCTTTTTGTGCCTACTATATATGCATGTATATTTGATGATAGCGTAATGACATGTTGTTTACATGTTGTTTTGTTTTATTAGCTGCTTTTTGATATTATTACAAATTTGCCTGTGTTGTGAAGAGACATGTATGACGGTATGTGTCGCTTTACACCACGTGGTTAATATTCTTGTTCATACTAAATTTCACAGATATGATATTTGCATACTGTGATCATGAGAATACATTCGCCTCACCAGTGGATGTTAAAATTTGACCATAATAGTATTGAAGTAAAATAAAAGAGATATACAGGAAGCCACAATACAGATACTGCCCTTCTCCCTTAAGGAACAGGCAGGCCTAGATTTATATACATATCTTTGATTGGACCTAAGGATGCAATTATAGATTTGTGGCTCTTGTTAAAAGGTGACCTAACTTTTTCATTTTTTCAACATTTTTCATTTTTTTTCCCTTGAAGGAGGCGCTTCTCCCCAGATGTTGCATTGTGTCCAGACTGCAGAGATGTAATAGGAACAACAACATTATGCATAATTCCCCTTAGTATGACCTGACCAGACTGTTTCTTTCTCTTTAGACTTTTTCTTTAGGCCTATATTTTTGATGCTTTCCAGTCTGACTGTCAGCTTAGTGATAGACTGGTTAACTGATTTTTTTTTAAATATAATAAGGAAAGTTTCTCATCTCAACAGGAGACACTGTATGTTCATTCTTGAATGTGAAAAAAATGTAATGCCCATTCTAATTAGGTTCTCAGTTCTTTTAGCTGCTGTTTTAATGTTTGATGGACCACATGTGTTCTAATAATGGAAACATTAGGAGTTTGTACTCTTGTTTTTTCCCTGTTTTCGCATTTTTGATAAATTAGCCATTGTGTGAATGCCCCTGATCATCTGTTATGTAAATTCGTTTTTGAAATGTTTTAGGTGAGGGATTTAGGAACACTCAGATTTTCTCATTTAGGAAAATGTTTACCCATTAGATGATGCCCCTATATGTAAGGACTTCCACTCAGATAAAATGTTTATGTAATTGCCTACCCCTAGATGATAGAAGACATGCTCTCATATGGAAACACACTTGAAGAGGCTAGAGTCATTGTTTTGACTTCTATGAGAATGATAGTGTATTTTAGATTATGATAGTCTCATGGTGTATGACCCCTCTCTTGAACATTGTAGGGTAACTGATTGCAATCCCCTTGTTAAATATTGAATTGTTTTTGTACAACAATTGAAGGAAACTAACAATTGTGTCATATCTTCTACATTGATAGGTTCTGCAGGATTCTCCAGAGTCAAAGGGAGAGTGACACCTGCAGAACGAATGACAAAGATGAATTCGAATTCCTATCCTTGACAGCCATAGATAAAAGCAGGAAGTTTTGGTCTATAGTCCCAGCACCCAGTAAGGAATCTGCACGCCATCAATGGTATACCCTAGTTCTTTGTTCACACTACTGCCCAGCATTCCACGACAGAAGAAAAGGAGTCCCTTTGGTTTTGCAACAGAATTTGAATTGAAAAAAAAAAGCGCAAAAAGGTACCTGTTATGTACTGGCAACCTCTGACAGTGTACAGCCCCTTGAGCCCTTGGCCTAAGTTTTGGCCTGAAGCCCTTGAGTCCTTTGGTCTGTGTCTTGGCCTGAGCCTTGGTCTAAGTTGGCCACACCGTTCCCTTTTTCACCTTTGCTCCGACGAAAAAGAAATGAAATGGAGAATTCGAGATTGGCGAGAGGCACTATCTTATGGTGCCCATGAACGAGCAGCTTGAGCGTCCTCTGACACCGAACAAGGAGTGTTGGAGTTTGAAAGTGCTGCTGATTTGCTAAAGGAGTTTCCTTGACAGTGCTTGGATCTGCACGAGATGCTTTGTGCCCTTGATCACGAAGAGCACGTCATTTGTAGTGTCTGCCGTAGTGTCTGCCGCAGATGAGAGACACTGGTGCACTGCCCTTATGACATGGAGACTTTTGACTGAACTATGAGTGTTTGCCAAAAGGGGCACTCCAACGGATGCTGAGATACATTTCTATGGAAGGCCTGAAATGATGAGGCCCTTGCAGCGATGGATGAAGAGATTAGATGAGCAATAATAGTCCGCCAGAGGGACTTGGAATTGGACTCTGGGCATAAGTTGTGGTTATAAAAGTGATTCCTTAAAGGTTAAAAATACTGGGTGTTGTGGAATTAATTTTTATTGTCTTGCCTGCAATATTCTAGAGTAGTGTTCTGTTTAGTTTAGGTAGAATAAAAGTTCATTCTCTGTGGAATAGTATCTATACCCAACTTGAGAGCATTGAAGGATTGCATTGATACTGTTTTATATAAGTATATAGTGTTTTCTGAAAGATTTTAGGATTTGCTATTGCTTAGGGTTGTGAAAATGCTAATTTCTCTGTAATAGTGGTCATTATTTCTTCCTACTGTTTGTATGTATGCTTATGACCTAATGTCCCGTTCTTTAGTATTCCTGGTCATACCCTTGCTGAAATGTTTAGAATGGAAATGGTTATCTAGCAATGAATTAGAAAATTGACGAAATTATGTTCAAATTAATGAGCACCTGTTTTCCATGTTCCTACTGAGTAATACGAATGTCTTCAGCAAACGCTAAAAGGGCCATCTGTTGTAAATTAGCATAAATGGGTTAGCGTTAGCAGAAGCCATTTCTGCTTTAGAAGTTATCTTACCCGTTTTTTAGAAGCCATTTTAGTTTCTGGAGGCCATCTTGGCTACCATGTGCTGCCATGTGCTCACTTTGTGCATTGTCCTACCTTCCTTTTAACTGCACTTGAAGTCTGCCTAGTAACAGGATATATTTAGCCTCCTCCACTTCCACGCATGCTCAGAAATGCCTGGTAGAGTCTGCATCTGTTACTGATTAAGTTTTACATAGAAATGTGTTCACTACGTTCTGAAACTGTTATCTCCTCCCACTTGGTTCCATATGTCCTTAAATGGTATTCTTTGTGTGCTCGCAGGAGCTAAGACTGCCCCCTTTTATGTATGCTTACTGTGTAAGTCTGAAATGTATATAAGGCATCAGCCTTCTGACTTCCTCAGACTGCCTCATTCATTTGCCATGGCTTTTGGGCGACGCAGCCTCACCTCACATGAGTGTAATAAACTGTCCTTTGATATTTCAGAGTTCTGTGCCAGCCTCTTATTGCTTTTAAAGGACTCCAAGGTTTTTGAATTCCACAGGTTAACCACCTTTTCACTTGTGTTTGAGGCCTATAATTCCCCAGTCAATATCCATACACTGCAACAAACACCCTCTTGAATCCTATAGTGATCCTTTCAGCTACATATAGTAATCCAGTCACTGAAGAAAAACTCAACCAATTATAAGTTTAAACAGTGTCTCTCCTTGTAGTAGTCTAATCATTCAGTCAGTATCCATGTACTCCTGCAGAAAGCCAGGCCTTAGGACAAGCACTGCTTTAAACTCTTATGCACTATGCATGTAGTGGTCTAACCACCTTTTCACTTGTGTTTCAGGCCTACAATTCCCAGTCAGTATCCATACACTCCAGCAAGCACCCTGTGACTGATCTTGCAATCCCTTAGTCACTCTTTCAGTACCATGTACTAATCCATTCACTAAAGTAAAACTCAACCAATTTAAATTCACCCGGTGTATCTCCTTGTAGAACTCTAATCATTCAGTCAGTATCTATGTACTCATTCAGCGAGGCAGGCCTTAGGACATAGACTGATTTAAACTCCTATGCATCATGCATGTAGTGCTCTAACTACCTTTTCACGTGTGTTTGAGGCCTTCTATTCCCCAATTAGTATCCATACACTACAAGCAAGCACCCTGTCCCTGCTCTTACAATCCTATAGTGACCCTTTCGGTACCATGTACTAATCTATTCACTAAAGTAAAACTCAACCAGTTATGAATTCACCCAGTGTTTTTCCTTATAGTACTGTAATCATTCACTCAGTATGCATGTACACATGCAGTGAGCCAGGTTTTAGGGCATGGACTGCTTCAAACTCCTATGCACTATGCATGTAGTGCTCTAACCACCTTCACACTTGTGTTTCTGGTCTACAATTCCTCAGTCAGTATCTATACACTGCAGGAAACACTCTGTTACTCTCCTTGTATTCCTATACTGTTATGTATACACCTTGAATTACAATTTCAATTAGTGATGAGAAAAGAAAGTGGTTAAATAATTTTTATACAGAATGTGTTTCTATAGTAATAGAAAAGTATATGTTAAAAATTGGACACTTTAATAAAACATTTTATAGCAAGTCAACTATCAATGTCAGGAAGGACTTTTGTAGCAGTAGCAATAATTTTCCATGGTGGTCCTTCCACAACATCTGGACATTACACTGCCTATCTAAAATATGACAAAGGTTGGACATATTGTAATGATACTCAGTTGGTTTTAAACAATGTTTGCCAAGCGAATTACCAAATCCTACCTAATATTTTTAAAGCCAAAGTTTTAGGAACATAAATCGACCTCTGAGGAATTTATTAATATGTATTAATATGATTACTATTGGACAATTTCAATATAATGGATTTCAAGAATACTATTTGGCCTAGAGGAAAAAGTATATATTTGAATTAAGGACTTTTTCTTCCACATTCTCCCAGCGTACATTTTTAAACAAACACATTTACAGTGTATATAAATTTAAGTTAGAAAATGTTCTTAGGAGTAAGTATTTTATATATGTATGATTTGCATTATATGGTATGTTATTGAGGATGTAGTCTTGGTTTTTTTAAACAATCTTATTGATTGGTTTTTTTTTGACCGCTGTTATGTGATGAGTACGATTAAAATCACTGTTTCTAGTGAAATTCAATATATTCTGAGAACAGCAAAAAAGGCAAAGAAAATATTTTGTAAAATGTTAAAATTATGCTGTATAAGTGTCTGGATGGAGGATTTAGTAGCACTGTGATTGACTGTCTAAATTACTAATTTAAAGTGTCTCACTAAATATATGGGATAGTGATTAAACTGTGTGAATACCTGTATCACTCTATCTCTTGTTGTGTAAACTACTACATAAGTTGGTTACTAGCTATGTGAAAGTCTATATTATTATATATCATAATGGTATTTTGTCTTCTCTTTCACAGATCCTAATTCTAAAATATAAAATTTTCACAAATGTAGATCATAAAAAACAACTAAAAAATAATTTGTGTAGCATTTTTTATTTCGATTACTGTGAATGTAAGTTTAACTACGTATTAAAATTTACAGTGGGCTGTGTTTGCGCACAGGTGAAGAAAGGGGAGATGGACTGAGTAGATATGTGTGGAAAGATGCTCTGTGGGCATTTTAAGTTACAGGATAAAGTTAACATGAATAATGAGTGTCTCTGGGGGCCAACTAACCCATCAGATATGTGTAGAAAGCATCCTGTGCCAACAATATGTCACTTTTTGTAACATACTGATAGCACAAAACAATTTCATATTTACAAGGAGACCAAAAAGCACTCTGTATACCTTTTCATCTCCATGTTAATACAACCTCATCATACACACCACTTTACATTGAAAGGGAGTTCTCTACTTGTTGCTGTGCGTGTTTGCACAAAACAGTCATAGAACGAGACACATCACCAGATTTATCAGAAATGATAAATCTGGACATGTGTGTGAATGCTACGCCATCCTTCCATTGATGTAGGAAGGCACAACAAGGAGAATTCTTTTGATTTCTCCTCCTTTTTTCTCTTTCAAGATATGCTACAATGCACAGCATACATTAAAAGAGAAAAATGCGTTTACTGAATATTTTTGTGCAGGAAGGTGTGTCTTTTTGCACAGAAACAAACTCCACATGACACAGATATCCTTGCATTCACCATACACCACAAATGCATTGTTTCAATCAATTATGCACTACACATACATTCATCTAAACTTTCACACACTTGCATTCAAATTTAGCTCTTTTTAATAGTTAGTTCTGAAAATAACTTTTTTCTTTTTGTAGTTTTATGATTTTGTTTTGTTTTATTTAATGATTTTTAGTTTTCTTTTTTAACAGGAACAAAAAGTCAACGGGACGAACAACACCAGGAACTTTGGGGGGAAAAAAAAAATCTAGCAGCGATGGTTATCGATTGCCCTCAAACAAGGTCTACTGATTGATCCCCATAGCAGATTGACCTATTACACTGCACACAGTGCATCTTCACTTTTCCAAACTGTGGACGTATGTCCGGATGGGAGGTTGAAGGTGATGCCCCAGAGGTACTTGCAGTTGCTGGGGGTGGAGGTGCATTTTGGCAGCGTAATTCACTGGATGCAGGAATTGTAGGTGCTTCTGCATGCTTGCAGTGCCACAGGAGCATTTCTTATTAGGATCTCCTCTGGATAACACAGCCTTGCACATCTTACATGTCACCTTGGTGGCATTAACATTTTGTTGTCCCTCCGGAAAAGTGAAAAATGTCCATACAATGGATGTGTATATTTCGGGACAGGGAGGTTCTGGTAGAAATCCCTCTACATCTGAATGGTCAGAATCAGATGACTCTGGCAGTGGTGTAGCCATTTTTGTCTGCAGAAAGAAAATTCAGGTCTCCAATGAAGAAAAATAAAGTTCTTCTCAGCACAGGTCTTCTCCCAAGGAAGGTCTAAGAAAGTGATTGAAATGGGTGGGGTCCTTCAATAGTTAGAATAGGAAGTGTTATGAACCAATTAAAATCTCTTTTTTTGTGGTCATATGGAATCCGCGTAGGGTGCGCACACGCAGCATGCACCAAGCGCGACTTTGCGAAATTGCATTTAAAAGTAATATTAGTTTATTAAATCTAAAAGAATATAATTTTTTTGATTAACCCAGATAATGTCTTGCCTTAACATTTATATTAAATACACATATATATATCTTTTTAGACATTAAAACATTTCGCGGGATTCACGCACCCACAGCATCCAAAAAGTAGTTCATGTCACGTGGAAACACGCGAGTGTCATGTAACGTAATACGTACATGTCGCATATGAGCCAGGAGTCGCCTACGAGTCGCATAGCAACCGTGTAGGGAAATACGCACCCATCGCGTACCCTACGCGGATCCTACACAACAATCCTAAAATGGCACCTAGGTTCCAAGCAGCACTCAAGGAATGTGCGCTTTGGGTGCGTGACTGTCCAAACAAAAAAAAGAAAAAGCAAATATTATAAATACATTTTAAGAAATATAAAATAAAAAATATATCAATAGAATTTCAATATTTTTAAAAACTTTTTTTTCAATTCATGTTAAAAATACGTAATGTAATTTTTACATAAAAAAATATCTAAAAATAAATAGTCATCTTTTAACATGTTCATTCTGCATACTTGTTCAAATCATGTTTTGGTGTTCCAAATTAATTCATTATACTTCATGAAAATCAAGCTTTATCAACCAGTGCGTTTGTACTATACAAAAGATCCCAGCCTGGTTCATAATAAAGTATTCAAACATTAAGCCCTGGATGGGCTTGTAATTTAAAGAAATTTTAATTTTTTCTAAATTTGTCAACTAATTCATTGTACTTTTTTCCTTTTTTCAAACAAAAGACCCAAACCTGGATTTTATTGTAGCATCACAAAATTGAGCCCTGAATGGGCTTATTCTTATGTACTTCGGAAATTAATTCACCATAGACAAGAAAATTAAAAAGTTTCAGTGGACCTCTCTAACAAGTGCCTCTAAACTAAGCATGGGCGGAAAATCCGTTACGCTCGCGGATTTTGCGGATTTTTGGGAAATTCGCAATCCGCGAGATTTGCGAATTTCCCGCAAAATCCGCAAATTCGCACGCAGCGGATTTTTTTTGCGGCGCGCGGCGTTGGTGATACAATTTTTGCGGCTCGCGGCGTTTATTATCGTTTGCCGAGTAGTTTTTTTCGATAGTTTGCGAGTGCTGCGCCATTTTGGATCTTGCTGTGTGATCCCGCGGGAATTGGCGAGCGCGATTACGTCATCGCGGCTTGCCAGCGATAGTTTGTCAACGCGAGTACGGCGAGATCACGTCTCGCAGTACTTCGCAATTGCGAGATTTGAGATGCGGCGAGCGAAAATATAAATTTGCAATTCTGCACAAGAAATCCACCAGCAAGCAGCATAAACCTTCTAGAAATGATGATTTTTATCTGAATAACTCCTTAGTTTGACATTTGCCTGCACTTTTTTAGCGAGGAGTCCATTTTGGGGAGGGGGGCAGGGGGGTGGGAGGAAGGAAGTGCCCCACAGTCTTCAACTTCCTGTTCCTGTTCAGCAGGCTCCTCCCAGTGCTTTGTCCATCTCCTGGTCACTTTTCATTTGGGTCTGGAGCTGGAAGGATTACTTTTTGTGGATGTTGCTGGATATTTGGATTTGAGGCCTTTTTGACTTTCTTTGGATCACTGTTGGATTAGAAATTTTACAAGTAAGTTTGTTTGGGGCATTACAGTTGCTGCAATTAAAATTTTGGAATTTTCGATTTTTGGGCTGTTTTGGGGCCTTTTGCCCAGGGGTACTCAGTGGTGGGTGGACTGAGTCTTTCTGTGGGTTGTCTTGAACTTAAACATCATGGAGGCCATGGATGAATTGGGATTGTGCTGATTTTTCTGTGTTTTTCGATTTTTGACCTGTTGTTGGGGACTTGACCAGGGGTAGTGAGTGGTGCATGGGCCTAGTCTTTCTGTGGGCTGTCTTGAACTTTAACATCATGGAGGGCATGGATGGAATGGGATTGTGCTGATTTTTCTGTGTTTTTCGATTTTTGACCTGTTGTTGGGGCCTTGACCAGGGGTAGTGAGTGGTGCATGGGCCTAGTCTTTCTGTGGGGTGTCTTGAATTTAAACATCATGGAGGGCATGGATGGAATGGGATTGTGCTGATTTTGCAGTGTTTTTCGATTTTTGGGGGTGTTCATGGGGACAGGCCATGTGGGTGGGGGCCATTTTGAGTGCTGGTACAGGCAGGCCCTGGCCATGTGCTAGGAGGCAAGTGGCCATTTTGAATGCAGGCTTTGTTGTTAGGCCTCCAACCATTTTGCCTACTTTTCAACCTTTATTTATGCCCAGGGGTAGTGAGTCTTGAATGGGCCTAGTCTTTCTGTGGGTTGTCTTGAATTTAAACATCATGGAGGCCATGGATGGAATGGGATTGTGCAGATTTTTCAGTGATTTTCGTTTTTTGGGCCTGTACTTGTGGCCTTTTCACCAGGGGTATTTGAGTCTAGCATGGGCCTAGTCTTTCTGTGGGTTGTCTTGAACTTAAACATCATGGAGGGCATGGATGGAATGGGATTGTGCTGATTTTTCTGTGTTTTTCGATTTTTGACCTGTTGTTGGGGCCTTGACCAGGGGTAGTGAGTGGTGCATGGACCTAGTCTTTCTGTGGGGTGTCTTGAATTTAAACATCATGGAGGGCATGGATGGAATGGGATTGTGCTGATTTTGCAGTGTTTTTCGATTTTTGGGGGTGTTCATGGGGACAGGCCATGTGGGTGGGGGCCATTTTGAGTGCTGGTACAGGCAGGCCCTGGCCATGTGCTAGGAGGCAAGTGGCCATTTTGAATGCAGGCTTTGTTGTTAGGCCTCCAACCATTTTGCCTACTTTTCAACCTTTATTTATGCCCAGGGGTAGTGAGTCTTGCATGGGCCTAGTCTTTCTGTGGGTTGTCTTGAATTTAAACATCATGGAGGCCATGGATGGAATGGGATTGTGCTGATTTTGCAGTGTTTTTCGATTTTTGGGGGTGTTCATGGGGAGGGACATGCCATGTGGCTGGTGGCCATTTTGAGTGCAGCTACAGGCACTGGCCATGTGCTGGCAGGCAAGTGGCCATTTTGAATGCAGGCTTTGTTGTTAGGCCTCCAACCATTTTGCCTACTTTTCAACCTTTATTTATGCCCAGGGGTAGTGAGTCTTGCATGGGCCTAGTCTTTCTGTGGGTTGTCTTGAATTTAAACATCATGGAGGCCATGGATGGAATGGGATTGTGCAGATTTTTCAGTGATTTTCGTTTTTTGGGCCTGTACTTGTGGCCTTTTCACCAGGGGTATTTGAGTCTAGCATGGGCCTAGTCTTTCTGTGGGCTGTCTTGAACTTAAACATCATGGAGGGCATGGATGGAATGGGATTGTGCTGATTTTTCTGTGTTTTTCGATTTTTGACCTGTTGTTGGGGCCTTGACCAGGGGTAGGGAGTGGTGCATGGGCCTAGTCTTTCTGTGGGGTGTCTTGAATTTAAACATCATGGAGGGCATGGATGGAATGGGATTGTGCTGATTTTGCAGTGTTTTTCGATTTTTGGGGGTGTTCATGGGGACAGGCCATGTGGGTGGGGGCCATTTTGAGTGCTGGTACAGGCAGGCCCTGGCCATGTGCTAGGAGGCAAGTGGCCATTTTGAATGCAGGCTTTGTTGTTAGGCCTCCAACCATTTTGCCTACTTTTCAACCTTTATTTATGCCCAGGGGTAGTGAGTCTTGCATGGGCCTAGTCTTTCTGTGGGTTGTCTTGAATTTAAACATAATGGAGGCCATGGATGGAATGGGATTGTGCAGATTTTTCAGTGATTTTCGTTTTTTGGGCCTGTCCTTGTGGCCTTTTCACCAGGGGTATTTGAGTCTAGCATGGGCCTAGTCTTTCTGTGGGCTGTCTTGAACTTAAACATCATGGAGGGCATGGATGGAATGGGATTGTGCTGATTTTTCTGTGTTTTTCGATTTTTGACCTGTTGTTGGGGCCTTGACCAGGGGTAGTGAGTGGTGCATGGGCCTAGTCTTTCTGTGGGGTGTCTTGAATTTAAACATCATGGAGGGCATGGATGGAATGGGATTGTGCTGATTTTGCAGTGTTTTTCGATTTTTGGGGGTGTTCATGGGGACAGGCCATGTGGGTGGGGGCCATTTTGAGTGCTGGTACAGGCAGGCCCTGGCCATGTGCTAGGAGGCAAGTGGCCATTTTGAATGCAGGCTTTGTTGTTAGGCCTCCAACCATTTTGCCTACTTTTCAACCTTTATTTATGCCCAGGGGTAGTGAGTCTTGCATGGGCCTAGTCTTTCTGTGGGTTGTCTTGAATTTAAACATCATGGAGGGCATGGATGGAATGGGATTGTGCAGATTTTTCAGTGTTTTTCGATTTTTGGGGGTGTTCATGGGGAGGGACATGCCATGTGGCTGGTGGCCATTTTGAGTGCAGCTACAGGCACTGGCCATGTGCTGGCACTGGCAGGCAAGTGGCCATTTTGAATGCAGGCTTTGTTGTTAGGCCTCCAACCATTTTGCCTACTTTTCAACCTTTATTTATGCCCAGGGGTAGTGAGTCTTGCATGGGCCTAGTCTTTCTGTGGGTTGTCTTGAATTTAAACATTATGGAGGGCATGGATGGATTGGGATTGTGCTGATTTTGCAGTGTTTTTCGATTTTTTTGTGCTCTATAACTGAACTGATGTTCCTCTGTCTTCCATTTTTTTTAGGTGCACAAGACTCAAGAGAACCACCAGTGCCAGGAAGAAGTCCTGCAGCGGTGTGTGTGTGCAGCATAACGTCACGCGACGTCACGTCTGGCCTCAGACAACTCTACAATTCGTGCAACTGCGGCCTGCTGTCTGACCTGCTCTGAAGAAGATGGCCCCGCCCCCAAAGAAAGTTCTCCGTAGCTCCTCTAGCAAGAAAGTTGCTAGTAAGGAGCAGAAGAAGCAAGTTACCAAGGAGGCTGGTGTGCCACCCGCCACGTTTTTTGGGAGCAAAAAAAAAAGTACGCCTGCAGCAGCAGGATCTGCTGGGGACCAAGCTGGGAGCAGCACCCCTGCTCCATTGGGTTCAGTGCCTCCACCACCACGCCAACTTAAGTCAAAGCCCTTGAGTGCTTCAGAGGCAGTCAGTGTACTTCTCCAATCACCATCGACCAGTGATGTTGGCTCATCGCAAGAAAGTAGCAGCAATGTCCCTGAATCAACACAGGTTGTTGTAACTCATCTGACAAGTGTTGAACAACCACAGCCGCAACAACAACACCATGTGCAAGTACACGCCCAAGTACATGTGGAAGGAGAGGCAGCAAAAGGAGATGCGCAAGCAAAGGTGCATGGAGGTTCACAAGTGCCCACAATAGTTGTTCCTCCCGAAGTAGGGGCACATCAGGAAATCGACAATGAAGCCGAGGTATCATTGGAAGCCACTCCTCCTGATGATCATTCATTGTCTTCCACATCCCTAGCAAGGAAAAGATCAAGGGGGGTGTCTACATCTTCTTCAAGCCCACCTCGTTCTGATGCAAGTGATCTGTCTTGGGAACCACAACTGCGGTCTGACAGTGAGGCACACCATGATCTGACACCGGTACCTAAGCGTAAAAGGAAGGTCGTCCAAAAACTCAAACCTATGGAGTGTGATGAGGCTCAACAAGAAGTGACAGATACTGCTGGTGATGAAGCCTCTCACGATGACGACGAGCCAGTCATCACAAAGGTCACTGCAGCCCCACCGGGCATGCAGCAAAGAGACATTTTGACCCTATCCCGAGAAGCTGCTGAGCGTGATGATGATGTCGGCGAGGAGGCAATGGAAATGGAATCATTAGATTTGGAGTTAAGTAGTACACCAAAACCTACCGCTTCCATATTTCTTCCTCGCAAGAAGGTACCCACCTCGTCCTCGACCTCAATTCGTGGTGGTGAAAGTGCAAAACGTACTGAAGTTCGGCAATCCACATCCTCCACTTCATCTGGCATTAGCAGCAGGACCACCACCACCAGTATCGCCGCCTCCTCCGGCCCCCGAAGACATTTCAAGTCTCCAGTTTGGGACTTCTTTAGTGTTTGCCCAAAAAAGGAAAACGTAGCCATTTGTAGCCTTTGTAAGCTTCGATTTAGTCGTGGTAAGCTTGGTTCTAACTATGGTACCGGAGGCCAGAGAGGTCATCTTGAGAGAGCGCACCCTGTCCAATGGTTTCCGCACCTAGAGGCGGTCAAGAAAGCCGCAATTGCACGTAATGAAAACGATGATTTTTCATCTGGTGATGACGAGGAGGTAGAAGACGATTCAAACACTTCACTTACACCCAGTTCCCCTGTCAGCAGCACACCCCATGGGAGCCACACTAAGAGTGTGGGAGAGAGTGAGACATCAATGCGGAAAAGTTCATCAGCGAGCGTAACTGGGTCGAAGAGATCATCATCATCCCATAAATCCTTGGTCCAGGGCAACATTAAAAAGATGTTGTTTACAGAAGCGCAATATGAACGCAACCACCCAATGACCCGTCTGTATAACACTAAGCTGGCTAAAATGCTAGCTCTGGACCTTCTCCCTTTTTCTTTTGTAGAAGGGGTTGGTTTTCTAGAATTAGTGACAGCGCTCTGCCCTAAATGGAAGGTTCCTAGCCGGTTCTATTTTGCCCGAGTTGCGGTTCCAGCACTACATGAAGATGTTCTGAAGGTGATTGGGGCAGCTTTGCAGAAGAGTGCTGTTCACACTATACATCTGACAACAGACATGTGGACCAGTGGCGCAGGCGCTGATTACATGTGCATCACTGCACACTGGGTCTCTTTTTCAGGGGCTAAAGCAAAGCTAAACGCAGGTGTTGACACTAACATTGTTTTTAAAGGTGCTCGGAAACATGCAACACTAGCCATGTTTGGTTTGGAGAAACGTCACACAGCAGAAAACATTTTGGATGTCTTTAACACAAAGGTCCTTAACTGGCTGTCCCCACTAAAACGCAAGGTTGGTTATGTTTCCACGGACAATGGCGCCAATATAGTTAAGGCCATGAGGGACGGTTACTATTTCAGAGTGCCGTGTTTGGCGCACTGTATAAACCTGGTTGTCCAAACATTCTTGGGTAATAAAGGCAGTGCAGCGTACAGTGTATTGGAGACCTGCCGAAAAATGTGCAAGCATTTCAGGCATTCTTTTAAGGCCCGGAAGCAGCTGAGGAGCCTGCTATATGAACGTCAAATGCCAGTGAAAGCACTCATCCAGGAGGTGGTAACACGTTGGAACTCAACCTTCTACATGCTTGAGCGTCTGTATGAGCAGTATACAGAACTCGATCAATATTTCCTTAAAGAGGGTCCAGAGGAGCTGAGGATGGGTGGGCCGCAATGGAACATAGTTGAAAGCCTGACACGCATGCTTCGTCCTTTTGAGTTCTTCACGCGTGCAGTCAGCAAGGAGGACTCTAATTTGGGAAAAGCTATCCCATTGTTGTACATGCTGGAGGACCAACTGAAGGAGGTGTGTTCTGTGTTTGGAAAAGATGACAAAAACCAAGACTCTTTGCTTCTGGCTGAGCAATTATTAGAGCTCCTACAAGGTGATGAACGTCTTAAAAAGATCCACTCAGAACAGCATTACATTTGTGCTACTATTCTGGATCCACGCTACAAAAAGGCGCTGGCAGGCCAAGCATTCTTTCCTTTTGATGATGAACATGTTCCAAAGTACAAACGTTGGCTAGCCTTGTCAGCCAAGAAGTTTGAAACAGAACGGCTGGAAATTGAAGGAAATGGCAGTACATCAGCAGGCCATCCCCAGTCAAAACAATCCACTTCTGCACCTGTGGCTGTGGCACAAGTGACCTCTCAGCCGTTAAAGACACCGGCAACCGGATCATCTGCACGAAAGACAACAGAAACATTGGAGGCTGAAGAGGATTGGCTAGCTCTGCGTGGGTTTGGTTCTCAAAAGGTCAGAGGCACAGCAAGAGCTAAGCAAAGTGGAGGAACCTTGGATGAGGACCTTGAGTCGATGGTGAAGGACTATCTGAATGACTCAACAGAGGTCTATGTTAATTCTGACCCATTGGCGTATTGGCATGGGAAAAAAGAATTGTGGCCACAGCTCACCAACCTGGCTTTAAACTACTTGTCTTGCCCACTCGCAAGCGTGTCTTCTGAACGGGTTTTCAGTGCGGCTGGTGGGATTGTAACTCCCAAACGGAGCCGCCTCTCGCCCAAAAATGTGGAGAGGTTAACAATGATCAAGATGAATCAGCACCTCATACCACCAGATTTCAGAGTACGAGAGAGCGTGCCGGATGAAGAGGAGGTGGCCAGCAACATAGATGAGGGAATTTCTACTCTGTCAGGTGACACTGAGCTCACCCTGCCTGAATTCGCAGAGTATGATGACGAAGCCTTATTCTTATTCCTGGACCGTGATACCGAGCCCTGAAAATGAGACAACGAATCAATAACTTTCTTTTTCATCCTTATTCACTTTTATTCCTGTGTGTCTGTCTTTCTTTGTTGTGCACAGTTAATATAATTCAAACTTTAATCAGATAATCACAAAAACAAGCCCATCACCAGAACTGTCTTCACTTGTTTGCTAATTGATTTGAAGGTGCCGCAGTCTGCATTCCTCAGGTTCACAAGTTCAGAAGAACATGCTCCTCTATCCTCCTCCTCCAGACTCCTATTTCCATCAAAGCAGAGGGCTGATTTACGCCCAATGAAGAAAGACTCAGCACTTGTGGGGGTGTTGTTCTACCTCTCTGCAGGTGAGTTGATGGGTCTGGGGCCATTGCTGGGAAGCACTAAAAGTGGTTTGGACCAAATCCGAGGCGGAAAATATTTTGTGTTTTTGATGACTTGCTTGCCTTTGAGGTGCTCTTAGGGGGGGTTCCGTCTGTTTGTGGGTGAGTTTCGTGGTCTGGGAGCACTGCTGGGACACTCTAATCTTGATTGCATTTGCTTTTCAGGAAATCCGTTGTGGCAACCCCGACTTATGGCCTAGCTACGCAGTGCGTTTGGACCGAAGGCCCAGAAATATTGCAAGTATGAGATTTTGCTTTTGGCCTGTTTGGGGGTGTTATGCTTCTTGGCGGGTGGGTTGGCGCCGCGGGTCTTGGGGCATTCCTGGGAAAGGTCTAATACCGGGTAGAAGTGGTTGGGACAAAATCCAGGCCGATTTTTTTTTGGCTATTTCTGACATTTTGCTCTATGTAGCGTTTTCGGGGGCCTGTTTGGGGGGCTTCCTGGTGTTTGTGGGTGAGTTTCGTGGTCTGGGAGCACTGCTGGGACACTCTAATCTTGATTGCATTTGCTTTTCAGGAAATCCGTCGTGCCAACCCCGACTTATGGCCTAGCTACGCAGCGCGTTTGGACCGAAGGTTCGGAAATATTGCAAGTATGAGATTTTGCTTTTGGCCTGTTTGGGGGTGTTATGCTTCTTGGCGGGTGGGTTGCCGGGTCTTGGGGCATTCCTGGGAAGGTCTAATACCGGGTAGAAGTGGTTGGGACAAAATCCAGGCCGATTTTTTTTTTGGCTATTTCTGACATTTTGCTCTATGTAGCGTTTTCGGGGGCCTGTTTGGGGGGCTTCCTGGTGTTTGTGGGTGAGTTTCGTGGTCTGGGAGCACTGCTGGCTATATATACTTTACTTTGCAAGAGGTTTGAAGCCAATCCATGGTGGCAGAGGGGAGTTAGGGCCTAGCTGCAGAGCGCGCGCGGAGTGATTTGGGAAATTTGTGAAAAATTGACTAAGTCCCCATTTTTGTACTTTTGCTCTTTGGCTGTTTGGGGGTCTTCTACTCGTTTTCTCCTGGGTTGACGGCTCTGGGGCCATTGCTGGGAAGCTCTAATACCGGATAAAAGTGTTTTGGACCAAATCCCAGGCGGAAATTTTTTTGTGTTTTTGATGACTTGCTTGCCTTTGAGGTGCTCTTAGGGGGGGTTCCGTCTGTTTGTGGGTGAGTTTCGTGGTCTGGGAGCATTGCTGGGACACTCTAATCTTGATTGCATTTGCTTTTCAGGAAATCTGTCGTGCCAACCCTGACTTATGGCCTAGCTACGCAGCGCGTTTGGACCGAAGGCCCAGAAATATTGCAAGTATGAGATTTTGCTTTTGGCCTGTTTGGGGGTGTTATGCTTCTTGGCGGGTGGGTTGCCGGGTCTTGGGGCATTCCTGGGAAGGTCTAATACCGGGTAGAAGTGGTTGGGACAAAATCCAGGGCGATTTTTTTTTGGGCTATTTCTGACATTTTGCTCTATGTAGCGTTTTCGGGGGCCTGTTTGGGGGGCTTCCTGGTGTTTGTGGGTGAGTTTCGTGGTCTGGGAGCACTGCTGGCTATATATACTTTACTTTGCAAGAGGTTTGAAGCAAATCCATGGTGGCAGAGGGGACTTAGGGCCTAGCTGCAGAGCGCGCGCGGAGTGATTTGGGAAATTTGTGAAAAATTGACTAAGTCCCCAGTTTTTGTACTTTTGCTCTTTGGCTGTTTGGGGGTCTTCTACTCGTTTTCTCCTGGGTTGACGGCTCTGGGGCCATTGCTGGGAAGCTCTAATCCCGGATAAAAGTGTTTTGGACCAAATCCCAGGCGGAATTTTTTTTGTGTTTTTGATGACTTGCTTGCCTTTGAGGTGCTCTTAGGGGGGGTTCCGTCTGTTTGTGGGTGAGTTTCGTGGTCTGGGAGCATTGCTGGGACACTCTAATCTTGATTGCATTTGCTTTTCAGGAAATCCGTCGTGCCAACCCCGACTTATGGCCTAGCTACGCAGCGCGTTTGGACCGAAGGCCCAGAAATATTGCAAGTATGAGATTTTGCTTTTGGCCTGTTTGGGGGTGTTATGCTTCTTGGCGGGTGGGTTGCCGGGTCTTGGGGCATTCCTGGGAAGGTCTAATACCGGGTAGAAGTGGTTGGGACAAAATCCTCGCGAAAAAGCCTTTAGTTTTGGCACTTTTTGTAACTTAGGGTTCGTTAGGGTTAGCCCTAGCAGCAGGATTGCATGTGTTTCGGGGTGTTCTAGATTTTTCCAACTGAGTTCTGGGGTCTTAGAGCACTCGTGAGAATGTGTAATTTTGGTTGCAAGTCATTTGAAGAAAATCCTGTGTGGGAAAGGGGGGATTTGGCATAGTTAAAGAAAGCCTTTGCCACTATTCTTAACTTAGGGTTCGTTAGGGTTAGCAGTATTTCTATTGCATGTGTTTGAGTGGGGGGGATTTCGAGTCTTGGAGCGATGCTGGCTATGGCTACTTTTGCTTGGTTGCTTGCAAGTGGTTTGAATGCAATCCACGGTGGGTAATGGGTAGCCCTGGGCGAAGAACTACGCTCCGTTCGCGGAGTTTGCGGAGTTTCGGCAACTCCGCGCTCCGCGGAGAACGCGAAGTTGTCAAATACTCCGCAAACTGCTGCGTAGCGTAGTTCTCGCGCGCTCAATAGCATTTTCGCGTGCGCGAGGATGCTTGTCGGTAAGATTGAGTTGCCGAACACGCAGAAACTGCAATCTGGCACAGAATTACTCGCGAACACGTTAGTAGTGACCGGAAATAAGGGGACGCGAGCGGGCGGGACAAACCTCATGGGTAACTTCGCGCGCTACACATCCCGAGCATGCAGGCAATCAATCAATCAATCAATCAGGATATTTGTATAGCGCGCTACTCACCCAGAGGGTCTCAAGGCGCTTGGGGGAGGGGGTCCGCTACTGCTCGAACAGCCATGTCTTGAGTTGCTTCCTGAAGCAGAGGTGATCTTGGGTCAGGCGGAGGTGGATGGGAAGGGAGTTCCAAGTCTTGGCTGCCAGGTAGGAGAAGGATCTTCCTCCCATGGTGGATCTTCGGATGCGTGGCACAGCGGCGAGGGCATGGCTGGTCGATCGTAGCTGGCGGGTGGGAGTGTAGAAGATCAGGCGGTTGTTGAGGTACCTGGGGCCCAGGTCGTGGAGGGCCTTGTGTGCGTGGGTGAGGAGTTGGAACGTGATTCTCTTGCTGACGGGGAGCCAGTGAAGGTCTCTCAGGTGTCCGGAGATGTGGCTGTGTCGGGGGATGTCCAAGATGAGTCGTGCGGAGGCGTTCTGGATGTGTTAGAGTCTTTTCTGGAGTTTGGCTGTGGTTCCGGTATAGAGGGTGTTTCTGTAGTCCAGTCGGCTGGTGACGAGTGCCTGTGTGACCGTCTTCCTGGTTTCGGTGGCGAGCCATCGGAAGATCTTTCAGAGCATGCGTAGGATGTTGAAGCATGATGATGAGACGGCGTTGACTTGTCTGGTCATCGAGAGGGAGGAGTCCAGGATGAAGCCCAGGTTGCGTGCATGGTCCGTTGGTTTGGGTGCGCTGCCCATGGCAGGGGGCCACCAGGAGTCGTCCCAGGTGGAGGGTGATGATCCAAGGATGAGGACTTCCATCTTGTCTGAGTTCAGTTTCAGGCGGCTGTTCCTCATCCATTCGACTACGTCTTTCATCCCTTCGTGTAAGTTGGTTCTGGCGGTTCCTGGGTCGTTGGTGAGGGAGAGGATCAGCTGGGTGTCTTCGGCGTAGGAGATGTTGTTGAGGTTGTGTTGGCGTACGATGGCTGCGAGGGGGCTCATGTAGACGTTGAAGAGGGTGGGGCTGAGTGATGATCCTTGTGGTACGCCGCATATGACTTCGGTGGCCTTGGATCTGTACGGGGGAGGCGGACTCTCTGGGTTCTTCCGGTGAGGAACGTGATGATCCACTCCAGTGCCTTCTCTTGGATTCCGATGTTGCTGAGGCGCTGCACTAGGGTGCGTTGGCAGACCGTATTGAATGCTGCGGAGAGGTCCAGGAGGATGAGGGCCGCTGTTTCCCAGTTGTCGAGCAGGGCTCGGATGTCGTCAGTGGCTGCAATGAGGGCGGTTTCGGTGCTGTGGTTGGCGCGGAAGCCGGACTGCGAGTGGTCGAGGCTGGTTGGGCGAGCGCAATTGGTGATCCACTGTGTGAGGTTGTTGGCTGCTTGGTTGGGGTCCGTTGAGCTGGCGGGAGGGTTCTGGCTCAGTGAAGTGGTGAGCTGGTCGGTGGTGATCTTGTTCCAGTTCCTGCGGGGAACCTGTTGCGGGTGGTGGTGAGTCGTGGTCTTTCTGAAGCTGAAGTGGACGCAGCTGTGGTCCGTCCAGTGGAGTCCGGTGGAGTGGCTGAAGGAGATGTACTTGCTGGAGGAGAATACTGGGTCAAGCGTGTGTCCGGCGTAGTGGGTGGGGGTGTTCACCAGTTGCATGAGTCCGAGGTTGGCGAGGTTGTCCAGCAGGGTGGTGGTGGTGTTGTCGTTGTTGTTCTCCAGGTGGAAGTTGAGGTCCCCTAGGAGGATGTAGTCAGCGGAGGCGAGGGCGTGCGGGCTGATGAAGTCTGCGATGTCTTCGCTGAATTGTGTGCGAGGTCCTGGGGGTCTGTAGATGAGGGTGCCTCTGAGTGTGGTCTTGGGGTCCGTGTGTATCTGGAAGTGAAGATGTTCGGCGGCTGTGAGGGTGTCGTCTGAGTTGGTCGTGATGCGGATGGTGTTCTTGTGGACGATGGCGATGCCTTCTCCTGTCTGGTTGACGCGTCCTCTCCAGGTGATCATGTATCCGTCCGGGATGGCGACGGCGATGTCGGGTGCTGAGGATGCGTTCATCCATGTTTCCGTGAGGAAGGCGACATCTGGAGATGTGGTGTCGAGCAGGTTCCAGAGTTCCACGGCGCTCTGGAAGACAAAAACGGCCCGCGAACGGGTCAAGCAAGCTACTACGCATGTTCGCGGAGTTATGCGTAGTTCGCGGAGTGCAAGTGCATCTTCGCGTAGCTCGCGGAGTGCGGCTACGCGAACTACGCCCAGGCTTATGGGTAATTAGGAAGGGGGTACTTCGGCCTACTTTTACTTTCAAAGTAAGTTTTGTCACCAGTTTTCTGCTAGGCCTCGTTTTTTGAGATTTGATTGGGGGTCTTCTACATTTTTGCGACTGGCTTTAGTAAGGGTCTGGGTGGGAGCACTGCTAGGAAGATCTAATTTTGTTCTTAAACACAGTTTACAGTACACCTAGCTTGAGGGGCAAGATCCGCTACATTAATTTGCCCATACTTATTTATCCTTCAAAAGGTGACTCAGAGTACGCACTTTCAAAAATATTGTACTGTCTACTAGGAAAATCAAATTGTGACTTTTTGCACTCCACAGCCTACATACCTTATATTTATTTATCAGTGGTGTTGTAATATTATATCACTTCCTGTTTTTCGTTGAATAACTACAGGCCGGGTTTCAGTCTCTGCAATGGGGAAAAAAGGATGGAGTCAGGCTTCACAGTAGCGAGCCACAATTCAGCATCAGGCAGGCAGTGGACAGGGTGTCTTCTGGTGACCAACATCGATGGACGAAGTGTCGGCTGCAATGGAGGAGTGCCGCTAATAGGAGGATTTTTTTTCTGCAGGCAACTTACTTACCACTTCCAACAGGACCACTACAACCACATAGATACAGTATCCCTTGCCTTTTTCTCTGACTGTGACTGCATTTCTTGGATCTCTCTCTGCTTCTAAATTGATCCCTTAACACATCACTTAGTCCACTCCACTATCACATCTGCACCACACATAGTCATTTGTAAGTGCTCCTACGTAATTCGCAAGTCGCAGCACGCCCCAGGCCGTAGAGGACTGGGATGGCCCCAATGATGAAGCATGTCACCAAGGGGCAACCCTGGTGAGTGAGGGGACACCTAGAAAACAAGCAATTTCTCCTTTTCTATCTACTATACCTTCCAGACCAACCCCACTGAGTGTTGTTGTGAATGGATTTATAGTGACCAGCAAGGCTCTCGGGTATCTGGCTAAGTACAGAGACCTTATGTTGAATATCGTTATCAATAATTCCACACAGGCCCTGTACTGTCGCATTCTTTCTATTCTTCCACAGTTGTCGAATGTACTACTTACTTTTCACTGACATGCATGCAGTAGTGCATGCACTTTCAAAGATTGATGGATAGGTTTGTACCCAAAGAATTGTTTATGTTCCATTCTTTGTCTATGCTGTTCTTTTTTTTACAGGGTGTCTTCTGGTGACCAACATCGATGGACGAAGCGTCGGCTGCAAAGGAGGAGTGCCGCTAAAAGGAGGATTTTTTTTCTGCAGGCAACTTACTTACCACTTCCAACAGGACCACTACAACCACATAGATACAGTATCCCTTGCCTTTTTCTTTGACTGTGACTGCATTTCTTGGATCTCTCTCTGCTTCTAAATTGATCCCTTAACACATCACTTAGTCCACTCCACTATCACATCTGCACCACACATAGTCATTTGTAAGTGCTCCTACGTAATTCGCAAGTCGCAGCACGCCCCAGGCCATAGAGGACTGGGATGGCCCCAATGATGAAGCATGTCACCAAGGGGCAACCCTGGTGAGTGAGGGGACACCTAGAAAACAAGCAATTTCTCCTTTTCTATCTACTATACCTTCCAGACCAACCCCACTGAGTGTTGTTGTGAATGGATTTATAGTGACCAGCAAGGCTCTCGCTCGGGTATCTGGCTAAGTACAGAGACCTTATGTTGAATATCGTTATCAATAATTCCACACAGGCCCTGTACTGTCGCATTCTTTCTATTCTTCCACAGTTGTCGAATGTACTACTTACTTTTCACTGACATGTATGCAGTAGTGCATGCACTTTCAAAGATTGATGGATAGGTTTGTACCCAAAGATTTGTTTATGTTCACAATTGTTTGTCTATGCTGTGCTATTTTTTCTTGTCTCCCAAAACCTTTCCCAAAAACCCCCGTACCCATCCATTTTTCAAACCCTAGCCCTCTTCCCCCGGGCTGTGTGGTTTTGATTGATGTGTGACTAAATGACAGCAATAAATCCACACACTTGCTGGGGAGGATGAGGTGATAGCAACAGGCTGGTGAAGAAATCCGAGGATATATTCTTACTCTGCTTGACAAAGAACCATTGCTAATGTGAAAGAACTTCAACCGAATTAGTAGTTATACTTTACCATTTGTTAGGCTACAATGTGGCACTGTTCTACTGTACTTCTGTCACCTGCTATATTCTCAGTTGTACCGTTGAATTGCTCAGGAGGACAAACCAGATTTCATTTTCTTTTTTTTCATAGGCATGCAACTGCCACTGTGTCACACCACTAGTACCACCGCTATGAGGAAATTTTATCCGACCAAGATTGCCAACCATATTCGCTGTCTCCCGTGGAGCCAGCCCTGGGTCTAGCCCTACTTTCAAACACAAATTACAGGTAAGATAAGCGTTTGGTGGTTTGGGGGTATAATGGAGTATTAGTACGAGAGACGAGAGACTGAAGGTAGTACTACTAAAGTCCTGGGACTCTTGGATTCACTTCGTCTGTGAGAGGCACTTAGTGTTGAAAACATTTGGGCATTTACACTTAAAGGAAGAAAATGGAACTAAACTTTCAGGAAAACAAAGTCAACGTTAAACCCCCACCCACCAGGCAAGCAGTAAGAAACGGGTATGCTCAGATAAAGTTTGAAAAAGTATATTTATATCCCTAACAAAATAATCTCCCGCAAGACCCTCCCTAACCCCAACGATTGTCCTTCAAAAGTCCCCAAAAACCCAACTCCCAATTCCCACCCCCCAAAAGTCTCTAAAAAAGGGGCAAGGGACACTATGGGCGGATGCTGTCAACTTTTTGGGCCAGGGCATCATGCTCCTGGTGGAGCAAGGCGTGCTCTACGCGGAGCCCCTCCAACTGGTTGGAAAAGTGGTGGAGCTCCTGCTGGAGGCGGGACACCATCAGGGTACTGCGGCGCAGGCGTGCCTTCAATGCCTTGTAGGTGCAACGGCTGTGAGAGGAAGCTGTAGCTGTTGTCCTTGCTACTCGGCGGTGGCGTTTGGCTTTGGCAGCCCGGCTCAGTCTGGGTGGACCACTGTGCTGGGTGGCACTGGCAGCCCGCGGGGGAACGGAGGCCGATGCAGACGACGTAGTTGTTGTGGTCGACTGCACACTTTCTTCGTCCTCCAGGGCCACCAGCCGCCGATATTCGGCCACAGTGGCATCGATCCTCCGTTGCCGGGCCGCTCTAGCCAGCTCCTTCCTCCTTGTTCGTTTGGAAGGAGAACCTATATGAAGAAAGAAAGACATAGTCTGTAACCAATGCTCCTTAAGATTAACTCAATCATTCAGCAGAAATTTGTGTTGCACTACAACTAGCAACTTGCAAACGCATTACATAACTATTGAGGCCAGTATCTATCTAACCTCACACTTCTTCATCCTTGCTCTAACATTAGTGGGAGTTTAAGGAACAAATTCAACGAGCACTATGGACTTCCATTAGAGTCGACTATGAAAGTACACCAGTCTTATTCTTCTTCTTGTCTCTTGTTTTGGAAAATTGGTACGTTATCTTCTGCAAGCCGGCATAATGCCAGCGCAGTAAACTTGCACCCGAGAAAAAGAGACGCACGCCATGAGGAGTGACATAGACTTGCGTTGCGTTATTGTACCCGTCCAGTACATGCAGGTGGTGAAGCTCTTACTTTTCTATTACGGGTGGCACTGAGAATACTCTGTTACAACTCAAGGGCTACTCCTTAATTAATTTAACTTTCACCCTACAGTGGAAATGAGTACTAGAAATGGAAAATTGAAGAAGATAAATAATCTGATTATCTATCACTTCAAATGGGATGTTTTTGCTTATATATGGGATGACTTTTGGTGCTTTGCTTTTTATTGAGTGACCAGTGATACATCCACACATGAATGACTGAGTACTACTAAACTTATTAAGAGAGGTAGGGAGTGGCCACCGTAATAACCGGATCTATGCAGTGCTTGCAATACAAACTACTGCTACTATTGATGGTAGTATTTGGACAAAATTAAAAGTTCTTTTCCTTGCCTTTCCTACACTGGAACGGACGTGCGGGTGCAGTGTTACATGCTCTTCAAAGTTACACTTAGTTCATCCACTGACCGTCTACTCTCTCTAGATCATGGGTACTCACAAACTTTCTCTCAGGGGCTACATTTACAGTGTAGTTTGGGGCCGAGGGCCGCACTGGTGGGGGCGGAGTCAGAGGGGGCGGGGCTAAAGCAAAACGATAACTTGTGACCATGAGGTTGCACACAGGTCCCTGCAGCAGATGCCCTCACCCACTGAGCCACCAGACCCAGCATTTACATACATCTCTCTCCCTCCTGCTCTCCCTCCTGCCCTCCCTCTCCATCTCTCTCTCCCTCCTGCCCTCCCTCTACCTCCCCCTCTGTCATCTCACTGTGTGTGTGTCTATCTGTGTCAGCCTTCAGCCCGGGTTGAGACCGCTTCCTCAACGCGCACACACAGACAACAACACCAAAGTACTTAACAGGTCTTTAAAAGACCATTAACATATTATTGAGGCTTTGTTTGTTGTAGCGCCCCTGCTTCTCCACCCTGACAATCACTGCTTGCCCGGCCCCACAGAGGCTTTGTTCTATTTCACCTCTTTGTGGCCTTGCATCTCCACTCTGCTCTGTGGGGGCCGGGGGAGCAGTGATTGTCTGCAAGGTCTGCGCACCGCCAAGGAAGGCTTGCCGGGCCACCACCGGCCCGCGGGCCGTACTATGAGTACCCCTGCTCTAGATACACATATGCTATCTAAGAGTCAGATAGTAGCATGATCCAGGTATATGGACACATACAGTTTCTGTGTCACCCACCCAGGCTGTTGTCCTTCCACCCATCATTGCTTCATCATTCACCCAGCCATGCATCTCATATTCTTGCCTTCCCAGCTAGTCTTCAATCTCAATAAGTAAGGAATATATAAGAGCTTACCTCTGGCCGCCACCACCACCGTCTCAACTCTCACAGCCGCCGCCTCCTCCCCTGAAGAATCGCCCTCCGCCTCCGCGTCGAGCACCACCACCTCCACACTGGCCCCGCCACCAGATGTTCCACCTACAAAGTACATTTAAGAATGTTAGAATAAAGCACTCACTAGTCTTTGGTCTAGGAATGAAGACATGTGAAAACAATGTAATTTGTGACTGTCTACGTTAAAGTTAAAAAAATTTCCCTTTTTCCAGGGAAGGTTGTCTTGCTGCACTTTTTGGCACAACTGATGAAGGCTGTTTTTTAACACGCACCATTTTTCTCCACACAGACAGAAGATGGACTTCTAACAACAAGATCAAGTTGAAACCAGGTGAGAGCTCGGCTCGACCACAAGAAATGTCTTCAATTAATCGTCAGCACTACCACTTTTCCATTATCAGTTAAACGTTTAGTTTTATTATGACTTCATTTTAATAAATGTGTTTACTTTTAATAAAGCTTTTAAACTTAAATACAATCTGTGTATTTTGGTCCAGACTAGAGTGACTGAGCGAAAGGTTTTGCAATTTTTGCAAGCATGAGTCCAGATAGAACACTTCAAAAGACCTTATGGACAATCCCAGAGGACTGCACTAAGTTGATAGAGCTATTGTTGACTAGAATCATGGGAGTTTCGCCAACCGTGCAATCTTAGTTAGCTACACAGACAGACTAATAAGAATAATCTAGTAATACCACAGGGAGTCATAGTAGAGGCAGGATAAGAATTTAGATACAGTCTACAAGAAGAGCAAAGACAATTTTGAAAAAAGTCAAATGAGGAACGCTAGGAAAAATAGGTACTTGTCTAAAATGAAAACTTACTGGGGCCAGCAGAGGAGCCCTCGCCTGCCCGATCCTGGCCCTGTTGAACAGCATCCGCCGCCTGCTGCTCCTGTGTCCTCCTCTCGCCCCTGGGGGGAGCTGACGTACAACATGAAAGAAAGAACAGAAAACATGGATGATTGTTGCTTGTCAATGTCAACCAAATCAAACATTTCAAAAGAACAATAACAAAATATTTCCGCGAATTTATATTGATTAAGGTTAGTTTTCATTTATTTGCGGACCTGTGACTTCGAAAGTCACGTAACTCACTAAACAAAGTACTGAAACGTTCACCTAGGACTGGCAGGCAGCAGTTCGCAGGCAAGACGCAAAGTGACAGACAAACTCCATTGTGATTTCAGTCAGATCAGTGACAACACTAACAGTTGCCTGCTACATTACCAGTCATTGAAATAGTCAAACTATCAATCCACCGCCACTATTTTTCTTATTGTCAGGGGTACAAAGGAAGGGGCAGATTTAAGCCCCTTGCGGCTCTTTTGCGCCGTTCTTGCGTGACTTTTGTGACGCAGCAGCTAAACAAAAAAGGGCGCCATGGTGCGGCGTATAATATTATAACAACGTGATGCATTTGGGAGATGCATCCCGTTATAAAGCCCTGCGCCATCAGGGGGCGTTCCGGCGCAAGGGAGGGCATTCCTGCGCTGGAACACATCCTAATAGTGGCTGAGGGAAATCTACAAAATTTCAATCAGTCACCTTTAGGACAATGATGCGTCACACAAACCCTGCACCTGCTTGAAGCAGACGTACGGCTTGACCCAGCATTGGGGAGATAGGGTACCCCAGAGCATTGCTGGAGCTGCGCCATCGTTGTGACGCAACTCCAGCAGTAAAGCTTCGGTGACGTTTTGGGCCCATGGTGCGCCGCATTGCAAATACAGCGCACCATGTTTGGTGGTGGTAGCGGGCCGCACAATTAATGGCGCATCCCTGCTACTTTGCAGGGATGCGACGGTAATTGCAATTCTGCCCCTTAGGGGCATACTTACTTACGCGTTCTGGCGCATCTCCAGAGATGCACCAGATCAAATGCGTCACGCAAAACTACCCTTGCGACACGGCAGATGCGCCTCATTTACAATGCGGTGCGCCCTGGCGCAAGGGTAGGCACTTGCGTGACGCATCTCGTCACGTAAGAGCGGCGCATCGCTGGAGTCACGTCGCCAACGCAATGCAACTCCAGTAATGCTCAGGGCCACCCAATACTTAACATGCTGTGTCAGTCCTTTAGCCTGCTTCGAGCAGACATAAGGAATTGAATTGACGTAACAGCGTCGCAGAAGTGCCTGCGTTAAATCTTGTAGATTTCACGCAGGCAATTTTGCGAGGCGCACAGCCGCCGGACCGCCCACCCTGCGTACTAGGAACGCACCCATTGTGGTGCAGGCCCATGGCTTTATAACGTGACGCATCTCCCTAGATGCGTCATGCTGTAAATGACTCGCAGGGATGCGGCACGTTTACGCCGCTGTTGCGTCACGCAAGGCAACGTAAACGTGGCAACGTAAACGTGGCGCAAGGGGCTTCTAAATGTAATCTGCCCCCTAGTGTCTAGCATTACGCAGTTCTGTAAAGTACACTCATACATAATAGTTACTGCGGCTCGCGAATACTGCGAATAATACGTATATATATATATTTTTTCACCGAAAAAAACGTAGCTTTCAGGGGTGTTATAGTTAGCAGGATATATCATGCGTACAGAACTATTGAAATTCCTCCGTTATAGATTGAGAAAGCCTTCTGTGAAGGCGAAACGCGTCTCTCTTGCCAGGGGGTCGAGCTCAACCCGAGACATTAAAGAAAACCATACTTGACTTCCTCGAGTACGTGCCTTCTTCTTAATTGGAGTGGGATGGTGGATTCATATATATATATATATATATATACACACACCAAGGTGTATTGGAGAATGAGTGGATGTATGATTGTCTGAATGGATGATTTAGTGGGTGCATGACTGAGTGTATAAGTGAGTGAGTGTATAAGTGAGTGATTAAACGTGTCTTAGAGAATGCATGGGTTTTACGACTCATCTGTGTGAATGGCTGTATCAGTCTGTCAGTTGGTGTGTAAGTGCCTGCATGGGTTGGTGAGTACCTACATGGGTGTCCATATGTGTTAATGATTGTTTGTCTGAGTACCCATAAGGGTACCTGAGTGTCTGTGTGTGTGGGTGACTCTCTGCATGGATGTATGAGAGGGTGATTCATTGGGTGTATGGGTTCATGAGGGGCTGTATGGGTGAGTGAGTGTGCATATGGCTGTGTTGGTGAATGAATGGATGTCTAAGTGGTATATGTGTAAGTAACTACCTATGTGAAAGGCAGTATATATGAGTGTTGGAGTATATAATTGGCTGTATGTGAGAGTGAGTGATTTTGAGAGTGTGTGTATGGATGAGTGTGTGCTTGTGTCAGTGATTGTAGAAGAGAGTAAGTATGTGTTAGTATATGTATGAATAAGTGAGGTGGTGTGTATATAACTGTGTAGGTGAGTAAATGGCAGTGTGATTAATTCTTTGGGTGACTGACAAGGTGTGAGTGTAGCTCTATTGGTGAGTGGCATTGTGTGAATGTCTATATTGGTATATGAGTGCATGTATCAGTTGCTGTATTGATGAGTGACTGCATGTATGAGTGACTGTATGGGTGAGTGAGTGGATGTGTGTGTAGACCTATGAATCAGTGAGTGGGTATGTACTAACTGGTATTGGTGTGTCTATGTTTTAAAGAATGACAGTCTGTATTTTAGAGTGAGTGTATGAAATGTTATATTAGGGTGTGAGGAGGTGCATCAGATATTAGGTGGATGATGTAATCAGTGATGTCACTGGCCATATCATGAGTTATGTAATATGTGACATAATCAGCAGGTCATTGTGGGGGCATGAGTTATAGTTAGCTCAGCCAGCTATAACAGCCGCATTTCTCTGGTTTTGTACAAGTAAAATGTCAACTTACCTATAATGTCCCTGAAACCAGTTTTTTCCCAATACATTTCTAAGGTTTTTTAAATGCTATTCCTAACTATAACGTCCCTGAAACCAATGTTTTTTTTAATGAATTTCAAAGATTTTTTAAATGCCAGTTCCTAACTATTACTTTACTGAAACCTATGTTTTGTTCCAATGAATTACTAAGGTTTTTTAGGTCATTTTATTTATGAAAAGATCTTTGTAAGTATTTTTTTATTTCTTGTCTATATTTTTTAAAGTATTTCTATACAGTTTTACAATAATAATCAGTTTTTTCAAAATATATATAACATTGCTGATCAAAGATTTATAGTGTTATTTATTTGAATAAATATTGTTTTCCTTTTTGTAATTTTGTATAGTGTGATATTATATAACAGAATTTTGAATTCAAAAAGAAATTAAAAAACAATTTTTAGCATATTTTTAAATTTTTTTGCTAAATTACATTTTGTATGATTGCTTTTAATAGCATGAAACTTATTTTGTTCTTTTCTTAAAATAACTATTTTCTTTATACATATATTTTTATATATATTTTTAAAAAAGCGTTGCATACTGTACGATACCCTACGCTGTGGGTGTGTGGATCTGTTATACAAATATCACTCTAAAAACAAATGTAGAACAAATAATATATATTTTTTTTACTGAGTACATAAAAATAGCAATAAAGAGGTTATCAATTAGATTTTTGTGGATGTGATGATATCGCTTACCGGACGCAGATCTAAGCATTGCGTGCGCAAATCCTTTACACAAATATAACCCTAAAATACATACTTACCCTGAAATAATATTTTTTTTAAACTAAGAGGTTTATTAATCAATCCTACAAATGAGTATTAGTGATCCTGTGCAATATTTATAAGATGCTTAAAGCACATTTTTATGTATGCAGCACCATCGCGCAGTGGACTCATTGGGGTCGCAAATTCTGCTGTCAAGTATTTCCGTGATTGAGTAGGGGATGCAACTCCAGTGTAATTTTCAAAAGTATGAAATATGAATGTTTCAAGTTTAAATATCTGTTTTGCATAAATATTTTCATTCAAATACTTAGAAATACAATAACCTAATAGTAATTTTCAGTTTTATATTACATTTAGTTCCTTTTTACGGGTGCTCAACGTACGTGTCACAGGTTCGCAAGGTATGCGCAATGGGTGTGCGACCCCTGCACAACTTCATGTCACATAGAAAGAAAGCTTCTTATTGGCTAAAAAGGTTTTCATTTTGTTGGTGGGTGGTACCAAGACCTCTTACAGTCCTTTCTTTTTGTGTGTGTCTCGCTTGAAGACTACCTGTTTTGTACAATCTGTTAATTTTGTGTTTTTGGGAGGGTTTTTCGTTTTTCACAAAAAACAAAATGGCTTCATCGTTCCCTGAAGAGCAGGAGGAGGAGATGGAAGAGGTGGATGAGTTTGTAAAGAAGAGGACGGAAAGTATTGTGTGGGCTTTCTTCACTGTGTCTGAAGGTGAAAAGAAAGAGGACGCACGTAAGGTGACATGTACAATTTGTCACAAAGTCCTGTCAAGAGGATCAGAAAAGAAGTAGTCATGTGGTACTTATTCCAAGAAAAAAATCTTGATACAATACACCATGTTCATCTTTCACGAAATGTGATTCACCAAGAATGGAAGAAGCAGCCAATGATGATGGAACACAACCATCAACATCTGCAGGGGTTGTTTTAAATATACCACAAGCTCTCATTGTTCCGGAGTTGGCGGATGCTGGCATCCAGTGCAGAAAATGTTCGAGCACTATGTGTGTTGGAGAACTCTCCGTTGACGCTGTCAAGACTCTCTTCAGAGCTCACAAATGTAAATTTTTGTTTTTTGTTCTTTTTGTTACTTGTGTTTTTTCGTTGAAAGAAACAGCAGAGTTGGACTCTTTAACTTTTATTTTTTGGTTTAAAAAAATGGAAAACGCCCATTAAAAAAAATTCTGAAAATACAAAAAAATATAAAATTGTTCCCCATAAATAAAAAAATCTAATGGAACCACCTAACCTGGTTAGAAATAGAAAACATTCATGTAGTGAAAGTGATTGCTTGTATCAATGTGTGTATGATCAAGTTTAGAGTTGATTGCATAAGTGCAGGCATATGCCTGGGTGATTGGATGAGTGTATGAAAAGTACTCGAGTGAAAGTTTCAGTGCAAGGGTAATGCCTGGGTCATTGGATGAGTGTTTAGGGAGTGTATGAGTGAATGGATGAGTGCGTGGGTAGTGCCTGAGTGAATGCATGAGTGCAACAGTAGTCCCTGGGTGATTGCATGACTGCATGTGCAGTGCTTCAGTGACTGTATAACTGCAGGAGTACTGCCTGGGTGACTGGATGAGTGCATGGGTAGTGCCAGAGTAAATTTAAGAGTGGAGGGGAAATGACTGGGTGATTAGATCAGTGCACAGGTGGTGCCTCAGTAAACCAATGACTGCTAGAGTAATGCTTGAGTCATTGGATGAATGCATGCCTCGTGCCCGAGTCATTGGATGAGTGCATGGATAGTCCTTGAGGGAATAGCTGAGTACACGGGTAGTGCCTGATTGAATGGTTGAATGCAAGACTAGTGCCTGGTTGATTGTACAATTGCGTGGGTAATACTTGATTGATTGCATGTGAGCATAGGTAGTTCCTCTTTAACTATATGAGTGCATGGGTAGTGCCTGAGTAAAAGCATGACTGTAAGAGTAATGTCAGGGTCATTGGGTCAGTGCATGGGTAGTGCCTGAGACAATGGTTGAGTGCAACAGTATTGTCTGAGTTGTTGTATGAGTACAGGCTAGTATCTGGGTGATTGGTTGAGTGCATGGGTTGTGCCTGTGTGAAAGGAAGAATGCAATGAAAATGCCTGGGTTATCCTATTATTGCAATAGTTATACTATAGAGAATAGATGAGAGCACAGGTAGTGTTTGCGTGAAAGGATGACTGCCTAGCTGATTACATCAGCAAATGGAGAAGTGTGGCTCACTGGTTAGAGGAGGCAGACTTGGAAGCAGAGGTCAGCCCAGGACCAGGGTTCAATTCCCGGCTCGGCAGGGTCTTGAGTCCTAAAATGTCCATGGACTCAACAATTCTCGCTCCTGTGCCTACTCGATTCACGGGTTCACACTCTGCGACTCTGGGCAATAGCTTGCTTAATCTCCACAACGGCCCCTTGCGGCGGGATGCCTGGCTTTCACCTTGCGGATACCCTGCTGGAGTTATCTCACAGGGGAATACCAGGACGGGTTCCCTAAGCAAGCGCTTAGAAACCGCTTGGTGATTTGCGCTATATAAATTCCTGTACATTTACATTTACATTTACATGATGATAGTTTGCAAATAGTGTGAAGGATCCACATTATTTATATTAGAAACAAATAACATATAAATAAACTTTAAAAAATGTTCACGTTACCATCCATATTATTTAATGTATTCTTACCTTTTAAGTAATTTACAAAGATTACTTAGTAAAAGTATTTTAGAGTAGTATTATCCTAAACAGCATTAAAACTGTTTTCAAACTTCACCAGTAGCTACTATAAACAAGAAGAAAAACTGTTATGTGATGTAATGTATTACAGAAATTATAACATTTACAATTACATAACCTTTTCAGTTTCCTTTTTTTGCTGTTCTCAGATTCCACTTAACTTCACCATACACAGTGATTTCAATGTAGTATCATCGTAATTGACCAGGTGGGAAAAAACTATCAAATTGATTGTAGAAAGAAAACCCACATCAGTGTAGGTCATCATTTTCAATATGTGTGTGTAGCTATGCGTTTTTCTATGTGCACTTTGTTAATTACTTTCTTCATTTATATTAACTCTATCACTTATGTCAAATTTATTTGCCAAAAATATAGACTCTCATTTACATCTGGTTCAATATACACCAAAAATATATTAACTATTTCTTTTTAA
The DNA here is from genome assembly GCF_964263255.1 of Lissotriton vulgaris. Classification (NCBI taxonomy): domain Eukaryota; kingdom Metazoa; phylum Chordata; class Amphibia; order Caudata; family Salamandridae; genus Lissotriton; species Lissotriton vulgaris. The sequence goes on from NC_141685.1 coordinate 2,051,369,802, forward strand.
ACACAATTTTCCAGATGCAATATCAATTAGCGGACATATTATTCCAAACACTATTCATAAATACTAATCTTTTGCAGTTCTGTCTACTTTCTGTTAACATCTTTCCAATATGCCGATTGACGTATTCAAAACTGTGGCTTCTCAAATATGAATTTGGTAATTCATAAGGAAATCGAGGTTTGAATTCCAAGAGGGCATCATTGCAATGTGTCCATCCTTTATTACACTTTAAATACACAGTATAGTATACAGATGTTGTGGTAGGTCCATTATGGAAAATAATAGCCACTGCTACGTAAGTTCTTCCTGAAAGAGATATTTGATTTCCATTCATAATTTTAATTCTTGTTTCCAATTTTCTTCCATTTGCTCCACAATGTTGTAGCATTAAAATGAGTTATTTTTCAAATCTTTCTATATGTACTGTAGACAACATCTTTGATCTACAATGTGAACATTTCATGTCCTGATTGGCTGTTTTTATCAATTTGTTAAAAGGTACTTATTTGTAGTTTGGTATCGTCAAGTATATGAATTGTTCTGCTTCTATCTCTGTGGTGGAAGTAAATGAACACTCTTCACATTTATGATCCCATCTCTAACTTAGTCCGAATAAGTTTTCAATCTGTATTCCTTCATGTTCTAATTCTTCAAACATAAGCATTAGAACTTCTTGTGCATCTTGTTGTACATTGAGAGTAAATGTCAATGAACCAGTACATATATCCAAAGGATGCCGAATGCCAGAAGCAGTATGGATTTCACTTCTGTCAATTACAACTGTTGAAATACATGATGTAGTAAAGAACATAGGGGCATATTATCAAGACTTGACAATAAAATTATCGCCGCCTTATCGGCAGGAAACTGACGATAAAGTGGCAATAATGGGCTTGATAATATGCTCTATGGAATTCCAATTGAAGCTCATGTTAAATGTCCTTCACATCTAACATGAGCTTCGATTGGAATTCCATAGAGCATATTATCAAACCCATAATCGCCACTGTACCTGCAGTTTCCTGACGATAAAGCAGTGATAATTTTATCGCCCCAGAATGTTTTTTCATGATTGCCCATGAATTCATGATGAAAATCTTATAAATGAAACACAACATTCAGAATCACATGAGCATAGCAGTTGATACCTGAACTATTTTCCATCTGTTATCCTACAATCTCATCAACAGTTTCCATTTTCTTTTTCTTTACACCTTGAAGTTTCTCTTAAATTATTTTCTTTTTTTCAACCTCAGTTGAATGTTTGATATATTTCCATTTTGGACACATTCTCATTTCTCATATATGGGATATTCACCTAAATCAGGTATATAAAGTCTTCTTAAACGGTTTTACTCTTTTACATAATGTGCATCAGCACTAATCTTTTTCTCATTGAAATCTGTCAAATACAAACCAGAGAAAGTTCTTACTCGAGGTAACGCAATGTATGCCATTACCTCTTTGAACACTGTACTTCTGATATGTACAAAAGCAACGTCAGTACTTAAATCTTGAGATTTATGAATAGTTACTTCATATGCAGAGGAAACTGTTTTGTCCAAACATACAAATCTTTTACAAGCAAAAATGTACAACACAATTCCCAATCTGTATTACCTCTTTAATCTGATAACATTTTATAATCAAAAATTCTATTCAATCTCTGTTCTGAAATGTTACAAAATCAACAACTTTTCCCATTGTTCCATTTACTAAACCTTCTTCTACATTCAAATTACACTGTTAAATGACCCAACTGTTTATACATACATGTAAAGTATTTTCTAAGTTTGCAGTTTTAGATACAGACTTTTCCAAAGAATGCAATTTAGCTTGTGGTTTCTCTGTGAGAAGAACAGTCACTCCCTGGTGTTCAATTTTATCAATAGCTTCAATTTCCACTATTTGTTGTGTTTCCAATTTCAAAAGTTCTACACTCTTGCAGTGTAGGCATTAGGCAAATTATAGACTGAGTTTCTCCAAGCATGCTGTACATTACTTCAGCTGCTGTGTTTCCAGTTGTAAACAAGTTCCTTAATAGCCGACTTTCTAAAGTTTGTTTACCATGTTTCATCAAGATACCAATTCTTATGTCTTGAAGAATAATTCCGTAATCTTCATCACTTGCTTGTTACACATTCTTAATAAGCTATTTATATTCAAAATGAAACCAAATGTTCACATTTCCGATACTTCCAAAATATTTCCTAGTGTCTTCATGGACAAGTGTTTTAAAAACAGGTTGTCCTTTTACAGGAGTTAGTTGTAGTAGATCTCTGAATACAATTAAATGATTTCCTCCAAACACAACATTGAAATCTGTTTTTAAAATCTGTTGCATTCTCAAGTGTACACAGGTGAACTTTAAGTTTAAGTTTCATTTTCTTCAGTACACTTGACACTTCATAACAATCTTCTCCAGACAGCTTCTGATTAAGCATGGGCAAAATTTGCGAATTCGCGTTCCGTGAATTCGCGGATTTCCCAGCAAAATCCCCCCAAAAATCAGCGAATTCGCGAATTTTCCAGCGAAATCGCGGATTGTTTTGCGATTTGCCCTGGAGTACTTTCTACTGGCTAATCCAGTAAGTGCTCCCTCATTGGGTAAATGTATAGTGCTTTTACTACACTGCAGCTACATAAAGGGCCAGAAGATGTGTCTCCAGTGACCATGTGTGCCTGTAACACAGGCTAAGGCACACATGGTCACTGGAGACACATCTTCTGGCCCTTTACGCAGCTACAGTGTAGTAAAAGCACTATGGTCAGATTTACAAGCCGCTTGCGCCTCTTTTGCGCCGCAGTTGCATCTCTTTTGTGACGCAGCGGCAGCACAAAAGATACGCCATGGTGCTGTGTATTAACAACGTGACGCATCTGAGAGATGCGTCTCGTTGTAAAGCCCTGCGCCATCAGGAGGCGTTCCGGCACAGGGGAGGGCATTCCTGCACAGGAACGCCTCCTAAAAGTGGCTGAGTGAAATCTACAAGATTTCACTCAGTCACTTTTAGGGCAATGCTGCGTCAAAACTCTGTGCCTGCTTGAAGCAGGCGCAAGGCTTGACGCAGCATTGGGGAGATAGGGCCCCCCAGAGCATTTCTGGAGCTGCGTCGCGCTTGCGACCTTTGTAAAAGTTTACAAAAATTAGCTTCAACTTTTGCACCTGCTGCTGTAACCCTGTAAGTGCTTGGCTGAAAATTCGTCCCTGCTAATTCGCAGATTTTACCGCGATTTAGCGAGGTTCGCGGATCGCGAAATCGCGAAATCGCGGAAAATCCACAAATTCCTCGAGCGGAACGAATTTTCATACCATGCTTACTTCTGATATTCCAATTTCAACTGGTAGCATAAGTAATTGATGTACAGTAATCCCTTTATTGTTGTGTGCTGCTAATCCGTTTGGAGCTGTTACAACACAAGATAAATGTGATTCTGTAGTTTTCTGTAGATAACTGGTCAAAGGTTTAATTGAGAAACTTTTTCCTGTTCCAGCTTGACCACTGATGTACATTAGAGTAAGTTTAAATGATGAACATTGGCATTCTTTTTTTTATACAGCAAACCATGTTGTATCTGTTTTGTCACTTGTAGATATATTTCTTTTTGTTTGATATTTAGTGGCCCATAAGGATGTAGGGTGGATCGCCACCGCCAGCATGGCGGTGGCGATCTGCCCTACATTCTAGCCCGCCCGCAACCCATTTCCCCCTCCATATTAGTATGGCGGGGGTACCACTGCTGGACAGGAAGACCGTGAGCTGCTTTTCAGCACGGTTGACAAGTCGACCAGGTGGAAAAGGGTTTAATATGGTATGCAGGCGGGGCAGCCTTTCCGTGGCGGTGTTGCAGCCACGGAAAGGAATGCTGATACCGAGGTTGGTGGCCCATTGCGGGGCCCCAGGATGTTGTGGGTGTGGGGGGCACATGGGGGATACCTATGATACCCCCTTGCATGTGCATGCACAACATGGCAGTTGTGCATGCATATGCACAACATGCATTTTTGGCATTGCGGTGCTGAAACCACCGCCCACCGCAATGATAGAAATGCAGGATGCGCCCGCCAGTGTGGCGAGTGCATCCTAATCTCCCCCAAGGGACCCTCGCAAATATGGCGGGTGGTCCCGTTTTCCATCAGGATGGTGGGTGGACTAAGTCTACCTGCCCCGCCCTCCTAATGATACCCTAAGCTGTTCTTCTAACTTTTCCAAAGGAATAATATCCTTTTGTGCTTTTTGTATTGAAGTTACTACCTCATTTATGGCTATTGCTGCTTCAATTTTGATAATAGGGTGTCCCAGTAGATCTTGACTTAGTGGACCAGAACTTTGACTATCTTGAGAACTTTCTCTAGCTATTTCAGCTGCAATAGTACTCTCTTGTCCAATCTCATCAGTTAACATTTGTAGATGTGTAGGGAAAATTGTGCATTGAAAGCTATCTTTACTTGTATTAAAAGAATCTTCATAGCAGTCAAAATCTCCAAGTAATTCTGTTTCACTGCGCCATGGCTTGACCAGTTGCAGAAGTGCTTAATAGAAACATTCTCTCATATCTGGACTTTTGCAACTGAATTTTCTGTGGTTAATAAGATTTCCTTTGGCATGTTTTACTAAACATCCATAACATCCAATTACTGCATATTTTTCTTCTTTTATATTTTCTGTAACTTTTCTTTTAAAGCTATAATGTTGAAGTATTTCATACAGACACAGGTTTTCCAGATGTGGACTCCTTTTGGGATAGTATGTATCCAACCTATTAGTTTTTACAATATCTTTACTTTCTGGTTTAATCAGCGCTAAGTATTCGATTTCTTGTAATGTTTTCAATACATGTCGAGGCAGGACCTAATCTGAGCCAAATGATTCCTCTTGACTTGGAATATAAACTAGAATAGCTCAAGTGATCTGAACATTCATAGGATCCAATCTCTCCATGGGAAAACTTTCAAGCAAAAGCTGTACAATTTCTTGCTAATACTCTTTTTGTGTGAAATTTCTTCCCACATTTATTTCATCACTGTCATTTCAGATTGGGTTATATATGATGTAACACAGCGAGCAACAGCAATTGAATTATCTGCAACATATTGAATATCCATATTTGCATTCCACATTTTTAAAATCACTGGATTGTAGTCATTAATATACTTTGAATCTTCGGTTCTTTTTAAGTTATATGTATTCTTTAGAAATTTCCAAGCACTGTATGCCTTACTGCTGACCTAAAACTATTTACTCTTCCTTTAGAAATTATTGGACGTGGGAATCCAAAACGACATTTTGTATAAAATTTCCATTTAACTTGTATTTTTCCACATTGATGATTTTGAAACCATACAGATTTTTGTCTCAAGCTTTTTCCCCTACTTCTCTTGGAATGGCACAGGTAACATACTGTTCGATAAAAGACAAAACACTTTCATCAGTATCACTTCCGAATTTTGAAGCGTTCTTTATCCATAATAGCATGTGTATATGAGGAGCACCTTTAACTTGGTACTCTTTTTGCCAAAAGAGATCAGTAACTTCTCCAAGAGGAGAAATATTTTTATTACAGATAAATTACATCATACTTTGAAACCTATGGTTAAAATGCCTGCAGACATTGATAGGATCCAAGGAACAGAGTTCTCTAGGTGACTTCTATTCAGTATTTTTTACATTTGAATTTGCATCTCATAGAAATTCAAGTAAGTCTTCCCAAGCATATTCAGCACAGCCAAGTATTACAAACCATGTAGGTGTACCTACGGTTCTTAGCATACATTTAAGTTGATTGTGATGATGAAACCAATATTCACTGGCACCACATTGACATGCCATCAAATTAATTAACTGTGATTCTAAATCTTCCTCTCTTTGTTGAAGTTTCTCCATGAATTCTTTTACAGAAACATGTGGAAGAGGAGCTCCTATTTTTAATATGTGGTTAACCTCATATGAATGTGCAATCAAAGCACTTTCAAACAGAAGATGAAATATGTGTGGAATGCACTGCCGTAATCTTGGATCTTTAGAGTACAATCATGTTGAGCAGTGTTTTGAAGCTGGAATCTGTACAGTTCGCTCATCAAATCATCCACCTTTTCCAGTGCGGAACAACTGTGGAAAACAACAAGCTTCTAAACTTTTTTCCCATACACTCATGGGATTTCCGTTTGCTTCCTTCATTTGAAATAATTCAATACTGTTTCCTATCTATTCTTTTGAATTTAGAGGATGTATAGTATAATGTTCATAAATCTCTTCACTCCTAGACTTATTCACTTTTTCTATTTGGTCACTTGAAATTTCTGTTTTATCTTCTTAGCATATTACCTGTTCATCAACTTTTACATTCTTATAATAAATATTATTTTGTACCAGATATAATATAGCCTTTTGAAGTTTATTAACATCTAAAAATTCTTGCCATATTTTCGACTCTTTGTTGGTACACCATTAAATAGAATAACTACTGGCACATTAACCTCCCTGTCTATACCAACAGTTTCAATATTTTTCTTAAATTCTAAAGGTAAATACAAAACTCTTCCTTTCAGACCTCTTTGTAAATCTGTTGGAGGCAGATTACCTGTTTTAGGCTCCATACGAGCTATAGCTTGAAATGGGTGCACAGATTGAATAAGAATGGACTCATATGCAAACAAATTTGCCAGTTCTGGAGAAATAGCTACCAACTCTAACTTGTTATGGACGGCTTTAGGAAGCATTTTGTTCTCTTCTATTTTGTTGTAACAATATTTACAAATAACATGATCAGTAGCCAACTCAAACCAACCTTCTACCAACAAATAAACACCAAATGGCTGCCACTTATCATTGTTTTCCTTTTCACTTTTTAAATATAAATCTATATTCCTAGTTACACTTCTTTAATAAGGACATCGACAACATATACAAACATACGGGTCCATTAGGATGGCTGACGGACTTTGTCCGTCCGCCTTCCTGTCGGGGCTCGGTACCGTCCCCACCAGGGCGGAGGAACCATGCCCCCAATTAGGATGCAGCCGCCACAGTGGCGGGTGCATCCCGCATTTTTAACATTGCGGCGGATGGTGCTTAAAGCACCGGCTGCCGCAATGTGAAATATGCTTGTTGTGCGTTTCACAGCACAATATGACAGGCACCGCACGGTGCCAGCCATGTTGTGCTGTGAAACGCAGGGGGGTACCATAGGTACCCCCCATGTGCATCCCTCCACCCCACCTACACCCTAGGGGCCTGCAACGGGCCCCCATAGCAGGAATCATATACCTTTTTGTGGCGGCATTGCCACCACGGAAAGGCATTCCTCCCAGGCCATCCTAATATGGCTGGCGGTGTCTGATAGACACCGCCACCTTATCAGGCCTTTTCCGCCGCGGTCGCAAGGCGACCACGGCGGAAAAGTGGCGGATGGTCTTTCCCTCCGCCACGGTCCCCCCGCCATTGTAATATGGCAGGGGGAAGAAAGGTGGCGGACGGGCAAGGATGGCGGAAGGATCGCCACCGCCTGCATGGCGGTGGCGATCCGTCCGCCATCCTAATGGACCCCTCAGTTTGGTTTTTCACATGAATCTGTCTTAAACTTTGTAATTTCTGCTGCAAACTCATCAATACAAATGTATTTTGCTTGTTCTTCAACGCATACACTTATCAAGCTCTCAGTTTCTCCACACTCCTCTTGTGAACCAAAAAAACGAAACTGTATATCCAAACAAACTTTTTGTACATCTGAAACTGAACCATGCAAAAGAGCTGTATTCATTTCAGTTAAACATAATGCCAGAGATTTAACCTAGTAAACTCTCCTTACTAACTTCCGCACTTCTGAGTGATGTCCTGCTAACATTCTTGAATGATGAAAAGTACGTTCACACACTTTTCTTGAAAGACAGGCCAGAGTATGACCCTGCAACTTACTATATTTTCTTATTTTACATGGGTCTAGTCCTTGTAACATCTTAATCTTCTGTTTAAGACATTTTTGCATACTCTTGTAAAAAAAATTGCAATATGCCAATAGATTCCTGTCGAATACTGCAAATACTGCTACAGTCCCACTTATATACAGGACCTTGTGCATGCTTCCCTTGAACTTCTTGAGCTATCACTTCTTCCATACTACTAACAGCCATTTTTTCTTTAGAAATGGAACAATCATCTTTCATCTCATAGCATCACCCACTAGTATCAACTGCATGCTCTAATGTGTTCTGTTGAAAATAGCTTTCTTCATTAAAGAAAGGCTCAGTAGTGTACTTCCATTCACCAATAAAAGTTTTACAAAAGTTACTTCTTTTAACTAATCCTTTTCTTTTGCTTTTCTCCTTCATAAACAACAGTGTTTTATCCAAGGTTCTTATTCTCTTCAATATTAGTATTAATAATTTTCGTTTCAATTCAAAAGTAGTATCTATTACACTTTAAATGTCTTGCTTATTCTTATAGGCTGCTTATCTTTTTTATATTTTTTACAATGGTTTAATACATTTTTAATTACTCTACTTTGAAACATTCATGTGCGTATCTCTTTAATTTGCTTTTCTCTTGTTGAAGCATGTGTTGTTTTCTTACCATAATATATCTTGTTCTCCTGCTTTGTTGTAAAATGTTCCTTTTTTCTTTCATTTGTATTCAATCAATCAATCAATCAATCAAAAGTAGCTTTATTTGATTGTTGAATAGCAATCATAAAAGCATACAATTAAAATTGCCACATTTCGTTACATATTATAAAATCACAATATTTAAAAAGAAGATATATTAAAAACATGTACAACATTTCATTAATAACTGGTTTCAACTCAGGCCATCATCACTATGCACAAAATGCAACTACATAACCATGCATTTTCTCCAATATACCACTTTTTTCAGGAAGATTATCATTTTTAAAACACCTCTTTCATTGTCTAAATATTGTAAACGTAACAAGGCTGGACGACATTGGCGCAATCCCATCTGTTAAAAAAAAGGCATCAATATCCCGCGCCTAACAGTAGCGTAAAATTTACAAAATAGAATAACATGAATGGTGGTTTGCGGGGACACATCATCACAGGGGCAAGGCTAGAGGTCTCGCGACCAGTCATTAATAGCTGTGAAGCTAACTTATCTGTGGAAGATTCCCAGCCTACAGCGAGTTAATAAAAATCTGTCATAATTGCCAGGAACAAAATTCAAATAGGGTGGAATATTAAAAGTGGTTAATAACAATTGATGTTGCAGGACAGATGGTTTTAAGATCTCTGTTGTCATTCTTAAGGTGTCCAGCATAGTCAAGCCCACTTTCCTCAGGTCTTTTCTGGTTACTGCCAAGATAGTAAGAGAATTGGAAAAATACTCTGGTTTACCAAGGTCCATACAAAACTTATACACATATCTCAACCAGGGAATCCTCATTGCGCCCTCCAATTTCAAAATATCTGACAGAATATCCCTATTCAGCTTTGTTTCCTCTTTTGTCCACAGCCTGTGCCATAATAGCACAGGCTCAAGCTTAATTAAGTCAGATATAAATGGAAGGCCTAATTCTGAATGGCAGATATACCCTGAGGTACTGTTGGGAACTGCCAAATGTATTTTAGAAAAGAGTTTTCAACTACCTGGATGGGTTTAGAGTCGGCAAACCCCCATACCCGCTCCCATAAATAGCAGCAGATACACATTTTGCCTTATAGATTTTAATTAACTCAGCAGGTGGTCTTTTACCCAATTTTTTGACAAAAGTGGTGAGGGCAGAAGTAGAACGTAACATAACTTCTTTGCTGCTACCGCTTGGGCCCAGGACTCATTCTGTGCAAACAATATGCCTAAATAAGAAAATTGTTTGGTTGCCTCAAGCTTCAGTCCTGCAATAAAAACAATCCTATTAACCTTAAAACCCTTGCCACAGTGCATAATGAATGTTTTAGAAGAGTTCACCATTAATCTGAGATCTTTCATGAAAAGGGTAAAACTGTCCACCACGCGCTGTAGACCACTTGGGTATGAGACATCAGCACTGCATCGTCTGCGTACAAAAGAGCCGGAATTGGATGGCCTGATACATACAGGGAGTCTAAACTATCTCTACACAGGACCGCATCCAGACCATGTATATACAAATTAAAAAGGAATGGGCCAGGACACATCCCTGCCTGACTCCACTCCTAATCGGGATAGCGGCCGTGCGTTCCCCCTTCAGGCCATAACGGACCCGAGCTGACGCTTCACTGTAAAAACATTCAAGAAAATAAATATTATTTTCTTCAACCCCTAAGTGTCCTAGCAGACTCCATAATTTAGAGTGGACCACACAGTCAAAAGCGGCCAAGAGGTTCACAAAAGCTAAAAACAGATTTCCTTTCTTTGCCCTTGTGTACTTTCCCACCAGCATTGAAAGATTCAAACCTTGCTCTACTGTTCCTATTTTAAATCAGATAAAATACAGTTATCGTAAGCCAAATCCAGGAGACGCTCCAAGATTATCTGCCCAGCAATCTTTGTGAAGGAATCCAACAAAGAGATAGGTCTATAGCATCCCGGATCGTTTCTAACCTCCTTTTTGAAGATAGGCACAATTATGGACTCCACCCAGGTAGATAAAAATCCAGTATTACAACTTGCATTAAGCACCTGGACCAGAAGAGGCCCCCAAAGAGGGATACTTGCCCTAAATATGTCTATGGGGACACCATCTGGGCCAGGAGCCTTACCACCCTGGCTGGCATGGAGGGCCCTTTCAACTTCCTCCAAGGTAAGCACCAGGTTCCTTAATTTCGGATAAAGAGTAGTGGGACAAGAGGCAGGTGTTAGTGATAGTTCCTCTCCCTCGTAGACCTGAGCAAAGTGCCTAATCCAGTCTGCTTCTGGGATAGCTATTTCAATTTTAGGGCCAATCTCTTCAGCAAAAAATGGGAGTTCTAATAATCTTCCAGAAGCCTGCAATGTCGTTATTTACAGAAGCTACATGCCAAGCATCCCAGGCCTCTAGTTTTATCGTGTTCTTCCTGTCTCTGACTGCTAATTAATATAAATTCCTCAGTCTCCTCACCTCAGAAGTACTTCTTGGATTTTTATGTAGTTCTTTCTTTAAGAGTGCATAGGCTTGGGTGCATTTAGAATCAAATCATCCTCCCTGGGCTCTGTTATTTTTATTTTGCCTAATAAGAGAATTCCTTATTGTATTAGTAATTTTTTAAAAAGAGGCAAGAAGAGTTACAGGGGCGGTATCATCACCCAAGCAGATCGTAAACTCTGACATACATTTACCAATTACTGTTTTAAGTATTTCCGATTGATCAACCATGGCCCATCGTAAGGAATAACCATTGGTAGTACCAATAGATAAGTTCTCTCTAACTCGATCTCGTTTATTAACCCTTATAGTATTCTTTGTTGGCAGTAGGATGGCCAGCATAGAGGGAAATGGTCACTAAGTGAATTGTCAGAGACTTTGAAAGAATGAGTTCTATGAGCATGATCATTAGTGGCAAGAACATAATCAATGGTAGAACAACAACCCCTACCATTAAATGTTGGAGGGAAAGGAGATGGCAATACACATAGCTCATTTGCAAAACCAAGATCAAAGTTATTAAGTACTTCATTTGGTTGTTATACCAGAGCAGTATGACTGAAATGAGAGGAACACATGACTTCTTCCTATAACGCTGCGCATCGATTATCTTCAGCCTTTCTGCATAGAGTACAGTTAAAATCACCTACCAAAAGTATCATCACATCTTTCCTTCTACTTTTAACCAGGCAGGACAAATCTTTAGACATATTGTTAATTACAATCCATACTTCACTCAAGGGGATAATATTATAAAAATTAACCAAGACAATAGAGGTAACAGAGTCCAAATCAAGTACTAGAAGTTGAAAGTAAACATCTTTGACAGTCTCTGTAACCAGTTTTAAATTCAAATTATTGGAGAGATAAACACTCAACCCCTCCTTAGTTCTCCCACTCAGCCGGAGTGTGAAACGTCCTATACCCATTTAGGTGGACCGGTTACTTAGACCAAGTTTCCTGAAAACAGAGCAATTCTTGGGACTGAGTAAAATTCCACCAGAGTGGATTATTAATTTTTGATTTAATTCTAGCAATGTTTGAGGGGACAATATGGCATAGTGAGGATTCAACAGGGATTGGAGCAGATACAGGAGGACTAGCACCTTCCAGTAAAGACCAATTAATTTGCACTATTTCAGAGGCGGCTTCAAGAACCGCCTGCCCATTATTGGTACCCTCAATCCCAGCAATCCTAGACTCCTTCACCCTCTCATTTGCAAAGTCCACCTGATTGAGCATATTTTTATGCTGGACTACTTCACTAGGTAGCTTTACAAAGTTCTTTATCTGCAGTCAGTCGTTAGTTTCCAGGCCACTCAAATCCTCAAAGTGGTTTGATGTCGGTATACAGTATCTTACTTGCTAGCACCCAAGTACTTTTCGGCTAGACGCTGAGGGCCTGGGTACATTACACGGTCCATGGGGCGATAAAAGAAACCCAATGGTAGGATGTTAATATCATCGGTCTTAACCGCCCCATTAAAACACCTCTCAATGATATTACGTACAAAATGCAGGGCCCTGAAAGTTAAGACAACACAGTCTCCATTTAAGGATTTGGGGGATGTACCTAGCCAGCTAACCCTTCTAACCATTTTAAATTTTGAAAACAGAGAGTTTTTAAATCCTGTCCTAGTAGTTAGGAAATGAAGGGATTTGTTCCTCAGCATTGACCAGTGTTCAAAAACATTGGGGGGTAAAACTGGAACATTAGCTAAAACAACTGTATATGGCGTGGCCTCTGATGGTAGATTTAAAGTTATTGAATTGTTGTTTGGTTTTTCCCTTTGGCCAAGTTGGTCTCTGCCTGTATCACTATTAATGTTACAATTACTGTTACCCCCCCCCCATTTGGCCCTTCTGGATTTGCTTCACCAGTCCACAATTATGTGCTGGGTTATTGTGTTCTAGTATGGTATTAGCCTCCCTGCTTTTTGATTGTCCGGGGTTAGCCATAACTGAAGTCATACCATTGGGATTATCTATCAGTTTATCGGGGGTGGATGAACTGGTATGTTGGAATGAATCCTCTGGGCAGATTGACAGGTGTTATTCATCATCTCCTCTATTCTAGCTACACAAGCTTCAATAGTAGTGATTTTTAAGTGCATAGGCTCTAAAAGAGTTAACATAAATGTCTCTATTCTTCCCCAAAAATTCTCATCCTCCTCAGGTTTACCTGGACTATTTCGATCAAGATTGCTAACTGTATGGCCCTTGGGTCTGCCTGCATTTGTACCCCTTTTCCCTTTCCTTCCCGGAGGGTTAGCAACAGCTTTTTGTTGATTTGGATTAACCTTCGCTTTAGCATTATTTATGTGGGGTTCCTCATTATTTATATGGTTGCGTTTACATTTCGCCTTTTGCCCTCTAGTTATAACATGCAAACTTGCATTGTTATGCCCTGGTGACAATACTAAAATAGCACTTGAAGGGGAATCTAGTCCCACCTGACCTAGAGAACCAGCAATTAAAGAGGGGAACTCATCATTGACTGCTACATTCGATGCCAGCACCGTAGGTATCAGAGAGAGTCTACTGGACGGGAGAGGGGTTCGAGAGAAAGTCATCGCTCAGTGTGCGCAATTTCGTGGTTAAGAACGGTTTCTCCCCTTAACAAAAAGGCATCTAGGGTCCCTACCACGGACCTGCTTTTAGGGGTATTGTTCTTATTCATACTTTAGGCAATAGTATACAGGGAATAAACAGTAAATTTAAACAGTACCACGAGACTAATAAAAAAAAAGAAAAAAAAGTACCAAGTCCAGTTTCTTAGAGGGGTGGCCCGGCCCGGCCTCCTCCGGCCTCGGACGGCCGCGCAGTGGGAGGTCAAGATTCCTTTTATCCACCTGCTGGTGTTCTGATTGGGTGTGCGCGGTGCTAAGGACGCTGGGAGGTGTAGTCCTCCTCCCCTCCGGCGTCCGTACGCGATAATATGGCCCCCGGGGACTCTCTGCGGTGGCGGCTGCTTTCCCCAGAGGTGCCCCAGCAGGTAAATTCAAAAGCTCACTCTCAGTGGTGGTCGTCAATTTTTAAACTGAGCTCCCGTGTCTCGGGTGCCCAAGCGTCCTTTTGTCCGCCTCCTGGCACCTCCTGGCGCTCCTGGCGCTTTGATTAGGTGTGAGCGGCACTAGGGACGCTGGGAGGTGTAGTCCTCCTCCCCTCCGACGTCCGTCCACGATAATATGGCCTCCGGTATCTCTCGGCGGTGGCGGCTGCTTTCTCCAGAGGTGCCCCAGCAGGTATATACAAAAGCTGACTCTCAAAGGTGGTCGGTAATTTTTAAACTGAGCTCATTTGTATTCTCTTCCTTTAATCTCTCTGCAACTGTGTTAAGAAACTGTTTAGTGCTCTTAATAGAACAGACTTTATCCTTGGTAAAAACTATGTCTTTTTCTAGTACACTCTTTTTACGTTTGTTCAAGAAGATTTGTTTTTTTGTTGTCTTCTCTTTTCATGTTTTCTTGCCATCTTCAATTTGTGACCCAGACAAAATAATTTTCTAAAAAACAAAGAGCAGTTTCAATAAATTGTTTCATGTATTAACAATTTTAAAATAATTACATATCAATATTCACATTAACTAGTAAACAATTATTTACAATTACATTGCTATTCTCTTTATTACAAATAAAAAATACGATGGCTCTCAACTCCGAAGGAAGAGCGTTCCAAATTCTGGGTGCCAGGCTGGAGAAAGCACGTTTGAATGTACTTTTCTTCTTGAATTTTTGTGGTTTCAAGAGAAGTGTGGCAGTGCTCCTAGTTCCGATTGGAGCCAGAAAGAACAAGCTTGTTTACTAGGTAAGCCGGAGTGTTGTAATGCAAGGCTTTATGCATGAGGCAAGCTATTTTGAAGCGAATCCTCACTTCAATAGACATCCAGATAAGCTGCACAAGGTCAGGTGTAATATGATCATGTTTTTTTAATCCTGTGATGAGCCAGGCCGACGCGTTGAGAGTGGCTGTGAGAGGGGCCAAGATTGCTTTAGGAAGTCCCGCAAAGGTCACCAAACCATATTCAAGATGTGAGATCACCATTGTACTGCAGGTTGTAAGTCTTCAATCGGTAGGAAAGGTTTGATTTTCTTGAGAGTGTTCAGAGGAAAGTTGGCACCCCTAATAGTGGCACTGATGTGCGCTTGCATTTTAAGTAGTTTGTCTAAGGTAATGCCTAATTTTTTAGCGGAATCAACCATGAAAGGGGTGAAGTTAAGGGATGTGAGTTGCTTTAGCCAGTTCAGGGTAGGTGTAGAGTGCTTTTGGGGGGCAATAAGCAGGAATTCAGTTTTGAGTGTGTTCAACAACAGATGGTTCTGGGCTAACCATTGTTGAGTTTGCGAAAGAGCTTCATTTAGAATTTTAATGTCATCTAGAGAGGAGATCTTCAAGTAATGTTGCGTGTCATCAGCATACATGTGGTAAAGAATGTTAGACTGGTTCAGAATGACTGTGAAAGTTTCCATAAATAGGTTGAACAGCATTGGCAAGAGTGCAGATCCTTGTGGCACTCCAATCCTGACCTGGGTACTGAAAGCAAGGGACTGGTTGATTTTAATCCTTTGCGTGCGGTTGTGTTAGAAAGAGGTAAATCACTTTAGGACCGGTCCCGCTAGACCCATCCTCTGTTGTAGAAGATTAATCAAGGTTTCGTGTTTTATGGTATAGAAAGCAGAAGATAGGTCTAGAAGGATCAGAAAACAAGGGACATTCTGATCAAGGGATTTCAGTACGTCATCAACAAAGTGCGTTAGTGCCATTTCCATACTATGTCCTGCTCTGAAACTGGATTGATAGAGGTCTAAAAGTTGACATTTCTCAATATGTTTTCAGAGCTGTTTGTGGACACATTTCTCAAGAAGTTTGGCTAACGTCATGATGGTTAGTGATAGGTCTGAAGTTGATGGGATCAGATAAATCGAGTTGGGATTTTCGGGGATGGGAGTGACTTGTCCAATTTTGATGCAATCCGGTATGCTCCCCTGCAGAAGGGATTCTTGAATAATCCGTAACCAAAGAGGTAGAATGGCCAAGTTGAGATCTTTAAAGAGTTTAACAGGAAGTGGATCATTGGAGTGGTTGGCCGGGTTTAGAGTTGCCATCTCGTGGAGTAAATCTATGTGATCTGGCAGGATAAAGGAATTCCAGGCGGCTCCATTTTTGGGAGAACCTCCGTGAGAAAAAGAGACAGTTGCGGGACCCATCAGTTCCTCTGGAGAAGTGGTGGGGACTAGGGGTGGCATCCTGGGAGTGCAAGGTTGGAGCTCCCGTTCTATTTTGCTAGTTGTTTGTGAAGTGCATTGTGAATACCTCCCTGTTGGGAAGTGGCATCTCGGAGGACAGGTTTGGGTTTGAAGGGTGGTTTGCTTGTTGTTTGATGATTTCAAACAACATCTTGGATCTGTTTGTTGCGCTGTCCAGTTGCACTCTAAAATGGTCTGATTTTGCAATGCAGATTTTTTATTGTAAGCACTTCTCCTTTTCCATAGCTGAAAGAGGCTGGTGGTGGAAGGTTCATTTCTCCAAGACCTCTCTAAAAGCCTAAGTTTGTGGCGTTCATCATTTAGGGAACCATTAAACCAAAGTTTGGATTGTTTAAGGGAAATCCTTTTAAGTTGTTTGGGCGCCCTAGAGTCAAAGATAATAGTCATAGTGCTAATGTAATGGTCAGAAAGATCGTCCAGGTTAGTCATGTTAGGTGGCTGAAGACTATTCTTAGTGATGGAATTAGGAGCATTGATGTTTACATCTCTCATGTTGCGAGTCCATTGTTTTGCTTTAAGAGGTTGACCCTTTCTGCTCGTCGACTTTTCCAGTATGTGGAAGGCACTTTGGTGATGATCCGACCAGTCGCATCGTAGATGTCCTGCAGTTGAATGCGATTGTCTCTAGCAATAATGAGGTCCAGGGTGCCACCCTTGTTGTGGGTGGGTCCTCTACAGATATGAGAGAAGTTGAAATTAGAAAGAATAAAAGAATAGGAAAGTCTTAAAGGAGCTGATCAAAAGATCATTGGTTTCATTCCAGTGGAGGTTAAAGTCTCCAAGGATGATATGGTATAGTTGATCAGAGCATGAGCTAATGAGCTCCATGATTTGCTCTATGAAGATCAAATTGTCACCAGGAGGATTGCAGATCACGTGTAGTTCACAGGAACATGGATGAGTCTTCGGAGATTGCTTTACGGTTAGGCTGGAGCAATGAATGCAGGCAATGCCCCCTCATTTGTAATTTTTTCCCCTCTGCTATCCAAACCTTTCCCTACTGTTGCACTCACTGGAGTGGGAATAGTAAATTTCACCCCTCCGCTATCCAACACTTTCCCTACTGTTGCACTCTCTGGAGTGGGAATAATAAACTTGACCCCTATGCTGTCCAACTCTTTCCCTACTTTTGCACTCTCTGGAGTGGGAATAGTAATTTGAACATATCCCCTATCCAATACTTACCCTACTGTTGCACTCACTGGAGTGGGAATAGTAATTTTTACCTCTTCCCTATCCAACACTTTCCCTACTGTTGCACTCTCTGGAGTAGGAATTGTAATTTTATCTCCTCCGCTATCCAATATTTTCCCTACTGTTTTAGTTAATGTGGTGTAAAATGTATTTTTAAAAAAAATAAAAAAAATAATATTTTAATTTGTTATATATGTTTTTGTTTTTAATTTATATTATTGGTGTATGTGTATATATATATATATATATATGTATTTATCATTTTTAATGTTTTTTAACAATGTATAAGTCAATAAAATAATTATTTATTAATATTATTAAGTAAGTGTATGTATTATATTTTATACTTATATATGTTTAATTTATTTTTACATTTTATGTATTACTTATAATTGTAAACATTTTCTAATAATTTTAAAAATGTTTTTTTTATTATATGTGTTATTTACTTTATTTTACATTATTTTTAAACATAAAAAATCTAATATTTGTAACAACAATATTTTTAACAACGATATTTTTTTCTAATATTTATGTACTTACCGTTATGTAGATAGGACTACGATATTCTGGATATCAAAATTTTGCATCAATATTTTTGTACCTCGATATTCTGACTGTTGATATTCTGTCAGTGATCCAGACTGCAATTTGCATTTCAAGCAGATACATACATTTATATGGCATACTTGAAGTGTACCTTTCCACAGACTCATACAAAGTAGGCAAATCACTAAACGCTTTGCCAGCATGTCTTAAACCTCACTTTTATCTTGCAGATTCACTGCTCAGCGACTACTCATAGTGTTGAGAATAACCAAATATAAAGCAGCAACCCTTAGCATGCCTCTGTTGTAACTCTCACGATAACCCTGAAACCATTCAGACATGTGTCTGTTCCTTTTGATACTGCCATCATATATAAAAGAAACATGCAAATAGATGTATACCTGCGTTTTATAGGTCTAGCATTGTTGCAGGCATTCGGCACAAATACAGATCTATGCGCAGAAGTATGGGATCTTGGTGTACACAGACTGGGTCTCCCTACCACCTTTGTACGCATGAACCTAAGACCAACTAGCTATAGTGTCTCACTTGCTTTCCTTCACAATTGCCAGAGAAACAAACCATTAGACACCCTAGAACACAACACTCCCAGATCGCTGAGGAATCGGGGGTAACAAGGCACACCCTTTCGCTCACACTGTTCAACTTGTCCACAATTAGATATTTTAACTAATGTGCCCTAACATGCAGTATTACGCCACAACAAGCAAGAAAATGCATGATACAAATATAATCAGCATAGCAGCGAACCCGTACATCATGAAGCAAGATGTTATCCTACAAGACAACAGAGAAAAACACAATGGTGCCTAACCTCCCTCCCCTTGCTAAGAAGAGTTATTACTGTATAATACAAGGACTCTGGGCTTATTCACCAGATCCCATACCTTAGCCTATAAATGGTATATCTACGTCATAGGTCTTCTCCCTGGAAAGGTTCCTCTCCAAGTGTGTCTCACCTCTTCATGTACCCTACTAAAAAACCCAAGTACGCTGTCCAGACAACAGCTGCATCAGTATGTTTTCTCTAGGGACTAAGGTCTGGCCAGAACAAAATTACAAGGGGCATTGTTGTTCGACCTTGCACATAGTGTTCAGTCAAAATCCCAGGAACTTGCAGAGAACAAACACAACCATGAGTTCCCAAGTGAAAGCAGTCATTGAAATATTGCATAAATAAAGATGTGTAGTAACGTGTGCAAAAGCAGCAGGCAAGTTGTGAAATGCCCATGCTAACTAAGTGAAAAGCTATATGGCTGAGATACCCGCCACCCCCTCTCAACACAATCCCCAAAGAAGGGAAACCGGAAACAGTTCTTGAAGTTTTTGGAAGTGGGAGGGAGTGACCCTCCCGGCCGTATTTATTAAAACAAAAAATTAAAA
The DNA here is from genome assembly GCF_964263255.1 of Lissotriton vulgaris. Taxonomy (NCBI): domain Eukaryota; kingdom Metazoa; phylum Chordata; class Amphibia; order Caudata; family Salamandridae; genus Lissotriton; species Lissotriton vulgaris. Next base: position 2,051,389,271 of record NC_141685.1, read on the forward strand.
CATTAAACATTAATGTACAATTTCATACCACATTGCGATGTTTGGCTAACCTTAACAGATTCTCTAATACAGAGGTTCTCCTAGCCGAACTAACATCCTACAAAACATTTACTTGAAATATTGAAATTGTACATCCTAACGTTTAAGGGCCAACGGCAAGGTCGTAACCGGTGTCAAGATCCCTAACCCGACATACCCCCCCCACTTGGGAGGGGCGACAGCACTGAGGCGTACTCAAGTGCAACTACTACCAATTTCCCTTGACTTGACGGGGGCACTTATCAACTCGACGCCAGTTAAAGGTCGTTCGAAGACTCGTGTGAGGTATCTAGAAGGTATCGTAGACCTCCCCCCAACCCCACACAACTTACCGCATCTGCCGTCGCAGATGTCACTGGCCCCGGGAAATTCCCCAGGAGGGGGCTGTAACCCCTCCTACACAGGAAGGGGCCTTGACCGCCTTTCCTCTTCTTTCGGCGACCCATCCTTAGAAGGGACCGCCTCCCCGTTGAGGGGCCAAAGGCCACCTCCCCCGAGCGCTCCCATCCGTGTTGGGTGACGCCCACTCATAGGGATCTTCCAATTAGTGCTCACCGATCATGACCTTACCGCCCGACCAAAATAAATACGACAAATGCTAACTAAACGAAACTACATTGGCCACTATGACCGAAAAAAGCCTGTTCATAAATGGACCTTAAATCCGAAGTTCTTTAATCACAAACTTGTACAATTAGACCAATCTTTATTACACATTCAACATCGACATACCACTAAAACAACCTGTAAACGATATAGAATAATTGAACAATTTTATTAAAACAACTGGCTGTCCTCAGGGGCTGGTGGGTGGGTCAAAATTGGCTCTTCGTTCCGTCTCGAGCTCACGTACAGCGAGGAGGTGCAGCTTCAGAGCACAGGAACAAGAGGATGTCTTCTGGTCTTGCGTCCCTTTTTATCCGTCTTCAGGGCGGGCGTAAACCCGCCCCTGCCTGCCCCGAGGGCGTGGCCGGCCGCGTCAGTGTCTAGGCCAGCCCACTCTAGGGCGGGAAAAAGCGCGCCCCGGCTACGCCGCTTCGGGCATACCAGCCGAGACGCGCCTCCCGCCCAAAATGGCTTCCCGGGGGGATCGAGGCACTCAGCCATACGTTCGGGGGGACCGAGTGGTCGCCCCTTTCCATATGGCTGAGATACCCGCCACCCCCTCTCAACACAATCCCCAAAGAAGGGAAACCGGAAACAGTTCTTGAAGTTTTTGGAAGTGGGAGGGAGTGACCCTCCCGGCCGTATTTATTAAAACAAAAAATTAAAACATTAAACATTAATGTACAATTTCATACCACATTGCGATGTTTGGCTAACCTTAACAGATTCTCTAATACAGAGGTTCTCCTAGCCGAACTAACATCCTACAAAACATTTACTTGAAATATTGAAATTGTACATCCTAACGTTTAAGGGCCAACGGCAAGGTCGTAACCGGTGTCAAGATCCCTAACCCGACATACCCCCCCCACTTGGGAGGGGCGACAGCACTGAGGCGTACTCAAGTGCAACTACTACCAATTTCCCTTGACTTGACGGGGGCACTTATCAACTCGACGCCAGTTAAAGGTCGTTCGAAGACTCGTGTGAGGTATCTAGAAGGTATCGTAGACCTCCCCCCAACCCCACACAACTTACCGCATCTGCCGTCGCAGATGTCACTGGCCCCGGGAAATTCCCCAGGAGGGGGCTGTAACCCCTCCTACACAGGAAGGGGCCTTGACCGCCTTTCCTCTTCTTTCGGCGACCCATCCTTAGAAGGGACCGCCTCCCCGTTGAGGGGCCAAAGGCCACCTCCCCCGAGCGCTCCCATCCGTGTTGGGTGACGCCCACTCATAGGGATCTTCCAATTAGTGCTCACCGATCATGACCTTACCGCCACAGGCCGGATAGTTGACCGGCTATCCGGACCCCCCACAAAAACTCCTACCTAAAGGTCATGTTTCAACGATTTTAACCATGCTAAGAAGTCTCCTAAGAGTAACTCATTCCCCACCCAAGACAAATGCACACCATCCCCCAAATACATACTGTCATCATTAATACAGCTATGAGAAATAGAATGCAAAGTCCTGGAACGGAAAAACCTACTCACTTTATTATTAAGCTTTCTAACCGAATGGTTCAAAGCAGGAATAGAGACAGCCCCCCGCCACACCTTTCGCGGAATCAAATGGGACCATGCAATCGTGCACCCCGGAACTCTCCTCGCCAACCAACTTACAGTGGAAAGCATTGCCTCCAGGAGTAGTCGTCTACCGATGGTGACCAGATCATTGCCCCCAACATGTACTATAACTATAGACGGCGGTGACCTTGTCCGCCCTAACAAACCCTCGAAAAATGTTTGAAACTGGTCAATACAGAGACCGCCCCTTCCGTAGAAGGACATCCTGTACCCGTGTTCCCCAGCCACGTGAATCATGTCACCTGCTTTGAATACGTCTGCGGCACGCCTCACGTATGAGTGGCCCACGACCCACACCTCCTTTTTCACAGCCGGTGATGTCTGACCGCTGGCCCGGTGTAGGGTCAACTGCATAGTCCGCCCCGCCTCGTAGGCTTGCGTAACTGAAAACCAAACAAAAACAAGAAGCGTGAGTACATTATTACAGCTTCACAACATGTGCAACCGCACGTATCTTTTATAACAATTGGAGGACCAACGCCCCACTCGTTTAACTTGCTCAACATTAAGACCCCTGGCTGTAGCTTCCGTAGCAGCCCCTATCCGAAAGGAATGGGTCCCAAAGTCGCCCGGGTTCAAGCCCGCAGCGGCAATTGACATCGCAAGCACCCGCTGAAACTGAAATTTCGTCAGTGGGGTGGCGTCAGCGTGTCTTAACAAAGTCCCCCCCCATGATGCCACCCTTCGTGCTAGGTAATCCTCTAAACACTTTACCGGACATATGGGGGACCCAGGAATCCTGCGTATGATGACGCAGTCACCCATCCCGTCTTGGTCAGTCTTGGATTTTACAAAGGAGACAGTCATTGTTTCTCCCCGTATCTGAACGTGTTCTCGGCACAAACCCCCCGCCACATCCAGTTTGTTCCTTGCAACCAATTCGCTTACCCGCATTGCTCCGTGAAATGCTAGCGTAAAAGCGGCTCGGAACAGCACCGCCTCAAACTGAGATGAACATGTGGCGGGGAGTGTGGCCAACAACTGGGACAATCTATCCAAACCTATCGGGCGCCTTTCATCTACTCTGCGACCCTCAAGGCGTTGCCACCCACGCAGCGCCTTCTGTACAACGAAAGACGCTGTTGGGTCCTGGATAGCATGTGCTCTGGCAACAAAGGAAATGGCCTCAGGGAAGAACAAGGGAAACCCTACTCACAACGGAACCAGGGCGTCATATTATAACAAAGAACAACGGTTCCTGTGGTATGATATTTGTATAAGTAATTCAAATATTTGCTTAATAGCAATTTAACATGACACAGAAAAGTAGATGTCGAAAAGAGGTGCAAGGACAAGTTACAATCAGTCTCAGTAATGTTTATATTTCAAAACATACGTTGTTCAATTATACAATCAATAGATAGTTTGTCACAAAAACATGTGAAAAGCACAACACAAACTTTACGGGTGCACAGTGTCCCAAGTGTATACATATGAAACCAAAGAAAAATGTTTTAGACAACACACAAATAAACATACAATTAGCGGTTTCTTATAGGATAACTAATTAAAGGAAAGTGACCTAAATATTGATAGAAAGTTTTAACTAGTGACTATATCTAGTCATAGACACTGTATTGTAGGTTCAATTCCTTATAGCGTCGACGGCGTTTCAACCCTTGAGAATATGGGTCTCATCAGGACAGGACAAATGGGGACATCTACAATTAAAACGGAGTGAGAGATAAGTATGGGAAGTGACAAATTCATAATTTAATCAATGTATATTGGGGATCAGTGTACCTGTTTCGAGACTTGTAATCACCCATGCGTGGTAGAAAGGATAAAATTGACTTACAGGTAGCCCAGCCGGGTACTGTTGTCATGTGTAGGACAAAAATTAGGGGTTAGCGTCAAGGAAACAAGGTAGTACTCATTCATTTACATTTTGTGTGAATGATTGTAAATAACACACACTACTCACCACTGTCGTGGTCAGCGATTCTGGGTAATGAATTCCGCTCTTCAGAGAGTCTTATTTAATTGTGGTAGGTTACAGGACAATGCCTGGAAAAATGCAAAAGCACCCAATGGTGCTCGAATCGGCAGCAAGGTACTGGGTTCTTGTTTCCTGCAGGACGATGCCTGGTGAGGAAAACGAACGTCGTGTGAGTAACACGATGTGCTCAGTGACAAGGATACGGTTGGCAAAAGATCAAGGGAGAGGTGTCTTACCTGAAAAGGTCTGCAACAGCTCGATGGCGTCTCCGTGAATCGGTAGTGCGGAGGCTGACTGCACTTCCGGGTTTAGACGCTTCCAGACCTGACGGGGAGAGTAACGAAAACTCGATCCGCCGAAAGGTCTTGTAATGGAATGTCGAGTTAGTTGAAGGGATGTATGGGCTAATACAACGTTCGTGTAAAAGCCCTTGGACAAAGCTAAAGTAGCTGTGAGGCATATTTATGGAATAGCGTTCGGGGACAGTATACTGGCTAATACTCCCTTATATGTAGTATAGCATTCTTATGTTCAGAATATTACATTATTTTATATACAATCCAGTAGACAATTATAGTTTCACATATGACAATTCACAATGAATATAGAACACAAAATGACTTCTCATTACTGATATACAAAGTGCAATTATGTACATAAGAGCAGGTAATGTAAGACCCAATAAAGAAATTATATCAAAGCTGCAATGGAAAAGACAGCCTGAGTAGTCTATACAGAGAGACAGGCCATAGTGATATATTCACAAGAAAAACGGGGAGCAATGTCTACAGCTTAGTTTCTGATACTGGACACATATCCTCGCCATTCATCAGCTGAATTCAAACCATGATTAATGGAGTCAATTCTTTCAATCCAGTGACATTCCCTGCGCTGTAAGATTTGTGCGATATCTCCTCCTCTGTCAGGCATGGTTATGGTATCAATCACTTGCCATTTGATTTGATCTGCAGTGTGATTGTGATCTTTGAAATGTGTAACTAGTGGTGCTGTCAAAACTAGTTTCCTGATACGGCTTCTATGTTGGCCTACCCTTGCTTTAATTGGCTGTTGTGTCTGACCAACATAGGGAAGGCCACACGGACACCATATACAATACACGACATTGCGCGTGTTACAATTTGAGAATGTTCCCAATGTGTGTGTTATATCGCCATGTTGGAACGTAGTGGTTTTGGACGTGAAGGGACATACCACACAGCTGCCACATGGGTAATGTCCAACCACCGGTGGTAAACGCCATGCTGTCTCTAATGAAGCTGATGCTGCTTTTATTTTTTCATTAGAGGAGTTTACTAAGTGATCCTTTAGATTCCTTGCTCTTTTATAGGCAAAGAGAGGAACCTCCAATGATGTATCAATGCCCCTTAGAATGTGCCAATTTTTTGTTATTAAACTGCGAATTTTGTTGGTATGTATACCAAAGGTAGTTACGCAAACAATTTTCTGCATATCTTTTTTTGGTCGTTTCAATAGAAGTTCTTCTCGTGGACAGTACCACGCACGTTTTAATGATCTCTTTACCAACTTGTTGGGATATCCTCTGTTCAATAACTTCAATTTGAGGATTTCTGCTTCTCTTTTATAGTCATCCCTTCGGGCACAGTTGCGACGGATGCGCAAAAACTGCCCGAAGGGAAGGCCGTCTCTTAGGGCTCTGGGGTGATGACTTTTGTACGATAGTAATGTATTTCTTTCTGTGTCTTTTCTATGCAGCGATGTGATCAACTTATCTCCCTCATGTATAATATTCAAGTCTAAAAAGGCAATGTGGTCCTTTAAGATCGTGGATGTGAATGTCAGATGTTTCTGTATGTTATTTAAATGTGTGACAAAGGCATGAAAGTCTTCCATTGTGCCACTCCAAACTAAAAAAATGTCATCTATATATCGATACCAACATTTAATGTTGGTACGATACGGGTTGGAATCATGGATGGCGTAGGTGCGTTCAAGTTGGTCCATATAGATATTTGCCAGGTTGGGAGCAAAAATTGCTCCCATGCTGGTCCCACAGCACTGTTGATAGTATACACCTTTGTGCACGAAATAATTCCTTTGGAGGGCAATTCTCAATAAAGAGATTATGAATGAGGTGGGTACATTCATAGGCCTAGGTCTAGTATCCAAAAGACATTCAATAACACTAATGCTGTCCTCCTGTGGTATATTCGTATATAGCGCTGAGATATCTAGGGTAGCCAAAAAATCAGTCTCTACATTGAATCTCACGGTATCTAACAGATTGATCATATGCATTGTATCTCGGACATAACTAGGTTGGATGGGTACATAGTCTCGGATAAAGAAGTCTATATATTTACCTATAGGCTCTAGAATCGAGCCGCAACCTGATAGAATTGGTCTGCCCGGGGGATGTGTGATGCTTTTATGGATCTTAGGTAAGGTGTAGAGGACCGGAGTCCTGGGGTTCTCTGAGTTTAAAAATTCAAACTCATGTTTGCTTAGGAAGCCAAGGTCTAATCCATTTCTAGTGATGTTCAAGATTTCGTCTTTAATGTCACCGAGAGGATTGTGGGTCAATTTACAATAATGTTTTGGATCGGAAATTTGCGTGTTTATAGTAGTCTCATAATCAGAACGGTTTTGGACTACGATTCCTCCGCCTTTGTCGGCTGGTTTTAGTATTATCGAAGAATCACGTTTCAGATTATTCAAAGCCTGACGTTCCATAAGTGTGATATTGTATGGAGTGAACTGTCTGCTATTCTTCATACTTTCTACATTTTGTAAAATTACCTTTTCAAATGTAATCATTTCTGGCGGCATCATGCTATTATTAGGGTAAAAAATTGATGGAGGTCTAAGCCCTGTTACTGATTCTTTTGCAGAGTACGGCCTGTCTTTGAAGAATATGTTCAACCGAATTTTTCTGAAGAACTGGAATAACTCGGACTTCAGATTAAAAAAATTAGTTTTTTCTGTTACCACAAATGATAGGCCTTTACTAAGTAAAGATATTTCAGCCGTAGACAAAATATGATCGGATAAATTGAAAATCGGTATGATATCGATGTTTCCTGGGCATGGGGATTGGTCTAATAGGGTTGTGGTCCCCACTGATAGTGTTTGTTGCGGGTCTGCCGCTCTCCGGCATATTGATGCCATATTCTCCGCTTGGGTCTGCCTCCCCTCCCTAAAAAAGGTTGACCTTGATGGTTGTTCGGATTACTTGGGCCTGCTGAGTTGTTTGAATCACTGGAATCACCAGACGATTCCGAGAAAGTTACAGCTTGATTGCGTTTAAACCTGCCCCACGTTTGTTGTCTATTCTGTGTCAGAAAGTCTGAATAGTAGTCTTCCTTCAGGTAGGGGAATGCTCTTTCTTTGCTGTAATTCTTGATGTCTTTAGACACCTTATCTGCTTTCTTTTTAAGCTCAAAGGAATTGAAGTCGTCAATTGTTTTGTTTAATTTATCTAGTAAGGCCTTAGCTTCAATGACCCCATCACCGCCTAGTAATTCTTTTTCTAACTCCTCGATCTCTTTCAATTCAACTATTGAATGTTCAAGGGCAGTTTCCACCCCTAAGACCATCCAGTGTCTTGAGCAAGTTACAGAAATATTGCAAAATCCGCCCTTAAATTTTGGATCCTCACGGAAAATACCTGGTACGTTTTTAATCTGTAGCCCTTGAGGTATTATACCTGCTCTGAGATAGTCGGTGAGCATGCGTGCGTGAAGGTCTGTTCTTACATGTTTCTTTTTAGCCTTGTCTAATTTGTCAAGAAGTACTTGTCTAGGGCTACTTGTATTTGTCGGTAAGTTCGAAAATAGCGAGGGTCCACTTGTCAATTTTGTTATATATTCCTCAGTATATAGAGGTGCATCTCTTTCCGTCATCACACCCTTTCGTAGCAAAAATACCCTATTATTGTATAGGGAGGGAACAATCCGGTTAGGGATAGGAGCCCTTGCAGTGCAAGCACTGCGCAAAAAGTCTCAGGGAAGAACAAGGGAAACCCTACTCACAACGGAACCAGGGCGTCATATTATAACAAAGAACAACGGTTCCTGTGGTATGATATTTGTATAAGTAATTCAAATATTTGCTTAATAGCAATTTAACATGACACAGAAAAGTAGATGTCGAAAAGAGGTGCAAGGACAAGTTACAATCAGTCTCAGTAATGTTTATATTTCAAAACATACGTTGTTCAATTATACAATCAATAGATAGTTTGTCACAAAAACATGTGAAAAGCACAACACAAACTTTACGGGTGCACAGTGTCCCAAGTGTATACATATGAAACCAAAGAAAAATGTTTTAGACAACACACAAATAAACATACAATTAGCGGTTTCTTATAGGATAACTAATTAAAGGAAAGTGACCTAAATATTGATAGAAAGTTTTAACTAGTGACTATATCTAGTCATAGACACTGTATTGTAGGTTCAATTCCTTATAGCGTCGACGGCGTTTCAACCCTTGAGAATATGGGTCTCATCAGGACAGGACAAATGGGGACATCTACAATTAAAACGGAGTGAGAGATAAGTATGGGAAGTGACAAATTCATAATTTAATCAATGTATATTGGGGATCAGTGTACCTGTTTCGAGACTTGTAATCACCCATGCGTGGTAGAAAGGATAAAATTGACTTACAGGTAGCCCAGCCGGGTACTGTTGTCATGTGTAGGACAAAAATTAGGGGTTAGCGTCAAGGAAACAAGGTAGTACTCATTCATTTACATTTTGTGTGAATGATTGTAAATAACACACACTACTCACCACTGTCGTGGTCAGCGATTCTGGGTAATGAATTCCGCTCTTCAGAGAGTCTTATTTAATTGTGGTAGGTTACAGGACAATGCCTGGAAAAATGCAAAAGCACCCAATGGTGCTCGAATCGGCAGCAAGGTACTGGGTTCTTGTTTCCTGCAGGACGATGCCTGGTGAGGAAAACGAACGTCGTGTGAGTAACACGATGTGCTCAGTGACAAGGATACGGTTGGCAAAAGATCAAGGGAGAGGTGTCTTACCTGAAAAGGTCTGCAACAGCTCGATGGCGTCTCCGTGAATCGGTAGTGCGGAGGCTGACTGCACTTCCGGGTTTAGACGCTTCCAGACCTGACGGGGAGAGTAACGAAAACTCGATCCGCCGAAAGGTCTTGTAATGGAATGTCGAGTTAGTTGAAGGGATGTATGGGCTAATACAACGTTCGTGTAAAAGCCCTTGGACAAAGCTAAAGTAGCTGTGAGGCATATTTATGGAATAGCGTTCGGGGACAGTATACTGGCTAATACTCCCTTATATGTAGTATAGCATTCTTATGTTCAGAATATTACATTATTTTATATACAATCCAGTAGACAATTATAGTTTCACATATGACAATTCACAATGAATATAGAACACAAAATGACTTCTCATTACTGATATACAAAGTGCAATTATGTACATAAGAGCAGGTAATGTAAGACCCAATAAAGAAATTATATCAAAGCTGCAATGGAAAAGACAGCCTGAGTAGTCTATACAGAGAGACAGGCCATAGTGATATATTCACAAGAAAAACGGGGAGCAATGTCTACAGCTTAGTTTCTGATACTGGACACATATCCTCGCCATTCATCAGCTGAATTCAAACCATGATTAATGGAGTCAATTCTTTCAATCCAGTGACATTCCCTGCGCTGTAAGATTTGTGCGATATCTCCTCCTCTGTCAGGCATGGTTATGGTATCAATCACTTGCCATTTGATTTGATCTGCAGTGTGATTGTGATCTTTGAAATGTGTAACTAGTGGTGCTGTCAAAACTAGTTTCCTGATACGGCTTCTATGTTGGCCTACCCTTGCTTTAATTGGCTGTTGTGTCTGACCAACATAGGGAAGGCCACACGGACACCATATACAATACACGACATTGCGCGTGTTACAATTTGAGAATGTTCCCAATGTGTGTGTTATATCGCCATGTTGGAACGTAGTGGTTTTGGACGTGAAGGGACATACCACACAGCTGCCACATGGGTAATGTCCAACCACCGGTGGTAAACGCCATGCTGTCTCTAATGAAGCTGATGCTGCTTTTATTTTTTCATTAGAGGAGTTTACTAAGTGATCCTTTAGATTCCTTGCTCTTTTATAGGCAAAGAGAGGAACCTCCAATGATGTATCAATGCCCCTTAGAATGTGCCAATTTTTTGTTATTAAACTGCGAATTTTGTTGGTATGTATACCAAAGGTAGTTACGCAAACAATTTTCTGCATATCTTTTTTTGGTCGTTTCAATAGAAGTTCTTCTCGTGGACAGTACCACGCACGTTTTAATGATCTCTTTACCAACTTGTTGGGATATCCTCTGTTCAATAACTTCAATTTGAGGATTTCTGCTTCTCTTTTATAGTCATCCCTTCGGGCACAGTTGCGACGGATGCGCAAAAACTGCCCGAAGGGAAGGCCGTCTCTTAGGGCTCTGGGGTGATGACTTTTGTACGATAGTAATGTATTTCTTTCTGTGTCTTTTCTATGCAGCGATGTGATCAACTTATCTCCCTCATGTATAATATTCAAGTCTAAAAAGGCAATGTGGTCCTTTAAGATCGTGGATGTGAATGTCAGATGTTTCTGTATGTTATTTAAATGTGTGACAAAGGCATGAAAGTCTTCCATTGTGCCACTCCAAACTAAAAAAATGTCATCTATATATCGATACCAACATTTAATGTTGGTACGATACGGGTTGGAATCATGGATGGCGTAGGTGCGTTCAAGTTGGTCCATATAGATATTTGCCAGGTTGGGAGCAAAAATTGCTCCCATGCTGGTCCCACAGCACTGTTGATAGTATACACCTTTGTGCACGAAATAATTCCTTTGGAGGGCAATTCTCAATAAAGAGATTATGAATGAGGTGGGTACATTCATAGGCCTAGGTCTAGTATCCAAAAGACATTCAATAACACTAATGCTGTCCTCCTGTGGTATATTCGTATATAGCGCTGAGATATCTAGGGTAGCCAAAAAATCAGTCTCTACATTGAATCTCACGGTATCTAACAGATTGATCATATGCATTGTATCTCGGACATAACTAGGTTGGATGGGTACATAGTCTCGGATAAAGAAGTCTATATATTTACCTATAGGCTCTAGAATCGAGCCGCAACCTGATAGAATTGGTCTGCCCGGGGGATGTGTGATGCTTTTATGGATCTTAGGTAAGGTGTAGAGGACCGGAGTCCTGGGGTTCTCTGAGTTTAAAAATTCAAACTCATGTTTGCTTAGGAAGCCAAGGTCTAATCCATTTCTAGTGATGTTCAAGATTTCGTCTTTAATGTCACCGAGAGGATTGTGGGTCAATTTACAATAATGTTTTGGATCGGAAATTTGCGTGTTTATAGTAGTCTCATAATCAGAACGGTTTTGGACTACGATTCCTCCGCCTTTGTCGGCTGGTTTTAGTATTATCGAAGAATCACGTTTCAGATTATTCAAAGCCTGACGTTCCATAAGTGTGATATTGTATGGAGTGAACTGTCTGCTATTCTTCATACTTTCTACATTTTGTAAAATTACCTTTTCAAATGTAATCATTTCTGGCGGCATCATGCTATTATTAGGGTAAAAAATTGATGGAGGTCTAAGCCCTGTTACTGATTCTTTTGCAGAGTACGGCCTGTCTTTGAAGAATATGTTCAACCGAATTTTTCTGAAGAACTGGAATAACTCGGACTTCAGATAAAAAAAATTAGTTTTTTCTGTTACCACAAATGATAGGCCTTTACTAAGTAAAGATATTTCAGCCGTAGACAAAATATGATCGGATAAATTGAAAATCGGTATGATATCGATGTTTCCTGGGCATGGGGATTGGTCTAATAGGGTTGTGGTCCCCACTGATAGTGTTTGTTGCGGGTCTGCCGCTCTCCGGCATATTGATGCCATATTCTCCGCATTACTGAGACTGATTGTAACTTGTCCTTGCACCTCTTTTCGACATCTACTTTTCTGTGTCATGTTAAATTGCTATTAAGCAAATATTTGAATTACTTATACAAATATCATACCACAGGAACCGTTGTTCTTTGTTATAACAAAGGAAATGGCAGCACGATGCCTCTGGGCCGTAGCCACCGATTTCCCAGCCCTACGTAAGGATATCAGGAAATTCACTACCCACTCCTCGTGACCCCAAAATCGCTCTCTATCACTCCCCAAAAAGTCTAAATAGGCCCGAAACGCCCCTTCGTATGCCTTCCTCGTCCTTGGTGCTAGACTCTCTCCCACGAGGTGACGAAGTTCGGGGCACCGAGAGACCAGAGAGCTTCGGGAAAGGGTGCCGGCTCTGGGTCCGCTGAGGGGAGGAAACCCGAAAAAGCCTGCATTTGAAAACGAGACAGTGCGTCAGCCGCCTGATTCATCACCCCCGGAACATGTTTTGCTCTGAATAGCACGTTCAACTGCATACATAGCAACACAATTTCCTTAAGCAGTCTCAAAATCAGTTTACAACGTGCTGCCTGATTATTGATGCAATCGACCACGGTCATATTGTCAGACCAAAATATGACAGAGTGATCTTTGAACCCATCGGGCCATGTTCTCAAGGCCACCAGGATGGGAAACAGTTCTAGGAAAGCAATATTACTCGTCAGACCATTCTTATGCCACCATGTCGGCCATCTTTGTGCCGACCATTTCGTGCCGAAAATGGCGCCAAAACCTATGCTTCCTGCTGAATCCGTCCACAGCCCCAGCTCTTCAGAAGACACGGCTGGTTCATTCCAGACGATTCTACCATTGAAGTCCGCCAGAAATGCTAACCAAATACGCATGTCCTGGCGGATCTCGGCCGATAGTCTCGTGCGATGATGGCACTCTTTAAGGCCGACCATCGCTTGGGCAATTGAACGGGAAAAAGGGCGGGCCATTGGTATTACCCTCAAGGCAAAATTCAACTGTCCCACCAACTGCTGTAATTGTTGCAGCGTAACTTTTGATGCATTTATACACACTTGCAGCGCAGCCCTGAACTTCAACACTTTCTCAGCTGGCAAACGGAAACACCCTTCAATGGAGTCCAACTCGATCCCCAGAAACTCGAGGCAAGTCGTAGGACCCACTGTTTTACCCGGCGCCAATGGCACACCGAACTGTTTCATTAACACACAAAATTCGGCCAAGGCCCGGCCACATTCAAGATCCCCGGCTGCCCCAAGAAACAAAAAATCATCAAGGTAGTGCATTACATCTTGGAAACCTGTTTTCTTTGTGAAGACCCATTGTAGAAAACTACTGAATTTCTCGAAATAAGCACAGGATATAGAGCACCCCATTGGCATACACCTATCCATGTAATAACAACCCTGAAACATGAATCCTAAGAGACGCTGGTCGTCTGGGTGTACCGGGAGCAATCGGAACGCTGACTCGATATCTGACTTCGCCATCAGCGCCCCGGGCCCCAGGCGATTTAAAATGGCTACGGCCTCATCGAAGGATGCGTACCGCACCGAACACACTTCTGGATCGATTGCATCATTTACGGAAATACCCCGTGGAGCTGATAAATTATGAATCAGTCGGAACTCACCGGGGTCTTTCTTGGGGACTACCCCTAAGGGAGAACAAACAAAATTCTGGACCGGGGGTAAACTAAACGGGCCGGCGACCCGACCTCGAGTCACCTCTTTCCGGATCTTATCCTGTACTACGGTCGTATGCTGCAGGACGGAAAGTTGATTTTTACACTTTTCCACACCCTGAAAGTCCCCTACCGGGATGCGGAAACCATACGAAAAACCGTTCCGCAGCACCCCAGCAGAAGTACGATCCGGGTATTCACTGAGCCAGGGAATCATCGCCAGGGTATCAATTGGGGTAGGTAAAGGCGCCCCTCGGACTATATTAGACCTGTTTGGCACCTCCTCTCCCCCCGTTATCACCCGTTTTGGCTCTGCACAAGGACTCAGGATGGGACGACCCACAACCACTACATTCATGTTTGAATTTACACGATCCCTGGGGTCTAGTACATTTACCTCTGTTGTAATTAAAGCAGAAACCCTTTTTCCCGGTATTGCCGGCAGGTTTCGAGTAATCGTCGGCACCCGTACCTGATCGAAAGGGCGTCCCCGCATATTGCCGGGAGGATTCGCCAACATTACTTCCCACTAACGGCATTTTTAACATTCCTGACTCCTTCATTTTATCCCAAGTCAAGGAATCATAACAATCCCAGGTCAAACTTTTATTATGCTCCTTTTCCTTTCTAAACAGATTATCGTAACAAAACCAATGATTACCCTGGTGCGATGTCGAGTACCCCATGATTCGTGATTGATAGATTGGGAACTCGGAAAGCAACTCAGGTCTACGTTCCCCCAAGATTGATGTAAAGATTCCCCAAGCATTGCCCCAATTGGCGATATTCTCATTTACTTTAAAGGCGGCCATTTTTGCGCGCCAAACACTCGGATGCATGAGATCCTTCTGACTCTTTACATGCTCTACTTCATAGTGATCAACAAGCAGTGAGAAAATGTTCACATACTCCCCCGCCCAAATCTTTTCCTTAATTGCCAAAGGAACATGTTGCCCCAACTTTTCTCTCCGAGAGGGTGTTGACTCATCCCTCGCGATCGGCAATGGCCGCTTACCTGCACCTGACGCTGCCTCTGTGGTCGCAATCGTCCCTGGTGTCCTGTCCCCTACTGCAGCCGGCACGGGCACCTTGGCTGCTTCCCGTTTCTCACGCAATTGCTTTATCAGCGCCTGCGCATCGACAGCCGTGGCGCCCTCGTTACCTTTACCCAACCACGCTGCCAATTGTTCCGCCAGCTCGGGCGGCATATCATCCTCGGACACGGGGGTGACCACAACGGGAATTGGATTCCCCTCCTTCGGCACGGGAGTTGGAGCCTCAAGCGGGGCACTGGGACCCGGGATGTCTTCACCCGCTGCCCCCCTCCTGGGCCTCTTGTGTTTCCCTCCCGGGGCTGCTCCCGCCAAAGGACGTTTTGGACCCCCTTCCTCATTCTTGTCCACCCGCTTCTTTAGCTCAGACATCTCCTTCATGAGAACGCGCAGCATCTGGTCAGTAGTCATGCGCTTTCCCACCTTCTTCGGCATTCTCCAACAAAGTAACTGTAAAACAAACAAGAACGATTAAAACGCTCAAAATTGGCTCTTCGTTCCGTCTCGAGCTCACGTACAGCGAGGAGGTGCAGCTTCAGAGCACAGGAACAAGAGGATGTCTTCTGGTCTTGCGTCCCTTTTTATCCGTCTTCAGGGCGGGCGTAAACCCGCCCCTGCCTGCCCCGAGGGCGTGGCCGGCCGCGTCAGTGTCTAGGCCAGCCCACTCTAGGGCGGGAAAAAGCGCGCCCCGGCTACGCCGCTTCGGGCATACCAGCCGAGACGCGCCTCCCGCCCAAAATGGCTTCCCGGGGGGATCGAGGCACTCAGCCATACGTTCGGGGGGACCGAGTGGTCGCCCCTTTCCACAATGTCCCTATAGGCAATGTGACACCCTACACTTGGCCATAGTGTTAGCCATATGTGGATTCAAAGATAAGCAGAGGCAAAGCGTCTTAGTCAGAGTCCAATTGAGAATGGCAAAAAGGCCCAAACATTTTTGCAATTTCAAGAGTGTATTGTTTGGAAAGACAACATTTTGCAAATTGGGTGCTCAAAAACCCATCCATTCACATGTTGTCGTCAGTGATCAAAACGTTGCGGGAAAAACGGAATGCCATGAACTCCAGAATGTTGTCTGTCCCTTGCATTGCAAAAAAGTTTGCCATCCAGTTGATGAGATAAAAAAAAACACTCATGCTCCTCGTATCCAGAGGCTCTGAGAAGCATTACAGGGCAACCTGCGTCAACTTTGATGAAACTAAGTAATGAGGAGCTGCTCACAGGCGTGGGTACTCAAGTCTGCCATTAGTCCAAGCAATGTATCGCACAACAGGTGTCTACCTATTGCACATTCCTGGTCATGGGCCTTTAAGGCACCCATTAGCAGATCGTAATGCAGGGTGGCTCGTGTGGTATTGGAGAAACAGACATCCAGGGCCCATTGAAAGGGGCACCACAGCCAGTGGAACACAGGTTGCACGCAGGTGCAGTAGACATACCGGATGGTCAGCCAAAAGTCCATGGCTAAGGACATCACTGGCATAGAACCAAAAAGCTGCCACATCTGGACCAGCGATTCTGCTCTTGAGGCTTTAAGGAACCACCAGCGAACACTTGTGATCGGCAAGCAGCCGCCGTATTCAAACCCACGGACACCCCCCCTGGTTCCATTCGTAACTTACCCCAGGCGCTGTAATTTTCCCACGTTGGTCATCTATCAACATCGGTATGGGTTCTAACCGTTTCCAACCTATTTAGCACGAACTTTGAACGTCTATAACCCCTGGACCCTCCCTTTCCCACGCTCGCCAATTAGGCAGCCTAACTTCAGGCTAGCTAAACTCTCTTGCCCTGATAATGATCCATGTATCTAGTTATGGATCACAACATCGTTGACACTCTAAACAGCTTGCACGTTATACTCATTTGTTAAAGCAAGTCCATCACTGTTTATTTCTAAAAGCTTGCCACCATTATTTGTACTGGCGAAAAGCTTTCTGTTTTGCCTGAAAAATGTGTGTTTACTTGTGATTGTCTTTATGTTTGTTCTTGAAGGATTCAGGACTGTGTCCCACTCAGACCAAATTCTAAGCGAATCTGAGCTTGTGAGGTGTAGGATGGCAGATGAAAGAGAAGTCTGTAGGCCTTTGATATAGTTATATCTAGAGGTTTTGCATCAGTTCCTCTTAGGCCCCACTGCCATACGTGAATGATGACTCTATTTTGATTTTTGCCACTCGAAGCAGTGGCAATAGCGTCTCACCACTCAAGTTGGACTTTAGCTGTTTCAGTGTCATGGTTATTAGCATCTCTTTCCTCTTGGTGGCTTCTAATTGATTTTGGTAGCGGCCACCTTTATCAACTATGATCCCAAGGTATTTATATTCTGAGCAGTTAGAAATTACTTTTGTGCCAAGGGACCAAGTGTGCAACGTTTTGTTCCTAGTTATGGACAACACTTTGGTTTTATTGATGTTGACTTCTAATAGATTATCGTCGGTGTACCCATGGAGCGTGTTCATCACATTTTGAAGGCCCACTTTTGTGTGGCTGACCAAAACCACGTCATCAGCATAAGAAATGCTGGACAAAGCTTTTCCTCCTAACCGGGGGCGTGGGAATTGCAAGCCTCTAATGCGGATGACCGGTCAGCTGTAAATAGATTGAAAAGGGTAGGAGCTAGCAAATACCCCTGTTTTAGGCCTTTTGTAGTTGGACTACGCCTAGAGAGGTGCGAGCCATTTCCAAGCTTTACCTGGACCGACGTGTTCGTATGCAATTCAATCAGGAGACTTAATAATACCTATGGGATATAAAATCCTTCGCCTTGACCGCCCTGTGAAAGTAGGAGGTGGGATCGCTATTATATACAGAGACACCCTGAATATTAGAGTCCTAGAACAAGTGATGCTCCCTACTATGGAAGTACTCATCTTTCATCTAAAAATAAATTCAAAAACACAATGGAAAGGAGCCCTAGTTTACCGTCCACCTGGACCCAATGCTGGTTTCTCCCTTGCCCTCACTGAATTATTAGCCCCCCATCTGAAAGCTAATGAAAACTTCATTCTACTTGGAGATTTTAACTTTCATATTGACACTGCTGACCATCAGGATACCAATGTATTCCTCACTGATCTTGCCTTGCTAGGGTTACATCCTAGAAATAGTGGCCCTACTCACTCGGGTGGTCATACTTTGGACCTGATTCTCACCACCCAACCTAATGTCCACTGCTATCCCCCCAAACATATTAATTGGTCGGACCATAAACAGATTGACTTCTCCATACCACACTTATCTAACTCCAAAAATCGCCCAGCTACTCACCCTATTAAACGTAGGCCTTGGCACAAAATTACTCTTCCCAAACTCACTCAAACATGGGAACAGCCTTTACTCGCCAATCTCGATAACATCGACACTGCTCTCTCCATGTTTAATTTCACCCTAATGACGGCTATTGACTCCCTAGCCCCTCAGAAAAATGCAAAAAAACCTACTACTGCGAAAAGGGAAACATGGTATACGGAAGACCTTAAAATAGAAAAAAAGAGATGCAGAAAACTGGAAAAATTATGGAGACTTACAGACAACAGGGAGGATAAGAGCCGCTACCTGGAGGCTATGTCCTCCTATTACAAAAATATTAAAAAAGCTAGAAAAACAAGTCTGACCACTCAAATTGCAGAGGCTGGCAACTCCACAAGAGAGCTATTTAAAATCATTCAAACCTTCACCAGCCCCGAAGTATGTGAAAGCCCTGACACCTTCACCCAAGAACTATGCGACGAAATATCCCAGTTCCTTGAGGATAAAATAGAAGGTATATATAAAAAAATCACCACTGTCTCAGACTCCCTGGAAACTAATGTCCTTGAAACCTCCTCGCAAACGACTTCTGGAAAAACTCTCCTGGATATTCCAGAAATAACCACTAAGGAGCTGACCACACTCATTAATCAAACTAAGTCCGGCTCTCCCGCCGATCTAATACCAGCCAAATTCATCTCCCCGCTAATCGAGATACTAGGTCCTCATATTCAGAAACTTCTCAATCTATCCTTTACCAAAGGCCAGCTCCCACTCGCTTGGAAGGAAGCGGTAGTGAACCCCATTCGTAAAAATTCCACCTTGCCCTGGTCTGCACTCTCCAACCTTCGCCCGATTTCTCTGCTTCCTTTCATCAGCAAACTAGCAGAAAAGCACGTTAACACCACTCTTTCCAACTTTATCGAAGCGACAGGGGGCCTGGACCAATCCCAATCTGGATTCAGGCCCAACCACATCACTGAATCGGCCCTCCTTTCTGTGACAGATCAGATCAAAATGTCACAAGACAAAGGGGGCTCTATGATTCTTGTGCTGTTGGACCTGTCCGCAGCCTTCGATACCGTGTCTCATAACACCCTGCTGAGCCGGTTGAAAGGAGTAGGACTCGGAGGCGTAGCACTATCTTGGTTGGAGAGCTTCCTTTCCGGGAGGTCGTAATCTATCAGCCTGGGCCCCTTCAGTTCCATCTCAAGGGGGCTCACAAAGGGGGTGCCACAGGGCTCATGCCTCAGCCCCACATTGTTTAATGTCTATGTGGCCCCCCTTGCTGAGATTGTGCGGAAATATGGGTTCATACCGGTTTCCTACGCCGACGACACCCAGCTCCTCTACCCTTTCAGCTCCCTTGGCCTCAAAACCAAGGAGAACTTTGCTGAGGGTATGAGAGCGGTGTCACACTGGATGGCAAGGAATTGCCTCCAGTGTAATGAAACAAAAACAGAGGTCTTGCTCTTTGGTAAAGCAAGTATCCTTTGGTCCCCCGACTGGTGGCCACTTGATCTTGGCCCAGTACCTGCACCCAAACCCCACGTAAAAAATCTCGGAGTGAAGCTGGATCTAAAACTGACCCTAAAAGATCACACAAACTATATTGCGGGTCTGTGTTTTCACACCATTGGTCTGCTCAGGCGTGTCTTTCCTTTTCTCCCGGCCACATGTAGAAAGACACTTGTACAGGCCTTGGTAACTAGTCGTCTGGACTACTGTAACGGCCTGCTAACGTTAGCTAATGCAGATGCTGTAGGCCGTTTGCAGGTAGTCCAGAACACGGCTGCAAGACTGGTCATGGGTGTACCTGCTAGGACTCCTTCTAAGCCCCTGCTGAAAGAACTGCACTGGCTCCCCATACGGCAGAGCATCAATTTTAAGATCTGTTGCACGGTGCATAAATGCCTGTATGGAGCAAGTCCTAAATACCTATCCCAGTCCCTGGAACTGTACCAGCCCAGCAGGTCCCTCCACTCATGCAATCAAGCCCTTTTAAAACCTCCCATCACAAAGAAAACTAGACAAGGAGACCGTGCTTTCTCCTCTGTTGGTCCCACCCTCTGGAACAGTCTTCCCACTGACCTAAGAACTACCACAAATCACCTGTCTTTCAGAAAGGCATTGAAAACCCTTCTCTACCAAGAGGCATTTCTATCCACATAACTTTCCAGGTTGCTCTATCTGAATATTCCTCAGCTAGCAAAGTGCGGAGATACCCTCACGGGATTGATTCCTGCGCTATAGAAGAAATTAAAATAAATAAATAAATAATGACGAGGGAATCCCACTCGATTACTCACTGATTTATCACAAACAATCGCTTTTGAACCTATTAAATCAAATGTCCGGCTGGACATCTTAACTCAATGTAGTACTGATTCTGGTCTATATTCATTTTTTTTTTGACTTATGAATGTTTTAAGGACCAATTGTTGTTCATAACTAGTTGATACCCAGGGTCCTTCCTACATTGTGGGTTCCCTTGTGTATAAAGAACAACACAACATCTGATCATGGAACAGCTGCAACTGGACCGGGCCTGGCAGTTCCACAAATCGAGCAGCCATTGCGAAGCAACAGTGTAAAAACCAGCATGCCGCAAAACAACAGGAGCAACAGGGGAAACCCTGCGAAGGCGTTGGAAAAAACAGAATGAATAAAGGCTGGTATCACTCCAAAAATAGTCTCAAAGGAAAAAACAAGGCCAGATCCTGAAAGTTTAAAAAAGTGAGCGAGGTCTTCTGTATTAGACGCATTAAATATTTGATGTATTAATTCTCGAAAATGGAGTGGGAGATTTGTGTTTAGCAGTGAGTTTATATCACTTACGGTTCTCCCCACCTGCAATTCGATGGTCTCTCGAGCTGGTGTGAGAGCGACTTCTTGTTGAGACAATAGCTCTTTGAGTCTGCATAGTTTGTTGAAATCTGTTTTCAAAGTTGGAATTGAAGGCCAAATAGAACTCTCTTCAGTCCTATTTGGGGGCGGACACAGGAAGTTGCTGCAACATGTTAATCATTGACAAACAGTTACTACATGCGGGACATCAGCCCGTAAGGCACAACAGTTGTGGTTATTCAAAATAAGATAACTGCCATTACAAAGCATAGTAAGCATGGGAATAATAGCTGGGACTGCAATACCTTTTACAAAACAAGCCAGATTATGTAGCGAAACGTTACAAGCCCCATGCAACTTAAGTTATTTGCATACTAGGGAATGTCCTAATGTACAATTGCAGTCCTCTCCTGTAAGAAAAACGTCCCTTTCCCCGTGCTGACATTAATGGGTGAACGTTAGGGCCATAGTTCTTGAATATAATTATTGCCACGGGGTTTAAATCTACCAATTGCATAGTGTTTCATGCAGGGCGTGAACTGAAAAAGTGAGACGGGCAGTGAAATAACCCCATATATTAATCACACAGCTGAATCAGTCTCTGCTACCCAAAAAGGTAACTGTTCTTTGCTCAATTTGTAATAATGTGTAAGTACAGACATACCTCAGTCGCAACGCCATGCAATTCTTTCAACTTGACAGACTACACTTGCCATTTCAAGCAGATACCTACCTTTATATGGCGTACTTGAAGTGTACCTTTCCACAGACTCATACAAAGTAGCCTAATCACTGATTCCTGTACCAGCATGTCCTAACCCTCACTTTTCTCATGCAGCTTCACTATTCAGCGACTACTCAGATTGTTGTAACTTTCCACAAACTGATAGAAACCACCATAATCAGTAGTCCATCTACCAATGTACATGTATTACTATGCACAAACTATTTCAATCACCATTTCAGTACAATAACACAAACTACAATAACAATCTGGACATTTTGTTATATATTTAAAACATCACACTTCTCTAATAATTTCAAAACTTTGAAAATAATGTTTTCAAATCTAAAAATATCACTACAAAGAGTGAAGCACTACTACATAATACATAACACACCTTACATATGTGTAACTCACCTCTGTAATAGTATTGCAGAATATGAAATATCAGAAACTCATAAAAGATTTTCTTTCTCACACAATAAATGTAATGCAGCACTCTCAACAAACTAGAAATAGCAAACGATCCCTCTCTTTTTCCACACAAATAATTGTAAATAACAAATAAATTTGCCTCCTACATTATTTCAAGTTGTGAACCACAATTCCATTAGTTAGACATATTAACCCTTTCTAAATATATTACGATGCTGGAGTGTAGCATCCTAATGGAGCCGCAAACCTTTACGAGAGTTCCAAAACCTATTTCCAATAATACTAGCATTCTTTTTTTTTTAAATCACACCACTTATAAACATAGTACTTATTTGGGAAAACTTACTGTAGCAGCATATCATTTATCTACAAGTTAGCATTTCATATTATAAAACCACTGTTAAGTTTCAACCCTTCCCCCATTCTGCTAAATCCTAGTTTCCATAGTAACACTTTTTGCAACATTGAACCCTACCAGAAGGTCGCAAGTTCACCATATTTTCAATTTCAGCACACTAGCTTACTAAAGCAAGTAGCAGGTGGGGTTGACTTTTGCAACATATTAGCTTATCTTGTCTACTGTACCTTTCAAACATTTCTCTATAACCAATCAGAAACATGTTTCTAGAGCAAAATACCATGCATCCTATTTTTTAGTGCACAATGTCAATAATCAATCAATCGCTTATCGGCTTTTTCAAAAACAACATCTTGTCCACCATTTTCAATACCTCTCATTCTACAAACTGACTTACTGAGCTACAGACATCATTTCATTCCTTCCAGACTTCCCTTCAAGATGGATTGTAGGCCACAGCTATGTTTTCTGGTGCAAAATGTATGCTGAACACAGAGGGATTGACAAAGACCTAGGTTTGGAAAATGTGGATATTAAATGGTTTGCACAGAGAGGACTAAAGTGTCACAAAATGATGCCTTTGGTTAACACCTTTTTGCAGCTCCAACACCCTGACCTCATGATTGTGCACTGTGGTGGAAATGACCTAGGCACATTGACTGGGGTTTGGCTGGAAATGCTAACAAAGGATTCATTTGCACAATTGATGTTGCTTTTGCCTCAAATTGTCTTTGTATACTCTAATAAATGCTAAAGACAAAAATGGAAGTGTCCACAGATTGAGCACGCTAGGAAGAATGTCAATAAAGCTGTATCTGCTTACCTCCGATATCATAGAATGGGCTCCATCTATAACAACACATTTTGATATGCATGATATCTACAGAAGTGATGGAGTGATTGGCTTCTCCCTGGTGTCTTGTGCAGACGACACACAAATTATTGTGTCAGTCAACAGTCCATCCTCAGACCCATTAAAAAAATATATGAGTCACATAGAGAAATGGATGCAGACAAACTGCCTCAAATTGAACACTTCAAAAAATGAAGTCCTGCTTTTTGGTACCACTCCCATGGTCTGGGCTGCCAGCTGGTGGCCTAGACATATGGGCTATCCCCCAACACCGGCTGACAAAGTTAAGAACCTTGGAGTACTGTTCGACTCCAAGCTCTCCTTTGAATCCCAGATCAATAAAACCATATCAACCTGTTTCTTCATCATTAAAATCCTTAAAAAGGTACTTCCGTTCATCCCCATTGAGCTGAGGAAAACAGTGGTCACAGCCTTGATTAGTTCAAGACTGGAATACTGCAATGCTCTTCTGATCAGGGCATGTAAACGCAGTCCTCATAAACTAAAAACCACCCTGAATGCTGCTGCAAGAGCCCTGCTTGGGCTCACTCATTTCGACTCAGCTTGCAAGGCCCTCCCAGAGCTGCACTGGCTGCCTGTCATCAAGCGCATCCAGTTTAAGGCCCCATGCATTGTATTTAAGGTCATTCAAGGTAAGGGTCCATGGCAATTGTCTCAACTTTGCAAAGGGTTAGTAGGGGCGCACTACTCGATTGATTCTGGTTTATATGGTTGTATGGTGCTCCGAGGTATCACTCTCTAATGAAAAGTGTAACGAAATACCTCTGGTGGTTGCACCCCCTTAGATATGGGGTGTGTCCCCCGGGCTCCTATGAATCCTTCTACATGGAAGGCTGTTAAAGGGTTATCAATGAATCTGCACAATAGTTTATCTTTTTGAAACTTGATACTTATTCCATCTTGTTGTTATCACTTGGATGTAAAGTTCATATTTTTTCACTTTAGTTCATGAGTAAACATTTTAACTTTCCCAATGCACTTCGGCAATTAATATGCCTTCTTCCAGGGGATGTCTCTATAACAAAACAACATAATGCAACATTCAATATCAATCCTACACACTTTTGTTCCCAGCAACCCTAATAAAACATGTTTGACCATAGTTCGTAATACTATAACTAAGCTGTTAATCATTGACTCATAGCGTTACACTCGAATAAATGTGAACAATAGTGTGTTGAAGAACATTGTAAGCCCCAAAGGTCTCGACCGAATACTCGTTTTCTAAGCTGTGATTGACTGGATGTGCTCCGCATAAATGTTCGAATGATTTCTATCGGGGCAAATGTGTGTTCTAGAAATTAACAATACTCGAGTCCATTTTAACAATCTGTGGCGGTGAAACGTGTAATGACAAACTAAGTTAGCCAAAGTAACGAGGCGGCAAGGCTCTCAGAAAGCGGGCTTACCGTGAAAATGTTTGTATCTCCCGTACTCCTCTCATGAACCGGAAGCACTTGGATAGTGCTCCAAAAGTTTAAGTAACGGGTCGCACCTGTTGCTAGGCGACGCTCAGGTGTTTGTTGGAAACGTGAAAATTTATGATAATTGTAAGATATAAATCCTGCTGGTGTGGTGTGTGACGAATATATAAAGCTCAATAACTACTCATGAGTCGTTGTGCTGAAAATGATGTATGGAACATAAAATGTTCGTTCTGGTGTATTGTGGTCTCAATAAAGTTTATGAAGAAAGTAGTGAAGTGTTGTATGGTTTCAGAAAAATGCTATAGTTATTAAATGCACTTAACAAACATGTATGTGATTTAAACTGGATAGGATCAATAAACTGATGTACTAAAAAGCCATTTGTTGGATTAAGGAACAAAAAACATAATTTATAAATAACAAGTAAATTCCATACGGTCATTGAGGCCATAGGGGGTCATACTGGTCAATGTAGAAATCCAGTAATTCTCTCTTTGTAGTAGTCTTTTTGTGATCTTGTCCTTCCACTTTTGATACGTTCTCAAGAACACAAAATCTTAGTTGACTGATGTTTGACTCATTTCCATGAAATGTTGAGCTACTGTTGATTTCAGTTGTTTTGTTCTGATATTTGATTTGTGTTCATTCAATCTGATTTTGATCTTGCGTACCGTTTGTCCCACGTATATCTTCCCGCAGGGGCAATTTAACATGTACACCACAGTAGCGGTGTCACATGTCGCTGTAGCTCTTAAGTTGATTTTGTTACCCTTCATCGGGTGATTAATGGTTGTTCCCTTGATAATGCTGTTACAATGGTTGCAGTTCCAGCAGGGGAGTGTCCCCTTATGTGAGGTGAGCTCAGTGTGTGATTGTTTTAGGCGTTCTCCAAGGTTTTTAGTTCTTGTATACCCAAAGATAGGATCCGCATCAAAAATATGATTGAAGTCTTGTTCAATTCGCAAAATTTCCCAATGTCTTTTAATAATACTCCTGTATTTTTTGCTTGCTGTTGAGTATTTAGAAACTACCGTGATTGATTCTTTGATCTTAGTTTGTTTCTTTGTCAATAGTTCTGTTCTGGTTTTTGTTGCAGAACGCTTTTGAGCCTGTTCGAGAATATGATCAGGGTACCCTTGTGCTTTGAATCTAAGGACCATATCTTTAGATTGTTGTTTCAATGTTTCTGATTCAGATATTATTCTTTTGGCTCTTATGAGTTGGCTGCATGGTAGATGGTAGATGTTCTTTGATAAGCCCCCCCGAGTTACCCCTTTTTGTTTTATATATCTTGAGGACGGTGCACAACCGTGGGACTTACTTGATTAAAGGAGTCGCTTTTTGACACTCCTTTGATCTTGTGATTCCGGCAACAAAGTAATTTCTCCCTAACCTTTTCTCTGCCTATTGGTCAGACCCGCCCTGGTGACAGATGAAAGAAAAACAGGGCCTAAGCTTTGGGGATGAGGTGGTTGTGGAAGTTCTTAAAACTCCTTCACTACTAGGAGCTGATGACAGCAACGCATCAGGCAACCAATCAGATGATTAGCATTCACTAATGACAATGAATAGAGAATGGCTCAAGATCACACTACATGGAGCAATCATGACAGAATACTTATGAAGCAACATGGCTCCAAATGGCCTGATCCTAAACAACTTTCAGTGCCTCTTTTTGTAAGATGCCACTTTCAAAAGGTAATGGTCCCTAATCGCATAGAAATGCACTAGAGATTGGTTGATCCTAATTATCAATACTGCCAAACGTCTAGCAGACACACTACTGATTAAAAATCAGATAACAGAAGGGTCATTGAAAGTGGGCATATTGATAGGGCATATTGATAACAGCCTAAAAATGAAACTAACTGGGATAAACAGTCAGATTGCGGAACACAAAGACTACATAATCGAACAAAAGATCGCTAAATTACAGAAAGACATTCACAAATTTGACAAAGAGAAGGTATATCCTTATCTTAAAGATGATTGTGTGCTTATAGGAGGGGATAATTCATCAGATGAGAGCCAGAACTCATGCAGGAGAAATTCATCCTCCAACAGCAACTCCAGCAATGATAGTTAGGGTAAGAAAAGAACCAGAAGGGGCCCACGTCCCCCTTCTTTGGATACGATATACCTCCATCTCAAGGACCTGCATATAGGCAGTATCCCATGTTCCCACAACAATTCTCCCCTACACTTGCAACCCCTCTTTTTTAGAAAGAGGTTGGGGCAGAGGAAGAGCTCACAGCAGAGGAAATCAAAAATGAGTCCACTGGCTTGAACCACCACAACAATCGGTGGAAATTCGGAACCAATCAAAGAACAAACATTGATTGTAAACTTATCGACTAGGTTGCTTACTGAGACTGAAATTAAAGTCCTTAAGAAGGGCTTTGGGTATGTACCTACTTTTAGGATGAATAATTTCTACGATAATTGTGAACTGCACAATTTCTACTGGAAGATACACCTCAAAGGGTTCTTTCAGGATAAACCTGACCCCATATGTCTGGATACAGGATTATGCAATCCCTCTAAATTCACTCCAAATACCAGCATGATTCTGAATGAAATCCTCACATTCGAACAAGCAGTTCTCAAAGAAGTCCCCAGAGGTGCTACAACCACATCCTTTCATAACCTCTCAGCCTTAGAACTCCCAGCTGTGAACTCTTTGGCCAACAACCACGAGATCACCACCAAACAAGCAAAAAAAGGTGGGGCTACAGTGATGATGTCCACTTTGGACCACGATACTTAATATAATCACCAACTAGCCAACCGTCAGTACTACACTTAGGCACTACCCTGGCACTCATGCAATCACCCAGGCATTACTCTTACACTCATACTTTCACTCTGGTATTTCTCATCCACTCATCTAATCACACAGGCACTACCCCTGCACTCATAGAATCACCCACTCAGTACCGATGCACTGGAATCACACACAGAAAAACTACTCTTGCACTCAACCATTCACTTAGGCGTTACTCATGCACTGATCCATTCTTTCAGGGAGTACCCATGCATTAATCCATTCTCATAAACACTACCTATATACTCCTGCAATGACCCACACATTAGCATTGCATTCATACTATCTCTCAGGTATTTCCTATACACTCATACAATCACCCAGGCACTTCCTCTGCACTCATGTAATTACCCAGGCACAACTCTTGCACTGAGCTATTCTCTCAAGCACTACCCATGCACTCATCCAATGACTCAGCCATTACTCTTACACTCATCCGTTTACTCAGGCAGTACTCATACACTCATACAGTTAAGGAGGAACTACCTATACACACATCCAATGAATTAGGCACGACCTACACGATTTTTCAATCACCAAGGCACTACTTTTTCACTCAATGATTCACTCAGACAATACCCATGCACTTATTCTTTCCCTCAGGTACTAATGATGCACTCATACAATGACCCTTGGATTACCCTTGCAGTCATCCTTGTACTCAAACACTAGCCATGGACTGATCTAAGGAGGCAGATATTACTCTTGCACTCATAAATCTACTCAGGCACTACCAATGCACTTATCCAATCAGCCAGGCAGTACCCTCACACTCATTCAAACACCCAGGCACTGCTCCTGTACTCATGCAATCATCGACATACTACCCATATAGTCATACAATCACTCAAGCACTACTCTTGCAGTAAACGATTCTCTTAGCCTGTACCCATGCACTCATTCAGTTACCCATGGGTTACTGTTGCAGTGATTCTTTTACTCAGATACTACTCATGCACTGATATAATCACTCAGACATTACTCTTGGAGCCATAAACTCACTCAGGCAGTACTCAGGTATACATCTATTTGTATGTTTCTTTTATGTATGATGCCAGTAGGAAACATTTGTGCATGCTTTTATGAATAAAGAGACTTACAACAGACACATTGCAAAAGTTGCTGCTTGTATTTAGCTAGGCCCAATACTCTCAGTAGTTGCTGAATAGTGAAGCTACCTCACAAAAGTGTGGTTTAAGAGCTGTTGGTTGAAGGATTTGTGATTAGTTTACCCTGAATCAGTCTTTGTAAGGGAACACTCCAAGTATGCCTTATACATTTAGGTGTCTCCTTGAAACGGGGAGTCAGGTTTGTCAAGTTTAATGGACTTTATGGTCTTATGACTGAGATATGTCTCTACTTGCACATGTGTTCTCACACGTGTTATGATTATAAAGATGGTAGAGGTATAAAACATAGGTATACATATATTTGTATGTTTCTTTTACATATGATCTCACTAGTAAAAGGTACAAACACATGCATGCATTCTTTTATGAATATAGAGATACTTACAACAGACACATTGAAAATGTTGCTGCTTTGTATTTTGCTAGGCTCAACACTCTCAGTAGTTCTTGAATAGTGAAGGTGCAGCAGAAAAGTGTGGTTTAAGACATGTTGGTAGAAAGATTCGTGATTAGGTTATCTCGTATCAGTCTATGTAAAGGAACACTCCAAGTACGCCGTATAAATGTAGGTGTTTTTTTGAAATGGGGAGTGAGGTTTTTGTTTTAGTCCTCATATGTCTGATCAGTATATGAATAGAGATAAAAGAGATTTCCGACTTAGTCATTTGCAGTCCGCACAAGGCGATACCTGAACACTCCTAAGGGGAGGAGATGGATACCATCACGGGAACCCTCTCTGCGAGGCCGACTTACTCTTTTCTCCTAGGTCACAGGTGTTTACATAGGTTCTCTCTCCAGGGCTACCAATCCTTTATGGTAAGGCCCCTGAACTCTCGACAGCCTGTTTTACTGATGCTTAATCATTAGATTAGTGGTAGCCAGTAATTCAAATAAAGATTGTGTGTTTAAGTATTAAACTAAGGGGCACCCAAACCAGTAGGGAAAGAACTAGGGGTGGGCAGAAAACCAGGCTGGGGAGAGCCTCCCCGGACCCCAGTGGACCCCCGTCCCCAGCGACCAGACCCTCGGCAGGCTGGCAGGATGGGGGGCTCCCACACCCCAGGGCCCGCCGGCCATAGCACGAGCCCCGGGCCCGGTCTCAGCTCCCGAACCCTAGCCAGGCCGGGGAGAGCCTCCCTGGGCCCCGGTGGACCCCCGTCAACAGCACCCGGACCCTTGGCTGGCTTGCAGGACGTGGGGCTTCCGCACCCTGGGGCCTGCCGGATGGAGCAGGTGCCCCGGGCCCGGTCTCAGCTTCCGAACCCTAGCCAGGCCAGGGAGAGCCTCCCTGGGCCCCAGTGGACCCCCGTCAACAATGCCTAGACCCTCGGCTGGCTTGCAGGATGGGGGCTCCCTCACCCTGGAGCCCGCCGGATGAATCATGAGCCCTGGGCCTGGCCCCAGCTTCCGAACCCTAGCCAGATAGGGGAGAGCAACCCCGGGCCACGGTGGACCCGGTCAGAAGCGCCCGGAACCTCGGCTGGCTTCCAGGGTGGGGTGGCTCCTGTGGCCTGGGATGTAGCATGAGCCCAGGGCCCAGCCCCAGCTTCTAGACCCTAGCCAGGCCTGGGAGAGCCTCACCTCACCAACAAGCACCAGGACCTTCGGCTGGCTTCCAGGACAGGGGGCTCCCTCAGCCTGAGACCCTGGGATGCAGCACGAGCCCCAGGCTCGGTCTCAGCTTCTGAACCCTAGCCAGGCAGGGGCGAGCCTCCCCGGGCCCCGGTGGACCCCTGTCACCAGCGCCCAGACCCTTGCCTGGCTTCCAGGATGGGGGGCTCCTGCAGCCTGGGACCCTGGGATGCAGCAGGAGTCCCGGACCTGGTCCCAGCTTCCGAACCCTAGCCAGGCTGGAAAGAGCCTCCCCGAGCCCCGGCGGACCCCGTCACCAGCGCCCGGACCCTTGGCTGGCTTCCAGGATGGGGGTTCCTGCAGCCTGGGACCCTGGGACCCAGCACGAGCCCCAGGCCCGGTCCCAGCTTCCAAACCCTAGCTAGGCCTGGGAGAGCCTCCCTGGACCCCGGTGGACCCCCAGTCCCCAGCACCCGGACCCTCAGCTGGAACCAAGGAGGGTCAAGCCCAGGCCACGTCCTTGCCCCTATGACCTTCCCAGGGAGCCCATTTTTCTTGACTATTAAGTCCCCATGTAGTGGGGGCTTAGAGAACTTTGGGGAGGGACAACAGTTGGAGTTAACCCGGCCACCAATCCGCAGGGCTATCTGGTCACGCAGCACAAAGGGGCCATCTGGTCACCCAGCCCGCAGGGCCATCTGGCCGCCCTGCCTGCAGGGCGATCTGGTCGCCCGGCCCGCAGGGCCATCTGGTCGCCTGGGATGGCCCAGCATCCAGATGGCATGGGAGGGTGCCGTACCCAGTCGCCCTTGCTGTCCGGCGAGTGTGGCTGGGCACACAGAGGCAGCCGCTCTGGAGGCTTCTTCCCCCGGTTGGCTGCTGCTCGCCTCTGTGCCTGACTTGCCCGGGAGCAGCGGGAAAGGGAGGCCAGGCCATCTGGTCCTCCTGCCGACCCGCAAGGGATGGTTGTCCCCATCCCTGCACCCTGGTGGGGCAGGGGCGGGAGGGCACATGGTTAAGACAGCCTCCCACTGGCCCACGTTACCCCCTCCACGTCCCTCCCACCAGCCCGGGGGCAGAGGGACCCAACCATGGGTGTGGTGGAGGAGGGCATCCGAGGGCACCCACACACAGAGAGACAAAAGCTTGGCTCAAATGATGACTTTCAATAGATCGCAGCCAGGTAGCTGCTCTGCTACTTACGAAACCCTGAATTAGGTTGTCTACGAATGATTTAGCACCAGGTACCCCACGAACATGCGGTGCACTAAGGGCAATGGAGGCGGCCCCCTTCTGTCTGCCCCCCGGTCCCCAAGCGAGCGGCTCTACGCACCGGCCCCCCTGAGAGAGGCCGGGTATCCCAGGCCAACCGAGTCTCCACGGCACTGCAGTATTTGTATGGTTTAGCTGGGATTCTGACTTAGAGGCGTTCAGTCATAACCCCACAGATGGTAGCTTTGCCCCATTGACTCCTCAGCCAAACACATACACCAAATGTCTGAACCTGCGGTTCCTCTCGTACTAAGCAGATTACTATTATCATCAGTAGGGTAAAACTAACCTGTCTCACGACGGTCAAAACCCAGCTCAAGTTCCCTATTAGTTGGTGAACAATCCAACGCTTGGTGAATTCTGCTTCACAATAATAGGAAGAGCCGGCATTGAAGGATCAAAAAGTGACCTCGCTATGAACGCTTGGCAGCCAAAAGCCAGTTTTCCCTATGGTAACTTTTCTGACACCTACTGCTTGAAACCCAAAAAGTCAGAAGGATCGTGAGGCCCCGCTTTCATGGTCTGTATTCATACTAAAAATCGTGATAAAGCGAGCTTTTGCCCTTCTGCTCCGCGGGAGGTTTCTGTCCTCCCTGAGCTCACCTTAGGACACCTGCATTATCGTTTGATAGGTGTGCCGCCCCAGTCAAACTCCCCACCTGCCACTGTCCCTAGAGCAGGTCGTGCCCGGCAGGCGCCGGGTGCTTGGAACGGGAAGCGAAAGCCCCATGTGGCTCGCCCCCCGCCTCACCAGGTAAGTGAAAAAATGATAAGAGTAGGTATTTCACTGGTGGCCCGAGGGCCTCCCACTTATTCTACACCTCTCATGTCTCTTCACAGTGCCAGACTAGAGTGAAGCTCAACAAGAATTTCTTTCCCTGCTGATTCTGATAAGCCCGTTCCCTTGGCTGTGGTTTTGCTAGATAGTTGGTAGGGACAGTGGGAATCTCGATCATCTATTCATGCACTAATTAATGACAAGGCATTTGGCTATTTCTGTACTTCCTCACGGTGGCTCATTCTGGATTATTATGCTGCCCATCAACGTCAATTTGGTTTTGCTTCCAACAATACATCATTCTTTCGCTCCGGAGTACAGCCACACTGAACGCTGTCCTCAATGGAACTGGGATAACGTATAGGCCAGAGATAGTACACTCTGCAGTACTATTCCAACAATTTAAAATTGTCTACAAACAGTCCTGAGAAATTAAAATATGATTAGCAGGACATCAATAATCAATGAGTGATAATTATGTGTATGCGAATATTTGAGACAAATTCATCATTTAAAACATTTCAATAAGTATGATGTACACAACTATATCTAAATTGTTATAAGCACACATTTATAAAAAATGACACATCTACAAATGCACATCTAACTAGAAAAAGCACATCTAACAAAATCACATCTATAAAATTCACATCTATACTAAATCTTGTGTCAACTATAAACCTATATGTTAAAACAATACGCTTGATAAGGGTGACGTGTGCTGTAAGAAAGTGTACATCTCAGTATAAGCTTGATACTCAATTGGCCATGAATACTTGGCACATTTTAGGAGTGTCCATTAAAGTAGTCAGGGAAACATTTTTCTTGAATGGGAATAACATTTGCAGACCTAAATCAGCCAGAACAACATCATTACATTGAGATCAAATACCATGACATCCAACGTTAAAGCCATGAAATTTTGCATTTTGTGAGATCTTTGATTTGCTGTGACAGATCCTGATAGTATTTCACTTTACTCTCAAACGCTAATTCAAGGGAATTCTGAGAGTTTTCATAACAAATTGAAACATCAATCACTACAGCTGAGCCATTTTTGGTGAAAACTACATCTGATTTTCGTAGTTCTCCTTGATTATTCTTAACATGAGGTTCCCTATATGCCATGCAACCACACCTTTTTGCTCTAGCAATGAGCAATTCAGAATTTTGTTATGTCTTTTTATCCTACTGTATAAAGCCAAAAAGGGAAATCTCTGGAAACCAAATGTATCCTTATTCACATCATCCTCTCACTCTTTCATGCCACAATATTGTAGAACCAAATTATTGTTCCCAATATATTTGCAGACTAAAATGTAGCGCTTACAATATTTTTTATTATTATAAAATATTTTGTCTTTTCTGCAGATTTAAAAATTTCGGAAATGTTCCTGAAAACATACACATCAACAATAAACAATAGAATATAATCAGTTTCCTAAATACAGTTTATACATTGCATATTTTGAAAAAAGAATTGTCAATACAGAACACATAGCACATAATCACAGTTAGTTCTAGTTACACCCCTCACTAAGCAAATCTTACTAGACCTTACTCAGATCCAATAGCCCTCTATGTTTTGTGTGGAGCACTCAATACCAGAATTCCCACGTATCTGAGGCTTCTCAGGCTTTGTTTGGATTCTTTATACAAAAAAATATGCGTCGAAGCATTTCGGTGGTTAGGGCCAATAAATGTGGTACCACCTTCTTCCGGACAGTGTTTCTTGTGGGGTCACTTCTCTGAGTTAATTAGATACCTTCTGTACATATAAAAAGATGAAAATAGACATTGGATTGTAAAAAACAGTAAACTGGAAGATATTTCACATCTTAATGTATCTCCCTACTGCTTCATTCATCCAGAATGAATTGATCAATTACTTAAAACATAGCGTTTTTTCTTTTCTAAATGGCACCTTATATTATGGGCAAAGATCTCATATTTGTCCTCTCATAGTGTCCATTGTATAAATCGATACATTTTTTCTACATGAGAAAAGCTTTGTTATGCACATTTTATAAAATAATCTATTAATTGGGTAAAACAACATTTCATCCAAGTATAAGCATCCAATACATGGGAGCCACCAGAGTGACACCAATTTGCTATTCCTTGATCCCCCTCTTTTCTCTATTGCAGAATAATTATCACCATCTCAAATCCTAAGCCGGCCTATTCTCAACTTTCCAGCATATGTTTCACAGTGTGTAGTACATGTGCAGGAAACAACAATACAACAGCTATTTTACTACTAATTTTCCTCTTTTCTAAACCCGAGGTACCGTCTCTGGCTGGGTTTTCAGCATACATTTTTACAATGCATATTTCACAGGAGAGAAAATATGATTTCATTGTATGCATTATAATACATAAACCCCATAGACTATTCGATAAGTACTCTACAGTGTGCGTTACATTTTAGTCTTAAACAAGTCAATCTTTGTATCACTTTCCATTCATAACTCACCTTCTCACACTTTCACACTACATTGTTCATCTAATACTGACCTCTGGGATATGAGAGAATTTCTTTTATTGCGTGCGGTTCTCCATAAAGCTCATACTCGGGACGATATTTACCTAATAGATTTTGTATACCTGATACAAAGGGAACATGATATCCTATTATGATCTTTTTCATACCTTGTGCCCATACATCAATATTTTAATGTTTATTGTTATTACCTTGGTTAAAATGTGCCGATCGCTCATTAAAAACTTCTTTCTTACTTTCAACGAGTGGTTATTTGTGGAGTCGTTATTTACATCGGCCTGGCTTATTATTTCCCATCTACTTCCGTCTACGGAGAAAATATAACAAGGGACATTTCTATAAGTCGATGTTCCCTCAGCTTTACGTCTTTGAATTTATCTCACTTTCGCTTACCTCATAATTTTATGCATATATCTGCAAGGTAGATATTTGGAAGCTAGGGTCTAGGGATGTGTCAAGAATTTAATTTTTTCTTCTTTCTCCCGGATTCTGTTGGTAAATACGAGGGGTTCAGTCCTTTATCTATTATTCTCACTAATTGCCCCATGCTCTTTTGTATTCTTAGTTTTATCTAGTAAGGGAGACTCTGGCCCCCTCCCTCTTTCTTTAGGAGGCTAAGATGAAATTTCTCGAGGGAGCCCCACGTCCCCCTCGCATTATATCACTAGAGAGCCCCACGTCCCCCTCTCATGGTTTCACTAACGTTTTGTTTGGCCGTACGTCTCGCTCCGCTTCTTATTTTTCTGTTAGCGGAAGCGGTTCTCAGGGCGTTCTACTTATTACGTCATCTAATTAATCTTAATTGGCCAACAATTACGGTTATTGACCTTTCATTACCCGTTCTCCGCTTTTACTGTGCGCGACTGGTGGCCATATTGGAGATGGGAGTGTTTCAGGCAATTTTAATAATTCAGCGTTGAAGAGCTCTTTAGCTATTTTTTCCGGCTCTTATTTTTATGATTTATTTGATACTTCCTTCGGAGTGGCCGTGTTGCAAGTCTGTTGTACTATTTCTTAATATTTTTGTAAGCGCTATATATGTGCGCATATCCAGCGGCCATGTTGGATCAGGCTGCTTGTTGTAAATGTGGCAGCCATTTAAAGTCAGGCTATTCTAGTTTCGTGCGCACATTTGTAGCGATCAATATATATCTTATTTTATTGTTTTATATTGTTATATAAGATGTAAGTAAATTCGATCTCATAAAATATATGTTGGATCATAAACACACAAATTTGTTTCATTATTTTACGTCTTATAATACTTCTTAACCACTAGCTACTTTTCTTTAAAAAAACCCACAAAAAACAACTTTATCAATTGTTCGTTTACACCTACTTTGTTACCCAATATTGCAGTATTTATATAGATCATATTTTCTCGATACATGACTTGAAAGTCAAATGGATTCGACTAAGCTTATTCCAGGTCTTAGTTAATCTTACTACCATATGGAGTGTTCTGTTATAGTGCCTTTGGTTGGGAGTATGGTCTTATAGGTTTAAAAAAAAAATATTTATCATTTTTAAAAATAAAAACAAAGGAAAAAAAAACAAGCGAATGATACAATGATGCATGTAAGATACAAATATTAATATAGTGCCAATAACGAGTAGCGTGCAACACACAACTAAGACCATAACATTTGTTTGGACACTGAATATCATCTGACATAATAATGAATCAAGTATAACATTGCTGTGTAATCAATGAAAAACAATAAATGATGATGACATTTGGAACCAAAAACATTACAAATATCCTAATGTATACATTATTATACATCATCGGGGCAATTGCTGACACACCCTAACACAACCAGTGCGGCGTACGCAGATAAAGTAGAGTGGGCAGCGTGTCTTCAGTCATGTGCAAACGCTCATCCCACCCCTTCTGGAACAATGGAGCCCTCTGACTGTTACTGTCGCTCCTCGGTTATCTTAGCAATGTATGAACGATATGGACCCCAAATATCAACAGGGCGGCATGCCAAAGGAACCTGTGTAGAATATTACACACTATTAACATTACAGAACCCCATGCTCCGAAGCCAGGAACGTAAACTTGGAGGTCGCCTAGCACACCAAAGCAATGCAACTTCACTTTTAGCCAGCAGAAATCCAAGTGCAGCGAGCTTGCAAACTGTGCGTGGGAAATTAGAAACATAGCCCAGTAGCGCTAATTCGGGGGTAGGAATTAATACAATACCCAACATGTCGCCAAAGGTGCGGTGTACCTGAACCCAATAGTTGTGCAAAAGAGGGCAGGTCCAGGAAAGATGGGCGAAGTCGGCATGGGGAGCTTTACATTTGGGACAATAGTGGGGTCTGCTGGGGTCAATCTTGTACGAAAGTGCTGGAGTGTGATAAAGCCTGCGAAGAAACTTGAAGTGTATGACTTTGTGTCTACTGTTGATGGACACTTCTTTCGTGGCCCTACAACATTGTGCCCATTGTTCATCAGATATTGGTTTACCCAAATCACCCTCCCATGCAGCGTGCACCCTAGAGTCCAAAGAAGGAAGCAAGGCACCACACAACTTATACATCTTAGAGACCATATGCGTCCCCGTCCAGTTTTGTATGATAAACGTGAGTGGTGCGGTGTCCTCAGGGGGAACCGGGAATGTGGGGAACTCTGCGCGCATCTTGGACCGAACCCTGGTCAAAACAAAAGAATCCATGAATGTGCGGTCAGTAAAACGTTGGTCCTCCGATACAGAAAAGGCGCGACCCCCGGGGAAGAGATCGCCAACAGTGTGTATGTGTTATTTAGTCAATGTTTGTTGGACCACGGGTTCTCCGGTTATAGGTTCGCCAATGAGCGTTGGGCAGAGGAAGGGCAGGAGAATACAATTGGTCCAGACGAATCAATCTGCGCACCTTGTCCCAAGCCCAACAGGCTGACGAGGCAGTCTGTATGTCTTGTGGATCCCTAGGAATTCCCCTGGGGAGTACGGTGGTAAGCGGCACAGGAAGCACCAGGTCAGCCTCAGGCTTCCAATACAGAATCCGGGCGTCCGGGTGGAACCAGGAATGTGCATAGGAACATTGTGCGACCAAAAAATAAAGATAAAAATGAGGGACACCAAAGCCGCCCCTGTCATATGGGAGTGTTAAAACACGCCAGGACACACGAAGAGCCTTATAACCCAGGACCAAATGCAACAGTAAAGAGCGCAATTGGGAAAAAAGGTCTTGGTGAGTGGAATCGGAATGTTGTTAAAAAGGTACAAAAAACGAGGGAGTACTACCATTTTTATTATGGCGATCCTTCCAGCCATGGAGAGAGGGAGGCGAATCCATCTCTCCAGCTGATCTTCCAAAAAATCCAGAGCACGACCATAATTCAATCTGATTATGGACACCGTGTCTAGGTGGACATGTACCCCCAAATATTTGACAGAGCCAGTGCTCCATTCCAGTTGATGCAGAGGCCAGAATATTCCCCAAAGCGGATTATTTCAAGTACTAAAGGCTCCAGATTAACCCGAGGCATTCTAATGTACAAAATCGTGTCATCAGTATACAAAGATATTAAAAGAAGGCCCGTGCGGAGCTGAAGACCTCAATGGAGGTGCTTCTCCTGAAAATGGCAGACCAAAGGGTCCATCGCCAGGATAAACAGCAACGGGGAAAGGGGACATCCTTGGCTCGTGCCGGCCGCGTGACAATGAAAATTGTTCAGTAATAGTGCCATTCAAGTACAACCGGTCCTTAGGCGTGACGTATAACAAAGCAACTGTAGAAACAAACACCTCAGGCATTCCCATGTGCCTCATAATGGGCAAAAAAAGGGGCCACTCCAAGGAGTCAAACGCCTTCTCAGCATCTTGGAGTACAGCAGCGGCCGGAGTGGAGGGGTCTATTCTATGAAATAGGGAGAACAGCGTCCTCAAATACAAGGAAGTGGAGTGGTGAGGTACAAATCCCGACTGTGCTGGTGAAATGATGGACTCCATCAAAAGCGAGAGTCCGATTGCCAGAACCTTGGCCAGGATCTTGTAGTCAAGATTCAATAAGGAAAGGGATCTGTAGGAGCTACAAAAAGCGGGGTCTCTGCCTGGCTTTGGGAGAAGAACAATAACTGCCTCGCAGAGAGTTGGCGGCAATATGCCGGAATCCAATGCCTCCGCGTAAATCTCCACGAATCTCGGGACCAATTCTTCCTTATATGTTTTGTAGAAGTCAGCGGAAAAGCCATTGAGGCCTGGCGCCGAGGAGTCCCTCAATGCGTCAATCGCTTCTACTATACTATCCGGAGTGATGGGTGTGGCCAGGAATTCTTGCATATGTTTTTCAAGATAAACCATGGCAATCTCGTTTAAATAAGGTCTGGGGTCTTTCTGGTCCCCCGACAGTGTGGATGCATATAGGGTCTTGTAATATGACAGAAAGGTGTCACAGATCTCCGGGGTGGAATTATGCACCGCCCCCTGTGGGTCCACAATCTCTGTGATGTATGATGCATGATGTGGATGCCGGAGCATCTGTGCCAATAATTTGCCAGGTCTATCGCATTCACCATACTGTCGTGCTGTATATTGCTTACTCAAAAACCGCAGCTCTCTATCTGCAGTCTCCTAAAATTCTAGCATTAGCTCTAAGCACCTGGCCTCTCTGACACTTGTCGGGTCGTCTAATAACTCTTTATCTATTGCTGAGATATCCTTCTCAATGCGAGATAAAGTGGAACGAATGTCCCGCAAAGCGCCCACATGTTTGGCGATACACAACCCACGAATAGTGGACTTGAACCCTTCCCATAGTGTCGCCCAGGACCCCACCGACCCAGTGTTGAGGTCAAAATGGCACATCGGATCTCCTCAGTAAAAGCAGGATCAGTTAAAGCCCTTCCAGGGAACCGCCACTGTCTTTCATAACCCCCTAGTCTGAGAATCTGTAATGTGAGGACAATGGGGTAGTGGTCTGACAGCTTGCGCGGTAAGGTGAGCAGACTTTCGACCCAGCCCGCCACCCCGGGGGAAAGAAGCAAGTAGTCCAGTCTAGTCCTTGTATTGTGGTACCCAGAATGGTGTGTATAGTCCGGCAAACGTGGGTGGAGTTGAGCTTCAATATCAATGAGGGAGAAGTGAGTGCATATAGCAGACAGCACAGAGCGGGAACGGGCTTTAATATCAGTGGAAGAAGAAGTGCTATCCCTTGCAGGAGTCATCAACTAATTAAAGTCCCCACCAAGAACCAACAAGTCAACATCTATCGTGAGGAGCTTCACCTGTAGCTCCTGGAAAAAGGAAGGGGTGTCGACATTGGGGCCGTAAATACCCACCAATATAACCTTATATCCCATAAGCACAGCAGAAACAATTAAATATCGACCCTCACTGTCTGTGATGCTACTGGTCAACACAAAGGGCACACGTTTATGTATGAGAATGGCAACTCCCCTGGCATATCTACTATAATTCGAGAAAACTCGATGGGCCCCCCAACTCCTGGCAACGGAAGCTGAATCTGCAGGTGCCAAGTGTGTTTCCTGTAAAAAAAACAATGTCAATATTATGACGAGAGACATAACTAAAAACCTGTCTGCGTTTCCTAGTGTTATTCAGGCCCCGAACGTTCCAGGACATCAGCGTTAGTCTGGAAGGCCCAGACTGAAGGCCTACCTTGGCCATAGGGCAAATGAAAGCAAAGTTGAATTGAACTGTGTGCTACTCCCTCCCCTCTCAATTGCACCATGAATGCCATAACAATCAAATATACAAAAAAACAAAATACACACCACCCAACCTCTCTACATCCCCAAAGAGGCAGACCCAATGTGAACGTACAATAGAACTTAAGGATGCACATGACAGTGACCAATGAACTAATCGGTGGACCATCAAAAATAAACCCCAAAAGGATAAAGTCACAAGGGCATTCACCATAGGGGGCAGCAACGCCACACCGAGCACACGACCTGAACATCAAAGACATATCAATGCACAATAATAAAAAAAAATAAACCCAAAGAGAGCAAATATCAAGTCCTGCAACACAAGGATCATTACAAAAGGATGTGTCGGAATGAGACCTCCTCCGGGCCCCGGGTCCGCAAAGAGATTGACACTGTTCTGTGATCCGCCGAGAGTCAGGGACCCCTGCTTCCCGTATTTCTGCCAGAACTCCTGAGCCTCCGTGGGAGTGTCAAAGATACGGAATCTACCAGCCACATCCACTCCAAGCCTCGCTGGATACATCATGCCATATTCAAGTCCCAGATTACGAAGGGTCGCCTTGACTCCAGCAAACTTGCACCGCGCCTCCTGGACAACTAGCGTGAAGTCCGGAAAAAAGGACAAGGTGCTACCCTGTCATTGGATCTCTCCCTTCTCTCGTGCAGCACGGAGGGCAGCATCCCGGTCGCGGAAGTTCATAAGCCTGGCAATGATCGGGCAGGGTGGTTGCCCTGGGCGAGGCCGGGGCCCCAGTGACCTATGGGCGCGTCCCACCACGAATCCATGCGTGAACACTTCCCTGCCAAACAGATCGATGAGTAGTTGTTCCACGAGGTCGTCTCCGCCACGCAGATGATAGGGATATTGTTGCGTCGGCTACGGGCTTCTAGATTCTCATTCTTGATGGCTACCTCTTTGAGAATCTTTTTGGCGCCCTCTAATCGTTTTAATGATTTTGTGGCATTGTCCTCAATATCCGAAACCCTGGACTCCACCTCGTCCAGGCGGCGGTCATGGGCCTGGACCTTGGTTCCCATATCTGCCAGCTTTTGTTCGAGGCTATAGAAGGGCCTGTCCAATAACTTGAAAGCCGCTCGTATTTCGCCCAGCATGGCAGTAACTAAGGATGCCGCATCTTCCCGTCAGAAGACTCCGTAGCCACCCCAGAGGAGCCCGGCGGCGCGTCTGATGTGTGGAGGGAGGACTTATCAAAACTGAGCTTACACTGATTGGGATCCTTCTTCCCCATGATGAGAGTGAAAGCGGCTGTAAAGTTCGTAGAAATGGCAGTGCAACCAGGGCAATGAAACAGGAGACCAAAGGGAGTGCTTGTTTACCAGACATGAAGCAATAAGTATCCCACAGGCGTGGGGCGAAGGGCCAAGATAGCAGCGTGGGCAACTATACCACTAACGTGGGGGGGCCATGAGCAAGGGCAGCGTGAATGACCACCTGAGGAATGGTTCACCAAAGCTCCCCACGAGAGGCAGTCATCTTCACAGGCCCAGCGGTCCAACACCCAACCAGCAATAAAATGGCCTCCGCAACCGACAGCGATCCCTTCACTGGGATGCCCAGAGCAAATAGAGCGTCCGTCCAGCCTCCAGGTTCAATGCAACTGGCACACGTTGATGGCCTCCACAGCCTGCTCCCACTTCAGCCAGGAGGCACCCTGAAAAAGGCCAGGCGCGGTGATCCCCCCTCAGCAGCAATGCCGCCGCAAAGATGGGCAATAGGGGTGGGGCAAAAGCAGCGCGGCGCTCAGGTGGGCCGCCACAAAGCTAGCTGGGGGCGCTGCCACCCGAAGCGCCCAGTGTCCTCCCCAGACTCCCCCACAGCCCAAAAACTGCCCAGCCCCAGCCACAGGCCCAACCGGGAGGCCCGCTACCCGAGGCCCCGGCTCGGGGACGCACCTAGGCCCGAGGCCACAAACGCGTCCCCAGAGTCCGGTGCCACACGGTGCGGAACAAACCAGGCAGGCAGGGGGGAAAGGAGACAGGCAGCCAGCGGGCCACGGCAGACAATGAGGCGAGTAGGGGCGCCCCAAGGACAGTACTTACCCCATGGCAGGGCGCAGATAGGGATGATGCCACCGAGAACCGGGAGGCCCTCGATCCCCTCCGCCTCACGCTCCACACACGTCGTCCCCACAGAGTTCGGAGCCGTCAGGAGGAGCGGGAAAGCTGCTGCTGTCGGATAGAAGTGTGTTGCAGGTAAAAAGACGACGGATTACATGTTATTCCGCGATGTTGGGTGTCTGGACGGTGGAGCTTCGCTCGGAGGCAGCCGTCTCGGTCGCCTCCGTGCCCACGCCCCCATGGTCTTATAGGTTTAGAATAGTGTTTCCCAGTCCTCCCTTGAGTTTAGGCCACATCTGGTAGTGTTGAATTTTACCATGAACCACTGTTCTTGTTGTTTTCTTTGTTTAGTACTATTGCCCATTCTCTTTTGTTCCTTAATTTTTTCTAGAATAACCCATTTTATGTCTCTCACATTATGGTTTCTCTCCCTCCAGTGATTCACCAATGGTGCATTCTCCTTGTTTGTATTTATCGCTGATTTGTGCTCGCCTATTCTGTATCTCAGTTCTCTCCCTGTCTCCCCAATGTATCCCTGTCCACAAGGACATATGATGAGGTAGACAACATTTTTGCTTCTGCAGTTGTTTAAAGTTGTAATTACATGTTTGGCAGAATTTAAAACGACCTCTTCAGTGACTAAACAGAGGTCGCATATACTGCAGGTTCCACACTTGTGGTTTCCCACCGCTTTGTGGGCCGTCAAGGTTTTTTGCGTCTCTACA
The DNA here is from genome assembly GCF_964263255.1 of Lissotriton vulgaris. NCBI lineage: Eukaryota > Metazoa > Chordata > Amphibia > Caudata > Salamandridae > Lissotriton > Lissotriton vulgaris. Next base: position 2,051,432,617 of record NC_141685.1, read on the forward strand.
GCGTCATCCCTATACGTGTGAACTAGACTGGAGCGGAGATTTTTGTTCTTTCTATAAGCGTACCTGGGCCTTGGCAGACATGTCTCTACTCCATAATTTAACATTTTCCAATTATGATTTATTATGTTTTTGACTTTATTGACTACACTTGAGAACTGGCTCACCATTGCTATTTTGTCCATGGAGGTTTTCTTCTCTTGATTTTCAAAGAGGCTGTCTCTATCATAATACCGGGCTCTCATAAGTGAGTGATTGATCATTTTTTTTGTCCTTAGTTTTAGGACATGCGCCTGTAATATGAGAAATTGTTTCGCAAACATCATTACAATACCTACATGCAAATGCACAATTTCTACCCCTAGTGATGGTTTCTCTAGTACATAAAACATTTGCTCTTAACATCAGCCCAGCTATGTACTGGTTTGAGGTTGGATTACTTGCTAAGTATGTTATACAATCACCTTGGACAGGGAGATTTGCCCATTTCTCAAATTTTTATTTTCTCCAATCATATGTTGCTAACAAATTCAAATCATAGCTCAGAAACCTACTGTCTGAAATGTTGAGTTTGTGCGTTTTGATGATGTTATTAATTTTTTCATTCATATCTTCTCCTGCATACGTGAATGAATGAGCTATGTACAGGTCTGGAGCTTCCCTGAGATACAATAAACTATTGACATTATTGAGACCAATTTGTGTACATAGTTTTGTTATACTGAGGCCCCCAAATAATATTTTCGAATTAAGGAGACCATCACATGTGTATGCAGGAAGGTGTAGAAAATATTTGACATAATTTTTTATTGTTTGATCCAGAACATTTAAAGTTTTTGCTTCTGTTCCTGTCATTTCCAATTTGAATGATAGTTTAGGAATCAAGTACTGACACAAAATTTCTATTTTATGCGTGGGCTTAAGTGGTAGATTATCAAGTTTTTGAGCCTAATTGACATGAACCTCATTCATTTTGTTGTTGCTTGTATGGCCATTGTGTGGTTCAAAATTCAATCTGTGGTATCTCTCACTTTCTCCTGGATTAATTTTTTCAATATTTTCTTTTTCAAACTGCCATGGTTTACAGTTGTTAATCAGGATTTTATCTTTATAGTGACTGATATAAAATCCATGTGTCTTTTTCACATTAAGTTTTAATACTGTTGTTTTACTGAACTTTTCAATGATTTTCAGATTAGTACTCATTTCTTCCCAGGTGCTGCTGAGTACTGCGATGTCATTGGCAAAGGCGAGAACAGTGATTGCTCAATAAGTCCATCTGATCCAAATGTGAAGCGTTTGCGGTTTCACTGAAGATCACAGATCAGAGGATCCATGGCAATGTTAAATAGTAGTGGGATAAAGAGTCACCTTGTTTAACACCAGATTTCATAGTTATTTTAGGAGTTGCTTCGTTGTTCTTTCCCTTGAAAAATTTTGTTGAGTCAGTTACAAGTCTTTTATTATGTCTCTGATGTATGATGGAACTCTGTGCCTCGCGAGACTCTGTATAATTTCACCATGGCTGACAGAGTCGAAGGCTTTTGAGATATCTATGAACACTACTGCTAATGAGTGACTGTTTTTTCATGCCCCTTTTATGATATTTTGCAGGAGAGTTAGATTCTCGAGACAACCTCTCACCTTCATGAAGCCTTTTTGCCTCGTATTCAATTCAACAAAAAATTAGAGTCTTTTATTCAGTATTTTTGTGAATAACTTCTTGAATGCAGTACCGATAGTAATTGGACGCCAGTTACTGATTTTTTTAAGTTCCCTAATCGGTACATTCTTGGGTATCAAAATTGATCGGTTCTTTTTGATACTTTCTGGTACTCTTCTGATCAACAACCAAGACGATAAAATTCTGGGCAGCAGTCTTGGTTGCCTGCTGTGCACTTTATACAAGTCATACAGACCAATCGTATCAGGCTACACTGCTTTCTTTAAATCAGAGTCCTCGAAGGCATAAGTTGTTTCGAGCAGTGTTATTTCTTTACATGCATTTCTAATTTTGTAATCCTCTGGTATCCAATCAATCGGCATTAATTTAGGTTTTTTCTTGTTGTCTTTCTCAATTATGTTTTTGTAATATTGAAAAATTTCATCCGCACTGATTTGGCAAGTGGCATCTTCTGCCCCATCAGTGATAATCCTGGCAATTTTATTTTTGTGTTTTTTAAACATTGCCTGGTATTCTTTATAGCTGCCCTTTGCTTTGGCATAATTTTTCTTTTGCGTCCGATTAAGCCTTTCATTTTTGTTGTCTTTTTTGTTATCTTGTTCCCTACTGCGGCATTCTGGTTCTCATCTTCAGCAGAGTTCATAGGCTGATTATTGAGTTCGCTTGCTGGTTCATTTCTTGGTACACTTGCTGGTGTAGGACTTATATCAGTGGTGTTTTCACTACCTCATTAATCAGATCCATAGCAGCATCGTGTTGCTCTACGTGTTGGGTGTACTTCTCGATTTCCTTGATTCTATCTTCCAGCTCATCAAAGTTCTTGATTTTTTGTCCATGTTTGCAATTGATAAAGTCTCTGCACTTTTCTGTTGTTACTTCCACTGTAACCTCTGGTTCATCGCAAGAGTCATTTTCAGAAACATTTGATGCTTGCAGTACAACTTTTACCAATTTTATCTTTTATCTCTTCTATCTCTTCTTTTTTCTGCAATTTGTTTTCTGTATTCATTGTCAAAATGTGAAACCATCAACGCATTAATATTCCTCTTGTTTTCATATACTTTTTCCAATTCTGCTAGTAGCAGTATTTCTTCCTGTGACCATAATTTTGACAGTTTGCTGCTTGATAGAGCTGCTAGTCTAGCCTCATTTTGCGCTCTTAGATGCGCATGCCGAGCATGTTGAGAAACACCAATCTTTGTTCCAAATCTGAGGTCACAGAAGCTGCACAGAAATGGCAGCTCCCCATTTTGAGGTCTTCCTTTACATTTGGTATAATTGCATGCAATATTGTGGTATTATGCTTCTTTGTCACATTTTGAGCAGTAAGTAAGATAGAAGCCTTTGTGCTTATTGGAGACGTTTTCTCAGTTCTTTAAAAGTTCCCAATATGTCTCCACACTAGCACATTTATACTTTTCGTTTGAGTATTTCCAATAAGTAACTTTTTTTGTGTAGTCACTTTTCTTTGTTATTACATCTTTGCTGACCTCGTACATATCGGGAAGATTTTCAAAGTTTGTTGTACCAATGTCATTCTTGGCAGAGGAGGCCAAAAACACGATGGATTCGCTGAGGTCTACATTTAAGTCTTCATCAGCTACGGAGGGTGAACTAAGGCCTATATCGTGATCTGCATCGTTGTTGCTTGTGCATTGTTCGAAATGGGTGCTGGTTTGTCAAATTCGGTGAGGAGGTTAATGATTTCTGGGAAAGACAGCACCTCCTTACACCATCTTAGCAGGTATTTTGTTCTCCAGGAACTACCCCATCTGGAATTGGGTTTGTTTGCTTCGCCATTTCTCACTATCACGCTTGCTGCCATGATAGAGCCTTGTTTGGCCTGTCTCTATAGACTTCTCTACGCAGAGTCTAGCACTACAGAGGCAGATACCGGCGGGACCAATGGGAGGTAAAGGCTTCATTGAATGTCTTCACTTTGACATTCAGAGCACTGGGCAGAAATCACATTGCGTCAAAACCCGCCTCGGGTCTTCGCAATGCTTTGTTTTAAATAAACAGTCGGATTCCCCTGGTCCGCACCAGTTCTAAGGCAGCTGCTAGGCATCGGCCAAAGTAGAACGCCAGCCCGCACCCTTGGGTAGCGGGCACAGGGAGAGGTGACCCCCGCAGCTGGGGCAATCCACAGGAAGGGCCCGGCTCGCGTCCAGAGTCGCCGCTGCCCCGGATGTCGCCTCATCCAGCCGCGGCACGCTCCCAGCCCCGCTTAGCATCCCAGCGGGACCAATCCAACCCTTAGAGCCAATCCTTATAAGGAAGTTACAGATCTGACTTGCCGACTTCCCTTACCTACAGTGTTCCAACATGCCAGAGGCTGTTCTCCTTGGAGACCTGCGGCGGATATGGGTACGATTCAGAAAAGGGGGTGGTGATGAACAGAGTGTCTGAATTAAGCAGACCACTCTTACCCAGTCCAAAGATCAGGGCTTGATCCATCACCGTTATTTATCTCACTACACCATCCCAGCTCAGAACCTGGCTATCAGCAAATCAGTCTGTCTCTGGCCCAGTGCATCATGGGAACAGGGCAGACTAAACTACCAAGCCAATTCTTCACCAGAAAGGAGACAAGCTACCGGGGACCGGTTTGTGGCATTTCAGCCTTCTTTGGCCCGGCTTGCTTGAATCCTGATGGTGCAGTGAGAAAGGGACTCATGTCTGAGTATACCCTGCCACACCTATAGTGGCCAAAAATGATTCAGAAAAGGGGGTGGTGATGAACAGAGTGTCTGAATTAAGCAGACCACTCTTACCCAGTCCAAAGATCAGGGCTTGATCCATCACCGTTATTTATCTCACTACACCATCCCAGCTCAGAACCTGGCTATATGCAAATCAGTCTGTCCCTGGCCCAGTGCATCATGGGAACAGGGCAGACTAAACTACCAAGCCAATTCTTCACCAGAAAGGAGACAAGCTACCGGGGACCGGTTTCTGGCATTTTAGCCTTCTTCGGCCCGGCTTGCTTGAATCCTGATGGTGCAGTGAGAAAGGGACTCATGTCTGAGTATACCCTGCCACACATATAGTGGCCAAAAACGATTCAGAAAAGGGGGTGGTGATGAACAGAGTGTCTGAATTAAGCAGACCACTCTTACCCAGTCCAAAGATCAGGGCTTGATCCATCACCATTATTTATCTCACTACACCATCCCAGCTCAGAACCTGGCTATATGCAAATCAGTCTGTCCCTGGCCCAGTGCATCATGGGAACAGGGCAGACTAAACTACCAAGCCAATTCTTCACCAGAAAGGAGACAAGCTACCGGGGACCGGTTTCTGGCATTTAAGCCTTCTTTGGCCCGGCTTGCTTGAATCCTGATGGTGCAGTGAAAAAGGGACTCATGTCTTAGTATACCCTGCCACACCTATAGTGGCCAAAAACGATTCAGAAAAGGGGGTGGTGATGAACAGAGTGTCTGAATTAAGCAGACCGCTCTTACCCAGTCCAAAGATCAGGTCTTGATCCATCACTGTTATTTATCTCACTACACCATCCCAGCTCAGAACCTGGCTATATGCAAATCAGTCTGTCCCTGGCCCAATGCATCATGGGAACAGGGCAGACTAAACTACCAAGCCAATTCTTCACCAGAAAGGAGACAAGCTACCGGGGACCGGTTTCTGGCATTTCAGCCTTCTTCGGCCCGGCTTGCTTGAATCCTGATGGTGCAGTGAGAAAGGGACTCATGTCTGAGTATACCCTGCCACACCTATAGTGGCCAAAAACGATTCAGTAAAGGAGGTGGTGATGAACAGAGTGTCTGAATTAAGCAGACCACTCTTACCCAGTCCAAAGATCAGGGCTTGATCCATCACCGTTATTTATCTCACTACACCATCCCAGCTCAGAACCTGGCTATATGCAAATCAGTCTGTCCCTGGCCCAGTGCATCATGGGAACAGGGCAGACTAAACTACCAAGCCAATTCTTCACCAGAAAGGAGACAAGCTACCGGGGACCGGTTTCTGGCATTTCAGCCTTCTTCGGCCCGGCTTGCTTGAATCCTGATGGTGCAGTGAGAAAGGGACTCATGTCTGAGTATACCCTGCCACACCTATAGTGACCAACAACGATTCAGAAAAGGGGGTGGTGATGAACAGAGTGTCTGAATTAAGCAGACCACTCTTACCCAGTCCAAAGATCAGGGCTTGATCCATCACCGTTATTTATCTCACTACACCATCCCAGCTCAGAACCTGGCGATATGCAAATCAGTCTGTCCCTGGCCCAGTGCATCATGGGAACAGGGCAGACTAAACTACCAAGCCAATTCTTCACCAGAAAGGAGACAAGCTACCGGGGACCGGTTTCTGGCATTTCAGCCTTCTTCGGCCCGGCTTGCTTGAATCCTGATGGTGCAGTGAGAAAGGGACTCATGTCTGAGTATACCCTGCCACACCTATAGTGGCCAAAAACGATTCAGAAAAGGGGGTGGTGATGAACAGAGTGTCTGAATTAAGCAGACCACTCTTACCCAGTCCAAAGATCAGGGCTTGATCCATCACCGTTATTTATCTCACTACACCATCCCAGCTCAGAACCTGGCTATATGCCAATCAGTCTGTCCCTGGCCCAGTGCATCATGGGAACAGGGCAGACTAAACTACCAAGCCAATTCTTCACCAGAAAGGAGACAAGCTACCGGGGACCGGTTTCTGGCATTTCAGCCTTCTTCGGCCCGGCTTGCTTGAATCCTGATGGTGCAGTGAGAAAGGGACTCATGTCTGAGTATACCCTGCCACACCTATAGTGGCCAAAAACGATTCAGAAAAGGGGGTGGTGATGAACAGAGTGTCTGAATTAAGCAGACCACTCTTACCCAGTACAAAGATCAGGGCTTGATCCATCACCGTTATTTATCTCACTACACCATCCCAGCTCAGAACCTGGCTATATGCAAATCAGTCTGTCCCTGGCCCAGTGCATCATGGGAACAGGGCAGACTAAACTACCAAGCCAAATTTTCACCAGAAAGGAGACAAGCTACCGGGGACCGGTTTCTGGCATTTCAGCCTTCTTCGGCCTGGCTTGCTTGAATCCTGATGGTGCAGTGAGAAAGGGACTCATGTCTGAGTATACCCTGCCACACCTATAGTGGCCAAAAACGATTCAGAAAAGGGGGTGGTGATGAACAGAGTGTCTGAATTAAGCAGACCACTCTTACCCAGTCCAAAGATCAGGGCTTGATCCATCACCGTTATTTATCTCACTACACCATCCCAGCTCAGAACCTGGCTATATGCAAATCAGTCTGTCCCTGGCCCAGTGCATCATGGGAACAGGGCAGACTAAACTACCAAGCCAATTCTTCACCAGAAAGGAGACAAGCTAGCGGGGACCGGTTTCTGGCATTTCAGCCTTCTTCGGCCCGGCTTGCTTGAATCCTGATGGTGCAGTGAGAAAGGGACTCATGTCTGAGTATACCCTGCCACATCTATAGTGGCCAAAAAGGATTCCGAAAAGGGGGTGGTGATGAACAGAGTGTCTGAATTAAGCAGACCACTCTTACCCAGTCCAAAGATCAGGGCTTGATCCATCACCGTTATTTATCTCACTACACCATCCCAGCTCAGAACCTGGCTATATGCAAATCAGTCGGTCCCTGGCCCAGTGCATCATGGGAACAGGGCAGACTAAACTACCAAGCCAATTCTTCACCAGGAAGGAGACAAGCTACCGGGGACCGGTTTCCGGCATTTCAGCCTTCTTCGGCCCGGCTTGCTTGAATCCTGATGGTGCAGTGAGAAAGGGACTCATGTCTGAGTATACCCTGCCACACCTATAGTGGCCAAAAACGATTCAGAAAAGGGGGTGGTGATGAACAGAGTGTCTGAATTAAGCAGACCACTCTTACCCAGTCCAAAGATCAGGGCTTGATCCATCACCGTTATTTATCTCACTACACCATCCCAGCTCAGAACCTGGCTATATGCAAATCAGTCTGTCCCTGGCCCAGTGCATCATGGGAACAGGGCAGACTAAACTACCAAGCCAATTCTTCACCAGAAAGGAGACAAGCTACCGGGGACCGGTTTCTGGCATTTCAGCCTTCTTCGGCCCGGCTTGCTTGAATCCTGATGGTGCAGTGAGAAAGGGACTCATGTCTGAGTATACCCTGCCACACCTATAGTGGCCAAAAACGATTTAGAAAAGGGGGTGGTGATGAACAGAGTGTCTGAATTAAGCAGACCACTCTTACCCAGTCCAAAGATCAGGGCTTGATCCATCACCGTTATTTATCTCACTACACCATCCCAGCTCAGAACCTGGCGATATGCAAATCAGTCTGTCCCTGGCCCAGTGCATCATGGGAACAGGGCAGACTAAACTACCAAGCCAATTCTTCACCAGAAAGGAGACAAGCTACCGGGGACCGGTTTCTGGCATTTTAGCCTTCTTCGGCCCGGCTTGCTTGAATCCTGATGGTGCAGTGAGAAAGGGACTCATGTCTGAGTATACCCTGCCACACATATAGTGGCCAAAAACGATTCAGAAAAGGGGGTGGTGATGAACAGAGTGTCTGAATTAAGCAGACCACTCTTACCCAGTCCAAAGATCAGGGCTTGATCCATCACCATTATTTATCTCACTACACCATCCCAGCTCAGAACCTGGCTATATGCAAATCAGTCTGTCCCTGGCCCAGTGCATCATGGGAACAGGGCAGACTAAACTACCAAGCCAATTCTTCACCAGAAAGGAGACAAGCTACCGGGGACCGGTTTCTGGCATTTCAGCCTTCTTCGGCCCGGCTTGCTTGAATCCTGATGGTGCAGTGAGAAAGGGACTCATGTCTGAGTATACCCTGCCACACCTATAGTGGCCAAAAATGATTCAGAAAAGGGGGTGGTGATGAACAGAGTGTCTGAATTAAGCAGACCACTCTTACCCAGTCCAAAGATCAGGGCTTGATCCATCACCGTTATTTATCTCACTACACCATCCCAGCTCAGAACCTGGCTATATGCAAATCAGTCTGTCCCTGGCCCAGTGCATCATGGGAACAGGGCAGACTAAACTACCAAGCCAATTCTTCACCAGAAAGGAGACAAGCTACCGGGGACCGGTTTCTGGCATTTTAGCCTTCTTCGGCCCGGCTTGCTTGAATCCTGATGGTGCAGTGAGAAAGGGACTCATGTCTGAGTATACCCTGCCACACATATAGTGGCCAAAAACGATTCAGAAAAGGGGGTGGTGATGAACAGAGTGTCTGAATTAAGCAGACCACTCTTACCCAGTCCAAAGATCAGGGCTTGATCCATCACCATTATTTATCTCACTACACCATCCCAGCTCAGAACCTGGCTATATGCAAATCAGTCTGTCCCTGGCCCAGTGCATCATGGGAACAGGGCAGACTAAACTACCAAGCCAATTCTTCACCAGAAAGGAGACAAGCTACCGGGGACCGGTTTCTGGCATTTAAGCCTTCTTTGGCCCGGCTTGCTTGAATCCTGATGGTGCAGTGAAAAAGGGACTCATGTCTTAGTATACCCTGCCACACCTATAGTGGCCAAAAACGATTCAGAAAAGGGGGTGGTGATGAACAGAGTGTCTGAATTAAGCAGACCGCTCTTACCCAGTCCAAAGATCAGGTCTTGATCCATCACTGTTATTTATCTCACTACACCATCCCAGCTCAGAACCTGGCTATATGCAAATCAGTCTGTCCCTGGCCCAATGCATCATGGGAACAGGGCAGACTAAACTACCAAGCCAATTCTTCACCAGAAAGGAGACAAGCTACCGGGGACCGGTTTCTGGCATTTCAGCCTTCTTCGGCCCGGCTTGCTTGAATCCTGATGGTGCAGTGAGAAAGGGACTCATGTCTGAGTATACCCTGCCACACCTATAGTGGCCAAAAACGATTCAGTAAAGGAGGTGGTGATGAACAGAGTGTCTGAATTAAGCAGACCACTCTTACCCAGTCCAAAGATCAGGGCTTGATCCATCACCGTTATTTATCTCACTACACCATCCCAGCTCAGAACCTGGCTATATGCAAATCAGTCTGTCCCTGGCCCAGTGCATCATGGGAACAGGGCAGACTAAACTACCAAGCCAATTCTTCACCAGAAAGGAGACAAGCTACCGGGGACCGGTTTCTGGCATTTCAGCCTTCTTCGGCCCGGCTTGCTTGAATCCTGATGGTGCAGTGAGAAAGGGACTCATGTCTGAGTATACCCTGCCACACCTATAGTGACCAAAAACGATTCAGAAAAGGGGGTGGTGATGAACAGAGTGTCTGAATTAAGCAGACCACTCTTACCCAGTCCAAAGATCAGGGCTTGATCCATCACCGTTATTTATCTCACTACACCATCCCAGCTCAGAACCTGGCGATATGCAAATCAGTCTGTCCCTGGCCCAGTGCATCATGGGAACAGGGCAGACTAAACTACCAAGCCAATTCTTCACCAGAAAGGAGACAAGCTACCGGGGACCGGTTTCTGGCATTTCAGCCTTCTTCGGCCCGGCTTGCTTGAATCCTGATGGTGCAGTGAGAAAGGGACTCATGTCTGAGTATACCCTGCCACACCTATAGTGGCCAAAAACGATTCAGAAAAGGGGGTGGTGATGAACAGAGTGTCTGAATTAAGCAGACCACTCTTACCCAGTCCAAAGATCAGGGCTTGATCCATCACCGTTATTTATCTCACTACACCATCCCAGCTCAGAACCTGGCTATATGCAAATCAGTCTGTCCCTGGCCCAGTGCATCATGGGAACAGGGCAGACTAAACTACCAAGCCAATTCTTCACCAGAAAGGAGACAAGCTACCGGGGACCGGTTTCTGGCATTTCAGCCTTCTTCGGCCCGGCTTGCTTGAATCCTGATGGTGCAGTGAGAAAGGGACTCATGTCTGAGTATACCCTGCCACACCTATAGTGGCCAAAAACGATTCAGAAAAGGGGGTGGTGATGAACAGAGTGTCTGAATTAAGCAGACCACTCTTACCCAGTACAAAGATCAGGGCTTGATCCATCACCGTTATTTATCTCACTACACCATCCCAGCTCAGAACCTGGCTATATGCAAATCAGTCTGTCCCTGGCCCAGTGCATCATGGGAACAGGGCAGACTAAACTACCAAGCCAAATTTTCACCAGAAAGGAGACAAGCTACCGGGGACCGGTTTCTGGCATTTCAGCCTTCTTCGGCCTGGCTTGCTTGAATCCTGATGGTGCAGTGAGAAAGGGACTCATGTCTGAGTATACCCTGCCACACCTATAGTGGCCAAAAACGATTCAGAAAAGGGGGTGGTGATGAACAGAGTGTCTGAATTAAGCAGACCACTCTTACCCAGTCCAAAGATCAGGGCTTGATCCATCACCGTTATTTATCTCACTACACCATCCCAGCTCAGAACCTGGCTATATGCAAATCAGTCTGTCCCTGGCCCAGTGCATCATGGGAACAGGGCAGACTAAACTACCAAGCCAATTCTTCACCAGAAAGGAGACAAGCTACCGGGGACCGGTTTCTGGCATTTCAGCCTTCTTCGGCCCGGCTTGCTTGAATCCTGATGGTGCAGTGAGAAAGGGACTCATGTCTGAGTATACCCTGCCACATCTATAGTGGCCAAAAAGGATTCCAAAAAGGGGGTGGTGATGAACAGAGTGTCTGAATTAAGCAGACCACTCTTACCCAGTCCAAAGATCAGGGCTTGATCCATCACCGTTATTTATCTCACTACACCATCCCAGCTCAGAACCTGGCTATATGCAAATCAGTCGGTCCCTGGCCCAGTGCATCATGGGAACAGGGCAGACTAAACTACCAAGCCAATTCTTCACCAGGAAGGAGACAAGCTACCGGGGACCGGTTTCCGGCATTTCAGCCTTCTTCGGCCCGGCTTGCTTGAATCCTGATGGTGCAGTGAGAAAGGGACTCATGTCTGAGTATACCCTGCCACACCTATAGTGGCCAAAAATGATTCAGAAAAGGGGGTGGTGATGAACAGAGTGTCTGAATTAAGCAGACCACTCTTACCCAGTCCAGAGATCAGGGCTTGATCCATCACCGTTATTTATCTCACTACACCATCCCAGCTCAGAACCTGGCTATATGCAAATCAGTCTGTCCCTGGCCCAGTGCATCATGGGAACAGGGCAGACTAAACTACCAAGCCAATTCTTCACCAGAAAGGAGACAAGCTACCGGGGACCGGTTTCTGGCATTTCAGCCTTCTTCGGCCCGGCTTGCTTGAATCCTGATGGTGCAGTGAGAAAGGGACTCATGTCTGAGTATACCCTGCCACACCTATAGTGGCCAAAAACGATTTAGAAAAGGGGGTGGTGATGAACAGAGTGTCTGAATTAAGCAGACCACTCTTACCCAGTCCAAAGATCAGGGCTTGATCCATCACCGTTATTTATCTCACTACACCATCCCAGCTCAGAACCTGGCGATATGCAAATCAGTCTGTCCCTGGCCCAGTGCATCATGGGAACAGGGCAGACTAAACTACCAAGCCAATTCTTCACCAGAAAGGAGACAAGCTACCGGGGACCGGTTTCTGGCATTTTAGCCTTCTTCGGCCCGGCTTGCTTGAATCCTGATGGTGCAGTGAGAAAGGGACTCATGTCTGAGTATACCCTGCCACACATATAGTGGCCAAAAACGATTCAGAAAAGGGGGTGGTGATGAACAGAGTGTCTGAATTAAGCAGACCACTCTTACCCAGTCCAAAGATCAGGGCTTGATCCATCACCATTATTTATCTCACTACACCATCCCAGCTCAGAACCTGGCTATATGCAAATCAGTCTGTCCCTGGCCCAGTGCATCATGGGAACAGGGCAGACTAAACTACCAAGCCAATTCTTCACCAGAAAGGAGACAAGCTACCGGGGACCGGTTTCTGGCATTTAAGCCTTCTTTGGCCCGGCTTGCTTGAATCCTGATGGTGCAGTGAAAAAGGGACTCATGTCTTAGTATACCCTGCCACACCTATAGTGGCCAAAAACGATTCAGAAAAGGGGGTGGTGATGAACAGAGTGTCTGAATTAAGCAGACCGCTCTTACCCAGTCCAAAGATCAGGTCTTGATCCATCACTGTTATTTATCTCACTACACCATCCCAGCTCAGAACCTGGCTATATGCAAATCAGTCTGTCCCTGGCCCAATGCATCATGGGAACAGGGCAGACTAAACTACCAAGCCAATTCTTCACCAGAAAGGAGACAAGCTACCGGGGACCGGTTTCTGGCATTTCAGCCTTCTTCGGCCCGGCTTGCTTGAATCCTGATGGTGCAGTGAGAAAGGGACTCATGTCTGAGTATACCCTGCCACACCTAAAGTGGCCAAAAACGATTCAGTAAAGGAGGTGGTGATGAACAGAGTGTCTGAATTAAGCAGACCACTCTTACCCAGTCCAAAGATCAGGGCTTGATCCATCACCGTTATTTATCTCACTACACCATCCCAGCTCAGAACCTGGCTATATGCAAATCAGTCTGTCCCTGGCCCAGTGCATCATGGGAACAGGGCAGACTAAACTACCAAGCCAATTCTTCACCAGAAAGGAGACAAGCTACCGGGGACCGGTTTCTGGCATTTCAGCCTTCTTCGGCCCGGCTTGCTTGAATCCTGATGGTGCAGTGAGAAAGGGACTCATGTCTGAGTATACCCTGCCACACCTATAGTGACCAAAAACGATTCAGAAAAGGGGGTGGTGATGAACAGAGTGTCTGAATTAAGCAGACCACTCTTACCCAGTCCAAAGATCAGGGCTTGATCCATCACCGTTATTTATCTCACTACACCATCCCAGCTCAGAACCTGGCGATATGCAAATCAGTCTGTCCCTGGCCCAGTGCATCATGGGAACAGGGCAGACTAAACTACCAAGCCAATTCTTCACCAGAAAGGAGACAAGCTACCGGGGACCGGTTTCTGGCATTTCAGCCTTCTTCGGCCCGGCTTGCTTGAATCCTGATGGTGCAGTGAGAAAGGGACTCATGTCTGAGTATACCCTGCCACACCTATAGTGGCCAAAAACGATTCAGAAAAGGGGGTGGTGATGAACAGAGTGTCTGAATTAAGCAGACCACTCTTACCCAGTCCAAAGATCAGGGCTTGATCCATCACCGTTATTTATCTCACTACACCATCCCAGCTCAGAACCTGGCTATATGCAAATCAGTCTGTCCCTGGCCCAGTGCATCATGGGAACAGGGCAGACTAAACTACCAAGCCAATTCTTCACCAGAAAGGAGACAAGCTACCGGGGACCGGTTTCTGGCATTTCAGCCTTCTTCGGCCCGGCTTGCTTGAATCCTGATGGTGCAGTGAGAAAGAGACTCATGACTGAGTATACCCTGCCACACCTATAGTGGCCAAAAACGATTCAGAAAAGGGGGTGGTGATGAACAGAGTGTCTGAATTAAGCAGACCACTCTTACCCAGTACAAAGATCAGGGCTTGATCCATCATCGTTATTTATCTCACTACACCATCCCAGCTCAGAACCTGGCTATATGCAAATCAGTCTGTCCCTGGCCCAGTGCATCATGGGAACAGGGCAGACTAAACTACCAAGCCAAATTTTCACCAGAAAGGAGACAAGCTACCGGGGACCGGTTTCTGGCATTTCAGCCTTCTTCGGCCTGGCTTGCTTGAATCCTGATGGTGCAGTGAGAAAGGGACTCATGTCTGAGTATACCCTGCCACACCTATAGTGGCCAAAAACGATTCAGAAAAGGGGGTGGTGATGAACAGAGTGTCTGAATTAAGCAGACCACTCTTACCCAGTCCAAAGATCAGGGCTTGATCCATCACCGTTATTTATCTCACTACACCATCCCAGCTCAGAACCTGGCTATATGCAAATCAGTCTGTCCCTGGCCCAGTGCATCATGGGAACAGGGCAGACTAAACTACCAAGCCAATTCTTCACCAGAAAGGAGACAAGCTACCGGGGACCGGTTTCTGGCATTTCAGCCTTCTTCGGCCCGGCTTGCTTGAATCCTGATGGTGCAGTGAGAAAGGGACTCATGTCTGAGTATACCCTGCCACATCTATAGTGGCCAAAAAGGATTCCGAAAAGGGGGTGGTGATGAACAGAGTGTCTGAATTAAGCAGACCACTCTTACCCAGTCCAAAGATCAGGGCTTGATCCATCACCGTTATTTATCTCACTACACCATCCCAGCTCAGAACCTGGCTATATGCAAATCAGTCGGTCCCTGGCCCAGTGCATCATGGGAACAGGGCAGACTAAACTACCAAGCCAATTCTTCACCAGGAAGGAGACAAGCTACCGGGGACCAGTTTCCGGCATTTCAGCCTTCTTCGGCCCGGCTTGCTTGAATCCTGATGGTGCAGTGAGAAAGGGACTCATGTCTGAGTATACCCTGCCACACCTATAGTGGCCAAAAACGATTCAGAAAAGGGGGTGGTGATGAACAGAGTGTCTGAATTAAGCAGACCACTCTTACCCAGTCCAAAGATCAGGGCTTGATCCATCACCGTTATTTATCTCACTACACCATCCCAGCTCAGAACCTGGCTAGATGCAAATCAGTCTGTCCCTGGCCCAGTGCATCATGGGAACAGGGCAGACTAAACTACCAAGCCAATTCTTCACCAGAAAGGAGACAAGCTACCGGGGACCGGTTTCTGGCATTTCAGCCTTCTTCGGCCCGGCTTGCTTGAATCCTGATGGTGCAGTGAGAAAGGGACTCATGTCTGAGTATACCCTGCCACACCTATAGTGGCCAAAAACGATTTAGAAAAGGGGGTGGTGATGAACAGAGTGTCTGAATTAAGCAGACCACTCTTACCCAGTCCAAAGATCAGGGCTTGATCCATCACCGTTATTTATCTCACTACACCATCCCAGCTCAGAACCTGGCGATATGCAAATCAGTCTGTCCCTGGCCCAGTGCATCATGGGAACAGGGCAGACTAAACTACCAAGCCAATTCTTCACCAGAAAGGAGACAAGCTACCGGGGAACGGTTTCTGGCATTTCAGCCTTCTTCGGCCCGGCTTGCTTGAATCCTGATGGTGCAGTGAGAAAGGGACTCATGTCTGAGTATACCCTGCCACACCTATAGTGGCCAAAAACGATTCAGAAAAGGGGGTGGTGATGAACAGAGTGTCTGAATTAGGCAGACCACTCTTACCCAGTCCAAAGATCAGGGCTTGATCCATCACCGTTATTTATCTCACTACACCATCCCAGCTCAGAACCTGGCTATATGCAAATCAGTCTGTCCCTGGCCCAGTGCATCATGGGAACAGGGCAGACTAAACTACCAAGCCAATTCTTCACCAGAAAGGAGACAAGCTACGGGGGACCGGTTTCTGGCATTTCAGCCTTCTTCGGCCCAGCTTGCTTGAATCCTGATGGTGCAGTGAGAAAGGGACTCATGTCTGAGTATACCCTGCCACACCTATAGTGGCCAAAAACGATTCAGAAAAGGGGGTGGTGATGAACAGAGTGTCTGAATTAAGCAGACCACTCTTACCCAGTCCAAAGATCAGGGCTTGATCCATCACCGTTATTTATTTCACTACACCATCCCAGCTCAGAACCTGGCTATATGCAAATCAGTCTGTCCCTGGCCCAGTGCATCATGGGAACAGGGCAGACTAAACTACCAAGCCAATTCTTCACCAGAAAGGAGACAAGCTACCGGGGACCGGTTTCTGGCATTTCAGCCTTCTTCGGCCCGGCTTGCTTGAATCCTGATGGTGCAGTGAGAAAGGGACTCATGTCTGAGTATACCCTGCCACACCTATAGTGGCCAAAAAAACGATTCAGAAAAGGGGGTGGTGATGAACAGAGTGTCTGAATTAAGCAGACCACTCTTACCCAGTCCAAAGATCAGGGCTTGATCCATCACCGTTATTTATCTCACTACACCATCCCAGCTCAGAACCTGGCTATATGCAAATCAGTCTGTCCCTGGCCCAGTGCATCATGGGAACAGGGCAGACTAAACTACCAAGCCAATTCTTCACAAGAAATGAGACAAGCTACCGGGGACCGGTTTCTGGCATTTCAGCCTTCTTCGGCCCGGCTTGCTTGAATCCTGATGGTGCAGTGAGAAAGGGACTCATGTCTGAGTATACCCTGCCACACCTATAGTGGCCAAAAACGATTCAGAAAAGGGGGTGGTGATGAACAGAGTGTCTGAATTAAGCAGACCACTCTTACCCAGTCCAAAGATCAGGGCTTGATCCATCACCGTTATTTATCTCACTACACCATCCCAGCTCAGAACCTGGCTATATGCAAATCAGTCTGTCCCTGGCCCAGTGCATCATGGGAACAGGGCAGACTAAACTACCAAGCCAATTCTTCACCAGAAAGGAGACAAGCTACCGGGGACCGGTTTCTGGCATTTCAGCCTTCTTCGGCCCGGCTTGCTTGAATCCTGATGGTGCAGTGAGAAAGGGACTCATGTCTGAGTATACCCTGCCACACCTATAGTGGCCAAAAACGATTCAGAAAAGGGGGTGGTGATGAACTGAGTGTCTGAATTAAGCAGACCACTCTTACCCAGTCCAAAGATCAGGGCTTGATCCATCACCGTTATTTATCTCACTACACCATCCCAGCTCAGAACCTGGCTATATGCAAATCAGTCTGTCCCTGGCCCAGTGCATCATGGGAACAGGGCAGACTAAACTACCAAGCCAATTCTTCACCAGAAAGGAGACAAGCTACCGGGGACCGGTTTCTGGCATTTCAGCCTTCTTCGGCCCGGCTTGCTTGAATCCTGATGGTGCAGTGAGAAAGGGACTCATGTCTGAGTATATCCTGCCACACCTATAGTGGCCAAAAACGATTCAGAAAAGGGGGTGGTGATGAACAGAGTGTCTGAATTAAGCAGACCACTCTTACCCAGTCCAAAGATCAGGGCGTGATCCATCACCGTTATTTATCTCACTACACCATCCCAGCTCAGAACCTGGCTATATGCAAATCAGTCTGTCCCTGGCCCAGTGCATCATGGGAACAGGGCAGACTAAACTACCAAGCCAATTCTTCACCAGAAAGGAGACAAGCTACCGGGGACCGGTTTCTGGCATTTCAGCCTTCTTCGGCCCGGCTTGCTTGAATCCTGATGGTGCAGTGAGAAAGGGACTCATGTCTGAGTATACCCTGCCACACCTATAGTGGCCAAAAACGATTCAGAAAAGGGGGTGGTGATGAACAGAGTGTCTGAATTAAGCAGACCACTCTTACCCAGTCCAAAGATCAGGGCTTGATCCATCACCGTTATTTATCTCACTACACCATCCCAGCTCAGAACCTGGCTATATGCAAATCAGTCTGTCCCTGGCCCAGTGCATCATGGGAACAGGGCAGACTAAACTACCAAGCCAATTCTTCACCAGAAAGGAGACAAGCTACGGGGGACCGGTTTCTGGCATTTCAGCCTTCTTCGGCCCAGCTTGCTTGAATCCTGATGGTGCAGTGAGAAAGGGACTCATGTCTGAGTATACCCTGCCACACCTATAGTGGCCAAAAACGATTCAGAAAAGGGGGTGGTGATGAACAGAGTGTCTGAATTAAGCAGACCACTCTTACCCAGTCCAAAGATCAGGGCTTGATCCATCACCGTTATTTATTTCACTACACCATCCCAGCTCAGAACCTGGCTATATGCAAATCAGTCTGTCCCTGGCCCAGTGCATCATGGGAACAGGGCAGACTAAACTACCAAGCCAATTCTTCACCAGAAAGGAGACAAGCTACCGGGGACCGGTTTCTGGCATTTCAGCCTTCTTCGGCCCGGCTTGCTTGAATCCTGATGGTGCAGTGAGAAAGGGACTCATGTCTGAGTATACCCTGCCACACCTATAGTGGCCAAAAAAACGATTCAGAAAAGGGGGTGGTGATGAACAGAGTGTCTGAATTAAGCAGACCACTCTTACCCAGTCCAAAGATCAGGGCTTGATCCATCAACGTTATTTATCTCACTACACCATCCCAGCTCAGAACCTGGCTATATGCAAATCAGTCTGTCCCTGGCCCAGTGCATCATGGGAACAGGGCAGAATAAACTACCAAGCCAATTCTTCACCAGAAAGGAGACAAGCTACCGGGGATATGGGTACGGCCCGGCGCGAGATGTACACCATCTCCCCCGGATTTTCAAGGAACATCGAGAGCTTACCGGACGCCGGAGGAACCGCGATGCTTTCCAAGGCTCATTCCCCTCTCTCGGGGTGAACCCATTCCAGGGCGCCCTGCCCTTCACAAAGAAAAGAGAACTCTCCCTGGGGCTCCCGCGGGCTTCTCCGGGATCCTTTGCGTTACCGCACTGCACGCCGCGAGGGCGCCCGTCTTCGCCATTCCGAATTCGGGGATCTGAACCCGACTCCCTTTCGATAGCCTGAGGGCAAAAGAGGCCATTGCCCATCCTTTCCGAACGGCGCTCACCCATCTCTGAGGACCGACTGACATATGTATGTTGAACTGCGGTTCACATGGAGCCCTTCTCCACTTAAGCCTTCAAAGTTCTCTTTTGAATATTTGCTGCTTCCACCAAGATCTGCACATGCGGTGGCTTCACCCGGGCCCTTGCCCTGGGCTTCCGTGCTGACCGCAGTGGCCCTCCTACTCATCACGGCTTAGCCCCCGCGGCTCTCAGCACCGGCGACGTACGGGTATGGGCCCAACACTCCAGCACTATCCATTTTCAGGGCTAGTTGATTCGTCTAGTGAGTTGTTACACACTCCTTAGAGTATTCCGACTTCCATGGCCACTGATCTGCTGTCTATATCAACCAACAGCTTTTCTGGGGTCTGATGAGCGTCGGCATCAGGCACCTTAACCCGGCGTTCAGTTCATCCCACAGCGCCAGTTCTGCTTACCAAAGGTGGCCCACTAGGCACTCGCATTCCATGCCCGGCTCCACACCAGCGAGCTGGGCTTCTTACCCATTTAAAGTTTCAGAATAGTTTGAGATCGTTTCTGCCCCAAGACCTCTAATCATTCGCTTTACCAGATAAAACTGGAGACTCTCAGTGTGAGCTTTCCTGTCGTAAACTTCGGAGGGAACCAGCTACCGATTTGAACGTCAGGACCGCTACGTACCTCCACCAGAGTTTCCTCTGGCTTCGCCCTGCCCAGGCATAGTTATCATCTTTCTGGTCCTACGACACACACGCTTATGCTCCAACCTCCCGACAGAGCCGGCGAGACGGGCCAGTGGTGCGCCCGCCGCTGGACGCGCGGCGGGAACCCACCTCAGCCGGTGCGTGCCGCCCCTCACCTTCATTGCGCCACAGGGTTTCACTCTTCCCTCCGACTCGTGCACGTGTTAGACTCCTTGGTCCATGGTTCAAGATGGGTGGGGCGGGTGTAACCAACATTGCCGCAGACCCCTGGTGCCTGACGTGGGCCTCCCCACCTGACAGCACGACGCGGTCGAGGCGCACTGAGAACAGTCCGCCCCAGTCGACAGTTCCCGAGGGACGGCCGGGGATGGTTTCCCGTGGGAGGGTGCGGAGACAGGCGAATCTCCCACTGCCCCACAGACAAGGCATAGCTGCTGCCAGGGGGGCTGTAACACCCTTGGCCCAGAGCAGAGGGCCACCTGCCACCCCGAAGCATTCCCAGCCGACCCTGAGCCATTTGCGGCTCACTGCTACGGAGGAAAAGTGCCCTGAGGGGGGCGGTCCCGTGGAGGAGATCCGGAACTCCCGGGCCACCAACCTTCCCGCCGTGTTGAATCCTCTGTGCGGACTGCACGGACCCCACCCGTTTACCTCTCGATGGTTTCACGCCCTCTTGAACTCTCTCTTCAAAGTTCTTTATAACTTTCCCTTACGGTACTTGTTGGCTATCGGTCTCGCGCCCATATTGAGCCTTAGATGGAGTTTACCACCCGCTTAGGGCTGCATTCCCAAGCATTCCCAAGCAACCTGACTCCGAGAAGACTCGATCCCGGTGCGCTGGGGGCCAGTACCGGCTTAACACCGTCCGGGGGTGAGCCTTGATCAGAAGGACTTGGGTCCCCTGAGCGACGCACGAGGAGTCGGTCTCCTCTACAACACGTTTCCCGGGTGAGGATTCGGCGCTGGGCTCTTCCCTCTTCACTCGCTGTTACTGGGGGAATCCTGGTTAGTTTCTTTTCCTCCGCTTAGTAATGTGCTTAAATTCAGCAGGTCGCCACGTCTGATCTGAGGTCGTAGTCGGAAGAATGATGCCAGAGCGTCAAAGGAGGTTGCCAGTGAAGGCCAGGCCCCTGCCGGAGCAGGGGGCCTAGCGTTCCGGCAGCACGCTCGCCCTCTTTCCCTGGATCGGATCTGGAGTGGTTTTGCCCTCCCTGGGAAGCCGGCCGCAGAGGTGGGCATCCGAGGCGCGTGTGCACGGGCCGCCGGGGGGACACCACAGACAGCCACATGCAGTGCGCAGCTAGGCACCCCAAGACAAATCCCAGGCCGGACCGGTCACCAGACGCCTTTCTCAGGGACCAGGCGCACCGTCGGCATACATCCACGACAGGAACTGGTGAGGGACCCTGCCACAGGCGATCGGGGGGTCTGACCTTGTGGGGGGATGAAGGGGAATTGGAGCTAATCCTGAGACGGCCCCAGCCACGTCCCAGGGAAGCCCGGGGCTGGAAGGTGCGTTCGAAGTGTCGATGATCAATGTGTCCTGCAATTCACACCAATTCTCGCAGATAGCTGCATCCTTCATCGACGCTTGAGCTGAGTGATCCACCGCCAAGAGTCACAGGCAACTTTTCAAAAATGTTCGCCCACTTGCGGGCACAGGAGAAGCAGGAGGAAGGCAACACCATCTGTCCGCCGCCCGCTCGGTGAGAAGGCCCAGGTGCCCTGTTCAAGGCTTCCCCTCTGGGAGTCAGCTGCACCGTTGGGAGAAAAAAACATTGTCAGGCTCTCGGCCCGGGAGTAAAAAGGGCGAGGAATGGGACTCCCAGTGCGACGGGAGCTGGCAGCCCGCAGCCTCCGGTCCCTCCCAGGGTAACTGGGAGGGACCGCATGAGTCTTCAAACCCCTCAGCCTGGCCGCACGGGACAGGGTCAAACCAGGTACCTGGCATCGAGGGAGGATCACTCCACCTGCAAGTCAGCTGTCTGTTGCCGGGTGGCCCGAGCCATGCACCAAGCTGGCTTGTGCATCCCACTCCACCCTTGCCCATGCCAGAGGTGCCGGAAGGGAAGAGCCAGGCGGCTCCCCATCCCGCACGCCTCCCACCGAGAGGAGCCAGGGTCCCCTCGCAGGCCCTCGACCCCTTCTCTTCCAGGCTGCCCTGCCACACAAGAAGGGCCCCACCTCAGTTGCCCGGATATCGGTCTACCCGGGAGTTGGGCACAGGAAGGCCCAGCCAGCAGCATGTCCTTCTAGGAGGGGTGATACCAGCCCACTGCCATTCACTTTACCCCCACTGCGGGGTGGTGCCAGTTGAGCTTGTGTTCCATCTCAGGAGGGCGTACCGCTGTGCCCCTCCCAGAGAGGGACAGGAGACAGGCCGCCCCCATCCCCAGTTCCTCACGCAACAGTTGGGTCCTCCCCGGAGGAAGAAGCCAAATGAAAGCCTGGTCCTCACCCAAGCACCCCATGCAGCCGCAGACCGCTCCAGGCTGGCGCCGTCAGTCGCTAGACCCGCTCCCCCGTTAATGATCCTTCTGCAGGTTCACCTACAGAAACCTTGTTAAGACTTTTACTTCCTCTAGATAGTCAAGATTGATTGTCTTCTCAGCACTACACCAGGGCCATTGCCGACCCCGGCGGAGCCGATCCGAGGACCTCACTAAACCATCCAATCAGCAGTAGTGACGGGCGGTGTGTACAATGGGCAGGGACTTAATCAACGTGAGCTTATGACCCGCACTTACTAGGAATTCCTCATTCATGGGAAATAATTGCAATCCCCAATCCCTATCACAAACGCGGTTCAGCGGGTTACCCGTACCTATCAGCGAAGGGTAGACACAAGTTGATCCATTCAGTGTAGCCCGCGTGCAGCCCCAGACATCTAAGGGCATCACAGACCTGTTATTGCTCAATCTCGTGTGGCTGAATGCCATTGTCCCTCTTAGAAATTAGACCCCGACCGCTAGGGGTCGCGTAACTAGTTAGTATGGAGGAGTCTCGTTCGTTATCGGAATTAACCAGACAAATCGCTCCACCAACTAAGAACGGCCATGCACCACCACCCACAAAATTGAGAAAGAGCTATCAATTTGTCAATCGATCATAAGATTCAACTATGAGCTTTTTAACTGCAGCAACTTTAATATATGCTATTGGAGCTGGAATTACCGCGGCTGCTGGCACCAGACTTGCCCTCCATTGGATCCTCATTAAAGGATTTAAAGTGTACTCATTCCAAATACAGGGCCTCGAAAGAGTCCTGTATTGTTATTTTTCGTAACTGCCTCCCCGAGTTGGGAGTGGGTAATTTGTGCGCCTGTTGCCTTCCTTGGATGTGGTAGCCGTTTCTCAGGCTCCCTTTCCGGGATCGAACCCTGATTCCCCGTTACCCATGGTCACCATGGTAGGCACAGAAATTACCATTGAAAGTTGATAGGTCAGACATTCGAATGTATTGTCGCCTTCACGGGGTCGTGCGATCGACCCGTGGTTTTCTAGAGTCACCAAAGCGGCCGAGCAAGACCGGTTTGGTCTTCGTCTGATAAATGCATGCATCCCGGGAGGTCTGCGCTCATCGGCATGTATTAGCTCTAGGATTACCACAGTTATCCAAGTAACAGATGGAGCGATCAAAGGAGCCATAACTGATTTAAGGAGCCATTCGAAGTTTCACTGAATTGGCCTTGTGTACTTACAAAGTGCATGGCTTAATCTTTGAGACAAGCATATGCTACTGGCAGTATCAACCCAGTAGCTGCACCTGCTGACGGGGTGGGGGGCTGCATGCCCATCTCCCCAACCGGCAAACTTCGTGCACCCCTCCAGCCTGCCAGGAGAAGGAGCCCACCAGCCTGGGTAGGAGGGCTTGCTGGAGGGGTGTGCAGAGGTGCAGTCGAAAGGGCACCAGCAGGCCCAACCATCTCCCCCTGTTGTAAATTGACAGCAATGGGTTAGCATTAGCAGAAGCCATCCTGTATTTAGAAGTTATCTTATCCGTTTTGTGAAAGCCATTTTGTATTTCTGGCAGCCATTTTAAGTTGCCATGTGGAGGTGAAGACTTGGTAGTCTTCATCATCCCTCAAGTTGAATGGGGACAAAACGGAGCTGATGCTCCTAGGCCCCTCAGATCTTGCCCCCCCCTCCTTGTGGCCTCCGTGTCTGGGTCCCCCCCGTCCCCAAAAACAATATTAAGAGCCTTGGAGTGTGGCTGGACAGATCTCTGTCCTTCAACGTTCAAGCCACAAAACTATCGGCCACCTGTTTTTGCATCATGAGGATGTTAAATAAAATCTTCCCCCTCCTTCCTATGGAAGCCAAACAGGTAGCCATACAAGGTCTTATACACTCACGCCTCGATTTTAACAATGTGCTTTATCTTGGTGCCCCAGAGTACACCCTGCGTAGACTGCAGATAGTGCAGAACTGCGCAGCACGCCTACTGCTCAAAATCCCTCGTAGACAATCAGTGAGGGCCGGACTGGTTAGCCTTCACTGGCTACCGGTTCGGCAGAGGGTTCTTTTTAAAGCAATGTGCATAGCCCACCAAGCATTCTGGGACACAGGACCCAGCATTGCCCGTGACTTAGTTACTCACTACATTCCCAACAGAAGCCTTCGCTCCAGCCAGACCTTTCTAGCAGGGGCGCCAAGAATAAAAAGATCCAGATCAGGCGTAAGGACGTTCGCGTACAATGCGTCCAAAACCTGGAATACTCTGCCACTTCATCTCAGAGCTAATCCCAACCTCACTGTGTTTCGTAAACAATTAAAGACTTTCTTGTTTAATTCCCCCCATTAAACATTAGTTTCGTCCTCCTCTCTTCTCCGGTAGGTTCTGGTTACTTTAGCGCTTGGACGCCCCCGGGCAGCAAATCGCGCTTTACAAGTTCACATCTATTCTATTCTATTCTATTCTATTATATGTGCTGCCACGTGCTCACCATGTGCTCTGTCCTCTCTCAGTGTTGACTACTCTTGTAATCTGACTAGAAACAAACTATATTTAGCATCTTCCACCTTCGCACATGCCCAGAAGGGCCTAGCAAGTAGAATGCACCAACTTCTCTAGTATAACTGTCAGGCTATTTTTGCTGCTGTATGGAGAAGTAACTCTCCTCCCACTTTCTTGAGCAAGCAGATCTTGTATGCCCATCATAGTAATTTTTGCATGCTTACATGAGCCAAGACTGCCCCTTGGTCTTATGATGACTATGTAACCCTAAGCATATATAAGGCCCCAGTTTTCTGTACTCCTCAGACTGCCTCATTCAGTTGCTAAGGCTTCTGTGTGACGTAGTCTGACTCATTTGAGGTTAATAAAGATGTTCTTTTATTTTTCAGCTTCTGTGCCAATTTCTTCTTTGTTGGTTTAAAAGGACCAACTATCAGTGGGACCCCTAAGAAGGTTTTTTGATGTCTTCAAATGGCGATCCAACGTGGACCTCATCGGAGAAGTGGGTATCTGAGGGAGTGATCTTGTCAGGAGACAAAAATCTACTGAGGAGGACAGGACAGGATTCTAGTAAGGAGGTACTCTGTGCACAGAGATGTTGGGGATTCTCTGTCTCTGCAGCCCAGTATATTTCTGATCTTCCTGATTTTGATCCTCCACATGATGTCACCCCTGACTGAGAACCTTTTTGGCGTGAGTATTCTAAAAAAGACCGTTAGGTCACTCAGAACTTGGCAGTTAGAATTTGGACAACCATTTGTTTGGTAAGAGTCGTTCTGTGGCACTTGCTGTTGGTTTTGATGCCTTTAATTGGTAAGGTAGTTTAGTAACACTTACTGTGGCTTAGATTTGCCAACTTTTGATTAGTATGTATGTAATATGTAAATTGCAATTTATGTAGGCAGGTAATGAGGAGATTTTTCTCTGTTTGACTTTTTTTGAACGGCGCAACGTACGAAGAGTACCTTAAGCACTACTTTGATTATATAATATTTGCATATTTTTGCAATATTTTTGGCATGCCTGTTTCAAGCACACATCGAAGAATGTGTTGCTTTTTGGAGATGTGAATTAAATTAGCCGGCTCCCTTGAGGGAATGCCTAGATAGGTTTAGGTATAAAAACCCTTGGTGATTATGTATCCCCCTGGAATTCAAATATGGACAGAATACAAACAAGGATCCTTTTTCTGCACACATTTTTAAAAAGAGATAGGCAGAGCGATTTTTTGGTGTTCTGCCAGCCAAAGCTAGTGAATTGAGTGTATTTTGGCTTCTTGGAAATAAAACAGTTTGTTGGGCTGTTTTTTGTAGTCTTTTGGAATATTATTGAGAAGCGCTTCTTGTAAATATGACTTACAACTAGTATTTACAAATGGTTTAGTTTAAGTACAGTCTGTGGGCTGTCCTTTGTTTCTGTCTTAAGTGTTCATCTGTGGATTAAATGTGTGTTTAAATGTCTATGTGGTTCGTGGTTTTACATTGCAACTTCTGTAAGTAAATAGCTATTGCGCTCTTTGTGTAAGGATTGCTAGCCTTAAGCGCGCTGTATTGTGTGTCCTGAGTGTTTTACCCCTTCTGTATATGTCTCGAATGAGCTCAATGTGTGTTTGTGTTTTTTTTTGTTTTCATCAGTCTGTTATGCAAAATGTCATTTAATTAATATTAAATAAAAATTAGATAAAAATCCAGAAATGAACCATATGATATGCTAAAAAACTGTATGTTATTATTAAATTGATAAGAGTAAGCAATTATGCACATGCACAAACTGCCAATGCTTAAAAGATAAAATTAGAATTCCCATTCAATAGGAATAAAATAGGCCTCAAAAACGAAATTGTGTGTTTTGTAATAAATAAATAATTATAAAACATTTTCCTTAGATACATTGTATTAGATATTAACAGGCAAATACATTATCTGAGTAAATTGGATGTTGTTGAACTAAAACACATATTATAGAACAGGCATTGAAATGCCTCAGTTTTAAATAGACTGCCACTGTGCTTCCATTTTAACACTAAAAAAAATAAAAAGGTTTACACAGCAGTGTTTTAACTGCCGATTAGCAGCAGCTGTTGTTTTGATTGTAGGCCACGGAGAGACAGGAATGTTGATTCAGCCAGGATTTTGTCAGTTAAACACTGGGTAAAATCCTGCATTTCAGACTGCTGTTTTAAAAAGTTACAAAAATCAGGTTCATTATTTTGGATAACAGGAAAATGTTTAACGTAAGGATTTCCATTCTTAAAGCCTTTTTTATAAGCATATTCGTGGTTCTGATGTTAAATAATGACTGTCCTTTTAAAAAAGTGGCGCAAAACTTTTCATGTTTCAAGTTAGGCTTCTGTGCTTAGGCTTGTGAATGAATGCGTCTAAATATGATAGGCAAGAGATGCAGCTTGCTTTTCATGTGGAATTATCAAAAATGATTGTCAGCACCGAAGACACCACCCACACAATGAACACCATCCACTCTGGCTCCCCCACCGACCCCTGCCCACACCACATCTTCAACAAAGCCGACTCCATCATCGTACTCCAACCCGGAACATCATCAACAGCTCCTTCGCAACCGCCACCTTCCCGGAGAGCTGGAAACATGCCGACCTGAGCGCCCTCCTCAAGAAACCCGCTGCGGACCCCACAGGCCTGAAGAACTTCTGCACCATATCGCTCCTCCCCTTTCCAGCCAAAGTCATCGAAAAGACCGTCAACAGACCACTCTCCGCCTTCCTTGAGACCAACAGATCCCTCGACCCCTCACAGTCCAGATTCCGAGCAAACCACAGCACCGAGACCGCCCTCATCGCAGCCACCGACGACATCAGGTCCCTGCTTGACAACGGGGAAACGGCTGTCCTCATCCTCCTGGACCTCTCAGCAGCCTTCGCCACCGTCTGCCACCGCACCCTGATACAGCGCCTCAGCAACACCGGAATCCAAGGAGCGGGCCACGAGTGGATCATCTCAATCCTCGCCGGAAGAACGCAGAGAGTCCACCTCCCCCGTTCCGTTCTGCGGCCACGAAGTCATCTGCGGCTTTCCGCTAGGATCCTCACTCAGCCCCACCCTCTTCAACGTCGAAATGAGCCCTCTCGCAGCCATCGCACGCCAACACAACCTCAACATCATCTCCTACGCCGACGACACCCAACTGATCCTCTCCCTCACCAACGACCCCGCCACCGCCAAAGCCAACCTCCAGGAAGGTATGAAAGACATCGCAGAATGGATGAAGATCAGCCGTCTGAAACTGAACTCAGACAAGACGGAAGTCCTCATCCTCGGACCATCTCCCTCTGCGTGGGATGACTCCTGGTGGCCCCCTGCCCTGGGCAGCGCACCCAAACCAACGGACCACGCACGCAACCTGGGCTTTGTCCTGGACTCCTCCCTCACGATGACCAAGCAAGTGAACGCAGTCTCATCATCCTGCTTCAACATCCTGTGCATGCTCTGAAAGATCTTCCGATGGATCCCCACAGAAACCAGGAAGACGGTCACCCAGGCCCTCGTCACCAGCCGCCTGGACTACGGGAACACCCTCTATTCTGGAACCACAGCCAAACTCCAGAAAAGACTCCAGCTCATTCAGAACTCCTCAGCACGACTCATCCTGGACATCCCTCGCCGCAGCCACATCTCTGCCCACCTGAAAGACTTGCACTGGCTCCCCGTTAACAAGAGGATCACGGTCAGACTCCTCACCCACACACACAAGGCTCTCCACAACATGGGCCCGAAGTACCTCAACAGCCGCCTCACTTTCTACACAACCACCCGCCAGCTCAGATCCGCCAGCCTCGCCCTCGCCTCCGTCCCACGAATTCGGAAATCCACCATCGGAGGAAGATCTCCTACCTGGCAGCCAAGACATGGAACTCCCTCCCCACTCACCTACGGCTGACCCTGGATCACCTCTCCTTCAGGAAACAACTCAAGACCTGGCTGTTCGAGCAGTAGCGGCCCCCCCCTCAGCGCCTTGAGACCCCCACGGGTGAGTAGCACACTATACAAATTCCGTGATTGATTGATTGATTGGTTTTATTTTTATTTTTTATTAATTATGAAAAATTATTATAAAAATAAGTGCTTTTAAATTCGTTTTTTAATATTTATAAAGCGTAATACTCCTACTGTGACCTCCTAGCATTAAAATTAAATTTAAGTTGTGTTGTACCGCATAATGAGAATATTTATCATATGGAATTTCACTCTGCGCAGGCGTAAAAAACTCATTTTTATAATGGTATGTATGATTCTTTTTGATTTCTTACTCCTAGGCTATCTAGAGAACATTTCTAGGATGAATTGTATGTAAAAAATTATAGGATATTAATAAGTGCCTCAAATATCAAAGTTGAAATTGGGTAAATTTCACTATTTAAACAGCATTTTTTTCCATTTAGAGCAGTTTTTAAAGTGCCTTAGGCTTCAGTAAATGCATACATTTAGGTATAATACAAATAGCTGACTACTATATTGTTAGACAAGTATATTGCACACTGCTTATGATTGAAAATATGTATCAAAAATCAGCAAAAGGTATTCTCTTAACTGTAAACTGACAAACAGGGGAATGGGGCTGCATTCGCACACAGAATAGGACAGCTGGGAAGAGTTAAATGTCAGTTCTATATTTAGAAGCCTGGCAGGGATCCCCGAGTAAAGTTCTGCTTTGACACTTTGACATCTGAAACTTTTTGAAAGACAAGATGGCAGCGCAGGGAAAGAAGGATTGGGGTTTGGGTATTCATATTCTTTACCTCCTCAAAAGTGCTATGTACCTCCTATAACTTTATTATTGGCCAGTTGCTACACAGAGGGGTTGATAGTGTTGACAGAAGTGAAACCTGTTTCAGGTTTCCTACTGTCAAAATGGGGGAAGGAGGCTAGCTCCTCTACAAATTAAGGCTAGGTAATATGTATGTTGCTCTATCCTTTTTTCAATTTTTTTTGCTGCTTCTAAACTGTCTGTGAAATAGCAATAAGACACTTAATTGGCTATTTAGTAATACTATTTTAAAAAGTGTTAGCATTATTAAAATGAATATATATATATATGCTATGTTACTGCCCATCCTGTCTTATGTTTTAATGACAGGATAAATAGTCTAGATTGCTGTTCCCTTATTTTGACCTTTAAGGGGACTTAGATGTGGGTAGTTTTGTTCTACAAGTCTTAGGCGATAACACCATTATTGTAGTTTTGCAAGTGCATTGCTAGTTTTTTTATTAGCTAGTCTGTAGAAATAAACTGACAGTCCTTATTAGAGCTGATGTTGCATAGTTTGGATCATGAAAAGTAGAACGCAGGAAAGATGCTCATGTGATCCTTAGCAAAAAATGTTTTGAAGGAAATATTGTTTTATAGATAAGAACTCCTGTTAAAGTAGCAGCTTTAGATTTTACTGCTACTCCTATAACATGAGAGCATGGTTCTAAGCGTACAATCTAGGTGCTTTTTATTAACCGCATCGCTGCTGCGGCGATTTTTGCGCCGATTTTTGCGCTGTGCGGCATTTTTGAAATTACCGCGATACATGACGAGCTCAGCTCGTCATCAGCACACGCCACCCGTGGGTGATGACGAGCTGAGCTCGTCATCAGCATCGAAGGGGTTAAAAGGAATCATTTTAGAAGTGTCTGCAGTCCTGTACAAGTAATGTAAAGTTTATGTGCAAAAGTGTAAAACATTTCCTTTTTTGAGGGTTTTCAGATTAGTACACAGGAATACACCAATGTGAGGATTTAGAGTATGTCTGTGTTGTTTTTCTCTTTTCCTATGAGTTTAGTAAATTAATACAGACTTCCTTTGCTGCTTCGGATTGGGTGATGTTCCTTTTATACTTGCAATAGGTCCAGGCTTTTTTTTTTTTTTACTCTCTCAAAGAGAGATGAAAGTGGTTCTTGGGTGCCTTGCTAATATATGGGGCGTCCCAAGACTAGGAATTATTCTGACACTATCCTCTCTGTTGATAGACTGTTTCTGTGCCTTGCCTAAAGACCTTTTGTTCTGTCCACCAATAGATATTTGCTGCCTTACAACCATTGCCAGAGGGCCCGGACATCAGATTCAGCCTGGGTAGTCAGTGTCAGCACCAGTCCAGCTTAATGCCAAGGTGAAGGTAACCAGCACAGGCATTGCTGGCAACTAGGACCTCAGTGAAGGCGGAAGCCCTGTGATCAAATGTGTACCCCTGCCACTGTCTTGGGTGAAGGACGGGGTCACAAATCAGAAAGGAGAAGTCGTGGATCATGCCCAGCTGAGAGTCACAGACCGATCAGAATGGCGAGGAGGCTTTGCTTGACGTGACCCCTTTTGAAACAAGGGTTGCTTCAGAGATCCTAGCATCAGGCCTCTGAATCCTGGTCCTAAAGTGAATACAAGTTTGCTCCTTTGGTGGTTGGTCAAGAGGTGCCTGAGCACACTGGATGCAATGTTTTTCCCCAACGAATGAGCAGTGCGCCAGCAGAGCAAAACAGGGGTTAGGGAAGGACTTGCGATTAGGGTACAGGTGCTGTGTCTCTGGTGCCTGTTAGATTGAAGTGAAGTGCACTGCCTGAGACAATGGACAGGATCGCTAAGAGCATTTGCCTGTTGGGTGACTGCCCTATCCTGAAAGAAGAGACTTTTCCCTTGAAACTGGGCTGTGATTCTTGAGTTGCGAGTTGTGTAGCTCCACCGTGGAAACAACAAGAGCCTGCCTGTGAGGCTCAAACGGACACAGGGAGAAGACTCCCCTCTGGTTGGTTGTACATCGGCTTCAATTTCCCAAGGACAACTTCTTTTTCTTGTCAATATTGTACCCCTTTATTCGTCCCATTTTTGAGGAGGAGTAGCCCTTTGCAGCTCTTCGTCCTAATTCCTATGGCCTGTGTGGTCCTCCTGGCCCCAGATATGATTGATGTTCTAGCCCTGGTACAAAGAACATGTAACCGCCAATTGGAAAATGTTTTTATTAGATATGTGCTGTTGGCTATTCTGAAATTAAAATGAATAGTCACTGAAATGCATAGGAGCCCTGAAAATGTTTACTAGATGATTTTAGGATTTGCTTTTGCTTAGGACTAGAAAGATGATAATTCTGTTTGTAATAGTGGCCATTGCTCTCTCCTGCTATCTGTATGTTTATCATGACCCAATGCTCTGTTCTCTTTGTATTGCTGCTTATACTTATATATATTCGCTTAATGGAATGTTTAGAATGGAAAATGCCCACCTAGCAATGAATTAGGAAATTGATAAAATTATGAAAATTAATGTTCATATATTTTCTATGTTCCTACTGGATCATAGGAATGTCTTCAGCTAATGCTAAAACGGTCGTCTGTTGTAAATTGACAGCAATGGGTTAGCATTAGCAGAAGCCATCCTGTATTTAGAAATTATCTTATCCGTTTTGTGAAAGCCATTTTGTATTTCTGGCAGCCATTTTAGTTTGCCATGTGCTGCCATGTGCTCATCATGTGCTCTGTCCTCCCTCAGTGTTGACTACTCTTGTAATCTGCCTAGAAACGAACTATATTTAGCATCTTGCACCTTCGCACATGCCCAGAAGGGCCTAGCTAGTTGAATGCACCTGCTTCTCTAGTATAACTGTCAGGCTATTTTTGCTGCTGTATGGAGAAGTAACTCTCCTCACACTTTGTTGAGCAAGCAGATCTTGTATGGCCATTTAGTCATTTTTGCATGCTTACATGAGCCAAGACTGCCCCTTGGTCTTATGATGACTATGTAACCCTAAGCATATATAAGGCCCCAGTTTTCTGTACTCCTCAGACTGCCTCATTCAGTTGCTAAGGCTTCTGTGTGGCGTAATCTGAGTCATTTGAGCTTAATAAAGATGTTCTTTTATATTTCAGCTTCTGTGCCAATTTCTTCTTTGTTGGTTTAAAAGCACCAAGTATCAGTGGGACCCCTAAGAAGGTTTTTTTGATTTCTTCACCCCGTGAGGGAGAGGCGGGCAGAGTCGCAGCCTGAGGAAGACTCAGGGGTGCTGGAGCTTGGCGGCATACCCCTTGGAACAGTTGTTCCGAGCTGCTGTGGAAATGTGCTGGGCAGAGAGGGGTGACAGTGTGGTACGCGGGGCCTACAGACCTGCTGGGCAGCAGCATCCAAGGGCCTGACGCCACCCGACTCCTTCTGCTCGGGTCAGACCACTGGGGGGCACGAGTTGCCGGGGCCACTCAATCTTCGTTGCGGGGTGAAAGCTCCTTGCTTGAAACAACAGATGAGGCTGGCCAAGCAGTCCATCCCGAAACGGACCGAGAGTGCCCAATCGATCAGAGTACAGCTGGAGCAGGCCACCCTTTTCCGGTGTATGCTGGCTAAGCATCCCCTGCCTGCTCTCGGGGCAAGCAGACTCGGAGAAAAAGGACCATCGGCAAGGGGAGGAGAGGCAGGTGCGTTGGGTGGGCCTGGATGTTGCCTTCTCCTGTCTCAGCATCACCGGACCTTACGGAGGTAGAAACAAAGATCCGACGGCGGACTCCAAGTGCCACGCAGACCTCAGTGATATCAACCAAAGTATGGTCTAAATATCAATGAAATGAACGGTGTGTACAATCTGCACCTGCCGTTGAGGGGTGCAACCCGCCTGCTCGGGAGACAAAACTGGAGAAGCAATGGAGCGGTGCACTACCAAGGTGTAATGGCATGTACTAATGAAGCACAATCAATTTCTTTGCTGGTACCCTCTTTATTTAAATATATCCAAATGTAAAGAAAATAGACATCCCCTGCGCCTCTGAGCTTGGGATCCCTGACTGGGTCCAGGGGCCTTGTCGGGCCTGGGTTGGGTGCTTCGCCCTGGGCCCCATCCCCCGTCCCCGGGCCTGCTTCTCCATCAAGGGCCCAGGACAAGGGTCTAGCTGCCCCGTGCAGGCCTGCCCTGCTTGTCAAGGTGTCTCTGGGCCCCGGATCAGAGGGCCGTCATGTCCCCCTCGCAGCCTCCATGGCTGGGGCCCAGCTGGGGTCCTGGGCCACCTGTCCCCCATGCCCCGGTGCCTGTTCGCTCTTTGATTGGGGCACAGAGTGGCCAGATGGCTTCCCTTTCGTGCCCGGCCATCTGGTCGCACCTTTCCCCTCGGCCATCTGGTCGCACCGATCCCCTCTGCCATCTGGTTGTACCCAATGCTTTCCTATGGGGTGACCAGATGGCCAGGTTTCCCTGGAAGTCCTGATGACGGGCCATTTGCCTCCTCAATCCCAGCGAGGGCTCCAAGAGGTCATATACTTTTTTGTATTGGGTCCCCTCTGTCACCTCGTGTGCACGGATGACAATAAAGGGGGTAATTTTCCTCTGGATTCCTAGGGAGAGGGTCAGTCAGACCTCCGTGAGGTCCAGCGATTCTAAAGCAGGGGAAGGCAGAACATGGGCCCACCCGTGGGGGCCCCCAGGGCCTGGGTATGCACCTGCCTCTCATCCCCTTCCCCATGGTCCTTTTTCTCCGAGTTTGCTCAGGCAGACCTCCATGAGGTCCGGAGAAGCAATGGAGCGGTGCACTATCAGGGTGTAATGGCATGTAATAATGAAGCACGATCAGTTTCTTCGCTGGTACCGTCTTTATTTAAATATATCCAAATGTAAAGAAAATAGACATCAGCCAACGCGTTCCGTTCTAGGAGCGAACTTCGTCAGGGCTGGAAAAAGAACATAAGTAGCATACATAAGTGCTATGTAACATAGACAGCGAACTACCACATTATGATACTAACAAAAAATTAACATTTTTTTTGACAAAACTGCATAAACGACAAAGGGTGCTGTTAAAAAGTGGGATCAAGGCCACGCATACAGGATATTGCATTAAAGAAGACATGGGATCAAGGCCACACATATAGAATATGACAATAAAAAAGACATGAACAACAATAAGATAAAGACCTATCAGTCACCATCGGGGCGAGTCACGATCCCAGGTGCTGGTTAGGTCTGTACAGTATGACAACATATCTAAGTACATAAGGCTATTTACA
Source organism: Lissotriton vulgaris (assembly GCF_964263255.1). Taxonomy (NCBI): domain Eukaryota; kingdom Metazoa; phylum Chordata; class Amphibia; order Caudata; family Salamandridae; genus Lissotriton; species Lissotriton vulgaris. The sequence continues at coordinate 2,051,467,354 of NC_141685.1, forward strand.
GGACCTGTGCAATATACCTAGTGGAATGTAGTGGGTGGCAACGTGTCATAAAACTGAATGTAGCCTAAGTTGTAAACAACCTTGATTAAATGCAGAGAATGACATATCAAATCCATAGTGGCACAATGGTACTCCCTCTGGAGCTTTAGAAACATAAAATCTGTGGGGGTGTACTCCTAATATATATAGGTCTGATGGGACGTGGGATGATCCACATGAAAACAATATGGTGGTGGGTGGACCTTTGAAATTACAATAACTGAATCTAAGTCCCTACGCTCGGTATCAAGCAAGTGTAGTATATAAACCATATACATACCGATATAAGTATATGGCGAAAGACGTCACTAATGGTGACCTGAGGTCCAATAACCTTCAAGCTGTAGGACAGGTACACAGCACTCTGTTTAGAAAATCTACCGCATGCAACAGCATATTACACGTTGCGAGTGCACATGCACGTTCGGTGATCACCAATATCCCTTTTGGAGAGATGGTCAGAACCCGTCGTAATTGCAGTAGAGACAAGGAGTTTAGGGACAACATCACTTATATTAGATAACGTTTCATCAATAGGGGTTATGACCATCACACCTTGAGCATAGCTGAACAAAAAATATGCATTCTTCCACGAGCAGATACCCTCAAACCATCCACCGCCACAAGCAGGAGGGGGGGCAAGGCACAGGCATACATAGGGACAAGATCTCATTTTATACAAACTACACAGCACACAGTAGTAAGATCTTCCAGGCCTTCAGGAAGCATTGACACTTACTTAGGGATATTCCCAAATTGCACCCATTAATCAACCAGAAGCCTTCACTTGTGTACAGAAGGGGCCGAACATTGAGGAGAAAACTTGCCCCAGTTATGTCACCACAAAGCCCCCTGACACACTGTTACCCCCTGCACCTAAAGGGTTTTTCACCTGCACAACCTGTAATGTTTGCCCATATGGTTTTAACAGACGCAAAGAGTTTTGTTACAACACCACCAAAACATATGTGATTAAAACTTAATTAACTGTAATACACAGTATATAGTGTACACCCTAGAGTGCTCATGTGGAATGGTGTATGTGGGCAGTACAGCGCACAACCTAAAGAAAAGGATACAAGAACATCGTCATGCGCTACTTAATGACGATACGAAATACCCCATGACTGAACACTACCGCGATGTGCACAAGGGGAATAACACATTTAGATTCTGTGGCATTGACCATGCACCACCAAATAACCGGGGGGGTAACAGAGAGCTTGCACTGCGCCAGATGGAATCTAAATGGATTTCTAGACTCCAAGGTGTGACCAAAGGTCACAACACCGACCACGAGTTTCATTATTTTCTAAACTGACCTTACATACTGTCAGCCTCAGGCTCTCTATTCTTGCACACCCCTGCTGATACACGATTTCTACTTCTGCTCCGAGTTTGTGCTGTATTCAGTCAGGACTACTGGTCGGACACTGTTTCATTTTAACTTACCCATTCCAACCTGGTGCATTGCGCTTTACCTTCATCTATGGGGTGGCTTTTACCCTCCATTACGACTGTATCCTGGCGGCTGCCTTGAGGAAAGCCACTCACTCGCTCACACCCAGCGGTCTCAGTGACCTCCAAAAGCCTGGCATTGTTAGTAATGTTTGCTGGATCTCTTTTATTTATCTCTTACGGTTACCATATCACACCGCTTGGTGTTGCTGATCCACTCACTCCCAGCCTTAACTCCGATGGCCGTTTGCATATGGCGTTAGCCTTGCTTTTTAAATATTGGGTGACTGCACCTTTTTGTGCACCATATTACGTTTCCCTACGGCCGACCATTGTGGGGTTCGTTTCCTTGCCTATTTAACATTGGGTAAATGCACATTCGTGCACCACATCGGGTTTCCCAACGGCCCACCACCGTGGGGTTTGTTTCCCTAAATACCCACAATAGATTTCTTCCAATCAGGTATCTTTACTAGCTAGCTGTTTTTATACATACCTGGTTGACCGGGTATTGTTTATCTATTTTTTACACATACAATATGGTCCATCATTGTGGGGATTTTACCTTGACAGCCCCTGTGTGGTTTAGACTCCTAACAGATATCGTTACCTGACATCCTTTCTTATAGATAATTGGCCAACCGGGGTTTACTTATTTTCCATTCTAACTTTTTCCTATTTTTTCTTTTAAGGTAGCCAGGGCCTCATGCTCTCTGGTGTTTATTTCTATTACACCAGCAGGATTCCTAATGTTCCAACTAGGCGCAAAGCACACACCTTGTGCTTTCAAATTCTTCCTTCCTTTCCGTTGGATACCTTTTGTTAACTTGCTGGTTGCCAAGTTTCCGTTCAAAGAAAGACTATATGTCTCCTCTCAGCTGTCCGTGCAGGTGCCTGAAACGCAGGTTGGGACCGCACGCCTAGCATTCCAAGCGTTGGACCTGGGCCAATGCAGTCTGTCTTCCCTGCCCCTGGCTTAATTGGTGTTTTGCCCGCTTGGGATTTAAAATATAAAGGAGTCTGTTTCGGCATCTTGGTTCATTATTATGGAGGCTGACGCCGCATTTCGGTGATTACTACAGCTTGAAGGTTATTGGACCTCAGGTCACCATTAGTGACGTCTTTCGTCATATACTTATCGGTATGTATATGGTTTATATACTACACTTGCTTGATACTGAGCGTAGGGACTTAGATGAAGTTTTTGTAATTGCAAAGGTACAACCACCACCATATTGTTTTCATGTGGAACATTCCATGTTCGATCAGACCTATATGTATTACGAGTACACCATCACATATTCTATGTTTCTAAAGCTCCAGAGGGAGTACCACTGCACCACTATGGATTTGATATGTCATTCTCTGCATTTAATCAAGGGGGTTTACAACTTAGGCTACATTCAGTTTTATGACACGTTGCCACCCACTACATCCCACTAGGTATATTGCACAGGTCCTGTAAATAGCCTTCTGTACTCAGATATTTTGTCATACTGTACAGACCTAACCAGCACCTGGGACCGTGGCTCGCCCCGATGGTGACTGATAGGTCTTTATCTTATAGTTGTTCATTTCTTTTTTAATGTCATATTCTATATGTGTGGCCTTGATCCCATGTCTTTTTTAATGCAATATCCTGTATGTGTGGCCTTGATCCCACATTTTAACAGCACCCTTTATTGTTTATGCCATTTCGTCAACATTTTTTTGTCATTTTTGTTAGTATCATAATGTGGTTGTTCGCTGTCTATGTTACATAGCACTTATGTATGTTACTTATGTTCTTTTTCCAGCCCTGACGAAATTCGCTCCTAGAACGAAACGCGTTGGCTGATGTCTATTTTCTTTACATTTGGATATATTTAAATAAAGACGGTACCAACGAAGAAACTGATTATGCTTCATTATCACATGCCATTACACCCTGGTAGTGCACCGCTCCATTGCTTCTCCGGACCTCACAGAGGTCTGCCTGAGCAAACTCGGAGAAAAAGGACCATGGGGAAGGGGATGAGAGGCAGGTGCATACCCGGGCCTCTGGGGGACCCCGTGGGTAGGCCCGGGTTCTGCCTTCCCCTGCTACAGAATCGCCGGACTTCACGGAGGTCCGACTGACCCTCTGCCTAGTAATCCGGAGGAAAATTACCCCCGTTTATTGTCATCAGTTTACACGAGGTGATAGAGGGGACCCAATACGCAAAAGTACACAACCTCCTGGAGCCCTCGCTGGGATCGGGGAGGCAAATGGCCCCTTATCGGGACTTCAGGGAAGCCCGGCCATCTGGTCACCCCATAGGAAAGCATTGGGTGCGACCAGATAGCAGAGGGAATCGGTGCAACCAGATGGCCGAGGGGAAAGGTGCGACCAGATGGCCGGGCACGAAAGGGAAGCCATCTGTTCACTCTGTGCCTCAACAAAACAGTGAGCGGGCGCCGGGGCATGGGGGACCGGAGGCCCAGGAATCCAGCTGGGCCCCAGCCATGAGGCTGCGAGGGGGACCTGACGGGCCCTCCGACCCGGGGCCAGCAGACACCTTGACAAGCGGGGGAGGCCTGCATGGGACCGACAGACCCCTGTCCTGGGCCCTTGGTGGAGAAGCAGGCCTGGGGACGGGGCCTAGGGCCGGAGCACCCAACCCAGGCCCGACAAGGCCCCTGGACTCAGACGGGGCTCCCAGGCCCAGAGGCACAGGGTAAGCCTACCCGGGCACTCCGGACCCTGTCTCGGGCACCCTTCCACACGGCAGGACTGAGGACAGAGCCTAGGATGGAGAGGCCCCCTCCCTGGGGCCCTCAGGGGCCCCGGCCAGGGCTCCTGAACCCAGCAAAGTAAGGGGAGGCTCCTCGGGCAGAATGGAACCCCGTCCTGGGCCTTTGGAAGTCCGGCAGGCTGGGGGACAGAGCCTAGGGCCGGAGCACCCGTCCCAGGGCCCGGCAGGGGCCCCTGGACCCAGCCAGGGCTTCCTGGCCCAGAGGCACAGGGGAAGCCTCCCCGGGCCCGCAGGACACCATCTCAAGCACCCTGCCACACAGCAGGACTGAGAACCGAGCCTGGGGTGGGGAGGCCACCCTCCCCTGGCCCTCAGGGGCCCCAGCCAAAGCTCCTTATCCCAGCCAAGTAAGGGGAGGCTCCCTGGGCACAACGGACGGGGCCCAGGGCCGGAGCACCCAACTCAAGGCCCAGCAGGGCCCCTGGACCCAGCCGGGCTCCCAGGCCCAGAGGCGCAGGGGAAGCCTCCCCTGGCCCACCGGACACGATCCCGGGCAGCTTGCCATGCAGCAGGACGGAGGACGGAGCCCAGGATGGGGAGGCCACCCTCCCCAGACTCTCAGGGACCCAGCCGGAACTCCTGAACCCAGCCAAGTCAGGGGAGGCTCCCCGGGCACAAGGGAACCCCGTCCTGGCCCTTTGGCAGTGTGGCAGGCTGGGGGATGGGGTCCAGGGCCTGAGCACCCAACCCAGGGCCTGGCGGGCCCCTGGACCCAGCCGGGGCTCCCATGCCCAGAGGCACAGGGAAAGCCTCCCTGGGCCCACCGGATCCCATTCCGGGCACCTTGCCACACAGCAGGACCAAGGACACAGCCTGTGGTGGGGAGGCTGCCCCCCCCGGGGACCTCAGGGACTCGCCAAACCCAGCTGAACAGGGGGAGGCTCCCTGGGCAGGATGCAGCCTTGTCCCAGGCCTTTGAAAGGGCAGCAGGCTGGAGGACGGGGCCCAGGGCTGGAGCACCAGAGTCGTGGCCTGGCAGGGCCCCAGGACCCAGCCAGGGCTCCTGAGCCCAGAGGCAAAGAGAAAACCTTCCCTGGCCCGAGGGACCTTGTTCAGGCACCCTGCCATGCAGCAAGACCGAGGACGGAGCCTGGGGTGGGGAGGCCACCCTCCCCGGGGACCCTAGACCCAGCCCAGCAGGGGCAGGCTCCCCCGGCCCGCCGGACCCCATCCAGGGCAGCCTGCCACGCGGCAGGCCCCACGACAGACCTAGGGCTGGGGCGGCATCCTGACCCGTCCAGCTGCAGACTGACCCCGAGAGGGGTCCCAGAGTGCATTGTCCCTAGTAATCCGGAGGAAGGGTACCCCCCTTTCTGGTAACCTGTGTGCATCACAAGACTGAGGGGACCCCAGGCACGGACCTGCCCAACCTCCTGGAGCCCTGGCTGGGATCAGGGAGGCAACTGGACCCTCATCGGGCCTTTCAGGGAAGCCCGGCCATCTGGTCGCCCCGTTGGAAAAACATTGCATGCAACCAGATGGCCATGGGGAAAGGTGCGACCAGATGGCCGGGACCAAAAGGACACCCATCTAGCTGCCCGAGCCGAGTGTTCCCGATAGGGCTCCCTCCTGCCCTAGCAGGGCTCGGCGGCTCAGCTTCCCAGGGGCTCGGGGACCCCGGATGGGCCTCATGCACAGGAAGGACCACCGGAGCTCTCGGGCCTGGACGCACGGGGGAGGACTGCCCAGGAACCATGTAGCCCGTCCCGGGCACTCTGCCACGTTCAGGCCGGAAGAGGGAGCCCTGGACGCCTGGGGAGGTGTTGCCTGGGCATAGCCCCTCTGGTCACCGGCAGAGAACTACCAGCCCGGGAGGGGTGTTCCGGCATACCTTGCCCCTAGTAATCCGGAGGAAGGCTACCCCTCTTTCTGGGATCCCGTGGGCACTGCGAGGCTCAAGGGACCCTAGGCGCGAACGCGCCCGATCTCCTAGAGCCCTGACTGGGATCTGGGAGGCAAATGAGCCCTCATTGGGACTTCCAGGCCGGCCCTGCCATCTGGTCGCCCCATTGGCAAGCATTGCGTGCGACCAGATGGCTGAGGGGATTAGTGCGACCAAATGCCCGGTGTTGAAATAACACCAATCTGCCTGCCCTGAGCCTTCAAGGGAGGGCTCCCATCCTGCCCTTGCAGGGCTCGGGCTGCAGGGCTCAGGGGCTGCAGGGCTCAGGGGAGGGGGGCTCTGTAACCCCATGATGGGCCCCAGGCATGGAGAGGCCCGCTGGCGCTCCTGGGGCCCAGCCACCCGGGGAGGACTGCCCGGGACCCATGGAGCCTTGCAGGTCTCTGGGGCTCCGCACCAGGGACGGGGGGCTCCCATACTCCAGGCCCTAACCGAAACCCTCAGAACGTGCGCTCGTTTTTCACACATTTTTTCAAAAATTATGGGTAGTGTGCGTAGTGGAGCTACGCAAACTACGCCCAGCCCTAGAAAGAACAGAGGTAAGTGGAGAAAAAAATAGAACTTTCAAAGAGAACCGTGCAATAAAAGAGTGAAAAAGGATATATCTACTTCGAAGAGCATGGTCTCTTAACCCAATTGTCCCAGATGCTCCAGAACTTCGTTCCCTTAATGGAGCTCATTGCCCTGTTCATTTAGCTATTCTGTGAATCGAGTTTACCCATTCATGTTCAAGGGGTGCAATAGGTAAGATCCACTTAATGCACAACTCTCTACGTGCTAGTAGAATTAGAGTGAAAATAAGCGCCTGCAGAGGTATCTTCCGGTATTACCCCAAATATTACCAAAGCAAGACTCACCTCCACTTCTTGACCCACCAAATCTGTCAAAGTTTTGCCACTTTCTGCCAAAAGGATTGGATAGAGGGATACCACTGGAACATATGCGTTTCATCTGCATTGATTTCTCTGCACTTTTGACACTTCCTCACCTTTTGCAGGCCCTTCTTTGCCAATCTTTGCGGCGTCCAGTAGGCCTTGTGAATGGTTAAAACATGGTTTTACTTTAAAGGCACAGATTTCACGCAATACCACAAAAGAGATGTAGATATTTGCCATAGTGCTTCTAACTCCTACTCCGGCAGTTCCCTCCTCCATGTCCCCGTATACCATGAGAGTGGGTCTTCTGAGGCTTGAACCAGTAGCCAGTACCATACGGAAACCTCTTTCTGTATAGCAGGACGCAGGGCTCGTTTAGCTTCATAGAGTTCGTTTTACTTTCCCGCCTGTCTCAGAGTCTTTACTAGACCTGGGCGGTAAATTCTGTTCTGCTCACGGAATTTGGGTGATTTCGCGATCCGCAGAGAATGCCAAATTGCCCAAAATTCTGCATTCTGCAACTTCGCGACATTTTTTGCTTGTTTGCGTTCTCAAAATGCGTGTGCGCAAGATATTTCCCCCGAGCACGCAAACAGCAATTGCAAACAGGAAAAAAGCATCACGAACAAGCAATTCCGCGGGGTTCGCGGAATTTCTGCATGTTCGCAAAGATTTTTTACCGTTTCGCGGAGATTTGCGTAATGCGATTACGCAAATTCCGCCCACCCCTAGTCTTTACCCACCTTAATAACTGACAGTATTTGAATTGGGAGACAGAACCTTCTGTGATCTACTGGGAGGTTTGTCAAGATTTTAGCTCCGTTCCTTCTAGCAGCTGGCCCCAGCTGCAGATTTCCTTTTTCCTTATCAGAGTTGCTAGGGAGTCTTGCAAGCAAGCTGGAGTTCCAAGAGATTGCCATATAGGGGCATAATGACTATAGTATGGAATCTGTAACGTCACCCTGATTTGATACCACAGTTTGCAAGCCCACTGAAGAATCTTTAATCTCATTTTTTTAAATGTAGTGTCTCCGAACTTATAGAGAAAGAAGCTGGATAAATATGGTGGTCCATACGTCGAGGCACGAAACAGGGGCGAGAGGTTAGGAGAGTCCTTTAACAGCTGCCTAAAAACTTTCAAATGAAAGGCTCTCTGGTATTGTAGGAGGTCTGGGTTCACTTTACCCCCATTTTCCTTCTTTTCCCTACATTTCTTCCATGCAATTCTGGGCCTTTTCTTCCCCCAGATAAAACTTGAGAAAAAAACTTGTACTTTTTTAATCCATTCCTTCTTGAATTCCAATGGAATCGAATTGAATATGAATGTATATTTGGGTAAGATAGACATTTTTAACAGGTTTGACTTACCCAAAAAAGATAAAGGTAGAGAGTCCCACTGCTGTAATTGCTTCTTCATTTTTGAGGTGACCAGATTAAAATTCACTTTCGCTAGTAGATCTAAGTTTTGAACCACGTTAATATCTAATCCTCTTTTTAATAGGATCACTCTGGGAACTTGTATTCCACTGCATAATCTCTGTTTTGAATGGGTTAACAGCATAGCCTGATATTTTGCTGAAACTCTCTAGGTTTTCTCAAATAGCAGAAATTACTGGGTCTAGGTGGCCTGTGAATATCATTAAATCGTCAGTGTAGAGCCCTGTTTTCTTTTCCCACTCATTGCAAGAAAATGGGATGATGTTTTTACATGCTCTTAACTTAATGGCCAGTGGCTCAATGTAAAGATTGAATAAGAGAGGGTAGTGTGGACAGCCCTGTCTAGATCCTCTTCAAATTTTAACTTGTTCAGATAAAACTCCATTTACTAATATCTTGGCTATAGGGTTTTTGTACAGGGCCTTAATTGCTGACTCAAAGACTTCCCCCATGTTAAAACGTTGGATCACTTCATAGAGAAAGGGCCACCTGACCCTGTCAAAAGCTTTTGCAGCATCACAAGTTATTATAGTCAAGGGTCTATCATATTCTATGGCTAAATCTATTGTACCTATTAACTCATGGGTCAGGTCCTGTAAGTGCCTCCCCTTCATAAATCCCTTCTGATCATTGTGGATAATAGTGCCAACCATCCGCTCCAGCCTTTTGGTCAGAAACTGTGTATATATTTTGTAATCGCTATTAAGCAATGAATGAATGAATGAAAATTATTTGTAAAGCGCGCGGCGGCCAAACGGCTTCCTGGCGCTGGGAGCTCTAAAGAACCGGACAGACAAGGCCAGGAGGATTAGCAGGGGTAGGCCTGGGCAAACAGGAAAGTTTTTAGCGCTTTACGAAAGTGGGAAAAGATAGGGATCGAACGCATAGAAAGAGGAAGGGAGTTCCAGAACCGGGGGGCAAGAACAGAAAAACGGGTACCACCGGTGCGAGATTTGCGAAAGCGGGGAACAGTGAGGAGGGCAGAAGATGAAGAACGGAGAGTGCGGGCAGGGGTGTGAAGAGAAACCAGAGAATTGATGAAAGCCGGTCCAGAGTGATCAAGGGCCCGATAAACAAGGCACCCTAATTTGAACAGGGATCTCTGCAAGATGGGCAACCAGTGAAGGGATTTAAGGACGGGAGTGATGTGATGGGTTTTGGGCAAGTGAAAGATGAGACGAGCGGCCTGATTCTGGATAGCTTGTAAGCGGCGGGTTTCATAAGCTGGAATGCCGGCGAACAAGCTATTGCCGTAATCAAGGCGGGAGGTGATGAGGGCAGAAATAATAATTTTAAGGGAGTCAAGAGAAAAGAAACTAGAGATTTTCCGGATCATCCGGAGGGAGAGAAAACAGGAGGACACCACGGCACTGACCTGGCCGTGCATGGACAGGTCCTGTCTAACCTTGATGCCCAAGGTTTTAACGGAAGGAACAGGGGTGGGGGAAGGGCCAAGAATGGGAGGCCAGAAAGCAGAGGACCAGGGGTTGGATGAGCCGCCAATCAGAACAAGCTCAGTCTTATCGGGATTGAGCTTGAGGTGGTTGGCGCTCATCCACCCAGAGATGAAAACCATGGTGGAATGAAAAAAAGATAAAGCGTGAGAAGATGAGGAAAGATCAAAGACGAGCTGGAGGTCGTCAGCGTAGTTATACACAGAGACCCCCAGCTCAAGAAGGGAAGAAATAAGAGGGTGAATGTAGAGATTGAAGAGAAGGGGAGAAAGAGAGGAACCCTGGGGGACCCCACAGGGCACCGGGAGGGGGGAAGCAGAAAAGCCAGGAAGGTGAACAGCTTGAGAACGGCCTGTCAGAAAGGAAGTGATCCAGGAGAAGACAGTGCCTCGTATGCCCGCTGCGCTGACACGGTCCAGAAGAATGTTATGGTCGACCGTGTCAAACGCAGCGGACAAGTCGAGGAGGATCAAAGCTTGGGGAGAGTTGACGTCGGCCTTGGCTTTAAGCTCGTCAAGGACGGCTAACACCACGGTTTCGGTCGAATGACCTGAACGGAAACCGGCCTGGTGAGAGGCCAAAAGCTGGTTCCGTTCAACATAAGCAGAAAGACAGGAAGTAACATAAGATTCGAGAATTTTAGCAAGATAGGGAAGAAGAGAGATAGGTCTGAAGTTAGAGGGAAGAGAAGAATCAAGACCAGGTTTTTTAAGAATGGGAGAAACAATAGCAGATTTAAATGAAGAAGGGACCAATCCAGTGGAAAGAGAAGCATTAAGAAGAGAGAGGGGGGTGTCAGGGCAGGAAGAATAAAGGGTTTTGAGAATACGGGCAGGGGCACAGTCAGTGGGGGAGCCAGACTTGATTTTTGTGAGCAGAGCTAGAAAAGCGTCCAAGGAAAGGGGAGGGAAAGAAGAGAAAGAAGATTTGGGCGCAGAGGGGACAGAGTGAGGAGGAGTAAAAGGAGTGACCAGGATGTTAGATTTAATATTAACAATCTTCTCAATGAAGAAGTTGTTAAGAGAGGAGCAAAGGACCTGGGAGGGAGTGAAGTGAGGGCAAGCACGATCAGAAGTGGCCAAGTTCTTAACCAAAGAAAAGATTTCTTTGGATTTATTAGCCGAGAGCGCCACTTGTTCGGAGAAGTATTTGGTCTTAGTGGTCAGGATGGCTTTCTTGTACTCCCTAAGAAGTAATTTGTATTTGGCCTTGAGGTCAGGGCAGTAGCCACGACGCCAAAGGCGCTCTGAGCGTCTAAGCTCCAATTTGAGAGTCTTGAGCTCCGGGCTAAACCAACGGTGAGCCTCATGAGGGCGAATGGACTTGACTAACTTAAGGGGGGCTACCAAATCACATGCGGAGGAAAGCCAATTACCAACTGCAATGGCCTGAGAGTCAAGGGAAGTGTCAGTGAGGTCAGGGGGAGAGGAAGCAAGGGAGAGAGAAAGGGAGGCCAAATCAACATGATTCCAACTACGGGCAAAGACATTCTTGGGACGAGGGGGCTTGTGAGGAGGGCCAATAGTGATAGAAAAGGAAATGAGAGAATGGTCGGACCATGTACATGGGAGGATGCTGGGAGAGGAAACTATGTCCTGAGATGACCACACTTGGTCCAGGATGTGTCCAAGATTGTGGGTAGGGACCAGAACATGGGAGTTCAGGTTGAGGCAGAGGAGAGTGGCCGTGAAGTCCTTGGATGCTGAGTCCTCCCTCGGGTCGCCAGGCCAGTAGTTAAAATCCCCAAGCAGGAGAACAGAGGAGTTGTTAACCACCAGCGTGGCGAGGAGTTCCTGTAGGGAGGCCACAAACAGGGGCATGTTCAGGGGAGGGCATGTTCAGGGGAGGGCCAATGATATTGGCCTATATGATTCACATGCTCTAGGGTTTTTGTTGGGTTTAAGGAGAATGATTATAGTGGCTAAGTCCCAAGACGAGGGAGTTTCCTGCTTTGGGATATAGGTCGAATTAAAAAGATTGAGCAAAATCGGGTCTAATTCTTCACTCAGCAGGGCATACAATTAATTTGGAATAGCATCTGGCCCTGCAGCCTTACCCTTTTTCAGATTCTTAATTATGCTATGGACTTCGGCCATTGTGAAGGGGGCCGATTGTTCCTCTCTATTTTCATCACTTAACAGCAAGAGATCTATATCCCGAAAGAAGGCAGCTATCTGATCATTATTTATGTCTATATCATCTGTATACAATTCACAAAAAAATGCACAAATTCCTGTTCAATAGCTCCATCCTCTGTAATGATATCACCCGCAGTTTGACTTTTCAGATCCTTGATGTTATTTCTGTTCCGGTTAGCTTTGGCCTTCCAGGCAAAGAGTTTACTGATACCCTCTCCATATTAATAATTAGCAAGCTTAATTGCTTCCCATCTTTGTTTTCCTCTGAGTTCCAAATAGTCTGCTAAATTAGTCTTGGCCTTAGCAAAATCCGCTTCTAGTGAAAGTTTGGTATTAGTATCTAAAGTTTGGGCCAGATTACCTTGAATTACTTTAATCTGGTCTTCAAAAGAGGAAAATATATTTTTTACTTTCTTATTTTGCATGGCCTTTTGACTAATTAAGATACCTCTAAGATATGCTTTATACGTATCCCAGACCTTGTTTAGCGAGGAGGTATCTAGATTGAAGAGGAAGAACTCTTTTGTTTGTTTTTTCAAATTATCGATTATCGGGATTTCAAGAAGAAGGGAACGATTCAGTGTCCAACGTCGGTCTAGAGATTTGCCTCGGAGCTGGAGCTGCAAAAAAACAGCTGAGTGGTCTGATAAATGCTCCGGTATATTGGAAACCATTTTAACGGAGTCACTAATGGGGCGAGATACCAGAAAAAAGTCAATTCTGGATCGATGCCCATGTTTTTTATTGTGAAAAGTAAAATTCCCTGATTCCCCCCTTTCTTAAGCCTGTTAGCTTCCAGATATTAACCAGACCAAGATCCTGCATTATTGATTTCAAGGCCGTTCTCATATTTACAGTTACCACGGTGGTCTTCTTAGACGTGGTATCTTGAACTGAGTCAAGAATTACAGTAAAACCCCACCCCCCCATGAGAACTGGATCATGAAATTCAAGTAAATGCAGCAATAAGGTACATAGGGGTGAATTAGGGCCATAGTATGATAAAAAAAAACTAGCCATGTGCCCTGAATCCTTGCCTTAACAATCACCCACCTACCTAGATAGACCACCTTAGCTTCAGCAATAATACATTGGGCTGACTTTTTAAATATTATAGCCACCCCCTTGACAGTAACTGTTTGCGATGTACATATACAGTGGACTATCCATGTTTTGGATTTAACAATATACAGCCTTTCTTTTTATAGCAGATGGGATTCTTGAATAAAAATAACATCTACCTCCCTCATCTTCAGATATTCCAGTATCTTCTCCCTCCTTGGAATCACTCTCAAGCCATTAACATTCCATGATAGCACTTTTAGTGATTTATTAGAACATTGGAATGTTGGGAGCTCCATTGAAAACAATGGAGTGCTCTGGGATTATAATGGCTGGTATAAGCCTGGAGCTCCAACATTCCAATGTTTCTTTGTTCACAGCTCTGGCTGTGAACAAAGGCTTCAGGGAGCCTGAGGGGATTCCAATCCCCTCACGCTTCCAAGAGGCTTTGTTTTTTTGTTAGAACATTCTGTCCTCTAGTGACAGAATGTTCAAATAGCCTTATAGCCCTTTGTAGATGGGCTATACCGCTATTAAAGTCCCTCTCCCTTGTTAAAGGCCCTCGCCTTCGGCTCGGGGCCTTTAACGCTAGAGAGGGCCTTTAATAGCCGGTATAGCCCTCTACGGCAGGCTATAAGGCTATAATATTGTCTAGACCTGCCATAAAATATATTAAGAGACCGAAATGCTATATCTTAAAAATAGCTTGAGAACATAACCTGTACCATAAAAGCAAAAAACAAAAAGAAGGCAAAAATAAATCAAAATTGACAAAACCAAACATTGTCAGACATTCTTTCCCCACTTTCTCCCCCACCCTTTGTGCCTTATTTGATTCTCTATACTCGAAATTATTTTAATTGAATAGGGGGAACCCTCCCTGCTAACACAAAGTATATTTACACATCCTGTGAGCTCTCCTACCTCCCAGTGGAATGACTAGTTATTTATTATAGTGATTGTGCCTTGATCTGTTCTATGAAAGTCTTCACATCGTCAGGGTCCCTGAAGGTATGCATTTTATTATTCCTCATGACCTTCAGCAAGGCAGGTAAATGGATATTTGCTGTGGCTCCTAGATCTCTTAGATCTTGGATATATTTCCCTAGCTCACATTGCCTATCTAAGGTTTCTCGTGAGACATCTGAACGAATGCAAAAAGACCAATCATCTTTCTTATATGTTACTACTTTTAATGCTGCAGCGAAGATGCTTTCTTTTAGTGAATATGTTTTGAAGATCACTAGAATATTTCTTGCGGTTTTCCTTCCAGGACGGGCCACAAATGGAACTCAGTGAACTCTTTGCACATCTTGTCCTAATATATTGATATCCAAATTCATGTTATACTCTTTTAGAAGAGTGGTTACGAAAGTCTTAATATCTCCTTCTTCGCAACCCTCAGGAACATTTAAAATTCTGATATTATTTTTTCTCACATTATTTTCAAGAGACTCTAGCTTCTCTCTAAGGTCTCTTTCCTTTCTCTTAAGTTTGAGTTCCTCTTCCTGATTAATGTCCACTTTTTTAGAGATCTCGTTCTGCGCCGACTACATTGACCCTACTCTCTCTACCAAGTTATTGATTTTTTCTTCCATGGTCTCACAATACCCTTGGATTCTCTGCTGATTAGATGTCGCAAACCTCTCTCTGAGCTCTGTTAACATTGTTGCCATTATATTTTCAAGTTCGGTAGAGTTCATCTCACTATTGACCTATAAGAGAGCAGTTGGAGCTATCTGTTGCTCAGGGACAATTCGAGGATTTTGGTTATCGGTAGGACTATTGTCTTCTGAAGAGGAAATAGTATTTTCATCGATACTGAGCAGGGGATCATATCTGTTTTTTAACAAAATCTGTTTTGGCATCACTTCTTTAGCACCAGATGCCATCCTCCCTTCAATATTTTAGTTCTCCTGCTGAGGTTCAGAGAGTGCTATACACGTGTCTACCGTGGCAGTTGAACCCTGGGCTTTTACTTTCAAATATGAGCGAAGCGAAGGAGTAACTTTTATTTTCTCCAGTACCTTCTTTGTCTGTCTCTTTGTATTTGACAGGAGACTAGTGGAATCTATTACCATTTTATTTAGTTTCACCACTGACGGGTGATTTGCACACAGGTCTGACTGTTTTGACTGATCTGACTGTTTGGATAAGGGGGCTATCTGACCTTTAATAAGGGAACTTTTAACCAAGAAGACACCAGGTTCTTCTTTACCCCAAACCCCTCTGCTCCGTAAAGTATACCTGTTTATTTCCCTCACTGTTCTTATGGAGTGGCCCTGTTTCCCCTTTTTTCCTTAATCACGGTGCATGCTTCTTCCTGCCCTTGACCAGAGCTCTCAACAGGGACGCCACACTTCTCCAGCAAAACCTGCACCGTCCTCCTTACAGGGGTCATCTGTGGATTCCTACTGGCATCACCCTGGTTGTGCAGGGTTATCTTGATACGTCCACCGGCGCTTGTGGGCCCAATGTGCTGTAACTTACCGCCTCCTTTGCGCGGGAAGCCGATCCTGGCAGCAACGTGGTGGCTCCAGCTGAGCCGCACCGCAGCCTTCACCCAGACTCCTCCCAGTGCTTCTGGAGCAGTAGTTCCAGCGAAGACTTCCCCAGAGTTGCCGGCCATCGTATTTCTAAAGAATGGAGAGAAAAGCCGTGAAATGGTATTCCTCATGAACCCAAATATTTCCCCTTGTGAATTTGACAAAAGTTTACGCTAAGCAGGCACTCCTAGTACGTAGTATGCTACATTGCCCCACCGGTGTATGGGAGCTAGCGACCAAGACTACCTCACGGCCGCCATGTTCCTCTCTGTGTGTTAAACAGACACATTGAAAAACTTGGTGCTTTCCATTTGGCTAGCCCAAAACTCTTAGTAGTTGTTGAATAGTGAAGCTGCAGTATAAAACTGAGGTTTAAGATATGTTAGTAGAGGGATTAGTGATTAGGTTAAGTCATATTAGTGTATAGAAATGCACACTTCAAATGCACCACATATTTAGGTGACTCCTTGAAATGGGAAGTGCAGTCTTTTTTTTTTTTCAAAATAATTTTTATTGCAGAAAAGACCAGCATGGTATGCAATTACTCTGCCGTCCCCTGTACAGGAAAGGCAATATGCACAGAAAATACTTCATCACACGGCCATTCAGCCCACACCCCGGAGGTTGGGCGGCGCTTGTAAAATGTATGTTAAAGGCACACCAGTGCAGCCGGTGGAGGTAGTCCATATCACTGTACACATCTGATTTTGTGGTGTGGGGTTGATTCCCACTGAAACCCCCCAACTCCCCCCTCTCCCCCCTGCAACTTGTTAACTGTATAGCCACTTGATACACCTTGGGTTGGTACCAGGAGTCGTTGTTCACGCACATAGACCAATCAGACCATCGCAATTCCCCCCACATCCCCTTCCACCCCCCCCCGCAACCGCTCATTTCAACAATCCAATCACCCCGACGGGGCGTCATGTACCAGCATAACCTCATTGTCAGGTGTTATAATCAACACGTGTCTTGGTAGTTCACAGTTCACATTCCAATTCTCCTCTATCCTCCAAAGCCCACCCTCATTGCCCTCCCTCTAGGCCGTGATATTGCCGCCACTTGGCCCACACCCGTCGGAACTTTTTAGGACATCCCCTCGCCTTGTAGGTTACCCTCTCCGCTGCCATGTAGAGATCGAGCCCCCGTCTCCACTCCTCAAGGGTCGGCAATTCTGCTGCTCCCCAGTATTTGGTGATGTCTCTCCTGGCGACTACTAGCGCCAGAGCTAGAAAAATGAGCTGGGGACGAGGCAGGTCCACCTCAGTGGTCAGGCCCAGCAGGGCTAGCTTAGGCTCCTGGTTGAGTTCCGCCCCCAAAACCTCTCCCAGCTCTGTAAAGATGTCAGACCAATAGTGTTGTATGTTTGTACATTGCCATAGGGTGTGGTAGAAGTCCCCCTGGTGGCTACCGCACCGTAAGCATGTAGCGTCTGCAATTTTCCCCATCTTGAACAGTTTCACTCTATCAAAATATGTCCTATGCAGGACGTTGAGCTGGATGAGGCGGAGCCTGGACTTGATCGCCACCTCCCGGGGGTGCATAAGGACCATCTCCCAGTCAATATCCCCCATCTCACCCACCTCTGCCTCTCACACTCCCCTCAGCTTCCCCAAGTCGCCCAACATATTATTGGTCAAGGTTTTATAGGTGAGGGAAACCGCTTTACCCAATATGTGTTCCTGGAGTTGTCTACCCTCCAGTGGCGCGTATTCAGGTATGTCCGCGAGTTGTATCTTTTGTGCCCTCCAAGCGTGTTTCAATTGCATGTATTTGAATAAGTGTGAGTGGTGGAGCCCGAATTCCGTCTTAAGCGCCTGGAAGTCCTTCAGTTCCCCCCTGTAGATCATGTTGCCTATGTGGGACATGCCGATGTCGTCCCATCGCTGAAAGCCCCTCAGCTTACCAAGCTCCGGGAGCCACCGGCAGTGCCATAACGGTGTTTGTCTGGTGAGCTTCCCCTCCCAGCCCATGCGTTTGGTCGCCAGCCGCCACGCCTTAAGTGTGATTGACGTCGCCGGTAGCAGTGACTTCCCAATCTTTCCGCCATATAAATAGTATAGTACGTTTCTGTTGGAAAGCGTGTGTCTTTCAAGGATATACGTCGGGTGGTCTACCGGGACATGGATCCAGTCGTTTATGGGCGTCAGGTGCTCCGCCCAGTAGTAGGCCTCCAGATTCGGTAGGGAGATGCCCCCACTGTATTGGTGCCGTTGGAGAGTCTGTAGGGCTATTCGCGGCTGCTTTCCCAGCCATAGGAATGTATGAAGGTCTGCATGTATCTTCCGTATCGTATCAGGTGGGAGTGGGTAGTATTCATTCTGCAGTGCATAGAGGAACTTGGGCAGGGTGTTCATTTTGTACATTGCTGCCCGGCCCAGGAGCGTGAGTGGTAGCCGTTTCCATCTGTCCATGTCACATACCGCCTCTCTCATGATTCTGTCGACATTTTTGGAGAAGGAGAGTTCCTCGTCCCGGGTGATGTATATCCCCAAGTATTGAAAGCCCGTGGATGTCGTAACCAGGCGTTCTGGGACGTTTCCCCATTGCTCCCTCCCCTGTGGATCGTATAGTATGGATTTGTGCCAATTAATGGTGTGGCCAGCTTGTGCACCAAAGCTGCCCAATTCCCGGAATAATTCTGGCACTGTAATGTGGGGGCTGGTGATGTATAGGAGCACATCATCTGCGTAAAGTGATATCTTTTCCTGCATCGCCCCCGGGGTGTCTAGTGAAAAGCCATGTATGTGTGGGTTTCGTCTGATGTGAATGGACAGGATTTCAATCGTGAGTGTGAACAGTAGGGGGGATAGCGGGCAACCCTGCCGGGTGCCCCGTTCGACCTTGAATTCGCGGGACAGTTTCCCATTAACTCTCACTCGTGCTCTCGGGGCATGGTATAGGAGCCGTATCCAGCCGCAGATTACCGGACCGAATCCGAACCTCTGGAGCACCGCCATAAGGAAGGGCCAATGTACCGCGTCAAATGCTTTTTCTGCGTCAAGGGAGAGGAACCAGTGCGGTTCGTTCCTACCCATGACCGCTTGCAGCCAGTTGTGCGTGCGTCTAAGGTTGAGCTTCCTTGCCCTATCCGGGAGGAACCCTGACTGGTCCATATGGACAAGGTCTGAGATCACTCCCCTCATGCGTGTTGCTAGGATGGTAGCTAACACCTTCACTTCGATGTTAAGGAGGGAAATGGGGCGATACGTTGCACAGTCCTCTTTAGGTTTGCCTTCTTTGTGGATCGGCACGATGGTCGCCAGCGCGAGGTCTGGTGGTAGCGCATTCTGTTGGAAAGATTCCGTAAGGAGATGTTTAAGGTGCCGTGTCAGGAGGTCCGACATTTTTTTAAAGAATTCCGCCGGGAACCCGTTGGGGCCCGGCGTCTTGCCCGTTTTTAGGTTCGCTATGGCGTCTGCAATCTCTTCAAGCGTTATGTCCGCATCCAGGGCCGCGCTGGATTCAGGAGATAGGGTCGGGATCTCCGTCTGGTCCAGGTATTGCAGTGCCACATCTATGTCTCCTAGGTCTCTAGTTGTGTAGAATTGTTCGTAGTGGGTCGCGAACGCCTCCGCTATCTCCGCGTCGGTGCGGCGCACAGCCCCATCACCCGTTTTGATTTGCTCCACCCATCGCGCATCTCTCTCTTTCCTGCTGAGCCAGGCCAAAAGCGTACCTGACTTATCCCCCACATCGTAAAGACGATGGAGAGTCGCCAGCGACTGTGTCTTCACCTCATTTGACACCATCTCCCTATAGTTCCGTTGGGCATCCAGCAGGTGCCGCAACGTGTCCTCCCCCTTGTGTGCCTGATATTCCTCTTCTAGTGTTAGGATGGAGGCCTCTAAGGCCGCCACTTCCTCCTGCTGTTTCTGTCTTGCCTCTTTTAGTCTACCCTGTATTCTGTCTCTTAGTACTGGCTTCATCGCCTCCCAGAGGGTTATCTTAGAAGCCAGGACCTTTCATTTTCTGCTAAGTACACTTTAATGTCCGCCCTGACTCCGCGAGCAAGGTCTGGGGATTGGATGTCCCATGCCGCCAGGCGCCATTCAGTTCCTCTCCTCCGTCTCGCCCCCCCACTTTCGCATAAAGGGGCGAGTGGTCAGAAATGCCCCTCGCCTTGTATTCCACTACATCGCCCGTCGTTAAGTGTTGCCTAGCCATAAAAAGATAGTCTAGTCTGGAGAAGACTTTGTGTGCCCCCGAGTAAAAGGAGTAGGCGGGATGTGTGGGGTGTCGCCATCGCCATAGGTCCGTGAGTCCCAGTGTGTTCATCGTTTGTGCCAGAGCTGTCTGTGATCCCCCTCTACGTGTTTGCCCCGTACGGTCCAGTTCATCCGACATCACGTCATTGAAGTCCCCTCCCACTATCTGTATAGTGTCTGCCGTGTCGATGAGGAGTGAGGTGATCGCTTGTAATGTACGTGATTGAAGCTTAGGCGGCCCATATACCGACACTATAGTGTACCGCTGCCTCCTCCACGTCCCTTGAAACCCCACATACGTGCCCTGTGGGTCGCTCCATGTGTGTGTGATGCAGAAAGGCGGTGATTTCTTAACCAGGATCGCTACTCCCCTCGAGTCCGAGGTGTACCCTGCGTGTGTCAGGGCTCTGAGCCTACCTCTTGCAATGAATGGACATTTGTCACCTTTAAGGTGGGTCTCCTGCAGGAGAACGACATCCGGTGCCAGCCTCTTAAGATATGTATTCACCAGGCCCCGTTTGACTTTGGCACCGAGGCCGTTAACGTTCCACGTCAAAATGGACAGTGCCTCCTCCTCCCCTGGTTGCGCTGTTAGTGTACCTGATATCTTGTGTGTTGGTTGTCATCTATTAGCGGTGCGTATGGTGGGTGTGGCCGTCAAAGTGGTAGAGCAGGTGTCTGTGCGTGTCCCCCAACTGTGGCTACCCCCCACCCTTGTCCCCCGCTCCCCCAACTCCAAATAACTCTGGTCCCCGTTGCACCCCCCCCCTCCCCACCACCCTCCCCTTCCAGACTCATCCCAGTATAGGGCAGAGCTTTCAGTGGGAGACGGTCTGTCGCCCACCCCCTTCTCCCCTTAACTCAACTAGCCCTCACCTTTCACCCCAACTCGAAAGGCTGTGAGTGCACCAGGCCCAGTGTCGTTTCTAGCCTAATGTCTCAACCGGCTCAAAGAAAGAAAACATATACACTGGACATGGAAAAGATAGCAAAACAGGAGAGAGGACTGTCAACTTGCGTGTCTTCGTGCCTCCCGGCCGTCGTCTCTAGAATGCCACTCTGCAGTGTTCATGAGTGCGAGTCTTGCATGGCGGAGTCCGTTCCACTCAGTTTGCCAGACGAGTCCCTTTCCAGATCGTGGATTTCCTTTTCCAGTGGGTGCATCGAGTCCCGTTCCTCAGTGGGGATCGCCTCCTCAGGGTCTGATTCTCCATCTTCTTGTCGATCATCGCCGTCTCCGTCCGAAAGTGCCGAGTGACGTGAGGCCTGTCGCCGTGCGCCTGCCGTTGAGGATTCCCCCGGTGATTCCGATCTTCCTCTTCTGGCCCCCGCGGATGTGCGGGCTTGATATGGTGTCCCGGGAGTGCGGGAGTGCAGCCTCCTTGATTTCCGCCTTTGTGGTTTCGGGAGCCCCCAGTTGACTTTTTCTCTCAGTGACCTGTCCGATGCCTCGCGTCCTGCCGCCTCTCTGCTGTTGAGGATAGTCCTCTCCTCCAGCCATTGCCATGCGTCCTCAGGGTGTGTGAAGAAAATTGACTTATCTTTGTAAAGGACCTTGAGTTTCGCTGGGAAGAGCAGCATGTAGGTGATCTTTAGCGTTCTCAGTTTTGCTTTCACCTGGTCGAAGGAGCGACGCTGTTTCTGGACCTCCTGGCTATAGTCCGGGAAAAT
Source organism: Lissotriton vulgaris (assembly GCF_964263255.1). Taxonomy (NCBI): domain Eukaryota; kingdom Metazoa; phylum Chordata; class Amphibia; order Caudata; family Salamandridae; genus Lissotriton; species Lissotriton vulgaris. Next base: position 2,051,488,919 of record NC_141685.1, read on the forward strand.
CATGATGTTAGTGTTTTCGAGCCGGATCTCCCCCAGTTTTCTGGCCTCACGAAGAATTAGATCTCTGTCCGCAAAGTTCAGGAAGCGTGCTATCACTGGTCTAGGTCTCGCACCTTCCGGAGGCTTCGCCAGCAATGCCCTATGAGCTCTTTCAATCACGAAGCACGCCGAAAAGCGTGCCGTCGGGAAGGTCGAGGTCAGCCACGAGTGAAGGAAAGCCGCCATATCGTTCCCTTCAATTCCTTCCCTAAAGCCCACAAAGCGTAGGTTGTTGCGGCGTGCCCTGTTTTCCGCATCATCCACCTTCCACAGGAGTTGTCTGTGAGATGCTTGGAGTTCCACCATGTCTTTGCGGAGCGTGGTAAGAGAGTCTTTCGCCTCACCAATTAGGGTCTTGGTCTCCGTCACTCGCGCCGAAAGATTCCTGAAATCCTGTCGGAGGAAGGTGACCTCGGATCCCACCTCGCCTATTTTAACTTCCAGCGCGGCTCTCGATTCCTGGATGTCGGATCTGGAGGCTTGGATGGCCGCTAGGAGTCTATCGGTGTCTGGCGAGCCTTCCTGAGCTGTGTTGGTGTGGTCTCTCCCCGGGCGGGAGGTCGCGAAGTTGTCCATAGGGCCTTGCTTCAGGGTTTTAGGTACAGGATCCTTCTTTCCCATGGTCTCTCCTGGACAAGGCTTAAGGCTGTAGCTGTCGGCGCGGTCCACTCCCCCCGTGCGCTAGATGATGTGGTCTGTATGGTGGTGGGGCTCGTGGGTGGCGGCCGCCAGAGCCCACTGCGTGTCCCAGGAGAGCTTCACGCGTTCCTGCTCTCTGCCCGCTGGGTCTCCTGTACACCGTAGGTGTTTCTTTGATCACCCCTGCTGCACCCCGATATCCGTGCTTCTCAGGTCCCGTAGATGGTAGTGGACGGGTCGTCAATCACTAGGGAGGTAAGGTCCACGTGGATGGGTAGGGTGGGGGGACAGGCGAGATTCCAGGGCCGTGGTCCGGGATTAGCTAGGCCGCTGGCGGCACCGCCTTCCTCCTCTGGGCCTGTCACCCCCACAACACAGAGCCCCACCTCCGTGTCTCTCCTCGGGTCACCTCATTCCGTAGTTTGCCGGCGCTGACTTGAGCCTCTTCCCCTGGACTGGCCCTGACTAGCCCCCAGGTCCGCCGGATCCCCGGCTTGTTGGTGGCCTCCTTCTCTGCGTGGCCACGCTAGTGTTGTTCCCAAGGCAGGTCGCTGTCACTCGGGCGTTGGTAAAGGGCAGCCCCGCTCGAAGAAGTTGCACGGGGCCTCTCTCCGCTGCGCCTGGTAGTCTGTGGGTAAGCGGGTGATGCCCCCAGGCAGCGCACACTGGTCTCCAAGCAGGCCACGTCCCCCCCCGGTAGTCCCGAGCCCCGGACCGCAAATCAGGCCGCCATGTTGGTGAAGGGCGGTCGCGGCCGGGTGGCAGTGTGGAGGGGGGGGACTCCCTCTCCTTACTTGTATCGCTGGTGCCGGGTGTTTCAAGGCCCGCCCGGGGTCCGTGGTGCAGCCCGATGTTCCTCCCCAGTATCGGAGGTCGGGCTCCTCGCCGCCAATACCCTGTCTGATCACCGCAGCGTCACGGTTCCCCGGGGTCAGTCTAGGTGATCCGGTGGGTCGCCGGTCCCCCTGCTGCTACTCCTCCCCCTGCAGTGCCTGTGTGTGTACCGCTGGGCTGCTGCACTCCGCCTCTCGCCGACCGGCGTCCGGCCGGGGCTAGCGCCGGTCTCGGGTGCCATCTTGGATTCGCCTTCCCCTCTGCCTCTGTCCCGGGGGATCGCGGAGAACAGGCTTTCTGCGCGGCAGCGGAGCTCTCTTGACGGCGTCGCTGCCTCAGTGAGTCTTTGGGCGAGCTGTGGGATGATTTTGACGTCTGTGGCAGTTGTTTTATGGCGGATTTTGGTGGCGACGGCCGGGAGCTCCCGAGCCTTGCGTCTAGCTCTGCATGCTGCTAAGCCACGCCCCCTGGGAAGTGCAGTCTTATGACTTTATAGTCTTATGACTGAATTATGTCTCTACTTGTCGGCAACAAGGTATGGTCTCTGCTTCGTTTTTGTTTTTGATTTTTGTCCATTTACCCCTCTGAGAACTATGGCCCAAAATGGCCGGGGCCATAAACTGCAGCAATAAATCGCCTCCATTACTACCAGACGCTCACAAGGCTGAACAACAACCCTGCCTGGCACTGTGATCACCAAAATAGATATAGGACTTGTCCTCCCCACTTAGCAAGCTAGAAACTGGACTATCTTGATCCGCCCCGGATTAGAAAGCAAAACTGGTCTACTCCCCTGGTCTCAAAGCATAAAACCAAACAGAGGACTACAATGCTATTCTCTTTCTCCCCAACTTTTTGGCCATCTTAGACTAGTCATTCCCCATTACTTAACCATGCCTAAGGAGTCGGACATATTAGACTAGTCATAATCTCTATTCCTTCATGCCCACTATTTAGTTCAACACACCTCACACACACTTACTATAGCTCTGTATCTAAACCTAACCACACAACCTCCTTCATCTACCTACACCTCTACTCTCAACATGGAGCCCACGGGCAAACACACATATAAAATTGATTACCCCCCGAGCTCCCCAAAAAACCGCCAAACGTTTTAAACACAACTTCTTGAAGTCCCACCCGAAACTCCCTCTTTGGACACTTACTTCTCACTAAACAATGGAGCCAAAAGCACCGATATTATCTTCTACACTATACGTAGAGCACAACGGAGAAAAACGTTCCTCACCTTACTCACTATCTCCGCCACTTGGAAATCCGCTCATGGCCTAACACTTTCCACCGCACCATCCCAACTCTTCCCAGCGAGAGCAACCATCACTATCTACAACAACGGTACTATCTTAATTCAATGCACAGACAGGAACCTTGACCTATTCGACAACCTGTTCCCCACTTTCAAAGAATATATCTCCAACCCTCCGACTCCAATCCATCCGACCTCCAAGCCTAGCACCCACTCCACAGTACTCCACAGCGCCTCCTACCACTAATTGCTTATCCTCCCCCACCCTCCCTCCTTCTAACCTAGCACAGCATCAGAACGACACACCCCTCCTCCCTTCCCCCAGTATTCTAGTCATTCACCCACCCGTTACAGTAACCTCACACCTTTCAATCCCAGGCATAGCTCACTCCTCTTCCTACATCCACCCCACCCTCATTCTCCCCGCCCTCCACCATAACCCTCCCCTCCCACTACCAACTGGACTCTCAGAATACCCCACCTCCTTTAACTCCACTCCCCCTCCCCTCAACAAGACCATTTCCCATCCCATCTCCCCCCATTCTCAGACCCAACTACCACACCTGCACCCCCGCCACCCCTAGCCTACACTCATCCCCCAACCTCCCACCCCCTCCTACCACTATCCCGCCCCATTAACACCAACCCCCTCACTATTCCAACCACACCCCTCCCCCCAACTTTTCTAGCCCTCCTACCACCAACGCCCTCACTTATACCACCAACTTCCACCCTAATCCAACCATACCCCTCCCCCCCAACTTCCCTCCCCCTCCAACCACCAACCCCCTCACTAATACCTCCAACCCCTGCACTAACACCACCACACTCCTCCCCCCCACTCCAGTACCCTTGACACTTACTCACCCTCAGTGCCCATCCCCAACACCTTTCCTAATCCCACGCTGGACAAGATTATGTCCACCCTCCTACATATCATAGAGGATCTTCACACCTTCAAAGAGTTACTCTTTATACACCCCAGACACCCCCTACCCCCCACCACTTCCTCTCCTAACAAGTCCCCCACCCATCCTACTCACCCTCTCACACAAAACTCCCCACACTGGACCTCAATCCCCGCTCGCAATCCCACCAACCACCCTCGATGTACCATCAATACACTTTCGGATCACGACATACGCACCCTCCTCCGCTCATATGACCCAGTTCCCCAAAACCACATAGCCACCACACACCTTTCCATCCCCACGATTCACTCAAACCCCCTTAGGCCCTCCACACACAATATCAGTGGCTCCATTTCTAATAACCTTAAAAAAGTCCCCCTCACTCTAGAACCCTCTACCTCCCTCATCACCCCTCGGCTCAAGTGCACACTACTCAACTGCAGATCAGCCCCTAGACACTCCTCCGACATCTCTGATCTCATCAAAACACTGGAACTTGACCTGACCATTCTCACTGAAACCTGGTTAACAGAATCTTCTACACCAATCATTGACATTCTAGTTCCCCCCAACTATCACATCATTAGACTTGACAGGACCGGCAAGACAGGTGGTGGAATCGCATGCATTTATAGGAGCAACTTCTCAGTTACTAGAGTCACTTCCCCCCTCCCTTACCTCCTGTGAATACATCTGCCTCGATGTCAACAGCGAGGGCAAACCTGTATGCTCTCTACACATCATTTACCATCCCCCTAGGGACAACCTCATCTTCACCCAACAACTCATGGACACGATCACAACCAATTCCGGACGGCAAAACACTCAAATTTTCCTTGGTGATTTCAATCTCCATTGGAACGATCACAATGACGCGTTGGTAAATAGTCTCGAAAACTTCCTCAGAGCTCTTGACCTCACCCAAATCTGCAATAGCCCCACCCATGACAAAGCCTCTATCCTCGACCTTATCATCTCCAAAGAGGACTCTACCCAACTTGGGTCAATCCAACCCTGTGACTGGTCAGACCACCACATTATCACATTCTTCATCAATGGAAAAGTTAACTTTTACCCGGTTCAATCCACCAAATCCAAGGTCTGGAAAAGGGACCTGAAAAAACTCAACCCCAACTCATTACCTTCCCCCAGCTGCAATCTCCTCCTTCCCCCTACCGGCGCCTCAGACGTTCAAGTTCTGACCGACCGCTACCTCAACTCTATGACCTCAATAATCAATGAGGCCGCCCCCTTGCAACTGAAGAGAGTCTCCACTAAGAACCCATGGTACGATGGTAGACTCAACAAAGGTAGACGTGCCATGCGACTGGCAGAGCGCACCTGGAGATCAGCCCCTTCAGCATTGCACCCTAAAGCTCTTAAGAAAAAAAGAGAAACGCCTACTTTAGGAAAATCAAACGCTCAAAATCAGATTACTTTAGCCTCCAACTCGACCAAGCAAAAAACTGGCCAAGAAAACTGTTTGAGCTAATCAAAACACAATCCAAGGAACAACCCCAACAATCACATAGCACAATGGGTGATATACTATCCTGTAAAGATGTCTCTGCTTTCTTTAATCTAAAGACTGATAACATCAGGAGCGATCTCCTCAATGACTTAAGCCTTTACTCTAGCCCCCACAGCATAAAACCCACTGAACCAAAAAACAATGCCACATGGTCGTCCTTTGACACCTACGCAGAAGAAACAATTGGCAAACTGCTCAGTACATTGAAACCTTCTAATCACCTCACAGACCCCCTTCCTGCTAACGCTGTAAAGGACTTCATCCCATTGCTCCTCCCACTTTGGACCAAAATTATTAACAGTTCACTGCAACAAGGAGTCATCCCTGACTCCCTCAAAGTGGGACAAGTCACACCTATACTCAAGAAACCAACAGTCGACCCTACTGACCTAAACAATTACCGTCCTATTTCCAATATCCCCACCCTGGCCAAGCTGTTGGAAAAATGCGTACAACTCCAATTGACAAATCACATTGATTAGTTTGACCTCCTCAACCCTCATCAATCAGGCTTCCGAGCTGGACACAGTACGGAAACAGCTATGACACACATAATTGATGACGCCCTCCAAATCCTAGATCGGATTGATACCTGCCTCCTCATCCTACTTGATCTCTCTTCAGCATTTGACACCGTCAAACACGAGAACTTACTCGAGCTGTTAAATATCAGAATGGGTCTATCAGGGACTGTACTCAAGTGGTTTACTTCCTTTCTGCATAACCGGTCACAGAAATTCAAGAGCAACAACCTGATGTCCCCACCTGTACCTGTAATTTTAGGCGTCCCACAAGGATCTTCCCTATCCCCAACAATGTTCAACCTAGTCATGGAGCCACTCACCACTTTGTTACAAGCATTTAATGTACACTTTCACATGTACGCTGACGACACCCAACTCTATCTCAAACTACAATCCCCCGAAGACATCAAACTTCTGAACTCAACGCTCAGAAACACACAATCATGGCTGGCCGAAAATCACCTCGAACTCAATGCTCTGAAAACTGAGTTCCTTCTGATCTCACCTGCCGCGAAAATCTCCACCACTCAAACATGGCTTAAGCACCTAACTGCACTCAATGTCCAACCTACCATCGTGGACTCTGCGAAATCCTTAGGCATAACCCTTGACACCAATCTCAATATGCAACATCATATCAGCAAGGCAACTAAGGGAGCTAATTTCCAAATCAATACTTTGAGGAAACTTAAACCCTTCCTTCCAGCTAAGGACTTCCAAACTGCAGTACAAGCCCTAGTTATTCCTCGGATAGACTACAGAAGCGTCGCCCTCTGCGGACTCCCCCTATCAACAACCGCACCCCTAAGAGCCTCTTTGAACGCTGCAGCGAGACTTATCTCTGGATCAAAAAAAACGCTCACATTGTTCCGTTGATTTAAAATCCCTGAAATGGCTGCCTTTTGAAGCCAGAATCCATCTGAAAATCGCCTGCATGACACACATGGCTGTACACCACAACTCGCCCAGCTACCTCACTCAGAACCTGACAATCTCAGGAGGCTCAAGAGCCACTAGAAGCACAAAAAATCTTCTTCTGAAACCTCGAAGATTCCGGAAGGAAAAAACTTAGAAACGCTCCTTTTCAGGAATTGCACCCAGGATATGGAATGCACTCCCGCCAGAAACCAGACTTATCTCCTCCACTGCATTTTTTAAGAAGGAAGTAAAAGCTATCCTCATGCCTAAATTCACCTGAACGTTTACTTTGGATTTATTTGAGACTCTGCACCTACTTGTACTAATTGTTTTGTCTGATCGACTATGCTACTTGATTTACCTACCCTATTTTGCTACCCATTTATTACCTACAGCTATTCTGTGCTCAAAAAGTCCGTTAAACACTCTCTTGTTTTTCTTACCCCTTGTTTTTGTGAAGCGCTCTGATATCTGCAAAGATCTTGTTCGCGCTATATAAAACTTTCAAAATAAATAAACAAATATTCATGCATGGTTTCTGGAATATAGTGAGAGCTACAACACACACAAGCAAAGGATTGCAGCTTTATATTTGGCTTAGGAGCATCACTCTCATTAGTCGCTAAATAGTGATTCTGTAGCACAAAAGTGGAGCTTTAGATATATAGGCAGAGGGATTAGTGATTCGGCTACCTCATATGAGTCTAATGCTTCTTTGCCTGTATGTCTACCTGTCTTGCCTTTTTGTGCATCTCTGTTACTTCTTTTAGAATTAGTTGTGCCTTTTTCACTATTGTTCTCTTTGTGCACTTCTATTGCTTGTTTCTGCACCTCTCTTGCCTCTTTCTGCATTCCTTTTGCCCCTTTTTGCACTTTTTTACTAATTGTTTTCACCTCTCGTCTTTTTTAACTGTTCTCTTCTGTCTTTCTGCACTTGTGTAGTATGTTTTTGCAATTTTGTTGCCTCTTTTCGTTTTTTTCTTGCGTCTTCCTCTGTTGTCTCTTTCTGCATTTCTCACATTTTTCAGTAGCTGTGTTGTTTGTGTATTTTCTTTTGCTATTTCTAAACGTTTCTTTTTTTAAGTACCTTTCTTTCCCTGTCAGCACCCTTTCTTCTCTTTTTTCAGTTTTCTTGCTTGGTTCTACACTTTTCTTTTTTATCCGTTATAAATAGAATAGGAATATAATTGTAATTAAATGCTTACTAGTTTTTATAAACATTGACATGTAATTAATTTAAAATTGTTTATTGATGTAACAAACTATTCTTTGTTTTAAAAAAAATATTTTGTTTGGATTACAAATTGAAGATGGCTAGAAAATATGAAAAGAGAAGAAAACAAAGAAGAAAGAATTACTTAAATAAAAATAAAAAGAGTGCACTTGAAAAAGGCCAAAATGTTACTAGGGTTAAAGTCTGTTCTGGTAAGAATACTAAATAAATTATTAAAACACTTGTAGAGAGATTAAAGAAAGACAATAAAAATAAAAGCAAAAAGGAACATTTTAAAACAAAGCACAAGCAAATAAAGAGATGTAGTGAAAAAAACATTCATTTTTGGAAAAAGACGACATGTCACAAAAAAACTAAAATAGTTTATACAAATACGTATACAAATGTTTCAAAGTAGAGCAATTCAAAATGTATTAAAAGATTGTAAAAAGTATAAAAGAAGATCAGCAGCTTATAAGAAGAAGCAACACATTGAAAGTATAGTAGATACTGCTGTTAAATTGAAACGAAAATGTGTTATATTAGTATTAAAGCAAATGAGAACTTTGGATAAAACAATGCTGTTTATGAAGGACAATGGCAAAAGAAAAAGACAGATTAATAGAAGCAATTTTTATAAAACTTTCACTGGTGAATGGAAACACACTTCTATTACTGAGCCTTTCTTTAATGAAGAAAGCTATTTTCAACAGAACACATTAGTTCATGCAGTTGATACTAGTGGTTGATGCTTTGAGATGAAAGATGGTTGCCCCATTCCAAAAGAAAAGATGGTTCCTAGGAAGGTAGAAAAAGTAATAGGTGAAGAAGTTAAAGGGAGGCCTACATAAGGTCCGGTATATAAGTGGGATTGTAGTAGTAATTGAAGTAGTCAACAGGAATCTATTGACATATTACATTTTTTTAATGAGGATATGCCAAAAAACCTCTTAAACAGAAGATTAAAATGTTACAAGCACTCAATCCATGTAAAGTAAGAAAATATACTGACTTGCGGGTCATTCTCTGGCTTGTCTTTCAAGAAAAGTCTGTCAAAGTACTTTTCATCATTAAAGAATGTTAGCAGTACAGCACTCAGCACTGCGGACATTACTAAGGAGACTCTACTATGTAAAGAGTCCTGCATTATGTTTAAGTGAAATGTACACAGCTCTTTTGAACAAATCAGTGTCAGAAGTAAAAAAAGTTTGTGATGATATACAGTTTTGTTTTTTTGGTTCACAAGAGGAGTGTAAAGAAAGTGAGAGCTTGATACGTGTAGGTGTTGAAGAAGTGGTGGAAATATTAGTATTAATGAGTTTTCAGAAGAAATTACAAAGTTTAAGACACCTTTATCTGAAAAACCAAACTATGCTTGTATTTGTTGACGACATACTCACTATAGAATACAAACTAGGAACGTTGATTTATATTTAAAAATTGAAAATGAAAACAATGATAAGTGGCAGCAATTTGGTGCTTCATTGATGATAGAAGGTCAGTTTGAGTTGGCTACTGATCAACGTATATGTAAATATTGTCACAACAAATTAGAAGAGAACATAATGCCAGCTATAGCAGTACATAACTTAGAGTTGGTAGCTATTCCTCAGGAACTGGCAGATTTAAATGCATATGAGTCCATTCTTATTGAATCTGTGAACCCTTTTCAGGATATAGTTTGTATGGAGCCTAAAACTGGTAAGCAGCCACCAACATATTTCCAAAGAGGTCTCAAAGAAAGAGTTTTGTACTTTACATTTTAAGAAAAAAATTGAAAATCTTGGTGTAGACAGGGAGGAAAATGAGGCAGTAGTTATTCTAGTGAATGGTGTTCCAACAAAGAGTTCGAAAAATATGGCAAGAGTTTGTAGATGTATACATTTCAAAAGGCTAAATTACATCTAGTACAGAATAATATTTAATATAAGAATGTCAATGTTGACGGACAGGTAATATGCTTAGATAATAAAACAGAAATTTCAAGTGGCCAATTAGAAAAAGTGGACAAGTCCAGGAGAAAAGAGATTTATGAACATTACACCATACATCCTCTACATTCAAAAGAAGTGATAGGAAACAGTATTGAATTATTTCAAATGAAGAAAGAAACGGGAACTCCCAAGAGTGTACGGGAGAAGAGTTTAGAAGCTCCTTGTTTTCCACATTTATTCCCCACTGGAGAAACTGGACAATTTGATGAGCAAGCTATGCAGATTCTAGCTTCAGAATACAGCTCAACAAGATTGTACTCTGAAGATCCAAGAAGAAAGTGTATTCCATATATATTTCATCTTCTGTTTAAAAGTGATTTGTCTGCACATTCATATGCAGTGAACCACATATCAGAAACAGGAGTTCATCTTTCACATGTTTCTGCAAAGGAATTCATGGACAAAGTTAAACAAAGAGATGAACATTTAGAATTTCAGTGAATTAATTTGATGGCGTGTCGCCGAGGTACCAATGAGTATCGCTATCATTGTCACGCAGAACGTAAATGTATGTTAGGAAACTTAGGTACTCCTACATGGTTTGTAACACTTAGCTGTACTTAATATGCATAGGACGATTTACTTGAATGTCTATGAGAAGCAAATTCAAATGGTAAAAACATTGAATTAAAGACAGCTGGAGAGCTCTGTTCGTTGGATCCTGTAAATGTCTGCAGGTATTTTAACAATAGGTTTCAAGCTATGATATCCTTTATCTGCAATAACAATGTTCCACCTCTTGGAGAGGTAATAGATTTCTTGTAGAGAAGGGAGTATCAAGCCTGAGGTGCTCCTCATATACACATGCTATTATGGATCAAGAATGCTCCAAAATTTGGAACTGATACTGATGAAAGTGTTTTGTCTTTCATCGAACAACATATTACATGTGCCAGTCCAAGAGAAGGAGGAAAAAAAAGCTTGAGACAACAAATTTTACGGTTTCGAAGTCATCAAAAATACAAGTCTAAAAGGAAATTTTATACAAAATGTTGTTTTGGATTCCCATGTCCAATAATTTCTAAAGGAAGAGTAGATAGTTTTATGTCAGCAGTAAGGCATACCATAACTCGGAAATCTCCCAAGAACATATAGAACTTGAAAAGAACAGAAGCTTCAAAGTACATTATTGACTATAATACAGTGATTTTGAAAATGTGGAATGATAACATGGATATTCAATATGTTGCAGATAGTTCAATTACTGTAGCTTGCTATGTTACATCATAGATAACCAAATCTGAAAAGACAGAGATGAAAGAAATGTGGGAAGAAATTTCACACAAAAAGAGTCTCAGCAAGACTTAGTGGCCTTTCCTGTTTTGACAAGAAGTACGAGTGTAGTGTATTCCTTGCGAATGGCTAGGGTGTACGAGAAGCTGTCCATTAAAGTGCGTTATGGTCCTGCAGGTGAGTGCACTCTTTTGTTTAAGGTAAAAAAGGGGCATCCGTCAGGGATGTGTACTTGCGCCATTTTTATTTTCATTATTTATTAACCAGGTAGATAGTACCCTAAAACAGATCCCTGCTGATGCACCATCTATTGAGGGCACGGTTGTCCCTATTTTATTATACACAGATGATGCGGTTTTAATTTCACGTACCCCTATTGGCCTGCAACGCCTTATAGATAATTTTACTAAATTTATTATTGACAGGAAACTTCGAATTAATAAAACAAAGACATTTGTAATGTCATGTGGAAAATTAATAACTAATCCAGGAAAGGCCTTTTATTTAGAAGGATCAAAAATGCAAACAGTCAAATCATTTTGTTACCTGGGGGTAACTTTTGCAGGAAACGGGAAATGGTGACAGGAATATGAAAACATTCGACACAAAATGAGTAGGAATGTAAATGGCATTTTCTGTTTGGCAGTAAAAGTTGGTGCACATAGAATTAGTGATATGATAACTATATATAACGCTAAATGCATAGCTTCCGCACTTTATGGTGCGGGAGTATGGGGTCACCACCTAGAACAATCATTACAGCGCGACGAAAATTCTTTTATTAAACATCTGCTGTGGGTACCTCCGTCAGCTTCGACTGAAATAACACATCAAGAAGTGGAAATTAAAATATAATTCAGATTTGGCAGGGCTGCGCCCTCTTTTATTGTGGCGATCTATTTGAGCAAAACCAGAAACTGCATTTACGCAAAGTATAATAAGAGTATGTATTAACCCCTTCCATGCTCATGACGGAACGGTTCTGTCATGAGCGTCGGTTGAGCTGTGCTCATGACGGAACCGTTCCGTCATGAGCCGATAGGCTCATTAGAACCTTCAGCACAGCGCGAAAATTCGCGCCGCGCTGAAGGGGTTAAGCTCCGACTGCAGTTCTTGTATCCCGTGGCTGAGTTATATACGACACTGGTACAGCCTTTTATTTAATTGTGATATTTTTAGTGAACCCGAGTATGCAGTTACAATTACCAAAAAAGATATTAAAGAAGCTTTCTTGGCCCATAAAAGCGAGACAAGAAAAAAACTATTTAAGTCACAGCCAACTGTTATATTTTATAATGAGCTAAATCTTATAACAGGCCTTCAGTCTTATTTGGATGCTGTCACCATACCTTCCCACCATTTTGTTTTAACACGTTTAAGGTTGGGGATTGTACACCATTTAGTGGCCTTTCCTGTTTTGAAAAGAAGTACGAGTGTAGTATGTCCTTGCGACAACAAGTCTATGCAAAGTTCCTGTCATTTTTTATTGTTTTGTACATTTTTTCACTTTTTAAGGAAAGTCTATCTGAAGCCTCTGTTTTTAAAATATAATGTTCAATTGACCAAAAATGCATTGAAGTTGCTATTTTCATTGGAAAGTCATGATATCTGCTTCTTTACGGCATCATATATTTTAAAAAGTATTGCCGCCAGGAAATCAATTATTTTATAAAGTTGTACCTATGGAGTTCAAATTTTGTATTTATTTTGTTAATAACTTCAATGAAATAGAGAATTGTATGCACTTTATATTTGCCATGTTTGCACACTTTGCACGCGCTAGATAACTAACTATCTTTTGTGAATTTGCTTGTATAATATTATAAGCTATTATTGCGTTTTTTTGCACATTTCTAGACTTGTATTTTTTGTAAATTTTGTTTTAAACTTTTATGCACAGTAATTGTATATAATAATAGAAGCTGCATTTTTCTTTTTTGGTCATGTATGCTTTTATGGATGTTACAAAACAACGATTAAAGCTTTTGAAATTGAATTCACTATAATCCAGTGATTTTGAAAATGTGGAATGAAAACATGGATATTCAATATGTTGCAGATAATTCAATTACTGTAGCTTGCTATGTTACATCATATAAAACCAAATCTGAAAAGGCAGAGATAAAAGAAATGTGGGAAGAAATTTCACACAAAAAGAGTCTTAGCAAGAAAGTGTACAGCTCTAGCTTGAAAATGCTTTCCCGTACCTGGATTGGATCCTATGAATGTTCTGATCAATTTAGCTCTGCCAGTTTATATTCAAAGTCAAGAAGAATCATTTGGGTACGTCTAGGTCTTGCTGTCACATGAAATAGAGTGTTGAAAACATTACAAGAAATAGAATACTTAGAACTGAATGAACCAGAAAGTACTGATATTGTAAAACTAATATGTTGGATACATACTATCTGAAAAGGAGTGAACATCTCAAAAACCTATGTCTATTTGAAATGCTTCAACATTACAACTTTGAAAGACAAGTTACAGAAAATATAAAAGAAGAAAAATATGCAGCAATTGGATGTGTTGGATGTTTGGTAAAACATACCAAAGGAAAACTTGTTAACCACAGAAAGCTCAGTTGTGAAAATTCCAGATATGCAGGGATATTTCTATTTAGCACTTCTACAACTGTTCAAGCCTTGGCATAGTGAAACTGAATATACTGGAGATTTCGACTGCTATGAAGATTCTTTTAATGCAAGTAAAGATAGTATTCCTTGCACAATTTTCCCTACATATCTACAGATGTTTAATGATGAGATTGAGCAAGAAAATACTATTGCATCTGAAATAGCTAGAGACAGTTATCAAGATATTCAAAGTTCTTGTCCACTGAGTCAAGATCCACTGGGACAACCAATTATCGAACATAGAGCAGCAATAGCCATGAATGAGGTAGAAACTGCAATGCAACAAGCACACCAGGATATTATTCAGTTGGAAAAGTTAGAAGAACAACTAAATATTGAACAGAAAGAAATATATCTACAAGTGAAAAAACAGATGCAACATGGTTTGCTACATGTAAAAAAAGAATGCCGATGTTCTTCATTTAAACCTATTTTAATGTACATTAGCGGTCATGCTGGAACAGGAAAACGTTTCTTAATTAAAGTTTTGACCAGTTATCTGCACAAAACTACAGAATCACATTTGTCGTGTTGTAACAGCTCCAACTGGATTATCAGCAAACAACATTAAAGGGATTACTTTACATCGATTACTTATGCTACCAGTTGAACATGATAATAAATTGGCATATCAGAAGCTATCTGGAGAAGCTTGTTATGAGGTGTCAAGAGTACTGATGGAAATGAAACTTTTAATCATTGATGGGGTAAGCATGGTCTCAAACTTAATGCTTGCAATGTGTACACAGATTTTAAAAACAGATTAAGATGTTCAGTTTGGAGGAAAACATTTAACTGTATTTAGAGATCTAGTGCAACTTACTCCTGTAAAAGGACAGCCTGTTTTTAAAACACTTGCACACGAAGACACTAGGAAATCCTTGGGAAGTATTGGAAATGTGAACATTTGGTTACATTTTGAATGTAAAGAACTTATTAAGAATATGTGACAAGCAAGTGATGAAGATTATGGAAATATAAGAAAATGGAAACTGTTGATGAGATTGTAGGATACTAGTTGGAAAATAGTTCAGGTATCAACTGCTTTGCTAATGTGATTCTGAATGTTGTGTTTTATCTAGAAGATCTTCTTCATGAAATCATGATAAAAGATTCTGTTCTTTAATACATCATGTATTTTAACAGTTGGTAACTGACAGAAGTAAAATCCATACTGCTTCTGGCGTTTGGCATCTTTTGGATATATGTACTGGTTCATTGACAATTACTCATAATGTACAACCAGGTGCACAAGGATATCTAATTCTTACGCTTGGAGTGTTAGAAATGTGAAGAGTGTTCATTTACTACCATCACTGAAATACATACAGAAAGAATCATCTTCTTGACGATACCAGACTGCAAATCAGTACCTTTGTACAAATTGTTTAAAACAGCCAATCAGGACATGAAATGTTCACATTGTAGATCAGAGATGTTGTCTACATTCAATCAATCAATCAATCAATCAATCAATCAATCAAGAGTATTTGTAAAGCACGCTACTCACCCGCTAGGGTCTCAAGGCGCTGGGGGGGGCTGCTACTGCTCAAAAAGCCAGGTCTTGAGTTGCTTCCTGAAGTAGAGATGGTCCTGGGTGAGTCGTAGGTGGGTGGGGAGGGTGTTCCAGGTCTTGGCTGCCAGGTAGGTGAAGGATCTTCCTCTAGTGGTGGTTCTGCGGATCCGTGGGATGGTGGCGAGGGCGAGGCTGGCGGAGCGGAGCTGGCGGGTTGGGGTGTAGAACGTGAGGCGGTTGTTTAGGTATTCGGGGCCCAAGTCGTGGAGAGCCTTGTGTGTGTGGGTGAGGAGTCTGAACGTGATCCTTTTGCTGATGGGGAGCCAGTGCAGGTCCCTCAGGTGGGCGGAGATGTGGCTGTGTTGGGGGATGTCCAAGACGAGTCTTGCTGTGGCATTCTGGATGCGCTGGAGTCTTTTCTGTAGTTTGGAGGTGGTCCCAGCATAGAGGGCGTTCCCATAGTCCAGACGGCTGGTGACGAGGGCCTGGGTGACTGTTTTCCTGGTTCCAGTGGGGATCCAGCGGAAGATCTTACGGAGCATGCGGAGAGTTTTGAAGCAGGAGGAGGTAACGGCATTAACTTGATTGGCCATCCTGAGGGAGGAGTCAAGGATGAAGCCCAGGTTGCGTGCGTGGTCTGTGGGCTTGGGTGGGGGGCCCAGAACAGGGGGCCACCAGGAGTCATCCCAGACGGAGATGGATGGACTGAGGATGAAGACTTTCGTCTTGTCTGAGTTCAGTTTCAGGCGGCTGAGCTTCATCCAGTCTGCAATGTCTTTCATTCCGTCCTGGAAGCTGGCTCTGGTGGAGGTGGGGTCGTTGGTGAGGGAGAGGATCAGTTGGGTATTCGTCGGCGTAGGAGATGATGTTGAGGTTGTGCTTGCGTGCGATGGCTGTGAGGGGGCTCATGTAGATGTTGAAGAGGGTAGGGCTGAGCAAGGAGCCTTGAGGTACGCCGAAGATGATCTTGGTGGCTTCTGCGAGGAAGGGCGGGAGACGGACTCTTTGGGTTCTGTCGGAGAGGAAGGAGGTGATCCATTCCAGGTACTTTCCTTAAATCCCGGCGTGGCGGAGGCGGGTTATCAGGGTGCAGTGGCAGACCATGTCGAACGCAGCCGAAAGGTTGAGCAGGATGAGGGCGGCGGTTTCTCCATTGTCCAGCAGGGTCCGGATGTCGTCGGTGGCTGCGATGAGGGCGTCTCGGTGCTGTGGTTCGCTCAGAATCCGGACTGCGATGGGTCGAGGGAGCCATTCATCTCCAGGAAGGCTGTCAGCTGTTTGTTGACAGTTTTCTCGATGACTTTTGCAGGGAAGGGGAGGAGCGAGATGGGGCGGAAGTTCTTGAGGTCTGAGGGGCCTGCGTGGGTTTCTTCAGGAGGGCGCTGATCTCTGCATGCTTCCAGCTCTCCGGGAAGGTGACAGATATGAAGGAGTTGTTGATGATGTCCCGAAGTTTGGGTGCGATGATGGAGTTGGCTTTGTTGAAGATGTGGTGTGAGCAGGGATCGGCTTGGGAGCCCAAGTGGATGGTGTTCATCGTGGGGGAGGTATCTTCCATGCTGACCTGAGTCCAGGAGCACATGGTGGTGGTGGGGGGTGTAGGTTCGGTGGTGGGGTACGTGTTCTGAGCGCCGAAGCTGTCGTGTATGTTGACGATCTTCGGTGAAAAAAGGTGGCCAGAGAGTTGCAGAGGTCTTGAGAAGGCGTGATGTCGTTATTGCTGACGTTGGGGTTGGAGAGCTCTTTCATGACATTGAAGAGTTCCTTGCTGTTGTGGGTGTTGTTGTCCAGTCGTTCTCTGAAGAATGACCTTTTGGTGGTGCGGATCAGCTGGTGGTGTTTGTGGGTGGTGTTCTTGAGGACTGTCATGTTGTCCGTTGACTGGTTGTGGCACCAGGCTTTCTCGAGGTCACGGCAGGATTTCTTGGAGTCTTTGAGATCGTTGGTGAACCACGCGGCTTTCTTGCTGTTGAGGTTGCTGGGAGGGATTTTCAGTGGAGCAAGGGTGTTGGTGCAGTCGGTGATCTACTGTATGAGGTTGCCGGCTCCTTTTTTGGGGTCCGTGGTTTTGGTGGGAGGATTTAGGTGCAAGGAGGTGGTGGGTTGGTTGGTGGTGATCTTGCTCCAGCATCTACAGGGGGTTTGTTGAGGTTGGTGGTGGGTCATTGTTTTCCTGAAGTTGAAGTGCACGCAGCTGTGGTCGGTCCAGTGGAGCTCGTGGTGTGGCTGAAGGAGATGTGGTTGCTGGAGGAGAAGACAGGGTCGAGCGTGTGGCCGGTGTAATGGGTCGGGGTGTTGACCAGTTGCTTGAATCCGAGGTTGGCGATGTTGTCTAGTAGGGCGGTGGTGTTGTTGTCCTGGTCGTTCTCCAGGTGGAAATTGAGGTCTCCTAGGAGGATATAGTCGGGGGAGGTGAGGGCGAGTGGGCTGATGAAGTCTGCGATGGCCTCGCTGAAGTGTGAGCGTGGTCCCGGGGGTCTGTAGATGAGGGTTCCTCTGAGGATGGTTTTGAGGTCAGTGTGAATCTGGAAGGGCAGGTGCTCTGCGGTGGCGAGGGTGTCGTCGTTGTTGGTCGTGATGCGGATAGTGTTTCTGTGGGCGATGGCGATGCCTCCTCCGGCCTGGTTGACGCGGTACCTCCGGATGATCTTCTATATAGAGAAAGATTTGGAAAATATCTAATTTTAATGTTACAACGTTGTAGAGCAAATGGAAGAAAATTGCAAACAAAACTAAATTTTTTAATGCAAGTCAAGTATCTATTTCAGGAAGAACTTTTATAGCAGTGGCTATTATTTCCCATGATGGACCTACTACAACATTTGGACACTATACTGTGTATTTGAAGACGTGTAATAAAGGATGGACATTTTGCAATGATGCCCATTTGGAATTTAAACCTAGATTGCCTTATGAATTACCAAATTCATATTTGTCATTTTTGAAGCCAAAGATTTGAGTACATCATTTGGCCAATTGGGAATATGTGAACAGAATCTAAACAGGAATGTAAACTATTAGTAGTTATTAGTAGTGTTTGGATTATTATTTGTAGTAATTGATATTGCATTTGGAAAATTCTGTTTAAAAGGAAATAGTTTATGTATTTGTTGTCTATATTGTACCAGATGTAAATGAGAGTCTACATTTTGGCAAATGTATTTGAGATAAATAATAAAGTTTATGTTGATGATGAAGAACGTATTTAACAAAGTGCAGATAGAAAAGCACAAAGCTACACAAATTGAAAATTATGCTTTATGATGATTTTTGTTTTCTACAATCAATTACATTGTTTTTTCCCCTGTTGTTCAATGATGATACCTCATTGAAATCACAGTGTCTGGTGAAGTTACCTGGAATCTGAGGACAGCAAAAAAGGGAATCTGAAAATGTTATTTAATTCTAAATTTATGTTGAGTTGCTAAATGTATAATCTTACAATTTCAGTAATATATTATCTTTAAATAACAGTTTGTCTTCTTCTTATTCATATAAAGTACTGCTGAAGTTTGAAAAGTATTTTAATGCTGTTTACAGCAATACAACTTTCAAATATTTCTACTGAGTAATGTATCTAAATTATTTAAAAGGTAAGAATACATAATCTAATATGATGATAATGTACATAAATGTTTAAAGTTTAATTATATGTTATTTGTTTCTAATATAAATAATGTTGATACTTTAGACTACTTGAACATTGTCATTATGTTGCTCATGTAATCAAGTAGGCAGGTATCCTTACATGTAGACCCTACCCATGCACTTATGCATTATCTGAAGCACACGTTTTGCACTAATAGCAAAACACAGTCATTAACCTTACATTCTTTCCTTTACACAGGCACCACCCATGCACTCATTCAATTACCCAGGCAGTACAGCTGCACTTATGCAATCACCTAGGCACTACTGATGCATTGATGCAATCACCTAAGCACTACTCTTCTACTCAACCATTTACTCAGGCACTACTCATGCACTCATTCATTCACTCAGTCACTACCCAAGTACTCATCCAATGATCTAGGCATTACCCTTGCATTCACAATTTTTACTCAGAAACTTTTGATACACTCATCAAATCACCCAGATACTACCCCGGCACTCATTCAATCACCCAGACACTACTGATACACTCATGCAATCACTCAAATACTACTCTTGCACTCAACCATTCCCTCAAACACCACCTATGCACTCGTTGATTCACTAAGGCACTACATATGCACTCATCAATTCACTCAAGCACTAACAAGGCAGTTATGCAATGACGTAGGGATTATTCTTACAGTCATTGTTTTATTCAGGCACTACTCATGCACTGATCCAATCACCCAGGCAGTACCCCTGCACTCATGCAATCACTCATTCAGTACTCTGTCACTCAACCATTCACTGAGGCACTACTCATGCACCCATGCATTCTCCAAGGCACTACCCTTGCACTCATGCAATCACTCAGGCACTATCCCCACAGTCATCTAATCACCCAGGCACTATTTTTGCATTCAACCTTTTGCAGAGGCAGTACCTATGCACTCACCCATTCACTCACACAGTACCCCTACACTTATGTAATCATTCATACACTACCGTTGCACTTATGCAATTACTTAAATACTACCCATATAGTTATGCAATCACTCAGTCACTACTCTTGCACTCAACCATTCACCCAAGCACTACCCATGCACACATCCATTCCTTCAGGCACTGCCCATGCACTCTTCAAATGACCCAGGTATTACTCTTGCAGTCATCCTTTTAGTCATGCAGTACCCATGCACTGATCTAATCACTCAGGCGTTACTCTTGGAATCATGAAGTCACTCAGGCACTACCCATGCACTCATGCAATCACTCAGATAGTACCCTGACACTTATGCAATGACCTAGGTACTGCCTATGCTCTCATGCTATCACACTGGCACTACTCTTGCACTTAACTATTCACTCAGAGATTACCCATGCACTCATCCATTCTCCAAGGCACTATCCATGCAATCATCCATTGACCGAGGCACTAGAGTTGGATTAATCCAGTCAGTCACATAGTTCCCATGGAGTCATTCATTCACTAAATCACTAAACATAAAAACATGTCAAGGCACTATTCTTGCACTCAACCATTCATTCAGAACCTACTCATACACTATTCTCCAGGCAATACCTATGCACTCTTGCATGGACCCAGGTATTACCCTTGCACTCATCCTTTCACTCATGCACTACCCATGCACTGATCCAATCACTCAGGCAGAACCTGTGCAGTCATGCAATTGATCATGCACTACTCTTGCACTCAATCATTCACTCAGGCACTAACTATGGACTCATTCAATAACCTAGGCACTACCCTTGCACTCATGCATTCACTCAGGCAGTACTCATGCACTCATACAATGACTCAGACACTACCCTTGCATTAATTCATACAACATATACAGATTTGTCTATCTTTAACCATATAGGTGGTTCTAAAAAAAAACATTTTGAACCCCTTTATATTGGTATGTGGGGTTATTCCCAGGACCCAGAACACTAGAGCAATGAAATAAAAAAAGCTTGTATTAATCAAACATTCGGCAAATAATCATTAAATATAGGACTCTCCAAGATGGCGTTGAGACAAGAGGGCTCTCTTTGAGCTCCCGAGGGTCAGGATCACCACTAGTGAAAATCCCTGTGCTACCCTGCCATCTCACCCCATCCTTATCCCCCCGTATCTTCGGGGTCCAGAGAGACATCGCTGATGAGCCCAAAAGACAATTTGAAGCAAGTTAAGCAACCGAAGCTCCCTCAATAGCGACGACAGTAAAGCAACAACTCCACTTCTTCTCTGAAGTCCTGAAAGCCGCCACAGGGTCTGGTTTCAACTTGCTGTGAGGCGACAGCATGCGGGCCGACGAGAGGAGAGCTACGAGACTGGACAGCCTGTCCAGAGAGTCTGCATTGCAGCAGTGAAGCCTCCACCTGCCATTCATTTGCCAAGACGACTTGACTGTGAGAGGGGTGGCGGGCGGTGATGCTATCGTCCCCACTGAGAACCGGGGGTCTCAAGACGCAACCACAGCAAGCTTTGGGGTTGAAGGTTTTTGCCTCAGAAGTGCAGTAAACAACATGGGTTGCCAGACCCGGGCCACCTGACTTCAATAATGGTGGCTGTCACAGACAGGCATGGGTGCCGGGCCGGGCTGGGCTGCCTTACCTCTTAATGGAAAATATCACTGCCTCACTTCAATATCGTGAGGCAGTACTGGGTGGAGGATCGCCACATATCCAACATCCACTGCTGGCCCAAAACAGCAGGCACTGCTGAGTCACTGTATCTTCACCCTCAGGCTTGCATGCCCAACTCAGAGTTGGTCCATTTAACACCATGGACCCTCAGCATTAAGGCAGACAGTACCAAGATGGCCCCCGAACTGAAGCTGAACAAGAAGCTCCCACTGCTGGGACCATTAGCAGCATTTAAATATCCCTCTGATACCTTACCATCCATCCACCTACCTTTTAACGAACAGTGCCTCAAGACTCATCTGTATTTTTGCTGAGGCTAATTTATCTTCATGAGAAGAGCAAGAGGGATATGGGGGCGCCCCGCCTGATCGCAAAAATAGCTTATTGCTATATTACAGCCATACTCTCCTACTTCTCGGTAGGTGGGTGGTCACCAGCTCTGGCCTCTAGTTGCCCCTTTGCTTAGCAAACACTCCCCTTCAAGCGAAAGATATCATTTTGACTGGCCGAATGTAATACCATTGGTAGAATTCCCTTGCCTGACCTCAAGACGGCTTTCACTGTAGTCCCTACCATGTTGTATCTCTACTCTGGGACATAAACTGAACTTCGATCTGACCTTAAACCTATCCCCCATCATGATAAACCGTCAGGATTTAGACCTTGTTGTTATCTTCTCCGACAGTAGACACCTAGCTTTCTGGCTGATGCCCGGTGGAGCTACTAGATAGCTAAAGAGGAGATGGGTTGAGTCTTCCTCTCGGCCGTCACCTACCAAGCCGGTCCTTGGACAGACCTTCCTTCATATCTCTGTCATACCTCCCTCCTTCCCCTCACCCTACCCCTCTACGCTCCATTCATCCTGTCTTCTTTGATTTTAAATATTGCTCTGTGGGGACCCAGCTTTCTCTCTCATGCCCGGTGGAGCTACTGGATAGCTAAAGAGGAGATGGGTTGTGGACTTCCCCCTCGACCGTCACCTACCCAGCCGGTCCTTAAACAGACCTTCCTTTGTCTCTCTATCGTACCTCCCTACTTCCCCTTCACACTACCCCTCTATGTTCCATTCACCCTGTTCTCTATGACCTCTAAATGTTGTTCTGTGGAGAACTAGCTATTTGGCTGATGCCCGGTGGAGCTACCTGATAGCTATTGAGGTGATGGGCTGTTGACTTCCCCCTTGGCCATCTTCTACCCAGCCGGCCCTTGGGCAGATTTTTCCCTTCGTCCTTCCGTCGCATCTCCCCCTACCCCGTTACCCTACCCCTGACCCTTCTACACTCAAATATCTTTATATGTTTCCTGCAACTGATGTAACCTGTAACTGATGTAATTTTGGAACTCTGTAGAATTCATGTAAAGCGCCCTGATACCCTAGGGTCTAATCGGTTTTTATTCTTGAACGCTGAGACCTGAGTAACATGGCTGATGCCAGGTGGAGCTGCTAGACAGCTAAAGAGGAGATTGGCCCTGGTATTCCCCTCGACCGTCTTGCAGGTCAGGCCGCTCCCCACGCCGCACAGCACCCCCTGTGTGTCTGTGCCTTCCCCCGCTGCTAAGTACAAAGAAGGAGTGGTCTGAGTTGGGAATCAATTTGATAAGGACGTGATTTAGTATTACTTCATACAGATAAGCACCACATATTATTAGGTATAACTAAGCAAAGTTAGAGATGCAATAGTCAAAATCAAATTGCATTTATTTTTGCAAAAGTTTACTCATGTAAATTATCAACAATGAATTTGTCATGAATAATCAACATCAATTCAATGTAATTATAGAATCATTACATTAAAAGTGCTCTCAGTGTGAGAAGGAAGAGAAGTGAAGAGGTTGTGAGGGACTGGGTAAAGGTGGTGTGACATTTAGAACATCACATTAAAATCAAAGACGCCTTTACAATCAAGGTAGTATTAATGTTCCCAAATCACATCACACATAGGTAAGATACATTCATTTCATTGGATCCTATGGTGTGTTAGGTTGGCGTAGTCTACGTTTCGACCCCCATGTACGCTAAAGGGTTTTTCTCGCCTCATGTTGGGGTCTTCGTCAGGACAAAGATAGAGAGCCTATGAAACAATATAAAGGCTAACATTAGTTGTCTGGGTGGTGAACTTGCTGTGTTTAAGAAAAGATGTAGGAATTACCTACATAAGACTGACGGTCAGCGGCTGTGTCATTGGTGCGTGGGCCTCTGCGTGCTCCTTGAAATTCTACAATGAATAAAATGGACGAAATTCTCAAAGGACGGAAAAGGCTGTGAAGCAGTATAACAGTGAGTTATGTGGGAGGGAGACTTATTTGGGCAATGTTCCTCCTGGATGATCACGGACTGACTTGTCATTTGTGGTTTCGTAGTCACTGTATAAATTCAGTGCGTGGCTGCACCATTCTAAAAATCCATAAAGTTTCCTCAATGAGACTAGCAGGGGCTAATGAGTGCATTGTTAATCAGAACTCAGCTGGATTAAGTAGGAGATAACAACGGGCTTAATAACCTTGTGACATTCATTAAGGACGGGGTAGAAAACTTGGCATGCGGGATGTGCTCCGTTGACTGACGTACTCATGGGTAAAGATTAATAACAGGGTCGTAGCATTGTTTAGGATGAGTCTAGACATCAAGTAAAGTGTTCGACACCACCAGGCGTTTCGGTAGGTACATTTAAAAATAAGGAAGTAGAATACTCATGTATGACAGACAATATATATATAGATGGTAGAGTATCCAATTGCTTGGTTGGTGTTGATTGCGTAGTCAGGTAATGCCTATGGAGAATCATTTGCGCATTCATACCTTGTAGGCGTCTGGTTGCCGCCGTCCGCACAGGTTGCTGCCTCGATGCATCTGAGGATGCTCGCGGTGCCTCCGCTAGATGCTAAGTATCCAGAGGCTCGGCTCAGCCGGGCCAATCACCGGGACAATACAAGATACGCCGCGTCAGCGTTAGACGGGTAAATGGGTGAGCGTCTGAAAAGTAATCAGCATATGGAGAAAGTTGCCTGGGTATGCTGGTGCTCTGTTTTTCATGTACGCCTGGGAACAAGGCCAGGAGGCCCGAAACGTGTCAGGCAAGATTTACATCTGAAGACAAATTGCCAGTTATTGCTTTGCAAATAAAATCTTGAAATGAGTTGTCTGTTGTGTAGTGCGCCTTTTATGAGGACAAATCTAGGCACAATATATAGATATATATCTATGTAAAATGTATAAAGTGTTATGTTTATTGTGAGGTATGAAATAAATGAGGTAGATGGTTAGTACAATTTTGCAGGCTGAGATGTTCTTTGCGATCTATTTTGAAGGAGTTGAAACTAGAAGATGAGTGTATTTGAACTACTCAAAGAGAGTTCTACTGCAGTATATTCAGGAGACAGAATGAGCAAAATGTGGATGCTGCACATCATTATTTGGATTCAATTAGTAGATTATGGTTGGCTGATCTTAAGTTCAAAGCGGAGTCATATCATCTCAAGCCTGGAAATATACAGTTTGGGGGAAAGTCAATTATTGTTTTGAAAACCAGGAACAGTAGCTTATAAGGAGCACTGTGCCTTTGTTTTGTTATTCTAGTCAGAGTTGGGTGTGTCCTATGTAGATTGTAAAGGTCCTTATAGCAAAATTTAAGACACTGTGTCCTATTACGATGGTGGTGGGACGAGCAATCAACCGCTATCGCAAAGGGATTGGGACCGACTAACAAGTAACTGGCAGTCCCACCTGCCAAATTATGATGCGACCACCATGTAGGTGGTCGAAATCATAGCTTTTTCCATTACGGATTGTACTTTGGCCCAAAAAGTACCACAGCACAAGCTGCAATGGAAAAAGGATGTTTTTAAACACCCTTGCCCCGTGTGCCAGTCATCTTAGTGGGTAGAGACGGGGGTCCTGCTAGTGGCCCCAAAAGTCACTTTCCGACAGCCTTTCAGTGGCAGTTGGACTGCCGTGGAAAGGCTGTCAGAAAAAGACATCGTACTCCCTACGTCTGTTCCTAAGCAGGTCCTGCCCCTATTGTAGGGAATAGGATCTGACTGATGGGCCTCAATCGCTCCCTCGGACCGAGGAGCCATCAGTTGGCCCCTCAAACTGATGTGGTCCGACTGACCGCATCATAATGCGGCGGTCGGACCTCTCTACTGGATGTCGGTGGGACTGCGACCGACATCCTAATGAGGCCCTTTGCCTCAGGGGGAAAAGAGTGTTGAGGTAGACCTCCAGTTGGCATTACAGAAATCGAGTGTGCTGATGAACAAGTGAGGATATCCGTGTTTTAACTGTGTGAAATGGGATAGAAGGACAGATTAAATGTATATTTGGGGCTTGATAACAATTTCGGTGGTTCATCAGACTGCCAAACCCGGGCTGGACGTGCAGGTGCAGATCTCGACCGCACACCAGTGGTCTGACCGCCGTATTAAAAGTATGGCTGTCAGAGCACATTGGGATCGCAGCAACTGCCAGGGATCCGCGATCCCTGCCGGTGGCACAGTGGTCTGAGGAAGCAATATGCATGCCGGTGCCGCTTTGGCACCAACATTCACATTACGAGTTTCGCCACCGCCAGAATTTTCATGAAGGTGAGCCAGCCATGAAAAGGCTGGCAGTGGGTAAACAAATGCGACCCTTCGGGGTCCCCTGTTGTCCCTGTGCTTGGAGGTGCTTGCAGGAGGGCACACGTTGTGTGCCCCTGTGTGAATGCACCCCTGTTCCCGTCATAGCATGAACTGCTCAGTGTGGGGTGGGTGTAATGGCAGACCCTCAGGGAGTGGCTGTTAACAGCTACGTGTGCGGCAGGACACTACAGAATTCATGGTGTTGTGTTATCAGCTGTAGATGCAGTAATGTATTCTATCTATGGTGTATGTGTAATTAAATTACATGCTCACTCAATTTTCCATGTTGACTACCTTAAAAATGTAGTGTTTTTGAATGAAGCAATATAAAGAAAATCTGGCACCCTAGCGGAAATAGCGTTTTTCCACCATGTGGTGGCCCGCCTGATGGTCATGCCCTCTGCTCCTGTTCTGAAATAAATGCCTAGCCATAGAAGGGGCCCTCATTATGAGTCGCTAGTCAATTCCGTTTCTGCACAATCACCTCTTTGTGTAGGGATAAGAGTTATATTTTTTGCGAAAATTACCATTTTTCTACAGCGAAATTTCAGCAGGTCAAACCATCCAAAATTTTCCTTGAGAAAAATAACCAGTAAAATGCCAAACATGCTACATTTGCCTCATTCAAGTTATCATTCCTCATTTCCAGGCTGGAAATTCGTAACTAAAGATATAATGTATGCTAAATCCCTTTCCCAAACTCAACGGATTTTGGGCCAGATGTATCAAGGCTTTTGTGACTCGCAAACGGCCTTGTAGCATGATTTGGAATGTATTAAAAAAATCGTAATTTAAGGAATCGCAAAAAATTGCAATTCCTTATTTTGCCATAGCATTTAAGGAATCGCAATGTATGTACCAATTTCAATTTGCGAATTTGGGTTAAGAAATCGCAAATTACCACCAACTTGTAGTTGGTGGTAATTTGCGATTTCTTTTAATAATGCCCTATTTGGCATTTGTAAGGGTGGCATGTGATGCACATACTTGCCCTTAGGGCATGTATGTGCGCCACATGCACACACATGTACATTTCAGGGGTGCATCAGGGTGTCTTTGAGACACCCCTGCACCCTTGAAATAATTCTCAAATTGCGATTAGCAAATTGCGAATTCGCAATTTGAGAATTATTGCACTATCATTCCTATGGGCCTCCTGGCCAATGTGAATGCCTTGGAAATTATTCCTTATTTGCGAATTTGCAAAATGCGAATTCGCAAGTATAGAATAATAAGGAATCGCTAAAAAATAGCGATTTTGTACATACATTCCATTTTGCGAATTCTAAATAGCGATTCGCAAAAAATCGCTATTAAGAATTCGCAAATCGGAATCTTGATACATCTGCCCCTTTACCTGGTGTGATAAATACCCCCAACCTCATTCAGGCTGAATATCACATGATAAAATAAATGGAAGAAATTCAATAACAGGATGTTCAACTCAGATAAGAACATTATTTTTACATTATACCTAGGTACCTGTAAACTAAACACACTATGAATGTAGAGATATTTGAGGGTTTGAATTTTGCTAGCGAGCAACAGAGCGCTGACATATAAGGCTTGTTTTATATTTAAGGAAAAGAGATTTTATTTGCATTCCAAACGCCCTTTCATTTGCCGTGGAGAGTATGGACTGTCAGAATTTAGACCATGAACAAAAGACAAAACCTGCATTAATCAAGTCCGATGTGCATCATCATACTGTAGCTAGATACTGAATACGGGTTCCGTTATGCAACGCTTTTTTTCACCAAACAGTAGTTTTTGATATCTGCAGGAAATAATTTTTAGTTTTCATTGCATGGTTAGCATTTCTCTCTGTGCGTTTCATTGTCATGTCAGGCAAATTGAACCATCTTTATATAAATAGACTATCTTTAGTGACATCATTTCAGCAGCTGTTATATTCCGCAAACTTTCATGATAAAATACCGCGGTCCTCACCAGGCACTGATGAAAGCATGTTAGCATTTTTAGATTTTATAGAAACAGCAGATTCGCAAATTGACGTTTTTAAGGTACCTTCACTGCCTGTTTGAAAAATGACAGCTTTTTAGACAATCGGGTGCAGTATAATGAAAGCACAACGAAGGAACTTGATGGGAAGGGAAGAATTACAGAATGCATTTTCACAGTCGTTAAAAATATGTCGCATCTCCTCATATTGTTTATTGCTCGGCTGGCGTAGCTCAGGAAGACATTACGCTTTCCTTCAGGCAGACGCAGTAGAAATGTGGGCTCTGGTTGCAAATCGGTCTCACGGAAGTAGAATTGTCAGCCAGCTGCTTAATTTGCGATACAAAAGCCTCGCACAACACCGGTTGTTGGAACCTTAGAGGCCTCAGACCTGTGATGAAAAACAACTCAATACAATTACCAATATGATAGCAATACGAAACTTATCGATTTAGTTTTTTCAAAATCTGTTTTACTTGTAAACCTTAAAAGGGAAACTGAACTTTTTGATAGCTATGTGGTTAAGAGAAACTTGATGAATATGGATGGCATTTGCACACAGCAAATAGATCTAAGAGGTTGGGGTTCACTTTGCAGATAATTCAAGGATTTTATTTGCAATCACATTATAAAGTGATCTTAGCCAGCACAAAAAAAAAACATGGAAAAAACAATTGCAAACATAAATAATGTTCTTGCGATACACTGGCAAAGGCTGAATACACGCCGCAAAGCACAATAAAACAACAAAACGTCCCATAAGTACCGCAAAAATGTTCACACCCATCTGCTTAAGGACCACTACCACACTATTCTGAAACAAAAATCAGCACCAACAGGACTGACTGAGAGGCCAAAAAAACTGCACATGCCGAGGATCTAGCACAGCGAGGTGAAGTGGGAAGGACTGAATGTAGGCCTTGAGTGAGGGGCACAGCATCCCAACAGGCTATTTGTCTGGACGCCCAATCTCTGTGCCAGACCAGTACGGGGCTGGCGTTCCATTACCACTTCACCAGGCACGTTGGACGTGTAGCCCCCTTGCATGCATGGAGACACTCGGCAGTGAGACAATTTCTGGGTAGGGACACATCAGGTCGCATTTCCTGGTGGCAAGGAAAATTATTATGGTGATGATTAGTCTGAGTCATTCGCTCAAGAGACGGGCCAGTGACCTGGCCAGGAGGGGCCTCAACATGAAGATGGGGGTATAGTGCACAGAATGACAACACAGACACACAGGTGGTACAGGTCTCAGAATGGGCCCGAGTGACCCAAGTCTCATTTATCTTTACAATCAGCCTCCAGGTAACATCAGGTCTTCATAGTAGTGGTCAGGAGGCCCTTTACATCCCTCCCTACATTGAAATGAAATGAAATGAAAATTGATTTCTTAAGCGCATGGCTGTCCAAGAGCGTCCCAGCGCTGGTACACACCACAAGCTTCCATGATCCTCAGACAACGGACTCAGACTCCCAGCGGGAAAAGGAAGGTCTTTAAGGATTTCCGAAACTTCTGGAGACAGGGTTCCAGGCGAAGAGCGGCAGGAAGATTGTTCCAGATCTTGGCAACATTCACAGAGAACCTCCGGCCTCCGGAACGTGCTCTCCTCACTCTGGGGGTGGTCAGCAAGTTGCTTGCGTCAGAGCGGAGGGAACGCGAGGACTTGTAGGGGCATATAAGGTCCCTGAGAATAGGGGGGCCCATTCCCTGGAGAGACTTAAAGGCGATGGAAAGGGCCATAAATTTGATTCTCTCCCGGATGGGGAGCCAATGGAGTGATCTGAGAGCAGGTTTGGCCGAAGTTGGTGGAAAGGTTTGACCACTGTAACTCAGTCTCTTAGGAATCCGGCACTGTACATAAAAGAAGATTAAAGAGATAGAAGAAAAACAAATAAATCAACACAAAGCACAGCTCACAACATACAGTCACGCAAGTTGTGATTGGTGATACCATTGGCTTCTCGTCGATCTACCACTTTCCGTCTCCTGTTTTGCTCTTCTTGGTGGTCTTGCCCCCGGTGCAGGAGTTCCATCTCCCAGTTCTTCAGCGACTGAGGCCTCGGCCATCCCAGAAGATCATGGGCTGTGTGGGGTCCCTTCGGCTCCCAACAGTTAATTTGCTGTCTCCTCTAATACTTCCCACGGTGGCCTTGAGTCCACCCCGTTCCCTTGCTTGAACCACAAGACATTTCTGGTAAGGGTCTATTCTTCCCTCTTTCTGCCATCACCATCCAGCCCTTCTGACTGAAAACCCGTAGTTGGTCTCTTTCAAAAGGGATCCTGAATTTCTAACCCAGGTACCTGTTACGAATGAAGACACAGTCTCCTACCCACAAGTGAGGTTTCTTGACTTGTTGAAATCTGTGGCATGATTGTTCAAAGCTCTTCTCCTTGTCTACCTTGGGCACCACTCTGGTCCAGTCAGGATGCTGTCCCACTTCAACATGGGTAAGCACACTGCGGTGGTGTGCGGGATATTGTGATACACCTGTTGCAATCGGTGCAAACACTATTCTATACCCTACACCCCACTACTGAAATGTAAGGAAATGCCTCTTTTTGCATGGTCACCCCCAAGATGTTCGACTGAAGCTGATGATTGTCCGACTCTGAGAGTGCACTGAGGCCTGCTAACCAGACCCCAGTGCTGGAGCAATGACCATAAAGTTTATGTTCAATTGGCTGCACCCAATTGGAAATGGCTAACCTATCTGTAAGTCCCTAGTATATGGTACCCTGGCTCCCAGGGCATGTAAGCTAAAGGGGTACCCCAGGGCTCGCATAGCTGGTTGTGCCAACCTGGAGTTCCCCCAAGTAAAATGAGTCCCCAAGTCCATCATTGCAGACTGTTAGAGCAGCCCTGTACTGCTAGTCCAAATTTGCCATTAAAAGCAAAGAAAAAAACACTACTTCTCCTGTGCATCTGTGTAAGTCACCCCTTTGACAGGCCCACTGAGTCCTTAGGCAGGGTGCAATATAGGACACAGGCAGGGCGTGTATTTTACATGCCCAGACAGAAAACATGCAAAGCCACCATTTTTGCTGTTGGTCGCCCAATTGGTGAGTACATTATAGCATGCTGACACCTCAATTGTTCTAACTCCTGAATGGTGCTACAAAATTTGGTACTCCCGAGTATGAAACAATTTGTTACATTAAGTTTGACTTGTAACTCATGCAAAAACGAATGTAACTTGTTGCATTGTGCAGCTTTTACAAAGCGGCCACGTTGTTGCCTTTAAAACCCCTGTCCCATCCTGGGCACACATGGAGTCAACATGTCCTCAAACGTCCTTCTTGGCTGGAGTAGAATAAGGTGCCTCAGGACCAAGGACCAGCAACATTGCATGATCTGGGCCCGGACTTCTTATATGATGGTTGAACACCTGGAAAAAAATACAAAGGTATCAGCTAAATCTTAAACATAAAAACAAAACTAAAAGCCCTTGACCCCTACAAACTACCCATAAATAAATGTTTCAAATATAACTAATACTAATGTTTTCTCCAACAGAAAATGCACCACTTGATCCACATTAGTAGACTTTCAACTGTATTAATAAACTATTTTCACCTTACAGAAGGGCAAACGATTCCTCTTGCACATGAGCTACACTTAGAACCAAGAAGGCACAAACACAGAGAATGTTAATTGTAAATATACAAAACAGTACCATAATGCAGGTGTTACAGGTCTGAGAGTGGGCCCGAGTGACCCAGCTCTCATTTATCTATACAATCAGCCACCAGGTGACATCAGGTCTTCATGGTAGTGGTCAGGAGGCCCTTTACATCCCTCCCTACATTGGTGGAAAGGTTTGACCACTGTAACTCAGTCTCTTAGGAATCCGGCACCGTGAATACAAGAAGATTAAAGAGATAGAAGAAAAACAAATAAATCAACACAAAGCACAGCTCACAACATACAGTCACGCAAGTTGTGATTGGTGATACCATTGGCTTCTTGTCGATCTACCACTTTCCGTCTCCTTTTTTGCTCTTCTTGGTGGTCTCGCCCATGGTGCAGGAGTTCCATCTCCCAGCTCTTCAGTGACTGAGGCCTCGGCCATCCCAGAAGATCATGGGCTGTGTGGGGTCCCTTCGGCTCCCAACAGTTCATTTGCTGTCTCCTCAATTACTTCCCACGGTGGCCTTGAGTCCACCCCCTTCACTTGCTTGAACCACAAGACATTTCTGGTAAGGGTCTATTCTTCCCTCTTTCTGCCATCACCATCGAGCCCTTCAGACTGAAAACCCGTAGTTGGTCTCTTTCAAAAGGGATCCTGAATTTCTAACCCAGGTACCTGTTACGAATGAAGACATAGTCTCCTACCGACAAGTGCGGTTTCTTGACTTGTTGAAATCTGTGGCATGATTGTTCACAGCTCTTCTCCTTGTCTACCTTGGGCACCACTCTGGTCCAGTCAGGATGCTGTCCCACATCAACGTGGGTAAGCACAATGTGGTGGTGTGCAGGATATTGTGATACACCCGTTGCAATCGGTGCAGACACTATTCTATACCCTACACCCCACTACTGAAATGTAAGGAAATGCCTCGTTTTGTATGGTCGCCCCCAAGATGTTCGACTGACGCTGATGGTTGTCCGACTCTGAGAGTGCACTGAGGCCTGCTAACCAGACCCCAGTGCTGGAGCAATGACCATAAAGTGTATGTTGAATTGGCTGCACCCAATTGGAAATGGCTAACCTAACCTATCTGTAAGTCCCTAGTATATGGTACCCTGGCTCCCAGGGAATGTAAGCTAGAGGGGTACCCCAGGGCTTGCAGAACTGGTTGTGCCAACCTGGAGTTCCCCCAAGTAAAATGAGTCCCCAAGTCCATCATTGCAGACTGTTAGAGCAGCCCTGTACTGCTAGCCCAACTTTGCCATTAAAAGCAAAGAAAAAACACTACTTCTCCTGTGCATCTGTGTAAGTCACCCCTCTGACAGGCCCACTGAGTCCTTAGGCAGGGTGCAATATACGACACAGGCAGGGCGTATATTTTACATGCCCAGACAAAAAAAAAATGCAAAGCCACCATTTTTGCTGTTGGTCGCCCAATTGGTGAGTACATTATAGCATGCTGACACCTCAATTGTGCTAACTCCTGAATGGTGCTACAAAATGTGGTACTCCCGAGTATGAAACAATTCGTTACATTAAGTTTGACTTGTAACTCATGCAAAAACTAATGTAACTTGTTGCATTGTGCAGCTTTTACAAAGCTGCCACGTTGTTGCCTTTAAAACCCCTGTCCCATCCTGGGCACACATGGAGTCAACATGTCCTCAAACGTCCTTCTTGGCTGGAGTAGAATAAGGTGCCTCAGGACCAAGGACCAGCAACCTTGCCAGATTTGGGCCCGGACTTCTTATATGATGGTTGAACACCTGGAAAAAAGTACAAAGGTATCAGCTAAATCTTAAACATAAAAAACAAAACTAAAAGCCCTTGACCCCTACAAACTACCCATAAATAAATGTTTCAAATATAACTAATACTAATGTTTTCCCCAACAGAAAATACATCACTTGATCCACATTAGTAGACTTTCAACTGTATTAATAAACTATTTTCACCTTACAGAAAGGCAAACAATTCCTCTTGCACATGAGCTACACTTAGAGCCAAGAAGGCACAAACACAGAGAATGTTAATTGTAAATATACAAAACACTACCATAATGCATGTTACGGGAGAACTACTATGAAAAATAATGTTGTTACAAAAGTGGGAGAACATAACCATCCTTTCAAAATGTCACTGAGTTCGAAGTAACGCATGTATTTCAAGATTTAAAGAGGGAACACTAGTTCCCAAGAGCATACTACTAAAATTCTACAATAAACACTCTCTAAAGTACCTGGACACATCACAAGTTAGCTACCAGCTAAAACCACTTCAAAATGCTTAATAGCATAAACTAAGAAAGCTGCCAGTGATACTTCTACTGCCCCATGAAGATACAAAGACATCCATATTCCTGAACACTGCACATGAGGAAGAACCCTTCATCCTACATGAAAACCTAAATAATCACAAACACATCCTCATTGTTGCTACACTAGATAATGTATTAAGACTAAGCCAATCTAAAACGTGGCTGATGGGTGGGACCCTCAAAATTAGCCTAAACCAATAACTCAGCTATACATCATGCATGGTGAGTATCAAAACACTAATAAACCCCTCACGTATGCCTTGCTACCTAATAAACAACTTGGCACTTACTACTATACCACATTATGATTAAAAGGAATAACTTCTCCACATATAAAATAATAATCAACTTTGAACAGGCCATTATACTAACAATACTTGAATACTTGAATTGTACCCACACACAGCAATTCAGAGATGGTAATACAACTTTAATCAAAGAAGCCAGAGGCTTCTCCAACAACCTGCACAAAGGCCACGAATGTGAGTCTGGCGGTCCACGGACAGTAAGAATCGTGGGGGCATGGTGGTGATGGTCTCCCGTCTGCCTTATTATGAGTCAGGTGGTGGGACTGCCACAGCCTTGCTGCAGCTGCCAGGTAACTGTCGTTCCCTGGTGGTGTTGCAGAGGTCAGGAGGCCACAATATGCTTTGCGGGACTGACGCAATCCTGCAAGCATAATATGAGTTTCCTCTTCACCTGCAGTGTCAAGGACAGAACCTCCAGGATGTTGCGATTTTGCGATTTGCCCAGAAATCGCGAAATCGGCAGTGTTCTAAAAATGCCGCAATTTTTACAAAACTGCCCGCGAAATTTTGGGAATCTTTTTATTTTTTTGCGAAGGGTTGTGAAAACAGATATTTTGACATCTCAATTCCCAAGTTTTGTGAAACGGAGGACCTCTTGTAGCCATCTTGTTGAAGCCTCACTTTGTCTTGTCCGATAGTACAAGATGCACATAAACTGAGCCTAGTAACCCTTGATTACCCTTGGACTACTCCAGAAAGTGATGGCAGAAAAATGCACTAGTTTAAACATAGTGGAAAAGATGAAAAACGAAGAACGTTGAGGGCATATCTGGTTTCAGCACACAAAGTTCCACTGTCTCTGAGAGAGCAGCAAATAAGACCTCGGGATGTAGATTCCCATCTGACTGGAAGTGGACTCTTGGAATGGGATTAGCCCGCACATGTCATTTAGAGATTCTCAAAGTTAAGTAACAGGGCCTCTTGGCAGGGACAGAATTAAAAGGGCAAAGAGGCTTACTCCTGTTTATATAGGATTTCGCAGGAGAGGCTAGTTTCGAGGGAGGTTATCACAGTCGAACTCAGCATGTTAGTTTGTCAATTAACAACGTCCTCAGCTTTGCTTGCTGTCTCTGGAGTTCCTTTGATGCCTCCTATCATCCAGCGGTTTAAAGGAGTGTGAACTTGCTCCCAATGTTCAGGTCTTTCACTAGCACTGGAGTGCCTATGTTAGCATCAGCGGCATTAGCACAACAACTGGTGATCGTGTGGACATTTTTGCTGCAACAGTCTTTCAAGGAAGCCTAGATCAGGTGATGTGGTTTGATTTTATATACCGCACTTCTGTTGCAGAGGTGTCCAGTGTTCTAGAGGGGAGCATTTCTGTACTACCTCATGAAAGAATACAGTGCCATTCAGATATGGGTCCAGCGGTATACACAAGGTGAAGGAAACAGTATGCACAAGTATTTTACGTTGCCATGGCTAGGGGCCATCGAGAAGTGAACCTGATATGTCATATTTCCATTGATCTGAGGTAATTTGTGACCTCTTGACTCTGGAAAAAGATACGTGCAGCTCAGATTCTTGAAAGCACTGCAACAGTGTGCCCCCATTCCAATGTGGGGGTAACTTCTACTCTTGACATGGTGGATATCATTTTCACTTTGGGGTATTTGGAGTGGCCATCAACAATAACTAGGAAATATCTCTCATCTGGAAGACAGACAAAACTTGCAATCTCCTGGACCATGGATGGTATGATATATCTTCTCTGAGGAGAAGGGCCAGTGGGTCTGGCGGCCCAGCAACTTGGCAAACCACATATTCTCTCACCATGGCTTTGATCATGCCATCCACTATTGGAAAACAAGCACTGTTTGTCAATATTGTTCTGGTGTTCACCACTCCCTGCATCAGTTGTTGGTTAGGGCCATAGGAATAACAAGACAGTCATCCCTCAGGTGAATTCCATCATAAGCCACTGCAGGTTCAGTGTGGATATGGTGTACTGGTGCTTAGTTTGTAAAATAATAAGCACCTGGACCCTGGCCAGGTGGAAGAGTTGTCCTCCCTTATGGATCCAGGAGGCATTTGTGCCCCGGAGGGGTGCATACATGGGTGCTAGAACACCCCAGGGGGAAATACAGCTCCCTCCAATGAGGTTAGGACTGGAGCTGTGCTTCTGTTGAGCTACAGACACTTTAAACATGCCTAATTCAAAGTGGAATACTCTGCTAAAACAGTTTCCATTGATTTCAGGCTGCAAATGAATGATTGTGAGTAACATAAAGTGCCGCTAAATTTCCATATTTGTGCCACTAAATTTGCTAATCCATGACGCAATATCCTGGGGGGTCTGCAAGGAGGTTCCTCCTTAATGAATACTGTGGAGGAGAGGAATCAAAGGGGGCTCTGCTGGGCAAAACAAGTGCCCCACAGTGTGCATGCCCCTAGTTCGTGTACGGCATGGACTTTTCACTCTATGCAATGCAGGAATGATTTTGGCGTTCCCATTGCAGTGCCTATTTTCTGAGGCACTGCTGAGGGTACACCAAAAACCAGCCTGTCAGACAGAAGGAAACTCCTAATCTGGTGGGCGGCCTAACCACAGTTTTGGCAGTGCGGCGGTGGGGCAGACTTGGCCTGGCACCACCAAAGTCGTAATCAGGCCCTAAGTGTAGAATATGCAACAGAGAGCCAGTTTCCATTTCAAATAAAAAAATTAATTGCACCAGCCTATGTTCCTAGAAAACCCATTTTACCAGCAGAACAAAGACAAACAAAGTTCCCTAATGGACTACTTTGAAGAGGCTTGGGTTGGTAGAGTCCACCACTCTGGACACATATGCAAACCCAAATTCCATATACCATGGTGGAATGTCGGCAATAGCACCATTGTTCAAGAAGTCAAAACCAACAATACAGTAGGAGGATGGTACAATGCCTTCCATGCCACACTAGGGATAACCCAATCTCTCCAAATTCATGGAAGCCCTACAGAAAGAATAAAGCTATTAACAACTAAGAATCAAGCAATTAGTAACCTAAATTAAACCTAAAATATGTAAAAAAAACTAGTACACTGCACGACATGCTACAATGTACTGATAGATACTTTATAAACAAAAGACTACACTACTTAGATTCAATAATAAAATCCATATTATAAAATAGCTAGCTACTTACACACTAACCAACAAACCTTACGAAAGGTACACACAACCATAACGTAAAGATTTGTAAGTAATTATTAAACAATTGATTTTCATATTTCAGTCTGAAAACATACAAATAACATTGAAAAGAAGGCTGTTAAATAGCAGTAGTATGTTTATTAATTCATTAAAAATCAGCACATCAACACTTGACCACCACAACATTTGAAATAAGCACAAAGTAGAACCTAGTAAATGAATCACATAGAAATGTAAAATACCACATTGTAATTACTGCAAATACACATAAATAATAGAATATAACATTTACCACCCAAAAATAAAGAAAGAAATAACGTCAACTTACAATTATATAGCTGTAGATCTCCATCTACATCCATGCTGTCAAAATATAACCCACCAAAAATGCAAAAATGAAAAACTCATAGGTAAATACATCAAAGTAATTCAACGTCATAAATAACCATTAAAAACATGAAACATTGAAAAAAAGAAATGCTTCAGGAAACCCAGATAATCACAGGAAATTAAAAATAATAATATTGGTTTAATGGAAACTAAATTGATTTCCTTAAAAAAAAACCTATAGGTTCTGATCCGTAAACCTGTCAAAAACACAGTCTACCCGCCCACACAAAGCAATATTTTCAAATACAACATACATATTGCATTCCAACAGTAATAAACACAAAATATAACATGACAGCATCTAAAATAACACTAGACTACTACCAAACTGTAAGTAGGCCTACAGTACAACACAACTAAACTATAGAACCCAAAGTACAACTAAATAACCCTCATAATAAAAACAAACATTTTAACCACCATTAACTAGCTTCTACGCACACCCCCAACCCCAAAACCCTGTTAAAAAAAACTAAAAAAGATCTTACCGTACCAACAATCAGCAGCAGCTAACCTTGTACAAATGTACCACACAATGTTTTTTTTCTTTTCTACAGATCGCACCTTCCAGGTTACTTTCAATTCCTTTTCTTCCTCGGTTCGTCATACGCCATTTGGTGCCCCCCAGGGCACAGCTCTGAGCTCCAAGCACTTCAGCTTTTATGTCTGCCCATTAGCAGACAGAGTAGAGGCATTCAGCATCACTGTGTTTTCTTATTTCAAGGGTGTCCTTGAAATAAGAAAATAAAGTGATGCTTCTCCTTGTTCTCCCACGAGGGCAATTGCTGCACCGAGATAAGGCCTTGCCTATCTGCCCTGGCTAAATTGTGTAAAATGAAATGGCAATACAACTGATGTCTTGGTGGTGGGAAATCACCCACAGCTCTGGGGAGTGTCAGGATGGCCTGAAGATTGGGCTCTGTTCCTGCACCTAAGGTGGTTTTAAAATACTTGGGCTTTATCTGGAAAGCAAATTTAGGATGGACTCTCAAATGAATAAGGTGTCCACTAATTGCTTTGGGCTCCTTAAATGTTTGTGTTAAAGTCTTGGGATTCTCCCTGTTTCTGCTCATAGAACTGTTGTGCAGGTATTGATTATTTCAGGCTAGGATTTTGGATAGGCCTTGTACCTGGGAGTCTCAAAGTCTCTTTTGAAAAGACTTCAGATTGATCAGAATGCTACTGCCAGACTCTTCTGTCATTTTCGTCTTCATGTCTCAGTTTCAGTCCATTTGTATAAGCTTCATTGACTGACCATTGAGAAACGGGTCAGGTTTAAAGGATTGCACAATATTTACAGATCTATCACTCAAAATACCCCTACTTATCTATCTAAACAGCTGGTGCCCCATTTGTCCATAGCCATCTCCTACGCTCATGTAGCATGGGCCTCGCTGTTATCCCTCGGGTGAAATTACTGAGGCGGGAGGACGTTTCTTTGTACACCCTAGGACCTAAATTATGCAATGCACTTCCTCTAGGGTTGAGAACCGCTACTTCTATTGAGCTCTTTGGAAAAAGGTGAATACCTGTCTATTTGATATTCTAACGGTGCCTTGGGCAGCCATGTGCTTTTTTTTTATTTCAAGAAGATTTTATTGAGAAAGATAATGATACAAATAGTAAAACCAAATACAATATAAGTGATACATTTGGACACAAGCGGAAAATACAAACATGTGCTCGACTTGGGAAGTGAGTAAAATAGCTGTAAATAAAATTAAAAAGAAATCGAAGAGAAGTAGAGGATCTGAACCAATATAGGCTATCAGCAAACAAAAGCAAACGTATCACTTACTGATTTGAGGATGGGGACAAGGGAGGAAACAGAAGAAAAGAAAGAAAATAGAAAAGAAGAGAAGATAGCAGCAGAGAAGATGAAAGGGAAGAGAGGACAGGAAAGAAGAAATAAGAAGAAGAAGGATTCCCACAGGACTGACCCAAACTAGAACAAAGAACAGACAATAATTAGACAGACAAATCAACAGGGAACTGAGGGACTAACCCTTTTGAGGAGAGCTCCATATAATCATCCAAGGCTGTCCATACCCCCTTAGAAATGGAAGGCGTAAGGTGTGCTAGATCCACCGAGGTGTGGGCACTGCGTAAAAAGGATATCCACGCCCACCACGTATGGTAAGAGACAGACGAAAAGGATTTCCATTCCATAAGAATGATTTTGACCGCTACAGTCAAGAGAAGATCTAGGAGCTGTAATTCCAAAGGGTCTAAAGGGAGAGGGGTAGGAGCAGCCAAGGGGCCTAATAAAACTAAAGGAAAGGACAGTTGGAGCTCAATGTTAAAAATAAGAGATAAATGTTTCGGAATGAGGTCCCAAAAAGTTTAAGTAAGGAGCAGTGATAAAACATATGGGGAAAATCACCAGCCACCAAACCGCAACTCCAGCAGAGATCATCGTCTTTAAGGTTGAGCGAATGAAGACGCACAGGCGTCCAATGGAGGAGATTGATCGAGAAAAACTTAGATTGCATTAGGGAAGGAGCTATTTTATTATGGAGAGCTAATTTACCAATGGATTGCCATGCTTCGGACGAGATATGGTCCGTGATGTTGTGATCAAAATGACGTGACCATTTTTGTTGCGCAACCGTCTGATCAGGAAGCGAAGTAGAGGACAGAAATTTATAGATTTTGGAGGCAACATGACCAGTTTTGAGCCAAATGTGGAAAAGCGAGATGGTGGAGGAGGAGGGGTGAAGACAGACTTTAGAGACAGCCCCCTTGATTTTAAGAAAGGTATAAAAGTCGAGATTTGTCAAAGAGTGTTTGTGAGCGAAGGTAGAGAAAGGTAGGGGGTCACCAGAATCACTATACAAATGTTGAACAAGAGAGATTCCCTTTGCTGCCCAATATGCCATGAGGGTGGGAAAAATATTAAGCTTGATTTTGGAGTTTCTCCAAATAGAAGACCATCTAGTTTTATGCAGAGGAATTGCCACCTTCCTATCTAATTTCTTGACCGCAGCAATTGTACCAATAATGATAGAACGGGAAAACAGAATATGCAAAGTAGATGTAGTACAGAAAGAGGCAATAGGTAAAGGTGATGCTAAATCCTGTTCTATGAGCAACCAAGAGGGAACATGACGAGTTGGAGGAGAGAACCACAAAGCACCCTGAGAGGCCAAGAAGGCAGTTTGGTATTTCTCCCAATCAGGAAAGTTACAACCTCCCATGTCACAGGGTCGACGCAAATATTTATATGCCAAACGAGCTCGTTTGCCATTCCATAGAAATTTAGATGTTAGAACATCAATTTCTCGGAAGAAGGAATCAGACAATTTAAGCGGAAGCATGGAGGAAACAAAATTAATAATCGGTGTGATCATCATTTTTAAAGTTTGTAAGCGACCCCACCATGAGATATGTTTTGGAGACCATGTATCTAAAAGACGACGGACTTTGAGGAGAGTCTGAGATTCATTATAAGCTACAGTGGCATGAAGAGTAGAACAGAAATAAATTCCCAGATATTTCAGATGTTTAGATTGCCACTTAAAGCCAGCCGAACCCATATGAGCAGGAAAACAATAGGCATTCAAAGGGAACATCTCCGTCTTATCCTTATTTAGGGTATAACCCGAGACCGTTGAAAACAAGGAGATGGTGTCAGAAATAGCAGGGATGGCCAAGGCGATATCATCCGAGAAAATAAGAACATCGTCCGCGTATGCGGCAGTTTTAAGACAGTGAGAACCAAAAGAAAAACCTTTTATATCAGGGTGTAGGTCAATCAACCGAAGAAGAGGATCAATAGATAATAAAAATAAGAGTGGGGACAAGGGACATCCCTGTCTCGTGCCCTGGCGAAGATTAAAAAACGAAGACGTAGCACCATTAACTCTAATGTTAGCTTTAGGTTGGGAATATAAGGACATTACCATATTAATGAAAGAATCTCCAAGGTTATGCGCGCATAAGACAGCTCGAAGGAATGGCCAAGAAACCTTATCGAAGGCCTTTTCCGCATCAAGGGCCAAGGCCGCAGCAGGGAGTTGAGATCGCTTGGCAGCACCGATAATATGACAGAAAGTGCGTATATTGTCCCTTGCAAGACGACCTTTTACAAAACCAGTTTGGGAAGGATGTACAAGATGGGGAATAAAGGATTCTAACCTTTTAGCCAGGATTTTAGCAAAAATCTTTGCTTCCATGTTTAGGAGAGAAATAGGACGGAAGTTTTTAGGATCCGAATGATCTTTCCCCTCTTTCGGGATCACCACAATGGTGGCTTCAGCAGCCGAACCAGAGACAGATCCATCCTGAACAAAAGAATTAAACACAGATTGTAACTTAGGGACAATCGAAGGGAGAAAAGTTTTATAAAATAATATTGGATAGCCATCAGGGCCAGGGGCTATACCAGAATGGGTGGCCTTGATCGCAGACACTATTTCGTCGGGAGAGATAGGTTCATTTAGAATAGAGCGATCTTCCTCAGAGACTGACTGAATCGGAATCGATTTTAAAAAATCTTGACATTGGTCGAAAGAGGATTGGTTAGAAGGGGTATATAGTTTATTATAGAAGTCGCGAAAAACTTCAAGTATTTCCTCTGATTGGAATTTTTTAGCGCCGGTGTGATCCGTAATAGAAGAGATTTGCGAGGACTTAAAAGAGAAATCTTGAAATTTTAAGGTAGCAGCCAGAAGTTTCCCAGCCCGATTTTTTAATAGCAGCTTCTTGGACTTTTGTGCTTGGACACCAATATGAGCCCTTTTAGTAACAATTGTATTATATTTGTATTTTAGTAGCTTTATTTGTTGTAAGCAAGCCGGATCTTTAGTATGCCGGAAGGAAGCTTCAAGAGTTTAATTTCAGAAGATAAATCTGTATGTTCTTTTTTAATAGCTGAGTTACGCTTGGACATACATTTAATGACCTGACCCCGGAAAGTGCATTTGAAAGAGTCCCAGAGAACGATCGGGGAAGATACAGAACCTTCGTTTTCACGGAAAAAAGTATCTATAGCTGTAGAAAATTCAGCAACCTGAGAAGAGTCATGTAACACTTCAGTATTTAATCTCCATGAAAGAGAACGTGGTTTAGGGGCAAAGGATGATAGCGTAAAACTGACCGCAGCATTATCAGAGACCAAAATAGGGTGTATAACCGGAGAGGAAGAAGATGAAACAAGAGAAGAATGAACTAGGAGATAGTCAATACGAGAGAAGGAAGAGTGAGGCGAAGAGAAGAAAGAAAAATCACTACCAGTGGGATTATGGAGGCGCCAGATATCGTGAAGATGAGAGATGGAACACATGTTAAGCATTTGTTTGTGGGATTTAGGAGGACGAAACTGAAATGAAGAATTCCTATCTAAGAGAGGGTCCATCGGTAAGTTAAAATCGCCACCAACAATGAGATTACCAGCATGTGGGGTGTTATTCAATGTTTTGGTAATGGATTTCCAAAAAGTTGGATCATCAACGTTCGGAGCATAAATATTCATAACATATAAATCGTGCTGTCCATCCGACAGTTTAGATAACAGCCACCGACCCTCAGAATCATGATTTGAAGAGATTATTGATAAACCAGAGTTCCTC
Source organism: Lissotriton vulgaris (assembly GCF_964263255.1). NCBI lineage: Eukaryota > Metazoa > Chordata > Amphibia > Caudata > Salamandridae > Lissotriton > Lissotriton vulgaris. The sequence goes on from NC_141685.1 coordinate 2,051,532,354, forward strand.
GAGATTAAAGTAACAACCCCATTCCGTTTGCCAGAGGCATCAGAGCAAGAAACATCCGAAACCCAATCCTTCTTCAAAAACAAGGCTTCTCTATTGGTGATCTTGGACTCTTGAAAAAGAACCACATCTGTAGAGAGAGACTTACAATAATCCAAAATTTTCGACCTCTTCACCGGATGATTCAAACCCTTAACATTAAGGGATAACACATTTAAACCCGGCATATAAAAAAAGAGGGGTAAACAGAAGACGACACTGATAACAGAAAAAGAAAACATGTCATAAATACAATGGACCAACCATTAAACAAAAGAAATACTGAGGGAGCGTCCATGTGGGAGAACCAGGAGAAAAAAAGAAAAGAAGAGATGAAAAAAGAATAGAAAGGAGATAGAAAAGAGACAGGAGGGGAGGTCTAAAAAAGACCCACATCATGCAAGGGAGAACGTGGAAAAGGCGAGCAAGGGACCCGTACAAGGAGCAAAAGTGGGTAAAAACAGTAGCCCAATACTAAAATATAGCGGCTGATAGCAGGAAAATCGGAACTGGTAACAAGGAACAAATAATGCCTGAAGACATCGTTATAATGTAAATAATAAAACTGATAATGAAAGCTTGCTACACTGCAATATAGGGTAACAACAACCTAGCGAGAGAAATAACTATAATACGCCACAGTAGTAGAATAAATAACAACAAAACACTTATATGAGATAAAGCCTAAATAGTATATAAAATCGAAGAGAATAAAATACATATTGTAAAAGCAAACAACATACTAAAAGAACAACCTATAACTGCATATGACAATACTATGAAGTTGAATTACAGAAGTAAGAAAATAGAGATGTATGAGAAAGGAACTGTCGAAAAACAGCACCTTAGGTAGATAAAAGAGAGAGAGAATAGAAATAAGAGATCAAGAAAAAGAAATATCAAAACTAATACTGAAGAGATAACTACACCAAATAAAATATACCAACATCTTAGCAGTAGATATATGTATAATAAGTAAGATTAGTAAAATAAGTAATAACACAGTAAGTATATAAGGCAAATCCTAAACAGTAGATAAATGCAAGGCATATAATATACACATATTAAAAGATAACATCATTATTAAGGAACAAGCTATAACTGTATAGGATAAGAGTATGAAGCTTAGTGACAGAAGGAAGAAAGTAGAGATGTAAAGGAACAGAAATGTAGCAAAAGAGGAGAGTTGGTATACAAAAAGATAGAGAAAAAGACCCGTAATAGAAAAAGGTAAGTAAATGTTTGAAGAAGTAATCAGGAGGAACAGAGAAGGACGACAGATAAGAAATAAAAGAGCGAGAATGTGGATAGGAGTAGAATAGAAGAGAAGAAAACAGTGGAAAGACAAAAAAGTGGTCACATAGAGTAAATACTATGAATAAGATAGAGAAGTAACATACGAGGAAGAAAAATAAAATCAAGATTAGCATGGAGAAAAGAAGAACAGAGTTAGCACGAACATAGCTAGAAGGAAAGACCGACAGATAAGCTTAACTGGAGAGAGGAAGGGAGCAGGCACCCAGAAAAAATACATCCAGAAACAAACAAGAAACAGTTCAAGTTCCCGAAGAACCAGGGGACTGCAAAGTCGCTCTTTGGATTTCCATCTCTATCTCCAACTGGTTGTCCAAGAATGTAGCCAAATCCGCTGGCTCATCGAAGATTCTAGAGCGACCTTTATGAGTGATGCGAAATTTTGAAGGACCAGAAAAAGAAAAAGGAATGCCCATTTCAGAGAGACGTTTCCGAAGATTCAGGAAGCCTTTCCTTCTTATAACCGTGTCTCTGGCAAAGTCCTGGGAAATGGAGATGCGATGGCCATCCCAGCTGACTTGTTTAACTTTCCGCATATGAGAGAGAATCAACTCAGTATGTTGATGCCGCAAAGGCTTAAAAATGATTGCTCTTGCCTGGGTTGCTGCTTTGGGTCGAAACGTTGGAACACGGTGTGCTCTTTCAATCTCAAACTCTCTGTGGAATGAGATTTGTAATGTGTCCGGAATCCAATGAGATAAGAACTCTATCATAAAGGAAGATGATTTCTCTGAATCTTCCGGTACACCAAAAATACGCAGATTAGATCTACGATTACGGTTCTCCTGCTCAGTGAGATCTCTGCGCAATGCCGCCATTGAGCGCTCCAAGTGGGTGAGAGATCTGGACTGTTTTTGCATACCATCTTCTGCAGAACTGATACGCGATTCTGTAGCTGATACATGAAGAGAAAGGGCTTTAAAGTCATTTCTGATAGCAGACACCTCCACTTGTAACAAGTCTGTGTTAGTTTTGGTTAACTGCGCAATATCATGTACTTCATTAAGGCGCGCTAAAATCGTGTCCAACGTGGAAGCAGTGTCTGTTTGAGGAGACTCGGGCATCGGAGAGACTGACTTAAGCCTTTTCAGTGACGTGCCAACATCTTTTGAGTCTTTGGTGGTCGTAGAACGATTCATAGTTGCAGTGTTGAAGTAGTAGACTGCAAGAGTACCACTTGAGGGAAATAGGAACACAGAAGTTGCGCAGAATGACACGCAAAAATAGATATAGGAAACGAAGTCCAATGTGCGCAAAGATATTACTAGCGGCGAAAGTATGTGCAGAGCAGGGGAGCACAGTATTGAGTTCTTAGGAAAAAATGTCGACACCTCTATGAAAGAAGCGCTCTGAGAAAAAAACCAGCGCGCGAGCAGCTTAAAAACCAGCCAAGCAACAATGAAATAACATAAAAAAGGCAAAAATGTTACCAATAGTAGGCCTCATGGAAGAAACGCACTAGGAAGTCAAGCGGCACTGCAAATTTGTATCCATGGCAGCGCCTCTGAAGTAAAATGTCAGGAACGTCAAGAGCGGGAAAATGGCGGCCGCTCTTGAGGAATGCGAGCGCCTTTGAAGGGTGAGGCAGAAATCATGTAGCCGCTGAGCAAACCATCAGGAAAACGGCATCAATCAGCTCTCCGCATGTTCCGCTGATGAGGGTTGCCTTTTCCGCGAAGAAGGGCAGCAAGAAGTGGAGAAAATCGCTCGACGGGACGAACTCGCCTCGGAGCTCAAGCGCAACACGCCATGCAGAAGCAGCCATGTGCTTTTTTAAATGTAATTCATTCATTCTTTCACTTGGCGGTAAAAGAAAATGGCCACTAAATGAAAACAAAAATAAGACTATCTCCCAATAGAAAACAACGATGCTTTAACTAAAAACTGTTAAAATTATTTTAAAAATCTGTAACACTGTTATAAAAAATGTCAATAAATGTATCATGAAAATATAAATAATTATGTATAAAATAAACAGTATTATAAAATAACAAATAATATAATATAGTACTATTTATAATATACTTTACGAAGTGTATCAGACCTGTTATAAAAAAATGTTTGTATAACAAATGTACCATATGTTGAAAAATTCTAATATGTGAAACAATGTTTAAAAAAATATATAACGGCGTGTATTTTGAAAAATTATAAGACATTTTGTTAAAATATTATTAGTACATCTTTTTATGTTATGTTTTAAAAAATATGTGTTTATAAAAATGTAAACGTACAATAAATAATATATAAACAACTAAACAAAGAAAATTATGAAAGTCAAAAGCTATGTCATTTACTGTTTAAAAAAGTCAATACTATGTATGTGAAAAATACGAGACTTAAAATTCAATAAATTCAATAATCTTTATTCGGACATACAAGATCCATAAAAGCACAAACAATTCTCACAAAATTTATCATTTCACACATTTACACAAGAACATCGTCTGGGATTGAAAACGTACATCAAGCTTTGGCTTTGTTAGAACAATTCAATAAATTAACACAGAATTGTCACAGATGTAGCAAATTATAAATATAGCAGCATCGAATGATAAAATGCCAAAGTGCAGAATACAGGTAGTTTTAAGAAAAAATAGCAGCAGGGATGTTTCAAGTTGTATATATAGCAGCATTGTATAATAAAGTGATGAAGTGCAAAGTGCAGCTAGAAATAGCAGCAGAAGGGAATAGACTATTAAATAAAAACATCCAATCTGATACAATTATCAGGGGTTCATTGAGACCCGCGAACGAATGGCCATTTTCAAGAAAGTACTAACTCGAAATGTTAAGTCTTCCCTATTAAGTTGAAGGATAGTCCCATAGGCAACCTTGAAATCCGTTGTGTCATTGGCCCTAAAAATTGGCATCAAGAGATGTTTACTGTACCTTTGATAAATATTACAAAAGAACAGGAAATGTGAATTGCCACAAGGGCAAAGCAATTCTTCAATACTGGGTTGGTAGCCTAGGGAAAAACACAACAAATATTTTAATGTTCCAGACTTAAGGCGAAAGAGCAAACTACGTTCACAGCGAGTAATGTCCCTTAGAAGATAACCAGCTGGTAAATAATTGGGAGGGCCCCCGTCATCTACCAATGATATATAACGTGCGACTGAGGTTTTAGAAAGCCTTTGTGCGTATTTATGTCCCCATAATATTTATATATGGCATCTTGGATAGTCTTTTTATTGATGCCATCTAGCTGGTCTCTGTTATGAAAAATATACCCCAGGTTCACTCTAGTTAGACTAGCCTTCACTTCTGCGAGCCAAGGTATGTCACTGCCCTTGTCGCATTTTAAACAATCAACTATAATTTCCCTAGTCAAAGAGGCTGCAGGGTTTTGCCAATTCTTCAACCAAAACATGTCAGGGCGAGACCTGATATAGTCCTGTAGGTAAAGGAGTTTTAGTTCATTATGACAGACAAAGGATGAAGAAGAGATATGTGTCCACAATATTCTCCTACGAAATCTATGTTCTTCGACCTGGGCGGCTTTGATGTTTATATAGCCCCAGATTTCAGCCCCGTATGTTATAGTGGGTATACATCGAGTTCGGTAGATTTTGAGTGGGGACAACACTACCTCGATTTGTTTGGGTGGGGGAGACTTAAAACTGAGTTAACTGCCTTTAAAAATGTTCTCCGACCGTATACCAAATGGGGTGCCCAGGATCCAGTGAAAATTGCTGGCCTAGATATGGTAAAGTGAGTGTGAGTAACAAGGTTTCAGAACCTGAGGTAATACCATTAATAACACATTGTTTAGGACCACAACACATTAAAAAAGATTTCTTAAAATTTGTGCACAAATTCAGACTATTCATAAAATCAACAAACCCCATAACAAATGTGCCAGAGCGTTGGGTGTTCTGCCCATTAAAACAGCATTGTCTGCGTATAAAAGGGCAGGCAGCTTGTTGCCACCAATCCTAGGGACATCTGTGGTCAGGTTAGACAGTACATTATGTAACTCATTACTATACAAAATAAAAAAAGAGGGGCTAGAACGCACCCTTGCCTTACGCCTCTTCCGACCACTATGTCCCCTGAAACTGCCCCGTCCACGCTTATTCTCACCCATGCCCTTAGATCCCCATGTAAGCATGCTAAAAAGTGCACCATGTCCTCATCATTCCGGTAGTCTAAAAGGCATTTCTAGAGCCGATATCTATTAACAAAATCAAAGGCCGAGGTAAGGACCATGAATGGTATGTAAATGGGGCTGTGTCGAGCTATAGTGTATTTGCCTATAATCAAGTTAAGGTTAAAACACTGTTCCACCATTCCAAGTTTACTTCTAAAACCTAGCTGACATCTATGTAAAATATTATCCTCCTCGGCCCAAGTTCTGATTTTGTTAAATAATACCCTCCCCAATATTTTAAGGGTATTATCAATTAAAGAAATTGGTCTGTAAAAACTCGGGTTTAATCTGTCTCCTTTTTTAAAAATTAGGACAATGACAGATGTGGACCAGGTGTTGGGGATTTTAGTTAAGGTCAGGTTCTTAAAATCCTTAAGTAAAAGAGGGGCCCAAAACTCTGGCCTAATTTTTATAAGATCAATAGGGAGCCCATCTGGGCCAGGGGCCTTGTTACCCAGACTTTGATTAATAGCATTCTCAACCTCTGATATTGATATTTGATTTTGGCTGACGACGTGATTGTCAGTGGTATTTTTGCGCTGGGGACTAGCAGCATATATTTTAGAAAAAAGAGTGAGTGTATTACCCAATGATCTCAATGACTTGGCAGCTGTCCAAAAACAGTATGCATTGTTAAATCTAGCGGCACAGGCCAAGTTATTCCATTGTTCTTTTATGATCTCGTCTTTCCTCTGCTTAGTTACTCTTTTGTAGGCATGCTTCAAAGAACTAATGAAGTTGGGGTCCCTGGGAGAAGCTGAGAGAGTGACTGTACGCTGTCTGTTTGCCCGGGAACAGGCACAATTAAACCACCTAAGGTTGGTATTGGATACAAATGCTGGTCTTGAGATAAATTCTTTTATGCCTTCACATAAGTCAACAAAAGCAGGGACTACCACTTGATTAGCGTTGATGGGTGAAAGACAAGTCTCACAGAGTGATGAGTGGGTTTTTAATTTTTTTTCGAACACACTACTGCTATCCATTCCTTTCCATTTGACCCTTTGATTATCTATTGATAGTTCAAGGTTTCCAGCCCCCATCTCCTTTCTAAGAACAGGTCTTGAAACAACCTTAAATAAAACTGAGATTGGATTGTGATCCCCAAACGCAGATGACATAACCTCTGCTTTGACCAAGTAATCTTCTAGTGTGGCCGTTATAAAGACATAATCTATTGTAGAAGCGCAGCCATGATCACTATAAGTTGTATTGGGCTATCCGCGTTGTTTGTGGCTGCGATGTCCATTACATTAGAGAGGTTACTTTGTAATAAATGGTCCAATAACTCAGACCCCCTTTTACATATATTGTCCATAAGGTGATGATGGGGAATTAGGGTGTTTCCTCCCGCTATCTTTGCATTAAAGTCACCTCCCAGACAAATCCCTGCAATTTTTTGTTTTCCTATAAAATTAGATATGTCCGAAATAATGTTAAAAAATTCACAAAATTCATGTTAGGCGTAGTTAAAAATATCGTTATTATAGAAGTTAATAAAACATAACTAGACTCCCCCGTGTGTAAATCAGGGCTTGAAAATGTGCGTTTTTGGTGGGGATTTTTTTATACTACCACCTGACGCAATGCTGACCCAGATGGATAAGCCACCCGAGGGCCTGCCTTGTTTGGGGTGGGGTGAGGTAATATTAAGACATTCATACCCTTCGAGATATAACTCAGATGTGGCCCATGTCTATTGGAACATGAGAATAACATATTTATTTACCATCTTGACCCATTCATCAATATTTAAGTTTGATGCCAAACCGGCGACGTTCCAGCTAAGCACATATATTGTATGGTCATTAGGCTCAAGACCATCATTTTCTATGTCAGCATCGGGGTCAAACTCAGAGCAATCATTTACTGGGATGGCTAACAAGGATGTTAATGGGGCGATTACAGTGTATTTTGGTATCGTTGATGGTCAATCTAAGGTATCAAGATCCGATAGGGTAGCAAACCTGTTTATAGATAGATATGAGGGAGTAGGTGAGAATTGCTGCTGGGAGTTTGGTCTATTAAAGAAGAAACCAAGAGGTAGTGCCCAAATATTTGTAGATACAGAGCAATTAATCCCCTTTGCCCTCAGTATTGTTCTAACAAGCATTGGTTGCCGAAAATTCATTACAATGAAGTCACCCTAATAGTCTTTTCTGATGGTCAAACCCATCCAACCCTATGTACCATTATGATGTGATTTATGTTGAACCTCCTATACCCTTTATGTTTGGCCAACCAATCAATACTTTTGTTCCATAATTGGTCCCAAGACTCAGGCTTATTCTTCTCTAACGATGGCACTTCTGTGAGGACCATGACATACGGGCAGGCTGCTGGAGGTAAAGTTAAAACATCTTTATTTGGCACAGCATGCCCACTACCGCTATTGCTGACAATGTTGACAGAAGCTGTGGGGGCAGCTTGATCTCCAATACAACTCGGTGGATGGAGTGTAGCAATAGGATTTACATTTTGGGTATTGACTGACTCAGAATGGGGTTTAGGAGGGATGCGATCTTTGACTTTGCTACAGGTGACACAAAGGGCCGGGTATGAGAGGAAATTTTGATCCCCTTTTGCTCTTTTGGGTCACACAGTGTCTGTTTTTTATTAGTGCTATCCTGTGCAGATACCTGCTTAGTTACCTTGCTGGGCGAGTTTAATTTGTTAGTTAAGGTTTCTAAACGGTCTAAACGCTTTCAAAGGCTAGCAAAATTCTTGTCAACGAGTAACCTAACACGCTCAAACATTGTATCTATAATGATATCGATAGTAGTATCCCCAAGTGTAAAATTAGAAAAAGGTGTCAATGTAGATCCAGTCTGTGTACATGCAGAGTGGTTTAGTGACTCTGAAGATGGTAAGTTCACCGGGGCACTAACAGGCACAGGGTCGGCTAGAGTTGTCGGGCCCTGAATCCACGTTGTTAAAGTAGTGTGTTGAGAGTTCAAACGTGGAGGATGTTTCCGTTTGGAGCCAACCAGTTTAGTTGTTTTCCTTTTCCTTTTTGCTCCACAGACTTCTGCAATTGGGGATACATTTACAATAACAGGCACAGGGATGTCCCTCAAGCAACCCGTAGAGATATTGTCCTCCAGGTTCCCAGTGTGCTTTCCCAACCAGGTGGGTCTAAGTTTTGATCAACTGGTATGAGCAGTGTTGGTTGGGGGTCGCTGGTATAAATGTTTTCAGTTTGTATAAGCGGATGTGACTTAGTTAGACCCAAGGACAAATGCTACTCGGTTAATTCAGCTTTGGTACTGACGATGCTAACTGCTCCCTCCATCATGCTGTCTACCGATGTGGTGTTACGCAGTGCTGGGGCAATATTACGTTTGCCCATGATGTTTGCTGCCCCAAGCATCGAGCTAATATAATATGATATAATAGCCAACTCACCACAGCGGGGTTCGGCTGATTAAAGAGGTCAGATGGGAGGCCCGGCCTTTGTCGATCCCTGACTGGCACAGTCGAGCCTGCCCTTGGTCCAGGCTTCGTCTGGGCTGCGTCCCACGCCGCAGTGGGAGAGGATGCGCAATGAGCGCGTTGTCCCCACCTCCCCCTCACTCACGGCAGCTGCGGGAATCGGCGAAAATCAGTGATGCACTCTGGGGGTTGAGAACCAGTGCGAAGCAGCGATGGGCGATGGAACATTACCCCTGGGACCCCTGTATTGTATTGTATTGTATGTTGGATTTATATAGCGCTTATAACCCAGGGGTCTCTAAGCGCTTGCCTTGGGAACCCGTCCTGGCTTTTCCCTGTGAGATAGCCCCTATAGGGCATCCCCAAGGTGAAAGCCAGGCATCCCGCCGCGGGGGGCCGTTGTGGAGATTAAGCAAGCTTAATGCCCAGAGTTGCAGAGTGTGAACCCATGATTAGGTCAGGCACCGAAGCGAGAATTATCGAGTCCGTGGACATTTGAGCTCAAGACCCTGCCGCGTCGGGAATTGAACCCTGGTCCCGGGTCTGACCTCTGCTTCAGGGTCTGCCTGCTCTAACCAGTGAGCCACACTTCTCCACCAGGGGTACTGGTCAGGTGATTGTAGCTGTGACAGGCGGCAGGGAACAACACCAAAAGGCACATAGACTCCCGCGCCGTGGGGGAGAGGCTGCACTATGAGCGCGTTGGCCCCGCCTCCCCCTCACTCGCGGCAGCCCGGAGGAGCGGCGTAACGCAGTGATGCACGCTGGGGGTTGAAGTCCACACCAGAGTGTGAGAACAAGCGTGAAACAGCGATGGGCGATGGATCATTGCCCCTGGGACGCATGACCCTTCAGGGGTACAGGTCAGGTGATTGTAGCTGTGGCAGGAGGCAGGGAACAACACCAAAAAGGCACCTGATACTTAAAGTTTTACATCTAATACTCACAGTGTTGTATGACATATTATATTAAACATGGTATACACTAAAATAGTTAAGTTTACTACTTTCACTACTGGTGACACCATTTATGGGATTCTGTAGTACACTAGAGGAATCACAATTTCTATTCCCACTCCAATATAAGCCATTTTGGAGAATGTTTTGAATACTAAAGTGGTCACATTTACTCTTCCCACTCCAATCTAAGCAATTTATGGGAACCTTTTGGACACTAACATTGTGACATTTACTATTCCCACTATAATCTAAGCCATTTAAGGGAAGGTGTTGGACACCAAAGGGGTCATATTTGCCATTCAGACTCCAACCTAAACCATTTAGGAGAACATGTGGGACACTAAAGTTATCACAGTTACTATTCCCACTCCAATCTAAGCCATTATAAGGAAGGTTCTGGAGGGAAACATACATTACAACGCAGTCATTACATCGCATCGCTTTTACAATGCAACTATTACAACGCAACTGCCTTTACAACACGTCACTGCAATGCATGCCATTACAATGCATACCATTACAACGCATGCCATTACGATGGATGTACCATGTTACAACGCATACTATTACAACTACCTACCGTTACAACGCGACCATTACAACGCATACCATTACAACGCATAGCGCTTTGAGGTGCTGGATAGTGGTAAGTATAATTTACTATTCTAACTCCAGTCCCCGTGGACCCTAGGGAAGGTGTTGGATAGTAAATTATACTTATTCCCTATCCAAGAGCGCCCCCCAGCGCAATGCGTTGTAATGGTATGTGTTGTAAAAGTCGCGTTGTAATGGTAGTGCGGAGTAACGAATGCGTTGTAACAGGTGTATACCCATTACGATGCATTTTATGGTAAGGAAGGGAGATTTTTTTGTTTTAGGGTGGGTATGGGTTTTGGGGTAGATAGGAATAGTAATTTTTACCCCTAAGCTATCCAAAACTTTCCCTAATGTTGCACTCACTGGAGTGAGAATAGTAATGTTTACCCCTACACTATCCAACACTTTCCCTACTGTGGCGCTCACTGGAGTGGGAATAGTAATTCGTACCTCTACGCTATCCAATACTTACCCTACTGTTGCATTCGCTGGAGTGGGAATAGTCATTTTTACCCCTACACTATCCAACACTTACCCTACTGTTGCCCTAAAAGTATTATGCATTGTAGTGGTATGCGTTGTCATGGAATGAGTTATAGTGGTAGTTTTTAAAAATGCGTGGTAATGGCATGCGTTGTAAAATCATGCGATGTAATGAAAGTTGCGATGTAAAAACCATTTTGTAAAAGCATACGTTGTAATTGTTTTCCGTAACGTCATATATTCATTCTGGATACTAAAGGTGTGCAATTTACTCTTCCCACTCCAACCTTGGAGGAAGTTGTTGAACCCTAAAGTGGTCACATATACTATTCCCACTCCAATCTAAACTATTTAGGGGAAGGTGTTGGTTGGGCACTAAAGGGGTGACATTTACTTTTCATACTCCAATCTAAACCATTTAGTGGAAAGTTTTGGGACACTAAATGGGCGCCATTGACTATTCCCACTTCAATCTAAACCATTAGGAGGAGGTGTTGAACACAAAAATGGGCTACATTCACTTTTACCATTCCATTGTAATTCAATAACGGGAATCAGAGGGCACATCGCCTTGTCCATAGCTATGCAGTGACACTGAATTCCTCACATCAGTTCGGATAAGAATGAATGCAGCTCCCATAAAAAAGAGCCTAGAAGCTGCAGGGCTTGGACCATAAAGAAATATTAAAGATGAGGGAAAATTACCATTTTGATAAAGAGGCGAAAGTGGGAGACGTTGCCAGAATGCAAGAGTGGGCCGAATTCTGGCAACACCTTTATCTGAGTTGCCCTGTCTGAGGTTAACGCCTGAGTGGTAAACATGAACCCCAAGATAGCAGAACATGGAGGGCTCCCACCTCAGGGAATCTCTGAGGTAAGGGGGACATGCAGAGGTATGTGCTATCATATTTGGGAATAAGCGTAATTTCTCCCAAGTAAAACTGAGTCCAGACAGTTCCCCAAAATTGACTAGCAAGCCAGTCCATCTGGGAGATCTTACATTCATGGTCTTTGAGAAACAGCAGTGCATCATCTACATACCATGCTGCTGCGTGATATGTTTCTCCTATTGTTATTCCCCACATGGGGTCTCTAGCATGTATCATACAGGACAGAGGTTCAAAATCTAAAACAAACAATAATGGGGGCATGGGGAAACCCTGTTGGGTGCCTCTACATAGCAGCCACCTTGACGTGCAAACCCGGGCGAGGGGTTCCGTATATAGTAGATGGATCCACTTTAGCAGATTACCTCTAATTCCAATGACTTTGACCACTTCTAACAGGTATGGTCACAATAGAGTATCAAAGGCCTTTTGATGAAAGAGCCAACACCAAAGGGTATCCAGACTGATTCACCAGTTAGTCTATAATGTGTAGCAATCTGTGAATATTCACATGAGTATTATGTACCGGGACAAAACCACATTTATCTGGGTGTATAAGGCCTGGTATATGGGGGAGGAAGAAGTTTGCTATGATCTTACCTAGTATTTTTTATCTGTGTTAATAGAGAAAGGGCACATTATTCAGGGATACAGGGACACACGATGGATGCGAGTGGACAGGTACCCTTGATGAATGTTTGACTACAGGGACCGCCCTTCCCTGGCATACCCTATGATGTCTGTTGAAGAAACAAATCATCTATGATCATACCAGGAAAAGGTCCTACAAGTATGGTCTGTATGCTTGCGCCCATGTTTCTTATAATTTGATTGCACAACTAAAAGTAAAAACCTACAAAAGCAGGGTTATATTGAGGTCCTGAGCAAAGCCAAATGACCCTATACGGCAGGACAATGGTGGAAACATGTCAACCTTCTAGATGCTGGTGAGTATTATATCCTAAGAGCATCACACTTTTTTTAATCTAGTCCAAGATCCTACAAAATTAAAATAAGCAAAAGATAATTCAGAGGCTATTTTAATTCACTCATACTCCCTGCCTACACTTACCTTTTGTCAACAAAAGAGCTCCGCTTACAAACGCTTGAACCCACCCATCACATTCAGTGTTATGGTGGAGGTCCAGTGACGAAGTTAGCCATGGGTGGTACCTGTGTGTGAGGACCCTTTATACATATCAATATATATTTATATTTATATACATATGCACATCATTCAATAGAAAGAGTACTAAACATACAGCCTACATATCTGAAAAATTGTGATTGAAGCACTAATTTACCTGGGTGCCCTTCACTCACTTATCTCGGACACAAACATCAGACATGCACTCCATGGAAACTGGGTTTTTCCTCTCCTTATGTTTAATTAGATGATAGGATTTGGCATCCAGTGGGTCTTGGGCCTGCTTTGGCAACACCACTGTAGCGCCCTCCCTAACTGAGTCTGGGTACAGCCCTTACTGAAATACTCCCATGCATGCACCAGGGACGCCACTTGGGACCAGAAGGGAATGAAAACCTTTGGGGGTAGCCTGCCCATCTCCACCGTCTTCACTCTAGCCAATTGGTCAGTGGAAATTTTCACCTGCTGCACCTACAGCTCAGCATTCAGCACAGCTGTTTGGGGGGCCGTGTGAATCAGTATCTGTATGGTGGCCAAGAGTTGAGCTACGCAGGTGCTGTGGGATATCTGTGGAGCCATGTACAGAGTTTGATAATGCTTCACAAAGTCTGCGTTAATTTTCCCATGTGTTGTAGCTGTGCAACTGACCTGCAGTATAATAGTGCCAATGAGTTTCTGGGGTGTGTTTGACTTTAACAGCCAAGTCAAATGATGACCTGTCCTGTCCCCCTCTCCTTGTTGTTGTGTCATGTATTCCCTGTAGTACATGCATCTAAGGCTTTCCATCAGTGTCAAAAATGGTTTGTTCACTTCCAGTATTCGCCGTCTAGCAGTTAAATCCTCTGCTGCTGTTATTTCTAGCACATGTAGCTGACTCTCCATTTCACACACCTCTTGCCTCATTGTCTGCTTGACCCGGTAAGATGTCTTTATGGAGAGAACACGGATGGCCACTTAAAAAACGTCCCACTCCAAGTTGAAGTCGGAGGCGGAACCCTAATTTTCCCTAAAATAATCATTGATTGCTGTCCCAATTTCGTCTGAATCTGCCATGTTTGCACAGCTATCAACGTCTTACCCAGTGACAGTGCTAACAAAAGAGGGTTATGATCAGAGCCTATACGACACAGGTATTTGACATATGTATACATTATATAAGTCACCAAAACAAGAGAGGAGTGACTGGGGATTTTGTAATGTCCGTAACATGGACCTCTGTAGTAATGAAAACCCAGAGTGTACTGTTCCTAAATAAGAAGCCAGGTCTAGCAGGTGGAGGGGAGTGCTCCTTTTAGGAGCAAGGGCCCTCACACACCCCAAAAGGCATCAGGCTTCATCATCAGGCAGCTTCTCGGTGGGCTGGTGGGGCAACACCTAACGAGGGGGCTCTTTGCTGGAGATCTTCTCTTTTTAGTAGAGAATGTTGCATGGGTAAGTAGTGAAGTGTGAGTTGAATGGGTAAAGGAGAAGTTTGTTAAAAATGACTAAAGGGATCCAAACAGAAAATAAAGTTTTAATTGTAGGGTCCCTTTGTCAAGGATTACAGCGTGATTTGAGCGTAGAATAGATATAATGATCTATTTATCTACAAAGATAGTGGCCCAGCCTCTCCCCGGTGGTCCAGTGGTAAAGTTGTGGTAACGGTAGGACATGTAAAACTACCACTCTGTCTTGACCGCCCCAGTGAAGCTCAGGACCCCTTCCTAGGCCCCTGCACAACTGACCGGCAGTCAGCTGTCCTCACCCAGAGTACAGCCGGGGTGCCGCTCGCATAGAGGTTTTTCGCCACTTGAACTCGGACCAGAGCTACAGGAGTAGCCTACCTGATCTCCAGCTTTCCAGAGCCCAGCGTGAGGAGGAGTCATCCATCGAGGCCGCAGTGGAGGTGAGAGGCGCGGCACAGGGACTGCGAGGACCAGCAAGCAACACCAGCTGTGTCCTCTTCCCGTGCGAGCCGCGCCCCCTCCCAGTGCCACGCCCCCTCAATCAGCGCTCTTTACCTCTCGCGGCCCCCGCTTCGCGGGAGCCGCTCGCATAGAGGTTTTTCGCCACTTGAACTCGGACCAGAGCTACAGGAGTAGCCTACCTGATCTCCAGCTTTCCAGAGCCCAGCGTGAGGAGGAGTCATCCATCGAGGCCGCAGCGGAGGTGAGAGGCGCGGCACAGGGACTGCGAGAACCAGCAAGCAACACCAGCTGTGTCCTCTTCCCGTGCGAGCGGCGCCCCCTCCCAGTGCCACGCCCTCCTCATCAAACAGGAATTTAAGTGAGTGCATTACCGCGCAACGCGGGACGCGCGCGGGCCGCAGCCCGGCGCGAAGCCCGGGCCAAGGGCGGGCCCGTTGTTGCCCGTTAGTGCCCGGCAGTGACCGGACCGAGCCACCTCTCTTGGCTCTTCACACCGTCCTAATATTCTACTCGCAAGCCTCTACATATGTCTGTCATGCCCGGAAGAACAAGAAGTAAAACCAAAACAGCGATGGCCGTAGCCCAAATTACTGGGCCAATAGACCAATTTATATCCCGGGTTAACGAGACAATCGATCACAGTATCTCTTTACTGGAACGAAGAGTATCCTTGGACCTTACGAACGCTAAACGCTCGTCCTTGGGCCCTTTATCAACTGCAAGCTCACCTCCCCAGCAAATTGTATCCATTCAATCTCTTCCATTACCTGAACCTGCTGTTGATCCACTTACAGTACCAAACTTAGTTGACTTATCCGTCTCTCAATTAGAGTCTGATTCCTCATTTGTTGACCTAGAGGCCACTCCAGACCTTGAAGCTTGCCAATCACTTGAAAGGCCAGAGCCCACCAAAGACAAATGTCCTCAAGCATCAGGGGAAGGAGGCATTCCTGTGTCGTCAGGACCAAGGAATATGCCTAAGACCAAGAAAAAACCTAAAACCAACATCAGGAATCATAATCTTGTGTCACCAGCCCCAACTTTAACTTCAGGCATTCCTTGTTGGGTCGAAAATATGGTAGCAGACTTAAAATCAGATCTTGAATCTACGATATCGGCTCAAATCAAGCCCTTAATGTCAAAAATTGACAGACTAACATCTTTACTCAACACTAAATGGACTAATAAGTCAAGTGGAAATGTGACCACTCAGTTACAAGGGAAAACCAAAGAAGCGACCTTGGTGAATAACATCAATAGCAACTTACCTAAAGACCCCACCGCAAAAGCCAAAGTTATATCTGATAAACTAGGAGCAGTACCGCTCCATCAGGCTCAAAGGGGGGAAAAAGTTCCTGCGCCCTTGCCAACTCCTAGCGGTATAGACCCTATTGCAAAGCCTCAAACACCTTCCGGCTCTAAAAAAGTACCTAATCAATCTGCAAAGGGTCCCAAAAGCTCAGTCACCACTTTGTCAGCAACTACCTCCCTTAATAAGCCCTATGATTCTAAAACAAGGCCGGCTCGCTTTAAGTCAATCATCTTGCCGCCGGAAGTCTCACCCTTTGTGGTTGTGCTGACGGGGGTGCCACCACTGAAGGAGGGTAGTAGAGAAACCCTTGTCGAATTAAAGAATAAATGTGCCCAGTGGCTCCACCTGCATAAACCACTGCCCAATAACATGTGTGGCGAAATACACGCAGTTAGAAGAGGGGATTGGGTGGGTAGAAACACCAAGACCATAGCAGGTGATGTTATAACTATTAACTTTAGGGATGTAGGGGTAGTGAATTATATTTGCAATTCACCTAATAGTGGGCCGGCTACTCAAATTCACCCACTTCCCTTGTCTTACTTTCTACCCATGCCCCCCAGACAATATCCCCCCCAATTCAGCTTTCCAATAAATAGAGGGTATATACATGCTCCACATCATACTATCCATCAGTGGCAGCAACCATGGCAAGGTCCACCCCCTCCTTTTGACCCCTTTGTATCTCAGTTTGCCCACTGGAATAGATTCAGCGCGCTAGAAGAGGTGGACTGACTTAATTCTGTTGAAGCTCTCCCCATGCATTTTGTCATTAATAGGGGCGAGGAGAAGGGTTCACCAGTCATGTCTTACCCACTATGTTCTAATTCCCCAACTGAGACAGCCGCTAGCCTGACCAAGTCACCATCCCCTGCCTTAGAGAGGGAATGTGCAGAATCCCCTAGTTTTAGAGATATTGATGGTACTAGAGGGAAAACCACCAAGGATAAAATAAAAATCCTTAGCTGGAACCTTGCGGGCATTCATAGGAAACTGGATCTGCCTGAGTGGAGTGATCTGGTTGAAGCACATAAGATCTGTATGTTTCAAGAGACTTGGAGTACAGAACCACTCCACCGGGTTGGGTTTGTCACCTTTTTTATTCCAGCAGAGAAACCCACGAATGGGAAGGGGCGCCCTTCGGGGGGTCTTATTACTTGGGTAAGCATCTCCCTGAACTGTAGAATAATATCCAAGCAGATAAATAATCCAGACATTTTAGGCATCCTACTAGGTATTCCATGTAGAGGTCTGACTCTAGCTCTTTACAATGTTTATGCTAGAGGCACAAAAAATGGGCACACCTCACCCGTAATATCAGATCTGGAGGTGCAGCTCAGGGATTGCAAAGAAGCTGACCATACCCTAGTAGCAGGTGATTTCAATTGCACCTTTGAGCCACTCCCCCTAGATGGCATCCCTGATTTGGGCAAAGAAGACAGTAGATGGGGCATCCCTTCACTTTCCATCCCTCCGATTAGGCGCTGGACCAGTAGTGCAGTACAGCTAAATGCACTGACTCTTGAGTTTGGGCTAAGAGCCGCTAATGGCCGTACACCTTCTGACCGGAAGGGCGCCCCGACGTTCAACAGGGTTGGTCATACCTCAAGGATTGACTATATCCTGTTGGACCTGGGGCTTTGGAGCAGGGTCGAAGACATGTCAGTCATACCGACTGTCGAGAGCGACCATAACTCGCTTTCCCTAACTATCACGAATCCCTGGTCTAACGTAGTACTGTCAGCACCTTCCAAATGCTCACAAAAGGTCGCTGTCTCCTCCTGTGGAAGGCGTTTAAAGTGGGACAAAGTTGCCAGTAATCCTGACAAACTTGCTATCATAGAGGTGGTTCTTGCGGCCTCACAAATAGAATTTGATACTATTGACTTAGCCACGGCAGCGGACAGGGCAACACCCATTTTTGAAGCTGATGTTAAGACTATAGGGGAAGTCTTTTGGGAAAAGGGCAATGCTGGGAGGTTCACGTCCCAGAATAAATCCAAGGGTATGCACGTCTGGTATACAGCAGCTTGCAGGAAAGATAAGTCCCGGCTAATTGAGGCCGTTAAAGGCAAATCTCAACCCCAAATACAGTTAGCCAGGAAAGAACATAAGAGAATATTAGGTCTAGCAAAAAAGGAGTGGGAGGAGGCTTACTGGTCTACTCTTAAAGAAGCTAGCTCCAAGAGGAATCCAAAAAGTTTTTGGGATACTATTAGAGCTCGGAATAGGCCTGATAGTGATTTAATAACTTGTAATATCCCTAGTCAGGCGTGGGTCAAACACTTCTCCAAGCTCTACACCCGCCAAGCTGATCAATTGCAGACGAGCGACACAAAAGGGGGGGTTGGGGGCTCATCCATGCTCCCTCCAATTTGGAACATCCAGCCTAGCGACTTTGATTTTACCATCAAGGAGGTCGAATACGCAATAGGCACTATTATTCCCCAAAAAGCGGCTGGTCCGGATGGTATCCCCGGTGACCTTTTAAGATCAGATACTTCAAAGTGGGGAAAACTGATCCATTCCCTACTCGTTCCTATCTGTAGGGGCGCCCCTGTCCCTTCCTCGTGGAAGGGGGCGGAGGTGGTCCCTATTTACAAAAAAGGCCCCAGGGATGATCCGGCAAATTATAGGCCCATTAGCCTGTTAGACATCAGCCAAAAAGTAGTTGGCAAGGTTCTACTGCTAAGAATTCTTAATTGGGTAGATGAAAATAAAATCCTTACTGACTACCAGGCGGGCTTTAGAGTAGGAACTGGGACAATCGAGCAAGCTTTTAGGCTTATGATGGTCTACTGGAAAGTTGTGGTCATAGGCAAGGGCAGTCTTTATCTCGCGTTTATCGATTTAAAGACTGCCTTTGACCTTGTACCTAGAGAGACCCTATGGAGCGTACTGGCCGATATGGGGTTACCACATTACCTGCTTGTGTTGCTTGTTAGGCTGCACGAAAATAGTTTTGCCCAGATTAGGTGGGGCCCAGGGGGGGAAAAAACTAATAGTATCCCGGTAGAGAGAGGTGTCCGCCAGGGATGTGTGTTAGCTCCCACCCTTTTCTCCCTCTACATCAATGGGGTGGTAGAGCACCTTCGGAAACATCCCTCAGATGAACCATCTCTGGCTGGCGAACGCATACCAACCCTCCTCTTCGAGGATGATACGCTCTTAATATCCAAGACCCCAATAGGCCTCCAAAGACTCCTAAATAACATTCAATCTTTCTGTGCTAATCGCGGCCTGGTAATCAACACAAGCAAGACTAAATATCTTGTTCTGAACCCTCCCAAAAAACCAGTCCGCTCTCCTATCCTGAATGCTGAACCACTGGAGAGGGTAGAAGTTTTTGACTATCTTGGGATACGCCTTTCACATAAAATGGATTGGACACCACACTTGGACAAAATGCTTTTAACCCATAAGAGAATAACAGGAGCTCTCTTGAAAGAACAACGCTCCTGTAAAATAAGACCTATAGCTACAGTCCTAGAAATATATTCGGCTAAGGGTGTCAGCTCTGCTCTCTATGGGGCCGAACTCTGGGGGTCATCCATTTCCGATGCTCTACCAAGATCAGAGATGAAATTTTGCAGAGCGATTATGTCTTTACCGCAGGGAACTCCCACGGTCCCATTAATTTTGGACCTGGGATGTCGCCCAATTGATGACCTCGCAAAATTTCGTCCACTCTTGCTCTGGGCGCGGCTTTGGCGTGTGGAGGAACTCAGCAAATATGCTCAAGGCCCTGAAAAAAATATGTCACTACCAGGGTGGCACAAAATTAAATGGTTAAGAGACATGAAGTTGCTGCTATCCAAATTGGGCCTTAATGAAGCATGGTCAAATAGAACTTCACCCCCGAAGCTAACGCTCAAGAAATTATATTGGGACTGGATCTCCACAAAAAGAAACACTAGTACTACTATGGGGAGACTCACGGAGGATTTCTTGAAGTTTAAAGGCCAACCCAAGCGGGAAGTTATCTTGACATTATTGAAAAACCCTTTGATAGGGCTTTATATTTTAAATTCAGAGCAGGAACCCTTCCCCTTCAGTCTTTTATATCGAGTTGGAAATCACGTGAACAAACCTCAGAGCTTTGCCCAACGTGCTTAATCAAACCAGAGACATTGGCGCATTTTATGTTCGAGTGCAGTGAGTATGCAATTCCAAGAAGGGTTTGGCTCAAAAATCTTTGTCGGCAGTTGGGTACTAGGAGTCATGTGACTGCAATCAGGATATTAATGTCTGATAGCCGTGCCACCTATGCTTGTGTTTTAGCCAAATTTTTATCATGGGTTTGGTCCATCCGCACCAAAAGGCTTAAATTGACTGTTTAATTCCTTTTTAAAACATAGTTGTCTCTTAATGAACTGCTCTGTAAATCTGTGAGAATGTTTTTCATATGCTTTTCGGATTTTACAAATTGTTGTACTGTGATTTATGTGCTGCTTTTATGATAATTCTTTTATCGAAATAAAGCCTTTTTGACTTGACTTGAGTACAGCCAGATCAGCAAGAGATTAGCCCGGGGCTCATCTTATATTATCCTGACCCCCCATCCACAGTACTGGGGAGCACTAGCTCTCAGGAGATAGGTCCTGAGTGGCCAGCTTATCATCCAGAGTGGAAGGGCCCAAAGCTCTTGACTCAAAGCCGATCCCCGGCCTCGGTGTTCAACACCGCTTTGTCTACAGCACCGCTACTGCATCATCACAGCTGTCAGCCACTGCTGGCTCGGATGGCCTACAAAGCCACACAACATTCATCACTGATGGGCCCACAGAGCCTAGGCATGCTACCTCCAACCGCAGCCAGTGGCCTAGCTGGCACCTCCGGCAGCAGTACAGGCCCAGTATCGAAGCAGCCCCTACATAGAGCACTGCTCAGGCTTCCATCTTCATTGGCTCAGCCCAAGGGCTACAGGGTGACTCCAGGGGTCCAGTGAGTACAGGTTTCTGTCTGTAAACTGGCCCAGGGCCAAAGGATTGCTCAGGATTCCATCAGAGCAGCAGGAGCTTGGCCATCTTGATTAGTCATGCCATGCCATGTCCCTCCCTCCTCTTACAAAGTTGAAATATTCTATTTAGTGTCATGCTCGGTGTCCTTGGATTCGGGAACCTCAAGGTTTGGTCTTTGCTTCTCTACTCTCTTCGATGTGACCATCACTTGGTACAACATGTTTTGGACATAATCTGTTTTCCTTTATTCAAGGCACCATGCCTATTCAATCTCTCATATCATTTCCTCTAGGCTTTGTTCCCTCTTCACCCTCTCACTTCACCCTGGATGTAAAATCTGATAGTAAAATGTGCTTATATACCTTCAGTTCCACAGTACATATTTCTGCATGTTAGACCCGGACCAATTTCCACAGTCTCCTCCCAATGCACCTTTCACCCTGCTAGGATTGTGAATAGTACTTTAGTCCTAAAAAATGGGGATACTTGTAGCCTTCTCCCCGTACATATTTCATAGTCTATATACTCCTTTAAAAGGCCCAACACTTTGCCACTAATAACTGGTTTAATCATGGAAGATCCCCCTTCCCCTCCTTCTCCAAATACCAGTGCAGGCATTAGGTAGACTGTCTTACACTCTGCAACTGGTTCTTCTATAAACCCCAAGGTACTGCTCAAATCGATCATTGACCTTATACTGCCTTCCTTGTGCTTACGCAGTACAAAAGGGGGTGGTGATGGACGGAGCATCTGAATCAATCAAACACTCACACCCAGTCAAAAGATCTGGGTTTAATCCATCACCGTTCTTTAGCCAACTCTGCCACCCCAGTTCAGACATGGCTATATGCAAATCAGTCTGACCCTGTGCCTCATGGGAACAGTCCAGCCGAACTGCCAAGTCATGTCTTCCCTGGACCGGAAACAAGCTTCCGCGGACCGGTTTCTGGCATTCCAGCCGTCTTCAGCCCGGCTTGCTTGAATCCAGTGGCAAAGTGAGCAAGGGACTCATGTCTGAGCATACCCTGCCACACATATGGCGGCCAAAAGCGGTACAAAAATGGGTGGTGATGGACGGAGCATCTGAATCTATCAAACACTCACACCCACCCAGTCCAAAGATCTGGGTTTAATCCATCACCGTTCTTTAGCCCACTCTGCCACCCCAGTTCAGACATGGCTATATGCAAATCAGTCTGACCCTGTGCCTCATGGGAACAGTCCAGCCCGAAATGCCAAGCCATGTCTTCACTGGACCGTAAACAAGCTTCCGAGGACCGGTTTCTGGCATTCCAGCCCAGCTTGCTTGAATCTAGTGGCAAAGTGAGCAAGGGACTCATGTCTGAGCATACCCTGCCACACTTATGGCGGCCAAAAGCGGTACAAAAGGGGGTGGTGAAGGACGGAGCATCTGAATCAATCAAACACTCACACCCAGTCAAAAGATCTGGGTTTCATCCATCACCGTTCTTTTGCCGACTCTGCCACCCCAGTTCAGACATGGCTATATGCAAATCAGTCTGATCCTGTGCCTCATGGGAACAGTCCAGCCCGAACTGCCAAGCCACGTCTTCCCTGGACCGGAAACAAGCTTCCGAGGACCGGTTTCCGGCATTCCAGCTGTCTTCAGCCCGGCTTGCTTGAATCCACTGGCAAAGTGGGCAAGGGACTCACGTCTGAGCATACCCTGACACACTTATGGCGGCCAAAAGCGGTACAAAAGGGGATGGTGATGGACGGAGCATCTGAATCAATCAAACACTCACACCCAGTCAAAAGATCTGGGTTTAATCCATCACCGTTCTCTAGCCCACTCTGCCACCCCAGTTCAGACATGGCTATATGCAAATCAGTCTGACCCTGTGCCTCATGGGAACAGTCCAGCCCGAACTGCCAAGCCATGTCTTCCCTGGACCGTAAACAAGCTTCCGAGGACCGGTTTCTGGCATTCCAGCCCAGCTTGCTTGAATCTAGTGGCAAAGTGAGCAAGGGACTCACGTCTGAGCATACCCTGCCACACTTATGGTGGCCAAAAGCGGTACAAAAGGGGGTGGTGAAGGACGGAGCATCTGAATCAATCAAACACTCACACCCAGTCAAAAGATCTGGGTTTAATCCATCACCGTTCTTTTGCCGACTCTGCCACCCCAGTTCAGACATGGCTATATGCAAATCAGTCTGATCCTGTGCCTCATGGGAACAGTCCAGCCCGAACTGCCAAGCCACGTCTTCCCTGGACCGGAAACAAGCTTCCGAGGACTGGTTTCTGGCATTCCAGCTGTCTTCAGCCTGGCTTGCTTGAATCCAGTGGCAAAGTGAGCAAGGGACTCACGTCTGAGCATACCCTGCCACACTTATGGCGGTCAAAAGCGGTACAAAAGGGGGTGGTGATGGACGGAGCATCTGAATCAATCAAACACTCACACCCAGTCAAAAGATCTGGGTTTAATCCATCACCGTTCTTTAGCCCCCTCTGCCACCCCAGTTCAGACATGGCTATATGCAAATCAGTCTGACCCTGTGCCTCATGGGAACAGTCCAGCCCGAACTGCCAAGCCATGTCTTCCCTGGAGCAAAAACAAGCTTCCGAGGACCGGTTTCTGGCATTCCAGCCGTCTTCAGCCCGGCTTGCTTGAATCCAGTGGCAAAGTGAGCAAGGGACTCACGTCTGAGCATACCCTGCCACACTTATGGCGGTCAAAAGCGGTACAAAAGGGGGTGGTGATGGACGGAGCATCTGAATCAATCAAACACTCACACCCAGTCAAAAGATCTGGGTTTAATCCATCACCGTTCTTTAGCCCCCTCTGCCACCCCAGTTCAGACATGGCTATATGCAAATCAGTCTGACCCTGTGCCTCATGGGTACAGTCCAGCCCGAACTGCCAAGCAATGTCTTCCCTGGACCGGAAACAAGCTTCCGAGGACCGGTTTCTGGCATTCCAGCCGTCTTCAGCCCGGCTTGCTTGAATCCAATGGCAAAGTGAGCAAGGGACTCATGTCTGAGCATACCCTGCCACACATATGGCGGCCAAAAGCGGTACAAAAATGAGTGGTGATGGATGGAGCATCTGAATCTATCAAACACTCACACCCAGTCAAAGGATCTGGGTTTAATCCATCACCGTTCTTTAGCCCACTCTGCCACCCCCAGTTTAGACATGGCTATATGCAAATCAGTCTGACCCTGTGCCTCATGGGAACAGTCCAGCCCGAACTGCCAAGCAATGTCTTCCCTGGACCGGAAACAAGCTTCCGAGGACCGGTTTCTGGCATTCCAGCCGTCTTCAGCCCGGCTTGCTTGAATCCAGTGGCAAAGTGAGCAAGGGACTCACGTCTGAGCATACCCTGCCACACTTATAACGGCCAAAAGCGGTACAAAAGGGGGTGGTGATGGACGGAGCATCTGAATCAATCAAACACTCACACCCAGTCAAAAGATCTGGGTTTAATCCATCACCATTCTTTAGCCCACTCTGCCACCCCAGTTCAGACATGGCTATATGCAAATCAGTCTGACCCTGTGCCTCATGGGAACAGTCCAGCACGAACTGCTAAGCCATGTCTTCCCTGGACCGGAAACAAGCTTCCGAGGACCGGTTTCTGGCTTTCCAGCCCAGCTTGCTTGAAGCCAGTGGCAAAGTGAGCAAGGGACTCACGTCTGAGCATACCCTGCCACACTTATGGCGGCCAAAAGCGGTACAAAAGGGGGTGGTTATGAACGGAGCATCTGAATCAATCAAACACTCACACCCAGTCAAAAGATATGGGTTTAATCCATCACCGTTCTATAGCCCACTCTGCCACCCCAGTTCAGACATGGCTATATGCAAATCAGTCTGACCCTTTGCCTCATGGGAACAGTCCAGCCCGAACTGCCAAGCCACGTCTTCCCTGGACCGAAAACAAGCTTCCGAGGACCGGTTTCTGGCATTCCAGCTGTCTTCAGCCCGGCTTGCTTGAATCCAGTGGCAAAGTGAGCAAGGGACTCACGTCTGAGCATACCCTGCCACACTTATGGCGGTCAAAAGCGGTACAAAAGGGGGTGGTGATGGACGGAGCATCTGAATCAAACAAACACTCACACCCAGTCAAAGATCTGGGTTTAATCCATCTCCGTTCTTTAGCCCCCTCTGCCACCCCAGTTCAGACATGGCTATATGCAAATCAGTCAGACCCTGTGCCTCATGGGAACAGTCCAGCCAGAACTGCCAAGCCATATCTTCCCTGGACCCGAAACAACCTTCAGAGGACCGGTTTCTGGCATTCCAGCCGTCTTAAGCCCGGCTTGCTTAAATCCAGAGGCAAAGTGAGCAAGGGACTCACGTCTGAGCATACCCCGCCACACTTATGGCGGCCAAAAGCGGTACAAAAGGGGGTGGTGATGGACGGAGCATCTGAATCAATCAAACACTCACACCCAGTCAAAAGATCAGTTTTGGAACTTGGGTCACCAGCTCCCCAAGGGTAGCATGGCACGAGCGGGTAGGCATCCGAAAGCTTATGTGTAAAGCGACCATACAGCACACGCAACCACTGAGACAGAAAAATGGGCACGCAATAAGTGACCCCACTCCAGTGAGTATGTGTAAAAATTAGATAACTTTTATACTTAGAGCAGAGTCAGGGTAATCAAGAATTCACGGTATGGTTAGCTTATTAGCTTTCTTTTAAATTCCATGTGTGACAACACTTGGCAATAAATACTGGATGAATAAATATTAAATATTAAATAATAAATAACCACAGGCCTGACTTTGGCCTTGCTTCTTATCATCACCTGTAAGAAATACATTACAAGGACATGAATACAACACTGCCTCAAGTACTAATCTTCTTTTCTTCAGGTAAGCAAAGAGCATCTCCATAACAGTAACATCTCTCCGCTGAAGGAGTAAGCAGTGCATTGAGTGATGATAAAACATTTCATGAGGCATGAGGAAATCACCATTTTGTTTAACAGGTCTCAAACATAGCTGGGGACCTCAGTACATACGTCAAAACAGGGCCTAAGCAACTCCCTAAAGTGGGATCACCTTAGTATATACCCTTCCCCTAATCAGGGGTTAACTGTAGGCTTCCTTTAGCATCTCATACGGCAGGAGTGAAAAAGAAACAGATCCTTAAACTCAGTAGGTTGAGATAACCCCTTCAACGGTTAATTAGGAAGACCCACCTCCTAGATACAGGTACTGCATTTTCTTATTCAGGAATAAACCTCTCCTCTAATGGGAGTAACTATCTCCTTATACATCTAGAGGCCTACAGAAACCACTGCATTAGGCTGGAGTATCATGTCATCTAATAGGCATAAACGGGTCATTCACTTGAATAATCATTTCCACTTAAATCAGGGTAGCCTTTCTCTGAGCAGAAATAAACATTTAATAATAGGTCAACCATTTCATGACTCAGACCTGCACCTTTAACTGGGCCTATGCAGAGCATTCCCCTAAATAAGGCAGTAATAAATAGGCCTATTGTAATATGTGCATTTCCTTAGGGCAATTCCAAAGTTACTACAGCCTTAACTCCTTATGCATTCCATTAGGAGCACAAACACTGCATTTCTCAGCAATAACATTTCCAAAAACGCAGGAATAAACAGTGCCTCGAATGAGGGTAAACCATTCAATTTGCAGAAGCAACCCCTTCCTTAACCAGGAATGACATTTCAGCGAGTAAGGGTAACAATTCCTTATTCAGTGCCCAACATTTTAATAATCCCAAACAAGCCATGCATAAGGCTACAGTAATTGGCATTTAACAGTACCCCAGGCAGGGGTTAACTCTCACCAAATAATACCCTCACGGTGTGTTTAGGGACCCTGGCCTTGGTCACAGGACTCTCTGGGGCTAATTAGGGCCAACGTGGACCAGTCACCAGGTTTCCCCAGGGAGGGGCAAACTCGGGGCCTCCTGGGGCCTTCCGCCCTCCTCCCTGGGGGTTTGCTTACTCTTCGCCATTAATCTGGGCCAATGGAGCCTAACAACAGTCTGCCCCGGGGGAGGGGCGAACTTGGGCCTTCTCCGGCCTTCCGCCCTCCTCCCCAGGGGTTACCTTTCCTTCTTCGGCCGCTCGGGGCCCTTACGTAGGTTGGGCTGCAGTTGAGGGCTTCAACCCTCCGTTAGGCCCTACTCGGCCCAGTGATTCGGTGGGGCCGGTTGCAGGGCACAGACAGTCCAGACGGGGCCCCGCGCCGGCTGGAGGGGGGGCTTCCAGGCTCTTCCAGAGCCCTCAGCCGGTGTTGTTGCCGGTTCCCGGGCTGGTCCGGGGCTTCAGTATCCTCCGGGGCCCAGGACCAGTCAGGTCGCGGCCCCGTGGGGGTTTGGAGCCGGCCACCAATGGCAGTGCGGCCGGCTAGGGGTATAATCTCCTAGGCCAATGGAAGCGCAGGGGGCGGGGTCTCTGACGCACCCCCGTCACATGATGCGGGCAAGGGCTTCGGGGCCTGTCAGGCCTAGCGCGGCCTGAGAGAAATTCCGGCGGCCCTCTTCTAGCACCGGGGGCCGCCGCAACGACGTACCCCACGGGGGAGCCTCCTTAACCTAGTCGCCGGACCCGGGCCGTGATGAGGGCCGCAGCCGGTCTCCGCGATGGCGTCAGACAGCACCTCGCAGATACAGCGCCTCAGGGACACTAGGGAGCTCGGCAGCACCACACAGGACGTCGATGTTAGCGCTTCGCCAGAGACAGAAGGTGAGCGCTTGGGCAGAGTGCAGCGCCTTGCAGGCAGGAAGGTGCTTGAAGAGAAGCGCACCTCAGGATTCTAGCGCTTCACAGAGGGCTACAGCGCTTGAGTCATGGATAGCTCAGTCAGCTCAGGGCACAGCGCGGGAAAGTAGTCCACAGCACTTGGGGAGCCCCGACAGGCTAGGCAGGACACAAAGCAGAGCAGCACTCAGCAATCTCAGCACTACTCGAGGCAGCAACCTCCTCCAGCACCTCAGCGCTCCTCACAGGAACAGCAGGAGAGCGCTGGGTAAGCAGGGCTGTCAGCACAATCAGCACAGGGTGCCAGCGCTTGGTAGTTTCAACAATAGCGCTTCACAGGTAGATTTTTGCCATTAGTGCAGTTCAGACAGTGCAGGCAGGGGCAATTTCCACAGCGCCTCGGACAGCAGTCTCAGGCAGTAATCGCTGGGGCAGCTTCTTTAATAGCGCTTCAGGTCCACTATACCAGGGCACAAAGCAGAGCAGCACTCGGCAATCAGCAGGCTCAGTGCTTCTCACAGGGTTACAGTAGATAAGCGCTTGAAGGGCACTATAGCGCTTAGCCAGCAGACAGTTTACTTAAGTTGGAAGCAGGTCAGCAGGACCAACAGGACAGGACGCACATCCGTGTCAAACCAACCAAAGGGATCCCAGGTGGCGTCAGGGGGCGCGGGGAGCGACACAGCGCCAATACCTGGTTGATTTCTTAATAGTTCTGTGGTGTTTTGGTTTCTTCTCGGCGCTTTATTATTCTTGCGCCTGGTTTCTTCTTAGCGCTTTATGTTTCTTGCGCCCTTGTAAGTTTCAGTCTCTTGGTTCCTTGAAGGGGGGGGTTGGAGTTGATGGCTGGTATCAGATCTCCTCTGCCAGTCTACTCAAGTAGCCCCTGGGTTCCCCTTCCGCCGGGCAAAATCAGGGGGGCAAGTTCAAGATCCCTCTACACTTGATAGGCAGCACCTAGGCTCTGTCTCCACCAGTGTCATAGGTCCCTGTCCAGGCCCCCACCATCTAAACTCCTAAGTAGGTTCTTCCCCAGGTCTGTGCTCCCTCAGTCTGACAGGAAAGTTTCCCTCCCTTTCCTTTTATAGTGCCAGTTGACAGTTGGCAGTGGCAGTTGGTGTCACCTCACCTGTTCCAGAAGGTTCCAGGTGGTTCTAGGAGGTTCCACCATTCTGGCTATGGGCAGGCTGGCAGGCTAGTATGGATACATTGTTTGAGGGTTCCAGCCAGCTCCTGGCCACTAGAATGCGCCCACAAAGACCGCTCTGCAGTAGCAGGGGTCAGTGGCAGCCATGTTAGGGGAAGAAAGCACCTGCAACTTAACATTAGTTTAACATTACACAGGGCTTTCTCCATTACACAAGGCCTATACACTTTTGTTACAATGGGGGAACTCCTAAATTAAGGGAATAAAAAGCGAAAAATTCTGGGGAAAGGGCCAAGTCCTACAATCAGGGTTTAATCCATCACCGTTCTTTAGCCCACTCTGCCACCCCAGTTCAGACATGGCTATATGCAAATCAGTCTGACCCTGTGCCTCATGGGAACAGTCCAGCCCGAACTGCCAAGCCATGTCTTCCCTGGAGCAGAAACAAGCTTCCGAGGACCGGTTTCTGGCATTCCAGCCGTCTTCAGCACGGCTTGCTTGAATCCAGTGGCAAAGTGAGCAAGGGACTCACGTCTGAGCATACCCTGCCACACTTATGGCGGTCAAAAGCGGTACAAAAGGGGGTGGTGATGGACGGAGCATCTGAATCAATCAAACACTCACACCCAGTCAAAAGATCTGGGTTTAATCCATCACCGTTCTTTAGCCCCCTCTGCCACCCCAGTTCAGACATGGCTATATGCAAATCATTTTGACCCTGTGCCTCATGGGAACAGTCCACCCCGAACTGCCAAGCCATGTCTTCCCTGGACCGGAAACAAGCTTCCGCGGACCGGTTTCTGGCATTCCAGCCGTCTTCAGCCCGGCTTGCTTGAATCCAGTGGCAAAGTGAGCAAGGGACTCATGTCTGAGCATACCCTGCCACACATATGGCGGCCAAAAGCGGTACAAAAATGGGTGGTGATGGACGGAGCATCTGAATCTATCAAACACTCACACCCAGTCCAAAGATCTGGGTTTAATCCATCACCGTTCTTTAGCCCACTCTGCCACCCCAGTTCAGACATGGCTATATGCAAATCAGTCTGACCCTGTGCCTCGTGGGAACAGTCCAGCCCGAACTGCCAAGCCATGTCTTCACTGGACCGTAAACAAGCTTCCGAGGACCGGTTTCTGGCTTTCCAGCCCAGCTTGCTTGAATCTAGTGGTAAAGTGAGCAAGGGACTCATGTCTGAGCATACCCTGCCACACTTATGGCGGCCAAAAGCGGTACAAAAGGGGGTGGTGAAGGACGGAGCATCTGAATCAATCAAACACTCACACCCAGTCAAAAGATCTGGGTTTCATCCATCACCGTTCTTTTGCCGACTCTGCCACCCCAGTTCAGACATGGCTATATGCAAATCAGTCTGATCCTGTGCCTCATGGGAACAGTCCAGCCCGAACTGCCAAGCCACGTCTTCCCTGGACCGGAAACAAGCTTCCGAGGACCGGTTTCCGGCATTCCAGCTGTCTTCAGCCCGGCTTGCTTGAATCCACTGGCAAAGTGGGCAAGGGACTCACGTCTGAGCATACCCTGCCACGCTTATGGCGGCCAAAAGCGGTACAAAAGGGGATGGTGATGGACGGAGCATCTGAATCAATCAAACACTCACACCCAGTCAAAAGATCTGGGTTTAATCCATCACCGTTCTTTAGCCCACTCTGCCACCCCAGTTCAGACATGGCTATATGCAAATCAGTCTGACCCTGTGCCTCATGGGAACAGTCCAGCCCGAACTGCCAAGCCATGTCTTCCCTGGACCGTAAACAAGCTTCCGAGGACCGGTTTCTGGCATTCCAGCCCAGCTTGCTTGAATCTAGTGGCAAAGTGAGCAAGGGACTCACGTCTGAGCATACCCTGCCACACTTATGGTGGCCAAAAGCGGTACAAAAGGGGGTGGTGAAGGACGGAGCATCTGAATCAATCAAACACTCACACCCAGTCAAAAGATCTGGGTTTAATCCATCACCGTTCTTTTGCCGACTCTGCCACCCCAGTTCAGACATGGCTATATGCAAATCAGTCTGATCCTGTGCCTCATGGGAACAGTCCAGCCCGAACTGCCAAGCCACGTCTTCCCTGGACCGGAAACAAGCTTCCGAGGACTGGTTTTTGGCATTCCAGCTGTCTTCAGCCTGGCTTGCTTGAATCCAGTGGCAAAGTGAGCACGGGACTCACGTCTGAGCATACCCAGCCACACTTATGGCGGTCAAAAGCGGTACAAAAGGGGGTGGTGATGGACGGAGCATCTGAATCAATCAAACACTCACACCCAGTCAAAAGATCTGGGTTTAATCCATCACCGTACTTTAGCCCACTCTGCCACCCCAGTTCAGACATGGCTGTATGCAAATCAGTCTGACCCTGTGCCTCATGGGAACAGTCCAGCCCGAACTGCCAAGCCATGTCTTCCCTGGACCGGAAACACGCTTCCAAGGACCGGTTTCTCTCATTCCAGCCGTCTCAGCCCGGCTTGCTTGAATCCAGTGACAAAGTGAGCAAGGGACTCACGTCTGAGCATACCCTGCCACACTTATGGTGGCCAAAAGTGGTACAAAAGGGGGTGGTGATGGACAGAGCATCTGAATCAATCAAACACTCACACCCAGTCAAAAGAACGGTGATGGATTAAACCCAGATTTGCATATAGCCATGTCTGAACTGGGGTGGCAGAGTGGGCTAAAGAACGGTGATGGATTAAACCCAGATCAGTTGACTGGGGGTGAGTGTTTGATTTGCTGAAACGCTCCATCCATCATCCCCTTTGATATTGCTTTGTTCACCCTAAATTTGCAGGGTATGCCCAGACGTGGGTTCCTTGCTCACTTTCCCACTGGAGTCAAGCTAGCCTGGCTGATGACGGCTGAATAGCAAGACACTGGTCGCAGGATGCTTGTTTCCGGTCCAGGGAAGACATGGCTTGGCAGTTCATGCTGGACTGTTCCCATGAGGCACAGGGTCAGACTGATTTGCATATGGCCATGTCTGAACTGGGGTGGTGGAGTGAGCTAAAGAATGATGATGGGTTAATCCCAGAGTAGTTGACTGGGGTGAGCGTTTGATTTGCTCAAACACTCCGCCCATCATCCCCTTTGGTATCCCTTTATTCGCCCTAAGTTGGCAGGTTTTGCCCAGACGTGGGTCCCTTCTTACTTTGCCACTGGATTCAAGCTAGCCTGGCTGATGACGGCTAAATAGCCAGAACCCGGTCCCAGGAAGCTTGTTTATGGCCCATGGAAGGCATGGCTTGGCAGTTCGGGCTGGACTGTTCCCATGAGGCACAGTGTCAGACTGATTTGCATAAGGCCATGTCTGAACTGGGGTGGTGGATTGAGCTAAAGAATGATGATGGATTAAACCCAGATCAGTTGACTGGAGTGTTTGATTTGCTCAAACGCTCCGTCCATCATCCCCATTGATATCGCTTGTTCGCCGTAAATTGGCATGGTATGCCCAGACGTGTGTCCCTTGCTCACTTTGCCACTGGATTCAAGCTAGCCTGGCTGATGATGGCTGAATAGCCAGAAATTGGTCTCAGGATGCTTGTTTCCGGTCCAGGGAAGCCATGGCTTGGCAGTTTGGGCTGGACTGTTCCCATCAGGCACAGGGTCAGACTGATTTGCATGTTTTTTATGTTATATTTGGTCAAATATCTATTGAGCAAAATCTGTTATGTAATAAAGTACTACGCTGTGGAACACCAACTCTGGTCGGCGTCCAGCTTCTTTATGCCTGAGGTAAACAGTTGGTGGGGCAAGTGTGCTCAGCGGATATGAGGTGGGGGTGATTCGCACGTAGTATGCACACTTTGTATAGTAACACGTTATTTACTGCAGTTGAAAACAGAAACATTGCAAAATGAACCTCTATATCAAAAATTGTATTTGTATTTATAGATCTTCAGTTTATTTAGGAACAGCTTTGCTCAAGGATGCTGAATTAAGCCCATGTGACTGGTGACTTCTGAGGTCAGCTTATACAGTCAACACCTTGTAATGCAGTCCATTCCTGAACAAGCCATCCCTGCCAGTTGACTGGGGACGAGTGTTTAATATGCCCAAACGCTCCGTCCATCATCCCCTTTGGTATCGCTTTGTTCACCCTAAGTTGGCAGGGTATGCCCAGACGTAGGTCCCTTGCTCACTTTGCCACTAGATTCAAGCTAGCCTGGCTGATGACGGCTGAATAGCAAAAAAACGGTACCAGGATGCTTGTTTCTGGTCCAGGGAAGATATGGCTTGGCAGTTCGGGCTGGACTGTTCCCATGAGGCACATGGTCAGACTGATTTGCATATGACGATGTCTGAACTGGGGTGGTGGAGTGAGCTAAATAACGATGATGGATTAAACCCAGATCAGTTGACTGGGGGTGAGTTTTTGATTTGCTCAAAGGCTCTGTCCATTATCCCCTTTGGTATCGCTTTGTTCACCCTAAATTGGCAGGGTATGCCCAGAAGTGGGTACCTTGCAGGAGAAGTGTGGCTCAATGGTTAGAGTGGCAGACCCTGATGCAGAGGTCTAGCTCGGGACCAGAGTTCAATTCCCCGCCGAGGCGGGTCTTGGGCTCAAAATTCCACAGACCTGATAATTCTCGCCTCGGTGCCTATTCCAATTATGGAGTCCAGGTAAAACATGGGTTGGCAGTTCGGGCTGGACTGTTCCCATGAGGCACATGTTCAGACTGATTTGCATATGGCCATGTCTAAACTGGGTTGGTGGAGTGATCTAAAGAATGATGATGGATGAATCCCAGATCAGTTGACTGGGGGTTAGTGTTTGATTTGCTCAAACACTCCATCCATAATCCCCTTTGGTATCGCTTTGTTTGCCCTAAATTGGCAGGGTATGCCCAGACGTGGGTCCCTTACTCACTTTGCCACTGGATTCAAGCTAGCCTGGCTGATGACGGCTGAATAGCCAGAAACCGGCCCCAGGATGCTTGTTTCTGGGCCACGGAGGATAAGGCTTGGTAGTTCGGGCTGGACTTTTCCCACGAGGCACAGGATCAGACTTATTTGCATATGGCCATGTCTGAACTGGGGTGGTGGAGTGAGCTAAACAATGATGATGGATTAAACCCAGATCAGTTGACTGAGAGTGAGTGTTTGATTTGCTCAAACACTCCGTCCATCATCCCCTTTGGTATCACTTTGATCACTGCCCGGTAGTCCTGTCTGCACAGCTTGATGGCGTGCCCTAACCATATGGTTGCATTGTTGGGCCAGATGAAATCGACTGCAGTAGTGAATGGGTTCCATGTCGTATATACGAAGTCCAAGTCAATATGAAAGTGATGTCTTACTATTGATGGCTATGGTTAAACATTCATTTGTGTTTTACAAACAAGTGTATGTCACAACGGTAATTTAGAAGGTCCGTGGAGTCAGTGGGTAGAAGTCACCAGTGGTGAACATTTTTTTTCCGACCAGAAGGGCTGTATTTTATGAACTGGTTCACTGCAGATGCAGTTTTCAAGTTCTTTTTTGAGTCTGAGATATTGCTTGCCATTCCAGAAAGCATTTGACATGCTATTTTCATCTCATTTTGTTCACTGTTGCTTCTGACTCACCTGCAGCACTTTTACCTCCTCCAGAATAATTATAAACAGTTAATGTTGTTATTCAACCAAAGAGCATACTATTCTAGATCGGGATAGAAAGTAGACGACACTTCCTGTACTTTAATGGTACCCGCGGTATCTTCACCTGTGCATATGTCGTATCTTGTATATCTTTTTTTCAAAATTAATAGTTTTATTACATGCACAGTTATTAAAAACCATTGAATACAAAACGCGTTAAAACAGTGCAATGATTTGCATAAGTGCTACTCTGATAGAGCTGCATATATTACCAATAATTCATAAAATCAAATCACAAGGATTTACATTTATGAGTACAAATGCAAACGGACTGGGCTGAAGAGGAGCACACTAGATCGGGGGGCCGGTAGCCGGATTAGTATGGCTGTCATCTCTTCTCAAAGGTTTTTAGGGAGGCACTACCGATTGAGGGTTACATTTCTTTGCTGCACGAGTTAAGAATTTAAGAAAGCGAGCAGCTAGTCTGCAATTGATGGCTAGCAGGGACTCGATCAGAGCTCTTCTGCACGATCGACACGCAACTTTCAAAATCTGTCTTCACATAGGAGTTCTTACAGCCATTGGCTCTGGCAAATCTTCCCTACAACAAGAATTAAATATTAAGGGATTGAGGAACTACGCATTTAAGCATGCACTACCCGGCAGCGGCTGTCGCTTTGAAAAATTGGTGCGGCAGAAATGTAAATATAAAGTTCAAGTGAGGGTGAGGGAGGGGGTCAGGGGTACAAAGCAGATCGGGAGAAGATGTGGAAAGGTGGATAGGTTCTAGTCTTGGCGCCAGCTCAACATCCCGTGATTCTAGGAAAATCGAGTAATTGCCTAGTACCTATAACAAATGCCCATATAGTGTGATGTCACTGCTAACTTGAACTGGTGCGCACTGCGCCTATAGACTGCTGGAGATATCCTGTGTTGTAATATTAGTGCCGTCGCCAAATACACTTTTCACCCATTCAAGCAAGAAATGTAGATGCCTATATTTTACCCTTTATAATTATTTTGCAATAAAGAGCTGCGACATTACAGTTTTGTTTCTCAATAATATTAATTATGGTCGTTTTCATGAAGAGACACGGGGCAGGAAACTGAGCATGGCCAGCCTCTCATTAGCTTTGCATACTTTTGTTTTTTGGATCAGAGAATAGGTCCTCGGACTGCAGCTCAGCAGGAACCTGTCTCATAGAAAGAGAAAACACTGATTTTGTAACTGTACGGTGGTGAGGTACCCTTGTGCAGCCCGGTTCGTAGTTAAGAATGACATTAATACCTACCAAAGAGACAAAAGACCAAGTGGCTAGGATACACTGAATGACGACTGACAAAACTTCAAAAGCACCAATTAAACCTCACCACTTAGTGACACAAAGCTGATAAAATCAAAAGTTCTGTAGATTCCCTACAGCTCAGCGAGTGGTAGGCGGGGAGCCAAGAGGAATCCTGCTCTCGACATCAAAGCTGCCTGCTATAAATGGAGAGGGCATAGACGGGCCTGCACCGTGCCTCTATAATTACACATCGCCTGCCGTCAGGACAAACATAACTCCCCACCGAGCTGTGTGAGCATCCCACCAGCCCTCCCGCCATTCCAAGACATTTATGGTGTCAGAACGGCCCCAGTTTATTCACATCTTAAGTTGTTACACACTTGTCATGATGGCATTGGTCATCAACATGTTCATTCCTTACTTATCTTGGATTTCCCCATAAGGCATTTCATAGCAGGTTATACTCTATACCTCTTGCATTCTATTGCATGTTGGTAACCCTTATTTGCCTAACCCTTCCATGCACAAAACCTTACAGCCACGCTGTCTCTTCACAGTTGTCACAAATCGCTTCCCATTGCTGTGACAGCTCTACTTGTCACTTGGTACAGCATGTTGCGGCTTCCAGTCTTCAACTTGCTACCGAATGTGTGGCGTTCGTGACCCTGTGTCCATGCCGGGGCTGCAAGTGCCGTGTCCGCCTAGCGCTGACCATTTCTTACTTTCTTGCTTGCCCTCAAGTATCTCTGCTGTGAGGCATCTCAAATACCTTGTCCGGGCACTTGTCTCAAGAGTCCCTTCTATAAGGCATCCCACAGACCTTTTTGGGGCAATTGCCCTTGTGTCAAGAGTCCCTGCCGTTAAGGCGTCCCAAGGAACTTGTTTGGGCAATTCCCCTTCTATCTCCTTCAGTGAATATCTTTACTGGTAAAACCTCGTGACTCTCAGCCAGGCGGGAGGTGGTTTACTGACCACTGACAGCTCCCCCTCAGACTTTAGGACAATCAATTTTAGTGCCCATATTATGTTCGGAGGAAGCTCCAGTCCCTCTCCAGTAGGTGCGTTACCCCCCAGCGTTATCTGACCTCGCTGTTGGCGCCCGGGGCTACCGATTCAAACAAGAAACTTTGCAGCAGGGTCTTTTAAACCCTTGTTAACCCTTAAGGCCGCTCCCCCAAAGTTTGTTCAAAGTGTGCCTGCATTGCATTTACGTTTGACCTGGCTGCTGTCTCTGTTGGCATCTGGCTGCATCCCGGATTCTAGCCTCCTGGCCCGATTCATGCTCAGCCCATGACCGACGGCCGATAGGCATTGCACTTTGTGTGCCCACTTTTGCTGTGGAAAAACGAGGTGCTGAATTGTAGGCAGATGTGATTTGGTGGATTGCCCGGAATCACAGAGTGTTAACACCGAACCCTGACCCTGGTACTGGTGGCCAAGGGTGACTAAGTCAGCAGCTCAGACCGCTACCCACCTTTACCCTAGTGGGCTTCCATTCCCTCGCTTCCATTTGGGGAACATGCAACCAAGTAATACAAAATCCATCTATTAAGTCTGTCAAGTTCGAAATCCTATGCAATGCGGTGACGTGTATGTCTTAATATGGACTGAGAGTTTCTAAACATCATTTCCCTACCCGTGGCATGCAGAGTACAACCTAGCAACAGAGATGCTGGGCCTCTCAATGGAATCCTAAAATGGTAATTTGGTGTCCTGCCCCTCTCTGCTCTGCAAATATTCAGGGCGAAAGCTTACGCATTAACTTGAGCTCAGTGGTCCAAGCCTTCAACTTTTCAATGTGACTTTGGTTGACCCTGCCTTCCTTACAGTACGGATACTTTTCAGAAAAGATGCCTTCTGCAACGTGTCAGTTCACAGCTGACATACTCCCTGTGCTGCCGGCATGTAAATGCATGTAGATATACCTGCTCACCAACCCCTAATAATAACTTGTCTCATGTGACAGAATGTATTGGTCCCCTGAAGGATAAAAGGCTAAAACCGCCCTCACCATTGGAAGCTTTAGTCCACTAATCCACCACACCCGGATAAAGGTGGCCTTCCACCACTGCTGGGGCTTGAACCCTTGCCTTAAAGGTACCCGTAGGCTGAAGACATTCCCTCCGAAATGCATCTCCTCGTTGAGCTGCACTGGCACGGAATTGGACAATGCCAGCAGGCCTTGTGCCCCACTTTGGAAGCATGGTCGCAAATACACAGAAATTGTTGCATACGGCAGAGTGTAGACACCCCTGCTGGAAGACTAGGGCATTTTTGTGTTCTTCATCAGCACGAGGTAATTACATGATTTGGTCAGCATTTTGAAAGTTGAGTGGACCCAGCGATTCACACCGGTCTCCCGTCGTCAGCTCTATTTGTTTTCCCACCTCTTATTACCGCAAGTAGGTACTGTGTCCTAGTGTTGGAGCGTGCCACGGACATCTGCCCACCCGCATATGCTATGAACTTGCTTATACAGCAACGTTTAGCGACCCTTGAAGGATGAACGGCTGCGCTGCACTGCTAGCAACAGCAGGGAGACACAGGCCGGAACTGTTCACTCACCAGCCCAAACACACCTGATAATTTGTTTTATATTGCAACGTATAGCGACCCTGAATGATATCTT